>NC_071389.1:123651173-128651173 GCF_022682495.2 Desmodus rotundus | reverse complement strand
AGTAAAGAAGGGTCTAAACCAAGTCATGACAATTTGTTCCTGGGAAATTCAGCCAAATAATTTTAGACATAATACTGTATTGAAACACTATTTTATAAAAGTATCATTTTCACTAGCTATGGTTCCTTTGGCACTTTTGTCATTTTTCAGCTATTTTTATATATTATAAATAAATAAGAACTGGTTAAAATAAAAAGGATGACAAACTAAAACATATCTCTTTAAAAAGTATAATAAATAAATGTGTAGTCTGTAAAAGCTGTATCTTGTAGTTGCAAGGAATTTATAGGAATGCCACGCAGAATATTACACATTAGCATATGCCAAGCACCCTACGACATGCAATGTAGCTATTGCGCTTACTCCTTCAGAACGATATTAACTCTCCTGTGCTTTAGTTCAGACATGCTGAGGATGCACCAAGTTTCTCTCAGGAATTGAAAAAAAAATCATTTCAAAGTTCTGTTTTAAACTTTATTTTTACATTTTAAGACAGGGTAGCTTTCTTTAGCTGTGCAGAAGCTTTTTAATTTGATGTAGTTCCATCTGTTTATTCTTTCCTTTACATCCCTTCCTATAGGGGACATATCGGTGAAAATATTGCTACATCAAATTAAAAAGCTTCTGCATAGCTAAAGAAAACATCAGTAAAATTAAAAGGCAACCATCATATGGGAAATATATATTTGCCAATGATACATCAGACAAGGATTTGATCTCCCAAATACATAAGGAACGCACACAACTCCACACCAGAAAGACAAACAATCCAATTAAAAGATGGGCAAAGGGCCTGAACAGACACTTCTCCAAAGTGGACATACAGAGGGCCCAGAGACATATGAAAAGATGCTCAGCATCACTAGCCATCAGAGAGATGCAAATTAAAACCACAATGAGCTGCCACTTCCCACCTGCCAAAATGGCTATCATTAATAAATCAACAAACAAGTGCTGGATGGTGAGGATGTGGAGAAAAGGGATCCCTAGTGCCTCAATGGTAGGAATGCAGACTGGTGGAGCCACTGTGGAATTTCCTCAAAAAAATTAAAAATGAACTGTCTTTTGACCCAGTGATTCCACTGCTGGGAATATACCCTAAGAATCCTGAAACATCAACTCAAAAGAACTCATGCACCCCAATGTTCATAGCAGAGCTATTTACAATAGCCATGATTTGGAATTACCCTACACCTTCATCAGTAGATGAATGGATCAAAAAACTTTGGTACATTTACACAATGGAAAGTATTCCACAGCAGAAAGAAAGAAGGCGTTCCTACCTTTCAAGACAGCATGGATGGAACTGGAGACTATCATACTAAGAGAAATAAGTCAATCAGTGAAAGACAAATACCATGTGATCTCACTTGTAAGAGGAATCTAATAAACTATATAAAACTAATCAGCAATGGAACAAGAGGTATAGAATCACAGAACAGACTGACAGCAGTAAGAGGGGAGGTGGGCAAGGGGTCCGTTTTAAAGAAGGTGAAGGGATTATTCCAGGAACATATATGAAGGATCCATGGACATGCACAGCAGGGTGGGGACTGACTATGAAAGTGGGGGGTGGGCTTGGTGGGAAGGAGAAAGGGGGAAATCAATGGAACCAATGTGAAGCGTTAAAGATAAAAATAATAAAAAGAAAAGAAAAAAGTACATAATTCCTGTAAAGATGACTTTTAACTCATAAAATTTTTCATCATTATCAGCATAAGATAAATATGAGAAGCTTCTAATTTTTAACAAAGTTGACAATTCAGAAAAAGGCTAACATGTTTTGCTTTCTTCGTTTCTTTCCCTGTACCCATATTCTCTTGCAAAGTATCATTACAAAAGCTTTCTATTTCTCATCTTCCCACAATGCTTCCACAAAATATTTATAACCATTAGGGGATGGGCAAGGATGAGAATAGAAAAAAAATGTATAACTAAGTTTGGTATCTAAAATGTTAGTCTATTTTTCTTTATTCAATAGTCATATTTAATACATAAAAGAGATTCCACAAACTTAAAAGAAATTAAGAGTAAAAACATTTTTCTGACCACCTGCTATTAAGTACCTGGTGATAAACTAGATTTGCATCCATTAGAAGAGGAAGCTTAACTTTTAATATCCTCAGCTTAAAATTCTCATTATTAGTCAGCTCTTGTACTTTCAAGATGAGTAGCATATTTATACTGTAGTTACGCTAGTATTCAGTTCAGACATAAAGGAAAAGAGGATGAGGTGGGCGGAACCACCAAAAATATTTACGAGGTCCCCACTGGTCTCATAAAAAGTTCCCAGAAACATCCACTGCTGCCATGAGTCAGTGCTCTCTTTGCCAAGTTCTCGAATAGCAACCAGAAGCTTTGAAGTCAATCAGTTCCAGTATCACTGACAGATACCTCTCTGGTCACTGCAAATAACTGCAAGGGATTTTAAGAATATGGAGGAAATTTGCACAGCTAAAATAAATGAAATAAAGTATCAATAGACTTGCTGAAAATGAAATGGGCTGCAATCTATCACCATCTGGTATAACACATTTTTTTTATAGATTGTATTTATTTTTAGAGAGGGGAAGGGAGAAAGAGAGGGAGAGAAACATCCACGTGCTGTTGCCTCTGGAGCGCCCCCTACTGGGGCAGCACTCGACCCACGGAGCCTCACCAGCCAGGGCTGGAGTCACACATGTTACAAGTGAACATACATTGTAGAATCATGGAAGTGAGCTAAAATAATCTAATTTTTCATTAATTCAACTTAGCTGATTAATACATTTAGTTTCATATTCTTTACCATAAGTAAAATTAAATCTCATATATTTCTGAAATTGACAGAACAAAAGTTTCTTCTCTCAAATACAGAAAGGCTATAAGAACAAATGTTGAAGATAAGCAATTTATTGTGCGTCTGCTCTACTCTAAACATTTGCTGATGGAAACCATTAGATATTAACAGGGATCCTTGCAACTGTACTGATTTACTCCAGACTTTCCTAACAGAAGTGTTAACTTTCACGCGAGGTCACTGAAAGCAAAGTTTGCATTCACATACTCAGTCCCGAGGACAACACTGCCAACTTTCCAACTTCCTACACTTTCTGACAAAAAACAAGCAAACAAAACAAAACACTGTGAACAAACATAAACGGAAAGTTTCATAATTCTAATTAGATGAGATAGATTCTTCTCCCATAAAGCCCACTTCCCTGTTTCCTATTAAACATTAAAACTGTTCATTAGAAATATATCGCTGTTACAGGACAGTTTCAAAAACCATGCCCAGAAGCATGTGCACTCTTGAAGTTTCATGTCTGCGATTCTTTCAGCAATAGTCACATATTTGCATTTTCTACTGTATGTATCCTAAATTCTCATGAAACAAGATATCTGGGGCTTCTTTAAAATAACATTAGGAGGAATGAATTCAATTCAATCGTGTGGCTTACTAAAAATTATTTAAATTATTAAACTCCCACTTTCTTTGAAATTGTTTTTGTTTATATTCATCAGGAAGAATCCCTACATGCCCCCACAACATCAACACAGAAACCGAGTTTCTATGCATATTTATTTCACCCCACCTCAGCTTCTAAATCTTTTGCTTATGGAATCTTATCTAAAAGGTACTACAGCAATAAACAGCTCAAAGCTATTAAGTGATAAGATTAGGCCTAACACAGATAGATCTTCATGCTATTGAAGAACTGTACAAAAATACTGCCTGATAGGGAAAGATGCTGAGAAACATATTTGCAGAGCTGAATTTACTTTTGGGTGTAAAAATAAGACACGTGGGAGACCAGTGGTGATTTTTTCCTCACCACCTTGCATCTCTCTGCTGGGTTTTAGGAGCTACCTTACACAACAAGCATACGGAGACCATAATTGCTGCGGTGTACGTGAACAAAAATATTGAGAGAAACAGGCCACAAAAACTATAATAAAGGTGTAGTGACCATTTGATGACACACTGGCAACGCTAAGAGCTGAGAAGGAGAAAATGCTTCATTAGAGAAACCTCAAGGGAGGTCACGGTTCGGGTCTGCAGTATAAAAGTAGAGTGTGGTCGTGACAGTCACTGGGACAACTTTGAGAAGCTTTTTAATCAACAAAGTTGAAAGAAAAGAAAAAGGACACTTTTTAAGTTAGGTAAGCTCAGTAGCTTTTCCTCTTGAGTTTTTCTCTAGGGTATTTTATTTAAGCAAAGCACTTCTTGCAAAAAATAAAATAAAACAGGGCTGATTATTCCTTCACAAAATATTCAATAGAAATGTAAAATAACACGTGAATCTTAGAGAGAGTATTGCAACTCCAGGCAATCTTTAAATAGTGAACTCCACTTAGATAAGCTTGAAAGTTTGCTTGTTCTCTTTTCACCCATTTATTTTTGGGGGGGCGTGGGGAGAGTGCAATTCATGCCTTGGCATCTGAGCCCCTGCAAGGATCCTTCCATAGACTGATCACCAAAGCTATAGTAAATTAAAAGTAAGGGTCAATAAACAGCCACCCAGAACATAAAAAAGAGTATAATAGATTAGAAAGCAGGATAAAAAGATAGAAATTTTAAAAAGCAACCAGTTTGATAGGAGCAGATAAAATACCAGCTGTTTAGGTTCCTTTGCCTTGCAGTTTGGCAATTAGCAAGAATTCATAGAGTTGTTAATATACACACATGGCAATTACTACTCTTGCTGAGCTTTTTAGCTTTAAATGTCCAGTGGAAAACAGTGAACATTCTCTCCATAGTTTAGAGATCATAAAAATGTTTAGAATTGAGCTGAAATATAAATTTCTAACCCACATTATTTAATTCAAGTAACTTTTTACACATTTGCCTATTGATATAAAATTTATTTTTTCTCAAGTCTGGCTCAGGGAAGGGGATAGTGGGTGGCATATAACATGGAGTAAACAGAAAGCTAGATGGGACAAGATACTGTATCTGTAAGTGATGCTCAAAGCCTGCTGGGTGCAGAGGGGTGCGTGCAAGACGACAGGTAAGCACATGTAGGGTCCACAGCTCAGTACCATGAAAGACTGTTGCAGATAACAGTGCTTGGCAGAGGCTACCTGGCGGCTTCACCTTCCATTTTTCTAGTCATTTATGCCTACACTGGATAAATAACTTCTAAATAGTCCTGAATGATGAACTCACAGGAAAGAGAGCAAACAGAAACAAGTATCATCATCTCAGAGTCTACCTGATAATACTGACTGAGTACCAGCCAATGTTATTCAGAAAGTGAACAGTTTTCCATTGTATCCACTTTGCTGACATTCAATTCCTTCCAAAAATGCAACTTCTCTGGCTAAGCTAAGCTGTTTATTTACATATTGATCATATTACAGGGTGGCCAACAAGCCTGAAAATACAGATGAATACATTAGATGATACACTGATATTATAGTATATCATAAAATAACAGTCTGTTGCCAGACTTTCTGCTTTTAGTATTTTTGTCGTAATTAGTTCTTAACCCCTCCCAATGAATACCATGTTCATTCCCCCCTTAACTTGCTTTGCAATTATCCACAAACCTCCACTACTTAATTCTTAATTATTCTCCCATCAAGCTTCTTCCTGCCTTTGAAATCCCATCTTACATTTCCCATTACTTCTGTTCTTACTCCCTGTCTCTAAAATCATTTGATATATGAGACCCCCAACAGAATGCATCTCAGTCTCTCACCTCCCGTGGTGCAAGCTCATACAGTAAGAGGTTCCAAAATACAATAAAATATTAATAGGAAATTATCCAGTTTTCCTTAGATATCAGATTATTATTTTATTGCAATACCTAACCCTAACCTAAGTTCTAGTTTTGATAGATCATACTTGGCAATATAAATATAAAAATTACAGCGTGTAGTTCAGAAAGGATGTGGAGATGAGATGTACGGAGAAAAAGATTTGATGAGTTATGACATCTCAGGAAGCCATGACCACATTTTATATAAGAACTAAGATGTTCGAATATAAAGTGATAATTATATCAGAACATGATGTAATTTTAAAAGCTGCAACTTATTGGAGATGATATACATGATAATTTGCAAAGCCATTCATCAGGGAATATTTCAGAATTTTTAATGCACTATATTTAAACTATCTAATCATAGTGCAAACCTTAGCCTACCCAAATATTTAGAAGGAAAGGTCAATATTTTACTATGTGCTCCTGAAAATACATAAACTGTCATTCTAGTAATGAGAAAATAGGAGCATAATAACAGCCGTATCTTCACAGGACAAGACATTCCAGTTTCACCACTTGGATTTTTAAAGTAATTACCTCAGCGCCCACTCCAGTACCCTCCTGACCAAAGCAGAGCTGCGTGCACTTCAGTATAAACAATGTAGGTGAGTGTAATCCATAAATAAAGACTGCACTGGGCTCAACTGTAAGTTGTGACTAAAGTTCTGTCTGCAAATTATTCGCTTTTTGCATTATTTACTTATTCAGCCTATAATTTTACTTCGGAATAATGAAGAATGCCTGACAGGGAGGGGGTACAGCCAGAACTCAAATTCAAGAAGCTTGTAACCACTCCACCCTGAGGGCCTACAGCCTGGTCTTTTTATGCAGCCATAGTCTGATGTTCACAACAGGTCCCTTCCCCCGACGACTTCCAAGGACCCCTCAATGACAGCAAGGTCAGTACATCCTGCTGTGGTTAAAAATGTCTCTTCCTCTCCCCCAAATTATAGATTAACACTCAAGAGAATCTTGAGGTTTCCAACCTCACTGATTAGCAGCAGCGGCAGAATTCTAATCAATACTTTAAAACCATGAACTCAGAAACAGTCTTAACCTATTTTAAAGCTTACACATCCAGTATTTCACTCTTTTGCTGTTGGTTTTTAATTACAGGTGAGTCCCACTAATGGGTAATTCCAGACTAATTAAGGAGGAAAGTAGGCCTGCACTACCGTGCATTCTCTCTGTTTACAAACTGCTTCTCCACAGTGTCTGAGTCCTTTCCACGGGTTTCCCCTCTTTCCGGAACTGCCTCTGCTCCCCCACCACACAGCAGCTGTTTTTATTGGCGCTACCCCAGTCATTCTCTTTGAATTCAACCTCCTCTCCCTGTTGCTGTTTTCTTGGTATAACATTTCAAATAAAGATCTCCATTGCTTTGTTGTTGCTTTATTTATTTCTCTTTTAATTTGCATGGTGTAGAATTTGGTGGATGTAGAGATCAAAGCCAGACCATGGGAGAGAAGGCAGAATGTCTGATTTGGAGACCATGTCTTCCCAAAGGATTCTTGAGAAATCTGTCACAAGGCAGGAAATGTTAGGAGATGTTGGGATGTTCTCCCAAAATCAGAGTTTCCCCGCAACATATGAAGGGCCATAATTCTTAGGCATCAACACATTGCTTCCTCTGGGAGATTATATTGGTGAGTGTCCATCAACCTCTGATATGATGCTAAATCAGGCTCTTTAATGTGAGTGGACTTCTGAACCACCTGGAGGGCCTGAGAAACAGGTGGCTGGCCCATCTGCAGAGTCTCAGAAACAGGAGATCTGGGGTGGGCCCCGCAGACTTGCTTTTCTAGCAAGTTCCTAAATGCTGCCGAGGCTGCTGATCTGGGGCCCTTACTCTGGGAACCACTGTTTTGTAGTGTACAGAAAAGAGAAGAGCATGGAAGAGGATTTACTTTTGAGAACAACTTTGATATATTTACCTTAGATGCAGAAAAAAAATTATGAAAGAAAAGAGGGCACTGGAAGTTTTAGAGTTAGTATTCTTCACTAAAATATTTTGGGTTAGTGCCAGATTCTAGTAATTTGACTGTACCCCCCTACTCCTATGAACCAAACTAGTACCAGCTGTGTGGCTGTTGACCAGTCCTACCCTCGCACTACCTGATAAGTCATCTCTTAGGTACACATTTATTCGGTTTTCGCCAAGTGCTTTTATTTTGGTGGGTTCTCTTTTCTTCTAGGCTATTTTCTAGGGAATAGCTTCAGGATTTGGGACAGCTCCTCCATGTGGGAATGTAACCACTGGGAGAAGGACACAGAGATGATAACCGATCCAGCAGGTCTGGCGATCTGCATGGCAGGCACTAAGGGGCATTTTCTTCCAGGCCTTCTAAGATTAATTCCAGATTTACCCTCTACTCAAGGATCACACTCCTGGGGAAGAAATTTAACTCACATAAATTTGGGTCACATCTCTATCCCTCACAGGAAAAGTAGAGAGAGTACCTTGATAACCCATCATTCCACCAGGACAGTATCTAATTGCAATGGCTGGTTACTGAAGTGACCTGAGTACGCAACCAGCAAAAAAATGAGTAACGAATGTCAGGCAGGTAAAAGCAAAAGGTGTCCACTGCATACAGCCTCCTGGCTCACACATAAATCTGCCCAGTCACTGATGCCTGAGAGAACCCATTACACCCAAGAGTTTGCTAACAATGTCTGTGTCAATCCCTGAGTTTTGCTCAATGATCAAACATGATTTTTATTACTCTAGAAATAAAGTTCACAAATCCTTCATTGGGACTAAATCTCTAATCTCTAAAATAATCATGAAAGTTAGGGCTGGAAGAAATAAGAAATTATTTAAGTTACTTATCTCCATGTGTCACTAATTGGTTGGGTTTCCATCAGAACAAGGTTTGTAGATATCCAGTCAAAGGAGGGTATAAGACAGGTTGAAGGAATAAAACTGAAAGTTGAAATTTTTTCCAATTAAAGAAGTTGAATGTCACAAAGTTTAGCAAAGGATATGGGGTTGTTATTTCAGGCAATAGAAGTAAAAGAACACAATGGAAAAGACTCCTGTCACTGAATGAAGGATTCCAAGAACAACGGAATAAAATTTTCTATGCCTATATTTACCAGTTTGCAGAACATTACAACAAAATGCCAAGGTTGCAGGTAAATAAAAATATGGGGATGGAAAAATCTGGTCATGGAATTTATCAGCATCTCTGAAGCCAAGAATCACTAGTGATTGATCTGTGGCAGTAAGAAGATAAAAAACCTAAGGGCTAAAACAAAGAAAGAATTAAATTACTGTTTTAAACTTATACATAGTAGAAAATAATTATAATGGCGTATATTTGTGAATGAAACAATCAAACTTGAAAAAATATTTTATTGCACAAATTTTGCAAATGAAATAGTTTTAGTATTCACAAAATAATCTCTTCTTAGAATAACAAATAAATACTAGGTCATCATTTGCTCTAAACCACTATAATGCCATAAAAACATGATTCAGCAATTCCACTCCTGGATATATACACACAAGAATTAAAAACACATACTAAAATATTGTATGTCCATACATGTTCATAGCAGCACTATTCATAATAGTCAAAAGACGGAAACAGAGCAAAGGTCCACCAATGGATGAGTGGACAAACATATTGTAGTATGTACATAAAGTGCAATGAGCAGCCATAAAAACGAATAAAGCACTGATATGTCCTACATGTTTATAGGCCTTGAAAACATTATGCTACGTGAAAGAAGCCTGACACAAGCATTATACAGCATACAATTCCTGAGGGCAGGGGCTTTTACATGCTACAAAACATGGCCAGATTCTGGGCCAATTATCCTGCTCTTAAGTGCCACTGAGAGAATGGGAGATGGATAAATAACGCACAGATATTTGTGGACAACAGGAGCACATGGTGAAGAGAGGGAGGTGGAGAAATTTGTACTAGCACCTAATAACTACATTACTAATTAACACATTATTATCACTTTAAAAATTCATCTGCTACACATGTTTACATGTTTTTGAGAGACACTTTTTGCATTGAAGAGGTCAGTTTTTCATTTAAGAAATATAATTTCCTTGAATATGTGTTACCAGTCATATCAGGGGAATCTGATTATAAAGCTGTTTTATTTGTATCACTCTTTGCATGTTTTAAAATAGCACATATTTTTAAATTAACATAAAAACTTAATAAAGTGGATTTGACATTTAAGTGTCAATTCGATAAACCACTTAACTTGAACGTTGGTCTACTTTTATTTATAGAGGTTAGGCAGAAATATTTGTTACAGAATAAAAAGAATTAAAACATTATGATTTCTTAGTTCTATTTTAGTTAACATTTCCAAAAAGTATTTAATCCTGCAGAGGAAATCTATTCAATCCTTCTGGTTCTGCAAGATTGCCGTAAGTTTTAAAGTATTATCTGATTTTAAAAGTTATCAGTCTATTAATGAAGTCATGTAGTATCACTATAAACTATCTAATTATATCTAAGTACTAATATATTATTTATATACAATATGTAATGGATATTATACAAAAATTATGTAAGATAAATAATAATTTTAGAAAGCTGACCAACAGAATTAGAAATTCAACTGAAAAAAGGCAAAATCACTATCAGCCTTGTGCAGAGCAGCTCAAATAGGCATTTAAGAATCTGGTTTTAATAGACCCTTGAGTTCATATTTTACAACAGCAAAGGTGACAAGCCAATATAAATATTTGACAGTCCAATTTTTGCTGCACTGGAGCAACCAGGAACCCAACAAAAGACAGATCTGATACACAAACCAAGTGCATATCTGCCAAACATTGAGGCCAAACTGATTTGTAATTCAGCGTGGAAAAAGCCACACAACAGTGCTTTTGCTGTGAAATGGAAATTAGCAATTTAACCCAATTTAAAGGACAGAGTTCAAATATGAAAAATAAATAACTTGCATTAACAAAGTATTTTTATGCTGTATTTTTTACATAACTAAAGAAATAAAAATATAGTAACTCATTCTTCAAGTTCATTGGCTAAAACATAAAAAATAGAGTTGAAAATAAAGCTAGACACATTTTAATATTTGCCATTAAAATGTCATTGAATATAGTATGTTATATAATAAATGTTCCCTTTTAAATTATCTTAAGGAGTTTTCAAAGTACTGGGTGCACAAGAAAAATGTAGCTTTTAAAGCTGTTTTGGGCCTCATTAATATAATTTACTTGAAATAGATTTATATTACTCTAGTACCCATTTCATGAAAATAAGTATTTGAATTTCTTAGGAATAGTTCTGTTTTCCCTTTAAATATCTGGAAATAATATTAAACTTTTCTTTTCTTTTTTAATCTTTCCTTCCTAAAAATCACAGATCAACTTGAGGTACAAATGTAAACCACACAATTAGTTTAACCTGAAACTCATAATACACCTTACTTCTCAAATCACTTATGTTTGGTTTTCTTAGAGTCAATTCTCATGGGAGAATTAATTGTATTTGCTATACAAAGTTATGACTGTATTTTTAGCTGATTCCTGCCCCATGACTCCTGAACATCTTGGCTAAGTTGGGAAAGGACAGAATAACAGAAAAAGGTGGTATAGGTGCAACAAAATAAAGGGTGGGGCAAAAGTAGTTTTACAGTTGTTCATATGGAAAACAATAAAATAACCAATAAATAATAATACAAGAATAAACTCTGTGTTTTGTGTACCGACAATTGTAAGCCTACTTTTGCCCCACCCTGCATATAACAAACCCACTGGGCCAGAATTGTTTCTCATTTTCTTGTATTTACACAAGCACTTTAAGGTCAAAGTCTTCTTTTTAAAAAATAAATTAATTTTAAGCAGTGGTTTAGTCCACTTTTATATCTGTATGTACAATTCAAGGATGTTCAATATGGAGCCCTGAGAAACTAAACGTCAATTTATCTATCAAATTCTTAGTCAGCAACACCTATGAGCAAAAGTGCTATAAGATTAGAAAGAGGTAAGACATGGCATCTCTCACTCAGTAGTTTACTATTTGAAATGGAATCTGAGATAAAGACCTTCTCATTTAGAAATAGTAACTCAACACCAGGGAGACAAACAACCCAATTAAAAAAATGGGCACAGGGAGGACTTCCATTCAAGATGGCGGCATTGCCAGACATGGCTTGCCTCTTCACACAACCACATCAAAATTACAACTAAAATATAGAACAACTGTCACTGAGAACTGTCAGAAATTGAGTTGAATGGAAGTCTGACAACTACAGAATTAAAGAAACCATATCCATCCAGACTGGTAGGAGAGGCAGAGGCACTGAATGGGCTGTTCTGGTCCCTCACCCACCTATGGTGGATAAATATTTGGGAGGGATATCTTGGGAGTGAGGAGTCCCAGACCCATACCAAGCCTCCCAGCTCAGGGTTCCAGTGCCAGGAAGGTAAGTCCCCACAATTTCTGGCTGCAAAAGCCAGTGGCAATTGAGTAGGTGGAAGAAACTTCTGGAGCCCCAAGCAGTTCCTCTTAAAGAATCCACTCACAGACCTACTCAGACATACTCCATCTGAGCTCCAGCTCTGGAGTAGTGGCTTGAAAGGCACCAGTGGCATATAGGGAGAAAGTGAAGTGTCTGGCATCAAGGCAAACAGAGAACATTTTCTCTTCTCTAAACCCTCCCCCTACCTAATTGGCAAGCTGGTGCCACATTTGAGACTATCAACCTGGCTAGCACTGTTTGACCAGCCTTGGAAACCTCCAGAGACTCCGTCCCACCCAAGCTGGTTATGGGCCCACCCAAGCTGCTTTTCCATATGAATGGCTGGTCTTGGCTCCTGCTCCACAACTTCCTAAATCCTCTCAGACAAGCAAGAGCTGGCCCAAGTGAGCCCCAGGTCCGGCACTAGCAGCAGGCAGCCTAGATTCACAGCTTAGCTTCTCCCGGGAATCTACAAGTCATCTCAGATTGCTTTATAGCTCAGGCTGGTTGGCTCTAGGAAAAATGTAAGTGGGGGCTGACCTTGGCCTGCACCACCTGGGAAAACCCTGGGCCGGCACACCGAGTGGGCAGCTACAGACTATGTTAGAGCACCACCACCATGCCCCTGCACAGATGATCCTACATAGAGGGGAGAGGTTGGTGGTCAGTGGTCACAGACAGTTCTTGCACCTGATTGCCTTGGTAAATCCCTCCCATTGATCCGCCAACAGCAACCAAGGCTGTACTACAAGAGGAGGGTGTACTCAGTCCACACGAAGGGTGCACCTTGAGTACCCAGGTTTGGTGATAAGGGAGGCTGTGCCACTGGACCGTATAGGACACCTACTACATTAGGCTACACAACCAAGACATGGAGTCAAAGCAGCTCTACTTAATAGACAGAAACAAACGCAGGGAGGCTGCTAAAATGAGGAGAGAAAGAAACATGGCCCAAACAAATTAATAGATCAAAACTCAGAAAAAGAGCTAAATGAAATGGAGATAAGCAATCTATCAGATGCAGAATTCAAAACACTGATCATAAGGAAGCATAAGGAACTTAGTGAGGACCTCAACAGCATAAAAAAGATCTAGTCAGAAACAAAGAATACACTAGTTGAAATAAAGAACAATTTACAGGGAAACAACAGGAGACTGGATGAAGCTGATAATCAAATCAATGATTTGGAAAATAAGGCAGGAAAAAAACAACCAATCAGAACAACAAGAAGAAAAAAGAATCCAAAAAAATGAGGATAGTATAACCAGCCTCTGGGACAACTTCAGGCATTCCAACATTCACATCATAGGAGTGCCAGAAGGAGAAGAGAAAGAGCAAAAATTGGAAATCTATTTGAAAAAATAATGAAAGAAAATTTCCCTAATTTGGTGAAGGAAATAGATGTGCAAGTCCAGGAAGCACAGAGAGTCCCAAACAAGATGGATGCAAAGAGGCCCACTCCAAGACACATCATAATTAAAATGCCAAATGTTAAAAATAAAGAGAGAATCTTAAAAGCAGCAAGAGAAAAGCAGTTAGTTACCTACAGGGGAGTTCCCATAAGACTGTCCACTGATTTCTCAAAAGAAACTTTGTAGGCTAGAAGGGATTGGCAAGAAATATTCAAAGTCACGAAGAGCAGGGACCTACAGCAAAGACTGCTCTACCCAGCAAAGATATCATTTAGAATTGAAGGGCAAATAAAAAACTTCCCAGACAAGAAAAAACTAAAAGGAGTTCATCACCACCAAACCATTATTATATGAAATGTTAACAGGACTTATTTAAGAAGAAGATCAAACCTATGAACAATAAAGTGGCAAAAATATAAATCTATCAACAACTGAATCAAAAGAGCAAACTAAGCAAACAAGAACAGAGACACAATCATGGATACAGAGAGCATTTTGATGGTTGCCAGATTGGGGGGTGGGGCGGGGGGTGGATGAAGAGGTGAGGGGATGAAGAAGTACAAATAGGTAGTTACAGAATAGCCATGGGAATGTAAAGTACAGTATAGGTAATGGAGTAGCCAAAGAACTTATGTGCATGACCCATGGACATGAAAAATTGTGGGGTGATGCCTGAGTGAGTAGGGGGTGCTGGGTGGGCGGTGCAACAAGGAAATATCAGGACCACTATAATAGCATAATAAATAAAATATAATTTAAAAAATGGGCAAAAGACCCGAGTACACGCTTCTCCAAAGAGTACACGCGGAAGGCCAATAGACGTATGAAAAAAATGCTCAATATCACTTATCAGATAAATGCAAATTAATACCGCAATGATATATCACCTCAGACCTCTCAGAATAGCTATCATCAGTAGATCAACAAACAACAAGTGCTGGCAAGGATGTGGATAAAAGGGAACCCTCATGCACTGTTAGTGGGAACACAGATTGGTATAGCCACTGTGGAAAAAAAGTATGAAGTTCCCCCCCCAAATTAAAAATGCAACTGTCTTTTGGCTCAGCAATCCCATTTCTGTGAATATATCCTAAGAATCCCAAAACATTAATCAGAAAGAATATATGCACCCCTATGTTCATAGCAGGGTTATTTACAATAGCCAAGACCTGGAAACAGACCAAGTACCCATCAGTAGATGAGTGGATAAAAATCTGTGTTATATTTACACAATGGAATACCACTCGCTGTAATACAGAAGAAACTTTTACCATTTGTGACAGCATGGATGGACCTGGAGAACATTATGCTAAGTGAAATAAGCATGTCAGAGAAAGACAAATACCATATGATTTCAGTCACATGTTGAATCTAACAAAATAAACTGCCAAACAAAATAGAAACAGAAGCATGGATACATGGCACAGATTGACAGCTGTCAAAAGGGGGTGGTTCTGGATGAAAGGAGTTGAGATAATTAGCCAGAGCATTTATGGAAAACCCAGAGTCAGAGGCAACAGTGTGATGATGGCCAGAGGGAAAGGCGGGTGGAGGGACAGGTGGAGGTGGGCAAAGGTGGGGAAAATGGGGACATCTGTAATAATGTCAGTAATAAAAATAAAGAAAAAACAAAGTAAGAATGAATCCTCTGATGTGCTCAGTGCTAAGGGAGTTACACGCAAAAGCCTGGGAATGGGGAAGCTAGGATGTCACGAGCGGCTCTTCCTTCTCCAGGCAATAAACTGAAGTATTTGGCGGCAAGTTATAGCAAGCATTCCAGGCTGCTGTATTAGTAAGAAATAAACCCAAGAAAGAAAGATTTAAATTTTATATACTATGTTTTCCAATCTGGATGAAGCACACTTCCTTTATAGGGTCTTAATGTAATTAAATATCCCAAGTTCCATTTTTACTCATCAAAGAAAGAAAGAATGGAACAAAAAACTTAATTCTTTCTATGTTGCTGAAAATCAAACTGTAGGTACACACTGTCAGAACAGAAATTCTGAACTCACGGGAAAAACAAGTAGTCCCCTCCCCCTCTAGATGTGTATTTGTGTGAGGGAGATACAAAGAAATGGAGAGGACATAAATTTTAAAAATAAGAGAGAAATTAAAATTCACATCATAATTATTTTTAAAAATCCATTACATATTTAATACCACATCCAGTTAAGGTTTGGTGTTGTTCACAAAGACAGTGTATTTAATGCATGTTATCCATAGCATTATACATACTTACGTACCCAGTGTGTATGTACTCACATAAATGCGGGGAAGGAATTTGTGCAGCCTGAGTAACATCTGTGTGCCAGCCACTCGGCCAGGTTTCTTTCATATACTTATATCATTGAATTTGTACTATCACATCTAGAGGCAGGTATCATGCCAGTATTTATTGTGGGAATGAAGACTCCGTGAGATAAAGTAGTGTACCCAAGATCAATCTGGATTAGAATCTGCATTTAAAATCTTTTTTTTTCAGAATCTAATGCTCAGGTAAGCAAAGCAAAGAAACATGTCAGTTTTGTTGAGAAAATGTGGTTGCCATGTTTTTCCTTCATTGTCTCTTTAATGAAATCATAAAATTTACTCTGAATGATTTCAATATTCTAAAAAGTGACAGGGAACAACTTAGATGAATAAAAGGACTTGAGAGTAGAGAAAAACCTAGTAACTGCTAGCTTTTGCCTTCCATAAAAAGCATAGAAATAAATGAGAACTTTTCTACTTATGTGTTTTATTTCACAAATCTGTATCCACTAAAAAGTAGTCTTAAAAATATCCCCGCAATTAATTCTTCATAACTCATTCTGGTATAAACAGATAGATAAGCCAATTTTACAGATGCCAAAGTGTGTTGTTACTTCAAATTTTAAAAGTATAGTTACATAATCATTTCTAGGAAAATTATATATTGTTTATAGCCCACAGTAGCTTTTTTTGGTACTTAAAAACCATGAGAAAAATGCCTATTTTCTTTGTTAGTAAATATTAGAAAATTAAGGCTAATATCTAGCCAATGACTTTTGTGAGGCAAACCGTGCAGTTATTTTATAAATATTTAGTAACCATAAAATGTTGCACCTTCTCTCATGAAGACATGAGCCCCAAGAACACTGAACCATTGTACACTCACTAGGACCCATTTACTTAATAGGAGAGAACACTTTCCTACAACAAGAGCCAAACTGAAGCTGGTGTGGTTTGTAGACTTCAATACTTCTGTTTGTTAGCTTTGGGGGTCGAGTTCCATGTTCCATTTCTGCTTTGGGAACAGTTTCATTGCTGAAGCCCACCCATAAATACAGCCAGTCCCTTCCTACAGCTCTACCTTCTCCCATTTGGCCTTTATCTGTGCTTAGCAAGCCAAACTGAATCTTCACAGTGGCTGCCAAGTTCAAGGCCTCAAAAGCCATTTCATGACAGTACTGTTGATGTTCCACATGAGACTAAGTCTATTATTAGACCAAGTCTATTAAACTACTATTCTCCCACAGTTTGACATGTTCTTGCCGAGCTATACCTCTCAGAACACAAGTGAAGGGATGGCGAGATGCCTCTTAGCACATTAATATAATTGCATCATTAATCTTCTGTGGCACCGACTCCCAGTACTCACCGAGATTACTGCTGAGATACCGGGAGAATCAAATAATACCACAGCATTCTAATTAATAAGACATGTATTATACAACATTATAATTACACATATTCATTTAAAATTTAAGATATATATGACATACACACACACTCATATAACATTTGTGACGCTGTATATTACAGTAAGTCTGCATTCTGACATCAGACCAACAAATACCATTCACCTCTACCACTTGCCAGCAGATGGCTCTGGAGAAGTTCAGTAGCCTCTGAGCATTTACTTTCCTCTATGATTTTTCATGTATTAAAAAGAGTAGGCTGGAGTAAAGATAAAATAGGTGACTTTATGAAAAGAACTTGGAGCAGACTATGACACACGTATAGAGTCCATGTGATGTGGGGTGCCGCCACCAGCACCAGCATCCTCAGCGTCAGGGAGAATAAGCTCTCTTACCATTTATTACCAATCAAAGCTACTAAAGTTTGGCTCAGTAATATTCTGACAAAAAAAATAATTAGACAATATTTTTAATAAGAGATTGTGTTTAGCTTTTTAAATCGAATTCATGAACAGAAAAGTAAATCAAAGGATTTATCAATATAATTTTTATCAAATCAAAAATTCAGTAACACAAAGCAGGCACAAAAATTATATATTTTAGTAGATTATTATAATAAAGAGCCACAATGAATCACATCTGCTGGTATTTATACCCTCCTGTTATCTCCTCTTCTCGCACACTTATTCTGGCCAGTGGAGAATTAGCTCCAAACAGATGACTTAGGGCACTTGCACTGTGGGGTGTGCCCTGTCTCTTGTTGCACGAGCCAAAGCCAGGCTGCTATAGACAAGTAACTCCGCTGAGAGCTGGTACCAACAGCCAGGGATGTAAGTGAGGCCATCAGAGACCAGCTAGCTGACTACAAACGCGTAACGGCAGCTGAGAAAAGCCCTTCCAGCTGAGCCACAGAATGAGTTGCTAATACATGGTGGTCGGTGGCTGTTTTGTTACGTAGCAGAAGCTGATACAATAGTTCTTCTTCAATGAAGTAATTTCTGAATTATTCATTTGGATGAAAGAAGAGTGTTCTGTTTCATCAGTTCATTAATCAATTCACACCTCTGATGCATCAATAGGGATAAACACGACATAAAAACAAAGCCAATCACATGTGAATCTTGCCCTCAAGACCCTCCTCCCAGCAGCATGAGGTCAGAAGAAAGGAAGTTCCCTCCAATAGGAATTGTAGCAATTGTTATATTTCAAATAAAACTAATAACAAAATAAAACTAACATCACATATTTAGTCACAAAACATCATCTCATATTTCCTCACAACCTGTAAAAGAGGTTTTGTTGTTATTCCTCAGGTGAGAAGAGTGAGGCTTAGGAGGTTGCATAATTGTCTAATGTCACACAGCTACTACATGGAGTATTTTCCATAATTCCTACACTCAGTTTTACACCCATATACTTATATAGGCTTAAGTATTTCACTATGTTTATCATTTTAAGACAAGATTGACTAACTCCATTTATATTTCACAATGGCAATGAGTTTCAAAAAGAAAAAATCAATAGAAATACTTAATTTCAACTTGCCTTTACGAAAGTAAATTTATTAATATGCAGTTTTTGTTAACTACTCTGACCCTACTTTCTTCTGCACTCATAAAATAAAGGTATTTGAATAAGTGATCTTTAAATTACCTTCTAGTTTTAAATTGAAACAAAAAATTAAATCAATAAACTAATGTGTTTATAATCGACTTACTCATATAATAAAATAGTCAAATAATGTTAGAACAGTGTCATATAAACAAACATGTACAGACTGAGAACTCACAAATGTTGCCTGTATAGAATACCACATGGACAAATTAGATATTAGAGAAAACCAAGCAGAGCCTATGACCTCGGTTAGTCCTGTTTTGGGCTCTGCCACTTCCTAGCTGGGCCAGTTGAGCTCTCTGTGCTTCAGGTTTCTAACCCGCACAATAAGGACATCGGTGCATATTCCAGCAATCCTTCATACATGAAATAATAAAAACCAGTGAGAACCTTTTTCTATTGTATCTAGTTTATTTGTGCTAGGCATTGTACATATATAATCTCCATGCTCACCACACGTAAAAGGACTAATATTTTTATAGTAAAAAGGAGTTGAAAATTTTACCAAGGTCACGCCTCTTAGTTGAAAATAAGTCACTAACCAAATCCAAATATCTTTGACCTTACGGTCCTGTGCTCTGAAACACATAAAGGTTGATGCTAAAATAGCATGGTTTTAGATATATAACAGGCAAACTCAATACTCCAGACCAATAGCTAGGTGGTAGAATGAACTTTGCTCTGGTACTGTTAGAGATAAAAGAATCTTAAAACCCACCTAGTGTAAGCACAATAAAAAAATGGAGACCCTAAGGAGTTTATTTATTTGCCCAATCTCTTACTAATAGTTATAAAAGGAAAATTTGCTATAAAACAGTGCTTTTCCTTTTGCTATAGTAAGTTGAAAATTACAACTTAGCTACACCTCAACTAGGAGGCACTAAAAGATAATTACTATTTCTCTTTCAAAATTTAGGCAAAATGTCACCTTCTTAATGAAACATTCCTGATCTCAATGTGTGATTATTATTCAATTCTTTTTATTATACCTCTATTGCTTTTTCCTTCATAAGATTATTAGTTGTAATTGTGTTACTTATTCATTCATTCATTCATTTCATTTCATTATTGTCTGTTTTCCCATTAGACTATTAGGGCAGAGGGGCGGTACACAGGTAGGGCAGTACCGCGTTAGTAAGACCTAGGAAAGGTTTCCACTTCCCAGAGCAACTAGCCACACAGAATGGTAGGGAGCCTCTCAGAAGGTTTTTGCGCTGGGATCATGGAATGAACCATCCGAGGGCCAGCTGACTTGAGTAGCCACAGTACCGTCCACTGAGAGACATGCCTGTGAGTACTAATTGATGGGAAGAGATAACTTGATGACCAGATCATCCATACATCAGTATGGGTTTCCTTAGAAACACACAGCCAGACAGGATTAAATGTGCAAAGATTTTAGTAAGGCAAACACTTAGGAGACAAAACAGGGAGGGAACCTTAAAAGCTGTGACTGCCTTCAGTCTGTAACACAAGTCTGATCCCCATGCAGGACCAAGGGGAGGAAGGTGGAGAGTGCAACAGCCTCAAATGGCTGAGCAATCAAAGAATAGTTCAGCAGGTTGTGGGGAGTCCTTGAACCAAAGTTGCCCATCAAACGCATCCCATATCTTCTAGGAGCAGACCTGCCTTAATACTCCTGTCATGCTTAGTAAGTAAGTGGCTGCCAGCAGCCTCTGGGCAGCTTGTGTAACTGTGGTGATGGCACAGCAGGGCACAGCAGCAGAGGCCGTGGGCCAGGGGTGCTCCCACAGCTCATGGTCTGAGGCCTGGATTCTCATGGCCGCCATGACCCACATCCACTCTAGGATATTTTAGTACCACGGTAGGAGGGCATATGAGAAGGCTCTAAAAAAGCCTGAAGATTAATTTTGTTTTTTTGCCAGCATTACAGAAGGCTGGTTAAAATAGAAATTAAGTTGAATTGTGAAACAAAGACTGTTTTATTGCTTGCCACCTGAGTGTGTGAACTGAGCTTTATTTGTACTTGCTGCACATGGGGGGATAAAAAAAATTCCAAACAGAGGGAAAAACAGATGGTCCAGAGGGGGGATAAAAAAGACAATTCACTGGCTGTAGCATACAGAGCGAGAGTCAGAATAGTAATAGATGCTGGGAATGAAAGGCCACAAGGTACACTGAGGAGGCTTGTATGGCAGTGCCTCCTGCAGATGCAGGTTCTACCACACGCCGTGGGGAGCCAGGGGGTGCTTCTTTATCATTGTGAGCTCAGCTCCTCTTCCGTGAAGCAGGAATGATAACAGCACCCAGGTCATAGGGGAGTTAGGAGGACTAAGTGAGACAATATGTTTAAAACATTATAGAATTTCTAAGAGCTAAGCCTGCTCACTCTTATCACAGAACCTGTTCCATAATGCAAGAAAAATACCTTTTTCTACCATTAGGTCTTATCCATAAAGATGAGTCAAGAAAGAAGAAATGATAATTAAAAGGGAAACTTTCTTATTGTCCTACAGGAACCCAGAAAGCACAAGTTGAGATCTAGGTTCTTGTCCTTTTCTCTCCTTTGCTTTTCCTCCTCCTTTGAGGAATACATGGGGTATATGTGGAGAAGAGGATGATGGGGAGAAATACCTTTAACATCATGAAATAAGTGGACAAAAGCATAAAGATAACATGGACCTCAGTTCAGAGGGAAGCAGTCTAATATAGAGGCTCCAGTTTGCACTCCTGGATGTTCCTTATTGCCTAGACACTGGAGAGTCGCTGGGGCTGCTGAGGGCCCCCTCAATAGTGACTCCCAGAGGATGGGGTAAATGACCAGGACCTCTGAACCAGAAAGAGCCTCATAGGCCAGCCAGCCTCTAACACAAGCAAAGTCTGGTCAACCAGGGTGCAAAGGTGGGCCCTGCACAAAGCACCAAGTCAGGGTGCAAATCATAGGAGTTGTCATCCTCACCTGCAATGTTCTGCAACCAGATGGACAAAGGTTATCACTCCTGGGATCAGAGGAAATAGGGGCTTCAGTTCCCAAGAACCCCAACTCCCTACCTGTAAGATTTTTCAAGTCGCTCACTTCTCAAAACCCTATACCCAGACCAGTCCAGGAAAGAAGCCTAAAAGGGAGGCAGATGACTGAGAAATCCAAGACCGCATGTTTTCTCCTAGGGGTGCTGAGATTTACCTACAGAGCCAGCGCTGTGTATCCTGTCTTTTTTTCTGGTGTGTTAGAAGATATGGGCTTTTGTGAAGGACACCAGCGCAGTTTAAAAAAGCACGTGTTAACTGTGCATCTCGGTTGTAGTATGAATCGATTTGCTATCATTTCTTTTATGGTTATTTATATTACAAATGCCAGTAATGACACCAGAGTCTTGTTCCTTTTGTGTGAGCTGGTATGGTAGGAGGAGAAGTTGCACAGAGGTAGAATCTGCAAAATGGGGTTATGCTTATTAACCTGGAAAGGGTCATGGGTACTCACCTGACGGACACAGCTCAGGTGAGGAAAGAAAGTATTCCAGACTATGGGAGCAGGAGAATAAAGTAGACTGTGAGTACTAGAAAAATAGTAGTAGGGAAAAGAAAGTAGTTCAGTAATAGCTGGAGTGTAGAGGGGAAGGGGAAGGAGGGACTAATGTCTAATAAACCAAGTGATAATGTAGTCAGAAAGCAGTCTATGAAAAGCTGATAAGAAATTGGAAAAATTTATTGGGGGAAGAATATGATAATCAGACATACATTCCAGGAAATCCCCCTCTGGCAGAGAACTGGACAATTTATTGGAGGGTTTGAGATCAGAATAAGGAAAATAGGTTAGTTGGAATAATCTAAGAAAGAAAGGATTGAAGCCTGAACTAGAGCAGTGGCGATGGGAATGAGGAGAGGATAAGCTATTAAGTATGTTAGGTGCATCCAAAAGTCACGGCCATGGATGGAGTGGGGGTGAGAGGGACGCTTTGGCGAGGGCTCCAGAGCTGCAGCTGGGAGGATGGAGTAGAAAGGGATGCCCTTTCATGAGGTGAGGGAAAGTGGACAAAGGACTCTGTCTGGGGAGGAAGGGAATGGAGAAGATAACAAATTCAATTAGGAGGCAAAATTAAGTTTATTTTAGTTTTTGTTTTCTTATTGTTTTAACCTACTGTAAGGATTTAATCTCAGGGAATCTCAATGACTGTGTCTTAGAGATGGAAATCCTATTATTTAACCATCCTGAAAGGGGTAGTCATGCCTGGAATCTCTACGGATTCAACATAATAGAAGGAAGAAGGAAGGGTGGGGGGAGGAGGAGAAGGAAACACCTGAAAAAGTCTTTGTTTAAAAAAGAAGCTGAGTGCTTTTGAGAGAGAGTATTCCAAGTGTAAAACTCATTAAGTCGAAGTATACTGAAAGATTCATAGACTTTTAGAGCTGAAAGATGCCTTGTAGGTCATGTAATCCAAGTTAGCATTTTTATACATGAGGCAACGGGGGTGTAAGGGGTTAAGAAACTTGGCCAGTATCCCAGGAGGGAGCCCATCACAGGGTTGTTGTTCCCAGCAGGCTCTGCTGCCACCTCCACTAACCACACTCAGTATGGACCTAAGGCAAAGGCTACCGCAGACCAATAACTGAACGCAGCACAATTATACCTGTTGCATTTCTTTCTAACATTCAGGATTGCTAATTTCACTAGAAACATCTCAACATCATTCTGAATAATCTCCAATAGCAGAATGAAAGACACATACATACAGGTAATATACGTCCATAAACTCCACGGTGAAGACATTACTGAGGTCTACTGATATTCATGCAATCCCTTGAGGATTATCCATGTTTTATAGATGAAGATACCACAGCACAGATAGTAAATGTTTTATCCGGGGTCACAGAGTGAATAACTTGTGGAGTTAAGACTTGAACACTCGTCATCAAGCTCTAGAGTCCATATTCCTGAACTCTACAATGCGCTGACCTTCAGTCACCCTTGTTTTTGTTTGGGGGGGGGATTCTTTTGTCTCAAAATAACAAGTAGTAAAACACTATAATAATACTGAAAATATCTTCAAACATATTGCTATTTAAACTAGACCTAAGCATTATCAAGACACACTTTTTAAAACGTATATATTTGTAGAATTACCACATTGTAACTTCCATGTTACCTTTAGGGTGACCTGCCAAACAAGCCTGGTAAATCATTTGCACATAAAATAGTTTCCAAAATGTGCTAAATAGCAAAGAAGATTATTTTTAAAACTACTTAACTAAGGTCAAGAAGTCACTAGTAGGTGGAAGCTTATGAATTCAGATCCAGCAGAAAAAGAACGCCTCCTAAAGGAAGCAATGCCAGTAAAATACGTTGGTCACATCAGTGTTGGGGCCTCACTCACCCTCCAGGCATCTGAGCGAGCAATGCTGGTCTGGAAGGACAGCTGGGACAGGTGGGACAGGTGAGCCAAACGAACAAGAACTTCTCGGTTTCTCCCCAGTTGACGCTAGTGTTCTCAGCCCCTCAGCTTCAAATGTTATAGTCTAAGTAGATGGGAAGGTACAGGGAGTTCTTCTCAAACAACTTAAAGTAATAAATAGTTCTTAAACATCAGAGCTCTTCTTTTGGAGATTTTTACATAACGAGGAGCACTTGGTGGGGTTTGAGCAGAGGAATGGCATGACAGAGCTGGGGATAATGTGCGCTGAGACACTGAGGGCCAAGAGGTCCTTTAGAAGAACAATGTGACCCTCTAAGACCTTGATTCCATTGCTGGTAGGACTAGGAAAGAGAGTCCCGGAGCGGTCAGCAATGATGAAAGCTGACTGACAACGTGCAGATGGGAGGGAGGCGAGGGTTGAACATGTAGGGATTTCCTCTATGTGATACGTCCATCTATAAGCCCAGCTCTCGGCAGCAGTTGAACAGGACCTGCGTCGAGGGTCCCCCTCGAACGCTGCCTCCATCTGAACTGCTTCAAAATGTTGAAAGAAACCACACTTCCTGTTTGAACTACATGGCTGTCGATGTGCTGCCCAAATGTACAAAAACATTTTATTTGGCCCACTTCAGAACAAATAGAATGATGTTTCAAAACATTCTCTTTAAATTATCCTAGTGTTTCAAAACAAAAAGTTGCTTCAGCTTTAACATATGAACAACGTTAAAATGACATATGAATAATATTAAAACACATGTATAATAGTCACCATTTGGAAATGATAGCAGGCAAAGGGGTGCATGATGAACAATCCAAAAACATAAAACTTTAACTCAAAAAAGAATAAAAACCCAAACAAAATAGTATCAGTGTTCTCTTATTTCACCACAATCAGAATTATCTTATTCTCTACCATACTCCTCAAAAAGAAATACATAGCACCACATCGCAGTTAGGAGCATAACAAAACAGACATTTTCAATTATTTTTGAGAAATGACTTAAATAGGGATTTCTTTTAAGGGACACTATTTGGCCAAAATCTCTACTGCAGTGATTTTTACTGGAAAGACCTCGTGGGCTCCCACAGCTTAGGTGAGAGAATTTGATCCTCAATCCCAGGCCAAAATTCTTATAAATTTATACTCATCAAATAAGATCACTCAGCTCTGGCTAAGCCTTTACTTGTTTAAGGTTTAATATGACAAACACCTCCTCATCTCCGTACACACAGGCTCCATTACCAAGGGATTTATACCAGAAGTAAAATGGGAGGCGGAATGACCACAGGTTTTGTGGGTTTCCAAAGTTGTCCCCTGTAAATTACCCTTGATCAAGGGCAACCCACCATTATTCCTCTCATCAGAAAGGCTGTGTCATTAGCAGCCCACACATATCCAGAGCTCCACAAGTAGAAACATGCTTACAGACAAGGTGGGCATTATGGTGAGACTTAGAGCTTCTACTTACACCTGTCTTGCTCTCTGAAATGTGCTCTTGCTCGTTTCTCCTCCATTGACCCTTCAAAGATCAGCTCAGTTTCTACCTTCTCCTCAAACCCATCCCAATACAGAATGTGTTCTTAGTACTTGAATTAGTCTCCCAAAAGATTACCCTCTTTCTTTGTCCCTTTACCCTCTATTGTTCCCTACACCCTCCTCCTACTTTATCTCAGTGCCTCCTGGGAAAACATCTATCTGTCTACACCCAAACCCATTTCCAATTAGCATTCCAATCTCTGTTTAGGAGATTTCCTCCCATTGCACTTTGCTTTGGGAAATAGTGACTACATCTCACTAAAAAAGCCAAGGGGTAATACCTTTACTACCCAGTTCAGATGAACAGACAAGGGCAGAGGTCAGGCTGAGGCTCTCTGAGGTTTTTAAGTGTTGAGCAAGTGACACTCTGATTAATATGGGGACAACCGGAGGTCAGAGCAGAGGAACGAAGACCACATGACCTTCACCGTGGCTCCTGCTGATCAGCCCTCTGCTGTGCACGAGGTTCTGTCCATTCTCCAGGTGTAGGTCTCCAGCTTCCCGCTGATTCACTGAGGCTGCATTACCCTCACTCATGCTCATTTTCATTCTCCGAGTCAACTTCTGTGACTTGATACTAAGATCCTTGGTGGACACATCTCCCAATGTCAACTATACCCAAATTTATTCTTCCAACTTTTTGCTTCTCCATCCATATAAGAATCATAGAAAATACAGGATAGTAATTCAAAGAACTGCTTCACGACCAAACTAACTGATTACTGGCATGGGCAACACTGGCATATTGTCCTTATTTTAGGTATATTGCCCTAGTTTTCTATTTTCTTCATGGCCTAACTTCTGATAGCTCTATCTGCCCAGCCACCAACACATTTAGATTATGACTTTAATCAGAGTATACACTGAGCCTCCATTCATTCAAAATATGTGGTCTGCCTAGAAAAAGTCCAGCCATTGTTAATATGACAAGAATGGTTTGCCAACATCAATGTAACCTGGCAGCCAAGGAGAGTGGACTGGAATGTGCGTGTGTGAACAATGATGACTAGTCATTGGGGGTGGTAGACACTGTTGAGTGAGCACATGCACTGTGTGGCCATGGCATTCAAGATGACTGAGCTAGTAGAACAATGAATCTGCATCAGCTTTTGTGTTGAGTGTGAACGTTCCTCCACAGCTATGGGCAACTGGTGATTGGCAGCTTCATCACAACAATATGCCTGCTCATGCATCATGTCTCCTGCAGAGCTTTTTGGCAAAACATCAAGTCACCCAGGTGACTCAGTCCCCCTACAGCCCAGATTCTGTGCCTTGTGACTGCTAGCTTCTCCCCAAACTAAAATCACCTTTGAAAGGGAAGAGATTTCACACCATCGATGAGATTCAGGAAAATACGATGGGGCAGCTGATGGCAACTAAGAGGACTGTGTGAGGTCCCAAGGTGCCTACTTTGAAAGGGACTGAGGAGTCATTGTCCTGTGTACAATGTTTCTTGTATCTTGTATCTCCTTCATTAAACATCTCTATTTTTCTTATCACATCACTGGGTACCTTCTGGTGGACCATATGTGTGTGTGTGTGTGTGTGTGTGTATGTATGTATATTAGTATACATATATTTGTATACTAAAATACTTATATTATATATATATATATATATATATATTAGTAAGTCTATCAGCTCTATAATCTTTAGTTCCTGCTGTTATTCAAAATAAAAATCATAGATTAATAGATGAGATAAAGAACCATCATTTCCCCCTGTCCAGACCAGTCAAGTGCCTGGCCAACACAGAGCCTCAGTCTCACAAAAAATCTCTCCCAGTATCATTACCTCAAGGAATTTATTCTAGGCTAAATTCCACAGGCTTCTATCTCCTTCAGTTTCCCATTTGCTTTTTGTCTTCTCTCTCAATTCTTCCTCTCTTCATTGATAATTCTGTTGCTCATTCTGTTTGACTTTGGTTTGAGTTTCTTCCCATGAGATCATCGGAGTCATGTTCTAATTCATTTGGCAATGAACCAGGTCCAGCAGGATCAGTGTCTACTTATCCCGGTGAGACTGTTCCATCCAAGTCCACGATGAGCCGTGGTGTTGAGGTCAGGGACACTGCCATCCCTCTCTTTAGCATGATCACAGCGACTGCTCAGGGTGTTGCTACTGAGTGCAGGCACTCGCCCAAGCCCTTTAGGCACACAATCTTATTTGATTCTCATAATTTCCCTCTTAAATTGGCACTGTTGCTCCTTATTTACTGACGAGAAAACTGCAGTCAGAGGCATCATGTATTATATAGGTTCACATAGCTAGTGGATGGCAAACTCAGGATGGAAGCCCAAGTTACTGATCCCAAAGCCCACTCTTTTATACACCACACCATAACTCCAATCAGCCCCTACACGCGCCCCCATGAAAAAGTCAACAACACTTAACCTGTTAACTGAGCCCTCCATACTTGCCTTTATTTGCCTTTCCAGAGTCATCTTTCCCTTTGTCCGTACCCCTCTCAGTCCCATGGAATCTGAACTCCAGGCAAATTAAAATGGACATATCAACAAATAAGCCATTCACTTATTAATGTGGTTTCCTCTAATATTGTCACCTTTATAAATTCCATGTTCAGCCCTATTCATTCCAAATGACCCACATCAAATGCACCCTATTTCATGAAGCCTGCCCCATTTCCCCACTTGGAACTAAATGGCCCCTTATTTTAATTCCCATATCACTTTATTTACTCATTACATAATCCACACCCATCCAACCCAACTGCACTGCACTCTTTTGTGGTAGATTCAGCTGTTGAATTCACTTAAATACACTTCCGTCTGGTCATATTCCCAGCACATCCTGAGGGAATGTGGTTGTCAGATGTTTGCAATCAGAGGCTACCAAAACTGCCCTTGTTCCCCTTCCTCACAACTGCAGGCTCCATGTGCAGCAGCTGGGGAGGTTCTCCTACCAGGCCTGGAAAGGTCATGTGCTTGCACTGTACAAGTACAAAGGAGGGGGTTGGTTCCAATAGTCCTAGTAAGCAAAACAGTAAACCGCAGCTGGAATCTGTACCCAAAACTGAAGTTAATACAACACCTGTTAAAATGGTATCTTTAATATTACGAATTGAAAAACAAATAAACAACCACATATAGAGTCGATAGTGCAAACACACATAAAAAGTACGTTCCAAGGATAACCCGAGATGGGCTGCCTATCGCCATAATGAGAAAAGCAGGTGCTAAGGGACTGCTGCTCCCCACGCTCCCCCGGGCTCCATCCCACCTGCGGGAGTCTGGAAGCACAGCCTAGGGCATGCTGTCAGCGTAGGTTCCATTGCACACTAAGACAGCAGAGATAACTTGGCAAAGAAAAAAGACAAAAAAATTAAAAGTACGTTCTCAAAAGTGGGAAGCGTAGCTAAGTAATAAATATTCTACAGTGACAGCAACAAGTGACTTGGTCCCTTTTCACCTGGATATCACTTTAAGCTCCACTAAGACTTGTCTTAGACTTTCCTACTGCAAGTGAGTTGATCCCTTGGGAGAAGGTACGTCTATGAGATACCCAAAGATATGCAGAGAAGAAAAACTGGGACAATTTGAATTGCTGTCTAGAGAGAAGAACCAACACCCCAAAAATATACTAAAACAGAGCCATGGACTAAACCCACTTCTAGGGCTAAAATTCTCTACCTCTGTGCTGTCTCCAGGAAAATGAATGTGACTAAGATGGCCTCAGCGATTCCCTCTGCTTGACTAAACACAGACAGGTTTCTTCTCGACTATTAGCCTCTGCCCTCTATTTCTTACAGAATTTACTTAAGAAAATTTGCGATTGTAAATTCTTTCTCTGCCCCTTTTAGATAGAAATCCTTCCCCAGCCTCTGGCCCATTCTACAAATTAGGAATGCCTTTCTCAAGGATCTGGGAGTCATGCCTTCGTAATGCAATCAGCAAGAAAGACTGACAGCTTCAATCTCCCAGTCTCCGTGAGATGGCAGGGGCCTAATTTAGATAAACTGCCATTCAGCAAACAATCGACCAATCTACCCACTAGTGTCCTCCAGGACTTTTCCATGAGCAAAGGCTACCACTTAAACACTCTACTGCCTTTTGTTTCAGCAAAGTAAAACAACCCCTCTCCTCTACTGCATAGTCTCAAATCTCATTGCGACAGTCACGAATACAGTCTTCCTCGCCTGTTGAACTCCATCCAGTATTTGCCCAGTTCCGGGAGGTGCCATTCACGCTTTACCCACATGAACTCAATGGAGCTGTGCCGCATGGTGGCTCAGCTGTACTTATACATTAGCTCCTGCCACTGAGCTGTTTCAAATAGTTGGGAGTTCTCTCTTCAGCAGTCCTGGATGATCTGAGTATATACAAGGCAGAGAGAACTCGATTTCGGAGTATGCCCATTTCATTGGAATGGTTGGTTTTATACCCCTTGAGATGTTATTTTAGTGTTGGTTTCACCCAACTTGTGGGTAGAAGTAAAAAAAATTAATTCCCATACCCTGGGTGAGATTTTTCAGTCTTGTGACAAAATTTTAATCCAAAACCACAAATCTCAGTGGTTTCATGTCACTTACCCCAAACCAACACTTGTAGCGGAACTTAGTAATGTGACCAACTGCCACAAAAGTGTCTTTACAAAACGAAGTTTAAGTATAGATGCCAATAATTTATTCTCACATTTATAGAGTAGCACAATGCTTGTACCTAAGAGACTTTTTAAATTTACATTTTCGAAGCCTATAAATGTTTTATTGATGATTTGAGAAAATTATTGTAAAAATTAAATGAAAGCCTCATTTAAAGTGAAGTACAAAGGCCAGAAGGGGGAGCTCTCACACCCAACATGAATCTCAGAGAAGAGCAGGGGAGACTGGAACAGCCCTTCCCAACTTCCTTTTCCCATTTGTAAAAGCCTTTCCACGTCTTTGTTTTAGTGGCCTGGCCCATGACCCACCATGGTTACATGTTTCAGACTGCGATTCCTTATTGTTCCCAAATAAACCCATTTTTCTGGAAAAATATCTGGCTGATTTTTTGTTTATGGTCAACATTATAAATTCCGATACACACATTATATATCACAAATTATTTTAGTCATCTCAGACATTCAATTACAATATGAAACCAAGGGTCCTTATTTTATGACTTGGATTAAAAATATTTAGTTTCAAATCTTAGCTCTAGAAATCATAACCCTCTCTCTATATTGTATACCCGGAGACCTCGCCTTTCCCCAGAGGGCCAGGAAACCTCCTGGCTACTGAAAACAGTAGCCTGGATCTGACTAGTGGTCACACGGTCTGGACCTCTGGCAGGCTAAAGATAACATCTGGACCTAAGTTATGTTTCAGTTCTTGAGCCCTAAGGTAGAATGACCTCCTGGCTACTTCCCATGAGAGCAGATATAGGGACACCAGAAAAGACCTCAGAACTGTCCTTAGGACCTGAAGAATAATTTATTATCCTTACCACACCTCCAACCAATCAGCTCCCAGCACAACCCCGAAACCCTAACTCAGGGTCTTGTGATTTTTCCCTATGTAATCTGTGACCTACATACCATCAAGGAGTCAGTTGTGTGTGTGTGTGTGTGTTTGTTTGTTTTAGAGCATAAGCTCTCTGCCTCTGAACTGGTCAATTCAATATTAAACTATTCTTTCTTTCTATACTGCAAACTCCTGTTCATGCATTTCTTTGGGCCAGTGCATGCAGGCAGGTGAATTCAAGGAGAAACACTGTGGTGCTTGTAACAAAAAATCACTTAAGCAAATTGATTTTGTCTCTGTCCCAAAGAGAACAGTTGATGTTACATAATTACATACTTTTATAAGTGAAGATTGAGAACTCTTTGCTTAAAAATAACAATTTTCTATTTGACTATATATAGTTTCCTTTCTCTAGCAAACTACTCTCTATTTTTAAAATAAGCCCTTCCTCCATGTTTAATGTAAAAAATTTTCATTATAACAATCTGGAAAATAAAACAGTGTAAGGAGGAGGAGGAGAAGAAGAGGGAGGAGGAGGGGGAGGGGGATTGGGGGAGAAGGAAGAGGAAGAGGAGGAGGAGAAGTGGAAGTGAAAGAAGAAGAAGTGGAAGAAGAAGGAGAAGAAAATGACCTATAAATTTACCAAAGAGAATCATTAATACGTTTGGTATAGAACTTCCAGTCTTTTGAAGCATAGTTTTTTAAAGAAATAGAAACATAATTACAATCATACTGATTAAACTCTTACACAGGCTGCTTTATTATCTTAACAGTATAATCCATAATTTTGTCTACACGATTATTAGTTCTTTTCAACATCCTTTTAAATGACTATACAGTAGTTCACTCAATAAATGTATAATGCTGTACTTAATCCTTGCTTTCCTATTAAACATGTATTTAAGCACCAGAATATGCGTAGAATTTGAACTGCTGGGTTGAATGGATAAGGAAAAGAATCTTCACATTCATCCCTATTAATTGCTGTTTTAATATTGTAACATCCTCTGCTCTTATTTAGACTTATTCAGAAGCCATATCTACCAGTGATGCGACCACAGACCATGGCTTTAGTAAACTTAGGGTTGGGTGATTTTGAAGCACAGGGTCAAAGAGGTACAGAACCTTCGTAAGGTCACCACCACCCTTCCACGGAACAAACTGGTAAATGGGTGAGTGAATGAGCTGTCTATCATCGGTAGCTGGAGTCTGTCTCCTAACATCTGGCAACTAGCAGAAATTCAATAAAAACATTCATATGCTTATGCCTTTTCCTGTTTGCCTCTGGGGAACCATAGCTTTCATCAGATTCTCAAGAGGACAGGGTCCTACCAAAAAGTATTTAACCGTTAAACACAGGGGAGTTTAATACATATCAAAAAGGAAGTAATTTGTTATATGACACATGCCTATCCTATCGTGTTGTCTTCCTTTTCTGTGAGATTAGAGCTGCTTATTTTTATTTACATGTTTATAAAATATCACCAACCTAGAATTTACCCCATCAGTTCTCAATCTTATTTTCCTTGGAGACACATGTGGCAGATGGAATTCACATGAAACACATGAGTAGGCCCAGCTGCTCTGCCTTCTCCAGTAATTCCTGGCCTGAAAGAGATGGGGTCCACAGTCTTTTCCAGGCTGTGAGGACAGAGGCCCAAGTTCTGACATTGGGCTATAACTTCTGGGAGGACAAGATGTCATTGTTTTGTTTGTTTATTGTTTGTTTATTCATGCAAAAGTACCACACGGGCCAGTGTCAGTCACGTACACACACAAAGTACAGATTTCTGTTCGCATCCTGCTCCCAGCATTAGGCATAGATTTACCTCCCTTACCACGTTTAAAAAAGTGAGCAACAGTTTTATTTAAGATCTCATTATATGGACAATCTAGTTATTTTAATTCATGTCAAAATGTAAACACTTTCTATTATTATTTAATTATGTTTGGTAACAAAAATATTGGCATTTGTGACCTACTTCATACCTAGTGAGCAATGCTATTGTGAGATGAAAAATTTTGAACAATGTATATTTTATAAGTCATTTATTCAGTTATTTCTAATCTCTCCTGTTCCCAAAAGTTCTAAGGGGATCTGTATAGTTACATACAATGAAACAAGGTATAACTTTAAAAATAAATGGAGGTAGTCCTGGCCAGGTGGCTCATTTGGTTGGGGCATCGTCCTGTCCTGTACACCAAAAGTTTGCAGGTTCGATCCCCAGTCAGGAAGCACATGGGAGGCCATCAATCAATGTTTCTCTCACCTCTCTCTCTCTCCCTCTCTTGTTCTTCCCATTTCTTTCTCTCTTAAAATCAATAAATGTATCCTTGGGTGAAGATTATTAAGTAAATAAAATGGATGAAGAAGGATCAGAGGGAAAATGAGAATAAAAATATTAACGTTGGAGTGTTAATAGACAAGTATATATTGCAAGATGAGGTATATTGGCGAGAGCTCAGTCAGAGTTCAAATGAGATAGCTCAAAAAGGCAAATGTTGGTAGAAAGACTGTTTTAAATGGGATATCCACATCTAAAGCCACCAGCTCCTGTTATAGAATGGTAGTTTACAAATCTACTTACTGTATTCATAAGATAAAGTTGGCCATTTGTCCAGAGTGGAAGCACAACTAATCTCGTTACTAAAACCAGACAATTTCTCCCAGGGGTCCTCATAAAAGGACTCTGTAATATGTAAGGATGGGTAATAGAACCACATGCTTCATAAATCCTTATCATTTAACTTCCTCAGTGCTGACTGCTACATTACAACTCAGAATATTATACTTTAACAGAGATTAAAATTATATGGTTTGGCTGCCCTGGCTGGTGTGGCTCAGTGGATTGAGCACCAGCCTGTGAACCAAAGGGTCCCAGTTTGATTCCCAGTCAGGACACGTGCATGGTTGTGGGCCAGGTCCACATTGAGGGGTGCATGAGAGGCAACCACACACTGGTGTTTCTCTCCCTCTCTTTCTCCCTCCCTTCCCCTCTATCTAAGAATAAATAAATAAGATCTTTAAAAATAAGAAGAAGAAGATGGCTTGGGTGGATGGCCTTTTGCCAGCCTATCTCAATCAGAGGGAGATTATGGCTGATTTCAATGCATGGTTTCAAAGTGGTCATCTGCTTTCAGGAATCACCTGCAGGGTAACTGCCCCTTAGATGGCATGTGACTCAAGCATGTCACAGGTTACTTATTTGTCTTCATTTAATTTTGTTATTTTTTTGACCTCTCTAGTCCTCTGAGTTGGTAATTCCCAGTCTGGAGGGGTGGATGACCTGCATCTCTTTCAAGAAATCCTCCATAAATAGTCTTTCTCTCATTTCAGGTTTGGTAAGCATTTTGGAACAGTGACACCAAAATAACATCTTCTGAGAAATGTCTTGAATACAGTTTTTATATGTTGCCGATTGAGCAGTGATTATACAGAAAAGCAAGTAAAGATATGACCAGAATCAACTTATGAGGGCTAATAAGCCCTCCCCACCTCCCTGCTTCGTGGAAGGGAATCGAGGGAGGGTGATGCCCGGAAAACAGCGGGCACCACCTATGAGGCCTCGCCCCATCTGCGAGAGCACAGCCACGTGAGCACCTGAGGAGAACAGGACGGGCTGTAGCTGGGCGACCCTGCATGCTGCTCAACTGAGTGTGACAGTCACAACTAGAAATTGCTGTTTCATCCTCAGGAAAACTATTTCAATCACACTCACTCAGCACTATTAATGTAGAAATGTTGTGTACATGCATTTTTTACCCATGGTCAATTTCTGATCATGAATTTAACAGGCAAGGAGGCAAGGACTATAAAATTTTAACAGAGTTTTTGGCAACATAACGAAAAGCATAATAGTGCTTAATAGCAGAATAATCATGTCGAATGTCCACCAGCTGCTGATACAGAAAAGGTACTCAGGAGTCTACCAAATCCTGTAGCTTTTTAGTTCATTAACATGACAGAGGGGGGTGGTAGACATAAATTTAAAAACAGAATATAGTATAATTATATAATTAAGTAGATGAATATATCAAAGCTATATATTACCTACCCTGGGTAAAATTCATATAAGGTTGTCAAAATATATATTTGAAAGATAATCTTTCAGAATTATTCTACTGAAATTGTACCTCCTCATACCCACCAACTGCATTTTCTATGCCTTCTCTGTCTTCTATTTCTCCTTAGCTCTTATCACCATCTAACATATTACATATTTTAGTTATTTATATTATTTATTGTCTGACTCCCCCACTAGATTTTAAACTCATTAGGATAAGAATTATTTTTCCACTGCACTGAGCCAGGGACTGCATCTCTCTCATGGGTATAAATTTTCTCAGCACTTAGTGAGTATTCAATAAACAGCTGTGAATGAACACACAGAATGTTCTTTAAAATATGTACATGGTCTTGCAAAAACCAAAGTGATATAATAGAGAAATTAAATAGAGTTTTTCCAATGGAACATGTTAATGTAAATATTGCTTTTCTTTTGAAATCTTTGTTGCTAACAATCACAGTCATTTTGCTTTTGTCTACAAGAACTTCAATACATTCTTATCTCTCAGGACTATCACTAGAGAAAACAATAACTGATGGTTTTCATACAGGGGTTCTGATAAGATGATATAGTAAATAATCAACATTTTGGGGGGGAAAGTAACCTCTGATTGCCAACCAGATATGCTCATGTATCACATAATGATGTCATCATATCTATGTCATTGGATGCCTTTGGAGTCAGTAGAAACACTCATCTGTTTAATCTATTTAGGATGATTCAAATACTGGGCTGTTAGAGTCTCAGAAACGAGCCGGTTTCACTATTTCACTATTAGTATGTCTTCATAGAATATATATGCTATTGAAATGTCCAGATTTATCTGTTGTTCATGAAGACTCATAATGCAAACAACAAAAGGAGGCAGGAACAGCTGGGAGGAAAGAACTCGTAATCTGTTTGGTGCATTAAGTAAAGTCTGGGTGCTATCATGTGACACGCGTGTCCCACAGGCACATTTGGCCATCAACAGTCTTCCTAAACCTCAGTAAGAATTCAACACAGACCGCCAACTGCTTGAACCATCAAGGATTTTCCTTTTAAAACAGCTTCTCATGTGACTGTGAGTTTATCCATTGAAATAGAATCTCTCAAATCAAAAAGAATTGAAACTTAAGGTAAAAGGGTAACAAAACAAAAAAACTCAGTTTAGCTTTCAAATAGTATGAAAATTCTTACATAATAGCATCTCCTCACTACTGTAATTCTGCTCATTGAAGCCAGTGCCAATGTTAATACCATCACCAGCCTTGGCAAGGGTTTGGTTCTGAGACTTCCTTACAGAAAGACATATATTCATAAAAGGAGTGGCAAGTAGAGTTGAAATCAAATATTTATGAATAGAAGTATTCAGTTTGATGTTGTCATTGCTTTTTCCTAATTAACTAAAATGTTTCAAATAAAATCAATGTCCCTTTATCTTTCTTTTGAAATCGTCTTTATGTCTTATCATCTGCAGTGCAGAATGGACAAAGTATACAAAGTTTTGAAAAACCTTCACAGGAACAGTGTAACTTAGAGATCAGACAGACTTAAGTTTCAATACTGGCCCCGCCCCTCCTTCGCACTGTCACTTGGAGCAAGAAACACAATGTCTCTGAGCCCCAGCATCCTTGGGGCTCACGTCTGTGAAGGCAGCCCCTGAGGTTATCGAACTCAGGGCTGAGGAAAGGTCAAAATGAGACCAGCAGGCAAAGTCCTTGCACAGTGTCTGGCACACCATAAAAGGATGACAAACATTAGCTAGTATTAGTAGATGTGAATGTTCACTACATAGTATTAATTTTTCACAGTTGGTCATATTCTGAGATAATCTAAATCCAAGTGGTGAAGTCTTAGATTTCAGATAAAAGCAAGAATGAATGGCAGGCTCCAAAAGCTGTGATATAGGTGTGATTACTAGGCCTTTCATTAACTACTGAGATCTGAAACTCCTGGGAACTGTTGAAGCCTGCTGCCTCTAAGTCAAATTCAACTTTCTCAGTCTACTTCTCAGAAGCTCTAGAGAGCTCAGGCAAAAGTCCCTACTAAAGAACACTCTTCTGGTCACTTGGGAAGGCAACTTACTGACTGGCCTGGTTCCTTGATGCGCTCAACCCCAGTGACATCTGTATCTACATGTACTGCAGCAGCCGGCCTCTGGGAGGTCCCTACCTCAGACTTCTCTGCATTTAGAAGACTCTCTTTGCACAAGCATTCTAGCCTCCTCATTTCTGATTTCCTCACTTGTGTGAATGTTCTTTGTACCCCTATTCTTCCTCATAAACTAGAGCAGTGATTTTCCACTGGTGTGCCCCCCAAATTTTTAAAACGTGAAATACCTGACTATTTAGTCAGGGCCACTGACCTCTTTTCCTTTATATTATTTTTTTAAAAAAAGACAACAGCCAACACAAAGATAGCCACCCAGTGTGAACGAAGCAAAATTATACCTATTTTTTGGTCAGATCAGCAAAAAATATAGTTTTGGTGTGCCAAGAATTTTAGAAATTAGTTTATGTGTGCCATGAGATGAAAAAGGTTGAAAATCGCTGAACTAGAGAGCGTCACCCCCAACTCCAGGCTTGTAATACCGCCAAGGAAATAGTAATAATATCTAGAACTCTGGTCCTGACAACCCTCTGGTGTGTTATGTTTTCATATGCACCTCAAACACAACATACTCAAACTCAAAGCCATCATTTTCTCTAAAAAGACTATTTCTTTCTCTTATTGCCTTACCTGTTTCTTTTTTAAAATTAATCCAAATATTTTAGTTACTGGTCCAACTTTCATTTCACTAGACATATTGATGATAAGTTACTATCTCAAAATAGGAACTGACACCTTTTTAAAATTAAAAATATTCACTACCAGGTTAACTGAAAAAAATCAATGTAGGGTATGCCTAATTAGCGTCTAATAATCACGATTTTACCTGTTTTGAAAATCCTACTTCCTTGTTGAGAAAGCTGACTTTCCACGATGGCAGTATATTTCAAACAATGGTATCAAGGATTTTAATTAAATTACACAAGTAAACCATTTTAGTTGAGTTATTACAATAATTCAAGTTTTACTTTACTAATTTATAAGAATAACTTGTGTTTATTAACCCATGATCAGAATTTCTCTTCAAACATTCCTGTCACTTTTCTTTAGTATAGTTACATTTTCAGAGCAAGCGAATGTATGGAAAAGTCTCAGAAGTAGAAGTGGTTTCCTGGCTAACTCTCCAAAGCAGGCCGGCATTCCTCGTTTCAAGCGCAGTAACTGCTGCGCCATTAGAAAATGCTTCTGACGGACGGCATGACCACTCTGGGAGCTGGCTCTTCTGCGAGTTACTACTGACAGGCTGGGCATTTTACATTTGTCGAAAGCTATACCAGAAATTATATTTGAATGTTTGGAAGCCATATATAGCTTAGCTTTCTATCAAATGCAATTTATATCAAACACGGATTTGACTAAGGACTATTTCATAAATATATAGCAAGTCAATGTAGCAGTTAAAAACACAGGCTCCAGAACTGACCTGCCTGGATTTAAACTTGGGCTTGGTTTTTGTTTTTTTTTTTTCTTTATACATGAGTTACCTTGAGCAAGTCACTACTTAATCCCTATGCCTATTTCCTCAACTGTAAGATGGCAATGAAAACAGTATCTACCTCAAAAGGTGTAAAATGAGGATTAAATATATCAATTCACGTAAAGAAATTAAAACAATGCCTGGTTCATAGTAAATTTTCATTCAATGTCTGCTCTCAGTATTTTCTTGAGGAAAGGCACTACCAATGAGCAAACTGAATTTAAGGAAGAAGAGAGTCACACATGTTCATTAGGTACCACCATGTGCCACGTTTCTGCTATTTTACACAGATCATCGCATGTCATTCTCACCACAGTCCTGTAGAAAATTATAAGGCTACCCATTACGGAGAGATCAAAATTGAGACTTAGTGAGTCTGAGTGACTCAGGGAAGGGCACAAAACTGCCATACCAGAAGCTAAGTATGGAACTGCATCTCTGATTCCCTGACCTTCCACCACACTTTCTAATAGCCTTCTTCCCTTTGAATAAAATTCTTAATTTCCTAATTTTAGAACCTTCCATTTTTAAACTAAAATACATCTTAGATATTATATAGTAAAATAATACTTTTTAAAAATGAGAGGAGACAGACATTATGTCTTTCACAAAAGTTAAGTCAAAATGGATCACAGACATAAATATAAAACAGAAAATTGTAAAGTTCCCAGAAGATAATACAGGAAAACACAGAGGACCTTCAGTATCCTGATGCCTTTTTAGGTACAACACCAAAGACACAGCTCATGAAAGAAATCACTGAGAAGCTGACCTCATTAAAATTAAAAACTTCTGTTCTGCAAAAGACAGTAACAAGAGAATAAAAAGACAAGCTACAGAGTAGTAGAAAATCTTTTTTAAAAAACCTATCTCATAAAGAAATGTTATACAAAATATACGAAAAAAATTTTAATTTTAGCAGTAATAAAACATCAACCCAATTAAAAAATGGACTAAAAACCTTAACAGACACATCACCGAACAAGATATACAGATGAAAAATTATCACCCTGGCTGGTGTGGCTCAGTGGATTAAGCACCAGCCTGTGAAGCAAAGGGTGGCCGGTTTGATTCCCAGTCAGGGCACATGCCTGGGTTGCAGGCCAGGTCCCTGGGTGGGGGGTGCAGGAGAGGCAAACACACGCTGATGTTTCTCTCCCTCTCTTTCTCTCTCTCTTCCCCTCTCTCTAAAAATAAGTAAATAAAATCTTTTTAAAAAATCATCTTACATTGCTGATGGGAATACAAAATGGTACTGCTACTTTGGAAGACAGATTGGTGGTTCCTTACAAAACTAAATACACTATTACCATGCCATCAGTAATCATTGTCCTTGGTAGTAACACAAAGGAGCTGAAAACTTATGTCTATGAAAAAAGCGACATGCAGTGTTCATAGCACCCTTATTCATAAGTGCCAAAACTTGGTAGCCATCAAGATGTCCTTTGATATGTGAATGGATAAACAAATGGGTTCATCCAGACAACAGAATACTATTTAGCACTAAAAGGAAATGAGCTATCTGGACCTAAAGGAAATACCTAAAAGAAACTTAAATGCATATTGCTAAGTGAAATGAGCCAATCTAAGAAGGCCACATATTAAGATCCCAACTATATGACATCTGGGAAAGGGAAAACCATGGATACAGTAGACAGATCAGTGGTTGCTGGGGACTGGGGGTAGGAGAGAGAAATAAGCAAAGTGCAAAGGATTTTTATGGCAACAGAAATACTCTGTACGATGTTATAATGGTGAATATATGTCACACATTTTTCCAAACCCATTTCTATTGGGTGTGCAACAGTAAGAATGAACACTTTGTAAACTATGGACTTTGGGTGATATGATGTGTCCATGCATTGTATTTTTCTGTGTATAATGGGCACTTTTTTACCCAAAGTTTTGAGGGAAAAATAAGGATGCACATTATACATGGGTATAATGATCACATACCGTGCATATAATAATCCCAGGTGTAATGCGCAGAAAATGTGGGTCTGCATTATATACGCCAAAAACACAGTGGCTTTACCCTTGGTAAAAAATGTACCATTCTCGTGAAAGATATAGATAAGGGGCAAGGCTATGAGCATGGGGGGAAGGGTACAGAGCATGGGAGAAATCTCTGTACCACACACAACTTTATTGTAAATCCGAAACTGCTCTAAAAAAAATTCTAAAAAATTGGGAGGAGATTGAAACTCAGAATATTTAAGTGACTTGTCTTGAGACCCTGTAGCCACCGATTTTTTTCTTTCTTTAACTATCAAAATGTTTTTATGGTAAAATCATCTTCTTTGAATGTCAGAGCATTGTGTTGGCAATTAGGCAGCAATCTGATGAATATGTATTAGGCCATGATACCTGTGGAATGTAACAGGCCAGCCAGTAAGGAAAGGGCACACCAGGTTCTGACACTGAGATAAAAAGAATAGCTTTGCTGGTGAACTACAGCTGTGCCAAACAGCAAGTTAAGTTTCACCTGAAAAGGAAATGAAGAGAGAGAAAAAGGTGGTGTTGATGTGTGAAAGGAACTGACAGATTTTCCACACCTCCTTTAAAAGTAATTATAATCTCCTCTATTTCCTGTATCTTCGCCATCCTCCTTTCCTCTAGCTCCTTCTTTTCCCTTGTGTGATAAATGTGATCTAAGTTTTCTGTCTGGGAGGAACAACCACCACCAAAATCCCGCCTGGAAATGTCTTCAGTTGCTACTTTCTCTCTTTTCTCCTTCAAGTACTCTGATCACGCAACATGTCCTCTTCATCACATCCCTAAATTTCTCAACCTATGGCAGTGCTTCTCCCCCAACTAGTCCGCTGAGACAGATCTTGCTCTGAAATTAAACGATCATTTCACATTTCTCATTTGGTTTCATGAACCTCCTGTGAATTTCACCATTGATGCCTTCCTCCTTCATTCCATTTTTTCTTGTTTCTGTATTGTAATTTTCTCATTTCTCTCTCTTCTCTCATCCCTTGACCTTGATAACCTCTTTTTATGTAGTCAGGTTCCCCATGGTCTCATTGTCTGCCTTTCTGCCGTCTTGCTGCTCTCAGTCTACATGCCTAACTTGAGTTTCCTTTGCTTCAATTATACCTGCTCTACCTTTCCAGCCTCAGCTCCAGCCATACTGTTCCTGCATCACCCCATGTTCCTTCAGAACATGCCTTTCTTCATGCTATTCCTTTTACTTGGATGGTCCTTTTCTTCCTTGGCTTCCTGGTAATGTGGCTTAAAACCCTCTTTCTCAAGTGCCTGAAACACAGTCAGCTGCTGCTGCTTCTGTGTTCTCGTGATTCTCTGCACATTCTTTTGTAACTGCACTTCTCCAGGAGACTGCACCCTCCAAAGGCCCCTGCCTGAAATGCATCATTTCTCTTCACAGCCTTAGTACTGTCACCATGCCTGCAATTCAGCAGACTCTCCCATAATTTGTTTTTCATATTTTGATCAGTGAACAAACTTGGACTTACTGAGCAAGCGGCTGACACTGACATTTGGAGAGGCAAAAGAGCACAGAGCTGAGGCCACGGTGGCTGGACCATGCATTTGTGGCTGAGGGTCTAAGAGAGGTCAGAGAACTTCAGCTCCTGAGTAGTTCGGGTCTGAGAGCAAGACTGTTCCCAGAAGTCTCCCTTCAGACATGGGTAGGAAAATACTATGCTCTTCCAGCAAGATTTGAATAAAGAAGAAAGTTTAAAGGATTAGAATTACTGGGGATTTCCACTTTCCAAACAGCATTTTTTATTTAATAGCCTTCATAATGTTTTATGTTCATAAAAACTTTAAGCAGTTTTCTTAACCCAACATTACTGACAACACATCATTAAGAGATTTTACAAGCGGACAAGGAGGGCCGGCCTACGGATGCATCCCCAGATACCTCCCGGGTGAGGTCTGTCCTACATGAACTGGGACGCTTTCAAACCAATGACCCAGGCTTGCTTTCCCAGACACCACCTGCACACTGGCATGAATAAACTGACACTTATGTGCCCAGTCACTCCACTTATGAATGAGAGATCCGGTAGATAATTCTGGGGCACAGACTTCCTGTAAGATGGTAAAATAGTTCCAGAAAATAAAATGCAATAATACTAACAAAGATGACATTTTATTGGGTTTAAAACAGTGTAAAGCCAATTTAATAAAGAGTCTCTCTTTTTGAATCATGTGAAGTAATAAAATTAATTAATTCCATGTTTAAATCAATGAAATGTCAAGCTAAATGAGGTTAAATTCTATTCTGGAACTTGATTAAAGTGATCTTGAAATGTCTCAAGGTTGACTTTGTGTCTTCCTTTCAAAATCATTAACAACTGGTCCTAACTGCACTGGCCAGGGTCCTATGTGTGGGCCTTAAAACGAGCACCAAAACGACTCTGACTGCCTGTGTGGTAATATTTGCATGTGATGGGTGACAGTTGGGGTGACTTTACTGACACTGAACAGATTCTATTGCTCCGCATGCGAAGGCCAAACAAACACATAAACAACACAGATGGACTGTGCGTTACTTAATTAGAAAAGACAGCGCCTGTGCACGGGTGGCCACACGCATTCAAGAACGGCGTCTAAGGCACTCATCCACTGGTGGGAAGGAACAGTTAGAGAAACCCGGGAGGATGAGTTTGGAAAGGAAGAGACCACTTAGGACAGAGAAGAAAACTGGTTTTACATAAATAAACAGCTAAAATGGGCAGCTGGAATGGACCAGGCAAGGGAGGCCTCTGTCCTGGGCCCCAGACATCAGACACTTCCACACTCGAAGTGCCTTCCTTGAAATTTTATGTTCTTTGCTTTTAAAAAATAGCTTTATTGCAGTGTGATTAACATATGAAAACTGCACATATTTAATGTATACAATTTGATGATTTGGGATCTATGCATAAACCCATGAAACCATCATTCACAAAATACTAGACACATCCTTCCCTCCAAAAGTTCCCTCATCTTTTTTTATTTTTTCTTTTGTGTGTATGTATATGTGTGCGTGTGTGTGTTAAGAATACTTAACATAAAATCTATCCTCATGGCAGAAGTTTAAGTGTGAAATACAGTATTATTAATTATAAGTGCTATGTTATACAGCATATTTCTGGAACTTACTCATCTTAAGTACCTGAAACTTTATATTACTTCACTGAAATTTTCTAAGTCCCTCTCTGGTGCCTGGAACCTCCCAGGGTCTACAGTTCTATCTGGGTGTGGTACCCCAAACCCAGACCAGAACTGTGTGGGACTCATTCCTGTTCCTTCTGTCTGAGGTCTTCTCCAATGCTTTATCCCAAACATCAGCCAGATGTTCTGAGGAGCTAGGGCTTTGCCTGTCAGGGCTTAGTGACCTTGCCCTAGTTCCAGGAGAGCACCCTGCCAAGGGATCTCTTCCACTGGCCAGTGCAGTATTTCCTTCACAGAACTGTACAAGATTAGGTCACGAGAATGGTGTGTACATAACTGATTTTGAGTGATGTTCATTCAGGTAGGACAAAGGGCAAGTTCAGGGTTCCAGGCAATCAATGGTCCAGGGGCAGGGCTTTAGCTTCATGAGCCCAGGCATCAGCCTGCCCACATTCCAACCACGGAGATGATCCTGGTCTATGGCACTTAAGGGTGGCACGGGTCACTGCAGGCACTCTCTGTCCTTGGCTCCTTGCCCACCGCATCCAGGGCTGTCATCCCTCCACCTTTACATGTTCCATGTTAACTGTCAGGGAGCCCTCTGGGGGTGGCCATGTCTATCTTCTCCCTGGAAGTCTTTCAAGACTACACTCACCTAATGCTAATGGACCCTTCTGATAAAGTCCTCTCTTGCCTCCTATAGATGCAAAGACATGCTTCCCAGGGCCAGTCCTAACCTGTACGGTCCAGGGACAAATAGTCCTTACAGGAGGGGTCCCTCAACTCCCTCCATACTGGCAGCATGTGTATGAAGTAGGGACGTGGTCTACATTTTAAAAGATCATATCCCAGGAATGCAGTGATTATGACCTAAAGAGTTCGAGAAAATAATTGGTAGGAAGATGTGTTATCCTATGTTCACACTCTGAAATTCTAAACTGCAAACCTAGCATGAGTGGACAACAAACTATGATTCACATTTCCCTCCATACACCGAAGAGCACAGCCATCTGCGGTTATGACTGTGCACAGGCAAAGCCTCTGAGGGAGCCCCCAGTAGCCAGTACTAACGGGAAGAACAATGGAAGATAAAGTGTCAGGAATAATGACCTTACCGGCATTAAATAGATGGCACCAGGGAACTACAGAGGGAAGATGTAAATTTTTTCAATATAAATATGTTCTAAAGAATTTGGGCATTGAAAATAATAATATCATTGCTACTTTTTTTTTCATGATTGAAAAATAATCAATTAGCCTGAAATTGGGCATTGAACAATAAAGAACATGAAGAGACGGGTGAAATTTTAAGAAGGATGAATTCTGTTGACTAAAAAGAAATTTGTAACAATCATTCTTGTTCATACATTGGATAGTCTTCTTTTGAACATTTTCCATAAGAGAGCTCTGGCAAAGCTGACTCGATGCCACGCATGTCGGGAGATGAGGGCTGCCCCGGGCGGCAGATTGAAACAGATGACCTTTAAGCTGGTGCCGGGCCGTTAGGGTTTTACACAGCTCTTCCTTCGGCGAGAGACGGTGGGCCTCCCCACATGGTTTTGAAGTAGTTTTCTATGTATCTCCAGGTGTCTCCAAGGTGTTGCTTAGGGTTATCAAAATAAAAGCAAGAAGCTGATAGAAATTTCTGAATTTAACATGTGAATATGTATATTAACTGTCAAGTTTTGAAAAAAATCTCCTTGAAATAGAATTTTTGAAATCTTAGAAGATGATTGTTCTTCCGTTACTCTGCTACGCTGACTAAACCACGTGGCTTTGTGCCGTGGGTGTGAGTGCTCCCACCGCGGCAACAAGGGGACCATGCAGTGTTGCTTCTAGAATCCTTGCTTTCTGTTTCCTTCACTCTTCTGTCCTCTGAGCCATCCAGTTCCATCACCGCCTCCACGTAATTCTACTACTTTACAGGTATAAGAATAAGTATTCTGGACAACATTACTACCACTACTAATAAACCTAAGATGTTCTCAAAAACTCTATTTTTATTTTTTGTTTGACTTCTAAGTGAATTTGAATTCAAATGGAATTATTAAAAGTGCCACTCTATGTTGTTCTCTTAACATGAAACAACCTAGCAGAAATCAGAACAGTTGAAGAAGGGAAGGCTGAACAAGAACATGTGTTCACTGTAGTAAATAATCTCTGACCAGTCATTTTTTCAAAATAGTAAAATGTTTTTCCTCATCACATTGTCTTTAGGAGCTACCTTAGGGGTTCATCTACAATTAAGCTCACTATCTCCCTAATGGGTTTCATACAGAGCCAACACATCCCTTATACCCATAGTAACCAATCACAGCAGGGTTCACCGTTACCTTTGACTTTCAGGCTCTGTGCCTGGGTCAGTCTTGGCTCAGATTACCAGCACCTCAGCGATGCTCTCTCCTGCAATCCCGTGGTCCACTTCCAGGATATGGTGCTCTTCATATCATGCAAAGTCCTGAATGATCTGTTAATTCTTTTCCATCACCCAATATCCATGCATCAGGAAATGTTCTTCTTGGTCTTTCTTATTGAAGTCTATAAAAAACAACTAGGGGTACTGCCCCATTTCCCCTAAATTTCCCCTGACTCATTACCATGCCTAACAGTTTGGACCTTCTTGGGACAAGGATCCTATTTTCAGATGCATCCAGTGATGGGCACCCAGAACCCCCTCTACTTCATGGGAAGCACTATCTACGGACTAGCATTCTCCTTCTAAAATGACTCCCACTATGTCCACCCTATACTGGTAAATACCTGATACCTGTTGGATCCCTGCACTTCCTGCTGTTGTGCTCAATCAACAAAAAGGAGGGGGTGCCTTGCAGAGATGTGACTATCAATTTTGGCTTCCTGAGGAAGCCCACAGAATCACTGGGGAGGATGTGGCGTCTTCTTGGCTTCAAGTCTCTAGTTTCTTCCATCTCTTCTGGTGCCAAGAAGCCTAACCCAAGGCCTGGGGTGAGCTTCAGACTTCATTCAGAGAGACAGCAATAGCAGGGTCGGTTTTATTTTGCTTTTAAAGTGGCCAGGCCTTACTATTACTTTACTACATTTTGCAAAATTCCTGTACCCCAGGAAAACCCTGTCACTCATAACTAATTATGGTTCTGCCTCCTAGGATTCACAGTTGCTTGCATCACACTTGAGCTTGGTATAGCCTTTGCACGCTAGTGACCCAGTGCTACATCCTCCACCATTCTCCCTCTCTGCATGCTCCACGTTGTCCTTAACTCATATGAGGTCTACCCTGTAAGTCAACAATGACAAAAGCCACATAATAAACCCTATATGATTGATGTTTCTTTTGCTTTCTCCAAGAATCGCATCTAAAATGGAATTCCTTTTCAATACAACTTCTTAATGATGCCTTTGAAGTTCTACTTACTGACAGCTAGTGTAATATGAAAAACAAGGCTACAAACGCCTTTTACAAACTTTCCAACCGCTGCTAGTACAAGTGACACTAAACAATAACCAAAATCAATAGCGAAGGCTTAGAGATGCTAATGCAGATCGTTTTACTTTGAAATCTACATGTATGGCAAGAAACCCTATCTCCAAAGTAAACTTGCAAGCTGCTCTGTGGTTCCCCCAAACATCCACTCCTACTCCACTTTGGACAGTAGGACCAAGGCCAAGATATTTCTTTAGCATAAAAGTGATCTCTACCTGAACATGTAACTAAAATACGCACAAAAAGAAACTTATTTCAGTAAGATCCAAAAGATAGTTACATGGCTATTCAGTGACTTACAAGACACTGCTTTCCTCATACACATGGGTATTCCTGCCATATCTGAGTTTGATATTTGTCCTAATTGAGATTCAAAACACCAAACATATCCTACACTGGAGCCCTTCGATGTCCACAGTGTTCAAAAGTCTAGGATATTCAAGTCATCACTGAAAAGGTCCCAGTCCCCTCGGATTGATAACTGATCCTGGGAAAGAAGCACAGACACTAATACGTACACGTGGACATCTGCCACGTGGAGAAAGCCATGCACACTGAGGACTAGTGGAAGCAGACGTCAAGTGGCAGCTGCAAAACCCAGAGAACACAGCGCTACTGAGCAGACCACCTACTTTACTAGTGAAAAGAGTAAAAAGTGGTTCATTATGATGGAATGAAACTGGGATATAATCCAGAAATATTTTAAAAATCAGACTACCTCCATTAACGCAACCTTACTTCAACACATGCACTTTTGTCAGTAGATGGCTGAATACCCACAACATGCTCATTCAAACAAACATAGTAGATGACCAAAATAAAATGCACCCCAGTCAGAGCACATTTCCAAGGTTAACTTTAGCTACACTGGGCACAAGGAATGGCTTTATTGACAAGTTATGTAAGAGTCAGAGGATGGTATTTAGAGCTTCGCATTTATTTCAATTGGCATGTTTTCGTTACCTAGCAAATAAAGATCAATGACACTACACAAATTCCTAAGTCAGTCAAAAATTAAGACCTATCTGAGCTTGAATCCCCGCCCCACCATTCTAAGCTGTGTGAACTTAGACAAGTTTTATAAGCCTTCTGGGCCCCATTTACTTTTTTAACACCTTTTCCTTTTTGTGTGTGTGAAGAACTAGATAATATTTATAGAGCACCTACTTCATTCCTGGCACACAGGTGGCTCCCATCAATTAGCTATGATAAATCTGGTTACTAATTAAAAATAAAGAAATGTTGTTTTCGTATTTTAGATTTGGAAAAACAAAAAGAGAGCAGTGGATTAAAGGTGCCGTGACAAAGCACCCTTCTATACCGGCATCGCAGGTCAGATGGAAACTATGGTATCCAACATGCTGACCACTAGCCACAGTGTGAAGTGACCACTGGAACGGGGTCAGCCCAAACTGAGATGTGCGGTAAGTGTAAACATACATCAGACTTCAGAGAAAGAGCATTACAAATGTAAGTGACCTCGTTAACAAATTTTACAGGGATACGCTGAAATGAAAAATCTTAGCTTCTTAAAATACCTTAGATTCTTAAGCTTTTCAAATATTGTTAAAATTAACATCCTTATTATTAAATTTATTGCTCTGAATTCAAAGTACTGTTTGATTTTTTCCACCTTATCTATTTTCCAAGGAAGAAAGCAATTTTACTCCTATCCTTCACCTACCTGCTTAAGTGTAGTTCACATTTTAAATAAATCAACATCTACCTATAAGAACATTTAAAAGAAATTCTTTTAGAAAGTATTATAATCATGTATATTTTACAGTTCCTTATATTGTCCTCATCTCTGATGAGATGTCATTGAAGGAGAATGAAATGATGAAGTAAATCTCATAGATATTTCTTTTAATTTGTATTGTTTATGCTGTTACAATTGTTCCTGTTTTTTCCTCCCTTTCTCCACCTCCACCCTGCCCTACCTTCTCCATCCCCATGCCAATCCCCATATTGTTGTTCATGTACATGGGTTGTGCATAATCCCTTCATGTGTATTTAAATAAAGAACATTCTAGTGGAAACAGCAGTGTCAAAGGCACCAAGCCTGGAGTGCACTTTGGGGGCTTTGGATTATCAAGAAGCCCAAGACATATGAACCACAGTAAGCAAGGGAGAGGGCAATGGGGCCAGGTCCTTTTGCAGTCTGTAGATCTTAAAAGGATTTCTGTTGTAATTCTGAGGAAAATGAGAAGACTTAGGACGTTTTCATGTTAAATGAGACAATATATGACTTGCATGAGGATTTATATACTACATCAAGCATTGTACCGAGTGATTCACATTTGTTAATGCAATTTAATCCCAGGGGTTCTAATATATCCACTTTACTCTTGAGGAAACTGAAGATCAAAGAGAACAAATAACTTGACCAAGATCACATAGCTAATGAATCACAGAGGTAGAACTCCAGTCTTATCTGTGTTACTTAAAAAGTACAAGTGGTCTGAAATTTGACATCATAAAAGGTAAGTGAAAAAAAAGATTCAAGGAAAGCATTTGGAAAATTATTCAGTATGTATAGAAATAACAGGAAGATAAGAGCTAACAATGTCAATAGACTTTTCTTTCAGTTTATGATTCTTAATATTAAAGCATATAAAATTACTGACTGGGAAACAGATAATAGCTGATGCTCAATATACATTTAGGAAATGACTATACGGTATTTGGAAACTAGTGAGAGGAAAGTACATCCAAGACATAAAGACAGTATCAAGGTAGTGTGGTAGACTGCAATTTTGTTTCCACATTCTAGCTTCCTCCCCCTCTCCCACCAGGCCCATTGCTGCAGAGAGATTATACTTTCTATTACATCATCTCTTCAGGCGCAGCTACATGACTTACTTTGGCTGAAGAAATGTAAGTGGAAGAGATAGGAGACATGGGCCTCCTGTGAGCAGACGCTGTAAGAGCCAGCATGGGTTCTCACTCTCTCTCCCTCTCTCTGAGTCTTCTGTGATCTTGACAGAGCCTGAAAAAGGGTAGCACCTCAGCTGGAACCCCAGGATGAAGAGGACAGGAAGCAGAGCCTCAGACAATATCTTAGATGAGCAAGAAATAAAGCTTTGACTTCATGAAGGTTTTTGTTGCTGTTGTTGCTACAGCCACATCAATTCGTAAAAGCCACCTAATAGAGTTAAAGGTCAAAGTCGAGTAAGTTCAAAACTGACAGGTCTTCATCTTGTGGAAGTGGTGACTAACAAGTATGCTAAGAGTGAAATTAGGAGTTTCTAGCAAGTTGAAAGACTAAAGATAATTTTTTCAGGAATGAGATAAATCTAATATATGTAATATATGTATTAATAAATATATATAATATATTTGTTTCAATGGCAGAAAACAGTTAAATAAATAGCCTAGCTAAAATGTACAAACTAAATATAGATGGGGAGATACTGTGTCCCTCAAAGACTTCCAAAGTACATCTACATTTTAATTATTAGGAACTCTTTACTTTCAAACACAAAAAAAATAAGAATAACAATATAATAAGAATAATTACAATATCAAATTTAAACCATTACTGAAAGACTCAATCTGAAAAGAAAGCCAACCAAGAATCTTTATATAATCTTCAGCACTAACATATAGAGTTATGGATATTTTTTTAGTTGTTTATCATGGAATCATTTTTATAACCTGGATATTTCTTTTTATATGGCATTCCAGACTCAAAAAATACACAGCTCCTGAAGAAGCTTGTCTTACTGACATCACTGAATGTAACAAGAAAATGGCCAAGATAATCTAGCCCTTTCCAAGAACTGCATTATTTCCATGTCCAGAATAATAAGTAGAAACACATACTGGGTGGAAAAATAAAAATACATGCTTCCTGGAGATAGGAGAGGAAATTAAAATTTCAAAAAATAAATTTGACAGTTAAATAAGCATGATATGCATTGCATAAACTCCAAAAGCCATCTGAGCCAACATTCTGAAAGATTATTCTATTCTATGATTATCAAACTTTTATAACTCCAATTTCCATGATCTCTCGTTTTTAATACCATCAGAAATAATAATAAAAGGTACGCTGCATTAAGAACATATTTGGCGGGGTCCATTGTGTGTTATTTCATATAGTCCTCATGCACCTCTGTCAGGATGATACTCTTCTTACCTGATTTTCAGTGAGAACAAAATCAGAACACAAATATTCCAAAGCTGATTCTAAGTTAGTTACTTAGACTTTTTTCTAAAGAGACGTTAGAGTATAACATATTATACTCTAAATATTTGTATCCTTAAATATTTCTTAAAATGATTTCTAACTTGACTGATCATTTTAATCTATTAACTATTATCCAGCAGTTTCTCCAAAAAGAGATTGTAACCCCACCTGATGTAAGCAGAAAGCTTTGTGCCACTCAAATGCCCAGCACATTGTTGGTACTCAGTAGGTATGAATGAGCGAAGAGATCAAAATATCTGTAGCCTATATTAAAGTTATGTATTGCACTTATGGTATATCTTAACACAAAGCCTTATTAGGCAAATATAAACTGGAAATTATTAATTGCAATATAAAGGATCTGTATCAATCTCAGAAATAGCCTTTTAGAAAAAATATTCTCTGAATATAACAGATTTCGGAAAAAGAAGGAGAGCCTCAGACATATCAGGATGGTGAAGTTCACAACTGTACGCAGAGGTCTACCTATAGGCTTAGGTTCGAGCTGAGAAACAGGCAAAATTAAACTATTAGATTTTGTTTTCTTAATTCAGGAAGAAACTTTCTCGGATGTTGATGTAAATCGTTTAGAATGTCATCATATTGAAATCTCTTGGGGCCCTGGGTGGTGTAGCTCAGTGAACTGAGTGCAGGCTGTGAACCAAAGGGTTGTCGGTTCGATTCCCAGTCAGGGCACATGCCTGGGTTGCAGGCCAGGTCCTCAGTGGGGGCCACATGAAAGACAACCACACATGGATATTTCTCTCTCTTTCTCCCTCCCTTCCCTCTCTCTATAAATAAATAAATAAATAAATAAATAAATAAATAAATAAATAAATAAAGAGTTGTTTAACAAAAAAAAGGAAATCTCTTGGTAAGAGGTTCCCTATTCATGCCAACAATTATAAGTCTATTTTCTTCTTTCACCACATTGCCTGACTAACTCTTTGGGTTTAGTACAAAACCAGGAGCAAAACAGCAGTATTACAAGGAGCATGACGCAGCAACACTGCTCTCCAAGGCCGGGGAAAGTCTCTTAGAATCAGTGGTCTGGCGATCGGTTCGAGCAAATGTTCACAAAACAGCTAATTCATTGGAAGCAAAGTCAAGAGGAACAGTAACATTTTGTTAGAATCTTCATAAAGTTTCACTAATCCTAGCCAACGTGGCTGCCTTCCTGCCTATTTTAGTAGCAGCAAGAAACACAAAATTGATCAAGAAACTCTTCTGCATCTGCCCAAAATTTATGGGTAAGAATTAGATATTCAGTTAACCTCAAAGTCTTGGCTCTACAGAAAGAGCTACATTTGTGTTCTATGAATAGAGACCATGAAAGAGAAAGACTAGGTAAAGCAGTTCTTTAGGAGCAGTGAAGGTCCCCATATCAATAATAATACTCCAGGGAAATGGCTATACCAGCTGTAGCCATAGCTTGTATTGGAGTATAGCTTTTTAATTTTTTATTATTGATTTATTTTAGAGAGAAAAGGGAAGCAGGAGGAGAAGGGGGGAAAGAGAGAGAGAGAGAGAGAGAGAGAGAGAGAGAGAGAGAGAATGTTGATTTGTAGTTCCACTTATTGACCCATTCACTGGTTGATTCTTGTGTGTGCCCTGAATGGAGATCAAACCCACAACCTTGGTGCATGGGGACCGATGCTCTAACCAACTGAGCGACCCAGCCAGGGTATAGCTTTAAAAGAACTATTACACATAGTTATCCCTTTATCAGGTGAGCATATGGAGAATTAGGCCAATAAATAATTCAATTCAATTAACTTCTTTGACACTGTTCCATGTGACTGGGGACTTTCGTATTCCTAATCCTATGTCAGTATCAATTTAAGGAGAGTGAAGGACCTGGTCACATGGGAGCTCTACACGGACGAAGCTGACAGAAAAATATGGTGATATCAAACGATGAGATGCCTAGGAGATGAGGTGCCTTTGGAGAAGCTCATGTAGGAATATTTATAAAATAATTTCAGTGATAAACCTACAATTATTCATAATTCTGAAACAAATGCAAGTGTACCCAGCCTAATTTCTCCCTGTATGTCATGACTCAAAAATCACAGTTAATTACGTGAGACTTAATGGCACTAAAGTGGCAGTCTGATTAATGTAAAGAACTTTGGATCTTCGTCAGTGAGCCATGAGTGAAATGACAAAACCTCTTTCATTTAATTCTTCTTTACATGCAATCCCATGCACCGCTGCCTCAATAAACACTAATTATCTTCATCTGTGAAACAATTTCACTTTAGATAAGATTTTTTTTATATAATGTTACAACTCTCATGCCATGTCTTAAAAAGCAGAGAGTTTGATGTTCTAGGACAATAGTGATGGATCACCCTTCTTTCCTTTCCCTTTCCTACTAAACTGTGGCAAAGGATAAAAAATATATAACACTTCATTTATAATGCTATCATCATTCTCAACATGACCTCACCAGTAAAAACTGCAAAATCAGCAGTGGATCCAGACCTACGGATTGTCTTTAAGAAGAGAGAGAAAAGACACACTCGGGAGTTGCATCCAAGAAGCTGTCATTAGGCTTTGGGATGAAGTTTGCTTTTGGCTACTGCTAAGCTCAGCAATTGCTACTGCTCTAGTTCTGACTGGTTATCAACTTTAAAAAGAAGAGGCTTACAAATACTTTAAAGATAACCTTCCTGTGAAAAGCTTGGTAATAAACTTCAATTGAAAAAAACAATTTTATTAGGTGCCTACAATATGCAAGGCAGAGAGCTCATGAGAATGATAAGTATTTTTCTCTACTGTGTAGGTTCTAGACACCCAATAAATATGAATAAATGGATTGATACGACAGGTAAAAGTTCATAGGATTCTTTTTTTACTCTATGTGTTTTCAATTTCTAGACTTGCATAGCTCTTACAGAAGAGAGTTTGAAAGTTTTCCAAAACGCTTACAAGACCTAAATTATTCATAAAGTATGATGGAAAGTTTCACATCTTGAATACATATTAGCACCTTCAGGTCATTCGAACATTCAGTTTGCTATACAAGAAGTAGGAGACTATGGCGTCGACTTAGGATGTGAAAGCAGGCTGGTAATGAGGCCAGAATGTCCAAACCTAACATTTAAAGACTATATCCCACAGTCTCGCCAAACAGGAAGGGAACTCACACATACAACTGTTAGAGACAAGGAGGAAACGGAGGATGCTGTGCCAATCACTGTGCTAAGTCACTATACCTGTGACTTTAATCCTTACAGGAGGTCTCCTAAGTCAAAGCTTTTGATATCTCATCGTACAGTTGAGAAAACAAAGACCAAGGGAAATTAAACAACTTGCCAAGGCATGTAAGTGGTAGAGCCAGGGGCCACACTCAGGCAGCATGGGTCTAAACCCAACGTGGCACTGAGTCGGTCCTGAAGGACTGGGACAGTGAAAGGCCCCTGGGCTTGAGGGTAGTGCCTCTCCTGGGTTGTTCTGCATTCCTGGAAGCTGAGACAACTTAACCTGTCTTTATCTTTATCTGCTTTTACCTATAAGCCACCCCCACCCCCCAAAAAAAGGATTCTTGGCAAGATTTCCTTCTTAGTAGCAGTGCCAATCCTGAACTTAGGGGTCCTGGCATATTCAGGTAGCAGTTCTGTCTGCATAAGAGCAACACAAACATCCTGTCTATACAGCCCTTTAGAGAATGTCAAACAAGTAGTTTCCTCCCCAGATTCCATGTCAAAATGGAGTTTGTTTCATGTTTTACACCAAAGAGAGGATCTGTGCCAAGTTTAAATTAAGAACAAAAGTCGAAGTAATGGTGCATCAGTTGTGGGTTTGGCAGTGGCGAGGAAAAATAGCCTCAAAGAAAACTCGTACCTTTTATGGAAACCAAATATTGCCCACAATTGGCACACAGAAAACTGCATGGGCAAACAAAACTGCTGGATAAACAAATCAAAATTACATAGGAAGCTGACACCCATTCTTTACAGTGGAAAACCAAAGATAAAAATGAGTCACAAATTTTATATTCTTGGAAAGGATAAATGTTCACCCATCTGGTAATATGTTTTAAAATTTTCCCTGAAGATGTCTAATATTTCCAATATTTTCTTTAATAACAAACTAAGAATAACTGCAATGTGTTAATGGCACAGAACTGACTATAAATTCAGCTGTGAAAGAAGAAAAGTGTAATTCATACTATGTAATATAATACGAAATGTATTCTCAGATTCATGTAACATCTCTAGATTAGGAAAGAAGAATGTGCATGTGTGTGCGTCTCTGGAGAGGGGTAAATACAGGATTTGAGGAGGAAAAAGAGTTCTTCCAAAGATCGCTCTATACGAATGTTTGAAGTAGAGAGGCTTAAAGGGTGTAAAACATTATTTATCCTTCTTTTCTCTTTTGTTATCCAGTGTCCCTGTGCTTTTTCATTGCCCTGACCCACACCAAACCGAACTTTCATAACCTTAACAGATTCTAAAGAAATAACAGGATCAACGCATTCAAACTAAGGTCTACTAATCTTTGTGAAACTCTAAAAAACAGAACCCTTTAGGTGATCTCCCCTAAAATAAATGAAAAGATAAAAAAGAAAAGTCTTAAAATTAGATGGGAGATTATAAGCATCACTCAGCAAATCAGGGCTGTCATGTAGCCAGGGGCACCTTTATTTTCAATTCTTAGTAACTACAGTATAAAAAACTGTAATCCTATTCATTCATGAAAAAAAGTGGGGATACTATCATTTCCTATGAGTTTTGTGTTCTGCGTTTTTTTATTTTTGTTTATTTTTTTTTGCCTGATTTGGGATAAAATCTACATGAAACTATTTCTGAACTTTCCTTTGTAATGTTAACTGCATACCTTGTGAATTTGCTATTTTACCACTTGTCACAATTTATCACAATTATTTTAGTGCACTTCAATTTTTAAGTGGAGACCTGAGGTCTATACAACATGCCCCAGAAGGCCCAGCAACCCATCAAGAATGTGAGCCCCGCTCACATCCCATCTCAGCAGGCACCCATCCGGGGCTGTCTTCTTTTTGCCTTCTCAAAATGTTCATTTATATTAAAATTATGCATGTTTGACTTTTAACAGGAAAAAAAGAAGTTATTTCATTTAATCTTTATCAAACTAAAGAATCCCCATTCATTACTCTATCTCTCGGGCAGCTGCTGCCCAGAACTTCCCAGGAGAATCAAGTCCACTTCTTGAAGCTTTTACCTGAAAGAAAATAATTTCTAGCATCTGTTCCACTGATAATTCAAATATTTGAAGGAAACTGGTCAGCCCTGTTTGGACCCACTAAGATATATATCATGTGCCCTCTTAACACAACACGCCCATCGAGGGCAGCACAACCCTCTGGACGCAGCAGCCTGCACGTCACAGAGCACAAAGCATCCGTGACTTCCTCTGATCCCCACTGCAGTATGTTTCTATAGTGCCTAAGGTTTTTATTTTAGCAGCTGCTTCATACTCCTGGCTCATATTAACTTCATAATCATATGTTTGAAAAGCCCCAGTTTAACCTTTTTTAAAAAGTAGTATTTGCTATCAAGCAGTGTCTCTATTACCTTACAACTGTCCAAATTGATTTTTAAATAAATGTTTACCTTTAAATTTAATCCCATAATTTGATTCAATCTATCAACTCAAGCTATTAACTTTGGGCACTCATTTTCTCATTCATCATATTAATGTTCCCTCCCATATTTTTATCATCTGCAGAAGTAGATTATGTATATTTTATGACTTCATCTTAATTTTAATATTTTAAAGAATTTTAATGTTAAACCCAGTATCAGGGCTGAGCCCTTCATTGACTGATCCTCACATATCTCTCAATAAAACAGTGTTATTAGAAATGGGATACCCCTTTTCTGTTAATTATATCCCTTTTTTTCTTTCATCTGCTATCTACCAGCACTGGCTGGTCAGAATCACTCTTTAGATGTGTAGCTCCTATTGCATTTTTCTTCATCATGCTGGTTTTCATTAAAGAATACCATCTCTTTTCAATAATTCTGAGTAAGGCTGTGGTGGGAGAATCTTTCTCACTTCACTCTGTGATATGGAGAATTCATTGTCGACAATGCGGGATGGTTTCTCGCACAGGTCTAACATCACAATGACCTTTTAACCAGCCAACCTGAATCTTACCCAAGACCTTGAAAGCTGAGCATACAAAATTTTTTGCCTTCTAAAACAGTAGAAATCTGGGATTGGACAATGAGTAAACCAAAACAAAACTGGAATGTGCACCCTGACTGTGGCGACCAGTGATACTACCGTGACACTGAATGATGAATAGTATAATTTTCCACCTGGAATCACGGATTATGTTTTATTTGTAAAACACCAGTAGGAAGTTATACCACTGGGATCTCCCAAGATACTGTTCTATGAGATCAAAATTAAGCAAATATATAACGCTATTTTACATGCTACTTTTAAATTACTTTTAAAATATGATTGGACAATTTAAAATGATAATCTGACAAACACTAAATAGAATTTATCCACCTATCTTTGATTTTCTTAAGTGAAACTTCACAAAAATATAACCAGCAGACTTAACCTCTTGCCATGTAAGTACATTTTATAAGTCCACAAAATGTTTATTTAAAAAGAAGTAAAAGGAGTCTGTATCAAATATAGCAAGACATTACTTTCAATAAATCAAATATTTTGGGACACTATGCTATGCTCGTCAAAGTGTGATTGAGTATGAAAAACATCTATTTCATTTTTAGTTTTTTATGACATTTAGAGTAAGTAAGAAGTAGAAGTAATAATCCTAGAAAAATGAGTCCCTGTTTCATCTTTCCAAAAGTGCGAGAGTAGCTGGAATGCTGTATGTGAGAAAAGAGTTCCCAGTTGGCTACTGTCTCAAATCTCAAGTCCAAAGGCTCAGAAATCTTCCTACTTGGTGCACAGTCATTGTGCACTCCAAGCCATACTGTGACTTTTTTTTTGGTGGTAATGCACAGCTCAATTATATCATATTTTACAATCATTTCTATTCCCCCAGTCTTCCTTTCCCCACCTCCTCCAAATAGATGGGTATTTCTTAGAAGAGATATTATTTCTTTAATTTCTACATATTCCTCATAGAGCCTAAAACAGCACTAGGTATGTAATATAACACACACACATATACATACATGTATGTATATTTAGATGCCTGTGGATAGACTGAAAAAACTCTTTAACATCCAACAGGCCAGGGAGTCTACTTTTATAAGGCCTCATCACTGTTTACACAGAGGCTTATTTTCTTGACTTCTGAAGGGGTTTGACACTAGTGTTTCTGGGCAACCACCAGTGGTTTTCATGGAAATGAGTTTGCACACTGACTAAGGCTGTTTTCAGGTTTTGATAATAGACTTGAGCAGTTGTCATAGAGGATATTGCCCACAAAGTCAAAAACACATGCTATATAGCCCTTTAAGACAATGCTACTCACCTTGATGCAAATAACATACACAATATAGCAGCACTAACAGGAGCAGTGGTAGAAGCTATACTAATGTAATAAATCTTCTTTGACTATTATTCACTATTGTTACCATCAGCTTGCCAACTAGGCATCAGGTTACCACTCTTTACTAATGGATCCTAGGATATGTTCCTATATTTTAACCTCAAGTCTTTAGCTGATCATGTATATCTGTATGGATTTCTAGCCCTCATTTTGATAGTTGGGCCTCCTGACCCCTGTTCCATTTTCCCATATAAATCCCTTCTCTCCTATCCACTTGAAACTTCACTGTTGTCAAATTTACTTTGCAAGTTTAGTTTTCCTTGTCATCCTCTGTCAAAGACTCCCAACAAGGTTACAAATCCATCATGATTGACTCCAAGAACAAATGTAACCCCACTGAGACCTCTCTATTGCTCAGCAAGCCTTTGATTCCGTTCTAATTGACTAGTTAACTGCATTCTCCTCCACAGGTGACCTGAAACTTCCCTGCTGTCATCGAAACTTTTCAGTCTTTCTTTCATCTCTCAGTGATCTCAACTCATTCAAGGAGCAGATGACCCTTCTTCTTAACTTACAGAGAATTTGATGGTCCCTGCAGATGATACCTTAAAATATCCCTCCTCTCCACCTGAAGATGTGGCTGGCTTCATCTACACTCATTCTTTCACTCGGCTCCACTGTCCAAGGCAATGTATTTTATCTATGCCTTGGGGCTTATCCCCAGTCTCCTCCTAGGCAATTTCTTCCCTGACTGCTCTTTGCTCTTTTATCATTGTCTATCACTCCCACTTTCACAGGAAGCAAAGATTATCACCCGGCTGAGTGATCCAAACTCCAATTGGAATAATAAGAGAACAGAAATAGCTTCAATTCCATGCAGAATGAATGACACAGTTCTTATCACTAACAAAGTGTTGGTTTCGATTACTAGCTCATGTGAAAGTCTAAATCAGCAAAAATTATGGAAACACTAGTTTTTAACCAAAGGTAATGCCTTAGACCTAGATTTTTTAAAAAAATTAAATAAGGTCGTATTAGAAAGTTCCTCATCACTGTCCAAAGTGAGATGCGGAGATACAGCTATAGTTCACCCCTCGAGAGGCAAATCCTACACAAAAATGAGTTATGCAGCATTAAAGGGCATTCTTCGGACATATTTTAGAACAACTGAACCCTTTTTAGTTTATATCTTCAACAAATCTGTTGTGAATATTTCAAATATTATTAGTTTCCTGACACAACTCCCCCAACCTTTTTTTTTATTAATATACTAGTAAAAAGACTAAAAAAAAAATCACAAGTCCACCACAGTAAAAAAAATAAATAAATAAATAAACAAACAAACAAATAAAATAACAAAAAAATGAAACCTAAGTATGGCAAAGAGCCCATCTAGACTCTTGAGAGGTTCCACACTCTACAAGTTCCCTGAAACTAGATCGAGGACAACACTGCCCTATATATGCTTCTACTCATTAAACATAGAAGACCTTTCTCGGAAAGTTCACAACACAAGAGGCATCTGGCTGATTCCTACAGCCCCTTGCTTAGAAACCCAAGGCCCTGAACACCAGAACGAGGCAGCCATTGCAGGAGTATGTGCATAGCTGCACAAGTTCCTTTACTATCTACACGTCCATCCGTCGTTCACATTCCATTTGGGGCTGAAGTCCAAGCAGGAAAGGGGAATGGAAAAGATGGAAACAAAAAGGCTTTACAGACTAGGGGCAGCAGTCTCCTTAACAATGAACTAAAATCAAAGCTTTGCAATTGTTCCACAGCCATTTGTTGAAAAGTCTCTCCTCATTCTATTGTCCTGCCTTGGCCGCATTTGTCAAAAAACAATTCACCATCTGTGTGTGGATCTCTTCCTGGATTCGCTATTCTCTTCCATTGACCGGTATCTCTATCCTTTCCTGATGTCACACTATTTGTTTTTAATTTTTATTGTTATTGGGTGGGGTGGATATCACACTATTTTAATCACTGTAGCTTTATAGTAGGTGTTAAAATCAGATAATGTAAGTAAATACTCTTAGGCTTTTTTTAAAAAAAAAAAACACTCATTGTCTATTTTAAGTGGTTTGCCCTCCCAAATAATTGTTGACTATTTCTACCAACCAACCAACCAACAAAACCCAGCTAGAATTTTTATTGAAATTGTTTTGGACCTACAGAGCAGTTTGGTTAAAACTGACATCTTAATAATATTAAATCTGACACCCTATGAACAGGTGTCATTGAACACTGCTGTTCTTTTATCCAAGCTGATTTTTCCTTAAATTTTCTACCTCCTAGTCTCATATTGTATTGAGGGTGCCAAATAATGTTCTTCTTTTAGAGTCCACACTTCTAGAATCCACAGTAAATGACCTACAAATATAAGGTTTTTATCTTAATTTTCAGCATGACGTTCCTTTTCCTGTGTTTCTATCATTTTTATTACATCCACATTTATTTTGTCTTATTTATAAGATTTGAAAGCTTATTAAATACTTTCCTATAAATAGAATCATATAGTATGTGTTCTTATGTCTGGCTTTTTTCATTCAGCGTAATATTTCTCAGATCCATTCATGTTGTTGTATATATCAGTACAATAGTTTGTTTTCTTTTTTCTTTTCTTTGTGCTGAGGAGAAATCTTTGTTATGGATATACATATTTTTATCTACTCACTTGCTGATACACATTTAGGCACATTCCAGTCTCTGAAAATTCTGAACAAAGTATCTATGAATATTTGAGTATAAATTTTTGTGTAGACTTATGTTTCATTTTTGGCTTGGGTAAAAACTTAGGGGTGAACTGCTGTGTCATATGAGAGTTATGTGCTTCATGTATTAACGATGTTACAACATTTATGTTGCCACTAGCAAAAGCCATAAGCAGAGGTAAATTAGTTCAATGCGGAGGGGCCGAAAGGACACTAAAATTGTACCAGCTGATTGAGAACTTAACTGATCCTATGGTTAAAACTATAACACAGAGAACGAACCTGAAACACTCTCCTACAGCAGAGAGAAAAAAAGCCAAGAGCTGAACTTCATGCAGAAGACAATTTTTATAGAGGATGCAGAACTGATCACTAATCAAAGATTTTTAGGTGACCTGAGTGAGGAATCGAGGAAGGATGGATGGTAATAATGAAAGGAAACTTTGTGAAACTGTATATGAAGTTCAAAAGAGATCACAGTGTTCTTAACAAAAGAATTCAAATTATTTAAATAAGAGCCTATAGTCAGATACTTCCTAGATTTTTTCTTTATAAGGATCAATTAATTTAAAAAGTATGCAGTCAGAAAAAAATTATCAATGGAAAATGAAAGACATTAATTTGTGATCACACTCACCTACAAAATTAAATTCCTAAACAATTATTTAGCAATGTTTAAAACTTTAAAAAGAAAATAATTGACCAACCAATAACTTTACATTTAGTCACATTTTTATTCATAAAGTATAAAGGTAAGAGAAAGATATTTTTAATTATTCAAATCATCTGTTTATGAAACAAACTATTTAAACGTACTCAGCTGATCAAGCAATGAGTCAAATTAAAGAGGTCTGGAATAAGGAAGTGGTAGTTTATAACTAGAACTGAAAATAAAAAACAGTTTAATAAAAGTTGCCAATCAACCACCCTTGCCCTCACCCTACACTCAATCCTTCACCAATCCAGTCTCTTTTGATGCTGGTGTCTCCCATCTGTGTGTCTCTCTCCATCTCATTGACACTGCCCTTCTCCAGATTACGTCCCCTCCTCCGGGCTACCTTAGTCACCTCCTAACTGGCTTCCCTGTAGCCAATCCAAGGACCTGACCGTAGCCTCTCCCGCTCCCCCTACAAAAAAAAAAAAAAAAAGTAGTCTAATTCTAGCAAATGCTGTAAAAAAAAAAGCAACACAAAAAATTAAAAGTACATATGCATAAAATGTATATATACTGTATAATAACCTAAATCCAAACCTCAGGTTATTTTATATACTATTTCACAATAGAAAGTAATAGATAAGTTGATTAGGGAAGTGAAAGAAAAAAGTACTGGCCCTGGCTGGGTAGCTCAGTTAGTTACAGGGCCATCCCCATATGCTGAGGATGCGGGATCCATCCCAGTCAGGGCACATGCAAGAATTAACAAATCCATGAATAAATAAGTGGAACAACAAATCCATATCTCTCTCTCCCCCGCCTTCTCCCTTCCTCTCTCTCTCTCTCTCAAATCAACCAATAAAAAATTTTAAAAAGTGCTGAGTGTATCATACTTTATAAGAACTGTTTTTTTCCTGTCTCTATTTTTCTCATTTTTTTTCTTTCTCTTACTCTCTTTGCCAATTGGATTTTGTTGTTATTTATAAAATTAACATATATTAGTTCCAATTCTCTAATCACAGGGAGAAATGACACTTCAGGGAATACTTTCCTCATAAACTCTCTTTTTATCGATACTGGACTCTATTAATGTGATAACATATAAACTACCTGGCAAATCTCCATGCACTTCTTTCTGTCAGATAGCTCAGTGCTGGAAACTTGCTCAGGAGTCCTTCAGTCCTTTCTAAAAAATATATATTTTATTGACTATGCTATTACAGTTGTCCCTTTTTTTTCTCCCCTTTATTTCCCTCCACCCTGTACCCCACCCCCCTACCATCATACCCCCACCTCAGGTCATGCCCCTCCCTGGGTTGTACATATAAGTTCTTTGACTTCTCCATTTCCCATACTATTCTTAACCTCTCCCATTGTCTATTTTGTACCTACCATTATGCTTCTTATTCCCTGTACCTTTTCCTCCATTCTCCCCTCTCCCCCTCCTCGCTTTTTTAAGTTTTGGTTGTTGATAGTTGTGAGTTTGTTGTCATCTTACTGTTCGTATTTTTGATCTTCTTTTTCTTAGATAAGTCTCTTAAACATTTCATATCATAAGGGCTTGGTGATGATGAATTCCTTTAACTTGACCTTATCTAGGAAGCACTTATCTACCCTTCCATTCTAAATGATAGCTTTGCTGGGTAGAGTAATCTTGGATGTAGGCCCTTGCCTTTCATAACTTCAAATACTTCTTTCCAGCCCCTTCTTGCCTGCAAGGTTTCTTTTGAGAAACCACCTGCCTGATAGTCTTAAGGGAACTCCTTTGTAGGTAACTATCTCCTTTTGTCTTGTTGCTTTTAAGATTCTCACCTTATCTTTAATCTTAGATAATGTAATTGTGATATGCCTTGGTGTGTGCTTCCTTGGGTCCAAGTTCTTTGGGACTCTCTGAGCTTCCTGGACTTCCTGGAAGTCTACTCACTTTGCCAGATTGGAAAAGTTCTCCTTCATTATTTTTTCAAACAAGTTTTTAATTTTTTGTTCTTCTTCTTCTTCTGGCACCCCTATGATTCAGATGTTGGAATGTATAAAGTTGACCCAGAGGTTCCTAAGCCTCTCCTCATTTTTTTGAATTCTTGTTTCTTCATTCTGTTCTGGTTGAATGGTTCTTTCTTCCTTCTGCTCCAAAGCATTGATTTGAGTTCCTGTTTCCTTCCCTTCACTGTTGGTTCCCTGTACATGTTCCTTCATTTCACTTTTCATAGCCTTCACTTTTTCCTCTATTTTGTGACCCTACTCAACCATTTCTGTAAGCATCCTGATTATATGTGTTTTGAACTGTGCATTTGATAGGTTGGCTATTTCTTTATCACTTAGTTGTATTTTTTCTGGAGCTTTGATCTGTTCTTTCATTTGGGCCATACTCTTTTTTTTGTCTCATTGTGTCTGCTATGTTGTAAGGGGCAGAGCCTTAGTTATTTGCAGGGTGAGGCAACCCACTTGGCTGCGTTGTAGCACTGTATGTGGGGGGAGGGGTCTGAGAGGGAACAGTGCTGCTTGCTCAGCTCTCCGCTGGCTTAAAGTCAATTACCCTGCTACCAACAAGGAAACTGGGCCCTTCTGATGCTGAGCCCCGGGTGGGTTGGTTTGTGTACATTCTAGGACCCTGAGGGTCTCTCCAATGAACTCTCCTGTGAGGCTGGTAGTTTCTCTCACCACCTCAACCCCAACAGGTGTTTTCAGTCAGAGGTTTTGATGCTTTATTTGTCTGCACTGGAACCCTGGTTTGCTTGGTCTGTCTTGCTCCCCAGTTGTTCCTTCTGGTTTATCTGCACACAAATGTGCAACAGCCTCTTCCACCAGCCATCTCCCTGCCCACCCCAGTCCTTTGCCTGCCGCCATGCCGAGAGTCCTCTCCACCCCAGCTGCCTGTCTCTGCCCCTCCTATTGGTCTGGATGAATGTTTCTTCTTTAATCCCTTGCTTGTCAGACTTCCATACAAGCAAGGGATTGCCAGTTCAATTTTCTGGCATTTCTGGTTATTTTTTGTTTTTAAACTTGTTGTCCTTCTTTGGTTTGTGCGAGAAGGCAAAAGTGTATCTATATACCTATGTCTCCATCTTGGCCAGAAGTTCTCCAAATGTCTCCTTCAGTCCTTTTCTCTGAAGCAGAAATCTTTGGTCACCCCATCCCTAACACGGGGTCACTGCATTTCTGCTGACTTGTTCAGTGCTTGGGAGTTCACTTGTTTGCTGACCAGTTTACACCATTGTTGCAAAACTCTGATGTGAGAAGATGTTGCTCTTTGAGGAGCCATAGTTCACCACCCAGCATTATTCACCCATTTGTCCTGCTTCTGCCTTCTAAAGCCCACTGGCAAGCCTTCTCTTTTCCAGGGGAATCACAGCAGCTTACTCTCACTGGAAACCAAACCTCTTACTGTCCCATGTATCCTCCTAGAAAATGGCCTCCAGAAATGGATTCACAGATGTGGTCTTAACCAGAGAATGGGATTTATCACTATAGTGCCACGGGTGAAATACATTCCTTAACCAGAAATACACCTTTATTAGTGAATGATGAGTTCTAATTTCATTGTTATTCTTTTTCAAACTGAACTGTTTACCATAGTTTCAAAACTTATTTGTAGTGAAGTAACTCTCCCCTCTATATACATTTTCCTATGTATTTTTTTTCAAAATCAGGTTTCTTCCAAACAGTAATGTATGTTTTCAATTTCTATAATGGCCCTTATTCTGAAAAATTACCTTATCACTTTCTAGATGGCCATTGTTATAGTCTTTAAAGTATTTTGATATTCTACACCAGTTTTCTACATATTCAAATGCCACATTAAGGAAGAAAATGTCTAAAACTTTAATGAAGTATATTTAAGCTTTAAATTGCATGCCATATTGTTAGTTTTCTTCTGTCTACAAAGAAATAATTATGTGGCAAAAGTTTTAATAAGAGAAGACATGTAAAATCTACCAAGTCTAGGAACTAAAGCATAATTTGTATGCAATAAATGATCATTATCAGTTCCCAGTACAATACTGAGAATAAATTGGTATCCTTTTTTATTGTATAACTGAAAAATAGATCATGCTATTAATTGGTAATATGGTATTAGTGACAATTGAAAAAAAATGATTGCATGTAATTTTTCTTTCAAGGCATTGATGATATTCATTTAATCCATAGAAGTGATTGTTAAAGCAACCAAATTTGTACTTTGTGTTAAATTTGGATTTGAATAATTTAACTTTATAATAAAGAAGCCACTGTGAGGCACTGTGAACACTAGGATGTTTGTCTTTTGGATTTAAATGTTTAAAGCTCCAGAACCATAGCCACTCTCCACTTGTAAGAGACAATTATCCATGTGGATTTGAATTTTCCATCATCTGACATTATTCCAATTTACTATTACTGTAATTTTCTGGGAGGTTGTGTAGAATAGTTGAGGTTAAAATGAAATCTGTTTACTTTTCACAAACTTATATTTCAATAATTTTAAATTTTGCTGCTAAAGGAATAGTTATGCTTTGGGTGGATTTGGTTTAAATCAGTAAGATACAATTTTCACTACTAATTAGGAATACAAAATTTAATCAGTTTTTCCAATAAAAAGTGTCTTCTTTCAACCTGGATTGACCTTAATGATCAATGTCTCATCAGTCAATGAATGTTGATTTTGCAATTATTAAATGTGGCATCATGTTAAATGCTGGACATACAATGGGGTAACAAAAAAGTATAATTCCTATTTATTCATCTTTATTCTATGAATAAAGATACCACCTAAGTAGAGATATGTAATATATGCAGAAAAGAATACCTATCTTAGAAATATGTGATGCCTTTTTTAAGAAAATATATTTCAAAATATACTTAAAACAGCTCACATTTATCTGCTATTTAAGATATGCCACACACTATTTGAAATTGCTTTCTTTAATCCTCACAACAGTCCTATGAGATAGGTACTTTTATCCAGATCTGACTAATGAGGAAACTGAGATACAGAGGCCAATTACTTGCCTCAAATCACATAGCTAGTTAGTGCTGGAGCCAGGATTTGAACCTCATTCCAGTTCCAGAACCCACAATCTTAACCACTCTGCCATTCTGCTTCTAATTATACTTTTTCCCCCAAGTAATTTATTGATGTATGATTTACATCGAGAAAATGCATGAATCTTAAGTACAGAGCTTCATAAACGTTGGCAAATGTACACGTCTGTGTAACCACCACCCAAATCAAGATACGTGCGCGTGGGCATATGCACGAGTGCCTGCTTGTGCACTTTTGGGTCTGCTGCCAATAATTACACTTCGGTGAATTTATTGACAAAAGCTAATAAACTTTAGAAAAGGGGGTGTCATTGGGAAGTAATGATAACAGCTAATAGTTACTGAGCACTCACTAAGTGGTCATCACTGTAGCAAGCACTTCACATCTCATGCCTTCTATAACCCTCCCACCAGCCAGTGAGGATGGTGGTGCACCGTCTCCTTTCCACAGGTGAGGAACTGAAGTACAGAAAGGTTACGTAGGAAGCATGGAGACTTGGCATTTTCACTCTGCTAACTTATCAATTAAACAGGCCAAGAGGTAAAACAAATGACAAGATAGATGGATGTTAGAAAAGATTTTAAAAGCCCAAGAAAGAATTCCATTATTTACAGTCTGAATATGATTTGACTCCCAGAGTCTAATTAGACCTCGACTGGACTGCAAATCCAGAGAGATGTATGACAGAACGAACAGAAGGAAGCTGAAGTAAACATCAAGGGATCTGGGGAGGACACTGAATTGGAGACAGGAACTGTTATTGAATGGAGTGGAATGTCAACGGAGAAGGGAGAAGAGCTGGCCATGGAAAAGCTATGGAATTGAGGAGAGGCCGAGAAACTGACTGTTACCAAAAAGGCAACTTTCAGGAAAGCATCTTTGAACCTTTCTAGAAGATAGTGAGATTCACTCAGCAAATCAATGTGAAATACTGCAAGCACTTATGTCTCTAGAAAAACGGTGACGGTTAAATTCTTACAGGACACATAGCTGAAGAGCCCAGTGAGTGGCTGTGAGTCCTTCCCATAAATGACATACAAATTGTATCCTTTTATTGGTGACAGTTGCTGATATTCTGTAATTGCACCTGCCACCTGTAGATAACATTATGAGTTCTGGCTTTTCTCCTGTGACCTTTGTTTCCCTAGATGGAATGCTCTGCCCTCTTCCCTTCTTACTTTCCTTTAGTGTTTTTAATCCTGGGTGTGTATCAGAGTCCTCTGGAGAACTCTGAAAACAGTATCTATGCCCAAAGGCACACAAGAGAAGCACCTGGGAGTTTTTTTGAGGTGTACATGCTTCCTTCTCCACCCAAGTGATGTTGGGGGCAGGGCTGAGTATTACAATGTAGATTAGAGTCTGCAAAATATCCCTAGTGGATGCCGATATACTTTCTCCCTCTCTTTTTTTTAATTGGTGAATGTTTATAAAGATTTTATATATTTATTTTTAGAGAGAAGAGAAAGAGAGGGAAAGAAACATCGATGTGTGAGAGAAACATCGCTCAGTTACTGGGGTCCTGGCCCGCAAACCAGACATGTGCCCTGACCATGAACTGAACTGGCAACCCACCCTTTGGTCCACAGGGTGGGGATCAATCCATTGAACCACACCAGCCAGGGCAACTTTCTTTCTTTTTAAGCAACGTTGTTCTACGCATCCTTGGGCGAGCTCAATCTCTCCAAAGGTCTCAAATACCAGTTGTGTGCTAAAGATTCCTAAGTCTTCTTTCCATTCTCTCCATTCTAGATCCTTTTCTTGTTCTAAACCCATGTAACCATGTGACTAGTACTTTCTTTTACCTGTTCATCCAAAGAAATATCAAAGTCAATAGATTTTTTTAAAATGTTCCCTGTGCCTCTCTCATCTGAGTGAATGTTGTTACAATCATATGAAATTTCTCTTTCCCTCCATATCTTTATTTCTTCACCCTCTCCCAGAGTTAAAAAGAGGCCAAAAGAAATTTTAAGAGAAAAAGAAAAGGCCTAAATGCAGGCTGAAATCACTTCTGTCTTCAAATACTGCACTACTTTTCAACTGGACTTGTTGACTCCAATCCTATTCTCCTGAAACTCATCCTCCACAGTGCTGCCCAACAGAACTACATACTACAGGTTGAAGTTAGTCTTTTTAGAAGAGTATTGGTGGCCTCCGATGAACCACTTGCTCCAGTATCCATGCCTTTGTGTAGTCCTCTTCCCATGCACCCGTTTCACTTTAACTGTACCAGTGCCAAGCCTAAGTCTTTGCACTCTTGGGAGCCCTAAACTGACATGTAAGAAGCATATCTGTTCCCCTCCAGGGGGACCTCATGAAGAGAAGCAGTCTTGAGATTGATTACACAGAAGGGAGAAAAGCCACACTGTCTCAGGGGCCCACAGTCCATCTGTCAACCGGATGCATCCACATTAATTATTACCAGCAAGACCTGCAGAAGAACCATCCAGCCAAACCCAACCCAAATGATTGTTTTTTGAAGAAACTAAGTTTTGGCGGATTTATTAAATAGCAATAGAAAATTAAAACTATTTCTGGCTGTGCAAAGAGTCTTCATATCTATTGCTCATATAGATGTGTATATATGTTGACCTCCACTAGAATAAAAGTAGTTTAATAAAACTTGACTGAATTTGGTAATTTTTTAAAAGGGAAATATCTTAGAATCCATTTGAAATGAAATATGTTTACTTGGATTCATTATATAGGGGAATGTGACCGTGGTCAACAATTACAGGGTTTTTCCGAGTGTCTTTGCAAAACGTAATGAAGAAACACTGCAGAAGACATAAATCAAATGAATTGATAACAAGCTTGGTAAATGTGCTTTAGAATTTCTCCTTAGGTATCAGATGGAAATGTGGACATGGGAAGGGAACAGGGGTACTAATTAAAGCAGTGAAGATTCGTGTTAAAAATGTTCTATTGTGATTGTGATAACTCTTTTTAAAGATTTTGTTTTATTTTTAAGTAGTGGTATGCACTCATTTATTGCATATGATACTTCATTCATTGTATAAAAGGTCACATCTAGAGTTAAAACAGCAGGTTCAAATGATGGGTATTTCATGCTCTATTAAATAGCTAACTTTAAAACAAAACCACATGTAAGAAAGTAGATTTTTATAATTTGTATTTCTAAAAATCAAAAAATATATTTTTCTGATTTTAATGATACAATATTTAATAATGCAGAAAAATTAAAAATTGAAAATTAAAGAAGCAAATTATCACCTTAAATATTACAAAGGTCTTTTTTTTTTAAATCCTCACCCAAGGACATTTTTTCATTGCTTTTAGAGAGAGAGAAAGGAAGAGAAAGAGGGGGAGAGAGAGAAACATCAGTCCATCGCCTTCCACATGCACCCCGACCAGGAACCGAACCCACAACCTGGGTATGTGCCTTGCCCAGGAATTGAACCCACAGCCTTTCGGTCTACAGGAGGACACTCGAGGCAATTGAGCCACACCAGCCAGCACAAGAAGGTCTTTCCTTAAGCTAAGAAAAGAATGGATCCCTGCGAGGGGAAACCTGCCGTTTACAGGAAGGTTTAGTGTGTTTCCTGTCTTATCTTTATATCATTCACTTCAGCTAACCATTGTTGAGCTCCTACTGTTAACAGTGACCTGTATACCCCTTTATGTTAATTCATACAGTAATAATATTTTTATACATACTCACTTGTATTGAAATTCAAATCCTAGGCAAGAATAAACTAAGCATTTATATTCAAAGATAAATATAATTTTCTAGTACTCTTACTAAAATATTATAAACAAACATTCAGTGCACTCATATTTGAGGTGCCATATGACTTTAAAAGACCTTGTCAAATTTTGCCTAATTTATCACGTTTTGCTTTAAAACATCTTTATCTTGTTGTGTTTAAATATTTTCAATCATGAGAATAGTCCTGTTTTTGATATCTACGCAGGGAAAGGCTCACAACACCACTGAAGTGCACATACACAGCGCGCTCACTGACACTGGGATGTCCCTGCACATACTGTTCGCTCTTCGGAGAGAAAACTCATTCAACTGCATCTTGTCCTTGGGAAAACGAGTTATACCTGACTCTTGTAAAAGAAATAAAAGGGAAGAAAAGAAAAGAGAAGAAAGACCAGCCAATTTTCAAAGGTAAATAAACTTGCTACTTCCCTTCAGCAGCAATTCTGTTGTTTTTGATTGTTAATGTTCTCTTTTACTTAAAGAAACTGGTCAAGGTGGACACATTAGGCGGCCCAGCCTGGCAGGGAATATTTTTAATAGCACTTTTCTGGAGTCAATGGCTTTGGGTTGTGCAGTGTCCCTAGAACTGACAGTTTAAAATCCCAGACAGGCTGACTCATCCCTTCCACTTGGAGGTTATAAAGCTAATAATAAGGCACATCTTACAATTTCCTGCATGCAGATCTTCGAGGCCAGGTTGTAGATCATCTGCTCGGTCTGCACAATTATATCCAAATACGTAAATCGAAAACCTCAAGCTCAGTTGCCATGATCCCAGCTCCTATAAGGGTCATTGGCCAGTACTCAAGAACTCGGTTTCACTCCACACCAGGTATTTCTCATGTACAAGTCAAGATATCAGCAAGATTTTCCTTGAAGATTATTGTGTGGCTAGTGCACACACACACATACACACACGGAATCAGGGGAATTCAAAGGACAAACAAATGTGGCCTGTGATTTCAAGGTCATTTTTCATGAAGATAAAAAGTATACAAGTGAAAAATACCAAAAATACAACAGGCCAAAGAAAGGAAAAATGACTGAAGATAGAAGACAGGATGTAGAAGTAGAGTCCATCAAGCTGGCAGACTGCTAGATTTTTCTGCACAAGTGCTTACTTTCATCCTTACAGCACCAGTGGACAAAGACACTGCAAATGCCGTCTGAGTCAAACGGCCCCTTCTGTACTCTGGATACCATCCGTCCCCATCGAGGTGTTGATCCACAATTCCTTCTTCCCTTGCTGTCTTCAAATTTGTCTCTCGTTTATGATTCTTTCCCTTGAGCCTCTCCAATCTTAGTTGTTGTTTTTTTAATCCCTTCATCCTATGTTTTTCTCACTTCATCTCCTAGCTTCTGAAATGTCTAATATGCATCGATTGCATTTACTTCTCCATTTCTCATTTTTTTATAAACTGAAAAGACTTCTTCAAAGAATCTAATCTAAGCCAAGTCAAGAATGGCTTGCTCATAGCCAAAGGGTTTAGTGGCCTTTCAGTGAAGTTCGATCCTGCTCTCCACGAAAATCTATGCACACTATTCTTAGTTTTCATGTAACCATCATTTGTTGGTTTCCCTCAGAACTCAGCCCCTCTACAATCTCCTCTGTGGTCTTCATCTCCAGCTACCATTTAAATGTGACTTTTCCCCCCAATATTACATCACATTTCTCATCAACATGTAGTTTATATTTGTCAAGTGATCACAGATGATGTTCTGGAACTTTATGCCCTTCAGATGGTTCCAACCAAGTCCTATTCATACATGTGATTTATACAGAGGAAACCCAGACCAAAACATAGAGATATGCAGGCCACCCATGCTCGTCCATTCACATCTCTCTCTCCCCCTCCACCCTCCCTCCATCCCTCTGGCTTTAAAGCAACTAACCACTGCACATGCCATCTACAGGTTTCCCAACTGCAGAGTTGGTGTTTCTCAAACTGAACTCTATTTCCTGTATTTCCCAAGTCCTCCCCTTCCTGGCATTCTTACACAGGTGAATAGTGCTTCGGCTACCTGGTTAACTAAGGAGAAAATGAACAAATCATACCCTTTTTCCTCCCTTCCAATCTTTCACTAAGTCTGAGTAAATGTAGTTTCTTAATGTCTCTCATATTTGTCCCCTCTTCTCTGTACCCACTGGCACTCTTTCCCTCAACCAGTGTCAGTCTTGTAATGTTCTCATTGTTACTTCCCCTTCCAGACATTTCCAACAACCTTCTAATATAATGTCGAGGGCCCTTCCTGAAAGATACCCAATCACATTATTTTCCCCCTTAAAACCCTTCAAGCTCCTTCTAGCTATCAGGCCCAAAGCTCTTCAATATGACACGAAAATAACTTTTACTTCTATAGAGCTGCAGGGAGGATTCGACAAAATAATCCATACATAGCAATGAAAATAGGGTCGGCAATAACCTTTCAGGAAGTGTGAATAAAAATCACCAAACTTGTGTGAAATAAATGTCCACAGGATGTTTATTTCTGTCTAGTTTGGGAAATACTTCACAAAAACTGATCAAGCAACTTGGATGTAACGTTGAGACCCTGTAGCTTGGTACCCCGCTCTGATGGAGGTGCCTTCAGAAGCAGTGAGTAGAGCCTCTTCAAATCTCTCTATGCATAGGAGTGTTTTCTCTCTAAGTCAAGCTCTTCTCAAGTTCAGTTAATGTCCAACTCCCTCGCTTCTCTTTCTTAGCCACTCAGAGTCTAATTCTAGCTACAACTGTGCTGCGTTCACAGTCTCCAGGTCCTCAGCCTCCACTCACTAATTTTTAATTCACATAATATAAATATAAGTTTTTATTCTAAACATTACAGGTAAACTATTTTATGTTAATAATACTGGAAAGATTTAAATAAAAACAGTAGTCCTTTGTGTCAACATCAACTTCTATTCCTGAAAGGCAAATATTTCAACACTTTTAGCTAATTCTAGACTTTATCTCAAATGTACAAACAATATCTATGCCATTTCCTATTATTTCAAAGTTCAACAGTCTCCTGAATTCCTATATGTAGGATGAGGATTCCTCTCTCTTTTAGCCCTAATTTTACCCCCTGGTGAGCTTTCTCCAGTCACAGGATGGACAGATGTCAACATTCAGGCTTCCCATTATAGTAACTAATAAATTTGTTTATACTCGGTCACGTATTATCTCACGGAAGCATTTAGTTTTTTTCAGTTACAGTTGACAGTCAATATTACATTAGTTTCAGGTGTACAGCATAGTGGTTAGATATTTGCATAACTTACAATGTGATCCCCCACTAAGTCTAGTACCCACCTGGCACCATACATAGTTATTACAATATTACTGACTATAGTCCCTATGTTGTACTTTACATCCCTGTGGCTATTTTGTATCCCCTTTTCACCCACCCCCCCAACCACCCACCCATTTGTCTTTTCTTAAAATATCTTGTTTTGTTTAAATTGAAATTGTCTTCTCTGAAAAAATTTGCATAGTTTTCTATGTCCCTGTCACTGATTCTTCTATAAATAACTATGGTATATCACATAAGACCAGCCATCATTTTAACTTTTCCTTCCTCTGAAAGCCCTTTCCCCGGAGCCCTCCCTTCTACTCTAACGAGCAGGACTGGCCCCTTTGCGGGCCTGGCACACATCATCTTGTCTAAAATTTCATTTTCCTGAGAACTACCTTTGCCTCTCTTCTGCATTAGAGCTCCTCATTCCTGAATTCCACGCGGCCTCCATTGTTGCTTTATTCCACTACTGCGATGGACCCCAGCTGCTGTGAAGCTGTGCCCATTCTGGGCTCGGCTCACCCTCCATCCTCACTGCAGGCCATTTCCCTCCACAACGCTCACCTGCCAGTCTGTCTGACTTCTGTGAATTCCTCCCATGTGCCCAGCAGCTTCTGACTTGGTGTCTTCGCTCCTGTTCTTTTTCCTTTGAATACTCCTCCTCAGTTCCTAAAACGTATCAACCCATCTGCCCTTCCAGTCCCAGCCTAAATGTCACTTTATGAGGGCGGATTCGGCTTGGTTTCAGGGACAAACTATGCTTGAATCCCCCCTCTAGGAATGTTCTTTCCCCTTTTTACAGCATCCTATTTTTCATTTTCATGCCAAGGCAGAATTTTAATTAATTCTTTGATTAGTTCCTTACTTTTCTTTCTCCTCCATTTTCCCATAAGTTCCCCAAAGCCAGAGGCTTTGTCTTATTTAAACTTAGAGCCCCATTTAATTACAGAATACCTCTCACATAATCAGTACACAATAAATAGTTTTTAAGTAAGTGAAATAGCCAATATTAAATGAGAAGGTGAGTAAATTATTGTGAATTATTTCAACACAGTATTCTGTGGCTGTGTAAATGTATACTAAAAAGTGTTGATGTGAGAAAAAATACAAATCACAACTCTAGGTGAAAAACGCTAAATATGCCTTATATACACAGATGGGGCAGACAGAAAAAAATGCTCCCAAAAATGTCCGCATTCGAATTCCTAGAAACTTTAAATATGTTGTATTACATGGGCAAGAGGAATTAAGGTTGCTGGTCAGTTGACCTTGAAAAAGGAGATGACTCTGGATTATTTGCTTGGCCCAATGTAATCACGAGGGTCTCTTAAATAGGGAAAATGGAGCAGAAGAGTTGGTGTCAGGAGGACGCAGGATGGGAGATGCTCCATCAGCCACTGTCCGGGTTTGAAGACAGAAGAGAAGCACAAGCCGAGGACAACCTCTGGAATTGGAAAGAGGCAAGGAAGCGAATTCCCCCAGAGCCTCTAGAAAGAACGCAGCCTTGCATTCTTAATTTCATTCTAGTGAGACACATTTTGGACGTCTGACCTCCAGAACTGTAAGACAAAAATACAGTGTTCGGCACATATAACGCCCCTTTTTTATTACATAAAAATCTTTCATTATAAAATCAGAAGCATGCAAATCTGTAACATAACAACATCACATTCGAGAACACCGTATAACATTTTAGGTGAAATGTTCAAGTTGCTGTCCATTTCGTGCAAGACATTCACATACCCTACCAACCACGCTCAAGCAAGCCTTACTTCTTTCTGCTGGACACTGGATTTTGCAGTTTTAAGCAGTTTGTGGTAATTTGTTACAGCAGCAATAACAAACTAATACAATAGGATATGTGAGTACAGGAGAGTTTACGTGTTCTTTTTTCTTTTTCAAAGTTTTTTCTTTTCCAATGTTTTTGCAGGTAAGCTCTCTGCAACTCCTATTTTCTCTTCCTTTAGCCCCATTTCACCAGGACAGTTTGCAACACTGCTCAAGACTTCCCTGTCTTCTGAACACGTGGAATATAATAAAAGAACCTGAAGAAACTACCTGGCTCACAAATAAAAGCATTTTTCCCCCACAGACAATTTTAGTGAAAACATAGATGGTAAATATCCACATAAATAACCAGAGTGATTCCATAATTTTTCTTCCTAAAATGATGAATGAATAAATTTTCTTTAGCTACATTAATATTACAAAAGGACTTCAGAAAATGTCTATGTAGCTTGATGACCTTTAGCACTAAAAGACAGAAATGGTTCCCAGGATAATAGGATTATCCTTTTATTATTTTACTCTTCTAGTGCCTTAATAGCAGCCATAAAAATAAGCCCAGGATTTTGGAATCTGGGAAGCTTGTTGTAGTTCCTGAATGGGAAAGAAAAGGGAAATCCTCAATAGATATTTTTTGTAATGCCAGCATCTCCCAGATGCTTAAATCATCTTGAAGTAAACTATCCGAATAAAATATACGTAGACACCTGATACCACTTTATATGTAGGAAAGTTGGAGGACAGCAAAGTCTTCAAATTTCGTAAATTTACGTACAGGATTAGAAAATCTTCTCTGGAATTATGCAATCAACAATATCATCCTCAATTCTATCATATTTTGAAAGGAGTTAAACTAACCTCTGAAAGACCTAAAATTTAAATAAGCATAGAACATAAGCTTTCTTTATAAAACTGACTAAAAAGAATAACTTTAAGCATAAGCGTAAAATATTTTATCTTTAATTACATGAATGGTATGTTCTCAAATAATCCATGCAATCTTTTTCCTAATGCCTTTTCTAGTTATTTTCTGATGAAGAAACAGATTAAAATCTGCTTTTGTTTGTTTTTTATACAGGGCCCAATCCCTGATACTTCATAGACATGACTAAACCATACAAAGCCTGTCTGTGAGCAGAGTGAATTATCTAGAGAGAGAGAACTCGCAGAGCAAAGGGGAAAAGCAGTGCAGGGAACTGGTTTCATTTCCCTCTGGCCCCTTCTGGTGGCAGACACAGTGCAGTGCCGAGCCCTACAGCACTCACAGGAAGGCCGTGCGAATTTATTTCATCTTGGTTTCCTTCACAGCAGCGTTTTTAATCATTTCTGTAGTTCCAGTTACGAATTCATAATATGAGCATATCAGAGAAGATAATTTTTAATTTTCCTTCCAGAATTGAACATTTGAGTTAATTTACTGGCAGGCCACTCTGAGTTTTTTCAACCGCTGCTCTCAAAAGAAAAATTGAAAACGATGAAATGACAGAATGTAGACAAGTACTCCAGTACCCACATACGTGGTCTCAGCCTGGATTCGACATGATAGGAACAATTTTGAGACAGGTGTACCACACTTGTCCTCATTAGATTGAGGATGTGGTCAGCAATATCTAACATTTCCTAAGATCTTACAGGAACACCTAGAATAATGATAAAATATATACATGATCTCACTCGGTTACACAACACGCTAATGAGATAAGTATATTATCCACATTTAATGGACAGAAACAAGTGATAATTTACTTGGCATATTTTAAAATAATGAACAAAAAGAAGAGGCAAGACTCGAATTTACCTCCACGTTCAAAGAACAAATGAATGGATAGGTAGATTCATTACTTAACACCATGAGTATTTCAAGGACCAAACCTTTTGGAATTTAACAGGAAAAAGGCTCATCACTGTGTTGAAAGCACTCACCGTATGAACTGCAGAAGGCAGAAATGAAAGAATTAGAATGCCATGGGAACTGTTATAGCAGAGGTATATGTACAAAATGCCAGGACTGCCAAGCAGACGAGCCCCTAGATCTTAGGAGGGCACAGAAAGGGCATCAGCCTGCTAGTGATCAGGATCTACCCATCAGTCCGCTATTTCTACGATCATTGAGCAACCAAAGAATCACAATGTGACTTTGCACCTGGATTTCCTGCAGGGAGAAGATGCATGAGCCAGAAGATTCAAACCCTTCCAGGCATCTGTCATAATTGAAACTTATTTACATTATGTGGACACAGATCATCTCTATTTTGTTTATCATTGATTTTTTCCAAAAGCCAAGAGAGTGCTGGCCACATAGCATGACTTGCTAAAAAACTGCTCAATGACTGCATGTGGCCTGGCCTAGGGAGCCGGCCAGCCTTCTCAGGGAGTATGTCTTCCCCGTAATCCCTCAGCGCCATACTATCCTACACACCCGAACATCCTCAACAGCGTTAAGTGTAACAGTTAGGTAGCACACATCTGCAAAAGTGAGACGTTCAAGCCTAGAGTGATCTACTCCGTTTGTAGATGGCAGGACAGTCAGACAGGGCTAGGCTGCAAACGAAAGTGGGGCGGGGCACTGAGAGGAGGACATGTTTAGGTACATCACACAATTTCTCCCAAAAGGACAGAGACCGAGCCATTGTCATTTCTGCAACCCAGTGCCCTGCTCAGTCTTTGGTACAGGGTAGACAAATATTTGTTGAAGAATGTAGAACATGGTGTATGTGAAACTGTGAGTATTTTACAGAGAATTACAAATTTAAGAAAATGGGTGAGAATCTGAAAAGCAACACAATGTATAAGTAATCGCTATAGATGATCACATAAAAGCTACAGCCATGCCCCAACATACGGTCATATTCAAAAAAGAAGCCGTACACATGCATTGGGACCTAGCCTCACGGAGGCCTGTGCCAAGCATGCAGGGCACAGGGGAAAACGAGCGATCATTTCTACAGTGAAAGAGCTGAACGTCATGAGTAAGGTTCTGGCTAGAAAACTGCTATCTCCATAAACACTGCATGATTCCCAAGGAACATGACAACATTTCTATCAATAATTCCATACGACAAATATTTGGCTTAATTCAAGAATAGTTCAGATCATTCCTTCACTTCAACCATTTCCCCATGTAAATAGAGCGTGGAAACAGTCTGGAGGCTCTTCAAAGACTCTCAAACACTCAACAACCCATATAATAACACTGTTTAAGAAAATTTCTCCCAGATTATAGCAGAATACTTTTCATTTTTCCTATTACTATAATTTATGTGTAATACGAATATGGCCCTTTATAGGAAAAAAAAAGTTTCCTAGGCCTTTAGTAATCGAGTTATTGCTAACGGGCATTACCAGCACAGTGCATTGTAGAAGCAAAGGTTCAAACATCAGAAAGCTGGAAACTCTCATATACCGTAATTAACAACATTCTCATACTATCTGGCACTTTAACATATAAATGCATAGCATGTACCTTTCTGGAAAGGGTGCGAATACATTAATTACTGAAAGTCTTTCATCTCTTTTTTTCTGAATAAAGGGTGTTTATAATTCCTATGAACTGAGCTATGTCAGTCACAGCCCAGTACACAGCATGGACAAATACTACCGAACATGACTGATACCATTTTCATGTCCTTCCTTGTCTACAGAAATAACCACTCTTACAATAAAGCAAGAAGATAAACGAAAATGTGCATCATGTTAAAAGGGTTGTTTGTGGGCTTCCTCATTGTTTTTTGCAATGCTGGCATTTGTCCAAAAGAAAATTGAGTTGGGTTGCAGTTCCATTTAAATACACAGAGCACAGGGCTTACGGCACCGTTGGCACAGTATGACATCACCGTTCTTCCAGGTTGCCATTCTTGTGTTTCTGGCCCACAGAAACCTTGGGCAGTGCAGTAGTTTCCAGGCCCAGTACGTGGGCTCTCCTGATTCAGAAAAGGCTGTGAGAAGACTTTTCCTTTAATTCCCATACTTTGGGATTTTAAATACGGAAGAACGTATTTTCCTTCCCACGAAACAGATAATGGTCATAAACTGCTTTACATTCCTTGACAAAATATGCTATGTATATTGTTACACTCCTATGAAGTACTTTCCAAAACTAGCTATATGGCTTTTAGCATTTCAGATACTGAATGGAATGTCTTAATTATTTCAATATGAAGGATAAATAATAAGAATTACCATTATGGAAAAGATAAATAAGTAAATAAAACCAATTCTCTTTACTTTTGATTCAATGCTTCATGTTTTTATATTTATGTTCCTTACTTATAACCAGCACTAATTTAAGTGTAAAGTGTCTACCTAAGTTATTAAATTTTAGGATTTGGGTATTCTGAAGTGGATGTGAATGTACTCATATATACGAAGGAAATAAGCTAAATATAAATCAGAGATACAACAAAATTTTAATTACTCAGAGTTGGCAGCAGACTTGAATTTCTTTGCTATGCTTGTTATACTTAGGAAAAATTAGCAACTGCCAAATTGAGCCAACTGTATGAATTCAGTTGGAAAAAAACAACGTCCAAATCTTCAGGATATACCCTGCAGTCCTTACAGAAAATAACACTAGTTTAGTGTTTTATGCCCTTACAATGCATTTACAAAGCTACTTGTGAACATTAACTATTATTCAAATTTACGAATGAGAGAATAGAGTCTCCGAGATGTCAAACAACTGGCCTTAACTTAGCTCCGAAGTTTACAGCGGCTCCACGAGGTGTGCACGTGGGCCACGGGCCTCTTATTCTACTATCAAACAAAACAAAACAAACTCAGCCTCTAATCCAGACACAGCCCACACTGCTCAGCTTACATCCATGGGCCTGAAAAAATAAGAATTGATGTGCAAATTATTTCTGTTCATTAATATCTTAAGAAATATAGAGAGAGGAAGTGTTCTGATATAAGACAGTAAAACAGGAAGCTTCAGGCCTTTCTTCCCTGCCCAGAGATACCACTGGTAGTCAAAAATACACAGACCAATTCCTTTTGTGAGATATTGAGAAACAAGTTAAGAGGCTTCTGCTCCCCAGGTGAGAGTAAATGTAGCCACAGTGAAGCCAACAAGTAAATTCTTGGGACTCAGGGAACATGGCCCCTTTCCCAGGGTTAGTGTGGAACAAGCCAAAAAAAAAAAAAAAAAATCCCCCGTCCCCAAATTCCTAGCTTCTCCATGGATTGAGGAAATGCAGGAGTTTAAGTCCAGCATTCTGGTTTTCAGGGGAATGCCTGCCTGAGAAATCAGTTTTTGTTTTGTTTCTTGAAGTGCTGATGGGAGCCAGCATATTCTACATGCCTGGGAACCACTGAGAACAGAGGGGAGTTAGGCAAGTTGTGGCAGCTCCAGAGCATATGCTGTACTGAGGACAGACGCCAGAGGGAGCAGGAGATCAAAGGTTCTGAAAGAGAAATTGGCAAACTTCTCTAACTGGGAATTTACATGCCCACCAGAGATGATGCATCTGAGAAAAAAGTGAGAGATCCCCAGAATCCTCACTGGGCTGATTGGTAAATGTCTTTCCCTGTATGAAGCTTGTCCATAAAGACTTGGAGAGGTAGCTATTTTTTTCAAATGTGTGGATCCCAACACAAACTTACAAGACACATGAAGAAACAAAGAAACTTAACCCAAGCAAAGGAACAAAATTAATCTCCAGAAACTGACCCTTAAAAATAGATACATGGGAAATATCTGACAAAGAATTCAAAACAACCATCATAAAGATGCTTAATTAACTCAGGAAAATTATACATAAACAAAATGAGTCTATGGACAAAGAGAAAATAGAAACAAAAAGGACCCCCAAAGAACTAAAACAATCTTGAGACAGAACAACAAAGCTGGAGGTCTCAGACCTTCAGACTTCAAAACTATGACAAAGCTGCAGTAATCAAGAGTGTGGCACTGGAATAAAGACAGACATATAGACAAAACAACAGAATAGAGAGTCCAGAAATATACCAATGCACGCTTGGTCAAATGATATTTGACAAGGGAGCCAAGACTACTAAACAGGGACAATATAGTTTCTTAAACAAATGATGGGAAAACTGGATATTCAATTGCAAGAGAATGAAATTGGATGCATATCTTATACCATACACAAAAATCAACTCAAAGTGGATTAACTTCAATGTAAGACCTGAAAATATAAAACTACTAGAAGAAAATAGAGAGAAAAAGCTTCAAAACATTGATCTAAATATAAAATTGCAATGATTTCTTGGATATGACACCAAAAGCAAAGGCAACTAAAGCAAAAATAGACAAGTGGAATTACATCAGACTAAAAAGCTTCTGCACAGCAAAGGAAATAGTCAACAAATTGAGAAAGCAATATATGGAATGGAACTGAATGGAACTGCACTGAAATATATTGCAGTGATATTGCAATATATTTGGACATATTTAATGTCCAAAGTATATCAGGAATACCTAGAACTCAACAGCAAAGAAACAATAACCCTACAAAAGTGAAGACATAGATATTTCTTCAAAGAAGACATGGAAATACAAATCAAAGTTACTATTATGAGATACCACCTCAGACCTGTTAAGGTGGTTATTATTTAAAAAAACAGAAAATAACGAATGTTGGCAAGGACATGTAGAAATTGAAACTCTTGTTCACTGTTTGTGGTCATGTAAATGGTACATCTAGATAAAGAACAATATGGAAGTTCCTCAAAAAGTTAAAAACATACTCAATCCTTGAACAATGCAGGGGTAGGGGCTCCAAATTATAATCCTTCAAAAACCCACATGTACCTTTTGACTCCCCAAAACTTAAGTACAGTCGTCCCTCAGTATCCACAGGGGACTGGTTCGAGGATCCCACAGATATTGAAACCCACGCATGGAGTCAGCCCTCTGCATCCGCCTAGCCTCAGCCATAGACGGGGGATACTGTTTGGATCCACAGTTGGTTGAATGCATGGATGTGAAACCCAGGAACACAGAGGGCCAACTGTATATTTATTGAAAAAAATATACCTATAAGTGGATCCAGGAAGTCCAAACCCATGTTGATCAAGAGTTAGCTGTGGTTGATACATGGATTTTTGACTACACCAGAGTTAGTGCTCCCAACCCCAATGTTGTATAAGGGTCAACTGCAGTTTAGATTGAAATAAGGTATTCACCCTGGCTGGTGTGTCTCAGATGGCTGGAGTGTCATCCCCGGAGACCAAAAGGTTGTGGGTTCGATTCCCAGTCAGGGCACACACCAGGTTTTGGGTTTGATTCTTGTTTGGGGTGCATATGAGAAGGCAACCAATTGATGTTTCTCTCTCACACTGATGTTTCTCTCTCTCCCCTCCTTCCCTCCCTCTCTGAAGAGCACTGAAAAAATATATAATCAGGTGAGGATTAAAAAAAGAAAAAGAAAGAAGGTATGTCAAACTCTAAAGTCTAGGACCCTAGCTATGATTTTAATCCAATAGAAGATATGAAAAATTTAGATTCTGTCTTTATGACCCTGGGAGAAAAGAAACAACTTTTATTTTCACTTCTGTATTCTAGTTCACAAAATCTGAGTAATATTTAAACTTATGTATTTACAAGCTGGAAAGAATATAAAGAAGATATTTTTATTAAAACCCAATTGATCCTTTGGAAAAATTATAGAAACACAAAACATCAGTGATTATTATTTTTGCACAATATACTCTACACAACCCTATGCCACTTAAATCACTTATTAATAATTTCTCTCCCTAACAAAGGACATTTCTTATACATTCTTTGTTCTCTCTAGGACAAGTACAGTAAACATAATTTTGTTTAAATATATGTAAATAAACATTTTATAAAATGTACACATTTCTTCAATTTACTGATAAATTAAAATCCCCTGTCATGTGATACAGAAATTGATGTATCATTTTCTTAATGATATTTAATATATATGAATCTGTCATTCTTTGTTTCTGGTAACTTATTTAAGAAATGATTTCAGTTCCTTAGATAAGCTGCTTCTAAGTTTTTATGTCATAACTAAAGCATGTGAAGAAAACCTAAAGGTCATGATAATTTCTGCTATTCCTCTAAATCAATGGATACATCCTAGATTGGGCAAATGCAATTGTCTAAATGCGTGAAGGAAAGAAAATTTCATTTATTCCTCTTTGGAAAATACAATGAGATTTCTTGAAATTCAAATGTATTTTAAAAAACCACTTTGCTATTCCAATATTTAATTTAAACCCTTATTTAGGAAAAAAATATTGACCTCAGGATGTGCATAGCTTGGAAAGAAACTTGAAAAACAAGACTGAATTTCATTTTAAGAGATTGACAAACCTAAGATTCAAAGTTACAGTTATAGGTTTTGCACACTGCCAACTACATCCTGTAGATATATTGTGCTTGTGAGGTACAATGACTTTCCTTCTGCCTCTAAATCTTGATAATGGCCTCAGCTCTATATACCATAGCTCTGAAAATTTGCACTGTAGGTATGAAGTAGTGCCTATAATGTACACAAGGTGTAATTTTATAAAGACCTCCTGCTCTCACGATGTACATAAATGGCATGCTGCAGCAATGATTGAAGACAACCATAACTTCTCCTTCACTGGGCAAAATAGCACACTCTGCAGAGAAAATACACAACAGGAAGTAAAAAATGGCTGAGTCAGCAAAGTGTTGACACTCCGCCCATGTGTGCCTCCAGTAATGAGACACCCCCCCCCCCGTAAAATAACAAGACACTGAAAAAAGGACTGTGCTTCAAAAATCATCAATGGCTTAATAATTGTTTAATTGAAGACAATGTCCTTAGTAATGGCGGGTTTCATTTATTTATATTTTATCAGCTACACATTTTGAAAATAATATTTTAATAATTATAATTGTGTATGCATGTCTACATAAACATTTATTTTGAACATTTTTTTAAAAATTAAATATTCATATTCAAAAAGCAATACAAACAAGATGTAGATACAATACAAAATGTACACAAAATCAAGGTTTCAAAGTTAATTGTAACACCTGATATGTGTACTATATATATAAATATATGTAACTCTTTATGCCAAGTGGAACTTTTAATAACTTTTACACAAACTTACTTTCTGCATCTATTTAAAATGGCAAAGATTCCCAAACTGTATAAAAGGAGCAAATTAAATGTCTTTGCAAATTTACTTCTTGATCATACTTAAGATTTGAAAGGAAATTTTAATCCAAAAATGAAAAAATTGAATTCATAGATGTTTAAAAGTTGTGTTATAAACAAAAGCACAGATAAATTATATTGATATATGTTGGGAACCTCCTTGCCCGCTTTCAGAAGCTGTAGCCCTCACGTGGCTAAGGCTGAGTGAGAGACCTTGGGACCATAAGCCACTAAGGAGACAAAGCTTATCTCCCTGGCTGGGCCACCACCTCTGCCTCCTTTACTTCACCCTGCTTGGCCCCGGGTGGATGACCAGTTAGCCAATGACAGGTAAGATTCCTCAAGGGAGGGGCAACCTAAGACAGGCATGGTCACGAAGGGGCCCTCCGGGAAGGACTTGAGGAACTATAGAAAAAGGAGGTGATGGACCCTTGCCCCTTGGCTTTGACATAGCCTGAGTCCTCAATCTGTCTGCAAGAAGTCTCCTAATCTCTTGGCTGCCTTATTTCCCCTGCCTGAGTTAAGCCTGAAACAATGCCAGAGGGCGGTGTAGCTGTGGGCAGGAACAGGAGGGTTCCCTGGGCGATCAGGCCTAAGAAAGAATACATAAAATCCTGTGAAACCTGCTTTGCTAAGAATGCCCTCAATTTTCTGATAAGGGTCCAAGCATGAAATGGGTTTGTTTCCCAAAGTTTTATGGCCCTTTAGCTAACTGACCCTGACTCAGAATAAGCCCTCAGAGTTCTTTGTATGTTATCTATGCTTTGATCCTTACTGTCTGACAATGATTGATGAGCTTTGCCTGTATTCCTGTGCAAACTGAACCCAACAAAAGCCCATTAAGGAAAAGGCTGCTGGCCCTTCTCCTTTGAGAGATCGGCCACCTTTCCTCCCCAAGCAGATCATGTCTTGGTAGACTTATTCTCATCTGTGGCAGATGGGGAGGTCTCTGCAGGTAGAGCTTCCCCACAGATATATAATATAGTTTAATAATTTTTCAATATCAAATGGGCAGGTGTCTTTTGCTTGGTCCTATTGGAGAAGTCCCTAAAGAAATGAATATTCTAAGGTAGGCATAGGCCTTATTCAAATCCATACTGGAGGAATAAAATAATAATAGAATCTAACCCACAGACGGGGCTGTGCCTTCAATTCTAGAAAGATTCAATAGGCTGTAGGACACCAAGTAGAATAAGGTCGAACAGATCAGGAACTAGATGTATCAGTTGGTGATTCTGCACAGGGCTCAGCGCCAGTAAGCACGAGGCTGGCAAGCTCGTGACAACAAAATAAAAGCCCTCGCACTGAGTTTCCAAGGTAAATTTGAGCACAGGTTCAAGTTGCATTGGGCCCTCTTCTCTACCCATTCATGTGATAGTTGAATATTTCTTCATAGCTGCATTTCTCAATTTTCTAAGTTACAGAAATTTTATATCCCTATGCCTTATATCCTCAATCTCTGAGCAAGATTTTGCACAGCAGAGTAGGTAACATCAATTTCTTTGGAATTTCTCCAAATGTCAGTCACCAGCCATGCATTATGCATATAATACACTATATTCCCAGAAGAAAACTGAGAAAATAGTACATTTTGAACCATACAGAAAAAAGTATTTCCTCAATGTAACAATATTATATTATAACATTGTATAATGTATAATAATAAAAGATAATAATGTATAATAATAATCGTGTTAGCAACTAATGTTTATTGGGTACTTAATTTTTCTAGGAAATATTGTCCTCCCTAATTTATATAACAATAATGAAAATGAATCTAAACGATCAGTTACCTAGCATACAATGTCCACTGAACTGGTAAACATTAGAGTTAAGATTTAAATGCAGTGTCTGACTGTAAAGCCCATGCCCTTTGCTACTACAAGATATTATATATATTTGTTTTCATTCCATTTCTGGCTTGCACATTTCCATAATTAATCTTAGGTTGGAGGGAGGTTAAACGCAAGGATACAACAGGAGAAATAAAGTCATCGCAAGATCATAGAGTTAAGATCTAAGGAAGATCATAAAGAAACTTGAAAGACTGAAACAGAACAAGCTGGAGTGCTTACTGTATTTCACTAAACACCACTGCTACTTCTGAGTTCAGTGACTTACACATAAATGTGGAAATAAAAATGAACCTATTGTTAAAATCAAGTTTTGGAGTAATATTTCATGATGGAAAAATTGTTCACTTTGTAAATTAGAAACAATATATAAAACTGAATATTCATTATAAGCCTAAATTTTAAAAACTCAATCACTAATGGGATAGGTGAAGATACAGTACTATAGATCCCTTCTGCACACACCATAATGTTTGTCAACGAAGGTATATTATCTTCATAACTAAATAGAAAAACAAATGTTTAAAAACACAGAAACTAATGTGTGTACATATCAACCTCCCTCTTTAATATAATCAACTGGTTGTTTTTTAACATCTAAATGAATGTACAAACACACAGAACAGGCGTGCAAAGGTATGCCCCTTAAGTGAAGGGTGACCAACCGAAAGGGCTATTTCTTGGTCCTCGTGCGGTCGTATTTGAAAGGAGCTGAGCCGTTGGCTGCAGAGCACTGGGTCTGAGCTAGCTTCCACGGTGATCCTGGCTCCAGAGGGCAGTGCTAAGGCAGCTGGAGCCACTGACACAAGCAGCTGTGAGCATACACCTTCACAGAACTGAGTCACCTGCTCACTTTGGTGAGAAAACCAGCTATGAGCAATAGATCATGATTTATAAAATTTTACTGTATATGGTTGTGTTGAGTGATTTCCATCAATTTGAATGTTTATTTATCAATATGCAAACTCTAGTTCACAGAATCCTGAGGTAATGCTTACTATCCCAGAGAGAAGTGAATTGCTTGGCATTTAATATTAGTTAAATAAGCTCCATTTGAAAATAAATATCAATAGTTGGAGACTTATTACAACTATCAGTTAATAAGAATCCACCAGGCAAAACAGGTTGGAAGCACCTTTGAATCACTATGAACATATTCTGGCTGGGATATCTGGTTAACACTTACCTGTTTGGAGTCTCAATTCCGATTAGAAGTGGCTTGACATTAGGAATCCTTTTTGGACCTCAGAATATGTTGGTCCTGAATTCATTAGTAACTGGCATCTTCCTGTTTCCCAAGCTTTGATGGAAGGATGGGGCTTTAAATATATTTCACTTCGGAGGGAGTCTGTGTGCATATAAACGGGTGCTTTCTGGAAGTGAGTATTCTTACAAGTGGAACAAACTCATGAAGGTAGATATTATATGATAATGTAGAATGATCTCCTTTTTAAACTGCAGTATCTTTACTGGTCCAGAGATTTTTTTGTTTCCCTCTTGGCTTCCACTTAGTCTCTACTGCCTTTACACACACACACACACACACACACACACACACACACACAATCTCTTTCTGAAAAGGAGATTGTGGCGTAAGGGGTGGACCAAAGTTAGACATGATAAAATGCAATACTAAAAAAAAATAATACAGGACAGGTAAAACCAGTGTTTGCTATTAATATGCTCAAGTTACAGCTGGTTTAAATGACTTGGAGGTTGAAGGACAGATGTAGACAGAGTTAATTCAAAGAACTAAAAGCTTTTTAATGGAGTTGTGGGTTCTGAAAAAAGAAGAAGAAGAAAGAAGGCAGAATGAGCTCATTGGAAGCAGAGGCCTATAGAAACAGCCCACCAGAGAAAAGATAAAACCAAATCCTGGAGGTAATAAATAGGAAACAGGAAGATCAAGTCCAAGGGGAAAGACCCTCAACTCTATTCGTTGGCATAGAGCCTAAGTAGAAGACTAATCAGAAAATTTTCAGAGAGCAGATTTAGTGGCTACTTAGTGGCTAATGGGATAGCAGCTTTTATCTCGTGCTAAAACGGGCTAGGTACTTAGTCTGAAAACGAAGACCTCTCTTCACAGAACTTAGAGCTGGAAAAGGGGAACCAATGTTCCAGAGGGGGGCCTAGAACTGATAAACAGGGAGGAAGAGCAGCATCCAAACAGATTGTTAAACATTTCATGCAGATTCTAACTAGGTATAACCAAGCAACTACATATGACTCACCACAAGCCCATACAGGGTTTACTCTAAAATGTCCTCCCACCTGTCGGAAGAAAGGTCCAAGAAATTAAAGAATGGCATTGGACCCCTCGGAGGGGAAGATAGAAAGAAGCAATAGACAGGCAGCAAGAGCTGAAATGAGAGCTACCCTCTTTTGGCTCCCAGTTGACAGGGATAAAAAATTATCAGTAGAGTCCAGCCAAAAGCTTCCACTCCGTGGACACCTCCCTCCCTCAGAGATTCCCCATCCTGCGGACATCCTGGCTACTCTCCTTCAGGCAGCCGGAGAAACAAGACCGACAGGCCTCTGGGGGGCTGCCCTGCACCCCATGCCACGGCCAGAGAATGATCAGATCCTGCGTGTAATTTCCTCCAGTTAAACTAAAGTTTCAAGATCAGTTCAAAGTTCTTGCCACTTCTCCCAGATTTTGAAAGTAAAGAAATGATAAAATTAGCACAATACTCTTCTAGCTTTGACAGATTTTCTTGAAAGCAAGGAAGGAAAATCTTAACATGAATAGCAAAGACTGGGAATTTCCCATGAGACGGTGATGCACAGACTGTGGAAGGCCAGGCAGAGGCCAGAATGAATGAATGAATGAATGAAGACCCTCTGCTTCAATGCAGGAGTTAGGCCACATGAAAGAGAGTGAAGACCATATGAGACTCAGGCTCATGCCAGAAAGTACATATGGGAAAAAACATAAACCTTTTAATTAAATAAACCTTTTAATTAAATAATTCAAAGTCACAAAGGACTGTAGGTGACTGGGAGACTGGGAGTGGGTTTCATGTTTCACAAAATGCAAAGCACTCATAGAACTTTGTCGTGTACGGACTTAGTTCAATCAGCAACTATTTCCAAACTACACGATTTTCAGTTACTTTATTTCTTTGAGAAGTGCAAAGTAACAGAGTACTTGAAGTGTGTTTTAATTCAGTTTGTTGTTTTATAAGATCATTGGTTTGAGACAAAATTAAGAAATATCATAGTACAAAAGTTCTGACCAGCATAAAAAAATTAAAATTCTTAGAAACAATTTTTAAAATCTGTGTTTAAAGGTAGCTGCCAAAAAAAAAAGGAAACCTGATTCAAAGAACATTTTGCCAAGCATATTAAGATTAGTTCATTTAATCCACTGCCAAGAGCTACAGTAAAGAAAGCACTTAAATTATTTCTAGAAATACAAGTAACATGAAGCACTAGTTTCTAATATGTCAGTGGAATTCTATGCAGAGAACAGAAACAAAGGTCTCAAATCCTTATTGATGTTCACGTCAGAGATGCTCTTCCAGGACTTTGGTCTCTAAAAGCTACAGAGTGAGATCTCTATTATTCTCTGCATTAAATTATAGTTGAGCAATATATTATATTTCTAAGCACTTTTAAGTAATTTCTACTGGTACCTATGGGAAGAAAGGGGCATAATCACATATATCCATTTTCTGGATGAAAAAATTGGTACAAAGGGGACAAGTGGGCTTAAACATCACAAAGAACACTGGCAGATTCAAACTTGACTCAGTTTCCCACTCGTGCTTTTAATGGACTGAGCTGGTAAACTATGGGGCACCCAAAACATTACTTATGTGACAAGTTGAATAACTGCTGGCTTTCAAAATGCATCTTTGTAAGACATGTACTACTAAAAAAAAGTAGTTATTTTTAAGAGCAATACAAGCTTATATTTGTCTCTGTGGAAGCTCATATTAGAAGAACCCAAGGTTCTGTATAATTCGCTTGGGTTCACTTTGTATAACTGGTTCTATAGAGTTTGGTTCAGTCTTCCACACTGACCTGTGAACACCGAGAACTTAAAGATAGCTGGAAAGTACATACGGGGGAAAAAACACAAACCTTTTAATGAAATAAACATTTACTGAGTGTTAAGGTCAGGCACAATGCTAATTGCTGGAAATATGAAATCCATAATGGGACGGCTGAGATTTAGTAGGAGAGCTGGGAAAAGGCAGCAGAAACAGTGTTGCATTGAAAAGCCCTCTGCCAGAGGATGCCAATGGTGCATTACCTGACTTCTCAATAGCCTCAGTTCTTGAACTGTCAAATGCGGATAGACCAAACCCACCATTTCTTATTAATTAAGCAGAGATTTCATATTTAAAGGAATTTTCATACTTTAAAACCCTATGTATGATGTGATTCCTAACTGTGCCTAGCAAATATGTTTATGGAACCTAACACACTTCACTGCATCTGGATACACACCGTTCCCTTTTCACATTACTGTCGCATGTCCTTAAAGGCACCGCACACTCATAAACTCAATGTCTTAAACAATAAACCCATATAAGCACCCAGTTATTATAAATCAAAATGTTTTGAAACGTAGAGGAAAAAAATTAAAAATACTTGTTGTTAAAGAAAAAGGGTACAATTCACGCAGGGCCCTCAATGAGGGAGAACTTTAGCAGGTAAAAAAAAGAAAGGAAAGCACCCCAAATGGATAAACGTACAAAGGCCTCCTTACTATCAATATTTTTTAAAAAGCACACTCAACCACTGCCCCAACCAGACCTTTTAATACTGGGTCCGTTTTATCTTCTCATTTCCAGTGTGGGCAGACTGGTCAGGACCAGCCTAGATAATCACGCCAATTTACCCCTTGGCAGTATTAGAACATGCACTTTATAAGAAGAGCTCCGAAAGAGGTCTCAAAAATGGATGGAAGGTATAGATCAACAATTGGAGTTGGCCCCAAATTTGAAGAAAGCCTTTCTCTACGGAAATGAGAGAGGTATATCAAAATGTTTCAAAAACTTCTAGAAGTTTAATTTACTCATTAAAATTACAGTATTATATTTTCCACGCTCATAAGGAAGATCTGTTATTGTTAATTTAGTTCCCCAGAATGATTGGCCTCTCTGAAGTAGTTTACACAGTGATAACTCTATCTGAAATTTCATTAACTTTTTATTAATTCATATCTCTTAACTACACAAAAGGATAATCTTCTTTGATTTGAAGTATGAGTCATATAAGCTAGAGGTTGTTTAATAATAACTTTATAAAAAATTGTATTTTCTCAGTGTTAGATATCATGGGCTGTTAGAACATCCTCTAAGATAATAGCTCAGGAGGAGAAAACATAATCACAATCGATAAACACATCAAAGACCCATCCCAATTGAAAAAGCAATGCATGTGTAAATGTACGCAACTGAAAATTAGAAATACAATGGTTATTGAGAAATATCTGAGAACTCACGTAAGACTAAAAAAAAATATCAACTGCAATAAGGAATTTCTATTGGTAATAGGAGAGAGCTTTACATCCCCAATCTGAGGCTAGGACATAAGTTCCATGATGGTATAAACTTGGACGTTGTTCTCGGCATTTACAACGGTACCTGTGATTTCAGACAGGCCGAACCCATCCCTGAATCAAGGGATGCAAATGACTCAGCTGAAACCAACTAATGCGCCCCACCTGGCTGGAGCTATTGATATCAAGATGTATCTCATTTTTTTTCCTTCAGGAAAGGGTGCCCAGGAAAGAACCACAAATATGACAAAGGTACATACGCCTTTAGGCCAATCTGGAAATAGGGTTCGTGTAATATCAGGGCAACAGTAAGATTCCTCTGTTCTGCTTCTCTCTGTCTCTCCCACTTTAAAAAAGACTTACTACTTGTCGTTAGGTTTCTAAAGTAGTGTCATAAAATCTTTTAATTCACAAGTGTTAACTAGATTTAAAATTCAAATAACCCAGGGAGAAGTAATGCTGTTCCGGAGACTCACATTTGAGCAGGGTATTATTACTGGGTCCGCGGAGAGTCTCCGATCTGATAGCACAGGGCAGACAGAACAAATACACGAATGCATCTGTGAAATGTGGGAAGTAAAACTTTCTTATATTGTACACCTTATTTGGTCCATTTAGATTTTTTTTATAACACAGCTTTTAACCAGTCTAGTTTACTAACTCTCAATTTGTTAAAGTGGGGCCCGGTTCATTGCAGTTTAGCAAATTAGGGTTGGCTTTTTATAATTATCATTATTGCCCGTAGCACTTAATGACTATGGGAAATTAGGGACCTTTTCCCCTGAAAGAAGGATATGTAAGGATATGTCTCTATAAGGTAATTTTTATGGGATGGCATAATATTTTTAAAGGATGAAAGAGCAACAAATGCTGGATTATCATGGGACTCCCAGAGCATTGGTGCCCAGTACTATTCAGAAAATGGAGCAAATAAAAATCAGGGCTGCTTAAGTGAGTAAGATTAGGGATAAGGCAGCTTTCCTTTGTTATTTTGCATTGCTACACACACACTCACACTCACACTCACACAGGCAAGCATGTTTCTAACCTTAAAGCTTTTTAATAGCTTTAAATATTAAAAGAAACAGAGAAGACAGTTCTTTATCCAGTTTGAAAGTGACAATAAACAATAGATATGAAAATAGAATAGAGAAGCCCTTTGGCTGCACGTTCTTTTCAATCCGTTCATTCAGTACCTGCTTAACTGATACCCTGTGGCTCACTTTATCACACACACTCAGAAGGGCAGCGGTGTCACCAAGATGGGCCATTCCGCGCCTCAGCATTAGAGTGAGAGAGACGTCACACAGGGAGCCACACGTGCTGCAGGTCGTGCACATGACGACGGACAAGGCCAGCAGCGGCGTTCAAATCCAACCCAGTGGTCCGACAGTCCGTCCACTTCTACAACATGTTTGTGACTCAGGCTGTAGAAAATACCACTGTTTTTATCTGCTCGGCAGTCATTCTATTGACAGAATTTTCTTTTCATTTGGAAAAGGACTGCCTTCTCAATGCTCTTAACTTTGTGGAGTTATCAGAAAGGGAATTTGACTCCCTCTTGACCAGGGTTTGCACATATGGTTGAGACCAGGCCAGCTGGACTTGTTCTTTCAGGAATTTGAACCCTCATAATTGCCTGATGGAAATAGAAAATGTTACAGATATTTTGCAAAATGTTGACAGTTTCTTATAAAGTTAAACATATCTTGCCAGTGTGTATGCAATATTTACATTGCATATATTATTACATTACAAAATATAAACATTGTGTGCAATTTGCATACAATTTGTATGCAAATGTTTATGGTAACTTTTTTCAGAATAGTCAAAACCAGAAACAACTCAAATACCCACAACTATGAATAAACAAATTGTGGTAAAGCTACAGAATGGAATACTTTCAACAATAAAAGTAAATAAACTACTGACATGCAATACATGGTGAACTAAAAAATATGCTAGTGAAAGGCAGCAGACGCACAATCTTACACACTGTGATCCCATTCACATAACATTGGGGAATAAGAACAACTTTGGGGACAGGAAAAAGATCAGGTGTTGTCAGGAGATAAGGAGGGAGAAGGGAACTGACTTCAAAGATGCATCAGAAAACTCTTCGGGGTTAAAGAACAGTCTAGATCTAACTGCTGTGGTGGATACAGGATTATAGGTATATGCTGGTCACAACAAACTATACGGTTTGAAGAATGACTTTTACGCATGCATGGATAAATCGTCAATAAAATAGAGAAAAAATAGAGAAATAAAAACTTTTTCAGATGAACAAAACTGGAAGAAATTGGTCACCAGCAGACTATTTCATTACAAGAAATATTAAAGATCTTCAAGCTGAAAGGAAATGATACCAGATAGAAAATCAGATTTAGAGAAATAAATAAAAATTAAAATTTTGGTTATGTAGGTAAATATCAAATAGTACCTATTTTCCTCCTATTAATTTATTTGAAATTCACCTGTTTATTTAAAGCAAAAGTAATAGTATTGTATGGTGTTATTTTTAATGCTTATAGAACTAAAATATATGACAACAACAGACAAAGAACAGAAGTAGAAATAAAATTTTACACAGTTCTCTAGATTTCAGGTGAAATGATACAATATTAAGCATAAGTAGACTGCAATGGTTATGGATGAACATTCTAGTCTCTAGACCCACCACCAGGAAAAAATAGCAGAAAACTATAATCAAAAAAGCAGTAAACAAATGATAACAGTGAAAAATTAAAATTGGATTAATCTGAATGAAAACAGAAAAAGAACAGAGAGGGGAAATCACATGTGCCACACAGAAAATTAATAGAGAGAGCACACTTGTTCTCATGCAAAAGAATAAATATAATAAATGTAAATATATTAAATACTACAAGGTAGACTTGTCAGATAGGATTTAAAAAATAAAACAAGATTCGACTACATCCTCTGTAAAACATACACTTTAAACACGAAAACATGAAAATATGAATAAATGAATGAATGAAGGAAGGAAGGAAGGAAGGAAGGAAGAAAGTAAGTACTAAAACATAGTAAGTACAGTAAGCATAAACAGTAGTTTTCCTTTAATATTGTCAATAAGTCTTTAGAAATGTGGCTTTAAGCAAAACAAGGTATAAGGAAACTATTTTTTACCACAGACTAATTGATTTAAACAAGAGTTAAGTTCCTATGGCATATTTTTGGTCACAAAACCTTCTAAATAAAGACCTAAAACTCTTCAAATATTAAGCACTGTAATAAATGGGAGTTATACATACATTTAAGAAGGATTAACAGCCCTGACTGCTGTGGCTCAGTGGACTGGGTGTCATCCTGCAAACCAAAAGGTCACTGGTTCAATTCCCAGTCAGACCACATGCCTGGGTTGCAGGCCAGGTCCCCAGTTGAGGATGTGTAAGGGGCTATGATCTAACCTATTAAATGGTCTGTCCAGAAAGTATCCAGCCGTGCAATATGAAAAATAGAGACATTTATTGAAGAAGATACAAGATACATTGTCCATAGGACAATGATGCCTCAGTGTCCTACAAAGTATGGCACCCACAATTCATCTCTGGTCATGGCCTTCTTGAGGAAATCTGGTTCATTGGTAGGGGTTTGAATCAAGTCATTAGCAACTGCAGCATGATGTTCCTTCTGCTCTGGCAGCAGAAGCCACAGAACAAATTTTGCCATGACACGTTTCATGCCAAGATGCTGTGTCAAAATCTCAGACACAGTAGTTTTTGGAATCCCCAGATCAGCTTCTAGTTCTCACACTGTCAGTCACCGATCTTTGTTGATTGCAGCCTGTTGCACGTTCAACATTGTCAGGTGTTCCGCCTGCTGCAGGCCTTCCAGAACATGGATCACTTTCAACAGATTCTCAACCACCTTTGAAGCATTTGTGCCACACTTTTAGTTGCACTTCACTCATTCATTGTCCCCAGAAGCCTTCTGAATCATTGGAATAGTTTCCATGGAGGAATGTTTAAGCTTAATGCAAAATCTAATGCAGATTCATTGCTCTACTCAGTCATTTTGAATGCGAGGGCCACACAGTACACATGCTCACTCAATGGTGTCTACTGCTCCCACTGAGTAATACAGTGAAGGCATCATTGTTCATGCATGTGCATTCCAGTCCACTCTCCTTGGCTGCCAGGTTACACTGACATCATGCAAATCATTCTCATTATATTAACAATGGCTGGAATGTTTCCAGACAGACCTCATATATACATTCAGTCTTCTAACAAGTCCTTGTGACTCAACTCACTGTAAGCATCATCAGACTTCTTCAACAATCACATGGATGTTTCTCTGCCTCTCTTTCTTCCTCCATTCCCCTTTCTCTAAATATAAATAAAAATTTTAAAACTCTTAAAAACTATAAATATTAAAAATGAAAGATTAAGAAAAACAAGGAAGATAACTCTTTTCCAACTCACTGATTCCAGTTCAAGGTCTCCAGTGGCCAAACCTATGCTGCCAGCTGAGGGCAAGAGGCAGGAATCACCCTGGACGGGAGAGCACACTCTCCATTACAGGCGGCACTCACACATCCACATACTCACTCAGACTGGGACGACACAGACACACCAATGGGTCTCACATGCACATCTTTGGGATGCTGGAGGAAACCAGAGGACCCAGAGAAAACCCATGCAGATGGGGGAGAATGCACCTAATCCACATGTAGACTGGCCTCTGCCAGGAATCAATATTTTTTTTTCTCATCGACGTTAGAACGCAAGGACATTGAACAAAATGACGTTATTTTTCAAGAACCTATTGTTCTGATGTCAGACAAAGTAATCTTTAAGACAGGAAGTATTACTGGAGTTAAGGAAGAATGGGTCAATTCATCAGAAAGACAAAAAACCTTAGTATGTATGCACCCACAGACAGAACTTGAAAACACATAAAGCAACAACTCAGAAATAAAGGAAGAGATTAATAGATTCACAATTACAGCTGGAGATATTAAATAACCCCTTTCAGTAACTGATAGGCCTACAAGAATCAATAAGGCTATAAGAAGAATAAACAGTACCAACTAGGTTGACTTAACTGATGCACAAAAACACTATATCCAAAAACTAAAAAATACATCTTTTTCTCCATGTACACATGAAACATCCCCAATTAAAGCATATTCTGGGCACAAAATGCCTTAATAAATTTGAAAAATCTTAAATTTACAAAATGTGTTCTCTCACCATTAAATAGTTAAATGTTAGGAATCAATAACAATAAGATATACAGCAAAGTCACTGAAATTTGGAAATTAAACAAGACTTTACTACACTAGGAAACAAGGGAGAAATCACAATGGAAACTAGAAAATGGTTTAAATTCAATAATGAAAATACAACATAGAACAATGTGTAGCTACAGTTCAAACACTGATAGATGAAAATGTACACATTTGAATGCTTACGTTAGAATAAGTTATTAGTTTCTAAAATAAGAATCTAGAAAAATTAGTCAGTTAAAGCAAATTCTATTTTTTTCCTAACTGGACTATCATCTCTACTGCTTACTTACTTGTAAATTTCTACTCCTTTTCCAGGTCCACTTCAACTGCCACCTCTTCTGGGAAGCCCTTGATTCCAAGGTAATTGTTCCCATCTCTCTTTCTTCTCAGGCTCTTGGCATGTGTCTTGTTTCTTAAATTATGGCAATTGTGTACAATTTTATTCCTTTAATTCTAGTATGTAAGTATTTTGAGGACAGGGATAACATATTACATTTTTTATCCATGATGTTTGCCACGCTGATACTGATAAACAGCCTGTCCAGACTGCTGGGAGCAGGCTGAGCATAGGGACCAGGAGGGGCCGCCAGGGCAAACAGAGCTAGGGCAGGGGAAGGGGACCTAGGAGCCGCTTGTGCACCGAGCCACACTGTTCGGGGGCAGAGGTCCACAGGTTTCAGTACTGAAGGCGTGCAGTGCAGCCAGTCAAAAGAATGCCTTCACAGACTGCCTGGGACCGTGGTGAGGGCGTTGAGTTTCCCAGCACAGCTGCTTCTGTGTGTGAGGCTGCGTTTCCTAGGTAACTGAGCACATGCCTCGCAGAGGCTGTGCCTCCACAGGTCTTGCTCCTGGCTGCAGATGCCCCACTCTTCCCTTTGAGGTAGTCCTCACGCTGCCTAAGAGGCCATGTGGGGTTCCCTTAAAGGGTCCCTTTAGTTGGACCTTTGACTTGCTTGCTCTCTGCCCCAGGTGTGGACAACTCGCTGCATGCAGGGACTAGGGCACGGGAGGCGCAGACTTGACTGAGGGCCAAGGGCGTCTCCCCTACCATTATGGCTGCAAGGGTAAGTTCTTAACACTGAGCATACACAAGGCTAGCAAGATAATCGGATAGAGGAAAAAGCCTTCCAACTCCCTTCAGTACCAGATTGCGGGTGGGACCAGGTGAAGGCAGGTACACGTGCCACAGAAGTCAAGATGGTGGCAGGGGGAGGTGCTGGACCAGACTGGCCTGTCAGTTCAGCTTGGGGAAAGAGGGAGTTGGTTGGGAGTTGGACTCACCCAAAGCCCATGAAAGTTTAGGAAGTTAATTGGTCATTTTGGGGAAAGCACCTGGTCTATTCCACACCCAAAATGGTTACGGTCCCAGGGTAACAAAGAAATGCCCTCTCTGGCTCATCACTCACTGCCCAGGAACTCAGGAACTGCACTCAGATGGTGCACTGGCCTGTCCTCCCCATGGGCCATGTGGCCATAGTAGCTGTGTGGCCCATGGCCTCCAGGGGGGAGTCCCTCTCTTCTGCCTACCTGGTAAATGCACTCACCAGTGCATTCTCACGCTTTTCATTCTGGAAGCACAGGACCTTGCGGCCCCGGCAGCCACATGGCCAAGGCCGTCAGGCTCTATCAGGGGTGTCCAACCCATGGCCCGCGGGCCACATGCGGCCAAGAATGGCTGTGAATGTGGCCCAACAAAAAATCGTTAATTTACTTAAAACCTTTTTTTTTTGCTTATCAGTTTTCATCAGTGTTTGTGTATTTAATGTGCAGCTCAAGACAATTCTTCTTCTAGTGTGACCAGACACAAAAAGGTTGGATACCCCTGCTCTACACACAGCCTTCAGAAGGGAACCTGAAGCTGCAGAGCAGCTGGGAACAGGCTACGCTACCTGGATGACCACCTACTGCCCACAGGCTCCAAAGGATGGTACTTTAAAACAGAGCAGGAGCTCTGGGCACTGCCTTTTGTTCTGGCCTTGCTGGGAATGGCTGGGCTTTGTCTGGGTTGTGTAAAGAGGATGAGCTATGAGACAGGGAGTCCCCCATTCTCCCATATCGTGCAGCACCCAAATAAAACCTTTCTTTTTGCATCAGCACCTGCCTCACAAGTTTGGCTTTTGTGGCAGAAGGCAGATGGAACTCCCCTTTTTTGTTCGGTAACAACAGGAGCTGCCATATGTAGGCACTTACTAAAAATTTATTTAATGCATGAGTGATTAAGGGAATGAGTCAGTGAAATGCAAATCTGTGAGTGTATACAATTCTGAAACAATGAAAACACGAAGTTAAAAGGACATTTCTGCCAGCTTAATATGAGAAAAAGGAACATAGGACCAAAAAACAAAAATAAAGTATCATCTTCATTCTACAGGTGAAAAACTTGAAAGATTAAGCAACATGTTCGTGGTTGCAACTTACAAGTAATCAGGATTTATATCTAGGACAGCCTGACTCCAGTGTCCTGATTTCTTAGTTAGCTGAAGCTACTGCGGCTGTCCAGAACTGTTGGGAGATGCCCCAAGACAAGCCTGGGGCAGCTGCAGGGAGAAGGAAGAGAAGGTGGATGACGACACAGTGATGGTGCACCTAGAAACACAGAGAGGGGAGGGGGAGCAAAGGGCTCAAGGCAGCCTGAGGAGAAAGGCAAATGGAAGGTAAGAGGGTGGTGGGAGTTCATTACACATCCCAGGCTCCTCCAGGCCAGGAGAGTCACACAAGATACCAAGATGTGCTGAGTCCTCTAGGAGAAGGAAACTGGGGCAGTGCAGAAACACAGCTCTGTAATAAGGTAAAGAACCCAGTTAACAGATGGAAAATATCAGCAAGAGGTTTTCCATGGTATCACCAAAGATGAAGCTAATGAGCTGTACACACACACGCACACACGCACACACACAGATTTTGAACTGGTAGTGGTTGACAAGAACTAGGGAATATACATGAGCCAAAGTCTACGGGCAGCATTAAATCATGAACAGGTGAAGAGACCAGTGTAGGCAGCCTCTGCATACATCACTCCAAGTGGTTACTTCTCATTCAGCACAGGCATTTGCAGCTAGCAAGTTTCCAGCCCAAGGACAGTCACCGGAGATAATGGGATGAAAGAGGCACGGTCCCTGCACTCAAGGAGCTCAGAGCCTTGCCACACGTCAGAAAGCATAATGAGTCAGAGGATCGTATGCACATCTTAGAGAACCAGAAGGTTCTTATTCAGTAACAACAGAGAAAAGCTACTTTAGTTATGTCTATGATATTTTTTAAATATTCAGGACTAGGGCTTGCCAGCAATCTCTTCTTAGAATAGAGCCAGCCTCCTTGTTAAGAAGCCAGAGCAAGTTTCTAAAAAATCATTTTCTAAAACCCAGCCCAGGGGCATTCTATAGGCGACAGTTTCTGCAGAAAATTCAGAGACCATGGATGGCTCTTAAGCCCTCATTTACTCCATTACATCTTGTGCTCTCTAATGGAAGGCGTCACGTCTTATGCACACGAGTAGACGTGAAATCACCTGGAAATTCTACTCAGTGTTCTCATTCTCTGAAAGCTACAACAGCTCCGTGAGCACCACCTACTCCCCACTGTACACCTACAGTTCCAAACCCAGGGCACGGCTGTCGGAAGCTGAATGCCTAGAACAGAATCCACTCCAGGGATGAGAAGGCTGGCCCAGCAGATGTTAGTGAGTGTAATCGGCCATGGAGAACAGTACCTGAGATAGAAGTACAGGGGGAAGATGAGAGAGAGCCTGCTAGTGTAGACAACTTCATTCTACTTATTTAAACTCCCAATTTTGCTGAGGGCTAGACTGACATATTACCTATTGCCACTTAAATTATCGCAAGCCTAGTGGGTTAAAATAACACATGTTTAAACAAAACAAACGAATGAACAAACAAACTCATAGACACAAAAACCAGAACGGTAGTCAGCAGAGGGGCAGAGGGGGCCGGGGGGACACAAAGGCAGTCAAATACATAGTGATGGGAGGAGAGGAGACTCTGGACAGTGAGTGTGCAGTTAAAGTATACAGATGTTGTATTTTAAAAACGTACACCCAGAATGTATATAATGTCATTAAAAATGTTACCCCAACAAATTTAGTAAAAGTAAGTAAACAGAGAAGCAGAGCGCTTATCCTGAGAGACTGGGAACCTGGGATATAAGCGATGGTGAGGGGGTTCAGCAAGAATGAGTGTGTGTTGGGGATTATTTTACAATATATACAAATATTTAATCAGTGTTGTACACCTCAAACTAATATGATGTTATATGTTAGTTATATATCAATACATTTTAAAAGTTAATAAATTAAACATTTCCTACAAATACAACCCGTAAGTGTATTGTCCCACAATTCCTATACAGCAGGAGACCAGGCAGACTTAGTCAACTCTGATTAGTTAGTTACTGGGCGTCCTGATTCATGGTGCGTCCCAGGCTGCAGCAAAGGACCTGGACACGGCTGGGGGCAGGGTCTCATCTGAATGTTCAAGTGCAGAGAAATCTGCTTCCAAACTCACATGGTTATTGGCAAAATTCAGTTCCTTGCAGGCCATTAGCCTAAGGGCCTCATTTCTTGCTGGCTGTGGGCCAGAGGCCCTCCTTAGTTCCCCATGATACGAGTCTCTCTAACGCAGCAGCATGGTTCATCACAACCAACAAGGTTTAGCACAGGATCGTCTTAACTGAAAACAATACCAGTAACAGTGGTACATGAGCAAAGGTGGCTTTGTTAGGCTCTGTCACGTGGCGTGGTAGCGGGTCTTTACAGGAAGTAGTGGCCATAGTCTTACTTCCTTTTAATTTCTATATGGATGAAATGTGAGTATGTGAGTTTTATATTCATTCATTTAACAAACACATTTTGCTTTAAGTTTAGGAAATGCTTTGGCATCAAAATGGACAAAGCCTTGTCTTTAAGAAGCTTACATTCAAGTGGGAGGGGGAGCTTATATGACTATGTGAATAAAAGGTTGTATTTATTGGGTGCTTACTGACTGCCAATAACTGGGCTTAGTGCTTTACATGTGTTTTACCTTTAAATATCTCTCCTACTGCAAACATTATATATTGGTAATTTAACACCCTTATATCTTAGATACTACTTTATGTCCAGTTTATAGTAACCTGCCAATAGTTGGATAATAAGTGGTGGATATGTGATTTGACCCTTGGTCTTGTTGATTTATTTGTCCCTAATTTGAACTATATATCATATTTCTTTCAGAGAATCATCAGTTTGGGAAAGAAGGTATAAAACCAGATAAAAGACCAAAATATTGGATACTGACAAAGACTCTCTCTTTGATGAAACTTTGACAAGCTCCTCTGAGCCCGCTTTTCAACTAGGGCTTGTCCTTGGGTCAAGTCTTCAGTCTGCCTGGCCCAGGTGTAGTGAGAACTCTACTGTCAGATAAGAGCGAATACCTGCACCCTTGATGTCTGAACACACTAGCCTGGCTTCAGCAGGAATCCTGTTAAGTCAACTTAGTGAGAATCTGACATTCTTTTTTTTTAAATATATTTTATTGATTATGTTATTACAGTTGTCCCATTTTCCCCTCTTTATTCTCCTCCACCCTGCACACCCCTCCCACCCACATCCCCTTCCTTTAGTTCATGTCCATGGGTCATACATATAAGTTCTTTGGCTTCTCCATTTCCTATACTATTCTTAACCTCCCCCTGTCTGTTTTCTACCTACCATTTATGCTACTTATTCTCTGTACATTTTCCCCCTCTCTTCCCCTCCCACTCCCCCACTGATAACCCTCCATGTGATCTCCATTTCTGTGATTCTATTCCTGTTCTAATTATTTGCTTAGTTTGTTTTTGTTTTTATTTTTTAGGTTCAGTTGTTAATAGCTGTGAGTTTGTTGTCATTTTACTGTTCATAATTTGGGTCTTCTTTTTCTAAGATAAGTCCCTTTAACATTTCATATAATAAGTTAAGGGCTTGGTAGAATCCCCCATTCCTGATGTCTCCTCTTCGTCCTTTTCATCCACTGACTCCTTGGCTGTAAATCCCCACTTCTCTCTGCTGTATTCAAAATTGACCCTTATCACATAGTCTGGACATCTGTAGTAATAGTACTGAAATAAAGTCTTCCTTACTATGTTAACAAGTGTCTGAATAATTTTATACTTTAAAATATTAAGCATCTCAAAGACTAGACTCAAGGAGAAACCGTACGTGTGAAAGCTAGTCTGGTAGTCATCTGTCAACACATGGTCAAGACACTAAAATGGACTGTAAAGATTTGTGTGTATGACCGATTATGGCTTCAGAGAAAGAAGGTACCACATTCATAAGCATCCCTGGGTTAGAAAATGCTGGCCACAATGGCATTCAATCACAGAATTCTATTGCAGGTGCTAGACTTAGAGAAGAGAAATGAAGATACAAACGAACAGAGATCATAGGTACTATAAAGCTTGATACTGAGGATTAAATGAGGGGATTGCATTGCTGTATCAAAATCCCAGGGACTTCAAGGTGTCCTAATGATTGTTCTGATAAGAGACATAGCACCCTAAGTATTTCTTATATACCCTATTTGAACATTGTGGCAGTTTGGATTAAAGATTGTACACATATTCAGATGCACTTTCATTTGAAATACATTAAAAGGGGCAGCTAGAAAAAGAAAATGAACTGGCTCCTGTGACCCAGAAAGTCATAGAGCATGATGGCTACTTGGGAGAAGAGTGAGAGACCAGAGCAGGGAAGAAAGTAGGTAATTTTTGTGAGCGTGACTGCCAGGACAAGAAGGCTAGGAACTGTGTCCCCAGGGCGAATCAGTTGTGGCAGATAGGAACAGGTTTTGCCCTACATCAGAAGAACGGGTGGAATAATTTGTTCAGCCTCAACATTACACCCAAATGTATAGTATGAAGGGTTAACTCTAAAAGGAGTTGCCAGAGTCCCCAGCGAGTACCTAGAAGCCCTAATAGGTTGTCAGTCATTTCATGGTTGTCACGAATGGCATCTTCCTAAGTCAGCATCCAAATGATGCTAGATCATGATACCAGTCCAGGTGATTTCTAGACTACAGACTGAGTTACAAGGTACAGAAGTTTGTGGATGAAAATGACGACAAGATCTTATGATGGCCTGCTATTTGGGGTACTGTGTTGAGACACTGATGTTGCGGTACTTGCTCGCCAAATGCAGGGATCTAGAAGTCACTCCTAAGGATTCTGCATGCTTTGGCCCCTGACATCATCCCCTTAGTCGGTCCCTCCCGCTCTGTGCGCTGGACACTCTGGCTTCCTTTATGTCCTTTGAACGTACAATTTCCCAATCAAGAATACTCATTTTTCTCCTACCATACCTGTCTGGTTAACTCCTATTCTTCAGATTTTAGTTCAGACATAACTTGCTCAGAAAAGCCTTCCCTGGCCTCCCGTATTATATAAGGCCTCTCTGTTTTTATGTTCTTAAAAATATGTGCTTCTCCTTCACAGCCTATAATAGTTATAAAATAGTTTCTGTGATTCCTTGACATCTGTCTCTCCCAATAGACTACTAAGTTACATAAAAGCAGAAAATCATTCTTGTCTTTTAAAAAGTTACATATATTTGCCTATTATTATTTCCTTACACCATACTAGCACTCAAAACAACAAAAAAATGAATACGTGAGTGAGCTAATGAAATACGATTACTATACCTTTACACAAGGAGCTAGACATGCGTCCCTGTCTGAACCACTGGCTGCAGTTCAGAGCTATCAGGAAACGATGGTGCTGGATGGCAGTGGGAAGGGGCTTTTGGACTTGATTCAAAGTGTATAGGACACCATTCCCAGTAAAGTGTTCTCACACCTGATTCACCTGATCCTTACCACAATCCCATAAGGATCCGCAATATCATTTCTTCATTGCAAATTTGGCCTACTAAAAGTGAGAAAGGAAATGATTTACTTAGTGCCATAAGTTATTAAATGGTGGAGCAGTGCTTTTGACCAAATTTGTTTGAGTCCTTTCCTATTCAAAATAGTAATATTTATAAAATAAGTCCTCATACAATAAAAAGGTAAATGTAAAATATTTCATATGGATGCCTCGTGTACATTACAATATAATCAGTGTATCCCGACATAAAATACTATACTAATAAACAGATACATTTCGCGTTTACTCTCGGTATCCTATTCTGTCTTTCATTTATACATTCCAACACTGACTGAGACACAGCTTTAAGCGTAAGATTTGTCATCCACGGATAAGCATTTGGTATCATTGGTAAAGGGGATACCATCATGTAAAAGGTAGAGTTCCTATCTTCCAATGTGCTCAGAGTTTAATGTTTAATATGTTTAATATCTATGTAATATGCTTTGTGTATGTGTATATGCACACACACATATATACTTACTTATATATAAGTACATTTATAATATATGTTATTTATATGTAAACACATTCCTCATTAAAATGACATAGGACAGGGATGTGGATAAGAGCCCCGGTGCTCTGAATCCCGACGGATCAGAGTGCCATCACAGAGCTTCCGTTTACGAACTGGGTACTTTCTGGGCCTCAGCGATCTCATTTATGAAGGTTGTATCATGATGCCAGCCTCTCAGCATTACCTAGTCCAAAGCAGTCATCCACAACTGCGAACAATTAATAGTAAGATACCCGAATAAAGGTACAACATTATGTACACAGAAATCTAAAGGAGGACAATTATATTTGTCATCGACACTCATTGTCACTAATTCTGACGATTCATATGAAGTTGTATTACACATTTTTTTAAAAATTAGATAAAAAGAAAACATAAACCATAACATTTTTTAACTAAAATTATAAGACAGAATTTACTTTTTAAAGAACTGCTTTTAGTTTCACAGCAGTGTCCTAGATGTTCCATCTCTCGTGTACCGTAGGGGCTTCCTCTCCGGAGTAGCCCTATTCAGCCTCCTACAGATGCGGTGCCGGGTTGTGATACCCGCACTATTAAAGACGCACGCAGGCTCAAGTAAACCAAGCAGAAATAAAGATGCCATTTACAAGGGAAGGTCATACACTAACCAAATTCGAAAGCCATGACTCATGACAATAACTGAGCTGTTAATGGCTCTGAGAGAGCTCGCTCTAGAGGGGTCAAGTCCCTCTGGACTGGCTTTGCCACCTGCTGCCCCATCTTACGATTGATTCCCAACTATTTGCTTTCCTCTGCTGTTATTTTAGTTTTACCTCAAAATTGTAATTTTGTGTTTGTAAGAGCTATTTTAAATGTTACTCAATTTTTATAAAGATGATAGGAAAGATAGTCACTCATATAATCCTTATCAGGATAATATTACGTGCCACCTTTGAGCAAATGTGTGACTGAAGCCAACTTTCTGCTCTATTAAGTTGAGGTTTCCACTTAATCTGATGTCGCTTTTCACTTACCAAGGATTGATTGATTGGCTATTCATCCCAACTCTGCACCAAGCAATGCTGCCAGTGCTGGGAAAATGAAGATTGAGCCGACCTGAGCCCTCTGAAATTCTATTTCTTGCCTATCTATAAGACAACTGAGATTCTATAATATTTTTCTAACATTCCATCTGAAATATTTATTTCTTTTAATAATCCTATTATTAGCATATAAATAATGTTACATAGTTTGGCTTAGAACTGGAAGATTAATATAAAGAAAATCATTTGTGCAATAAAAAACATATGTAAGAAAACAAATTGAGAACACAATTTATTGTTTAGGTGTTTTAGCAATCAGAGTTATTGACTCATAAACTCAGAATACTATTAACACTGAGTAAGTGCTCCTTTTCACATGAGAAAGGGAGGAAAGAGGCAGTTTTTGAGTGAATGTTATTCCATACATCACACATACATCCCATTGTTTCTTATTCACAACATCCTGGGTTGTAGCTCAGATAGTCGCCACTTTAACAAAGGAGAAAACTGAGGCTCTCAAATGTAAAATAATTTGCCTAATATTCTTCTATTATATGACAGAGTGGAGAATGGAATGCATAGCTGTCTGGCTACATTTTCCAAGCTCTTCCCATTCCACCATATAGCCCCGTATAGCAGAGATGAGATAAAAATGTCTTTGATCTTTGACAATAGAAAGAAATAAAAATGTACGCTTTCGGAATTTAGTATTTATATTAAAAGGATGTTTCCAAAGTACAAAACATTTTCAATGATTTATTGCATTTTAATTACTCCATTAGTAATGACAACTAAACATTATCTTTTCTAAAAAATGGGTTTCCTGGAAATTTTAGCAGTGCTTTTGTGTTCCAAGCCCCATACAGTCAACACTAAATTTATCTGCCTCCTCTGGAGTCTCTCATGTGTCAGAGTGACCCAGGGCTTCCCTGGGGCACCACGCTGAGTCCGTTTGAATCTCGAGTGTTATCCAGCAGCCATCTGCATCGGAATAAACTTGTGAGACCGAAAAGTATTCAAACCCCACTGAACCAAAATGCTGGAGAGAGGGACCTGGAAATTTGTATTTTATCAAGCACCATAAATTATCCTGATAGAGATGGCCCCAGAGGGACCTGCTAAAGCTGAATGTTAACATACCCTAAAGTTTCAAGACTACTTATCTGTGAGAGGAGAAAAAAACATCTCAATGTTGGTGATTATTCAAGTTCATTTCCAAAGAGCAAACAGCAAAGAACTAGTATGATCACATATATTTTTGATAGGGTCATCGCTCTTAGCGACAGAGACTACAACTAATTAACATCCCGAAATCTAATTTCTGATGGGGTGCAGTTAGTTCTACCATGAGATTTCTGAAAATATAAAAACACTCAATTTTATCATTAAATTCTGGTAGCACAAAAATAGATGTATTACTTAAAATGTCTTCTCCTTAAGTATTACCTTAAACAAAAAATAGGCTAAAGGTGAAATTCTGCTTTAGCAATAGTGACTTGGAAATACTACCTTTATGATGAACCCTTGCCCCAGCTCAGGTTCCCACTCAATTTTCCTTTTTACTACATCTGAACACCAGGATAAGTATTTGTGCAATCAGCTCTCAGAGAGAAACATCTAAGTATAGTGCACGGCTACAGTTGCTAAGGTAACCACCATCTGCTAGTCCATTAAAAGTTTCTAGTTAATAAACATCTTAGCCCACCTTCCCGAGCCATCCAACACGAAGGCCCCTACCTAAGAAATTTGGGCTCCTGTGTATTGGTTCTACATCTCAAACTAGATAGTGCACCGCATCAAAAGAGGCTAATATCTTTAGTTTACAGTTTTCGTCTCACTCGGCCACTGGTAGAAAACCAAACAGGTTCTAAAAGGGAATCTTGAATGAGCTCATCTTGACTCAGTCGGTAGTTTTAGAACTACTTTGACTTGGACACGTACACAATGGTGAGCTTTCTGAGATCCTTCCTCCTGGTAACAGATGTTCAAGACATGAGAATAACATATTTGGCTGGGAAAATAGAAAGCAGTGTCAGCAGAAAATGTTATCTTATTTAGACTTGTTAATACTTGAGAAAAATGCTGCTGAATGTGTTGAGAGTGTCTATATTTCATGCTAATGGTGAGATCTTTAATAATGCTCTCCAGCCCACCGTCCCTCTAACCTACTACTGCAGTTCTAAACCCTGGGGCACCCCGTTATCCACGTCCCATTATCCTAGTTTCAGCTGAGGCTTTTCAGAGAAACTTATGGGACTATGCGAATCTGGCCCACTGACTGTTCAAATTGGCCAGTTTCAGCTGGTTTCGCGATAATTTTTTACTTTTAATGACGGCTTTATTTGAGCACCATTTTGTTTGTTGGTTTCATTTTGTTTTTTATTTTTGTTTTTGTAATACTATACTCTCCCGGTCATGTTTCCATCAGCTCTTACTCTGTCTCCTTCACCTACTCATCCCTCAATAAAAATCAATTGAACAAACATTTATTGTACAGCTATTATTATCCTCCCAAGACTAGTGCTTGGAAATGAAACAGTGAATGAGATAACAAGGTCCTTACCCTCACAGTGCCTATAATCCACCAAGGAAAGCAGAGAATAAAAAAGTAACCACAGCATCTTAGGAAGGAAGCAGCACAGGGTGCAGTAAGTCCGCAGAGTAAGCGGGTCTAACCTAATCCGGAGGGTCGGGGGTAGTCTTCATGGGGGAATGCCCGAATCCCCCTTCGTTAAACTCCATCGGTACCCTCTCCACCTCACGGGGAGCTGTGCTTCAAATAAATCTCCAGCAATGACAAGATTTTAAGTATCTTTACATTGCTTTGAACTTTTGTGAACTGATTAATTGTAGGGGAGAAGTTGAATGGAAAAAAGTTTTAAGGAGGAAAAGAACCATAAGTTAAAAATTCCATCTTTTAAAATTGAGTTGGTACATATACTATTTAAATTGCTACCAGTGGGTTTCAATTTGCTATGATATTTATATTCCACTGGATATAATTAAAAGTGTGATATAATAGTTATATGTAACATCAATATTTATGGTATGCTAAAATTTTATTCTTATGAAGATACAATGAAAAATGAAGATGTAGATTACATTGTTAATAAAAGTATTTTGAAGGAATATTCAGTCAAAAAGGTTGAAAAACTTATGATAATTGATTTTTTAAGTTGTTATTACACAACGAGGTGATATAGAAGACTAATCTGATCCTCACTTAGCTAACAATCAAGAAAAGCATTACCATCTCTTTGGGAGAGAGACCCATCTAAATTCATTTAACCATTCGGTGGCAGAGCCTATGAATCCAATTTTTTCTCATGAATATTTTTCTTTTTATTCTGCTAGAATGCTTCCATATGCTGTTCTTTTTTGTTCAGATATGGACTGTTATTGAGCAACTAAACAGTCCACTTGAAACACTGGCAGATATAAGCTTAATTAATTAAATCTATTGCATTATCTCTAGGCATTTCCTGGGTCCATTTCCAAACTCTGAATTGTCTATAGATTCCGGCATTTGAGGAATTTTCCGATCTCAGCTCCTCAGAAATGACTTTGAGACAGACCGAGACGTGGAGGTAAAGCGTACACTGATAGATATGGCCGCTGACACACCTTTCCCCTGAAGTCCACACACACACGCACACGTGTATTCTCACACACGAAAACACATAAGTAAATCCAAATAATAAAATACCCCCCCAAATCAAATATCAGACCTACAATAATAAAGTGCGCTAGGCCATTTCCTTCTGTTTTTGTAATTAATGATCCGCCACAGGAACAAGAGAGAACACCACACACTGGCTCCTTACATTCTCCCAGCCCGGAGCTAGGGAGTAGAAAACTGGGTTGACATCAAAACACGTTAGTAAGAAAAGTTAAAGTCTGTACATACAGGGCGGGGGCAAAAGTAGTTTCACAGTTATTCGTATGGAAAATAATACAATATTAAGTAAATAATAATATAAGATTAAGCTGTGTTTCACTACTCACAACTGTTAACCTAATTTTGCCCCACCCTGTATATCAAATCATTATGTTGTACACTTTAAACTTATTCAAGTTGTAAGTCAGTTACATCTCAATAAAACTAGAAAGAAGAAAATAAAATGTTACAACCAGACTGAAATGCACACGTTAACACCTGTAGGAAATTAAGGATTCAGTTACTGTAACGATGCTTGATGTCGAATAGGGTAGTGAAAACGCAGGCTGTTATGGAGAAAAGACCCCACTAAGAGGCAGCATTGCATTCTGGACATGTACACACTGTTTTTAAATTGTACTACAGCTCTGTGTCTCTCTATTACAACATCGACCTTAATTCAAGAAGAACTGATATTTGAAAACTTTGTCAGAGGTTTTGTACGGAAAGGCATTTTAAGAGAGTAAGTCTATGAAATAGAAAAATAGGCAGTAATGTACATTAAAAGCTCATTATAAAAATCAGATGGACCTGGCTGTACTGATCTGGGGTAAGCTACTTCAGCCATCTAAACACAGTGGCATTATCTACATGTGGAGATAATAGTAAAATTAAATAATACATGCAAGTTACTCAGCACTCGGAGTTGCAGGTGTGGACTCATCATCGATTCTGAGGCTTAAACAGCTTCAGAAGCCACAGTCTGATAATATTACATTTATGTAAAAGGTATAAAACACCTCTGTTAAAAAGAGCCTAACTACAAAACCAACTTTAGAACAAACTTTCTGGTTTTAATGCAAAAAAAAAAATCCATACTAATCACTACTACTACGCATAATCACTGTGGGCTCCAGACATTCGTATATCAGGACTCTTAAACTCAGGCATTTGAAGGAAGAAGAACTCTACATCTAGACAGCTAAGTCAATGAACCGCTCTCCAATTAAATACTGACTTTCAAAAGCTAGACATTTGTGTTTAGTCTGCAGTGATTAAAAAAATAACACTATAATACTGGTTAATAAGAGCTCCATGTCTATAGTAAACATTTTCAAAGTTTTCCCAAAATTTTTTTTAATATTTTATTTATTTATTTTTAAAGAGAGGGGAAGGGAGGAAGAAAGCGAGGGAGACAAACATCGATATGTGAGAGAAACATCAATCAGTTGCCTCTCGCATGTGCCCCAACCTGGGACCTGGCACTCAACCAGGCATGTGCCCTAACCTGGCATCAGACCCACAACCGTTGGCTCTGCAGGACGATGCCTAACCAACTGAGCCACGCCAGTCAGGACTCAAAACACTTAAGCACTCTAAATGGCAACAGAATAAGGAAGCAAAATACATTCAATGTGTTTAATTTTTCTATAAATTATCATATACAAAAATAATTTTGAAAGTTGCTAATGGATCCTGCTCCCCATTAGGCTTACAGACTGTGTAGAGTAGTTTATAAAACACTGAAACTAATTCTCTCTAATGATGTTTAAAACAGAGTGGCAATGACATGACAAAAAGCCATTCTTAAGAGTTTTCTGAGGTTTATACTTTATGGACACCCAAATCTCCAGGGACATTCCAAAAACCTCCTGGGATAAGAAAAAAATGTCACAGTTGGTAAATGAGTAGGAAGGACAGAAGTAGAGAGAGAACAAAGATATAAATAATATATAGAAACAACAGTGTGTATGTTTGTGTGTGTGTTATACGCATGTTAGACTGGGCTGGAGAATATGTCACTGAAGACAAAGAGAAGCAAGGAGCTCCTTACTGCACAATGCAGTTGGAGACACTGACCAGCAGGTGGCACACGTGTCAGGAAACCTGTTTCACTGCACACAAGAATTGCTCTGGGGCACTACAAATTTCATGGCATTCTAGGAAGTCTGGTGAAAAGATGCATATTTACATATTTGGTTTCTTTGGTAACCCATAAAAGTTCTCATTTTTAAATTAGAGCATAAGAAGAATGGTAGCTCTACATAAGCACCAAGTAATTCTAATTAAAGATTCCAGCTTCAGAATCTTTACAAAAATAACGAAATTAGAGAACTAACATTATCTGATTTGAAGACTTACTATAGAGCTAGAATAACCACGACAGTCTGGTACTGCATAAGGACAGACAGATCAACAGGACAGGGTAGAGAGTGCATAAAAGACCCGAATGACTTTTGACAAAGGTGTCAATGGAATTCAACGTGGGAAATAAAAATCTTTCCAACGTATTTTACTGGATTAAATGTATATCTATATACAAAATAACTGAACCTTGATTCATACCTCAAGACATATGGAAAAATTAACTTAGTTAATTAGGTTTGGATTATAAAACTAAAAGTAAAAGCCAAACTATAAAGTTCATTTAATAAAATATAGAGAATATCTTCATGACCAGTTGGGAAAAAATGTTTTAGATGAAACATAAAAATTATAATAAATCTGATTCCCTCAAACTTCTTAAAACTTCTGCTCATCAAAAGACATCATCAAGAAAATGAAAAGGCAAACCACAAAACCAGAAAATATTTGAAATCCATAAATTATATACTTATGTCCACATTATCTACCTAATACCTACATATAAATGATGATGATGATGATGATGATGATCAAACAAGACAGTTAAAAAGAAACAAAAGAATTGACAGACGCGACAGAAAAGTCTATTGGAATGCTGGTAAACATAGAATCAGGTGCTCATCTTAGTTCAGGGAAATGCAAATTAAACCTACAAGATGCTACTTAATACTCAACAAAATGGCCAAAATTAAAAAGAATAAAGACCTCTAAGGTGGGAGAGAGTCCAGAGAATTGGGATGACTAGGATATTATTGGTCAAAGCAGAAAACTACTCAACATCTTGGAAGATCACCACGCAGTTTCTTTTAAAATTAAACATACACCTTATGATCAATTAATTCTATGCTTATGTATTTACCCAAAGTAAATAAAAACATGTTTCCCAAAATATTATACACAAATGTCCATGGTAAGCTTATTCATAAAAGCATAGGAAACAACCCAGGCATCTATCAACAGGAAAAGGGATCTACAACAGTAACATATGCATAAAATGGAACACTAGTTAGCAATAAAAAGAATAAGCTTCTGATGTAGTAAAGGAATGAATCTCAAAAGCTACTGTAGTAAAGGAATGAATCTCAAAAATAGCATGCTTAGGAGAATCCAGACATAAAAGCATACCTACTGCATAACCCATTGTTGCAATGATCAAAACTAAACACCACCATTCTACAAAGCAAGAAATCAGAGGAGTCTTTGCCTCTGGGGAGAGCGGGATACACACACTTCCCTCCCACAAGCGAAGCAAACTCAACATGACCAGAAAGGAACTGTGTGTGGTTCACACACCACACTCTCCGTGTTCTATCTTAGTGATTGGCATCTGACCGTTCTATTCATCTCACCACAGCCAACTTGCAAGTCTTATCAAGCCTCCTCCTACCCTGCATCGTTTCTCCAGAATTTCTAAGTGCCCTCCCATTACCAGAGACCTTCATATCTCTTACTTGGATTATTGAAACATTCATGTATCACATCAACAATACTGCAATTTAACAGAGACAAATATAAAGTCCTGAACTGGGGTTAAACACAAAAAGATCCAGAGCTAGCGAACTGCAAATTCAAATGAGTTATCATTGAATAGTAACTGCTCAGAAGCCTAATAGAGACACAATCATATTTAAGATGATTTTGTTCACAAGTAACAACATGCAAGTTCAAACTATATTTTTTTAAAGGCCTGGAATCAGATAAAAGATAATGAGATACTTGAAGAATCTCAAAGAAGCTGGAGAACCTCCCGAGGTGATAGAAAGCCGTCAGGAATCTGGGCACGTTCGCCTCATCGCTTCTCATTTCTGACCTCCTGCATCCTTCTGATCTCTCTGGGACTGGATTTCTCTACTTCTTACAGGACCATTGAGTATAAGATGGCAGAGGTACTCCTTCTGAGTTTTTACAGATCTCTTAATTCTAACCACATAAAGGGACTGGCCAGAATCAAATGTATTTAAAAAATTCTGAGGAAGGGAAAAGCTGTAGAAACATAAATTAACGGGTCATTAGAAAACAGAGGTTGTGCCAACGTATGAAACAAATAAGAACCAGCCAGCACTCTGCGGTCCTGGGGAGATTCCTTGAAAGAATTAAAGGACTCCTATACTTCCTTAACTACCTCAAAGGGCAAACATGGTTCAGGCATGGCATTCATAGCGATGACCTTGAATTATTAATAAAGGAAACACAATATGCAGTATTTCTATTTTCTAAATCAGATGCCTATCATAATACTTAACATTTCCATGGAAACAATAATATCCCTTAAAATAATTTAAAGCGAACATTACAAGTATAACTGCTTCAGTTTTAGTTATGAGAAAAGTTTATTTACCCATTCTCCTAGTATGCTAAATGATGAGGTATTCTGCCTCCAATCCTTTTTCAAATAAGGTTGGTTATACATGTTTAAGATATGTATCGTATTACTGTGTTACGTCTACTGCTTCCTCCCAATCTACCACTCCCATTTGTGCATCACCTCAATTCTTTTTACTCATTGGACTTTGTGTTTTAATTTATTTATAAATCTATATAAAATATTAATTCCTTAAAATGAAAGCTAAACTGTCAAGCTCTTAACAGCAAACCAATGCTAATGAGGCATAATATTAGAGCCTGCTACCTCTCCTTCAGAAAGTCATGCTAGTGAGCAATCATAAAGTGGGAAGGCAAAGATGTTCCAAATTTAATTTAAATTGGGGGGGGGGGGCGGAATCCTGTCTACTTGCTGTGAGAATACTAGCCAGTGACTAATAAAATAAAGAGGCTGGCAGTATTAGGGTAATAGCTTGGAATTTTTTTCAAAATGACTTTCTATTGATTTTACTTTAGAACAGCAAAATGTATCTGCTACTTCAGTAGGTTGTTCAAACCTAAAAAATAGTTTGGCTACAAACACATTCATTTATGTATCAGTAAGAGCCATGGCAGCTGCTGTTTACTGCATGGTCGCTAACAGCTGAGCAATGGAGAGCCCCATTAACACACCTGATTAATCTGATGTAGGCACTGATACATCCCATTTGAGAGATGAGGCAAGAAGGGTTAGATTAGTTAAGTAACTTGCCCAAGTGCTGTACGTGACGTCAGGAACAGAAGGCAAGTCCCTCTGCCCACGACTGGCTGCACAAGTTGCTGGGCCCAGCACAAAAAAAAATCGTGATGACCTGACTCAAACCCGAAGCATTTTCGGATGGCAGCAGCAGAGCATAAACCAAGTGTGGGCCCTCCTCAGCACACCTGCGGAGTCAGCCCTGCCTCTGCTCCTTCAGGTAAGGAAAGGTGGGGAATTCTGTTTTTTCAAATACCTCAATTCTTCATAGAATAAGCCTTTGTAATGGCTAAATAGACAAGTATAAACTAACACTCAAATTTCATAGTATAGATACACTCAATAAACATTTGTGGAAGAAATGAATTTACTTCTTGGCCTCAAATTGAACCCCTCTCTTCAATAACTCATGCTGACAATGCCTGTGGTTAAATGGGGGGATGGGCTTGAAAAGATAAATGGATCATTAGGAATCCATCCATACCACTGGCATAAACGCTTCATGTTCCATTTGTGCTGGTTTAGGAATTTTTATGACTGTAAAAACCATTTTAAAATCTAATTATCATTTCTATCTAGAGTTGACATTTAAGTTCTGGGACTCTAAACAAAGCTTAAAGAATACACTCCCCACTTGCCCCTGCTCCTGGCCATAAATACACACCACCTTCACCCCACCCTGAAGCCCTTAAGTTTTCCTAATAAACAGTGTACCGGAAGAAAAAGAAAAAAAATGTCCTTTTCCCTCCATCCATACTGGTGAAGGGCAGCATGATCAATATTAAACTGTGTCTTTCAGACAACATTAAAGGTTAGGCTCGCAGCCACACAAGAGCTCTGCAAAAAGAAAAGAAAGTCCACTCCTTTCTAAGCCTGGGGGTTATGGGAAGAAAAATAAAAATGAAAACCAAAATAAGACATGCTTGTTGGCTCTGCTGGGGGTATAGCAACGATAGTTCATCTGCCTAGAGGAGGCTGTGGGAGGACACCTCCCTTTGTCACACTGGGGAGCAGGGACACCAGGGTGGTGTGGTCCTGCCCGGCGTTGGGTAGCTTTAAACTTAACAGCTGGAAACTGCTTCCCATGTGAAGTGGATGTTTTAAGAATCAATGGGTTTACCACTGAGCCCTCCTTGTGAGTCACAGACTATGGAAACTTCCAGGCCAGGAGCCAAAGTGGAGAATAAAAGAGAGATCTTGAGGTCTACATGACCAGCAAGTGAGGGGTCCAGAAACATCAGCAAGGGTCAACACACAGGATAGAAGAGCATGCACTAACCAGGTATCTCAGGGGCAGGAACCTAGCGGCCACAAACACCAGCTAGCCTAATACACATAGGACCAGCATGAGAGGGAGCCTTACACCCCTTCCGTGACCTCGGGCCTCACAAGGTACAACCTTCCCAGAACACTCACCCCCAGACACCTGGGTGCCATCAGAGAGGCAGAAATAGGTGAAGAAAGAGGCAGTGTGAGCAGCACATTTTTATCGATAGGAGAGGCTCAGGTTTACCTGAAAGGACGAGTGGATAAAACAACTACGGGACATTTACACAATGGAAGACTACTCAGCTATAAAAAAGAAGAAAGTTTTACCCTTTGCAACAGCATGGATGGACCTGGAGAACATTATGCTAAGTGAAATAAGCCAGTCAGAAAAAGACAAACTCCATATGATTTCACTCAGATGTGGAATCTAATGAACACACTGAACTAACAAGGAAAATGGGAACAGACTCACAGATGGACAAAAGATGACAGCTAGTGGCAGGGGTGAGGGTGTGGAGGGATTGAGCAAAAAGGGAAAAAGGACTCATGGACGTGGACAACTGTGTCGTGATTGCTGGGGGTGGGGAGCATAAGGGGGAGTAAATGGTAATGGAAAAAATACAACAAAGATTAAATCAAAAAATTACATGTGCAAACTAGAAAAATGTAAGTTGTATTGGTAGGCTGGTCAGTCTTAAGTCTCACACTGGCTAGACTCGAGTTCCCATTATTCATCAAACACTAATGTAGGTGTTGCTGTGAAGGTAGATTGTGGATACGGTTAAAATCCACAATCAGGAGACTTTATGTAGGCGGATTACACTAGATATTCTGGGTGGACCTTTCTGTCGATGTCTTGTAAGCAGAGCTGAGGGAAATTCTGCCTTTGGACAGCTCCTGGCCAAAGTTCCAGCCTGTGACAATCTGCCACATGGATTTACCTACGGACTTGCCTACCCCCCACAATCTCTCTTCATCTACATCTCCTACTATTTGTCTCCCTGGCTGAGCTATGACCATTACAATCAGATATTCAGGAAGAAAATCAAAATAATGGTGAGTCATGTAGCAATGCATATTTCTTCATATCTGGTTTGTTACCTGAATAATTAATATGTGTAAATAAGCCCTGCATATCTCAATATTTCATACGTACTCCCTCTTCGCCTAAAATGCACTTACCCTCTTCTCTATCCTTCTGGTCCCAATGTAACAATCTGCTTCCCCAGGAATGCTTTCTTCGACCACCCATCAAATCCAGGTCCCGCTGTGAGATGTGTTCACGACACCTGTTCTCCTCCTGTAGCACTTATTACAGTTGACGTGAATGTTTAATTATTTGACACTCATCTGTCTTCCCCTCTACAGGTTCAGCTCTATGAGGACAGAAGCCAGTTCTGACTTGGTCAACAGTGCATCCTCATTATCAAGCATGGACCTAAATGAATGTATAATTTAAAAAATACTCTGCATTCTAAATGTTCATGTCGTGTGAAACTATCTCCATGTGGTTGTTGACCTTGAGCTAGATTTTCCAAAGAATGCTTGTGTGGGATTCAAAATGTGGAAATTAAAAGTGAGAAATACAGATGACATTAGCTTTGCCCATGTAGGCAGCCCAAATTAATACCACTGTTTTAGTCTGGGCTGCTATACCAAAATTCCACCAACTGGGTAGTTGATGAACAACAGGAATTCATTTCTCACTATTCTAGAGGCTGGAATTTTGAGATCCCTGTGCCAGCACGGTCACATGAGGGTCCTTTTCCGGTATGCAGATTCTCTCTGTACCCTCACATAGTAAAAGTGGCAAAAGATCTTTCGAGGTCATTTTTTAGAAGATGATTAATCTCATTCATGAGAGCTCCAACCTCATGACCTAATCACCTGCCAAAGGTACCTCTGGTGGTTAGGTTTCAATGTATGAATTTTAGAGGGATGCATTCAGACCATAGCAATCATGAACTTTTTTAGATAATATGACCCAAATCACATGGCACAAGGCCACTGCTACATGAAGAAGACCTCATAAATCAGTTTGCCAGTTTTACATTTATGCAGAAACATAGATTTTATGGTCGTCTGTGACTGCGGAATGGCACCACATTTTATGACATTCTTAATAGTATTTTAAGATCCCTTTGGAAATAATGATTCATCTCATGATCTGGGCTATTAATTTGGAAGTTAAAATTAGGTGTTGAGAATACAGGGAGCTGTAAATATTTTAAAGGAAAACCTATATTCACATTCTAAATGCTAACCAATTCTTGTGATTTGGGCACAATAAAGTGTTTCAATAAGGTGATGGCACAAAACATCAATTACCACTTTAAAAAGCACAGTTACATTGGGCATTGATCATAATCTATTATAATATGAAGAAAAATAGAAATGAAACATAAGCTACTTATAATTCTTCTACATATTTCACAATTTAAGAAAGAAAATCTTTCCTGTTAAAAATTCTTCCCATGAGAAAAGGATTTTTAATCACCCTTTCATTTATTTCTTTTTCAAGTAGATAAATTTTAGAAAATGTTAAAGTCAAACATACCATACAAAAATTCAGGAATAAATATTTACTTTCAAATGAATTTGATATCACTTGTGAATCAGATTATTTGGATGGGTGTTCAATAAATGATTGTATATTTCTTATTTACTAAGAAAAAATCCATGCTTATAAGTAGGAACTTGAAAATGTGTTGTACTTTGGGTATAATATTAAAAGAGTATCTTAACAGTTATCACTAGTGTTTACTAGTGCTACCCCTTTTAATGAAACATAAGAAATTACTATAATAGCTATTAATCTCCATTGAATCATTCATACAGCACACTGAGTATGAGCCTCTTGTAAAGCAATCTGACTATAAAAGAGTAAAATTTGAATTCAATACATGTATGAACAGTAAAACCAAAATTCACTGTCAGTGGAGTTTTTCAATCAAACTGTGAGAAACAGCATTCAACAAAAAGGGTGAATAGAAACAAAACAAAACAAAGGTATTCCCTTCATATTTCTGATTAACTCATTAGGTTGAGAAAAAAATTAAATAGAATTTACTAGCAAAATATACTTGATTGCTACTAAATACCAGCAAATACTAGTAAAAATTACTAATTTCTACAATGCTGAGAACCATTAATGTGCAAATGCATATCAACTGTTAAAAAGTGAGGAAAAAAAAAGAGGAACAAAATGAAAGCACATTTTATTTGGAAGCCTTTAGTCATATTTTCTTCTCTTTTTATCCTTCAAAATAGTCACAAAAATATTTAAATCCACTTTCACACTGACTAAAAGTGGTAGCTCCTTTCCCACAAAATTCCTTGCATTCCCACTTCACATTCTCCATGAGTAGGAATGTATTTTTAGGACTTGGGCATGGAACTGATGAATTTTAAAAAATACAGACAATAAATCCTCTTTGCATTCTAAACATTAATCTTTTTTAAAAAAATTTATTGTTATTGAATTACATAAACATTAATCTTTAAGTATTTATTTCTGAGTAATTAAGTGTTCAGTATCATATAATTCATTTTATTTCATATAATTTGTGCTTAATAAATTCTTCATTTAGAGAATATCCTTATTTTTAAGGTGACCATTCACTTTTTTGGGCAGTTTTAAGAAATTGAATATGAAACACCAGAAAACAATCTACTTCAAAAAGAAACCCACTACTATCTACCATGATAAGTAACATAGAAAATGTTCAATAGTATATTTAATTCCACCTTACAAGAATGTCTTTCAAATTCTATCTCCCAATCTGATATGAATATCAAAGCAGAATTCTGAATCAAATAAAAATACTTAATCCAGATAGAATAAACTTCAAAGAAGCATTATACATCATTTTAAATGGGAAGATTTAATTCATAATTCAAAACATTTAGCATAATATTTAGAGTTAGCCAAGCCAATTGTTCTGCAATCTTTGAATTCCTTCTCATTTTGAAATCCTTCTCATTTTGAAACTCTCATTTTCCTGCGGAGTATTTTTTTTCCTAATAGACAATATTCAGGACATTGATTTTTTTTTTAAGATTTTATTTTTTAGAGAGGGGAAGGGAGGGAGAAAGAGAGGGAGAGAAATGTCAATATGTGGCTGCCTCTCATGCACCCCCTACTGGGGACCTGGCCCACAACCCAGGCATGTGCCCTGACTGGGAATCAAACCGGCAACCCTTTGGTTTGCAGGCCAGCACTCAACCACTGAGCCACACCAGCCAGGGCAGGACATTGATTCTTACTTAACACACATCAGATTAAACAACTATATCTCTTCATTTAATTCTGATGTTTTTTGTAGTCTAGCCACTATAAATTCATTCATTTACTCATTCATTCTACAAGAATTTGTCTGCTATTTACAAGGCACTTGTCTTAACAGGAGAAGTTTTTAAAATCACAAGCCGAGGACCGCTGTCTACAATAATTTGAAAACATTTGACCGGTGGTTTGAAAGACTCAGGAGAGATGGGTGACTAGATAACAACCTAAACACACAGTTGGCTGGAGCCACTGGGGGCTGGGTGTGTCGACATGAATTCTCCGAAAGAGTTTAGCATGGAATTTAAAAACAGAGGAGATCACTAGAAAAATATTGTACATATACTCATAAGTTAAGATTAATAAGCAATAAACTCATAGATTCCTCAAGTTTTCCCATCTGTCAAGTAAGAAGAGTTCATCCTAAGCACTAGATAAGTATTTCTTTAACAAATTAATTAAAATGAAATGTGTAAAGATTTTGAGGTGTCATACAATGTGTATTTATTTTCTAATGTGAAAAATTATCAAAGTAACATTTCTCTGGTAATTCTAAGCAAACTATTCCTTTAAGATTTTTTTATTTACTTATACTTTTATAGAGAGAGGAAGGGAAAGAGAAAGAGATGGAGAGAAACATCAATATGTAGTTGCCTCTCGTGCACCCCCTACTGGGGACGTGGCCCGAAATCCAAGCATGTCCCCTGACTGGGAATTGAACTGGTGACCCTTTGGTTTGCAGGCCAGTGCTCAATCCACTGAGCCACACCAGCCAGGGCTAAGCAAATTATTTTAACTTACTGTGGAATGGTTAGGATCAGAGGCTGAAGAGTCGGATAAACTGACAGGGATCCCTTCCTCAACAACCACCCTGCAACTGTAAAATAAGATTAACAATGTGTACCTACTTACTGAATATTTGTGTATCCCCTTCAATAAATATGTTAAAACCTAATCCTCAATGTGATGGTATAAGAGGGGAGACCTTTGAGAGACCATTAGGTCCTAAAAGAGGAGGCCTCATGAGTGGAAGCAGTGCCCTTATAAAAGGGACCCCGGAGAACTCTCCTGTCCCTTCTGCCATGTGAGGACACAGCAAGAAGAAGGCTGTGTACGAACCAGGAAGTTTGTCTTCACTGGACACCGAGTCTGCTAGTGCCTTGATCTTGGACTTCCCAGCCTTCAGAACTGTGAGAAATAAGTATTTGCTGTTTAAGCTGCCCAGTCTGTAGCATTTTTCTCACATCAAACCAAAAGATGAAGGAAGTACTGTTAGGGTTTTATGAGGATAAATGAAGTTATATCAATAATGGGCCAAGTATAAAAGCCTAGCATGCAGATGTTTAACGGGTAATATTTACTTTATAATTTAATTTCAGAATATAAAATATTTTAAGTATATGTCAGCTCTACAGTCTTTATCTTCCCAAGATACTGGGACATTTGATAAATAATGGAGACTTCTGCACAACTTCCTGACAGAAAAGAATAAACATTATTATCCTCAGATTCAGAAGATTGGTCTTTGTGTTCAGAATGATATATTTAACTTTTCAAAAAGTGTTAATCCTCACACAAAAACTATAATAGGAAATAATGCCACAAGGCCCAAAATGATTTGGTCCGTAGCACTAAAACTGTAAAACAGAAGCAACAGGGTTTCTGTGATGCTGACTGAATACAAGAAATTGTGGGCTTATAATAATTATCTGTGATTTACACAGAAATACTAACCTTGGCTTTCTTAAAGAAGCACGAATTATATTATGCAGTGTGTAATATAATTGATTGAATTCTAGGGGATCCAGTGCCATAGAGGAGCTACAGAAGTCCCCCCTTATCTGCCCGGGAATATGTTCCAAGACCCCCAAAGGATGCCTGAAACCATGGATAGTACCAAACTCTATACAGAATATGGGTTTTTTTCCTCCTATACATACAAACCTTTTTTATTTAAAGGAAGCACTTTACAGCTTCTCTTGGGCATATCCAAATTGCCAGCATCACTACTCTTGTGCTTTGGGGCCATTAGTAAGTAATTAACGGCTACTTTAACACAAGCACTGTGATGCCATGGAGTCCACAGCTGATGCGACAAGCAGGATGGCTGCTAGGAACCAGGAAGGGAGTGTGCACAGTGGGGGTACGCTGGGAAAAAAGGATGATTCACATACTGGATGGGACAGCGCGGGAGAGTGCAAGATTCCATCATGCTACTCAGGAGAATGTGCGATTTAAAACTTACAAATTGTTTATTCGTGAAACAGTATTTCCATTTAATATTTTCAGACCGGGGTTGACTGTGGTGACTGAAACCGTGAATAAAGGGGGAGTGCTGTACACACATGTTATCTGCATATGTGCCTACATGCTTTGTTCCAGAGGAGAAGGACCAGGGCTTTCGCGGATTCTTCCACAGATTCTCGAGAGGGTCCACCACCCACCCATAGCGGGCAAGTGTCCCTGCTCCAGAGGTGCCGACAGAAACCCTGGCTCTTAAGCAGGGCGGAGCACGGCCGAGCGGGCAGGGACTGTCGCTCAATACTCACTCGTGGTGTAAAAGATAACGAGTTATCAGAGAAGAACCGACACAGGTTAACAAGATTCTAGCGTGCTTTTTGACTTTTGCTTTTTAACCTAAACAAATGAAAGTGCATGCACAGGCAGTTAAGATGTGTGAACCGAGGTGATACAGTTGGAGTCCTGGCTTTTAGCCACCGCTTACAGCTGTGCCTGGGGGCAGGGGTAACAAAGAGGTGATGCAGCTGGTCAGGAGGGATGGGCCGTTTGGGAAGTAACGTGGAGTATTAGGAAAAAGCAAGTTCATGGTGATTATGTACTTTGGGTACGATATTAAACCATACGTGCTACTGAGTGCAGGCACAGGTATGCAAGTACACCCCACATTCACGGTGTGGGGTCACCCCCACACATCTGAAAGAAATGTATTTTCACACATACAGTAATCCTTATTTGTAGTTGTAAAAGTTAGCTTTGTATGCTGCATCTATTTGTTTGTGTTTGCTTTTTTCTTTGTGACCTTAATTTCCAAACTGATAGTTTCAGAACAGAATAACGGAAAACTCCATAAACCTGTCTTCACTTGAAAAGACAGGTATGTTTTGACACATGCATCTCACATACTAGTCAGATTATAATGCATGTTTTTATCATTACACCAGTTAATACTGTGGGAAAAAACAGGTGTTTGGGTTTTATATAGTTAAAACTTCACTCAAAATCATAAAGGAAAAACCATCCTTATAAAATGTGAGATGTTTAAAATGGCTCAGACTATAAGTTAAAAAAGAACATTTAAGTAAATAAAAAAAGATTTGTACTATATGTATTCTTAAAGAGTGTAATTTACTAAATTTAAGGAAAAATTAAATAGCTGCATTGTTGCTGTAAATTGCAAATTATGCAATAAACATGATAAAGCATAAGCATTTTTCTTTCATGAAATCAAAGACTGACTGTAGGGAATGCATACTTAATGCATGTGGTATTGATCACACATTCGCTTAAAATGCTTATCCTTTGAAAAAGAAAAAAGAAAAATGTTAATCGGCTCACTAAAATGCTCTTGGATAAAATAAATCTATTTTACCGCCAACTTGTCCTGTTGTTTTCTCTTTTCCTCCCACATTGTCTCTATAGTCTAAAGAATAAAGCATTGCAATTTAATTGTAATGAAATTAAAATACATAATTATCAAGTCTATGTGTAAAGTTTCAATTTGTAGAGCTAAATTACCTATTAATTACAGTTAGAAAAAGCATACTAATTTGGAGAAATATATGCAAAAATCTATTCCATCATTCAACATGCATGTATTAAACATTCACTTATGTGCTAGACATGAGTATCTGCTCCTGGGTAGCAGAAACTATTTCTGGGAGGCATTCAGATTGCGGTATCTTTTTAAAGACCCTAAATGTACTACTGAAAAAAAATCTACTAGAATTAATACATACATGTAGGATACATGATCAATATAAAAAAATCAACTGTATTTACATACAATGAACAATCTAAAAATGTAATTAAGAAAACATTTCAAAATAGCATTAAAAATAAAATATTTAGGAATAAACTTAATAGAAGTGCAAAACCTCTAAACTGAATACTAAAGCATTATAAAGCATTATAAAGTATATAAAGCATTGCTGAGGAAAATTTTAAAAGACCTAAAGAAGGTGAGATATGCCATATTCATGGACTGGAAGACTCAATGTTATTAAGATGGCAATTCTCCAACTAATCTACAAATTCAACAGAATCTATATCAAAACCCCAGCAATTATTATTGTAGAAATTGACAAGCTAATCCTAAATTTTATATGGAAAGGCAAAGAACCTAGAATAGTTAGAATAATTTTTTAAAAGAACATCAAATTTGAAGAATTTATATGACCTGACATTAAAGGTTAATATAGCGCTACAGTAATCATGACCGCATACTATCTTCAAAAAATAAATATAATTATCAATGGAACACAATACATACTCTTGAAATGTACCCTCTAATTATGTCAACTGATTTTTGATAATGGTGCCAAGGCAACAAGGGGGAAAGGAAAGCCTTTTCAATAAATGATATTGCGAGGATCAGATACTTATATGAAAAAATAAATTTAGAATCTAAACTCACACCATTTACAAAGACAAACTCAAAATGGATGGTGTATCTGAATATAGAAACTGAAACTATATAATATCTAAAGGAAACGGGAGAAAGGAATTAAAAATGTAAAAGAAAAGCCCTGACTTTTGGGTTAGGCAAAGATTTCTCACATGTTATATCAAAGGAATGATCCATCAAACAAACAAATTGTTACATTGAACTTCAGCAGATTTAAAAAGCTTTCACTCCAAAAAAAAAGTCAGAAAAAAATCAGTGTTACCACGAAACACTATGGTTTCTCACCAAAAACTAAAAGGCCTTCTCACCAAAAATACCGCGAAAACATTTGCAACTCAGGCATCTACTAAAGGTGTTCTATCTACAGCAGGGGTGTCAAGCTCATTTTCACCGGGGGCCACATCAACCTTGCAGTGGCCTTCAAGGGGCCGAATGTAATTTCAACTCCTTAACAGTTAAGGAGTAGTTACATTTATACAGTCCTAAAGTTATTTCGGCCCTTTGAAGGCAACCACAAGGCTGATGTGGCCCCAGTGAAAATAAGTTTGACACCCCTGATCTACAGCATATAAAGAGCTCTAACAACTCAATAAAAAAACAAAAGTGACAAAAGATATGAATATACATTGCATCAAAGACAATAGATGAATGGCTAAAAGTACAAAAAGCACTTCATCATCATTTGTCATTATCAAATGCAAATTAAAACCACAATGAGATACAATTACTCCCAGGAGAATGACTACAATAAAAAAGACGGACAAATCTAAGCTTGTTGAGGACACGGAAAGCTGGAACTCTCATATATTGCTGGTGGAAGTATACCACTGTGCGCACTCCGGAAACACTCCGCCAGAGAGGGGGAGGAGCAGGGACGGCAAATGGGCAGAGGAACTACTGGTGAAAGCAGATAAAATTTTGTTGTGAAAATATTTCCAACACAAGATAATTCAAGAAATTTATTAATTTCAATTTGTTTAAATTTTATTGTGAAATCCAATTAAAAATAGGGACTTCCTCTCTCAAAAAAAAGGTTAAAAAAGCCAGAATAATTTTAAATTGGTTTTGAGTCAGTCTCCTCTTTTCAAATATACATTAGATCATATCCTCAAGATATTAAGTGGTCTATCATTTTCTTTAAGATTCAGCCCAATATTTAATCGTTTATTCACTCAGTCTCAAACACCCAGATCACCCTGTGTGTTATCAGGCACTATGGTAGGGACCAGTGATAGGGAAGGAAACGGGCAGCCTTTGCCCTTAAACAGCTTATGAGTCCAAAGTAGGTGCTTAAATAATTCTACTTAAGCATTTTGCAAATTCGGAACATAAGTTCCTGAATAATCACTGCCAGGTTAGTTTCAGTAATGCTGCATTCTATAACCCTCCTTGAAAATCAGCAAGATTAAAGGCTTGAGCAGTTCTGTAGTTAAAAAAAAAAAAAAAGGAAAGACAAAAAACAAAACCTGTTTCACCTTTTATATTTATTTGACTATGTAATCTTTTCAGACATTAATACTATGAACATCCACCTGAACACACTTTGGAAAATGCTAATGCAATGGATATTCCCTGTATAAGATCTAACTCTTATTTATTTATTCATTTTTATGATGCTTGTTGTATATATATATATTTTTTATTTTATTGTTATTCAATTACAGTTGTATGCCTTTTCTCCCCTTCCCTCCACCCCACCCCTAACTCGTTTATTTAAAAAACAGACACATTTACCATTGCCTTCACTTCACAGACTCACGGTAATTACAGTATTTGTGATCCGCAAGCACTGACAGCTTGATGATGAGCTCTACTATTCTGCCAGCCACTACAGATGTACGGGACGGTACACTGAGCAGCCTGTAATTTCACAAACCACATTCTTATCAAAAATGGACATAACATTGACTCTTTCCTAGCCCTTCCTTAGATTTACCCTTTATCCTTTTCTAAAACCAATGAGGCCCTGGCTAGGTAGCTTAGCTGGTTACAGCACTGTCCCTATCCACCAAGCTTGTGGATTTGGTCCCAGGTCAGGGCATACACAGAAATCAACCAATGAATGCATAAATAAGTGGAACAACAAATTGACATCTCTCTCGTTCTTTCTCTCTCTCTTCCTCCCTCTTTATCTCTCTTATCAATGAATAAAATTAAAACAGCAATTATGATATTTTTGACTCCAGGATTGGTTCCAAGCCTTTTATTGCAAGGCATCAGGACCATGGATTCGGGTGCCTTTTGATGGCATGCATTTCTTCCTTAGTATCCCAGACCTACGTTGTTTTTGGTGTTATAGCTCGGCTTTCAATTGCTCCTGTTCACTGATTACATCTTTGCTGCTATTGAAAAGAGAGAAGAAAGTAACTGCAGAACTTCTTTACTGAGTGCCCTCTTAAAGTGGTAAATAAATTCAGTCATTGAATTTCTCCTCACAGAGCCTGCTGGTTTGGCTCCATCACCTATAAGCTACGGAATTCGGAGGAAGTATTGAAATTAGTATGTGAAGTACTCTTAGCTGTAAAATGGAAATATTTTTAGTCAGTATAACACCTCATATTAGGGTGATCATATTAGGATGTTGGAAGGTCTAGAATATTCCCTGGAAGTTTCAAAACATATGCAAATACCACTTTGTTTTAGAAGCTTCCCTAGTTTCACTACATGCTGGTTATATATGTTCTTTTTACACTGATATATTTTTAAAATACTTAGATTGTTCTTGTTCAGGGTAGGGGAAGATATCTGTCACACTGTTCTGCTATCCAAGATGGAAAAGTTCAATCAGAGGAGCAAAGCTCCAGAATCAGGCAAAACTGAGTTAAAGCTCAGCGGCTGCCCTTCCTTGCCCTGTGAACTCTGACACAATATTTAACTTGCCTGAGCTGTATTTTCACCATCTTCAGAAAATGGGGATTACATTACTGGCCTGAAATGGATTGTAAAGATTTAATAAAGTACAATATATGTTATCTGGAAAAAATGTTAAGATTTAAGATTGTAAGATGTCAAGAATCAGAATTCAAACTTTTCTTTAAAGTGAGAGCTGTTAGGCACTGGGAAGAGAGTTAAGTACTACAATAAAGAGAAAGCTGAACTTAAGACTGAATGCTCTGTAATGAGACACAGCATTGGAATCTGGTGTGAATGCCAGCTCATCCCTCTAAAGTGTGACCCTGGGCAGGTTACACGCCTCCAAACCATAGGGCCTGTCCTCATTTGTAACACAGATAATGATGACAGGGAGTGCTTACTGGCTGCTCCACAGTGTTCTAAGTGCTCTGAGTTTACCTGCTGTTACCGACCTGTGAGACAGCACGCAATAGTATTATCCCCACTTTATAGAAAAGGACACTTTTTAAAGAGAGTTTAAGCCCAAAAGCAGAGCAGAAGGCTACTGTTTTCGCCTCCCCTGTACCATTCCACTTTCTTCTGGCCATCGCACACCCACTACCACTTTCAAAGCAACTCTTTGCACATGAGTGCCCTGGCCTTTCCCCAACCACAGCTGGAGGACTGACCAAAGACAAGCTGAGCCGATTCTCCCTGAAATGAGATGCCAGAGCACGGGGCGTGAGTTGCAGCTACACAAAGCCCAGAGCGCCTGTGGCCCTTTCTTTTCCAAAGCCTGGAATTTCCGCTGTTTTTTCTGCGACGCGAGTTACCAGACATCCTTTTACTAAATTCAATTTTTGTTTCAATGGTCACATTTTGGTCTGTTGTATTGAACTGAAGTAGCCTTAAAAAACATTGCCTTGTAATGTGGAAAGACCGCCGGCTATCCAATACAACTGCCTGATCAGACATCCAAATGTGCCCTTTACAACTATGGCTTCCGGGAGTTCAATGGACAGGTATCAGAGGTTTTTGTGGGTTTTTTAAAGATTTTATTTATTTATTTTCAGGGAGAGGGGAAGGGAGGGAGAAGAACATCAAAGTGTGGTTGCCTCTCACATGCCCGCAACTGGGGACCTAGCCCACAACCCAAGCATGTGCTCTGACTGGGAATCGAACTGGCAACCTTTTGGTTTGCAGGCCAGCATTCAACCCACTGAGCAACACTAGCCAGGGCCAGAAAGGTTTTTTTTTTTAAGGTATTTTAAAATCCCATGGCTATTAAATAATCTACTTCAGTCATCATTCATATAAGCAGCAGGAACTATTCAAGAAAAGAAAAGAAATGGGAAAATATTTTGGGAGTAAGAAACTGAATCACCAAAAATGTGAGGAAAACACAAGAACGGGTCAGTCAGCATGTGTGTGAAACCATTAAGGGCTCACAGAGAAAAAGCAGCTGACATTTCACTTCAGTATTTTTTAAAGTCAACATAAATATGACTGTAAAAAATGACTTTTTTCCCTTGGGTTTTAATGGCCAAAATTTTCTAAGAAACTGATAAAGTTATGTTTGCCAACGGGCAATTATGCAGACAGCTGGGCTGAAAACTAGAAAAGTTTTACAATTAATTTGACTCAAAGGGATTGTGCTGGCTCAGGCATTTTTCATTAAAAGTATCAGCAATGCACAATATTCTGGTATTTTGATGAGTCTAAAATGCTAACCAGCTAGTTTTAATAACGGTCTGAGTTGTCTGGATGAATTTCATCCAGATTTAAAATATCTGCTGAAAATTTATGAGAAATAGGGATTTTGATCCTCAGGACTCATTCAATTGGACCAAATCACTCAGAAACAGTTGGAAAGTTTTGAAGCTGTTCCTATCATTATCAGTATATTTATTTTGATTCTTGCTTCTATTGTTGTAGACCTAATAACACATAGAATAAAGACCATCTCCGTGACCTCTATTAGCCTGTCAATAAACAATACCATAAATGGCAAATTTATTAACTTTAACTAATGTTTACCTGAAACTTATGTCAGTCTCCAAGAACATTTTCAGGTTTATTGCCCCCATAAAGTCCTTTTACAACGGTGAATTACAATTTATATCATTTTGAATTGAAGTAATAAGCCACAATAAATAAGTCAAGGACACATAGAAATATTATAATGGTTCATAACATATAACAAAATGCTCTTCTCTCCATCTGAGTTTTGCATGTAAAACAAATCTTTTCTCTTTATATTGTGATGTTCGATTAATTTAGCATACCTAGATTCTAGGAAGATGGCGGCGAGATAGGTGGGAACGGAGTCCACTTCCCCTCAACACCAGTGAAATACCTAGCTTATCTGAGGAGCAGAGCGAACAGCCAACGGTATTCCAGCATATATGAAGATCGGAGACCAAAGATAGAGGACATTGAAAGATCTGACAGCGAGACAACAAAACCTGGAGTGCTGAAAAGACCAGAATTAGACCGTGTTACACCCATAAACGTCAGCTCAAGACCAGTGAGCACAGGAGATTAAGGAGACAGCACCACTAAATCCCATTGGCATTCTACCATAGAAGTTCACACCATAAACCCAGGGAGTCAGAATAGATCAATTTAAGAAGAAGAGGCTAACAAGAAGAGTCTCACAAACAATGGGAAGACAAAGAAACAATCCCCAAATGAAAGGAAAGGAGGAAGCCTCAGAAAGAATGCTAACTAAAAAAGAGGCAACTCAACTATCAGATACTGAGTTCAAAGCAATGGTTATCAGGAAGCTCAATGAGCTCACTGAGCTCAAAGAGAACTACCAGAAACTACAGGGAAACTACAATGAACTCACTGCAAACTATATCAACATGAAAAAGGAAATAGAAACTATCAACAAGGGCCAAGAGGAAATGAAGAATACAATTTCTGAATTGAAGAACACAGTAGAAGGAATGAAAAGCAGACTTGATGAAGCAGAGGATCGGATCAGCGAGCTGGAGGACGAAGTAGAAAAAAACACCCAGAAAGAGCAAGAAAAGGAAAACAGGCTCAGAAAGAATGAAGAGGGATTAAGGGAAATGCAGGACAATATGAAACGTAACAATATCCGTATAATAGGAATACCAGAAGGAGAAGAAGAAGAGCAAGGGATAGAAAACCTGTTTGAAAAAGTAATGATGGAAAATTTCCTAATATGATGAGAGAAAAAGTCGCCCAAATCCAGGAAACACAGAGAATCCCAAGCAAGAGGAACCCAAAGAGGCCCACTGCAAGACACATCATAGTTAAAATGGCAAATTTCCAAGACAAAGAGAGGATTTTAAAGTCAGCAAGGGAGAAAAAGGAAGTAACATACAAGGGAGCCCCAATAAGGTTAGCAACTGACTTCTCAATGGAAATGCTCCAAGCCAGAACAGTATGGCAAAAAATATTCCAAGTAATGAGAACCGGAGGCCTCCAACCAACACTACTTTACCCAGCAAGGCTCTCAATCAAGACAGAAGGCCAAATAAAGAGTTTCCCAGACAAAAGAAGTCTAAAAGAATACACTTCCACCAAACCAGCTCTGCAAGAGATGCTAAAGGGACTGCTTTAAGGAAAGGAAGGAAAAGAGAAAGAGAGAGGAACACAGGCAGGAAAAAATGGCAATGAATAATTACCTATTGATAATAACCTTAAACGTAAGTGGATTAAATGCTCCAATCAAAAGACATAGAATAGCTGAATGGATAAGAAAACATGACCCACACATATGCTGCCTACAAGAGACCCATCTCAGGACAAAAGACTTGCACAGACTGAAAGTGAAAGGCTGGAAACAAATTTTCCAGGCAAACGGACAGGAAAAAAAAGCAGGGGTAGCAATACTCATATCAGACAAAATAGACTTCCAAAGAAGGGCCATAAAGAGAGACCCAGAAGGTCACTTCATAATACTCAAAGGAAGAATCCACCAAGAAGACATAAACATTGTAAATGTATATGCACCCAACATAGGAGCACCCAAATACATAAAGAAAATCTTGGAGGACTTCAAGAAAGATATTGACAGCAACACAATTATAGTAGGGGATTTTAACACCCCACTGTCAAAAATGGACAGGTCTCCAAACAAAATATCAAGAAAGATATTGTGTCACTTAACAATACCCTAGATGAAATGGACTTAACTGATATATATAGAGCTTTTCATCCCAAAGAAGCAAAATACACATTCTTTTCAAGTGTCCATGGAACTTTTTCAAAGATAGACCACATGATAGGACATAAAGCAAGCCTCAACAAATTCAAGAAAATTGAAATCATACCAAGCATTTTCTCTGACTGAAACTAGAAACCAACCCCAAAGGACAAAACCCAAAACACTCAAAATCATGGAGACTGAATAGCATGCTATTAAACAATGAATGGGTCAAGAACGAGATTAGGGAAGAAATCAAAAACTTCCTGGAAACAAATGAAAACAAACTCACAACAACCCAAAACCTATGGGACACAGCAAAGGCAGTCCTGAGAGGGAAGTTCATAGCAATACATGCCTACCTTAAAAAGATAGAAACATTTCAAACAAACAACTTACCCTACGCCTACAAGAACTCGAGGAACAACAACAAAGACAGCCCAGAGCAAGCAGAAGGAAGGAAATAACCAAGATCAGAGCAGAGTTAAATGACATAGAGACTAAAAGCATAATTCTAAGGATCAATGAATCCAGGAGCTGGTTCTTTGAAAAGATAAACAAAATCGACAAGCCTTTAAGTAGGCTCATCAAGAAAAAAAGAGAGAGGATCCAAATAAACACAATTAGAAATGAAAGAGGAGAGATTACAACTGATACCACAGAAATACAAAGGATTGTAAGAAATTACTACGAAGAACTGTATGCCAAGAAATTTGAAAACCTAGGTGAAATGGACACATTTCTAGAAAAATATAATCTTCCAAAACTGAAGGAAGAAGAAGCAGAAAACCTGAACAGACCAATAACAGCAGACAAAATTGAAGCAGTCATCAATAAACTCCCAACACACAAAAGCCCTGGACCAGATGGTTTCACAGGAGAATTCTACAAAGCATTTATGGAAGAGCTAACCCCTATCCTTCACAGACTATTCAAAAAAATCAAAACTGATGGAAGACTCCCAAACTGTTTTTATGAAGCCAGCATCATCCTAATCCCCAAACCAGATAAAGACACAAAGAAGAAAGAAAACTTCAGGCCAATATCGCTGATGAACATAGACACTAAAATTCTCAACAAAATATTGGCAAACCGCATCCAGCAATACATTAAAAAGATCATCCACCATGACCAAGTGGGATTCATCCCAGGGATGCAAGGATGGTACAATATTCGCAAATCAATAAACATAATACATCACATCAACAACAGCAAAGACAAAAATCACATGATCATGTCAATAGATGCGGAAAAAGCATTTGATAAGATACAGCACCCATTTCTGATAAAAACACTCAGCAAAGTGGGAATAGAGGGAGCATTCCTCAACATAATCAAGGCCATATATGAGAGACCTACAGCCAACATCACACTCAATGGACAAAAACTTAGAGCTTTCCCACTAAGATCAGGAACAAGACAAGGATGCCCTCTCTCACCACTCCTATTCAACATAGTATTGGATGTCCTAGCCACAGCAATCCGACAAGAAAAAGCAATAAAAGGCATCCAAATTGGAAAGGAGGAAATGGAACTGTCATTGTTTGCAGATGACATGATAGTGTATATGGAAAATGCTATAGACTCCACCAAAAAACTACTCGACCTAATAAATGAATTTGGCAAAACAGCTGGATACAAAGTCAATACTCAGAAATCAAAGGCATTCCTGTACACCAACAATGAAACTGCAGAAACAGAAATCAGGAAAAAAATCCCATTCGATATAGCAACAAGAAAAATAAAGTACCTAGGAATCAACCTAACCAAGGAGGTAAAAGACCTGTACTCAGAAAACTACACAACACTGAAGAAAGAAATGAAGGAAGACACAAACAAATGGAAGCATGTACCACGCTCATGGATTGGAAGAATTAACATCATCAAAATGGCCATACTACCCAAAGCAATTTATAGATTCAATGCAATCCCTATTAGAGTACCCATGACATATTTCACAGATATAGAACAAACATTTCAGAAATGTATATGGAACAATAAACGACCCCGAATAGCTGCAGCAATTTTGAGAAAGAAGAACAAAGCAGGAGGGATCACAATACCTGATATCAAACTGTATTACAAGGCCACGGTAATCAAAACAGCCTGGTACTGGCATAAAAACAGGCACATAGACCAATGGAACAGAACAGAGAGCCCAGAAATAAACTCAAGTCTTTACGGTCAATTAATATTTGACAAAGGAGGCAGGTGCATAAAATGGAGCAAAAACAGCCTCTTCAACAGATGGTGTTGGGAGATCTGGACAGCTACGTGTAAAAAAATGAAACTCGATCACCAACTTACACCATACATGAAAATAAACTCAAGATGGATAAAAGACTTAAATATGAGTCGTAACACCATAAAAGTCCTAGAGGAAAACATTGGCAGGAAAATCTCAGACATTCCACGCAGCAACATCCTCACAGACACATCCCCTAAAGCAAGGGACATAAAGGAAAGAATAAACAAATGGGACCTCATCAAAATAAAAAGCTTCTGCATGGCTAAAGAAAACAGCACCAAATTACAAAGAGAACCAACAGTATGGGAAAACATATTTGCTAATGATACCTCAGACAAGGGCCTGATCTCCAAAATATATAAAGAACTCTCATGACTGCACTCCAGGAAGACTAACAACCCAATTAAAAAATGGGCAAAGGACTTGAACAGACACCTCTCCAAGGAAGACATACAGAGGGCCCAGAGACATATGAAAAGATGCTCAGCATCACTAGCCATCAGAGAGATGCAAATTAAAACCACAATGAGGTACCATCTCACACCAGTCAGAGTGGCCAACATAAACAAATCCACAAACAAATGTTGGAGAGGATGCGGAGAAAAGGGAACCCTAGTACACTGTTGGTGGGAATGCAGACTGGTGAGGCCACTGTGGAAAACAATATGGAATTTCCGCAGAAAACTAAAAATGGAACTGCCCTTTGACCCAGCAATTCCGCTGCTGAGATTATACCCAAATAACCTTGAAACACCAATCCAAAAGAACCTGTGCACCCCAATGTTCATAGCAGCACAATTTACAATAGCCAAGTACTGGAAGCAACCGAAGTGCCCATCAGCAAATGAGTGGATAAAAAAACTATGGTATATTTACACAATGGAATTCTACGCAGCAGAGAGAAAGAAGGAGCTTATACCCTTTGCAACAGCATGGATGGAACTGGAAAGCATTATGCTAAGTGAAATAAGCCAGGTGGTGAAGGACAAATACCATATGATCTCACCTTTAACTGGAACATAATAAATAAATTAAAAAAAAGCAAACAAAATATAACCAGAGACATTGAAGTTAAGAACAATCTAACAACAGACAGGGGGGAGGGGACAGTGAGGAGAGGGGATTACAGGAACTACTATAAAGGACACGTGGACAAAATCAAGGGGGAGGGTGGAAGTGGGGAGGGACGGGGGTTTGGCTGGGGTGGGGTGGAGGGATGGGGAGAAAAGCCACAGAACTGTAACTGAATAACAATAAAAAATTAAAATTAAAAAAAAAGTTATTACAGATCTCAGTGGCCATTGGCTAAAGTGATTGAGTTATTGTACTCAAATACATTAATTTAAAAACCTTAAAAAAAATTTAGCATACCTAATAACAAGGTGCCAGCTGCCTCTCTGGGAAACTCAACACAAGTGAAAAATCTTACAGCAGAGAAGTGGTAACCAGTGATTCTTCTCATCAGGTTCTCTCTTGTTCTCTCCAGCGAACAAACACTCAAGGTGCAGCTTCAGTGTTTTGCTTTAAGGAAGACCTTCTTGATCCACACTCCCACCCTACAGCCTAGGGTGGGTTACGTTTACCAATTACACCTTTCGATATCTCTCACGCTTCTCCTTTCAAGATATGTAAAGCAGGAAATCAAATTACTGTGTGTGATTATTTAAGGAACTTTTTGTCTGTCATCAGATCCAAGAGAGTTGCGATCGCCTGCTTCATCGCCGCATCCCTTGCTGCCAGCAGAGAGCCTGGCACTTAGGAGGCACTTAGGAAATATCTAAAACTCCGGCACTTTAGGAAATATCTAAATATCTAAAATTGTAATTGTGAATCAAAAATAATCCAAGAACTCAACTGCATAATTTGATGCAAACAACATGATGTGCTAATTTATGCTTTTTAATTAAAGAAGATAAATTAAAACTTGTAATAAATACCAATGGAACAAAAAATAATAATTGCATATGGTGTATTACTATACAAGGGTTACATTTAACCAATTATCTCTCTTTCATTACTAATACTCAATATAGAAATAAAAATACTCAATATCAGACTTTGAACTCTCTAAGGTTAATAACAAATTATGTTTTACTCACTAAATTATTCTCAGTGCCTAGTAGAATGCCCCCCACATAGTAGCCACTCAATAAATATGTGATGAAAGAGAGAAAAAGAGAGCAAAAGAGAGAAAGAAAGAGCAAGAGAGAGAGAGTGGGGAAGGAAAAGGAAGGAAGGAAGGAAGGAAGGAAGGAAGGGAGGGAGGGAGGGAGGGAGGGAGGGAGGACGGACCGCTCATTTCCATTTGGGCCCATCTGTGTGGCAGTAGTCTCCCTGCAGACCCATTGGCTTCAACAAGGTCTAATCCAAACCATATCCTAAAACTTACTTAGGAAACTGAGGAAACAACCGCATTGAGAAAGCCCAGATATTAGAGATAATTTAGAACTACAGCAGACAGTCTGAGCCTGATTCTATAGGGACCACCTTCCTGGTACTTTCCTAGGTCCCAAATTGCTTACTCCACGACTTTCTGGCAGAATTAATGACGTCAGAAACAGGATGTGGTATTATCAGAGGCATTTCTAATGAACTCTGAGAGCAAAAACTTTACTTCCTCAGTAGACATCCTGAACAATGAAATCTGCAAGCAGAGACACCAAGTTCAGGATTCTAGCACCATAGAAAGCAGAGTTGAAAGAAACTTTAGCAGGCCTCATCAGGTCTGCCCTTCATGCATGTGGCAAAGATGAGATAAATATTGAAAGCAAATAAAGTAAATAGTCACCAAAAATTTTACAATGACAAATATTAGGAACTTTACTGGCTGTATATTTCTTCATAGTTTCCCTGTAACTGGATGAACAATAATGAGTTCAGAATATCTCTCCCATTGAGTGTCAAGCTCATAATCAAGAAGCAGAAACACTTGAATAATCAGGTCGGCCCTCATTCAACTATTACCATTTAATAACCAGTCAGTAACATATTCTAAGACTGTAATTTGTGAGATAGAAATTCAGCTATTAAATTGCTTGTCTGCTATGTTCACCACCTTTGATGTTTTTGACTTAAAACACCATACATGACTTAAAGTCTCCAACCAAAAGCCCAATTAATTAGCAAAATTAGAGGTGTTGGTGTCTGTGTGTCTGTGTGTCTGTGTGTGCACACATGTGTGTGTGTTTCTGAAAAGATACTAAAAATCAGGTCTGTAACTACGGTTGGATTATAGCATAATTCAGGATCAGACCCTGTTTGAATAAATTCCAGCAGCTTCTTGGCTTTTATTCTACCCCAAAGAAATTCCTTTGAAACCAGGACTTTTACCAGACAAAGCTGAAATACTCAGTTTTATTTTGTATGCCTTTCCAAATAGGCATGATTTTCCAATAGGCCAAAATCTCTTTTGGCCAATGACAGAGGGATCCACGTCAGGGAAAGATCAGGGTCTGTTTTCTTTGCTTTGTTATGTCATTATTTTTCAGTAGCTGCCAGGTTTCTCCTGGGATGAGGACCCAAAATGTAGTATTACATCTCCCCAACTGCTTTAGGACAAGTTGAGATGTACACTGTAAATTAAGGTACAGAAAACCACATTTTTCTTTTATATGGTACAGGAATGATATAGCTGTGCTTTTCAATCAAGCAATTTCCTGACTTGCAGGCTTTATTTTTTTTGGCAGTAATAAAACACGATACAGTAGTAACATCAGTAGAAAAAGCGATAGGTCTGTATTACTTCCTTCCATCCCTCAGCGTCGACAGAGTGTAACAATAGTACTGGCTTTGAAAGGTTAATAAGTCACTTGTATCAAATGGAATAGGATCAGAAATAGCACTAAAGCAGCAGTGACATATTCTGATCATGCCTTGAAAGTGTTTGTGAAGTATGGAAGGACAGCAAGATGAAGATATCTCAAGTCCCAAACTTTCTCAAATTTCTGAGATTTAAAAAAAGCCTACTCAATTTTGGCAAAGAAGAATGTGCTACAAGGTCTACAGCTGGTTACAGCACGGAGCATTTCCAGGAGACTGATGATTTTAGCTTATTGTGGTTTTAGCAGATGCAGAAACAGAATAAGTTATAATCTGATGGACCAGCTAAGGCGTTTACAGCCTTTCTAATTCACAGGGGAGGCACACTCCCTTTACTCAAAAATGTCACTCCCTTGATTCTTTTTTTTTTACAGTATATAAGTTAAATGCTTAGCTTTTTAACACTTTTCATTATATAAATATGACATAATGTATCCACTCTCTTCTTGATGGCATTTAGATTATTTCCAATATTTTGCTACTATAACTGTATTTCTTGTGCACATGGACAAATTTCCCTAAGATATCTCTCTATGTAGAGAGAGATACCTATATGTAAATATGTATCTCTGTATTTGCATATAAGTATATCAAACTGCTATTTGTGTAGGTCAAAATAGCCAAGTATCAGCTATTTCAGATGGTTCAATCTAATAAAAGTGCAGTTGCTGGGTCACTTCAGAATTACAGGGTTTTACAAAATTGCTCTCCAAAATGGTTTTGAAGTTTCTATCTTATCAGGAGATTTTTTAAGTTTTGTGTTATACACCAGGTTTCTCTGCAAAGTGATTCCTCACCCCCCACCGAGAAATGCTTTTTCCTGTGTGTTGCAAGGCAAGTCTCTTTATCTCTGCTCTGCATTTCTGTAATCAGCTTTCTAAATTCATCATTTCTTTTGTACAGCTCACTTGGCAATTATAATCTCCTACTGCTCTGGAACATTTTAATACCATGAAACTTAGTTAAAGGAAACAAAGAGAACATATCTGTATAATTGGGAAGGTGCCTGATACAAGAATGATCAACAAGTCTAAAAATCTGGCCCCAAGAATTCAGGTGACGGTCAGGAGTATTATACACGAGCACCTTTATCTGGGCCATTCCTTCAGCCATGGAGGTTATTCTCAACTCTTCTTAGGGGACATTCAACCAATGTCCCCTTTTGTCCTCAGGTCAAATACTTCTCCTTGTCAAGTCTTTTTAGGCTTCTAGCCATCCTCGAATATCTGTTTCCTTTATGCCCTGAGTAACTGTGCAAGCGCTACACTTCTGTGTGTGCAACTGAGTCTGAACGTAGGGTGTGTGCAGGCAAGGAGGAGATGAACACTAAGAGCTCAGAGTCTTGGGTTTTAAGGCTGATGACTGCTTCGGGCAGTAGAAGGTCATTTCCTTTAATATTCCTCATGCTGACGTCAACTTGTTATTCCTCTTTTGTGCTTCTCCAGGCACCTAGTCTGTGTCTGCCACGGTTGTAACCTCCTCTCAGGAGACTGCCTGTTCACACATTGGCTTTTGTACTCCCTGTGGTTCCTATCTCTCTTTGTTCACTAGCCACTGGGCACCCTGAAACTTAATACATGAATAGAATATGTATGCCTCTCAGTTTTTCTCATTGACTTCAGACCATGAGCCAGCCACTGTCCTAGGAGTGGAATTTCAGCAATGAACAAAGTAGACAAATCCTTGCCCTCATGGAATTTCCATTTGGTTGAAGGAGACAGCCAACATATAAATAAACTGGTGTATCTGTAGAGTGCTATAAAGAAAAATAAAGTGTGTTGAATAAGTGGATGCATCAGTTGTGCCTCAATGTTCCCCTATAGATTATAAATTGCATAAGGACAGAGAATGGATCTTCCTTGTTCATTTCTGAGTCACCTGCACCTAGAAAATTGCCTCATACCTAAACTAAATTGCTAACTAAATTAGTGCATGAAGAAATCTCACACAGTCCTTTATACATATAATGTAAGAGTAAACAAAAATTTGTTTACAGATCCTAGACCTGTTGGAAAGCCAAACACACATGGAGATGGTCCAGCCCCCCAAACTTCATTTCAGTGGGTATTGTCCCTGCATCTGCTTCAGTGGTTCCAAACACGAGTGTGCGATGTTCACAACACCAATTACTTTTCGATCTGTACATAACCCTACCCCAATATCCTTTAAATGGAATTCTGAATGTTCTCCATGAAATATGGTGGAGGTACAAAATAGAGTCTGGATCTAAATAAATATTGCATCCTTGTCTCATAAGTACATTGGGAAGTAGGTTCGACACAATAAGTAGTTGTAGTCAAATAGAAAGACAAGGTAAAGAATAAACAAACTCATATGATATCTATGATGTGGCCATTGTGGATATCGCTATGGTGGCACCACTACAAATATTACTGTTTTAATTGCTTTTTGAAGAGTTCTAAGCTATTCGTGTATGATGGCAAAACTATAAAACTATCATAATTTGAAAGAACTGGGTGAAAATCCTCCTATTTTGCTCTATTCTCCAATCGTTATTTTCAGAATATTGAGGAGGTGCTTAGTAAAGGAGAAAACTGCAGCTCAGCCAGCATGGCCTGGAGGTTCCTTTGAAAAGCCACACAGAGCCATTACACACATGGGGCCACGCCTTCTCCTACAAGGCACATGCCCACACTGGCGTAGCTGTAGGGAGAAGAAGAGGTGAAAAGTAGAAGAGGTGCGAGGTGGCAGTAAGCTGACATGAGTACATCGCATGGATTTCTGGTCTTTAAAGAGAATAATGATGCAGTAGAGCAAACACATATCCTTTCTTGGGACTGGCGAGATGCATAAAGAGAAATTCCAAGCCTTTAACCTTTGCTTTTAAACAAAGCAGGGAGAAACAATTTCCTGTTATTTTTGGAAGAGACTGCATTTTGAAGTCAGGTTGGGCAATTCATAACAATCATTCAAAGATCCTATTTTGTTAATGAATGCATTTAATTGGGATAACACGTTAATTTCTCTCATAAGACTTAGCTATGCTATGTTTTTTAATTAATAATCAATTGCTAAGAAATCCCTCTAGACAAGAAACATTACGTTCTGTGCTCTCTTGCACAAATAAGATGACAAATGGCATCAAAGAATACAACAAAGGTTGCTTTATGATGCATCGAATAATGTCTGTTGAGAATCTTTGACTTCTTAATTAAAGTATCAATTAACTAAAAAATCTTCCATGACAATAGCTAAATAGAAAAGAATGACTTTTATTTATAAGGATGATTCCACCATATCACAGCACAATTTAAAAAACAATTGTATTCCTTGGAATTATGGCTGGCATAAAACATTTTCATAATAGAACATAGAATATTATAAGACATATGCAATACGTTTAAAATAAAAACCTGCCTGAAATTAATTTAGATATTTGGAAGATATTTGTGAGAGGCAACACTGAGCATATGTTTTGGAATTCCCTACATCTAAATCCAATGGTCATACTTAACACCTATGTAAACATAAGGAAGTCTTCATGCCTTATTTCCTTTTCTGCAGAATGAGGATAATTACAGTACTCACACCTTGTGGGGGTTGAATATAGGGATTAAATAAGTTAATATTTATAAAGTACTTAGGAAGGTCTCTAGAACATAGTAGTTACTATGTATCTGTCTAATTAAAATGACCTAAAATATAAACATCTTTGAAAAATGTATATTTTTGTCAATATTGGATATTCTTTCAATTCTAGCCTCGAAACACCAAAAACTGTAAATTGCTACAATTTTGCTGATCATAGGAATGTTTTCTCCCTAAAACGCTCATAAATCCTTACTCTGTTCAATTTCAAGTGTCTTAATGATTTTATTATAAATTCTATGGTTAATTTTTTTGTCACAAGCATTAGAAATTGCCCAAATATTTATAGAGTTGATTTATTTTACATAGTAAATCCACTTTGCATCCCTAAATATTTACAAACTTGCATATTTTTAAAGAAAAAATAATTATATCACTATTTTCTGCTGTACTACAGAAGTAGAAAAGAGAGGATAAGAAAATGATTTTAAACTAAAATTTAAGTATTCTATCAGTCTTATATTTTAATTCTGAAACTTAAATAAGTTTATTTAATTCTTAGAGCTTTATTTTCCTCATCTTCAAAGTAGGGCTAATAATTGTTCCTACTTTATAATATTTTTGTTAAGAAGATTAAATGAGGTAATTCAAGGATAGTGTTTAATCACAGAGCTTGAAACAAAGTGTTCCATGGATGTTGTCTGCTATTATTAAGCTTTCCAGTCAAATGCTCTTTAAACAATTTTTAAGGTTCCTATTCAAAAAGTTAGAGACATTAATTGGTCCCAAGTTATTATGGCATCTGGAAACATCTTCTGTATTTTATTTTTTAATTGCCATTAACACAAAACTATCATACAAACATTTCCAGAGAAAATACAATCTACACATATTTCCCAACTTAAATTACATTTCACATCCTAATATAAATAGTCTCTCCTTGAGAAGGCAAAATTATCCTTAAAATAATATTTTCTAGCATTATTATATAAGATCAGCATAGATAAATCTTTATATAAGAATATTTTTTCTCATTTTTCTTTTATACTTAATTGTCTTAGTAAATTTTATCAGTTATATAGGTATTGTGTTTTTTTTAATTACTGCTGAAATCTTAGAATACATCAGTATACAAGATGGAATTCTTATCAGTCATGTAAAGAAAGAATATTTTAAGGCAATTCCAAAATAGTAAAGAGGGTGACTCCTACTCTAAAGTTTCACACATTGAGTTTCGTGTTTTACATAGTAAAATACATATTTTTGTGCTTAAGAATGCAAAAAATTGTTATTGAATAAAAGTGAAGAAGCAGCAAGGGAAAACGCATCACTTTTTGAACATTTTCATAACCATCCTAATTATACTAATGGTCTCAAGTCAAGATTAGTTTGCAGAGAGGTCTCTTATAGTAACATTTATGGTAAGATAACCAATAGAACAAAGAAATTACTGCTCATACTGCTTCACAGAACTATCCAGAATCATCAGTGTAAAAGAAACTACACACGATTACAGATATTCAATAAATGCTTTTTAAAATTAAAATGAATTGATCAAATTATCAAAGTAGCAATGCATGCAGTTAGCTCTGGAGAAGGTGTTCTATATATAAGGGCCGTGCAGTCTGAACGTGGGACTTCAGGTCATGCAACCAACCACCACTTACGGAGGACTTGCTGAGTAGCAGCCACAATTTAAGCTCTTCAACAGCACATCGCATTTTAATCCTCTCAAATACTCAAGGGATTCTTATAAAACAACCTGAATTGATGAGATTTGCCAAAATGACTGGAACCAAAATTAAAAAACACACAAAAAAGTGAGAAATGGGAAGCTCCCAGGCATATCCTGTGTTTGACAATTACAAATTTTCATAAAAATTCTTGACTTCTAGCCAAGATGGAGGGAAGTGTGCCTAGACACACTGTGCCCCCTCGCACAACCAAAAGATGGATGAAAACAAATTTAAAAACAAAAAACAACCAGAACTGACAGAAAGTCAAACTGTATGAAGTCCAACAACCAAGGAGTTAAAGAAGCAACATTCATCCACACTGGTAGGAGGAGTGGAGACAGGCAGCTAGGGCAGAAAGGACTCATGGCAAGGCAACGGCTGGAGGACCAGGACAGGCAAGGCAGTGGCTAGCGGACCTGGTGAGGCGGTAGCTATCAGAGCAGGTGGTCCCACATTTGCATGCAGATAAACTAGAAGGAACAACTGGGGAGTGAGATAGACGGCACAACCCAGGGCTCCAACACAGGGAAATAAAGCCTCAAACCTCCCATTGAAAACACCTATGGGGGTTGAGGTGGCAGGAGAAACTCCCAGCCTCACAGGATAATTGGAGACGCACAGGGTCCTAGGATGTACACAAACCCACCCACCTGGGAATCAGCAAGAGAAGGGCCCAATCTGATTGTGGGTAGCAGGGAAGTGACTGAAAACCAGCAGAGAGCTGAGCAAGCAGCATTGTTCCCTCTCAGACCCCTCCCCACATATAGCCATACAGCGTCACAATGTAGCAACGTGGTTGCCCTGCCCTGGCAAATACCTAAGGCTCCACCCCTTACTATGTAACAGGCATGCTGAGACAAAAATAAATATGGCCCAAGTGAAAAAACAGATCAAAGCTCCAGAAAAAATACAACTAAGCGACGAAGAGATGGCCAACCTATCAGATGCAGAGTTCAAAACACTGGTAATCAGGATGCTCACAGAAACGGTTGAATATGGTTGCAAATTAGAGGGAAAAAATAAAGCCTATGAGAAGTGAAATAAAGGAAAATGTACAGAGAACCAACAGTGACAGGAAGGAAACCAGGATTCAAATCAACAGTTTGGGGCAGAAGGAAGAAGGAAACATTCAACTAGAATAGAATGAAGAAACAAGAATTCAAATAAATGAGGAGAGGCTTAGGAACCTCCAGGGCATCTGTAAACATTTCAACATCTGAATCATAAGGGTGCCAGAAGGAGAAGAGGAAGAGTAAGAAATTGAAAACTTACTTAAAAAAATAATGAAGAAGAATTTGCCCAATCTGGCAAAGGAAATAGGCTTCCAGGAAGTCCAGGAAGCCCAGAGAGTCCCAAAGAAGTTGAATCCAAGGAAGCACACACCAAGGCACATCATAATTACATTACCCAAAATTAAAGATGAGAAAATCTTAAAAGCAGAAAGAGAAAAGCAGAGAGTTCCCATTAGACTATCAGCTGATTTCTCACGAGCAACCTTGCAGGCAAGAAAGGGCTGGAAAGAAGTATTCAAAGTCATGAAAGGCAAGGATCTACATCCAAGATGACTCTATCCAGCAAAGCTATCATTTAGAATGAAAGGGCAGATAAAGTGCTTCCCAGATAAGGTCAAGTTAAAGGAGTTCATCACCACCCAGCCCTTATTATATGAAATGTTAAAGGGACTTAGCTAAGAAAAAGAAGATCAAAAACATGACCAGTAAAATGACAACAAACTCACAGCTACTAACAACTGAGCATAAAAGAAACAAAAATAAAAACAAACTAAGCAAACAACTAGAACAGGAACAGAACTACAGGAACAGAGATCACATAGAGGGTTATCATGGGGAGTGGGAGGAGAAAAGAGGGGAGAGAGCTACAGAGAATAAGTAGCATAAATGGTAGGTACAAAACAGACAGGGGGAGGGTAAGAATAGTATAGGAAATGTAGAAGCCAAAGAACTTATATGTATGACCCATGGACATGAACTAAAGGGGGGGATGTGGGTGGGGGGAGTGTGCATGGCAGACTGGAATAAAGAAAGGAAAATGGGACAACTGTAATAGTATAATCAATATATTGAAAAAAGAAATGAGAAATGTCTGCAGTAAGAAATATGCCATTTAAAATTGACAACAAATTCATTAAATAACTAGAAATAAGTTTAACAAAAAAAGACCAGGATTATATAAAGAAAATAAAGTAATTTTAAAGAAGATCTGGACAATTAGAACTCATTTTATATTCTGAGATGGAAAGATTTGTCAAAAAAATATCATTTATTCCAAAATAAATATATAAATTTGATATAATTCCAATTAGCATTCCAATATTATTTTTCAAGTAGAGTAAAATGAGCATATTTATCTTACCTCAGCATATCCTTAAAAAAATAAGTGGCAAGTGGAAATAGATATCTTGCAAACTCTTTTATCAATAAAATAATGATGTATAATTAAAATATTTTAACTGTTCAATGCTGTTATACTATTATTTATTATTTATTATACCCAACTTCAATACTAACATAAAATGTTATTTTTGAGAAGTAAATTTGTTTTGTTTAACATTTAAAATTTTGAGTTAATTATTTACTATTTGGAAAGTGCTTTGAACAGTTTAAATTTTATTTCCAGTATGATGCCAAAAAATATGTATGAGTATCTTTATAAACTTCATCAGAATTATAAATTTTTAAAGAAATAAATGACTATTTTAATTATTTAATTTCTTTATTGAGAATAATACTAGATATGCAACAATTGTAGACTAGCTTTAAAAAAAGAAATGTTACATTAGGTATACACTGGCTTTACAAATAACTGTTAAGAAAACAAATATTTAAGAGTCTAGTGACTAATCCTTAGAGCCCTTTAGTCTGCTTCTATAAAAAATGTAGTGAAACAATTTCAGATTACAACTTCACTTTAAACTTAAGATACTAAGTGGAGATAACAATGGAATACAACCTAGAGGGACGCAATGAGACAATCCGTGTGCCACCTAGCATATTATAATAAATCAGTAAAATCTGCCTAATAATGGAATGTATTCTGATAGAACCTATTTTACTTTTCTCTGCATATGAAGCTCTAAGTTAAAATTGGAGATGTTTAGGAAAATAACTGTGTTCATATTAGTGTCATTATATGAAAGAGAAGAGAAGACAGGTGCAACGACAGCTAACATTTCCGAATGCTTACCAGGCACAATGCTAAACATCAGTAAATATTTTAAATTATGGGACATGTATGTGTGCATTTTCTAAAATATATTTCATATATAATTATTCCAAAACACCTATGCATACCTATTCTATACTATGTGTGTGTGTTTAAAGAATAAAGAAGTTCCAAAACTTGATGTGTCACTTTTAAATGGTTCTTCACAATTTGTTGTATAAAAAATATGTCAGATTTTTTCTTCGACGTATACAGTAAAGCTAATAGAGATAATGATAAACATCTGACAGTGATACACACAGTCTCTTAGCTGAATGAATAGGATATAAAACAATTTTATAGGTTCCCTACTAATCTCAATCCTTCCACAAAGCTCCAAATACACAGGCAAGACCAGGCAGATCTCAACTCTGTTCCCCTCTACATTCCACTCATTACACAGCTGATAATTAGAAATGGGGAAGGTACTAATGATTCCTGGGAGCCTTAAATGTGCCAGTCTACTCCAGTTGTTTAGCCAAATACTACATTTCAGTATTTTACGAGAATGAAAGAGGCTCTGCTAGACCATGACTGGCCATGGGGCATTCTACACCTTACCTGACTTCTCTGTGCCTCAGTGTCTCTCTCCCATCTAGTAAGTTAAACCACATAGAATTACTTCTTTAAGTTTAAAATGGTCAATGCTGACCATTTAATAAGGTTCCACCAAATAAAAGAAGGAAACTGCTCCAATAATGCCATGTAAGGGGGTACAGAGTAAGAACCTACTCAATGCCAATATTATTCTCATCCTCTCCACAATGAGAAGCTCCAGAATTCAAATTTGGATCCCTGACTCCAAAGCCACTGCTACCTCCTCCATAGCATGCTGTCAGCCACAGTGTCTGAGACTGCTAAAAACATCTACGTTCATCGTTTCAGCAAAATTAACATAATGCCAATCCTGCTTTCCAGGGCCATTTTATAAATTAAAGCAACACTGATTTAATTGCTATGAAATGGCATTTTCTTCTTCCTTTTTTTTTTTTTTTTTGCTCATGATGGATTAGTTCCCTGGAGTAAGTCCTTGCAAAATGGTACCCTAGTGTCCTGAAAGAGTTAAGGCAGCTTGTTCATTTGCATAATTTACAACCAGGGAGTAGCTGGTGATGGGGAGAATCTGGTTCAGTAGGCCATTTAGAAATTCATTAAAATTCATTCATTCTTTATGCTTTCCCTCGTTATGACCAGAACCTGAAAACATCAAAAATGTGTTTCCAAAAGTAAAGTAGAAAACTAAGTAAAACAAATGTGCTTACATCTGTAACTGTAAACACTTAAATCACCTCATTGTTCGGGGCTCTTTTCTGAAACACAGAAACTTATTCATATATTCACATTAAGCAGTTAATTGAACAGAATAGAAGTTGCTATGGAAACAGTGTGGTATATCCTAGTACTTAGTGAGGAAATGAACACTAATTATCACCAAATGTATGATATTTCTGCTTTTGTACTCTATAGTTTTTAATGTACAATCTGTTTAATGAGCAGCAGGTTGTTCACCCAGCATGCAGGGGGTGAACGAAGCCTAAAAATAGATGATTAAATCCTCAGGTGTGAATCTGCAAATTTTATTGAAATAAAGCAATCAAAGACTTGTCTTTCTCCCATATATCTTAACAAGAAATGGGAGGCATATTGGAGTTTAAAACCTTAAATATATGCAGTTAAGACAACAGAAAAATGGCTGCCATAAAAAAATATCTGGTTCTTCCCTCACTTCATTAAAATATGTCACACGCCCAGCACACTCAAAAGGCATGTACTGAATGCTTACTATGGGCCAGAGCCTGGGGAGAAATGGACGCCTGCTCTAAAGGTACAAGATTTTACTCTTGTTACAAAGCCAGCTCTATTAGGTTCCATAAAAAGAGTTATTTTAAAAAATGCTACTAAGAACAAGAAGATAAGCAGATTAAATATAGGCCAGAAGACTGAAGGAAACAGTTCAAAGGCTGGTAAAACTCTTGGCTGACTGAGGTGCCCACAGCTTCCAGCAGTAACAACTCCCTAATCTGCAGGTACAGCCCGCCCCTCGAGTTCCACTAGTAAGATGGTACAGACACCGAACCAGGAGGCTTCCTCCCCATGAAGGAGAGGAATCTGCATGGGGCGGTGTGCTGTTCCCACTCTTACTTCCCATAGTATTTGACAGAGACCGCGGCTGCAGCTTCCCTCCCTAACTTTGACCCTGGTCAGTTGAGTCTGGGCATTCAGTGTCCAGTTCTTGGTGTTCTTTCCTGTCACCTTGCTCTCAGAACCTTTTGTGCTAAATCTATGGGACCTCCTCTAACAACTACTTCTGTAACCACTGTTGCCACAAAGTGGCCCCAGTACAGACTCCCTTAAAAAGCCCTGGGTGTTGCCAATGGAAATTTTGAGACTAAAGGACTTAGTGAAGCTGTTTGCAATAATCTGTCAAGGGCTCACCCTTTGTACCAGATTAGTTCCTCCCAGCGTCTCCTAAACCTGCTTTGTTTCTGTTTTCAACATGATAGGCACTCTCAGAATACCTAAAAGGCAGAATAACAAGCAGAATGTGATTTTAAGTAGAAGGATAAGTATTTTATTAACATACAAAAGTTAATATGGTGTGTATTTATAAAATATAGTTAATCATGAGAATAATATAGGACATTACTACATAAATAGCATTATTCTTGGGAAGGTAGGTTGGTACCACACTGCAGAGAACATTTAATGTTTTGGAATTTATGCTGGGGAAAATTAGAATAGAGGTATTATAGTAGTCCAAGCAGGAGATAAAGTGAACCAGAGAAGAAACGTACTTACCCATAACTTTGCAAGTGAAATTCCCAAGTGCCAATCACAATGCACATTAAATAATGGGAACTGAGTAAACACTGAGAAATGATCCCAATGTTTTCTGGTCAGCTTCAAAATGTCAAACTGAAGGCCACTTATCACAATTATACTTTAAAAGTAACATTAATTTCTGCTCTGTTCATGTGGTTCAAACAACACTTTCAGAGTTTCTATTTCACTCTTAGCACATGAAATGTATCATTAAATCTTAATCAAGCTGCAGATATTTATTGAATACCTATGTCCAGGCCAGTTGGAATCCTATTACGATAAAGACAGACAGTATTTATGGGCTTGAAAATAATGAGCCCACACTGTTTCCCACAGCGGCTGCAGCAGTCTGCATCCCACCAACAGTGCACGAGGGTTCCCTGTTCTCCACCTCCTCTCCAGCACCTGTTGTTTGTTGATTTGTTTATGTTGAACAACAATAAAAAATGTTTTTAAAAAGAAAAGAAGTCAGCACTCATTTTTCACGACTTTGTTATCTCTGTGCCAGGGTAAAATTGTTATTAAGGATTAGAGGTATTAACAAACATCTTAAAATGGTTTTATGCTGTTTAAAGAACTTTTTCGCAAAGTGAGAAAATTATTTTCAAGTATATGAACAATTAAACTTTACTTACTATGTATGTATACATTGATTTCAGTACTTTCAATGTATTTGAGAATGCTATTAAGAAATTTAGAATTCTGGAAAATTCACAAGATACATTTAAATTTTGAATTCTTGAAAAGCAATTTGCAAACAGAAAACAACCAACAAATGTATCAAATAATAATAGTTCAATGATAAAAATAATAATTGAAAACATTTTCTCTCTTGCTGATACTGTGTTTCTTCTCTCAGGTTACAAATCTCAAACTTGTTGGTAAGCAAGAATAATCTGATATAGTTTTAAACTTTTTACATATGAATGTATTGATTTTTATTTATTTCATTAATTTTATATAAAGCTCATTTTCAATTATTCATTTTGTTTTGTTCATTTTTGGATTAGTCAAGACTTTTGTTTCTGAAACTGCCTTTTTCAAATATTCACATCACTACATATCTATTTTTACTAGCAATGGTATTAATAGATAATAAAATAATTAATACTTATTAAGAACTTACTGTGTGCCAAGTATTGCTCAGAGTGTTTTATAAAAATCCATTAAATCTTTGCAACGATTCTCTAAAGTAAGCAATATTATTATTTTTAATCTACAAATGAGGAAAAATAGGATAACTAATTTCTTTAAAGTCGCAAAGCTCGTTAATGGTGATGCCAACAATTAGGCACTGGCAGTCTCCCTTTAAAATTCACTCTTGATTATGTTACTGTTTAAACTTCACTCCTCCATGAAGTATTTCTTATATGCATTTTAAACATCCTATATATCTACTATTTTACTATGAAACTATGAAAAACCAAAGGCAAAGGTTAGACAAATCTACCATCTAAAACCAGCCACTAACGCCTCCCTGATAATTAGGGATGACTGTCTTGAATTACACTGTTGTATATGGAAGGGCTTAATGATGTTAAATCTGATAGATAATACCAATTTTAATCTTGCAATCCGAGGTTAGTTTCTCAAATAAAAAATCCCGTAAATTGAGATTAATTCAAAGACTCTGGAGTCATCCTTGATTCTTCTCTTTTTCACCAGCTTACGTTCCATCCATCAGCATAACTCTACCTTTAACAGCCTCCTCACTCACAACTTGTGTGCTTCCTCTTGGTCCAAGCCAACCTTCACTCTCAGACTATGGTATTCATAGACTGTGCTTGCACTCTTACTGGACCACATTCTTTTCTCTAAAGAGTACAGGATGATTCTTTGGAAATATTTGTCACATTGTATCTCTTTTATATTCAAGATCTCCCAGTGGCTTTTAAGGTGGCTCTGAATAAATGTTGTTCTATGGGCTACTACGGAGTTCCCACATGTGTGGAACTTGGCTGCCTCTCCAGCTTTATTTCTACGACTTTCCCCTCACTCTCTGGTCCCCTTACTGCTCTGCACCATGCATGCCCAGTTATGCTCAGGGCTTTTATTAATCTCTCTGCTGAGCTGCTATCCCCCCACCTACTCACACACTGGCATCTGCCTTTTACTTAGTTTCAACTCAGAACGTCACCTCTTCAGACAGTCTTCTGGTGGTCAGCCCACTTAAAATAGTGCATTCTGTCATCTTCTACCCACTATCCTGCTTTCCTAGTGCGTGCCATACATCCGACACTATTTGTTTTGCCTTTCTGAATATTACGTAAGTCCCCTAAGACACTGCTGTATGCCTAATTCCTGGAGCAGCACCCGAAGCACAGTGGGTGCTGAGAAAACATCTGTTGAAACAATGGATAAATTTAGACACAGAATTTCATCTCATGATCATTTCACTGGCATAGCAGGAAATAAATCGAGTCCTTTGCCATTTTATTGTCTTTAAGGAAATTGAGTCTTAAACTCATGCCCTGAGTTTTTTACAGGCAATTTAATCAATAATTCTCCCCTGGAAAAATCATTTAAAGATTGAACACTGCCTGTAATTTAAAAATTGAAATGTTGTTACTACTAAGAATTATATTCTTGATTGTCTTTCGAACAGAAAACAAGGAAAATCCTGGCATTTGAGTATTCCTTAAGATAAGTACAAGAATATAAAGACACCTTTATCTCAGGGAGCACGCCAGAACTTAACAGTGGTGTGCAGAAGTAAGGCAGACTCCCCTGGAGTGTCTAATCCCTTATTGTACTGCCTGTTAGATACGGCCACTCTCAACTCCCACTGACTCCACTACCCCGTTCACGAAGGGCTGTGCCTGCCCTCGGGGTGGGAAGCTTGCTGCGGTGCAGGGGATCTCCATACCATATAATGTTTCACTTCCCAGCCTCCCACAGCTCAGTACCAAAGCCATCCCCCACCCTCGGGCACTGCAACAACTAAAATTGTCTCCAAATATTTCCACACCCCAGTTAAGAACCTGCGATAGACTATAAGCCCTTGAGGTTCATTCTGATGACTCTGTAACATTCTCCCAGTTTGACAAACTCTCCATTTTCTTATTTACCCATTGAATATATTACGGCCAGATCAACCTCCTGAAGCATATCTCTATCACAATGTCCCTATAACTCTCTCCGGTGCCTAAGAGACTCTAGGTAAAAACAGGCCTGTATTACATTTACATTTATTTTGATTATTTTATTTTTGTCTTAAATACTTTTAATAAAGATTTGATCTGCTTTCAGTAACAGAAAGACACTATAGTTTAATCTGAAAAGAACATATTCGTGCTAATACAAGTGTGCTCTGGCCTCAAAGCCCACCGTGAACCAAGACATCTAAAGCGGACATGCTGATGAATCACTCCTCTCCCTTCTCTGACGTTTGTCAAGTCCCACTTCTGTCAACGTGGTTCGGTACCCGTTACTTTCTACTGTGACATGTCTAACATAAAACTCTACTACAAATGCGGTCAATGAAAAATCACCGTGACTATCACATTCTCCAGGCACTTACAAGTATGCACTTGCACTTTCGTGCCCAGCTAGATGGCTGCCCCATCTGCATCTAAATCTCAGTATTGTTGACACCAGATAATGTGGTGAAAATAAATTTCTAAAATATATAAAATACAGCTACACACATATACTGTATATATGCACACACATATCATCCAACTTTGTTTCCCAAATTCTCCACATCAAAATTAATGTAATTAATATAATGGGCCAAAATACAAGGATTTCATTGATTTCCTAAACGATTTGGAACAAATACAACTAGCTTATGCATCACGTTTTCTTAGTAATTGTGTAATCATTTCTCTTCCAACTTCCAATGAAAAATGCATATGGATAAGCATCATGCAGAGCACACTGAAGGCCTGGAATCGGATGCTGTGGGTCTCCTGCCCGCCCCCCGCCCCAGCCCCCATTCAAAATGACTGGGGCATGTGCTACACTAGAAAGATAAGGGAGCCAAAACATTCTTGTCAGAAGACCACAAAGTTTATAATTGAGTGTGTCTACCACTCCCCACCCCCATCATAGAAGCCTATATACTGTATCCACCCAGATCTTACTACTTCTCTGGCTCTAAGATAGAAAGTGGTATAATGGGCAGTGAAATGTGAATTTCATGACTGTCGTTGGAGAATCATGTTCCTTTGGTGAGACTTCTGAGCTCAAAGGTGGCATGCAATGGGGCTCTGTGGTTGAGAAGAGTTCAGTGACAGTTGTACCAGCTCAGCCTTCTTCCTTAGGGCTTAAACAAAGTGACGATTTTACCCAGAGACTGACTAAGGCGGTTCATTTATCGGACTTGATGGGCTGTTGAGTGATTTGTTGGGTAGGAGGGCACGGCTTATGTATGTCAGTGTCCATAATCACAGCCACAAAGTGGACCCAACAGATGTAGGAAGTTTTCTTACTAAACATCACTAGGATTTTGTAGTGATTGATTCATAAAATATACGGAAAATAATTTTATAAATAATGAACTTATACGTGGTAAACATGATTATTTGCTTATCACTTCTAATACATCTCACAGAAAAACAGATTCTGAAGAAACTCAAATTCATCAAAAGTCCAATCCTTCTTTAATAATGGCTTATTTCAAGCATTAACAGTCTGAGCCCTCGGTTTGCTCCCCCTCGTCTCTCCCTCTTCTCTCCCTCGTCTCTAGCTCTCATGCTCCCATGGTGTCGTTGCGTTTCTCAGCTCGTGTAATTGATTCCAATACTTTAGGACTTTCAGTTTTTCTAACATATTCAGTTGGCAATTGTTCATTCAATTCTTCCATGTAAATGCCCAAATATTCTCTTTTTGTATTCTTTCAACTGCCAGCTGTCTTGGTCCCTATTTTACAAAATGTATGTTCAAAATCCTGTGTTACTTGGAACATCAGGCACCAGCACTAGTAAGTCTTTATACGAATGAATTTTATTGGGATATCTGCATTTTTGGCTCAGATAATACTTGCCCAATATCATCAAGATTAACCCAAACAACTACATTTATTAAAAAACTACTCTAAGATAAGCAGTTTTCATCATCTCTAATCTTCACAAAACCCCATTATAAAGAAAAGAAAAATGAGGGTCTGGGAGATAAGAAAATTACCCAAGGTGTCATAGCTACTGAGTGACAAATTGGGTGTAGGAGAAGAGGAAGCTAAATCTCAGACATAGGACTGCAACACCTGTAGTTTTCCCAAAAACTACACGTATTTCTGTGATTTTGTCTAAAAGTTACTCTACAACCAATGAAAAGCAGTCTTGGTTTTACAAGAAGAAAATTTGTATTTAGGCAATGGAAGTAATTCAGAATCCTCTACCTTTCACGTGTTTTTATTAAACCCTTTACCCAAATATGGTGTTGAAACATTTGAAATCTTCTGAAACAGTTGTATGTGTGTGTGTGCATGGGTGCGTGTGTGGTATAAGGGAGAGAGAAATTAACAGTTTGTTATTCAAACTATCAACTTCTGTGCTCCCATAAAAAGCTCTCCTACTTCAGTCATTTTCAGAATGAAATGCCTCCTCATGTTCCTTTAAGAAATAAAAGAGATACACTTGAAGAAAAATGATGATTGAAAGACAGTAATTCATTCCATGACAGCTCTACTTATTCATTTTGCGTGCCCGTGTGTTCTCTGCGATAGGAACAGCGTTTATTCCTTCAGTAGTACAAAACCAATGAATGCCATACATCATGCGTACACCGGCCGCTAGGACACGAGCTGCAGGACTGTGGAATGTCTGCTTAGAAGGACAAGCACACGTGCAATCAGAGCTCAAGCCAAGAAAGCATGTTAAGATTCATAGCTATATTTTAATACATAGGTTTTATGCACTTTACCAACAGAGGAAATTGTCAAAGGAAGAGGCAATCATGAAATGTGATTGCTCCGGTCAGAACAAAGGGCCAGCAGAAAAGACTTAGGGTCTGATTTCTGCATCTGTCTGATGTGGTTTGTGACCTTAATCAGCAGACGTTTATGGAATCTAAAAAATGTTATTGATGGATATGCATTTCTTCTTAAATATTTCAGGAAGCTTTGTGGCTTTTGACATCATTCATAAACGTAACAGGGTGTATAAGGAGACAGCTTTATTTTCTGAGGAAGCATGAAGAATCATGGATGGCTGTGATCACTGCATTATGCCAGTGTAATAAACCACTTCCTCAAAAGATGGCAAAGTACAATAAAACTATGTTATGAAGGAAGTATAATATACTAAAAGTATTCAGCACACTGTTACCATAGTTTTTATAACAACATATTTTCAATGATTATGGCAAGATTTTTATTTTGTGAGCAAATTTCCTGAGTCAACCTTTATGTCCCTTAGATTTCAAGGATACAATTTGTGGTTATACAACATAAAGCTTATCCTGACAATACAAGTTTAAAAACAAAAACCACTTATAAGCCGCTTTGATATGACAAGGAACCCCTACTAGGCTACTGACAGTTAATTTAAACTTTATGTGCTTCCAATTCTTGATTGTAGATGAGGGCTAATAATATTTACTGCCTTATCTTTCCTTATTGTTCCTTCTGTCACCATTTCTCTGAGGCATTACAAAATCAATGAATTAACTTTAAAAAATACTAATATAAAGGTAACATTTGAGATAACTTTTTTTATTAACGGAATATCTTCAAGCTATTTTGTTATTATGAGAAATCATATATATAAAGTTGGCAAAAGTAGGTATATAGTTGTAATACAAATACATAAGACAATGATTAATAAATAACAATTCAAGAAACTGTTTTGCATACTCACAACTATAAATCTACTTTTACCGACCCTTTATATGTACACACACACACATATAAATACATTGCAACAGTTAAGAAATGAATAAGTTACAATTGCCTGACACTTTTACTTTGTAATTGCTTTCCATATATCTCATTTATATTAAATTAAAACACTAAATAACTGATTTAGTTATCAATGGATTTGATAATCCATTGATTTAGTCAATCCATAGGATCATGGTTTAATTACAATGAGCATAGATGAACAAAGAGTATTCTAGTTCAAGTAGACAAAACAGTATGCAGAGCATACTAAATAGCACCTAATAAAACATATAAAATCATTCCAGATAAGTACTACGTTAGTTAACTATTGCTCAATGTGACAAATTAACCCAAACCTACTGGCTTAAAACAATAAACGTTGATTATGTTGTATTTTCTGTGAGTCACAAATTCAGTAACAGTTTAGCTGGGTGGTTCTCGCTCAGCATCTCTCGCATGCTGCAGTCGAAATGGTGGCCAGGATTACAGTCATCTGGAGGCTTGACCAGAGCTGGAGGACTCACTTCCTTCATGGCTCACTTGCAGGACCTGGACAAGAAGTCTCAGTTCCCTACTGTGTGCTCTTCTCCACAGAGCTGCCTCATAAGAGGACTGTGTCCTCATAAGGTGGCAGCTGGCTCCCCCCAAAACAAGAAACTCAAAAGAACAAAATGGAAGCTGTGATGGGTTTTATGACCTGGCCTTGAATGTCACACTCTGTCTTCCCAGCAACATCCTATTTGTTCTATAAGTCATTTCTGGTCCAAGTGGGAGGGAAGTGCTCAAAGGCCTGAATACCAGGGTATAGGGATCATTGAGGAACATCTAGGGGCTGGCTACTATGATCACCTATAAAATGGATGAAATTAAAAAACTATCTTATACACCCTAGCAAATTCACTAGTCGCTTGTCCAAAAAGCTTCCAATAGGTATGGAACTCAGTAAGAGAAACTATAAAAGGTGTCAAAATAACGTCACAGAAGTCATTCTCAGGAAACTCACAGGAATGGACAAGATAAGCAATTATTTAGAATCATGTAAATGTTGTAACGGATTCTACTATGTCCTTCCTGAATTATTAAAAAGCATTAATATGGAACTAGTTAGAACTTAAAATAATCTGTAGTCTACTAGCAGTAGTTTAGGATTATAAAATATAAAAGAAATAAGGAAGAGATATTGAGCTTTTCTGCAGAACATCATTCCACCCACACAGGTGTATGACTGCAAAGGGTACATTTTAATACGTAATTGTATATGAAGTAAAAATAGAAGGCTACGGAGGCAAGAAGACCTGGTTTCTCTGCCCAGTTCTCCTATTTACTGAGTCAAGTTAGGCAAGTAACAAAATTTCTGAGCCCACTTTTCTCACCTGTAAACTTGTACCTACTCCTCTGGTTATTACTTGGGTAACAAAAGCCTGTGTGTATATGTTGGGGATAGCACCATGTCATACACGTTAGGAGGGGATATGGCTTGTTTTTTAATATTACACTTGAATCACCAGGGCAGCTAAGAATTCATGGGGAAATGCCCAAGGATGGTTAGATCCCTACTCTCATTAAAATAAGGTAGTTAACATGGAAATGAAAGACAGAAAATCTCCATTACATAAAACTTTTGCTGTAACATTATTTGTAAAGAAGCAAAAGTAAGTAGAAGATAACTAGGAATTTTTTGGTCTGAAGAGAAGGGATCCTAAGATTAGACAAGATGATCGTGTAGTTCTCAAGGAAAAAGAGTTTATGTAAAATCATTACTTCATTAAAATGGTATAAGGAACATTGAATGAAACTTCTCTAATAGCAAAATAAACTTTTATAAAGTGTAAAGAATTGTAGTCTGAGAAACACAGGTTGAAAATTATTGCATTTGAGGTATTTCAAAAAGTCAAAGAATACTTATCGGCCTCTGCCACATTATACATAAAAAAGGTAACACTTCTGCTGGAATTCCCTTCCCCCTGCATCCCCATCTCACTCTCTTTTGGCTGGTCTAGTCTACAGCGCTCCACTCAGTTCTTATCTTTTCCAAAACGCCTTCTGACGTTGCTCCCACCCCTCCACTCAGGACTAGGTGCTGCTATGCTGAATGAGCACAGCACCCTTGATGATAATGCTGTTGCTATAGATAATAATAACATCTATTACAAATGATATTCTTTAAACACTTACTATGTATCAGACACTATGTAGAGTGCTTTATGTCTATGATTATTTAAGTCTTAATCAGCAAGTATGTGAAAGCAGCTAGTAGTATTACTACCATTTTTTATATGACTAAATATAGTCATTGTTCCAGATCGCATAGACAGAAATGCTGGAACCAGTCTTTAATCTCAGGCAGTCTTAACTTAAATTCTTAAAGTCTTAAGTCTCTGACTTAAATTCTTAACTTAGTGAATACAGCCCCACTTACGTATTTTTTAATTATTTACTTTTTATTAAAATTTTATGGTTGTTCTATTACAGTTTTCCCGATTTTTCCCCCTTTGCCCTCCTCTGCCCAGCCCATGCCCCACTCCCACAGTCAGTCCCCACACTGTCGTCCACATCTGTGGGTCATTCACACATGCTCCTTGACAAGACCCTTCCCCTTCTTCAGACTCTTATCCCCCTCCTCCCTCTCCTCTGGCTGTTGTCAGTCTGTTCCTTGTTTTCATGCCTCTGGTTCTATTTTGCTTGCTTATTTGTTTTGCTGATGAGATTCCATTTATAGGTGAGATCATATGGTGTTTGTCTTTCACTACCTGGCTTATTTCATTTAGCATAATATGCTCCAGTTCCATCCATGCTGTTTCAAAAGGTAAAACTTTCTTCTTTCTTTCTGCTGCAAAGTGTTCCATTGTGTAAGGGTATCACATTGTTTTTTTGATCCACTCATTTACTGATGGGTTTGTAGGCTATTTTCTACACTTGGCTATTGTGAATGACACTGCCATGAATATAAGGGTGCATAGGTTCTTATGAATTGGTGTTTCAGGATTCTTAGTATATAATCCCAGCAGTGGAATTTCTGGGTCAAAAGGCAGTTAGTTCTATTTTTAGTTTTTGAGGAAATTCTATACTGTTTTCCACAGTGGCTGCACCAGTCTGCATTCCCACCAAGAGTGCACTAGGGTTCCCTTTTATCCACATCCTCACCAGCACTTGTTTATTGATTTATTAATGATAGCCATTTTGGCAGGTGTGAAGTGGTATCTCATTGTGGTTTTAATTTGCATCTCTCTGATGGCTAGTGATGCTGAGCATCCTTTCATATGTCTCTGGGCCCTCTGTATGTCTTCCTTGGAGAAGTGTCTGTTCAGGTCCTTTGCCCATTTTTTAATTGGATTGTTTGTCTTCCTGGTGTTGATTCATATGAGTTCCTTATGTATTTTGGAGATCAAACCCTTGTCCAATGATGTATCATTGGCAAATGTTTTCCCATATGGTCGATTACCTTTTCATTTTAATGAGGTTTTCTTTAGCCGTGCAAAAGCTTTTTAATTTGAGGTAGTCCCATTTGTTTATTTTTTCCTTTATTTCTCTTGTGCTAGGAGATATATCAGCAAAAATATTGCTACATGGGATATCTGAACTTTACTGCCTATGTTTTCCTCTAGGACTTTTATGGTGTCACAACTTGTATTTAAGTCTTTTACCAATCTTGAATTTATTCTGGAGTATGGTGTAAGATGGTGGTCTAATTTCATATTTCTGCATGTACCTGTCCAGATCTCCCAATACCATTTATTGAAGAGGCTATTTTTACTCCATTCTATGTTCCTGTCCCTTTGTCAAATATTAACTGACTCTATAAACATGGGTTTATTTTGGGGGTTTCTGTTCTGTTCCATTGATCTATGCGTCTATTCTTTTGCCAGTACCAGGCTGTTTTGATTATACTACAGGTGGCCTTGTAGTATATTTTGATATTAGGTATTGTGATCCCTCCTACTTTGTTCTTCTTTCTCAAGATTGCTGAGGCTATTTGGAGTCATTTTTGGTTCCATATAAACTTTTTAAATATTTGTTCTAGATCTGTGAAATATGCCATTAGTATTTTAATAGGAATTGCATTGAATCTATAGATTGTTTTGGGTAGTATGCACATTTTAATGATGTTAATTCTTCCAATCTATGAATGCAGTATATGCTTCCACTTATTTGTATCTTCCTTAATTTCTTCAGTGTTCTGTAGTTTTCCAAGTACAGGTCTTTTACCTCTTTGGTTAAATTTATTCCTAGGTACTTTACTTTTCTTATTGTTATAGTGAATGGAATTTTTTCCCTAGTTTCTGTTTCTGATATTTCATTGATGGTGTACAAACATGCCTTAGATTTCTGAATATTGACTTTGTATCCTACTATTTTGCCAAATTCACTTATTAGGTTGAATAGTTTTTTGGTGGAATCCATAGGGTTTTCTATGTACACTATCATGTAATCTGCAAATAATGACAATTTTACTTCGTCCTTTCCCATTTGGATGCCTTTTATGTCTTTTTCTTGTCTGATCATTTTGACTAGGACTTCCAATACTATGTTGAATAGGAGTGGTGAAAGCAGACATCCTTGTCTTGTTCCTGATCTTAAGGGGAAAGTTTTAGTTTTTGCCCATTGAGTATGATATTTCTTATACATAGCCTTTATTATGTTGAGGTACGCTCCCCCTAGTCCCAATTTGCTGAGTGTTTTTATCATAAATGGGTGCTGAATTTTATCAAATGCTCTTTCTGCATCCATTGATATGATCATGTGATTTTTGTCTTTTATTTTGTTTATATGGTGTATTATATTTATTGATTTGTGAATACTTTGCCAGCCTTCTATCCCTGGAATGAATCCCACTTGATCATGGTATATGATCTTTTTCATGTATTGGTAGATCCAGATTGCCAATATTTTGTTGAGGATTTTGGCATGTATGTTCATCAAAGATACTGGCCTATAGTTTTCTTTCTTTGCTGTATCTTTATCTAGTTTTGGAATGAGGATAATACTGGCCTCATAAAAAGAGTTTGGGAGTCTTCCCTCTTCTTAAATTTTTTGGAATAGTTTGAGAAGCATAGAAGTTAGTTCTTTAAGCGTTTGGTAAAATTTGCCCGTGAAGCCATCTGGTCCAGTGCTTTCGTGTGCCAGGAGTTTTTTGATTACTGCTTCAATTTCACTACTTGTTATCATTCTATTCAGGTTTTCTGCTTCTTCTTGATTCAATTTGGGAAGACTGTGTGTTTCTAGAAATTTGTCCACTTCACCCAGGTTGCCCATTTTCTTGGCATATAGCTGTCATAGTAATTTCTTACATCCTTTGTATTTCTGTGGTATCAGTTATAATGTCTCTTCTTTCGTTTCTGATTTTATTTATTTGGATCCTCTCTCTTTTTTTGTTGATGAGTCTGGTTAAAGGTTTGTCAATTTTGTTTCTATTTTCAGAGAACAAACTCCTGGATTTATTGATCTTTTGAACTGTTTTTTTTCTTTAGTGTCTATGTCATTTAATTCTGCTCTGATCTTGATTATTTCCTTCCGTCTATTTGCTTGGGATTTTTTTGTTGTTGTTCCACTAGTTCTTGCATCATCTTATTTATTTTAAATACTCATTGCACAGACAGTGCCTGGTCCACATAGGTCCTCCACTCCATTTTAAAAATGATTTAAAATATATTACAGTGATAAATAATTTAAATATTAATAAAATTTCTTCTCACTAATATAGCCAGATTGAGGACGAAGTTTTCTAGAAGATACAGGGTTTCTAATGCCACAATAGAAGATGACACTTGCATTGGAAAGGCTATGGTTTTAATAACTACCTTTGTCCAGACTTTCTCTTTCTACAGACTGGTGATTCTCTTCCAGGGACAATGCTGCCCCCCCAAATGTTGCCCCCCACCCCACAATTTGGTAATGGCTGGAGACATGTTTGGTTCTTACAACTAAAAGGTGACATCTAGTGGGTAAAAGCCAGGGATGCTGCCAAGAATTCCACAGTGTAGTGAACAGCCACCCACAGCAAAGAATTGTCCAGCCTAAGATGTCATTCGTGGTACAGACCAAGCTAGTCTTGAACAGGTATGTGCATTTCCTCCTAACTTCAATATACTTTATTAATATTTATGGAATCTTCAGTAACCTCCAAATTCCATCATGTTTTAAATCTAATGAGCAGTAAAACAAAAACATAGTTTCAAAAATCAAGAGAGCACTACTAATATTTTGGAAAATGATGACTTCTAGGAAGATTAACATTGACCTCAGAAAATGCTAGAATATCAAAAGCAAACATTGGTGGAAAGAAGAGTTATTTACTGAATACACCTATTTGGTTCAAGCCATGGGCTAGGCCTCTAGAAAACTCACAATACCCAGTTGTTTTACTCAAGAAACAACTGAGTCTTAGGAAGGCAAGGTGGTCTTTCTAGCAGCAGAGGTTTAATGGAGTAGCAAGGCCCAGACCTCTATGTGTCTAGTCCAAGGTCAAGGCTCCGCCTTTACATGATCACACACTTAACGTTATTTAAGGGAAGCCCCGGAGGAGGAAGAAAAAACCAGGCCCTCTGGTTCATCTTCACATGTATCAAACAAACAAAATGCTGTCAGGCCAACTTGGTTTGTAGTTAAATAAATGGTTTATTTGGAGGAAAACTGTGAAGTTCCTAACAGACAAAATGACAACCCCACAAAGAAGTGAAGTAAAACAAAACAAAATTTGAGTCAATTGCCATATGAAACAAACATAAATGACAGCATGTGGGTTTCTACTGTGAACGGCCTTTCATTCTCCACACATTATTCTTCCAGCCTCACCCACAAATACTGAGAATTACCCTTTCAGACTCGCAGGCACAAGTGCTGGAAGAATACCGGCTGCACTGAATACCAAGAATATCTCTCCACTATTCTCCGAAAAGTGAACACCAAATGATGGCAAAGAGAACAATGGGAAAGGAGATGGCGCACCTCAAGGACAGAGGACCCTGAAGTATAATTTTCATGTAAAAAAAGGCTGTTTCCCCTCCCTGAGGCTAAAGTTTGCTAAGTTCATTTTCCAGCCTTCTCTTTACTACAGTGTTCCCAATAGTCCCAAAGTATGCACCAGCATACTCAACTTCCTCAGACACCCAAAATACCGGTAAACGGAAATGCAAGGTGTTGGATGCTTCTTGAAACAAAGAAAAAATTAAAATAGTAGAGGACTCATATGGGCACAAAATCCACCCAGTGCACTATTTAGAGAATTCTATTCTGAGAAAAAATATGCTGATAACTAGCCAATAAACAAATAAATAAAATCTAGTTTATTCTGCTTTCAAGGCAAGTTGATGTCCATGAGAGAGAAAACACTGCTGCTAACAGAAACTGTTCTAATTCCAAGGGCTGGCATTTTTTAAATGAGAAGAAAATAGGTCATAAAAATATTTCTGGAAAACTGTGATTCTATAAAATAATAAAGCACCATGAGAGAAAATACCTCCTTATCCTAAAATCTGTTGGGATAACTTCCAGATCTATAAGAAATCTTGATAGGTTTAGATGAATCATGTCCTTGTTAAGCCAAATCACACTGGAAAAGCAACAGCAATACTACCAAGGGGACACCCAGGCTCTCCAGCTACCTCCCACCTCCAAGGTGGGTAAGAAAACCAGTCCAGGGGACAAGAGGTTACAGAGAGCAAGGGCGAGGTGACAAACTCTCCACCTGTGCGAGCACACCATTTGCCTTCACAGAACCACCCGTGCCAGGAAGAGAGCATAATTACAGGCACTGCAGATTATCCAACAGCGGAACAGATATTGAACCGTGGAACTTCTTTAAAAACACAAAATCATATATTTTCTACAAGTGCAGATCACTCCTGGAGGCACCTTCCACATGAGTGACTGAAGAGTGAGTCTTCCACAACCAGGGTCAAATACTGACTGTATTTCAACCCAGTTCAGATAGGCCAGTGTACGTAAAATAATACTGTACGTAAAAGTATTTCTCCAACATTATACTTCTAAAATTCTATCCACACTTTTTACTATGGGATTGTAAACTCATGAGGTCTAGTCTGGCAAATAATCAAAAATTATTTTTTATAATTAAAAATCAACATTAAACATTCACAGTAAAATCATAACAATAAACAACATTCAAAATGTCTGGGGTTATTAGCTCCCTAGCTAATAACAGTAGTTACAGGATATAAAAAAGCAATGATTGGTAGTAAACATCTTTAGGTAAATGAATACCAGCTTCCTGGATCAACATATTAGAGTACTGTTAATCTGCTTCAGGCAAACATATATATATATGTTTAATATATAGCATATATCTCATATATATATGATAAGCTATCCTCAATTATCTATTTCTCCTCTGTTTACTATAGCAATTTTGCTCACCATTTTACAAATGTACTTTTAAATATTTCAGGAAAAATGAGGGCTTTGTACAGCATGAAGAGCACGATTCTATTCCTGTTTTGTGTGTGTGTTATATACGTTGTAGGGTACATAAAACTTGTTAGCAGTAGTTGCCTCTGGGGAGTAGAATAGGCAATTGACAGAGGATTTCTTAAAGACTTTTCATTTTATATATTTTTATGCATTTAATTTTCTATTATGTGCACATATTTCTTGAAAATATAGTTGAAACTTTAAAGAAAATGATAATTTATAGGAGAATAAATAGCTATATCTAGCCTTTCATTCTTTTGCCCAGTCTCATCAAACTCAACTGAAATTATCATTTTTTTTTCCCAGAAAGTAGAGGAATAACAGTCTAGCCATTATAACCAATTTTCTTTAACTCAAGGGAAAAGCTTTCTGTTGGGAGGAAAAGATAAACAAAATGGACCTTTAAAATAAATAGAAAATTAGAAAAGAAAATTGCTTTGTTGGGACAAAGACTTCGCTGGGAAGGGTTGCCTTGCAGGGTGCCCTGGTAAAGCACTTTCATTTTCCCCCTCTGATGGGGTTACAGGTACAAGACGACACTCTTCTCATGCTGACATTTAAAATTAAAAAGTATTATTAAAGCATTCATAATTATCAAATATGAATATTATTACTAAGCAGAGCTAAAGATTTTTTTAAATAGGCTTTTAAAAATTACCCGAAAACTGGATATCCCCTATTATTATAGGTTTAGCTTTTACTTCTCTTTTATTCTACTTTATCTATTTTATTTCTACAAGTATACAGATCACACACATCTTTGATCAAATATACTTAGCCTTTTAACAAAAAGGCAAAAAGAGATACTTTGCTTCTCTCTGAGTCCATGAAGACCGGGCTCCGTGTTCTTAGGGCTTTTAACAGAACTTGACTCCTACAGAGCTGTCCTGAGGGAGGAAGTCCCACAGTTCTAAGCACTAGATGTGCTTTGAAATTTTCTTCTGGGTCTTAACAAATGGAGTCCAATCGATTCCAGACAGAGTTTTAGGGTGAGAATTACCGCTCTGTCACAGTTCCGTCTGTGACCAGCCCAACTCTTTCATCGTTCCTGGCATTAGTCTGTTTACCTAGAAATGTGAAATTGAATGTATCCCATAAACTGACAGATCTCTTCCAACACTAAAACTCCGGCTCTGAGAGCAATATGTCAGTGGTGGTCAGTGGTGGCTATTTTCTATTGAAATGCCCATTAGCAAACAAACTGAACCAAATGCGTATAATACCAAGGCCTCTTACCTACCCCGATATATGACAAGGAGGATGTGGGAAATCAAAGAAAGCTGTAGTTTTGAAGCCGTATCACAGCCACAGCAGAAGGATACTTTCAGATAAAATGTATTCTAAGTAACTGCACTTGAGATTAATTGAGAGGGACTAAGGGGAAAACTGTTTTTAATGCAGACAAGAATTAGCATATCTTAGAAACCACTAATTCACTGGCAGAGTTTATCTTCCTGAAAATTATTCAGCAGAGCCTTTTAAAATTTTAAACAGACATATTACTCAAAGAATGCTGTGTGGGATTTTTTTTTTAAAAAATACATTGGAAGGGGAAATGTAAAGGCATGAGTAAAAAGTAGGAAAAATTATTAAAGAAGAAATTTTCCAGAGGTTGATACTCATTCAAAACTGTATGAGCATATCAAACTTCCCTCTCTTGTACCAATCACTGGGACACAGATATGGCGACGGGATGTCATACAGAACTGAGATAAAGTGTCAAAGACCTTAATCTAATCCTTATTAAAGTATGTAATAGTGACAACAAAGGAGGAAGTAAAGCAGTGGGCAGAACACAAAGGAGAGAGATGCCTTCCCGCTGGGAGCTGGGGACTGCTCCATGAAGGCAGTATCACCACGATGGTTCGGGCTCCAGCAGGGGAAGAGGGGGTGGAAAGCGGCATTCCAGGGCCAGGTCCTCATGTGAACCAGGGGTTCCCAGAGTGGTCCCTGAACCAGCAGCAGCAGCAGCATGTGGGAAATGATTAGAAATGCATATTCTCAGGCCTAGCCTCTAACTTACTGAGTCAGGGGCCCTGGCATCAGACCCCACAGTCTATGTTTTAATAATCACTCCAGGTGATTCTGATACAGACTAAAGTGTGAGACTCACGGCTATAAGTAAAGGTATAGTGAGACAAAAGCAATGTTTTTCAAATGTTTCAAAGTGGATTAGCAGAGTCAGGATCATCTAGAATGGGGCGGGGGGTGGGGGGAACACCTTTCAGTTCCGCCTTGAAGTTTCTCAATCTATACAGAAAATTCTCCAGGTAACACTGCTATGTAGTGAGTGAGGTTCAGGAACTAATACCAGAGTAGTGGGAACTTAAATGGAAACTTAACATGAAGCCAGGCAGTTGAGGGGCCTTAAATTCGAGTTTGATGAGTCAGACTTCAGGAGGAAGTCACAGAAAACCATTTAGGTGGTGGGTTTTTTAACCCATTTGTTGAAATATAAGACCCGTGTATACAAATGTGCGTAAGTCATACTTGTACAACTCACTGAATTATTACAAAATAAACACCATTGCAAGTTTCATGAGTAGATAAAGCAATGATGCTTCAGAAAAGTTTACATTCCAGTGGTCAGGAGTCCTAATTTAGAAAGCAAAATTTAGGAAGAGGCACCAGATAAAAGGCTATTACCAACTTCGTGTGATATGACAAAAAGACAGGGAGGATATTTGCAGAGAAATCACAGAATCTGAGCTGGGAGGACGGTAAGAGTAAAGAAACTGAGGCTAAGAAATGTCGATCAAGGCCATACAAATGACTGGAGAAAGAGCAAAACTTGTAAACCAGACTTTCCGTCTGCAGGCCCGGGGCATTTCTCCTACGCCACCCTGCACGCCAGGAAAGGACACAGCCAGGATTTTCCAGAGGCGATTGATAAGATTTGACAACCTGTCAGGTGAGAAAAAGGAGACAGAGAATTCCCAGATCACTCTGGAATCCCTGTGTAGGGGTTCAGAATGAGTCACCCCAAGATGTGCCTCTGGGATATATATGGATTATTCTGATCTGAAGGCAATCAAGACCCTGCGGGCTCAGGAGAAACTTTAACCCCCACCCCCCATAAAGAATCTAAAGGTGCCTTTCCCATAATAAGAGTTATCACACAAAATAACTTTTTATGACCTATTATAGGGCAGGGAAAACTTCTAATTAATGAACATCTGCTCTGTTATCATCCTGCAAATGACCTTCTTCCCGCACTCTGAAGTCTCCAGGCGCCTTACCTCATCCTTAGCTCAGAGTCCCATACATGCCTCATTTCCCCTTTTTGTCTCTGAACCTCTCCTGTATGCAGTCTCTGACTCTCTCACCTATGTGGGGTTCCCCTACGTATGGTCCTTTTCTCTCATGACTCTGTCTCATGTAGAGTTAATTATTAGATCAGCTGAAAGAACTCTGAAGGGAGAGGTAAGTTTCTTACTCCGCTGTGCCCTCCCCCACATCTGAGTCTACATGACTGAAGAAATGCTGCTTCCAGCCTTTACAAATTAGGGTCGGGACCTAGAAAATATCCTTACTACGTACAAGAGGGTATGACCTCAGCCGTTTAGCATTTGGAGCCTCAGCAAGGCCAAAAGATTCTCTTTCTCTTATTAGCATCTTGTTATGGCCCAACTCCACATCTAAAACAAAGCAAATCTTTTGCACATAGGATATAACAGTCTGTTTAAATTACATGGAAAGGGTAACACTGTCTCAGCCGACACTTGTGATTAATTCTAATAAGGGCTTGCTTTAGAAGGGTTTTGGCAGAACGTTTGAAGCTGACAGTTCACAAAAGACAATGACTTCACTGTTTACAACAACAAATATGGGAACACTATTGATATTGCACCATCTCTCCTCATTTCCCTGCATCTATTTAAGAAGACTGTTTGAATAACATTATAGCATGTACATATATCTTGACGTTTTTATGGATTTTATGAAAGTAATGTAAATTCAGTGACACACACATAAAATTTCTGCCTTTATTATGTTTGAAAGTCATTAGAAACTTGGCATCAGGAAAGCAATGAAAATAATTTCAAATGGTTATATTCCCTTTGAAAGTCTTTCAACAGTCTCCTTACTTATCGGATCTTTTCCTTTGCATGTCAATATTTAAGGTTTCATCTGAGTTTTGCAATGAAAAAAAAATGTCAGGCAAAAACACTCACATCATTGTGATCCAATTACTTTTCCCCAAGTCACTGGGAAAGAAATCGCTTGATCCAGTTCCCACGTGCACCGTTACATACTGAGCCACTCTAGGAGATGCCGGGGTTACCTCCAGAGAAAAACAAATTTCTTGCTCTCAGAATGTTTACATTCCATTTGAGGTAACAAAACATGTAAATGAAAACCGTTAAATGATGTTGCAAGGCAGTATGAGAGTAAGAGAAAAATTATCAAACAACAGGATTTGTATGGGGTTGAAAAATAAGCAAGTGGAACTTCCATGGAGGTGGGTATGTGATGAAGGCCCGTTCTACAAGAAGATGACTTAAGCCGGGCGGTGAGAAACAAACACCATATGATCTCGCCCACAACTGGAACCTAATCAACAAAAGAAACAAGCAAGCAAAGTACAACCACAGACATGGAAATAGAGAACAAACTGACAGTGACCAAAGGAGGCGGGGGAGGGGGATGTCGGGGAAAAGGGGAAGGGTCGTCAAAGAACATGTATGAAGGACCCGTGGACAAAGCCAAAAGGGATAGGATTGAGGGTGGGGCAGGGGGAAGTGGTGGCGGGAAAATGGAGACAACTGTACTTGAACAACAATAAAAAAATTTTTTTTTAAAGATGTTGACTTAAAAGTTTAGTTAGCACCACCCCATAACACTGGTTTTGGCTTTCTAGCTACAATTCTCTCTCTTAGACACTTCATTCAGTCATTTATCTCCTTCAAAATGTAACTGTGCACACAAAATCAAGTTTTTAAGAAGTCAAAAACTTCAGGGAAAGCTCTAGGTAAAATCGATTCTGCGAAGCTTGCTTCCCTCCATTTTGTCTTTTCCATGTTTGTTTTCCTCTATCCAATCACTTAGTCATTTTCCTATTATCAAAAGAAAATGTGTCCATGCGTCCGTTGTTGAAGGCTAAAATTCCTCACAGATTTAAGTGAATAGGCTGATGGGGGTTGGGAATGTCAGAAGATTTTCCTGCATTGCAGTATAAAGACAAATGCCCACTATACTTTTTGCTGAGGTAAATCTTGGGTATCCGTTAGTGGTGTGCAGCCCGATTTATTACTAACAGACTGTGTAAACATGTGCGGCTATTTTTGAATTATTGAAGAGTGATAGTTTCAGATTTAAAACAACTATTTAAAAATATCTCATTTCTTCACGCCTTATTAAAATGCATCACAGACTTGGAATTCCATTAATTTTAGCAAATAATTTTATAATTTCTTTGCATTCGTTTGCTGATTCTAATCAGTTTTCAGGGGCAGAACACATACTCTCAGCAAAGCCAATGAGTACATTCTATTCCTGACCACAGTTATTGGCTCAAGTATGGGATGGGACCTAAAAGAGTCCAACTGGAATGAGTTTCAGGACTGTCCCTAGCAGTTTGGGACACAAACCCAGTCTCTTGCCCTAAATATATGAGGGTGCATGTTGTATGCAGCATTTTGCTCCCTGAGGGAAACCTGCCTAAGAGGGAAGTTCTGACCCGCAGATGTGAGGGCTAAACTGTGGAGAGATGTGGTGGGAGTCTTGATCACAGTGGGCCTAGATTATTAAGTCAAATTCCTTTATCATTCAAGGTACTTTTTCCTGAAACTAAAATACATACGACTCATAAACTCAGTATTTACTGAGTGCATGCGATGGACTGGTTTCTGGGGGTGCAATAAAAAATGAGACATAATTTCTTCCCTGAAGTTGCTCATTTTGTAGCAGAAAAGTAAAAGAGTATAAACCAATATAGCATGATAATAAATTAAGAAGTAAATAGAAGACAATGAAATGTTACAAAAGAAGGGCACCTAATGCAGTACTGGTGTAATGACAATGAGTTTTAAAAGTTAACACAAAAAAGCCAGACTAAACCACACCAACATGTTATATAGTGTACATTTACCCGTTAGCAGTGTGGCTATGCCTTGCGGTCAATGTGATGTTCCTGCAGCTGACATACCAAATGTTAATATTCTCACCCAACATGAGCCTGTTGAAATCATCAACTCACTCCTGATACGAATTGTTATTCACGGCGTGGCATGGTAAAGACACTCAGTGGACAAAATGCAAAGTATTAACCCTCGGACTACTACCAAGTAACTGATACTACCTGAGGAGTTCGTCCATGAGAAATCTCTGGGAACCTGAAAGTCAGTGAGACGAAAGTTAACTGTGACTTTAAAAAGCCAGTGTGATGAAATAATAGTTGGATGTTAATATATATTCCTGTGTGAGCAAAATGTTTCCTGTGGAGTCACATGCAATAAAGGATATGAAAGCAAGTTAAGATTATTAAGCATTCATGACAAATGCCAGTGATGGCCATTCTTCCAGAGTGTGCACTTTTACTACAACAGAGATGCAGGAAGCATTATGATTTCATGCACTTACCTCTGGGAAAAGATTATATATTTAACTTCAGAGGACAAAATAAATATGTTAAAGTGGTCCCGACACAAATAAATGTGCTGAAATTTAAAAAAAAAATGTTACCTTCCTCTTCTTACTTGGGTTTGTACAATACAACCAAATGGTTGGGAGCTTTGTTCTTTTGACTGTCATTGAGAAAGTAATAGAATGAGAATTAATTATTTGACTGAGTCTCTTAGTGCAGCAGGGAAGTCAGCAAGAAAAATAGTATTTAGAGGTAATTAATTATCACAGAATAAGTGCTGTTGATTTTGTTCTCATAACTACCCTTTTTGGACAATTATTCTCACTTTACAGATGAGGTAACTGAAACTGAAAATTTAGTGACTTGACTGAATAAATGATTGCAGGGCATTTTGCCAAGCATGATTCTATTTTTTAAAAAATGATCATATTATTTATAATTGCTGTAGCTAAGGGACATTTCTACAGCACTGAACATTGAACTGCTTTTGCAATGATTCATCATTAGTGGTAGTACAGCCCCTGAGCTCTTGTTCCCTAGGTATTGAGTCTTCAGTCCATTTTTCATAGCTTAAGCTATAGCTTAATTTAAGTACCAGGCTCTCAATAAATGTTGAATAAAGAATGGCAATACGAGTTTAACTCCTCAAGCAAACAACCATTTCACAGCATCCCATTTGAAACAGTTAAGTCTTTATTTAAATTTAGAGTTTAAAGGACCAAAGTTTATTTCTGTAAACAGTACAGTGTTAATATGATAACAAGTCAGTGATGTGAGAGACAGTAAACAAAGCCTCTTAATAAGCTAACCAAACATCCCTAAGCTGGCTGGAATTCTACCAATAAGCACCATGTATATATAAAATTTAAATCTGTCTATTTAAATAAGACAAAAAAACAAATGAACTGAGGACTATTGCAGCACAAAGTAAACCCTCAAAGTGAAAACTTGTCAAAGAAAATGCAATACATAATCCAATGACCATTTGCATCTCAAATGCATTCTGGAGAGCTATTTTTCCCCAAATTCCCCCACCAAAAAGCTACTTAGGAATCAATTTATGGTCCCTACAGATAAAATAGTCACTTACTTAAAGAATATTTGTGACTACTCTGTGCCAGGTACTGTTCTTGGTTCTATGTCAGCACCGCGGTTCATAGTTTTATTAAGATGGTAGTATGTATGGTTTTAAGTGTTCCTCATCCTTCTGAGAATGTTAATCTTTTTCCTATTAGTGTTACATTTTCATTCCAAACTATACTTATTTTCCTAGCTGGTCTGGGACCTCAGGTTTTATTTACTTTAGAGAAAGAGAGGGAGAAAAACATCAATGCCTGGTTGCCTCTCGCACGCCCCTACTGGGGACCTGGCCCACAACCCAGGCGTGTGCCCTGACTGGGAATCAAACTAGTGACCCTTTGGTTCACAAGGCCGACACTCAATCCACTGAGCCACACCAGCCAGGACAACAATCACCATTCCATTCTCACTGCTTCTATGAGTTTGACTAATTTAGATTCCATGTATAACTGAGGTCATGCAATATTTGGGAGTTTTTTGCATCTGGCTTATTTCTCTTAGCATAATTTCTCCTCGGTTCATCCATGCTGTTGCAAATGGCAAGATTTCCTTCTTCCTTAAAACTCAAAAACATTCCATAGTGTATACAGACATATCACATTTTCTTCATGCAGTCATCCATCAACTTCTGCCTTGTTTAACCTACTATTTTCAAATTGGATTTTTGGTGCAGCAGCTAATGAGAATTCTAAGTAATGAACAATCCATCTCACAAGCTAGAAGCTTCAAAGGCACTGCTCCTCAATATATCTCATCCCCTGCTTTTAATCATTTATCAAATCGTGTTGAATCTATCTCAATGTTTTTCAGTTTTTGTATTGTAACTGATCTCTAGTTTCATACCATTGTGGTCAGAGAAGATGCTTGATATGATTTCAATCTTCTTGAATTTATTAAGACTTACTTTGTGTCCCAACATGTGGTTTATCTTTGAAAATGTTCCACGTGTACTTGAGAAGAATATATATTCTGCTGCTTTGGGATGAATGTTCTGTAAATATCAATTAAGTCCATCTATCCAGTGTGTCATTTAAAGCCGCCGTTACCTTGTTGATTTTTGTCTGAAAGATCTACCCACTGACGTCACTGGGGTGTTAGAGATCCCTGACTATGACTGTGCTGCTGTTGTTCTCTCCATTAACGTCCACTACGATGTTCTTTATGTATTTAGGGGCTCCTATGTTGAGAGCATATATGTTCACAAGGGTTACATCCTCCTGTTCAATTGATTCATTTAATATTAGTCTCCTCAAAAAGTTAAAAATGAAACTGCCCTTTTACTCAGAGATCCCATTTCTGGAATATATCCGAAGAAACCTGAAACATTAATTTGAAACAATACATGCATCCCTATGTTCACTGCGGTGTTATTTACAATAGCCAAGATCGGAAAACATCCGAAGTGCCCATCACTTAGATGAGTGGATAAAAGTTTGTGGTGAAATAGGAAATCTTACCTTTTGCAAGAGTATGGATAAACCTGGAGATTATGTTAAGTGAAATAAGTGAGTCAGAGAAAGACAAATACCATATGATCTCACTTATATGTGGACTCTAATGAACAAAATAAACTGACGAATAAAATAGAAACAGAGGCATAAATACATGGAACAAACTGATAGCTGTCAGAGGAGTGGGTTTGGAAAACTAGATAAAAGAAGGCAGAGGGATTGAGGGGAAAAAAAGACATGTATATAACACATTGACACAGACAAGAGTTTGGTGACAGCCAGAGGGAAAGGGTGGTGGAGGGCAGGTGGAGGTGGGCAAAGAGGGCAGCGAAAGAGACTTTGCTTGGGGTGTTGGGTGCACTATGCAGTGTGCAGATGTTTTGTTGGGTCATACATTGAAACCTGTATGGCTTTTGAACCAACATCACACCAGTAAATTCAATAAAAAATAAAATAAAAATCTTGATTCTGAGTAAAAATTCTCAAATTTAATTCCTTTTCTGCAAGTGCACAAACACTGCTTGAGCTCTAGCTGCCAAAGCCCCTGGCTTAGAATTTTCTAAGTCTCATACCTGATGCTCCCTATGCTATGGTCTATTCTCTAACAGTCTGTAACATAATCTTCCTGTCAAACAAATCTTTTTATATCACTATTCAGCATCAAAACTTCTGAAGGAAACCTTCCCATTACCTATAAATATAATCCAAATCCCTTAACTTGGTATACATACATCTTTAAAATCCTTCTCACTTCTTACCATTCCTCACTATGCAACAGACACTCTGCACACAGAAGTCCCTACTTTTCTCCAAAATTATCTCAGCCTTTTTTTTGACACTATGCCTTTGCTCACGGAGTCTCTTTGGTTGAAATATCCCTTTCCTTCTTCTCAGGCATAAAACATTTCTTTAACTATGAAGGCCCAGTATAAATGTCATATTTTCAAGGAAGGCTCTTAGAAATCTTCTGGTAGATATTATTGCTCTATTACATTTGCCCATACTTTTGTAAGAGCAGTAATAAATCATGTTTTAATTTACCTCTTTGCACACATGACTTACCCTAGGTTTCTGAAAGATAGAAATGATTTCTTATTCATCTTTGTATCTCTATCACCTGGGCATGTAGTAAATATTTGTTGACTAATTTCAAAAATTCCAGTTAAAGGTGAGATCATATGGTATTTGTCCCTCACCACCTGGCTTATTTCACTTAGCATAATGCTCTCCAGTTCCATCCATGCTGTTGCAAAGGGTATAAGCTCCTTCTTCCTCTATGCTGCGTAAAATTCCATTGTGTATATATACCATAGTTTTTGGATCCACTCATTTGCTGATGGACACTTGATCTCACCTTTAACTGGAACATAATCAACAGAAGAAAAAAGCAAACAAAATATAACCAGACACATTGAAGTTAAGAACAATTTAACAATAGTCAGGGGGGAGTAGGGAGGGGACAGGGAGGAGAGGGGATTACAGGAACTACTATAAAGGACACATGGACAAAATTAAGGGGGAGGGTGGAGGTGGGGGAGGGAGGTGGGTTCAGCTGGGGTGGGGTGGAGGGATGGGGAGAAAAGGCATACAACTGTAATTGAATAACAATAAAAATTTTAAAAAATTCAAGTACATCTACAAAGATTGACTCAGTGAATGTGAGGAAGCATCCTACCAGTATGAAAATATACAATGGTGACAACCCTCTCTTCTATTCATCTGGGACTCCCCCCACCATAATCTCTCTTTTTGGTTTCTAAAAGGGAAAGCGTTAGTTGAGACAGTGGCCTAGCAGTTGTTAAGTGTGAGAGCTTTGAAGCTACAGTGCCTAGTTGCCAACCCCAACTCTGCCACACCCCAGCTATATGACTCTGGACATGTCACTTACCCTCTCAGTGCTTAAGTTTCCTCATGTGAAATGAGGATAATACTTGTTCCTACCTCATAGGGTATCAGTGAGGACAGAACAAGTTTGCATATGTAATGAGTTGTAAATAGGTCAACATGTAATAAAGTGTAAAATGAATTGGATAATTAATGAGTTTACATATAAAACACTTAAAACAGAAACAGCCACCCTAAGCACTACATAAGGGCGAGTTGTTATTACAATTTCAAAAAAAAAATGATAAAAATAGAGAGGCCAAGGAAGATCCTGAGTGATTTGATAAACAAATAATGCCTAATTATTTGTATCTTTCCTCATTATTATCTAAGAATACACTTGTAAAACTGGCTAATTGCTATATAAATTATCTATTGAGTTTCAAGGGCTATAAGGGACCTGGAAGAAGGCTGCCACTTTCTGGTCCAGCATACATAAAAACACTTGCAGAGATACCTGTAAGTAATACTGGTAGAAGCCACAGCCCCATGCCTGCGAGGCTGGTCCTGAACTAGACCTTTATCTCTATCTAAAGGTCACCCATCATCACTTGTCCTGCCATGAACCCAACTCATCTCTCTGATCAAATTCCTGTACCTTTCTCTTCAGCTCTGCCATCCAATGGGTGCTTTTCCTTTAGCTCCCAATTCACATACGCATCCCTGACTGAGATGTGTTTTTATCCCCTTCTGAGATAACATACTTACTGGATGTGTTTCTGCTGAGTTCTCTTGCCTCTGGTCTGAACTCAAGACCATATCAACATTTTTGCTTTCCCCCACAGTGTGAATGGCCCAGACCCCACTGCCCTACCCAAGTCCTACTTCAGATTTTTGATATGGAGCTTGAAGAAGGCTTTAAGGTGGCAAGATGAGTTGGGACAAGAAACAGTCAGGAGGGCAGAAGGACCTGTGTCGGACACTTCAGTAAGAGGGAGAGCTGAGATGCATTGAGGCAGTGGTCTGTGTAAGGTCACAGACGTCCGCCCAGTGCATCAGTAATTCCATAGAGAAAGGAGCTCAAAGAAGATGAGAATGCCAAAGACGGGCTTTACTAATTCTGCCTAGAGCTGGCCTGGGTACTAAATATTTAAGCACAAACATCAGAACTGTAGTTTTTCATTCCCTGGGGTAAACCTGCACTTATGCTGCATTACTTTGACCACACATTTGCTTAAGCATCAGTGTTTCTAAATATATTCCGACAGCAACCACGGCTACAGAGGAAAAGAAAATCCGTGATGTTGTGTAAATTTTCAAAGATCTGACAGCCTTCTTTAATAATTAAAAAGATGCCGTACTAGCCTAATAGCAAAATTTTCTGCAAATTGACTTTCTACTCACAGTGTGAGAGGACTGGATAAGAGCTTGGATAATCATTTATGTTCCTTCCTACGCCATATTTCTTTGTGTTTAGCTTCTTATAAAATTAAAACAAATCAGATTAAAAATTTACAATCTCTCCAATATAAACCACATTTTATTAGAAAATGGGACATGATTTGAATCTTCTTTTATTTATTTTTATACCTTCTCCCGCTTGGTTGGCTGCCTTTTTGTTTTGTTGGTGGTTTCTTGTTTATTTGCAAAGTTCCTGAGTTAAGTACCCATATTTTCTTCTGTGTAAATTATTGTTTCAGATAGTATTATATTTAGGTCTTTGATCCATTTTGACTTAATGTTTGTGCATTGAATCGCCTTTTAATAATACTAATATATTTAAAGAAATAAGAAAACCTGAGGAAAATACTGGAACTTTGTAAATTATAATTGTTATGAAGATTATGGTAACTGGTGCTAAAAACACATGTTTGAAATACTTAAATATATATCTCCTCTATTTTGTATTAAGGAGATACAAAATATTGTATACCAAATACAATATTTTGTATCTCCTTAATACAAAATATTAAGTATCATATCTTGAAATGATTTTCAACCTACAGGATTTTGTTCTATCTTTGATTAGTGAAAATTTATGGTATGTAAAATATATATCTAATAAATGGAACCAGCATTACTCTTATAAGTCACATTACTGGTAAGTAGCATACCAGATAAATGGTCCTAGAGTAGAACATTCAGAAGTCACACTTAAATCTTACTTCTGAACATATATCCAAAGGAACTTTGAAATCAGTATCTCAAAGAGATATCTGCACTCTGTGGTGACGGCAACACTGTTTACAATAGTAAAGATATGGAAACAATTCAAATGGCCATTGATGGATGAACAGATCAAGAAGATGGGGTACATCACGCACTAGAATATTGTTCAGCACTAAAAACGAAGTCAGTCCTTACAGCAGGGACAAAATTTGAGGACATAATGCTAAGTGAAATAAGTCAGTCCCAGAAAAACAAGTATACCTAATTTCATTTATACGAGGCACCTAAAATAATTAAACTCATAGAAGCACAGAGTACAGAGATGATTTCCAGGAGCTGGGGGTGGGAGTGACTTATTCAACATGTATACATTTTCTGGCTTACAAGAGAGTAAGTTCTAGAGACCTGCTATGCAACATTGTGCCTATGGAGAGCAATATTGTATTGTGCATTTTAAAATTTGTTAAGAGGGTCGATCTCACATTAGGTGTTCTTAACACAGAAACAAACAAGAAAAGAGCATGAAGAAACACGTGAGGCTAAATTTATCATAGCCTTGATTGCAGTGATAGTTTTATGGGTGTATGCATATATAGAACCTCAACAATTTTTATACATTAATATATTTAGTGTTTTTGATACATTATATCAGTGATACATTAATAAAGCTCTTGAAAGAAGAAAAGGAGAGAGAGAGGGAAGGAGGGAAGGAGGGAAGGAGGGAGAGAGGGAGGGAGGGGGAAGGAGGAAGGGAGGAAGGAAGATGATTTAAACACTGTTACTCAATTTCTGAAGGACAACTAGAAACTATTACCAAATCTTCAAATATATGTATACACTATCATCTAACAATTCCACTTCTATGACTTATCCTAAAAAAGGAAGGGTATGTTGAAATATTTAGCAAGTGTTTAGTTATTAAGAATGTCAATGTAGTGATGTATCATAAATAAAAATAGATACAATTAAATTCCCAAGAATAACAAAATGGTTAATATAATGGGATACATCCATTAAAAGAAGACTATTCAACCATTTAAAATGATGTTGTAGAATAATTTACATATACAGGATGGGGACAAGTAGGTTCACAGTTGTGTGAATGGAAAATAACACCATAATTAATACATAGTAACACAAGAATAAACTCTGTTTTGTGTACTCACAACTGTAAACCTACTTTTGCCCCGCCTGGTACTTATAAAATGGTCACTTTATCATGAAATAAAAATTTCCAGTGACAAAATAGAAAGTGTGATATGATCACAAAATTGCTGAAAATGTACATACAAATATATTCAAAGATAACACTCTTAAAAGAACAGTCGAGCTTTCCAAATTGAATATATATGGCTATTTAATATTTTTAAATCTTAAGCTATTTATATGAAGATAGCATAGATTTTTTTCTATTTTATTTTTTATGTTTATTCTATTACAGTTGTCCCAATTTTTCCTTTTGCCCCCCTCCACACAGCCCACCCCTCTCTATCTCCCTATCTGTTCTCCCTATCTGTGAGTCATTCATACCTGTTCTTTGACTAATCTCTTCCTCTTCCTTCCATCATTCCTTCCCTTCCCTCCTCCCCTCCTACAGCTATCAGTCGGTTGCATGTTCCCATGTCTCTGGTTCTATTTTTCTCATTAGTTAATTTTGTTCATTAGATTCCAGTTATAAGTGAAGTCATATGGTATTTGTCTTTTGCCAACTAGCTTATTTCACGTAGCATAATAGTCTCCTGTTCCATCCATGCTGTCACAAAAGGTAAGACTTTCTTCTTTCTTTCTGCTGTGCAGTATTCCATTGTGTAACTGTAACACCGTTTTTTAATACACTCATCTACTGACAGGCACATGGGCTGTTTCCAACACTAGGATATTGTAAATAGCTCTGCTATGCTGCTATGAACATTGGGGTGCATAAGTTCTTTTGAACTGGTGTTTCAGGATTCTGAGGTTATATCCCAGCAGTGGAATTGCTGGGTCAAAGGCATTTCCATTTTTAATTTTTTGAGGAAATTTCTTACTGTTTTCCACAGTGGCTGCACCAGTCTGCATTCCCACTAACAGTGCACTAAGGTTCCCTTTTCTCCACATCCTCACCAGCGTTTGTTATTTGTTGATTTACTAATGATGGCCATTCTGACAGGCGTGAAGTGGTATCTCATTGTGGTTTTAATTTGCATCTCTTTGATGGCTAGTGATGCTGAGCATTCTTTCATATGTCTCTGGGCCCTCTGTATGTCCTCCTTGGAGAAGTGGCTATTCAGGTCCTTTGCCCATTTTTTAATTAGGTGGTTTGTCTTCCTGGTGTTGATTCATATGAGTTCCTTATGTATTTTGGAGATCAAACCCTTTTCTGAGGTATCATTGACAAGTATGTTTTCCCATATGGTCTGTGTCCTTTTCATTTTGATGATGGCTTCTTTAGACATGTAGAAACTTTTTAATTTGATGTAGTCCTATTTGTTTATTTTTCCCTTCATTTCTCTTGCCCCAGGAAATATAAGAGAAAAATATTGCTACATGGGATGTCTGAAATTTTACAGCCTATGTTTTCTTCTATGACTTTTATGGTGTCGCACCTTAAAATATTTAAGTCCTTTATCCATTTTCAGTTTATTCTGTTCGGTGGTCTAGTTTCTTTTCTTTTGGCGTGTACCAGTCCAGGTGGTGTAGATTTTTATACAACTAAAATACACTGGTTACCAGGCATGTGTTTCTTCAGTGCTAAGAGCCTTCTTCATAAATTCATTCTACCTATATCTGTCTTGCCCTACCTTTTTCCTTATTTCTTCTTCTACCTTGTCAGAGATTTAGAGAGGTATTCTTTCCAAGACTAACTCCACCATTAAACTCCCAGTCTCTTGCATACTCACCTGAAAACTATTATCCTGCTACCAGGTTAAATGTTCACTGTTCTAGCAAAGTTTTTTTGTGCTCTCAGACTGACTTTGGTCCATCTTTATCTTATTGCATTTTGTACACACCTCTGTTTCTTACTGTATTCCAATCATTTGCATGAGTCAGAGGACAGAACAGAAACTGGAAGCTATGTGAATATCTCCAGCACTCAGGACAGTGTCAAACACCTAATATTCAATTAACATTCCTCCCTGAAAATACAATTGAGTAACTCCAGATGGTATCAATTTTAATCACTTACATACCTGTAATCACTATGGTAGCCAAAATCTTACTCAATAGATAAAAAGTGATGATTTTCCTTAATGTCACTGGAAACTACTAAGCCTAGAAAATAAAGAGTTTGAAAATTTACTAAGTAATTTCTCTGTGCACTGGAAATATCAAGACTTCCTAGCTTAGTGGAGAAGACAGGCATAGAAACAAGTCATTTCATATCATCTAACTCAGTATTGAATAGAGTCCATTGCAATATAAGAGAATTCAGAGACATGAGTAACAATCTATCTCAAATTAACAACATATCCCAACGAAGAGAGAACAGACTTAAAGAAGTTGTTAATTTAGACCCTAAATATCATTTAACTCTTACTATCACCCTAACAGAGTTATCAGGGTTTTCTCATTACGCACTAGATTTCATGATCTACCTTGAGCCCAGCACACGTTGACCAATTTTAGAATACTGATGGGTACAGATTTCCGAGTTGAAGGCAGTGTTCACGATTTCATGCTGTTGAGTCGGCAAGCATGGAATCAATAGATGCGCAGAGAAGTAACCACAGCTTGACTCTAAGACCCGTCAAGAGCTCACTTTCACCAACAATTTTATTTTACCTTGGTCCATCTCACCTATCAACTTTAATCACTGGCAACATCAACCTGCACGTGGACACCCCAACACGCCAACCTAGTTCAGGTCTCTGCACCTTCAAACAAAGCCATGACTTTGTTCCCCCACCCCAAAAAAGCCACCTAAGTCTATCTCTTCCATAGCAAATTGCCAACTCATCGATTACCCCTGTGCATTACACAGTCTTGTCTTCCTTCATTGATTACTCTATTAAAATGTTTTTTTCTCTTCCTCCCGAGCTCCTTGAAAGCTGAGAAAATGTCATTTGTATCCTCTATTCCCAGCACATAGTACAGCACCTGGAAATGAATGCTCTACGAACAGACTGTTTAACCTTTCATTTGAAAGTACAAAGGCATGCTAAAATATTTTGATTTACCATGTAATCTGTGAAACTGGCCTAATATCAGAAATAAACCTGAGAATAAAATTATATGTAATTATACTTCATATATAAAAAATCTGGACTTTGAATTACATACCCTACTAGCATATCTATAAGGTTTTATTTTACCATTAAAGCGTAAAATGTTTACAGTCCTATATATCAATCAATATTAAAACAGATTTGATAAAAAGCCAAACTTTGATCAAATCCAGAATCTGTACAAACTAAAACCAGTTAGTTTGATATGCTCAAATAATAAAAATCACCTTTTTTTAAGTTTTTGCCACTCATTATGCACTTGCTAAAGGCTTTACAGTACATTGCCTCATTGATCTTCCCAACACCCCCAGGTAAATATTATCAGTATCCCTACTGACTACAAGAGATGCAGAAAGATCAAGCCTTTTGTCCAAGTCAAACAGCCAAGAAAAGGGCAGAGTTTGGATTTGGACTCAGATTTCCCGGGCCCCAGAGCCCCACGGCCTTTTAGTCACTAGTCACGTGACTGGGAGGACATGGTCCTCAGAGACCGCCACAGTGGACCAGGCAGCTGAATGAAAACTATAAATCCAGTAGATCTCTAGCGTTCCTCAGGTAAGTTTCCTCTACTTAAGACAATTTTAAAATTCAGTGCATTACTTCCCTATCTTACTGCTTATCTGCCAGAGAAACGTATCTGTCATATAGCTAATTAAAACTGTGTAAATATGACAAATATTCAAGTTAAACATACACAGAGCAAAGCAAATTGACTTCACATTTGTAGAGCTGGCCCTTGAATAGCAAGGATTTGAAATGTGTGGGTCCACTTATACACAAATTTTTTCAATAAATACTATAAATGCATTTTCTATTCCTTAGTTCTCTTAATTACAATACATTCTTTTCTCTAGCTTACTTTATTGTAAGAAAACAGTATATAATACATATAACATACAAAATATGTGTTAATCAACTGTTTATGGTATTGGTAAGGCTTCCAGTGGACAGTAGGCTACTACTAGTTAAGTTTTGGGGAGTCAAAAGTTATATGCAGATTTTCCACTGGACACGGGTTATGCACCCTTAACCCCCACGTTGTTCAAGGGTCAACTGCATGTGATGGTTTATTTCTTCCACAGACTTGTGTTTCACATGACAAAAGATGTGCTGAAAATAAATATAAATTAGGGAGGGATTTGTTCAATAAATATTCACTTAATATCTACTGTATGACAATAACTGGGCTAGAACATAAAAATTGGCAGGATATATTCTCACTAACAGGCAATCTCAGTCTATTGGGAGTTCCTCTTATCAGGTAAATGAATTAACTGCGGCAATTTGAGGAATGCAGATAAGGAGAACACGTCCACACAACCTACCATTCATGCTTAGTACAGCTCACCAGTTCCTTGGAGCACTTTTTTGTTAATGTCCCACAAGAAAATATACACTACCACAAGATCCTTAGAATGAAATAAACAACAAAAATAGCCACAGCAACGTTTTATGGTACAAGCACCATTTGTAGTTTATAGCTCATTTAGTGAAATTAGTTGAGGGAGAACACATTGTGAACTTTCAGCTGTCAAAAATCATACATTTATGAGAAAAACAAACTATCCAACATACAGATACACATGTCAGACTGTTAGATAAGAAACAAGCCAAATGACAGTATTTCGAATGCATTACTTTCCAATCAGTGGGATCTTACACCATAAACACACTTTTGCAATTATCTTTTTCTCATAATTGGGTTTATCTTATTGGTATATATTGAAAAAGCAAAACTCCATTTAAGAAAAAGAAAAGCTAGTTACAAATAATGTGAAGAAAAACAATGATCCTACTGTACAATGTCTGGTTTCCATTTTAAACTCCAGCGAGGAAGTCCTGCAAAAATGTCATCTAACCTTCAGTCCCTATGTGAAATGTGTCTCATCCCTTCCTCATGCTCCTTCATCGACTCACTTGCCTGTCGCCATCTATGTGTTTTATGCCCAGAACGGCCTGATCTGGCAATTTAGTTCCCCAAACCCAAGAGCAAACGTATTCCAGTCAGGGAACATTCCTTCCAAGTAAATATCCAGGCTGTTTTGCCAGATGTTCAACTAAAAAACTCAATTACTACACAGTATTTCTGTCCAGTCTTGCCACCAGCAGACCATTATTATACACAAAGATTTTTGACAAGTCAGTGGAAACTGGTTAAAATAATTGGGCACACTTGTTTAAACTCTAGAAGAAGGGCTAAGCTGTTTTTCTTCTTTCCTAGTACAGGCAGATGATAATACAAGATGATCATAAAATTCTGAGTGGATATTCTCTTGTCCATGATAATATTTTTAATACAGTAGACCAGCTACTTCCTCTCACCCCCACTCCCCCAAGGGCAATATGAATTATTAAATAAAGTATTTACAACTATAAATGTATAAGATAATACCCATAATTCTTAGTCTGTTAAAAGACAAGATTTATTAGCATCTATTTTGTTGTTGTTCCAACAGTATGGAGTCTTAGTAAGATTTCCTTTTATGATTTTGTTAGTCATTAGCATTAAGTAGATCTACTGAAAGTGAGGAGAGATATAAATTATGTAAAATTGGTTCAATTATGTAAAATTAGTAACTAAACATGTGACAGAAGCTGTGCTGGCAAATATGTAAGTTTCCTATGCTCAAGACTGCAGAGGTAGAAGAATCACGTGATATTAAAGAGGCGGTAAGATACTGAGAAAAGAGCATCAGATGTGTGTAACAGTGGCATTCCTATTCAACAGACCCATCAGTTTTTAAACAGTGATCATTTGCAGACACTCCAGGGCAGGTTGAGTTTCTCTTTTCTCTGAGAGGCTCAGCCTTCTCTCAAAGCTGGCGCCTGTCCTCGCTGCAGGCTGGGAAAAGCAGGGCTGTTTGCATGGCAGAGGACCAAGCCCTTAATCAGAGACTCATGCCATTGAGACGCTCAGATTTTACCACCTCCAACTGCTGCCCAACAATCGGTTCCCAATTGTCTAGGCCACTGAGAAAGAATATTTGCAGAATTCCTCTGGAATTTCCTAAGCCTGCTGGCCTTTCCATTCAAATGTCAGCATTTTCTTTTCATGTAATAGGCTTTGCTAAACAAACAAAAATATGGCACTGTATGAAACTGTTTGATAAAACAGGACAAATTCAGAATACCGGTATATGGGCAACCTGGGTAATTCATTGTCAGGGGAACTTATTCAGCCAAAACATTTAGAGGAATTTCGGAGAGTTTAGCAATTTAGCTCATGCGAACAAGTACAACATATATCACCACCCAAAATATCAGACCAAAGATTAGCAACAAACGTTAGGCTGCAGGGAATAATCCGATTGTCTTCATTACCAGAGGTGAGAAAATAATCATCCTTGAGGCTTTACTATCTTACAAAAAGAATTGGGTGGGCATGATTAGGCCCCTACTGGAGAGGGAAAGGATAGGGAGCTACTTCCGTTAAAGCTCCAGATTAACAATTCCGAATTGAGGAAATTTCTCGATTCGGCCACAATAATGTTCACATGAGATCAAAGAATGACTGTTCTCTCACCCCAAACCTGTTGAAAACTCCCATTATGACATACATCTACAAGAGTGAAACATTCTGAAACTGGTCTATAACCTGCCTGGGGCTACTTTAGAGCAGGAACGTCACACAGCGAGTCCTAAGCAGCACTAGTGAAGTCCCTCTCGGGGTGCCTTTATCAGAGTATCCACGGTGCCCCGTAGGCCCCAGTCAGCTTCCAGCCTCTTGTTGACTCTCACTAAGCTTCCTAATGACAGGCAGCAGCTGGCCTTCAATTTTCTGATCAGGAAACCTGGGAGGAAGGCCTAATGAGCTAGGCAGGATCCAAATCTGGTTTTGGAGCCAGACACTGTGCAAAACACCCACAGTGCCGGCCCATCAAGAGGCCCAGAATTTCCGGTTTCTAACAACGATGCAGCAAGCTACCACTGAATCCTATTTTAGAAGCTTTACTTCAACAGAATGAAAAGTATATTTCACAATTCATAAACCATCTCAAATTTATATCCTTCTTTATATTTTACTAAAAATTGGGTAGATTTACTTCTTAATCACTAGTACAATATTATACAATATATATATGTATGTAAATGTTATACTTACACATATATACATTTGGATATATATAAACACACACATTTACTTGTATATAAATAAACATAGTAGGCACATATAAACCTAAGCTTATATAAATATATGTGCACATATTTTTATATTTATATAGAATTGCATCCTGGAGCAGTCATTTTTAGATAAGCCAACCTAGAATAATTTTCTTATGTTTAAATGGTTTTGAAATCAACTGACACTCTTGAACATGGGTGATCACAGTGTTATGTGTAAGGCTTGCTGCCCACTCAATTCATCTATGTTTCCTGGTTCAAGAAGTCAGCTCTTCTCCAAGCATAAGCTTCTTCCACCGTGTAAGTTGACACTACTGACTGTACGTTTTTATATTTTCCAGAAACATCTTCAACTTTGGACTTCGTACAAAATAATTAAGGAACAAGTCTCATGTGCATTTTCCATGCTACAGAGTCTCCAACAGGAAACCATCCTAAAATCAATAAGGGAGATTTGGCTGACAGGATTTATCCCATTGCCCATAAGAATAAATAAAATGGACAAATAAAGTTCAATATTTGAGATGAATAGAAGTAACAAATTTATTAATCACAACTTTCCTTTTAAGAAATAAGAGCTCAAACTGAAAATGATTCATTGAGAGATTATGTTACAAAGACAGTAATTTTCATGAGCAGGAATCGCGGTAAGATAACTCCGTGAGGATAACAGCATCTCATGTGCATTCTTCTTTCTTCCAAAATTTTCCAGTTGAATGACCATTAGCAGCCTTTGAGGGGACCATTCAATAAGTCACCACTGCTTGTCTAATAATAATGTTTCCTCATCTCCCTCTTTTCCTCGGTCATTCCTACACAGTGAGCACTGCACAGTGGGACTTCTACTGCCATGGCTTCCAGCCTTATTCTCACAGCCATCTAATGACGTGTGGATTAGTCTGACCCCATCTTCCGGACAAATAAACTGAAGCTCCATGGGCTATGACTGCATAGAAAAGAGGGAGCAACCTTGGCACACATACCCAGATCTGTAGGACTCTGCAACCTTCCTTTTTAATCACCACAAAGTCCTGTGTCAGTGCACAAAGCTCCTATAAGCTTCTACACATAAACTGGATGATCAAGTTCCATGAGCGAGCAAATTGATGTGAATAATTAAAACCACAAGGATGGGGCCTTAACTTCCTTCCCCCTGCTGGGGAGTCTGCTGTTGAGTCTTCTCATCTCAATCATGGAGGGCCTGAGAAAAAGGCAGTCTGCAAACAACCCATCGCTGATGAATCCTCGACAGCCCTGTCCTCCAGCCGTCCAAGTTCTGCTACTGCCTGACCTAAAGTGCCAAATGCACATTTGGGTAGATGATCTCTTCTTGGAATTCTTTGCTATTTACCCTATGGAGTGACGACTCTATACCTAGACAGCCTTTTCTTCCCTGTAGAGTGTGAAGACTGTTTTAGACTTGTATCACTCAGGAATTACAGTAGCCAATAAACCTAGTCTGTACTAGGCTCACTCTGTTCCAAACCTACATGAGTCATCTCTCCTCATGTTCTCAACAACCCTATGAGGAAAGACTATTTTGACCCTATTTCCCAAGTGAGGAACCTGAAGCAAAAAGAGATTAAGGCATTCGATCGAGGTGATGCAGCTTGCAAAGAGAGAACTGATGTTCACACCCAGCCTGTCTGACTCTGAGTCCATGTTTTAAATCTCCGTTCTTTGTAAAACATCCTTGGTGGACAACTAAATCGTTTCATGTAAAAAAAATTGTTGTAAAGTAAGGCTTCAGCAAGTGGCTCTGTATGTTTGATGGTAAAGTTTAAACTAACTGAGTTAAAACTCTGTTCTCCAGAGTCCACTGACATCTATGTCAGGGACAAGGGTTTTGTGACCCTTCTCAGTGGCCTGTGGACAATTATCCTTTTCCAAAATTTTAGGACTTTAGTGACTGCAGTCCTTCACCACCCTACATGCCACTCAACTTAGTGTCACAACAGCCCGGAGTCAGGAAGGTCTCTCCATGAGAACAGTGAGAAATGGTTTTTTAAATCATTTTTTATTTTTTAGTTACAACAAGAGTACAATTATAATTTCCTTTTGAATTACAACACAAAAATAAGTTAATACTTTTATATCTTAAATCAGTAGACTGTATTTTATAATTACAGGGGTTGGAAAAAGTAGGTTTACAGTTGTTCATATGCAATACAACAACTAATAAAAATGTAAGAATAAACTCTGTTTTGCACACTCACAACTGTGAACATACTTTAGTCCACCCCGTACACGATATTTCTCTGATTATAATTTAGCTGTCACTTTCAGATACTGATATTTGAGTACCTACAGTGTATCAATATGCACACATACTCTGTTGATCCAAACATCGTTATTTGTACATTTTCTCACAAGAAAGTATACTTTTTCAGATTCTCTTTTTCCAAGATGATGTCCAATATGTTTGTTGAAAACCCTATTGTTCCTTGTTTCATCTACAAAATAGAGATAATAAAAATGCATCCACATTTTCCTTAGCCAGAGAATACTTGCTGATAGTGAATACTGATGGTGCCTGAGCAGGCCACATTCTAAAAAGGGGAACTAATGTTACAAACCCATTTCACAGATGAGGAAAGTTAAGGATAAGGGTGGTTAAGTCAATGAATCAAATCCACAGGGCTATTATGTGAAGGTGCCAGGATTTGAACTTTTTCTGCCTCTTTCCAAGGCCCATGATTTTCCTACTACTTCATGATACCAAGATCTTCCTATCGGGGAAAAGTTATAAATGGTTTCTTTCCTAAAAAAAATAATTGTCTCAGGCCCTGGCTGGTGTGGCTCAGTGGTTTGAGTACCAGCCTGCGAACCACAGGGTCACCAGTTCAATTCCCAGCCAGGGAACACGCCTGGGTTGCAGGCCAGGTTCCCAGTGAGGGGTGCACAAGAGGCAACCACATATTGATGTTTCTCTCCCTCTCTTTCTCCCCTCCCTTTTCTAAAAATAAATACATAAAAATAAATAAAAATAAATAATTATCTTAGTAGTTAATCCAGGCTGCTGGACTTTGATGGAGCTTGACCCTCATACCACCTCTAAAAGCTCACATTCTAGGATGCCGGCCTGTCTTTACATAGAGCTGTGGTGTAGCCCCCATCTGGATGATCTCTTCAGCCTTGCCCAGGTTTAACTTTGCTGTAAGCAGCCCTAATTGACAGCCTACTGCCCTCATCTTCTACCACTCGGTGTCCAGAGAATCAGCTAAAGCTCCATTCCAAAATGAATTTAAAATTTGAAAAGGAGAATCAGTTACCTAATTTTGTTTTTCTCATTAAACAAAGAGCAATATTGTGTTATAATAAATTTTTTTTGAGAAAAAGATGTTTTAATGATTCAGAAATATACTTTTCCTGTGAATTACTTTTTTATAAGTTCTTACCAAAAGAAGATCGTTATTAGGTAGGAAATTATGACCATTCATTCATTCATTCAATAAACAGGGTAGGTAGTGTGTACTAGGCCTACTAGGACCCAGGATCCAGAAATGCTTAAATCCTGGGGCTTAAAGTGCCTAACCCTTGTGATTTCAAGCAGAGGCATCCATGAAGAACTACACCAGAAGGTGGGGTATGAACACCAGTGCCTGAAAGCACCAAGGAGACAGCAAACAGAGCTCAAGTCAAGGGCTCTGTTGGGTCGTCCCTATCCAATCACTGGTCAGATGTCACAGTAAACATGTATTGGCTCACATCATTAAGACAGGTTTCTGAGGGAGTGTTAAATTTGGGAGTGAGTGATTGGTGTATTTAAGTTTATGATAAAAAATCATGTAGAAATTATAAGCTGTTAAACATTATAATGAACAGCCTGATTTTTTAAAAACTCTACCTGTTGGAATTGAAACTATTATTACATATCTTTGGTCACAGCTCTGACATTATCCAGCAGTGTGATCTTCAGAAAGTCACACAGACACTCTGGGCCTCAGATTTTCCTCCTTCGGGGTGAACTCTACAATCGCCTAAGTTCTTTTGGCTTTAAAACTTTGTTAAGACTTAGCATTCCTGGTAAATTAAGTATTCATGTATCTCATTTGTATTATTATTTAAATGTCATGCTACTCCTTTCATTTTCAATGAATATAATAGTTTCACCAAGCTTTTCTGGGGACCCTGTGGTTTTATATTTTGTACCTAATGTGGTCTGATATGAATTCACTTCTAATGATCTTTCATAACATATTTTAAAACAACACTGCCTGGAGCACAAATGTAACTAATGATACCTCTGCTGGCCTGGTTAACATTTTGCTTGCTCCAGGTTTAGGAGAATTTCTGCCCAAGAGGGGCTTAGGAAACATGGCTCTGCTGATCTAATAATTTAATAAAAAGACAGTAAATATCTATGACGAATGAGTTGAGCTACAATATAAATGGATACAATCATGATTTTAAATTTTTGGCTAAATTTTAGAAAATATTATTCATGGATTTCTGTAGGTATTTTTATGATTAGTTTTGACCTTAATACCTTTGCCCTACCACTCATTTGTTGGCTGACCTTATTGTGTGATAAGACCTGAAACAGCATTTAGTTGCCTGTGAGAACATGGAAAGCATTTTCGGAAGTTTTCATGTTGCCTCAGTAGTGAAAATTCATTATCAAATAATTTATTATGGATAATAATTCATAAAAACTCATTTTTTCTCTAAAATGCAAAACTGATTATCTCACACATTGATCAATGTATGTTGCTTCTTATGGTAGGAGTTTTGGGTTATTCCATGTAAGCAAATATGAACAATAAAAACAGTTCAGATATTAATTTAGTCATTTGTCTAATTGACCTTTAAAATCCTTCTGAACACTTGATTCTACTAAATTTATGGTGGAGGAAAGGTTATTGTCGTCTATCTCACAAAACAATGATAACCTTCCATTCTGATTTTGTTCACTGAAAAGAATGTGAAATGCCTTCTATCACTGCTCTTGTTCTTCCAACTTTCATTGGCCTAACTCTGACTCTGTGTCCCTTTACTCCCCATTCTATATCACATCTCAGTGAGGAAAACATTTCAGCAGTGATGTCCAATATATCTTTCTGCAATTAAGGAAATGGTGTACATGTGTACTGTCCAATGTGGTAGCTATCAGCCACAAGTGAGGATTGAACAGTTGGAATATGGCTATTTAATTTTAATTAATTTATATTGCAAAAGCTACGGTGGCTAGTGGATACTGTATCAGTAAGCACAGAGCATTCAAATGCTTTTTTTAAGCTATGGATGCCATTTTGCAATAGTTGCAGTAGCTCTACTTTCTCTTAAAAATAATCCTAAATTTCCCACTGTTTTGTCAAATTCACTTACTAGGTAGAGTAGTTTTTTGGTGGAGTCTATAGGGTTTTCTATGTACACTATCATATCATCTGCAGTGACAGTTTTACTTCCTCCTTTCCAATTTGGATCCCCTTTAGTGCTTCTTCTTGTCTGATTGCTGTGGCTAGGACTTCCAATACTATATTTAATAGAAGTGGTGAAAGCAGACATCCTTGTCTTGTTCCTGATCTTAGTGGGAAAGCTTTTAGATTTTGCCCATTGAGTATGATGTTGCCTGTAGGTGCAGCCACTGTGGAAAACAGTATGGAATTTCCTCAGAAAACTAAAAATGGAACTGCTTTTTGACCCACCAATTCCATTGCTGGGATTACACCCTAAGAATCCTGAAACACCAATTCAAAAGAATCTATGCACCCCAATGTTCATAGCAGCGCAATTTATAATAGCCAAGTGTTGGAAGCAACCTAAGTGCCCACAAGTAAATGAGTGGATTAGAAAACTATGGTACATTTACACAATGCAGTACTATGTAGCAGAAAGAAAGAAGGAGCTCCTACCCTTCACAAAAGTGTGGATAGAACTGGAGAGCATTATGCTAAGTGAAATAAGCCAGGTGGTGAAAGACAAATACCATATGATCTCACCTATAAGTGGAACCTAATCAACAAAATGAATAAGCAAGCAAAATATAACCAGAGACATTGAAATAAAGAACAAACTGACATACATTAAATCTGGCATATAGTTGCCAGAGGGGAGGGAAGAGAGGGATGATGGGGGAGGAAGAGGGGAAGGGCCATCAAGGAACATGTATAAGGACACATGGACAAAGCCAAAGGGGTGGGTTCTAGAGTGGGAGGCAGGGATGGGTGGGGCAGGGGGCGTGGACAGTTGAAAATGGAGACAACTGTACTTGAACAACAATAAAAAAATATCCTAAGTTTCTATCAGGTGCTAAGATTTTTAGGAAAAAAAAAACTAAGTAACACTTCAGTTAATCAACATTCTATTAGAATTAAATTCCTCTCTATAAAAGCCTATTTTTAATCATGTTTGTAAACAAGAGTATGAAAAGCCCATTATCTCTGAGGGAAAAAAAAAGATAAAACAGCAGTGTGTGCTAATGGACCCTCAGCCTTTCTGAATATTGGAAAGAATCCAGCCATATGAAACAAGCGTATAAAAGGTTTATCGCATTTTCTTAGAAAAAGTGCTCTCCTAAGCTCCAATAATAAAGTTGTTCTTTCAGGAAAGAATCTTTATACTTTTGGCCAATCAATACTATAAGACTTTAGAGAACAGAATTCATGTACAAGAAATCCCTGGCTAGTATAAATTACAACATTACAGCAAATTTTGAGAATGGACATGCATAATGTTTTAAAGGTAAGGACATCAACAAGCTTATGGACATCATGTACTTCATGTGGTAGTATGGCACATCAGAGAATAATTTAAATTTGTTTTCGTATTTGTCTTTTCCCTAACAAGGGAATTGCTAGAAATTATCTTGCAGCATTGAAAGTGACTGTCTGGGTGTACGAGAAGCCCACCACCCAGGTAAAGGGAGTATAATCAAGCACACTGTGATGTCTAGGGATAAATGCCTGAGAAGAGAAACTCTGGAAACAGGTCTGATGCAGGGTCCCCAGTGCCAGCTGATACCTGGGAGGTGGGTATGTATGTGATCTGAAAAGAAGGGACATTAAACACTGGAGCTGCAGTGGCAAAAGTGCAATCCACCTCAGCCCTAGAAAGCAGGGTCACATTCTCTCCAAGAACATTCTGAACCAGCAACAGATGGCCGTCACCACTCAGGCTATGAAGAAACACCAGTTGGCACCATCTGGAAACAAAAACCAGTGCCATGAACTGAAGACACTGGGGTGTATCTCCACGTGGATGTGTGAGAAGGACCATCCTTCTCCACTTCTAGGGTACCACCAGAGTACTTGAATACTACTCAAAATGTTGATATTAGTAAGCGGTAAAAGAACTCGTAATTATTTCAAAACTAAATAAAATTTGCTATCCTTTTACCCTACATTTGTGGGGAAAAACAATCAAATCTTAAACGTTAAATAATCTTGGCCTCAATTTTCAATGTAGCCTTTATAGAAAGAGGCCAAATATCACATAAATATCTGTATCACTCAGTAACCAACAATTTTAAATACTGGAAATGACATCACTTCTGCCTATAAAAATTCATGTGTCAATTCATAAAATACTGTAGCTAGATAAATTGCAATGAAAACTGAAACTTTTAAACCTGCCATTTCTCTCACCTTGGAGAGCTGGAAGGCTTCAAGGAGTTAGTGGCAAATGCAGGAGGCTGCACAGACGGTCTTACTTTGAAAGTTCTGCTCTTCCCTCATGGGGGAAATAAAGACCCAAGGATATGTATAGGCAGAGAATACTCATGGGCATTTACTCTAACCAAAAATCCCTTTTCTTGAGTGACGGTTTTCTTATTTCCTTATTTAATGATATTCTAGCCTGAGAGCTTATCTGGGGCAAGATGGTTTATCTTTGGTTTATCTTTTTACCTTTTGTCTTTAGCTTTTTATCAAAAATTACACTCAGATTTAGAAAATGCTCATTAAATCCTTGCTGCATAAGTGGTTGTTCATCGACTCACATAGATATTTTTTTTCTTCTTTGTTCCATATCAACAGTTCTTGAATTTGAACACATGCAAGGTTTCCAACTCAGTGATGACCAAGAAAGGCAGCATCCTTGACCTAGTAGAGGCAGATACAAACAAGCAAGCAAATACCTGGCTAACAGGTCAAATTGAAATGATTGTTCAGAAGGAAATCAACAGGGTTGTAATGATGGAGTGTGTGGGCACGTTCTGGAGGAAATTACATTGATACCAAAAACCTGAATGATGAGAAGCCGTCCATGCGAAAAAGTAGAGTAATGACTGCCAAAGGGAAAAAGAACAATCAGGGCAAAGGACTAAAGTGAGAAAGCCTTCAGTTTGTTCAAAGGACTTAAAAACGGATCCCCAATAGGGCTGGAACACAATGAGGGAGAGCAAGAGTGGCAGGACACAACTTCTAGGGGCAATCAGAATTAGACGGTGCAGGGCCACCCAGGTCTGCTAAGGAGTTCGGACTGTCCTTCAAAAGCACAGAAAAGCCATGAAAGGGTTTTAGCAAGGTGAGTGATAACTTGGATATACTGTACATTTAAAAAAACCATTGTTACAGCCATGAATACTGTTAGTGTTCTGTATTTGTCTAGACCACTAATTAAGTTCAGTAGTAGTCCCCCATTATCCGTGGTTTCACTTTCTACAGCTTCAGTGTCCCATCGTCAGCTATGGACTACAAATACTAAATGGAAAAGTCCAGAAACAATTCATCCGTTTTAAAAATTGTGCACCATTCTTAGTAACATAATGAAATCTTGTGCCGCCCGGAACATGGATCATCCCTTTGTTATTGTTGTTAATCTCTTTCTGTGCCTAATATAAATTAAACTTCATCACAGGTATGTATGCATAGGGAAAGTAGTGTATATAGGGTTCAGTACTATCCATGGTTTCAGGTATCCACTGGGGGTCTTGGAACACCCCCTGTGGATAAGGGAGGACATTGATAAAGGATATGAAAGATATTTGTGTAATTCTAAGTTCTACAAAATGTTATGACACATTTACATTTTTATGTAATATTATTTTGCACTTTCTCCCCAAAGCAACATGGATGTCATTGCATCAGTATATAGTTTATAAAAATATTTTGCACAGAAAGTGGATTAAGACATTAATTATAAAGTTCACGTTGTTTTTCAATTTTAACTCTAAATCTTTTCCCAGTATTAATTAGAGAATAACATACTCATACAAGGTGTTGTTTATCAGTTACTTGCAAACATTACTGTTTGCCAATACCAATAACTGTGGAAAGGCAGAGGCCCTTCTTACCGAGATAGCATGAGGTAAAACTACTCTATTACATTGTACCTAACAGTGTTGCTTAACCAAGCAGCCGGTAAGAGATTCAAAGGAAAACATCTAATTTTAATGAAAAACATAAAGTATAAAATTAAGTACCAGCAGCAAAATGTGAGAAGCACACAGGAGAACTCATGTGGTTTCAGTCACACTCTTAAGAGACTGCCTTGCCTCAGGACTGAGTACGCACATTCTGATTAGTATCCTATGGCTATTAGCATGTGTGAAAACACGAACATTAAAAATGTGATGCTTGTAAGTGTAGCATCATTTAAAACTACTTATCACAGAAGAACATCAAAAGGGTCATTTGCATAGAACACTATTCTCTTCTTCATTTCACATCAGATAAATCAAACGTACTGTAAATTAGGTCCAAAAATGGACACATATCCATTTTATTTTATCTTTCAGCATTCCCTTAAACGTGATATGGATATGCCTTGAAATGGGTAGCAACTTTATCTCTGGGATGGACCAACCTCTCATTCACATTCACTGTGGCGAGCGAATTCTGAATATGAACCTGGTCCAATCAGACACCCTGCCTCACTCCAGGGGAGCACGGGGGCTCACACACCTGCGTGTACTCACCTGTCTCACAGGCACAGCCAGGAGAGCAGGGAGCCAAGCTTTATGCTTTATCTGGTGGCTGATGAGCTGGTGACACCGAGAAGCTGAGATGAAGTGTGGCCCTACCTGTGTGGACTGAGGATGTTTGTCTGTATAGCTTATCAAACTTCAATGTGACCTGTGTTCCTTATGGCATATTTCCCTAACAATTAAATGAAGCTTCCTAACATGATTTAATGAAATCAGTCACCTTAAATAAGATACAGGAGAACTTTGAATCTAAGTTCCCAAATGTGAACAGTCTATGTGACCAAACCAGGCTGAATGCCAACAAAAACCAGCAGTTTCTCAAATCTGGACTCTCATTTTTCACATCTCTTCAAAATCAGTTTGAGAGGAGCTCTAGAAAAACATTTGCTCAAAGGAAGTACATCATACTCAGACTCATGCAGCATCAAAGTTCAGTAGGAAAACTAGACAGGCTTCTGTAGATTCATATCCTTCAATACTTAACAAAGTATTAATAAATGATGTTTTTAAAAAAGAAATAATTTGACATGTACTTTCTACACACAGAGAAAACATGTTAAACATAGGAAGATAAAAATATAATGTAAAACCATAGACCGCTAAGCAAAATAAAAACATGCTGTCTACTGAGTTTTCTAACCTTGGACAAGCCTATAAACAGTCTGGACATGAAGAATCTCTCATCTAGAGCTCCAGAGTTTTAAGGGTGGACGGAAATGCAAGAAAAAGTGCTTTGCAAACTACACGCTGCTATTAAAATATGAGTTAGGGGCCTAACCCACTTTGTTTTGTGTGTATGTGTGTGGGGGGGTGATGAATATAAATACATAAACTCATCGGTAATATAGTTAACACAGTAAAATGTATTACTGTTACCCACCACAAAGCACTACTATAGGCCCTCCATAAATACACAAATACACATTGAATTCAGCCAAAATACCGTATCCTTTAAATCTTTCTTCAATTCTTACATTGATAATTTCCATCTTTAAACAAAATATTATGCTAAAATACAATGTATATTACATTAAGATCAGCATTACTAGCCTGAATCTACCAACCTCCATCTCTATCTCTGAAACAATGGCTTGTGGAAACTTGGTTGGTTAATTGGAAGACAGCAGGCATTATGCAGAGCCTTCAGGATGTATGGTAGAACATTCCTAGCCAAAAAGCACGTCCTTTGGGCACTACGAAACTACTTTATTATTGTGCAAAAATGATCACCAAAAATTCCTTCTAAACAGGCAATGTAACACTACCCATTTTAAATAAAGTTTTAACCAATTACACTGTCCAGGGTAATATGTGTCATGAAGCATTTATCAAGGATAGTTTATTCTATAAAGTATGAAAAAAAACTGATCACGAATGATTATTCAAAAAATATTTAAAAGGTATACGTTTTTATTGTACAAATGCTAAGAAATGACATCTCCATATGCAAACTGGAGCACAATCACCGTGCTCTTCTGAAAAATATACAAATGATTGAATACTCAGAGTTTAGTTTGTAGTCAAAGAAAAAATGAATACATATGGAATGGAGGGCTAAAGATTTTTAAGACAGTTATTAAAAATTTCACACATCATGAAAGAAAGGCAGCTTAGGATCCCAAGCCCTCTGAAGAAAGTACCTTGTGAAGCTAAAAGACTAGGAGTGTTAGCAATCCTGAGTCATTCTCCCCCAATTCCTCTAGAATCCACCGAGTTCTCTCAGTTACACTGAGGACAGGACCAAGCTCGGGGAGGTAAAGCAGAAAACCTAGAGAGGTTTACTACACTGTACATACCTTGAAAGTACACGTCACGCCTTTTTAACACATTTCTAGATGTGAATTTACTCATATTTTCAAGCAGACAGAAATGTTGAAAGAATTTTACAGTCAACACATATATCTACAATTAACACATATACCTACAATTAATACCTCACTGCATATTTTTTGTCTGAGTTGCTGTGGGTAACCCATTTTATTTTTTGTGTTTTTTTAGATTTTATTTATTTATATTTTAAGTATATTTTATTGATTATGCTATTTCTTGTCTCTCCTTCAATCCCCTCTGACCTATACCTCCCACCTTCCAACACATCCCCTACCCCACCTTAGTTCATGTCATGTCCAGGGGTCATACATATAAGTTCTTTGGCTTCTCCATTTCCTATACTATTCTTAATCTCCCCCTGTCTGTTTTCTACCTACCATTTATGCTACTTATTCTCTGTACCTTTCCCACCATTCTCCCGTCTCTCCCTCCCCACTGATAACCCTCCATGTGATCTCCATTTCTGTGATTCTGTTCCATTCTAGTTGTTTGCTTTTGTTTTTTTAGGTTCAATTGCTGATAGTTGTGAGTTTGTTGTCATTTTACTGTTCATATTTTTTATCTTTTTTTCCTTAGATAAGTCCCTTTAACATTTCATATAATAAGGGCTTGATGATGATGAACTCCTTTAACTTGACCTTATCTGGGAAGTACTTTATCTCACTTCCATTCTAAATGAAAGCTTTACTGGATAGAGTCATCTTGGATGTAGGTCCTTGCTTTTCATGACGTCGAATACTTCTTTCCAGCCCTTCTTGCCTCCAAGTTTTTTGTTTGTTTGTTTGTTTGTTTGTTTGTGAAATCAGCTGATAGTCTTATGGGAACTCCTTTGTAGATAATTGTCTCCTTTTCTCTTGGCTGATTTTAAGATTCTCTCCTGAAATTTAATCTTGGCTAATGTAATTATGATATGCCTTGGTGTGTACTTCCTTGGGTCCAACTTCTTTGGGACTCTCTGAGCTTCCTGGACTTCCTAGAAGTCTATTCACTTTGCCAGGTTGGAAAATTTGCATTATTTTTTCAAATAAGTTATCAATTTCTTGCTCTTTCTCTTCTCCTTCTGGCACCCCTATGATTTGGATGTTGGAACGTTTAAAGTTGTCCCAGAGGTTCCTAAGCCTCTCCTCATTTTTTTGAATTCTTTTTTTCATCCTCTTCTGGTTGAATGTTTACTTCTTCCTTCTGGTCTAAATTGTTGATTTGAGTCCCTTCACTTTTGGTTCCCTGTACATTTTCCTTTATTTCACTTTGCATAGCTTTCACTTCTTTCTCTATTTTGCAACCATACTCAACCATTTCTGTGAGCATCCTGATTACCAGTGTTTTGAACTGTGCATCTGATAGGTTAGCTATCTCTTTATCACTTATTTTTGGATCTTTGATCTGTTCTTTCATTTGGGCCTTATTTCTTTGTCTCAGTGTCCTTGTAATGTTGTAAGGGGAAGAGCCTTAGGTACCTGCCAGGGTGGGCAACCCACATCACTGCATTGTGGTGCTGTATGTGGGGGAAGGGTCCAAGAGGAAACAATGCTGCTTGCTGGGCTCTTACCAGCTTTCAGTCACTTTTGAAATTGGGCACTTCTAGTGCTGATTCCTGGGTGAGTGAGTTTGTGTATGTCCTAGGATCCTGTGGGTCTCTCCAATGAACTCTCCTGTGAGGCTTGGAGTTTATTCTGCCACTGCAACCCCCACAGATTTTCACAGCCAGAGGTTTAGAGGTTTAATTTTCCTGGGCAGGAACCCTGTGTTGTATGGTCTGTCTCCATTCCCAGTTGTTCCTCCTGGTTTATTTGCAGGTGAATGTGGGACCATCTGGTCCATCTGCCACTGCCTTGCCCACCCAAACCTCCAGCTGCTGCCTTACTGCACATCCTCTCTGCCCCAGCTGCCTGTCTCCACCCCTCCTACCAGTATGGATTAATGTTTCTTCTTTAACTCCTTGGTTGTCAGACTTCCATACAGTTTGATTTTCTGGCAGTTCTGGTTGTTTTTTGTTTTTAAATTTGCTGTTGTCCTTCTTTTGGTTGTGCGAAGAGGAAAAGTATATCTACCTATGCCTCTCTGTTGGCCGGAAGTCCTCTATGTCTTATTATGCATCACTGTTATATACAATTTTTACATTCTCAATCTCACTTTGGAAATAACAGAGAAAAGGTATGCTTCAGTTAATGCATTTAGAATCTTCTCCATGTTCAGTGTTCTTTTTCTCCTCTTAAAAATAGAAATATAATTCATACTACTATTTAGGATCAAAAAGTAAATTCTTACTTAAAACATGCCATGAATTAAGGATAACTTTGTGCTTGTCAACATGCTATGGCCAGAAGATATTTTGGTTTATCAAATTTGTTATCCTAAGGGGAATAATGTCTTTAAACTCACATACTTCTCTTCACTGGCTCTAAGTTTGAGTCAGTCATATGTGGGTGACTTTATATCCATATTTTAAGATAAAATATCCTGAGCACCAACCTCCCTATGACTGCAGAAAACAAGCAAGCCTAGACTTGGTCTCAGGTGAACCATTAACACCAAGTCCAGTATAAATCACGACAGAATGTTCATGTAGACCCACAGGGAAATTCTACCCTGGGGCTTGGGTGGATCATCCAGGACTGGTTGATTGGTTCTAAATCTATATTATCCTGTGTGTGTGTGTGTGTGTGTGTGTGTGTGTGTGTGTGTGTGTGTGTGTGAGAGAGAGAGAGAGAGAGAGAGAGAGAGAGAGAGAGAGAGAGAGAGAGAGAGAGAGAGAGAGACTGGAGCTAATCAGGAAATCATTCAGCATTTCCTGGGCCTCACAGGGCAGAAGCCAGGTGATGAGAGGAGAGGAACAATTCCCTTCCACTCACATTCTGGCTTCTGCCCACAGAGAAGAGACCACAACCAACTCCTTAGTTCATCCCCAATAGCTATCAGTTACTGCATGTTTTCTAGCCACAAGGCATTGTTCCGAATGCTTTATATATAATTGTTTTCAATAGTCCCATTATATGAAAAAACACAAATGAGAAAAGTAGGAGAAGACAAGTTGAGTAATTTGACACAGTGCCAGAGCCAAGAACCAAACACCAGCAGTCTTATTCTAGATTCTTTGCTATCAACTATTTACTACATTTTTTTTTACTAAATCCCCCCAAAGACATCAGTGGCCTTATTGGTCAGGTCATGATTGAATTTCTGGGTCATGCTTTACTACTGAGCAGTGTGTCTTTCTGCTAAAGGTAGAGTCATGGGCATCACCATTTTTTCCCCATTGCTTTGCTTGTTTCTGATAAGCTCATCTAACAGGGTCCTCCTCTTTGGGTAAGATTTCTCTGTGCATCTTCATCTACACATCTGACTTGATGAGTATTTTCAGGTCTGCTCAGTGGAGCAGTGATCCTACTTCGAGGAACAAGAAAAACCATATTTGGCTTCTGGACCTAAGGTACCATAACTTCTCAGAGAAGATCTATTTCTAGGAGAGTTTGGGAGCATTTATAATATACGTACTCTTTTCATAATGCTAGTCCTTTGTTCCCATTTAGCTATTGTTTTGTGTATATATAGCGCTTTAGCAGGGTACTCCAAAGGGAAAAAGGAGCGAATATGAGGATTTAATGTAAAAACCACCCCAAATCTCAAACACCAATGGATGTGTCAACACTGTGCTTTGTTCATATTTTAGTGCTGGTAGCTCCTTCAGCAACTGCTTGGGAGACTTTTAGCTGCAGAGGCCATCAACAACAGGGTGAGAATAGGTGGTGGCAGCAGTTGTCCTATGAGTGAGTCACCTGTCCATTGAGTGTTTATGAGTCAGGGTCAGCCATGCTGTATAAGTATTGATATTACCTTGTACCTGGATATGCCCTCTGGATATCCAAGCATAAAATAAGAATGAATGAAAATGATAAAAGAATTCTTAAAAATTTTAATTCCAAAGAGCTGTGTTAACATAGAATCGAACATTAGTTGATTGAAACGAATACACTGTGTGGATTCCAGAATTATCAATATAAACTGTCTTAGTTTAGGTTTCCCCAGAGCATATTCTGAAACAATGATCACATGCCAACAGTTTATTTGGTTAATGATTCCAGTAAATATGCAGAGGAGAGTCAGGAAGAGACAGAAACTTAAAGATACTGAAACCACAAAAATCATAGAAGAAAACATAAGCAGCAAAATCTTGGACATTGCTCATAGCAATATTTTATCTGATATATCTCCTCAGGCAAGGGGAACAAAAGAAAAAATGAACAAATGGGACATATCAAACTAAAAACTTCTTGCACAGCAAAGGAAACCATCAACAAAATAAAAAGACAACCCACTGTCTAGGAGAACATATCCACTGATACATCTGATAAGGGATTAATATCCAAAATTTATGACGAACTTTTCAAACTCAATACCAAAAACACAAACAACCCAATTTTAAAAAGGGGCAAAGGACCTGAATAGACTTCTCCGAAGAGGACATACAGATGGCCAATGGACATATCAAAAGATGCTCAACATCACTAATCATCAGAGATGCAAATTAAAACCATAATGAGATATCATCTGATACCTGTCAGAATGGCTATCATCAATAAATCAACAACCAATAAGTGCTGGTCAGAGTGGAGAAAGAGGAAGCCTTTTGCACTGTTGGTAGGAATGCAAATTGCTTCAGCCATTATAAAAATCAATATGGAGTTAGCTCAAAAAATAAAAAATGGAATGCCTTATGGCCCAGCAATTCCATTTCTAGGAATTTACCTGAAGAAAACCAAAACACTAATTTGAGAGAATATAAGCACCCCTCTGTACATTGCAACATTATTTACAATTTCCAATATTTGGAAGCAGCTCAAGTGCCTGTCAATCAATGAGTGGATAAGACAACTAGGGGATGTTTACACAGTGGAATACTACTTGGCCATAAAAAAGAAAAAGAAAAAGTTTTACCCTTTGCAGCAGCATGGATGGACCTGGAAAACATTATGCTAAGTGAAATAAGCCAGTCAGAGAAAGAATAATACCATATGATTTCACTCATATGTAGAATCTAATGATAGAGACAGACTCACAGAGAGTAGGCTGGCAGCTCTGGGAGGGGATGGTTAGCGGGTAGAGGGATCAAGCAAAAAAGAAAAAGGACTCATGGACATGAACAACAGTGTGGTGCTTGCAGCAGGGTGGAGAGAGGGTGGGTGGAAATAGAAGAGGGTATAAGGGGGATGAATGTTAATGGGAAAAAGTAAAGTTAAAAGTGTTTTTAAAAAAGAAAAGAAAGGGCATTTTATTGCAATCTGTGGGAGTGGGCTAAGTTTACTCCCACTGATGAGCTCTGGGACATGGTCTCTAGGTTAGTGCGCCTCAAAGATTGCTGTGCATTAGACTCACCAGGGAATCTTGTTCAAATGTACATGCTGATTCAGCAGGTTTAGTGTAGGGCCAGAGACTCTGCATTACCTATATGCTCCCAGAATCTGAGTGATGTTGCTCCTCACAACAATACACTTTGAAGATGAAAGATGTCAATGGTTTTCTGCTTATTTCTCAAATTTTGTAAATTTGCACATAAAATTGACAAAATTTTTTATATTCACAGTTTTTATAAAATATCATTAAGCGTGCTTTGTTTCACGTAACTCTAACCCTACCCACTGCGTATTCATTGAATATCATCAGTGTTGGAGATCTTTGGTCAGTCCCTATGTCAGGAAGATACAAAAACTGCTGTCCACTCTGTGCTAATGCTATTAAATTAGATGGCTCTGTTCATCAGCAGGTAGCCTGCTGTCCACAGAAACAAATCAGGCATGTCAGCCCGTTACCAACACGTGTCTGACTCTTTCTCTGCTTATGCATCTTATTCCTTCTCCTCACCCCATTCTAGTGTCAACTCATATTCTGATTTTGTGATTAGTCTCAAATCTTTGGCCCATGGAAAAGAACAGATAGAAGTCTGGTGTCCTGATTTTGATACTAAATACTCTTCAATGGTCCTTTGCATATGTTCACAGGTTTTCTTCCACGTGGCTGCCTCACGGTTAAGTTTTGTGGAATCTCAGTCCACCAGGTTATACTCACCTGAAACCTCAAGAGACGCGATAGGACATGGTTGAACCATTGTTTTGAAATGACTGTGCTATGCTGAAATGTATATATCCATATGGTCAAATAGAGAAAAGTTCCAGCCCCTTTAGAAATACAATTGTAAAGAGAAGCTGACAATGATATGGTTGCCATTCAAAACAGGCCACAAAATATCATAATATTTAATTTAAAAAGATATATGATGAGATCTGTCTGGAAAAAGTCCAACCACTGTTAATATAATCAGAACGGTTTGCATGAGATTGATGTAACCTGGCAGCCAAGGAGAGTGGACTGGGATGCACATGCGTGAGCAATGACGACTTCACTGTACTAGTCAGTGGGGGAGGTAGATACTGTTGAGTGAGCATGTGTCCTGTGTGGCCATCGTATTCAAAATGACTGAGTGAATAGAGCAACAAATCTGCATCAAATTTTGTGTTAAGCTTGAACGTTCCTCTGTGGAAATGTCACATGATTCAAAGGCTGCAGTTATAGGCAACTCGTGATTAGCAGCTTCATCACGACAACGCGCCTGCTCATGCACCATGTCTCATGCAGAGTTTTTTGGCCAAACGTTAAATCGCCCAGGTGACTCAGCCCCCCTACTGCCCAAATTTATGAAAAGTAGTAACTTCAATAACAATTTACATATCCTGCCTTCATATGCTCAAAATATATGTCACATAACTGAAATATCATGTATCTCAGGCCTGTCTATTTTATCTACATGAAGATTACGTGGGCATTATATCTGTTGACACCTTAAATCCACCAATCAAGAAAAACAACATGGTTAGTTCAGAACAAAGGAGTAGAAACATGAAGCCTGGTAAACATATTCGCTTTTGTCTATTTCCAGTTCTTCCTGTCATCCCAACCAAGTCTGTCTGCGCTGAAAAGGTGCGCTGCCAGGAGCAAAACAGCACATGGCCATACGAACTTTCAGAAGTTTGTTTGAGACCCACCTATCCAAATTCAGAACTAAGAGAGAAGTTTCTAGAATCACTCCTGAGCCACAAAAGGAGCTCACCTAAGCCAATGTATCCCTAAAGAACTCCAGGCAAAGTGGCTGGGAGATGGCTATTCGCAGCATCCCTTTATAAAAAACGACAGAACAGAGGGAGAAAATAGGGCAGTCTTGACTGGCATCACAGTAGATCGCAGTTCCAGTACTAGTTCTTTGTGAACTGGACACTAACCTTTGTGTTTGGGACATATTCCAGACGTACGTAATAATACTGCCGAATGGCTGCTCTATGTATTTCAAAGACTAGAAGTTTGGACACTCAGTTCTGGATGACCAACCACTTTGGTTGAAACCCCCAGGCAATCCATTCGTATTAGCAGTCTTGGTTCAGGATCAGATGATTAATAAATGATGTGGTTTTGCTTCAGAAACTTCATCCTCCCTCATGGTCCTTTTAACCGATCTCACACACGCACAGAAAAGAAGTCAGGCAGATGTATAAAAATAAAGCACCATTTAATGAGTCCATCCTTCAAGAAGATCAAAAAAATGAAAGGGCCGAATCTAAACTAAACCTTCTCTTTTTTCATGATTTATCTTCATATTTGCTCTTAAGATAGATCTTTAATCAGTTTCCAACAGAAACAATTTCAAGTTGTCCTCAACACCTGTGAGAATAGTCCCGATACACTTCTTGCCTCTGATACTATTTTCCAACACCGCAAGAAAATGCAACAAATGGTCTAACTTAAAAGAATCAGTACATGTTTTAAAACTGTAAAATAAGAATTACACCACCTTTAAAGTGATCAATTATTTTTACTCAGTAAAAACTTACTAGAGTAGCCTCACACAGATTTGTGTAAATATGTACCTGTACCACACTTCCGCCTGATGTCAATAGAAAAAAATAAGAACAAAACTACTCTGTGTGTATAAGTATTGATGAAGAACTCATTGTCACTTGCAGATGATGCTTTATCTAACCTTCCACTTAAGCTGAATTTTAAGTCTACCATATAATAGGCATTTTCCACATCAGTATCCTCTCCTCTGATAATTAATATAATTTCTCTCATTTTACCTGATTTTCCACTCTCCTTCCCTATACCCAGAGTGTGTCATTTCTGGAATAATTGCCTTCTCTTAGAAAGACAGACATGACATGCTGGAATTCATCTTGAGCATTTTGCATGGCAGTGTGAAAATAACGCTAATTAACATTGTAAAAGACATGACTTCAGGAAGTAAAAAACAGAGATGGCATCAGTCTTAGACATTTTCATAAAAGTAAGTATCTCTGCATATACACAATACTGTTCATCCCTTTCTGGTTAGAGGACACAGAAACAAAGTAATTCCAACAGGTCACCAAATATTTATTGCATTACCATGGCCATAATTTCAAGATGTGTATCCTGCTGCCCTCTTCATAGTACCTAATAAATTGTTGACTATGACAAATGTTTTGGTTAACACACAAAATATTCGTGGAGCAATAAAGCTGTGCCCCAAGGCTATCTGAACTGCAAACTGCCTGCAATTAGACTGACAGTAAAGTCTACTGAGCTCTGCTTTTCAGTTCAAGGTCACAATTAATTATATAGCAGTGGCATTTGTGCCAATTGAGCTTTCACTCTTCTGGGGGCTTTTGCAGAAATAATCCCACAAAGCAATAAAATTAGTGGAAAGCAATAAGCCAACCTCACTGGCATCAATGAGAAAACAAGGATCAAAAGGTCAAGTTTTCAAAAGTAAAACACATTCAGGAGCTTTGAGATGCCATCACAAATCCAAGAGCTGAACGCCAACAACAGGAATAATCCTTAAGGGGTAAAAGTAACGAAGTTCTACTGAATAAACCAACAACACAGGACTCGAAAGTGCGGCTAGGTTCTACCTAGCCCTACACTAATCCAGGCTGATTTGAGATTCTTAAAAGTATTCTCAACTTCTAGAACATCCACACCCCTGGTTTATCCATAATAAAGAGCACTTCAGGTAGGACTTGTGAGTATAATATCTTTAACTCTCAAGTAGGTCCTCCTCTGTACACATGTTGTAAGTTGAGGAGGCATTATTTTTAAAAAGCCCAAAAGGTCACACATACATTTAAATGCTTTAATGTTGAGGTACGTACACACACACACACACACACACACACACACCCTTTTTATTTACTATGCAGATTCTTGAAGAATCTATCATTATTTTTACAGGACCAAATCTCTTAAGGAGGTAGAAGCAGCTTCTACCTCTGTGGGAGGTACCTTCTTAATGAATCAGAAAGGTGCAAGCATGGGGCATATGGTATGCAGCAAGCACTCCATAAAGGACCTCTTGCCTGGCACTCACTGGCACCTACTCACTGCAGCAGGACACATACTCACAAACACATGCTCAGTGTCCTAACAGTTTCTACTCAGAAGCAGAGCACAGGTACAAAACCACATTATTTTACACTGAGGACAAAGCCAGTGAGCTATTGCAGACTGAACAAGAAAGCAGTTGTGCAGTGTTCAAAACTGGAAGCTGTGCTGAAGCCGGCTCTATGAGTCTTTTTTTTTTTTGCATATCTGCCATATGTCAAACACTGTGAAAAGAACACATTTTTTCAGAAATGCCAGAAAGATGCTTCACCTCTGGATTAAGACGTGAGTTGGAATAAATGCATTTTATTTCACTGATGAGCAACGCTGTGCCTGTTAAATTAAATCATCATGAAAGACTACGAACGCTTGAAGTAATTACATGAATGGTCTTGTAACCTCGATTTTGTGGTGACAGGGCTGTGCCCAGGACTTAGTCTGCAAAGATTGATGATGCTACATTTCATTTTCCTCTGTAAGACAAACTCACAAATCTGTCACTGAGACTAGATGCTCCTGCTGACACTTAACAAATTTGCATCTTAAGCACTGATGGACTCATTGATCAGTAGCTTGAGTTTCAGGCTTATTCACTGCAAATGCCTACACCAGTTGGGTGGCTAGGAATTCATTACAACCCGTTTTCCATCTTGCTACTGCTCACTGTTTAATGTTCATTCCTTCCCCTCCCCGCCATCTCCCTACCGACTGGAATGAGAGACTACAAGTGAAATGGGATCCTCCTGTCCCATAATACCAAGCTGGTCTTCTTAACCTACTCACAGAATCACAGCTTTCTGTAGTTTGTCTAAACTCTATTACTATTTTTATGAGCTGAACAGTCCTTTGTGAATTGGCCTGGGAAACTCAGCATCACCATAGAGCATTGTTTAAAGTTTCATACAAGGAATTTTCAGCATGTCTGTTACAATTCATCTCATTCTTCAGCTTGTAATCCCTGTGTTTGCACAAAATATGTCTTATTCAGGAAATAAAGAAATAGCACCTGCAGAGGCCCTTTCTTTCCTGCCAGAAAAGCAGAACTTCTATCAAAACTTAGAACTCAGAATATTAATTGCTTCCTTACTACCCACTTCCTTCTTCTTTCACCCAATAGAGTAGGCAAATCACTGCCAGAATTAAGGACATTTTAAGAATGTGGATAGAGAAAAGGAGTTAAATGGCTCCTCAGTAGTTAAGAAATTACAGAGCATGCTTTAGATGGAAATTTGTCTTGTCGTCTCTCTTGGATTAACACCATTACTGCCAGCAGGAAAAAAAATGCTGACCATTTGAAACACCAACAGTATTACTTGGTAATACAATTATCTGTATAGAAATTTATATCTTCATTGATGTGAAAATTGATTCTGGGAATCTTGCATTTTATAGTACTTAGTATTTTCTGAGATTACTTATACTACAGGTAAACCCAAAGAATGATCCACACTGGACATAAATAATCCATCCATTTCTGCCTGAACTGGTACAAAGGGACATAGCCCCTATTCTAGTGGCATTGGTCATAACGTCAGAACAAATTAATAAGCTATTGATTCTGCATGGTCTCTTCTAAACTTCTCACCTACAAAACTGTGAAAAGCTAGTTGTCTTCTGGGAGTACAAAATGACTACTAAAATGTTTTCTAACACGGATGTAGAAGCAAGCCTTAACCACGTCCCTCAGACCCAGGTCTAAGAAAAATCCCCTTTCCATTATCTCATTATTACTTGCTTTGATGCCGTGGCCACCAGGTCCCCACACACTGCTCCTGTACTAACGGAGTCAATGAAGCACCACAAAAGATAATATACTTCATTGTGAGTGGGCTTTCTCTCCTGGGCACCATCTCTGACCCTTCTGATAAGTGGTCTCTAGATGGTTCTCACTATAGTACAACAGTTTAGCAGGTAAGAGTTTCTAAAAAGGTAGAAGAATGAGATTTAAGTGCAACCCTTAGTATTCAATTCCCAGCTTCTCACTCACAAGCTCTCCAAACCCCATTTTTAAAAACGTATTAACACAGTCCTTTCTTGATATTTTTCCATTAGTTTCTCCAACATCACACCTGAAGAGTGAGACCAAAACTCGCAACTGCCTCATGACTCTCTCTCCAGGCCTGCTGTAAAAATGAGAAGGCTGAAGTTGAAGTTCCCCAAGGACAAGAAATTGGATAATTTCACATGCCAGCCATGGTATCTAACGGCAGGAAGGCAGGTGTTCTCTTTTGGGAGAGCTCAAACTTACTCCATTACTCCAGGGGTGCCCATGACTCAACCCTCACCCTGGACCTCAGAAAACTGTTCGCATGAGGTAAGGCCAGCAGGTCACCTGCGTGAAGTCAAGACTAAGAGAGCAAAGTGGAACCCTTTGTCAGGCTATTGGATGGATACGTTCAGAAGACTTTGGAAACAAAACCACCAACTGGTAATGAAATCCAGGCCCATAGCAACACTTGGCTGTGTGGCAGGGTTTATTTCCAAGAAATGGTATGTTATTTTATCTCTTAAAACACATTCATTTTCAATTTAAAAATTCTCTTTAAACATAAACAAAAAGGACCACGTAAAAGGAAATGTTTTTGTCTTACCTTCTTCTGGTCTTCTAGCTTGTGACTCACTGGATTCTTCCCATGTCTGTTCATCTCTGAAGATAAATCCATCACATTAGGTTCCTACCCTTCAAAATGGAATCTCTTCAAAAAAGCAGCAAACTAATCCAAGATGCGACCACTAGGAAAAGACCGCTTGCCACATTTCCCATCACACACCGTCTCTGAACTTCATCGACTCCAAGGAATGATTAAAAACCCATTGATTGAATGGAAAAAATGAATTTTGCAAATTACTCCCAGGACTTTCCAAATCAACATATCGTTTTTAAGTGCTGATGTCTCAAAAGCAAGATATTCCTCCAGGAATTTTAACTCCAACTGCTATCTTTTTCTTTCTTCACGGTTTTCCATTTTAATAAATAATTACACAGTTTCTGTAAACCTGTGATAAAATAAAATAAAGCAAACAGTTAATTCTCTCTCACCATATATAGTACAATTAATTAAAAACTCTTATCTGAAATGTCTAATGTAGAAAAAAATTAGATATTGGTTATATTCCTCTTAAAAGTAATACCAAATGAAAGTCATTATTCTTCACCTCTATTGCCTTTAAAATACCAATTATAATACCTGAACCAAAACAGAGTATTAAAACCATGGATTCACACAGCACATTGAAACTAAAAATCAACAGGGAGTATGTACATGCTCATTAAATGTGTGCGAATGTTCCACAGTTCCACTCACTAAGTGCAGCATTCACGGAACCACAGAATTTAGAAAAGGGCCCAGTGTCTAGACACTATGCCAGAGTGACGCTTTTCATAAGTAACTTCATTTAAACTTCAAAATCAATCTAGAAAATGGTTATCATTACTCTTTTAAAATGAGGCTTTTGAGAGGCTAAGGGAATTTTAATAAGCCTAGTAAATAATTAGTAAATAATAAAAATAGAATTAGAATCCAAAACCCTTTTTTTGTCCTAGACATACCTGTCTCAATTTATATTACATATTTTGTCTACAAGATACCATAAATGAGTTTGTCAAGTACCTGGCTGAGTGATAAATGTACAAGTCATTCTCCTTAAAAGGGTCATATAATCCAGCGGTTTCCAAACCCAGATAAAAAACTGAATCACCTGAAAATAATCTTAATTATAACATAATCTTAATCATTCCAGGGGTCCACTTAACTCTGTTAATTTAGAAGTTACAGGGTAGTGCTTGGCTCTCAGTATTTTTTCATCTCTTCTAAACATTCTGATGCAGGAAAACCATTAAAGAGTCAAACCTCTCTCTAATGCAGGGCTTCTCAAACTTGTCTGCACTTTGGAATCACCTGGGGAGCTTCAAAAATTACGGATTCTTGAGTCCAATCCCCAGACACTGTACTTAATTAGTTTGGGCTGTGGCCTGAGTCTTGGGACCATGGCCTTAATATTATCTAAATTCCCTTTGCATAACTGACCAACCACAGCTTGAATGCATTAAACAAGAGGAAACACAGTGCCTCAGGAGGCAGCTCCTTCCATACTGAGGCAGCTCTAGTCTTTAGATAATTCTTCCTAATTTGGAGATGAGGCCTGTATTCCTGAATATTTCTGTACATTTGTACAGAAATCACAAATACATTTGTAATTGTTTTTGTTTTTGTAGCCAGCAGTGTACACAAGACATTTTTAATTTCCCTTTTTATCTGAGACATCTTCAAGTATGACTTTAGCCAGGTCCATGATCCCTAGCACCTTCCACAGTTCTTCATCACCCTGGTTACTTTCTTCAGAAGAGTTTTCTGTTGCACATAATCCATAAACTGTGCTACCCAGAGTGAGCACAAAGGTCAGGCATGCATGCTTCCTATAAGAGCTACCCTCCAGGCCCCACAAAACATGCTAGGCCAAGTATACAATAAATGATAGAGTAGACAGATAGTGTTTGAAAAGCAGTTCCTGAACTGCCTTTTGTATCTTTCCATACACTGTTTCCTGTCCAGCCATCCTTCTGCTGACCCCTGCTCCTTCTTCAGCTCCTCAGCTCTGCCCATAGGTCATTTCAGTTTGTGTACAAATGTGAACATCACTGGCAAAGCAAATGGCATAGGCAAATGCTTGGACATCAGAGCAAATGTGGCTAATTTGAGGAGCTCAAAGGAATTCAATGAAGTCATGAAGAATGTTAAGAAGGAATGAAGCATCATAGAATTTGTCATTTTAAAAGTTTACTGAACTGCAGTATGGAAAATAGATGGGAGGGAGCAAAACTGTGATAGAGATACCTTACAGGAATCATGAGAACAATAAAAGGAAGAGACGATAGCATCCTGAACTGGCGAAGGAGCTGACGGACTGGAAACAGTGATGAAACTGAGAGATGCGGTATTTAAAATGTGCAAGTCGACAGAACGGAAATTGGTTGGATATGAGTGTGAGTGTGTGGTTTAAGGGTGCATGAGCATATGGATGATGATATCATCTAAGGCAGCTAATCTCACAAGAGAAGCGCTCTGAACAGGAGAAGATAACAGAGTTTGTGAAGCAAACACAAAGGCTTGCTAAAATCTAGAAAATGACACACCAATCTCACTGATGGACACAGAAGGAAGGATCCTCAAGGAATATTAGCAAACTGAATCCAGGGATGTATAAAATAAATCTCCCATCAATCAATTCCAAGTTGGTGTTGAGCCAGGAATAAAAGATTGGTTCAAGATTTGAAAATCAATCAGTGTAATTCACCACATTAGCAAAATAAGAAAAAAATGTGCTTATCTCTATTCATGCAGAAATATAATTTGACAAATTAAACATTGATTCATGCCAAAAAGCTCTTGGAAAATCAAGTTTATCTGATAAAGCTTATACTTTATCTGATAAAGCATATTCACAAAATATCTACAGCCAACATCATACTTATTGGTTAAAGATTAGACTTTCTGTTTGCTCAGGAGTAGCACATGAACACCTACTACTATGACTTCTATCCATTACTGTATGGTCCTAACCATGCAGTGAGACAAAAGAAATATATATGTATGTTTATATATATGTATATGTATGTGTATGTGTATGTGTACGTGTGTATATATATATATATATATAAGAGGGAGGTAGGGAGGGAAAGGGATGCAGGTTACCAGTATAAACATAGGAAAGAAAGAAGTATAAATTTTATTACTTGTAAATATTATATTAAAAAAGTGAAGAGATAAATTACTAAAATTAATAAGTGAGTTAAGCAAGTTCAATCATAACTTACATACAAATTCAATAGATAACATTCCTTTATATTTCTTTACAATAGAAACAAATATTCAAATAATGAAACTTTTATTTATTTTTTAACATTTTTTATTGTTGTTCAAGTACAGTTTTCTGCCTATTTACAGCGCCACTAAAAATATCAAATATCTTGGAAGAAATCTCATAGAAGATGGTATTAACTTTATGATAAAGCAATAAAATATCATCAAAAGTCAATATATAATTAATAGAGGGCTACACCATATTCATGGACTGTAAAATTGAATACTCTAAAAATGCCAATGCATGCCTGAAAGAGTTATAGATTCAAGGCATTACCAATCAAAACCTGGTTTTCTTTTTATAACTTCAGAAGATGCTTCTAAAATATAGTGTATGAACATGAAAACATCAGGAAAATCCAAGACACTCATGAGGAACGAGTTGTAACTATATGCTCTGCCAGATGTCAAGACATGTTATAAACCAGCAATAAGTAAAATGGTATGTAACTAGCGCAAAGATAGACAAGTTAATCAATACAACACAGAAAGCCCAAAGAGACTCTTAACACACATGGTCACCTGATTTACTACAAGGGCATAGTCACAAACCTATGGGGAAAGTGTCTTTTCAATAGAGAGTTCTGGGTCAACTGGACATCCACGTGGAAGAAAATGAAACTTGACCTCTACTTCACACCAATACTCAATTCCAGATGGACTGTAGATCTACATGTAACAAAACAATAGTTTCTAGAAGAGTATTTTTGTGTTCTGGGTGGAGAGATATATTTCTTAAGCAAAAGCCCAAAAGCACTGAACATAAAGAAAAAAATAATAACTATCATTATATTAAAATCAAAACCTTTTATTCATCAGATTATATCATTAGGAAAATATAAATGCAACCCATGAGTGGAAAAATATACTTGTTATACATCACTACATAGAAAACCATCCAAAAATCATGAAAAGAAAGACAACAGACAAAAATATTTGAATGAGCAATAATAATAATAATAAAGATCAAGAACAGATTAGTGGTTGCTCTGGGTTAGGAATAGGGAGGGGGGTAAGTGTGTCTGAAAGGGCGAGTACAAGGAAGCCTTGTAGTGACAGGACCATGTTGTATCTTGATTGTGGACATGGTTATATGAATCTACACATGTGGTAAAACTTCATAGAACAACAGACACACAAATGAGTGTATATAAAACTGGTGGAATATGAATAACCTCTGTGGAGGTTACCAATGTCAATTTCCTGGCTTTGCTATTTTACTACAGTTATGCAAGATGTCACCACTAGGGAAACCAGGCAAAGGGTATATGGGACCTTCTTGCACTTTCCATTTCTGCCACTTCCTGTGAATCTGCAATTATTTAAAAATTAAAAGTGAGGAAAAAAGGAGTATGTACAAATGAGCAACAAACACATGAAAGCAAAAGTGAACACCCTCATTAGTAATCAGTAAAACACTAATGTAAATCATGATGAGATAGAACTTCTTATCTACCTAAATGGATTTAAAAAAAAGAACACCAAATATTGCCAAAGCCAAGGAACAACAGGGACACTGATGGTCAAAGTGTAAACAGGTACAAATGTTTTGCAAAAAGTATATATATTCAGCTTTACCTACTAAATTTGAAGATGCACACACTATTGTATGACCCAGTAATACTCCTAGGCATGTACTCCAAAATCCATACGTATGTGCATCAAGAGAAATGCGCAAGGGAAATGCCTTTAGAATGACAAAAGAAAAAAAAAAACAGAAACAACATGAAAGTCCATAAACATTAGAATGGATAAATAATTTGTAACATGTTTATACAAGAGGTAACTGACTGCTCCTTAAATAAAATGAACAAACTATAGACACACATATCAATAAGGATGAATCTAAAAAAATTATGAATTTAAAGAAGTCCAAACCAAAACAATATATACTATATGATTCCATTTATATAAAGTTAAAAAAACGTGTAAAACTCAACTATGGCATTAGAAGTCAGGAAAGCGGTTACCTTTGAACCGCCCAGGTATGGCGCAATGCCTGAAGGCTGCTGGTCACTCGCGAAGTGATGCATACGATTCTGAAGAGAACATCGGAGATGCGCACACATGCACACACACTGACCAACAATCTCCTATAAACCTAAAGAAGTCGTTACAAAATTGTCTTGTTCTACCAAAAACATGTATATAGTTTAGAAAGGGCTCTTTCTGAATTTGCAATTTTAGCCACACTCTTTTTTTCTCTTATATTTCTCTTTTCTTCCCTATCTGTTAAAAAGACAATTATTTGACTATTCACAGTAAAGATGAAGACACAGTATAGCCATACTCTTTCTAATTAAGGTGCCACACGCATCAATAAAGTACAAAACTCTTAAGAGTACAGTCTACATTCTCAGTTAACCAACATGCATGATACAAAATATTCACAAAACTCCAGATGAGTCCCTCATTCCCCCTCTCCCTTAATAGTCCTAAAGGTAACCACTATTCTGTTTCATCACCATAGATTTATGTCCTCTATTCTTGAAACTTAGTATTAAATGGAAATGATTCCATTTACTCATTTGTTTGTTTTTTTAATTTTAATTTTTTATTGTTATTCAATTACAGTTGTGTGCCTTTTCTCTCCATCCCTCCACCCCACCCCAGCTGAACCCCCTTCCCTCCCCCACCTTCACCCTCCCCCTTGATTTTGTCCATGTGTCCTTTATAGTAGTTCCTGTAATCCCCTCTTCCCACTGTCCCCACCCCACTCCCCCCTGGCTATTGTTAGATTGTTCTTAACTTCAATGTCTCTGGTTATATTTTGTTTGCTTTTTCCTTCTATTGATTATGTTCCAGTTAAAGGTGAGATCATATGGTATTTGTCCCTCACCGCCTGGCTTATTTCACTTGGCATAATGCTCTCCAGTTCCATCCACGCTGTTGCAAAGGGTAGGAGCTCCTTCTTTCTCTCTGCTGTGTAGAATTCCATTGTGTAAATATACCATAGTTTTTGGATCCACTAGTTTGCTGATGGGCACTTAGGTTGCTTCCAGTACTTCGCTATTATAAATTGTGCTGCTATGAACATTGTTGAATTGGGCATTATTTCAGTCAATTTCCTGAATTGTGATGTGTAAGCACAACCATCCCCACCATTGAAGAGAAGAAAGGAATGAATGACTGCTACTTACATCTACATAGATGGGCCCTCTGGACTTAATGTTGAAAAAAGGAAAAAAAAAATGAGTACAGGGATTATACCCTAAGAACCCTGAAGAACCTGTACTCATTTTTTTTTCCTTTTCTCAACATTAAGTCCAGAGGGCCCATCTATGTAGATGTAAGTAGCAGTCATTCATTCCTTTCTTCTGTTCTATGGTGGGGATGGTTGTGCTTACACATCACAATTCAGGAAATTGACCGAAATAATGCCCAATTTAACACTGACATTTTCAATCATCCTGAACTCCATAATCTACTTCATGCTTTCCATGCCCCTTATGCTTACAAATGAAGAAAATAAAAAAGTTTGTTTTGTTTCACATATTTCTCCCAGGCTCTGTGACCTCTATTCAAGTCAAAGAGAATACAAAGAATCAACAGTTCCTGTGCCCAGACTGTTGACAAAGTAACAAATCACAGATTCAGAGACCACTAAAAAATGACTGAAAAATTTTTTTGGATTTTTCATTATAAGTCATAGGTAAAGTGGCCATTGTATACACTTTGAATTCTAATACTGACTTGTTAAATAATTTCTATGTGGCTCAGTCAGTATCTCTAAAATGCAAAGGAAAGGACGGAGACCCAATGGAAAGGGTAAGAAGTTGCTCTAACAGAACAGGACGTTGGGGCCAGAAGGTTCACTTGCCCTCCCACCAGTGAACCAGGGTGTCCCAGACCCAGCACTCCACTGCTACATGCGATTGAAGATTCTACCAGCGTAAAAATATTAGAAAACTATTGGAATAATGCAACAATCATAAAAATGTTAAAAATGTTTCACAAACGTGAAGACCCACTTGTTATTTAAATATAAAAATAGAACTACAAATTATAGAAATACAAATAAAAGGAAGTCAAGTAGCTACAGCAGAGTATCATACTTAATAGTAAACCATCAGAAGAACATATAGAATATGATACTATTTGTATAAAGTTTAAAAACATGTAAATTATTACTAAGTATCATTTGTAAATGCAGACAAATATAGTAAAAGTATAATTTCACATATAAAGTTATAAGTCACTTAAAAGTCAGTAATAACATAAAGATGCAGGCTATTATTTCAATAAAACATCCTATTATAGGAACCTATCACCATGGTAAGACAAAAAAACAGTAATAAATATAAGGATAGGAAAGGTAAAAAATTATGCATATATAGTATTATTGATTATAGAGAGTTTGAGAAAATTTATAAACAAATTATTTAGAAGTAATAAACAAGATTATTATTTATAATACACTGGCAAATGTATACCTTTATATCAGCAACAATAAAAACAATGAAAGAAAACATAATTTTAAAACAGATTCCATTAGTAAGAGAAAGATTAAATATAATCCTCCTCAGAAAAAAACTAGAAAAATATATTATGATTTTTACATATGAAGTTTTTCAATTGAAAGACATAAAAAGTATTTATATGTATATATGGAGATATATATATATATACACACACATATATATGTAAATATATATATAAAATGGAGAGATATAACGTTCATGGGTAAGAGGATTCAATATTATAAAGATGTCTTCTTCCCATTATTCCATAATTTCAATTCAGTTCTACTCAAAATTTCAACAGAGAAATTTATTATGGAACTTAAAAAACTTATTATTAAATTCATACATAGGAATAAGGGGATAAGAATAACCAAGACATTTTGAAAACGAATGCTTTCAAAGATATCAAGATTGATAGAAAACAATGTTATTTAAGACAGAGAGGTCATGGACAAAGGGAAGGACAAAGATAGTTGGAATGAAGCCTATGTCCCAGAAACAGACACAGACACATGCATTTAGACTATTGATACAGAATCCAATGAGGAAATGATGATTTTCAAAAAATGACTCTGCAACAATTGGTTATTCACATGGGAAAAATATGGCTAGGTGAAAAAGATTTCTGACACAATACATAAAAAATGCAAGCTCTAATAAAAAGATGGATAAAATTGACTGCACCCATCTGTATAACAAAAGTGAGCATATAACCTGGAAAAGAAAGCCCAGGGAGGACTGAAAAATGTATTTACAGTTTACATGTACGTACAAGTGTATATCCTAAAAACAGAATTCTTACCAAAAAAAAAACCACCTACAAACAAAAGAAACAAAACCACCCAATAGAAAAAGGAGCAAAGGACATGAATAGGCAATTCCCACAAGAAGAAACGTGAATGGCCAATAAGCATATGAAAAAATAGTAACTGACAGGAAATAAATTTTTTAAAAAGACACTACTGCCACCTAACAGATGGTTAAAATTTTTTAACTGTTACCAGTAGCAACTGTTGGAGAAGCTGTGACAATGCTACATTCATGCACTGCTTAGTGGGTATGTAACTGCTGGGCTAGTGCAGTGCAAGCACCACAGTGAGCAACTCGGCAACAGCCCCTGAGATACATCCACTGAATTTGAGGAAGAAATCCACACACTAAAGACATGCATGAGAACATTCATCCTTGGCATTGGTTAAAAAAATAACAGAAAGATTCTAAATACCCAGTATCAGAAATTTAAATAAGTAAATTATGACATATAAGTATGACTGGCAGGGGTGTCCAAGCTGCGGTCTGCAGGCTGCATGTGGCCCAGGGTGGCTATGAATGCAGCCCAATGTAAAGTCATAAATTTACTTAAAACCTTTTTTTTGCTTAACAGTTTTCATTAGTGTGTATGTATTTAGTGTGTGACCCAAGACAACTCTTCGTCTTCCAGTGTGGCCCAGAGACAACAAAAGGTTAGATACCCCTGGCCCAGCATTTTTTAAATGAATGATCTGAAGCTCCACCTATCCACTTGGACAAATCTTGATAACATAATTATGTATCAAATAAGGAAGTTACACAAGAATAGAGTGTGATATCATTGATACGAAGTTCAAAACAAGTTAAAAATAGGCAGAGGACCTGAACAAACACTTCAAGGAGGACATACAGAGGGCCCAGAGACATATGAAAGGATGTCAGCATCACTAGCCACAGAGAGATGCAAATTAAAATCACAAAGTGTTCATAGTAAAATATTTATATTAATCAAAAAGTGGAAAACAACTGTCTGTCAACTAATAAATGGATAAACAAAATGTGGTATATTCAAACAGTAGAAGATTGTTTGCCAATAAAAGCAATGCAAATCTGATACATGCTACAACTTGGGTAACCTTTGAAAACAGTGCGCTGAATGAGTGAAGCCAGTAACCACAGACCAAATAGTGCAGGATTCCATTTGTATGAAACGCCCATACTAGTCAAACCCATAGGCAGAGAAGTTGATGAGTGGTTGCCTAGGACTGGGTTGGGCAGTAGGAAGAGAGGTGTGAGGAATGGGGAATGACTGCTAATGGGAATCAAGTTTCTTTTGGGGGTGATGAAAATGTTCTAAATTAGAGGGATGTTAGTACAACTCTATACTGAAAAAGAAAAAACAAATTATACACTTAAATGGAGAATTTCGTGGTTAATTATATCTCAATAAAGCAGTTTTTAATAAGAAAATTTTTAAAAAATCACAATGAGATACCACTTCACACCAGTCGGAATGGCCATTACAAACAAATCAAAAAATAAGAAGTGCTGGTATGGTTGTGGGGAGAAGGGAACCCTAGTACATGGTTGGTGGGAATGCAGACTGGTGTGGCCACTGTAGAAAACAATATGGAATTTCCTCAGAAAACTAAAGATGTAACTGTCTTTTGACACAGCAATTTCACTGCTGGGATTATACCCTAAGAATCCTGAAACACCAATCCAAAAGAACCTATGCACCCCAATGTTCATAGCAGCACAATTTACAATAGCCAAGTGCTGGAAGCAGCCTAGGTGTCCATCAGTAAATGAGTCGATCAAAAAACCATGGTCCATTTACACAATGGAATTCTACACAGCAGAAAGAAAGGAGCTCCTTCCCTTTGTGACAGCAGGGATGGAACTGGAGAGCATTATGCTAAGTGAGATAAGCCAGGCAGTGAAAGACAAATACCATATGATCTCACCTATAAGTGGAACCTAATCAACAAAACAAACAAGCAAGCAAAACATAACCAGAGACATTGAAATTAAGAACAAACTGACAGTAACCAGAGGGGAGGGAGGAGGGAAATAACAGGGGAAAGGGGGGAAAGGGTCATCAAACAACATGTATAAAGGACCCATGGACAAAGCCAAAGGGGGTAGGATTGAGGATGGAAGGTGGGGATGGGTGGGGTGGGTGAGGGTGGGATGTGAAGGAAAGTGGTTGGTGGGAAAATGGAGACAACTGTATTCAAACAGTAATAAAAACAATGATAAAAGTAAATAAATTTTAAAAATAAACACTAAATACCATTCAGAAATACATGTAAATATGGTAAAAGCATAAAAATGTGAGAAATGATCAGTCCAAATCAGGATAAACAGGGCTTTTCTCCCGCAGTGAGGACATGTAAATAAGCTTGGGAAGATTACAAAGGAAGTTTTCATAATGATGCATTATTCTATTTCTTTAAAAATTTCTAAAGCAAAATGTTAAAATGTGGCAAATTTAGGTGTTAAGTACACAGAAGTTAATTTTGTGTACTCTTTCTGCTTACTTACGCTGCCCATCTTAGCACTTAAAGTAGTCTACAATAAAAAGAAAAACATGAAAGAAACAACAAAAGTGAGTCTTTGTGGGATGTAAAAGTATGTGTAATAGATAAATCAATCAACCAACATCCAACTTTGGAACTACTGCAAATGTTTTTCTGCAGAGCTACAATCTCCCCATAGGTGGCATTTGACAGTGCGCTGCTGGCAACTTACGGACAGGGAGGGGGAGAATGACAAAGGTCTTGTGATGCATGGTGCAATCCAGCACAAGAAAAGATTGTCCCTAGATCTTCCATGGGCAGAAACAATCACTGTACCAAGTAGCCTCGGAACATGCCTCCCTTGACCACAGTGTGAGCCCTTGGCTCTCACCATGAGAAGATGGCCTCTTCCTTAGGATCCTTCCTTTAATAATGTTTTTTCCCAAAGCATCCATTGTCCTATAGATTGTTCTAGGACCAGGAAGAGAAAAGATGCATAAGGCTCTGCTCTGCCCCCTACTCCCTCAGCTGAGCTGCCAGCTCCTCATCCCCTCAGCCAAGGAGGTGGGCTCCATCGGGTTAACCTCAGGAAATTATTATGCCCTGCCGTATTCAGCCGCATGCAATTAACAGGGCCTTGGTGCTACTGGCTGCTCCATAAACAGCCCCGCACATACATGTATCCCCGTAGTTTTGACATCACAGAGAACCTCACAACTAGAAAGTCAACAATCATGTAACACAAATTTTGTGATTTACTTTTTAGAAAACTGGAACTCAGTTTTGGTTCACAAACTAAGTTCTTGTAAAACTCAGTCTTTCCCACCTGTGACATGCAGGAGAAATAAAAACAGAATTATGTTCCCCACAACACGGCTGCTCGGCTTCCTTCTGTAGCCTGGAAATGGTGAGTTATTTGCCTCTATCTTATAAATTGGCTCTGCAGTCCACGATTACAGGATCATACATGGGTTTCCAGCAGGAAGTTTGGACTTGATTAGTTCATGATAAAAGGATGCAAGGAGGGTTAAATATCATTCTGAGCCAATAAACGTACAGGTAATGGAGACGGAACAGTATAAAACATACATAGTCTTAGGTACTAACGATAAGTAGAAAGAAAGCTTGCCTCTTTTAGCTAAATTTGTTTATTGCCTGTAAATTCAATGTAGTAATTCAAGGCCAAGTGACAGGAAATTGCAGTTTCCTGGCTGACAGCAATTCAGTCTGCAGTGATAGTTCTGAAATGGAATTTCTACGCTCTGAAGAGGGGAAAACACGGCATTTCCAATAACTCAGGTCACGACCCAGATGATATGGCACACATTATGTAGATAACATTCTGAGCCACGCTACAAACATGTGGTGCCTTATTATGTAATTGCAATCAAACTTTCAATTTGATCAGATTCTTACATTTGGTCTATACGTGGACTCAGTTATTTAGAGAATACAGACTCATAAGGGAGATCTGGAACACATAGCTGCTTCTTGTTACAAGAGCAAACAGACAATCATTTTATCTGGGTAATCATAAAAGTAAATACCCTGAAAATTGATGAGCTAAGAGAAATTTGTAAAATTTTTTCTATTTTTCTTCCTATGGAAGGATTGTTCTCTACATAATTCCTCCTAGGGGAAGAGATTTCTATCCATGCTTACCCCTCCCATATATGTAAATTGTTACAAGAGTGAAAAATAAACTTCAATCTCGTTTCAACCATAGTACTCCTTTTGTTAGAGAAATTAGCCTTCACCCTAAACAACACAGAAATCTCAGCCTGATGGAGAACATGATAGACTGGATTATTTTCAGTGATATTTTCTCATCTCTCCAGCCCCAGTGACTTAGAACTTGCCCATGTGACTTGCTCTCCCCAAAAGAAGAATAGTTAAATAATGCGAGTAGAGGTTTTTAATTGGCTTACCCTCTTGTCCTCCTATGCTCCTCCATGAAAAGAGCATGTCTTGGGTAGCCAGTGGTCCATGAAGAAAGGGGAAGTACATGGAGAAGATCTAAATCTAACCCACAGCATGATGCCCAAGTCCAGTCAAGCCCAGGTGAGGCACAGTTGACCCATCAACCGAAAATAAACGCTTCCTATTCTGCCTAAGCTATTGAAAGTGGGGGAAGGAAATAGAGGGCAGTGAGGCAATGTCATTAAAGCAGTATAGAATACTGAACACAAAGAAGATCTGATGACACTAAAGGAAACAATTGGGACTTCATAAATTTGAAATTAGAAGTTCTAAAAATGTTTGTGTAACTCATTATAGTTTTTTGTTTTGTTTTGTTTTAGACAGAGGGGAAGGGAGAGAGAAAGAGAGGGAGAGAAACATCAACGTGTGGTTGCCTCTCAGGTGTTCTCTACTGGGGACCTGGCCGGCAACCCAAGCATGTGCCCTGACTGGGAATCGAACCAGCATCCCTTTGGTGCACAGGCCTGTGCTCAATCCACTGAGCCACACCAGCCAGGGCTAACTCATCATAGTTTTGAGGCAGTAAAGTTACAATAGGAAACAAAAGCCTCAAGCTCTACCCTTTCCTGCCTTGGTTGGAACATCTCAGACATGATCTTAACTGACCAACCTGTTCCCTCACTTCCCCCTCCCCAATTTCCTGTAATTGATACAAACAAAACCGATTTCAACCAGATTTGGCAGCTATATGGACCTAAAAGTGACCAGCAGGATCATTATAATATCTTTATAATAAATTTGCATTACGGTTTCGGGACCTCCCCCAATCCCTGAATCACCATGACAGTTCCAAGAGGACCAAAAAGAATGGCTACCTGAAGAGGAGGAACAGGGACAAGCCCAGTCACCGTGCCAGCATCAGAAGCCAAGGACCACCCTCTTGCTCCCTTGCCAACATTTAATAAAAACCTTCCACCCAGACCCCATCCAAGCATCTCATTCTCAGAAGTTGCGCACTCTCATTTCTTGAGTGTATCCTATCACTTTAATAAATTTATTATTGTGCCTTGCTAAATGTCTCACTCTTGAACTCTTTCTTGTTCTGTAACAAGAACCTGGTCCCCAGTCTCGGGTTGAGGCCTCCCTTGGCCTCTGCAAGTGCCTTCCAGAATCAGCTTTAATTAAATTTCCTGATCTTCAGGATAAAAGGGTGAAATACTCAATCTCTAAGGAGACCTAAAACCTTAATATTCTAAGCTTTTGCACATTGCATCCTAATTTTTGCCACTTTCTTAGCCAAGGCTCTTCACTACAGACACTGAGTAGCAGCACATTCTCCTTCAGAGGTGTTCTCAGTCCCCTTGGTTTCAGATGATAAGCCATTATTTGTTACCATTTTACAGCCCACTGATCTACACTTTACTTTCTATTATATCCAACCTTTGGGCCCTCGTGCAACAGAAAATAGGAAACGCTATCTATTAAATACCACAACTTCTATGTTAGGTAGAGAATCAGAAGTCTGGCCAGCATATAAAACACATTTTCTACTACTGGGACCAATGGTATATTTTGAAGAGATATCAAAGAAAACCTAGCACTCAGTGGAGGTCCTTTACGTGGTAGGATTTGAACTATCGAAGAAGAGACGTCCTTTGGGAAACAGTAATATTTTGTGTCCAGTACAAACCCAGGATATACTTTTCATCACAGTTGGGGCGACAGTGCTTTGTTCTCACCAATAGCAAAAGTGAGTTGTCACCTCAGGAAACAGAGTTAAATGCATATGTGAGTGTGAGTTCCTAACACTCTTTCTCTTCTGTGCAGCTGAAAGGGAAACAGTTTGGATCCCTGAGTTACTGCTGAAGGACAGTCACCAGCAGAGGGGCTTGACCCACATCAGACAGTAATACAGGGGGGAAATAACCCTGTGTTGTGTTAAGCCACAGACACTGGAATTTCTTATCACCACAGTCATCCTGCCCGGCACAGCTGATTCTTTGGCCCTACTCCCCCTCCCCCTACAGCATGGAAGGGTTCCCCTCTTCTCTGTTATAATGTTTTCATCACACATTGAAAACCTCTCTCTTTTGTTTACACATACATCAATAGCATGTGATTGAAATGATAAAGTCAGAATAAAGAAAGCAGCCCAAAATGTTTTAAGTCTCCACTTACGCTGGCATATACAGCATGCCACTGCACAGAGGTATTCAAGAAGATATATGGCATGTTTTATGCAGTTGATCAATTTCCAAATGGACTAGAGTTTTATACTGAGTCTTAATATCATTATAATAAAGTTTTCAATAACTACTAAATAATGTATTTTAATATGCTCATAAATGTTAGGTATCAAGTCATAAAAATCAGACATAAAGATAAACTCTTTCATGTTTCAACCTTCATGATAAATTGAGTGTAAATATCTTGAGGAATACGAAATATAGTCAAATGAGATACATTCCCACACACTCTAGTAACCCCACTAGACAATAAGCTACTTAAGTGACAGTAAAGATTATCATATTTTTAATTCAGGAGTAAATTATCTTAGCACACAGTTTAACAAATAATTGTGGAAATAGGAAAGGAAAAGGAAGATAGGAAAAAAGGAAGACTACGTCAGCCAACCAAAGAAATTTAATAGTCAATTCTTTTGTGAAGGATTATCCTACGTTTGGGTTTCTGAAAATCTAGCTCTTTGCATATGATACAGACATTAAACAAAAAAAGATTTTTTTAAAAGATTAATAAAAGAGTTTAATGAAAAATAAACAGGTTCAGGGAGGGCTTAAGTAAAGTCATGGTTGATCCATAGCAGGCTGTTTTGGTTTTTTGTTTGTTTTAATTGTTATTCAAGTACAATATCAACAAAAGAAAAAAGCAAACAAAATTTAACCAGAGATGTTGAAATTAAGAACAATGTAACAATAGACAGAGGGGAGTGGGGAGGGGATAGTGGGGAGAGGGGTCTACAGGAGCTACTATAAAGGACCCAAGGACAAAATCAAGGGGGAGGGTGGAGGTGGGGAAGGGAGGTAGGATTGGCTGGGGTGGGGTGGAGGGATGGGGAGAAAATGCAGACAATTGTAATGGAATAAAAAACAAAAACAAACAAAAAAAGATTTTAACAATGGTGAAATACAGTATTAAAAAATGTTTGAATCACCATTAATCCATCCACACTAATACATACTTTGTACTCAGGAATTAGAATTACACTGGACTTAATTTTTCTTTAACATTAGGTTTGAAAAGAATTTAAGAGCAAATTAATAGTGTAGACAGTACTTCAACAAGCACTAGTTGCCTCAAAGCTCTTCAGTTACACGTAACATCATTTATACATCACTTTATAAAGAAGTGATGAATGCATTAATTACAAATGACTCATTATTTATCAAAGCAAGCCAGGTACTCCTTCATTCAATGCGTATGCATTGAGCACCTACTAAATGCCAAGCATTAACTCTATTTTCTTTATAAGGGCACAATAAAATGACATTTTCTCAAATATAGGAAAAAACTTGAAAATGGCAAGCTAATCTGATCTCAATGATCTATTTTAGCAAAATGTTGGTAAAATTGTTATGCTTAAATTTTTTTGGCATAATTTAAAATGATAAAAGACCATGGGAAAGTAATTAAGGAGAATGACAGATCTTCAACTTAGTCTTGCAGAAAGAAAAGGACATACAGCCGGGCTAATGACAGCTTCCTGGAGTGTGTGGGGGTGTGGGTTGTGGCTGGTCAGGAGGGATGTCATGATTTTATTTTCCATAAATTACTTTATTGTTGTTCAATTACACTTGCCTGCATTTTCTCCCCACCACTCCCCCTCACCCCAGCCAAGCCCACCTCCCTCCCTTGCTTCCACCCTCCCCCTTGGTTTTGTCCATGTGTCCTTTATAGTAGTTCCTGAAAGCCCTTCCCCCCACTGTCCCTTCCCCCCTCCCCTCTGCCTATTGTTAGATTGTTCTTAATTTCAATGTCTCTAGTTATGTTTTGCTTGCTTGTTTGTTTTGTTGATTAGGTTCCAGTTAAAGGTGAGATCATATGGTATTTGTCCCTCACTGCCTGCCTGGCTTATTTCACTTAGCATAATGCTCTCCAGTTCCATCCATGCTGTCGAAAAGAGTATAAGCTCCTTCTTTCTCTCTGTTGCGTAGAATTCCATTGTGTAAATGTACCATAGGTTTTTTATCCACTCATTTGCTGATGGGCACTTAGGTTGCTTCCAGCACTTGGCTATTGTAAATTGTGCTGCTATGAACATTGGGGTGCATAACTTATTTTGCATTGGTGTTTCAGGGCTCTTAGGGTATAGTCCCAACAGTGGAATTGCTGGGGATGTTATGATTTTACTTTTTTGCTTTTGCTTGTTTTAAGTGTTATTAGGCAAAACATTCATTTTCAACTTGTCACAAGCTTTGCCACTTGATATTGTCTTACAACTAATCACTTCATACATTTATAATTGCCTATCTCCTAAACATGACTAATGGATTTAATATTGCAACCCCTGAATCTGAAAGGTTGAGAAGAGGAAAAGTTTTCCAATAGAGGTTTGTCTGAGGAACAGGAGTAGATGATATTAATTTTTGCATGGATTTAGATACATTCATGAAGAATGAAGCCATAACTTTCATTAAATGGTGCAGTTCTAACTTTGACAATCAAGTTATTGAGAGCAGCTAGCATGATACAATTGTAAAACAAAACAAAGTAAACAAAGAACATCCCAAAACAGTGACTTTGGTTTTATGCTCTGGAGGAAAATACTGATTCCACTGCACAGCTTATCTTACTATCTTAAATTGCAATCAGGAAACACTAGAAATACCTGCCTACTTCTGCATTACAATGTAAATACATTCTATTTACATAAATGACTTCAGCAATGTTCGTTCATATGATAGACTACCATTTTAGATGAACAAAATATGGCTATATTAGTTTAAGGTACTACATATATTTTCTTTCGATGGCTTTCACAGGGTCAATTTCTTACTCAATTTGCTCAGCAATAGTACAGAAAAACTCCTTAGTACCTCAATAGAGATAATTCCTTGGTATGTTTGTAAGGACTAACTAAGTGTTCTTCCAGGATCTAAAAACATGCAGTGAGCCCAAAGGAGGGAACATGAATTCTCTCTGATTTAAACTCTGCTTCAGTGGCAATCCTGCAGAAGATTCTGTATTGCTGTGTGTGATGGAAAGTTACTCAGCCTAACACTCCCCTTTCCAATGGCCTACAGATTACTTTTAAAAGGCTACACATACAGCATTTTTGGTAAGCCATGCTCTGTGCTCAGTACCATCTCAATACCTTCTCACCAAAAGCTGTGAATTTCAGACTTCCATTCTCTCCATTTCACAAGGCAACAGAGGCATATGAAAGTGAAATAACTTACCAAAGGCCGTACAGATAGTAAACCGTGGAAGCAGGCAGCTTGATTCTGAGTTAAAAGTGGGTTGTTGCTTTACTCTCCTTCCTGGACAGAAAGCCTTCAGGGAATATTTGTTGAGCAAGTGAAAGGAAGGGAGATGTAGTGGAAGAATTGGCTTTTGAAACTTATCAACCACTTTTGTATATTATGTCACAATTTTTAAGGTATTTTTCCATCGCTTGTGTCATTGGAAACCTTTTTTAAACAAATCAATGTACAATCATTAACAATATAATAGCAGGAAATAGTCATGATTGAAGTAAGTTGTTTCCATCTGGTCTTCAGGTTCTTCCTCAGTAAAATAAGAAACCTAAAGGACATTTACATTTCTGTGATTCACTGACTCACAATGGATCGTTCCTGGCTCCGAGGGAAAAGATTGTGATCCCAAATTTTTCCATCCAAACCTCAGCCACACATCTTCCTTCAAGACCCTTGCTTCCTGTAAAGTTTTTAGCTGCTCCAGTCCAGCTAATGCTCTTTTGTTCTTTCTCTTTTTTTCCATCTTCTATACCCAAGGACTCAAGTTTACTCTTCAATGTTTAACTTTCCATGCCCACACTTCCTTTGTATTTCATTTTTGGGTGGCAGATTGATCAGATAAGCTCAGAAGATATGACTCCCAATGAGCAAGTTGCTCTTCTCTTTTACACAAATAGTTTAATAGTTTACACAAATAGTCACTGAAAACACACAGCCCCCCCTAAAAATGATCTTAGAGGGATTTAGAAAGAAGTCAGTGGAAAAGCTGTTTCTTCTCCATGATTTATACGTTCAGTTATTTCTTTATATCAGTAAGGACATTTGTTTTCTTTTATGAGTTATAATCCAGGGCTTTCATTCTTTATTCTCTGTTCAAATTGTCCCGGGTTTGAAGCTCCTTTAGGTTAGCACTTGTATCCTTTTAATATCCCCCATTATTTTTGTTTTTATTGTAGTAAAAATACGTAAGTTATATCATCGTAACCATTTGAAATGTTCAGTTCAGCGATATAACATACATTCATGCTGTTGTGCAGCCGCCAGAATCATGCATCCCCATATCTCCTTTTATCTTGTAAAACCAAAACTCTACACCTATTATCTGTCCCCGGTCCCTGGCAACCACCATTATACTTTCTGTCTCTATGATTTTAATTACTCTAAGGACCTCATATCAGTGAACACATACAGTATTTGGCTTTTTGCGATTGGTTTATTTCACTTAGCAAAATGTCCTTGAGGTTCATCCATGTCGTAGCATATTGTAGTATCGCCTTCATTTGAAAGGTTGGGTAATATTCCATTGCCTGTGCACGCCATTTTGCACACCCATTTACCTGTCCATGGACACCTGGCTCACTTCCATGCTTCAGCTATGGTTAACAGTGTTGCTATGAATGAAGAGTATACAGATGTATCTTTGAGACCCAGCTTTCAATTATTTTGGACAGATACCCAGGAGTGGAATTGCAGGATCGTATGATAATTTTATTTTTAATTTTTGAGGAACCCCATACTGTTGTTCCCACCGTTGTTGTCCTATTAAACATCACGGTGTATACATGTATGTAAATATACACAAATGCACACACAAACACACATGGAGTTTAAATTGTATTTATACGTATATAGATAAATGTTCTATACATTTTAACATATGTTTGAGGATGGAAAGATATCTGGATGTCACAAAGGGCAATTTGTTATGTAGACCATACAAAAAATTTTAATGTAATGCTGTTACTCTTACAGTATGGAAAGGATAAAATCACACTCAAATGTTAACAAGGAATAAATATTTAAAATGAATAGAAATGAAAAGAAGCACAGTTTCTAGATGGTACAATTTGGATGCTGGAAACTTCATATTTACCTAGTGTACTGCAAAAATTATTCAAGAATGACTATCCATGCAAAGCAAGCCTAGTCCTAGGAGCATGGGTTGTACTGAGAAATTTTTAAAATTATGCAGCCAGTTGCTTCATGAATCTAAACAAATTTCCCATAATCAATGTGATTCTTTCCCACACCTGGGCCTATACTGCCTTCTAGGATTCTGAAAATTAGTGTAGATGAAAGCTAACTGTACCAAAAATGACTCTCACATATTTCTGGGGATAAAGCTGTTCATGCAAACTTTAAAACATGAGAATTTCTGCTAAGGACCTAAGTTTAAAAAAAAAAAAACCCTGTAGATATTTTTGAAGCAAATAAAAGATTTAAGATTGAATGTCTGCATACAAATAATCATTCCAGAAGACTTAGTGGCACATGGAGAATCCCCTGAGTCATGTTATCTGAGGACCTGTTTGGAAAATTTTAAGAAAAATATGTTTGTATTGCCTGGGGCACAGAAAAATAATGAATGAAACTGACACATGCTTGGGCTTGGGGTGGAAAATATGGAGGGGCTAGAAAAAGGGGAAGCAGGTGGCAATCCAGTTCTTTCATTCCTTGCACTCTGACTTAAACCATTCTGAGGTTCTGCTCAGTTTCCCTTCCATTTCTTATTTCGGAGGAAGAGGGAATAAAGGGTACAAAGGAAGAGAAATTTAGAAAGGGATGGCTTCCCCTGCTTTTTCAATTTTTTCCCCACATCTCACGCTACAGAAAGTATTCAAGCCGTATCTAAACACAACACCAAACACAAGTAAATTATAACTTTTAGTCATAGTGTAGTGTCAATGTATGTAGTAGTTCATTGTGTCTAAGGGCTGAACCCCCCAAAATGAGTAAGGGAACCCACAAATGACTTCACTTACTCATGGAACCTGACCAGCCAATGACAACTCAACAAATTTCAAATGGACGCTCTGCACGTGAGCTTGCCAAGGGCATTTTAGAAGCAACCTTAGACTCCTTTCGAGTCTCCATTGGACTCCTGCAGAGGAAATAGTTGTCTCTGAGAAGTGGGACTAGGGGTGTTTTCTTTTCTTTTTAATTTTACTTATAAAAATTTTCAAAGGATACAGAAGTAAAGTAAACATCATAACTCTGGGTACCTGAAACTTTTCATGGCTAATATAGTTGCATTGAGACTCTGCCTCCTTTCCCACCCAAAATTATCTGAAGAAAATCTCATTATGTATCATTTCATTAAGAATGCTTTTCATTAATTTTGTTGTATATATTTTCCAAAGTTTTTAACAGCACTATGTCTTTTATTTTAGAAACAAACAATAAATACTATCAAGTATAAATATGGAATCCAAGGCAGGGCCAAGAGCCTATTAATGGCTAAATAGAAATTGTAACCAATATTAATAAAGAAAATAGATTATTTTTTCTCTGTATTACATTTTTTATTATTTTCTATTATTGTTCAAGTACAACTGTCTCTATTTTCCCCCAACCACTCCCACCCACTCCAGCCACCCCCACCTCCCACCCTCGATCCTATCCCTCTTTGCCTTTATCCATGTGTCCTTTATACATGTTCCTTGATGACCCTTCCCCTTTTCCCCCTGGTTATTCACTCCCCACTCCCCTCTGGTTACTGTCAGTTTGTTTTTTTATTTCAATGTCTCTCGTTATGTTTTGCTTGTTTGTTTGTTTTGTTGATTAGGTTCCATTTATAGGTTCTACATGTGGTATTTGTCTTTCACTGCCTGGCTTATCTCACTTAGCATAATGCTCTCCAGTTCCATCCATGCTGTCACAAAGGGTAGGAGTTCCTCCTTTCTTTCCGCTGTGTAGTATTCCATCATGTAGGTGTACCATTATTTTTTAAAGTATTTTTTGTTGATTATACTATTACAGTTTTCCCAATTTTTCCCCCTTTATCCCCCACCTCCTCCCTGCCCCCCCAACCCTCTAGCATTCCCCCCCCTCAGTTCATGTCCATGAGTTATACATGTAAGTTCTTTGAGTTCTGTTTCCTATACCATTCTTTATCTTTCCCCATCTATTTTATGTCTACTAATTATACTCCTGCTTTCCTGTACCTTTTCCCCCTATTCCTCCCTTTGCCCTCCCCACTGAACTCCCTCTGTGTGATGTTCATTTCTCTGATTCTGTTCCTGCTCTAGTTGTTTGCTTAGTTTTTGTTTTCATTGTTTTTCTTTTCTTTTAGGTTCATTCGTTGATAGTTGTGAGTTTGTTGTCATTTTATTGTTCAGATTTTTTATCTTCTTTTCTTCTTTTTCTTAGACAAGTCCCTTTAACATTCAAATAATAATGGCCTGGTGATGATGAACTCTTTTAATTTGACCTTATCTGGGAAGCATTTTATCTGCCCTTCCATTCTAAATGAAAGCTTTGCTGGATAGAGTAATCTTGGATGTAGGTCCTTGCCTTTCATGACTTCAAATACTTCTTTCCAGCCCCTTCTTGCCTGCAAGGTTTCTTTTGAGAAATCAGCTGATAGCCTTATGGGAACTCCTTTGTAGGTCACTGTCTTCTTTTCTCTTGCTGCTTTTAAGATTCTCTCCTTATCTTTAATCTTGGCTCATGTAATTATGATGTGCCTTGGTGTGTGCTTCTTTGGGTCCAACTTCTTTGGGACTCTCTGGGTTTCCTGAATTTCCTGGAAGTCTATTTCCTTCGCCAGATTGGGGAAGTTTTCCTTCATTATTTGTTTAAATAAGTTATCAATTTCTTGCTTTTGTTCTTCTCCTTCTGGAACCCCTATAATTCAGATATTGGAACGTTTCAGGTTGTCCCAGAGGTTCGTAAGTCTCTCTTCACTTTTTTGAATTCTTGTTTCTTCATTCTGTTCTGGTTGGATGCTTATTTATTCCTTTTGTTCCAAATCATTGATTTGAGTCCTGGTTTCCTGTTACTGTTGGTTCCCTGAATTTTTGCTTTATTTCATTTTGGGTATCCTTCATTTGTTTTTTCATTTTTCGACCAAGCTCTATCAGTTCTGTGAGCATTTTGATTGCCAGGACTTTAAATTCTCCATCAGATAGGTTGGCAATCTCCTCATTGCTTAGTTCTCTTTCTGAAGTTTTGCTCTCTTCTCTCATTTGGGCCATATTTCTTTGTCTTGGTGCACCTACTAAAGTGTAAGGGGGCGGGGCCTTAGGTATTCTACCAGGCAGGGCAACCCTCTTTGCTGGGCTTCTGCGGTGCCTGTGGGGGAGGGGCCAGGGAGGGAACAGTGCAGCTTGCCTGCTCCGCTCTGGCGCACTTTCCAATGGACTCTAGTGTGAGATTGGGAGTATCTCCCACTGCCTCAACCCCCGCCATAGTCCACTGTCAGCCCTGAGTCTCAGTTTCACCTTCAGCCAGCCTCACCTTGGTTTTTCTGAGCTGGCCTCACCCACACAGCCTGGCTGCAGGTACTTACTTGTCTGGTTGTTCTGGTTGATGTTTTCTTTAATTCCTTGGTTGTTGGAGTTCCATGCAATTTGATTTTCTGGTACTTCTGGTTGTTTATTGATTTTAGATTGGTTGTTATCCTCCTTTTGGTTGTGCAAGGAAGTGAAGGGTTTCTACCTATGCCTCCATCTTGGCCGGAACTCCAACACTACCAACTAGTGTACCATAATTTTTTGATCCTCTCATTTACTGATGGGCACCTACACTGCTTCCAGCACTTGGCTATTGTAAATTGTGCTGCTATGAACATTGGGGTGCACAGGTTCTTTTTGAATTGGTGTTTCAGGATTCTTAGAGTATAGTCCCAGCAGTGGGATTTCCAGGTCAAAAGACAGTTCCATTTTTAGGAAAAAAGATCATTATTAAAATACTTATTGATTTGGCATTGGAGACCTCTCACAAACATTTCCTATTTCAATTTCTTTTCATCTCAATGGTTTCACAGTTTGGGAGGATATGTAGGCCTTTAAATTGTTGGCAAACAACACATGAAATACAGATGAATATTCACAGCAAAGATATTGATTTCTTCCTCAATAGCTGGATGTATATTTTCCTTCTGCCCTCTCTGCTTTGCATTATCATGCATGTTTTAGCATCTATTTTCAAATCCTTTATGTAATTTAAAAGGATTCAAATGTTGGGGCATGATCTAAGGTATTTATGTATTTAAAACCTAATGAGAATTATTTATAATTCACCATATTGCTTCAAAATATGTTTGGTTCAAAAGTACTATTTAGAAATTGAAATATACATTATTTTCTTTAATGTAAAATGCCAGGGCCCCTTTAAGAATCAGGATAAGGCCCTGGCCATGTAGCCCAGTTGGTAAGAGCACCGTCCTAATATACCAAGGTTGTGGGTTCAATCCTCGGTCAGGGCACATATAAGAAACAACTAATGAATGCATAGTGCAACAACAAATCTCTCTCTCTCTCTGAAGTCAATAAATAAAAGATTTTTAAAAACCATGTTAAATTTGGGAGTGGGGAGGGGACAGTGAGGAGAGGGGATTACAGGAACTACTATAAAGGACACATGGACAAAATCAAGGGGGAGGATGGAGGTAGGGGAGGGAGGGGGGTTCAGCTGGGGTGGGGTGGAGGAATGGGGATAAAAGGCACACAACTGTAACTGAGTAACAATAAAAGACTAAAAAAAAAACAAAAACCATGTTAAGTTTGAGATCTGAAGTAGAAATCCAACACTGGCTACCTGTATATGGGTCCAGTACAAAGTATAGTAAACTGAGTTCTTATAAGAGTAGTAAGGAAGGACCAAGTGAGATACTAAGAATAAAAATGAGCATACTCTTTCTAAAGAACTGTCAGCTGACAGCAAAAATTTTACCTTCTAAGTTTAATGCAGTCAATGTAAGACAAACCACACCCTGTTCTCCATAATCAATGCTCCTACCTGAAGAAAGGTTTGCAGAGGGGGCAACTGTAAACCCTGACAGGAGGAAAGGTGCGATACTTTCCACTTAAATTCATTCCCATCAAGGCAGCTCCACTGTAGAACAGAGCGGCTTCACAGAGAAATGAATTCGTGGAAATAACGAAAGATGTTTTCTAATTTTATCCTCAGTTCAATTAAGTACTCACAGAAATCCTACGTGCCATTTTAAAATTGAATCTCTGCCCTTTTTTTAGGCCTACTAAAACAATCTAAAAGCGATGTCGCTATATCGCTAATTAAAACCAAACAAAACCATTGATTATATAAATAACCCTCTCTGGAAAGATCTGTCTTGTCATTTGTTTCCCTAATTATGCAAAGCTTGTGTCGCAGCCGTGCTCCCTGCTGAATCAGACCATGAAACGAGTGTAACGCATCTGGATGTTGTCAGCCTCACAGGCTCAGCCACTGATCCTCATTCCAAGGTGGATGCGGTCGATTGGTTACCAGGCACACACAACAGGCAGGAGTCTACCGCCATCATCACTCACCAAACAGGGACAATATGAGAAGCAAATGACCACAGCATGGCACTCGGGAAGGGGCAGTCAGCCAGTGATCCCAGACCACCTTTGATACCACACTCTGAATTCACATCACAAAAAACAGTTAAGAAGACCAGTCTTTATAGCTGTTATGCAAAACAACAAAGAAGCCCAACAGTGGGTTATGGAAACACCTGGCTTATTCTTCAGTGTCAAAAGTACAAGAAAAAATGTATTATTTATTGAACACTCATACTACAAGAGAGCAAGAAGGCAAAATGATGTCTTAAGTGAAATAACAAATCAATAAAAATTCACTCGATTCTACTTCAAATAAGAATCTCAGAGGATTGTTCCCTGATTCTGTAATAAAGAAAGGTATATTGCTTTGTGCTAGCACTGCAATATACTGCAATAATAGTTCATCTCCTATACCTCTTGTTACTTCAGTGGAAGGCAAGGGATTTTTAACATTTAAAATGAGATGACTCATGTGACATTTGATTGCCCATGTAAGTAGTATGTACACTCATTTCAGTTCACACATCTCCATATTTTAATATTAATTTATGATGGATGTTATCAGATCTTGCTATTTCTTTGCAAGATTTCATTATTCTTCAAATATAAAGTCCAATTTTTTTAAAAATCTACATTCAAATAGCACTACAATCATAACGTTTCTGGCCACCCTAATGAACAGACATAAAACATTCAGAATAATATGTGAGACTGCCTGCATACACTAATTTTTTTAATGAATTTTTTTTTTTAGCCTCTTTGGCTAAAAAGGATTCACAACCCACAAGTTTAGTTTTGCTAAAGACAAGTACTTACAGACTGTTAGAGGCGAGCTTTACTACGAAGAGCAATGCTTTGAGTGTGGACCTTAGTAGCCTTTTCCCACAACTGGTCCTTTGGCAGGATTTTTAATGTTTCTTCAGGAATATCAAATATTCAAATCTCAGATGACCTCACATATCACAGCAGGTGCAGTGACAGAACATCCGCCCTGATAACCAACACCAGAAAGAACGATGCTGCCTACATTCACACGTGGTGCTATTTTTCTCCTGTGTAAACAACTACATTTCTCTTTATATAGTATTCTAAAAAAACCACACACATTTCCACTGCATTCCAGCATTATGTTTTTAACTTACTTCATTTATATTTTAAAAGTCACTAATACAAAACTTAGTATGTATCAGGCATTGTACTAAGTGCTTTAGGAACATTAACTCACCTCATCTTCATGAAAGTTAGACAATGTTATTATCCCCACTCTACAGATGAGGCAAGTGAGACACGGAGCCCAGTATTTTCCCGAGGTCCCATGGCTATTAAATAGCAAAGTTGAGATTAGAACCCAGGAGTCCGACTCCACAAAATATAAACCTGAGGCTTTCTACTCATCACACATAATATTGATGAAGTAACTCTATTTTATACAGCTTTTCCAGAAATCTTAATTTAGTCTGCTAAAATTATTCTAAAATTTGTTGAAGGTCAAATACATATACATAAATAGTAAAGAAATTTTTTTAAAAAAGGTAATTCTTTTCCCTAGCAGTTGCTTTTTAAAAAATGAGAATTTAATACCCAAAGATGATCATTCAACTCAAATAAGTGAGGAGAAGAAATTCCCAATAAGCAGTGTAGGGGCAACTGGCTAGTATTCAATCTGGGAAAATAACCTAAGATGTCTGTAAATGTTTTATAAAATATCAATCTCACTTTAGTATATTAAAATACATTAACTACAATTAAAGCACAATATTCTGAGAGAACAATCATACATCTGAAAAAGTTTTAACAACAAAAACATAACGTTTAAATAGTATCTGCTTTATAAACTCAAAACAATGTTTTTAAATAACCATAGGTTTCATAAATGCCCTGTTAAAAGTTTCTAGTGTTCACTCGTATGTGGTTCTCTTCTCCTTCCAGCCACATACAGTTTGGTGGGCTCAGTGACTATTTCTGGCCAATGAGTTGGAAAACTTAAATCGCAGTGCTGTGACTGAAAACAGGACACGTCCCAGACGGTGCTGGTAAATAACAGTGGGGCTCCGTCAGCTGGGGTCACCGAGTGGCTGCGTGGAGCAGGGCACACACCCTCTTAGGTTGAATATGTACCGTGAGAAACACGGACTTTTGTTTCATTGAAGATACAGAGTTTCAGGGGTGGTGATGTATTCCTGCAGCATAGGAATTAGCATAAACGCTAACATGGCAACAATATAGTAGGGGAGCTGTAAAAACGAAGGATAGGTCATTTATAAAGCCATGGTGGAATTCAAGGGGCAATAAATGGTGACGGAAGGAGACTTGACCTGGGGTGTGAACACACAACACAGTGTACAGACGATGTGTTGTGGAACTGGGCACCTGAAACCTGTATAATTCTTTTAACCAGTATCACTCCAATAAATTCAATAGAATGGAAAAAAATTAAGTTTCAGGAATTTTTTTTAAAAAAGAGCATTATATATGATAGGTAATAAGTGTAAATTCAAACCAGGAAAAATACTAAAGTTTACAACAAAGAGGGTTCATGGTAAATTTAAAGATACTTAATTTTCAACATATGGATGACAGGTATATTCTTGATGAAGAGACTAAGACAAATAGAGCAAACATAATAACCGCCAAACATATTTTAAAAATTAGAGCTAAATAATGACCAGGATAATTGGTTGAAAAGACTCAGCACATACAAATAAAAATTAGTAAAAAATAGAATAATGGGTGTGAATTGGATTAAAGAATCCTTCCAATAAACATATATGCAAAGAAAGAGAGAAAAAAAAATCAGGCCATAGCCATTTGCTCTGAAATAATACTTTACATAAGATGAGAAATAAATGAAAATGATACCAAGTATGACCTTAAAGCTCAAAAAGGTTTTTTTAAGATTTTATTTATTTATTTTTTTAGAAAGAAGGGAAAGGAGGGAGAAAGAGTGGGAGAGAAGTATCAATGTATGGTTGCCTCCAGTGCACCCCCCACTGGGGACCTGGCCCACAACCCAGGCACGTGCCCTGAGTGGGAATCGAACTGGTGACCCTTCGGTTCGCAGGACAGCAGTCAAATCCACTGAGCCACACCAGCGAGGGCATGAAACTCAAAATTGTAAACACTGAGTCAACCTGCATGTATAATGCAAGTTCATATAAAAATGAAAATATTCGTAGGATTTACATCAAAGCAAAAACTTTAAAGACCCTAAAAGACAGTGGAATCCCAGGTACCCTATAATAAATAACACGAACAAAAAAAAATGAGATCATTTATGGAAAAATAATTGCAAAACTTAAAAGCGCAAAAAAGACCGAGTGTTTGAATACTAAACCAGACCTGTTTTGCATGAAAGAGCTTGTGCATGTAAGACAGTCAGCTCTGTCAACATTTATGCTCAAATAAGACTGAAGAAATTATCATACATTTCATGTCTTCATATACTTCTCTTGATGCTACAGTAAAATATTTTTGCAGCTGGCAAGGAATTTCGAGATCACCATCAGCAATAAGAAACACATACATGAGACAAGTCTGATTGGTTTGGATTTATTGATAGAGGCCTGATCATATTTTATTTCTGAAAGCTCTGGGGGGTTTTTGCAATAATGAGAAAATAATTACTGTGTAAAAACTCTTATCAACAAATCATTCAGTTGTGAATAAAGGTGCTCTGTATATAGTTGATAAATAACAAAAATTACAAATGTAGTAATTCCCTGATAGTTTCTTTAAATATTAATGATGAGAACAGTAATAGTTTTCAGGACATCGTCCCCATCCTTTGAGGCCTGGAGTGTATGTTTGCTGTTTTAACTTTACCTAATGCGTATCTTTGCCAGCAGCCACACTTATACTTCATGTGACAGATGTTTTAATCAGTCAGAACCAGATATCTTAATAAGATACAGAAGAAATAGGAGGTAAAGGCACTCCCAAGTGCTTAAAGGTAGTGAGATAAGCCACAAACAAAGATGTATGAAAGTGTAAGTAAAACGCCTGCATAACTCAAAACTCATGTAGCTCATGTTTAAATGCCTAAGTGAAAGTTGGTAATTTTTAAATGACAGAAATTAGGAGGTCTTCCAGAGGCATTGAAAAGATATGTTTATACACTTTTTATGTTTAAATACATTAGCAGTACTGACAGAAAACTTAAAATGCAAAACTTAAGAACAAGAATTGATAATATAAGACATATCATTTTGCCAGGCTCGAGTATCTTAATCTTCGTGTCCTAGAGGTGTCATTGGGATGAAAAGGTGCATAAGCAGCATTCACCTTATGGCCATCATAGTGGCTGGCACCACCAGCCGGACGGTGTTCCAGGTCAGACACCTATCGGTTCATCCTGAAAGTCTCCCCGTTCCCAGACTACCACGTTCACTTACACACCAGGCCCCACCGATTCATCCTCTTAAATTCCTTTTCCACATGATTCACCCTCTTAAATTCCTCTTCAACCTGACTTTTTTATAGCTCTGCTGCTTCCACCTGGCCTTACACCACCTTCGTTCCTCAACTGGATCACTAAGAACTTTCCAAATCATTTACCTTACCCCTCTATAAATCCACTATTCACATAGTCAGTCACTCCTTGAAAGTACAGATTCCGTGATGGCAATTTTCTTCAGATGTCAATCACTGGCTCCCTATGCACCCCAGGAGGAAGGCCCCACCTGGTAGCATAACTTAAGAAGACCCTTAGGAACCTGGCACTGCGCACCCTCCACCCACATCACTGATGCCCTCCTAAGCCCAACCTAACCATCTCCGCTCCAAAAGCACTGAAGTGCTGAATGCCAGCTTCCCTCAACCCGCTGTGTTCTCCATGCTGACGTTTTTCTAGAAACTCTTTTCCTTCCCTTTTTACCTAATTTCTGCTCAAAGGTCAAAGCTCGGCTGATTACTTCCTCCAGATTCCTGACACTACCTCTTATCTTTACTTGGATGTTCCTCCTTACCCTGCTTCCACAGCACCTGGATCACATTCCTAGCACAGCACCTGCCAGTCTGCAGGCAGTATGGACTGAATGCCTGTGTCCCCAACCCCGAAATCATATACTTCCTCTTAAAGTCCTAGCCCTTAATGTGATGGTATTTGGAGGTAGGGCCTTTGGAGAGTAATTAGGTTTAGACTAAGTCATGAGGGTGGAGCACCCATAATGGATTAGTGACCTTGTAAAAAGATTTAAAAACTCCCCCCCTCCCTCCCTCTCTCTCTGCACTCCCGCCCCATGCACCAACATGAGGCCATACAGGACATACCCAGGAAGGGGGCTTCCACCAAGAACACGCTAGCAACCTGATCACAGACTACCAGCCTCCAAAAAAGAAGTGTTTGCTACTTAAGCCACCAGCCTGTGCTATTTCTATAGCACCCCGAACTAAGACAAGATTGTAACCGCCTGCCTATGCCTGACTCCATAGCTGGAAAGCACTCTCCATAGGCACGGATGTGTCCTGGGTTCAAAACCCTATTCTTAGCACGGACATAGCCTCTGACACAGCAGTAAAGAGAATCAGAAAACAGCAAGCTAACGTGACATGAGTGTGAAACAATCAAATTTCCTAATAAAACCTTCATTAAATATAATATAAAAACTTGCTCTTTGGTGTTTTCTTACATATTGCAAATAGTGTTAACCTAGAATAAGGCTACTTGGCATAACATTTGGGGAAAAAAGAAAAATGAGAACCAAAACGGTTTATAGAGGAGAGATAACTGCTATTTGTATAATTTCAATTTCAAATTCAAAATAAGTGTTCCTTTTCTTTAGAAGACACTGTAGCTTTCAAATTCCACCCCATTTATTTCACTTTTGCCATTGAGTGGTAGGCAAGGTAGATCACAGATGTGACTTCAGCTCCGGGGATGAGAAAGAAGGAGTCTACATCGATCATGGTGATTCAGTTTCCTCTGTCAGTAATTATTTTAGAGGTGAAGCTGTGATCCAGTTCTGGTCAATGAGATGGGAAGCTTAAGGGAGGCTTAAGAGAGTCATAGGACGTGACTGCTGAATATGAGTGAGGAATAATCATTCTGATGGCCAATGCGACCATTTGCTACTGAAGGAGAAGTGAGCAGAGGGGCATGTCACACAAAGAGAAGGAAAAAGCTCAGGGACTGAAAATGATCAGAGCTGGATCCCAACGGAACCATACCTGAAGCCCATGTTACCTCTGGAATCCCCCTGCAAGCCAGTAACATTTCTCATTTAAGACAATGTGCAGCCGTCTTTTTGTTACCTTCAGCCTTTGTGACAGTCATTTACTCTCCCTGGTCCACAGTTTACTCATCTGTTAAAAACATGCTTCAACCAGACAAACTCTAAGCTGACATTTTCTCAATATAGCCCAACAACCACATGCATCAAAATCACCTGGGGCACACTTAAAAAATATGAATTTATTAAGCCCCACATCAGAACTACTAAACCAAATTCTTCAGAGATGAGTAAGAACCTCCATCTTAAAGTAGCATGCTCAGGAATACAACAAAATAGGAGACCCTGAGATGTAGATGTGTTTTTAACAGTTCTAGGAGCTTTTGACTTATGTAGCAAAATCATTTCTCTTAAAATGATTGTTAAGGATATCTAACAATAGCCAGAGGTGAGGGGGGAAGGGATAGTGGGGAGAAGGGTTTTCAGGAACTACTATATAGGACACATGGACAAAACCGAAGGGGAGGGTGGAAGCAGGGGGGGGAGGTGGGTTTGGCTCAGGTGGGGTAGAGAGGTTGGGAGAAAATGCAGACAACTGTAATTGAACAATAATAAAATAATTTAAAAATTTTTTAAAGATTATTAAGGATATATGAATACACATGCAAAAATAATTTGATTACAGAAATTATAAATTGAATAATTCTGATAAAGCCACAACTGAGCTTACAAAATGGCCTTGTGAAGTCAATATTATAAAATAACCAACATAAAAATGTAAAATTGGCACTGTCATCTCACCTAACAAAGATGACAAGGGATCGTTTTATCCCTGCCACTATTTTACAGTGCACCAGGGTTACTCTGGCAAACTTAAAAGAAAAAAAATGCACTACACCTGACTCTCACTTTTAGTTTTCTGTTGTGTGCACTTCACACCTCCTTGAATAAACAAATACAATGCACATAGGAATGAGTTATTAATTACTTAATATGTCCTGGAGCTTTGCAAGGTGTGTAGATGACCGCATATGTGTGTCTAAGGTAATATTGAAAAGCAAACTGATGCTGGCAGAAGAGTGGAATTTTTTTAAAACACTTTTTCATCGCCATCATCATTGCAATAATATATACAAAATAAAAAGTGAGAACTACACAATGAAGACTCATGTTCAACCAAGCTGCACCGCTTGTTGTTAGGTATTAGGTATTACTGATATCCTTCTCTCTGGTACATAAGTGATAGGATCAAGGCTAATATCTTGTCTGGCATTGAGAGAAGGAGGAGAAGAATGAACATGACATTTTTAAAAAGCCCTAAAATTTCATTTTGTAGGTAATATGATAGGAAAGTTTCTTGCTGTCAAATACCAACATTTGAAGATCCTTGGAAGTTTCACGCTTATTTCCTGTTCTCCTTACATCTATCCCTTGACCAAAACCCACCAAAAAAAATCAGAAGGAAAAAATCAGAAATTTAAAGTTAGTATATTATGTGTATTATACTAGAAACTAATGAGCAGTTTTTTTTAACTCTCAAAATGTCAGACTCAGCTTGGTTCAATGTGGTCTGGATTTAATATTGTTATTGCCTTTCTTTCGTTTTCTTCTTCCTTTTTTTTGGGGGGGGGGTACCAGCCTAGACAATCTATAAAACACACACACAAAAATTCATCTTGCCCCAGCCTGGTACTCAGTTGGTCGGAGTATTGTCCCGTATACCAAAAGGTTGCAAGTTCAATTCCCAGTCAGAGCATATTTTCTCTTCTCTTCCCTTTCCTCCCCTCCCCTCCTCCCCTGCTTTCCTTTTCCTTCCCTTTTCTCGCTCTCTCTCTTTCTCTCTCATTCTCTCTCTCCCTCTTCCCCACTCCCACCTCTTTCTAAAATCAATAAACATATCCTCAAGTGAGAATTAAGAAAAAATTCACCGTGGCTGGTGTGGCTCAGCTGACTGAGTGCCGGACTGCAAAACTGAAGGGTTGCCAGGTCCCAATCAGGGCACATGCCTGGGTTGCAGGCCAGGTCCCCAGTTGGGGGCGCCTAGGAGGCAACCACACACTGATGTTTCTCTCCCTCTCTTTCTCCCTCCCTTCCTCTTTCTCTCATTAAAAATAAATTAATTAATTTTAAAAAATAAAGCACACAGTATTATAAAAACATTCTTCTTCACATCTGTTTTTTTGAGAAAAACAGAACTGAGTGCCACGTTTCTAGAGAAAACCTTTGATATACATTGTAAGCTGAAAATAAAGAAAACTTTTTTTTTAATTTAAGATTCCATGCAATTTTTTATTACATGGAATTTATTCTTGAGATATGTTTCTGTATTCCTAGAATTGTGATAATTTCCTGGATTTCTGAATAAAAGCAGGGTTCCTTTATCCTTTGTGCCCATTATTCAGTATTTCTTCAGAAACTTCCAAAGCACAGAATAAATAGCATTCTCTTCAAGCATAATTTATTGGTATTCAAACTAAGAACTATCAGAACTATCACCTGAAAAATCCAGATGATTTGTTGAAGAAATACCTTTCAAACTGGATTTCACAGGTAATTTGACCTCAACAACTGTCCACTTCAGTTTGTCTAGTAACATTCTAAGCTCATGACAGACTTATTCCAGCATCTTATAAAATGTGTAGGAAATTTTTACTACTTCCAATAAGTTGTACATGTTCCACAAATGTTTCCACATTTCTGCACAGTCAGGACTATCTGAGAAAAGTTAATGGAAACCGGCCAGGTTCAAGGATGACTGAAAGGTAACCACCTCTTTGAAGTTAGAGATCCTGAATATTTTCAGAGATATTTAAGGGCTTACATTTTAAAGGTAATAAAAATCTAGAGACCTTCCTCACTAGCCCCCGACACGATTTCTCTCACCATAGGAGTAGAAGGGTAGATGTGCTTGCTGTTCTATATGAGCTCTGAGTTCCATAATTTTGGGGCTCCTCTCCTCTGATGCAGGTCCTGTATGCACAGATGTATTAGCACATCAGAGTCGCACTGCCTCATGGGCATTAGTGCTCTAGGACTCTCTGTGAGTAAATGTCTGTTCCATGATCCAGACGTCACATGTCTGGCAGTGTATATATGCACACACTGCCGTAGCAAGTGAGCTCCTTAGCTTACAAGTAGAATAACTACTCAGATCTGCATAGTTTCAGATTCAACAACTTCCCGCCAATGCTTTTTGTTCAGACTCACTATGTTCCACCTGCACAGAATGCTACCTTTCCTCCAGGGGCTTCTTCCACACTATCACTGTAATACCATCCTTGAACATATCTCACATCGACCTGTATTTCCCCTCCTTAAAACCCACTGTAGAAGGCAGTAAAGTATTACATTAAGAGCAGAGCTTTGGAACCCAACTGTGCAGCTCCAAATCCATCTCTGCCAGTCACTTGCTATGTGACTCTGGCTAAATTACTTAACCTCTGTGAACCTTAGTTTCCTTGTCTACCAAATCGGAAGAATATAATACATGTAAATAACTTAATCCTTTGCACATGGATAGCCCCCAATAAATGATGCCTCACCGTTAGCACAGCTCCTCAACATTCTGAAAATAAAGCGTAAACCAAATAGGACTTCCCATTATAATCTGGCCCCAACTGTTCTCACTTATGCACTTCAAACTCCAGACATGCAGCACATCTCATCATGCTCAAGGTAGGTTCATCATTCAAAATCCCAGGGCTTTATCTGTGCTCTTTCTTTTACAGAGAGGCTTTCTTCTCCACCATGGAAGTCACTGCTCATCCTTCAAGTCCCAGCGCCTCTGTGAAGACTCCTTTGTCTGCTTCTAGCAGCAGTCACTCCATCCTCTGGGCTCCTGCACCACAGCTCTATCTGAGCTCCTTGCACTCACTCTAATAACTATTTATCTGGGCATCTGTCTCCCACACTAGACACCATGTCATCTAAGATGGAGTGAGCATGGGTTTCCTCTTCTCTCTCCAGATCCAATATTTTAAAAATAGTGATATTATTTATTGATCAAATTTTAACAACAGAAAAATTCCCTGGAGAAATACGGTGCATGGCTACTTTTAGTTTTTGGTCATTGTTCCACAAAATAAACTTTTTCCAGCTCAAAATTTTTATATATATATATATATATATATATATATATATCATACATATAATATTTTTATATAAATAAATGTATATGTATTTTTGTCCAGAAGGTATCCAGCCATGTTCTATGAAAAAGAGACATTTATTGAAGAAGGTACAAGATATAAGAAACATTGTACATATGGCAATGATGTCTCAGTCCCCTTCAAGGTAGGCACCTTGGACCTCACACAGTTCTCCCAATTGCCATCAGCTGCCCCATCGTATTTTCCTGAATCTCATCAATGGTCTGAAATCTCTTCTCTTTCAAAGGTGAATTTCATTTTGGGGAAAGCCAGAAATCATAGGGCACCAAATCTGGGCTGTAGCAGGTCTGAGTCACCTGGGTGATTTGATGTTTTGCCCAAAAAACTGCACAAGACGTGATGCATGAGTGGGCACATTGTCATGATGAAGCTGCCCATCACCCATTATCCATAGCGGTGGCCTTTGAATCAGCCCAATAGTTTCCACAGAGGAATGTTCAAGCTTAACACAAAATTTGATGCAGGTTCATTGCTCTACTTGCTCAGTCATTTTGAATGTGACAGCCACATAGTACACATGCTCACTCAACAGCATCTACCGCCCCCACTGACTAGTACAGTGAAGTCATCATTGTTCAAGCATGTACATTCCAGTCCACTCTCCTTGACTGCCAGGTTACATCAATGTTGCACAAATCATTCTTGTACTATTAACAATGGTTGGACTTTTTCCAGACAGACCTCATCATTATATGGGTTTTTTTTATTATGATAAAAAATACATAACTGTCAGAGGGAAGGGAGGTTAGGGAGAGCTGGATGAAAAAGGTAAAGTGATTAAGCATAGGAAAAAAACTCATAGACAACAGTATGGTGATTACTGGGGTAGGGGGGTAAGGTGGAGGGGTAGAGTTTGGTAAAGAGAGATAAACAGTGACAGAAGGAGACTTGACTTGGGGTGGTGAACACACATGCAATATACAGATGATGTGTTACAGAATTGTACACCTGCAACCTATATAATTTCATTAACCATGTTATTCCAATAAATTCAATAAAAAATTTAAAAATACATAAAATTTACCATTTTAACCATTTTTAAGTGTAAAATACAGTAGTTCACTAAAAAACATACTATTGTACAACTCATCTAAGAGCATTTTCATCTTGCAAAACTGAAACTCTATGTCATTGAACAATTACCCCTTTCTCCCCTCCCCTAGGCTCTGGGAACCACATTCTACTTTCGATTTCTATGAGTCTGACTATTTTTAGATATCTTATTTAAGTAGAATCCTGCAGTATTTGTCCTTCTGTGACTAGCTTATTGCACTTAATCTTCCAGGTTCCTTTGCTTTAGCATATGAAAAAAACTTCCTTTTTAAAGCTGAATACAATTGCATTGTATGTACATAGTCTGCCCTCCATATCCATGGGTTTCACGTCTGCGGATTCAGCCAACCACAGTTCAAAATATTAAGAAAAGAAAATCCCAGAAAGTTCCCAAAGTAAAATTTGAATTCGCCATGGACCAAACACTAGGCTGAATCTATACAAATGAAGTGACGGGTAAGCAACCCCACCATAGCCTATATATAAATATAGGATATATGCAAATATATTGTTTTAGAGGAGGGACTTGAGCATTCTAGGATTTTGGTATACATGGGGGTCCTGGAACCAATGTCCCGTAGATACTGAGGGACAGCTGTATACCACATTTTCTTTCTCCATTCATCTATTGATGGCCATTTAGGTTAATTCTATCTTAAATCTCTTAGCTATTGCAAAAAACACTGCAATGAACATGAGTGTGCAAATATCTTTTTGAGATCCTGTCTTCAAATCTTTTAAATATCTAATAAACCTTGAGTGTATAAATGCTAATTTAGTAATGTACTGTTGAGTCACCAAAATTTGAATAACTATCCATGTTTTTAGCTGAAAATATCATGCATTCTGTACTGTACTGATATGTGCTGAATAGCATAACAAGATTTTTCTTTATATCATGCAGTAAAATAGGTCACCGTGTGCCTTATTTTTCCTACCAATAATCTCCCAATTTCTAGATTAAACACGTACAAAGGTGAGACTTGACCAGCCTCCTCTTTTCTTTTCATAATGGGTGTTACTAAATGTCAATGTTGCTGAACATAGCTGATTGAACTAAAAAGACTTCTTGGATTATACTAAATATTATATCAAGTATCATAATGTTTTTCAAGCTACATTAAACCTTATAGCCTCATCTTGAGTGAACATATATTAAACTCTAAAATGCAGATTTATAAGCAAAATCAATCTCTCTCATCCTTCTTATCTTCCTCCTCCTCCCTTTCTTCTGCTTCTCCACCTCCCTCTCTCTGCCTCTGCTTCCTTTTACTTACATGTATGTACACTAATTTTGAGAAATATTAAGTACAATTTTGAGCTTAACTATTCACTCTAAAAACATTTTGGTCATACTTTATTATAATGATCAAAATCCAAAAAATTACATAAGATGAATTAAAAATAGTTGGAATGACATTTGCATCCTTCTTAAAGTGTTCACATATATCTGCTTTAAACCCTCCTTGAATAGAGTATCAAGCATGGAACCCCTAATAATTGGTTAAACTCCCCTTTCATGTATAATATCATTAACAAGTGTTAATATCATTATTTTTAAATCAGAATTTTAAAAACCCTTAAGGATATTTTTGCCTATGTAAGAAACATGTGATAAATGCCAAATTATTTAAAAGTGAATATCTATTATGTATACATTTAATAACAATTTGTGCTATATGCAATTTATACTATAAATTATGGAGTGGTGGAACTCAACATATATAACAAAATATCACATAGCATGGATGGTGAAATAATGCTGAGCCCTTCCCTCTATATTCTTGCCATGTAACCTCTGAGGGATTTTATGCTTCATCATAAAAAGAATTTATAACCATTTTCTTATAGTAGTATAGGTTAGATTATAGTATAGCTATAGAAAAGAAGTAAATTTTGAATATTTGGGCACAATTATTTTTGATCAAACAAATTATTAAGATTAAATAAATAGAATCCAGGCATCTCAAAGAAGAGATTCACAAAAACTAATCAAAGTTTCCTTCTTTACAACAGAATCAGACATGTGATAGTATTAAGTACAGAAATTACTCAGAGGTTTCATATATGCATTTCAAATAGAACTACTTACATGTAATATAAGCCATTATATTTAATGACTACATACATATACACATACAATGGCATTCATGGGTATTCATTAAAAGGTATACTTAATTTTCTACCTTTACCAAAAGTTACTGAGTAGCAGAGATCCATAAAATTCAAAACTACCAAATTCCATTAGCAGAAATAACTTAAAACAACTAAGGACATAAAAACATATCAGTGCCCCCAAACCTTTTTTTTAACATTTTTCTTAACTCATTGTTCCTACTTTGTCACTGAATTCATTTACACTTCTTGCTTTTAACTCCTTTCTGTGACAATTTAATGAATATAAGTGTCAAAATAATCTACTGATATCTCATTCATTATATCTTTTTATGTTAGTAATAGTACACACATTTTTCCACCAAAAAAGGGAAGTATGAGAACAGGAAGCTACCAGTTTTCTGCTCTTGGAGGAGTTAAATCACAATGCAAGCCCTGGCCGGGCAGCTCAGATGGTTAGAACATCGTCCCCGTATGCCAAGGTTGTGGGTTCCATCCTGGTCAGGATACGTACAACTAATCAACTAATAAATGCATAAATAAGTGGAACAACAAATCTTTTCTCTCTTTCCATCCCTCCCTCTCCCTCTCTGTTTCTCTCTCTCTCTAAAAATCAACCAATAAATTAAAAATTAAAAAATTAAATTACAATGTGTGGTGATGTTAATTACTTCCAAATGAAATGTAAGATGTTACCACTTTATTCCAAAATAGATTTATCTCTGAACTATTTTTTTAAATGGAGAAAGCATGTTTAATTTTCTCTTTTTTTTTTTTTATTGAAGTTATTGGAGTGACTCTGGTTGACAAAACTGTGCATGTTTCAAGTACACAATTTCACATCACTTGTACACTGTATTGTGTGTTCACCACCCCAAGTCAAGTCTTCCATTTTCATTTACTCCCCCACACCCTCCTCCACCTAAGCAATCACCACACTGTTGTCTATGCCCATAAGTTTTTTTTCTCTTTCCCTTTTTTGCTCAATCCCCCCACCCCCTTCTACCCAGTTCTCCAAGCCCAACCCTGACAACTTCCAATCTGCTCTCTATACATCTGTCTCTATTTTGCTTGTTAGTTCATTTTGTTCATTAGATTCCACATTATGAGTGAAATAATATGAAAGCATATACCGTGTTCATAGATAGGAAGAATTAACCGTCATTAAAATGTCTATACTACCCAAAGCAATCTACAGATGCAACACAATTCCTATCAAGCTATCAATGGAGTATTTTATATAATTAGAACAAATATTGCCAAATACCTCAGCAATCTTGGGGAAGAGGAACAGAGTTGGAGGGACCATGCTACACAACAAGGCCTAGTAATCACAACAGCACGTACTGGAATAAAAACGGACACAGAGATCAATGGAACAGAACAGAGAGCCCAGAGACAAACCTACAACTTTATAGTTAATTAATATTTGATAAAAGAGGCAAAAACATAAAATGGGATAAAGATAGTCTATTAATAAATATTAATAAATGGTGTGGAGAAAATTGGATATGTGCAAAAAAAATGAAACTAGACCACCTTCTTATACCACACACAAGAATAAACTCAAAACAGATTATCTTTGAACTATTTTAAACATACATACTAAAAGCCCATGGCTTTTAATATTATTTAAATATTAAGGAATATATTATTTCTATTACTAAAAATATACAAAATACAGTATGGAAAAATGTTCTTTATTATTGTCATATTACTCCAAATAACAAATAAACCACTTGCTTTCATAGTTTTAAAAATTATAGCATTAAATTATTAAATTAATTGAATAAAGTTATTCTTAATATGGAAATCAATGGCTGTTTTTATGCCCATTAGTATACGTGTTAAAATGCCATCTGATTTCAATTTAGGATAGAGATGGTCCTTCCTCTCCTCTGATCTCTAGCAATTTGGTCAGCAGAGATGTGAACTGAAATTCTAAGCAAGTGAGTTTCTTGAATAATAAAAGTGGGGACAGCTGTAACTGAACAACACTAAAAAATAAAATAACCTGTCAAAATTAAATAAAATTGACTATCAACAAATAATAATTTAAAAGATAGTTCAGATAATTAAACTGATATTTTCATACTTAAAAAAATACAAATAAAATAAAAATGCATCACAGCTCTCACTGCACATTTTGTTTAGCTTGACAAGGGCTGTCATCCACTAGGTGCTCAATAAATGCTTCCTGATTTCAACCACATGCCGATTTTACTCAATGATCATTTGTTTTCCTCCATTTGGGCATGGTTCCAGAGTGAGAAGGAAGGCCCAGAACGTCCATGAACCGCACCCAAAAGCAGCACAAGGGCAAAATCACTCTATGTGCCGGGAAACCACACCACTCATGGAAATCAAAGCCAAAAATGCCCTTCTCTCATGATCAAGTAGGAAGACAAGCCCAGATCCCGACTGCCCTCATCTTCTTTGTTTTGTTCAAATAGCTTTACTAATACATAATTCACACACCATAAAATCTATCCTTTGAACGCATACAAGTCAGTGGATTCATGGCGTTGTGCCCCTGAAGGAGCTCAGAGCAGGCCTCTCCATGATGTGCTGTTTTGGCGTGTTGATTATTTTGAGCTGGAGGCAATCTAGATCTTGCAGGCTCAAGAGAATTTTTTACCTCTTCCTTAAAGAATTTGGATTTGGGGCCTTGCCCAAAATAAGTTATTACCAGAAACAACTTTTCATGACCTATTATAGGGCGGGGCAAACTTCTAATTACTGCACATCTGCTCTATCATCCTGTGAATGACCTTCCTCCCCTCTGAAGTCTCAAGGTGCCTTACCTCATCCTTAGCTCAGAATGTCATATATACCTCACTTTAACTTTCTGCCTCTGATCCTCTCACGTTTGTGGGGCTACCATAAGTACGTATATCATTAAATTTGGTTATTCTCTGGTCATTCTATCTCATGACAATCTAATTATTAGACCAGCTTGAAGAACCTATAAGAGTAAATTTTTTCTTCCCCTACAAAACCATCAGCAATACATAATTTCAGAACATTTTTGTCACCTCGAAAAAAACCCCCTGTACTCTTTATCAGTCATTCCCCATTCCCTCATCCTTCCAGTCTCTGGCAACCACTAATCTACTTTCTATTTCTGGAGAATTGCCTAATCAGAACATTTCATATAAGTAATTACACAATATGTGGCTTTTTGTGACTGCTTTCTTTCACTTAGCATAATGTTCTCAAGGTTTATCTGTATTTCCGTATGTATTACTATTTCCTTCCTTTTTATTGTCAAATAACCTTCTATTGTATGGATATATCACATTTCGTTTACCTATTAATCAATTGCTGAATATATGGGTTGTTTCCACTTCTTGGACACTAGGTATAATGCTGCTACAAACATCTGTGTACAGGTTTTCTGTGACCTAAGTTTTTATTTCTCTTGGATATAAACCTAGGGGTAGAATTGCTGGGTCATATAACAACTTGATGCTGACCATTTTGAGGAACTGCTAAGATGTTTTCCAAACCGATCACACCCTTTTACAGTCCCCCCAGCAATGTTCAAGGTTTCTAGTATCTCCACATCTTCCCTTACTTGTCATTGACTCCCTCACTGATTTCAGCCATTCAGTGGGAGCAGAGTGGCATCTCACTGTTGTTTTGATTTACATTTCCCCATGACTACAAATATTTTCAGGTGCTTAATGGACATTTGCATAACTTCTTAGAGAAATATATATTCAAATATTTTACCCATTTTAATTGGGTTATCTTATTGTGGAATTTTAAGATACTTGTTTTAAACTTTAATCTTCATTTGCTAGGTATTATGCTAAGCATAATATCATATTCACTCTTTTCAACATCACTATAAAGCAAGTTCTAAAACATTTAGATTCACTTAGTTATGAGCTCTACTATGGTTATTCACTCTCTTAAAGCAGAACTATAAGGAAAAGCAGAACCAATTGTGTAAAGCCAGATTGGTTTTTAAGCCCTTAAATTTATGAAAACAACCAGCATGGTAAACAGTTCTTGCCTTGGAGCTGCCTGGGAGGCACTTCCTTTGCTGTCAGTACCCAGTTTCATTTTAGAAATCAAGTTTCTCTCCTACGTAATTTCGTGGTGGAGCAGTACATCAGGGTGCTATACTTTCCCACTACAGACTCAAGAGGCCTGCCTGAAGGTCTCATGTAGGTTCTTTTATCTTGCCAGGCATACACAAGTAAGGTGTAGGGGCAACCTGAAATGCGGGCTCTTAGAAATTCCAGTAAGGTAATGCGAGGCAGAGTAAACAATTGAGGCTGCCAGAGAAAGATGATTACAATGTTCCTACATCCATGAGCCAGACTGGTTCCAGTCTGCCTAAAGCCCAATTTGCAGTATTCCTTTCAATCCTGGAAATTATACCATAAACTTCAAATAAATTCATTTATTTGCTCAAGCTAGCCATAGTATTTAATTGCTTGGGAAAAAATGAACCCTAACTTATACAGTCAATTCCAAAGATGATCACTAGATATTTGGATCTTGTTTTCCGGTGTGATATCTCCATGAATGAAAACAGGTAAGCTTTCTCAGAAAATCTGTTTAATAGCTGGGTCAGCACAAATTACACAATTGCTTCATTTAATAAGCTTGTTTAAGCAGGTGGTTTCTAACATCATTAATATCATTGAACTTGCATGCTTGTCTGGGAAACCCCACCCCCCCAGCACGCATAGAGCTCTGCACGTGTATGCATTCCTTAGATGGCTTTTCCTAAACTTGGCCACGCTGCTTTCCAAGCACTTCTCAAGGGAACACTAATTATTGGTGGACACGAAAACCAGGAAATAACTGGATGTACATGTGTGTTTTCAATTTAAAAATGAGAAAAGTGATAAGTTACAACAAATTTTTTTCCTGCACAGTGTGGATGGGGGCTCAGTATGTGGAGACTACCGCATGAACCCACTGGGGTAAATTTCCATGATCTTGGGTGAAACTTGGTTTCTTAGATATGACACCAAAAGTACTAGCAACAATAGGGTAACCAGATACATTAGACTTCATCAAAAGAAAAGAGGTTCTAGAACCCTTCTGATGATTCCATTCGCTAGCCATTAAAGCACGCTGCCCTCCAAGTCTTCCTAATCATTGCCTCTGACTCCGTGGCCATAGAAACCGTCCCCACGCCTGCACTCTGCTGTGTCCAAATGTGTGCCCATGTCACCCAGGAGCATATAAAATCATCCCCAGCATACAAACACACCACTACGTTCTGCGGCATTTTTTTAAATAGTAACTGCAACAGATTTTGATTTCTGGAAGTGACATGCTGCCCTAACAACCCTAAAACATGTAACATTAGACAACCAGAACAACATATGGTCTCTGCTCTCACTCACAATCTAATGGGAAGTACAGACAAGGAAATACAAGAGAGCAATAAAGAATTAAAAGGTGCCGCCATACAATAGAATGGCCGCACCAGGCATGTGGGACAGGAACACCGATTCTCATTTGTGGCGCTCAGGGAAGATTTCCCCTGTGAAGTGGCATTTAAATTGAGAACTGGGAGGTTGGAAGACAGTGTTCTAAATCAAATGAAGATAACATGTAAAAGGTAGGGGCCATATAGTCATGAAGCATTTAAAAACATGAAACTAAGTTCCTTTATGCCTGGAGCTTGGAAGATGAGGGAGGAAGAGCTGAGGTGATGCTAAAGAAGTAGAAGGTCAGGCCTCGAAACACTTTATAGAACATGCCACGTTCTTTCTTATCCCAAGGGCAGGACCTCTGCTGTTTTAAGCAGGGAGATGGCATGATTGCACATTATGTTGACTACAGTAAGGAGCATTGATTGAAAGCAGTGGCGGAGAAAATGCAGAAAGCCTCTGCAGCGATCGAGGGCAGAGAGAGAGGGGCTGAGCTACCCAGTGGCAATGGAGACGGACAGCACCAAACAGACACCAGAGTAAGTTAAATGCTAAGAAGGAGGAAAGGAGGAGTCAAGGATAAAGCCCAATATTTTGGCTGTGGCAAGGGACTGAATGGAAGCACCAGGCGCTGAGTAATGAAATCAAAAAGGATAGCAGCTCATAGAAGAATATGGTAAATCATAATGAAGTATTTGGCTCCTTCAAAATATAAAATGAAAAAAAGGTGCATTATAAACATGAGGAGTGGACAGATTTCTAACATATAAGAATATTTCTTCATGGATGTTTTTAAAAATAGATAAAGAAAAGAATTAATAAGCATTAAATATTTGTACATTAACATTTAAAACATTTAAGATTTCACTATGAAGGAAAAGGATCAAGCCCCCCCAATCAATGGTTGCTACTTTCAGCTTTAATATTCAATATATACACATTCCCATCAGAAGGAAAACACTAAGCTTTAAGAGATTGCCTCTCTAAAAAGAAAAGTTGCCCAGATTCAGCTCTCTAGTCTTTTAGAAATGGGAAATCAATGAGAATCTTCAGCCCAATGTGTTTGAAATTACTTAACAACCGTCATGTGACCAGTGAGCCCAATCATCCCTCACATGACAACAGAAGCCCCCTACACTGAGAGGCCGACTGGCTGTACTCATCGACTACAATAAACACATCCTTGCTTACCACAATTTGCCTCTCCATGCAGCTGGGTGAAACAGCATGATATCCATTTTGATTGACAGAATACTTTCAGATCTAATTATAATTTCACCAGTTTCGGAACATGTTGTGTTTTCAATATGAATTCAACACAACTGGATGATTCGCACATCAATACTAATCTAGGGCACTGGTAACAACAAACATCTTTTTTTGTTGTGCACGCCAATGATAAATTGGTAAGATCAGAGTCTGTTCATTTTGTTACAGAATAATGCTAATAAGGCCAATGTCAGGAGCTAAGTTCTTATAGAAAATTCAGAATTGCCTTCTTTAGCCTCGTCCCCTAACACGGCTGTCTATAAATGCAACCATTGATTACAAGGGTATCCTTGCAGCAAGGCTGCATTATTAAAAGTCCATCGACACTTCCAGAAAATCAAATTTGCCCGGGTGACCGTGTACCAAGGACTCCCATGCTGGTCTGCACCCTATACAGTCAGTGCAACACAAAAACGGTATCTAACACCCTGGCGTTCTTCACATTCTTACTGCTGAAGCCTTTACCTCAATCCGTTTTTGCCACACTTCATTATCTCCTAATTCGGTATACTTGTGATTTCCTGATTAGATTTCACATTTGGAGCTTCACCTTTACCCTTGTACCTGACAGGGCCATTTCGGCAGCTATTGGATTCAGACCCTCGTTCTCACTATGCATCTCCAGCCGCCAGGACTCTTAGTTCTGCACAAGCCACTCTGGGCTTGGGCCACTGTGTCTTCGTTCAAGCCCTCCAGCTCCTGAAGCAAAGCACGCCAACACCTCTCTAAACTCTAGGGCTACATTGCCAATGGCCTGTTTCATATTGCCACTTGAATCCAGGCATTTAAACTTAAAGTTACCTTTGGACCCTATCTCCCATCTTCCCACCCCTCTTGATAAATAATTCCTTCTTCCTATATTTGCTTACACCAGAAATATGGAGACATCTTTGGGATTCTTCTTTCCCTCACTGAAACCAAGGCCTGTCCTGTCAATTCTACTTCCAAATCCCAGTAAAACACTTTTTATTCCCCAGTTACTGACTGCTGGACTAGCTGACATTCTCTGTTTCCTCTGTTAAAGGACACTGACTCACGACCATGGCACACTGAGTGCTTGCAGCCAATACAAAGTTAATTTCTAGTATCGCCCTACGTTTTTACTCCCTTCTAGTCAAATAATATCTGTTCTAGAAGTCGGCTGTATTTGTTTCCAAACCTGTTATATAAGTTTTCCTTATTACTGAAATAATATAGTTCAATTAAATATTACATAAACTGGTAAAGTTTGAATTTTAAAAAGTTTGGTTCTACATAACAGAACAAAATAGAAAGTTCTATGTTCTCGTTCTTGCCCCTATTTCATAAAGACATTCACAAATGTCTTCGAGCTTCTGCTTCACATTAAGGGAACCAAAAATGGAAATCATAGATGTTATGATGTCCTATAGCTTCCACCAAAAAACTACTCAACCTAATAAGTAAAGTGGGCAGTGCGGCGGGATACAAAGTCAATATTCAGATTGATGGCATTTTTGTACACCAACAATGAACTATTAGAAAGGAAAACTAGGGGGGAAATCCCGTCTAGCAACAAGAAAAATAAAGTACCCAGGAATAAATTTAACCAAGGAGGTAAAACACCTGGACCTGGAAAACTACAGAACAGTAAAGAAAGAAGTTGAGGAAGATACCAATAAATGGAAGCATATACTGTGTTCATGGATTGGAAGAATTAACATCATTAAAATGTCCATACTACCCGAAGAAATGTATAGATTCAATGCAATCCCTATTAAAATACTAATGGGATATTTCACAGATATAGAACAAACATTTCAAAAATTTATATGGAACCACAAATGACCCCAAAGAGCCACAGCAATTCTGAAAAAGAAATACAAAGTAGGAAGGATCACAACATCTGACATCAAACTCTATCACAAGGCCACTATAATCAAGACAGCCCGGTACGGGCACGAGAACACACGCATAGATCAGGGGAACAGAATAGAGAGCCCAGAAATAAACCATGTCTCTATGGTCAATTGATATTTGACAAAGAGTGCACACACATACAATGCAATGAAATGGTCTCTTCAATAAATAGTATTGGGAGAACTGTACTGGTACATGCAAAAAAAAAAAAATGAAACTAGACCACCAACTCACACCATATACCTGAATAAACTCAAAATGTATAAAAGATTTAAATATTAATCATGGCACCACGAAAGTCCTACTAGAAAACATAGGCAGTGAAGTCTCAGATATCCTACCTAGCAATATTTTTGCCAATATATCTCCTAGGGCAAGGGAAACAAAGGAAAAATACAAACAAATGGGACTACATCAAATTAAAAAGCTAAAGAAGCCATCATCAAAACAAAAAGGGAAGCAACTGTGTGAGAGAACATATTTGTCAATGATACATCAGACTAGGGCTTAACCTCCAAATATATAAAGGACTCATGTGACTCAATGCCAGGAAGACAAACAACCCAATTAAAAAATGGGCAAAGGACTTGAACAGACACTTCTCCAAAGAGGACATACAGAGGGCCCATAGACACATGAAAAGATGCTCAGCATCACTAACCATCAGAGAGATGCAAATTAAAACCACGAGATACCACCTCACACCAATCAAAATGACCATCATTAACAAATCAACAACCAAGTGCTGGTGAGGCTGTGGAGAAAAGGGAACCCTAGTGCGCTGTTGGTGGGATTGCAGACTGGTGCAACCACTGTGGAAAACAGTATGGAATTTCCTCAGAAAACTAAAAATAGAACTGCCTTTTGACCTGGCAATTCCACTGCTGGGATTATACCCTAAGAATCCTGAAACACCAATTCAAAAGAACCTATGCACCCCAATGTTCATAGCAGCATCACTTACAATACCCAAGATTTGGAAACAGGCCAAGTGCCCATCAGTAAACAAGTGGATCAAAAAACTGTGGTACATTTACACAATGGAATTCTACGCAGCAGAAAGAAAGAAGGAGCTTCTACCTTTCCCGACAGTGTGGATGGAGCTGAAGAGTATTAATGCTGAGAAATAAGCCAGGCAGTTCAAGATAAATACCATATGATCTCATTTATCACAGGAATTTAATGAACAAAATAAACTAACAAGCAAAACAGAACCAGAGGCATGGATACATGGAACAGACTGACAGAGACCAGAGGGTAGGGGGTGGGAATGGTGGAAAGAGGAGGAAGGGACTAGACAACAGACATGTATGAATGACCCAAAGACATGGACAACAGGGTGGGGACTGCCTGAGGGAGTGGGGGCTGTGCTGGACAGAGGAGGGCAAAGGGGAAAAAACTGGGACAACTGTAATATAATAACAACAACAACAACAACAACAACAACAATAAAAAGATGTAACTGTGGGCATGGTTCATGCCAAACCAAATCAGTTCAGAATCCCAATCACAGACTCACATTCAATAAATTTCCCAACACTTCACCAAAAGAGTGGCAATGAGTGTTTATATGCTTTAAGTTAAAATTTACACCTTGCATATGTACTCTTTAGTATTTCCCTTCCTTAACTAGCTTTTTCCATTAACTAACCAACTAGTACAAATTCTACTGGATAACACTGTGAACATGAATAAACAGAAACCTCATTTAAAACGAAGTCGGGAGGCTAGAAGAGAGAACTCGCCTGTCACTCAACACACACTACTGACCCCAACAGGGAAGCCCGGTATCCGCATCTCTGACAGGAAGGGAGTCTGCCAAGTCGTTGAGAGGAAGAGTCGTCTTTGCCCAGTTACAGCTCAGCCAATGGGACACCTGACTGCCATAGCTCAGCCCATGAAAAGTCACCATACTTCGAACGTTCGTTTCCTCCAATGGACGCTTCATTTACATTAGTCGCTCCTAAGTCCATAAAAAAGCACTCCTCTCCTTTGTTTCTCTGGTTCACCACTAGACCACATACCATGAATTGAAATTCTTTGTTGCTCCCAAATAAACCCATTTTGTTGGGAAATATCTGGCTTTCTATTTGTTTAAGGTCAACAATACAAATAATGATAATAGCTAATATTTACAGATATTAACACTGAACCAAAAACAACTATCCCCATTTTATAGAAAATAAAACTGAAGTTCGGGTCTGTATATATTGGCTCTGTCTACTTTTGTCCATGATCACTTTCGCCACCCTTATATTACATGTCAATAGCCTCTTTGGCAATCTTTATCCTTCCACCCTGATTCCTCCTCCAACTTCCATTAATCAATGAACAGCAGAGAAAAAGATACTTTTAAAAACTCAATTCTTGCTATACCATTCCCCTACATAAAACGTGAATATCTTCATACTATGAAAAATACTCAAAATTCTTACAATGGCCTCCAAGGTTCTTCACAATTTGGCACTTACATCCTTGGCTATCTTCATCTCTTAACACATTGTCCCTTGCTCACTGCATTCCTCTCTTGGTGGCCTTCTTTTGGTTCTCACAATGTTCCAGGCCCTCTCCCGTCTCTGTGAATTTCCCCAAGCTCTTTACTATTATAGGGTGAGGGTCTCTTTCTTGCTCTTAAAGAGAAGAAGGAAGAGGGCGAGCCACAGGGGTGAGGGGAAATTTGTTGTCCCATTTATGATGTGTTCCTCGGTTGCTTCTTGTATGTGCCCTGACTGGGGATCAAACCCACAACTTTGGTATACCAGAACGACATTCCAACCAACAGAGCTACCTGGCCAGGGTCAGGAGGGGGTTTTTTCTGGTTTCCCTTCTCCCTTCAGATCTCAACTTTGGTAATTCAGAGATAATCTGATTCTCATCTAAATTACCTCCTCTTGCTAATATATAAATTCACAACACCCAGTACTTTTGTTTCATAAGACTTGTTACAATTGATAAATGTGTATTTACTTCCTATTATTTTACTCCCATCTTTTTTTTGGGGGGGGGGACCTTTAACACAGAAGAAAAACTCACAAATAATTGTTGAAGTTGAATGAATCAATCCATCAATGTTTATATCTGAAACAATAGAGGCAAAGCCAAAGAGTTCTCAAATAGTTATCTAGCCCACAGGACCTCCACTACTAAACGACTGGCTAAAGCAGTTGGCAGTCAGTCTCCAGCTGTGCCATGGGCTATCTCCAGGGATGGAGAATTCTCCATAACCTGCCTTACATTCTGTTTCTCTGTTAACCACTATTGTGTTAAGATCTATAATTTATGAAGCCAGACTTCTATTCCTCTTTTTTTACAGAGTCAGCAAACCTACCCAAAATTACCTGCGCAATGTTGGCATTTACACTCAAGTTCTTCACTTGAGCATATATTCAAATGTTAAAGATACAGGTCCTTTGATTGTATATGAAAATAGTGTACCAGAAAGCAAAACTAGTTCCTGCAGAGAACTAGCTCTCTAAGGGAGTCAGTAGCCTATCTGTATACACTGGCACCCCCCTTATCCACTGAACTGCACTTGAGAAAACATCGAGTCCTCACCAAGCTCTAGTCTAGTGTTATTTTAGACACGATTCCAGCAAGCACGGCTTGCGGTCAGAATCAACAAATAAAAAGGACTGCTTTTCTAGAAATAGGGACATTGCCAGTGGTGAGGAATAGCGGTAAACATGTGACTTCAAAGGAAGGCAGCTGTCTGCATCCATTTTTTACATGGTCAGGCAGGCCTACATATTTTAATACAGCCTGAGGACAGGGTTGTGTCACTGGGTAGGATAATAATAAAAATTCCTCATGATGATCCTGTATTATGAAGAAAATTTTATATTCATTATGCACGATTTCAGGAGACAGGGAAGAAATACATTACAGGGGGAAAATCACCTGAAAAATGCATTTGTCTGAAATACATCATTTCCTGACAATATGTCAGAATATCAAAGTATTACCATATCTCAGAGCTTTGCATTCCATGTCTTATTAAAATAAAATAAAAATAATGCCCTGACTAGTGTGGCTCAGCTGGTTAGGCGCTGTCCTGCAAAGTGAAAGACCGCTGGTTCAGTTACCAGTCAGGGCACGTGCCTGGGCTGAGGGTTCGGTCCCCTATCTGGGTGTGTACAAGAGTCAGCTGATCAATGTTTCTCTTTCACATCGATGCTTCACTCCCTCTCTTTCTCCCTCCTAAACCCTCTCTCTAAAACTAAATAAAATCTTTAAAATGAAATAAAATAAGCTCTTCATAGCTTCAAACATAAAACTTTCCTAATATTTCTCTAAGGAAAGGATACAAACATGAAAATATAAATTGCCAAAATGGAAAATTAATCTTTCTACTTCAGTGATTTTTGTAATTTTGAAACGCCCACCTATTGAGAACAGGGCTTAGATTGAAGATGAAAAGAAGAAAATAGTATAGCACAGAGTTTTAACAGGATTTTCCAGAACTGTACTTTAACCTGACAATTTTCCAAATAGGTGAAATAGGTTGATATAGTCCAACATTTCTAATACAATAATGCCAAATGATTATGTACTATGTATACATATATATTTATATTTCATTCCCATTTACAATATATTTGGGATTCCTCAAAGTATATTTTTCACAAATTGCTAGAGTCCAAAGTAAATGCAGTAAATGGAAACCTCCTTGATCAAGAATCAAGCAAATACAAATACTCTGATTACTAGAAATATAATTATCAATCAAAACTGTATAGAGATTATAAAACTTCAGAGACAAAAATCGTATAGAAATGATGTTTACTATGGGCCAGATATTGTTCCAGGAAAGCACATTATCACAAGGAGCTCACTGAACCCTCAGAACAAAGCTAGGAGGTAGTCACCACCTAAGCTGGACAAAATCTACGGCACAGAGAGGCACTTGGAAAATCACACAGCCAGTAAATGATGAAATAAGGTAAGAATCCTGGAATTCCATCTTCAGAACACACTTTTTTTTAATTTTTTTAAAATTTTTATTCAGTTACAAAATGGAGTTAGCACACAACAAAATATTTTAAAATATTTGATTTTATCTATCAGCCATTTTCTAAAAATGTCTAAGCAACTAAGACATTAACATCATTAAAATGATAACATCATTAAAATGATCCTTTAATCATCATTTTAATGATGTTAATGTCTTAGTTGCTTAGACATTTTTAGAAAATGGCTGATAGATAAAATCAAATATTTTAAAATATTTTGTTGTGTGCTAACTCCATTTTTTCTGATATTATCTCAACACAGCAATCCATGTCAGAAGTAAGTTACAAGGCCCTTGATGGTCAATGTGCTGGGGGCGTTAGCGTAGCACCAAGTCTGCAAACCGGACACTGTCAGAGCTGGAGGAAACACTCGGCGGGACAGAGCAGACGCACCGAGAAAGCAATGTTGCTAGGAGAAGCTGTGTTTGTGGAAGACGTCGATGGGGTCCCCAGGATGCTCCTGGTGGCTTTGGTAAGAATAGAGCCTGAGGGTCAGGGGTCACAGGTGCCTATGAAGCCAACATGGGGAGCTTACCTTTGTTGCCTTGGGGTGAGAAAGACCTTTGGAGACCCCAAAAAGCACAGATGATAGCACAAAACACTGGCAGCTTTGGCCAGATCTAAAGGGAGGATTTCTGCTCAGTGAAGGACACCATGGACTGTAGACAGAGGACAATCTGAGAGAATTCTTTCCCTCTCTTTGTAAACATCCAACACTAATGGGTTATAATTGGGGTTAAGGGAGGATTCCTGCAAATTAACAAGAAAAAGACTAGAAATCAAGAGGAAAATGACAGGACATTCACTGAAAGGGAGACTCAACAGACAACAAGCACATCAAGAAGTGCTGGGTCTCCCATAACCCCAGACACAGAAACGAAAACCACTTTAGCAGGCATAAGGTAGGAAGGTGGCATTGAGTATTTGTGCCAGTGGAAACCTGCACACTGCTGTGGGCGCGTCCCTGGGACAGCCATCCACGAGCCCCAACGGCACGGCGGGAACGGAGTCCCAGCCACAGCACCCTCACAGGGTCACGTGGGACCCCAAAGGGATGTTCACAGCAGCATCTCTCTTTTCTGGCAACAGGGTGTTTTTTCTTTGTTCGGTGTGTCAAAATTTGTGATTGCATGCTGGATATTTTTTGTAGAACAACAGGGACCACAGAAGATAGTGCTCATGCCCAGAAACGGGCATAAGCCTTCTAACAGGCGGTTCCTGTGGGATCAAGTCAGTCTGTTCAACCCACGTGCTGGGTTTGGGTTTTGTCGTTACGCGAGTTACTCCTCAGATTCCTCCAGCTTGGGGTGCACTGGCATGACACCCCTCCCACCACCCCAACCCTTCCCTCTGGTGAAGCAAAAGCCTTAATCTACAGGGGGAGGAGCAACTTCCTCCCATTCCCCCTCCCGGTGAGGACTACAACTTGGGGGGAGGGGAGTGAAAACCTTTCTGACCCAGGATCCTGCCCTGCTCCCAGGCACATTGCCAAACAAGACCCTACCCAGATACAAGGCAGACTCTGGCAGCAGAGGTAGGAGTGGGCAGGACTGCTGAGAAGGCTGACCCGTGAGCCCCCGAACACAGGCCCTGGGTAAGACTGTGGCTGAACTAAGAATGAACCCTGCCTCCCCTGGAGCCTCAGCCTGTCTTCTTCTGCTAGGGGAGGGGCAAGAGCAAAGAGACTGCCTCCCTGGCTCAGGTGGCAGGTGGCTGCCCTGCTGAAAGCCAGGAAGGGTGGAAACACACAGAATTCACTTTCAACCATACGGAACACTACTGAAGAGACCTTTATGAAAGAAACAGCTTTATCATATTTTTTAAAGTTGAGTACACATAAAAGTGATATATAAAACAAAATTTTGGAGAATGATATTTTCCTTACGTGTTTGTTTTATATATGAAGAAAGACACAAATATAAGCACTAATGATTTAATACAAAATAAGATACATTTAATGATCTTCAAAACATTCTACTTCAGCAATCTCAAAATATTTTACTGTTTTAAACAAGAGGTTATAGAACGAAGAGATGTAGCTCTTCTTCAATCTGCCTCAGATTCCAGGGGCTAGTGGTCCATACACAGGGTGCTGCTGTACGAACTGACCGTCTAACACAGGGTCACAACCAGTGCTTCAGAGTCGCACAGTCAGGCAGCAGGCATAACAGATGCAAATGCGGATGGGCTGGGTTTCATTGCTTCCCCAATCTCGGATAAATTTACGTTAAGGCATTATTGCTTACAATATTTTTTGCCTGGCAACCAAAAAATTATATTTCCAGCTAAACAACTGCAAGTCTCTAACACAGAGATAGTAATATCAGATACACCTCGTTAGCACGAGAACTCTTTTGGGAAATTTGCAAAAGATTCTGGGACACAAAAACTTGTCTTTTACTGAATAGATTATTCGAAAGTACTCTTTAAGAGTTGCTGTTGCCTACTTTAGGTTTTTTTCCCATATTTTATTCCCTCTAAATATATGATAATTTAAATAAGCTAATTTTTAGAACCAAATGTGAATTATTAAACTTGTAGATGATTTATGTAGACTCTTTTCCTCTCTACTTTGTGGCCAATTTTCTTAGCAATTCCTCAGGGGAAAGTAAAAAGGGGAAATAAAAGGGTCAAAATTTGAAGTTAACCAGGTGTGATAACAACTATATTATTCTCCTCCTGAAACGCCCTCCCCGCCCTTGCCCAGGTCAGTCTTCTGCTCTGACTGGCCCTTTTAGAGACTCCCCTCTGATTCCACCACTTTCTTGAATTTAAATAGGCCATTTTTCTTGAAAACTGACTTTTGATTTGTGAGCTCCCCTGGTTTGAACAGTTAACCAGATTCTAGGCAAGACAAAGCACAGAGCAGAGTTACGTAAGCATAACATATTTGGAGCCTGAACTCACAAGGCCCAAAGGATAATGTGGGCCCCTGACAGATGACCATTTATTCACATACACACACACTCATCCTTGGTGGCAAAATACTCCTGAGCACCTCTGGTGACAAGCTCTCATGTCTTATGGAAAGGAGGGCCTTGGGGACTGGTAGCTACCCAAGCCGGCTGCCTCCATAGTATTTGTACATCTGGGAACCTGGTGCCATTGGCTTTTTCTGACCCCCAGAGAGTCTTTGGATTTCGAGAACAAGGAAGCAAAATTCAAAGCCACCTTCTACCCAGTGGCAAGAGCAATTCTATCATTCTAACCAAAGGTAAAGTATCTCATAAGCAAGGTAGCGTAGGGGTGGCTAAGTAAGAAATACAAAAGTGCTAGTGAAATTCATTTTCACTCACTCTTTCATTATTTTATCCATCTATTGACACGCCACCATGATATGGTGGAAACATTTCTGGCTTTGAAGCTTAATATACTAGAGCTCAAATTTGACAATCATGATTATTAGTTAAGTGGCTTTGTTCAAGTTATTTACTTGTAAGCTTCAGTTTCTCCATCTATAATAATAGATCTGATCAGACCTGTTCTGAAGATGAGAACAATTCTTTCATTTAATAAATACCTAACTCCCCTGTTCAAGATTGTTTTGAAGATGAGAATAACTCTTTCACTGAACAAACACTTATTAACAGCCCTCTATGTCCCAGGGACTCGTTCAAGAATGGTTACACAGCAGGGAATGGGAAAGACATGCTCCCTGACTTCAGAATAGAATGTTTGCAAGATGCTTGGATGACTCGCAATTACATGGCAAGTGCTCAATAAATGGTAGCTGGTACTTTCACTCTTATTAATATGTGTTAGTGTTATTCTGGGCCCAGACAAATTGATGATATTGAGCTGAGAGGTTGGCCCCGCTCTCCAATAGGAACATTTATTCCATTGCTCTCTACAATATGTCTTCAAATAAAAGAAGTTTAAATGAAGGTATAAACATGAGAGAGCAAAGGGAGATAACCACTGAACAGACTCACCGGGACCCCGCAAGTATAAATATAACTTCATTGTAAAAAGCACCCTGGCTTCATATCAAAATGCAGAAGTCTCCTCTTACGGGTCTTTAGTTGGGGCTGGGGAAAAGATTAGTCAAGGGCTGACTAGTCAAAGACTGACTTATAGTTGCTTAAAAGCCCTTCTCCATTATGGCTGATAACTCTCTCGGCCTCTGTCGCCTTTTTTATTTTTAACTTCACTATGTGACCATGGAATAGGGCTATTCCCTCATTTTTAAGCATTTATGTCTTAAGTTCAGGTGACCAGATAATCTTTCTCAGGAAGCAGAACAAGCTGCCTATTCTGGGAGAGCTATACTCCTCTTGGTCCAATTTTCTATTGTGTGGAACATACAAGTTTGCTTTTCAGGCCCCAAAGGGTAGAGCGGGAAGGAATACTGTGGTTGCAGAAAGGAACGGTATGGACTGACCAAACAGGTATTGAGTCAGTTACTAAAATTCTCAGTGGAGAACTAACTAAAAATACACAATAATCACATACACAATGCAAAAGCTATCACAATGTCTAATTATGTAAGGCATTCCTGCTCCATTCACATACATAGAAAGGGCAAAGTCATTAGTTACAGTAAATGAAACAAATTAAGAAAGCACAATACTGTGAAAAGTGTTTTTATATATGCCAGCATTTCATTGAGTATTCAAACTTCCTTCAACATCCAATCAACTGATAATTATCTGATGGACACTGTGTGTCAGTGACTGTGGTACTTCAAGAGAAGAAAATGCATTTGATTTGAAAATCTGAGATGCCTGGTGGCATAGATAATTTCAGTAAACGGATAATGATAGAAGCCAGAATGAAACTGGATCAAAGATGGCACCAGGACATAAAAGAGGTAAATGTAGCCTCTTCTTCTGTGATATAGAAGAATGAAATATTTAGAGACACAGACAATGAGCCCTTAAGCCCCCCAAAATGTGTGTGTTTTGCCTGAGAATTCGAGAATGCCAGTGCATGCATGTGTGGACGCACATAAATGCCAGGGTACCCTCACACACATGTTCGAACACTTTAAAGCTGAGTTGGACGGCTTGTTTCCAGCCTTGGTGAAGAAACCCAGAATCAAGGAGAGGTTGAAAAGTAAATAAAAAGAAGAGCTAATTGAACGAATCTCTTCTTGGTGAGGAAAGGACGGAACTGGATCAAGAGTATTAGCCCTGGAGAGGAGAAGTCCTGGAGGTAATTTAAAGGACAAGTATCTAGGGGAAAATACAATTGCTGATGTAGAACTTCAAAGGTGTGTGAAGTAAATGAAAGTAAAATACATTTCCAAGAATAAAAAAAATTCATAATTGGAAAGACAAGCACATGAAAAGTACGGCCACATGTCTTCCCAGATAAACATAAAATGCCATTTTTAGTACAGTATTTTTCCTTTATTGTTTATATAAGAAAAAATACTAATGAAAGAGCATTAATTGGATTGCCCTAAAAGTAAATTCCTTTGGTACAAGGATTTCCATCTTTCATTAACATCTTCACTGTCACAAATAAAAAGCTACTTAACTTACATTGGATCCTTTGGACTGTTATGACAAATCAGAATTCACTTGATTAGAAAGCATAATAATTTGTCATTGGAAGGGCGAGATGTTTTAATTAAAGATACAAGATCCCTGCTGCACAGATTCAAAGGTGAATTGGAACTACACGAAAGAGCAAAATCAAAATGTAACACTTTTTATATATAAAATTTTGTTTCTTGCTTCCACAAGATAGGGAAAATAGTAACCTTCCAGTGAAGAAATCCAGCAAACACTACCTGAGGCAAGTGATCAAAGTTAATATCACCAGGAGTAAGTCAGATACCACATACCTGTTATGAGGTGAGCAGAGGAGAACGTTAGCTCTGTGGTATTCTTCCCCAGTCCTCATAGCTCAAGTCTAATAATGGTAAGGTATACATACATATTTCAGACAAAACTAAATAGAGGAATATTCTAAAAAATAACTGACCAGAATGGCTGAAAATGTCAAGGTCATTAAAAAAAAAAAAAACAAGAAGAGACTAAAATATAGTCGCAGGTCAGAGGAGCCTATGAAGTCATAACGATTAAATGCAATGTACTAACCCAGACTGGATCACTGAACGGAAAAAAGAAATATTAGTGGGAAAGTTTGTGAAATCCAAATAAATTCTGGAGTTTAGTTAGTAGTAATGTAATAAGACTGGTTTCCTAGTTTTAACAAATGGCTAACCTTAGAGGAAATGAGCAAGAATTATAAGGAAACACTATTCTGTTCACAATTTTTCTATAAATCTAAAACTACTCCAAAATACAAAGTTCATTTTAAAATTAACTTATTTTCAAAAAGAAAATTCAATGAAAGCCCTGGTGTCCATTTCTGACTTACCTCAAGTTGCAATTAAACCACCGCTGAAACAGGAGGAATCATGTCCTCAGTTAAAGTGTGAGAATAGAATAAAATCTTAATTTTGAAGGGCAGTTATAAAAATCTTGAATCAAAATTAGTAACATGAAATCTACTGCCTACATTGTGAAAGCTGTCCTGTTTATAGTTTTTTCCTTCTGTTCTTGAGCTATTTTTGCCATTTTACCAGACTCAGTTCTTGATGGCTTTCTGAAAATATCATTCATTTATTAATTGAACATATCCTTTGGACGCAGAGCTTGTACAGACTGGAGACACACTGATGCGCTAGCCGCACTCTGCAGAGCGTAAGGACACCTTGGGCAAGGACTCTAACACGGAAAGCAAACGTGGAAACTATACCCCAGACAGCTAACACTTGGTTCATCACATGACAGAACTCACTTAATACTTTCACTCAATCCCGAAATATGTATTTCCTTTTTTAATAGCCTTACCGATATAATTCATATACTCTAAAATGCACCCATTTAAAATGTACAATTCAGTGGGTTTGGGTAGTATATTACCAGAGTTGTGTTTTTCAGAACTTTTATTTTCATCCCAAACAGAAACCCCACACCCAATGGCAGCTACTCCGTAATGTCCCCTCCCATCCTCAGCCCAGTCAACCATGAATCTGCTTTCTATCTCTGTAAGTGTGCCTATTCTGGATATTTCATATTTAAAAATATCATACCACATGTGGTTCTTTGTGGCTGGTTTTTTTCAGTCAGCATAATGCTTTCAAGATTCATCCCTGATGCAGAATGCATCAGCATTCCCTTTGTTTTCATTGCCAAGTAGCATTAGATTCAATGAATATAGCACACTTTGTTTATCCATGTGTCAGTTGATGAACATTTGCTTATTTCCAATTTTTGTCTATTATGAATACTGCCTGCACGAATATTTGGTGGACGTATATTTTCACTGCTCTCAGGTGTGCAGCAGGGGTGGAAAGGCTGCATATCAAGTGGTAACTCTGTGTTTAACATTTTGAAGAAGTGCCAAACTGCTTTCCAAAGTGTCTGCACTATTTTCCACTCCCATCAGCAATATATGAGGTTTCCAATTTTTCCACATTCTCACCAACATTTATCACTGTTGGTCCTAAAACATGTATTTCTAATACTTACAATTTCTCATTTGACTCCTTATTAAAATTGTTGTGCTTTGCTCTCCTTTCCATGCAAAACTGCTATGTTTCCAAACAACTCTACAAATTTTAAATGATACAAAATATATTAAATTCATAATCCACTTAATCCTATTATTTTGAAAGGGATTTATTTCATTCCTCTCTGATCTAATCATTATCCGTCTTTCTTTCATTAATAATTACTTTAATATGACTTTATAAAATTTGAATTCCCACTAAAGTAAGTCTCAGCAAAGCAATTAATGTAACATACATTTATGTAGGTGATAGGAGCAAAATTATTAATTTAGTCTTGTTCATAGACTTTTTTCTTTTTCCAATTAAAGATAATTGTATAATTCAGTTTCCTATTGCTGCCCATGACACCTTAAAGGATCATAAAATCAACTAGATGGGTCATAACCAGAATTTTTGAACAGGGAAGAAAAGAGGGAAATGGAATAGAATGGAATATAATAAAAAGACATGTTAATATCCACTGCATTATTTTCTGACAATTTTTATTTGTTACATATAGTAGTGAAGATAGTTTGAAAGCCACTGTTGAAATCACAAATTTGATTTTCCCTTACCTCTTTCCTAAGTAGGTAGAATTCTTTTGTAAATTGGATGAATTTTAAAAAAAGAAGATGGAATCATTTAAAACGGCAGATGGTGAAAAAAGTTGGGAAATTAATTTGAAGAGAGGAGAGTTATAAGTTATAGAGAAAAAGAAAATTTAATAAGTACTGATTGTGAGCTATGCATTTAGGTTATTTTAATGTCTGATGAATGTCAGAGCAAGTAAAAACTAAAATATATCTCCAATTATTGGGGACTATAAACTTTGCCTCTCACATATCCTGCTGTTCTGGTACTAAGTACTGGGTTATTAAGGGCCACATAACATGTGCACACTTACAAATGTATGCTCACTTATACAAACAAGCATTTATCAAGGTTGGAAAAGATGACTTAATAGTTCTCCATAGAACGGGAATTTGTCCTTTTCAGATATGACAGTAGCTCATAGCTAAGGGCATAAACTTTGGAGTAAGGCAGACTTCAGTTAATCCCAACTTCGCTTCTAACTACATACAGCCACTGGGAAATTATACAACCTACATAACACTCAATTTTCTTCTGGAAACCCATTATGTCACTATAAAAATCAAATAATACAAGGCGTATTAAAAAAAAACAGTCCAGTATCCTAGGACCCAGCATCCAATGACATAGTCAGTTTTAATCCTGAGAAAACTAGTGCTAGTGATACAAAAAAAAAAAAAAAAAGCCACTGGTGTAAGCTCTCAGACAAGGACAAGCACCATTCAGTGTGACTCTATCATTAACACCAGCTCAAGTAGCTACTTTATTTGTAACAGTTTTTAAAATTGACATGTGACAAGCCAAAAAGCTAGCTTGTTACTCGTGTTCCAATTTTCAATAATGAAAAGTCATTTAAGCTGTGATCAACTTTAAAACAGTCTACTGACAGCATAGGAAAACTCCAAGTGTGCCTCAGTGAGGAGAAATTATATGGCAGAGAGACATACCGGAATAGGATATTTGAAAGCAACAAGAACATATCCATTTTATACAACACTGATTACACAACACCGTATCTCTGAAAGATAAACAAACGGACTCAAATAGCATGTGTTAAATGTGAAGCACTTGGGGAAAATGAAAATTTAAAAATGTGATCAAGAAAGTCTAGGAAGTCAATTGCAAACAAAAAATTGGAATAATTACTTTAAATCAATGGTCTTGTTTTAACTTGACTAAATCCTTTTTAATCAGCATTTCTTTTTAAAAATATTTATTTATTTACTAGTCAGAGGGAAAAGAAGGAAAGAAAGAGGAAGAGAAACATCAATGAGAGAGAAGTATCGATCAGCTCCCTCTCGCACGCATTTCTGAAGATGTCACTGTCCAAGGACCCCTAATGTTTGCTCAAACTAGGGAATTGTATACATGTTAGGGAGGTTCCACTGTGACCCACAATGGCCCCTAGGACCCCTGCAAAGAGTGAGGTTCTTGAGACATCTGTGAGTTATCCAGTAGCTGCATATTCCAATGGTATCTAATTCTAAATAATTCACAGATATCATGACCAAAGGTCAATCTGCAGCAGCAAGTGTCTAGCCTGGTGTCTGACGCACACAAGGTGCTGAATGAGTGCCCGTTGGAGGGATGCAAGAAGTCAGTGCATAGAGCCTCGTGCATTTAAATAAGGTGACAGATATAAAGGGGGCATTAGTTCATAATAACATTGGGTTGGCCAACAAGGTCATTTTTTTCCATAAGAAAATAAGCAACGTTTTTGGCATATTATGCTTTATTATTTCAAAAAAAGGTAAAACATAACTGAAATGAAAAAAAAAAGATATTTGTGCAGTGTATGCAGAAGGTGCTGTGACTGATCCAACTGTCAGAGGTGGTTTGCAAAGATGCGTGCTGGAGATTTCTCACTGGATGGATGCCCCGTGGTCCAGTAGATCGGTTGAAGTTGATAGTGATCAAATTGAGGCATTAACTGAGAGCGATCAACATTATGCCACACGGGAGATAGCCTGCATACTCAAAATATGCAAATCTACTGCTATTGGTGAAAATGAAAAATGTGTCTTTTATGGAAAAAACTACATGGACTTTTTGGCCAACCCAATATCTACAGGGGGAAATGAAGAGGAAGGATAAAGGGGAAAATAAAATAAAACTCACTATATGCCACCCTAAAGTGTTAAAGAGAAAAAAATTAAAACCTATGTGTTGTTCCTATATAAGTATATTTCTAGTGCCATGAGGCAGTTCTACATAAAAACTTCTACTTAACAAATGAAAACAGAATTAAAGAATTAGACTGCCATCAGTTTTCCATACCTGATAAGCTAACTGATTCATGTAAGAGTCCTCGATGGTGGTAAGAGCATTAAGTACAAAGTAAATGGAAACATTTATAACAAAGAGCTCAGGCTATCCCCTGTCATCACCCGAACCCAATCTATGGATCACTAACTATCAAACAACCAGACATTGATCACCACCAACGTGATAAAATGGGAAATGGAAAGAACACTTATGACTCATTCCTGCAAAAAATATATAATTGAATCTTCTTACCTAACTTCCAGTCTACAAGGACCATGGAGACTAGGACACTGAGTTACGTATCTGGACAAAAGGATCATGCAGAAACATCCGAACTCCAAAATGTGTGACTTTCAGCTGAGAGAAATATAGCTGAAATTATAAGGGGGAGCAAACCATAATTATACTCCACATGCTGTGCCAGAAACTCTGTATTTTACCCTGTTGGAAGAGAGAAGTCATGGAAAGACATGACTATACATTAATTAGGATGAGGTTTTACAAAGCTTCCTCTCTGACACAGTCTCTCAGAATATCTGCACCTCTGACATTTTGGCCAGGTAATGCTTTGTTGTTGGCAGCGGTCTTACGCACTGGGAGGATGTTTAGCAACATCCTATCCTCTCCCACCTAAACGCCATTAGCAACCCCAGTTGTGACAACCAGAAATGTCTCCGAACAGTGCTAATTTCACCTGGTGGGGGCAAAACTTCACCCCGTTGTGAACACAATCTGAAAAGTGAACATAATTTGACCTGTCATAGGTGGTGTGTGAGGTCAAACAATGGATCAAAGATGATGCCCAACTGCCTTTGAGCAACTGGATGGTGGGGCTAATCATTCAAAGGACTAAAGATGAGAGTGTGCTCATTTACTCACTCATCCAAAAAGTCCTTCACCACTCTCTAGGTGTTCGTGTGCTGAACCAAAACTGCAATACCCTTCTCTCATGGAGCTTATATTCTAACAGAGGCAGGCTAGTGAACAAACGCAGGAATACCATAGCTTCTGAAAGTGATAACTGCTATAAAGGGATGATGCCTCTGAAAATGTTTAAGGAATATGAAGCTAGAGACATACAGATATCATTAGCATCACATAGTGACTTCATCATGCAGGCTTCCAATTGGAAGCACTGACCTTAGATGACAGTTATGTTATTAATTGGCTGTGTTACTTCAGAATGCTGCCTGGCCTAAGTCTCATTTTCCCAGATTACAACATGAAGATAAAAGTGCTTACTTAATAGGGTTATCATGAGGGTTTTTTAGGTTTTATTTTATTTTTTATATATTTTATTGATTATGCTATTACAGTTGTCCAATTTTTTTTCTCCCCTTTCTCCCCCTCTGCAAGCACTCTCCCTCCCACCAGCAACCCGCCCCACCTTAGTTTATGTCCATGAATCATACATATAAGTTCCTTGCCTTCTCTATTTCCCATACTATTCTTAACCTCCCCCTGTCTGTTTTGTACCTACCATTTATGCTTTTCATTCCCTGCACCTTTTCCCCAATTTTCACTCTGCCCCCTCCCTGCTGATAAACCCTCCATGTGATGTGATCTCCATTTCTGTGATTCTGTTCCTGTTTCAGTTATTTGCTTAGTTTGTTTTGGTTTTTGTTTTTAAGTTCAGTTGTTGATAGCTGTCAGTTTGGTGTCATTTTACTATTCATATATTTCATCATCTTTTTCTTAGATAAGTCCCTTTAACATTTCATATAATAATGGCCTGGTGATGATGAACTCCTTTAACTTGACCTTTTCTGGGAAGCACTTTATCTGCCCATGAATTCTAAATGATAGCTTTGCTGGATAGAATAATCTTGGATGTAGGTCCTTGCCTTTCATGACTTTCAATAGTTCTTTCCAGCTCTTTCTTGCCTGCAAGGTTTCTTTTGAGAAATCAGCTGATAGCCTTGTGGGCACTCCTTTGTAGGTAACTCTCTCCTTTCCTCTAGCTCTCTAAGATCCTCATCTTTAATCTTGAATAATGCAATTATGATGTGCCTCGGTGTGTGCTTCCTTGGGTCCAACTTCTTTGGGACTCTCTGAGCTTCCTGGACTTCCTAGAAGTCTATTCACTTTGCCAGATTGGGGAAGTTCTCCTTCATTATTTTTTCAAATAAGTTTTCAATTTCTCGCTCTTCCTCTTCTCCTTCTGGCACCCCTATGTTTTGGATGCTGGAGTGCTTAAAGTTGGCTCAGAGGTTCCTAAGCCTCTCCTCATTTTTTGAATTCTTGTTTCTTCATTCTGTTCTGGTTGAATGTTTATTTCTTCCTTCTATGCCAAACCATTGATTTGGGGGTTTTGGGGGGTACATTAAATATGTATTTTTATTTATTTTTATTGTTGTTCAATTACAGTTGTCTGCATTTTCTCCCCACCCCTCCACCCCACCCCAGCCAAACCCACCTCCCTCCCCTACCTCCACCCTCCCCCTTCATTTTGTCCATGTGTCCTTTATAGTAGTTCCTGAAAACCATTGATTTGAGTGCCAGCTTCTTTCCCTTCACTGTTGGCTACCTGTATGTTTTTCTTTACTTAACTTTGCAGAGTCTTCACTTTTTCCTCTATTTTGCGACCATACTCAACCATTTCTGTGAGCATCCTGATTACCAGTGGTTTGAACTCTGTATTTGATAGGTTGGCTATTTCTTTATTGTTTAGTTTTACTTTTTCTGGAGCTTTGATCTGTTCTTTCATTTTGGCCACATTTTTTTTTTTGTCTCAGTGAAGCTGTTATGTTCTAAGGGGGCAGAGCCTTTGGTATTTGCAGGGTGGGGCAACCCACTTGGCTGAGTTGTGGCTCAGTCTGTGGGGGAGGGCTCAGAGAGGGAACAATGCCACTTGCTTGGCTCTCATCCAGCTTTCAGTCACTTCCCCCACTTCCCACAAGCAAATTGGGCCCTTCTGGTGCTGATTCCCAGATACATTCTAGGACCCTGCGGGTCTCTCCAATAAACCCTCCTGTGAGTCTCGGCATTTCTCCTGCCACTGCAATTCCCACAACTTTTTACTGCCAGAGGTTTTGGGGCTTTATTTCCTGCACTGGAACCCTGGGTTGCATGGTCTGTCTTGCTCCCCAGTAGTTCCTCCTAGTTTATCTGCAGGCAAATGTGGGACTACCTGGTCCTCCAGCCACCACCTTGCTGCGAGTCCTCTCTGCCCCAGCTGCCCATCTCCACCAGTCTGGATAAATGTTTCTTCTTTAACTCCTTGGTTGTCAGACTTCCAAACAGTTCAATTTTCTGGCAGTTCTGGTTATTTTTTTGTTTTTAAATTTGTTGTTGTCCTTCTTTTGGACATGCGAGGAGGCAAAGTGTATCTACCTATGCCTCCATCTTGGCTGGTGTTATGAGTTTTAAATAGAAATGAATATACTTGTGTTCATTTGTGCGTGTGTATCCATGTATGTGAGTGTGTATGTAACTTAGTGCAATGTTTGCACATGTAAGCACTCAATAATAAAAACTATTATTATTATAATCATTCAGTTGTGTGGTGGAGAGGGAAGTATGTAGTATAGTATATAATAGTAAACAAAAGTCTTCCCCAAAGCAGTTCAACACTGGTTTCTCATGGTTTATGCCTTCATTCAACACGTTTTCATCATGTGCCCACTCTGTGGTTGATACTGTTCTAGGAGCCAGGGACCCAGCAGTGAACAAGACAGACAATGTTCCAGGCGTCAGAACCAAAGCTGTTCCTGGCAGCTTCATCTCTCTCAGCAGCTGGGTCTTTTGACTTCACAGCCTGTCTGGGCAGCTCCTTGATGTAAAATCAGCAAAATTCCCAACATGATCTCGTATTGCTACATTTCAACAGCAATATATAATAGCTAAAGCTTCACCAGGGTCTAAGGTATACAGAAAATTAGACAGCTGGTCCACCCTTGCAAATCTACAGTGATATTAAGTTTAAAGTGGTTTGAGAGAAAAATAGCTTGGCTCTATAGAAAGCAATTCCAGTCAACAATGGCAGCTGAGCTGAAATCTTGATCCTGCTAAAACTGCATCCTTGGGCCAGAAGTGCTCTAAATGACGATACTTTACATCTTCTAAGTGGGAGTGATTGGAGGGACAGCTGAAAGCAAAGGACGGAATCATGCTGCAGACATTTCCAAATCAGTGGGCTCCAGGAGGTGGAAGTGTGCTTACTGCCATCCCAACTCCACTCCTGAGTGATCGTGGTGTCAGGAATTCGGTCAATGGTTCTCAGTCTTGGTCACACATTAGAGTTACTTGAACGATTCTTTTAAAAAAGACAGGCCTGGACCTTTAATCCCCAGAGATTCTTCATTAATTGGACTGGGTGAGATCTGGGTGTTGGCACTTTTTTTTTTTAATCTTCCCACAAAAGTACGTTTTTATTACAAAAAAGAAAATAGCAATTTTACAATTGAGAGTTTAATCAATTGACCACTATTAATATTATCAGTGATAGAACAAGCTCCCATGTCCATCTCAGTGTGACACATTGAGAGGGAACAACAACACTTCTGCAGCATTCCTGCCAAAAATAGATGATCTGAGCTTAAGGAAACATCATGCAAACCCAAACAGAGGAACATCTGACAACTAACTAGACAGTTCCCTTCAAAAATATCAATGTTATGCAAGCAAAGAAAGGTGTAGCCAAGGGTGTCCAACCTGTAGCCCAGGATGGCTGTGAAGGTAGCCCAAAACAAAATCGTAAATTTACTTAAAAACATTATGACATTTTTTTGTGGCTATGTGTCACAGTGTGTTTTATGTGTGGCCCAAGACAACTCTTCTTCTAGTGTGGTGCGTGTTGGCACTTTTATAATACGAACCACTGATTAGCGTCACTAGTGATCACAGTATAATTTAAACTGAATGTTTTTGACAAGGCAAAAGGTATAAGAAAGTCAAAATAATTAGAATAAAAACTAAGAGTTATATTTTATCTACTCCTCTCTGGGTCTTCCCCAAGTTATCATTACTTCTTTTAACCCCAAATATCAACAGAAGAATACTGATTATTATTATGCTAACAGTTCAAATTCATTAACAATAATTTGTTTAATAACTTTTTAAGAAACTTCCATTTTTGATATGTGGTACTAATAACCTTACACAAATAAAAAACAAAAATTCAATTTTAAAATTGCTGAAAATAACTTTAGCCCTCAAATTTTAATTTCTTTTCTTGATTGCTATCATCTTTCTGCCACACTTTCTGTTAAACTGGATGCCAAGTTCTAGTTTGCAACAGGCGAGCTGTGCTGTAGAGCAATGGTACCAAAAAGCAGCCAATAATAGGGGGACTGTAATCTCATAGTAAATGGTTAAGAACACTGGATGGATAGGGTTCCTTGAAAATAGAACTAAAAATAAAATAATAACTTATTTTACATTTTAAATGGACCAGAAATAACTCAAATATAAATTTTAGAGGCATTGTTTTTCTGAAAAAATTGTATGAAAACCTAACACATTGCTCACTGTATTTTTTAATTCACTCAAGAAAGAGGTCATTCAATTTTCCAATGATTCAAATTGTATTTGCATTATATTTCAGCAAGCAACTACCCATTGTGAAATTATGACCAGGGGCAGGGAAAGACAGCATCATGAGATGGTATCTTTGCATCATCATGTGAGATGTTTGAATGGAGACTAATTATTCAGGAAAATACCAACAAACAGCTTCATGTTATAGCAATTTTTGCCCCCAACTTTATAAAGGGACAACAAGGACTCTCTGTGTATTACTCTAAAGTTATTATCACAGAATAGAATAAGGTGATCAGTCACTAAAACTGTAGATGACCAAGTTAGTAAATTACACAAAGGACTACCTACATAAAAGGTGAGTTCACATACAAAATAGCCAGCAGTCCTAAAAACAACAACTAATTTCAAGGTCCGGTATTATTTTGAAATCAATTAATAATCTTTTTTAAAAGATTGTATTTATTTATTTTTAGAGAGAGGAGAAGGGAAGGCGAAAGAGAGGGAAAGAAACATCAATGTGTGGTTGCCTCCTGTGCGCCCCCTATATGCAACCCAGGCACGTGCCCTGACTAGGAATCAAACCAGTGACCCTTTGGTTTGCAGGCCTGCACTCAATCAACTGAGCTACACCAGCCAGGGCTCAATTAATAATCTTAAAATCTAATAGAACATATATGTGAGATACAAAGGCTTTAGTGTAAGCTAAAACTGTAATAGTCTATAGTCCCAACGGTTACCAAATAGTATCAAATGATAATTATTAGGCAATATCATAATGCTTTATGTAGTATTTTGCTGTTCATTTAAGAAGGTATTATTACCCCACTTTACGTATGTGAAAATTGAAGGCCAGATGTGCTAAGTAACATGCCCAAGGACGGTTGGTTAGTAAAAGGTAGGAATTAAATTCAAAGCCAGACCTTTTTTGACTCAAAATACAAAGGTTTTGGCTTTCTAAATGGTAACACATGCCTCTTAAAGACTAATCATAAGTATTTTAGCAAAAAGGCTGGAGAAGTATCACTCCTCACTACTTGTATAGGATGGAAGAGTTTCTCTCTAACTTATGGAACCACAGAGATAATTTTATTTACATTTTGTTTTCTGGGGGTGGGAAATTTGTCATAAAAATGAGAAAATTTGAAAGAAACATTATTTTTAAGCAACTTCCATCGCTTTTCATTTATATCTCCCTATTCAAATTAATAGAACAAGGAACAAAGTCTTCAAAACCACTCAAAAAACTTCTTCATCACCATATCTATATTTCACCTTCTTTCTGAAGTTTATGAAGCCGGGAGCTTAGAGTTAGTTACTCAGGTCACCCCCAAATTCCCCAACACCCTCACATAAGTAACGGCCTTTATACATTACCCATAAGTAGGAACTATCACTGGCTGATTTAATTTATCCCAGGGCTGGCACGAAGTCAGAACTTGCAAATCTTTGCTGGACTAAGTTGTTACTTTCAGGTGTGCTTTTGTGTCTGAGGTGTAAACTCACATTTGTGTGAACATGTAACCAGACTGACTGCTCACTGATACTAGAAACTCACGAGGGCGTTGGTTTTTACATCCCCAGAACAGGGCGCGCCGCCTGGCACTCAGTCTTATTACTAATGACGATTTAAAAATAATCTTTAGAACAGTAAAATAGCTAAGCACCTAAATGTTGGCTTTGCTGTCATAGTTGTTTGTTAAATGAGGAATCATCGAAAACCTTAACACAACCTGTTGCAGCAAATAAGGAATCTTTTACAGTCCAGAGTTTTAATAATTTTTTTAAATATAGAGATATATGTTCACCAAAAATACTTGATAAGGCTGTATTCTGTAATGCCATCTCATAGAGATGAAATGAATCAGAGTAAGGTCTGATGAAAAGAAGGGAGACATATATAATCTTGGCAGTTCCTAAAATATAAATCAAATCATAAACTTGACAGCACAGGAAGCAGACAGACAAGCCCCCCTGAGTGTATCTCGGTTCTGACTAGCACCCAGCTCCTTCATTCAGCAAGAAAAACTGTGTTTTTCGGAGACAGTGGCAACAACACCTTCCTTCCCACCTGCTCTTCTGCAATGTGGTCAGCATACCCTTAAACCAGCAGGCGAAGTCTGATTCCCCTTCCCTTGAACCTGGGGCTGGACTTAGTGATTTTTGGACCAACAGAATGTGGTAGAATTGAAGTTCTGGGGCTTACAATAGTGGAGAAGAGCCCCACAGCTTCCAGGGCCCTCCTTACTAGCTGCCTGAAGTCCTCAAGTGTCCAACTCAGCTTCAGCAACATTATTCAAGGGACTAAGTAACCCAATCTATGGAATCAGATGAAATCAGATACATACTAGTTCTTCAAATTACTACTGTGTCACATCAGGCAATTTACTTCTCTGCGCCTCGTTTGCCTAATACACGAAAAATGCAGACATTTTTAAATAGTAAGTAAATAAAAAATAAGTAAAAAAAATACATTTTCATGAAATTACAAAAGTTAAATAATTTATGGACAATTGTTGACATGTGGCATGGTTGGTTACTCAATAAAGTAAGTTCCCTCTCTCTCAGAATGTGCAACCAGCATTCCGCAATGTTTCCTAAAGGATATCACACTGAAATCCATCATGAAAATAAAAGCAAAAATGTACATCAGCTTCTCTTTAGAATATACAGCACTGCTTCCTGAATTCTAGTCTATTTAATTACAAATCATTTGTTAAACAATGAAAGAAAACATTTGTAAGGTCCTATGTTTAGCACGCAGGTAGGTGAGGTTAACACCAGCCTAGCTGAAGAGCCCTCCTGCAGGAATCTCAAGACACACCAATTTTTGCCTACGTATTTTCAATCTGAATGCAGGATTACCATTCACGTTTGAAACTGCAGTATGGAGAAACCACTTAAATTCCAGAGAAAAAAAAGAAAGAATACTTCCTTCTTCACTCCCACCACGAATCAGAGGAAGAACAACAGCCTCATTGCCAATGTTGCAGAGCCTGGGATTGACACACATGTAAGCCACGAAACTAAGTCATCCTCCCCTTCCTTCTGTTACCACCGAGAAAATGCAGACGAGGCCACTGCAGAAGGTGTCAGGGGAACAAGAGAAGTGTACAACCTTGATTTGAGTATACACCTTCCAGATGATAAGCTCTACAAGCTCATCGAAAGTTTGTCTACGCTTACAGCTCGTGTCACTCATTATATAGTATTTTTACTACAATATGTAGTCAACCCAAGCCCAAAAATGAGTTTGAAAAGTTTTACCATAAGAACATTTAAAATAGAGTAAGAGCAGTGAAAATACATATATCTCAGAGATCAGAAGGGAAGGGAAGAGGGATCCTAGGAAAATGGTATAAAACAGTTCTGTAAATCAATGTTAACACTCGGCTAAAATTTTGTGACAGGTTTTAAAGTTATCCTTGCAACCAAGCTCATTTGAGATGCAGATTTTGCTGGCATTAAGTCCAAGGAAGAATGTATTTTGTGAATCCTGACATGTAAGGGGGATGATGAAATGGCAAATAGCATTTGACTTTGGGATGGCAAAACTATCCTTTTACGGCCATTTCTTATAACCAGGGCTGATGAAGACTAGGGCAACACAGTAAATAACTTCATGAGGTTTAAACATTTCTTTTTGAAGATTCTATCCTGATGATGAAATATTCTCATTAAATACTTTAGACTATGGACTCCAAGATATTAGGAATTTCTAAGGAGTAAAAATCAGGGTGGGGAAGAAAAGAACATAAGTAGAAGGGGTTACCAAGGGTATTTTTATGTTTATCATCATAATCACTTCAAAAAGAAAGGCTATTTTGAATAGCAAAAAAAAAAGTAGATTTTATTAGGTTAAAGGGTTAGTCCTCTAGTAAATTTCATGAAATGTACAATGAGATTACTACATAGTTCTAACATGTTTTCCCCCCATTAGCTACAATCAGTGAAAGCTTCGACACAGAACAGCACCAGAACACACATTTTGGGGGTGATTAACTTAGATCAGGGTCAGCCTCATGGATAAGTACCCTGGGCAGGCTCACAGGGCCCTCACTCAGAAGGACCTTTCACTTGGAGTTTGACACCCTCTGATTTTGATCTTGAATTCTCTCTCTCTCTCACACACACACAGACACACACACACACACAGTAAGACCAATGATTTCATTTTGCAGTGGGCCCCACAAATTATGTTGCCAGCCCTGTCTAAAATATTGTGGGAATCACGTGTGTTTAAAGTAACCTACCTAGGAGTAAATTCAGGATACAGTTTCTAGTAAGTACCCAAAGTACGAACATAATACTGTATTGAAAGGAGGGTGAAAGCCTTCAGAAACAAGAAGAATGGCAAACAGACATTTTACAATGAAAACTATAGCATCTGACTCCACCCAGATGAAAGTTTATTTCAGCTTTTAACAGGTTGCCAAGATGACATAGGAGAAAAGGCCACAGTTTTCCTAAAGGAATAAAAGTTTGAGCCGTTCAAGTAATAAGACCAGTACTAAACTGAGAATACACAGTTCTGTGTCAGAGAACACAATAAAAACGTTGACTTGGGCCAGGAAAATGCCCGCCTCCTTTGTTATCACTCTAGCAAACATCCCACCTCTAGAAAGGCCTGCCAGCGTGAATTAGCCCCAAAAGAGACACACAAATTGTCTTCCCAGCTACGCCACTGAAAAGAATTATTTAATCTTGTCCACATGAATTTGGACAATTTATGCCAAAAACAATAATCTACACTTGGCATAGGTGAAGTAAAAAGTGTTTTTCCTGACAATCATTAGCCACAGAGTGGTATGGCCCCGAGACAAAATCAATACGGAATTGCGCCCAGCGGGCTCTGACACGTGAGTGCTGTACGAACCCGAGCCAGGGGCCTCACGTAATCTCCCTAAACCCCCTTTTCCTCCACCTGTAAAATGGGTGCAGGATGATGTCACTAATCAGACGGTTTCATTCCACAGCTAAGAGCAGACACTCTAGAGTAACCCTGGCCCTGCAAATGTCTGCTTGTACAACCTTCGCCAAGCCACTTTCTCTCTGTATGTCAGGGGCACCTACTAATTTTGACTCCAGAACAACTGGTAGGTGTCCCAACACTGTCACTGTTCCCAGGGCAGTGGCTCATTCACCGTCTTTGTTCCACCAGCGCTCATCATGCAGGGTGCCTACAGCACACACACTGCAGGATGGATCCGTGCAAACATGTCTTCAAAGTAACTAGTAAAGAGCTCAGCCTGAGGGAGACTCTCAATAAGTATCAGTGCCCCTCAAATGATACCTTCCATTTCTTTACCACGAAGTAAGACTGAGCTAAGCCTTTAGCTGCATATTTTATGTTATTTTACTTGATTCTTACTCTTTGAACTTCAAGTCATGTATAATATATATGGGGACAGTTCAGTCCTACAATAATTTTTTTTCAATCCTAGCCTAAAGGTTGCCACTAGAACAATGCTCTCCAAATACCATATGCTTGAGAAATAGTGGGGGGACGGATGAAAGAATAAGGACTATTCAGTCTGTTCTGTCCTCTCTTCTCCCATCCATTGTAGATGTGGCTAAGGATTTATAGCTAACCAGCAATTCTAACTTCATGAAGATCAAATACATACATAGATAAGTAGGAGAGATATGCTCAATTCCAACTCTTACATTGCCACCCTTGAAAGCAAATACCCTTTGTTTTTTATATTTGTATTTTATTTAATCTTCATTGTATGTTTTTCCATTATCCTTTAGTCCCCTCGTACCTCCCCTCCACCCAGCAATCACCACACTGTTGTCCATGTCCATGAGTCCTCTTTCCTTTTTGCTCAATCCCTCCACCCCCTCACTTCCCTTCCAACACTAGCTGTCACCCTGCTCTCCATTTATGAGTCTGTACCCATTTTCCTTGTTAGTTTGGTTTGTTCATTAGATTCCACATATGAGTGAAATCATATAGTATTTGTCTCTCTGACTGGCTTATTTCACTTAGCATAATGTTCTCCAGGTCCATCTGTATTGCAAAGGGTAAAATTTTCTTTGCAACAGTAGTATTTCTTTGCAATACTACTTGGTCTCTTTTTTAAAGCCAAGTAGTATTCCATTGTGTAAACATCCCATACTTGTTTTATCCACTCATCTACTGATAGATATTTGGGCTGCTTCCATATTTTGGCAATTGTAAAAAAAACTGCAATGAACATAGGGGTGCTTATGTTCTTTTGAATTAGTGTTTGGGGTTCCTTCAGATATATTCCCAGAATTGGGATCACTGGGTCAATAAGCAAATCCATTTTTAATTTTTTGAGGTATCTCCATATCATTTTTCACAGTGGCTGCACCAGTCTGCATTCCCACCAACAGTGCAAAAGGGTTTCCCTTTCTTCACATCCTCTCCACACTTGTTGTTTGTTGATTTACTGATGAGGGCTATTCTGACAGGTATGAAATGGTATCTCATTGTGGTATTAATTTGTATTTCTCTGATGATTAGTGACACTGAGAATCTTTTCATGTCTATTGGCCCTCTGTATGTTAAATGTTAGACCGGAAACCATAAAAATCCTAGAAGAAAACATAGGCAGCAAAATCTCAGACATTATTCATAGCAATTTTTTACCAGATATATTACCCCAGGCAAGGGAAACTAAAGAAAAAAAAATGGCACTACATCAAACTAAAAAGTTTTTGCACAGCAAAGAAAATCATCAACAAAATAAAAGACAACCCACAGAACGGGTGAACATATTTGCCAATACATCCAATAAGGGGTTAATATCCAACATTTATAAAGTGCTTACAAAACTCAACACCAAAAAACAAACAAACAGATGACCCAATTAAAAAATGGGCAAAGGACCTGAATAAATATCCTTTATCTTAAAAGAGCATCTGAGAGTAACCAACCTATTCCTCCAGGGCTTACGCAAAGTTAAAAATTTAGCTAGTAAGTGTAATTATAGAGGGAACTTCCGGTCTTCAACATAGAGGGTAAAAGTCTCAGGCACTCCACTATCTTCATGTAAAAGCTCAGCTCAGCAAATCTGTCCTTTTAATGTATTTCAACAGTGGTAAGTTACTATAACTTTATCAAGTCCCAATAAATGAAAACATCATATGCACAGGAGTTACTGTGTTTTACCTTCTCGACTTCCTAAAAGGAGAAAGTCCCGAAAGAGAAAGCTGTGGTGAAGTGGTAGAGAATGGCATAGGACAGCACCTTTCAAACCTCAGTGGCTTAAGGATCACCCCCAGGGACCATTTAAACACAGATTGCGGGGTCCATCCCCAGAGTCTCTTCTCAGTAGAACTGGGACACCACCACCACCGCACTTCTGCAAGTATGCAAGTGATGATGATGGTCCAGGAACTACACTTTGTGAAGCACTGGCATCAGGCAGAGGAAGTACTGAAGATGCATGCATCACAATTATGAGCACAAACTTTGGAGCAGACACACAGGTTAGATTAGGGTTCCCCAACCCTATTTAATTTGGCATATCAGTAGTGGTCTATCTTCCTTTAAATAATTTTTCCATATTTGGGTGTACTCCCATATAATCAGTCTCATGTCCCAATGTTGAAGTTAAACTCAAATTGCAGCCAGATCCCGGAAATATGACCTGTGGCTCACTCATCAGATGCACCCATTGAGCCATCAATTCACAAGTGAACAACGTGTGAAAACAGGCTCTGTTGGCAGCTTCCACACTGTCATCACTGGGAATGGCAGGCATTCGGTTTCCTGGGGCCTCAGTGGCTTCAAGGTCAAGTCCCTGATGTTCAGGAGGTATCAGTGCAACAAGGTCAAGTTTCTGGCATTTATTGCTTGGTGCAGCAACTTCCCAAACAGGCCAATTAAGCAGCCTGACGATTCAGTGTCCCAGCCTTGAGTTCTCTGTCTCTAATTGCTCAAATGTTCTATGGGCGACCTAATGTCCTATAATAAATTCCTTTCTGCCAGAATGGATTCAGAAGTTTGCACTTAAGAACCCTGCCCAATATCACCCAGATATCTAGTATTGTGAACCAATAAACATAATACAGACTTGATATTTCCTTCTTTGTGAAATGAAAATACTGTAAAATGGAGGTAGTGCAAAGATGTTTTACATAGCATATATATATACACACAGATTTTCTACATGATATTTTTAACCTCAAATGTATTTTGTTTTGTAACAAAGCTCCCATTTCATAATACTTAAGACTGTTATAAAATACATAATGAGTAATTTTTCACAAAAAGATTCCTTTTAACTGACATCAGCTAGCTAGAAAAATGAATTTATGTTGCAGTAATTTTTCCCCCTCATCTCTTTTCTCCTCTTAGGATTTGCAATATTTTCAAATAAAATACTCAACATTTCAAAATGGAAAAACAGTGATTAGTAAATTGTCTGGAAAAAACAGGTGTCAGTATTCCAGGCGATGTTTCCAACACACAGGCTCTCCCCAGGCTATGCCTAAAAGAGAGGGAAGAGAAACTAAGATAGATGTGTTACTTTGTTGCTGCTTTTTCCACAGCTCCAAGAAGCTCTCCTGGCAAAACTGCTAGTCTAATCTTTATCCCTGACCGCCATTTACTAACTTCTGATTGGTTTTTCAGGGGACAAGCTGAAGAGCACAACTGTGGTTTCTAGTTTTGATTGCAATTTTCTTTTTACCTCCAGTCTTCAGTACAGATTCTGTTATCAGATGATCTTCCTACTTGAAGCCATTTGATGATGCAGAGTGCAAAGTAGCAAGCTAGACCACACATCAGCAACCACTCTACTCCACTCCCTTCCCTCCTATTCAAGGAAAGGCCAGCTGCAGCAACCCTGTGCCAGTTTCAGTCAAAGGCCAGGGACTGCAAGGTCAAATTATCACAGGCTTATATCTTAATAAAATTAAAGCTTGGAGGGATTTTGTACATTTGCCCATAATCACACATCTTTAAGAACTGGAAAGAGGATTTTATCTCTGGCTTCTCTCATTCCAATAGTTCCCACTCTTAACCATTTTTGCAATATTTCCTTTATATTTAAATACATGCAAATAAGAATTACATTTATTCTATATACCTCTTGGAAACCTGATTTCTCAATAATTAAAACTGTTTTATTAGAATACAATAAATATTTATTCAAGAGGAAGTCACTTGATCATTCTGACAAACAACTAGTGTCTTGATCCTGGTTCTTTAAAAATCCAAGTCCGAGGCAAATATCACCAGCTGAGACTTCATGGATTCCAAGGACACAAGAGTGGGGGTGGGGAAAGCAGGGGAGGAGGGAAGGAAGATACAATGTGAAGACATTACGAGGCTTCACAAGAAATTACAGCCAGTGACTCAGGTGTACAGGGCGATTCCTTAGGTAGAGGCCACTGGAACTATGGCACATTGGAACAGTCAGGGTTAGGAGAGAATTTTATCTACTACACACTTCTTCCAGTTGCGTCTCCCTCACCACTCAAAGTCAGCCCATGTCATGGGAACCGTCTGATACAGCCTGTTTTCTTTCTGCAGAACCCTTCCATCTGCACAACTGCTGCAACAGGAGCCAGATCCTATGTACTTGTGCCGATAGCACTTCTTCTAAGCCTGGAAGTTGTAAGAGAACCCTGTGTGAGTCTGGACCCAGAGGCTGGAGCTGGGTGTCTAAGCCACCGTGGCCAGGCCTAACCCCAGCAGAGGAGGTTATGAGATGAAGTGGTGGCAAGGCCTTCCATTAGGCAAGTTACCAAAAAGGAAGAGCAGAGGGGCCCAGGACATACAACCTACATTCCTCCCAATCCCAATGGCCTATGATTCAAAACATTCCAGGGGAGTTAATGACCTGCTGAAGACCCAACAGCAAGTTAGCATAGGCCTGAAACTCGGAATTCCTGAGAACTTGCCTGGTGTTCTTTCCACGACAGCACGACCCCTTTAAAACTCCCCAGAATCCTTTTTTGTCCTTAGAGTCCTTTCGATCAAAGGTAACAAACAAATACGCAGAAGGCCTGGACAGGGAGCACAAACTAATAACCTGTGGCAGCCATTTACACATTAGGCCACAACAAAGCATCCTCCCGTTTGCGGGGTGATGGGGAGAACATGTGGTTTGCCAATTTGTCCTTCATGTTTCCAATTTTGATAGATCAAAGACGAATTAATATTTCTTTACCATAAGAAAAAGAATATAGATGAGATGATAAATGAAACTGCCCATGGTATGCTAGAGTGGACCCATGCCAGACTGTCTGAGTGTCTTCCCTACCCTTATTCAATCATATCATGCTGCTAACTTGAAATTGGCCATGGTGGGAAATCATCAAATGCTACAGAGTTCTAATTTCCTAGAGAGCCAAGTAGCAAACACCAGTGGGCACAACACTGCACACCGCCTGTTTTATAGACAAGAGAAAGTTATGGGGCCTGCAGAGAATACGTTTCTTTTACAGGTGGCAGTGAGACAGAGTCTTGGAAAAATATTGGCATGTTAGAATGCAGGTTCAGTGTCACTGATCTTCCAAGTCTTCTAGGAATCAGACACCCAAGCATTAAAATTAAAGCCTCTAATTTTTCAGTGTCACCTTTAATTGTTTTTCTGGACATCTCCTCAAGACAAACTGGGACTCTTAGACTCAAGTTTGTGAATTCTGGTCCAAACCAAGTATCATCACAAAGGGTAAGCATCCTATATACCTCTTCAACTAGACATGGATACAAGAGATCTGGTCTCGATTTTCTTTCTCTGCAAAAGATATCAAAGACACTCCTTGCACTGATCTTACAGGAGATGTCCCTTCATTCAACACAAGAGCAGCAGCACTTGCTATTTACCTGGCTGCCAGAAATGTGCTGACCTAACGAGGAGGGCTGTAAGACTCAAGTCTTTCCCCCTTCCAAATACCTTGTTAGGCAAAGCCTATTCATATTACCTTACAAAGTTTCAGTTGACTTCCAGGCAGCTGATTTTAATACTCGCCTCTACTTCATCAGGCTCCCAGTGGAATAGTTTACAATACATGAAAATATTTTAATCATACTTCAGGAAGTACCTTTATTATCTAAAAATGACAGTACCTGAAAAACTTTAAAAATCTTGATTCCAAATTCTAAGTTATGTTCTCCTGGTTGTATTTTGCCACTAGCTGCAAAAATGTAGTGAAGTCCGAGAACCTCTTGTGTGGTCCACAGCTGCGTGCATGACAGACGCAGGAGGCGGTCCCTCCCCTTGTGGCTGGGGCTGCAATTTACATTTTCAGCCATTGTTTGCAACTTTGTTTCACAGACTGGTGGTCTTAAAGCTGTTTGTGGGTTTTTTTTTTTAATTTGGTAAGACTGGACAACTGTATTTTTTAAATAAAAATTACATACTTTTAAGGTATACGACATGATGTCTTGATATCCATAGTGCAAAGATCACTGCTATTGAGCTGACTGAAGTACACATCTCTTCGTATAGTCACCGTTTTGTGTGAGTGGTGCAAGCACCTGAAATTACTCTTTCACCAAATTTCTAGTTCAATACGGTGCCATTTACTACAGTTGTCATCGGTATAGCTTTAGATTTGTTTATCCTGCATAACTGTAATTTTGTGCCTTCGACCTACATCTCTCCACCTCCTCTACCTCCCCACTCCTGGCAAACCCTGTTCTCTTTGCTTCTATGTATTCGATGTGTTTACATTCCACATATAAGTGAGAACATGCAGTATTTTTCTTTCTGTGTCTGGCTTATTTCATGTAGCATTATATCTTCCAGGTTCATCCATGTTGCCACATGGCAGGATCTCCCTTTGTAAGGCTGTGAATAATCCTATATATAAAATTTGATCACATATATATTTTTGATGGAATATGATATATTGAATATATCACAATTTCTTTATCCATTCATCCATAGACAGACACTTAGGTTGTATCCATACCTTAGCTATTGTGAATAATGCCACAGTAAACAGGAGCGCAGATATCTCTTTGAAGTACTGATCTCACTTCTTTGGGTATATATACAAGGGGGAAACAACAACAAAAAACAGAATTATCTTCTGGAGGGCAGACCCCTTGTGCACAGGCTTCCCCCACTAGGTGAGTGTTCTAGGAACCCATCTGTATCAGTGTACCAACTGGTGTTGTTGTGAGAGGCTGTGTTCAGCTTCAGTGAATTTTTTTGGAGAACTTCAACATGATTGCCCATTTCACAATGGGTGATTCACAAGCTCACCTTTGGGTCATGCTTGACCCAAAACAGCATCAACCCTGTGCCCTACCCTTCCTATTCACCTCATCTCACCCCAAGCAACTTTTTTTATTTCCCTGGATGAAAAAGATCCTCAAAGGGAAACATTTTGCTGATGTGGACGAGGTGAAAACAAAAAACAGAAGAAGCACTAAAAGGCATCAAATCGATGAGTTCCAAAGCTGTTTTGAGCAGTGGAAAAAACATTGCAACAGGTGTATTGCATCAAATGGAGAGCACTTTGAAGGTGACTGAAGTTCAAACATGTAAGAATAAGCACACATTTTTTTATAAATAAATTCTGGGTTTGGGAGGTCTCCCCTCATACTCAGAAGAGGCACAAAAATGACCCTATCCCTAAAAGTTATATTCATGCTCCATGGGCAGGCTGTTCCTTTAATTTCCGATCATGCCCGTTTTCTGAATTCTCTCTGGCTCACAAAAGCCACCTTGCTGCATGCCTTGTCGTTAGGGATTCCATGCACATCCCTAGATCAGTGGAGTGCCATCAGTAAGCAAGGTGGGGAGAATCTGGAAGCATCCCAGTGTAGCGAGTTGTGTGGTACTGAGGAACACACAGGAAGTGTGCAAGCCGCTGTGTGAGCAGGAGGAGGCAGCAGAAGGAGCCCTCTAGAATCTCTCCTGACCTTACAAAACTTAGTCTAGTCTAAAGCTGAATTCCCTTCATAACACAGTCTGTTTGCCATCCCACATTATCCTTGGAACTGATTTTGTAAATTTATATTTATCATTCTAATTTATGTAAATAGGAGAATTTTATAATATCTTTCAACTTTGCAATGTCAAGCAGTGTCTGAAAAGTAAGACAACAAAGGAAAATCTTACTTTAAAATTTGTTAGCTACATTTTAAATATTACATGCTCAATGTGTTTTACTTCTACTCCTAAAAATCATTTTGGGGAGAGTGTCTCTAAATTTAAAGCACTGGGTACAATTGTTAATACACTACACAGTGTCCAAAAAAATGTGGAAACACAGAGGAGAATGTGAATTTATTATACTTTTTTCTGACAAAAGTTTGTTCAAATATTTAGTAAAATCAATATATTTTTCCCTTATTCAGTGAAAGGAAGATTGTACAAGTGGTCATACTTTTTGGTTCAATTAGAAGTGAAATGATACTATCCAACTTTAAAATTAAAATTATTTTCAGTACTTTCTCTACAATTAGAAAGGTGAACACAATACGTCTAACGCACAGCAAAATGAACACAAGTCCAATTGGCTGGAGTAGACCACACTCACCACGTCAGTACCATCACTAATCCCTTTTTTCTCAGCCTGTCAGTAACCAGACACAATCAGGACGAAATGGGAGACAATAAATAAAACAAATGGGCTATTTCTCAAATGCAAATATTTTGGCTTAAATTGGAAGATTATATTATTTATAGACACATAATATTTTAAAATAGCAAAACCAATATTCTCCAAAAATATACCACATGCTGAGTAGAAAAATATGTAATCTATTGAAATCTATATGTAATCTATTTTTTTGCCCAAAAGTATTGAGCAAAAACATTTTCCCTAGCACAACCCACATACACAGGGAAAATTAATAAATGTTGCTCTGACAGGATTACTGGAAAGAAGACTTTCTGTTGGCAAACTCTATTGTCCAGAGTATGATGAATTTATTATCAACCTTCACTAATCGTATTTCTAAGACAGTTCTATTCTAGTCAGATTCTACTTACCAAGTAAAAATGAAGAAAACAGATCACATGGTATGGACGCAGTGCCTTGGACATTAAAGATGGCAAGGGCAGGTGGGCTTTTTACAGCTTTTGTCACCTTTTAAAGATTATGCACATTACCTGGCCACATCGGACTTGGTGACCAGGGGCAAAAATAGCTTTTCTGCGGCCATGTCAGAGGTCAGTTATTTCTGTGTACGTGAATACCTGAGCTTGTTTACTTTTGTTATTATTGATAGAAACTTACTTTGTTATAATGTTTTTAAAATTTATAGACTTCATCCACACACATTTTCCTTCTTAAAATACCAGATTGTAGCTAAAAATAAAATAAAGCTCTACCATCCATCTCTGGGTATGCTAAGTCAAATATATAAATGGGGGGTGGGATGACTGATATGTTCATGTTTTATTAGGCAATTCAACAAGCTTCCATCTTCCAGAATGTTCTAACAGTCTATATTCAAAAAATATATATTAGCAGTTAGAAGAAATATGTAAACAAATGACAAAAGAAATAATTCAAATCAAATCATCTTGTTGTAGACCTTAAACTTAAATTATGTTTTATATTGATTATATGTCACATATAATATTACCTGTTGATTATATCTCAATAAAGCTAGAAGAACCAAAAGAAACTGAAAGTTTAATAATGCAAAACTCTAAATAATGTGGACATAATGTCTCTAGGAGCTCCTGGGTATAAGAAGCTGAAGCAACTGATGCTCAAGGAGAGTTGTCACAGGCTGTCCACACATCTGGTCGCCCAGAACTTCATTGTGGGGTCTTAGACGTGCTGTGAGCTGGAGAAGATTTCATGCTCATCGTGGGGAGGGAGAAGTCAATCAAGGTTTTGCTGGGAACCTTCAGGTTAAAGTTTCAGAGAATCTACTCAGATCTCTGCTGGCTCATTTTAACAAAATGAAGCAAACCAGTGTTTGAGGAGTAGGAAACGAGCAAGCACAACACAACTAAAGCTTTCGACAGCGGCCTTCCCTTTCGCCTGCCCTGGAGCAGGGAGCACCGATTTCTGACGGTGGCTGCAGAACTGTCTGGATTCAGAGCTCTCTGGCTGTCATTCTAATACATCAATATTTGCTATAAAAATATGAGTATCTAACCTGTTAAACTCCTCCTCATAAACCAACACCCAGGCATATTCTCCATCTGTCTCAGTGTTGGTTTAGAGACACAGATGGACATGTAGCTGTCCATTCCCCTTTCCAAGCTAATATTTACCCTATACACACACACACACACAGGAAGGGTCAGCAAGGAAGAGACTGTGATGGCGTTGATAAAGTTTAAACTGTCAACTAGCCCCAACCCCTTATTAATAACTCTGACCACCTTAGAGCTAAATTCTTACCCATAGCCCACACTCCACAAAGAGTCACATGAGTTACAGGAAGGGCCCCGCCACCTTGGCTGCTGGACTCTGTTGAATTCTGTTAGATGCAGGCATGGCAGCGCTGCCCAGGTGATGGACACTTCACATCCATTTAATCCCAGAAGATCTCAGAGCTTGGGCACATGTGTGTGTCCACGTGTTCTATGATTGTCAAAGTTAAGCCCTTGAGTAGAATTATGGAGGGGCGGGGAACAGAAGATTGTAATAAACTGAATGTTGTGTCCTCCCCAACTTCGTATGTTGAAATCTAATTCCCAATGTTATGATATCAGGAGGTGGAGCCTATAGGAGGTTATTAGGTCATGAAGGCGGAATCCTCATGCATGAGATTAGTGTCCTTATCAAAGAGATCCCAGAGAGCTCTCCCACCCCTCGGCCACTGTGGGGACAGAGCAAGAAGACAGCTTTCTGCCAGCCAGGAAGCAGGCCCTCACACCACAGGAAGAATCTGCTGGCCCCTTGATCTTGGACTTCCTCTCCTCCAAAACAGAGAGAAATGAATTTCAGTTGTTTATAAGCCACCCGGTCTGTGGTATTCTATTACAGCAGCCAGGACAGACTAAGATACAAATACTATTCCAAATCCATTTCTGGTCATCACAACGGTGACTTCAGCCCCTGTCCCTCAGAGAGGGGGGTGGGGGAGGCTCTCGCCATGTGAAGCGAACCCCGTCAGAGCCAGGTAGCAGGGCTCTGCTCCAGGACAGCCACATTTGCCACACTGTGGTCCTTAGCTCCTTTTTCTCGCATTTTCTCTTTTTTATTCTGTGTAATTTCCTTCTTTTTTCTCTCTATTACAGTTATCTTTCCTACGTTTTAATCCTTTCCAAATTGCTTTGTATTAGACTTCTCACCTTTTGATCCACTCACTGGATTTTCATTATCGTCTATCTCCTTTGCAGCCTGTGCACACAGCCCAGACCTCTCTCTGCCCCTCCACGTATTCTTCCCATTCATGTCACAATCCTCTGTGCTTTGCTTCCCTTTTCCCTTGCAAGTGAGATTATCTACTTCTATTCTCCCTAAAACCTCTGTTCTTTTTTTCTATTTTCTAGAGGAAATATCACCTCCAATCTTATTTTCAGCTCTTCACATATCTCATATATTCTTTCATAATTAATTTATACTAGTGCTGAGATTTATTACATTTGACTCCAGACAAGTCACTAGGGAGTTTTAATAATATAGAAGTACTCAATTAATAATTACAAATCACTAAAAAATATGTTTTCCCTCTGCAATTCAAATGTGCCTATAAATGGAGAATTATTTACAAAGGAAAATGGGGGTTCATCACCTGATATTTCTTGTGCATAAATAATGGAATATAGCCTTCTCATTATCCCAAATGCATGAAGGTGAAACACTACTGTAATTCTGATCTCTTCAAACAAACAAAATATCTCTTTGAAAACAATATAACACAGGCTTTAGAGCACACATCATACAACTAGAGAATTTATCGCTTTCTTCCTCAGAAAGGTTAGATGCAAAATTACGTAGTATAGACTTAACCACAAATGAAGCACCTTGGATGAACGAAGTTAGTGTCATCACACTCTGAATGAGCAGTCTTGCCAGGAACATGTCATGAAAGACAAGCGCTGTAGAGCCCCCAGGCCAGTTATATTAATTAATGTGTCATTGTAAGTTATATCAAAACCTCAGTAAAAACTGTAAAGAATTAAACTATTATACCTTGTCGCATTTTAATAATGACTACAGTATTGTAGAACCTTATAATTTAATTCATTCTGTGCATCTGACAAACACTCAGATCCTAATTATGTATTTGCTGTAACGTGTATTTCAGTCATCACGGCAGGCTTTCCAGCCAACTTTAAACTAAGGTGCTGATTTTCAAGTTACCAACTTTTTTCTAATTTAATTTCTGGGCTCTTTACACAAACACGGAATTTTTGCTATAATTTTAGGGATTTCCCAGACCTCCTAATTATTCATGGCCAGAATGAGACCCCAAGGTCACAGTATGACATTAATAACACTGGGACTATTTTGTTAAAATTTCTATATGGGCTTTCACACTGCACAACAAGGAACCCTTCTAAGACTTTAAATGGCAACATACAAATATGAGAAATGCCCAGAAACTATGTGTACTTCCATTTTTAGGCTATGGGAAAGAATACTTTTTACTTTTAAAAACCCATACCTTCACCACCCAACACAGTCACTGCTAGCCCCATGGAGATAGATGCTGAGCACTGGAAATGTGACTAGTCCAATCTGAAATGTGCATTACCTGTTAATTAACCAGGTTTCTGAAGCTCGGTACCAAAACATATAAAGTAGCTCACATTTTTTATTAAACTAGAAATAATAATTTTCATTTAACTAGAAAATGAAATAACATTTTACAAATATTAAGTAAAGTAAATTATATGGCCAAAATTATTTCCCGTTTCTTTTTACTTTTGAAATGTAGCTACTAGAAAATTTTAAATTGCATATGTGGTTTGTGTTATATTTCTGGTTAGTGCTGGTCTAGACAATTAAATGAATAGTTATTCATTATAACCTAATCCCGCAATTCATTTGGATTGCCATAACCTTCCACCCAGAGGCAATAATCACATAGCTGACTTACAGTGCATTTCTAATGCATGGACCTGAGAAACTGCTCTCTCTCACTGTCCTGTCCCCTGCCTCCTCCATTACTGCCACTAATTCGGTCTCCTACTTTGCCTCCTTATCTTCTTCCATCATTGTCTGCTCTTGGCCACGTTACCCATCGGTTCCTGCCACTACTGTCCAGCACCAGAAGACTGAAATATTCCTACCCTCAAGGCCCCTTCAATCCTTGGCCATGTGGCCATTTAAAACATTGTTGGACTTTATTCTTTCATTTACTTTCTATTTTGTTTTTATTAGCATGACAGGATGTATGTAACGGAACATGGCCTTAGAAAAGCTGATACAGTATTATACAGGGATTTTCCATGCTTTCTGCCCTAAACAGGATCACCACCATGTACAAGGCATTCAAATATAAAACAACAAAAAAGAATAAAAAAGAAATCAAACCTTGAAATGTGTGGTTTGATTGTAACCATAGCTCATGGAGATTTCCTTTGAAAAAAAAAAGCATTAATTATTGCCTAACAGGTTTTCCACCTTAAATGTCACCGATAAGACCACAGAGTCAACACGCTCGTTTCCTGTATTGTTCCCAAGCACTTAACTGATTTTTTTTTTTAAAAGGAAAGTACTGACTTGCAGAAAAACAAAATAAAAATATTTTATTGACTTCAAGGTTTTGATGACTGGAAGAGGCAATGACTTGGATATTATCTCAGATCTTATATTTTCACATACAAACTCAAGATTTATAAAAACTGCTTGCAAATAAATGGAATGTTTACATATGAAGAATTCAGGTTCCTAAGAACTAAAAGAAAATTCTGCAGAAACTCCAAAGAAGGAAACTGTAAATTTTCAATTTGAAATTTAAAAGATACAAGCCAGAGTTCCAACTGCTATAGGCCGAAGTGGATAAACTATTACGCCCCAAGTTTTGTTTGGTATATCTTCGAACGGGTCAGCTCATGTCAGTTCACAAACTTTGGTCACCAATGTGTATTAATCACCAATTATGTGATTTTTTTCCTAGGGAATGATTTTTTAACCACCTTGTTTACAGTTCAAGAATAGTATTTAACAAGGGGGTATGTCTGCCTGTTAAAACTGCTATTTAATCTTGGTCTAACAAATGTGTTCCAGGTAACAGGGCAAAGTTCACAATTTCTCCAAGTCTTCAATCTCCATCCTTTCTAAAAAGTCCATATGTCATATAATATTCTGAATGCAATTCACCTTTCCGCTTAACCTTGGCCTTCGCCCACAATTATAAAAGGCCCAGATAATGACAGTAATTCAGCGTGGCCCTGCTCATGTGGCAGGGCCACCAAGACTGCTGCGGCATTTCACACGTCATCTCCTGTTTTCATTACTTCCTTCTGAAATAGCTGAAAGAGTCCGCATAGAGTCTACACGCATGAACTCGGGAATGAAACAGTGGTTGTCAAGGGCCACTCATATAAAAGGAAATGCAATAAAGGTAACAACAACAAAAAAGCTTTAGACACTCTAAGATAAATAAGTAAAAACATGACAGAGAGAAATAAAAGTACAAGATAAATTATTTCCAGTTTTTGAAACCTATAAATGTGAGATGTTTACAGCAATCACAACAATGTCCTATATGTACATATTACAAAATTGTTAAACAAGAAAATGTGAAAGTACCATAATACTTGTTACTACACACATGAATCTTATATTTATATATTCTAATTCTTGTTGTTTTCTGCATCAGAACACCCCAAAACATGTGTACTGTTTTGAATACAAATTAAAATTTAGAACGGATGGACTGAAATGACTTTCAAGTAGCCACACTCCATAAATATAATTTTACCTATGTAATATCTAGTGATACACAAGGACTCCATAATTGCTAGTTGAATACATGAGTGAATTATGAATACATGCCAAAGTATAGAGTTCTGGATTTTTCTTTAAACAATGTTTATGGAACACTACTAATTAATTGTGCTATGCAGGCACAATGTAGTTTCTCACGGGTTCCTTTTCCCCTAGACAAGGTGCAGAAACGCCCTAAAACATCTCTTAATTGAAGATCAGTGAGTGTAAAGAGAGGTGGAGCCTGGGAAGGAGGAAAATTCAGCAAGTCCATTTTAAAACATCTGTTTCCTGTAGCAGTGATTAGCTCACCAGCAAATCTGCTCTGTGTCTGTTGTTTCATATTTCTAATTCAATGATTTGAAAGGAAAACAAATTTAACATATGATACTTTCTACATATACTGCAAACACCAGTGAAGACACAAAAATGGAAAGAATAGTCAAATATCAATCAATATTCAGATTCTCCCTCAACTGACTTGTGGTTGAGGAGGGGCATCCAAAACAACACACACACACTCATAATGGGGAGGGTAAAATTAGAAATAAATACATATATATTCATGTAATAAACCTTTGTTCTAATAGTGGCCATGGCTTACAGAGGTATTCCACAATTCCATTTAATTTACTGTGTGGTATTACAAAATTAAGGATGTGTACACAAAACATGTAGTTGATAAGAGAAGAACAGTATTTCTGAATAGTACATATATCCATAATGGACCAAGTTGAACTTCTTTCCCAAATGTAGCTAAGAAAATATGTGTCAATCCTTTGCAAGCTTTTTCCCCCTTCAGATATTCATTTAAAAAATCACAGTTATTTCCCAAAGCTCGTAGATCCTCTGCACTAGTAGAAAATTGGACTGTTACTGTGCATTTTAACAGTGGCCTCAGCTGATTTCCCTACTGCTTATTCATTCAAGGAATGTGTTCTTATGACCCTTGTTTCAGAAAATTAAAGTGAATAATTGGAGGAGTTACTATATAATTAAAAATTATGGCATGTGTATTGGCAGCTTAACAACAGATAATTTTACCTTTCATCTACACCTCGCAAACTCTCTAATGAACATTACCATCAAGTGAATTAAGTAACAATGATACAGGGTTTCATAAGATGCTGGATGTTGGCACTGAGACAAAATTCACAAGAGCATAATTTGATTACAATGAGTTAATGGCTGAATTTCTGGTTATGCCCTTGCTACAGAGAAAGTTTTATGTGGGAAAATAGGTGTCAACGTCTTCACTTTTACTTAGTCATTAGCAGGTAAAACAGGCAGGAGAAGCTTGTGAAATGTTTTACCAGGAGAATATGGATCTGTGAGAGTTCTGCTTTTCTACTCCTGCTTTTGGTTGTGGAACAAGAAAGATTCCTGACACTATGTATCAAGCTTGCCTTTTACCTCTCCATTTACGATTACCCTTCACATTATTCTCGCTTCAGTTATTTCACTTTAACACATTATTTCCCTTTCTGAAGAAGGCAAAGATTGAGTACTGGTTTACAAAAACCAATGTTTATAGTTAAATAGCTTAACAAATTAATATTCATAATCAAGTGCAAAGAAAGCAGAAGGGATCGGGATCATTTTCAGACCTGGAGAGGTAGCAGGTTACTAGGAGGTGTGGCCCCAGAATGGGTTTTGCACACTTCAGCCTGGAGCTGGCCTAACCGGACACCCCGCTGGTGGCTCTAACGCCACCGCCAGAAGCAGAGCTGCCCCCTGAAGGACCTGTCAGAACGAATCTTGCCAAGAACCTAACTGGAAAGGATATTTCTGGGTTAATAACAGTGACAACTGATTAGAACTGCATAATGTATTAATACTAGGCATTTCATATTCATTGAATCAGTAAATCCTAGCCATGATCCTGTAAAATAGATATTATTTTTATCTTTATTTTATAGATTAACAAACAGCCTCAGAGAGGTTAAGTTACTTGAATAAAACCACAGAAATTCTAAGTGGCATAAGCAACCAAAGATATCTCCTATTCTTTAAGTACATAAAAGACCATCAAAGCTAAAATTACACCAGTAAAATAATACATAAGAAAGATTGAGGAAGGCAGCATCAGGTGTGAGAGCCTTGTTTGTGACCAATTTATTTTTTTTCATACTTCCAATATTCCCAGCATAGGAATCAGCCATTGAGGTAGATTTGGTCCTTGCTCAGGCAAAAGCAGTCTTCCCATTGAATAAAGTGAATAAAATGCATTCTCTGGCACTATCCACACTCACTCCATTGGATTTGGTAGATAGGGTCAGAAAGTCAAATTCACACTTTTCAGAAATGCAAAGTAACTAGATGCACTATGGTATGTCGGCTGGAATGCAAAAGAAAAAGATTTAGCCAAAATAAATGGCAACGGGAACTGTGTCTTATATAGGGAGCAACACCTGCTGTAAGGCCACTCTTGGGAAAGCAGCTACAGGGATTTTCTTATAATAATAACAACAACAATAACAACAGCAAAAGCGACTATTACTACTGCAGCAACAGCAACTACTATACATGTTAATATTTATATGGTGTTTCCCAAGTGCCAGGCATTGCTCCAAGAGACTGAATTAACTCACATAATCTTCATAACAACTTTATATGTAGGTATCAATATTAGCCTCATTTCTTAACTGAGAAAACTGCGACACAATGTAACAGCTAGCAAGTGGTTGGAGCAGGGATTAAAACACAGGCTACCTTCACTTCTATGCATGTGCTCCAAATTCCAAAGACAATGCACATATACAGCCCCTCTGCCATGTGTGACATTTTCGGGTACAGAACACAGAGGACTGATCCTTAATAGTCTCTTCCTTCCATCACCCATTGTAAACTGTTCAACAAACCAAATGAGCCCTGGCTGGTGTGGCTCACTGGATGAGTGATGGCCTCGGAACCAAAGGGTCGCTAGTTCAATTTCAAGTCAGGGCACATGCCTGGATTGAGGGCCAGGTCCCCAGTAGGGGGCACTCAAGAGGCAACCACACATTGATGTTTCTCTCCCTCACTTTCTCCCTCCCTTCCTTCCCCTTTTTATAAAGATAAATAAAATCTCTTAAAAAAAAAAAAAAAGAAACAAAAAACAAATGAACCTCTTCGTTTCTAGTGAGTGAATCAATTCCTGTGTATTATTAAAGGTTTCTGATAATAATCATTTTTAACTATTACCTGGATTGGACCATGAAGAAGTACTGTATTTTTCAGACCATAAGACACACCTAGGTTTTAGAGGAGGAAAATAGGAAAAAAATTTTGAAGCAAAAAAATGTGGTAAAATATTTAATAACATCCTTTAAAGCAGAAATCCTGCAGCAAGCCAGGTAAGCTACATTCAGAGTATAAGACGCATCCCTGTTCCCCCCAAATTTGGGGGAAAGGTGCATCTTAAAGTCCGGAAAACACGGTACAATGTCTGAAAGTGTGCGTATCAAACATAAGGGGCATACTTAAAAAATAAAAGAATCTAGGATTAAGGACCACAAAAGAGAAATTAGGAATGTTACTAGTATTTTTGCCTTGCATTTTCAGAGACCCTCCCCCCTCCAACTAACTCTAAAATCACTTTTTATGTACAATGTCATCTTTTCTTTCAAATTTTTAAAGCCAGAAATAAAGGAGCAAATATAAAGGAATACACACTCAGTTACAGTTAGCCTTAATGACAAAGCAGTTTCACACATGTTAAAGTAAATCTAAATTAATTTTCAAGTATAGTGCATCAGTGTTACAATGTTTGAATATTTTGAGCTGTGTCCTTAACCTCATCTTGGAAGTTTTTAGAAAACTAAAATGACAGTGAATTAATCTATATGCAGTTAACACCAAGGAAAAAGAGGAGAAAACCAAGAAAATTCCTAATGTGGAGTTTAAAACTCATCACTCAAAGCCACCATAATGAATGAAGCATGCACATTTCTCCCAGAAGGCTTTAATTGCTCCAACTTCATTATGCTTAACATTTTTCTAACTCAGATCACAGCTATGAATCTTGCCACTGATCTTAGCTCAAAATCCTCACAGTAGTTTATTGCCAGTACGGTGTGAACCTGCCTTCTGCCAGCCTGTACCCATTTCCAAGTTGAAATCAATGAAACCTATTAGCATGTTACCTATTCACAGCACTTTAATTTTGGATAGCAATGTATTATTAATGTAATCATCCCAGCAAGCCTGGTTCAGCACAGAAGAAAAATGGAAGGGTTCACAATAGAGAACGTTAATAAAAATACTTATTAAATTGTATTGAAATTTAAATAATTGAATGCATATTTGATAAAAAAATTAAAATGAAATGGATCACACCAAAGTAGAAGACATCAATGGAGAACAGAGATTCTTTATACATTTAAAAGACAAAACATGATTGTAACCATGTACCACTGTATTCATGACATACAACCAAGATAATTCATTTCTACATCTGAGGATGCCTGCTCCTTTTTAAAAGTTTTTACTATACTGGGTATCTTTTTTTTTAATTTTTATTGTTACTCAATTACAGTTGTATGCCTTTTCTCCCCATCCCTCCACCCCACCCCAGCTGAACCCACCTCCCTCCCCCACCTCCACCCTCCCCCTTGATTTTGTACATGTGTCCTTTACAGTAGTTGCTGTAATCCCCTCTTCCCACTGTCCCCTCCCCCCCCCCGACTATTGTTAGATTATTCTTAACTTCAATGTCTCTGGTTATATTTTGTTTCCTTTTTTCTTCTGTTGATTATGTTCCAGTTAAAGGTGAGATCATATGGTATTTGTCCCTCACTGCCTGGCTTATTTCGCTTAGCATAATGCTCTCCAGTTCCATCCATGCTGTTGCAAAGGGTATAAGCTCCTTCTTTCTCTCTGCTGCGTAGAATTCCATTGTGTAAATATACCATAGTTTTTGGATCCACTCGTTTGCTGATGGCCCCAATGTTCATAGCAGCACAATTTACAATAGCCAAGTACTGGAAGCAATATACTGGGTATCTTCTATGAATAAAACAATCTTACTTCTCCAAATCATGTAAGGATGGTGCATTATCAAGAGTGTTCTGGTTTGCTTAAATCCTTGCCTGAGGATACATTTTTTGATTTTACAGAGAAAGGGAGAGAGAGAGATCGATGTGAGAGAGAAACATAGATCCGCTGCCTCCCGGACGCACCCCAACCAGGGATCAAACCTGCAGCTCAGGCATGGGCCCTGACCAGGAATCAAAGCCATGACCTTCCAGTGCATGGGATGATGCTCCAACCAACCGATCAGGGTACCAGCGTTTTTACCTCAAAGAAATTTGAACTGCTAGATGCCATGTGCTATTGTTATTTCAGAGCAGGGTTCAGAAATCAATGTTAACCACTGAAGAGACTCTAAAGAGAAAATTAGTGAATATTGATGAACTCATGCATTGCTAAAGAAGGGGATTTTAATGTAACAGGAATTAACCATTAAAGAAGAGAGCTGGTTGATTTGCTATTTAGTTTTTCTCACAAAGTACCTTCTACTATTTGAAAATGCCAATGTTCACTTTCCTTAGTACTTGCCTTAATAAATAATGACAACATGACCATCATAATTAAAATAAGTCTATTAATTTTTTAACATGTATTATGTTGTTTAAACAAATTCACTTTCTATATTCTAGGCATTTACGGTCTAAAATAGTAATGATAACAGACATTATAGAAGAGTAGCAAAAGAGAAATAGTAAAACTTAAAATTTTCTAGAAGTTACATTTTCAAAAAGTAAAAGAAAAAAAAAATGAAGTTACATTTTATTTTACTAATGTATCCAAAACAACTTTTCAACACAGAGCTCTAGCCATGCTGCAAGTGCCAAGTCGCCGTATGTGACTAGAGGCTACTGTATTGTGCGCTGCAGACTTAGGGGTGGTTGAAGGCTTGAATGAGTGCATCACACAGCAAGAGCAAAAGAACAGGAAGGGGCTAAAAATAGAACGTAGATAATGCCAAGAGAGAGATGGGAAATCAGCTTACCACTGAGATCAGAAGAAACTTTCAGAAAACCACAGAAACTGGGAAAAATAAGAACCAAACAAGAGATGTTTGTAAAAAAGAGATTACTAAATAGTGTTATGTATAAGAAGTCCAATTAGGCAAAACTTAAAATTCTATAGTTACTGGTAATTTTAGCAACATTTTAGTAGTGTATGGCAATACTGTTTGTGGCAGATTTGGATTTTGTGGGACCTAGAAATTAACTGATTTTAGAGCCCCCTTTTAAAAAGGAAAATTATGTGTACAGGATTGTATAGCCAGCCCCTTACAAATGCCTTGGAAAAGATTTATGCCAATGAGAGGCCTTGAAGTTCGGTGTCAATAGCTTCATAGAAAATCTGCTTTCAAACAGATATAAAACTTCAATGGAAGGTAATAAAATAAAAACTTTTTTCAGACATGTTTGAAAAAGGTGGAAGAGAAAGAACAGCATGGTAACACAGGCACAGTCAGATTAAGAGGAAGATTCAGATAAAGCAACGAGCTGCATAAAATTTAATAAGAATTAAAAGGTAAAGGAGTAGGAATGCCACAGAGGCAAGAATGGAGCTAAAGATGTAGCTTCATGTCATTGAAAAGCAGGTCATGCTAGAGCATCTGCAGCCTGGACCCCCAAAGGATATTCAAAACATTAAAGAACTCTATGAAGTGCTAGCTCCTCTTCCCAAGTAATTCAGATTATGCAAAAAAAAGTGTCTTCAATTTTCTTTAGATTTCTTTAACTGACAGATTCTTTAATGTCCCATTTAAAGACTCATTAAAGAAAAGACAGACATCTAAGACCTGTCAGCTTTTAGCCCATGCTCCTCCTAACCACTTCGAGCCCATATAACTTTTCTACCACCTTTTGCTATTACTTAATTTTCAGAGTTCATAAAAACAAAATGATAGAAAAGAAAATCTTCACTGCTCCTGAAACAGTATATACAGACTTGCATAATATAACTCCTTTGTGATATTTACCCTCAGAATAAAAATGGACATCATAATTTTGTATAATTTAGAAGTCCAGCCAAGCCCAGGCATCTACAACTTCCTGAGCAAAGCTTTTGGGGATTCACGTGATAAAATGAATGAAAGGTGAAAAATGAAGATTCCCTGCAGTTTCAAAAGCAAAGCCTTCATTCAGATTGGTTCTTGGCCACATGCCCACCTGGCTACTTACAGAAAAATCCCATCACCATGGCTACTAAACTCAAACTTACCCTAACAGCTTTGCAATTCTTATGATGTACTCTTTCCTCCAGCCAACTGTTCTCCCCAAAAATGAATTGTAAAAGCTACACTTCCCAGTAACTATTTCTATATCGCAGTAAGAAAGGCAGGTCTCAGACTGTCCTCTGGTGACCTGGACAAGCCACACAACAAACGCACTCCACAGGGTACCTTCAGTTGGGTCACAATGGCCATGGAATGCTCGGAAATTGCAACAGTAGGCAAACCAAATGAAAAGGTTAAAAAAAATATATGGGAAAGCACTTAAGAACATATATAGTAATTAATACATAAATAAACCTATTTGTATCTCAACCACTGGGAGGTAGGAATCCTTTTCCTGATTTTATAAATGATGAAATGGTGGTTCAAAGCAGTAAACAACTTGCCCTGCTTTTGGAATGAGGAGAATTTGGGTTTCTGATGTCACATTTCACGATCTTCCGTAGAACCACACACTTCAATTAGTCAAAGAATGACTTGGAGCAATAGACTAAAGAACCCAGTGGCTTGCTCTTTCATTCATTCATTCTTTCTTTCTTTCATTCATCCGTCAGGCAGCATGTAGTAATTCCAGTGAAGAGGCCAGGTCTGTTTTGCGAAAAGGCTGTATCAGTACACGTGGCATGTACTGATGCCCCTGACACACAAAGTCATTCTGTCTGATTAACAGCAAGAGTGATCTTCATCCCTAGAAGTAGGCAACTACCTCACTAAAGAAGGGAAAGAATTAAATGACAGCACCATATTTACTTATTTTTATCTTATTTTCCTTCATGTGCATTTTCCTGTCAGCCAGTTTTGATACACTCCCTTTTAAAACATGCAGGCATTTGGTCTTCAGAATGTTTCAGCTGATTACCACAAAATTTCAGAATTCCCAAAATAATAATTAATGGGTTAGGATCCTTATACATTTTATTTTGACACCAGTGAACAGTAACATTATTATGGCCTCACCCGTGTGACATGTAGTACCTGTGTGAGCTGAGCCAAGAGAAACAGCAAATCAGTGCCCTGCGCAAACTACAGTATTCAGTCATCAGGGGAGGCCCAGATCAAAGCAGAATTAATTCCATCATCATGTGCTTTGCAAAGCAAAATTAGAAATAGGGCTTAAATAACAGTTGAAGCAAGGCAAGATAAATGCCACAAGCAAACAATGTGAATGATACTCATTCTCATCCAAATGCCAAACACATCTGAGAACATTTAAAATGAAAACAACTTTTAAAGAAAAGACGTTTCTCCAGTGAATCGTGCATGAACACCAATAGAAAGCCCTCTCTCTAGGTCTATTTCATGCTTGTGTATAGCCAGCTGGTATTTGTGGCATTATAATTTTTAAATATCTGTAAGCCTTGCCTTTTCAACGCTCCGAATGGAAGAAATTACTCCTCCAAGGCGTGCTGTTCCTGAGGAGGCCAGGTGTGCTGTGGGCTCTCCTCCTACCTGGCCACCCAGCTGCTCTGACACTTGCCAGGGAGCTTTCCAAATTCAGCGTTAGTGACGGGTGTTCACCACTTTGAGGCTTTTAGTTGCCTGCTCACTCACAGCAAGGAGGATTGGACAAAAGCGTATGCGACCCATGAGGCCTCCCTGGTAAAAGGCCAGGGCTTTTACTGGTTTTTCACTTGCCTTTCAGTACTGTCCACTGCATTGACTTCTCTCATGGTGAGAACAGGGCTCTGAATTCAACCACATTTTTAAGACAGTATCCTGAGCCCTGCTCTCAACAATCTGGACTAAATATTTTAATGTGATCATCCATGCAGACATCACCTAGGCCTAGACCTTACCTTCAAAATGGCTATTTTGTTATAAAGGGTAAATGGACATAAATCACGCTGTTTCCTAGGGTTTTATTTTCTAATAGGGGTTCAATTTACAGTGACAAAATAGTCTTTTAAGATATTATTTATCTTCTCTTGGAATTTATTTTGGAGATTTAGACTGGACCATTAAAAATAATTTGAGGAAGGAAGATGAGAAAGGGGACACAGGTGTGGGGACTGGCACCTAGCACTGCATCAGGCAGGTGGCAGAGCCCAGCAGGGGAAGTGCTGTGTGGGAGACAAAAAGATAGGATAGCTACCATGGCTCCAGGACCCCCAACTTTACGTAAGATTACTGAGCCCAAATGATAGCACGGAAATAATGGAGTGGGGACCCCAAGGAAATGAGGATGTCGCTCATAGATGCCATCACTACACTGATGACCAATGACAGGAGGGCCACACCATGTCTACTGAGCTGCACAACACTGGGACCTCTCTGCACAGCCACAGAGCAACGAGAGCACATAAAATGTTAAGTTGAGCCTGAAACTCCCACCGAGCCACTGCACTCTGCAAACTGGAATTCTGTTAGTGACAATATGAAGAAATGCAGTATTTTCCACACACTTAAGGTTATGGATGGTGATTCAGAAGAGCTACTACTCTGATACTTTTCTGAGAGTCTGTCAAAATCAAATGCGTGTCATATTAATACATCTCACCCTCCTAGCCTCACCAAAGGTTAGGGCACACGATGATTGTGTAGGTCAGCTAAAGTACATTTTTCATTTCATGTGACCAGTCGAACAGAGTCACTCCTCTAGGGCACTACTGCTTACCTAGGACACAAGCATGGCACATGTCTCCACGTTGAGATTTGAGGGATTTGTAACAGAATATATTGCCTTGGTTTGGTTACATGGGAAGATCGCAAGTAAATTCTTCCTAAAGCTCTGGACTGAACCAATTTAACAGTTATAACAACTAAAAAGAAACTTCTAGCCAATTTGGCAAAATTACTACAAGACTCAAAATTAAAGGAGCATCCTGTTGTATAAATAATTGATGTATGTAAGCAGAAAAAAATTGCCAGTAGACAACAGAAGACAGGAAACATTTGCTTCATAATATGCCTCAAACAATAACAACTACCATTTGCACAGTCAGCAAAAGGTTAAGAACACGGGAGTGGAGTCTGCATGAAAAAAAGAACCACCGTCTCAGACTCTGTTATTCAATGTAACTCAGAAAGGAATTACGAAACTATCATAATATGTCATTCTGCCAAGCATCAAGTGTTCTTCATTGTTCAGATAAAAGTAAAGCCCAGTAACTGTGTTACATTCCAGAGGAAAAGGCCTCTGGCCCAAATACACAGCTGCAGACTTCAGAATCAGATGGCCTGTGTTTCACTCCTAGCTGCACCACTTAGCAGCTATGTGAGCTGCGCCAATTGGTGGGAATCTTTTTGGACCTCAATTTCTGCATCAATAAAATGAGAATAATGACAGTTTCTACATTTTAAAATTACATTGAAGCTGACATGAGAAAATGCAGGAAAAGCACTGTTTTGTGGCATAGTGAGTGCTTGGCCAACACTCCTCAAAATACATTACAGAATGTTGCTATTGCTATTATTATTATTCATAAATAGCTGTAAATTAAAGCCGTAAGGTAGTTCTGTTTTCTTGGTGGGCACAATTCACTCAAATATTTTTAAAGCACCTAATCATTCATTTAGATAGATAGATAGATAGATAGATAGATAGATATAGATATAGATATAGATATATGTTACAGCACAAAATTTAAAGGCACGTTCCTTCTGGATTTCTCATTCATTCTAGTCATTAGAATGGAACAACACAGACAATAGACCCGCAAGCGAACAGTGACAGTGTCATGTTAAAACCGCTGAAGTGACAGTGACAAGGAGTACTGCTTTAGCTTGGAGCCAGAAAAGAGTCTCTAAAAAGTAAGTATGTGAGCTGACTTCCAAACAACGAAAGGCCTCTGCTTTGAGAAGATCTGGGTCCAGAGCTTCCCGGGAAGAGAGTTTTAAGTCCAGAAGCCCTAAGGCAGAAAGGAGCCTCAGAGACCATTGGAATAGTTTTTCTTCTGGAAGAAGAATCATAACAGGTAAGCACGTACCAATAGAAACTATTTTGCCAACATGCAGTATGAATCTTCAGGGAGAAGTTTCTGCTTCTTGTTGCTCTATGTCAAGCCAGAAGTTTCAGTCAAGCACCTACATCAATTAGCACAATCGTTCTTTATTTCAGTGGAGTATACAAAATAGGCCAATGTGTATATTCCATCTCAAAACTCCACAATTTCACCTTGCCAACATTTATGTTTTGTTTTGTTTTTTCTCACCATGGGTATGATGAACCTACTGCATTTAACTTTAGAAAATTAGTGAGCTGGGACTTAATCCAAGAAAATAATGGGGCCCTGCCTGGTGTGGCTTAGTGGATTGAGCGCCAGCCTGTGAACCAAAGGGTCACCAGTTCAATTCCAAGTCAAGGCATATGCCTGGGTTGTGGGCCAGGTCCCCAGTAGGGGATGCGCGAGAGGCAACCACACATTGATGTTTCTCTCCCTCTCTTTCTCCCTCTCTTCCCCTCTCTCTAAAAATAAATAAATAAAATCTTTAAAACAAGAAAAAAGAAAAGAATGGAGTAGAGATACTTAAGGTTTCCCCAAAGGTGACTGTTAGGGATGGTTGTCTAGAAGACTTTTGAGGTCAACAGCAGAAGTCAACCTGTTAAATTATTGTTAGGGTTATTCTCATTCTCTAAAAATAGACTCTACTCCTTCATACACAATTTTTAACCACACAGATTAGTTCTTACTCACGGCTATGGACCTGAACAGCAGAGGGTGCTTTTCATTAAAGGATCACAATGAACTACTGAAAAACTCTGCAGACATTCTTTCCAAAGTGACAGCCAGCAGGCAGAACCATTAGAGGCATCACCTCAAGTCACTGGGCATACGCCTTTCAATCTACATCTCACCAGAGTTTCAAAGGAAGAGAGTAATATTCTTTTTGGCCAACTACAGAATTTCAATATTAATATGGTTCTGAAGGTCCAAAAACAGCTTAGGGGGAGAAAATGAACGGTACTTAGAGTTAGAATCAACTGGGAATCCTTACACATGGAGAATCGTGTAAAAACAGAGGAAGTCACAAAAGAGCACCATATGACTTCTAAGAGAACAAAGTTGGGCATTACATTTGCTAGAGCGAAACTTTCTTTATTATTGGTATTTTCTTTTTATTCTTTTTGTGTCCTATAGTTATTCACTGAAAGGATTTTAAAGGAGAATAAAGCAGAGTCATTTTGCATAAAACAAAGACTGACAGAATTACAAGATTACTGGCCCTTTGTTTAAGATTTTTGTGGGATTTTGTTTTGTTCTTTTTTTTTTTTTTTTTTCCCCTTCCACAGCTTCTCTCCATATTCTCTCCCCCCTGGCTTCTCCAAAGTAGACAGTGGCCCCATTAATCACATTCTATTCTTAAGTTTAATAGTTTTTCAACTTGCTACATGAAGCCAAATTTTCAATATTTCACCCCTTCTTCTGACTTTTCTCTTACAACCAGCAATTTCAATATTAATATGGTTCTGAAGGCCCAAAAACAGCTTAGGGACAGAAAATGAACAGTAATTACATAAAAGATTACATTAAAGAGCAACTTTACCACTGAAAATGTGCTACTAAACAATGAGCCAAGTAGAGTTAAAGTGAATATTTTAGAGCATTAGTTTTTGCAAACAAGTCTATGGAGAAAAAAACATAGATATAGGAAATGATTAATTATCAGAAGTCTTCTGATTAAGTGCGTTTCGTTTCAAATTACTCCAATTGCATACAGAGAAACATTCTCCTGTGTGATTATAGAGAACCAGACGACACATTGACTCCATTATGGGTGCATGTTTGTACACAAAGCAGGTCAAATTACATCTCCCAGGGTCCATTTCAAGGCCTGGAAATAACCAGATGCTGTTGCAGGGACAAGAGCATCACAAAACATTTAGAGTTTTATGAAAGTTTAATGTCCTCTCCTTTTTTTAAGAACTAAAATCGAGAAATTAAACTGCTACAGGGTATTAAAAGGATGGATTTCAACTGGGTTCTTCCAAATATTAAGATAACCGGATAAAACCACCTCCGGGTCAATTATACTTTTGATACAAGAATGCTCTATTACGTAAATGACAACTATGCACTCCCCAACTGACAACCGGCACATCTAGGGGGAACCCAGGAACTAAGAAGGATATTCCTTCTCCCAATAAGAAAAAAAGCAGCAATGTACTTTGTCTGCACAAATAATATAGATTTTAGATATATTACACACACACACATATGTACACACCCATACATAGTTTTTTTTAAATCTCAGGTAAAAATAAAGCCTTAAAATATCAAAAATAAATTGGACATGGTCACTCTAAGAAAATTATTATTTAGTGGGAAAATATACTTATCATGTAAATTATTATATCAGATATTACTATCGTGATGGCTACATGTAAGTGTCAATTTGAGCCATGGGTGGCCAGACATCCGGTCAAACGCTATTCTCCGTGTTTCTGCCAGGGTGTTCTTAGATAAGGTTAACATATAAATGGTAAGACTTTAACATTAGGTTAATTAACATTTTTATCATTAGAGTAAAGCAGATTGCTCTCCATAACATGGGTGGGCCGGCTCATCCAATCAGCTGAAGGCCTGAATAGACCAATCCTCCCCTAGGTGAGAGAATTCTCCAGCTAACTACCTTGAACTTCATCTACAACACTGACTCACAACACCTGCCAGCCTTTGAACTGGAGCACTGGCTCTCCCTGGGTCTCCCTCAGCACCAGCCCACGATGAAGTCTGTGGACTCATCAGCCTCTATAATCACGTGACCCAATTCCTTATATAAATTTATATCTATTAAGTCCTCACTTAATGCTGTTGATAGGTGCTGTGACTTTAAGTGAAACAACATGCAATGAAGCCATTTTTACTATGGGCTAATTGACATAATAAACAAGAGCTAAGTTCCCATGGCATCTCCTCAATGTCATAATGAAACAATGTTGAATGAAATGATGTTATTTCAGGACCTATTGTATACTAACTACATTAAATTAATACTATAATCAATCCAAATTTTATATATATGTGTGTGTGTGTGTGTATATATATATATATATAAATGTATAGATATCCTATGAATTTTTCCCCCTGGAGAACCCAAATACAGTTGTGATAGTACAATAATATTAATAGCTAACATTTACTTAGCACATATTTAATGAAAGATACTATTATATACAAAATCTCATTTAATCCTTACCACATTCCTATTAGGTTAGTACTGTCATTCTCAATTTCCGGTTGAGGACTCTCTTTTATTTACAGATGTTTATGAAACATTTTATGGGTATACATTTTCCAGCTGAGGAATTTGAGAATTAGAGTTTCGGTGTTTTTTTTTTCTTGATGCCCTCACCTACAAAATGGGGAAACAAAATACCTGCAGGGTAGGATCGGGAGTGGTGACTGAAAGGACCCTCGTTAAAATTTACAACACTACCTCATGCGTAGAGGTGCACTGTGTCTGTTCTAATAACTAAAAGTAGCATCAGTTGTAGTATGTTGACCAACATCACGAAGCTATTATGTAGTAAAACTGAAGTTTGAGTCCCAGTCTCAAAAAGTCCAGCTCCTAACCACTCTACTACACAGCCACTCATTATAAACAAGACATGTTGTAGGAAGAGCTCATCTACAAAATGTTTGCAGAAGTTTCCCATGTACCTGCAGAAGTTTCCCACGTATGACAGGAGAATGATAGGTTATGATTAATTGTGGTGATGATATAAAAAGAAGCTAATTTCCAAGGTGAACAAGGCCAAGATTATTTAGGGCTTGATAGACCATAACCAGCTTCCTGAATTGCACTTGAAAGCAAATTGTCAGCCCGAGCCCAGCGAGTGAAGAGGCCTGGTATAACCGGCTGGCTCCCTGCGGCTCACTCCCTTAGCACTTTTTACCAACACAGTTTGTTCTATTTGCTTAGTTTAGAAGTCAATAAGACTGCACAGAGCTGCTAAGCACACATAAAACACAAAAATACAACAGTCAAAAAAGAAATAAATCAAAGGAAAACAATATTGCCTTTCTTTCTGAATCTTCAAATTCCCGCCAAAGTCCAGAAAGGTCCCACGGATAAAAATATGCTCCTGACATCTTACTGGATGGCACAAGGTTCACGCTGGCAAACAAATCCCCTTAAGACAATCTCACGTATGCATGGTCAGGCTGAAACAGCTCCTAGATGTGGTCGCTAAATACAACTGAAGGAAGAGCTACTTAGAAACCATGGACAGAAAGGTTACAGTACTTGAACTTCAACACAGGCCATGATCAGTAGTTCATGGAACAGATAATATGAAAGAATATGGCTTAGATGGAAAGGAATTCAATTATATGAGGCTTTAGTCCTATTATCGTGAATCCTAATACAAGAACACCCACCAGCAATAACGCAGTTTTACTTTCTATATTTAGAGCTCACAAAAATCATGGAGATAGAGCAGGGTAAAGGGGGTCAAAAGTGTGGTGGCGAAGTTTTGACTTTGGGTGGTGAACACACAACGCAATACACAGATGATGCGTCACAGAACTGTACACTCGAAACCTATATAATTTCATTCACCAATGTCATCCCACTACATTTAATTTAAAAAAGTAGGGGAGAAACCTAAGGCTTACACCAAACTCTTGTGCTTCTTGCTCCCAGAGCATTATTAGTCCTGCAACAGGCAGTAGTAGTATTAACAAAAGCACGTGGTCCCCAGAAGGGGCATTATTAACATAACCTCGTGACCCAAATCTAAGTCTCTCACATATGACCCCATCAATGTATCATACACACTTTTGATGATAGGCAGAAGTAACTGCTGAGACTCAAAGACAAACTAGCCAATAACTACAAGTTCATAGTCTTATGGCGCAGGAGTAGAGTTTCAGTTTCCTTACGACTCAGTCTAACGCTACTGCTTCTCAGTGTTTAGAAAGGAAATGTCCTACTTAAGCTGTTCCTGTCCTAGTTGTTTTACATGTTCTTGTGATTTGGAGTGTGCGAGTTATTAAATTTCCTTGAGCTTAACGGAGTTGTAATGCGGCTGATAGTCCCTCAGGTTTAAAGCACTAAGGAGGACACTCAGCCACTTTTGTTTCTTAGCTTGGGGACTCCAAAATCCTCTTCACAGAACAAATTAAGAATATAAAGAATAAAAAAATAACAAAAAATAGTGCTAAAGAACCAGTGGATGTCAAACTGGTATAGTCAATAGCTGCCTTAAGTTTAAGAGTTAAGTACCTCTGTTTGGTGAAACAGAGATGACATCTGACCAACGGAGCAGGAGTCCCCCAAGAAATAACTAATAAAAGCTTATCATATAGCTATCAACTAAGAGGCCATAGAGATATATCTACATCTATTCTATATCTACATATTCATATATGTCTCTCTCTACTAGAAAAATCTTCAGGTTAACTAGAGTCTCAAAGGCAAATAGGAAGCCTAAAATAAGGTCTATTTAAACCTACAATTACATCAAAAGAGAGTTTAATGAGAACTCAATATATATCATTAAAAAAAACCCTCTCTAAGTTCTTTTAGTTTCCAAGACAAACACTACTTCAGCAGGCTCCTGTTGCTGCCATCTTTCCTACAGCTCGTCCAGCTGTCCGACTGATTCTAGCCACAGGCAGGACATGGCCGCACCAGGAAAACGGTAAAAACAAATGGGATGAAAACAGCAACATTAATGAAACGACACTGAATGCAATGAAAATATTATTTCAAGCTGATCATGGACATGTGGTAATTATTAATGAATCTGTTGCAATAGAAATATGGGTTCCTCATAACCGTTTCCTTGGTACACAAGAAGAATACAATTTCCAGTGTTTTTGCATCTGTGTGGTGCTATGTGACTGAATTCCGGCCAACAGAACATGGGCTGAAGGTGACTGTATCACTGCTAGACTTGGCCCCTAACACTGCATATTTGACTCTACATATGCTCTCTCTTCACTCACTGGGCAGCTGGGTGGGGAAACGCAGTTTAGAATTCCAAGGAGGCTCTAGGGCACAGACAGAACCACAAGAGGGAAGGATTGGGAATATCTGAGTCACCATTTAAAGAACAGCCTGGTGAGCCTGTTCTAAAGGTGAGTCTCTTGACTTGCGATCACCACTAATTAGCTGTCCAAACATAGCTATTAACGTTCCAACTGATTTCAAGATTCCCAAACTCTACCAAAATGTAGGAAGGGTGTGATGTCATAGGCCTGACAATGAAAGGTAATACTCACCGAGTGCTAAATATGTGCCAGACCCTTCGTAAGTACTTCCTATACCTTAGGTCATGTTCTCACAAGAATCCTCTGAGCCTCATCACCCTCACGAGGAAGATCAAGCTGGGAGATAGACAATAAACTTCCAAGGTTACACAGCCGAAAGAGGAAGAGCTTCGCTGAAACTAACAAGTCTCTCTCCAGAGCCCACAGAAAAAGACTTCATGGAGTTGCTATTCAGTACATCCCAGGCACAGTGCTAGGGGACTGGGACAGAGAGAATAAGGAGAGTACCTGACTTTGAGTAGTTTATAGCCTACTGGGGAAATGATTAAAAGTAAACATTTTCAGTGTTTTCACTACCCTAATAAATACCCCAATAATAAGCTACCTTAATGGAAAAACTGAAAGTGCAAGTGAAATGAAAAGAATTTCCAGGTAAATTCGGAATGGTGGCTTCATGTGAACACTGCCATTATTCTGCATTTGACCGAACAGCTCCACCTCATAGGCATCTGCTGAGGCCTTCCCCACACGGAACCCCTTGAGGAACCAGCTGAGGACTCGAATCGGCTGACATCCCTCTCCTGTGCCCTGGCCCTCTGAAGGACTTCTCTATTAAAGCTTCTAAGCAGCCTGAATTTTGTTTACAAATTAAGTCACCCCCTTTGGTGGACTGCTGCTGATTTCCAGGCTCATACACTCTTGAGCTTCAAGGTATGTTCTCCCAGGTGCTTCAAAAGTCTGTTTAGCTACCTTACTTGCTGCTTCCTTTGCTAGTCACGCCATCCTGTACTTTACCTGGACCTGGAGGTCCCATGACTGGACCTCCTTTCCTGGTCAATTAAGCTACAGCCAACTATGCTGAACCATGTCTGATGTGTGAGGGATGACTGCCCAAGGGATTGACACTAATGCCCTTTTTGGACACGTAAGTTTTAAATACACTAATGGATGAATTCATTTAATGAATATTTACTAAATACTGGCTACTTTCCAGAGATTGTGCTAGGAAGGCGAAGGCATATACAGATAAGAAAAAACCAATGCATCCCCGGCATTTGTTTAGCACTGAAAAGGTACTAATGAAACAACCTGATAGCTGCAAACCAAAATTGCGGTTAAGTACTATGAAGCAGAATGTAATGTCTCAAAAATACAAGAAAGAGTACAATAGGATAATGAGGGCAGGAGAGGGCAGAGACCGTGAAAGTAAGTAGAAATTAATTAGGCTGAGACTGATGGGGAAAGCATTTTTCATCACGGGCCTATCTTGTGCAAGGGCTGTGGCAAGAAAGAGCATGGCGCTCACAGGAGGACTAAAGATCGCAAAGACTGAAGGGCAGGCTCGGGCCAGACAAATCTGGTGAGGTGGGCAAAGGCCAGATCGCACAGGGACTCACAGGTTCTAAACATGGGTTTTGAGGCAGGTTTTAAGCAACCCTACACCTGCTTCTAGAAATATTACCATTTGATCACGCAGCTCACAGAAAACTGCAGAAATCCGTACCAAATGACGTTACCCTTATTACCCGGGGTTTCAGAGAGGCATAACTGACTTGTTATTTATGCATATCCTCTGGGCAGTTTGCCCTACAACAGGAGCCATCTAATCAGAAAAGGTGTGAAATCTATCCCTGACTTTAATTTAGCTGAAGTGATCGATGACACCGCCTAGGCCCTGGAAGGCACACAGGTCAGCCTCAGCGCAACGGCCAAAGCTGTTATGCATGAGAGAGGTGCTTAGATCCATCCCACTGGGTCTGGATTAATACCCTCCGCCAAATGGAAAGGTCAACACAGGAACGTAAGGAGAAAGCCACCAGGTTTTCTAAGATTGACCCGGACGTTTTATGGGATTTGTTCAGTTAGCTAGGTTTGGGACCCTGGAGGGCCCGGTTGATCCCCTGGAGGATGAGGTTGGCCTCATCATGCTGCTTGGAATCCCACAGATAGTGGTCCTAATTAAATGCTAAAACTAAATTAGTGTATAAGACAAATTAAATAGATTTGATGCAGCTTCTGTCAGCCAGAGTAATTACAATAGCCAATGGCAAGACATACACATGGAAAAATTCTCCAGAAGCCAAGATGGAGCAGCAATAGGGGAGACAATTTTCCACAGGTCCCTCACATTTACACGTGTTGCACCAGAAGCAATAACATGTTTTCAAGGGTGTCTGTGTAGAAAATAGCCTTGGAAGATAGAAACAGTATCTCTCTCTGGACCAAAGGTCAGGTTTGTTTACTCTCCAGTATAATAAAAATAATGATGCTGTCTAAGGCAGAGTTCAGGAAGGTTTGCTAAGAGGATATTATAAAGAAATTTCAGTTTCCCTAATCTTGGCTGGGATGTGCCTGTTCTATGATGTAACCCGGCGCCTGTGCAAGCACCATCTGGGCCCCTTTGCATCGCCCTGCGGGAACAGGGGCTGAGGAAACCAGTGCAAGTGCTAGTACTCTTCTCCTGGTGAAGTATGAGTATCGGGGCCCTTTGCATCTGAACCAGGAGTCTCGGGGCTTGCCAGCTAACACGAATAGTGGCGGGCTAACTTATTGGCTTGCCAAGTAGGGTAAAATCTCAGACTATTCACTTCTCTTGACACTCATAACCCTCTGGGGTAGACATGTTTCAGATGAGGTTCTACCAAGTTAAGTGAGGTGTCTTAAACCACTCATTCAATTTTTTTGGTCAATCAAGCTGTAGATCTAAATGTTATACATCTAGGTACATGATGTATGGGGAATCTATGCTCCTGGGCTTGATCCCAAGTATTCCTGTCCAGACACTCATTTTTAAATATGCTAAATTTATTAATTTATTTATTCAAAGACAATTTTTTATTGATGAGCACTAACCTCTTCAGAAGCCCACTCGTAAATGAGATCTCCTTAACCACAGGCAGTGGCACGTGGCCTAAGTTTTTCCCAATAAAGTGAATCCTAAGACTCTTATTATGGGGCTGAGAAAGGGGATTCTCTATGCTTTTGGATGGTGTGATATAGCGCATGAGGCCTGGAAGAGACAGCCATTTTTCCTGTGAGAACAAGTATTCTAAAAAGAAGACAACCCAAAAAGGACACAGACAAGACAACCACAGATAAATGCTGAAGCAGAGACCAAACCCAACCTGAAAAGAACACACTGCTGGACTTCTGGTTACCTGAGTCAAACAATGACCTTAATTAAACCAATCTGCCAAGCATTTTCTAAAACTTGCAACAGGTAGGTAGCTGACTAAAAGAGTCCATCTGGCTTTAGAATCCACCTTCATAACCACTTAACTATACCAGCCCTCACTTTTCCCATTATCAGACACTCAAAACGCTATGACTTGTGGAACACTACCAGGAATCAAAAAATAAGGTGGTTGTTGTTGTTGTTTATTTTTTTTAAAAGGAAAGGACAATGAGCAGCAAATAACTACCTTAAAGTTTTTTACATGTTATGGAAGAAACAGCCTTCCTTTGTCCATGTCTATTGGCATAAAAGGTATTTAAAGTTAAAACATTGATAAATGGCTACCAAGAGCAAAGAAAGAGAAAATTAAAATTATCAAAAGCTATCAAATGCATTTGGGAAAGGCATGAGCTGTTTTCTGCTTGTCAATGTGGTTATCAGACATCCAGAAATAGGTATCAGGTCCTATAGCCAGAATCTTAGCTTCATCTCCAAATGATAAGAGCATAGAATGTTTGAAGAATTTCAGGTGGAATGCTTATGCAGGATATAGTATTGGGTTGGCCAAAAAGTCCGTTTAGTTTTTTCCATAAAATAAAAGACACATTTCGTATTTTCAACAACTTCATTGATTTGGATATTTTGAGTCTGTTGGCTATCTCCCATGTGGTATAATGTTGATTTTCTCAATGTCTCCATTTGATCACTATCAACTTCAACTGGTGTACTCCACTGTGGAGCATCATCCAGCAAGAAATCCCCAGTACAAAACTTCGCACACCACTTTTGACACACTCATCAGTCACAGCACCTTCTCCATGCACTGCACAAATCTTTTTTTTGGCATATCAGTTGTGTTTTTCCTTTTCTTGAAATAGTAAAGCATACCGTACTTTGCCATGTATAGTGCACACGCATGTCTTGTGTGTGTTATACATGGAATTATTATACCCATGGTATGGAATCATTATACCCATGTACAATGTGCAGCCTTATTTTTCCCTCAAAAATCTGAGCAAAAAAGTGTGCATTAAACACAACAAAATATGGTAATATGCCAAAAATGTTGCATATTTTCTTCCATCTTCAATATTAAAATGGCTAAAGAAAAAATTCACCAGTTTTGATGTTTTTTTTAAATGCATGCTGATATGACATGTAACAAAATTGTTTCAAATGAAGTTAAAGATGACTAAGTGCTACTTAGAGCCATCTTATAGAAAAAACACAAACAAACATTTTGGCCAAACCAATAATAAAAAAATTAATCTTGAAAGGCAGGTATCTACGGAATCAGACCATAAGTGGCATCATAATTCAATGTGTGGACTAATCAGTTGCAACTTTATTCTGCAATTTAGATGTTTTAATATGGGAGACACAGACCACAGATATGGCCAGTGAACACTCTGGGACAATGGTTACAGTGTGGCTGTGTGCGTGTACACATACACACACTGGGAAAGGACCTATAATTGTCCTTAAATTCTAAAAGGGGTCCATGAACAGAGAAAGTTTGTAAAATCTATTGGGAGCATCTGCAGGAGAGAATTTTCCTCAAGGTATGCTTTCGAGAGATGAGCCTGGTTCCAGGACTGTGCATAGATTGGGCAAACAGTACATGATACTAGAGGAAGAGAAATCAGGTAAGAGGCTATACACCAAGTGCCCAGGCTAGACAAGGAAATAGACAACACTTGAATCATGTCAGGCAGCACAAGAAAAAAAGTCCCTGCAGAGTAAAACTAATAGGCAACCATGTCCTATAATCATGTATAACCATAATGGGTCTGTGAATATGAATATGTTTTAAATCACCAAGGACACACTTACAAAAAATAGCATTATACACAAAAGTAGTGTTCTGGTAAGTGTCTGGATCAATTTCAATTATCATTAAGCCTAAGACTGTTTTTATTCTACACCTTGATAAATGTCTTTCATTTTGTAGACGATGCCAACTATTTCTGGCTAGTAACTTGTCCAGCACAGAAATTAACTGCAAAAAGACTACACAAGGCAGTGTGAGTGGGAAGAACTGTGAGCAAATATCCCTAGCTAAAATAATCCAAACTATACCGTATGGTGGTGATTTACAACATAAGAAGACAATGATTATGAAAAAGTACAACATATAAAACTAATGAAATGAGGATCAATATTACTAAGGAAGCCACAAAGTCTTTTATACCTAAAAGTAGTAAAACTATTAACTCTGATAATACCAGGTGTTAAGGAAGCTGACCAATTCCTGCACTGCTAGTGGGAAAAGAAAACTTGGTAAAACAACTTTGGAGAGCAACATATTAACACCTAGTAAAGTTAGAGACATATACCCATGGTAGGCAGAATAATGGCCTCCCTGAAGACAGATGTAATAATCCCTGAAGTTTATGACTATGTTACATGACATGGCAAAAGGGATTTTGTGGATTTGAGATGGGGAGATTCTCCAGTAGGCCCAAAGTAACCACAAAGGTTCATCTTACAAGAAGGCGGAGGCAGAAAGGTCAGAGTCAAAGTGAGCAAATAAGGAAAAATGTAGAGATTTGGCAAAGCTGAGTGTAAGTCTCCAGTTGTTTGCCATTCTCTTTCCTTTACTCACTGACGCCTTGAAGTGTGTCGGACTCGCCATGGTGCTGCAGCCCCCCTTCCCACCCACACTGCCAGTCCCTAAACCAGTCAAGTGCCCCTGGAGAGAGATCAGAAAACATGGCATTGCTTTTCTGATCATTTTTAGATCAGAAACTAAATATAAAATATATATAACGCCTGTACTCAAGTGTTAGAACTCAGAGAAAACTGTTCAAGGAAATGCAAGTTTAGGAGACCTTATAAAAGGTGTATGAAACAGGTCCTCCCAAATTTTTTGTCTCAGAGCCCCTGTACGCCCTTAAAATTATTGAGGATCACAGTGATCTTTTACTTACATGGGTTATATCTATCAACATTTGCCCATTAAGAATAAAAACTGGCTTTTTTCCTCCTATTTCTTTAAAAATGTTATTGGCAATCACTACCCTGTTATCCATGTCCAGGAGTCCTTTTCCCTTTTTTTTTTTTTTTTTTTTTTGCTCAATCCCTCCACCTCCTCACCTCCCTCCCCAAGTTGCCACCCACTGAGTAATTTAATCATAAATGGACATTGTAAAATATCAAATGCTTTTTTTGTATCTATTGATAATATTATGATTTTTATCCGTTGCTTTGTTAAGGTTGTATATTACTTTGATTGATTTGCATATGTTAAACCATCCTTGAGCTCCTGTAATAAAACCCACCTGTTCACGATGTATTATTTTTTAATGTATTGTTTTATGTGGTTTGATAGTATTTTGTTTAGGATTTTTGCATCTGTATTCATTAGAGATATTGGTCAGATTTGTATGGAACCACAAAAGAGCCCAAATAGCCAAAGCAATATTGAACAAAAGAATGAAACCAGAGGTATCACACTACTTGACATCACATTATACTACAGAGCAACAATAAACAAAACAGCATGGTACTGGCAGAAAAACAGACATACAGACCAATGAAACAGAATTGAGAGCCCAGAAATGAAACCACATGTACATGAGCAAATATTTTTTGATGAAGGAGCCAAAAACATACAATGGAGAAAAGAAAGCCTCTTCAATACACGGTGCTGGGAAAACTGGAAAGTCACGTGAGAAAGAATGAAACTAGATTACGGCTTGTCCCCATGTACAGAAAATTAATTCAAAACAGATCAAAGACCTAAATATAAAATCTGAAACAATAAATTACATGAAAGAAAACATAGGTACTAAACCAATGGAACTTGGTATTAGAGAAGAGTTTATGAATTTGACCCCAAAGGCAAGGGAAGCAAAGGCAAAATGTCAAACTAAAAAGCTTCTGCACAACAAAAGAAACTGCCAACAAAACAGAAAAGCAACCAACCGAAAAGAAGATATTTGCAAATTAACAGGTCCAACCAGGGGTTAATATCCAAAATATGCAAAGAACTCATACAACTCAACACTAAACAAACAATCCAATTAAAAAATGGGCAGAGGACCTGAACAGACCCTTCTCCCAAAAGACACATAAATGATCAACAGATATATGTAAAGATGATCAACTTCAAAAGTTATTAGAGAATCAAAACCACAACAAGATACCACCTCACACCTGTTAGAATGTCTGTTATCAACAAGACAAGTAATAAGTGCTGGAGAGGTTGTGGAGAAAAAGGAACTGTCATTCACTGCTGGTGGGAATGTAAACTGGTACAGCCACTATAGAAAAATGTATGAAGGTTCCTCAAAAAATTACGAATTTGTTACTATATGACCCAGTAACCCCTCTTCTGGGTATCTACCCCCCAAAATTAAAAACATTTATTTGGAAAAATATATGCACCCCTAGGTTCATTGCAGCACTATTTCATGATGGACAGGACATGGAAGCAACCAAAGTGTCCTTCAGTAGCTGACTGGATAAAGAAGTGGTACATATACACAATGAAATACCACTTAGTTGTAAGAAAACATGAAATACGAGGACTTCCAGCCAAGACAGAGGCATAGGTAGACACACTGTGCCTCCTCGCACAACCAAAAGGACAACAACAAATTTAAAATCAAGAAACAACTAGAACTGACAGAAAATCAAACTGTATGAAGTCCAACAACCAAGGAGTTAAAGAAGAAACATTCATCCACACTGGTAGGAGGGGCAGAGATGGGCAGCCGGGGCAGACAGGACTCATGGTAAGGCAGTGGCTGGCAGACCCAGCAAGGTGGCAGCTGGCAGACTGGGCAGTCCCACATTCACATGTAGATAAACCGGGAGGAAGAACTGGGGAAGGAGACAGACTGCACAACACAGGGTTCCAGCACCAGGAAATAAAGCCTCAAATATCTGAGTGAAAACATCCATGGGGGTTGAGGTGGCAGTGGGAGAAACTCGCAGCCTCACAGGAGAGTTCATTGGAAAGACCCACAGGGTCCTAGAATATACACAAACCTACCCACCTGGGAATCAGCACCAGAAGGGCCCGATTTGATTGTGGGTAGCAGGGGAAGTGACTGAAATCCGGCAGAGAGCAGAGCAAGTGCCAATGTTCCCTCTCGGACCCCTCCCCCACATACAGCATCACAGTGCAGCAACGTGGGTTGCCCCACCATGGTGAACACCTAAGGCTCTGCCTCTTACTACGTAACAGGTACCCTGAGACCAAAAAAAAAACAAAAGGCCCAAATGAAAGAACAGATCAAAGCTCCAGAAAAAATACAACTAAGTGACAAAGAGATAGACAACCTATCAGATACACAGTTCACAACACTGGTAATCAGGATGCTCCAGGAACTCAGTGGGTACTTCAACAGCATAAAAAAGACCCAGGCAGCAATGAAGGTTGCATTATGTGAAATAAAGAAAAATCTACAGGGAACCAACAGTGACAGGAAGGAAACCAGGACTCAAATCAATGGTTTGGAGCAGAAGGAAGAAAGAAACATTCAACCAGAACAGAATGAAGAAACAAGAATTCAAAAAAATGAGGAGAGGCTTAGGAACCTCTGGGGCACCTTTAAATGTTCCAATATCCGAATCATAGGGGTGCCAAAAGGAGAAGAGGAAGAACAAAAAATTGAAAACTTATTTGAACAAATAATGAAGGAGAACTTCCCCAATCTGGCAAAGGACAAAAACTTGCAGGAAGTCCAGGAAGCTCAGAGAGTCCCAAAGAAATTGGACCCAAGGAAGCACACACCAAGGCACATCATAATTACATTACCCAAGATTAAAGATCAGGAGAGAATCTTAAAAGCAGCAAGAGAAAAGGAGACAGTTACCTACAAAGGAGTTCCCATAAGACTGTCAGCTGATTCCTCATAAGAAACCTTTCAGGCAAGAAGGGGCTGGAAAGAAGTATTCAAAGTCATGAAAGGCAAAGATCTACATCCAAGATTACTCTATCCAGCAAAGCTGTAATTTAGAATGGAACGGCAGATAAAGTGCTTCCCAGATAAGGTCAAGTTAAAGGACTTCATCATCACCAGCCCTTATTATATGAAATGTTAAAGGGACTTATCTAAGAAAAAGAAGATCAAAAACATGAACAGTAAAATGACAACAAACTCACAGCTATTAACAACTGAAGATAAAAAAACAAAAAAAAAAAAAAAAACAAACTAAGCAAACAACTAGAATGGAACAGAATCACAGAAATGGAGATCACATGGAGGGTTATCAGTGGGGGAGGGGCAGAGGGTGGGGGAAGGTACAGAGAATAAGTAGCATAAATGGTAGGTAGAAAATAGACAGGAGGAGGCTAAGAATAGTATAGGAAATGTAAAAGCCAAAGAACTTATATGTACGACTCATGGACATGAACTAAAGGGGGGGAATGCAGGTGGAGGGGTGTGCAGGGTGGAGGGGAATTGGGGGATGTGGGGGAATGGGACAACTGTAATAGCATAATCAATAAAATATATTTAAAAAAAAGAAAAAGCCAACAACCATATGATTTCACTCATATGTGGGATATAAAACTGAAACTCATAGATATAGACAACATATGGTGGTTACCAGCAGAGGGGGTGGGGAGTAATAAAGGATAAAGAGGGCAAAATGTACGGTGACAGAAAATGATTCGACTTTGCGTGGTGGGCACCCGATGCATATATAGCTCATGCATCATAGTAATGTACACTTGAAACCTATATGATCCGGTTATCCAATGTCACCCCAATAAATCTTTAAAAAGAATTAAAACAAGTGTTTAAATAATGTGCAATGTACTTTAAATAATAATATTAAACTCACTGAAAGTTAAAATATCTTTTGTGAAAGAAAACCATATTTTATAAAACAAAAATAATGAGTCTTACTGAGTCTCCTCTTACTGAGGAGAGTGACACTGTTCTACATTTTTATGAATCTCTTTATGGCCTGGCAATTAAAAAGCCAGTTGGATTCTATCAGATATATTGTTTTAGTTGAAATTTATAAAGATAATCTGACCTCGCAAAGATATGTAGTTGGAAAAGAGAGGATTCTGTGGACCCATGAAAGAGTTGGGAGACCTCCAAGGGTCCTCAGATCAAACTTTGAAAATCACTGGTAAAGGGAGTATTCTTTATTCTCAAAGCTGACGAAGAATATGGTCAAAAGTGTACAATGTCACATAAAAACAGGTTAAAAATTACCTGGTAATCTGAACCCTAATGAAATTATACAACACCACCAGAACTATAATTTTCATCCAACCCACACACTCATCTTGAAGCTTAGAAGATAAGGATTTTGGACAAAAACAAGGAAGTGCTACCTTTCTCATTAGGTGATAAACTTAAGACTGAACTAAGAGAAGGTAAAAAAGTAAACATTTTTAAAGGAATTTGATGGAAGGAACTTTGAAATAGTCGTGGGTAATAAACTCATGATAGCTAAAGTTATGGAGCAAAATTTCCATTCCCATAAGTGTTCTGCACCCAAAAGAAGTGAAGATACACTGGACAAGTAGAAAGAAATATTCTTCATTTTACCTATTTACTTTCTAAAGTAGAGATAAATCTGCCAAGAAAAGGAAAGTCAGAATATCAAATTATTTTCAATGCTGTTACAGAACTTTATGATAAAATAGAGTCAGTCATATTTTAAGCAATACTCATTTGCCACAGTAGATACATTTTAATCCAAATAGGTTATTTCATCCAAAAATCAGACAGTAAGAATATGTGAAAAACATTAACAACAGCAACCACACCCTCACCATCTCCCTTGGGACTTTGCTGAGTACAGGGAGAACCATAAATAAAGAACAGCTTCAGGTTCACAGCCCATTTTCATCATCTTAGCCTACACCTCAGGGTACCCCAGCAACATTACCTGTGCCAGATCCTAATAATTCCTAATAGAAATGTAAGAGCCCAAGGCTTATTGCTAACATAAGTAACCTGGAGTTTTCTGATAACAGTCCAGAAAGGACAGGATGGAGGCAGGCAATTTTCACATATTGGTCACCACTCTTCCTACGAGATATTTGACTCCACGTCAACACACAGCTCCAACATATGAGATTCTTGGTTTAAATATTCATTGTGTTACACTGCCAGAAAATAAATGCAATTCATTTTCTGCAAATTAACAATTTAAAAGTCAGCCCTGGGTTTATTTTTGAATATGCTTTCTTTAGCCTTTTAAAAAGCCAGTGAAGAAATTAACTAGATGAAGTGTTAGTAGTAGCTAAATTCAAGATCTAAAAATAAAAAAGCATTATTTTTAGAATCACAAATTAGTAAATTAACAAGGCTGCTAGGTATACACAGTAAATTTTCTCCTCACAATTTGTATCCAGAACCGAAGAGGTCCAGTGTATCTTAGGGGAATCCACCATGATTAGCATAATCTTCCAACTTTCAAATTCATGTGTTGCTATCAATGCTGTAAATTTAAATTCTGGCACAATGCCCAGAATTTTCTGTTAACTGAAAACCAAGCATATCCCTGAAAGAAGTAGGTCTCCGCCCTCCACGGTTAATGAACGTTTTGCTTCTCAATAGTTTTTGCAACACATTCTTGGAGTCTGTATTTCTCTGGCCTGGCTCTGTGACATTCGTTCTCAAAAGTGATGTGTGTTATTGACACAATGGGTGGGCAATTTTCAAAAGTACTTTAAATGTAACACAGCCAAACAGGATTCATTTTAATTTCAAACAAATACTATTTGATGCCTCGTATCATAAAGGAGGAGAGAAGGTCATAAAACCATATGGTGTATCATAGTGCAGGACTACAGCCCTCGGAAAGACGTCCTCCAACGTGATTGAGGTCAGGCTGCGGCAGAACTCAGAATTTTTCAGATTGTAGGAAGGCAAAATGGTAATATTCCAAATATTACACAACTCTGCAGTATTAGAGTATCATGCCATAATCAAACACATTCATATCCTGTAGTAAAAGGTACAACACACATTAACTGGAATGAAAACTATAAACAGTCTCACATCGATCCATGTTAGGTATTACAATTAAATACGGGGGGGAAAGTCCATCACCAATCAACAGTCCCTTGAGTTGCCTGCAAATAGTGCAGAATAAAGAGCAAGGTAAAACCAATCATAATGGAGAAAAAGAAGAGGTTTGAGCAAAAATGATATGATATGGGGGAGAAAAGAAGAATAAAGAGAGAAAGAAGGAAAGTAGAGAGATCGGTCTAAGTTTTCACGGTGGAAACAGCCAGGAGGGACTTTAAAGTTTTCCTTGTCCAATGTATCCAATGAGCAAATAGACCAAGGTCACACTGCTGGCTAGTGAGGGACACTGAAGAAGACTGGCTAGTTCTTTAGTTTCTCTTACTGCCATTCCTCTAGAAGGCAGAACGACACTCAGAAATGCCCACATACTAATCCCTCAAACCTGTAAATACATGACACGTCAAGGGGGATTTTGCAGATGTAGTGATGTTGCAAAATCTACAATAGGAATCTTACCCTGGATTATCCAGGTGAGCCAAATCTAGTCATACAAGCTCTTAAAAGCAGAGAACTTTCTCTGGCTAGAGTTAGAGAGATCTGAAGTATGAGAAGGACCTGACCCACCGTTGCTGAGGGCAGAGAGGGGGAGACAAAAAGCATGTGAAAGAATGCACATAGACCCTAGCAGCAAAGACTGGCCCCTGGCTGACAGCCAGCAAGGAAACAATGAGCTCTTTCCTACAACTACAAGGGACGGGATTCAGCCAGGGCAAGACCCTGGACCCATCCTCAGGACGGAACACGGCCCACCTAACACCATGATATGTCTTGTGAGATCCTAAGCAAAGAACCTAGCTGAGCCAAAATGTACTTGGACTTCTGACCCACAGAACTGTGGATGTTGTTTGAAGCCACTAAATCCACGGTAGTTTGTTATGGCAGCAATAGAAAACTAATGCAGCCACCCCTGTGAAAAGCAATGTTGTCCAACTCCAGTTGGTGGTTACCTATGGGGACAGAGGCAACACAAGCACAAGCTCAGGAATGTTTAAACTTGGCTATAGTGAAGTATAATTTAAATATACTGAACTATTTTTTATTGCGTATCTATGTACTACATGCTGGCAGACAGTGCATTGAAATTTATATAAACGATCATTCTTATGACTCACATATGCTCAAAGCTCTACTTACCTAATATCTACGGCACCACTGTCATAGGAATTATAACATCATGATTCTTTGACACAAACTGTCAATAAAATGGAATGCAAAAGGAGAAAATACACTCTCAGTGAAAAGTTGACTTTTAAAGATAAACCAAGCTATCCCAGGGGCAAAGGTTGTCATTTGATCTGATTTAAATTTTAGCAAACATTCAAATATCATTTAGCAAGTGATCAGATAGGAAAGTCTATTATTTGTGAAAGATGGAATGTTCTTTAATTGAGATGTTGACAGTAATTTGGACTTAAATGCATGAATAAGTTCTCATTTCTCAATAGGTGTGAATTGCCCAAAACTTAGTTTTCATGTCATGAATTTTACAAGACACAGGGAGGATCCTATAGATAATTATCTGTTATCTTACAGCCCTGGATCATCTGACTATAGTTTAAATCATACTAGCCAACATGGTTTATTATTGATCTCTCCTATGATTCCAGATCTTAGAACCCAAAACCAAAGGCAAAAGGAAAAATCACTGTATACACTCCTTTGGCTAACAGCTTCTCTAACGAAGACACTGTAAGCATAAATTAAGGAAGATGGACATTATTTTATAATTGGAGACTACCTTTAAGTTTAATGTTCAAACATCTTTTTATAGAAATGACCGTAAATTCTGTATTTAACCATTTTCAAAACTATCCAGCATAAAAATTTCCAAAGTTCACGGAATTCAAGAAATTTAGTGACCAATCATATTATATATTATTAAGTATGACCTGAGGTTATATAGCCAGAGTTCAATTGTTTTCTCATTATGCCTAATGTGATAAAATTTATAAAGGACTCCTCAGCAATATTTTGACAAATATCATCAAAATGACTCCAACCCTCTTAAGCATTTTTAAGACTTTTCCTAGGAATGTTTTACTTTTTTTTTGTTATAAATTCCCTCTTAGCATACCTACACTTTCCAAATCAAGTCGTCTTTTTCAAGCGTATTCAAAGTAGGAGTTGCATTCTCCAAACTGTCTATGCAATGTATGATAACTCTCTTCTTAAGTTTGCCAAGTAGTATGTGCCTACAAATTTCTATCTAGTTACATTTGCTTTTTGTCTAATCCATTAACTTAAATTCCTTGAACTAGAAAATTAGAAAATACAAAGAGACGGCAAACAAAATAAAATTTAAACCTAACCGTAAAATGCTGGAGGTGTACATCAAGATTATTAGTATATATTCAGAATATAAGGAAAGTGTCATTGGCCATACTATTAAGAAAAACATTTAACCAGTAATATATATTGACATGTGAAGGATATTTAGTAACTACAGCTATATATTCAACAAGAAATGAAATATTTGATAAAATTGAGAAATCAGCCTCATTCTAATAACTAAATGTAGGTTTAGCCCTGTATAATCTCATAATTAATGTTTGGTAATTACCATATGTTTGTTCGGAGTTGATGCAGCAAATCAACAAAATGGGTCACCCCCCCCCACACTCCACCCTTTCCTAAGTCTTTTTCCAACAACATTTTTTTTCTTGACTAAAGCTCCAACCTAAAATGTTTAAAATACCCTCTGAGTAATGGTCACAATTTTTCTCCTCAAAGATCAAGTAAATGAAATGCACTAAAAATACATTTACATTCCCCTGGAAGCGAGCATTGGTCCAGAGGATAAATCTGGCCAGAACAGAAAGAGAGCCACTGAAAACTGAGAATATTAATAAAAGATGATGACCTCCCTAGCCCTGCAGCTAATGTTTGTGCCTCAGGACACAGACATTTTCTGCCATACGATTTTGAAAAAAAATAAAATAAAATTTTTGCAGGCTGACCTTTTTCCAGGATTGAATGAGTTAGAAGCAATCTATAAGGTTTGAATTTTCTCTTGGCCTTCCAGGTAGTTTACTGCTTTAGCAAATGTGCACTTTTGCTCAAAGCAAATAGTAGTCTATCCCAGATAACTGAAAACCTACAGGCTTTAGATTGGGTGAAGGTGCATTACATTAGCCATACTCCTGCCAGACAACAGGCCCAAACAGGTGCTGCTAGGCCCAGCAGCACACTCATTAGTCCTGATATCAAGCACACTATCAAATGATAATCTGGCATTTATCTTTCATTTTTTGCTTCCCCAAAATAAAGCAGCAGATTTATATTGTTAGTGTACAATTTCTCATGTAAGAATGTCTTACAGAGAAATATACGTAACAGCAAAGAAGCTTTTATCATGCATGAAGCATGAAGTGACAGAATGAAAACTAGCATTATGTAAGTGAAAAGTAAAAAGCAAAAGAGCAATTGGAAGATGATTACAAAAGTAGCAGACACTTGCCTCTAAATTTCATCATGTGTAGCTCATAGACTTGAAATATCCGGCCCTGGCTGCTGTGGCTCAGTGTATTGAGTGCTGGCCTACAAACCCAAAGGGTTGCTGGTTCGATTCCCAGTCAAGGCACACGCCTGGGTTGCAGACCAAGCCCTCAGCTGGAGGTGCGTGAGAGGCAACCACACATTAATGTTTCTCTCCCTCTCTTTCTCCCTTCCCTTATCTTTAAAAAAATCTCCTGCGGGTTAAAAATGGGAGCTGGGGCTATGAAAACACCCATTTGGTGATCTAGTGAGAATTGAGGACTGCTGGGTAAATCCAAGATTAAGATTCCCATGATGAACTCTGGCAGCATTCACATCTCATCACAGTGAGCAATGTCCCGTTGATGCTTTGGAGAGCAGGGATCACGTCACACAGTCTGCCCTTGCTATAAACCATCTCTGTGATTTACAGGCACGGGCAGTCTGATTGCGCCCTTTCAGCTCTGCTGGGGAAAGCAGGAGCCTCCCAGGTCATTGAGGAAAGGGAAGCTTGCACTGGAGGTTCAATTTCATTTTTCTGAAAGCTGAATTTTCATTGTCTCACACAACTAAAAAGGATTTTCCTGTAAGGTTTCATTAACTTTCAATACATACCTCTTCATTTCAAGGAACTTCTGAAAAACATCACAAAGTGATTTTGTAGTTTCCTGAATGCATAAGGTAGCAGTTTGGCGTTTTATTTTGGTAAAAAAAAAAAAAACCTTGGAAAATCAGATTGGTCTTATAAATGACCATCTCTGACCTACTTTCACTGAGTATAGTCCTCTCCCTCCTTAAACAAAACAAAAAATTTTGATTTGATTTTGTTTACAAAATCAGGCTGTTTTGATTACAGTGGCCTTGTAATACAGTTTGATATCAGGTATTGTGATCCCTCCTATTTTGTTCTTCTCTCTCAAAACTGCTACAGCAATTTGGGGTCATTTATGGTTCCATATAAATTTTTGAAATGTTTGTTCTATATCTGTGAAATATGCCCTTTGTATTTTATTAGGTGTTGCACTGAATCTATAAATTGCTTTGGGTAGTATGCACATTTTGATGATGTTAATTCTTCCAATCCATGAGCATGGTACATGTTTCCATTTGTTTGTGTCTTCCTTAATTTCTTTCTTCAGTGTTGTGTAGTTTTATGAGTATAGGTCTTTTACCTCCTCGGTAAGGTTTATTCCTAGGTATTTTATTTTTCTTGTTGCTATATCAAATGGGATTTTTTTCCTGATTTTTGTTTCTGATATTTCATTGTTGCTATACAAAAATGCCTTTGATCTCTGAACATTGACTTTGTATCCCACTGTTTTGCCAAATTCATTTATTAGGTTGAGCAGTTTTGGGTGGAGTCTATAGGATTTTCTATGTATATTATCATATCATCTGCAAACAATGAAAGTTTTGTTTCCTCTTTTCCAATTTGGATGTCCTTTATTTCCTTTTCTTGTCTTGGCCAGGACTTCCAATACTATATTGAATAGGAGTGGTGAAAGTAGACACCCTTGTCCTGTTCCTGATCTTAGTGGGAAAGATTTTGGTTTTTGCCCATTGAGTAAGATGTTGGCTGTAGATCTCTCATATATGGCCTTCATTAGGTTGAAGAACGCTCCCTCTATTCCCACTTTGCTCAGTGTTTTTATCATAAATGGGTGCTGTATCTTATCAAATGCTTTTTCTGCATCTATTGATATGATCATGTGATTTTTGTCTTTGCTTTGTTTTATGTGATGTATTATGTTTACTGATTTGTGAATATTGTACCATCCTTGCAACCCTGGGATGAATCCCACTTGGCCATGGTGTATGATCTTTTTAATGTATTGCTGAATGTGGTTTGCCAATATTTTGTCAAGGATTTTAGCATCTATGTTCATCAGCGATATTGGCCTGAAGTTTTCTTCCATTGTTGTGTCTTTCTCTGGCTTTGGGATTAGGATGATGCTGGCTTCATAAAAAGAGTTTGGGAGTCTTGCATCTTCTTGGATTTTTTGGAATAGTCTGTGGATGTTGGGGGTTAGCTCTTCCTTAAATGATTTGTAGAATTCTCCTATGAAACCGTCTGATCCAGGGCTTTTGTGTGTAGGGAGTTTTTTGATGACTCCTTCAATTTCATCAGCTGTTCTTGGTCTGTTCAGGTTTTCTACTTCTTCTTCATTGAGTTTTGGAAGGTTATATTTTTCTAGAAATGTGTCCATTTCACCTAGATTTTCCAATTTCTTGGTATACAGTTCTTTGTAGTAATTTCTTACAACCCTTAGTATTTCTGTGGTATCAGTTGTAACCTCTCCTCTTTCATTTCTGATTGTGTTTCAGTCCTCTCTTTTTCTTGATGAGCCTGCTTAAAGGCTTGTCAATTTTGTTTATCTTTTCAAAGAACCAGCTCCTGGATTCATTGATCCTTAGAATTGTGACTTTCATCTCTATGTCATTTAATTCTGCTCTTATCTTCGTTATTTCCTTCCTTTTACTTGCCCTGGGTTGTCTTTGTTGTTCCTCCAGTTCTTGTAGGTGTGGTGTTAGCTTGTTTATTTGAAATGTTTCTATCTTTTTAAGGTACGTCTGTATTGCTATGAACTTCCCTCTCAGGACTGCCTTTGCTGTGTCCCATAAGTTTTGGGTTGTTGTGGGTTCATTTTCATGTTTCCAGAAACCTTTTGATTTCTTCCTTGATCTCATTCTTAACCCATTCATCATTTAATAGCATGCTATTCAATCTCCATGAGTTTGAGTGTTTTTGGTTTTTTCCTTTGGGGTTGGTTTCTAGTTTCAGTCCCTTGTGGTCAAAGAAAATGCTTGATATGATTTCAATTTTCTTGAGTTTGTTGAGGCTTGTTTTGTGTCCTATCATGTGGTCTATCTTTGAAAATGTTCCATGTGCATTTGAAAAGAATGGTATTTTGCTTCTTTGGGATGAAAGGCACGCTCTCTCTCCTCTCTCTTTCTCTTCCTCTCTCTCTCTCTCTCTATATATATATATACACACACACACACACACACACACACACACACACACACACACACACATATATATATCAGTTAAGCCCATTTCATCTAGGGTATTGTTAAGTGACACAATATCCTTCTTGATATTTTGTTTGGAAGACCTGTCCATTTTTGACAGCGGGGTGTTAAAGTCCCCTACTATAATTGTGTTGCTGTCAATATCTTTCTTGAAGTCCTCCAAGATTTTCTTTATGTATTTGGGTGCTCCTATGTTAGGTGCATATCATTTTCTATTTTTCCAGAATATCCTACTTGTATCTTCAAGATCCACCTTATATTCCAATTCCTTAAAAAAAATTCCCATTTATGTCATTTTGAATCCTAGAGTTTATTTTTTAAATATCTTGATTTTACGGCTGGCACTATAAGTAGTTAGTAATTACAACCTCGTGTAAATCCCCTAAGCTCTAGCCTATTTATAATTATTTAATGAGCATGATAATATGTGTACCTGGTTTTGGTGGGAATAGATAAGATGAAGTACATGAAAGTATTTGACAACTGTAAAATACAAAACAAAAGTAAGATATCATCAATAAATCATGAATGGCCTTCTGCTAGGTCTCTTATTATTATTTAACTTTTCGTAGTGCAATTTACATGCTCACATCTCCAACAAATTTTCATTATATGAAGACCAAAGAGGATTCCCAGATTATGAGAATTTTCAATAATAACTAGGACAATTTAGTATTAATTACATATTTTAAATTGTTTATTTAACTGTTGAATCTCACCACACAGCCATTGCCGGAAAGGTTATTTAACTTTATATTCCATACCTTCCTAAAGTCATCAACCCTTCACACATAAAGAAATTTCATATGGTGTAGAAGACTGTTCTGACTGCCCAACATCCCCTCACCCAAGAAAATCTAGTATTTTATTAGGAGAACTGAGCCCTGTTCTGAGTACTTAGTAAATAAGATTAAGATATAAGAGAGCTAGGGAAAGAGGGAGAAACGAAATAATCAGGACTGGAGTGAGATAGTAGGTTCCAATTCAATCTCCCCTTCTTTTCTCCTATCTAGCCAATTTCCACCCTTTTTTTAAAATCTTGCCTCCTTTGGCAGTGACAAAGCTGTTTCTTTCAGAAAAGCCCCCAAAGTCATCAATAAGTTTGGCTCCAAAGATGAACTAACTATAAAATCTGCATCACTGTCACATGGATATGTTCATTATTTACTTTTTGATCACAGTGAAGTCATTCAGACAAAAGTTCATGAATGAGGCTGGTAATCAATTTGGGTAACACTGTACTTAATAAAAATTTAATTTCATAATGTTAACCAGTATGACTTAAACTCAGTATGCAATTCCAAAACAAAAGTGACAAAAATGTTTGGGATAATAGTAACACTTATTGAATAAGTATGTAACCCCCCCACCACGATGATTATTTTAAAGCAATATTCACTTGTATACTTTATTATCAATAGTTTGTTATAGAAATGTTGCATTACATAAAGCCAAAATTCACATGGGAAAAAGCAACTAGATATAAGCACCAGCCATGAAATAGAATTAAAACGTAACGGAACAATCCAATTGTGTTCTCCAGTTTATGTTTAAGTTTGTTCCCCAATAAATATTTTAATTTAAATACTTACAAATCTGATTGGATTTTTAATGTGTTTGAAAATTTAAATACTATCATAAAACACAGGATATATATTTTTTTAATTTGGGGTAAGAGTAACTTAAAATTCCCATGGAGTTGATTCACTCAAATTAGACAATAACTAATACAGATTATTTTAAGTAAGCGAAGTGGCTTTACTTTAAAATCTTTCCCATCTCCAATGTTAAAATGAATCTTTCAAAAACAGAAAGCACACTCTAAATATGGTTCCTGTATTTCCCGCTTGCATTAAGCAATGAATACCCATGGGTGGCTCATTTATAAAACACAGCAGAGTTCACTACAAATTGTACTCCCACAGCGTACTGGCTAAGATTAAGGGACCATATGAGTTACTGATCAAGTCTGTATATAAATACACAGAGATACTTTTGTGGTTTATAAGTTCTACCTAGGACAAGAACCTTTAAAAAAAATCAATGTTTCCTAATTGATCCACTAGAAGTTTCATTTTGACAGTGAGGAGTAGAGTCAAGAAATAGTATGTGGTTGATTTAATTCAGCACTTTACAGCAGTGGACCACGATTCAAATGTGGTCAGAAAGAAATCTATTGAGACTTAAAGTTGGATTTTAGAGCCTATTTGATTTCGAAAGCAGCAAACTTGACAGCTAATTGATTAACTTGGAATTGCAGATGAGTAGTAATGTTAGGCCAATCTCCCCAGAGTCAGAGAGAGAGGACTTACAAACCCTAGTCCTCATAATGGATATGGATAAACACATTTCAAAAATAACGCAGTATGAGAAGCAGGTCATTTAAAGCTCTGTAGATCCAATAGGGGGGGAAAGTTACTTTTTCAACCTAGGAGATCAATTTTAAAAATATTCAACTAATGGTCTATAGACTCTTAGAAGGTAACAGTAATGGCTTTCTGTAGTACTCGGTCCCATGTGATCGTATTTGCTAACGTCAGGAGAATGGTTTTATAATACTTCAATATAAAAAATTAAATAAATAATAGTCTAAAAGTGTTTAACAAGAAAAATATCAAGTGTTCTTCTCATAAAGTAAATTGTTTTAGCTGAAAAGAAAACCCCAAGCTCCCTTTAAAAAAAATCTGAACGTCTAAATGGACTACACGTTAGAATTATCAAGGGTCATACAAGCCCTTTACAGACCTCCTATACTGAACACAGCACTGGGAAAACCTGGTGAAAGTAGGTAACATTCTGTCTGTCATTTAGCCTGACTCCTCTAGAAACAATCATTGTCTTTTACAGGAGTAAAATCTTTAAGAAAACAGCTTATGATAAAGAATGGAGCCCAAAGTCAAGGGAAGTAAAGAAAATGAGGAAAGATCTAACTAGTCTAAATAAAATAAGCAGCTATATTTCCAGAAAGCTTGTTAAATTCCAATATTTCCATATACCAGGAAGGAAAACACTGTCCCAAACTCACTTTTTAAAAAATTATGCTTTTACAAGACATAACACCCATTTATGATAAAAAAAACAACTCCTCAATAAAATGGGTATGGAAGAAAATGACCTCAACATAAGAAAGGCCATACATGACAAATCCTCGGCTAACATCAGTCAATAGTAAAAAACTGAAAGTTTTTCCTCTAAGATCAGGAACAAGACAAGAATGCCCACTTTCAGCATTCAACATGGTACTGGAAGTCCTAGCCAGCATAATTAGGTAAGAAAAAGAAACAAAGACCATCAAAACTGGGAAGGAAGAAGGAAAACTAACTATTTGCACATGACAGTATGATTCTATATGTAGCAATCCTTAAAGACTCCACTAAAAAAAAAAAAAAAACTATTAGAAACAATAACTATGTCTCTGGGCCCTCTCTATGTCCTCCTTGGAAAACTGTTCAGGTCCTTTGCCCAGTTTTTAAATGGGTTGTTCATATTTCTGGAGTGGAGTCTTGTGAGTTCTTTATATATACTGGAGATCAAACCCTTGTCTAAGGTATCATTTGTAAATATATTTTCCCATGAGGTTGATTCCCTTTTCATTTTGCTGATGTTTTCTTTAGCCATGCAGAAGCTTTTTATTTTGATGAGGTCCCATTTGTTTATTCTTTCCTTTATGTCCCTTGCTTTAGGGGACATGTCTGTGAGGATGTTGCTGTGTGGAATGTCTGAGATTTTCCTGCCAGTGTTTTCCTCTAGGACTTTTATGGTGTTACGACTTATATTTAAGTCTTTTATCCACCTTGAATTTATTTTTGTGTATGGTGTAAGTAGGTGATAGAGTTTCTTTTTTTTTTTTTTGCATGTAGCTGTCCAGCTCTCCCAACATCATTTGTTGAAGAGGCTATTTTTGCTCCATTTTATGCTTCTGCCCCCTTTGCCGAATATTAATTGACCATAGAGACTTGGGGTTATTTCTGGGCTCTCTATTCTGTTCCCTTGGTACATGTGCCTGTTTTTATGCCAGTACCAGGCTGTTTTGATTACCGTGGCCTTGTAATACCGTTTGATATCAGGTATTGTGATCCCTCCTATTTTGTTCTTCTCTCTCAAAATTGCTACAGCAATTTGGGGTCATTTATGGTTCCATATAAATTTTTGAAATGTTTGTTCCATATCTGTGAAATATGCTGAGCATCACTAGCATTCAGAAAGATGCAAATTAAAACCACAATGAGATACCACTTCACACCTGTCAGAATGGCCAGCACAAACAAATCAACAGACAACAAGTGTTGGAGAGGTTGTGGAGAAAAGGGAACCCTAGTGCACTGTTGGTGGGAATGCAGACTTGTACAGCCGCTATGGAAAACAGTATAGAATTTCCTTAGAAAACTAAAAATGGAACTGCCTTTTGACCCAGCAATTCCACTGCTAGCAATATACCCTAAGAATCCTGAGCCACCAATTCAAAAGAACCTATGCATCCCAATGTTCATAGCAGCATAATTTACAATAGCCAAGTGCTGGAGGCAACCTAAGTGCCTACCAGAAAATGAGTGGATAAAAAAGCTATGGTACATTTACACAATGGAATACTGTGCAGCAGAAAGAAAGAAGGAGCTCCTACCCTTTGCAACAGCATGGATGGAACTGAAGAGCATTATGCTAAGTGAAATGAGCCAGGTGGTGAAAGACAAATACCATATGATCTCACCTTTAACTGGAACCTAATCAACAAAACAAACAAGCAAGCAAAAGTAGAACCAGATATACTGAAATAAAGAACAAACTGGCAGTAACCAGAGGGGAGCAGGGGGAGGGATAATGAAGGAAAATAGAGGAAGGACCATCAAGGAACATGTATAAAGGACACATAGACAAAGCCAAAGGGGGTAGGTCCGAGGGAGGGAGATGGGTGGGGTGGGGTGGGGGTGATGGGGGTAGGAAATGGAGATAACTGTATTTCAAAAACAATAAAAAATGTATTTAGATGAAATAAATTTAAATAAAATTCAGATCTCTTATGTCATAAAAAAGAAACATTATATAAGTACAGTAAAGTCATAGGATATAAAAATCAATATACAAAAATCTGTTGGTTTTATTTTTTTCCTTTTTAAAAAAACATATTTTATTGATTATGCTATTACAATTGTCCCATTTTTTCTCCCTTTTATTTCCCTCTACCCTGTACCCCCCCTCCCACCATCAAACCCCCAACTTAGTTCATGTCCATGGGTCATATATTTAAGTTATTTGGCTTCCACATTTCCCATACTATTCTTAACCTCTCCCTGTCTATTTTGTACCTACGATTTATGCTTCTTATTCCCTGTACCTTTTCCCCCATTTCCCCCTTCCCTCTCCCCACTGATAACCCTCCATGTGATTTCTAGTTCTGTTCTTGTTCTAGTTGTTTGCTTAGTTTGTTTTTTTGTTGTTGTTGTTTTTAGGTTCAGTTGTCGATAATTGTGTTTGTTGTCATTTTATTGTTCGTAGTTTTGATCTTCTTTTTATTAGATAAGTCCCTTTAACGTTTCATATAATAAGGGCTGGGTGATGATGAACTCCTTTAGCTTGACCTTATCTGGGAAGCACTTTATCTGCCCTTCCATTCTAAATGATAGCTTTGCTGGATAGAGCAATCTTGGATGTAGGTCCTGGCCTTTCATGACTTTGAATACTTCTTTCCAGCCCCTTCTTGCCTGTAAGTTTTCTTTTGAGAAATCAACTGATAGTCTTATGGGAACTCCTTTGTAGGTAACTGTCTCCTTTTCTCTTGCTTCTTTTAAGATTCTTTTGTTATCTTTAATCTTCCGTGATATAATTATGATATGCCTTGGTGTGTTCCTCCTTGGGTCCAACTTCTTTCAGACTCTCTGAATATATATATTGTATATAATAGAATACTATTCAACCATAAAAAAGATGAAATGTGGATAGATCTTGAGAGTATTTTGCTAAGTGAAATAAATCAGATTGAAAAGAGCAAAAACCATATGATTACACTCATATGTACAATATAAAATAAAAAAGCAACAAACGAACTAACAAAATAAACAAAGCAAACTCATACCACACACCACAGAAAGCTGGTTGCCAGAGGGGAGGAGGGTAGGGAGAAGCGTGCAGTAGGTGAAGGGGATCAAATGTAGGGCAATGGAAGGAAACTACACTTTGGGTGGGGCACACGCAATAGAATAGATAGAATTATAATCTCGTACAACTGAAAATTTTAATTACCTAATGTCACCAAAAAAATGTCATTGAAACAAAAAAAACTAGCGTGAAGGGGAAAGTGAGCTACTAATAAAGGCTACTAATAAAGGCTAACACTAACATGGCTGTTTCCAGGCTCTTTTCTAACTTATTTATATCTATCTAACATTCCCAATAACAAGTACCATATTTTGCCATGTGCAATGCACATTTTTGCCCAAATTTTTTGAGGAAAAATAAGGATGTGCATTATACATGGGTAGTACTATGTCTGTATCTATATAAATGTTTTTAATGCTTTTATTTATGTTTATGCATTAAAAGTATACCTCTAGAAAGCAATAATGATATCCATATGCAAAATAATTCCCTCAAAAACAATCATCGCTTTTGTTTCTAAATACCAATAAATAAAAACTTGAATTAAAAAATTAAAACAAAAGATGTTTTCCCTGAAAGTTTGGGCCAAAATGTGGGTGCTCGTTATACATGGCAAAATGCAGTAAGTACTGTTACAACCTCCAAACTCATGAGGCTGGTAAGTGGCAGAGGAAGATTAGCCCAGGCGCTTAGCCACTACCATGTACAGCCTCTGCTGAGACAAGCAGCCACATAACAGCGAGGAAAGCACAGAATCCAAATCCAATTCTTTCTCAATTACAAAAGACTAATAATTACAAGCAAATGGTGTACACCCCACTCCAGAAAAAAACAAAACAGATGGAAATGGGAACCCAATTTACAAATGGGACTGTAGTAAATAATCAGTTTTCTGGAGAGTAAATCGAAGGTAACAGTTACCCCTATTCCCCTATAGAAAAGTCAGGCAATGTAATGGATTAATCAAGTATATACTGAATATCAGCTAAGTGCCAATACTGCTGGGTGTTATGGGAAATGAAAAATAAGACAAAGCTGGTCATGTGCCCCACAGGACATTATCAAGATTTATTCCAAATATCTTGCTAGATGGAAGAAGAAACAAGGCCAGAAACAATTAATGAATAAGTTCATAGGTCTTGAAGTGCAAATAATTGCAGTATAAATAGCAACTGCTCTGAAAAATCTCTTTTCTTCTTTGGAAGAACATTGCAAAATTGTTTGTATTGACCTATGTATAATTACAATTCCCCACACGAGTCACACTAAGATAGCAAAACATCTACTTGAAACGAATGTTGATAGGCCCTCGCAGAGAACTCCAACCACAAAATAAATAGGGAAAGAACATTCTAAGTTTATTTTAAATGTGTTTTAATGCAAGGCTTGAGAGAATTTAATAGTGGTTATTTTCACTGCTTTCCTGGCTTTTCTCACCTCCTCCACCCAAAGGGTGTATGTGGGGAGTGCAAAGTATAATGTAATTCTAAAGAGCTCCTTGTTTCTATAAGGAGTCTACAAGGAACTGGAAGAGGTGGTGAAAATAGAGCTTATATGGGTTTTTTTCTATTATGCAGACGGCTTAGATTTTTGATACAGAAGAGCCAGAGAAAAAATTAACTTATCTCTGAAAACTTTTACTTCCCCCAATGAATTCGCCAGCCAGAAAACTCCCACTTATCCTCTATTTCTATCTTATTTAACAGCACCCCATCTCTTATCTCCTGGGCCCAAAGCAAAACACTCGTGGATTCTTCCCACACAAAGTAAGTACCAAATTTAGAGTTCACAACCTGAGCCAACCCTAGTGCACTGCTGGGGCCCACGAGCAAGTGTAATGATGCAGGACGCCAGGGAGTTTGCATAACCGTGTAAGGACTGTTGTCAGTCCTCAGGGTGTGGAGCTAATTACACTGTATACCTTCTCAGTGTCCTAACGTCCAAAATCCAAAATTCTGTAAGAAGGGCAATTACCAATTCCAGATGCACTGAAATTACAGGCCTGTTGTAAACTTTATGCAACAGTTACCATTAAAAAGTGAATACCTGAAAAACTGTATAATGGTTTAACTCTTTTTAGACCAGCTCTCAGCTCTTGGTGAGAGAGCAACTCTTTGTGCCAGTGTGGAATGCCTGAGGTATCAGTGCTCCTGATGTGTGTTGTATAAGAACCTTTATGTTCATTGTGTCCTTTATAGTAGGTCCTATAGGCCCCTTTCCCCACTATCCCCTCCCCACTCCCCTCTGGCTATTGTTACATTGTTCTTAATTTCAATGTCTCCGGTTATATTTTGTTTGCTTTTTTCTTTTGTTTATTATGTTCCAGTTAAAGGTGAGATCATATGGTATTTGTCCCTCACCACCTGGCTTATTTCACTTAGCATAATGCTCTCCAGTTCCATCCATGCCATTGCAAAGGGTATAAGCTCCTTTCTCTCTGTTGTGTAGAATTCCATTGTGTAAATGTACCATAGTTTTTGCAAGGACAAAATCAAGGGGGAGGGTAGAGGTGGGGGAGGGAGGTGGGACTGGCTGGGGTGGGGTGGAGAAATGGGGAGAAAATGCAGACAATTGTAACTGAATAAAAATAGAAAGGAAGGAAGGAAGGAAGGAAGGAAGGAAGGAAGGAAGGAAGGACGGACCGACCTTTATGTTCATTCTTTACTCATTTACAAAAACAACTATGGAGAATTTTTCCATTAAATGTTACTTCTGAAAAGCTAATCAGTGAAGAAGACTCAATTCATTTCCATATCATTCAGAGTACCTGCATAGGTGAGCACTCCTTAAAAATGTGAGGGGTGGTAATGCTTTCACAATCAAAACCTTGAACTGGACTCAGAGATGCTGAAATTTGATCATGAATAACTGGGGCTCACTCAATGCAAGCTCAAGAACTACAGAGTTTATTTCCCCTAAAGACTCTTCAATATGAGGCATTTAAAAATAAAATTAATTTCCATAATCTGAATACTTGTGTTGTCTATATTTTTCTGGTACTAAAGAATCAGGATGATCTCAATGAGACTAATGTTAATGATAAAGGCTCACACCCATGTCTTTTTAACAGTGAGTTCTTGGCATTGCTCTAAGCAGGTTAATTTCAGCACAAAGGCATGAAGAAAGGAGCTATTATTATCCTCACCATACAAGTGAAGAAACTGAGGCACAGAAACAAACAGCAAGGAAGAAAGTGGCTGGCCCGGGATTAAATCTCAGGCAACGTGGGTCGAGTCTCTGCCGGTAAGCCCATGCTGCCTCTCAGCGGTACCCCAAAGGTCATCCCCATGTCACTTAACGTCACTCACAGAAGAACCACAGGAGAACATATTATCGGGCTGATTTTTAAACTGTCTTTAGAACTGCAACTGTTCAATATTTACTTCTTAACAACTTCCCTGAAAACACATCTCTGAAGACAAGGCAAACATTTCCACAGTGAAGTCAAAGCTTAAACAAGGTACCACAAAAAATCATTTCTTACTCTCAATGTCATAAACAAAAGCATGAGTTTTCAGTGACTTCTCTGCGCACTGCACTGTGTCAGGGAAACACACACTGCCTGTTAGCACCTCCAGCCCTACCTTCCCGCAGTGTGTGATGATGTATTCAATGGGCAACGATTTCCAAAATGCTTGTGAGGAAAGTAATAAATGCTGCCAGTCTCCTGACTTCTACACACAAATCAAAGCACATGTCAAGAACAATGCAATGGTAAACATCTCTTCTGTGTTTATAAATTCTAATGCTGTATTTACATTCCACTAAACTACTCTGGTGAGGGGCAAGGTCCAGTAGGAGCATTTACCTGACAGAATGTAACAATGAATTATCCAACTTCGGCTATCAGAATCAAACATCTTATATATATGAGTGTCAAACTCATTTTCACGGGGGGGCCACCATCAGCCTCACAGTTGCCTTCAAAGGGCCGAATGTAATTTTAGGGCTGTATAAATGGAACTCCTCCTTACCAGTTAAGTGAGAGTCCGGTGCTGCCACTGGGTAGAAACAAGGTGCCGGGCTGGATAAAACAAGGTGGAGGGCTGGATTCGGCCTGCGGGCCTTGTGTTTGCCACCTGTGTGATATATGTGGTTATATATGGTAACTTTTTAAATAGAACCCAAGATCAACCCTTGCTGAACAGATTAACTGATCATGAGAATAACAGGCTCATCACACTATATGTATGCAAAAGAGGTACAATGAACACAACTTTCTAACCTCAAGGACCAAATACAACATACAGTATTTCAAGCCATAGTGTCTCAATAAAGATTATTATATGAAAAATAGGAAAAAAGAAATACTGGATTTTTGGTGAAACATTAACAGCACAAACATTTTTTTGTTCTTTGGGAAACTAACTAGGAGCCCTCCTTTACACCCGGGACCACACACTCAATAAGGAAGAAGTGAGGAGGAATAGGCAATTGAGGTGAGGTGGGCTGGGAAGTGCGCATCTTGACCAAAGGTATCCAAGCTTGCAGTTTTTAAAAAACGAGTTTGATGCAAACTAACACCTCCACGGACTGCGTTCACTCTGTGTGCGTCTCCCGCTTTCAGTGTTGGTTTCATCTCACAGTTCCCCACCTTGGATCTCACATTTGTTCCTTTCCCCTCGGGCCCTTTATTTCTAAGGAATTTGCTCTAATTTCAGCCCAAAAACAAGGACTTGTAAACTAGTTTATGCAGTAGTAACAATTGTAAATAAATGGTTGTTTCTTTTAGAGTTATTAAAAGACTTAAATTATCTATTAGAGAGTAGTTAAAAGCAGGCTCTTGGGGCCAATCTTGATATGAATCTCATTTCAATAACAACCATATGTGAGTTAGATATGTGATCTTGGACATGTTTCTTAACCTCTATGTAGCTCAGTTTTTTAAATCTATAATATGGGGGTGATTGCAAACCCTACCTCACAGGACAGTTGGGAGGATTCAACGAGTAAATACTTGAAAAACCCAGCACCTAGTAAGTCCTCTGCAGAGGTAGGCTAACACAGCTACTATCTGAACACAATAGATTCCCAGTTGTCCCCACACTGACCACAGACAAAACCACTACATTCTCATCTTTCAAAAATAAAAACAATTCCCAAATCTGAAATGGGATCCAAACTTCCTTCTATTAGTTTATTATGACACAAAGGGCTTCAGTGGAATGGTGTATTAACAGCTGGCAATCCCCAGAAGACAAAGGTTCATTTTCATTTGTGATGAATAGACTCATCAGTTTTGCTACGTGTTCACATTGCTTATGTTCACATTGAGTTTTAATCCTCCCTTTGCAGTTTTCACTGTTTCTTCTTTATGATTTCATTATGGCAACATATTTTCTCAACATGTTAGGCAACATCTTATGCCACTGGTACTGCCTCTCCCTGTGAGAGGACTTCGAGTGTCATCTTCTGTGATGCAGCACGGGTAGCTCATAGCCACACAGCCAGGCCTAAGTCACTACTGCTATTCACTTCTCCAGACCAGAACAACCCATCACATGGAAAGAATTAACATGTTTGGGTTTGAATGGTAGCTAACATCTAGCTTATTGAGCAATTAATTACTGTGTACCAGGCCTGGGGTAAACACATCACATGTATTACTTCTTATAAAAGTTATGTAAAGTAGACATGATTATGACCAATATCACACTAAGAAAGAAACTGTAATGGGGACTGATAGAACCTGAGCAAGGCCACATAGCTAGAAAGTGCCAAGGTTCACATTCAAACATAGGCAGCTTGTTCCAGAGCTCATGCTCTCTTCTAGTACAGGTACTTCCTGTTTGTACCGTGGGACTTCTGTTAGAAGGAATACTTAAACTTTATGTGTGAAGTGTCTTATCTTGTGTGGGTATACTGATACCTAACTTGGGCAAGAAGGGACTGGCAAGCAGTACTCAAAGTGATGAAAACCAACGACCTACAACCTAGATTACTCTACCCAGCAAAGCTATCACTTAGAATGGAAGGGCGGACACAGAGCTACCCAGACAAGGTAAAGTTAAAGGAATTCATAATCATCAAGCCCTTATTACATGAAAATGTTAAAGGAACTTATCTAAGAAAAAGAAGATCAAAACTATGGGCATTAAAATGACAACAAATTCATAACTATCAGCAACTGAACCTAAAAAATCAAACTAAACAAACAACCAGAACAAGAACAGAACCATGGCTATGGAGATAATTTGGAGGGTTGTCATCTGGGAGGGGGAAAGGGGAGAATAGGGGAAAAGGTACAGGGAATAAGAAGCATAAATGGCAGATACAAAATAGACAGGGGGATGTTAGGAACAGTGTAGAAAATGGAGAAGCCAAAGAATTTATATGCATGACCCATGGACATGAACTACAGGGGGGAATGCTGGAGGGAAGGGGGATACCAGGTGGAGGGGGTCGAAGGGGAGAAGTTCGGACAACTGTAATAGCATAATCAATAAAATAGTGTCCAGCACAAATAACACCCCTTTTTATTACAAAATCTTTTACTACAAAATCATAAGCATCTAATTCTGTAACATAACAATATCACAGTCAAGCACACCATATGACATTTTAGGTGAAATGTTCAAATTAAAATGATAAATTATTACACCTATATTATTAGCCTACCAACCACTCTCAAGCAGGTCTTCTGTCAGACCCTGTATATTTTTTTTAATGACATTTTAGAAGAGGTTTCTTTCATTTTCTGCAAAAAGAACTGTGCTGGAACAACTGGACATCCACATGCAAAACTGTATAAATAAATAAATAAATAAATAAATCTATATAGAGACCTTACGCTCATCAGAAAAATTAACTCAACATGGATCACAGACCTAAATGTAAAGTACAAAACTATAAAACTCCTAGAAATAACATAAGAGAAAATCTAGATGCTCTAGGGTTTGATGGATGAGTTTTTAGATACAACATCACTGGCATGATCCATGAAAGAAATAATTGATAAGCTGGACTTGATTGAAATTTAAAAATTCAGTTCTACAAAGGTTGCTGTCAAGAGAATGAAAAGACAAGCCACAGACATGGAAAAAACATTTGCAAAAGACATATATGGTAAAGGACTGTATACATCAAAGAAAATAAAAAAATTAAAATAGGCCAAAGATCTTCACAGACACCTCACCACAGAAGTTACATTGCAAATAAGCATATTAAAACATGCTCCACATCAAATATCGTCAGAAAAGTGCAAACTAAAACAATGAGATGCCACTACACATCTAGAATGACAAAGTCTAGAACAGTAACAAACCAAATGCTAGTGAGGATGTGGAGCAACAGGAACTCACATTCACCGCTGGTGAGAATGCAAAACGGCACAGCCACGCTGGAAGACGGTCTGGTGGTTTCTTACAAAATTAAATATGTCCTGACCAAACGATTCAACAGTCATGCGCCTTGCTGTTCCCGAAAGGTACTGAAAATTTATGTCCACATGAAAACCTACACACAGATGTTTAAAGCAGCTTTATTCATAACTGCCAAAACTTGGAAGCAACCTGAAGTTCTTTAAGGTGAATGGGTAAATAAACTGTGGTACATCCACACAATGGAATATTATTCAGGGCTAAAGAGAAATGAGCTGTCAAGCCATGAAAAGACATAGAGGAAACAAATTATATTGCTAAGTAAAAAAAAAATCCAACCTGAAAAAGCTATATATTGTATGATTCCAACTATATGACATCTGAAAAAGGCAAAACTAAGGGAGACAGTAAGACCAGTGGTTGTCAGGAGTTAAGGGAGGGAGGGATGAAAAAGTGGAGCACAAAGGATGTTTTGAGCAGTGAAACTGCTCTGTTTGATACCATAACAATAGATTCATTCCAGAGTTCTGTAATTTCCTCTCAGATTATACACTTGCTTTACTGCTAAAATACTGCAGGAAAAAGTATGACTCCCTAACTATTTTTCTCTACTTTTAGGATTTTTTTAAAAATTTAACCTTCCTAGGTTTTATTAATGTTATTTGTGGGAAGAGAGAAAGTCAAAAAAAAAAAAGATAAAATAAACCATATTCAAACTTTCACATCTAAAGTCTTGAAATTTTTCAAATATTTAGGTCCCATATTTTATTTAAAAGGATCATTAAATTTTAAAATTCTAGGATCCTTAAATTATTCCAATTTTTAAAAATGAATAAGCAATCACTTCATTTTCACCATATATACACAGTAGAAGGAGGCCTGGATACGGGCTTTGGTCCTGTTCTGCAGCAGGTACAGTTTGAGATGCCAATCCTAGCCACACTCCTTTAGTTGGAAATGACCCCGCCTTACCACCCCCAAGGAAGTGCAGCCATGTTTGTGACAAGTGAATGGTTTATCTTTACAGCAAAGTAGCTTCAGACAACCAGCTCCCACTCTGCAAGGTCTGGCACCATATGGTCCAAACGGACTTCACTTCTAAGCCTTCAGTGTTGTATGAGATTGCATTATGACAAATCTCTCTTTACTGATGCTAGATTGAGAGGTTTTTTTTTTTTTAATTTGCAATTAAAAGAATCTTTATTTAAACATGTGCACTTGAAGTGAGTTACTCTCTGAACCTGAGTCTTCTGAGCTGTAGAAATGGATTAAAACATCCTCATTTGGTGATTATGAGATTCAAATAATGTGAATATGTACAACTACTTAAGAATAATCATTTTTAAAAGAAACTTCAGAGGAGCAATTAAAATCGTTCCTAAATTAAACATTCTAAATTCTCAGGCAAGGAAACTACTGGTAATCAAATATTTACTGTAACAACTATCCTGTTATATTGACTTAAAGCTCAACTTTTTTACTCAAATTTTTTAGAGTATATATAATATATATTAAAACTTCCTATATATTTAGTAGAAATAAAGTATTTTTAATTAGGTATACGGGCTTTAAAGCATAATTGTACTATTTCAGAGGACAATAGTGATTTTTAGCTGAACCTCTTAACATTATACCTTTTTTGTTTGTTACAACTGTCTAGTTTTTATTTAGAAATGCAACTAAAAAACTGTTTCTTTAGAAAAATATAATGTGCTTTATGTTTCCTGGAACTACTTGTAGCAAAAATCTAGAATTGGTAGGAACCCATATTTGGGGAGGAAAAGAGTTGGGTTTAAACGTGTCTTCTAGGTGCCTGGGGGAGGTTTGCGTGTTTTCCTGTGTACGGCATAGAGAACGATGCTTCCTGAAGTAACTATCATTCTGGTTACCTATTTAACAGTGTGAACTTGATGTTTAATAAGTACCATCCCTACGCAAGTGGCATTTGCTTTGTAGGAAAACTGACATTTTTCCCAAAAATGACCTGAAGAAATGTAGGGACTATTTATGGAAAACATATTTTAATATAGTAGATAAAATTCTAGTTAGGTCAATTCTGCTTCCAAAAGCAAGACAGGAATATTGACTGCTCCCTGAAGCATGAAGTTCATTTTAGATGCAATCCTGCCAGGTCCCTAATACTCTTTCTTTTTCCGAGACCCCAAAGATTGTGTTTACCTGTTTACCATGTTTTGAATTGCTTGCCAGAGACAGTTTTCAATGTAGGATATTATTTTACTCTCCTATATCATCTCTTTGTGGATCCAAACTTGTCGAGTTATGGTTTGCTCCATAAAGGCCATTTTTAATAAAATACTTTAATCTCACAATATTTTAAGTAATCTCTTTCCCCTATGTGTCTGAAAAGTGCTTGATAGTATAGAACTGCTTGGATGTCTCCTCCTGAAAGCATATCTAATACAGCAGCATCAGCACGTTGAAGTTTAATGACTAAAGTAGCAGTGATTCCAGCTTGAGCTCCATCTATTCAATCTCAGCTAGTCAGGGACAAATAGAAAGCATTTACAGCCATTCTTGGTGCCATTTTGGTATGTCTTAAATGTTATTTATTGCATAGTTTTCTCTGCTTTCTTTTCACATTAAAATGCTTACCTCACTGAAATTTTATCAGGAGTCAACTTAAAAGAATTTAACTAACACTGTCCTGCTAATATGGTGGAAACTAAGCATATGGTATCATTCTAAAGAAACTAGGAAAATCTTGGGCTCAGAGTCCAAAAATAAATATATCATAAAGGCAAAATTCAGCACTGAGCATGCAGTATGGATGTCACCCTACTTCTGTAAACACCCCTGAAAGTGATTCTACTTGCAAATATACTAGGCAGCTGTATAGCTCATTAAAATATTTTTAAATCAAAATTAAATTATTTGTGTCATTTCTAAGGCATCTGAAGTTCTAAAACAGTGATTATCAAAATATGGTCAATGGATCTTTGGTGGTCTACTGATACCCACCAGGTTATATATTCATATTTTGAGTATGTTAATGAGTGCATTAAGTAATTTATTATAATTGCTTCTGGTGAGACATTAAGAAAGAACATTGTCCATTACCCCACTTACAATAGCAAACGTCTCTCCTGTCTCTGTCTCATCTCAATTATAAGCAGAAATATATGACATCACACTCTGGTTCTTTTGCCTGGAGGACTGAATATTGAAAAAATCAACTTAAAAATTATCAAATATCAACGTATCCTTCAATGGAAAGAAAGTCGCACTAGAATCATGGAGAATGAGCAAAGATTTGATCCTTCAGGCTAGTGAAAGAGGTTTGATCCTTCTGGCCAACGCTCTGCTGAAGAAGGCAGAGCATACCACGTGGCAACAATTATGTTTTATGCATAGAGAGGAATAAAGAACCTTAACTTCTTAGCATTCCACAAAGCAGTGCAATAGTGAAATACATAGAGCAGCAGTTAAGACAATAAAACAAAAGTTAATAAAGACCAGTATTTACACTTTGATCATTTTCAGGAAGAAAAACTAAAATTATACTGTAATTAGTCTATTAGTTCTAACAATATCCAAAATGCAGTCACTAGCACATGTGGCTATTGAAAACTTAAAATATGGCTCCTGCAACTGGGGACCTAAATTTTCAATTTAATTTAAAGAGCCACATTGGGGTTAATGGACATCATATCAGACAGTACAAGACTAGCAAACCTCATCATGGACACGTAAGCTAACATGGTGCAGAGAATGAATGAGAAACACAGGTGAATTAAGGGGCCAAAAGCATTGAGACCAGATGAACGTAAATGAGGCTGGGGGATGGGAGGTCACCAGTTTCTTAGGGAGAGGAAGGACTTGAAACTACATCAAAATTATAAATGAGTGGATCAAAAAACTGCGGTACATTTACACAATGGAATACTACACAGCAGAAAGAAAGAAGGAGCTCCTACCCTTCACAATAGCACGGATGGGACTGGAGAGCATTATGCTAAGTGAAATAAGCCAGGTGGTGAAAGACAAATACCATATGATCTCACCTATAAATGGAACCTAATTATCAAAATAGACAAGCAAGCAAAATAGAACCAGAGACATAGAAATAAAGAACAAACTGACAGTGACCAGAGGATGGGGGAAGGGGATAATGAGGGGAAGAAGGGGAAGGGGCAAGCAAAGGAACATGAATAGAGGATTCATGGACATGGACAGTGAGGGGGGGATTGACAGTGGGAGTCGGCAGGGTGGTGTCAGGGAAGGGGAGAGCAATGAGGAAAAGGGTAGGACAACTGAAACTGAACAATATTACACTATATTTTCATTCTAATTTTTAGGTATGTTGTCACATTTGAGCTGTTTAGCATACTTCCCTACTATATCAAATGTGGGTTTAATTATTTTAGACATATTTATGAATGAAATCAGAGAAAATATAATATTTATCACATCTATTATAAATTGTAGGTAGTTAATAAATGTTGGGCCCTTCCTTTTCAATATTAAAGTAACTCACTTAGATACTGTTAAGGAATCTTACCTGCACCAGATGGCACCAAGTGAAAATTACAAGTAAGCTTCTGTGCCTCCAGGTGCACACAGGTAAGTAACTCTCTTACCCCATGTATAGACTGGAACCCATTCAGGTCTATTCCTAGTTATGTGGATCACATATTGCAGTAGCTGATTTTAATACTTAAAACTTACACATACATTAAATTCATACAAATTGGGAATGTATTAATATATAATGTGGCTTAGTCATCAATATATCTTAATGGTATTTTTAATAGTAGACATGCAAACTAATGAAATACCTTTTAATATTTAGTAAGAGGCAATAATTCAGAAGAAAGGGAGATTTTTATTTCTCTCAGCATGGATGAAACTGTACTTGAGCTCAGAAATTTAGATGTGAAACTATGAAGGGAAATATATATTGGAAGGAAACTAAGAATTTTAAGCATGAGAACACACAAAATCATTTTATCTTACAGTTTTCTACATTTTTAGTAAAAATAATGTAAAAGACTCAGAAAAATCAATCTTTTGAGCAGTTAATAATTAAAGAAATTACTTACTTTAAATGATACATATCAAGAGGGAAATTATTCATTTAGTGTCTAGGGTATGTAATGATGTTTGAACTTTGGCGATTATAATAGAATTTTAACTTGATCTTATGTTAAAGCTGCAAGCAAGATTTTAGCACTTTTTAATTATGAATTGAGAGAGAGTTTCATTCTTAGACTCAAAAATGCTGCATACTCAGTGTCAGAAATGAAGTGATATTTCAAAAAAAATAAAAATTGTAGTCTCAGCTCTTTTGACATTGAAAGTTTTGAGGGTCCTCAGAAAACATGATTCAAATAAGGAAATTCTGCAGAGTTCAGAACCTCACAACTTTTCCAGAAGGCTCTACTCTCTCAGAAATACAGACTTTATCCATGCTATGGTCTTTTTGTCTCCAACTAAACTTTTTAGACATTCTACTTTTGAAAATATAAAAAGAAGAAATACATACATTGGAAGGAAAGATATGTATGTATGTCTATATATGTGTGTACATGTGTTATAATATATATATATATATATATATATATATATATATATATATAGAGAGAGAGAGAGAGAGAGAGAGAGAGAGAGAGAAAGGCATGAAGCCCCATGTGCAACATTACAGAAAAATTAACACTTGGGGTTTCATTATGGTGCTCAGTGTATTCCACCTTCAATGTGATCATTTTCCCTGCTTAATGCTTCTGTATGTAAAAGTTCTTTGGATCATAAAGAATTTAGAGAGTAAAACAACATTAGCAATAACAATCTCCAGTAAAGCTCCTGCCTTATGCTAAGCACAATGTTAGGTGATGTAAGTACATTTTCTCTCCTTCACACAATCCAGCACAGGTAAGTATTGACATTCCATTTTACAGGCAATGAAATCACAGGCTGAAGGAGATTGAATAGCCTTGTCCAAGGTCATTCAGCTAGTAGTAACCAGAAGAACTAGAAATCAAATCAAAGTTATCTCAGGGTCCTTACCCAAAGACCGAGGGATTACAGGCAAGCTGTGATATGGGCACAGTGGAAGGGATGGGGGAAAGACGAGAGGAGAGGACAAGTGTCCTCTCTCCCCTGCACCCCCACTTTCCTGATGGCAACAGCTCTTCAGCAGCAGCACTCCCCACAGCAAGCTGTAACAGCACACCGCTCTGACACGACTGTGAGAGGCATCAGTCCATCCAGGAATTAATACCAGGGTGCTTGTTAACAGCAAGAGAAAAGAAATCTACTGTAAGGTGTCACTTTCTGTAAGAAATGCAAGCAGTGAAGTGAAATCAAATTATATGAAGCCCTGCTTTTGTAAATGAGCTGCAAGGATCATTAATATCTTTTACCTCTCTTTTTATAATACAAAGCCTGAAGACTTTTATAACACAGGCTTCTTGGAAATATGTTCTTACCAGAATAATCCATGCAGGGTGTTAAACTCAACATATTGCCTTTTATAAAAGTAAGCTTATATGTGTTAGAGCTAGACCATTAGAGTGCTAATGATATGAGTGACTAAATATAGTTGATTTTTTCGCAGAGGTTTCATCATTTTTCTCAAGCAAACCAATGTGCATACAAGGACCTAGTTGTTACACAGAGCTGAGAAGGTCCCTGGGCACCACCACTGTTCTTACGTGCCACTACCCAAGGCGTCAACACAGAGCGCGCCATCATGTACTTAAACAATCAGTTCAGGATTCTTTCCCTTACTATTTTTTTTTACTATTTAGTTTGAATTTTAATCCCAAGTATACAACTTCCAAGATAGAATAGTGTGCAAATTCAATCCAACTTAACTTTATAGATGATGAAAGCACGAATATACCAGTCCTAATATTATGTCCCCTGGATTTGTACACCAATTTCCATAGCAGCATTATTCATAATAGCCAAAAAAATGGAAACAATCCAAATGGCCGTACATGAGTGAATGTGACATTTCCTGACAATGGAACTCTATTCAGCAATATACTAGAAATAAACAACTGATCCATATGACAACATGGATAAACCTCATAAACATTATACTGTATAACATATTGTATATGGAATATAAACTATATACTAAATGAAAGCAGCCAGACACAAAAGACTACCCATTCCATGACAACATTGTTATGAAAGATCCAGGAAGTGCAAACCGACAAAAACAGAAAGCCTGTCGGCGACTGCCTAGACTGAGACTGACTGCAAACACCACCTAGGAACTCGGAGGCTGTTGAAAATTTTCTGAAAGGGAATTGTAGTGACAGCAGCACAACCCCATAAATTTATTAAAAATCACTGAAGTGTGCACTGCAATGCGTAAGTTTTAGAGTGTGGACAGTTTACCTATGGAAGTTTTTAAAATAATGATCAGGCCTCACAGGGCACTCCATCTCTTCATTCTCCAGTCGGAATAAAAGCAGTTTAAACCCAGAGAAGTGCAAAGCTAGCGTACGAGACATCAGTGTGCAATCCGCTAAGAAATAAGACATGTTGACAGGCCTTATACTTTTCCAGCTGTTTTCCTATACATTGTATCTTATCTATTGCACTTCAGTTCTGTAAAGGATACAGAACTGCTATCCACACACCTCGTAAATAGAAGCAGGCAGAAATATTTTTAAAATTAATTCTATCCACAAATAAATCAATTTATCAAAATTAAAATATTAATTTTAATAAAATTCTACTTTGGTGTCCTTTCACTTTTCCAAGTTTTAGTGTATTTAAAATTCACAAGTCAAACAGAATTCATTTCTCCCCTTCATTACAGATAATTCCAAAGATTAAAGTCTTTTTGAGATTATTCAGCACCCTCTTTGTTCCTGTGGCTTTCTTCTTACAAAAAATGGAGATGAAAATATGTCTTTTCTCCCTCACAGGGTTGTGACAGGCCTCACACCCAAACTATATTTATATCCTCTAAATCTGCAACTAAGGTTTTAAAGTTGTAATAAATCAGGTGTAAAACTTCACTGGTTACTGAGAGAGCGCCTCAAAATTAGCGAGAATGCTGTTCAAGCTGAACTACCTGAGCCAGGCAACAGAGAGGGTCCGAGACACCAGCTGAGAAGGGGCATCCCTGTCCTCAAGGAACTCGTGGTCCAGAGGTGAAAACAAACCATTTCCGTGTTCTAGGGTCAGGGCCTTTTCTTGTTCCACTTAAGACGACTATAGATGACTTCAGAATTCCGGTAAAAGTTTCTATACACACAAATGATTTTAGTCTGGCCAAACAAAAGTGCTACAGCATGATATGGTATGATTTAGATTGCTTCCATCTCTGCAAAAATAATTTCGGACTTCTTTAAGACATTACTAGATTGGGCAGAAGACATATCAAGTTGCCCACAATAAGCATCTGAATCAGCTGCCCAAAGAAACGACATGCAGTTGCCTGATGACAAATGCCTTGGACAACGAGTTATATCTACAAAATAGAAAACCTGAAGGTTTGAAAATCACAGTTTAATTATTTGTATTTAAAATTGGGAATCCTGATTCTAGGGGAAAGAGCACTTCCAGTCCCTCAATGGGATTTCTAATGGAAAGTTTGTCCTAAGCGCAGCTGCTCCAATTAAATGAGGATCGTTTAAGTAAACAAAAACTTTTGCATGTGCCCTCAATAGAAACAATAGTGTCTTGTGGATTCATGCTCGGACTGAGTCAATGACATGTTCATTCCTCCCAGAAGCCGAATGCCCAGCGCAACGGTATTCTCTAATATACCCTCAAGTCTGCCTTCTTTTCCAAAATGTCAGGAAACGCCTACACGCTGTAAAATATTTTCCTCCCAAACACTATTACCTGAACACTGGTCTATGGTGTGTGTTTTTGAAATGATGAGCTGCATTTCGCTTTATCAGTCAGATATTAAGAACATCTGCTGGTTGAGCTCAGTAGAGAACACTGGTTGGCCACTGCAGGGGGAAGTTTGCATCCATTCCAGAAATTCCCCTCTGTCCACCACTCTGCTGTTTTCTAATAAGCTTAAATGAATAGAAAGTTCTTGGCTTTCTCCCTTCACAGGGAGTAGCCTTAAGTAGGATGATAATCAATAACAATAACACAGTGTTTCACATTTCTATGCTGCTGTTAATCTGAAGAGATGGAAAAATGTTTAAGAAATACTCATAGGAGTCCACATCCATTTTGAAACGGAGCCATTATTGAGGCAGAACAGAGGAACTCGGCAAACCTTACAGCTTTACTCTGCAAACCGAGGAACACCAACAGAGGCTCCAAGAAGCCAAGGAGAACCATTGTCTACTGCTGTGGCTTTCAATTTCTAAAATACATTGTAACCTTTCAAACTGCTGTCTGGCTCCACGGAGCACCCACTTAGCTTTCCTACAAATCTATACATCAGGACCATTTTCATTGAATTCAACAAATACTGCCAGGCATGGGTATTATGCTGTTAACTGCGAAATAAATGTCAATGACAGCTGATCCCCTTTTTTAAATTTAATAGCGACAACATTCACAAAACTCAAAACATTTAATGAAATAGTGGAGTGTGGAAGTTTGGGGAAGCATTATTCTGGGACTTGAAGTCAGCCAAAGGAATTCATGTTTAGCCCTGCATAGATATTTGACCCGTAATTAGAGAGAAGGCATGTCACCTGCTCTTTTTGGGGAGCCACTGAGGTGGAGTGGCATCACCAACCTCTATTCGTAGGTGTGGAATACTGAAGGTAAAGAATAGGAGAGGGGCATATAAGATTAAGAAACCACACGCAGGGCAATTTAGTGATTCTTTGGGGTTTCTGTCACTGGAAAGCTGGAGGAAACTTCAACTTTCATATTCATATTTTGGGAGAGTACCTAGGTCTAAGAGTTTCCACAATTCCTCAGAATGGACATAACTTCATGGCTCCAAATGGGTTTCCAAAAAAATAGGGCAAATAATCATAATAAAACTATACCTCTCTAGCAGACGTAGAACCTTCCCAACCCCTCCTATATCCCATCTGAATTAGGAGAGGCAAGGTTACTCAGTTAAGCATCTCTGAGCTTCTCTGTGGTCCTTAATGCTATTAAAGACAACCAGTCAACCACCTCATTTCCCAGAATTCTCCTAGTGTATGTAAATGGGTGTGGATACTGCTCCGGCTGTAAAATGCTAATACTGGTGGATTCACTTTTCTCCTAATGGGATTGCCTTTGAGAAAAAGGGCTTCCTGGTTCCTCAAGTTGACATTGTGGGGGTCCAGAGTGAGTCACCCCAAGATGTCCCTCTGTGGCATGTAGATTATTCTGAGAAACTTTAGAGGCAGCTCATGGAAAACATCTACCCTCTATTTAACGACCTGGATGAATTTGAATTAGAGGCCTGGCCCAGAAGAAAGTATCAGAGATAACTTCCTTTGACCTATCTATAGGGCAGGGCAAACTTTTTTTTACTAAAGGTCTACTCTTCTTACCACCCTGCAGTGACCTTCTAAGGCCCCCAAAGCACCTTACCGCATCTCTGGGTCAGGGTGTCTTACCCACCCATGTTCCCCTTCTATCTCTGAACTTTTCCCGTGTGTGGAGTCTCTGACTCTCCCTTGCATGCGGGGTTCCAATACACACGTATGTATTAAATCTGGTTACTTTCTCCTGCTTATCTGTCTCATGTCTACTTGATTATTAGAACAGCAAGAGGAGCCGGGAGGGTAGAGGGAAGCCTGGTCCTCTGCCACAGTATGTATAACCAGCGATGGGGTGCTGTCTCAAACGTACACAGGATGCACACGTTTGGAAGGCCCACAATAATATCTGTGTGTCACATTTGTCTGACCGCAGCCTTACAGAGTATAAAAACTCCCCAGAAAATATCAGACTTTAACATTTGTTGCTTAGAATGATTCCTATGTCTCAAATATGGCAATAAATGGTAAGTTAAAATCCACTGCTTTTAACTAGATTTCAAAGTAAATCAAATTTGCTGGACAAAACATACTTTGAGTCTGCTGATCAGAATGTGCTTGTATCTGTCACGAAGGCATCACACTCTCCTGAGAAGGACTGACTCTCTCTACGTGAGACTTTTGTGTTTCTGAAAACCTTTGGTCCAGTCCCAAGGGCTGTGAATTATCTTTGTAACCTTCATAACTCTGCAGTGACATTTTAAGTAAGATCATATGGTTTGACAATGAGTTAGTTTCCAGTGTTTTCCGAGGAACATCATTCCTTGAGATGATCTATAAAGAAGAGCTGTGTGGGTACGTAAATTTGGGGAACACTGTGGTCTCCTGTTGCATATTCTCAAAGCAAAATAATATATTCAAGGCTGTAGAAAGTTTTGCAGTAAAAAAACATTTAACTATTTAGCCCAGAGTTTTGTACATTTACTAGCCAGAGAAACCTTTCCTCATTTAATACCTTTTCTCATATGATTAGTGTCTGTGGCACCAGTATCCCTAAAACTCACTCTTCTGTTAACTACGTTACTGTTTCAGTCCATGAGATCTCATTTAAACAACTGAATAAGTAATGAATAACGACAGAGATTGTTTGTTTGCGCAAACCGTTGTTTGCAGTTTACCTGGCTTATTTGTCTGCATCCCATAACTTCAGTAAACATTTTCTAAGTGAATAAACAAACACCCTCCATATTGCCAGCATCAGATGGTGTTATGGGTTGAATTGTGTCCTCCAATAAAGAAATGCTGAAGTCTTAGCCACCAATACCTCATTTCGAAATAGGGTTAAAATGAACTTATTTAAAAATAGGGTTAAATGAGGTCACTAGAATATGCCATAATTCAACATGACTGTTGTGCTTATTTAAAAACATACACACACACACACACACACACACACAGAAGATGATGTAAAGACCCAGAGAAAAGATTGCCACGTGACCAGAATGATGCATGTAGAAACCAAGGAATGCCAAGGATTGTGGCAAACACCAGACACTAGAAGAGCCAAGGAAGGATTCTCCCCTCCAGCTCCTTTACTTCAGAATTCTAGTCTCCAGAACTGTGGCTAATAAACTTCTGTTGTCTGAAGTCGCCCAGTTTTGGGTACAGTCCTACGAAACTAATACAGATGGCATATCTATATATACTTTATACCTGTTTGTATACATGAGCTTGATGTAATGAGCTAGGTCAGTAACAAATTATTTTCCTTAACAGCATCCTTCATTACGAAGAGTGCTCACGTAGACACATGTGCTGTTTTCACAAGTTGAATTTTAGATGTCATTCAGCAAGTCTATATGCTTTGGAGGGAATCTGAAAATCAGGGACAGTGAGGGAGGGGAGGAAAATGACAAAAAATAAATCACTGTCTGATGGGCATTACTCTGAATGGAAAGACCCTCCGGAGGGGACCTCGCATCACAACACGCTTATTGAATATACTACGCTTGATGCTCTCCACACCTGGAAAATTTACGTGCGAGCATTAAGTCTTTCCAGGTACTGCAGTGGATGTTTCAGGAAAAACAGCTATGCAGAATGTTGGTAGAATTGTCCTTTTTTGAAATTCTAGGTCATGATTAGCTAGATTTGAACCAATCAGATATCATCACATGAGTAACATAATCATGTATCTGAAATTAAAATTGCCAATATAATTCTAAAGAGATGTTACTTCATGTTGATTAAGTTCTTTTCATGCACACAGTGAAATTCCTCACAGGAGGAACCTGAGAGCTGTTGGTTTTTCAGGAGCCACCAAAGAAAGGTACATTGTAGCTGATGAATCCCATGTCCAGGCCAAAAAGTTGAGCCTACAATTCAAAAAGAGGCCCATAAGAAAAGGCACTTCCTGAATTTGGTTATCTTCCCATGTATTCAGGTGTGGTCGCCAGGGGCACCATTTGTCTCACTAGTCTCATCTCAGAGGTGGTGACCCCCGACCTCAGGGAAGACACCGGTAACCAGGGCCCCGCAGTGATGTTCACTTAGGGCCCACCACCACGGTGGCTGAACGCAGGCAGCGGCCACGGGGAAAGCACGCATCTGTCTATCTGGCTGAGGAACACAGAGGGCAATTTTTCTCTTACACTCTCAAGGATATATTGTACAAACAACCAAGTACAGCATCCACAGTCAAAAGTTAGAGGATGCACATTTTTCTTCCAGTGGTTCAATAAAAAAATTCAACTATCACCTATACCCTAACAACTTTAAATTATAATTGCTACTACAATTAAATATCAATACTTACTGTGTAAAAGAACTATACATATATATAAATATATATACATATTTATATTATCTCACCATGACATATTTTTCATCATGTTACCTCATAAAAATCTAATGGGTTAAACTATGTAATCTTTGTTGAGTGTCCAAACTTCTCTGGGTGATAGTAAAAAAAATGTTTAATTGGACATAACCAACCAAACAATACTTTTAAAAATGCAGAGTCCTAAGAAATAATCATTTCTAGCTCAGTGGTTCAAACTGATAAATTAAGCATTTATCACTAAGAAACAATAGTAAATAATTATATGTTAAGTGGCTAACTGATTAAGATTGTCTTAATATTTACTCCCTATCACCATACAAAATCACCAGAAAAGTATCTGTACTGATTCCACAGTGTGTGTCCCAAGAGGAATATGTATTTTAGGATCTACACTTGGATTCATGTCCATATGTGAAAGGGCTCCCACCTCTGATTCAGGGGCTGATCAGTCTACACCCACAGAGGCTGTCAGCGTTTGAACCATGTTAAGGCAGGAACCGCCGGCTCTGTAAGCATTTGCAAGTCACCAGCTGTGTATCTCGCTGTTCTCTGCCACACCACGATGAGGCACAACCTGCGCTGAAAACCATTACAGAGTGCAGAGTAAAGTCCCAGTTCTCCAGATGCAGTACCCCATTATTTATTAATCAGGGATGCATATCTAATGCCCTGACGCCACACTGGAGCACACCGACGCTGAGGACGCACACACTACGGCTCCTCAGTGGCGGACAGCTAAAACCTAGCTCTGGAACGCAACGCCATTGGGTCACCGGCACTGAGCCCTGTAAGGACCTTATAACCTTGGGCTCCAGAACTAGATTTTGCTTTGCTTTGTTTAAAAGCCAAGAAATCCCAATCTACTTCTCTCATATCACTACATTTGAAAATAATACAAAAAACAGAAAGTGCCAAAATACTTAAAATTTCATGCTGCGATTGGCTGTTCAGGATATTACCACTTCAGACAAAGTCAGGAATGTCTGAGTACAGAGAGATCCAAGCGATCTTTGATGTTCCGTATCAGACGGGGAAGCGCTGCAGACTGTCTGCTCCGCAAGCATCACGAGGCATGGCCTGAAACGGTGCCAAAGGGGGGCAGGCACTGATGGGCTGCTTTCTGTTGTTACTCGGTCTGCGGTGGTGCCTTATAATTATGCAAACTACTGGGAGGACAATTTAAAATCTAATCAGGATTAGGGAAAATCCTTACATTATCAAAATTTTTTATAAACCACATTTGTTTTAGTAGCTACTTAACTAAGCTCATTGAGAATAGGTCCCTCCTATAATAAATCAATTTGAATTTGTCTTTCGTGTTTCTTCATGCAGTGCAAATAAAATGAATTAGAAACTGACCTTCCCCAGTCAGATTGTCAGGCCGAATTAGTTTATATTAAATCGACGGGCAGGGAGAAACTGAATTGATGTGACGTTTTCTAAGGCTGCATGTTTTGCATCCGCTTAAAGCGTCTGAATCCTTGCAAACTATCAAATTAAGTTGTTATGAAAACATCTGAATTTTTGTGTAGGACACTAGATTGTTTAATATAAAAGCGCCAGAACAATCACTTCTAGACCAACCTGACATACTGACTCAAATTCAGTGAAGTATGCAGGCTACTGAATTGATTCCGTGGTACCTGTCTAGCCAGGCTTCAAAATGACTAGACTATGAGATGTTGAGCCCCTTCCCCCAAATTTGCTTTTCCATCCAAAAATCAGAATAGTTAGCTAGAAGGCAATGCATTCCCTGTTATAAATATTGATATAAGTACTTTGGACAAGTAATGCCTGCTGATAACAAACATTTCAGACAGCACAGAGGGAGAAAAATGAAACTTTCTTCCACACCCATTTCTACATCTCAAGGGTGACCCATTTAATGATTTACTACATATTCTTTTGTACATTTTCTGTGGGGAAAAAAGAATTCTTTCCACTTAATATGTCTTACACATCTTTCCAAAGTATCTACGTCACTCCTTGTAACGTCTGTACATTTCACCACATGGATTTGCCGCGATTTAGTCAAACCTAATCTAAGTTGCTAATTTGCTAGCCTTTCAGCTGTCTGCAGTTCTAGATTTGCTATCGCCAACAATGCTGTCACAAGCATCCTTGTTCACATCTCCTAAGAATTTATCCTTTGGCTGCACAAGTACACACATGGCAATAATGCCATGTCAAAAGACTGCCAAGCTGCCTTCCATAAAGCATCTCCTGACTGATGCTCTCCCAGTCACTGGTATGTGAAAATTACCATTTCCCATGCCTTCACTCAGGAAAAAGGATGGGTACCTAATTTGTTAGCCCAAGTAGATGTGAGGATCTAAAAACATGTTGTTTCATTTATTCCTCTTAACACAATCCTATAAATTTCATATTTTTCACACTTTCACAGATGAGGAAACTGAGATTTAGAAAAGTTGGCTTGAGGCAAAACCAAGATTAAAACCTGGGAAACCCAGCTCCTAGATTTCAAGTGTTTTCCAGTCCACTGAGTTCCACGTAAGTCTACATCCAGTGGGCCCTTAATTAAAATTTGAGAACTTGTCCCACCTGATGTCTTGGAAGGTTTCGCTGAACCAGGAGCACAGCAGATACTGAGATGCAATAGTTGCCTCAGAATTTCTGTTTAGTAGTTACCCAGAGTCAATAGTCATATTAGTCTCAACAATGGGAGGTGTTAGGAGATAGTGTGAGAGAGCTTTTTAAAAACCTGATCCCCCCTACTATAAAGGACACATGGACAAAATCAAGGGGGAGGAAGGAGGTGGGTTTGGCTGGGGTGGGGTGGAGGGGTGGGTAGAAAATGCAGACAACTGTAATTGAGCAACAATAAATATTAAAAATAATTAAAAATTAAAAGAAAAACCCTGATCACCACACTTAGGAAAAAATAGCTTCTAAGTTCTTGTCCTTTGCTCTCCTGTGCTAGGAGACCTTCACAACTGCCACCCACCGCCAGCCTCCGACAGTGAAATCTGCAGGGACAGCGAAACCTCCGCATCCTGTGGTTGTTTTATTTTGTTGTCCAAGCAAAACAAAGGTATCTACATCTCCTGGATACCAGGAACCAACAGTAATTTTAATCAAATTTGCCCCACATTACGTAGAAAAATGCTATGATTTCTAGTTTGTTTATTTGACCAATTGTTTTCAATTTCCTTTTCTTCTCTCACCAAATTTTGAAAAAGAATTTCTTGAATGGAAGGCATATCTGACCAATTTGCTTACAGTGAATTTGTTATAAATTGCAACAAGTGAAAAAGATAAATGGTCAGGGAGATATCAGAGGTGAAAAGATACAGTAGGCACTGAGTTTTGATTATTTAAAGTTGAACCTTTTCCAGAAAGGATTTAAAATAGACACATGAGTATTTAGGAAAGTAGTATTGTAAAGCGTCAATAGAAAAATACTACCTAAAGCACTCCGAGATTCACAAAAAAGTATGTGTGTGTATGTATATGTGTGTGTGTTTATATGTGTGTGTGTATATGTGTGTATGTGTATATATGTTTGTGTGTATGTATGAGTGTGGAGGGGTGTATGGGGCGGGTATATATACACACAGCAGTGAAGAGGTAAAAAAGAACATGTTGGACCAAGGAGTCAGAGATCTAGTGTTCAGTCCTATTCTACCGAAACTACCCTACAAATTACGAGGAGGAAATGTTGCTAGTGCACAGCTGGCCTTGCCTAACGTGAGAGCCACTGGCCACACGCCCCCACAGAACACTTGACAGTGGCCAATGTGAACAGAGATGTGCTACAAGTGTAAATGCACACCGAGGTTCAAAGAATTTTTTAAAATACAGAATATCTGACAACTGTTTCATACAGATATGTTAAAATGATAATTATTTGGGAAGTGCTAAGTTAAATAAGATATGTTAAAGTTAATTTCACCTCTTTCTCCTTACCTCTTGAATGATTCTACTAAAAACTTAAAATTACATACGTGGCTTGCATTCTATTTCTCTGGGACAGAACGGCTCCAGATTCCCGAAGCTTAGTGTGCACAGAACTTACCTGTGACGTTGACAACATGTGATTCATCTTGTCCAGTGTGAGGCCTAAGGTGCTGCGTTCTAACAAACACCCAGATTTTGTCTGTCTGTGTGTGTGTGTGTGTAATTTAAAAATCCCAGAGGCTCAACATACAAAAATTAACACAATAAAAAACTAAGAATAGCAGAATGAATTTTATCAGGTAAAGGTTGAGTTTTGTTAATTCTGTGCCAATGAGAGTATTAAGGCAATCGTAATACAGTGAAAAGTTACTAACCGATCTCACTCAGAAGAAGCAGGTTCTGTGTAGTGTTTTAAGGAGTAAATGTGAGGTACGTGGGAGGAAAAGGCAGTATGTTTCATATTTCCTGAGGCAGAAGGAACCCATGTAACCATGCACTTGGCAAAGAACACTAGAAGGTATTCCCAAGAAAAATTATTATAAATTAGAACATCGGCAAATCAAGAAACAATCATATCACATGGATTTAATGGGCAATGTCCATCCTAAAGTAAACAAAAGGATCCATGCATCTAGAAATTTCAGTAAGAAGATCATCAAAATTTTAAGATATAAATATAACCAGTAGTTGAGCTGACTCACGATGACGGACGCGACAGCTCTTTAGGTTATGACACCCAAAGTCCCATCTGGTCAAGTCTGTTTATGGGTATCCATCGTACCTAACGTCAGTTATCTTCCAGCAGAGTTAACACTAGCTTCCCCACAACGCACTCCAGCTGGCAGGCAAACAATTACATTCTGACTTATAAGATCTCTCTAACAGACCCAAGACTGGGCCACATTTTTGTTAAAAATACAACTATTAGCAGGTTTGGAAGCCCTAGGGAGGGTCTAAGAGGAGTTTAGGCGCTGGGATTCAGTGAGACCTTGGGCATCTTAATCTGCATGACTCTAAATGAAAGGCAAGAAAAGGGAAAGTCAGTTAAGTTTTGGTGTTTGCTTTTACTATTTCTTAAGCATAATTGTCTTTTCTGCAAGAGCCGTGGCTCCTGCCTGTGAGAGAATATGCCCAACTCCTGGAGAACACTGTCTATGGCTCCCAGAGCCTACACAGGCAGTCCTTTTAGGAATATGTAAACTTTCAGAAGTGACTGTATTGCTGCAAACTGAACACCCATTTATGCCAGGACCTCATATGATGTGACCTCTGCAGGAAGTACAACAGCGGCTGATTTCACAAATGTGGAGGGAAATGTGGAGAATGAATGTCGTGAGAAAGAAAGCAAGGGAAATAATCTGCTGACGTCCTCTTCCACATAAATATTCAAATGCCACAGGCTAAATGCTAAGTTTTCCTTTAAACAGTGTATAAAACTTCCACGATGACAAATTCTTTAAGCATTTTGTAAGACATATAGCATAGGGTTTATCTTCCTTTCACTATAATTAGGCTTTTATTTTTTAAAAAAATTGGATCACTTCTCTATCTTGGTGAAAAATCCCAGTCATGTGGTTATAATCAAGGGTGAAATTGCTCATGACACCAAAGCCGGTGAGGGCCCTGACATGACTGGGTGGGATGCACTTGACTGCCACACCCACTTAACTCCTTTTCAGCATAAAAAACAGGCTTTTGAGAGCACTGCTGTTTCTTAGTTGATTTATTCAGAACTACATGTTGTGTGCATCTTCTTCCATGTTCCATGTTCAAATTTTCCTTCACCACCCCCCCCACACACATACATACACACACACACACAGATGAAAAAAAGTTAAAAACTGAAGTATCTTCTGATCTCATGATCTGGAAATAAGATGATTTGGTATATATGATATAAATATGTTCCAATTTAATATAGCTCAAACTGATTGCATAATCATAAAGAGAGGTTGTTGAACAGTTTTCTAAAAGTAAAAAGAAAATAAATCAAGATATATGTTGAATTGCCTTTAATAATGATTAAATGACTAAAATTTGATTTTATATCATCATACATTTAAAAAAATAACTGACATTTGGTGAGACAAATAAATAAAAATTATCAGAAAAATTAGAGACACTAGGGAGACAAAAGGAGACACAGGCCTCTATCCACACAGAATTTTCATTCTTTGGACTAAATTGTGCTTAAAAATTGACTGTGTTCAGACATTGAACTAAACAACAAATTTATAACAATGAATAAAACACAATCTTGCCCTGACTAGTGTGGTCCAGTGGACTGAGTGCCAGCCTGCAAACCAAAAGGTTGCTGGTTCAGTTCCCAGTCAGGACACATGCCTGGGTTTCAGGCCAGGTCCCCAGTTGGGGGTGTGTGAGAGGCAACCACACACTGATGTTTCTCTTCCTCTCTGTCCCCCTCCCTTCCCCTCTCTCTGAATATAAATAAATATCTTTAAAAAAAAAACAACACAAGCTTGCCCACAAGAAGTTGCAATTTACTTATTCTTTTCCTGCTAACTTTATTTTTCTTTTGTTTTTTACTTTTATACAAAATTAATACTAGGAAGCTTACTTAGACCCATATTATCTTGCCTAACAACATATCTCAACAGAAAGTCATTTTAATACCAAATATGAAGAATTTCTATTCATTTGGTATTTTAAAAATGTTCCCAACCTCATTACTTTAAACAAAACATCAAAGATATACCTAGAAGAAAGTGACAATGTTGACAAATTTGATTCATTTAAGGCTTTTAATTTCTAGGGACTTGTCTCAATTTTTTAAACTATTTTTGTTGATACCTCCTCCTATTTCGCTTCCTACACCCTTCCCCTCCCTACTACCTAAGGCTGGGCCAGTCTAACATTTCTACATGGAATTAGGTGACACCTTGAGTTAAACTGCCTTCCCCACTAAGGCCCAAACTATATTTTCTTTGATTCCTACTTAGAAGGCACGTTAAAAGGTAAGCCTCAATTAGATTATAGATTCAAAATTATTCAAACAGGGATTTCATTTAATTACATTTTTGAGTATCAGAAAAGGCATATTTAGCATGATGAGATGAAAGAGGGGCTCGAAGCAGTCACACATAATAATGCTGGAAACCTTTACCACGTAAGTGGTCATTAAGTCGTCTCTGCTTGTACTATCACAGAAGACGAACATGCAGAAGGACCATGTATGCAAATCACAAAACTGAAAACAATTATAAGATTTGAATATACTGTATACAAATGTTAAGAAGATGAAAGTATACTGTTATTAATCAGCTATTATTTTGATCTCAATATCCTAACACTTAAAAATACCTGTTAGGGTGCAAACCCATCATCTTCTCAGATCACTGGCCATCTGAATAAAGCGCCATAAAGATTCAATCCCTGTCTCTGCTCACTGGTTCTGGTAGCGACAGGCAGCACGAACGCCCGCTTTTCCGGTTTCATATTCTGGTGACTCCGCTGGGCTGAACTTTGGGACTCTCCCGTTTACTACATTCCTTTGAGCCTGGAGATGAGGTGCCACTGAAGACTTGGAGACAGCATCTCCAGAAAGCCAACTAGAAGAAAAGTGGACTGAACCCTAGGATGTACTCCTCACCACCCCCACCACAGTGAAGTTGGCAGAAATAAAACCTTGGCCTCATCACACCAGAGTAAAGAAAGCACCGGAGGAACAAGGGACCACCGAACCTCAAGACCTGGAAGCCATCTATGAAAAACAATGACATGTTCTCTTCATTACTTTTTTGTTTAACCCCATGTTATGGGCAGCTCCTTCCTTTCAAATGAGATGAAAATATTTGGGTACATTTTTAAAAATGTTCTAAATATCTCTGATTTTGTCTTGCAGGAGGAACTGATGTAACACAAATTTTCACTTCATGTCTTATAGGTGTTTGGACTCCCCTGGAAAGCCTTCAAAATTATACTTTGATTAAGCACATCAATAAGAAAATAACCTACTCCAATATTTATAATTGGTGACCTGTGGTAATTCTAAAGGACAGGGACATGTTTCCCTTAAAACTCACTAATGCAGCCCCAGCTGGAAACTGTACAACTTTTGTCAACTGTGCTAAAAACTGTTTTGTGCTTTATCATAGCTGGTTGTTGCATACAATGTGCCCCCTTATGTGGATCTGCAACTCAGTGTATTCCTAAGCCCCCTACCAGACAGTCTAATGCTAAGACACATGCTCAGCAGCAAAATGACTACCTCCATATGAAACTGATCTCATAGAAATAAGAGAGTATAGCCTAACGGTAGGGGAATAATGCTGGACTCAAGAGTTGAAAATTTTTGGTCTAGGTAATAGCTAATAAGCTTAGTGATTAATGTATACAAAAAGCTATTGTTTCAAGAACTGAAGGTATGACCCACCCTTACTCCAGAAGACCACAAGCAGTTCCACCTTTGAGCCTCAGGAGGACTGCAGGCAATCAGGATGGTACCTGAGCCATTGTGCTCCAGGGTGAGACATCCAGGACACAGGACACAGATAAAGACCACCGCCAAGGGATGGATGAAAGAATGCTGCAGCTTTTACCTGATCAACTTTTTCCCTGAATTCCAGTCCCCTTACCTACACTTTTCTTCTCCTTATAAAAGGGTCAGTTCAAAATGGAATGTAAGATGGTCTGTTAGGGTACAAACCCCCATCTTCTCAGATAGCGGGCCACCTGGAAAAGGTGCCCAGAAAGACACAAAAAATAAAAAATAAAAAGTAAAATAAAAATATCTGGGGAAACAGGGAAGTTTTTCTCTGAAATTTTGATTAACCAAGAGTATAATAAAGAAGCCTGTTATTTTTATGCTGGTGCATGAGAGAAAAATAATGCTCACTTGCAGTTTCATGTTATATTGGGATTTCACAATTCATAATTAGTTTTATTATAAAAGCTATACAAGGGGAGACCCCCCAAAAAACAGAATTATCGTCTAGAGGGTGGGCCCCTTGTAGTATAGGCCTGCCCCACTAGGTGAGTGTTCTGAGAACCCATCTGCATCAGTGTACCAGCTGGTGTCATCATGAGAGGCTGTGTTTGGTTCAGTGAATTTTTAAGACTCATTGCATTTGCCTAGTTCATATGGGTGATTTACGAGCTCACCTGCCCACACCACACTCAACTGTTCGGTGGTTTTTTACCAAAAATGTCATGACTCCCATGCCCCACCCTCCTTATTCACCTCCTCTCACACCTAACAACCTTTTTTGTTGCCTCCGGATGAAAAAAGTCCTCAAAGGGAAACATCTGACTGATGTGGAGGATGTGGGACAAAAAATGCCAGAATCACTAAAAGGTATCAAAATCAACAAGTTCAAAAACTGTTTTGAGCAGAGGAAAAAGCATCTCAGCAGGTATATCGCATCAAATGCAAAGTACTTTGAAGATGACTGAAGTTTAAACATGTAAGAATAAATACAGCTTTTTTATAAATAAATTCCAGGTTTTTCTGGGTCCCCCCAGTGTGCGTATGTGTGTATACATGTATGTGTGTGCTTTTAATCATGAAAACCTACCTTTACATCATTGGACTATGAGAGTTTGATATGCTTGGTCTGAATCCACACAAAAAAAAATTATGGTTGCAAACAGACTATCCAAGAAGCCCAAACAATGCACAATCATGACACAACTGTCTTAGCTTACAGATGTGAACATGTCTTTATTAAAAGGGTTACTCCTCGAGACGGTTGCAACAACCCCAATTGGTCTCCCTTCCTGAACCTTCACATGCACAGTGAGGAATCGGGACTTGAAAGAATGCCATGATGTAAAAGGGAAATAACGGAGGAGAAGAAATGGGCTTTGGATTAATGAGCTGGCATGCACACCACAGCCTTAATGGGCAGCGCTGACAGGGTTCAATTATAGTGGAGCGCGCAGCCTCATTACTGCCAGTGGCTGTCACTTAGGGCACTGGTGCACAGGAGAATCCCACTGACTGCACACAAAGGGAAAGAAACACATGAAAACAAAAGACATTTATAAAGCATCTTCAGGAGCAAAGATCCGACCCTCGCCCCCAACACACACACAACACAGTTAGGCAAATCCACACGTGCACACACAAGCTCCTCAGCTCTGCTTACACAAACAGGCACAATCTCTTTGTATTTACACAGTGAAGCTTCCTCCAGCTTGGCTTGCTAATTGATTATTAAATGGAGGGCTTTTAGGCAGAAATAGAATTGAATTAAAAGCTAATGGCAAGGCAATTTTTTAAAATTGGACTTTAAAAACTATCCCTCCAAAAAACTAAACCCACATTAAAATTCTTACGCTTTTTACTGGGCACTGGTGCCTCATAGTTTCATTACCCCACATCATCTCACTAACAGTTATCCCTCTGCCACAAAATCTTCATGACAAACTCAAAAAATTTAAAAGGCAGTATTTTGATTCCATGAATAGCTACATATAAGTTTTCTAGGCTATTTAAATCCCCTTCTTGAGCTGGTGTTTCAATTGAGGGGGAATGTGCTAAGTGGAAATTTGATAAGGCCTGACTAATAAAAGTTTCAACAATGTGTGGGATAAAGTCTTGCCCCAGAAAATCCATTTCTGAAATGCATTCCATGGATTCGCTTACAAAAGACAAAAGGCTGCCTCTCCCACGAAGAATCTTTTGCCTCTAAAAAGCAAATATACATTTAACTAACTGATTCCAAATCAGTGGCTTGATCTGAACACAAAAATAATCAGTGGTATTAATGCAAAACAATTGTACGTCTACTGTGTATTAATATACAATGAACTTAGCCTTTAGATTTTAACACATAACACATGTATTGAGTATTTGGTACACAGTATAATCTTATGTTGGCTACTTGAACATCAAATTGTAATGCTGACATTTTTTTCTCCTAGGAAAATGTCTTCAGGTGCATTCCTAACAACCCATATTAGATAATAATTGTATTGCTTTTCAATTATCTATGACCATTCAGAAACAAAATCAATCTTTGTGGAGATAATTCAGGAAATGCTTTAGTGGCTTTTATATAGAAAGAAACAATAGAAAACTCTGGATTAGTCAGAGGATAGTTTCCAGCTCCCCTCCCTGAACCTGGAAAAATGTACACAGTGGAGACTGATTTAAGCCTCAGAGGAACCCCCCAAATCAGGAGGAATAACACACAAATGCATACAGCACAGATTACTGGCTCAAGGGAAGCTAAAGTAACAAGAAGCATGCAAGGGGAAAATATCTCAAATGGGCGGGCATTTCTATACCAACCAAACTATCCCTTAAAAAAAAAAAAAAACCTATATGCGTTCGCATTTTATAAAAATGGTTAAAAGTAGCCATTTCTCTACAAGGGATTCATACTAATACCTTTTCTAATATAGGTGGATGCAGGAATCAAGGGCACAATTATGATTCTAATGGAAAACCTAATGGAAGCAACCAAAAAATGAATATTCCCATTTATTTTTATACTATCGCACATTATCCCATTTTAGCACAGGTAATAAAACCCAAACAAAATTAACTTCTTTTTAAAAAAGCATTCTTTTACCAGCAATGGTTACACTCTGGTGGTGATTTCCAATTTGAAACATTAACTTAGACCAAAGGCCTCCAAGTTGTACAAGATCCCCTGCAGTCACGTTCTGCTCCTGGGGTCACAACTAGTAAGGAGCAGGGCGATCGGCCCTCAGCTGCCTGGTCACACTGATGGTCTCAGTGTCGCCTTCCTACCTCTGGCTGGAGTCTCTCCACACTGTTTCCTCTCTCCTCCCCAGTCACCTCTCAACCCAGACTCACCACTCCAGTCAACTTACTGAGCTCAACAAGAATTCCTCACTAGTTACAATGTCAAGTTCCACCGTGAGGACCCAATACCAGGGAACAAAGGAACTTATCAGGTAACGCCCACTGGGTCCCAAGAACAGAGAGGACTGCTTTGGAGGGCTCCATATAACTCTGAGTGGGCCATGAACATGAACAAAGACAAGTCACTTCCATAAATTTACAGGTGGAGAAAGTAAGACAATTTTTATAGAGTTTAAATAGGATATAAATGCAGAAAGAGGAAAATGTACAGTATGTGAAGCATCTATGTGCAGAGCTTGGCTATCGGAAAATGTCGCTTTTCCCTCTTTCTACCCTTTACCGCAATGCATGACTTCATTATGCCTTAAGAACCATGGCACTTTGTGGCTTATGTCCCACCTCAGATCTGCCAAGCTAAACCACAAGTGTGTAGGATGAAGACTGCCACAGCCCCAGTTCTGTGCAACCGCTAAATATGTTTTACATACACCTCTGATCTCACTGACATAACTGGCACACACTGAAATACACTGCAACCTATCTCATCATTTCCTGCCCACAGTGTTAATAATTCAAACAAAGATCTTCTCATTTGGTCCTTATTACAGTCTTATAAAGCCCTATATGACTTTCATTCAGAAGATTTGTTGTTATTAAACTATGCTTTGTTGTCTTCTGAAAATTTAAATGCTGTCATGAGTAAGATTCTTTATTCTTCCTAAGATATGGAAAGCTGCAGACCAAGCCACAAGTACGGTTACCAATGGGGAGGAAAGGGAACAGAAATTAGGAGTGTGTAAAAAGAGGTACAGACTAATAAATATTTGTATACTGTAGTACAGTTTGATTAAAATTTTTACTGGATTATCCTTTAACTTTTTATATTACCATGTGTGCACTTTAAAAGTAAAATTAACAAAAACCAACACTGAAAATTAAACTTTAATTTTAATTAAAATTGAATTAAAGTTTTTTATGTTAACAAAAAATAATTACTGACATTTCTCCAACTGTGAGATGGGGAGTTGCCTGTTATTTCCAGTAGAGATTTATATCTTGTTGCTTCTCATATCTCAGTTTAACAAAACCTCATGCTTTTTTACTAATGTTTCCATCTTTGGGCCTGCCCCCCAAGCCTCAGGTCACTGGCATCCACACGGAACACCTGCATGAAACAGCTGGGAGATGAAGACAGCTAAACCTGGCTCAGCAAACATCCCACCAATAAAGTATCTTCTCTTGGGGGCAAGATCTGATTGGTTTTCACCCCAGGAGGAAGACTCACCTTCAGCCAACAACACTTACTTCCCCAGACCTGACTCAATTGGATTCCAAGTCTCTGATCTATTCTGACATTTAGTAGCTTCCAGATTCCACAGCCATCCAGTATGTTTCCCCTCTCACCATAAACAAGGTCATGCCATGAATACTCTATAAAGATAAATGCCAAGCAAAAACGGTGATGTTTTCTCTTACCCCACCCTCCCATCACTGAAACAAACAAACCAACAAACTAAAACTCATATACCTTCCTTTGACCCTGAATCCCACAGTTTGCTTGAAATTCCCAGACTCAAGATCCCTTATCTTAGTTCAGGCTGCTATAACAAAATACCATAGATTGGATGGCTTATGTAAACAACAGACATTTATTTCTCACAGTTCTTGAGGCTAAAAGTTCAGGATTTAGGCAGCTGCAGATTCCGTGTCTGGGTTCATGGACAGGCAGATGTCTTTTCACACTGACTCCCCTTCACATGGCATTAGTCCCAATCTTGAAGCCTCCATCCGCATGACCTAACCCCTCCCAAACGCTCTACCTCCAAATAGCATCACACTGGGGGTTAGGATTCAACATAGGAATTTTGTGGGGGACACACCATTTTCAGTCTGTAGTATACCAACAACCTGAGACTTCTTAAAAAGGTGATTTTTTGAATCAGGCATGGTGCCTGAGATTCTGCATTTTTAACAAGCTCCCAGGGAAGGCCCAGGCTGCAGGTCTTGCTAATATGAATAGCACATTTCTACACATCCCTCTGAGTGTCCTGGACCTTCACATTCCTGATTGTTAGGCCTCGCTTGCTATTCCAGTATGGATGAATTCTTGCTAAGTGGGTCCCTTCCCACATAGTTAATTAACATACCAATACAATATACACCAGTGATTACATAATACCAAGGTAACTATTTTCCATGGAAAAAAGTCAGTTCAGATATTTTCAGTTATTATCCTAATTATCATCTACAGTTGGGCAATTAGAAAATGTTCAATTACCCAGTCCTTTAAATTAAAAAAGTGTGTTAAGTATACAAACTAAGAGATATAATCAGGTCTCATTCTCATCCTGGGACCTTATAATACGAGTCGCACACTCGTGTCACTGAAAACCACACACGCGATCAAGGTTTCCCACAAACTCCCTGAGCTGTAGAGTACTCGGACTTCACACTACACATAGGAAGCAGTTCGGTATTACCCCACAGCTGCTGCTTCCTCTAACAATTAATCGCACAAATTATATAGTAAAAAGATAACCCCATGAGTGAGCAAACCACATACCTCCTTCACTGTCCTCTCAGGGCTCTTGTGCATGAACATAAAAAAATCAGCTGTTTCCAAAAGATTTAAGGGAGGGGAGTGTCAAACAATGTTTAACACCACAGTTAGCAGCTCCAACTGCTTTAAACCCTCTCAGCACACATAAATAAAGCTAGATTCCACATAGGCCTGACAGCATTATGGAGCCCTAAATGTTATTTCAATCCCAGACAAAAGCATAGAGGAAGCAAAGAGGTGCTTATGGTGTAAAAGAATGCATCATAAAATATTATCCTAAGAAATAAAGAAACAAAGAAAAAGCCTGTCATTGCATCAAGAGATACCTCCAACGTCTTGAACATTTTGTCAGAAATATACATTGTGCCTAACATCTTGCTCTTGCTATATTTTAATTTGAGCCCCTAACTTGGGTCACATTTTCAACATTGAAAGTCTGACTAGAAGGAAAAAGAAAGGGACACTTTCCAATGATATTTTTTAAATCCATGAATTCTCTTTGCCCATAATTCCGCTACATCAAATTATGACTCCCTAGTCACATGTTTTCATATGTCATGACACCAGTAACTCCGTCTAGTAATAAACTTACTGTAGTTTGCGTCTTGCTAGAACACCCATAATATACTCAGTAGAGAATCGAGAAAAGTCTCTAACTCCTGGAATTTATATTCTAAAAAACAAATTCTATGCACCTCAGATTTGTTTCCAAGAAAACCTGATCCTCATCACACCTTTGAGGAATAACGGATACGAGTGATGTAAACATTAGAAGTATGGGATCATATTTAACACTTCACTGATAAGTGAAAGAAAATCTGTGATAGACCTTGGAAATAATTTTGTCCAGGGCCCCAAATCCTATTTGTCCTTTTCCTAATGTACTATGGAATTCACAGTCTCTCTGGGCCCTTCTTACAAGTCATCTTTATTGCTCACACAAATTTCTCCTGCTTTTACATATGATCTTCTTTAGTATTTAGAAGAATGGATGACATTTACTCTCCTTCTTCCAACTGTTCCTCATGAACTTAAAATTTCTATTTAAATCATCATTATTTATCTACATATGAGATAATTTTTAACTCCTGTTAACTTTTACTCATAGGTCCTATTTCCCAAACCATTAGTCATCTTCCAGATGTTTCCAGCACAGAATATTGGCAAAGGATTACTTGTGATTACCATATGCTACACTCCTGTTTAAATATCCCTACTTCCATTTAGTAGTTGGAAGAAGGTCGAAGTAAAACTGAGCTGAATCAGGTGATAAGAGGCGTGTCTCTCAGGAATGGTTTCAACTACGCTGAGTCAGTGAGAACTACCAGTTTTAAATACCAATAATTGTTTGGAAGTCCGATTGGAAGTAAAAAAATAAAATAAAAAATCACCAACATGTAAAGTTTATACTACCATGAAGTGAGGAGAATAAATGCAAATGACCTAATTTTAATTGGTTCCTGTGAGCCTATAATTGTAACTTTTTTAAGAATGTTTAGCCCAGAAAGAAATTCCCACATTTCTAGTCTAGAATTTTAAAACATTTTAAATCCCACTTCTGGAAACTCTCATACTCAATGTAAATAAATCGTTCATGATTCTCTCAAAATACAATAAACTCTGGAATTTTCTTTCTCAAAATGACAGCACTGCATTCATTTTCCTAAGTAAGAGGGGTGGGGGAAACTTTACTGAAAGAAGTTATAAAATTGGACGCAACTCAACGAAATGACAGATTAGGTGAGGCAACACTTACACGCCCCTCATGATTTTGCTCTTGCTTTATAAATCAACATCGGAGAGGTAAGTGCCCGTCGGACACGTTCCACCCGGGCCTGAAAACACTGCTATGGTATTCCTGCTGACCATACTGCCACCGTAACAGACGTTCTGCAATCACAATTTGCATCGCCGGCAGCGTAGAGATAATGCAACAAAAAGACTTCAACTTTGTCTTTAGATCTGGACTGCTTCTTTGGTGGTAACAGCAAGGTGTACCTATCTTTTATTTTTCCTGTACAAACACCACGGCTGATGACAAATTCAGTGAGGATGTGTCACTTACTCATGATCTTTTTTTTTTTTTTTTCAGACATCATGATGTTTCCATCTCAAACCAGCGTGCTGTTTTCTGAGGATGGATACCATCCCCCCACTTTTACCCTGCAGTTGTGGCAAGAACAAGATGGTAAGCAATGCAGCCAGGAACTCCGAGGCTCTATTCCTGTGTCTGCTCAGGCAGCAAGAATATCAATCTATTTTCTCCCATGTCATCGCTGCTGCTCTTCTTCGATGCCATAGGTAAACTGAAAAATCCATCTTAGCCTTTGAAGTAGGACTAATTGGGGTATCTTGCTCAGGAGGGGGCTGCTCGCTGTCATCCTTAAAAGGCTACCTTCTTTAATGTGAAGAAATAAGAATGTTACAAGCAAATCCATTTAACTACAGTTTTATGAGATGGCTTCAGAATGAATCCTACTCTTTTAAAAAAGAAACTTAAAAGAGAAATAGTAAGAAGACATACAATCATAGATGATTTCTGCTTTGATCAACGTAGGGATGAATTATCAAGCCCAGTTACCTTGTTTTATAGATGTGAAAACAGGGTCCCCGAGAACAAGCATGGCTCGCCCAAAGTCACAGAGGGAACCGCAAGCCAGAGGTGGAACTCAATCCCAGTACCAATCACACGTTTTACTACAGTAGTCCCCAGTACCTGTGGCTTAACTTCCCATGGTCTCAGTCATCCACAGTCAACTGTGGTCTGAAAATATTAAATGGAAAATTCCAGAAATAAACAATTCCTAAGTTTTAAATTGTGTACCGTTCCGAAAAGCGTGATGAAATTTGTCAGCATCCCCCCCCCCAACATGCAGGGCTTGAATCATCACTTTGTCCAGCGTATCCATGCTGTGTACACACCCAACTGTTAGTCACTTACTAACCTTCTGGGTTATCAGATCTACCGTACTGGTACCATAGTGTATGGCTAAAATAACCTTTATTCTACTTAATAATGCTACACTCACACAACTTTTATTATAGTGCCTTGTTACAACTCTTCTACTTTATTATTAGCTAACCTCTTACTGTGCATCATTTATAAATTGAACTTCATCACAAGTATGTACGTATAGGAAAAAACAAAGTAGATATAGAGTTTGGTACTATGCAGTTTTGAGCATCCACTGAGGGTCTTAGAACGTACTATCCCCCACAAATAAGGGGGGACTACTACACCAAAATAAGGACTGATTGCATTATATACAACCTACCTCTAACCCTCCTATCCCGAGGCTGTCTCTGAACCACAAGACATTTAGGATCCCCAGAACTTCAGTGAAGATGACTGAGGAGGGTGGAGGTCAGCCTGAAGAATCCACAAAGGCAAAAGCATGCAGGTGAAGCACTGGTAGGTTGGAGGACCCTCCAGCAAAGTAAAGCCTGCCCTGGAATTTCCATCTCTTTGGTTTGTTTTTTTGTCAAATTCCAAACACAGAAAAGACCCAAGAACCACCCTATCTCTAGATGATATAACTTGAACCCAGAATCAATCTTCCAGAAAACTTACATGGGTCAGGGTTTTCCAAGAATCTATCCAAAACAACATAAAAATGAATTCAAAAGCACTCTAGGCCACTCCCCCACATGCAGGTACCATTTCCTGCTTCTCTTCCTGCCTTCGGAAACTTCTACGGCTGACCCTGCATGAAGAGACATCTGCAGCAAAGGGCCCTCACACGCCATTTGTATTCCAAGCCTGTGGGTCTCTGGTATCGTGTACTGGCTCCATTCTAATTGCCGTGCTTTTGCAAACTAAAAAAGGCAAACTATAATTTGGAAATGGTTGCTGCTGTGTTTGTTTGATTGTTTGTTTCCTTTTTTATAGCCCCAGCACATAGTAGCAAAATGCCGCACATATTGTGGGCATTTAATAAAGGCTTCTTGGGGAATTATTTTTTATTGGTGTGTTCTATTTGTGATGGCTCTATTTTGACTACATCTGCACTAGTTCTGTTGACATATTCCTAAAAATAATCCCATACTAATTTTGGAAATAATAAAATAGAACACTGATCCCCTAAATTGTGCTCTATATTATTGTATGACAGTTTATAACATCCAGAAAGACCTAAGAAACCCAATTAATCCTATGAAATATTTTAAATGAAAAATTCACTTTTGAATGTTAACTCAGATACCTGTGAGTCATATGTCTATGAATACAGAATGTACTCAAGCATGAAAGAAAAGGAGGAAATGTGCCCATGTCTTTGTCTACAGCAACTCTCGTACTCTGCAGGTGTTTCTCCGCTACAGGATGTTCGCAGGAAATTGCAATGAGAGTCCTCCTGTTGCAATTTCGGTATTAAACAGCAAACCCTGCCACTTTCCCAGCTTCTCAAGAATGTCATCTTGTAATGACAGAGTATTAGACTCGGAAGGGAGCAAGTCAATATTCTCTTTTTACAGATAATAAATCCTCATAGCTCTTTTCTTACATGCAAGGCATCAAATGTTTTTCTACAGTCTCTCCTAACCTTCCCTCAATCTTCTTCTTTTTAATGTCCTCGTCTCTGCCATGTATAATTTTTCCAGCTGCCTTTTCTCTTCCAAAGTTATTTAAATCTTCAGAATAAATTCTTTCCCACAACCAGAACTACCCCACCATTCTCTACAACACCTCCCACAGAATTCACACAAAAATTTTTAAACCTGGTTTCTGTCTTCCAGCATCTTGCATCAATGCACCGCTTGTCCATCTTCTGCTCAATGTCCTTGTCCACTCACAGACCAGGAATATGGAAAAAACACATCAATACCAATAACAACAAAATTGGTAGATCTAGAAGAAATGATTATACTCTATAGGGGAAGATTATAAGAAGCTATCAGGATGGCAAGAAGGTGGAATACTCTATTTAAAATCCCTTGAATTGAATGTTGGTTGTCACTATATAGAAAAAGTAATTGTCTGGGAGATGTGATTTATGAGGTACAAGGAGGACTCAAGTCTAAAACTATCTCACCCATCTGCTGAAAATTCATTTCATTGTAGCACAACCCATGAGACATATTTAAGTTAGATTTACTTTTAACAAAACACAAATGCTAAGAGGAGCAATACAGTGACTCCTATGAATTACTCCCAATTACAAATAAATCTGATTGATCATTGTACCACATCTGGGTTTGGAGAGATGGGTGAAAAAGGGGACAGGAGTAATATATACTAACTGCCAATTATAAAAAGAACCACAGGGATGTAAACACAACATAAGGAACACAGTCAATAGCACTGTAGTAAGTGTGCACAATGTCAGATGGGTACTGCGCTTCTGGGGGTGATCACTGTGCAAGTTATATAAATATCTAATCACTGCACTGTGCACCTGAAACCAGTATGACATTGTATGTCAACTGTAATTGAAAAAAATGTTTTAAACTTTACATCAAAATAGAAAAAAAGTGATTGACCGTCTTGCTCCCCTAAAAAATAGTTAGGACCCAATTCACGTGGAACTCCTTATAAAAAAGAACTGACAGTGAAATGTTTTGCATTATAGGGGTAAATATGGGATGAGTGTAAAGTTTTGGAAAGGGAGTATTAGAAGACAAGAGAAAAGAAAAAGTGGAAAGCAAGACAAGTGCCACTTTCCTCACAATGTTGAAAAACCCTATCCTTCCTTCAAAAGGATGGATTTCCTTTGCTAAAGAGAAGCAAACATACGTACTACTTTGACTTTCTGGTGATTGTTGTGGTCCTTGAGAATTTTTATAATCATTGAGCACTTTTGAAAGTGTTGATTCTAAACCTTTGTACTCACATAGAGCACTTTAGTAATTCCTTCAGCTGGAGCAAATGGGTATTCTCAGAGGGAAAAGGAGTGAACTGAGACAATGAATGACTACGAGAAAAAAAGAAACAGGTAAGAAAAGTCAGTCCTTACTTGGAGGCGGTAGTATCCAGCAAGAAACAAAACCTAGTGAGGTTTATACCAGGGGTTTCCAACCAGGAGTGACTCTGTCCCAGGACACATTTGGGCAATCTGGAGACATTTGGGGCGGTCATAATTGGGAGGGGAGAAGGCTTCTGGCATCTAGTAAATGCTGTTAAACACCCTAATGGTACATAAGCCAACCACCCACATCACCAACAGTGCTGAGGTTAAGAACCTCTAGACTGGACCTCTGTAAAAAGGACAAATGATTGCAGGAACACTCAAACAAGGGTCTTTGACCAGGTTATGGAAAGGTTATCCAGAGAAGATTTCACTCTGCTTGTGCTGATCTACCCAGCCCAGAATAAGGTCTATGTTTTCTGCAGAAGTTTGTTAAGACAAATACAGATACCAGTGTGATAGGGTCTAACTAGTTGTCCTCCAAGACTTCATTCCCCAACTGCCCGAAGAATGTAAGCAGGAGTCAGCGCACTGGCGACCTACTATGCAGAGCGCTTTGATAAGATGCAGAGTTATGGCTTGGAGAGGTGCCAAAATCTTAAGAACTACATCCGTATTTAGACATGAAACAAAAGCAGACATTCCAACCTTGGGATTTTCCCATCCTATGAAAAGTATGGAAGTCCACATGAATCCAGGTGATAATGACGACAATGATAGCAACTGGGGTTGACTCAAAATTTCCTGTTTGTCAAACACGTGCTAAATTCTGTACATGCACAACACGTGCTCATTGGAAACTAGGACTATCCATTTTGCAGTTAAAGAAACTGAGGCTCCAAATATAAGGTAATAATTGGGAAAAAGAGAAATTTAGAAACCAAACCTAGCTATGTCTGACTCCAGCATCTAACTTCCTGATGAATCAAACTACTGAATCCAAGAAAAAATAAAAAAGAAAAACCAACACGCCTTAATTTATCCCTCAATTATTTGAGTGCCTTGTAAGAGCTGAGACCACAGCAATGAAGAGAACAGACAGGTGCCTTGATCTCCGACAACAAACAAATTACAGAGGACAGAGAATCTCCAGAATGAGATTCTCTCGGGCAGACTCCAGGCAACTGCTAAAGCCCACAAGATGGAGGCAGAAACAAGAGCTTTTCTTCTTCAACAGATTTTGACTCCCTTTAACGAGAGCCCGTGCAAAGCATAGTTTGACCATGTTCTGAGTCCTCTGCTCTGTCAGAGGCCAAAATAAAACCTCTCTCCTCCTTTCAAGTAGAAGGAGCTCTCTTTCCCCACTAAAAAAGATTTGATGACCAATTCCAAATAAGGACTCTCTATAAGAACTTGTCGCTTTCTACCCATCCAGCTCTAGAGAAAATAGATTTAGGGCCTTCTTGACAGAAACTTGAAGTCATCAGATCCCAGACCTCCAGTCCCACAGAAAATGATGAGAGGCATCAAAATACTACAAAATAGTAAGAAAAAGAGCTGCAGAAGAATTTGTCTAAACAAACAGATGCCGCCTGCATGCGAATCAGTCTCTCACATTATGAAAAACACCGTAGAGCAGAAAAATCCCCTGGGTTAGGACTCAAAAGTCACAGTTTCATCACTTACTGGAAGTGACCCTGGACAGGTCAATTAACCCTCTCAGAACACACATCCCCTCACCTATTAAATGAGAATAATAGCTCCCCTGCCATCCCTTACAGAAACGCAATAAATAAAGTAATATAGATGGAAGGCACTCTAATCTGTCAAGGTTACCCCTTAGGCTTGGTATCCAGTTTCATCCATCTCTAATTGTTGGAGGCCAAACATTTGGTTAGAAACATAGCTGTTTACTAGCAAGCACATCACAACACGCAGTCAGTGTGTGGTGTCCCGTCACCAAGTGCCACCTGGGAGGCACGCACTCAAGTGGCAGAACCTGACTACGGCGGTGTCTCCATGAGACGGCGCTGGAGCTTCCTCGTTTTCAGTTTCCAGCTTTATTATTTTGCTTAATTCTGAGAACCAAATAACTCATTTATAGTCATGAACTCTCATGTCTGATATTTGAGCACACTTTTCACAGATACACAGTATGTTCATGTGTATAATGCGCACCCACGTTTTTGTGCACATTATACAGGAGATTATTATACCCATGGTGTGCAATCATCATACCCACGTATAATGCACACCCTTATTTTTCCCTCAAAAATTTGGGCAAAAAAGTGTGTTATACACAGCAAAATACAGTATTGCACAAATGCCCATTAGGATTTTATAACCAGTAACAGGGAAGGGGTCACGTTTCTCCCCTCCCCATCTAAGCTACCATTTACCAACCAAGTTTAACTAGTAATAACAACAACAAAACCAAAAATATGGGTGGGAAATTTAGCTGACACCTATTCTAGTAGTATTGAAATATGACAAATGAGTGCCCAACTATAACATAAGGAATGATAAGTTTATATAGTTAAAGGTAGAGACTTAGTTACTAGTAGATGTGATTTAAAAACAATCTAAATATCATTGTCCTTAGTACTGAGGTATGACTTCTCCCAAGTACAAGCTCAAGATGCCTATACTAAGTTCTAAAAAACATTTCAATTATGCAGCAACAACTAAAAGCATAGGTTCTGGACCAGACTACTCAAGTTCTTCTCCACGGGTTACCACGTGATCTTGCACAAGCTTCCGAATGACCCTGGATAGGTCATTTAACTCTCAGTTGCTTTATGTGTAAAATGAAGATAATAATAGTACCTACCTCCTAGGGCAACTGTGAGCATGAAATGAGATAATCCAGGTAAACTATGTAACATTACGCCTAACGTTACAGTACACACTGAGGAAATGTTTTGCAGCTATTTATTGCTATTAAATGATCGTCATCTGAGAGATAGCTATGGCCTTACTTTCTCTACAAAGGTAAATGATCTAAAAGAACTATTAACTCTCAGGTCCACTTCAATTGCTAAACACAGATTCAAACACTGAGCAGCTAAGGGTAAGTTTTCTGAAAGCCTGGCATCTAACCATAGCAGCAGCAGCATCTGTGCAAGAGCGACTGACTGGCATAGAAAGCAAACCACAGCAAGGTCCTGGTTGCAGCTGAGTAACTTCACAGGACTGAGTTCCTAGCAGCCCCAGCATCAATGCAGAACATGCTGACAGGAGATGACAGGAGGCCAAGGAAAAGCCAGGCCACAGACCAAAGTCGGCAACTCTCAGGAGCATTGAGGGTCCGAAACAGGCATTACGACCTTGGTGAAAATTCCCACTGGGGTGCAAGGAGGAGCTCTGAAGGGAATAGAACTGACAGGGAAACTAGTGAGGCCATGAAAGACCAAATGGACTTGCTAGAGGTTTGAAGAAATCATAATGGCCTTACCAAATGGCAAGTATTAAAAAGCTGGAGATGGAACTGGGAGCCTTTCCTGGAGCCCACCCTACATTTCCGCCACTCCAGATGACTCTAGTTACAACTGTTAATTCTGCTACAGCACTTGTTTTGAAAACTCAGATTTGGTCCAACGTGACTGATGACATTAGAAAACAATTTAAGCATCACTGAGTTTTGCATTTGCTTGTATGCAATTGCATCTTTGGGAAAGACTAGGTGAACAAAGAGAATGCCTCCCAACTGAACTAAGCCACATAGGAATGCATGTGGCTTAGAACATGTATGTGTACACGTCAACATCTACCAGCTTCCTCAGCTACCTTACCAGGAGCCACACTGATTCACGTCTGGACTTAGAATTTGCACTCCCATTTCCGATAACGCACCTGCCACCACTTCACGATAATTCGCAACACACAATCCTTCTCTGCCAACTTCCACAGGCAAACTTGAGATCTTTTTCAAAGCAATGTGCCATATTTGTTGCAATATTTATAAATTTTTTAACCTTTTACCATGTGTGAAACTGTGCTGTCATGTTTATTACATGTCACTTACGCCATTTTTGAGCGCTTTGCTCCTAACCCTCCCCCTGCTTTTTTCTCATAAGCCTTATGGTTTTTCCACTGTACAGTTATGCAATAGTGACTTTTAGGAATGCATATGGCACATGATAGCAGAACTGACTGTATCTTGCCGTGACCACACACACTCTGATGTTTTACACAACCATGAACAATAGAACTGTTCCCGATGGCTGGAGTCCCACCCTGCATCTTACGCTCATGTTCACTTTCCCTTCCGAATTAACTCATCCAGAGAACCTTTCATGGCTGGCCGGCTTGCCTACGCACGGGCCCTGTCTCTGAGCTCTTGCAGCATCACTCTCCATGCATGCTCTTTTATTGATCGTTAACTGAGCACCGTGTGCAGGAATTACACGTTTTCCAATATCTCCAACACTGTTTTGAACCTCAACAGGAGAGACCTGCCTAATGTATTTGTTTATCTTCAAGACAAATATCTTATGTATCTGTATGTGCACTTTAATACATGTTTGCTGAGGTAAAGGGAACAGCAAAACAAAGCACTTCGCAGCTTAACAACCCGCATTTCACAACTCAGCAGCAATGTCTATGCACTACAGAATCTCAGGAAGGAAGGAAAGGGAAAACAAAAGGAACCAAAATCATTCAAAACAAGCTGAGTGTGTTGCAATCTGCCCAATCAATAAAAGAGGTGTAAAATTAAGGGAACTCAGTGGAAATAGTCCATGCCAAAGGAACCCATGCCACTGGAGGACACATCAACGTGCAGGGAAGAAGTATCTGAAAACAATGGAAAAATGTGTTTATAAATAAATTGTGAGTTTCGTAAGTGGAGGACGAATGAGACTGTGTTGCACCTACACAGTAACCCCTTGCCAAAAACTTCATAATAGCTCCTCCATAATGGTTTCCCCTTGCTAAGCAGCCTTTTAACTCTTAAGTAAGATTTTCCATATATGTTGTAGGAAAGGCTTTTCAGGGAGAGCTTACTAACTTTGACATGAGGTATGTTTAAGCTAACCAAAGGGAATATTTTCTGGTCTTCCCTGGAGACCAAAATAAGACATAATAAAAAGTTCCTTTTAGTTGGTCACTCTATATAATGAGACAGGCTGAGGTTAAAAGTCTTATAGATTCAGAACCCATGCATACAAGAAAACACTCAGAAAAGAACCAACCCTAGTGACTTTAAAGAACTTTAGTAGAAATGAGAACTGCAGTCAAATTTCACCAAATGAAAATTACCCTTTATGTTGCTTTCAAAGCTGCATGCAAGGGGACAACTGTCCTTGAACTTAAGATCCACTCACTGCCTGTTCGCCAACACAAGAACAAGACCATGTAGCAACTGAAGTAAATTCACTTCAAGCCTTTCATTTTGTTACTGACAGAAAAATTTTCCTCCAATTGGTAAGATATGAAATAGAAAAAAAAAAAAAAACAGAAGGACAAAGAGCATCACAAAGCAATGTTATAAACAGAGGCACAACCTCAATTTACAAAACATAGTAAATTCATGCAGAAAAAGAAAAAAGCACTCACTCCAAAGATACAGCAGAGTAAGTAAATAAATAACATGAAGGAAAACAAACCAAGACTTTGCTAAACAAGCCTTACATATAAAACCCATTTAAGCTGAGACTTCCAAGAAAACTGCCACAGGCCACCTCTGGACTTCAAGACCTCAAGGGTGATTTAAATTAACTGACATGGTTACTGATGGGGATAAAGAAATGAGGTATTTCAGAGGGGACAGAAGCTCCCTTGGCTGTAAAGCAGGGAGCATATAGACGAAAAACTGAATGACGGCAGCGGATAAAGAAACTGCTATCACAATCAGTTTTTCCCAATTTATGTATACAATGTCCCCCACAAAACAGTCCTCCACGGCTATGCAGATCTTTATCAGAGAACCCCTAATTTTCCTACTTCTAGCTACAGGGTCTGGGAGAAGTAAGGCCGTCTTGACTGTGGTTGGTAGGGTAATAATATGGGTGTGATAATTTATAGTTTTAATTTGAACATTTCACCTAAAGTGTCATATGGTGTGTTTGAGTGTGATACTGTTGTGTTACAGAATTACAGGCTTACGATTTTGTAATAAAAGATTTTGTAATAAAAAAGAGGCATTATTTGTGCTGGGCCCTGTATGGCAATCTTTGCTGCCATGTAATGCAGTCTTGTAAATTTGTAATGATTTCTAACATCACTTGAGGACTTTTCCATGCCAGGTAGTATTTTAAGTACTTTATGTATATTAGCTTAATCATTTCATGTAAGAATTAAATATTACTGTTTCCACATTTACGCATGAAGAAACTGAGGCACAGAGAGGTTAACTGACTTAGCGAGGATACACAGAACCAAAATTTGAGCCTACATGAATCTAGACCTAAAGTCTGTGTTACCACTTACTATACCAAACAATGAACAAATGTTAATTATTTAAATGTGTCCTCCCAAAAGCATTATACTTCAGGACCCATTTCAGAATTGATGCCCAAGACCAACAGACTCTTTTGTGGATTCCTATTGTACACGCCCAGCTCCAGGGGAGAACAGGTAGCCAACCTGGCACTGGCAGTTACTCAGCTATACGCAAAGGGCTGGCTCCAAGAGACGCATCCCAATTTGCTGCAGGGCTGCGGAGTGCCATTCACCAGCTAGGAAGAGAAAATACACACAGCTACTAGGACCAGCTCCAAAATGGGAAACAGCATGTCATAAATTATCATGTCTCTAGAGACAACACTTGCCCTCTATTCAAAACTGCTGACAAAAGTTCCCTCTTTTGCCCCTTAGTAATTGAAACTGCAATTTGTCAACAGCCAGCAAGTTAGGTGGGCCACACAAAACCTTACCTTAACACTGTGCCTCCTATAATACTTGGCAACTGCTCTTGGCAAACACTGATGGCAATACTGTTCCCACTTGGCCTAAGGATCCAGAGAGGGAGGGGATGAAGCGAGGTGCCCTGAATAAATCTGCGTTATGGATTTCATCACAGATTCCAAGAAGAGTTCTTTGGATGCTCCTTGGTGTTAAGTGTGCAATGCCAGAAACAGAAAGGACAGATTGTCAGACTAGTAAGGTATAGAGTAGGAAGGACATACTTGGAAACCCTATGCTAAAAGCTAAATACCCATATCCAAAAGCACAGAAGGATTTTTTATGTCCCAAATTATAACTCAATATCATCAACAGCTTAAGTTCTCACTGCCTCCAAAAAGTATTCCTGATCCACCAAGGTTATTCCAGATGGCCTCAAAGAACCTTTCATTCACTCTTCTCCTGTGCATCTTGCATTACACTGTGACCTGCGATTGCCTACAGACTTGGTCACCTCATCACTGGGCTCTTGCCACATGACCTCCTTAAGAGCAGACACTGTCTCGTCACCATGTCTTGCCTGTACCGTACCCAGCACACAACAGGCACTCAATAATTTCTTGAATGAACGAATAATACCTGCTGGCAGATTCTAAACCTAAACTCATCTTTAGGTCCAACCACAGCATGAGCTGGAGTCAGCTCCTAAAATATTCAGGGCCAGCTAAAGGCTATGCATAACTGAAGCTAGCACAAATCTTCTATGAAATGGGAGAAGGAAAAGATGGATTTGGGCTCTGTAATGACACTTCTGGAGGAATGTGGAAGGATGACTACTCACGGGGAAAAGTGGAAAATACCAGGAAAAAAAGTGAAAAGCAACAATGACAATTCTGAAATAACTTTTAGTCCATATTATGGGTTAAGATCCAAAGAAAATACACACAGTTGGATAATCAGGTAAGATTTTTCTTTTGCTTTATTTTTGCTTCCTATCCTGCTTTACTGATTTGCCTGCATTTTATTTCCTGGCCTGTTTACCTTAAACTGCATACCTATTTGCAAATCCTTAAAATCGGTATTTAACTGAGTTTGGGTGTGTCCTAGGGAATAAGTGGGACAGAAGAGCAGAAAGCCCAGAGAATTTTTTTTCTAGATGAACAATTTTGCTGGGCCAAATGTTCTCCCCAAGTAACCACTTATATATTTTATCATTTTAATCTGTTTTTACTTTACTAGAGTGAAGACAAGTGGTTCTCTGAGTTCTTTAACAGACCACTTGTGAAGTCATTTCAATCATATATATTGAAGTTTTTATACACATAAAAATATAGAATTTGAAAGGGTAGGAAAAAAAATGAATCAAAAAAAGGCCAGCATTTACCTTATGGTACACAACATCAGTTAATATAAAATATACACAGATGTGTGTTCTACCATCATATTGCAGAACCTGAAACAGCTGCTCAAGCCTCCTGAATCTTCCTGATTTTATCCCTGTGAATCAGAACTACCACTCGTAGCGGAGCAGCGCTAGGATAACTGTCCACGCATCGCTGGCCACCATCACCGCTAACAGATACTTGCACTTTGAACACAAACAACAAAAAACAAGATGTTCCCATAAGACACTAGCACATTTGAAATAAACAGAAGCAAGGACACTTCAGGGGCATCCATTCATTCATGCATATGTGCATTACGCATTGGAAACGTACTGATGTTTCTTAAAGTCCTAGCATGGGTCAGGCATTGTGTTGGCTTCGAGGGATATAAAATAAAACATTTTTAGTTTGCAAGGTGTGTAATATATTGAAGGAGTCAGTCTGTAGGCAAGTAATTTGAATACAGCCAAAACAAATATGGTATGGTCAGTTGAGAGGTTTATTCAGGAAATAACACCCTCAAGGAAGAAAAGGCACATCCACTAAGTTATAAAGGACACGGGTATCGGCAAGTTTGTCTGTCTGTTTCTCTTTGTGTAGGGTGGGAATTATGTGGCAGGCACAGGGGGAAGGAAGGAGAAGGGAGGGCGTGGGAAAGGAAGTACGAAGGTGAGAAAAAGCACGGTATAAACAAACAAGTTAGAGCCACTAGAGCAGCAATTGTGAGACAAGAGGGGTAAGAAATGGAGCATCACAAATGGAGGGTGAAGAGCCTTTTATGCCTTGTTAGGAAACCTGGACTTTCCCCACGGGCAGTGGAGGGCTAACGGGAGGTTTTCGACAGGGAAGTGAGGACGTCACAGTTGGGCATGTCAGGAGACTGGCTCAGATGGCACAACTTCTGCACAGTCATTACGGCACCAGGTCAACATGTGGTAAAGCCTGCGAGGTGCAACACGACTGTTCAGAACGGGAAGTTCTGGACAGCGAGCAGAGTCCTGATTAGGGAACAGAGAGAACCCTGATTAGGACAATGGTTCCTGACCCTAAAAGATGTATGGAGCGACCTCCATTGCCAGGAATGAGGCACAACTTACACACTGCCGGTGGGAGAGCATGTTGCTGAGATGACGATATTACATAAGTCATAATCATGCAACAAATCCCCTAAAAATGGTCTTGCCCTTTGGCTTAGTAATTATGCATCTGGAAAGACAGCCCGAAGAATAATCTAAATTTAGGTGAATATTTACACACAAAGATGTTAATCACAGCAATTTCATGGGAGCAAGTATTTGAAAAAAATACCCAACAATAGGGAAATGACTAAATACAGGTAATGGATTTATTCAGTGAACAATCACACACCCATTATAAATCCATTGTAGGTATAATTTTAATAATACCAAAAAAGCTTCCTTTGTAATAAGTGAAAGAAAAAACAAGATGAAAAATTGTACATAATACAATCACCTCTAAAAATAGCTACTTGTACCTTTAAAATGTGAGCAGGCTAGGGACACATAAAAATGCTGAGTACTTAATTTTAAGATGGGAGAATATGGGTAGTTTTTTCTGATAATTTTGTATTTCCCAGATTTTCTATAATGTGTATTTGGTTATTGGAAAACAAAAATAATAAACTTTAAAAACATTATTTAGAATTCCCAATGCTGGCCAAGGTGGAAGAACCCCTCTCTCTCCACCACCAATTTTAACTAAAAACTCTAGACAAACACAAAATGCAAGTATTGTTGACCCTTGAACAATATAGGAGGTTAGGGCACCGACCCCCTGTACAGTTGAAAGTCCCTGCATAGCATTTGGCTCCCCCAAAACTTAACTACTAATAGTCTACTGCTGACCAAGCCTTACCAATAACATAAACAGTCAACACGTATTTTGTGCATTACATGTATTATATACAGTATTCTTAAAATAACATATGCTAGAGAAAAGAAAATATTATTAGGAATAGCATAAGGAAGAGAAATATATTTACAGTATTTATTGAAAAATAGGCCATGTATAAGAGGGCCCACACAGTTTGAACCTGAGTTGTTCGATGGTCAACTGCACTTGAAAACTCTGAAAAATAAACAGGAGCAGGTGATTCAGGGAGGGAAGTCAAAACTGAAAGAACCACCAGCACAATGGTGGTTTCCTAGACTTCTCTTCCCGCCTGCACATTCCTGCTCAGACCCACCACTGGGCCTGAGGCCCAGAACCACACATTGGGTATCAATGGCAAAACAACCTCCAAGAAAAAAGCCCCTCTCTTTCCCTCTCTCTTTTTCTGTCCAGAGGACTTGGAAAAGGGACCCCTGCCAACAGGAGAGTGTGGATGAAATCTTTCCTTTTTTTCTTCTCCCATTTCTGCCCAGAGGCCACCTGTGCTCACGATGTTGCACTACCACCACAGCTGTGACAGAGGCATTTAAAATCTGGAGAGAAAGCCCATGTTTTGATTGAAAGAACTGGGACAAGTGAATCCAAGTCATTTAAAAAATGTGAGGGTATCAGCATTTCTCTCTCTGTCTCCGTCTTTCCTACCATCTCTACCCAGTCTCTCCCTCCCGAGGGCAGCCCCGGTGGGCAGCACTACACAACCGCACATGGTCTTCAACCGAGAGAAACACGGGCCTCTTAGCCAGAGAAACACAAACAGACCCGTATGAGTGAGAAAGTATTAGGGAAAAATCCTTTGAGGAAAGAGCTAGGGAAGGGGATCCTCTAACACTGTGTATAAACCAACACACGTCACGTCTCAGATCCACCCCGACCTGCACCTGCATGACCCAGGCACAAAAAAAAGAAAGAAAGAAAAGAAAAAAACCAGCAAAGGCTTTGACAACTAATTACCTATAATCAAAGCTACCACTCAAGTCCCAAATAAACCCCAGAGTAGGGAATGCACAAAGTAGCCCAAAGCAGCAGAGGAAAGGCTTGGAAAACAGAACTGACATTGAGCAACCCATCTAATGAAGTGGCACAAACCTAAATGGGTTGACTGCCTACAAAAACAAAGAAACAAAAGAAATCAACATTCTCAAGAGGATTTGAACAAGGCTCAGAGTCTCATAAAATAATATTCAAAAGTCCAGGATGTAATACAAATTCATTCAAAATACAAAACACCAGAAAATTCTGACCAATTCACAAGGAAAACAACAAACAATAGGTGCTGACGAAAGATGGCCCTGACCTTTAAATTAATAAAGACTTTAAAGAAGCAATTATAGTGGGAGGGGGGGAATGGAGACAACTGTACTTGAACAACAATTTAAAAAACAGAAGCAATTTTAACTATGATAAATATGAACATACTCTTACAATGAATGGAAAAAGAAAGTTCTCTGCAAAGATAAAGAAATAAAAAGAGCAGGTTTGTTAGTTTGTTTTTCCTTATTTATCTCCTTTGTTTCAAGCCAAGAGATACACACACACCCGTGAAATTAAAAGTTCTGAAATTTAAAAGTTCATTGGATTGTCTCAATAACAGAATGAAAATGAAAAATAAACCTGTCAGTGAACTTGAAGACAGATCAATAGAAATTATCCAATTTGAAAAGCAGAGAGAACAATGAGTTTCTAAATAATGAGCAGAATCTCACAGACGTATGGGACAATACCAAAAGTCTAAAAATTGTGTCACTGACTCACCAGAATGAGAGAATGATAATGGAGCAGGAAAAAAAATATTTGAAGAAATAATGGCTTACAGCATCCAAAATTTAGTGAAATACATTAATTTGCAGATTCAGTAAGCCCAGTAAAACTTAAATAAGGTAAATTCAAATAAAACCAAGCCCAGATATCCCTGAACCATGTACCTCTGGTGGCTGGGTATCATCCCACAAGGTGAAAGGTCTCTGGTTCAATGCCCAGTCGGGGTACACATACCTGGGTTGAGGGTTCAGTCCTCATTCTGGCGTGTTCGAGAAGCAACTGACTGATGTTTCTCTTTCCCCTTTCTGCCCCCTTCTCCTCTCTCAAAAAATAAATAAAATATTTTTTAAAAGCCCAGACATTATAATCAAATGGCTAAAAGCAGCCAAAGAAAAAAGGAACACCACATATAGGAGAGGAACCCAACTGAATTTCTCATGAGAAACCACGGAAGCCAGAAGACAATGCAGCAAACCTTTTAAAGCACTGAAGGAAAGGATTTATCAACCCAGGACTAAAAGTCACTGCAAACATACTTTAGGAATAAAATAAAGACATTGTCTGAAAAAGTAAAACAAACAGTATTTTTCACCAGCAGAATGGCAATATAAGAAATACTTCAGGCAGTTCTTCATATGGAAGGGAAACATCAGGAATAAAGCAAGAGCAAGAGAAATAACAAATAGCATGGTAAACAGATCAGGTAGCTTCCTCAAAGTTTTCAAAAGTCAGTGTGACACCTGAAAGCAACAACTCTAGCACAGTGTGGGTAGGGTGGATAAAGTCTACATGGTGGACTGAGAAAGTCACCTTTGAACACCATAAGCCCCTCCACACATGCAAAAAAACTACTAATAAAATAATATAAAGAGATAAAACCAAAAAGGTGATTGATAAAATGAAAGACCAAAATTTCAAACCATACAAAAGAAGGCAGGAAGGGGTACCAGAGAAAGGAAAAAATAGAAGATAAAAATAGGAAAGAATATAATGTTAGACCTAAATCCAACTTTACCAGTAATTACATTAAATGCAAATTAAAAGACAAACTATTGAGACTAAACAACAACAAAGACCCTACTATAAGCTGTATACAAAACCCACATTAAATATAATGATATACATGGGTTAAAAGTAAAAGGAAGAAAAATATGTATCATGCAAAGTCAAATCAAAAGAAAGATGGAGTAGCTATATTAATATCAAACAAAGAAGACATCAAAAACACAAATGAAGATGAAAAGTAACGGTCCCTGATGAGAAAACTACCAATTCAACAAGGAGACATAATAAAATTTAATTGTTTTTATGCATTTAACAACAGAATACCAAAATGCATAAAGCAAAAACCAGTAGAACAGAAAAAGAAAATAGATATGTCCATCATTATACTTGGCAACTTCAATGCTTCTTAGAACTGAAAGAAAAATCAGAAAAAAATTAATAAAAAGTTGGGAGAAGTACAACACTACCAACCAACATGATCGGACGGGTCTGGTACATTATACCAAAAACAACAGAATGCCTATTCTTTCCAGGTGAAGATGGATCATTCCCAAGATATACCACAACAAAGGCCATAAAACAAACAAACAAATGTAAGAAAAATTAAATGCTACAAAGTGTGTTGTCTGATCACAATAGCATTAAACTGAAAATCAATAAAGATATCTGGAAAATGCCCAAGTATTTTGAAATTAAACAACACATTTCTAAATAATCCATAGGTCAAAAAGGAAGTCTCAAGCAAAATTAGAATACATTTTGAACTAAATAAAAACAAAATGAAATTACAACATATCAGAATTAGTAGGGTTCAGTCAAAGAAGTGCATAAAGAGAAAATAACACCAAATGCTTATATAAAAAAAGTTCACAAACCATTAATATAAGCTTCCATTCCAAGAAACTACAAAAAGAGCACATTAAACCTAAAACATGACAAAAGATGGAAATAATGAAGGCAAGAGCAAAAATTAATGAAACTGATAAAATAAATTAATGAAACCAAAAGCCAGTACTCTGACCAGAAAAGTTCATAAAACTCTATCCAGATTTACAAAGAAAAAAGAGAGAAGACAAAAATTACCAATAACAGGAATGAAAGAGGGAGTCACACAGACCTTACAAAAATTAAGAGGATAACTCATAACTATCAACAACTGAACCTAAAGAAAAACAAAAAAAAACTAAGCAAACAACTGGAACAGGAACAGAACCACAGAAATGGAGATCACATGGAGGGTTATCAGGGGGAGGGGGAGGGGAGAACGGGGGGAAAGGACCAGGTAATAAGAAGCATAAATGGTGGGTACAAAATAGACAGGGGACAGTTAACAGTAGTATAAGAAATGGAGAAGCCAAAGAACTTGTACGTATGACCCATGGACATGAACTATGGGGTGGGTGAATGCTGGAGGGTGGGGTGGGTTGCAGGGTGGAGGGGAATAAATGGAGGAAAAAATGGGACAACTGTAACGGCATAATCTATAAAATATACTTTAAAAATTAAGAGGATAGATAATAAGGGAACACTATGAACACCGTATTTGGCAACTTAGATGAAATAGACAATTATTTGAAAAAAACTATCAAACTGAAACAGATAATGTGAATAGGCCTACCACTATTTTTAAAGATTCAATTCATAATTGAAATCCTTCAACAAAGAAAACACCAGGCCCAGATGGTTTCACTGGGAAATTCTACCATATATTCAAGGAAGAACCCATATCGATTCCACAAAATCTCTTTCATAGTTTTTGGATCCATTCATTTGCTGATGGGCACTTAGGTTGCTTCCAGTACTTGGCTATTGTAAATTGTTCTGCTATGAACATTGGGGTTCTTAGGGTATACTATGGTATATTTACACAATGGAATTCTATGCAGCAGAGAGAAAGAAGGAGCTTATACCCTTTGCAACAGCATGGATGGAACTGGAGAGCATTATGCTAAGTGAAATAAGCCAGACGGTGAGGGACAAATACCATATGATCTCACCTTTAACTGGAACATAATCAACAGAAGAAAAATGGAAACAAAATATAACCAGAGACATTGAAGTTAAGAATAATCTAACAATAGTCGGGGGGGAGGGGACAGTGAGGAGAGGGGATTACAGGAACTACTATAAAGGACACATGGACAAAATCAAGGGGGAGGGTGGAGGTGGGGGAGGGAGGTGGGTTTGGCTGGGGTGGGGTGGAGGGATGGGGAGAAAAGGCATAAACTGTAATTGAATAACAATAAAAATATTTTTAAATCTCTTTCATAAAACAAGAGGGAAAAACACTTCCCAACTCATTTTATGAGTCTGGAATTACACTGATACTAAAACCATACAAAGGAATCACAAAAAAGGAAAACTACAATCAGCTATTCTTCACATAGTGGCAAAAATCCTCCAGAAAATATTAGCATGTCATATGTGTGTGTGTGTGTATACACACAAAGTGTTTCCAGAAGGTACCCAGCCATGTAATATGAAAAAGACACATTTATTGAAGAAGATACAAGATACAAGCAACACTGTACACAGGACAATGACACTCAGTCGCCTGCAAAGTAGGCACCTTGGGCCCTCACACAATTTTCCCAATCGCCATCAGCTGCCCTGTCATATTTTCCTGAATCTCAAAAGTCTCTTCTTTGTCAAAGGTGATTTTAATTTGGATAAAAGCCAGAATTCACAGGGCGCCAAATCTGAGCTGTACAGAGGCTGAGCCACCTGGGTAATTTGATGTTTTGCCAAAAAACTCTGCACAAGATGTGATGCGTGATCAGGCACATGGTCGTGAGGAAGCTGCCAACCACCAGTTGCCCATGGCTACAGCCTTCTCAATCATCCAAACAGTTTCCACAGAGGAAAGGTCAAGCTTAACACAAAATTTGATGCAGGTTCATTGCTCTACTCACTCAGTCATTTTGAATATGATGGCCACACAGTACACATGCTCACTCAACAGTGTCAACTGCCCCACTGACTAGTACAGTGAAGTCATCGTTGTTCATACATGCGCATTCTGGTCCACTCTCCTTGGCTGCCAGATTACATCAATGTTGTACAAACTATTCTCATTATATTAACAATGATTGGACTTTTTCTGGAAAGACCTCATATATCTATATCCCCCAAAATCCAGAATCATCCTCTGGAGCGTGGGCCCCTTGTAGTACAGGCTTCCCTCACTAGGTGAGTGTTCTAGGAACCCATTTGTATCAGTGCACCAGCTGGCCTTGTTGTGAGAGGCTGCGTTCGGCTTCAGTAGATTTTTTGGAAGACTCTTAATATCTTTACCCATTTCATGATGGGTGATTTACAAGTGCACCTGCCAGCACCACAATGAGTGTTCAGCAGCTGTTCACCAAAAACAATATGACCCTCATGCCCCACCCTCCCTATTCACTCAATCCCACCCTCAGTGACTTTTTGTTTTCCTGGATGAAAAAAAAGTCCTCAGAGGGAAGTGTTTTGCCAATGTGATAGAGGTGAAACAAAAAATGGTAGAAGCACTACAAGGCATCAAAATTGATGAGTTCAAAAACTGTTTTGGGCAGTGGAAGAAAGTCTTGATAGGTGTATTTCATCAAATGGAGAGTGCTTTGAAGGTGACTGAAGTTTACACATCTAAGAATACATACACAAGCTTTAATAAAAAATCCGGGGGTGTTTTGTTTCCCCCTCATACACTATATGTATACATATATTATTTCATATTTGGAGATGATTCCAACAACACAAGTCTATTTCAACATTCTAAAAATACATGTAATTCACCATATTAACAGACTAGTAAAGAAAAGCCATATAATTACATCAAAAAAGAAGAAAACATTTCACAAAATTGAATACCCATTCATTACTAAGAAAAAAATCATAATGGCAGCACAATGTGACTAAAAGGGAATTCTCTGAACCCAACGAAGGGCATCAACAAAGAAAACCTACTGCTAATATCAAGCTTGATAAGAGACTGGCTGCTCTCCCCTATAATTGGGGAAATACTCTCACCTTTTCTTCCCAACATCTCACTCACAGTCCCAACCAGTGTGATGAGAGGAAAAAAAGAGGCGGGCAGATTGGAAAGGAAGAAATAAAACTATTCCTGCTTGTAGACAACATGATTGCTTATGTTAAAAAAATCTCAAGAAATCCTCATAAGAACCTTTTATAACTAGTGAGTGTTTTTGTAAGGTCACAGGAAACAAGTTAGAAATATAAAAACTAATACTTAGATAAGTAACAATAATCTATTGGAAACCATAAAAATTTTAAAGTATCATGTATAATAGCACCCCCAATAAAATACTTAGACGAGTAAGAATTTAACAAAATATTCAATATGTATACACTGAAAATTACAAAACACTGACGTAAAAGAAGTAAAAAAGATCTAACTAAAAGGGGAGATACAGCATGCTCATGGATTGAAACATTCACCATTATTTAGGTATCAGTTATCCTGAATTGAGCTATAGAAACTGCATTATAGAATCAATGCAACGCCTATAAAAATATCAGAAGGATTTTGTAACTATCAACAAGCTGATTCTAAGAATTACATGGGAAGGCAAATAACCAGATTATACATAACAATTTTGAAAAACCAAAGTTGGAGGACTCACTGTATCTGATTCTAAGGCATTCTATAAATCTTAGTAATGAAGAGAGTATGATAGTACCAAAGAATAGACACATATATCACTAGAAAAGAATGGAGAAACCAGAAATAAAACTACACAAATAGAATCAATTAATATTGACTATGATGCATAAGCAATTATGAAGAAGGGAAAATCTTTTCAACAACTGGTACTAGAATGATTGAGCATCCACGTAGGAAGGAAGGAAGGAAGGAAAGAAAGAAGGAAGGAAGGGAGGAAGGATGGACCCTTGCCATATACCCAGCATCTTATACAAAAATTAACTGATAATGGATCAAAAGTCTAAATGTAACATGTAAAACTACTAAAAATTTATGAGAAAATATGAAAGAAATTTTTTCAACTCTGGTTTAGGCAAATAGTCCTTAAACACAGCACCCAAAAAATAAATAAATAACCTTGACTTAAATTTAAAACTTTATGCTCTGCAAAAGCCTCTATTAAGAGAACTAAAAGACAAGCCAAAGAGTGGGGGAAAAAACCACTTTAAATTCACAAATTTGACTAAGGGCTTACATCCAGAGTATATGAGGAACACAACAATAAGAAAACAGCCATCCTTTTAAATGTGCGAAAGGTTTAAACAAACAACTCACTAAGAAGATATATAAATAAATAAGCACATGAAAAAATGCTCAACATTATTAGTCATTAGCAAATGCAAATTAAAACTGCAATGAGATGCCAGTACATCCATCCCTATTAGAACAACTAAACATTTTTTAAAAAGAAAATACCAAGTGCTGGCAAGGAGGGAGAACAACTAAGAAATTCATACTTTGCTGGTAGGAGGAGTTGAAAATGTTACAGTCACTTTGTAAAAAACAGCTTGGCAGTTTCTGAGAAAGTTAAATAAAAACTTACCATATGATCCAATAATCCCACTCCTAGGTATTTATCCAAGGGAGATAAATACTCATGTTCACATGAAAACTCGTATGCACATTTATAGCATCCCTATTCATAATTGCTGAAAACTGGAAACATCTCAAATGTCTCATCTGGTACATGTATGAGAAAACTATGGTTCACACATTCAATGGAATATTACCCAATACAAAGGAACTGATATGCACAATGGCTTAGATAAATCTCAAATGCATTGTTAAGTCCAAGCTTAAAAGGCTACGTATGATTCCATTTATATCACATTCTGAAAAAGGTAAAATATGGAAGGAGAACAAATCAGTGATTGCCAAGAGTTGGAAGTGGGGGGAGGGTTTGAATACAAAGGGGCAGCATGAGGGAATTTTTAGAAGGGAAGGAATTGTTCTAAACCTTGACTATGCTGATGGGTTACACTGCCCTGTGCAATTTGCCACATTTCATGAAATTATACATCAGAAAAAGTGACTTATATGTAAATTTCAAAAAATAACTTCTATGTCCTCAATAAGTCTCCTGTTATCTCTCCTTCAGCTATGGGTTTCCTAAATCTTGTAAGAAAATGAAGCAATCACTTTAGAGCAAGACAACCAATAAGCAAGCACATACAGAGACAGACAGACAGACACAGACACACACATACACACACACACACACACACACACCCCCCAAGTACTTAATCTTAGAATTAATTCCCTGGTCATCAATTATGCAGTTTCAATTTCTTAGAAAGCAGTGAAGTAAAATATATGAACTCATAAGACTTAGAAGACAACTAAATATAAAACCTGTTTTGCCAAGGCTGGTGTGGCTTGAGTGGATTGAGTGCCAGCCTGCAAACCAAAGGGTCACCAGTTAGATTCCCAGCCTAGGGCATGTGCCTGGGTGCAGGCCAGGTCCCCAGTAGAGGGCGCACAAGAGGCAACCACACATTCATGTTTCTCTCTCTTCCTCCCTTCCCCTCTCTAAAAATAAATAAATAAAATCTTTTTTTAGGAAAGCTTGTTTTAGTATCAGTCTGGCTCTGCAAACAGTACTGCTTATTTGTTTACCATTGGAAAAACAAAACCAAGATGAATAAAACATCACAGTAAAAGGGTGATTTTTCATCTTAACAAAAATTTCCAGCTACTACCTGCTGTTCAAACTGAGTAAGTACGGTAAAGAAAAAGTCAATGCCACCAGAATTTCTACCCAAACATGCCTTAGCCATGGCAGTTCTGCTTTAAGCACTGCCTGAGACAGAAAACCTACAGAATTCTATTTGCTTTCTACACACAATCTATAATAAGCCTTTGAAACAAAAAGCTTACACACAAGAAAACTCCAAAACACAGATGATCACAGCCAATAGAGAGCTTTGAACAAATAAAGTTTATTACAGTATTGAACCCTTTTTAATGTACTTTTAAAACAAAGCCTTTATTATGAGAAGGAACTTCCAGTTATCAAGTAATTGTTATTATTGCAAAAGAGGACTGGTCCGTCTGGCAAGGACATGAAGTTGTAACGGAGCTCTGCACAGTGGCCCTCAGCAGCATGTTGGCTGTTTCCTTGCACACCAGGCAGAGCTGTGCCCTTACTTCCATCTACTGGGCTGGCCCAGGTGCTGGGGCTACAGAAGCAGGAGGCTACCATTCAAAGTGCCAACACAATAGTAATAAACCGGGTGAAATGAAACAACTGTCTGCCCTCGGGTCCAGGGTTTATACCACACTGTAAAAGGAGGTGATAAGTATGAATCCTAGGGTGTTGCTCTGAAGATGAGAGTACCAGGAAACCAAAGGCAGGTAAATCAACGGAAATAGACAGAGAGGTATGACAGGATTGCTGGGGAAACACTAGGGATCAGCACATTAGCACTTACCTTCCTGATTTTAATCACCCCTCCTGCTCAGGCTCCAGGGTCTGTGATGCGACACCCTCAGGCTCGGTTGCAGATTAAAGTTTGGGGAGAGTAGTGTTTCTCATTTTCTCTTCCATATTTGCCTCCAAGTAGTCAAGATAATGGCTCAGTTTCAAATGTATTGTGAAGAGAAAAATTAATCTCTAACAAGATATAAATAAAATACCATTCGTATGAGTGTCACACTGTGGATGGGCATATTATGTACAGTGGAGTTGCATGAACATGAACGCTGACCCTCACCTAAAAGGTTTTGGTTTTACTCTAACCTAACCCTTTAGCTGTTCTAGAAATGGCGGAAGTGTCAGCAAGTAAGAATGGAGGTGAGCAGTCTCCACTCCACCAGGTCCTCGGCATCTGTTACCCCATTCAATCCTCACTATAACACAATGAGGTAATCATTATCATTCCCAGGAACCGGTCCAGAGAAGTAAAGTTGTTTGCCCAAAATTAAAGTATAGGACGAGGCCTGAAATCAAAACTCCAAGTACGAAATTGCTAAAGCGTGACTTTCTTACTCTAATCTGCCTCGTCTAGAGCTAAGAACACAGGCTCCTCTATAATTGGCAACTTCTAAGTGCACCAGTGTACGTGTACCATTCCAAGAAGCGGCTTACGTGTCCTTATAGTGACAGCAAATGGAATTCCAAAGGCCTGAACCTGGAAACCTTTTCCAGCAACAGGTTCAATGGCTAAATGTAATTCTAAGAAGTGATGAACCACACAGTAGAAACATTCAAACACACACCAATAAAACTGAAAGAAGTTCTTCCACTTATTCACATCTATTTAATTTCTTTCATCAATATTATACAGTTTTTAGTGTACAATCCTTTCTTATCCTTAGTGAAGGATTTTAATCTCTTTGATGCTATTTTAAATAGCACTGTTTTCCTAACTTCCTTTTTTGAATAGTTCATTGTTAATGCACAGAAAAGCAGCTAAATGTCAATTATACCTCAGTTTAAAAAAAAGAAAAACTGATTTTTGTATGTTAATTTTATATCTAGCAACTTTACTGAATTTGTTCATTAGTTCTAACAGTTTTCATGGAATCTTTAGGTTTTCAACATATAAGACCGTGTGATCTATAAGCAGATAAGCACTTCCTCCTTTCTCATTTGGATGTCTTTTATTTCTCCCTGTTCATGGTGGAAGGCATAACGTTAAAATGCCCATACTGCCCAAAGTGATGTACAGATTCAATGCATGCCCTACCAAACCCAATGGCATTTTTTATAGTAATAGGAAAAAACAATACTAAAATTCATATGAAACCACAGAAGACCCCAAGTAGCCAAAAATTGTGAGAAAGAACAAAGCTAAAGGCAAGGCATCACACCTCCGGATTTCAAATTATATTACAAATCCACAGTAATTGAAACAGTATGATACTGGCAATTAAAACAGGCACACGAACCAATGGAACAGTATACAGAGCTCAGAAATTAACCCACGCATATCGGTTACCTGCTCTTTGACAAAGGTGTCAAGATTATACAAAGGATAGTCTCTTTTAGAAATAATGTTGGATAAAGTGGATCTCCACAAGCAAAAGAATGAAATTGGATCTGTATCTTACATCATACACAAAATCAAATCAAATGGATTAAAAACTTAAATATGAAACATGAAACTATAAAACTTCTCATAAAAAAACATAGGGGAAAAATTTTATGACATTGGTCTAGGCAAAGATTTCTTGGATATGACACCAAAAAATGCAAGCAATAAAAGCAAAAATAGACAGACTACATCGAATTAAAAAGCTTCTGCACAGCAAAGGAAACAATCAACAGAGTGAAAAGACACCCTATGGAATGGGAGAAAATATTAGCAAACAATGTATCTGATAAGGGATTAATATCAAAAATACATAAAGAATTTCTACAACTCAATAGCAAAAATAAATAAATAATTGGCAAAGGACTTGAGCAAACATTTCAACAAAGACAACACACAATCCAAAGCAGACATATGAAAAGATGCTCAACATCACTGAGACCAGGGAAGGGCAAATCAAAACCACAATGAGGTACCACCTCACATTCATTAGGATGACTATTATCAAGGGGATGTAGAGATATTGGAAGCTTTGCATGTGATCAGCAGAAAAGTGGTGTGGCCATATGTAAAACCATATGGAGGTTCCTCGGAAAATTAAGAGTAGAATTACTATATGATCCAGCAATCCCATTTCTCAGCATATATTCAAAGGAACTGAAACTGGGATCTCAAAGACATGTGCCCTTCCGTGTTTACTGCAGCATCATTCACAGTAATCAAGACATAGAAGCAACCTAAGTGTCCACTGACAGATGAAAGGATAAAGAAAATGTGATGCATATGTATGAATATATAGATACATATAGAAGGTCTGTCCAGAAGGTATCCAGCCATCTAATATGAAAAATAGAGACATTTATTGAAGGACATGCAAGAAACACTGTACACAGGACAAAGACGCTTCATTCCCTTTCAAAGTGGGCACCATGGGACCTCACACAATTCTCCCAATCGCCATCAGCTGCCCCGATGTATTTTCCTGAATCTCGTCATGGTCTGAAATCTCTTCCCTTTCAAAGGTGATTTTAGTTTGGGGAAAAGCTAAAAAGCCAGAAGTCACAGGGCACCAAATCTGGGCTGTAGTGGGGCTGAGTCATGTGGGTGATTTGATGTTTTGCCAAAAAACTCTGCACATGATGTGATGCATGAGTGGGCATGTTGTCATGATGAAGCTGCCAATCACCAGTTGCCCACAGCTGCAGCCTTCTGAATCATCCTAATGGTTTCCATGGAGGAATGTTCAAGCTCAACGCAAAATCTGATGCAGATTCATTGCTCTACTCGCTCGTTTTGAATGCGATGGCCACACAGTACATATGCTCCCTCAATAGCATCTACCATCCCCACTGACTAGTACAGTGAAGGCATCATTGTTCATGCATGCACATTCCAGTCCACTCCCCTCGGCTGCCAGGTTATATTGATGTTGCACAAACCATTCTCATTATATTAACAGTGGTTGGACTTTTGTAAGTGATATATATGTATGTATATAAATATACATATAAATACACATACATACATACAACTGAATATTATTCTGACTTAAAAAAGGACAAATACTGCATGATTCCACTTACATAAGTTATGTTATCTAAAGTACTCAAATTCACAGAAACAGAGAGTAGAATGGTAGTTGCCAGGAGCCAGGGGAAGAAGGAAATGTATAGTTAGGTATAAAGTTTCAGTTATATAAGATGAGTAAGTTCTAGAGCTCTATGGTACAGCATTATGCCCATAGTTAATAAAACTGTATCATTTATTCAAAATGTTAAGAGAATATGACTCAATAGTTCAGTGGTCTTATCACAATAGCAAAAAGAAAGAAAGAAACTGGAAGACATTATGCCCTCTTGAACATTCATTCAAACAGGACAGAAAAAAGAGAAGATTTTTAAAGCTTTCTTAGGCTCAGCCCCCTTATCTGTAAAATGGGAATTATAACACATACTTCCCAGGATTGCTCTCAGCATTAAAGTATGCGTGCAAATACCTACCAGAACACCTAGCATGCAGCATATGAACCATAAATATTTATCCTTCCTCTACAGTGTACAATTTTCCTAAACTTCTTCATAATTTATAAAAATGCTAGAGCAAGTGCTTCTGAATAAGAATCTAATGGAACGGGAATATTAGAAACCGAGACGAGGAAGTGTGCACTGGGTGAATATAATGTAGCACATAACTGCTGCCTTTATAAACACTCTTTCAGACAGAGCCTCAGAGGATAGCTGACGGCCGCCCAGTCGCCACCCCCTCCAGCCTGCTGCTTTAACTCTAGCTCACAAAAGGTGCAAAGTACTTCCATATCTGCCAGCTGCTCAGCATCCCACATGAAACAGCAGCACTCACAATCCAGTTTACACTCAAACGTGCAGGCCATATCACCGAATTGCACTACATTTCCGGAGCAACAGATCTTGCTGCAGGCTGTCATTCGAATAAAAAGGGTGGCATGGAGAAACCTTTCTTTTAAAAACTGCTAAACATTTGCAGTGACTCTTCCTTTGCTAGTCATTAAACGTACTGATTCAAAATCCATTCAGTGTGCATAAAAGGAGATCAGAAATGCTGGAGGGCTTTCCTCCCTTTCCTTTCCCTCCTCCCTCCCTCCCTCCCTCTCTTCCTCCCTTCCCTCCCTCCCTCCTCCCTCCCTCCCTCTCTTCCTCCCTTTCCTTTCCCTCCTTCCTTCCTCCCTCCCTCCCTCCCTCCCTTCCTTCCTTCCTTCCTTCCTTCCTTCCTTCCTTCCTTCCCTCCTTCCCTCTCCCCCTTCCTCCCTACCTACCTTGCTCTCTAAGGGTGCTCAGCACAACCCTTACAATTTTTACTCCTGCCTGTAGTTGGATAGACATTTTTAAGAAGGTAATAATGGATATATGCTTAGTAACTTAACGTTAGATCATTCTTTTGAAAGGAAGCAAAGGAAGAAAATTCAAATCCTTAGGAGGAATGTATAGAAGCAACTGCCTTATTATGATCTTAATGAGTTATTATCTCTCTCACAGGGGGATTACCAGTTACTGCCATTAACATTTAGTAATGCCCTTTCAGTCAGGTGGAAAAAAGATGTTAAAATGCAATAATAATTATGAAAATACTAACAACTGTATTGTAATAATAAATGTAAGGATCTCCTCCCCTGCTAATCAATTCTAAATATATGTGCTTTAATAAAATGTTAAACAATGATACATTAAAAGTTGGGGGGGGAACTACCTTCCACTGTAAGTAAATGTACTGAAAATACTACATTCACATGAAATGTACTGAATATAGGAACTTTGCTCTCTGGGAACATACCCTTTCACTTACCTAAGTTGTGATTATAATTCTGAGAATGCATAGTTAGTTCTTATAATCAAAAATATCACCTTTCTTAATCTTAGCCTTATATTCTAATGCTTCACAACAAATTCATCAACAATTTTAACAAGATGCTACCTGTATCTAAATCTAAATGTCAAGTAATAAAATTTCAAAACACAATTATGTGCATATATTTAAAATAAAGAAGGCAGAAAGCATTATCTTGTCAAGATCACACATCTTTATTTCTGAAAATCGTGATAAAGAAATTGCATCAATAGAAGTATTGAATATTAAGTATTAAAAAGCTGGAACTAAGTGATTTAAATCAATATGGATACACAGTTATATATGCCTACATGTTCAGCTCAGCATGAAATATCTCAGAATAAAAATGTTTAGTTTCAGTGTTGAAAAGCTAGGTTTTCCTTCAAAATAAAAACCTCACACTACTGTCTTATGCCAATTGACAATGACAAGTTCAAGACCGCAATGGTAAATGTTGCCTTAAATAGGATATTGTTTTCCATCCAAATGGGGTGTGATAGCAGTCCCCTTGGGTTCACAAAGACGATAATATGGTCATATGAAATCTACAGTGTCAACAGGTTTATGATCACAAACACTTGATGAGCTGAACATTCTACCTATCCTTCAGTAATGCTTTTGGTGTGACAGGGCCTGATGGTTACCATAGTGATCGTGTGGCAGCTTCTGATTTATTACCTTGTTTCCCAGGACTGTGATGGCTCCTCAGCTATACCTTTAGCAGCTATTTCATATTTGAGAGCTACACCGTGATAAATATCCACTATCTGAAAGATCTACTCTACAGAATGTAACCTTGGAGAGCTGCGCTTTAAATGCAAATTGCCTGCTTTGCCTTCCTCTTAGAATATGAAAGAGTGATTCCAAAGCCATGAGAAAGGAAGACCTCTGCCCTCTGACACAGGGATGCTTCTCCTTAGGGACTGTCATTGTCAGAGATGCCACCCAGCGAATAGTTAAGCAGTGTGAAACAGAAAATGAGGGGACAAATCCTGCTGAGGCTAGCTCAAGCAGCACATTGATTACGAAATGCAGGCATGCATCTGAGCAATTAGTGAGGCTTTCAGTTATGTGGCGCCAAATGTTCAATGGATTCAGAAAGTTATCACTCCTGGTTAATAAATTATGTCATTTCATCTCAACTAATTGACACAGCTAATGCTTCCACACGGAACCCTGAAAAGAGCATTTCATAGAATAACCTCACAGTCGGGTATCCATTTGCCAATACTTCCTATTTATACATGCCAAAGGATGATGAGCTCTTCTTTTAAAGTATATGTATCAGGTTTTATCTGACTTTTGCTTTAGGAAAACACACCATACACAATACCAGTGATTTGTCACAGGAGTTTGTCACATTACTAGGTAGTGCATAGATATCAGCTGTCACCACTGCACGTGTAAATTAACATCCTAGAAAGAATATGATATATACCATTTCATTCCCTTATAATGTTTCTGTCTATTCTTTCATTTGACTGCATGGCAATAAAATACTAAGAGAATATGGCCTTCCAAGCTTATCAAACTCATACACACCATGCACTAATTTGTATATTAGCAAGTCCCACATGACTACCGAGTTATTGATTCTGCCACCTAAGTCCCCTTGCTTTGACAGGAAGGATATTGCTTTTAGGAAAAAATAAAACAATCTCCCCAATCATTTATGTCCAGTTGTTAGAGCTTTGTTTGCAGAAGCTTTTCTGAGGGCTAAACACACACAGCATTTTCACAGCGTAAGAGGTCAGCACAAATGAAAACCAGTTTACTCCCTCTTTTGCAGGGCTGATATCAGAGTATAACCACAGCCAGGGATGTGTGCTTCCTGACACAAAACCAGAGGTGGGAATGCATTTTCCCTTTTCCACTTTGTTGATTCATCAAATCTGTTCAATTCCTTTCTGTGCAGCACATTAACAGGCTCCCCATAAATCATTGCTGACCTAACCAAAGACTTACTTGATACTAAGTCTTGTTATGTCTCTTTGGTGGGTGGGGTACAGGGGAAGACCGAATAATTCAAAAGACCCTCTCATTTTCAAATAACTGAAATAGACATGTTTGCAGAATAGTCTCAAGAGTTATTATCAAATTTCAATCACATATCTCAATCAAATCAGGCACATATACATTTTTTTGGTGGGGTTGGGGAAGATGGGCAGAAATTGATTGCTTTAGATTAGCTATTTGATTTTGTACTGGGGAAAGAAAACACAATTGATTACAGAAAACCCACTGCCCCCATGCCCCCCAGCTCTTTATAGGAAATGGTTACGTATCAGTGAACAGAGCAAGCTATTTAATTGAATCTGATCTGCCTGTTCCCACAACTAGGAATTCACAGGTACCTCGTATGAGACCAATTTGGGATTAATATCTTTTTATTATAAATCAGATATACAAGAGTGAAAATTCACATAATAAGATATCAAGAAGTCACAAGTATCAGCAACTAGAATGGAATATTTCATTACTTTAAAAAACTGTATCCATTTATTTGGTATTAAGAAGTCTGTAAGTTAGAGATAAATTTTTATATGCCTCCTAGCAGTTCTGTAAACAGGAATAAATTAGGCAAATATGCAATTTGCTAAGCTGGCTTGACCTTCACTGTGCAAACAGTGAACTAATATTCTCTTGTACGTCTCCACTCTGCTACTATCCTAGAAACAATGGCATGAGCCCCAATGTCCCCAGAACCTGGTCATCCAAACCCACTTTCCAGGTCCCAATTCACATCACTAACACAGCAGCTCCACCTGCACACCCTCCACCAGGAGCCTTTCTCTAGGGACAGGACAGTTTGGGGAAACACAACTGGTTTCCACAGCACCTCTTCATCCTGTTTTCTTTCCCCTCCACCTCACTAAGGCATGGCAGTGAAGCCATGTGATTAAAAGCAAAATGGAATGCAAATCTACCAAGCTTTTCCTGTCTTTTAATTCTGGACCAATTAGTTCACCACCCAACAAGATCCAGAGCTTGGAAAAAAGAAGTGTTGACAGAGGTCCCTAGTCTTCAACTCCTTTTGTTTCAGCAGCTCTTGCAAATTCTATCACATCACTTTTCTAACCCACATAGCCCACTAGGAATTAACAACTGTCAGCCAGGCTAGAGACTTTCTGGTCCAGAGGTCAGCAATCTTATTAAATCCCAATGCCACCACTGGGACAAAGTAATGCCCACACTGCTCGGTGCAAGGGAAGGGGGAAAAATGATTGAAGATAGAAGGAGTTAGAAAAGCCAGAGGGAAAAATGAGAAAAAAACAGAACCCAGATGAGAGCACGAAAGTGGTAGAGAGAAAAACCACCAAATACTTCCACACTTACAGTGTTCCTACCTTTCTTCTAAGAATTCACCAATTGAGAAGGCATTTAGGGTAATTAAATAACAATTGCAACTAGGAAACTGCCCTAAGACACAGCAGAATCTTACATTTTTAAATTGAAGTCATTCTACTGTGAATACACTGCCCATACCCAGAAGTCCTGGTATAGTCATCCTTTGGCATTTTGTAGACAAGTGCTAAAATTTTGCAAGTATGAAACATATTGGCATTTATTTTTATAATGGCAATGCTCCAAAACAGAATAAACCGTCTTTCATTTTAATGAACAAGAACTGGGCTAGAGCAACTAAACATGATGTAGCTTTTCACTTTAAATCTCATTTATGTATGCTAAATACATTATTAAACAATCCTTCTAGTGTTAAGTCTCAGCTATGCAATTATAGGTTTATGTCCCTTCTGTTTGTAAATGTTTGTATTTGAGGGGAAACTCATGATCATAATAGTCGATACATAGGCCTAGCAACCATTTTCAAACACATTATACATTGAAAAAGTGATCTTTGCTTCATTTGTTAAGATACAACTTTCACTTCACAATGCACAAGACTTCACTTATTTCAAGACAAAGTTCTAAGATTATATCCTAGAATGTAATTTAGTCTGTGCTTACGTTATCCAGAATTTTTTAAATAGCATGTAATGTAAGAAAAGAGATACATCTAATCTAAAGACATCAGTATGGCAAAGGGACCAGCAACAGCAGGTGAAAAGCAGGTGAGGGTCTATGGCTATTTAAACTGGGGAAGGCGACTTAACTCAAGAAGAAATACACTGGTGAGGGGAATTAAATGTTCTTGATGGCACCAGATATCAAACCAGTAACAACGGGTAGGAAGTTCAGGCAAACAAACAGCAACTTAAAATAAAGGGGAATTTTTATTTTGAAAAATCAGCATTATTTAAAGATGGAAAGAGGGATCATCTAGAGCGTAACACCTGAGAGGAAGGTTATAGAGAAAATTCAAGCTTAACAAAAAAAGACTCCATAACATTTCAGGTCTTTTTGGACCAGACAGATTATGGTATTTGATCCATCATAATAACTCTGGAAATGTTATTAACCAACACTAGAAAAATCATATATTCTAATCTGAAATACTCTAATGACTAGCTACCCAGTGACTCACTGCTAATGCCAACTGGTCAACTACAAAATTTAAGTTATCAATATTTATTTCCTTCTTCTAGAAATATGGTTTTAATCAAAAGAGGACTAAGCAGAGATGAACCGGGGAAAATGCTTTAAACCTTAACTATGGCACCAAACACAGCTCCAAGATTTCATTTCCCTTTCCTTCTCCTAATCCCAAGGCCATTTCCCCCTGGCAGACAAGATGGAACAGAACCAGGCTATACACACAACAGGAAAATTGGGTCTGATCTCTCAAATCAACAATAAGCCATTTTTGCGCCCCTTCAGCTGACATAAAAAATCACTTTAATATAATGTAATTTTCTGCAGATTCCATATAAGCCATCCTTTAAGTGGTGGGCTAAGGGGCTGAGGAGGAAGTGCTTGAGGAATCAGTCTTTTCTCACGGCTGTTTCGCAGCCATGCTTCCTGTGACAATTTCTGACTGACATGTACTTTACTCACTTGGTAGCTGTTCTGTGGTAGACAAGTTGGACTATATTTAGCTTTAAGTTCCCTTCCAACCTTAAGAGTCTACAAGCTCATGAAACTTGGAAATTAAATCTGAATTCCAACTGTAAGTAATATACCTGATCTGAAAAATTTTGAAATTCTGATATTTTTCCTCTCCCCATGAAAGTACAGGGTATTATAATTATTCATTTATTCAATATTTATTGAGCACCTACTATGTGCTAGATATTGTTCTAACAACTGGGCAAATAGAAATAAACTAAAAGAAAGCTACTGCCCTTGCTATATTCTAGTGACACATTTAAACAGTTCTAAAGTGCTTAACTCTGAGAAATTCATTCATATAGAAAAGTTATACAATGGTTATATGTACATTTCATGTATAAATCGTATGTCAAATACAATCCCAGAAGCTGAAAAAAGCAATACAATTCTACAGAATACTTGTAGATAGATTACATACTAGATAAATCAGAGATATATGTAAGCAAATATCCAGAAGCTTAACAGCATTGTTCTGAAGTCCAGACACATGGACTCATCAGGCATAGATTACATGCCCAGGGGCCGCTTCCTGTGAATGATTTTCTGTTTATTACAAGCTTTTAGTCATCATGTAAGCATTGGGTGCCTAATAGGCATTAGCTCTAACATTCATTCATTCTGCGTACAATATCCAAGTTACTGTGGATGAAAGACATGGTCCCCTGTTCAAGGGTATACTATCCAAGATTACACAAATACAGAAGTCATAATATAGTAAAAACATACCATAAGACAATAAATTTGCAGTACTGGGTAGTACAAAATTATTGAAAGAAAAGTTAGAGGCTGCTTTTGGAGATCTTAAATGCCAGGCTAAGGCTAAGCTTAGCATAGTCTTGGGCATATTCAGGGCATGGTCTCTGATGTCTGAATCAGAGCCCAGGGCAGAGACCAGAGAAGAAGAGACCACAGACAGAACTCAGACCTCACTGCAACTGGCAGGGCCAGGTAATGCCAGCAGGGCTCATTGAGGATGCCCCAAAGAAAGGCAGAACATGGCGCAAGCATATGGCATCGGAGAGCAGGTCTTGATATAGGAGGTACAAGCCCTAATCAGGGAGAATCAAGGCAGGTAAGGCCCGGTCCTGGAAGACTTGGGCAGGGAACCAAGACAGAGGCTCTGGAGTGAGGAGTAACACAGACACAGCGACTGACGCTAGGTTCAAAGTGTGTTCACAAGAGAATGCAATGAACAGAACCCAAATACTGTAAGGAGCAAGACCAGAAATAGGACTAATTTTATGCTAAGCCAATCAAGAGAATTACCCAGGTTTCTGAAATACCCTCTAACTAAGAAAGAGATTGTGCTCAGAGACTGGGATGAAAATAAGCCTGCCAGCAAGAACTAAGGAGTCCCAGTTTGAAAAGGAGGAAGCCAGGAATCCAGGCATGTCATCTCAGCTGTTCTCAAAGAACTCTTTATCTTCTCAAAGGTTGCAGAACAAAACTACTATACCTCCTAGGGAATATCAGCAAATACAACACGTTAGATTTTTCTCCCAACAGCTACATGATTTAAATTCATATGAAATTTAGAGCAAAACTCATCAATATCTTCCTCTAACGTATGCGGTCTTAGAGAATTAATAAAAGATTTGTGGTTTGGCTTACTAAGAAAAAATACGTATTTGTTTATTTCATGGAAGAATTAAACGAATTTCGACTAATAAAGAAAAAACCAACCTTGAGCGAGTAATTTAATATTACCAAACCTCCCATAAACTGAAGCAGGATTATCCGGCCTGCGGCCAGGATGGATGTGAACGCGGCCCAACACAAAATTGCAAATTTACTTACAACATTATGAGCTATTTTTGTGATTACATGTTGCAATGTATTTAATGTGTGGCCCAAGACAACACTTCTTCCAGTGTGGCCAGAGACGCCAAAAGGTTGGACACCCCTGGATTGTGAACATTAAATGAGATAGTAAGGGAAGAGCTCACTCACATACATATTATTAGAGCTATCACTACTGTATTTTGTTGACCATTCAGTGCCACCAATTGTGAAACACTGTTATAACAATATAAAAATTTACTATTAAAAAGAAGAAAAGAAAAAAGACTGCCAACTAAACAAGATGCACTGATTAACCACTGATTGCAAGATACATCCTGATTCCAGAAATTTTAAAATGTGGGAACATATGTGTTTTAGCATTAAAAAAAGATACTAACTACAAGTAACTACATTAACAGCTTCCTTTAAGCACAGGACCTTACCTGAGGGGAAATTATCCATCTTTGTAGTGAACATTAACTCAACCACTTAATCACAGATGAGAACTACAGCATGATACAATGTCAATTTCAGCAGCAAATAAAGTACCATACTGGGTCTGAAAGGAATCTTGGAAAGTATCCTTCCTGCCAAAACCCCAATTTTCTACCTTCCCTGATTCCCACCCCCGAAGAGACAATTACTGCCATAACAATCTGCACATGTGTTTCTTTTTCCTCCCAGCTAAGGGACTACAGCTGTGCTTATATACTTTTAAGGGCAAAATTATCTTATTTACTTCTGAATCCTAGCTCTGTGACTGTATGATCAATCGGTTAATGGATGGCTCTTTTAAGATATCTCAAACGACCAAAACAACCAGCTTAAGATAAGCATCAAAATTGATAAAATGCAAGGAAGGGCATAAAAGCAGAAAACACCCTAAAAGTCACACTTCTCAACCACGGTTGCTATGAACTGAATTGTATCCCCCTCCCCTTGCAAAGAAATCTGTATGCTGAAGTCCTAACCCCTGATGTGTTGGTATTTAGACTTTGGGAGGTAATCAGGGTCAGATGAGGTCATGAGAAAGGAGCCCTCATGGTGGGATTGGTGGCTTTATAAGAAGAGGAAGAGAGAAATCTCTCCCTGCCACGTAAAGACACAGTGAAAAGGCAGCTTCCTGCAAGCTAGGAAGAATGGCCTCACCAGAAACAAAACCCAAGGGTACCTCAACCTTGGACTACCCATCTTTCCGAATTGTGAGAGATAAATTTCTGTTTTTTCAGCCAATCAGTCCATAGTATGTTGTTATGGCAGCCCAAGCAGACTAATACACTAGTTTTTTTGTTTGTTTGTTTAATTTTATTGTTATTCAATTACAGTTGTCTGCATTTTCTCCCCATCCCTCCACCCCACCCCAGCTGAACCCACCTCCCTCCCCCACCTCCACCCTCCCCCTTGATTTTGTCCATGTGTCCTTTATAGTAGTTCCTGTAATCCCCTCTCCCCGCTGTTCCCTCCCCACTCCCCCCTGGCTATTGTTAGATTGTTCTTAACTTTAATGTCTCTGGTTATATTTTGTTTCCTTTTTTCTCCTGTTGATTATGTTCCAGTTAAAGGTGAGATCATATGGTATTTGTCCCTCACCATCTGGCTTATTTCACTTAGCATAATGCTTTCCAGTTCCATCCATGCTGTTGCAAAGGGTATAAGCTCCTTCTTTCTCTCTGCTGCATAGAATTCCATTGTGTAAATACACCATAGTTTTTGGATCCACTCATTGCAACATCCTCACAGACGCGTCCCCTAAAGCAAGGGACATAAAGGAAAGGATAAATAAATGGGACCTCATCAAAATAAAAAGCTTCTGCATGGCTAAAGAAAACAGCATTAAAATAAAAACAGAACCAACTGTATGGGAAAACATATTTGCCAATGATACTCGGACAAGGGCCTGATCTCCAAAATATATAAAGAACTCACATGACTGCACTCCAGGAAGACAGACAACCCAACTAAAAAATGGGCAAAGGACTTGAACAGACACTTCTCCAAGGAAGACATACAGAGGGCCCAGAGACATATGAAAAGATGCTCAGCATCACTAGCCATCAGAGAGATGCAAATTAAAACCACAATGAGGTACCATCTCACACCAGTCAGAGTGGCCAACATAAACAAATCCACAAAAAAATGTTGGAGAGGATGCAGAGAAAAGGGAACCCTAGTGCACTGTTGGTGGGATGCAGACTGGTGAGGCCATGTGGAAAACAGTATGGAATTTCCTCAGAAAACTAAAAATGGAACTGCCCTTTGACCCAGCAATTCCGCTGCTGGGATTATACCCTAAGAACCCTGAAACACCAATCCAAAAGAACCTGTGCACCCCAATGTTCATAGCAGCACAATTTACAATAGCCAAGTACTGGAATACACTAGTTTTATACTAATATATCCTATCAAAAAAAATGTTTGCTGGTATTACCAAGAGAGTTAAGAATAGTCTGATCTCCTAACTTACTAAATTGGAAGAAACACTGTAGCATTTATATAAGGATGAAAATATAGCTCTAAAGACACACAGGGAAAGGAAATACTTGTACGTTAAAGCCCTAGAAAAATAATCCAATGTGAGTTGAGGGGCTGAGCCGTTCCCCATTAATGATGGCATAAAGGTAAACAGATGCGGTCCACATCTGAGTCCTATTTAAAACACGTGTCAGGCCATTAGGTGAGGGCCTATAAAAGTTAAGATACTGTTAAAAACTATAAAAAAATCCAATGTTACTGTTAGGCCATAACATAAAGTGAGCATGAGATGGCCAGTCTCACTAACAAGCAAAATCTAAGAGTATGACATCTGCAGGGTGTGTATTTGGAAATGGGGCTGTTCTGAGGTGCAGTCTCGCAACAGGAATCTCCAGGTATTTCTTATTCTCAATGTGAGTAACAAAGAGAATTACAAATTCTCATTTCCTGTGTGCTTACCATGTACCAGGTAACATGGCCTGGGTTAAACACGCATGTATTATTTAATTCTCACTGAAATCTTTCACTCCCCATCTCTGTTACCATGTCTTGAGGATCACAGCACCTACGTTTCTCGTTAGTCATTCTCTCCAGGCCTACTACCACTGCATTCATTTAGGTCCTCATCTCCTTTAACATAAACTGCTGAATGTGTCCCCTTACTAAATTCCTACTCTCCAGTCTCATTCCTCTTCTGATCTATCCCCCACACTGCTGGAGCACGTACCTTTCTAAAATGCAAGCTTATTACTATCTCTCCAGGGCCACAGGTTCTAATCCTGTGACCAGGTGAGTCCCGGTATGATGCGGTACCTGCCTGCCCTTGGACACCTCACGAGTGCCCCTTCCTACCGTGCACTCTGGGCTCTGGCCATGAGGCACTCCCAGCGTATTTCCAGTACCCCACATGTGTCATTCTGTTTCACCTCTCCACGACTCTTACACACTCTTAAAATTCTTTGAGACTCGACTGAAACATCTCTGAAGACTTCCATAACCCAAATCTTCCCCCACCAGCAACCACCACCCATCAAGAATGGCAAACAAAAAGTAGGCATTTCCTCTTCATGCTCCCATAGTGAATGGCCCCTTCTATGAAGTCAGTTGGGGAGTATGGGGTTTTGAAGAGGAGAGGCTGGAATACCCACCCAAAAGGCATGGTTTAAATTCAACGAATTTCACCCCAATCCAGGATATGGTCCTTACATAGGTCAATTCCTTTAGTAAAAAATGTTGATCAGACTGAAGAAGCTAAATCACACTACTAACCAATCAAAGACTAAATGACATTAAGAGAAAGTCTTTAACCTAGCAGCTAATCAGAACAGAGAAAAATAAAACATGTGAAAGGATAGTGTCAACTAATTTCTTCTTGTCTTTATTGTATCTAAATGACTTATTGGGTTCTGATCCTATTTATGCCACAGCATGCCTTATTTTTATAAGACTCAACATAGATGATTTCTTTGTCTGCCCTGCCTTGGGAGATAATTTTCAAGAAGTCCAATTCTTATATTCCTTTTCCTTCTCGTTTTAATCATCATAAAGATGTACTTCAGCACATCATACCAGGAAATGAGTAAACATTATAACAGCACCTAAGAAAATAGCAAAGTATAATGTTTCTGAAGCCAAGAAGGATATTTAACATATTGTCTTTATCTGATTTCCCTCCTGAAAATAAAAATTGAGTGAGTGGGTACCAGGAAGTATCTTTTAGTGGAGACACACACACACACACACACACACACACACATATCTTATGTATGTTTCACCTTAGGCCAGCTCTTCCTAATTTCTTCCAAGAAATTATGTATTCATATGAAACTAGTTATTATGTTTATTGAAAATAAACAGAAGTCAGCATTTCCACAGTCATACACAAACACTATTTCTTTTCTCTAAGCTGTGTATAGTACCCAAATATTTCAAAAAATCTTAGGTTTACATTTTGGATTAGTATCTGTCGATTGCCTCTAGCTCTGATTTTAAATTACCAAAGAAGAAATTACTTGAAAATTTTAAATAAAAGCATACATTTCAGTGCATCATTATCAAGTCATTCCAGCGCATAATTCTCTTGGCTCACAATACAGACGGTAATGGCTGAATCCGAACCCTTATGTAGAACCAGAATGTGAATGCACAAATCAATTTCCTCAAAACTAGAAAAAAAAATCTTTAAGGAAGAAAGAAAGGAGAAAACAGGAACATTAAGTTCTAACAAATGGGACATGAGGAAGCCTCGTCAGAGAGGAATTAACAATTGCCTCAGAACCATGGTGTGGCACTGTTAACTTGGATAATGTTACACGTGGGCAGACAATGCCGTACACAAAAGCTGTTATGAATTAGAAAAGCCACTGACTCTGCTAGATCCCATACAATGCACTGACCACCAGCACTCAGGGGACTGTGGTCAAATATCCAGCAAGCCAGCTGGACCGGGAATGCATCTCAGAATGTCTACGAAGTGAACAGTTGTCAATAACGTTGTTTCCGCATGCCCAGTTACTCAAACATGCTTTCTTCCAACTCGTTTGGATATGAAACAAATAACTTGGCACTGGATAATATCTTAGATGGGCATATACACAGAGAATCATTCTAAAAATTCCACTCCTCAGCAAGTGGAGTGTATCTTAAATAGTCCATGCTTTGGAGAGCCAACAATACAGACACAGATCTTTCCGGCTTGCCTCTTAAAGGATGCCATCAAGGGAGAGCTTCATAACTTTCCTCTCCTAAATAGTTTTGCTTACTTTAATTTCTCAACATTACCAATAACGAAGCATGGAAATACATTCTTAAGGAGTCAGGAGACCCAGGTTCAGCAGCCAGTTTTCTCACTTGGTAACATGGGGTAACTCATTTCTTTAAACAGGAATTTTTTCCAGCATCATGAGAAGGGAGGAATAACTAATCTATGCTAAGATTCTTTCCAACACATACAAAGAGCTTAGATTTTATGTATTATTAATAACTAGACTTCCACATTTCTATACAAAATAATTGGGTTAAAAAATAAGATTTTAAGATATGTATTCCTGTTTTGTGGAAGACTGAATTCTAGCCATCCCACAAAAATAATGGTCACTACTTTTCCTCAGAATTCTCCAAGTGACATTTCACAATTCTTCCTCAGCAATATACTCACATATTTAAAGGAGGATAAGAGGCTTAACAAAATGTTACATGAATTGCTCAAAATCCATGCACAGGTGGAATCCTAAATGGTACAAACCATAAGAAATGTCATTGTAACATTTGGGAAGGGGAGCAGAAAAATGCATCAGCTCTCAATAAAGAATGAAAGCACGAAGTCTGTCCCATAGCTGAATCACTACAGAGACAGGAACAGAAGGTGCAGCCCAGACGCTGGTTTCCTCCTCAGCATTATTGCTCTAAAGGACCATTTCCCAAACAGCATTCTGTGAGATGTTCACAGATGCTCTGCTGAAAAGGGTCCCCCATGGCTGAGTGAAACAGTTAACTTAATAGGTTTCTCTGCTACTGGACTTTCCAGAGCCTTGAAATGTGAATAGAGGTTCCGTACCTCCCAGAGAAGAATAAAGAATGCATCATTACCCTGCCTTTTGCTCCAGCCTGGCAAGGAATACCTATTAACCCTTTCTGAAACACCGAAGAACACTATTATACCTCCTAGAATACAAAACAAAATCCTGATGTCTGCTTTCCCTCTAATCCCCACCAGGCCATCTATTTCCCCATTCACAAAATTTAAATTCTACTATGGGTTACTTGTCGTCAGGCAAACATCAGACACTAATGGTTTAGTGCACACAAAATGCTTGAATGGCAAAAAGGGATCCCCCTTTGATTGTATTACCCACACCTTTTCCAGAGTCTGTCAAATTTAGGCTGCACAAAGAAATGAGATTCATTTTAACATTAATTCAAGCCTTTTTGTGGATGACATAAATAGACTACTAGGATACTATGGTATTGTGCTCCAAAAACATGGACTCAACCATCTACCTAATTCTCTCCTCACCACCCCGTCCCTCCTCAAACACACAGCCACAGGGTTTCATAATAAAACAGCTCAGGACAAGGAAGGCAACACAATCCCAGTGGCACCCCAGCAGCTTCTCTCGGCACAGCCTGCAGCTTAAGGGAAGGTCAGCAGCATAAAAAAAGTGATGACTTTGAAACGTGTGTCATGAAGCAGACCCGTTTATCAATATGGCTGACAAGAAAAAGGTGAGCGCCCATTTCAGCTGGCCAGAACGACCGCTGTACATCACCCTCGGAGGCGGTACGCCGGGGAAGAATGAGTATTACCAAGTTGTTATGGTAACTAACTGTGGCTGGTTCCATAAAACATTAGCTTTCCATCATAGGGACTGTGTTTAAAATTCAACGTGAGTCAGGATCTCTGCTCCAAACGAGGCAGCAATAGCCACCTCAACCTCCAAGAAGCCGCCCAGGAACAAATCCCACTCGAGTAGAGCTGAGTAGCTGCCACCAGCCAGGTGACGTCAGCGGCTCCAGGCCAAAGGCCTTCACCCATTAACTCCCAACCCCGCTACATCACAATCTGAGGGACAGCCTGTTCCTCCTGCCTTCCCCAGTAAATACGAACCATCCAGAAAGAAAAAGCAAACCCACAAATACCACGGAAATCACAACTGAAAGCAAAACCCTCAGGTTAGAATAAGGGTCTGATGTCATCAGCACATGCAGAACAGTGTTGCAGACTGAGGCTGTGGAGTCAGAGAGGTTCGGTTTGAACACCGACCCCATGACTGACTACCTAGGTGACCTGGACAAAGTGCCCTCTGCTCGCCTACGCCTGCCTGTTCCAAAGAAGTGGCCACTGTGGGGCTGTGCAGTGGGTAAGAGTAGGAGCACTGGATCAATCAGCCTGGACTGTCATCCTTTGTCTGTGGCTAACTTTCTGTTTTGCTTTATATAAATTACTTGACCTCTCCAAGCCTCAGTGCCTTCAACTATAAAATAAGAATAATACCTAAGTTGTGAAGGGTACATAAGACCTGACTGGAACATAGAAGAAACTTAACACTTGTTAGCTATTGCTATTATTCTGATAACAGGAGGTATCTCTGCCTATTGCAGGAAATATATGGGAAACATAAAGAGGGCCACATCCTTATCCCTGGAACCTAAGAATATGTCACCTTACATGTCAAAGGACTTTGTAGATATGATCAAATAAAGATCTTGAGATGGGGAGATATTCCGGGAGTATCCAGGTGGATTCCATGTAATCTTAAGTGTCCTTATAAGGCAAAGAGGAAGGCAGGAGAGTCAGAGTCAGAGAAGGAGATGCAACCACAGGTGCAGAAATCAGAGAGAGGTTTTAAGATGACAGGCTGCTGGTTTTGAAGACGGAGGAGGGACCATGAGCGGAAGGATGCAGGCTGCCTCAAGAAGCTGGAAAAGATAAGAAAACTGACTCTCCCCTAGAGCCTCCTGAAGGAACCCAGCCCTGCTGACAGCTTGATTTTAGGACTTCTGACCTGCAAAACTGTAAGATATTTGTTACCTTTTAAATTTACAACTGTAGCCCTGGCTGGTGTGACTCAGTGGATTGAGCGCCAGCCTGCTAACCAAAAGGTTGCCGGTTCAATTCCCAGTCAGGGCACATGCCTAAGTTGCAGACCAGGCCCCCAGTAGGGAGTGCTCGAGAGGCAACTACACATTGATGTTTCTCTCCCTCTTTCTCCTTCCCTTCCCCTCTCTAAAAATAAATACATTTAAAAAATGATGTTGTTTTAAGCTACTACATCGGTGGTATTTGTTAGACACAACGGGATACTAACGTACTACCCCATCATTACATTAAATGTGAAAAATGCATGACACATAGTAGGCACTGAGTACATGACAGCTGTTGAGTTATACGTGACAGAGATCAGTTACTAAGGAGACTTCATGCCTCTCAGGGAAACCACAGTCATCTAGTATTGTACTGCAGCAAATATCTGTTACCTGTAGCAACCTGTATGCCTCCTACCACATAGCAAACAGTTATAGATAGATATCATCCTCTATAACCATTCATTCCCAGATAACTGCACCTGAAACAGTCCAGATAACTAAATGAACCAGATAGGGAAGCACCACCAACCAGGAGCAGCTGAATTCCAAAGATGAGCAAACCTGGACAGAAATATCATTAGCCCAAGGCAGTTATGTAACTCAAAGCAGAAAAAAAAAACCACAGTGCTTTGAAAAGAATAATAAAAAGCATTACCTACTTGTCTCAGGTCAGGTCTAAGACCACTAAGCCTACCTCCCTCATGGTATCCACGTTGAAGAATCTCTAGATGATCGGTGAGAAGGGCTGAGAAACAAAAATTCAAGAGCCTGCCCTAGTCAATAATGAGGGAAAACACAAAACTGGGGGGTCATAAAAGACGGTCTCTCTGCTCTCCTGTTCCAGCTAATGTCCAGTGTTGATGAGGATTACAACTGCTCTTGGCTGTGTGTCTGCCAGTGTATCAGCGGTGTGGGGTGAGGAGGTGTTGACTTCATTCCTCTGCAAGCAGCTTGGATTCCTGCTGTCTGGATGTTACAGACCTACAGGAGAGAAGGCTTCAATTGTGAGAGGTATACAGACACAGTGATTAGGGTGAGCGTAGAAGCAACACTGCCAAATCCTGTGCAGGAAGATGGATGGGACATCTGCAATAAAGGGACTGGGAAGGGAAAAGAATACAGCAGAGAAACAAGGGGACAGAGTGCAGTCAACTGGTAATGCACACTGGGGAAATTCGTAAGCAAGTCAGGGCCATCACTTCCCTGTGTACCTTCATATACCTCCCCGCAAAAGCCTGTTTTTATACCGTGTACAACCTAGGGTATTCCTGATGATGCTGGAGGGTCAGGGAATAACCTGATCACATTCCTGGACATGCAGAAGAATTTCAGATTTGATATGTGTTTTTAAAGACAATATCTATGTGTGTACCCCTAAATTTATATTCTGCAGGTTCAGGTCTTTCAAACAAGAAACAGTAAACTTGTTAGAAGAAAGGAAATTTACCCAAGTGCCTACTCCAGATGGGAAGACAAATATGAGTTTAAAAAAAACAAGGCACATCCAAGAAGGTAAAACCCAAAAGGTTACCGTATCTTAGGTGAGACTGCGTCCTTTTTCTTCTGCTGGGACTTGCCTTCACCTGCTATCTTCTGGACATAAAGATGTGGCAAGGGATTGCAGCTGAGGGCAAATGATGGGTGGAACACACTCAGGGAATGTCAGAGTTTTCCAACTGTGCTCTAGTGATCCCTCAGGATCTTTGGGTGGGGTGTGTGTGCAAGGGAGGGTGGGGAAAAGGAATCCTGCCCCCGTCCAATCTTCAAACTGAACCTGACTTCTCTTTTATATTTTGGCCTTGGTGAAGGAAAAAAAAAAATGCTTAAAAACATCTAATCTAATCCAACCATCTCATTCCACCAAAAAAACACGAAGAACTGAAGAAACGGTAACCAGTTTTCCCAGGACAGTTCAAGCTTATGCCTGATGACCCACTGTCACTTTGAATAGCACCCCCCCCAAAGTGACGATAAATTATACAGTCACCCAAGCCAGAGATGGTACAGACCTGCCTAAGGTCCTGTGTTCTTAGGTGGTTCGGCCAGTCCCCGATTATGTTTCATAAGATTCTTTCTAGTACAGAGTACTCCCCTTATCAGATAAAAATATTCTATTTGCTTGTTGTTTTGTTTTACCAAAATGGAAAGAGTTTTCACAGTAACCTAATAACAGGCATGGAAAAAACTGAAATGGTCACTGGATATTTTTCCTTATTTTGTACCACATTGGTTCTTTTCCTCGGGTATTAATCAAACACCACAGAGCCTATCTATATGACCCTTTTGGTTTTTTAATTGTGTTTTATTGATTATGCTATTATAGTTGTCTCCATTTTTCCCCCTTGGCCCCCCTCCTCCCAGACTCACCCCCACTCCCTCAGGCAATCCCCACACCATTGTCCTTGTCCATAGGCCAAGTATATGTGTTCCTTGGCTACTCTATTCCCTATGCTGTACTTTACATCCCCATGACTATTCTGTAACTACCAATTTGTGCTTAATCCTGTCACCGATTTTGTCCGCCCCTCCCATCTGGCAACCATCCAAATGTTCTCTGTATCTAATTCTGTTTCTGTTCTGCTTGTTTATTTCTTTAGATTCAATTGTTGATAGATATGTACTTGTTGCCATTTTATTGTTCATATTCTTCCTCTCCTCTTCCTCCCCCTTCTTGCCATACCCTCCCCCTCTCCTTCTCCTTCTTCTTCAAAAAGACCCTTTAACATTTCATATAATACTGGTTTAGTGGTGATAAACTCCTGCAGATTTTTCTTGTCTGGGAAGCTCTTTATTTGTCCTTTGACTCTAAATGATAGCTTCTCCAGGTAGAGTAATCTTGGTTGTAGGTCCTCACTTTTCATCACTTTGAATATCTCTTGCCAATCCCTTCTAGCCTGCAAAGATTATTTTGAGAAATCAGCTGACAATCTTATGGTGGCACAGTGTAGGTAACTAACTGCTTTCCTCACGCTGCTTTTAAGATTCTCTGTTTGTCTTTAACCTTTGGCACTTTAGTATGATGTGTCTTGCGGTGGACCCTTTTGGGTTCATCTTGTTTGGGACTCTCTGAACTTCCTGGACTTGCAGGTCTATTTCCTGCACCAAGTTAGGGAAGTTTTCTTTCATTTTTTCAAATATGTCTCCAACTTCTTGCTCTCTCTCTTCTCCTTCCAGCACCCCCATGATGCAAATGTTGGTATGCTTGAAGATGTCCCAGAGGATCCTTACATTATTCTCGTTTTTTTAGATTCTTTTTTCTTCTTGCTGTGCTGATTAGGTGTTTCAGTTTTTTCTTTCTTATATTCCAAATAATTGATTTGATTCTCGGCTTCATCCCCTCTACTGTTGATTCCCTGTAAATTGCTCTTTATTTTGATTAGTATATCCTTCATTTCTGACTGGATCTTTCTTTGCTGTGGAGGTTCTCACTAAGTTCACTGAACACCCTTATAATCAGTGTTTTGAACTCTGCATCTAGTAGCTTGCTTGTCTCTGTTTTGTTTAGTTCTTTTTCTGGAGCTTTGTTCTGTTCTCTCCTTTGGGCCATGTTCTTTGTCTCCTCATTTTGGCAGCCTCCTGGTGTTTCTGCATGTTATGTAGACCTGCTATGTCTCCCAGGCTTGGCAGAGTGACCTAATGTAGTAGGTGTCCTATAAGGTCTAATGGGTCAGCCTCCTCTATTACCCAAGCTAGATACTCAAGGTGCACCCACTATATGTATGGGCTGTGTACACCCTCCTCTTGTAGTTGAGCCTTGATTGCTATCGGCACATCCAAGTCAGCCACTGCTTGTGTTCTGTCCAGGATCACAGAGCAAAAGCTACAGAGCGATCTGCAGGTGGCTGCTACTTGTGCTGGGCTTGGAGGTGCCCAAGCAAGGCCAAGCTGTGAACCAAGGCAGCAGCTACTAGTGCCGGGCCTAGGGCCACTTAACCAGAGGTACAGAGTTGGCTCGCTGAAGCCAAATGCTGCTTGTATGAGAGAATTTAGGGAAATCTGAAGCATGGGCCAAAACAAACCATTTGTACAGAAAGCCACTGGAAAAAGCTCGGGTCGGCCTGAAAGCTGGGTGGGGCAGGGCCTCAGGGAATCACCAGGGTAGGGTAAAGAGTATGATCCAGGTTGACAGAGTCTCAGATATGGCACTCAGCCTGACAGCTCTGCAGTTCTGCGAGGGGAGGGCTCAGGAAAGGAACACTATTTCTGCCAGCACTTCGGTCTGGGAGAAAGCTGCCCCACGGTTCTCACCCTGATGCCAGACAACTCAGTTCCTCTTACATCTCTGATGCCTTTCAATCTGCTGCCTGGTGCTGGAGCTCAAAGGCAGTGAGTCTGAGTAAGTCTGTGCACAGACCCTTTAAGAGGAACTGCCTAGAGGTCCAGCAATTTCTATCTTCCACAGCCTCAATCCCCACTTGTTTTACAGCCAGAAGTTATCATGACTTCTTTTCCTGGCACTGGGCTGGGGGTCCTGGTGTGGGGCTAGGACCCATCAATCCTCAACAGCATATCCCTCCCGTTTTTATCTGACACCCGTGGGTGTATAACCAACCTGTTCAGCGTCTCTGCCCCTCCTACCAGTCATAATGTGGTTTCTTCTTTAAACCTGTAGTTGCAGGACTTCCATTCAGCTCAATTTCTGACAGTTCTGAATGATGGTCGTTCTACAGTGTAGTTGTAATTTTGATGTGGGTGTGTGAGGAGGTGAGCTGTGTTTACCTACATAGCAATCTTGACCAGAAGTCTCTACAATCCTCTTGAAAAGTTATGTTAGACTATTGGATTTTTTTTCAGTAGAATTATGACTTAAATTGAGGTACAAAAATTGGGAGGAAGTAACCCAGAGACATGTACCAAAGGATACAATAATTCCCAGTATAAACAAGGTCCTTATTTCTCCCATTTCAACTTTACATATTTTTGATAATATAAATAACACAAAAATGACAAAGTTGAGTGCAAAATCTACATTCACTTTTAAAATGAAATGTGAGAATTCAGAGGAATTTCCTACTTGTTTCCATAAACCATCCCTACAAACCCGAGGGCATGTACGCTCAGTCTTCTTCCACATGGACGAGCACTGGAGTTCATGGACATTTCTCTAGGTGTTCATGACAAGTCTTTATGGCTGACCCCTGACCTGTGACAGCAGTCACGGCCACTGCCTTTCAGAATGTGACCTCACTTGTTTATAGAACATTCCTTATTTTGAGCCTCCCTGGAAAGGGCTCAGTTTTTTTACTACAACCCTTAAGACCAAGTCCCATTTGGGCCATTCACATCGAAACAGGACTTCTTGCTGGCCAGGGGAAAGAAAGACTTTGAAACTCACTCAAGACAAGACTATGCATTACCTTAGAAATGCCGACCCAGCCACTGCACCTCAGCACAGCCATGCTGCCTCCACATCAGAGGCCTGCTTAGAAAATGCAAATGCAGGGACAAAAAACACGGATTATGACAAGCCTCTTATCAGTATATTCCCAATATTGCAGGCTCCCAGGTTCCCAACAATATGCTAAATTGTTAACTTGAGAAAATCTTGTCACTCACTGCTACCTTCCTAATGCTCAGATGAAAACCTTCTGGTGACAGAAGAAAAACTAAATAGCAGAACTAGTCAATAAACAATGGAACAGTGATGAGAAAAACTATAGCATATCTTCCAATAGCCCCTGGATTGGAACAATATGCTATCTCGTTACTCTTGCAGCTTAAAACAACATTTACTGCATGTGCTCAGTGTAACAGATGCCTAACTGAGATATAACTGAGACTACACTGTAAGTAGAAAGATAAAGTGATTATTTCCCCTTGGTTATTGCATTACTTTTGAATTTCCTTTGTTAAATGCAAAGATCTGGAGGAGACAGACCTGTGTTCCTGTCTCCATTCCAGCAGTAACCTCTTTGTGCAAATCTCTTCACCTCACTGAGCCTCAAGGAGATGAAAACATATACTACTAACTTGGTAGAACTGTGTAAGTTAGGGTCTTTTAGAAATCTCTAAAGCCATATACAAGGATATGGGAAGGACCATGGCAGGGTAGAACAGTCTTTCCTGAGAGGGCCAGGAAATTGCCCCGTGACAAACTGACGATGTCGCCAAGGAGCCAAGTTGTGCTCTTGGCATCCTGAGCCTCAGCACCCCTGGAAGAAGACGTGGACAGAAAAGGTTAATGCAGAAAGTAAACATGGAGATTTGAGGATTTAATGGCAGAGATGGAGGGGGCAGGAAATGCCAAATTAACTTTCTTTCCTAAACCCAATCAAATGCTCCCATATTTCTCTTAAAGTATGGGCAACTATTTCAAAATTTAAGGCATGTACAAGTTTCAATTTGTTAGCATGGTTTCCTGAGAGGATTATTTTGGTGGGGGTGGGGAGGGGACACTCAGGGCTGTATGTGTTTGCGGTTATTCCTCCTCAGTCAGTTGTCTGGCAGGGAAACCTGATCGGTGTTAGTGAACAGCTGATCACAGTGCTATGTGACTGAACCCTTAGTGAGCAAGGTGATCCTGAGCTGACTGAAGGACAATTTCAAACCCTTCCACTGACAATGCTTGTGTTGGGATAATATATCTTTACAAAAAGAGGGGATAAACATTCCTATTTAAACAATTTGACACGTGTAATAATGTATTTATTCATTCCGGAGGTGGACTTTATTGGTCCCTTTCAAGAATTAAATAACATGATGATACTTTAAATTATACACGCCTGAGAAAAGTGGGCAAATTATCGACAGCAATCATTTACAGTGAGAATGGAAACAAAACAATACCATACTTGATACACTTAAACGTACACAAGGAAGGGACTGCATGGAGGAACCACGGCACCACCGCTGACTTTGCAGGAGCAGCCCGTGTCCAAGAGGAGACACTGACCCCAAAACACAAGCAGAAAGGAAGTGCTTTGCAGAAGGATAGTTTCTTCCATTCATGCCTCCATGATAGAATTAAAAAGATCATGCTTTTTTCCCTTATAACTGTCACTGCTTATTTTAAAATGTGTTTGGCTTCCCTCAGTGTTGGAGTGCTACCATGGCTGACCATGCCCCAAAAGTAATGAGGAATAGAATCCCTACCCCATTTCCTTAGCGATGACATGCTTTCCTTAATCACAGATGTCAGTTCAAAAGTCTAGACATTAGTAAACCTGTGTGCTAATTCTACTCTACCACTAGTCACTTGTGTGAATTCAAATAAATCACTGAACTTTACTCCAAGCCTCAGTTTAGCTACCTGTTAACTGGGGGGCAAATACAGGCACTGTGTACCTTCCAAACTTGAAACCCTCACCAGCTAAAGTACTTCATAAAAATCAAAAAGGCTATAGAAGTGCTACAAGGCAATAAATAATAAATAGGTTTTTCCTATTAACGTTAAATTGCCACAGGAACCATAAAATATCCTTTTTTAGTCTTCATGGAGATTTTCTCTAAACCAATTTGTAGAAAGGAGAAATGATTTATTGTACTTCATGTACTTTAAGTGGTACCATTTTTTACTTTGTTTTAACTAGAGTAGAAGATAGAATTTGAGCACTTTCAGTCATCAGGCCTTAGGGGCTCTTCTGCTAGCTCTCGGAGACGGGCTGACCCTGGCCACAGGTGATTTTAATTTACCCCCCGTCGTCAAGGCTAGCTGGCCTGGAGACTCAGACCTTGGCCAAATCAATCAGGCCCTTGTGAGAATAAAACCACTGCGAACGGCAGCAAATGAATCTGGTTTAAAAATCCAATAAACTTACAAAAAAAAAAAAAAAAAGACAGTTGGCTGGAATAGCATGTAACAGCACCTCCTCATACATAAAGCTAATCAACTAGCAGTAAATGGTCAGAACTTTACCATTTGGCTTAATCGTTTTGAAGCTTCCGAAGCCCCCCCCTCTGGCATACAGCTGTGAACTGTGTCCACGAGAAACAGACACTGGCAGTTCAATTCTTTCATCCCCTTCTATTTTATCCTCTTCAGGCCCGCAAAGCTTTAATGCCTGCACAAAAGCAGACTGCACACTCCTTGGCTGCACACACAGAAAATAAAAATCCATGCAAGTCACATTCTGACCATAATCTGACCGGTGGTGTTCCCATCATGCCAAAGATGTACGCACCTTGGGAGGCTAAAATGTAAATGGGACTATTTCTTTACTGAGCACGACAGGAGGAAAAATAAAGCATGGCGCTACCATCCTCACAATTAGAACTCGGCCAGTTTACTGTCCGCCGCCTGGGTGCTGAGTGTCAATCATTATTTTGATCCTGTAACGCACCAAGACTGAACATGAGACACACAACACAAATTCTACTACACTAACAGAAGAGAAGACATATAATGAAATCCTTTTCTGTCTACAAGGTCATCCTTCTAACCCGTGGAATTCATTTAATCCTGAGGACCAGTTCAATGAGTCCTCCTTCATAAATAAATCTATACTGTACAGGTTCCTAACAAAAGCCCCCAGGGGGTGTTCAGAATGCAAATGAGAAAACCGTCCATAACATAGCCGCTGGTAAACTGCTCCTTTTGGGTGAGCAACACACGGAAGGAGCATTTGTCTAATTTAAGTGTCTTTTAGAGGGTAATAATCAGCTTTATGAAAGAATTAAACTGCAACTGTAAGCAAAAATGAAACTACTAATATGTGCTAGAGGTTAACTTTTTAGGGTTCAGATCTATCATTTACCACCCACTTCTTTTTCATTAACGGCACCAACGCATCATGAGAAACTTCGCTAGACGGGGGCCTTCCTTTGGCGCTCGTGATTCACAGGACTGGGAGAGTAACGATTATTCATCACTTGTCCTGAGTAAGGGATCGGCAAAAAGGGTCGACCTCTGACTTCACCTTTGTATTACATCTGACGGATTATATGAGAAGTTACGAACATGTCAGAGTCCTGCTGTTTACATTAATCTGATGAAATAGAATGTTTCAACATTAATTGGAAAATCAGTGAATTAAAAGGACTCTCCCACCCCCCCAAATTATCATAGTTATTACCTTAAAATCTTCCTACAGTAATAGGGAGATAACTCAAAACACTTTTTTAATAGTAAGGAATTATCAATTAATAAAACCATAGATATGCTATGAAGTATCAATCTATCATCTTACAAAAATATTTAACTAACAGAAACACCAAGAATATATACACAATACATCTTGATATATGAGTCCTCATATTGTTAGAATGTGTTTGTTTATGAAATACTTTGTACTCCCTAATGCATATATTTTTTTTACCAGCTGAAGCACTAACTCCGTGTCTCATTCTTTTCTGAAAATTTGTATTACATACAAGTGGTTATTATTAGTTGAATCATAATATCTAAGTATGTATGGTATGTGAGGGATATTCAAGTTAAATTCTCACACGGGGTTTTTTGGTTATCCACATTTCACTGACAGTCATTTGGTCTCACCACGCCAGCAGAGGCCATGGCAAACCTCACACCATGTTGGTGCCCCAGGTCCAGTTCACATTGCTCTAGACCGAGACATTCCCTGTTTTTGGCAGGTTGCCTCAGGAGATGTCTCTGCCTTCACTTATATTGGGATGCAGTAGTGCTAACTGTGGGGCAGGATTTTAGCAACCTCACCCAGTTCTGTGTAATCCCAGTCAGGGCCCCACACACACCGTTTGCCACACTAGCAACTCATTCTTCACTTGTCCCACATCTCATTTTCTAGTGACCCTTCCTCAGGCAGGTGAACGAGACAATCTCAAACTTCAAGAACTATTGAAGATTCTGCTTAAGGATTTCAGCCTTTATTATGAAGTTAAAATAAGGACCCTTTCAATTTCCTCACTGCCAACTTCTGATCTGGTATCTATCTCTATTCTTAATAAAAATCAAAATTCATAAACATATACTTAATTACTATATATGTACTATAATAGCTGGGTTCTTTAGTAGCAACAACAGCTCACGTAATTCTCTTATCAATTCTGATACAGGTGCAATTTTCTTTCCAAATTTGCAGATGAAGAAATTGAGATGGGAAGTTACATAATTTTTCCACACTCACACAGCCTATATGAAGTGTTATCACATTGTGAAGACTTGGCTCTTAGCTAGCACACAGTATTGCTTCTGCATTGAACAAGTTTATATTCAGATGTTACAATCCTGGTATCTGCTCTCAAAGGGAATTACATATATGGCATCCCTGTTGAACATCCTTCAATGATCACTGCTACCTCTAGAGTAAAATACAATATCCTTGATATAACATTTATAGTTCTGGGCTGCTTATCCTTCTAGCTTCACCATGCACACATTTTTGCTCATGGGGACTGATTGTTCCCAAACTTTTCATTTTCCCTGATGTCTTTGTACACTTGCAGAATCACATCCTGAAACATCCTACTCCGTTTTGTCCATCTGGCAGGTTCCCACTCATCTTTGATGACTAAGTTCAAGCGCCTCCGCTCTGGGCATCCCTCCCCAATGCCCAGCCTGCACACAGAATGGTCACTCCCACTTTTTCTCTCCCATGCACCTTCTTCATACATTTAATGTCAGTCCCTCACCAACAGTGAGCTCCTTAAGAGCAACTACTTTGGCCCTGGCTGGTGTGGCTCAGTGGACTGAGTGCCGGCCTGCAAACCAAAGGGTCACCAGTTGGATTCCTAGTCAGGGCACATGCCTGGGTTGTGGGCCAGGTCCCCAGTAGGGGGGGCTTGAGAGGCAACCACACATTGATGTTTCTCTCCCTCTCTTTCCTCTTCCCTTCCCCTCCCTCTAAAAATAAATTTTTAAAAAATAAAATCTTAAAAAAAAAGAGCAACTACTTTTTCTGTCATCCTTGTATTATCACCAAGAGACATGTTTCAAGAAGAAGCAAAGGAACACGTGTATAAGTGGCGTTAGTGGAGCTGAACAACGAACACGCCCTACCTGCAAGTCTGGAATTCTGGCATTTTGTGGCGGGCAAGACTGAACAACTATGAAGATGTGATTTACAGAGAATAATGTCTATGTCTTAAAAAGAGTTGTAAAAAACCCAACATGGAAATTTTTGTGCAGAAACTACACCCGTCACAGGGTGCGAAGTAGAAAGGGTGTGACACTTAACAGGACACCACCAACAGCTCTGTGCAGGAGGGACGTGAGGTGAAGTCACCAGAGGCCAGGCGAGGCAGGGCCAAGACCTAGAAGTCCACTCACCACGGAACTGATTGCACGTCGTTTGGAAACTTTACTGCCCCATTTCCCAGCTAGAACGTCCGCCTTCCACCTCCGGCTCACATGCCACCCGTCACGGGCAAATGCCATTTCCTCTATAAAGCACTCTGCATTTCCCCCACCCAGAAGAAGCCTTCCTCTCCTTTGTCTGCTCCTCTCAACGGATGTTTGTACTTGTCTACAGAACGTGTCGCTTCTTCCTTTGTACAAGTCCTACCTTACCTGCTAGACGTAAGATCATTCAAGGCAATTCTTCTCCCCACCCAGCACACAGCCCAGGGCCCAGTACACTATGATGTGAAGACTAAAACACTTCCTAGGTTCTGAAACTTCTGTAAATATATACTTCAACTAAAATTCAGTAAAATCAATAAATGTTAAAACAAATTTATGGTTATACATCATAGCAATTCCAGGATAAATTTCAAATGAGAAAAATCCCTCTCAAGAATCCCCAATATGCTAGATTTTTATTTGGGGGCCTGATCTAGATGAAACTATTTAAAACTCTGCTAGTCATCTCATTATTGATTATATAGACCTGAGGTCTCAAAACAGTAACTTGTCTAGTACAAGTTGTAAAGTTGTATTTGAGTTACAATCGCCTTTGCCAAAAGATAAGCCGAGATTCCAAATGCATCATATTGAAACGTGGGCGAAGAAAAGTATTGTGTTATGTGCAGGGGCAATGTGGGCATTGGGGTAAGAGGAGGTAGATGTATGTATTCATTGAGGGAAAAAGTTTGAATTCATATATTTGATCATAAACCACAGCCCCAAACCTACCAGTTTTTCTAAGATGAAGGAAAAACAGTAACACGCCACACATACAGAGTTGCCAGGCAGAGTAAGATTCACTCACCCCGCACTTGGACATCGAAAGAATCAATAGCACAATTGATGTCCCTGAAGATTCAGCTACAGCTCAAGCGCAGTGCAACACAGGTGCTCGGAGCTAGCCTTTTATTTTGAATCAGAGCTGGTATCATCATTCTGAAATATTTCATTGAAAACAAAGCCTTCCGAAAGGATCCAGAGAACAGCAACCATTTGACAATAATGGAATATACAACACTACAATAGTGGAGCATCGCAAAAAAATGATGATTGCATTTCAGTGTCAACTATTGCCCTGTATTCTAAAATATGCTTTTATAGTTTATATAGTTTGTGGGGTACTTTCTGGAAAACTTTCCATATGTAGACCTTGCCCTGGATTCTACCATGAAAAGGAGAACAATTTAATTCTTTCTCAATTGAAATTTTAATGAAATTAAATAACTGACAATGAGGTACATGGCTGAGCCGCAGGGTATCCAGCCTTTCTGTGGTGAGACGCCCATTCCAGATGTTACCTCCCTTGGAGCCACAAACCACTGGAGAGACTTGGGGTTTTGGGAGAGGAGTTCTGGCAGCCAAAGGAAGAGGAGGGAGGGACGGACAGGAGACAGCTACTGACTAATAAATACGATCAACAAGGATCAATGTGCATTGGCATAGTACTTTCAGTTTGAGCCCCTTCCTATATCATCACCATAATCTGACTCCCAGTGAGTCCGCGGTCAGCCAAGTTGGCCGAGCCATCACCCACGACTGTCAGATCCACAAAGACAATGGAAGTGAATATAAGAAACCAGCAAAGGTGCAAATATTAGGATGGTAACCACCACAAGGCTTTCTTCTAAAGAGCTCTTCTTCCCACAATTAAAAATCCAACACCATGAGATCATCCATCCAGCAAAAATTTCAAGATTCCTGATTCCTTCTACTAATCTACGATCCCTAAGTGAATTTCACAATCCCAAAAGCTCTAAAATTCAAAGGTTTTTCATACCAGACCTGAAGGAAAATTATCTCAGTGTATTAGTTTTTCACAGCTGCTATAACAAATTGCCACAAATAACTGAACATTTAAAATAACACAAATTTGCCCTGGCTGGTATAGCTCCGTGGACTGAGTGCCAGCCTGTGAATCGAAAGGTCGCTGGTTTGATTCCCAGTTAGGGCACATGCCTGGGTTCCAGTCCAGGTCCCCAGCTGGGAGCATATAAGATGTATGTTTCTCTCCCTTTCTTTCTCCCTTCCTTCCCTTCTCTCCAAAAATAAATAAATAAAATCTTTTTTAAAAAACCCACAAATTTATCGTCTTAGAGTTCTACAGTTCACCAGTACAACAGAGGTCTCACTGGGCTGAAAGTCAGCAGGACTGCAGTCTTTACTGGAGGCTTCAGGTGACACCTGTTTCCCTGCCTTCTCCAACTTCTGGAGGCCACCTGCATTTCTTCACCCAGGACCCCTTCCTCCATTTCAAAGGCAGTGGGGTAGCATCTTTGCAACCTGGTTTCTCTCACCACACCTCCTCTGCCCTCATCTGGGAGAGGTTCTGTTTTTCAGGACTCTTGTAATTACACTGGGTCCACCTAGGTAATCCAAGATCACGTCCCCAACTCAAAGTCCTCAAAACTCAAATGCAAGTCCCTTTTTCCATGAAAGGTGACATATTCACAGGTTCCGGGGATTGGGATGTGGACATTTTAAGAGTAGGGCAATATTCTGTCTCCTGCTCCCACTTATTCTGAATATTCATGGATTTTCTTACAGAGCCAGATGTCTGACCAAAAGGAGCTGCCCCAGGCCACACTGATAATGTGTGTGTGCATACACATGCAATATATATATATATTTGTGTGTGTATATATGATGTACATATGAGTATATAAACACAACATATATGTGCATATATACACATTCCATTCTTTTTCTAGAATATGAAAAGCCCGAATTCTGAAACATTCTTATCCTTAGGATTTCCAATAAAAAGACTGTGACCTATACCGTCATTCATCCATACTGGTGGATCTCTCCCTCCTCAACAGCGCCACCTGGGCCCACCCCTTCAAAAGACTGATTGCTCCACTAATAGGTCAGATCCAAAAACAATGACTGGACCTTAAAAATGATTGTGCAGGGTCACTATGTTTTAAAGAGCACAAGACCAAGGCTTTCTCTCTTTCTCTCTCTCTTTCGAGTTCCCAGTTTTATACGGCTATTAAGATGAAATTAGAACCCCTCTTGGGGCATGACCATTTCTTTCTCTTTTTTACTTTCTTCTTAATAGTGTATCAAAACCAGCAATATATGTATTTGGACTCAAGCCTAGAGTGTGTGCTCCAAACCACCTCTTTCCAAAGGGCCCTGAATCGAGGGTAACTGGTGCCCCCTCAGGCTACTAATGAAGCACTACTCTGGTAGCACCTGGCGGCCATTGGCAGCAAGCATCTTCCCTGGGGGCTCCCCCCCACAGGGGTAGGGGTGACTGGAAGGGCAGATGCAGGTATTCTCCTGGTCCCTAACATACTACTCTCAAATCCCACCTCAATGCTTAAAATACACAATTAACAAGCACACACATTAGGAAGTTCACTTAAAAGTACATGAATGCATTTCCACTCTGTCAGGGAAAAATATGTTTTCAAAGTATGATACAGACATTGGCCCCACAGGGAATACCCTGAGGAGACATATCAGTTAGTTGGCAAAAAAGGAAAAAGCTATAAGTAGTAGCATAATTTCTAATGCAGCTTCCTGTGACACTATTGGGAGTTCAGCTGCTGTAGGCAGAAAAGCCTCTGTGGTTACTGAGGCCATATATAGAAGACCTTCAAAAGAGCATTAGCATTCATTAACAATGTAGAACTCAGGATAACGCTCAATTATGGTAACATGAGTCAACCCAATCTTGTGTTGAGAGCAGTCTGACCATAATAAATTGTAAAATCTAGTTATTGCAGCCAAACACTCTAAAGAATAAAAAAAATTAAAAAATTAAATACAATGCAACCTCCTCCAGGACAAGGATCCTCTCTTACTCATTTCTGTGCCATGTTACCCTTATCACAACGTGGATGGCAATTAATATATCTATAAAATGCATTTACGTTAAACATCATGTTGACTTCACCGGGGAAGTTAATGCAATGCCCAATGTGCAAAGCACACAAAGCAGCGCACGAAATGGGCCGTGCGAACACGTTACTCGACACATAAACCACCGCGTGCTTATCAGAAGACATCTAAGTAAACACTCCCAGGCTCCACATACGCTGCCACATAGCCTTTCCCCTGCCACCAAGAGTGGTCTTACTTCCACCTCTTTCACAAAGAACAGAAAAACTGGATCCACGGGGATTATCCTCAGTTCTCAAGGTAGTTCTTATCACACATTGGGCTCAAACATAAAAATATCAAAAAGAACTAGTGACTTCATTAACTTTCTCCTGAAGCTTGTGATGCACCTTATTTGTGATGTCCTAAAAACTAATTTCAGAATGACTGCCTCTTGGTTGTCCTGAGTCCTCCCAGTTAATGCTTGTTCAAATAGCAATGTATATGCCAAGGACCAAAAAAAAAAAAAAAAACCCATTTCAGTTCCCATAGAGCATGATATTGGTGCAGGTGAATGAATACCACCACTGTTTTATGCCAAGATAACCAGGGATCTGAAAAGTTCTCAGGAGCAAGAATCTTATTAGTTACCCTACCTAATAAATCAAATAGCAAACGTACTAAAACCTTACACTCTAGACCATAAGACTGGTAGTTTATTTAGGAAAAGGACCTAGGCTCAAAACTCCTACCATTCTTCAAGATTCGTAGCACCTACGTATACAGGTTCCGGGAGAAGTAACACCTGCTTGAGTGTGGTTGGCAGGGTAGTAATATGGGTGTAATAATTTCTAGTTTTAATTTGAACATTTCACCTAATACGTCATATGGTGTGCTTGAGTGTGATATTGTTATATCACCGAATTACATGCTCATGATTTTGTAATACTATATATATTATATATCATATATAGTTTTCTATATATACGTATGTGTGTGTATACACACATATAGGCTAAATGCACCAAAAAGTCAGAATCATCAGAAATATGGGACCCATTATGGCGCCTCCCAGGAAAATGGTGAGGAAAACTGAAGTTAGCCAGCAGGCCAAGTGCGCCTGCTGCTTCTGCGGCAAAACCAGATGAGGAGACGGGCTGTGGGACCTGGCGCCGGGGTTCCTGCACGAGAACAGTAGCTGCTGGCGCCTGGACCTGCAGCACCCCTTCTGCCATCACAAGGCTGAAGGAATCGAAAGACCAGTAGAAGCTTCGTAATTTGAAACATTGCTAGCCTATAATAAATGGGTTAATTTATGTAAACAAAAAGATATATAAAAGATTCAGCAGGCACCTTTTAAATTTTTATGGGATGGCTATTTATGTAGATAAAATTAAATACATTTATGAAGTAAAAAGTGAGGCTATCGGGTTTTTTTTTTTTATTTTCTGATCCACAGCATTTTGGATGTACCAAAACTTCTGTGCTTATATAGAATCCATTCTACCTACAATAATATCCAACTTTTAGACTTCGTTAGGCTTATAAGAGAACAATGAGAGAAAGAGAATGATCTATACAATCTAGAATCATGCTGCAGCAGGGAAACCCAGCAATATACCCAAAGGCCAAGGCACAGGTTCGTGAGGCGTGGCTACATCAGGCGACATTACCTGGGCCTCATTTGGGGTATATTTTGGGCACTTTAACCTCACCTAGTTCAGTGAGTAACATAAGAACAGCTGCTGGACAATCAAATCCTAAATCATAAAGGCCTTTCAGCACGTGTGTTTGGGCAGTGGGGTGCTCTTTGGGGGTAACCTGAAAGTAAACTAAAATACTATCTCAAAGTGTACCCAAGTATAAGCAAAAAATGTCCCAGTCCCCAACCCGCGGTCCCTGCTTTCATTCAAAACTACGTAACAGCTGAATTTTTAACAGATAAGTTGCCAAAAGGAAGGGTTGGGATTAGTTCCAGGTTAGCCACTAACGGGAAACATTGTCTCTTCTGCCTTCATTTAATTATAGATAATGTCCACAAAAGATTCATTGTGGGGGGTTACACAAAAAACTTGGATGCCAGTATCTCACTGTGGTAAGTGCAAACTTAAACAGCATTCTGTCAACTAGAACTCTATGAACTGGCATTTCTACCTATCTACATGTAAAAATAAAAACTAGTATTTATAACAACAACCCCGAGGGAGTTTAAAGTTTTTGTATTGCTGCTACATAACAAACTACTCCAAAATTTAGCAGTTTCAAACAATAAATATGCAATGACTCATGCCGTTCCTGGGGGTTAGGAATTCAGAAGCAGCTTAGCTAGGTGATTCTGGCTTGTGGTCTCTTAAGAGGATACAGTCAGTGTGTTCCCAGGACTGCAGTTGTCTGAACACTTGACCAAGACCTAACGGACCCTCTTCCAAGGTGGCTCCTTCATATGGCTGGTAAGCTGGTGCTGGCTGTTAGCAGAAGGCCTCACTTCCTTGCCACAGGAGTCTCTGTGGTCAGCATGAGTGTCCTCACAACGTGGCATCTGTTCCCCCAGGGCAAGACATCCAAGAGATCAAGGTGAAAGTGGCCATGTCTCTCATGACGTAGCACCCATCAGCAGTCATTCTCAGAAGTCATACGCCATCACATCTGCCGCACGCCATTGATCACACAGAACACCCCAATGCAATGTGGCCCGGGATTTCACAAGGACATGACGTGAATGGCAACGGGCAAGGATCACAGGGGACCATCCTGGAGGCTGGCTATTACTACTGTGAGATAAGCTTCCAAATGAAAGAATGAATAACACTTTAATACAGTTTTAGAACTGTTTATTTTAGCCCAAGTTTTTGAAAACTGTTCTTAAGTATGATCCACTAGATGACATCCTACAGACTCTGTGGGGGAGCTATTTCATAAATGTCTATTGAACCAAACTAATCCCAGACTTTTTAACCCTGACATTGCACTTGCTCAGTTCCAACATATTGCTCATGTATCATTTTGCCAACTTGTCATTTTTGCTGAATTATCATATTTTATTGACTTGCCATGAAATGCTGAACCATAATTTAATAACCATATGATTTTAGTAACAATATTATTGATAGTAGTGTCAATATTATTTGAAAAGCATATATTCTATATCCTCAAAGCCAATGTAAATTAGAATTTCCATGGTCAGAAAATCACAGACGCAGAAGAGATCTTAAGAGGTCACCTAATTTGTTGAAGCTAAATGTTTGGTCCATGGGAATCCATCATACCCTCCCTTCTATTTTTGTGTTCATTCAAAATGTCCCACAATAAAAAAAATTAAAAAGGCATGCAGATCCACTGCACTCATTTTGCAGATGAGGACATCCCCTCAGTATGTAAGCAGAGTCACCTACTCAGCGCAGCTCCCAGTGTTGGAACTCGCCAAGGGGAAAACAGCAAAGCTGACGCATTACTTCTCTAAATGCCATCTCAACCATGAGATACCAAGTGACGGCACATGAAAAAAAGTGTTCAGCAACATTCTGTAGCAAAAGCTTGTAGTTTTGAGATTACATTAGGGTAAAGCGGGCAGATGTAGCTTATGAGTAAACAACACTATAAGATAGAGGTTTTATGTTTGTCAGGGTTTTTAAACTGGCATATTACATCACTACTGTCGCTAATCCTGATTTAGAGTTTCAATTCATGAATGAAAAACCCATGGGTATTATTGATACAGCATATTAAACAAAGGTTAAGTAAGATAAGCTTTCCTGGAAACTACAAGAATGGATCCCCCTCCAAACAAATACATTCTTATCTCCCAGGCACCTGGTCATTATTTCCAGCTTGAAAGTGTAAGGAAAAGCTAAGGAGGGCATGGGGAGGGAAAGGAAGAAGGTGTCACAGCTCGTATGTAGACATTATGGTGCACATTGAGACTTGGAAGGAAAAATAAATCTAAACAGAAAAATAACTGTGGCCTTCTGACATATTTCAACAGCAGCGGCAAGAGCAATAATAATAGTAGTGAATATGCAATGAATATTTACCACATGGCAGGACCACTCTTAAATATCATATTAATATATTCTCTTCTTTAACCTTCACAGAAATCCTTCTCAACAACTATGCAACACATGGGGGAAATGAGACTCAGATTAAGAAAGGTACCAAACGTAACCAGCACCCTAATTGGCAGAGCTGGATTCAAACTCAGGCAGTCCACTCCAGATTAGTCTTTAGGTACTGCGCAATACTACCTTTAAAAGGATCCGTAAGACCAGACAGCCATGTTATCAGATAAGGCAGCAAAAGAAGATGTTCAATAATATAAATGCTTATTTTGGTTGGGAAAAAAACTCCCAATGGTCTGACTTTGTGATCATAATTGTATTTGCAACAGTATCATATAAAAGGTACCATTTCTTTCTCAATGTTATGCCTACAAACCTACCAAAAGCCGCCAGGTAAAGTTGGGGACCTAGATGATACTCTCCAGCAGAGAAAACACCTCTATACACAGGTGGATGGGTGGATATGAGGCCTACAGTTCCATATACAAATGGACCACACATAAATATATGCAAAGCAAGATGAAAGAAACACAAAAGTTTGTTTTGAATCTTCCTGACCATACCTGAACTGTTATAAATCGCTTCTTGTCAAAACACTGACTTCCCCTTCTATTCGCAAGAAAACCGTCTGTATGTCACTGGCAGTGTTTTCAGATCTTGAAATCTCTGGGTCCCCATTAGCTCAAGAATGTACCCAAGCAAGCACAACTAGCAATTGTCCCAACTGCTATCCATTTTATGAGAATGTTGCATAGATTAACAAAAAGTATCATCGTGCAAACCTTGTAAAATCTAATGATAGAAACAAGCTACTTTTAAATCATTACAGGAACCAGGCTTATTTTGTCTGAACACTGTAAAATAGTTTTAAAACAAGAGAATAGTAAATACATATAATTTAAAGACCTGGAGTATTTCCTTTTCTTTTTCTTTTTTCTTTTTTAACATGACCGTTGAGTTACATAACCAGCTTAAATGATGCCTTAAATTCAGAATCTATGCTACTTCAGTCTTGCCCTGGACTTCATCTGGGACGGAGAAGTGTGATGGCCTGTGCAAACTGCACCACTGAGGCTCCTACCAGATATTATTGTTGACAGTCAGACTTGGCAGGAAAAATGAGGTCTCAGAAGAAGTATCACCCTGGTGATTTCTGCTACCCTGTGGTCCACTTAACCTTACGGAAAATTACTTTTCCTTACAGAACGGGAGAAAAGGAGGAACCTGACTTTAATGGTTAAAAAAGGGGGGAATTTACTCCTCACTTGCATTCAAGTGAAGTGAAAGGGGGATACCTGCTGGCAGTTCTACATTCCCCTTCTAATCACATTATGCTATGTGATTAGTCACTGAGCATCGACTATCTACACCCATAGAATACAGAGAATGATATGTTCGCCTTCTCATGAATGTTAGGGAATATTCAGCATCATTACCCATCTGTCAGTGGTAGGAGAAAATATTCCCTTTCTCTATAAAGAAGACTTGTCTGTTGCCTCTCAATGCACATGTGTCTGTGTGTGTTTTGGTATCCACCACTGCTACCTATGTAAACCTGTGTATATACGTTATTGATTACCTCATACATTCATATATATTTGAGAATTCAAAACAGGAAAAGGTTACCATGTCCATTTTTCTTCTGTAGAAAACACAGCTAAGTGACATTTGTAATAAAGAGACCACCGCAAGAATAACTCTGTGATGCAGTAAAAAGTGGGAATTTAACCTTGGCCTCTTGCCTCCTATTTCCATACACTGCTCCCTGCCTCCCAACATTCTAAAGTTGACACAGTCTCTCGTGTTGGGTCTGGTGATGTTATCACCCTCATTATCCCAGGTACACACAAAGTCAGGGGCATAGGCACACCTCCCTATGAATGATTTTCTGTTTTTAAAAAAGTAACATTAACTTAAGTGTTTTCTGAGAATTTTGTAACTCTTAAGTAAATGAGTAGCTACAGGGAAAACCAGGCCTGGGCTTCCTGGTTCTGACAAAAGTCAGAGTTAGCATCAGTCTGTGCTAGCAAAGGGCCAGCACACTTTCACATCGAGTCCCCTAGTGATCACAAAGTGTGGATCTGTGTCCACACTTGAGCTTGCACCTGAGAAAACCTGTTTCCTGTTGCCATGGGTTACAAGGATGCATGGCTTGGAGCCCTCCAGACAACTTGGAGAGATCTTACCTGAGACCAATTTCAGAATTAACAAAATACATTCTTGGTAATTAGCAGTGCTCAGCAATACAGTCTATTAAAATATCAGATCAAAAGCATTTGTTAATTCTTGCTGCATGAAAATGAGTGCCTGAGGTAATTAAACTTGTGGATTTTTTTTTCTTTTATAAAATAGATAACTCATCATTACCAGCCTTTCATTAAATGATCCATATACAGATGCAATCACAAGGGGAAAAACCAGTTTCAGGATCAATGTACCATAAATCAGAAAGTAATTTATGGCTTGTCACTAATATATCTTTTAACCTCAAATCATACTAGGTTTAGTCAGAATAGATTTGATGTTAAATTCTCACATATACACACACGCAAAAAGGAGAAGTCACACCTCAATATTAAATGTCCAGGAGGGCACGACATCTCTTAAACCAAGAACAAGAAAAATGAACATTTTACTGCATGTACAATCAATTGTATATTCAAGTCCCATGAAGCCTTCCAAGAGCATCTGGTAAATGTGTCAGGAGAAACCCACACAACAAGAAAAGATCAAAATCAGAAGTTGCATAAAAACAATAATGTAGGACCACTACTACTATCACTGTTCACTAGAAGAAAGAAGGAAATGTTGGAAGAAAAACCATGCTTTTTGAATTTTACTGACAAGAGAATTTTACGTCCTTTATAAATATTTATCTGAACTGGATAAATACAACCTCCAGTATAGAAAGAAATAGGTGTAGGACTAAGAAGATGAAAATGTATTGAAAACCTACAATTTAATTGACTAAAAACAAATCCAACAGTGTGGAATTGCATGACAGTAATTATCTTTTCTTGGTTTGCGTACATTTCCCATTATATCAGTAGTTTCTCTTCTTCCTGATTCATTCTCTGCTCCAGGATTCTTTATTCCATACTAATAGTTGAATGGAAAAACAAATGTGCAGACAAAGGAAAGGAGGCTCTCTAAAACTGAGACCTTTTCCTATATACACTGTGTACACCACTGATGGAGAGCAGAGAGAAATCACTGATTACTATTGTTTTCACCCATGAAATATTTTGACCTCAAGAAAACTTGAGAGCACAACAACTAGGTCTTTTGAGAAACAAACAAACAAAATAATCCATACAAATCCTATTTGTGGTTAAATACAAGTCATCCTCTATTTTTCCCCTTTGTTTTCACAAAATACAGACACGTTTCAAAGAAAAATAAGGAGTGAAGAAGCGTCTAAGCATAAACAAGGCGGAATGGGTTCTGTTTTACTAGAGTGGCTCAGTTTTTTTTACATAAGTATTAACATATACCTACCTAGTATAGTTACACACAGGCTAAGAACCAAGAACAAAAGTCTGGTTTTATGGCATTTTCACCGTCTTCAGTACTAAAGTCGGAACCTAGTTGTGTATTTCACGCAAGAGTTGCTCTGCCTTTTCTATTCTTTGGCAGTTCTGTCTGGCCCCCATGGTTCTCTCTCAGCACCTCCTACCAGAGATTGCCTCTGCAGCCAGCCTGGACTTGGGAAGCAAGCCTCTGAACCTTAATTATGATCTACTCATTCCAGTGACTGGGAAGTGCAAAACTGAATGAGGTTCAAAGAGGGGATAATTAAGGTGAGAAGTTGCATGTTCCTCATAAACTGGAGGGGGGGGACTATCTCCCAAGTCCCCTAAAATTAAATTCCAAAAAGTACATCAATAATTTAAGAGGGAACTTTCTCCATAATTAGACTAGATTTTTTTTTAAAGCTAGATTTTTCTTAATACTCACGACTGATAGACATTTAAAACATATGCAGCCCTTACAATACTTGGAGCACCGAAGCAAGCTGCAGAACAGGGGTTCTGACACACAGCCGCCCGGCTTAGAATGCATTTCTGCAGAATCGAGGGAGATCAATAGACTCAGGAAACAAATATGTTGATGGATGAGGAGAGAGTCTGAAAGCGACCAGTTTGAGGCGGCCACGCTGCGGGTTTCACAGCTCTTCTTCCCATGTTGGCAGAACGAACGGGTTATAAACGATTACCCTTTCTTTTAAGAGGGGAAGGAAAAAAGGAAACGAGGGAAGGAAAAAGAGAAGGAAGGACACAGAATGGAGCTGGTGATGAGGAAAGAAGAAAGAAATGAGAACGGGGAAAGAGAAAGAGAGAAACCCGAAGAGGGGCGGGGGAGTAGGCAGAAAAGCTATGATGTATGGACGCTCGCCAGCCACCCAGCCGAGCGCTCCATCAGCCCCAAGCCGCTCGTCTTCAGATCTGGGGCTCCGGGCTCCACCGCCCCGGTGCTGACATCCCTCCCGGATACCCCAGCCCGGCGCAGGCGACGCCGCGATGCCCAAAGTAAACCACCGCGGCCAGTCCATCCGAGCCCGCCACTCCCTGGACCGCGTTCGCCACCCAACCTCGCCCCAGACTTCTCCCAGCGCCCCCATCACCAGTCTCAGGGAAAAAAGCCGAGAAGAGCGCATAGATCGCATAGATGGGGAAATCAAAAGGGGGTGGGTAAACAAAAAAATTGCAATAATGTGATCATAGGTCTTGGGGGACCAGCAGGGCAAGAGACCCGCGGCAGGCACCTGGGAAGGGACACGCTGTTGCAAATACCCCGGGATGCGCTGGGCTGGGCGGTTTTCCACAAAAGGAAGTTTGGAAGGAGCACAGCGGTTTGCAATGGAAAAGGAGCTCGCAGCCTTACCTGACTGGGGTCACGCCGGCGGGCCGCGGAGATCCTCAGGTTTTCGATACCGAGACACTTGATCGGGTTACTATGGAAATCGTCTTAAAGAGGTGGAGGGACAAAACACACACACAGAAGCCAGGCACATCCTCGGCACCCTGAAGGAAACTGCCGTGACCGCCGAGCGCGGGCGCGGGACCGGCGCGGCGCCTCCCCTGGCCCGGTTCGCTATTTCTCCCCTTCTCGGCCGGGCTGCGCCTCCCCGCCCCGCGCCGCGCCGACGCTGCCGCCGCGCAGCCCGCCGACCGAGCGAGCCCTCCGCGGCGCGCAGCCGGGAGCGGGAGCGCGAGCGAGCTCGCAGCCGCCAGCCGGCTCCGGCGGCGAGCGGCGCTGTTTCCCAACCGCGCAGCTGGAATTTAAAGAAACAGACGCGTCGCGGGGTGTGGGGCCCTGGGCCCCGAGAGGAGCGCGCAGGACGCCCCCGGTCTCGGTCGGAGCTCAACGGATCGAGCATGCCCTATGAGAAAAGTTTCCTACCTGCAGGCCAGCCGCAGCCTCCTCTCCGGAACGCAGAACACAAGCTGCGAGGAGAGAGTAAGAGGAGTCCCCCCTCACCCCGCCATCCCTTGGAGATTATGGGGGGGAAGTGATTTGTATGCTCAACAAGTCATACCCCTATTTTCAGTCGCTCTCGTTTCCGTCCTTGTACACCGACTTTCTTCGTCGAAAGCACATAGACAATTGGGAATCACTCTAAGCAGAGATGCAGGGGATTGAAGGGAAGGTGGTGGTGGGAAGATACATACAGCTGTTGAATACCTTGAAAAACCTTTTTTTCCGCTTCCTCTCTCAATTAAAGAAGCATCTCCTTTTCCCTCCCAGCCTTGAAGAACAGGCTTGAAGATATATTCCAACCTCTAGTCCAGCATCATCTGACACATCACCTTCCCGCCGCAGGCACCTTCTCTCTAAAGCTATGAATGGGGGCTGCTGCTTATGCTGAGAATAAGCTGGATTCTAGAGGTGGGAATAAAAGCATCTAGTCTGGCCTTTTTCTATCCCTCACTGAAAAGCGTTTTTCAGTTGGCAGTTCTCTCACTGCTGTTGCAAGTAAGGTTCAGATTTCTGCCATTCCCACCACACAGCCCAAACAGAATGTGCTAATAAATTTACATGGTTTAATAACACCACGTATGTATCTGGAGTACAGAAATTATGATCCAATCAATTTATTTTGTTATTGTAACCATCACTTTTCACTATTTTATTTATATACTTAAACAGCCTCTTTGTGGTTCCCATTCATCCCCAAATTTTTCCAGAGGGGTGGAGAGGAGGCAGTAGGGGACTCAGTGTGGTCTTGTCTAGCTCAACCCAACTGACTCCACAGTCACAGTCACTCTTGCGCAGGGTAATAGACACCCCGTAAATATGCATGGCACTCTGTTGGGGTGGAAAAATGTGTTGTCCAAGGATGCTACATTCTAACTCCAGTGTCTTCACTTTTCTCACCTTCGATATAATATTTACATGTTTATTTGTCTGCTTCCTCACTGGACTGAGTATGCACAAGGCAGAGACTACAGTTTATTATTACTGTAACCCCAAGCACCTAGCACATTGGCCACGATGTTGCAGCTCAATAAATGAGGATTTGGGAGAGAGAAGGAGAGGAAGAGGGAAGACATTTGGGTTGTTGATGATGATGATGATGATGATCAAAGATAAAGGAGAGGGTAACATAAAGGAAGCTCGTAATAATATTAGAACAGAGGAAAATGAGAGCTCCTAGTATGTATCAGATGCCCAGTTAAATGCTTTACTTGTTTGGTATATAGACTGAGTGTTTGTGTCTCCCCACCATACCCCCCAAAACAATTCAAACTTTTATGTGTTGAAACCTAATCCCCAGCATGGTAGTATTTGAAGGGAGGGCCTTTGGGAGGTGATTAGATCATGAGAGTAGAGCCTTCATAAATGGGATTTAGTGCCCTTGTAAACGAGAGCTTCCTTGCCCCTTCCTCCCTGTGAAGACACAGTGAGAAGAACCAGAACACGCTTATCCTCACCAGACGCCAAGTCTGCCAGGGCTTTGATCTTAGACTTTCCCGTATCCAGAATTGTGACAAATACATGTGCGTTGTTTAAGCCACCCAGTCTCTGGTGTTGTGTTATAGCCACTGAAAAGACTAAGACAATGGCACCGTATCTATTCCTTAAAGTGACCCTCCAAGATAAATATTACGACATATGAGAAATCTAAGGCATGGGAAAGTTAAGGAGCTTCCCCAGTATCGCACAGCTGTTTGGCAGCTGTTGTGGAGCTAATGGAGGGAGGACATGCTTTTCTGTAAGTAACACAAAGGCAGTTTTCCACAGGTATAAATAATTAGAAGGTGTATCTTGTAAACGTTCACAAGTGTTTGGTTAGTCTGACAAACATCACTTGACCCCTTACCCTCTTCCACTCCAGAAGGGGTCTGCCTCACAGGCTAGGGTCGAGACCTCTAAGGCTTTGTGGATGCTTCCCTGAATCAAGTCCAGAGAAAAACGTGGCTCCTCCGACGGGGGCTCCTCTGGCTTCTGTCAGTTCTGTGTGGCCGCGCGCTACCTATGTACCATATCCTTAATGCTATATAAATGTATAACTGATCAGCCAGACCAGACAGGTAAACATCTGTTATAGTGACAGGGCCAGAGTCCTTTAATTGTCCCTTTTTCCACCCTACTACATTTTACTATAATAGAGATAAACATTAACTTGCAAGAAAATGTGTGAATAAATTGAAAGGATGATGCAGTTATTCATATTCCCTTTGGTCTGGGATGTGGCCCAAACAAAATTGTGTTTGAAAGTAAGTAGATTTTATGGGCATTTGGGATAAGTCTTTGATTAAAAATTTAGCTAATTTATTATAAATATACTAACTTGTACAGCTAATGAAATCAGTTCAGTATAAACTTGGAAATCATACAAAAGCTGTGGAATAAATCAGTTCTCTATAGGAATGTTTGGTTTTTTCTTGAATGTTGTGTTCTTTGCATAGGATTATGCTAAAATCATGAAATTCTTGTAGCTGGAGGATATCTTTAGGGCAATGCTTCTTAACTTTAGGTGCATATTGGAATTACTTAGGAAGCTCTCAAAAATCTTAATTTTTGTACCTCAAACCAGTTATATTGGAACCCCAAGGACGGGCATCCAGGCTTCGGGGCTCTCACAGCCTGCCAGGCGACTCTGACAGGCATCCAGGCCTGAGGACCACATCTTTTGTGATGACTCGGCGTCCTCTTCAAACCCGGCTGCTCGTAAGAATCACCTGGGAAATGTTAAAGGTCCCCATGCCCACACCCACCTACAGATTTCTGGGTTTATCTGATCTGGGGTGTGGCCCAGTCTTTTCTGTATTTTAAAGCAACTCCAGGTGTTTCTAATGTTGAGCCAGAGTTAAGAATTGCCATTTTAGACCAGGGGTTCTCACAGTGGGGTCCCCAGAGCAGCAATAGCAGCATTACCTGGGAACTCATTAGAAATGCACATTCTCACTCCCACCCCAGATCTACTGAATCAGAAACACTGGGAGTCGGGGCCAGCACTCTGCACCTCAACAGATTATTCTGCTGTGCGCTACAGATGGGGACCACTGCCTGCATCACGGTATTAGTGGTGTCATCCTCCTTTAGAACTACGAAACCAGCATTATCTCCAGCAAAGAGCTGTTGAGCTCCTACTGCGGTGGTTCTAGCCATCATTTCCAACAAGTGTCGGGGTGATGCTCGTGCTGCAGGTCCAGGGGTCACAGAGAACCACTGTCCCATTATGTGCCAGGCCCTGGATTAAGTCTTAAAAATCTTGAGATTTGTTTTCCTTTTTGTATTCGAAAAGAACCTATCCCCAAATAAAACAAAAGTGTTGTGACTCCATCAAGCTTATAAGAAGACAATTCTTGTACCTAATTCCCTAAAAAGTTACAGAAGGATTGTGTGCATGATATATTTTTGAACTAGTCTGACTTGGTCAGAAAAACCATCGGAATTCAGGGCTGAAAGCTAGGGGCACTGTACTTATGGATGGTATTAGAAAATACCATCCATAAGTACAGTGGATGGTATTAGACTATAGAAAAACTTCAGGGAAAAAAAGATGATGCTTTCTTTCCTCAAACCCAACCACCAGATCTAGGGCATAAGAAAAGAGCTGATGAAAAGTTAGTCTTCTATGGCTCTACAACTGAGCTGATGTGCCTTCCCGAAGAGGCTGCTCTTCCCGAAGAGGCTGCTCTTCCCCTTGTTCTTGCTTTAAGAAGAAAAGCCTGATCATTCTTACCCTGGCTGGTGGCTTAGTTGTTTAGAGCATCATCCTGTACACCAAAAGGATGCAGGTTGAATCCCTGGTCAGGGCACATACCTAGGTTCAATCTCTGGATGGGGCATGTATAGGAGGCAACCCACTGATTTTTCTCTCTGACGTCCACATGTCTGTCTGTCTGTCTCTCTTTCTCTCTCTTTCCCCCTCTCCTCCTCTTCCCTCTCCCTAAAATCAATAAACATATCCTCTGGTGAGGATTTTTAAAAAATTTTTTAAATAACCTCATCATTCTCAAAAGTCAAATACTGCTCATCTTGGTACCTTGGTGCAAATGTAGCTATGTAAACCCTGTGCATCCTAACCTACCATCGTTTAAGACCCCCTGGTTCCCACAGCCTGGGCTTCCTTCCAGGGAAAAGCACAGAAGCACAGATCACTGAAAGCCAGCTCTGCGTCACTAATCTTTGCCTCTAGTCAGATGGCCAAAGAAAACCCCCAACCAGAACACTCAAAGTCAGACACCACGGACCATGAAATCTCCTTTCATCCTTTCAGCTGCTTGAATTGATTTCAGGCTACTAACCTGGATCCTTGAGGAAGGATCTTTGGGGGATAAGCTCTTTTATACAGTATGAGGCCCTGCCTCTACTTGGCAATTGCTTTTGAAAAGTTCTGAAATAGACTGCTAAACTGCATTTTCTTTCTGAGACTTCTTTAGGATCCATGGCATTTCTCTGCTTTAACAGACAAGAGCCCCAGGGAGAAGACCCTAAAAGAGCTCTGAGTTGCCAACCAAAGCATCAGGTGAATTGCTGGTGAGAGAAAAAGCTTTAAGAGCGCCTTTTCAAATAGCCACAATGTTAATTACTACCGCAGCTACTGAACTACCTATTCTAGAAAGGTCTTAAGGTTTGAATGAGGTCTCCTTTTACCAAAGCTGGAGGAAATAATAGTCACCCCCAAACTGCAAAATGTCAACTAGATTTCTTTTCCTACACATACACACTTAAATAAGCAGTGCAGCTTCAAGAAATGTAATTAAGTTGCTTAGGTGAACAGAGAACAGCAATAAGTGGCCTTTAAAAAATGTCAATTGTCAGGGGAAAACGTAAAAGGAGCAAAGGCAGATGAAGATGGTGAAAAGAAAGGACGTGTGAGGAGGGTTGGGGAAGTTGCTATGGGCGGCAGGGTGGCCTTCGTCTGGAAAGTGTCCGTTGTAGACAGACATCTGGTGTGGTTTCATTATGGAGATGATCTCCTTAGAAAAAAAATAATAAAAAGCTAAATTTGCAAATCAGAGGACTCTTAAAAATAGATCAGTACCTGAATTTGAAAGTAGCAGTGAGGTTATATAAGAAAATGTCCTTATTCTTAGGAGACTTCCGCTGAATTTATACTGAAATGGCTACAAAAATAATAAATGCTTGCATAAGAATAAAAATGTGTCTGTTTCTTATTCTTATTTAAGAAGGTGTATCCATGTACATATATATGAAGAAAGAGGATACAAATGTAACAAATGTTAAGGAAAGGTGAATATAGGTGAATTGTAACAGATGCAACTTCTCTGCAGTTTTAATTTTTTAAGTAAAAAGTTTAATTTAACTTAAAATGGATTAATAAAATTTCTGCAAAATTACGCAAAGGCACAATATACGAAGAGCTTAAAAAAAAATCCTGAAAATAGGTTTCAATCTGTTCTAAAAACCATTAACAGGATATTAGCCATGTGTTCCCCTCCTATATCACAATTATTGCCTTCGAGACGTGGTTGTTCACGTTTTAGCACCTCATACATTCTACGTAATGCAGCATCCTACTCTGTACCATGGTGACCTTTGTAATATTCTGCAAATTGGCTTCCAGGCCAGTTCTGTTCCCCCTTGCTTATAGCCTTGGTTACCTAGAAGAAAATGAGCGAGACTGGCCAGCTGCGAGTCCTCCACTTCGGCGCTCATCAGTGCTCAGAATCACATTTCTCTCTCTTTCAGAGAGAGAAATGTGATTCTGACAACCGTTATTGTTGGTCTGGAGAGCAGCAGCACCGAGAACCTTCTAAAGGACAGGTGTAAGAGCGATAAGCAGCTGTGAGCTGCGCAGAGGTACTTAGTCGAATCGCAGATTTATACTTTCCTGTATCACGAACTATGACGGTGGAATTATAAACCTCTAGGAAATGTGGAGTGCACGTAACTCGAAACCATGATCTATCAAGATGTTTTATATCATTAAGTCACCTTTACCTGATGATTTCATGAAGTTTTATGCATAAAAATGTCCTTCCTTATACTAAATTTACATGAATGCTGGTCCCACTGACCCAAACTAAGCCTTCGTCTAAAAAACCCCTGCAACTCACAATCCTTGCCCCTGAGTCACCCCTAGATCATGAAATAAGAGGAAGCAGGCACCTGCCCTAAGCTGTATGACTTAGAATTTCCCAGCAGACACGCATTCCCGTAAATAACCAACAAAATTATATCAGAATCCTAGGCGTATTCAGTTTCTTCAAGGCAACTGCCTTATTTCTGTTAGAACAATCCTGATTTTCTAGTTGCGGTGGGGAGGAAGAATTTGATTTCCAGTACTTAGTCAACGCTTATGTGCACAGATTTCTTATCTTTGGGGGGAAAACAAAAATGGAAGAACTAGCTGGCATGAAAATAAAATGGAACTTAGAGTGATTTTCTTCCACATGCCAGAGGATATAAAGAAAAGATAAAGTTAGAAAAAAGTTAATCACTCTTGCCACACACTGACAGCGTAAATCAAATTCAAAACATGCTTGCTAGGTTGAGACACCTAGAGAATGTCCTCCTTTTCTTACAGAAATAGAGAATCAGGTAAAGGAATTTCAATTTGAGTAGATCAATGTATACGGAGAAGAATCATACATTTAATTGTTCTCATCAGTGATTACAAAGCCACATCCTCCAGGGACACTCAGTAAGTACAAAATAAGTCATAAATGGAGAGCGAGTGTCACCCCTCAGTTAGTCAGGCCAGCAGAGAGTCTAACTGAATATGTGAAAAGTTCAGAAACAGGAGAGTTTGGTTCCTCCAATCAGTAGGTCTTTATAAGGTTCATCTCTCCTGAAAGGAAGATTATTTATTTCTATGCATTCAAAGTTCCAAGTCCAAAACTGGAACTTATATGGAAAGGAGAGTAAAAAAACAGTCCTGAGTTCTTATAGTAACTGGGGGAGGGTAGATATCAGTGAAATTTTACTCATTTTTATTCCATCAAGCACAGTGACAGAAGTGCACCTTTTTCTCCTACCCAGGGATTGACCAGGGCCGGTTTGGGGAGGAACCTCGTTAGATTCATCTATGGGTTCTTGGTTTCCTCTAACCTTTTTGTCAAAGTGCCTTTAGGAATTAAAACACCAGCACACACCAGCTCATTGGTTTCCTTATGCCACCCACAGAATGCCCCTTTAACCATAACTGTTGGGAATTCAAATACAGAAAGTTCAACTTATCAATACAAATAATGTAGATGATGGACAAATAAAAAATACAGTGTTCAGGCAAAATACCAGTTAAAAATTGCATGGAGATAGATTTTTTTCTGTAACTTCACCTAATTCAAAGCTATTTATCACTATATGCAACCCAAAAATACTCAAGCTACACAATAAATTTGTACAGATATAGATATAATAGATAGATAGATACGAAGGTACTTGAATCTACACTGTATGACTTACTGCAGGAAAAACCTTTAAACCTCTTAGTTCCTAATACTATACATGTGAGGTTCACTTTACGTGTCTGATGAGAATGAACTGTCACATTTCTAATTTATGTTTCGTTAAAATCCATTATTTAAGTGCTTCCTTATTGGCACCTGAACAGTATCATAAGCATGTGTGTGAGAGGAAGTATGCGTGTACACATAAGCATTAATTTGATTTCAAACATTCTCTGTTTCTTAAAAGATCCTTATTAGCTTAATAAGGCCCCCAACTCTGTTTACGGACAAAGCGAGATACTTTACTTTGAAACCCCTGACACTTCACTCACTGTATCCCTCTTCTGCATAAACACCTGTTTCGAGTCACAATCTGCAATCCGAGATCCGGAAAGGAAGGACAGGAACTGAATCACATGATAGAGAATGCAGAGTCATATCTCAGCTCCTGTAATAACTGTCAGAGGAGAGCAGATGTGAAATGCTAATGTCTGTCTCCTTGATATTTTGCAGACTAGTGAGATTTTCCCAGTAACTGCAGAAGCCATAAGCACTTACAAAGCCAGTTTCATTCCCAGCTTAATCAGAAGTCTTGCTTAACAGGGCGACACTTACTACCTACCCTGTTTTGTGTGAACACCAGCTACCATTAATCTACCTGAGAATCAAAGTTCGTTTAAGTCCCCCACTGGTAGTGGTGCACCATGCCCAGATAGGACGGCACTGCTCATGCTGGTGAGGAGAGATGACCATACTGTTCACAAGAAAATCGCACAGCTATCTCTGGAAACATCTAGATAAAAACCGTTTCTTTCTTACCAACGCTACCAACTAGGGTAGGAGTGGAAAAATATAAACTGAATGCTGGTCATAAGAATACATGCCCCCAAAATACTTTATTCATTTAAAATTGAAGCAAAATTGAGCGAAAATCTCATAGAGAATGATATATAGATGCTGAGAAAATATATTGTCTTTCCAATTAATTTCCTGAACTCTACGATCTTTAAGATGTAATGGTATTTTCATGAGGAAAAGCTTAAAGTGATTGCGGAAGGCAAGTGCAAACCCTTGGCAAGCACAAATTTTGAAACATGTATATCCATAAAATGTACTTGGAAGCATCTGACTTCCTTTGAGAATGTTAAGGGATGACTCAATCAATATATTCATTTGAAAACTGAGATCCAGAGTCTGTCGTCAGGATTTTTGACCATTTTATTACTTTTTTTTTCTCTAAAATTGTCACTAGCCTTTCTACAGGCTGGTACTTCCTGATGTCTGTGGGAGGTTTCCAACTCTGATTCAAAGTAATGAGAAGAAGAGAGTTTATAGCACTTTTTTTCCCATAGACCACATTTTGAAATTATTCAAAACACTCTAATAGGAACACTCCATGAGAATGTATTCTATCCATACGAGTTGATTATATTTGTGTCTAAGAAATCGATTAAAAAAATAAGTTTGGAAATAATTGTCAGGATTATAACCTATAATTTCATGATCTGTGACTTTTCCATAACACATCAAAGCAATAACACAATCATACAATAATACATATTATTCCCTAACATGGTTCATAATAACGTCAGATTTATACTGTCATGTATATAGCAAAGACCTTTACTTTTTGCTTTAACCTTGTAATTTAATAATTCAAATACAGCATTTTCTTCAGATGGCTCAGATTTCCACACTCCAAAATATTTTATAATTTTGCTTAAAACATTTGTTTCTTGTCAAACTGTACATTTAAATGTCTCTCAGGAGTTCTGGTGTGATAGAGCAATAAGAAGGAATCAAGAATAATTAATGAATCAGCACATTTAGTGTAGACCTACTATCACGGCAGAGTAACTCTGCTGTAAGACATTACAAAAGGGATAGGTATCCATTACTGCACTGAAGGAGCTTTCTGTCTGCCTGGGATGATGGCATGTGAGACAGAAACATTTAAACAGTAATACTATAGAATATATGCTTCAAATGACTACTGTGACATTAAGAACAACACAATTTTGCAACCCTTAATTTGGATGTTCTGAAGAACTTGGGTTAAACTGACCTACAGACATTTAATGAGAATTTATAGAGCCTTGATACTCAGAATGTGGTCCAAAGACCAAGAGTGACAAATGCAACAGCTGGAAGCTGGGTTGAGACCTGGCAGAGTCTCAGGTCTCAACCCAGACCTGTGAATGAGAATCTTAATTTTCACCAGATCCCAAGATCCATCATAACCTCTTAAATCTGAGTCTGTACTGTTATGGAGTAAGTAATCCTTGATCTGGGCCTGAAAAGATAAAATAGGTAAACCTGTAGCTATATGCTTAGTACAGATAGTGAAGGGCTTTGAAATTTCAACCAAATTCATATTTATGTTCGCAGTGACCAAAGATAAGATGGATTTGAAGGGAGGTATATGGGGAACAAGAACACCAATTATGAAACCATAGCCTGAAAAGGCCTGAAACTGTGCTTTGAGGATTGTCCATGCAAATTCCTTTCTTCTATAAAGAAGAAGAGCTAAAGGCAACATTCTTACTGAATGCAAAGGAGAGAGAAGCAAATCCAGTTGATTAGAGAATGAGATTCATTGAGCTGTGTCTTGCCAGTGGACCTGAATTCCGTTCCTCAAAAGCTTGAATTGTCCTGGCTGCTCCTTCACTAAAGAACTATCCTGTAGTTCTAGTTTTGTGCACTAAACACACCAAAGCAGAGTTTATACATCCCACCAATGGCAGGGGAGGTAGGAAACACGGGTAAAGGAAGCTGAAAATGTGTGTCCTCTGCTTTGCATAAAAAAGAAAATGTGAGGCGGCCTCCTGGTTCTTGTTGGAAGTCTTGTTGTTAAGTAGATTCCTCTTGTCAAATAGATTCAAAATATGCAGGGTGGTTTTTTTTTTTTTGGTCTGAGGACTAAAGTCCCCAAATCTAGATTCTTTATGAGGGGTGAACAGCCCCTCCCAAAATAAAGGTTCATAGAGGGGGTAACAATATGACGTACCTTTCAAATTAGGATACATTTGAAGATGAAAGAGAAAATTGTCCAGAATTACACCAGGCTAACAAATGTAAACCGAGGCTATCCTGAGCAAATCTGTGCTGCCCCAGAAGTTGCAGGGTGCTTGCACGAGCACCTGGTATAAAATGCCCTAAAAACTCAGAATGTAAATAGTTAAATCTCTTTCACATTTCAGAATAATGTCTTGAGCCACTAATTTCTTTATTAGTAGGCAGTCTGTACCTTCTTTGGAACCCTGCCTCCGTCAAGCAAAACCTCTAGTGTTCACCCAGCTAACTTGGACATCTAATTGGGGAGAACACTGGAGTCTTGTGCATTGCTTCTTGCTGCGATGTCATCAGCCCTCTCGAAGCTGGGCTCTACGAAATCCAAGAATCAGCGCCAATCTGCCACTAAAATAAATGACTTGATAATCCAGATCTAAGCTCAGGACAGGGCAGGGAAGCAGGAGTCTGCTCACCACTGCTAAGTCCCAGAGTGCCCCTCACTTGAGTTGCCAAGGCTCTAGCTCTTAGCTATCAACATTTTGGGGTCTGGATTGGTTCAAGGTTGGCCACCCAGACACCACTTTAGTTTCCATCCCCAGGGTGTTGGGTAGTTTTTCATCTTATATTCTCCAAACACAAAGTTGTTATTCCTCTGGAGAAGGTAACACTCTGTGAATAAAAGATAATTTAACTGTGCTGTGGAAGATACCTTGCATCTTTGGAGGAAGTTGAAGGTTGATGACACTTTCGATGATTCCAAGGCAAAATTTTGGCACCTCTCTTGAGATAGACTTTTAAAAAGGGCAAACTCTGACAGGATATTCTGCTATGCACAGATTAACTGAAATGCATTTCCTGTCTGCCAAGTGGGTGTCATTGTGACCCAACAAAGACCTGGGCAAAGGTATTAATATTGGCCTTGGGGACTAGAAATGATGAAATGTCAATGAGAACCATTTTCTAAGGACAGCTTTATTCAACCTAAAGACAGATTAGGCTCCTTAGTAGGCAGAAAGTAAAAGAGAAGAAGAAGAAGAAAAGGCAAACATGAAACAAAGTTTTTAAGTCTGAGTAATGAGAATAACACCGATGTCACGAGCAAGTGGAAGTTAAGTAAATGTAGCTGGCTTAGAATAAAATATGATTAATTCAGTCTGAGAAATTTTGGTTTTGAGCTAACAGCAAGACATCCAAATGGAATGTCTAATGGATGGTTTGAAATTTAAAAAATTAATGGAGCATGGTTAAAAGGTAGGAAGTCAGTACACAGAGTTGGAAGTCTTCCCCTTCTCAGAGGGCGTAGCCTCGTGGATGAGCACATTAAGGGTAAAGCGGGGACTGAAAAGGACGCATCATCCAAGAAACCGAGGAGAGTATAGTGAAAAAAAAAAGTAGTGTTGTGTTGACTTGGAAATGGAATGACTGTCAGGGGAGCACAGACATTTGAAAAGAGAGGAGACATGGAAAACCTGAAGAGAGAATTCAACCAGGGAAAAGTGAACAATATTAAACATCATGGAGAGACCAGAAACAAAGAGTTTGAAAATAAAGCCTTGGATTTTGCACAAAGGAAAAAGTATGAATATTTAAGTGCCAACTATGTGCTAGGTGCTTTTACTTGCATGAAATATTTCAAGAAGAAATAGTTCAGCAGTGTCCTTGGGTGTGGAGACCAGAGAATTTTGGCATGAAAAGAACAGAGCAACACAAACTGGTGCCTCTGGGGAATAGTACGGTCAAGCTGGAAGTTTTTTGTTTTATTCTCTTATTATCAAGATGGAGCAAACCCTACTTGTTTGAAAGCAGGGAGGACAAAACCTATAGGGAGAGAGATTGGAGGGGTTATGATAGAATTGAAGTGATTGCGATGGTAAATGTTGAAAAATTGAAGGTTAAACATCAATAAGCAGTAATTAGCAATTTTATGTTCTCTATTCACCAGTTCATTTTGTTTGATTATGCATGGAATGACTGTGTTTCTGTATCAGCTCTCCTTGTCTCCCTGCCCTTTGCTTTTATGGCTTTGCATTCTTAAAAACAAAGTCTTTTCATTCCATTATACCCTTGTGAATGGTTAACTCATTTTACAAAGAAATATAAATTTTGAGCAATCAACCTAATTGTTGACCCAATGCTACATTCATCAATCACTTTAAAAATCCACCAGAGAATTTCAAATCCCTAAAAAACAACCAGACCTTGCTCACATAATTTATTATAATAATAATTTAAAAAGTCTTTATCTTATAGCAGTGATACTCCTACTCCCCCCAAATCATCTTGCCTCATAAGCCACTGATGTAATATAAAAGTCACATACATGTATCTGTGAAGTAGAATAATTACCCAAAAGAAATTTCCTCATTTCTTGCACTATTAAGCTCTTCCAAAAACCAGCTATTATAATGCAATATTCTAAACTGACAGTTTGTTTCCTGTATTCAAAGTAAAATCCTGTCTTACTAAACCAAAAGACAAGTATCTTCTAGTCTTTGTCCTTCCCCTAAGCACCAGCAACCCAAATCTCTAGGATGGAGAACCAGTCTAAGCTGGATCAGCTGCTCCCTAGACATCCCTTGGCTAACTTCCAGTGTCTAAATGTCCCTTGGGCATGATAAAATTTCAGTGTGATAAGATATCATTTTCTCTTACAATTAAATCTTACCCTAGACATGCAGATACAATAGCAACTTCATCTCTGCCCAATAGCAAGCCGCTTTGGGATGACTATTACTAAGTAGAGTTACTTGGTCAGAAACAGAAAGCAGAGACTCTCAAATGAATCACACATGTTTATTTTTTAATTGTACTCAGAAAAGAGGCAAGTGGACTACAAAGAAGCAATAGCTCTTGACTTCGTGACCACATAAAATATAAAGCAGAGCAAAACTCAGTCAACAACAACAAACCAATCTAGTCTTGGTTGGGCAATAGAGCTAAAAATAATTGAAAATAATAAAATTATTGAACCAGTGTCAATAAATATTAAGTTTAAATTTAAATTGACTTCTGACTTGAAGAAGGTAAAAATACAAAGTAATAATTATAAAAGTATTTCATTAAAAATGCCCTATAACTATTTCATAAGCTTATTGAAAGAATTTTGAGCTATTGATATATGTAAACATATCTTAAAAATTATGAAGTGCTATGTATATGTAACTTATAGCATTAGAAAATCTAAGATATTATTATGAAATGGTCACTAGTATTAGCCATAGTTTATCATAGTCCCGTTATAAAGTCTACTCTAAATAAATGTTAAAATGTTTGGAGGTGCTTATGTTGATATCCATAAAGTTTATTTGTAAAATAAATTTCAGAAATCTTCTTGGTAATCCTTAAGGATTAGCAGATGTCAATTACAGTATATTACCATTTAAAAACTAATAAATCTAGAAATTTTCTAGGAATACAAATTTCAAAGGTAAATTTTTTTCTTGCCATTGCAAAACTACTCACCAAATTTATGCAAAGTTCTAAAGGAGTCCTTTGTTATAATCTCCCTATTATGTCTCTCCTGAAGTATTAATGTCAAATAATTATAAGGGGTTTTTTTTGTACTCTTCTTCACTAACACAAATTATAGGCAAGACTTCAAAATATTCTAAAGAAATGCTTCTCAAATTTAATGCACATACAAATCACCTGGAGATCTTGTCAAAATGTAGATTCTGATTCAGTAGGTTTGAGCTGGGGCCTGAGGACCTGAGATTCTGCATTTCTAATGAGCTCCCAAGGGATGTCGATGCTGCTGGTCCAGGGCTACACTCTGAGTAGCATGAGTGTAAAAACAGTTACCAAGGTTAGGGGCTATGTTAGTCAGGAATCTTCAGAGAAGCCAATAGGATGTATGTGTGTATACATTATCTCCTCTATATAGATGAGAGAAGGAGGGGGAGAGAGAGAGACAGAGAGAGAGAGTATAAGGAATTGGCTCAGGTGATTATGGAGGCTGAGAAGTCCCACGATTTACAGTTGGCAAGCTGAAGACCTGAAAAGCTCAAGCCCCAAGAACAGCCAATGTTTTAGTTCAAGCCCAAAGTCAGGAACAGACTGATGTTCCAGCCCCCGCCGTCAGGCAGGAAGTGCTTCCTCTCACTGCCGGGAGGTCAGCCTTGTCAGTCTATTCAGCCCTTCTAGTGATTGGATGAGGGGCATCCACATTAGGGAGGACAATCTGTTTAATTCAGTTTACTGATCCAAATGTTAATCTTATTCAAAAACACTCTTACAAACACACACCCAGAATAATGTTTAACAAAATATCTGGGTTGACACATAAAATTAAATATCACAAGTGCTATTGCTACTCTAACATGTACGTTTAATTACTTCTAATAAAAATAATTCCAAAGAATGTATATCAAACCCCTAGTTTATTATGAGCGTGACCCATAATAAGTTAAGGAGACAGGTAGTGTTGATTGATTGTAGTGCCTGCCTTTAGAGGTAATGAAAGTAATCCTTCTCATTTAAAGAAGGAAATATGTATCTCAAAACTGCAATTTTAAAAGTTAAGATATGCCAATAGTGAATGCCTTTATCAAAGCTGTATTATGAACTGGCATGAAAAAAGACAAAATCAAGTCATCCGTGACATAATGTTTCACAGGAAAAGGAGGGTTATTATAAAATGTATGTAAAAATCAAACCACTTTCTTTACTGTAAAATTTAATTATTATAATCTACATATTAATAGGTAGAGATACAAGGGGCAGCCCCCAGAAAACTGGAATTATCTTCTGGGGTGGGCCCCTTGTAGTACAGATTTCCCCAACCAGGAGAGTGTTCCAGGAACCCATCTGTATCAGTGTTCCAGCTGGTGGTGTCATGAGAGGCTGTTTTGGCTTCAGTGAATTTGTTTGAAGACTCTTTCAACGCATTCACCCATTTCATGATGGGTGATTTATGAGCGCACCTACCCACACCCTGCTGAGTGTTTGTTCAGCAGTTTTTGACCAAAAATGGCATGACTCCCATACCCCACCCTCCTATTCACCTGATCTCACCCCAAGCAACATTTTTCGTTTCCCCAGATGAAAAAAAATCCTCAAAGGGAAACATTTTGCTGATGTGGAAAAGGTGAGACAAAAAATGGCAGGAGCACTAAAAGGCATCAAAATCGATGAATTCACAAACTGTTTTGAGCAGTGGAAAAAAGTGTCTCGATAGGTGTATTGCATCAAATGGAGAGTACTTTGAAGGTGAATGAAGTTTAAACATGTAAGAATACACAATTTTTTTAATTCTGGGGGGCTTTAGGGGGGGTCCCCTCTTATATATATATCCTTCTATTGTCTTGAGGGAAATGTGTTATATTTCATTGAATCTAAACTGCTGTCTAGTAAGATATATCATTTTATGTACCACTAAATGGGAACTAATTATGCCAGTTAAATATGACACAATATTTTCTGAGTTACTTCTGATTTTTTAAGTACTTACTGACTGAGCTGTTATAGATTTATAGGTAGATGTAATCACATAGAATCCACATGCACACATAAAAAGGAAATTATAAGTAAAAGTCATTGATTATAGCGTTAAGAAAATTGCTTCGCATTCAGAGTCTGTCTCTTCTGAGTTTCCCTATGATTTTCCCATACGGTGTTTTCCTCCATGCCATCCACAGCATTGATGATGCAGTATTTCTTAAGAGTGTTTCACTATTGTCTCTAGACTATTCTCCCAAAGCACCTCCACCTATTCTGAAAGTTTTGATGTTGGCACTTTTTTGACCAGAGTTGTGAATTTTTTTTTCAGAGACTGGTCAGGGACTCCTATGGTCTGTAAATTAACTCAGACATGTAGAGGTTGCCATTTTCCATCATGGGACCAGGAAAAAAACCTCAGTTCACCCATGTGTAGGCGAAGACAGCTACGTCACACCTGCGCCTGGGCTGACGGCACTTGTATGACACATCTTGAATCTGGGATGTTAAAATCGAAAACACACACACACTTCATCCTAGAATCAACGGAAATATAGTTTTCCCCCAACTTTAAAAAAAAAGGGGTGGGGGGAGTGCCTTACTTGTCAAAGAACTCTCTCAAGGTACTAGTGTTTCATGAATCTTATTTTTGAAAAATAAGATTCTTTAAATGTACTTTTTTCCTATACTATATAATCCTTTGGTATAAACTGATTTAAATAATTTAAATTTGTTTTAGTACATAACCCTCTGAAGAAGAGATGTCTATTTCCTTTTCCTGTGCCCTCCCTAGAGTGCCTAGGACACTTTTCATTATTCTGTAGGTGTTCAGGTAAAGTTCTTAGATAAAGGTCCAGGATTGAGCATCATAGAAATTTTCCCCGCTGCTTCTAGAGCAGTTTCAGTCTTTTGTTTTGTCTTATGGCAAAAACTTTCTTCCGAGAAATGTCTACCAAAGGAAGTTCTTTCCTTCTAATCTCATGTAAATATTCACTTTTCCTGAAGTACTTCCATGATCATCATCATAACCCTATGCTGAAGGATTGGCATTCACGGACACTTCGTAGTGGAATAAGGGTGAGAAAGTCCAGTTCTAATCATGGCTCTACCATTTACTAAGCATGTTGCTCCACTAATCCTCAGTTTTCTCGTAAATCAAATGAAGATAACACTTGTCCAACTAGCTTCACAAGGCTGTTGTGGTGATCATTAGAAAAATAATATACCACCGCAGAGCACGCTGAAGACTGCCTCGTGCTTTGTCTGCTTTTATTGTATATGTGACATTAAAATTGCAGTCAACCCTCGATTTGGCTTGGTTTTGTTATTCATCTGACACAAACTGTAAGCTCCCCAGAGAAGCTTTATGAGTATTTCCAGAATATCCTTGCTACTAAAAAACATCATTAAACAGTAATAGTCATGCAATTTCTGAGAACTACTATATTTGAGATAATAACAATAAACATAAAAAAGTGATCCCCCCGTGGTTCAGTGAATCCATTCATTGTGGACTTCCTAACTACATTAATTAAAAACCAAAGGTTTGTTTTTGTCTATACTAAAGGAATATGAGGATACTACTACTAATAACCTCTTCATTATTATTAAAGAACTCAAAGTATAAAATTCTTTGACCAACATTTTCACTGGAACTTTATAAAGCTCAGGCAAGTATTAGTATCACTGTGTTTTTCACAGATGAGAAAAATACAGCTGCAAGAGCCGTATTGCCTGCGGTGCATGGTCTTGCTCACGTACGAGCAGCAGAGCTCGGTGTTCACTCTCACAACGCTAGGCTCTCTCATTCCTTAGGTTTCTCAGCCTCGGCACCACTGACATTGTAGGCTGGATAATTGTTTGGGGACAGGAGCGGTCCTGTGCACTGTGAAATGTTCAGCAGCATCCCTGGCCGTACCCAGTACTTACTAGTACCCCTACCTGAACTGTGACAGCAAAAAGGTCTCTACATGTTGCCAAATGTCCATTGAGGGGGGCAAAATCGCCCCCACTTGAGAACCTTAATGCCACCTTTATAGTAGCACTTTTATAACATTCTGAATAAGTCTCACATGACTAATCATATTCTTGTCGATCAGATAACAATGGTAACTCAGAATCAGAGGGTATTAATTTCTGGTGTCTGCCATAACAAATTACCGCAAACTGGACAGCTTAAAATAACACATTCCATTATCTCTCAGGCATGGAGGCCAGACGTCCGAAATCAGGGTGTCCACAGAGCCACACTCATTTCTAAAGCTCTAGGGGAGAACCCTTCCTTGCCTCTCCCAGCTTCTGGCGGCTCCTGGTGTTCCTTGGCTTGTGGCTGCATATCTCTGGTCTCTGGCTCCACTTCCACGTGGTCTTCTCTGTGTCCTCTCCTCTTCTGTCTTTTAAAGAACACTTGTCATTTATATTTACAGCCCACAGAAGAATCCAGGATGGTCTCATCTCAAGATCTATAACTTAATAACATCTGCAAAAAAACCCTTTTTGCAAATAAGGTCTCATTCGCAGGTTCCGGGCAGATGTTTCTTTGGGGGGAGCTACAGTTCAACTCATGTCCCGGAGCATACTTTTTTCCTAAGAAGTTAAAACACTTTCTGGAAAATCTATCATCTTATTAATTTCACAAATGCTCTTGAAAATAGAGAGGAACAGGTAAGAAAATGAGGCACAAAAACATTAAGGGGAAATTTGCTAAGGTCAGTGAGTAACGGATTTACTAAATAATCTTCCAGTCCATGTCCAGGGCCTTCCCACTGAGTCTACCCCAGGGTGGTTGGGAGAACCAGTCGAATTGCATCCTGTTTGACGAACCGTACAATTTACAGTTGAGTTCTGGTGGGAAATTGAAAAGCAAAAGAGAACAAAGCTGAATTTTCAGATCCTTTTATTGATTTTTCTAAAATTGCTTGTAGCTCTGGTTGGTGTGGCTCAGTGAATTGAGGGCTGGCCTGCAACCTGGGGGGTTGCTGGTTCAATTCCCAGTCAGGGTACATGCCTGGGTTGCAGGCCAGGTCCCCAGTTAGGGGTGTGCAAAAGACAACCAATCAACATTTCTCTGGCATATCAATGTTTCTTTCCCCCTCTTTCTCTCTTTCTTCTCTTCTCTCTGTAAATAAATAAATAAATAAATAAATAACATCTAAAAATTATTTAAAAAATGAGTTGTGGATTTCTAAAATGAACAAGATTTTCTGGAACCTGTTAAAAAAAACAAACAGGGAACCCCATTTTAAAAAGTTGCTTTGCAATGTGAAAGCATCTTTCACAATTTATCGCTGTGTGTGCTGGGTGCTAATTTTAAAAATCTGTGGTCGTAGAGTCATGAACAGAGAAAGAAACACAGAGCATTAGCTTTCAAATGCGGGATATTAATCACACTCTCATATACTGAGACTGATTCCGCAAAAAACTATGAGATCATACTCAATTAAAAGAGCTTGGTCACAGAGTAAGTAACGGTCTGCTGATTTCTCCAAACTATTGCATTTCTTTTGTTGATACCTCTGCATTTTCATGCTAAGCAATGTTGACATTTTAACCAGAGAATCCAGTAAGCTATGAATCACCCACAGACACCAAGTGACTCAGCTGTAGAATTACAACCAAGATTCATATAAAAAGCCTTTTTAAATACAATATCATAAGTGAACAATTCTTGTCTTCATGTCTCTTGCAATAGTCATATTCCTTCTTCTAAAGTTTAGCATGAAGCTGTCCAGTCACTTGCTCACTCTTCTGATCTCCGTTTACAACTTTAAGTGGAATTCACCAGTTACACCCTTATTATATCCTTCCTTGCATGTCCTAGATTTTATTTGAACATTTTTATTTACTAAAAAGTAATATATGCACATGGTTAAAGTTTCTTTTAAACAGCAAACAAAGGTATTGGATGCAAAGTGTAAATGTCTCCCCCCAGCCAAAGTCTTTGTTCCAGTCTCCAGATGTAATCAATACTAAAAGCTTAAGTGTATCTTTTCAGAATTATTTTAAATACATCCAAGTCTCCTTTTAAAGAAAGTCCTTCCTACTAAAGCACAAATCATTCTTACTTAACAGTAGAGTGTGCACGTTTTTGTTTTAGAGCACGGTCCCTGGCAGGATGGACCCTGATCTGCCTCAAATCTTCTGAATGGATTTAATCGAGTTGTTAGGTTCAGTAGGCATCATCTCATTACTTGGAAAAAGCAGCATATTCAAAAAAAATCTTATTAATAAATAATCCTCACTCAGCCCTACCCTTAATGTTCTGCGTATCATAGTTTACTCAAACTTTATCCTCCCAGGGTCTTTTTAATGTTATTCTCAGAGAGAAATAATGTATCTTCTTCAAATCAAATTTCAGGTGACAAATCTCTTGCTTCAAAAATAAAATATCCCCAGATTTCTCTTTACATATTCCCAGAAATCACTAAACCTTTATATTTACTAGTTTTTCTTCTAAGGGTTGAGGTTGTTAGTAAACTTATCTGTTAAGGAAGAATATCTAGCAGAACACATAAGCCAGATTGAGATTTACACTAGATTGTACAAAAACCACACGCTACAAACTACAGAAGTTAACACAAGGCCTGAAAGAAAGTAGGCAAGATTTAAAGTAGGTGAAAGTTTAGCTTTAATTAAATACCAAAAATGGCATAAGAACTGTTCTTTAACTACAGCTTTTCCTTGGCGTCTGCTACAGATTTATTGTAAAAAGGAGGATGAGAAGGGCCTAGTGAATGTTTTCTAATATTGTCAAGGTGCCCGGGGATTCTATAAACCGTGAGCACCCAGCAGGTACCAAGAGGTTGGGTGTGCTTAGAAGATGCTGCGTGACTCTAATCCCTCCTTCCACCCAAACATGCACACAACACACATTTTTAGTTAGATCCTTCAAGAAATAGACACAAAGACAATGACATATTGAAGAAATTTATTAGGAACCTACCTGTAAGAGAAACTAGGGAGAGACTGGGTGGATAGTAAGACTTCGATGCAGGTCTGCCCACCCAGAGGGAGAGGAGAGAGAAGGAAAGGAGGAGGGGGACATGTCTTACTCTGCAGTACATTCTGAGGAAAGTTTGGCAAGGCCATAGGAGGTGGGAGCTGGGAGGGGGATGGAACGGCACATAAAAAGTTCCTCATACCAAAGTTGTCTGTCAGAGGAGCCCCACATGTCCCAGGGACAGGCCTACCTCCATATCCCAGGTGCGCTCATTCTGCGGAAGGCATGGCCTCAGCACAAACCTGGTGGTGAACCTCAGAGCTCAGTATCTGGAGCCCTCAGGCAATGACGCCCCCTGTAACTGGCAGCCTGAGAAGCTCACGCTCCTGGCCCACACACCCCATCTCAAATGACACCCATCACTCCAAAAATCTTTTAGGCTAATCTTTAGAGCCATACACATATAAAATTGAAAATACTATATTTGTTTCCAAAGTTTTGGCATGACTCTCAACTCCAAGATTATCCACAACAGAGATATTTCCAATTCTAAAGCAATTCTCAATAAACAAACCCACACTACGAAGGAAATGATCTCTATGCTTCCCACTTAACTCTTCTTTATCTTGCCAAGTTGCTTTAACTTGCCAAGTTGAATGGATCTCTAATTTGTGGACATATTTTTATTGAGGAAAACTTTACATACAGTAAAATACATAGGTCTTAAGTGTAAAATTTGAAGAGTTTTGATATTAATACAATCACGTAACCACCACCCCACTCCGGAATTAAACCACCCCACAAAGCTTCCTCATGCCACCTTCCAACCAATTCTAACCTTCCCATAAACAACCACTGTTCTAGCCCTGGAAATTAGTGTGGGCTGTTCTTGAAGTTCCTGTAAATGGAATCATACAGTATATACTTTTTGGGTGTCTCGATTTTCCACTTTGCATACTATTTTTGAGATTTATCCATGTCATTGCAAATGCATTCAGTAGTTCACTTCTTTTTTTTTTTAATCTGAGTGGTATTCTATTGCATAGATATATCACAGTTTGTTTATTTGTTCACTTGTTGATAAGACATTTGGGTTGTTTCCAGTTTGGGGCTATTATGAATTAAACTATTCTAAATATTTGTGTGGAAATTTTGTTTTTTGGGTTTTTTTTAGATGGGGGAAAGGGAGGAGAGAGGGAGAGAAACATAGACGTGCAAATAAAACACCAATCATTTGCCTCTCGCGTGCCCCCAGCCAGGAACATGGCCCACAACCCAAGCATGTACCCTGACCAGGAATCAAACTGGCGACCCTTCAGTTTGCAGGACGATGCTCAACCCACTGAGCCACACCAGTCAGGGCTCATGTGGAAATCTTTGTGGAGCACATGTTTTCATTATTTGGTTCAATTTGGGCCATAAGGTAAGCATGCATTTATTTAAGAAATAGTTTGCCAATGTTTGTATCATTTTATACTCCATGACTGGAGGAATTTGGGGAAACACCAAATGATATTTTAGGTCTCCTTTTAAATCATAGCACTCAACCTAAGTTCAGATAAATAAAAGATTAACCCTGGCAAGGGTTAGAGAAAGAAATAACTTACATATCTCTTTCTTCTAGTCAAAGCACACAGATGCTATAACACCACATTCTACTGATGGGACACAGAGTTTAAGAAATATCAAAGCTTTCGTATGTCCCTGGCCCCTCTGTATGTCCTCCTTGGAGAAGTGTCTGTTCAGGTCCTCTGCCCATTTTTTAATTGGGTTGTTTGTCTTCTTGGAATGGAGTCATGTGAGTTCTTTATATATTTTGGAGATTAAACTCTTGTCTGAGGTATCATTGGCAAATATGTTTTCCCATACAGTTGGTTCTCTTTTTATTTTAATACTGTTTTCTTTATCCATGCAGAAGCTTTTTATTTTGATGAGATCCCATTTGTTTATTCTTTCTTTTATGTACCTTGCTCTAGGGGACATATCAGTGAAAATACTGCTGTGTGAACATATGAAAAGATGCTCAGTATTGCTAGCTATCAGAGACATGCAAATTAAAACAATGAGACACCACCTCACACCGGTCAGAATAGCCATCATAACCAAAGCAACAAACAACAAGTGCTGGTAATGTTGTGGAGAAAAGGGAACCCTAGTGCACTGCTGGTGGGAATGCAGACTGGTGCAGCCACTGTGGAAAACAGTATGGAATTTCCTCAGAAAACTAAAAACAGATCTGGCTTTTGACCCAGCAATTCCACTGCTAGGATTATATCCTAAGAACCTTGAAACACCAATCCAAAAGAACCTATGCACCCCAATGTTCATAGCAGCACAATTTACAAGTGCTGGAAGCAACCTAGGTGCCCATCAGTAAATGAGTGGATCCAAAAACTATGGTATATTTACACAATGGAATTCTACACAGCAGAGAGAAAGAAGGAGCTTATACCCTTTGCAACAACATGGATGGAACTGGAGAGCATTATGCTAAGCAAAATAAGCAAGGCGGTGAGGGACAAATACCCTATGATCTCAACTTTAACAGGAACCTAATCAACAAAACAAACAAACAAGCAAAATAGAACCAAAGATACTGAAATTGAGAACAGACCAATAGTGACCAGAGGGGAGAGAGGAGGGAATTTCAGGGGAAAAGGGTGAAGGGTTTGTAGGAAAAATTATAAAGGACACAAGGACAATAATGGGGGGAGTGGAAACTGGAGGGAAGTGGGGAGGGCTGGGGTGGGGGGGAAAGGCAGAGAACTGTACTTGAACAACAATAAAAGTAGGGGAAAAAAAAGAAATATCAAAGCTTACCCAAAGTCAAACAGCTGATAAGTGCCATCGGGATTCAGACTCAGCTCCAATCTTTTTATGGCAAAACTAACAGTCTTCCCCCAAAATAAACTTCCAAAGCATAGTGCTAGAGAAACCCCAGCATTAGCCAGAGGCCAGAGGCTAAGAGAGAACAGACTCTAAATGTACTGGCCAACTTTTCTCTGCTTACTACAGAAAGGAGCGAGGCCACCAGCTCTCCCTTACCACGCCCACCCAGGCCTCTTTTTCAGTTCCAGGCCCTTTCAGAAATATGAGGGATTTGTACATGAGGACCTCTGTCCATCTTGTTTGCTTTTCCCACTACCCCAATTTGACCCCAAGAGATTATTATTGTTTTTATTATTGTTATTGACAATTAAAAGATAAGGAAACAGTCTTCTCTGTTCACCTAATTTGTCTAGGACTACACAGATTAGTGTGTCTTTCCCATTCCTTAGATTTTAGCGTCTTGAAAACAGATTATTAGTGTCTTCTTTTAATATCATCACTGCCAAGCACCGGATGGACCGAAGGCCAGGCAGACAGTGGATAGTGAATCAGTGAATGGATGGATCACAAACAAGTTTTCTAGCTTCAAGTTTCAAAGTCTTTTCATTAGACAGTATGTATCAAAACCTTATTTTCTTCAAATTTTTAAAACTGGAGGCTAGAATACGTGACCTCTAACATTTTCTTCAATTTAGAAGGGTTAGGTTTCCATGTGTCTGCACTTAACTTAAGCCTTACGAGAAGGGAACCAGCATTTTTCTTTGACAGCACCTTATAATCGAGAGAGAGAGAGAGAGAGAGAGAGAGGGGGGGGGGGGGAGAGGGAGAGATACGAATCCTTGAATGCAGAAAAGGAACCTATTGTGATTAATGAGTTAGAAGTACCATGGGATGAAGTCTGGCAAGAAACAGAGCCTACCCAAAGGTGACATGGAATGTACCCCTCTTCTCAAACATCACAAAGATCAAATTTCTACTTTTGGTGGGGTAACCGGAGTTCTGAAAAAGGCACTTGCATGAAAAATATCAGTCCTTCTTTTCACATGTGATAACAGCATTCTAGGAAAAATTGAATCTAGAAACATAATTAAAGAACAAGAGGGAGAGCACAAAATATATACACCCCACATAAATCAGCGCTCAAAAAATAAGAAAAACCAATCATCTCTTGGTCATACATACGACTCCAGACTGTCCCTGATAGTGTCACCTCTTCCCTTTGGTTCTTGCCCGATCTCATTTCTGCTGCATTCCTGAGTGCTGGAGTATTGCTACCTGCCTCGTCTCAAATCGGCATTAGATTGGAGACATTGGTTTTGCCAGGTTGTTGTCTCTGATATCAGCCAACTGTCCTTTTCAAAGGCAGAAACCCTCAAATAAATGAAACCCTCCACTTTCTCTTCCACGTAGAAATCATGCCAATCCTGCCCTCGCAGTCCATGTTTACATTTTCAGCCCAGACACTTAGGCAACTGATAAAAGCCCCTTTCTCTTTATGTGGAATACCAAGAAATAATTCATTAGTCAAGCTCTTTAGAGTTTTGGCTCAAATGAACTCTTATAAAAACTCACCAAAAAAAATCTCGTTACCGCTAATGTTATCAACAAATTTAATCTATCAGTATACAGATCATCATGAACAGGAAGCTTCTCTGATATATTTTACATAATTTAAAGGAAACTGCAGCTTTCAATCCACTGGGAATATAATATTACCATCTTCAAAGTGTTTTCTCAGACTCAGCACTCAATCTCCTACCAAGCTGAATGTTCTTGCCCAAGATGATAATGAAAAGACCTCAAAAGTCCTTCAAGTAAGCAATTAATACGTTTAGAATAGACTGGTTTACCTCTGCTTTCAGGAAGGTTTCAGTATGTACAAATTGTGCCTTCATTCTTCAGTTCAGAATCCTGTTGTTCCTGAAAAGAGAAGACTCTTGCTCCTGTGGAGAGTAAAATTGACCCTATTTTTATGTCTGAGGTAGCTCCTGTTTGGGTAATTGAGGGTGTTTCACTGTATGAGATGACAGGAAATACTATAATTGATTTTCTAACAAGTAGTAGCTTGAACTGAGAAAATAAACCAAAGACAAATTATATCATTTTGAATAAAGCCTCCACTCTCAAATACCTTCTTGACTATGTAAATGGATTTTCATTATCATCGGGGGGAATCCTGTGCTTCCACCCACTGGTAGTGCATGACCTTGTAAGTCCCTTCCTCTCCAGGGCCTCCCGCCCCTCTGTCTCCAGCTCTCTGTGATCCACCATCTGCTCCTCCCTCTAATTTCTCCGACAGCCTTTGCTTGCTTCCACCTCAGAGACTTCAGACGTGCCAAAACCTATCTCACCCTGTACCTTGGATGCACCTGGTGAAGGACACTTGGCTCCTTCCTTCAGATGTCAGCTCTATGGAATGCTCTCACTCAGTTCATGTACCACATCGCATTTTTCCATGTATTTCTACTTGATTACACTTTTTAAAGAGATTTTTTATTGTTGTTTTATTACAGTTGTCCTAGTTTCCCCCCCTTTGCCCTTCTCCTCCCACCCCCCCACTCCCACAGTCAATCCCCACACTGTTGTCCATGTCCATGCATCGTTCATACTTGCTCTTTAACCAGTTCCTTCCCCTTTTTTCCACCACTATCCCTCCTCCTTCCCCTCTGGTCACTGTCAGCCTGTTCCGTGTTTCCATGCCTGTGGTTCTATTTTGTTCGTTCGTTAATTTTGTTCATTAGATTCCTCTTATAGGTGAGATCACATGGTATTTGTCTTTTATCAACTGGCTTATTTCACTTAGCATAATGCTCTCCAGTTCCATCCATGCTGTTGCAAAAGGTTGGAGTTCTTTCTTTCTGCTGCGCAGTATTCCATTGTGTGAATGTACCACAGTTTTTTGATCCACTAATCTAGCACTTGGCTATTGTAGATAGTGCTGCTATGAACATTGGGGTGTATAAGTCGTTTTGAATTGGTGTCTCAGGGTTCTTAGGGTATAATTCCAGCAGTGGTATTGTTGGCTCAAAAGGTAGTTCCATTTTTAGTTTGTTGAGGAAATTCCATACAATTTTCCACAGTGGCTGCACCAGTCTGCATTCCCACCAACAGTGCACCAGGGTTCCCTTTTCTCCTCATCTTTGTCAGCACTTGTTGTTTATACATTTGTTTATGAAGGCCATTCTGACTGGTGTGAGGTGATATCTCATTGTGGTTTTAATTTGCGTCTTTCCAATGGCTACTGATGTTGAGCATCTGTTCATATGTCTCTGGGCCCTCTGTATGTCTTCCTTGGAGAAGTGTCTGTTCAGGTCTTTTGCCCATTTTTTAATTGGATTGTTTGTCTTCCTGGTGTTGAGTCATATGAGTTCTTTACATATTTTGGAGATCAAACCCTTGTCCGACGTATCATTGGCAAATATATTCTCTCATACCATCTCTTCCATTTTGTACCATCTTTTCTCTTTGGTGATGGTTTCTTGATGAAAGAGAAGCATCCAATGAAAAAGCTTCTCCTTCATGATACTTAACCAAGTATTATTTTAATTCATTTGTATGATTCTTTGATAAATATCATCATCTCCATTTTATGAGGCAAAAAACAATATTTCTTGGTTGTCAGCACTCCTCCTGGCACATAGTGTTCAATAAATATATTGATTCAAGAAATTGCATTTTAATGTAATTTACATGAAGAACACAAAACATTTGTAATAAGGAAGGCCCTATGCAAAGATAGTTATAGTGTATAAAGAAATACTTCTTTCTAGTAAGGACATTGGAGGAGAACACTAATAGAAGTCAAAAGGAAATCTAATTAACATTGGTTTTAAATTAGAAAAATTGTGCAATTTTGTTGGGGAAAGATGAACTTATGTCAAAACTGATTTGGTGATTTTGCTTGTTGTTTCCTTGTTGTTTTGCTCAGTCATTTGTGTAAAAGTGACTCATTCTTCCTTACAAGCAACGAAAGCTCAGACTGGCATTCAAAATGTCTGCAGCACAGTTGTAGCTCCAGTATTTGGACCTGAAAGAAAATATCTACGAGCTGTGTATGGAAGATATTTTCCGCTGACTTGCCTTCTTACTCAGGACCAATAAACAATTCTATTTGTATATTCCAAACCTAGAAGTCACAGGTGATTGAGCTGGACTGTTTTACTCAAGTAGGCACAATAATCTAGGAGAACTAATAAAATAAGAAAAACCAAAAATTAAGATAAAAACTGGGGTTACCAACCTTCACTTTGATCTGCACTGAAATTTTGTTTTTCAGGATTTATATTCTTCATTTTCTGTGAAACCACCAAAGGTCTGAGACATGGGTGTCACAGAGTAAAGTGAGCAAAGCTACAGTAACTGACTTAGAAGCAACCGTTCAAGATGATGCACTGGAATGAAAAGGAGCCCTAACGATGGATGCGAACCACTGGGGCGTGAAGCACTTGGGCCACTACCCATGAAAAAAAGCAATTCCTTCCCTTCCACCCACCCAACCATTATGGCCAGTACATTTGCTGCTCACTGTTTCTTTGTTGATTGGGTAAATGAATGAATAAGCAAATGATTTTGATAGCATCATGGCATGCATTGTAATGCACTGTATGTCCAAATGATATTATCTACTTGAGGAATCAGAACCTCACCTCAGGGCATTTCACTTCCAGTGAAATGATTTAATCATTTAATAAAAGCTGGAAAGGGTCTTTGACTTGAAACACTTTAGGGACTACAAAAGATCAAGTGAGAATAAGGAACCCTAAAAAACAAAGGAAAGTTTTAGAATAAACTTGACAACATTGTGCCATTGGTAATTGTAAGCACTATTAAAGAATTTCTGCTAAAAACTCCTAATTGGGTTAAGCCTCCATTTCATTCTAGTTTGAACACCTCTTCTTTCGTGTCCCATGTTCCTCTTCTGTGATGTAGTATCAGATGGAGCAGGCTATTGCAATGAACAACCCACAGAAATCAGTGCTTAAAACAAGGGGTGTCTTTCTTGCTCAGAGGATAATCAATGCAGATTCAGTGGGATGCAAATGTGGTCTGCTTCACACTATCACTGAAGGACTGAGCTCCTTCCAGTGGGTGGTCCTCCTGGGCTCTATGTAGTGACTAAACCTCAGAGCCCTTCACTGGGGTCTCCAGATGCAGACCAGCTAATGAGAAAAATTGATTGGCATCTGCAGGTTCTGATGGGAGAAGTGTGGGCCATGTCTGAAAATGTTCATGTGTCCCTTTCATCTACATGCCATTTACTGGAACTCAGTCACATTCAAGAGAAATGGGAAGATAAGAAAAGCAAAATATCATAGAAGAGATTTTTTTAAAGCTGGCTAGCCAATTTCTGCCACGGTGTCCCATAATTCCTAGTACCATGTGGCCCTGCTGTGGGGTGTCACTTCTTGGCATCAAGGTCACCATTTTCAATCTCCATTTATGAACTTGCTTACAATTATTTATCCATATTTTATCCCTAAGGATATTTTCTCTAACCAGTGTGCTGTAGAAAATGCTTGCCATGAATTAGTTATTAACCTGGAAAGGCTTTTCTCCGTCTGATGCAATTCCTGCCCCACCGTGAATACAGAGTGCTTGAAACATTCTCTTGAGCTGGAGAAAAGGAGCTAAATGTGGCCTTATCTCCCATTGAGTAGAAAAGGCCCATTAAAAATCCTCCAGTTGCAACAACCACAAAGCATTCCTCCCTAAACCTTTTACTGCCTCACTTCACAAAAATTTACTAGTATTTACAGCTGTTTATTTGTTTTTATCTGAGCCATCTGGGAATCTTTGCTCTTCAAGCATGAGTCCTCCTTCTCCAACGAACTGCTTCCCTAGGCTCAGAGCACTCTGAAGGAATAGCTAGAATGAATCCGTGTTTCCTGGCTGAATCGCCCTTGCATCTCAAAAGCCTCACTTCTGTTCGAGTATATTCATCCCACGAGGGTGGTTAACTGAAACCTTTGCACTTTTTTTCCAACCATAGAAATGAGGAAAGAATTGCATTTTAATTTCACTCCAGTGATAAGAAAATTAAAGTTATTTTATATTAAAAATCTTAATATGATCTGAAACTCTCAACAAATTTTTTTTATCATCTGAAATGACATTAATGGATTTTCTCTAGTATGCCATTAATACACATCCATTTTGTTTTATTGAGGTCAAACTACATTTCCCTGTCTTGTTCCCTAGGAGAAGGAAATTAGGTAAAAATTAGCTCATTGTGGTTGTATTCACTTTATATTGATGCATAAAGGACAGGACTAACTAGAGGGCAGGCTGATATCTTGTAAAGATCAAGTGCTTTGTATCAGGTCACAATTCCTGTGATGTAATGAAAAATAAGAAAGTGGGAAAGACAATCTATAAATAAATGAGTCAAAGAACCATTGAAGGTAGAGGTTATTGACTTTTGGAAGCTTTTTTTAAAAATTAGCACATGTTTTACGAATAAATGCACTCATTATTAAGCCACGCAGAAAGTCAGATCTCAGTGCTTCATTTCCCTACGCCCTCTTTAGCTACTACTAGAGCTGTTATAAATATATATTTTCTCCCTATAGGTGTCATTTTCCTGTTACAAGCTAATTACATCTTACACACACAGTACGGATATGTAAAGCACAATTATGCTTTACACAGTACAAATATATACATACATGATACATCTACCGGACACAAATACATACACATATGCACATAAATAAACACCATACATTGATGCTGGATCTTGGAGGTCAGTGTTGGCTTTCTCAAGCTTTGTATTATCTTCTTTCTAGCTGGAGAGGCGAGAAAGCCTAAAACTAAGTATTTAGACTCCCTTGAATCTTGATGCAAGTTAAGTTAGCCTTGAACGCACCTATGTGAAATCTGAGAGATAAAGAAAGGTAAAGGAACTGTCCCGTTCCTTTTTGTTTTTTTCTGCGGGCAAGCAATGCATGGACATGAAAGAGGCTTTGCTCTCTGCAGCAAAGGTCAGGATCTGTTCACCAGCTGTCTAGGTGTCATGGACACCTACTTTTGTGGGCTTCTCCTGGCTTTCTGATGGTTGGGCCACAGCTGTGGCCTGTTCTGCAGGTTCCTGGGTGGTGAGAGGACGTCGCCCACAGCAGCAGCTTCATTACAGACCCGTGCTCTTAGAAATAACTAATTTTGGGATTACAGTTATGGGGTGTTTTCTTGTACTTCAAAGCACCAGAGGTAGTAGCTCTCCAAAGGAAATTAAGAAGTCATTCCTGGAAGTACATCTTAGAATCCACTTCATGCTTCTTTCTAATAATTTATAAGCATAAGATTTCATGTATTAGATTCCTCCCTAATTAAAAGCATGGAATGTTTTCATTCCTTGCACTGAACCCTGACTGATGCAACGGATGCTATTTTATGTAACTTTTTAGTGTATTCAGCTGCTCTCACTCTGGTCCATTTGTCTATGTGGTACGCCTAGTACAGCTTCCTGTGAGTCTGCTCACGTTTTCCCTGAGAATAATTTGGTCCCTCCAAAGCTCTACAACCAGTCTTCTGTCATTGTCCAAGGAATTCTAGAGATGACTCTGTCAAAGAGCTTCCTCTCCCAAGTCTCTAATTTCACTCCAGTCTCTCATGCTTTTTGTTGAATGCCTGCTTATACCCCATCTCCGTCTCAAAGCTGATACCACTTGTGTACACAAGATATTTAATGGTACATATTTTCGGAAATTTTGATGAGGTTATATTTTTCCTTTTATTAGGATAAATATAAATTTTACAATAAATCCATCTGCATTGGGTTTTTGAAAATAACAACAAGGACAACAAATTAGCCAAAATGAAGTCAATAGGACCTCTATTCCCTTTGTGGGAAAACAACCAATTAAAAAGATGAATCAATGTCCCGAATTCAATCCAGGAAGAGCTATTAAAAAAAAAGTCTGCTTTTTTTGCTGCTTTTCTCTTCTCTTCTTAGAACATCATCAGAGATTTTTCTACATCTTTATTCTTCCCTTCTAGTCCTGGCAGTACTCACAGGGACAGAGTCTGTCAACACCGTGAGCTAAGACTCCTATGACGGGCTGTATGAGAGAAAGGCCTCGGCTGCCTCCGGCCCCCATGCCATGACCAAGGAGCAGGGCTGCAAGACTGACACGCTGCTTGACAGCAGGGGGTGAGCAGCATCTCCGAGTATCACTGGTGGAGTAGAAGGACGTTGTGGCTGCCAGAAACCTTTGTGACAGTCATCCATTTTGTAATATAGTGAGGTTAAGTATACCTTTTGGGAGGGAACTGCCTCTTACTGCCTCTTACATGCTATTGGGTTGGCCAAAAAGGTAGTTTCATTTTTTTCCATAAAATAAAAGACACATTTTTCATTTCCACCAGTAACTTTATTGATTGGGATATTTTGAGTATGTTGGCTATCTCCTGCATGCTATAACACTGGTTGTTCTTGATTTGATCTCTAGCAACTTCAACTGGTCTACCTGACCATGGAGCACTGTCCAGCGAGAAATCGCCAGCACAGAACTTCACAAACCACTTCTGACACATTCAATCAGTCATGGCACCTTCTCCATACATTGTACATATCTTTTTTTGCTATTCAGTTGCACTTTTACCTTTCTTAAATAGGCATAAAATGCCCAAAATACTGCATATTTTCTTCCATCTTCAATTTTAAAATGGCTACACAAAAATTCACCAATTTTTAATGTTTTCTTAAATGCATGCTGATATGACAGCTGTCACCATATAATCTAATAAAATTGTTTTGAATGAAGTCAAAGAAAACTAAGCACTACTAGAGCCATCTTACAGAAAAAAACAAACAAAATTTTTGGCCAACCCAATACCTTGTTGGAACTATCACTGGCAATATTCCACCATATCCTATCCACAAGGCAGTCTGTGATTCAAGCTAGGCCAGTCATCCTCTCTCTCCCAGGTGTCTGAAAACTGAATGGAGACCCACAGGGCCTGAAGACATTGGAGTGGGGCATCTATTGTCAGGGCTCTCCCGGGTTCCTGTGCTCCTTTGCTTCCTTCTCATCCGCAGGCCTGGTTGTTTTGGTGAGCATTTCTTCTGGTTTTGTGAGCCTCCATAGTACATTTTAATTAGGCCCCTTTCTTTAAATTTTTGAGACTGAATTTTGCTTCTTTTCAACCAGAGGACCCTAACCCATCACTCCCTGCTTCCTTTTCTTTTCATAAGGTCCAGCTGACTTTTCACAGGCAGTAAAATTCCAGCTTAATATTGCAGGCAAAAGCATCCCCTCATTTATTCACTCAACAAACATAGATTGAGATTATACTAAATGATGTATGCTACAAATTTAAAGATAAAAAAATAACGCCTTCAGACAGCTCATATTCTACAAGGGATAATGAAATAAATCAGCGATTTCAACCTTTTTCATATCATGACACATATAAACTAATTACTAAAATTGTGGAGCACACCAAAATATATATTATATATTTTGTCAATCCGACAAAAAAGTAGGTATAATTTTGATTCATTCACACCAAACAGCTATTGTTGTGTTGGCTGTTGTCACGTTTTTTTCTTGACAATCTAAAAGAAAAGAGGTCAGTATCCCTGACTAAATGGTCAGTGCCCTTGACTAAACAGTCAGGTATTGTTTTAAATATTCTTGCAGCATACTGGTTGAAAATCACTAAAATACATAATAAAATTTAGGGAAAAAGTTATCAGAAGAAACAACATATGAACTCTTGTAAAGAGTTTAGACATTTTTCCAGGTAGAAAGGAAGAAGTGAGTGCACTCAAAGCAAAGAAAGGAACTTTGGCAAAAGCAGGAAGGTGTCTTGCCTTTGGGAATTACTAAACATTCTCTTAAACTAGAACCCAGACTCAAATTAGAAGTGATGTAAAATTGGACTAGAATGGGCAAAGGAACCAGATTGGAAAAGTCAGGTTATTCACTCAGAATACAACAGAGAAAGAAGAACAGATAGATACCACCAGATGGCCTCTCCCCCATATTCCTTCTCCCTTCCCCTGGTATTAGCATTCACAGTTTTAAACTGGATACATCAGTGCACAGAATAAAGAATGTATTTGCCAGCTTCTCTTAACAGCTAGATTTGGGCACCTGAACAAATTCTGGCCAATGGGAAGTGAGCAAAAGTAATGTGTGTAATTTTGGGGTCACTCTCTCAAAAGGAAAGAGCTTGCCCTTGCCTTCCCTTATTCTTCTTCATGCTGGGAATGTAAACATAGTGGTGGGGAGGCAACCTGAACCATGCTGATGAGAGCAGCACCCCGAGGATGAGGAGCAATGAGATTGAAGATGCCTGGGTCCCCAGCTCCGTGAGTTTCCACACAGGTCCTCCACTAATGACACTTGAACTGTTACACAAAAGTGAAGATCAGCTTTTGTCCAGTTTAAGCCAATGTGTGGTGCCCACTTTTTACAGCAGGTGAGTCAGTAATCTACCTGTAACCAGAGGGCTTGAAGACACGAAATGAAGAAGTTACAATTAAATATATTCTTTAGAACAGGGTTCAGCAAACTATGGCCTACAAGACAAAGTCAGCCCACTTTCCATATCTGTATGACCCACGAGAAGATGCTTTATATATCTTTAAATGACTGAAACAAATCAAAAGAATTGTATTTCATGACACATGAAAGTCACATAAAATTCAGTGTCCACAGAAGGCATTTTACTGGGACACAGCCGCGATCATTCATTTATGTAGTGTCTACAGCTGCTTGCACACTACAGCCTAGTGAATAGTTGCAAGAGAGATCCTGTGTCCCAGAGTGTAACTGTTTACCGTCTGGCCCTTGACAGACAGAGTTTGCCAGTTCCTACATTAAATGATTGCCCCAACAAATTCAGCAAACTTACCGAAGAGTAAAAAGGAGAGAACCAAGCAAAGACTATCAGAAGGCTACCCAGTTGTCTCAGAAAAAGAGAGAGAGAGAGAGAGAGGACAAACCAAATTAGTAGCAGTGGAGATAACCATAAGGGGTACACTAAAGAGCTACTTATTGAAATTAACACAATTAATAAAATTAACAAATTTTCATCCCAACAGAGGCATTGAGGTCATAGTGAAATATGAAAATGGTCCTTTCCCCAACATTCTATGTGTATAACACGCTATTAAAATAAAAACCTTGGCCTCATTCAAAGTTTATACTGTCGAACCTTTGCTCAGGATCTACCAGGAAAGCCCAAACCATTACTATTAGCCTCTTGGAGCTTTACCTACATATACTTTTCAACATCATATTTATGTCTAAACTTCATCCTCAGAAGAAATTTCTCTTGTCTTAAGTGAAAAGGAATTTGTCTTGTCTTAAAGTCTTCCCATCTTCTCTTATACAAGCAGCAAGACATTGGAACAAACAGAAAAACAATTATTGTCCTCAGTTTCAAAATTTAAAGTATACTCATTGCCATAAATACTTAATATTTGTAGAAAACTGGAACTTCATAAATATTAACTTATACTATCATGCATGTACATTCTACTTGTTTATAAATAATAGCCAAGTCATTATATAGATATTTTTAATCGGTCAACTGAGATCCATTGGTAAAGTCCCATTTTAAGGCCTCCTAACCAATGGTTATATCAAAACAAAACACATGTACTCTCCCCTATCATTGTATCTGTGATGTTTTACTTACATGGATATGATTTAAAATGAGAATGAGGCTGTATTTCAAATCTACGTTGCATTTCATTCATTCTTTCATTCATCCATTCAACAAATATTTACTGCATGCATATTGCGTTCCAGTAGGAATGTCAGACACTGGGAATCCCAGAGAGATCGGACTTCTTTCTTTAGAGAACATATGGGTTTAGTGAGAGATCCAGTCAACAGGCTGTCGGCACAGTGTGATGGATGCTGAGCTGTAGAATGAAGCAACGGATACATGGAAAAGAAGTACCTAGTGCAGACTGGGGACGGTGGGGGAAGGCTTCCTACTGGATGTCTAACCAGAGGCCTGGAGTCTGAGTTAGAGTTATCCAAGAGGAAAGGGACGACTCGGAAAAAGGAACTGCATGTAGACCAGACTGGGAAGAGAGAAGGTGAAAGAATGAATGGCCCTCTGAGTCACACCTATAGTTAGGGTCTACCATCTGGTGACAGGGGCTACTCTTCAACCTTCTCATGGTCTGAAAAGGCACTGCTTTTGGAGACATGCTCAGGGACGACAGTTATTCCCAGTACCCACCCCATCCACCCCCTGTGCTTCCAGATTAACCATTGGCAAGTGCAAAAAGCCCCGTGTGGCTGAGAAAGTGTGAGAAAAGTGTGGTGACTAAAGCAGTGACAAGACTGCAGAATACCTGACATTATTCAGGATTTCTGTGTCTCAGCCCTTGCCCTGCCTTGACACTGGTCCATTTGACTGGTGAGCTCCTGAAGAGTCCACTTCTGCTCACTGCCGGCTCCGCAATACACAACAGCCGCTGACAGGACAGGACACCATGACAGGCTTGCTCAGGGGTGGGCCTGTAGCGGTGGATGCGCCCGTGAGGTGCTGCCTGTGTGGTTTAATCTTTCTTGTAGATGCCAGCGTGGGTAGAGTATCTTTTCTGTGAGCCACAGAGCCAGGTTCTGTCTTCCAGGATCTTCCACAACAAGATGGAAAAACATGAAAAAGAATTCAAATCAATCAAGAGGCAGCATTAAAAGGAAACTAATGTACTTCACCTAATTATATTTCCTACCTTCTATCCAACTGGAAGGAAAAAAAATACATCATTGTTACAGATACTATTGTGCTTACCCTGCTTTTCCCTTATAACAACATTTAAATATTCTGCTTCCCTTACTCCCACCTATGGTCCAATGATTTGTATTGTTCCTGAGTGATGCTTTCCATAACAAGTAAAGGAAAAAACATTAATTAAGAATTTCCCTACCAAGAATGTTTAAATAACAGAATGCTTACTGAAAAGAGGTTCATATTTGCTGGCATCCTGGCAGGTTTAATCTAAAAAACATCCACGGCATGGGAAATCGTATTGGTGGCTTGTCGTTGAACTTTCTCAGCTGCCGCCAATTAAATGCCATTTTCACTAGACGGAGAGATGAGCTCAGACTTTAGAGAGCTGATGTGGAAAGAAACATAGCTTCCTTCTTTTAACAGTTTGTGACAACCTGGATGTAAGCAATCCAAACAAATATTCATAGAATTTCCAAGTGGCATCTTCACTTGACAGTACCTAGACAAAATACCCTGGGGAGCGGACACAGACGGAATGTTTTACCCATAGAAGTAATTAGTCTGCTTTCGATTACACCCTTATTGAAATATAGATTTTGTCAAGTCACAAATGGAAGATTTGGAGTTATTTTATGATCACTGAACACATCGTAAAAATGAGGGATTTATCCTCACTTCTAAATAAATAAATAAATCACCTCTTGTGTTTGTCTGTTTCCACTCATACCAAATACTAGGTTTGGGTCAATTTCTGTCTCCCTGTAAAAAAAAAAAAAAAAAAAGCACTATAAAATTATAATAAAATGCTTTATGTAATAAGGCTGTGTTCTTATTTTTAGTTAAGTATTTTACATTATAATTTGAAATATCTGGTCAGGTTGGGATCTTAGTAGACAAGTTGTACTGATCAGTCTGTTTATTGGTATATGAAATTGATGCTGCCATAGTTAAACCAGTGCAGATGAGAATAGTAACGATAGGTATCCACGCTGAGCTGAAACGAACACTCTTACAGAAGAGGCAGGTATGCTGGACACACACACACGGACTGTCATGGTGCTGGCGTTGCCACATTCTAAAATAGCAAAGTAAATCATACTCTGAGAAGAGAGCCTCTTTGACATCAGGGAAATTCAGGATTGTAAACTATTTTTAATTCACATGGTTTTATTAATTTCAAATATAGTTGGCAAATGGGGCAGTTACTTTTTTGGTCCACTTTAATTTTATAGTTAGGAATGATTGTAATTTTATGTATTATTTGTAAATGATCCTCCTAAGATGCTTTAAAAATTGTAATAAGTGTTTGATTGAAGACTTACTTTGTTTATTTCTTTAATAAACATCTTTTCTGTAGCTTACAAGGCCTCATATGTGTGTGGGGATTTATCATTTACAGACAATTTCACCTGCATGTTCTAATTTAAATCTCACAATAATGCCGTGAGACATTTAATTTTCTCTCCTTTTTACAGATGCAAAAACAGAGGCTCCATACAGTTAAGAAGCTAGCCCAAGGCCATGCACACAGAGAAAAGTGACAGAATCAATATACAAATCCATTTCTTCTTACTCTATAGCTCTTTCACTAATGAAACAAAGTATCAGCCCAGCCGGTAACCAAATTATCACTAATTTCTTAATTAGTGGAATGAGGAAATGAGGTTTCACTTTATCATTTCTAATTCAGAGATGCAACCCTAAAGCCCACACAGAAATGCATGCCAGGATTATGGCAACACATTCCACTCGTGGTTTAAGATTCCGAAGGTAATTCTTATCTGTTTTTATTTTTAGTTAAGTATTTTATACTATGATTTGAAATATCTGGTTGGTTTGTAAGACATTTCAGGCCCTGAAAACACTTTAGAAGTGAAAAACATCAATTCACTGACCTTCATTTCTACTGACTTCTCCCACCTCCACCTCCACAACACATTCCCCCTGTCGTCATGGAAGCGGCGACCGGGAACATCTCCAGTTCAGTCGTCCTGCTCTTTGATTACAACTTTCCAGCTTTTCTCACCTCCTGATGAACCGTTCCTGCTATGAGACTTTAACCTCGTCAGGCTTTGAAGTCTGTGATGTTCACTGACATTCTTGCCAGTACCTCGGGGTCTCCTGCCCCTGCGAATTTCTGTCACATCACCTGAAAAAGCACCAACTGTGATGTACCCAACCACCTGTCTTTCCATGTCGTCCCCCATCTGTCTGAGCACCCCCGGAGAAAGTCACTCAGCAGAACCATTTGGACCACTCCAAGTTCATTGTTATCATCCTTAGACTGTCTCGCCATACTGCCTGGAATTCCTTTTGCATTCTGTGTTATACACACTCTCCCACCTTATCAACTACAGTTGACCCTTGAACAACGCAGGAGTTAAGGACACCAACCCGCACACAGTTGAGAACCCATGTATAACTCCTGACTCCCCCAAAACTTTGCTAATAGCTTACTGTTGACCAGAAGCCTTACCAATAATGCAAACAGTGGGTTAACGCTTATTTATGTTATGTGTATTATATATTGCATTTTTACAACAAAGGAAGCTAGAAAAAATAAAATGTTTAGAAAATCATAAGAGAAAATACATTGATACAATTTATTGAAAAAAAATCTGCATATAAGTAGACCCATGCAGTTCAAATCTGTTATTCAAGGATCAACTTCTCTCCTCTTTTGCTGCAAAACAGCACCACCAATTTCCGCTGGCTTAGCCTTAGAAGACGACCTCCCTTTTATTGCTTGTAGAGAAAATAAAATGAAGTGACAGGAAACACCTTGCCTTGCTCTATCAAATGTACAACTGATAGATATACCTGTATCCACCGTTTTACTCTTACCTCCAACAAATGTTTGTAGAGCGCCTGCTACCCTCCAGGTACTGTCTGAAACCGAGGCCTATAGTTGTGAACAGGACAGAGTCCTGTGTCCCATGGAGTTACCCACTGTGAACAAATGCCTGGGATAATCTCAGAGAAGGAAAAGTACTGTGCAGAATGAGAGAGAGGATAATGGGTTAGGCTGTTGGAGGAGATCAAGAGGATGTGACCACTGGTAGAGCTGTAAGCTGGACCCAGGCCATCAGAGGCTCCTGACCCTCTTCCCCTGTCCTTGGAGTGTACTGCATGCCCACAACTGCCACACTAGGAGCTGTTTCAAGGATGCAGCCTTGAACGAGTAATGTGTTGTTGAGATCATCTGGACTGGCTGCATGACTGAACCCAGTTTTCGACAGGGGTGTGTTGAGATTTACCTATCTTGTGGCGACCCCAGACGAGCTTCATATCCAAGTGTTCCCTTGCTCACTAAAACTGCCACCTACCCATCTGGAGCAGTCTGCCTCTTTCTTCAGTCTCTCCTTGCCTTCTGTGTGCAAGAGGTGGGGGTAGAGGAGAATTTTGATTTTTAATGAGGGGAACTCCCGAGGGTGCAAAGCAACATAGGCCCTGTGATTGGAATGGTAATGGGGGTGGCCACATAAGAGATGGTGCTCGGGAAAGCCTCTCTGAGACAGCCTTGGGAAAGCAAGAACCAAGATCCCCCAAAGGACAAGTTTAGTACATGTTAAAGAAACGACAAAAACAGGTCCACGTGGCTTGCACAGTAAGCAAGGGGGAGAATGGTATGAGACAGGGTCCTCTATCATACTTTAAGCTACAGGAGAGTAGATCTGAATACAGTTTTTCCATCTGGGCTATGGACTTGTCCCCTTTGCCTTCCCAAGAGCCCTCACTGCTGATTTACTACATCTGTATCCTCTGTATTTTCTCCCAGTCTGATCTTTTCAATCAGCATTAAAACATGTTCATGACACTAACATCTTAAAACACACCTCCACCTGTCCTCCGGATTCGCAGCCTATTCAAACTTCAAAAAAGAGTGGCCAAGACGAATCCCTTTCTTCCTCTACCACTCACTCCTCCATACCCCCTGGTATATTTCCATCCCAGTTCTTGACTGAAACAGCTTTCTCTAAAATCAGAAATGATCTCCCAACTACATCTGACCCTGTTGGCATCGACCTTCTCCTTGGACAACTTTATTCTCTTTCCCTAATGACCCAAAGGACTCTCTTGGGTTTTCTTTTACCATCCAGCAGGCAGCTCAGTCTCAGTAATTGTTACAGACACGTCCTCCCCCACCCTTCCATCACCAGAGGTTCTCAAACCTAAGCATGCATCAGAAATATCTAAAGGCCTGCAGTCTGGCATGCTGTTGACCTACTCTCAGTTTTGCGTTTCCAGTAGATTCTCAGGTGGTTCTCATACTGCTGGTCTGGGGACTACCCTTTGAGAGCTACTGTCTTAAGTATCACAGTTCCTCCAGGCTGAGTCTTGGTCATCTCTCTTCAGGTCTACTCTTTATATTGACAATTGCATGCACATACACGGCTTCAATTACCAGCTTTATATCATTGACACACACATACTTCTTCTCCAAACTCAAATATACAACTGGGCTCAAAAATCTCCACTTGCATGCATCCAAGTTACCCCCAAATCAAGGTAGCCTAAAAATAAACTTGTAATAGACCAGTTATGTTTTTAGTTTTTCCTACCCAAGGTAATCATGCTTTATCCATCCTATTTTGGAAGCCATCTTCAATACCTCCCTCTCACCTTTTAGTTAATTCCTGTGCATTTTGCCTCCCAATTATCTCTCCATGAATTGTTCATAGCTCGCCATTACCCCACTACCATCCTTGTCCGAACTACCATTGTGTTTCCTGGGCCACTAGCTACAATAATCTTTTGACTTCTTCCAATCCATTGTTTATAGTTTATCCAGAGTCACTGCTTCAAAAATCTTAGGCCACCCCTCTGCCAGAATTTCAATGGTTTTCCATGGTTTAATAGGACAAAAAATTCTTGTGGCCTGCATGGCCTGGGGTCTGCCTACGTATCTCCTTCTCACTTCACTTGCTCTCTGCCCTCCAAACATTGGTGGGGCTCTGTGCTCCTTCAGGCCACAGGCCCTTTGACATACTTTCTCTTCTAAGTGTTCTTTCAATATTCTTTACTCCTAGAATTCCTGGTCATCCCTCACGTTCTCTGATGGCCCTCCCTGGTCAAGTGCAGTTTCTTCCATTTCACGCTTTTATGGTATAGCACCAGGTACCTCTACTTCTAAGCAATTTCCGTTTGTAACGACTACACATTAATTTATGTGGATGTTTCATTAAAAACTGTCTCCCTCCATTTTTATACTCCATGGGGTCAGGTACAGCACCAGTATTTTCTCACCTTGACATCTTCAGTGTCTATCCAAGGTATTAGAAATAAGGCCCTTAATAAATATATGTTAAATGAATAAATAAATGAGAATGACTATTTACTTTTTGAAGCAAGGAGTTATTCCTGTTTTCCTAGAGGGCTTTATTCTGAGCCTTGGGGCCCTTCTTCAGCAGTGGAATTTCATTAGCTGGTATTGGCATCTCGGTTATTGTTATGCAAAGCTACTAAGTGTGTATCCCTGAAGGCTCTATTTTGCTCAGACTCTCCCAGGAAATGTGAGTGTGTGCACACAGGCTGTGAATATTTAATATTAACTGACCCCCTACTGTGTTGCTCAGAAACAAACTTGTGATTTGCTATCACTCTAATTTTCTTACTAATATTGTATAATGACTTCTGTATCCTCAGTGGCTTTAAAGCAGCTGTTAGGGAATATAAGAAGTAAAATTTGATTGTGCATGGAAAATTGGCCTGCATGTGAGACAAATAGCTTTGGTTTCTCTACTCCATTTACTGTACTACAGTCATCTCAAATCTCAACTTCATTGGACTGCAAGAAACAGCACAGCTTTAATTAATGCTTTTGCTACTGGTCTTATTGATTATTACAAATGTCTATGTGTCTCTCCAAATGTCTTTGGAGGCTCCTGACTACTTCAAAGGACCTCCACTGTTGGTGCTGCAAGAGAGCTCATTAAAGCTTCTATAATAAATGACCCCTTTGCTCTTATTTCTCCAGGCTTAATATCATCAGAACCCATGCTGGTTTCAGTTCCCATCCCTGCCCCTTGTTTGGAGAATCTGTGCTTTTCTACAGTTTAGCTTTGTGGCTAGTGATCAGTTCAAATTTCTTTTGCAATCACATTGTTTAGGTGATACACAGTGTAAACCTCTTGCAGGTGCTATATCCAGAATACCATTTTAAGGTTTGTTAAGTCACATCATCAACTGCATATGAAAACTCAGTAGGTTTTGGCCCTAATATTTGAAAAAGCAAAATCCAGCATTGTTTTAAGACCTCTTTCTCTCTCTCTCCCTCCCTCCCTCCCTTTCCCTCTGTCACTGTCTCTCTCTTGGTTCTTGCTGACATGTTTAGGATGAATATATGAGACGAAATGCATTATTTAAATGTCTAGCAACCCTTTTCCAGTCTAACTAGGACCAGTAGGTTGTGCAATGCCTAAAGCAAATCCATTAACACTTAAAACTGCTTCTCTTCTGGTTCTATAGTGCAATAACTGACAGAGCACAGCCACCGTGTGTTTGATGGGACTAATGACTTGATAATGCATTCATTGTGTCACATGTCAGGTGTACAGCAGGACTGTAAGGACTACAAAGGCAATAAGAAGAATCATTTGCCGATGCTTTCCTCCTTCCTGTCCCCCTGGTAGTGTCATTCACAGAGCGATCTCCAGTTCATATAGATGGCAATAGAAGCGAAACCGGAAGGATCAAGGGCACCTTTGCAATGATTTCTGTCTGGACTGCAGTCATAAGGGGCTTGTTCATCAGCTTAGTGTGTGAGTGCGGATGTGTAACGGCATAAGATTTGCATTTATCAGCTACATTCTCATCTTTGTCTGGCTAGCTGGTCAGGAGCCCCTAGGGAAGTAAAGGAAGTGACTACCTTTATTCTCAGCATTCCCAACCGTCAGGTAAGGTGCTCTTGCGCCACTGTATATAGTAAGAAGAACGGCATTTAATAAGTGAAAATGCTTGCCCTGACTGGTGTGGCTCAGTTGGCTGGAACATTGTCCCATAGACCAAAAGTTCACAGGGTTCTATTCCTGGTCAGGGCACATACCTAGGTTGCGGGTTTGATCCTTGGTTGGGGTGCATATGAGAAGGCAACCAATTGATGTTTCTCTCTCATATCAATGTTTCTCTCTCTCTCTCCCTTCCTCCCTCTCTAAAAGCAATTTTAAAAAATGTCTTTAGGTGACTTCCAGCCAAGATGGAGGCATAGGTAGGTACACTTTGCCTCTTTGTACAACCAAAAGAAGGACAACAACAAATTAAAAAAAAATAACCATAACTGCCAGAAAATTGAACTGTATGGAAGTCCGACAACCAAGGAGTTAAAGAAGAAACATTCATCCAGACTGGTAGGAGGGGCAGAGATGGGCAGCTGGGGCAGACAGGACTCATGGTAAGGCAGTAGCTGGAGGACCAGGGTGGGTGAGGCAGCAGCTGGCAGACCAGGCAAGGTGGTGGGTGGCAGAGTGGGCTCAGGCCCACATTTGCGTGCAGATAAACTGAGAGGAACAACTTAGGAGTGAGATAGATCATGCAATACAGGGTTCCAGTGTGGGAAAATAAAGCCTCAAAACCTCTGACTGAAAATATCTGTGGGGGTTGAGGTGGCAAGAGAAACTCCCAGCCTCACAGGAGAGTTCATTGGAGAGACCCTCAGATTCCTAGAATATACACAAAACCACCCACCTAGGAATCAGCACCAGAAGGGCCCAATTTCCTTGTGGATAGTGGGAGAAATGACTGAAAGCCTGCTGAGAGCTGAGCAAGTGGCATTGTTCCTTCTTGGATCTCCCCACCACCCACGCCACCCCCCACATAAGGTGCCACAACACAGCAACCCGGGCTCCACTCCTTACTACTTAACAAGAGCACTGAGACAAAAAATATGGCCCAAATGAAAGAACAGATAAAAACTCCAGAAAAAAAATACAACTAAGCTATAAAGAAATAGCCAACCTATCAGATGCAGAGTTCAAAACACTGGTAATCAGGATGCTCACAGAAATGGTTGAGTATGGCCCCCAAATAGAGGAAAAAGTGAAGCTATGAAAAGTGAAATAAGGAAAATGTATAGGGAACCAAAAGTGAAGGGAAGGAAACCAGGACACAAATCAATGATTTGGAACAGAAGGAAGAAATAAACATTCAAACCAGAACACAATGAAGAAACAAGAATTCATAAAAATGAGGAGTGGCTTAGGAACCTCTAGGACAACTTTAAACATTCCAACATCTGAATTATAGGGGTGCCAGAAGGAGAAGAGGAAGAGCAAGAAATTGAACACTTACTTGAAAAAATAATGAAGGAGAACTTCCCCAATCTGGCAAAGGAAATAGACTTCCAGGAAGTCCAAGAAGCTCAGAGAGTCCCCAAAAAGTTGGACCCAAGGAAGCACACGCCAAGGCACATCATGATTACATTAGCCAAGATTAAGATAAGGAGAGAATCTTAAAAAGCAGCAAGAGAAAAGGAGACAGTTACCTACAAAGGAGTGCCCATAAGACTATCAGCTGATTTCTCAAACAAACAAACAAACAAACAACAACCTTGGAGGCAAGACGGGCTGGGAAGAAGTATTCAAAGTCATGAAAAGCAAGAACCTACATCCAAGATTACTCTATCCAGCAAAGCTTTCATTTAGAATGGAAGGGCAGATAAAGTGCTTCCCAGATAAGGTCAAGTTAAAGGAGTTCATCATCACCAAACCCTTATTATATGAAATGTTAAAGGGACTTATGTAAGAAAAAGAAGATCAAAAATACAAACAGTAAAATGACAACAAACTCACTACTATCAACAACTTAACCTAAAAAAACAAAAACAAAAATGAACTAAGCAAACAACTAGAACAGGAACAGATTCACAGAAATAGAGATCACATGGGGGGTAGAATGGGGGAAAAGGTACAGGGAATAAGAAGTGTAATTAGCAGATACAAAATAGACAGGGGGAGGTTAAGAATTGTATGGGAAATGGAGAAGCCAAAGAACTTATACGTATGACCCATGAACATGAACTAAGGTGGGGGAATGATGGAGGGGTGTTACAGGTTGAAGGGGCATAAAGGGGAGAAACAAATACGACAACTGTAATACCATAATCAATAAAATATATTTAAAAATTAAAAAATGTCTTCAGATAATACATTTTTTTATTTAAAAAAGGAAGCTATATGTTTATTTCAAGGATTCTATTGGCCAGTCTTTGCAAATTCTTATTTTGGAGTTGCCTTCACAACCTGTGACATATTATTCCTTTGAATATTGTCTAGAGTTGCAAAGCTCCATCTCTTCAGGGTGTATTTGATTTGTAAAAATAGACAAATTTTTTGTAAAAAAGCCATTCAGAGCTAAATGCAATGATGAAAAGTCAATGATCACCCAATTGGGTGATATAATCTGGGCACCAAAGTTAGGTACAGCTGTACAGTAGGGTACCTGATTTTTCTATGCTACATACCCCCTTCCCACCCACCAGCACTGCTACTGGAGCAATATATACCCTGTTGGTGTTCATTATTCTCTAGTAATACCAGATTACTCAGCTTGTTTGAGTTCAGCAGTATTTTTCAACTTTATTTCAACGTCTACCCTGTTGTCAACTCATGGATGTTAAATACAGAACTTGATTCTATTTCTGGTTCTTTAACTAGGTGTTAGCAATTTCCTCAATGTTTGAACTACTAACTTCCAAGTTCTGACTTAAAATTTTTCTCTGACAAAGGACTTCCTACTCTACCTCCCTCCCCTCCAGAACCTGAACTCTGACATGAGTCAGGGGCACATATGCTGAGATTCCACTGCTATGAGCACAGTTCAAAAGTTGTGTTTTGGAGCTATTTTATTTTATTTTAATTATATTTTACTTATTATGCTATTACAGTTGTCCCAACTTTTTCCCCCTTTGCTCCCTTCCACCTAGCACTTTGTACGCCCTCAGGCAATCCCCACACCATTGTTCATGTCCATGGGTCATGTGTATAAGTTCTTTGGCTTCTCCATTTCCTATACTGTACATTACATCTCCATGGCTTTTCTGTAATTAGTGGTGTTACTTTTGGAATAATTACATAATAAACTTGAGACCTTCCAAGATAACTACTTTTAAGATAATACTCCCATGAATATGTACATTCTGACATGAGTGTTTTATTTTATGTTTTTTTTATTATGAAAATTTCAAGTGTTCTTCACTTGAAATCCCCAGCTTCGATGGCCATCAGCTTTCTCCTGTTCTTGTTTCATCAACTTCCTTTCAAACTTTTTCTTAAGTATTTTAAAGCAAATTCCAGGCAATATATCATTTTTCCTAGGAATATGTATTTATCTCTAACAGATAAGGAATTAAAAAAAAACCATAGTCACTATTCTATTATTACACCCAGCAAAATTAATGAAATATTTATCATACTGTCTACATTCTAATTCATATTTAATTTTCCCAGTTATGTCAAAAATGTCCTTTTAGACCTGGTTGGTTGAATCATTGGGATTCATACAAGGTCCACACATCACATGCAATATATCTCTGAAGACTCTTCTAAACTTAATATGTATTTTTGTTTTAAATAATAACATACACATAATTATACATATAACTGTTAGAAATTTACCTTCCATAGCCAAATGACAAAGTGATGTTTCACTTTGTTTATACACAAGTGAGAATTTCATGGTTTTACTGAGCATGAAATTCCTCTGTAAAGCACTGAGTTCCTTCCGCAGATATGAAGGAAAGGAATCAAACTTACCAGCTGTGTAAACGGGGTGGGCACATGAGCCAATGGCCCTGACTTTGATGACCTCCAACTCTTCCATCTCAGCTTTTGATTTTGGTTCCCTAAAAATAAAAAATCATAATTTCTATAATAAATTTAGTGTTTACAGATATTGTTTACATCGCTCAGTCTCAGATTTCCCAAAATGAGCTCTCACAGAGAGAGTTTATTTCAATGATAGATGGCTCTTTAATACATTATTTTTTCTACTCCTTCACTGCCACATAAATCTGTTAACCCTAAATATTGTAGAAAGTGAACATTTAAAAGACCTGGTGAGCATTTTTCACTTATATTTCCAATTTATATAGCTCTACCTCTGAGTCTTTATGTTAAATCCATTTTTTTGTCGTTTAGTGTGGGTTTTTTTAGTAGCATAAATAAATATGAAAATAGGTTCAGCAAGAATATACTGGAAAATTTTATAGTTAAAGAAATCTTGATTATAAACCATTAAAAGATAACCCTGGTTTAAAATCAGCACTCATGTAGCCACATATCTCAGTGCACTAATAGTATTAATTTATGTCATGACTGCAAATTCATGATTGAATCATTTTTAAATTAGTATATAAATATGCAAATGCAGCCCAGAAATAACAGATTAATATAGTCTTGCTTCAGATGGAACTCATTCTATGTTCAAGTAATTTTCCTGAAGGAAAAAAAATTGCAGAATTTAATTGAGCATTTGGAATAGCAAAAGAGAGAAGTCACGTACTTAGGAGTAGACTGACACAAATAATATTCCACTGTATTAACACTGATTTGTGTGGCGCTCTGCAATTGAGCTCCTGGGCTTTAGCTTCTCAAGGTAAATAACTTTCTCTGCTTTAGAAGAAATTTGAACCTGGCTTTCGAGAGCACTCCAATCTAGCAACTGCTAATAAAAGACCCAGTTCTATAGTTCACATTCTCACGTGTAGGCCTCATTGTATATCAATATTAAAATTCTAGATATGAAAATCCCCCTTTAAAACTGAGGAAATACAGCATTGTTATCCCCAGTGCAATACTGCACAAAGTGTGTGTGTGTGTGTGTACATGCACATGCGCCCATGAACACAAAGAATAAAATCAGTTATGATTTGCAGTATCTTCAAAGGGTAAGTAACCTTTATAAGAATAGCCATCCAAAATACTACAGGTTTGTTTTCATATTATAAAGCAGTATATCACTCCACTAAAAAGCTATAAAAAGTCACTTTCCTAGACAAAAATCCCTCCTTTGGTGATAACAAAAACAATTCAATAGGGGAATGACTATTAATAAATATTTACTATCTGGAATTAAAACCCATGCCCAAGACCCAAGTGACAGAAAACTGCCACCAGGAATACAAATTTTGAGGATCTCTTCAATTACGTTGAAAATTCCTTTCCTAAAAAACGAGTAGGAAGAATTCAATTTACTTTCTCAATAAGCCCTCCTGAAAATTCTGTCAAAAATAACATGACAGTCTATTTGTGTTTTATTGCACATGGGAGATTGATTTTTGTAGGAATCTCAGGGTAATTCCCTTGGTCAGTCCTTCCCCCAACCCTTGATAGCGTGAATAATGATCCACAAGACTGCCTCGCAAGTTTGACTTTGTAGCATAGCTTTTCTTAAAGGAAGGCTATGCATATAGTCTCTACATTGCCCACAGACAGATAATGAATTCTGCAGCTTTTCTAGAACAGCTGGGCAACCATGGCTTCCCCACCTGAGACCTCAGCAGGTTACGAGCCCATGACAGCTGGCAGAAGCACCAACAGAGACTTGGACTGAGGAAGAAGAGAAATAAACGGTCTTGTTTTTCTAAGCATGGACCTCAAATGCGTCCCAAAGGTAAATACAATTTATTCTTATGCATTCTATTGTTTAAAAAAAAATCTAGTCTAATTTACTCCCTTTCCACAACCCTTTCAACTAATATTGACAAAAGAGAGTTAGTTACATCATGTCCAATGGCACATAGTGTGCTCATTAGGTGAGTTATTCATTAGGTTTTAAGTATTTGAAGTGTAATATTGAAATTGCACAACTTTTTATCCTAAAAGTTACAGAGGTTAAAAGATGTTTGTGAAAGACTATGCAAACTGCTTATGGAACACACGCAGTTTGTGAAAAATAACATCAAGGGATCTGTAACACTAGCATTTAGGTGTTTTTTGTTTTCATTTTAGAAAATTAATTGCATTCTGCAGAAAGATTGTAAAATATTAGTCTCCATACTCCCACAAGATAAAGTAATTTCTTTAGCAACTATGACAATGCAAACTGTTCTGATTATTTTCTATGGTTTGAACAGAACATAGCAATTCCACTGCTCTTTTAAGATTTGTTTAATATTGTTGTTGTTTAATTTTCTCGTACTACCTAGAAAAGAGCATTAAATATGGAAGATGCTTAGAAATATACTTATACTTGAAATAACATTGCTTAATCAAGAAAATGGTGTCACAGAATGGCCTAAAACCTTTATCACCCACCCAGCTTTTTTAACCACATTTCCCTTCCTGGGGAAAAAGAAATAAAAGTAAACTATGATCCTTTACCACTGTTTTCTTACTTCTACGGTTAACATTTTCTAGATGAGTGGCTATTTACAGTTAATTTCATCACATATGGAACTATTTTTAAAAGCTATCCTGAAAATAACAAAGTTAGGGTTACAGCTACAGATTTTCTGACCCTATTAAGTTTAAATTATATTAAAATATCATTCAGCAGAATGTGGACAACCCACAACCACCCAGAAAAGAAAATCTTCACTGCAGCATCATGAAGCTGTGCTTAAGTAGGACAAAGTATAAAAAACAGCATTTGTTTATATTTTTCAGTGAAGTAAAACTCACGAAGGATGACTAGAATATCCTAAGAAAAACTCCCTCAGTCAAAGACCATTTCCCGTTCAGTTGGTACCACTCCTTCCCTTCTGCTGACAGATGGCCAGGCTTTCAGGCCTTCCTGGTGGGCTGGCACTGGCCATGTCCAACATTTAAAAAGAGACAGTATTATTTTGCTTCCAAAGACTCATACCAGAATACTTACTGTTCCTATGTATAGGAATAAAAACACATACAGAAATACAGGGTGGGGTGGGCAAAAGTAGGTTTACAGTTGTGAGTACATGAAAGTTTATTCTCGTATTATTATTTATTAATGATTGTATTATTTTAATTATGAAAAACTGTAAACCTACTTTTGCCCCATGTTGTATATAGAAACTGACTCTTCATATACATAGATAGATAGATATAAATATATATGAGAGATATATATGTTCTGTCCAGAAGGTATCCAGCCATGTAATAGGAGAAATACAGACATTTATTGAAGAAGATGCCAGATACAAGAAACATTGTATACAGGACAATAACGCCTCTGTCCCCTTCAAAGTAGGCACCTTGGGACCTCACACAGTTCTCCCAGTTGCCATCAGCTGCACAGTTCTATTTTCCTGAATCTCATCAATGGTCTGAAATCTTTTCCCTTTCAAAGGTGATTTTAAATTTGGAAAGAGCCAGTAGTCGTTGGGCACCAAATTTGGGCTGGGGGTGGGGGGAGCTGAGTCACCTGGGTAATTTGATGTTTCACCAAAAAACTGCACAGACGTGATGCATGAGCAGATGCACTGTCATGATGAAGCTGCCAATCAGCAGTTGCCCAGAGCTGTGGCCTTCTGAATCATCTGAATAGTTTCCAGAGGAATATTGAAGCTCAATGCAAAATTTGATGCAGATTCGTTGCTCTACTCAGTCATTTTGAATGCAATGGCCACACAGTACACATGCTCACTCAGCAGCATCTACTGCCCCCACTGACTAGTACAGTGAAGTCATCATTGTTCATGCATGTACATTCCAGTCCACTCTCCTTGGTTGCCAGGTTACATCGATATTGCACAAACCATTGTCATTATATTAACAATGGCTTGACTTTTTCCAAACAGACCTCATCTATCTATCTATCTATCTGTCTATCTATCTATCTATCTAAACATATATTTTATAAAAGTTGTATTCTTAAAGAGGTTATTCTAAGGAGTGCACAGGGCCTGTGTTTCTTGCTGTTCCATTGAAGTGTATAAGGAGTTCAGACACAGACAGTTTCTATAAATACACCTGAATAGGAAAATACACAGAACAACTGAGGCCAAGCAGAATGTTGCCCACAAAACACATTATCATGCAGTTCAAATGTTACCTACTAAATGTCTGAATGAGCTTCTTAATTCTCTGGGTCTACATGAAGGCAATATACTTCCGTTAAGATTCAAGATGGGTCTTGCATACATGGACATGACTTTGCTTTTAAATTCTGCTTAACAAAACATAAATTGGATGCCTATTCAGGAGAAATGAGTAAGGTGTTATATATGATGTCATACAAGACATAATTTCCCATAGGTGCTCCACATGATAATTATATATGAAAGTAATAGTGCCATTTTGAAATGTTATTAGATGTTAGAGCAAATTATTAGATGTTAGAACACTGCTGAGTCCAATGGAGATAAAGTCTCTTTTATAAGTTAATCTATTCTCAGCAGGTGCCTTCTTCAACTAAGCCAGTTTGTTTTATTAGTTTTAAATTTAAAGCTGTTGAATTCCAACTTGAAATTGACTAACAAACCACCCTTGACACACAGTGCACCATCATTCCACTAGATTGCACAAAGGCACAGGACAAAAAAGGGAGGGAGGGAGGGAGGGAGGGAGGGAGGGAAGGAAGGAAGGAAGGAAGGAAGGAAGGAAGGAAGGAAGGAAGGAAGGAAGGAAGGAAGGAAAGAGAGACACCAAAAACAAGTCTTGGTAATCAACCTGCTTTCAGAATCAGGGAAAATTATTCACTGCAAGGTCCAAGGAACCAGACTGAAAAATCGAAGCAGTGACCTATGCCTGCTACACCACTAGAAAGGGTAGATAACACTCTTTCATCTTCTGCCTTTCCCCGAGTTCGGAAACACAAAGTTTATACTGAGCAGAAAACGAAGCAGCTGTATCTTTCTACTATGAGTGGACAGAAGAAATCAAAGTGTCATTGCCCTTTTGTTCTCATTGCCTACATGTTCTGTCCCATATGCAGCTGGAAGTTGGAAATATCAGAATATAGGGTAGAACATTGTGGACAGAGGCCATATATGGCAATAATTTGAAAGATAGCTTAGTGCTATGTAAGCATAATAAATTTGGTCACAAAACTGAATATAAATATCAGTGATAGCACTTTAAAGAAGATACATGTTGTTAGAAGTAACTCTGTATGTGTAATTTGGGTTTTAAACCCTAGATTGCACGAACTGGAGTGAAAGCCATTGCTTAGGCCCCCAAACTAGGAAACATCTTTTCCCTCACATACCATTGTTGAATCCATAAGCAAATTCTGTTGGCTCTACATATGTTCAAAATATACCAAGACCCTGATCATTTCTTAAACTTAATTTTTATTTCAGATATCAGAACTACTGGATACAAATGATAAAATAATTATTTTCAAAATAGATGAGAAATTAAAGATAGATCTGAAAACATAAAACGGAAGAAAATATCATCTTATTTTCTAATATTGTGACAGATAAGATACACTGAATGATGTACTCACTGAAAGAATTAAAAGTGCTGGATACAATGTAGAGAACATATTTTTAGCACATTACTGTACTGTCACAAAAGCAAGGAATCTGCAGGTCCTCAAAACTCATTGATAGTTGAAATCTTAAAAGTGAAGGACAACCAAACTGGCTATTGCCCTGGCAATTTTTGCTGCTCCCCTCAAAACCTTGAAGTTTCCCTCCAATTTCTAGGAGACTCCCAGGAAACAGAAAGTGGAGTCTTGGACCCACTTGAGTTAGGAACATAATTAGGGATCCAAGGTAAATTGTAACCCCACAGGCTACCCTCTCAGGGTAACAATGAATTAGAAATAAATCCAGCAGAAACTTCCCTAATTCAGCCTTTGCATTTGATGGAAGAGGAAAAAACCCTCTCCTAAAAATCCGTATCCATAAGCCAGGAGACATGTAGATTTTTGTTGCAAATTCATAATATTTATGTGATCAAAAAATCCCTAAATGGAAAAATTAAAGTGGTGCTTAGTTAATAATGTTCCCATAGTGACTAAAGCAAATGAGAATACTCTTTGAAGAATTCACCTTCAATTTAAGCTGGTAGCACTATAGAAAATTCTTTTATTTATAATTATTGATCTCGTCTTACAATGCCATTATAAAACATGTGGCTCCAATTTGGTTTATAGAGGAAAATTTTAAAGGTATTGAGCAGTGAAATAAAATCAGTTTGGCTGTTCATTAGTCATAACAAGTTGCCTAACTCTTCTCTGCCTCATTCTTTTCAGTAAATTATGCTGCCATACACATAATTTTTTTCTTCATTTCTAATTCAGTAGCATGACTTAATTTTATATTTTTCTTTCTTTTACAAATTTTGTTCCTAGATTTTACTTTATTTTTCACGTTTCCTACATGAGAATACTTTTTTTTATAACTTAGAAAAATATTTAAAGTAGTAAAGTTGCATGAGAGTTCACAGGAAAGTGGGCATGGGGGGGCACATTTACGGTTTGTCATGGACCGGTCTCCCTCCAGGAGCCTGCCAGGCCCACTCTTAGTCTCACGGTTTGGTGGGGAGCTGCCACCAAGCCCGGTGCTCCCTGCTTCGCATTCCCTCGGCCCCAAGGAGAGGCCCCAGCCAGAGCCAGTTCAGAGCGAGTCCCAAGAATTTTACTGAGAAACCAACTCATTTTTGCTGAGGAAACAGGATATAAATCTGAAGCCATTATAAATAAACTTGTACCACAGGGTGAGAGAGTCCTTCTAAGAATGGGGTCAATACAAAGAAAAGAACTAAGAGGCAGAGAGAAACTTATTATTTGAGCCCTGGGACCCTGTTGTCCACCTTTGGACAGCCAAGGTATGTGTGTGTCATAAAACCACCTCAGGGCAGCCTTTTCCTGAAGCAGGTAAGCTGGGTTTTCTGTCCCAGGGCTGATGTTGAGCTAAAACACGCCTACCCGGTCCCGCCATTTGTTTGTGGGACACCTTGATGAAGGGGTGCCCGTTCCAGGAACCATTTGATCCATTGCTTTCCACGTTATTCTGACCATTAAGTATTTTAAACAGGACCTATGCTTTTAATTAAAAGAATAATAAAGTAAGATTTGAAAACAAATACATCAAGAGTAAGGGTAACATTTCAGTTGACAGGAAGAGAATGAGGAAAGGCAGTTTTCAAACCGACTCACAAAGATATAAACAGGTAGTTTTAGGAGCAAGTTATAAAAAGACATCAATCTACCTTTCCAGCCTGAGCAGGTCAATTGCCCTCTTGGAGTATGTTCCTCTTTTATTTAAATGGGTAAAAATAACTCCCCTGCCTATCTTATAACCCCATATGTATCAAATGGGATGCTACTTACAAAAACACTTTCTGTATAAACCATCCTACGTGGGAAAATAGTAATAATAAAGACAAGTGAAGACTTCATAAATATAAAGTATTATTATTCCACTTGATTCATACTTCTGATTGTTAGGTTATTTTTAGTCCCTGTGTTTTGAAAGTACAGTATCAACCCAGTTTCCATGTTAGAAAAGAGGTACTTTATCACTAGAGATAATAGCATTTCAATGTTTATTTTTCTTAAAATTATTTCTAGTCTACTTTTTGTTTTTGCATTTTCTCAGTTATTATTCTCCTCTCACTATTCCATAACACCCATCACAGAAGTATAAAGTTACTTCTACCACCATCCCTCTTTTAAGACATCCACATTCTCTGAGCCACAATATGTTTTAATATTTTTTATTGCCTTGAACAAGGAGATTTCCTTTTTTATGCTTTGATATTTTTAGTTATTTGGTTATTTGTTTATTCTTTTAGTGAAAAGAATATTTATAGTTTTTAAATTTAAATGTGGCTCATTTTTATTGAAATTTCAGAATATATACCTAAAGTATATATAAATATTTGTGATCAAAATTCCCAGAAATAATAACCAATAACTTTTAAAACTTTAATTAAAGAGATAGTACATGGAATATCTATTTCATAAGGTGTTTTTCACACTGAGAACACCTTTTCACACTATTGTTATCACAAGAGAGACTCTAGATCACACCCTAACGCGGCACTGAGTACCATCACAGCTTGCACTTTAACCCAGAACACGCCACGTTTTAGAAAACAAACCAGGTTTCATATTGAAATGTCAGCCATACAAGACAGTTTCTAATGTCCCCCAGTGCTCAAACAAGTGATACAAAAATACGAAGGGGCCAGATGAAAGAAAAGAGGCAGTAAGTGACTGCATTTTCACCCCTCTTTCCACTGGTCTGGTTAAAATTGATTCTTTAAGCTTCAGAAAGAACAAAAAAAAAGCCAAACAAAGCAGGTTTCCCGTCAGTTTTCTGTTACAAAATGCTGTGTGACCGCTATGCCTTTCTAATGTGATGTTTATTATTTTGGTTAGTTCCATTTGTCCACTTGGGCATTACTGGAAAACATTCTACTAATGCAGCAAAATTTAGTTACACTTTAAGCCAAACACCATTAATGACTATTTTAGGGGGCTCCTAGGAATATCCAAGTGTAAGTTGATACTTATCTTATTTCCTGTTTATGTTGACTCATTTTCCTGAACAAGTTGGTCAAATAAATGACTTGTAAATTCTACTTCAGACTGAATATGTCTCTAGGGAAGTTATCAGTTTGTAACAAATGCTGGACAACTGCAGGAAAGACTTTTGCATAGATAGCAATTTGTTCAAAGAATACGTCCTTAGACAAATTAATCTTGAACTCCTTTCAATATTTAAAGCATTAACAACATTATTCTTTAAAATTTACTAGGTCAGATACATAATTTACTTAGGATACAGGCGTAAAAGCGAGACTATGTAAGAAAGAACTAGGTTTAGCCACTAATTATCTGTTTAACCTCTTTGAGATTTAGTTTCCAAATTGTTCAAGCAGGGAGAATAATATTAGGCCTCTTGCAGTGTAACAAGTGGACGAAGGAAGTACATGCACTCAGCAGTATTTCAGCTACGCAAGTGGCACGGGGGTAACTGGCGGTCCAACAGAGATTCTGGCACTCTAACTCTTCATTCTATTTTTGAAGTGTTCTCAGGAAAATGGAGATTCTTTCATGCACTTACAACATGATAAAATTTATCAGTTGATTGATTGATAAATACAGATATACATATTGAAAACTAAAGAGAACCTACACTAATTGTAAACTTTTGGTCAGGTGGATTGATGGTACATACGTTTCCAAGTTTGCCACTTTTTCTTGCTTCTGATAAGACTTGACACAGTTGTTCAAATGATACCACAAATACAAGAAATTATTTTGATCAAAATCGAGCAAGATATTCTCTTTAAAATATAAACGAGAGAGAGAGAGAATCCTTGGAAATTTCCAAATTTAAATTACTTTAAAGTTATTCATAATTCAAAATCTCTATAAATACTATCCTTAGATGTAGTCTAGAAGTTAGAATTGCTCTGCCATTCACCATGTAGATTTGGGCAACTTGTTTAGTTTATTTGTGCCTTGGTTTCCTCATCTGGCAGTTGAGAGTTCACTAAGATGATCCCTTTCTAAAACAAACACAATTCTATGATACTCATTTTGAGTGTCCCTAAATAGGGATGGTCGATTCTACTAACTAGTCACACTATTCAATGTCAAGTGAGCCCTCATTGCTACTCAATAATCTTTGCATGCACCCGTTCGTACATTCTTCACAGTACTCGTCTCAAAGCCTCACCAGTCTCTCCAAGCACCCATCCCATCCCACCATCAACATTGGGCAAATGTGGACCCAAACTAATGAATTCTTCAAGGAGACACAGGCCAGCTTCTAACAGCTGGCTTGTAAGAAGCAAGCGGCACAATGAGGGCACCTCTCAGGGTGGTTTCGGGGCTCTCTACTTGATACTGAGGAGCCGCCCCCATGCCCACTGATGATACACCACTTGAAATGCAATGCTTTTTCCACATTTTCGATTCTGTCATCTGTCATTTTTTCACATGCATCTGTTTGAAGGCCAAGTGTTGGAAGTATGCATAAATGCCACCAACTAAAAAAAGTTGATGGTGTACCCATTATGCTAATGAAACTCTACCCTCTTATTTTATTCTTCTAAGAAATTGCTAAATGATCTCAGGGCTAAATCTAAATGGTCGATCCTGAGAGGAGGGCCATTTCACAATAACGGCGGCATAGAGAGAGTATGTTAAAATTAGCGCAAGCTTCAGAAAGAATTATACTCTCTGACCAAGGTGGGAAAATTAGCTGAGATATCTGCCAAGGGAAAGTGGAAAGTTCTAAGATACCAGATGTCTCTGTGGGTTCCAAATTTGAAATTCTTTGTCGCCTTCTAAATCTTCCTTCAGAAGTATCAAGCCTTACAATGCATGTGGTTTGGCATATGGGCTGTTATTTTGCATTTCTAGACTCTGAGTCTGCCTTTTCAATCAGTACCCAAGCTATTTTACAAAGGTCTTTGATATGGGATATATCCTCTCAGAACAAGAGGCAAAGAAATAATGACTTGCTCTTTCCTCCTGCATTTCACTATAAAGATCTGCTGACAAGATTTAAAGCCCATATGCGACAAGGAAGCATGTGCTATCTTTCTCTTCTTTCTGGAAGTCCTTTTGAATGCTTTTTGTTGAGCAATAGGGTATAAAGATGCCCTCATACTTAAAGAGCCTTAATTTTTTAAACATTAAGTTATCATTGTGGGCGGTGTGGGATCTTCTTCTTTAGTCATATTTCTTTCTTCAACACTAGCCACTTATGAACCTCCCAACTGAGAACAGTTATAACACCTGTACTTGATTTCAGGTCGTCAAAAACAATGGGACAGTGTAGTACAGGAGCCAGGAAATCATTTAGCAATGATAGCTCCGCTGAAGAAGAATAAGTGAGGAGAGAAGAAAGAACAATTAACATTCAAATGAGAAAGACCTCTGCTATAAATAAGAGAAGCACCCATTTCAAAACTAAGACATTAATTTTTCATCATCTTGGGTTGCAGAAATATTTGGGATTGTTCACTAGATCGAACATATTATATTGGTGGCAAATTATTAATTTGTAAACATCACATAGCACATTAAACAAGAATACCTTACCAGTTTGTCTGCATTTTTGATTGTTTATAAACCAATTGTTAAGATATAAATAAGATCTAAATGGATAGATTCATGCCTCCCAACTTACTGGTAACATGTAAGTAATGAGAAATGTCTTTTTTTTAAAAAAAAAAAAAACCTCTTTCTTCTCTCTGTGAAGAAACCAAATTGAATTCAGAACTGTTTTTTTATGAACATGCTAAAACATGCTTTTAAAAATAGTGACAAACATCTTTGGAAAATGACCTCTCTAGTGAAAATAAACATTCATGGGAAAAGTGAATCAACTAGCAGTGTTTAAAAGCAGAAACAAGGGAACACAGATGCCCTCCATCACACACTGCCCTGGCAGGGGCTCACGGGTCCTGGAATTACAGAAGATAACCAAGGGTTAGCAGATAAACTGATTTTTTTCTCCCTTTTAAATTCTATAACAGATAGAAGTAGCCATAGAGGAGGAAAAAGAAAAAGGCATATTTTGAAGCTGGAAACTATCAGGTTTTTTTTAAAAAAGCTGAGAAAGTACATAAATATAAAGTTGAAAATTATGTGTGATAAGCTATGAAATGGTGAGTTACACCTGCATTCCTCTCTGAATCAATACTGAGGAGATTTTTTAACTGGAGGACTAGAACCCAAGGTGAACATCCAGAAGATTCTCACTGCTGAGCCATGGAGACTGAGGGAGATACAGTGGACTGTTGCGTGCAGCTGAATGACCCTCACTGATAAGGGGACAAACTGGAAAAGGAAGAGGACTGCAGGAGTCTATGGCTGGAGAGTCACGCCCACTGTGCAATGGCCAACATGGAGAGGAGAGGTGAGACCGAGAGGTAGGTTCTGCTGATGAGCGAGGGAGAGGGTGTCTGTGTTCGGGGGCACATCTGTGGGCTATGGCTGCCTCTGGTAATGAAGTGTACCACAGTCCAGTGTGAGGGGACACATGTTCTTCATCACTAGCGGCAATTCCAGAGATGGAAAAGCCACTGGTAGAATACAACACTCTCTTCAATTGTTCTGGAGTGTCTGTGACATTTTGTTTCATTTGGCATTTACATCAATATGTTTATTAGAAACAGACATTTTGTTTCTAAGAGACATCAGGGTATTCAGTAATGCCCAGAAATTTCCTAAGTGATGGTTCATATATATTGAGCTTCACATATGTTTATGGTTTTGTTTAAATATGTGTGTATACACACATATACACACGGAGACACAGGCAGAAATTGTATTTAAAGGGAGGAGTTAAATTTTAAATTCCCCCTAGATTCTAAATTTCTCAGAGGAGTGGAATGAGTACTCACAATGCGATGCACTTACTGGAGAACTAATATTAACTGACCAAAAGAAAACTTTAAAACTTGATATATATTCATTTTATAATATAGACACATTGTACTATCTACGTCTTTATGTAACCTCTTCCTGTTCTACACAGTATAACTTTTTGAGTTCCCCTGAATATCTAAAGAAGCAAAAAAATAAAAAAATAAAAAGACGATGCTAATAAAAAGTGTAAATATAAGTGCAATAAAAGATGTAGTTCTCTGCATCACTTGAAGCTGTGTTCTGCCATCGGTCCTTCATGCCCAGCTCTGATGACACCATTGATTTGGGGCACACATTTTCTCAGCACTTCCGTTCCTTGCAAAGACTCCACCGATGCCCAACTTCACTCTTTATCCTTTTGCCTTTATGGTGAGTACAAAAAATAGGCTGGAGATCTTTTTTTAGAGCGAATAAAGCTTTCACACTTGCATAACTCATGCAGCTGAAAAGGCCTGAAATCAACAGTCCTCAGAAAAGCATCTTTGAAAAGACACTGAGGCTGAAAATCAGTAACTGCAAAAAAAAATACTTTGAACAGAATAGTAAGGAAAAGGTACCATGAGACTGTACTGAAGAGATAAAAATACCTAAAAGGAGAAGACATTTACTTTGGAAACTTTATGGTTTGGAAATTTGTATGTATCCAAGGGTTTTTTTTAACATCTCTATAGTTTTCCCAGTATTACAGATGTTTGAAGCTCCCGAATTGGCTCTGTGATTCTTGGTAGGAAAATTAGATTTCCAGAATAGCTTTCTCACTGAATAATATATTAGGATAATCATTTAGTTAGCAGGAGAAATGAGCAGGAATTGAGTATGTCTAAGCCCCCCAAAGGGTAAAGGAAAGGTCTGGAGACAGGAGCAAAAGGGACAGCTAAAGGAAGAGGCAAATGAGTGGGATGCGGAAGAAACTCCACGGGGGGTTTCTAAGGAAGATACTGGAGTCCTGCGAAGTCACTCTCCATCTCGCTCCGTCTCTCCTCCACACACATTCTCATGCTGTCTCTGTCTCTGTGTGTGTCTCTGCTTCTGTCTCTCTGTCTCTCTCTCACACTCACACACCTGTAAACCCATGGAAGGACTCATTCCTACAACCACTGTAGGGTCTGGCCCACAACGAGGAAGGCCTGCAGTGCCTGTGTGTGGGCAGATAAGGGGAGCCTTTTGTGGAACCGAGCAGTTCCCAAGAAAGCATGATTGCTAATAGGCTGGTGGGTTCCCCGGGACGAGGCCTGGGGCAGTTATCTCCTTTACATTCCCACACAACCCTCTCAAGACTTGTGGGAATTACATTTTCCCTTTTTCTCTCTCCACCCTATCTGCAAAGTATTGCAGTGTCTGGGTTCACTTCCTAAGACCCTTCTCATCCTGGAGCTGAGCTGTGCTTTGCTCTTCTTTGTGTTATACTGGCTGGTAAGTAAGGTAGAGTCTCACCCCTGCCTCCGTCCCTCTGCAGGTAGTTTTTATAACACAGAGCCTCCTATTCCCTTGTCTTCTGTATTAAGAACAAGTTTGTTGCAGTAATTTGCCTAAGCTTTTATGATGCCCATGAGTCTGTGACCCCTCGCTGCCCAGAGGCTGGTACACTCAGGTCTGACTACAAGCCAGGGTAATATTCAATCACCTGAAGCAATCTAAAACTAGGCTTTGTCCTTGGATCTGTGAAGATGAAGTCAGAGAAGTCATTATTTCTGGGCTGGGGTGCATCAGGGAGGGCCCTTGACTGAAACAAATTCTGCCTCACTTAAACATAAGAAATGTATTGGAAGAATATGAGGGTACGATTAATATATTCACTGAACTGACAGAAGGCTTTGTTCTGGACAAGAAAGAGAGTTTGGGAGGGTGAGAAAGATTTATCCCAGCAACAGCCTCCTATTTGGGACACCCATGTCATTATGAGTGAGCGCCAAAGATTACCTCTTTGTTTAATTCAACTAAGAATCAAAGGACCAGGAAAGACCTTCCAACTGGCTGAACAACGTTACGTGACTTGTCCTGGGCAAACGAGGATGAGGAGGTAGCTGCTAGGCCTGCTGGGATCCATAAGAGATACAACTCTCTATCCTTCTGCCCTATAGAACGACACCCTTGACAGAGAGAATTCCCCAAAATAAAATTATGATGCTATTGAAGGAATGCTGGGTAACCCCAAATTATATAGGTACATTACATAAAGGTTCCTGTTTCCTAAAGTTGCACAGTGCCTGGTACATAATAGATGCTTAATAAATATTTGTCAAATAAGTGTAATACTCTGGTTTCCCAGAGGTCCTCATGAAGGGTGATTCTGGACAAACTATCCCAGCAATTATTATTTTTCAGGATAAATCCTGCCCAGAGCTTCAGTCTGGAGCTATGCCAAACCAACCTCTGCTGGCACAGAGGTGTGACATAGGATGTGGACTAAAGGGAAAGCTGGAGAAAGTGGGGATCAAGGCAAACAGAGCTGTCCATTTCTCTCTCTCTCTTTTTCTTTAACTATATGTCAGAGTCTACTTGTATTACCTGCCTTCAAGGCAGAAACGCGTCGTAGCGTTACTTACTGCGCACCATTGCAATACCGCAGGTACTAAACAAGGTCATAGTGCGATCAGTACTGGGGGTTGAGAAGAATTATTCACATGCTCAATGTATTCATTGCTGGAATCAAATTTGTTTGACCAGTATAGTGTATTTTCTTCAGTGCCCTTCAAAGAACAATCTTCTTTTTGCTCATTGGAACAAAGAGTTATTCCTGGGAAAATAAAGATACTTTACAACAACTCTTGTGGATTTAGGAAGATTACCTTAAGGAAGAAGGTATGTATCCCTCATCATTTCTATGGTATTCTTCTGTGACTTGTAGGATATTCATGCAAATATATTTTGGAATATAACCTTTTATTTAAGAATAATTTTAAATTTAAAAAAACTTCCTAGTTTTGTGGCTGACCTTGGCCGCTAAATAAAAGATATCTCTTTGTTTCCTCATGAAAAGAGATTATAACCATTAGTAAGTATTATTTTTACACTGCCTTCTCCTACTGCGAATTCTACAAATGTTGAAGCAAATGGTTGAAGGAAATTTTGTCAACACTAGGCAGCTTGGATTCCTAAGCAATGCAATAAAAACCCTTAATGATGAGTGAAGACAACAAAAGTGGAAAATTATAATCATTGAATTTTAATTATTTTTAACAGTAATAAATGTTTAATTCTAACATAATTTAGAGAATTATTTTGGCATTAACTATGACCAAAATTGATCCAGGTATGCTATAATCAACTGATAAAAATGAAGAATAGAAATTGGCAACCTGATTTAATTTATTTTACAACTCCAAAGACTGTAATGTCACCTTATGAATATTTATCTTAGGTCTCTTTCAGAACTAATCTCACCTATTCACTCAGCTCTTATAGCCCTTGTCACAATTCAGTTCAAGGTCTGTCGGGTGAAAGTTTGGGTCAGGTGCTGTGTTCAAGGAAACAAGGTGTACAGAGGGGAGTGAGAGAACGCGTACAGGACGCAGACTGACTGAATGGCGTGTGAATATTAACGAGCTACTTGTTCCTAGAACTGTGTCTACAGCTGACTCCCAGGACCTCAACCAACGCAGTGCTCTTTTCACAATGTCACTCTGCCTCCCAAGCATGGATCGAGGTGTATGGACAAGGGAAGAGTGAACACATAACATGAAAAAAAAATTCTCTCCAACTAATGCTGAGAACAAGCAAAACTGGAAAGGACTTTTACCTCTCAAAAGACAGAATGACCTATAAAGGAAAAAGAATGCAGAAGACAGCATTTTGTTTCACAAGTATGTAAGAAAGCTCCTTAAAGCCCGAGAAGGGCTGAGAAGCCAAAACTAGAAGGCATGCGTGCTAGCTCCTGCAGCACTCAGCTTCTGTGGGAACAACGGAACACGTACACGGCACAGGCAGCATGAAAACTCGGCCCCGGACCTGCTAGACTCTTTGTTATGGAATCTGGCTTACACCCAGCATTTCTTATTTCTTTCCATACCCTTTTTGAAGATAAAGTAATTTTTCATTTTTTCCCTAATCAAATCTTCATAGTAATCCTTTCCATAATAAGCCTATACCATTTTGTAAGTGAGGGAACTGAGGACCATGACTCTGTGGCATATCCCAATGGAACGTTATTTTTAATTCTGTGTTTCATGTTGATTATCAATATCTATATTTTCATATACTAATAAGTAAGAGTGAAGGGAATGATTTTTTCAAGGGCAATGAAGTAGACATGTCTATGTGTAGACTACCAGACATTTATAGAGGGTAGGGCCAGAGGAAGCATAGAGATGTAATAATGAATAGCATCAGGATGGCTAATATTAAGGGTCTGAAGAGCTATCACCATGTTTTTACTGAGGCCAAGGAATCCAGACTCCCTAAGAAGGCAGAGTGGTAAGGAAAGGAAAAACTGGCTCATATTATTTGGAGACGGCAGGTTCAAACTCTCTATTTTCAACCTATTTCACTGTTTGAACTTAGTGGCACCTGCAGAGGAAGAGTCTCTCCACCCACCTGGAATTGCAGGTAGGCTGAAAAGAAGACAGGATATTTGGATGGTTTCTTTTATCAACAGAAAATACACTTCTTGGTCATAAAAACTAGAGACCACAAAGACTAGCACTCAGAGCAAAACTGTGGGGGGACAATTCTGCTTCCATGCCAAAAAAAAAAATCTGTAAGACAATTTAGGAATGAAAACCCACAACAAATATTGAAGTGTGAGTAAAAAAATGCTATAGGTTATAGGCTAATTCGAATATGTTGGATACTAGCTTTCCTGAGGGTAAGAAGGTTATGGAATATAATGGACAACCTTGGGACAGTCTAACCCGTGGTGTGGAAGCTGGGTTTCCAAGGTAACAGAACAATGCCTGCTCTGGAAAGCTGAATTAAACCAATGGAGAAGAGGTAATTTAAAATGAAAGGAAAGATACTACCCAACGCAGTCATAATTGTACATAGAGCCCTTTCCCCTTCAAAATAAAATACGCCGAGAGAATTTATAAAATCTGACAACATATGACTCCTACGGTTAATAACTTTGCATTGGATATTTGAGAGTTGCTAAGAAAGTAGATCTTAAAAGTTCTCATCACAAAAATCATTCTGTAACTGTATGGTGACAGACATTAATGAGACTTATCACTTTGCAAAATATACAGTTATTGAATCATTATGTTGAACATCCGAAACTAATGTGTTTCAATTATTACTCAATGAAAGAAGTTTAAAAATTTTAATAACAAAAGAACATATGTACATCCTGAAGCGGGGCTAAGAGACAAAAAGAAATTAAAAGTGTATGCAATTTTTCTATTTTCAACTTGACAAAAATGAAGGCTTTCTGGAGCTAAGTAAGTCACCCATGGTCAGGCAACTGACAAGGGGCGGAAATTGTTTGACCTCGCTCTCTTGTCCAATGTCTGCACATTGTCCACCAAGATGCTTCCCTCTAGACCTGGTGCTTCCACATGTCAGGGGCCATGTGGGCACCTGTGTGAATGGAAGTCCCTCTATTTGTTTCAATACATGCAGCTCAGTCCAATGATCCAGTTTAAGGCATCTGCTAGTGTGGCCACCATGGGTATATAGACCATAGACCCACTAGCCTAGAGAAGGGTCGGGCTCTAAAAGGAGACTTGCAAATTATACACCCACAAATGGTGCTTGAAGCCATGGGTTTTGAATATATCAGACATCACTAAAAGATGAGAAAACCAAAGAGTTGACATAGTCCTGGGAAATATGGATAGTTAAGACTTTCAAAGAGGGAGAAACCCCAGGGAGAGAAAGGGGGACTTAGTTTTTAGGAAGAAAATCAAGAAGAAAAGATTTGAATACTAGGAGGAAAACCAGGAGAAACTGGTTTTATAGAAGTCCAGGAAGGAGACAATTTCAAGAAAGAGGGAATAGTCAGTTCTGTAAAATACAGAGTGCTCAAGTATGACTGCGGAGTATTAATAGATTATACAGTATTTGAAGGACAAAGCCCAAACTCAGCAACAATCTAAACCTAATCAAACAAATAAAAAGTGTCCATATTATATGAAGGCTTTCTCAACACTGAGTCTGTGGTTAGGAACTGGGATCACACAGGGCTCTTCCACTCTCCATGCCTCTCCTCAGACGTCCTTTCCCTAATGAGTTTACGAAGTCCAGAAGTGTGCCTCACCTGAGGTCCCCAAAGCCATTGTGCCATCCTTTTATTTCCCATGCTGCTTGTCATTTTCTTCATCCTATTTTCCTCAAATCTATCTATGGTGATATCTGACCTGATGATAATAATAACAATAAAAATAACATCAACTGTCATTTATTGACCACTTACCATATGCCAACTACTTCACATACGTTATTTTTAATTCTCAAAACAACAGGCTCAGAGAGGCAAAGGAAGTTGCCTGAAACTGGCCATAAGGGAGAAACAGAGCCAGAATTGCACTCCAGGTCTGTCTGGCACCCAAGCCTGGACTCTGCACCGCCGACAGGCATCTGTGAAGGCGCACCACTGCTACCTCTGTTCCCAGCAGGGGGGATGTGGCACAGCTTTGGCAAATTCTGCGTGCGTGAGCTCCTTGCTTTACTGCCAGGAGACACTACCATCCACTTCTAGGTCTAGATGTAGGCTGACAAGCATCCACTATTGAAGCAGGGTGCAGCCAAGAGGAGGGCCCCAAGAAGGGATTTGTAATGGGGTCCAGGACTCAGGGTGTCCAGGAAATATTAGAAAAATATATGTAGGATGTCTTCACCCCCACAGGCCTGAGCCAAGGGGGATGGGACACATGGAACAGGGCCATTCAGAGTTGTTTTGGGTAGCAAGAGCTTTGCAGCTAACCCCTGGCACAGTCATTTAACATATCTATAACCTTTAACTGGTTTCATGGATGTGTTAAGTAGCTGTGGCCCTGCTTTGAGCCAGGGAGATGGGAGTGGCTTCCACCCAAGATGGGACTGGGAGGCAACTCCCCCTGGTTACAGGGCCTGCGTGAGAGCTTGGAGATGATTGGCTCCAAGCCATGGGGCCACACCTGCCCAGACTTACTATGGCAGCCCAGTAAAGCTGGAAGAATACAGGGATGCTGGCAGGTGTAGCTGACTGTAGGAGGAGTCGGAAATGGGCTGCAAAGGAAGATGGGAACTGGGATTTAAACCTAGGCCCGGCAGCCATAGGGAAGAAGAAGAGAGACCATGTGGCTCTGAAGGGAAGAGAGACCATGTGGCTCTGAAGGGAAGAAGAGACCATGCAGCTCTGAAGGAAGGAGTGAACCACGAGGCTCTGAAGCAAGTAGATAGATAGAGGTCCATGTGGTTCTGAAGTGGGGAAAAGGACCACGCGGTTCTGAAGGAGAGTAGAGAGGACCACGAGGTTTTGGAGTGCTTCTTCTTGCCACGCGGCTTAGGCAGCAGGAGAGACTTTGCAGCCATAGAGAAAGGGGAGAAAGGACTCTTGCTGCTGGGCCATGAGAAGGTGCCACATGGCTTTGGATTAACTGGAGATCGCAACAGCCACACAGCTGATGGTGCTGGGAACCTGAATCACGGACTTCTACTTCTTTTCCTGAGACACGGTACCGCGGACTGGGCACAGGGAGAGGGAAGGACTGTGCATCTGTGGGTATTCTAGAGGACTTTAGTATCTTACTGAAGACATTAGGTCATTATTCTAAGTTTGTGTAACTTTTGAATAAACAATTCCTTTCCTTTTCACCAGTCTCTGGCATTGAGAGACGTCTTTCCTCTGGCGGCGGGCATTGCGAACCTAGCAGGTGGGCGTGGGGGGAAGGAACCTCCAGAGACAGAAAGGCGGAATCCTTTCTGTAATAATTTATCGTGAACCACCCCCACCCCCTTGCTCTGTAACACTATGAAGCCTGCTATGTTTGCTTCATTCGCAAACAATAACTGTAAATGGCACTTTGACACTCCATCACTGGCCAGCACAGTCCTTCATCAAAGGCTCCCCCATCATTTTATGGAATACAGTGCTGGTGAGCCAGCCCCAGTGGAAAACGAACTTGTCTAGGCATGTCTGAGTCTGTAAGAGAACACAACTTAGACCCCAGCTGAAATTCCTGACACATAACAGATCTGCATAAAATCTACTTTGATAGTTTGAGATGCTGAGCTGCAAAGAAACCTGCGCTTCACGAGAGACAAGGTTATAAAACGCAGCTGCAGGACAGAGAGGATGGTGGGAACTACAGTAAACAGAGGACACAGGTCCTGCACTTGGGACGGCCCTACTGGGAATGACTGAAAAGGATATTTCTTCTAAAAAACAGCTTTTAAAATGCTCAAGAAGCATTACATATTCAAAGGAGATTTATCTCAGAAGAGAGAGAATTGGTCAGAAGAGCCAGGTTAAGGTGATCTAGAAGTTAAAGGGAAAGATAAGCAAAGCTTTATCAACACAAAGCTTATCAGAGTTTAAATTCTAGAAATTCTTTTGGTTTCTCAGATAGAAACAATTAGGTAACTGACCTAGTATGAGTTTCACTTTAGCTACCCAAATTTTGGTAACAAATTTGAGGCTTAATAATAGCAACAAAATTAACAATGTGGGCCTTTGCAACCTACATATTTATTTTTTCCCCGTCTAGAAAATGTATGTTTACCCTATACCTAAATTTTTTATTTTATTTACATTTAGCTATGTCCAAATTTGAGGGGACCAATTTTCATTACAGACAGTCATGGTGGATGACTGATAGAAAAGGGTAGACTTTGGAACATACATACTTCCAGAGATGAGGACTGACAGATCATTGACCAGTTGGTACAGTTCCCTCCCTTATCTGAGGTTTTGCTTTCTACAGTCCCAGTTATCCACAGTCAACTAAGATCCAAAAATATTAAATGGAAAATTCCAGAAATAAACAGTTCATAAGTTTTAAATTGCATGCTGTTCTGAGTAGTGTCAGGATATCTTGTTGTCCACTCCATCCTGCCTGGGATGTGATGCAAGGCTTTGTCCAGCTTATTCACACAGTATGTGCAACCCACCCATTAGTCACTTAGTGGCTTTCTTGGTTATCAGATCTGCTGGCATGGAATTACAGTGCTTGTATTCAAGTAGCTCCTGTTTTACTTACTAATGGCCCCAAAGCACAAGAGTAGTGATGCTGGCAAACTGGATATGCCAAAGAGAGGCTGTAAAGTTCATTGCATGTATGGAAAGAAACATACTGCATGTAGAGTTTGGCAACATCCATGGTTTCAGGCATCCACTGGGGATCTTGGCGCATATTCCCCATAGATAAGGGGGGACTACTGTATAGAATAGATGAAAGTTGGCAGGCTTTGGTGATTCACTAAGTGTAGGAGATAAAAGACTTAAAGGAACCAAAGATGACTTCTAGGTTCTGTGGCTCTGGGGCTGGGGAAAAGAGGGTGTCCATTGACTGAGAAACAAATCCTGAGAAGCAAGGAAGGATAAGGAGTGCAGTTTGAACATGTTGAGTTGTTGAGTTGGAAAGCCTGGGAATATCAAGGAGATAATTAAATACATGAGTCTAAAGCTTGGAGAAATGTCCAGAACTGGAGATACAGTGTGTTTGTTTGTCTTCAGCAGCAGTACAAACAGCTTTTACTATAAGAGTGAAAGCAATCACCCAGGGAGAATGTCCCCTCTTCCTGGACTTAGCCATAATGTAAGAGTAGAAACAATTCAAGGGCAGAATTTCCACGAACACTAGCATTGAAGGGGAAAACACTATAGGAAATAAGAAAAAAGTTCTGAGTGAAACCAGGAAAGAAAAAATGTTTGTAAAATAAAGGAGTCACAGTGTCACATGAAGCAAGAGGTCCAGTAAGAAAATATTGAAAATACTAAAATGTTTGGGCCATTAGAAGCTTACTCATGGCCCTTTGTAGAGCAGTCTCAGTAACATGTGGAAGCAGAAACCACTCTTGAGAAATACAGATGAGAAGAAAGGAAGATTCTAAAGGCAGGAACCCTCACAGACATCAGAGAATTTGAAGAGGGAAGTTAAAAGCAGAGGCGGGCTGTGTTTCAGTTTCTGGTTGGAAATCTGTATGGAGACCCATGACAAGGGATTAGCAACGGTTGAGGAAGGTGGTAACTGGAAGTTCAGCAGCCACACCCCAACATGGTGCTGAGCAAGCTGCTGAGGTTCCCTGTCCAGACCCCAAAGGGTACACAGAGGTGCTGACAGAACCAGTAAACCAGAAGTGGGCCTGGGGTAGGGCTGAGAGGCCATAGGATGCAAGGTACATGGGACTGAAATCTGTGGTGGGTGCCAGTGACTTGTATGAATACCAGGACCCCTTTCCCAAAGAACCAGAAGTGACGACTGGTACCCTGGCCAACACCGAAGCCTGGGGTAAGATCAGCTTAGTCACACCACATCAAAAACCAGCAATGGCCCTGGGAAAGCTTGACCAAAAGCCCAGGCCCCCATGCCAGAGGGCCCATTAACATCTCCCTGTACCCTGATTCTCTTGAGAGGAGAGAAGAAAACTCCTCTGAGGGAAGAAATCATCCTGATAAGAGTGTGACTTTGACTTCAATGATCACTTATCCAAATGATGACTCTGAAATAACATAAAAGATACTTTCTAACGTTTGAAAGCCTCCATACTTCAAAAGGATAAACTGAAGGCTTTGAGGGTTTTGTTTTCTGGTTTTATTTTCCCCACTGTGAGCGAAATGGAGGTTAGAGAGCAAAAGGAGATCAATTATTAAAAAATATTAAAAAGTCTACTTTTGGCATATGTTAAATATAGTGTGTAAATTTTCACCCTTCGTCACTTGCAAACAAAACGCCCTTGCAAATATAGCCAAGATAGTAGTAGGGTTTGTGTTGGTGAGGATGAGGGTTGCCCACATTTTTAATTAACATGAGGGACTAACCAACAAGAAAGCAGATGACGGGAATAAGGAGGGACAGAGGATGTTATTCCAGATGGCAAAATCTTCAGTGACAGAATATTTTTTTCGTAAAAGTGGAAGAAAAATGGAATCATAGGTGCATTTTGTAGAGAAGGCAGTAAGCTGACACCATCTTTCAGCTCTGTGGTTCCCTGCATTTGACACATTCATGGGGAAGCCATGTTTCACTTCTGGTAAAGGAGATGGGAGAGCATTCTGTAAAGGAAGTGAGGGTGTAGGAGGCCTCATTTATCATGACGTTCGGAGAGGAGGACCACTGGCCTTTGGGTTCTCTTTCATAATGAGAAGCACAGACCACGCCGCCAGGCAAAAGATAACCATAGAAATGAATATGTCTGAGACATAAGGGATGAGCTAACTTTGATGTTTCAAAGAGAATTCTGGTATAAGTGGCTTCAGGATGAATATTGGTTGAGGTCCCAGATACAGTTGGAGACCTTGGGAAGCCAGCAATATTTGGCCTAATTTGAAATCACCAGGTCAAAGCAGGCCAGTCCCTTTCAGGGATGGTGGCCTGGTCTGTGGATTTTGAGGCCAATTCTGGTAAAGGGCCTGGTTGGCACTGATGCAAATTTCTTGAGTAGAAATATCAGGAGTAGTCTCTGCTCTCGTGAGCGGCAAGCCCCAGCTACCTTCAACTCGCCCCACCTGGTGATAACAACCTCTATCACTGACCAAAGCGCAGACACTTTCTAAATCGCCATCCCTTTCATCACCCAAGGTCTCTTTTATTCTCTTTTCCCATCAGACCCAGTTTTGTAAAATATTATCTATTATTGAGAGGAGAGGGAAGTCAAGTATTTAAGAGGTGGGAAAGGCATCAAAGCATTAAGCAGTAAATTCGGGATAAAGTTTGTAGATCAGCCAGAATTTCTAGAGAGAGAGCCAGACCTTGTGGGGAGAGAAGAACAAAACAAGAGCAAACTGGCAGAAATATGGAGTGGTTTGCATTCTTTTAACCTCAAAAGCGAGAGCAGCCAAGAACACAGAAAGAGTTTTACCGAGCAGAGGCAAAAAGTCTTCCTCAAGCTCAGCTGTCCATATTCCACTCCTGGTTGCCCCAATCTGATTGTAATTACGCAAAAGAAAATGCAAATTAAGAATTAGATGGTAATTAGAGGCAAGCTTACTCTGGATCTTCTTAGCTCACAACTGCAAGAAGGACTAGGGCAGTGGTGCTTAGCTGTCTGCAAAGGGCAAGTACCTGGGAGTTTTACAATGCTGAGTGTTATAACTTCCCCAGGTTATTTTCATGAATATCCAAAATTGGAAACTCCTGGTCTTGGGAGTTTTCTCAGGGAAGTTTGTGCTAGCGACAAAGAATACTGTCCTGAAGGGGAAGAATATAACTTCTATATAAAGGAGTTAACTTTCAGTCGCACACATCAGAGCTTCTGAGTGCCATGGAGCCTTTGTTTCTCCTACTGGTCCTGGTCAAGTAATAAATCACACAGTTGCCTATTACATGGATTCAACTGACGTACACAGCAGCGACACCGGCAAGAAGGAAACTGGAGCACGGTGGATGGGAAGTGGTGGAAGCTCACGCTCCTGGCCTCTTGGTGTGGGGAATGCCATCCAAGAAGCTTGGCTGGCCTCGTGCCCATCTCACCTCTCTGGAGGACCAGGCCCACTCCCAGTAGGGAATGTGATGGAGACTCTACATCATATGATGAGTAACCATTGATTTACTTATATGTTCTGGTTTGAAGATGTGGTATTAATTCATCATAAAATAACCAGCACCCATCCTACTGGAAAATTGGTGCAGAACTGAGACTAGAAAAACACATCGAAATCTCAGGGTCGGACAAGGCAGTCAGAAATGATAAGGTTCAGTTGGAAAATGAAGCTAAGGGAAAAGGTGGAAAGCTTTGTCCCAGATGAGTAAGTGTAAGATGTTCTTTCAGTTCTTAAAATCCTGAAAATAATTCCCTGACCCCCGCTAGTTCATCTCAGGGCCTTAAGAACCCAGATAACGCAGGAAGGAACACATGGTCTCAGAGGCGGTAGCACCAGCATAGCACAACCAAACACCCACTTGCCTAATTTAATGCCAGGCTCAGTACTCTCCATAATAACAGTGTTTGGCCACATCGCTAGTGCTCCTTCATTTTATGACTTGGTTTCTTATTTGTTTGTTCATAGCTTGCAATTTATTTTCCCGTGGCAATGTGACTTGCTCTATTATGTCAGATGTGTCCTTCTCTAAATAACAGAAGAAAATTAGCTGTGAAGACCTCCTCTGACACCACATCTAAATCATATAGGACTGAATTTTCAAATGTTCCAGAGGAAAAATATTAATCAAATATTTCACACAAGAGGCTTTAGGAAATTTACACACGGCTTTTGGACTATGGCAGGCAGTATAAGCTACTAAAGTTCCTCTGCCTTGGCCAAGAAGACAATTTAATCCCTAAAGGAGCTGATGTGTATGCAAGGGACCAGCCCAGTGCCTGGGGGGGAGCTGACACTCAGTCATATTAACAAACTCTGAATCTGAGCCTTCCTCTTAAAAGAAGGAAGCAGTGGGCATGACTCTAGCCACCAAAATTGAAAGTGAGAATGTTTGGGAGAACATGACTGTGCACTTTAAAATGAGAAATGCCAGAAGAGGTGGATGGCAGATTTTGGCTGATATGGTTTGGCTGTTCCAAACACAGCATAAAAGGCATATGCCAGAATGTGTTCGGTAGACATGGTCTTGAATAAGCTTCAGCCTACCAGCCTCACATCAGACAGCCTTATTCTGACCCCGCCGACATCACCTTCGTTTGTCTCGCTGCCTGCCCGGTTCACCTTTCCACTTCTGTGCGACTCTCAGCTCCAGACAGTCCAGGCTCACCCTAAGTTGCATTTTGTATTTCCACCTGACATATACTGACCCCTTTGTAGTCCTGGTGTTTGATAACGCACCTTACTCGGCTCACCGTGGGGAGTCCCATCATCTGAGAACCGGCCTTAGAAACAACACTAATAAGGATCAACTTCGCAGTACCAGACCAAACAACCTGAATCAGACACTTTCTCCAGACTGTACACTGCAAATTTTTAAAGGTTCTGAAAAGAGATAACCATGCCCCATGCCAACTCTAAAATAAAAAACAAGTCGACAGGGATGGTAGGTTGTTTAAAATAAAATTGTATTAACACATTTAAATATTATTTTTCCTCTTTCTCTTCCCAACCTTTAAATGTTAGAATGCTCTGGGTTTGGTCCTTAGCCATTTCTTTTCTTTAAGTGCAGTTTCCCTTTAAGTAATGTTATTGACTCTTGTGGCTTTAAACATATTAATTCGCTGTTGACTTTCAAATTAATTTATATCTATAGTCCAATACCCTGCTCTGGGCTACTATTTTACATGTCCACTACCTTGACTCTTCCCTTGGAGACTTGTAAACATTTAATTTTTTTTTACTATTTTTATTCCTATCCCCCCAATCCTCTCCCCTTTGTCAACCATCAGCTTGTTCTCTTTGTCTCTGGGTCTGTTACTGTTTTGTTTATTCATTTACTTTGCTTTCTAATTTTCCACATATTAGTAAAATCATACAGTATTTGTATTTCTCCATCTGACTTATGTCACTGAGCATAAAATCCTCTATGTCCATCCATGTTGTCACAAATGGCGAGATTTCATTCCCTTTTATTGCTGAATAATGTTCAATTGTATATAGATCTCAACTTCATGTCCAACATGACATGTCTACGCTTGAACTGTTGATTTCCCTCCAAAATGTGCTCTTTTTCTCAGTCTTGCCCATCTCAGCAGATGGCACCACCATCCACCATGTTGGAAGGAAAAGGAAAAAAAAAAAGGCTGAAGGAAAGGGTGGAAGGAAAGAAGGGAGGAAGGAAGGAAGGGGAAAAGGCAGGAAATGAGGGAATAAGGTTGGGGAGACAACAACTGCTTAATAGGAGGATACATAGTTTCAGGTAGTATGTAAGGAGAAAAAAATTAAATTGAATTTTGGTGGAGCAAACACTTTTAAAAACTGCCTTCGGGAGTCATTTATGTTTTATTTATTAACCAGATTTTAAACGAATTTTTCAGAATGAAGGATAGACACCTCAGAGGGTCAATGCTTTAAAAAATGAATGATAGGGCCAGCAAATTCAATTTAAAATGTCTCTGTGACTATACATGCAATCAAGATCATCAACATTCCGCTAAAGTAAAAGAAAAATCTATGAAAACAATACTAGCTGGTTTTGAAACATGATTGTTGAGGTATAGAGACTCAGTAAAGTCCAGAACAAGGGTGGACATATTAAATAAAGTAGTGAAATGTCATCTACATGCATGTTGGGTCATGTTTGCTTATTCAAGACAGGTTCAAAACCAAACATGATGAGTTGGAGCTCCAAATTTGTATACAAAGATGCGGTGAGAAAGAAGACAAGGCAGAACCGCCAACACCTTTTCCGTATTGTTCTCTTCGTGTGCGTATAATCACCACTGAGTGCCTATCCCTGCCGTGAATTCAACCCCATATGGTTATCATCCTCTGGCTATGGTTAGAATCTCTAGGCTCAGTGTATCAGGACAACAACAAAACCAGTTAATTCCCTTAACTGCCCTCGAACACCACCAGACAAGTCTACAAATATTGATTGGATATGCTCTGCGACAACTTCTTGTGCCACAGCCTGAAAAACACTTCTCTAACTTTATCCTTTCCTGAGAGCTGGCACTCTGTATCATTTATTATTATTGTTATTGTTATTATTATTAATTAATGTCAACTAAAAATCTGCTTACAGAGCATACGTTTTATTAAAACACATTTTTAAAGAGAGAATACATTGTTTGAGAGCCTAAAGCCCAAGAGTGGGCTTCCCTCATCCCCTCTAAATCCTGAAGATACTTTTCTCCTCCTTTTTGCTCTGTCATGCAGTTGGAGCGCACGCTGACTGCAGCGGTCTCACCAGATACCACAGGCTAATAACGGCTGTGGACGGCTGCCAGTTGCCCCGTAGACATGTGCTTCCCATCGGCTTATCTTTACTCATTACTCTGTTCTTAATATCATTGTGCAAAAAATCTGAAGATTACAAAATAACGAGGGTTTCCAATATGTTGCTGTGTTTAAACGTGTGATAAATTAACAAGGGGATAGTGCAATGAAAGCATTTGCATTTAATTTTCATTCACGGCACTGAGCTCATACAGCACCAGAGAGAGAAAGTGATTTGGTTTATTCTCAAGAGTTTGGGTGAGCACAAAACTAAATGAAGCTGAACTACAACATAGCAGGATTTATTAAATTTTCACAACCAAACAAAGTAACACCCTAAACAGTGCACCCAACTGCCTTTTCCTCTCTCCTTTCAAATCATCAGCGCACAGATGCAGATTTCCATAAATCTAGCGAAACATCACAGTGAAAAAGCATTGTGTATTCCTGTGCCCTACAGATATATATTTTAAGGGAAATGTTCATTATAAAAAAATTTAATGAGAGTTAAAGAAAAGAAGATGAGAAATTTTGATTTCCTACCAATTTTTCCACTCAGTTGTCTGGGTCATCTGATGTATTTTACAGTTTTATTTACCATTTATAAAAAACATTGCAAGAAAATAAAACCATCTTCCTGTTCACTTCATGGTAAAAATGAGAAATTTTTCTGAGATGACACCTTACCAGGCACGCATAACTTTTAAAATAGCTTTTTAAAGGAAATATAGGCAGAATAAAGTAGTTGTTCAACTATGCACTAACAATTTGATGTGGAAATCAGCATTTCTGTCAATATGAACTACAGGATACTTTGTACAGATTTGCTGGACGGATATCGCTGTTTTGATAGAACTAGGCACTGGTCCAAGAACAGAGATTTAAATCTTAAATATGAAACAGTCCTTTGTTTTGCTTTTCTCATTCTTTGCTAAGCTCATTTTGTGGCTTTAAAAATATTTACTCAAGGGAAACTCTCCTCAGGAACTATAACCAAGAAGTTGCCAACTTGATATTATTTGAGAGGATGCCAAAAATACCCTTGCAAAAAAACATCTTCCCATTTCCTCCCTGATGCCTGAAATTTCAACAGTTGTGATTCAGTCAGTTGCACGGATGGTTGACATTTTCCTACAGTAACCTTTTGCGATGGGGAGGGCCCGAGGGGGTATGGCTGCTCAATCACGAGGTCACTGCACCTTGCTGTCATTCAGCCTGCATTTCTCCATATTAGCTACAAAGAGTTCTGATCTGAACTTAACTGTATCATCCCTACAGCATGTGTTTTCTTGAGAGGTCCTTGGATAAGCCAAAGGGATTCTTACAGCCAGGGTTCTGAGCAGGACAGAGGAAAGAAAGCAATGCCACCGTTGTACTCCCCTATGCACTGCACATCCTGGGAACCCACAGAGAAGAAAATCAGATGGGCTTTTAGTGACCATTCCAGTTGCTTTCAAATGCTCCTAAATTATATTTTGGAAAACTATCTTTAGAATTTAACCAGACATTTAAAAAAAGTAAAACTAACCCAATTTCAACACTTCCTCATTCTCTATTTCTCTCATTCTCTCACTCTCTTATTTTCAGTAGTTGATCGGAATTTCAAAGAGTTCTAAAATGAACCTAACACATTTCTTCAGCATCATTAAATTGTTAAGGGCTGACATTTGATTTCATCTGAAGTAGGCAGCTGTCCCACAAGCCATTAGTCTGTGGTATCTTTACATCTTTAACCTATAATAACTATAACTTATTCTTTATGTTGTTTAATAAATGTTTTCTTCTTTTAAGACCACTGTTTATGTTAGAGAAAAGAGAAGTGGCAGTTAACAGTTCTGCCTTCTTTGGTCATCTGTTAGCATTTATTAACAAAACTAAGTTTCCCCCAAATTGAGGGGGAAGCCTGAGGTCTTTGCTTTGTCTCAACAAATCTTATAGGATTAAATGACTAATTCAATTGTATGAAAATATATATTTGATTTTTAAATGCTAATAAGTAAGGAATTAAAAAAAGAACTTGTGGCTCCAATTTTATATCGATCTGGACGCATAGAAAATTATTTCTTAGAGAGAAATAATTTATTAAAACTCCCTATTTTTCCAGGCTTGAATTAATTTTATTCTTGCAATGTTCACTAGGTTCTGGGCACATACAAATGGTAGAAAGTTTTCTAAAACGATCTTGATTACAATAAAATCCCAGGTGTGTTATCAAAAGGTTTCATGAAATTACTTTTTGGAAAAGAGCTCTGTTGTAACAAATACGTAAACATGTGGAAGTGGCTTTGGAACTGGGTGATAGATAGTGGCTGAAAGATTTGTGAGGTACATACTAGAAATATGAAGATATTTAAGAGCAACTCTGATGAGGTCAATGGAAACAAGGAATATGTTTTTGGAAACAGGACACCAAAAGGGCAGGCTGCCCTGCAGAGCCGTGAGGATGACACTGCCAACCTGGTGGGTATGGGAGGGGGGACGTAAAGTCAGAAAGGATCACTCTTCAGTCTTAAGATCCAATGGAATTTGTCTCGCTAGGTCTTGAACTTGCTTTAGACCTGACACCCCTTTCTTCTTTCCTATTTCTCCTTTTTGGAATGGGAATGTCTCTCCTATGCCCATCTTCTCATTGCATTGTGGGAAGCACATTACTTGGCTAGCTTCACAGATTCACAACTATAGAGAAATTTTGCCTCATAATGAATCATATCAAGTCTCACCCATATCTGATTTTGATGATATTTAGATGAGAATTTGGACTTTAGAGTTGATACCAAAATAAATTAGGACTTTGAGGGCTGTTGCTATAAAATGGATGTACTTTGCATGTGAGAAGGACATGGGCCAGAGGTGGATTGCTGTGGACTGCCACCTGCAACTCGTATGTTGAAACCTCAACCTGCAATGTGATAGTATTTGGAGATGGGCCTTTTGGAGCTAATTAGGTTCAGATGAGGTCATGAAGGTAGGGCTTTCATGATGGGATCTCTTATAAGAAGAGAGACACCAAGGAGCTTGTTTTGTCTATCTCTCTGTCCATCCACATGTACCAAGGAAAGGCCATGTGAGGACATGTCAAGACTGTAGCCGTCTGCAACCCAAGGAGATGGCTCCTGCTGGCACCTTGATCTTGGACTCCAGTCTCCAGAACTGTGAAAAATACATTCCTGTTTTTTAAGCCACTTAAGGTATTCTGTTATGGCAGCCCAAGCAGACTAATACAAGCTCCAAAGTGTTATTTCTTGTGGTTCCTGTTCTTTTTCTCAAGAAAAAGAGGGATGAAAACTTTAAATTGTAGGATTAAAGAATAAAGTCAATGAGTGATAAAAAGACTCATTTCTCCTTGGAATAAGCAAATCAAACAGCATGTTTCCCTTCACACAATAGTTACTTACAAATTACCAAACAATTTATTTTTGTTATCAGCATAAAAGAATCAAAACTACAATGCAGATGGTAATCACTCATTCCCTTTTCCAAAGGGAACTTTTCTTTTATCGCTGTCTGTCCAGCACGTTCACTGTTCTCTGTGGCATGAAAATCTGATAAGGCTCAAAAGGGATAGAAAAACTTAACTTCAGTATCTTCCTGTGGAGCTGAAGAGTGCTTTGCAGAGCCTAGAAGATGAAACTCTTAGCTGCAGCATCAGAAAGAGCCCCCTGACTCTATCCCTTCCCAAATTCTGATCTCTGGAAAGTAGCTCCATAGAGCTACTGAGTAAGAAAGTCAAAGTAGATTATCCTTCATGCTTAAAAGGATTATCTATGAAGATGAATTTGTTTGTCTGCTACATCAGCTTTTTGTAAATACACCCCTGCATTAGAATCAGCTTCTTTTTAGTTCCCTTAATTTGGAGATCTTGAGGAATTTGATTTATTGGCAACCAACCCCAAAATAGGCCACCGTGGAGTACTGTACATGATTGTATACGGAATAAAAAAATCCATATTGCCATGTAGCCAAAGTTTCAGAGGAAGGCTTACCTTGCAAACCTACTCCTTGACCTGGGAGGCAAGAGAGTAGGGAAGCAATAGAACAGCACACTCTTAGACATTCCACAGATGGCTGTTCGTTTCCAAGCTGTGTTGAGGTATTAGCTGTCTAACTGTATGTGAATTCACTGCTCTGAGGCCCAGTTTGCTCATCTGCAAAGTGAGTTATGCTATAAATCTCATAGATTGTTGTGAGAAATTACATAACACATGAAGAGCTCCTGCTACATAATATGCATTCAATTGCAAGCAGTCATAGTTATTACAAGAAGAACATTTGCCACAAACATTCACCACTTGGTGGCAGTTACCCAGTGTCCTCTATACCTATGCAAACCTAGTGTCCCCTGGGAGAATCCCTTAGGATTGACAGTGGGCTCAATATGAGAGGAGAACAAAAGTCAGTAGGAGAACACCCTCTGTAGGCAAAGGTGGGGACAAGCCTGGCACTCTGAGAAATGGAAGCTACTGACAGGAAACTCCTGGCCATGATGAATAAGACTGTTGAAATGTCCTTAGAGATGCTATCAATGGGTGACAGAAAGCATCTAGAATTCTTATCTGAAATCACTGGCAGAGAAAAGGCTATAAGAAAACTGTCAGAATAGAGGCACCTTCCTTGGAAACCTGGGAAGAGAATAAAGGGGGAGTCTCGGGCAAAGACTACAAGGTACTGGTGTGAGACCAGAACCAGTGCAGGGAGCAGCAATGGCTCCCAGAGCCCAGAGGGACTCACAAGGAGGCAAACCTGCAGTGCAGGCTAGCATAAGCCATCTCAGGGTGTTCTAGAATGGAAGGCATGGTGAGGAAAGGTCTGGGAAGTGCCAGGCACCTCTTAGGTGTAGAACTAGTTATGATCCGCCTCTCCTCAGTCTGAAGTGACCTGACTCAGCACCAGTGACAGCGGTAAAGCAAACATCTGTATATTTAACATTTTCCTGTTTATTTCCATTAATTAGTTCATTTATTATTCTTCCTCCTTATTCTTTACCAATGAATCAGAGGCAGCTTACAATACAAAGTATTCAAACAATAGGGCCCCACTAAAATAAGAAAGAACATGACCTACTATAGAAAGGGAGAAGGAAAAATATCTGGGGAATATTCAGGAAAATGTAGTCTACAATTAGCAGCCCTGCGCATCCCATAGTTTCTTTGCTTTTTGGGTTTTTTTAAAGAACTGTAGTGGCTGTCACAGCATTCAGACAGTGTTGACATGTCAATAGACCACACTGCTGGTGGCCATCATTTCTGATCGCTGCTCCTTCCTGAGCACGTGAAAACCCCATCTTCCAACTCCCTTATAGATGGGCAGGGATGAGACTGGTTTTGATCAACGAATCGTGAAAAGAAACGTGTGACTTCTGAAGTGAGGTAATGCAAAGTCTTGAGCCCACTCCACAGAGCACACACATGGATTCGAAGGAGCCACCAGATCCAGGCAGCTTGGACCACAAAGGAAACAGCTACCCTGGAGGGTCCTCCGACCAACAGGGGACTTTGTATGAATAAGAAAAAACCTTTATACATTAAGCCACTGAGATTTGGGGATTGTCTATTACCACAGATGAAACTAGTCTACTTTAATTAAACACCAGGTATGGTGCCTGACATAAAAGCCACTCTTTTCTTATGCCCTCAACCAGTAAAATTAGGTGTCTGGGATTTTTAAAAGCAATACAGACTTTTTTCTGGAGGTAAATTCTTGAGAGGAATTTATTTTATACATCTTTAAGGAAAGAACAACCCACAATCTAGTGAAAAAATGTCTTCAAAGGTGGATTTTAAAAAGGATAAAGAGCCCTGACTGGTGTGGCTCAGGGGATTGAGCACCAGCCTGTGAATCAAAGGGTTGTCAGTTCAATTCCCGGTCAGGGCACATGCTTGGGTTGTGGGCCAGGTCCCCAGTAGGGGCATATGAGAGGCAACCACACATTGATGTTTTTCTACTTCTCTTTCTCCCTACCTTCTCCTCTGTCTAAAAATAAATATGTAAATAAATCTTTTTAAAAAATAAAAAGGATAAAGATATTTTCTTCTATCTCAACCTTTAGTTTAATAAAAACTTAGGCATGTTATTATATTGTACTTCCTCTGGAGGGTCCAGGTAGCTCCTGGCAATGTAGGAGAAAGCAAAGGCGAAGCTGACACAGAGGTCACAGATGTGTGGCCGGTGGCCCAGCTCTAGACTACAGAAGGCTTTTTCTTTGTTTGCTGTGTTTTAACATTTTTTGAGCTAGTTTCCAACTTTGGGAAACCAAGAGCATCTGCATAAAAATCTTGATTTCTAGCTTCTCTGATTTTTTAAAAATTAATTTTGGCAACACCAGGACTACATTCCCAAAGTGGTAAAAAGAGCTGGAGCTGGGTAGCTGCTGCCCCTTACAAAACAGCTTGTTGTCCAGACTGCGAAGTCCGCCCCTCTCAGCAGCCCACGTCACTCAGTTTCAGTACCTGACTGGCTCTCTCCTGGGCATTTGAGTCTATGACTCTAGGCTTAAAAGACCTAGAATACAGGACCATCATGGAGCCTCAAGGGCATTATGGACTCCAGACTATATTCCTTACTTTCCACTCAGTTTCATTCTGATATATTTTACGTACTGGGATTTCCAGCAGGAAACAAAAGGATCACTAAAGGTGGGAAAACGTGAGGAGGATTTAATCCTGCGTGCACAGGGTATGAGGAAAATATGGCGTTTAGCACAGTACTGTTCGCCTGAAGGAGCGAGGGTACAGAGAGGTCACACAGAGAGCCATACCGTGTGTAGGGAAACATCTGACAAGAAGAACCATGACCTTCAGAAGAGGGACTCAGGCAGAAGGCAAAGGAGAAACCAGGGAGAAGAATGCTTCTACTTCACTTTCCTCTTTGCCCATTGGCTGAACCCAAATAAAAGCCAGAAGGCAGGGTAGTCCATTCATTCTGGTCAGAGAGGTACCTCCTAAAGCACAGAGCAGAAAGAAAGAGGTAGTAAGAGAATCAGGAGGGGCAAATGCAGGATAACCAGCACAGCTTTCAGGTAGAAATCTGGGGAAGAAATAGTTCTACTGCTGTGAAATAGTAAATCAATGATAGAAATAGGTGATAGATTGTTAGTCTAGAGAGCTAGATGGCAAGTTTGCTGGGGCTGTCATAACCAAGCTCTACAAACTGGTGGCTTCAACAACAGAAATGTATTATCTCACAGTTCTGGACGTTAGAAGTCCCAGGTGGAGGTGTCAACAGGGTTGGTTCCTTCTGAGTGCTGGCAGAATCTGTTCCATGGCTCTCCCTACTTCTGGTGGTTTACTGTCAGTCTTTGGCATTCCTTGGCTTCTATCACCCTGATATCTGTCTCGTTCTTCAGATGGCATTCTCGGCATGTATGTGTCAGTCCCTGTGTCCAAATTTCCCATTTTTACAAGAACACCAATCATAATGGATTCCCAACTTTAATGACCTCACACTAATTTGATCATCAGCAAAACCCTATTTCCAATAAGGTCACATTTACATGTACTGGGAGCTAGGACTTCAACACCTTTTAGACTCTAAAGGAGTGTTCAACCAGCGGCCTGTGGGCTGCATGTGGCCCAGGATGGCTGTGAATGCGGCCCCACACAAAATCATAAATTTACTTTCAAAACGTTATGAGATTTTTTTGTGATTACACGACACAATGTATTTAATGTGTGGCCCATAACAACTCTTTTTCTTCCACTGTGGCCCAGAGACACCAAAGAGTTGGACACCCATTTTAGAGAGTCACGATTCAACCAAAAACACTCACTGAATTCTTAGACCCATGGTTCTCAGCTGATGGTAAGTTATCAGTTGTGGAATTTGAAGTGAACTAGATGGAATGAAGGGTCTTCATAAAATTTACTTATTCGAATTTGTGTTTTCTAATATCCCTACCTTAAATCAAATATATGCCCAGTGATCCCACTGTAATTTATTGTCTCTGTGTTTGCCAAGTCACCATAGCATTCAATTGCATACTCAGAAGTATTATTTCTATTTTAAAACACTACTGTAACTACTGTTTTGCTTAGTTTGTATATTAAAATTTAACAATAATCCCAACAAGTTACTGCAATAGTTATTTCCTATAAAAGGCATAAATTATATCTCTAATAATAGGATTCCTCTAAACATTCCTCTAAAATAATCTTTGGGAAAAAGTAGGATGCATTCTATCATGGTGGAACCAGGTTCTCTGATAGAATGGTGAGTTCTACTCAAAAAGTCACAAATCACCACCTAAGATCCCTTTTGGCTCCATCTCATTTCCGTTGTAATATTAAGGATTAAAACTATGAAAATTATGATTTTGAATAGGTAATAAATAAACTCACACTTAAGAGTGATACAATCATCTTTAAAATCACATATTTTAAAAAGCACCAACACTCAACATATGTAAAATGACCAGCTCTAAGTACCAGATAGAGGTGGTTTTACGAGCTACATCCAGGCTCCTTCTGCGGGATAGCTGCCAGATTTCTACCTTCACCAGAAAATATCCTGCCAATACTTCTCCTCACACCACAAATGCAACTGGGCAAGGCCTTATTTGACAAAAAAAATTCTGGAAAACGTCCATCAACTCAGTCTGGAGTGGTTAAAGACCTCACTTGAAATATTTTAGTTATTTTAATTGACTATGCTATTTTAAGAAATAACTATGTCTGAGTACCTATTTTTATATCTCATTGCCATGCTCCATAGCAAAGTCAGAGCCTAGTTATTTCCAAAAATGTACATTCTTTTGTCAGCCTCCATCTTCATTCCACTTAGAGAGATCTTCAGGGCTAGCATTTAATCTGTCATTCATTCATTCATTCATTCATTCTTCCACGCATGCACGCATGCATTCCCTTTAATTTATGGGGCTCCCACTATGCACCAGACTCTCCTCCTTACTGGAGTCACTTCCAAGAACATAACTGTTAGCATTGCCCTCCTGACCAATAACTGGGACTGGCATTTCAGAACGTTAAGCGCTGCTCTAAACTCTTTCCCCACTCTAGTTTTTCTTTTAGAAAGAATGTGGAAATATTTGGGACTATGCAAATGCTTAACACCAGGGGGATTTTGTTGTAATTGTTTTTTAATGGCTTGTGAGAGACTTCACAAGATTTATGCGTAAGCAGCTTTTGGGTGTTTTCTAAAGCCTTAGTTCCAACATTTTGGCTGTGCATTCATCCTCTTTTGGATGTCTGTGGTACTGTCAGGTCTCAACTAGAATGCTAAATCGGTCTTGGAAGAGATCTATGGTAATGTCCTATATAGTAAAATGTTGGATATAGAGGGTCAACTGGCGTGTACATAAGAGTACAGGTGAGTAGGATTATTGAGCAGTTGTTGAGGCAGAAGAAAATAAGCAGAAGTTCAGTCACCAAAACAGTAATCGAGATATGAATTCATACTCGGAAATAAGTCAGAAATTCCCATGATCATTGTTGGGCTGGTACTAAAGCACCGTCAGACTGAGTCACCTGCTGATAAAAGACAGGCCCTTGAACCACTCCTGCGTTAACTCAGGACTGGCCTCAGAACCCACGTATAGCTAAGCCTACAGGAGATGTCAAGGAAGAGCTGCAGTAAAGGTGACAAATGGCCCTGACCGCCCTGAGATTTTACTAATTGATTATCAGTCCCTAAATGTCACAGGAACACCCACCTAAGGATTTAGTTTGAGCGCTGCTTATGATCAAAGCCAAAGAACTTCTTTTTAGGCTCAGGAAAATATATAAAGTATTTGTTCACGTGTTTGACAAACAATAGTGATGAGCAGTCAGAAAGTCCGTGGACTAGTGAGAGACCAGGAGAAAATGGGGCCAGGAGGCAAAGTAGAGTAAGACAGGCTAAGGATTTTGCATTTTCTTCTAAATGAAGAGGTTTGTAGTTGTGTCAGTGATTGGACCTGAGTTTGTTTCAGTAAATATCACTTGGCCACTGAACAGAAAATAGATTGTAAAAGAGCAGAAATAACACTGAGATAGTTTGAATGACTTACCATACATGAGACACTTCGGAGGTTATTGCAATGATTCCAGTGAGAGAGAATGGGGGGAGAGAGAGAGGAAGGAAGGTAGGAAGGAAGGAAGGAAGGAAGGAAGGAAGGAAGGAAGGAAGGAAGGAAGGAAGGGAGGAAGGGAGGAAGGAAGGAAGGAAAAATCAGTAGGATTTGCTGAAGGGTGGATAAATGAAGGAAGGAGAATAAAAAATAGCTCCCCACACTGCCTAGTTTTTGGCCTAAGCAGCCGGGTGGATGTGACGCCACAGTTTAAGCTGAAGAAGAGCAGTGAAGGAGGAAGTCTGAAAGACTCCACCTGTACCATAGTGATGCAGAGAGAGATGTCAGGCCTGCAAGCGGAGCTCACATGCAGGTCTGGAACTGGAAAGGTCAGGGCTAAAGAGAACTTCAGCGTAGGCCCCAGTTTTCTTCCTGGTTCTGTTCTGACTTTGAAATTTCATGTAAATTTCTCCTATTCAATTTATTCTCAGTAAAATACACTTCTACAAATTTATGTATGCTTTAAAATGCTTTTTGAAATCTTTTTCCCTGACATCTGAAAATGTGACATTAAAAAATCTTTGTTTTTGTTAAAATAACAAGTAAATAGACAGTTCAATGAAGACAAAAGCGTACATCTCTCATCTTTATAGAGTTCTAAAAAATATTTTAAAAATTATATCACCTAATGCTAAATATACTTTTGTTGTAAAATTAACTGGAAATTATTGTACTTTTTTTTTTACAGAATTGAAAGCATATTTTCACTTTAACACAAAAAATATTACTGCCAAAATTAAACAATTATGGGTATATAGCAGAAAACAAATGAAAACAATTTGGCCTATGACTATGTCCCAAATTTATATGAGTTCTGAGTATTTTATACCTCCTTAAGACACATACATAGTTCATGTAGAACTATTCTATCTTTACAAAGGTGCATTCAAGCCCGGATCTGATAATATATATATGTCCCATGTGGTACCGTGAATATTTATATGAATCATACCAAGGAAGCTATAAAAGAGATTATGTCATTCTTTTTATTTCTTTCCTTTCCTCATGAGATTGTCCTCTAATTGACCACACAGAGATAAGTGTAACCTGGTTGAGACATGTTGCTCAGTTTGCCAAGACTGATTTAACTGCTTTCGCTGAGATGGGGCTGCCCTCTCCCTCTCTCTTGCCTGCTCATTGACCCATTGTAGGAAAGTAGGCCCTGCCCTGTGCCCTAGACAACTGAGACCAGCTTTCACATCCCACAAGTGGAAAATGGTACCTTCCTACTGATCAATACTAAGTGAAATACAGTACTCCAGAAAGCTAAAAGACCCCCTCCTGCTGATAAGAAAGTTCTTCTGCAGTGTTTGAACAGGTCTGAGGGAACATGAAAAATATTAACACTAAGAAATGCCTGCACATGTCGGTCATTGTCGATAGCTCGTATGACTTAACTTACCACACACTGGACTCAAGGGAATTCTCTATTCACCTCCATTTATCACAAGATGAAGCCACTTCATTTATACATTATAATCATGCATTTACTATCCTCTGCCTTCCTGTGCTAAGGAGATATTTCTTCCTGGCTGAACAAAACAGAATTTTTTGAATAATATGCTGTAAAATGTATTATGTGTTTGTTTATATGTTAATTTCTGTTGGGAACACATTGCTATATCTAAGAACATTCAAAGATATTCCTCAACAGTTTCTAAATTATTTAAAGAATCAAGTTTTAGTAACTAGAAATAAACTCAAAATTTAAAGAATTGTTAAAATATTACTAATTTTTCTTTTTCTAAATATTGAATCATAAAGGTGCCAGTATGGTATGCAATCACATTATGAGGTTAGAGATTCCCTCCTTTGAAATCATCAGGATAGATCACCTGGCAGTTGATAAGATTCACCATTCCATTGGACCATAGAATGGCCTGAAACCCTTAATAGCAAACAGGGCTTTTCTGTTCACACAGCTTTTACAAGTTCTACTGTTATCTTTGTGCTCCCAGGAACCAAAACTTTGGGGAAAATAGGATCAGGATGATATCAGGATCAGAACACCTATTCCCACCCTACCTTCTTCCATAATCACCTCATCTACATCACTTTTCCCCTAGTGCACTCCAGTCTCCTGCATAATCTCATTCATTCCTAAGGATTTACACATTCATTCTGAAATGTGTGCTTCCAAGTCTCCTTCCTGCACTCCAGGTCCATATATCTAACAAGGCACAGGCTCTGAAAACTTAACATCACCAGAGCACAGCTCTCCTCCCCTCTCTGAACCCTCCTAGTCCTGCATTCTCTATGAAAGTACAACACGCCAAGCCTGATGGAAACCTGGGCACATCTTGGGCCCCTCCAAATCCTTCTTTCTCCCATATCCATTCTCCAACTGAATCCTGTTGGCTCAAATTTCTTACCCTCTCTCCTGTCTGTCCCCAAACAGAGCTACAGTAGTAGGAGTTACCGCTATGGATACAGGTAGCACAAAGAAGAGTATAGCCAGATCCACTTGAGAGAAAAGGCAGTTAGGAAAGTCCTCAAGGTGAGAGTGAACTTTGAGCTGGGGCTTAAAAGGAGGTAAGTTTGGAGGCCATTCCAGGCAGTGGAGGCAACATTGCCAAGGCTGCACAAGACAAAATTGCAAGCCCTTCAGTACAGTGAAGAACACAACCGAGTGCCAATATGATGGGGAGAACTTGGTGAGAATGGAAAGTGGGGCTTGTGCCCACAGGCAGTTAGGAACCACTGAGGGAATTCAGAGAGGAGAATGACAATATCAGACCTGTCTTTTAGAAAGCTCTCTGGTGCAATGTGGCAGGCAGATGAGAAAAAGGGCGAGACTGGGAGAGGAGGCTGTTGCTATCATCAGGTGACAGGAATGCCAGTCGGCACTACAAGAGTCGTTTTGGGGCAGTATTGGAGAGGCAGGACACAAACCCCTACCCTGGCTCCAACTAGAGCAGCTTTGTCCATCTCTGGTATATTCATGAAGCTTCCGCATAAGCTTTTCATCAGAAGAAAACATCCTACAGTTTGAAAACCTCTGACATACAGGTGAAAACATGGCCCACAGAGCCCTCGGTGATAGGCACTCTGACCAGCTACTCCACCTCTTCTCTCTCTACTTGGTGCCTGGCCCTCCACCTCCAGCAGCAGTAACTGCTGGGGGATCCCCCACACACTGTGTGGGCTCTTTCTTGCCGTGGTGTCTCTCTGCTTGGCATGCCCACACCATTCCCTTCCCCTCTCTCTAAAAATAAATAAATAAAATCTTTTTAAAAAAATCCTTCGTTTGTAATTTCCCTCTGAGGCAAGACAGAATAATGATTCTGCGGCTGCCACATCTCCACAATGCCCTTCACATATTAGAGTGCAACACAGTCGTGCCCAAGTTAAACATGGCGCATTCCTTCTCTGCCCTCCTATTCCAACTCTTGTATATTCATTTATAATGTTAATGTTTTTAGTTTTATTACAGTGGGAAAAATTAAGTTTATTTGTTACATCACTTTAATAATGAGACTATGAAAGCGATTAACAGCTTTTAATATTGTCAGAAGCTCAGCTTTTTTTTTTTTTTTTGTAAACTTCCAAAGAAAGAAATGAAAAATATGCAATAAAGTGGCATGGACGAAGTTGGAGACTCTCAGCTTCTCTTTTTTAGAGATTTTCCTTTGACCATTAATTGCTCAGATCTGCTACAGAACAACTCAATGTGGGAGGTGGGAGTGGGGGAAGAACCACAGATGCCCTGAAAAACGAACACATGGGTTTATTGTCTCACTGGATTTTCAGAGGAGTCCAAGAATCTGAAAAGGTTAAGAATCAGTGAGTAAAAAACAGAAAAAGCCTTGAATACACCTGAGACTCTGGAATCAAAAGGGTTAAATGTATTTACAGGCATCAGGTTGGCTTAGAGATGGACATAAGGAGATTTCATTGGACTTCCAACCTCTGTAGACAATGGAAGGTGTTTGTTCTGTTAACTTTTCTAAAACAACTTCCTGCCAAGCAGTGGGCTGTAACACTTGCTCACAATAGTCTCTACTTCCCGCACAAGCTGCTGAGAAAACCCTGATTTCCGTGGACTGTTTCTGTGGAGCGCCATTATATTACAGTTGAGAAAAGGAGTGGGAGGGCGGAGGGAGACTCTGCACTCAATTCTCTTCCAATCTATTTTTAACATGCCGGAGAAGGTTTCGAGCTATTAAGGTAATGAGGCTAGATTCAAAACAACAACAACAAAAAAGATCAGTAGGACAGCAAAGGCCTACAGTGGAGGGAGGGATGGTTGATTCCTTAGGATGCTAACAGCTATTTCAATACCACATGGATGTTTATAGTACTCATCACCATACATTTAGTAGGAGGAAATCTTGATAAGAAGCAAATGTATAATATGAATATGTTAGCTTCTCCCCTGATAACTGTTTTCAATAGTTTATGGTGGCGTTTTATAACTCCCTGTTGTCTGTCCACTGAATTTTATGTTTTACGTGCTTATCAGCGGAAATTTCTGCAATCCTCCACCCTGTTGATGCTTTAGGTTCATTTTTCTTTCATGAAACAATAAAAAAATATAAATTTATCCACCACGGCTGGGATTCTGGACAGGTGTCAATTGCTAAGATACTCAGACAGCTTGAGCTAGTGCAGCACCATTCAAGGTCAAGATGCACCAAGTTTTATGACATTGTGGTAGCTATACAGCAATGCTCTGCTGTTCAATTTTACCACATGGTTTCACTCACGTGTGGAATCTAATGAGCAAAGTGAACTAACAAGCAAAATAAAAACAAACTCATAGATAGAGAGAAGACTGGCAGCTCTGTGGGGGAGTTAAGGAGACGGAGGGATCCAGAAAAAAAGAGAAAGAACTCATGGACACAGACGACAGTATGTTCATTGCTAGGGGGCGGGGGGTGGGTAGAGGTGGAAGAAGGTATGGGGGAATAAATGTAATGGAAAAACTACAATAAAAAATAAATAAAGCAATGTAATCAATAGCCATCACTTACTACAAAGCTGGGAACCTTCAGCATATTATTTTTTAATACTTTTTAACAAGTTTCCCTTCACTTCATTCTCCTAAAGACAAGCTTACCAGCCTGCTGACTGGCAAACTGAGCAGGTATTAGTTAAGAACATTATAATAGTAGTAAGAGTAGAAAGAGTAGCAGCTATAACTTGTTAAATGCTTGATAGTGATTGCATATAATATTGAGCACTTTACAAATGACATCTCATATAATCCTTGTTTCTCCCATTTGCAAATGATAAAAGTGAAGTTCACATATGTTAGCTACTTGATAAGACAATACTACTAGTAGATGGTAGAGCTAAAATTCAAATCAAATTCCATCTTTCTCTAAATACCGCCCCCCATGCTCTTATAGCTCTATGCTATATTTCATCTTTAGTCCTGGTACATACACCCTGCGAATCACAAGAAAGTTATAGTAAGCAAATAGACCACTTTCTTCTTAGAAAAGCTTACCTGGCACTGGGTTTCAGAATGCATTGCTCAGCCTCTCTAGTCTTCCAATCACGACGAAGGTGAATCAAAAACAGGTGGTAGGGGAGTGGAGCAAACCTATCAGCCAGCGGCTCTCACTTTGCCTGGTCAGCACCTTCTTTTAACATGGCATCTCAGGCTTGAAGCCCCCATTCAACCAGGACGAGAAACTCCATGCAATTACTGCAGCTCCTCTAAATGGAGCTTTATAATCTGACAAATACCAAACCATCCTACTAGTATTGTTACTACTATGATTATTTTGGTACTTTGACTTGTACCATATAGAATAGACCATGACATTTCTTTTTTTTAATATTGGTGTGTCTAATTTTATTTTATTTTATTTCTGGGTGCCTTCTATTTTCAACTTTTTTCCTTTTTATTGAATTTATTGGGGTAACTCTGGTTAACAAAATTATACAGTTCTACAGCACATCATCTGTACACTGTATTGTGTGTTCACCTCCCTGAGCTAAGTCTCCATCCATCACCATTTATCCCCACTACACCCTCCTCCAGCCCCCCCACCCCCACCCCCTGGCGATCACCACATTGTTGTCTGTGTCCGTGAGATCTTTCTCTTTTTTTCTTTTTCCTTCTATGCTCAATCACCCCATCCCTTTCATCCAGCTACAGTGACATTTCTTAACCAGGGGATTACTGATTGGATAGATTCCTTAATGTGCCTTTATCAAAAATGTATAGGTGCAATAAAATAATTCATTAAAATGTCTAAAAAGAGGCATAACTTGAACTTGTCTTAAAGTTCAAGAATAATTAGAAACAGGACTACTTGGCAACATTTTAGCATGAGAGAAAGGAGAGTGAAAAAAAAAGTGAAGATTGCCCAGATTCATACAGAGACTTATGGAATGGATTTCTGGGATGTGATTCTCTTAGTCAGCCTCAATTTTCAACTCCATCAGCTCCTCAAATTTCTCTCTTTGGCCCACTTGCCTTCTGTTTTGAGTTGTCTTCTGCCCACAGATTCTTATATCACAATATATGCTGAGACAAAAATTATGCAGAGTGATAAGTGGATAATCCCCAAAATATTACAATAAGCAGGAAAAAACCCTCAAATTTCTATGTCTAGTTAAAGTCAATTTTTAAAAACTTGTTTCCATGAAATAAATCATATATTTACTATGGAAAATATAGAAAATATAAACAAATGAAAATCAGCCATATTCATGGAAACTGGAGATAACCACTATAAATATTTTCTGTACTTCTTTTTGATGTTTTCTATGTATACATTGATTAATTCACTTAACAAAAGTTATTGAATACCTACTATATGCCAGGCAATGTTCTGGGTACTGAGGATAGAGCTGTAAAGAAAACAGGCAAAAAGTTCTACCTAATGGAGCTTATATTCTATTTGGGGAAGACAGATGATAAACCCCCCCAAATGAGTAAATTGTATGTTAAAAGATGGCAGCTACTCTGGAGTAGAATACAGGGTGGGGCAAAAATAGGTTTGCATTTGTTCATATGAAAAATAATACAATAATTAATAAATAAAAGTATAAGAATAAATGCTGTGTTTGTATACTCACAACTGTAAGCCTACTTTTGCTCTACGCTGTATGGAGGAAAAGAGGGATAGGCTCTACTGGACTGTCATTTTTAAAAGGGTGGGTCAGTTGCTAAAAGAAGTTGGCATTTCAACAAAAGCTCAAAGGTAATAAGAAATCCACACAGATACCACACAAGCCTCCTCAGACTAACACGAAATGCATGGATAAGCATTTGCTGCATGCTCTGATTTGTTTGCGGCCTGTGGTCGCTTTGCTTCAGGCAGTAGTCCCTGGAGGGGTCCTCCTCCACCTGCCTCTTCTGCCTCCTGAGACCAGTGGGTTCCGCGGACTTGTTCTTTTCATGACGGTGGCAGCAGCACAGGACGGCAAGGGCCACAGCTCAAGTATATTTTAAGCTTTTGCTTGCACCATGGATATTAACATATCATTTCTCAAAACAAGTCTATGGCCAAGCCCAGGGTTAATGTGCAGAAAAGTACACTCTGGTATGGAAAGGTGGAGGTGAGGGGGGAAGGTGAACACTTTTAAACAATAATCTAATTTGTCATATTCCTCACTATTGTTGACAAATATTCACATTCCTTTCATTAGCAAAATACACTCACCTCCCGTCTCAAGTTCTCCTCAAAATCTCACTCATTGATAACCTCAGACTCAAAGTCCAGGGTCTTACAACCTACTTCAAGTCTAGATGTGCCTCCTCTTGATTCAGAGATCCATGATCTAAATGGACAAGTTATTCCCCTTATCTTCTCCAAAATACAATAATGGAGCAAGGCTGGACCACCCCAATGAACACTCCCATCGCAGAAAGGGAATTGCACACGGCAGCTCTGAAAGCCCACTGTAAATGCATTGCCATGTTCTTCTGAGGGAAGAACATGTTCCTTGATTTAGCCCAAATTCTGACCCCTGGAAGTCTCTGCCTACTCTGTTCTTCTCCAGAGCCGCCACCAACACCCTCTGTGAGTCGGGTAGAGATCCTTCCTTTCACATCCTCTTCCTTGACTCCCTGACAAGGACTTTGGAAAACACACTGTTCTCGAATTCTAAGTAGCTTTTTCAGCCTGCTTCCTGCCTACAGAATGTTAAGAGGTCATTTTTTTTTTTTTTTCATATTTTATTTTTTATTTTTTTTTTTTACTGTTTTTTTTTTTTTATTGTTATGCAATTACAGTTGTATGCCTTTTCTCCCCATCCCTCTACCCCACCCCAGGTGAACCCACCTCCCTCCCCCCTCTCCACCCTCCCCCTTGGTTTTGTCCATGTGTCCTTTATAGTAGTTCCTGTAATACCCTCTTCCCACTATCCCCGCCCCCACCCCCCACCCCCGCCCTGGCTATTGTTAGATTGTTCTTAACTTCAATGTCTCTGGTTATATTTTGTTTGCTTTTTTCTTCTATTGCTTATGTTCCAGTTAAAGGTGAGATCATATGGTACTTGTCCCTCACTTCCTGGCTTATTTCACTTAGCATAATGCTCTCCAGTTTCATCCATGCTGTTGCAAAGGGTATAAGCTCCTTCTTTCTCTCTGCTGCGTAGAATTCCATTGTGTAAATATACCATAGTTTTTGGATCCACTCATTTGCTGATGGGCACTTCGGTTGCTTCCAGTACTTGGCTATTGTAAATTGTGCTGCTATGAACATTGGGGTGCACAGATTCTTTTGGATTGGTGTTTCAGTGTTCTTAGGGTATAATCCCAGCAGCGGAATTACTGGGTCAAAGGGCAGTTCCATTTTTAGTTTTCTGAGGAAATTCCATATTGTTTTCCACAGTGGCCTCACCAGTCTGCATTCCCACCAACAGTGCACAAGGGTTCCCTTTTCTCCACATCCTCTCCAACATTTGTTTGTGGATTTGTTTATGTTGGCCATTCTGACTGGTGTGAGATGATACCTCATTGTGGTTTTAATTTGCATCTCTCTGATGGCTAGTGATGCTGAGCATCTTTTCATATGTCTCTGGGCCCTCTGTATGTCTTCCTTGGAGAAGTGTCTGTTCAAGTCCTTTGCCCATTTTTTAATTGGGTTGTTTGTCTTCCTGGAGTGGAGTCGAGTGAGTTCTTTATATATTTTGGAGATCAGGCCCTTGTCTGAGGTATCGTTGGCAAATATGTTTTCCCATACTGTTGGTACTCTTTGTAATTTGGTGCTGTTTTCTTTAGCCATGCAGAAGCTTTTTATTTTGATGAGGTCCCATTTGTTTATTCTTTCCTTTATGTCCCTTGCTTTAGGGGATGTGTCTGTGAGGATGTTGCTGCGTGGAATGTCTGAGATTTTCCTGCCAATGTTTTCCTCAAGGACTTTTATGGTGTTACGGCTTATATTTAAGTCTTTTATCCATCTTGAGTTTATTTTCGTGTATGGCGTAAGTTGGTGATCGAGTTTCATTTTTTTGCACGTAGCTGTCCAGATCTCCCAACACCATCTGTTGAAGAGGCTGTTTTTGCTCCATTTTATGCTCCTGCCTCCTTTGTCAAATATTAATTGATCGTATAGACTTGAGTTTATTTCTGGGCTCTCTATTCTGTTCCATTGGTCTATGTGCCTGTTTTTATGCCAGTACCAGGCTGTTTTGATTACCGTGGCCTTGTAATACAGTTTGATATCAGGTATTGTGATCCCTCCTGCTTTGTTTTTCTTTCTCAAAATTGCTGCAGCTATTCGAGGTCGTTTATGGTTCCATATGAATTTCTGCAATGTTTGTTCTATATCTGTGAAATATGTCATGGGTACTCTAATAGGGATTGCATTGAATCTATAAATTGCTTTGGGTAGTATGGCCATTTTGATAATGTTGATTCTTCCAATCCATGAACATGGTACATGCTTCCATTTGTTTGTATCTTCCTTAATTTCTTTCTTCAGTGTTGTGTAGTTTTCTGAGTACAGGTCTTTTACCTCCTTGGTTAGGTTTATTCCTAGGTACTTTATTTTTCTTGTTGCTATATCGAATGGGATTTTTTTCCTGATTTCTGTTTCTGCAGTTTCATTGTTGGTATACAGGAATGCCTTTGATTTCTGGGTATTGACTTTGTATCCAGCTATTTTGCCAAATTCATTTATTAGGTCGAGTAGTTTTTGAGTGGAGTCTATAGGGTTTTCCATGTACACTATCATGTCGTCTGCAAACAGTGACAGTTTCATTTCCTCCTTTCCAATTTGGATGCCTTTTATTGCTTTTTCTTGTCTGATTGCTGTGGCTAGGACTTCCAATACTATGTTGAATAGGAGTGGTGAGAGAGGGCATCCTTGTCTAGTTCCTGATCTTAGTGGGAAAGCTCTAAGTTTTTGTCCATTGAGTGTGATGTTGGCTGTAGGTCTCTCATATATGGCCTTAATTATGTTGAGGACTGCTCCCTTTATTCCCACTTTGCTGAGTGTTTTTATCAGAAATGGGTGCTGTATCTTATCAAATGCTTTTTCCGCATCTATTGATATGATCATGTGATTTTTGTCTTTGCTGTTGTTGATGTGATGTATTATGTTTATTGATTTGCGAATATTGTACCATCCTTGCATCCCTGGGATGAATCCCACTTGGTCATGGTGGATGATCTTTTTAATATATTGCTGGATGCGGTTTGCTAATATTTTGTTGAGAATTTTAGCGTCTATGTTCATCAGCGATATTGGCCTGAAGTTTTCTTTCTTCGTTGTGTCTTTATCTGGTTTTGGGATTAGGATGATGTTGGCTTCATAAAAAGAGTTTGGGAGTCTTCCATCAGTTTGGATTTTTTCGAATAGTCTGTGAAGGATAGGGGTTAGTTCTTCCTTAAATGCTTTGTAGAAATCTCCTGTGAAACCATCTGGTCCAGGGCTTTTGTGTGATGGGAGTTTCTTGATGACTGCTTCAATTTCCTTTGCTGATATTGGTCTGTTCAGGTTTTCTGCTTCTTCTTCAGTCAGTTTTGGAAGATTATATTTTTCTAGAAATGTGTCCATTTCATCTAGGTTTTCAAATTTCATAGCATACAGGTCTTCATAGTAATTTCTTACGATCCTTTGTATTTCTGTGGTATCAGTTGTAATCTCTCCACTTTCATTTCTAATTCTGTTTATTTGGATCCTCTCTCTTTTCTTTTTGATGAGCCTACTTAAAGGCTTGTCGATTTTGTTTATCTTTTCAAAGAACCAGCTCCTGGATTCATTGATCCTTACAATTGTGCTTTTAGTCTCTATGTCATTTAATTCTGCTCTGATCTTGGTTATTTCCTTCCTTCTGCTTGCTCTGGGCTGTCTTTGTTGTTGTACCTCGAGTTCTTGTAGGCGTAGGGTTAGGTTGTTTGTGTGAACTGTTTCTAACTTCTTAAGGTAGGCCTGTATTGCTATGAACTTCCCTCTCAGGACTGCCTTTGCTGTGTCCCATAGGTTTTGGGTTGTTGTGAGTTCATTTTCATTTGTTTCCAGGAAGTTTTTGATTTCTTCCCTAATCTCGTTCTTGACCCATTCATTGTTTAATAGCATGCTATTCAGTCTCCATGCTTTTGAGTGTTTTGGGTTTTTACCCTTGGCGTTGGTTTCTAGTTTCAGACCCTTGTGGTCAGAGAAGATGCTTGATATGATTTCAATTTTCTTGAATTTGTTGAGGCTTGCTTTGTGTCCTATCATGTGGTCTATCTTTGAAAAAGTTCCATGGACACTTGAAAAGAACGTGTATTTTGCTTCTTTGGGATGAAAAGCTCTGTATATATCAGTTAAGTCCATTTCCTCTAAGGTATTGTTAAGTGACACAATATCTTTGTTGATCTTTTGTTTGGAAGACCTGTCCATTTTTGATAGTGGGGTGTTAAAATCCCCTACTATAATTGTGTTGCTGTCAATATCTTTCTTGAAATCCTCCAATATTTTCTTTATGTATTTGGGTGCTCCTATGTTGGGTGCATATATATTTACAATATTTATGTCTTCTTGGTGGATTCTTCCTTTGAGTATTATGAAGTGACCTTCTGGGTCTCTCTTTATGGCCCTTCTTTGGAAGTCTATTTTGTCAGATATGAGTATTGCTACCCCTGCTTTTTTTTCCTGTCCGTTTGCTTGGAAAATTTGTTTCCAGCCCTTCACTTTCAGTCTGTGTAAGTCTTTTGTCCTGAGATGGGTCTCTTGTAGGCAGCATATGTGTGGGTCATGTTTTCTTATCCATTCAGCTGTTCTATGTCTTTTGATTGGAGCATTTAATCCATTTACATTTAAGGTTATTATCGATAGGTAGTTATTCATTGCCATTATTTCCTACCTGTGTTCCTCTGTCTTTCTCTTTTCCTTCCTTTCCTTAAAGCAGTCCCTTTAGCATCTCTTGCAGAGCTGGTTTGATGGAGCTGTATTCTTTTAGACTTTTTTTGTCTGGGAAACTCTTTATTTGGTCTTCTATCTTGATTGAGAGCCTTGCTGGGTAAAGTAGTCTTGGTTGCAGGCCTCTGGTTCTCAGTACTTGGAATATTTTTTGCCATTCTCTTCTGGCTTGGAGCGTTTCCATTGAGAAGTCAGTTGCTAACCTTATTGGGGCTCCCTTGTATGTTACTTCCTTTTTCTCCCTTGCTGCCTTTAAGATCCTCTCTTTGTCTTGGAAATTTGCCATTTTAATTATGATGTGTCTTGCAGTGGGTCTCTTTGGGTTCCTCTTGCTTGGGACTCTCTGTGTTTCCTGGATTTGGGTGACTTTTTCTCTCCTCAGATTAGGGAAATTTTCCATCATTACTTTTTCAAACAGGTTTTCTATCCCTTGCTCTTCTTCTTCTCCTTCTGGTATTCCTATTATACGGATATTGTTACGTTTCATGTTGTCCTGCATTTCCCTTATTGCCTCTTCATTCTTTCTGAGCCTCTTTTCCTTTTCTTGCTCCTTCTGGGTGTTTTTTTCTACTTTATCCTCCAGCTCGCTGATCCGATCCTCTGCTTCATCAAGTCTGCTTTTAATTCCTTCTACTGTGTTCTTCAATTCAGAAATTGTATTCTTCATTTCCTCTTGGCTCTTGTTGATATTTTCTATTTCCTTTTTCATGTTGATAGAGTTTGCAGTGAGTTCATTGTAGTTTCCTTGTAGTTTCTGGTAGTTCTCTTTGAGCTCAGAGAGCTCAGTGAGTTTCCTGATGACCATTGCTTTGAACTCAGTATCTGATAGTTGACTTGCCTCTTTTTCGGTTAGTATTCTTTCTGAGGCTTCCTCCTTTCCTTTCATTTGGGAATTGTTTCTTTGTCTTCCCATTGTTTGTGAGGCTCTTCTTGTTGGCCTCTGCGTCTTAAATTGCTTTGTTCTGACTCCCTGGATTTATGATATGAACTTCTATGGTAGAATGCCAATGGGATTCGGTGGTGCTGTCTCCTTACTCTCCTGTGCTCACTGGTCTTGAGCTGACGTTTATGTGTTTAACATGGTCTAACTCTAGTCTTTTCAGCACTCCAGGTTTTGTTGTCTCACCTGTGGGAAAAAGAGAAAGGGGGGGCGAAAGAAAAGAAAAAAAAAACACACACACACACACACAAAACAAACCAAAACAAAGATGGGAAGGAGGGAAAAAGGAAATAGGAAAGGAGGAAAGGAAGGAAGGAGGGAAGAAGGAATAAAGAAAGATCGGAGGCAAGATAAGAAGGAATTTTAGAAAAAATTAAAACATAGAAATAGATAAAAGAAGGCAGGAAGAAGACATAAAAATGGTAAAGGATGGGAGGAAGAAGGAATGAAAAAAAAGAAAAAAAGAGAGAGGAAGAAGGAATTCAGGGGGAAAGGAAAAAAAAGAAAAAGGATAAAAAAAAAAAAAATCTTCTGTTGGCTTTAAACCGGTCAGGTTATTTCTGCTGGTGTCCTGTCTGTGCAACGGGAGGGGGTGGTTGGAAGGAATTGGTTTCACTTTTCTCTCTTCCTGGGTCACACTCTTCGCTGTTTTGTAGGTGTGGTCCCTGGCAGTCAATCAGTCCGTTGATCAGCCAATCCAGCCGCTTTGGCTTGTGACGCGTGCGCGCGCAGCAGGGGAATCCAGCCGCTTTGGGTTGTGACGCTATTTTGTGCCCTGAGCGCGCAGCCGGCGGACCAATCGAGTCGCCAGGGCTTGGAACGCTGGCGCACAGGTGGCGGATTCAGCCGCCTTGGGGTTAGGACACTCGCCAGCAGCTTTGTATTTGGAAAACAGGCACCCAGCCGGCCCTGTGCTTGGTGAGCGCGCGCAGCCCGCTGAGCCACAGGCTCTGTGCTTGGGGGCCGGATCCAGCCGCCCTGGGCTTGAGACTCTCGGGCGGGCGGGGCCGCCCTGGGACTGAATCACGCGGCACTCGGTTCCGAGGTTTTGGGCCTGTGGGTGGAGCAGCTAGTCTCTGCTCCAAATTATCTCGGAGGTTTCAGGTGTGGGCGCCCCTCCGGGGTTTCAAGTGTGGGTCCCGTTCGCTAATCTGCGTGCGCGCGACCGGACCTCAGGTGAGCGTAGCAGTCCAGGGGTGGAGGGGGAGGGGCGCCAGGGGCCTCGGCTACTACCGAGAGTTCTCTAATTAGCCCCTGAGTGTCTCTATTTTCTTTTTCTTTTTGAGAAATTCCTCCTTTTCAAGCCCCCCTGGTCTAATCAAGCACCTGGCTGCTCACGGCGCAGCCTGGCCCTCTCCCAAGACTCCTGCCGCAGCCCCTGCGCCAGGGCTGGCGCTTCTGCCGCCCTTGTACTGCGCGGTCCTGGGTCCCGTGGACCTTATTGTCCTTCAGCACTCTTCTTACCGTCAGATCTTTCAGTGTCCTCTATCTTTGGTCTCTGATCTTCGTATATGCTGGAATACTGTTGGCTGTTCGCTCTGCTCCTCAGATCAGCTAGGTATTTCCCTGGCGTTGAGGGGAAGTGGACTCCGCTCCCACCTATGTTGCCGCCATCTTCTAACCAGAAGAGGTCATTTTTATACAACATATAATCTCAGTGCCTTTCAGTCCAGGCTGGCTGGGTCTGCTTGCCAATACAATTTTCTCAAAGACGCTGTGGGGAGGGGAGGGTTCCATGTATTTGATTCTAATCAAGGCCATTTGTTAAAAACCACATCCATCATTCTTTTTGAGACACATCTCTCTTTCTAGATTCAATTATGGGTACTTCAGGCATATCAGCTTCTGTGAACAACACTAAATGCAAGACAACAATAATCATTTATTTCTCAATCATAAGTGTGCAAGTCATTTGGGCTACGTGCTTCAGTATGTTGATTCACATAATGGGGAAGCTGAGGTGGCTCTGTTCCATGTGTCTTGTATTCTCCTGGGAGCAGCAGGTTATCCCAAGGTTATGTTTTGCTCGTGGGGATGGAAGAAATGCAAGAGTGGCCTCCAAGTGTATCCTGGACATATATGAAAAAGTGGGAAAGGCACGAAGATACTTCACCTCCTTGGTCCAGATGTGGCACATCGCTTTTGGTCCTTTCCACTTTGACAAAACCAGTGGTGCAGACCCACCCTGCTGCAGAGGGCTCAGAAATGCAGCCCCTCGCTGGGCAGCTGTTTTCCAACAAGAAGTCTGCACTGTGGAAAGAAAGCTAAAATCTCTGGAACTCAACTAGCCTTTTTCGGGTGTAATGGAGAAATCTTTTTCTATGTGGCCTTATACAGAAGAAAACATGTAATAGAATATATACAGTATGGTCTGTGAAGAGAGCCTAACGCAGAAGAAGATATATGTGTGTATGTATATCTAGGTCTAGATGAATGGAGAAAAAACCTGGAATTATATACTGACAATGGTATCAACGCACAGTGAAGCTACAAGTAGTTTTCTTTTTTCACTTATATACAAATTTCACTTATATTTTACTTATAAAGTGAAATATTTACACTTCTCAAAATAAGTATAATTTTTATGAGAAAATAGAATGGGGTAAAATTATGTTTACAGTTGTGAGTACACAAAATACAGAATTACTTCTTGTATTATTATTTATCAATTATTATATTCTTTTCCATACAAAGAACTCAAATATCTTTCTTATAGAACAGTGACATTTGCTGGTTTCTCTGAGGATCTATAGTAAGACATCATTCTCTTTTCACTTTTTCCTTCAAAAAGCTTCATTCTAAAATATAGTACCCACTTCTAATTTCGGTCATCTCTTTGGGGCAGCCAATCATGCTGTGAGTTCTGCTCTGCCACGATCTCGGCCATTCTCTCAGGAACGCTCCTGAGACTCTGTACACTCTAGATATATTGATATATTGATAGCGAAGGGCATTACCTTTCTGCTCACAGAAAGGCCAGGGATAAAGGGCTTTTTTTCCTGTCATTTTAGAAGGAACTATTGCAGGTGGCCTTGATGTCAAGTTCTATGTCAGCAGATATGTTCTCAAGACAGAGACAGCACAAACGGCATGGGAATTAATGTCCTGATCTTTCACCCGCTGGCCTCTAATCTGAATAGATCCATACTGACAAATGGTCACTCCCATCTTACATTTGGTATTTTTTTAATACAAGAAAAAATGACAAATCCACATTTATAGTTAAAGACATCAACAATCCTTAGACAGAATTAGTAAACACAAATTGCGTAGAGAGGAGGCTGACATCATACTTAATGGTGAAAGGCTGGATGCTTTTCCTTTAAAACTGGGAAAAAGACAAGCAAGCCCACCGTCACCGCTCCTATTCAGCATCGCACTAGAGGGCCCTGGCATTGCGATGGGCAAGGAAAAGTACAGCTGTATTTCCTCTTTTCTAATCTTGAAGTAAAACTGTCTCTCTTTGCAGAAAACAGGGTTGTCTATGTAGAGAATCCCACAGGATCCACAAAGATAGAAGCTACTTAAACTAATAAGTGAGCTTAGCAAGGACACAGGATACAAATTCAATATACAAAAATTAATCAAATTTCTATATACTATCAATGAGCAATTAGAAATTGTAATAAATAAATAAATTGTTTGGAAAATAAAAATATTCCCAACTGATTATTAGTTAAAATAAGAAGCTGAATAGCACTTAATATTTTAATATATAGACAAAAATTCTTAGTTTTAATAAAGTTTGGAAAAGATTACGTTCTTCGTGCATGATGAATTAAATGAGATCATTTGTGTTGTTTTAAAAATATCCAATACACTACTTGCCCCCACCACAAAACATGTTCAAATTCAATTTCCTGTAACACCTAAAGAAATACAAGGTGTCCTTTGATCTTTACTATGCCATGGTCAACAGTACTGGTATCGACAAATATTGCTTATATCTTCCTTTTCTACATTTGAAATACTTTAGGAACAACGCGTTTGTTGAGTGCACATTTTTAATCGTATTTAAAGGTGACTTGGCCCTATAAAACATCCACTGCTTGGACTATAGACAACTTCTCCGCAATTGTGCCGAACCAGCCCTTCGTGGCACATCACCTGTCACAGTGTCGCGCCTTGCCCTCGCCTCCGCTTAGAGCCCTGCTCAGCACGCCCACCACCAGACAGACGGAATTGCTGTGCTCGTTGAAACCTGTCTCACACCCTAGAGTTACAACACTAAGCCCAAATTTCTTTGGGAAACAAGTCTCCAAAACCTAACATGCCCTTACCTGCCCATCTGTCCAGTAAAATTTTCTTTGGTCTTTTCTTTGCCTTTGCCAAATCTGCCCTTTCGTCTAGGTCTAGCTCAGTCTCTCCTTCAGCCATAAAGCTTGGCTTCCAATACTGGGGTCTACAGTAAATGTTCACTTTTTTAAATTTTTTATTTATTTTTAGAGAGAGGGGAAGACAAGGAGAGAAACGTCGATGTGTGAGAGAAACACCAATTGTTTGCCTCTCACACCCCCCCAACCGGGGACCAGGCTCACAACCCTAGCATGTGCCTTGACAGGGAATTGAACTGGTGACCTTTAGGTTAGCAGGCCGGTGCTCAATCCACTGAGCCACACAATCCAGGGCAGAATATTCACTTTTGTGAGCTACTACTCCACACACAATCAATACCACATTTAATCCTTACTTAGTTCCGCTTTTGGGTCGTGAGCTGTGGCTCTGACTCCCCAAAGTGCCAGGTACCCCATCCCACGCTGACTGTACAGCTCTCCCCTCACAGAGCAGAAGGTAATGTAGGAACTCCACAGCGACCACTGGTGATTTGTCTTGTTAAAACGGGAATGCCTATTAAAAAGGACCCTGCTGATTGTGTGTAAGTAAAGAACTGCTGCTATTTAATGTTCACTAAATATTAAAACAACTTGTTCATATAGTTAGTTCTAAACTGCCTATTTTTTTCCAAGCAATTTCCCATGCCTTTCCAAATTTCTTCATAAACATTTTTTAATGGGTACTCTGCATCATTTCATGTATACTGAGGGGGAAAAAAAGATTGGAATGTAGAGACCCAAGTGTTAACAGTGATTAACTCTGAGTGGCAAATTTACTGTGACACTTTTTCTTTCTTTCTTCCTTTCTTTCTTCCTTTCTTCCTTCCTTCCTTCCTTTCTTTTTCTTTCTTTCTTTTTCTTTCCTGCTTTCTTTCCTTCTTTCCTTTTTTCTTTCTTTCCTTCTTCCTTCCTTCCTTCCTTCCTTCCTTCCTCCCTCCCTCCCTCCCTCCCTCCCTCCTTTTCTTTCCTTTCCTTTCTTTTTTTCTTTCTTTTTTGTGTTATTTACAAACTCCCAACAATTAGGATGTACTAGTTTTATGCTTGGAAAAGGAAAGTTAATTTGAAAAATTCTCTCACTCCTCACTGTCTGAGATTGAGCTTCTTATAAATAACAGTGTTCTATGATGGATCTTTTAAAGATTGTTTAGGATTCTGCAAAACTTCTATTGCTCCTTGTGGTGAGAATAAAGAGAAAGATGAGATACTGACCACTTTACTCAAAGAAATAAAGCACCCAGCACTTTAACCATACATACACATACACATAAGCATACACCATAACTGCTTCTTTAAATCTAAAATCAGAGTTTCTCTGTGGGACAATTACAAGTCAAGGACTTTTTTAAACCCACTTTTAATGAAATATACATGTTGCCTCTTTTTACTTTATAATTTGCCACTTTTCTTTCATTTTGCAAACATCTCATCACTTTTCCTCTGTATACACTTTGGTGACAGAGAAATATTGCAATAACACCCTAGGTTTACTTAGCCAATATATGCATTACAGTACTTTTATATTCTCAGAAGTGACAGAAGCAGATATATTTTCCAGTCTTTTAATAACATCATAAAGAACTTGAAAGAGAGAAAGATAAATGCATAGGTAGGTAAATAAATCTTATACATCACTTGGCAAGTTTCATCTAATGAATCTAAGGACAAAGAATAAAATTAATTTCATCTCAAATATATAAAAGGAACATTCATAGAGCTTACTCTTTTGTTCCATAAAGCTCAGAAATGATTATTCAAACAGCAGTGTGCAAATTCTAATTTTAAAAAAGCTATCTGTGGTACCTTAAAATAGTTTTATAATTTAGGTCATTCATATTTTGTGCTAATTTTACTAATATAGAAGTTTTAACACATAGTGATCTGCCTTTAAGCAATTTCAGAAATCAAACAAACAAAAATAGGTTGGTTTTATTTCACCACATTGACTTCATCCCTTCACATACATGTAAACCTGAGACTCCTAAGGACTAAGGTCAAGTAAAGGGACGTTGGTCTCATTTGCCCAAAGAACTCTTTCTGGTTCTGTCTGTGATTGTCTGTTCCACAACTTCGTTTATGATTTAGTTTATAGTTTCTCTGTGAACAGCAGAACGTGCAACTCTTTGAATGATCTTGGTAATCCCCTGGAGCCATTGTTTACAGTAATTTTTTTATTCAAATGCTGTCACTGCAGGGAGTTTTATTCTCCAGTACGCAGAACTTTTGACAGTCCATATGGTCTTAACGAGTTTCCCAGGTGCTGAACATCATCCAACCTGTATTTCTGGCAGCCTGCAGAGGCACTTAAGCCTGCCTCTGTCATTCTTCCTAATGCTGCTTAAGATGTTTTTTAGAGTCAAAGCTTTGAAGTGGTTGGTGGAAACAATCAAATTTTAAATGCTTATTTATCAGCGCAAAAGTACCGTTGAGGAGAATGTACTTCTGAGAGATGGAAACAAGAGCTGCTCACCTAATATCTATTGAGAACTATTATTGGAATATGTATGTGAGATGTTATCTTTTGTGCTTATATATGGCATGGACAAGTTTGCTCTCTTTATTCTACTACAAAGAGTAGTGCACAATATTTTCTTCACCTAGTTTATAAATCTGTGTAAGTTTCAGTTGAGCATCAAATAGGCCCAACTGTCAAACCTGCTATTTGGATTGGTTTTTAAATTAATTCCAGAATATCAGTATATGTTTATTGGCTAGCTGCACTGAAATAATGGCTAATCTATTAATGATATGGAGAAACAAATAATATTCGACTATCTAGATAGAAAAAAAGATCTTCAAACTATATTTAAAAATTAGTGTGTATACCTTTACATTGTTTTGTCAATTTATTAAGCACCTAATCTACATATATTGTACACTAAACCCCAGGAAGCAGGCATTCTGAATACCTCCATTTTACAGAACAATGATTAGAAGACAGTTTTTTCTACCTCAAAAACCTGAACTTATGTTATTTTTGTCCAATATGAAAATTGCTGGTTGTGCTCAGTTGGAGCACCATCCTGTACACCAAAAAGGTTGTGAGTTCGGCCCTGTTTGGGGTGCTTACAGGAAGCAACAGATCGATGTTTTTTGCTCACATTGCTGCTTCTCTCTCTCTTCCCCTTCTCTCTCTCTTTAAAGTGACTAAACATATCCTTGGGTGAGGATTAAAATAATAATAATAATAATAATATAAAATATGCATATGCATATTTTTGACAAAAAAGTATTGGTTATTATAGTGCATATTTTTGGCATTTTTAAATGCGCCAGCCCAGAAAATAAACTCTTCTCCATACTTTGGGTCCACAATTGTATGGCAGTCTTGGTGGGAGATGGAGTTTCACCTCCCACTGCCAATGCCTAGAAGGCCAGAGACTTGTGCTCCCTGACCCCTAACGGCTAGGGTGCAGGCTCTCGGGCTTAGCTCAACAAACCTGATGTCCTAACCTCAAACTTTAAGTCTGGCATGAGGATTCAAAGAAGGAGAAATGATTTACAATTCATTTCCAGCTTCGGCAGCATCCAGTACCTGGTTTCCAGTGATGATATTGGCAACAAATATAGCCTCAGGAATCTGAGGCTAGGAGTGATGTCACCAGCGGCGCTGCTATAAGCAGATCATTCCGTGGTGTGATTTGCATGTGTTTGTGGCTGCACTGTCTTCAGCCTAGTTCTGTGGTAGGTTCTCCAAACTTTTCATCAATTCTGTGATGTCTAGCCAGCAAATATCTTTTCAACTTCAGTAAAGCATAATGGACCTCTGCATCTTACATACTTTCGGATTGCCAGAGATAAAGGGTAACCATCTACTTTCCCCTGTTCCACATTATTTCTCTCTTCCCTCACTTTTTATCAGCAGTGTTCATAGCTTTATCAATTATTTCCCAAAATCCATGCTTCCCTTTTTCCCTTAATTATAAAACCTTGGATTTTAGCTAGGCATATACCATTCAACAAAAGACGATATTCCCAAATTTTCTTGCAGCTAAGGTGGTTCATGTAACTAAGCTCTGGCTTACAGCATGTGAATGGGAATGTTTAGAAATGATTGCCGCAAATTTTGTTGATGTTAGTAAAGGAAAGAAGCCTTCTGTTCACTTCATCTTCCCCCCTTACTGTTGACTAGAAGGCAGACCCGATGGTACAAGTTGAAGCCCATATTTTAGACCACAAGGCGGAAACCAAAAGTTAAGAATGATAGAGCAACAATGTTGGAGGGTGGGTTCCCGGTGCCGTACCCCACAGCCGGTAGCCTTGGTCTGCTTACCCTTGGGCCATCACTTGTAAAATAAATGAATTTCTATCTTTTTAAGCCATTGTTATTTTGAACTTTGTTGCAGAACCAGACTTGCATTCTAACTGATGTGGCCATTGGCATTTTTGACGACATTACACAACTTTTTGTGAGTAATCCTTAACCTTGAGCTCTGTTGCAGCTTTCTCATGAGAAAAGAATCATTGCTTCATGTGCCTCCCATTTGAGCTTCCTGAAACTCAATCACTTTGTTAGCCAAATATAATAGCTACTCAGCAGTAACAGAAGTGAGAAGGAACAACAGGGGGATTGCGTGGCCACTTCCACCACAGGGGCAGCAATGCAAGCCCTGGTGTTGCCTGAGGAGACACAGCACATTCTAATGAGCATAGAAAGGTCAGGCCTTCGTTTTACGTGCTGCTTGGAAAGTGGTATGAGGCCTTTCAGTAGTGCTTCAATAATATTACCATGCTGGTTTCCATTCTGAGGTTCCTGCCACACTATCTAAACAGAAGAACAAATAAAAGAAAACAGCTGTGTTGCGGTTTATGATACTCAACATTTGTTATTGACAAAATTGCCATTGAGACTATTTTTTATTAATCACCCTGAGTGAATGTTCCAAAACTAAGTCTCTCTTTTTCCAATTAAACATAATCTCTCTCCATAAATTAAAATCAAGGAAGTCAAATGCAATGCAGTTATGAAGATCTTCCTTTCTTTTCTCAGCTCACAGCTCACCATTCCCATGTGCGTAAGATAAAAGGGCAGGGAAACAAGTGGTTGTGTTCAATATTTTGGTATGCAGAGAAACCACGACAGCCCCAATGCTGGGGGCCGGGGTGGGGTGCTGCAGTCCCATTCACATCCGAGTAAAACCCGCTGACTGCAGTAAATCACTGTGCGTGTTAGAGCCTTGACTTAACCCAGAGTGCTTCATAATGAGTGTTTTACTGTGCCTAAGTTTCTACTTTTCTTGGGCTGAAAAGAAAAAAATTGAAATTTTTTCCCATCTGTGATTCATGTTCTATAGCTAGAGGTGTGTGTGGGAGGGTGGGGCGGGGGGGGGGTTCTATTTCTGCATTGTTGCAAGAACGTTAAATTTTACTGCTTCCAGAAAGTAGAATCGTCATTAGTAATTATAAGCACTAAAATTACTGTCAATGTTAATTTTTGTTATCTACCCAAAATACTAGAAAAAATGTTCAGTATAGCTGAAATTGTTAAAAAAAAAAAAAAGGACAAGCCCATACGACATATCATAGAGATATCTTTTTGAACCATATCAATTTCCTTCCATATGTACTAGAAATCCATGCAATTTGATAACTTTTTCCCTCTGTTCTGATACTCATCAGAACAAGTATCTCTTAATAGCATGAAAATGACCAGCTAAGAGCTCAGCTGCCAAAGAGGATTGCTTTAAAGTCCTTGTAATATCAGCCTAAGGCAGCATAAGAGATGAGCAAAGAGATTAATCACAGACCTTTGAACATGGGTAAGCAAGCCACAGCCAAATGGATACTGCTTCACAAAGGACGTGTAATCTTTGGATGCTGGAGTTTCTTCTACCACATATATTCCATAATGGCTGAAAATTCCGTTACCACTAAATACCCGCTAAGCTCTAAGCCAAGAGGAGAAATAAAATCCTGTCTATACAATACCAAGATGGCCAACTGATAGTTGTTTCAACAAACATGTGAGTACTTTCTATATAACAAGAGGTAGAGTGGGAAAGCCAAGGAAAAACACGCTTATTGAGGATAGATCAGGCTATAGCAGCGATGAAAACATAGCTCCTAAAATCTACATACTTACAGTCTTGTGGTGGATACAGACCCTGAAACAGGTCATTTGGGTGTGTGACAAGCACAGGGGTCAGCACACACAGGTGGTCAAAGAGCCTGGGTCAATGTCTAACTCTACTGTATACTGTACATTACTTAATTTCCCAATGCCTCAATTTCCTCATCTGTAAAATGGGGAAAAGAACTGTACACGCCTTAAAGGGCCATTGTGAGAATTAAATGAGAAAATATATTTAAATCACTTAAAAGAATTCCTGATTAGAATAAATCCTCAATAACTGTGAGCTAAGGTGATATTTTTAAAAACTGCGGAGTTCTTTGGAAACACAGAAGTGAGAAATTTTGCCACACATGACTGTTAGGGAAACACTCCCTAGGGAGAAGATGCCAGGCAGAGGAGAGGAGATAATAAAAGGCATGGGAATGTGAACCCATGTGGTAAGTACCTCTTGGTATTTTTAAAATGAAAATTCAGAGGAAGTTCCTCAAAGGTTCAATCTGACCATTTGCTTTTCTGTCTACTGAAATGCAGATGAAAGACTTAGCATCTGCCTGGGTATTGTAGCACCACACAGAGTAGGACTAGGGACAAATTCAGGTTGTGTGGACCCCATCAGCAATGAAAATCCAGTGAAGCATTTTACACATTTAAGTTGCATGATCTGATCTGCTTTCTTAAAAGCTCACACTTCCTCTGTGAGGACAGTGGATTGAAGTGGAGTAGGTAGACGCAGAACCCCAGTAAGAAGACTACTTGTGGAGGTTTCAGCAAAAGAACTTAAACTAATAGTAAGAGCTATAGAACTAGAATGAAGAGGGTGGATTCTAATAATATTTCAGATGTAAAGTCCTCGAGACTTGTTGTTTGATTAGCTGTGTGAAGTAAGGGAGAAGGAGGTATTGAAAATAAATCCCAGGTTTTGTATTTGATAAATTGAGGGCATGGCTCATTTATTCAAGCACAAAATCTGGAAGAGGAACAGTTTTCAAGAGGGAGCTCATGAGTTCAATTTTGAACAGGATAATCTGAGATGCCTTAGTAATGCAAAAAGAGATGTCAAGTGACTGGAAGAGAAGTCTGGAACAGAATCTGAAATACACACATAATATAGAAGGTCCTTGGAGTGGGGTGAAGTTGCCCAGGGAGTCCAAAGGAGAGGGTCCTAGGATGCAGCCAGCCATAAGGAGCTTTAGCATTAAAAGATTAGGGAGAAAAGAAAAAATCTCCAAAATAAAATTAGAGGTAGCCAAGGTGATTAGGAAAAAAAAAAAAAAAAAAAAAAAGGCAGGGAATCTTAGGTTCACAGAAGCCAAGGAAAAAGCATATTTATCAAGAAAAGTAAATAAAACATGCCCCAAACTAGAGCATTCAGGTAAGCTGGGAACTGAATATTGTCCTTTAAAGTCTTTGGGTTGTCAGTGGTCTTGACAAGAGCCAATCAGTGAAATAATGTGAGTGAAATTAAGGAAATGAAGAGTCTATGGGAGATGAGGAAGTCTGGCTGTGAAGTCGAGAAGCCTGCTGGGACAGTAACTGGACGGCCTTAAAGGACCCCAGGAGAACTTAGATGGTTTCTTTTTTAAGATAGAAAAAAAAAATAGACTGCAAAAAGGGATGTCCCCCACCCACCCCACAAAACACTGGAATTATCTTCTGGAGGGCAGGCCCCTTGTAGTACAGGCTTCCCCCCACTAGGTGGTCAGTGTTTTAGGAACCCAACTGTATCAGTGTACCAGTTGGCATTATTGTGAGAGGTTGCGTTTGGTTTCAGTGAATTTTTTTTGAAGACTCAACCAATGCCTTTGCCCATTTCATGATGGGTGATTTAGGAGTCACCTGCCCACACCACACTGAGTGTTCAGCAGTTTTTGACCAAAACAGCATGACCCCCATGCCCCACCCTCCCTATTCACCTTATCTCACCCCAAGTGACTTTTTTTGTTTCCCTGGTTGAAAAATGTCCTCAAAGGGAAACGTTTTGCTGACGTGGAAGAGTTGAAACAAAAATGGCAGAAGCACTAAAGGCATCAAAGTCGACAAGTTCAAAAACTGTTTGGAGCAGCGGAAAAAACATCTCAATAGCTGTATTGCATCAAATGGAGAGTGCTTTAAAGGTGACTGAAGTGTAAACGTGTAAGAATAGATACACTATTTTTTATAAATAATTCAAGATTTGGGGGGTTCCTCCCTCATATGTTCAAAATGCCTGAGATCCATGAGTGGGTGGCAAATGGTGAAATCCCAAACTCAACTTTCAAGACATAGCTCATCTATCCCTGCTCCTGAGAAATCTCTCCTGCCTTTGCAAAGTAAGTTAGGTGATGTTCCTATAGAAAAATGCCTGCAAGCCTCTGTTAAACCACTTTTCAAGCTGTAATGATTGGTTTACTTGTTTGGTTCACTAAAATACAATGCACTGACGTGCAGGGATCACTTACCCACTACCATGCTTGCCACGAGCAGTTCACTGGTTTAACAAGTCTAGCTCCTGTGGAAAATCAGTTCCATTTATTTGGTTAACACACATGTCCAATTATCCCTATCAAAAAAAAAAGTCTGATCAGAGAGAAAGACTAAGGGCTTTTCAAGGCATAGATAAAGAAATTTCTAACCTAGACTTGACCTTAACTTATTCAAATATGTTAGGACAGGTAAAACTATAGTACAGACTGCATAATTTCTTCTCTAACTTCCCTGTAAGGACCTTATTTTATGCATTTTTGTATGCGTCACTGACTCCAGTAAGGCTCTGAATGTAAATTAGAGGGTTCAATAAATATTTATTGATTGATCTTTCTTTCACCTGCATGAAATGTTGTAAATAAAAAGTAAAAACATCGTCATTGAATGTTGTGGTGAAACAGTCATTTCTCTTCAATGCTAGTGGAGCAGCTGGTGTCGCCCATCAATCTGACGAAAGAATGTTCCCATAAAACAGCAGGTGAATTAATCATGGTGACTACCTATTTGCCACATAAAATAGATATATTGGTCTCCCTGCAATATGCAATCTTCTTTAGCTATTGGTGATTAAACTGCCAGCTTAAGTTCCAATTATTTAAAGTTGTGGTGTTGGAGACTGACAACAAAGTTAATCCCCTCTCAGGAACACCTGTGATGGACCGAGAAGTCATATGGCAGCGTAAAATCAGAATCTTTTCTAGTAGGAAAAATTTACAAGGCAACCAATCTACTGTTCTCTCTGATGAAATACAGGACATTTTCCTTCTATATAGAGTACAGTCATTTTACTTTGTTGCTGCTGCTCCTACTGCCTCAGGCACAGATATACTAAAATAGAGCTAAAAAGTCAGAAAAACAAATAGAACTCCAGTGTTCTGATATTCAATCTTTCCTGACTAGGGAAGCCTAGCAAAGGATGCCATTTCCTTTCCTGGTGCATCAGACAAGTGTCACTAAATGTACATTTCTGAGACAGAGGTCACTGTTTCATCTATATCTGTGTTGTCAGAAGTTAAATAATAGTTTGTGGAACTATGTAATGGGGCACATTTCAAGTGATGCACCCAGAACAACACTTGGTTAAAAACACGGACCCTATCATCAGGAGAATGAGACTTTCATGTTAGAAGCAGAGGAAAGCCTCTATCAGTCATTCTGGCACCACTGGGGACCCAAAAGAAGCTGAGAATTGCACACTTACAGCTAAGAAATAAGATGCTATGCTGGACTAGGGCATTTAAAGTCTATGTGACTTCTGGGAAAGATGGGTGCATGAGAACATGTGTCTAGCTTTCCCTCCAAAACCTCACTGGTATGACCAATGGAATATTGAAATTGAATATATTGTATTAGCACTGGACATTGGAAGAGATCCTCGTTGTTCTGTACCAGAAATTAAAAAAAGGGTGGAATGTTCCTTTGAGAATCAAAATATTAGGCAATAAGTAAAAATATACTTCAACCGACCCTTATTAATTAAAGGGAACATCCAGAGACAGGCACAAAACATGACCATGCATAAATTTCATCCTTCCTGCCTTTACAGAATAACAGCACAGGGTCCCACAGCCCACATTAGAAGGCTCCATGGTGTGTTTGTAGCAAAGGTAGAACCAAAGCGGGCGTGGAGGTAGACACTTGGAACACGGAGACAACCCCTAACATGGCACGGACAGAGTTCTGTGCCGCAACCCCCCACAGCATCGGCTCCCTCTCTGATCCTCTCGTACTGGTATTTACTGTGACATTTTCGGTGACGTGCTGATGTGGTTGTTTGCTTCCTTCCTACTTCCTTCTGTCTAGACTGAAAGGGCCTCTGTGTGACATTTGCAGAAGACAGGAAGCATACCAACTTCTGACAGAACCCACTCAACTCCTACAAGGGTTGGCAAGGAGAGGCAACCTTCTGGAAGTAAAAGAAGACTGAAAAATCATGACACCTAAAAATTTTTGGAATACCAATGAAGGGAAGCATCTGTAAAAATTATACTTACCCATTGACTCAGCAGGTTTTTTTGGTTGGTTGTTGTTGTTGTTGTTTTTAGCATTTACCATGTGCCAGGCACCATGCCAGGTTAAAAAGAGAACAAAACAGCCCTGACACCTCCTTCTTTTGAGGAAGAAGCTGGCTGACTCTGATAATGATTTACTACCAGAATCAAATAAATCTTCAGACAATGTCTAATCTATGTATCAGCAAGATTCAAGGGACCACTGAGCTACTACTGCAGTGACAGGGACAAATCAAAGGTTAAGAATTAGTTGAAAATGAAAACATAGTAACTAAATTAAAGCCACTGAAAATCATATCAGCAAACTATACATTTGAGCATTTTATGCTGAACTCCACGAAATGCCTAAAAATTTTAAACTGTCAGAGAAAATAGGAGAGAAAAAAAGAAAACAAGAGATACTGGTGCTTCCACCTATGGTTAATAGGAATCCCAAAAAGATAGAAAGAGAATAACCAAAGTGATAGTAGAAAAAAATTGCTGACATAAGAAAGACCTGAGTCCTTTGTAAACTGACAAGCTCTTTCTAATATTTCTAATATATGAAAATTCTAAGGACCTAAAAAAGCCCCAAAGATATTGAAAAGGAAAAAACTGGAGGGTTGGCACGACCTGATTATGACCTCCTATAAAGCTACAGGAGTAGTACTGGTGTGAAACAGACAAATACCAATGCACTGGGGCAGAGGAAAGAGTCCCAAATGAACTCACCCTTATATGTTCAAAAAACTTTGGACAGAAACAAAAAGTCAACTCAATGGAAGAAAGGAAAGTCTTCAACAAATAGAGCAGAAATAACTGAATATTCAAGTGGAGGAAATGCATCTGGATCCTTATATGCCATGTCATACAAAAAATTAATTCAGAATAGATTACAGGTCCTAACGTATAAGCTAAACTTATAGAGCTTTACAAAAAATAGAAGAATATTTTTGCAAGTTTATTTGAGGAAAGCAAATATTTTTAGGAAGTATTAACCATAAAATAAGAAATTTAAAAATTATTCTCTATCAAAATGTGAAACTACTCTTCAGAAGGCTCCATTAAGTAAATGAATAGGCAAACCACAAACTGAGATAAAATATTCACAATGTGAATATATAACAAGTTATGTGTATCTAGAATATATAAGAAACTCATACAATTCAAAATAAAAATGCAAATAATAAAATAAAAATGGGCATAAGACTTAGATAACTCACAATAAGATACACAAATGGCCATATATGAAAGAGAATTTTCTTCAGTACCATTAGACATTAGAGAAATGCAAGATAAAACCAAAAGGGTACACACTGCATACTAAAATGGCTAAAATTTAAGAAAATACCGACAACACCCAATGTCATTGAGGATGTAAAACAACTGGAATTCTCATATATTTCTGATGGGGTTGTAAAATAGTACAATTATTCTGAGAAACAGTTTAGAGGTTTCTTATAATGTTAAAAAAGCAAACAAAACACAACCAGAGACATTGAAATTAAGAATAATGTAACAATAGCCAGAGGGGAGTGGGGAGGGGATAGTGGGGAGAGGGGTCTACAGGAGCTACTATAAAGGACACAGAGATAAAATCAAGGGGGAGGGTAGAGGTAGGGGGGAAGGAGGTGGGATTGGCTGGGGTGGGGTGGAGGGATGGGGAGAAAATGCAGACAGTTGTAATTGAATAACAATAAAAAAATTAAAAATAAAATAAATTAGAGAAAATACACATTAAAAAAATAAAAGCACTGATTTGTTGGTTGTCATGTAAAAAAATAAACTATTAAATATAAAAATAAAACAATTATATAAATGTAAAAAAAAGTTAAACATGTACTCAAAAAAAAAAAAAGACACTTACCCATTCAGTATCTATTTTTCCAAGAAAAATAAAAATGTATGTCTAAAAAAAGACTTGTATAAAATATTCATAGAAGTTTGGTTCATAATAGGCCCAAACTGGAAACAAGTCAAATGTTCATCAATAGATTTTTGCATTTCATTCTATGTAAACTATATATGAAGAAAAATAAAATTAGGGAGGTCTGGCCAAGATGGAGGCATAGGTAGAGACCCTTCACTTCCTTGCACAACCAAAAGGAGGATAACAACCAATCTGAAATCAATAAACAACCAACAGTACCAGAAAAGCAAACTGCATGGAACTCCGACAACAAAGGAATTAAAGAAAAAATCAACCAGAACAACCAGATGGGTAAGGTGGTGGACCACGAAGTCCAACTCAGAAAAACCAAGGGGATCTTGGGGGTGGGGCTGGCTGTCTAGCTTGGTGGGTTGCATGGGAGGGGCTGACTTAAGGGGACTCAGAGGTGGCTGTGGGCTATGGCTGGTAATTTAAAGCCCTGGTAATCAAAATGCTCACAGATCTGATTGAATTTGGTCAAAAAATTAAAAAACAAGTGAAGGATACCCAAAGTGAAATAAAACAGAATGTTCAGGGAACCAAAGTGACAGGAAGGAAACCAGGACTCAAAGCAACAATTTGGAAAAAGGAAAATATAAACATCCATCAAAATGAAGAAACAAGAATTTGAAAAAGTGAAGAGACTCTTACAAACCTCTGGGACAACCTGAAGTGAAAAGTTCCAGTATCCAAATTATAGGGGTTCCAGAAGGAGAAGAGGAAGACCAAGAAATTGAAAACTTACTTGAAAAAATAATGAAGAAGAATTTCCCTAATCTGGCAAGGAAACAGACTTCCAGGAAGTCCAGGAAGCTCAGAGAGTCTCAAAGCAGTTGCACCCAAGGAAGCACACACCAAGGCATGTCATAATTAAGTTACCCAAGATTAAAGATCAGGAGAGAATCTTAAAAGCAGCAAGAGAAAAGGAGACAGTGACCTACAAAGGGGTTCCCATAAGTCTATCAGCTGATTTCTCAAAAGAAACCTTATAGGCAAGAAGGGCTGGAAAGAAGTATTCAAAGTCATGAAAGGCAAGGACCTACATCCAAGATGACTCTATTCAGCAAAGCTCTCATTTCGAATGGAAGGGCAGATAAAGTGCTTCCCAGATAAGGTCAAGTTAAAGGAGTTCATCATCATCAAGCCCTTATTATATGAAATGTTAAAAGAGCTTATGTAAGAAAAAGATCAAAAATATGAACAGTAAAATGACAACAAACTCACAACTATCAACAAATGAACCTACAAGAAAAGAACAACAACAAAAACTAAGCAAACAGCCAGAACAGGAACAGAATCAGAGAAATGGACATCACACAGTGGATTCAGTGGGGAGGGGGAAGGGAGGAATGGGGGGAGGTACAGGGAAGAAGCAGCATGGTTAGTAGGCATAAAATAGATGGGGAGAGATAAAAACGGTATGGGAAACAGAGGGCTCAAAGAACTTATATGTACAACCTATGGACATGAACTAAGGGGGGTGTGGAATGCTGGAGGGTGGGGGGTGCGGGCAGAGGGGTGACAGAGGGGGGAATTGGGAAAACTGGAATAGCATAATCAATTAAAAATATTTTTAAAAATAAAAGTAAAATTAAAAGTAATAAAAGGAAAAAAGACCTGATTCTGAAAATTCACAATGTGTTTCATACCCTCAGAAAACTTGCTTAACAAAATCAAGTATAATTTGCAAATTACAAAAATAAACGAGAGGCAGATGGTCCAAAATAGAATAAAATCAAGTTGCACACAGTTTTCTTTCAGTAATACTTAATCATAAAACACTAGGTAACAGCATCTTTACCATTATTATTAAAAGGTAATAGCACCAGAATTCAGTGTCTGGCGAAGTTGTCATTAATGTGTGTAGAGAATAAAAAGACAATCTCAGATATGGGAGGACTTGGATAATACACAAGTCACCCAATGTACTTCCAGAAAAAAATGCTAGTTTGAACAAGTGCAAAACAATGAGGCAAGAACTAGAGGTCAAGGATTAACTACAAGAAAATTATCATAGGAAAAAATTGATATTAAAATTAGTTAGATACAGAGTGAGACATCTAAATACTAGGAATTATTTGCCCTGGCAGGTGGCTCCGTGGGTCAGTTGGTTGGGGCGTCATCCCACACAGCAAACGTCCGCAGGTCCAATTCCCAGTCAGGGCACATACCTCGGCTGTGGCTTCGATGCCCTATCGGGGCACATTCTCATTCCCTCTCTCTCTCTCCCTGCCTCCTCTCTCTCTCACATCAATAAAAACATATCTTTGGGTGAGAATTAAAAATATACATGTATATGCCAGTAATTGTTTTATATATATACACAAAGCTGATTACCAAACACAATGTTTTAAAGTCAAAGAGAGAAGGTACATTGAAAAGGAAAGATAGAAAGCAAGGTTCTAGGTTGATAACACCAACTTAAATTAACAACGATTGGGAAGGGAAAAAGAAAAGCAACAATGCCCACGTTTCCACGTAGGTAATGTGGTTACAATTTTAAGGGATCCAACAGTTGAACTAAAAACAGTCTCTATGTCTTCAAAATCACTGCTGGGAAACCAAATCTTTGTAGAAAATAAAACAATTTGTACAACAACAAAAATCTATCTTTTAAAAAAGGCAAGGAACAACACATACACAGGTAGAGATGATATGCAGAAAGGACGATTTAGAGTCCCATACTAAGGGGACGTCTGTAAGGACTGAGCAGTTGGTATATACAGGAAGTGTGAAAGGCAGCTCTCATTGCACAGGAGAAAAGCATACTGATTTCCTCTTTACCACTTCCATGTAATACAAACGAGGCTCTTCTACCTTCGCCTATAGCTGTCCGTGTCCCTCATAAGGTTCACCCCAGAGCATTGTGACTTTGACTCTTTAATCTCAGGTTCAGTACCCTGTCCTGTGTTTACGTCCCCAAACACTCAACTTGGAACTCATTGCTTTCTTTTTGTTGTAGATTGTGGTGTAGAGGGAAGAGAATGGGCTCTGGGACACAGACAAATCGTAATTTCAGTCCAGGCTCTATCATTTCCTTGCTTACCCTAACATGCACACATTCTTTCTAAGGCCAATTTCCTCTTCTGTAAAAATTAAGGGAATATACCCTTCAAAATTCAATGTTAGAAAAAGTGAGTGAGTGATATCCCAGTATTGTATCTTAAATATGGTAGTTAATGAGAAAATGTACTAACTGAAAATGTTTTGAAAGATTAACTTTTCCTGTGATACTTGCTTTTCAACTGAAGAGTTTTGATATGTGTCAGGAAGTGTGTTAAGGGATTTCACATAAATTATATTATTTAATCACTCAAAAAGGAATGGATTTCTAAAGGTAGAACTTCAGTTTATAAGTTTGGACTAATGACTTTCCTGTGTCCCCCTGAGTTTGGTAAAATCATGAAGCATGGAATTTGGTCCTTGAGGGTTGTCCGAAGAATATAATTAATAAATATGAAAGCAAACCCCAAAGAATAAGTTTCTGCAAATAGACTTTAGTTGCTCCTATGGGTAATAAAAATGTGGAGATTTCCTTCACTTTTGGCGTCACTATAACCTCCTCACCTATCTTTAGCAGAATAATATATCTCAGGAACCTCTAGTGAGTGAGGTTTTTCAAGTGTTTTGTTCACACAGCTCAAGAGAGAGGATCATAGAGAAAAATATTACAGTTAGAAATAAAGTGGATTTGTCAGATGATCTTGAAAGAAGTCACAGTATCCTCACACTGACTGGACTTCAAGAAGCTCCTTTACTTGAATTTTTACCCTTATGTTAACATTTAAAGTCACACAATATTTAGGAAAAGATTCAACGTTCAATTGTCCCAATTCCTGAAAGTTATTTAAATAAGGCTCAATGAAACTGTGTTGGGCAAAGTGTTAAAAACTTCTCATTCATCGTAGTAATATCTTTCTTCACTTATAAGCTTCTCGAATACATTTCAGCTCTTGCCACTTCCACCATTTGTGATTCACTGGAAATCTCTCAGTCTTACTGGTTATAGTTTGCTCCTATGTAAAAAAGAGAATTGTGACACCTGTACTATTCTCCTCCCTGGATTATCTGGGACAATAATAAATGATAACGTCAATCAGAGCACTGGAGAGTCTGTGACGTGCTACAGCAGATTGTAAAAATGGCCACAGTTTTTTCCTTCCCTGGGTCTGCGACTCTCTGCAATGTGAGTTTGCATCTTCTCCTATCAAATATATTTCTCTAGCCCTGGTTTCTGGGTGACTTGTGGCTTGCTCCGAACAATAGAATGTGTCAGAAATAACCTTGTCACAGTTCTGACCTAAGTGTCAGTAGAGCCTGAGCCAGGTGAACCCTCTCCTGGAAACCATGAGAAAGTGCATGGAGCAGCAGGTGGAGCCATCCTGGCCAGGGCCATCCCGGACCAGCCAGCCCCCAGGCAAGGTCGGGTGAGGAGTTGAGGCGGCAGCCATAGTCCTCATGAGCCAGGCCAGCTGGGAGCAGCTGAGCCTAAACCAGCAGCCATGCAGTTAACTATGACACATAAGCCCTATGTAAACTGCAGAGCTGATGACAAGAAACTAGTGGTTTTTGTTTTTCTTTTTTTAATTTGTGGTTTCTATCTCCAAGGGGTTAAGTATGAGTCCATAGGACTTGAGACAAAGAACAATCCATGGGACGGAATCTGAGCTAATTCATTAAATTACAGACATTATAAGTTAAGCCTCCCATGTAATTTTCCCCAGCCACATCCTCCTGCCCTTAAGAAATTGTCAATAACGCAATTATCTTCTCTGGGGATGAGCTCTTTTCCCCAAAGCACCTGAACTCCCCAAGTAATGGGAGCAGGGCTGCAGATGAAGACTTAACTTGTTTTTCTTTTCCTGCTCAGTAATGAAGTGTCAGAAATTCCTTGTAACTTTCTAGAGAGAACCACATAAGAAAGATACTTTCCCAACAATGGGAGGGTAAATAAGCCTTTGTGTGGTTTGTAATGTCTGTCCTTTTTCTGATAAACAGACCACTTGTTGGAGAAGAGGCCTAAGAGGAACACTGCTTAGGAGTAAATGTTGATTAAGAGCGGTACCGTGGCGCCCAGGGAGGAAGGCAGGCAAAGGAGAGGGGTTGCACTCTGAGTCTGAGAGGCAGCAGACTACCTGAGCCCAGTTCTGGGATCCCACTAGGGAGTGGGAGGTGGCCCCACCGTGAACAATGACAGCACTGTCAGGGACGAGATGATGCTGCAGGGACCCCAGCTGAGGCCGGCCCAGAGGACCCAGCCCTGCACGCTTGTTTGAAAAATGAGTCACCCAGTCAGGCTTCTACCCTGTCCCTCACACTGATTCTCTGGTCACCCTCCTCCAGCTTGTCCCATTGCCATCTTTCAGCATTGGAGAGTATGCTGCTCCCAGCAATGCTCCTGGACACCCAACAGGGAGAAGGCGGGCGTATTCAGATTTGCTGCTCCACCTGTCAGACGGTGAGAAAACCCAGGACCGTGGGGCCACACTCAGGAGATTGACGGACTCCAGACCAAGGGCAGAGAGGAGTGAAAACCATGATTATACTTCTACAAGTGGACAGTGGAGACTCCCCCCTCCCCTCCCCCAGGCAGTCCTCCAGGCCCTCTGGACACTGCTGAATCCTATGACCAACACAACTTGCACACAGTCTGGCCTTCCTACCTCATATTCAGTCCTTCCAGATGACGGGCTTTAGAATACTTGATAGTGTTTATCATGCCCCCTCTGTCTTCCTTCCTCTGGGCTAAGTTTCCCTTGATCCTTCAATTAGAAAATAAGTATGCTTGACTGGAGACAATTGAACAAAATTCCCAGCAGCCTCAGTGAAGCAGAGAACCCCATCTGTAACCATCAGTGTAAACATTAAATACAGAAATCCCTCTGACACTGTCTTCTCAACAGCCAACAATGTAGTGGGCCCTGCTAAACAAAGTCATCGGCAGTAGAGTGATGAGAACTACACAAATTAAAGAGCTGCGCCCGAGTGAAAAAAGATTGTTTTGTTTTTCAAGTAAATGGTCTGGCATTGTTCATAATGGTTTCCTGGGTACTGGTCTCATTTCGTATCACTTTCCAATGATTATTCTTCCCAGATATGGGCACACAACTTGCATTTCGTATACCCTCAGTGCATCGTTTGTGAATTGAATGTATGCTTGGTCTTAATTTCATAATCTTTAAAGCCAAAGGACAGAGGTGCCCGCCGATGTCTGCACTGGGGTATACAGTTCATACTAGGAGACTGGCGTGCTGAGTTGTGGAACACCAAGATGAAGAAATTCACTTTGATGCAGAACAACCCAATTCACAGACTTCCACACAGCCCTAATGCAACTGCACCCTGATTTGGTTGACAATGGGAGTATACACCTGAAAATGTTAATGAACTTTAATTGAATAGAGCCTTAGGACCCCATTTTCCAAAAGGATCTATATGATAAAAGAAATACCATTTTTAGAAAGATCTGACCTGACATGAGGAGAAATATTCTAGAGAGCTGCCATGGAAGGTTTCCTTACTATAAGACAGAGACATGGAAAGAAAGTCCTTTTATTGCTGTGAACACTGGATGTGACGGCTGGAACTTCGACAGACATCTTATGAACAAGAGGGAAGCCAATCTGAGGGCAAAGCTAATGAGGATGAAATAACAAAATAATGAAAAGAAATAGTGATATCCCTGAACTGCTGCATCAAACGGCCCTAGGTCTCTAGTCAGAATTTTAGATAATATATCTCCTTATAGTTTAAGGCATTGAGTTGTTCTTATTCAAGAAAGAAATTATCCCAAATAATAGAGGAAGGAAACAAGTTTAGGGAACAAAAATTTGAGTCCCATTTTGTGAAGGAGCTGGATATATGAGTCTAGATGTCTCAATGTGTGGATTTGTACCGCATAAGCAAGAATGAACATACCCTTGGTATCCATGGTGACAGACTGCAAAATACACATATATATCGCATATAATACAGTGTAATATTATATATAGTGTGCATATATATATGAAAGTGAAAGTGGAGGGAACCAAACCTTCATAGTTTACACCACTGAAGACGGCATACCTAAGATTACTGTGCATTTTGGTGGAGAACTCTTGCCTTTTCCTAAAGTGTAGTCAGGATGACTACTCATCTCAAAGTCATGAAGCATATGCTTATTTATGTCTTCTGGTTGTTCCATGGATATTTGGTTATTTCTCCCTAAATAAATTGTAATCTCCTAGAATTATTTATTCCACATCCCACAGAGAGGAGACTTCACATTAAATATGGATTTCTGGCTTCACTTGAAGATCTGAGAGCACTGGTCCCATTTTCCTGCCTATGACAATGAGCTGGAGCTGAGAAGAGGGACTGCCCTCTACCCTCCAGCCTCCACCAGCCTCACTCACATTTCAGTGAGTGCCCCTTACTTAATCTTTTGGGGACAAAGACTTCCTTCCATTCGATCATTGTGTTGAACCAAGTGACCTGCTCCTAACATTGTGTGATCCTAAAAGCCTGTCTTTTACAATAATACAGTAAATCAGTGAAATTTCAGATTGTTCTTCCCTTCCCATCCACCCCTCCTAGGCATTTGGCCATTCCTGGCTTTCCCTAATTTTACTCTACCCATACTGCCTGGCAAAAATAGAACAGTCAGTTCTATTCAGCCCCCACCTGGTTTGGTTAAAGATGAATCTACAGTTTCCCCTGTTTACCACAAGACAGTGCCCTCCATCAGTAAGGCGAAAACCTAATAAACCAGGTAAGAACCAAACAAGGCTGCTCTTTGGTGAAATGACCCAACCAGCAAGAAGAGGAGCTGTGACTCATCCCTTCATCTTAATACTGAAGAAAAGAAGAGTGGTTTAAATTTTGTTCACCTGCTTGGTGATCCACTCAAAAACATTTAATGACTTATGTTTTAAGGTACTAGAGAATAATAATAGATACCTCTAACTGAATGCCATGAACTTCATTTATGATCTCCTATTTTCTTTTTCAGTGAAGGATTACCCATTTTCAACCTCATTGAGAAGGTATCAAAACTGGTTTTCCAGCTCTTACACCATTCTGCTTCTATTCATTCTCATTGTTACACCAACCAACAGACCTGCCTCATTTAATCCATTTTAAAGGCACACAAAGAGGTTAGATAGCAGGGTGTCAGCTTATTTCCCCTTCTCATCTAAGGTTTACTAAAATAAATTGAAGCCACAGTCAATAGTTACATTAAACAACAATTGTGAATTTTTGTACAGGGGTACATAAGACTTCCCTCTCTGAACTCTACCAGCCATGTATCTGAAATCCTCTTCTGCAAAACACGATATTTAAAGGCTCTGTATTGACACCTAGTAGATGATGCTAATGTGAAAAAGCAAGATTTGGTCTTCTAACTGCAGAAAAAGTAGGAAGCCAACTCTCCTGAGAGCAATGAATTAGACAAATACCCTTTATGTCATTAAACCCAGGCAAGACAGGTTGTAAAGAAGAAAGTTAAATCGGTCGCTCAGGTGGTCATGGAAACACTGTGACTGTTATGGTTAGCCTATAATAAGGATGAAAAATGAGATCACCACTCCATTTATCTTCAGAAGTTTTTCTCTCTTGAACATAGGGTAATGGGATGCCTTTACTGCACAAATATAGAGCACTCCTTAAAGAGGGCGTACAATTAGCTACAGACAGCAACAAGTAGTAGTGGGCAGAATAATCTTTCTCATTCGAAATGTTAAAAAGAAGAAGACTAAGTTTTAAGATTATTTTGAATTGGAAAATTTTCAGCTATGAAGGAATATATTTGAAATAGTACATTTAGTAGAGTACATTTAAAAGTTTAAAATGTAACTACACCAAGAAGTGATCATACAAAAGAAGTCTCAACTTCTACACATAGGGAAAGATATCTTTGACGAAGACTTTTGGAAGAGATGCTTTAGGTTCTGCATTGTCTGAGCCGTGCAGCTAGCATGTGGTGTGGTTCCTGACCACAACATTATCCAGATGAAGGCCCCCTACTCCCTTTCCACTCATACTCTCCCTGGAAGTAACAACAGAATGTCCAAAAACCTTGAGTCAATAGAATAATGCAAATTAGCACTGGCAAAATGCCTGCTGGTCATTATTTCAGGAGTATATTTAAAGCTTCAGAACGCTTACTTTATCTACATTTTGATAAATTCCATTCAAAAATCATATTTTCTCTATTTTTGGCTAGTTCCAATATTATCTTTAAGAATTTTAATTCCATTATTCCAAATTGCTTATTTTAATATTTACTACATTATTAGAAAAATATAAACATCTACTCTGAGTATAAATAAAGTGTACATTGTATATGTCACTGATGTAATCTAAAATATAGGAATGGAGTCCATTATTATTAAAACTTTGTTTGGGGACAAATTACTATATGGCATGTACAGATATACATGCTTAAATTAAACATTTGTCCTACCTTTAAGCTAAAGACACAAATCAAAAACAACTATTTTAAAATGTAGAAAAAAATTAACTCACTTACTGAAGGATGGCTCTGAGAAGAACTGAATATTTGATAATTAACTGAAAATTACCTTATGGAAACTTACAGTTAGTGTTAAAAGGATCAGTTCCAATTTATTGATTTTACTGTTGGGATTTTTAGCATGACAAATATTGATTTTTAGGACATATTATTATGATAATAGAGGTCTGTGGAGTCAGACTCCTTGGATTCAGATATTAATCTTACTATTTGCAAAATCTATAATTTTAGGTTAATTTCTTAATCTCTCTGTGCATCAATTTCCTCATCCGTCAAATGGGGATAATATTACCTGTTTCATATGTTTTCTGTGTGAATCAATGAGATGATCATGTAAGTAATTATTTCTGTCAGTTATTATTAAATGTATATTAGCTTCAACTAGGAAACCAAGGCCTTCACCTGACATTTCCCAAATCCATTCCCTGATGTAATCCCTAATGCTGGTTCTAATTCCACTAATATTCATGTCCCCCTCTTGTTTCCTCACAAAGTAGATGAATTTCAGGTATTCCTGGGAGAGTTCTTTCCTACCAGGACCACCCTCCCTCTGAAATGTAAAATCAACAGGAATCCTTCCAGATTTGGCTGACCATGCCTAGTGCAGCTTCTCTGTGTGGGAGACTAGAGGAAATGGGACTAGTTTGCTGGAAGACTCCTCAGAGAACTCCACTGCAGGCTGCTGCTGAACCCCCTCGTGCCACTCTCCCGAATTCCCACTTCGGTCTTTGCTCTGCTGCAACCTGGGAATCCCCTCTGGTTGCTGGGTCTGAGAAAATCCTGCCCTTCAGGGCTGGACCCCATCAGTGACATTTTCTGGGGCTATTTAAAGTGTTTGTTCACATTTTTGTTGATGTCTCAGTGCTGTACTTAAAAGTAGCTGAATGGTATTCTTTACCAAAAAATAAATAATTTTTTAAATCAAAATTTGTCCATGAATTCCTTTGTTTAAACACTTCTAAATATGAAATTGAGTGATTTAATAATATCAAATATAGATAAGAGATAACAATATAAAATTCTTAGAGAGCAGGTTCAAAACTAAGGTTATCTGGTCTAGGACTTCTGCCCAACATGGAGGTGTAGGTAGATATACTGTGTCTCCTCACACAACCAAAAGGACAACAACAAATTTAAAAACAAAAAACAACCAGAACTACCAGAAATTGAACTGTAAAGAAGTCTGACAACCAAGGAGTTAAAGAAGAAATATTCATCCAAACTAGTAGGAAGATGGGCAGCCAGAGCTGAGAGGACTCACAGCAATGTGTAGGCTGGCGGACCAAGGGAGGTGGTGGCTGGTGGACCAGGCAGTCCTACATTCGCGTGCAGATAAACTGAGAGGAACAACTAGGGAGGAAGACACACCTTCCAATCCAGGGCTCCAGCGTGGAGAAATAAAGCCTCAAAACCTCTGACTAAGAAAACCTGTGGGGGTTGTGGTGGTGGGAGAAACTCCCAGCCTAACAGCAGAGTTTGTTAGAGAGACCCACAGGGTCCTAGGACGTACACAAAACCACCCACCCAGGAGTCAGCACCAGAAGGGCCCAATTTGCTTGTGGGTAGTGGGAGAAATGACTGAAAGCCTGCCAGGACAAGAGCAAGTGGCATTGTTCCTTCTTGGACCCCTCCCCCACATATAGCGTCACAACGCAGGGACGTGGTCTGCCCAACCCTGGCAAATACCTAAGGCTCCACCCCTTACTGCGTCACAGGCACACCAAGACAAAAAAAAATATGACCCAAATGAAAGAACGATCAAAGCTCCAGAAAAAATACAACAAAATGATGGAGAGATAGCCAACCTATCAGATGCACAGTTCAAAACACTGGTAATCAGGATGCTCACAGAAATGGTTGAGTATGGATGCAAAATAGAGGAAAGAGTAAAGGTTATGAAAAGTGAATGAAAGGAAAATGCACAGGGAGCCAAGAGTGATGGGAAGGAAACCGGGACTCAGATCAATGGTTTGGAGCAGAAGGAAGAAATAAACAGTCAACCAGAGCACAATGAAGAAACAGGAATTCATAAAAATGAGGAGAGGCTTAGGAACCTCCAGGACAACTTTAAACATTCCAACATCTGAATCATAGAGGTGCCAGAAGGAGAAGAGGAAGACCAAGGAATTGAAAACTTAATCAAAAAAATAATGAAGGAGAATTTCCCTAATCTGGCAAAGGAAATAGACTTCCAGGAAGTCCAGGAAGCTCAGAGAGTCCCTAAGCAGTTGGACCCAAAGAAGCACACACCAAGAAACATCATAATTAAGTTACCCAAGATTAAAGATTAGGAGAGAATCTTAAAAGCAGCAAGAGAAAAGGAGACAGTTACCTACAAAGGAGTTCCCATAAGTCTATCAGCTGATTTCTCAAAAGAAACCTTATAGGCAAGAAGGGCTGGAAAGAAGTATTCAAAGTCATGAAAGGCAAGGGCCTACATCCAAGATGACTCTATTCAGCAAAGCTCTCATTTCGAATGGAAGGGCAGATAAAGTGCTTCCCAGATAAGGTCAAGTTAAAGGAGTTCATCATCATCAAGCCCTTATTATATGAAATGTTAAAAGAGCTTATCTAAGAAAAAGAAGATCAAAAATATGAACAGGAAAATGACAACAAAGTCACAACTATCAACAATTGAACCTAAAAAAACAAAAACTAATTAAGCAAACAACTAGAACAAGAACAGAATCACAGAAATGGAGATCACATGGAGGGTTATCAGTGGGGAGGGGGAGTAGGGAGAATGGGGGGAAAAGTACAGGGATAAGAAGCATAAGTGGTTGGTACAAAATAGAAGCCAAAAATTTATATGTACAACCCATGGACATGAACTAAGGGGGGAGGAAGGCGGGTGGGAGGGTGGGTGCAGGGCAGAGGGGAATATAAGGGGAAAAATGGGACAACTTTAACAGCATAATCAATAAAATATGTTTTTTAAGAAGAAATCCTAAAGCTGGGTTTCTATATGAAAAGAAAAAAGAAGATAAAATCAACCTCTGCAAAAAAAAAACAAAAAAACAAAAAAACCAACAACAACTAAGGTTATTTAATTGTAAGAATATAGAGAACAAGTCCATAAGTTTTAGTTTTTGATTGGATTTAAAAAGACATGACATAAGTCAAATACTTAACAGCTTTTGATCTTATTTCAAAAATAAAATATGATGAAACTTTTAAATTCATTCAGAGGATTCCCTGTGTTCACTACTTAATACTTTTAACTCTTCATAGAACCACTCATTCAGTCAACATTTACTGAACCCTGACTACGTACTAGGACTGGACAGAAGTTTCAAATATACTAATTGCATGACATTTTCCATAATAGAACTTTATCAATACCATTCTCATGTGCTATGTCTATTCATAACAAATATAAAACACGTATTGATCAAACTAGCCAACTGGGAAAGTGGGCAAGAGAACACCGCCTGCCTCAGCATTTCCCCCACCTAGGAGAAAAAGCTTTGGAGCTGCAAGCTCCCTGGGGAACCACTATCACATGGGCCTTTCTGTGAGGGATTAAGGAAGCCAGAGCAGCTGGGACCCATTTTCAGATATAAAACTGGCATGAAAGGCCTTACATGAATGACTAAAACTCTAAGTTCAGATAGGCTAGAAGAGCCTAAGAAAGGGATACATTAGTCTTGTTGTTAAACCAAAGAAAATCGATTAGATCACAAATGGGCAGATTTGACCTCTGATTCTATAAGCCTAGGAAAACGAAAAACAAAGATGTGCACCCTTATTTATCAATCCTTTTGCATGTCATAGTAAGATGGTAAGAATTAAAGGGTGTGTAAGAAATGTCACCCCTGAACTAAAATAAACAAGACAATGATTTGTGTTAAAATCTTTCACTTTTCAAATTTCAGACAACTTTTTATATATTCTGTTATTAAAATTTAAAAGATCAGTAACTTTTTGCTATGACAAGGTAGTTCTTTTCCTTTGTCATTTCCTACTGGTTGAGCTCCACTCCATTGGTTAAGTGGTACTTTTTCATGAACATCTTTATGAACAAGAAGAGTTCAATGTCAACTTACAATGGGTTTTTATATTATATTCTTAGATATCAAAGTATACTGGACTGTTTTTTAAACAAATCAAATAAATCAAATGAGATTATAAGAGTCCTAGGTGTTTAGAGACGGACCAAATTAAAGTGAAAATAAAGTGATATTCCCATTTTATTTCCCACTTCTCTATAGAGAATATCAAGGTGATAATAGTGATAATTATCAAGTTTCTCAACATATCCAAACAGTACATAGGAACAGTATATTTAATGTTTATGAAGTGTCCATTTCTAAAACAAATATAGAAATACAGCCATTTTCATAAGCACTTTCCACCCTTGCACTGCAGAAGTGTATAGACTTAGTAAAAATAAAGAGAAACAATATACTGCTTAACAGCTGCCAACAAGACATGTTTACTCAATCCTCTGCTGATTCTAGTCCAATACAGCCTTTTCCCCCAGATCTCACATGGTCGGAATACCACAGAGCTCCTGGTATCATTTACATGCTGTAACTTCAGATTCTGCATACAAGCCATTTCTAAATTCCACACAATTACTTGAAAAAATTATTATTCCAGGGTTGTTCTTTGATGGTAGTGACATGTAATTCTCATATTCTCTAAATTTTTTCTTCATCTTATAAACAATGAAATGTTCTCATTTATGGAAGGAAGTGGAATTATTGGTGTTGCGGGTTCTGGAAAGACTACTCTCTCATCCTTTCCCCTCTAGGTTCCAATGAATTTGAAAAACAGATAAAGGATACTAGAAGGGTATCAAAATAAACCACCAAATGGTACTTAGCATTCTCTGGTATTGGCTATGTTAGAGCAGTAGTTAAGTTCCTAATACATGTCTCACTCTTTTCCCAAATCTAGACTTTGGGGCCTCTTTTGAGGAAGGCTCAATCTGCAGCGGTCTCTTAACCAAACTGCACGGAGCCTCAGGTACACCTCCTTGGAATGCCAGAGGGAGGGTGTGCGTGGTGACTTCCCCCCACTGGTCGTCACGAGCCAATGAAGGACTTCTGACCTCATCTCTCCTGTCAATTATGTCATTTTCCTTCACATAGAATAAAACTAGTAAGGGGTGCAGAGAAAATCGGACACTTTCCCTTCACTGCTGCCCTCCTTTCAGGGTGAAGGGCACAGTCCCCCTCGAGAAAATATAAGATGACTGTTCCCCAAAAAATTAATTTTGGGAAAATTTATTATACTTTAATTTGCTCATGTTCTTTTTTTAAAAAAATCTATTGTTTTGTCACAATACTTTCCAAAATTAATCAATTACACAAGACTGTCTGGCCAGTTTGTTTTTCTTCCCCAGTAAAAGGCACCTACAATTATGATAATAAAATCAGATGCCTGTTCTGCTGACTTGATGGAACGTCATCATAGGATGTGCAAATTTCATGAAGTGTATCACCTCACACATGCATTTGAGTATTTGTCTAGTGAGAGCCCTTGTTTGTTAAACAGCAGCTGATACGATCCTGAGGAATACTGGCCCGCAGAAAACGGCTGGAGGTAGCCCTCTTACAAGGTCACTTCATACACGCATTCACCCACCACACACCAGTCAGCATTCCAAGTACTGGGGCATCAAAGTTCTCATAGGCTTTTATTCTAAAAGGTGTCTAGAGTCAGTACGTAGAAGAAATACAGAAGCGAGATAATTTTATGGAGTGATAAGGATAACGAAAGACACAGAAACTACTTGATGTGATTGATTGTCACTGGAGATGCCCAACGAAAAACTGGAGAAGGGGAAGATTTTGGATGAAGTGGTCAAGAAAAGCTCTCTGAGGAGAAACCATCTGCTCTGAGACTTCAATTAGATGAAGGAGCCAGCCAGACCTGGACTAGAGCAAGTTAAAAATTATAAGACATACAGAAAAGCCTAGAAATGAGAAGCTACAGTCTCAGTTTTTAGAGAATCCAGCCTATTTTATGCCAAGAAAACTACTTCGTAGATGTTAACACAGAGTTAAACAGCTTACTCCGTTGTAAATAACACATGGTAAACCAGTGGGAAGTGGCATACGACGCCCGATGAACCCTGAGGTGTTGATCCAATGAGGGACGAATGAATGAACACGCACCCGGTGAGCCTACTAAATTCCAGGCACTGATCACGGTTCTTCCACATTCTGCTCACTTTGAACAAATGCTTCCATCGTTCATTCAGCGAATTTGTCTGGAGTTCCTCTACGTGCCGGGCACTGAACTTGGCATAAGATTCCATTATGAACCTGACACGGTACTCCCTGCCGGGCACTTATGCTCCGCTGAGGGAAGCTGACAGTTCAACAAACAATTGTGATATAGTTCAGTCAGAGCTTTCGAAGGAGTGAAACTGAAGTACCATAGGTTCACATGGAGTTGTTCTTAGGCTTCCTGGATAAAATGACATTCAAACAAGGTTTCACAGATGAGCAGGAAATAGCCAGGCCAGGCAGCTGAAAGAGAATTACAAGTGCTCCTCCATGTCTGGAGCCGCAGAAAGTGAGGAAAACTGTTAAGAGATAAGACTGAAGAGTCAGCAGCAGCAGATCACACAGAGCCCAGCATGCTGAGCTGAGAAATGTGGACTTTACGTAGAGGGAGTGAGAACTGATAAAGAGCTTTAAGCAGGGGGGCCACGCACAGGTTTGTGAGTTTTTGGAGAGTCTCTCTAGCTTCAATGAGGAGATTTCACGGTGGGAAGGCAAAAAGCGGTTGAACACGTAGTGAACAATCCATTCAAAAAGTTTGCTGAGAAAACTGGAAAGCCTCCACTGAGCTGGGTTTCCACCTGGATCTCACAGTACATTACTTTTAATGAGCTTAAACCTTACTTATAAACTTTTCTCACATTTTTAATACTCAGGTGCTGAATTTAATCACAGAAGGTTACATTGTATTACTTACTTCATGTGTTTTGAAATGTGAATTTTTCACTGAGTCAGCATGGCCGTATCGCTTAGCTCAGAAAAACATCTCAATCCTGTGCTCCGCAAAACTGCCATTAACACGCATGGCCTCAGATGATTCCAGGTGACGTGAAATTGAATCATGACTTTTTGCAACGTATTCTAATCAGCTACACCATTAACTGTTTTCAAATGGTAATCAACTCAGCTCCTAATGAATTCAGCTTGCTCCATGAATTCTATGAATGCATTTACCAATACAAGGTATAATTATATTACTTTCAGAAATCATTTCCAGCAATCGAACAAACTAAGAAAAATTCAGAGTCTTGTGTGACAAGGCAATTAAACAATATGAACTGCAAGACTCCCATTTCATATTCTGAAATTTAGTTATGAAGTTTTTTCTGAAAAATGATATACAGTGTCCAGCAGAAGTAATGCCTGCTTGAGTGTGGTTGGTAGTGTAATAATATGGGCGTAATAATTTATAGTTTTAATTTGAACATTTCTCCTAAAATGTCACATGGGGTGCTTGGGTGTGATATTGTTATGTTACAGAATTACATGTTTGTGATTTTGTAGTAAATGATTTTGTAACTAAAAGGGGGCATTATTTTTGCCAGAACATGTAATTGGAACAAATACAGATATGAGCATTATAACTTTAAACTATGGACCACCGAGCAAAATTGTCAGTCAGTACTTTACATCTTGTTATGTGCCATATTGCATACATTTCTCTAACAGAGAGAAGTCTTCTCCCTTTTGATAAGAAGGCAGGTAGCAATGTCTGCAGCAAAAAGACTACTTGGGAAAAGATAAGTAATACTTTTATAGCACCTACTGTGTGCCAGGCCCTGAGCTAAGGATTTTATGTATTTGACCTATGTCATCTATTTCATCCTGAATACTTGATGGAAGAACTCATCTTCCTCTAGTCAGAATCCTTTCATTTGGGGTAGGTAATTATAAACGGGACTACAGAGTTATTTCAGTTCTCCATTGCTGCATAACATACCACCCCCTAACTTTAGAAGCTCAAAATGAGCATCATTTGTTAACTTTCATGATTCTGTGGGTTGACAGGCAGTTCTGCTCTGAGGTCACTGCTGAGGCCCTGGGTTAGATGCAAGGTCTCCAGTGACCTTGCCCCTGGGCAGGGAGTTGGGGTTGGCTGCTGTGTGGCAGCACAGTTGAGAGTGTTGGCCAGAGGCCTGGGTTCTTCTATATGGAGGCCTCTCTACATGGCTGCTTAGATTTCCTCTTGGCATAGCAACTGGGGGCCAAGAAGCAACATTCTATCAGTGAGTATTCCAAGAGCATAAACTCAGCATCATTCAAACACTTATTGGGATAGGTAGAATGATGGCTCTCCCCAAAGATATCCCCCAAATCTGCAAATGTGTTATTGTACACGGCAGAAGAGATTGCATAGGTGTTACTAAGTTAAGGTGAGATGGGAATGTTAGCCTGGATTATCCAGGAGGAGCCAATATAATCACAAGAGTCCTTACAGGAGGGAAGCAAGTGTAAGAGAGATTTGAAGATGTTATACGAATGGCTTTGAGAAGTGGGGGAAGGGGCCATGAACCAGGGAATGCAGGCAGCCTCTAGAAGCTGGACGAGGCTAGGAAACAGATTATCCCCTAGAGCTTCCGGTAGGAATGTGGTCCTGCTGACACCTTGATTTTTAGCTCAGTGAGACATTTGACCTATATAACTGTAAGTTTGTTTTGTGTTAAGCCAGTAAATTTGTGAAATCTGTTTTTTAAAAAAAGCACCATAAAACGAATACATTTGTCAAGCTGCTGTTTTTACCCCATTTATTAACATCGCATGGCTAACATCCAGAGTCATTGGACTGTATTTACGGAGGCATGGTTTGTTGTAACAGTGCACCACCAAAGTAACAATCCGACACAATTGCCATTTCCTTCAAAATATTTCCTGTGATTTAGCTTTCTGCTGCTGCTGTAATCACCACAAACTTAGGGACTTAGAACAAACATATTTGTCACAGAGTTTCTGTAGGGCATATACAAGTGTGACATGGGTTTTATCGAGCTAAAATCACAGTGTTAGCCGTGAACCCTCACCTGAGGCTCTGGGGCAAGAATCTAAGTCTAAGCTCATGCATGTTGTTGGCCGAATTCAGTTCCTGGAGGTTGTAAGACTGAGGCCTCTATTTCCCTGCAGGTCCTCACCTGTGACCCCTTAGCTATCAGAACCACCAATGGCCCATCAAATCCTCCTCACTGGAATTCTCTGACTTCTTCTTCTGCTGCATCTTCCTTCAGTTGGACAAAGGATCATGTGATTAAATTAGATCCACCCATGATAATTTCCAAGTCTTCATATCTATCACCTTAATTACCTCTGCAGAGCTCCTTTTGCAATGTAACGCAACATTCACAGGTTCCAGGGACTAGGGCGACTTCAGGAGGCCATGATTCTGCCTACCACCGTTCTCCATAACTGGGACCTTCATGCCAAGGAGAGGAGAGAGGTACAGTGCCAATCTACTCTGTGCCTTGTGTAGGAATAAACCCTCAAAGGCACAATTAATTAGCTCAGATAAACTCATCATCATTTTGCTGTCCACTTGCTGCAATAGCATCTCCAGAATACAATTTATTTGAGATGTTACTCCTCCAAAATTAGTCACAGTTGGGTATTTCATAATGGGCTCTGCTCCCTCATTAAAGGGCCAGGCTTTCCAAAAGAGCAACAGTGCTGTTTTTGCAATAACCACATGACCTGCCTTCCTTGACATTGAAGGAGAACAATCTGAAAATCAATTCAAAATAATCTCACAACATAACATGGGGGACTGTATACACACAGTGGTGGTTGTATCTTCACATCCCTCTTAACTCTCCAAAGATTTGAGACTTTTTTCTGTTCTCAATCTACTAGTGGCCTCTTCACTGCCAAATGCAAGGTAATGAGAGCATTTGGGGTGAATGGTGATCATCCAATGTTTTGAACATGTCTCTTACTTATCAACACGTACATAGAGACTAAGATGGATAGGTAGGTAGACTACAACTTGTCGTGAGCAAGGGAGCATCCCCGGAAGGAGTCACTCACACACGTTTGTGCCTTTCCACAATGCCAGGTTTATTAGAAGAAACCTCCCCAATAAGCCAATAGAGCCACACACAAGTTACGCAAAAAGGGGGAGCTTACACAACAAAAGCGGGTGGCATGAGCTTCTGGCACGAAGTCCTGGTCACTGGCAGTGTCCACAAGTGGAGAGGTGGGCATCAATCTCAAGTCAGGTGGCTACAGTGGTGACAGGCGTCCAGTGGAGTGGAAGTCCGGCAGGGCTCCAAGCGTGACCAGTGGCACAGCCAACCTTGAGCATTGGGAACTCTGAGTCCTTATATCCCACAAGAGGTGGAGGTCCCACTCATCCTGGTGTCCAGACGGAATCCTTATCCAAGTGTATGAACTTGTGGCTTTGGGTGTTCTGGGCCCCTCGTGAGGATGTTCCTATTGCACTCCATCAGTCTTGACACAGCACTTGACATGACTGTCATGGCCAACAGGGACTCCATATTGGACTGTCGAAAGTGTCCAAAATCTGTTCTGCTCTTGCTCTATACACAAACATGCATACTTTTTAAAAAATACACATGCCTTATAAAATCATTTTAAAATATAATATTTTAAAAATGTTGTATTAGAGATTCAAGAACAATTCAGAAAACAAAGCCACAAGAATTAAGCTAAGAAATATTGAGAAATCCGAAGTTAATGAGGAGAATTTTATCCCAACATTGTTGTTAATTGTTATTCAACTAGGAGAGAAATACATGAATGAACTGGGGACTGGAAAGAACACATTATATTCAGTAAAACCTTCCTATCTGTGATGCAAATTTAAATTCTGTTCCCCCAGGGAAAATTTCAGACTGCTGACCCCAGCCCACCACTGATAGAGGAGGCTTGGGGACTATTAGGACTGCCTGGGAAGGAGTAAGTTTAGAAGCTTTTAGGATAACTTTACACAGTGAGGGGGAAGGGAGCCTCCTTCTGGTCAATTCCACAGAAGAGAATTTTGTCTTTTGCTGAAAGTTTTTCTTTGTCTATTTCACAACTGAAATTGCAACCAGATTCTCTTAATAAAAAAGACTGTGCAGTACCAACATACAAAAAGCAAAGAAAACACACTCTGAACTCCCTCAGCAGAGATGTGCCCCAACATACACACACTTCAAAGTGCAGAAAGTTCTGCACTGCTTCAATTACTAGAGAATCATTCTACACAACAGCTCACTTCCAAAGAACACACAGCCCACACATTAAATGTGTTCCCGAATTATGTGTAGACTTAGGACAAATCCTATAAGCTAAATAGCTTGAAAGTGAATTTTTTAAATGATCTTTATTAAAATATTCATTAATTCATTGTAGTCTAATATAGGTTTCTGTTAGCCTAATGTACCCTTCTAATACAATGTTTGAAATACGGAGCACTTCACAAATTTGCCTGCCATTCTTAAGCAACGGCTATACTAATCTTGAACGCATCATTCCAATTTCAGTCTGTGTGCTGCCAAAGCGAGCACTAGACTTCTAATATTTACAACAAGAAATGTACTATAGAAGCATAAATCCTGATTCACATATTTTAATTTACAAATACATCGATTTGATTAATGAAGTCATGTTTCTGTCCAAATCATGTTAAATTATATCCATAGCCAAATCCCTGAAATAAATTATGAGCTCATTCAGGAAACACCCTGCCAAGAGAGTATTTGGCACATAGTAGGCAGTCAATAAATATTGAAAATAATAAACACGTATTCTATCAAGGCACACATCAGATAGAGATTTTCAACAATGTGGTAACTGTTCAATTGAATGGTGACAACAGTCCAGTTAGTACCTTATCCAACACAATTAAGAGTTGCCTCCCTTTTATTAATTGAAATGCATTCTGGAGAGATACACCAATCAATGTTAATCAAGCTTACTATAAAAGGACAATAGTGCCATGGCAAATGTACTCTGAAGCCATATAATAATGATTTTAGAGTATAGTATCCCTTGTTCCCTCGGTTTATACTCATATTGAATTGTATGTCATAATGTAGGAATAATCATTTACCAAAAAGGATGAGGGTGGGTGGGGTTCAGACGCATCCTTTCCCATAACTGGAACAGCTTTCTAAATTCTCATTCACAGATGTTAAATGGGGAGTTTCCCTGTACGAGGCACTATGCTAGGCACTGGGTATACAAAAGTGAAAAGAGGTGTGATTCCTGTCCTCCATAAACTTCTATTTTAGTTGACAGAAGTTTAAAGTCATACATGCAACAAAGTATTATCAGTGCTGAGATACAAAATGAAAACACAAATGAGAAAGTTACCAGTTCAGAGTTAGGTCCAGAGAAGAAAAGCTGGTAAAAGTTCCCCCATTATACCTGGCTACATGGTTCCCTGCATTAAAAGGCATCTGAATGTCTCCAACTGCCACCGAGAACTGTAGGAAATGGTAAGGAAAATTAATGCAAGAAAAGAAGGCCCTCGAACATCTTGAGAAAGACTCATAATCATAGCCCTGTTTGCAATAGGCCAGGGGTGTCAAATTCATTTTCACTGGGGGCCACATCAGCCTTGAGGTTGCCTTCAAAGGGCCAAAATAATTTTAGGACTGTATAAATGTAACTACTCCTTAACTGCTAAGGAGATGAAATCATGTTCAGTCCTTTGAAGGCAACCGTGAGGCTGATGTGGCCCCTGGTGAAAATGAGTTTGACACCCTGGCAATAGGTCATTCCTTAACCACCAGGCAAACGCTTTCAGATACCAGAATGTAACACATGGGCACGCCTATACACACATGATACACTGCCTTACACTGCAGATATGTTTTCACTTTCGTTTTCAATCACCAGTCTCAGAAATAATCAAGGGCTTGGGACTCTGTATCACTAGGGCTGAAGCCCTCCTCTCTCCTACTCAGTTCTCCAAAGAAATGTGCTTGTCCCGTGTAAATAAGATCCCTGCAGATATGTTCTAAAATCTCAAATTATCTGAGTTCGAGGGGCCATGAGCTCCCTCTCTCAGCATTGCCTCCTTGAAGGCCACTCCCAGGCAGTTCTGACCATTACCAGCTGGGCATGTCGTCCACAGCAAGAATCCTGTCTCCTACTTGTTTCTTGGGATCTTCCATGGCTCCTGCCATAGTGCTGCACAGGGAGTTCATTAGGTGACTGGTGATAAACAGGATGAAACAACAAACAGAAACCCTCCAAAGATGTCCAGAATGGTAAAAGTCCCAAGATTTTGTCACAGGTTAGAAGTTCTGTGAAAAATCTGATTGGTAGACAAGATGGCCTATTAAATGTTATATACATTTCATATTCCCATTCTCTCTTTTTCATAGTACCTGAGGCAATGGAGGGTTGACTAGCTTGTATGCTCTCTATTTGTGCTCCCAGGAAGAAGTACAGAGACTCCTATTGGTGCCAAATAGGCATTTGATCTGATTAACATAAATCACTATATGGAGCAGGTTCTACCTGAGGCCTGACTGGGTGAAGTCCAAGTTTTTGTGAGACCTTATATGCAATTTATCCAGGGTTCTGATTTACCAATATCCCAAGGTGCAGCCATAGATGCCAGGTCTGGTAGGAGAACCAGGCACAAGAGCCCCAACTTCTGTTCACTAAACAGAGGGGAGCCTTTGATCTCAATGGGAGGTCACAATTCTGTTGCTCACACCCTATTCTGGATCCATAAAACTCATATTTGTTGCAAGAGTATTCAGATAATTAAGGGGCAAAGAGCTTATTTGCTTTAAGAAAAGCAAAGAACTTAATTTCAATGTCTCTGGTTATATGTCTCTGTTTGCTTTTTTCTTTTGTTGATTATGTTCCAGTTAAAGGTGAGATCATATGGTATTTGTCCCTCACCACCTGGCTTATTTCACTTAGCATAATGCTCTCCAGTTCCATCTATGCCATTGCAAAGGGTATAAGCTCATTCTTTCTCTCTGCTGCGTAGAATTCCATTGTGTAAATATACCATAGTTTTTGGATCCACTCATTTGCTGATGGGCACTTAGGTTGCTTCCAGTACTTGGCTATTGTAAATTGTGCTGCTATGAACATTGGGGTGCACAGGTTCTTTTGGATTGGTGTTTCAGGGTTCTTAGGGTATAATCCCAGCAGCGGAATTGCTGGGTCAAAGGCAGTTCCATTTTTAGTTTTCTGTAGAAACATTGAAATTAAGAACAATGTAACAATATCCAGAGGGAGTGGGGAGGGGATAGTGGGGAGAGGGGTCTATAGGAGCTACTATAAAGGACACAAGGACAAAATCAAGGGGGAGGGTAGAGGTGGGGGAGGAAGGTGGGACTGGCTGGGGTGGGATGGAGAGATGGGGTGAAAATGCAGATAATTGTAATTGAATAAAAATTAAAAAATAATTTTAAAAAATAAAATAAATAAATAAAATCTTTAAAAAAAGAAAAGCAAAGAGCAAGCTCAATTTATGGCAAGTTTTATTTGACTACTAGGTCAGTGGTTTAATTGTGCATGTTTTCAAAAATGTAACTGACAGTGTTTCCTGTGAGGATCATCTTGTAAACTAAATGTGCTGGCAGAGGAAAAGCAGTTTGTGGCACCCAAGACATTAGGGAAATTGGCAGCCACGGAAAACACCTGTAAAGCATCAGAAAAGGAATCCCCTTGCTCAAACGCTCTCCTGTCAAGTGGTCAGCTCTCTGTTGACCATGACCTTCTGGTAAATTTCAATATCAAGAAGTTGGAATAACAACAGCACTTATCCCAGTGCCATTTTGTTGAAGAAAAATATTATCTAACTCAGTAATCAGCCTTTGGTGTCTCGTGTACTCCCTGACAACAGCAACTTAAGGAAGAACAAAGTAGATGGGCAAACGCTTGGCACGGGGCGCAGGGGTTCACATGCCTTGTTTTCAAGTGGCCAAGACCTACACATCAAAGTGTGCTTGTGGGAACTGCAGAGCCTTGTGTGTTTACCTCCCCCCTTCAGGGATGGGACATCCAATGGTGCAGACGGTCCCCAGCTGAAGTTGCTGCTATTATGGTCCAAGTTGGTGCTGTCATTAAATTGACTCAAGACAACCTCTTCCCCTGGGATTCCCTAATGGGGCTATCAAGGTGCTCTGACAGGACTTCACAGCCGCAGCTACTGCTTGGCTGGGACCTACCCGGTAATGACATTGTACTTGGCATATTACCTCTAATCCCTTTCCCACACTGCTGAATTCTTGCAGGACATATATTCTTATCCTTATCTGTAGATCAGGAAACTGAACCTCAGAGAAGTTAAAAAGTGGGGGAAAAATGATTGGTAAAGCTAAATTAATCTGACTTGAAGATCAGTCTTTTTCCTCTATATGCATAGCCTCTGACTTTATACACTGCTAGGATTATAGCCAGGTACCCAACCTTCTTTTCAAAGAAACCCTGCTTTTCTGGATGGTTAATACTCTGGAGAGACAGTTGCTATACTAATGGTTTTTCCCAGCTAGAGGAAGACCCAATAAATTACCCACTCTGCTAAGCAAGGACCAGAGAGCATGGCATCTCCCTCAGACCTCAGGAGGGGAGGAACGAGGTTTGTGGAACACAGTAGAAATCAAACTTCTCTCAGACACCTCTAAGAGAAATCTGGTGTGCATCACTCATTCATTCATTCAACAAATACTTACTTAGCCGTTCCTCCATGCCAGGCACTCTATTATATGCTGGACTTAATTAGTAAGAGACAATGCCGGCTCTCAAAACACCATATCAGGAAGACAGACTAGCAAAAGCCCTCCGATGGGGGACTCCAAAAAAACACCCGGAATTATCTTCTGGAGGGCAGGCCCTTGTAGTACAGGCTTCTCCACTAGTTAAGTGTTCTAGGAACCCAGCTGTATCAATGTACTAGCTGGCATTGTTGTGAGAGGCTGAGTTCAGCTTCAGTGAGTTTTTTTTGAAGACTCTTTTAACACCTTTGCCCATTTCAATTATGGGTGATTTACAAGCCCACCTGCCCACACCGTGCTGAGTATTCAGCAGTTTTTGACCAAAAATGGCAAGAACCCCATGCCCTACCCTCCCTATTCACCTAATCTCACCCTGAACAACTTTTTTTTGTTTCCCTGAATGAAAAAAAGTCCTTAAAGGGAAACATTTTGCCAATGTGGAAAAGGTGAAACAAAAACGGCAGAAGCACTAAAAGACATCAAAATTGACGAGTTCAAAAACTGTTTGGGCAGTGGAAAAAAGTCTTGATAGGTGTACTGCATCAAATGGAGAGTGCCTTGAGGGTGACTGAAGTTTAAACATGTAAGAATAAATACACAACTTTTCATAAATAAATTCAGTTTTTGGGGTCCCCCCTTGTATTTCCACTCAGTGGCAAAGCTACTATTGGAACAAGCACGAGGTTATTGGACACAGAGCAGGGACAATCACTTGTCATGAGTGTTTAAAACAACTTCCAGGAGAAAAATAGCCCCTGGGCAGAGTCCTAAAGAACAAATTAGGGTGAGGCTGGCCATTGAAGGGTGGCAATTAGGAATTTTCTAGGCAGAAAAAAGAAACAAACCAATGTACAGAAATTTAGATGTAAGAGAGAACCTGCTTGATCCAAACCTACAAGCTCTCCTGTGTTACCAGAGCAGGTAAAGGGAGAAAATAATGACACAGGAAAATTATAAACAGCACAAGTCACAGAGGTCCTGGTGAGATGTGTTAGGTCTTTATCCTGGAGGGAACGTGCTCCTTCAACAAAAAGTTAAACTTTAGAACTTTTAGCCATCCAAGTAGATTGTCAGGGAGCTAGAACATTGCTCACCTGACCCATCTCAGGAGCAAAACACACTTGTACAGTTTGTCCCCCTGTGCTCCTCACTCAGCCCGAAGGAATGACTGTGCAGTTTCCCCCCTGGCAGGGATGTGATTCTCTGGCAGTCTCATGAATACTCAGGAGGGAACTGAGGAGAACAAAGCAAGGGAAAGCTGGTGCCAAAGAGGATTTCATTCATTCATTCATTCATTGGCGCATTCATTTGTAAAGTCATGCATGTAATCCAGGCAATACATAAATAATGGTTTAAAGCAGGGGTTGGCAGTCTACCACACGTAAAGTCAAATGTGGCCCGCCTGTTTTTGTAAACAAACTTTTATTGGAACACAGTTGTGTGTGTTCATTATATATTGTCTATGACTTTTTTCCAGTCCAAGAGCAAAGGTGAGTTGTTGCAACAGACGGTACAGGCCACAACGCTGAAAATATTTACCATCTGACCCTTTACAGAAAAAGTTCGCTAACCTCTGCTTAGTGGGTTTAAATACTGACTTTGTCACTTGGGTTCTGAATCTCAGCTTCATCTCCTGTAAAGCAGAGGTGATTATAATGGCATTACTTAATAGATTTGCTGTAAGGATTAAATAATTTTTATGTAAAAAGTACCCAGCACAAAGTAAGCACTGAATACATAGTTGTTTTTCTTTACTCTTTCACTAATGTTGCAGGAGTGGTGAGGAGATCGGGGCAAGGACTGTGCTGGGTATTGTATCCAGTCTCCATGGCTGCTGGGCTGTTTGAGATGCCTGTTACCTGGGCACATGGGCAGTAGGTATCCAGATGTGGTATACAGGTGGGAGTCAATCACATATGATATATTTAAAGCCACAGACCTGGATAGAATCACTGGGGGAAAAAGTATATGTGGAAAGTAGAGGAGGGTCAGACACCAAATCCACTGGAGGTTTGTGATCATAAATTTAGTTAGACTGGGTAAGCATTGTTGCATTTTTTTTTCAGCTACATTCAGTTGTGTTGATTCATGAGGTTGAATAGGAAGGAAGCTGAAATTACTGAGGGTTGGAATTTTTCCAGGCAAAACCAGTAAGAGAAATGGGGCAAGAGAGCTGAACATGTGCACATGGAAATTATTTAACAATAGACCGAGAAATCTTAACTAGGTAAAGACAGATGTTGGCCAGCGAGTGAGTAGTAAGGTTAATGGGCCGGGTTTCCTAATGGTGTTCAAGAATTACTGGAGCAGAGACACCAGAGTAAATGAACTAGAGAGATAAAAAGAGGTGGTCAAAGAATAGCATCCTTGACATGTAAATATTGGAGAACATAGAAGTAGTAATGGTGAGAAATTTAGTAAACTAATGGAGAAAATCCTTGGTGCATGGGGGAGTGATGGAGAGGGAAGTAGATGAATATGTATACATACAGGAAGTGGAGCCCGAAGTGGTATAGCCTAATTTCATGTGCTTCAAAAGACCAGGTGAACTGGGGAAGGGGTAGAAGTACTAGTATGGCAGGAGCCTTGAAGAAAAAGGTGGGCACCTACACTTCATAACTTCAGTCACACATAAGCAACTGACACAGAAAGCTTAACAGTAGCGGCTAAATGTAAATAATGTCAAGAGAGTATGATACTAAGATATCACTAGCTTAACTTAATAAAAGTTTATTTCTTGCTCAATAAACTCAATAGAAGTTTATCTCTTAAAAGAGGCAGGGCTTTTTCCATGTAGTTGTTCATAGACTCGAGTTGATGGGGTTCTCCCATCTTCAGTGCCTGGGTTCTAAGGCTGCTCTGAGTGTTGCTATCGAGACAGCAAGAGAGAAGGAAGAAGAGCACTGCATTATGGGTCATGCCTAGGAGTGGTTGGCATCAGTTTCTCCCATGTAATTAATATATATAAATATATATTTACATATTTACATATATACATATGTATGGTGGGGCAAAAGTAGGTTTACAATGGTGAGTATGCAAAACACAGTTTATTCTTGTATTATTATTAATTATTGTATTATTTCCCACATGAACAACTGTAAACCTACTTTGCCCAACCCTATATACATATAATTTTATTATATATATAAAACAAATGTAAATATATATAATTTTATATATTATAATATAATAATTTGGTGAGGAGTGGGGTTTGTATTTTGTGCCCAGATATAAAGGGAAATGAACTTGGTGACTTGCAGTAGAAGTCTAGGGAATACTCTAGTCAGCGTAATTTGGTAGAACTTTACCAGAAAAAAAACATAATACATTAAAAAAGTCATGAACTTAGAACAATTTGATTTCAAAATCAAGTTTTACCTATCATATGCTGCCCTATGACCTCGAGTAAGTCATGTAACTTATTCTTACTTATAAAATTGGGAAACATAACAGTTCTTCTGCCTCAAAGGTACCGTGTATTAAAAATGTCCTAAGCATTGCATAAATGTCAGCTATTATTATTATTATTACTACTGAGAACATAATTGACGTCTGCCCTCTTCTTGCTCCTTTAAAGTAACTACCCATCCCTGGACAAACTGGGATTATAATTCTGTAAAATGCTGCTTCAAATACCAACATTCCTGATCCAAATATCTGCATACAAGCATTCCACTTACTCACCCGAGTCTTGGCTCTGGGCAACCTCCCAGGTCCCCACTTTGGTAGCATACTTAGCTCTCATTTTCTGCCTATCTCATAATATTGAGACCCAAGTTCCAAGTTTCCATTTGTTTTGGCCCTCTGACACATCTGCTGCACACATCTACTTCTGTTAGTTCCTGTGCCTTTACAGTCAGTGACTCAGCTCACCGCCATTGTGCTTTTGAAGGATTTTGTGTACAGTTGTGCAGGTTGCGTACTGCATAACCCTAGAGGCCATCACTCACGGAGATGACCAAGTTATCACTGACCAAGTGTTTTGCTCTATCAGGACTATACACTGCCAGAGAGAAGTCATGTGTCCTAAGGAAGAGACCCCTTTCCCTCCATCACACTGAGGTGCCATGTGGAGTTGGTGTGGCGCCTCATGGGAGGTCTTCTCCTGCCTAAGCAGCAAAGAGAATCACGTAAACTGTTCAGTAAGATTAAGCACAAAACTCAAGAAACCAGAACTGGGTCAGGGCCTTGTCTCTTACAAACCATAGACACACAAAATATTTACTAATCCCTAATGACATGGAATTGTTGATTAAAAGAGCAACGCCACAGTAAAACACATATTGAAATTTCTTATACATGTCAGTGCATTCGTTATTATTCATTATTACATTATTACATAAACATGCATGTAGATTTCCCACTGTAATGCTTTGTTTCTTTAAAAACAACAACAGTGGGGTGGATTGACTGTGGTGGGGGGCAGGGTAGAGGTGAGCAATGGTGAAAAGGGAGGGGCAACTATAACTGAAAAACAATTTTTCTTAAAAAGAAAGAAAAATAAACCAAAGACAAACATTTTATAAAAAAAAGAAATCATACAGCTTATTTTGCTGAAAAATTTTAAAAGTTCATTTACTTAATATAGTTTAAGAAAAACAACAACAACAAACGGTGTTTCAAAGCCAAGTTAAAACACTCCATTCCGTTCCAGTTAGAGGAAAAACGAGTGAGCCCAAGTTCCTTCTGGGCCAGAGGCAGGTGCTGCTTTGTCCTGTGGACCACAGCTCACACTGATGAGTCCTACGTAACTGATGCCCAAAGATCCTCCTCGAGTTGAGAACTGCAGGTTGAGTCAGATGCAGACTTATAGCAGCCAAAATGCATATTACCTAAGAGGAAATTGCCCCTGAAGAGAATAAATAAGGAACGTAATGCCTGCGTTTCTGCCTATCTCAGTACAGGTAAGAAAACATACCCTTTCACAGTATGTTAACCCAGTTAGTTATGTAGCTACTTTCACCTCTGCCTAAAGACATGGTTGAACATCTACATTCTTCTTAAAAGGACAAACACTGTAGGACCCCACTTATGGCAGGGATCTAAAACAGTTAAATTTATAGAACCGGGAAGTACAATGGTGGCTACCAGGGGCTGGGATGAGGGGAAAAGGGGAGTTGTTTAATAGGTATAGAGTTTCTGTTTTGCAAGACAAAAGAGTTCTAGAGATTGGTTGCACGAAAGTGTGAGTACACTCACCAATACTGATGAACACTTAAAAATGATTAAGATGGTAATTTTCTTTTTGCCATCACATTGTCCATCTCAGAACAGCAAAGACTGGATCCGACTGTATCATTCATACCTGACTATTTCTGACTTAGTACTGTTTTCTTAGTACTGCTCAGCAATACATTGGATATGCCGCCCCAATCCACCCAGTGCAGGAAGAAGGAAAGAGCAAAGGGAAGGAATCCTCAGAATTTTATATGAATTTATAATATTCTGTGACTTTACTTAAGCATCTTGCTTTTTCCATCATTCGGTTATAATGGATAGTTTGTCATTTTTCACTTTCCAGCTTCTGAGCTACACCAGAAGGAACAATCTAGCAAAGAGGGGAAAATGATTGAGTGGTACGAGGCACTAATTTCTGAAGTGTAGCATTTCTCTTTGCCAAATCCTTTCCCTTGTCAAGTTTTTGCTGGAATCAATCAGTTATTTTTGGAATTGTTAAACATAGTACTAAAGCAAGGAAATTATGGCACAAATAATATCACGATACTATTCAGAAAGAAAATAATAGATGATTAAATTCCTCAATGCAGTCATCCTAGGATACTGTTTTCTAAAGAATTATATGATGTAGATGTTTAGGAAACCATCTTCTCTCCAGAGGAATGCTCCTCTATTAACTTAAAAAAAATCAGAATGATGCTCCACACAAATAGGACATGTTCTTGGTTTTCAAATAAGTGTTTTTCATTTGAATAACAAGAGTACAAGGAGAATAACATTCAATATCTAATTTCATATTTTTGAGGACTTCTCTCACTTTGATTCTCTTAAATCTTCAAAGAAAATCCAGTTCCTTCTTGCATCTTTATTTTAATCTTTATTGCTTTTTCTGATTATAAGAATAATGCAAGCTACCATATAAATTCAAATATCTCAGAAAGCAAAGAATCCTGCAGTTACTCAGAACTGCTATCCTCTTCTAAAATCTCTAACTACAGCTTCAAATTTTCTCAATCTATTAACGCTCTTCTGACCTCTCTCCTTCGAGATCAGCCCAGTGCCTTTTTCCACGCTACACCCCTACCTCTCCATGTGCAGGCAAACATGCCCCATAATGTTAAAAATGCCCTTTGGCCCCTCAGTCCCTTTTAGGACTATAAGTTTTCTCTCTTCTCTTTCTCATATAAATATCTCCAGAGTAAGGTGTATTCATGTCTTAGATCACTATGATCTGATTTCTTCCCCTTTTATTCAACTGAAGTCACGAGGTTCTAATGTCCAAATATAATGAATGCATTTATTATCTCAGAAAACTCTCCAAATTTAACACTGCTGATATCTCCCTCCTTAATCTGATTACTTTTCTCTGTCCTTGTTCTCTTTCTACATCCAACAATGCTTTCTTGATCTCTTTTATTAATTTCTCTTCCTCCGCTTGTCCTTTTTATGTTGATGCTTTGTCTTTGGCCCTCTTTCCTTCTCACTTTACGTAAGTTTTCTTATCTGATATCTAACTGGTCTCATGGTGTTTACAACCACCTATTACAGACTGGTAAGTCCCAGATCACATTCACCTCCAGGCCTTACCAAGATCTTCAGACTCCATACTCCTGCATGTACCCATATTTCCCAAAGGCACCTTGAAACCAACATTGTCCAGAATGAACCCATCATTGCCTCCCCCTTCCCCAAGAGACCTCCTCCTTCTGTGTTCCCGGCATCAGCCATTGGTGACATCACCCACCTGGTCACCCAAGCGAGAAACTGGGCAGTCATTTCTACTTTTCCTCTTCATTCTTCCCATAGACCTAACCATTCACGATATTAGAAATCCAGATGGTAGGGGTTTTTTTGTTGTTGTTCTTGTTTTGTTTTTGTAGAGAAAGGAGGGCATAATAATTGGACACTGGTAATATTGTAATTCTTGATATGAACAGGGCTTACATGGAAGTATTCATTTTAGGATCACTTGTCCAGCTGTATATCTATAATTGTGCAAATTTTGGTATGGTATGATATACCAAAAATATTGTATATTTCAATAAGAAAATCCTTTATAAAAAGGAAAACAACATCTACATCTTAATAGAATGTAGTATTGTATATAATTGAAAAGGGGATATCAATATACAGCTATATTTTAGAGAAGCAGTTCTGAGAAACTGGGTATCACAGCACATATGCCTTAAAAGCTATTACCACTAAATTACTGAAAAACTATCAACCACTGACAAGTGTCCAAGGCATACATATTTACTACCACAAAGAACTCATGCAGAAATTTTTATTTAGACACAATTGAAAAGCTTCTCTTTGTGTAGAATATGCTTTACTTTTCAAATAAAGCCAAAATCAGAAATGGTTCTAGGTCATTTTTTTTCCAGCTGACATTACTTGGGAGTTGCGATTCAATTTCATTTGTTTTAGAGCCTGGTGAATGCTTCGGTCCGAGGGTTCTGGAAGGCTCTTCCTGGACTTTGTTATAGACCTTTACAAAATTTCTCACTGTGTATGAGTACCTGGAAGACATTCTAAGGTTTTATCTTCATATTCTGATGCAGAATGAGAATGCATAAAAAATTCTGTGCCTTTCATAGGCCAGAAATGGTGTAGCAGCTTCCAGGTGTTTTTCTGTGTGTGTGTCTTGGGGTTCAGGATTTTATATTGAAAGAGCTTTACCTTTAAAAATAAGAACCATCAGCCCTGGCCAGTGTGGCTCAGTAGGTCGGGTGTCATCCCATAAACTGAGAGGTCATGGGTTCAATTCCTGGTCAGGGCACGTGCCTAGGTTATGGGTGTGGTCCCTGGTCAGGGCATATATGAAAGGCAACCACTTGATGTTTCTCTCTCATATCAATGCTTCTCTCCCTCTCTTTCTCCCTCTCTTCCCTGCTCTCTAAACCCCCTCTCCCTTCCTATCTCTCTAAAAGCAATGAATAAATGTCCTTGGGTGAGAATAAAACAAACAAAATTTTAAAGTACCATCAATATTAGATCAGTGCATTTTGATGGTAAGATTGGTATCCGAATGAGCCACATTCATCTGGTGGTCCAGCAGGAATAGCAAAAGAGATAAAAGTTGAACCACCTCTGGCTACCTGATGCCTCCACTTGTAGTTACACATGGCAGCAGCCAGTTGCTCCCCTATCTTCCTCACTCACAGCTACTGTACAGGTTTCTTGGGCAGCCATAGCAGGGTGGCCGCAGCTTGTGACAAAAGGCAGAGAGCCCATAGGTGCTTTTCTTCCCAGAGATGTATAAGCTCCCCACTCTGTCACCTCCTACAACCAAGTTTTAATATATTTATTAATATATCCATAGATACATTCTCCCTGACCTCATAGAATTCTAAGCCTAGGTAGGAACTCAGATATTGGAAAACCCCCTTACTCTGCAATTTTGATAAATTGGCCTTTGCCATATTCTCCCATATACAAGTTTCTACTTCAGGAAATTACTTAGATCCACAGTTCCTATAAAATGTTGTTTCTCCACTTACTCTTGTCAGTGCCCTTCCAGGAACCCAAATCTGCCCCTTAACCCCTGTCAAATGTTACTGAAACCTTTCCCTGAAGTTGGCTGTTTACCTACTAGCTTGATTTTCTGGCTGCCTGTCTGCCTGGCCGCCTGGAGTTATAACTGAGTTGTGCACTTCTCACTATTGTGTTTCACCTATCAGTTGGAATATGATTATTTTCTTCAACTGGACTCCCACGTTTATTTTTGCTTATTTTTTAAGTTACAGTTGACATACAACATCGTATTCGTTTTGGGAATACAACATAGTTATTAGACATGTATATATCTTACAAAGTGACCACTCCTGCTTTTGCAGCGTAAGCTCCCTGCCACAGGGACTGCGGTCAGGAAGAGAGGACTTGTCCATAGTTCCAGCAGTCCAGTCTAGAGTTTCCCTGAGGGACACACACTAAGACGGCCCGTTATCCTTGCCTCCGGGCATTCACACCTCTGTGTAATTCTCTCTTGGGTGTAATTAGAAACAGTGACTTGTTTGGCACCAGCAGCAATCAGCAAAGGTGATGTGCTGTCATACCCCTGATTTGCATATGATTGTAACTTCCACCTTGCTGGGAGACTCTGTTGACTGTCTCCCTCATTAGCTTTGGTGAGGCCAGCTGCCATATGGATGCCCATGTGGCAAAAACCTAAGGATGGCCTCTGGCAAACAGCTAGAATCTGCAACTCTTCGTCCAACAGCTCACAAGGAACTGAATCCTGACCGTGAACCCGGAAGAGACACCTTCCTCAGTCAAACGTCAGCTGAGACCCCAGTCCTGGCCAATAACCTTGGTTTGTGAAAGACCCCGATACAAAAGGCCCAGCCAATCCATGCCCAGACTCCTGAGTCATAGAAACTGTGAGATAATAAAGCTGCATGTTGTTTTAAGTTACTAAATTTCTGGTAACTTGTTACATAGCAGTAGATTATTAATATAGTTTCCAATACCTACCCAACTCCCAGAGGTCACTGAATTTAAGTGGGTTAGTCCCAGGACAGTCCCAAGTTGTCACATTTTTAATAATAAGCCTTAAACTTGATAGGCTTTTGAGTGTGAGGAAAAAGTAATATACCTACAAAGATCAATTTCTAATGCTTTTAAATTCTGCTCTTTTTGAGTTTCTAGGTTGAGTTAGTGAACAGTTAGTGAATTTCCAAACATTTCTTTCATTACAATTGGCAGAGACATTGTTCATTGTCATACATCACAGCAAACTGTATTTTCCAAAGATTGCTGCAATAGAATCCCACCCTGTATGCTCTTGTGCGATGGGACCTTGCCGCCGATCCATCAAAGATGGAGTCTAATTCCCCTCCTCTTGGATCTTGGCCAGGCTTCATGACATGCTCCCAATCAATAAAATGTGCAGACGTGCAGAAGCAATGCTGCATGATTTTTTTGTTTGTATTGTTGACACTATTACAGATGTCCCCATTTTCCCCCAATGCCACATGATTTTTGAGGCTAGGTAGGTCACAAAAAGCCACACAGCTGCTGCCTGGTTCTATTGTTACTCTTCCTCTCAGGACCCTTCCTTTCAGCTTGTTCCCTGTCAGAAGCCAGCTACCGTGCTGTGAGAAGCCACAGCCAGATGGAGAGGCCACATGTAGGGCTCCAGATGACAGGTTCAGCTGAGCCCAGCCTTTAAGTCAGGTAGAGTGAAGAAGCTCCCTGATGGTTCCCCCATGGTTCCCCCATGGTTTGGATCATTCCAGCCATTTGAGTTTCCCCAGACAAACTCCCAGACGTTGTGGAGCAGGGACAAACTGTGATGGTCAGTATTACAAATCAAACACTAATCTAGATGTTGCTATGAAAATAATTTTGTAGATATGATTAACATCCACAATCAGTTGACTTTATGTAAAGGAGATTATCCTAGCTAATCTGGGTTAGTCTGATCCAATTAGTTGAAAGGCTTTAAGAATAGAACAGACTGAGGCTTCCCTGAGGAAGAGGAAATTCTACCTCCAGAACGCCTCTCCTACAGCCTGCCCTGCAGATTTCAGACTAGCTCAGCCAGACTCACGAACCTGAAAGCTGATTCCTTGCAAAATGTTTCTTAATATACATGAAGAATATACACATCTCTTTCTCTGGTGGACCCTGATACTAAGCCGTGTGGCCATACCCTGTCTGAATTCTTTACCCACTGGATTAACATCATAATAAAATGGTTGTTTTTTATGTCAATAAGATTGAATTGTTTGTTATCCAGCAATCAACACCAGAAAACTTCCTGTTACTTAATTGTCTTTTAAAAAAATTATCTAAATCATGGGAGAGCACTGACTGTGTGTACCTTGAATCTCTTTCATACTTCAGGCAAAATAAATGGAAAGTGGAGTACAGTTCCTGAATCTAAATACATTTTCATTCATTATAACATTTAACTCTAAATCTAAAAGCATCTTTCTATCTTTACCCAAGACTGCATTAAAAACATGCAAGACAAAAAGCTTCCTAACTTATTCTTAGAGAAGGCAACTACATTTGTAACCCTTACTAATATTGGCCCTTACTAATAGATTTCCCTTACTAATATCAATGTGCCGGGACCACATAAATAATATTAATTATTATATCATATAAACAGTCATTAGCATGATCTAAGTTGTAGCCCTACCTTCTTTTACAGAACATCTATTCTATAAAACCACCCCTTCCCTATCACCAGCTTTTTTCCTCTGAGAATGCCCATTTGAGCTTCCTCTTGAATAAGCATAAACATCTTTCCACTTCCACCTGATACACACCACTTCCCCCCATATACCTTTAGCACTGTTTCGAGGTATCTAGTGCTGAACCTCTCATTGACTGTGAAACTTGGCAAGGGTGGTGCCCAAGCACAAGGCTGGAATCAGCTGTCCATGGTGCTGATTTCTGTGCCAAGGACACTGTAGTCCAATAACACAGCAAACTGTCTCATGCTACTAATGAAACCATTGACCCTGGCTATGGGAGCCAGAGACTCAGACACTAGATTGTTCAGGTACTGCCATGAAAGGTGTTGAGTGTTCCTATGGTGCCAGAGGCAGGGTTTGTTTAAATCTCCTAGTGACATTAATGCATGAGTGCCCTGACTGTATACATATTCCCTGTACGCACCCTATTCATCCCTTCACTTTTTGCAACATGCTCCTTTGAATGGGCACCAATGCAATGCTGCTCACTGACTTAATATAGTACTAAGTTTTTAGTGAAAATGGATTTTTTCCATTTTTATCATCAGCCCTTGGCCTCTTTGAGACGAATTCATGATCATCACTCTGAAAAGCAAATTTCAATAGCAGGCAGAATGTTACACTCAAAATTGGTCCTTAATTCCAATTCCCAAGCTTGCTTGTTAATTCTCTCTTCTCTTGGAATAAACTTGTCCTCAAGAGTTCTCTCAGACCTTTCTCCAAACAGACCCCAAGTGAACCTGCCCTGATGTGTTGGATTCTAAAGGGAGCAGCACTTAGGCCTCACCTGGAAATGCCCACCGCACCACATTTCTTTAATAATTTAGTTTATTTAAGGAAAGTTGTAAGTTCTTGTTTCATTCTGAGAAGTGAAAATCCAGAACTTCAATTTTAAATAAAATATTTTATTTTTGTGTGTTGGCTTATTTACTGATTCTAATCTTGCAAATAGTACAGTAGATAAGAAATGGACTTTGGAGCAAGACTATGTGAGTCCATCTTAGTTCTGCCAATTACTAAGCGTGAGATTGAAAAAGTCACTTGATCACTGCCTGCTCCTTAGTGTTCCTAGCTGTAAGATGAGCTTACTAATAATGCATACACCACAGGGCTCCAGTGGGGATTAGTTCACATTAATAAGTAACATTGGCCTACAACAGTTGATTGGTATATAGCAAGCACCATATAAAAATTTGCTAATATTATTGAACAATTGCTTAGTTGCTGTAACTACACCAATCAGCACCCATGCAAAGAGCTTCTCATTTCGTGACACTGCATGAGTAAGAATGGATGTGCCAGGAATTTTATTTATCTAACACTTCTGTGCATTCTGAATTGGGGAAGGGAGGTAATTATTGGAAATTGTGCAAACGTTTGTATTTATTTGCAATAAGGCATTCATTCTAACACATGTCACAATTGGAAGAGTATGTTGGTTAGGAGCTAGTTTACAAGCAAATGTGTTTTATTGGCATATAGACATTGTTCCTGTGTAAATACAGACATGCAGCTTAACCAGAAGCTGGCGCAGCGATACGGTGTTCATACATTAGCTTTATACGTACCCAATGTCAAGCTCCTGCGTGTCAGGCTACGTTATTTAATTATATTCCACTGGCATAAATGTCAAAATCACTCCTATTTTGACCAAGAGGAATATCTCCCACAAAGGATCTCCATTCACTTCTAATTTGTATATTTTCCTTATTCATTAGCTAAAAGTACTGAGTACCTCTAATGAATTAAGAAAATTTAAAACTAAAGTGTAAATGAAAACTTAAGATTTATACACATATATATATATACCTGAAAATTCACAGAAGTTTAATTTCTAAAAAGCCAAAAATTGGAAGTAACCAAAATTCTTTTCAATAAGTGAAAAGGCAAACAAACTGTAATACAGCCAAATCATTAAGTCTAACTTAGCAAAAAAAAAAGAAATGAACTACTGATATGCGCAACAAATAGGATGACTCTCAGGGGAGGTGTGCTGGGTGAAAGACAGTCAAGCTCACAGGCTTACATACTATATGATCCCTTTTACATAACATTCATGACAAGATGAAGTTACGGAGATGGAAAATTAACTAGTGGTTACCAGAGGCTGAAGACAGAAGGTAGACGTGTGGCTATAAGAGGAGGCACGAGGAACCCTTGTGATGACATCTTGGCTGCGATGGCTTCACAACGGATCTACACATGTGATGAAACTGCACAGAACTAAATGTGCACACGCGAGTGCATGGAGTGTTGACAAAATATGAGTAAGATTGATGGATTTTATCAGCATCCATCTCCCAGTTATGATACTGCACTATTATAAAAAAGAAGGCATACCTGAGATCCGGCCAAGATGGAGGTGTAGGTAGAAACCCTTCACTTCCTCGCACAACCAAAAGGAGGATAACAACCAATCTAAAATCAATAAACAACCAAAAGTGCCAGAAAATCACACTGCATGGAATTCCGACAACCAAGGAGTTAAAGAAAAAATCAACCAGAACAACCACACTGGTGAGCCAAGACAAAGAAATATGGCCCAAATGAAAGAACACAGCAAAACCTCAGAACTAAGCGATGAGGAAATTGCGAACCTATCTGATGGAGAATTTAAAGCCCTGGTAATCAAAACGCTCACAGAACTGATTGAGCTTGGTTGAAAAATGAAAGGACAAATGAAAGACACCCAAAATAAATGAAATAAAGCAAAATATTCAGGGAACAAACAGTGACAGGAAGGAAACCAGGATTCAAAGCAATGATTTGGAACAAAAGAAAGAAAGAAACATCTAACTGGATCAGAACGAAGAAATAAGAATCCAAAAAATTGAAGAGAGGCTAAGGATTCTCTGGGACAACCTGAAATGTTCCAACATCCAAATTATAGGGGTGCCAGAAGGAGAAGAACAACAGCAAGAAACTGAAAACTTATTTGAACAAATAATGAAGGAAAACTTTCCCACTCTGGTGAAGGAAATAGACTTCCAGGAAGTCCAGAAAGCCCAGAGAGTCCCAAAGAAGCTGGACCCAAAGAGGAACACACCAAAGCACATCATAATCAAGTTACCCAAGATTAAATATAAAGAGAGAATCCTAAAAGAGGCAAGAGGAAATGAGAGAATTACCTACAAAGGAGTTCCCATAAGACTATCAGCTGATTTCTCAAAAGAAACCTTGTAGGCAAGAAGGGGCTGGAAAGAAGCATTTGAAATCATGAAAGGCAAGGACCTACATCCAAGATTACTCTACCCACCTAAGCTCTCATTTAGAATGGAAGAGCAGATAAAGTGCTTCTCAGATAAGGTCAAGTTAAAGGAGTTCGTCATCATCAAGCCCTTATTATATGAAATGTTAAAGGGATTTATCTAAGAAAAAGAAGATAAAAAATATGAACAATAAAATGACAACAAACTCACGACGATGAACAAATGAACCTAAAAGAAAAGAAAAACAATGAAAACAAAAACTAAGCAAACAACAAGAACAGGAACAGAATCAGAGAAATGGACATCACACAGAGGGAGTTCAGTGAGGAGAGGGAAGGGAGGAATAGGGGGGGAAGGTACAGGGAAGAAGAAGCATAATTAGTAGGCATAAATTAGATGGGGAAAGATAAAAAAGGTGTAGGAAACAGAGGACTCAAAGAACTTATATGTATAACCCATGGACATGAACTAAGGGGGAGGGGATTGCTGAAGGGTTGGGGGGCAGGATGGAGGGGGTAAAGAGGGAAAATTGGGAAAACTGTAATAGCATAGTCAGTAAAAAATACTTTAAAAAAAGAAGGTATACCTAAGAATTTTTATAAGGTATTATATAAATATCAACTTAAAAATGAGAAATCTAAATCTAAAGGTAGTGTGATTTCATTACTTGAGACTCATAATGCTATTTTTAAAGCACAGGTCGATGATTCTAATTCAATAAGTATTTATCAGTACATACAGCCTACTGAGCTCTATGCACAATTATAGGCATTTCAGCATAGAAAATATATGATCTTCAAGAATTCTTTTGTAGTTACTACAATCCCCATTTTACAAATAAAGAAACAGATTCAGTGATGGAACTCGCCCAAAACCCCACCTTCAATATACAGCAGGTCTGGCATTTGCCTCTGGTACCGTGCTTTTCCCAGCACTAAATCCGAGTGCCCTCTGCCATATAGAAATGTCCTTTGTATAGAAACCAGCAACTATTTAAAATGAACTTAGAAACCTAAATGGTAAATCTTGTGTTTCATATCATTGTAAGTAGTTAACTAGTTTATTCTTGCTATAATCTGTGAGTTTGTTTTACTTTTGTCCCCTGGCCACAAGAAAAACTGGTCACTCTCTTCCAACATCTCTAAAGATCATCCTACTTCTTTCCCCACATCCATCCCTTCAAATATCAGCCTATATTCAATCATTAAACCCTCTTTGTCCACCCCAAGCACTGTCGTGCTGAGCTGTTGAAGACAGGACAATCGGAGACAGTGGTACCACAGTAAAGGCCTGACCTGCAGCCTGCTGAGCCTCACTGGGAGCCACAGTCTGCTTTCTGGCCAGATTGACCAGCTGGTCCCAGCCCGGCCTTTTGATACGTAAAGTGCAAATGTATTCCCCTTTTTCACGACATTACTCAAATATTTGAAGTGAGCTATCAAGTTGCCCAAGTCATCTTTTCTTCAAGCTGCTGAGCACAGTCCAGTTGACCCATGTCTCCTTTAAGGCATGGTAACCAGAAATGACTGTAATGGGACTGCAGATGGGGTCCGCCCAGAACAGACCAGTCTTACTCTCCTCATCACTCTAAACAGTGATTCTTACTAACGCAGACAGGTTTCCATTAGTCTCCTTGACATCCAGCCGCTACTTATAAAATGAAAATTTACATGCCACTCCCAAGCCATATTTCCCTGTTCCTGTAATTGTGTGAGTGTTGTTTGTTTCTTTGTTTCACCTTATTTTTTACCAAGGTATACGTCATTTCATACATTCAACAAGGATATTAAATACCTGTTTTTATTTGGCATTTTTATTAGTGCTAACATTATAGAAATGAACAATCACTACTTCAAAAAGCTCATTGTTGAGGAGGATGAGGGGAAAGGACAGCCGAACAACCTGATTTTCTCAGTGTGATGAGAGTTATAAAAGAAGTAAGTGTAAGAGTGTTACTGTATTTCAGCAAAGAATCCTCAGTCAGCCTGGGGGAGGGGGAGGTTGAGAAGTGGTTTACAGGTAACAGCAACTCTCAAGCTGGTCTCGGAGAACCAGAAGGTAGCAGAAGTGTCAGCGAGGAAGTGATCAAGAGGACATGCTGGTAGAGCCCCAGCGTGGGCCAATGTGAAGCTCAGGTTCTCGGTGTGATGGGAAGAGTTCCTGATGAAGTCCACCCTGTTCTGCCCAGGGCTCATTGCGTAATATGTTAGTTATCTTGCCAAACTTTACCCACAGATTTGATAAGCATGTCTTCTTTTTTGCCATCCAACTCTCTGATAAAAAGGCTGCTCGTCCTATTGTACAATTTAAAATACTACTCTCCGCCAAAAGGCGATTATGAGGGATGTTACCAAATGTCTGCCTTAAAGTCAGACCATTGTGACCATTGAGTTATTTTGATCAGTCACACCAAAAATTGTCAAAAACACTTGTTATTTTGGCGGGGGAGGACTGGTAGTGACCATCTTAATGGGCATAGTGTGGTATCTTCCTGTGGTTTTCTTTGCATTTCTCTAATTGCTAGTGACATTGCACATCTTCCCTGTGCTTATAGGTCAGCTGTATATCTCATTTGGAGAAATGCCTCCTCTAGTCATTTATCCATTTCTAATTGGGTTGGGTTTTTTTTTGTCATTGTTGTTGAGTTGTAGTAGTTCTTTATATATTCTGGATATTAATCCCTTATCTGTATACTGTAGGCAAAAACCAGGGTTTTCCCAACGAGGAGCTTATGCTTACCAGTTCTCATATAGTAGGTGTCCGGGCGTATTAGCTGTTTTGTAACTCTTTAAACTACGTCAGAAAGGTCTTCAGAAGACTGTGTGACTCATCCTCACTCTTTAAAGAGACGTCACTATTATTTGCAAAAGTTAGCACAGCTTAAATCTAATTTTAAATTCTTAAAATAGCAGAACAGGTCCACCAAAATTCTCTAGTCCAGCTCATAGTGAAAGAATGATGCACCCTTGGTGTAAAATAATAGATAATGGCAGTAATTAAGATAAGCCTAATAGAGTTTTTGACCATTATCAAGCACTGTTGCCAAATTCTCTAATTTTATCAAAAGAAGCCCCAAACATATATTTTATATATCTCCCAAATTTTTAAAATTTGGGAACTAATTTATTTTAAAAGAAACAAAAACACTGTGTAAGTCAAACTAAATACACCTATGGGTCAAATGAGACCTATAAACTGTTGGTTTCTTAAAAATCTCTCCTCTGGATTGGTTGTAATACTTTCCAGTCACTGAGGGCTTACTTTGAACAATGCCCTGTGCTACGAATGTTTCAATAACTATATGATTAAGTTTGCATTCTTATGATCTGGGTTCCATTGATTGGAATAACATTAAAACACCCACTTTACATTTAAATAAACTGAGACGCTGGGAGATTAGGTTACGCACATCATATGACTTTGTCAAACATACCACATTCTCAAACTCAAATTTTTAATGGCTGCAACATAGAAATGCCTTTAAGTCATGTGCAATTCCGAGCACGTTGTTATTTCACTTCTTTTCTCCCATTGGTCTCCAAAATACCAGGTCAAGAGAAAATCAAGGTTGGGAACTGCTGCTCTATAAGACAAAATTGAGTAAAATTGCGAACGTTTGCTATATACTCTGTGAAAATCCTACCTTAAGGTTACAACTTTTAGTCTTACAAACCCACTGCAATTTTTGAACAGAAAAAAGTCTTAAGTATCTTTATTTAAATATGAGATTGAAGCTGGGAAGAACAGAACAAGGTGGGGGGCAGGTAAGTAAGGTAGCACAGACACTTGGAAAAGATAAAAACCAATACTACACTCACCAAACTTTTCTGAGTATTGACTATATTAAAAGCTCTGTGCAAGAAGTTATTTTAATAGTCTAGCGACTATGATGATGTCAGATTTGAGGACATTTTAGATCTAGAATCAATAGGAATTGGTGACTGATATGAAGTGGATGGTATGTGAAAGAGAATAATCAGTGACAATGACTCAGAGGGCAAGAGGAGAATGGTGGAGTCATTAACCGAGATAAAGGAACACAGAGGAAAGAGCAAAACTTGGTGCAGAGTATATAATAGAGCGCACTGACAATTGGAGAGGGGTTCCAGGGGACAGTGCAGGGAACATATGCACAATCAGTAAAACAAGAGACAAGTAGGGTGAGGTCCAGATGGATAGAGATGAGATTTGGGAGAGGAAGCACTGGAGGCATCCTTACCTTCTGGGTGTTAATCATGAGTCCCAAGGAGAAGAGTGAGAAAATTACCAAGTTGCCTGGAGGGACATGGTAATAACAATGGAGTAGAAAGGACAATGCATAAGAGTCCAGTTCCAACATTCCAAATGGTACTTGGCTATCACAGTTCAATAACATCTTTCTAAAATAATATTTCCCTAGATTTCTCATATTGAGTGAGCTGTCATTGTGGTTCAACTTCATGGAATCATTGCTTGAAGTTTAAGATATAATCAAGGGCACTGGATTTTCAAATGGTACTATACAAAGTCCTAAAACTCTGACGGAGGGGCTTTGGGACCCACTGCAGGGAATGAGTCTGGGCCCTACCTTAATCTAATCAGTGAAATTCCCTCTTAATTTTTTGTATATGTTGGGCTTTTCAGATGCAGGTCACTGCTAAAACAATTCTACTGTTAAGATTTTTTTTAAAGAAAAAAAGCTTTAAAAATTCACTGAAATTTCTCAGTCAAGTAAGAATTAGGTAATTTGTTAGGCATCATAAAGTAATGAGGTTTATAAATTTCCATAAATTACAGCACATTTAAAGGCATCCCATTAATAATGTCACTCTCACTAACATTTCTAGTTGCATTCTTGAGTGAGTAGAAAAAGACTAATGATATTACTAGTGTGCTGGGAATTTCCCCAAATCCAGCTAGACTCATGAGAGTGTGTTGTTAATGTGAAAGGCATTCTTCATAAGTGTTGGTGGGAACAAAGGCTGAGAACTGCTGATCTTGATAATATCCAAAGTCCTTAACACTTACAAGATATCTAACCCTGCGTCTTCCATTCAGAACCAGGGAAGAATGATGGCTTACAAAAGGATCAGAGAGTGAGGTCCTTCCCAAGGGCCACAAGTCAGAGCTGGGATGCCCTTATACGACAAAGCCATTTAAGTGTTTCACCAAGATGAAGGGACAAACTAGGCTAAAACCTATTCAGAAAATCCAAACCAGAACAAGAACATCAAATTAGCAAGGAGAAAGCATGAAGTAAGTGGAAGTGAGGGTGAGGATGAGGGTGAGAGTGAGGGTGACGAGGAAGGAGACTGACTCAAAGCAAATGTAGGCCTTCAGATGTGTGAAGCATAGGGACACTGAACTGTCTTCAACACCTGAAGTAGGTAAATGGATGCTCACACAGCATTTATTTCTTTAAGCCTCAGCAACAATGGATTTTTAAAAACTATGTCTTATCTTAGTTGGTTGAAGCATCATCCCATAACCAAAGGGTGGCAGGTTCAATTCCAGGTCAGGGCACATACCTAGGTCGAGGGTTCGATCTCCAGTCCGGGCATGGATGATCCCCCTGTCTGGATGTGTAGGGGAGGCAATGAACGGATCAATGCGTGTCTTTCACATTGAAGTTTCTCTCTCACCCGTCCTCTCTCCTTTCCCCTGTCTCTAAAAGCAATGAAAAAGATGTCCTCAGGTGACAATAAAAAAGTAAAAATAAAAATAAATCAATAAAAGTTGGAACTTATGTAAGAACTCATGGGAAGTTATGAATAGGCATGAACAGGACAGAAATACACAGCGGGGGGAATGCTTGGGGTGGGGCGGATGAAATAGGTGAAGGGGATTAGAGGCACAAGCTTCCAGTTTAAAATTAAAAAGCCATGGGGACATAATGTACAGCATAGGGAATTTAATCAATAATATTGTAATGGCTTTGTATGGTGACAGATGGTAACTAGACTTATTGTGGAGGTCATTTTGCAAAATACATAAATATCGAATCACTGTGATATACCCCTGAAACTAACAGGATATTGTATGTTAATTATAGTTCAATAAAAGAAGATTTGATTAACAGTATGATTTCACTCTACCCTTAGCCACAGCCTTCTGTAAAAACCATAAAATACCTGTTATATCTATATTTAGGGCTGTGTTTCTGTGTGCATTGTCCCAGCCCTGTCACGTAGGCATGATGAGATTTGCAAAATAAATACAGACGGTGCAGTCTAGGGAGAAAAAGGGATGCCTGGCCACCAGGAGTTGGAACCGAACTTTGCTGACAGGACACAAATTTAAAAGTCAGCAGCAGCAGCATCTTTGGGGAGCAAGTCACTTCCCCTTACACACTACAAGGAGAGTTCCGCGGAAATGCAGTTGCAAGAGGGCATGACAGTAACAAAGCAAAGACTGAGCCAGCACTTTCAACCAGAGGCAGTAACCATAGGAGAGGAGTTCCCTGAGTGCTAAAGAAAGAGGGTTTAGTACAGTGAATAGACCAACACTCATTCAATTCCAGGTATGGAGTGAAAGTTTATTAAGCCTGTTGGTAAGAATCAATGTAGAGACACCAGGACTCATTTGTCATTTCAAGAAAGTCTTGTTCCTCCTGTCATACCTCCTCCACTCATATGCCTGATAATAAAAATATTATAATAATTTAATACCATCATTTAAAAATGTATGAAATATTTATTGCTAGGCATTATGGTAAACTTTTAAAATATATCATTTAATTAATGCTTATAATAAATCGACATTGTCCTAGGGATGATGGTGTCGATGAGTATCTTCACCACATACTCGTGCACACACACAGTCACCCTCAGCCACGCCCATTTGCTTTAAGGACAATTGACTTTCTTTGAAAAGTGCTATGTAAACTCAGCGTAAACTCCTCTTCCAATCAGATTGCAGTGCAAGCCATTTCTGACTAGAATTCAGAGTTCCCTGATTATGACCCTACAGACAAAGAGTAAGGCTGAGAAGCTCGGTGACAAGGCTGCAGGGCACACAGCAAGGGTTCAAACCCATGTGTTCCATCTGACCACAGGGGTTTTGTGAAGCTTTCTGCTTAAAACATATAACCAACAGGTTTTACACTTGATATTAATTGTTTATGACAATTAAACCTTCTACTATGTGAATAGAATATCCTTCAGGCTACAAGATACAGCACTCAGTTTAACCCAGTAGTGCGGTTGTTGTAAGGATGCCTAAGGAAATAGAAGACCCAGAAAAAGCTTTCATAGCCACTCAGTTTGACCTCATAAACCTGGTAAGTCATTCATTCTCAGTCAGCAAAACAGCAGTCATCCACAGCTCCAGCAACCCAGGAGTAGCCCTGTGTGTCAGCCCCTGGGTGCAGTCATTAGCTGTGGATTCATTCCTGTGATTCAGCTTTCCTTTTTCTCAGCGCCTGTTCAGTTTTGCTCCCCCTCCACCACTGCCACTACTCTTGCTGTGTCTCACCTCGAACAAAAGTGAAACAGATTCACAGACACAGTACAGTCTGATGGCTGCCAGAGGGGGTGGGGGGTGGGCTGGGAGAAAAAGGTGAAGGGAGTAAGAAGTATAAGTGGGTAGTTACAAAGTAGTCATGTGACGTAAAGTACAGCGTAGGGAATACAGTCCGTAATATTGTAATAACTGTCTGTGGTGCCAGGTGGGTTCTTGAAATATCGAGGGATCACTTTGTATACGATTGTCTAACCACCATGCCGTACACCTGAAACTAATGCAAAATAGCATTGAATGTAAACTGGAATTGAAAAATAAAACTTAAAGTTCTTTTTTAAAAAAAGCCCCCAAAAGAGAGGATCCAAGTTAAATGGTAGGTCACTATCCAAAATGGAACTTCCCTATGGTGCGTGATAAAGCGTTTGAGGAGAGCATCTGATGTGAAATGGACAAAAGAGGGAGAGGAGAGCACATTGGCGAGACTGAGCGGGGGAAAGGAGCCCCCAAAATGTATCACTATAGTCAGGGATTTAAAAAATTCACAAAGCAATAGCATGGTATAAAAAAAGGATACTTAGAAATTTATAAAAAGAACTCTTAAACATTATTAAAAGATGGTGGTACAGCAGTAGTAAATAAGCCAACAGTGGGAGCAAAATGAAACACTAGAAAATATTAAATTAATACCAAACTGGGCAGAAAAATATGAAAAATGAACAATGATTAATGGGACAAATAGAAAGTCAATAGCATAACTGTAGACTTAAACCCAACCAGATAATTACATTAAATGGAAACTGCCTAAACACTCCAATTAAAAGGCAGAGATTATCAATCTGTATTTAAAAAGACATAACAATATTCTATGTACAAGAAGGCACTTTAAATGTAAGAATAGGTTAAAAGTAAAAGGATGAAAAAATGTACCATGAAACCCTTCAAAGGAGCACAAGAAAATGTTTTTGGTATAATTGAAATGGTTCATACATGGATTGAGCAGGATTGTCAAAATGCATCAAACTGTACATTATATTGTTGATTATTAATCTGCCAAAAGTTTTCAATACAATATTATAAAGCCTTGTTGGGAGGATGGGAGAATGGATGGGTGGGAAGTATATATTGGTGCAGACAGGGAAGGAAGTGAAAGAGAGCTAAATCTTCACCCTTCATAAGAGAAAAGCAGCACATAATATCTAAAATGGGAAAATCAAGAAATAGCAATATATTCAGGCTCTTTAGAGGTGTACAGATATGGAACAACAACAAATTATCTGAAAATAAGTGACCGAGTTTGCCTTTCGGTAAAGGGGGATGTGGGAGGGAGGTGGGCAGTGCCATTGGTGGGGCTGGTGCTTTTCACAGTGAGCCTGATAGAACTATTTGACTCTCTAAACAATGGAAATGTAGTACTTTGAGATAAGGAAAAATGTGATTTAAAAAGTACTTAAAAGCCTAAAAACAGTTTTTAACAAATGGGTAGGAGTGACTACCCCATTGCCTCTCTCTGAACCCCTCACTCATCCTTTCACTGAGTAGAGGTAGCATGTAAAAACAGGACCAGCAGCAGTGAGGCCAGGTCCCCTCATAACTAGTTCCATTGCCTGTGGGACTGACATACTCTTTCCTCTGAAGAGTTCAGCTGCTGTACTGAACATATTAAGCATGGAATGTTAAAATTTATTTAAAATAATGGAAGTGCATGGAAAGAAAAATAAGAATGAGAAAATGCAAATAGCAAATGACATCAAGTGGTAATTAAGACCAAGCCCCTGAGTAGTTCTGTAGCTTCTCCAGGATGCTAATGATAGAAATTGGTAATGTAGTATTTTTTAATGAACCATTCCCACAATATGTCACTATTTATCACTTCTGCTTTTGTTTCCCTGAAAATACTCAAATACTCCTTCACCATCTGAAGTTATCAAAACACCAACTTATGCCAGTGCGGACTACCAGAATTACCTGCGTCTGATTTGGGGAACTGTGTAATCAGGACTGCCCACGGCTTAATCTCTCTTTGCTCTGTGCTTTCATTGTCCTTTGGAAGGATGAATATTAACTTAAAATAATCACTCAGTCCTGGATTCCTGGAACTTCTGATTCAACCTCTACTGGACATTAAGGCGTGGATTTGTGAAAAATTGGTAATACCTGATTATAATATTGACTCTTTGGGCTCAACACGTATCTACTATTGAACAGAAGTAACTAAAAATCATTAGCCAGAGCCAAGACTAAGTCCTCATTCTCATTATGAGCTGGCCTGCTGATCTGTTTTCAGGACTCCCTTTTCTGAGACTTAAAAAAAGTCTGGGCTTAGAGGAGAAAATAGTAGTAATTTTATTCTGACTTTAACTTTAAAATATGAGACCAGAAATAAATTTAATCAGAGAGGACCTGACATTAATTCTCTTTTATTGTGCACGTTCTCCACACTAGCCACCACAGTAGACCTTTTATATAATATTGTCTCTAATTTAACACAACTATGCAAGGTGGCTATTATTTCTTCCATTTACAGGTGAGCACTCGGACCTTTCAACACTGTGACTTTCCCTAGACCACGCAACAACCCACAGAAGCAATGTGACTGGCTGGGATCCCATCTTCCCATAATTATAACCTTGCACTGACTTTTAAGGGGGTGTGTCCTAGTAACAACAAATTATACCTACCCCAAAGTTGTCACAACAATTAAACAGATAAAATAATACAACTCAAGTACTAAGACCAGTGCTCTACACATATGCTTAACACATATGAATTCCTTTCATCCTCTCCCAATAAACACTGCCCAGTTACAGGTGTGTTTTCTTCCCTTTTTCTCCTCACATGAACACCTCCACAGCTGGACCTGGTTAAATGCCACTGCTTTTCTGAGCCAGTTCCTCACTTCCCTTGCCCAGGCTCTCTGTGGATGCACAGCTGCCATAGGCTGCCCATCTCCTCCTCCTCCTCCTCTTTAGGCCTCTCTTGGAGTTTGTTCTAACAACAGTGTGAGAAGGGAGTTCTTCCGTCCCCTCCTCAAGGGTCTGGGAAACAACACGTTGTTGCCACTCTGCACAACTATTTTCCGTAATCCTGGCAGCGCAATTCTTCTGATATTACAAAATAGCCCCATAAGATCCACATGTGTACACATTCATTCATCAATATATGAATCCATCCAATAAAAATACCCTAGTTACCTGCTATGTGTTACCCCCTGTGGTGAATGCCAGAGATACAAAGGTGAGTCATGTGGAAAATGGATTAAAGAGGAAGGTCCTAACTAGTTCAGACAGTTCATACAATATGGCAGGTAGTTTAGGCAAGAGATGACAAGGTCCTCATTGAACCAGAACAGTGACAGAGGAGCTAGGAAGCGGTGACTGAGACAGTCGTTGTAAGGAGGGTGTAGCAGGAGGAGGTGGGTATTTATCTGGCTTCACTTCTTCTACGGGATATTTTCTTTTCTCCCTTATTTTTCTTCATTTTTGTCTTTGTTTTTGCCGAATACTTCTTTTGTACTACTCAGTTGGACTTTCTTGTATCCTTTTTAGCAGTCTGAAATCATCCCTGAGACAAAATGTACGGTGTAGAGACATGAGTCCTCAGCCTATAAATGGAAGTCACAGAGGAGAGTGAGATGTCCACTGAGCACGTACAAAAGGAGAGAAAAATGGATGATTTTCATTTTAGGGTAGGAACAAAAGAAGGAACTGGCAAAGGAGACTGGAAGGAAATCATGAGATGACCCCGAGAGAACTGTGCCACAGGAGCCAAGCTGGCTGTGGGCCAACTGCTGCAGACAGATTAGCAACGAAGGAGTCTGAAAACAGCCCATTGCACTGGATGATTAGGAGATGATGGCCAGAAACGGCAACTTCATTGCCCTGGCGGAATCAGTTACCTGATTCCTAAAGAATGCGCCAAGGCAGAAAGTAAAGGTAATTCGCGTGAGGCATTTGGCTCAGAATAGAATAGGAGATATGAGGAGATAACTAGAGGTCACGGCTTATCAGGGATGAAGTTTTTCATATATATATGAAAAATATATATGAACATAAATATATAATAACTGGGTATGTTAAGATTGCAAGGAAGAACTGAAGTGAGAGAATAGAATAAAAAACAGGAAAGGCAGTAAGAAGCAGTGGGTCAGGTTCTGGGGGACTGAAGACTAGGGGTAAACACTGAATTAAAGGTTTCAGAGGCAGGCAGTTGGAATACGGAAGGTCAGGAAGCTTTGACACTAAAGTATTGAATTCATCATTCACATAGATAGTAGAGCCACCCAGGATCATGGCAGGACTTGGAAAACTGTGATCTAGATGACAAAACCCTCAACAAACGAGGAGTGACCTCAACTGTGTGACAACCAAAACAAGGTTAGATGGTAGTACGAACAGAAGGCAGAGTCCAAAATGCCTGGGGGTTTTGCTTAAGTGTGAAAGGGAGATGGTAGGCTGGGGATGATGGCAGCATTGAGGGCAGTCAGTGCTGCCTTGGAGCCCAGGGGCCTTGGAACCCAGGGGCCCAGGACGGTGGGAGGCAATGTGTAAGCGTCCCAGTGTGACCCCCGTGTGGGGAAGGCGTGGAGGAGGGATCCCGGCCAGAGGAAACCTGAGCTCCCGTTAGGGCAACAGGGTGGGAGGTTAACTGACACTCTGATGTTTACTGCTTGGAGGAAGGTTAGAGACGGAGGGTAGAGGAGAAAAGTTCACATCCATCCGTCCCTCGTTTCCTTGGAAAAGTGAAGATGACCACAACACACACAAGCCCCGGAATAAAGGCCTAGATACCGCGTTAAGGATGTCGAGCCTGGAAAGCAGATCTGAAATGTTCAGTGTTGGCCGATTCCAGGAAGGTTACTTGGCAGAGGAAGAAGGAAAGAGACCAGTGAATAAGATGACCACATCGCCAGTGAGTGTCTAAGGGGTCAGCATGGGGGATGGGTACAAAATAATGGGTAAAAAACCAATGTTTTTTAAGGCATTAATATATAATAAATTAACAATCAGAGACACAGGACACCCAATTCTTCCTTTTTTATTAAGAACTCATGGCAATGAACTGTGTGAAGAGCTCTACCATTGTCCCGGGGGAAGAAAATCTGAACTTGTTTGTATCATTTCATAAATCAAAGGATATCAAATATATTTCACTGTCTTGCTTTTTAACTTTTACTTTTTAAAAATTAGTTTCTTTCATGTGGTGCAGCTAAAGAAAATACCTGTTACTAGCTACAGTCACCTTGATGTTATAATAGTTCTCAGAGAATATTTTTAAGTGAAATATAGAAATCAATTAATGTTCCACATGGGATTCACCTGGGCATTTGGGGCAAAGGAGGAAATCCAAGTAATAAAATATTTCTTTAAAGATCATTTCATATTGCGTATTATCACACTTACATCTTAAAGAGTTTTAACTTGGACTTTTGAATATTGTACAATCTGAATAGCAGCCAGACTGATACAATTAATCTTAATGTTGCTAAATTAAAAAGTCAGTAGCTACTTGCCAGATAAATTTTTGATCGGTTACATCAATTTTTGCATAAAAACTATGCCCTCTAGAATTCTACACTTTTACAGCTCTTTCTTGTACTGAATAGTGTATAATCAATGCAATATTGAGTTCTGACCTTTTTGCTTTAATTTTTCACATTTGTATAATTTTCCAAGTGCATAATTTTCTAAAAAGCTAAGAAATGGACTATTGCAATGGTTATTTCCGTCAGATTAAATGTGCATTATAAAAACAATTATGATACTTAACACTGTTATCTTCCCTTCACCAAAATAACCCACTTTCTGTTTAGAATCTGGAAGAGGCAAACGGCTTTAATATTGCTATCTTATACATTTGATTTACAATAGTTATGTTTTCCCCATCATTAACATCTAACTTTTAAAAATATAAGCACCTATTGAATACATGGTTCAAAGTAGAGGCAATCCTTTAAAATGGCATCAATAATAGTTTACCCTTTTGCAGCAGGCAAAACATTGTTCTTAATACTTTTTGTAGCAACTCTATGCGGTGTTGACCACTTTATCACCATTGTATAGATGAGAAATTTGAAACAGATAAGAATTGTCCCAAGGTAGCACACTAACCTGCTCCCATCTGCAACATCCACCTTGTTCTGAACTCTGTCCTGTTATGAATCCCTCAGTTGAAATCACACTTCTAATTTCCGTAGTTTTCTGGGACATTTCAGCATTGACTAGGGAACTTGCCCCTCACTGTTCTGTTCCTCTTTTCTTCCTATTCTCAGTCAATCATAACATAATTTTCACCATTAATTTGAAAGTTAATATATATTTTTGAATGGAATTGTAAAAAATTTACAAATTTGGAGGACTTTACGACACTGAGTCTTCCCATCCAGGAACATGCCAAGATTCTTCATTTACCTGGATCTTATATTTATGGCTTTCAATAAAATGTTATGGTTTTCTTCGTATACATTTTACAAGCTTCTTGCTAAATTTATCCATAGGCATTATCTATTTTTTTCCATATTTTCCACTATATTTCCCATCTTTCACAGATTAAAACATCAATCAGAAAGCTCTTGGGTTTTGTATATTTCTCTCACATCTTACTGAATTCTCATATTCATTTCTAATGGATTTTCAACCGATTCAATTGTATTTTGAGGCATATATCTTCTGAAAAGAATAAATAATTGTGTTCATTTTTTTCAATATTTGTACTTCTTTCTTTTGCCTTTGATTAAAACCTGCAGCCCTGGCTGGGTAGCTCAGTTGGTTAGAGCATCATCCAGATACACCAGGGTTGCAGGTTCAACCTCAGGGCACATACAAGAAGCAACCAATGAATGCATAAATAAGTGAAACAACAAATCAATGTTTCTTTCTCTCTCTCTCTCTCTCTCTCTCTCTCTCTCTCTCTCTCTCTCTCTCTCTTCCTCCCCACCCCACCTCTCTCCCTCTTCCTTCTTCTCTCTCTAAAATCAATTTAAGGAAAATCTGCAGAACAATATTAAATAAGGTAATGAGGCAGGAAGTATTGGTTGTCCCCCAGGATACTTTCTTCATCCATAGGAAACCCTAGGTTTTAGATGAGCAACACAGCAACTTAGAATAAAGACTACTTTCCAACGTTCTTTGCAACAAAATAAGGCCTTGTGACCAATTACCGGCCAATATCAGAAGTACCATGTGGCAACTTCCATGGGCATTCTTTAAAAACAGCAGATACCACATCAGCCTTTTCCTTCTTTACCCATTGTCTGTTCCTCCATGTTTCTGCCTTAAACACAGATATGATATCTAAAACTTGAACTGTCATCTTAAAATCTGAGCATAAAGACCACACCCAAAGTGGCAGAATAAATCTTCGTACCTAAAGAGCCCATAGAGTCAACGCACTTGACCAGCCTTAACTGCCTTTCTACAGTTTGCTTGAGCAGAAGAGGGCCACACCTAATCCTAACAGACAAAATTGTGATAGTGATAATCACCCTTTTTCCTGAACCTACGGTAAATACTACTTGTGTTCACTACTTAGTATATTTACCACTGGCTTCTTATATATGCTATTTCTCAACTTAAGAAAGTTTCCTTCTAACTCTAATTAACAAAAGTTTGTAAATAAAAAATTACTATTTTAAAAAATGACTCAGGCATCTATTTAGATCAGCACTGTCCAATAGAACTTTCCACAATGATGAAAATGTTTATATCAGTGCTAATACCATATCCACAAGCCATATGTGGCTACTGAGTACTTGAATTGTGGCTACTGGAATAAAGAACACAATTTTTAAAAATCATTTAATTTTAATTGAATAACTACATGTGGCTAGTGTCTCCCATGTTAGAAAGAGCACACCCAGATGATCATAGAGGTATTATTTTTAAATCTATTATTATAAGATATTGAAATAAGAGATATTGTAATTCTAAACCATCTTTCATTTCTGGAACTAAACCTACTTAATAATGTTCCATTGGACTTGCAAATGTTGTTATTAATGTATTAAGATGGAGAAAATTGCATTCACTGGGTTTCTTAAAGAAAGCACTATATTTGTTCAGAAGAAATGCTTCATAAGGTCTCTTAGGATGGTATATAAGTCCTTGAGGGAATGTGAAAATAACAGGGATAATGAAATTTGCTCTCCATAATGAAGGAGTATAGAATTTTAAGTCCCAAACAGAAAAACTGAGAGTGATGGAGTGGAGCCAGTGAGGCTGAGAACTGCAGGAGGGAAGAAGGAAAGAGAAATGAAATATTAGTGACACTATAGAAAAGGAACTAGGAAAAAGAGGAATTTCAGAGGAGGATTTTCTGCAAGATTCTATATACCATGTAATATATTGAGTTGGCCAAAAAGTTCATTTGGTTTTTTTTTTTCCAGAAGATGGCTCTAGTAGAGCTTAGTTCTCTTTCACTTCATTCAAAACAATTTTTGTAGATTGTATTGTGACAGCTGTCATATCAGTATGCATTTTTAAAAAACATTAAAATTGGTGAATTTTTGTAGCCATTTTAATATTAAAGATGGAAGAAAATACAAAACATTTTCAGGATACTATGCTTTATTATTTCAAGAAAGATAAAAACGCAACTGAAACACACACACAAAAAAAAGATTTGTGCAGTGTGTGGAGAAGGTGCTGTGACTGATCGAATGTGTCAAAAGTGGTTTGCAAAGTTTCATGCTGGAGATTTCTTGCCAGATGCTGCTCCATGGCGGGGTAGACCAGTCGAGGTTGATAGTGATCAAATTGAGACATGAATTGAGAATAATCAATGTTATACCATGCAGGAGACAGCTGACATACTTAAAATATCCAAATCTATAAAGTCATTGGTGAAAATGAAAGATGTGTCTTTTATTTTATGGAAAAAACTAAACAGACTTTTTGGCCAATCCAATAATTCTTCCTTCCATCCCCACCAATTTCCAGTAAACTTCACCAAGATCATTAATATTGCAGTGTGTGTGGGCGGGGGTATTTATCAGATATGTTCACAGATACTTTATGTCACTGTCTTTCCAGACACACCAGGATTTAATATCCTCAATCACTTAAAACTAGTTGTGACTTGCATTGACCAATAAATGTAAGTGGAGGTAACACAGATTATTTCTAGACAGAAGCCTTCAGTGCCCATACATAGTTTTCTCCATTCCCTTTTCCCTCTCATGGCTACTGGCCACGTTCCACATAATGGATAATGGAACTACATAGAGCAGACCCATAGTCAACCTGTGATGAACACAGTGTAAGCGGGACATAAATCTTTGCTGTCTTAGGCCACTAAACTGTTTATATTGTCACTGAAGCATAACCTGGTCTACCCTAAGTCATACGAAAATTGATAGCTTGTAGTAGAGTGTTGCTGTATTAAAATATTTGGCATTGGATTAAGGAATGGGAAGTTCATGGTAAAGAAAATATTATTGAAGCTTGAAAAGGTTAAAATCTGTCATACAGTGAGAAATCATGTGGTACAAGGCAAAGCAAGTAAGGACAAATAGCAAATATGAGAATTGTTTCCAGAAAAGAATTGTGGTTACACCTCTTGGCACATGGAGCTGGCTGAAATCAAATAGGGAAGAAGCCATCGATGCTTCACAGAGACCTGTACTGCGATAATAACATCCCCCGGGACCAACGATGATTATGACTGTTCTAGACTTAAGACAACCATAGTTCCCAATCTTCTATGGAACAGGATGTGAGCCAATAAAGCTGCTTGCCCCAATAAAGGACATAGTTCCAGATGCTCCCTTCAGATATTACCAAAGAGCATAATGGAAAAGAAGGAATCTCTTAGGGGTAAAAACTAGGAACAATGAAGAATATACGTGATCAAGGAAGCCAAATCAGGACTTGATCAGGAATAATCCCAGACACGGGGATCTTTTCCTGTTACCCAACCCTTGTGTGTATTGAATATGTGAGGGGCAGATGTTTTAGTTCACAAGTTTCCAAATCAAAAGAAGCTACATTAAAGCCTGACAGAGACAATTAATATTTGACAAAGGAAGCAGGAGCATAAAATGGAGCAAAAACAGCCTCTTCAACAGATGGTGTTGGGAGATCTGGACAGCTACGTGCAAAAAAATGAAACTCTATCACCAACTTATGCCATACACAAAAATAAACTCAAGATGGATAAAAGACTTAAATATAAGTCGTAACACCATAAAAGTCCTAGAGGAAAACATTGGCAGGAAAATCTCAGACATTCCACACAGCAACATCCTCACAGACATGTCCCCTAAAGCAAGGGACATAAAGGAAAGAATAAACAAATGGGACCTCATCAAAATAAAAAGCTTCTGCATGGATAAAGAAAACAGCACCAAATTACAAAGAGAACCAACTGTATGGGAAAACATATTTGCCAATGATACCTCGGACAAGGGCCTGATCTCCAAAATATATAAAGAACTCACACGACTCCATTCCAGGAAGACAAACAACCCAATTAAAAAATGGGCAAAGGACTTGAACAGACACTTCTCCAAGGAAGACGTACAGAGGGCCCAGAGACATATGAAGAGATGCTCAGCATCACTAGCCATCAGAGAGATGCAAATTAAAACCACAATGAGGTACCATCTCACACCAGTCAGAGTGGCCAACATAAACAAATCCACAACCAAATGTTGGAGAGGATGCAGAGAAAAGGGAACCCTAGTACACTGTGGGTGGGAATGCAGACTGGTGAGGCCACTGTGGAAAACAGTATGGAATTTCCTCAGAAAACTAAAAATGGAACTGCCCAGCAATTCTGCTGCTGGGATTATACCCTAAGAACCCTGAAACACCAATCCAAAAGAACCTATGCACCCCAATGTTCATAGCAGCACAATTTACAATAGCCAAGTACTGGAAGCAACCTAAGTGCCCATCAGCAAACGAGTGGATCCAAAACCTATGGTATATTTACACAATGGAATTCTACGCAGCAGAGAGAAAGAAGGAGCTTATACCCTTTGCAACCACATGGATGGAACTAGAGAGCATTATGTTAAGTGAAATAAGCCAGACGGTGAGGGACAAATACCATATGATCTCACCTTTAACTGGAACATAATAATTGAAGAAAAAAGGAAACAAAATATAACCAGAGACATTGAAGTTAAGAACAATCTAACAATGGTCAGGGGGGAGTGGGGAGGGGACAGTGAGGAGAGGGGATTACAGGAACTACTATAAAGGACACATGGACAAAATCAAGGGGGAGGGTGGAGGTGGGGGAGGGAGGGGGGTTCAGCAGGGGTGGGGAGGAGGGATGGGGAGAAAAGGCACACAAGTGTAATTGAATAACAATACAAAGTTAAAATTAAAAAAAAAAAAAGTCTGACAGAGACTATTAGGTATTACCTCATTCTTACTGAAGAGACACCGTACATCACCCAGAGATGCTGGACTTTGAGTCTGGTATTGTTATACTATGGGAATTTCGAGTAGTCTCCAATGGGGACAATTGTACTTTTAATGTAGAAAACAGTGAGCCAAATAAATAACTGGGGTCCAGAAAGGAGTCTCTGGTAATCCTTAGGACTGTTCGCAAATGTTCCAGCCCTTCCTGCTTCCAGGATTAAGGTGGAATTGCTTTTAATCACACAGACATGTGATTTGCCTTAGCCAAAGATATCTAAGCAGAAATTACGTACATCATCTCTGCAACAGTGCACTAAGAGCCAGAATATGGTCCCCTAAGTCTCTTCCCACGGTAGCCATCACCACATAATTTCCAAATGCTTGACACTCTGAAAGCCTGCAGCCCTGGCTGAGGAAATCCCCAGCTGACCCTCAGTAGAGTAAGAAAGAAATGAGCTTTCATTGTTTTGAACCACTAAGAATTTGGGGTTATTTGTTACCATACAGAATCTCGTCTATCCTGGCAGATATCACGTGACTGGGTTTTCTGAGTAAATCAGAGAAAGGGGTAAGTTCTGCCCTGAACAGTGCAGGGAGAAATGGAGTCACCCTGTGCAGATAAGGAGACAGATATTTTCTGGGTTGCATTCAGGACGTATGCATCTATAGCCACATATATTGTTTTCTTTTTGTGCTATGTATTTTTTAGTTTTTAGATCAGAATTATGTCAGCTTTATCAAATGGATAGACAAATTTTGTGGGGTTATTTTTTTCTGTGCTTTGCAGTAGTGAAAGGAACAAAGGGATTATCTGTCTCTTAATTACTTTTTTAAGATCACCTATAAAACCATTTTCATCAGAAGTATTTCACTTGCAAATAAAAGATAAATTAAATTAGCTTTAGTAAAAATATTTAAAGAAATATTTTGTTCTACATACATGTATAGGGAGGACAGGTGAAGCACTAGCGACTCAACAATGTTAGAATCTACCTCTTTTGTTTTCTCTATTCATGTATATGTCTGTGTCTGAGTTCTGCCTGCTTGTCTGTATACATGAGCCTCTCTCTCAGCCAGAGAGTTTCTGTGTGCCTTTCTGTCATGGGCCAGTGTCCCTGCCTCCATCTTCGCTCTCCCTCTCCCACCACCACTCTCCCATCTCCCATTTCAGATGGGCCCTGTTCATGTGCGACAGGGCAGCTGTAACCATACCAGTTCCAGTCTTATATTACCTCCATTTAGCAACCCAGAAGAAGAGAACTTTTCCCACAGTATGAATACATAATCATAGGAAAGGAATCTGATTAACTCTATTTGGGTCATGTGCCCCACCTTGGGTCAATATATACAGGATATGCAAATATGGTCCAAAATTAAGGGTTACTCCTGTGGCCAGGAATCAGTGTGCTATGATTTCCTGCTACCACAGTATCATATAATTGGGGTGGGGGAGCATCCATCCCCAAAGGAAAGAATGATACTGACTAATAAGGAGAAAGAGTAAAATGTAAGGAGAGACATAATTACTAGGCCAATAAACTCACAAGATACCCACTCCCCCCAAAAAAGGTGGGGGTGCTTAGCTGTGGAAGGGAATGAATCTTTGGCAACCTTCTTCAATTACATCCATGGTCACATTCAGGTTTTCCACTTGAGTCCATTTAGATAATTTGTATGTTTTTAGAAAATCACCTATTTTCATCTAGATTTTCAAATTTATTGGCAAAAAGTTGAACAGGCTTTTCCTCATAATGTCCATCAAAATAAAAGCCAATTGCATAATGTCAAGGGCAACTCTGTAAAAGCAATTCTTTGGGGAACTAAAATAAAAGTATTTCAGGCTGCAGCTCTCTCTTGGTTCAGCTTAATCCAAGAATAAAATTGAGCGTGTCTGCAGAATGGATGGGCTGCATATCCTTCAGGCAATTCTCCATATATATTACTTTTTTACAATAGAGCTTTTGATAGGTACTGGGCAGCAGAGACTTCTAGGTTAAAACCCCTGACAAGAACTTGGAGTACAGATTATTTTACAGTGCTCAATTTCACATGTCTCCTTAGTCAGTCAAAGAAAGTTGCCATTCTCATACGGAAGTTGAGACAGCTAAATAGGACATATGTCTGCAGAAGAAGACACCTCAGGATCCCACAAAAGTAGGTCCATGGAATAAGTACACATGAACAGGGCCAAGCTGTTCTCAGAACAACGGCACAGCTGAACACCCCACAAGACAGAATGATAAAGAGCACTCTGTGAGAGCAGGAAGGAGCCGATGTACAGCCATCAGAGGCACGGATACAGCAGGTGAAAAGAAAACGTCAGGTAGGTTTTGTCGATGAAGTGCTAGCGGACTCGGTAAGATGAGAGGGATTCAATGGGCAGAGGGGCAAGAGAGCGCCATGTACATGTCTTGTGAAACATACTTCTTTAGAGTTCAGGGAATGCAGGAAGGGATAAAACAAAGGTTGGGTGAAAAAGATGAACCAGACTATTGTCCAGCCACTGTGATGTCAGGAAGTCCAAGCTAAACACTTGAGAGATGAAAACGTGGCCCTGAGAAACAAAAGGCTCCACATGTCCCAGCTCCAGCTGAGCTCCCAGTTGAATTCAGCCACATAAATGACCCCAGATAAAATCACAAAGGAAAAGTGCAGCTGAGCCCTGCCGAACTTAAATTAACACTGAGAAATAATAAACTGGTGTGGTTTTAAGCCACTGGCTTGGGAGTGGCTAGTTCTCTTAGGTATATGTCTAGGTCTGCAACTGCTTGCCTGGGCTCCTACCCTCCTTGTAACTAATGTGAGAAATGTAACGGTCAGAATTCCGATTCTAAACCATCCTTCAAAAAGGACTCATGAATGTTTTCTTCTTTGGGAAGGAGCACAGAGTTACGGGTATTGAATTTAAAAAGTAATCCGATGTCACTGTTAATTATACTGTCCTATTCACAGTCACCTAGTGTGCACTTTCTTTGGTTTCCCCCATGTTATAGAACGCTCCCCTTTACTATGATTTCAGCAACACTTTGAATGACTGTCTAGATGTTCTAAACCTCACATTTTGCATTTTTTCCATAAGATGCACATGGTGACTTGCATTTATAGGAGTGACCCTCACATGGGCTTCTCTCTGGGGCTCTGGCAACCCACTCCACTGCTATCTGTGATCCTCTTGCCTCTGTTCTTCAGGGCAGCCCCTTTGGAGGTGTGGATTTGTGACTATTTGTGAAAATCTAGAATACCATTTGAAAATATCATGGAAAGTTTGCTGGAATAACCTGTTCCTTGATTCAACATTCCCAGACAACAGGAGCAAAAGTAGCCTGATTCTTTGCTTACGCCATCCCCTCTATGTACACTGCCTTTCCTTCTCTTTCCCCTCGAGACTTCTCAGCCTTTGACAGCCACTCTCTCTCTCTAACCCTCCTCTCTCAAAAGGCAGAATCAAGTGTTCTTTCATCTGGTTCTCACAGTCTGGTCAACATAATTCTATGATGTGGGACTGCATTTTATTAAATCACTGCTCTACAAGCTCTTGTGCTGTGAGAACAGGTCCAGTTACCATCTCGACTCTTCCAGTCTCAGCATCAGTGCACAGCAAAGAGCGGGCACTTGTTAATTCTCAGCAGAATTAAAATTAAAGGTGAAAACCAAAGATAGCACCCATTTAACAAAATGGAAACAAACTCAAATGAAAGAAAATATTCTCATGATTAATTTTGGCAAGACCTTTTTAGAAATTATTTGTGAACATTATAACTAATTGTAAGTTAATCATAAAAGCAATGGTGGAAGATAAAGGAAAAACTCAAATAAAAATGTAATAACTGTGATTAATTCTAGAAAATCATTAATAGTGCAGTGATAAATATGTTGCTTTTTTAGTTTTATAATATCCTCTATTCTTCCTAGAACTGGAAGTCTGGTTTATAATTTGACCTGGAAATGATTACTGTATTCCAAGTCTGTAGGTTATCTGAGACTATATGGAATCCTTCTTCATCATTAATCTTAAATAGCAGGAGCAAGGAGAAAAGAGGGGAAACAACCCTGACCAGTTGGGGCTTCACTCCTTTTACTTATCCTTACAGCCTCAGAGGAAAGAGTGACAAATTAGACAACAGAGAGCACTATTATAAAATTCCAATTAGTATATTCAGATAATTTAGGAACTATTACATTCACTGAATCCAAAACAGATGGCGATAAAAAGAGCAATCAGAGAAATTTCTGGGAAGGGAGTAGCTTCACCAATCATTTCAAAGCCTCCCTGGCTGTAACCCCCAAATTAGCACCCTCATTTCCAGGAATACAGCCTCCACTGGTTGTGCAGAACAGCAGTGTTAACTAAGCTGGGGAGATCTGACATTGACCTTTCTGCCATCCGTCTTTTCATCAATTTTACTGAAGCATAATTTATATACAATAAACTACTTATTTTAAGATAACCATTAGAGGAGTTTCGACAATTTACGGCTATCACAATTTGTAACCATTGCCACCACAATCCAAATACAGAACATTGCCCCACCCAGAGATGTTCACTGTGGTTCTTTGAGGTCAATGTCATCTCACTCCTGGCTGTAGGAAACCATTTACCTGCTTTCCATCCTGTCCCAGTAGGTTAGTTTTCACTTTTTAGAACTCCAAGTAAATGAAATCACAGAGTATGTAATCTTCCTTGATTTGCTTCTTTGATGCATGTAATAGTTCTGCGATTCTTCCATGTTCTGTGTTCCTTTCTGGGCACTATTCCACTCTATGGTCATTCCAGTTTGTTTACTCACTCACTTGTCAATGGACCATTGATTTGTTTCCAGTTTGGCACTTTTATGAATAAAGTTGCCATGAATTTCATGAATAAGACTGTGTTGACATATATTTTCATTTATCTCAGGTATCTAATACCTATGCATGGAATTACTAGATAATATAACTCATGCTTAACTTCAATTGCAAAACTCTTTTTCCAAAGTGTGTGTACCATTTTACATCCCCTCCAGCAATGTATGAGTTGCAGATGCTCCACATTTTTGCCAACACTTGCTATTGTTAGCCTTTTTCATATTTTTAGGCATTTCAGAGGGTGACTAATGATGTAGTACTGCAGTTGTAGTTTGCATTTTCCTGACGACTAATAATGCTAAGCATCTTTTTTATGTGTTTATTGGCCATTTGTATATCTTTATTGCCAAATATCTGTCCAAATCTTATGCTCATTTACTATCAGGTTGTTTGCCTTCTTATTTTTGAGTTGTGAGAATTCTTCATATTTTCTGAATACAAGTACCTTTTTCATATATATACATTGAGAATAATTTCTCCTAATCTGTGGCATGCCTTTCATTTCCTGCATGGTTTCTTTCAAGGTTTTAATTTTGATGAAGTCTAATTTATCCTTTTAAAAAAAATAGGGTTTGTACTAAGAAATTAATGCCTGCTTCCAGGTCACATCAACTTTCTCCTATACTTTCTTCTGGAAGTTTTATAGTTCTGGCTTTTGCATTTATGTCTATGATCAATTTAAAAATAATTTCATTTATAGTGTAAAGAACATGCTGGGATTCATTGTGTTCCATGTAGATATTCGGTTATTCCAATACCCTTTGTTCAAAATATTACCATTTGACTCGCTGAGTTACCTTGAAATCTTTACCAAAAATCAGTTGTGTGTTTTTCTGAACTCTCTATTCCAGTTCACTCATCTATAGATCTATTTTATGCTAATATTCACTACCTTAAGCTCTGTAACTATAGCATCTTGAAATTAGATAGTATAATTTTCCACCTTGATTCTTAGTTTTCAAAATTGTATTGGATATCAGATTTTCTGTGTTTCCATACAAATTTTATAATAAGTGTGCCAATATCTACCAAAAAAAGGCTACAGGATTTTCGATTGAGATGTTACATCAGTAGAAAAATTTGGAGGACTTTGAAATTCTAATAGTTCTTATTCCTCCATTTCATGGACATGATACATATTCCCATTTGCTTAGATCTTTTTTAATTTTCGTAAGCAATATATGGCAATGTTCTATGTGTGGATATTAAACATATTTTGTTAAATTTAATGTTAGGTATTTTATTTTATGCTATGTAAATAATATTTGTTACTTTTAATTTGATTTTTAATTGTTACTAGTATAAAAAATTAAATAGAAAAAATTCAATAGAGTTTTACATACTTGAACTTGTATCATGTCATCTGGCTAAATTCACCTCTAAGTTCTAGAAGCTTTTTTGCAGATTCATTAGGAATTTTTACATATACTATCATATCTTTTACAAATACTAGAAATTTTTCCTTCTTTCTTTCCAATCTATATGCCTGTTATTTCTTGCCTGTTGCAACAGCTAGGATTTTCAGGAAAATGTTGAAAAAGAGTAGTGAAAGCGTATATCCTTACCTGTTCCCAGTCTTAGAGGGAGGCCAGCCAGTCTTTCACTATTAAATATGCTGTTAGTTGCCGGTTCTTAAGACTCCCTTTAGGATCCTTCCTCAAGGATTTTTTTTTAATCATTAATGAGTGTTGAATTTTTAAAAGTACTTTTACTGTACCTATGGAGATAATAATCTGTTTTCCCCCTTTATTATTCTTTCAATACGGTGAATCACACTAATTGTTGAACGCTAAGCCATCCTTGCATGTCCAGGACTAGCCTCATTTGGTCATGAGGTGTTATTCTTTTAATATATTGTTGAATTTGATTTGTTAATACTGTGTTAAGAATTTATCTGCCTGTGTTCCTGAAGGGTACTGGTCTTTAATGTTATTATCTTTTAATACCTAAGCTTCCAGGGAAATTCTGGCCATACAAGATTAACTTGCACAGTATTCCTTTCTCTTCTATTCTCTAGAAGGTCTTATATATGACCAGTCTTACTCTTCTTTAAATTTAACTTGAATTCACTAATAATTCCATCTGAGACTAGAGTTTTCTTTGTGGTAAGGCTTTTTATTATAAATTCAAATTATTTAAAAGGTGTAATGTTATTCACATTCTATTTCTTTTTGTGTAAGTTTTATTTGTGACTCACTTAGGTCCATTTTGTTTATCTCAAATTTGGTGACGTGTTACCATCATTTCTGTTTATTCCATCTGATGCACTTGAATAAGAACTTCTCTAGGATATATACTTACGTGTGGAAGTTAAGGCTCTGTTTATCCTCTCCATTGTATGTGCTCCTTTGCATTAATTTTTTTCTTATTTTAGTTTCTTCTACTTTCTTTGAGTTTGATTTTTTTCTAAATGTATGCCTAACTTCTCCTTTCCAGCCTACATTATTTTTCCTTTAAAAGCATTTATTACTACTATAAATTTCTCTCTAAATACCTTTTCCCCCAACTCTGAAATTTTGGTATTTAGTATATTTATCACCATTGAGTTCTAAGTCTATTTTCATCTTCATAATTATTACTTTTTGACTTAGAGTTATTTAGAAATAGATATTTCAAGTGTTCAAATATATGTGGTTTTGAACTTTTAAAATATTTTTGTTATTGATTTTATACTCACTTGCATTGTTGACAGAAAATATGAGCTGTATACCTCCTCTTTGAAATTTGTTGAGGCTGGTTTTATGATTTAGCAAACAATCAGGGTTATTTGCTTGCTTGTTTTTATTATTTTTATTTTTTTATTAAATCATTTTTGTTGTTATTCTATTGCAGTTGTCCTAATTTTCCCCCTTTGCCCTCCTCCACCCAGCCCACCCCTGCTCCCACAGTCAGTCCCCACACTGTTGTCCATGTCCATGGGTCACTCACACATGCTCTTTGTTTAGTCCCTCCCCCTTCTTTCCACCATTAACCCCCCCTCTTTAGTGTTCCTTATGTTTGTGAGAATATGTATCTTAATCATTGGTTCTACAAACATGACTCTCTCTCTCTCTCTCCATATGTATATAATTAACTCTGGTTGCTAAATGTGTGGTTCAAGCCTTCCATACATTCATTAAACTTTAGATCTACACCACAATCAATAATTGAGACGTGTTGAAGTCTTCCAGTCAATTATTGCACTTGTCCACGTCTCATATAGTCATATTAATTTTGCTATCTATATTTTGAGGTCTAATAAATTTCATAGTATATTTTATATTTTGTATTGAGTTCTAAAATTTTGAATTATTAAAACTTTCTGCTGAAGTAAACCTTTTATCATCACATTGTGTCTCTCTTTATCTTTAATGATATTTTTGTCTGAAAGTCTAATGTTAATACTGACACCCCAACTTTCTTTTGGCTAGCATTTTCCTGGTATGCTTTTTTTATCCCTTTACTTTCAAGCTTTCTTATTCCTTATGTTTCAGGTGCATCTCTTATAAACATGCAAATGAATTTTGCATTTTTATCTCTAGTAATTTCTTTGGCTATTGAGTTCAGCTGATTTACAGATATTGGTACCTCAACTTGTTTCTATCACCTTGCTTGTGTTTTTTCTCTTTGCTGTATCTTTTTATGTTTCTTTATTCTTTCTTCAGGAAAACTGCAGGTTTGCTTTTTATATTTTTAAGGTAAATATGTATAATGTACTATCTGTCATTTGACCATTTTTAAGTGTATGAATCAGTGGCACAGCATTGTAAAACCATCACCACTACTTATTTCCAAAACTTTTCATCACCTCAGACAGAAACTCTGTAACCATTAAGCAGTAACTTCCCTCATTCCTCCCTTGCTCCAGCTCCTGCTAACCTTAATTTACTTTCTGTCTCTATGAATTTGCCTATTCTTGATATTTCATGTAAGTGAAATCACACAACCTTTGTTATTTTGTGTCTAACTCGTTTCACCTAGCATAACGTCCTCAAGGTTCGTCCATGTTGTAGCATGTATCAGAATTTCACTTCTTTTTTATGGGTAAATAACATTCCATTGCACATAGACACCATATTTGGTTTATCCATTCATCTGTTAATGGATATTAGGGTTGTTTCCACTATCTGGCTATCAAATAACACTGTAATGAACCAGGGTGTACAAGTATCTGTTCGAGTCCAGCTTTCAATTATTCTGGTTATATAACTAGGAGTAGTATGTGGTTTATTCTATTTGATTTTTTCCTTCTACTGGTTGAAGATTACAAACTCTGTATCTACTCTTTATCACCTTTTAAATAATACCTTGCATACATAGAAACTAAGTCTACAGTTAATATTTTTAAAATATTTTATTTATTTATTTTTAGAGAGGGAGAGAAACATCACTGTGTTTCTTGCATGCCTCTTGCATGCCCCCTACTGGGGACCCGGCCTGCAACCCAGGCATATGTCCTGACTGGGAATCGAACCAGTGACCCTTTAGTTTGCAGGCCAGTATTAAATCCACAGAGTCACACCAGCCAGGGCTACATTTAATATTTTAACCCACTCCAAACAACACAAAAGTTTAGAAACTTAACTCTGATATCCTCCCTCCTGGCTTACTTACATTTGTTGTCAAGAATTAGGTTCTGTCTTTTTTTTTAATCCCCCAAAAGTATTTATTATCATTATTATCATTATTATGACTGGACGCTGATATGATACAAATTAAATACAACCACTAAGAAACTAAAGAATATATAACTTGACAAACAGGAGAATAAGAGAGTGAAATTATGATTTTTTTGATGTAAAAGCATTCAAAACTTTTTTAAGTTAGGCATTAATAAAAGTACACAAATAAAAAATAAAAATTCTGCATTCCCACCAATAGTGCACTAGGGTTCCCTTTTCTCCACAACCTCTCCCACATTTGTTGTTTGCTGACTTATTTATGATGGCCATTCTGACTGGTGTGAAGTGGTATATCATTGTAATTTTAATGTGCATCTCTTTGATGGCTAGTGATGCTGAGCATCCTTTCATATGTCTATGGGCCCTCTGTATGTCCTCCTTGGAAAAGTGTCTGTTAAGGTCCTTTGCCCATTTTTTAATTGGGTTGTTTGTCTTCTTAGAGTGGAGTAGTGTGAGTTCTTTATATATTTTGGAGATTAGACCCTTGTCTAAAGTATCATTGGTGAATATATTTTCCCATATGGTTGGTTCTCTTTTCATTTTAATGCTGTTTTCTTTAGCTGTGCAGAAGCTTTTTATTTTGATGAGATCCCATTTGTTTATTCTTTCCTTAATTTCCCTTACCCTAGGGGACATATCGGTGAAAATATTAATGCATGGAATATCTGAGATTTTCCTGCCTATGTTCTCCTCTAGGACTTTAATGGTGTCACAACTTATATTCAAGACTTTATCCACCTTGAACTTATTTTTATGTATGATGTAATCAGCAAATGAGTGGATCAAAAAACTGTGGTACATTTACACAATGGAACACTATGCAGCAAAAAGAAAGAAGGAGCAACAGCATGGATGGAACTAGAGAGCATTATGCTAAGTGATATAAGCCAGGCGGTGAAAGAGAAATACCATGTGATCTCACCTATAAGTGGAACCTAATCAACAAAACAAATAAGCAAGCAAAATAAAACCAGAGACATTGAAATAAAGAACAAACTGACAGTACCAGAGGGGAAGGGGAAGAGGAATAATGCGGGAAAATAGGGGAAGGGCCATCAAGTAGCATGTATAAAGGACACATGGACAAAGCCAAAGGGGGTAGGTTCAAGGGTGGGAGGAGGGGATGGCTGAGGCGGTGGTGGGGGGTGTGATGGGGTAAAAATGAGACAACTGGACTTGAACAACAATAAATAAGTAAATAAATAAATAAAAATTTAAAGAATTAAAATTCTACCCAAAAATTCTTTCAATACTCTGCAGAGCAATAAAAAACCCCACCAGGATGGAAATTTTGGGGTCAATTTAAAAAATCTGTGTTGTTAAGTTGACATTGATATTATGTCTAACTCTGGTTTACTCATACCTACATACGGATAGAATATGATATATTATTTACCTTGACTACATTAATGAGTTTCTGAACTATGTCATCAACTCAAGTATCCTAAATTCTTTCCTCAATGTGTAGCTTATGAGGCCAGTAAGTCTCCTTCATTAACGTGTTCAGTGTACAATCTTTGAGGGTTCAGACACCTGCAGCATGCTTCCAGGCACCAGGGCACAGCGTTGATCCACAGACAAGAGTGAATGCCTTCTCACTTGAATAGACACTTCTCCAAAGAAGATATACATATGGCAAATAAACACATGAAAAGATACTCATTATCATTAATCATCTGGGAAATGAAATCAAAACCACAATGAGATACCATCTCACTCTCGCTAGAATGGCTCCAGTAAAAAAAAGAAAACAGATAACAAATGTTGGCAAAATGTGGAAAAACTGGAACCCTGGGCACCATTGGTAGAAATGTAAAATGGTGCCCAGGGTTGTTCTCCACAGCTGCTACGGAGAACAGTTGGCTAATTATAATTAAAAATATAATCACCTTATGATCCAGCAATGCCACTTTGGGGACATACTCAAAAAACTCAGGGTCTCAAAGAGAGATTTGAACACCCATGTTCATAGCAGCATTATTCACAATAACCAAACTGTAGAATCAATCCAAGTGTCCATAGACAGATGAATACATAAGCAAAATGTAGTACATACATACAGTAAAATATTATTCAGCCTCAAAAAGGAAGAAAACTCTGACCCATGCTACCGCATGGATGAAACTTGAGGACTTTATGCCAAGTAAAATAAGCCAGTCACAAAAAGACAGAGATGATATGACTTCACTTATATGAGGTACTTCGACACATCAAAATCATACAGACAGAAAGTGGAATGGTAGTTGCCAGGGACCGAAAGGGGAAGAGAGAACAGGAGAGTCATTGTTTAGTGGGAACCAAGTTTCAGTTTCCGAAGATGAAAGAGCTGTGGAGATGGATGGCGATGATGCTGGCATGATGGTATGAATGTTCTTAGTGCCAATCAACTTTACATGTAAAAATGGTTAAAATGATAAATGCTATGTTATTCATATTTGACCACAATGAAAAAATTCCTTCAAGAAGATTACAAAAAGTGAGAAGGAAAGAAAAGGAACCAATAAAACACAGCATGCCAAAGGTGGAAGTGCTCTAGAGAAAACCAAAACAGGGAAGGAAGAAAGGGAATGCTGGTGGTGGGGCTGGGGATGGTTGCCGTGCTTGGGAAGCCTTCACCAAGGAGGTGATGTTTGAGCAAAGACCTGCATCGGAGAGGGCTAGCTGTCCGTGAACATCCATGGGTCCCCTTCTTAGAGTAGGTTGTTGCTAAGAGGTGGCCTCTGAGCCAGGACTATACTCCCTAGCCCTCTAGTGTAAGACACAGCCACGTAACTAATTCTCACCAGTGGATTTGGAATAGCTGTGCCTTATCTCACTTCTAAGCCACATGTTTTTCAGAATCTGATAGGGCTCCTCCACTGTCTCTTTCCCTTTCTGAGGCTTTAGGACAGTGCCGTCCAAGAGAAATATAATGTGAGCCATGTAGGTTATTTTAAATTTTCTAGTAGCCACATTATTATAATAATATTAAATATAATAATATTATTAATATAAACGTGAATTATTAATATAATTAAAGGTAACAGGTGAGCTTCATTAATAACTTCATTTTTGAACCAAATATTTCCAAAAAGCCCTTCAATGTTTATCCAATGTAAAAATAATTGAGGTACTTTATACTCTTTATTTCAAAATCCAGTATAAGTTTTCAACTTACAGTACATTTCAAGTGCTACTTCCCACTTATCAAGTCCTCAGGCGCCACATGTGACACCACATTGGACAGCACAGGTCTAGACTATGGTAGAGCCATAAGATGAAAGGACGGGGGAGCCCGAACGTCCGTATGGAGGGCAGCCACCCATAACCAGGCATATCTACATTTTATGATTATATAAGAGAAAAATAAGCTTTTAGTGTCCATCTTCCAAAGCTGAGGTCCGTTTGTTACAGAAACGGATTCCTTGAAGTGTTCTATTAAAAACAAAAAACTACAATATACAGCACTGGCTTAGCAACCAGGGAACAGGTAGCACTAGAGAGACATCAGAAGCTGCAAAGCAGAGACCTGTGATATGTGGTGGTAAAGCTGTTACCTGTGCATGCTCGTAAGACAGAAGACACACCTTGTGCTCCTGCGGCATTCGAGTAAGTAGTCTGAAAGATCCAGAATGCCTGTAGATGCTGTCTTAGTTTACTAGGGATGGCTTATACAACAGCAATTTATTTTCTCACAGTTCTAGAGACTGGAAGTCCAAGATCAAGGAGCCAGCATGGTTGGTTTCTGATGAGACCTCTCTCCTTGGCTTTCAGATAGCCTCCTCCTTTCAGAAAAGCCTCACATAGCCTTTTCTCTGTGTGTATTCACTCCTGGAATCTCTTCCTTCTCTTACGTGGACACCAGTCCTATTGGTTAGGGTTCCACCGTTACTACCTTATTTAACCTTAATTACCTCCTTAAAGGGCTTATCTCCAAATATAGTCACATTGAGGGTTAGGGCTTCCACATATGAATTTTGGAGGACACAATTCCATTCATAAGAGATATAGAATGCTCTTCTCTTCAGTGAACGAAGATGATAAATGGGTTCAAAAAAGAACTGGCTGATTTGCAAGCAGAAATAAAAGACAATGAAGGCAATCTAGAAATCAAGGTGGGTTTGGGGCACTGCAGGTTTGTGAAGCTGTCTGCTTCTAGGCAGCAAGCAGGAGGAGATGATACCTGCATGCTTTGAGCAAAAGCACCCAGCAAGTCATTTTGGTTAAGTAGAGATTTGCAAGGCCAAAGCACAGATTGGAATAACGTAGCCTCATCCCACCAAGCCTACTGCTTCAAAGGCCCTCAAGTTAGCCCCATCAAATTAAGAGAGAGAAATGTAAGGGAAAGAAAGAGAGCCAACTCAAGAATCATTTCTGGGAAAGAACTTTGGATGTGGTTACTGGCACATGGCACTGACGAGAAATCAAGAGAATAATGCTTCCAAAGAATAGTGATCTGGGCCTTAAAAAGCCTGTGACTGTAAAACATCCTCCCGGGGACCTCAGATATCCACCAGCAGGAAGCTGGCTGTGAGAGCTGTGCAAGCTTCCAAGGAAGTCCTGTTCTTACCACTGCTATCAGATACTGCCAGGAGGGATTAATGGACAGAGCATACCCCCAGGGCCAAGCCAAGGACCACAGAAAACAGTGAACCAGCATGTTCTGTCCACTGAGTAGGGCCACAGTGTAATGAGGGAATCTGCCCCACCCTCAGACAGAGCAGAGCCTTCCTAATCCTGCCCCATTGGGTCCCTCATTGCTGTGGACCAGTTACTGCACTGGGTCTCCCCATCTGCCCTTTTCCAAAGAAGGGTTTCCTCTGTGGATCCTGTCCTTGGTCCATACTTTTTATGGTTTTTTGGAGGGAGGGGGGCAGACACTTTGTCTTTGAATTCTTAGGACTCTGACCCAAAGGAACCCCTTACCCAGAGGGCATGGACTTCACCCGGGATGTGGCAGCTGGGTGGAACTTTGGGTTGTCTCCTTTAAGGAGGAGGCCACACAGATATTTGGTGGCCAGAGGGCAGTCTGTGGCAGAAATGGCTATTTGACCCATGAGTTCTTACTCCCTGTCCAATGTTAGGTTCTTGCTGGGATGTATGGGCTCCAGAGCCAGTGATTATGACCACAGCCCCTTTGTATCTACTGTGGCTGGGCGACTAGTTGTTCTCTCAAGAGAATGTGAGTAGAAGTGATGTACACCATGTGTCCGCTGACTGTTTCTCCTTCCACTAGCTAGAAACAGAGGACTCAGAGGCCTGTCTAAAGAGACTGCAAAGCCACACATGGAAGGAGCCTGGGCCCCGGAGTTGCCACACACAGGAAAGCCTCCTGCCATCCAGGAGCACCATTATCAGACTGTTAAATGAGCAACAGATAAACTTCTGTTATGTTAAGGGACTGCACATTTAAGGTTTCTTTGCTATAGAAGTTAATGGTACCCTAATTAATATGCTCCTGAAAGAAGTGAAGTAGAGAGCTATGCATCTCTCTGGATAAAAAGCATTCCAGGCAGAGGGAAGAGTAAATGCCTGGCCTTCAGGGAGGGGAATATGTGTCCAAGGATTAGCAAGGAGCCTAGCATGGCTGAAGCAAAGCAAACATGTGGGAAAGTTGAAGACGATAATATCACAACTGTAAAAAGACTGAATCCTGAAGACCTTGTAGGACATTGTAAGGACCTTGGCTTTTACTTTGAATGAACGGGGAAGACACTGGAATATTGGGAGGAGAAGGAGCACATGGTCTAACATTTTATGTGGATCACTGTAGCTAGTGCTTAAGAACAAATTACAGAGGAACAACACAATGAGAGACCAGTTTTGACACTATAACAATCCATGGCCCTGGAGCATCATCCCATACACAAAAAGGTCGCAGGTTCAATTCCTGATTGGGGCTCATACGAGAAGCAGCCGATTGGTGTTTTCCTCTCCTGTCCTCTCCTGTCCTCTCCTGTCCTCTCCTGTCCTCCCCTCCTCTCCCCTCCCCTCTCCTCTTCCCACCCCCACCCTTCCTCTCTAAAATCAATAAACATATCCTTGGATGAGGACTGAAAAAAAATACAATCCATGACAGCGATGGAAGTGTGGAATGAGGAGGTTGTAGTAGAGGTGGTAAGCAGGGTTTGGAGTCTAGACATATCTTTGAGGCAGTGCCGAAGCTCCTTGTCTGAAACTCGGGCACGTACAATCATGCTCTGGCTGGCTCCCGTCTGAGACCTGCACATGCCTGGAGAGCAGAAGCTGGCTCCTGAAGTGCTTGGTGTCCTCTGTCGTGAAAAGGACTCTGTTGTGCGCAATAGTATTGTTTCATTACAGGGATTAATAATTAGTGTGTAAAAATAAATGAACCTAACCTAAAGTCTTATGAATGCTTTCTGGGCTACTCAGCCCATAAAAACTTTTCATTGAGAATTAAAATATATTCATTTTCAAGGCATCTTTAGTATTAACCATGAGATTGCCATTGGCCTGAGACAAGATTGCTTTGTGTCCTTTCAAACGGCCACTGTGATTGCTCCAAAGCGAACAAAAATTGAGGCTTCCGTTTTAAATAGGAAAACTATCAAGATGTCAGTTTTACAGCCACGAAATTCGGAGATGCTGGCCTCATAGACTGTATGGAGGTTTCCTTCTCTTAATTTCAAATTGGATGTTTAACAAGAGGTCAATGAGAAGTGGTGAGAGCGAAATTATTTTCTTACTATTGTGAAAATTCATCTCTTGCAAAAGCAAGAGATTTGTAGCCCTGTAGTGAAAACATGGGGTATCTACCCCCCACTGGCAACGTTGTCTGCTTTCCTCTCCACAAAATATTAGATATTTTGCACACACAAAAAAAACCCACATAAGAAATAGGAAGATATTTGTACTTTACTTCCTTAAATGACATAAATAAAAGATAAAATAAAGGAAGCTATGCTCTCACAGATAAGGACTTACAACGTTTAAAAATAACATTAAACAAAAGAAACAGTTTTTTGGCACTCCTTTGGCCAAAACACAATCATTTTTGATGGGACTTTTATAACAGACATCTAGAGAAAAGAAAAAAACGCTTAAAGTATGTCAATAAAATGTAGACCAAAAGAATATGTGGGTCCCTGTGCTAACTGGTATCATTTTTTATGTATAACCATGTAGCTAAATATAAGGACAGATTCCTCTGTCCCTCTCTATCCACCATCTTAGAAGTAGCCGTTTACTTAATACGTATGTTCTATCTAGAGATTTCTCTACTGTAGATTTTATTCATACCCACCCAATCTTCGACAAGAATAAAAATCTAGGAACCCCTACCAGTACCACCGAGTTGATCACACAGGCCTCCATTTTCCACACTCTTTTCTAATCTTTCTCCTTTTACCAGGAGTAATCTTCCTGGTAAAATCTAATCTTCCCCTTCCCACCCCATTAGAAGTGCAGCGTGACCCCCCACTCAAACTCCCCTCCTGGAGGAACAACTCCAGTCTCCAAGTTTACCTGATTGCACTCACATCTGCCCCACTCAGCTAAGCCTGCCCTGAGCTCTCTCTCCCAGGCCTTGTGGCTGTGGTGTCCTCTTCTCTACAGCCACACTGATAAACTCATCTGAGTGCAGTGAGGTCGTTAGTGAATGCCTAAGAAGTGGCCATCTTAAGGAGCGGAGATGCAACTAAAGGAGTAGAGAGTAGCATCTTTGGGAAATAATTCATTCAAAGAGGTTAAAATTTGATCCAATTACAATGTCTCAGCAACTGGGGTAAGGGAGGAATTATAACATAGTGTCTGCTACCTAGACTTGGCCCCCAGCTCAGGCTCCATGACCGAATGTTTAGGAAAAGGGATAAGAAATGAAGAATAACCACCAATAGAGCAAGAATGTTCTCTGACTCCCTGTTTCAGCACAGAGAGGCACCGGCCCACTATGAGCTTGCTGGGGGGTTGGCGAAGCACAAGAAGGGGACCAAGACCATCTCTTATACTCTGTGGCAGCAGCGACTTACAGAACCAATAGCAGCAGGAACACCAGTCCTAGGGGCAGCAAAGATCAGGTTCGGCTTTACTCAATGGCAGCGGCAGTAGCTGGCACTCTTGAGGGAGGGCACAATGGCACCTCAGAGCATCCTCGACCTTCTGTGTGCCAACAGCTTTGCTGACAAGAGGTAGCCATGCTACATGGAGTCACCTGATGTCACGCATCACCAGTAGGAGCAAAAAGAAACCAACGCATGACAATGAAGGCCTCGGGCATCAGGGAGAATTGAAAGGACTGGTTCGAGAGTATGTGTGGCTGGGGATGCCCAAAATTCACTGGTGAGGTAGGGGTGTATTTGAACAAGGCTAGAAAGTCCAGTATGTTATGGAAAGTATTACAGAGAAGCAATGTTTCATACTTCAAGGTTAATCCCATTTTCACCCGCATGTATGGACTGAGGAAACATGTTTTAATGTTAAATGGGTGATGTTGGTTAAATGATTACTCTTTCCAAGAACCATGTGCATTTTAACAGGGACTTCTTGCAGACAATACCTTAACCTTTACCCATGAGCATTTCCCATTTGTTTAGTCAATGCCTGGGCTAATCTATCCCCATTTGGGCTCAGTACTCCACTTCTCTAGTTTTCCCAAGGTGTGAGGCCCCGCATAGTTGAGGAGACTCTGGGTTAGGAAAAGGTAGTATTTGCAGTATTTCAACTTAAGTTTCCAGTCTCTGAGTCCCTAACCCCAAACTCCTCTTTCCATTGCACACTGAAAATATTCTCATTTGGTCCTACAAAGTGTGATCATGAAAAAATGCTATTAAAATAATGCTATGATGTAGGAATAAAAAGTTACATTCAACAATTGAATTCTAAGCTTAGAAAAATTGAGGTGACAGAGGTCAGTCTTTGGTCTGATTTTTTTATCATTCTCAGTATGTATGTATGTACACATGTAATGTCATGAGTACATGTGTGTTCATTTCACCAAATATGGAATTTAAAAAGTGATTTAATTTTCAAGTTAAATAGTCAGCAATAGTCGTACATGGCCACACTAAGCGATTGGGAGTCAATAGCAAATACTTTTAAGAGGATATCCTTAGAATCCAATGAGTATTTACAATGACAGAATTGACAGGTTCTTCAGAAGTCTTCCAAATCAGCCCTACTACCACTTTAAAGAGAAAGTTTAAGCCTAGGTAAGCCAAACCTTGTGTTCTGGGTCGCCCAGCAAGTTCATAGCCAAGCTTAGCCTAGAACTATGTCTCTCTACTCCTTCAGCTAGCTCCCTCTCTTCGGGGTAAGGCTCTGGAGATTAAGGAGAAGCTTGTCCCCATTTTCTCCAGAATCTCAGTTCCAGAGCAGTGGTCCATCCTCATTTTTACTGTCCCAACCACTGCGGTTCTCCCCCAAAGCACGCCCAAACCTTCAGCATAAAAGTGGCACCATATAAAGGGTACCGATGGCACTCTCCTAATCATTCCATTATTCCAAGAAACACCCAACCCAGCTCAAAATCTGATCTATCCGTTGTGGTGGGGAATATTTATCTCCTCCCCACATCCTTGCCTTCACTATGCCCACACAAGCACACACAGGCACACCAAGTATGCTATCTTTTCTTCTAGTGAGAATGCAAATGACACGATCATTAAGGAAACTGAGCTGCTCCACAGTGCTAAGGATGAAAACGAGCCTATAAAGATAAAGAATGAATTCCCTCTGTTCCCTACGGGAGGTGGAATCACAGCCTAAGTACCTCCCTTTGAACAGCGGGACATCTGGATGTCATTAGAAATGGGAGCCACGACTGCCCTTTGGTATTAATCTGCTGTTGTTGTTGTTGCCAAGGCCATTGGCAGGAAACAACCATGGACTTATTCTCCACGTGACATTGGTTGGGACCAGTCATGAATACATTTTCTGCCCTCTCAAAAACAAAACAAAACAAGCAAATTTTTAAAAAGCCTCATAGACCCAAACAACAATATAGTGATTACCAGAGGGAAACAGGGGTGGGGATGGTAGAAGAGAGTAAACCGGGGGGGGGGGGGGGGGGGGGGGGGGCAATGGTGAAGGAGACTAGACTTTGAATGGTGAACACACAATATAATTTACAGATGATGTATTACAGAATTGTATACTTGAAACCTGTGTAATTTTATTAACCAATGTCACCCCAATAAACTCAATAGAAAAAACAACGTAAGAACAAATTTTTTTTAAGTTCTTGCAAAGAAAAAAAAATTCATTAAAAAAATGTTCTGCCTTCTCTGAACTTGCTAGCAGTTGGAGAAGCAAATGTGTCCTGCTCCCAGACTTGTGGATGACAGAAAACAAAGGCTCTTTTCAATGGCAGCCTGCGGTGTAAGAAGTACTGCTACACTGATCGACTCGGGGAGACTGAGAACTGCCCGGGTGTGAAGCCAAGATCCTTCTGTTCCCCACGTGGTAAAAACTCAGTTTCTAATTCCCTTCTGTGGCTGCACTTTTGTGGACATATGATACATCACGATGACTAGGCTTGCAGTAGTGGAAGGAAAGGAAACTCTCTGAGGAAGCTTATCCATTAACTGGACCACTCAGACTGTCTGACATGAATTATATTTCACGACAGTACATTCTTTCCGTAAAGTGACACAAGTCTTGGGACTTGGAACCCTGAAAGGGTAAAGGCTATTTGCAAGTTTGAGAGGTGGTAGAGTAAGTCTTTTGCACAGAGGGATGTCAGACATCACCAGTGTATATTCTCCTGAGCACAGCCCTTGTTGCTTATTCTTCTGTTATACCTCCATCACACACCCAGCTCGTTGGCTTTCTCATTCACAACCTCACCTCCTTCCAAAAACCAGAGGCACAGCATACATGCAAGACCTAGCCCTTTGAAACCTCTGCATCTATTCCGAAGCGTAACATACCTGCCCAACTCTTCCTGTCCTTAGTGATGGGACTTGAGGATCTCTTTCTTAAACCACTGAGTCAGAAGCATCCAAAGGAACCAATGAGCAGACATACAACCAGCACGATGCTAATGAGCAAGACGCTAAGCATTGAGAAAATACTTAATACCCAAGCCCGATTCCAGAACAAGTGAACTAGAAATCTACAGGTGTGGTGTTCAGACACTGGCACTTTTTAAAACCTCCCCAGGTGATTTTAAAGCCTAGACAGAGCTGAGAATGCAGAGCCATGGGTACTGTTGCCATAGAGGTAATAATATAGTGTGTCCAAGTCAATGATCTTCCAAGCAGAGACTGTTGAGGTAGAACTGAAAAATACTTTCAATAGTATGAAACCAGGTATGGCAGTTTCAAAAAATGGCCCCAAATTCTTCAACACTTCTCTCATTGAGAGGTAGGATGTATGTCCTTTCCTTGTTCCTTGTAAATATGTGTGGATCTTGACTGCTTCATTGAAAAAAAAAAAAGAAGTGATGCTACTTTCGTTCTGAGGCTACACAGCAAAAGGCAACATAATTTCCACCTCATGGGCTGGGACACTCTTGGAGCCCTGAGCCACCGTGCAGTAAGGAAGATCAGGCCACATGGAGAAGCCACATGCAGGAATTGATGCCCCACCTGAGTTCCACCATCAGTGTCAGTGGAATAACTGAGAGACTGACAGATCATTTGAAAATTCCAGAACTCGAAAGCATCAGTATAAACAAGTGTTGGGGTAATGTCTCTGAATTTTCCCATCAAATGTTCATTTTCTAGTTTTCCTCCAAATCTAAGATCAATCTTGCTTTTTAAACAATCAATGAAATTACAAGTGCCTGAAGCTATATACATATTGAGTTTTTCTTGTTTTGAATAGTGGCTGCATTTGAATTGAAATAGGAAAAAAAAACTCTGAAAATGATAGGAAAAGCTCTGTAACATAAAACTGCCTAACTTCAAAGAAACACTATTATTTTGAAATATTAGAAAAATGAATGAACTTCTAATAATTTTAATATAGGTCTAGAAGGCTGAATAGTGATCCCCCCCATAAAAGGGCACATCCCCATCCTAATCCCTGCAACCTGTAAATGTCACCTTATTTTGAAAAGGGGTCTTTGCAGATGTAATTAAGGATTCTGAGATAAAATCATGCTGGACTATATAGGTAGAACCTAAGTTCATTAACAAGTGTCCTTACAGGAGACCCAGGAGAGATTTAACAGACAGAAGAGAAAGAGGCAATGTGACTGCTGATGCCGAGATCTCAGAGACATGAGTGAGGCAGCCCTAAGTAAAGACTTGCTTATGGCCACCAGAAGCTGAAGAGGCAAAGAACAGATTCTCGTCTAACACCCCAGGAGTGTGGGGCTTGATTTTGGACTTCTGGCCTCCAGAACCATGAGAGAATAAATCTCTGTTGTTTTAAACCAACCAGTTTGTGATTTGTTACAGCAGCTACAGTGAATTAATACAATTGGAGAAAAAAAACAAAACATTTCTTCATCAAAATTTTCTGTTTCTGTGTATGTGCAAAATTTAATAAATTGCAATTTTATTCTTTACACTTGTCTCCTTATGCTTCTACCTACAAGATAGATTTCAGTTCAAAATATCACTTCTAATATAAAATGCCAAATTTTTATTACCATTGTTTTCCTTATGTTTAAGTTTTCCATACCTTTTTTGTCTTTTTAACATATGACCTAGCAGTGATTTTAGGCTGTTTCTATCGGTAATCTAAACAGTACAAAGTGAAGGGCTAGACTGAGTATTCTGAATTCTGCAGACAGTTCATATGTATCGGGGAGGTAAGGGGTGGAAAGTGAAGCACTTGGTACAGAAAAGATAGTACGAAGAAAGACATCCCTGCTACAAAGTATATGGTTTGTAGGGAAATGTCTGCAGATATGTTTTAAAGAAGGCTGTCTCAATTTCCAATAGTGAAGCATCCTATAAAATGACTTACCATACTTTTGAAGTCTCTCAAGGTCATCAAAAATGAGGAAATTACCATATGACAAATTGTACAGCCAAGACGAGCGTAAGGAGACATGAAAACTAAATGTAATGTGGTATCCTGGAAGAGAAAAAGGGCACTAGGTAACAAATCTGAAGATGGTAATGACTTTATCAATACTGGTTCGTTAATTTTAACAAAAGTACTGCACAAATGTAAAATGTTCATAAATAGGTGGGACTGGTTGCCGGATATATGCAAACTGTCTTGTCTTCTCAATTTTTCTGTAAATTTAAAAGTGTTCTAAACAATAATGTCTATTAAAACACACGCACACACAAGCAAGACTGTCTATATCAATAGTTATATTTCAAATAAGAAACTAAAGTTGAAGGAAGTGAAACAATATAAATCCGTAACGTTGAGGAAATTTTCTTGACTGTTTCCCAGAACGCTAGTTATTACAATTACTTAATAAAGCTTTTTTCTTCTAATTACTAGCGATGTTCTGAAATGGGAACACCACCAAGAAACTTTTCCAGATTTGCAAGGGGGAAAACCCCCAAACAGCTGGTTCGGCTGGCAGTCCAGTTTGCAGGGCTAACCGGCGTGCCATCTGCTCGCAGCACAGCGGTAACCATGGTTCGCGTGCCACACGGGCGTTCGGTGTTAGCAAGTGCCCCAACAAGCCTGGGCAACTTCGCTTCCGCGCAGGTTGCTGGGGTTAGAGGGTGGCGGCTGCAGCATCCGAAGTGTGTATATCGTTTTTCCAAACTCCATCTGCTTTCCCCTCCCCGGCGGTGCCCCGCGGTCTCCCCGCGCGGCAAGTTTAGAGGACCTGAGCGGGTCATCTATGCATAACAAAAGAGCCCTCCTCCCCCGAGCCGCCCCGCCCGCCCCCACCTTGGCTCCGCGCGGCAGCCCAGGCCCGCGTCCTCAGCTGGAATTGGCTCCAGGACCCGAAGTTTCCAGGTACCCGGAAGGGGGAGGGGGCCGAGGCGGCGACAATTGGGCGGGTGTGGGCAAAACGCGCGGTCCGCAGCGCCAAGACTGCGGGGGCGGAGAGCACTGGCCCTGCCGCAGCGCGATAGGCCAGGGCCGCCCCGCAGGCCAGCGCTGATTGGTGGGTTCTCAAATTCGGCCTCAAGGCGCCAGAGGAGGTGTTTTAGCGGGGACCGCAATCCTAGACTGCAGTCACCGTCGGCGTGTCGGGACGCTGGTGCTGTCCGGACGCCACGGGGTCTCCGCCAGCGCAGGGCATTCTGAGCTGGGGTCTGCGCACCTGGCTTTCCCCGCCCGATGGTCGCCGCCCCGCTGCTGATCGCCTCGCTTCGCTGATCACGCGCGGGTGTGGGGCCGTGGAGGTCCAAGTAGAAGCAGGGAACTTCCTTCGCAAAGCGGGAGTAAGTAGCTTGCAGCCCCGGCGCTAGCGGGCAGGCGGGACTTGGGGGGAACGGAACCCTCACGTCATGCTGCCAGCTTGCCACCTCTCCCCTCGTCGGCTGGCGGGGAATCGAGGAATTTATGCCGCCAGACAGGGCGAGCGTGGGGTGTCCTGGTTCCAGCTCTAACGCCGGCCGGGCAGTAGAGGGGACTTATCTTTGCTCACTATTTGGGGGCTTCATTGGGAGAGTTTCTCCTTGGAGTCTACTTGGGAGCCTGGAAAGGGGCTGCGCTAAGAACTGAATGGATTCGGTCTAGGGATCAGGTTTCCTTCCCTCCCGATTCAAACCTTCTCAAAGCCGAATTCCTCCCAGTTCTTTGCGCCAAAATTAACTGACCTAGGAGACCCTGTACTTTCTGACAGATTTGCCCTTCACTTTCATGACTTGGTAACTTTATTTTGTTCTGTTGCTTTTCATAAGAAATTACTATTTTTGTCGATATTTTCTTCCCAAGTTTCCAGTAATTAGTGTTTGTATTCGTTCTTGTGCATTCTAGAGAGTGGGGGGCGGGGGAGGAGATGGGTATGTTCCTGGAAATTCCCAGGATGAGTTTAGGGAGGGGAAGTTCATGTTCATGAGCAAGTAATAAATAGATATTTTTGTTGGAGGAGAAAGCATCTAATTATAAAATCATTTTCTAATGTAATTGTGCATTACAGATGGAAGTAAATTGTTTAACACTAAAAGACCTGATCAACCCCAGGCAGCCCAGACTAGATTTTGCCATTGAAGATGGGGAAAATGCACACAAGGTAGGTGCACTCAGGTCTAACGCTTTTAGGATGGTGATGCGTAATTCAGTTGTGTTTCAATATGCCACTTGTATTTGTTTTACAAACCTAATGATTATGATGAACATTATAGAAATATACTCTTTTAAATAAATGGAGGCATCCCAAATATTATTGAGTTTTTCAATAATATTTGGAAAGAGGCTAGGTTAGATGTAGTGTTGGAACCAGTTTATATGAATCAATGATATGCTGGACACCGGAATCAAAAGTATGTAATATTTCTAGTTGTCAAAATTGGAGTTAGCTAATGCTGTGCAGGAATGTTAAGCCTCAGTTCCCAGGAAAATAGACTCTTTGCTATAAAGACTGGATTATTTTTTAAAAGATTTTATTTATTTATTTTGAAAGAGAGAAAAAGAGGGAAGAAAGGAGAGAAACCGATCAGTTGTCTCTTGTATATGCCCCCAGCGGGGATGGAACCCACAACCCAGGCATGTGCCCTTACTAGGAATTGAACCAGTGACCCCCTCAGTTTGTGGGAAGATGCCCAACCAATGGAGCCACACCAGTCAGGGCTAATGCTGGATTATTAAAGTGCTGTGAAATGTTCTTTATACCCATTAATGAGCTCCGAGAGGCTGTTCCATTCACCCATATAGGGAGATAAGTGACTGAGCCCACCAATGTACTCTTTGAATATTTACAGTACTACTGCTGGTGTAGTTTTGCACTGAGTCATTGCTCCTTTTTTGCACCCCTGTGACTTTTAAAACCATGGTGGTGTCTTCAAGAAACATTACTAAGTAAACTGGCCATTGCAATACCACCATACCCGCATCAACACGGTTACATTCACCAACCAGTGCCCTACCAAAAAGCTGTAATAGCTTCTTAGTAGTAAATATCTAAGCATTTTTAGGCACAGGCAAATAGATATAATAAACCTGAATGTAGAAACTTTGCCTATAAATCTGAGCATAGCAACTTCCTGGGGCATTGAATCTGGTCTAAATTTTAGATTTAGCATCAACAATGAAACTGCCTGGTTGCAAAGAACCTGTTATATGGCCCTTTGAAGAATATTTAACAACCATTAATTTTAGACAGGCATGAAATTGTATGCTTTTCCATGTAGGAGTTTTTTTTCCCCCTAGCATTTGATGTATTTTTGTTAGGAAAACAAGTACACCAAAGCATAATTGTTTTAAAGAGGACTTTTCAAAAAAAAATTACCTAAGCTGTATGAGGGTGGAAATGCCCAGGGTTGCAGAGTTTTGGTTTTGAGAGTTTCAGAGCAAAACTTTGTCTTTAATTATTTGGATGGGACAGCCTTGAAAAAATACATATACATTTATATAAAGCTGAAGTCAGTGTCCACTTTTTTCCTTCTGGGTCAATAATTTTTTATCAAGTGCCTTCAGCAAGGGCACTTCTACTCTAGTTAGCATCAGTAACTGTCCAGTTGAGCTTTCGCATTCTAATAGATTGGGGGGGGGGGGGGCCGCACAAGTGCCGCAAAAGACAGTGGGGAAGTGGTTAAAATGTTTGAAATGGAATGTCTGAGCAAGAATTATCTTGCCTCTCTAAGAGAAGGCAAGAGATAAGAACAGAGAGCTTCTGCCTGGATATTTGGAGGGGCTGCTGTCTGTCTTTTCTTCCAGGGATAGCGAGAACATGGGATTTGGAGTCAGACCTGGGTTTGAGCTTCTATTCTGCCATTTATTAGCTCTGTCACCTCAAACAGATACATTTATTCAGTCTTTCAACAGATATGTATGTCAAAGGTGCTGGGGGTACAGTGATTTAATAAGTCGCCTAGCCTTGTTAAGCCTGTTTCTGTCTTCCATAAATTGCAGCTAATAAATAGCACCACCCCCTCTGGGTTTCTGTGAAGCACTCACATTGTTCACACTGTGCGCAAACCGACAGACAGCCCAAAGAGTAGGAAGCGGGCCCCACCCTCAGTCACCTGAGAGACTTTCAGGGACTCCTGTAAAACTAACCAATTGTACTGTGATTTGGTAAGTGCTGTAATAGGAGTGGCAATGAAGTGTCCCCCACAGAACAGGGGAGCAAGAAGTGAATTCATGGGGAGTCTAGGGAAAGTTGGAAGGCTTCAGAGGAACTAACATTAGTTGAGGATGTCCAACCTACAAGAAAATAGGAGTGAGATGGGACATTTTAGGCAGGAGAAACAACGTGAAGTATGCGCATTTAAGAAACATGGCCACAAACTATTGGTGCCGAGTTATTCCCTCTGAAAACCCTCTGAGGGATGCCTCAAAATTGGAATTAGCTAATACTGTGCAGGAATATTAAGCCCCAGTTCCCAGAAAAATAGACTCTTTGCTATAAAGACTGGATTCATGTTTTAAAGATTTTATGTATTTATTTTGAGAGAGAGAGAGAGGAAGGGAGGGAGAAAGAGAAACATTGATCAGTCGCCTCTTGTGTGTGCCCCCATGCCTGCTACAGGCTGCTATGGATCAGTTGGCCTGTAGAGCATTTATCTTTCTTGACTGGTCAAGAACTCTTATAAGTACTGTATTATACATGCATGTCTTTACTACTTTTGGAGAAACTTACTTTAAAACACAGGAATTTTCAACTTGATCACACAAATGTACTGTGCCCATTTGTGGGATTATAAACAACTCTCCTAAGTTGTTTACAGTGTGTTTAGGCATGACAAAAGTAGAAAATGGATGATTTGAGATGAAGAGGTAAGCAGTAAGGATCGAGCTGTTGGGAGGGCTTTGTGAAGGAGATAACACTTGCGTAGGGCTTGAAGGAATGAAGGCTAAGACTGAGGCAAGTAGAGAGGAAAGGAACTAGTAAAGAAGTCAAAATGAGTGGTATATTAGGGGACAATGCCTAGACTTAGTGGGCACAGGGTGTTTTTGATGGTCATTCATCTGTTTTGGGAGTGGTAAGAAAGAAGGGGAGTTCAATTTGAAATACATATACCTGTACCTGTGTATTACAGGCAAATAAGTATGTGCAGAAGGCAGCTGGTTGCCTGACTTTGGAATTCATGGAAGGTGCTAGCCAGACACAAATGTGGGGATTATCAGCGTACAGGTTGGTTTCAAAACCATGTATATGAAAGTGGTGAATTACCCCAGAAACAGCAGGTGGAGCAGAGTGGAGGGCTGAGGTTTGTAAGAGTGGAAAAACAGGAACCAGTGAAGGAGGCTGCAAGGGAACAGAGAAGTAGAAGATAACCAACAAGAAAGACCGCTGTCTCAGGAGGACTGACCAGCTTTCTAGAGCAGAGAACAGTCAGCAGTCGTAACCATTACAGTGAAGTCAAGTGAGGTAGGTGTCCTGCCATTGATCTGGCCCCTGAAAGGCAACGTAACTGAGAAGCAGTGGATCAGAACCCATTGTGATAATGTGAGGGGTCCCTCGGCTATGAGTAGGGGAAGTCCCCAGTGTGGATTACTCATTCTAGACAGTGTGCTCTTGAGGGAAGGAGAGTTTTTAGTCAGTATCTAGGTCAACTTCCTAGTGGGTCATCTTTGCCACAAGAGGTAAACAATAGGTAGGGTTTCAGCCGGCCAGGTTTAGCCCATGGCATGAAAGACAAAGTGACGGTGTGAACAGCAGGTCAGATGTGATAAAGTGCAAGGCAGGTTTAAGAAAAGCAAGTGGATCGTATGGTATTTGTCCCTCATCGTGTGGCTTATTTCACTTAGCATAATGCTCTCCAGTTCCATCCATGCTGTTGCAAAGGGTATAAGCTCCTTCTTTCTGCTGCATAGAATTCCATTATGTAAATATACCATGGTTTTTTGATCCACTCATTTGCTGATGGGCACTTAGGTTGCTTCCAGGGTTCAGCTGGGGTGGGGTGGAGGGATGGGGAGAAAAGGCATACAACTGTAATTGAATAACAATAAAATTTTTTTTTTAAAAAAGAAAGAAAACAATAAAAAAAGAAAGAAAAGCAAGTGGAGTATTGGGGCAAAATGTGGAATTTGCATAAGGTGGAACTGGAAAAGAGGTTAGCACAATATTGCAAAAGCCTTGACAAGGCTAATGACTGTATATTTTTTAAGGTTAACATGATCAAAACTGTATCTGAAACAGAAGCAAGACTGAAACCAAGATCTTTTAATCACCATGCCCTTTCTGTGGCAGCAGACAGCATAGTCGGAATGCTGATATAATTAATAATGATGATGAACATTTATATAGCACTTCACAGATTACAAACTGATTTCACCTTTATTATCTGATCTGATTCTCACGTATCTCTATGGCAGATAAACTAGTGTTACCTTCATTTGCAGATGAAAACTAGAGAATGTGTGTCCTGAGTACTTTCTCTAGGCTCTAAGGAAGGAAGCGATTTCCAGGGTGTTGCAGATTAGATTTCCTGACAAGCAGATGTGCCTTGGAGTTTAGTGTGCAGGAGGTTTATAGGGAGTGGCCTAGGGATCAGTGAGGGGGAGAAGGGAGGCAAAAGGGAGGGTAGGCAGCAGAAATGGACAGAGGAAGAGGCAGATCTGCAACACCGTTTCAATGGAAGTCTGAATTTCCCCTATGGGGAGTTCTGGGATGACCCTCAGGGTAGTCCTGAGCCACGCAAGGGGCCAGGCTTTTACCTATCAGTGCTGTCTCTACCAGCCAGGCAGGTACAGACCTCCTGGGGAGGGGCATGATCCCAGATGAGTCAGCCTGCTTCAGCCAAGGCATTGCAGTTAAGGGCTTCCTGTTGGCATTGCTTTCAGCAGCTAGGGGAATGAATCATTCATTTCTGAGGAGTTCTGGTTGCATCTCAGTGTCCGCCACTCAGCTGAGCAGCCTTGCTGGAAAGCCTTGGAGCTAGAGACTTTAGTTTGAACTCTTTGTTTTATGGATCAGGAAACTTGGTCTCAGACAGAACGAACAATTTGTTCAATCAGTATCAAAAAGATACTTAGCTGAGACAAAAACCAGGTTTCCAAATTCTTGTTTCAGTCCCCTTTCCACTGCCTTACACAATGTCAGGATTGCAGGATAAACAGATAGATGGAGCAGGGTGTGGCTAGGTAGCAGTTGACTTTCTGCCCACCTGAGACCCAGTGAAACAATTTGGTAAGCTTTTTTTCCCCTTCTTTTGATGTAACGGTGTGATAAAGTCACAACCTACCAGGTAACCTAATTCCCTCCTACTTTAAGTACAGATTGTCCTGACCTAAGATGGTTCAACTACAATTACTCAACTTCACAATGGTGTGAAAGTGATGCGCATTTGGTAGGAAATGTACTTGAGATCTTGAATTCTGCTCTTTTCCTGGTTAAGGATTTGCGGCACAATAGTCTCTCAGGGATGCCAGGCAGCGGCAGCGAGCCGCGGCTCCAGTCAGCCCTGCACTCATAGGCTAAACAAGCCGTACTCTATGGCCAGTGTTTTTGGATGTTGTATTTCGTGTTTTAACATTCCATCATGTCTACAAAATGCCCATTTGGGTCTCCTGCTTCTGGTGAGAAGGAGAGGAAAGCAATTACAAAAGCTTCTCAACTTAGAACAGGGCTACATCCCTGTAATGTGAGTGCCATAGCTCATTTCAGGTACGGTAGGCAAGGCTGTGATTGTCAGTAGTCTAGGTATAGTAAATGCATTTTCAACTGATGATATTTTTCAACTTATCAGTTAATCAGGACATGACTTCATAAGTCAAGGTGCACCTCTAATACTCAAACTGTAGTGAAAACATGTCAAAGCGTTGGAGGAAATGCTCTATGCGAATTGCTCCCCCGTGGGAGCAAAGTGGGAGCGCATCTTTCCTGTGGCCGCAGGTTCCTTGGGACGTAGAGAAGGAGGGTGAATCTGCCTCGGCAAACCTGGGCCACACCCTGTGCTGTAGAGGTACCTTTTTGAATAACTCGATAATCAAGGCACAGTGTTCCCTGAGCACCTGTATGGGGCTAGGCATTGTGCCAAACATTGTGAGGAATGAGACACGTGGAACTCACTCCCTGACCTCCAGAAGTGCATGGTCTCATTAATGAGACAAGACATATACCCAGGAAGTAAAATGTGTTAACTCCGAGTGTCAGAATGAATGGTAATAAAGAATGGGAAAGCAGGAAAAGATAATGGCTAAGTTTTACTGCGTGCTCACTCTGTGCCAGAAACTATTCTCATAACCCTTGCAGTTGGTATTTTTATGAACTTCATTTTCAGTTGAGCGAATGAAAGCCTGGGGAGGAGAAGGAACTTGCCCATCCTCACACTGCTCAATAGCTGGCCCCGGAGCCTGCATGCAGAACTGCTCCCCCATTCTGCCTTTCTGTGGCAGAATGCTCTCCGTAGAAACTAGTGGGGCCTGCTGGGTGCTGAATGTTGGAGCTGTGACAAAGATAACTGCCTCCCGACTGGCACCCAGGACAAGCTTATTTCTAGATGCAGAATTTCAGAAACTCCTGCTTTCAGTTCTTTCTTGCATACCAATGACTTACCTGTATACCGAATGCAGTTATATGTAACCTTGAGCAAGTTATTTAACCTTCTCTGTTCCTCAGCTTCTTCATCTGTAGACTGGAAAAATAATAGTACCTAGGACATAGGATTAGCTGAGGAGTTAATATACATAAAGTACGTGGAACATGATGTGGCACATAGTAAACACTCAATAATTTCCCTGGAGGGCTCCCTTTCGGAAGACTTCATCAGAATTGCATACCAGCAGGAAATTGTAAAGAGATGTGGGTGGATGTGGGGCCCCCAGCTGGATGCTTACTGCTGCTGTGGCGGGAGAAACCGTCCCTCCCATCGCCACCCACTTCCTTCCTGTTACTGGAGGACGACAGAACCTCACCATGGCTAGCTGGCAGCTCCTGCCAATCCAAGGAACAAGAGTTGGGTTGCTAACACAAACTCTAGTTTCTCCCAGTCTTTTCCCTCGTCACATGTTGCTCATTTCTAAGAAAGTAGTTCTTTTTAAACCACTGTTCAGCCACAATCCAAGCATGCAGTAGCTATAGAGTGATGCCTGTATAGGGAATGAATGACAGATATTTACCTGCCCCATCTGCAGAATGATGTAAGACACTCTTGCCTGGAGATGAATTCTGCTATAAGAAGAGCAGGACTTTGTGGGTTCTCTCTATGCAGTCCTGTTTTACAATGGACATAATGGGCCCATCATTAATCTTATAATTATCTAAGGCATTCTACTCAAAGTGTGGTCTGAGGGTAGGTTCTGCTCCACAAACTATTACCAAGCTGCAAAAAATTAAGAGTAGAACTTGAGAGTTAAGCACTTAGAATCAATTACAGCAATTTGATATTGTCCCCATGACATCAAAGCCTGTGATCAGTGGTCTTGTCTTACTGAACAAGCTGTAGGTCAGTTTGATTGGCAGACTCAGGTGGAGAATCACATGGTGTGGGAGATGCACACGAGTCCTGTGAAGTACGACCACATATCATGTACGCGGGAGGTAGAAAATTAAAAACTCCGGTCCTTCGCCACGGTGGTTTGAGAAGAAGGGCTCTGAGGGAACAGCATTGGACAGCTCTCCGGGTTTGCCTGAAATGTACATTTTGTTGGATGCACTTCCATTAATTGGTCTTACTAACTGCTGTATCAGCACTGGTGAACACTGAGCTACAAAAGCATCGTTGCTCTTCATTGGTCAGTGCAAACTCATAAAATGGTGTTTTAAAAATATGGCACTTCGGAACATATGGACTGAACTCACATTTGCCCTTCTCATCCCCAACTATTATAACAAGCATCAGGTACGCTCATGACTTCTTGCACAAGATGCCATGAAAATTATGTGTGAAAGGAGGAGCAGATTGTAATCAGTTTCTCATCGGAGCCTCTCCTTGATTCCCATGAACCCTTCTGTCTGTTTTCATTAGTCCTACCCTAACATTTTCCAGCCCTGAACATATGTTCTGTTTGTATCTTCATGGTGAAAACTAATTGTTCTCCTAGCTGATAGCTGACCTTTCTCATTCTTGCTAAAAGGTATCTTTTTTTAAAATAGGAAAATGTATTTGTTGATCGATCAAGGATGGCCCCGAAGACTCCAATAAAAAATGAACCAATTGACTTATCGAAGCAAAAAATCTTCACTCCAGAAAGAAATCCCATCACTCCAGTTAAGCTTGTCGACAGACAGCAGACAGAACCCTGGACACCCACAGCTAACCTGAAGATGCTCATCAGCGCTGCCAGCCCGGACATAAGAGATTGGGAGAAGAAAAAGGGACTGTTCAGACCCATTGAGAACAAGGATGAAGCATTCGCAGACTCTCTGCAGGTAAACAGGCTGTGCTCCCAAGGGCTTTTATAGAATTTACATTTTTTACTTGATTATTAAAAAATCAGAGTTCTAAATTTTTAGCTACTATTGAGGCAAAAGCAGTATTAAACTTAATATCCTTTTTTTAGATAGCTGAAGTGGAATTCTCACTCTATCTCATTTTTCACAATGAATGCTTTCTTTTTATGATAGTCCCTTGACCAGTACACATTTAAAAATAAGTTTTAAGCAGTGATATTTAATAATTCAGATTTAATGAGAAAATTTGGGGTTTTTTTAATGCTGCTGTGGATTTAACTTTACTCCAATTATAAAAATAACATTAGTCTAAATACTTTTGGCTTGGGAAATTTTATTATCCTCATTTATGTTGCGGTGTTGGTTTGGGGCTTTAAAGTTATTTTTAAGTTACATGTCCAATGGCAAACCAGAGCTACTGAATAAGCAGCATATCTATACTTTTAAAAAATCAGTTGTCAATAATTTTACTCCCCCATCAGACAGTTTCCCAGACTTGCTCAGAAAGGTTACCCACAGATTTGAATGTTACTTCTCTTCCACTTTCCTCATTTTCGTGGATATTTTTAATCTGTAAAAATTGCCAGAATAAATACATTGGGACTAGAGAAGAGAAAAAGATGCCCCGAATTAGAACTTGAACTTTATAGACCAAAATGAATTGAATCTGCTTATACGCTTTATTGCAGGGGTAGAAGTAGTAGATTCTTTCATGTAACTGAATACAAATTAGGTCACACACTGAGAACCACCGCCCCAGAGAAACTCCTGTGCACATTCACCAGGAGACATGAACGAGAACATCTTAGCAGGATAGTTCCTGTTAGCACAGTTGGGGAAACCACCCTGACCGTTATAAACAGGGAATGGATAAATAATTGCGGTTTATTCATGCAATGGGTTATCACACAGCGACAAAAACGAGAGAACTGCCGCTACAGGCGAGAACCTGAACGAATCTTAGGAAACACAGTAAATCTTCACTTAACACTGTCAATAGGTTCTGCAACTTGAAGCAAAATGACATTAAAAAAAAAACAACACAACAATTTTACCATAGGCTAATTTATACAAACCAGAGTTAAGTTCCTATAGCATCTCATCAACATAATAGCAAAACAATGTTGAACTAATGATGTTGAGATGAGGACTTGTTTTATGGATGGAAAAAAGCAAGTCCCAGAAGACTAAAACCCAGGCAAAACAAGCCTAAGCAACATATTATGTAGGAATATACATGTATAGGATAGAGTCCTATGTCAAGGACGTGATAAATACAAATTCAAGAGGGAGGTTACTCTGTGAGGTAGGCAAATGTAAATTAATAGATCGCTCTGGTTAGGGAGTCGGTTGAGAGAAAGATTTGTGGGTATTAAGGACATTACATACATGATAAGTATACTTTATATGACCAAATATTCTATCAAAAGGTAATAAAGAACCAATGTTTTATAAAGATATTCCCTCGGTAATTTTTAAGAATATAAAGGGATTCTGTGAGCAAAAAAGTTTCTAGGTTATATACCTAATAGTGGAATTACTAGGTTATTGGATGTTCAAAACCAAGATAATGCTGTTTGCTTCCATCCGTAATATATAAACATACATTCATCCACATCTTCTCTGACACTTGAAATTCTCAAACTTACTAATATTTGCCAAGGCTGTGTGTGTACAGTTGTATATTTTTGTGGTATCCATTTGTTCTTTTTCTGGGTCACTAATGAGGTTAAGCTTTATCTTTGCTGGCCACCATGTATATTCCTCTTCTTGAAATACCTGTTTGTAGGGGCCTAGAGTGTGCACAAGCCCACCCACTCGGGAACCAGCACCAGAGGGGCCCAATTTGATTGTGGGTAGTGGAGGGAGTGACTGAAATCCAGTGGAGACTGGAGCAGGCGCCATTGCTCCCTCTTGGCCCCTCCCCCACATACAGCGTCACAGCCCAACCACCAGCGTTACCCCGCCCTGGTGAACACCTAAGGCTCCGCCCCTTTAAGTAACAGATGCAGATGCGCCAAGACAAAAAAAAAAAAAAAAATGGCCCAAATGACAGAACACTTCAAAGCTCCAGAAAAAAAACAACTAAGCGAGAAAGAGATAGCCAACCTATCAGATGCACAATTCAAAACACTGGTTATTAAGACGCTCACAGAATTGGTTGAATTTCATCGAAAACTAGATGAAAAAATGAAGGCTATGCTAAGAGAAACAAAGGAAAATGTACAGGGAACCAATAGTGATGCGAAGGAAACTGGGACTCAAATCAACGGTGTGAACCAGAAGGAAGAAAGAAACATCCAACTAGAAAAGAAAAGAAACAAGAATTCGGAAAAATGAGGAGAGGCTTAGGAACCTCCAGGACATCTTGAAACGTTCCAACATCCAAATTATAGGGGTGCCAGAAGGAGAAGAGGAAGAACAAAAAATTGAAAACTTATTTGAACAAATAATGAAGGAGAACTTCCCCAGTCTGGCAAAGGAAATAGACTTCCAGGAAGTCCAGGAAGCTCAGAGAGTCCCAAAGAAGCTGGACCCAAGGAGGAACACACCAAGGCACATCATAATTACATTAACCAAGATTCAGCAGAAGGAGAGAATCTTAGAAGCATCAAGAGAAAAGGACACAGTTCCCTACAAAGGGGTTCCCATAAGACTGCCTGCTGATTTCTCAAAAGAGACCTTACAGGCAAGAATGGGATGGAAAGAAGTATTTGAAGTCATGAAAGGCAAGGACCTACATTAAGATGACTCTATCCAGCAAAGCTATCGTTTAGAATGGAAAGGAAGATAAAGTGCTTCTCAGATAAGGTCGAGTTAAAGAAGTTCATCACCACCAAGCCCTTATTATATGAAATGTTAAAGGGAGTTACCTAAGAAAAAGAAGATAAAAAATATGAACAGTAAAAATGACAGCAAACTCACAGTTATAAACAACCACACCTAAAACCAAAAACAAAAGAAAACTAAGCAAACAACTAGAACAGAAACAGAACCACAGAAATGGAGATCACATGGAGGGTTATCAATAGGGGACTGGGAGGGGGAGAGAGGGGAGAAAGGTACAGAGAATAAATAGCATAAATGATAGGTGGAAAATAGACAGGGGGAGGGTAAGAATAGTGTATGAAATGTAGAAGCCAAAGAACTTATAAGTATGACCCATGGACATGAACTATAGGGGGGGAATGTGGGAGGGAGCAGGTGGGCAGGATGGAGTTGAGTGAAGGAGCGGAAATGGGACAACTATAATAGCATAATCAATAAATATATGAAAAGAAAAATACCTATTTGTGTTCTTTGCTGATTTTTACTGATTTGTAGCGTTTGTTGTGTGTTTGTTTTGTATTTGTGAAACTAAACCTTTATCAGTTACACATGTTACATTTCTGTTTGGTGTCGGTCTTTTCCCTTTTTGTTGCTTCTTATAACCACTTGTCCTTGAACCATTTACTCAGTTCTTCCTCCTCCCTGGAGTGAGTGGTACTCTGTCATGTGTCAAAGGTCCACTGGGGTGTGCATCCGTTGTTCTGGGCTCCCTTCAGTTCCGTTGGCCAGTGTGGCCCACACCATATTGCAGTAAGCCTTCACATCAGGTAAAGCAAGAACCTCAATGTGTTTTCCTTCAGCATATGTGAGCTATGTATGCTTTGCCCTTTTTTCATCCCTATGTACTTTATATTGGGTTTTAATTGTACTTGCATTGCATGTAGATTAATTTGAGAACTAACCTGTTTATAATATTGAATCCATTTATCAATGAATATGTTTATCTAGGTTTTAAGTCTGTTTAAGTTGTAAGTTTTAATATTTTACACAAATATTTGCCAGCTAAAAACAATATCATTCTTTTTGCTAATATAAATCATATCTTTTTAATTCATTTTCTGTTTCTATTGTGTAGAAACGCAGCTGACTTTAAAGTGCAGTCTTGTCTTTTCAGCTGCGTTGCTAAATTCTCTTACTTTTTTAATAATTTGTCAGAGTCTTGAGTTTTTCATGTAAACAGGCATGTGTTCTGCAGAATGGAAGATTGGCTTATTTATTCCTCTCCAATTCCTGTGTCTTGGTTTCTTTTTCTTGTCCTCGTGTGCAGGCTCGGATCTCCAATGTGAGGTAGCGCGGGAGCATCCTTACCATTTTCCTGATGTTAAGGGAGTACGTCCAAGGTTTTCTCTTTAAGGCAGATGTCTGCAGTTGGGTTTTTATGGTCATACTTTATAAAGTTGTCCATTCCCAGATTTCTAAGGGCCTTTTTGAAAATCATGAATGGATGTTAAATGTGTTAAATTAATTTTTTTCTGCAGCTATTGAGATAATCATATTGCTTTTCTCCTTGAATTTGCTTATTGCAAAGTCTTTTACTTTCTTGGGACTGAATTCAGCACTTTTCAGATGTGGGTTGATGAGACAAGGACACTAGTTTTGTGTACTTGCAATAAGAAAGAAGAAGGAAGAATAAAATGTAGCTGCTCTGGTTCGGTTCCATCAACCCTTGGTCAGTTGTAAACATACAAAACCAGTTTAATGACACAGTGGAGCCCAGTGCGTCTCAACTTTCATATCAGTAGAAATCACCCAGGATCTTATGAACAGACAGATTCTGAAAGATCAAGTCTGGGATGAGGCCTGAGACTCTGCATCTCTAACAGGTTCCTAGTGATGCTGATCTACAGTCCAACACACACACTATCTGCAAGACTAGCAGCCTATAAACGACTGCCTTGTTCATTGTTTAAGCTTTTAACCAATAGAGTTGGCCTCAAATTGCAAAGGAGGAAAAATTTAGTCCAGGGAAGGCAGTCAGTAAAACGTTAAGAAAATTAGTTTAGGAAATGTATTTTGAGTGGAATCTAGGATGGTATGGATTGGAATGTCTCCCCAGCTTGCCAGGACTGCCCATTGCAATTTGTCCTTTAGAATGTTAACCGTGACCTCTTCCCCCTCCCTTCTGTCTGCCCTCTGTAGCTTCACATTGTTGGGAACGGCGCTGTGGACAAATTTGAAAAGCGAAGGCCAAGCAGAAAACAGAAAAGTTTAGGACTCCTGTGCCAGAAGTTTCTAGCTCGCTATCCAAGCTACCCCTTGTCAACTGAGAAAACTACCATCTCCCTAGATGAAGTTGCCGTCAGCCTTGGTATGTATTATCCGGTTACTGGAGGTCTGTCTCTGGTTATAGGGGAAACTGCTTCCCTGGGGCAGGCTTTAGGCCCCAGGTTGCTTCATCTGTTAAGCAGTGGGTCTTCCAAAGGAGTGAGGACAGAGGAGCAGGTAGAGCCTCCTCCTGCCATTATCATGATGTGTAGGATTCCAGAGAGCCTTCTAGGCTGGAGGGTCAGACAAAAATTTGGTTTTCTTAACCTTAAAAAATAATTTTACAAGACTCACATTATAAAGTAATGTCCTATATTTTAATTTCGTCTTATTTCATACAGAGTCAAAATTTTTTGAAATACCCTGCTGTTTATTTTTAATAATGTTTCTAAGGATTCAGAACTGGTGTTATTTCTACTATAAAGCAAGATTTGAAAGCAAGGGCATTATGTTTCAAGTCCTGTGCTGTGATACTCGCAGCAAGCCTGCCGAACTAGAAACAGCACATCTGGACATAACTGAAGCAGCTAACCCTTATAACAAAGAGGAATACACGTGTCACATGGAGGGGTGTGTATAATGTGCACGGGTGTATGTGCTGTAAGTGTGTACAGCAGCTTCCGAATAGAGACCCCTAGTGGACATGGATTGCAGTTGGTTTGTGGATGAACATGTTACAATCACTAAATAAGCAGAAATCACAAAGATTTGGAGGTGTGGGGTGTCTCCTTTAAAAATAAGGCTTTATAAACAAGGTTTACACACATAATTTTGATAGATTATATTTTTAGTTTGTTTACTGGTTCAATTTCTTCCCACAGCCCAGAGGAATATGCGCCAATAGGGGATTGTCAGTCTGAATTATTCAAACTGATGGCTAAAAAGATTGTATTTGCTGGAAATGGAAATAATGAGGAGGCAGTGTGTTGTAATGGGAAAAGCAGGGGCTGGGCTTTGGGTCAGATAAGGGTGGATTTGAAGCCCAGCTCTCCAATTTACAGGCTACAAGAGCTTTAAAAAGTTAATTAACATTTTCTCATAGGGACCACAGCACTGCCTGGCAAAAACTTAACAAAGTTGGAATAATGTCAGCAGCGTGCCTAACTCAGGGCCTGGCATGGGTGACTTATTGTAACATGGAAGTTTCACTCAGCTCTTACTAGATGAAGGCCCCCCTAACCCTCAGTTGTCCTTTCAACCTCTGCAACTAGGAAGAGGAACTAGAGTGCTTTGATTGGGGACCATTCTGCAACCCAGAAGTAGAACGCAGTCTTTCACACTGATGACAGCAAGACAAGACGGGGAAAGTGACCCAGCTAGAGAGAGGCCTGGTGTAGACCCATTGGAAGCACAGCATCCTGGAAACCAGTCTTAGAGAGGATGAGGGTAAAACAACAAATCATAGTGTCCTTCTCATCGGGCTCATACAGCCAGGACCTTGCATGGATGTCAGTGCAGAGGACAAACCGTTAGATGTTGGAAGGCCATGTTCCAGTGCAGAAAGTGGGCTCCTGCCCATGGGCTGCAGGTCATTCTGCGGATCCCCATGTTCTGACCGCCTGCAGCAGAACTCCAGAGATTTCTGCAAGAGCTTCCTAATGCCTCACTTCACCCAGACCTGCCCAATGAACTCACCATCTCTCTTCATGTGAGGTTGAAAAATGAGGTCCCTTCCCAGAAGTTAATTTGCCAGTGCCCGTCTCCTTGGGTTGAGTCTGAACTGCCTGCTAGTCCCTGGTCACAAGCTGTAAGGCCATATTTTAACCAAAAATGTGCAGAGCATTCACATTGCACAGTTTCCCAGATTCTGGTCCCATGTAACAGATTTGACATGGATATTTTAGGTATGAAGTTAAAGAACTGGGAGTGGCTAAATGGAAGGTAGCACAGTCTAAGAAACTACTGAATGGGGCTGAGAGACGTTCTTGATCAGCTCCATCAGGGACTAAGGGAAGCCTGGTAAGAACTGTTAAATCCTTGCGGGCATAGCTCATACCGTGAATAGGATCAATAGGATTGCCTTGATACAAAAGGCAGAGAAGGCCGAGTACCAGGGAAACCTTCCTGGCAGAGCAGGGCCCGGAGTAACTCGCACGCCTTGAGCCCTGTGAAACGGCACTTTCCAGTGCACCAGCCAGAGGACCGTTAAACTCAGTCCAGGTAGAAAACGCGAGTGATTATGCAGGCAAGCAGCTGCTCATGCTTTTACCAGCACCACCTACTAGACACCTACTGTGCACATTAAATATCCTCTTACTCCCCAGGTGGTCAGAACCTTCCCTTATTTTCCCTTCTTGGGGTGTCTAGCCACTAGATGGAGACTTAACAGCTTCTACTTAACACAAAAGAACAAAACGGCCTGGCATATGGTGGGCCCTGGGGTGTCTCGGTTGCATTCACATGACTTTTCTAGTGGGAAGGTTTATAGAATGTTACACTCAAATAAGATGTGTTAATATATGAGAACAGACTGGAGTGAGGAACCAGATGGGTCTGGACAAGCTGCTGCTACTGCCCCTGCCACCACCTCCCAGCAGACACCTGGCATGGAAGCAGGAGCCTCGGAGGGCGAAGAGCCTTTCAGGGTCACGAGCTGCAGTGTTCTGATTGACTGTGAGATGCCTCTCCGTGCTGTGGTAGAGCTTCCTCTCAGCTCCGAGTGCATCGTAATTTGGTCTATTTCTCTTGTTAAATTTTCAAAGGGACAAAAGCTACACTCGCAAAGTCTGCCCTGATTATATAACAACTCCTGGCAAGTGAACAGAAAGAGGGCTGGTTTTCTGGGAGATGCCTGGAGGCTATGTTAGGGATGCTTGGACGGAGCAGAGGGGGCCAGTGTGTTCCAAAAGCCTAAGGCCTGTTGCACAACAGTATGAGTCACCGACAGGGGACTTTTAAAATCTGTTTCTGCTAATCCTCTTATGCTAGCAAGGATCTTACGGATCCCCAGTGCCACGCAGGAAGTATTTGCAAAATAACATAAAGGAAACATCTATTGGAGACCCTTTATTTTTGTGGTTGCATTTGATCCTCATCATTTTAGGAGATAAATACTAAGGCATAGACAGGTTAATTAACTTCCCAGGATTACCTAGTTGGTAAGGGACAGCACAGGGATTCAGATCCAGGCAATCTGACCCAAAAGTCCCCATAAATATTTTTTGTAAATTCAGTAGATAGCTCATAATCCTAGCTATTTGGGGAGTGTTGGGAAAGGGGGTAGGGAATTGATGAACTTGATGGTCCATCTGTACTGTAGGTGAAGTCCGTTTCACCATTGGGCTGTTGGGCAGGTTACGGTGAATGAGAGCACTGGGAACGTTAATAGCCATGACGAACCAGAGGATACTCACAAGTTGTTCCAGCCCTGGCTGTAGCTTCCTCCATCCACCCAAGAAAGGTGCCTGAGCTCTTGACTCCTGAGTTTCCACTGTAAAGTAGGACACAAAATATTGATCATGTTTCCTTATTGCACCATTAAGAGAGTTAACAAGATAATTCTTCCACATCATTCAAACTCCAGGAAAGGATAGTATTGTCCAAACAGGGTGTCAGTTATTAGACACACTTTACAGTCTGCATAATTAGGAATATAAGTCAAAATCAGTCACCCAGCATTCATCAAGTGTCCCTCGGGCATACTGGCACTTGTGTTGCTCAGTCCACCCATTTTAACAGGCTGAAATGTTCGTGTGGTTCGCCTAAAGGTCTGAAGAAAAGACATGCCACTGTATGTAATACCGAAGGAGCGTCATCCATCTCTAGGTGGATGTTTATCCTAGGTCTTACTGGGGGCTGGATCCCAAGAAAGGAAAGAAAACCATTTCCATTACTTGCATCTTTATGGGATGAATTTGTGGCACATCCACCCTTGCTGGGCCTTCCACTGGGCATCGTGCAAAGTAGTTCACAGTCATGTCCAGGCTTTCAAGGAATTTATACTCAAATAAAGTCTGCGTGATGATGGTTGGCTTCTGCTTTCCAAACAGGCGTTGAAAGGAGACGCATCTATGACATTGTAAATGTGCTGGAGTCGCTGCATCTGGTCAGCCGGGTGGCCAAGAATCAGTACGGCTGGCATGGACGGCACAGCCTGCCAAAAACCCTGAGGAGCCTCCAGCGACTGGGAGAGGAGCAGAAATATGAGGAGCAGATGGCATACCTCCAGCAGAAGGAGCTAGACCTGATGGATTTTAAATTTGGAGAACGTAAAAAAGATGGCTTCCCAGATTCCCAAGACCAACAGTTACTGGATTTCTCTGAGCCCGACTATCCCTCTTGTGAGTTCACTGTAACCAGTGAGTAATAGAGAAACAGTGAGGGTCTCTTCTGAAGAGATTCACTGCTGAGGTGGGAAGTGCCAGATTGACAACCTGGAGGGGCGTGTCCTCTTATTCCCTCCACTGAAGAAAGGGAGACAGATGGCTCCCCAACTGGGCTGCCCACTCAACCTCACTGGAAACCTGTCCAGTGGCCAGTCACTTGGTATTTGGTGTTTGGACCGTAGATCGCTCACAGCTCCCATTTCAGGTTGACAGCCCCATGCTTATTTCTATTTGTGAGCCTTTAAGGAAAATTTATTTTGAAAGAAGTTATCGTTACAATGAATTCAATTTTTCAAATTACATAGTGGGGTAGATTACTTAGAGAAGACCCAATTAGTGGAAAATGTTGACTAGAAGGGTAGACAACCCCTGCTTTCGTTTGATGCAGAATTGTTTTCACTTACGTCTCCATTGTTCTTCCCCTCCAGACTCACTTATCCTCTTCCTGTTTTGCCCATTGATTTTCATCCTTCTCGCCCTACCCCGCCCCCTTGCTAAGATGACAAAGTGCAAGTGTCACTCACATTTCACTTGCAAATTTAAGAAACAGGAATGGAAAGGTAGCCCTGGTTTTCATTCAGTTTATTGCCTCATGCCTTTTAGTTCCACCCCGTGAGCCAGTTCCTGATAACCAGAGGAGACAGCCATCTGCTGGGGTTGGCTTGCCTGTCATCCAGGGCGACACACATCTCATCGGTGTCTCCTGTTTAGTTGTAGGTTATTTCTTCACCTATTTCTGAAAAGAGGTGAAAGAGGTGGGCACCACGTGTTCAGAGTATATTCTAGATAAAGACATAGCTCAGAGCTGGTGTCCAGACCACCACAATAAAGCGAGCCGTACTCTTTGCTGGTGGGGGGTCCGTGCCTTCAGTTTGTAAAAAGAAAAATGCCACTTCTGTGAAGCACAGTAAAGTGAAGTGCAATAAAACTAGGTCTGCAGTACTGTGGCACAGAGAAGTTACAGTGGAGTCCTTGCCTTTGAGGGGAGAGCTGACCTTCTGAAAACAGTTCTTAGTCCCCACCCTACCCTTTTCTCCTTCCTGGCAAAAAGCTGCTTTGGGAAAACTACCTCGTGGATTCTGTTCCATGAAGTATGAGGAGTATAAAGCACGAAGAGTGGTTTAACATACTCATCTCAGAGTTCATGCCTGCTGAACGTTTATGAGCAACAAGAAAAGCCGTCTCTTTTCTTTGTGAGCCATCTCTTGTGACGTGTGTCCAGAAGGGTTCTCCCTGCCACAAAAGCGGTCCTTCCGTCTACTCACAGAGTTAGAGAGTTCTGGCAAACTGTAAGTGCAGTCTTGCTTGTGGTAAATTATCTCTTTTGATGCCTTTGTTTTGTTCCCTTTGTAGCCTCTGCAAACAGAAAAGACAAGTCTCTGAGAATCATGAGCCAGAAGTTTGTCATGCTGTTCCTCGTCTCCAAAACCAAGATTGTTACTCTTGATGTGGCTGCCAAAATACTGATAGAAGAAAGCCAAGACACGCCGGACCACAGTAAATTTAAAAGTAAGCCTCTTCACCTAGAGCCACCTAGCACTGAAATGAAAGGCTGGGGTTTTGTAGGTTGATGTTTTCTGCCTCTGAAAGTACAAGAATTATTTATTTTGGAGAAGTGCACTCCGCCCTGCATTCAGAGGTTCTTGGTACTGTGAGAGGTAAGTCAGTCACGTACCAGAATCCCCATGGCAGGCCTGTCAGCTGCGTTTTCCTCTGCGGTTCGCGTGGACGGAGGAAGCAGAATGCCACCCCACACAGGCAGGCCAGGGAGGGTGTACGGTGCTGTGCATTTCTCTTTAGTATCGCTGCATCCAAGACAGAATGTCTGAGTTTTGTTTCCCCTTTTTTCCTCACCCTCTGCTTACCCTTCTGATGGGTGGAGATGAAAGTTGTCTGCAGGTAAGAACCAGAGGAATGAACAGGGAAGGGGAAGGGTGGTGGGACACGGCTGCCAAATCAGTGTCTTTCCGAGTGTCCTACTTAGTGCATCTTCCTCTCTATCACGCAGAGGTCCTGAGCCACATGCCACATGCCCTTGGCTGCTGGTCGCCCTTTCAACACTGGGAAGCCATGAGCTCAGCATACTCTAGTTTTTTGTTTGTTTGACTGGAATTATAGGCCCCCTGTGGGAGAAATGACTAAGTACTTCTAGCTCTACCATGATCGAGAAGAAAATTGCATCTGGGATGAATGCTTGATGTTTCTAGACGATAATCAAAGCTCCTTTGCTTGATCTCAGCTCTGAAGTCAAGTGGGTTTCCTACCTGCACACTGATTTCTTAAATAGAAATTACTTTGTGGGCATGATTCTGCCTATTTAATATGTTACCACCCCTTCTGAATTTCTCCTATAGTGCATGCATTTTCAAATGTGTCTCCCAAAACCTCTTAAGACTCAGGGATTGTGCATTCCACCCCTCCCCCACTGGGCGGCCCGAAGGCCAGGATTTGAGGTGAGGAACTGCCTGTCTTTAGCACAGTTGTACCTCATAACCTTGAGCCCTGAACACCTTATGTACTCAGGACTGCCGCCTTGCAGGAAGCTCTGGGGAATCCCTGTCATTTTCACAGCCCAGCTGCCTGGTGCAGCTCCTGCTGGGAGAAACTGGGGCGAGCTTTTGACATGCCAAGCATCAGAATTACATTCACTCAGCCTCTAATTACAGCCTGTTTCCCTCCCTCAGGGGCTTTTGCAATCATGGCACTCCCTGCTTATCTTGTACAGGTGTGAAGCTGTGGAAATGGAAGGACACACTGACCTTAGTATGTGTCTGCAGGTACATCAGATACATAAATCCCAGGTGATTTCATGACAGGGCCATTGGTCAGTTCATCCCACCCCACTGCTCTCCCCCTGCGGTTTACATGGCATCCAAGAAAAGCGACCTGTCACATAAACTAAAATGTAATGGTGTCACAGGCAGCAGAACCGTAACTGTGTTTTATATCTTCAAGCAAAGGTACGACGCCTCTATGACATAGCCAATGTCCTGACCAGCTTGGCTCTGATCAAGAAAGTGCACGTGACAGAAGAGCGGGGCCGGAAACCAGCCTTCAAGTGGATCGGGCCCGTGGACTTCAGTTGCAGTGGTAAGGCCTGGCTTGGCTAGGGGCCTGTTCTACTTGTACTCCCCAGTTCCTGTGTTAAACCGTACATCTGCTACAGAGTGAGGCTGAGCTTCTCCTTCATTTTCCGTTCCCCAAGTCACATTCCAGGCTAGACTGGCGATGTCACTCCTGGAACACTGAGTGTTAGTCTACAAATGCTGGGTGCTGGCTGGCTCACACAGGAGGAGGGGCGCTAAGAGCTTACAATGTGGGCGTTTCTGTAGCTGTTAGATGACAGCTCTTTATCATTTTCTATTTTATTCACAAGGTTTTCTTTTTCCCTGGAAGTTCGGAACTAAGGATTAAAAATGACACTTATAAACTTGGGTTATGTCTACATTAATGGAATAAAATATTGAAATTTCAGATAATGTAAAAATTAAATCAATTAATGTCACAAAACTACTATGTGGTTAAATGGCTTCTAAATATAGTATGGATGTAATGAACACCTTTTTTGTAATGTATTGAAAAGGCTGCAAATGTCGTAATTTTACTAAACCAGAACAAAAAAGGTATTATCTCCTACCTATTTCACAGGTAATATCTGAGCAATTGGGGACTGGATTCTACTGTACCAGCCACTTTCCATCTAACTAGGCTGCCTGGAAAAAAGCCATTAAGTTATTTTTAAATTACCCTTCCAATTTTGATGTTAGTGGTATAAATTCCTGCCACTTAACCCAGGCTTATAAAAGATATCGCTCTCTACCTCATTGTAACACATTATTCACTTAGGATCTAGATGAAACCACTTATCATCTAGTGTAACTAACGTAGCCCAGCACGTATGTACTGAATGTGGACCGTGCGTGATTACGATACCCTATGCCATGAGAGAGTCAACGACGTGTGTGACACAGTCCCTGCCTACATGAAATGGACAATTTTCCCATTTTCTATGCCTCTGCCTTTGACTTCTCTTAATCTTTTCCCCTCCGAAGCCCTCTTTTTTGACGTGAAATATTCTGTTCAACTTTCAACATGTGTTGCAAATGTCAACTCTTCCATAAAGCTTTCCCTGATCTCCCAGAGCAGAAAGTGTCTCATCTGAACTATTGCAACTTAGTATCGTGCTGTCGTACTTGCTGATGTTGACATTATGCTCTTGTTCCTGCTCTGTGCATTTGAGGGCAGAAGAGGTCTTCGTTCACCTTTGATGCCTATAGTGCCCAGGTCAGTGGCCTGCTCACTTTAGTTGGTTAATGAGCTCCTATTGAAGGTGTATAACTAGCACACATTTGCAAATTATAAAACAATTAAGGACTATACCTGGCAGTAGTGACTCTGTAAGAAATCAGGGAGGATATGGGTTAAGTTCTGCTGGACTGTTAGGTTTTGGAGGGATGGAGAACTTTTAGTTGAAGGAACTGATACCTAAGAACAAATCTAGTTTGTGCTTCAGAGATCAGCCATCCTGATTTAAGTGGAGGGCGCAGGGTAGAGAATGATGAGAAACGAAATGTAATCAGTTGGAACAACATTTTGGGAGGGCCTCTAAAGTTAAGCCAAGAAATGTATAATAGATGTAATAGACTGAAGTGACAAGAGGTCTTTAGACAGAGGGATTGAAAAGAGGAGGGACTGGAAGGTGGCGGAGTCACTGCGGGAAAATGAGACAGTTGGGGAAATGGGCTGGAGCTGAGAAACGGAGTGCGTGTATTTGCATAGCCAGGGAGACAGCAGCTGGGGGAGCTCTGATCTGAGGAGGGAAAGAGGGCTTGGAACCAAGTCGGTGACCTCAAAGTGAGCTTGCCCACCCGTCAGAAGTGTCATCCTCTTTCTGCATTCCCTAGTTTCTACTGACACCACCATCAACATCAACTGAGCAATCAGATTTGGGAGGCCAAGTCGCCTTTGATTCCTTAATTCACTCTCCTTCGCTCCTTGATTAGGTAGCAATTTCTCACAGTTAAACTTCATAGATGTCCCTTTCCTCTTCTCCCTTCCCACCATCATGGCCTTTCTTCCCTTTAATAGCTTTATCGAAACTTCATGACATACAACAGATGGCACGTGATCGAAGAGAAAATTTGATAAGTTTTTGCATCGTATGCACCTGTGCAACAACCACCGCAGTCGAGATGATGAACCCATCACCCTCCAGAGTCACCCCCTGCCCTTTCATAATTCCGTCCCTCCTGCCCCCAGCCCCGTCCCCAGGGGGGCACCGTTGGTCTGCTCTTTCTCTCTAGATCTATTGATATTTCCTAAAAATTTTTATCCGTGAGTCACATATAGTTGATGTTCATTATTCACAGATTCCGTATTTGCAAATTTACCTACTAAAATCTGTTTGTACTCCAAAGTTAATACTCGCGTTTTCTCACTTGTTCGCAGACATGGAAATAGTGGTGAGAAAATTGAGTTGCCAAACGCATTTCCAGCTGCGGTCAAACAAGGCAATGCCCTTGTTGCAGCTCTCCTGCCATAAACAAGTGTCCTTTTAGTGGTCTTTTTAATGCCGTGCTTTCACATTTGTGTGCTCTCGGTTGGTGGTTTCACTGTTTAAAGTGGTTCCCAAGTGTTGTAGTGGATGAAGCATCGTCTAGTGTCTCTATGTGATGGACCTTACAGAAAAAGAGCGTAGGTATGTTAGAGGAGCTTCGTGTGCACATGACTTCTAGTGCTGTTGGCTATGGGTTCAGGGCTGACGGATCAACGATATGTATTAAATAAGGTGTCTCGAAACAGAAGCCCATAAAACAGGGTTGTGGATCAGTTGACAAAAATGCTGTAGCTCACAGGAAGCTGACCCTGTATGTCCTCTAGGACCGGTGGCTCGGTGTTTGCTAATTCATGGCTCATGCTGACTTCGAAGAGCAAGACAAGTAACAGGAATGGACTGCACTCCTTATCATGCTTCTTTCTCTCAGCGTAACTGTTTTGAGATTAATCATGTTGTAGGCGAGTACCAATAGTTTATTCCTTTTATTGCTGAGGAGTATTCCTGTATAGATACAGCATTCTTTACTCATTTCCTTGTTGATGAACATTGGGATCATTTCCAGTTTTTGGCTATTACAAATAAAGCTGCGATGAATATTCATGAACATGTCTTTACATGGTAGATGTGGACCAGCAGTCCCCTATGTGAGGTTTTTAACAGTAGATTCAGTTTCTTTAATAGCTGCAGGGATATTCAGGTTCTCTCTTTATTATTGTAGTTCCTTTCTTCTACTTTGAGTTCCATTTGCTCTTTTTCTGGTTTCTTAAGGTAGAAGTGGAGGTCATTAATTAGAGGCCTTGTTTCTTTTCTAAAGGCTATTTAGTACTGTAAATTGCCCTCATTATCGGTGTCCCACAATTCCTTTGAGTATATTTGGTCCCCTCTCCTGCCCTTCGGAGTCCCCAGTTATGCTTCTATTTGGCTGCTTAAAGTTGTCCCACCGTTCACTGACATTTTGTTCATTTATTTCCCTCTCTTTTCTCTCTTTTTCATTTGGGATGGTTTCTTTTGCCGTGTCTTCAAGTTCACTGTTTTTTCTGCAACATGTAATCTTCCATTAATCCCACTCGCTGTTATTTTCATCTCCAACAGTGTCATTTTCATCACTTGCAGTTTGGCTCAGGTCTTCATATTTTCAATGTACAGTCTTTACTTAACGTGTTTAGTCTTTCCTCCACCTTCTTGAATTTCTGGCATACAATAATAGTAACTTTTAACGTGCTTGTTTACTAATTCTATCATCTGTGTCACTTTTCATTTCATTGATTTCTTTTCTTTTAATTGATTTCTTATCATCACTGTGGGTTATATTTCCTGGCTTCTTTGTATACCTGGTAATTTTTAATTACATGCCAGACACTGAGAATTAAATACATTGTTAAGTGCTACATAGTTCTGTGTTTTTAAAAATGTCCGTTAGCTTTGTTCTGGGAAACAGTGAAGCTACTTAAACGGTGATCCTTCCAGGTCTTGCTTTTAAGCTTTGGTAGGCAGGATCCCAACAGCATTTAGTGATAAGGACATTGTCCCCACCATTGAAACAACACACTTTTTAATATTCCAACCAGCGATCCATGAATTATGAGATTTTCCACTTTGGCTATTGGCAACAAGCAATTCCCAGCCCTGTTTGAGCTGCAGACTAGTCCCGCGGCTCCTGTGGAGGGGTTCCTTCCCCCCCGGGCCTTGGGGCGTTTTCTGACCTTTGTGAGTACTCCACTGAACCCTGGAGGGGCACCTGCTGCCATCTTCAGCACCCTCTTTCTCTGTGGCTCTCCTCTCCAGTAGTTTGCCAAACAAACTCTAGCTGCCTTGGCTCTCCTGGCCTCTCAGCTCCATTCTCAACTTGAGGAGACTTCCATGCTCTCTCTAGGTCCCCCTCACTGCACCCCTGCCTGGAAACATTCTCCAGGCAGGAAACTGAGGCAATCACAGAGCTCATCTCACTTGGTTCCTGTCTCTGAGGGATCATTGTCTTTCCCGTCCTGATGTTCAATGTCTTGAGAGCCATTATTTTACATATTTTGTCCAGTGTTTTATTTCAGGAAGGAGGGGAACTATGAGCCCTAATACTGTCTTGACCCATTTTCTCCTTTTCGATTCTGCAATTTCTGGTTTTCTAAAAAGAACATTTATTGGGTTTTTGTTATAAGCACTAGAAAACCATAAAGGTGATTTTATTTTTCAATTTTTGTGTGTTTTAGAGAGTGTAAGTGTAGCTGGACCTTTCAGTTCACTTAATCAGTCATTAAAATATGCATGCTTTGAGCTTAAAAAAAATAGCACAGATGAACAGGGTAGGAATAACTGTCTGAGCAACAGGGGCTATTTCTGTGTAGAAATACTGGCCTGGTTCTCTGCAGAAATTCTGTCCTGGCTTCATACAGGCTCCTTCAAGCATGAAATGGGCCTCTAAGGCCCAGCCTTTTATTACCCTTACTGTTCTGCAGCATTTTCAACCACGAGGTTTCTGCTGACCTTATTCCTTCGGTCACTTAGTAACAGAGCCTCCTACTGCATAAGAAAGAAATAATAAAGCAATAGAAAATAGAAATTTTATATTCATTGCCCTAGAGATAGGGCTTGAGAAGCTGATTGCAACTAATGTTAAAATCTCAAAATTCACATCTTGGGCTCAGTATAGCTGGGTTTTTCTTTGCTACTCTCTGCCCAGAGAGAGTATCGGAAATGTCAGGTCCATTTTAATTTGGGGTGAAGAACTTCTTGCTCTACTTTTGTGGCAGTTTAGATAATTTTAGTATATAGATTCAGTCTCGCTTTATAATCATCCACTAACTTAAAATTCTACATCGAAAGAAATTGGGGTTTGAGACAAGGCTCATAAAATTCCTTTGCGTGTATTAGTTTTTAATTTATAGGGTAGTTCCATTACAATTATAGGCTCTCAAAGCCGTATCTTAAAAAGGGTAAAATCCTGAATAAGTATCCTGTATAACACCACTACCAAATCTCTCATTTATTTAGATGACGAACTCGTGGATGTTTCCGCATCTGTCTTACCAGAAATGAAGAGAGAAACATATAGCCAGGTTCAAGTCTGTGCAAAACAGAAGCTGGCTCGACATAGTTCTTTTAACACTGTGCAGGCTTCTGAGAGGATCCGCAGGAGAGTGAGCTCAGAACCCAGCAGCCCTTCCAGAGAAGATCAAGGTATTGCCTTTGCCCGTTCACGGAACCGCCAGTCCCAGGGGATTGCAGCCTCCCCGGTGCACTGGCACTTTAAATTGAGCTGACTCTCTCTCTCTAGGCCCTGCCTGTTTTTCCACTTCCCTGAAGTGAAACAATTATTGGGGGTGGAAGAGTCGGTGACTTCCAGGCTATAAACATGGCTCCATTCCCTGAAATTGATCCCCGTCAGCCTCAGTGATCAGTTAGCTTGCCACGGTTCACCTACTTGACGCATCTCAAAAACTCATCCAACTTACAAAGCAACGCTTGTTATGTTTTTCTGTCACTAATTCATGATGAGACCTGAATTTACTATTAACAGCCAGCTTCTAAAAATTTCTCTTTGAATCCAAACCGGCATGGATTTGAGATAGTCTTATAATCCCTGAGCTACGAATAATGAGCCCTGCTGTATGTAATTGTTATGTGTGAGTCTCTTGCTGTATTTGTTAGACCTTCATTTTCCTCCATAGGATCAGGCAGCTTCTCCCTAGAAATTGGAAGTCTGGCAGCTATTTACCGACAGAAAATAGAAGACAGTTCACAGTAAGTAGTCTTTTAAAAACCCTGGGTGTATTCTTTTCTATTTCCGAGTGTTGGACTAAATTGAAATGCCACCCAGTAAGAGGTAAATTTTAGCAGTCTTACTCCTAAGTCAGCCATTTGTTTATTACAAATTTTATAAGTCTTTCCTTTGTGCAAAACACTGTGGTGCAATGTAGCATCAGGGCCACAAAAGCACAGAAAAGTGTGTCCTCAAAGCTATAAAATCTTATAGGGAAGAAACTGTAAAAAAGCAAATACACTGAAAAAAGACAAATCACTCCTGATGCGACACTGGAAAATAACGCATCACAGTCCCAGGAGTCGCTTCGTCATCACTGTGACCTGCACTACCAGGTAGTGTTCCAAAAGTTCTATGCGTATGAACTCATCTAATCATAAAACAGTCTTTTGAGGTTGGTACTATGATCCCCGTTTTACAGAAATCCCATTATCAGAGGAAGCAGAGGAAATGCTAAAGAAGGAAAAAGACGTTTTTAATGACAGGTGTGGGAAGGAACAGTTCTGAGCCAGGGTCAGGAAGGAGGGGGACAGCAAGCTGATTAGCGACAATGATTCACCCAAAGGGGACAGTAGAGCATTTGCAGTCATTCTGGTCTGCGGTGCAAGCCGGAGCCAGGTTGGCCGGAGATGGAAATTAGTGTAAGACAGTGAGTCAGCAAGACCTACCACAGGTGGGAGAGGCATCTGAAGAACCCCTGGGTCTCTGGTGGTGATGATAATGCTGGAGATGGAGAGGTTGAAGGTGGATGGCTGGAGGTAGGATGGTGGGTGATGTACTCAGTGTGGACACACTGAGTTTCCCAGAGTGGGATAATTGTGACCACTCATTCAGAGGGGACTGTGGTTGGAGAGGTTTGCTCCTCGCTGCAGCCCAGTGTGCTCCGTTTTACTCCCAGCAGCACAGAGCACAGTGACATTGTGGGCAGCACAGGCCTCAGCAATTGCATTCGAAAGGGTGCGAGGAACCCCTGCCTCTGTTGACTGGTTCCTAAAGGATCGTAAAAGGGTTTTCGCTTCTGTTTCCAAAACTACTGAACACATAAACACTTTTTTAATTATTTGGAATCTCTTTTGTATAAAAGGCCAGACATTGTTTATAATCTCTCATGCTTATGGACCTTAATTTTGAATGTGTTGACTAAAAGTTCTATAGTAATACTGAGCGGAATGGGACAAGAATGACGGAAAATAGTAATTGTGTAGATAAGTCTGTCTCCTCACTCACTGCCACTTCGTTCATCTCACAGTGGGTGTGAGACACACAAACGTGCCCTTTAGATCAGTCTGGTCCCGTCTCTCAGGCACCTAGGATCTCTCACCGTGAGGCCCAGTGGGTGGGTGACCTTCAGCAGGTTGCTTAGCCTTTGAACTTCAGTTTTGCTCCCTAGTAAACTGGGGGGAATGAGAGTGGCTATCAATATTATAATAACCATGTAAATTATGATAATGTTATTCTAATTATTATAGAATCTATGTGCCTGAGAAGGGGTACGTGCTGAGTAACTGATACCTGTTAGTTGTGGAAGAGGCAGATGAGGAGCAGTATTAGCTCAAACCTGAGATCCTCCCAGAGCGACTCTCATGTCAGCTCCCCCATTCCTAACTGTCCATCCCGGTTGCACCTAGTCATCTGCCTCTGCAGTTAGGTTAGCTAATGTGTGTTCAGGGAGGACACTTTATGGTAACTCGGTGGTCTATCTGTGTTCCTTTTTTAACAGGAGAAAAGCCTTTGACAGTAAGAAAGTGATGCCTCCCTCAAGCAGCCTGGACCCCCCTGCTGCATTCCCTGTCCACTCTGTGGACCCAGAATACTGTGTTAATCCTTTAGCCCACCAGGTATTTTCTGTGCCTCAAACAGACTTGCAGGCCTTCTCCATACACAATGGTCTGAATGGACAAGTGGGTGTCTCACCGGCTTCTGCGGCCTCAGACGTGGAGGGCCTGAAGCCAGCCCTGCTGGCGGGCCAGCCCTTGCTGTACGTGCCCTCAGCCTCTCTGTTCATGCTGTATGGAGGCCTGCAGGGGGGGCCCTCTCCAGCGACAGGGTTGGAGAGGGGCAGCAGTGGCTCAGACGTCTCAGCAGCAGCCGAGCTGTCGTGTACACCCACAGCACAGAAGCGCTTCGGTGAGGACAGGCAGCCCCAGGAGGAGGGGGAGCCGGCCACTAAAAGACCGAGTACGGACGACGAAGTCGGCCCTCTCTCTCTTGTCATGCCCAAGGTAAGGGAGTTCGGGTGGACATGTTTAGTGTCCTCCCGTCAACCAAGAGCTTCCTGCTAGTAAAGAAACACATATTAATAAGCTGTTGAGTCTGGAAATAAGGTATTTCATGTATCACTTGTAAAATTGAGCCCTGAACTAGTTTTTCAAAAAAATCTTGCCATAAAGTAGTACTGTAAGAAAAGTGATTTTTATAAAAGTCATATTTTGTTTAAAATGATCAAAACTTTAAAGAAAACAAAACCCTACCATAATGCCACCACATAGAAGCAATCACTCTTAACACATTTGTATATTTCCTCCCAGTCGTTTTGATGTACTTTTGTTATAAATACATTGAGATCACTGAAATGATCCAGAGTGCATCTGAGTTCCACAGTCAGGAGCGTGGATGCTATTTGACTTTCAGAGTCTGTGCTTAGTCAGTTATCATCTCTGCTCAGAGATCCTGCTTCCTTGGGCACAAAATGAAAAGAACAAAAATATGAGCTGTCCACATCCCCCACACAGTAGCCACTCAGAGGTGAATGAGACGTGGCCAGTGAAACTCTCTGAAGGCGGAAGCGCTGTCATCGCAGCGGTTTACAGCGGGTCCGCGAGGCACCCTTCGTGGAAGTCAGTTCATTCATTGAGACCCTTTTCCCTCTATTCCTTTCTCTTGCCAAGTGAGCTTTCCTAAGTTTGTATGCAGCTTGGGTTGCAGAACAGAAGTGAAAGGCTGACTGGTAGATGCCTTAGATCAGCGGTCCCCAACCTTTTTGGCACCAGGGACTGGGCACAGTGACTGGTTTTGTGGAAGGCAATTTTTCTACAGACCCGGGGTATGGGGAGGATGACTTTATAGCCTACCACTAGATGCATCTTAGTTGTCACTTGCCACTAATTGATAAGGTTTTGATATTGAGTCCGCAAACAACTGATTTATCATGGTCTCTGTGCAGTCACACCTCTCTGCTAATGATAATCTGTATTTGCAGCTGCTCCCCAGCACTAGCATCACTGCCTCAGCTCCACCTCAGATCACCAGGCATTAGATTCTCGTAAGGAGTGAGCACCCTCGACCCCTCGCATGCACAGTTCATAGTAGGGTTCATGCTCCTTTGAGAATCTAATGCCCCTGATCTGACAGGAGGTGGAGCTCAGGAGGTAATGTGAGTGAAAGGGGGGGGTTGTAAATACAGATGAAGCTTGGCTGGCTCACCTGCCGCTCACCTCCTGCTGTGCGTCTGGATTCCTAACAGGCCACAGACCAGTACCAGATTGTGGCCCAGGGGTTGGGGACGCCTGCTTTAGATAACCAAGATAGCTTTGGGCTTCTCCACAGTTCTTAACAGGCCACTAAAAGACTGGTATCAACACCCTTTCTGGGTTAGCAGCTCAGAAATTTATTTCACAGTCTGAACACTGTGCCCAGTTTTGCATCATTAAATCTCTGCCATTTCTATGCTTGAGACATGACATTGATTTTCAGAGCATTCCTATAAATGTGACTGCGACGACTGACAGACACAAATCACTGTGGTTCACAGCTATGTTTGACCTTTCTGTTTATGCGTTAGCTGTATTGATAAAGCTGTTACTAAGATCCACTACTGGGATTTTGACTTGCTTTTCTGTTCCTGGTTTGGCTGTGCTTAGAAACCCCCAGATTCCACAGACGTTGCCTCTCCCAAGACGCTGGACAACAGGGAGCCCGTGCCCCTCGAAGACATGCACCTGAACAGCCAACTCCCTGTTGCAGAGGAAGTTTGGGGAAAGGCTACAGCAAACAGCTTCGTTTCTTCTGAGTGGGGAAATCTTTCAAGAAATACAGAGACCGAAAAGCCCTCAAAAGAAAATGAAGGCACCAAAGAGCCCTCTTTGCTGCAGTGTCTTTATCTGCAGTCACCAGCTGGTAAGGGATGTCATCGTGTCTTAAAGTAGTCGGACCATAAACTGGCTTTTTAAATCTTTGTTCGCGTCACCTGACCGATGCCGTTCTTTGCTGAGCTGCTGTCTGCAGCCCGAGTCACTTTACTCTCAGCCCTTGTTTCCTCTTCGATGGAATGAAGGGAGAGGATGCCTTCATGTTCCCAACTTCACGAATAATGGGAAAATAATTAAGGCGGGTGATATTTCTTTAAAAATCGCACTAAACTTTATTTGCTATAAAGATACAACAAATTCAAAAGATGCTTCTGTTTCCATAATTCGGCCGAGCCTGGCATTGGTGCAGACTGACGATGTGACCAAGGTGGCCACTGTGCACCTGCTGCGCTGATGTCAGCGTCCCGGGCTGGAGGGAGGGGTGGGCGCTGAAACCGCTTTTTCTCTGTGTGAGCTGAAGGCGTTGGCTCAGCCATTCTCATCGGTAAACTGGCAATAACAACAACCCTCTTCATGGGGCTGGGGGTGTGAAAACTAAATTAAATGTAATAAGAGTACATCTAAAGCACTTAGAATACTAGTGCCTGGCACTTGGTAAGACTCGATAAATGCTGTTATTATTTTGAAGTAAAGTTGAGATATAATAGAAACCTAATTTTTAAGATACACACAGTGTGCTGCAGCGGCTCTTGATGCAAAGAGGTAGGTTATTGGTTATCATTCACTCATCTAGAAAATACTCTGTATTCCTTTAGCAGTTTTCTTTTTTTGAGAGTTAATCTAAGCATGATTCTCAGTGTCACAGATACTCTGAACGAGAGAACAGACGGAGCCCTGCCGAATGAATGACAGGGACCGCAGCCTTCTCTGGGCGGCCGCGGTGTAGCCCACGGGTTCCCTCAGTGTGTTTCCAAGTGCACGGAACACAGGGATTGCGAAGCAAGCCAATCATATTGAAATACAGCTAGAAAAGTATTTGTTCAATTACACTAACACAAGCTGCGACAGAGAATCCAGTACTCTCATAATTCCAAAGTTGTGATGAGCCAACAGTCTATTCAGCATTCTGCCATAGCTGTCATGTTCTGTGAGCACATCTGTGCTTTGTCCTAGTGACAAGATCAAGGGGCTCTTAAAAAAACTGTTGTGACTTGTTGCCTGTGATCTCACCTGAGGGAAATACAAATTTTGGCTAGAAGTTTGTAGAAGTAAAGATACATTTTTTCCCATTCAAGTTAGCTTTCCTCCTCAATTTGGATGCAGTTGAGCTCACCTTTAAAAACCCTCCCAGGAGACACAGGCATCCTCCAAAGTCCCACACGGGAATATGTGAGGTTTCAGTCGGAGCCGCTGCTGGGGAGAAGCGGTGTGTGACTGGGAGAGCAGGGAAGGGGGGCCCACCTGCTCAGGTGGGGTTGCATGGCTGTGGGCAGCTCTCTGCCAGGGCCCTGGGGAGTGTGAGCTTGAATGCCATCTCCATGTGGTGCTGACTTTCGCCTGCTCTCCTTCCGTTGCAGGATTAAATGGTCTGGGTGTGCTCTTACCAGGCAGTCAGACCCCTCATGCCGCGGGACCACCTTCAGGCCCACAGCCACCCCTCAGTGTCCCTTGCATGGTCTTACCGCCTTCGCCACTGGGCCCATTTCCTCTTCTCTACTCTCCTACGATAGCTAGGCCAGTTTCCTCAGCTCCTGGCACTCTCCCACACCCTGGACCTGTGAATTTCGGCTTGCCAGGCCTCGGATCAACACCTCATCTTCTCATCGGCCCTGCCGCCATGGTTAATCCAAACTCCTCGACACTCCTTTCTGCAGACCCTCAGCTTCAGGGTCCTCACTCACTTACCCAGAGTCCAGTGATGCCCAGATCGCACAACGCCCTCCAGCCCGAATCCCCGGTTCCCGAGGGACACCCAGGCTCTGTGGTAAAGTGGCAGCAGGTGAGTCCTGAGGTTTCACTTCACTTTGTTGTAAGGAGGCTCGTCACACTGTGACAGGAGTGCCTGCACTTAATTAGCGTTGGTTTCGGTCACCTGACCGCGGGGCAGAGGCTCCAGGTCAGGTTCTGCCAGCTTCCGTTATAGACCCTGAGTTGTCTGCTTGGTCTATAAAGCACAAAGGCTGAAGGCAGGAGATCCATGCTTTAAAGACAAAAATATTTTTTAGTTTTTTAAACTTAGAGGGATTTATTTTAGACTTAGTTCAGGTAAGTTTTTGATGAATGCTGAATATTCAGATTCTCCAAGATTTCATTTCATTAGGTTCAACAAGGGAAATTAAAAGCCTTGATTCTGACACAAAGATTTTTAGCATCTGTCATTTCTTAAAACGCAGTGTTTAGGAGGCAGTGGATAAATGTATATATACATGCACATATACGAGGGGGGAAAAACAAACTATCTTCTGGAGGGCGAGCCCCTTGTCGTACAGGCTTCCCTCACTAGGCGAGTGTTGTAGGAGCCCATCTGTGTCAGTGTAGCAGCTGGCGTTGTTGTGAGAGGCTGTGTTTGGCCTCAGTGAGTTGTTTTGAAGACTCTTTCAGTGTGTTGCCCATCTCATGATGGGTGATTTAGTAGCGCACCTGCCTACATCACACTGAATGTTACAGAGTTTTTGACCAAAAACGGCATGACCCCCATGTCCCATCCTCCCACTCTCCCCATCTCTCCCCAAGTGACTTTTTTTTTGTTTCTCCGGATGAAAAAAATCCTCAAAGGGAAATGTTTTGCCGCTGTGGAAGAGGTGAAACAAAAAACAGAAGAAGCACTAATAGGCATCAAAATCGATGAGTTCAAAAACTGTTTTGAGCAGTGGAAAAAAAGCCTCTTGATAGGTGTATTGCATCAAATGGAGAGTACTTTGAAGGGAACTGAAGTTTAAACATGTAAGAATAAATGCACAATTCTTTATAAATAAATTCTGAGTTTTTTGGGTCCCCCCCTTGTATATACACACACTCATGAAGTATATGCAAACATTGTATGTAAATATATGTGATCAATATAAATTAATCACTATTGTATTCCCCCCCAAATTCCATTTGTACTTCAGTCAATAAACATGTTAGTTTTTAAACAAGGTGATTATAACATAACATGTTCTGTGATCACCAGTTACGTGCCAGGCACTGATCTAGGCAGTGAGGGTATTACAGTAAACAGAACAATAGTCCCTGCCCTTTTAGACACATTAAGGGGATAAATATTTAAAATTTAACAGGAGACAGTAAATATTAATAAACAAAAAGACCCAATACACATATACTATTTGCGTAGATGCTCTGAAATGCTTTATAAATATTATATTATTCAATTTTTACAACCCTCTGAAGTCGGTACTTACCACCCCTGTTGTGTGGACGAAGAAACTGAGGGACATAAACTGAGGGATTAAGTCCTGTGCCCCAGGTCACACAGCTCGTCGTGGCAGAGCCCAGACCTGGCTCCTGGTGCCACACTTATGAACTCTTTGCAGGCTGCCTGTCTGTACACAAATAAGTGAATTTCCAATTGTGATAAGTGTTGAGGAGGAGATTAATTGGATGAATGTGATAGAAAAGCAAAGAGGAGGGAACACCTGCCTAGGAATCAGAACGACACAGGTCTGGGTTTCAGTTCAGAGACTGAGAACTATTTGACTTTGCTTCTGTTTTTATTTACTTTTTTTTTTTTCCTCTTGTAGTCACCAGCTCCAGTGACCCCCAAGAGCATCCGACACACACATTGTGAGACATTCTTCAAGACACCTGGCAGCCTCGGAGACCACATCCTCAGGAGAAGAGAAAGCAAACAGTTGCAAAACACCAGCTCCGCGCAGAGGAGACTCGAAATACCCAGCAGCGGGGCTGACTAACCTGACACTTTGCCAGATGGGGTGGCGTCCAGCCACCCGAGTTTCCCTGTCACCAGCCTTGCCCTAACGCTGGAGCGGAAAGCAGAACGCACACCAGCACGCCTCCTTCCTCTCTTTCCTCCACCGGTTCTAATGTTAACTTCCCATCACCATCATTTTCCTCAGCGTAATTGTTACTGATTGTGCGTTTCATACCAGTTAGAATCCAGACTCCGTGCCTGGTGTCACAGTGAAAGCACCGACTGACTTGTGATTTTGCTTCAAGAATTATGTTATCGCTGGAAGTAGATCTGAACAGGCTACTGGAGCCTTGTGGTTTTCCTAAAGGTAGGGCCTACCTAGCACTTATCTAGGGTGAGCATTCTTGACGGTATCTCCACTCGCCCTGGGTAGACCTGTGGTGAGAGAAGCTTCCTTTCTGCAGTTTAAAAAAGCTACTGCTTCCTTAGGCTTCCTCAGGAAGACAGCTTCAGTTGTGAATCCTATGGTATTATTTATTTTGTCCCTGAGATGGGATTTAGTGCAAAAAGTTTACAACTACAGCAAAACATGTTTTTCAGGGTATGACGACTTGAATGTTTGTACTTTTTTCCCTACAATTTGCCCTGCACTTACTTCACAGCCTAGTGATAATGTGGGTGAATATGTACACATGACCGAATGTCAAGACCAAAATCACTGTGAATGGCACACACTGCGGTAATGGACTGTACTAACCCTCTCTGGGCATGAGGACTCAGATCAACTTCGGCAGCCTGATAGCTGCTTCTCAGATAACTGTGTGGACAAGTAATCGACCAAGTACACTACCCTTCACTACAAGCCCCTGTGTTTTCGTTTTTTGTTTTTCTTTTCTTTTTTTTTTTTTAATTTAAATGTGAACTGTAGACTCAGAAGAGGTGTCCAACCTTTTGGCGTCTCTGGGCCACACTGGAAAAGAAGAGTTGTCTTGGGCCACAGATTTAATACATTGTGACATGTAATCACAAAAACATCTCAGTGTTTTAAGTAAACTTACCACTTCGTGTTGGGCCGCATTCACAGCCATCCTGGGCCACATGCAGCCCACGGGTTGCGGGTTGGACACCTCTGCTAGAGTATCAGGTATGGATGCCTTCTAACAATTGCTGTTTATTGAGTAAATCCAGATGATGGAAAGTAATTGCATGGGAAATTGGAATCTGGGTAGGGCCTTTTTGTAGAATTCTGAAGAGTTAATATAGAAATTGATAATAGGGCAATAGGTGATTATTTCTTCTTTTTTTTTTTTCTTCAGTTTGGAAGGGTAAGAGGAAAATGAACACATTATATTCGGTATCCAAGAATATTCAAACCAGAGTTATTTTTCAGAGTACTTCAGAAAAAGGAGAACGGGGAATGTAGGAGTTTATTGTTCTCCAGTATGACTACAGTCCTGGAAGCTGTTAGGCGGTATTCCTTTGTTGAACCATATTACTTTAGGGTGTCAGTAAGTAGCCAGACTAGGTCTTTGTATGCATGGATTAATTGGTACTTCCTTCCTTCCTGTCTCTTCAGAATAAATAAGTGGCTTTCTCCCTCCCTCCCTCCCTTCCTGCTTCCCTTCCCTCCTTCCTTCCTTTATTCCCTTCTCTTTTTTAAAATTTCTATCTTAGATTTGGAATCTTGATATAGGGTTTTATTTTATTTTTATTTTTGGACCCAATAAAACGTATGAAAGAATAAAAATATTAATTTAAGAGACTCTAGGAGTCTATGCAAAGTAGCTTTATATTAACAACAGAATAATATTAGTCTTTATTATCCCCACAAGATCTTTTGAAACTTGAGGTAGGTAGCCAGATTAAGTAAATTTGTTACTATATAAAAATTTAATTAACACTAAACTTTTGAAGTTTATAAGGTGATATTTTTCCCCTTTTTACAATATTCTCTAGAGTTAAACAGATAAGAGTGTTCAGGCATCAACAATTGCATGGTGATGATCACCTTGAACTAATGCTGGGTTTCCTGTTGGAGCCAATGAGAATACGCCCTTGTCGGGACACGTGGTGTATAAATCTGCACCGGGTAACACATTTAAATTTACCAGGCTTAAGACTTTCCCCAAAACATTTTCTCTGGACAGGTCTCCATTTAGATTGGAACATAAACTAATTTTCATTGTCCCCGGGTGTTCTTCACTTTGCTAACCTTTTTAAAAAATTCTGTTCATGATATGACCACATAAACCTCAGAGAATTGACGGTTCTTGAGAGGTGTCAGGAAGCAACCCTGTAAATGAGAATATTATGTCTCTGTGACCGTACTTAGCAATAGACAACTCAGAACAGATTCCTTTTGTAGTCAGTACGCACTTAACCTGGCCGTGTGTTATGTAAAAATAATGCAATGGTTGTTCCTGGTGGGATGATGACCCTGTTTCTTACAGAGCAACTGATGATAGTGAAGCTGCTGAGCTAGACCTGGGTGTTGGGGCAGTGGCGCAGCAATGCCCATCTTGAGCCTATCATTGTGTAACTTAGTAAAAGAAAAAAATCATTGCTGGTGATCGTGTTAAGGAAATGCAGCTCTGCGCTGGCACTGAGGAGTGTGTGCCCTACACGGTCCAGGGTTTGTGAAGCCCTTTCATTCTGGTACAAGAGTTGAGGGTGTAACTTTTATACTTGAATCTACCTACCAAGTTTACATTTCTCAATTCCTTCTTTGTAAGGTGCTGTTTCTATATTTAAATAACTTTCTTTCAGTGTAAAGCTGCTTTCTGCTTGTCTGTTGCACTGCTAGTTTTATGTAGGTATTTTATTGCTGCTTAACTGCTTTTGTTTTCATATTTAGTTCTCTTTTTCTAATGGCTATATTATCTATAGCTATTTACTTGTAACTACTACATGTAAACTGATTCTTTTAGAAAAATATTAAACGTTATAAAACAGCAATAAAAATTAAGAGATGTTGGTTATGTTTGTTGGCGGACTTTTTGTGTGTGCCGTTTTCAGGAAAAGCATTCCCAGCTGCAGCACGGCCAGCAGACCCTCATCAACCCAAGCAGACTCTTCTGCTGAGAGCCCCCGCGCTTCCCGAATGCGGAAACGTGCTGCATCAGAATGACACGGAGGGTTGACGGACCGTGCCGTTAAGCATCTGAAGTTTTGAGTTGGAATCTCCGGACATCTTGAGCTTCCAGATGATTCTGATGCTTATGCAATGTAAGAATCACGGGTGAATGCGGACCACCTCCCCAACTTCTCGTGATGTCTACCAGGTTAAATGCTTCTCAGCCTAGCAAATGCCTACCTTTAGTTCAAAGCCAAATCCCATTAACCCTCACTTTTAAATGAACCTCCAAGCAGACAGTCTGATTGACACTAGCTCATTGTATCCCCAGAGTCCATTACGTTGCATTGTTGTTAGTCTCCCCTGGTAAATTGTGAGGTGCTAGGGAAAACGGCTTTGACATTCCAATATCAAGCCCAGTGCTTGGTGCCCAGTTAGAAGCCCCCCAAATGGTGAACAGAGGGACCATAGGACCCACAGTCAGGCTTGGCCCTTGGCCAGGATTCAGTTAGATTCAGCTTGTGGCTCTCTTATTTTACTGTAGCCTCTTCTAACATGTCACTTCTTGCCCCAGTCCCTAGTATCACAAGACAAAATAAAGGAAGGTCAGTTTGTCCTACACAGCGCCAGGGTTAGAATTTTACTAGCATATGTATATATATATTCAGTGGCATGTTATAACAGGATCTTGCTGTATTGCAGGCATTGGCCAGTATCATATGCCCTGTCTTGGTTGTAAGGGGCTAAACTGTGCGTTGAACAAGCAGGACTCATGGAGCAATCATGAAAGCAGCTTTGATATGTCTCCCAGAGTCTCTCTAAGCCCGGTCAATGGGGCTGACCCACTCGCCTTTGTATGAACACCAGGTTAGGTGCTATGAACTCCGATGACTAGAAATGCTATAGTCACTTCAAGCTACAAGACAGTCTTGATTCATTGTATGGAAGGAGCAGCATTCTACTTCTCTGCCTCTCTTTAATAACGGTAGAGAATTAAAGAAGTGTAATTCCCAAAGGAGCCTGAAAAGTCATCTTATTTGCTCACCTATTTTACAGACGGAAAGTGAAGCAAGGGTGACTCATCCTGGATCATACAGCTGCTTAACCAGAAAGCTGAGACCAGGACACAAGACTCCCAAATCCCCGTTCAGCACACTTGTCCCCAAGCCATGCCACTTACCAAGCTAAGGCAAAATCTTTTAACAAAATGATGAAGTCCTCCACAGAAACCTATCCTATTTTCAGGATGTATGATTTTTTTAGACTACCAGCTTGGGTGTGCACAAAGTTGTGACTTCATTACCCACGCATGCCTCTCTTTGCACAGCCAGCTGAAACTGCTCAAAGTAACCTTAGCATTTGAACTGGTTTGGGAAGATGTGCAGGAGAGCGTCAGGTAGAGCACCAGAAATGGGCGTGGGAGGAGGGCATCTGGGGCAGAGGGAATGGCTGGTGCAAAGGGAAGGATGCAAAATTGCAATTGCGCCGTGATCTTTAAAATGTATCCAAACATTAAAAATGCTTACTGTTGACTAAAAATATTTTGGGAAATGAAAAAAATAGTGAAACCAGTATGTATTTAGTACATAATTTAAAACATTAGAAACATTCAGAATTAAAATGTTTTATTTCTTTTTAAGAGACTTATACCAAGAACAGCTTAAACAGTGCTTATTCTCATTGTATAAATTAGATAAGTAGTGACCTTCATTTCTATGTTATGGGTGAATTGTTATACTCTTTCCTAAGTTTGCCACAGCTCCCGAATTTTATCCTTTCAATCCCATGAGATAGCTCCAAGAGCTCATTTGAAGTTTTTGCAGACATCGCTTTCTCTGGGGCATCGTCACCCTTTTCCTACAATTACTTTCCTCACTTTCGTTGATTAATTCACCTGCATTCAGTCCCTCCAACTGCATATGTGGAGTCTTGAGTCTCTCAAGTGGTGGCCACGTCCACATCCCCTCTGCCAACTATTCCTCCCTCACTCCATTTATGGTCTCGTACTGTCCACCTCTAGTATGATCACCTTTTGATTCTTTGCTTCACTTCATCTTGCTTGGCTAATCCTTTCTTCCAAGTACAGTTAATTCTTGACCGTGAGCTGTAGGGGTGCCAAACACCCTTGCAGTCGGAAACCCAAGTCTAACTTTAGTCTTACTTAAGTTGGCTCTCCACACAGGCGGATTGCAACCACAGATTGCAATAGAGTATTCATTTTATTACAGTGCCGTGGGTTTTATCATTGGGGAGCACAGAGACCACACAAGTACATGCTTGGCTGTCTGCATGAAAAGACCTTGTGCACAAAGAAGCTTTAAAAGGAGGGACGCGACTGGCCATTGGTCACAATTGGCACCTGTTTTTATTGTAGTGGTTTGTGGACTGAAGGAGCAAAGTTTCTTCTTTTATGCAATTACAATTAATATACAAGGGAGGCCCCCCCAAAAGTGGAATTATCTTCTGGAGGGTGGGCCCCTTGTAGTACAGGCTTCCCTTGCTAGGAGGTGAGTGTTCTAGGAACCCATCTGTATCAGTGTACCAGCTGGCATTGTTGTGAGAGGGTGTGTTCACTTCAGGGAATTTTTTTTGAAGACTCAACGCCTTTGCCCCTTTCATGGTGGGTGATTTACAGGTGCACCTGCCTGCACCGCACTGAGTGTTAAGCAGTTTTTGACCAAAAACAGCCTGTCCCCCATGTCCAACCCTCCCTATTCACTGGATCTCACCCCCAGAGACCCTTTTTTTTGTTTACCTGGATGAAAAAAGCCCTCAAAGGGAAACATTTTTGCCAAGTTGGAAGAAGTGAAACAAAAACCAGCACTAAAAGGCATCAAAATCAACAAGTTCACAAATTGTTTTGAGCAGTGGAGAAAAGGTCTTGAGAGATGTTTTGCATCAAATGGAGAGTACTTTGAAGGTGACTGGAGTTTAAACATGTAAGAATAAGTACACAATTTTTAATAAATAAATTATTTGAGAGTCCTCCTTGTATCATGTCATACTAACTGAAATCTGAACCATGTTATTTGGGGACTGGTGTAATTTAACTAAACCATGGTATCTGACACGCATGCTTCCCAGAACTGTGCAAAGGAAGGACTGCTTGAATATATTCTGTGCTTGAAATGAATTCCTATATTAAGCCTCTATTCAACATTGTGGCAGAAATTAATTTCAGTCAATTCAGAATAGTATCAGCCAACTAAGCCTGCTTCTGTCCACCCCCACCTTCCTGCCCCGCCCACTTCCCACCTCTTGAGAAGCAGTACTTTTAGCAGCAAGTATTTAAAAACATAATTCAAATAAGCTTAAACAGGCAGAGCCCTCCTTGGCTTACATCACTAGAGACACAGACGCAGGACAACGACTCCAGCCTGTTTTCAGTCCAGCGGCTCTGTCCTGCCTCACTCCACAGGCCAGCTTTATCCACAGGCCGCAGCAGTGATGGCCCCACACAAGCCACCATCAGAGAGAAAACACCCCTTTTTTTCCTTGCTTTACACAAGCGCAGGGGCCCAGGAAAGTCTTCTGAAGCTGTCTCTTACTCTCTCTGCCAACACAGTTTCAGGTAAGACTGCATCAGGCCATAACACTGAAACCAGACCCTGATGGGTTTTTCCTCCTTTCTATATTTTGTTTGTTTGTTGGTGGTGGTGGGTTTTTTTAAAGTGTTTTTCAGCAGATAAAACCAGGGGACCTTACAGTGCTGCGGAGACCACCAGACCTAGTCAAACCAAACCAGTCCCAGAGGCTTGAGCAGGTGCGGTTAGCAGCCTAATGACCCTGAACTGACCTCCAGAGCACAGCAAAACCAAAGGTCACGGAATTCAAGTAACAGAGGTGCCACTGTAGCCCTTCAAAGCCCTTTAAAATGCAAGAGATCCACCGATAAGGATGATTGGCGACTAGACCAAACACTGACTCACTGAGGCAAGCAAACTCTGCCAGACTGAAATTACTCACCCCACCCCCGCAACCTCTTCCACATTCCTCCCCTTAGATGGCCTCTTTCCAAGAGAGTATCCCCCTGAATTAGAATTCATGAATACGCATAGTCCCTCCTTAACACTATTCTTTAAATGTGATTCAAATCTTTATTCCAAGGGGCGAATTTGAACTTTCTCTTCATTTCCTCATTGGGCTGTCTCATGAGAACCTGTTTCCTCAGAACCTAGCTTCTCTGTACGGAACAGGCCAAAGACCCACCAACTTTGGTTGGTAACAGGACTGGGCCATGGTCCCTTTCCCTGCTAAGCCTGCCGCTTCGGAGCTGCCATTTGTACAACTTCAGTCTGATATGCAAAAGCAATTAGCTTTCTCAACACTGCAAGGCCACCTGGTGAAGTGTTTCCATCATTTCTAGGGCATAAATCCTAGAGAAATTCCCATCTTACATACAGACAAACATGTCAAGGGGTTTATCGTTCCATTTTCATAACAAAAAAAAAGCTATAAACAAAGGTACAACATGGATAAATTGTGATCTATTCATATCACATATTACTATCCAATACTTTAGCCAACATGCATATGTCTAAAGTATGTAACACTGAATGGAAAAAGTGAGTTGTCAAAAGATATGTACACTTTGCATTATGCACATTTTAAAGCACTTTTGTAATAGCTATGTAAAAGAATAGACACCAAGAAAACACAATAGCAGCAAAACAGGGTGACGTCTAGAAAGGCAGGGGTTGGAAAAGGGGATAAGATGGGATTGGTGAGGGCGCTTTGACTGCATCCACAATGTTTTAGTTCTTTTTTAACAGAGGGATTTGAGGTCAACATGGCAGATGTTAAATTAACAGTTGGTAATTCTGGGATACAAGTACCTATGTCTTTGTTATATTAGTCTCTGTACTATTCTCCATAGTGGAAATATTTTGTAATTGTAAAATTAAAATAAATATTTTTAGTATAATAATTTTAGAAATTGATAACCCTTTGTTTATGATAAATCAGTGGTTCCTGGGTTGGGGGTTTCCATGGGTGTGGGAAGTTGCGATGTCAGTCAGAATATCCGCTGTCCCTGCCTGGAGGGAGTTTGTCACCACGCTAAACTCGGCAAAGGTCGTGAACTTACTTTTTCCAGTGAGACGTAGACTCAGTGATGCCTGCTCCTTTGGAGCAGAAGTGTTAAGAGACTGCTCAGGTATGTTCTCCGTGTCTGGTTTTTCCTCTGCTGTGAAACCAGGTGTCCCAGAGAGGGGCTGCTCTGTCACTGTCTTAAGCAAGGAGTGGAGACATGGCCAACCTACATTGAACACGTGACCTGAGCATAAATAAAACTTGTTCTCAAATCACTGAGATCCGGGGTATTTACTACGTCAACCTAATTTAGACTATCTTAACTGACACAACTTTAAAATCATAACAAATGAGGGCCAACATGGCATGGGTTTTCAAAGTCGCTATTAGCACCGTATTTTTCTCCTGTGCAGAAGACATTACAGCAAAATAAGAAAGAGTTATGGTATTTTGTCATGTATAATGCACACTTTTTGCCCAAATTTTTAAGTGAAAAATAAGGATGTCCATTATGCATGGGTAGTACCTGAAATACCTTGTATCTATTCTTGTGTTTTGTAATTATTTGTTATGTAAAATATTTTGTACCGTAATATGTTCAAAAATAAATGCTAAAATTCCTTTATGATAAAAAAGTATCTCAATATAAACAAATAAGTAACTGAATTAAAACATTAAAATGAAAGATTGTTTTCCTGAAAGTTTGGGCCAAAACTGTGGGTGTGCATTACACACTGCAAAATACAGTATTTCAACTCAGTACATTCAATAGGTTGGAAACCTAACTGAGCCCCCTTAAGCACTCCTGCCACCACCCTGCTGGCGTCAGGCTAGTGGAAAACTTCACCATGAACTGGCTTTGGGGATAAACCAGGGATTTCAACCCGTGGTATAAAAGACTATTCAAGGGATATGTGTTTATTAGAATAACTTTGAGGGAACCAACTTTCCTTGTACCTTCAAATTCTATTTGTATTCATTTGTAAAACTGCTCATTTTAGTAAAGACTAAAACAGATGAACTTGCTAGCCGTGGTGATCTCTGGCCAACTTCATGCCAGAATATCTGCAGTGCTGTGTTGTACAGTTCTTTGCTCCTATCTCCTACTTTTTAAAGGTCTTCCACCCATTAAAAAAGCAGAGCGTATCTCCTACATAACTGAAGGTCACACAGGCGCACTGCGTGGGTCGTAGAAATCTATGGGATGTCCATCACAGGACAATTTTAAACACTGGTATTTGCTGAGAAAGGAAATGATTCTAATGACTGGTTAGGAAATCCTTTGCGAGGTGAGGTAGCTTCCAATTATTTGCTGTCGATACCATTGAAGCAAAACTAAGCAGTTGTTCACTGATCACTAAATATATATATATATATATATATTTGTATATATATATACACATATACACATACATATACACATAAAAAGAGTACTAGGTCATATTTGGCAAGTAACTCAGAAACAATTCAAAGCATTGAGTTATGTTACCTGTAAAATTTCTTCAGTCCCATTGCTTATTTCCATGAATGAAGTTTCTTCAGGCTTATAACTAGAAAAAAAATGATATAGACAGTATCAATATGTACTCTTTTCTCATTCTAGCCATAATAAATATTCATCACAGATAAGTGAACTAATATTTTAAAAAGCTCTATCTATCTCACTAAGAGGTAAATGCCCAAATAAAACTCTACTTTTTCAATGTTTAAAAATGATTAATATTTGTGTTTTTAATCAATTGTGTACTAAAAAAGTTAGATAACTACAGCCTTATAGCCAAAGAAACATTTTGTAATTTTTAAATTACAAAAAGTTTTTAAATTTTTAAATTTAGTTCATGTATTTATTCTTGTTACAGGGAAATATACATACATAAAATATAATATGTATAACATTATAAACTTATATAAGTAAGATATACATGTATAAAACATTAGGATATGTCTAATGTGGAAGTGGAATTCAAATATAAACTTAAAATGAAAAGGAATTATGTAAAAAAATTACTTATTTAAGAGCATTCTCATGTAATTAAAAAATAACTGGGTATATACTAAATCCTTTAGATTCCATTTGTATTCCTTTGTATACATTTAAAGGAGTGACATGGCAGTTTTAGGAGATTATATTTTTTACAGTTATTTAAACTTATAATTTAAATTTTTATGCAGCAACTTAAAAATGTACCAGAAATTTTCAAATTCTAAAGGACAGGAGCAACCCTGTCTGCAGAGCGAGCACTCTATTCCCCCGACGGACCCTCTGACGCCCATCCCTCACCCTCCAGCTCCCCGTAGGCTCCCAGCCTCGTCCACACGGTGGCAGTAGTGTCTGTGCAGAAGGATGAGTTTCCAAATCTAGGAGACTGTTCAATCACTCCCATATTTCATTTGCAATCAACATGTTAAATACATAGTCTACATATTGCATTAGAACAATAAATGCCCACTGTGACTGACCACTGCTGAATTTCAAACTATTTCATTAAATTTTCCAGTCATGTAACAAATAGACGATGGCTATAAATATTAGCACTACATAAATCTCTTTTCACCCACCTGGGAATGACCCGGACATTAAATTCATTTTTTACACTCCTCTCTGCTTTTCTCCGCTGCTTACAGTCTCTGCCCACCCCACCTCCAGCTTCAGTTGCTAAGCAACTAAAAGAGCTTTGTTGTTCTTCAACACTAACCATTAACTGCCCTCAATATCTCTACTGAGAACATGGCTGCAGCCCAAATTACCTCCTTTTCCTGAAAAACAGAGCAGAATGCATATGACTTATGCTAACAGGAAGGCAAATTGCATTCCGATAGATAAATGCAAGAAAAGAAAATCCAAACTTCTCAAGCGGTTCTGAACACAATACCCAAACACAGAGTTCACTTTGCCTTATTAAAAAGATGATATTATTGAGCACCTATTAAATGGTAGGCACTTCACATATATGCTAGGGGCTTCACATTTATTATTTCCTCCAATATTCAAAATATTATTTCTCTTAATATGCACCCTATTTTTTAAGGTTTTCATACCATAGGACAGAGTAATTTTATAAGATTCCCCTGGGTGCAAGGTATGCTTTTTTTTTTTTGAGAAAGGGTTATTGACACAAGGAAGTGGAAAAAGAAAACTTGAAAAGATAACCATTCATCAGTGATTCCTAGGCAAATTTTTTTAATTTGAATTTTTACTTTAATTTTCCAGATCAGAAAGCTGAGACCAGTAGAAGTTAAATGATATGCCTCGATCGCAAACAGCAGCTTTAGATTCTGTCGGATGCTAATGCCATCAGGGCACATTGCCTCTTGCTCATACTGGATTCAGAGCGTTGTAAGAATTGCTTTCTTAGCTCACTGACTTATAAAAAGGCATTTTTTTATTGTTGTTCAGTTACAGTTGTCTGCACTTTCTCCCCACCCCTCTACCCCACCCCAGCCAAACCCACCTCCCTCCCCCACCTCCACCCTCCCTCTTGGTTTTGTCCATGTGTCCTTTATAGTAGTTCCTGAAAACCCTTCTCCCCACTATCCTTTCCCCCCTTCCCTCTGCCTATTGTTAGATTGTTCTTAACTTCAATGTCTCTGGTTATATTTTGTTTGCTTTTTTCTTTTGCTGATTAGTTTCCAGTTAAAGGTGAGATCATATGGTATTTGTCCCTCACCGCAAAAAGGCATTCTTTTGCCAGACGTGTAAAAGTATGGTGAGAATTTCTGCAGAACAACTCTGGTAGGCTCTTCTCTCTGCATGGAGGGAATGTTTGCAGTCTCTTTATGAGCAGAGCTGGACTGGCTCCGGTTCAAACCTTGCTTTGCCATTTGTATAATCAGAGAAAGTCACCTCCTCACTTCGGGCTTCAGTTTCTCCCTTATAAAAATAAAAATAAATAGTATCTACCTCATGAGATGATTTGAAAATTAATGTGTGTATAAAGCAGGATATGTTAAACTGTTGTAACAAGTGGACTCCTGACCGTATATAATGGCTCCAATGTTATACAAGTTTCCTCTCACTCACAGTGTAGCTTCAGGCAGGCATGGCACATTGGCAGCACCTCTCTGCTTCAGGGTTAACAGGCTGACAGCAGTTCCACCGCCTTCAACAAATGGCTTTTAAGATCACCCTGGCATCATCGCCACCCAGGTAAGCTAGAAGGGGAAGGAGTGGAAGGAGTATGTGTGAAGGCTTTTTAAAGTCATACCCAGAACTGGGCATCACTTCCACTCACACTCTGTTAGCTGGGACTCAGGTACATAGATGCAGCCATCTGTAAGAGGCTGGAAGATGTAATGTGGCTGAGTTCCCAAGAAAAGGACCTAGAATTTGGAGAACATCTAACAATTTCTGCCAAGAATCATGTTTCTGTAATCATTTCTTACCACACACATTGTAAGAGTTCAGGCAATGTTAGTTTCTCCCCTCCCTCCCTCCTTTCTTCCTCATTTTTCTTTCTTTCCATCGTCTAGTCCTCTGTGGAGAAAAATGTCTTGAATCAGATATAACTATTGATTACACTATAACAATTCTTCAATTGACATTAAAAGGATAAAATAGAGATGAGATGGTTTTTATAGCAAAAACCTTCTTGTCAAGTAGGAATTTAAGCCTACTCAATAAACATTAGCTATTTTAATTAAAATTTCCTCTTTTCTATCAGTGGCTACAAAATATTTAATTTATTAAACCACAAAATAAAAAATATTCAAAATCACAGTGCATTCTCCACATTTTACTTCATAATATTATTGAATATTATGATGTGATTACTTAAGAAAGAGCCTTCAAGGTCAATTTGTCAAATTTCCTCAGTTTGGACGTGAGAAAAATAAAGTGTAAAGTGAAGTGATGTACCCAAAATCACACCGCTAATCAATGGCAGGGCTGGGGCTCTTGAAATCTATCAAGATGAGAGGAAAAATGTATCCAAAGCCCCTGTCGAGTGCTCGACCAATGCCCATGACTGCTGAAGGGGAACATACTAACTGCTTTGAGAGCCCAACCAGGAAAATGACTCTGGCGAACTTTCCGATTTGACTTCAAGGAGAATTTTAAGGTGATTGATAAGAGGGAGAAAAAACGGGCTTTGTTTCTAGATAGCAGCTTCGAGATGACTCCCTAAGGCAGCTGGCTTGAAACAGTGTGTGTGTGTGTGTGTGTGTGTGTGTGTGTGTGTGTGTGTGAGAGAGAGAGAGAGAGAGAGAGAGAGAGAGAGAGAACTTGTTTCCTCAGAAAATGAAACGGAAGGTTCAACAGAACAGAAGACAGTGTTATCACTATTGAGGGAAGGATTCAATCATGTTTGGTGGCTGTTTTCTGGTTACTTGCATGCTACCTTTGTTAGATCTGATCTCACTACTTCCTTTTCTATAGTAGATAATATGGTCATTCCCTTCTGTTCACTGGCCACAAGTATTACTGCCACTATAAACCTTAACTCTAAAGTCACTTCTTGTTTCGTTCAAGTCAACGGGGAAGACAAAGTACTCAGCAAGGTTGTATTTGACCCAGAAAAGCAAACGCCTTCCACTTCCTCTGAGTCTCACAGCAATGAGTCGGAAGCTTTTGGTAAAGGGTGGAAGCCCATTCACTGATGAATGGGTGGGGAGTCAGGCACCACTCTCCAGGAGGCAGGTTTCACGACGGCCGGGTTTTCAAGGCCCGTCTGTTGTGCTGCTGCACGTCCAGTACCTGGCACAGTGCTTCGCTCACATTAGATGCTCAGTACGCATTTTTGGAGTAAATGCCCTGTCCCGTTTTTGTGAGCTGATGTTTCTGCTGAGTTCCATTCTGCAAGGAAAACATTACAACAACAAAAATTTTTATTTCCTCTCTCTCTCTCTCTCTCTCTCACACACACACACACACACACATACATTCTCAGCTGCTATAAAACGGGGATGGTACTATGGCTTTGTTTATCTAGAACCCAGAATCACTTTTCTGCCTTTTTGACAGGGAAATACATAAAGTCTTAAAAAGAATAATAATCATGATGAATTAAGAGATGCCATGGAAGGGAGGACCAAAGGAATAACATCTAAGAAAAAAACCTGTAGTCTCTTTCTCTAAATGGCTATTATTTACTATTGCAAGGAAATACTGCCTTGAATATTTAGAAATCAGTTTCTAATCAAAGTTTCTTGATAATGAGAGGAGAGGGATGGCGGATACTTGGACCACCCAGCATTTTTATAACCTAAACTTAAGCATTCTTATATGCCACCAACTTTTCATTCCTCTTCCATTTTTCCAGCAATTATGAACCCCTGGGCTGGACATTGTGTAAGTCTTTAAGGGGAATATAGCTGCCAGCTCTGACAATGACCCAAAGTCCCCTTTCTTTCCAGGCTGGTCTCAGATCTTCCTTGTTTCTCCCTACTATTTGTTCAGTCATTTTATTTCTACAAGAACTGAGCAGCAGAAATTGTGCCATTATAGGATAAAGGTAGGAACATGTGAGGGCATACATAGAAAATGAGGCTTCCATGAGACTATTAATCATCACCCAAGAGTCTACAGGTACATTGTCTGAGAGAGAAAACCCACTCTGTGTCTACTGTGAGCCTGAATGAGTAATCCTTACTTGCCCCTCTAATGCCAGTAAATGATATAATCCCTATTGAAGCTTAAAAGAAAGCCTCTGGGTAAGTCGAGGATTCAGCCAGGTGATCCAGGTATAAAGTTGAAGTTGTCATATTTCAGATTGCAATGCTGATCTGAACATCCCCGCGTTCCTGAGCTGAGCAGGTTGGATCACAGGGAAACTCACAAGAGACATTTTACTAGGAGAAGTCTGGGCTGACAGAGTCCTGAGCATCTTCTCTGCTGGCCAAGAAGCCAGTTCCCACAGGAAACCTAATCACAGCCAGAGGCTGCTTGGTAAGCAAAGGGTCTGCTGAAGTGATCTGATCCAAGCAAGAGAGGAATCTCATGTCTTCTCTTTTCTCAGACATTCCTGTAACCCTATGTTACCTTCCCACTCAGTTGATGATGTACCATAACCCATTGAAGAAGAGTAGCCATTACGTGGGAAACACATCATCCTCCTATCATGGACACATACATCCGCTACCCTGGCTCCTTACCACCCCGCTAGTGAAGGTGAAGGTCATATCCTTTCCTGTCTCCACCAGTATCAATAATCTCTCCCCTTCTACTTACTCTCCTCAGAACATGAACATGTTTTAGTATCTCCTTTCACACACACACACGAACCACCTCCATTGTCCACATATTCCCTGCCATTTCTGCCCCATTTTTCATCGGTGCTCTGATGGGTAGTCTCAAAAACACATCTTTAAAAAGTTGTGCAAGAATTTCCGTGGGGTAACCTCCTAGGGTGAGCACTGCCCAGTGAAGGTGAGCACCTGTGGAGCTTCAACAAGTCCTGCACACTGCTCTCCCACAGGAGGGCCTTCCCCTTTTCTCTCCAGGGGATCTGCTGGGGCCTCTGCTCCCTCACTCTGTCCCCAGGGCTGGTTGCCACGAGACCACAGCCTGCCAGCCTGATGGTGACAGTGCTCTCTCCCCAGTGTCGACACTACACATGTCCCCATCGGCGAGGCCGGCATCTCTGACATGTGGTGGTGTGTGTACTGCCTCTTTGCTGGAAGGGCATGTGCTTCCCCCTCTCCCTTTCGAGGCTTTGCTGCACCACAGGGATGCTCAGCCTTCCTGTGGCCTTGGGTTGAGGAGAGTGCTTTCCAGTGTGTGGTCTGTCTTTTTGGATTTCTGCATTTTTCTTGTTTTTGTTTTGGGCACAGAATGAGCCAGCCATTGCCTGACTGGCTTCTGTCCCTGGGGTCACCCTTAGTACAGTGCTCTCTACCCCAAGATTAAACACACACTTCCCAAAGGGGCTTCTTTTTTTGCATCTGATCTCTAATCCAACCAGGATTTTCCTCTCAAATAACAAAAACGCTATTTCAGATAAAGTATGTGAGCAGACACAGAAAAGCACCTATTGTAAGATTCCATTTACAGGAAATATCCAGGAGAGGCAAAGGAGCAGAGACGAAGCAGATCAGGAGTTGCCAGGGGCAGGGGAGTGGGGAGGGAGCACTTCTGGCGCGGGGTTCCTTTGGGGGTGCTGGAACGTCGGCAAGTAGGTAGTGCTGATGCTTGCCCAGCATGGCGAATGTGTGCCATCCTCGAGAACGGCACAATTTACAATAAAAACAGTAACTTCTATTTATCACTTAAAATGAATTACACCTGTGAAAAGTGAAGAATAAAAATGAAAAAAGAAAACATAAAATCCCCAAAATGCTCAAATAAAAAATATAAATTGAATCATGCCATAAAGGAAAGAAAAACACAACCATAAAAGAAAATAAAAGAAAAGGGTCAAAGAATGAAGGTAAACAAATTCTTCTGATGAGAGGGGGAGAGCAGATTCAACACATAGCTCTAGAGCTGGCCTCGATGTATTTTCCAGAGGCAGCTCCTCCTCTGTGGCGGGATCCAGGGCAGGTTCAGGGAGGGCTCTTCGGGTAGGGGTGGTGGGGCCTGGTCATGTCAGGAGATGCTGCACAGGCCAGCCCGGCTCCGGAGCTGCAGCTGGAGTGGCTGCGGGAGACCGCACGACCGCTGGAGGCAGACAGCCCTCCAGGTCTGCAGCGGCCTGCTGGTGTGCCCCAGCATGGGGCTGCTTGGGGTGTGTGACAGGCATTGGAGCAGAAGCCAGCTCTGCCTCCTGGGCCGGTGCCAGAGTCATGAGAGGACAAAAGATCACCTATGTGCTTTTCCACGTGCATTTCCATGTGCCCCCCAAAGACAGAACACAGCCAGACACTTACAGAGAAGCTGGAGCCCAGACCCCACCCCAGGATGCCTTCCCCCACAGCAGTCCAGCACACAGGGCGGTCTGAGGCCGGTCTCACTCCCGGCCAACCTCTGCGGGTGCTCTCTGTGTGTCTGGCACTGACCCCTCCCCAAAAGCGCCACTGCATATCGACCTGGCATCCAACCCCCTACCTCCCCAAATTGAAACCCCAAAATGAGGAGTCCAAGGGGGAGATGGTGCAGGAGGTGGAGGGCCTGGAGAAGGTGGGGGAGGTGGGAGTGGTGGTGAAGGTGCAGGAAAGCTTGGGAGGGGTCGGGGCCAGACACACAGGGAGCACCCGCAGTGGTCGGCCAGGAGCAAAGACCAGACTCAGACCACCCATCTCCTGGGCCATCCGTGGGGAGGATGTGCTGGGGTCCTGGGCTGTGGCTTCTCTGGAAGGCTCTGGCCGTGCACAGTCTGTGAGAGGCACCTGGAAATGCAGGCCTATCGGTGACTGTTTCTCCTTTTGCAACTTCACTACCAAGCCAAGAGGAGCAGCTGGTCAACAGAGAAACTGGCTGTGACTCCAACAGTGAGGAGAAGATTTGCCACACCACCAAGAGCCAGAGAAGGCCCAAAGTGACTTTGGCCACCCAGGGATCTGAAGAACCAGGGCCTGTGAATAAATGGAGAAGGCCACCTACCCTGAACAACCCAGACTAAACAGGAAGCTGATGATTTTTGTCTCTAATCTGGAGCATGGTGCCTGTGTTAAAACAAACTGGGCCAGATGACCTGGAGCCCAAGAAGTCAGAGCCCAAGGGTGAGATGGTAGGGGAGGTGGGCATGGAATGGGAGTGGAGCTGCAGGTGAGCGTGTAAGGAGAAGTTGTTGCCAAACACACAGGGAGCACCCTCAGAGGTCGTCCAAGAGCATAGACTGGTCTCAGATCACCTACCACTGGTCTCAGACTGGACTGTCTGTGGGGAGGGCATCCTGGTGTGGGTTGTGGGCTGTAGCTTCTCCAAAACGCTGTGTCTATGTTGTGTGTAGGGGACCATTGAAAAGTAAGGGGTGTAGGTCATCTTTCTCTTCTTGCAACTCCAGCAGTCCAGGAAAAACACCTGGTCGACAGAGAACCCAACCCTGTCTCCAGCAGTGAGGGGCAGGCGGGCCCCACCACCAATGGCTAAAGCAATCCCGGAGTCACTGTCGCCTCTCTGAGGTCTGGGGAACCAGGTTCTGTGGGTGGCCAGTAAAGGACACCTCCCTAGAAGCCACTGAGGTACCAATAGAAACTGAAGACTTCTGACTCCCACATGGAGCACAGTACCCATGTCTGTGGAACTGGGCCAGATGACCTGGAGCCCAAGGAATTAGAGCCCATAGGCAAGAAGCTGGAAAGACAAGGTGGGATGGAGGAGGAGTTGCAGAAAGCTTATGTCGGGAGGAGTCAGTGGCCAGAAGAAAAGCAGGCCTCAGACCTGCTGCACTGTCGAAGAGTGGGGTACAGGGAGAGGGGGTCCTGGGGTGTGTCTTGAGCTCTGGCTTCTCGGGAAGGCTCTGGCTGTGTTGTGTCTGTGGGGAGCCTTTGGAAATGCAGGCACTGAGTGATCTTTTCTCATCTCATAACTTTAGCAGGAGCCCAGGAGGCTGAGCAGGCTCCTGCTACAGCACCTGAATGTTGTACATCTCGAGGGGCTTGTTGCAGGGGGTTTGTTGCAGGGGCCGCTCCAGGCCTGAAGGGGTGTCCACCTCTAGCGGCAGCTCCACTGCAGCTCTGGAGCCGGGGGCAGCCTGTGCAGCATCTCCTGACCTGATGGAGGCCCTACCACACCCGCCTGAAGAATCCTCCCTGGATCTCCGCCCTGTTTCATGCCACAGAGGAGCTGCCACCTCTGGGAAATGCACCAGATCAGTTCTGGAGTTGATTATTATTCAACTGGCTCTCCCACTCCCACCAGAAGTTGTTTCACTGCCCCTCTGTGATCTTTTTATTTTCTTTTATTGTTATGTTTTCCTTTCTTCCAGGGCATGATGAAGTTTAAGTATTAAACGAAAGTTACTGTTTATATTTTAAATCGTGCTGTTCCTGAGCATGAGGTACCTTCGCCATGCTGGGCAAGCGCCAGCGCTATCTTAGTTGCTGACATTCCAGCACCCCCAAAAGAAACCCCACACCAGAAGTGCTCCCTCCCTGCTCCTCCTGCCCTTGGCAGCCCCTGATCTGCCTCTTTTCTCCTCCTTTTCCTTTTCTGGATGATTCCTATAAATGGAATCTTACAATAGGTGCCTTTCTGTGTTTGCACACATATTTGTTATTTGAGAGGAAAATCCTGGTTGGATTAGAGATCAGACGCAAAAAAAGAAGCCCCTTTGGGAAGTGTGTGTTTAATCTTGGGGTAGAGAGCACTGTACTAAGGGTGACCCCAGGGACAGAAGCCAGTCAGGCAATGGCTGGCTCATTCTGTGCCCAAAACAAAAACAAGAAAAATGCAGAAATCCAAAAAGACAGACCACACACTGGAAAGCACTCTCCTCAACCCAAGGCCACAGGAAGGCTGAGCATCCCTGTGGTGCAGCAAAGCCTCGAAAGGGAGAGGGGGAAGCATGTGCACTTCCAGCAAAGAGGCAGTGCACACACCACCACATGTCAGAGATGCCGGCCTCGCCGATGGGGACATGTGTAGTGTCGACACTGGGGAGAGAGCACTGTCACCATCAGGCTGGCAGGCTGTGCTCTCGTGGCAACCAGCCCTGGGGACAGAGTGAGGGAGCAGAGGCCCCAGCAGATCCCCTGGAGAGAAAAGGGGAAGGCCCTCCTGTGGGAGAGCAGTGTGCAGGACCTGTTGAAGCTCCACAGGTGCTCACCTTCACTGGGCAGTGCTCACCCTAGGAGGTTACCCCACAGAAATTCTTGCACAACTTTTTAAAGATGTGTTTTTGAGACTACCCATCAGAGCACTGATGAAACGGGAATTAGAAAAAGCATTAATGTCCATGGAGAAGGGATGAGATCCACCAATCCTGGTCCCCATGGACGAGGGAAGCTGAGCAGCTGCTAAAGTGGGTGCAGGGGTCTCTACCTCCCTACAGATAAAGACCTCAGGGATCTTTTCACATGATACATGTGGAGCAGCTGTCTGCATCCAGGATTCCACCTGTTAGACCACTCACGTGTCATCTCAACAGGCAGACAAGCGTATGTGAAAATGACACGTACACAGAAAACCCTAAAAGTTCTACAAATAAACTACTAGAACTGATAACTGAATTCAGTAAAGTAGTAGGATACAAAATAAATATCTAGAAATCCATTGCGTTTGTATACACCAATAATGAACTATTGAATGGAAAACAAAGAAAACAGTGTCATTTACAATTGCATCAAAATAAATAAAATACCTAGGAATAAATTTAACCAAGGATGTAAAGAACTATACTCAGAAAATTATAAGACACTGAAGAAATAAATTGAAGAAGACACAAATAAGTGGAAGCATATATTATATTCATGGGTAGGAAGAATTAACATCATTAAAATGTCCATACTACCCAGAGGAATATATGAATCTACTAAGTCTATTAGGTTCATGGGAATTTAATGCAATTCCTATGAAGGTACCGATAACATATTTCATAGAACTGGAACAAATATTCCAAAAATTATTTGGAACCCCAAAAGACCCCAAACGGCCACAGCAATCTTGAGAAAGAATGAAGTTGGAGGGATCATGCTACCTGATATCAAACTATACTACCCGGCCAAATTAATCAAAGCATTATGGTATTGTCATTAAAATAGACACATAAATCAATGGAATGGAATAGAGAGCCCAGAAATAAATACACACTTTTATAGCCAATTAATATTTGACAAAAGGGGTAAGAATATACAATGGATTAAAGACAGTCTATTCAACAAATGGTGCTGGGAAAATTGGACACATACATGCAAAAACAAATTAGACCACCTTCTCACACCACACACAAGAATAAAATGAAAAGGGACTAAAGATTTAAATGTAAGTCTAAAACTATTATAACCCTAGAAGAAAATATAGGCAGTAAGATCTCAAACATTTCTCATTTCAATATTTTTTCTGATATATCTTCTTGGGCAAGGGAAACGAAAGAAAAAATAGACAAATGGGACTACATGAAACTGAATGTACAGGATTTGTACAGGAAAGGAAACCATCAAAAAATAAAAATAAAAACGTAACCCACTGCATGGGAGAACGTATTTGCCAATGATACATCTGATAAGGGGTTAATGTCAAGAATTTATAAAGACCTCAAACAACTCAACACCAAACGCCTCAAACAACCCAATTTTTAAAAAATATCAAAAGACCCTGAATGGACACTTCTCCTCGTACACTGCTGGTGAACATGCAGACTGGTGCAGCCACTGTGGAAATCAGTGAGGAGTTTCCTCACAAAATTAGAAATGAAACTGCCTTATGACCCAGTGATTTCATTTTTCAGAAAATACCCAAAGAAAACCCAAACACTGATTTGAAAGAACATAAGCACTCCTATGTTCATTGCAGCATTATTTACAGTCGCCAATAGTTGGAAGCAGCCCAATTGCCCGTCAGGAGATGAGCAGATAAAACGACTGTGGGACATTTACACAATGGCATACAACTGGGCCGTAAAAAGGAGGAAATCTTACCTTTCACAGTAGCATAGCTTGACCTGGAGTGTATGATGCTAAGTGAAATAAGCCTGTCAAAGAAAAACAAATACCACGTGATTTCACGTATATGTGGAACCTAATCAACAAAATAAATAAACAAAATAGAAATAAATTCATAGATACAGAGAACAGACTTACAGCTGTCAAAGGGGAAGAGGTTTTGGGGGCTGGGTGAAATCGGGTGAAGAGATTATGCAAAAAAGAAAAGAAATCATCTCGTAGACACAGATATCAGGACAACAGCATGGTGATTAGATCGCCAGAGGCAAAGGGCGGTTGGGCAGGTAGAGGGGTGGGGAGCAGGGAGTAAATAGTGACTGAAGGAGATTTAACTTGAGTGGTGAACACACAATGCAATATATAGACCTAGTATCATAGAAACGTATACTTGAAACTATACAATTTTATTAGCCAATGTAACTTCAATAAATTCAACCTAAAAAAGATTATTCTGCTGCTCTATGTGAAATGCATTAGAGGCAGGGCTAGAATCAGGCCTTTAGATTTGCTATCTCTAAAAAATATATTCCCCAACTGACCGCCCACCAACACACACACACACAGACACACACACACACAGACACACACACACACACCATGCTGCCGTGCAAAAGAAAAGCAATCATATAACATAATTTTAAAATTCTTTAAATGGTCCAAATGTAAATGGGTATGGATATTAAGGTTTTACCCCAATTACTTTCACTCCCTTCTATATGTTTATGTGGGTATGGAAGGAAATGTGTCCCCATCTTGCTGGTATCCTCAGCACCTTATCAGCCCCCCTATTGGGTAACCCATTGTTAGAGAGAGGGTTTAACTGAGAGATGCTGGAGGCTTAGATGAAGACGGTAGTAATGATCTATTTAGCAGGTAAATAGACAGAGTTTGCTGGCGAATTGCTAATGGGAGGATGAGGGAGGGGAGGGGGTCGAGGATAATTCCTCAGGCTGAGGGCTGGACAAATAGGTGAATAATGCCATCCAGTGAGGTGGGAACAGTGGAGGAAGACTATATTTAGGGAGGACCCTTATTGACGGTCTAGTCCCAGTTCAAGAGATGGGTGGCGCTAAGTGCTCCTCTTCCCCATGTAGACGCTGATCGTCAGCCACGCAAGCGTTCTTTCCTGCTGGTCCTTGGAGTCAGTACCTCAGATACGGCATTCTTACCGCCCCAGACCAAACGCAAGCCTTTTATTTAGAAGGTAAGTAAATTGAGACCCAATTTTTTAAAAGTATAGTTTTACAGAAAAAGTATTTTAAACAAAAGCACTCCATTAAATTATGTTTTAACTAAAAATTTTAATTCAAGCATTTAATCTTAATTCTATATGTCTTCACTATGCTCTACTATTTTTTTATATGTATAACCTAAGAAACTAACCTGAACTCACATCCAGGAGAGCATTAGCAAAACATTGGGAAGACAATGATAAATCAACAGTAAATGCAAAGGTGTTGCTGAGTGTGTATAAATGTCAACCAGGAGACGTCAGTGAACGGCGCCCTGCTCCCATCCGAAGTCCTTGCTGGACATAGGGTGTGCGTCCCTGCTGGAAAGAAACTGAGAGATCATCTAGTCCGTAACTTTCAAAATGAGAATTCAGTTTCAGAGAGGTGAACATTCCAGGTTAGGGTCACAAAGCCTGTCGGTGACAGAGGCCAGACAGAAACCAGGGCCTCCTGGTTTCCAGATCACCACCCTTTCCTGTGGGCTCCACTGTCTCCACAAACACGTGGGCACAAATGCACCCTCTAACCCTAACTGACGGATAAGTATAAAAAACTCAGGAGCAGTCAGCTGGGTTGGGTGTAAGTATTATACCAAACATCGTCTGAAATTCCCAAAACAACACTATCTTACCCAAGACCTTCCTCAGTCTTCCTAGTACCCTGCCAGCATGCTCATCGACTCCTCCCGCCCTCCGCCCCTCCTGGAGTGGTGGGTGTGCACCTCCACCTCCCTGCAGTTTGTAAGTGGGGTGGAGGAATAGAGCAAAACGATGGGTGAGGATAAAACTTCATCTAAAAACATTCAATACTCATGTATCCAAACTTCCAAAGAGAGAAATTAAGGGAGATTTCTCTTATAAACCAGACTTTCTTATAGGTTTGTTTTAATAATATTCTCCATTAGAACTTTCTAAATACTTACAGATCACTAGGTGTTTGACATGAAGATTGGCGCTGGAAACAGAGAGCCTTATAATTAGAGTGTTAAAATAGTCAACTAACTGATGAAGAGGAATTTTTTAAAAATAAAAACTACTTAAATTACGTTGTCAAACAACAAGAAATGTCATCTTAAGCATCAAAATAATCTTGTAAGAGCTGAAAACACTGATTTCTTTGGAGAGAAGTGGATGCACACGGGATGGTCCGATCCTTGCTTTACGTCCACGTCTAATTCGATGGCTTTAAATGTAAACAATGCTTCGAAGGAGCTCTGGAATACATGTTTTAGGAAATTACTGCAATAGCCTTGTTGCTCACTTTAAGAATTTTTTTTTTTTTGGCTTTTGTCTTAACTGCTTTAAAATTAGAAGACAATGTTGTTTCAAATACAGTTATATTAGATTCAGAGATGTGCTGATTTGGTGATATCTTTTAAGATTTTTCTCCAAAGTGTGACATATATTTACTCTCAGAACCTGAAACTCTAAAACACTCCTGCTGCTACCCGGAGCATACCTGGTCTTCAAATTCACCCCTATGCTTTTGGCTGTGTTCATCTCACACAGCTTTTGGGCACTGGCAATCCAATTTCATCGGTAACAGACTTCAGCAAATTTTCCATGGAAAAGGTAAGGAGAACAAAAACTAACTTTGACTTGTTGATGCATGTTTTGTCTGCTGATTTCGAAATGTTTGGAAGTGATAGAGTGCAGCAACTTTAAGAAACCAGATAGGCAAGGTGGATCCTTCTGCAGGAAGGAGAAGCCTGGAGGAACACCTGCAGCCCGCCCACACTTCCTTGTGAAACACTTGGAGGCAAGGAAAGGAAAGGAAAAGCGGCTTGGAACTCCAAAGTAGAGGAGAGTTGGCCTAGGTGGAAAAGAAAGTGAAAGTTGGAAGACATTTAATGTTCAAGGAGCAAGCCATGGCAACTGAACGCAAAACATAATCCTAAACTAAATCCTAGATAGGAGAGAGGGGGAGAATCGAGAGAAAGAAAGAAACTAAAGGAAGGTGAAAAGAAAGAAAGAGGTAAGGGGGGAGGGAAATGCAAAGAGGGAAGGAAGAAAAAGGGAAGAAAGAGACAAACACTATAAAGGATATTGGAGTAACTGGAAAAATTTGAATAGCCCTGTATCCACGCCAAGTGCCTTGAATTCAATAATCGGTATAAAAGTATGTCTTTGTTCTTTGGAAATTCATGACATAGTCAATGGTGAAGGATTAAGATGTCTACAACTTACTATCAGTTTAGAAAATAATAATGATGATAATATAAATGTAAAAAGTGATAAAGCAAATATAATGAAAATCTTTTTCTAAATAATCTAAAAAAAATTGATGAATCTAAGTGAAAAATATCTAACATTTCGTTGCATTATTCTTGCAACTCTTCCGTAAGCTTAAATTTGTTTAAAATAAAAAGTTCATTGAAAAAAAAAACACATAGCAGAGAGATATTAAGGGGTTACACAGTCCTTGTAGTTTAAATATAAATTTAGGCCCTGGTTGGTGTGGCTCTGGATTGAGTGCCAGCCTGCAAACTGAAAGGTTGCCAGTTCAATTCCCAGTCAGGGCACATGCCTGGGTTGTGGGCCAGGCTCCCAGTTGAGGCTGTGCCAAAGGCAACCTATCAATGTACCTTTTGCACATTGGATGTTTCTTTCCCTCTTTCCACCCCCCTTCTCTAAAAATAAATTTTAAAAATATATTAATAAATTTAGGGAAGATAAAAAATAAAAATAAAACATACATGGATCTCTTTCCTCACAGTACTTGAAATGGTTTATATGAACATATAGAAATGGGTATATTAATACATTCAAAGGTCACACAGATATTGGTTAAAAATGCAGGCCTAGGAGTAAGACTGTTGGTGTTCAACTTGTGGCTCTATCGTTGCTGGTTACGTGACCTTGGGCAAATTATTTAACTACTCCATGCCTCAGTTTCTTCCTCTGTGGAATTGGGGTAATAAGTTGGTAGAATTGTTGTAAGGATTAAATGGAATAACCTTCATAGAAGTTTATGAAGATACCTGTCACGTGGTTCGCACTCATAAATATAAAGTAAAATGGATAATTGTGACTAAAAAACATGAAGAAAAGTCAAAAATCAATTCCAAGGTAAAAAATAAGGTAAAAAGCCAGACTGCTATGGCAATGTCTGTCATATCCACATGGTGAAATCCCAACCCTCAAAGTGATGGTGTTAGGAGACGGGGCCTCTGGGAGCCGATTCGGCCTTGACGGCAGAGTCCTCATGAATGGGGTCGGCGCCCTTATGGAAGATGTCCCACAGAGCCTTCCTATCCCTTCTGCCCTGTGAGGTTATGGCAAAAAGACAACTGTCTTGGAAGCCAGTGCCTTGATCTTGGACTTCTCAGGCTCCAGAAGGAATAAATATTTGTTGTTAATAAGCCATGCAGTTTATGGTGTTTGTTAGCAGCCCAAATAGGCTAAGACGCAGACAAACTGTGGTTAGCACAGATGTTAGGGATATGCCTCAAATTTCGATCTCAGCATCCTGACCACCAAAATAAGTAGAGGATGTAGAAAATACATGACATTAATCATCAGAAAAGATGTGCATTAGGTTTCTCCAGAGGAACAGAACCAATAGAATATTTAATATAGAGATAGAATATTTATATGTAGAGATTTATTATTACAAATTAGATCACATGATTATGGAGACTGAGAAGTCCCAAAATCCACAGTTCCAGAGCTGGAGAGCCAGGAGAACGAGTAATGTAAGTTTCTGTCTGAGTACCAGGGCAAGAGAAGCTGATAGCTCAGCTCGAAGACCATCGGGCACAGAGTGAATTCCCTCTTGCTGGGCCTTTTGTTCTATTGGAGCCTTCACAGATTAAACGAGGCCCACCCACACTGGGGAGGGCAATCTGCTCTACTGTCAAGCAACTCAAATGTTAACCTCATCCAGAAACACCCTCCCAGACACACACAGAATACTGTTTAACCAGATGTCTGGGCACTCCATGGCCCAGTCCAGTTGACACATAAAATTAACCAGGACAAGGCAATTCCTAACTGCTCCTCAAGGGAGGTGAAACTTTTCCTAGCACTAAATAATAAAAATTAATTTAGCAAACACAGAATATTCAAGAGAAAATATCCTAAGCAAGTTTTTTAAAATAGCTATACCTATGGATTGGATTTGGCTTTTAAAAACTACTATTTTTGGATAAAAGCTAAGGGAATGCCATCAAACGAAAACCCAATGAGATATAATTATGAAAGCAGTGAAGGTAAAAAGAGTTCAACTGTGTATTGTTCTCAGAGCAACTGGGTCCAACATTAAAACTTGGAGTCTCTAGAGCAGCAATTTTCGACTGGTGTGCTGTAAGAATTTTTAAAACATGCAATATCTGACTATTTAGTCAGGGGCACTGACTTCTCTTCCCTTCGATTATCAAATAAAAAGAATGACAATAGTCATCCGTTATGAATGCCCTGTGCTGAAACATAAATTTGTAGGTCATATAATAGAGTTGCATCTTATTGGTCACATTGCATAATAATGTATCTGACTGGTTAATTTTTGGTACCAGAAATCCTTATATACAAGTATAGGAATCTTATTTTTTAAAAGTCACTTTGGAGCAAAAGGGGTAGGTAATTACTATGATTTTTTTTTTTTTTGTAAATCAATCAAAGTTATACCTATTTTTGTCAGATTGGCAAAAAGAAATAATGTATTTCTTGGCATGCGGCAGAATTTTAGTAATTAGTTTCTGTGCGCCATAAGATGGAAAAGACTGAAAATCACCAGTCCGGAGGACCGGGCGAGCAGCAGGGCCTTTGAATGGTGCTGCATGAATCTCGCTTCTCTGCTCAGGGCCATGCTAGCGATCCAGTGGCAGACAGATTCCACTCTGTCCAAGGTCCATGGACATGTTTGGGCGGCTGCTGGATAGTGAGCAGGACCTTGCAGTTGGGAGCAGGGCTGGGACCTGCACGACCCTAAGAGTGAGTATTGCCTTAAGTTTTGTGCCCCACGTGCCGCTTTTGAGTCACCCCAGTCCCCATTCTGTGTAAGAAAAGCAAAGAGTTCAAGAACAAAAACAACACATAAGTTAGTGCCACCACATTTTACACGTGTGACAGTCGTTAGGAGGGGACATAAAATGCCCCTCCTTTCCCTCCACCAAAAAACAAATGAAATCCGGAGCACAGATGGGGCTGATCAAGAATATCACTTTCTATTTAATTATTATATTACAATAACGATTAACTTCCCGGTCAAAGATCAAGCAGTCAGATCACCGTTACTCCTGCAGACAGGAACTCAGAAGGTCTGGCGTTCTGCTTGTGAAGAGGTTGCATCTCCCTAAACAACACGGATGTGTGTGTACATGCTGCACTTACAATAACACTTTGTAAGTGCCAATACTTTTAATGCGGAGATCACAAGTTGGTGGGTTCATTTTCAAAAGTCACCTTTAAGTGTAAAAAGAAGAAATCTTACCAGCCTATCACCTCACTATTCTCGTCCAAAGTCCTGAAACAGAGACACTTTGCAGCCACCCTAACTACCATCCTGGCTCACGCAGTTCATTCAGGGGCAGCAGCGTTCAATGATCTGAGCTACCTGATGAGCTGATGCTTAGAGTCTAGCCTGGGAAGTGCAGGCTACTGGGCCTGTCTCCTGGTTCACAGGGCTTGCATCTAAGACCCACAGGTTCTCCAGACATGCTGAAGCAGCACTCCAGTGGGAAGCAAATTCTGGTTTGTGGTTTCGTGGTCCTAGTGCAAAAAAAGAAAATCAAGCACCCTTGCAGAAAGTAATTAGGTTTTCACAACTTAGGAAGAAAAAGAACTTTTATGAAAATAGAGTAGTTTAAACTCTCAGTGTGCTCTGGAGTGGGATGTGGTAAAGGTGGTTTCTTTAATACTTTGTATTTATTTCAGATTGCATTAGGAGGGATGTTAATGGTATCAGGAAATGTGTAACCACGTACCATCCTCACCTTCCTGGGTGGCAGGAAGGAACTATGAGTTTAGAGTTACATTTCCAATAGATCAGCTTTTTAGGTAGAAATTACATGAGTGTGTGTGTAGATGTTTGGTTGTTTTCATCTATTCAGATCATTTCTAAATATTGCCACATGGTACCTGAGTTGTAACGCTGCAGCCTCTCTGAAAGGAAGATGGAGTATGAAATGGTCTGTAAACAATTCAGCCCAGCCAGGGTCGGCCATGAAGGGGAGGGAAGAGGAGGGAAATACTCGATGTACCATCTTGCCCTTGGACAAATGCTGTTTCCAGGGAGGTCCAAATCCTACACTGCAGTGTCAGTCAGAATTAGAACAGTCTACTCAAATGTCCTTTATGAACCCAGAACAACTGTTGGAGCTCTGTTGAAATTATGTGGGTCAGGAAGTATTTGGAATAAAACATCTGTGCCCGGTGGTGCCTTTACTCTGTTAACACTGTGAATGGCTCCAACACAGAGAAAATAGGAGCCTAGGAAACCCCTTCTTCCCCTCACTTGAAAGCCTCTCCAGCCCTCAGCCTTGAGGTAGCCTCTTTTCTGTCACAGGTTTATCAGGGGCCTGAGTGCATTGGAGGAATACACTGGGGGTGGGAGTAGGGGCTGTGAGTACTTTTATATCCCTTTCCTCTCTATATACTCTCCTATTCCCTCCCCAGGAAAATCAGAGAAGACATGATGCCATTTGTTTAGCAAAAAGGATGGGCAAAAGAAGAGAAGACATTATAATATCCTGCTGTTTCCTTCTTGTACGTTCCTTATATCTCACAGTGGGGCCAGCGAGTTCCCCAAAGGCTGATGGGATTCAAAAGTTCCAGTCAACTCAAAACAAGACAAGACAAAACCAAGCACAGAGGAGTCTCAGTGCTTTCAAAACAGCAGCCACAACCAAGCAGGGAAATCAACAATCCAAGAACAACAGCTGGGGGCTAGGGAGGGATGTAGATGTGGTGGAGGTGATGGTGGTGGTGGTGGAGGTGGTAGGGTAGTGGGGGTGGTGGTGGCACAGGTGGTGATGGCAGGAGAGGTGGTGGGATGTAGGGCAGTGCTGGAGGTAGTGATGGGGTGGGAGGGTGGGGATGGTGGTAGAGGTAGAGGTGGTGCAGGTGATAGAGGTTGTGGTGGGGGTGGGATTGGAGTAGGGGGACGCTGGTGGGAGTATGGGGTAGTGGGGGTGTTGGTGGGGTGGAAGTGGTATAGGTAGTAGAAGATATGGTGGAGGTGGTGGGGGAGCAGGAGTGGGGTAGTGGGGGTGGTGGTGGTGGAGGTGGTAGTGGTGGAGGTGGTACAGGTGGTGGAGGTGGTGTTGGGGGTGGGGTTGAGGTAGGGGGATTGGATATTGGGGGTGGTGGTGGAGGTGGAGTCAGTGTAAGTGGTGGGGGTTACTGTGGAGGTGGTGTTGGGGGTGGGGGAGGGGGTGGTACAGGTGGTGGAAGTAGAGGTGGAGCTGTTTCAGGTGGAGGATTTGTGGTGGAGGTGAGGTTGGATGTGGTGTTGCGGGGGCAGGTGGTTCAGGTAGCAGGGGTGGTGGAGGAATGGCCTCATAGGCCAAGACTTTGAATTAGTGGGAAAGAGGTTTTTTTAAACCTTATTTATTAAACACTTGAGAGCTTATATAGCAAAAAAAGAAACTCAAAAAGGTGGGCGGTGTCATCATATCATTTTAAAGACAGTACAATAATTCTAAGAGAACAAAATAACTTGTCAAAAGAAATAACACAATGGAGACTCGAACCTGCTGTTTTGACTTCAAATCAACTTAAGCTTCCAACTAACATGCTATAGGCAAGATATCAGTGAATTATCAAAAACAAATTTTATTTACTTCTTGATTTTACTCTTATAGGCCATCACAGATAGATTGTAAATATGGTGCCAATGCTTCACCCACACTTACTCACCTTTGCTCATTGCAATGTGACTTTGCAGTTCTTCCTATCAGCTGATAGAGTCCATTGCCCCATCCTTTAAATCTGGTTGACCTTGTGACTTGCTCTGGCTAATAGAATGAAGCAGAAATGATGACCTCCCAATCCGAAGCCAGACCATAAGTGACCTCATGTATTTCATTCTCTACTTTGGACTCCTGCCTCCACCATGAGAAGAAAATGTCTGGACTAGCAAGCTGAAAGAAAGAGACCATTTGGTGTAGAGCTGATTCTTGCCAGCAGAAACCCTCCTAAACAAGGTAGCTCCCAACAAACCCACCAGCCCACAGAAAATACATGAACAAGGCCAGCCAACGTCAGCCAAGCTCAGCCCAGGTCAGCAGACCTGTTCAGTGGTCCCACAGACAAATGAATGATAATAAATGGTTGTTTTAACCCATTTGGGGTAATTTGTTACCAAGCAGTTGCTAACTGATACAAGGGGAGTCCTGCATCAGAACTATAGTGAGGATTAGGCTAGCCCAACAATCCATAAAGATTTACCCCAACATTACAGAAATATATTGGAAAAGTGCCAATCACCTCTAGTTTCTGCGGCTTTCTGCAGGCAAAATGTATATTGCTTCTGCGTCTTCCAAATATCCTTAACTGAAAAATAAAAATTATTTTACTCAGTCACAACCACATACTCATTAAATAAATACAGAACAATACTTTAAAAAATATTAATCTAAAGGACATTAAATAATTACATTGCCAAGGAGCCTCTGTTTTTGTTCAACTTTGCCTGCTTTTTATATAGATCATGGCATTAAAAATGTTCTCAAATCAGTGTACTAATCATCCTCATTTCCTTGGGCAATGTCAAAAAAAAAAAAAAGAGAGACAAGTGGAGTACTGTTTTAGTCCAAAAGTAGAAAAATTAATAGGGCTTTGAGGGTAAGATCAGGTCAAAATTTGATGGCTGAAAAAGACGTCTCATTCCTCTTAATCTATGTCTCCTTTCCTTCCTGAACAGCTCCTGCTGTGTAGCTAACTACAGGCTAGCCTTTAGTATATCAGTTCCAGACACCGAGTCATCTTGAGACTTTGCTGAGCTTGGAGTTTGGAAGATCAAGTTTCCAGAAAACCAGGAAAAGTCATTTATGAACTATGTGAGCGTGGAAATTCCATATGGTTTCTGACTTGTAAAAGTATAATAATATTTTTTAAAAACTCTATCTTCTCCATCCAAACTTGTATCCTTAAAGTATAACCTTGTCTGGTGGTTACTCTCTAAAAGGAATGACTTTAAAAGGTCTCCCTTGGAAATAAAAAGTTATTCAAGTTCACGTTTGGTCTGCGTCAGCAACTGTTTCCACATGCTGTTTGCCTCAGGCTGGTGGTACGTAAGATTTCCTGACGGCTGCCTGCCTTTCCTGAGAGCCAGGGTAGACAGAAAAAGAAATATGGTTTAACCATTACATTTTAGATCTTGTTAATACTGAAAATATTTAAATAGTGTAAGGAACTCAGTTCTCTTATGCCAGAGGCCAATTAATCCCACACTTGACTTAAGAGAAAGTATCATTCAATGGTTAGGAGAACAGGGTTTTCGGTTCCAGTCCCTGCTCTGCCACTTACTTGCTATGTGACCTCTTTCATCCTCTGTAAAATGGGAATAATACTAATGTCACAGAGCAGTTTTTAGGAAAGTATGCCAGGTATGTGATAAAAAATAGCTGATATGTATTGAGCTGAGCATTGCATAAACATGTGACATCTCATTTAAACCTCAAATGAGGAATGGAGGCTGAGAGGGTCCATGCATAGGCAATAGCTTGCAGATAGCGGAGCTCACATTTGAGCTCGAGTGTGTCTGATTTGAAGCCTCCTCCATGCTCTTCCTCTCCCCTTCTGCCAGCTTGTTACAGGTGAAAACAGGACTCTAGGGAGTGGTCAGGACAGAAGAGGGAAGAACTGGAACTGCTGATTCACTTGCTACTTTGCTCTGGTTGTCGATCAAGAGAGAAATAAACTTCTGTTGTGTTTGAGCCCCTGCATTTTGGGGTCTTGTTTGTTGCAGCAGTTTGGTCTACCCCAATCGATATAGTTAACAAGTACAGAATTTAAAAACAAATGTTAGTTGAATTATGTTAAAAGCCAGTAGGAGCAATCTGTCCCGGCCTAACATCCCCACCTCCCAGAAGAAAACGGCCCTGAGAGGCAGAAGAGCAGGAAGTTAACAGCTTGTTCATCTGTCTCAGACTGACTGAACTGGAGACCCAGCCCCGCCACTAACTCACTGTGAGACAGCGGGCAGATCACTTCTCTCAGCCTTGCTGAGCCCAGGTGCAATGTGAGGGTCAGGATCACCTAAGTTTTGTAGGATGAAATGGTGTTGTGACCTAGAGCATTCAGCACAACTAATAAACCCTGTGACAATCATCGTATCAATATTGCAGCCAATTGGGTGGGGAAAGTTCCTACCTGCTTGGTCAGAGCACCCTTGCTAAAGGGCAGAGCTGGGGACACAGTGACAGACAATTCTTACTCTTTGGTGCCTCCTTTTTGTCTTCACTTATCTCCTTCATCCCCCTTGTTCCCAGAGTAGTTCTTCACATGTAATAGAAACATCCACTAGGATACCACTTTCTCTCGCCTTCCCTCCAGATTTGATTTAATTTCCACTCCTTGCCATGCTTCCTTTTAACCTATGACACTTCATTGTTTTTTTTTTAAGGCATCCATCCATCACATGTTATTTGTGTTATTTTACTCACTTAATTCTAAAAGAGTAGCATTATTTGCCTGTTTCCCATCAGCCCCAAGTACTAATCACAGGTATTAAATTCCAGGCTCATACTGCCACTCACCAGTGGGCAGAGGAAAAGCAGATGAGAGAAGAGTATCTCCACAGCCAGCTTGGGTAGCCCACAGAGTGAACAGAACTCTCTGGTCCACTCATGACTCACAAGTAGTGCCCATCACCGGAGGGTAGCCCCATTCAAATTTTCCAAATCAGCCAACACAGTGACACCCTCTGTGTGGCCCTGCATCATGTGAGGAGGAATGTAAAGTCGCCATTCGCCTTGCTTTATCCCGATGAGGTGGAGTCTGGGCGTCCACCCTCAAACTGGAGCGGCAGCTTCAAAGGGGCCTGTCCCCTCACCGAGGTGGCGGCTGCCATGAGAATGAATGTCCCTGGATCTTGAAAAGTTCCCTGTTCCTAAATTCCACTTTTTGCAAGAATCTTGGGGACCAGCAGTTGTATAGCAATCTGCACAGTAGCCCAGGAAGGCTCACTCTTATACATCCCCTTTCCATCGCCTTCCTCACCCCCGTACATATTCCACTGGGGCCACACCTCTTCAGGGTGTTTGGTCTTGTTTGCTATTCTCCACAGGCAAAAGTTCTTGCTGTTTAATGTTAAGCATTCCCACTTTGCTTTGTCCTAATATTTCTTGAAATAAACTAAATAGCCCCCCCAAAAAAAATCCTAAATAGCCCAATAAATAGGAGTGCTGATTATTCCTAAGGCAACCTTGCTCTTACTCTATATTTTCAAGTACCCAGTAAAATTCCTTTGGCTTCTCTTGGGTCTAGTCACCTTGCTCGTAAGCAGACTTCCAAGTTCATGAAAATCTTCCACAACACATTAAATTGCCCCCCAATGCACCATTTTTTACTTGACTACATTGGCACTACTTGGTTACAGTTGCATGATAGTATAGTATTTCCTGGAATAACTTCAACATGTATTTTATTGCACAATACTAAAAACCACATTGTGTTCACAGTCATATTCAGCTAGCACTTTAACTCTAGTATGCCTGGCACACCTACACTTTTTCCTTCTTTTCTTCTACTCTACTGTTCTTCAATATCTGAGGTAGAAGGAAAAGTAGAAGTTATTTAAAGATATGGGTAAAATTCTTTGGAAAATGTTATTACTGTGATTTAATTTTTTCTGAACCACACATTAAACCACAGTGACTGGAATGTCCACCAACGTTTATAGGAATTCAGGTAGCTGTATATATTTCTATCACGTTTAGTAGTTTCTCAATGCTGTAAATCAGGAACTGGCAAACCCTAATCCCAGCATATCGAGCCTGCAGCCTGTTTTTGTAAATAAAATTTTATTGGAACACCTCCACGCTCCTTGGTTTATGTATTATCTATGGCGGCTTCCACACCACAAAAGCAAAAGTAATGGCCCACACAGGCCAAGATATTTACTGTATGGTCCTTTACAGAAGGTTTTCTGACTCCTGCTATAGTTGAAAGACTTTAAGTGAATCAGTTTGTATTTGTGAGGCTGGGGCAGGGTGAAAGAATTTCCTCTTCCTTAAATGGCAACACATACTTAGGATTTCCCCTCTGTACTGGGTTCAATAGTGTCTCCCCCAAATTCATGTCTATCAAGAACCCGTGTATGACCTTACTTAGAAGCCAGGCCTTTGCAGATTTAATCAAGTTAAGATGAAGTCTTATTGAATTAGGGTAGACCCTCAACCCTGTGAATATAAAGGGGCTACCGGACAAGCTCAGGGGCTACCTGGCAGGCCTGATAAGCTCCGTGACCAAAAGTAACTACACGGGACAGTCTGATCACTCATTCCTAACTGGGAAGGCATAGTGGGTAATCACGTCCCAGGCTAAAGCTTCCTCAGCACAGGTCAATCTTTACCTTAAGGGAGCCCTGTCCTTGGTTCTTCAGCATCAAAGATAATGTACTTTTGTATGTCACAGTGATTTTCTTTTCCACCCCCGCAGAGGCACAGTAGACAACGCCAGATCATGAGACCATGGAACCCCTCCTTTTTAGCTTGTCGCACACATACCATCTCTATGTATTATAAATGTTAATGTTAACTGTCCTATACCCACCAATGTAGAAGAAGCATGTGTCTCTCCATTTTACTTTTCATTCCATCCTAGAAATCTCTTGGTCTCTTTCACTACCTTAATCTACCACCGATGGATTTCATGTAACCCCCTTGCGTCTTCTCCTTTGATTCTCAAAACATGAAAAATTGCAAAACTGCTATTCTCTGGAACATTTTCTCAATCTTCTAAGATTATGCTCTAGTTCCATCCATGATGTTACAAAAGGTAGGAGCTCCTTCTTTCTTTCTACTGCATAGTATTCCACCGTGTAAATGTACCACATTTTTTGATCCACTCATTTAGTGATGGGCCCTTTGGTTGCTTCCAAGCACTTGGCTATTGCAATTATGCTGCTATGAACATTTGGGTGCATAGGCTCTTTTGGATTGGAGAGCATTATGCTAAGTGAAATAAGTCAGGTGTTGAAAGACAAATACCATGTGATCTTGCCTATAAGTGGAAACTAATCAACAAAACAACCAAGCAAAATACAACCAGAGATATTGGAATAAAGAACAGACTGACAGTGACCAGAGGGGAGCAGGGAGGAGGATAATGGGGGAAAGAAGGGGAAGGGTTGTCAAGGAACATATATAATGGACCCATGGACAAAGCCAAAGAAGGGAAGGATTGAGGGTGGGAGGTAGGGGAGAGTGGGAGGTAGGGGTGGGTAGGGTGGGGGAAAGTGGTGGCAGGAAAATAGATACAACTGTACTTGAACACTAAAAAAAAAAAAGACTTTGCTCTAGGTCATCTGTCATATTTGGCTCAAATGAACTCTCAGAAAATTTGTGTATAGGTTTGAACTTTCTTTTGTAGACAATCCAATGGCTGGTGTCCTTACAAGGACAGGGAGATTTGGAGACCCAGAGGAGACACACACACACAAAATAAGGCTGTGTGGCGACAGAGGCACAGCCAGAGTGGTGCTGCCATAGCCAAGGAATGCCAAGGGTTTCCATAGCCACTAGAGCCTAGGAGGAGGCCAGGAGAGAATTTTTCCTAGAACCTTTAGAAGGAATCTGTCCTTACTGACATCTTGGTTTCAGGTTTTGCGCCTCCAGAAATGTGAAAAAATAAATTTCTGTTGTGTTAAGCCACCTAGCTGTCAGTAATTTGTTACAGCAGCCCTGGGAAACTAATATACCCTCTATTCAAATGGTAGCTGTGAAGTCCGTGAATTAGTTTTCAGAAAGGAAGGCCAAGTAGCTAATGCAGTTGCAGGTCAAAATACACATACAGATGACATAAAATATTTTTTAACTTTGTAAGCTAGGGTCGGGATGGAGTAGGGATAAGAAAGTGGTCAAGAATTCTAAAATTAAGTTGGGGGGGAATGAGATAACTAAGAAAGTATGTGTTCTCATGATGCCCACATTCTTTTACTGTAGCAAGCAGAAAAAGTTTACTTCTATCCTCTGCCAGAACCGCACATTGAACACTTTTTCCTCCAGGGGCTACTCCCTCTACTTAGAGCACTTTGTTCTGATATCCACATTCTTCATCCCTCGCCTCCTTCAGGTCTATGCTCAAGTGACAGTTTATCAAAGAAGCCTTCTCCTGCCTCCCATCTCTCTCTCTCCCTCTGTCTCCCTCACGCACACACACCCTTGCCCAGCCTCTGTAGCCTCTTCAACCTGACTTTTTGGCCTAGCATTTATATGCGTTCATCTGTTTATTGTTATTGACCTGCACTAGAATGTAAGCTCCATGAGGTCAGGAACTTTGTTCTGCTTTATTCACTTATGTTTCTCCAGTGTTTGTATTTGTGAAGCAGGAACATGTAGAAAAAGAGTTGACGGCCTGAAGTTCATATTTTGGAGCTAGCATCTACTAGCCACGTGACCTTGGATATATTATTCATCTCTCCAAGCCTAAGTGGCCTCACCTATTAAGCAGAAATCATAAGATTAGTAACAATATGTACCAAAACATTGTAGCCTGTGATGCAATATCATTGTAGAAGTAGAAAAATGAAACTTAAAAGTACAGTATCTCCAGGTCCATTCTCCAGTTTCTAGAATGGTGGGGGTGCCCAACCTTTTGGCGTCTCTGGGCCACACTGGAAGAAGAAGAGTTGTCTTGGGCCACACAGTAAATACACAAGCAATAATGAAAACCAAAAAAACCCTCAATGTTTTAAGTAAGTTTACAATTTTGTGTTGGGTGCATTCACAGCCATCCTGGGCCACATGGGGCCTGCGGGCTGCAGGTGGGACACCCTGGTAGGGGCAGTAGTGGCTTCACAATTGGGATGTACATATAAAACTGACCTTTCAAAAACAACTTCTTATACCCAGATACATAACCAAAGTGTCTTCATTGGATTCTAACAGTTTTTAAGACTCATAAGAATTGATTAACCATTTTATCTTTCATAACATTAATTTAAAAAGAAAACTGTTAAATCAGCTTAATTTAAACAGATAAAGTCATGTGCTGCTTAACGACAGGGGTAGTTCGGCATCAGGTGACTCTGTCACTGTGTGAACATCAGAGAGGGCACTAACAAAGACCCACGTGTGCAGCCTACTGCACAGCTGGCCTGCAGGATGTCGCCTCTCTCTCCCAGGCTACAAGCCTGCAGAGCATGTTCGTGTACACAACAAAATGAGATTAACTCAAGCACAAGAGAAAATGATGCAATCAAGAGACACGGTAAACACAAGATGTAGGAGGCTGCTGCCAGCACAGCATGGCATGCTGTTTTCAAAGTAAAATGTCTTTCTTGTAAGTAGAAAGAGTACACTAGAAAATAATGGTTAAGAGTATAGTAGACTTTAAACCAGTAACATAGTCATTTATTATTATTAAGTATGAGGGAGCACCCCGCAAAAAACCAGGAATTATTTTCTTGAGATCAGGCCCCTTGTAGTACAGGCTTACCCTGGTAGGCGAGTATTCTAGGAACCCATCTGTATCAGTGAACCAGCTGGTGTTGTTGTGAGAGGCTGTGTTGAGCTTCAGTGAATTTTTTTTGAAGACTCTTTCAACGTGTTGGCCCCTTTCATGGTGGGTGATTTATGAGCGCACCTGCCCACACCACGCTGGCCAAAAACAGCATGACCCCCTGCGCCCCATGCTCCCTATTTACTACCTGGATGGAAAAGTACTCAAAGGGAAACGTTTTGCTGATGTGGAAGAGGTGAAACAAATAATGGCAAAAGCACTAAAGGCTTCAAACTCGACAAAAACCTGTTTTGAGCAGTGAAAAAAACATCTTGAGAGGTGCACTGCATCAAATGGAGGGCACTTTGAAGGTGAGTGCAGTTTAACATGTAAGCATAAGTTTTTATAAATAAATTCCGGGGTCTGGGGGTTCCCCCTCATATTACGTAAATGATACCGTACATAGTGGCACCTGGCACTGCTTTATGGGATGGCAGTGCAGGTTTGTTCACACTGGCATCTCCGTAAGCACAGGACTGTCACTCTGCTGTGCTTTCCTGATGGCTACAGTGTCACTAAGTGATAGGAACGTTTTGGCCTATTATAATCTTATGGCACCACTGTCACATGCAGCCCGTTGTTGACCAAAACATCATTAGGCGGCCCGTGACTGTATTTAAAAACTAGGTAATAAATAACATGGTATCCAAGCTCAGGATGTATAGTCAGGACTAGAAGGATCTCCTGCAGAACCAGAGTGATCAAGAACCAAGGCACCTCCTCTCTGCTCTTCCTCTCTGTCCTTCATTTTCTTTCCCTCTCTCCCTCCAGTCCTCTCTCTCTGCCTCTTTTTTCTTTGTTCCCCTCATGCCAGCTTGCTAACATTGTAGGCTCACTTTTCTCTGCTTCCACAGGCAGGCAGGGGTTGCTGTAGATGGACCCTATCAGCCGACTGGTCCGACAACCAACTAGAGCCACGTCTCGAATCACGATCTGCACCGGAGTCTCATGGAGGTACTTGTTGAAAATGGACATTTCTGGGACCCACTAGAAACGGAGCACTGAATTCTTCCTTTTTTAGAAGCTCTTCATGATCCTTATGCACATGAAATTTACGAACCACAAAACTAGAATCTGTGTGGCCCCGGGCTCATATCTGGAGTAGAACACCATCCTTACAAATAGGAATGACTATTTCTAAAGTCCCAGTTGTCCCTAAACACTCAGGAAGCTAGAGAATGGACCCTGGAATGCTTCTCTGAGAAAGGTTCACACTTCCAGAGACGTACGTGCCAGCGGGCTCAGTCAAGAACCTACAGGAAGATAATTTCCACCCTACCTTCTTCACCTTTCAAATCTCTCTCGGGTTCCCTCATTGGCAGAACTGAATTCACACTTAGAACACTAGCTTCAAGGGCATCTAGGAAATGTAGTTTTAACTTTTCAACCTCTCTAACTGAAAGAAATTGAGGTTGAGTGAGCTAATGTATAGTATCTAACAAAAATGGCATTTTTTAGTATTTATATACTTTCATAGCATAATAAAAATCAATTCACTATTTTATCTTTAGATTTCCCTCTATTTAGATTTATCTGCAGATTCCCCCCTGTTTAGAATAGGAAAAAATATTTAAAATCATTCTGATATCTTCATAGTGTAGTAAAATTATACTATTAGGATTCTTCAGTTTAGCCAGTTTGCTGTAAAGTTGTTGGATTAATGGCATGCAAACCAAATGTCATGTAGAAGCCTTCCAATGCCAATACTCAAGTAAAATTGGCTCGGACCCCAACCCAAATACCACAACCTGTGCAAACATAAGACCTATCCTCAATTTCCATGAATGCCACATGGACTTATGTTCCCCAAATCAGTTTGATCTTGGGACTCCTCCTTCCACATATTCTCTCTGTGAAACATTTTTTGATCCAATGGTTAAATTTAGAAATTTAGAAATTAAACCATTGAATCAAAAAATGTTTCACAGAGAGAATATATGGAAGTAACAGTCTAACCATTCTCTCATTTCCACAAGATTCTATTAAAAAATATTAAGAACATAAATAGGTTTTACTTACAACACTACAAACATCTTTGAATAATAGACATTATCGTTCTTAAAACATCCTCTGGCTGCTCCAGTCCCATTAAAACGACCCCAGGCTACTTAGTTTCACCCGTACCCCATCTTGTCAGCTGAGCCTTCTGTTCTCTGGAGTGGTGGAGGGCGGGGGGACGCTCTCATTATCTCACCCAGAATGGTTTTGTCTTTATTAGTGCACAGGAAAGTATTTGTCTGCAAGTACAGAAACCAAACTACAGTGACCTAAGCACAGACAGATTTATTTTTCTGCTGTATCAAGACGTACAGAGGTAAGCAGTCTAGGGCATATAATTACTCAATGATTACGTAAGTGTCCCAGATTCCGCCAGTCTTTCTGTTCTACTATTACTGAACATTAGTATTTGCTCTCATGTGCATGGCCTCATGGTATAAGATTCCTGCGGCTCTGGCAAGCATTGGGCCGTTTTCTAAGTGACTCTAAGGCTCAAAAGCAGATGTGTTGACTATGGTATTCATTATATATTTTGAAATGCTGTGAACCATATTATACACAAAATTTTAGAAATTAAAACAGGATTAGATTTTTTAAATGTATAATTGCCTGAGCACAGGTCAATTGATGTTCTAGTACAGAGATAACAAAAATTTAAGGAATTGTGGTGAGCCGCCGCATCATGAATGTCTCTGTGTTGTGGACCAGAATCTGTAAAAGGCACTTTATATGCATCATTTTACCTAGTTTTCATGACTCATCATCTTACAGATACAAAGACTGAGGTTCAGACATGTTTCCAACTCCAGGGCCACGGAGCCTTCTGCTGTTCACCCCATTGAAAGGCATCCAGGCCACAGTCCCTGCGGACTCCCAATTAGTGTCCGTGCACCATGATTTGTACCATAAACAAAGAAATGGAATACATTTTGTGAATGTTCTACTTTACGATATCTTAGTTATAGTGCGAAGGTTGTTACATTAGTCTGAAAACACATGTGCAGCATTTCTTTTTGACGAGACAGGTTGTGGGTCTATTCTTAGCCGACATTTCTGTGGCCCAGACATTACACCACAACATAATGCTACCCCCATTAGGAGATCCTCTGCAAAAGTTTGAGTTTAAGGAAAGTTCATATATTATGCAAAACAACTAGCTGTGTTTCCAGCTCTGTGACAAAAGTACCCTCTGTAGGACTTCAAAGGGCTCCAGCTCATTTTGAAGAACAAAGTCAATCGAAGCTGGACACTGCCTGGTGAGCGTGACAGCGTCAGAACAATGCCGCGCCTTAGCCCGCTGCCCCATCCCCAAGGATTTCCTTCCTTTGTTGTAGGTACAGTGAAAGCCCCAGTCTCCTTCAGCACCTCACCCTATCAAAACAAGGGAGGGTTTATTGAATGGCTGTGCACATTAGTCAAACTAATGACACTTCGCTGAAACATACTCAAACTAAACATTACCTCATCTAGACACTTGCATTTTGTTCCTCACACCAAATGGTGGAGTGAAAGGTTGCTTCTCAAAAGGAAACTGGTGTGTGCGAGCATGTAAGGAAATACGGAGAGTCGGAGCAAAGGGACCCTTAAAATAAAGCAGTCTCTTTTGTTCAAGCTGAAGGCAAACCTAATTCATTGCTCTGAAGGAATTTTGGGGGTGAAAATGAAAGTAACTGGTAACTTCCCCCTTCTCCTCCTGCTTGTCATCTCTAACCGAAAACAAAGGGTACCAGAATCTTACTCATCACCAGCCTGGCATACTGTGTCCCTTCATCTGCAACATCCTCTGAGAGCTGAGACTCCTCTCCTTCCCTTCTGACCTAGGTCTGTCTCTGTAGCATGAAACAGACAACAGCTGCCATTTCTGCCCACCAATCACGGGCCAGGACTGTGTGCCAGGACTGTGCCCAGGTCTTCTTTCGCAGGCCTGATCTCCTCACCTCTTTTATAAGGAGAATTCAGTATTTCCCCAAGGGCTTCTGAAGACAGGTTGTATCAGAATTACTTATGGTGCTTATTTACAATGGAGATTCCTGGCCCCTGCCATGGTTTTTTGAATCACAGCCTTCTAGGATCTTATGCACACTAAATGTGGGGAACAATTAGATGTGTTCATTAGCCCAGTTTTACAGCTCAGAGGTATAGAGAGAAATTAGTAAACTATCCATGGTCACCTGGCTATAAAGTGGCAATGGCTGTCTCTATAATCCCTGCCTTCAAACTCTAAGCCATTCTGCAACTCGCCTTGCAGCACTGAACACTCTGAGTGTAACGGCAGCTGTTCTCCTCAGGTAATACTCCCACCACGTCCGGCCTCAGATTGCATCGTGTATGAGCACCACTGCCAATCTGTCTGGGTTCAAATCTTGGCCCCAGCCTTTTTCAGATATGTGATCCTTTACTTAACTTTGCTGTATCTTAGCTCATCTATCTAAAAAATGGGGATAATAGTACCTACTTCACAGGGTTGTTGTAAGCCTTAAATGAATTTCTACATAGAAAATGCTTAGAACAATGCCTGACATATTGTAAGTACTCAGTGTATAAGATGTGAGCATTTCCTGCTCAAGCTCAACCACAGCCTTAACCTCATTAAACCCTGGTCACCTATAAGTCAAAGCGTATTTTACATTTTTTTTTTTTGGCTCACTTGACTTTTTTGGTTTCTATTTTAATCTTTTAATTCTACAGCCCTGATCTGCTGATTACTGGAAAGTGTTGCTCATATTAATTCTATTCTTGTGTTTCTGACTAAGGGCATTATTTGATATTTATAAGCTTAGAGAAATAGCCAGGTCACTGATATTTTAGAATATAGTATGCATTAAAAATGGATAGACACATGTTACCTTTCAGAAATAATTAATGAAAACATTATTGCCCTGAAAACTTGCCCTTTACGCTAGAGTGTGCTAGAAATTTTAGAAGAGCTCAAAAACATCAAGATACATGAGATAACCCACTCATCATTTCCCACCAGTTCCTTCCAATGATGTCCAGAAAGAAAAATATTAACTTCTCTGATGGAACATTTGAATGATGAATATTCTTCTTGGTGTCTTCACTTTAATTATTCTTTACCTGACTCTTAGGCTGCGTATATCGATATAAACAAGGTTAAAGAGATTACTAAACTCTTTGGTTAAAGTTTGAGCATAAGAAAATGCTGAAGTGCATTAATGCTTTTAACTAAAAACATGTGAGAATGACATAAGAGAACTTAAAAACAAAGTTTTGTAGTTAGATTTCAACTAAAAATTATCTTTGCTAGTTTTAAAACCACCCGATTTTTCCACGTTAGAAAAAGTTTCCCATGGGTATGGCAAGGCCAGATTCTACCTCCGAATCCAGTCATTCCTCCTTTTACCATTTGCCCGTAATTATTTAGAGTAAAATGCTTTTAAGGTTATGCCAACTTAAGCAACAGCTCGTAGACCTTCCAATCTTGTGACCAAAATATTAGTGTCTATTCCTCACTAACCAACTCATGTTTGTAAAATTTTGACCCATTTAAAACACACTAAGGATGAAGGCAAGCTTTCAAGTTGCTTGAGTCTAGCTCAATGAATAAACGTCAGCTTGATGAAGAGCCACAGCCTGCCTGCTGGAGTTAGGATGCAATGGTCACCAACTCTGCAATGACCAAGACCTGTCCAAGGAGACTTCGTGGAGAGGTGCCCCCAAGACCGTGCCTGTACTTCTTTGCCGACCTCTGTCACTCTTTAAGCTGTCACCTCACACCACTTCACCACCCACCAGGATGACACTAACAGCCCCTATATAAAGTGAGATGACATTAACAACCCCTGCCTACTCTAACCCCTCAGAATGCTACTCTTTTCCTGCTGTGGTCACAGTTGTTGACGCTCTAACATCTATTTACCTCCCATGATCAGTATCAGCTGGTCGGGTAACCTATCTCTCCTTGTAACTTACCTGGCCAAGGGGAAGTGAGTAAATATCTGCACTGAGGCATGCTGGGGGGCGGGGGCGTATTTCTGGTAAAGATTTATCCTCGCCTTAAAAAGAGAATGGAATGAGAAGACTTCTCTTTTTTTAGATGTTGTCAAGTCATGAAGGCCTAAAGTGAAGCCAACAGAATCAGGAAGAACCCAAAAGTCACAGAGAAGCAGAGGAAGAACCAAGGCATTGATATAATGCTCCTGGATCTCTTTCTGTTTCTGGGCTTCTTGGTATGCGAGATAATACCATTCACTATTGTTTTACCCAGTTGGAAGAGTTCACCATTAGTGGAAGGTGAAATCATCCTAAAGACAATTCCTCAGTCCCATGAATTTTCCAGTTTTGGTTTGCTTATGCTCATTCTCTATCTCTGTGCTGGTGCAGGGAAAACTGAAATGGAAATGATAAATTTCTGGAGGCTCAGATTGGACAGATCTGAGTGATAAAATCTCCAGGGCGACCCAGTCATCAGGAGGGGAGGCCCCTACATTTCTGTGAGTTTGACATCCTGGAGCAGGTTCTACAAGTGAATACCAGAGAAAAATCCCCTCAAGCTCTGGTAGGGGGAGAGGAAAAGAGCCATTTAAAATATGCTAGAGTAGTCCTGGCTGGCATGGCTCAGTTGTCTGGAGCGTCGTCCTGTAACCAAAAGGTTGCGGGTTTGATTCCTGGTCAGGACACATGCCTGGGTTGTGGGTTCATCCCCTTCGGGGTACATATGATCCCTGGCTTAGTACCCACAATCCCTGGTGCCGGTGCGTACTGGAGGTAACCAGTCGATGTTTCTCTTTCACATCAATGTTTCTCTCTCTCCCTTCCTCTCTCTCTAAACAGCACTGAAAAAACATCCTCAGGTGAGGATAAAAAATTATAACAAAATAAAATATGCCCGAACATTTTATTTTTCTTAGCAACGTCTTCCCTCAGGGAACCCTATATAACCAGAGCCTAATTGACCTGGGGGACTAGAAATACGTGATTTCAGGACACTCTAGCCTTTACATGGGAGAAGGAAGATATCCAACTGTAGCCATCCTGTCCCACCCAAAGGGGGGTCAGAAACAACTGGGAAACACTTGTGAAGTTCAGTGTTTCCCAGGCACATAGGTTTACTAAAAGACTGTGACCTACTCATAGGACTACAGGGAGCAACCCTCTCCCACACCTCACCACCACATTACTCAAGTCTATTTACAGCAGTTCCTTTTACCTGATGTAAGTGTTGTTATCAAGAAAAATTTACAAGGCATAATAGAAGATAAAAAAACACAGTTTGACGAGACAGAACAATCACCAATCAAAAGCAGATGCAGATCAGGAATTTAAAACAATGACCGTTGATTTCTAAGGGCTCTAAAGCAAGACGGCATGCAAGAACAGATGGGCAATGTAGGCAGAGAAATGGAATTTCCAAGAAAGAACCCAAAAGAAATGCTGGAGATTTTAAAAAGCTATAATAGAAATTAAGAATACCTTTGATGGGCTTTTTGGTAAACTAAGCACTGATAAGGAAAGAATCTCTGACCTTGAGGATTTCTCAATAGAAACCTCAAATAGAAAAAAAGGCTGAAAGAAAAACCAACCCTAAAACAGAATATTCAAGATCAGGAGGACAGTTATAAAAGGTGTGACATAAATGTAATGGGAATACCACAAGGAGAAGAAAGAGGAAAAGAAACAGAAAAAAATGTTTGAAATAATAATGACTGAGGATTTCCCCAAATTAATGTCAGAATTTCTCCAAATCAATGTCAGATACGAAACCACAGGTCTAGGAAGCTCAGAGAAGAAAAAGCAGGATAAATAAATAAATAAATAAGTAAATAAAGTGAGCTACACCTAGGTATCATATTTAAACTACAGAAAACCAATGATAAGGAGAAAAGCCTGAAAAAAGGCAGGGGGACAAAGCATCTTACCTACAGAGGAACAGAGATAAGAATTACATCCGATTTCTCCTCTAAAAGTATTCAAGCAAGCAAATAGTGGGATAAAACATTTACATTGTTGACAGGGAAAAAAAAATCAACCTAGAATTCTGTAACCTGCAAAATTACTCTTCAAAAGTGAAGGAATTTGTTGCCAGTAGACTTGCCTTGCAAGAAATGTTAAAAGACGTTCTTTAGACAGAGGAAAATAATGTCATTATGTTTGCTCAGGTGTACACATATGTATGTTACATAAGAAAAAAATATATATATCCACACATGCTTATGAAACAATGACAGTAATGATAGGGGGACAAAAAGGAATTAAGGGGTATTTTATTAAAGTACTCATATTACTCGTAAAAGGATATAGTGTTATTTTAAAGTGAACCTGGATTAATTTCAAATGTATATTGTGAAATCTAGGGCAACCACTAAAAAAGTAAAAACAAAAGTAAGTAGATATGCTAAGAAATGAGAGAAAGTGAATCATATAAAATGCTCAATTAAAATAAAAAATGCAGAAAGAGTGAAAGTCAAAACTAAGAACAAAGGCAACGAATAGAAAACAGTAACAGATATGGTAGGTATTAATCCAACTATATCAATAATCACTTTGAATATTATTGGTCGAAGCTTACCAATTAAAAGACAGATTGTCAGGGTGGACCAAAAAAACAAGGCCTTCCTATATGTTTTCTAAAGAAACACACTTTAAATATAAAGATACATGGAAATTAAAAGTAAATGCATGAGGAAAGATAAACCATGTTAATACCAGTCAAAAAAGAGCAAGAACAGCTATATTAATTTCACACAGAGCAGACTTCAGGGCAAGGAAAGTTCCTAGGAATAAAGAGAGGCATCACATAATTATAAAGTCATGAACTCCTCAAGAAAACAATACAGTCTTTAACATGAGTGCACCTAACAGTAGAGTATCAAAATATATGAGGCAAAAACTAATAGAACTGCAAGGAGAAATAATAGATTAATTCACTATTATAGTCAGGGGCTCCAACACCCCAGAAATGAACAGACCCGGCAGGCAGAAAATGGTAACAACATAGCTGAACTCAAAAACACTGTTAATCGAGTGGATATAATGAACTCTATAGACTACTTCATCCAACAACAGTATAATATACATTCTTTTCAAGGTCACAGAGAACATTCACCAAGATAAACCATATTCTGGGCCTTGAACTATACTAACCAATTTAAAGGAGTGGAAATCATATGATGTCTGCTCTCAGACCATAGTGGCACTAAACTAGAAGTCAAGAACAGAAGGATAGCTGGAAAATCCTAAAATACTTGAAAATTAAACAATATACCCCTAAGTAATGTATAGGCCAAACAAGAAGTCACAAGAGAAATTTAAAAATATTTTTAACTAAATGAAAATGAAAGCATCAAATGCTGGTGAGGATGTGGAGCAGCAGGAACTCTCATTCACTGCTGGTGAGAATGCAAAATGGTATGGCCACTTTGGAAGGCAGTTGGACAGTTTCTTACAAAATCAAACATGCTTTTACCATATGATCCAGCAATCATGCTCCTTGGCAGTTGCCCAAAGGAGTTGCAAACTTATTGTGTTCACACAAAAACTTGCACATGGGTATTTATAGCAACTTTATTCATATAGCAGCTTTATTCGTAATTGCCAAAACACAGAAGCAAACAAGATGTCTTCCAGTAGATGAAAAGATAAACTGTGGTACACCCAAACAGTGGAATATTATACAGCCCTGAAATAAATGAGCTACTGAGCCATGGAAAAACATGGAGGAAACTTATATGCATATTTCCAAGTAAAAGAAGCCAATATGAAAAGGCTACATGTGGTATGATTTCAGTTATAAAACCTTCTGAAAAAGGCAAAACTATAAAACAGTTAAAAGACCAGTGATTGCCAGGGGTGGAGAGAGGGGTGAAATAAATAGGTGGGGCCCAGAGGATTTTTAGGGAAGTGAAAACACTTTGTATACCAGTGGACACAGATCCTTACATATTTGTCCAACCCCCTGGAATGCATAACACCAAGAATGTACCATGGGGTAAACTATGGACTTGGTATGACAATGATTTGTCAGTACAGGGTCACCAATGGTGATAATAAATGTGCCACTCTGGGGGGGGACGTGTGTAGTGCAGAGGCTATGTCATGCGTGTGTGCAGGCAGAGGTGTGGAACAATCTCTGTTCCTTCCACCTAACTTTGCCATGGCTCTAAAACTGCTTACAATTTTTTTTAAAAAACCTATGATGATGACATAGGTTCTTCATCCTTTATCCATAATTATAAAGTCAAAGTAGCTCTAAAAACCAAAAGTTTTAAAATAATTTTTTTGTGGCACAATCTGACCTGAATTAACATGAGGCTGTTTATATTTTGTGTGAATATTCATGTGTTTCACTAAAGAAATATTAATGTATTTGACTTGGGGGTGCTGGAGATATTGTGTAAGATACAGTATATCTACTACATTTTTGTTTTAAAATCTAAAATATTCTGAATTTCAAAATACATCTGACTTCAGGGGTTTCAGAGAAGGAATTATTGGCCTATAATGTAATGAGTACTTACAGAGTACTTAAACTATTCTAGGAGTATTCTAGGCACTTTGTATTTGTTCAATGACTTTATCTAATTCATATAACTGTGGTACTTCCAAAATTAGAGCATCCCCCAAAAGACATGCAATCCAAGAATGCGGGAAGAAAAAAAAGAAAAAAAATATATGTTGTGAACAACAGGCCCTTGGAGAACTCAGACCACTCCCCTTCTATCACCTGGCAGAGCCCAGGTCTCATGGACCCACCTTCAGAAAGATGTGTTTCAGGTCTCCTGTAGCATATGGGAATGAGTTTCAAAATCTTTAACTCACCCACCCAGTGACTGAAGCTTAGATAAGAAAGGAGAGAGCTCTTCCTATGCTTGGTCTTTTTTTTTTTTTTTTTTGACAATACCAAATTGTGAAAAATAAATATGAAAGAAAAATATGCAGTAAACAAGAATGAAAATCTAAATTAAAGCTCCACTCACAATAAACTCATTAGACAAATTGTTCTGTATATAATTCTCACCAGTTACTTTTTGAACAGAAAGTATACACTAGAACTATGAAAATCATTTATGGAAAAGGAAAATGTTACCTGATGAGTGGGTTTTACTTTTCCACAGTGTGATGAATGAATATTCATTGGTTTCTAAGGATGCATGACTAAGGAAAAACTATATATAATTGATATTATTATTCCTTTCTTTAGTGACCCACTTCCTGGTGCACAGAAGTACATCAAATGGATGGGAAATTAATTTTCATGCTGGGCTTGAAGAGTAAAACATCACCAGTTAAACCAATATCCCATATTACCTACTATGGTTCCTTTATGTAGAAAAGGAAGGCCTCAGTTAGGTGATATACCATCATATTACATTCATTATGTGCTTATAAGCTGGGTTTCTACAACCCACATCTGTCTTCGAATTTCAAGAGCTATGCAAATAAAGATAAAAAGCAACAAGAAGAACAGCCACTCCCTTGCTCTCTAACACAACATAAATGATAAGGCAATTAATTTATCATAATTGAAAGAAGAAGTGGTACTGACCTATTTATCTAATTCTTTAGAACTGAAAAAAAGTTCAAGGTGACATGTGTCTTTGTCATATAGTCCATAATAGTGGTTTATAAAAATAAAGCATCTTTTGTCTGGAATTACAATGAGAGACACAGAATTTTCACTTCACACATCTAGACACAATCCCAAATAAAATTAATGACTAGTGACCCTATATTGTGCATTTATTCACTAAGTTAGCTCACTGGGTATAAGCCCTATTTCCAGTTTCAATAGGGAATAAAATAAAATACCAGAATCAACTATGAGCCAGCCCTTCCTGAACCTGCAGCGGGACTGCAATGAGGAGCAGGCTGTGGACCCTAAACGCCTCCTCCAGCACTGCCTCGTGGCCACAGTGACCCCCAGTGACATTCCAGGCAGCCCTGAGGAGGCCCCTGACCCTGGTCTACACTCAGGTGGACCAGCCCCATAGACATCTGATAAATGTCTCTACACTGGTAAAAAATCATCATCATCATCGTCATCAACTATTGACTTCTACATGCCTTCAAAGAGCAAAGAGCTTTCAGTCTAATGCAGAATGTAAGGGTGTTGTGTTGTTGAATTCTCCAGAAGCAAACACCGAGAAGAGGATTAGTGTAGGAGGAAGTGCTCCCAGAAGCGAGAGGGAGAAGCACAACAAAGAAGAAAAGGAAACAAAGAAGAAAAGAAAACCAAGGCTTTGATCTCAGAAAATTCCTGGGAAAGCAGTTCCAGCCCCATTCTACAGGAAAGTTCGGGCACGTAAATTCAAGCCTCAGAGCCTTATGCCTCGCCACAAGGGAAGGGACTTTAACTCCCAACATCATCAGGCATTAGCTAAGCATCACCATGGGGGGTCATAAACTCCCTGACGCCCCCAGCTCTCTGTGTCTGTGGGCAAAGCTGCTCCAGGCAGTTTCTGATGACTAAAGATGTTAAGCATCCTTCCATGAACCATTTGGCCATCTGTATGTCTTTGAAAAAAATGTCTGTCCAGATCTTCTGCTGTTTTTTATCAGATTTTGTTTTTACTATTGAATCATACAAATTCTTTACATATTTTAGATATTAGCCCCTTATCAGATATATGATTTGCAAATATTTTCTCCCATTCAGTAGGTTGCTTTTCCATTTTGTTGATGGTTTTCTTTGCTGTCCAAAAGTGTTGATAGTTTGATGTACTCCCACTTTATTATTTTTGCTTTTGTTGCTTTTGCTTTTGGTGTCAGAGTACAAAAATCATCTCCGAAGACCTATGTCAAAGAGTTTACTGCCTATATTTTCTTTTGGAGTTTTATGCTCTCAGCTTCTCTGACTTCTCAGTGTTCTGATGAGTAGTTGTATCATGGAATCCTCCTTGTAGAACACACGTATCTTTCATTGGTTTCATCATAGGAGTTGAATTGCTTTTCTCAACTAATGTTTCCCAAACGCCTTAGTTCATAAGAATGTTCCTATCTGTGATCTCGTGTTAAAAGCATAGAAACAATGGTTTCAATCTTTACATATAAAAATCAATCAATAAAAAGATTATCCACATCTTTGTATTGAAAACACAGTTAAAGAGCTTTCAGCTCTGTGTACAATGAGCATGGTCGCCGTCAGTGGCAGGTGAGCGAGTTTTCACAGGCCCCAACACCGCGACACCAGTTCACTGCCGGGTGTCAGAGGGGCGGGCTCTAAAATGTCCATACGAAGGACTATGTTCATGAGAAGATACTGGAAGTTGAAAGACTTTTAAAGTTCCAGAAATATTATTTTTTAAAAAATGTCTGCTTCCAGATTGGGTCCAAATGACATACTATATCATTTTGTTTAGGTCACCTTTTAAAAATTTTACTTTCATGAGGAATTTCTTTGTATAATATTATTTCCAATTTTCTTTTTTTATATTAAACAAATTAATTCCATATTGGTGACAGTTAGACTTGCTTCTATACATAAGTCTACATAACATATTTTCTATTATATTATAATTCATCATAAGAAATTCATCTATGAATTTATATGCTTTTACTAAAATTACATATACACAAAACAGAAATGTATAAACAAGAAGATATGCCCCCAAAATATCACCAAAATTCCATTATCCATTAATAACCACTAATAGCATTGCAGTGAGTGTCCTTCTAAAGAGAAGGACATAATTTTTACATAACGGGAATCGCACTTAGAGCATTTTCCACTTGTTTTGTTTTTCACTCAACACTATGTCACAAGTATCACTCCGTGGTAATAAATATTGGGCTACATCAAGTGTAATGGCTTACAAAATTTATTGCATTGATGTGCAGTAATTTAATCAGTCCCCTAGAGATAGATGCCTGTGATGTTTCCAATTTTTGTACATTAAAAACAGATTTACAAGAAACATTTATGTGCCTACATCTTCTCATTCATATGTGATATCTCCTAAGGGAGAACACCCAGAGGTGGGAGTACAGTGTCAAAGAGTCTGGTATTTTATGAGTTGCTAAACTGCATTCCACATGGACCATGGATTTACAGCATCCTTCCCCTATTCAATGCAAAACCCTCCATGTGCCTTCAAAAAAATAACTTCGCTCCTTGGGGAATCTAGAAACACTTTTCTTTATTTTCTCTGATGCATTTCCCATTAAAATACAAGCATCCCCAAGAACTATAATATATAATTCCCACAAATTTTGTTCTCAGCAAGTTTTAATTTTGTGATGGTTGTAAGATGATGTATTCAGGTTTCAAAAGAAATTGATTGCTTCTCCCACTATTATTTAAAACTTGTTACATAAAGTTTAAACTGTGTTCACTGAGAATATCTGTTTTTCAGTTACTAAAAATATATAAATGGATATAAAATACAGTAATATTAATTTTAGAAAAATGAACAAATAGTTGTTCGTTTTATTCAGGACAAAGTTATTTTAATAAAGCACAAGGAACAGGGAAGAGATGAACATTTTTAGTGATAAAATTGAAACTAATTTTGCCACCTTATCAAATTTAAAATAGGGAGTTTGCTGTGTTTGAACAAAGACCCTGAAACTTAATAATTTGTGCAGGTTAAGAAGCCTAGTCCCAGAGGGCTTGGTGTGGGGGAGATGCAGTTTGTGGGAAGACTGACTCAGAGATGAGACTGATGATTGCTCCGCATCCCTGGATATCTACCAGTCGGTGTCCATCAGTTCTGCTATCTGGTGTGGCTGACCCATAGCAGATATGGGCAGGTCTGTATTCCCTAGGGAATCTGACCACACTCAGTGCTGGTGAGGCTGCAATGTCTCCACTCCTTTTGAAGGCCAAGCGTGGACATGTGCAGCAATGACTATGTGAGGTTCATGGTGAGATGGCTACTTTGGAAGAATAATTTTGCGAACAGGCATCAGAGTCCTTAATTTATTTTCCTTTACTATAAAAAATTCATAAGCACTCTCTTCCTTTGCCCTATACACACATACCGTATGCTACATTTTTACTCTTTATTTTCCTGTTTAAATCACTATTATTACTCATTTACTTCATTTCAATATATATTTATTGAATACCAACCCTATGTCAGAAGTGGTTACAAGCACTGAGAACGCAGCAGTCAATATAGCAAATTGTCTTTCCTAAAGAAGCTTAACTTTTAGCTGGAGAGACAGACAGTAAGTATATAAATGAGTACCTAAATATGTGCTAATGTCAGTGGCTCATGGAACTATAGAGGAGGTGAGGAAAACAGAATAACAAGGAGAGTGACAGGGAGTGCTCTGTCATAGACGGTGTGGTCCAGGGGAGCCTCTCTGAACAGGTGATGTTTGAGCACAGACCAGGGAACTGGGGAGTGAGTCACACAGCTCCGTGCAAGAAGAGAGTAACGGTCCAGGCAGAGTGAACAGGAGGTAAGGTGGGTAAGATGAAAAGCTGCGGGAGAGTTTTTAAATAATTGTTCTGCCCTGGGGTGGTGTTGCTTAGTGGGTTGAGTGCTGGCGTTTGAAACACAGGATCACCGGTTCAATTGCCAGTCAGGGCACATGCCCGGGTTGCGGTCCAGGTCCCCAGTATAGAGCGCACCAGAAGCAACCACACATTGATGTTTCTCTCCCTCTCCCTCGTCCCTCTCTAAAATAAATAAATAAAATAAAAATATATATAGAATTGTTATGACTTCTGTGTAGAGGAGCCTTTAGTGATATGAAGAAGATTGTGATGAGCAGGATTAGAAGAAGAAATTAAGGGTTTGGGGGTTAGGAATGTTGAATTTGAGACATCCCGGTGGAGAGGTTAAATAGGCAGTTTGATATACACCGATGAAGTTCAAAAGAGACGTCTGAAAAAGCCTATCATGAAATGAACCATAATGCCTCAGGGCTGATGAATCCTTTAAGTATTACCAACCGTAAACACCCATCAGATGCATGAATCTCCCCTATAATATTCCTGCCCACTGATTACACAGCCTAACTCAAAACCTTCCAATTATAGGTAATTTATCTTTCCCAGCACCACGAAGCAGCCCACTCCACGCCAAGACCATTTGACCAGTAGAAAATTATTCTTCATTACAAAAAATCAGTCTCCGTAAATTCTATCCGCCATTCCTAGTTCCATCTCTTGGATCCCTACGAAGGTGTCTATGCAGACTAGCGTCAAGCCAAACAGAGAAAGGACATTTTGCCTCTTTAGGAAGAAGAATTATTCAACTTTTAAAGCTATCCTAAGTTTTGATTTGACATCTCATAAGGAGCAGTCATGTAATAAAGCTGAGGAGTTCAGTAATCACACGTTGCACATAGATTCAGAGGATTAGAGCATCAGCTAGACTTCTGAGGCCCCTTCCGAGGATGATGTTCTAAGTCAGATAAAGCAAATTATCTGTTTCTAGAATATTAAGTAAATATATCATAACCTGTATTTAATATTGGTTTGGGAGGATGAATTATTTTGTATAAAAGTGTTGTATGCCTGCTCAATTCCTTGTGTTGAATCCTATCTTTACCACTGACATATTCTGAAGTCAGAAATAATATCAGCAGTCTGGTTCCCACCAGAAATGCAGTCTTTTTAAGAGCTGTGTTCCAGCAATAGACATCTGGAGGGAGGAATAAATTCTTCAGCTTGGCTCCTATTCCAAAGAGGTCATTCTCCCAGAAACTGGGGTGGGGGTGAGGGTGGACTCTACCTCGTACTGGAGCAACTTAGGGCCCTAAAGTGTTAACCTCAGTCAAAAGTAAACACACTTCTAAATGGACCAGTGTAAAAACTTACGTAGCAAGTTAGATATGACACGTCTGCACTGACCTATTTCAGCTTTATCTCTAAGTTTAAATTTCAAGAGATTTATAGTTTGTGCCAAAAGAACTTGTTGGTTTTCCGTAAATTATGTAGAATTAATGGGAAAAAAAGAGCGAGAATTTATGTATTTATCCAGAGTTTAAAAGTTCACTAAGCTCGGAAAATAGACTTTTGTTTCACAAGTACTGAAGTAATGGACTTCAAATAAATGCTTCAACCTGCTCATTTTCAGTGGACTATGAAATCCTACATTCATTTATTTACTCAGCAAACGTTTCCAGAGTGCACTGCGGGTCACTACAGGGCCAGGCACTGAGAAATCCATTTCTCAGCTCTTCGATGGAAAACACTAGGCTGCAGAATAGAGTGATAGTGTAAAAGAATGAAGAAACTGGTGGCCCAATAATTACTGGGTATTAACTAAGGACAATAACAAAATTTTTCTTCAGTAACTAAGTCCTGCACAAGATGACCCAACCACGCGAACAGAACACACTATTATGAGATAGCTTTTCTATTACCACTCTAACAAATGAAATGTAAGCAAACTTCTTCAGTGCTTCACGTTCTAAAATATGCTCCAACTCCTTTTTCCTAACGTTACATTCTATGCAACACTCACATGGCCCCCGTTGAGCTGGTTGTTTCAAAATGTAAATAGGTGTTTGTACCCTTGCACACTACAGTTTATTCTGCACTCATGAAATGCACCATTTGAAAAACATTTAGCTAGATGATAAAATAATTTCAATTTTCCATCTGCACGTAATTTTGTCCTCTTTCAGTACAGTTTTCACAGCTTTTCAAAGGGAATGGGAGTGAAGGCTATGGGAATCATAAGGTGGTGCGGCTCTCAAGCTTTGAAAGCACAGCAGCTGTTGCGGCAGAATTCCTCACCCTTGTGCCACCCTAAATGTGCACGCCCTGGCCGGGCTTCAGACTGAGCCACAATCCCTTTGGCAAATCAGGATTTCATGCGACCCCAACAACCACCACATAACTGCTTTGCACAGAGATCCTCGAGTTGTTAAACAAACAGTAGCAGAAATAGCTGGGATTTCTGTTTTCTTAATTTTTATTTTTATCCACAGACAAAAGAGAAACAATCAAAGACAACAGAAGAAAAATGTAAAGGAGGGTTTTGTTTACTCTGGTACTTCACAAGAAAAACCTGAAAGAAAAATATTACCAAGGCATCCTTCCAGGCAGCCAACCTCTGTCCAGAAGGCTGAGGGAACAGGGCCTCTGTGTGGGTCCTTGTCAAAGTACATGGTCCCTGTTGACAAAGTCCCTATGAGGCCACAGTCTGAATTATGTTCTAACTGGGCCTCACCACACCGTCCCCAACAAAAGAGAAAAGAATATCGGTAATGGCTTTCTGGATTTGGAACTTTCATTTTTTGTTTTTAAACACCGGAACTCTTCAAAAGAAAGCACACCAGGAAGTCCAAAATGTAAAACAAAAAACATAGCAAAAGCAAAGGTGCTTTTCACTTAAAATTAGGGTGGTGAGAGGGAGGGCCTCGGTAGCTGATTTCATACTTGTTCCTACCCAAAATGTGAGTTGTTTCTTAAAAATAACCATCATCCTAATTATTTTATTTTTTAAATTATACTTTATTGATTATTCTATTACAGTTGTCCCAATTTTTCTCCCTTTGCCCTCCCTCCAAATACTCCCCACTCCCTCAGGCAACACCCAAACATTGTCCATGTCCATGGGTCATGCATGTATGTTCTTTGGCTACTCTACTTTTTATGCTGTACTTTACATCCCCTGACTACTCTGTAACTACCAATTTGTACGTCTTAATCGCTTCACATTTTCACCCATCTCTCTGACCTCCCTCCCATCTGCCAACCATCAAAACATTTTCTGTGATCTATGATTCTTGTTCATTTGATGCTTGTTTGTATGATGCTTGTTTGTTTAATTTGTTTTTTAGATTCAGTTGATAGGTATGTTTTTGTTGCCATTTTATTGTCCATATTTTTTTTCTTTTTCTTAGAGGAGACCCTTTAACATTTTATATAATGCTGGTATGGTGGTGATATACTCCTTTAGCTTTTTCTTGCCTGGGGAGCTCTTTATTCATCCTTTGATTATAAATGATAGCTTTTCTGGGTAGAGTAATCTTGGTTGTAGGTCCTTGTTTTTCATCACTTTGAATATTTCTTGCCAATCGCTTCTAGCCTGCAAAGATTCTTTTGAGAAATCAGCTGACAATATCATGGGGGCTCCCTCCCGTGTAGGTAACTAACTACTTTTCTCTTGCTGCTTTTAAGATTCGTTCTTTGTATTTAACCTTTGGCATTTTATTATGATGTGTCTTGGGGTGGGCCCCTTTAAGTTCATCTTGTTTGGGACTCTCTGCACTTCCTGGACTTGCAGTTCTAATTCCTTCACCAAGTTAGGGAAGTTTTCTATCTTTTTTTTTTTTTAATATGTCTCCAACTTCTTGCTCTCTATTCTCCTTCCAGCACCCCCATGATGCAAGTGTTGGTAAACTTGAAGTTGTCCCAGAGGCTCCTTACACTATCCTCCTTTTTTTGGATACTTTTTTCCAATTCTTTTTTTCTTCCTGCTATTCTGACTGGGTGTTTTTTGCTTTCTTATATTCTAAACCGCTAATTTGATCGTCAGCTTCATTCAGTCTACTGTTGATTCCCTATAAATTGTTCTTTATTTTAATTAGTGTATACTTCATTTCTGACTGGTTCTTTTTATGGTTTTCATATCCTTTTTTATGTTGTTGAAGTTCTCACTAAGTTCACTGGGTGTCCTTATAAGCAGTGTTTTGAACTCTGCATCTAGTAGCTTGCTTGTCTCCATTTTGTTTAGTTCTTTTTCTGGAGTTTTGTTCTGTCTTTCATTTGGGCCATCTTCCTTTGTCTCCTCATTTTGGCAGCCTCCTTGTGTTTGTTGCTGTGTATTAGGTAGAGCTGCTACATCTCCCAGGCTTGGTAGAGTGGCCTAACGTAGTAGGTGTCCTGTAGGATGCAGTGGTACAGCCCCCATTAGCCCAGATGGGTACTTGGGGTGTGTCTCCTGTGTGGGCTGTGTATACCCCCCTGTTGTAGTTGAACCTTGATTGCCATTGGCACATCCAAGGTCAGCCACAACCTGTGTTCTGTCTGGGGTCACATATCATAAGCTACAAAGCAATCTGCAGATGGCTGCTACTTGTGCTGGGCTTGGAGATGTCCAGGTAAGACCAAGCTATGAACCAAGCCCAACTGCTGCTAAAGCCAGGCCTAGGGTAACTTAGTGAGAGGTATGAGGCTTATTGAAGCCAGATTCTGCTTTTTAAGATAATTTAGGAAAGTCTGAAGTATAAGCCAAGACAAGCCATTTGTATGGAAAAGCCACTGGAAACAGCTTGGGTGGGCCTGAAAGTTGTGTGTGGAAGAGCCTCAGGGAATCACCAGGGTGGGGCAAACAGTGTTAGCCGGGTTGATGGAGTCTCAGATATGGCACCGCCTGCTGGCTCTGTGGTTCTGTTGGGGGAAGGCTCAGAAAAGGGACAGTGGCCTCTGCCAGCCCTTCTGTCTGGGAGAAAGCTGTCCTGATACCAGACAATTCAGTTCCTCCTTGTATGCCTCTGAAGCCTTTCAACCTGCTGCCCCCATGCTGATGCTCAGAGGGAGTGTGTCTGAGTAAGTTAGTGTGTAGGCCCTTTAAGAGGAACTGCCACGCAGTCTAGCAGTTTCTATCTTCCACACCATAGCCTCAATCCCTGTTGGTTTTTACAGCCAGAATTTATGGTGACTTTTTTTCCTGGCACTGGAACCCTGGTCTGGGGGTCGTGGTGTGAGGCTGGGACCCTTTGTTCTTCAGGTATCCCTCCTGATTTTTATCTACTACACATGGTTGTGGGACCAGTGTATTCAACGTCTCTGCCCCTCCTACCAGTGATTATGTAGTTTCTTCTTTAATTCCGTAGTTGTAAGATTTCCATTCAGCTTAATTTCTGATGGTTCTGAGTGATGGCTGTTCTAGTTTAGTTGAAATTTTGATGTGATTGTTCAAGGACACAAGCCATGTTTACCTACACTGCCATCTTGATCAGAAGTCCTCATTATTTTAATTTATATCACACAGACAAGCAAGCTTGCCCACATTTTGCTACATGTGACATTGAATCTTATTACATCAATTAGTTCATTTTGATTCTCATTTTAGCTGAGAGCCTGACAGATTTGTTCCCTGGAGCAGTGAGTAAAAGCTAAACAAAATCACGGTTAACATTTTTTAAATGAAAACTACACGAATACATTATGCTTAAAGCAGCAAAATGGAGGGAGCAAGGGTTCTTTCCCACTTTATTATTATCCACCACATCATGGGCTGACTCTGGAGCCCTTAAATTCATGACTTCTGGAATCATGGTCCTTTGGTTGGACTCTAGCTCCATACTCGGTGGCTTATATATAAACTTGTTCACCCCTTCAAAAATTCTGTTACGGCCATTTATAAAATGCGGACAGTCACAGGGCCCACCTCACAGAGCTGTCATGGATATGAAGTGAGTAAAGCCTTTAGCACAGAGTCAGTGCTCAGCAAATGTCAGGTACGACTATTAGTGGATGGTGGTGTTGCCCTCTGCCCTGGGTATGGCACCAGTACAGTACAACCGGTGTCTCAGCTTCAGTGCAGCAAGCCAGTACGAAGCTGGCCTGTACAAATGATAGACAACTTTGGCGCATCAACGACGCCAGCAACGAACCCTCTGGCAGCTGTCTGCCTACCACCCACTATCAGATCCTTTGGGTCCCACAGCAGCAGGATGCAGTGTTGGTGGTGGTGGCTTGATGGACTCCAGCCACAAACTCCTTCTTACAGTTTTGAGGCACTCTTTACTCGGGGGAGGCAAGGTCTCTGCGACAGCCAAGAGAACAGCAAGATGACTGATGTGACCAGAGTGGAGTAAAAATGGGAAAAAATGGAAGGAAGTGAAGCAAAGAGAGGCCAAAGGACCAGATCATGGGGTTCTTACAGGCTATTCAACAACTTTGACTTTTATTCTAAATGAGATAGGAAGCCATTGCAGGAATCCGAGAAGTAAAATATCAACAGCTTGGTTGAAGTGAATGTCTCAGGCAAGACTCCAAGCCAAGTGGCTGATTAGTTCTGAGACTAAGTATCCACACAAGGTCACAGGAGCAAAGCAGGTGTGCTTTGATCTTGGTAGTCAAGCAAACTACACACAGGTCATTCATTCACTATGACCCCAAAGTACATTCTGCAGGTATTTTATAACACTCAAATTGTAAAAACCATTAGAAGTGTCTGGATAATTGTCAAACTTCCTTTAGATGCTGTGTTGCTATAGCATCATTTACTGGGTTATTGAGCTGTGAAATACAGGTCAAGTGTAATAACGACAAAGTCCAGTTCAAATCTGAAGCAATTGGCAATTGGTGTTTGTACAATTCATGGGTCACTGAAAGGGCTAATCCACAGTGGAATGGTGCAAATTTAATGAAATGAGAAACAAGAAAAAGCTTAGAAATGTTAGAAAACATTCAGCGACAACCATTCTCAAACCAGGGATTGTGTGTGTGCATCTCAAACTTACAACAGGTTCACGCCCTCTGAAAGGCAGGGTGCCCTACTCACAGCAGACACCCGCTGAATGGGTTTGATTTTAATTCACTGCCATATGTCAGCATTTCCTGCTCTCGGATGTAAAGCTAATCCTATCAGTCATCATTGAGGCTAGCTCTGTCATAAACACCCCAATGAGCTGAGGTAACATTTTCCAAGAACAGCCAGTTGCTTGCCCCTTTACTCTCCTGTTGTAGGAATCCGTTCTGATATCTGGTCACCCAACCCAAGCAGTGACCTACGGAGTAAACTCAGAGTAAATGCTCAGGCAAGGATTAATGAATCTGGAATACTCACAGCACCTTGTCTATGGAAACAAGTGAAATGTCTATAAAAGTTCATATTTTAATTAGAACATTGCTATTTTCTGATAGTGGTCCCTAAGCAATACTAGTATGAGTCACAGAACTGTAGTTAAAAAAACGGAACTTTCACAGATATCTGGCCTATTGCTTCCACAGAAAACAAAATTACAGTCCATGGAGGTAGGGGGTTTTTACTGGGTCTCAAAGCAAGTTAGTTGCACGGCCACAACTATAACTTGTGTCCTGTGACTCTTAGCTCAGGGTTTCTTCCACTTCCTGATGCTTCCTTCAAAACTGCATGAATCCGTTAATGTGGCAACAGAAACTGTTTTGGCAAACAAACACAGAAGGAAGAATTAGTTGAAAGGCTATGAGGGACCTACAACTTGCAAAGAAGAGATGAAAACCAGCCTTAAAATAGAACCAGGTGATTCCAGAAAGTCTTTGCAGCGCAAACTGCTGTCCCAGGTGCTACCACGAGCCCTGAGGAGCTCCAACAATCTCCTGTCTTGCATCATTACGTGATTATGCCAAGTTGCATGAGACTCTGATGATATCATGCAGTTACCTCTTGGTGGTTCTTGAGTGATAAGAAGGAGGTACAGTCCGTAATGGCAAAATGCCTGGGTTAACCACCACATTGAGACTGCACAAAACGAGAGAATTAATTCCCCCAAATGCAAAGTGTAGGTAGGAAGGGGTATTGGTGCTGAGTGGTCAACAATTGATAAACACCTACTACAAGATGAGATCCATGCATAGAACCTTCCACAACTTGAAGAAAAAAAGAAAACTAAACTTGAGAAAGAAGAAATTACTTATAAAATATGATAGGTTAACACATATTTTTCTATGTTTATAAAATGGTATAGCAATTCTAAGAGTGACATGCATACTTAATGTTTGATTTATTGGCTGATACTGTGTTGAATTAGAAACATGGTTAAAACGCTTAAATTGCTTAATTTTTTTATAATTCTAGGGCATAGAGGGAAAAACTACTGGTAAATCTATATCCTCCATAAATTTTTCAACTACTTAAGAGAATGAGATCATTGTTAACAGTACAAGACAGTACCTGTCTTGAGTATTTACCGGCAAAACTAGTAATAGATGTCAACCTAGGAGGGAGTGTGTGTGCAGTTCCAATCATCTGTAGGGTTCATCGGTAACACAAGTGGACTGGATCTCAGCGGGCAACTTATCTGTTTGATTGCTGAAAATACCATCGAAAAAATGTTACTATAATTTAATTGAGTAAGTATCTGTTGTCTCTACTTTTTAACGGACACTAATACAACTAGGAATAAAGCCTTATCCTTGCCCTAAAAAATATTATTACACATTTATAGTGAAGGTTAAAAAAAATGATGGTAATATGTTTCAACCACTTTCATAAGTGGGAGAGTTCAAGGTTTCACCTAGAGCCGCCATTGTCGCTTTGGGGATAACGTTCAGAATCTCCACTGTGGTACTTCCCAAGTTCCTGGGGTTTCTAAAAAGGTGGTTGACCCACTTGGATCAGTTAATTGGGTGTTGAGCAAAGTCTAATGCCGATGGAGATAAGTCATGTGCTGGTCGCTGACTATTAGGGGGGAGAGCCTCTTCCTCATTTCTGGTATGTCCTTTAATGTCGGGAGAAGCACTACTGATGTAACCCTGCTGGCCCTCTAGCTCAATTTTATTAGATATATAAGTAGGATCATTTCCCTCTCTGCTAAACTTAGGAAGACTGAACTGGGCATGCTCATATCATCTCCCCTTTGCTTCTCAGGAGCAAACCTCTTACCAGGATGAGTGGTGAGAGCTGGCAAACACCTCATGGGACGCCCCATCACCTCCCTTCATCCAGCACGGACTGGGGGAGAGGACGTACATCTAGGGGCTCTGCAATCCTTACTCTACATCTCCAACCTAGGATTTAGCAATAAGAAGGGCGATATATGGCACTTGTTTGCTAATTGATGGTTTAATTTCTGAATTTGTTCAGAGCTTGGGAACTTCTCACTGTCCCAGACACCACCACTCTCTATCTCCCACCAGGTTATATTGCCTCCATCTCCACCCCTCCCCCACATTAACTGACCCCAGCACTAATGAGAGAGACAGCTAAGGTGATATGCAATCCACACTGAAATGGGAGTGGCCATCTAAGGCTGCTAACTCAGCTCTCACATATGGTTCCCTGGTGCTGGTGCCAAACGGAGCTCACACTACAGGATGCTCAAGTGTGGGCCAGCTCTCTCCAGAGACTGGCTCTGGACCTGTGTGGGTGAACCCTCCTGACCTGGTACCTCAGCCTAGATCCCACCTGTCTCTGTCTCCCATTAGGCTGTGTCCCTTTACTTCCCCATACTCCAGCTCAGGGAATCCTGGCTAACAGTTAGCTCTTCTCTAACTCATCACATCTTGTACCAAATCTACTGTCTCTTCATGAGATCTTATTCCCATGAAGCCCAGGCTTTGGAACTCAAATGGTCAAGAATCAAATCCTTTTTTGTCTCTATGTCTACTCTATGCCCTTTCCCTGAGTCAATAAGCACACGATATTTAAAGGGCTGAATGGGGAAAAGGCTAAGTGATAAGAATACAAATGGGGAGCAAAAAGCCTATCTGAAAATATTCCACTGCACAGGTGAGTAAGCAATTACAACATGACATCAAAAACAAAAGGAGGAAGCAGGCACAGAGCGCCGTGTGGGTAGCAGAGGAAGGCCGGAGAGCCCGGGGGCAGCATCAGAAAGGCTTTGGGGAAGAGAGAACTCCAGGTCCAGGCTTGAAACTGTCAGAATAGAATATGAGTTCTTGCAAAGATGTGTGTTTTTGTGTGTGTGTTCATGTTGTGGGGATTTTTTTTAATTGCTTTTTCGTTTACTTTTGATTTTGAAAAACTTAAATATAAATGTAGAAAGAGTCCAATGAACCCCATTTTCAAGTATTTTAATTACCAGCTCATGGCTGATCTTATTTCATGTAAACCAACCATCTTCCCTTGCCCAGATTATTTTGAAGCAAATTACAGACAGCTTAAAAGGACATCTAAAATATTATCCCAATACCATCAGTGCACATAAATATCAATGATCACTTTTTAATATCATTAAATAATGAATTAGCATTCAGGTTTTCCCAATTGTATCTATTTACCAAAAAGCAAACAAACAAAAAAAACCCCACACCATTTGGCTTATTCAAGTCAGATTCCAACCAAAATTTTTATTTGATATTTTTGTCTTTTTCATCTATAGCTTCCCCCTCCTTTTTTCTCCTTATAATTCATTTGTCAAGAAAATCAGATTATGCTATAGTTTCTCATATTCAGGATTTTGATGAATAAATTCCTGTGCTGCCTTTTTATATACTCCCCTTTTCCTTCCACTCACTATAAACTGGTAGACATAGAGTTGATCTGATAAAACTTTGAATTTTTTTAATTTTACTTATTTATTTTTAGAGAGGGGAAGGGAGGGAGAAAGAGAAGGAAAGAAACATCAATGTGTGGTTGCTTCTCACGTGTCCCCCCTACTGGGGACCTGGCCTGCAACCCAGACATGTGCCCCTAGTGAGAATGGAACTTGTGACCCTTTGGTTCACAGGCCGGCACTAAATTCACTGAGCCACACCAGCCAGGGCCTGAATTTTTTTTAACAAGAAAAATAGTTTTATGGTGGTATTATAAACTTCCAATAAAAGTCACATAACTTTCTATTGCCCTCTGTGATGTTAAGAACCATTGAACATGATTGCTACATTCATTGTTTCACTGGGGGTTTGTATTTAATTTTAGAGGCTTATAACAGATCCCACAAAAAGAATTCCTATTCCTCTGTGATTGGCAATAGGAGGCAGCATATTTCTTTTTTTTAAATTTTTATTGTTATTCAATTACAGTTGTATGCCTTTTCTCCCTCTCTTATCACCATACATTCTCTAGCGCTCTGGAGCTCACGTAAATACAGTGAGGAAGAGAAGAACACAACAGCTCCACCAGCCAGTCTGAAGTAAAGCTTTCCAATGTTTTAAAGCACACTAATAAATCCAATTTAACAGTAGGATTGTGACACCCGAAGATTGATGCCTAAGCTGAACTCTGCGAGATTTAAAAGCAGGTTCCAGAGTGGCTCTGCCGTGACACAGACATTTCTGGAATTCTGGTGGCATTTCCTTTGTGCTCACTGTTCGATCACATTCCCTTACTCTCACTAAATAAGAATAAAGAATCCATTCCACTTCTATCAATTCTCACTTTTTCCTTGTTCCCTCCTCAAGCTGAAATTCTTGCCACAAACAAAATCAGTTGCATTCACTTATAGAGAATTCTGTCAGGAATAAAAAATCACTGACCATGAACAGCGAAGACGGCACTACGAAACAAAAGCAGCATCCATTTCCCTGCCCAACACATCTGCAAGCAGTTAAGGTGTTGTAATAGTTCTCTTCCTTTGTGCATCAATTGCTAAGTCAGTTGTTAACTTTTTAGTACTATTCACTTCACAATGCAGACTGAGAATTTATACAAAATGAGAATTGCCCCCAAGACGAGCTCTTTTTAAAGTAAGATTTAGCTAGACTCATTTCTTATCTAACAAGCAGTGATGAAAAGCAACATTTATATCACATTTGTTTCATAGGTCCTAACCAAGTTCTACAAAAAGAAAGGATTTCTTATTTTCCTGTATACCCAATTGAATGCAAAAATTCAAATGAGATAATAACCATAATTCTCTAATTGCCCCAGGAATAATTCAGTGAGTGTCGGGGGAGGGCAGTTTGGCAATTGTGGGAACAACAGATTTGCCCGTCATAAATGTGAACACCGTGGGAGGTGCCTGCTTTCACAGCTTGGCACTGCACTACGAACCGCTCGGGAAGTTACAATGTGCCATACTTCAGAGAAGCCTAGATACATTTTCAAGTACAATCTTTAACACTTCCAATTCTGTTTGATATCAGGTCTATCGACAATTTTGTGACTCTTGCTGAATATGTTTAGTTATTTAAAAATGAAAGTCATTACAGCATTTCATTTCAGAAATGGGCATAGAAAATAGCGCCACACACAAACACTATGTGTTTATTTATATCCCGCCTTATTCGTGATGAATTTAACACAGTTTCTAAAAGTACACACAATAAGGCGAGGGGAAAAAAGAGAAAGCAAATGAAGACATACAACAGAGGTGGGAATGAGGCTCTGCCCATGCATGAAGGGATTTTCTGAGACTCAGGACGTCACTGAATAAAGCCAAGTGGGATTGACTTGTGTGAGCATTGCTGCTCAGGCCTTCACCTTGGGCTAACTTTCTCTCTCTCTCTCACCTGTTCTCTGACTTTAAAATGTTTAGATTGGAAACAAATGTCTTTAAATGCAGTACACAACAGAAAGCCATCATTCTATCACTTTTAGGTCATTGACGCCCCCAGATATCTTTAGAATTACTTTCCCTAATCCTGCAGCTAGGACAACCATCATACAGCTATCAAAGATAGTAGTAGGCCCTTTGAACCTTTCTAAGCCTTGCAAGAGTTTCTAAAAATCAGGGTGTGAATTATTTAAACCATTTTTCCCCTCATTTCGGCATGAAGAATTCTCCACCCCACATTCTGACTCCAGTCAGCCTTATAAAGAGTGAGGCCTCTGAGAAGCCATTCATCTGTGCATTTATTTTTTTACTTAATCATAAATTCACCAATTTAACAGACATTTATTGAGTACTTTCTGTGTTCTAGAAGTGCACTAGGCACAGTGAGAAAGGACCAAATAATATACATGTTGTGTCTTAAAAGAGGAGGGCAGATTCAAGGCCTACTCCCAGCTCGCTTTCCTTTTATTCACCTCCCCTGAGGAGCTCCGCAGCTCTCCAGCCCCCCTGAAGCTTGGTGTTGCCATCTGACATAGTCTAGGACCAGACATCTAAGAGAATATCTGCTCAAATGTCTGGAAAAGCTTTCTTGATGAAACGAAAGACTTAGCTAGAGCAGAGACTTTGACTCTGCAAAGAATTAGCTGCTGAATCAATGCCAGCCGCTGCTTCCTTTCATCTTGCCATTTTCTGTGTAAGAAAACAACCTCTCTTTAAGCCACCCCGAGTCAAATTTGGTTACTTGCATCCCAAAGCATTTCTAACTAAATCAAGGAACCCACAGTCTTTTTGAAAATTTGGACACAGATAACCATGAAATATAAGGCAAAGAGAAGAAAAGGCTGTTAGAGATGCTCCAACAAAGTGCTCTTAGCCTGGAGGAAGGAACGTGAATCATATCTGTCTAGAAACCATTGAAAAAGAAGAGATGGGTGGGGCTTGAAAACTGGGGAGAAAATGGGAAGATTTTTGCTGTTGCATCTGCTTATCCAAGTAAAACTGCTTCAGGAATAACGTGAGGCAACTCCGCCTTATCAAAGCTCAGAGGACGGAACTGTCGTCCCGCGGGACCGGGTAACATGGCTGTAGGGTAGGGACAGTAGGGAGACAGAACAATGAGGAAGAACTACTATTTTGCCAGAGTTGATGTAGCTGCACTGTGGGCCATAATTAGGAGGAAAAGAGAATTTTTTAGGAAGCTTTGATAAATGTTCAATGGGGTAACTCCTCTCCTTTTTAGATACTTTAATAATGATTGGTATTATTTCTTAGGGCTTTTGAAGGTGGATGTAGATTCTATTGAATGAAATACTATCTGAACAAAACAGGAATTTCAGGTAACTTAAGGCCAGAATATTCAAGTTGCACATATATTATCACAGTTCATCATTACAACTACTCTGCAAAAGAGCTATTTAAAAAAAAAAAAAAAAACACCATGAGACTGTGGCTCAAAGGACTAAGGAATTTGCTGCAGCTCTTATCTTAGAAAGTTGCATAGTGAAAATGGAATAGACTGCCCATTCCAAAATCCGCTCTTTCTACTATATTTGGCCTAGAAAAAAGGGGGAGGGTGAAGAAAAATAAGAAAGAGGTGAAAAAACAGGGTTGAGAGAAAAAACATTCCCTGAAATTCCATAATATATAACCAGAAGCCAAAAAGGTTTGTTGTTCTGTATAGAGAAGAAAAAAATAAATCCATGCTTTTTTCATTAGGTGAAAGGGAGCGACACTACTAACTATCTGAGTGGCTTTGGAGAAATTTCTTAACATCTCTGGGTCTCAGTTTGAGATAATGCATATAAAGTATTTAGCTACAGTGCTTGGCATGGTGTAAGTTTCAAAACTGTTAACTATTATTATCATCACGATTACTATGATTATGTCTTTCCCTGCCCCAGTCAGTGCTCAACTGTAACTGAAAATTTTTGTTGCATTCCTCTTCCGTTCTTAAAAAGATTGGTTTCCAAGTGGTCAAAAAGGAAACAAGAGCTGCCTACAAGCAGTGGAAAAAAATAATATCAGGAGAACAGTCTGCAATGTGAATACTCTTGGACCATCACCAAGATCTGCAGGACTTCACTCCTTGGCCAATAAATAACGTCCATGCCACTCGTATATGGAGCCCGGCTTCCGGAGAGCCAAAGCAGCCAGCTTCTGTGGCTGGATGGGGAGCAGTCCAGCAGGCAGACTGAGGGCAAAGCCAGGAGGTCACAGAGGAAGAGGCCTCCCCCTCCCCAAGAAAGATGGAATCAGATCATTTATTCCTTTAAACTTGATGTTTAAAACGTACCGAGTGAATTCAGGTTTTCGCAAAGCACAGGACATGCTGTGACTGGTTTTTTTGAACGCCACTTCACCCGAAACTTTTCCCTAAAGATCTCTAACCTGATTTCCTGAAAATTTAATGTTTTTCCCTAAAAGTGCCTAAACTTGCAACAGTTGCAAATAAATCTTTTGGTGGGATTTTAGGAATTGATTCTTAAAACTTTAATGCAGCTGTAGATGATGGTTTCTAGACTGTTTAATAGCTGGACCCAAAGTGTCTACCAAGCAAGCACCAGGACCCCGGAAGGTATACGGCTGAAGGCAGCTGAATGGCTTCATCTATACCAGGCTGGGAAAAGTCCCTGGATAACTTAAGCCTGAGAGGAAATCCTCAGTAAGTAAAACATGAGATACGAAGAAATTTGCAGCAGGCGATCCCTGTGGACAGACTGTCCGAGTGCCTCTGGGCTTCAGCTAAAGCTGGAGAGGAGCAGACCTCCCAGAGGTGGTAGAGGGCCCAGCTGGCCAGTAGTTACCAGCCCTCCATCTGTTCCACTCTGGACCACTGTCGGCTCTTCCCATTTTCTTTCTCTCCCTCAGTTTCTTTCAGTCGTGAGTCTGGGACCTAGAACTCCAGATAGTGTGAACACAGCAATTTAATAATGTGGAAGTATTTTAGGTTTTAGATATAATTTCAGAGCTGGGGAGGGTTTGGGCATGGTTGATCCTGCCCAGACTAGATCCCGGTGTCCTCATTTGGATGCCACCCTCACACTGCCGGACAGCTTGAAGGCTGGGAAGCTGGCTGGGAAGGAAAGTAGGAGGAGGGGAAGGCAGAGAAAGAACAAGGGGACAGAAACTCCATGGGGAGCGGCGGCTAAAATTGCCATAAGACGTTCCTATAGCATCTGTGACTCAAAGCCTGGTCTACGCCTGGGCTATTCTTTACTTAAGCTTTGCAAATGTGACCACATGTCAGAGAAATAACAGAAAAGTGATGATTGGAGGGAATCTCTGTTCCTTTTGTGAGTCCTGTGTCCCCGATCAGAGCTTTGCTTACAGACAGAGAATCAAACCCTCCCAGTTTCTCAGCGGAGGCAAGTGGGATATGTGCCTTCCCACACACCGCCGCCACCTCCCAGGGTGACACCCCAGAGCTGCTATGCACTCCGGAGTTTACTGTTTTCAAAGCAATAAAGCTTCATGGTAAAGGCCCTGGAATCAGACAGCCTGAGAGCAAATATTACCCTCTTATTCGATGTGTGACACAGGGCAAATTAACTCATTTGTCTGGCATGGATTTAAAGAACCAAAGGTGAGCCAGGCACTAGAGGTACGGCAATGAGCAAAAGTCCTTCCCCCTCCCACAGAGTTTAATGTGTTGGTGGGGGGATAGACAGTGGACAGCGAAGTAATGCAGGGTGGGGCAAAAGTAAGTTTACGGTTGTGAGTACACAAAACACAGATTTTAGTCTTGTATTATTATTAATATTTATACAATGGTATTACAGTGTCATACAATATAATATTGATTTTATTATTTTCCATGTGAATCACTGTAAACCTACTTTCAGCCCACCCTGTATGTGTATATTAAACCATGATGGTGCTAAAGAGAAAAACACAGAGCAGAGAAGGGAGATACGAAGTATTGGGGGTGTGGGGCTGTAATTTTAGGTAAGGTGTGAAGGGAAGGCCTTTAAGAAGGTGATTTTTGAGAAAAGAATATGAAGGGAGGGGCGGTGGAGACAGTAGAGGGAAGAGCATTCAGAAAGAGAGAGTAGCCAGATGATGGCCCGAAATGATGTGGAGACCGGGAGGGAACGCGGAGGCTGGGAACTGACTGGAGGAAGCAAGAGAAAGGTTAGAATTAGGCGAGGATGGGGCGGCAACCCAGTCACGAGGCCTTTGTGGGACGCAGGGCGGATGTCGGCTTTTACTCTGGCTATGATGGGAAGCTGCTAAAAGGTTTTAAGCAGAGGGGTAACAAGTCTGACCCAAGTTTCAACAGGGTCGTTTTGTCTGTGTGTCTAAGAACAGACTGAAGAGAGAGACGGGTGGGAACAGGGAGATCAGTCAGGAGTCTATTGCAATAAATGCAGGCAAGAGAGATGGTGGTTTACATTCATCAACACCTCCGTGCGACTCCTTCCTCACCCACAACACAGGGGAAGCGATGCTCACTTTTTGGGGTAGGCAGTGAGATGTGGCATGAGGAGGTAGATGTAAAGCTCTTAGAACAGTGGCTGGCACACAGCAAACACTAATAATAACTAACACTATGGTAGTTATTACATGGTCTTCTTTGAATTCCTCAATTATCCCCATTATATGGATACAGCAACCGAAGCTTAGAAAACTTAAAAGACTTGTCTAAAGTGACAATATCTTGAAAGTGTAACAGGCATGTCTTGAACATGAGACTTAAGCCCATGTGTGTGTTTTTTAAATATGTTTGTTCATTTTAGAGAGAGAAGAAGGGAGAGAGAAACATCAATGTGAGAGAGAAGAATTGACTAGTTGCCTCCCATACATGCCCCAACCAGGGGTCAAACCATAGCCTAGGGATGTGCCCTGACCAGGAATTGAACCCCCACACTTTGGTGTATGGGACAACGTTCCAACCAGCTGAGCCACTCAGCCAGGGCAAGGCTGTGTGTTTTATAGTGTGATAATTTCCTGCTACTTTCAGGGGAATAACTTGCTCAAACTCATTCTCGCCACTAATATTTGCTCTGACTCTGTTCATCAGATTAACCGGTCATCCAAAATGGTCCTTAACAAACCCTGGGCCACAGAACAAGTAGGTTTGATGGATGGAAAGAGATGGGGACAGATTCTGAGGATAGGGACACTCCAAGCCCATTCTGAGAGTTCAGAGAGAATAAACCTGAGATACTTTAGAAGGAAGGTAAAATGAAGAAATGAAGAAGGAAGGTGAAATGTAGAAAGAAGACGAAACATATGAGTACGTAGGAAAAGCAAAAGAAGGAAAAGTACAGAAAGAGAAGCTTAAGTTCTAGAGGCAAATTGTACCTTCTTCAAAATCCTACTCAGAGCTGTGCCTATATTCCTTCTTATACCCTTTAATTTTCTTGAGTGACTTTGCTTTTGATCTTGTCCAAGTTTTCCACATCTCTCTTTAGCACCAATAAAATGCATATGACCAATAATATTAAGAAACCATTATGAGGGCAGATGAGATACAGAAGGAAGTATACCTAAAATTAAGGCCAATTGGAGGGCATGATCACTGTAGTCAGGAGCCAATTAACAAGGAGAGTGCATTCTTCCTGGAATGAGTTATTCCTGTTCTTTTTTTTTTTTTAACCAGGACCAAGACACATTCTTTTCCTTTCAAATCCTTCTTTCTTCAAAGGAAAAATGTCTCTGATTTTTTTTCGCTTTGTTTTTTCCAAAAAAACCCCAAATCTAGACTAACAAAACATTTTTAATATAAATAAGCCACCCCTGGGTTGTGAAGTATCACAACACAACTTCAATTCTGCCAGTACCTGCAGTATAGGCTTCGCCCACGAGTGTGCGCCCCCTCTTCATTAGAAAGCTTAATGCACGCTTGTATTCATGAACAAAAGTAATCCTGGCTTAATTAGTGTCCAAATTTATATGCCCTCTCTCCTACAGATAAGCCCTTGGAAATTAATAAAAATGTCTTCTAATTTATGCAAATCGCCATAATCAGATTTGCCGTTAATTTTATGTGCATTAAGTTTCCATTTAGAAAATGAAGAGAGTTTGGCCAAAGCCAGAGCATGCACGAATCCAAGCCAGACACAAACAAACCCTCCTTCCTAAAAAAATGTGGGGAGAAGGGGGGCGCTGCACACAGGGGCCAGACCTTTTATTAATTTGACAGCACATGAAGCTAACAAGACCGTCTTCAAGTTATGTTATATCTTCTCCAGTTAAATTGAATCTGAATGATCGAGTCAGACACCAGGGCTTGTAAAAATGTCAGAGCATGAGCCAAATAGCAGAGCCAGCATTAACAGAGGCAAGTTCATTTCTTGTTGGACTGAGAAAATTAAAATGGGAACACCCCTCCTCCCTAAGGACCCTGGACACCGAAAGAAGTGCAAGAATCATAGTGGCTGACATTTCATCATTTTGCCTTCATCCTTAATGGAATGCTAGATAATATCTTCCAAATCTTTAACAATAAAGCAGCAGTTGTGTTTTTAAAAAATGATTTGCTTTGGTAAATGTAATTAGGGGATTTCATCAGGGAGCCCCCAACAGCCAGCCAAATCTTGATTTCGGTAACCCCGGCAATGGCTCCCCAAAGACCTTGCCTCTTAGCAGTTACATCTGCTCACTTAATTGACAAGGCAGGAGGGAATTGTTGTAATTTGTTGTCTTTGGACCACATCAAAAATCTGTAAAACATGTTGTCAGGGACAGCAACTCTAAGTCCATACCAGTTATTTCGGTGAGAACTTATAATTTCACATAACAGAGTGCCTTTTGTATGGTCCTTACAGTATACTAATATCAGCAAATATGAAACATTCTGTTACGGTACTGGTCTAAACAGGTCTGAGAAGTTACATTTGTGCGCTAGGTGAGCCTCGACTGGAGTAAGTTAGAATGAGCAGGCAAGAGGAGAAAAATACATTTTGTTGTTGAACCAGACAACCCACGTGAACCATTGTTTTTCTTGTATTCGGAGAATATCAAGTATCTAAGAATTAGCAAGAACAAACAGGCTTTCATTTTCTTTCCCACTTGACCAGTGAGTTTGTACTAACAGCCTATTCTACCACGTTTGAAAAGTAATTAAATTAGGTTGAATAATGTTTACCATTATGTGCACATTTAATGTTAACTTTCTGACCCTCTGTTACTACCATCTGTTTTTTATTTTTGAAACTAGAACAAAAATAATTCAAGTAGAGTTTGAGTAATTTAAAGCATAGAGCTAGAAAATTTTATTTCTCTGAGTTGTAATGAAAGATATCAAGACATTCATTTCAACTAGACTCGATTTTCCAGGATTCTTTCAGTAAACAGCTCCCAGAGACGGGGTGCACAGCACAACAGCGGCAAGAACGGCGCTCTCCCGGGCTGCGCAGAGCCTACGGAGCCTGTGCCGTCCTCCAGGGCGGTGGCTCGGGCTTCCCTGGTCTACTGCTGTCAGAACGCAGGCTTCAGGAGCCGGTTCCTGAGTGTCCGCCCCGCATTGTGCAAAGTGAGAGTTTCACTAGGAGACCACTTGCCATTATGAAGTCAAATTAGTCATTTGTTCCCATTTGCCAGACATTGTATTCTCTCTTCCAGAGTCCCCATCTATGAGTAGGAATAATAAATGAGAGTAGCAGGTTTACCCAGTAATGTTTATTGAGAAACTACTACATGCTAAGTATTTTGTTATTTTAATTAATCCTCACAACAAATCTACGTAATAATATCACTCTCTCCATGGGATAATTCAGTTAAAAAATTAGAAAACATATTTAAACCCAGATCTAGTTAATTCCAATGCGCATGCTGTTTCCCCCTACATAATATTACCACACTGCTGTGATAAGAGCATGCTTTAATACATGGCTATGGAACTCCCCAAAATGGGATGATCAATTGTTGAAAGATGATGCCGCAATGTAAAAGAGTTTTAAAGTATTGGTAGACTTCCTAGGGAAAACAGCGATGCAGTTAATACGAAGAAGTGTACGCACCCTCTCCCACTGCAGATACTGCCTAGAGGACGCACTGAACTGAATGCCAGTCACCTGGTGCAAAGGAGTAGAGGGCGGCAGAGCTGTGCAAAGCCAATGTAGACACGGGTGTGATGAGTCCGGAATGTGAGAAAATACAGATCGGAGGCACAAGCTATTAGATGAATCGATGACCATGGGGAGGTGGACCAAGACTAAGGGGATTGATGTCAGAGGCTCAGAGGAAATAAAACTAATGTTTACTGGCCAAAAGGAAATGAACAAAAGCAAGAGTTCAGGAGAGCAGGGGCAGCATTCTGGAGGAATGCCAACTGACTGAATCAGGGCCTAAAACCAGAGGTTAAAGGTTTAAAAAGGAAGTTTCTGATTCCTTAAGAGTTTTGGCCACAGCTGGAGGTGGGAGAAAGAGGGCAATGTTTCCTGAAGGATTATGTTGTGTGTTGTTAAAAGATAAACTGAGGCATAGTAAAACTCTTCGGAGATGATTTGAGCAAAAGGAAATTCCAAAGGGTCAGCGCCACACTGGGAATTGCTAGGAGCGTCGCCAAGAGGAGCCAGGGGAAAAGACTGAGAGAAAGTGCGGAAGCACAGGCAGGAAATCATTCAACTGGGAAGGGCTCAAAGCCTGGCTGGCTCTTTGCGACTGGTTGTCCTTAGCGTTTGGATTTCATAACCTTGAGGCATTTACAGGTTTAGATGTTAGTTCACTTATGCGGGCCATGGCATTAGAGCCACCTCCATCTAACGGCCTTCTTATTAATTTAGTAATATTCACCAAATCCCATGTCCTTTTCTCCTGGCTCACAGCTGGACTGCTTTCCCCCATCTCTGGAAGTTACATGTGGCCTGTGGGGTTGAATTTGGCCGCTGGAAGGAGAGTGAGAAGACAGGTACCACTTGGTGGATGAAATGGTTAAGACAAGTGCGTGTCTTCTCCCCAGTCTCCTACCCTATCTACTGACTAAATGAAGAAAGCACCAAGTTTCTAAAGGTAAGTGGAGTCACAGATGAAAGGAGCCTAGGCCTCTAATGAGCACGTGGAAGCCAAGCACCCGGAAACTACGTGTCGCACTGTGACGGATTGAGAAATGAAGGTGTATGACCAAAAGCCTCTGCGTGCAGGGAGTTGACCTCTGACAGCTGAGAGTGTGCCCTAACTAACCACAGGTGGCTGAGGGCTGGGGCCTAGAGGAAGGCTGTGTGGAAGGACAAAAGAGGGGCATAAGTGTCCCTGGAACCATTTGAAATGTTTAAAAGCTCACTGAGTGAAGTAGGCCTCCACTCACTCGATCGTCCTCCTCTCCCTCTGCATGAAGCGGCTGGGGTCGGCAGCAAGAAGAGACAAAAGGCTTCCTGAGGCTTCTCTTCAAGAATTTCAGGTAGGAGGGTTGGAGACAGACATTAAACTTACTAAATTTTCTTTAAAAAGCAATTGATTTCATACAATGAAAAGTGCTATGAGGGGAATAAAATTGGGAGGTTTGGAAAGGTGAAAGGCAGGCTAGCTATTACAATTACAGTGGTCAGGGAGGCCTCTTGGGAAGTAATTTTTGAGCTAAGAAGTAAATGATGAAAAGAAGCCAGGCACGTACTGACCAGGGGAAGGAGGAAGGAGCAAGAGCAAAAGCCCTGGGGTGAGAACAAGGTTCACACCTACATGGACAGACAGAAAGTGCCGCTCCAGGCGGGGAGGGGGGGGCAGGTGGAGAAGGGGGGAGGTGAACACGGCAAATTGTGCAGGCCTGCTACGCCATACTCTGGAGTTGCTGAGGTATTTCAAAAATGTATTTTAAAGTCAATAGAAGGTGATTAGAGGGGTTTTTTCTGAGCTATCGTTTATTTTATTTTTTGAGTATATTTTATTGATTATGCTATTAGTTGTCCCAATTTTTCCCCCTTTACCCTCCCTTTACCCTCATCCATCCAGTACCCTCCTTCCCTCCAGCAGTCCCCCACTTAGTTCATGTCCATGGGTCATGCCTATAAGTTCTTTGGCTTCTCCATTTTCTATACTGAGATTTTTAAATATTATTGATTTTATACTCTGTGCAATGGGACTTAGTTTAGCTTTATATGATTATATATATTAAATGTCTTATACCATAGAACAAAATTTAATTGTACTTTGAACTGGATTAATGGGTAAAGACAGGGAAATGTCCCTCATTTCAAGGAAAAAAAAATACAGTTATGATGGAAAAGCTCTCAACCATGCATTTTTATCTTGGGTGGCAATGATTTTGAACCTGACATCTCCAAGGGATGGCATGTTAACCCCACCGCAGCTTTTGAAGACCACTATAATACTTGTCAATGGCTGTATTATTTCCTGTGTTACACAAAAATCTAAAAAAAATTAGGCAGGTGTTGGAAAATATGGGGGCGTGCTCCCAGTCTTTCTCAAGGTCACCCTACAATCTGTTTCATATCATTATTTTTCCTTTGGAGCATTACTAAAAACACACCCAATTCAGAAGCCCTGACATTTGTGTAGATGGAAGTAAAATACCACAGTGCAATTTAAATTGCAAATAAAGAAACAAGTTATTCGTGTCAAAAGCACCAATACATTAGTGCCACTTTCCCTTCTGACAAGTCTGATGATCTCGAATGCCAAGGTGACAAGCTTCCCACAGATGGCCCCTGGGGTCAGCCGTCTGCAGGAACCCCTCCCTGCATGAGAACTGCGATGTAGAAACGCGCATGCTGACGTACAAGGCTAAATGACTGGCGCGCCGGCTGAAGTTAGTTATTTCATTCAGTTGCAATCTGAGCATTTGGTTCAAGGTTCTGTGTTTGCTGTTTTTATTTCTTTAGCTTGTAGACACAACGCTTGCATTAAAATTTGGATCAACGACAATTTCTTCTCCTGCCTAATTAAACCTGCGGTGAGTAGTCCAGTCCTCCTTCATAATCTAACATCTGTTTAGCAGCCATCAGGTATGTGTTATGAGGCAATACATTTCTCTCTTTAATTTGTATGTGTGAATGAGCGTGTGTACACACAGGTGCGTATGTGAGAGTGTGTGTTTGTGCGCACTCTGTTAAGATATCTTGACAACTGAATATCTGAAAAAATTACTAGTGACACCCTGGCTGGTGTGGCTCAGTGGATAGAGCACCAGGCTGCAGGTGGAAAGGTTGCCAGTTCAATTCCCAGTCAGGGCGCATACCTGGGTTGTGGGCCAGGTCCCTTGTTGGGAGCATATAAAGCACAACCTATAAATGTTTCTCTCCCTCCCTTTCTCCCTCCTCTCCCCTCTCTAAAAGTAAACAAAGTCTTATTAAAAAGTTACCAGTGACACTGGCTGCCTGATAAACCTCCCCTTCCCAGAGGCACCACACTCCAGAAAGACCCTGCTAGCAGCGAAGGAGAGACTCCTTGTGTGCCACTGACTGGGGACAGCCCTGATGGCTCTGTGTCAGGGAGCAGATTCAGCAGCACAGACCATCCAGCCAACAGGCCTTGCTGCGCAGCCTGGGATCTTGGCTCACTGCCACAGGCGCCAGACAGCAGAGCCAGAGTGGGTCGCCGCCTGTCCAGGGCCCCGAGGATGATAACAGACGTCTGCAATGGGTTTTCCTGTGCTAGGATTACACATTCACAGTGTGGTTTGTACGTGTCTAACTATGATTTTACTAGCTGCCCTGTTGTCTGCAGTCCAACACACAAGAGATGCCAGCATTACCATCAGAACATCTATGTGATACATTTTCCTAGGACTAACCAAGTTCTGAGAGAGATGTGAATCAGCCCTTATCAAGGAAAGGGCACCCTGCGTGCCCTACACCAATTTGCCAGACAACTGGATAGATCTGTTAATGCATTTTGAATGAGGCTTTGAAATGTATGGTTTGAAAGCAAGAATTACAAAACCACAAGATTCTTCAAAGCTTGCCCCTATAAATATTTTGCAATACACTTTCCCTTTTGTCCTTTCCAAAAAACACTGAAAGATGGAAATATCTTTCAAATTTTTTTAATATTTGCCATTTTTCCTATTTTGTTCTCTTCAGAATTATATCACCTCAAAGAAAACTTCAACAGTTTAATTCCATTTCTCTGAGTCAGAGAAAAGTACAAAACCATTTGAAAAGACATTATGCATCCAAGATATTTATCAATGATACAATTTATATTTCCTGCAAAATATGTATCGTGCCTATTGCTGCCTTTGGAAATGTCAGTTATCTGATTAATGCGGGAGGTTTTGAAGGAATGAGTCTACAAGTCTTGATTATTTATTTCACATGTCACAAAGAAAATTCCCTCCAATGATTTATTAACCACTGCAGTTAGCCCAAAATGAGTTCCTGCAGAAACAGGGTAAAATTATGAGGGGGGTAACCTCCCCAAATAGAACTTATTTATAGAAATTGTGTATTCATTCTTACCTGTTTAAACTTCAGTCACCTTCAAAACACTTTCCATTTGATGCAATACGTCTATTGAGATATTTTTCCCCTGCTCAAAACAGTTTGTGAACTCGTCAATTTTGAATTCATTTAGTGCTTCTGCCATTTTTTTGTCTCATCTATTCCACATAAGCAAAACGTTCCCCTCTGAGGACTTTTTCATTTGGGGAAACAACAACAAAAAAAACTTTCTCAGGGCGAAATCAGGTAAATAGGGAGGGTGAGGCATTGGGGTCATGCTGTTTTGGGTCAAAAACTGCTGAATACTCAGCAAGGTGTGGGCAGGTGCGCTCATAGATGACCCATCATGAAATGGGCAAATACATTGAAAGAGTTTTCAAAAAAATTAACTGAAGCTGAACACACCTCTCACAACAATGCCAGCTGGTACACTGTTACAGATGGGTTCCTAGGACATTCAGCTAGCTGGAGAAGTCTATACTACAAGGGGCCTGCCCTCCAGAAGATAATTCTTGTTTTTGGGGGTCCCCTTCTTATACACAGGAAATTAATATTTTGTATAAAGTAGATTATCTCTAGTTTATGTACATGCCTAAGTAAATTATACCCAGAAAGAAGCAAAGAAAATAATGTAACATCACTCTTCCAACATGTGATTCTGATTTTCATATTTTAATCAAAAGGGAGCTGGGCAACAAGAAATCTTTTTTAAAAGTACACTGGGCTTTCATGTAAGCACATCTAATAATTTACTTTATTGAGGGTGATAGGTTTTTTTTTTTTGGAACTTTTTAGACCTCCTCTTCATTATGTATGAATGACATTGTCCAGGATGAAATAACCTTTTACTCACACCTTAGTGCTTTATTGAATTTTCTAATTAGTTCACTAATTTTAAAAAATGGTTTAAAAACATATTAAAGAAGATATGTGAATTTTTATAGGGAAAACTAAAGATATTTGCATGATCGTTTTCTTCTGTGTAAGAAGAAATAAAGGTCACTATAAAGCTGTAGGCCACACTGATTGAATACGTTGCACACACTACTCGTGTACTGTGAACTGCACACTGAAAAATTCCGCCCGGTGACCCAGACAATGCGAGGCAGTGCTATCCACAGGCTTCCTACCACTCGAGTGTCTTCAGGATTCAAGAAGAAAAATATCTACAAATTTGGCTTTGCCTACTAATTCATTTTCTGTTTAAAAATACATTTTATAGAGAAGGAAGGATCAGATTATTTAAAGGTATGAGTAATAAGATTCTAGAGTGAGAGTTAGATTATAAACATACCAAGGCTAGGGGTCACCATGAAGACAAAATTAGATAAAATAAGTGAACCTGTTTTGTCAATGATAAAGTCTCTATATAAATGTTGCTTATTTTCTGCCCAACAAAATGTATAGGATTTTGGGGAGGATTAAAAATGTACTAAATATGGTCATCTCTTTTTACTAGGAAGATCCTATATTAACATTAGTTTTCATTGTATTTCCTTAATTTCCTTTCCAAATTACTGTATCTTCCTTAAAGTGGAACGTGCCAGTTAAAGTTTGGCAGCGCTGACGGACCAGGTGGGAAATCCACGTCAGCTCCCCGGTCGTCAGCACCCACCCAGTGACAAGGTGAGAACCTACAGCAATACCTGCCTTGCAAATGTATTTTCACTCAGCAAATGAGATGATGAAGGTGAGTCCACTTGTAAACATCAATATTAAAATAAATTGGATATAAATAAACAATGGTTGCATCAGCTCTCTTGGGTTGAAATAAATTTTGTCCATAGCCTGTTTTATTTGACCCACAAGATATGAATGGTCTTCATATTCTTAAAGTGTTAAAAATTTTTATTTATTTAAACAATAAAAACTGCATGTAGGCTGCCTAAAACATATACTGACTACCTCTTTATAGAAAAGTTGGCAACCTGTGATCCAGATACCACAATTAAAAGCAAAATCGTTTCCTGTTTCTTCAGTTCAATGAAGGTACTTTAAAAAAATAAAGCTGTTAAATAAATGTTGGTATTAATGGATACTTGAAATCTCAAATTTTAATACTTTATTGGGGTACACTTTACACTCAGTAAACTACAGTAAATGATTTATGAGCTTTCCAGTGAAACTGTCTTCCTGATCGAGACTAAATATTTCTATCACCTTTAAAAGTTCCTTCGTTTCTTTGAAATCCATCCTTCCCTCCACCCCTTTCCCCAGACTGATCTGCTCTCTGTTATCACAGGTTCATTTGCATTTTATAGAACTTTATATAAATAAAATTATAGTGTGTATATTCTTTTCTATTTGGCTTTTTACTCAGCATGATTTTGAGACTCCGCTATTGGTGCACGTGTTTGCAGTTTGTTCCATTATTGCTGAGTAGGATTCCACCCCACGGGTGTATCAGAGCTTGGTTACCCGTTCTCTGTCTGACGGGCACTTTTCCCGGGAAAATACATAGAAGCAAAGTTTCTCAGTGATATGGTGACTATATGTTTACCTTCACAAGAACTGCCCAATTGTTTTTTAAAGTATTTGTACCACTTTACGTTCCCTAAGGAAATCCCTGCCCCACATCTTTTAACACTTGCTATTGTCCTGTTTTTGTTTGTTTGTTTATTCTTAGAGGTGCAATATTATATCATGTAGTTTTCCTGAGGACTAATGACAATTCTCTCCTTGACCAAACTCTAGTGAGGCTTCTGAGCTGTTTCTCCCCTAGGCCTCAACTTTGATTTATAAAAACTGCAGGTTCTTAGCAGAAATGGTTTTGTCTTACCTCCCCACCCCAACAACACACCCGCACAGTTTCTAACAGTTAAAGGCCTCATCCCGAGGATGACCCCAGATCGCCTTAAAATGGTAGGTAATAGGCGGCTAGGCCCCTGAATCTCCTCTTATAAGTTACTTGAGATAACTCTCAATTATGAATCGTTTCTCTGCCCTTTGAGATATGAATCTACCACCCCAAACTGTTTTCTCAGTGAGTCATCTTTTTGAAATGCAGACATTCTGGAGATAACTCTCTCATAGTGCTCCCAGTTCCTCTGGGAGGTTAAGGGCTCAACTTCATTGGTCTCTGTGCTCCAATTTATATCACCGCTTCCTGTAATAAAGACGCAAGAAGCTTGTTTCTCTTCTGGACAAATGCGGACTAACAAACTCAGATGCCTGGTCCCATGAACTAAGCGCCCCACCTTCTGAGTTTTGTAAAACTTCTACTTCCATAACTCTACTCAAGCTGCCACTGTTCTGCCCTCCCTATTCCCTCAGTCTGCCTTTACCTCCTCACTTCTGCATAAAGCCAAGTTCACACTGGACTCTTTCCCCTACTGCAGCACGATTACCGAATAAAATCCGTCCCCGCCACTTTAATGAGTGCCTGGCTTTGTTTATTTTTGACACTAATAAGTTTGAGTATCTTTTGATATGCTTATTGACCACTCGCCTATCTTCTTGGTGAAGTGCCTGTTTATATCTTGGTCATGTATTACTGCCTTCTTATTACTGAGGTGTAAGATTCTTTGTGTATTCTGAATACAAGCCCTTTTACATATATATGAGAAATATATATATCAAATACATATGTAAATATAAATATATAAATATATATATATATCGCATAAGTTCTGCCAGTCTGTGGTATGACTGTCATTTTATTCACTGTGTCTTTAGAAGAGCAAGGTTTTTTTATTTTGATAAAATTTATATATTTTGTTTTATGATTTTATATTAGGGTTCTCCAATGCAACAGAACAGAATGTATGTGTGTGTGTGTAGATATATTTAGATATATAGAACCAACAGAACGTATTGTTGAACCATCCCTTTGGTTCTATGTCTGTCTGTCTATGTAGGTATAGATATTTCTATACATAACTATATCTACATACGTATGTGTAGGTATAGTTATATATAGATATATAGACAGAATGATTTATTTTAAGGCATCATCTCACATGATTGTGAAGACTTGATGAGGTCAAAATGTGAATCTTTAAAAATCTTAATAGCTATACCAAGTCAGGTCAAAGTGAATTAAGTAACCAGCATATGTGTTCGTAATTAGTCTACTTTATGAAGTTTGTTTCCCCAGGATCTATACACACGGAAATAAATTAGCCTTTGCTCCCTTGTCATCTGACCAAACTCACATTTGGCTGAAGGCAGACAGCCAAGTGGAGGCACAAGGAAGAAATAAAAGTGAGGGAACTTCGGGTCACAATATTAATGGAGATGCTATGGCGGCCTTGAGTGGAGACAACGAATGTTGACAGTGAGGGAATGAGGAGGGAGGAGCCTTCTACCTGGTGGACCCAGAGCCCATTTCATCACGTGAACACCTCAAACACTGCAGGTGCTGGCGCCACACGAAAGCACTGTTTCATTACTTCAAATAATTTGTGAATAGGAAAAGTAAGTAGCTTCTGGGAAAAAATCCAAAAAGTACATTTCAGTTAGAGGGCAATTTTCTCAAACCATAACCTCAGATATTCCAAAAATGGAAATTAATGAAAGATACAGCCTTTTAAAATTACTTTAAAGGATTTGAGCTGAATGAATATGGATCATGTGCAAGGTTTTCCTCATCGAATGAGGGGTGAGTGCTGCACACAGCAGGGTTGTTCTGGGGAAAATGCAGTTCAATGGCAACAAAATAATTCTCTTTGAAAACATGCTTATTGACTTTCAGCACATGCAAGAGAAGTACGTCTGGACTAGGGCACTTCGCATCAAGGTGTTAGTCCTAGTTGTCCTAGATACAGAGCAAGCTACAGAAGAAGGACAAAACATTTGAATCCCTCCCACCCCCCATTCTTAGCTGATCCTTCCACAAGTCACCTTCACATTTATTATCTTAATAAATTAAGAATAAATCATATAACCTTGAAAGAGAGGTTTTTCATAAGTATTCAAAACAGAAAACTTTGAAAAGTATTGGTATCTCCACTTTTCTAATGAGAAAATTCATTTCAGATAAATTAAGTCACACAGCTAACGGTAGATCCAGGAGTAGAACACAAGTCTAATTCCAAGCTTTACACACTGCGCTATCTTTGTTAATAACTAGCTCAACCTTGCCGCCATTCATGAACACTTACTGAATACCTACTGTATTCCAGGCGTTGTGCCGGGGGCTAGACATACAACGGTGAATTAGATGCAATGCTTGTCCCCCAGGGAGTTCACGGTCTGATACGGAAGGAAGACATGTGAACAAATATAAACTGTGTGTCTCGGGTTCTTACCCACATTTGCGATTACAGAGACAAAGTGCCCTGCAAAGATGTCTCCCAAGATCAGCAAATATTCCTACGGCTTCAGCAGGTATTGTAAGCAAATCTTCCTTAGCTCCTGCAGATGTGAGAACTAGTGACCAGTGGTCCATAATGATAAAAGAGATTGTTTGACTTGCATGGCTTTGACTGCAAAGTAATCTTTTTTTAATTTAAATTAGTTGCTAACTAATTTTCCTCAAAATCTCAATTTTGAGCTTTCTCGGAAATGCAGACAAAACCCACCCCACATTCCCACCTGGCAGGAACTGAGCACTGAGTAGTCGTTTTCCCTTTTCCCTAAGCAGGCAAATCGGTCTCTGGTTTACCAGGGGCCCACCTCCTTGTTTCACTCACTTAGCTACTTTATTCACTTACGTTGCCTGCCTGGCCGTCAGCCAAATTTTCCTCTCCTCTAGTCCTGATCTTCCCAACTGGTTACCGCTATATTAAACCCTAACAACCCTTAGTGATTCCACTGAGACCCACAGGAGAGTTCCCCTGCAGAAGAATTTTAGAGAGATTCTGTGGTCAAATGAACAGCACATGCTCTCTAAAAGGAATATAAAACACTACTATTTTTGCAGAAAATTATCTTTCAGTGTTTTACTCACATCCCAAAAGATTCAGATACAAGTCCACAGAGTGGAACTGAGTGGAATTGTGTATCGGTCAGGGTCCAGTAGGAAATAGCAGCCACATTAGTAATTTTAACAGAGAATTTAATATAAGGAACTGGTTAAATAAGTGTCAGAGGACCAAAAAAGCAAAAGGACACATCAAGGTAATACAGAGAAAGTAACTGCCGGAGGCAGACATTGTCAGTAGGGCTTAGGGAGAAAGGGGAAGTTGGGATTTTTACAACCTAGAAGCCTGGACGAGGAGAACCACAGATCTGGGATTCGACCTTTGAGAAGGGGTGCCCCCACCTGCCACTGGCACCTCCAAGGGGGATTGGTAACCAGCTGGTGTAGCTGGGTGAAGTGCTCTCCTCTGACATGCAGAATGGAGCATTCTCATTTACTTCTAGTGCTTTCTATCAGCAGAGCAGACAGAGTCCCAGCACCAGCATCTCAGAGAACAAAACATAGAGGTTGGGAGGTGAGGGATGAGAGTTTACTAATCTGCACATGGGCATACTGCGGTCCTCAAATTGCCTTGCTTTGCAACAGCTGAGGCTTTGTTACAGGACAACTTGTTATTCTTAGCTCTTCTTCTCTCAAGTTAAGCTTTCTCCCAGAATGGTACTCAGTTCCTTATACAAACACATTTCTGAAAGACCTGTCTGCCCATAGGCATATCTGACTCCCAAAGTACAAACAGACAAATCTCAGGTTGGAGACCTTGCCACACAAATAATTATAACATTAGTCAGGGGTGTACGCAGCATGCAGCAGTGAAGAATTCCAAGAGGAGGTGACGTTGGACCAGCATCTTCGAGGATAATTAGGAGTTTACCAGGAGAAGAGGAAGTGAAAAGGCAAGTGGACACATGAAGCAACCTTCTCTACTCCCTTCCACTTTCTCCTCCAAGAAGAACATGCTGCTGTGTTGCTGGCTGCAGCCATGGAGCTGCGTGGCACTGTCCTGCCTTTGCACATGCCTGGGATGCTCTCCCGCCTCTCCCCTTGGCTGCCTCCTTGTCCTCTTTTAAAACGTGTCTGGGATGTCATCACCTGGAAGAATCTGTCCTGACTCCACAGGTAGAATGAATAACCCTCTTTGAAGCTGTTTCTTTTCTGTGGCTTCCATTGTTAAACTTACGCAATGATAATCATTGTTTTAATACTACCTTCCCGATATACAATAAACGTTCTTGAGAAAAGAGTATATATTTTCATTTTAAATCTATCCTATGCTTAATGTTGATAATTACTGGCCTTCAGTAAAGACAGGATATTGTGAAATGTCTTGTTTGGCTTTTTTCCTATAGGGAAAAAATCTCTCCCAATCTCTCTCTCTCCCTCCACACCCCTTGCCTCCCTGTCTTTCCCTCCATCCCTCAAAATAGAATGTACACATAAAAACTTTCAGTAAGGAAAAAATCAGTCTAAAATGCAAATGCTTATTCATGTGGTTTTTAGATTCTGTGATAATTTATTCAACACTATCACTCATTAAAATAAAAACCTATTATGTGACCCTTTTTGGCAATCCTTTAGCAGCCCCCCCTTCATTTCTCTTCTGCAGAGCTGCACCCCCACACCCCCACCTTCCATTAGTTCCTACCAGCTTCTGTCAAAAGCCCTGGGGACTGCTTTTCCCCCTCTCTTCTCAAGAAGGTTATAAAAACCTCCTAAATTTTTCTTAAGTCACGGGCCCATCCACAGCTGTAAGGCCTCCTTGGTTGGTCCTAGAACAGAGCACTTGCCATAGGGATAGGAATGTACCTAAGACACCTAGTCACAAAACCCCTGATGTACAGTGTCTTTCTGCGCTGCACCCGCTCAGCGCCTTAGCCTTGCAGAAGCCTGCAGAAACCACAGTGAAATGCAAAAGAATAAAAAAATATTGAGAATGGAGGTATAAACATGTGAAAAGATCTTAAAAACATAATTTGCATTTAATGAGGAAGAGTCAAGGGTGCTCTCTTGTTAATGGTCCAAATCAATCACCATTTTCTCATTTTCTGGAGAAGTTCATATGGTACTTTGGAAGGAGCATTAACATTTTTCAGCCTTTCGGTGGTATGCAGAAGAAAAGAAAAATTCATCAGGTAAATGGTGGAAATAATGGGCCTTCACTCCCCTGAGGGCTCATCTATGCCAAGAGAGCTCTAGAATTTCTACATAGCCAGGAGTTGATATGTTTTATACATACCTGCATCTGTAGGGTTCCTACTTCCAAAAAGGCTTACAATTAAAAAAAATACATTTAAATACGGCTTTTCCCACTATGTCCAGCTGTATGCTTAATTTGTATCTTATTCTCATACACATCCACTGAATGTCGGACTGGTACTTACTTTATTTTTAAAAATAGTAACTACAAAACAATTCACAGGTGTGATAACAAGTAAAACAAATCAGAAGGGTATGAAGAAAAAGTGAAAGTCTGTCTCTCATCCATTCCAACCGCTGAGTTAACTTGTGTTAACGCTCTGATGCACCTTCAACACCTACAGTTACTGGGAGTGAAACTGGTGTGATCACTTTGGAAAGCAGTTTGGTAATATCCACAAAATCTGCAATGCCCACACTCTTTCATCCAGCAATTACACATCCCAGAATTTGTCTTACAGGTGTACTTGAACACAGGATATTCTCTGTAGTATTGTTTATAGTAGCAACAGTTTAGAAAGCTTAAAAGGCTGATTAATTGTGGTGCATCCTAAGGATAGAATACTATATAGCTCTAAAATATTATGAAGTAGACTGATGTGAAATGAAAAACCACAGAAGAATGCCTATGGTACAGTCCTATCTGTAATGTTTTTATTATATTTTTTCACTGTATACTCATATAGAGAGAATATCTCTGGGAAGACACACAAGTAATCACCACAGTGGCTGCCCCTGGAGGCAGGGTCTGAGGGACGAGTGAGTCAGAGGAAGAGGGAGGCTTGCTTCATTATGTAACTCTTGGTAGCATCTGACTTTTTTATCAAATGGATTTAGTAATTTTTCAATAAAAGAAAAATCACGGGGAAAAAAATGGTCAATCTGATAGCTGAAAACTACACTTACTGTCTTTGAACTTCCCTGACAAAAAGTGAGGTTGAACCCACTTTTCATGTTTCAAGGCCATGTTGCATTCCCTCTTCTGTGAGAGGCCTACTCATACCTTCCACCGTTTGTAAAAATTGGGTTAATGCCTTATTAATTTTTAGTAGTTCTTCGAATACAGGATATATTAACACCTAGTCTCTCATATATTGCAAATATTTTTCCCAGTCTATTACTTTTCTTTTTATATTGTGATAATGATCTTGCCATTCAGAATTTGTTATATACGGGGGTTGGCAAAAGGAGGTTTACACTTGTTCACATGGAACGACATGCCGGTTGTGATTATTACAATAGCTTTATTAACTCAAAAGAACGTCACTAACGACAGTAAGTCTACTTCTGCCCATACCATATATAATTTGCATGTGCATATGTAAACCTGTTATATATACTCATTATTTACATGTTTATGTTGATAAGTCCATCTTTTTTAATAGCTTCTTTCCCCTCTTTCTTAAGGAGGCCTCCCTCAACCAGAAGTTAGAAAAATGTTATTTTTAACATTTAGATCTTTAATCCATCTAGAATTCTTTTTAACTATGTGATTCAATCATTTTCTTCCAAGTGGATAGCTAGTGCCATTTCTTTAATTTTTATTTTTTATTGGGTCTGAATTGTACTTATTTTTACTTTTTAAAAATATGTTTTACTGTTTATGCTATTACAGTTGTCCCAATTTCCATTTTAAAAAAAAAGGCTTTTCCCCCAATGAGTTGAGAGTCCAACCATTATATGCTAACTTTCCGTGTGTGCTGGATAGCCTTACTTCACGCCCTCGGACTCATTCTTTTCCCAGGGCCTGCCTCGCCCAGGCCCTCTTGCTTCCTGATTTTAAACCAATTTTGGCCAATGGGAGACACTGGCAGGAGGTCAGAGATCAGAGGAGAGAAGGGTTGTAATATTTTTCCACCAATCCTTCCTTGCTTTATCTCCAAATGCCTCGACATCTCTATTGTTCCCCTTACCCTGCCTACACCTGTATGAATAGACGTTGCTGTAAATTCTATTTCTAGTCTCATTTGAGTATACCTTCTGTTTTTAGACAATGTCTTTTCTTGTTCCTTTTTTACACAGTTTGATGATGGAGGTTGGAATATACTTTAACAGGCGCCCAATCTACTGTCTGGTTGAGATATTCTTCTATTCTTTCAACATTTTCTTAGAAATTTTAACAGGTTCATTCTCCCACATGAAATAATTCGATCCGTTTTTAAAAATTGCAATGATGATTAAAGTTTCACTACATTTGGATGTCAGTTGGGTAGAGATTATCAATACTATGATGTAGTTCTCTCCATTATTAAGCATACTGCTGCTCAGTATTTTCAAATGCCTATTACAAACCTCACCTCAATATGCACAAAACAGGTCAAACTAGTTACTGCCCTTTCAAAGTTTGTTTTTATTTTTTAATTTCCTCTCATTTGATGGTATTCAAACAATTGCATACACTGAAAACCTAATGTCATTTACACTTACTCTTTCTCACTCCCCAAACCCAAACAACTGCCAAGTCCTGCTAAGACTAACTAAAAACTAAGCTATCAAATTCTTTCCTCACCCATCTCAAAACCGGAGGCTCAAGTTCTCATCATCTCTTTAATGAGCTGTCATTTATGTCCCTTAATTGGTCCCCAGTCTCCAAACCTTAAATTTACTTTTCACACTGTCTCCAGAATTAGAATTTTAAAACACAGATGTCAAAAAATCACTCTTCTGCCAAAAACTTTCAATGGTTCCAATGTAATAAAGTCAAAACTTTCATACTCTTGCCCCATTCTACTTGTCTTGTCCCTTTTCCTTCTATTTACCTCCACAACACACACACACACATTTTTCTGGCTTTGAAAATGTTCTAGTCCTATACTGTTCAATATGGTGGCCACTAGTCACATATGGCTACAAAGCACTCAAAATATGGCTAGTCCAGCCCTGGCCAGTATGGTTCAGTTGGTTGACGTGCTGTCCTGTAAACCAAAATGTCTTGGGTTTGATTTCCGGTTAGGGCACATGCCTATGTTGCAGGTTCAGTCCCCAGTCAGGGCACATGTGAGAGGCAACCAATTGATGTCTCTCTCTCACATCAATGTCTCTGTCCTTCTCTTTCTCTCTCCCTTTCCATCTCTCTAAAATCAATAAGTACGTCCTCAGGTGAGGATAAAAATAAAAAAATAATAATAATTAAAAACATGACTAGTCCAAATTGAAATGTTACCATACATGTAAAATACACACTGGATTTCAAATATTTTGTACCAAAAGTTAATGTCAAATATCTCAAAAATAATGTTTATTAAAATTATTAGGTGTTAATTATATAATGGATAATATAGGGCATGATGACATAGTAGATTACTAGGTTAAATAAAATATATTATGGAAATTAATTTTGTCTGTTTCTTTTCACTTTTTTAATGTGGCTACTAGAAAATCTAATATTTCCTATGCGGCTTGTATTACAATTTATTGGACAGCACTGCTCTCATCTATGTTTTACTCCTCACAAAATCTCATTTGTGCTTAAATCCTACTTCAGATGTTACCTCCTCTGTGAAGCCCTCCCAGCTCCCTGACTCCAGGTAAATTTAGTCACTTCCATCCATGTTCCTGTAGCACTTTGTGTATACCTTTCTCATAGCACTTCGTTTGTTATAATGCAACTGTTTGTATGTCTGTCATTACCATTTTTATTTATTTTTTTAAAGATTTTGTTTATTTATTTTTAGAGAGAGAGGAAGGGGAGAGGGAGAGAAAAATCAATGTGTGGATGCCTCTCGAGCGCCCCCTAATGGGGACCTGGCCTGCAACCCAGGCATGTGCCCTGACTGGGAATGGAACCTGCAAACCTTTGGTTCGCAGGCCCATGCTCAATCCACTGAACTACACCAGCCAGGGTTGTCATTACCATTTTTAAATCTTTGTATCTGTTATTCTTTACTCTCCAAATAGGCTTAGTGCTCAATTTGTAGTGGTGACCTGAGAGGAAGAAACATTTCCATGAACAGTGAGGACTAAGAATAATCACTTGAAATTATCACAAGATTTACCCCTAAACTTACTGCATACAAGACAGGAAAGGAAAAGTTCATTTCACAGAACTCTAGTAAGAGAAAACTTTTGGTTTGTCAAGAAACTGAATTTTTTCCCCAGCACTAACTGTAAGAGGAATTTATTGCATGAAGCTTCATAGGAGACGTTGAACCACATAGTACGTCAGGTCTTTAATCAGGAGCTTACAGATAATACAGAGAAATTCTTTATATGGCCATTTCTTATATCAACCAACACTACAAGCAGACATCATATCATAGCTCAGATGAAAGCAAGCGTTTTATATGTAGGGAAAAACATTCCAAACTGAGTTCTCTGGTGATCTCACTTGATAAAGAGAAAGGACCAATTTGGGGGGTTTTAAATCCACTCTGAGAATCTTTGTCTTATAACTGAAATGTGAATTATATTTTTTAAAATCTAGCTTTATATTAAGTTACAAAGCAAATTTCAATACCACCCCCAAAATTAGAACTCACCACATTGCCTATTCACAAATCATTAAAATTAGAACATATTAACACAAGATAATTCCCCACTCACATTTGGAAATTTTAAAATGTACTTGCAAGGAGCTATTGTTTCAAGAAGTCAAAATGGAAATTGGAAAATATCATAAAATTAAATGTGAAAAGATTATATAGTAAAATCTATGAAACACAGTTAAAGTAGTACTTATAAAGCCATCTGCACTGTTAAATGAATATACTAGTAAAGACAAATAACTGAAAATTAATGCTTTCAAAATAAGTGTAAAAAAAGCACAAAAGTGCATAGCCAAAGAAAGTACAAGAAAAAATAATGTAGATATGAATTTATTAAAATAGGAAACAAATATTAGATAATCACAAGAAATAAAAACTGGTCATTTTTTAAAAGCTAAGAAAACAAGCAAAAAACATTCCTGGCAAGTTTGAAATCAGGGCACCAAAAAACATAATAAAAAAATACAGCACAAATGTATTAAGAACAAAAGAGGAATTTGGTAGACTTTACCTTTTAAGTCATATGATTCAGTTTTAACTCTTTTGGTCATAGGGTCAAAAACCCAATATAACCTGATTCAATAAACATCGACTTCATCAGCTCATATTATAGAAAAGTTTAGACTCTAGATATAGGCATAGCTTTAACTCATCAAGGGTTTCAGTATTACCATGACCCCCATTTGACCACATTTCTTTCAGCCCCTCAGTTCCACTCTCCTCTGTGTTAGTTCGTCAGTATCAAACAGACTCTCCTCTCAAAGGGCAACACAACTGGAACCAGCATCCTCATAACTCTACCCCTGGGCAAAAGGGAAAGAATTGCCTTCCCAGTATCTCAGTAGATATGTCAGTTGCATTTTATTGGCTCTGACTGGCTCAAGAACCTATTTCTAGTCCAATAAGCAGAGCCCAGGAAATACGATGCTGTGATTGGCTGAGCTTGAATCAAATGTCTCTACTGGAATAGGCAACACTATAGGTAGCTCATTAACCAAAATCAAGGTGCAGTTAGAGGAAAAATGGTGAATGCCTGCTCTAGGGTGAAAAATAACAGATGTATACTCCACCCCAACTTCAGTAAAATGTTTTATTTTGAAACAGAAATTCAACCTAATGAGCTCACCAAGATGAGTTCATTGCCAAGTGTCCCTCTACATATGAAAATAAACTTGACCTGTTGTGCGGAATGACCCAGCACTATCTGATCCACCTGAGTGCTGCAGGTCATCTGCCAGTGACTATTCAGGTTTGTGCAGATTTGGCACTGATTATCTTTCTTTAATCTTTCAATTACAGTTTACATTCAATACTATTTTCTATTAGTTTTAGGTGTATAGGGAAGTACTTAGACAATTGCATACTATGCCAAGTGTTCTCCCCGACATTCCCAGTACCCAGCTAGTTCCATACACAGCTATCACAGTATTACTGACTATATTCTTCATGCTGTCCTCACATCCCCATGACTATTCTGTAACTACCAATTCGTACTTCTTAATCCCTTCCCCCTTTTCACCCAGCTCCCCGACCCCTCTTCCCTCTGGTAACCACGGTCTGTTCTCTGTATCTTTGAGTCTGTTTGTATTTTGTTAGTTTATTTTGTTCTTTAGATTCCACATATAGTGAAATCACATGGTATTTGTATTTCTCTGACTCATTTCACTTAGGATACCACTTTCTAGTATCCTAGTCCATATTGTCAAAATTGTAAGATTTCATTCTTTTTATGGCTGAGTAATATTTCACTTTATATAAATATACCACCACTTTTTTATCCACTTGTCTATTGATGGGCACTTGGGCTGCTTTCATATCTTGGGTATTATAAACACTGCAGTGAACACAGGGTGCATGTTTTCTTTTGAATTAGTGTTTTGAGTTTCTTCATATATATAATCCAGAAGTGAAATCACTGGGTATATATATCACTGTGTCATAAGGCAGTTATATTTTTAATTTTTTGAGAAACCTCTATATTGTTTTCCATAGTGGCTATACCAACCTAATGTATTCTTCATTTCAGATATTGTGTTCCTCATTTCTCACTGGTTCTTTTGATACCTTTTGGGGTTTTTTTATGTTTACTATGTATTTGTTGAGGTTCTCACTGAGTTCATTCATTCTTCCCCTAAGTTCCTTGAGCATCTTTACAACTATTACTTTGAACTCTGTATCTGGTATATTGTTTGCTTCCATTGCATTTAGTTCTTCTGGAGAGTTCTCCTTTTCTTTCACTTGGGGCATGTTTCTTTGTCCTCCCATTTGTGCTGCCTCTCTGTGCTTCTGTGTATTATATCTGCTACATCTCCCAATCTTAGTGTGGTTGCCTTATGTAGTAGGTATTTTGTGTGCCTCGGTGGCTCAGTCCTCCTGACCACCTCAGCTGGGCGCTCCAGGAAAGTCCTTTGTGTGGGTCGTGCGAGCCCTCCTATTGTGGCTGAGTCTTGATTGGTGCAGGCACATCCATAAGTGGGAATGATCCTCAGGCTGGCTAACTATGAGGATAGACCCTGACCACAACTGTTGTGGAGGAGCCGACCTCGTGATGCAGAAATCACTCCAGCAGGGTCTGGTGCCTGCTGAGATCTCCCTTTGGGTGTGCCACTTGTGAAACTAATTGGAGCGTGCTCTGTTGTGGTCTGAAGCCCACCACCAAACGTACTGGTGTCAGTGCCTCTTGGGAGGAACTCCAGTGCAGCTCAATGTTAGACACTGCCTGTGATTGGCTTCGGACTACCTGTTTGGAGCCACAAAGCCATCCACAGTTTGTGGCTGCCTCTGCTGGGCCTGAGTTCATGGGGGCGGGGGCCAAGCTGCATACAAGCCTGGCTTCCACCAGCACTGAACCCAAGTCAGCAAAATACCCAAGGCACCCCAAGTTCTGCCTCCACTTGACAGCAGCCTGTTAGGATCAGTCACTGAAAGAGCCTCTGGCAGTACATGAGTTGTGTGAAGTAAGTTCTCAGTGAGTCACCAGGTAGGTGCAAGTGGTGTTCACCAGTCGGAGAGAGATTCAAATTCAGCACCAGTGCTGGATCCACAGCCAGTCAGCAAATGTCTCAGTGTACACCAAGGCCAGCTGCCACCTGCCTGATGCCTACATACTTTAGTGGTGGGGTGGAGTCTCAGGGAGTCGTCAGGGTGAGGCCAGGAGAGTTCATTAAGCTAAAACAGACCACCATTTGGTCATTTGGAGGGAGGGCCCTAACAGGAATGGTGGCACCTGCTGGGTGTGCCATGGAGAAATGGCCCTCACCTGAGAGCCACACGACTCAGTTTCTCCCTGTGCATCTGAGACCCTCTGAGTCTGACCAGACCTCCTCGAGAGCTTTCCAAATAAGTCTGCACCTCAGGCCCATGTTGGCTTCAGCCAGCTGACTCCTCTGTAGGGCTTGAGCTCAGCAGGGTGGGGCCACAGAGTTTGGAGAATGGAGTTAGTGGATCACCCATGGATGGGGGAGCGGCACCAGCAGGGCATGTGGAGGTGGGGGAATGGCCCTCACCCTGGAGCCATACAACTCAGTCTTTCCCTGTGCGTCTGCCACCCCTGAGTCTGTCTACTCGAACCTCCTTGAGAGCCTTCCAGGCAAATCTGCATGGCAGGTCCAGGCAGGCTAGAGCCTGCTGACTCCTCCACAGTGTATGAGCTTGGCAGGGAGGGGACACAGGGAGTCAGAAAGATGGGGTTAGTGCATTCCCCAGCCTGATGCTGTATGAAAGGTAGTGTTCAACCCAGGAAAGAAGGCATCTACAGGTGGTGTGGGAGAGGGAGTCAGCCAAGAGAGGGAGGGACCTTGGCAGCTGTCCATTCAGCCCTCTCCCTGTATGAATCCAATCCTCTCTTAGCCACCTTCCCTCTCCCAGAGACCAGGGTGACTGCCCTTTAAGAGAGATCCTGGGTTTTCCGCAGACTTCCGTCTCTCCCTGGTGGACAAAATCCCTGCTGCTTTTCACAATCAGATATTATGTGGGCTCCTTTTCCCAGATCTTGTTCTCCAGGCCGGGGAGCTCTGTGTGGGGTTGAGACCCCTTGCTCCTCAGGGGGAGCTTTGTAGCTGAGATACCCCTCTGATCTCAACTGTGGCACATTAAGTGCAGGGCTAACTTTTTTCACGTCTCTGCCCTTCCTACCAGTCTCAATGAGGCTTCTTCTGTGAATTCTTGGTTATGAAACTTCTGTTCCACTAGTCTTCAGTTGGTTATCCAGGTTGATTCCTCTATAATTTGGTCGTAATTCCAGTTTTGTCCGGATGAAGTGAGTGTAACTTTCACGTACTCTGTTGCTATCTTGGATCTTTTGATTGATTCTTTGACAGATGTTAGCCAATGGATTCGAGAACTTCTCAATCTCAATTCCTAAATCACTTTGCTCCTTTCAGGTAGGTCTTTAACGAAATATCTTGCCTTAAAAATACCACAAGGAAGGCTCTGTATAAAGTTTGTTTTCTGTTCATTTATTCAAGATATATTTATTGAGTGCTGACTGTGATCTAGGCATTCCAGTTACTGCCAGGCAAACAAGAGCAAACAACAAAGACCCCACCCCTGCCCTGACAGCAGTCAGCCTAAGAGTAAAATAATAGAGTTAAATAAACTTTAACTGCTACATTCAAGTATAGTTGTTCAAAGTGGGGACTTTTATACCCATCGGCACTGCAGAGTTCACAGGTCATTAATCCGGCCAAGTGCAGAGAACATTCTGTTCTTGTGGGAAAGCTCTCTGGGCCCCGAGGAGCGTGTCAGCAGCATGTAGACAGGGCAGTCGGTGGGAGAACAAGTGGAACTGCAACAGCTTGTCCAGTCTGCAGTCTAGACCCTGCTCCCTCCCACCTGCAGTGTGTGAGCTGTTAAGGGTGGGTGGCTTGGAGGAAGGGAGCAGAGTATAAGGAAAGAAGGATCAGAAGCACACACAGCGAAACAGAAAGTTAAGTTAGAATGTGTGGAGGGTAAAAGAGTAGGTGATACAAGTTGAACTGTGCCTTCTGGCACATGAATAAATATTTGTCCATTGCTTTGTTGTCAGCACTTATTCTGAGTTCTGGAAAGATGCCTCCTCTGAATGATTCAGTGACTTTCTTTCAAATGATCTTCCAAACTTTGAACAAAAACACTATTGACTAAAGACCCAGAAAACTAATTTTATGCCATCCTGACTTAATTTGGGCAGAGAATGATTCCATATAAAATTTCATGTTATATTCATGTCCTATCTCTTAGCTAAAACAATTCAGTTTACATTTTACTTACATACTTGGCTAACAAGAAAATAATATTTGGCTGTAAAACAAAGAAAAGAAAATCAAAATGCAAATTCAAATGGGTGGAAAACTATGCATTTTCAAACAATGAAAATAATTATGTGTACAACTTCATAAGCTAGTCTTCAAAGAATGTAGGCAGCAATTGATGTAAAGTATTTCTATCAGTAAACAAAAGGTCTCTTTCAATTTATAAAGACCGTATCATAGGTAATTTACATTTCTTACTGAATAAGAATAAATGTGTTTCAAAAAGCATTTTTCGTCAAGAAACCTAAGAGGCATACCAATGTTAAGAGTGAAGTTTGAACATCTTACTGAATAAAAAAATTTTTTAGAAAGCTCTATTTAAATTATTTGAAAGCCAGGAGGAAAAGCTTGGAGGACTGGCTGAGTCTGTGATGCCCAGTCGCCAGCTAAGACAGCTTCCCATAGGCAAGGAAGTCAAGTCACACTTTTACGGAAAACCTGTCAAATTTTCCATCATAAACACCAAAGTCCTGATGTTGTCCTTCGTGGCCCTACAACTGGGCCTTGCTTTTACCTCATCCCCTACGATTCCGACCTTGACCACTGTCCTGCAGCTGTGCTGGCTGCAGGTTGCTGCCAGACCACAGCCAGACACCCTGCTCCCTCAGGGCTCTGCAGTTATCCATGCCTCTGATTCCAACCCTGGTCTCTCAGGCTTCTACATGTCTCCTCCATCCTTCAGGTCCATTCAAGTGAGGCCACTCTGACACCCTATTTAAAATCAAAACCCACCCTCCACATTCATTGCCTCCTCCCCTGCTTTATCACTGCTTTATTTCTCATTTTAACACTTTTCATGTGAGCACCAAAATGGCTGGTGTTTTTGTGTGTTTTTCCTACTCTTTTGTGCTTGGCACGAGTAAGTGCTCAATAAACATTTGCTGAATGAATAAATGTTTGTATCCATAAAGGGGGCTGCCCGCAGAGAGAGAGGCCTTAGTTAATCATGAAGTGAGTAAAATGCAGCCCTATTAAAACTCACATCTTCAAGCACTGCACTAATTGTGAGAGCGTGGGGGCTCCGAAAGCAGGGCCTGAGACAAAGGCACACATGCAGGCAGCCTGTTTGCTAGGTGATACCAGGCATCAGCAATGAGGGACAAAGGGGAGTGAGGTGACCAAGAGTTAGTGAAATGGAGGAAAGTCAATGCATAGGGACTAACTGATAAGGGAGAGAATACCCTCAGAACACGCAGTGTTAACAGGCAAGCAAGGGCAGAGTGCTCAGGAGTGAGGCCAGTAAACGTTGTTGGGGCAGGTCTGGGGCAGAGAGGGGATGGGGACGACGTTAGGCAGTGTCACAGAGCTGGACGGGGCAGTGGGGCTGATGAGTTCTACCCTTGCTGCAGAATCTCTGGTTTTGGGGCCAGCGTAATTGCTTACAAAGGCCTGCTGGTCAGGCCTGGCTGGCTGGCTTCCCGGGCACGTAATCTGTACAGCTGCACAGGGCTGCAGTTGGTTTAATGCTCTGTGTTAAAGTTCTTAGTGTTTTATTTTTGAACTTGTGTTTTATAGTGAAGTCTGATGGGACAATGAAGCAGGGGCATCAACAGAGGAGAAACCTGGGAGGCCCGGCGCCCAAGCAGTTGTGGCGCTCGCACGTGAGGGGTCAGATCCACGGGCAGGGTACCGGCAGGGCTTGCAGCAGGCAGGCAGAGCAGTCTCGGGCAGTCTGGGGCGCACAGGGCCGGAGGGGGCGGCAGGCTGGGATGTGAGCCCACGTTGGCAATGGAAACAGCGATAGCAGCGGTAGCAACAGCACAGGAGAGAGAAGGGGCTTTGTAAGGAGGCGGCACCAGGCCCAGCAATGGAAGGACCACTGGCCCGTCTGGCCCCAGAGCCTATCCTTGTCTATCTGCACAATTATTAACTCTCCCTCTGGCCGGAGCGCTGGGATCATAACTGCCTGCACCCAGGCAGTAAACTTTGTCAGTAAATTATTACAAAAAAGAAGTGCACACACAGACCTGGAAATAAAGCATATCAGGGAATTATTAGAATTCTTCAAAGAGTTTAGAAACATTGGTTTTGAAAACTGCTGCAATATTTCAAAGCAAATCTACAGGCTTAGAAATGGAAATAAAATTTTTAAATTGTCAAATTCAATGAGAAAGACTGTTTTCATACGAAGCTTTGGCTAAACCAAATATTAACAAAGAGAACAATTTTTTCATTTATTTTTCGTCTTGTAATTGAAGATACACAATAGAATTAGTAAGTGTTTTTAATGATATACAAATCAAAGCCTCTTTTTGGTTTCTTGTACAACTTCCACAAGTTTCAGGAAATTCAGAGAAAAAAAAGTCATTGTATAAAATTACATTTAAAACCAAATTTAAACTTAAACAAAACTGATAGGTGCAAAGTGAAACTATTTTTTTAGAAAAATTATTCTAAGAATCATAAGCTCTAGGTGTACTAAACTTTCTATCAAAATAATTTATCAAAAATGTATCCCATTGTTATAACATTCTATAAAATACTCTCAATAGCTCTAGTTAACAGCTGCATGAGCAGAAAGATCTTTCTCAAAGCTACAAATAAAAAATTATTTGCAATCACTTTTACATATTTTGATGGAAGAGTATAAATTTTAATGATTTAATAAATGAATTTGCAGAATATTGAGCCAGAACAATTATATGATCAAGATACCACATTAACATATTATTAATATATAAAATGATGACACTAGAAAATTTATTGCAATTTGTAAGTTTATGTTGTTAGTCATGCATAACTTTTGTTTTAAATCTTCACCTGAAAATATATTTATTAATTTTAGAGAGAGGAAGGGAGAGAGAGAGAAGCACCAATTGGTTGGCTCATGTGTGTGCCCCGAACGGGGATCACACCCTCCATCTGGATATGTGCCCTGACTGGGAACTGAACCTGCAGTTTTCATGTACGGGATGATGCTCCAACTGACTGAACTACCCAGCCAGGGCTCGTGTATTACTTTTATTCCTATTATGTTTTATAAATAAAATGTCTAGAGTAGAGAGCTTTATATTTTAGTACCTTTAATGACACTTTTCCCTCCTTTTTGAACAAAGGAACCCACTTTTTTATTTTGCACTGGAGCACGGACTTATGACTTACGCAGCTGGCCCTGATAATAGTTACTTGAACCATGACCATTTAAATCTGGACATTTAAAACAAAAGAAGATTCTTTCACTAGGAAAAAACATTTGTCATGTGACATATGAAAAGAACCAGCATCTGGCAGTGGGTTTTTCTGTAGGAGAGGATGACTAATTGACGAGACAGAGGAGGAAATATTTTCCCTTTAATACGTATCTTACACAGCCAAACTCAAGATACCTTGAAGAAAAAAATAAAACAGGTGGTCGAATTCAAGAACGCACAGGGATATGTCCCTACCTATAAAAACCTTGTTATACTGGCAAGACTAGGGTTAAGTACATAAAACATAAAAAAAAAAATAATAAGCCAGATGAAATGGCATACTAGAAAGCTAAATTAAATGTAAACCAAGTGGCAGAATACATATTACAAATAATGAAGACTGACAAGAGAGTAGCCAGTGTTTTAAATTAAAAAGGAGCTTCTAAGATCTAAGATTCCAAGGGTTTGGGGTTTTTTTTTTCAGGGTTTTTTTTTTTTTTTTTTTTGACAAAGATGGAAAGCGGCTGGTAGCTGGCCCAGAAGAAAGGGACACAAACTGTTATTTTCCCCAAATATTAAAACGCTAGCTGGTTGCCCGGAATCATTGCTCTCTTATTATGTCAACATAAGACAAAATGGTCAAAAGGCAAACTGCGAGTTTGAGTTTTTGGTCTCCCACTAACCATCTACACAACCCTGGGCAAATTTAGTCTTTTTCCTAATCTGAAAGCTGAAAAAATTGTACATAATCTTCTCACTCATAGGATTTTGTAGAGGTAACAGACGTGAAAATGCTTTGAAAAAATAAATAGTAGTCAGAGCTTTAAATTATATATTCCAGCCCTCAGAAGATCTGTTTTATGTAAAAAAAAAAAAAAAAAAATTAAAAAAATGGGTTTCCTGAGATTTGAGAAAGACTGCAATTTCCCTGGAGTGCTCATCAAGAGTAAGTACTGCCTCCTTAGGTATTCCTGAAAAACCGTCTATCAAATGCTGACTAGCAAACACACCATAATTACTGAGTTGTCCTCAAATCTTCCTTAAACTGATCGTAGGCCTGATCAACAGCTAAGCACATAGGACTGGCTACTGATAGAAAACTGCAGTAATGAACAAACTCCGGATTAGAGTCCAAAATAAATACCAGATTGCTTAAAAATAGCTGCATGATTTCGTAAACTCTAAACAAACACAAAAAGTTATTTGGGTAAATTGTGATAAACATGGTAAAAATATCCCAAATTTGAAAATCAGACATGAACTTTCCCCAAGTTCTACGTGTTCAGCAAAGTGTCCTTCAAGACAATGTGTGGAGTTGAAGTGGAACTGTGGAAACTATCGGTTTCTGGCTCCCAGTTATGTAACCTGGTATATACTTACACACCTCCAGTTTAATCATTTGTACAACGGGATAATAATTTCTGCCCTGACTATGGCATGGTGCTTTAAAAGGACCAAATGTGAAAATGTCTTATGCTATGAGCATCTTTACGGTGAGACGTATTTCTACCAGTTTTCACTATGGTCCTATGTTCTGGAGCTCCGTCTGGAAAGAGCTGGAGGTGGTGAGCAGCAGGGAATCTAAAAAATTCTTTATTTAAGACCACACTCAATAATAAAAGGACAAAATTGTCTTTAGTGGACTGCATTAGAAATTAGGCAAAAAAGAACTAAAATTACTGAACTGGTCATCTTTAAGTAACTAACTCCTAGTCTCCAGGAATCTGTATCTGTCCAGCTAGAAACTAAAAAGTGTTATGATGCATAAATGAAACAGATTTATAGCAAATACATTAATATATTCATTCAAATAAAGTGTCTCCCTCAAAATAACCATGCTCACTGCCTTTTTCAAAATAGACCCATTTATTCTAACATACCCCTCTCTAGTGTGAAACATTTTTAGATTTGCTTCACATTTTGTTTGTAAACTAAAATGATATTCAGGATTGTTCCCTGAATATTTTTGGTTCCTGCCAAAAATCAAATCTGTCTTTAAAGTCCAACATTTTGCTATCACTGTATCTTCAATCACAAAAGAGCATTTTCCAGCTGCTCTAGCAATGGCAGTCTCAATGTACAGTATTATTTATTGCTGTGTAGGTAACTTCCTTGAAGAGACTAGGCTTCGGTTTTGTCCTCTTGTTACCAAGTCCTGTTACATCATGTTATTCTTCAGGAATTCGCATTCTTAGGTGTGCACATCTATATCTGTGTGTATGTATCTGCTTACGGTGTGCATTCTTTAGTGTTGTTAGACTGCTCCTGCTTCACCTGAAGTGGCTGCTGGAAGCTTGACTATCTGTGACCAGTATTTCATTAGAGTAAAATAATAATAATAATAATAATAATAATAAAAGTGAGGTGCCCCAGGAAACGTTTGGGGAAGAGAATGTCTAGTCCTAGTGAAGTAATTGGTCTTTATCTCTTTCCTCTGTTTTTATTTTCATCATACCACTGATTACTTAAGTTATCTTGTTTTATTTGTTTTGTGTTTGTCCTTTTTCTCCTTACTAGACTCTTAAGTCCCATATAAATGGGGCCATCGGGGTCCAAGGCCTAGAACAACTAAACACTTGATACTTTTGAAATACAAGGAAGGAGGGAGCAAAGAAGGGAAGAAAGCAAAGAAAGCAAAGAAGGGAAGGGTTCTCATTACTGGGCTGCAATTTCATTCATTTCTTTGTGGAGTTAGCTGATGGTTCAATCCACACCGAATCCAAAACAGGAGGGAGCCAAGGATAATTTAGCCACCCTTTTGCATCTGACCCCCTCCAGCCAAAACCAATAATCTCTGCCAGTTTCTACCCACACCATTCTTCAATAAGTCTTCTCAGTCTTAAAGTACTATGCAAATAAGTGTACTATACCAGGCCAAAGATTTCAGCCATTGTTACCATTTCTGAGTAGAAATTATGGAGCTGCCTAAGCAACCCAGAGTTTTGAGTATTTTATTTGGGGCAGGTGCTACAGTAACAGATGAAAGGCACTATGTCATCTGCCTCTCTCTCCTTCCCCCAGTAAGGATCAAAGTGTTATCGGACAGGGACTGGGCCAGAGTGGGTCTGCCTTGGGCCAGCCTGTAGTGCAGAGGTGGCAAACACAAGGCCCATGGGCCGAATCAGGCCCACCTTGTTTTATCCAGCCCGGCACCTTGTTTCTACCTGGTAGCAGCACCAAGCTCTCATTTAACTGCCAAGGAATATAGTTATACAGCCCTAGAATTACATTCGGCCCTTTGAAAGCAACCGCAAGGCTGATGGGGCAGGCCCCCTGTGAAAATGAGTTTGACACTCCTGCTGTAGTAAACGGGTTCCTGACTTCATGTAGGAAAGACTTCACAAATGAGTCGAGGTGATTTTGAGAGTACATTTATTAAAGCCGGGCACAGTGAAACAAGGAAGGGCCTAGGATGGACGAAGCAACAGGAGAGAGCTTAGGTGGGCTGCTTTGGCTCCATAGAAACGTTATGGGAAAGAAGTGAGCCAAGGTGGGCTGCTGACAGCTCACTGAAAGTCAGAAAAGAGGGCCTTGGGGACAGGTTTAGGGAGTGAGCCTGGGATGAGCTGCCGCTGCCCACTGCTCCCCTGGTTGCAAGTCTCTTGGGGACCTTAGGGTTTAGGAGATATGTGCTTGTGGGGGAAGAAGAGGAGGGAAAAAAGGGGTAAGGAAAAGGCACAGGCTTGCTCCCTGGAGGCAGAGTGTGCTGCATCCTTTGTTTTGAGGGTTTTTAAAGGCTGGGAGTTTAGGGGAGGATCTCAGCAGAGTATTTATCAGCTTTCCCAGGTGTGCCATGTCAGGGTCATGGTCTCCACTGATTGGTCAGTGCCAGGGCAGGATTAGCCATCGCAGCTGATCTTGGCACAAGCACCTGGTTTTGCTGCTTTTCTGGGCCTAGAGATGAAATACAACTGAGGCCTAGATGTTATCTCTTGGGAGAAAAGGTCAGGGGATCTAAACCCCATGGCCAGAGATATGCCAGGGGATGAAAGGCCACCCTGAGGCCCGCTGTCAGTTGTGTCCCTTGTTAGGCACCCAGGCTTTCCTCCCTGGTGACCTTCTGTATCTGGCTGTACATTGCTCGCCAGTTTGTTCGGCTCTCTGTCTCAGTTTCCCCATTCCACTTGCCAAGGTATTTTCCTAGCTTCTTACTATCCCATCTCAAGGGCTCATACTCCACTCCACCAAGGTCAGAAGTCATCCAAAAGGACTATTTTGTCTGGCCCTCATATTCGCTAAAGTCTAAATTGTAGACTTTAGATAGTGTCCCCAGACGAGCTTATTATACTTATTGGCTTTTCGGAGGTAGGGGTTGTGTTAAGAGAAATGATTTGTTGAATGTAAACATTTAAAATAAATTAATCCTGTTTGGACATTTCTTCATTTTTAGAGATTTTGGGAACCTCAAGAACTGAAACTAGCTTGGGGATTCTCAACCTTTAAAAAGTCCTGAATACAACAAAGAACTCTGGCTTCTGGTTATTTGACCATGAATATATTTCTATACTTTGGAAACCCAGTTTAATCATTTGTAAAATCGGATAATAATTTCTACCCTGCCTACTGCATGATACTATTCCAATGGCCAAATGTGTAAATGCCTTAGAAACCGTGACAAGTAGGGTGCGGTCTAGCGCCCCCATGGGCCAGCTATGTGACCTTGGCCAAGTTGATAACCCACATTGTAGAAAGAAGGGCACACCCAGTCTTGTTTTTTCAAATTCTGTGATACTAAAAATAAAGTTTAAAAATAAAAGTAAGGAAGTTATTATGACCACTTCCGTTCCACCTTTAGTAGCTGCTGCTGTGTTTACAATAGCAGGGCTAACATAAACTGGCGTGTTTGAATTATACTTTTATTATATGGAATTGACAGTTTACCATTAAAAGACCCCAGGAAGCTGAACAGAGGGTAGAGCTGGAAGGAAAGCAGCAGCAGGTTTACTTAGAAAACGCATTTTTGCAAGTCCGTGGCTAAACAAATCTAGCACTCACAGGTGACTAATCTTAACAGTCTTCAGAACTAATCAAATGCAGCCAATCTATAATTCAGAGCATGTAACACAAAGGAAATGAAAGCTGAAACGGCATAGAAAAAGAATGTCAGAGAAACCGTGGATTTAGTCTACGCATGCTTTACAAATAAGCAACAGAGAAAGAAGGGATGTTTGATAATGAGTTTGATGAGTAAGGAATGTCTGCTTTGAGTCTGATAATGACAGAATAAAGGAAGAGATAAAAGTATTTCTAAAGATGAAATTCTAAACTTTCTCCATCCTTATCAAAACTTTTTTTTTAAGATTTTATTTATTTATTTTTAGACCGAGGGGAAGGGAGGGAGAAAGAGGGAGAAAAACATCAATGTGTGGTTACCTCTCACACACTCCCTACTGGGGACCTGGCCCGCAACCCAGGCATGTGCCCTGACTGAGAACTGAACCGGTGACCCTTTGGTTCACAGGCTGGCGCTCAATCCACTGAACCATACAAGCCAAGACTCAAAACTCCTTTAAGTAAATAATTTTACCAGTTTCTCTCAAATAGACATAAACTCAGTTTTCCTGGATTCTCAACCTTTGCTCACTCTCACAGCCTCTCCCTCAGTACTTTTGCTATCTCAAAAAGCCACTGTTTTACATCAGTTCCTGAGACCTCCCTTAGCCATGGGTTAGTCGTAATTCACTAATTCTTTACTGATCAATGTTCTTATTAATATGTGTGTGTGTGTGCAGACCACACAAAAAGAGTACCCCAGGTGATTATATTAGTACAGAATTGTTCATTTTATGATAGATTCCTGATCTGAATATCAAACAGTTGAGTTTCAGAGAAGATGTATTCTGTCATGCTGTGATGCAGTCCATTAAGTAACCTTCCTCTTTATCACGAATGTCCGAGAGCCAATGAACTTATCTCTAAAGAAAAAGAAAACTCAGATTGCCCCACCTGCTGCTCATTCTAAAGATTCATTCTAATGACAGATCCAAGGCTGGACTCCAAGGAGACTCACTGAGGTTGCTTGTCCCTGTATATCCACCATTGTCTTCACATGAAACTTTGCACATTTGAGGGCAGTGGGCTAAGTCCAACCACAGGTATGTTCTACTTAAATAAGTATTTTAAATATTGTTGAGAAGACATTAAAAAATATATAGATACTTAAAAAGAAAAGGCCTGATTTCTGGCTTCTCCTAAACAATTGGGAGATCTGGCAACAATGGACACCCCATATTCCTTCTGTTCTTTCCTCCCACCCCCGCCACCCACTATCTGCTCCTGCCTCCCTCCCATTCTCCACGTAAAAACCCTAGTCCACTTCATTCATTTAGATTTCCTGCCTGGCCCCACGGGGACAAGTTTTATACCCCAGATCACAACACCGGTAGTATGTTTGTTTGGATTTCCTTTATTTACAGCACATTTTAAAAGGTTTTCCTGCTTCTGAGTTTTTTGTCTTACTGTCAGTACAGGGGTAGATAAAAGAAGGTTTACAGTTGTCAGTACACAAAACAGTTTATTCTTGTTTCATTATTTATTATTGTATTGTTTTCCATACGAATGAATGTAAACCTACTTTTGACAACCCCTGTATAATATAACTGCCTTAATAGTAAAAGACCAAAAAGATACTTTTCAAAAACATGTATCAGTGGTCTAAATAGAGAAGGTACAGAGAGTGAAGGCATTAGAACTGTGAATGGAAAAAAATGCAAATTAAGGAAAAAGTTGGGAAATTTCACCAACAGACTCAGAAATCCAAAACTCATTAAAATGAATCTAATTTAAGAGAACTTGAATCTCATTAAGCTTTTAACCTGAAGGAACTAATTTATGGTGAAACCTCAGAGTAAACTAGTTCAAAAAAATGTGTGCTCATATAGCTGAATGTTACACACTACAGACCAGTTAAATAGTGGATATAACTATCCAGCGAAATCCCTGGTTGCATATCAGGAATTCCTAAACGTGGAATCACCTTGGAAGCTTAAAAAAAAAAAAAAATACTGGTGTCAAAATCCACTCCAAGGATTTAGGGTTTCATTGGTGTGCAGTTTGTCCTGGATGTTAGGATTTTTAAGAGTTCTCCAGGTGCTTCTAAAATGTGACAAAATTCAGAAGCACTGCTATAGACATTTCTTTGGTTACAATTAAATTTTGAATTGGCCAAAAAGTTCATCTGGTTTTTTCTGTAAAATGGCTTTAGTAGTACTTAATTTTCTTTAACTTCATTTGAAACAATTTGGTTAGATTTTTATTGTGACAGCTGTCATATCAGTGTGCATTTTAAAAACTTATCAAACTTGGTGAATTTTTGTGTAGCCATTTTAATATGAAAGATGGAAGAAAATATGCAACATTTTCTGCATATTTTGCTTTATTATTTCAAGAAAGGTAAAAATGCAACCAAAAAAGCAAAAAAAAAAAAAAAAATAAAAGATTTGTGCAGTGTATGGAGAAGGTGCTGTGACTGATTCAATGTGTCAAAAGTGGCTTGCAAAGTTTCATGATGGAGATTTCTTGCTGGATGGTGCTCCACAGTTGGATAGACCAGATGAAGGTGACAGTGATCAAATCAAGACATTAATTGAGAACGATCAACATTCTACCACACAGGATATAGCCAACTGTGGAGAGCAGAACCAAAAACAAATGACATTGGTCTGGTCAAGACAGCATAAAGTATATAAAACAAATTGGAGTCACTCATGTCAACCACAATGGCTGCCAGCCAGCCATGATACTTTGGCTCAAGAAGAAAAATACCTAAGTCATGCTAGACATATCCAGCAAAGAGACACACCTAGGATATCTGCACACGTGATCAGACAGCCAGTCTACAGAGCGGGACCACCCATAGGTAGGCTCCAGGGGAAATTTCCCACTTGGCAGCAGGGGCGCCAAGACACTTATCAAGAGACCCAGAGGGGTGGAGTCCCCCACCCTCAAGGGCATAACTGAGGCAGGCTCCAGACCACTGCTGCGACAGCCGAGCTCCACACACCAGAGTGCTGCTCCATGCCACACTGATCTCCCTTGGCATCGGCTGTCGGAGGCTCTGCCCTGCTGTCCACCTGGCTCCAGAGATCCTTCCTTGTGAGATGCTGATGACTCCTTGCCCACCATGCTGTCTCCTGGACCTGCTGACTGAGACTCTGGGACTCGAGTTCATTATTCCCCAATTCTCTCATGTGATGTTATTACAGATTGTTTCTGAGTGATGAGTATTATTATTAGGTTAACATAGATTTGTATTAAATCTACATTAACAAAAGCCAAGTGAACCTGCATTATGTCCAAGGGAATCTCATAGTCACCTGTAGGACTAGTGGTCATACAGGCAGCTCAGCCCAGTCTTAAGGCCTGGGTCAGATGTTTGGAATGGGGACAAAGGCTGGCTTATTGGGAAGACTATCAGGAACACACTCGGTTCACCGATATACTCAAAATATCCAAATCAATAAAGTTACTAGTGAAAATGAAAAGCATGTCCTTAATTTTATGGAAAAAACTAAATGAACTTTTTGGACAGCCCAATATATTAACGGCTACTGCCTCAAAGCCACTGGTAATTGCTGAGAGTAAAACAAATCCTCTGCATATCCCCAAAGCTGGAGGAAGAAGGTCAGGGAGCAACTTCTCCAAAAGGTGCAGCAAGTCACTAAACTAAGGGTTTGAGATAAGAGCAGTCCAGAGGGCAAGTCTTTTTACCCCCAAGGACAATGTTATCTGATTCACTTGTGTAGAAGAGAGCTTCACAAGGTCATTCCCGAACTGAGCCTTGATATCCTCATCTGTAAAATGGACACAATAATTCCCTTTGAAGGTTGTTCTAGAGATTAAATGAGATAATGTACCTGAAGCAATATTTAATAAAAGGTAACTACTTTTTAATCTAATACTCAATGATTATAGTTTTTCCCGCAAGCCATAGCCAATAAGTTTTGCTAATATTAATCTCTCTCCTCTTCTACATTACATAGCAGTCCAATTTCAAATGCTTTATTTCATGTTTTACATTTATTCAGCGACTGTGGTCCTACTGGATAGACAAGAATTATTTGAGAGGGAAATTAAATAGGCCATTTATCAACAACGATAAAACTTGCTTGTTTCTCATAGAATTTAATACAATTTGTTGAGAGACTTGAACCTAAAATTGTCAGAAGAAACTGGCCAAAACTTTCAAAATGATATCCAGAAAAATCAATGGGTTAGCAGTTGAAGAGTGGGTTATGAAATAGCATTTTTTAAAGATAGAATACTCCCTATTTTATGGTTTTTTTATTGCAGCTATAACAAATTACACAAACTTGGTGGTTTAAACAATGTAAATTAATTATCTTATAGTTCTCTATGTTATGTAAGGTAACAGAATATGCCTCCCTACAAGACACCACTTTGGTATACTGATGATTTTGAGCTGTAGGCACTTGAAAAACAGCAAATGCAAGGGGATTTCTCCGAACTTCCCTTACCAGCCTAAAGACAGAAACTCCTGCAGGCACCCAATTGTTATAAATCCCCTCCCAGGAGTTTCATCAACCAGGGAAGATTGAGTCTTATCATTGGAAAGGAGATTAGACATCAACATCACATCCAAACAAACTTTGTCACAATCACACCTCCCATCTATTCTTCTAAAGACCCATTCATCTCTCATGAACATCATTTATTCTCCCTAAGAGATATATATCCCTCATTCCCCTTCCCTTATTAAGATGGTGTTTAATCCTGATTCTAAAACTATTTCTTGAGTTACTCACAGTCCCTGGTTATCTCCCACATATACGAGAGGCACACATGTTAATAAACTTGTTTGTTTTTCCCTTGTTAATGTGTCTCTTATTACTGGAGTTGGGGGAGGGACTTGTCAAGAACTCAGAAAGGTTGAGGAAAACTTATTTTTCCTCCCCTACAGTTAGAAATATAACATGGATCTCACTAGGCAAAGAGCAAAGTGCTGGCCGGGTACGTTGCTTTCTGGGTGCTCAAGGGTAGAACCCCTTACCTGTTCCAGCCTCTGGAGTCTGCTTCCCTTGACTCTCAGCTCCCTCCTCCTCCTTCAAAGCTAGAGAGGTGAAGCGGGGTCCCTCTTCACGCTGCCAACTCTCTTTTCCACAGTCACGTCTGACTCTGCACTCCTGCCTCTCTTCCTCTTTTAAAGATGCTTGTGATTAAATGGGCCCACCTGGCTACACCAGTGTGCTCTCCATAGTTTAAGGGTAGCCGATTAGCAACTTATTCCATCTGCTCCCTAATTTCCCTTTGCCATGTGACAGAACGTATTCACACAGCAAAAAACTACAGGAAGTCAAACTAGACTGCAAATTAGTTTGCAGTACACGATCATCTTATCTTTCAACTCAGTCAAAACTGTTATCTCAATTCCAGGAATTAGGATGTGAACATCTTTGGGGGCTGTTACCCTGCCTATTCCATTTTAAGCACACCCTGCAAAGCCCCTTAGGATTAAGAGTTTGTAAAGAAGTAGGGCCTGACAAAAGACAGATTAAGATAATAGTAACTGGTAAGTCTTGCACGCACAAGGTAATCACGCCTCCACTCGTCCACACCAGACCGGTGGAGGACAGGGCTCATTAGTAATACCGCGTAATTGTGACCTTAAGGTCCTTCTGCACACGGCTCATTGGACAGCCACCAGTTTAGTTCATCAGACTTAGCTAGCACACTGAAATCTCCACCCTCAATCAGAACAATTGTAGCGGCAGGAAGCTTTCTCTGAGGGCCTTTTTAGGCATTAGGTGAGGATCTGATGTTTTTAAATTTGCAGATGAAAGGAATCTAAAGAACAAAATAAATGAACAAACAAAAGAGAATCAAACTCATAGACACAGAGAACAGACTGATGGCTGCCAGAGGGGAGGGGAGTTGGGAGAGTGGGTGAAAAGGGGAAGGGATTCAGAAGAACACATTGGTAGTTACATAATAGTCATGGGGGTGTGAAGTACAAGCATAGGAAATATAGTCCCTAATATTATAATAATCATGTGTGATACCAGTTGGGTACTGGAAATATCAGGGGGAACATTTTGTAAAGTATATGGTTGTCTAATCACTATGCTGTACCCCTGAAACTAATACAAAATAATATTGAATGTAAAGTGTAATTGAAAAAATTGAAAACAAAAGGAATCCCAGCTGAGCTAAATAAAGAGCTCATAATAAGACAGTAAAATAAGTGAAATGAATTCAATCTTGACAGAAACCAGTTTGTATGATTCCTTGTAGAGAATCCATACAGTAATTAAGAAAATCTGTATTTCTTTCTGACCCCGCCCACATAACACAAAACCTTCTCTTGAGATTTATTATCATGCATTTTTCCTATGAGAATATTTTGCTTAAAGATTGAATATATGCTTATATGTAGGTATTTAACATTTTTTATTATTTTAGAATAAAACACTACAGCCCTTTATAAGTACAGTATAAAAGTAATCCATGATCATGGTAGAGAATTTAGAAAAATCAAAGAAGAAACAAAGAAGAAAAACCACACATAATTCTATTCATCAAAAGTAAATTTTGGTGCTTGTTCTACCAGATGTGTTTACATTCACTCATTTATTCAACATATTTTTATTACGTCTCTGTGCCAGGAATTATTCCAGGCTTTGAGGGTACAGCATGAATAAAACAGACAAAAATCAATGCTCCCAGTGAGCTTAGTTATGTACAAAAAAATACATTTTTTTAAACCAAAACAATACTATTTTTCACATTGTAACTGGCTTTTTCTATATGGTCATGTTTTGAAAGATTTTACTTATTTATTTTTAGAAATAAGGGAAGGGAAGGAGAAAGAGAGGGAGAGAAACACTGATGGGTGAGAGAAACAACGATCGATTGGTTGCCTCTTGCGTGCCCCGCACTGGGGACCTGGCCCACAACCCAGGCATGTGCCCTGACTGGGAGGTGAACTTGCAACCCTTAGGTTTGCATCTGGCGCTCAGTCCACTGAGCCACACCAGCCAGGACTATATGGCCTTTTTTTTTTAACTATCCCCCTAATGTTGTCAGCCTTTTTTAGTCTTCCTGGTAGTCTTGACTGAACTGAGACCTAAGTCACGATGAGTACGGATGACTGCCTAATTGGCAGTCCAGGCTGACTTCCAGCTCCGCAGTGTGATGATGTGCTTGGAAGGCTGTGTTCCTTAGACCCCACAAGGCTACTTAGGGAATCGAAGAGAACATTCTCTCTTGTTCCAGTCATCTACTGCTTCCTAATGTGTCCCCTTAAAACTTAGTGGCTTAAAACAACAACATTTTATTAGTAGTAATTCTCACAATTCTGAAGTTTTTCTCAGCTCGGGGGGACAATTCTCAGAGTTTTCTTCCGTTCAGTCTGATAGCGTTTGGTACTGGAGTCATCTCGAAGGTTTCCTCACTTACGTGGCCCATTGATTCTGGCCATTGGCTGGAATGTCAGCCAAACTCATAGCCTGGAACACCTACGAAGCACCTCCCTATGTGGCCTGGGCATCCTCACAGCATGGTGGTTAAGTTTACTGATAAAGCATCTTCCAAATCAGAAACTATATCCCCTCTTATGACCTCGCCCTGGAAGTCACAGAGGGCCACTTCCACCACAGGAACGGGCTCATCGGATTCCAGGAGAGGAAACAAGCATCTCTCGATAGGATGACATCAACATCACATGGTAAGGGGCGGCTGTTTCGTGGTGACCGTCTTTGGGAAATGGAGTCTGCCACGTATCTTTCGGCCTCCTCACACCTTTAATCCATATGGTTAAAATCAGAGACAGCAGACTTTCTGGGGCCACTGTAAAATTGAGAGAAAAATCCCGTTACTATCAGTCATCTCTAAAGTAATGACGCCAAGATTCAGCGTAGTAAAAAAGAACTGACAATGAAATAACCAACTATTCTAATTTTCCCTACGTTTATCCCATGGATTCACATTTCAAAGTATTAGTTGATGATAAAAAAAATTCGATCAGGTTTTTTCCCCTTACTTTGCAAAACTGTCTCTGAGAAAGTGACACATCGTCCTATATATAAAGCATTAATTTTGGCATCCAAGACCATTAAAATCCAAGGTAGGTTGATCAGGGCTTAAATGTAATGCTAAGAAGGCTATTAAGAAGGCCCCAGACATCTGCGGAGTCTATGTGTACAGCACTCGGAAGGGGTAAACACATTAAAAAGCCAAATAAGAATTTAGAGGAATTATTTAAGAAATACTTGCTGAAACATATCAACAGTTTATTCTTTCATTTCAACACAATGAGCACTTACATATCTGATACAAATACTACGTACTCACAATATAAGAGCTCTTTAGGCTACATGTAAAGTAATATTAAAATGATTGATACTACTTCACTTTGCTAGCACGAGTAAAACTGTATTATGGTAAACACCATATGAAGAAGGATTCTGTGAAGCAGATGTATGAATACCATATGGAATTCCCACGGCGGTATGCTGCTGATCTGATCACAAACTCTACCTGTTGTGCAGAAAATACAGTTTCAAGTCTCTTTTTAAAAAGTTATTTTACAGGTTCACAATTGTTTTCCATAGGAGGGAGAGTCAAACTGATACAGTAGCCGAAAGCCATACAAGGACACACAGGACAAAGTTCTTCTGTCCTGACTTCAGAAAAGTACCTTCCTTGGTTGTACTAAGTTCTCAAATCCTCACTCTAGCATTTAATATAAAGAAGGAAACATTTCCCTCTTTCTGAGTTCAACCCTGTCTACTTATAAAATTCATCAGAAAGTAATAAATGTTCATTGTTTCTTTCAGACCTGTTTTCTGACCGTGAGTTCATTAACACTAAAGTTCTGGTTTTACATTTTTTTATATTCTTTAGAGTTCAATATATGAGAATGACTACTACCGTTTCTAAGGACATCAGGCATTCATTGACACAGTCAGCCTAAGAAATCTGAGATTCTGCTGCACGATGTGCTCACCTTTGTTGACTTAACGTGTCATTCATTTCAGCAGTAAAGAAACTGGAGCAGACAGAAGACCATCACAAACCAGCAAAGGGAAGTCCCGTTTTGTTCTCTGTTTTTTTGTTTCTGAGGTTTGGTCTTGCTGTAGAAAAGGGAAGCTCTCCCTTGTATCAGGAGCCTGCTCACCGGTACTACGCGGAAACAAAAATGGCCCTGGCAAAACCATATTTTCCTGAAATCACAGGTTTTTCTCCTACTGCTAAAGATGGTTTAGGGAACTTATACCATCCAGGCATTTTCCAGAAAATTTGATTTTCTTCCCTGAGTCAATACTTAAACAGGGGGAGAAAATGATGGAAAAGTTTTCTTCTTGGTCTCAGGATAGACTCATCACCTGCACGGGTCCAGGAGCAGGGATTGGATGTACTTGTGAGCTCTTTAAGGTCTTTACTGGATATTTGTCTTGTACTTTACAAGTCAGAATTTTAAATAATCCAGAATGATATAGTTTATGTAGCTTGGGAGTTTTGCCTTAACTTTTGACATGGGAACTACCATAGTGTTTCCAATTGTTTTTCTCCAGATACTGCAAATGTGTAAACTGTATGATAATTACTTGTGAACCACTCCCCTTTTTTAAGTTTTATACACATGATCTTAGGCCTTCTTAGATCAAAGATGTGTAAGAGTCTAGTAGTAAAAAGTTATCATCCCATTTAATGACATAAAATCGTGGAGAAGCAAAAATAGTAATTATAATTGTCTGATTCATTCCCAGTTTCCAAAATCTGTTGTAAGAGCTGAGGTCATTTCATGGGCATTGAATATATGTATCTAGAAAATCAATTTACATAAACCGAGTTAACTGGCCTTTTCATGATGGGAACCATAACCCCTTGCTCTGGCTTGATTTCCTAAATTTTTTCCTGTATTTGTTCATTCATTTTACCAACATTTATGAGGCACCTAAAATAGTCTAAGCCTTGTGCATTAGCCTAGGAGCTCAAGTGGCATGAGACGAAAAAAAATCCTGGCCCTCAGAGAGCTTGAAGTCTAGCAGAGAAACCAGTCACGAAACAATATGTTTATACAGGATGCACTTAATCATCTATCTAACAAATATTCCAGACACTGAACAAGGTCATGGGCATAGAGCAAAGAATAAAAAAGACACGTCCCTGTTCTTATGAAGTTTAGACATAGAGATAGGCCTCAATCAAGTGTAACAGATATAAGTTGAGTGCTGTATAATTAAAAACTCTCTCTGTTCCAAGTGACCAAAAACCCAACTCAAACTGGCCCAAGCCAAAAAATAGTGGGAATGGGGGGATATTGATTGACTCATGAAATTAAAAAGCCAATGGCTAGTTGAGGCATGGGTTAGTATCGGGGCTCAAACAATGTCACCAGGACCTGGTACCTCTCCTATACTTCAGCCCTGCTCACATATGTTTTGGTTTCATTTCCACGTTCAAATCTAGTGATACAAGAACAGTGTGTCTATTCTTCCAACAAATATCATGGGCTGGCTCCAATTAGTCCAAAAGAGATCACATGCCAATTCCCTAAACTAACCCTGATTGCTCTGATTGGCCAGACAAGTCACATGCTCATTTATAGAGTTGGGGATGGGACCAATTTCAGGAGAAGCCTGTGAACTGACAGTGGGGACGAAGGGCTCCCCAGAAGACATTGGGGATGCCTTACCTTTTGATAGGGAGAGGGAGTAGCCATCGGCAGCCAAGGCACTGCACGTCATCACGTCTCTCTGTGCCCTCCTTTTTCATCCAGGAGACAAATGTAGCAACCAAAATTTCACTGAAAACAATTTCTATTCTTAATGATGCCTCTCAAAAAAATTGTCAAAGGGGATTCAGTTCATAGCCACAGACACACATCTTGATATTCTCTTTTCCCCTGCCCACTCACTCCCAACTTTCATATCGCATATTGTCCCGGTCCTCTCCACACAACATTGCCCTGTTCTACCCCAATTCCTCCCAACTCTGCTCACATCTCTGCTGTCCTTTCTTCACTTATTGTGCCCAAGTCCCTGTGTCTGGGCCCACTTTCCCATCACCTCTAGTACTTTTCTTCCCCAGTGCAGACCTACTAGGCTTACCTGCTTCTTAAGTTTTCACTCCACTGATTACCCCAACCTGCATAATGAAGTTCAGAAATTCCCTTAAAAGGTGGGAGTGGGAGGGACCAAATGGCTACAAAAAAATTGGACTATTTTTAACTGAAGAAATGAAAAATACTGCACAAATGCTTATAATGTCTTTCCTCTCATCGCTGCTGTCCAAATAATCATACCCCATAATATGTACTTTTAAAATGTAAAAAGAATTTGAGATGAGGGTAGGAGAATAGTGGTGGACTTTTGAATGCAGATCTAAAGGATGAACAAGAGTGAACTAAATGAATGGGTTTGGCAGATGAGAACATGTTCGGGGAAGGATACATGTCATTGGACGAGCCCCTGAGCCTGGAGGGAGGCAGGAACTCTGAAGAAGCAAGTGTCTTCGGAATGAGGGAGCTAGCACAGGATGCGGCCAGCAGGTAGGGCAGGTAACCCTCAGGCACTGGACCACCAAAGAGCAGACACCGATGACCAAACCAGACAGTTTGGCCCAAAGGATTTGAAGAGTTTGAGTCTCAGACGAAAAGTCCTTCAAACAGTGTTCCTGAGCCTCAGCCTTGTAAAAAAAGAATCACTTCAAACAGCCTGTGCAGGGTTGTTACGCTACGGCGACCTGATTATGTAAGCGCCAGTGAAAGAAGGAAGGAGCAGCGCCTGCAGCACCGTGTCTCTTGGCTGAACTTGTTAGACGTCTTTCTGTGATATTCTTAAGTTGGAAAAGGAATCACTGCCAAGATCATTTTGCTGTTATAACCACCATTAGTTCTAGTTGCTACCTAATCTTTCACCGCACAACTTTTGAGAGAAAGGTAATGCCAATAGGAGATCAAAGTTGACTTGTTTATTTGCCTAAGGATACGGGCCAAAAAACCCCTTGTTTATTTGTCCAAGTGTTTACTGATATGGTTGGGTTTAAAGTCATCATCTTCCAATTTGTTTTCTCTTTCACCCATCTGTTCTTTGTTCCGTTTTAAAAATATTTTTCTGGTTTTATTTTTTCAGTTGAGTGTTTTTATGATTTCATTTTCTTTTCTTTGACGGCTTTTGTTTTAGTGGTTGCTTTGGGGTTTACAGTGCGTATTCTTTATCTATTATAGCCAATTTTCAAGTGATGATATACCACTTCACATACAGTATAAAAACCTTACAATAGCATACTTCCTTCTCCCACCTCCAGGCCTTTGCGCTATTATTGTCATACGTTTTACTTCTCCAGCAGCCCCCCTTATCCACGGGGGGTACATTCCCAGCCCACCCAGTGGGTCTAAAACTGCAGATTGTTCTGAGCCCTACATATATTTTTTCCTTTACACACATTTGTGCCTATGCTATAGTTTAATTTATAAATTAGGTGCAATAAGAGATTAAAAATAATAACTAAAAATAAAATAGAGCAATTATAACAATACAATGTAATAAAGGTTCCGTGAATGTGGCATTATTAAGGAAACTAGGCGTTCCTGGAACACAGACACTGCAATACCAAGACAGTTGACCCGATAACTCAACTGAGTCAGCCAATAGGAGACTAATGGGTGGGCAGTGCCCACAGCATGGACACGCTGAACACAGGGATCATTCATGACCTGGGTGGGACCCGGCAGGACCGCACAAGATTTCATCACTCTCCTCAGAATGGCATGCAATTTAATACTTATGAATATTTTATTTCTGGAATTTTCCATTTAATATTTTTGGAATGCGGGGAAGTGAAACTATGCAAAGCAAAACTGCAGATAAGAGGGAAGTACTGCGCATGCATTATAAACCCTATAATACGTTGTGTATGGTGCATGTTTTTCTTGTGAAACAGTTATTTTTTATCCAGATTTTTAACATAAGGGGAAAAAGTCTTTGTATTTACCCATCTATGCATGATTTCTAGCACTCTTTATTTCTTTAAGTAGCTCCAGATTTCTCTCCAGGATCTGCCTGAAAGACTGGCTAAAGTTTCTTTTGGTTCACATCTGCTCTGATGAATTCTTTCAGCTTTTATATGCCTGAAAGAAACTTTATTTAACCTCCATTTCAAGTGCTTTTTCATTTGTTTTTGAATTCTAGGCTGACAAATTGATTTCTCTTAGTACTTTAAAGATACTGTGCCATTGTCTAGTGGTTGACATTGTTTCCCACGAGGAATAGGCTGTCATTTCACCTCCGCTCCCTTCCCCCCGCCCTCCATCTGCATGTGCTATGGTAATTTTCCCTCCGACTGCCTTAAGATTTCTCATTGTCACTGGTCCTAAGCAATGTGGTTATGATATGCCTTGGTGTACTTTTCATGTTTCTTGTTCTTAGAGTTTGCTGAATTTCTTGGACTTATAGAATTATGGTTTTCATAAAATTTAAAGAATTTCTGGTCATTATTTCTTGAAACATTTTTCTGCCTGTCTCAGAGACTGTGAACACATGGAATAGGTCATTTAAAGTTGTCCTATATCTCACTAATTCTCTACTCATTGCTTTCGTCTTTTTTCCCTCTGAGTTTAATTTCGGACAGTTTCTGTTGCCACGTCTTTTAAAGTTATTTAATCTTTTATCCTGTTGAGTCTAAGAGATTGCAATTTTCATCTTAGATATTATACCTTTTACTTCCAGAAGTTCAATTTGGGCATTTTAAACATTTTTCATGTCTTTATTTAACACGCTCAAGCATTTCTCTACATTAACACGTGAACTTACGGGATACATTTATAACTGCTGTAATGTCCTTATTCACTCATTTTATGATCGGTGTCACTTCTGGATCTGTTCTATTGATTGATTTTTTTCCTCCTTATTATGGGCTGTATTTCCCTGCTTCTTGGCATGCCTGGTAATATCGTTGATTAGATGCCAGTCATTTTGAATTTTCCTATCGACCTGCAGAGCTTTGTTCTAGGATTCAGTTATGCTATTTGGAAATAGTCTGATCTTCTCAAGACTGGCTTTTAAGCTTTATTAGGCAGGACCAGAGCAGCTTCTAGCTGAGGGACAACTTTGCCCCACTGCTGAGGCAGTGCCCTCTGAGTATTCTTCCAGGACTCTGTGAATTAGAAGGTTCTTCCTTCTGGCTGCTGGGAGCACAACCACCCCCGCCCTGTGTGAGCTACAGGTACTGTTTCCTCTGCTGCATTGGGACAGATCTCTCATCGCTTCGGGCCGTTTCCTCACCTGCATGCTCTGATCAGTACCCAGCTGAAGACTTGAGTGCGATTTCTGTAGTTGTCTGGATCTTTCTCTCCGTGCAGGTTTCTCTTACCTGGTACCGTGCCCTGAAAAGTCTAGCCATCGTGCTCTCCTTGGATTCCCAATTCCATCTTCTTATCTCAGAGAAATGGCCAGGCCCCCTACCTGGGATCCCTCCCTCCGACTTCAGCCTGGACTCTAGGCAGTAGGCTCATGTGGTCATAGGGGTCATTTAATTTGTTTTCCATTTCACTGAGATACTTTGTCCTGTCCCTGTGAGCCCTTCTGAGCTGAAAGCAGAAATCTTAAACTGTGTTCAAAGGTGGTTCTCAGACTTTAGTGTGCCCCTAAATTAACTGGCAGGCTTGTTAAATCACAGATAGCTGGACCCTCCTCCAGAATTTCTAAGTAAGTAGGTATAAGACCTGAGAATTTGCATTTCTAGTAAGTTCTGAGACGATGCCGAAGCCTCTGACGCAGGACCATACTTTGAGAACCACTGTCTTAAACTTTTCCATCAGGAATACCTCAGACGACGTTTATCTGCGAATCAGCAATAATCGTGTCAGTGAACCACACTGACAGCTGAGACAAAAGCTGGCAGTCACAGAGACGCAATCGTGAGTACTTACGTGTTGTTCGGACCCACTGGAGACACAGAAGAGGACTAAAAGCTATCCATGCTCTTGTCTGATAAGTCCTGGAAATAAACTCCATGAAAATCATGTCAACCAGGCTTTCCCACATTATATTCCTTAGAACATTAGTGCTCTGTGAGTTGCTAATAGGTATTTCGTGAAAGTTTTTATAGTCAAATAGAATTAGGAACTTGTAATATGTTTTACGAATCCTCTAAAAGGAAGATAAGTATGAAGTGTTTCCCAAACTTATTTGACCACAGAACCATTTTATTTTTCAAAACACCTATTAGCAACTTAAGGAACTCTAATGCTCCTTGAACCAACAGTTTGGAAACAGTTTGGAGCAGCCCCTTGGCATTTGTGAGTTTACCATTTTCAATGTTAGCTAATCCGCAGAAGAAACCCCATTGCTGTAGTAATTCGTGACTCTGCCAAAGCGAGATGGAGCTTGGGGAGGAGTCACCCAGCTGATGAACGAGCCCGGCCCACTGCCCACAACACCGACCACAGTGTGGTTTCCTAATCTGCTGCTCGCCAGGCAGGACTTCTGTAGTAATATACATGTGTTTGATTTATAAAAATGGCCCTGAAAAAAAAATGTCAGCTGTTGATTTTGGTGGTGGAAACAAATTAAAAGACAAAAAAGGAATTGAAGGTGGAGGTGATATTAAAATGGGGTGGGGGCAGTCTTAGCAAGTAAACAGACGTTTGGGGATAAATTGTAAAGGTGGTCCCTAAATTTGGTGGGGACCTGGATATAGGCAGATAAGCTCATCCGGTAACCTACATGGAAACCCTAAAAGTCATCCATGAACTGTCTTGGTGAGAGACAGCATTTAGCGAGATGAGACATTACGCAGGCAATCGCTGACTGAAACGTCATTCAGGAGAAAGCCCAGCGTGGGCATGCGTGTCCGTGAAGCCACAGGAGGCAAAGGCACTCAGACAGTAACTAAGTGTGCTTCTAGATTTTCAAAAGGAACTTTTCTTTGCATGTTATGATGTTAACAAGGGAGGTGTGGCCTTTTCCAACCACATTTCAAGGAAATGGAATATGTTTCATTCTAAGTTAAAGACCTCAAAGAATAAAATATCTGAGAAAATATTTCATGTCTTAGGATGTGCAAAAAGTGGTAGAGGGGAAAATGTGCTGCTGGTCACAGGCTTCTTCTACCAGAACCTGAACGCAAATGCTTTCACACTCCGCTCAGGGATTTTCTTCCACCACTTAACCAACTCCACCAGCGTCTGCCAGGTGCCAGGTGATAAGATAGGGAAAGAGGTTTTAAATGTAAGGAAGCCAGTGACCTGCCTGCAAGGAGCTCCTAGCGGTCACCTGATTCACCTCCTGTCGCCCCAAGGGGTGGGGCCTTGTGAACTACCGCAGGCTGACTGGCCTGCAGCGTGTCCACGTCTCCTCACTGAATGGCAGCACCGCTTGAGCAGGCATTTGGCCTGTCTTGCTCATTGTTGTATTGGAGAATACGTTTTTATTGGTTGAATGAATATTCCTTGTAATAAAGTTTAAAAATGACCTAGATATTTAAAAATAGGGGAAAGGCTAAGCACAGGTTGACACAATGAAATACTAGGCAGCAATAAAAGAAACAACTCATTAACTGCACAAAGTGGCCACTGACAAAAACCCCTATTTGTCTGACTTCATCACGACTCATTATGAATGAGCAGGTGAAATCCACCGAAGACTTGTGTGACCAGAGTAGAGTAGCTCTTGGACAAGCACACCCTAGGAAACAGCTAAGCCTTAACAGATGACGAAAGCTAAGCCTTAGGCTGGCTTCCCGGAGCTGGGGGGGGCGGGACTCCCCTGCTTATTAAGGCAGCGCGTGTATGTTGGCGTTGCCTTTACCTTTCCCATAAATTGTACCAAAACATCTACTTAAATTATTTCTTTTGTATCATTCTTTCAATTAAAGTAATTTGGTACTGAACCACACACCCTCTACTCCCCACAAAGCAGGAATTAAATAATGTCAACAGGGAGAACAAATAAGATGGGATTATACCAAATGTATTAGTTATCTCCTGGTCTGTGCTCCAGCTATTCCCTGTGTCTGGAGTGTCTTCCCTGCCTGTATCTGTTAGCTTCCTACCTCAGAAGCACCACATCCCCCATGAAGCATCAGGACTTCCACACCCCTCCCCCCTCAGAATTAACCTACTCGAATGTGCTGCTAATTCTCAGTTGTACGGCTCCAGATTTATCTTTCGCATTTACAGGTGGACTTCCACCTGCTAGGAGCAGCGTGGCTTTGGTGGGGAACCCCCGCCCAAACTGGAGAAAGCTGCTCTGCCTGGTGCGTGCGTGTGGGCAGGCCAGAGTGTTGGAAAGTTCCTACTCCAAGACGGATGGAAATTGGTTGTTTCAGCCTGCTCAGGTTGCCATAATAAAATATCACAGACTGGGTGGTTCAAACCACAGAAATTTACTTCTCATAGTTTTGGAGGTTAGGAAGTCCAAAACCGATGTGCGGACTGCTTCTGCCCCCAGGGAGGCTCTCTTGCTGGCTGCAGACAGCGCTCTAGTCTTCCTGCTGTGCTCCCTTACACAAGGGAGAGAGGCCACCGATCCTGTGGTGAGGACCCCACCCTCAAGACCTCATCTAACCTAATTATCTCCCAATACCTTCCTGTTGGGGGTTAACACTTCAACATAGGAATTTGAGGGGAACGCAACGTTCCATCTCTAACGTTAGTAAATAAGCACCTGAGCTCCTTTGCTCCTTGAATGGAGTGACTCTGAGGTTGTATCCAGTCATGTCCCTGTTTTCCTTGGGACTTGACTCCCATTGCCCGCAGTGCTGCCTGGCTTGATAGTGCATCTTATCTTCCTACACCTTCCAAAGAAAACTCCCTGTTCTTTCGCCCTGGTATCAGGGTCTGCCCCTCATCTGGGCTCCTGTGTTCCTGTTTTATAACGTGTCTCACACCATGCTCTTTATTGCAGGGCTGTGGCTCTTGTAACTAAACTGTAAACTGTTTGAGAACAGAAATCCCTTTAAATGCTGAATCTCCCAAAGCCTAACAAAGTACCTTGCATATAGCAGGTGCCTGTAAAAACTAGATTAATTAACTACATTAATCAAATTGAGGTGCTATAGAAATCTAACACAATCAGTTCACAGCATTCTCTGGGGCACTAAGTAAATCAAATTATTTAAGCAATGTTTTTATGAATCATAATTATTGATTTAGAAATCTCATAAGCTGTTTCAAAGTCAAAATAACTCTTCAAGTTTAAGCAACAGATCAAATATATATATATATATATATTTAATTCTTTTATTGTTGTTCAATTACAGTTGTCTGCATTTTCTTCCCACCCCTCTCCTCCACCCCAGACAAACCCACCTCCCTCCCTTGTCTCCACCCTCCCCCTTGGTTTTGTTCATGTGTCCTTTATAGTAGTTCCTGTAATCCCTTCTCCCCTCTGTCCCTTCACCCCACCTCCCCTCTGGCTATTGTCAGATTGTTCTTAACTTCAATGACTCTGGTTATATTTTGTTTGCTTTTTTCTTTTGTTGATTATGTTCCAGTTAAAGGTGAGATCATATGGTATTTGTCCCTCACCGCCTGGCTTATTTCACTTAGCATAATGCTCTCCAGTTCCATCCACACCGTCGCAAAGGGTATGAGCCCCTTCTTTCTCTCTGCTGCGTAGAATTCCATTGTGTAAATGTACCATAGTTTTTTGATCCACTCATTTGCTGATGGGCACTTAGGTTGCCTCCAGCACTTGGCTATTGTAAATTGTGCTGCTATGAACATTGGAGTGCATAGGTTCTTTTGGTCAAATATATTTTAACATTTTATGATTGAAAAAAAATCAGTACCCCCTGAGGGAACGAAAGGAGACAAGTTTTGAATTGAGCCCATATTTCTTAACACAGCATTCAAAGACCCTGACAGTGTAGCCCTCACCTCCCCTTCCAGACTCACCTTGCGTTCCATCTGCGCCTGCTGTCTGCACCTTCATACACTCTTCGCGCAGATGACTTGTCACTCAAAGTTATCTTTCCTTGTTAACAAAACTATCTAAATCATAGATCTCATTTCATGAGAAAAATTATCATTGTTTTAAAATGAGCAATGAGAGACAATGAGGAGAAAAAAAACAATTTCTCCAGGTAATAATGTTCCTTCCGACCCCACTTTGGCTTCCCTGTCATTATTACATATATTGACTATGAGTCATCATTAAAAATTTTGTTAAAATATCTAGAATTTGATAGCATAATCTGAATTGGAATAACGATTTACACTCCCTTCAAAGTTATTTCCCAGGTCTAACTCTGTTGCCTGTACCTTCAAGTTAGATATCTACACGACACTTATCTCTGTGTCATGTGGAGTCATAGAAACATAAACAATAAGCATCATGCTTTTAAGAAATTATACAGGTAGTGCTCATTCATGGTGGAAACATCAGTCAATACAGAGAAACAAAAAGAATATAATTATATTTCTGAGCAAAGCAGAGTACTAACAATTTAGTGTATACCCTTTCAGAGTTTTTTGAATAGTGTTTCATATACATATATAAAAGAAGCCATGGTGTGAATACTTCCCCCCCACACACACACTTTCTGCACTCAGCAATGTAGCACAGAGTGGCAGACACTGCAGACGGGCTCACTGCTCCGACAGGCCTCCTGTCCTTCGCGGCTAGAAGGCTAAACATCCCTAGCACTTCCTCGCGGCCTGGGTTCTACACCTGACTGCGTTTCCACCAAGCCCCAATGGAAGACACTACACATGCCCTGCGGCAGACTTGGAAGGCAAGCGAGTAACACGAGGTGATAGCTGGGTCAGGGACAGCAGGCCTTCTGGGAGCTGAAGTAGAAAGTCCTCTCTCGGCTCCAGCGTCACAGGTGTTGAGAGGCCGGTGCGGGCAGCGGTGGGGTCTCCCGTACCACCACCATATGGGGTCGGACACTGACCTGGCTCCATAGCATCATTTGCTTCCCTGCTCGCCTCAGAGTGAGCACCTGTGGACGCCTTCCCATGTCAAAAAAACACATGACCGTAATAGCACATAATTTTAAAGCTACGTAGGACCTTACCGATCAGCTAGACTTCAGAGAATTAAGCTCAAAGAAGTTAAAAACCTCACCCGTTTCTTCAGATGGATGGGGTGGCAGGAGGCCACATGGAAGTCTCCCCGTTCACACTCTGGGTAAGGAGCCTATTCCCTCTCTGTGCCCCAGTGAGAGATGGGGCAAAACGCCGGAGCCCCCAGCGAGACTTCGGTGTTTCTGCGCTGCATAACTGTTCATCCATCACCTGGCAGGCTTTCGCCCAAAGAGGATGCGCAGAGTGATGCTTTTTAAACATGTTTGCTGCTTCTTCAGATCTACCTCCATTTCTCTACCCGCACCCCCAGCACAGGCCCCCGCCCAGGCCTGCTCCCCTGGTTGAATGTGCGCTGGGCTTATTCATGGTGCCACTTCTTGTGGAAGCCTTCGCTCCAGTCAGTTATGGTGTGGAAATCCCAGACTGCAAAGGTTTATGTTTGGTTTGGGGGACTGAAGACGCCCAGGGAGCTAGCAGGCTTTCGGGCCATCAAGCAAAAGTACTTTTTTTGCTCTTGTAGTACAACCGAAAAGAGCCACAGATGAAAGACCCCACTCAATAATGAAAAAGAGTGTGAGGCCTGGATCCAGACTGGATTCGAATCCCAGTTCTGCCACCTACTTAGCTTTGTGGCTGTAGGACAAGCTACTCAATTTCTATGAGTCTCGCTTTACTCACCTGTAAAATGGATAAAGAAATGACTTCCCAAGGCTCTTGTTTGAACCAGGAAAAAATATTCCTATAATGTCTGACATGCAAGGAACATTCAATAGTTATTGTTATTCGGTTGCAATATATACCGTTGGCTCGAAGAACAGCCAATGGTGTGCATTTTGGCTCGTCTCCATTTATAACTACAGAGCTGACCTTGGACAGGAGAGTAAGAGTGGCAGGGCAGCCCAGTACCCTTTCACAGAAGACTCAGATGGTTCTGCAAGTCCGTGCAAACGTATATATTTAAGCTCATGCTCAGCCACAAACAGGTAAATGGAGTGTGGTTTGCTGCAGCGCTCCAAGTCTCCTACTGAACTGAACACAGGAACAAATAAATCAAAACACTCGAGTCTTTTCGCACATGACATTATTTAAGAATTAGGAATGGGAATTAGGTATTCCCACAGTCTTTTTGGAACAGTGTAAGTCAATAATGTTTAAAGTAAAATCTAGGTCGGCTGTCCTTATAAACATATAAATATAGAATTTATAGGAGCTATTGTTTTTTCTAAAGGACTCACCTTTTTTCTATACATCAACGCTTTTCTTATGAGGTGATGGCTGCAGGAAATGACAGTTTTTATTTTCTTTTACAAGAAAAGGTTCATTTTACAAATGAATTTAATTCCATATGTGAGGATTACGCAAAAATCCCGACAGGCATACGCCATAAATAATTAAGTGCCTATCAATTATAGCATTGTGCATTGTTCCCAAAATCCTGTTAACCTTCCTTACATCATTTCCCAGAGAAGCATTATATGTAATGTTTTAAGTGGAAATTTTTATGAGATTTTCTCTGGAGCTTTGTTCAACCCAAATGCTAATTTTTAAATACCCAATTAGACTAATTTTCTACTTAGTCTTTTCCTAAACAGAGGAAATGATCAAAATTGTTTGATAAGCCTTATTGCAAATTCTAAATTTTTTCTTGAAATTTGGTTGATAAATATACATTTACTTTTCTATAATCTGTAGCAAGAAAAATTTCTACGTAGAAGTTAGAATATATACATTTTATTTTCTTGGCAGTGTCTGGTGTTTCTTGTCACAAGTGAGATAATAAAAATTTCATAATATATCTTCTAGTATGCTGTTTTTTTTAATTTTTAAAAATTGTTTGTCGGGGAAGGGAGGGAGAGAGAGAGAAACATCAATGTGAGAGAGAAATATTTACTGACTGCCTCCCATATGTACCCCAAGTGGGGTTGAACTTGCAACCTAGGTATGTGCCCCAACTGGGAATCGAACCCTCAACCTTTGGGTGTATGGACAATCAATGATCCAACCAAATGAGCCACACCAGCCAGCTCTGCTCTGTTTTTCATATTAGTTTTTAGGGGGAAGAAATAAGTTCTCTAGTGGTTGTAGCTTTGAGAACTTACTCCTATTTCTCCTCAGAACAGTATCTTATGACAGAATTAACATTTGCGTGCAACTTCAGAGGCATAATCTTTCTTAGAAAATTTCATTCTGTTCATGTACCCGCAGTCGTGTATTTATTTAACATTGCCCCATAACCTCGAGGTCAAGTGGGGTAAGGACTGAAAAATGGTAACTGGTGTGGCAATTCGGAGCTCTCTGATGACCACAGCACGAGGCTCGGGGTCTCTCGTGAGGTTGCGGTCGAAGTGCCATCCAGAACTGCAGTCATCTGAAGGCTTAACCAGACTGGAGAATCTCCTTCTCACTCACTCCTGTTTCCCCCGGCAGAAGGCTGCAACTGCCCTGGGGCTGGAGGCCTGTTTCTCATCATGTGGGCCCTTCATGGGCTACTTGAGTGTCCTTCTGGCTTCCCCAGAGCAAGTGATCCAAGAAAAGAGAGGGAGACACACACACACACACACACATACACACACACCTACAGAGAAGTGGATGGGAAGAAAGAGGAGGCAATCATAATCCTTTTCTTGACTTAGTCTTAGAACCATACATAGCCTTTATTTTCTAGAAGCAAGTCACCAAATCCGGCACACGCTCAAGGGGAGGGGAATTAAAGTCCACGTGATGAAGGGCGGAGTATCAAAGAATCTGTGGACAAGTTTTAAACCACCGTAGCCAGTTGGGAGTCCTAAGTGCAAGTAACAGAAAATCCATCTCCAAACAACAATGGGAATTCATTTGCTTCCAAATGAAAAGATTCAGCAGGTAGGCAAACTCCATGAGAAGTTTGTTCAGAGCTCTGGCTCCATTTCTCCGTCCTTTCTGTGTTGAGTCATCCTCAGGCTGGCTGCCTACCAGCAAGTGATCAGAACAACCCCAGGCCTCATATGTGCACATAGCACCTTCCAAAACAGGTGAGCATAGTTCCGTCTCTGCACCCCGGCAGAGTTCAGATGCATACCATTGGATGGGCTTAGGTCACATGACACCCCCCTCGCCCCCGCCCTATCCCAGCCTTGGTTGGTTCCACTGCTCCACCTCTGAACCAAGGCTGTGGAGGTACCTCCCTGACTGAAAGTGGACCCCAAACAAAAACCTGGGAATGGATGCTGTAGAGGCAACCATGAATATCTACTACAAATGTTAGGGAAGTTTTTGTCAGATATTTTTTAATATGGGGTAGACCGCATTTTTATAATCTGGAAGGAAGGAAACAGTAGAAACAGAGAAATTAAAGAGCAAGGGAATATAACTAAGAATGCCAAAGGAATGATGAAAAGCACAGACAGAGTGGATATTCTTGGTAAGGAGTTGGAGAACTACCCGTTCTTCTGAGAGCAGCCACAGCAAGTGTAAACAGAGGACAGAATATGGATGCTGAGAGGCAACACGGAAGGCCGAGGAGATGTTGGGTGGTGGTTGGGGATGCGAATGAAGGAGAAGGGAGAAAAGTGAAATAAGTCATTTAGGGGGTGGAGGTAAGATAGAAGGAATAGACTGTCTTGGAGCTTAAAAGTTTTTCATACCAGTAGAGCTAGAAAAACTCTGCTGTAAGAAGAAAGCATACACAGAGGTAGAAAAGCTAGAAAGCTATAGTAGAAAAGAAAACATAAATAAGGCTGTAACAGAAGACAGCACTGAAGGGAAATAAGTAATCATCAGAGAAAAAAAGGTTATGTATAATGCAATTTATAAGGAGGTGGGAGTTTAAAGCAAGTTTTTTTAAGCAACTATGACAAATATCAAGAATAAAATACTTTAATCTACCTTTCAAATTATAAGCATACATAACTTATTCTTTTCTTTGTAAGAAAATGTATCACAGAGTATTAGGGTTGAATATGAGAAATTTTTAATTCCCAGCACTGCTGCTAAATCTTGGCTAAGAAATAAGGTGGAATAAATACTTGCTTGTTTGTATTATAAACTGTGTAGATTAGCAAAGTGAGAATTCATCTTTTCTTTATTTCACATATACTACAAAATTCCTCTCCTCCAAAGACTAGCTGGCTTCCAGGAAGGAATCTTTGCCCTAAAATAAAATCAAGCGGCCCTTTGTTTATATTCATACTCGTCTAGTTCAGGGTTTTGTTATGAAAAGTAGTATGAAATAAAAATATTAAAAATATTTAAAACATTTGAACTTGGAGCACAAGGTCATGAAGAAAGGCAGCCTTGGTTCACCTTGCCTTAGGTCAGTGACCTTGACAGAGGACTTTGATTTGAAATTGGTTAATGGGTTCCAGAAAATGAAGGAGCTATTGCAAGTATAACATTTCTTGTGCATTTCTGGGAAAAAAGAAACATCCTGCTGGACACATTTAACCTTCAATTTTGCCTTTTAAAAGGTTGAAAGAGTCAAATAGACTAGAACCATGTGGAATTACTAAGGGCTTATTCTTGTTTATGAGGGCAAATTTCTCCTACTAGCTTTTCCCCAGGCACACAATTTACTTTCTTCTGGAAGGCCAATTGTTTTTGGAAAACACTTAATACCTTCTTACAACTAAAACCTTCAGCGGCAACAAAAGATTAATACTCAGCAAAGCAGGGCTTCTATTTCTTTCTCAAGGCAGAAAAGAACATCCGTATATCCTTGCTGAACATAACGACTGCCATCTATTGAGTATTTACCCTATGCCAGGTACATGTTTCCCATTTCACAGACAGCATGATTTAATCCTCTTAGAGTGGGTAGTATCATCATTTCACAGGTAAAGAAACATGTGCAAAGAAGTCAAGTATTAGGACAAGCTCACAGAACTAATAGGTCGCAGAGTTGAATGTTGAAATCATGTCTGTTTGATTACAAAGCCCACACTTTTTCTTTTGCACCACTCTAAATAAATGGAAAGAATTTTTTAACATTTATAAGAGAGTCAACCGTTTAAAGAAATGTTTAAAGAAAAGGGAAATACTTTTTTAAATGTTGATACTTCAATACAAATACAGAGTTATTCAAAATCAAATGTACATTACCTCCAGACCTACTGTAAGATATACTAACACAAATACCTATATGGACAGAAATACTTCCAGGTTCGAAGCAAGCCCAAGTTCAAGTGACAGGATGTGGCCATGGAGTTTAGGGTCAAGAAGAGCCTGTTGGAAAGCTACAGTCTTGGAGAACCCAAGGGTTGGAGAGAAAGGATAACGGTTCTAAGAGAACCAGGCTGGCGGTGAAGTTCACAGATACAGTTTCATTCAGTAGAAATACTACGTAGACCTATGCGAGAAAAAATAAGCAAACAGCAAAGCTAAAGTACATTCTGAAGGACAAACGTTTCATGTGTCTCAAAAGTCAAGTCGCTTTTACATGAGCTGATTTCATGAAAATACAGATTGCCCTTATTTAGAAAAGCTCACAGCTGGCAGGAATTCTTCCAGACCGCTGCCACAATATCAGGAGATGTCAGTCACCACTGTGTTTTTGCACAGTGCTTGGCAGACAGAGAATAAGGCCACTATTAATAATGAATTTAGCCTGGACTGGCCCCAGCATATGAAATAAAACAATATTATGATAAGCCTAGTCTGCACTTTGTCATGCAGATAGAGAGCAGGGCAGTGGTTCTCAACCAGTGCCTTCTGCCCCCTCCCCAAGTGGGCATTTGGCATGTCAAAGAGCTTTTGATTGCTCCAGTGGGAACAGGGCAGGGGTGTGCTATTGGCAGCTAGTGGGTGGAGGCTTCCTACAAAGCATGGAACAGGCCCCCACAACAAAGAATTACCCAGCCCAAAACGTCAATAGCGTGGAGGCTGACAAGCTCTGGACCAGAGGAGGCTACTACATTTGTGGCCTGAGGGATAGTTTTACTGACTTTTCTGAGCCCCCCACTCTTCCAAATATCTATTCTCCGGGATCATAGCTTCTGGCACAGAGGTCATCAGTAGGCCTAGAATGTGAACCCGATATAGAGACCAGCATTTTTACTATTCTTTCCATTTAAAACAACAGATCATCCTGTAGCTCCGTTATTAGGTCCCCTCGATTGTCAGTGGCATCTCTGGGCTTTCTGACACCAACAAACCTAAACCTAGGCCCTTTGGAGCACCCCGCTTTATGGCTGGGTTTAGGTTACTCCCCCACAGCAGCCTGTGTAGCTGTGCCCTCGTGGTGGGAAAAGCAAAACACTTGGGGAATGAGGCGTTTTCGTAACGTCATTTATTTAGTCTAGAGGAGAAATTCTGCTCTTTAAGAACAGGAAGGTTGTGGATTCCCAGAAGCTGGGAATTGAACCAGAGACTATTTGTCCTCTGGGGAAGTTAGTCACGTTGTGTTTACTTAGAAGGATAAGGCAAGGAAGCGGGTGGTGGAAATTCCCGATTTGACCGATATTTCGTCGCTGGAGCCTCCTTGACCTTGGATTCCACCCCCCCCGCCCCCCCCCTCCCCGGCCCCTTAAGGAGACGGGACGCCCGCGGTGAGACGGGTACAGCACTGGGCGGCGGGGGCTATTTGCCGACGGGACCGTCCCGCGGCCCGCCCTCTAAGCACGGTAAGGAAGTCTCCTTTTCCAAATCCCAATTCCTTCTAGAAACAGTTCCGCCCGGGTGGGGTAGGGTGTTAAAGCCGGCCGGCTCGGTCGGGTAGGTGGGAAGTTGCCGAGTGGGCGGGAAGCAGCAGGAAGAGGCGGGATTCCTGCCTTTTGTTTCACGGTCCTTCAGCCCGGAGTCCTGCGGCGCAGACGCCCAGCCTCGAGCCAGACGCCCCCAGCCCTGCACGGCCGGTGCGGGAATCCGCGGGGCTTACCGGGGCGGGGCGCGGCAGGGTGGGGGCGTGGCTCACACAGACCCCGCCCGTGAAAGCATCTTTTAAAGGTGCCGCACTCGCTGGGCCGCGGCTTCTGGACTTCTCGCTCTCTTCCTCCTCCTCTGCTTCGCTAGCCATCTCTGCCCGCGGTGCGTGGTCCTGCCTCTGGCTCAAGTGAGTAGCGTCGGTGGAGGCGTCTCCGGCGACCCTGGGGGAGGAGGGTTCCACCAGCCGCCGAGGGTCCTCAGGCTTCCCTGCGCGCGCTGCCCGCATCTACTCTGACATCCCGATCTTGGTCCCCATTTACACCAACCATTCAACTCACCCCTGCTCTCCGATCCTCCCCATCCCCCTTCTCACACCAGCGCCCCTCCGGCCGCCCTCGGGTCCTGGGCCCGATCCTGTGCCCGCGGGGCAGATAAGTAATAGTGCATGACCTCCATATCAGTGTGTCCCTACCGGTTTTCTGAGACAGAGAGAGACACGGGGTCGAGTTTCGCGTGGCTGCTAATCAGCCTTTTTTTAGTAGCCCTGGGCCCCCTCCTCCGGCGGCGGGTTCTGTCTCCGCGGAGGGGAAGGCGGGGTCCGAGTCTTGGGGTCTCCGCTGTCTGGAGTGTGGTGCGCGCTGAGGGCGAACTTCCCGGGGGCTGCTTTGGACCCCTGGGGGTGAGGTGGGGGCTTCTTCAACCCGCGTAGCCCAGAATCCTTCCCCTGCTGTGGTAAGGAGCTACGGCATCCCATTGTTCGGTGGGCTTTGCCCACTAAGCCTCAAACCTAAAAAGGAGCAGTGAAATGTCAGAGAGAAAGCTCCCAGCTTTTCCCGGAACTTTCTGCTATTTAGGTACAAATAGGAAAGTAAAAATGCTTGGCTGTGAAATTCTGCAACAGGTCCTTGAAAATCACATCGTGGGTTTCAAAGCTCCACGTAGGCAGCCCCAGTGGAGTCTGGAGACACCCACCTCCAGCCGCTCCCAAGCTAGGACATTTGGTGAACATTATTTGTTAAATGGTTAGCTAAAATGTTTAACCTGTTTTATGTGCAGTCTGCAGACAAAGTACACTTTCATTTTATAAATGCTTTTTATTTGGGGTAACTTTATACTCGGATAGTAAGAATGGTCTCTTTAGCTCTTAACTTCTCTAATTCACCTGTTTTAAACCTCTACCTATATAAAACGCCAAGAACTCAAATACAGCAATCACAAAGTTGGCTATAATTTGCCTCACATTTTTCAGGAAAGAGATGAGCAATAATCTAAGAGGGTGAATCTTACAAAATTTCAAAGCTGCTTACCAAACTCTAACCAATTTTATCAAATCCTCCATGGTCTCCCTGCGTTGCCTTCTTGGTCATTGCTCCTCCCAGCTGATTCCTGCTGATCCTTTTATCTATACTGCTCAAGGTTCCTTCTACTCTGGGTTCTAGTTTGTTTTGCTCTTTCAGGGTGAAGTTAGATGGAGACAGGATCTGCATCCCATGAATCCTTGAAACTCACCGCCCTTGCTTGGGTTCCTTAAACAGAGTTTGACCAGAGCCATTGTTGGTTAATTGAATGAAGGAAGGAATGAGTAAGGTTGCAGTTGTAGTGAACGAAGATTTAGTGGCACTCAAGCAATGTGTGCATTAGCAGATTTGATCTAAGGTTTCTAGCATAAGTTTTTTAATGGATTCCTCTAAATATATTCAACAAATATTGGTTGATACTGTTATCCGCTAAATACTGTGCCGAAGGCAGTACTCGGTGGAGCTCTACGTCCTGATTAAATTGCCCAACTGGCAGGGCTGAAGCCAGTTGGACCCTCCAGCACCCATTGGTTTGATGACCTTGGGCAAGTTATCCTCTAACCCCAGTTACTTTATCTTGTAAAGTATGTATAATATCACACACCTTGCTGGGTTGTAAAGCCCAGCCCAGTCTGGAGAGGTTCTCTATAATTAGATACTGTTTCACATTTTGTTGAATCTTCGGGGATAAGGCTATTAGTGAAGGTCTCTTCCAGCAGTGAACACTATCTCTAGGCCTTGCCCAGCGGCCAGCTCTCTTCCCTAAGCAGACATTCAACAGGTTTCCATATTTCCCGGTCTGGTATTTGCATGGACTCCCTTGGGACCTTGATCACCAGGATGGTGCTACCTAACTGTTTCTGTGTCATGGGCCTTTCTGGCATCCTGGTGAAACCTCTGGACCGCTTGTCAAAAATGCTTAAGCGCATAAAATAAAGTACTTGGTACCACGTTCACTGATCCCCAGAATTTCAAGGATTGTGTGGACCCCCAGGTTCAAAACCCTGGCTTAGGGGAGTTTTCTCAAACTGGATTGTGGAGGAGCTGGGCACAAGTTCTGATTGTTAATAATTTTAACTTTTAGTGTAAGTCATAGAGGAAGAACCAATATAAGTATACTGTGAATCATTTGCAAAGAATATCAGGTTCCTTGCGTTTTTGCTTATCATCTATCTCATTGCCAACAGTACCACTAATTGTCCTGGACTCATAAGAAGAAACATAGAACCATGTAATACATTAGGGCCAGTTCACTGTAAGAAAGAAAGTTTCACGATGGCTTCTTGCCCAAAAGAAAAAAAGTGAAGAGAGAATTGAATCTTTATCCAGCACATAGCAGTACAGGAAATACGCAATTTAAAAACAGTCTGTTCCAAAGCCATATAAATCAGCGCTACATTTGTGTGGCTACCAGTGGTTTAGTTTTAGAGAAACATCAATCAAATAAACTCAAAGAGTGTATTTGAATTTTATTGATATTAATTTTTAGGTTGAATTGGTAATTTTGTTTTGGTTTCACAGTTATGAGCCATTTGATATCTCTATACCTCGGCTTCCCCACCTATAAAATGGGGATAATGATAATGCCTACCTCAGTTGTTGTGAGGATTAAGTTATGCTCAGTAAACTACTTAGCATAAGTAAAGCATATAGTAAGCTTTATAGAAGTAATAATGTATAATAAGTGAATAATGATGTAGTAATTATTTTTACCTATGATGTGCAGGCAATATTCTAAGTGTTTTACATATATTGTTTAATGTCAGAACTGCCTTGTGATATAAATAAGCATTATCTCCATTTTTAAATTTTTTTAAAAGACTTTATTCATTTCTTTTTTATTTTTAAATATATTTTATTGGTTATGCTATTACATTTGTCCCATTTTCCCCCCTTTACTCCCCTCCACCCTTCACACCCCCTCCCACTCCCATTCCCCTCCCCCCATTATCTCCATTTTTGAAATGAGAAAACTAGTAGATCAAATAACCAACCTAAGATCATTTGGCAGATAAACAGTAGTCTTGACAAATAAATCTTGGTCTGACTCCATGTGTAAATCTTACAAATGTTAAATTCGAATAATTAAATATCTTGCAGTTGGCACCGGTTGTGAATTGCTATGGCAGGTGCTGGAGGTCAGGGTAACTGAGTTTGTAGCCCAGTCACACTCTGATTACAATGCGATTTGCTGGGTAGTGTCCAGATCTCTGTCAGGGATAGTGCTGTACTCTAAGTTGAAGCTGTAAGTCATAGCAGACTATCGTATTAGTAATGAATGGTGAGGAGGAAGACTGGGTAGAGGAGAAGGTGTTTCTGTGTGCAGGTCTTTGGTACCACAGGACTGATAATTTTCAGGTGACTTGAATGGTCTCAACCCTTAAATCAGAAATGGGAGTTTTGGGGACAGTTTAAGGACCTGGAATCAAACAAGCATGGATTGAGCCTGGATTTGCTTCTTTGGGGGTCAGTGACCTCAGCAAGTCACTTTACCACTGAACTTTTTGCAGCCACATTCAGGCCCAGTAGTACTCGTGAAGGAAAAGGAAACCAGCATTGGTGGGGTACAGGCTCTTTGCCAGGTACTTCAGGAGCGGTATCTTATTAAATCCTCCCAGCCACCCTGTGAGGGTGTTCTCGTTAGTTTTCAGGTTATAGCTGAGGACGTCGAGGCTCAGAGCTTAAGGAGTTTGCCAGGATCATGCAGCTGCTGATGGACTTTCACACTCCGAGTTGCACACTTTCCCTTTACCAGGTGTGTCTCGGAGGTGGCATGTGCACTGCAGTTTCCCTGGCAGACATTGTTAATCGCAACAATCTTTAATGTGGAACCTCGACTGAACTTCAGAATCTTTCTCAGCACAGTTCAGGAACCCCCTTCCGGTGGATCTACGGGACGAAACCGTGTTGCCATCCCTGTAGAAGCAGACGGCGCAGACTTCGCAGCGCCCTCTCTACACGCCTCTGTGTCATTGCCTATGTTGTGTTGCTGTCATTTGTGTGCGGATTTCTGCCCCGACGGTTGGACTCCCTGAGAAAGAGGCACACTTCATGAGAACCCTTTTACCCTCAACTCCTGACCCAGGATGTGGCTCATAAAAGGTTGAATTAATACTTTTGTACGAGAACGCCATAAACAGTAAAGTATTGTACAGCGTGTATTAGCTGTCCCAACCCTAGAACAATTACCTGAGACACAGAAATGAAGTCAGGAGTTAGCTGGGTGAGGGAGGGAGGGAGGGCAGTTGCCCTGAGGGAAGGGGTTGGGGCATAAGGACGAATGGATACATGAGATGGGTAGAAGAACATGGGTATTGACAACAAGGATTGAACTTTGCTAAATGTTGATGATAGAGACTACCAATAATTGAGTGCCTACTATAAGCATTTTCTCAGCTCATTCTCTTAACAATTCTGTAAGAAAGGTACTGTTATCCTCATATTACATAAGAGGGAAATGAGACTATGTTGACTCCAAAATCCATGCTCTTAATTCACCCCTAGGCTGAGAATCTGAAAGGCCAGCTAGAGGATTTGGCTTTGGTAGAAGGAGTCAAATGACACACAGAGCCAATCACAGAGACACAAGGGGTCTGTCCTTGGTTCACGGTATTCGCTTACATGAAGGAGATTAAGGTAATTTGGGTAGAAGAAGAAACAATTTTTAGAATGGTCATTGAGTAAAGCTTCATTTCCAATTATTGACAGCTCTTAAACTTTGGCCTTGTTAAAAATTATTGTAATTGGGGACAATGCTACTAACTTACATTCTTTAGCAAGTGACCCCTCTGGATGTGGCTGAAGATGAAACTGATGTATAATAAAAAATTCTCTTTTTGGGAAATTGGATTATAACCACATTCTAGTGTAACAACGAAGCTATGCATGCGGTAATATAATGTCAGAGCTTCTGGAAGCATTTAGAATGTGGGGGTATTGACAGACTCGCTCCAAACCTTTGGTATTAGAACAAATAACAAACTACAAGTGGTGACATGTAGTCTCGAAATTCATGGTTTCAAGTCATTCCGATTCTAAAATAAGACGGTAAATGCCGCAGGTGGTAAGAGTGATTCATGTGCTCACTTTGCGGCTCTCCTTGGTTATCTAGAGAATGAGGTAATTGTACCACAAGGTGACTCAGGGTTAGACAATAGTAATTTTCTTCTGGGGGTAGGTCTTAGGAGTTTTGGGCGGCGTCTTAGACTGAGGAGAAGCAGCGAACAGAAATTGCACGTAGTATGCCGGCGTCAACAAGCTTTTCAATCTAACCCAGTGCATGAGTCCTCGTGCTGAAACTCTTTCAGACACCGGAAACCAAAACCAAGGCGGAGCAACAGAACAAGCCTGTTCGGCCAATTTGTGCGAAAAGTGTGTGAAGTGGGATTTTATTTCTCCTCTTACCATTCTGTAAATTAATACATAGGATTAGGGCGAGGCACGCAGCCCACATTGCTCAGTGAAAATCCAGTTTGCTGTGATTAATGTCAGCTGTTGTGAAGTTGTGCAGCCAAGGGGCTGTGTGAAAAATGAAGCCTCGGGTTTCCTTACATGCATAGCCACGCCAACGGGTGACAGAAGGGAAGACGATCACACCTCCCCCTGCCAAGTGCGGGACATGGCCACAGGAGTTCACCCTGCAAGTGTGAACAGGAGCTTCATTGCTTAGACAGTCACCACAAGTGGAACTATCATATTTGCAGTCTGTTTCAGTGTCCCAGGGAAAGAAGGTTTCTGAGTGACCAAACAGCTCCGTTTTTTCTTTATCCTGTTTGTGGTTCCGAGCTCTGTTGGATAGGTGCTGGTCCGTGGGTTTTCCTGCTGGGGTACTGAGAGCAGGGTGGACAGTATGAGATTCCCCCTCCTCCTTCAAGCTAATGGTCCCTTTATGTCTACCAAGGCATTTGTTTACCGCGTTTTGTCTTCTCGGTGTCTGAGAGAGGGAGAGGGAGAGAGCTTCAGTTCCCTACTTCGCAAATGAGAATCTGAACTATATTATAGATAAGCCCAAGGTTGTACAACCATTACAATAGTAAAGTTAACCCGGGTCTGTCTAAACCAACCTCCCCCTCCCCTCCCTCCTCCTTTCTTTTCCTTTTTCCATTGGGAAGTATTTCAGACATACACTCTAGAGAATATAAGGAACACTCAAGTACCCACTGTCCAGCTTAGAGAATAAAACAAGTTGAGCTGAAGCTTTCTGAGGACGCTCCTTCTGTTACACCATTCGCCAGGACCACAGAGGGGGTTATTCAGAAATCTTTAGGAAAGCTTTGAAACTGGATGGGACTTTAAAAAAGTTAATGACTTGAAAATTTTACTTAGACTCCAAAAAAGTGACAAAGAGAAATAGAGCAATTCTGCCTTTGTCTTGAGAGGTATAAGATCTAATTGGGAATCATACCAACGGGTTGAAAGAGGAAGGATTCTTTAAAACGATGGACATGAAATATTTCGATATAAGCCAAGTACTCTGGTAGGTGGGAGGATGTGGGGGGAATACAGACGTGTGGTCTCCACCCCTCAGGGGAAGAAGTTTATTACATAGTAAGCTGAGTGCTGGAGAACTTTGATGGCTACTTCCTGAAAAGATGACACATTCACATTTGGCTCCTGTGGATGTACAAGAGAAATTAGACTTGACATGCAGGAGGTGAATTTAAGTAACCCCGAATTACGTAAAACGTCCAAGCTGCTCGAGAGAGAATAACAAAGTGATGTTCGGTTTTTAAAAATGTATTTTTAAATGTTGTTCAGAGACAACCCCCAGGATAGTGTTAACTTTGATGGAAATCTGACTTATTGGTGATGGCTCCAAAGAAAATATGTGGGACAATGGAAGATGACAGGTCGATAGTAGACAGTAGACTTTCTAATACGATGATAAATGACTACACAGTAACAAAATAGGTTAAAAGCCAGCTGGGCTATTCATTCTTGGGATCCGATTTTAAGTATTGTAATGTCATTACCTACAAGCCTGAATCTGGTTTTTGGTTTACTCAGGAATCACGAGGGTAGTGCTCCCAGATGTCTGTTGCCTACTGAGAGCGTTCCAGAACACAGGTAGCTTTGGAGCCATGGGGCAAGGTCAATACCGCTAAGTGCACTCCAAACTCAAGCCAGTGCAGGCAGTGGGAGCCAAGGCTTTGTGTCAGGTTGTACAGCCAGGCTCAGGTTTCATTGTATGTTTAAACAATGGAGCACCTGTCTCCAGGGAAGGGAATGAGAGATTTACACAACTACTAAAGGAAAGCTCGCAAGGATGTTCTGTTATTGCAAGATATTGACCCTGTGTGGACGCCTTCACAGTAGCCTGGTAACACTGTGGACCCTTGGAATTACTTTGTTCCTGCCTGAATAAGGGAAGTAGGCTTTTTGCAAGTTGAAACTGAGTGTTGGGTGATAACTAGTCCTATCAGTCAGGTGTCTTTGTGTGAGTATGTGTGTTATTGTTGTTTGTTTCAAGGAACGGGAGCGCCATCTCCAAATGACTTGAAAAGAGAATTTTTTGGCTCACCTAGAGAGTACAGGATTGGATGAGGCATGGCTATAAAGTGTCTACATCTGGTCTCTCCATCTCTGTTTTCCTCTGTGTTGGCTTCAGTCTTAGCCTCTTTTCTTACAGTGGCTAGAGACAGTTGCTAGCAACCCCACCCCTGCATCCACACAGCTCTAAACCAAAGCCCCGGATTTCACTTGCACTGAATTGGTGTGGGTCGTGTACCGGTTCCTAAACCTGTCCCCCGTGATCTGGCCGCCATGACTGAGTCACAAGCCCAGCCCTGGAGTTGATGGTAGAGTCAGTACTGTTCTACCAACGCTTCTCAAACTACCTGTGATAAAGGACAGAAAGGGCCTTTTGTTTATTTCAAAGTACTGATCGATTCTGTGACTCTACGCTGTTCACCAAGATGAGTTCACTGATCATGCTCTTGTTACAGCATGCATTGCATGGAAGTCTAGAAATGCTTGCCTGAATTTTGTCTTGAATTGGTACTTTCTGAACCAGAGGGTCTAAGGAAGAGATGTGTGCTTCCCTGAAGAGAATCTGGGGAAAGTATTATCAGAAGAGGCCCAAGAGAATGCGTGCTGGGTGCCAGAAAGACGCCCGACACAACAATTCACTCTTTCTTTTGGGAAAGTCTCAGGGCCATGTTCAGAGTCGATGGGTTCTGGATGGTCTTAATGTTGCAGGAATGGGAATTTACTGCCCTCCTGTTTACTTTTTTTACTGAAGACTCCTCGGTCTTTTTGCTTAGCAGCCCTCCTTCCCCTTCTTTTCTAGCCACGTTTGAGTTAGTAAGGAGGTTTCGGCTTTCTTAACCAGCTAGTGCCTAGAGAAGCCAGTAGCTTACCTGAGACTTAACAGGCAGCAGCTGCAAATACCACCCACAGAAGGGAAGTCTGAAAATGATGGTAGGATATAAAGGAATTCTTTTGTTGTGTTCTGAGGGCCCAACTCAGGGCAGGGCAGACATGACACCCTGTCCTTTTCTGTACTGGTGCGGGCACAAGAGTCCGTTGGCCATTCAGAGCTAAGCATTTAAATGGGGGCCAGGTAGACACGTTCATTGAGAAGGAAATTAGAACACGTTGGCCCTACATCCTAGCAAGGGAGCGAGCTGAGGATGTAAAAACTTCCAGCTCTAACACAGCTTCGGGCCACATTGCTCAGAGCTTACTCTGACACACCCAACAGACTTCACTTTGCTGGGAAGCGAACTTGGTAGCACGTTCCGTTCATGTGTTCATGTGGATTGACAGCCCCGGGCCAGAGGAAAGATTAACTGTTGGCTGGACTAGGGAAGGACAGCCATCCGGGCGGGTGTTTGTTGTGGTTACAGCCAGGCTCCGTGCCTGCAGGCGCGCTGGTCAGAGACCGGCTCTTTATGCTATAATCTCACATAACTTGAGCAGACAGATACAAGATGTGTTTTTGCAGGGCAACGCAACACTTCCTTCCTCCTTAGAAAGTGTGTCATAACTTGTATAAGATGTTCAGAATTTGATAGTGTTATAATGAATTAAACGTGTAGTAAAAAACTCCACCCAAGTGTAAGTTCTTCAGCTAAGTTTTTAAAAACCATTCATTATGCGTGTGTGGGGGTGGTGTTTGCCTCTCCACTCCCCACCTTTACCTCCTGTGGATGCCAGTGGCATAATTTGTTTTGTGCCTGGCGACCCAAACTATTGTAGTGAATGTAGGTCCTTTGTCCTGTAGGACAAAAAGGAAAAAACATTGTGCATGACAACCCAGAGCTTTCTAATGAAAGACCTGTAATTCGGGAGAGGAGATGGGGTCATTTTGGAGGCATGCAGGCCTTTTAATTAAGACGTGGTTAGAGTGGTTCATAGAGAACCAAAATCTTCCATGATCCCTGGGTTTAAACAGCCCCCAGGGAGCTTGTAAGACACCTCACAGGGTATGGGGTCATTCTAATAACCCTTTCATCCCTTCAGAATGCCCGTGTGGGGAGGTGGAAACAAGTGCGGGGCCTGCGGGCGGACCGTGTACCACGCGGAAGAGGTGCAGTGTGACGGCAGGAGCTTCCACCGCTGCTGCTTTCTGTGCAGTAAGTATCTCCCCGGCTCAACCCGGGACCCTTTATGTGTAAGAAGCTTCAGTCTACTTACTTTAGGAAAAAACCTGTGGTTTTGTGAACAAAGATTATTTTAGAAGCACAAGTGGTTCTTGCCTCTCTAGTTCTCCTGGACCTTGTAAGTGCTCAGCCCAGCAGCGCGAACAGCAGGGGGACCCAAGACACTCGGCCTTCCTGGGTCCTCCTCGCCCCGAGTCTCCATTTGGCCTTGACTCACCTCATTTGTTACGTCTGCCTCCCCTGCTTCGTCCCCTGAGAGTTCAGTCATTTATAGTCTGGCAGCTCACAGGGCTCCTGGCACACCATCAGGGGCTCGGCTGCCGTTTCCGAGGGAACGTGTGGCTCCTCACCCAGCCAGCTTTCTCCTTCTGGCTGGGCTCCTATGCTTGGAAGCTGACTGCTTGTTTCTCACTGCACTATTAGTCGAAATTCAAATGTCAAGAAGCTCCGTTTCTCTAGAAGGGCATATTCTGTTCTCTCTGCTAGTGAATATTCAGAGTTATTTCTGGTTATTGACATCCTACATTTAAGGGAAAGGAACTTAGGATATGAAAATCCCACAGAAGCAAGTTGGACATTACTATTGTTTCTAGAGGGGAAATTATCAGAGGGTCTGATTTAGGTAGGAAGTGGGACATAAAACCACGCAGGCCTCCGTACTCGAAAGAGTAAATACCTGGTAATGGAGAGACGGGGATAAGAGATAAGCCCCTTCTCTGCTGCATGTTCCCTCCAAGTCTTCAGTTTCAAAACAGGAGAGCAGTCTCATCAGAAAGCTCTTCGCTAATCATCTTCTGATTTAAATGACAAAATTGTTTCTTATGAAGGATTTGTTACGGAGGAACCCACCGATATGTGCAGTTACTTGCTTTACCTATAGCACTGCACAGTGAACAGGACTGTTAAAAATAAACTTGGTTACACTAAAATAATCTCTGGAGAAAACGTCTCAAGTTTTAGTTGTCCTTTGCCTTCTAGGCGCCAGCATTCGAGGTGTCTGGACCTTTTTATAGTGTAACTGCTTTGCAGAGAACTAGAAATACAGCATAAAGCCACAGTAACAAAGAATAAAAAGACAACCTGTGAATGTTTGCTAGTAGCCTCCATGATGGCTACCATTTCTCAGATTTGGTTTAACTATTCCTTGTCTTAGAGGTTACTTTTTTTTTTTTTGAGAAATCCATTTTTCAGCAGGTTTGTAGTTAAGAGTCTGTGAACACAGAGGAAGTGCAAATACTTTAGAAATTCTTAGTTTCATCCAGGTTAAGCCATGGTGTTTACACCATAATAAAGTCAGTGTTTACGAAATGTGAGGGTTTTTTACTGGTCCTTTTTACTACTCCTTCCTAATATTTGTCTCTGCTGACTTAAAGCCTTTTAAGGAAATAAGACTATTTGGAATAGGGGTGAGGACTGGGAGAAGGAGAGGTGGTTGTGTAATAAAATTTTCCTATGCATGAGCTTGCCTTGGTTATAGATGTTTTTCAAAACAGCTTACATACGAATTTGTATTTAGAGTCTGTGAAGGGTGTTTGCTCTTCGGCAGTGTGTGCCGGTGACCTGTGTCTTCAAGCAAATGTATGTCAGTACTTGAGTCGGCACAGCAAGGTTCCAGAGAGGGCGATGCCATTTTGTTCTATTCTCTTGGTCTAAGATAATAGAGACTTCAAATTTACCTCTATTTTCAGCCATCCGAATAGTCGCCTTTCCTGGCCCATCTCTTTCTTTCTCTCCTCTTTTTGTTTCTCCCCCTCTTTTAAAGAAGAGGGGGAGACCCCTTGTTCTACTACACTGATGTTGGATTGTGCCACCAATGAGCTCCCTCACAATCTCTTTTTTTCCTCAAGCTTAACTGAAGTTTTAGAAAGTGAAATAATGTCTGGAATAAAGATGACACTTGGCAGTTTTGTGAACTGGAGTACATAGAAATGCCTTGTGACAAGAAACCCATCCAGAAAGATTGCGTTCTCCTGTGGGATGGAAGGGAAAACCAATGCAGACTGGAAAGCACTTGATCTTCAGACGGCCTTCGGGGGGAAGCCGCGGAAAAGCCAGGAGCTGGAAAAGTAATGCTCTTTGTCCTCGAGACTGGTGGTGAAAACTAGGACTCTGGATTGGACGGAACGCGGTTTTTATCCCAGGGGCGTTTTCAGGGAGGGCTTGCTTTCGTTGGTTGCTAGGCTCTGATGTCGCGGCGTTTGTAAGGAGAGGCCCTAAGGACTTGGGTGTTGCGGGCTTGGGCGCGCAGTGTTCCTTTTGTTCGTGCCATCAGCGCCATCCCAGACTTCTCTCCCTCCTGCTAGAAAGGCGAATCATACTGAGAAGTTCGAGGCTTCAGGGCGTTAAGATTCTGATACGTTCCTGAAGCAGCGGCCGTGCGCCCGGAGGAAGGCAGACGGCCTCTGATGCAGCCGAGCAGACCAGAGGCTGCCCCCGGGCTTTGGGGGAACCACGGAATAAACTAGGAATGTGAGCGAGCCTGTGCCGCTACCATTTGTTGACCATGTGTCTCTGCCCCCATTGTTCCCAGGGAAAAGTGTCTTTGGCACAGCTTTAAATTCTAACTTTCTCCCCCTCAGTGGTTTGCAGGAAGAATTTAGATAGCACGACAGTGGCTATTCACGATGAAGAGATCTACTGCAAATCCTGCTACGGAAAGAAGTACGGGCCAAAAGGCTATGGCTACGGCCAGGGCGCCGGCACGCTCAACATGGACCGGGGCGAGAGGCTGGGCATCAAGCCAGAGAGGTGAGTTAGGACCGTGCTTGTTACCTGCAGAAATGAGTGGTAGCTATTAACGTTGTTTGGCGAACAGGAATCTGGGAGTTCTCAGACTTTTATCTTAAAATAAATCAAGTGACTCAGATTTTCTTGTATAAACTAGTCACTATTGTTTGATCTCAAAGCATTGACAGTTTTGGACCTAACACAGTTCATGGTGCTTATCCAAGTGACTTCTAGTCCTGGTTTGAGAGCATTCCAAAGTGCATCACGCAGTCACGATGTCCTCGAAATCACATGGTTTAAATTTGCTTCCATTTCACAGCACGCTGGAGACCAGATGTAGGGAAGGCAAATGATAAAGAAATGAGGCATCTGAGTCATGAGATGCATTTCTCATGTGCGATTGAGCAGTCAGTAAAAATTCCTCAGTCGCTCCTCGGGTGTGAGAGTGTTGCATCATCAGGAAACTACTCTTCCCTAGCTTAAAATTTCTTAAAAATGCCACTTTTTTTCTGTTTTTGAGGCTGAGACAATTAGTATTAAACTGTAAAGGTTTCAGTACTAAAGTAGCAAGGTGCTAAGTCTGCTAAACTTTACTTAGTATTCCCTGATCAGGCTACCTCATTTCTTCATTGGGGATTTCCTCTTATTTGATGCGGACATCCGCAAGCAGTGTCCACGGCGTTGTGGCTAAGATGAGACAAATTCACACGGACTACTGAGTCCTGTGGAAGAAAAGGGACGGCAGGGCCACTCTCTCAAGGGGAGGGCACTTACCCTTGCCTGGACAGGCTTTTATTGGCTTAATTTGCATAGGAATACAGGGCGTGTATGGAAAGCTCATCAGTCATTGTCAGGCAGAAATGATCAAATAATAGATAACATTCAGAGAACTATGACAGCTTATTTAGAGTCAGGGTCAGATAGCTAAAGGGCTGTAAAACTTTGGGGAAACAAACTCATTTCTTGCTTAGACCCTTATTATTTAGATTGAGGGTATTAGCAAAGCAGGTTTCACAGGATTTTATGCATTCTTTCTCAGGCCTGATCACCCTGGGGAACCTGCCCTTTCCTGCACAGGGCCACACCCACCTCCACCATTGTTTCAGGCTTAAGTCAGGGAGGGGAAGTAAGGCAGCCAAGAGATTAGGAGACTTCTGGCAGACAGAATGAGGACTCGGCTATGTTAAAGCCAAGGGGCGAGGGTCCATCACCCCCCCTTTCTGTAGTTCCCCAAGTTATTCTCTGATGGCCCCGTCGCGACCGTGCCTGTCTTAGGTCGTCCCTCTCTTGAGGAATCTTACCCGTCATTGGCTAACCAGTCATCTGCCCAGGGCCAAGCAGGGTGAAGTAAAAAGGGGCAGAGGTGGTGCCCCTGCCAGGGAGATAAGCTTTGTCTCCTAAGTGGCTTATGGTTCCAAGGTCTCTCACTCAGGCCTAGCCATGGGGAGTTATAGCTTCTGAAACCAGGCAGGGCGGTTTCCCAACACTTACTTCTATTTTTGACCCAATTATTCCCTCATTTGACCTTCACATTTTTCCAGATCCATTTTATATCAAAGAAGCCAAAATTGGTTAACATTCCAGTCAGATGGCCTTTTCCTGGACAAGACCATTAACGGTGCCCTTCCTGTGCGCTGGACACCGTGCGGCAGTAACGCACGTTAGCTCGTGTGATCCTTACAACAGCCCTGCCAGGTGGGGCTACCGCCTTACTCAGGAACAAACTGAGACAATGGGAATGAAGTGATTTGCCTGAAGTCACACTGCTAATTAATGGTAGATAATTGTAGGAACTGGAACTTAACCTAGTCTAACTCCAAACCTTATGATCTTAAACACGGTACATTATGGCCTGCCCCAAATTATTGAGTGCCTGTTGTCTGCTGAACATTTATGTTCATTATGTATAATCCTCACAGTCACTGAGTTTAGATACTTTGTCCCTATTTTATAGATAGGACATTAAGGCTCAAGTCACAGCAGTAAGTGGCAGAGCCAGAACTTGAACCCATGTCCATTTGGCTCCCAAACCAGTGCCGCATTGTGTACTACATCAAGGCCCACCTTTCTGTTACTGGGTTTTCTCCACACTCAGTTGTGCACCAGTTGTGCAAGGGCCGACTCATTCATTGTTGCACACCATCACTTACAGGAGCCCAGCTTGTCTTTGTTACACTTCATTGTTCTTATTCTGTTCTCCTTTTCCAACTCGTAGAATCCAGTCATTTCCCACGATCTTATTTTCATACCTTTCAAAACATAGACATTTGTATTCCCACCCCCAAACAAAACCAAATTCACTCATGACCCCAAAAGTCAGGCAGTGGCGGTGGCCATGGTTTTAGGAGCAGAGACCAGTGGACCTTCCTCTTTCCTCCTGCTCCCCCATCTTCAACACCTGTTGAGCCCCCTGTTGAGACCTGTCTCAACGTCTGCTTCATCTCTTCCCCTTCTTAGCCTGGCCACACACTTACTATCCTTCAGGACCAAGCCGACTACCTTTGGTCTGGCTCCCCCTTGTGGCGAGTGGTAATTGCAACAGTCAGGGGACCAAAAGCCTTTTCAAAGCTCTCGCGGAGAGGCAGCACTGGATGGGCAGAAACACTGAGGCCCACTGGTGGTTTTCATTCAGGTCCACCAGTTTACTGACCCCCTAGCCTTTCAGAAAGTTGCTCAACATCTAAGCCCCCATTTCTTCACCTGTATTTTGGGGGTAACAATTATCCTTAACCTACAAAGTTGTTAGAAGGCAGGTGGGAGATAATCTATATGAAGTTCTTGTTAGTACGATTGACAGATTTGGAAAATAACAAAACTGAAGTGTTGGATATCTGTAAACAGCATCTTTTTAAAGACCACTTTTAAAGGAAAGCATATATACAGCAGGTTGTGGAAACATTTTTAAAAGTATGCCTCTCCAGGGACAGTTGGAGAAACCATTACTGTGTTAGTGCTATGAATTGGTATTTGTTGCTTAGAATAAAATTTCCAGTGGCCACATCAAACATGATTTTAAGAAATGCTGTGCGCTGGCCAGTGTGGCTCAGTTGGTCGGAGTGGCAACCTGCAACCCAAAAGGTTGCGGGTTCAATCCCTGGTCCAGGCACGTGTGATCCCCAGTCTGGGTGTGGACAGGACGCAGCCAGGTGATGTTTCTCTCTCACAGCAATGTTTCTGTCTCTCCCTTCCTTTCTCTTTAAAAGTGATGAGAATATAATGTCCTTGGGTGAGGATACAGTTTTTGAAAAATATTATACTGTATAATTTTTTTCCAGTAAGAAAAATTGATACTTGTTACCATTTGCTACATGCTAACTATTGTTATTATATCTGATCTGCTCGACTAGTTTTTAAGGTTCTAGAAGGGCCTTTAAATCTTCTCCAAGCCCAGAATGGTGTTCTGCATAGTACGCACACTAACACTGAATAGGAAAAAATTAGAAAGCAAGGAAAATACAGTTTACCCAGTGACCTATAATAGTGACAAAAATACTACTCAAGAGAAAAAAGTAAAGATAAATAGATCACATAGTAATAGGCAAATTTTCTGAAGTATTTTCCCACAAAGAAAGTGGTAGAGTCAGTTTCCCCTATGTAAGCTATTGGGAAATAAATTTGTAAAACATGCTTAATTTTCTTAGTTATAGACTACTTAAGTCAACTGACCTATATGCAAAAACTGCTTAAGTTAACATTGATTTTCAATTTCGTGTAAAGTAAAAAGCTAGATGGGATTCTAGTGGCGCTAGTAGGACTCTGGGTCAAGAATGTGTGTTTGGATGGGATTTTACAGAACACAGCCTCATGGTTTTCATGGAGAGGCTAGCCCTGGGGAGTAATGAAAGTGGATGAAATTAGGCTTGAAAAAAGAGATATTTAAGTTTGGGTCTTTTTGTAATAATGATGAACTGATAAACAGGTTAAAGTAATAACTCTGGCCAGCACCTGAGATCATTCTCCTTTCTTCTTCGCCCTCTGCTGGCTGCCCCCATGGCACAGTACAGCAGGAAGTCCCAGAGTCCCCTGTGCCTACCTTATGGACTTACAAGGGCCCTTTGGAAAACCTTCCATTATTTTGTCTCCTTTCCATTAGTGTTCAGCCGCACAGGCCTACAACAAATCCAAACACTTCTAAGTTTGCTCAGAAATACGGAGGTGCTGAGAAGTGCTCCAGATGTGGGGACTCCGTGTACGCTGCCGAGAAGATCATCGGGGCAGGAAAGGTAGGACGGGGTTTGGCAGCGACAGCAGTTCATGGCCACTCCCCACTGTCTGCCTGTAGCCCTCCACATCCCACTCGGGCACTCTGTCTTATACGTAAATGCCTTGGTGTAAACTTTTCCTTAACTGCATTTCCATTGGAATGGTTAATTTTTTGAAGCGCCGCCCTTATCTGACAGCAGGTTGACAATGACAACGGCCGGGCTGTTCACCAGTGTGCACTCTGCAGGTTGTTGGGTGTAGTGGCAGAAAAGCAGTGAGCCGCAGCCAGGACGCCTGCTGCGATCCTGGTGTGCGGATGTAGAATTTACTTAGTCACTTCCCCTCTGACCTTCAGGGTTCTCAGCCATAAAGGCGGCGGTGTTTAAAGTGCGCACCAGGCTTGCCACAGGCTCTCAACTGCTCTTAGCGAAGGGCCCTCCCACGGCACAGCGCCCAGCCCCTGCCTTCTATGGCTGGAGTCTGAACTCAGACCAGCAGTGTAGACACTGGGGAGGTGCAGGCCCAGCCTTCTGGGTGGGCTGAGCCCCAGCAGTCAGGAGCTCACTGTGGGTTGATCTTCCCGCGAGTCTAACCCGTACTGCAGGAAACCGGCCTCTGAAACTTAGTTATTTGTCTCTTTCAGCCCTGGCACAAAAACTGTTTCCGATGTGCCAAGTGTGGAAAGAGTCTCGAATCCACAACTCTGACTGAGAAAGAAGGTGAAATCTATTGTAAAGGTAACATTAATTTCAGCAACCGCTATCCGCATGAATAGCCCATGCTGGCTGGCTCTTCGTTAACAAGTGTCGTCAGCACTTTAAAAAAGAACCAAAAAGTACTCTGAAAACGGGGGAAGGAGTGATAGTGTCACTGGTTGTTTGAAAGAAGATCTAAATAAAAATAAATAAGTAGAAGATCTAGAGACACTTAGACATGACAGAAAACCACAGAACAATTTTACATTGACACAGTAAAGTGCCCGATCATTAAAACGCCCCTACCAACAAAAACAAACACCCCAGAACAAAGTCTTCTTTCAACTTCTTGTTATATCTAACTTGTCTGGCCTGATTGTCATGCTTGTACATCCGTGGGACCACGCACACTGTGCAACCAGAACACTTGGAATTGGCCTTTATATTTACTCCATCCTTACTAAGTTGAACTCTTTTTTGGCATAGTCAGCAGTTTTTGTTTGTTTTTTAACTTATGGTGGGTCTTAAGCAATAAGCTCAGCGGGCTGGCAGTAACTCTCCCTTTTCTTTTGTAGGGTGCTACGCAAAGAACTTTGGGCCCAAGGGATTTGGCTATGGCCAAGGAGCAGGAGCCCTTGTTCACGCTCAGTAAAGGTGTAAACCCAGAACCGCGATCGCACACTGAGAATCTCTACGTAATCTAGGCACAGATAATCTAACACTAAACTACTGTGAAATTCTACCAGCACTCACGTACTGTATGTTGCCCGTACTTGGATAGGCTGGCTGACTAGTAGGAAGAGAGCACTGTCTCCTTTTGCTTTATCCATCAGCATTTTCAAGAACCACTTCTTTTACATTTTAAATAAAAGTTCAGCTTGATTTGGGTGTTCAGTGTCTTTCAGTTAACCTGTTGGAAGAGCGGTTGTGATTTAGGTGAATGGAAAACCCTTTGGGTCCCTACCTTCATTTTACTCGTAAACAGTGTCCACCCCATTATCCAGTTGACTCACTAGGTTAATGTTTCCATTATAGCTCTTGGAAAAGATTTCTTTTTTAAGATGGTAAGTGTGCCTCCAGAGGGAGGGTTACTAAGCAACAGTCCGTGCCATTCAGACTCCTCAGAGCTAGCCTTTCAGCAGTGCAGTATCTCCTCTGGCAGGGGGGTTACTCCTCTTTCGGAGCAGTTTCCTAAAGAATGAATGGCTCCTAGACATCCTGCACTAGAATCACATGAGCGTATTAAAAGGCAGAATCCTAGGCCCCACTTCAGCCCCATCACAGCAGAATCAGCAGGGGCAGGGCTGTAGCCCTTTCAACAAGCTCCTCAGAAAGGTGCATTGATCTGGGGTGGGTACACTGTTAAAACTTAAAGATTCTCCTCTATACCTGAAGATCATTATGAACAGCTGCCTGCTGACAACTATCAAGTCTCAGGCTTAGGGTGACCTTTCTACTAAACCCTAGAAATGGGAGTGCTTTTCCCCCATATTTCAATTCTGCTAAGTAGCACACTGCATTGTCCTGGCTCATGAAGCTGGCTCAGGTAGAAGAGTATTATTAGACTATGTAACGAATGTTTTCGTTATTTAGAAACCTTTTGTTCTTTACCAGAGACTCACTCAATCCAAACTTTTATTTTCCAGGGGTAGGTCTGAAATTGGTGTGTTTCAGTGAAATTGAATCTGCCTAATCTGTGAACACATCTTAATCTTTTCCAAAGCCTATCTTGACATGTTACTGGTATGTTGCTTATTTTGAAGAGCTAAAGGAGTTGTGTTACGTGTGACGTAAAAAGATAGCAGAAAGAAGTCAGCTGAGGGTATACCAGGTGAAAGAATTCAAGCTCATTTATGCTGTAGCCTTGAGGACTTCAAGAGTTCCATTGTGGGAGAGCCTTTTCTTTAAGCACACTACGCCAGTTTATTGGCAATAGAGGAGATACCTTGATATGACAACTTAATGCAGTAATTCCTCTGTGGAAATTTAAAAACCCGTCCATGAATTCTTTGACAGTCTAATTCCCTTCCCTTTGAACAAAAGCTAACCTTGGTGGCATTTTTAACTAACAACATTTGATGGACAAGGCTAGGTTAAAAAAATAAAAAAGGCAATACAGCTTCCGTTGCTTTCTCTTGGGATGCTCACTCTTAGAACTCAGCCACTGTGTTTTAAAGAATCTCCAACTCCATAGGGAAGCTAAATGCAGGTATTATAGACAGAGCCCCTTGGCTGACATCTGACCCCTCACCTGGACCAACCAGCACACTTGGAGTGATTCTTTAGATTACTCCATTCCCATGTCTGAACCATTCCAGCTCACAGAAGGGGACTAAAGGGAGACATTCCTGCTGAGTCCTGACCAAATGCAGATCTGTGAACAAAAACACCATTTTCAGCCACTAAATCTAGGGGAGGGGAGTTGTTGAGGGCAGGAATAGATTACCCGAATGTTATATGTATTATTAAACTTCCTCACAGAGCCAACATTTCCCACACTTAGTATAGTGTTTCCCAGTTGTATTGGAGATGCTCGTAGGTACACTACAGGAAAATATTCTAAGTGAATTGCCAGGTGCCTGGTAATTTAAGATTTGTCTGATAAAATAAACAATTTAGAAACCCATTTGTAATGTGAATTATCCTTAAATTGGGAGCCATGGCAAAACTCCAAAACTGTGAACTTACCTTCCAGCAGTTTCAGGAGTGAAAAAGGGAATCTGGCTTTGGGAAGACTGTTCTGGGGCAAATCACTTTCATCGTTTGGATGTAAATCAACACGGTGGCGCCAAAGAAGTCCAAATGTGGTATTAAAGTGCTGCATGGCAAATACACATTTTCCCTTTAAAAATGGCACATTTTGAGTATTTTCAGCCCCTTGTGATTTGGTATGTTTATGGAGGACTGCTGGCAGAACTCTGATTCCAAAGTGACTTCCTCATTACGTTTAGGAAGTGCTGCCGCCATCATACTGACGATCTTGAGATGCAGTGGTTGAGAAGTCTGTTCCCAACTTGGAAAAGGCCTGACACTCTGTTAGTTGCCCAGAGGACCACTAACATCTTGAACCCTGGGAAATGCTGGTCTGGCCCACTGGTTTTCAAACTTCTTGATCTACAGACCCCTCAACATTCTTAAAATTATTGAGGACCCCAAAGAACTTTCGTTTATGACAGTTATATCTGCCAATATTTTCTATGTTAGAAACTAAATTTAAAAAAATATATTAACTCAGACTTCCACTTACAGTCAAGTTGAGGTAAGAGGGACAATATTTACCTTCGCTAGAAACAACCAAAAACAGGCATGAAAAAAAATATGGTTTTAAATACACATATATAAAACTATACGGTTTTGTGACAATTGGACGACAGACAACAAAGAACAGTTATAGGGAAAATGAGATCGATCTTGGGACTCGCTAAGCTTACTGCTTTGACCTTCCAACCTACAGTGCAAGGAGGTAAAACAGGTGGAACTGGACACATCCCAAGTTTGGGAAATGAGGACGAGTTCAGAGAGACTGGAGAGATTAGAACAAAGAAAGGACTCCAGAAATATGAATATGCAGAGTATACACCAAAACATACCGTCCAGGCCTTCAGCTGAGTTCTGAGAGCACATGCCTGTGAAGTAAGTGCCCAAGAACATGGGAAAAAACCACCTGAAAGATAGGCACGTGTCTGGTGCTCACACGGAGACTGGGACAGTGCCCATTTCCACCCGTGAGATTGGGAAACATGCTTCCTGGGGCTTTGGATGGAGTGCACGGGTCTTGCCTCAGTAATGGGGAATAATTAACCCTAAATTGAACACTACTCTTGGACCTGCCTAACAAATCTTAGTTAATAGCAAGACCTAAAAGGATCAAAATTTTCAAATAACTGCACTATAGAATAAAGCTCTGGAATTCTTACAGGAATGCAAAAAATATCCAGAACTCAATTCATAGTGCCCAGCATCACCATGTTGTCAATCAAAAATTATCAGCATGCATCTGGCTGGCATGGCTCAGTGGACTGAGCTGGCCTGCAAACCAAAGGGTCACTGGTTCGATTCCCTGTCAGGGCACTTGCCTGGGTTGCTGGCCAGGTACCCAGTAGGGGGTGCACAAGAGGCAACCACACACTGGTGTTTCTTCCCTCTCTTCCTCCCTTCCCCTCTCTGAAAATAGTAAATAAAATCTTTTTAAAAAAATTACCACTATGCAAAGAAACAGGAATACGATCCATAATGAGGGAGAAAAAATACCTATCAAAACCAGGACCTGATAGAGGGGAAAATTAGCAGTAAGGACATTAAGACAGTTAAGCTACTTCATATTTTCAAAAAAAATAGAGATTTGGAAAACACAGTCCCAGTCAAACATCGTAGGTGCAAACTATGATGTGGAAGATGAAAAAGTACAACTGAATGGTATTAGTGACAGTGCAGAACAAATTTAAGTTAAAACTCAGAAACATACAACCTATCCAAAATAAACACTGGAAAAATAGAGAATTGAGAAAATGAATTGTCGCCCTAACCAGTGTGACTCAGGTGGTTGGGCATCATCCCACAAAGTGCAAGGTCACTGGTTCCATTCCCGGTCGGGGCGCATCTCTGGGTTGCGGCCCAGCCCCTGGTCGGGGTGCGTGCGAGATGCTACCAATCAATGTTTCTCACATTGCTGTTTCCCTCTCTCTCTGCCTTCCCCTCTCTCTAAAAGTAAACACAATCTTAAAAAAAAGAAAAATTAATTGATCAGTGAGTTGTAGGTCAGCTCAAGCAGTCTAATACATGTGCAACTGGAATTTCTTGAAAGGGGGAAGGAAAAATCTTTTAAAAAGTAACTGAAAACATTTCCAAATTTAATGAAAATTATCATCTACAAATCCAGCAACGAGGCTTTCTAATGCTTTGAATGGAAAGTCCCTCCCTCTTAATACTAGAAACATTGCTGTCTATTAACAAGTATTTTTTGATCCAAGTAAATGTCAGATGAGAAATATTCTAGTAAAATTTATTTGAGCAAAACATTCGTACTCTAAAGGCAAAGAGTATTCTAAGAGACAAGGCTGGTTTTCTTGAGTTTGTGACTTAGCTGACCAAGATCAAGGGACATTCTCAGTGTCACTTGGAATTACAGATTTTTCTATTTGAGAAGTAACATAAAGATATTTAATAGAAAACTCTAATACCAATAACTTGATGAAACTGAAGGTTTACTTTCTGACAAGAAGCTAAGATTTCTTATCCTGGTATGTACCATTATTTCCAATCATCTCTATACATTCTTAGATCCAGACATCCATATCATAGGTACAATCTGTTAATATGGGAGGGACTTGGAGGGAGGGTGGACGGGATCCAGACAAGGAGACAATATAGAGAAGAAAACTACCTAGAATGAAATAGATGGCTTGCTGTAGAATCTGCTTTATTCTATATACTTGTTCAAAATATCATTACTTGAGCTCTAGGTACCTCTGGAGGCATCATGTTCAATATTACAAAATAAGATGAGCCCTTGCTGGTGTGGCTCATTGGACTGAGCACCGGCCTGTGAACCAAAGGGTTGCTGGTTCAATTCCCAGTCAGGGCACATGCCTGGGTTGTGGGCCAGGTCCCCAGTAGGGGTGCAGAGAGGCAACCACACACTGATGTTTCTCTCCTCCTCTTCTTCCCTTCCCCTCTCTCTAAAAAATAAATAAATAAAATCTTTAAAATAATTAGTGACTGTTAGTCCAATATGAAAATATTTAGTACACTGGGTTCTCAGTTACACCACAAACAATCATGTGAACAACAGGAAAGGGCTCCTTCATAATTTTTACATTTAAAAGTTTTTCAAATAAAGCGTTCTTTGTCATGCATAACTTCTCAAGTAATATTGGTGTTGGTAGGTTTCACTTTCCAATATTTTACTACAGTGTCTTTAAGTATATTTAAAACTTGGAGATTCATACAGTCCCAGAAGAACCTAATTAACTACATAGAATCCAAGATTCTTACAGAAAACTTTATTCTTTATTAAAAGATAATTACACACATACACATAAATACACAAAAATTGTGGAGCTTTGTTTAGAATACCACCACCACCTTTTTTTTACTTTTGCTAATTTCTAGAGTCTTGCAACTTGAATCCTGGGCAACTCAGACAAAGTATACAGAATAATCTTTTCATATCATAGGTGCCTCCACCAGCGTTTCATCAACTTCTTGAAGTGAATCGAATGAAATAACAAGCAAGCACACACTTAAGAGTCAATATTTATTCTGATTAATATTTTACAAAATTTTGACAGATTTAATTTATGTAAGGAGATCTAATTTATTAAACACTTTACAGGTTTTTCTTTCCACAGAGTAACACGGTAAGTAGCAAAATAATACTTGGCACAGTTATAAATAAAGAAAATATAAAATAAAAATACCCATAGCTTAAGTATAAGGATGCCGTTTTATGTCTATTGATATTTCAAACAAATTCCTGGGAACAACAAAAATATGAAGGAAATGAAGCTCCAAAGAAACAATTCATGTTCAGAGCTGAGAAATAAGTTCCTATTTGCTAAATGTATCCAATTAAGCTGATATGAACTACTTCCCAAAGGGTCGCCTTCATACACAACTTCAGAACTGGGTTAAGCTGGTTCCACACACAAGACCTACGAAACAATTACACAGAGGGGACACTGCTGCACAGCTGGCTCCTGCCCGTCCGGCCAGTTCTGAGTTCTGTGTGTCACTGGTACTATGAGATGGTTAGTACTAAAGCAGTAACATTGCTGATGTTTTCCATGTAATTATACGTCATTTCCCCCCCTATTTAACTGAAAGACATCTCTTTTGCACTGAAAGGAACATTGTACCACAAAGAAAGAACATGGTAACACACTCATCCAAACTAGAAAACCACCACAGTATTTGACTGTTAATAAAAATGTATTCAATAAAAACTGCAACCGAGTCTTCATGTGAAGTGGCTCAAAATATAAAAAATTAAAACAAATTCTAGGCTTTTATAAATAATTGTGAATTTAAAAATTATCTAAATTTTGCCCCAATTAGTAGTCAAAACACTAGCAGAGACATTTGTAAAGTTAACCAGTCCTTCACACTCTGACAAAATGGCACAATACTATTGCCACCCCATGCCCATCCCTTCTTCCCTTTTCAAAAATAAAGTACGTATGCCAATTTTCTATTATTAACACACTCACATATGCTAAGGGTAATCTTTTGTGACTTATGTGTGACTTATGGTCAAAGAAACTCCTATATAAAAATGGTACTTGGAAATACTGAACATCAACTATATACATTTTCACTGCTCCTCTTTACTAAGGCAAGGGGCGGCTATACCACTAGATTGCTTTAATACCTGTAATCTGCATTGTACAGGGAATACTAGTTTACCAAGCATCAGACATGCAGTGGACTTGCAGGATATAATGCCTATTAACAGCAATATTGAACATCACTAGAAGCTCATCAGTTATCTCCCTTTTCTCCTGGCTGGATAAAATGAAATGAGCAGCTCTGCACACTAACAAGACACAAGGAGAAAACTATCTGATAAATTACTTATATACAGATACACAATCTTTACACTGGCCTAGGGTCTGCCATCAGTCTGACCGCCCTTTTCCCGCCCTCCCCAGCCCGCTCCCTCTCCAGGTTCCCCACAGGTTGCTCGAACCACAGTGTGCGACAGCGCTTAGGAGGACTACAGGGAGTCTCGCTCTGTAAACAGTATTTATGGAAGCAGTGAGTAAATAGTTCACCACAAGTATGAAAATGTTGCAACAAAAATCAGTGCATCGCGTTCAACAATAAAATCTTTTTGAAATTGTCTGAGATGGCATTAACAAATTTCATAACATCAGTACTGAAAAAATTAAAATAAACTTGGGGATTAAGTTCTTTCTGATAGGTCATGTTTTTGAAACCAGAACAGACCATTAGCTTTTCTTTTATTCAGATGTGCTATATACAGAGATCATGCTCCATCTTCAGCAAAACTCCATCATTTTGTCTATAATTTATTTTGCTGCTCAGAATTTAAAAAGTATATTCATTTATCTCTATTACTGAGAATTTTGCGTTAACTAATTTCTTCTGCCTTTTCTTGAAAATACCTTAACTCTTAAAAATTAGACTGCACATCAAATTAAATTCTAATTTATGCTTTACTGGGTAGTATGTGCTAGTATACATTCTATGAGGTATATCATGCACTTAGTAGGGCTTTTATGCTTGAACAAAATAGCATGACTTACTATACTCATGCAAGTGTTTTTTTATCAGACCATAAAACCTCATAGCAAGGTTACTACAAATTATTTCACTGAACCAGAAATATATCAGGACTGCAACAGCTGATAGCAATGAAGTATTAGCACATTTTTTTTTGGTGAACATTATTTTCTTGTGCCTTTGAAGACACATTACAGAGGATCCCTAATAAAACCACATGATTTCCATCAGAGTATTTACATATACATCCTAAAATGTACAGACTACTAGTCTGAATCAATTTAAGACAACTTCCATAGAATTAAATGCAATACAATTAGATTGTACCATAAAATTTTGCTGTTTACCATAAATTTAGTTTTAGCAAGACTCAAACATTTCTGATTAGTATCTGTCAAACAGAATAAGTTCACTCTTTTTTTGTGAAAAATGTGATGAGAACAAAATCAACAAGTTGAGTTTGTTGTGAATTCCCACATTAAGAACCATTAAAATTCTTTTCAAAACCTTTACTCTTCCCAGAAGTGGCAGTGGTGTGTTCTGTCCACGTTTAGTTTTGTTAACAAAAATGTTGAAAAAAAGACTGAATTTCACCGTTAGCCCTACATATAGCATGCTATTGTTCAAAGGATGTGGATTCGAGTGTGAGAGAGACGGACAGACACAATTTTCAGGCACCACTTAGCAATATGCTTCATACGATAAAGACGCTGCTACACGAGCTGGTACCCAGATCCTGATATTTGGTCATATTCTATTGTATACTGCCTGGTCCAGTCCACGATAACAGGACGAAAGAGGCCACAGCATCGAAATTCAAAGAAGTCTATAATATTCCTTACACATCCATGGCTAAAAAAAAAAACCCCCGAAACAAAATACCCAAGAAAGAAAAAGAAAGTCTGTTAGTACAATAATTTAATAAATGAGTTTTAATGTAATTTTGGTGGTAAATGTATTTTTTTCTAAACTTAACAACTCAGGTTACTTGCCAGAAAGAACCTGTTGTAACTATAAAATATATATGCACTCACGTTTCTTCACAGTTTGGCCAACCCTGGTTTTTCTTTTCTCTTTTGCTAATTTAAGGGGTTACACAATTACATTTTGAATGTAAGACCTAAAGCCATAAAACTCCTAAAAGCACACATAGGTAGTAAGCTCTCAGACATCAGTCCTGGAGATGCTTTTTGAATCTGACACCAAAAGCAAAAGCCACAAAAGCAAAAATAAACACGTGGGAGTACGTCAAACTAAAACACTTCTGCACAGTAAAGAAAATCAACAACAAAATGAAAAGGCAACCTACTGAAGGGGAGAACATATTTGCAAATCATTTACATGATAAGGGCTTCCTATCCAAAATATATCCAAAGAAGTCATACAGCTTAATAGTGGGGAAAAAAACAAACAATCTGATTAAAACATGGACAGAAGATCTGAACAGACATTTTTCCAAAGAAAACATATAAATGGCCAAAAGGTGTATGACATGAAGAGATGTTCAACATCAGTAATCATCAGAGAAATGCATATCAAAACCACAATACAGTAACTATTATCAAAAAAGACTAGAAATAACAAGTGTCGGTGAGGAAGCAGTGAAAAAGGAATCCTGTGTGTGCACTGTTGGTGGGAATGTACATTAGTGCAGCCACTGTGGAAAACAGTATGGAGATTCTTCACACCTTTTAAACTAGAACTATCCCACTTCTGGGTATTTACCCAAAGAAACAAAAACACTACCTTGCATGTTCATTGCAGCATTATTTCCAATAGCCAAGATATGGAAACAACCTAGGTGTCCACTGATGCATGAATGGATAAGGAAAATGTAGTACGTACAGAGAAAAACACACACCACATGCTATCGCTCGTATGTGATAAACAAACAAGCAAACAAAACCCCGCCCACAGATACGGAACAGACTGGAGGCTGCCAGAAGCAAGGGGTGGGTGAAATGTGTGAAGAGAATCCAAAGGCACAAACTTCGAGGCAATAAAATTAGTAAGTCCTGGGTGTAACGTGCACAACATGGCCACAGATAATGACACTGTGTTGCCTATTTGAAAGTTGCTAAAAGAGTAGATCTTAAAAGTTCTCATCACAACAATTTCTTTAAACTATGTATGTTGACAGACGTTAACTAGATCCACGTGGTGATCATTTTGCAATATATACAAATATCGAATTACTACATTGCACACCTGAAACTAGTATCATACTATACGTCAATTAGACCTCAATTATATACACAGTAGGCACGTGGGGATTTTTGTGTCATTCAGATGGTAAATAAAATAAATGACCTGTACTGAGAAGGAGCTGCCCTGGAGCTTGGGAAATTTCCCTAAAGATCAATTTCAATTGACTGTATTTTTAAAAATCTTATTTCACTGCTATGGATACATTCATTTTTTAATGAAAATTTATAAATTGATGGAAAAAGTTAAAGATCAAATACTAACATTAGTAGGTCAATAAAGTTTGAATTGTGCAATTAAGAAAAAAAGAACATCAGAAATTTATCAACAGTTAATGTGATGAATTCTAAAGTTATGATAAACTAACCAATGCCACGTCCGGCAGACTTTACCAGGATTTATAAGCTATTTTACATACTGCTAAGTAAAAGAAATACTTCCTGTTTAACATCCTGTTGCCATACCTAAAGAAAACACTTCTTTTTGATGTATTCACTAGATTAATTGCTGCATTTGGTTTAGTAAGGGAATTTGTATGCCAAGGGAAAATATTAAATCGATAAATATGTACGTACTTGAATGGGCTTTCAATAGATGTTGTTGTGACTTTAAAGTGCTTGTATCTTCTGGCGTTCATTCTTTCATTTGTGGTAATACCTAAACATGATATCTAAGAGATAAGGGAAAGCAAATTATTAATTCCCTCCATATTCAATGTAAATAAGTTAGTTAATTCTCAAGACCAGAATGCAGGGGAAAATAACGAAGCCCGTTTTTGGTTTTCCATCAGTAGCTAGTTAAATGGGGAAAGTATTTTAAAACAGGTTACCTGGCATTGAGATGGACACTGTGTAAACAGCCCCTTTAAGAATGAGCTTTTTAAAAAATCCTGATTTTAAGAGACAAATATTGATATTTGTGGGTAATAAAACATTACTATTAAAACAAACACAAAATTAATGGCATCAATCTAAGCTTACAAACATATCCAACTGAATGTATCTGAATCAGGAAAACCAGAAAGAAATAAAAAGTTCTGTCAGAAGTTTTAAAATAAGAAGAGGGAGGAGAGCAAGAAGGAAAGAAAAGTAGAAAGGAAAAGTAAAATAAAACTATTCCTTGAAATGTAAGAGTGGGTGGAAAGAGAATAGAGAATACATTATTGTCTTTAAGCACAGAGTGAATTTTTAGGTTTTCAATTAGCACACTAAAGAACAGTTAGTACCCTAAGCACTTTCACATACCTGGTACATCTGACACATGAGTAATACCGCCACCCACATGAAATGAAAAACACTGTTCAGAAACATCCAAAACATCCAAGGCGAACATGTGGCGATCTGGGTAATGTACGTCCAAAATCCATCCTTGGTGTAAGTGGTCTCGCAGTGCAGGCCCCAGTCTAAAGTCAGAACAGAAGTATTCACGTTTACTCAACAGTCATCCAGGCACCTGTGCAGACCGCTGTGGTAGGCACCACTTAAGAAACATGATCCAAGAGTCTAGCTTTAATTAATGACTTTCAATGCACACTTTTTAATACATATGTGAAAAAACAGCAAATCAAACATGGAAAGAGAAGCAGCTCATCTTTAAAAAAAAAATAAAACTACTGTAACAATATACAGTTTTTATTTGATGGGTACTACAAACATCTATTTGAGGACATAACCTTCTTTTTTTATTAGAGCAATAACAGAGATTATTCTTAATATCTGTGGGAGTAGGAAGACCAGGAAATCATCCTCCTAACACTTACTTTTTAAGTTCGGATCTAACAGATTTTTATGCCAAGTACCACCAAAACCTGAGGCATAGTAACTAATATCTTTATTTAAAACTCTTTCCAAACTATGTTCTCAATGCAATGAAAAGCCGTGATTTCCTCTAAGATACTAAACCTATATGATCAAGTGAATGACAACTTATTCTTAAAAGAGTAACTTCTAAATACCTTTTAATCTTCTCTGGTAGGCAATAATTATACCTTACTTTTCAAAATATTTCAAGTTCTCTGCAAAGTTAACTTCAACTATCTTTTTTCAACTGTTTGGTAAGAAAGAGCAACTAGCATAATCATAAAATCTACAATACACTACTAGAGCAAAGCAAGCGATGTACAAAATGTGTGTATTTAACCCAGAAGCTTTTCAAAGCCTATTAAGCCAACACACTCGTCAGGGGACACACATATTAAAGGGTAGTTAACTGATAATTCTGTTGCTTACACTGTATGTTGAACATGTTCACTAGTTCTCCTTTTTCTTTATGCTTCATTGCAGTGAGGCACCTCAAACCATAAGTTTGAGAAAATTTCTGTCATCATATTTTTTGTTAATATGGAAAGCATGACTATACAAACATTTGTGTTTTAAGAAGAGAAAAAACTAATTGTACTCACAAGAAATACAACCGTAAATCATCCAGCAGATCATAAAAAGTAGGAAGAACAGGTAGCCCATAAAATATCTATGGTTGCCTGCACCTAAAGAAGAACATAGAAGCAATTTTTTTCAGCTAAGACAAAACAACTGGACACACACCAGGGGTGGAGAGAGATGCAGGGAAGAAGGGACTGTCACGAAAGGTGTGATACAACTTAGACAATAATCACACACATTATTTTAGAAAATGTTCTTCAAGAAAATAATGTTTTAATTAAAGTCTTAATGTAAGATTGCTTATAATTACATACAAAGGCGTGACGACTGCAATGATTATTCATTCTGAAGGCAAAAGAGTCCCAATGAGCCAAGTCAGTCACAATTCTGAGCTTTAATGCTACTGTTTGCTTTGTGATGTTTAAAATATCCCTATTAGCTTTACTTTTATAATCCAACTTTTCAAGAGCCTCTCCCCAACTGAGTTACACAATCTTTGTAATGTTTCCCTGTTGGCACCTCAGAAAGTCCCCAGGGCCATCTCTCAGACCACTCAGGTATCTCCTCAGACTACACCGTTCTTGAACACTAAAGTCTGCAGAGTTCTTATCTGCCATTCCTCTCTGCCTCTGAGCCTAACATCCTTTCAAATATTTTTATAAGAAAGAGTAGGCACCAGAAAAAATTGATAGAGAAATGATATCTTTTCTAGATACTAATTTTATAACTCCTCCTCCTCAACCGAGTTACTGTTTTGTCAACCAGAAGATAATCAGAAGGATGAGGTGAGTGTAGTAAGGTATAAGAATGAACTTTAACTACTTTAATATTCTACTTCATAAATTACACCTAGAATGACTTTAACAAACAATATATTTAGAAATTACTAATAAAACTTACCTACACAGTTACCCACCCACGGGCAATGATGATCAAATTTTGCTATACAGCGGTTGCACACACCACAATGTTTGGACCTCACTGGTTTCCGTATCTGTTAATAGGTATGTTAAAAGATTATGAAAGGCACTATACCTTAGAGAGGAAAGCAGAACATTTATTTTCTCAAAATACAATTATGAAAAAATAAAGCAATATTTTTTGGGAAAGGATTATACCAAGGTTTCCCAAAGTAAAACAAAACAAATTTCAACTTCAACAACGGAGATAAAAGGATAAGGCTACTCTAGAATATAAACTCTTAAAAATGGACTAGAACCATCAATTTGTTTAAGTGATTAAAAATCAAAGCCCAATTTGCTGTTTGGATAAATGGCACTATATTTAATTCCCTCAAATTTCTAAATAATAAAAATATCACCCTCTAGGCTTCTAAATGCAAACTTAATGGTCACGACACTAGTTGTTCTTTAATAAAAAGGAACTGTGCATTGGTAAAAGGAAGGTCAAGTTAGAAGTGAAGAAAAGCTTTTAAAATTCAGAATTATTTACCATGCGTATTTCCAAAGTTAACATAGCTAGCAAAAAGCCATAAGTGTACGTATCTATTTCTCTTTGAGTGCCTCCTGCAATCTCAGATGAAGACACACCATGACCCCTACTGAAGGGCACGGCCGAATCTAAGAAAGTGCAGCGTGCTCAGGAAGTTTAGGTAGTGCCTATTTCTGGCAAAACAAAATGTAAACTAAATTATTCAGCTCCTGACAGGCAATAAGGAGTTCAAGTTTATAATGTCTTAATGTTTTAACTGTTGTAAAATGTTTTACTCTATATTATTCTAAATCAGCCAAGTGAGTACAGGAACTCAATAGTAATCTTTGAAGAACTTGTAGTCCCAATGCTGGAAACATGACAAAAACTAGAGTTATTAACCAATGCCAGAAACATAATATCTTTCATTGGTGTTTCAACAAAAGCACTGCCATCTAGCCAATAGTTTTGCAATAAAGTTATACACAATTCTGTGGTACTAAGAAAAAAATACAGGTGGACTATGCAGTTCTTAACATGTACTATTAGGGCCCGTGGATCAAAGAAGAGAGCAAGCTATTCTTTACCACAGACAATGAGACTACATCTACTTAGAAGAAAGCAGTAGGCTTTATCAAACAAATTCCACCCCCATTTCAAATCCTCTGCTACATCTCCCCTTTGGGAGTTCACCTGTCAATGAATTCTGAACTGAAGATGGACACAGGCTCCTGAATACAGTGGTCTCCTCAGTTCACTTACGGAGTAATTATTTTTTAGTAAATTGTGATCTACGTGTGTCTTCTTAGGGACTTGTCTATCTATCGAAGTGAAGGACACCCATACCATGGCAAACACCTGTGTTGATTTGAATCATTTCATAATATGTATACTCTTACTTTATGGCACCAAATTATCTATGCAGAAGTACACAGCTTGCAATAACACATAATAAAATGTTTATGCTATGATGACAAATAGTCTTGTTCTTGCCCTTAAATATGTTTGACAATGAAACGGTACTGAGTGACTCAATACTGTGTTTGCCAGACGGAAAACACAGCAGCAACGCTCGCTTGCCTTTAGGGGACAGATCGGAATTTCCACGGAACAGCAGACTACAAAAACATTCTATATCTTAATGCCAATCACGTAAATAACCCATTGTAAAGCACAGAAACAAAAACTTTTTAAAAGAATGCTTGAAAATAGAAAGAATCTATCTAGTCAGCACCCTAAAGTTACTTCCAAAGTACAGCAATACATATTTTAAATATTCAAAATTATGACTGGTCAAAGAATTCTAAGTGAAACAACTTAAAAAATATGGGGCACTTAGAGCTCAGTTTTAAAAACTCATTACATAACCCTAAACTAAGTTAACTATTTTATTATTATTCAAATGTTAAAACATTAGTTCAGTGGCAATGTATAACTTAAAGAGCATTTAGTTTCAGGTACAAATTGAGGATATTTCAATTCCATATAGAAAAGCATGGTAACCATTTATAGCAATTTACACATTTTTCACAAGAACTATAAACATTAAGCAGAAAATAAATAAAACTACTATTAGTGTTATTCTATAGAAATTTGAAATCTATAATCAAATAAATAATACCATACTGACTCCGTTAGGTAAATGCTATTTAATTTCATACATATCTTTGTCTACGAGCTGGTTGAAGATGACAATTTTTAATATCAATGATTAAATTTTTAAGATCCAAGTTGCATAAACATTCTAATACAGACATATTGATGTAGGTAGAAAAATAGAGTATTAGGGACCATACTAAGCCTTTGATTTGAAAGACTTTATTACTTAGTTTTTTATTTGTTGTTTACATTTTAGGAGACAAAAAGAGAGTAAGAATGAATACAAATAAATGGCATCTGAATAGAACTGTAGACGAGTTCTACTATCAGGGAGAATGAAACACATTGGGGAGGAGACATCCTTTTACCATCTTTCCTCTTGTATCACTGATTTGGAGGTCAGGAAAGGTGCTCGGCAAGAAAGCAACTGTTCTCCTTGTTCCCCACACCCTCTACGCTCTGCCATTGCTAGGGGAAGACGGTAGACGGAAGAATGAAGAAAAAAAAATACTACCAAACAGGTACTGCAGAATATACTGAGGTCCAGACTTCCTGTCTCTGCAAGTTCAACTATTGTCTGTGAATTAAAAAAATAGATATATGTTTTATTTCAAACTGAACAATGTTCAACTATTGTGCCACCAATATCAATCAATAAATGTGATATTTATCTTTAACTAATATTTTCAACATGAAATCTTTTGTTCATTTACTTCTGCTATTTCATCACAGTATAAATATAGGAATTTTGTTTCTTGGATACAAGAAAAGGCAACCCTAAACTTAGTTATGGGAATATTCCTCTGAAAATAAAACTAAGTTACCTACCCTAAGAGCTGGTCTACGCAGTTTCATGATTAAGGCATGAAAATAAACCTAAGTCCTAAATCTTTAATACTGGGTTATAACTAACTAAGAAGATCTGACAAACCAATTAGTAGTAGTAATGTCTGAGGACACTGTAATACTATAGCCTTAGAGTAGCAATCTCTATGTAGCCTAGAAAAAGGGGGAGTAGGCCATAAGAACATATATGCCAGTGGTTTAGTCCCTTGTAGGCAGAAATAACCCATCAGGATTTGTTGTTTTCAGAAACTGGATAAAATAGCTCTTAAAATAATCTAACTGCCTCTAGTCCAATTCTCCACTTACATGATTATATCTTGGGATTATAAATCTGGCTTCCTAAGTACTGGTGAGGGGTACCGTGCATCATATATACAAATATTTCAGTTACTGGGACAATATATCTACGCTACCATCCAATTTATTGGCCTTCCAATTTACAAAGGTATTCAACAAACATTTACTGAATGCATACCATTTGCTGAGGGGTTTACAGAGATATTTAAAATACTGTATTCACCCCTCAAAGCAATCACAGTAGCCTAACAAATAAGAGAAACACGAAATTATAAAATGTCAGGGAAGTGTAAGGACAGGTACCACAAGAATAGCAACTATATACCCACTTTGGTTTCAAACTTCTTTAAATTCTAAACAACAGTTTCTTCCTTTGTACTCTAGTATCTGCTACAACTACTGATAATTTGGCAGTGAAGCACATGTGACTAATTAGATGGTATCTTGCTACCTTTTTCTTTTGTTCTTCTGTAGCTTTAATTATCCCTGGATCTGATTTCCAAGATTTCCCAAAATTGTAGAAAAGTGCAACACTATTGGCAAGGAATGGAAGATGGATAAATAAAAAGTTAAGATGTACCTAAAGTTAAGGAATCTAAAGAGACAATGATAATGAGTTACTCTGTTAGGTAAACTTATAATCCATAAAATTTTACCACAAAAAACCCACCTACCAATCAAAAAATACAAGCTGGTTTATTTATTACATCAAAATAGGTTATTACATGTACAATACAATCGAGTTTATCTACTATGGCAAAAGATACATTTTCCATATGTCCATAACTAAAAGTAAAAAGTAAAAATGTGAGTTCTTTAGGAACTTTAAAATCAGGCAGGCTCATCTGACACTTTTTAGAAGTCAGTGTGGTGACTTCGAGGGTGGGTGGACGTGGAAGAGGCTATGGGGGGATAAATGGTAATGAAAGCAAACAATAAAAATGTGATTTAAAAAATACAAGTCAGTGACTACATTTTACAGATTCACTGAATGCATCATTTTCAAAATGATTATTATTTTTTTTGACAAAAATGAAGGGACTTCTCATGTTATTATTATTAACATGTAACTTTATATGCATTAAAATCCTTATTTAGCTATCAAATACTTCAGATATCATACCCATGTATTTAAAAGATTGCTTTCATATTCTCTCCATTGCCTTTTTTGAAAACATTCCAGTTGATTTTAATTTTAGAAAAGATATTTATAAAGTTGCTTAAAACAGAAATAGTTTCTATGGTCATATTTTTCTATCTAATGAAAACATAAAAAATGTACTAGGAATTTATAAAAATAAGTGAAGAATCAAAGACTTTTAAAACAACAGGAAAAATAAAGCTGTGTTAGAACAACACATTTCTGAGACACAATAATCTGGAACACTAAGATTTCATTTTCAAGACTTTATGTATCATACAATAATTTTGTAAGGTTTTTGGACATTACCCCATATACACACTATTTAAATTTCTTATGAAGTACAAAAAAAGCACTGCTTCTTGAATAGTATAACCACATAAAATACAGGAGAAAAAAAAGGGAGGAGAAAAAGAGTAGTTACTGTCACCTGCTATATATAGAAGTGATTTGTCTGTCTCCAGTCTCCTATTTCTCCCAATGTTCACCATCTTTATTTCAGAAAATGCACCAGTACAGCCAGAGGAGAGTAAACAGGAAGTCAAATTTCCACCTGTTCCAACAGCTGAAAATCTCTTGAGAATAAAGCTGAGTAAACGTATGTACAAAGAATGCTGAACCCTGGCATTTCTCAGGGGCAGTACCTTCAGTATAACAGTTTCAAAAAGGTGCTAACATGTAAATAAATAGGTCAGGTTCTTATAGCCTGGATGAAATTTGCAGGGGGCTAACTACCAGCTCAATAAATGACTACAGATTTGAAAGAGATATTCAGGAATTAAATACCAAAAGAACTTTAAAGATTTTTTTTTTTGCTTGTTCTTTAAAGGTAGAGATTAAGTTCTAGCCAAGATGGAGGTGTAGGTAGAAACCCTTCACTTCCTTGCACAACAAAAAGGAGGATAACACCAATCTGAAATCAATAAATACCCAGAAGCGCCAGAAAATCAAACTGCATGGAACTCTGACAACCAAGGAATTAAAGAAAAAATCAACCAGAACAACCAGACCAGTAAAAACCTGCAGCACAGTGGCAGACCACGCAGACCGGGCTGGCTGAAGGCGAAACCGAGACTCAGAGCTGGCTGTGGACTATGGTGGGGGTTGCCACCATGGGAGAAACTCCCGGTCTCACATGAGTCAGTTGGAAAGCATGCGAGAGCCAGAGGCAAGCTGCACTGTCCCTTCTCTAGCCCCTCCCCCACAGGCAGCTCCACAGCACAGCAAAGAGGGTTGCCCTGCCCAATGAATACCTAAGGCCCCTCCCCCTTACAACTTATCAGGTTCACCAAGACAAAGAAATATGGCCCAAATGGAAGAACAGAGCAAAACTTCAGAAAGAGAACTAAGCGATGAGGAGATAGCCAACCTATCTGATGGAGAATTTAAAGCCCTGGTAATCAAAATGCTCACAGACCTCATTGAGCTTGGTCGAAAAATGAAAAAACAAATGAAAGATACCCAAAATGAAATAAAGCAACATATTCAGGGAACCAACAGTGACAAGGAGGAAACCAGGACTCAGAGCAACGATTTGGAACAAAAGGAAAAAATAAACATCCAACCAGAACAGAATGAAGAAACAAGAATTCAAGAAAGTGAAGAGACTTACAAACCTCTGGGGCAGCTGAAATGTTCCAATATCTGAATTACAGGGGTGCCAGAAGGAGAAGAGGAAGACTAAGACTGAAAACTTATTTAAACAAATAATGAAGGAAAATTTCCCCAATCTGGAGAAGGAAATAGACTTCCAGGAAGTCCAGGAAGCCCAGAGAGTCCCAAAGAAGTTGGACCCAAAGAAGAACATGCCAAGGCACATCATTATTAAGTTACCCAAGATTAAATATAAAGAGAGAATCCTAAAAGCAGCAAGAGAAAAGAGACAGTTACCTACAAAGGAGTTCCCATAAGGCTATCAGCTGATTTCTCAAAAGAAACGTTGTAGGCAAGAAGGGGCTGGAAAGAAGTATTTAAAGTCATGAAAGGCAAGGACCTACATCCAAGATGATTCTGTCCAGAAGAGCTTTCAGTTAGAATGGAAGGGCAGATAAAGTGCTTCCCACATAAGGTCAAGTTAAAGGAGTTCGTCATCACCAAGCCCTTATTATATGAAACGTTATAGGGACTTATCTAAGAAAAAGATAAAAAATATGAACGACAAAATGACACAAACTCATGACTACCAACAAATGAACCTAAAAGAAAAGAAAAACAATGAAAACAAAAACTAAGCAAACAACCAGAATAGGAACAGAATCAGAGAAATGGACATCACATGGAGGGATTTCAGTGGGGAGAGTGAAGGGAGGAATCGGGGGGGAGGAAAGGTACAGGGAAGAAGCACAGTTAGTAGGCATAAAATAGACGGGGAGAGATAAAAACTGGTATAAGAAACAGAGGACTCAAAGAACTTAGAAGTATAAAACATGGGCATGAACTAAGGCGGGGGGATGGTGGAGGGTTGGGGGGCAGGGCGGAGGGGGGATAAAGGGAGAAAAATTGGGAAAACTGTAATAGCATAATCAATAAAAAATACTTAAAAAAAGTAAAGGTAGAGATTAAATATATTCAAATGGTAGTCTGAACTTAGTTTCAGCAATAGGTCAGACCAGCTAATTTTTAACATTTACTATAATAGCCACTCTATAATGCTATGATAGTTTTTCATAAAGGTTTAAAACTTTTTTTTTTTAATACTCACATGAGGATAGGTTTTCATTGCTTTAGAGAGGAAGGGAGAGAGAAAAACATCGATGAAAGGGAGAAGCATCAACTGGTTACCTCCCGTACACACCCAGACAGGGGACCAAACCAACAACCTACATATGTGCCCCAACCGAGAACTGAGCCTGCAACCTTTTGGTTATGGGATGATGCTTTATCCAACTGAGCCACGCTGGCCAGGGCTAAAACTACCTTTATTTTTGATGGAAATCAGACAACACTAGAAAGTATAAAGACAAAAACAATAATCCCACAACCCAGAGATAAGTTCTTTTATTTTTTGCACTGTGTATTTTTTATCACAATTGGGATCATAGTGTATTCATTAACATTAATAAAATAAAAATCACACAGTCGCCAACTACGAGTGCCATTTAAGCGACATAAGCACTCTATGATAAATCCTGCTGTCTATCCTCGCTGTATAGATGACAAACTGAGGCAGAGGTTAATTAAGCAGTCTAAGGTTACCAAGTGGATCAGAGATAAGAGTGCGTATTAAAACCGAGGCTCTTGTTATCTATGCTACTCTGCCTCCACAAAGTGGTCAGTGGAATGTCCTAGGCTATTAAATATTACGAAAACAGTATCTTCCTGTTAAAAATTTTTAAAACTTGATATATATTGTATACTGTCATATATTTCCAGAAAGATAAACTAATTCATAACACTACTAGCAACACATAAGGTTTGATTACTATGTCTGCATTAGCACTGGGTAAAGAAAAAAATGTTGCCAATTTTACAGGCAAAAGAAGCATTATTTTATTGTCTTAATTTTACTTATGCTTTTATGCTTAGTCTTCCAATTAGAGATAAATATTTGTCATCAATGTTTATGGAATCTTTTTTTACCTTTAACTCTTTAATCTACTTGAATGTTATGTGAATGCCTGCTGTGAACTGCAGCTCAAACTTTCTGTAATACCTAACAAAATGAACCAAAAACAGCAAATCAAAACAGCAAATCAAATTTTGCCAGGCAAAATACCAGAACTACAAAAAGGGGACAAGCCACACTATGTCATAAAGGATAAACAGCAGTTCAAGGCAGGCTCCCTAGGGGGTTCTTAATCCCAACTCCACCAGTGTAACTAGCATAAAAAAATGTAGAGACAAAATCAAACTCAGAATTCTCACCAATCCCACTCTTGTCCTCTGCTATGGTCTGAATCATGTGTGAGATCCTTTCCCCATTCATATGTTGTAGCCCTAACCTCTAATGTGATTATATCTAGAGACAGGGTCTTTGGGAGGTAATTAAGTTTAAATGAGGTTATAGAGGTGAGACTCCAATGAGATAGAAATGTGGCCGTATAAGAGGAAGAGAAAGATCCCTCTTCTGACTGCCTCCCATGTGAGGACCTATGGAGAAGGTGACCACTTATATACAAGCAACATCAAAGTTGATACTGCAGTTGAGTGAGGGTAGGGTGTGTTGGAGCAATAACTTCTTTAACAAGCAAAAAGGAAGATACCACACTCTTCCCTCACATCATTCATTATACACTATAGTCAAATACATATGATAAGAACTTAAATAAAAGATCACCTTTAATGACTTCAGAGAAACTTTCGTATATGTGAACAAAAAAAGACTACAAGAATATTTATAGGCTTCTTCCAGCCAAGATGGAGGTGTAGGTAGATACACTTTGCCTTCTTGCACAATGAAAAGGACAATAACAAATTTAAAAACAAAAATTAACCAGAACTGCCAGAAAATCAAACTGTATAGAAGTCCAACAACCAAGGAGTTAAAGAAGAAACATTCATCCAGACCAGTAGGAGGGGCCGAGACGGGCAGCCAGGGGGAGAGGACGGGCAGCAAGAGGGTGGCTGAGGACTGGTGGTCCCACATTTGCATGCGGGTAAACCAGAAGGAATAATTGGGGAGTGAGACAGACCACACAACCCAGGGTTGTGGTGTCGGAAAAGAAAGCTTCAAAACCTCTGGCTGTAAAAACCTGTGGAGATTGCAGTGGCAGGAGAAACTGCCAGTCTCACAGGAGAGTCTGTTGGAGGAGCCCACGGGGTCCTAGAACGTACACAAGCCCACCCACCTGGGAATCAGCACCAGGTGGAAGGGTGCAATTCACTGGTGAGTAGTGGGGGAAGTGCTGAAAGTGGGGTGAGAGCTGAGCAAGTGGCACTGTTTCCTCTCAGACCCCTCCCCTACATACGGCTCCACAACACAGCCAAGTGCATTGCCCCACTCTGGCAAATACCTAAGGCTCTGCCCTTACAATGTCACAGGTGCACCGAGACAAAGAAATATGGCCCAAATGAAAGAACAGATCAAAACTCCAGAAAAAGAACTAAGTGACGAGGAGATAGCCAACTTATCAGATGCAGAGTTCAAAACACTGGTAATCAGGATGCTCACAGAAATGATTGAGTACGGACGTAAAATAAAGGAAGAAGTGAAGGCTATGCAAAATGAAATAAAGAAAAAATATATAGGGAACCAACAGTGAAGGGATCAAATAAACCAGGACTCAAATAAAAGATTTGGAACAAAAGGAAGAAATAAACATTCAACCGGAACAGAATGAAGAAACAAGAAATCAAAAAAATGAGGAGAGGCTTAGGAATCTCTGGGACAGCTTTAATGTTCCAACATCTGAATCATAGGTGTACAGAAGGAGAAGAGAAGGAACAAGAAATTGAAAACTGATTTGAAAAAATAGTGAAAGAAAACTTCCCCAATCTTGCTAAGGAAATAGACATACAAGTCCAGGAAGCTCAGAGAGACCCAAAAAAGTTGGACCCAAAGAAGAACACGCCAAGGCACATCATTATTAAGTTACCCAAGATTAAATATAAAGAGAGAATCCTAAAAGCAGCAAGATAAAACGAGACAGTTATCTACAAAGGAGTTCCCATAAGACCATCAGCTGATTTCTCAAAAGAAATGTTGCAGGCAAGAAGGGGCTGGAAAGAAGTATTTAAAGTCATCAAAGGCAAGATTATAATCTAGATTACTCTATCCAGCAAAGTTATCACTTAGAATATGAAGTACTTCCCAGATAAGGTTAGTTAAAGGAGTTCATCATCACCAAGCCCTTATTATATGAAATGTTAATGGGTCTGAGAAAAAGATCACAACTACGAACAATAAAATGACAACAAACTTACAACTATCAACAACTGAATCTAAACAAACAAAAAAACAAACTAAGCAAACAACTAGAATAGGCAAAGAATCACACAAATGGAGATCACATGGAGGGTTATCAAGGGGGAGGGGAGGAAGGTACAGGGAATAAGAAGCATAATTGGTAGGTAAAAAATAGACGGGGGAAGTTAAGTACAGTATAGGAAATGGAGAAGCCAAAGAACTTATATGTACGACCCATGGACATGAACTAAGGGGTGGTGGGAATGATGGAAGGGAGGGGGATACAGGGTGAAGGGGGATAAAGAGGAGAAAAAAATGGGACAACTGTGATAGCATAATCAATGAAATGTACTTTAAAAAGAGAAAGAGAATATTTATAGCAATATTGTTGGTGGTGATTGGATACCTAAGAAAAGGTATTAGAAAGAAACTAGGAAAGATACACAAAATTGAAGAAGTCTTAAGAGTAAACTACAGAAAAAAAATGCTTAAAAGGAAAATGCATAGAAGAGAATGGTGAAAATGATAATTTTGTGGTCTCTTCATTTTTATGTATGTAATCACCCCAGGCTCTAGAGTTTTTTGTATCTATCTTGAATTCAAAAACTTAATTGAACTCAAAACCTAATTGAAAATAATTTATTTTTAGACACAAAAGATTTCTAATAACCTATTGTCAATATTTCAAGAGTAGTTCTATGTACTGACTATGACAATGAATTTTATATTATTATAAAAGAAGCAGTCAACACAATTTTCAAACATATAAAAGACAAGAAACAAGATAAAATCACTCACGAATTTAACACCCAGAGATAATCACTGCTATAGTTACATGTACTCACTTCTAGTTCATATATAAATTGTGCATTTTAAAATTAGAATCATTCTGTAAATAACATTTGGTATTTTTTCACTTATTATATCCTAAGTTATCAGCCCATATTATTAAGTCTTTAAAAAGCATTTTTAATGGTTATTTTATCCTATTCCATATGTAGTATAACTGATAAAACTATCCCTGTATTAAGGTTGGATATTTAGGTTGTTACCATTTTTCTCTATTACAATAGTACTATAATAAACGTGTAGTAAATAAATCTTTTTGATCTTCTCCCTGATTACTTACTTACGAGTGATTAAGAGATCAAAGAATATTTTTAAAATTCTTTCTAGAGGTTGCCAAATTGCTTTACAGGAAGGTTTACTAACCTAACATTATGTTTATGGTATAATATAAGGACATTGGAAGACACATGGTAGCAGTTCAAAAGGCTGGGGTCTGCACCAGGCTCGACAATCACCTACCTATGTGACCTTGAGCAAGACACACAACTTCTCTGAACCTCGATTTATCCATCAGTTAGGAAACAGCATTGGTTTGTGCATTTTGTTTTTCTTTCTTTTCTCTTTTTTTTCCACTCACCCCACCCCACTCCCCTGATCCCACCCACCCCTTGGTTTTAATCCATGTGTCCTTTATAGTTGTTCCCCAAAACCCTTCCCCCTTTATGTCAGTGTTAACGAATCAAAAATAAGTATTAAATTTGATGTTTAAACAGAAACACATGTAAAACAAGCTTATCTACTGATTGGCTCACCAGAGGCTTAGAGGAAGCTAATCTTTTTCCCCTAGCAGCAATGAGTATTTGCGTGACTTTACAGAACATAACTACCATGAATAATGAAAATTAGAATTCTACTTTTCAAAGCTAGTCTAATCAGCTTTAATTACATACATAGCCTTTAGTAGTATGAGGAAAGTGACAGAAGCAAGAGCGAGGGGACTGGGGTCAGCAAAAGAGGTAGTCCCTGACAGCTGCTGCTATTTTATCTCCGTACCACGAACCTCACGGCTCTTCCCCGTCTAACATCCTCTGTGTGTCCGCTCTAAATTAATCTGGGCTCTTCACTGTTCCCTTCCTGCAGGTTTTTTGAGCTTCTCTCTCTGGCCTCAGACATTTAAAACTGGAAAACAAAAAATATAGCTCTCATCTCATTTAGGTTCTAGAGATACATTTCTTTTACAATATAGAGAAGTGTAAAGGGTTTTTTAAAAATAATCAGAATTTAAAGTTATTTGTGATTTCATTCCACATTCCATGAGTAAGATACACACATACACATTCAAATATGTAAATGTACATTTAAAGCCCACTGGGGCACAAACTTAAAAAGTCATATATAAGTAACAACAGGGACTTACTTTAGCACTTCTTATATGGCAAGGTACATCTTTAACTATATTACACTCATTTTTTCAAGAATTCTCTGAGACAATACGACGATCAACCCTCCTTTACAGACAAGTAGAAAACTTAGTATTCTCATGCTACAATTTTTATTTGAGAAACTAGCATGTATAATTTATTCTGTGCATTTAAAAAATGAATTGCATTATTCGAATAGGGCAAATGAAACAGACTTGATTGTTCTGGCCTTCCCTTCAAAATCTACCTCTCACATTTTCAACTCCCAAGCTATGGTAACTTGCAGAGCTATTTTTTTCCTATATCAAAATAAAGAAAATAAATTCAAATTATACTATATAAGAAAGTCTGACACAGTTTTCATTATTTGGTAATTTACTAATTTTCTTGTTTTTCTCCACATACATGCATAACAGATTAAGAGTTTAGCAACAGTCTTAAAATTATTTTAACATGGAAATCTAAGTTTTTTCTTGAACATAAAATTTACTGTCCAATTTAGGAAATAAAGTTAGAAAATATGTCTGGAATACGAAAGTCATTTCAGAGGTCAGTGCTGTTTTTAGAAATTTAAAATAGATGAGGTAATGAAAATAAGCAAATCTGTTTTACTCATTAAATGTCCCAATAAGATAAGTCTAAGGTTTAATAATAAATCCTTTAAGAACAATTTTATGTCAGAGTATAATTCAAGGACAGAATGAGATAGTAAAGACTGTCACATGAAAAAATTTCACTAAATATTTTTTTTTTAAATCTTCACCCGAGGATATATTTATTGACTTTAGAGAAAGAGGAAGGGAGAGAGAAAAAGAAACATCAATGTGGGAGACAAACATTGACTGGCTGCCTCCCATACATGCCCTGACTGGAGACTGAACCCACAAACTAGCTATGTGCCGTGTCAGGGAATCGAACCACCAACCTTTTGGTGTACAGGATAATGCTCCAATCAACGGAGCGCCCAGACAGGGCCTGAGGAAATATTTTACAAGTATTACACTTTCTGAAAGTAATCATATACACTGTAAAAATCTAAGAATTACAGTGTAGCTACAATTTTGCCTTATTCTCAAAAGTAAAATAAGCATGTTTTGTTTTACAACTAAAATACAGGACAACTGAACAAAAAGAATGCAGTATTATAACATGCAAGGCTGTGAAACGAAACCAGGTATTAACTAAAATCATTTAAGTCACCAAAAACTTAATCTATTTAAAACATATCTATACACTTTATGGAAATGTTTTAAAAATGACTTATTAACAAAAATACATTTATGAAAAATGTACTTTTATTACAATAAATCAGACTATCTTCCTGACTGGACCTTTTCTATGCAAAAATATCAGAAGTTGACACTGACCTTAACTTTTTTGATATCCACACATACACAAATATCTACGATTTGAAATTATATTACTTTTTAAAAGTATACTACACTGAAATAATTTACTGACATCAGCAAATATTTGAAGATGCAGCATTACATTGCTTCTAATGAAGCACAAGAGAAAATTAGCTGTCTGCTATCAGAGCAAAACAACATTATGAAATTAAGAAAATATTTAGAGAAAATAGTTTGATACTAAAACATAAAATCCACAGTTTAAAGGAAAGGTTTAGAATATGTGTTATAGAATCTGGTAAGTATGTATTTTTATTCCACCTATACCTGGGACTAGTTGGGTGGCCTTGGGCAAGGAAAATATTCTAACCTATTTAAACCTAAATTTTCTAATTTATAAAATAGAGATAACACTAACATACAGGATGTGTATTAAATGATACAAAGTACTTAAGAAAATGCCCTTTAAACACACAATAAATGGGAGCTATTATTATTATTGATATTATTAAAATCAGTTTCCAAAAGCAACCTGGTCAATACGTAACACTGTTAAAATATTTACATATTTATTGTTCTAGAAATACCGTTCATACTTATTTTTCTAGAAATACTGTTTTATTGTTGCTAATTGTGAGTTCAGTATTAATGTTAAATTATTATGAAACACTTGTTTAAAAAACAAATAAAAATTGCTTGGGTACGACCTTTATAACCAAAGGATATCATTCCAAAACCAGAAGAACCACGTCACATACATCCAGAATTTGGTTGCCAAATATATTCCAAGGGGCAATGCACTGTGCATTGAATGATCAAAAAAGGACCTGTAACAACAATAAAAAATATGAAAAAAAATTTTTTAAGAAAAAAAAAGTTACTAAGAAAGAAAGAAAACTAAGTGGCCACTAGCAGTATAATGGGCAAATAAATTGTATATTTATGTATGGAATGTTATGGAGCAATAAAATGAACATTCTACAACTAAAAAAAAGGACCTGTAAAACATAAGTTTTATAAAATTTGAGTTATATATTTCATTATGAAAATGAGTATTTACATATTTAAATGAAAATTACACATTTCGCACAATAAATTCTGGTTTAACCAAAATCCAGAAGTCTAGTATGCTTAAATACCAAGGCTGTTTTCATGGCAATCAACAATAAATGAGTTCACAGCTGATGACTCACCAAGATTGAAACTCCTTATTTAATTTACCAAGAGTTAAAATTATATTCCATTTACTTTTCAATGTCAACATTTCAGTATACTCCTACGCTCTTAATCAAAAGTTCAACTTTAGTAATGCTGCTATCATTCAGCATATTACTCACTGATGATATGTTATAATTTTGACAAATAAGTACAAAGCAATCTTCAAGTTTTTCTCTACATCATTATTTCTCTTAACCTACATACTGCTGTTAGTCTTCATCACATCTTTTCAAGTAAAATGAACTGCTAATTTAGTGGAATTGAAGGTCATTTACAGCATTTAGAGTTCAGGAAAAACAAGTTAATTAGTTATTATATTAATATATTAATTATATTATTAATAAATTTCATCAGACTTAAGCAGGATCAACCATCCATGTAGGCTACTTAGAAAATCTTGGTGAATTCCTGTTTATAACAGCCCTCAAAGCTCCTAGAAACACTTAAATGAGATTAATTACCTAGAATTAAGCTCCTTCCTAAGAATTAACACATTAGTGCATTGCTGATCATTCTCATCTCTGTGTAAATTATTTGCAGAACTCTTGTTTGAAACGGAAGTAAAAACAGAGTACTAAAGAAATGAATGGATGGTAAGTGAGATGTTCTGGATCACAGACACCTGCCTAGGCTTGCTAGATGGGCAACGTTAAGGAAATGGGATCTAGGGACAGGAGAAAAAGAAATGATCACAATGTTTCAAGAAAAAAGAAGGAGAAGAAGATAATAATCTAAAAAGACTGAGATTACTTCATATGCTTAGACTCTACCTTGCTACTAAAATCCACCCTCTTTCCTGCATACTGCCTGTAACCAAAGACAATGCAATTCCTATGGAAAGGTAAACAAGCAAACTCAAGTATTATAATCACCTAGAAATAAACAATATATATATTACATTTAGAGTTCAACAAATTCAAGTCCACTTTTACTGAGATGTTTTAAAACTGTATTTTAGCCTTAAAAAATTAATACTAGACTGTATTTGAAAGCACCTTTAGAATCAGTTTAACAATATTAAAATTTTTATATTTCACATATAAATTGCCAAAATTCTTTAACATTGAATTAAGATCAAACATGTAACATAAAGACAGTGTTCTGAACACATAAAACAATAATTTTTATATAGCAGGATCCAAATTATAATCTTTCATGTTTAGTTAAAAATATAGTTAAAAAAGACACTTACTTTGAAAGAAACTGTACTGTAGCCCAAACACCGCCATACATTAGCCCCTTAATGAGCCAAGAATCAATATTTAGGTCTGCTATAAATCCAACCAACCAAATAACTAGGAAAGGAGTTCCTAGCATTACTTTCTGCCGAAATTCCTGTACAGAAAAAAACAATTAGTCAGAAAGTTTTGCTTGTTTGTAGTAATTTCAATGTGAACCATTGTTGCCTTTGTGAAAACATGTAACAGAGTGAAATTCATTCATCCAAATAAGCTTACTGTATGTAAATAGGTATTATTCAAGATGTTAGTCTCTGTCTTCTGGAAACAGACAAAAAAAAAACCCCATAATTTAAAAGTGCCTTGTTGAAATTGTGAAAAATGAGAACAGAAGTTATGAGAGTGTGTCTAGACAGATAAAGAAGAGAGCAGTACCAGCTGCTAACACACAGACAGGCTAGAAAACAGTTCATGACAAATATCTCCCCATTTTACAAGGGGCACTGGTAACTGGAGACAAGGACAATCAGAATAACTGATGGTCTAAGAACTACATTAGATAAGAAACTGAGGATGCTTAGCCTGAAGAAGACATTTTGAATGATACATATAAACAGTATATCAAAACTTTGAAATTGAATAGATAATAAAATCCAACAATCTACAGAGTAGAATGGAGATTATGTGCCTCTGAAAACATATCAAAGTAGAATGCTTAGCACTCTAGAGATAGTTCTATTTCATTTTTATACTGGTCTGGTTGTTAGCAAGTCTATTCCAAGTATAAAACCTCTCTACTTCCTTGTAATATCTACCACAATTTTATCTTTGGAGCAACACAAAATCTATTACCTCTTCCCCATAACAGTCCTTTGCAAATTACATGCTGGTATCGAGTTTCTCAAGTTACCTTAGGTGAGAAAACTATATACTTTTTCATGTAAATGGCCATGTCTTTCCCAATTCAACCACCATAATTCATTTTCTGAACTAAATGTGTAATTTTAATTTAGAATAATTAAACATATCAAACTCCACAGTTTAATTTTATGCCGCAGTAAAATACGTGATCCTTCCAATCTGTTTTTCATCTCTAGTATTTGTGAATTTTATATCAAGACATTAGAGAAGATTTATAACTGGAAGAAAGAATGTGTAAGTCAGGGTATTAGGTGGGATTTGAAAGAGTCTTTTCTATAATTCTCTGTAATTTGGCTTGTTTTTAGCCAAGATACTTGCTTTCCCTCAGCAATGACCACATTTCTTCATCATTAAAAAACAAGATATAATTCATATATAGTAAAATTCATCTTTTCTGCATAGTTCTCTGAGTTTCGATTAACATACACAGTTGAGTAACTGGCAAGAAAATCAGACACAGAACAGTTCTATCCAGTCAGTAAATACCCTTGGTCCCAGTCGCAGCTCCTGGCACACACTAACCTGATTTCTGCCCCTATACTTTTTCCTTTGCAGGAATGTCACATAAATAGGATGATACCGAATACAATCATGTGAGTCTGGCTTCTTCCATTTCCAGAATGCACCTGACATTCATCCATGTTGTCATGTATATCAGCAGTTCTTTTTTAATGCTGAGTAGTATTCCATTACAGGATTTATCAGAGGGTTTTTTTTTTTTTCCAATCCATTCCTCAGCTAAGGGATTAGGGTTGTTTCCATTTTTGATGATTGTGAATAAAAGCCACTATAAACACTTACATACAAGTTTCCATGTAACCAAAGTTTGTTTCGCTTAGCTAAATACCTATGCATGGGATTTCTAGATTTGTTTTCAAACTGTCACTTAAGATGCATATTATAATATTATAAAGGTGTAAATGGTGACATGCTACTTTTTATAAATAAGAGAAATCTATTTTTTCTCATATTTTTGTGTGGAAATTTTCAAATATAGAGTAAATCTCAAAGAATTTTACACTGAATACCTGTACGTCCATCACCTAGCTTCTACAATTCAGTAATCTATTGTTCAATTAAACTTTTTATTTTGAGTAACTGTAGATCCACATGCAGTTGTAATAAATACCATAGACAGATCCCAAGTACCTTTTAACCAGGTCCCCCCAATGACTAACATCTAGCAAAAGCGTAATACAATACCACAACCAGGATATTGACATCGATACACCTAAGACACAGAGTATTTCCATCACTCTAAGGGTTCCTCCTGTTGTCTTTTTATAACAACCTCCCTCAAACCCTCTACCCTCACCCCGTAATTAACCTTGGGCAACCACTAATCTTTTCTGCATTTCTGTAATTTTGCCATTTCAATTATTTTATATAAATGAAATATTACAATATATAACCTTATAGGATTGGCTTTTTCAGTCAACATAGTTCTCTGGAAATTCATCCAGGTTATTGCATGTACTGTTAGTTCACTGTTTTTTATTGCTGAGGACTATTCCATGGCATGAATGTATTAATACTACAGTTTACCCACGGAGGAATTTTGGGGTTGCTTCCAGTTTGTGGCTATTATGAATACAACTGCTATAAACATTCACATTCAGGTTTCTCTGTGAACATAAGTTTTCATTTCTTTGGGATAAATAATTAAGAGTGAAGTTTCTGGGTTGTATGATAATTGCATCTTAAGTTAAAAAAAAAACTGCCCAACTGTTCTCCAGAGTGCTGTACTGCTTTACATTCCCTCCAGCAATATATGAGGAGACTGGTCTCTCTGCATCCTCGCCAGCATTGGAATTCACAACTTTTAAGTGTATGAAAGTAAGTCGCTGTGGTTTTAAGGTGCATTTCCCTAATGACTAACGATGTTGAACATCTTTTCATGTACTTATCTGCCATTTTTATATCTTCTTTGGTAAAATATCTCTTCATGTCTTTAGCCTATTTTCTACTTTGACTGATTTTTACTTTTGAGCTTTGAAAGTTCTTTATATATTCTGAAAATTAGTTCCTTACTGGATATGTGTCTTGCAAACACTTTCTCCCAGTCTGAAGTTTGTCTTTTCATCCTAAAAAACAGGTGTTTCATTGAACTAGTTTTAAATTTTGAAGCTCAACTGACCAATTTTACTTTAATGAATCATGCTTTTTGTGTCATGTCTGACTCTTTGCCTACCCCTATAGTCTGATGATTTTTCTGTTTAAAACTTCTGTAGTTTTATGTTCTACATGTAAGTGTGTGAACCATTTTATTTTTTATATGGTGTGAGATTTGAGTAAGGTTTTATTTTTATTTTTTGTGTATGCATGTCCAAATGCTTCACCATTACCTGTTGAAAAGGTTATCTTTCCTCAGTTGAATTGCTTTTCACTTTTGTCAAATCAGCGAGCATATCTTGGTGGTTCTATTTCTGAGCTCTCTGTTCTGTTCCATTGATCTCAGTTTATTCCTTCAGCAACGAAGGAGGAATATAGTCAACCTGCATGTTGACTACAGAAAATATTGCTGGGCTTTTTATTTAATTGCACTGAATCGGTATATCAGTTTTGGGAAAACTGACATTTCCTATATGGAGTCTTCCAATTCATGAACACAGTATGCCTTTCCATTTATTTATATCATCTTTGACTTATTTCATTGGCATTTTAAAATTTTCAGTATACAAGTACTTTATGTGGCCCTGACTGGTGGATTGGGCATCATCCTGCAAAGCAAAGGATCACCAGTTCAATTCCCAGTCACAGCACATGCCTGGATTGTGGGCCAGGTCCCCTGTTGGAGGCATGAGAAAGACAACCTCTTGGTTTCTCCTGCACATTATTTCTTTCCCTCTCTTTCTCCCTCCTTTCACCATTCTCTAAAAATAATTAAGTAGAATTAAAAAAAAAAAAAAAACAAGTACTTTACATATCTGGTTTGATTTACCACTTAAGTATTTAAATTTTGGGGTTTCTTTAGCACGTCTAAATAGTACTTTATTTTTTAACTTCAATGCCCACATGGTTATTGCAAGTATATAGAAATAAAATACATTTTAAATATATTTACCTTATATCCCGTGACCTTGCTGAATTCATTTATTAGTTCTAGAAGTTTATTTCACAGATTCCTTGGGATTTTCTATGTAGACAGTCAATGTCAACCACAAACAGGGACAATTTTATTATTTTTTCCTTTCTGGTTTATATGCCTTTTAATTTCCTTTCTTTCTATTACTAGGTAGAATTTTCAGTACTATGTTGAATAAGAGCAGTAATAGGGATATCTCTGCTTCGTTCTTGATCTTAGTTAGGGGTAAAGCATTCAGTCTTTTACCATTACGAACAATGTTAGTTGAAGGTTTTACATATGTTCTTTATAAAGTTCAGGAAATTCTTCTCTATTCGTATTTTTCTCAGACTTTTATCATGAATGGACATTGATTTTTAATAAATGCCTTTTGACTGATATAATCATCAACTTTTTCATTTTTAATCTGTTAATATGGTGCATTACACCAAATAATTTTTTAATATTAAATGGGCCTTGCATCCCTGGAATAAATCACGTTTGGTCATGGTACATAATTCCTCTTAGTAGTGCTGACTTCATTTGTTAATACTTTGTTAAAAATTTTTGAGTCTATATTTATGAGGGATATTGGTCTATAGTTTTCTTTTTTGTACTGTCTTTGGCTGGTTTTGGTATTAGGGATACATATGGTTACCACTCTGTTACTCCCATATGTAAGCAACTTAACAATATTCTTACATGTGAAGTGAGTTTCTTATAGATAGCACATAGTAGGGTCACACTTCACCATCCACACTGCCAATATCTGTCTTGATATATTTAGATCATCTGTCTTGATTTATTTAGATCAATATTTGACTTGATATATTTAGATAATTTGCATTTAACATAATTATTAATGTTAGGGTTTAAGTCTGTAATTTTATTTTTTATTTTGTCTGTTCTGTTTTTTGTTTGTTTTCTTTTTTCTGCCATCTTGTGGGTTACTAGAAAGCTTTCTAGAGTTCTATTTCATTTACCTACAGTGTTGCTGAGTAGAGTTTATTTAATGATTACTCAAAATATTACATTATATAAACATAACTTATCACAGTGTACTGGTGTGATAAGTTTTTTCATTTGACCAGTTCAAGTGAAGTCTGGAAAGGTTACTCCCCTTTATGTCCCTCTACCCTCCTTTATTTGTATTACAAATTATCTGAATATATTCTCTACATAGACTAGAGCCACATCAGGCAGCATCATAATTTTTGCCTCACCTGTCGAGCAAAATTTGGAAGACTTAAGAGAAAGAGAGTCTACTGAATTTACCCATAGTTTTGCTTACCATAATTATGTGTTCCAAGATTCTCGCTTTTATCATTTCTTTTGTTTAGAAAACTTCTCTTAGCCACTCTGTTAGGATAGGTCTGCTGATGACAAATTCTCTTAGTTTTCCTTTATCTGAGAACGTGTTGATTTCTCCTTCATTCCTGAAAGATACTGTCCACTGGAATGGGATGATGGGTTGCTAGTTCTTTCCACTCAGCACTTGGAAAAAATGTGCCAGTTCCTTCTGGGGTCTATGATTTCTCTCCATCTTCCAGTCATTTGAATTGTTTTACACCCTATTGGTAAAGGGATTTCAAGATTTGTATTTTTTCCAGAAGTTTGACTCTGGTATGTTCAGTGAGGATTTCTTTGAGTCTTTTCTGTTTAGGATTAATTCTATTTTTTAATCTGTAGTTTTGTCTTTTGCTAAATTTGGAGAATTTTTTGGCTACTATATCTCTGAGTGCTTTTTCAGCTTCACCTTTTTCTCTTCTTCTGGGACTCCATCACATTAATGTTATATTCTGTTATAACCACGGGTCTCTGAGGCTGTAACAGTTTTTTTTAACAGTTTATTTCCTTTTGTTGTTCAAAAGGAGTAATTTTTATTGTTCCATCTTCAAGGTCATTGATTCTTTTTCCTCTGTCACCTATATTCTGCTGTTGAACCCATCCAATGATTTCTTTTGGCTATTGTAATTTTCATTTTAAAATTCTGATTTGGTTTTTCTTTATATTCTATTTCTATGTTTTTATTTCATTGCTAACTCTATTTTTCATTTGTTTCAAGCATGCTCATAATTGCTCAGTGAAGCTTTTTTATGACTGCTTTAAAACCTTTTATCAGGTAATTCTAACAACTCTTATATTGTTGGCACCTGTTGATTTTCTTTTCACTGTTCCAGATCTTCTTGGTTCTTAGCACGGTGGGTGATTTTTGTTTGAAACCTGGCCACTCTGGATATTGTGAGACACTGGATCTTAGTTAAACCTTTTCTTTTAGATGGATTCCTCTGTGTAGCTTGAGAGGTGAGTGAGGCACTCTCTCTTTCCTGCTAGGTGGGGTGCAAATCCAGGATTCCTACGTGGCCTCCACTAACACCTAAGGACTGGGCTCCTCATTCTGGTTGACCAAAGCTGGGACTTCTGGCTCTCCACTGTACCTCTACTGATGTCTCCAGAGCTGGGAGCAGTGCCTCATTACTGTTTCCTATGTGCTCTCCACTGATACAGCAGAGGATGGAACTTCATTAACAGCGAGTGGGAATGAAGTCCCAACTCTCTACGCAGCCTTTCCTGACACCACCCCCTAAAGAGAAGTTGGAGCACCTCATTATAGCCTGCTAAAGGCACAAGTCCAGGTCTTTGCTGGTGTGAATCAGGGTGGGGCCACAGTTTTTCTGTATGTTTGACTTTAGTAGAAAGTTACTTTCTAAAAGTTTCTATTTTGCTAAACTGCCTCTTTTGTGGTCTTTTTACTAGGGAATAAATTTTTTGTTGCAGCTTTTTTTGTCTATACCCATTTGTGATTCTACATTATTAGCTTTGTCAGGCACAATAAAACTCCAAAAAACAAAACCAAAAACTATAGGGAACACAACACCATGTCATTCTTTGGGTCCTGAGTTCCCTAGCCACTCTCTTAATTCCATCATCCATTCCATCTTCTCTCTCTCCATCTTCATATATTCCAATTCTCTCCATCTTCCACCGCCTTTATATATTTGTTCTATAAATAATGTCCAGGTTTTTTACTTGTACTTAGCAGAGAGGAAAAGCAAAAGGCACATACTACTCCATCTTCCCAGATTTCTTTTCACATAATCAATAAACAACATTAAAGAGGAAGATATATGAGATTACCACTGTTAATGAAAGGGATAATGGATTTTTTTTTAATGTGGAGAAATACTACTTTAGAGATTTCCACCTAATTTCTTATTAAGCAAGTTAACACTTATTTAACCATAAATCTCCATGTCTAAAATCTCATCTTAAAAAACCCAAGAGCTTCTAAAATAGTTTTCTAAAATCAAGATTCCTTCCATATCCAACTGTCTATGAGTACTGTCCAGAATTTTTTTGTGTGTGATGACTTATTCTTAGTGTAACTATTGAGTCCTAAGTGTTACTGTTTCCTTGTGTAGTTTGAAATAAGAACATACTTCACAGACTACCAAATCAGGTTCATGATTTAAATTTCTCTAATTCAGATGGAAAGAGAACAGTCTAAATAATTACAAGTACTTAATTCAAAAAAGCCCCTAACCAACATATATTTTTATGTAGTAACCTTTTTTAAAAAGTAATATATTTTAAGCTACCAATGCAAAAAAAACAAAACAATGCAAGAAACACCCAACTACTCAAGTTCTGAACTAACCATCATAAATACAAATGTTAATAAAACTGTGCTAAACTTTTTAATGAAATTCTCTTTTTTTAAACCAAATCATATCCAGCACTTCTGGTCAAAATGGCAGCATCAGTGAACATGGCTCACCTCCTTGAACAATCACATCAAAATTACAACTAAACTATAGAACGCCCATCATTTAAAACCAGCAGAAATCAAGCTAGATAGAAGTCCTACAACCACAGAATTAAAGAAGTGTGGGGAACCGTTCCAAGCATGGGAAATGTGGCTCAGCCCCCACTCAGAAAAGCCAGTGGGGAGCGAGGTTGGCGGGCAGGACCCACGTCCATGGATAAGTTCTCCAGTGGGAAATCAGGCCTGCATTGTACCCAGACTGCTATGAGACTTGCTCTTGCTGAAACTTCCTCACCTTGAATTGAGAAAGCAAATGTTTACTGAATATTTTTATCTTTACAGAATCTGGGCTAGACCCTCCAGGTATGGGACATAGCCGTTTTGACCATTTCTCCTTTTACATTGCAAATGTCCTCCTTTGATGTATTCAGTGACATCCTCTCTGTTGTCAGCAAAAGATAATCACCTAAAACAAACCTTTGTATAGTAAAGAGGACCTTCTTTGATGCTTAGGGGCCTGAAAAACCTATAAAGGCTGGTCAAGGCAAGGCTCTTGGCGCTCCCCCCTTGAGGGAGTGGCCGAGGCACTCAGAGGCACTCTCCTCTTGAGAGAGTGGCCGCACAGTCCCTTTTCCCCCACAGGACGTCTGTAGTCCCTGTGTATGTGTATTGGAATACTGAAACCTCAACAGCAGATCTTGCCGGCCGAGATCTGCGTCAAAAAAGAAACCACATCAAAACTGGTAGGAGGGGTAGAGTCACAGAATGTGCTGGTCCCACACCCATGTGTGGAAGGTAAATACTGGGAGGGATATCTGAGGAGCGAGGGGTCCCATCCCCACATCAGGCCCTCAAGCCCAGGGTTCCAGGGCCATGAAGGTTCCCATAACTTCTGGCTGCAAAAACCAGTGGCAATTGAGGTGGTGGAAGACAGAAACTGCTGGAATCCCTGGCAGTTCCTCTTAAAAGGCCCATGCACAGATGTATTTTGACTCACTCCCTGTGAGTGCCAGCATGGGGGCAGTAGATTGAAAGACCTCAAAAACATATGGGGAGGAACCGAATTGCCCAACATAAGGCAAGAGCTTTCTCCCAAAAAGAAATGTTGGCAGAGTCCATTGTTCCTGTTCTGGGCCCTCCCCTAACACAGCAGGATGGGGGAACCACATCTTAGACTCCATCAACCTGGCTCACAGTGTTTGCCCCACATTGGTGATTCCCTGAAGCCCTGCCCCATCCGACTTTCAGACCCACCCAAGCTGTCCCCAGTGACTTTTTAATAGGAATGGCTTGTCTTGACCCATACTTCAGATCTTCCTAAATTCTTTCAAACAAGCAGCATCTGGCTTTGGCAAGCCCTGTACCTCTCACTAAGTTGCCCAAGGCCCAGCACTACCAACAGCCAGTCTTGTTCAAAACCTGGCCTCACCTGGGCACCTCCAAGCCCAGCACAAGTAACAGCCATCTGCAGATCGCTTTGTAGCTTATGCTCTGTGTCCCTGGACAGAACACAGTCAGTGGCTGACCTTGGACGTGCCAATAGCAATCAAGGCTCAACTACAACAGGAGGGTGCACACAGCTCACACAGTGGGTGCACCTTGAGTATCCAGCTTGAGTAATAGGGGAGGCTGTGTCACTGGACTCTATCAGATGTAGCAGCTCTACCTAACACATAGAAATGAACACAGGGAGGCTGCCAAAATGAGTAGATAAAGAAACATGCCCGAGTTGAAAGGGCAGAACAAAACTCCAGAAAAACAACTAAACAAAATGGATACAAGCAAGCTACTAGATGCAGAGTTCAAAACATTGGATATAAAGATGCTCAAGGAATTTCGTAAGGACCTCAATAGCATAAAAAAATCCAATCAGAAACAAAGGATACACTAATTGAAAGAAAGAACAATTTACAATTTTAAGGAATCAACAATAGAGTGGATGAAGCCAAGAATCAAATCAGCAATCTGGAAATAAGGAAGCAAAATGCAACCAATCAGAACAGCAAGAAGAAAAAAAGAGTCCAAAAAAGTGAGGACAGTGTAAGGAGCCTCTGGGAAAATTTCATGCATACCAACATTCGTATCAAGGCGGTGTTAGCGGAAGCAAGAAATTGGAAACCTATTTGAAAAAATAATGACAGAAAACTTCCCTAATTTGGTGAAGGAAATAGACATACAAGCCCAGGAAGTGCAGAGATTCCAAACAAGATGAACCCAAAGAGGCCCCCACTCAAGACACATCATAATTAAAATGTCAAAGGTTAAAAGCAAAGAATCTTAAAAGCAGCAAGAGAAAAGAAGTTAGTTACCTACAAGGGAGCTCCCATAACACTGTTAGCTGATCTCTCAAAAGAAACTTTGCAGACCAGAAAGGATTGGCAAGAAACATTCAAAGTGATGAAAAGCAAGGACCTACAACCAAAATTACTCTATCCATCAAAGCAATCATTATACAATGGAAGGACAGGTAAGAAAGAGATCCCCAGACAAGAGAAAGCTAAAGGCATTCATCACCACCAAATCAGTATTACATGAAATGTTAAAGGGTTTTCTTTAAGAAGAAAATAAAAAATATGAACAAAAACTGGTAATAAACATATATCAATCATATATCTATGATTCTAAAAAACAATATAAACAAACAAGCAGAACAGAAACAGAATCATAGATACAGAAAACATTTTGATGGTTGCCAGATGGGAGATGCTTTGGGGGACTGGGTGAATAAGGTCAAGGGATTAAGAAGTATAAATTGGTAGTAACATGGGGGATGTAAATACAGCACAGGGAATAAAATAGCCGAAGAACATATATGCATGACCCATGGACAACAGTGTGGGGACCGCCTGAGGCAGTAGGAGAGCTGCATTGAGGGATGTAAAGGGGAAAAAACTGGGACAACTGTAACAGCATAAACAATAAAATATAAAAAAATTAATACAAATCATATCCAAACACATAAACCTGATATATAGTTCACTATTGCTATAATAAGTAACTTCAAATGTTAATGATTATCTAGAATTTACAATGTCATTTTCATCTAATAAAATTATTATTTTTTAAACTTTAAAATATTTACACTGAACAAATTAAAGCATATAGATTATGGGACCTCCCAAAGTAATACAAGACACTTTTATTATTAGATTAGTTATTTATAATATGAGACACAAGCTATTTTCCACTCTGTTGAGCAAAATTGCTCTAAATCCTGGAGGATAGAATGACATCAAAGAAAATAAATAATAAACCATTTTATATCATATTTAATAGTGAAATGAAAGAGATAACATAACTTGTAAAAACTGTTCATTATTCTCAACTACGGCATTAAAAATAGGGAAGTTTATAAACATTAAATCTAATTCTTGTGATGCCTAAGTAATACAGCACTAAACTTTTCAGCTCATTAAGGAAGTGTGAACGACAAGTAACTGAGTCATGTTTTCAAATGCTTCCCTTTATCCAAAACTTGTCATTTTGTTCTGATAACAGACAGATCAACATTAACTTTAAACCTATACCACTGGAACAACCTGAAAAAGACATACATAAGATAATACTCAAGGATTAATGCTATCAAGTAGTGATGACTGACAAGTTAGCAAATACCTTGTCAATTATTTAGGTATACAAAGAAATTGTCAGTCAGCTAATTTTTCCTTTTTTAAGAGAAATTTTTAAGGAATACAGGCCCTTTTGAGAAAACATTCTTAGTTTGAAATAATATAATTACAAATAAGCAATTGAGCCAAAAGTCACATAGTTTATAACTGAAGGTATATGAAAGGTCTAAAATGGGGTCTCTAGAAAAGTGAAAAATATGTTTACTCTCATTAAAAAAAGTTACAATATATTACAAAAAAATGAAAAGCTTAAATTAATTCAAGGTAGAGTTGTGAGGAGTTAAAAAAAGATATGTATTAGGACTAAGATTTTTCACAACTGATTACCATACTAACAAATGCATTTAAACAGGGAAAATTTTTACCTGTCTACTAGTCAACAAAGGCCAGCTGAATCAATGAACTAAAATTTATGCTAGTAGACTATGGAGATTAAAACAATTTCACATATACCCTTCTTAACACAAACAGGCCATCAGCCAAATAGGCGGAGCCCTGAAAACTTTGCTGTAAAACTTTATTTTATCCTGGATGAAATACTATTTTAAAAATTACACTGGCGGGGGGGTTTGGCTGGGGTGGGGTGGAGGGATGGGAGCAAAGGCACACAACTGTAATTGAATAACAATAAAAAATTAAAATTAAAAAAAAAGAACTTAAAAAAAATTACACTGGCAATGTCAAAATTAAAGGCTGCAAATACTCATGCTAAGAAAGTATACTATGAATCTTACTTAAAAAGACTATGTATTTGAAAATCTTCAGTCTTGAATTTACCTTATCAGCTTTCAGCTTTCTAAGGAAAGATGGATTATCGTATCCTTTTGCTTGCCTTGCCTCTTGCAAATGGTTGATCATCCACACATTTTTTCTCTGCTTTGCCAAATCAAGTGCTGACTCGCCCTGAATGTAAGTGGAAAAAATTCATATTAAAAATAAAAGAAAAAGCAAAGTATTTTAGTTACTAACTTTTAAAGCACATCCATAAAAATAAATTAAATGCACTATTAGTTCATTAATACAGTTTTTACATTGGGCAGTCAATTAATAGAAGAATCTAAATCATTACACATTACTTATTTTGATTTCCCATTCAAGGTACAATAAAAATTTTATTTACTCATAACAGATTCTATTTTTGCTTGCATTTTGACTTATATTAGAGAGCAAATCAAAAAGTAGGTATTTCAGCATCTGCTGGATCAGAGGATATCATTAAGTTTATCAATTATTTCATGTTCTTTAAAGATTTCATTAGGAATAGTTACTGCTGTGTAACATCCTGCTATAATACCACATTTCCAGAACTTTCAGTTTAATTTCAGTGATAAAAGTCTACAGATAAGAACAGAAATGAAAAAGAAAAGTCAACTTCTACTACTGTTCTACTGCCATTCTTCATCATCTTAAATTCATTCACCCACCGAAAAATTTCCAAAGAGAGAAAGAACAATAACAACAAAAACTCAAGTTCTAAACTTGTAGCTCCTTTTTATTTCCGCAAAAAGAATGCCAAGAAATGTAAGTAAACAGACTAAAACAATTTAAAGGAAATATGAAACAAGAAACAGCATTCCTAATTCTAGACCTATACTTCTTTTAGCCTTTATTAATTTAAAATCTTATTTCTCCTGCAGTCAGATACCTACATATCTATTCTATTTAATATTCTCCAGTATTTACCTAGTTCTTTAAGTATGAAAGTGAAATTAAACAGTTTGCCAAAAGTTCAAGAATGTATGAATGAATATTCAAAATTACTTAAAAAATACTGAAATTTTATTTTAAAAAACTGGATGAAAATAAAGGAATAAGGAGCATTGAGGTGCCTTACTTAATGAGGGATGATTATCAAGTATGAAGTACAGTTTTTTTTAAACCTGAAAAACAAAAAGCAGCAAACAAAAAAATAAACAGACCACTACCACCAACTGTAACAACACCACAATAACAACAAAAAACCCAACTAATCCTTTAATAAAAAGATCAATAGTATTTAATTAGGAATAGGCTAATCTAGGTGGGTCTTCTACAAATAGGAATATTTACTTTAAAATATCTCCTTACCTATTCAAAGATTCTATCACCTAAGTTGTCAGAACCAGCTAATTAAACCAAACTATAAAGTTTACCTGAATAAAAGCAATCCCTTGGATAACAACTCCCAGAGAATATTCTGCAGTTGCCTCGGTCCAGCTGAGCATCCCTTCCACTAGAGGGCCATGTGACACCTAGGGATTGCCTAGATAAAAAGATGGAGGGAGCTTTAAAAAATCTTTCAACTACTCCTCTAGTCAACTGACTGCTTTTGTAGTTCTTTTATTCAGCTGGTAAAATAAACAAGCAATTAATTTAAAGAACTGTATTAAAACCAGGGTTCCGAATGAAGCCTATACTTGCTCACTCCATGTGTTAGCTAAAATAGTAAACAATAACAACAGCAGTAACAACAAGAATTCATGGAGTATTTATGGATGAAGCGATTTGTATAAAAGAAATTCTTCGAGGATTTTGCTGAAATAAACATGGAAGGTGGAGAGTGGAAGATCGTATTTTGCCTAAATGAGCTGAATTTCATTATTCAAACTAAGGAAAATTCTTCCTTGGAGATCATCCAGGTCAGTTTACTGAAGAAGTAATGGAAACTATTGTCTGAAAACAGTTTCTTACCTAATTTAAAGAAACTACATTAAGATTCTTCCAATTCTTAATTAACAAAGCTCAAATTTTACATTCTTCACATGCTAAAAATTACATCCTTTGATAATTTTAGAAAGAAAAATTTACAAATGCTTGGGCATCACTCAAAGATTGTTTCCCCAATATTCAATTCATCTATATTAATCTATAACCAAAAACAGGTGCAAAGGGGTAAAATACTTTTTAAAAAATCCACAAATGAGATGTTACCATAAAAAATAACTATATATGTCACTTAGAGAAAGTCTCAGTATCCCAAATCACCACCCCCACTGTTATTACCTAAAATTCAAATTCTTAAATTCTTTTGAGTCATCAGATAAAAGCCATTGGCCCTCTCCCCAGAAAAATGACGAAATGTAACTTTTTAAGTAACAATTTCAGAGGTCCATAGACCCCCCCTCCTAACCAAAATCTACTGGTGGGTCCCAGATTAAGAACTTCTAATCTAGAGTAAATGGCCTTTTTTGATCTTTCTAAGGAACAAAATAGCCATTTGCAAGTTACCCTCCATTTAATATGAATTGTCCCCAAAATAAGTTCTAACTTCTTTTGATAAAAGAATTTGTTTATACATTAAAAGAAGAGAATCCCTTACTCAAATAATTAATTTACAAGGGTAAATACCTAGTTAATATAAGGACAGATTTCTGAGAAACTTAAGCTTCACCTTATGTAGGCAATAAGTATTTTAGAAGAAATAGGATCAAATGACAGTTATTAACTAACACAAAGTATAATTTTGCATATTCTTTGAAGAATGTAACTTTTACTTGCTATTAAAGCCATATCCAGATTTGTAGGCTACATCTTTCTGTTATAACATAATTAGTACCAAACTGTTTCTTAATACTTGAAAAAAAATGTAAAAATATAGAGATATAAATCAATTTTATTTGTTAAATTCTTGGACATAGAATCTAGGCTGATTTTTTAAATCAATAAATTGCCCCCTTTCAAAATTTTCAACAATTTAAGTTTACTTAATTAACTTGGCATTCCACATAGCTAAAAGGCACCACCTTAAATTACATGTAACTAAAGCAGAACCAATTCCTATCACCTTCACCCCAGAAAGTTATCCTTCAGCCTTCAGAACCTCAAAACATATCCACAAGACATTCAGTTGTTCGAACCAATACGTAAGTCATCAATGTTGTTTCTTTCACCCTCATATCTAATCACTTCATTTCTACTTTAAACTATCATTTCCAAATCAATTTGTATCCCTCCATCTTTACTCCTTCAATAATAGGTTAAACTAAATTGTCACTTGCCTGACTTACTGCTATAGCCTAATTGATCTTCATCGGTCCCTTCCATTTCCTTAATTCTTTAATGCATTCTTCATACAGCAACCAAAGTAACCTTTTAATAATGTTTAAAACACAAAGATTATGTAACTAGCCTACATAAATCCTTCCAATCATTTCTCAGGACTGAGAATACAATTAAAGCTCCTTATTATGGCCCTGCATGATCTGGCACCTGCTTCTGTCAGTGGCTTCACTCCCTCCCTCACTGCTATCAGTCCAGGCTATCATTTCTGCACCTGCAATACGGCAAGCTTATTCCTGGTTTATTCACTATCCCTGGGCCTTGCACGTGCAGGTTCCTCTACATGGCAAGACTTTTCCCACATATCTTTGCATAAATCACTCTCACATGATGTGGCCCCCTCAGCCCAGCCCTCATCACTCTACCACATTTGTCTCTGTGCTCATGTGCAGTTAATTTACTATTGTCTATTCCCTCAGTACAATGCAAGTTCTGAGAGAATAAAGACTTCACCTATCAGGTGAAGGGACTAGTTAAAGAACACATATGAAGAACCCATGGACATGAACAACTGTGAACAGACAGATTATGGAAGTGGGGGTGGGCTGGGTGGAGGAGGGCAAAGGGGGAAAAAGTGGGACAATTGTAATAGCATAAACCATAAAATATTTTGCAAAGAAAAACAAACAAAAAAGACAATCTGTCTTAAATACTGAGATTTCCCAGCACTGAACACTGTTGTATGAATTAATAAAATATTTCCATTACAAGATGGTGATTAGACTTCAGCATACTAGGAATGCCAAGTTCCAGTAGAAAAGACATCTGGTACTTATTTTATCATTTTAATTACATAAAAAGTACATTTTAAAACAAAAGTCGACTTTTCCACCAGTGTGGATAGAAAGATTATTTGCACTTTGAAAGTGTAAATGTTCCCTGAGCAGCTGAAACAACTCCTATTTTCTTTAAAAATAATGTCATTCCAGAAACTACCAGGGAAATAATTACATTTAAAATATTCTTGTCAACAGATCACCCTGATTATACATGGCAGATAAAATTGAAATATTCATAAAGAGAAAAGTGACTTAAAAATACCATAAATTTAAATAAAAGTTCTACAGGCAAAATAATTTACCTTAGTTACTAATATTAGATTCTGCAAGGCATTCACATGAGCTAGTTAAAAAAGCTACATTCCAGTTTATCCTAGCTTGGTACCAAATAAAAACATGTGTCTGAACCTAGAAAACATTAAAAGTATAAGGTTCAAACCTTTTAAGTCTTTTCAAATATTCTACTCTTACTATTACCTGTCTAAATTTATTAGAGATTATTTCTCTTACTAAGACTGATCAAAAGTTTCTGCGATGGTTAATGTGGAGTGCAAGTGCTCAGTATTTATTTGAAACGACATTAAATTTACAAACTACACCTCAAATACTTAAAAATCATGATCAAAGGGAAGTTATCTAAAATTTTATGGAGACAGAAAAGATGTTATTATTTTACCATAATAATTTTTTCCATTACCATTCAGTCCTCTTATACCCCTCCACCTCCCAGCAATCACCACACCACACTAACTCAATTAAAAATGGACAAAGGACCTGAATACACACTTCTCTGAAGAGGACATACAGATGGCCAACAGACGTATGAAAAGAAGCTCAATATCACTAATCATCAGACAAATACAAATTAAAACCACAGTGAGATATCATCTCACACCTGTCAGAATGGCCATCATCAATAAATCAACAAACAAGTCCTGGTGAGGATGTGGAGAAAGGGGAACCCTTTTGCATTGTTGGTGGGAATGCAGACTGGTGTAGCCACTGTGGAAAGCAGTATGGAGATACCTCAAAAAGTTAAAAATGGATCTGCCTTTTGATCCAGTGATCTCACTTGTGGGAATCACTTCTGGGAATAAGCCACTATGTTCACCACAGCATTATTTAAAATTGCCAAGATATGGGACATTCACATAATGAAATACTACTTGGCCTTTTAAAAAAGAAAAATTTACCCTCTGCAACAGTATGGATGGACCTGGAGAACATTAAGCTAAGTGACATAAGCTAGTCAGAGAAAGACAAACACCATATGATTTCACTCATATGTGGAATCTAATGAACAAAATGAACTAACAAGGAAAATGGGGGCAGACTAACAGACGGAGAGCAGGATGACAGCTAAGGCAGGAGAGGTTAGGGGGTGGAGGGACTGAGCAAAAAGGAAAAAGGACTCATGGACATGGACAACAGAAAAGATGTTTTTAAACGCTCAAAATATACACTACTAGCTTCAAACTCCAGAACCATGTAGTCATCTTGTCGTAATTCTTTGGTATTCCTACAATTTTGACATACTGATATGGCTCTTGACAGTGTATGAAGACTCACTATTTGCCATATTGAAACTGGTTCTATCTTTTCAATATATATACCACTAAATATCTTGAAATGTGTTCCTGGGGCACAATCACTTTAGGAATGTCTGTCTGGTAGCAAAGAAAAGAAAAATAGCACTCTAAAGCAATTCAGGTTACACAAATCAGTAATCTCACTGATTTTTTTTCTTAGGGGGTTATTGGTCAGATTTAGTCAAACTCCTCCTTCCTTTTCTTCTAGGCCTAACTTACTAATTACAGTGTTATGAATCTTTCAGAGTTTCCTATTTAAAAATGTTTGGAAAAGCAAGAATTTATCTCTATAATTTCAGAGTGGTAGAGAGGTATACTACTCAAGTCATGAAAACTAACTTAGAAGTAAAGCTCAAAACTATACAACATTCAGTCAGTCAACAAATACTTAAGAGTATCCATCACGTGTCAGGAACTATGGTAGAAACAAGAAGACTTTAAATTTTAAAAGAGAGAGAGAGAAAGAAAGATAAAGAAAATACATGGTTTTCTCAATTTCTTAGTTTCCAATGAGATACTTTATATTTACTTTTGACTAAATATTTTTAATTAGACTCATTTCTAAATATTGATTATATTAACTGAATTAGGTTTCTTATAACTAGTCTAAGCTACTTCATTTTAATAGTTTAACCTTCACTTTTTAGAGGAACCCAGTAGAGAAAGAACTAACATTGAACATAAATCAATGGCCTGATCCAGCAGGAGATAACCTACTTTTTGATTGCCATTTCAGATAATTACATGGCTTGAATCCCTTTCATATTTAATTAGCACATATCCCTTGGAGATTTAAAAAACATGACTCAGAAAAAACTATAGCTTATACTCAAAATTAAACAATATTTGTCATTGGTACCAAGTTATTTATGAATGCAAATTACTTAAACATGATGTTTAAAAGTTTAAAGTCATTTCACAGAAAGAACCTGTTGTTGAAAGGTGAGGTGGATCCTTAAGCTTCAAGAATGAGTATGGTTACCCAAAATTTAAAACTACCAATAAAAAATTCCTACAGGTATTCATAAAATATCCACAAATTTCTAAACGCTCAGAGTATAACTGGTAACTGAGTTCTGCTTAGGTAATTCCGCCTCTTTCTCCTGGAGGAGTCGGCGTTGGGAGAACAGGGGCTCTCCTCTAAATGTCGTAATGATGTTTACCACATTTAAAGGTCTTGACCTTTAAAAAATAAGACAATAAATGACCTGGTCAAAAAATTACTAAAAGTTACCACAATGTGGTTTAACTACAAACTTATGACTCTCTGTAATGACCTTTTTGAAGAAACCAGAAAACTGTTCCCTTCAGCTATAAAAATACAGATTATCTAATTTCATTTCCAAAAGTAAATAAGAATTCACTAATGAAAAGGCCACCAAAATCTGAAAATTACTTCAATACTAAAAGATGAAAATAAACAAACCAGTCTTTCACAATAAATTCTTGTATAGAGGCAAGTAGTTGAGTTTAAATATGAAGTTTCTTCCATCTTTGACAGTCTGTGAAAGAACTTGTTTTATTAAGAAATTTACTTCTCAGTAACCACAATGCACACAGCATAATAAATACAGGATATTTTTACCTTGATATTTTGAGCATCAACATTAGCTCCAGCTTCCAGAAGAAGACTAATGACTGTGGTGTTCCCTGCTAGTACTGCCCAATGCAAAGCAGTGTTTTTGTGATACTTGTCACCAAGGTTAACTGAAACATTGAATGTTAAAAGCAATCTAGTTGGATCCACACTGAAAAGGAAAAAACAAAACAAAACAACAACAACCCTAATTTCAATTACAGAACTCATTACAGACACTAAACTGATTGTGGTTGTATTTGCATTCCATCTGGAAACACTTCTAACCTATACTCAACAGCTTTATAATCACTAATGAGATAACATTTTAATATAAAGTATTAAGTATGTGCATCCTCATAGCAAGAAATAAAGTTCCACAACAAAGAATACTTGGTCCTGATATTTTTTTGTTTTGATCTTGGAATTATGTCATTAACATCTATATAATTAAAGTTATATTTTTAATTTTAAATCTAGCTTATTCCAAAACTGATTTAAGGGAACTTACTAATATATTAAACTTACCAATATGCAAATCACATAAAAAATTTACTTAAAAAATTTCTTCTTCTATTCTTAAAAGTTGTTGAAAGAAAACAGATTAAGGTACTGCAATTACCAAGGTAAAGGTAAGCACAGAGACTCAAACACCAAAAATGGTAATTTATGTTAATATGTACTTTATGTTACAAATTATAGGTTATATGTACTCATACTGAAAAATTTAAGTAAGTATAACATTAACTGATTTTTCTTGTCAGCTATTTTACATTTTAGTATGTTGAAAATTATGTGAATAAATATTTTATAATGGTTACATACCTATGTGTTCTATAAGCTGCCCACATTAAAGGTGTCATTCCATTCTGATCCATCATATCTACATCCTGATGGAGTAAAAAAAAAAAAAAAAAGTTACAGTAAAAATTTCTAAGTTCTTATTAAATTTACTTGGAAAAATCTAATTTACACATCATAGGAGAAGCCAATAAAACACTACTCAATCACAAGTGATTTATAAAAATTTTTCTTAACATCAAAATAAAACTATTTATTTTCATTAAAAACTTTAATGTGTATATATATATTTAGTTGATGTGCATATTACATATGCATTTAATTAACATATAGTTTTCCTTTTTAAGATGCATTAGTAATCAACCTTTTAATATTTTGCATTTAAAGATCTTGACTTACTCTTGATCTTTCAGCCACAAAGGATAGATTAAATGATTAAAGTCTCCGAAAACTTACTATACTAATTCATGATAGAAAGGAATAATGAAACCCTGTTTATCCCTAGGCATTTCAAAACAAAGAATTAAAGACCTTTCTTTTTAATAAATTTTTAAATTTTTTTTAAAAAGGCGAAAACAAAGTAAACTTAAAAATTTACTGTTTGCTTTCCATTCTATCATTATGAATGTACATTTTTAGAATTAAATAATTCTATAAATTTTCTGGTAAAAAAGCAATTCTCTGCCTTATTCCCCACTATTTTCACCTTTTTAGTCCATTGTTTTGGTATTTACCTCCACATCTTAAAATATGTAAATTGTTGCTTTTTCATTTTTCAGTTTTAGACATTATCTTGTGAGACTCCTCAGTGTGCAAAATGAGAATTTCTCTCTTTCCTATCCTTGCCTTATCACATCACAAGGATACACCTTTCCTATTCTTCCCTCTCAAGAGATCTATTGTAATTTTGACTTTAAAACACCTGATGTTTACCTTATTATAAATCTATGACTATTCCCAGCAAAATCATGTAGTAAAACCATGATTACTTTTCCTCCCCTACCCAACTGTTTGCTTTACTTGGTACTATATTTTCCTCCTTTGGCTTCATTTTTTTTTTCTTTTAGCAAATTGAAATTAAAACTACCACCTATTCTACCAAAACTCTCCCCTAGTTATCTAAATCCTCTTTCATGACCTTCTGATGTATCAGGAATTCTATCAGTTTCACTTCCCTACAATTACCTCTCCTAACTCGGTCCAATGATTATCCTACATGACTCAAGGCATCTGTCTCATTAACTGGGAATTCTTTGAGGATCAAAATTGTATTAAATTCTTATATTCTCAGTGCCCAGCAGAGCAGATGATCAAAAACCATTCATTAATTGAAAAGACATGTTTATCCATCTACTCTTCAACGCTTGGGAAAGGCACAGCTTTCAGAGTAAGACAGACAGGGCTTCAAATTCCTGGCTGTACCACTTAATAGCTATTAAAGACTGGCAAAATTACTGAGCCTCAGCATTCTCCTCTAAAAATATAAATATAAATAATGGCTTCATCAGACCCTTGCAATAATTAAATGGAATACTGTGTATACAGCATCTAGTCCAAAGCCTGGAACATAATAGACATTCAACAAATATTAAGTTTCCTCTTCTTCCCTTCCCCATTTCTCATTCCTGAATTACATTAAACCAGCAGTCCTAACCTGAGCGGTGTTATCTAATTTATCAGTCATTGGAGATAGGGCAGAGCTATAGTTAGTATGCTGTAAAGCGCTTACTATCTCTGTGCAGCAGTTCTCTGTGAGCCACTAGTATGAATGGGAATATGTCTCAAACATCAACATTATCCAAGTGTATGAAGCAGGGAAAAAGCTGAGAACCACTACACTGGACAAACTAGAACACGTGTGTGTGGACGTCGTCAGTTCAGTCCTTCATCATGAATAGTATAATTGAATGTTATGTCTTATCTATTACAAATCAATTTTGGGGTTTACTTTAAGTGCCTTGGAGAACATCTTATGTAACTTGAAACAATATTTCCAATACTACATACATCGACTTTTTTCAATAACAATCTTTTTAAAAATGACAAGCTTCCTTGTTTCTTACATGAGGGTTAGGGACTATGATTTATTTTACTTCCTTCACTGTCATGATTTCAAGCTCAGTGAAATCTGAGGCTTAAATTTAAAACAAACAGGTAAATTCTTATGTTTAAGTTTCTTCTTCCTTTTTGTGAATTTTTCAGATTTATTTTAAAAAGTGATGGCATGAAAAATATCAATAAAAATGTAAAAATTATGCCACATCTTTAGAGTACTAAAAGAAAAATAAAATTCAACCTTTTCTCTCTTTGGGTCGGGATTTAAAACTTGGTACTTCTTTTCCAAGTTCAGCCTGGATGTATGGGTATTCTCTACTAGGAAGAATTAACAAGCCCAGATCAAAAGCTTATGGGAATTCCATGACCAACAGGGATCCATAACTTAGCATTTCCCCCTTTTCTCCTGAAAATCATCCAAAAAGAATTGGTAGTGAGCACTAAATATATTTAACAGTATAACTAAAATGAAACATTTGTGAAGAATAGAATGACAAACTGAATTGAAATGCTATATGCCCTAAAAATGTAAAATTGATCCAATTAACAAAACAAATGGGGAAAACAATGGAAAAGGTAGAAAAAAGTAGGAGTGCCTAATCTCTAACAGCTATAAGTCAAAGGATATTATTTAAACCTGAAAAATCAAGTAACAGAAATGTAGTTGTATTTATCAGAGCAAAGTTAATACTAAGAAAAACAATATTATTGACTAAAGTCAGTGAAAGGTAAAAGAAGAAATAGAAACACACTTATTATTGCTTATAATTGAGAACTAGTCAAAACTAATAATATTTGATTCAACATCTGATTGAAGAGAGAGACCTGTGTGACTGAGGAAAGGACTCACCTAGCAGAACAGCAAGCACCAAGGTCTCTAGACAATAGCATATCAGAGCTGCTCAAGGAACAGCAAGACTGGGGTGGTTAAAGCAGAGTAAGTGAAAGGGAGATGACAGAATATAAGCTCCAGAGGTATCCATGGCTAGATCATATATAGTTCTATAGGCCAGGGAAGGACTCTGGACCGCAAAGTATGATGTAATGCACATTAGACAGGTGTGCTTTACAATATGTTAGAGTATACATGGAAAAAATGCTGAAAAAGTACATGCTAAACTGTTAAAGGAAGTGACCTCATTGAGAGGAAGAGGTAAAGGGAGAAGTGAGATTTCATTTTCTAACTCACGCTCTTCTATTATGTTTGAATATTTTACGTTAAGCATGGGTTACTTTTGTAAGCAGAAAAAAATTGTGAAAAAGAATATTTGTCAGGAATTTATGGTACATCATGCATTTACTGTACAAAATGTGACTGTCACAGGTAGAAATCTCTGCCCTTTAAGACTTTTATAGCCTATATCGTAGGCTAGAGTGAAAAAGATTACTGAAATCATCCAAACTCCAAGATCAATAAACTAACAAAAAAGACTACGGAGACTCCAAAATTTATACCACTTTTCTTATCCAGTTAAAAACTGAGAGAAAGAGAAGGAGTATTGCAAATTTACATCTGCAATACAGAAGCTACTAGAGCTGCTGTCATGTGCCATCTACTCCTTCCACCACCGGTCTAGAAGAAACTGTGGGAGAACAAGGATACTCCCCTGTGGTAGCTGGTCTCCAGATATGGCCCCCAACAAACCTCGCCTCCTGGTATTCAAGCCCTTGTGTTCCCACAGTGAACACGGTCCGGCTACGTTACTTGCTTTAACTGAAATAATGAAGATATGTTACTCTGCTTGTTCAAGACCTAAGACATAAAAAAGGCAGAACACCTTCTGTTTTTGTTGTTGGGACCTCTGAGCCACAACATCAGAAGTCCACTTCCCCTGCTGGAGAGACCACAGGGAGGGGCAGTGTGGAGAAGAAGAGACTGCAGCTGAAAAAGACAGAGGCCAAGCTGTCTCAGCATTCCAGCTGAGCCCAGCCTTTTAGCCATTCCTACCAGGTGCAAAGTTATGTTTAAGTGAGCTATCCTCTAGCTCAGCTGAGTCCCCAGATGACTGCAGCCCCCAGCCATTATCAAAACTAGAAAAACCACCTAGTCAAGGCCAGTCAAAGTACAGAATTATGAACTATAATAAATGGTTGGTGGCATGTCACACCATAGATTTTGGGGTGGTTTGTTAACACAGAAATAGATAATAACCTCCCTCTTCCAGCAATTAACTTAACCAGTCTATGCCTCTTTTCCTAAGCTACAATGCACAACAAACAACTGTCATTGCTTGACACTGGCAAAAACAAGTATCTTATGGGATTCATAAAACAAATCCTATTGAAATTCTAAATCGGCATAAAATTAAAAAAAAAAAAATTTTATCCCCACCTGAGAACATTTTTTTCCCATTGCTTTTGGGGGGTGGGGGGGGAGAGAGAGACATCAATGCAAGAGAGAAACATCAACTGGTTGCCCCCCATATGCACTCCAACTAGGGATCAAACCAGCAACCTAGGTATATGCCCTGACTGGGGATCAAACCCACAAACTTTCAGTTTATTGGACATTGTTCCAACCAAATGAGCCACCCAGCCAGGGCATAAATCAGCATAAAATTTTAAATTAAAATAACAAATATATGTTAATTGTAATGAATTAAAATACTTTGTCTCGCTCTTATGATGAGATCCTTAGCTACAAACTAATGTTAAGTATAATCAGAGAAAACACATGAAAGGAAAACTGAGTGACATTACTTTTAACAAAATGCATTTATTAGAAAAACACGGTGTACATAAACTTGTAATATTTAACATGATTATAGTCAATGCACATTCTGGAGAAAAATCAGAAGAACCACTTAAGTCATGAGAAGTTTTCTGAGATGTACAAAGCTGCATCATTTTACTTAGCAGAAACTGAAAAACTGATCTTAAAGAATTTATTCTCAAGAGGTACTTAATATAGAAAATAGCTAGTTCTATCTTCAAAACAGTTTAAATGAATTCAGATGACATATTTTTAAAAATACCTTAATTGTCTCCCATATTTCCTGGGGTTTGTCTCTGTCACTATCAGAAATAAAAAAAAAAGCCCAACTTAATGAACTATCATGTGGTTCATGATTGCCTTTCTTATTTTTATGGTAACTACATTAAATATTACATAGCTGAATATCTAACTATATATTTATTAATTCTCTCATCACTCAGAAAGTATTATTTAAATATTACTAGGTTGTTACACTTGTAACACCAGTAATATCATGCACTTAACCCATGAAGATCATCTGATTGAAATCCACACCATTGTGATTTTTTTACCTGTCCTTTCGCAATGAGATAAGCAACAATTGAGGTATGTCCAAACTGAGCAGCCAGATGAATACAGCTACATCCTTCTCCGTCAATTAATGAAGGATCTGCACCATATTTCATTAGCTGCACAACCATAGATAGATGGCCTTGTCTAAAACATAAAAGAATAAACACTTAGCTACATAGTTATTTCAAATAGTATCCTCTGGAAAGTTTTTTTTTTTTTTAATAGTGTAATGGTGAAAGAGATAACACAAATATTTTTTCAGTTATTTTATATCAGGCATATGTCAAGACGCATTTAGGGTACATGGTTCTTAATTCTATATTCTATTAATTCTATTCTAATATGATCTTAATAATCTCATAAGCTGGGCAACCTCTTTAATTGTGAACATATATAGGCTGCAAAAGTATTACATTTACATTTACAAATCTAAAGTTTAACTCAGTCATAGAACTAACTGGATTTAATATAAGCATGATTAATTCCCCAAGGACATTTTGGATAATAAACTAATGCAGGTAACACTGAGCAGCAATACATTAGTGTAATAATGAGGTTAATATAGGCCTAATAAGTTCTCCCATTCATTTTAGCATACCATTAAAAAAATTGCTTAATTATAGACCAATAAAGAAACCAAAGGGGAAAATAATCAAGAAGCAAATTTAAACCTTGTGGCCCAATGTAATGGAGTTGAATTGAGGTCTCCTCCAAGCTGATCCACAATAGCACCTTTCGAAATGTAGTATCTGTAATACAAATTTTAAAATAATGTTGAAACTTTCATTTTCAAATTTAAGAAATTGTGTGAAAAATAAAGAAAAAAATGTTTTCCATTTTAAATCTCATGCTAGTTTATGCCTTTGAGAATGTTTTATAATAGTTTAAAAAAGTATATTTAGAATTTAATATCAAACACATCACTTTCTTTTTAGAAAAGAAAAACACTTTTTAAGTTACAAAAAAATAGTAATACCAAATAACAATCATATAAAAAAGCAAGATTCTCCCCCCAAAAAATCAAGCAGTCACAGAACCACAATGATTTGGTTCAGAGATCAGCAGGTAAAATCTTGGAATTAGAAGAGCTAGAGAACATGCTAGACACTTAGTCTACCATGGGTGGAAGCTCAATTTTTTAAGTTTTACTTACCTCACAAGATTACTTTAGATTAAATCAAACAATACACATGAAAGAATTGTATAAATTATAAAGTATAACATAAAGGCTCTTTATGATGCCTTGTTATGCCTTTAAAGCTGTATTGCTTTAAAAAGAGAGAGCAACCTCATTGCTTAATATATTAATGTCATAACACCATGATATTCTGTAAAATGAAGAGGACCTAGCAGTTTCTTACAATGCTTGCTTTGGGAATAATCAATGCAATGACTCTTGGATATAAATGATTTCGTGGCATTTTAATGTCAAATGCTTGATGGTGTATGTATATTACTGAGGCTTTTAAATTGTCCTAAATTTAATACAATCACTCTTTAATACACATATTTCTAAACATTTAATATACTCATACTTACATGCTTGACTTGGAAATTTTGTCTTATATATTTATTAAATATTTATTAAATTGGTGCTTATAAAAGCATTATGCAATGGAGAGCCCAACTCCACTGTCATGTAAAACAGTTTGAAGTAACTTAAAATAGTTTCACACTTATATTCTCAGTAAAAAATATGAGCTTTAAATTTTGTAAATTTGGAACAAAAATACAGAATGTCTGTAATCTGAACACAGACGTTTAACTGGCCCTAAATTGTTTCTTAAGGTACTTGGCAGACATTGTATACTGCATTTTGCCGTGTATAATGCACCCCATGTGTAATGCGCACCCACATTTTTGGTCCAAACTTTCAGGGAAAAAATCTTTCATTTTAATTTTTTAATTCAATTTTAATTTATTTATATTTAGATACTTGGCTTTTGTATTATAAAGGAATTTTAGTATTTATTTTTTAACACATTATGTATGATACAAGAAATCTCATGTAACAAATAATTACAAAACACAAGAACAGACACTAGATAACTCAGGTACTACCCATATATAATGCACATCCTTATTTTTCCCCTCAAAAATTTGGGCAAAAAAAGTGTGCATTATACATGGAAAACTATGGTAAGAAGTGAAAATTGTATTTTGAGTCCAAAGAGAAGTACAGCTTAGCCAAAGAACAGCTTTGATAGAAAATATTTTATACAAAATTCCAACCGGAATTTTTTTTAAAACTAATTTGATTACCTTCTTTATAGTCAATATCTGTTCCGGAGAGTTATTTTTACTCACATTTCAAATACTTGCTAGGGCTATGACAATTAGTGATATCCAAAAGGGTTCTAAAAATATAACTTTTTTCCACAAGGATAGGGATATTTTTTTTTCCCCATGCTGAAAAGAATCCCTTTTATTGCCTTTTCATTATAAACTCCTGGAAGAAAAGTACTATATTTTTATGTTATTCTTTGTAGCTTTAAGACTCTAGTTCAAAACTACACTCCTGAGAAGACCGTATAATTCTTATTTTTAAACTCAAGCTTCCCTGCAATACTAGAAGAAGGTTGTTATCAAGGAATGCGACTGCAGGTACTAATGATCCCCGGTTTTGAGAAGGGACCATCAATGAACAAGAGATGTCAAAGTATTTGAAAGATGAAAAGCAAATAGCTAAAACTCAAATGTCTCCAGAGGGGAACACCAATGGGAAGCAAACCACAATGTTGTAAACCCTAGAAAAGCTAAGGGACTGAAGTCAATTATTACCTCTGAAGGAAGTAATAAGGAGCTGGACTGTAAATAGAACACTGGTTGAAAGTCAATATATGTTAATATAAAATTGTTTTCTAACCTATACTCTCACTAAAATGAGTATTTAACATCACAAACAGGCATTTCAGTGACCTGGAAGCAATTAAGCAGCTGAAAGTGCCAGAAAAGTATTCACTGATTTAACAATGCATTGCACACTATACTGTTAAATAATGTTAAATCTTAAAATGTGACTATTTGAGCTTTTAATATTATTGTAGTAGTAATTCAAACTCTTCTTTTAAATTTCAGTTCATTCTTATGTCCCTAAACGAGACTTAGGCTTCAGCCTCAGGCTCGTGTTTATTTTTAACACTCAACCATCAGCCTTTGCCAAAAGGTATATTCAGTTTACCTTCACCTAAGAAGTTTGAAACTCCAGAAATGAAATCAGAGAACCATAAAACATTTTGCTAAAAATGCAGCAACTCAATGAAAGTTTACATGCTGATCAACAAGAATCCCAAGCCATTTCCTTGCTCAGGTCAGCTAGCAGCCACCACAGATTATAAGATTCTTCTCTTAGAGAAACTGAACTCCAGAGGAAAAACCTCCAGAAATGGACATTTGGGAGGCTCCTGTTGTAAACTCTCAAAGTCCCAAAACTTCCAATCAGTTTTTTAAATGCCTATTTTAAATATAGTTAAACAGGATCACATATAATTGAATAAAACTTCAAATATGGATGAAGACCAAAATAAAATAGGAAACCCAAAATAAAGAGACAATATACATAGAAGAAAAACTTAAAAAACAAAAGTTATAATTCATGTCCTCCAAAAATAAAAGAATATACATATAAGAACAAAACATTTTTTTTAAAAAGGGGGGAAACAGAGATCAAGAAAGAATGCTTGAAAATTAAAAATGTATTAGATAAAATTAGAATTAAACAGAGGGATTAGAAGATAAATTAAGAAAATCTCTCCAAAGTACAACTGTTATATTGGGAGATAAAAGGTAGCTGGAATAAAGTTAAAAAAAAGAATGACTTTCTGGTTGGTTCCAGTATCTGACAAATAAGAGCTTCTAAAAGAAAAAACAAACAAACAGAAAATGAAAATGAGGCACTCTTGAGGGCACAATGCAAGAATACTTTCCTAAACTACCGAGACAAGTTTCCAGGCTACAAGTGGCAAATTAATGGCCATAAACTAGATTTTTAAATAATATATAAATAAATAGAAACATATTGATGCATGATAAACTTTCACAAAGCTGGAGATAAAGAATAAAACTTACATACTGCCAGAAGAGTAAGCCACACACACAGTGTGTGCTCAGAAAATTATAAGTTCCATCTTTTTTTAATAAAGGCCATATTCTTTAATAAAGTCTTGATTTGAAATCAAATGAAATCAGAGACTACATGCATTATTAGCTGTTGTTAATGAAAAATCTTAAGGTAAAAGTAGATTGCTGAAGAGGTTGAGCTCATCTTTTTCATTTTATTACATTAGGGTAAAAGCTGAGAAGTTGAAAGACTTTCAATTGAAAACATTAGGAATATAAACCTAATCCAGGCTGAAGATATCCTCCTTTTCAAATTATACTAACTCTGTATCTTATCATGAAAGTGATCCAACTACTTTGCTTATAGAAAGCTCCTTTAATACATCCTGATGAAACCTAACTAACAGAAGAAACACTTATCCATAGGCCTGTTGTGTCCCCATATGACTTGTTGGATGTATCAAGAATGCAAGGCCCCACCCTCCATTCACACAGGCTATCTCTCCGAGTTATGTTTGAATCAAGCAACCTTGAGAGATGAAGTAACATTTTCCCTGGGACAAAGAACAGGCTTGCTTACCACTTACTATAAAAGCACTGAATTCCCCGAGCTGCAACACAAACCCACTGTGTGTGCTGCACCCATGCGGGCCATGGCAAGCTACTCTCATAGGACCCAAAGAGCAAGAGGGTTCTATGCAAATATTATGTTCATGCTATCTGCTATGCTATAAATAATCAAGACCTCTGTCTCTACCTGAGTCATGTATCTTCTGCCAGCATCCATTAAATAGCAAAATGTTATAGCTTTTAAGTAGGGTGTAATTCCAGACCCAATAGTGAAAATTAATCTTGAGGTTATGAATACCAGTTGTTACTGGAAACTACATTTACTCACCCTATGTTTGTTTTAGGAAAGTTACTTGCTAGACTATGTACTGTTAAGAAATTAAGTTTACCGACCTGAAAATAAAATATATACAGACACTATGATTTTTAACTCACTATATAGTATACTGACTTTACTTTGTAACCTCACTAATCCATAAGTGGTTTGGAACAACTTGTAAGGCATGCAGCATTAAGACTTCTTGTCTGTATTTCTCACTTCAAACTTTCTTATGTATTTTTAAATACAAGACAAATGTGACTATTTTGATCAATAAAACGAGATCAAATATACCTCAACTATAATACTTAAAGCAAGAAAATAACAAAGTAATGCATTAAAATTCTGAGAAAACTACTTTTAATCGAGAAGTCTATGCTCAGTCAAATAACCAATAAGGTGTGAAGGCAGAAGATATTGTAACTTCAAAACATTTTCCTCCCAAGCACTCCCCTCAGCAAGCTATCAGAGAACCTGCTTTACAAAAACCATGTAGCAAACCAAAAGAGATAAAAATCTGAGATCCAGGAAACTGAGACCAACACTGGAGCAAAAGTATTTTCCAGGATGTCGTCAAAGGAAAGTCGTAAGATAATTGTTACATACTAACTCTAAAGAGCAGTCTGGGCTGGAGCAGAGGGTGGAGAAATCCAGGAAGAACTGATAAAATTGTCTGATATTGCTTGCATACAGAGGGGTTTTATAGCTCTAAGAGTGTGGTAAGAATTAGTTACAATATACAGAAAATTTAAAAAATGAAGTAACTGTTACTTCAGGCAAAAATCAGAATTCTATCGGAAAGAACAAATAATCACTGAACACTTCTGGGGTTAGCAGTGAGAATTTACATACTAACAACAATTTAAACTTTGCGTAGTGGTTTAACGGAAACTCCAATAGAGGTTGCAGCAAAAAGTATTAGTGGTGAGGTGATCTGGAACATCTAGTTATCCCCAAATAGAAAGTCAAAATACAATAACTGATAAACCAAAAAATAAGGGCATAGAAGTTGGCAATATTTGTTAAAATACAAAATTCATCTTTCTAACTTACTCCTAAGATATCTAGATAGGTAGGAACATCAGCAAAATGATATGTCGACAGCGCAGCACTGTCTATAACAGTAAAAACACCAGAATCAATCTATAGGGAAACCATTAAATGAATTAAATCCATATAATTGAATACTGTACAATTTTTTAAAAAGAATTAATACAGTTCTATTTGTAGTAATCTGAAAAATCTCAAAGATATATAAATTAAATGAAAAGCAAAATAGTGTTTGCTATAATTTCTGTAAAAAATAATGTTCTAGATAAAAATAGCAATACAAATATATAAAATACAAGAGTAAATACTGAAAGAAACAGCTGAAGTACTGAAAAAAGTTGCTTTGGGGTACAGAACTCAAGAGAGTGGGGAGGGATTGCTGTTTCCCATTGTAAACCTTTAAGTATTATTTGATTTTTCAAATCATTTATGTACTATTTTGATTAAAATACTTTAATTGAAAAACTACAGAGGATGTGGGAGGCTGGATTATCTGAGCCAACGTCCCATTAAAGAAAACTGGAAAAGCTCGATGAAATATAAGAGACATTTCCTAAAAAGCACAGCCTAAGAAAAGTAAAAGCATACACCACCAGGTCAAGATTCAGGAAAGGGTTACAACCTAGAGAAGTGAGAAAACCACTTGGGCACCAGCTGCCCTAGAGTCAAAGGTGGGGTCCAAAAAGCAGCACTGTAGTAATAATTAGGAACCAGAAGTAAAACTGGCTCTAGCATGGTCTTCAGCCACCTGAGTGATCCAGAAAATGTAAAGCCTTAAAATTAAGTTAAAGTTGGGCCTAGTAGAAACAAAGGAAATATCTCAGACCTCAGCTTACTCAACAAATAATTTTTCAGACACAATGTCTAATGCATATTCAAACAAAGATAATCAGGCACACAAAGAAACAACATAACAGATGCAGACCCACACAGACTCCACATGTTATATATTCTCACACAAGATTATAAAACAACTATATTTACTATGTCCAAGAATATAAAACAAGAGCAAAATTCAGGAACAAATAATTTAATTAATACATGTTTAAAAACAACAAACTTTCTAGAACTGAAAAAAAACAAAATTAGAAACCCAATGATAGATTTAATAGCAATTATACATTAACAGAGAATAAATAAACTGCACTATAGAAGTTTACAGAATGAAGCAGGGACAAAAGGATAGAACACAGAAGAGAGGGTAAGAGTATACAATGAAGAGGTCAAATATATGTTTAACTGGAATTCCAGAAAGAAAGCAAAAAGAAAAGGGGCCTGAGTAATAGAAATATGGCTGAGATTTTTCCAGAACTGATGAAAACATCAATCCACAGAATCAAGAATTCCTTGCAATCTCATTCAGGGTAAATAAAAAGAAATTCACACCTAAATACATCATCATGAAACTGGCAGTAAACCAGGAACAAAATCTTAAAACAGCCAGAGGGGGTGAAAGGCCTTCAAAAGCACAAAGCAATACTTAAGAATGATTTCTCAAAAGAAATAGAAGCCAGAAAACCATGGAATAATATCTTCTACATAAATAAATAAATAAATAAAACCAACAAAAGCTGCCAACCTAGATTTCTATACCATGTGTAAATTTCCTTTACTAATGAAGATTAAAAACAGAAGGAAGGTTAGAGACACATAAAGGAAAAAAGAAAAAAATAATAAAAATATGCTCTCTGGAAGAAAGTGATTCATGGAGCTCAGTGCTTTTGGTATTACTTGCTTCATCTTCAGAACTGTAACAGCAAACAAATTCTTCTACCTGACATTAATATCCTACTTGCCCGTAGACACTGTGTGCTGTGCTTAACCGCACATTTGCAAGCAGTTCATTTCAGATTTATGTATTCATCTGCAGATCTTTTATGTCCAAATTAAAGACTAATAAACCAGATTTACTAAGATATCATCTGACTCTTGCTTATTTAACCACCTTACTAATACTAAATCAGATTAGGAGTAATAAAAATCACTTTATACTTAGTACACATTCATCACCTAGGCAAGTATGAATAGTTAAAATCAGATTATTATTACCCACTATCTTTTTAACCCTTGTCTTTCCTTTTGTAGCTTTCCCCATAGAACTCCCATTTAGAATGTGAGCTGCAAGTTGGACTGCTGGGGTTAACATCCTGACTCCAAAATTTATTAGCTACACGTCATCAGTAGCATATCAAACCTCTTCATGCTTCAGTCTCCACATCACTAGGACAGCAGTGATTGTTGTTTTTCATATAAGGTTATTTCAAGAATTGAAATTAAAGAAAATATACATGGAAAAGCACTCAGCACAGTACCTGGAACATAATCATTCAATACATGTTAAAAACAATTTTTTTCAAGAAAAAAGGTACATGGAATTTACATTTTAAAAGCTATGATTTTTAGAAATTATTGTTATAATCATTTCTGATAATGTTATAATAATAACTAATTACTTAAAAATACAGAAAATACATACTTGACTAAATCTATTCTATTATTGATGGCAGCCCAATGGAGGAGTGTAACATTTTCTTTGTCTGGTTGCCGCACATCGTAACCTGCTTCCACCAATTCTCGGCAACGTTCATATATTCCATATCTTGAAAAAAAAAAGAGATTATTATTACTATTTGACAAGAAATTTAAAGCTAAAAATAACATTTTCAGAAGAAAATAATGTTCCATTTTGATATCTGAAAATTAAAATGAACTTTTCAACATAAAATTTACTTTTAACATATCAATGTTCCAGCAGTTTTTATTAATCCATTTTATAGTTTTGTGTCTTCTGTAAGAATGCAATTATCTCATTAGGTGGAAGAGAAAAGGATATCAGTTGCTTGTTTTTATTTATATCACTACTTATTCCACAAAACACTTGAGGCAGCTTATAAAAGTACATACAATTATGTTAAAAAATATTAAAGATCCCTAGCCTGTGTGGCTCGGTCGGTGGGCATCATCTTGCAAACAGAAAGGCTGCCAGTTCTTCTAGTCCTAGTCAGGACACATGCCTGGGTTGTGGGTTTGGTCCCCAGTCAGGACCCATGCAAGAGCATTGTTTTTCTCACATTTTCTCTAAAGAAGAGAAGGATATAAACAAATCTCTCTTCTCTCTCAATTAAAAAAAACTTTTAAAAAATATTAGAAATAAAAAGTAACAAAGAGATACCAATGATTTATGAAGAGCATCAAGAAAAAAGCATGTTTTACAAATTTAGCTTTGATATTTATGAAGGCAAATTTAAAAAGGATGTGTGGGGGTAGGAAGTGGGGGGGGTGTCTTGTGAGTTCAAGCCAATGAAACACAGGAGAAAGTCAACTGGGAGAGTTCTAGGAAAGATGTTCACATTTACTAAAGAACAAGGCACATACAAAGAGCTTGATCCTTTCCCACCTTTCTGCTTTTGGTCATTGTGAGGCAGCATGAGTATTTTTAAACTATTATGAAAATTGTCAAGCATAAGAAAAAGTAGAGAGAAGAGTAAAATAAACCAAGAATCTATCATCAAGCCTCAAGAACAATCAACTTCATCCTAAACAAAATACTGTGTCCTTGGAAATATAAGGCACAAAAACAAATTTAAATGAACTTTGACTATATTTGATGACAAATATCAGAGTGGTCTCCAAAATGGAGAGAGCACACCACAGGGTGAGGTTGGAGTAGGAGTGGCACACTAATGGGACATTCAAAACAAATATTAAAATTTCTACCTATACTCACGTCTTAGCTAATACAGAAATTATGCTTTACTAATATTTAGTGCAGCCTTCACAGTGTTGCTCTCAAAGGTACACACACACACACACACGTGCACAAAGTAATCGACCTAAGGGAAGAGCAAGAGTTTCACAAATCACAGGAGATGACAGAGGTACATTCTTCAGTTCCTTCTTCTTTTCCAAAACATTGTTTACATGTGCCCAGTTAAGTGAACTAGGCATACTACCTTAAGAAGCAAAATCTACTTCACACTTTGAATAAGTGGCAATGAAAATGTTTTTAACCATACAAAGAATCACTGGTTATTTTTTTTAACAGTTAAAAGTGAGTATGCATTTTCCCTTTAACAAAAAGGACAAGTGTTTCAAATTGCTGGCTTTTAGTGGGGGTGTGGGGAGCAAGGGGATAGTAAGGGCAAACAACTGTGAGTGGTATGCTATTAACCATACATTTTTTATAAGATTTTATTTATTTATTTTTAGAGAGATCAGAAGGGCAGGTAAAAGAGAGGGAGAAAACCATCAGTGTGTGGTTGCCCCATGTGCCCCTACCAGGGACCTGGCCTGCAACCCCGGCATACACCCTAGACTGGGAATCGAACCAGCGACCCTTTGGTTCACAGGACAGCACTCAATCCACTGAGCCACACCAGCCAGGGCTCAACCATACATTCTTAACTGTGAATAGTATGCTGTCAACCATATATTCTTAAGGTTAAAAAAAAAATTAAAACAAAATATCTAAATAAAATCAATTTAGGATCAGATTTCCCTATTACTTTAACTAAAATAGTAAACCATCTAAAATAATAATAAGGAAGCACATTTAATTACACCACTCACTGTAAATAAGATTAATGAAAGACATTAAAGTACATCTTTAATGTATCCATGAAATATATACACCAATTTTCCTCCAAATTGATCTACAAATGCAATGAAATTCTAATTTAAATCCTAAGTGAATTATCTCACGAAATTCCCAAGTAGAACCCTAAATTCACTTGTGAGAATAAAACACCAAGAATAGCTGAGACACTTCTGAAGACTAAGAAATGATTAAAATAACGTGGTACTACACAAGATTAGACAAATATAACGAAAGAGTATTTAGAGAAGGACCAGAGAGTGAGATCAGCATCATGGTGGAGTAAGACATCCACCATTTTGTCCCCCCTCCCACAGTAATTCTGCAACTACCCGTAGGCAAAAGTGCCTCTGTGGAGCTGGGGGATCCAGCACCATATGCCAAGAGAGCTGGGAGAAGTCTCACTCACCCATGTATTGGATCACAGGGACAGGGACCTCAGTCCCAGCTGTGGGCCCTGCAATGGTCCATAAACTGGCTCTAGCCCCTCTCCACTATGGTCTGAGAGCTCAGGAAAACTCTGGAAAACACTATCTTAAACAATCACTATGAGAGGGACTTTGTGGATGTCCAGGTTTCCAGAAAAGTTTCAGCAGAAAAAAAAAGAAAAAGAAAAAATACAAGTTTGGACACACTAGAGAAGAATACTGAATCGTGAGCTACATGACTGGGGGGCGAAGGTGGGGAGAAGCTGGGAGAGCTGCTGATAGGACTCTGGGAGGGTATTAGAGGGACAGAGATCCCACCAAGGTCATAGTAGACTACATCAAAAATACATAAAGAACTTTTACAAATTATAAAAAGACAAAAGAACTCAAAATGGGTAAATAATTCAAAATGGCAATTTACCCAGGAAGACACTCAAATAAATGATCAATATACATAAGAATATATTCAACACCATCTGTAACCAGAGAAAGGCCCATCAAAACAGAGAAAACCATTTGATAACTATCAAACGAACAATTATTAAGTATGACAAAACCAGAATTTAGCAAGAATGTAGTGAAAGAGGAACGTTATTCCTACAGTGGAAGTATAAATTGACACAGCCACTTTAGAAAGCAATTTGGCAATAACTGCTAGTGTTGAAAAAGAGCATCCTCAACGAGCCAGAAATTCCACTTCAGTTGTCTTTTTCAGGAAAACTCTTGTTTACATGCAGGGGAAAGAGGTGGAAGAGCATTCACTGACAAAATATTTGTAATAATGAAAAAGTAGAAGCAATTTTAAGTGTGTCTTCATAAGGAGTGATAGAATACAGCAGTCGCCCCCTTATCCCCAGAAGCTACATTCCCAGATCCCTGGCAGATGCCTGAAACTGCGAAAAGTACTGGACCCTATACATACTGTGATCTTTCCTATACATATGAATCCATGATAAAGTTTAATTTATAAATTAGACATAGTAAAAGAATAATAACAGTAATAAAAAACGAAAACTGCAAAGCCTTCACCGCATGGCCATGACCACCGCTGCCCCCTGTCCTGCTGCTGCCGCCACCTCTGCCATCCGGGTCGCTAAGGCCTCAGGACCGGCTGTGTGATTAGACCACAATCTTCAATGAGTAAACACATTCCTCACTTCTGGGCGTTCTTGGTCACACATTTACGGAGTTTCTGAAGGGCAGTGGTGATTACTGCCATGCACAGCATGACTCCTATGCAGACAAGTGAACTGTAGAAACTCATTACCAAGGGTTTCCACTAAGAAGCCCCCATAAAAGTGGTTAACCTGGACACAGAAGTGTTGAACTGAAATCTGCAGAGCATTTTACAAGAGTGCTGACCTGGATGGGTGAACTTCAGTGCACTTCCTTTCTATTGCCTCAGTGTTACTAGATTGAAGAACTGCTGCTGCTTCTTAGGAGGTTCATTTCATTTCCCATGACTCCTAACTTCATACTCAAGGCGCTGAGAATTTCAAGTGCAGTATATTGAAGTAGATTCAGTTCCTTTGCATCATTTCTGTATACAACTTTAAAATTCTTTCATCACCCCACTGAGTGTTTTTTAATTAAATTAACATGGCTTGAATGAACCTCCCAGCTCCTGTGGAAGTCACATACAAGAACACGAGATTTCCTATTACACACAATCCAACCAACGCAACCCTAAGCAAATATATAGAGGAACTTAAGAAGTATGGTGTTACCACAATAGTTAAAGTATGTGAAGCAACTTATGACACTACTCTTGTGGAGAAAGAAGGCATCCATGTTCTTGACTGGCCTTTTGATAATGGAGCACCACCACCCAACCTGATTGCTGATGACTGGTTAGGTCTTGCAAAAATTAAGTTTCATGAACAACCTGGTTGTATTGCAATTCATTGTGTTACAGGGCCCTGGGAGAGCTCCAGTGCTGGCTGCCCGAACAATAATTGAAGGTGTAATGAAATATGAAGATGCAGTACAGTTCATAAGACAAAAGCAGCGTGGAGCTTGTAACAGCAAGCAACTTTTGTATTTGGAGAAGTAACATCCTGAAATGTGGCTGTGCTTCAAAGACTCCAATGGTCAAAGAAACAACTTGCATTCAATAAAACAGGTGCCTGATGCCAATGTCTTGGAAGTGGAACTTGAGACAGAACCTAATTTACCACACACGTTAGCCAATATATTGGCATGGTGAATAAATCTAATGAAACTTCCATAGGAGTATTACAAATCAGTTTTACCAGGCCACGACGAGCTTGAAAGAATTGCAATCTCAGTGTTTGGGTTACAATCAACCTATTTTGACACTTAGCAAAAGATTCTTACTGTTCAGCATTAAAATGTGCTTATCATTTGTACCAATTGACTTTTCCTGAAATCATGCAGTATTAAGTTATATCTTTACATCTATTCCCATGCCAGAACCTTAACAGTATATATGAGGTTTAGAAAGATTAGGTGCCAAAATGTCAGGCACGATACTTACAGAACTAAAATCCCAGGAACTGTGAACACTCTGGACCTTATGCAGTTTATCCCTTCAGTCATTTCAAATGTAGAAAGTAGAACCTATGGGGTTATTTGCCTGCTCACTTTATGTTTACATCTCCCACATTCATACAAGTATACACCAGGCTTGTTCAACTTTTTGATTTTTATACCAAGTCTTAGTGATTATTTAATGTCTTTCTGTAAATCTCACTCTGTGCTGTTATGGAAAGCCTCCATTTTGAAAATCTACACTGTACGGAAGCCCATGTCTTTAATGGCTCCAGACAAAAAGCCTTACTGTAAATTTTAATGTTTGCACTTGGGGTGCAAGTGCAAGGGACGGCCTGAGAAAAGAATGGGAAGGGGCTATCAAGTATTTTTAGTAAAATGCTGCCTCTGTCTTGCGTGGAAGAGGTAGAATATATTCTTTATAAAATACGTTTTTAAAGGTAAAGGTAGAGATGCTTAGTTGTAGCTAAAACAATTCTTACTCATAAAAATTCTGAAATTCATATATTTGTTCTCATTCTGAGTTTATTTACCAACTTTTTAAAATTAAATACTTTTGAATTTTATTGTTGTTCAAGTAGTTTTTTGCCTTTTCCCCCCACGCCTCCCCACCACCCCAGCCATCCCCACCTCCCTCCCGTTTCCACCCCTCCTTGTTTTTGTCCAGGTGTCCTTTAGAGTTGTTCCCATAAACCCTTCACCCCTCCCCCCCATTATCCCCTCCCCTCTCTCCTCTGGTCACTGTCAGTTTGTTCTTAATTTCAATGTCTCCGGTTATATTTTGCTTGCTTGTTTGTTTTTTTGATTAGGTTCCACTTATAAGTGAGATTATATGGTATTTGTCTTTCACCACCAAGCTTATTTCACTTAGCATAATGCTGTCCAGTTCCATCCATGCTGTCGCAATACCAACTTCTTTTTGTTTGAAGTGTGATTTTTTTCCTTCCCACCCTCTCTTGCAAAAAAAAGTGGGTTGTCCGCTAATGAACTGAGTAGACATCTAATATTTTATATACCCTCTGATCTGTGTAACTTAATATTTGGATAATTGATGATTTCTTCAATTATGTAATTGATAAAACAGTGATGTGTATGAATGCTAGTGAAACAGTATGCTTATACCATCTGGGAATGTGTGGTTATATTTTTGTGGGGGAAATAATTTGTCACTGTTCACCAGCTTGTAAAAAATCTAGTGCGAGAGCTTAAACATCTAAATAAATAATGAAATGCAAAAAATTAAAATTAAAAATAAAAACAATTATAACAATACACTGTGATAAAAGTTACGTGAATGTGGTCTCTCTCTCATGCTCTCAAAATATCTTATTATACTGTACTCACCCTTCTTGTGATGAAATGATGTAATTTAAGTCAAGAACTTTTACCTTTTCACTTAAAGGAAGCACCTTAAGGCTTTGTTTTGGCATATGTGAATTGCCAGCATCCCTACTCTTGTGCTTTGGGGCCATCATTAAGTAAAGTAATGGTTACTAGGAAACAAGCCCTGCCATACCTCCACAATGGATCTCAGAATCAGGATGGCAATGAAGAGACTAACAGGGCAGGTGGCTTACATTGCACAAATATGCTGGACAAGGGAATGATTCATGTCTGAGATGGCATGGAATGAGACAGCACCAGATTTCATCACAATGCTCAGAACAGCATACAATTTAAACTTATAAACTTGTTTCTTTCTGGAATTTTCCACCTTAATATTTTTGGACCATGGTTGACCATGGGTAACTGAAACCACAGAAAGCAAAGCCATGGGTAAGGGAACTACTGTATTACAAAGCAGTGAAACAAAATAAACTGTCTTTATTAACAATGATAAATCGCAAAAGCCATATAGCTTTTTTTTTAATAAAAGCAAGCTGCAAAAAGGTATGTAGTATAGAATACAATTTATATAAGTTTTAAGCATATAATAGCATATTTTGTTTATAGATATTTGTAGAAATGTACAAGAATGTTGCAAGAGAGATTCCCTTGGGGGAGATAGGGAAAACACCACACTGAGTAACCTGTAGCAATCACACCAAAATGTTAACATCTGTTTAATCTGACAGTTATTCTTCTCTGCAGGACTGAAATGTTTCAAAATTTAAATAAATGTTTTTAAAAGTAGAAATTATACATAGCATACTTACATACTTTTCAGGAAATAGGATAGTTAGAAGAGTATGTGATGGATAAAGAAAGGTGGTTGTTTTTTTTCTTAAAAAACTAGAATATAGACCTGGCTGGTGTGGCTCACTGGATTGAGCACAGGTCTATAAACCAAAGGGTCACGGGTTCGATTCCCAGTCCGAGCCCATGCCTAGGTTGCAGGCCAAGCCCCCAGTTGGGGGCGCACAACAGGTAACCAAACACTGATGTTTCTCTCTCTTTCTTCCTCCCTTCCCCTGTCTATAAATAAATAAATAAATAAATAAATAAATAAATAAAGATAGTGGAATATATTTGCTGATTGAAATGATGCATTAGGTAGGGCAAGAGAGATTAAGGACAAAGGAGAGAAAGGTGATATCAAAAGAAGCAAAGTCGGGACAGTGAGGAGAGGGGATTACAGGAACTACTATAAAAGACACATGGACAAAATCAAGGGGGAGGGTGGAGGTGGGGGAGGGAGGGGGGTTTGGCTGGGGTGGGGTGAAGGGATGGGGAGAAAAGGCACACAACTGTAATTGAATAACAATAAAAAATTAAAATTAAAAAAAAAAGAAGCAAAGTCTCAAAAGGAAAAATGAATGTAGAGCAGTATAGTTTGTTTGTTAAATACAATTGGCCCAACGTGCTTTGATTTTTGATACATAATGCAAAAAAGTAGGGTAACATCAGTAGATTTAGGATCTCTGAAAGTTTTCCTGTCCACAAAAGTAATGAAAAATCTGGCAAAAAATGTCAAAGTCAACTTTTTCAGAACTCTGGCAATTAACAAAAGGCTTTCAGCAATCCAAGAAACATTTAGTCAAGAGAAAACAACTGAATTTCAGGAAGAACAGAGAAACTGGTAGCATTTTAACACATCATGGTCCCATCCTCTGCTGCCCAGCAGCCTTCAAAAATATTTGCTGTACCCATACTGGTATTGGTACTGAAGTGAGCAGAATAGGGATTGCATTCTTTCAAAGCTTCATTCCCAAAGAGGAGTAATTTTTTGAGCTGTCTGGTTATTGTTCCCTGGAAGTCTACTTAAGAGGCTTACCCAGTACATCTAACTCAAACTCATTAAAAGCTTCTCCCTGGGTTTATAAGCCAAATGTTTTAACATCACAATTACTTGAGAGAATGTATAACAGTTGGGACAAACAACAGACAAATCAAAAAGCTTAAAAGTAAAACCTAAGTAATGAGCTATCCATAGGGGCTTTAAAAAGCCTGGACATATTCTTGGGAATATGCACATGCCATGCACATAGTTATGTACACATATTCAGCAAAGACTTGAGATGGCTCTAGGTTCTCACTTCTGATCGCCATCAAGGTTCCGTGCAAGCAGAAACTCAAAAAAAGCTAAGTCAGAGCTGTCAGCTGCCTGGCTGAGTGCTCAGTGTCCCAACACGCACAAAGAATCCATCAACAAACATCAAGACTTACAGATTCTAAGGATTTAAGAAGTCTGTCCAATCATTAGCTGACACTAACTAACCCAGTACAGACTTCAGTGACCACAAAGACAAAAAGACAGACTTTACAGAATAGTTCTGACATTACACAGCAACAACAAACCCTGGAAGAACCTGACACCCAGAATTGCCACATTACATTATTTGACTAGTCCAGTTATCAAGAAAAAAATTACAAGACCCCCAAAGAAATAAAAAAGTATAACTCATACATGTGTGTTTGCTTGGGGGGTGGGGTGCAGAGACAAGTAATAGAAACTGTCCCTGAAGAATCCCAGACATTGAACGTACTGGTCAAAGATTTTAAATCAGCTATTTTAAATCTGTACAAAGAACTAAAGGAAATCATGTCTAAATAATCAAAGTATGAAAACAATGTCTTGCCAACTACAGAATATCAATAAAGACAAAGAAATATATGTGTTCATGTTTCACTTAAAATATTGATGTCAAAGTATCAAAGAAGAAAACAGAAACTACAACAGAAACTTACTGTGTAGCCTTGACTATGTCCCATGTGCTGTAATCATCAATATGAGTCTTCCGTCCAAGAGGTTCACCATATCCATGGTTATAATGGCTTTGGGGTTTGATTTCCTATTAGAGAGAAAATCACACAGAGGCAAAAATTGAGAAAAGGTACAGAAAACATTTCAATATTTCTCTACTGGTTATATACTCTTTGAAAAATGCTCATTATTTAAATTAAGTTTTACTTTTTCTGAGGTCCGTACTCTTTAGAGAAAAACCATGTTCAAATAAATCTACCCTTGGTACACACTCTCAAAACAGAAAACAAATTAGTAACTGAAATTCATCTTCAGTTCTATACAACACTGTTATCCCTTCATCAAATTAACTCTCTCTCTCTCAGATCAAGTTTCCTATTATTCTAGCATTATCCCCAGCTGTAACACCTTCTTTTAAAACCTTCATTACACGTCAAATAAACTCTAATGTCCTAAAGACAGGAACCCAGGGATATTATTATTCTATTTTTCTCAGGTACTACCTTTTCTTATACTCATTCATGCACAGGACTTGTTAAGCATCTACCACATCAGGTGCATAAAGAACAATAGGACAACCCTGATAAAATGTAAATCCACTTAAATAGTTCTAAAAATGTCAATACTCTTAAAGAAACCTTTCATGTAAAAATTCAATTAAACACTAGTTTCATAGAAAATTATATCCATTCAAAGCTTATATTTTGTGTCCAATTTCCTATTTAAAGTACAAAGTTTGCTATGCATAGTCTGCTACCTCAATATAATGCAGCACTGAGATAGCTTTATTTTTTATATACAAACAGAAAAATTGAACATACTCAGCTCTAATATCAGCCATTCAAATTTATGATCCTGATATCTCTCTCTTGTTCTCTCACGCACACACACGAATGTAAATATAAGTAAAAGAATAAGGCATAACAAGAAATCTGGGAAGAATGAAATCCTTAGAAGAATTCATGCTCTCCTGGCTACTGATATTTAATAATCCAAATTGAATGGCATTTTATTGGAGAAAAAATGCTATAATCTTTAAATTACTCTAGCCATTCAATTTGTTTGGAAAACTCCAATATTAATTTGTTTGAGCCATAAACTGAGAAAACTGTCAATCTGAATATTTTCAAGGACTAGGAGTTAAAAAATCTCACAAAGCAAATTCTGCTTAGTATAGAACTTTTCAACATATTACTTCCTTATGAAAATGTTATAGCCAATATTGAAATACACAGTAATAATCATAAATCCATACTAGCAGAAGAAAATAGACATCAGTTTTAAGCAAAGATTCATAACACACATAATGCATATAGTTTATTAAGTGATTTTTTGAGAGACTCTTGGCTCAGATTCCATTAAAATGTAACTTGCCAAATTTGAATATGGGCAAGTATAGTTAGTATTCTGGGTATGTGCCACATTCTGAATAATCAATGAAGCAAACCAATACATAAGATTTTAACCATTTAATATTTTTAATCTTTCCTATTTAATTTTTGCACTGAATTACAGTTCCCAACTTCTCTGTATATTCAGAGAAGTTGGGAACTGTAGCTTTATATTCAGTGGGGTGAAGTCAAGAAAGACACTTCTTAGACCAGTAACACTTCTTTCTCTCTAAATTTTCTTTTCTGATTTTTATTCTCTCCTACCACCAGGAAAATAATTTTTTAAACTTTTGATTCTGACTTCTGTAGGGCAAAAAGGCACCTGAAGGAAAATAAAAATTGGTAGTAATTTACAAGCAAAATGGAATACTGCTGTATACCTGACAGAACGTGTATTGAGAGCTTACTATACATAAAGCACTCCCCACTGCACTGGCACTCCAGGCCAGGATAAGTATGAGGCCAGTACAGAGTTTAAGAAGGCGCCAAAAAACTCAGTAATAAGGGTTTCAATATTTTAATGAATTATGTTTTAAATATCAAAACACAATGGGAAAAAAAACCCAAACACCAGCATTTTAAATATAGACTGCATCATTATTGCTGATTTTTCTATTTGTGCCAGCTTCCACTGCAGTTGAGAAGCACTACAATACATGACAATGACAATACACTGCTTTACAGGCTTGAAACAAATTCTCATAAAACAAAAAATAAATTTCTATTTAAGGCTTACTATTACATTTCATGCTCTTTAATGTCATTTTTATCCCCAGAGACCCAGTCTCGGTTTCTGTACAGTCCATTTTGTCTGACGTTGCCAACTATGATCTTCCAAATGTACTAAAAATAATGATTTTATCCAACCTGCAAGGTTTTTTATTTGTTTTTACATAAGTAAAAGAAATCTTATTTTTTAAAAGATGGCTTTAAATATATCCCTAGAGTAATTCTAGAGAGGTAGAGTTATTCTCATAAAAAGTGTAAGAAATGGTGTTTAAGCAAATCTCCAACCTGTTTTACGACCAAAAAACAAAACAAAAAACCTATAATTCAGAACTTAATTTATTTTTCTCACTTCTAAACAGACTGGAAACTGATTTGTCTTTAGAATTAGTATGCTGTCAATGTGGCAAATGCCAACACTGTCTATTACCACAACCACTATCACTAGGCTTAGAAAGAACAACTGTAGTTTTTAAACCTTAAAGACACAAAATAAAAAACCACTGTGTTCATGGAAATAAGTATATCTTATAAATATACAGACAATATTAATTTTTTAAATTACAAATTTGCTATTAGATACAATTCAACATACAAATATTTAGTGACACTTGAAAATTCTATAATTTTTTCTTGATTTTAATGGGAACCAAGAAGTAAATTTTTTTTTTAACTTTTAAAACAGGAATAAATTTAGGTGGGATGAGTTGATTTTTTTTTAATTTTTATTGTTATTCAATTACAGTTGTATGCCTTTTCTCCCCATCCCTCCACCCCACCCCAGCAGAACTCCCTTCCTTCCCTCACCTCCACCCTCCCCCTTGAGTTTATCCAAGTGTCCTTTATACCTGTAATCCCCTCTCCTCACTGTCCCCTCCCCACTCCCCCCGGGAACCAAGAAGTAATTTAATTGAAAGCTCTGATATCAGATTCCTTAAAAAAAAAAAAAAACACGATTCAGCTGCTCTTTAAAAATTAAAAAAAATTCAAAGTCCTCCAAGATTTGAAGTCCTCCCAGACTTCTTCTAAGGCTAACATAACAATGATTTTATATAGTACCAGGGTATAGAAATGACAACCACTCGGAAGTTCCTTCAAGTACCTAGTTGACAGCCCTGGTACTCGTCGAAGAGAATTGGAAAGAGAAGAAGCACCTCCAAAATCTGCTGCTGAAGGAGTAGACACCAATGAGAAGAGACTGGGATAAGCTCAGCTACTATACACTACTGCTAAGAGAAACCAACATACTAGAACTCAAATTCTGTGTAAGTGCTGGCTTGTATGTCAAGATAATAGATGCCATTTATACACTGATTCGCATGCCCAGGTAGAATTACCAAACCAATCAACCCATTACCAAGTGTCCATGTGAAATCTGGCCAGCTTTTTAAAAATGCTGTGCCTATTAAATCTTTAGTTTACATTCACACACATATACAGGGTGCGACAGAAGGCCACTGAGTGTGGTTGGTAGGGTACATGAGTGTCTTGCACGAGATGGTCAGCAATTTGAACATTTTACCTAAAATGTCATATGGTTTGCTTGCGTGTGATATTGTTATGTTACAAAATTACATGCTTGATATTTTAGAATAAAAGATTTGGTGTAATTACTAGAGCATTAAAAAAGGGCGCTATTTGTGCCAGACCAAGTATAAAAAGGGTGGTGGTATTGACCAAAGAATCCTCTATAGGCCCAGTGCTTCTAGGTTTACTACCAACCAAACATAGGTGTGTTATAAGTCAAAAAAGGTTCTCCAAGCATGGGTTCTACAGTACAGTATGTCTGGAAACAAACATTCAGGAATATTCAGAAAGAAGAGTAAGGGAAGAGACCAGCAACTACAACACATTAAAAAGCAAACTAATGTAAAAATAGGGGCATTGTTACAAAAAGTCAGAGCAAGGAAACACAGCTTGAAGAATGAGAATCAAAATCAGGAGGAAAAGATATTCAATAAATGGTATAAAAAGGACAACTGGCTAGTCATTTGGGATTTTTAAAAAATTCACCAGGCTCCAATATAAAAGGGTGATACGCTTGATGAAAAGATACCAATAAATACACTCAAGGCTATAGTTTCTTTAATGGCAGATGATATGAGCCTGAAAATAACAGGACCAGAGCAAAATTCAGGGCAGCATGCTCCCAGGTGAAGGCTTCCCAGGTCAGCCATACCCCCACAAGATGCCTATACCCTTCCCTGGTGAGGGACACATGCATACCTTCCTCTTCTTGGGGAGTCTTTGTGTCACCCCCCTGAGATCTCTGGAATATTTTGGAGACTCTGGACATATGCTTCGTGCTTATCAGATCTAAGTAACTTGTTCAAAACAGCCCCAGGACTTTTCCTAAATACTTACTTCAAGACAAATTAAATTGAAGATCTGTTTCCCAGGCTTCCTGGGTATGTGACTATCCACTAGCAGGACCAGACCTCAGTCTGCCTAAGGACTCTTCCTATAGATTCCCACCTTACTCCTTGTATCAACTAACTTCCAGCCAGACCAAAGACTTAAATATAAGAATACTGGCAAGAAAAGTGCTAATGAAAAAAAAAATCTGAGAAAAGCATAACAACACATTTGAAAAATGGGCAAAGACTATATAGACAATTCAAAGAAAAAAATACAATGGCAAATATATGTATAAACAGATGCCATAATTCTATATTAATTAAATCCATTACCAAACTTAAAAAAAAAAAGGGAGAGAAATCAACTCAATAAAATTCTAGGGCACGTATGTGTTCCCTGCTGCCTGCTTTTGGTGCATAGCCCATATACACAGGTAAATTAGCAAACCATTAGGGCTTAACTACATGCTTATGACTTGTACTATGTAAATGTCTGCTGTCAGGAATCACTCTAAAAGGCTAGACTCTGATTCAAGGAGCTAAATGTACTTAATTATATAATTCTGCTGCTAAAATTTAATTCCATTAAATGTATAAGACAAAATTAGAATACTGCATAGGGATGCTCACAAAAAGAAAACAGAAAAGAAAAAAAAAAAGTCTCTGTGTGTACCTGACACTTTTCTAAGCCCTAACAAATCAATGGGCCAAATGTGAGGCCATCTTAACACCTGAGGAAGTAATGAACTAAACTCTAAGGATACCATAAGGATTTTTAAAAAGAAATATTGATCATCATGAAAAAAGGCAACATAAGCATAAAACATATATAACCAAGTGAATAATAAATGACAAAGGAAAACCTATAGCCACACAAAACTCTAAAATAACTTTCTTTAAAAATGTTTTTAATTAATAGGGCCAGCAGATGGCACTACACTCAAGACAGAATCCTTTACTAAGCCATTTGAGGTGCCTTCTGTAAGGGAAGATGGGACAAAACTTACGTGGTTATATAATGGAAAGATTTCAATTTTTTTCCAGTAAGCAACTGGTCTCTCACAAATTATGTGTTCTTTTGTGGTCCCTGATCCCTGGCTAATGGTACCTGAGTGCTGCATCCAATTATCAGAGCCCAACCTGAGGCAGTTTCTCCTTATGGTGTAGTATCACCCACCATTACCTCAATCCAAACTATCAAATTAATATTGCTTGCTTCCAACAAATTTTAGGCCAGGAAAATGTTCATCACCTTTCATCTTCTTCAAAAACTTGTTTTCACTTCATTTCCTTCTAGCATTAATCCATATGTACACACATATTTGTAACAATATGCATACATTTGGCACTTTTTTTCTTTCCACAGACATTTGATCAACAAAGGCCTATATATATATTTTTCCCCCCCTCTATCTCTTTAAAAATAAACTATTTTTTAGGATAGTTTAAGATTTACAAAAACAGGGTTCCCACACTCTACATGCCCAGTTTCCTCTATTATTAACACCCAATATTATTAGTGTGGTACATTTGTTACAATTAATGAATCAATGCCGAAACATTATTTTTAACTGAAATCTATACTTTATTCAAATTTCCTTAGTTTTTACATAACGTCCTTTTTCTGTTCCAAGATCCATCTATGATATCACATTACATTTAAAAATGGCTCCCTGCACTCCTCTTGGCTATGACAATTTCTCAGATTTCCTTTGTTTTTGATAAGCTTGACAGTTTTTTGAAGGGTCAGGTATTTTGCAGAATGTCCCTCAAATGGAATTTGTCTGGGTTTTATTCCTCTAATCATTAGACGGGAATTTTGTGTTTTTAGGAGAAGGCATTTTTTAATTCAACCTAATTTTTCAAATTTCTTTTCACTCTTGCTATACAGTCTTTATTTGGCCACATTTATATATATATATATTCCCCCCCCCACCCAAGGACATTTTTTCATTGCTTTTAGAGAAAGAGGAACGAGAGAGAGAAAAACATTGATTTGTTGCCTTTTTGTACACACCCTGACCAGGAATCGAACCTGCTACCTTTCGGTCTATGGGACTATGCTCCAACCAACTGAGTCACACAGGCCAGGGCAAAATGTTCATATATTTTATGTAATCTATAATCACAGTACTCACATGTTATACTCCTCCCTTTTATACTTCCTCATGTCATTACACATAATTTTTTATAAGTACTGTACTGCTTTTAACCACTGCAAAATATTTAAACTGATATATTGAAACATACTGAAACACTTCCCAACCACTGAACATTTAGCTTATTCATACATTCCTTAACTCAGCGATTTTCAACCTTTTTCATCTCATGGCACATATAAAATAATTACTAAAATTCTGCAGCACACCAAAAAATATGTTTTGTGATGATCTGACAAAAAAAAGGTATTAATTTTGATTCATTCACACCAGATAGTTATTGTGTTGGCCACTGTCATTTTTTAATTTGATAATCTAAGGGAAAATAAGTCAGTACTACTGACTAAATGGTCAGGTATTACATGTTTTAAAAATTCTTACAGCATGCTGGTTGAAATACGCTGCCCTAACTAAACTCATAGCTATTTCTCAGGCATGCCACTTCTATGTCTTCCCCTAATGTTCTCTACACCATTAGGCTGTAAGCTATGACAAGGTTAGAACCCTATTTTAATAATTTGTATACTCCCAGTGCTTTGCATGCACAGAACATAGCATATTAGTGCCCTTAAATGAAAGAATAAGTGAATGGATTTTTTCCTAAGTAAAAAATATTTATTTTAACTCATTTAACATTTCTTCTTTTTAACTGGAGTAAACTTCATGGTAAGAGATTCTTGGAGGGTATAAATATTTTTATGGTTCTTGATATGCTATCTAAATTGTTTTTACAAAAGGATTATATTTATAATCCCACCAGCAATATATGATTAACCATTTTCCTATAAACTCACTGGCACTAGGAATTATTTTTTAATTATCCCCAAATTTAAATAGAAATTTCAACTTTAAATATAATATCCTGTTCTATTTCTTTTGAGAATTTCCCATTCTTATCCTTTAGCCATTTTATTTGAGTCCTGAAATTTGTTAAATACATTTCAATCAGATTTTTACGGCTATAGAGAATTAGATATTAACCTTTTTCTTAATGATCTAAACGCTTCTGTTTCATTTTTAGTATTAAAGCTTTCAATATATTTCAAGGAACATACTTTTTAGAGTTACATACATTATTCTTTTTCTTGGGCTCTTTTGGTCTTGATTTTTATATTTACACTGTAATCACCAGTACCACCCATCAAATATTTCCAGCTCTCTTCCAAAGCACATGGCAGGGTTGTATGTCCTTGGTCCCTTGAAAGTTAAGTGTGTCCAAGTAACTGACTTCCTTTTTAACCAACAGAATACAAGTAAAAAGACATGATGCTTTCAGAGAATAGGTTTTAAGAGCCATACACAATTCCTCCCTCTCTCTTTCCCTCTGCCACGGAGATTGTCAACGTTCCAGAGAATGTAGATCAGTCCGGGTCCAAGGGCAGCCACCATCCAGCCCACAATGTATGTGTACTGAACCACAAACATTTAAACCACTAAATTTCAGGACTGTTTCTGCAGCAAAACCTAGTTTACCCTGACATAAAATTCTGAGAGTTATTTTGGTAAGTACTATGCAGATGGGGAATCTACATAAATAATTTTCATTGAATTTGGAGCTAGTTATTAACTAGTATATGGGAGTATTACAAATGTTCAGCTTTATCTTACATCTGGCCACAATATAAAAATGTAACCTCTGATTTTTTGATGATCTTTTTGAATAGTCTAATAATACAATCAAATATGTGAATTAGTATGGTTTTCCATTTCCATGGCATAGGCAAAAACATCAAATGCAATATTGGAAAAAAATGACAATACATCCTTATTTCTTTGTATTTTTCTCCATTTTAAAAAGGCAATCCTTTCATTGTTTCTCCACTATATATAAAGTTGTTAAATTGTCCTTATTCAAATACTGTACATTGCAAAGAATGAGTTAATACTGCATTTGGATATAAATGCCCACTTGACCATCACATCCTGGCATTATAGAATATGTCCAATTTCACATTTCAGTCAAGATTAATTCCCAATTTTATTCTTCAACTCTAAGATTGTAACTAACAGTTTTTAATATAACTCCCAGTAGAACTGAGTACGGAAGTCACCTTCCCTCCCTCTTGCCCCTCACACCCACAACCTACTCTTCTCATCAGCAGCCCGAACCACATTTTCAATGAGGCCACAGAAAAGTGGAGCGTGTACACACAGAATGCCCCATATCTGGAAAATTCTGAGGAAGTACTTTTTGGGAGTTGTAATTTTTTTTTTTAACTTCATGGATCAAGTACACAGGTAAATTAGTTAAGTATAATTACCAAAATGCAAATATAGAAACACTGAAAATCCTAGAAGAAGAAATGCACAAATCCCATCTTCAAATGAAAATAAACAAAGGCACTTTGGCCTCTAGTTCAGTAGGCAAGAGAATCAGGGAATTTTGGGAGAGGAAATAAGATTAGATATGCCATTTTAAAAGATCATCCAGTAATTTTTCCCCCTTACCACCTCGCCAACATATTCTTCCTCCTTCCTGTACTATTTACTAGAAGGCATTTCCAACTATCAAACATCCAAGGTAAAAACTCATTCAACCTTGACTCATTCTCCCCAAATCTCAGATGTAATTAATTAGTTACCAAGTCTTAACTACTTTTCTCAAAACAAATCCTTATCAGTCCTTTTGTTTTACCTCTGGACTATCCTCTCAACACACTGCTGCCCACATTGCTGCTCCCCTGCTTAAAATTCTAAAAATTACACAGACAGGGTAAAACAAGAAAATTCTAGTAATCGTACAAAATTGCATAAACTGGCCCAAATTTACTTTTTCCCACGTTAGTATCAACCATTTCCTTCCAAGCATCCTACATGTTTAATAGCCATTTCAAGAAGTCATGTTGGGGGGGATATGGAGACTACTGTACTTGAACAATAAAAAAATAATAATTTTAATTAAAAAAAAAGAAGTCATGTACTTTCAAAACATCAGTATCTTTTTGCTCATGTTAGCATTTTTCAGAAGGCACACTGCATCTCAGGTTTGGCAAACTTTTACAAATCCTTCGATTCCAATGTCATCATACCCATCCCTCCTTGTTCTCCTCAGGCAGAATTAACTGTCCTGCCATCTGTGTTCCTGTTGCTATGCAAACATACTAGTGTACCATGTGATGGCATATGTGTTAGTTTCCCATTGCAGCTATAAGAGATTACCACAAACAAGAGGAATTTATTATCTCTCAGTTCTGGAGGTAAGAAGTCCAAAATTAAATAAATATCAGTATCCCAAGGTGTCATCAGGGCCATGCTCCCTCTGGAGACTCTAGGACAGAAGCCATTCTTTGCCTCTTCCAGCTCTGGTGGGCTTCTGGTACTTCTTGGCTTGTGATGACATCACTCCAATACTTGAGGCCACCACCTTCAAATTCAGCGAGTCAGCTTCATATAGCCTTCTCTGCGTGTACGCTCAAATCTCCCTCTGCTCCCTCTTATAAAAATACACGTGATTAAGCCCTGGCTGGTGTGGCTCAGTGGACTGAGCACCACCCCACAAACCAAAGGTCACTGGTTCCATTACTTGTCAGGGCAAAGTCTGGGTTGCAGGTTTGGTCCCCAGTTGGGGGTGTACAAGAGGCAACCAATCAATGTTTCTCACACATTGATGTTTCTGTTCTGCTCTTTCTCCTTCCCTTCCCTTCTCTTCTCTCTAAAAAAATAATAAAGAAAATCTTTAAAAAATGAATACATGTGATTAGCCCTAACTGGTGTGGCCTGATTCATAGGGTGTCATCCAGCAAAACAAAACGTCACCATTTGATTCCTGGTCAGAGCCCATGCCTGGGTCGTTGGTTTGGTCCTGGTCCGGGTGCAGGCAGGAGGCAACTGATCAATGTTTCTCTCTCACATCAATGTTTCTCTCCCTTTCCCTCTCTCTAAAACTAAATAAGTAAAATCTTTTTAAAAGAATACATGTGATTACATATAGGGTCCGTGTGGATATCCAGGATAATCTCCCCATCTCAAGACTCTTCATTTCATCATCCCTGCAATGTATTTTTCCCCTACAAGATAACATAAATTCCAGGTATTAAGACTTGCTATCTTTGGGAGAAGATGGGCGGGGTGGAATATTCTGCCTATCATAGGATGAGCACAAAGGTGGAAAAGTGAGAAGTAAAGGAACGAAGTTCACTTTACACAGGTTGTACTTTTCTCTCAGCTATCAAAACCCCTCAATCATTGGTGATACCAACTGTTGGGTCTCTCATGTGAGGCCTTCTGAGAATTCTAAAATTCACCCCATGGAAACAAAGACTCTCTTTTCAGCCAAACTTCAGTCCAACTCCTCTGAGCTATCTGCTCAACTAGGCCTCAACCTTGGATTCCGTTATTACTGGACAGCATAGTCCAGTTTTAGCAAAAACCCTGCCAAGTCAGTAAAAAGAGAATTTTCCACCCCTGATATCTGATCAACCTGGCCTGCCTTCAGCAAGAATCCTGTTAAATTGGTTTAGCAAGAATTCCATCCTTAATGTCTCCTCTTAGTATTTTCCATCCACTGACCCCCTCATTCTGTTTGTTGACTTTCAACCCGCAATTATCACTGCTGTCTTTGGAATTGAGCCCAGTTCCATACCGAGGGCTTCTTTTTCCCTACTGCAATAGTGTCTGAATGAAATTCATTTTTACCACTTTACTGTCCAGCTCTGCTTTTCTTAACAGAACCTGCCTCTGCAACATTCTCTGGTGCAAAAGAGACATTCTCCAGCTCACTTCTAAAAACTCCTTCTCAGCCCCTATCCCAGGGGTATAACCCTGGGGCTGCTTCTGCAGAGCAGTCAACTCTCTTTAATAAAAGTCTCTTTCGAGGTGGCTCTAGTTTATCTAGCCTCTAAACTGTTTGGTTGGCCCAAGGAAATATCAAACAGAGAAAGTTCTCGCTCTGGTTCTTCCATTGCAAGGTTATTTTTTATATCTCTTACCCTTTTCACTTCCCCAGTAGAACAGCAGAAGTGGCCAGTTTCTGAGCCTTCAACAACTCCAAGGGACCCATATCACACTTTTCTAAGAATTCTCTAACACTCCAGTCAGATAGCACCTGAGGGAAGCCTCACTATTTTCTGCAAACTAGCAGGAGTCCAGCCAAAGAAACATCTTCCTTCTAGAAAAATCCCAGTGTTCCAGAGGAATTGTTTGCAACCCACATGGAGGGCAATATAAACACCACAGCACTCCCTCTCGGGTTGATAACTCTTCAAAGAACCCTTCCTCCCATTAAAGACTCTATCTTGTATAGACCGGAAGTAACAGTTCCAGAATAAATTATGGCCATTTCCCAGCAAGTTAAGCATATCTGTTCATACCACAGGAATCCTTTGTCAGCTACTGTCCTCAGCTCTAAGTTCCAGGAAAAAATGCTTAGATGACAAGAAAAGTCCCACTTAATATCCTATTATACAAAATACATCATAAAGTATTTATCCTTTCATGCTTAGTTTTCACTTAACATTACATTTCTGAGATTTACCTGTGCTGAAACATGTAGTTCTAGTTTATTGAATGCAATTGCTAGGGGACATCCCACTATATCAGCAATTTTCAACCAGTATGCGGCAAGAGGTACGCTAGGGTGCCACAAGAATTTTTAAAACATGCAATCAATACCTGACTATTTAGTCAGGGGCACTGACCTCTTTTCCCTTAGATCAGCAGATTAAAAACTGACAACAGCCAATACAACAATAGCTATATGCTATGAATGAATCCAAATTATACCTATTTTTTGTCAGATCGGCAATTCTATATTTTTGGGTATGCAGAGAATTATAGTAATCAGTTTATGTGCGCCATGAAATGAGAAAAGTTGAAAGTTAGTGACTTATATGAATAAACCACATACATTCACCTTCTAAGAGACTTTTTGCTACTACAGACCATACTGCAATAACCAATCTTATAGAGGTCTCATCTGTAAGTTTCTCTAGGTTAAACACCTAGTAGCAGAACGTCTGGATAAAAAGACTTCAAGTTATCTTTAACTTCACTATCATTAAAATGCTTTCTAAGGTGGTAGTACCAACTTACATTCTCACTAGCAATTCATGAGTTTTCCTTATATTATACTTAAATCTACCAAACTTCTTGACCTGGGAGGGGATCTAATGGGTATCAAATTACATCTTGTTTTGATCTTCAGTTCCCTGAAGCAAAGTGAATAAACTTAGCTAGGGCAGATCAACTATTTCAATGATGTTGAAAAGTCAAGAAGGATAAGGACTACAAGTAGACCACTGAATTTATCAATACAGATACCACAGTACTTAGACAAGGTGGGGGCACATAGGAGAAAGAAAGAAAAGACAGAAGAAAAATAGCAACGGCAAGTACAGGCAAATCCTTTGAAGAGTTTTGCTACAAAGAAGAGCAAGAAAAATGTAGTAGGAGAGAAGTGGAATCAAAGAAAAATACAATTTTGGTTTTTTTTTTTTTTAGGCTAGAAGAAACGATCCCTAGCAGAAACAATCTAGTAGATCCAAAAATCATTGATGTAGGGCTATGAGTAGAGCACCGCTGAAGAGACGCCTGACATGGACCTGAGAGGACAGAAGTTAGTGTAACCAAACATATACAGTACTTTTAAGCTGAAAACCACAAAACACCAATGAAAGAAATCCAAGATCTAAATAGGCACATACTATATTCATGGATTAAAAGACTCAACATGGTAAAGATGTCAATCCTCCCCACACTGATATACAAGTTTAATACAATTTTGATCAAAATTTCAGCAAGATATTTTGTAGATATAAACAAGGTTATTCTCAAAGTTATATAACAAAGCAACTAAAAGTGCTAAAATAATTGTGGAAAAGATGAATAAAGTAGGCAGAAGCAACCTACTCAATTTCAAGACCTAATATATAGCTAAAGTAATTAAAATTGTGTAGCTTTGGCTGAGAAATAGACACAAACACACACACACACACACACACACACACACATATATATATATATTTAAAAAAAGAACATAACCCAGAAATAGAAACACATAAACATGCTCAACTGATTTTGACAACAATGTAAAAGCAATTCAATGAAGGAAAGATAAGCTTTTCAACAAACTGTTGAACATCTTATAGGCAAATAAATAAATAAACACACCTCAACCTAATTCTCACACTTTACATAAAAAATAACTACAACCACCATGGCTGGGCATCTCTGCTGGTTAGAGCACTGTCCTAATATGCCAAGGTTGCAGGTTCAATCTCCGGTCAGGGCACATATGAGTACAAGAAACCACCAATGAATGCCTAAGTAAGTGGAACAGCAAATCGATGTTTCTCTCTCTCTCACACCCCCACTTCCGCTCTCTCTCTAAAATCAATAAATTTAAAATTTTTTTTAAAAACTCAAAATTGACCTTGAATTTAAATGTTACATGTAAAATTATAAACTGTTAAAAAAAAAAGGGAAGAAAATCTTTGGTAGTTTGGCAAAGAGATCTGACTTGACACACAAAGCACAATCCATAAATATAAACTGGAATTCATCAAAATTTAAACTTAGGATCTGAGAAAGCCCATTATGAGAGTCAAAAGACAAGCTATAGGCAGGGAGAAAAATATTTGCAAACCATAACAAAGAACCAGTGTCTGGGAAATATAAAAACCCTCTCAACACTCAACAGTAAAGCTAGCACACAACCCATCCTTAGCAGCCCCTCCTGAACAACAAGCTGGCTTCAGGGTAAAATATTCTCCGATCTACTACTTCCCATCATGCCACTCCTGGTCAGCCCACTTCCTCACACGCAGTTCTTTCTAGCCTTGTTAACTCCTTGCTACAAAAGAAAACCTTTTTCTGCCTAATACTTGAGAAATGTGTAGATCTTTGGTAAGCACATTCTTCCACTGTAAAAGCTTCCCTCTCCCTATTGCAATAGTTCTTTCCTACCTTGCAGTAATCATTTCAAATTAAATCTGTCTTTACTAAGAAAAAACACTCAACAGTAAAATAATCAATTTTAAAAATTGGCAAAAGACACTGTTGTGAGCTGAACTGTGTCCCTCAAAATCTCTGCATTGAAGCCGTAACTCCCAATGTCTCAGAATGTCTCTGTATTTGAAGCCTGGCCCTTTGAAGAGAGGGTTAAGTTAAAATGAGGCCATCAGGGCAGACCCTATTCCAGTATGACTGGTGTCCTTAAAGGAAGAGAAAATCTGGATGCATAGGCACCAGGGGCCTATGTGCACAAAGGAAAAACCATGTGAGAACAGAGCAATAGGGCAGCCATCTGTAAGCCAAAGAGTGGGACCTCAGAAGAAACCACACTGGCCAATACCTTAGTCTTGGTTGGACTCCTAGCCTCCAGAACCTTAAGAAAATAAATCTCCATTATTTAAGCCACCCAGTCTGTGGCATTTTGTTATGGCAGCCCTACAAACTAATACAACACAGATATTTCACCCAAGGGGATATATGGATGACAAATAAGCACATGAAATAATAGCATCATTAGCCATTAGGAAAGTGAAAATTAATACCACAATGAGCTATCACCACATATTTATTAAAACAGGCTAAAATTGAAAAGTGACACCACCAAATGTTGGTGAGGATACAGAGAGATCAGACCACTCATCTACTCCTGGTTGCAGTGTAAAATGTAAAGCCACTCTGGAAAACAGCTTGACAGTTTTTTAAAACATTATTGTACAACTACCATCTGACCCAACTGTACTCTTGGGCATTTATCCTGGGGAAATAAATATTTATGTTTACACAAGGACCTGTACACAAATGGTTAAAGCACCTTTATTTATAACAACCAAAAATGGAAACAACCCAGATGTCCTTCTATAAGTAAACAGTTAAACAAACTGTCATACATCAACATATTATCCAGTAATAAAAAGCAATGAACTACTGATACACTCTACAAACTACATGAATCTCCAGAGAATTATGCTGGATGAAAAAAGCCATCTTATATGGCTACACATGACATGGTTCCATTTAAATACATTCTTAAAATTAAAAAATTACAGAAATGAAAAATAGGTTAATATGGTATACAAAGACGATATGATTAGTGTGGGTATATAATGGCAATGTGAAGGATCTTGTGGTGGCAGAAATGTTCTATATCTTTAATGATTCGATATTAATCTCCTGGTTGTGATATTGTATTATAATTTTACAAGGGGTTACCATATGGGGGACCCTAGGTAAAGGGCACACAGGATCTCTCTGTATTTTTTTCTTAATTACATGTGAATCTACAATTATCTTGAAATGAAAGTTTTTAAAATTATCAACTTACAAATTTAAAATTCATGTAATTTATCATAAATAAAATATGCCTCAATAAAGAGCAATGCAGTAAAAAAATTTTTTTAAAGACATACATTTTTTTAAAAACTATCCATATCAGTGTTATACAATAGAACTTTCTGCAATTATGAACATATTATATATCCACTAGCCACACATGTGGCCAATAAACACTTGATATATTACTAATATGACTGAAAAGCTGGTTATTTTTATTCATTTTAATTAATGTAAATTTACATAGCCACATGTCATTGGTGGCTACCATATTTGACAAGGCAGGTCCAGACATTATGAAAAATGGGAAATATCATTATATGCTAAGATGGAACTATGTCCAAAGTACATTCAGAAAAAAATGCAAATTTTATAACATATGATACCATTTATGTAACAAAACCAAGGAAATAAAATATATATAAGCATGTACATAAAATATACATTTATATGTGCTTTTACATTTTACTACATACCCTTTTGTACTATTTAAATTTTTAACAATAATCATGTGTCACTTTTTAAAAATTTTATTATTATTATTATTTAATTCTTACCCTAAGATACATTTTATTGATTTTAGAGAGAGGAAGAGAGACAGAGAGAGAGAGAAACATTGATGTGAGCGATAAATCAATTGGTTGCCTCCTGTATGCCCCCTGAACCAGGAGCTGAACATGCAACCTAGGTATGCGCTCCAATTGGGGATGGAACCCACTACCCTTCTGGTATACAGGAGGCATACAACACTCCAACCAATTGAGCCACCAGCCAGGGATATGTCACGTTTTTTTTTAAGACAAGAAAATCTCTGCTGGAATTTCAATTTCTGATACCTTGAAAATTCATATACAATTCAACAATACAGAATAAATCAGATGGCAGAATAACAGTTCAGGAAATTTAAGTTTTTATTTGGTGTGCTATGTTATAGAGCTAGATTCTAATTTGTCAATTTTTTCCCCCAAATGTGGCCCTTTTTTTGGATTTGGTTACATTCAATTATTCACAGGAATAAAAAGGAGACAAGGAAAAAATTTCAAATAATGGTTACTTCTATCAAGTTAATTAACTTCTTAAACAACTGGAAGATCCTGGATATTTACACTGGGTGTTCAGTAAGAAAGCAAAATTTCTTTAGAAAATAATGTCTACAGTTTATTCATGATTATAACTATAGAATTATGAATAAAGATTAAAGAAGTATTTATAAGTACAGTTAAGGGAGATAAAATCTCCAAGGTGGAAACAGGTTTAACAATGGTATACATGCACTCCTATAACCTTGAACTGTTGAAAGAAAGGTTATAAAACAATATAGCTAACTCTATGTGCCAAGTACTCTTCTAAACTTTATTTAGAGAAAGGATTCCATAGAAGCAAAGATGCTATTGATTTTAAGATGCACTATTACTGTATGCATCACTGAGAACACTGCCAACTGATCTATATACAATGCTTTCTATCATTTAGAAGTTTTATTTTTTACTAATTGAAAGATTGCTTCTAGACTTATTTAGACAATTTTATCTTATATGACTCTTTTGATATATTCAAAGGATAACCGTATATAAGCAAAATAAATTGGTTACTGAATTGCTAAAACATTACTACCACTTGACCAAAAGCAAGACATCATTTTCAGAGATATTAAAACATAAAATATGTACATGTTAAAATCTACAAAATATGGTTTATTAACTCTTTTAACTTCAAAAGAAACCTAAGAGATAGATGCTATTATTGTCTCCATTTTCCAGATAAAAATGAAGCACCAAGAGATTAAGCAATTTATTATCTCAAGATCAAAGATCAAACAACTACTAATTGCTGGATGTGGCACTCAAACTACACTGTTCTTCCTGAAATGTACCCCAGAAAGCTCCTACCAGAATGTGTCTAGCAACAAATCTTTAGAAGAGATTTAGAAATAATACAAATGATAACAGGATTCTTCCAAAAGGCTTAAACCTGAGGTACCTACAATTAAGCCAGCAGCACTGGTATTCCCATTAGCTATTGACACAGATTTGATACTGAGAACATTTATCTCAAACCCCTCTACCCTGATCCATACCTTGGGGTATTTCACTTCCTTTCAAGGGATTTTAATCAATGAAAATATATTTTACCTTATGAATTTAAACAAAGCAGGAGAAAAAAACTAAAGGACTGAATTAAAAATTTTTGAAAAAGAGGGATTTTAAGGAAATCTAGTTTTATTACTTCAAGTCAAAGGGTTACTCAAAGTGGCCTTAGATCAACTGCCAAGATTGAGACCTCCCATAGCTACTTTGATAACTTGGAAGAACTGACAGTAACTTTGACAGAATTTTTTCCTTATTTAGTAAAAAAATAATTTGCATTTTACCTATTAATTTATATGGCACAGTACATCTGAGGGTTATGGGTTTGGTGTCAGAGTTCAGGTTCTAATAAAAACTCAGCCAAATACTAATTATGTGAAATTGAATAAATTACCTCTATGAGTCTGCGTCCTAGTCTGTAAATTGAATAATACCTACTTTTCAGAACTACTATAGAGTAAATAAGCAAAACATGGATATAACGAAAATGTGAATGGATAAACTGTTACATCCAGACTATGGAATATTATTCGGCTCTAATAAGAAATGAGCTCTTTAGCCATGAAAAGACATGAGAAAATTCAAATGCCTATCACTAAGTGAAAGAAGCCAGTCTAAAAAGGCTACAAACTGTAATCTCAACTATATGACAGTTTGGCAGAAGTCCTGACCAGCATGGCTCAGTTGGTTGAGCATCATCCCACAAAGCAAAAGGTCATTGGTTCAATTCCCAGTCAGGGCACATGCCTGGGTTGCAGGCTGGTCCCAGCTGGGGCGTGCACAGGAGGCAACCAATTGATGCTTCTCTCACACATAGGTTTCTCCCTCTCTTTCTCCCTCCCTTCCCCTTTCTCTAAAAATAAAAAAATACAACAGAATAAAAAAGCAAACAAAATATAACCAGAGACATTGAAGTTAAGAACAATCTAACAATAGCCAGGGGGGAGTGGGGAGGGTACAGTGAGGAGAGGGGGTTACAGGAACTACTATAAAGGACACATGGACAAAATCAAGGGGGAGGGGGGAGGGAGGGAGGGAAGTGGGTTTGGCTGGGGTGGGGTGGAAGGGTAGGAAGAAAAGGAATACAGCTGTAATTGAATAACAATAAACATTTTTTAAAAAATAAAAAAAATAAAATTAGATAGGAAAAAAAAAATCCTAAAAAAAAAAAAAGACTAAGGAGACAGAAAACAACCTAAAAAGATCAATGGTTGCCGGAGTTAAGAGGTGGAAGGGATGACTAGCTGAACACTGAGACTCTTTAGAGGCAGTGAAACTATTCTGTATGATACTGTAATAGCAGACACACGTCATTAAACATTTGTCAAAACCATAGGACGTATACCAAAAGTGAACCATAATATAAAGTATGAACCTTGGATAAAAATAATGCACCAATCAATGCAGGTTCATCAACTGTAACAAATGCACCACCCTGGTGCAGGATGCTGACAGTGGAGGAGGCTCTGCATGTGTGGGAGCAGTGTGTAAATGGGAATTCTCTATACTTGATGATCAATTTTGATGTGAACCTAAAACTACTCTAAAACACAGTCTTTAAAAATTGTTTTTAATTTTTTAAGTAAATGAGGACATTCGCAAGCAAAAGCTAGCCAGTGCCTGCCTGGCAATTAATATTCAATCAACCCTATAGCTATTATCACCACTACCACATTGTGCTGTGCTAGAAAAGGAGGCAACTGGATTTAAGCAGTTTGAACCTGGATTCAAACTCAATTCTGCCACTTAGCAGCAACTTACTCTCTCTATGCCTCAATAACCTCATATGTAAAATAGATGTAAAAGCAGTGTGAGAACTGGATGAATGAATATGTAATACTGTGGTACCTCGGTAATCATTAATTCGATCTGGAACTCATAAGGAGTGCTGAAACCAACCAGTACCTAATGATGAAGCAATTTCTCTTGTGGGGTTGTGTTGTGACTCATAAAAGTTGTAGCATATGCAATGAGTCCCAAGCAAGCTCCAAGTGCTAAAACATTTTTTTCTCCTCAAAATGCAAGGAGTACAGGATTTGATGAGTTCTGAAGCCAATGAGTACCGAGGTATGATTATATATGCAAAACTGTTTAGGATAGTGCCTAGCTCATAGTTATTATATGACAAGTGCTAGCTAGCAATTACCATTATTATCATCTATATCATCTATGTGATTGAGGAGGAAACATGAAAAGTACAAAGTACAATGCCTCAAACATTAAATGTCAAATTAGCTTTCTTCCTCGTCCTGTAACAAAACTTTTCCTATATATCAAAGACATATCAGAGAGTGAGGGATCACATGTGGGAGTATATATCAGATCACCTCTGGAACTGTTCAAAATATACATATTACAAACCCACATACTAAATTAGAAACTTTAAGAAGTGTATATGAAAACATGTATATGCTAACAACATTCTCCATAGATTCTTACACACACAGATCCTTCCTTTACCCAACCACACAACTCCAGTTCTGATGAAGTTAAAGCACACCAGCAATTAATGGGATTCAATATCCTGAAATACCACATATTTTAGTATAAATTTCTTGAAGTTTTTAGGTACTGTCTAGATCAACAGCTGGCAAATAGCTCACAGGTCAAATTTGGCCCACCATATGATTTTACATATAAAGTTTTACTGGAACACAGGATACCCGTTCTTTTAAAAAATAATAATAATCTCAAATATTTTTATTTTTTCCTATCCATAAAAATTATTTTTTATTTAATCTTTATTGTATCTTTTTTCCATCACCATTTAGTCTCCTTCTGCGTCCCGCCTCCACCAACAATCACCACACTGCTGTCCATTTATATCTATTGCTCGTGGCTGCTTTCATACAACCACCACAGGGCTGAGTAGCTGTCACAGAGACTAGATGGCCCCCAAGCTTGAAAACATTTACTATTTGGCCTTTACAGAAGTTGTCTCCCAATCCCTGGTCTAGATTATTCATTACAGAATGCTATTCAGTAGCCCAACTAGAACATTTACTGTTATGAGTAAGTTCAATGTAATTAAAGCAAATAAACAATTCTTTACATTGATAGTATAAAGCACCGAAGTAGTTTTTCTTGCTAGCGGTCCTTCTTTAAGAAAACTATTCCTCCCCCAGCTTCACCAAGAGATCTTTGCCGATTTTACTGCCCTATCCTGTGGTCATAGAAGTGGACACATGACCTAAGTCAGGGCAACCCTATGCTACTTTACAATGTAGAATAAGGGAAGATATGCAGACCATCTCTAATGGTTAGTTGAGATTTGAGATATATAGCAAAAAGAATGCTGGCATCCATACCCCCAGTACAAAGAAGCTGCTCTACATGAGAAAATGAAGCTAAAAGGCAGAGACGAGGAGAGATAGAAGGCAGAGAGTTTTGGTGACATTCTCAGCTCAGAGTTTAACTGCACCTGTGCTATCCTGAATTTGGGTTATACGAATCCTTTTTTTGTCTAAGTAAGTTTTAAAAGGGCTGGTGACATTTGCAACCTGAGGATTCTAACACAAGCAACTTAGGTCTTCAGTTCATAGAAGAGCTTTTTTTTTTTTTCATGAGAATGAAGATAATTTTGGTCACTACTTTTGTTTATCCCTTGTTTAATCCTACATAAATTAACAAATGTTCATAATCAGAAAGTTATTTTCAAAAAACTGAAAAATACTGCAGCTACATTTAGCTTTATCATCTCATTTCTTCAACAATAATCACTGATAATGAAATAGATGAGCCTAAGATACTATAATATTCTGATTTATCAAAGATTCTATCTATATTTAGTATGTATTATCCCTAGAAAATGGAGTAATTTGTTTGACAAATTTTCAACAATTTTTGAAACAGAACCTAAAAATATTGTTTAACCCTCTATAATCCAGGATATTAAGTTCTTACAATAACTCCTTTACAAAAGGCTAAAGTCCCACTGTACTTCTAAATTAGGTGCCTACAGCTTTATTTTAAGGAGTTTTTAATAGAAGGTATTATCCTATAATTGATAATTTTTACATTGGGTAAAAACTTTACTTGCATATTTTGTAAATATAATATTGCCCTGAATCAAGTTTTCAAACTTGAAAATTTAAAATAGCTATTTTATTCTTGAATTACCTATCTGTAAGACAATCTAATCATAAAATAATAATAGAATTAGATGATGCTTTGAAAGAGAATTGTACATAACCTTGATATTAAAATAATGCCTTTTTGGATTATGTAGTTGTTGGGGGTTCTATTAAAAACACATTATATCAAGACCCCTTAACTGACTAACTAATCCTAACTACCCTAACATACCCTTAGGATACTCTCTGGGGGAAAGGAGGTCCACATGCATTATTTTTTAAATCCTCACCCAAGGATATATTTATGGATTCCAGAGAGAGAGGAAGGGAAAGGAATTGAGAGACAGACAGACAGACAGACATCGATTGGTTGCCTCCCGCACGTACCCACAGACCCAGACAGAACCCGCAACCCAGGCGTGTGCTGTGACTGGAATCAAACCAGTGACCTTTCAGATTGCGGGACACTGTTCCAACCAACTGAGCCAGGGCACACATGCATTTTTAATTTTTAACAAAATGTGTGCGTGTGTACACACACTCACCGTCATCTTTCCTGAGGATTCTGTAGGACTACAATTAATCTTCTGTTACTTTGCAGTGCTCTATTTTGTATTCCTCACCACTCTGTGGCCTAGCAAAGCAACAAAACCATACTTAGCCTCCAATCATAGCACACATCTTCAAGAAAATTAAATAATGCAAAAAGGTGTTGTGAAAGAGAGATCTCTGCCAATGTGCTCCTCAATCCCCAGACAACTAATTTTAATTCTTAACTACTTGGTCAGTTGCCTCCATATCTAGTATGTGTGTATTACCACCATTACTTGAGGTATTACTAACTTCTTACCACAAAATTAAGGGTTAACATTTACTGTCACTAAATGCCAGACACAGAATTATCTCATTATCTCATTTACTCTTCACAACAACCTCCTGAGGTGCTGTATCTCCATTTTAATTCAGAAATTTGGGACACAGTTCAGTAACTTGCTCAGGATCATGGCTGGTAAGTGGCAAAACTAGGATCTGAACTCAAGCAGCCAAACACCATCACTCATACTTTTAATTTCTCTTTGATATCCACCTACTTCATAGTCCACTCTTATCAAATATTTTGGGGATAATTCTCTCAAATTAAATAAAAATAGTAAGAAAAATTAAAAAAGAAATCAAAATAGTTAAATGGCATTTCTCACAACCAAATGTAATTTTTTGGTTCTATAGGTCAGTAATTTTCAACTTTGGCTTTTGCCCCAAACCATGAAGTAGCCAGTTAGTTGTATTTTCATTTTATATATTTTGACTCGGAGGTTACTATGCTTAAGATATAGTATTTATAAATCTAAATTATAATTATTTGACCTACAGCATTTGTGCTGAATAAAAAAGGCATGAGATCCTAAAGACTGCCAGAAAGATATGTTTTGAAAGGAAAGTGTGCCAATAACCTATCAGAAAGAGAAGAACAATTTTCAAAGTAATTTTATATATGCTTTCTGAAAGCAAATGAGTTAATTTACGTATATGTACACATGTATATCTCTAACTACACAATGGGGCAAAAAATAATAATGGAAAAAGGCAAAATCACTTTTGCTAAAAGCTTCAAAAAATAGATTTTATAAAAGATGTGAAGACAAAAGATATAGTAGTACCTCAGTTTAATATTCTAAATGGAGAAAAATGAGACACAAATATGGACAAAATTAATAAGAAACAAAAATGTAACCATTAAAAGAATGAGAAGCTAGAGAGAAGGCAATAATAAAAGTTTTGAAATTGAGGGAAAGAACTGAAGCAAGAGATGAAAGCCCTAGATAATCTAGGCAATCCAGTTCAAAGCTCTGAGTCAGATATTGCTGAAACAGACAGCCCCTACCTACAACACCACTGTGGCAGACGGCAGTATCATGGTCTCATCCTAGGAAAGAGCGGAAATGACTTAATAGAGATGTACTAGTGGGTGAAATGGAAAACTGGTGATAGCAAGTCAAGGGAACCTGTACATCAACATATGGTCTCTATTTCTCTGTTTAAGTCTTTCTTCTAACCATTCTAGACGACGAGAATCTGACACTGCTTATAGGCTACACTACTCAACTCAACACTTAATTTAGATTCTGTTAAGTGTTTCATATGTCTTCTCAACTAGATCATTCACTTCTGGAGAGCAGAAACTATCCTATTTATTTCATTTTTACCCATATAACCTAGCACAGTGCTATGCATCTAACAAATAGATGCTTAAGCCTATCAATTCTGAAAAATTACAACATAACAATTGGAACATTAGAGTTTGAGGAAATCTTAAGAGATCACCTAGTCTAGACTCTTTATCTTAAAATCAAAGAAACTGAGAGTAGTTAAATGTCCACTAGCTTAAAGTCAGAGCTCAGATTAGCACCCTAAACCTCTGATAATCAGTTCATCCTTTTCCAAATAACCTATAATTTCCTCCATTATGATAAAATGAATAATCATCTATTTGATCAGAAAACAAAGTAGCCCTGGCCAGGTGGCTCAGTTGGTTGGAATGTTATCCCATGCACCAAAAGGTTGTGGGTTCAATCCACAGTCAGGGCCCATACAGGAGGCAACAGACTGATGTCTGTCTGTCTCTCTCTCAAATCAATAAACATACCCTCAGGTGAGGATTTTAAAAAAGGGAGAAAAGGGAGGGAGGGGGAGAAAAGGGGAGGGGAGAAGAGAGAAAGAGAACGGGAGGGAGGGGAGAGGAAACAAAAGAAAATAGCACCAGTATTCACTATATGCTATAGGTCAAGGCCTTTTGTAGGTTAGATCTGACTGGCAGCCTATGTGCCTAACTCTATGGTGACTGCTTTATAAACATTACTCTATTTTATACTCATAGTAACTCTAGGAGGTAGGTATTATTAACCCAATTTTTTAAATGCAGAACACGTAATTTGACCATGATGATAGTAAATGGCAGAGCCTGGATTCTCAATTTGTCACCAAAGTTCTGGTTTGGTGACACCAAACATCAATCAGTAGTCCATACTGCCTCTCAGTGAATTCACCACAAAAATCCCAGTCTCAAGAGTCCAACACAGTGGCTGACCCAAACAAGATAAACAAATGTTTCAATGACTGACTAAACAAATGGAGTATTTAATTAAAAATGTTCTCTCACAACAAATACCTCTAAAAAGAAGGGTTCATTGTTCATCTAATTACATAATCCCGTAAGAAAGGTTTTAATGGTGAGCAGTTTGCACACTAATAGATTTAAGGAATGGCTAATTTTTTAACCTACAGACAATTCATCTATTCAACAAATATTTAGCGAGAAACTATTTTTGTGATATAGCATTAAATTTTAAGATGAACAGTGAAATAAAACTTGTTCTGCAAAGACCTGTTTCACTAAATTAAAACACACAAATTTCTAAACTATTCCACCAAAACCAAATTAAATGTTTAATAGTCCCTCCTTCTTCTGGTGCAGAAAAAAAAAAAATAACATTAACTGAACAATGTGCCCAGTTCTTGAACCTCATCATACAGGCTCACCTAATCCTTTACAGCCAAGTAAACTAGATAGGGAACATCTCCATTTTCTTCTGAACAAACTGAGGCTTTAAGCAATTAAGTACTTGTCTCAGGTCACTTAGCTAAGGGGTACAAATCCGTAATTAGAACCCAAATCTATCTAACCAAAACTCTATGTTCTCTCCAAAAAGGGGCTAAAAGTACTATTTTATTTGCTCACCAAGGCAGAGAATGAGTTTCTTTCCAAGGGAGACTGAAAACACTGCTTATTTTACAACAACAACAAAAAAGCATACATTATCTCACTTAATCCTCACAATAGCTTATTAGTAATTATTATTTCATCCCATATTTTAAAGCTAGAGCTCAGGGTAGCTTGCCCAAGAATGCACTGCAAGGACGTAGAACTATACCAGGTCTGCAGCAGGTATGAATGTAACGGTAACCACAGGAAAAATGCAGAAGACCTTAGTTAGCCCTGTAGTTAAAAGCTTAAGACACAAAGCAACTAAACTAATCAGCCCCTGCATATGTTGGGTGAACAGGAATGGTAGATATCATTTATATAAACTTCCACTTTTAATAATGAGGAAGCCAATTTCCTACAGTAATTATTAAATGCCAACCTGAAGACTGGTCTCCAAATTTCAAGCCATTCCATTATACCAGCAATCTCTGGATGTGTTACCAGTTAAAATTACTCTTTAAGTACCAAACAATGCAGCATTTCACAAAACTAATATTTATGAGGAGGAACCAGTATGTTATCATATACATACAATCAACATTTAAAGTATTTGAAATTACTTTCACAGGAATAGATGAACAGAAATATTCTTTGGCCACATTTTCAATATATCATCTGAAAACAACTCTGTCTACTTTTTGACATATTTTCAGGGCCTAAGTGCTAACTAAAAGAGAGATCTCCAATCCCAGTTCTGAAAATGTTACCACGTTGGTTAAAAAAAACAAAACAACAACAAAAACGCCTAGTCTTACTGTTCAGTTCTGCTTGTCAGAAATCCCGAATAGCCTTTTCTAGTGAGACTGACACAGGCATTTTCTTAAGAAACTGTCCCATCTCTTTTTAATTAATCAAAGTAATGAATGAGAGTACTTGAATATTAATATATTATATGAGTACATGCTTTTCTTTATTTGCATTTTACTAAATAATAGAAGCATGGTACAAATCAAAATCCATCAATAAATAGAATCATTCTAATGAACAGTAGCCAGGTACAGACGTCCATGTTTGTTCGTCTTACTACAATACAGATTGTCTTCATCCTTTTTAACCTCATAAAAACTACAGAGGTCCTTCAGGAAGCTTTGCCGCTGCCCATCCGCACATCACTGTGGATCATTAAAAACAAGAATACATCAAGAACTGCTTGCAGGCCAGAATTAGCACTAGTTCAGCCATAAACTAAGAAGTAACCAAGTAGAGAACGCGACTGATCCTGGAGCGGGGGCACTGTTTACTTACAGGGGAAGATACTCATGTAGTGAGGGGTAACGTGTTGCACTGTCCTCCTCCGGCTCCAAAACAAAACATAAAACAAAACAAAAATCCCGATACTCTGACGAGCTGATGTGAGCGTGGGTCTACTACCAAAAGTTTTGACCTCTCTTTTTAATCGCTTAAGGGCAAACCCTCAAATAGGAATCCGACAAACGATGCCTAAGGTGCTGCTTACGGCGTAACATGGAAGGACATCACTTTGTCCAAGAAACTGTGTTCTTACCCTATACTCCCCCACAGTGAGCTAAATGGAATTGACAGCGTCATTCACCAGGGCGAAGGAAAAGAAGAAATCAAAACCAGACGCGCTTCCTCCTCGCCCCGGAGAAGCTTCGGGCACGACTAGGAGCTTAAGGTGCGGTTCCAAACCAGCATCAGGCCCCCGCCGCCCGTGCACCCGCCAGCAGCGAGGCGACAGAGCAGAACCATCAACACCTCCCCCTCAGTCCTCCAGGCACAGCCAGGGACTGCGTCCCAGAGCCCGCCCCGGCCGGGCCCGCCCCGCTATCTCCTCCCCCGTTATCTGCTCGCAGCCGCGCTCGGGCCTGGATTTGCCTCCCCGCCGTCCCCAACTTCGGCGTGTTCCACTACCCCACACGCGTAGGCCGCCGCCCTCCGCGAGTCCGGGGAAGAAATGGCCGGGGGCCTTAGGGCGACGAATGCGCTCGTCCTCACCTCTGGGTGGAGAAGAGGCACGCAGCCCGCTTCAGTCTCGTACTCATCCGGGCCGTCCGCCATCTTGGTATTAAATCCCTCCTCCCGCTGCATGCCGGGAGAAAGCGTTTCACGCTCCCGGGGCAAGGGTGAGGCGAGGGGCGAGCGCGAGGGTGAGGGCGAGCCCCGCCGGAGGCGACGCGACCGCCTCCTTCTTCCCCTGCCCCCAGGACGCCCCTTCTGCCCCCTCCCCCTCGGAGGGCGCGGGGACCCTGCGCGCGTGCGCGCGAGCGCGCGAGCTGGGCCGCCCGGGGCGGGAGCGCTCCTTGCGGCACTGCGCCCGGGCTGGCGGGCGGAAGGCTCTGGGCGTGGGCTCCGTTACTCGGGGGCGGGCTCCAGGCCCGAGGCAGGTGTGCGACTCTGGTCGCTAGCGGGAGGCACGCGGAGGAGGGGGGTGGGGAGGGCACCGAGTCATTAACGTGGGAAACCCAGCGTAGGCAACGGAGTGCGAACGGACTCGAGTGGAGTAGCGGTGGTCGAGGTCCCCAGGCAGCCGAGGCAGCCCATTCCCACAAGCCAGTGTCCCTCCCCGAGACCCACGGGATCCCTCCTTAGAGACCCCGGGCGGAACGGTCACCGGATTCCAGGTACAAGGTTTGAGGATCTCAGCCCTTAATCCAGACTTACATCCCAGATGAAAACTAAGCACCCCCTTCCTCCAAGCTCAGTAAAGGTCACTCCCAAATTTATGCCCCCCGGAGAGGGGACGCCGGTAAAACACGAATAATGTCCCAGACAAGCCTCTTGAAAATGATCCCAACCTGTCTTCCATGGACTTGAATGGACAGTAACCACAAAAAATTAACGTTTTCAAAGCCCATGAGCCCCCATCTGCAACGCTTTAATGTAACCCAATAATGCTGAAATGCAAACCAGATAAAATGACTAAAGCCATTTTTAAACGGGTATTAGGGATGCATGGGGTGCGGGATTTCTTCCTAGAAATATGCTGATGGGACAATTATATAAAGCATTCATCTTTGTTTTTAGCTATTAAAAACTATAAATCTAAACTGTTCAAACGAAGATCTAGCAGAGCTCATGAAACCTGACCTGCAAGAGATCCTGATACTAACCTGCCTAGTGTTAAAACCAAATCATCCAAAAACCGCCAGGAAGAAATCTGCAATCCACTAACATAAGATTTATTTGTAAGGAACCAGACTCTAGGGGAAGTTTGGATACCCCTGGAAAAGGGAAGAGGAAAAAGCTCCCTTTGTGAGGTTTAGGTTCCCGCCAAAGGAATCAGCAGGGTCCAGAAAGAGCTGGGACCGGTTTTGGATTGGACGCTGTTTCTGAGGCGGGATTGGGAAAACAACAACAAAAACGGGGATTAACCAGGGATTGGATGCTCTCCTGAAAAGTGGGTCGTTTAGTGATTGGGTAGCCCAGTAATCAGCGACAATAGCAAAGTGGGCCTGGGTGTCATTAATGAGAACACGGTATTACTCAAGGAAGGGTGGATATGGCATTTTACAGTCGTTGCCTGACAGTGGGAAAAACGAGGTTCTCTGGTAACTTTGCAGCTGGCTTTATCTGTGTCTATCCTCCTGGCACAGCTGCTTTTTCTTATTTTGATTAGAGCTGATTTTCATTCTTTTGGTCTTGGCCTACACCAAGAATTTTGGTTTTGACTTTCACCCAGCCAGTAGAACTAGAGAGAATTAGGGTGCTGCTTTTGGAGCTCCACGGTGCTTTCAGACTCATTTTAACAGGGACAGAAGTTATTTTCACTTCAACAGTTCAAAATTGCATCTTGCCCTTCCTTATCCTTTTCCATGCATGTACTTGGAAATAGAAGATGAGCTTAACGAAGCAGTGCAAAACTGGGGAGGTGAGGCAAAGAAGGTATTTTATTACAGAGAAGTGAAGAAACTAGACATGGAGAACAGGAAAGAAAGTTTTATGGGTGCCCATGTATTAGGGATATTGGGGCAGGATATAATGAGGAGATTTCAAAAAATGATGATGTTTAGCCTTCCCAGTGATCCTAGGTTCACAGACATCCTAAATGGAAGGACCAAGGGTCAAATTCACCCAGCAAAAAAAAAAAAAAAAAAAAAAATGTTTTATTTGGCCCACATGGTAGTTTTCCAAATATATCTTAGGTAGATACCAAAATGCAATGAATTAGTAGATTTTTACCTCAAAATCTAGATTTCTAGTTTATATGGAAAATAGTTAAGTGCCCAGGGCATCCCTTCATTCTGTTTGTGGGATCAAATTCGTCTTATTAAGCACCGGTGTTCCATCATTTTACTAGTCCTTGGTGAGACAGGATGAGCCTCTCATAAACAGATGGGAATGCACTTCAATTATCTTTTAAGCCTCTTCTAAATAAGTTTAAAGTTTCTCTTTAGGCACGCCCCAAAGAGCTCTGCTCTGCGCCTGCGTGAAGAACCCAGCCCTTTATAAGCCAGACCCGGGCAACGGTTTTGAGCCGTATTCTTCGTTAGTGTGCGCTCCCTTACTGCATCAAACTCCTTCCCTTTTTCCTTTCCCTCCACCTTGTCTTCAGTAAACTTCTTTTTTTAAATCTGTTTTGCCTCCTTTCTTCATTTCTATCTTGAGGGAGGGCAAAAACCCCTTCACCCGTGATGTTGGGAATAACAAGGTATAACCATGCCAGGCAGTGCCACTAAGTTTTACTCTTTGCCTTTTGCCCCTCACCCTCTGCAATGTTCCAGGGCACCTGTAAGCCCAAAGGAATCCCTTGAGCACCTGTGATTTGGGAGATAGGAGGAGTATCTGAGAAAGGCTCCATTGAACAAGCTTGAGACTCTAAGACTGTGATCAATGAAAGCCCTTCTTATATACATATGCACGTTTTTTTTCCTGGGGCATCCACAGCTTTTGTCATATTTATAAGTGGGTGTTGATAAAAAAATTGCCCCAATATAGGGACATTTGAAATGTAAAATCTACATTTTTAGACATATTGCCTCCTTTTACATTATGAAAATCTACACCGGGGGGTTTTACTATATTATGTAAATGATATTAATTAATATGAGTGGTTTGTAAATGATAATCTTCATAAGAACAGGAATACCAATCCTTAATATATTGCTTTCTCAAAGTAGTCATTCCATAATTATTTGTTAAGTGAATAATCAGTGAAGAAGATAAGAAAAAAGAAAAGCATATATGAGGCTTTGTATGGACAAAATTTCACATAATTTACTTCCCCTAGGGGGAAAAAGATAAAGTTATATACCAACTTTGTCAGTATTCAAATAGTATGTTTGGTTAAAACAGAAACTGGTCCAGAGTATGTAATCTGCATCCCCCCTTCTCCTTACTACCCTTCCCCCATCCATTCTTTGCTCTTTTCTGCCTATGCTTTAGCAAACAGATCACCAAGGACTTCATCTCCTGGGCTACCCAGTCAAGTTGGCTGCTGTTTGGGTTTGCCTGATAGGAGGCACTGGCAGAAGAAAGGTCAGAGTATTTCTTCCCAATCACTCTCTGCTTTGACAAAGCATCTGTCAGCAGCTTCATCCCTCTTAGACTACAGTGCCTACCTGGTGGTCCCTCTTCTACAGTTCCAGCTGTCAGCTGGCTCTCCTCCCCGTGCCCCCTCAGCCTGATCATCTTGCTAGTCCCTGGGTGGCTACCATCCCTTACTTGTTCCCTTAAACCTATGCCCATCACTGTAAGTAGTATTTTCACAAATATTTCTTCCTTTGTCACGGGAAGGGAATTCTATGTGCTGAAGGGGCCCTGACTAATACACATTCTCTGTGTCAGTCACTGTTTTAAATGCTTCATGTACATTATTTCATTTAATCTTCATGTGCAGCCTAAGAGATAGGTACTATTAGTATTGTTATCAAACCAAAGTGGGAGTTCAGCTCCCCGCCCCAAACAATAGGCAAATTCTAGAGGCAGAGGCTGGTAAGAAAGGAAGGAGGTTTTTAATCAAGTGCTGCACAATTTGAGAGAATGGCAGACTCTTGTCTCAGGCCCATTCCCTCCAGGAAACCCAAGAAAAGCCCAGCCATCCTCAACCAAACCAAAACTAAAGGCACCGTCCAGAGTTCCTTCTCTCATTTAAAGTTCCGTCCTTTGGGAACCACAGGTGGTCACTGAGTGGTCATCCAGGCAACTCAGCTTTACTTCTAGCCACTGTCAGGACTCAGGCTCCCTCCTGGAATGCCCACGTGGGGCTGGCCTCACCATGGGCCATGTGGCTTCCAGAACATAAGTTCCCGCAAACATATGAGCCAGTACATTGGCAAGGTGGGTAAGACTGTCCCTTCCTTCCCTTGGGTTTATATTAGTTTAGGGTGTGGAACAGACCAGGTGCTTTCTCAGAATGCCGAATTAACTTCCCAAACTTCTGCACTCCAGGAGGATCAACCCCCTGACCAATCACTTCTCTTCCCCAGGCTAGACTAACAGTCCTCTTCAGTCCAGCATCTCCCCCTGCCACCATTCTGACCTCTATGGCACATGTGCCTGCCTGGTCCCACCCCCAATCAGGTACCGGAATGAGGTAGAAAAGCTTTTCCCCCATCCAATTATCTTGCTAGTGTCACATGTGCTCAGTGCAATACTTCTGTCTGCTGCCACCTTGCTTAGGGGTTAGGGATCTGCTGCCAGGAGTAGGACCTCTGCACCCAGTGCAGCACCATCAGCAAGACACAAGCTTGGGTACCTGGAGCAATGTGGCCCCGCCCACCACCTGCTATCATTAGGCAAAGCTGTTGAGAGAAGTTTTAAGCCATAGCCCTCTATGAATTAGGGGGAAATGTAGAAAAGGTAAAACATCTTTTCAATGATCTCTACATCTTTTCCACACCTCTACCCACCCTCTGCTTGCTTCCTGTATGCTGCCGTATAGTTAGTGTCATTTATGGTTTTCAGGATGACTGCTGGACTTACAGGACTAAATTCTGCACATTTTCACTGACCCAAACCCACACTGAGCACAAATTGGGTGTTTTTTATACTTTGTGTTAAAAAGAGGACTTTGATTTTGCTGTTGTGACACATGAAGGAAGTGAACCCAACTATGACATCCACTCACCTGGTAGCATGATTCTAGGGCAGAATACTCTTATGTTCCAGACCTTGGCCAAGGTGGCTCAGTTCATTGGAGCATTATCCCATGCAATAGAAGGTGGTAGGTTCAATCCCCATTAGGGCACTTACCTAGACTGCAGTTTCAATCCCCAGTCGGGAAATGTATATAAGGCAACCAATTGATGTTCTCCCCTCATCCCCCCTCTTCCCCACTCTCTAAATATCAATAAACATATCCTTAAGCCCTGGATGGTGTGGCTCAGTGGATTGAGTGCTAGCCTGTGAACCAAAGGCTCACCAGTTCGATTCCTAGTCAGGGCACATGCCTAGGTTGCAGGTCAGTTCCCCAATAGGGGGCATGCAAGAGGCAACCATACATTAATCTTTCTCTCCCTCACTTTCTCCCTCCATTACCCTGTCTCTAAAAATAAATAAACTAACTCTTTTTGACAAAGTGATATCCTCAGGTAAGAATTCTAAAAAAATTTTTTTTAAAGAATAATGTTTCAGGCATGCTTAACTTAGGGCTGGAAACAGCAACAGTCGGGGTGCTAATAAGTGTCTTGAGCCACTGCGCTGGACCACTGCCAAAGCTCCTGCTCAGGAGGATATTAAAAGAGTAAATTTTTATATCAGGGTTTCATTAGGACGGTATGGATGTGTGGTAACTGTTGTAGGCCTAGACTGTGACCAGGTCACTTCCACAATGTTCCCCAGCAGTACTTCCCCTAAGCTCTTCCCCAAGATCCTTCTCCATCACTGGGAGGATAGAACCTAATTGGTTGATGTTGGCTAAGCCATTCAATTAGGAACTAGAGACTCTTCTCTCACCGCTTTATTTACACTTAAAAATCACACTGAGTTGGAAATCTAGCTATAGTAGTGTCAACTGCTTTATCTTATTTAGGAAATAGTTTAGTAAATCAAAACTTTATTCTATCCAGATTTCCCAGGCTAGTGAGACCACCTGGGTTTGAATTCCAGTCTCATCTTAACTCTGTGACTTGAGGAATGTTGCATATGATCTCTGGCTGTAACATGCTTACATGGTTAGTATGCCATTATTTTTCATCTTGCTCAGGCTTGGATAGCTCTGATAGATAATTCCATTTGTTGTGATACAGTGTGGGTGGCTTTTTACTTTCTTTTCTCCATATATGAGTCCTGTTTGGTTTCCACTCTTAATTTTTGTTTGAGGACACAGTATTTTATCTTCTGTTTACTTTTCTGTACCTCAAGGAAATGGTGAAAAAGAGATAAGCGGCAAGATACAGGCTGCATTGGAAAGCCTGAGTCATGCTGTCCTTGCTGAGTGCCTGTTCCAGCTGAGAATTATATGTCATTTCCATGGGGAAATAGCCTCAGGCATCAGGTAGTCTCCTCACCTCAGAGAGTAGTCCTGGAACTTTCACTTTCCTTACAGTCAGCCCCCTAGTTTACCTTCCCCATATCACCAGCCTTTCTTGTAGCTATTCTGGTAATATACAGTGAGGAAATAAAAAAAGTAAGAAGGTCCATTACATTTGTTTCTCTACAAATTTGGAAGTGACTCTAGCATGACACAGAACTTGGCATATTTATAACATCGGTATAGCTTGAGATGGGCGGGTAGATGAAATGGCTAAGTCAAGTAGTGAGCCCAATCATACTCTACTCTGTTTCTGGAATGGTATGTTTCTTTGTGTGCCTGTCAGGTTTTTTAAATTTCTCTTTTTAACTCTAGGGTATGCCTTTTTCATCTTTTGGTTGCTAAATTGGTAAATTTAGTAGACTTTTTTTTTTAATATATTTATTGATTATGCTATTACAGTTGTCCCATTCCCCCCCACTCCACTACATCCTGCCCACTCCCCTCCCTCCCACATTCCCCCCCATAGTTCATGTCCATGGGTCATACTTATAAGTTCTTTGGCTTCTACATTTCCTACACTATTTTTACCCTCCCCCTGTCTATTTTCCACCTATCATCTATGCTAATTATTCTCTGTACCTTTCCCCCTCTCTCCCCCTCCCACTCCTTTAATGACAACCCTTATGTTCTAGTTGTTTGCCTAGTTTGCTCTCGTTTTTGTTTTAGGTGTGGTTGTTAATAACTGTGAGTTTGCTGTCATTTTTACTGTTCCAATTTTTGATCTTCTTTTTCTTAGGTAACTCCCTTTAACATTTCATATAATAAGGGCTTGGTGATGATGAGCTTCTTTAACTTGACCTTATCTGAGAAGCACTTTATCTTCCCTTCCATTCTAAGTGATAGCTTTGCTGGATACAGTAATCTTGGATGTAGGTCCTTGCGTTTAATCTTGGGTAATGTAATTATGATGTGCCTTGGTGTGTTCCTCCTTGGGTCCAGCTTCTTTGGGACTCTCTGAGCTTCCTGGACTTCCCGGAAGTCTATTTCCTTTGCCAGATTAGGGAAGTTCTCCTTCATTATTTGTTCAAATAAGTTTTCAATTTTTTGTTCTTCCTCTTCTCCTTCTGGCACCCCTATAATTCGGATGTGGGAACGTTTCAAGGCATCTGGGAGGTTCCTAAGCCTCTCCTCATTTTTCCAAGTTCTTGTTTCTTCATTCTTTTCTGTTTGGATGTTTGTTTCTTTCTTCTGGTCCACACCATTGATTTGAGTCCCAGTTTCCTTCTCATCACTATTGGTTCCCTGTACATTTTCCTTTGTTTCTCTTAGCATAGGCTTCATTTTTTCATCTGTTTTTCGAATAGATTCAACCAAGTCTGTGAGCATATTGATAACCAGTGCTTTGAACTGTGCATCCGATAGGTTGGCTATCTCTTCCTCGCTTAGTTGTATTTTTTCTGGAGCTTTGAATTGTTCTGTCATTTGGGCCATTTTTTTTTTTTTTTTGTCTTGGCGCGTCTGTTACTTTAAGGGGCGGAGCCTTAGGTGTTCACCAGGGCGGGGTAACGCTGGTTGCTGCGCTGTGACGCTGTACGAGGGGGAGGGGCCGAGTGGGAGCAATGGCGGCAGCCTCACTCTCCTCCGGATTTCAATCTTTCACTCCGTTACCCACAATCAAACTGGGCCACTCTGGTGCTGGTTCCCGAGTAAGTGGGCCTGTGCACACTCTAGGCCCCTGTGGGTCTCTCCAACAACCTCTTCTGTGAGGCTGGGAGTCTCTCCTGCTGCCGCCCCAACCCCCAGGGGCGCTTTCAATCAGAGGTTTGAGGCTTTATTTCCCGGAGCTGGAGCCCTGGGTTACGCGGTCTGCTTCTCTCCCTGCCGTTCGTCCGGTTTATCTGTGGGCGAATTTGGTGCCGCAGGGTGCTACCCGCTGCTCTGCCTGCCCCACTCTCCGCCACTCTGAGTCCGGCCCTCTGGGTTTATCTGTGCAAATGTGGGACCGCAGGGTCTGCTAGTGCTCGGACTGCCTGCGCCATTTGTCCCACACTCCGCCAGTCTCAGTCCCGCCACAGCCACGCGAGTCCTCTCCACCCCGGTGCCCGTCTCCGCCCCTCCTACCAGTCTGGATGAATGGTTATTTTCTATTTTCTTGGTGTTGGTCCCCCTTGCTGTTCGATTCTCTGTCAGTTCTGGTTGTGTGAGGAGGCGCAGTGTGTCTACCTACGCCGCCATCTTGGTTCTCCGTAAATTTAGTAGACTTTTTAAAAAATAAATTTTAAGGGATAGAAAATCCGTGGTGCAGTTTTAATTGGCCACCTGGACATTTCAAAAATTCTCCAAACAGGGAAGTTTTCCTCTATTCCCACACAGCTTTTGATATGCTGATATAATCAGATGCATTTGAAAATATTCCCACATCACTGTACCTGAGAGTACCTGCACCCCTCACTGCTGAGTTTGGGTTCTTTCTATAACTGGTTATTTCCTTCATTGCATGATTTTTCCTAATTTAACTCTCTGAGATTAATCTCAAATTCAGCTTTTGGGATATGTGCTATTAGATTAGTCTATCATGAGGAGGCACTGGGAACTACAGATTTCCAAACATACATACACACAATTTTACATAAACACCAGAGGGTCAGGCCTCCCTGAGCATAGTCCATGGACCCTTTGTGAAAAAAAATCCCTGATTGTGATGAGTCATAGTTTTAGTTTTTGACTAATGTCTTTAACCTACAAAGGACTTTGAGAAGTCGTCTAGTTTATCCTAGTGCCTCCAGACAAAATAATTCTCATAAATGTGGTATACAAGGAAGACTATTTTAAGAAACTGGGGGCTTCCGGCCAAGATGGAGGTGAAGGTAGGCATGCTGTGCCTCCTCACACAACCAAAAGAAGGACAACAATTTAAAAACAAAAAACAACCAGAACTGCCAGAAAATCGAACTGTATGGAAGTCCAACAACCAAGGAGATAAAGAAGAAATGTTCATCCAGACTGGTAGAAGGGGTGGAGAAGGGCAGCCGGGGTGGAGAGGACTCACAGCAAGGCGGCGGCTGGTGGACTCAGAGACACAGCGGATTGTGGAGCGAAAGGAGCAGGCCAGGCTGCAGCTAGTAGACCCCACAAGGTGGTGAGGGGCAGACCCCACAGCCCCACATTCACACATAGATAAACCGGGAGGAATACCGGGGGAGCGAAGCAGACTGCATAACCCAGGGCTCCAGCGTGGGGAAATGAGCGAAGCAGACTGTGTAACCCAGGGCTCCAGCGGGGTGAAATAAAGCCTCAAACCTCTGGTTGAAAACAACCATGGGGGTTGAGGCGGCAGCAGGAGAGGCTCCCAGCCTCACAGGAGAGATCGTTGGAGAGACCCACAGGGGCCTAGAGCGTGCACAAGACCACCCACTCGGGAATCAGCACCAGAAGGGCCCAATTTGATTGTGGGTAGCAGGGGAAGGGAGTGACTGAAATCCGGCAGAGAGTGGAGCAAGCGCCATTGCTCCCTCTCGGTCCCTCCCCCATGTACAGCATCACAGCACAGTGACCAGCATTACCCCGCCCCGGTGCCCACCTAAGGCTCCGCCCCTTTACTGAATAGGCCTGCCAAGACAAAAAAAAAAAAAAGGCCCAAATGAAAGAACAGATCAAAGCTCCAGAAATAATACAACTAAGCAGTGAAGAGATAGCCAACCTATCAGATGCACAGTTCAAAACACTGGTAATCAGGAAGCTCACAGAATTGGTTGAATCTATTCGAAAAACAGATGAAAAAATGAAGGCTATGCTAAGAGAAACAAAGGGAAATGTACAGGGAACCAATAGTGATGGGAAGGAAACTGGGACTCAAATCAACAGTGTGGACCAGAAGGAAGAAAGAAACATCTAACCACAAAAGAGGGAAGAAACAAGAATTCAAAAAAATGAGGAGAGGCTTAGGAACCTCCAGGACATATTTAAATGTTCCAACATCCGAATTATAGGGGTGCCAGAAGGAGAAGACGAAGAACAAAAAATTGAAAATTTATTTGAACAAATAATGAAGGAGAACTTCCCCGATCTGGCAAAGGAAATAGACTTCCAGGAAGTCCAGGAAGCTCAGAGAGTCCCAAAGAAGCTGGACTCAAGGAGGAACACACCAAGGCACATCATAATTACATTACCCAAGATTAAAGATAAGGAGGGAATCTTAGAAGCAGCAAGAGAAAAGGACACAGTTACCTACAAAGGAGTTCCCACAAGACTGTCAGCTGATTTCTCAAAAGAGACCTTACAGGCAAGAAGGGGCTGGAAAGAAGTATTTGAAGTCATGGAAGGCAAGGACCTACATCCAAGATTACTGTATCCAGCAAAGCTATCATTTAGAATGGAAGGGAAGACAAAGTGCTTCTCAGATAAGGTCAAGTTAAAGGAGATCATCATCACCAAGCCCTTATTATATGAAATGTTAAAGGGATTTATCTAAGAAAAAGAAGATAAAAAATAGGAACAGTAAAAATGACAGCAAACTCTGTTATTAACAACCACACCTAAAACAAAAGCAAAAGCAAACTAAGCAACAACTAGAACAGGAACAGAACCACAGAAATGGAGATCACATGGAGGGTTATCAACAGGGGAGTGGGAGGGGGAGGGGGGGAAAGGTACAGAGAATAAGTAGCATAAATGGTAGGTAGAAAATAGACAGGGGGAGGGTAAGAATAGTATAGGAAATGTAGACGCCAAAGAACTTATATGCAAGACCCATGGACATGAACTAAGGGGGGGAATGTGGGAGGGAGGGGGTGGGCAGGATGGAGTGGAGTGAAGGGGGGGAAATGGGACAACTGTAATAGCATAATCAATAAATATATTTAAAAAAAGAAACTGATCACTGGTTCTGGCTTTACAGCTAATTAACTATATGACCTTTGTTACTTTAATTTCTCAGCCTCAGTTTGTCATCTGTAAAACCAAGAGGCTTAGAATAGGTGCTCTTTAAAGTGTCTCTTATTGTTATGATTCTAATTACAATAACATCTTCCTAAATAGATGATGCTTTAAGCTGTCATAGTGAAAAGTCTGCACAGTCTGCAATTAACCTCTGTTCTGTGCCGTCTGTGGTGGTTTTCACCATCAGAAACTTCTTCCAGGTTTCTGTCTGAAACCTCTCATGCTGTATGTCTTCTTTATTTTATTTTGTTCTCAATCTTCTTAACATTCTCTCTATCTTCCCTACCTATATCATTTCCAGACAAGTAAAGTCTTACTGGTGAAACCTAAGGAAGACTTCATCACTAAGTACCCCTTTTCCCACTTTTAAATTATTAATGCACACGGTAAATGAGATGAGACACAGCCTTAACACCCAAAGGAAGTTCATTAGATATTCTGTCTCTCAGATAAAAAGCTAAACTGTTGTAGTAGTGGTATCTGGTATCCCCTGCTCTTCTCTCCTAGATTATACCCTTCTAAGCGTCACTCAGAGAGAAGATGGCATAACTAAAGGTACCACATTAAGAGAGTAAGATAGACGTGAAATCATTTATCTGAATCTAGAGCCTTCCTCCATTTTAGGCATCAGCATTGAGTTGTTATATTCCCAGATTCCTGCAAAATCATGTCTACTTAAAAATTAATAATTTCATTTATTTTTTAAATCAGCTTTTCAATGTTAAAAGTAATACTTGCACATTATTTCATTATTTATTTTTTAAATTTTATTGTATTTTTTCCATTACCATTTAGTCCCCTTATATGCTCCTCCCCTTCCTCCCAGCAATCAAAACATTGTTGCCCAGGTCCATGAGTCCTTTATCCTTTTTGCTCAATCCCTCCACTTCCTGACCTCCCCCTCCCCATAGCTGCCATGCTGCTCTCTATCTATGACTCTGTCTCTATTTTCTTGTTATTTCAGATTGTTCATTAGATTCACATATGAGTGAAATCATATGTTATTTGTCTTTCTCTGACTGGCTTATTTCACTTAGCATAATGTTCTCCAGGTCCATCCATGCTGATGCAAGATTAAAATTTTCTTCTTTTTATGGCCAGGTGGTAGTCAACTGTGTAAATGTCCCATAGTTGTTTTATCCACTCATCTACCAGTGGACACTTGGGTTTGCTTCCATATCTTGGCAATTGTAAATAACACTGCAATGAACATAGGGATGCTTATGTTCTTTCAAATTAGGGTTGTGGGTTTCTTCAGATATATTCCCAGAAGTGGGATCGTTGGATCAAAAGGCAGATCCATCTTTAATTTTTTGAGGTAACCCCATACAGCTTTCCTGAGTGATTGCATTAGTCTGCATTCCCACCAACAGTGCAAAAGGGTTCCCCTTTCTCCACATCCTCACCAGCACTTGTTTGTTGATTTATTGATGATAGCCATTCTGACAGGTGTGAGATGATATCTCATTGTGGTTTTAATTTGTATCTCTCTGACGATTAGTGACACTGACCATCTTTTCTTATGTCTATTGCCCATCTATATGTCCTCTTTGGAGAAGTGTTTATTCAGGTCCTTTGCCCATTTTTAAATTGGATTTGTTCTTTTTTTAGTGTTGAGCTTTGTAGGGTCTTTATAAATTTCATATTAACCCCTTATCAGAAGTATTGTTGAATATGTTCTCCCATTCCATGGGTTGTCTTTTTATTTTGTTGATGGTTTCCTTTGCTGTGCAAAAACTTTTTAGTTTGATGTAGTCCCATGTGTTTATTTATTTATTTATTTATTTATTTATTTTTGTTTCTCTTGCCTGGGAGATATATCAGGTAAAATATTGCTATTAGCAATGTCCAAGATTTTACTGTCTGGAATCTCCTAGTTTTTTTATGGTTTCAGGTCTAATATTTAAGTCTTTAATCCATTTTGAATTTATCCTTGTGTGTGGCATAAGAAGATGGTCTAGTTTCATTTTTCTGTACATCTCTCCAATTTTCCCAACACCATTTATTGAATAAACTATCTTTCTCCTATTGTATGGACTTGCTGCTTCTGTTGAATATTTTTTTAAGATTTAATTTATTTATTTTTAAAGAGAAGGGAAGGGAGGCAGAAAGAGAGGGAAACATTGATGTTTGATAGAAATATCAATCAGTTGGCTCCCCCCAAACCAGGGACTTGGCCCACAACCCAGGCATGGGACCTGTCTGGAAATCAAACTGGCCATCTTTTGGTTTGCAGAGTGGTGCTCAATGCACTGAGCCACACCAGCCAGGGACCAAACATCAACTGGCTATACAGGTGTGGGTTTATTTCTGGGCTCTCTATTTTGTTCCATTGATCTATGTGTCTGTTTTCATGCCATTCCCAGGCTGTTTTGATCACTATGGCCCTGTAGTATAGTTTAATATAGGTATCATGATTCCCCCAACTTTGTTCTTCTTTCTCAGTATCCCTTTTGCTATGTGGGGCCTTTGGTAGTTCCATATACATTTTTGAAATATTTGTTTTAATTTTGAGAAATATGTCATTGGCATCTTGATAGGAGTTGCATTGAATCTGTAGGTTGCTTTGGGTAGTATGGACCTTTTAATGATGTTAATTCTTCCTATCCGTGAATGTGGTACATGCTTCCACTTAGTTGTCTCTTCACAGATGACATGATACTAGAGAACCCCAAAGATTCCACAGAGAAACTGCTAGAACTGATAAATGAATTTGTCAAAGTAGCAGAATATAAAATTAATATCCAGAAATCAGTTGCATTTTTATATGCCAATAAGAACTAACAGGAAGGGATATTAAGAAAACAATCCCTTTCACAATTGCTTCAAAAAGTATAAAATACCTAGGAGTAAATCTAAGCAAGGATGTAAAAGACTTGTACTCAGAAAATTATAATACACTGAAGAAAGAAATTGCAAATTATTTTAAACCTTTAAATAATAAAGCAATACTTAAAATAAACTGTCTTTTTTCTCCCTATTCATCCCAACAGTTACCAGAGTTAATCATGGTTAATTGTAGTACTTCCAAATTTTAAGATGTATATATATCATATATATGATATATATGACATATAAAAAAGTTATAAGATATATAATGTTTATATACCTATAAGGTACATACATATCTTTAAAAACTGATGACCTAACAGTGCAAACTGTTCCACACCTGGCTTCTTTTTTTTACTAATGAATTTGTCTTATCTCTCCATTGCAACATTTATAGCTCTACTTTGTTATGTTTAATGACATGTAATATTCTCCTGGGTCCTTCAATATCAGTTAGAATATTTTTGGCTTTAAGTAACAGAAAATAATTAAAAGTGACATGTCTGAAAAATAAAAGTGCCTACATTATAAGGACCTTTATTCGTTCTTAGAACAAGAAGTTTAGAGTAAAGTTAATTCAACACTTCAGGAATTTCATGATGACTCAAGTATTTTTCCAATAGCTCAGTAATATTGTGAAGATTCGATCAGGTTCCTCTCTTCTACTCTGCTATTCTCAGTAAAAAGGTGAGAAACCTCATGGTGTCAACATGGCTGCAGCAGCTCTAGGCTTTATTCATCACTTAGCAGTACCTACTGGCAATAAAAAAGTTGTTCTTTCTTATTTACATCTTTTTTTTCTGAGAATGTATATTTATTTATTTAAGCATATATTATTTCTTTCTGTTTATATCATTCTTAGTAAAGTTCCATTGTTTTTAATTTTTTAATCATTTTTATTGTTATTCTATTATAGTTTTCCCAGTTTTTTGCCCTTTGCCCGCCTCTGCACCTCCCATCCCCCACTCCCACAGTCAACCTCTTTTTTTAAATTAAGGAAAGCTTGCAGAATACCACCCTTCATGCCCCATTGGTCAGGATTTGACTACCTATTCTTGTTAAAGCCAGTCTTTGGCAAAGAAAATGAAAACACCCTAAGTAGCTTGATTAGCTTTCACAAGGGGTTGACAAACTGGATTTATGAATAAATCTGACCTTTGCCCATTTTTGTATAGCTCATGAGTTATGGATTTTACCTTTTTAAATGGTTGCAAAAATCAAAAGAAAAATATTTTGTGACATAGGAAAATTATATAAGATTCAAAGTTCAATGTCTATAAATAAAGATTCTTAGAGGAGAACATAGGCAGGAAAATCTCAGATATTCCACATAGCAATATTTTCACCGATAATATGTCCCCAAGAGCAAGGGACATAAAGGAAAGAATAAACAAATGAGATCTAATTAAAATAAAAAGCTTTTGCATGGCTAAAGAAAACAGCATTAAAATGAAAAGAGAACCAACTGTACGGGAAAACATATTTGCCAATGATATCTTGGACAAGGGTTTGTTTGACATCCAAAATATATAAAGAATTGACACAACTCCACTCCAGGAAGACAAACAACCCAATTAAAAAATGGGCAAAGGACTTGAACAGATACTTCTCCAAGGAAGACATACAGGGGGCACAGAGACATATGAAAAGATGCTCAGCACCACTAGCCATCAGAGAGATGCAAATTAAAACCACAATGAGATACCACCTCACACCAGTCAGAATGGCCAACACAAACAAATCAACAAACAACAAGTGTTGGAGAGGATGTGGAGAAAAGCGAACCCTAGTGCACTGTTGGTGGGAATGCAGACTGGTGTAGCCACTGTGGAAAACAGTCTGGAATTTCCTCAGAAAACTAAAAATGGAACTGCCTTTTGACCCTGTAGGCCCACTGCTGGGATTATACCCTAACAACCCTGAAACACCAATCCAAAAGAACCTATGCACCCCAATGTTCATAGCAGCACAATTTACAATAGCCAAGCGCTGGAAGCTACGTAAGTGCTCATCAGTAAATGAGTGGATCAAAAAACTGTGGTACATCTACACAATGGAACATACACAGTAGAAAGAAAGAAGGAGCTCCTACCCTTTGGGACAGCATGGATGGAACTGGAGAGCATTATACTAAGTGAAATAAGCCAGGCGGTGAAAGACAAATACCCTATGATCTCACTTATAAGTGGAACCTAATCAACAAAACAAACAAGCAAGCAAAATATAACCAGAGACATTAAAATTAAGAACAAACCGACAGTAACCAGAGGGGAAGTGGGAGGGGATAATGGGGGAGAAAGGGGAAGAGTTTTCGGGAACAACTATAAAGGACACATGGACAAAACTGAAGAGGGGTAGGATCAAGGGTGGGAAGTTGGGATGGGTGGGGTGGGGGGGAGAAAATGGAGACAACTGTACTTGAACAACAATTAAAGTTAAAAAAATAAAATATATTATTTTAAAATATTATAAAAAATAAAGATTAGGTATTCTTAAAGACCACCCTTGGCAGTACAGCAGCAGTAACTGGAGTAACTGGAACAGAAACCATATGGCTTAAAAAGCCTAAAATATTTAACATCTGGTTCTTTACAGGAAAACTTTGCCAACATCTGCCTCAGACTATCACCTGAGGCCAGTGAGTCTCTCCACTGAACACCAGACTCTGTGGTCAGTAAGCACAAAGAACTTTTGGCTGTATGAGCAAGGAAGGAGAGGAGGATAAGAAATGGATCTGGATAGGTGGTCAGCAATGTCTCTTTTATGTTACCACATATTTCCATAGAAATTTCAATCAGCTCTCTCAGAACAGATTCATCTTTAAAATTTCATAGGTAAGGGCAACTCATGTCTGTCTCAATGTTGAAAGGGGAGCTGGCTTTCACATTGCTCCAGGCTAGGCAGAAGGTTTGGTATAAGGATTAATGTAATTGTTTCCTTACTGTTTACAAATAGAAGCCCCAACTAGTGTGGCACACTAATCTTCTGACTCCCGCTCACCTCTCCAGCATCCCCTGCTACCTCCAGCACATGACACTATAGGCTATAGCTTCTCCCACTGTGAAGCACTTAAAATTTCCTGAATTTACTGAGGATTTTTCTTCCTCTTTGCTGTTGTCCATGCTGTAACCTCTACCTGAAACTCTTTTCCCTTTTGTCCACATAGAAAATTTCTAAGCACAGACATTAAGACATAACGCAATTGTTATTTCCTCTGAAAAACCTTATAGTGCCATAAGGTTTGGGGCTCTAGCTTACTTTGTTGTCTTTGCTTGGGTTCTCTAAAAAGAAGAATGTGAGACAAGGGCTCAGTCACATTCATTTATTTGGGGGACATAATCCCAGGGAAGAAGAGCTGGGGGTAAAGGACTAGGAGTAAAATGGGATCAGAAGAAAACCAATGCAGAGGTACATTATTGATCTGGTTACCTTTGTAGGCAATGAGGGCTCTTCCCTGCTGGACAGCTTCTGAGGGGTCAGAATTCAGCACTGTTTGCTAAGACATAGAAGAAAGGAGCATCTCACCCGCTATTGATATACTGCTGCTCTAGGAGGTGTTTGCTTTCTCATGTTTCCATATTTGCAGGGCAGAGAAGACCAAGGCTAGACTGTAAAGACACCTGGCGCAACAATCAGGTGTCCTCATGGCTCAGCTGGTAGCTTCATGAAATGGGCTTAGGAGGTGTCTGATATGCCCTACAATGTGTACTCCTCAGAACTGTCAACAGCCTGCATTATATGCAGTCTATCATAGAGCCTTCAGGATGGTAGCTGGCAGCAATGCCTACAAAAGACTCAATACAGAAATGTGAGAGAAACAAGTAATGTTCGGTGAAGCCATGATTGGTCTCAAGGCCATAAGTGATAAAGTTATCCTCTCTCTCTTGATCTATGTTGTTTGCCTGGTGGGTCACCCACTTTTTCATCTTGGAGGGGCTGGAGACCTGTTTCTTTAGCATGAGGGGGTAAGGTCTGTTGCATTTGTCCATTTATGATTATCATTGGGTATGGGAGCACTAAGAACTGGGTGTGGAAACATTTTGCCACTCACTGCTTAGCAGGTCCAATTGGCATAGTGCCATCAGTGTAGCCCGACGTTCTCTCTAATATCAAGTTGATCAGTGTCCTTGTGGACCACACATATCGATACAGAGAGCAAGAAAGTTAATATAGCTCTGGAGCAAGACAGTGAATGTGTTCTGCTTTCCTTCCCACCTAATGGTAACTGCTTTTGCTCCTTTTTACTAGAAGGTATTGAAAAGATCCTGTTCACTAATGTAATAACCACGTGCTTGGTACCAAAGGCTGTGTAGTTATATTCTAGTAAATATAACACAGGACTGTGATTTGATCTATTCTTAGGTTAAGTTTATAGTAGTCCACATCATTTTCTGTGATGTATCTTGTTTATACAGTGGCCAAATAGGCTACATATGTGAGTTGAACAGGAATATGATGGGTACTAATACCTCTAAATTCTTTAAGTCTTTGATGGTCTCTATATTTCCCCTTGGGATGTTATATTCCTTCTGATTCACTGTCTTAGCCAATAAGAATGTAAAGTTTCAGAAGCTTCCAGTATGACTGGTCCTTCCTGTCATACTAATTGTTAGTACACAGGTAAAGAAACCAAAGTGAGCATTCTGCCATTGCTAAGTCTACTCCACTCCAGTTGTTCACTTGGAAACCAAGGATATGAGCAAAGGTATGTCTGTGACTCCACTGGACCACTGTGAGAGGAACTTGGGCCATCTGGCTTCCCACTCTACCTGGAGGCTATGATAGTGCTTCTAGCTTCTTGATAATAGTGTCAGCTCAGATCCTGATCCAACAAGACTTGAAATGCCTGTACTGTATGTTTTCCTTTTGTTAATGTACAGTTTCTCCATAAGTAGGTGTCTGTCTTTTTGGTGAACAATTGGGGGAACATGTGGTATATACACTTGTGCTGGCATAGCTGGGTCTTTGCACAGCCTCCTCTTCAAATGATGGACTTTGGGCCTGAGAACTTGCTTAAATCTGTAAACTGGGTGAGAGGTTTAAATTTTCCATTGAGACAGCTGGCATCAGCCTTCTGTTCACCAGCTGTTGATTTCTTCTTGTTGTACATATAGTTCAAGTAACACCCGTGTGGATACTAATTTAAGTTACCCCGAGGAACACCGTGGTCTATTAAACATGATCTCAGAACCCTGTGGGTGAAGACATTCTGGTTGCCCCACTGGCCTTGCCACTCGTTATTGTAATTACCATCTGGCTACTGATATTTTGGATTCAATCCAATATCAGGAAGTGAAGTTCCATAGCAGCATCTCTTACCATCAACTAGAGTGAGCAGCTACCACTGAGCTTCTCAAAGATGCCAGGGGTACCTTCACCACTGTATTTCTTACTGCCTTGAAGACAGATGTGTCCTTCAGGCCCTTACAAGAAACATGGTCAGATGGCAGGTCCTCAGGGCTCATATTATAAATTTATTCTAATATTCTAAGTCCCCTGCACCTTGTGCCTCCTTCCTCAAGGCAGTCAATGCATTTCTAAAATCCCTTCTGCATTTTCTATTGGCCTTCATCCTATCCAAGGTTTAGGAAGCCATTCAGCAGTATATTAGGACTAGCTCTGCGTGTCCTTGCTCTGTCATGAAACTCCAAGTGTTCTAAGTGTCAATAAATACTCTCCTGTACACCATGATATTCTGTCTTCCCTGACCCCAAACTCTCAAGATTCACTAGCATACCTGTTTCCTCAGTTCCTTCAGGTAATATTATCCAGGTCTACAATTCTTTACTTACGTGCTATGGCCTTATCTGAGGTTTGTGCAGGATCTCCATGCAAAGGAAGGCTGTTGTCCTCAATCAAAGCAGAAGGAACTACTGTGCCAACACAGAGTTCAGAATAATCTGGGCATTTACATTTCTCAGGTTTGTCCACTGAATGCTATAGTTGCGTGTCTTCAGGTTCCATTCTTCCCCTACAAGCGCCTTGCCTTTTCCATAGGAGATTTGTCAAGGCAGTGTTTTCAGTTTCCTCTGTAGCTATGCTACCTTACAGTTCAATCCTGGGTCTGATTATTAGCACAGTTTGTTTATGGATGCGAAAGATAGCATCTCTTTAAATAATGCTGTGGAGGCTTTCTGATTTTCATGGCCTGCCTTGAATTGAAAGTAGTAACTTGAGTGTATCCTTTTCTTAAAAGTCTTCAAGTGCCCTTAACAAAAGTGAGTTAGTCCACAGGTCTTATAAATACCATTGTCTTTAGACTGTTAAAGGACCATCCCTAGGCCATAAGCAAAGGCTTGACTTTCCATCTATACCGCATCCCAATCATCCACCAGTGAAAGTCTCAGTGATACCGACTCAGGCCAGAGTTATCACCTCCCACACTTTCCGTCAGCAGTGGAAGTGTCTGACCGGCAAGGTATTCAGTTCCAGAATCCTGTCCTGGGGGTTGCTTTGTAGTCTACTCCCAATATCAAATGTCTTATCTTGGGTTCCCTTGAAAGCCAGTTTGAAACAAGAACTTGGATGCAGTTGGCCTACTTTGGGAAGTGATTCCAGGGAGCAGGAGTTGAGGTCTAGTAAATGGAAGGAAAGAAAGCCAATCTGAGGGTGCATTATTGAGCTGGTTGCCACTGTGGGCACCTGGACCTCAGTCCTGCTGAGAGTCCTTTGAGAGCTGTGTGAATTGTGCCACAGAATTGTCAGAAGTATCTGACACGGAAGAGACGATTGTTCACTAGCTCTGTTCTTGACTGGTAAAGGTTGTCAGTAAGTGTAAACTCTCTCACACGCCCCAGTCTGTGCCTGTGCCAAAACAGCTGGGTGGGCTTTTGCAGGCACCCCGTGTGATGGTGGCAGAGAAGCCCTACTACAAACAAGAGATGCTCCACGCACTTGAGACAAGGCCACGGCAGAGTACAGTTGGCCTTGGCAACAATGGCTGGAGCAAAAAAGTGTGCTAAGAGAATATGAAAAAGGAATGAAAGATGTCTCTCACACACACACACGTACGCCTCTTTTATTGTGCTAATCAGACTATATCACAGTTATTTCTGTGTACCTGCCATAAATCCTAGATGCTAAGTACTTTAAAAATAGAGACATGGGGTATATTGGCATTGTGTGCCTCCTGAAGTGATTCATTGAGAAGAAGACAATATCACTTCTGTGACATTCCTACCAAAAGCCATCTCCTGAATCTTATTATGAAGAAACAGCTGACAAACCCAAATAAAGAGATAGTTTACAAAATTTATGGCCTGGGCTGCTAAAAAATTTTTCAATGTCATGAAAGACAAAGAGAGACTGTAGAATTGTTCCAAATTAGATAAAAAGCAAGCGTAACACATTGACCCTAAATTTTGTTTAGCTATGGCAGACATTATGGGGACAAATGGTAAAATTTGAATATGATCTCTATGTTAAACAATAGTTTTGCATGAGTGTTAATTTCCTGATTTTAATTGTTGAATTATGGTTATGTAAAAGAATGTCCCTGTGTTTTGGAAATACATGTTGAAGTATTTAAGGATAATGGAACATCATGTCTGAAAGTCTCAAAGAAAAATAATAATGAATTGTTAATGTTTGAAGAACCTGGGTGAAGCACAGGTGGAGATTCTTTGTACAGTTATTTCAAAGTTGTGTCAAAAATAAAAATTTTAGTTTTAAACCAAAAACGGATATATATTTATTTATCCATATATGTATGTATCTATGTATACATAAGTTTTTTGTTTGTTTCCCAATCACCTAACACAATGCTTGCTGTCATACAGAGGATTTTCAGTAAATGCCCTAGAAATCAGGAGCGGACTGCTCTGAAACAAACAAAGCAAGGGCAGATTTCAGGGAGATCCAGCACTTCCATTTTCTGTGACAATAATTCAGGAAACCCTGCTTAGGACCTGAACTCTTTCACCCTAGGCTACCATAAAATTTCTAAATGAAAACTATGCTTTAAAAATGTACCTTGATCAAATATTTTAGGAAGAAGTTATACCATTTCTCTACAATCTCACTCAGAGGATAGAAGCAGAGGGAATATTCCTAACTCATTTTATGAGGCCAGCATCACCCTAATATCTAAACTAGACAAAGATGGTATAAGAAAACTAGAGACCAACATATCTCATGAACACAGATGCAAAAATATTCAACAAAATATAAGCAAATTGAACCCAACAATGCAGAAAAAGAATTATACTCCATAACCAAGTAGGATTTATCCCAGTTATGCAGGCTGGTTCAACATTTGAAAATCAATTAGTGTGATCTATCACATCAATAGACTAAAAAAGAAAAATTACGTGATCATATTAATAGATGCAGAAAAAAAAACATTTGACAAAATCCAATACCCATTTATGATAAAAACTCTCAGTAACCTAGAAGTAAAGGGGAACTTCATCAAGTTGATTAAAAAAAAATGTTGGCTGGGGTGGGGTGGAGGGGTGGGGAGAAAATGCAGACAACTGTAATTGAACAGCAATAAAAAATGTTTAATTAAAAAAAGACATTAAATATGAGTATATGCAAAAAAATACAGCCTACATCATACTTAATGGTGAGAAATTAGAAACTTTCCCACTAAGATCAGGAACAAGGCAAAGATGTTCCCTCCCACTTCCCCTTTGCAACATTGCACTAGAAGAACTTAATACAAAAAAACAAGAAAAGGAAATAAAAGGTACACAGATTGGAAAGGAAGAAATAAAACCATCTCTGCTTGCAGATGACATGGTTATCTATGTAGAAAACCCAAAAGAAAAGACAAGAAAACCTCCTGGAACTAATACTAGAGGGAACCCAAAAGTCCCCGGAATTTTTTTATAAAAAATTGTGTATTCGTGCACATTTAAACTTCAGTCACCTTCAAAGTACTCTCCATTTGATGCAATACACCTATTGAGACGTGTTTTCCACTGCTCACAACAGTTTTTAACTCATCAGTTTTGATGTCTTTTAGTGCCTCTGCCATTTTTTGTTTCACCTCTATCACATTGGCAAAATGTTTCCTTTTGAGGACTTTTTCCATTGGGGAAACAAAAAAAAGTCACTCAGGATGAGATCAAGTCATTAGGGAGCATGGGGCATGGGGGTCATGTCGTTTTTGGTCAAAAACTGCTAAACACTCAGCGTGGTGTGGGTAGGTATGCTTGTAAATCATCCGTCATGAAATGGGCAAACATGTGGTAAGAGTATTAAGAGAAAAAAAATCACTGAAGCTAAATGCAGCCTCTCACAACAACACTGGCTGGAACACTGATGCAGATGGGTTCCTAGAATACGCACCTAGTGGGGGAAGCCTGTACTACACGGGGCCCAACTACCACAAGATAATTCCAGTTTTTGGGGGTCCCCCCTGTAAGTAATTATAGCAATGTTCTAAGGTACAAGGTTAATATATCTATAACTCAATTGCTTTTGTATATACTAGCAATTAAAAAGTGGAATTTGAAATTAAAAACACAATACCATTTATATTAGCACCACCCCCAAATGAAACACTAAAATATAAATTTAATAGAATGTGTAAGATCTGTATAAGGAAAACTGGAGGACAAAATTAAGAAATAATTAAATAAATGGAAAGATATTTCATATTCATAAATAAGAACTTTCAATATTGTCAAGATGTCAGTTCTTTTCAACTTCATATACAAATCCAATGCAATCCCAATCAAAATCCCAAGTTATTTTGTAAATATCGACAAACTGATGCTCAAGTTTATATTGAGAGGCAAAAGGCCCAGAATAGCCAACACAATATGGAAAGAAAAGAACAAGATGGCAGCGTAGGCAGACGTGGCTCGCCCCTTTGCACAACCACATCAAAATTACAACTAAGATACAGAACAACCATCACTCAGAACCATCAGAAATCAAGATGAATGGAAGTCTGACAACTATGGAACTAAAGAAACCACATCCATCCAGGCTGGTAGGAGGGGGGAAGATACGGAATGGGCAAATCCCACTCCCACATGTGATGGGTAAAAATTCAGGAGGGATATCTTGGGAGTGAGGAGTCCCAGTCCCACACTAGGCTCCCCAGCCCAGGGTTGCAGTGCCAGGAAGATAAGTTTCCACAACTTCAGGCTACAAAACCCAGTGGGGATTGAGTCAGTGGAAGAAACTGCTAGAGCCCCAAGCAGTTCCTCTTAAAGAACCCACACACAGACTCACCTACTCAGACTCACTCCCTCTGAGCTCCAGCACCAGGGTAGCAGCTTGAAAGGAACCAGTGGCATAGTGGGAGAAACTGAAGTGTTTTTCCACTGGTGAGCAGAGGCCATTGTCTCTTTTCTTTTTCTTCTTTTTTTTTTTGTGTGTGTGGTTAAAGATTTATTTATTTTTTTAAATATATTTTATTGATTATGTTATTACACTTGTCCCATTTCCCCCCCTTTATTCCCCTCCAACCTGCACACCCCCTCCCACCCGCATTCCCTCCCTTTAGTTCATGTCCATGGGTTGTACATATAAGTTTTTTGGCTTCTACATTTCCTATACTATTCTTAACCTCCCCCTGTCTATTTTCTACCTATCATTTATGCTACTTATTCTCCATATCTTTTCCCCCTTTTCTCCTCCCACTCCCCTGCTGATAACCCTCCATTTCTGTGATTTTCTTCCTGTTCTAGTTTGCTTAGTTTGTTTTTCTTTTTGTTTTTTTTAGGTTTCAGTTGTTAATAGCTGTGAGTTTGTTGTCATTTTATTGTTCATATTTTTGCTCTTCTTTTTCTTAGATAAGTCCCTTTAACATTTCATATAATAAGGTCTAGGTGATGATGAACTCCTTTAACTTGACCTTATCTGGGAAGTACTTTACCTGCCCTTCCATTCTAAATGATAGTTTTGCTGGATAGAGTAATCTTGGATGTAGGGCCTTGCCTTTCATGACTTCGAATACTTCTTTCCAGCCCCTTCTTACCTGTAAGGTCTCTTTGGAGAAATCAGCTGACAGTCTTGTGGGAACTCCTTTGTAGGTAACTGTCTCATTTTCTCTTGCTGCTTTTAGGATTCTCTCCTTATCTTTAATCTTGGGTAATGTAATTATGATGTGTCTTGGTGTGTTCCTCCTTGAGTCCAACTTCTTTGGGACTCTCTGAGCTTCCTGGACTTCCTGAAAGTCTATTTCCTTTGCCAGATTGGGGAAGTTCTTCATTATTTTTTCAAGTAAGTGTTCAATTTCTTGCTCTTCCTCTTCTCCTTCTGGCACCCCTATGATTTGGATGTTGGAACGTTTAAAGATGTCCTGGAAGTTCCTAAGCCTCTCCTCATTTTTTTAAATTCTTGTTTCTTCATTCTGTTCTGGTTGAATGTTTCTTTCTTCCTTCTGCTCCAAACCATTGATCTGAGTCCTGGTTTCCTTCTTGTCATTGTTGGTTCCATGTAGATTTTTCTTTATTTCACATAACCCTTTATTGCTGCCTGGGTCTTTTTTATGCTGTTGAAGTACCCACTGAGTTCCTAGAGCATCCTGATGACCAATGTTTTGAACTGTGCATCTGATAGGTTGGCTATCTCTTCGTCACTTAGTTGTATTTTTTCTGGAGCTTTGAACTGTTCTTTCATTTGGGTCTTTTTTTTTTTGTCTCGGCACACCTGTTACATAGTAAGGGGCGGAGCCTTAGGCATTCTGGGCAGGGCAACCCAAGTGGCTGCGTTGTGACGTTGTATTCGGGGGAGGGGTCTGAGAGGGAACAATGCCACTTGCTCCACTCTCTGCTGGTTTTCAATCACTTCTCTGGCTACCCACAAGCAAATTGGGCCCTTCTGGTGCTGACTCCTGGGTGTGGGTTTGTGTATGTTCTAGGCCCCTGTGGGTCTCTCCAATGAACTCTCCTGTGAGGCTGGAAGTTTCTCCTCCTGCCGCCTCAACCCCCACAGGTGTTTTCAGTCAGAGGTTTGAGGCTTTATTTCCCTGAGCTGGACCCCGGGTTGTGCGGTCTGTCTCGTTCCCCAGTTGTTCCTCCCAGTTTATCTGCACGTGAATGTGGGACCACCCAGTCTGCCAGCTGCCGCCTTGCCCTGAGTCCTCTCTCCCCAGCTGCCCTCTCTCCGTCCCTCCTACTGGTCTGGATGAATGTTTCTTCTTTAACTCCTTTGTTGTCAGACTTCCATACAGTTTGATTTTCTGTCATTTCTATTTGTTTTTGTTTTTCAGCTTGTTGTTGTCCTTCTTTTGGTTGTGCGAGGAGGCACAGTGTGTCTACCTCCGCCTCCATCTTGGCTGGAAGTCCCCATTGTCCCTTTTCTAAACCCTTCCCCCATAAAGCCACAGAGCCAGCAAGCTGGAGCCAGATCTGAGACTCCATCAACCTGGCTAACACCATTTCACCCACCTACTTGTGCTGTGCTTGGAGATTCCCAGAGACTCTACACCACCCAACTTACAGGCCCACCCAAGCTGCTTCTCTTTATGAATGGCTGGTCTTGGCTCATAATGCAAAACTTCCTAAAGCCTTTCAAACAAGCAACAGCTGGCCTCAGTGAGCCGCAAGCCCAGCACTACAGCAGCCAGCCTAGATTCAGTGCTTGGCTTTGCCTGGGACTCTCCAAGCACGGTACAAGTAGCAGCCATCTCAGATTGCTTTACAGCTCAGGCGAAACACAGGTGGAGGCTAACCTTGGCCTGCACCACCCAGGAAACCCCAGGGCCAGCATACCCAATGTACAGCTATAGACCACATTGGAGTACCACCACCATGCCCCTGCACAGCTGATCTTCCACAGAGGGCGGAGGTTGGTGGTCAGTCAGTGGTCACAGCCAATCCTTGCAACTGCCTGGCTTGGGTAAATCCATCCCATTGATCTGCCAACAGCAACCAAGGCTCAACTACAAGAGGAGGGTGTACTCAGCTCACATGAAGGGTACACATCAAGTACCCAGCTTGGATGATAAGGGAGGCTGGGCCACTGGAACCTACAGAACACCTCTTACATTAGCCATACAGAACACCTTCTACATTAACCACAAGACATGGGGTCAAAGCAGCTCTACCTAATACATAGAAACAAATACAGACAGGCTGCCAAAATGAGGAGACAAAGAAACATGGCCCAAATGAAAGAACAGATCAAATCTCCAGAAAAAGAGCTAAATGAAATGGAGATAAGCAATCTATCAGATTCAGAGTTCAAAACATTGGTTATAAGAATGTTCAAGGAACTTAGTGAGGACCTCAACAGCATAAAAAAGATCTAGTCAGAAATGAAGGATATACTAATTGAAATAAAGAACAATTTACAGGGAGACAACAATACAGTGAATGAACCCAAGAATCAGATCAATGACTTGGAACATAAAGGAGCAAAAAACCACCATACAGAACAACAAGAAGAAAAAAGAATCCAAAAAAAGAGGAGAGTGTATGCAGCCTCTCGGACAACCTCAAGAGGTCCAACATTCTTATCATAAGGGTTCCAGAAGGAGAAGAGGAAAAGCAAGAAATTGGAAATCTATTTGAAAAAAAATAATGAAAGACAATTTCCCTAATTTGGGGAAGGAAATAGACATGCAAGTTCAGAAAGCTCAGAGAATCCAAAACAAGATGGATGCAAAAAGTCCCACTCCAACACAAATCATAATTAAAATGACAAAGTTAGAGATGAAGAGGGAATCTTAAAAGTAGCAAGGGAAAAGAAGTTAGTTACCTAAAGGGGAGTTCCCATAAAACTGTCAGCTGATTTCTCAAAAGAAACTTTGCAGGCTAGAAGGGATTGGCAAATAATATTCAAAGTCATGAAAAGCAGAGACCTACAGCCAAGATTGCTCTACCCAGCATAACTATCATTTAGAGTAGAAGGGCAGATAAAGAGCTTGCAGGACAAGAAAAAAACTAAAGGAGTTTATTGTCACCAAACCATTATTATATGAAATATTAAAGGGACTTATTTAAAAGAAAGAAGATCAAAACAATGAACAATAAAATGGCAAAAATACAAATCTCTCAACAATTGAATCTAAAAAACAAACTAAGCAAACAAGAAGAACAGATAGAATCATGGATATGGAGATCGTTTTGATGGTTTTCAGATGGGAGGGGGGTGTAGGGGAATGGGTGAAGAGAGGACAGGGTTAAGAAGTACAAATAGGTGGTTACAGAATAGCAGTGGGGGTGTAAAGTACAGTGTAGGAAACGGAGTAGCCAAAGAACTTAAACACATGACCCACGGACATGAACAATGGTGGGGGAATTGCCAGAGGGAGTGGGTGGTGCTGGGTGGAGAGGGGCAATAGGGGAAAAATCGAGACAACTATAATAGCACAATCAATAAAATATAATTAAAAAATAAAAAGAAAATTATTTCACCAATTGAAAAAAAGAACAAAGCTGGAGAGCTGATACTATCTGACTTTAGGACTTCCTATAAAGCTACATTAATCAAAGCAGTGTAGTACTGGTGAAAGATTAGCCAGATATATAAATAGAATAAAATAGAGATCCTCAAAATAATACCAAATATATATAATCAACTGATCTTTCACAAATGAGCAAAGGCAATACAATAGTGAAAAGACAGTCTTTTTAAACAAATGGTAGTGGAACAACTGGACATCCACATGCAAAAAAGTGAATCTAGACTCAGACCATACAACTTCAGAAAAATTAATCAAAATGGATCACAGGTCTAAATGCAAAATGCAAAACTATATAACTCCTAGAAGATAACATAGTAAAAAACTTAGATGACCTTGAGTATGGTGATGACCTATTAAATACAACACCAAGGGCATGCTCCATAAAGACCTAATGGGTAAACTCGACTTCATTAAAATTGAAAACTTCTGCTCCATGAAAAACAATGTCAAGACAATGAGAAGACAAGCCACAGACTGGGAGAAAATATTTGCAAAAGACACATCTCTTAAAGGACTGTTATCCAAAATATACAAAAAATGTTTAAGACCTACCTTAAGAAAACAAACAACCTGATTTAAAAATAGCCCAAAGATCTTAACAGACACTTCACCAAAGATGCCAAATAAACCTAAAATGCTCCACATCATGTGTCAGGGAAATGCAAATTAAAATACCTGTGAGACATCACTATGTACCCATTAGAATGAACAAAATCTGGAGCACTGCAACACTAAAGGCTGACAAGGATTTGAGCAGCAGGGCCTCTCAGCCATTCCAACTGGGAATGCAAAATGGTACGGCTACTTGGTAAGACAGTGTATTGGTTTCTTACAAAACTAAACATACTCTTACTGTGTATATGATCCAGCAGTTCTATCCTTTGGTATTTACCCAAAGAAGTTGAAAACTTATGTTCAAAAAATATCCTGCACATGGATGTTTATAGCAGCTTTATTCATAATTGCCAGAACTTGAAAGCAACCAAAATGTCTTTTGGTAGATGAATGGATAAATACACTATGGTACATCAAGAAAATGGAATATTATTCAGGGCTAAAAAGAAATAAGTTACCAAGCCATGAAAAGTCATGGAAGAATCTTTAAGGCATATTACTCAGTGGAAGAAGGCAATCTGAAAGGGCTACATACTGTATGGTTCCAACTATATGACATTCTGAAAAACACAAAACTATGGAATTGGTAAAAAGATAACTAGTTGTCAGGGCTCATGGAGGTAGGCACAGTAAGGGTTGTGGGGTAGGTATGGGTAAGGGATGAACAGACAAAGAACAGAGGATTTTTAGGGCATTAAAAATACTCTATTTCAGCGGCCCCCAACCTTTTTGGTACCAAGGACTGGTTTCATAGAAGACAATTTTTCTTTGGAAAAGGGCTGGGGTGGGGGGATGGATTTACAACCTGCCACCCGATGCAGGTTAATTGTCGCTTTCCACTAACTCATAGGGTTTTGATATGAGCCTGGAAGCAATTGATTTATTATGATCTCTCTGCATCCCACCTCTCTGCTAATGATAATCTGTATTTGTAGCTGCTCCCAGGTGCTAGCATCACTGCCTCAGCTCCACCTCAGATCATCAGGCATTAGATTCTCATAAAGAGTGAGCACCCTAGACCCCTTGCATACACAGTTCACAGTAGGGTTCGCGCTCCTATGAGAATCTAATACTGCCACTGATCTGACCGGAGGTGGAACTCAGGTGGTAATGCGAATGATGGGGAGGGCTGTAAATACAGATGAAGCTTTGCTCACTCACCCACTGCTCACCTCCTGCTGTCCAGCCTGGTTCCTAAAATGCCACAGACCACTGGTCTATGGACTGGGGGTTTGAGACCTCTGCTCTATATGAATCTATAATGCTAGAAGCATGCATTAAACAACAAATGTTAACTTTATTCTTTTAAAAGAAAGGGCCATTGCTAGAAGAAGAAGGGGAAGGAGGAGGAGGGGGAGAAAAAGGAAAAAGGAGAAAAGGAAGAAGAAGAACCACTAGCAGCATGACTAGGTAGAAAGGACACATCCTTTGTCAAGAAATGTGCAAGTGGTTTTATACATTGAGTAGGAGGAAGGGGGAAGAAAGGTGTATACCATCAGAAAGAACTTGCTTTAGCTATAGATAAAGGGATGGGAGAAAGTTAAGTAGGGCCAGCTCTGGGGTAGCCCTACTTAACTGGGGTAGAGTGTGCAAAAAGAAACGTCTGCTCCTGTGGATTGGCTGTGGGCAGCAGTCAGAGAAGTCCACGTGTAAGCAAGAAGCAGAGGTTCCTGAAGTTTGATGACGCTTGGTTAAAATAATCTGCAGGAATAGTAACCTGAAAGTTAACCCGAAGTTCCAGCAGGCATAGAAGGAATGTGAGCAGTCTTTTTGTTAGCTGGCCTACAGCCATGAACAGTTTTAACAGTTCTGTCTTTCACTCTCCAGCACTGTCATTTAATTTAGAACATCTCTGAACTTTCTCCTTGTCACATGTCATTATATATTCGTAATAAGCCATAGACTGTAAAGCACCAAGAATCAACCCTAATGTAAACTATGCACTTTGAGTGATAGTGATGTGCGAGTGTAGGCTCATCAACTGTAATAAATTCGTCACCATAGTTGGGGATGTTGATGGTGAGGGAGACTGTGCATGTGTGGGGGAAGGGGCTAAATGGGAAATCTCTGAACTCCCCCTCAATTTTGCCGTGAACCTAAAACTGCTTTATAAAAATTAAAGTATTTAAATAGGAAAAAGGTACACTGAATTAATGGACCGTTGGGCAGCCATTAATAAAAATATAAAGACTGGGTTTTTGGCACGTGTAAATGAAATATGAAAGTTAAAATGTAAAATATTGTATATACTCTGGAATTTACTAAAATGATTACATGTGGAAAGAGAACAAAAATAGTCCAAGAAAAGAAGGAATTACTTGTTTAAGTAAAGGAAATAGAATCCTTTAAAAGTTGACTTAATAATACATTTTTATTAAATGAAAAAAAAAGAATAGAGATGATGTCTTATTCATGTTTATATTCCCAGAGCTTAGGAAGTCACCTGGCATCTGTTAGGTGCTTCCCAGGAAAACCTTAATGCTGCTGGTGGCCACGGGGAGAGCCCTGCTGAGAAGAAACCCATGCGGAGAAAAGACAGAGGAACCTGGAATGAGGCTCATACCTCAAGAGTCAGCTCTGAACTCATCGATGCTTGAAAATTGCGAATCCTCAACTTCCTGTTACATACGCCAGAGATTTCTGTTTTAGCTTGAACTATAGGGTTGGCCAAAAAGTCCCTATGGTTTTTCCTGTAAAAAAAGTCATGTTTTTCATTTTCACCAATAACTCTATTGATTTGGATACTTTGAGTATGCCGGCTATCTCCCATGTGGTATAACATTGATTGTTCTCAATTAATGTTGCGATTTGATCACAATTAACTTCATCTGGTCTACCCCACTGTGGACCATCGTCCAGTGAGAAATCTCCAGCGCAAAACTTCACAAACCACTTTTGACACGTTTGATCAGTCACAGCACCTTCTCCATACACTACACAAATTTTTTTGTGTGTTCCAATCGCATTTTTACCTTTCTTGAAATAATAAAGCATAATACGCCCAAAATGTTGCTCTTTTCTTCCATCTTCAATATTAAAGTGGCTACAGAAAAAATCACCAAATTCGATGTTTTTTTGATGCACACTGAGATGACATCTGTCACAATACAATGCAACAAAATTGTTTTGAGTGAAGTTGAAGACAAGCACGACTAGAACCATCTCATGGCAAAAAAAACAAATGAACTTTCTGGCCAACCCAATAGTTGAGTCAGGCTCCTGCACTTGCAACCAAAAGCAGCCACCACCAATAAACAAACAAACACTAAAACAGTTGTGGTTTATTGTCCTCCGGGGTTTTCCAATATTGGAGAGCCACTTAAACTGAATTTAAAGAAAGATTAATCCTTGCACAGCATTCCAGCACTCACACTCGCCCTGGGCTAATGACGCTCTCTTTTGCGTGTGACTACTGCCTCCTGCTTCTCTCACAGCTGCTCTCGAGATTTGGGCCAATCCTAGCTTTTTAGTTTTATACATGGCATTATCATTTAGTGTCTTACATAACCTCTGAAAAGCTGCTTTCTGCGCTGTTGGCACAGAGCCAACACATCCCTACGATTTTTATTTCTGAGCTTCAGTTTTTGAAGCTACAGTAAAACCACATTGTCCAGCTTCTTAAAGAGCGTGTGAAACTGTCGTTCCCGGTGTTGACGGTGACGGTGCAAATGCAAGTGGGCGGCTGCTTCGCACTGTGGGGACCGGGAGGCTCCCTGGGGATTCAGGTGGCCTGCATAGCTTTTCCTCATATCAAAAATCGTTATTTTATTACATATGACCCTGGTACCAGTCTAATTTTAATTTTAAATGTATGATTAAAAAATTTCAGTCATTTAATGCGAAACTCAGAAACATGTACACTCTTTCCTGGAAATTATCTGCAATTAAAAAAAAATCCAGCCATAAAAAGAAGACAAGTTAAAGAAATGGTAATACAAGTGGGTAGCAAATATATGATAAGGTACTAGAGCTCATTCATGATTAAAGAAATTCATATCACAATGACAATGCTGTATGCCATGTTTCACTACCAGACTGGCAAAGATTACAAACAAATGCTCTCAGTCCCATGCTGCTGGTAAGAGCACAGGCTGGCACAGCCTTGTTTGGATGGCATTTCTGTGGCATCTATCTACATTTCAAATATATCTACTCTTTGACCCAGCGATTCCATTTTCAGAAATTTGCTTTAAAGACACGTCACATAAGCATGCAAGACTATATATCACAACGTTCTTTATTGTAGCAGTGTTTGTAATAGTGAAAAACCTAAAGCATCCTAATTGCATTTCAATAAACAGTTAAGTATATTACAGCACATTCACACTATGAACTATTTACATAATACAGACAGATTAAGTGGAGAAAGCTAATTATAAGATTGTGTGTGTGTTTCTCTAGGTGTGTGTGTGTGTGTAGGTATAAATCATTTATGGGATTTGTGGGGAGAAAAATTGTACATTCCAAAAAAATAATGTGACTTCTGCAATGCAGGATTTGAGAGGAAAGAACAGGGTGATTTCTTTTTATTGCTCAGCTATTTCTATTTGTGCAACACTTAGAACACTACTTTTATAATAAAATGTATTTTTTAACTCAGTCACAATTTTGTGTTACTACAGAATCCAGAAAACAGTAGAAAACACAATTTTACTCTGCTATAAAATTAAACAGTAATTAAGCTTGCAAGCTGCTATTATAGTAGTATTTTAAAATGATAATAGATTGAAGTGTGAGAGCAAACAAAAATGTGTAAAAGGGATATTTAAAGGTTAGTCCCTTTTTAATCTACTTAGATAATACAAATACTAACATAAATGAACTACTGAATTCTATTTGATGTCATGAGAGCAAGTTTATTGTATGGAATTATATTTTCAATAGCTGACGGTGAAGCCACTTCTACCCCTTGTCTTTAAGTCTGTATCTCCTCCTACTGCCCTTCCATTCACATCTGTGGTAGGGCAGTAGGAACTGTTGCATAGGATCAGGAATGTAGAATTTTCCCCACTTCCTAGACTACCTTGGAAAAAGCCAGCTTCTTTAAATTACGGGTAGGGACTCTGGTACTATGGTATGCCTACAGAGGAAAGCATCCTGTGCGGTAGCCGGGGCAGTCCTTCCCCTGCTTTGTAAGCAAGGAAATAAGGACGGTTGACCTTGCTAGAGTTTTTCTATGATTAGAAGGTTGAACTAAGTGTCCCCAGCTATACCCTGGTAAGAGACTGAGTATATAACACAGAAAGAAAAGGGGAGGAAACACTGAGGTACTGAGAAAAGGTTGCTAGACCAACCATACCAAGGCCTTGCTCCATGAGCCTGGGTTTAGCAATTATTTATTAAAGGGTTTCAATGTCGTCTTCCTACCAGGCTAAAAACTCTCAGGGTACAACTAGAACAATGATTAGCACATAGTAGGTGCTCATTAAACATAGATTTGCATTAAATAGATGGATCAATGGATGAGTCCAAAGCAGAAGAAACACTCATTAGAGAGTTGCACAAAGTCCCTAAATGAGAGGGAGGAAGAAAACATCCTGAAGACATGAGTGAGAGGCAAGGGTGGGACACGTGCCAGGCAGGGTGAGAATGGGAATCTTGAGCTGTCTTGTGGTGGTGCACCTGGAGGCCTTCTTACCTCTGGCTGACCTAGGATAATGCAGAGAAATGCACAATTGATGTCCCAGGAGGGGAGGAGAGCTAGAGGGAAGGGGGAGGGGAAGGGAGGGTGGGGAGGGGAGGGGAGAAAAGAATAAGAAAGGTGGCAGGACAAAACGTGTATGTAATGATGGAAGGATGAGGGGTACATGGGTGAACTGGCCAGCGAGAAAACCTGACCAATGAGGTGAACAAGGGACATTTTAGAACAAGAGCATTCTACAATTTTCAGTCGTTTGAAGTGGGATATGCAAGCTCCTATTTTCCGTAAATATTTTGCTATTTGATAGTCTTTTTATTCAAGATTACTCTGGGGTGGGAGAAGGGAATAGAGTGTGTGGGCTATGCTCTTATGCCCCAGCTTGCATTAGTGTCACAGCAGAGATAAAGAAATAGACAAAAACGTGCAGAGAATAAACCAAGAATTCAGGGCAGGGACCTAGGGGAGTTGAGCCAGTCATGTCTGGAACTCAAAATTCCAGGGTGAGGGCACTCCTGCTGATGCCTACATTGCATTTATAATGACCCTATAACATCCTTATTAGTGTTTTATAAATTATTTTGTGCTTTTTCCGTCCTTGTCCTTAAATGGGACCTTATTTCCCATGATAGTTTCCTGCAGTTTTTGCAGGTTACGGGAATCTACCTGTGTCCATCTATCTATCTACGCGTGTAGGAAACATAACAGAAAAATGTTATATATTAAAAGAGTATTGAAAAGATATATTAGGCTTTTTATTTCTTCCTGCTGATCTGGTTTTTATCTGATATCATTTCCCGTTAGACCAAATTTTTCTTTTAGCATTTTTTGTCATTTGGGTCAGCTGCCAACAAATTCTCTCCTTTTTTATGTCCAAAAATCTATTTTGTATTTCTTTATAAGGAATAATTTGGGTATATTGTAGGTTGACTTCTTTCTTTCAACACTTTAATGATGTAGTTTATTATTTATATATAAAATATATATAAAATATAAATTATATGTGTGTATGTTTCTTTGTATTAATCTTTCTTGAGGTTGGTTGAACTTCTTAATTCTGTGAGTTGAAGTGTTTAAATTTTTTTTGAAATTTTTTGGAAACTCCCTTAGTCTCTTCTCTCTCCTTCTCAGGCTCCAATTACACATCTTAGATCACTTGTATTGTTCCAAAGATCTTGTCTTGTAACCTGTTTTTATTTTAATTTCTTTTCGTGTTTCAGTTGGGTAATGTCTATTGACCCAAATGTCTTCAAGTTCAGTGACTATTTTCTCTACTGTGTCCAGACACTTTTACGACCATGAAATTAATCCTTTGTAGTTGATATATTTTTCATTTTTAGTGTTTCATTTTATTTTTCCCTACCTTTGCTTAAATTCTCCATTTGTTCACACATGTTGTTGAATTTTTCCACTATGTATCTAAAATTACACACATGCATATGTCTTTTGCATCATGTATGTATGAACATACAAATGTGTATATCTAATCTGTGTATCAGAGGCCTCTCTGGTTGGCTTACTCCAAGGTGAAACCCGCTTGCTCTCAGTGAGAAAGCATAACACTTAGGCCCAAAGACATCCAGTTGGATTGCCACATGCATATAAAAAAAGTGCTTCAACTCAAATATGAAGGAAAATATTTTTTCTTTTTTTAATTTTCAAATATGAAACAACAAAGTGTTTTATTTTATTGCTAGTTATCACCATGAAGTAATAGATTAGCATTTTGACCTAGTGTGCAAGTGGATAGAGTTTGAATTCAGGAAAACTGGGTTTGAATTCCTGCTGTTTATAAGCTTTTCAGTCTTATCTTAACCAAGTTAGATATTCTTCTAAGTCCCAGTTTCTAATTTGTAAAATGTGCATAATTACAGAAGTACCTTCTGCACAGGGTTTGTGAGGTTGTCAGGTACAAATGCGATCACACAAGGACAGTAGTCAGTACAGCAACTAGCCCAGAGAGGCCCCTCAGTTAATGCAAGTTGTCTCTCTCTTACGTGCTGTCTCATCCCTATCCCTTTCTCTCCAGGCTGAAATGCAGAACAGAGATCCAGTTTTGTTTTGGTCACTGATATTGCCTTAATGTTTATCTCATCACAGGCATTCAATAAGTATTTGTTAAAATAATAAATTAATAAAGCTGACCGGTTGGCTCAGTGGGTTGGGCATTGTCCAGCAAACAAAAAGATTGCCGGTTCGATTCTTGGTCGGGGCATATTTCTGTGCTGCAGGCCAGGTCCCCAGTTGTGGGCAAGAGGCAACTGATCAACGTTTCTCTAACACATCGCCATTTCTCTCTCCCTCTTTCCCCATCCCTTCCCCTCTCTGCAAAAATAAATAAATGAAATCTTTTAAAAAACAAATAAAGCTCTTTTCTGAGTAAGGCAATCCAAAAAGTTGGGCTCACTAGGAATCAGACTTGCCTTAAACAATACAGGGTGGGGCAAATGTATGTCTACATTTGTTTGTATGGAAAATAATACAATAAATAATAATACAATATTAAATTCTGTGCTTTGTGTACTCACAACTATAAATCTACTTTTGCCGATCCCTGTATTTTCATAATTCATCTAGAAAAGGAAGTGTTTTATCGAATCTATATTTCAGAAGACTCTAAAAACAGTAGTAAAATTCCACTCATATGTAGGTGAAATTCAGAGAAGTTTTTCAAGGCTATCACGGGGCAAAGTGGCAAATTAGTTTTAGTGACACACAGAAGCAGTATGTTAGGGCATTGTCTCCACTCCATGGATGGGAACTGAGAATCGCTTTAAATCTTACCTGCAAACATCAGATGGATGTACTGCTTTAGCCAAAAATGGAAATGAAAATGTAATCAAGGTCAACTAAGTATATATTAGTTTATCTTTGTGTGTGGCAAAGTTCATTCTTGCCTGGAGAGCAAGTCCATCAATCAGTGGTCGTTGGCTTGAATTCAGTACCAACAACAATCCCCAGTTTGGAGCATTGTGAATAAGGAAACTTTATACAGTGAAAAACAGTTTAACGGCGATCCAGCACAACTGTGAAAAGAGCACGGCTGTGGCGTGATTGTGAAAACAGTTGGGCTCTGGGGCCAGGCCCTTCTCCGGCTACACAACTCTGTTCTGTCAGCTCCATGCTGGTCAGCTTTGTGCTGTGCAAGTCTGCCATGATCTGTGGTGAGGTCTTTGAGAAATACAGTCTTCGTTCCTGGGTGGAAAGGGAAAGCAAGCTCTCCCAACCAGCAGGTAGCTGACTTATATGAACAGAAATCCCTGCCCTGGTCCCAGGTCTGCCTGTCCTCATGCAAATGAGGACTCCGAATCCTCACAGTTTGTTCGGTCCAAAAGAACTGTCCTGAGCAGTCAGGCTAGAGCTGCTCTGATTGGTCAGAGATGCACAGCTCTGACTGGATGGAGAAAGTCTCAGTCCTATTGGTTGAAATAGGATTCCAGGGAACCTTTATAAGGGTTGGCTCAGATGGCAGTTCAGTGCAGAGAAAGGCAGTTTAGTGGAGGCTTCTCCATGAAACGCAGAGGCCCCTTTGCAGAAATGGCTGCTAGACTCTGCTTTTTCATTTGAGCCCAGTTAGATACTAGGAGCCCTTAGTAGGTGTCTTCCCCGCTCCACCTCAGGGTTCACATGACCAATTCTGTTATAGCAAATGTTAAAGAATCAGGGAGACCCTATTTCCTGAAACTGACCCACCAATAGAGAATCATTAAAAGTATGTTTTTTTGTTTCATAAGGGTTTCCAAAAAGCATGTGAAAAAATGTAGAGTATGTGCTCACTGATTAAAAAGAAAATTTAGTCATTTTATAAATGCTTAAAAATCATTTTATTTTTAGAATGTTCCCTTTCATCACTGACACCTCAAAGTACTGTATTTTGCAATGTTTGCATATTGAATGAGCAGAGCACAGGCACTCACAGCAGTAAGAATACTTGCTACTTAAATGTGCTATAAATCAATACATAATGCAAGGATGCACGACAATGACTCAGAACATTAACTGCACTTTAATAGTAATAAAAATAGTCTAAAAATCCAAAAAGATGCTGAATGGAATACACATTGTAGGTTTAGTCTCTAGTTCTAGTTCTTTGTTCATTATTTTTAAATGTGATTTTCAAAATAGTGAAATTCATGATTTTAAAGATGCATACATGTATAAAGTACACACTTTTTAGACAATCTCAGGGAGAATATAATTGCACATGTAGAAATATGAATCAAAATTTAAAGAAAAACTAAACTATATGGGTTTGGCTAGGGTGGGGTTGATGGGGAGAAAATGCAGACAACTGTAACTGAATAACAATAAAAAATTAAAAAAATTAATAACAAAAACTAAACTATATTGTTTCTAAATTTAAAACATTTCTACATGTCCTTTAACACAACAATTTTGAGCACAGTTGAAGTTTTCCTAAAACAATGGCTAGGTGTAAATATGCTATAAGTATAAGAGTTTCCTTAATATCTAAAACCTAACTAGAACAAAAAATTTCCAAAATTTGGAGGGGAAGAACATGTTAGATGAGGTGTTTTTTTTCTTGATTTGTAAGTCCAAAGTTTAGTTTACAGAAAAGGTTTAGAAACTATTTAAAATAAATACCCCTTTTCTCAGGATGGACTTGCTTTTCTCCCTGTGTCCTCCTGGAGTCTGCCGTACTAGACTGTAACATAAAAAGACAAATGCTCTTTTATACCTACTAGAGAGGGGTTAATCTCAATAATGCAGTCTTGGTCATTTTGCAGATGACCTCTGACAGCACCCAACGTAAAGTCTGCACTGGCCTTCACCCGGCACCTTTGCTCCAGCTGCTGAGCGATGTTCCTCAGGCTTCAGGCTCTTTTCATCTGTCTGCTCTCATGCTCAGAGTTATAATGTTTCCCTCGTGATACCAAAATGGCTGCCTCAGCTCCAAACATCGTATTCTCAAACAGCAAAGTCAAAAAGCAAGCAAGCAAGGAGGGCTGAGGGCATCTCCTCAGGTATCTCTCTTTTTATTTTCCAGAAGCTCCTCTGGCCAACTTCTCCTTTCTCTTTTGTCTCCGTGACCACAACTCTGTCACCTGTCTCCCCTAAATCACTCACTACAAAAAAGAATGGATATTTCCATTGAGTTAGAACACTCACAATTTGTCCCCTGGGGCTAGGAGGGGCCCCCCTTTTCCTGAGTATATTGGTACCAAATCTCTGCCCCAAATTGGGGTCTGTTAGGAAAGATAAGGGAAAGAGAGTTGTTTGGTCAGTAACCAATAACACCTATTACGCCACAAAGACTGGTATATCCACCCGAATGCCAATTTATTCATTTACACTGAGAAATATTATTGCGAAAATAACTGTACACTCGAGTTCTCTGGCTGACATAAAAAACTCCAAGGGAAGTTATTGAGAAAGCTACATGGTGAATGCAGAATCAGATGTAGAGGAGTAGTTATTTCTCTACGCTCAGGTTTATTTCTCTGCCTGCAAAGCCTTTTCTCTTTTTAACCCCCACATATCCTTTAAAATTTGGCATAAGCATCATTCTTTTTAGAAAGCTTTCTCTGTCACTTCCACCTTCTCCACCACCTGCACTTCCCACCCCCAAGCTGAATTACTTGCCTCTTTTTTTGTATTACAAGGCATATTGTGCATAACTGTATCATTACACCTACTCTATTGTATTGTGCTTATCAAGTTATGTGTTTTTTCTTTAAATGGGAGTTCCTTAAAAGCAAAAATTGTGCTAACTTGTTTTTGTAGACTTAGTGGCCAGCACAGAGCTCAATATATAGATCTCAGGAGATAGATATTTGTAGTAGGAAGGATAGTCACCCCCTCAAAAGATGTGTAAATCCTATCTCCTGAAACTTGTTGTAATGGTTAATTTTATGTGTGAAATATGGCCAAGTTGTATTCCATTGTGTACATGTACCACAACTTTTTTTATCTACTCATTTGTTCATGGAAACTTTTCATAGCTTAGCTGTTGTAAATAATATGCAATGAACATGGGGGTACATATATTCTTTTGAATTAGTATTTTCAGTTTCTTTGGATATACAAGGTCTGTCCAGAAGGTATCCAGTCATGTACTATGAAAAATAGAGACATTTACTGCAGAAAATACAAGATACAAGAAACATTGTACAGAGGACAATGATGACTTAGTCCCCTTCAAAGTAGGCACCTTGGGACCTCACATAGTTCTCCCAAACTCCATCAGCTGTCCTGTCATATTTTGCTGAATCTTATTGATGGTCTGAAATCTCTTCCCTTTCAAAGGTGATTTTAGTTTTGGGAAAAGCCAGCAGTCACAAGGCACCAAATCTAGGCTGTAGGGACACTGAGTTACCTGGGTGATTTTATGTTTTGCCAAAAAGCTCTGCATGAGACAGGATGCATGAGCATGCCTGTCGTCATGATGAAGCTGTCAATCACCAGTTGCCCATAGCTGAGGCCTTCTGAATCATCTGAATAGTTTCCATGCAGGAAAGCTCTATCTTAACTTCAAATTGGATGCAGATTCATTGAGATATTCACTCAGTCATTTTGAGTACACCTGCTCACTCTATGGGTGTCTATGGCCCCCACTGACTAACACAGTGAAGTCGTCATTGTTCACATATGTGCATTCCAGTCCACTCTCCTTGGCTGCCAGGTTACACTGATGTCGCAGAAACCATCCTCGTTATATTAACAATGGCTAGACTTTTTCCAGACAGACCTTGTATACCCAAAAGTAGAATCACTGGGTCATAAGGTGACCATTTTTTAATTTTTTAAGGAAATTTCATACTGTCTTCCACAGTGCCTACACCAAGCTACATTCCCACCAACAGTGCACTAGGGTTCCCTTTTCTCCACATCCTCAGCAGCACTTGTTGTTTGTTGATTTATTCATGATAGCCATTCTGACAGGTGTGAGGTAGTCCTGATCTATGCATGAGATTAACATTCAAATGAGTGAACTCAGAATGCCCTTCCTATGTGGGTGGGCCTTGTCCAATCAGTTGATCTTGAATAGAGGAAAAAGACTGGCTTCCATGAGCAAGAGAAAATTGTCCAGTAGATTGCCTTCAGACTTTATTGGCACCGCCCACTCTCCTGGGTCTTGAGTCTGCTGATCCACAGTGCAGATTTTGGACATAAAAGCCTCCGTAATCATGTGAGCTCATTCCTCATAATAAATTATATATATTCCATTGGTTCTGTTTCTCAAAAAAACCTCTGGCAAATACAGCTGTGAACATATTATATTACATGGCAAGAAAAGAGTTTGCAGGGGTAAATAAATTAAAGATCTAGAGATGGAAAGGTTGTAAGACTATCTAAATTTATCCAGTAGGCCTGACGGAACCACAAGGGTAGTAAGAAGCAGAAGTGTCAGAGCAGAGGAAACATAAAGACAGAAGCAGAGGTTTAAATGACATGCTTGCTAGCTGGGGGGCCGAGTCTGGATCAAACACGGAATAACTCTCCCTTAGAGCTTCAGAAGGATCACTGCCCTGTCAACACCTTGATTTTAGTCCAGTGCGGGGCGACCGATTTTTGACTCTGACCTCTATAACTATAATAGATTTATGTTGTTTTAAGTCAGTGTGCTTGTGGTAATTGTTATAGCAACAATAGGAAACGAATACAGTGGTGAAGGATTTTGGGGGGAGAGGGTGACAAGTGTTAAGTAAGTAATGCATTAGGCTATTGTAATGATAACTAGCATTTAATCATTGCTTGCTATACACTAGGTACTTTTACACGTTCAATCTTGATCCAAATAACCAAAACAAGATCAAGATGCTATTATACCCATTTGCAGATAAACAAACCAAAATCAGAAAGATTAAATGATTTTATGAAAGCACCATGCCAATCAATGTCTGATATAAAATAGGTATTAGAAATTGAGGCAGGTTTCTCTAAATTCCTGTGTCCCCAAGATACCCTGAGTCAAGCAGCTTTACAACAGGGCATCAAAGGATGGTTTGAGAACACTGTGGCCTCCCCCGATCTCCTTCAGCATCCCTAAGTAACTTAAATAACAGTGAAACCAAAGTGAAGACAGGGTGCTTATTTGCAAATGCAGTTTCAACACAATTTTCTAGCTTCTCATGGTGGAGGGACTGCCTTCCAATGTCCCTCCCACAGGAAATTTTGGAGCTGCCCAACAGTCATCCACAGACTGGGTCCTGTTAGGTTCCCACTGTCCAGGGACTGAGACAGCCTGAATACTGGGGGCCTGGTTTGCCCCATTGTCATGTTTTCGTATGCTTATTAATTCCTATTTTTCAGAAATGTTATTTCAATCAACTAGTCACTAACCGGGGCTTTCTCAGGCAATGAGCTCATCTTTTACCATGATTTTGCCTATCTGTAAGTGCATCCACCACTTCTTAGATTTTTTAAATTTATAATTAAATGAAACTCTATTTCCAACTTTACATGCTTCACCAATACATTGCCCTAATATATTGCTTACACACTAATTTATACAATGAACATTTATGTCAATGCACATTTATTTACAAAATCTTCTTAATGAGCAAAGATTTACAAAGCCCTTTCTTTATAAAATACCAATTGAAATAATTAATAAACTATGGAAACTCTGCTAAAAATGTAAATAGATGCAACCACAGGTTTATTTTGAGTTATCATATTTGGTATAGAAATCCACTGGGACATATTTAACACAACAATAATAATCAGTTTTCTATACCTGTGGATCAAATAGAAAGGCCTGTTTCTTTCATTTTCTTTTCTTAAAAGAAAAGTCATTTTTTTTATTTTAGAGACTATTAAAACTGTTTTATGGCTGATGTACAAAGGAATTAACTGAATGTAATTATTTGACTAATTGTAGGGTAACATTTTGGAACATGTAATTAGAAAAGATTGTGGTTAGAACATTTCTCATACAGATAATTTAAAGTCTGCCCATACAGAATTAATGTGAGTGGTCTTATCACTAGTGCTCATGACTTCACATCAGCATCAGAACGTGCTTTTAAATTTGAGAACCATGCATTTGCCAACCACACAAAAAGTTTACTTAGAGTGCACAGTAAGTACAGATATAAAGATACCAGTCTTTCTGTTAAGCATATTAATTAATTTACTTCAAAATCTTAAATAGAAAATATAAGAAAATTTGTAATTTAGAAAAGTTCCTGCTCTGGCCGGGTGGCTCAGTTGGTTGGAGTGTCGTCTGCACACCAAAAGGCTTCAGGTTTGATTTCTGGTTGGGGCACATACCCTACATTTCGGGTTCAATCCCCGGTGGGGGTGTGTACCGGAGGAAACCAATAGATGTTTCTTTTTCACATCGATGTTTCTCTCTCTCTCTTTCCCTCTATCTCTATCTCTATCTATCTCCCTTCCTCTGTCTCTAAAATCAATCAACATATCCTGAGGTGAGGATTAAAAAAAGAAGAAAAAGAAAAGTTCCCTTCTTACTATTTGCTGATTTTTAATCACAAACACAGTTTACAGTAACAAATTTTGAGGAAGAAATAAATGTAATAAAAATTTCTTTAAAATTCTTATTTGTTTTTACATTTTATTTTATTTTTTTAATATATTTATTGATTATGCTATTACAGTTGTCCCATTTCCCCCCCACTCCACTCCATCCTGCCCACCCCCCTCCCTCCCACATTCCCCCCCCATAGTTCATGTCCATGGGTCATACTTATAAGTTCTCTGGCTTCTACATTTCCTACACTATTTTTACCCTCCCCCTGTCTATTTTCCACCTATCATCTATGTGCTACTTATTCTCTGTACCTTTACCCCCCTCTCCCCCTCCCACTCCCTTATTGACAACCCTCATATTCTAGTTGTTTGCCTAGTTTGCTCTCGTTTTTGTTTTATGTGTGGTCGTTAATAACTGTGAGTTTGCTGTCATTTTTACTGTTCCTATTTTTGATCTTCTTTTTCTTAGGTAACTCCCTTTAACATTTCATATAATAAGGGCTTGGTGATGATGAGCTTCTTTCACTTGACCTTATCTGAGAAGCACTTTATCTTCCCTTCCATTCTAAATGATAGCTTTGCTGGATACAGTAATCTTGGATGTAGGTCCTTGCGTTTAATCTTGGGTAATGTAATTATGATGTGCCTTGTTGTGTTCCTCCTTGGGTCCAGCTTCTTTGGGACTCTCTGAGCTTCCTGGACTTCCCGGAAGTCTATTTCCTTTGCCAGATCGGGGAAGTTCTCCATTATTTGTTCAAATAAGTTTTCAATTTTTTGTTCTTCCTCTTCTCCTTCTGGCACCCCTATAATTCGGATGTTGGAACGTTTCAAGGTGTCCTGGAGGTTCCTAAGCCTCTCCTCATTTTTCCAAGTTCTTGTTTCTTCATTCTTTTCTGGTTGGATGTTTGTTTCTTCCTTCAGGTTCATACCATTGATTTGAGTCCCAGTTTCCTTCTCATCACTATTGGTTCCCTGTACATTTTCCTTTGTTTCTCTTAGCATAGGCTTCATTTTTTCATCTGTTTTTCGAACAGATTCAACCAAGTCTGTGAGCATATTGATAACCAGTGCTTTGAACTGTGCATCCGATAGGTTGGCTATCTCTTCGTCACTTAGTTGTATTTTTTCAGGAGCTTTGAAGTGTTCTGTCATTTGGGCCATTTTTTTTTTGTTTGTTTGTCTTGGCACGTCTGTTACTTTAAGGGGCGGAGCCTTAGGTGTTCACCGGGGCAGGGTAATGCTGGTCTGGTCGCTGTGCTGTGAGGCTGTATGTGGGGGAGGGGCCGAGAGGGAGTAATGGCGCCCCGCCTCACTCTCCTCCAGATTTCAATCTTTCACTCCGATACCCACAATCAAACTGGGCCACTCTGGCGCTGGTTCCCGAGTAAGTGGGCCTGTGCACACTCTAGGCCCCTGTGGGTCTCTCCAACAACCTCTCCTGTGAGGCTGGGAGTCTCTCCTGCCGCCCCAACCCCCAGGGGCGCTTTCAATCAGAGGTTTGAGGCTTTACTTCCCGGAGCTGGAGCCCTGGGTTGCGCAGAGGTCTGCTTCTCTGCCCGCCGTTCGTCCGGTTTATCTGTGGGCGAATGTGGTGCCGCAAGGTGCTACCCGCCACTCTGCCTGCCCCACTCTCCGCCACTCTGAGTCCGGCCCTCTGGGTTTATCTGTGCAAATGTGGGACCGCAGGGTCTGCTAGTGCTCGGACTGCCTGCGCCATTTGTCCCACACTCCGCCAGTCTCAGTCCCGCCACGGCCACGCGAGTCCTCTCCACCCCGGTGCCTGTCTCCGCCCCTCCTACCAGTCTGGATGAATGATTATTTTCTGTTTCCTTGGTGTCAGTCCCCCTTGCTGTTCGATTCTCTGTCAGTTCTGGTTGTGCGAGGAGGCGCAGTGTGTCTACCTACGCCGCCATCTTGGTTCCTCTGTTTTTACATTTTAAAACCTACAGATATTTTTCTGGTTGTTATAGCAAATGGGATTCTTTTTTCCTGATTTCTGTTTCTGATATTTCATTGTTGGTGAACAAAAATGCCTTTGATTTCTGATTAGTGACTTTGTATCCAGCTGTTTTGCTAAATTCACTTATTAAGTCAAGTAGGTTTTTGGTGAAGTCTGTAGGGTTTTCTATGTACACTATCATGTCATCTGCAGACAGTGACAGTTTTAGCAAGCAAAATATAACGAGAGACATTGAAATAAAGAACAAACTGACAGTATCCAGAGGGGAGGGAGGAGAGGGATGATGGGGGAAATTTGGGGAAGGGTCATCAAGGAACATGTATAAAGGACACATGGACAAAGCCTAAGGGGATCAGATAGAGGGTAGGAGGTGGGGAGGGATTGGGAGGAGGAGGGGAAGGGGTGGGGGGAAAATGGAGACAACTGTACTTGAACAACAATAAAAAATAAAAAATAAATCTACAGAGAATAAATATATAAAACAAAAAAAGAATAAATAAAAGCCAATATCTTTTTGAAAAACTGTTCATCTTTTCTCTGCAAAACCAGCTTTCAACCTTGACTCCTCATTTTCCCTAATTATGCACTTCCTGTATCAAACCGTTCACTAGGTCCTGTGAATTCCATGCCCTTACATTTCCATCTCTGGTGCAGCTCTCTCAGTTCATCGCCTCTTTGCCTGGTTTACTGCCGCAGCCTTCTGCATAGTTTCGTGGTTTCTTTGCCTTTAACCTCCGCTACCAAACTCCCATCCACAATCACCCTCTAAAATTCCAGCAGACTAATTATTCCTTGTAAAATGAAAATCTAATCATGTCACTCTGTTCTTAAATCCATCAACAGATTCTAATAGTCCTCAGAATAAAGTTCAAACCCCAAAGGTTGGGACATGAGCCCTTAGATAATTAGGACCCAGTTTAGGTCTCTACCTACATAGTCATTTAACAATAAGAACCTGGAAGTACAAGGACTATAGCTTTCTTCTTTGTGAAGAAAATGAAGCCACAGCATTTACAGGATTCTCAAATGGGTACAATGTAAAATCTGTCATAAAAATTAGTAAATGATGCAAAGTAGAATACATTTTACTACTGGTACAATGGTAATAGCAGCTTTACAAATATCAGTCTATAGTATTTCTGTAACAATCTTAATAAACCTTTATTCCACAAGATGATCAAATCATTTAAATTAAATTGATATAATACACAGTGGTTTATTAATATTAGAAGTATTATGAATGCCTCATAAAATATTTTGTACAAATATTCAACTGCTTTATTCTCAGTAATATTTCTTTTTATTCACACATAATATAAATATAGCAAGCAAGTTAAAAAAAGCTTTTACTGGAAGCACATATTTCTTAACTTTATTATGTGTTGAACTGTTAATCTTTAAGTGTGCTGTAACCATAAATGTGGGTGTCATAAAAACAAAAGTGTCCCCGGGTCTGCTTCCCAGTCTGGTAACTTTCATAACACTCTTTGGCATCTCAAAGCAATATTTATCTGGGGAATTGCTGACATAACTTTTTAGCCTAAGCTAACCAGTGCAAGGGTATCATTTATGTAGTTGCTCCCTCCCAGGCTAAAAAGCGCAGTGAGGACACAAAGCCTCTTGGTTACTCTCCTTGAAGAAGTGCCATCCTTATTCCTGGAACTGCAGTGGAGGTCACAGCATTAAGGCAAATGTGACACATTCAGTCACACTCTCACCAGTGAGAGTTCCCCTTCCTCCAGGCTACTTAGAGCCTTAGTGCTGGGGATCCCTGTCGAAGCTACAACAGTGGCCACTGCTAAACAGATACGTCTGACAAACTGGGGGCTCCCAAGAATGGGAGCTGAGTAGCTCCCACTTGGCAACTGTGTAGGGGAGTGACTGAGAGGGTCACCAAATACAATGGAGAATGCCCAGTTAAATTGGAATTTCAGGTAAACAATGAATTTTGTTTTAGTATACATATGTCCCATGCAATATTTGGTACATAGTTATACTAAAAAATTATTCATGTATTAATAGGACATGTTTATATTTAAAGGTTATTTGTTGTTTTCTGAATTTCAAAATTGATTGGGTGTTACGTGTTTATGTTTTCTAAATCTGGCAACCCGAACTGGCAGGAAAAAACCAAAAACACGGTTAGGTGTGCATTACTGCTGTTATTGAATCAACAGGCTATTGAAGACAGGGTATCAGGTCTCACAGTGAACCTCCTACAGACCTCAAAGATCCTTCACAGGGTACTGCGGAAAATACAAGTGTCATGTTGAGTCTTCATGCAATTTGTATTTAGCTGTATGAATGTGAACAGCAGATGTCAAAATAACAGATAGCTCAGGCTTCAGAGAGCCAGATACAACTACCTATCCAAGATACTAGAAGTTATACATTCTAGTTTTTATGGTCACATTGAATCTTTTGCTTCCAAACCTTTTGGAAATAGTTGGGTTTGGATGGAGGAATGTTTGTAAGGAACAGAAATCAAATCCAGAGGCTTGTGAGAGGAACTCCGTCCAGCAGCATGCTCCTCCCATCTGCCATGGATGAGAAATAAGTCATCCCGGACACAATCTTGCTGTTCCGGTGGGAAAGGGGGTGGCAATTCCCTCTAATGGAGAACGCCCTGAGCCCTTCTCCCAAATGGCTTTTATTGGGAATGGTCTGTGGAGGTGTATACATCATACATGGATAGCTCATAAATCAGTGTCAAAAGGCTATAGTCATACAAAAACAGGTATTATCTATAGATAACAATAGAAGGAACACAGAGATCTGTCATAGGTCAGGGTATGTTAGTCATGCTGACACCAGAGGGTCTTTAAGACACATTTCATGAGATAAGGAGTTTTACTCCTTATGCCTTGAACTTAAACATCAGTTTTATATCACCAGGGCTATAAAAAACAAAGCAGAGCAAGCTTCAAAGGATACAAAGTACATTTCAGGCCTGGTTCCCATGGGAACCCTCAGTGTTCGAGTGGGGTCATGTCTGCCACCTGCATTTTCACCTGGTTTCCCAGGGAGACTTACTAGCCCCTCTCAGGGCTTGCTCTCATGGGGCTGCAATCTCGGAAACCACACAGAGTGGTCCCTGACAGAGGCTCTTTAATTGATCAAGTCTGTAGTATTTAATGAATGCACGAGCTTTCCAGACTGAAATACTTTTCTTTTCAATGACCTGAAATACCCAGGATGAATGGGAATGAGGTTATTATCTTAAGGTTGTAACTGCACCCACAGAGTACAAATTAGAATTACCTAGTTAAGTTTGAACAACCTCTGCACCCTAAATTGAGTAACCCCAGGATAAACATCGCTTTGGGGATTGTATTTTCCATTCTGCTCTCCTACTGTTCATGCAAACTAGAAAGTATCCGAAAACCCACTTTATACCCCCACTTTATATGGGCTCCATACATGCTATAAGTCTTTAAATGGAATTATATATTAGCGTAATTATTTATACATACTACATTTTTAAAAAAGAAGTGAGGTGATTTTATCAGCCTATTTCATGGATGATCACATGGAGTCAGGCAGAGTCGGCATTAGTTCCATTCATCGAAGCTGCCTGTGGAAAGGGACAGTTTGAGCTGGCCTTCTCTGGGTGAACCAGCTGAAACTTCTTCCTCACGCCCGCGTCATTACTGGAGTCAGTCCAGTTCCTGTTTTTGTATTTCCTTTATTGGTCAGGGGGTCCCACCTGGGCTCTTTTCTACATCAACTTTTCTAAGTAGTTTCCGAAGATCTATCTGACTGTCACCAGGAGTAATGAAGACATTTGTAACCTGAGTTGATGACACTTTGGAGTTGGGCTTCAAGGGAACATGCTGCAGGTTAGAGACAGTAACCAGTGGATTCTGGGCTCTGGTGATAGAACAAGTTCTTCATCAAAAGTCTGTGTTTTCTTTAATTTCAGTCTGTAGATCTTTAACTGTTATCTGCATGGGTCCATTTTTTCAGTGGTCCAGCCTGAAGTGCTTTAGTGGGGCTGGATTTTCTGAGCAGCAAAGGTGCTGCGGGTGGAGTAGTGCCCCGTTTATGGCACTAGCCCCACAGAGTTCGTGAGAGACGATTCACAGAGACGCTAATGTGGAATTGAAAAAGAGAAATACAGGGAGGAAATGAAAACCCAAAGGAGGGGAAATATACAGATGTAAGGATATTTTTCCCCCCACGGGCTCTTAATAACGGATAACCTAATTACTAAACGCTCGGGACATTGTTCTGAGAAATTGTCATATATAACATCTTTGAATCTTTACAACCAACTTTGAGGAAGGATTATTATCCTCATTTAATAGATAAGGAAACTGAGGCATAGGGAGGTGAAATAACATGCCTCAGACCATATAGTTAATAAATTGCAGAAGTGAAATTTACTCAGGCTAATTCATTCAAGATATCATGGTATGAAATATATCTTACCCATTTACACTCTTAGCTAAGACTGGTATCAACACTGGGGATGGGTTGTATTGGAGGGCTGGAGAAAGGTGGGTTATAGCAGTGGTTTTTGTAGGGAGCCTGTAGGCAAACTTAGTTTGAAGAATGTCCTTGTCACTAAAAAATGATTTACAGACCCTTGTTATATTGGTGGTGTAACAAACCTCAAAACATAAAATAGCTCAAATACAACAGAAATTTATTTCACACATAAATTTGTCCTGATGTCAGATTGCTCTCTAAGTGCCAGGCCATCTCGTGGCTCATTCATCTTCAACACATGATGGTTTCCAAAGCTGCTGTGTTCATCTCTGTCAAACCGGAGGAAGGGAAAAGAGCAAGAGCATGGGAGGGTCTTGTGGACCAGTTCTGGAAGTGGCGCACCTCACTTCACCTCACATCTTATTGGCTGGAACTCAGTCGCCCCACTGCATCTAACTGTAAGGGAGCCTGGGAAATGTCGTTTAGCTAATGCCCAGCCAGCCTGTCTGCCAAACTGATCTCATCCATGACATGATTTCTCTCAATTTTGCTCTCAGAAGAACTAAACTTTAGTTTGGGATAACCTTGTTTTCTTTCTTATGTAAAATTTACATTTAGGTCAAACAGACTGTGTGACTCAGTTTGCTTACAGAGAAGTTTTACATTCATTTCTAGAAGATTTTTAAGTAAATAACTCTTCTCTGATAATGTAATATATAACTTTTTCTATTACTTCCTTTTTCATGATTTTAACAGGGCATTACATCCTGTAGAAACTTGTAAAGATCTCACATTTATAAAGACTTCTCAGAACTTTAATTGACCAAACATTTACAATCTTGTTATGTTTGTCTCATTTATTGATACTTAAAATTTTAATGCCCTGATATGGGCAAATATATAAAAATGCCATTTTCACCTATTGCAGTTTGCATATTAATGAAGAAGATTAGGTGTTTGTAAAAGTAGTAAGGATAATATCCTTATAAATAACTAATTAGATTGTGCTTAAAATTTCAGGGATGTCCCTTTATCTTCTCCAAGTTCCAAACATTCCCTGTTATAACTCACATTTTTACTTTGTTTTTCACTCATGATTCTGCCTCCACTTCCAATCTGTGGGGATTTTCCTAACACTGTCAAGCAATTCTCTGACACCAACAGGGTGTCCTATAATTCAACTCAATTCTGACACTACCTACCTGGAGACAGCATCCGATCCCTCAGGTTAAGGAAGGGCTCAGTCCCAGAGGACTGTCTCTCCCCTCACTCTGATGCCAGTCACAAATTCAGGTTATCACCTATGCTTCCGACCAACAGGCTGTAAGTTGGAGCTTCCAGTGACACCTTCCTTGGGTTCAATTAATTTAATGGAGCAGCTCACAGAACTCAAAGAAACATTTTCTTTATTCGATCACCACTTTATTATAAAAGGAACAGCCAAGTAGGAGAGATACATAGCACAACCGACGGGGAAAGGGCTTAGAGCTAAAAAATCTACAAAAAGATCTTGAATCCAAATGGGAAATCTTCCATTCCAATAAACCCTCAAGTTTCCATATTTATTGAATGCCCACATAGGTAATCGGGTGTCGGTTCTCTGGTGATGAGAGACATCTGACCAGCAGCTGAAGACTCACCACATCCAAAACATTCCTTCTTTCTTCTTTCCAGCATGAATTCTCTGGTGTAACACAAAATATGAACTAGAATCAAAGGTTTACCTCTACACTCATTACATTCATAATATTTTACTCCTGTGTGGTTTCTATAATTAAGACCGGATTTTTCACTGAAAGATTTTTCCACCCTTGTTACTTGAATGTAGTTACTGTCCAGTATGAAGTCTTTGATATCTAATTTGAACCAAAAAAGAATGAATATCAAAAGAGGCATTTTGGGGAGGTTATGGTTGCCAGGGGATACATATTGTGATTCAAGATGTTTTTGGTTCTTTTGATGTTTTCTTTGTTCATCATGATGGTCTGATCCTAAAACTAGTCACGTGTACACAGGGGTCTACAGGAATCACAATGGTACCAAACTGAGGTTTAATACAGGACTCGAGAGGCTTCGGTAGCTCTTTCTCTTTGCCATTTCAGTCCTTTCCGGGGCATAGAGTTTGATGACCGGCACGCAGGTTTGTTGTCAGTGTACACTTGCTTCCTGCCAGGCCTGGAGTCCTCGTGCAGGGCACATCCTGTACATCCGTCCACTGGGTCCTTGCAAGCACATGGTGAAGGAGACCTTTCAGTTTCACCCAGCTCCACCCACCGTAGCTAATCCAATGATTTCTGAACTTGGTCATGAGGAAGGACTTTGCAAACTCAACCTCTCCCGAGTTAACTAAAAAAACAACACAAAACAGATGGGCATTGCTGACAGCAATACAGACAAACTGTTATCAAGAGACGTTGTAAGTGCATTCAGTCCACAATTTCCATTGTCCCTGTAATATTCTAGTCTTCCATACTAATCCTGCTTTCTAGATTCTAGGGTGTAGGACTTTAAAAACAAAACCAAAACAGGAAAATAATCACATGTGGAAGTTGATTGGAGAAAATGGAGACTCAGAAGTAATTTTGGCATATTAGGTGGATGAGGAAAAAAAGAAAATGAGACATTGGATAGTCAATACCATCTTTACGGACTAGGCTGCACTGAGCCAAGACACAGAACGCAAGCTTCTGATCTCCCTGCAATCAGCCAGTGTCTGCAGGCCACCCATTAGGGTGCTCAGTGCTGGAGTACTCATGGTGTACGACTCTCCAGTGTGAAGACACTTAGAGGAAACTTCCCACGTAGGCTGTGCTGCAGGCTTTTTCTCCCTGCTGTTAGCTACATGTTCGTGTGCAAACTTAAAAGAATAATGTCTCATGTTGGTGCCTCCTTGGTATACGTCTGATCGTAGGGTATCATCTCCAAGGAAGTTTTTACCTTAGAAGAGATACCAGATCCAACTTTTCAGGCTTCCTAAATCATGCGAACAACTGGACAAGATCTCTGGTTGCCCTTTATGTAACACTAAGTATGAAGGAATTTTCTGGCAAAGGAATCAATTGAAAAATACAAACTATTAGCAAGTAGTCCATAAACAATAAATACAGATTCTCGGATCCTTGCTTCAGGCCTAGGGAATCTCTAGGTGTAAGGCCCAGGAATCTGCATTTTTTAAATGTTCCCTGGTGATTCTAAGGTAGACAGGCCATGAGACCCACCAAGCAGATAAAAGCTGCCCCTAGTAACCCACTCTGGACATGTCCACATTGGTCATTTATCTTAGAAACATTTGCGCATGTCCTAATGGAGTTCACACCCTATTGAGGGGCAGGCAGTAACAAATAAGTAAAACAGCCATACAGCTAGTGTACAGAACACATGGTGTGAAGTTAGTTCTAGGTGCACAGATAGGGTAGGACATGAAGATAAAGTACAGTGTGAAGCAGCCACTGGCCCGCAGTGGATGAGACAAATTCACACGAACTACTGAGGCCTATGGAGGAAAAGGGACAGCACGGCCACTCTCTCAAGGGGAGAGCGCTCCAACCCCTGACTTGACAGGCTTTTATTGCTTTTCTGGGCACATTACATTGAGTATCGTTCTCATTTACTATGCACAGGTTCGCTTTAGGTGGTTACCTTTTACAGAAAACAAAGGAGGGTGTTGCTAATTATATCAAAAGGGAAGGATATTTGCAAATGAAAAGGGATAGGTGGTTGAATTGGTTACACTCACCCTTGGAAGGTTTAGCATAGATTTTAGGAAATTACTTTAAAGATACTCAGTAAACATTTGCTGTCTCAATTCAGGGTGAGGGTGTTTTAGCAAAAGCAAGTCTCAAAGCATCCCACGTGCAATGCAGGCCTGATTCCCCATGAGAGAACCTGTCCATGGGCGTGGTTCCTGTGTGCCGGACCTCGCTTCCCACTGGCTTCTCCAAGTGGGAGCTGGGCCCACGCCACGCAGACCGGTCTCCTATAACAACGGGCTGAGAGCAAGGCCATGTGGCCATTTTAGGTAGGGTGGTCGGGAAACCTCTCTGATGTGATGATATCCCAGCAGAGACTGAGAAGAAGTGAGAGACCAGCCATGTGTATCACTGAGAGATGAATATTCCTGTTTGAGAAAACAGAAAATGCAAAGGTCCCGAGGCCAGTGTGGCCTGACCAGAGTGAGGGGAGCCAGATTATGGGGGCCTTATGGCAGTGGTAAAAGTACCTTGGCTTTTATTACCAGGGAAGGTTTTGAGCAGAACAGTGATGTGACCTAACTTACTTTATTAAAAGGGCATCCAACTGAAACAAATTTATGAGTTAAAAAACTCATGAACTTGTCCTATTTATGACATGAAAATATGGAGAAAGTTGGGAGTTTTAAAAGTATTCATTTGACCACTGATTTAAGTGTTAGTAAAAAGCAGCAAATAATAAAATTTTTTAAATACTAAAAACAATACAAGTAAAATTGGTTCTACCATTGATTTATAGCCAAGCTTCTTAAAGTGGCAGGTTTGAGAGTAAGAAAAAAGGAGCTAGGCTGAATTTGCAGTTCTGCTATCATCTTTCTCACTAATAAAGTAGAATTATATGTACTTTCCAGGTCACTCTGAAGTTTAATGAAGGTTATATATTCCTAGCAAATAGCAGGCACTCACTGAAGGGTAGCTATTATGATTAGTATTATTTTGTCTACCTTGCCTGAATATTCCACAAAATGGAATAATATCGGTCAATACAAAAGGGAGCATTTGCTCATATACTGTATCGCATGTAATAACTGCTTATCATGTTCACTTAAACATGAAGCAAATCCAGGAAGTAACTCGGTGTGGTAAAATCCATAGGCTATGAATCAATGAATTTAAATTCTAGTGTCAGCGTTGCTACCAATGGTTAAATATTTTAACCTTTGTGGGCCGCAATTTTCTTGAGCTTAAACTGGAAGGTTACTGCATTGCTTTCCAGCTGTAGAACAATGCTCACGTTCAGATAAAACTCTGTTATGTGAAGCGTGGGCCCTTCCGTCTCCATCCCTTCTGCACCATATACTTCCAGAAGCACGGATGCACCACAACTTGGGAATCTTTCTGTAATTATGGCATTGTGAGATACTTATTTGATAGCCCAGCATTAGATTTTTTCCATAAAAATCTGTTGTCTGTGTAAAAGTTTTTGTCACATATAAAAGGGACAATTGTTACAATATGTCTTTTCTCAAAAATAACAAAAAACCCACTGCATTCTTCCCCCACAAATATAGCCAGTTTACCTCCCTATAAGTAGAAATAAGGGATAGAGTAATGGGATCCCCTGAAACATTACCAGAGATACAATTAAATATTAAAAAAGAAACTCAGAAGTCGAGTCTTTGAGTCAGAGAAGCTTTGAGGTAAGCTCATTATAATTTTCTATTTCATGTTCCTTGGAGGGCTGGCAATGAGTATTTCCTGATGGGTTTCTTTCTCCCTTTGTACATCTATGCCTATTTTTACCCACAATGAGTACATTTGTGCGTATTTTTCTAATTAAAAATGTTCCCTTTCCTTTAGCCAGCTTCTCCAACCAGGCTTCAGGCAGAACTTGAGTGTAGAAATGGCTCATCTTGAAGGTCTTTCTTGCCCCTTTTTACAGGGAGAAGAATCTCCTCTCTGGGGTAGCTCTCCAATCTTTACTTCCTTTTCCTTTCTTCAATGGAAAGGAAATGATTTAATAAAAACAGACAATAGGATGGCTGTTGCCAGGGGCTGCAGGGAGGGGGAAATGAGGTGATATAGGTCAAAGGCACGAATTTTCAGTGGTAAGAAAAACAAGTTCTGAGCATCTAATGCACAGCGTGGGGACTGTGGTTACAGTGCTGTGGTCCTGAAAGCTGCTGAGAGGGGGTCTTACACATTCTCACACACACGGTTAACTGACTACCTTAACTATGTGAGGCGATGGATGTCTTCATTATGTTCATCTTAGTGTCCTTCCTACAATGTGTATGTATGTCAGATCGTCATGTTATGCACTTTAAATATATACAGTTACATTTCTCAGTAAAGTTAAAAGACTGTAGCGGAAAGGATATAATTGCAGTCATTTGGCACTTTGGTGTGAGCTTCAGTGAATAGGTTACATTCCCTGAGACTGTCTGTATCTTCTTATCTGTAGCTTTCTCATTCACTGCAGAAATAAAGGCTTTATCTCTTTGGTGATGACATTTTCTGATGTGTTGAATTCCAGGCATCAGAAAAGCCTGTCTAGTGAGACTTTAAAATTTGTTCTGACCACTGTGGGGGTGGGAGGAGGAGGGTGGTCCCAACAGCACACCCGGTTACACGTGTGGCTCGTCACAGCCCTGCTCCTTCACGTGAGCAGAAGCTGACTGGCTCCAACATCTGGAGGGAGTTTACTTTTTCACTCCCTCCTGCATGTTTGGTGAGGACATTTTTACAAAGAAAAAGTCATTAGAACCTTAGAATTTGGGAAATGAAATTCATCAGAATGAGCGGCCATTTTTTCCCTCTTCGCTACACTATTCATAGTTACAAATCACCTTATCGATACAGCCTCTCCAGGGTGCAAAAATAAGTGTCCTCTCTGACACAACCAAGCTCCTCAGTATGCAGATGGGGAAAGAGGGCTGGCTGGGCTAGACCCATGCTTGTGGACAACTTTACACAACTAGGGGATCTTCTTTAAGTAAAAGAATTCACAATTATGAAAAAAACATTAGGCATACAAGCAAATATCTACTTATAATGAGAATTCATTTTGTCTTCCACTTTGGAAATGAAGGACGAAAGACTCTTTCTGTTGCCACTGGTTAAAATTTATCAAAAAGTTTTAAGCCCTGACCTGTGTGGCTCAGTTGGTTGGGTGTCATCCTGCAAAGTGAAAGGTCACTGGTTTGATTCCTGGTCAGGGCACATGCATGGGTTGCGGGTTCAGTCTCCTGTTGGGGTGCAGACAAGAGGCAACCCATCGATGTTTATCTCTCTCTAAAATTAATAAATAAAATCTTTTTTTTAAAGTTTTAAGAACAAAGATTTACATTTGATGTGACTGTTCATCTCTAACACTGAAACCTAGTTTACGGTATTGTGCCTTGGGTGAGTGAAACAGTGGATGACAGCTGTCAGAGGAAGGGGCAAATCGCGGGTAGGCAACTGCAGCTATTTCTCCAGCACTGGTCAGAAGAGAATCATCCTAGGTACAACAGACCCGATTATTCGATATAACAACCCATCATTAGAAACATGCAACTCGCTCCCTTCGTTCTGATTCCCCACTCAGAAAGTGTCTTCTCTGGCTTCCCCCACAGGTGTGCTCCCCTAAAGCACATCTGGTTCTCAGCCCAAATTGCCCATCAGAATCACCCAGGGAGGTTTTAAAAAATAATGGTATAGAGCCTCTCCTGAGGCCAATTGAATCAAAATCTCTGAGAGTGAGGCCCAAAAATAGCATAGTTATTTTTGAAAAGCTCCCCTGGTGATTGTGGCGGGGGGTGGGGGCTCTGCCTGCAGAGTAAGTCTACCAAGACATGATCTGCTTGGGGAAGAAAGGTGGCCGATCTCTCAAAGGAGAAGGACCAAGAGCCCGTTCCTCAATCAGCTTTTATTGGGTTCAATTTGCACAGGAATACAGGTAAAGCTCATCAATCATTGTCAGGCAGTACGGATCAAACAATAGATAACATACAAAGAACTCTAAGGGCTTATTCTGAGTCAGGGTCAGTTAGCTAAAGGGCCATAAAACTTTGGGAAACAAACTCATTTCATGCTGGGACCCTTATCAGAAAACTGAGGACATTCTTAGCAAAGCAGGTTTCACAGGATTTTATGCATTCTTTCTTAGGCCTGATAGCCCCAGGGAATCCGCCCTTTCCAGCACAGGGCTGCACCACCCTCTGTCATTGTTTCAGGCTTAAGGCAGGAAGGGGAAGTAAGGCAGCCAAGAGATTAGGAGACTTCTTGCAGACAGACTGAGGACTCAGGCTATGCCAAAGCCGAGGGGCGAGGGGGCGAGGGTCCATCACTCCCTTTTTCTATAGTCCCCCAAGTCCTTCCCTGAGGGCCCCTTTGTGACTGTGCCTGTCTTAGGTCATCCCTCTCTTGAGGAATCTTACCCATCATTGGCTAACCAGTCATCTACGAGGGGCCAAGCAGGGTGAAGTAAAGGGGGCAGAGGCAGCACCCCTACTGGGAAGATAAGCTTTGTCTCCTTAGTGGCTTATGGTCCCAAGGTCTCTCACTCAGCCTTAGCCATGGGAGGTTACAGTTTCTGAAACCAGGCGGGGCGGTTCCCAACAGGTGATTCTAGAAGTAGCCAAGGTAGAAAACCACTGGCCTACTGGAGACAACATGCTGATCAGATTTCACTACTCCAAATCCTCTAATGGAATAAAATCCCAAATCCTTACCGTAGACTACAGTGCCCTGTAGGATCTGAGCTCTGTCTACCTCTCTAAGGTCGTCACCACCTTCTCTTTGCTCCCTATACTCCAGCCATACTGGCTGGTTTGCATAACAAATCACCCCAAAATTTAAAGGCTAAATATAGCAAACATTTATTATGACAGTTTCAGTGGGCCAGGAATCCAAGTATAGCTTGGGTAGTACCTGAGGTTCAAGGTCTCTTACAAGCTTCAGTCAAGGTGTTGACCATGATTTCAGCCTCATCTGAAGGCTCATCTGGGGGAGGATTCGATTCCAAGGTCACTCACATGGACTTAGTGGCTGTTGGACTGAGGTCTCAGCTCCTCCTTGCTGGCTGTAGGCCAGAGGCCTCCTGCAGTGCTGGGCTACCTGATTAGCTCTCTAGTGGGCAGCTCATTGCAGCTTGCTTCATCAGAGCAAGTGTGTTGTGAGTTCCTAAGACCACCCCACATTCACAGATGAGCTAGAAGCACTCATGGAACTCACCATGTAGCTGTACTCACTCTAAGATTTAACAAAGCCACATAGAAAAGATACATAACCAGATCATAAAGGGAAAAGGCACAGGCAGAGCCTGCAGGAATCCATTAGCAGTCTTCTTTCTGCTCTCACACTCCCATGAGGGCTCACACAGATCACACTCTTCTCCCAGCAACACAATTTCAGCGACTTGTGTGCAGTGTGTCTGCCTAGGGTATCCCAGTAATGACTCTGCACCTGAAGACTTTATAGGGAGCTGGTCCCACAGGCAGCCTCTGCCGAGTGTGTACTAAAATTCCAGACTCTCAGCAGAAGGCAGGAGCTCGGCATTAGCATACTGTTTGCACGGTCTAGACATAGTGAGCCACACTTATCATTTAGGGCAAATTTTATATTAGTGCAGGGAACTGTTTACCAGCCTCCTTTTCAGATGCCAGCCACGAGCCAGTCTTATAAGCTGGCCTATCTAAGGATAGCATCCTCAGGCTTGCTATGTTAACTCTTTGCTGCAAAGCGAGAAAAGAAGAGAATGGGGGGGAAAAGCACTCAAGGTGGAGGCCGCCATCTTTTTGCAATCTCATATTGGCAGTGACAGCCCATCACCTGTGCCACATTCTATTCCTTAGATGCTAGTTACTAAATCTACTGGACAGTCAAGGGGAGGGTGTTTCATAAGGGTGTGAATACCAGTAGCCAGAGGTCACTGAGAGCCATCTGAGAGGCTGCGCATCACACTGGCCTGCTTTTTATCCCTGAGGCATCCCCAGGATTATTTCTACCTCATAGCCTTTGCATACAGTACTTCCCCTGCTGGTATATTCTTCTCCCGTTTCATTTAGGTTTTAGTTTAAATGTCCCTTCCTCAGGGACACCTTCCCTGATTATCCAATTTAAAATAATACGTACCCTTTCCTAACATTTTTTATCTTCTTATCCTGCTATGTTTTTCTTTGGAACAGTTATCACCACCTGCAACTTTATATTTGCTTGTTGACACAGGTGTGCAAACTGCGTGAGAGTGGCAATCTTGTCTGTGTTGTTCACGGTTTATACAAAGATATAGCAATATCTGATGCATAGGAAATGCTTAATCAGTATTCATTAAATGAATAAACAAGCAGAATTCCAGACCACCCAAAAGTTATATTTCTTAGTGGAAATAAATATGGCTGTACATGAGTTTGTTTAGGCTGAATCTACCTCCAAGAGAGTTGTCACCGTGGGCTAAGGTGCAAAATCTAGTTCCTAGGCCTAGAGAGCTGAGGGCCAGTCCTGGACCAAACTGCCTCACTGAGATAATGCCAACCAGCCACACACCTGAGATGGCATCTCTGTCTCATCAACAAGCTCACCAAGCTCTCCACAAATATTTGGTAAGGGCCCATCTGCGTCAGGCATTATGCCAGAAAATAATCCAACCGTGAACAAGGCAATTTCTGCCTTTAAGAAGCTTTCCATCTAGTAAAGAGTCTCAGATCAATCAAGATGTAGTTCAGAATATTAACAGATCATTTCCAAAAGATACACCAATAAAGGCAATATTAAATAGAGCTCCTAAATGTGGAGCAAAACACAACTCCGGACATGGGTGTTTTTCAAAAATCAGTATTGAAGAGATACTTCCCCCAAGATCACACAGTTAATGAATGGCAATGTTGGGCCTCTGCTGGGCCTCGAGCTCAAGTGTATTTATCTCCAAGGCCATATTCTTAACTAGAATTCTGTGCTCCCACTCCTTGGAAGAGAAGTTCTTTCCTGGAAATGAGACAGCTTTGCTTTATATAAACAGACTATTCCATCGGTAATTCCAAATGCAATCATCTCTAAAGCCTCTTTCTTAGTAGTAAAAATTCCCTAAACATATGTTATCTTCTTGTATGTGATGATAATGTTACTGAGAAACCAAACACAGTACATATTTTCTTGAAATTAATTTCTAGTAGGGGTGACAGATTCACACTGGATTGTGCACATACAATTATCCAGAGTCCACTATGGCAAAAGGCATGTGTAAAAAAAAAAAAAAAAAGATGAAGTCAGCACAATTGCTATGATTACAATGTAACCATGACTTGTGACCGTGCTACAGTCCCAACTATAACTGACCTATATTTGGTTGAGCTCACAGCTTAACGTTATTCCTAAACAAGCCAGTTACTGGCTGATGTTATCTAAGAACAGAATCCTTTGGCAGCCATTTGCTCACGCAAACATTTTTTGAATGTACATTTCATCTCCTTTTTATTCCAAGCACTGGGCTGCATTAGGAATTCTGCAATGAGCAAGCGGTACAGGAAGTGGCAGTCTAGGAAGGGGAGATAGGTCAGCGTGGATAGACCCCTCTGCCTGAGCTCGGGCCCTCTCATATCTTGCCCAGTCTACTAGTTTACACCACCTCTATCCTGGACATTTTTCAAAGAGCGGCCACATGAATGAACTTTTTAAAATGTAAGTCATATGATGCTCTCCCTGTCCTCCCTTGGCCCCTGCCACAGTTTCCAGTTGTACTGTGAACACTATCCAAACTCTTTACTGTGGCCTATAAGGACCTAGGTGGTCTGGTGCCTGCCTACTGCTCCAAACTCAACAAATACTCTGTAATCGTTTACGCTGTCTCAGGCACAGTGGTCTAATTCTTGAAGCACAAAACATAGGGTTGCACTTGACATTCCCTCTAAACGGAAATGTTGTGTCCCCCTGACTCGCCTGTGGGTGCCTCTGGCTTGTCATTCGGGTCTGGGTACATATGCTACCTCTTCAGAGAGGCCTTTCCTGGGTCACTGCCAGCCATCACCACCCACCAACCACCCTTAACTGTCTTGTTCTTGAGTATTTCCTTGGTGCCTAGGATGGTACCTGGCTTATCATAGGCAGTGTAAAAAAATTTTTAATAGATGAAACATGAACTGCAGAAATTGCCTAGGCTCTTTCTCTGCCTTCAGACTTGCTTGACTTGACCCATCCACCACTCTCCACCAGAGTCTTTGTAAAGCATAAGTTTAATTGAATTTCTTCTCCTATGAAAGGTTTATAATAACTTACACAATGAGCTAAAAACTATTGAATGTGGCATACAAGGCTGAGAAATACCTGTATGTGCTTTGATATGGTATTATTTATACATTCATGCATGTGTGTGCTATAGTGCTTTATTAAATTTGTTCTTTCGTTTTACTCCACTAAGTCTCGTAAGTAACTCAAGGGAAACAACTTTGGCAGATTCATCTTTGTATCTAGAAAAATGAGTAGAACACCTGGTATTGATGAACTTATTCATGAAATTCACTCATTCATTTACTAATTCATTTCAACGTTCAAGAAGTAGTCGTTAAGCTCTAGGTTCTACTATGAGCTAAGCACTGTGTTCTGGCCCCTGAAGGTACAGCAGTGAACCCAAGTCCCTGCTCCCAGGCAGTTTACATCCTGGTAGGGAGACTGGCCATAAAACAATACACAACTAATTATGTAATGTAATGCTGGATAATGCTAGGTGTCTTGAGTAAAATGAGAAAATTCAGTTATTCTGGGAGAACTTTCCTTTATAAAAATACACGATGCTGCATGAGAAACAGACCTCGCTGGGCTTACAGACAAGGGGCGGGGTGGGGGGGGAGACCAGGGGCTAAAATAAGATTGGCAAGCCAGAACACAGGAATGACAGATGGCTGTCCCAAAACCAAATGCCAACGACAGCGCTGCAGCACAGGAGCCCTGGACTAGCAGCAGTGTGGGGGAGGGGAGGCTGGGACTTTCAGGCTAAATTGAGATCCCAAAAGGGAACTCGTGTGGTGCCAAGTCAGTAACACACCTATTTCTCAGCAAAACATCATAAATCCTCTCTAAAGAAATTTATCCCCAATGTGCGGCCTCCTATCATTCACAGTAAAGTTCATCAAACCCCAACTTCACACACCACGAGAGTCCGCAGAAACAACAAACGAATTAAACCCAATGACTATATATAGCGGATATTAGACATTAGGATATAAAAGCCATATATAAAATACTTGAAAAAATAAGAAGAGAATCACAAAATTGAGCAATATATAAGACTACAAAAGTCATTTGAAAAAGAACCACATAGACAAGACACACATAATTATTGTAATAAGAACTGAATAGTTAAGTTAATTAGCAGATTATACATAGCAGAAAATAATGTACAAACTGGAAGATAAATTTGAAAAAGGCAGCGTAGTACATGGAAATAATGAAAAAAGGGTAAGAAATATGCGACACAGAATAAGCAGGTCTGATCGAAATTTTAGAAGATGAGAATAAAGAACATAAAGGAAGATGGCAGTTGAAGAGATAATGACTAAGAATTTCTCATAAAATGAAAGATGTAATTGTACAGACACAGAATGCACAGCGTAAAATAAACAGTATAAAATAAAAATCCATATATAAAGAGACTACAGAACATTAAGGACCATGAGAAGATCTTAAAAGCACTTAGAGGCAAAAGATAGATAACCTACAAATAAATGACAATTTAAAACTGACAGCATACGTCTCAACAATAAAACACAAGCCAGAGCACAGTAGAATATGATCTTTGAAGTACTGAGTCAATGACTACTAACATTTTCCCTGAGAAATGTGCACTCAGGAAAATGACCTTTCAAGAATGAGGAGGAAGTAAAGGCAAAGATAATGAAAACTGGGAGTTTATTTCCAACAGACCTACACCAAAGGAATTTTTAAAAGATGTTCCTTATAAAGAAGAAAATATTTCCAGAAGGCTGAGATGCCAGGCAAATCACAAGCAAAAAAAACCAAACCAAAACAAAACAAAAAACTTGTAAACGTCAAGAGAAATCTAAATATTGTCTATAAAAAAACAACTAGTATTATCTAATTTGCATAGTTTTTTCAAGGCAAAATAACGGATAAAAGATCATGAAAGGAGGCAGGTGATCGGAGTTATGACATTGCAAGGTTCTTGCATTTCCCCAAACGTTAATATTTTACACAATCACGGCACAACAATCAAAACCAGGAAATTAACAGTAATGCAATACCATCGACTAATTTACAGACTTTATTCAATTTTTAGCACTTGTCCTGCTGATGTCCTTTTTCTAGTCCAGGATCATACATTCCATGGGTGGGCTTGTGACTGCTTCAACCAATAGGGTTTAACAGAAGGGATTCTACGGCACAAAGGGAGGGAACACAGATCCCACCTTGAAATGGAAAGTGTTAAAGAATTTGCAGCCATATTTTTAAACTTTTGGAAAGAAAAAGGGCCCAAGAATTGCTAAGACACTCCTACAAAAAAGAATAATGCATTGAGAAAGCTTTTGTTGTCAGATATCAAGATTACTACAAAGCCATTCATTAAGACCATGGGATATCAATATTATTATAAAACCATTAATTAAAATGTGACAGTCGTATAGGAACAGGCAACCAAAGGAATGAAATGAACAACTAGGAGCAGGCCTGCATGTGTATGTCCTTGACACGCCACAAGGGTGGTATCGCGGTTCCGGGGGACAAGGATGAGATACTCGGTGAGTAATGCTCAGATAGTCGCTAATCCAAACGGAGAAAACGCTTTTGGATCACACCACACATGTAAGTCGATTGCAGATTAAACATTTTGAGGTTGAAACTCAAAATCTTAAGAGTGTTTAGGCACTCGATGAACATATTCTGGTGGCACCTCAGTCTCTGTCTCTTCAGCAGAGGCCTGTCATTACCATCTTTAGCTTGTCATGAATCGTCCCTACGTTCCTATAATAACCTCCACCACCCTTTTTGTTTGGGCTGCAGCTCGCTGTCCGTGGTTTCTGCCACTAACACAGGTGCCTAAGGTAAGCTGGCAGAAAAGAGAGGCCAAATGTTTTTCCAGTACTTCATGCCCTGCGTCATCTAAGTTCCTTATATATATATGAACTCATTCGATCCTCACAGGGTCAATGTGAAGACCAGAGTGTCACAGCTCTCTTTGTTGTACTGTTTTATTTTATCTGTGGCCAGGCCACTCCCAGCTCTGGGGGTACTGTAGAGCCTCCCAGGGAGGAGCCCTCTTTCGGCACAGACTTGACAAAAGGCTCGTTCTGGAAGCTGACGGTGCTACCCGATAACTCCTTCTCAGAGGCGCTTCCCATTCCGGGACAAGACCTCACCTCTGGGCTGCCTACGGTTTGGCTCCTAAGTCCCAGCACCAAAACCAGAAGGACATTTCTGCCCTGCCTCCTTCCTCTACCGCAAGCTCCCCCAGGCAAGTTTACTGCGGAGGAGAGGGAGACAATTTGTTTCCTGACTGGGTTCAGTCTCTCCCGTGCCAGAAGGACAGATGGCTTTGGGTGTCTAGTAGTCACAGTTAAGTGCCCTTAGGCACATTTGGGTCAAAGAAATCGATATTGGGAAAGTTCCTGATGCAAGTCTGGCTTTCTGCTAGGTGTGGCACACAGGCTTTCGTGCTTTCTGGATTTTACAGATCCTGTAAAAGTAAGACTATCCTAGAAAAATAAGCCACCTTCAGAGGCTTTGGTTTTTTGAAGGGCCAAACCACAGGCTTGTAACCACCTGTGATATTGTACCAGGTTTGGGTCGTCACAAGAAGCTGTTCCTGAAAGAACTAACTGAAGTTTAGCACAGAAATTGTTTGTTTTATTTCTAGGTGCGATATTTAGAATTTTGAATAAGGTAAAAATTCTAAATATGAATTAATAGTTTCTCTAAATTGTTTTGATTTTCTTTCTTTCTTTCTTTTTTTTTTTTGTCAGTGAAGGGACCTCTGCATCATCCCAGCTAGATAAAATCTCCTGCTTCTCCAGCTCCTACAGCGCACAGGCGCCCTGTTACCGAATAGGGAATAGGTACGGAGTGCTTCTCCCACCTCCCTACTGGACCAAACGCAGTGCTCCCGTTTGTTCCTCCCAAGCATGATCTCTGAAAGTGGCTCCTCTACAACAAAATGTTAAAGGTAAAATGTGGCTATGACATATGGATCACTTCCGTGTCATTCTTGCACCCCCCACCACACTTGGAACAAAACCTTGGCCATAATGGGTCATCTCATGAAGTACAAGGGGAACCAAAAAACCCCGAGAATTATCTTCTGGAGGGAGAATTATCTTCTAGGTGAGTGTTCTAGGGACCCATCTGCATCAGTGCACCACCTGGAGTTGTTGTGAGAGGCCATGTTTGGCTTCAGTGAGGTTTTTTTTGAAGACTCTTTCAATGCCTTTGCCCATTTCATGATGGGTGATTTAGGAGCGCACCTGCCCACACTGCGCTGAGTGTTCAGCAGTTTTTGACCAAAAACCACATGACCCCTGTGCCCCACCCTCCCTATTCACCCAATCTTGCCCTGAGTGACTTCATTTTTTGTTTCCCTGGATGAAAAAAGTTCTTAAAGGAAACGTTTTGCTGATGTGGAAGAGGTGAAACCAAAAATGGCAGAAGCATTAAAAGGCATCAAAGTTGAAGAATCAAAAACTGTTTTGAGCAGTGGAAAAATGTCTCAATAGGTATATTGCATCAAATGGAGAGTACTTTGAAGTTTAAGCATGGAAGAATAAATACCCAATTTTTTACAAATAAATTCTGTGTTTTGGGGGTCCCCCTTGTAGGTCACCCCAGCTTTAGAGCAGATGTGTCAAGAAATGATGTACCACATGGAGCTGAGTTGCACATCCTAGGATGTTTAATCCTTACATCTGGGCTATGCTAAAGTTTTTAACTGGAACGTAATCAACAAAAGAAAAAAGCAAACAAAATATAACCAGAGACATTGAAGTTAAGAACAATCTAACAATAGCCGGGCGGGGGGGGGGGGGGTTCAGGAACTACTATAAAGGACATGTGGACGAAACCGAGGGGGAGGGTGGAAGCAGGGAAGGGAGGTGGGTTTGGCTGGGGTGTGGGGGAAGGGGTGGGGAGAAAATGCAGGCAACTGTAATTGAACAACAATAAAGTAAGTTATTTAAAAAAATAAATAAAGTTAAGGAAAGAGGTATTATAAAAGAAAGACCCAAAACTTAGAAATAGGGCAAAGGAAAAAGGTAGCATATCCTTTCAAAGTTAAACATTTTAACAGGGCTGCCCAAGGATGACTTAAGTATCTGAGGGAATGCACTTTTGTTTGACTTACCATCTAACATTGATTAAAAACCCAGATGCTTTGAAGGCCCATCTAACTTATGCATTTTTTCTACTGAAAGAAATGTAAGTGGTTTTCTGTCTAGTAGAAGGATTATCTCGTGTTTACAGCTTTATTGCCTTGTAGGATATTAACCGTTTTTATAACTAACCTAAGGATCTTATTCTAATATTCTTTTCTCTGTCTTTAAATATCCATTAATTCAAATGCTACTTGAATCATCATTGCCATCTTACTGATTCCTTCATTAACGATGTGCGTAAATCTTTGACACATGTCTATTCTATATATGAGAGACATACAAATTTTTTAAAATAAAAAAAATAAAATTATGCTTTGCCCGAGCAAACGGACAAGAGTACTGGGTCTGGTTTAGGGGACACAACTTGGGCTCCCATCATTCTCCATCCAAATCCTAGCGTTCCACATTGAGGCCACGGGCAGCCCCACTCTCCTGTGATAGCAAAGAAGTCCCACCCCGCTGGTGTGATGCTACCGAAGTCAGTGGTGCACGTAGGAGGGGAGGGAAGCTGCAGGGGCAAGGAGCAGCGGGGGTAGCAGGAGACCACAATCCAGAGAATGGAGCAGAGGGGAGAGGGAGGGACTCAAAGGAAAAAAGAAGCAGGGAAAAAATAGAGAAGGAGGAAGAGGACAAAGCTAAGAAATAAAATGAGCTTCTCAAGGCCCACAGAAACTAGGAATGGTACAATTGACTGGATGTCAAGCCCTTTGGAGGGAATTTTGAAAAACTGTGGGAAAGGGCATAGTAAGGACTCAATACAAGAAAATACCCAGTTCCCTAAGGAGAGCCAACAAAGGCAAGGAGCAGCATGGAAAAAGTGGATTCTCAAGTGTCTGCATTCCCGCTCCCTCTGGTGAGCGACCCTCAGTCAGTCTCTGCTTACTAGTGGGGGCAAAGGGAAAGTGCACAGGAAAGAACTGATAAGCCCCAAAGGAAATGTTCCACTAGCTTCAAAAAACCTAAGGTATCAAACTCACCAAAAAAACCAACCAACAAAAAATAACCAACCAACCAAACAAACAAAAAACTGCACAGTACTTCAAAGGCATTTGAGTTAACAAAAGAATGGAAATCAAACCTGAGCAGAAGAACCTTTGTCTACAAAGGAATGCCCTTAAGTATCACTGAATTCAATACCCAAGTAATAAAATTTGCATTCAGTAAACATTTTTCTATACAGAAAGCTGTTCTAATTCTATGTGAGGAATATAGATCGTGAATGAAATTCAGAGACCATTAACTCTTCTGCCTATTTAAGGATTCAGTTTCTCCGTTCTGGTGAAGCACCCAGTGCAGTCCATGGGCCCGTGCGGACGGAGTGAGGGGTTGGGAGCAAAATTTCAGAACAAGCGATACTGCTTTTACTGTCCTTTGTTGTCATGAAGGGAATTAAGTATTCAGCTCCAAATGCTGCATTCACTAATACAATACTTTTCTTCCTCACCAGGAATAAGACAATTTAAATCATTCTCTACTTCCTTTCCAGTTAAGGGTCCTGGCCATCCTGATTAGCTAAATGAATCCTGGGATTCCTCCTTGGAAAGAATGTGAGGCTGAAGTGGAAGCGGTTAAATGCCCACAGATGCTGGGCCCTAAGAGCTCAGGGCTGATTGCAGTCACTGTTTGCATTTCACTGCAGGCATCTGCTGTCATTGGCACAATGCTAACGTCTGCCCTTGGGAGATAAAGTTGATGCTCTGTTGCAAGCACTGTAGTCTTTCCTACAAGCCAGTCTTGGGTCCCTGCTCGGATTGTCTGACGCAGGCCTTAAGAACTGAAAGCGCTGAGCTGCCTGTACCACCACAGGTCCTACAGGTGACACCGGCACTGGGAAATAACAGGGAGCCAACACAGGTGACTATGCAATTCACTCGGATTTTATTAAAGCAGGTTCACTCAGCTTTTATTAATGCAGATTTAATACAAACCTACACTAACCTTTGACAATACTAATCACTCAGAAACAATCAATAGTAACATCACATGAGAGAATTGGGGGATAACAAACCCGAGTCCCAGAGTCTCAGTTTGCGGGTCTGGGAGACAGCACAATGAGCAAGGGAGCTGTCAGTGTCTTGCGAGGAAGAATCTCTGTAGCCAGGTGGGCAGCAAGCCAGACGAAGTCCTCAGTCCAGTGGGGCAGAGCCTCTGATGGCCCATGCCGAGGGAGATCAGTGTGGCATGGAGCAGCACTCTGGTGTGTGGAGCTCGGCTGTCGCAGCAGTGGTCTGGGGCCTGCCTCAGTTATACCTTGAAAGTGGTGGGCTCCACCCCTCTGGGTCTCTTGATAAGTGTCTTGGCACCCCTGATGGCAAGTGGGGACTTTTCCCAGGAGCCTACCAATGGATAGTCCTACTCTGCAGACATGGCTCTTCTGGTCATGTGTGCAGATATCCTAGGTGTGTCTCCTTGCCACATGTGTCAAGCATGAGTTAGGTAGTTTCCTTCTTGAACCAAAGAGTTGTAGCTGACTGGCAGCCATCATGGTTGACATGAGTGACCCCATTTTGTTTTATATATTTTATGCTATTGTAACTGAAAGCAGGTCCAGCCACCTGCTGCTATGAAAGCCAATACTTGAGAGGCAGGTGCTGATGTAAAGGAAAGTGGTTTATTTGCAGATGCTGGCCAACAGGAAGATGGGGGACTCACGTTACAAAGCCCATCTCCACTTCTTAGTGGAGGCAGAGGGAGAGGAGAACAGCACAAAGAGATCAAGGGAGGGTGTTGCAAAATTCTCTATGTGCAGATGAGCACAGTTCATTGTGATAAGGCAAGTTATGGTTTATCTACAAGCTACATATTAGAGTCAGCAGTTATAGAAACAAAGTCAAAAGAATGGTGGGGTAGACATCCTAAATTTTTCTAATTTTCTGAAATGTTTTGGCTATACAACCATCTAACTTCCATTGAAATGGAAGATAAATTGACAGTGGGGACTTGTAACAGTGTAAAATTGTAATGGGAAATTGTAACCCACCCCACCATTCTTTTGACATTGTTTCTGTAAGTGCTGACTCTGGCTAATATGTGGCTTATAGATGAACAGCATGTTTGTATAAGAATCCTAGGAACTAGTTTCAAAAGATACAGACTCCGACCTTTAGGCATCCTAGCTCCAGGAGATTTGCTGACCTTCATCCATGGAGCCAGGATGATGTGAAGCCAGGATGACGTGAAGCCAGGATGACTAAACCAGGATGACGCACGCCAGGATGACGCACACCGGGCCATCACTTGTGTTATCGGCATAGACTGTGCTCATCTGCACAGAGAGAAATTTGCAACTCCCTCGCTTGATCTCTTTGTGCTGTTCCCCTCTCCCTCTGCTTCCCTCATCTTCCAGGTGGCCAGCATCTGCAAATAAGCCTCTTTCCTTTACATGAGCACCTGCCTCTCGAGTATCGGCTTTCATATCGGCAGGGCACCATACCTGCTTTTCATTACTCTATCTTGACCAGATCAATGCCATTTTATTTTATCCAGAGAGCTCTCCATATGCTCTCTGCATAAGTCACTTCTAATATCACCTAAGCAAGTGAAGTAATTTTTATTTGCCTGCCTGAATTATACAATTGGTGAAAGTCATGAAACCATGTTGTTAAACCAATGTGGATTCACTCTAACTTCTGCATCACTTAGATTAGAATCAGGGATAAAAGGGAAGGATGCTGTCAAGAGCCAGATACCAGCAGCCTACGATAGAATCAAGGTCAACAGGCAATCATCTCAGTGGAGGGCTGCCTAAATCAGTACCACCTACACAAAAGGCTCATTAGCATAAAAATGGCTTTTCTTTTTTTCTCTTCTTTTTTTTAAAAAAAAATCCACTTGTTTCCTGCCTCCTGGTCTTTGTTGACTCACCTAATCAAACAGTTTATTTTCTCTTATTGTTCCTGGATGCTTTCATTACAAAGTATAAGCTTTGCTTCCTTTTTCCTTCTCATTCAAAACAGCAGAGGGAGAGGCTTTCCGCTTCTCTTTCTTGTCCAACAGGATCTGTCCACATGTTACAGCTTCCTCTTTTGCCGAATGGCATTTACACCACACACACACACACACACACACACACACACACACACACCCCTAGAGTTAGAATGGCAAAGGAGCCATCCCCCAGGAAGGCAACCAGGCACTAAGGAAAACAGAGGCTCATCAGGAGCTATTTCGTAAATCTTTATTGCACTGAGAAATGTTCCTCCTCTAGATGATTGTTCTGTGCCCACACAGCACAGAGATGAGGGTTTCCAATGGAACTTGCTCTCTGCCCCAAGGGTAGAGGGAGGGAGTTGTGGCTCTGAGACAATATGCCCCTTCCTTCCTTAACTAGGTGTTGGGAGGTGTTCTGCTTTGCAACCAAGTGGAATTCAGACATTTCAGGGTTCTTCTAGTTGAACCACAGGGTGGGGCTTTAAAAAATCTATTTGCTTGAGTGAAGGAGGAGCCCTCTGGAGAGATCCCCTCCCCACATGGAGGAGCAGGTCTGAGTACTACACAGTGTCCTCAACTCAGCTTTGCTATCAGACCATGCCCCAGAGTCCCACACTCCACACAGGGCATGCAGATGGCTAGTAGAGAAAAACTGTAAGTAGAAATGAAGTGTTTGCTCACAGAAATTCAGAGAGACAGCAGCGCTGTACTGGTACGTTTCTAAAAAGAGAGACCATTTGCATACCTCATTGGCATAGCCAGGGCTTCACTGTGTTGGAAACATCAAGTGAGAAGAGTCAGTATTGCCCGACAGGCACAGCCGGTGGAGGAAGGGACAGCAGCGTCTCCCAGACCAGGTCTGTGTTGGTAGAGAAGGAGGCTGCCACAGTCAGTGGGGAAGGATTGGGGTAAAAAGATGAAAACAAAATGACTATTACTGTAGGTTAACAGACCATCCTTCATTGGGGAACATGTAGGAGAGACACCTGGGGACTATTATGAACACCTGCATTTGGGGAGGGCCTTTGCAGAACGCTGAAGTCCTCTATTAGCAGGTGGGAACAAGGGACGTAGTAGCCTCTTTTCCTAAGTATGGTTTTACTTATGAAGAGAACAGACTCTTGACTTCCTCTTTCAAAGCGCAGAAGGAAAGCCGTGTTACACAGGGCCAGCTCCTGAAATGCTCTGGTGCCTGGAGTAGCAAAACTAGAGTGTGCTGCTGCTTTGGGGAGCTGCTGACCCGCTGAAGTCATCACCGAGAACACTGCTGGGGCTACTGGTATCAATTCCCACTGAAGGAACTAAACTGTAGTTATTTTCTATGGCATATTGCAGACAAAACTGCTTTTTAAATTTCTTAGCTATTTATATGTTTATTCCTTTCAGACTTGGTTTGCTCTTGGTATTCAGTGAGGGCATATTTCAATAGCTCACATCTGGGTCAATCTTCCACGCTTGTCTTTCCATGGCATTTGTATATATGTCATTTTAAATCTTATATTATATTGAAATAATTGGCGTATACTCCTGTCCTTCTCAGTGAGGCTATAAGTTCCTCAAGGACAGGGATCATATCAGGCATTTAAATTATTTGAACTGAACTCTTCCTAGTCTTTATCATTTTGAGAATAAGCTATTATTACTGCCCTCAAAAAATCTCAGATCCAATCTTTTTATGAATATCCAGTGATGGCTACAACTGGTAGTTATCATCCAACATCTTGGATGTAGGTCTTTGCCTTTTATGACTTTGAACATTTCTTTCCAGCCCCTTCTTGCCTGCAAGGTTTCTTTGGAGAAATCAGCTGAAGTCTTATGGAAACTCCTTTGTAGGTAATTGTCTCCTTTTTTCTTGCTGCTTTTAAGATTCTCTCCTTATCTTTAATCTTGGGTAATGTAATTATGATGTGCCTTGGTGTGTGCTTCCTTGGGTCCAATTTCTTTGGGACTCTCTGGGAGCTTCTTGGACTTCCTAGAAGCCTATTTTCTTTGCCAGATTGGGAAAGTTCTCCTTCATTATTTTTTCAAATAAGTGTTCAATTTTTTGCTCTTCCTCTTCTTCTTCTGGCACCCCTGTGATTTGAATGTTGGAATGTTTAAAGATATCTTGGAGTTCCTAAGCCACTCCTCCTTTTTTTGAATTCTTGTTTCTTTATTCTATTCTAGCTGAATGTTTATTTCTTCCTTCTCCTCCAAATCATTGATTTGAGTCCTGGTTTCCTTCATTTCACTGTTGGTTCCCTGTACATTTTCCTTTATTTCATTTTTCATAGCCTTCACTCTTTCCTCTATTTTGTGACCATACTTAACCATTTCTGTGAGCATCCCGATTACCAGTGTTTTGAACTCTGCATCTGATAGGTTGGCTATCTCTTCATCACCTAGATGTATTTTTTCTCAAGCATTGATCTTTTCTTTGATTTGGGCCATATATATATATATATTTTTGTCTCAGCACACCTGTTACATAGGAAGGGGCAGAGCCTTAGGTATTCATCAGGGTGGGGCAACCCACCTTGCTGCGTTGTGACATTGTGTGTGGGGGAGGGGTCCGAGAGGGAACAGTGCCACTTACTCAGCTCTTTGTCAGCTTTCAGTCACTTCCCCCACTACCCACAAGCAAAGTGGGCCCTCCTGGTGCTGATTCCCAGGTGAGTGGGTTTGTGTGCATTCTAGGACCCTGTGGTTCTCTCCAACAAACTCTCCTGTGAGACTGGGAGTTTCTCCTGCTGCCTCAACCTCCACAGGTTTCTTCAGTCAGAGGTTTTGAGGCTTTATTTCTTTGCACTGGAACCCTGGGTTGCTCGGTCTGTCTCGCTTCCCAGTCATTCCTCCAGATTTATCCCTACATAAATGTGGGACCACCCAGTCCACCAGCTGCTCCCTGGCTCACCCCAGTCCTCCAGCCACCGCCTTGCTTCTCTACCCTGGCTGTCTGTCTCTGCCCCTCCTACTGGTCTGGATGAATGTTTCTTCTTTAACTCCTTGGTTGTCAGACTTCCATACAGTTTGATTTTCTGTCATTTCCATTTGTTTTTGTTTTTCAGTTTGTTGTTGTCCTTCTTTTGGTTGTGCAAGGAGGCACAGTGTGTCTACCTATGCCTCCATCTTGGCTGGAAGTCAGAATGTCATTCTGTTTCATTTAGTTTTCTGCTTTCATCCTCAATTCCTACCCTTATGGCCCTCTGCACTGTAAGGACCCATTTTAGTGTATAAGCAATATATGTTCTTGAATATGTCTATATTCTTGTATAATATGTGGTATTATTTTGTGTCTGTATTTGCAATTTGCAATCCCAAATTATGTGGAAGGAGTATATGGAGAGGACCCAGGGTTCCATGTGACGTAGGCACAGCCTCCATTGCCCTGAACTTTACAGCTTCATTGTTAATAGTGCATATGTCAAAATGAAGGGAGCATTGTGTGTTCCAGGGATAGGGAGGAGTTCCCAGAGCCCTGCAGTCTTCTGAAAAGATCTCTACTTTTAACTTGCTGTTGTTTTATGGATGTTGGTAGAAAACGAGACTCCTGGGTCAGAGACAAAGAATAGTTTATTACTTGCGGCAATAGAAGTAGCCAGAGTACCATCACTTTTATTTTACCAGTTCTCCAAAGCCTAACTCCCTAACAGAGATATTATTTTTTTTATCATAATGGAGGGTAAACAAACCTGCCCTTTGTTATTTCTACTTTCCAAAGCTGTTCCTTATACAAACATCCTTGAAAAGATCCTCCAGAACAAGGGCAGTCTACTCACAAGACCAGCAGAATCAAATGAGACCCTTGGAGATTGTATCCCAAGCCTCCCGTACAATTTTCTCTGTCTCCTCCCTAAACATGTCTATATGAAGCTTCTACTATCAGATAACCTTTCTTGTTGCAATCATCTTCAAATCTTATGTTATTCCTTCTCATTTTCTGAAGAAATTGGTGTATCAGTTATCTTCTTAACGCAATAGCCTTTTGGTTCCATGACGTCTCCTCCAACGACCTTCACCTCTGCTCTGTCTCCCATTACTTGTGAGGTTGAAAATCACTCCATGGGGTAGGTATTTGGGTCTCCCCTTATGTGAATGCCACGTTTACATCCTTTACTCATTTTCCTCTTAAATTGACCACTTTCTTGTTTAATAATGAAATGTCTTGTCTATTGTAGATATGTATCTCTTCTTGCTTTTAGCTGTTTCAAATATGTTTTTCCAGTCTGTGTTCTGTGTATGAACTTTTACTATATATATTTTGATGAAGAGAAGCCCTTAAATTTGATGTAATTTTTAGCTATTTGTCTTTTTTCTCTTAGAGAGTACTTTTGGGAGCTGATTTAAGTTCTTACACACTCCAAAGCCAGAAAAAGATATTGCATGTGTTTCTTTCTTTTTTTTTCCCATTAGCTTTGCAATTTAACCTTTTTCAATTGGGAGTTTAATTCAAATGCATTTTTTTAAAATATATTTTTATTGCATTTTTTCCATTACCATTTATCCCACTTATTCCCTTTTCCACTTCCACCCACCCCTCCCTCCTGTTTGAATGTGATATAAACATGCATTCTCAGTGAATATAATAACACTCCCAAGGGGGTGAATGTGTACTCAGCGGGGTAAAAGAACTTAGATATTGCGGCTCTCCTAAAAACCACAAACTCATAGATATGCACTCTGTCTGTGGTATTAAAATTTCATTGGGAAAGGAGGAAAATAAGAAAATGAATGTCTAAAAAGGTTTCTTGGGAAGATAATAATGAAACAGGATTGAGAAACACATGTATATGCTAAGACTCAAAATTACTTTTCTCTGTAAAATGACATTCCCTGATATCATCTATTAAGTGTTTTATCAATTCTTTCTCCACCTGCACACATCAGCTGTCTGATACCTGACAGTGAGGTGCCCCCTCTTCCCATCCTTTTTCAAAATCACTTTAATTATTCATATCATATGTAGTTTTCCTATTCACTTTAGAGTAAGTTATGTTGAATTAATTTTTTAAAGTTCTACCAGATTTTCATTGGGATTGAATTGAATTTAGACATTAATTTGGGAGAACTGACATCTTTACACTATTGCCATTCATTCCCTGAACATGGTGTAGCACTGCATTTATTTAGGCCTTTTTGCCCTTAAATAAATTTAAAATCTTTTCTCCATAAAGATCTTAGGTTTTGTTTATTTGGTTAAATTAATAGTTTATAAATTTGTTTGCTATTATGAATGGCATTATAAAATCTGTTGTATTTTTAGTTGACTATTGTCGATGCAGGGGAAGACTTGATTGTTTAAGTGGATCTTGTATCAGGTCATGTAGTAGATGTCTAGTGTTTTCTGTTGGTTCAGTTGGGATTGTCTCATCTGAAGAAAAGAAGAAAAGAGAGAGTGAAAAAAAAGGATAGAATAAAAAAGAAAAAGTTGTGTACTTTCTCTGATAAGGAAAAACCAATAACTAGTGGCCTACATACTCATACATATAGAAAGAGGGACAGTGCGTTATACCCTTGTGAAGTACAATGATAATCAGCTGGTCTAATTTAATGGCACATATAATTTCCAGTTTGCATTTTAATGATCAGATAATTCAATTCTGCCTTATAAATACCTATAATTACCTTTAGCTTCCTTATTCATTTGCTCAATTCCTCTTTATTATGTTATAAAAGGGTAGAACCACTTGAACGGTTTTATCTCAGCGAGCAGGGTAATAATCAATATTCTATGGCTTTCTTTGAATAACCTCTGAACATTCTCATTAGTACTCACAATGAGGAGAACTTCAAACACATGTATTAGAAGAGGAAAAAATCTCTTGAATAGCTTCCTAAATTATGATCTATCAAAACTGGCCAAGTCAAAGTGATCATTTTTGCCTGATGTTTCAAATATATTGCTTAATAAGAGCTTTGAGAGATTTAAAATATATACACCATTTCCAAATTAAACAAGATGTACTAAGTAAAATTATGTTCCACCATAATAAACTTGGACAAGGTTTCCATGCAAGTACATGACTATAGAAGCTGAAAATTTCCCAAAATGTTCACAAGAAATCTAGATGCCTTTAGGAACATGTTCCTGAAAATGATCAAGTCAATTGAATTGAACATTTCTTTACTACCTAAAAATTCCAAGAAACTTTTCCCACAATAAGTGTGACACTTGGAAAATTTTAAGCCTATGTACTTTAAACATAACCAAATAGATTTCTACATAAAGCTTTTTGTAAGCTAAAGGGAATTCAGAGCTAAGGCATACAAAGGAAATACTAAGATTAGCCTTATTCAAGACAACAGACTTCCCTGTGTGAGAGAAAAAAAGACAAACTTGTAACAATGGGATAATCTTAGCTGCCCTTAGTAGAGTAGGCAGGACTCAAAGTAAAATATAATGGCTTCCCAAGAAGGGAGAAAATCTTAATAGAAACATCTTCATGAAGGTGATCCTGTGTAATTCTATCAGAAAATATGAGAAGAACACGAGGTTTAAAGGAAATATTGTCAAACAAAACAACAGAACACTGCCCTGGCTGGGTGGCTCAGTTGGTTGGCATGTCATCCCGTCCACCAAAAGGTTGAGGGTTTGATCCCCAATCAGGGCATATACCTAGGTTTCAGGTTCAATCCCTGGTTGAGGTGCGTATGAGAGGCAACAGATCAATGTTTCTCTCTCCCCGTGCCCTTCCTCTCTCTCTAAAATCAATAAACATATCCTCAGGTAAGGATTAAAAAAAAAAAGAGCAGTGATTTAAAGTAGGTCATTATTAAAGACAGCAGACGTGTCAATGGTATTGTTAATTCACTGTACTTTGTTCATTTCTCTATGAAAACGCAAATTTATCGTATGTCATAATCATAAGCAATTGGCAGTCAGGAATTCTCCCTTCCTCTCCTGTTTTAATTTATTTTTTTAATCTGCTGCACCCATCATGGTGTATAGGTATGCAGCAGTTTTCAACCTTGGAAATTCTTTATGTATTAAAGTAATGTGCTTTAAGGCTGCACTATTTCTACATGTACTCATATCATTGAGTTTGTTTGCTTCACAGACATGACTTTTTCTGCTTGAGCCACAATGACCTGAATTAGTTTGGTCTAGACCAATTATTCTGACTCCAAAATTGGACCTTTAACTCTGTCAGATGCTATTTGACAGTAGATTCCCCAACACTGAAAATCTTGCCAAGCATACATTATGTCGTTGGATAATTACCACTTTCTAGCACTCTGTATGGTATTATTAGCTCCAGCTGTAGCTCATGTACTGTATATAATTACAGCACACTCAGCAGTGAGCATGGACCTGCCAAGGGGGCTTCCTGGTGCTATTTTAATCTATTCAATTGTTAGTATGTAGTTATTACCGGGACTCCAAATTCTGAGAAAGTTTGATATTCACACTGCATTTGCAAATACCTTTAAGATATCTAACATCAGGTATACTTCCAGCTAAAATGGAGGTATTGGTAGATACACTTTACCTCCTCACACAACCGAAAGAAGGACAACAACAAACTTAAAAACAAAAAACAACTAGAACTGCCAGAAAATCAAACTGTATGGAAGTCTGACAACCAAGGAGGTAAAGAAGAAACATTCATCCAGACTGTGCCACAAAATGCAGCACAGTGGGTTGCCTTGCCCTGGCGAATACCTAAGCCTCTGCCCCTTACAGCATAACATGTGCGCCGAGACAAAGAAATATGGCCCAAATGAGAGAATGAATCAGAACTCCAGAAAAAGAACTAAGCGATGAGGAGATAGCAAACCTACCAGATACAGATTTGAAAACACTGATAATCAGGATGCTCACAGAAATGAATGAGTACAGACACAAAATAGAGGAAGAAGTGAAAGTTAGGCAAAGTGAAATAAAGAAAAATATACAGAGAACCAACAGTGAAGGGAAGGAAACCCTGACTCAAATCAAGAATTTGGAACAGAAGGAAGAAATAAACATTCAACCAGAACAGAATGAAGAAGCAAGAATTTAGCCCTGGCTGGTGTGGCTCAGTGGATTGAGTGCTGACCTGTGAACCAAAGGGTTACCGGTGCAATTCCCAGTTAGGGCACATGCCTGGGTTGGGGGCCAGGTCCCCAGTAGGGGGCATTCAAGAGGCAACCACACACTGATGTTTCTCTCCCTCTCTTTCTCCCTCCCTTCCCGTCTGTCTAAAAATAAACAAATAAAATCTTAAAAAACAAAAGACCTCAAAAAATGAGGAGAGTCTTAGGAACCTCTGGGACAACTTTAAACATTCCAACATCTGAATCATAGGGGTGCCAGAAGGAGAAGAGGAAGAGCAAGAAATTGAACACTTATTTGAAAAAATAATGAAGGAGAACTTCCCCAATCTGGCAGAAGAAATAGACTTCCAGGAAGTCAAGGAAGCTCAGAGAGTCCCAAAGAAATTGGACCCAAGGAAGCACACACCAAGGCATATCATAATTACATTACCCAGGATTAAAGATAAGGAGAGAATCTTAAAAGTTGCAAGAGAAAAGGAGACAATTACCTACAAAGGAGTTCCCATAAGACTGTCAGCTGATTTCTCCAAAGAGACCTTACAGGCAAGAAGGGGCTAGAAAGAAATATTCAAAGTCATAAAAGGCAAAGACCTACATGCAAGATGACTCTATCCAGCAAAGCTATCATTTAGAATGGAAGGGCAGATAAAGTACTTCCCAGATAAGGTCAAGTTAAAGGAGTTCATCATCACCAAGCCCTTACCATATGAAATGTTAAAGGGACTTATCTAAGAAAAAGGAAATGATGAAAACTACAAACAGTAAAATGACAACAAACTCACAACTATCAACAACCAAACCTAAAAAAACAAAAACTGAAACAAACTAAGCAAAGAACTAGAACAGGAACAGAATCACAGAAATGGAGATCACATGGAGGGTTATCAGTAGGGAGGGGGAGGGAGAAGAATGGGGGAAAAGGTACAGGGAATAAAGCATAAATGGTAGGTACAAAACAGACAGAGAGAGGTTAAGAATAGTATGGGAATGGAGAAGCTAAAGAACTTATATATACAACCCATGCACATGAACTAAGGGGAGGAATGCAGATGGGAGGTGGATACAGGGCAGAGGGGAATTAAGTGGGGGGATGGGACAACTGTAACAGCATAATCAATAAAATATATTTAACAATATTTTTAAAAGAAGTTTGTCATGTAGCACTATACATAATGTTTTATTAACACAAAAATAACAAGATGTAGCAACAGGCCTTCCCCTTCCCCACCCCATATAAGGACTGTAAAGACCCTGTATTAGACTCAATCTGTGCTATTCAAGGGAGCAGAAATAGCTCAGTGGGTTCATAAACAGATTTCAGCTTACCACAATGAAGAAACTGAGAACTAAAAATCATAATAGGACACATATAGTAACGATTTTTTTTATCACTAAAAACTATTCAAAAAATGTTCACTGTGATTAAATAAGGATTTCTGTGCTGGAAATGAAATTGGGGTCCTTTAGATAAAATGTAGCATGAACACTGTTTCTCAGAGGCGTGCGATGCACCAGGCCTACTAACGCCTGCCATGGTACGAAGTGCTTTGTCTTCATGGACTCATCAATTCTAACAGAATCCTGGGAGATAGACATTATCTTCTGAATATTAGCGCAGGTCTGTCAGGTTCCAAAGGTTAGTAGTTTCAATCTATAAAACGGAGTTAATTATACCTACTCACAGGGTTGTGATGAAGAGTTTAAAAAATTATACATGCCAATTGCATATGTCAGATTATCAAGGATACCAATATTCTAAGAATTTTGTATGTGTTAACTCATTTTATCCTCACAGCAACTCTGCGAGGGAAATGATATTATCATCCCCATTTCACAGACGAGAAATCAGTGGTACTAAGATGTTGGCCAGCTTGCCAAAAGCTATACACCTAGTAACTGGATGTGAACCCACGTAGCCCGACTCCAAGTGATCCAAGCTGGGAACCACTGTGCTATGCTGCACCCAGACATGGTCCTACCAATTTGTTTTACGTATGTACAAGAGTTATGTCCCAAACAAGGCAGTTACAGTTCTAGGGGTAAAAAATAGAACTGCCGTAGTGAAACTAGGTTGTTTGAGGCATATCAATTCAAACTAGGCTGACAGTTTTGTTCATCACTTCACATTCCATAAATGATCTGTACTGAAGATCTCTGACTGTTATCCCAATCTACATTTACTTCACATTGGATATCTAAGCCAGGAAGAGAGAGAGTTTCTCACTTCTTGATTCTTATTCCCTTCATTCTAGCAGGGCTGTTGAATGAGTCAAAAACAAATGACTCTGAGCCAAAGGAAAAAAATAGACAGGTCTTCTCCTATTTGACTCTGTCTTTGAGGGAGATCAGCAATAAATATGCCTGCTTTACCTAAGTCCCTCTGCAAAACTAACAGTAATCATTGCAAAGAACCTTATAATTTCATTGGTAGGTTTCTCCCCCCGGCCCTGCTGCTTTATCTTTCTTTTCCCCTCACCCCTATCTGAGGGGCAGAGCAAGGAAGACCAGAAAAAGAATGTGAAAATGTAAAAATTGCAAAATAACAACAAAAAGGGTTTTTAGTATTCATCCCTGTCAGTTTGACTCAGAAGCAACTTGTTCTGCTTCTGTTGCTTGTTCCTTTTAATCATTAATATCATGGTTTCTTTTTTAATCTCTGAAAATTGTTCTCCACGGTTGGTCACTGACAGTGTACTCCAGGGAAAAAACGAGAGCCGCCCACTGTCAGGGAAGCTTGGTAAACTGCCACTTTGATTATTGCCAAGTGGGTTTTTCTGTCCGGCAGCGGAATCCAGGATGACGACTCACAAGCTGAGATTTATGACTTGCTATGTCCAAAAGAGACGAGCAAAATGTTTACTTCTGTCATTTCTCTGAAGAAGCCATCTGAGTCACTCACATGTCTCTCTTGGTATTTGAAATGCTACCATTTTGAGTAATTGTGTGACAGTCTTCATAAGTAGATAGAGACTAAAAGACATAATGAGTTAGATTTGGCCACGATAATTGTACCAAGCACTTAGTGAGCCCTTGAGCCCACTACTTTCAAGTCGGTGTGTTATTTTTTTAAAATGTTTAATAAAGGTTTTATTTATTTATATTTAAAGAGAGGTAAAGGGAGGGAAAAAGAGAAGGACATAAACCATCAATGTGTGGCTGCCTCTCACATGGCCCCTACTGGGGACCTGGCCCCCAACCCAGGCATGTGCCCTGACTGGGAATTGAACCAGCAACCCTTTGGTTCGCAGCATGCACTCAATCCAGTGAGCTGCACCAGCCAGGGCTCAAGTCTCTGTGTTAAAATCCACAAACATTCTCTCATTTAATCCTTGCAAAAGCTCTATGAGGTATTAATATCTATGGTTCCTATTTTATATGAATGAACAAAATAAATAAAGTGATGGAGTGATTTACCAAAGGGCCTGCCCTGGTAAGTGGTAGAACTGGAATTCAATCTGTCTGTTAGATTCCGGAGCTCGAAACCCTCTATTTTCAATTATCAGGGACCTTTCTCAGTAACCCAGGCAGGCCACTGGCACATACGGCTGAAGTACTTGGTTTATAGGTATGTGTCGAAGTCCTCTAGCCACCTATAAAAAATGTACCCCAAGCTACTTTTCCTGACACTCTCCATGCTTTAAATCCTTTTAGATGGAGCTGTTAATATTTATTGAGCACTTTCCATGTGCTGGTTCATTGAAAAAAAGTTGTTTTTAGCAAGAAGAAAAGATTTTTTCTGTGGGTCAGTTTCATAAATGCAGCTTCTTCTACTCCTTCCATAGGATCCATGTGAGTGAGCTGAAGTCACTGGGGTGATAAGCTGAATGGGGGCTCTGTGCCCGTGACACCTAAGCCACACCCTCCAATACCCATCTCCAGGATCTCCTAAGAGGAAGAAGACCAGTAGCCCAAGTCACGGCGGGGATATGTGGACGCCAGCACCCAAATTCAGATTGCTCACTGTTTTACAAAAACAGCATTCACCCATGGGGAAAATTCTCCTTAAAAACTCTCCTAAAAAAAATCATTTTAGTCTCTCCAGCTGCCAGAAGTTACTCAGGTAGTTTTTGCTAATTCAAGTCCAGCACTTGCTCCCTTTTACTTAAGCTGCCTGTGGTTGCTTTTCATCAGTAAACCTTAAGCTCTACGTAATAACTCTACTGGCAGCACAGAAGTCCAGAAGCTTTATAGGACATGTGTCGGTAGTTACCACAGTAAAACACACTTTATGGGAATTTATTCTCTTCTGTTAAAGAAATATAGTCTGTAAATACTGGAATCTGCTAGAAGAAAAGGGGAATCTTATGTTGGCTGAATTAGAAGATTTTTATGTTTTCATATATCACTATCATTTTGACTTCAGTTTGCAAAGCATTAGAAATAGATAAACAAACTTAAGGTAAAAAAACTTTTCTGTGAGCTAGAGAAGCATTTAGTATTTATTCTAGTTTATTTTTAATTTCTCATCTATAAAAAACTATGAAAGATATATTCTAAAACAAAAAGTACTAATGGCTGATAAACACCAAAAAATTGTTCTAATTATTGCAAAAGTTTTGAAAGGTAAATTTCAATTTCCTACCTGTGAATTAAAAATGAGAGAGAGAGAGAGAGAGAGGTCAATGGTTGCAATGGTTTGGTTCCTATGCCATCAGTAGGTTTAAATTGAAACTATCTTTGTGACAAATTATTTAGCAAATTTTATAAAACCCTTAAAAAGGTTATATCCCCATATTATATCCAAAATATAGCTTCTAAAAATCCACTAAAAAGAAACAGTTGTAAATGGAATCGAAGATTTATCTGACAAATGCACTGGACACAGCAGTGTCAGCAGAGGCAGGACCCCAGCTGCTCACATCCCTGAGTGCTTTAGATGTAAAGCACTGTAATTTTATTCTGGTATCTTAATGTACTTATAGAAAATGTTACATAATATAGAGCCATGATCAAAACAAAATATTCTTGGTGAATACTTTCTTTTCTTACATTTTGTAGCCAGTCATTTAGCAATTTTATTTCGAATTTTTTTTTGAGATTTAAAATAAAACTTATTGGGTTAAAATTTCTATAGTATTCTTTTCTCCATTAAAAGAAAAAGTGAACCCTGGCTGATGTGGCTCAGTTGGTTGGAGCATTGTCCTGTAAGCCAAAAGGTCATGGGTTCCATCCCCAGTCAGGACACATACCTAGGTTGTGGGTTCAATGCCCCATCGGAGCGTGCACGAGAGGCAACCAATTGATGTTTCTCTCTCACATCAATGTTTTTCTCCCTCTCTCGCTCCCTTTCCCTCACTCTAAAATCCATGAGTGTGCCCTCGGGTAAGGATAAAATCTAAATAAATTAAAAAAAAATTTAAAGTGAAATGTCTGGCTGTCACTATTCTTCTAGCTGTTTGGTATAAAGAGTGTGGGCTTTCAAGTGCCTGTCAGTAGAACACTAGTGGGCCCTAAAAAAGAGGGAAATCTTACCTTTTGTGACAGCATGGATGGACCTGGAGAACACTATGCTATGTGAGATAAGCCAGTCAGAGAAAGACAAATACCACATGGTTTCACTTATATGTAGAATCTAATGAGCAAAATAAATAAATAAACAAACAAAAGAGTGTGGGCATTGAGACAGAGGACCAGCATGAATACCGTGTGATCTGTGTGACCTTATGCAAGTTTTGTAAGTGCAAACAGGGTTCATGGTGGCTGCCCAGTCCCCCTTCCTTGGGCAGGATATGGAGAGGACCTAATGGAATACAAATGTTTGCATTCACCATGGATTACAGATAATGTCATATATGCACCTAGCCTGGGAATTGGTGATTTTTTTTTCATAAAAGACAAAACAGTAACTATTTTAGGCTTTTTGGGTCATATATTTCTGTCACAACTACCTGACTCTGTCCTTGTTTCATAAGTGCAGCCATAGAAAATACATAAATGGGCATGCCTGTGTTCTAATAAAACTTTATTTATGGACACTGAAATTTTATTTTTACATAATTTTCAGATGTCATGAATACTCTTTTTTTCTCCAAACTAATGAATTTACCATTCTTAGCACAAAAGTAGACAGCAGGCTGACATTGGCTTGTGGGCCATAATTTGTAGGCCCTGGTCTAGTACAATGCCTACCATGCAGCAGATAACAGTAGCTAGTATTAGGTATAAAAATTGCTTTATCGACTGTAAAAAGCATTAGAGATAATCAGCTGGCAACTTTCTTGATCTCCATCATGCCTGAAAGACCACCAGCTGTTGTCCCACCATCACTTCTGTCCCCCTTAGTAACTTAGGACATAATTTGTCAGGAACTGGGGACTTAGCATCACCTAAAGTAGAAGCATCAAACTCATTTTCACCAGGGGCCATACCAGCCTCGAGGTTGCCTTCAAAGGGCTGAAATAATTTTAGGACTGTATAAATGTAACTACTCCTTAACTGTTAAGGAGTTGAAATTACATTCAGCCCTTTGAAGGCAACCGTGAGGCTGATGTGGGCCTCAGTGAAAATGAGTTTGACACCCCTGATCTAAAGCATTGAGTTGAACTCTTACTAAATCTTTGTATATGTCAAATTTTAATTCCTTGTTTTCAATAAAATATTAAGAATTTTTAAAGTAAAAATGTACTGCTCTTAAAACTTTTAGCAAATAGATAAAAATTGAGATAATAAGGAAGATCTCATAATCATTATCATCGAAAACAGTTTCTGCTTATTTATGTTTTCAACCTCTCATTTTGATGGTCATTTTCTTTATTAAAAAAAAAAGAAGTAAAGCAATTTGTCATCTATAGGCATTACATCATTTTCTTTTTCCGAACAGTTGTTTTTTGACTGCAATTGTTTTGCTATCCTCAATTTCAGCTGGCTCTGCACTGTATCCTTCTTAGCTTTTTCTTCCATATGTGTTCTCGGCTGTGTATGTCTTCTTGTGTCATTAGTACGTATCGCAGTTCTCTTTAGCCACATGTGTTTCTTTAGTATTTTCTTCCTCATCTGCTTGATGTGATTGTAATTTCTTGTAACCCATGTTTCCTAGCCTCACCAACCAACCTAAGTATAAAATGGAACATATTAACAGTAATAAATAGTACTTCTGATTTTCACCCCAAACATTTATCATGGGACTTCTAGCAACCTGCAAAGTTTCATCTAGTTGTTTCCAGCAGGTTCTAAAGTGGCATGACACAGATGCTCATAAATGAGTCATCTCAGTCCTCACCTGTGTCTGCCATGATTCTCTCCTACCCCAGCACCCTTTGGTGCTCTCTGCTGCCCGAGCCTCTTGAAGTCACTAGATAGTGCCCGACCACTGCCACTACCACAGGTGATGTCCATGCTAAGGGTATGGCTCCTGAAGCTATGGACTATTAAAATCCCTCCCACTCTTGGAACAAGTTCCCACTGCTACAGGGTGATGGGGGGCTGGCCTCTATTGCTGCCACAACCGTCGGGGCTGGAGTCTGTTGCAGACTCATCGAATGTTAAAGTTGAGGGGAGGCAATTTTTAAAGTCATTATTATACTGAAGCCAAGCTGCCCTAAAGCAGGATCAAGGCTTTTCTCCTTTGTGTGTTAGCACCAATAGATGAGTAACAAGTAGGATTGTCTTGTGATCCTAGTATCTTGCACAGTTTATTGAAATAGAGCTTTCATTTCTTGTATTACACTCTCTCTAGTGATGCAGATTCTGGCCCATGGGATCCGTGTGTTGTGGCTGAGACAAGACAAATTCACACAGACTGCCGAGTCCTGTGGAGGAAAAGGGACTGCACATCCAGTCTCTCAAGAGGAAAGCGCTCCAATCCCTGCTTTAACAGGCTTTTATTGCTTTTCTGAGCACATTACATTGAGGATGGTCCTCATTTACTATTTACAGGTTCATTGTAGGTGGCTACCTTTTTCAGAAAACAAAGGAGAGGATGTTGCTAATTACATAAAAAAGGAAGGCTATTTGCAAATGAAAAGGGAAAAGTGGTTGAACTGGTTACATCCATCCTTGGAAGGTTTAGCATAGATTTTAGGAAGTTACTTTAAAGATATGCAGTAAACATTTGCTGCCTCAATTCAGGGTAGGGGAGTTTTAGCAAAAGCAAGCCTCATAGTGGCCTAGGTACAATGCAGGCCTGATTCCCCACAGAAAAACCTATCTGTGGGCGTGGGTCCTGTGTGCCGGACCTCGCTTCCCACTGGCCTCTCTGAGTGGGAGCTGGGCTCACGCCACGCAGAATGGTCTCCTATACTCTAGGACTCTAACATGGGTTTACAGAGTCTGGGCCAGAGGCTAAATCTGAGAGACAGGCATCATGCTATATTTACTAATTGCCCCTCCCCTTCGTCCAGTTATTGATCTAAACTTAAGAGCCCTATTTCTCTTCCTCAGGATGAATTCTTCCCCAGGAGACTCTTCTTCTCCTTAAGCACAATAATGGAGGGCGCCTGCGGTAACACTAACACTTGCCGGCATGTCTGAATGCCAAAGGTGGTTAAAAATTTAGATTCAAGCCAGAATCCTCTGCTCCATAAGAATTTCACTCCTTGTTTTCTCTCATTCTTCTTAATCTGTTGTTCATTTTTAATAATGTTAGTCATAAAACCATAGTTATCTATACTGTGGGCTGTTAGAAATCTGTTTTTCTAAAATCTCCCATATGTTCCTGCCGTGAGCATCTGTTGTTTTTGCCTGTCTTCTCAGGAACATTGCTTCATCAATGTTCAGTTCTGCCTTTACTCTCTCCTACATCAGCACTTTCCCCTCTCCATCGGGTCATTCTATCAATACATAAATTTTCCCATTAAAAAAAAATCTTCTCTTGACATCCCTCTTCTAGTTACTGCCCCATTTCTCTGCTCCCTTTTATTGCAAACACACAGAAACGAACTGTGTTGTTGTTCGTTAATATTTGTAGTCTTCAAGTTTCCTTCTCATTTTCTCTTGAACAGACTCCAATGGGGCTTTCTTCCCCTTCGTACCACTTAAACTGCCCCTGTCAAGGCCTCCACATAGTTAAACCCAAAATCAATCCTGATTTTCACTTGACCTCTCTTCATTTGTCAATATCTCACTTTCTTAGATTGCCTCCTGTCTCGTTGGCTGATTCTTCTCAGCCTCCAGGCTCCTTTGCTGATCCCGTGACATACGCTGACATGTAAACTCCGAAGAACCTCATTCTTGAACTCTTACCTTCTGTATTCTCTCTCCTTCAATAATCTCACCCAGGCTCATAGCTTTGAATGCCACTTACATATTTAGAACTCTCCAGCCAAGGAATATCACCTGAATTCCAGACTTGCCTGTAACATCTCCACTTTGAGTCATTATAATAGATAATTCAAATTTAATATTTCTAAAATGGAACTCTTAGTTTTTCCCCTACAAACCAGTTTCTCCCACAGTTTTCTCCATCTCAGTTAATAGCAACTCCATCCTTCCAATTCAATCATGGTACTAACTTCAAGTCCACTGTTATCACTTTGATCTGAACTGTTAACCTCTTTACTCTGGGTTATTGCACTAATCTCTTACCTCCTGTTTTCTTCCTTCAGTCTACTACATCTTTAAATGTCAGCTAGATTAAGCCACTACTCTGCTCAAGCTCTTCAATGGCTTCTCCACTCAGAGTAAAATCAAAGCCAATAGCTTATAAGACATTTTACACTCTGAATTCATCCCCTGCTTTCCTCTGGCTCACTGTGCAAGGTACCAACCCACATATGCATTGCCGTTTCCTCTCCCCACTTACCCAGATATCTAGAGTTCATTCCCTCATCTCTTCTGGATCAAATGTCCTCTTCCCCATACAGCCTTCTGATGACCTCACATAAAATTATAGCACTCCTTCTCCCCAACTGTCTCCATTCCCCTTTCCTGCTACTTTATTTCACACCACATATTGCCACCTGAAATATTACATATTTCATTAATGTAGCTGCTTATTATCTCTCTCTTACCCCAACTAGAATGCAAGGTCCAATAGAACAAGGATTTTTGTCTATATTATTCACTGTTTCATACCTGGCATCTACAATAGGTCTACATACAGTAGTCACTCAGTAAGTGTCGACTGAATGAATAAATGAGTAAACCCTCAGTACTTCTAACTCTTATAGTAGCCCCTTAATTTTCCTTTGTGGAACAATTCTTTCCTTTTTAGTCCATGTGGTTTGATTACTGTTGACTTTCTCTCCTCAGTCTCAGACCTAGTGTGTTCTTGGTATATTCCTACTCCCATCCCCCATACAGGTCACATAATTGGTTTAGGGATGGCCCCATAATGCAAGCCTGTCAAGGGACTCTCAAATCCCAGAGTTTTCTTAAAACTATATCGGGAAAGAGATGCTATCTTTTTGATGAGGTTCCTAACCTTGTAGAACATAAGCTTCAAGCTATTAGAAGTCATCTTGCCACTGTGAGAGGTGAACCTGTCTTGAGAATGAAGCCAGCACACAGCGACACAGTTAATACCAACACAGAAACACTGGTTCCTGATGACTCCATTCTAAAACCTGGATCCAACTGTGCCTGAGTCCATTCGAAATTGGATTCCTGCCACTTACAACTAGCAGAATACTAACAGACACAGATTCCTCTCCCAGTGTTCAACTCTAATATGACGCTGCCTCTTTTTCTTGCTGTCTTTGTAGCTCTTGTATTCTTCACCAACTAGTTTTTCCTTGTTAGTTAAAGTTAAGTCAATATATAAGTTCTCCTACTTGCTTCCTCAGTCTTCTGAGTGATCAAATCATCAAGAAGCCCATAAAGAATTTTTGAAATTCTCTTCTTTGAGTGGAATGGAACCTTTAACAGACGTTGAAAGAGTTGCAGTTCCTTCTCTATAGCTTGCCCCTGTGCCATTTTTGCAACTGGAATTAGAAAAGCAGCATCTAAAGCATCTGTCTGCTTAGGTAACACAGAGCAATAATATCACTTCATTTTCCTCTTCTTATCCTGGTTGAAATTGTTTTCATTATCTCTACTGTTGAGTTGCTATATCTCTGAATACGTGAACTTTATGAAGTCAGGAAGCATTTATTGAATGCAAATTCTGTACTTGGTACTTTTGTAGGTGCTAAAAATATAAAGATGAGATATTTTGTTATGTAGCTTTATCTTGTCACATAGTAGGTGTTCAGTAAACACTTGAATTAGTAAATAAGTGGATGTATTGATATGTAGAACTACTTGAATGTTCTTTGGATCTGTTTCTTTTGCACAAGTTTTACCTTTCCGTTGACATATTTTAGTCTAGTTTAACAAGTCTTAGTGGTGATTATTATCACTATATGTAATTCTGTTTAATAATATATATTATCATTTATAAAAGTCATTATTATCATTATTGTTATATATATTATTATCATTGTTACATATATAATGTTTTATTTGTATTATCACTATTCCAGTCAGTAATCTTTAGGTGGGTAGGAATAAAGACTCATTCAAGCTAACGTAAATAAAAAAGACTTGTATATAGCAATACATGTGTTGTCATATCAATTCAAGAATCCCCACGAGTAAGTGCTGTAATAGGAAGTGTAGTTTTGGATTCAAGGCCTAACAACTGTCAGGAATTCATGAACATGACCCTTTTGCTTTATTGTTAATTATCGTGACTGTGTGACATTCCACATGCCTGCTTCTTTCTCTCATCCTCTGGGCAGTTGGCCACTCCTGGCCCAAGAAGCCCTTAGCCAGCGTCACAGACGCATGACGTTAAATGGCAGTTGGTACTCAGTGCAGAAAAGACTATGGACAGTGGTGGAGACGGGGTGAATTTAAGGGAGTTTGCCTTATTTAAATGGAACTACCAATTGTTGTCATGTGGAAATATAGATCTGTTTTTGCCACAATATATGACTCTTCACAAGAAGCTGAAAATCCTGAATGGAATTTCTTCATTTTTTTTAAAAAGGATGACAACTAAATAAAAAAATAAAATAAATTAAAAAATCTGCATGGGCAAACATTGTGCAGCCCCATGCAAAAAAAAAAAAAAAAAAAAAAAAAGTTAACATAGCAGGCCTAACTGCTTATTCTTTTTTTTTTAATGGAATTTTTTGGGATGACACTGGTTAACAAAATTATACAGGTTTCAGGTGCACAACTCTGTAACATCACCTGTAGACTGTATGGTGTCTGACTGCTTATTCTTAAAAAGCCCTGCTTACGCGGTCGACCCTTGGCTGGTATCTGGAAACCTGAATTTGGAGAAGGTTCCCACCATTCCAGGAACTGATAAGAGTGACTCACGGGGCCTAAACTCTTTGCACAAACAACATGGTTTATACTGAGAACCTGCTTTCCTCTGGGAGTCTGGAGTTTCGGTATGTGCCTGGCAGAGGCTGCTCACATGGCCAGTTGCTGATAAAAACCTGGGTGCTGAGTTTCTAACACGCTTCTTGGTTGGCAGCATTCCACTTATGTTATCACCATTTATTGCTGGGGCAACTGACTCCACGGGACCCTGAAAGCTTGCACCTGGTGTACCCTGGACTTTGCCCCATGTGACTTTTCCTTTGATGATTTGGTTACTTATCATTTGCCAAAATAAATCATAGCCATGAGTACAACTACATGTGTGGTCTTATAATTCCTCCTCATGAATCATTGAACCTGGGGACCCGTGTTCACAGAGCCAAACAAAACTTATCTTTGAGCCAAGTGTTACAAATATCACAGGTATTACTTTTCAACTTCTAATCTAAGAATGGTCATGGGTGGCATAGGCACCACCCAAAATGGAGCACTTTTGTAAGCCTTATCTTATTTAATCCTCACAACAGCCCTAAAAAATAAACATTTTTATAATCCCATTTTGTACATGAGGAAATTGAGACTCAGAGAGCTTAGCTCGCTCAAAGTCCTATAACCTGTTCATGAGAGGCGGGGCTCAAACAGAGCTAGTCCCATTTTATTTCCACATTGCTTCTGTGACATTTTATTCCCCACCCCACCATGTTAAAATTTCAGAATCACTTTATTTTCTATTTCCTATGCATAGCATTTACATCTCTGGAGCTAGAATTGTTTTTGTTACTCCCCTCCTTTATACTATCTGCTTTTCTCTTATTCCATTCCAATCTTCCCTTTCTGTTAGCCACAAATGAGCCAGTAGGGGAAGAAGGAAAGGATGGCAGAAATGGACAAGGAAAGAATGACCCCGCAGCTCGGCCACATTTTGCTGACCTGGTCAGTAGTCCCAATAATAGGGTCTGTTGTGGGGAACTTGGGGTTAATCTGGGCTGGGGTCAGCATCAAAGAGCGATGCGATGATTGTGGCTGCCTCCCAAGACTATAGAAGTGTTTGTCTGAGAGGTGGTGACAGGTGTTCCAGGGGACCAACAGGGTTTGAAGCAGAAGCTTGTCCAGCACCTGAGAGGTAGTAGCAGAGTCCAGGTGTCAGGATAAGAGAATGAGAAATGGATAAGCAGGTTGTCAAGGTCCAAGACTGAGCTGCATTGTCAGAAGTTGACATGAAAACCAGGAAAGTGGGCAGAAGCCCAACTGCAAGACCTGAACTTCTAGAGTCAAAAGTTAGGAAGGCAAAATGCAGCTCAGTGGCTGCGCAAGTACTCCAGAGTTCCCCTCTAGTTCACTGATTATTAGAATAGGAAGACTAATTCTAGCCTCCCTCTAATTACATCCTGGTTACTTTAGTGACCATCTAGGTCAGGGGTGTCAAACTCAGTTTCACCAGGGGCCACATCAGCCTCACAGTTGCCTTCAAAGGGCCGAATGTAATTTCAATTCCTTAACAGTTAAGGAGCAGTTACGTTTATACAGTCCTAAAATTATTTCAGCCCTTTGAAGGCAACCGCGAGGCTGATAGGGTCCCCAGTGAAAATAAGTTGGACACCCCTGGTCTAAGTAATGATAGAACTGAGTTCACAAAGCAGAAGGTCCGTATTTCCTATGTCTGGTCAGAGCTGAACTTAGTAAGGACTGACACTTTCTAGCTTTGCAATATTCATATAATACTTCTCTGGAAAAACTCAATGAAGTATACATCTAAATGATAATCAGGGAGATACCATTTCAATGAGCTCTTGAGGTTTTTAAGGTAAAGAGTTACATCACCAATGTAAGTAATTTTTACCTTACCAATCGGTTCTATGGATATTTTAATGCCAGCTAGTCCCTGGGTGATAAATAATCTGGCTTGTGAGCATCCCGTCCGATTACGCAGCCACCAGTACCCGTAGACACTGCACACGCTAACTATGTGCATCGTGACCGTTGTGCAGAATTGTAATGACTGACATTTATTGAGCACTTACTCTGTAAGCTGCCCTCTTGCATTTACTGGGTTGGCCAAAAAGTTTGTTTAGTGTTTTCCAGAAAATAAAATACACATTTTTCATTTCCACCAATAACTTTATTGATTTGTGTACTTTGAATATGTATGCTATCTCCCACGTGGTATAACATTGATTGTTCTCAATGAATGTCTCAGTTACATCACTATCAATCTCAGCTGGTCCACCTGACCGTGGGGCATCATCGTCCATCGTCCAACAAGAAATCTCCAGCACGAAACTGCGCAAACCATTTTTGACACCTTCTCCATACACTGCACAAATCTTTATTTGCATTTCAGTTGAGTTTTACCTTTCTTTTACAATAATAAATCATAATATGCTAAAAATGTTTCATATGAGAGTAATGGGGGGGGAATGGGAACAACTGTAATGGAACAACAATGAAAAAAAAGAAATGTTGCATATTTTCTTCCATCTTCAATAATAAAATGGCTACACAAAAATTTGCTAATTTTGGTAAGGTTTTAAATGCTGCACACTGATATGATAGCTGTTACAATACAACCTAACAAAATTGTTTTGAATGAAATTAAAGACAGCTAAGCACTACTAGAGCCATCTTACAGAAAAAAAACGAATGAACTTTTTGGCCAAACCAATACATGCATTAACTCATTATTACTCACAATAACTCTATGAGGTAGGCGTCACTACTATATCCATTTTATAGGGAGCAAACTAGGGCACAGTAAAGTTGAGTACAACTTTTAGTTGTACCTGGAAGTGTTTCTCACTTCAAACACTTAACATTGTAGAAGAGAGATAAGGCATATTCAAATATAAACAACCAGTCTCATCTCCTCCCCACATATTCACCCAATGGCTACCTTTATCCTGAGTATTTATTTCCACCCTTTGTTCCAGTTGGCATCCAAGCTACTTTAATGCCACCTGTTGACCAGCACAGGGAATTGAATCAGTACCTTTGTTAAAATCTTATTTCTCCTTCTAGAGGAATTCTGTCCTGCGTCCCTTTTTCTCCCAGTTTAAAAATGTCCACTTTATTCCATATAACACTTAACACATATTATTTGCATCTGAAGAACAGGTTGTTTATGAGATTTATCTACAGTACAACACTTACTCTAAGAAATGTAGTCTATCCATTGTGAAATTTCTAACACTTGGTTCCATACACATGAATATGTTTCCTTCCTACAGAGAATCCAAGTGGAATGAAAAATGGAGATGTGTAAAAGGGTTCTTGAAAGAGAAAAGGATGACACCGTATATAATTTAGTTTTCTGTTCCTTCTGCCCCTCACGTTCATCTGCTGCATTGTCTGATGTTCACCATTTTGTTTTCTCTAAGCTGCTGCAGGACAAGGGCGCTGCCTTTGTATGAGTCTTCATTCAGTGCATAAAGTTCTGCGATGGCTTCATCAAAAGTGGTTTCGGCCAGTGTGCAGGTAAGCTCTGGGTCGTTAAAGATCTCATAGCAAAGTATAGAAAAACTAAGAGCCAGCCCAAAGTTGACTGGGTGTGTGGGTTGCATCTCTTTCATGGTTACAGCAAATGGTATTTGGGAAGCTCCATGGGAATGATCTATAGTTTGTTTTTGATCATCACCTCATGCAATGAAGGTACCAGAAGTAACCTCCATTTTTAGATAAAACTTTCTGGATTCTTTGCATTGGTTATCCAAAATCTCAGAACGGTGGTGCAGAAAGATCTCAGTTTAGACCCTACTTTCTCCATATAGTTCTTAATCAGATGTAACTCCTTGTTGGAGGTGTTGGTTTTCTGCTTGAAGCTCCAGATGACCCTCCAGGTGGACCTGTGGCCTCTGATGATGTTCCTGTAGGCCACCGAGAGCAGGCTGTGTTCTCATTGGACAATTCTAGTGGGTCTTCATCTTGGTTTCAGCCAGGGCTGTGGTTTCTTGAGAGATAAAACAACTTCAGCTGGGTGTCCAGAGGTCTCTGCCCAGAAAGAAGGTTGTGTCCATTTTCATTCACCACACAGCCATGGCTATAGCCAGAAACAGGAAAACAGCTCTGGTGTTGCTCACACCAGTTGCCAAAGGGGTAACACTAATGGGCTGGAATTCCAGCTTCACTCTTTGTCAGTCCCAGGAACAATTATTTGTTGAGCCATTCCAAAACCTGCAAAACTCTCCTATCTAGCCATTCAAGGGGGGGTTGACAATGAGGCAGGTTAAGTGCTAGGCTGTAGTGGTCCCAGTTCCCCACTCCTCTGTCACACTAGGGACACCAAGTGAGACAGAAAAGATGGCACATCTGTCAGCTGCTCTGAGCTGGGAGCTTCAGTATTTTCTCACTATCATCCTCCAAGCAGTTTCTAAGAAGAAAAAAAAGAGTTTCTCCTTTATTGAGGGCTGTATTTTCCTGTCCTATTATTTTTGACAATGGCAGAGCCAAGGGATACTTGGGGATTGCTCACCCAATAATTTCATCAGTGTTCCCTCCTCAATTCTTTGACAGTGACCTTTGACATTCCCTCCATCTAATGTAAAGTGGTTTGCAAAATCAGCATTATGGCTTCTCTTCTAACTAGTTTGAAGCCTCTAATTCATCCTAAATAGAATTTTTGGACATGCTCTTACCTCCTAGAGAAATTTAGCAGAAAAATGACTCAAAACAGGGGTTTTGCTGAAGCCCACCCATCCTTTAAAGCCTTCATTTCTCTAAAGTGAATAGAATTAGAGGTGCCTCAGTCTCATCTCCACACTTGGCACACGTCCAAGAGCAAGAGCACCCTGGTCAGAGCCTGGCTTCTCGGTTTGCTCACTTCCAGTGGTGTTCTTGCTGACGTTCTTCAGTGTGTAGTTTGAGGTTAGGGCCTTTCTTAGTTTCGGTATCTACTTTCCTTCTCTAGTGAGCTTCCTTCAGTTCCTCTTAGTGGGGACAGGAATGGGAAGGAATTTTTTATAATGTTTTTACCAAAACGTTTCCTGCCGTTTCCTTTTACAAATAAAGAAATTGAGGGCTAGAGAGGTAAATGATGTGGTCAGATCCATATAACGGAGTAGAGGACTGAACGCCGGGCTCCTGTCTCATAGACTAGTGCCTTATTTTTCCTATTTTGTTTAAAAAACAATATTGCAACAGTTTGAAACACGCTTTTACACTTAAAAGTATGTGATATTTAAACAGCATTATAGATTTAGTTAGTGGCTTCCCCTCGGAAGTAAATTATTATTTAAATCAGGTTTTCTATGAGAAATGTATTTCTAAATACAAATATTCAATTTCCTTATTGTCTTAGTCAATTTGGGCCATTAAAATACCACAGACTGAATAGCTTAAACAACAGACATTTATTTTTCATTGTTCTGGAAGCTGGGAAGTCCAAGATCAAGGTGCCAGCAGACTCGGTGTCCGGTTTGGACCCTCTGACTGGCAGATGGTTATTTTCTTACCACATCCTCATATGAGAGAGATTGAGGGACCGAAGCTTTATGGTCACTTCTTATGAGGGCTCTAATCCCACCATGAGAACCCCACCTCAGGACCTCATCTAAACCTATTACCTCCCAAAGGACACCTCTCCAAATATCATCACATTGGGAGTGAGGCCTTCAACACAGGAATTTTGGAGGGGCACAAACATTCAGTTCATAGCACTTACAAATCTTTCAGTCTGCAGGCCAGCACTCAGTCCACTGAGCCACACCAGCCAGGGCTCTAGCACTTACAAATCTTTGGAATAGCATGTAACACCTTGCAAAGATTTCAGGACAACAGTTGAATATTGTAAAATTCTTACATGGAAACAGCAGTTCCAGGCTTTCCTCTGAAGGGATAGTTCATGCATAACAGGTGAGGGAATGTGATGCAAGGAGAATGGCCCACTCTGTCATCAGCCCACAGCTTTTCTGTTTGTCTTTTTCAGCTCATGGTTTATTTATTTATTTATTTTTGTGCAAACACTTCTGCAGCATTTATTTTATTTTATTTTTATATTTCTCTCTCTCTTTTTAAAAAATTATTGTTCAAGTACAGTTATCTCCATTTTCACCCCACCACGCCCCCCACCACACCCATCCTCGCCTCTCACTCTCCAACCTACCTCTTTTGGCTTTGTCCATGGGTCCTTTACACATGTTCCTTGATGGCCTTTCCCCTATTTTCCTCCATTATCCCTTTATCCCATCACCTCTGGTTACTGTCAGTTTGTTCTTAATTTCAACATCTCTGGTTCTATTTTGCTTGCTTATTTGTTTTGTTTGTTTAGGTTACACTTATTGGTCAGATCATATGGTATTTGCCTTTCACCGCCTGGCTTATTTCACTTAGCATAATGCTCTCCAGTTCCATCCATGCTGTTGCAAAGGGTATAAGCTCCTTCTTTCTCTCTGCTGCGTAGAATTCCATTGTGTAAATATACCATAGTTTTTGGATCCACTCGTTTGCTGATGGGCACTTAGGTTGCTTCCAGTACTTGGCTATTGTAAATTGTGCTGCTATGAACATTGGGGTGCATAGGTTCTTTTGGAATGGTGTTTCAGGGTTCTTAGGGTATAATCCCAGCAGTGGAATTGCTGGGTAAAAAGGCAGTTCCATTTTTAGTTTTCTGAGGAAATTCCATACTGTTTTCCACAGTGGCCTCACCAGTCTGCATTCCCACCAACAGTGCACTAGGGTTCCCTTTTCTCTGCATCCTCTCCAACATTTGTTTGTTGATTTGTTTATGTTGGCCATTCTGACTGGTGTGAAGTGGTATCTCATTGTGGTTTTAATTTGCATCTTTCTGATGGCTAGTGATGCTGAGCATCTTTTCATATGTCTCTGGGCCCTCTGTATGTCCTCTTTGGAGAAGTGTCTGTTCAGGTCCTTTGCCCATTTTTTAATTGGGTTGTTTGTCTTCCTATTGTGGAGTCATGTGAGTTCTTTAGATATTTTGGAGGTCAAACCCTTTTCCAAGGTATAATGTGTAAATATGTTTTCCCATAAGGTTGGTTCCTTTTCATTTTACTGCTGTTTCTTTTGCCATGCAGAAGCTTTTTATTTTGATGGAGTCCCATTTGTTTAATCTTTTCTTTATATCCTTTGCTCTACGGGATTTATTAGTGAAAATATTGCTGTATGGAATGTCTGAGATTTTCCTGCCTATTCCCCTCTAGGACTTTTATGGTGTCATGACTTATATTTTAATCTTTTATCCACCTTGAATTTATTTTTGTGTATGGTGTAAGTTGGTGATTGAGTTTCATTTTTTTGCACGTAGCTGTCCATATCTTCCAACACCATTTGTTGAAGAGGCTAGTTCTACTCCATTTTATGCTTCTGTGCTCTTTGTCAAATATTAATTGACCATAGAGACTTGGGTTTATTTCTGGGCTCTCTATTCTGTTCCATTGGTCTGTGTGTCTGTTCTTACACCAGTACCATACTGTTTGATTACAGTGGCCTGGTAATATAGTTTGATATCAGGTATTGTGATCCCTCCTACTTTGCTCTTCTTTCTCAAAATTGCTGCAGCTATTAGGGTTCATTTATGGTTCCACATAAATCTTCGAAGTGTTCCTTATATATCTGTGAAATATGCCATTGGCACATATGCCTATTAAATACCATTTAATAGGAATTGCATTGAATCTATAAATCGCTTTGGGTAATATGGCCATTTGGTGATGTTAATTCTTCCAATCCAGGAGCACGGTATATGTTTCTATTTGTTTGTGTCTTCCTTGATTTCTTTCTTCAGCGTTGTGTAGTTTTCTGAGTACAGGTCTTTTACCTCCTTGGTAAGGTTTATTCCTAGGTATTTTATTTTTCTTGTTGCTATATCAAATGGGATTTTTTTTCCTGATTTTTGTCTCTGATATTTCATTGTTGGTGTACAAAATGCCTTTGATTTCTGAATATTAACTTTGTATCCTGCTGTATTGCCAAATTCACTTATTAGCTCAAGTAGTTTTTTGGTGGAGTCTATAGGATTCTCTATGTACAATATCATGTCATCTGCAAACAATGACAGTTTCATTTCCTCCTTTCCAATTTGGGTGCCTTTTATTTTCTTTTCTTATCTGACTGCTGTGGCTACAACTTCCAATACTATGCTGAATGGAAGTGGTGAAAGTGGACAACCTTGTCTTGTTCCTGATCTTAGTGGGAAAGCTCTAAGTTTTTGTCCATTGAGTATGATGTTGGCTGTATGTCTCTCATATATGGCCTTTATTATGTTGAAGAATGCTCCCTCTATTCCCACTTTGCTGAGTGTTTTTATCAGAAATGGGTGGTGTACCTTATCAAATGCTTTTTCCACATCTATTGATATGATCATGTGATTTTTGTCTTTGCTTTTATTTACATGATGTATTATGTTTATTGATTTGCAAATATTGTACTATCCTTGCATCCCTGGGATGAATCCCACTTGGTCATGGTGTATGATCTTTTTAATGTATTGCTGGATGTGGTTTGCCAATATTTTGTTGAGGATTTTAGTGTCTGTGTTCATCAGTGATATTGGCCTCTAGTTTTCTTTCTTTTTTGTGTCTTGATCTGGTTTTAGGATTAGGATGACGCTGGATCGTAAAAAGAATTTGGGAGTTTTCCCTTTTCTTGGATTTTTTGGAATAGTCTGTGAAGGATAGGGGTTAGCTCTTCCTTAAATGTTTTGTAAAATTCTCCTGTGAAACCATCCTGACCAGGGCTTTTGTTCCAGGAGTTTTTCAATTACTGCTTCATTTTTGTCAGCTGTTATTGGTCTGTTCAGGCTTTCTACTTTTTTTTTTCATTCACTTTTGGGAGACTATATTTTCTAGAAATGTGTCCATTTAACCCTGGTTTTCAAATTGTTTGGAATATGGTTTTTCATGATAATTTCTTACAATTGTTTGTAGTTCTGTGGTATCAGTTGTAATCTCTCCTCTTTCATTTCTGATTGTGTTTATTTGGGTCCTCTCTCTTTTTTTCTTGATCAGTCTGCTTACAGGCCTATTGATTTTGTTTATCTTTTCAAAGAACCAGCTCCTGGATTTATTGATCCTTTGGATTGTTCTTTTAGCCTATATTTTGATTAATTCTGCTCTGATCTTTGTTGTTTCCTGGCTTTTACTCGCCCTGGGCTTTGTTTGTTGTTGCTCTTCCAGTTCTTATAGATGTAGGGTTAGGTTGTTTATTTGAAATGTTTCTATCTTTTTTTAGGTAGGCCTGTATTGCTATGAACTTCCCTCTCAGGACTGCCTTCCCTGTGTCCCATAAGTTTTGGACTGTTGTGAGTTCATTTTCATTTGTTTGCAGAAACTTTTTGATTTCTTCCTTGATCTAATTCTTAATCCATTAGTTGTTTAATAGCATACTATTCAATCCATGAATTTGAATGTTTTTGGTTTTTTTCCTTGAGGTTGGTTTCTAGTTTTAGGCCCTTGTGGTCCAAGAAAATACTTGATATGATTTCAATTTTCTTGAATTTGTTGAGGCTTATTTTGTGTCCTATTATATGGTCTATCTTTGAAACTATTCCATGTGCATTTGAAAAGAATATGTTTCTTTGGGATGAAACGTTCTGTATATATATATGTTAAGTCTATTTGATCTAGGCATTGTTCAATGCCACAGTATCCTCGTTGATATTTTATTTAGAAGATCTATCCATGTTTGACAGTGGTGTGTTAAAATCCCGTAGTATAAGAGTGTTGCTGTTTATATCTTTTGTGAAGTCCTCCAAGATTTTCCTTATATATTTGGGTGCTCCTATGTTGGGTGTATATATGTTTACAATGTTTATGTCTTCTTGATGGATTCTTCCCTTGAGTATTATGAAGTGTCCCTCAGGGTCTCTTTTTATGGCTTTTGTTTTGAAGTCAATTTTGTCAGATAAGTATTGCTACCCCAGCTTTTTTTCCCTGTCTGTTTACTTGGAATATTTCTTTCCATCCCTTCACTTTCAATCTGTGTAGGTCTTTTGTTCTGAGGTGGGTCTCTTGTAGGCAGCATATGTGTGGGTCATATTTTCTTATCCATTCAGCTACCCTGTGTCTTTGGTTGGAGCATTTAATCCTTTTACATTTAAGGTTATATTTGATAGGTATTTATTAATTTTTCACCCTTTGTAACCTGTGTTCCTCACTCTCTCACCCTTTTGCTTCTTCTTCTTAAAGCAGTCCCTTTAACATGCAATGCTGGCTTGGAGGTGTATTCTTTCAGCCTTCATTTGTCTGGGAAGCTCTTCTTTGGCCTTCCATTTTAACTGAGAGCCTTGCTGGGTAGAGTAGTCTTGGTTGCAGGCCCTTGCTTTCCATTACTTGGAATGTTTCTTGCCATTCCCTTCTGTATTGTAATGTATCTGTTGGGAAATCAGCTCCTAGCTTTATTGGAGCTCCTTTGTCTGTTACTTCTTGTTTTTCTCTTGTTGCTTTTAAAATTCTCTCTTTGTCCTTAAAGCTTGTTGTTTTAATTAATTATGATGTGTCTTGGAGTGGGCCTCTTTGGGTTCATCTTGTCAGTCCATGGTTTTAGTTCAGCATTCAGATCTGTACTCTGAGTAACTCAAATTACTCAAATTACTCATCTCATTATATGCTCTTCTAATCATGCTCTCTTTATTTCTATTTTGCTGTAGCACCTACCTTCTATCAGGAGAGATATTGAAGTTACAAATAAATTATTATTCAGTCACTTGATACTATTAAATTATATGAATGCTAATTAATAATAACCAGGACAAAAGTTCACAAGTTGGGAGGCATTTCTCGAATGTGATGCTGTGGAGATGGGGAGGAAAGCTCATCTTCAAACACTTTGGGGTTTCCATGGGAACAATAATAATAAGAGCTACCAGATCTATCATTCACTAAGTACTTACTTTATGCCAGCTACTGCTCTACAATACTTCACAAACATGCTATTTAATCTTCCCAATGAGCTTATGAGGTAGGCATAATTTTACAGGTGAGGAAGCAGAATCTGAGAGAGGTTAGCATATTCCTGAGGTCACATAGCTAGTGGGAAGAAGTCCTTGAATTTAAATCCAGCTCAATCCAATGGCATAGCTGGAACATTTAACCATCATCTGTCCTAGAATTTGGTGCTTTCTAGTTTCTAAACCCCTGGTCCTTATACTTCTCATTCCTTGCAAATCTGTTTCTTAGTCTTCTGGGAAATTAGCAATTGGCTATTGGATCGCTGCCTCTTCTTCCAACTCAGAGTAATACAGATTTTGGTATGAGTCAATCCTATGTTTTCACCCTCAGTCTTTCATGATTTTCTTATTTCCACTCTGAGTCTGGGTCCCATTGTCCCATCTCTATGTGAAGTCCATTCTTCATTCCATCTCTCCAACTGAGCCACTCACTTAAAGGAAAGCTTAAAGACACCACCACCCAGCAGAGGTTCCCGACTAACTGTTCCCTAAACCGCCCTTCCCTTCAGCACTTACTCATCATGTGGGCCTCTGCTTTGTCTTTCCCTTGTGTGTTTCACTATCCTGTTTCTTTGAAACCATCAATGCCTTGAAAATAATTATTATTGTATTACTGGCTTTTTGGGTAGTTTTGGTAAAAACATATAATATTATTAAAAATAAAACAAAGTTTAAAACTTGTTACAATTTACATTTTAAAAAATTGATTGAAATTTGAAAAGAAAATCAATTTAAATAACAAACTTTGTTTTAGAGATTAATTAGCCATTGTATCAGGGGAGTGGACTATGTGACCTTTCCGTTTTTGTTTTTGGGGGTGTTGGTACCTAGTATTCCATCATTACTCTCGTACCAGCTGAGAGGCAGGAAACAGTGGGATTGCACATCTGAGCAGGCTTCAGACCTGCTTGTAACCAGTAGGATACCTCTGAGGCCAGGTCATTAAAGGCGATGTAGCCAATGTTTCCTTGGCTGGAAAGGAACGCTCTGCCTTACAGCCCTGAACTGCCACATGAGATATCTGAATATCCTGAGGCCATAATGCTCTGAGAACACCCAACCTAACTCATACAAAAAGGCCGCATGAGGAACCCTGAGACACCATGAAGAGGGAGAGATGCCCATCCAGCCCCCAGCTGCACCAGTGCTCCGCGCCCCTGGCCTGATCTGCTGCTACCGCCTCAGTCACCATCTGACATCACTAGTCTGAAGGTCCCAGGAACCTGCTCATACAATAGAAACCATAAGAATATTCAAATGATTGTTGTTGTTTTACTCCACTAAGTTGGAGGTAGTTTGTTACAGAGAGACTGTAACTGCAACAGGTACATGAGTATTATTAAAGGAAATAAGCAAGGACTGGGAAGAACTGGTAGGGAAAGATCTGAAAAGGAGAAAAGTTCGCGCTTTGGTAGTTTTTACAGAGCTAACTACAGCATGTCTCATATAGAAAATGGGTTTCTGTGTGTCTGTGTGTGTGTGTGTGTATGCGCACTTGCCAAACTGAGGAGGGGGCATTGATCTGCATGCTCTACTTTGGGAACTTGAGAAAAATAGGTTACCCAGGAATTCTAGTTTTACTAGAACTCAAAGGTCTAGAGGAAGCAAGTGTGAAAACAATTTGGCATTGACATTAAGGTTCGTAGTATACTATGTTTAATACTTACTACAAGATGGCAAGGAAACAAAAAATATCCACCCTGCCAGTGGCTTCGTTTCCTTAAAGCCAGCCTGACTGTATCGCCCACTCACTCTCAAAGAGGCCTTGAACCGGAGTTTTCAACCGCTGCTCTGGCACTGCCCTCACCCATAGGCCTAGGCCCCGTCCCTCCCCAGGTTCCTTCTTTAGAAATACACCGCGGGGAGTCGTGGTCCAGCCTCTAGAAAGAGACTGTCTGGTTTCGAATTCTTGCCACCTCATCCACTAGGGATGTGTCCTTGAGGATCTAACAACTGGGAGATTCTTTTTAAAAAGGAAAAATATAAAGAGAATTATGCAGCCCACAGGTCCAGGAAAATGAGGAAATGATTAAGAGGAACTTCAATGAGTGAGAGAGTAAAAGGATATAAATATACAGGAGGTTACAAGCTGTCATAAAATGAACTTCATTCTGAGCCCACAAGTTAACCTAGAAAAACAATGAAGGAAAGAAATCTCACTTCCTACGAAATCAGGAAAAGAGAGTTCTCTACCTGAGCTGGAGGGAAATGAGGGAACTAGAGTCTGTGAATCCGATTGCTCTTGTGTATGTAATGTGTGCGCCAAGATTCGCCCACATCCAACAGCTTTGTGCCTTCAATGCCTGGCTGAAATGTGATAGGTAGATGACCCAGCAGGGGTCAAGGGTGATGAAGAAAAGAGAAGGCAAAGCCCATTTTCAGACGAATATGACAAAAAAAAAAAGTAAGTGCTTGGGAAACCAAGGCAGCTTCAGCTGAAGGGACATGCCGGCCCAGTTTCATCGAAGGTGTGTGACCTCAGGCCACCAGCAGCAGGTCGGCACCCTTCTCCACTCTGTGTTGTCCAGGCCCGGACTGTGTGTCCAGTACCCACAGAACCAAGCAGGTCCCTCAGATTCAAGAGATACCGTTCAAGCACACAAGATAAGATAAACATTACTTGAAAATACATCCGAAAGTGAGCCTGCTTTTCTCACAAAACGATTTTACAGAGCGTTTTCTGCTCCCCTAAGAGACTACAGAAATCAAGTTATTTTTCTTCCCCCAGCACTCATGCTTAGGGCCCAGGGTTCTGATAAGCAGTGAGTTTATGCTACAGAAATGAAAACCCCCAACTTCTAATATCATTTGGGAAACAATAAAAATAAATACCCGTAGAATTAAAATACTTTTGCCAGTATTAGAGGATTGGTTCATTCGAATACACTGAGTGAGAGCAATGAGAAAGGGTTTGAGCCAGAAAGCAGTGGCAGCCCCAACTGGGCCCCATTAAGCAGACAGAAGCTCTTCCCTAGTTGTTTGAATAAAGAAACCAGAAGTGGTGGGTGTGCTGTTCACTTGTGTGCAAAGGGGGTAAAGAACACTCTAGAACTCTTCTTGACCTCACAAAGAAACCTCACAGTTAATTACCTTTTAAAAAGTAGAGCTGTCCATTTTAATACAATTACTAGGGAATCGCAGACTGTTGCAGCGAGCTTTTCAGAGTACACAGCAACAATCCCTCAAGTCTGGCTGTTTTTAAAAGACTCCTTTCTATACCTACCTTTCAAAGAGAGTTTTGTTGTATAATAATAGAAAGCAGTACAGGTTACAATATCTCTACAAGTGCATTAAAAACATCTTTATGCTGCTGCACACTGTCTGCTTCTCTGTGAGGGAAAAGAAAGCCTCCTCTGCTTTTCTGAAAATGTTCAGGGGCATCAGAGAGAAAAGGGCGGGCCTGAGAAGCCTAAACTTCTAAAGAAAAACATGCTTGTTAGAACCTCCAGTGGCAACTGATAGAGACCCAACACAGCTGCACGAAGAGAGAACAGGGGAATTCGGTAGGAGGAAGGAGACTCCCTCCCAGAACCCAAGGGCAGAGACGCAGCAGGACCTCGGCTGTCACCTGCGACCAGGTTCTGGAGCACCCCTGGGACATCAGGAGAGACTCTCTGCCCCGGTCTCTGCTTCCTCTCCAAGTGTCCATTCTCCTCCTCCTTGCTCACCGGCTGTCTCTGCTCTCCAGACCAAGGGCAGAAACCATCCCCTGCCAACAGCTCCCTTTTCAGGTTATCTCTCTCTCTCTGTTCTAGACTGTTGGAATCTTCCGTCCCTGATTCCACATCTCCAAGGGAGGAGCATCGTTGGTCCAGCCTGATCCCCAGGTTGAGTGTCTGTCCCTGAGAGAGGGGAAGAGCATCATGGTTTAGAAAGAATGTACCTTTGTATGGTGTGGGAAGGTGAGCCCCAGATTCCCAGAATGTGGAGGAAGAGTTCAGTTCCCAGGAAGCTGGAGGGCTGGGCACGGCAGATATGCTGTGGCTGCCTCTCCAACTCCTAGGCAGATTCTTGCAAAACGACCCTCTCCCAGGCGATGGCATTTCTACCGTTCGTGGGTAAAGTCACCCCAGCACATGTACATATGTATCGAAACATCTCAGGCTTGCTCTCAGTGCTTATTTGTGATGGTTTGGTTTTTAGCTCAGCATTGACAGCCCCACTCCAATAAATTAATGCTCACACTTCAACTGATGTATTTGGAAAATACAAGTTTATGAGCTAATGTGTAATTCTGACCCACATGAACTCTCACTAAAAAATTAAAAGTGTGTTTCAAGCTAATAAGCACTGGGAGGGAAGGGGCAGGGGAGGAGTAGAGGAGGGAAGGGGAGAGGGCAGAGGAAACACTTAATATCACTGTCTTCATATCTAACCATCATCCCAAAGTTCCTTTCACAATTCCTCTCAAGGGACTTTCACACCTTCAAAACAAAACCCTGAATCTGCCTTTAACCTCTTGGAGGTGAGCAAGCAGATGATTTCCCTGTGGGACGGGGACGGTAGATCATGACCTTGAGGACATTGAGTATCAACTTATTTCCTGTTGAAAGCATCCGCACTACCCTCATGAACCAAGTAGCTGTATCCAGTGGGCTAGTGAAGTCTATTGCTTTTGCTTTTATCTACTCACATTTGCTAGTTTATTCTGAGACTTTGCTACAAGAAATAACATGTTAATTACTTTAAAGAAAAAAAGTCAAAGAAAGCTATGAAGGATTTAAACAAAAGAATAACATGTTCTGCTTTACATTTTAAAATAATACTGTTTCTGTGGTGTATAAAATAGAAGAAGGGCGAGGAGTCGGGAGGCTATGGAGCAGTAATCCCAAGGAAAGATGGTAGACAAGAATCGATAATATCTGACGATGGATTAGCTATGAAAGGTAAGAACAGTAAAATCATCAAAGATGAGTTCCAGGTTTCTGGGATGAGCAGCTGGAAGTATAGGCTGCAAGAGAAGTGGAATTGGAGGGGAAGGAAAGATCAAAAGTTCAGTTTTAGCCATGTTCAAATGCAGAAGTTTCCTGATGAAAACATCGGGAAAGAGCAGCAGGATAAAGCCCTCTGGAACCCCAGAGAGAGAGGTGCGTGCTGAAGAGGGAAAAAATAAGAGTGCACTTTCGAGTTGTAACTGCGCTTCTGCCTTTGTTGTTGTTTAATCAGATGTGCTTTTATCTCCTTTCGCATCTTCAGACATTACTGTTAGCAGCAGAAGAGATGCGCCTTATTTTAAGGCTGCTGTGAATTGTCTGCCATCTGGTGGACAGTCATGGAAAGCACTGTGAATGTACCTCATCCAATGGACTGGAAATGTGGCGGCCGAGACGAGTAACGCAACTTTTATAATCTTTGTCTTACTGGCAAACACTTACCTCTTTATGTCTCTCATTGGGGAAAGTTGACTGCCACACCAAATGTGCAGCAGTGAAAAGGTTTATGAAAGGAATCTAGTTTTGTAGTTATAAAATCAAAAATTATAAGTATATTTTGAAATTATAAGTATAATTTCAAAAACTGCATTTTCGGGGAACTACATCAGAGAGGATGTAGCCTTCGGGCTCTTTGACAGGAACCCCCCACCCCCGCCCACCCCGGGTAGCAGCCAGCTTGCGCTGGAATTGGCTCAGGCTGCCTCATGGAGAGCACATCTCCTCCCAAGCCTGAGTTCAGAGATTGCAGGTTGATAGCTTGAAACTGGCCACGTAGAAGTATTTATACTAAAACAAATCAACAAAAATGTCAAACCAGAGTTTTTTGTTCAGAAGGTCAGTTTACCAGCACACCATGCACATATCTCTTTTCTCAAAATTCCACCGATTAAAAAAAATACATTCCATGAAATACTTGTTTAAAAAATTGTTTTGCTTAAACACACATTTCAAAATTTAGAAGACCACGAAATCTTTTAGGAAAAGCTATTTTAGTTTTCTATATTTTTTCTTTTAGTTGGGGGAGCCCAACTGAATGTTAAGAAGATTATTCATTATTAAAATTACTACAAAAAGTAAAATATCTCAAACTGTGGCACTCTTAGTAGAACCATTACCAGTCTTGGCTTTTGGATTTCTTGTAATAATGATTGTCAGCTAATAGGTTCAAAGAATGGCTATACAGCTCCAAAGTCAGGACCCAGGAATCTAAAAGCTTTATATATGCTTCAATGGAGAAATATGCTCTTTGAGACTTTCCTAGTCTGTGTTTAAAGGGGTGGACTGCCGAGCTGTAAGTTCTTGTTGTATTTGTCTGATGGCTCAGAAATAGTCCCTCTGATGTTTCTGAGGGCAGGGTGATGAGCCTACCTTTGCCTTCAGTTACACTGCCATAAAGAGGCCTAAAGGATAAATGTGAGGGAATTCGTGTTTTAAATCCAAATCTCTTGTTAACGCTGAAGGCTAAGTCCTAGACATAAAGCTCTCTACTGTGCCACATTCTAAAACAGGATTTTCAGATTGTATGGGTTCCATAACCCTCAGATCAAAGAACGTGCAGCCCTCTGCTTTCTGAAACAGGAATGGATTGGCCTGTTTCACATCAGCTGAGGTTCAGTATGGCAGAGAAATTCCGTTTAATGGAAGAATTCACAAGCTCCTTCGACTGACCTTCAGAGGTAAGAAGTGATAGTATTCCGTCATTGGTGCAAGTGGATCCAGATGGGGATTCCAACAGAAAGGGGGTTTGAGTTGAATCATGAGGAGGCGAAGGAGACGCATTATTAGGTATCAAGGGTGACAGCTGGAAACGTTTGATGCTGACGTAATACATGCACAGCCAGGGAGACTCAACTTGCACTTCTTGAGGATGGCTGTTTTTGTATCTCCTACACCTGGCATAATACCTCAAAAATATTCGTTCATTTTTTACACAGTTATACAGGTAAAAATGAATGCAGTTGTTTATTTAATGCTTGTTTTCCCTAGCAGACTACCAGTGCATAAAGAATTGTATCTGCCTTGTAAATACTGTATCCCCAAGTGCCTGGCATGGAGGAGGGAATTCATAAATATTTATTCAATGAGCAAGTATAATGTAGGTATTAGGTATGATATACAGATATTAATAGATATGAAATCCAATGCAGGTCCTTTTAAATTTGTTTTGTGGATCGTCCAGCTTACCTAGAATGCCATTCTGGTTTTTATCGGTAATCATGTCAAGGAAATTAGGATGCCTTATTCAACCATCTCATAATATTCAAGGTTTTGATTTTTCCTGGTTTCTGGGATTCTTGCCAGACACTAACTGAGGGAAGAACAATTCACCTCTACTGCTTAGGGTGTTATTCTCCCTACTCTTCTTTAGAGAACATGAGGTCTATGGTTCTCCTGAGTTACTTAGTCATTGATTTCCCCCCTGCCTTTCCTTTTCACAGAATGAAGGAGCCTGAAATAAAGGCAGAAAAATATGTTTTAGGCAAGGTTAATGGCAAGAGACTCTCCCAGACTAGTTGCAGTGTGTGTATTCGAGTGCTGAGGGTCTAGTGTTGTTCTTCTGACCATATCCTTTCTAGTTAATAAAACTACAAGTATCTCCACTATAGTTAGACATCAGATGGCCTAAACTCACAATCTACATCATTCACCAGAATGGGAGTAAAGAATATGCACTGCAGGAAACTGGGTGCTTTTTTTGCTTTAAAAGAGGAGACACTGGTGAAATATGGGACAGCAATAGAAAATGGGGAGGAGCTGTAGTTTTATGATTTTGATGGTGGGAAGGAGGCCCAAGAAGAGACTGGATGATCTTTAGAGCACAGGCAAACACAAGGCCCGTGGGCCGAATTCAGCTCTCCACCTTGTTTTATCCAGCCCTGCACCTTGTTTCTGTCCAGCGGCAGCACCGAGCTCCTTGCCCCTAGTTGAGGAGTGTTACATTTACACAGTCCTAAAATTACATTCAGCCCTTTGAAGGCAACCACGAGGCTGATGAGGCCACCGGTGAAAATGAGTTTGACACCCCTGCTTTAGAGGGTATTCGGAATGAGAGGTAATAAAGAGCCCCAAACTTAGTGTCCTGTCTGCAAGAGTTTCCCATATTTAAGTTGGATTAGACCCTGGGGCCTGCTTCATTTGATGACTGAGCATTTGTACATCGGTTCGAATGGTTCATAGCTCCCCAAATTAGTCCTGCACGGCAAAGTGCAGTGACGGGATGAAGGACGGGGAAAATGAAAAACGTGGCCTATGGGAAAGGGAGGTCTGGCATTGGAAGGTCCACAGCTCTGTGGTTGGTATAAGGGGGCTCAGTAGTGAAAGGAAAAACGGTCTAGTTATTTGTCTTGATGATAGGCGATGGGCCTCTCAACGAGACAAAGTTAATAAAGGAAAAGCAAGTGATGGTTGACGAAAGAAGCAAAAGGACACCGAAAAGAAATGGATCGAAATGGGGAGGAGGGATCAATCTTTCTGAAGAGACATAAATCAAATCAGGGCTGAGTTGCACCAAATTTCTAGGTGTCAAAAGCGTTCTAAGTTCAGACTGTGGTGGTCACTAGCCGATTTGCTGTGAGATCCATTATTCCAAGCCCTTTCCTTGCTCTACTCGGAATCACAGCACATGTCTAGGCTAAACTATATTTCTCACTATGCTTTGCCAGTTGGCTTCTGTTTAGGTTCAGGCAACAGGAAGTACAGGTGGGGACTGGAGGGGAGAATGAAAGGAAAAGCGTCCTGCCACTACGAAGGCACAGTGATCCACCACGTACAACACTTCGAGTGACTTGGAAGGCTGCCAGTTTTGACTGAATTCAGAAAAAGAGATTGCTCCTGGGTACAATTACTCTTCATCTCTAGACCTGAGAAAATAAGAAAACAAGTTATCTGCCTCTGACATACCTGGAATTCAATGGTGAGACCGATGCAGGATAACAGCTATAGACATTCCAGTTCAAAAGGGAGGAAAGGGAGGTAAAGCCCTGACTGGTGTGGCTCAGTGGGCTGGGTGTTGTCCCACTAACTGAAAGGTCAGGGGTTCGATTCCTGGTCAGGGCACGTGCCTGGGTTGCAGCTCAGGTCCCCGGTTGGGGGTGTGCAAGAGGCAACCAACTGATGTTTCTCTCCCTCTCTTTCTCCCTCCCTTCCCCTCTCTCTAAAAATACATAAACAGACTCTTTTAAAATGAAGGTAAAAGGAGTCTCTGGTCCACAACAGTTTTGAAATACAATTGGGTGAATGTTGGAAGTTCCTCAATTAGGTTCTTTGACTTGGGAGTAATCCTCCATCGATCTTGGCTCTGCCCTCTGGGTTCCTGGCTCAGTGCTCGGAGTCACGGAGTCATCCTTCCTTTTCACGGAGGGTGGCGCGGATTCAAAGATGAGCGGGTTTACCAGCCTGCTTCCTGCGGGTGAAACTGGGGGGGTCCGACAGCCTTCTTTTGTTTTGTATCTCTCTGTGCTTCCAATTCCAAGTTGGCATCATTTCTGCTAATAAATTTCTTTAGAACTTTAGGATCCTCATATATTTCAACTACCTGCACACAAGTTACCGTCTCAGACTCTAATTTCTTGTGGAGTTCAGATTAAGATAGAAGGAGCGCATAAACCTGCATAAATGGGATGCTACAAAATAGGAGGGATGGTAAGCAGGAAGTTCTCCCCACAGAATGATGCCCCCAATCCCATTTCCCATATAAATTCCTTAGACTATTTTTAACAAAGCACACAAAAGCATTCCAAGATATAGTATCTTAACTCTCTCGTTCATAAAGCCAGAACTTCCACTGGACACTAGATTGGACTAAGCTGGCAAGTGGAGCTCACTTAGTTTCTGTTGCAGAGAGAGAACTTTATAAAATATCAACCTGGCAGAGCTGGAAAGCTCAAAGAAAGCAACAGAAATATTTAAACATGAAGGAGAAGACCATTAAGGAACATTTATCACAAAACAGCAGTTCCTTCAGTTATCTCTGCCTTCATGTCACCTCAAGTAGTGACTACCATTCACTCTGCTCTGGTGGAGTAACTATCATTGACTCTGTTCTGGCCAAGGCATTTGTCAAATCATGAAGCTGAAATGACAGTCAGGTCATATGTTTGGGGGCGGGGTAGGGATGGAAACACAAAGGAAGGAAAATCTGACAATTGGGAGAAGAGTTACGAGGAAAACCACGTGTGGCTAGGACGGAGAACTAATGGGAGCTTACGAAAGGGACTCGAGTCAGAGTCATCTAGCACAGTGAATGTTTCAATCCTCACGTACAACTTCTACAATGATCGCCTTAAGATTAACCTGGCCGCATGGTCAGGGCCATCATTCCCTTTCTCTGACATTGCCCGGGTGCTCTTTGAAATGTCTAGAGACAGGCTATCGTTTGGTTGGGTGTATTTTATGTGCAAGCCCAGCACCGAGCTAATTGCTCTGCATACAATTTCACAACATCTTTACGAGGATAGATGCTATTATTATCCTTTCCTCTAATTATGAGGAAACTGTTAACCCCAGTTAGGAGGTTGAGCAATTTGCCCAAGGTCATGCAGCTAGTAAATGACAGAGCCCACACTCAGTTCATGGCTGCTGACTCTAAAGTTATGGTCTTTAAACATAGCATCACATTGCTGCCTCAGGCTTCAAGACAGGAGATCTCAAAAAATGTTTTTGTAATATTTAAACATATTTTAAGTTTTTCCATATCTTATTTTAGTCTCTTAAACTAGTTAGCCTAAAATTTATGTTCTTCTCTGTAAATGCAAACGAATTTATAGTGACAGAAAGCACACCAGTGGCTACCTGAGGATAAGAGAGGGTAGGGGGGATGGGGGGCAAGAGGAAGGAGAAAGAAAATGACACACAAAAACTTTAGGGAAAGATAAATATTTTTATGATCTTGATTGCAGTGACAGTTTCACTATTGTATATATCTATGTCAAAACTTATCAAATTACCTTTTAAATGTGTGCAGTTTATTGAATGTCAATTATACTTCACACTACAGACGAGGATGTAGTTACCAACAAGTGAGAGTGTCTTGTCCAAGATCAGCCAGAGAGGTGGTAGCAGAGACAGAATAAAAATACAACTCTACGGCGGAGAGGGGATTACAGGAACTACTATAAAGGACACATGGACAAAATCAAGGGGGAGGGTGGAGATGGGGGAGGGAGGGGGGTTCAGCTGGGGTGGGGTGGAGGGATGGGGAGAAAAGGCACACAACTGTAATTGAATAACAATAAAAAATTTTAAAAAAAGAATGAAAACAAGAAAAATACAATTCTAAAGATTTTTGAATATCATTTTTTCCCTTCAGTTTTATAAAGTATCCCCACATGGTTTCAAAAGGATTCGAAGAGACATAAAACACCACAGAGGACTGTGTTTGAGAACACTTCCAGGTGAACATACGTCAACTGAGCACTGGAAACCCACTGTGCATCCTCCGATGAAAAAGTCCAGTGCTTCTTTCTAGAAATTTGTCGTCACATGCAATCTGAGAACTGCGTATTTTTAAGAATTCTAAAATTGTGTAACCAGCAGGGGGCAACTAAATACTTTAGAAATAGCGTCTTGCGCAGAAGAACGTATTAAAATCGGAGACTTGGCATTCCCAGGTGTGCAGAAGAACCGAATTCCTTCCACAACGGCAACTGATGCCCTGCCTCACCTTTCACAGCGTTGAGTTGGAGACGACAATTGGAGCACGGTCCTCAGCAGACACACTGTGAAACCGCAGTCGAAGGCCTATGCGCGGCAGATTATTCCGGTTGTTTTTTCAGTCTACAAAGTTCTTTGTAAAACTCTATGATTTTGTAACCAATGAGTTTTTTGGAAAAGTTCTCATATTATAGAAAATATTGTAAACATTGACTTTTTCTGTGGGTTATTCTAGGATTCTGCAATTTCACTCGACATTCTAAGATCAAAGTAAATAAGGTTTACACAGGATCTTGTTCTTAACCTAAAATTTCATAACGTATCATTTACTAATCTTCTTTTATAGAGACTAATTTTAAGGTTGTTATATTAGTCATGGTTCTCCGGGAAAAAAACCCCAAAACACCTAAATATATACATATATTCTTCCCTTTTACTTCAACCTCAAAATGAAGCCAATATCAAAACTTACTAATTCTTTCTCCAACACATAGCTCCATCCTAGCTGAAGCCACATTTAGCTCTTGTCTGGACTTCAGCCCTAATATCTGGTCTCTCTGCTTCCCCTTTACCCTCATCAAGTCCTTAAGGAGAAGCTACAGTGATCTTTTTAAAAAGCACATTTGGTCAGGTCACTTACCTGCTAAAAACAACCTGGTGTGCGTGCACTCTGAATAGAATTAAGACTCTAACCATGCCCCGCAGCCTCCTGCAGGGTCTGGCCTCTATTAACTGCTTCAATTTAATTACCAGCCATGCCCGTTTTACTCAGTATAGCGTATATTCAGTTCCTAGCATAATGTGATTCTCAAAAGTCACTCAGTGACTATTGAAAAATTAATGGATAGCGATGGTGACTTAAGTTTCAGATATTCAATGTATTTGTGGCGAAGCACCTAGCGGGGCGCCACAGTCATTAGTGAGTAAACGTGCGACCACGCCGCTCAGGGGAGCAGACTTGGCTAGAGACAGAGTTGGTAGATTAAAAAAATAAGAACACAAGATTCATTTCCCTCCTTTTTCTAGGAAGATATACAGAGTGGAAGGAGAAAGGGGCTGAGTATGGAATTTGGAGCAAAAAAAATACAGAAAGATAAACTAGCAAAGGAGACTGAGGAGCAGCCAGAAAGGTAAGAGGGAAGCTAAGAGAGTACGATGACAAAAAAAAAAAAAAAAAAAAAAAAAAAAAAAAAAAAAAACTAAAGAAAAAGAGAATTTCTGCCCCAAAGCAGACAAGAGGCATACAAAGGAGCTGCCAGTTGGCGACCACTCCTAGAATGAAAGGCTATGCGGATCTAGTTCTAAGGCAGCCCTTAAGGGCCATGGTTAAGACGCAGAGACAAAGTCAGTCAGAAGGCGGAAAGAGGCTTTGCAGAAGTAACCAGCTAGGCTGGTGCTCTGGCAGGGCCCCCCCCACCCCCCGTGCTGAAACACACATGCTTGTGCTGATAATGATTCAGAAACTATGTGTAGGCTCAGTAGAAAATAGTGATTTTTTTGAAAATCACCGTTTGTTATTATAAACATAGTATATGCATGGTAGGTCAGAAACTAAATATAAGCAAAATAGGAAAATAAAAACAATCGTATTCCTTATCCAGAGATTACCACTGTTAACAGCTTATTGTGTACCTTTAATTGTCCCTATATTTGCATACAAATAAATAAATATGTATTTTAAACCAAAATGGCATCATATTCAATGTGCAGTTTTGTAACCTATTTACTTTTTTAAAATCAACAATCTCTACCTTCCCAAGTCAATAAATTTTCATCTAACCTAAAAGCCAAATTCAGATTTTCCCATTAGTTCCCAAAATATCCTTACTATAAAAATTAGTAACTAAAAATAAACAATTACTATTTATTTTTCCTTCCCTGTAGGAACCATAGGTGAGGGTAACCAAATAGCTCCAGGTAATAAAGACAAGCTCTAGTTTACTGAAGAAAGTCAGAATATAGAAAGAATGATGGAATTAGAATTATTTTGCAATTCTTACTGAGATTATTGACTTGTGTAAGGGTTTTCAACAGGTGTTAAAGCTTAAAATTTATGTTTGAAGGGGAACCAGACATCTGCAAAGTATCAAAGTAATGTTAAACAAATTATTTTTTGGCCACTAATTTATAAAGTAGGAATGAGACTATCATATCATTAATTCAGTTATCAGCCTAAGCATCAAGCAAATAGCATGAAAGATGCCATATAAAAATATAATACATCAACCATAAGTATTCTAGCCCAAAATGTTTAACTTGAGTTCATTAAGTCTTTACCTGTAACATCTTTCAACGACATTAGCTTTCAAAAAGCCATTTTTGCACTTATAAAAAACCACAGATAAGATGTTCTGGGTTGCTAAGCAATACTGCGAAGGCAGAAGAATAAGGACATGCATGCATTTCTGTATTGTGCTTAGAGACATATTTTGTTTTACTTTGATCTATTGTACTGAGTAAGTTTGGCGAGAGTGGATTGGCTTAGATTGTTGACTCCATGCACTGTAAGAGGAGGTCTGCTTGAGAGTCTTAGGTGAGTGGAAGACACAGCTCTGGCTCCTGGTTGCTGAAGAAGTGGCTTTCATTCTCACATCCCATGGGACATCCTGCTACTTGAGTTGGGATTGTGCAGATTCTTAAATATATCAGCTTTCATGACCTGACGTTGCGCCCATGTCTTCTGTAATTCTCAGAACGAGGGCGGTTCTGCAAAAGTCTTAGTAGGAGGTTGGTAGAGTGTACGGTCTGTGTGTAATTTTCTTACAACTGCGTGGAGTGATAACACAGTGATATTGTGTAGAATGTAATATTCCCCCAAACAGGAATCATAATAGTGTATATTCCATGAGTTATTTAATTCTTATAACAGCATTGTAAAATTGGCTTTTTAAAAAACTCCACGGATGAGGAAAAGAGCGTTGGTGAGGTTTACACAGCTAGTCGGCGATGGGGCCAGGATGAGAACTGAGGCCTGACTTTACAGTTGAGCTCAACCCGTCTACATTACACTACTTCAGTGAGTCAAATCTGTGCTGATGAACCTTGCAATATCAATTGAAGTGATTTTGAGATTTTCTTTGGATCTGATAGTAGCACTAACTGGTAACAGTTTCTGGATTATCAGTGCTAACCTGGTGGGAACATCTGTGCATGAAATGAAAGTGCTTAGTTCTTGTCAAATATTAGCACTGGAAAAATAAAACATTAACCGAACACTTTCGATTTTTTTCAGGTAACAGTCAGTGCTATTCAAGGCAAAGCCTAAATTATTTTTACTTGAGATTTTTTGCTATTTTTTATGAATTCGACAGTTGTGCATTTGGAATCTGTTCAAATTCTACTTGTAGCTGAATCATTTGAATGCCAGAGAAATCAGTACATCTGCTTCTTAGCATCTCTAGGGTAATCTGTATTTGCAGAAAGCTTTATGTAAATTTGGACATGTTAACATGCTCAATCTGATTTATTTACCGTAGGTCACGTGATGTTAGCGTTTCTCTGGGGCTTAAAGAAGTTTGCAGCGAGTAGCAAGTAACATGAGTTGCTTTTGAATTGAATACTTTTACTAACAAAAAGCATTGACATGAAGGAGGGAAAGACAACTATACAGGGTCTGGCAGAAGTGACGCCATTGAGTGTGGTTGGTTAGGGTACGTGAATGTCTCTCACAAGGTGAACAGCAATTTGAACATTTCACCTAAAATGTCATATGCTGTGCTTCAGTGTGATGTTGTTATGTTACAGGATTGCATGCTTATGATTTTGTAATACAAGACTTTTTATGTAACAAAAAGGGGCATTATTTGCACCAGACCGTGTATTTGAGTCGAAAGTAGCAAGTAGTAGTGGTGGAGTACGTTCCCACCACCCAGCCTACAGGTGGGGAAAAGAAAGCAATGTATTTGCAAGTTTTTTTTCTGAAGCAGAGGCCCAGTTATAGTTTAGAGTTGTGGGTCTCTAAGAAATGAGACATTTAAAAAACAACCTAATCACAAATTATTATCATATCTAAGATAATTACCAATAATTCTTTAATATCATGTAATACCCAGTCAGTATTAAAATTCCCCTCATTGTCTCACTAATGTATTTTTATAAAAGTGATTTGTTTGAACCAGAATCTTAAAAAAGCCCATGCATTGCATTTAGTTGGTGTCTACTGAGTGTATTTTAATCTATAAACAGTACCCTCCTTTGTGTTCCTTGCCTTTATTTGTTGAATAAAAGTCGTTTTCTTCTAGAATTTTCCCTGTCCTTAGTTTAGATCATTGTATTCATATGGTGTACTACGGTTTGTAATGATTTAAGGAAGGACTGTTAGGATGTAAATGACGTCAGGTCCAAGGCTACTGTATTTGGCTGACAGAAAAAGGAAGTCAGTGGGGAGTAATCAACAAGGTGGGACCACCAGAGCAGAAGTTTCTGGCCATCTCGGGAAAGGAGCTGACATTCAAAGATGAAGTCTCAGGGAAAGGTGTGCCGACTCCAGTGCACTTCCAGAAGGGTGTTAACAGGGACTAAGGGTGAAAGAAAACGACTGAGGAAGTCTGGTAGGGACAGCCTGGTCTCAGCTGTGCACGTAAGAATACTGGACAAAAGTACGGCTCCCACAGGAAGTGCCTGAAAAACAACTGGGGAGAATATCAGGAGGGCCCGGATGAGAGAGATGAATCTGGCAGGAGCGCAGTAGACAGCTGTTTTTGGAACATAGGGTACGTGCCTTCTTTCGCCATCGTGTCATGGTGGGTCAGCAGTGTTCTGGAGTGGTAAGAGATAGGAAATACCCAGGAAATTTGGAGGCAGGCACCTAGGCAGGGTTTGTCGTTGTTTGGGAGGGGTGGTGCTAGACAGGGCTACCTGACGATGCTGTGGGTATGGATGGCACCTTCACTCCCAGCAGAGAACAGCAGAACTGACAGTTCTGAAACACACTAGTTTGTAGGTTGGACAAGGCCTTTGCTGATATTGCATCCATTTCAGGAAAGAGGTGGAGAAACCTACAGATACTTGATAATGCTTTTGTAAATGGGATGGGCCTTTAACCCAGTAAAAACTAGTAGCTTATTAAATTGAAAGACAATGTACAATCTGGTCTATATAAATTGAATTACTTGTGACTTCTCAGAAAGTCTGTAGATGTGTAAATACGGGTTGAACAAAGCTAACTGGATAATCTACACTAGTAAAATGAGTACATAATCTTTTATATGTTTAAAGATACAGACATGAAAGTCATTTGGACATTCTGCAGTGAAATGATAGATTTGGTTTTATCAAGAAAGTACTACAGAAGTATATTTTGAATAATCTCATGTGGTTGAGGGAAAGAGAGAGAGTAAAGCTTGGTAAAATAAAAGTAAGACATAGTTTCTTTGCATTATAGTTAAAACTTTGGAAGCGTAAGGGCTTATTTATTTGTTCTATGTTTCCTACATTTACATCATTGTGATAAACAGCTTTTTATACATTTTCATGAAACTGAAATGAAGAACATATTTACACTGGAAATGGGTAGGTATCAGAAAGACATGGGCTCTTCTTTTTAAATTTTACTTGGAGTTTAGGATGCCCTCTGAGTTGAATTAAAACTCAGGAGCCAATTCTTACATCCTGAGCATAAATTTCTAACTATTTCCAGAGATGGCGTTGAAAGTCATAGCACCTAATTTTGAATAGGCAAGGTGGGTGGAAGGAGTAGGCAGAGCTTTTCAGTAAGACTTAATTGTCCTTTATCTGTGAAGACATGATTATATAATTCATTATGATGAACTTTCATTTTTAGACCTCTATGGTGGGAATCATTAACGCTTCGTAGATCTGTGAACATTGTATATTATTCTACCTTTTGTTCCTCTAAATCATGGTCTCCTAAATATACGCTAATTTCTTAGTCTGATTATTAATAAGTCATCTTCACTGGTACATTATGCAAATTTAAATTAAAAAGTCATTATCAAGAAAAACTTGAAATGCTGTACCAGTACACCTACTTAAAAGAAAATACCAGTAAAACATTAATACAGTTCTACCTATATTAATGAGAAAAGGAAAAAAAAGGAAATGCTCGATGTTGTTGCTTCTAAAGGCGTGTACTAGGTGGAGATAATTATACGAATGGGTATAACACTTGATCTGATGAGGTCAATAGGTATAAAGCAAGAATTTTATTGGACTTATTTGGGTGTTACGCATATGAGAGATTGTTATTTTTTCCTTTAAAACATTATCAGAATAATTTAAGAGCCCGTGTTGTAGAATCACTGGGTTTACACTTATGTGAATATTTCCCACTTTCAGTGCTCTTCCTCTCGTCTCACCTCAGACCTTCCACTTGAGATCATTTTATTTCTGTCTAAAGAAGGAAGTTTCATTAGAATTTGTGTTAGTGAGACTGTATTAGCAGCAAACTATGCTTTTGATTGCCTGAAAATGCCTTTATTTTGGCCTCATCCTTGAAAGATCTTTCCACTGGGTATTGACAGTCATTTTCTTTTGGCTCAGAGAAGACGTCGTCCAGTCTTCTGGTTTCCACTGTTACTGACGTAAGTCAGTTACCGGACACTTGGAGGATAATCTGTGTTTTTTCTCTGCTACTTTAAAGGTGTTCTTTTTTGGTTTTGGTGTTCTATGTAGTTTCACTACGGTGTATCTAAGTGTGGATTTATTATTCTTTAGCTTGCTTGGGATTTGGGAGACTTAAGTCTGTGGGTTGGAGGCTTTCATCAGTTCTGGAAAGTTCTCAGTCATTATCTTGTCAAATATTGCCTCTGCCCTATATTCTCTTTCTTATTTTCCTGGAGCTAATTAGATTAATTTTGGGTCTCACAATGTCTTCCATGTCACTTAAAGTATATTTTACATTTTTCATTTCTTTTTCTCTTGTGTTTGCGATAATTTCCCCAACTGTACTTCCCAGTTCACTAGATTGTACATTTGCTGTGTCAAACAGACTGTTAAACCTGCCCTGAGTTTTAAATTTTAATAATAATTTTTATATATTATTATATATATCATTTTATTTTTTTCAGTTCTCTAAGTACTCTTTTTTCAAATATCTCCAGTCATATTTTATAGCTTATTGTTCTCTGTTCACATTTTCCCAAACTTGCCTTTTATCCCTTCATCCATATTTTCCATAATTACCTCATAGTCTGCGCCTGGTGATTTCAGTGTCTGGTGTCCTCTTGAGTCTGTTTCTTCAGTCTTATGTTTACATCATTTCTCACTAATGGGGTCTTATTATTTCTGGTTATTTTTTGAAATGTGAGCTGCTAATTTTCCTCAGAATTTTATTTATAATCATTCTGTAACTCTTAAGATGAAGATGAGTTCTTCCGGAGATGATTGACATTCGCTTCTGCCAGATACTGAAAGCACTACCAGTTAAAAATGATCAGATTGAGATGTTTGGAATCACCCAGGCAGTAAGAATTCAAGTTACATTTTTGAGGGAGAGCTGGATTGTGACTCCAAGTTCTCAGATATGATTTTGTTTTCTCCCCTGTCCACTAGCTGACAAGGTTTAAGACAGTTAAATTTTCTTTGTAGAGAGTGGTGTGTATGCTAGTAAGGGGCAAGTTTATTTCTAGCACATCTCTACACTGAAGGAATAATCCTTGGAATCACAGCCCTGAGTGTGTGTGTGTGTGTGTGTGTGTGTGTGTGTGTGTAGGGCTGGTCATGAGTCTTTTCTCTTATAAGGCGATGAACACCAAAGCTTATGTTAATTGGGTTTAGCAACTGCCCTTTAGGGTAAAAGGCTGGTTTTAGACCCTATTGAACTCTCTCCGTTCTCCCTTCATTTCATTTTTGATGTAGTAATTTGTTACTTATTTCCAGTTAATGAGTACATTTAATAAACTTAAAAAATAATTTTCTAGGAATTTTGTTTTCCGTGTGATCACTGATTGAAATACCTGGTCAGTGACATTGAAAGGAACAGAAGCCTAATTTTTTCTATTTTATTTTTTAAAGTATACTTAATTGATTATGCTATTACAGATGTCCCATTTTTTCTCCCTTTTATTCCCCTTCGCCCTGCACCCCTCCCTCACCAGCATTCCCCACTCCCTTAATTCATGTCCATGGGTTGTACACATAAATTCTTTGGCTTCTCCATTTCCTCCCTTTATTCTTAACTGCCGCCTGTCTAGTTTGTACCTACCAATTATGCTTCTTATTCCCTGAACCTTTTCCCCCTTTTCCCCCCCTCCACCCACTAATAACTTTCCATGTGATCCCCATTTCTGTTCTAGTTGTTTGCGTAGTTTGTTTTTGTTTTAGTTTAGGTTCGGTTGTTGATAGTTGTGTTTGTGGTCCTATTACTGTTCATATTTTTGATCTTCTTTTTCTTAGATAAGTCCCTTTAAAATTTCATATGATAAGGGCTTGGTGATAAACTCCTTTAACTTGACCTTATCTGGGAAGTACTTTATCTGCCCTTCCATTCTAAATGATAGCTTTGCTGGATAGAGTCATCTTGGATGTAGGTCTTTGCCTTTTATGACTTTCCAGCCCCTTCTTGCCTGCAAGATTTCTTTGGAGAAATCAGCTGATAGTCTTATGGAAACTCCTTTGTAGGTAATTGTCTCCTTTTTTTCTTGTTGCTTTTAAGATTCTCTCCTTATCTTTAATCTTAGGTAATGTACTTATGATATGCCCTGGTGTGTGCTTCCTTGGGTCCAACTTCTTTGGGACTCTCTGGGCTTCCTGGGCTTCCTGGAAGTCTATTTCCTTCACCAGATTGGGGAACTTCTCCTTCATTATTTTTTCAAGTAATTTTCAATTTCTTGCTCTTTCTCTTCTCCTTCTGGCACACTTATGATTTGGATGTTGGAATGTTTAAAGTTGTTGTGGAGGTTCCTAAGCCTGTCCTCGTTTTTTTGAATTCTTGTTTCTTCATTCTGTTCTGATTGAATGTTTATTTCTTCCTTCCCTTTCAAATCATTGATTTGAGTCAGGGTTTCCTTCTCTTCAGTGTTGGGTCTCTGTATATTTTTCTTTTTTTTAAAGTATTTTTATTGAGTATGCTATTACAGTTTTCCCATTTTTTCCCCTTTATACTCCCTCCACCCAGCCCCCCCAATTCTGCAGCATTCCCCCTCACTTAATTCATGTCCATGGGTTGTACATATAAGTTCTTTGAGTCCTCTGTTTCCTATACCATTTTTATTTTTCCCTATTTTATGCCTACTAATTATGCTTCTTCTTCCCCATACCTTTTCCCCCTTATTCCTCCCTTCCCCCTCCTCACTGAACTCCCTCTGTGTGATGTCCATTTCTCGATTCTGTTCCTATTCTGGTTGTTTGCTTAGTTTTTGTTTTCATTGTTTTTCTTTTCTTTTAGGTTCATTTGTTAATAGTTGTGAGTTTGTTGTCATTTTATTGTTCATATATTTGATCTTCTTTTTCTTAGATAAGTCCCTATAACGTTTCATATAATAAGGGCTTGGTGATGATGAACTCCTTTAACTTGACCTTATCTGGGAAGCACTTTATCTGCCCTTCCATTTTAAATGAAAGCTTTGCTGGATAGAGTCATCTTGGATGTAGATCCTGGCCTTTCATGACTCGAAATACTTCTTTCCAGCTCCTTCTTGCCTGTAAGGTTGCTTTTGAGAAATCAGCTGATAGCCTTATGGGAACCCCTTTGTAGGTAACTGTCTCATTTCCTCTTGCTGCTTTTAGGATTTGTCTTTAATCTTGGGTAACTTAATGATGATGTGCCTTGATGTGTGCTTCCTTGGGTCCTACTTCTTTGGGACTCTGGGCTTCCTGGATTTCCTGGAAGTCTATTTCCTTTGCCAGATTGGGGAAGTTCTCCTTCATTATTTGTTCAAATAAGTTTTCAATTTCTTGCTGTCGTTGTTCTCGTTCTATAATTTGGATATTGGAACGTTTCAGGTTGTCCCAGAGAATCCTCAGCCTCTATTCATTTTTTGGGGTTCTTGTTTCTTCTTTCTGTCCAGTTTGATGTTTATTTCTTCCTTTTGTTCCAAATCGTTGCTTTGAATCCTGGTTTCTTTCTTATCACTGTTGGTTCCCTGAATATTTTGCTTTATTTCATTTTGGGTGTCTTTCATTTTCAACCAAACTCAATCAGTTCTGTGAGCATTTTAATTTCCAGGGCTTTAAATTCTCCATCAGATAGGTTGGCAATCTCCTCATCGCTTAGTTCTGAAGTTCTGCTGTGTTCTTTTATTTGGGCCATATTTCTTTGTCTTGGCGAACTGGATAGGTTGTAAGGGTTGGGGCCTTAGGTATTCACCCAGGCAGGGCAACCCTCCTTGCTGCGCTGCCTGTCCGGGGGATGGGATGCAGATTGGGAACAGCTCAACTAGCCTGCTCATCTCTAGCACACTTTACAACAGACTCTCATGTCAGACTGGAAGTGTCTCCCAACCGTGGCAACCTCCACTATAGTCCACGGTCAGCTCTGAGTCTCAGTTTTCCCCTTAAGTCAGTCCCTCCTGTGCAGCTGTGCCAAGATCTGCAGTCAGCCCTGCTCCTTAGCCACCTTGCCATGGTTTTTCTGAGTCAGACCCTGCGGTCTGCCTTACCAGTCTGGTTGTTCTGGATGATTTTTTCTTTAATTCCTTGATTGTCAGAGTTCCATGCAGTTTCATTTTCTGGCACTTTTGGTTGTTTATTTATTTTAGATTGGTTGTTATCCTCCTTTTGGTCGTGCAAGGAAGCAAAGGGTTTCTACCTACGCCTCCATCTTGGCCGGAACTCTCTGCATATTTTTCTTTATTTCACTTTGCATTGCCTTCACTTTTTCATCTATTTTGTGACCATACTCAACCATTTCTGTGAGCATCCAGATTACCAGTTTTTTGAACTCTGCATCTGATAGGCTGCCTACCTCTCTGTTGCTTAGTTTTTTTTGACTTTTAATCTGTTTTTCCATTTGGGCCATTTTTCTTTGTTTCGGTGCACCTGTTACGTGGTAAGGGGTGGAGCCTTAGGTATTCACCAAGGTGGGGCAACCTGCATCATTGCACTGTGGCACTGTATGTGGGGGCGGGGTCAAAGAGGGAACAGTGCCACTTGCTCAACTAGTTTCTGGCTTTCAGTCACTTCCCTTACTACCCACAAGGAAATTGGGCCCTTCTGGTGCTGATTCCCAGGTGGGTGGGTTTGTGTACGTTCTAGGACCCTGCGGGTCTCTCCAACGAGCTCTCCTGTGAAGCTAGGAGTTTCTCCTGCTGCTTCAACCTCCACAGATTTTTACTGTCAGAGGTTTTGAGGCTTTTAGTTCCCCGAGCTGGAACCCTAGGTTTTGCAGTCTGTCTCGCTCCCCAGTTGTTCCTCCCAGTTTATCCACATGCAAATGTGGGACTGCCAACCACTGCCTTGCCACCTGGTCCTCTAGCTGCCGCCTTGCAGTGCTTCTTCTCCACCCCTGCTGCCCATCTCTGCCCCTCCTATGGGTCTGGATGAATGTTTCTTCTTTAACTCCTTGGTTGTCAGACTTCCATACAGTTAGATTTTCTGGTAGTTCTAGTTGCTTCTAGTTTTAAAATTTTTTGTTGTCCTTCTTTTGGTTGTGTGAGGAAGCAATGGGTATCTACCAATACCTCCATCTTCACTGGAAGTCCAACTTTATTTTTTTTTATTGTTGATTGTATTGCAGTTGTCCCAATTTTTCCCCTTTTACCTCCTTCCACCCAGCCCACCCCTCACTCCCACAGTCAATCCCCTCTCCATTGTCCATGTCTATGAGTCATTCATACATGTTCTTTAATCCTTTCCCCTTCATTCCACCATTCCCCTTTCCTCCTCCCCTCCTAAAGTATGTTCCATGTTTCCCTATCTCTGGCTCTATTTTTCTTGCTAGTTTATTTTGTTCATTAGACTCTAGTTATAAGTGAGATCATATGGTATTTGCCTTTGCTTACTGGCTTATTTCACTTAGCATAATAGTCTTCAATTCCATCCATGTTGTCACAAAAGGTAGGACTTCTTTCTTTCTGCTATGTAGTATTCCATTGTGTCGATGTATCATAGTTTTTTAATCCACTCATCTACTCATGGGCACTTGGGCTATTTCCAACACTTGGCTATTGTAAATAGCAGTGTTGTGAACATTGAGGTGCATAAGTTCTTTTGAATTGCTATTTCAGGATTGATTTGTACATCCCCAACAGTGGAATGGCAGGCTCATAAGGCAGTTCCATTTTTATTTTTTTGAAGAAATTCCATACTGTTTTCCACAGTGGTTGCACCAGTCTGCATTCCCACCAACCATGCACTAGGGTTCCCTTTTCTCCACATCCTCACCAGCACTTGTTGATTTGTTAACGATAACCATTCTGACAGGTGTGAGGTGATATCTCCTTGTGGTTTTAATTTGCATCTCTCTGATGGCTAGTGTTGTTGAGCATTTTTTTCATGTCTATAGGCCATCTGTATGTCTTTCTTGGAGAAGTATCTGTTCAGGTCCTTTGCCCATTTTTTAACTGGGTTGTCTTCCTGGTGTTGAGTCATATGAGTTCTTTATACATTTTGGAGATTAAACCTTTGTCTGATATATCATTAGCAAATATGTTCTCCCATAGAGTCAGTTCCCTTTTCATTTTGATGATGGTTTCTATAGATGTACAGAAACCTTTTAATTTGACATAGTCCCATTTGTTTATTTTTTCCTTTATTTCCCTAGCCCTAGGAGATATACCAGCTGAAATATTGCCATGTGGGTTATCTGAAATTTTACTGCCTATGTGTTCCACTAGAACTTTTATGGTATCATGATTTATGAGGTCTGTCAGGAAAAGTACAGCCATTCTAATATAATGAGAACAATTTGTGTGACATCAATGTAGCCTTGGAGCCAAGGAGAGTGGACTGGAACGTGCGTGTGTGAACAGTGATGACTTCACTGTACTAGTCAGTGGAGGTGATAGACGCAGTTGAGTGAGCACGTATATGTGTGGCTATGACATTCAAAATGACTGACCAAGTAGAGCAACAAATCTGCATCAAAGTTTGCATTAAGCTTGAATATTGCTCTGCAGAAACTATTCGGGTGACTCAGAAGGCCACAGCCATGGGCAACTGGTGATTGGCAACTTTGTCAAAATAATACACCTGCTTGTGCATCATGTCTTGTGCAATTTTCTTGTGAAACATCAAATCACCCAGGCGACTCAGCCTCCCTGCAGCCCAGATTTGGTGCCCTGCGACATCTGGCTTTTCCCAAAACTAAAATCACCTTTGAAAGGGAAGAGATTTCAGACCATCGATGAGATTCAGGAAAATATTACAGTGCAGCTGATGGCAATTGGGAAAACAGTGTGAGGCCCAAGGTGCCTACTTTGAAGGGGCCTGAGGCTTCATTGTCCTATATACAATGTTTCTTGTATCTTGTACTTTCTTAAATAAATGTCTCTATTGTTCATCTCACATGGCTGGATACCTTCTGGACAGACCTCATATATTTAAGTCCTTTATCCTCCTGGGTTTATTCTGGTGTATGGTGTTTGGTGGCCTAGTTTCATTTTTTTGCGTGTACTAGTTCATTTATCCCAACACTATTTACTGAAGAGATTATTTTTACTCTGTGGTATGTTTCTGCCCCCTTCATCAAATATTAATTGACCACAGAGACATGGGTTTAATTCTGGGCTCTCCATTCTGTCCCATTAATCTATGTGTCTGTTCTCATGCCAGTCCCAGACTGTCTTGATTACAATGGCCTTGTGATAGAGTTTGATGTCAGGTATTGTGATCCCTCCAACTTTCTTCTTTTTCAGTACTGCTGAGGCTATTCGGGGTCTTATTTGGTTCCATATAAGTTTTTGGAATATTTGTTTTAGATCTGTGAAATATGCCATTGGTATGTTAATAGGAATTGTGTTGAATGTATGGATTGCTCTGGGTAGTACGGACATTTTAATGTTAATTCTTCCAATCCACGAGCACAGTATGTGCTTCCTCATTTGTATCTTCCTCAATCTCTTTCTTCAGTGTTCTAAAGTTTTCCACGTCCAAGTCTTTTACCTCCTTGGTTAGGTTTATTCCTAGGTACTTTATTTTTCCAGAAGCCTATATTCTCATTTCTATTTTGTTTATTACCCCAATTTTCCATGATGTTTTCAAAACAAATCATACTAAACAGAAATACTTAAAATCAATACGCAACACTTTGCAAGCAAATCTGTAGATTTTATAGACTTTTTAATATAAATATTATTGTATGTTTACCACATACTTGGGTGATGATTTTGCAGATGACTATTAGTTTATTTCACTAAATAGAAGTTTAAATATTATTATTTTGTAGTGCATTTAACCTTTAATCCACTCATCTGTTGGCTCAAATTCACTTTAGGTAATTTTATATAACCATTTCAAAAATCTCTGTGTTTTAGAACTGTTACCAAACAAAAGTGGTGTTTGACTCCCCCCCGCCCCCCACCACCCATAGGCAAATTCTGGAGGCAGAGATTTGGTGAGAAAAGGAAAGAGGTCTTTCATTCAAACTCTTCACAATCTAGGAGGATGACAGGCTCCTGGCTCAAAGCCCACCTCCTCCAGAACGCCCAGAGGAAATCCCAGCCACCTTCTGCCAGATCAGTCCAAGACTGAGCCCAGATTTCCTTCTCTCATTTAAAAATACCATCCCTTGGCAATTGCAGGCAGCTGGTACACGATCATCCACGTGGCTTAGCTTGTTCCTGTTGCAGTCTGGCTTTAGACTCCTTCCTGGGGTCTGAGTGTGTCATGTGCTGGCATCAGCCATGTGGCTTCCACGGCAAAAAGATAGCAGAAGCCCACTGTCCATTATGTCCATGAAGTGGGTATGAGAAAGTGACCACATTTCTCCCTTCCCTCAGTTTAAGTCTCCCAGCCCACACTACCAAACACTCTGAGAAGGTCCAGTCTCTCTAGGCAATCTTGTTCTTTTCCCAGGCTCGACTGACAAGACAGGATCTCCTCTTGCCGCCATATTGACCTTCTATAGTCACAGTGGCTGTGTCCTCTGTCACACCCTCCCCAGGGATCAGAAGGGAGTAGGAGGGCTTTTCCCCTAGCCAATCACCTCACTAACTTTTCTCATGCTCAGTCCAATGACCTCCTTCAGCACCGAGTCTTTGTCTCAGTGGGGGTGGGCGCGTATCTGTCCTCACTTGCCCACTAGCTTGGTCAGCAGGGCAACGTGATGCTGCCCCTGCCTCAGGCGGTCGCCTCCCTCAGCCCCTCCTCTGCCCTGTGGTCTGCAGGTCTATCTGTATTAGAACAATATTTATGTTTTCCTTTATTTCATGTTAGTAGCATCAGGTCAGCTGCTGCAGAAACTGTTTCAGAGTAAAGGTCACTTTAGGTCGGCTCCCTGTATTTTCTTATTCAGAGACCCTGTGTGGAGCATGCCTGTCTCACGGCAGCCAGCACAAGACTAAGACTGACCTGAATATTGCACATGGATTTAAAGCAGTTAGCATATGTCACATCTGCTCACAAACCATTCACCAGGGCAAGTCATATGACCAAGAGTAATAATACAATTGACTACACTATTCAAATTCCTGTTGACAACCTTATTTATCTCTGAGGTTGTTTTCAATCTTAATCTTCAAGAAATATCCTCATTAGCAACCTTTGGCAACATAAGCATCTTCATGGATTCTTAATGAGGCTCAAGAAAACACCTGAAGCCACATCTCGTTCATTCTAGGTCAGAGTCGAAATACATTCTGTGGGAAAGGTTATGGCCACTATTGATATGAAGTCAGGCCCTGGACAGTGTGGCTCAGGTGTTTGGAGTGTCATCCTGTAAAACAAAAGGTTGCAGGTTTGGTCCCCAGTCGGGACACATATGAGATACCACCGATCGATGTTTTTCTCCCCCTCTCTCTCTACCTCCCTTCCCCACTCTTTAAAATCAATAAGCAAGTCCTTAGTTGAGGATTTAAAAAAAATAGGATATGAAGCCCTGGCTGGTGTGGCTCAGTGGATTGAGCACCAGCCTGCAAACTGCTGGTTTGATTCCTGGTCAGGGCGCATTCCTGGGTTGCAGGCCAGGTCTCCAGTAGGGGGCACCCAAGAGGCAGCCACACACTGATGTTTCTCTCCCTATCTCTCTCACTCCCTTCCTCTCTGTCTAAACATAAATAAATAAGATCTTTTTAAAAAAGGACATGAACTCACTTGGTATCAGGCTTTCTTTGTTGCAGTCTGTTTTCAGTTTCAGAGTTTGCTTTTTTTGTTGACTTCATTCTGTTTTTAGAAGATGAAAACGTGTGTGGTTCCAAAGTTGAAACTAGAAAAAGTTTCAGCAAGTCTCACTTCCACCCCTGTCCAACCTGTTCCCCATTCCTGTAGGTGATGAGCATGTTTTATTAGCTGCTGCTCTATCTTCCCACTGTTTCATGTGATGTTTTCACAAAAATAAGCAGATGTATGTCCTTTTTCTCCCTTTTCTTTTTTACTTACCTCAAAGGCGGCAGAATCTGTTTTTCTGTGCTGGTACGTTCTGGCAGTGCCTCCACACCAGTACACAGGGGTGGAGAGGGCCACAGTCCTGTGCTGGGCTGCGCAGTTTTCTGTTGGGCGGGTGTAGCACAGCTCAGGGGACCAGTCCCTGTGGGAAGGCGGTCCTGCTCTCACAAGTGACTTCACAGGAAATACCCTTGCGCAGGTGTTATTTCATTTGTTGAGCTCTATCTTCAGGGGAGACTCCTGAATGTGGGGTTGCTGGCTTAAAAAGTAAAAATGTACCTCATTTGTTAAATGTTGTCCAGATGCCCTCGGCCTGGAGCAGCACCATTCTGTATCCCACCCAGAGTGTAAGATGCCAGTTTCTCTAGAGTGGTCCAACTTTAGGGTTTGTGCCCATTTGATAGGTGAAAAATCTGGATGGAGCTCTTTAAATACAAAATACAAAAGCCTATTCCTCCCCTTAGAGATTTTTATTCAATAGTTTGGGCTGGGGTCTGGCCATGTGTGTTTGTACGTGTGTATGTATGCATGTGTGTGTGCATACATACATACATATGTATACATATTATATATATGTATATATATTTTAAATTCCCACTCTGATTTTGTTGCACATCCAGAGCTGAGACTCACTGCCAAATTTGCCGAATTCCCTTTGCCATTGCCGCGAGTAGTTTAAATGAGACTGCCAACACCGGCGTCATTAAACTGTTTTTTCGTGTTTGCCAATTCTTTATCAGCCTTTTGTTTGACCTCTCCTCTGTTCCTAGGTCCTTGCTGCCTCCCGGCCCTGACTTCTGTCTTTCCAAGTGATTTTCTCTTCCCCTCCCCGCCAAGGCCCCTGTTTGCTAGACCTGAGGTCCCTGTCCCTGGACCCCTGGGAGGTCACAGAGCCTTGATGTTGTGGTCTTCAGGTGTCTGACTTTCGGGAGCAGCTGCTGGCATGTGCTGGGGTGGCAGCTGAGCGACTGGTGGAGTTTTCCTGCGGTGAGGATCCGTGTCCAGGGTGGAGTGGCCCACATAGTCACGCCATGGGCTGTGTTAGAATTGAGCCGTATGCTGTTAGCAGGCCTAAGGCACTGAGGGGACCACGGGTTGCCAGCTGTCTGTGTCCCTCCACCTAATGGGAGAGGCCTGAGCATCACTGTTTTACTATGGAAACAGGATGGGTGAGAGAGCATTTAAAATAGCCGCCCCTAGTCTGGAAGACGCCAGTTGGGCAGTGCTCCTTATGGCATCTGCCCTGCAGAAGTCTGCACCTCCGGTGTTCAGACCCTCCCTGGGCCTCCACAGGTCACGTGATCCCTCCAGACAACATCCTGCCCCTGGTCATCTGCACTGGGCCCTCCAACCAGCAGCTGGAATTCACATACCTGAAGAGAGAGCTGCCTCACATGGTCAGTACCAGCCAGCCAGCTTCACCGCTACCTTTGCTGGGGTGGGAGGGAGATTTCTGGGTTCGGGGGCACGCTCGCCAATCCAGAACTGTCACAGGATGAATAGTATCTAGATGTTTATCGAGGAAGGTCTGAGTTTCTCCGCACCCCTCACCCCTTGGGCTGCTAAGTAAGTTTTCCTGACGCCTCCAGCCATCCCCATAGGATGAAGCTCACTCATGAGAAAGTGGCTCATTCCCTTTGCTTCTCTTGTCACTTGGTTATAGTGGCTCCTTGCCTGGCAGGGATACAGGTGCGGGGGCACTTCTCTAGTGGCATACCTCGGGTTTTCAGTGCCCGATCTGTCACAGACGGTGCTTAATCCCAAGTTGCCCACAGGACATGGGGAGCTGGGGTTGGGCGGCCTTGGCACACGCCCACAGCAGTGCAGCTCTGCTGTGCTCTCGCGGCGGTGTGTATCAGATGCCGCCAGTCACCAGGACCGTCCCTTGGGTATGTTCGGTAGGGAGGGTGGCATGTTCCAATCTTATTCCCAGCCGGGGGGTGTTACCCAGCTGCAGGCCTCCCTCACTGCATTCACCTGTGGTCTCTCTACTTGGCTCTGAGCACTAAGGTTAGGAGCCTTTGGGGGGCGTGGCATCAGGAGTGGCCTCCTGGAGGGCCCCTGTCTTTTCTTAGATGGATGAGATAGGTCGCATCCTCTGTAACTTTTGCAATGTGGTCCCCGGAGGGGTGATCTGCTTCTTCCCCTCCTATGAGTACCAACACCAGGTCCATGCCCACTGGGACAAGAGTGGCCTGCTGGCTCGCCTGGCTGTCAGGAAAAAGGTGAGCGACCCCTCAGAGGGACCTTCCACTGTGGGGACAGCGAACCCAGAGTTCCTCCTGGGATTTCTCGTGCACATCAATCCAGATGGTCGGGCCTCACACATGGGGGCTTCTCCTGCCACTTCTAATCCCTGAGGACCGACCAGAGGAGTCTGGAAGCCCCCGGGGCTCTACAGGCTGGCAAACAAGTCCTGGAGCAGACCTGTGAGCCAGGCGTCCCGAAACCCTGTTCTGGGAAACATCTCTATATCCGCATGTAGAGCCTCTGAGCACAGCTTGACTGCGGGAGTGGAAGACCAGCTGTTGTGACGTGTGGGTGAGGACCCAGCCCCTTGTCCTGGGCCTTCCCATGTGCCTCCACCCCAGGTGTGTGGTCATGGTGGGCATGCCCTACCCCAACATCAAGTCTCCAGAGCTCCGAGAGAAGATGGCCTACCTGGATCAGACCCTTGCGAGTACCTCCAGTGTTCGGAGGACGAGAGGAGAGGGCAGGGAGAGCTCGGTAGCCCTGAGGACTAAGGTACGCTGGGACTTCCCACCACCACTTGCTGTGTGCCACTGTACACTTGCCCAGAGGGATGGCAGTGTCCTCTGTGCCCTCTGGAGCTGCATGTGACATCATCCATCCTATCAGCTGCTGGCATTGCACCCCAGAAGCTACTGGTCTTGCTCACACCCCAGGAGTGTCATTTTTTCAGGACACTAAGCAGGAGGCAAGAAACAGTTCTAATAGGTCATCTCCTTTGCCGTTCCCAGCCCCGAACCCCAGGTCAGCCCGCCCCAGGAAAGGCTTTGGTGGAGAATCTGTGTATGAAGGCTGTCAATCAGTCTATAGGTGAGCCTGGGACTGTTCCTAGCTATCAGGATGAATTGTTGGGGAGGGAGTGAGGGAGAGAGGAAGAGGGAGGTGACAGGATGGGGTCTCTCACTGGCCATCTCTCCATTCTGGGGGCTGAGGAAGGGAAAGGGACACAATAGCAGTGCTCTGTTAGGGAGGCAGGTTTAATCAGAGCCCCGACCAGTTCCCATCCAGGCAGGGCCATCAGGCATCAGAAGGAGTTCACCAGCATAGTGCTCCTGGACCAGCGGTATGCCTGTCTACCTATCCTGGCAAAACTGCCCGCCTGGATCCGAGACTGTGTGGAGGTCAAAGCCACCTTTGGCCCCGTCTTCGCTGCTTTGTGGAAGGTCAGTCCTGCCTTTTCCTTCCCGGAGAACTCCCCACCAAGACCCCCATCTAGTGTTTCATAGTCTTGCCCTGTCTCCCCAGTTTCATCACGAGAAGTCTGGCCTCTCCTGAGGGACGTCCACACTTGTCTGGCATGCAGACCAGACCCCTTCTGGAATCACTGGACCACCAGGACCCAGGAATAGGCACAGAGGCCAATAAGCGAAAACTAGGTTACTCGTGAACACTGGGTCCTGCCATCCTTGGGATCTTTCCTCCTGTTCACCACAGCCCAGTGAGCTCCCTGCCCTGCTTCCTGGCCAGCCTTTCTGGGCGGCTTTGGAAGCTGCACCTTCCACTGCGGGGTCTCTGTCCCTGCTCGTTTCTCAGCATCTACTTCATCAGAAGTGAGGTGGAGCAGGCCTTTCCTCAAAATTAAGGACGTTCCACATTCCCAGCACCTCTGGTGTCCAGGGCTCCTCTGCCCTCGGGCTTCTGGTTTCTTCATCCAACTGCCATCTGGGGATTAAGCACCACCCCTGAGAAATCAGGCACTGAGGTCACTGAGAACTGGGAGCAGGGCCCTATGTGCTGCTGCGCCACCTGCTGGCCTCACTTCTTTACTTCTAGGCTGCTCCCTAGCCTGTTCAGGCCCTGCGCAGCATCCTTATCCCCCTGGATGGGTACCAGGTCCTGCAAGTCTGTAGCATCTCTCCCCTTCACAAACACTTGGGCAGACTTCGAGAAACCTCTTCCCCTGACACCAGCAGCTACACCGAGGGTCATTAGGCTTTCAGCACGACTACTTTTACATGCTCTGTGTCTGCCAGCCAGGCATTTTTTCCTGTGTGAGAATACCCCAGCCCCCATCTGCAACAACTGCCCCTGTTGACTACACCTCTTCTCTCCCTGACCCCAGAGAAAGGGGCCTTGGTCCCCTGGGCACCCGGCCCCATTGCCTGAGACCAGTGGGAGCAGGAGCACAGGCCCTGGCGTGGAGGCGTTTGCATTCTGCACGGCTCTAGTTCTTTAATTAAAAGTGCACTGTCAGTTGATGCCCAGCTCTGCTTTCTATTTCTTTATTGATTCGTGCACTGCTGTATCTCAGAGTCTCAGGGAGGAGCGGAGCACACCAGTGAAGGAGGTGGGTGGCTCACGGGCATGGAGCCAGGGCCCCCTCCCCACCCCTCAGGAGCCAGCCTCCCTGCTATTCAAGAGGGCCCAGCCACAGCCCTGGTGGTCCTCCAGGATCCCCACCGCTCCAAGGGCAGCAGGGGCTGAGAGACCTGCAGGCTAAGGAGCCCATCCCAGCTGCTTCCATGTGAGGGCAAGAGCCTCAGCCTGGGTTTGGGGAGAAGGAGCCACTGAGCCCCTAATTTCCCAGTCATCTTCATCTTCCTCTCCAGGTGGCTGCTGTGGGGGAGGCAGAGGTGGGATGGAGTCTCACATTAGAGCGCAGGCTCCTCCCTGGTCCCTCACTGGCCCTGGACCCAGGTCCTTTTCCAGAGATGCCTGGGAGGGAAAAGATGGAGGGTGAGGAGGTTGCTCTGGGGCACCAGTTCACCCAGCTCCTAGAGACTTAGAAGCCCCTGGAGACTTAGAGACAAGAAAAGGCAGAGTGTGCACGGTGCACTGCACCCCCGCTCCCTGGAAGGCAGCGGTGCTCCACCTACCTGTGCGCCTCAGGACCAGTGTGTTGGAGAGATGTGACATCAGGCCCCACCTTGGCCTGTGGCTGTCACTGCAACCGGAGACACCACCAGTGAGGAAGGACGAAGGGACCAGGTGTGAAACCTGTTCCTGGGTGACAACCTCAGGGTTCAGTCACATTTGTCTTCTTTCCTTCATTACGGACACCCCCAGCCCTCTCCACAGCCACCACCAGGTCACCACGGGCTCCTGGAGCTTCAGTCTGTCAGTGGATCCGGCACCAGGGCACTGATAGAAAATGGTTAACATTTGAGTAACACCATCATAGCCACCGTGTGAGACGAAGGGGTGCCAACGAGCAGCCCCAGTGTGTGAGGCTCCCAGAGTGGTCAGGGAGTTTGCCCGGGTCACACTGCAAAGTTCAGAAGCCAAGTGGGGACTCACGCGCAGGAGTGTTGCTTCTTGCCCAGGTGTTACATTTATGCCAGCGTCCCAGCGGAAGAAATCTGTAGCCCCAGGGGCTTAGAGAAGCAGGACCGAGCTACCCCTCCGGGTCCTCTGTTTCTAAAATATCTCAGGTCCCGACCTGAGACATTGTCCGTTCCTCAGGCAACTGGCAGAGTATGAGAAGATTCTCTTTTGTACTTGGAGCTGGATGAGGCTCTGTCATCTACCAGCTTAGAGAGGAAAGTTCCACTCAGCAGCCTCCAAAACCCAGCAGGAGCCCATTGCCCAGGCAGCAGAGAAGACGATGTTAAGGTGGCCACCCAGGATTTCCAGCAAACACCCAAGGGACAGCAGGGGGCTGGCCTTTTGACACATGGGTGGCAAGGAGCACCCTGTTGGAGTCTGGTGGTGGTTGGAAGAGGCGGCATTTTCTCAGAGCCCTCCTGGAGTCGGTGCAGCAGAGTCCCCTCACCTTGCTCCTGCTCCTCCTCTTTCTTATTCTCTTCCTTGTGCTCCCTGACACTCCGGAGTGTGGGCTTGCCAGTGCCCTCAGCCTGGCGATGGACTGCAACAGAGGGGCCGGGCCATTGGAGGGGTCCACCACTTCCTTGGGAGCTCCCTGGACTGGGAAGAAAGGCTGCTCAGGCAGGGCTGGGCTGCGGGACAGCCCTGCCCAGCGGTAAGGTTCTGGGGGTCCTCAGGGACCATCAGCAGCCTGGCTATGAGGAGGGACTCTCCATGAAGAGGAAGCCGGCTGGTGAAGCCTGGATGCTGACTGCATCCGCCTGTGCTCAGGAAGCCATGTGTCCAGGAGCCCAGGACCCTCTCCCATCTCCACCCAGCTTAGCGGCCACCTGCACAGGGGGCCCTGAGAGTTTCTGCTATGGTGAATATCTAAACATAACACGTGATCCAACAAGGAATTTTTGTGCTACTTCTGGAAGGGGGAGATGACTGGGAGATACATTAAAACTGCAATTCTGCAATTTAAGGAACATGTGGATATTTTGTTGCTGCAGTTTTCAATGATTTTAGCAGCCCCTCTTTTTCCACTGGTGTCAGTGGGGAACCCACAGCCCCATCTGCCCAGGCTCCCTCCACCCTGGAGGATAGAATTCCAGAGCTCTACGGATACAGTTTGAAAACCACTATTAATGTCCACAATGGAACAAGATTTAATATTAGCATTATCCTGAAACTGTAGTATTTATGGCCATTTAACCAAACTACAGAAAATCCTTCAGGGATCCAGAAATTTGGAGGCACCCTCAAAGAGAGCGCCCTACCCCCACACAGATGCCCAGGGGCCCTGCCCCTTCTCCTGCCTGAAGAAGAGCTGCTCTCAGCCTCCTGGCATTGTGACCTGGAGAGGCCAAGGTCTGCGGTGGGGGTGGGGGAGTGCTGACCAACACTGCTGAGCTGGGGGAGGTGGCTGTGGGGGTGCTATTGATACAGAACAGACTGGGGCCGGGGTGAACAATATACTATTACCGAAAGGACCCCCCTTTTTCTTTGGGGGTTCCCCCCGACCTACTAGGTTTACTTTGCCCGTGCCAGAGGAAAGACGTCTCTCAATGCCAGAGATTGGTGAAAAGGAAAGGAATTATTTATTTAAAAGTTATACAAACTTAGAGTAATGACTTAATGCCTTCATTTAAATACTAAAGTTCTTTAGAATACCCACAAACGCACATAGTCCTTCCTTCTCCCCTTTGCCCAATCTGGGATACGGCATCTCAGGAAAAGAAGTAGAAGTCCTTGGTTCAGGCAGCCCCTTGGTTCCGGTACCATCTGCTGTGTCCCGCCACTATCTCCAGTTAATCCAGAGCCATGTGGCACCTTCTCATGGTCCACCAGTAAGAGTCCTTTCTCCCCTTTTTTTCCAAGCAAAGTCTGTCCTGCTGCCTAAGCCACCTGGCAAAACGGAGCACCCCAAAGCCGCTGGTCCCAGCCTACTCGGCCAAGGCCGGATAGTCCTCCTGGTAAGGATGCGGGGCCTGTGTTTAAATCTCCACATCACTCTTACCTGCAGCCCCATTTCCGACTCCTCCCACAATCAGTTACATCCGCCAGCATTCCCATATTCTTCCAGCTTTACTGGGCTGCCTTGGTATGTCCAGGAAGGCGTGGCCCATGGCATGGAGCCAATCACCTCCAACCTCTCACACAGGCTCTGTAACCAGGGGGAGGTGCTTCCCAGTTACATCATGGCTTGAAGTCATTCCCATCCCCCTGGCTCAAAGCAAAGCCACAGCTATTTAACATATTCCTGAAACCTGCTCGCCCACAACCACCTACTCCCCCCCCCCCCCCCCCCCCGTCTCCCCGCTATTCCCCCAGCGTCCCGCCCCCAGCTCGGGCTGCGGTAGTGGACGTCGCAGGGCTAGGGCCCTGACCCTGCAAACGGTAGGTCAGCGCTCCTAGACTGCCCCCTTCCGAGCCTGCAGCGGCCCTCAACTCCCAAACAATGCAGCCTGGTTCAAGAAGGCGACGCAACCGACCGCGGGCAGTACGAGCACTCCACGCTCCGCCCCGAGCCTGCTTAGGCGGCCGTCCAGTCTGGTGCCTCGGCCGAGGCTTCCAGGCTCGGCGGGAGGGCGGCTGAGTTGGGCGCTCCGGCTTCGGCCGCCCCCATCAGACCCTGTGCTCCCCCAGCGCCCCCACCCTCACCTTCAGCACGTCTTTTCATGTTTGGAACTGATGTCCACTCTCTGGATTCCGAGGGGCGCCGGCTGCACCCACTCCCGGCCGCCTTCATCTCCTCGGCGGTCACGGACGCTGTGAGCGCCGTTTACTCCGGGAGCTGGGCAGTGGCGCGAGCCAAGCCCTCTCGGCCACCAGCCTGCCCGCCCTGGGGTGCGGGCGCCGGCTTCGCAGCCACTCACCTGCGAACTAACTGGTCCAAGGCTCGAGCCCCTCAGGCTCATGGCGCGCTCGCAGCCCGCGGCGGAGCCCAGCTCGGGACGGAGTAGGTGGCACTGAGCAGCCGGGGAGCCACCGGTCCCACCCCCCCGCGGAGGGAAGGGCTGGGAGGAGCCCCAGCAGCAGCCCTGGGACGCAGCGGGTGGGAGTGAAGCAGGGTGCAGCCAAGAGGAGGGCCCCAAGAAGGGATTTGTAATGGGGTCCAGGACTCGGGGTGTCCAGGAAATATTAGAAAAATGTATATAGGATGTACTCATCCCCACAGGCCTGAGCCAAGGGGGATGGGACACATGGAACAGGGCCATTCAGAGCTGTTTTGGGTAGCAAGAGCTTTGCAGCTAACCCCTGTCACAGTCATTTAACATATCTATAACCTTTAACTGGTTTCATGGATGTGTTAAGTAGCTGTGGCCATGCTTTGAGCCAGGGGGATGGGACCAAATTCCACCCAGGATGGGACTGGGAAGTAACTCCCCCTGGTTACAGGGCCTGCGTGAGAGCGTGGAGATGATTGGCTCCATGCCATGGGGCCATACCTGCCCAGACTTACTATGGCAGCCCAGTAAAGCTGGAAGAATACAGGGATGCTGGCAGGTGTAACTGACTGTAGGAGGAGTTGGAAATGGGGCTGCAAAGGAAGATGGGCACTGGGATTTAAACCTAGGCCCGGCAGCCATAGAAAGAAGAGACCACGCGGCTCCAAAGTAGTAGGGAGGACCAAAAGGTTTTGGGGAAGGAAAGAGGAGACCACGTGGCCCCAAAGTAAATGGGGAGGAGACCATGCATCTCTGAAGGAAGGAGTGAACCACGAGGCTCTGAAGCAAGTAGATAGATAGAGGTCCATGTGGTTCTGAAGTGGGGAAAAGGACCACGTGGTTCTGAAGGAGAGTAGAGAGGACCACGAGGTTTTGGAGTGCTGCTTCTTGCCACTCGGCTTAGGCAGCAGGAGAGACTTTGCCGGGAAGAAAAGGGGAGAAAGGACTCTTGCTGGTGGGCCATGAGAAGGTGCCGCATGGCTTTGGATTAACTGGAGATTGCAGCAGCCACCCAGCTGATGGTGCCAGGAGCCTGAATCACGGACTTCTACATCTTTTCCTGAGACACGGTACCCCAGACTGGGCACAGGGAGAGGGAAGGACTGTGCATCTGTGGGTATTCTAGAGGACTTTAGTATCTTCTTGAAGACATTAGGTCATTATTCTAAGTTTGTGTACCTCTTAAATAAACAATTCCTTTCCTTTTCACCAGTCTCTGGCATTGAGAGACTTCTTTCCTCTGGCGGCGGGCATTGCGAACCTAGCAGGTGGGCGTGGGGGAAGGAACCTCCAGAGACGGAAAGGGGGAATCCGTTCTGTAATAATTTATCGCGAAGGAACCACCCCCTCCCTCTGCTCTGTAACAGCTCCAGTGGCCCCCCCTGGCTCTTAGCACTGGGCCCGATCCTGCCCAGCCGGGCCAGGGTTCGCCGCAGGTGAATGCCTTTTGCGGACACCAAGGGCCCGAGGCCGCCGCTGCCTTCACGGAGAGGGACGTTCGAGCTGTGGGGCACCCAGGTCCCAGCGTTCACAGTCCCTTCTCCCATAGTTTAGATCAGACATTAGAGAGTGGAAGCCGCTGGGTCCGAGTTCCCGGCCTCAGGGCAGGGTGGGGCAGTTCAGGGCAAAGCAAGAGTCTCAGCCTTCCCAGAGGGGCGCAGGCCTGAGTCCCCAGGAGATAACCGATCCCCGCACGTCTGGCGCGCCTGCTGGGGCCGGCTCCACCCGGCGAGGAACCCTGGGCGGCCCCCAGCCCCGGCCCGGGGTCCCCAGGTCATCCCTGGGTGCCCTGCCTCTGCGGGGCTGGGAGATCTGCTGGGAAGTGTGGTCCACGGGAAGCCTAGCGGTCGTCTGGATGGCAGGTAGGGCTTCCAGTTCCCCGGACAGGAGCCCAGAGACACTGTGAACCTGGCCTCATTTCTAAAGGGTGGGGCACGAGCCCCGAGGGAGGCTTGTCGTGGGGGTGCCTTCCCTGGACCTGCTCGGCCGCGTGTGTTGGCCCGAAACCAGCCAGCTGCGGCTCAGACAAAAGCCATCTCCTGGGGTCCTCCCCATGTTCCTCCACTCCTCAAGGAGGACCACTTTACGGATGGAAGAAAAGGGGGATCTTCCCAGTGGTGGGTTCGGGCCGGAGGGTTCTGCTGGTTTGCTTCCACGTAGGCCAGTTGCTCGCACACCCGGCCCAGGTGTCCCAGCCCCATGGAGTTGGAGGGCCGCTTATCGCGGGAATCAGGTGTCCTGCGGGGATCAAGGGACGCCGTGGGCACTCACCGAGTGAGAGATGATGCCTGGCCCTTAGAGAGCCCCTTGGAAAATCCCCCGCCCAGCCCCCGGTCCCCAAGTCTGTCCTTAGAACACTGTCTGTGCGTGCCTGGGAGTGCTGCTGGGCAATGTGGCCTAGGGGAAAATTCGTGGTCCTCTGAGTGGCAGGGAGGGCTTCTGTTTCCACGGACAGGTGCCCAGGGACCCTGTGAAACTGCCGTGACCTCTCAGGGGTGGGTCACGTGACCTCTCAAGAGTGGCTTGCGTGACCCCTCAAGGGTGGGTCACGTGACCCCTCATGGGTGGGTCAAGTGACCCCTCAAGTGTGGGTCATGTCACCCCTCAAGTGTGGGTCACGAGACCCCTCAGGGGTGGGTCATGTGACCCCTCATGTGTGGGTCATGTGACCCCTCATGGGTGGGTCCTGTGACCTGAGGGAGACTTGTGGTGGGGAGCCTGAGCCCGTATGCGCGGCCCACGTATAGGTACAAAACAGCCAGCCGCGGCTCGGAAAAAGCCATCTCATGGGGCCTCCCCATGTTCTCCCAAGCGATAAGTGGGACCCCTTTACGCATGGAAGAACAGGGGGATCTTTGCAGTGGTAGGAACGGGGCGGAGGGGTCTGCGGGTTTGCCTCCACGTACGCCAGGTGCTCGACACCGGGCCCAGGTTTTTGAGCCCCGTGGAGGCAGAGGGCTGCTTATTGCTGGATGCAAGTGTCCTGCGGGGTCAAGTAACGGCATGGGCACTCCCCGGGCCACACAGGGCACCGGGCCTTTAGAGAGTTCCATGGGAAATCCCCCGCCCATGTCCCCGGTACCCAAGTCTGTCCTTAGCACACTGTCTGTGCGCGGCTGAGGGTGCTGCTAGGCAGTGTGGCCTGTGGGAAATCGCGCTGTCCTCTGAGTGGCAGGGAGGGCTTCTGTTTCCCCGAACAGGTGCGCAGGGACCCTGTAAAACTGCTGTGACCTCTCAAGGTGGGTCAGGTGACCCCTCATGGGTGGGTCACGTGACCCCTCAAGTGTGGGTCATGTGACCCCTCATGGGTAGGTCCCGTGACCTATGAAGGGTGGGTCATGTGACCCCACATGGGTGGGTCCCGTGACCCGAGGGAGGCTTGTGGTGGGGAGCCTGAGTGCGCACGCGCGGCCCACTTATAGGCCCTAAATGAGCCAGCCGCGGCTCGGAGAAAAGCCATCTCCTGGGGGCCTCCCCATGTTCCTCCACTCCTCACGGAGGACCCCTTTACGGATGGAAGAAAAGGGGGATCTTCGCAGTGGTGGGTTCGGGACAGAGGGGTCTGCGGGTTTGCCTGCACTTACGCCAGGTGCTCGCACAATGGGCCCAGGTGTTTGAGCCCCCTGGAGGCAGAGGGATGCTTATTGCTGGATGATAGTGTCCTGCAGGGTTAAGGGAAGGCGTGGGCACTCCCAGGGCGACAGAGGGCACCTGGCCTTTAGAGAGTTCCCTGGAAAATTCCCCGCCCAGGCCCCTGGTCCTCAAGTCTATCCTGCGTACAGTGTGTGTGCGAGGCTGGGAGTGCTTCTGGGCAGTGTTCCCCAGGGGAAATCGCGTGGTCCTCTAGGTGGCAGGGAGGGCTCCTGTGTCCACGGACACGTGCCCAGGGACCCTGTGGAACTGCTGTGACCTGTAAAGGGTGGGTCAGGTGAGCCGAGGGAGGTGTGTGCTTGGGAGCCTGAGTGCGCATGCGCGGCCCACGTATAGGCCCGAAACGAGCCAGCCGCGGCTCGGAGAAAAGCCATCTCCTGGGGGCCTCCCCATGTTCTTCCACTCCTCAAGCGTGACCCCTTTACGGATGGAAGAAAAGGGGGATCTTCGCAGTGGTGGGTTCGGGCCAGAGGGGTCTGCGGGTTTGCCTCCACGTACGCCAGGTGCCCGCACACCGGGCCCAGGTGTTTGAGCCCCGTGGAGGCAGAGGGCTGCTTATTGCTGGATGCAAGTGTCCTGCGGGGTCAAGGAACGGCTTGGGCACTCCCCGGGCCACACAGGGCACCGGGCCCTTAGAGAGTTCCATGGGAAATCCCCTCCCATGCCCCCGGTACCCAAGTCTGTCCTTAGCACACTGTCTGTGCGGGGCTGAAGGTACTGCTAGGCAGTGTGGCCTGTGGGAAATCGTGCGGTCCTCTGAGTGGCAGGGAGGGCTGCTGTTTCCCCGAACAGGTGCGCAGGGACCCTGTAAAACTGCAGTGACCCCTCAAGGGTGGGTCACGAGACCCCTCAAGGGTGGGTCACGTGACCCCAAAAGGGTAGGTCACGAGACCCCTCAAGGGTGGGTCACGTGACCCTCAGGGGTGGGTCACGAGACCCCTCAGGGGTGGGTCACGTGACCCCTCAGGGGTGGGTCACGAGACCCCTCAGTGGTGGGTCACGTGACCCCTGTGGGGTGGGTCACGTGACCCCTGTGGGGTGGGTAACAAGACCCTTCAGGGGTGGGTCACGTGATCCCTCAGGGGTGGGTGACGTGACCCCTCAACGGTGGTTCAGGAGACACGTCAAGGGTGGGTCCCGTGACCCGAGGGAGGCTTGTGGTGGGGAGCCTGAGTGCGCACGCGCGGCCCACTTATAGGCCCGAAATGAGCCAGCAGCGGCTCGGAGAAAATCCATCTCCTGGGGCCTCCCCATGTTCCTCCACTCCTCAAGGAGGACCCCTTTACGGATGGAAGAAAAGGGGGATCTTCGCAGTGGTGGGTTCGGGCCAGAGGGGTCTGCGGGTTTGCCTGCACGTACGCCAGGTGCTCGCACAATGGGCCCAGGTGTTTGAGCCCCGTGGAGGCAGAGGGCTGCTTATTGCTGGATGATAGTGTCCTGCAGGGTTAAGGGAAGGCGTGGGCACTCCCAGGGGGACAGAGGGCACCTGGCCTTTAGAGAGTACCCTGGAAAATTCCCCGCCCAGGCCCCTGGTCCACAAGTCTATCCTGAGTACAGTGTCTGTGCGAGGCTGGGATTGCTTCTGGGCAGTGTTCCCCAGGGGAAATCGCGTGGTCCTCTAGGTGGCAGGGAGGGCTCCTGTGTCCACGGACAGGTGCCCAGGGACCCTGTGGAACTGCTGTGACCTCTAAAGGGTGGGTCAGGTGAGCCGAGGGAGGTGTGTGCTGGGAGCCTGAGTGCGCATGCGCGGCCCACGTATAAGCCCGAAACGAGCCAGCCGCGGCTCGGAGAAAAGCCATCTCCTGGGGGCCTCCCCATGTTCCTCCACTCCTCAAGCATGACCCCTTTACGGATGGAAGAAAAGGGGGATCTTCGCAGTGGTGGGTTCGCGCCAGAGGGGTCTGCGGGTTTGCCTCCACGTACGCCAGGTGCCCGCACACCGGGCCCAGGTGTTTGAGCCCCGTGGAGGCAGAGGGCTGCTTATTGCTGGATGCAAGTGTCCTGCGGGGTCAAGGAACGGCATGGGCACTCCCCGGGCCACACAGGGCACCGGGCCCTTAGAGAGTTCCTTGGGAAATCCCCCGCCCATGCCCCCGGTACCCAAGTCTGTCCTTAGCACACTGTCTGTGCGGGGCTGAAGGTACTGCTAGGCAGTGTGGCCTGAGGGAAATCGTGCGGTCCTCTGAGTGGCAGGGAGGGCTGCTGTTTCTCCGAACAGGTGCGCAGGGACCCTATAAAACTGCAGTGACCCCTCAAGGGTGGGTCACGAGACCCCTCAAGGGTGGGTCACGTGACCCCAAAAGGGTAGGTCACGAGACCCCTCAAGGGTGGGTCACGTGACCCCTCAGGGGTGGGTCACGTGACCCCTCAGGGGTGGGTCACGAGACCCCTCAGGGGTGGGTCTCGAGACCCCTCAGGGGTGGGTCACGTGACCCCTCAGGGGTGGGTCACGTGACCCCTGTGGGGTGGGTCACAAGACCCCTCAGGGGTGGGTGACGTGACCCCTCAACGTTGGTTCAGGAGACACGTCAAGGGTGGGTCCCGTGACCGGAGGGAGGCTTGTGGTGGGGAGCCTGAGTGCGCACGCGCGGCCCACTTATAGGCCCGAAATGAGCCAGCCGCGGCTCGGAGAAAATCCATCTCCTGGGGGCCTCCCCATGTTCCTCCACTCCTCAAGGAGGACCCCTTTACGGATGGAAGAAAAGGGGGATCTTCGCAGTGGTGGGTTCGGGCCAGAGGGGTCTGCGGGTTTGCCTGCACGTACGCCAGGTGCTCGCACAATGGGCCCAGGTGTTTGAGCCCCGTGGAGGCAGAGGGCTGCTTATTGCTGGATGATAGTGTCCTGCAGGGTTAAGGGAAGGCGTGGGCACTCCCAGGGCGACAGAGGGCACCTGGCCTTTAGAGAGTTCCCTGGAAAATTCCCCGCCCAGGCCCCTGGTCCACAAGTCTATCCTGCGTACAGTGTCTGTGCGAGGCTGGGATTGCTTCTGGACAGTGTTCCCCAGGGGAAATCGCGTGGTCCTCTAGGTGGCAGGGAGGAATCCTGTGTCCACGGACAGGTGCCCAGGGACCCTGTGGAACTGCTGTGACCTCTAAAGGGTGGGTCAGGTGAGCGGAGGGAGGTGTGTGCTTGGGAGCCTGAGTGCGCATGCGCGGCCCACGTATAGGCCCGAAACGAGCCAGCCGCGGCTCGGAGAAAAGCCATCTCCTGGGGGCCTCCCCATGTTCTTCCACTCCTCAAGCGTGACCCCTTTACGGATGGAAGAAAAGGGGGATCTTCGCAGTGGTGGGTTCGCGCCAGAGGGGTCTGCGGGTTTGCCTGCACGTACGCCAGGTGCTCGCACAATGGGCCCAGGTGTTTGAGCCCCGTGGAGGCAGAGGGCTGCTTATTGCAGGATGATAGTGTCCTGCAGGGTTAAGGGAAGGCGTGGGCACTCCCAGGGCGACAGAGGGCACCTGGCCTTTAGAGTGTTCCCTGGAAAATTCCCCGCCCAGGCCCCTGGTCCACAAGTCTATCCTGCGTACAGTGTGTGTGCGAGGCTGGGAGTGCTTCTGGGCAGTGTTCCCCAGGGGAAATCGCGTGGTCCTCTAGGTGGCAGGGAGGGCTCCTGTGTCCACGGACACGTGCCCAGGGACCCTGTGGAACTGCTGTGACCTGTAAAGGGTGGGTCAGGTGAGCCGAGGGAGGTGTGTGCTTGGGAGCCTGAGTGCGCATGCGCGGCCCACATATAGGCCCGAAACGAGCCAGCCGCGGCTCGGAGAAAAGCCATCTCCTGGGGGCCTCCCCATGTTCTTCCACTCCTCAAGCGTGACCCCTTTACGGATGGAAGAAAAGGGGGATCTTCGCAGTGGTGGGTTCGGGCCAGAGGGGTCTGCGGGTTTGCCTCCACGTACGCCAGGTGCCCGCACACCGGGCCCAGGTGTTTGAGCCCCGTGGAGGCAGAGGGCTGCTTATTGCTGGATGCAAGTGTCCTGCGGGGTCAAGGAACGGCTTGGGCACTCCCCGGGCCACACAGGGCACCGGGCCCTTAGAGAGTTCCATGGGAAATCCCCCGCCCATGCCCCCGGTACCCAAGTCTGTCCTTAGCACACTGTCTGTGCGGGGCTGAAGGTACTGCTAGGCAGTGTGGCCTGTGGGAAATCGTGCGGTCCTCTGAGTGGCAGGGAGGGCTGCTGTTTCCCCGAACAGGTGCGCAGGGACCCTGTAAAACTGCAGTGACCCCTCAAGGGTGGGTCACGAGACCCCTCATGGGTGGGTCACGTGACCCCAAAAGGGTAGGTCACGAGACCCCTCAGGGTTGGGTCACGTGACCCCTCAGGGGTGGGTCACGTGAGCCCTGTGGGATGGGTCACGTGACCCCTCAGGGGTGGGTGACGTGACCCCTCAGGGGTGGGTCACGTGACCCCTCAGGGGTGGGTCACGTGACCCCTCAAGGGTGGGTCACGTGACCCCAAAAGGGTAGGTCACGAGACCCCTCAGGGGTGGGTGACGTGACCCCTCAACGGTGGTTCCGGAGACACCTCAAGGGTGGGTCCTGTGACCCGAGGGAGGCTTGTAGTGGGGAGCCTGAGTGCACACGCGCGGCCCACTTATAGGCCCGAAATGAGCCAGCCGCGGCTCGGAGAAAAGCCATCTCCTGGGGGCCTCCCCATGTTCCTCCACTCCTCAAGGAGGACCCCTTTACGGATGGAAGAAAAGGGGGATCTTCGCAGTGGTGGGTTCGGGCCAGAGGGGTCCGCGGGTTTGCCTGCACGTACGCCAGGTGCTCGCACAACGGGCCCAGTTGTTTGAGTCCCGTGGAGGCTGAGGGCTGCTTATTGCTGGATGATAGTGTCCTGCAGGGTTAAGGGACGGCGTGGGCACTCCCCGGGCCACACAGGGCACCGGGCCCTTAGAGAGTTCCATGGGAAATCCCCCGCCCATGCCCCCGGTACCCAAGTCTGTCCTTTGCACACTGTCTGTGCGGGGCTGAAGGTACTGCTAGGCAGTGTGGCCTGTGGGAAATCGTGCGGTCCTCTGAGTGGCAGGGAGGGCTGCTGTTTCCCCGAACAGGTGCGCAGGGACCCTGTAAAATTGCTGTGACCTCTCAAGGTGGGTCATGTGACCCCTTACGGTGGGGCACGTGACCTCCCAAGGGTGGTTCACGAGACCCCTTAAGGGTTGGTCACGGGACCCCTCAAGGGTGGGTCACGAGACCCCTCAAGGGTGGGTCATGTGACCCCAAAAGTGTGGGTCACGTGACCCCAAAAGTGTAGGTCACGAGACCTCTCAAGTGTGGGTCACGTGACCCCTCAGGGGTGGGTCACGTGACCCCTCAGGGGTGGGTCACGAGACCCCTCAGGGGTGGGTCACCTGACCCCTCAGGGGTGGGTCACGAGACCCCTCAGGGGTGGGTCACGTGACCCCTCAGGGTTGGGTCACGAGACCCCTCAGGGGTGGGTCAGGTGACCCCTCCGGGGTGGGTCACGTGACCCCTCCGGGGTGGGTCACGTGACCCCTGTGGGTTGGGTCACAAGACCCCTCAGGGGTGGGTCACGTGACCCCTCAGGGGTGGGTCACGTGACCCCTCAACGGTGGTTCAGGAGACTCGTCAAGGGTGGGTCCCGTGACCCGAGGGAGGCTTGTGGTGGGGAGCCTGAGTGCGCACACGCGGCCCACTTATAGGCCCCAAATGAGCCAGCCGCGGCTCGGAGAAAATCCATCTCCTGGGGGCCTCCCCATGTTCCTCCACTCTTCACGGAGGACCCCTTTACGGATGGAAGAAAAGGGGGATCTTCGCAGTGGTGGGTTCGGGCCAGAGGGGTCTGCGGGTTTGCCTGCACGTACGCCAGGTGCTCGCACAATGGGCCCAGGTGTTTGAGCCCCGTGGAGGCAGAGGGCTGCTTATTGCTGGATGATAGTGTCCTGCAGGGTTAAGGGAAGGCGTGGGCACTCCCAGGGGGACAGAGGGCACCTGGCCTTTAGAGAGTACCCTGGAAAATTCCCCGCCCAGGCCCCTGGTCCACAAGTCTATCCTGAGTACAGTGTCTGTGCGAGGCTGGGATTGCTTCTGGGCAGTGTTCCCCAGGGGAAATCGCGTGGTCCTCTAGGTGGCAGGGAGGGCTCCTGTGTCCACGGACAGGTGCCCAGGGACCCTGTGGAACTGCTGTGACCTCTAAAGGGTGGGTCAGGTGAGCCGAGGGAGGTGTGTGCTGGGAGCCTGAGTGCGCATGCGCGGCCCACGTATAAACCCGAAACGAGCCAGCCGCGGCTCGGAGAAAAGCCATCTCCTGGGGGCCTCCCCATGTTCCTCCACTCCTCAAGCATGACCCCTTTACGGATGGAAGAAAAGGGGGATCTTCGCAGTGGTGGGTTCGCGCCAGAGGGGTCTGCGGGTTTGCCTCCACGTACGCCAGGTGCCCGCACACCGGGCCCAGGTGTTTGAGCCCCGTGGAGGCAGAGGGCTGCTTATTGCTGGATGCAAGTGTCCTGCGGGGTCAAGGAACGGCATGGGCACTCCCCGGGCCACACAGGGCACCGGGCCCTTAGAGAGTTCCTTGGGAAATCCCCCGCCCATGCCCCCGGTACCCAAGTCTGTCCTTAGCACACTGTCTGTGCGGGGCTGAAGGTACTGCTAGGCAGTGTGGCCTGAGGGAAATCGTGCGGTCCTCTGAGTGGCAGGGAGGGCTGCTGTTTCTCCGAACAGGTGCGCAGGGACCCTATAAAACTGCAGTGACCCCTCAAGGGTGGGTCACGAGACCCCTCAAGGGTGGGTCACGTGACCCCAAAAGGGTAGGTCACGAGACCCCTCAAGGGTGGGTCACGTGACCCCTCAGGGGTGGGTCACGTGACCCCTCAGGGGTGGGTCACGAGACCCCTCAGGGGTGGGTCTCGAGACCCCTCAGGGGTGGGTCACGTGACCCCTCAGGGGTGGGTCACGTGACCCCTCAGGGGTGGGTCACGTGACCCCTGTGGGGTGGGTCACAAGACCCCTCAGGGGTGGGTGACGTGACCCCTCAACGTTGGTTCAGGAGACACGTCAAGGGTGGGTCCCGTGACCGGAGGGAGGCTTGTGGTGGGGAGCCTGAGTGCGCACGCGCGGCCCACTTATAGGCCCGAAATGAGCCAGCCGCGGCTCGGAGAAAATCCATCTCCTGGGGGCCTCCCCATGTTCCTCCACTCCTCAAGGAGGACCCCTTTACGGATGGAAGAAAAGGGGGATCTTCGCAGTGGTGGGTTCGGGCCAGAGGGGTCTGCGGGTTTGCCTGCACGTACGCCAGGTGCTCGCACAATGGGCCCAGGTGTTTGAGCCCCGTGGAGGCAGAGGGCTGCTTATTGCTGGATGATAGTGTCCTGCAGGGTTAAGGGAAGGCGTGGGCACTCCCAGGGCGACAGAGGGCACCTGGCCTTTAGAGAGTTCCCTGGAAAATTCCCCGCCCAGGCCCCTGGTCCACAAGTCTATCCTGCGTACAGTGTCTGTGCGAGGCTGGGATTGCTTCTGGACAGTGTTCCCCAGGGGAAATCGCGTGGTCCTCTAGGTGGCAGGGAGGAATCCTGTGTCCACGGACAGGTGCCCAGGGACCCTGTGGAACTGCTGTGACCTCTAAAGGGTGGGTCAGGTGAGCGGAGGGAGGTGTGTGCTTGGGAGCCTGAGTGCGCATGCGCGGCCCACGTATAGGCCCGAAACGAGCCAGCCGCGGCTCGGAGAAAAGCCATCTCCTGGGGGCCTCCCCATGTTCTTCCACTCCTCAAGCGTGACCCCTTTACGGATGGAAGAAAAGGGGGATCTTCGCAGTGGTGGGTTCGCGCCAGAGGGGTCTGCGGGTTTGCCTGCACGTACGCCAGGTGCTCGCACAATGGGCCCAGGTGTTTGAGCCCCGTGGAGGCAGAGGGCTGCTTATTGCAGGATGATAGTGTCCTGCAGGGTTAAGGGAAGGCGTGGGCACTCCCAGGGCGACAGAGGGCACCTGGCCTTTAGAGTGTTCCCTGGAAAATTCCCCGCCCAGGCCCCTGGTCCACAAGTCTATCCTGCGTACAGTGTGTGTGCGAGGCTGGGAGTGCTTCTGGGCAGTGTTCCCCAGGGGAAATCGCGTGGTCCTCTAGGTGGCAGGGAGGGCTCCTGTGTCCACGGACACGTGCCCAGGGACCCTGTGGAACTGCTGTGACCTGTAAAGGGTGGGTCAGGTGAGCCGAGGGAGGTGTGTGCTTGGGAGCCTGAGTGCGCATGCGCGGCCCACATATAGGCCCGAAACGAGCCAGCCGCGGCTCGGAGAAAAGCCATCTCCTGGGGGCCTCCCCATGTTCTTCCACTCCTCAAGCGTGACCCCTTTACGGATGGAAGAAAAGGGGGATCTTCGCAGTGGTGGGTTCGGGCCAGAGGGGTCTGCGGGTTTGCCTCCACGTACGCCAGGTGCCCGCACACCGGGCCCAGGTGTTTGAGCCCCGTGGAGGCAGAGGGCTGCTTATTGCTGGATGCAAGTGTCCTGCGGGGTCAAGGAACGGCTTGGGCACTCCCCGGGCCACACAGGGCACCGGGCCCTTAGAGAGTTCCATGGGAAATCCCCCGCCCATGCCCCCGGTACCCAAGTCTGTCCTTAGCACACTGTCTGTGCGGGGCTGAAGGTACTGCTAGGCAGTGTGGCCTGTGGGAAATCGTGCGGTCCTCTGAGTGGCAGGGAGGGCTGCTGTTTCCCCGAACAGGTGCGCAGGGACCCTGTAAAACTGCAGTGACCCCTCAAGGGTGGGTCACGAGACCCCTCATGGGTGGGTCACGTGACCCCAAAAGGGTAGGTCACGAGACCCCTCAGGGTTGGGTCACGTGACCCCTCAGGGGTGGGTCACGTGAGCCCTGTGGGATGGGTCACGTGACCCCTCAGGGGTGGGTGACGTGACCCCTCAGGGGTGGGTCACGTGACCCCTCAGGGGTGGGTCACGTGACCCCTCAAGGGTGGGTCACGTGACCCCAAAAGGGTAGGTCACGAGACCCCTCAGAGGTGGGTGACGTGACCCCTCAACGGTGGTTCCGGAGACACCTCAAGGGTGGGTCCTGTGACCCGAGGGAGGCTTGTGGTGGGGAGCCTGAGTGCACACGCGCGGCCCACTTATAGGCCCGAAATGAGCCAGCCGCGGCTCGGAGAAAAGCCATCTCCTGGGGGCCTCCCCATGTTCCTCCACTCCTCAAGGAGGACCCCTTTACGGATGGAAGAAAAGGGGGATCTTCGCAGTGGTGGGTTCGGGCCAGAGGGGTCCGCGGGTTTGCCTGCACGTACGCCAGGTGCTCGCACAACGGGCCCAGTTGTTTGAGTCCCGTGGAGGCTGAGGGCTGCTTATTGCTGGATGATAGTGTCCTGCAGGGTTAAGGGACGGCGTGGGCACTCCCCGGGCCACACAGGGCACCGGGCCCTTAGAGAGTTCCATGGGAAATCCCCCGCCCATGCCCCCGGTACCCAAGTCTGTCCTTTGCACACTGTCTGTGCGGGGCTGAAGGTACTGCTAGGCAGTGTGGCCTGTGGGAAATCGTGCGGTCCTCTGAGTGGCAGGGAGGGCTGCTGTTTCCCCGAACAGGTGCGCAGGGACCCTGTAAAATTGCTGTGACCTCTCAAGGTGGGTCATGTGACCCCTTACGGTGGGGCACGTGACCTCCCAAGGGTGGTTCACGAGACCCCTTAAGGGTTGGTCACGGGACCCCTCAAGGGTGGGTCACGAGACCCCTCAAGGGTGGGTCATGTGACCCCAAAAGTGTGGGTCACGTGACCCCAAAAGTGTAGGTCACGAGACCTCTCAAGTGTGGGTCACGTGACCCCTCAGGGGTGGGTCACGTGACCCCTCAGGGGTGGGTCACGAGACCCCTCAGGGGTGGGTCACCTGACCCCTCAGGGGTGGGTCACGAGACCCCTCAGGGGTGGGTCACGTGACCCCTCAGGGTTGGGTCACGAGACCCCTCAGGGGTGGGTCAGGTGACCCCTCCGGGGTGGGTCACGTGACCCCTCCGGGGTGGGTCACGTGACCCCTGTGGGTTGGGTCACAAGACCCCTCAGGGGTGGGTCACGTGACCCCTCAGGGGTGGGTCACGTGACCCCTCAACGGTGGTTCAGGAGACACGTCAAGGGTGGGTCCCGTGACCCGAGGGAGGCTTGTGGTGGGGAGCCTGAGTGCGCACACGCGGCCCACTTATAGGCCCCAAATGAGCCAGCCGCGGCTCGGAGAAAATCCATCTCCTGGGGGCCTCCCCATGTTCCTCCACTCTTCACGGAGGACCCCTTTACGGATGGAAGAAAAGGGGGATCTTCGCAGTGGTGGGTTCGGGCCAGAGGGGTCTGCGGGTTTGCCTGCACTTACGCCAGGTGCCCGCACACCGGGCCCAGTTGTTTGAGCCCCGTGGAGGCAGAGGGCTGCTTATTGCTGGATGCAAGTGTCCTGCGGGGTCAAGGAACGGCATGGGCACTCCCCGGGCCACACAGGGAACCGGGCCCTTAGAGACTTCCATGGGAAATCCCCCGCCCATGCCCCCGGTACCCAAGTCTGTCCTTAGCACACTGTCTGTGCGGGGCTGAAGGTACTGCTAGGCAGTGTGGCCTGTGGGAAATCGTGCGGTCCTCTGAGTGGCAGGGAGGGCTGCTGTTTCCCCGAACAGGTGCGCAGGGACCCTGTAAAACTGCAGTGACCCCTCAAGGGTGGGTCACGAGACCCCTCAAGGGTGGGTCACGTGACCCCAAAAGGGTAGGTCACGAGACCCCTCAAGGGTGGGTCACGTGACCCCAAAAGGGTAGGTCACGAGACCCCTCAAGGGTGGGTCACGTGACCCCTCAGGGGTGGGTCACGAGACCCCTCAGGGGTGGGTCACGTGACCCCTCAGGGGTGGGTCTCGAGATCCCTCAGGGGTGGGTCACGTGACCCCTGTGGGGTGGGTCACAAGACCCCTCAGGGGTGGGTCACGTGACCCCTGTGGGGTGGGTCACAAGACCCCTCAGGGGTGGGTCACGTGACCCCTCAGGGGTGGGTGACGTGACCCCTCAACGGTGGTTCAGGAGACACGTCAAGGGTGGGTCCCGTGACCCGAGGGAGGCTTGTGGTGGGGAGCCTGAGTGCGCACGCGCGGCCCACTTATAGGCCCGAAATGAGCCAGCCGCGGCTCGGAGAAAAGCCATCTCCTGGGGGCCTCCCCATGTTCTTCCACTCCTCAAGCGTGACCCCTTTACGGATGGAAGAAAAGGGGGATCTTCGCAGTGGTGGGTTCGCGCCAGAGGGGTCTGCGGGTTTGCCTGCACGTACGCCAGGTGCTCGCACAATGAGCCCAGGTGTTTGAGCCCCGTGGAGGCAGAGGGCTGCTTATTGCAGGATGATAGTGTCCTGCAGGGTTAAGGGAAGGCGTGGGCACTCCCAGGGCGACAGAGGGCACCTGGCCTTTAGAGAGTTCCCTGGAAAATTCCCCGCCCAGGCCCCTGGTCCACAAGTCTATCCTGCGTACAGTGTGTGTGCGAGGCTGGGAGTGCTTCTGGGCAGTGTTCCCCAGGGGAAATCGCGTGGTCCTCTAGGTGGCAGGGAGGGCTCCTGTGTCCACGGACACGTGCCCAGGGACCCTGTGGAACTGCTGTGACCTGTAAAGGGTGGGTCAGGTGAGCCGAGGGAGGTGTGTGCTTGGGAGCCTGAGTGCGCATGCGCGGCCCACGTATAGGCCCGAAACGAGCCAGCCGCGGCTCGGAGAAAAGCCATCTCCTGGGGGCCTCCCCATGTTCTTCCACTCCTCAAGCGTGACCCCTTTACAGATAGAAGAAAAGGGGGATCTTCGCAGTGGTGGGTTCGGGCCAGAGGGGTCTGCGGGTTTGCCTCCACGTACGCCAGGTGCCCGCACACCGGGCCCAGGTGTTTGAGCCCCGTGGAGGCAGAGGTCTGCTTATTGCTGGATGCAAGTGTCCTGCGGGGTCAAGGAACGGCTTGGGCACTCCCCGGGCCACACAGGGCACCGGGCCCTTAGAGAGTTCCATGGGAAATCCCCCGCCCATGCCCCCGGTACCCAAGTCTGTCCTTAGCACACTGTCTGTGCGGGGCTGAAGGTACTGCTAGGCAGTGTGGCCTGTGGGAAATCGTGCGGTCCTCTGAGTGGCAGGGAGGGCTGCTGTTTCCCCGAACAGGTGCGCAGGGACCCTGTAAAACTGCAGTGACCCCTCAAGGGTGGGTCACGAGACCCCTCAGGGTTGGGTCACGTGACCCCTCAGGGGTGGGTCACGTGAGCCCTGTGGTATGGGTCACGTGACCCCTCACGGGTGGGTGACGTGACCCCTCAGGGTTGGGTCACGAGACCCCTCAGGGGTGGGTCACGTGACCCCTCAGGGGTGGGTCACGTGACCCCTCAAGGGTGGGTCACGTGACCCCAAAAGGGTAGGTCACGAGACCCCTCAGGGGTGGGTGACGTGACCCCTCAAAGGTGGTTCCGGAGACACGTCAAGGGTGGGTCCTGTGACCCGAGGGAGGCTTGTGGTGGGGAGTCTGAGTGCGCACGCGCGGCCCACTTATAGGCCCGAAATGAGCCAGCCGCGGCTCGGAGAAAAGCCATCTCCTGGGGGCCTCCCCATGTTCCTCCACTCCTCAAGGAGGACCCCTTTACGGATGGAAGAAAAGGGGGATCTTCGCAGTGGTGGGTTCGGGCCAGAGGGGTCCGCGGGTTTGCCTGCACGTACGCCAGGTGCTCGCACAACGGGCCCAGTTGTTTGAGTCCCGTGGAGGCTGAGGGCTGCTTATTGCTGGATGATAGTGTCCTGCAGGGTTAAGGGACGGCGTGGGCACTCCCCGGGCCACACAGGGCACCGGGCCCTTAGAGAGTTCCATGGGAAATCCCCCGCCCATGCCCCCGGTACCCAAGTCTGTCCTTTGCACACTGTCTGTGCGGGGCTGAAGGTACTGCTAGGCAGTGTGGCCTGTGGGAAATCGTGCGGTCCTCTGAGTGGCAGGGAGGGCTGCTGTTTCCCCGAACAGGTGCGCAGGGACCCTGTAAAATTGCTGTGACCTCTCAAGGTGGGTCATGTGACCCCTTACGGTGGGGCACGTGACCTCCCAAGGGTGGTTCACGAGACCCCTTAAGGGTTGGTCACGGGACCCCTCAAGGGTGGGTCACGAGACCCCTCAAGGGTGGGTCATGTGACCCCAAAAGTGTGGGTCACGTGACCCCAAAAGGGTAGGTCACGAGACCTCTCAAGTGTGGGTCACGTGACCCCTCAGGGGTGGGTCACGTGACCCCTCAGGGGTGGGTCACGAGACCCCTCAGGGGTGGGACACCTGACCCCTCAGGGGTGGGTCACGAGACCCCTCAGGGGTGGGTCACGTGACCCCTCAGGGGTGGGTCACGAGACCCCTCAGGGGTGGGTCACGAGACCCCTCAGGGGTGGGTCACGTGACCCCTGTGGGTTGGGTCACAAGACCCCTCAGGGGTGGGTCACGTGACCCCTCAGGGGTGGGTCACGTGACCCCTCAACGGTGGTTCAGGAGACACGTCAAGGGTGGGTCCCGTGACCCGAGGGAGGCTTGTGGTGGGGAGCCTGAGTGCGCACACGCGGCCCACTTATAGGCCCCAAATGAGCCAGCCGCGGCTCGGAGAAAAGCCATCTCCTGGGGGCCTCCCCATGTTCCTCCACTCCTCACGGAGGACCCCTTTACGGATGGAAGAAAAGGGGGATCTTCGCAGTGGTGGGTTCGGGCCAGAGGGGTCTGCGGGTTAGCCTGCACTTACGCCAGGTGCCCGCACACCGGGCCCAGGTGTTTGAGCCCCGTGGAGGCAGAGGGCTGCTTATTGCTGGATGCAAGTGTCCTGCGGGGTCAAGGAACGGCATGGGCACTCCCCGGGCCACACAGGGCACCGGGCCCTTAGAGAGTTCCATGGGAAATCCCCCGCCCATGCCCCCGGTACCCAAGTCTGTCCTAAGCACACTGTCTGTGCGGGTCTGAAGGTACTGCTAGGCAGTGTGGCCTGTGGGAAATCGTGCGGTCCTCTGAGTGGCAGGGAGGGCTGCTGTTTCCCCGAACAGGTGCGCAGGGACCCTGTAAAACTGCTGTGACCCCTCAAGGGTGGGTCACGAGACCCCTCAAGGGTGGGTCACATGACCCCAAAAGGGTAGGTCACGAGACCCCTCAGGGGTGGGTCACGTGACCCCTCAGGGGTGGGTCACGTGACCCCTGTGGGGTGGGTAACGAGACCCCTCAGGGGTGGGTTACGTGACCCCTCAGGAGTGGGTCACGAGATCCCTCAGGGGTGGGTCACGTGACCCCTCAGGGTTGGGTCACGTGACCCCTCAGGGTTGGGTCACTTGACCCTTGTGGGGTGGGTCACGAGACCCCTCAGGGGTGGGTCACGTGACCCCTCAGGGGTGGGTGACGTGACCCCTCAACGTTGGTTCAGGAGACACGTCAAGGGTGGGTCCCGTGACCCGAGGGAGGCTTGTGGTGGGGAGCCTGAGTGCGCACGCGCGGCCCACTTATAGGCCCGAAATGAGCCAGCCGCGGCTCGGAGAAAAGCCATCTCCTGGGGGCCTCCCCATGTTCCTCCACTCCTCACGGAGGACCCCTTTACGGATGGAAGAAAAGGGGGATCTTCGCAGTGGTGGGTTCGGGCCAGAGGGTTCTGCGGGTTTGCCTGCACGTACGCAAGGTTCTCGCACAATGGGCCCAGGTGTTTGAGCCCCGTGGAGGCAGAGGGCTGCTTATTGCTGGATGATAGTGTCCTGCAGGGTTAAGGGAAGGCGTGGGCACTCCCAGGGCGACAGAGGGCACCTGGCCTTTAGAGAGTTCCCTGGAAAATCCCCCGCCCATGCCCCCGGTACCCAAGTCTGTCCTTAGCACACTGTCTGTGCGGGGCTGAAGGTACTGCTAGGCAGTGTGGCCTGTGGGAAATCGTGCGGTCCACTGAGTGGCAGGGAGGGCTGCTGTTTCCCCGAACAGGTGCGCAGGGACCCTGTAAAACTGCAGTGACCCCTCAAGGGTGGGTCACGAGACCCCTCATGGGTGGGTCACGTGACCCCAAAAGGGTAGGTCACGAGACCCCTCAGGATTGGGTCACGTGACCCCTCAGGGGTGGGACACGTGAGCCCTGTGGGATGGGTCACGTGACCCCTCAGGGGTGGGTGACGGGACCCCTCAGGGGTGGGTCACGAGACCCCTCAGGGGTGGGTCACGTGACCCCTCAGGGGTGGGTGACGTGACCCCTCAGGGGTGGGTCACGAGACCCCTCAGGGGTGGGTCACGTGACCCCTCAGGGGTGGGTCACGTGACCCCTCAAGGGTGGGTCACGTGACCCCAAAAGGGTAGGTCACGAGACCCCTCAGGGGTGGGTGACGTGACCCCTCAACGGTGGTTCCGGAGACACGTCAAGGGTGGGTCCTGTGACCCGAGGGAGGCTTGTGGTGGGGAGCCTGAGTGCGCACGCGCGGCCCACTTATAGGCCCGAAATGAGCCAGCCGCGGCTCGGAGAAAAGCCATCTCCTGGGGGCCTCCCCATGTTCCTCCACTCCTCAAGGAGGACCCCTTTACGGATGGAAGAAAAGGGGGATCTTCGCAGTGGTGGGTTCGGGCCAGAGGGGTCCGCGGGTTTGCCTGCACGTACGCCAGGTGCTCGCACAACGGGCCCAGTTGTTTGAGTCCCGTGGAGGCTGAGGGCTGCTTATTGCTGGATGATAGTGTCCTGCAGGGTTAAGGGACGGCGTGGGCACTCCCCGGGCCACACAGGGCACCGGGCCCTTAGAGAGTTCCATGGGAAATCCCCCGCCCATGCCCCCGGTACCCAAGTCTGTCCTTTGCACACTGTCTGTGCGGGGCTGAAGGTACTGCTAGGCAGTGTGGCCTGTGGGAAATCGTGCGGTCCTCTGAGTGGCAGGGAGGGCTGCTGTTTCCCCGAACAGGTGCGCAGGGACCCTGTAAAACTGCAGTGACCCCTCAAGGGTGGGTCACGAGACCCCTCAAGGGTGGGTCACGTGACCCCAAAAGGGTAGGTCACGAGACCCCTCAAGGGTGGGTCACGTGACCCCTCAGGGGTGGGTCACGTGACCCCTCAGGGGTGGGTCACGAGACCCCTCAGGGGTGGGTCACGTGACCCCTCAGGGGTGGGTCACGAGACCCCTCAGGGGTAGGTCACGGGACCCCTCAGGGGTGGGTCACAAGACCCCTCAGGGGTGGGTCACGTGACCCCTCAGGGGTGGGTGACGTGACCCCTCAACGGTGGTTCAGGAGACACGTCAAGGGTGGGTCCCGTGACCCGAGGGAGGCTTGTGGTGGGGAGCCTGAGTGCGCTCGCGCGGCCCACTTATAGGCCCGAAATGAGCCAGCCGCGACTCGGAGAAAATCCATCTCCTGGGGGCCTCCCCATGTTCCTCCACTCCTCAAGGAGGACCCCTTTACGGATGGAAGAAAAGGGTGATCTTCGCAGTGGTGGGTTCGCGCCAGAGGGGTCTGCGGGTTTGCCTGCACGTACGCCAGGTGCTCGCACAATGGGCCCAGGTGTTTGAGCCCCGTGGAGGCAGAGGGCTGCTTATTGCAGGATGATAGTGTCCTGCAGGGTTAAGGGAAGGCGTGGGCACTCCCAGGGCGACAGAGGGCACCTGGCCTTTAGAGAGTTCCCTGGAAAATTCCCCGCCCAGGCCCCTGGTCCACAAGTCTATCCTGCGTACAGTGTGTGTGCGAGGCTGGGAGTGCTTCTGGGCAGTGTTCCCCAGGGGAAATCGCGTGGTCCTCTAGGTGGCAGGGAGGGCTCCTGTGTCCACGGACACGTGCCCAGGGACCCTGTGGAACTGCTGTGACCTGTAAAGGGTGGGTCAGGTGAGCCGAGGGAGGTGTGTGCTTGGGAGCCTGAGTGCGCATGCGCGGCCCACGTATAGGCCCGAAACGAGCCAGCCGCGGCTCGGAGAAAAGCCATCTCCTGGGGGCCTCCCCATGTTCTTCCACTCCTCAAGCGTGACCCCTTTACAGATAGAAGAAAAGGGGGATCTTCGCAGTGGTGGGTTCGGGCCAGAGGGGTCTGCGGGTTTGCCTCCACGTACGCCAGGTGCCCGCACACCGGGCCCAGGTGTTTGAGCCCCGTGGAGGCAGAGGGCTGCTTATTGCTGGATGCAAGTGTCCTGCGGGGTCAAGGAACGGCTTGGGCACTCCCCGGGCCACACAGGGCACCGGGCCCTTAGAGAGTTCCATGGGAAATCCCCCGCCCATGCCCCCGGTACCCAAGTCTGTCCTTAGCACACTGTCTGTGCGGGGCTGAAGGTACTGCTAGGCAGTGTGGCCTGTGGGAAATCGTGCGGTCCTCTGAGTGGCAGGGAGGGCTGCTGTTTCCCCGAACAGGTGCGCAGGGACCCTGTAAAACTGCAGTGACCCCTCAAGGGTGGGTCACGAGACCCCTCAGGGTTGGGTCACGTGACCCCTCAGGGGTGGGTCACGTGAGCCCTGTGGGATGGGTCACGTGACCCCTCAGGGGTGGGTGACGTGACCCCTCAGGGTTGGGTCACGAGACCCCTCAGGGGTGGGTCACGTGACCCCTCAGGGGTGGGTCACGTGACCCCTCAAGGGTGGGTCACGTGACCCCAAAAGGGTAGGTCACGAGACCCCTCAGGGGTGGGTGACGTGACCCCTCAAAGGTGGTTCCGGAGACACGTCAAGGGTGGGTCCTGTGACCCGAGGGAGGCTTGTGGTGGGGAGCCTGAGTGCGCACGCGCGGCCCACTTATAGGCCCGAAATGAGCCAGCCGCGGCTCGGAGAAAAGCCATCTCCTGGGGGCCTCCCCATGTTCCTCCACTCCTCAAGGAGGACCCCTTTACGGATGGAAGAAAAGGGGGATCTTCGCAGTGGTGGGTTCGGGCCAGAGGGGTCCGCGGGTTTGCCTGCACGTACGCCAGGTGCTCGCACAACGGGCCCAGTTGTTTGAGTCCCGTGGAGGCTGAGGGCTGCTTATTGCTGGATGATAGTGTCCTGCAGGGTTAAGGGACGGCGTGGGCACTCCCCGGGCCACACAGGGCACCGGGCCCTTAGAGAGTTCCATGGGAAATCCCCCGCCCATGCCCCCGGTACCCAAGTCTGTCCTTTGCACACTGTCTGTGCGGGGCTGAAGGTACTGCTAGGCAGTGTGGCCTGTGGGAAATCGTGCGGTCCTCTGAGTGGCAGGGAGGGCTGCTGTTTCCCCGAACAGGTGCGCAGGGACCCTGTAAAATTGCTGTGACCTCTCAAGGTGGGTCATGTGACCCCTTACGGTGGGGCACGTGACCTCCCAAGGGTGGTTCACGAGACCCCTTAAGGGTTGGTCACGGGACCCCTCAAGGGTGGGTCACGAGACCCCTCAAGGGTGGGTCATGTGACCCCAAAAGTGTGGGTCACGTGACCCCAAAAGGGTAGGTCACGAGACCTCTCAAGTGTGGGTCACGTGACCCCTCAGGGGTGGGTCACGTGACCCCTCAGGGGTGGGTCACGAGACCCCTCAGGGGTGGGACACCTGACCCCTCAGGGGTGGGTCACGAGACCCCTCAGGGGTGGGTCACGTGACCCCTCAGGGGTGGGTCACGAGACCCCTCAGGGGTGGGTCACGAGACCCCTCAGGGGTGGGTCACGTGACCCCTGTGGGTTGGGTCACAAGACCCCTCAGGGGTGGGTCACGTGACCCCTCAGGGGTGGGTCACGTGACCCCTCAACGGTGGTTCAGGAGACACGTCAAGGGTGGGTCCCGTGACCCGAGGGAGGCTTGTGGTGGGGAGCCTGAGTGCGCACACGCGGCCCACTTATAGGCCCCAAATGAGCCAGCCGCGGCTCGGAGAAAAGCCATCTCCTGGGGGCCTCCCCATGTTCCTCCACTCCTCACGGAGGACCCCTTTACGGATGGAAGAAAAGGGGGATCTTCGCAGTGGTGGGTTCGGGCCAGAGGGGTCTGCGGGTTAGCCTGCACTTACGCCAGGTGCCCGCACACCGGGCCCAGGTGTTTGAGCCCCGTGGAGGCAGAGGGCTGCTTATTGCTGGATGCAAGTGTCCTGCGGGGTCAAGGAACGGCATGGGCACTCCCCGGGCCACACAGGGCACCGGGCCCTTAGAGAGTTCCATGGGAAATCCCCCGCCCATGCCCCCGGTACCCAAGTCTGTCCTAAGCACACTGTCTGTGCGGGTCTGAAGGTACTGCTAGGCAGTGTGGCCTGTGGGAAATCGTGCGGTCCTCTGAGTGGCAGGGAGGGCTGCTGTTTCCCCGAACAGGTGCGCAGGGACCCTGTAAAACTGCTGTGACCCCTCAAGGGTGGGTCACGAGACCCCTCAAGGGTGGGTCACATGACCCCAAAAGGGTAGGTCACGAGACCCCTCAGGGGTGGGTCACGTGACCCCTCAGGGGTGGGTCACGTGACCCCTGTGGGGTGGGTAACGAGACCCCTCAGGGGTGGGTTACGTGACCCCTCAGGAGTGGGTCACGAGATCCCTCAGGGGTGGGTCACGTGACCCCTCAGGGTTGGGTCACGTGACCCCTCAGGGTTGGGTCACTTGACCCTTGTGGGGTGGGTCACGAGACCCCTCAGGGGTGGGTCACGTGACCCCTCAGGGGTGGGTGACGTGACCCCTCAACGTTGGTTCAGGAGACACGTCAAGGGTGGGTCCCGTGACCCGAGGGAGGCTTGTGGTGGGGAGCCTGAGTGCGCACGCGCGGCCCACTTATAGGCCCGAAATGAGCCAGCCGCGGCTCGGAGAAAAGCCATCTCCTGGGGGCCTCCCCATGTTCCTCCACTCCTCACGGAGGACCCCTTTACGGATGGAAGAAAAGGGGGATCTTCGCAGTGGTGGGTTCGGGCCAGAGGGTTCTGCGGGTTTGCCTGCACGTACGCAAGGTTCTCGCACAATGGGCCCAGGTGTTTGAGCCCCGTGGAGGCAGAGGGCTGCTTATTGCTGGATGATAGTGTCCTGCAGGGTTAAGGGAAGGCGTGGGCACTCCCAGGGCGACAGAGGGCACCTGGCCTTTAGAGAGTTCCCTGGAAAATCCCCCGCCCATGCCCCCGGTACCCAAGTCTGTCCTTAGCACACTGTCTGTGCGGGGCTGAAGGTACTGCTAGGCAGTGTGGCCTGTGGGAAATCGTGCGGTCCACTGAGTGGCAGGGAGGGCTGCTGTTTCCCCGAACAGGTGCGCAGGGACCCTGTAAAACTGCAGTGACCCCTCAAGGGTGGGTCACGAGACCCCTCATGGGTGGGTCACGTGACCCCAAAAGGGTAGGTCACGAGACCCCTCAGGATTGGGTCACGTGACCCCTCAGGGGTGGGACACGTGAGCCCTGTGGGATGGGTCACGTGACCCCTCAGGGGTGGGTGACGGGACCCCTCAGGGGTGGGTCACGAGACCCCTCAGGGGTGGGTCACGTGACCCCTCAGGGGTGGGTGACGTGACCCCTCAGGGGTGGGTCACGAGACCCCTCAGGGGTGGGTCACGTGACCCCTCAGGGGTGGGTCACGTGACCCCTCAAGGGTGGGTCACGTGACCCCAAAAGGGTAGGTCACGAGACCCCTCAGGGGTGGGTGACGTGACCCCTCAACGGTGGTTCCGGAGACACGTCAAGGGTGGGTCCTGTGACCCGAGGGAGGCTTGTGGTGGGGAGCCTGAGTGCGCACGCGCGGCCCACTTATAGGCCCGAAATGAGCCAGCCGCGGCTCGGAGAAAAGCCATCTCCTGGGGGCCTCCCCATGTTCCTCCACTCCTCAAGGAGGACCCCTTTACGGATGGAAGAAAAGGGGGATCTTCGCAGTGGTGGGTTCGGGCCAGAGGGGTCCGCGGGTTTGCCTGCACGTACGCCAGGTGCTCGCACAACGGGCCCAGTTGTTTGAGTCCCGTGGAGGCTGAGGGCTGCTTATTGCTGGATGATAGTGTCCTGCAGGGTTAAGGGACGGCGTGGGCACTCCCCGGGCCACACAGGGCACCGGGCCCTTAGAGAGTTCCATGGGAAATCCCCCCGCCCATGCCCCCGGTACCCAAGTCTGTCCTTTGCACACTGTCTGTGCGGGGCTGAAGGTACTGCTAGGCAGTGTGGCCTGTGGGAAATCGTGCGGTCCTCTGAGTGGCAGGGAGGGCTGCTGTTTCCCCGAACAGGTGCGCAGGGACCCTGTAAAACTGCAGTGACCCCTCAAGGGTGGGTCACGAGACCCCTCAAGGGTGGGTCACGTGACCCCAAAAGGGTAGGTCACGAGACCCCTCAAGGGTGGGTCACGTGACCCCTCAGGGGTGGGTCACGTGACCCCTCAGGGGTGGGTCACGAGACCCCTCAGGGGTGGGTCACGTGACCCCTCAGGGGTGGGTCACGAGACCCCTCAGGGGTAGGTCACGGGACCCCTCAGGGGTGGGTCACAAGACCCCTCAGGGGTGGGTCACGTGACCCCTCAGGGGTGGGTGACGTGACCCCTCAACGGTGGTTCAGGAGACACGTCAAGGGTGGGTCCCGTGACCCGAGGGAGGCTTGTGGTGGGGAGCCTGAGTGCGCTCGCGCGGCCCACTTATAGGCCCGAAATGAGCCAGCCGCGACTCGGAGAAAATCCATCTCCTGGGGGCCTCCCCATGTTCCTCCACTCCTCAAGGAGGACCCCTTTACGGATGGAAGAAAAGGGTGATCTTCGCAGTGGTGGGTTCGCGCCAGAGGGGTCTGCGGGTTTGCCTGCACGTACGCCAGGTGCTCGCACAATGGGCCCAGGTGTTTGAGCCCCGTGGAGGCAGAGGGCTGCTTATTGCAGGATGATAGTGTCCTGCAGGGTTAAGGGAAGGCGTGGGCACTCCCAGGGCGACAGAGGGCACCTGGCCTTTAGAGAGTTCCCTGGAAAATTCCCCGCCCAGGCCCCTGGTCCACAAGTCTATCCTGCGTACAGTGTGTGTGCGAGGCTGGGAGTGCTTCTGGGCAGTGTTCCCCAGGGGAAATCGCGTGGTCCTCTAGGTGGCAGGGAGGGCTCCTGTGTCCACGGACACGTGCCCAGGGACCCTGTGGAACTGCTGTGACCTGTAAAGGGTGGGTCAGGTGAGCGAGGGAGGTGTGTGCTTGGGAGCCTGAGTGCGCATGCGCGGCCCACGTATAGGCCCGAAACGAGCCAGCCGCGGCTCGGAGAAAAGCCATCTCCTGGGGGCCTCCCCATGTTCTTCCACTCCTCAAGCGTGACCCCTTTACAGATAGAAGAAAAGGGGGATCTTCGCAGTGGTGGGTTCGGGCCAGAGGGGTCTGCGGGTTTGCCTCCACGTACGCCAGGTGCCCGCACACCGGGCCCAGGTGTTTGAGCCCCGTGGAGGCAGAGGGCTGCTTATTGCTGGATGCAAGTGTCCTGCGGGGTCAAGGAACGGCTTGGGCACTCCCCGGGCCACACAGGGCACCGGGCCCTTAGAGAGTTCCATGGGAAATCCCCCGCCCATGCCCCCGGTACCCAAGTCTGTCCTTAGCACACTGTCTGTGCGGGGCTGAAGGTACTGCTAGGCAGTGTGGCCTGTGGGAAATCGTGCGGTCCTCTGAGTGGCAGGGAGGGCTGCTGTTTCCCCGAACAGGTGCGCAGGGACCCTGTAAAACTGCAGTGACCCCTCAAGGGTGGGTCACGAGACCCCTCAGGGTTGGGTCACGTGACCCCTCAGGGGTGGGTCACGTGAGCCCTGTGGGATGGGTCACGTGACCCCTCAGGGGTGGGTGACGTGACCCCTCAGGGTTGGGTCACGAGACCCCTCAGGGGTGGGGTCACGTGACCCCTCAGGGGTGGGTCACGTGACCCCTCAAGGGTGGGTCACGTGACCCCAAAAGGGTAGGTCACGAGACCCCTCAGGGGTGGGTGACGTGACCCCTCAAAGGTGGTTCCGGAGACACGTCAAGGGTGGGTCCTGTGACCCGAGGGAGGCTTGTGGTGGGGAGCCTGAGTGCGCACGCGCGGCCCACTTATAGGCCCGAAATGAGCCAGCCGCGGCTCGGAGAAAAGCCATCTCCTGGGGGCCTCCCCATGTTCCTCCACTCCTCAAGGAGGACCCCTTTACGGATGGAAGAAAAGGGGGATCTTCGCAGTGGTGGGTTCGGGCCAGAGGGGTCCGCGGGTTTGCCTGGCACGTACGCCAGGTGCTCGCACAACGGGCCCAGTTGTTTGAGTCCCGTGGAGGCTGAGGGCTGCTTATTGCTGGATGATAGTGTCCTGCAGGGTTAAGGGGACGGCGTGGGCACTCCCCGGGCCACACAGGGCACCGGCCCTTAGAGAGTTCCATGGGAAATCCCCCGCCCATGCCCCCGGTACCCAAGTCTGTCCTTTGCATCTGTGCGGGGCTGAAGGTACTGCTAGGCAGTGTGGCCTGTGGGAAATCGTGCGGTCCTCTGAGTGGCAGGGAGGGCTGCTGTTTCCCCGAACAGGTGCGCAGGGACCCTGTAAAATTGCTGTGACCTCTCAAGGTGGGTCATGTGACCCCTTACGGTGGGGCAACGTGACCTCCCAAGGGTGGTTCACGAGACCCCTTAAGGGTTGGTCACGGGAACCCTCAAGGGTGGGTCACGAGACCCCTCAAGGGTGGGTCATGTGACCCCAAAAGTGTGGGTCACGTGACCCCAAAAGGGTAGGTCACGAGACCTCTCAAGTGTGGGTCACGTGACCCCCTCAGGGGTGGGGTCACGTGACCCCTCAGGGGTGGGTCACGAGACCCCTCAGGGGTGGGACACCTGACCCCTCAGGGGTGGGTCACGAGACCCCTCAGGGGTGGGTCACGTGACCCCTCAGGGGTGGGTCACGAGACCCCTCAGGGGTGGGTCACGAGACCCCTCAGGGGTGGGTCACGTGACCCCTGTGGGTTGGGTCACAAGACCCCTCAGGGGTGGGTCACGTGACCCCTCAGGGGTGGGTGACGTGACCCCTCAACGGTGGTTCAGGAGACACGTCAAGGGTGGGTCCCGTGACCCGAGGGAGGCTTGTGGTGGGGAGCCTGAGTGCGCACGCGCGGCCCACTTATAGGCCCGAAATGAGCCAGCCGCGGCTCGGAGAAAAGCCATCTCCTGGGGTCCTCCCCATGTTCCTCCACTCCTCACGGAGGACCCCTTTACGGATGGAAGAAAAGGGGGATCTTCGCAGTGGTGGGTTCGGGCCAGAGGGGTCTGCGGGTTTGCCTGCGCGAACGCCAGGTGCTCGCACAATGGGCCCAGGTGTTTGAGCCCCGTGGAGGCAGAGGGCTGCTTATTGCTGGATGATAGTGTCCTGCAGGGTTAAGGGAAGGCATGGGCACTCCCAGGGCGACAGAGGGCACCTGGCCTTTAGGGAGTTCCCGGGAAAATTCCCCGCCCAGGCCCCTGGTCCACAAGTCTATCCTGCGTACAGTGTCTGTGCGAGGCTGGGAGTGCTTCTGGGCAGTGTTCCCCAGGGGAAATCGCGTGGTCCTCTAGGTGGCAGGGAGGGCTCCTGTGTCCACGGACAGGTGCCCAAGGACCCTGTGGAACTGCTGTGACCTCTAAAGGGTGGGTCAGTTGAGCGGAGGGAGGTGTGTGCTTGGGAGCCTGAGTGCACATGCGCGGCCCACGTATAGGCCCGAAACGAGCCAGCCGCGGCTCGGAGAAAAGCCATCTCCTGGGGGCCTCCCCATGTTCCTCCACTCCTCAAGCGTGACCCCTTTACGGATGGAAGAAAAGGGGGATCTTCGCAGTGGTGGGTTCGCGCCAGAGGGGTCTGCGGGTTTGCCTCCACGTACGCCAGGTGACCGCAAACCGGGCCCAGGTGTTTGAGCCCCGTGGAGGCAGAGGGCTGCTTATTGCTGGATGCAAGTGTCCTGCGGGGTCAAGGAACGGCATGGGCACTCCCCGGGCCACACAGGGCACCGGGCCCTTAGAGAGTTCCATGGGAAATCCCCCGCCCATGCCCCCGGTACCCAAGTCGGTCCTTAGCACACTGTCTGTGCGGGGCTGAAGGTACTGCTAGGCAGTGTGGCCTGTGGGAAATCGTGCGGTCCTCTGAGTGGCAGGGAGGGCTGCTGTTTCCCCGAACAGGTGCTCAGGGACCCTGTAAAACTGCAGTGACCCCTCAAGGGGGGGTCACGAGACCCCTCAAGGGTGGTCACGTGACCCCAAAAGGGTAGGTCACGAGACCCCTCAAGGGTGGGTCACGTGACCCCTCATGGGTGGGTCACGTGACCCCTCAGGGGTGGGTCACGAGACCCCTCAGGGGTGGGTCACGTGACCCCTCAGGGGTGGGTCACGTGACCCCTCAGGGGTGGGTCACGAGACCCCTCAGGGGTGGGTCACGTGACCCCTCAGGGGTGGGTCACGTGACCCCTCAGGGGTGGGTCACGAGACCCCTCAGGGGTGGGTCACGTGACCCCTCAGGGGTGGGTCACGTGACCCCTCAGGGGTGGGTCACGAGACCCCTCAGGGGTGGGTGACGTGACCCCTCAACGGTGGTTCAGGAGACACGTCAAGGGTGGGTCCCGTGACCCGAGGGAGGCTTGTGGTGGGGAGCCTGAGTGCGCAGACGCGGCCCACTTATAGGCCCGAAATGAGCCAGCCGCGGCTCGGAGAAAATCCATCTCCTGGGGGCCTCCCCATGTTCCTCCACTCCTCACGGAGGACCCCTTTACGGATGGAAGAAAAGGGGGATCTTCGCAGTGGTGGGTTCGCGCCAGAGGGGTCTGCGGGTTTGCCTCCACGTATGCCAGGTGCCCGCACACCGGGCCCAGGTGTTTGAGCCCCGTGGAGGCAGAGGGCTGCTTATTGCTGGATGCAAGTGTCCTGCGGGGTGAAGGAACGGCATGGGCACTCCCCGGGCCACACAGGGCACCGGGCCCTTAGAGAGTTCCATGGGAAATCCCCCGCCCATGCCCCCGGTACCCAAGTCTGTCCTTAGCACACTGTCTGTGCGGGGCTGAAGGTACTGCTAGGCAGTGTGGCCTGTGGGAAATCGTGCGGTCCTCTGAGTGGCAGGGAGGGCTGCTGTTTCCCCGAACAGGTGCGCAGGGACCCTGTAAAACTGCAGTGACCCCAAAAGGGTAGGTCACGAGACCCCTCAAGGGTGGGTCACGTGACCCCTCAGGGGTGGGTCACGTGACCCCTCAGGGGTGGGTCACGAGACCCCTCAGTGGTGGGTCACGTGACCCCTCAGGGGTGGGTCACGTGACCCCTCAGGGGTGGGTCACGAGACCCCTCAGGTGTGGGTCACGTGACCCCTCAGGGGTGGGTCACGTGACCCCTCAGGGGTGGGTCACCAGACCCCTCAGGAGTGGGTCACGTGACCCCTCAGGGGTGGGTCACGTGACCCCTGTGGGGTGGGTCACAAGACCCCTCAGGGGTGGGTCACGAGACCCCTCAGGGGTGGGTGACGTGACCCCTCAACGGTGGTTCAGGAGACACGTCAAGGGTGGGTCCCGTGACCCGAGGGAGGCTTGTGGTGGGGAGCCTGAGTGCGCAGACGCGGCCCACTTATAGGCCCGAAATGAGCCAGCCGCGGCTCGGAGAAAATCCATCTCCTGGGGGCCTCCCCATGTTCCTCCACTCCTCACGGAGGACCCCTTTACGGATGGAAGAAAAGGGGGATCTTCGCAGTGGTGGGTTCGGGCCAGAGGGGTCTGCGGGTTTGCCTGCGCGAACGCCAGGTGCTCGCACAATGGGCCCAGGTGTTTGAGCCCCGTGGAGGCAGAGGGCTGCTTATTGCTGGATGATAGTGTCCTGCAGGGTTAAGGGAAGGCATGGGCACTCCCAGGGCGACAGAGGGCACCTGGCCTTTAGAGAGTTCCCTGGAAAATTCCCCGCCCAGGCCCCTGGTCCACAAGTCTATCCTGCGTACAGTGTCTGTGCGAGGCTGGGAGTGCTTCTGGGCAGTGTTCCCCAGGGGAAATCGCGTGGTCCTCTAGGTGGCAGGGAGGGCTCCTGTGTCCACGGACAGGTGCCCAGGGACCCTGTGGAACTGCTGTGACCTCTAAAGGGTGGGTCAGTTGAGCGGAGGGAGGTGTGTGCTTGGGAGCCTGAGTGCGCATGCGCGGCCCACGTATAGGCCCGAAACGAGCCAGCCGCGGCTCGGAGAAAAGCCATCTCCTGGGGGCCTCCCCATGTTCCTCCACTCCTCAAGCGTGACCCCTTTACGGATGGAAGAAAAGGGGGATCTTCGCAGTGGTGGGTTCGCGCCAGGGGGGTCTGCGGGTTTGCCTCCACGTACGCCAGGTGCCCGCACACCGGGCCCAGGTGTTTGAGCCCCGTGGAGGCAGAGGGCTGCTTATTGCTGGATGCAAGTGTCCTGCGGGGTCAAGGAACGGCATGGGCACTCCCCGGGCCACACAGGGCACCGGGCCCTTAGAGAGTTCCATGGGAAATCCCCCGCCCCTGCCCCCGGTACCCAAGTCTGTCCTTAGCACACTGTCTGTGCGGGGCTGAAGGGACTGCTAGGCAGTGTGGCCTGTGGGAAATCGTGCGGTCCTCTGAGTGGCAGGGAGGGCTGCTGTTTCCCCGAACAGGTGCGCAGGGACCCTGTAAAACTGCAGTGACCCCTCAAGGGGGGGTCACGAGACCCCTCAAGGGTGGTCACGTGACCCCAAAAGGGTAGGTCACGAGACCCCTCAAGGGTGGGTCACGTGACCCCTCAGGGGTGGGTCACGTGACCCCTCAGGGGTGGGTCACGTGACCCCTGTGGGGTGGGTAACGAGACCCCTCAGGGGTGGGTCACGTGACCCCTCAGGGGTGGGTCACGAGACCCCTCAGGGGTGGGTCACGTGACCCCTCAGGGGTGGTTCACGAGACCCCTCAGGGGTGGGTCACGTGACCCCTCAGGGGTGGGTGACGTGACCCCTCAACGGTGGTTCAGGAGACACGTCAAGGGTGGGTCCCGTGACCCGAGGGAGGCTTGTGGTGGGGAGCCTGAGTGCGCACGCGCGGCCCACTTATAGGCCCGAAATGAGCCAGCCGCGGCTCGGAGAAAAGCCATCTCCTGGGGTCCTCCCCATGTTCCTCCACTCCTCACGGAGGACCCCTTTACGGATGGAAGAAAAGGGGGATCTTCGCAGTGGTGGGTTCGGGCCAGAGGGGTCTGCGGGTTTGCCTGCGCGAACGCCAGGTGCTCGCACAATGGGCCCAGGTGTTTGAGCCCCGTGGAGGCAGAGGGCTGCTTATTGCTGGATGATAGTGTCCTGCAGGGTTAAGGGAAGGCATGGGCACTCCCAGGGCGACAGAGGGCACCTGGCCTTTAGGGAGTTCCCGGGAAAATTCCCCGCCCAGGCCCCTGGTCCACAAGTCTATCCTGCGTACAGTGTCTGTGCGAGGCTGGGAGTGCTTCTGGGCAGTGTTCCCCAGGGGAAATCGCGTGGTCCTCTAGGTGGCAGGGAGGGCTCCTGTGTCCACGGACAGGTGCCCAAGGACCCTGTGGAACTGCTGTGACCTCTAAAGGGTGGGTCAGTTGAGCGGAGGGAGGTGTGTGCTTGGGAGCCTGAGTGCACATGCGCGGCCCACGTATAGGCCCGAAACGAGCCAGCCGCGGCTCGGAGAAAAGCCATCTCCTGGGGGCCTCCCCATGTTCCTCCACTCCTCAAGCGTGACCCCTTTACGGATGGAAGAAAAGGGGGATCTTCGCAGTGGTGGGTTCGCGCCAGAGGGGTCTGCGGGTTTGCCTCCACGTACGCCAGGTGACCGCAAACCGGGCCCAGGTGTTTGAGCCCCGTGGAGGCAGAGGGCTGCTTATTGCTGGATGCAAGTGTCCTGCGGGGTCAAGGAACGGCATGGGCACTCCCCGGGCCACACAGGGCACCGGGCCCTTAGAGAGTTCCATGGGAAATCCCCCGCCCATGCCCCCGGTACCCAAGTCGGTCCTTAGCACACTGTCTGTGCGGGGCTGAAGGTACTGCTAGGCAGTGTGGCCTGTGGGAAATCGTGCGGTCCTCTGAGTGGCAGGGAGGGCTGCTGTTTCCCCGAACAGGTGCTCAGGGACCCTGTAAAACTGCAGTGACCCCTCAAGGGGGGGTCACGAGACCCCTCAAGGGTGGTCACGTGACCCCAAAAGGGTAGGTCACGAGACCCCTCAAGGGTGGGTCACGTGACCCCTCATGGGTGGGTCACGTGACCCCTCAGGGGTGGGTCACGAGACCCCTCAGGGGTGGGTCACGTGACCCCTCAGGGGTGGGTCACGTGACCCCTCAGGGGTGGGTCACGAGACCCCTCAGGGGTGGGTCACGTGACCCCTCAGGGGTGGGTCACGTGACCCCTCAGGGGTGGGTCACGAGACCCCTCAGGGGTGGGTCACGTGACCCCTCAGGGGTGGGTCACGTGACCCCTCAGGGGTGGGTCACGAGACCCCTCAGGGGTGGGTGACGTGACCCCTCAACGGTGGTTCAGGAGACACGTCAAGGGTGGGTCCCGTGACCCGAGGGAGGCTTGTGGTGGGGAGCCTGAGTGCGCAGACGCGGCCCACTTATAGGCCCGAAATGAGCCAGCCGCGGCTCGGAGAAAATCCATCTCCTGGGGGCCTCCCCATGTTCCTCCACTCCTCACGGAGGACCCCTTTACGGATGGAAGAAAAGGGGGATCTTCGCAGTGGTGGGTTCGGGCCAGAGGGGTCTGCGGGTTTGCCTGCGCGAACGCCAGGTGCTCGCACAATGGGCCCAGGTGTTTGAGCCCCGTGGAGGCAGAGGGCTGCTTATTGCTGGATGATAGTGTCCTGCAGGGTTAAGGGAAGGCATGGGCACTCCCAGGGCGACAGAGGGCACCTGGCCTTTAGAGAGTTCATTGGAAAATTCCCCGCCCAGGCCCCTGGTCCACAAGTCTATCCTGCGTACAGTGTCTGTGCGAGGCTGGGAGTGCTTCTGGGCAGTGTTCCCCAGGGGAAATCGCGTGGTCCTCTAGGTGGCAGGGAGGGCTCCTGTGTCCACGGACAGGTGCCCAGGGACCCTGTGGAACTGCTGTGACCTCTAAAGGGTGGGTCAGTTGAGCGGAGGGAGGTGTGTGCTTGGGAGCCTGAGTGCGCATGCGCGGCCCACGTATAGGCCCGAAACGAGCCAGCCGCGGCTCGGAGAAAAGCCATCTCCTGGGGGCCTCCCCATGTTCCTCCACTCCTCAAGCGTGACCCCTTTACGGATGGAAGAAAAGGGGGATCTTCGCAGTGGTGGGTTCGCGCCAGGGGGGTCTGCGGGTTTGCCTCCACGTACGCCAGGTGCCCGCACACCGGGCCCAGGTGTTTGAGCCCCGTGGAGGCAGAGGGCTGCTTATTGCTGGATGCAAGTGTCCTGCGGGGTCAAGGAACGGCATGGACACTCCCCGGGCCACACAGGGCACCGGGCCCTTAGAGAGTTCCATGGGAAATCCCCCGCCCATGCCCCCGGTACCCAAGTCTGTCCTTAGCACACTGTCTGTGCAGGGCTGAAGGTACTGCTAGGCAGTGTGGCCTGTGGGAAATCGTGCGGTCCTCTGAGTGGCAGGGAGGGCTGCTGTTTCCCCGAACAGGTGCGCAGGGACCCTGTAAAACTGCTGTGACCCCTCAAGGGTGGGTCACGAGACCCCTCAAGGGTGGGTCACGTGACCCCAAAAGGGTAGGTCACGAGACCCCTCAAGGGTGGGTCACGTGACCCCAAAAGGGTAGGTCACGAGACCCCTCAGGGGTGGGTCACGTGACCCCTCAGGGGTGGGTCACGTGACCCCTGTGGGGTGGGTAACGAGAGCCCTCATGGGTGGGTCACGTGACCCCTCAGGGGTGGGTCACGAGACCCCTCAGGGGTGGGTCACGTGACCCCTCAGGGGTGGTTCACGAGACCCCTCAGGGGTGGGTCATGTGACCCCTCAGGGGTGGGTCACGTGACCCCTCAGGGGTGGGTCACGTGACCCCTGTGGGGTGGGTCACAAGACCCCTCAGGGGTGGGTCACGTGACCCCTCAGGGGTGGGTGACGTGACCCCTCAACGGTGGTTCAGGAGACACGTCAAGGGTGGGTCCCGTGACCCGAGGGAGGCTTGTGGTGGGGAGCCTGAGTGCGCACGCGCGGCCCACTTATAGGCCCGAAATGAGCCAGCCGCGGCTCGGAGAAAAGCCATCTCCTGGGGTCCTCCCCATGTTCCTCCACTCCTCACGGAGGACCCCTTTACGGATGGAAGAAAAGGGGGATCTTCGCAGTGGTGGGTTCGGGCCAGAGGGGTCTGCGGGTTTGCCTGCGCGAACGCCAGGTGCTCGCACAATGGGCCCAGGTGTTTGAGCCCCGTGGAGGCAGAGGGCTGCTTATTGCTGGATGATAGTGTCCTGCAGGGTTAAGGGAAGGCATGGGCACTCCCAGGGCGACAGAGGGCACCTGGCCTTTAGAGAGTTCCCTGGAAAATTCCCCGCCCAGGCCCCTGGTCCACAAGTCTATCCTGCGTACAGTGTCTGTGCGAGGCTGGGAGTGCTTCTGGGCAGTGTTCCCCAGGGGAAATCGCGTGGTCCTCTAGGTGGCAGGGAGGGCTCCTGTGTCCACGGACAGGTGCCCAGGGACCCTGTGGAACTGCTGTGACCTCTAAAGGGTGGGTCAGTTGAGCGGAGGGAGGTGTGTGCTTGGGAGCCTGAGTGCGCATGCGCGGCCCACGTATAGGCCCGAAACGAGCCAGCCGCGGCTCGGAGAAAAGCCATCTCCTGGGGGCCTCCCCATGTTCCTCCACTCCTCACGGAGGACCCCTTTACGGATGGAAGAAAAGGGGGATCTTCGCAGTGGTGGGTTCGGGCCAGAGGGGTCTGCGGGTTTGCCTGCGCGAACGCCAGGTGCTCGCACAATGGGCCCAGGTGTTTGAGCCCCGTGGAGGCAGAGGGCTGCTTATTGCTGGATGATAGTGTCCTGCAGGGTTAAGGGAAGGCATGGGCACTCCCAGGGCGACAGAGGGCACCTGGCCTTTAGGGAGTTCCCTGGAAAATTCCCCGCCCAGGCCCCTGGTCCACAAGTCTATCCTGCGTACATTGTCTGTGCGAGGCTGGGAGTGCTTCTGGGCAGTGTTCCCCAGGGGAAATCGCGTGGTCCTCTAGGTGGCAGGGAGGGCTCCTGTGTCCACGGACAGGTGCCCAAGGACCCTGTGGAACTGCTGTGACCTCTAAAGGGTGGGTCAGTTGAGCGGAGGGAGGTGTGTGCTTGGGAGCCTGAGTGCGCATGCGCAGCCCACGTATAGGCCCGAAACGAGCCAGCCGCGGCTCGGAGAAAAGCCATCTCCTGGGGGCCTCCCCATGTTCCTCCACTCCTCAAGCGTGACCCCTTTACGGATGGAAGAAAAGGGGGATCTTCGCAGTGGTGGGTTCGCGCCAGAGGGGTCTGCGGGTTTGCCTCCACGTATGCCAGGTGCCCGCACACCGGGCCCAGGTGTTTGAGCCCCGTGGAGGCAGAGGGCTGCTTATTGCTGGATGCAAGTGTCCTGCGGGGTGAAGGAACGGCATGGGCACTCCCCGGGCCACACAGGGCACCGGGCCCTTAGAGAGTTCCATGGGAAATCCCCCGCCCATGCCCCCGGTACCCAAGTCTGTCCTTAGCACACTGTCTGTGAGGGGCTGAAGGTACTGCTAGGCAGTGTGGCCTGTGGGAAATCGTGCGGTCCTCTGAGTGGCAGGGAGGGCTGCTGTTTCCCCGAACAGGTGCGCAGGGACCCTGTAAAACTGCAGTGACCCCTCAAGGGGGGGTCACGAGACCCCTCAAGGGTGGTCACGTGACCCCAAAAGGGTAGGTCACGAGACCCCTCAAGGGTGGGTCACGTGACCCCTCAGGGGTGGGTCACGTGACCCCTCAGGGGTGGGTCACGTGACCCCTCAGGGGTGGGTCACGAGACCCCTCAGGGGTGGGTCACGTGACCCCTCAGGGGTGGGTCACGTGACCCCTCAGGGGTGGGTCACGAGACCCCTCAGGGGTGGGTCACGAGACCCCTCAGGGGTGGGTGACGTGACCCCTCAACGGTGGTTCAGGAGACACGTCAAGGGTGGGTCCCGTGACCCGAGGGAGGCTTGTGGTGGGGAGCCTGAGTGCGCAGACGCGGCCCACTTATAGGCCCGAAATGAGCCAGCCGCGGCTCGGAGAAAAGCCATCTCCTGGGGGCCTCCCCATGTTCCTCCACTCCTCAAGCGTGACCCCTTTACGGATGGAAGAAAAGGGGGATCTTCGCAGTGGTGGGTTCGGGCCAGAGGGGTCTGCGGGTTTGCCTGCGCGAACGCCAGGTGCTCGCACAATGGGCCCAGGTGTTTGAGCCCCGTGGAGGCAGAGGGCTGCTTATTGCTGGATGATAGTGTCCTGCAGGGTTAAGGGAAGGCATGGGCACTCCCCGGGCCACACAGGGCACCGGGCCCTTAGAGAGTTCCATGGGAAATCCCCCGCCCATGCCCCCGGTACCCAAGTCTGTCCTTAGCACACTGTCTGTGCGGGGCTGAAGGTACTTCTAGGCAGTGTGGCCTGTGGGAAATCGTGCGGTCCTCTGAGTGGCAGGGAGGGCTGCTGTTTCCCCGAACAGGTGCGCAGGGACCCTGTAAAACTGCAGTGACCCCTCAAGGGGGGGTCACGAGACCCCTCAAGGGTGGTCACGTGACCCCAAAAGGGTAGGTCACGAGACCCCTCAAGGGTGGGTCACGTGACCCCTCAGGGGTGGGTCACGTGACCCCTCAGGGGTGGGTCACGTGACCCCTCAGGGGTGGGTCACGTGACCCCTGTGGGGTGGGTAACGAGACCCCTCAGGGGTGGGTCACGAGACCCCTCAGGGGTGGGTCACGTGACCCCTCAGGGGTGGTTCACGAGACCCCTCAGGGGTGGGTCATGTGACCCCTCAGGGGTGGGTCACGTGACCCCTCAGGGGTGGGTCACGTGACCCCTGTGGGGTGGGTCACAAGACCCCTCAGGGGTGGGTCACCTGACCCCTCAGGGGTGGGTGACGTGACCCCTCAACGGTGGTTCAGGAGACACGTCAAGGGTGGGTCCCGTGACCCGAGGGAGGCTTGTGGTGGGGAGCCTGAGTGCGCACGCGCGGCCCACTTATAGGCCCGAAATGAGCCAGCCGCGGCTCGGAGAAAAGCCATCTCCTGGGGTCCTCCCCATGTTCCTCCACTCCTCACGGAGGACCCCTTTACGGATGGAAGAAAAGGGGGATCTTCGCAGTGGTGGGTTCGGGCCAGAGGGGTCTGCGGGTTTGCCTGCGCGAACGCCAGGTGCTCGCACAATGGGCCCAGGTGTTTGAGCCCCGTGGAGGCAGAGGGCTGCTTATTGCTGGATGATAGTGTCCTGCAGGGTTAAGGGAAGGCATGGGCACTCCCAGGGCGACAGAGGGCACCTGGCCTTTAGAGAGTTCCCTGGAAAATTCCCCGCCCAGGCCCCTGGTCCACAAGTCTATCCTGCGTACAGTGTCTGTGCGAGGCTGGGAGTGCTTCTGGGCAGTGTTCCCCAGGGGAAATCGCGTGGTCCTCTAGGTGGCAGGGAGGGCTCCTGTGTCCACGGACAGGTGCCCAGGGACCCTGTGGAACTGCTGTGACCTCTAAAGGGTGGGTCAGTTGAGCGGAGGGAGGTGTGTGCTTGGGAGCCTGAGTGCGCATGCGCAGCCCACGTATAGGCCCGAAACGAGCCAGCCGCGGCTCGGAGAAAAGCCATCTCCTGGGGGCCTCCCCATGTTCCTCAACTCCTCAAGCGTGACCCCTTTACGGATGGAAGAAAAGGGGGATCTTCGCAGTGGTGGGTTCGCGCCAGGGGGGTCTGCGGGTTTGCCTCCACGTACGCCAGGTGCCCGCACACCGGGCCCAGGTGTTTGAGCCCCGTGGAGGCAGAGGGCTGCTTATTGCTGGATGCAAGTGTCCTGCGGGGTCAAGGAACGGCATGGGCACTCCCCGGGCCACACAGGGCACCGGGCCCTTAGAGAGTTCCATGGGAAATCCCCCGCCCATGCCCCCGGTACCCAAGTCTGTCCTTAGCACACTGTCTGTGCGGGGCTGAAGGGACTGCTAGGCAGTGTGGCCTGTGGGAAATCGTGCGGTCCTCTGAGTGGCAGGGAGGGCTGCTGTTTCCCCGAACAGGTGCGCAGGGACCCTGTAAAACTGCAGTGACCCCTCAAGGGGGGGTCACGAGACCCCTCAAGGGTGGTCACGTGACCCCAAAAGGGTAGGTCACGAGACCCCTCAAGGGTGGGTCACGTGACCCCTCAGGGGTGGGTCACGTGACCCCTCAGGGGTGGGTCACGTGACCCCTCAGGGGTGGGTCACGTGACCCCTGTGGGGTGGGTAACGAGACCCCTCAGGGGTGGGTCACGTGACCCCTCAGGGGTGGGTCACGAGACCCCTCAGGGGTGGGTCACGTGACCCCTCAGGGGTGGTTCACGAGACCCCTCAGGGGTGGGTCACGTGACCCCTCAGGGGTGGGTGACGTGACCCCTCAACGGTGGTTCAGGAGACACGTCAAGGGTGGGTCCCGTGACCCGAGGGAGGCTTGTGGTGGGGAGCCTGAGTGCGCACGCGCGGCCCACTTATAGGCCCGAAATGAGCCAGCCGCGGCTCGGAGAAAAGCCATCTCCTGGGGTCCTCCCCATGTTCCTCCACTCCTCACGGAGGACCCCTTTACGGATGGAAGAAAAGGGGGATCTTCGCAGTGGTGGGTTCGGGCCAGAGGGGTCTGCGGGTTTGCCTGCGCGAACGCCAGGTGCTCGCACAATGGGCCCAGGTGTTTGAGCCCCGTGGAGGCAGAGGGCTGCTTATTGCTGGATGATAGTGTCCTGCAGGGTTAAGGGAAGGCATGGGCACTCCCAGGGCGACAGAGGGCACCTGGCCTTTAGGGAGTTCCCTGGAAAATTCCCCGCCCAGGCCCCTGGTCCACAAGTCTATCCTGCGTACAGTGTCTGTGCGAGGCTGGGAGTGCTTCTGGGCAGTGTTCCCCAGGGGAAATCGCGTGGTCCTCTAGGTGGCAGGGAGGGCTCCTGTGTCCACGGACAGGTGCCCAAGGACCCTGTGGAACTGCTGTGACCTCTAAAGGGTGGGTCAGTTGAGCGGAGGGAGGTGTGTGCTTGGGAGCCTGAGTGCGCATGCGCAGCCCACGTATAGGCCCGAAACGAGCCAGCCGCGGCTCGGAGAAAAGCCATCTCCTGGGGGCCTCCCCATGTTCCTCCACTCCTCAAGCGTGACCCCTTTACGGATGGAAGAAAAGGGGGATCTTCGCAGTGGTGGGTTCGCGCCAGAGGGGTCTGCGGGTTTGCCTCCACGTATGCCAGGTGCCCGCACACCGGGCCCAGGTGTTTGAGCCCCGTGGAGGCAGAGGGCTGCTTATTGCTGGATGCAAGTGTCCTGCGGGGTGAAGGAACGGCATGGGCACTCCCCGGGCCACACAGGGCACCGGGCCCTTAGAGAGTTCCATGGGAAATCCCCCGCCCATGCCCCCGGTACCCAAGTCTGTCCTTAGCACACTGTCTGTGCGGGGCTGAAGGTACTGCTAGGCAGTGTGGCCTGTGGGAAATCGTGCGGTCCTCTGAGTGGCAGGGAGGGCTGCTGTTTCCCCGAACAGGTGCGCAGGGACCCTGTAAAACTGCAGTGACCCCTCAAGGGGGGGTCACGAGACCCCTCAGGGGTGGGTCACGTGACCCCTCAGGGGTGGTTCACGAGACCCCTCAGGGGTGGGTCATGTGACCCCTCAGGGGTGGGTCACGTGACCCCTCAGGGGTGGGTCACGTGACCCCTGTGGGGTGGGTCACAAGACCCCTCAGGGGTGGGTCACGTGACCCCTCAGGGGTGGGTGACGTGACCCCTCAACGGTGGTTCAGGAGACACGTCAAGGGTGGGTCCCGTGACCCGAGGGAGGCTTGTCGTGGGGAGCCTGAGTGCGCACGCGCGGCCCACTTATAGGCCCGAAATGAGCCAGCCGCGGCTCGGAGAAAAGCCATCTCCTGGGGTCCTCCCCATGTTCCTCCACTCCTCACGGAGGACCCCTTTACGGATGGAAGAAAAGGGGGATCTTCGCAGTGGTGGGTTCGGGCCAGAGGGGTCTGCGGGTTTGCCTGCGCGAACGCCAGGTGCTCGCACAATGGGCCCAGGTGTTTGAGCCCCGTGGAGGCAGAGGGCTGCTTATTGCTGGATGATAGTGTCCTGCAGGGTTAAGGGAAGGCATGGGCACTCCCAGGGCGACAGAGGGCACCTGGCCTTTAGAGAGTTCCCTGGAAAATTCCCCGCCCAGGCCCCTGGTCCACAAGTCTATCCTGCGTACAGTGTCTGTGCGAGGCTGGGAGTGCTTCTGGGCAGTGTTCCCCAGGGGAAATCGCGTGGTCCTCTAGGTGGCAGGGAGGGCTCCTGTGTCCACGGACAGGTGCCCAGGGACCCTGTGGAACTGCTGTGACCTCTAAAGGGTGGGTCAGTTGAGCGGAGGGAGGTGTGTGCTTGGGAGCCTGAGTGCGCATGCGCGGCCCACGTATAGGCCCGAAACGAGCCAGCCGCGGCTCGGAGAAAAGCCATCTCCTGGGGTCCTCCCCATGTTCCTCCACTCCTCACGGAGGACCCCTTTACGGATGGAAGAAAAGGGGGATCTTCGCAGTGGTGGGTTCGGGCCAGAGGGGTCTGCGGGTTTGCCTGCGCGAACGCCAGGTGCTCGCACAATGGGCCCAGGTGTTTGAGCCCCGTGGAGGCAGAGGGCTGCTTATTGCTGGATGATAGTGTCCTGCAGGGTTAAGGGAAGGCATGGGCACTCCCAGGGCGACAGAGGGCACCTGGCCTTTAGGGAGTTCCCTGGAAAATTCCCCGCCCAGGCCCCTGGTCCACAAGTCTATCCTGCGTACATTGTCTGTGCGAGGCTGGGAGTGCTTCTGGGCAGTGTTCCCCAGGGGAAATCGCGTGGTCCTCTAGGTGGCAGGGAGGGCTCCTGTGTCCACGGACAGGTGCCCAAGGACCCTGTGGAACTGCTGTGACCTCTAAAGGGTGGGTCAGTTGAGCGGAGGGAGGTGTGTGCTTGGGAGCCTGAGTGCGCATGCGCAGCCCACGTATAGGCCCGAAACGAGCCAGCCGCGGCTCGGAGAAAAGCCATCTCCTGGGGGCCTCCCCATGTTCCTCCACTCCTCAAGCGTGACCCCTTTACGGATGGAAGAAAAGGGGGATCTTCGCAGTGGTGGGTTCGCGCCAGGGGGGTCTGCGGGTTTGCCTCCACGTATGCCAGGTGCCCGCACACCGGGCCCAGGTGTTTGAGCCCCGTGGAGGCAGAGGGCTGCTTATTGCTGGATGCAAGTGTCCTGCGGGGTGAAGGAACGGCATGGGCACTCCCCGGGCCACACAGGGCACCGGGCCCTTAGAGAGTTCCATGGGAAATCCCCCGCCCATGCCCCCGGTACCCAAGTCTGTCCTTAGCACACTGTCTGTGCGGGGCTGAAGGTACTGCTAGGCAGTGTGGCCTGTGGGAAATCGTGCGGTCCTCTGAGTGGCAGGGAGGGCTGCTGTTTCCCCGAACAGGTGCGCAGGGACCCTGTAAAACTGCAGTGACCCCAAAAGGGTAGGTCACGAGACCCCTCAAGGGTGGGTCACGTGACCCCTCAGGGGTGGGTCACGTGACCCCTCAGGGGTGGGTCACGAGACCCCTCAGTGGTGGGTCACGTGACCCCTCAGGGGTGGGTCACGTGACCCCTCAGGGGTGGGTCACGAGACCCCTCAGGTGTGGGTCACGTGACCCCTCAGGGGTGGGTCACGTGACCCCTCAGGGGTGGGTCACCAGACCCCTCAGGGGTGGGTCACGTGACCCCTCAGGGGTGGGTCACGTGACCCCTGTGGGGTGGGTCACAAGACCCCTCAGGGGTGGGTCACGAGACCCCTCAGGGGTGGGTGACGTGACCCCTCAACGGTGGTTCAGGAGACACGTCAAGGGTGGGTCCCGTGACCCGAGGGAGGCTTGTGGTGGGGAGCCTGAGTGCGCAGACGCGGCCCACTTATAGGCCCGAAATGAGCCAGCCGCGGCTCGGAGAAAATCCATCTCCTGGGGGCCTCCCCATGTTCCTCCACTCCTCACGGAGGACCCCTTTACGGATGGAAGAAAAGGGGGATCTTCGCAGTGGTGGGTTCGGGCCAGAGGGGTCTGCGGGTTTGCCTGCGCGAACGCCAGGTGCTCGCACAATGGGCCCAGGTGTTTGAGCCCCGTGGAGGCAGAGGGCTGCTTATTGCTGGATGATAGTGTCCTGCAGGGTTAAGGGAAGGCATGGGCACTCCCAGGGCGACAGAGGGCACCTGGCCTTTAGAGAGTTCCCTGGAAAATTCCCCGCCCAGGCCCCTGGTCCACAAGTCTATCCTGCGTACAGTGTCTGTGCGAGGCTGGGAGTGCTTCTGGGCAGTGTTCCCCAGGGGAAATCGCGTGGTCCTCTAGGTGGCAGGGAGGGCTCCTGTGTCCACGGACAGGTGCCCAGGGACCCTGTGGAACTGCTGTGACCTCTAAAGGGTGGGTCAGTTGAGCGGAGGGAGGTGTGTGCTTGGGAGCCTGAGTGCGCATGCGCGGCCCACGTATAGGCCCGAAACGAGCCAGCCGCGGCTCGGAGAAAAGCCATCTCCTGGGGGCCTCCCCATTTTCCTCCACTCCTCAAGCGTGACCCCTTTACGGATGGAAGAAAAGGGGGATCTTCGCAGTGGTGGGTTCGCGCCAGGGGGGTCTGCGGGTTTGCCTCCACGTACGCCAGGTGCCCGCACACCGGGCCCAGGTGTTTGAGCCCCGTGGAGGCAGAGGGCTGCTTATTGCTGGATGCAAGTGTCCTGCGGGGTCAAGGAACGGCATGGGCACTCCCCGGGCCACACAGGGCACCGGGCCCTTAGAGAGTTCCATGGGAAATCCCCCGCCCATGCCCCCGGTACCCAAGTCTGTCCTTAGCACACTGTCTGTGCGGGGCTGAAGGGACTGCTAGGCAGTGTGGCCTGTGGGAAATCGTGCGGTCCTCTGAGTGGCAGGGAGGGCTGCTGTTTCCCCGAACAGGTGCGCAGGGACCCTGTAAAACTGCAGTGACCCCTCAAGGGGGGGTCACGAGACCCCTCAAGGGTGGTCACGTGACCCCAAAAGGGTAGGTCACGAGACCCCTCAAGGGTGGGTCACGTGACCCCTCAGGGGTGGGTCACGTGACCCCTCAGGGGTGGGTCACGTGACCCCTGTGGGGTGGGTAACGAGACCCCTCAGGGGTGGGTCACGTGACCCCTCAGGGGTGGGTCACGTGACCCCTGTGGGGTGGGTCACGTGACCCCTCAGGGGTGGTTCACGAGACCCCTCAGGGGTGGGTCACGAGACCCCTCAGGGGTGGGTGACGTGACCCCTCAACGGTGGTTCAGGAGACACGTCAAGGGTGGGTCCCGTGACCCGAGGGAGGCTTGTGGTGGGGAGCCTGAGTGCGCACGCGCGGCCCACTTATAGGCCCGAAATGAGCCAGCCGCGGCTCGGAGAAAAGCCATCTCCTGGGGTCCTCCCCATGTTCCTCCACTCCTCACGGAGGACCCCTTTACGGATGGAAGAAAAGGGGGATCTTCGCAGTGGTGGGTTCAGGCCAGAGGGGTCTGCGGGTTTGCCTGCGCGAACGCCAGGTGCTCGCACAATGGGCCCAGGTGTTTGAGCCCCGTGGAGGCAGAGGGCTGCTTATTGCTGGATGATAGTGTCCTGCAGGGTTAAGGGAAGGCATGGGCACTCCCAGGGCGACAGAGGGCACCTGGCCTTTAGGGAGTTCCCTGGAAAATTCCCCGCCCAGGCCCCTGGTCCACAAGTCTATCCTGCGTACAGTGTCTGTGCGAGGCTGGGAGTGCTTCTGGGCAGTGTTCCCCAGGGGAAATCGCGTGGTCCTCTAGGTGGCAGGGAGGGCTCCTGTGTCCACGGACAGGTGCCCAGGGACCCTGTGGAACTGCTGTGACCTCTAAAGGGTGGGTCAGTTGAGCGGAGGGATGTGTGTGCTTGGGAGCCTGAGTGCGCATGCGCAGCCCACGTATAGGCCCGAAACGAGCCAGCCGCGGCTCGGAGAAAAGCCATCTCCTGGGGGCCTCCCCATGTTCCTCCACTCCTCAAGCGTGACCCCTTTACGGATGGAAGAAAAGGGGGATCTTCGCAGTGGTGGGTTCGCGCCAGAGGGGTCTGCGGGTTTGCCTCCACGTATGCCAGGTGCCCGCACACCGGGCCCAGGTGTTTGAGCCCCGTGGAGGCAGAGGGCTGCTTATTGCTGGATGCAAGTGTCCTGCGGGGTGAAGGAACGGCATGGGCACTCCCCGTGCCACACAGGGCACCGGGCCCTTAGAGAGTTCCATGGGAAATCCCCCGCCCATGCCCCCGGTACCCAAGTCTGTCCTTAGCACACTGTCTGTGCGGGGCTGAAGGTACTGCTAGGCAGTGTGGCCTGTGGGAAATCGTGCGGTCCTCTGAGTGGCAGGGAGGGCTGCTGTTTCCCCGAACAGGTGCGCAGGGACCCTGTAAAACTGCAGTGACCCCTCAAGGGGGGGTCACGAGACCCCTCAAGGGTGGTCACGTGACCCCAAAAGGGTAGGTCACGAGACCCCTCAAGGGTGGGTCACGTGACCCCTCAGGGGTGGGTCACGTGACCCCTCAGGGGTGGGTCACGTGACCCCTCAGGGGTGGGTCACGAGACCCCTCAGGGGTGGGTCACGTGACCCCTCAGGGGTGGGTCACGTGACCCCTCAGTTGTGGGTCACGTGACCCCTGTGGGGTGGGTCACAAGACCCCTCAGGGGTGGGTCACGTGACCCCTCAGGGGTGGGTGACGTGACCCCTCAACGGTGGTTCAGGAGACACGTCAAGGGTGTGTCCCGAGACCCGAGGGAGGCTTGTGGTGGGGAGCCTGAGTGCGCACGCGCGGCCCACTTATAGGCCCGAAATGAGCCAGCCGCGGCTCGGAGAAAATCCATCTCCTGGGGGCCTCCACATGTTCCTCCACTCCTCAAGGAGGACCCCTTTACGGATGGAAGAAAAGGGGGATCTTCGCAGTGGTGGGTTCGGGCCAGAGGGGTCTGCGGGTTTGCCTGCACGTACGCCAGGTGCTCGCACAATGGGCCCAGGTGTTTGAGCCCCGTGGAGGCAGAGGGCTGCTTATTGCTGGATAATAGTGTCCTGCAGGGTTAAGGGAAGGCGTGGGCACTCCCAGGGCGACAGAGGGCACCTGGCCTTTAGAGAGTTCCCTGGAAAATTCCCCGCCCAGGCCCCTGGTCCACAAGTCTATCCTGCGTACAGTGTCTGTGCGAGGCTGGGAGTGCTTCTGGGCAGTGTTCCCCAGGGGAAATCGCGTGGTCCTCTAGGTGGCAGGGAGGGCTCCTGTGTCCACGGACAGGTGCCCAGGGACCCTGTGGAACTGCTGTGACCTCTAAAGGGTGGGTCAGTTGAGCGGAGGGAGGTGTGTGCTTGGGAGCCTGAGTGCGCATGCGCAGCCCACGTATAGGCCCGAAACGAGCCAGCCGCGGCTCGGAGAAAAGCCATCTCCTGGGGGCCTCCCCATGTTCCTCCACTCCTCAAGCGTGACCCCTTTACGAATGGAAGAAAAGGGGGATCTTCGCAGTGGTGGGTTCGCGCCAGAGGGGTCTGCGGGTTTGCCTCCACGTATGCCAGGTGCCCGCACACCGGGCCCAGGTGTTTGAGCCCCGTGGAGGCAGAGGGCTGCTTATTGCTGGATGCAAGTGTCCTGCGGGGTGAAGGAACGGCATGGGCACTCCCCGGGCCACACAGGGCACCGGGCCCTTAGAGAGTTCCATGGGAAATCCCCCGCCCATGCCCCCGGTACCCAAGTCTGTCCTTAGCACACTGTCTGTGCGGGGCTGAAGGTACTGCTAGGCAGTGTGGCCTGTGGGAAATCGTGCGGTCCTCTGAGTGGCAGGGAGGGCTGCTGTTTCCCCGAACAGGTGCGCAGGGACCCTGTAAAACTGCAGTGACCCCAAAAGGGTAGGTCACGAGACCCCTCAAGGGTGGGTCACGTGACCCCTCAGGGGTGGGTCACGTGACCTCTCAGGGGTGGGTCACGAGACCCCTCAGGGGTGGGTCACGTGACCCCTCAGGTGTGGGTCACGTTACCCCTCAGGGGTGGGTCACGAGACCCCTCAGGGGTGGGTCACGTGACCCCTCAGGTGTGGGTCACGTGACCCCTCAGGGGTGGGTCACAAGACCCCTCAGGGGTGGGTCACGAGACCCCTCAGGGGTGGGTGACGTGACCCCTCAACGGTGGTTCAGGAGACACGTCAAGGGTGGGTCCCGTGACCCGAGGGAGGCTTGTGGTGGGGAGCCTGAGTGCGCAGACGCGGCCCACTTATAGGCCCGAAATGAGCCAGCCGCGGCTCGGAGAAAATCCATCTCCTGGGGGCCTCCCCATGTTCCTCCACTCCTCACGGAGGACCCCTTTACGGATGGAAGAAAAGGGGGATCTTCGCAGTGGTGGGTTCGGGCCAGAGGGGTCTGCGGGTTTGCCTGCGCGAACGCCAGGTGCTCGCACAATGGGCCCAGGTGTTTGAGCCCCGTGGAGGCAGAGGGCTGCTTATTGCTGGATGATAGTGTCCTGCAGGGTTAAGGGAAGGCATGGGCACTCCCAGGGCGACAGAGGGCACCTGGCCTTCAGAGAGTTCCCTGGAAAATTCCCCGCCCAGGCCCCTGGTCCACAAGTCTATCCTGCGTACAGTGTCTGTGCGAGGCTGGGAGTGCTTCTGGGCAGTGTTCCCCAGGGGAAATCGCGTGGTCCTCTAGGTGGCAGGGAGGGCTCCTGTGTCCACGGACAGGTGCCCAGGGACCCTGTGGAACTGCTGTGACCTCTAAAGGGTGGGTCAGTTGAGCGGAGGGAGGTGTGTGCTTGGGAGCCTGAGTGCGCATGCGCGGCCCACGTATAGGCCCGAAACGAGCCAGCCGCGGCTCGGAGAAAAGCCATCTCCTGGGGGCCTCCCCATGTTCCTCCACTCCTCAAGCGTGACCCCTTTACGGATGGAAGAAAAGGGGGATCTTCGCAGTGGTGGGTTCGCGCCAGGGGGGTCTGCGGGTTTGCCTCCACGTACGCCAGGTGCCCGCACACCGGGCCCAGGTGTTTGAGCCCCGTGGAGGCAGAGGGCTGCTTATTGCTGGATGCAAGTGTCCTGCGGGGTCAAGGAACGGCATGGACACTCCCCGGGCCACACAGGGCACCGGGCCCTTAGAGAGTTCCATGGGAAATCCCCCGCCCATGCCCCCGGTACCCAAGTCTGTCCTTAGCACACTGTCTGTGCAGGGCTGAAGGTACTGCTAGGCAGTGTGGCCTGTGGGAAATCGTGCGGTCCTCTGAGTGGCAGGGAGGGCTGCTGTTTCCCCGAACAGGTGCGCAGGGACCCTGTAAAACTGCTGTGACCCCTCAAGGGTGGGTCACGAGACCCCTCAAGGGTGGGTCACGTGACCCCAAAAGGGTAGGTCACGAGACCCCTCAAGGGTGGGTCACGTGACCCCAAAAGGGTAGGTCACGAGACCCCTCAGGCGTGGGTCACGTGACCCCTCAGGGGTGGGTCACGTGACCCCTCAGGGGTGGGTCACGAGACCCCTCAGGGGTGGGTCACGTGACCCCTCAGGGGTGGTTCACGAGACCCCTCAGGGGTGGGTCATGTGACCCCACAGGGGTGGGTCACGTGACCCCTCAGGGGTGGGTCACGTGACCCCTGTGGGGTGGGTCACAAGACCCCTCAGGGGTGGGTCACGTGACCCCTCAGGGGTGGGTGACGTGACCCCTCAACGGTGGTTCAGGAGACACGTCAAGGGTGGGTCCCGTGACCCGAGGGAGGCTTGTGGTGGGAAGCCTGAGTGCGCACGCGCGGCCCACTTATAGGCCCGAAATGAGCCAGCCGCGGCTCGGAGAAAAGCCATCTCCTGGGGTCCTCCCCATGTTCCTCCACTCCTCACGGAGGACCCCTTTACGGATGGAAGAAAAGGGGGATCTTCGCAGTGGTGGGTTCGGGCCAGAGGGGTCTGCGGGTTTGCCTGCGCGAACGCCAGGTGCTCGCACAATGGGCCCAGGTGTTTGAGCCCCGTGGAGGCAGAGGGCTGCTTATTGCTGGATGATAGTGTCCTGCAGGGTTAAGGGAAGGCATGGGCACTCCCAGGGCGACAGAGGGCACCTGGCCTTTAGAGAGTTCCCTGGAAAATTCCCCGCCCAGGCCCCTGGTCCACAAGTCTATCCTGCGTACAGTGTCTGTGCGAGGCTGGGAGTGCTTCTGGGCAGTGTTCCCCAGGGGAAATCGCGTGGTCCTCTAGGTGGCAGGGAGGGCTCCTGTGTCCACGGACAGGTGCCCAGGGACCCTGTGGAACTGCTGTGACCTCTAAAGGGTGGGTCAGTTGAGCGGAGGGAGGTGTGTGCTTGGGAGCCTGAGTGCGCATGCGCGGCCCACGTATAGGCCCGAAACGAGCCAGCCGCGGCTCGGAGAAAAGCCATCTCCTGGGGGCCTCCCCATGTTCCTCCACTCCTCAAGCGTGACCCCTTTACGGATGGTAGAAAAGGGGGATCTTCGCAGTGGTGGGTTCGCGCCAGAGGGGTCTGCGGGTTTGCCTCCACGTACGCCAGGTGCCCGCACACCGGGCCCAGGTGTTTGAGCCCCGTGGAGGCAGAGGGCTGCTTATTGCTGGATGCAAGTGTCCTGCGGGGTGAAGGAACGGCATGGGCACTCCCCGGGCCACACAGGGCACCGGGCCCTTAGAGAGTTCCATGGGAAATCCCCCGCCCATGCCCCCGGTACCCAAGTCTGTCCTTAGCACACTGTCTGTGCGGGGCTGAAGGGACTGCTAGGCAGTGTGGCCTGTGGGAAATCGTGCGGTCCTCTGAGTGGCAGGGAGGGCTGCTGTTTCCCCGAACAGGTGCGCAGGGACCCTGTAAAACTGCAGTGACCCCTCAAGGGGGGGTCACGAGACCCCTCAAGGGTGGTCACGTGACCCCAAAAGGGTAGGTCACGAGACCCCTCAAGGGTGGGTCACGTGACCCCTCAGGGGTGGGTCACGTGACCCCTCAGGGGTGGGTCACGTGACCCCTCAGGGGTGGGTCACGTGACCCCTGTGGGGTGGGTAACGAGACCCCTCAGGGGTGGGTCACGTGACCCCTCAGGGGTGGGTCACGAGACCCCTCAGGGGTGGTTCACGAGACCCCTCAGGGGTGGGTCACGTGACCCCTCAGGGGTGGGTGACGTGACCCCTCAACGGTGGTTCAGGAGACACGTCAAGGGTGGGTCCCGTGACCCGAGGGAGGCTTGTGGTGGGGAGCCTGAGTGCGCACGCGCGGCCCACTTATAGGCCCGAAATGAGCCAGCCGCGGCTCGGAGAAAAGCCATCTCCTGGGGTCCTCCCCATGTTCCTCCACTCCTCACGGAGGACCCCTTTACGGATGGAAGAAAAGGGGGATCTTCGCAGTGGTGGGTTCGGGCCAGAGGGGTCTGCGGGTTTGCCTGCGCGAACGCCAGGTGCTCGCACAATGGGCCCAGGTGTTTGAGCCCCGTGGAGGCAGAGGGCTGCTTATTGCTGGATGATAGTGTCCTGCAGGGTTAAGGGAAGGCATGGGCACTCCCAGGGCGACAGAGGGCACCTGGCCTTTAGGGAGTTCCCTGGAAAATTCCCCGCCCAGGCCCCTGGTACACAAGTCTATCTTGCGTACAGTGTCTGTGCGAGGCTGGGAGTGCTTCTGGGCAGTGTTCCCCAGGGGAAATCGCGTGGTCCTCTAGGTGGCAGGGAGGGCTCCTGTGTCCACGGACAGGTGCCCAAGGACCCTGTGGAACTGCTGTGACCTCTAAAGGGTGGGTCAGTTGAGCGGAGGGAGGTGTGTGCTTGGGAGCCTGAGTGCGCATGCGCAGCCCACGTATAGGCCCGAAACGAGCCAGCCGCGGCTCGGAGAAAAGCCATCTCCTGGGGGCCTCCCCATGTTCCTCCACTCCTCAAGCGTGACCCCTTTACGGATGGAAGAAAAGGGGGATCTTCGCAGTGGTGGGTTCGCGCCAGAGGGGTCTGCGGGTTTGCCTCCACGTATGCCAGGTGCCCGCACACCGGGCCCAGGTGTTTGAGCCCCGTGGAGGCAGAGGGCTGCTTATTGCTGGATGCAAGTGTCCTGCGGGGTGAAGGAACGGCATGGGCACTCCCCGGGCCACACAGGGCACCGGGCCCTTAGAGAGTTCCATGGGAAATCCCCCGCCCATGCCCCCGGTACCCAAGTCTGTCCTTAGCACACTGTCTGTGCGGGGCTGAAGGTACTGCTAGGCAGTGTGGCCTGTGGGAAATCGTGCGGTCCTCTGAGTGGCAGGGAGGGCTGCTGTTTCCCCGAACAGGTGCGCAGGGACCCTGTAAAACTGCAGTGACCCCTCAAGGGGGGGTCACGAGACCCCTCAAGGGTGGTCACGTGACCCCAAAAGGGTAGGTCACGAGACCCCTCAAGGGTGGGTCACGTGACCCCTCAGGGGTGGGTCACGTGACCCCTCAGGGGTGGGTCACGAGACCCCTCAGGGGTGGGTCACGTGACCCCTCAGGGGTGGGTCACGAGACCCCTCAGGGGTGGGTCACGTGACCCCTCAGGGGTGGGTCACGTGACCCCTCAGGGGTGGGTCACGAGACCCCTCAGGGGTGGGTCACGTGACCCCTCAGGGGTGGGTCACGTGACCCCTGTGGGGTGGGTCACAAGACCCCTCAGGGGTGGGTCACGAGACCCCTCAGGGGTGGGTGACGTGACCCCTCAACGGTGGTTCAGGAGACACGTCAAGGGTGGGTCCCGTGACCCGAGGGAGGCTTGTGGTGGGGAGCCTGAGTGCGCAGACGCGGCCCACTTATAGGCCCGAAATGAGCCAGCCGCGGCTCGGAGAAAAGCCATCTCTTGGGGGCCTCCCCATGTTCCTCCACTCCTCACGGAGGACCCCTTTACGGATGGAAGAAAAGGGGGATCTTCGCAGTGGTGGGTTCGGGCCAGAGGGGTCTGCGGGTTTGCCTGCGCGAACGCCAGGTGCTCGCACAATGGGCCCAGGTGTTTGAGCCCCGTGGAGGCAGAGGGCTGCTTATTGCTGGATGATAGTGTCCTGCAGGGTTAAGGGAAGGCATGGGCACTCCCCGGGCCACACAGGGCACCGGGCCCTTAGAGAGTTCCATGGGAAATCCCCCGCCCATGCCCCCGGTACCCAAGTCTGTCCTTAGCACACTGTCTGTGCGGGGCTGAAGGTACTGCTAGGCAGTGTGGCCTGTGGGAAATCGTGCGGTCCTCTGAGTGGCAGGGAGGGCTGCTGTTTCCCCGAACAGGTGCGCAGGGACCCTGTAAAACTGCAGTGACCCCTCAAGGGGGGGTCACGAGACCCCTCAAGGGTGGTCACGTGACCCCAAAAGGGTAGGTCACGAGACCCCTCAAGGGTGGGTCACGTGACCCCTCAGGGGTGGGTCACGTGACCCCTGTGGGGTGGGTAACGAGACCCCTCAGGGGTGGGTCACGTGACCCCTCAGGGGTGGGTCACGAGACCCCTCAGGGGTGGGTCACGTGACCCCTCAGGGGTGGTTCACGAGACCCCTCAGGGGTGGGTCATGTGACCCCTCAGGGGTGGGTCACGTGACCCCTCAGGGGTGGGTCACGTGACCCCTCAGGGGTGGGTCACAAGACCCCTCAGGGGTGGGTCACGTGACCCCTCAGGGGTGGGTGACGTGACCCCTCAACGGTGGTTCAGGAGACACGTCAAGGGTGGGTCCCGTGACCCGAGGGAGGCTTGTGGTGGGGAGCCTGAGTGCGCACGCGCGGCCCACTTATAGGCCCGAAATGAGCCAGCCGCGGCTCGGAGAAAAGCCATCTCCTGGGGTCCTCCCCATGTTCCTCCACTCCTCACGGAGGACCCCTTTACGGATGGAAGAAAAGGGGGATCTTCGCAGTGGTGGGTTCGGGCCAGAGGGGTCTGCGGGTTTGCCTGCGCGAACGCCAGGTGCTCGCACAATGGGCCCAGGTGTTTGAGCCCCGTGGAGGCAGAGGGCTGCTTATTGCTGGATGATAGTGTCCTGCAGGGTTAAGGGAAGGCATGGGCACTCCCAGGGCGACAGAGGGCACCTGGCCTTTAGAGAGTTCCCTGGAAAATTCCCCGCCCAGGCCCCTGGTCCACAAGTCTATCCTGCGTACAGTGTCTGTGCGAGGCTGGGAGTGCTTCTGGGCAGTGTTCCCCAGGGGAAATCGCGTGGTCCTCTAGGTGGCAGGGAGGGCTCCTGTGTCCACGGACAGGTGCCCAGGGACCCTGTGGAACTGCTGTGACCTCTAAAGGGTGGGTCAGTTGAGCGGAGGGAGGTGTGTGCTTGGGAGCCTGAGTGCGCATGCGCAGCCCACGTATAGGCCCGAAACGAGCCAGCCGCGGCTCGGAGAAAAGCCATCTCCTGGGGGCCTCCCCATGTTCCTCCACTCCTCAAGCGTGACCCCTTTACGGATGGAAGAAAAGGGGGATCTTCGCAGTGGTGGGTTCGCGCCAGAGGGGTCTGCGGGTTTGCCTCCACGTATGCCAGGTGCCCGCACACCGGGCCCAGGTGTTTGAGCCCCGTGGAGGCAGAGGGCTGCTTATTGCTGGATGCAAGTGTCCTGCGGGGTGAAGGAACGGCATGGGCACTCCCCGGGCCACACAGGGCACCGGGCCCTTAGAGAGTTCCATGGGAAATCCCCCGCCCATGCCCCCGGTACCCAAGTCTGTCCTTAGCACACTGTCTGTGCGGGGCTGAAGGTACTGCTAGGCAGTGTGGCCTGTGGGAAATCGTGCGGTCCTCTGAGTGGCAGGGAGGGCTGCTGTTTCCCCGAACAGGTGCGCAGGGACCCTGTAAAACTGCAGTGACCCCTCAAGGGGGGGTCACGAGACCCCTCAGGGGTGGGTCACGTGACCCCTCAGGGGTGGTTCACGAGACCCCTCAGGGGTGGGTCATGTGACCCCTCAGGGGTGGGTCACGTGACCCCTCAGGGGTGGGTCACGTGACCCCTGTGGGGTGGGTCACAAGACCCCTCAGGGGTGGGTCACGTGACCCCTCAGGGGTGGGTGACGTGACCCCTCAACGGTGGTTCAGGAGACACGTCAAGGGTGGGTCCCGTGACCCGAGGGAGGCTTGTGGTGGGGAGCCTGAGTGCGCACGCGCGGCCCACTTATAGGCCCGAAATGAGCCAGCCGCGGCTCGGAGAAAAGCCATCTCCTGGGGTCCTCCCCATGTTCCTCCACTCCTCACGGAGGACCCCTTTACGGATGGAAGAAAAGGGGGATCTTCGCAGTGGTGGGTTCGGGCCAGAGGGGTCTGCGGGTTTGCCTGCGCGAACGCCAGGTGCTCGCACAATGGGCCCAGGTGTTTGAGCCCCGTGGAGGCAGAGGGCTGCTTATTGCTGGATGATAGTGTCCTGCAGGGTTAAGGGAAGGCATGGGCACTCCCAGGGCGACAGAGGGCACCTGGCCTTTAGAGAGTTCCCTGGAAAATTCCCCGCCCAGGCCCCTGGTCCACAAGTCTATCCTGCGTACAGTGTCTGTGCGAGGCTGGGAGTGCTTCTGGGCAGTGTTCCCCAGGGGAAATCGCGTGGTCCTCTAGGTGGCAGGGAGGGCTCCTGTGTCCACGGACAGGTGCCCAGGGACCCTGTGGAACTGCTGTGACCTCTAAAGGGTGGGTCAGTTGAGCGGAGGGAGGTGTGTGCTTGGGAGCCTGAGTGCGCATGCGCGGCCCACGTATAGGCCCGAAACGAGCCAGCCGCGGCTCGGAGAAAAGCCATCTCCTGGGGTCCTCCCCATGTTCCTCCACTCCTCACGGAGGACCCCTTTACGGATGGAAGAAAAGGGGGATCTTCGCAGTGGTGGGTTCGGGCCAGAGGGGTCTGCGGGTTTGCCTGCGCGAACGCCAGGTGCTCGCACAATGGGCCCAGGTGTTTGAGCCCCGTGGAGGCAGAGGGCTGCTTATTGCTGGATGATAGTGTCCTGCAGGGTTAAGGGAAGGCATGGGCACTCCCAGGGCGACAGAGGGCACCTGGCCTTTAGGGAGTTCCCTGGAAAATTCCCCGCCCAGGCCCCTGGTCCACAAGTCTATCCTGCGTACATTGTCTGTGCGAGGCTGGGAGTGCTTCTGGGCAGTGTTCCCCAGGGGAAATCGCGTGGTCCTCTAGGTGGCAGGGAGGGCTCCTGTGTCCACGGACAGGTGCCCAAGGACCCTGTGGAACTGCTGTGACCTCTAAAGGGTGGGTCAGTTGAGCGGAGGGAGGTGTGTGCTTGGGAGCCTGAGTGCGCATGCGCAGCCCACGTATAGGCCCGAAACGAGCCAGCCGCGGCTCGGAGAAAAGCCATCTCCTGGGGGCCTCCCCATGTTCCTCCACTCCTCAAGCGTGACCCCTTTACGGATGGAAGAAAAGGGGGATCTTCGCAGTGGTGGGTTCGCGCCAGGGGGGTCTGCGGGTTTGCCTCCACGTATGCCAGGTGCCCGCACACCGGGCCCAGGTGTTTGAGCCCCGTGGAGGCAGAGGGCTGCTTATTGCTGGATGCAAGTGTCCTGCGGGGTGAAGGAACGGCATGGGCACTCCCCGGGCCACACAGGGCACCGGGCCCTTAGAGAGTTCCATGGGAAATCCCCCGCCCATGCCCCCGGTACCCAAGTCTGTCCTTAGCACACTGTCTGTGCGGGGCTGAAGGTACTGCTAGGCAGTGTGGCCTGTGGGAAATCGTGCGGTCCTCTGAGTGGCAGGGAGGGCTGCTGTTTCCCCGAACAGGTGCGCAGGGACCCTGTAAAACTGCAGTGACCCCAAAAGGGTAGGTCACGAGACCCCTCAAGGGTGGGTCACGTGACCCCTCAGGGGTGGGTCACGTGACCCCTCAGGGGTGGGTCACGAGACCCCTCAGTGGTGGGTCACGTGACCCCTCAGGGGTGGGTCACGTGACCCCTCAGGGGTGGGTCACGAGACCCCTCAGGTGTGGGTCACGTGACCCCTCAGGGGTGGGTCACGTGACCCCTCAGGGGTGGGTCACCAGACCCCTCAGGGGTGGGTCACGTGACCCCTCAGGGGTGGGTCACGTGACCCCTGTGGGGTGGGTCACAAGACCCCTCAGGGGTGGGTCACGAGACCCCTCAGGGGTGGGTGACGTGACCCCTCAACGGTGGTTCAGGAGACACGTCAAGGGTGGGTCCCGTGACCCGAGGGAGGCTTGTGGTGGGGAGCCTGAGTGCGCAGACGCGGCCCACTTATAGGCCCGAAATGAGCCAGCCGCGGCTCGGAGAAAATCCATCTCCTGGGGGCCTCCCCATGTTCCTCCACTCCTCACGGAGGACCCCTTTACGGATGGAAGAAAAGGGGGATCTTCGCAGTGGTGGGTTCGGGCCAGAGGGGTCTGCGGGTTTGCCTGCGCGAACGCCAGGTGCTCGCACAATGGGCCCAGGTGTTTGAGCCCCGTGGAGGCAGAGGGCTGCTTATTGCTGGATGATAGTGTCCTGCAGGGTTAAGGGAAGGCATGGGCACTCCCAGGGCGACAGAGGGCACCTGGCCTTTAGAGAGTTCCCTGGAAAATTCCCCGCCCAGGCCCCTGGTCCACAAGTCTATCCTGCGTACAGTGTCTGTGCGAGGCTGGGAGTGCTTCTGGGCAGTGTTCCCCAGGGGAAATCGCGTGGTCCTCTAGGTGGCAGGGAGGGCTCCTGTGTCCACGGACAGGTGCCCAGGGACCCTGTGGAACTGCTGTGACCTCTAAAGGGTGGGTCAGTTGAGCGGAGGGAGGTGTGTGCTTGGGAGCCTGAGTGCGCATGCGCGGCCCACGTATAGGCCCGAAACGAGCCAGCCGCGGCTCGGAGAAAAGCCATCTCCTGGGGGCCTCCCCATTTTCCTCCACTCCTCAAGCGTGACCCCTTTACGGATGGAAGAAAAGGGGGATCTTCGCAGTGGTGGGTTCGCGCCAGGGGGGTCTGCGGGTTTGCCTCCACGTACGCCAGGTGCCCGCACACCGGGCCCAGGTGTTTGAGCCCCGTGGAGGCAGAGGGCTGCTTATTGCTGGATGCAAGTGTCCTGCGGGGTCAAGGAACGGCATGGGCACTCCCCGGGCCACACAGGGCACCGGGCCCTTAGAGAGTTCCATGGGAAATCCCCCGCCCATGCCCCCGGTACCCAAGTCTGTCCTTAGCACACTGTCTGTGCGGGGCTGAAGGGACTGCTAGGCAGTGTGGCCTGTGGGAAATCGTGCGGTCCTCTGAGTGGCAGGGAGGGCTGCTGTTTCCCCGAACAGGTGCGCAGGGACCCTGTAAAACTGCAGTGACCCCTCAAGGGGGGGTCACGAGACCCCTCAAGGGTGGTCACGTGACCCCAAAAGGGTAGGTCACGAGACCCCTCAAGGGTGGGTCACGTGACCCCTCAGGGGTGGGTCACGTGACCCCTCAGGGGTGGGTCACGTGACCCCTGTGGGGTGGGTAACGAGACCCCTCAGGGGTGGGTCACGTGACCCCTCAGGGGTGGGTCACGTGACCCCTGTGGGGTGGGTCACGTGACCCCTCAGGGGTGGTTCACGAGACCCCTCAGGGGTGGGTCACGAGACCCCTCAGGGGTGGGTGACGTGACCCCTCAACGGTGGTTCAGGAGACACGTCAAGGGTGGGTCCCGTGACCCGAGGGAGGCTTGTGGTGGGGAGCCTGAGTGCCGCACGCGCGGCCCACTTATAGGCCCGAAATGAGCCAGCCGCGGCTCGGAGAAAAGCCATCTCCTGGGGTCCTCCCCATGTTCCTCCACTCCTCACGGAGGACCCCTTTACGGATGGAAGAAAAGGGGGATCTTCGCAGTGGTGGGTTCGGGCCAGAGGGGTCTGCGGGTTTGCCTGCGCGAACGCCAGGTGCTCGCACAATGGGCCCAGGTGTTTGAGCCCCGTGGAGGCAGAGGGCTGCTTATTGCTGGATGATAGTGTCCTGCAGGGTTAAGGGAAGGCATGGGCACTCCCAGGGCGACAGAGGGCACCTGGCCTTTAGGAGTTCCCTGGAAAATTCCCCGCCCAGGCCCCTGGTCCACAAGTCTATCCTGCGTACAGTGTCTGTGCGAGGCTGGGAGTGCTTCTGGGCAGTGTTCCCCAGGGGAAATCGCGTGGTCCTCTAGGTGGCAGGGAGGGCTCCTGTGTCCACGGACAGGTGCCCAGGGACCCTGTGGAACTGCTGTGACCTCTAAAGGGTGGGTCAGTTGAGCGGAGGGATGTGTGTGCTTGGGAGCCTGAGTGCGCATGCGCAGCCCACGTATAGGCCCGAAACGAGCCAGCCGCGGCTCGGAGAAAAGCCATCTCCTGGGGGCCTCCCCATGTTCCTCCACTCCTCAAGCGTGACCCCTTTACGGATGGAAGAAAAGGGGGATCTTCGCAGTGGTGGGTTCGCGCCAGAGGGGTCTGCGGGTTTGCCTCCACGTATGCCAGGTGCCCGCACACCGGGCCCAGGTGTTTGAGCCCCGTGGAGGCAGAGGGCTGCTTATTGCTGGATGCAAGTGTCCTGCGGGGTGAAGGAACGGCATGGGCACTCCCCGTGCCACACAGGGCACCGGGCCCTTAGAGAGTTCCATGGGAAATCCCCCGCCCATGCCCCCGGTACCCAAGTCTGTCCTTAGCACACTGTCTGTGCGGGGCTGAAGGTACTGCTAGGCAGTGTGGCCTGTGGGAAATCGTGCGGTCCTCTGAGTGGCAGGGAGGGCTGCTGTTTCCCCGAACAGGTGCGCAGGGACCCTGTAAAACTGCAGTGACCCCTCAAGGGGGGGTCACGAGACCCCTCAAGGGTGGTCACGTGACCCCAAAAGGGTAGGTCACGAGACCCCTCAAGGGTGGGTCACGTGACCCCTCAGGGGTGGGTCACGTGACCCCTCAGGGGTGGGTCACGTGACCCCTCAGGGGTGGGTCACGAGACCCCTCAGGGGTGGGTCACGTGACCCCTCAGGGGTGGGTCACGTGACCCCTCAGTTGTGGGTCACGTGACCCCTGTGGGGTGGGTCACAAGACCCCTCAGGGGTGGGTCACGTGACCCCTCAGGGGTGGGTGACGTGACCCCTCAACGGTGGTTCAGGAGACACGTCAAGGGTGTGTCCCGAGACCCGAGGGAGGCTTGTGGTGGGGAGCCTGAGTGCGCACGCGCGGCCCACTTATAGGCCCGAAATGAGCCAGCCGCGGCTCGGAGAAAATCCATCTCCTGGGGGCCTCCACATGTTCCTCCACTCCTCAAGGAGGACCCCTTTACGGATGGAAGAAAAGGGGGATCTTCGCAGTGGTGGGTTCGGGCCAGAGGGGTCTGCGGGTTTGCCTGCACGTACGCCAGGTGCTCGCACAATGGGCCCAGGTGTTTGAGCCCCGTGGAGGCAGAGGGCTGCTTATTGCTGGATAATAGTGTCCTGCAGGGTTAAGGGAAGGCGTGGGCACTCCCAGGGCGACAGAGGGCACCTGGCCTTTAGAGAGTTCCCTGGAAAATTCCCCGCCCAGGCCCCTGGTCCACAAGTCTATCCTGCGTACAGTGTCTGTGCGAGGCTGGGAGTGCTTCTGGGCAGTGTTCCCCAGGGGAAATCGCGTGGTCCTCTAGGTGGCAGGGAGGGCTCCTGTGTCCACGGACAGGTGCCCAGGGACCCTGTGGAACTGCTGTGACCTCTAAAGGGTGGGTCAGTTGAGCGGAGGGAGGTGTGTGCTTGGGAGCCTGAGTGCGCATGCGCAGCCCACGTATAGGCCCGAAACGAGCCAGCCGCGGCTCGGAGAAAAGCCATCTCCTGGGGGCCTCCCCATGTTCCTCCACTCCTCAAGCGTGACCCCTTTACGAATGGAAGAAAAGGGGGATCTTCGCAGTGGTGGGTTCGCGCCAGAGGGGTCTGCGGGTTTGCCTCCACGTATGCCAGGTGCCCGCACACCGGGCCCAGGTGTTTGAGCCCCGTGGAGGCAGAGGGCTGCTTATTGCTGGATGCAAGTGTCCTGCGGGGTGAAGGAACGGCATGGGCACTCCCCGGGCCACACAGGGCACCGGGCCCTTAGAGAGTTCCATGGGAAATCCCCCGCCCATGCCCCCGGTACCCAAGTCTGTCCTTAGCACACTGTCTGTGCGGGGCTGAAGGTACTGCTAGGCAGTGTGGCCTGTGGGAAATCGTGCGGTCCTCTGAGTGGCAGGGAGGGCTGCTGTTTCCCCGAACAGGTGCGCAGGGACCCTGTAAAACTGCAGTGACCCCAAAAGGGTAGGTCACGAGACCCCTCAAGGGTGGGTCACGTGACCCCTCAGGGGTGGGTCACGTGACCTCTCAGGGGTGGGTCACGAGACCCCTCAGGGGTGGGTCACGTGACCCCTCAGGTGTGGGTCACGTTACCCCTCAGGGGTGGGTCACGAGACCCCTCAGGGGTGGGTCACGTGACCCCTCAGGTGTGGGTCACGTGACCCCTCAGGGGTGGGTCACAAGACCCCTCAGGGGTGGGTCACGAGACCCCTCAGGGGTGGGTGACGTGACCCCTCAACGGTGGTTCAGGAGACACGTCAAGGGTGGGTCCCGTGACCCGAGGGAGGCTTGTGGTGGGGAGCCTGAGTGCGCAGACGCGGCCCACTTATAGGCCCGAAATGAGCCAGCCGCGGCTCGGAGAAAATCCATCTCCTGGGGGCCTCCCCATGTTCCTCCACTCCTCACGGAGGACCCCTTTACGGATGGAAGAAAAGGGGGATCTTCGCAGTGGTGGGTTCGGGCCAGAGGGGTCTGCGGGTTTGCCTGCGCGAACGCCAGGTGCTCGCACAATGGGCCCAGGTGTTTGAGCCCCGTGGAGGCAGAGGGCTGCTTATTGCTGGATGATAGTGTCCTGCAGGGTTAAGGGAAGGCATGGGCACTCCCAGGGCGACAGAGGGCACCTGGCCTTCAGAGAGTTCCCTGGAAAATTCCCCGCCCAGGCCCCTGGTCCACAAGTCTATCCTGCGTACAGTGTCTGTGCGAGGCTGGGAGTGCTTCTGGGCAGTGTTCCCCAGGGGAAATCGCGTGGTCCTCTAGGTGGCAGGGAGGGCTCCTGTGTCCACGGACAGGTGCCCAGGGACCCTGTGGAACTGCTGTGACCTCTAAAGGGTGGGTCAGTTGAGCGGAGGGAGGTGTGTGCTTGGGAGCCTGAGTGCGCATGCGCGGCCCACGTATAGGCCCGAAACGAGCCAGCCGCGGCTCGGAGAAAAGCCATCTCCTGGGGGCCTCCCCATGTTCCTCCACTCCTCAAGCGTGACCCCTTTACGGATGGAAGAAAAGGGGGATCTTCGCAGTGGTGGGTTCGCGCCAGGGGGGTCTGCGGGTTTGCCTCCACGTACGCCAGGTGCCCGCACACCGGGCCCAGGTGTTTGAGCCCCGTGGAGGCAGAGGGCTGCTTATTGCTGGATGCAAGTGTCCTGCGGGGTCAAGGAACGGCATGGACACTCCCCGGGCCACACAGGGCACCGGGCCCTTAGAGAGTTCCATGGGAAATCCCCCGCCCATGCCCCCGGTACCCAAGTCTGTCCTTAGCACACTGTCTGTGCAGGGCTGAAGGTACTGCTAGGCAGTGTGGCCTGTGGGAAATCGTGCGGTCCTCTGAGTGGCAGGGAGGGCTGCTGTTTCCCCGAACAGGTGCGCAGGGACCCTGTAAAACTGCTGTGACCCCTCAAGGGTGGGTCACGAGACCCCTCAAGGGTGGGTCACGTGACCCCAAAAGGGTAGGTCACGAGACCCCTCAAGGGTGGGTCACGTGACCCCAAAAGGGTAGGTCACGAGACCCCTCAGGCGTGGGTCACGTGACCCCTCAGGGGTGGGTCACGTGACCCCTCAGGGGTGGGTCACGAGACCCCTCAGGGGTGGGTCACGTGACCCCTCAGGGGTGGTTCACGAGACCCCTCAGGGGTGGGTCATGTGACCCCACAGGGGTGGGTCACGTGACCCCTCAGGGGTGGGTCACGTGACCCCTGTGGGGTGGGTCACAAGACCCCTCAGGGGTGGGTCACGTGACCCCTCAGGGGTGGGTGACGTGACCCCTCAACGGTGGTTCAGGAGACACGTCAAGGGTGGGTCCCGTGACCCGAGGGAGGCTTGTGGTGGGAAGCCTGAGTGCGCACGCGCGGCCCACTTATAGGCCCGAAATGAGCCAGCCGCGGCTCGGAGAAAAGCCATCTCCTGGGGTCCTCCCCATGTTCCTCCACTCCTCACGGAGGACCCCTTTACGGATGGAAGAAAAGGGGGATCTTCGCAGTGGTGGGTTCGGGCCAGAGGGGTCTGCGGGTTTGCCTGCGCGAACGCCAGGTGCTCGCACAATGGGCCCAGGTGTTTGAGCCCCGTGGAGGCAGAGGGCTGCTTATTGCTGGATGATAGTGTCCTGCAGGGTTAAGGGAAGGCATGGGCACTCCCAGGGCGACAGAGGGCACCTGGCCTTTAGAGAGTTCCCTGGAAAATTCCCCGCCCAGGCCCCTGGTCCACAAGTCTATCCTGCGTACAGTGTCTGTGCGAGGCTGGGAGTGCTTCTGGGCAGTGTTCCCCAGGGGAAATCGCGTGGTCCTCTAGGTGGCAGGGAGGGCTCCTGTGTCCACGGACAGGTGCCCAGGGACCCTGTGGAACTGCTGTGACCTCTAAAGGGTGGGTCAGTTGAGCGGAGGGAGGTGTGTGCTTGGGAGCCTGAGTGCGCATGCGCGGCCCACGTATAGGCCCGAAACGAGCCAGCCGCGGCTCGGAGAAAAGCCATCTCCTGGGGGCCTCCCCATGTTCCTCCACTCCTCAAGCGTGACCCCTTTACGGATGGTAGAAAAGGGGGATCTTCGCAGTGGTGGGTTCGCGCCAGAGGGGTCTGCGGGTTTGCCTCCACGTACGCCAGGTGCCCGCACACCGGGCCCAGGTGTTTGAGCCCCGTGGAGGCAGAGGGCTGCTTATTGCTGGATGCAAGTGTCCTGCGGGGTGAAGGAACGGCATGGGCACTCCCCGGGCCACACAGGGCACCGGGCCCTTAGAGAGTTCCATGGGAAATCCCCCGCCCATGCCCCCGGTACCCAAGTCTGTCCTTAGCACACTGTCTGTGCGGGGCTGAAGGGACTGCTAGGCAGTGTGGCCTGTGGGAAATCGTGCGGTCCTCTGAGTGGCAGGGAGGGCTGCTGTTTCCCCGAACAGGTGCGCAGGGACCCTGTAAAACTGCAGTGACCCCTCAAGGGGGGGTCACGAGACCCCTCAAGGGTGGTCACGTGACCCCAAAAGGGTAGGTCACGAGACCCCTCAAGGGTGGGTCACGTGACCCCTCAGGGGTGGGTCACGTGACCCCTCAGGGGTGGGTCACGTGACCCCTCAGGGGTGGGTCACGTGACCCCTGTGGGGTGGGTAACGAGACCCCTCAGGGGTGGGTCACGTGACCCCTCAGGGGTGGGTCACGAGACCCCTCAGGGGTGGTTCACGAGACCCCTCAGGGGTGGGTCACGTGACCCCTCAGGGGTGGGTGACGTGACCCCTCAACGGTGGTTCAGGAGACACGTCAAGGGTGGGTCCCGTGACCCGAGGGAGGCTTGTGGTGGGGAGCCTGAGTGCGCACGCGCGGCCCACTTATAGGCCCGAAATGAGCCAGCCGCGGCTCGGAGAAAAGCCATCTCCTGGGGTCCTCCCCATGTTCCTCCACTCCTCACGGAGGACCCCTTTACGGATGGAAGAAAAGGGGGATCTTCGCAGTGGTGGGTTCGGGCCAGAGGGGTCTGCGGGTTTGCCTGCGCGAACGCCAGGTGCTCGCACAATGGGCCCAGGTGTTTGAGCCCCGTGGAGGCAGAGGGCTGCTTATTGCTGGATGATAGTGTCCTGCAGGGTTAAGGGAAGGCATGGGCACTCCCAGGGCGACAGAGGGCACCTGGCCTTTAGGGAGTTCCCTGGAAAATTCCCCGCCCAGGCCCCTGGTACACAAGTCTATCTTGCGTACAGTGTCTGTGCGAGGCTGGGAGTGCTTCTGGGCAGTGTTCCCCAGGGGAAATCGCGTGGTCCTCTAGGTGGCAGGGAGGGCTCCTGTGTCCACGGACAGGTGCCCAAGGACCCTGTGGAACTGCTGTGACCTCTAAAGGGTGGGTCAGTTGAGCGGAGGGAGGTGTGTGCTTGGGAGCCTGAGTGCGCATGCGCAGCCCACGTATAGGCCCGAAACGAGCCAGCCGCGGCTCGGAGAAAAGCCATCTCCTGGGGGCCTCCCCATGTTCCTCCACTCCTCAAGCGTGACCCCTTTACGGATGGAAGAAAAGGGGGATCTTCGCAGTGGTGGGTTCGCGCCAGAGGGGTCTGCGGGTTTGCCTCCACGTATGCCAGGTGCCCGCACACCGGGCCCAGGTGTTTGAGCCCCGTGGAGGCAGAGGGCTGCTTATTGCTGGATGCAAGTGTCCTGCGGGGTGAAGGAACGGCATGGGCACTCCCCGGGCCACACAGGGCACCGGGCCCTTAGAGAGTTCCATGGGAAATCCCCCGCCCATGCCCCCGGTACCCAAGTCTGTCCTTAGCACACTGTCTGTGCGGGGCTGAAGGTACTGCTAGGCAGTGTGGCCTGTGGGAAATCGTGCGGTCCTCTGAGTGGCAGGGAGGGCTGCTGTTTCCCCGAACAGGTGCGCAGGGACCCTGTAAAACTGCAGTGACCCCTCAAGGGGGGGTCACGAGACCCCTCAAGGGTGGTCACGTGACCCCAAAAGGGTAGGTCACGAGACCCCTCAAGGGTGGGTCACGTGACCCCTCAGGGGTGGGTCACGTGACCCCTCAGGGGTGGGTCACGAGACCCCTCAGGGGTGGGTCACGTGACCCCTCAGGGGTGGGTCACGAGACCCCTCAGGGGTGGGTCACGTGACCCCTCAGGGGTGGGTCACGTGACCCCTCAGGGGTGGGTCACGAGACCCCTCAGGGGTGGGTCACGTGACCCCTCAGGGGTGGGTCACGTGACCCCTGTGGGGTGGGTCACAAGACCCCTCAGGGGTGGGTCACGAGACCCCTCAGGGGTGGGTGACGTGACCCCTCAACGGTGGTTCAGGAGACACGTCAAGGGTGGGTCCCGTGACCCGAGGGAGGCTTGTGGTGGGGAGCCTGAGTGCGCAGACGCGGCCCACTTATAGGCCCGAAATGAGCCAGCCGCGGCTCGGAGAAAAGCCATCTCTTGGGGGCCTCCCCATGTTCCTCCACTCCTCACGGAGGACCCCTTTACGGATGGAAGAAAAGGGGGATCTTCGCAGTGGTGGGTTCGGGCCAGAGGGGTCTGCGGGTTTGCCTGCGCGAACGCCAGGTGCTCGCACAATGGGCCCAGGTGTTTGAGCCCCGTGGAGGCAGAGGGCTGCTTATTGCTGGATGATAGTGTCCTGCAGGGTTAAGGGAAGGCATGGGCACTCCCCGGGCCACACAGGGCACCGGGCCCTTAGAGAGTTCCATGGGAAATCCCCCGCCCATGCCCCCGGTACCCAAGTCTGTCCTTAGCACACTGTCTGTGCGGGGCTGAAGGTACTGCTAGGCAGTGTGGCCTGTGGGAAATCGTGCGGTCCTCTGAGTGGCAGGGAGGGCTGCTGTTTCCCCGAACAGGTGCGCAGGGACCCTGTAAAACTGCAGTGACCCCTCAAGGGGGGGTCACGAGACCCCTCAAGGGTGGTCACGTGACCCCAAAAGGGTAGGTCACGAGACCCCTCAAGGGTGGGTCACGTGACCCCTCAGGGGTGGGTCACGTGACCCCTGTGGGGTGGGTAACGAGACCCCTCAGGGGTGGGTCACGTGACCCCTCAGGGGTGGGTCACGAGACCCCTCAGGGGTGGGTCACGTGACCCCTCAGGGGTGGTTCACGAGACCCCTCAGGGGTGGGTCATGTGACCCCTCAGGGGTGGGTCACGTGACCCCTCAGGGGTGGGTCACGTGACCCCTCAGGGGTGGGTCACAAGACCCCTCAGGGGTGGGTCACGTGACCCCTCAGGGGTGGGTGACGTGACCCCTCAACGGTGGTTCAGGAGACACGTCAAGGGTGGGTCCCGTGACCCGAGGGAGGCTTGTGGTGGGGAGCCTGAGTGCGCACGCGCGGCCCACTTATAGGCCCGAAATGAGCCAGCCGCGGCTCGGAGAAAAGCCATCTCCTGGGGTCCTCCCCATGTTCCTCCACTCCTCACGGAGGACCCCTTTACGGATGGAAGAAAAGGGGGATCTTCGCAGTGGTGGGTTCGGGCCAGAGGGGTCTGCGGGTTTGCCTGCGCGAACGCCAGGTGCTCGCACAATGGGCCCAGGTGTTTGAGCCCCGTGGAGGCAGAGGGCTGCTTATTGCTGGATGATAGTGTCCTGCAGGGTTAAGGGAAGGCATGGGCACTCCCAGGGCGACAGAGGGCACCTGGCCTTTAGAGAGTTCCCTGGAAAATTCCCCGCCCAGGCCCCTGGTCCACAAGTCTATCCTGCGTACAGTGTCTGTGCGAGGCTGGGAGTGCTTCTGGGCAGTGTTCCCCAGGGGAAATCGCGTGGTCCTCTAGGTGGCAGGGAGGGCTCCTGTGTCCACGGACAGGTGCCCAGGGACCCTGTGGAACTGCTGTGACCTCTAAAGGGTGGGTCAGTTGAGCGGAGGGAGGTGTGTGCTTGGGAGCCTGAGTGCGCATGCGCAGCCCACGTATAGGCCCGAAACGAGCCAGCCGCGGCTCGGAGAAAAGCCATCTCCTGGGGGCCTCCCCATGTTCCTCCACTCCTCAAGCGTGACCCCTTTACGGATGGAAGAAAAGGGGGATCTTCGCAGTGGTGGGTTCGCGCCAGAGGGGTCTGCGGGTTTGCCTCCACGTATGCCAGGTGCCCGCACACCGGGCCCAGGTGTTTGAGCCCCGTGGAGGCAGAGGGCTGCTTATTGCTGGATGCAAGTGTCCTGCGGGGTGAAGGAACGGCATGGGCACTCCCCGGGCCACACAGGGCACCGGGCCCTTAGAGAGTTCCATGGGAAATCCCCCGCCCATGCCCCCGGTACCCAAGTCTGTCCTTAGCACACTGTCTGTGCGGGGCTGAAGGTACTGCTAGGCAGTGTGGCCTGTGGGAAATCGTGCGGTCCTCTGAGTGGCAGGGAGGGCTGCTGTTTCCCCGAACAGGTGCGCAGGGACCCTGTAAAACTGCAGTGACCCCTCAAGGGGGGGTCACGAGACCCCTCAGGGGTGGGTCACGTGACCCCTCAGGGGTGGTTCACGAGACCCCTCAGGGGTGGGTCATGTGACCCCTCAGGGGTGGGTCACGTGACCCCTCAGGGGTGGGTCACGTGACCCCTGTGGGGTGGGTCACAAGACCCCTCAGGGGTGGGTCACGTGACCCCTCAGGGGTGGGTGACGTGACCCCTCAACGGTGGTTCAGGAGACACGTCAAGGGTGGGTCCCGTGACCCGAGGGAGGCTTGTGGTGGGGAGCCTGAGTGCGCACGCGCGGCCCACTTATAGGCCCGAAATGAGCCAGCCGCGGCTCGGAGAAAAGCCATCTCCTGGGGTCCTCCCCATGTTCCTCCACTCCTCACGGAGGACCCCTTTACGGATGGAAGAAAAGGGGGATCTTCGCAGTGGTGGGTTCGGGCCAGAGGGGTCTGCGGGTTTGCCTGCGCGAACGCCAGGTGCTCGCACAATGGGCCCAGGTGTTTGAGCCCCGTGGAGGCAGAGGGCTGCTTATTGCTGGATGATAGTGTCCTGCAGGGTTAAGGGAAGGCATGGGCACTCCCAGGGCGACAGAGGGCACCTGGCCTTTAGAGAGTTCCCTGGAAAATTCCCCGCCCAGGCCCCTGGTCCACAAGTCTATCCTGCGTACAGTGTCTGTGCGAGGCTGGGAGTGCTTCTGGGCAGTGTTCCCCAGGGGAAATCGCGTGGTCCTCTAGGTGGCAGGGAGGGCTCCTGTGTCCACGGACAGGTGCCCAGGGACCCTGTGGAACTGCTGTGACCTCTAAAGGGTGGGTCAGTTGAGCGGAGGGAGGTGTGTGCTTGGGAGCCTGAGTGCGCATGCGCGGCCCACGTATAGGCCCGAAACGAGCCAGCCGCGGCTCGGAGAAAAGCCATCTCCTGGGGTCCTCCCCATGTTCCTCCACTCCTCACGGAGGACCCCTTTACGGATGGAAGAAAAGGGGGATCTTCGCAGTGGTGGGTTCGGGCCAGAGGGGTCTGCGGGTTTGCCTGCGCGAACGCCAGGTGCTCGCACAATGGGCCCAGGTGTTTGAGCCCCGTGGAGGCAGAGGGCTGCTTATTGCTGGATGATAGTGTCCTGCAGGGTTAAGGGAAGGCATGGGCACTCCCAGGGCGACAGAGGGCACCTGGCCTTTAGGGAGTTCCCTGGAAAATTCCCCGCCCAGGCCCCTGGTCCACAAGTCTATCCTGCGTACATTGTCTGTGCGAGGCTGGGAGTGCTTCTGGGCAGTGTTCCCCAGGGGAAATCGCGTGGTCCTCTAGGTGGCAGGGAGGGCTCCTGTGTCCACGGACAGGTGCCCAAGGACCCTGTGGAACTGCTGTGACCTCTAAAGGGTGGGTCAGTTGAGCGGAGGGAGGTGTGTGCTTGGGAGCCTGAGTGCGCATGCGCAGCCCACGTATAGGCCCGAAACGAGCCAGCCGCGGCTCGGAGAAAAGCCATCTCCTGGGGGCCTCCCCATGTTCCTCCACTCCTCAAGCGTGACCCCTTTACGGATGGAAGAAAAGGGGGATCTTCGCAGTGGTGGGTTCGCGCCAGGGGGGTCTGCGGGTTTGCCTCCACGTATGCCAGGTGCCCGCACACCGGGCCCAGGTGTTTGAGCCCCGTGGAGGCAGAGGGCTGCTTATTGCTGGATGCAAGTGTCCTGCGGGGTGAAGGAACGGCATGGGCACTCCCCGGGCCACACAGGGCACCGGGCCCTTAGAGAGTTCCATGGGAAATCCCCCGCCCATGCCCCCGGTACCCAAGTCTGTCCTTAGCACACTGTCTGTGCGGGGCTGAAGGTACTGCTAGGCAGTGTGGCCTGTGGGAAATCGTGCGGTCCTCTGAGTGGCAGGGAGGGCTGCTGTTTCCCCGAACAGGTGCGCAGGGACCCTGTAAAACTGCAGTGACCCCAAAAGGGTAGGTCACGAGACCCCTCAAGGGTGGGTCACGTGACCCCTCAGGGGTGGGTCACGTGACCCCTCAGGGGTGGGTCACGAGACCCCTCAGTGGTGGGTCACGTGACCCCTCAGGGGTGGGTCACGTGACCCCTCAGGGGTGGGTCACGAGACCCCTCAGGTGTGGGTCACGTGACCCCTCAGGGGTGGTTCACGAGACCCCTCAGGGGTGGGTCATGTGACCCCTCAGGGGTGGGTCACGTGACCCCTCAGGGGTGGGTCACGTGACCCCTGTGGGGTGGGTCACAAGACCCCTCAGGGGTGGGTCACGTGACCCCTCAGGGGTGGGTGACGTGACCCCTCAACGGTGGTTCAGGAGACACGTCAAGGGTGGGTCCCGTGACCCGAGGGAGGCTTGTGGTGGGGAGCCTGAGTGCGCACGCGCGGCCCACTTATAGGCCCGAAATGAGCCAGCCGCGGCTCGGAGAAAAGCCATCTCCTGGGGTCCTCCCCATGTTCCTCCACTCCTCACGGAGGACCCCTTTACGGATGGAAGAAAAGGGGGATCTTCGCAGTGGTGGGTTCGGGCCAGAGGGGTCTGCGGGTTTGCCTGCGCGAACGCCAGGTGCTCGCACAATGGGCCCAGGTGTTTGAGCCCCGTGGAGGCAGAGGGCTGCTTATTGCTGGATGATAGTGTCCTGCAGGGTTAAGGGAAGGCATGGGCACTCCCAGGGCGACAGAGGGCACCTGGCCTTTAGAGAGTTCCCTGGAAAATTCCCCGCCCAGGCCCCTGGTCCACAAGTCTATCCTGCGTACAGTGTCTGTGCGAGGCTGGGAGTGCTTCTGGGCAGTGTTCCCCAGGGGAAATCGCGTGGTCCTCTAGGTGGCAGGGAGGGCTCCTGTGTCCACGGACAGGTGCCCAGGGACCCTGTGGAACTGCTGTGACCTCTAAAGGGTGGGTCAGTTGAGCGGAGGGAGGTGTGTGCTTGGGAGCCTGAGTGCGCATGCGCGGCCCACGTATAGGCCCGAAACGAGCCAGCCGCGGCTCGGAGAAAAGCCATCTCCTGGGGGCCTCCCCATTTTCCTCCACTCCTCAAGCGTGACCCCTTTACGGATGGAAGAAAAGGGGGATCTTCGCAGTGGTGGGTTCGCGCCAGGGGGGTCTGCGGGTTTGCCTCCACGTACGCCAGGTGCCCGCACACCGGGCCCAGGTGTTTGAGCCCCGTGGAGGCAGAGGGCTGCTTATTGCTGGATGCAAGTGTCCTGCGGGGTCAAGGAACGGCATGGGCACTCCCCGGGCCACACAGGGCACCGGGCCCTTAGAGAGTTCCATGGGAAATCCCCCGCCCATGCCCCCGGTACCCAAGTCTGTCCTTAGCACACTGTCTGTGCGGGGCTGAAGGGACTGCTAGGCAGTGTGGCCTGTGGGAAATCGTGCGGTCCTCTGAGTGGCAGGGAGGGCTGCTGTTTCCCCGAACAGGTGCGCAGGGACCCTGTAAAACTGCAGTGACCCCTCAAGGGGGGGTCACGAGACCCCTCAAGGGTGGTCACGTGACCCCAAAAGGGTAGGTCACGAGACCCCTCAAGGGTGGGTCACGTGACCCCTCAGGGGTGGGTCACGTGACCCCTCAGGGGTGGGTCACGTGACCCCTGTGGGGTGGGTAACGAGACCCCTCAGGGGTGGGTCACGTGACCCCTCAGGGGTGGGTCACGTGACCCCTGTGGGGTGGGTCACGTGACCCCTCAGGGGTGGTTCACGAGACCCCTCAGGGGTGGGTCACGAGACCCCTCAGGGGTGGGTGACGTGACCCCTCAACGGTGGTTCAGGAGACACGTCAAGGGTGGGTCCCGTGACCCGAGGGAGGCTTGTGGTGGGGAGCCTGAGTGCGCACGCGCGGCCCACTTATAGGCCCGAAATGAGCCAGCCGCGGCTCGGAGAAAAGCCATCTCCTGGGGTCCTCCCCATGTTCCTCCACTCCTCACGGAGGACCCCTTTACGGATGGAAGAAAAGGGGGATCTTCGCAGTGGTGGGTTCGGGCCAGAGGGGTCTGCGGGTTTGCCTGCGCGAACGCCAGGTGCTCGCACAATGGGCCCAGGTGTTTGAGCCCCGTGGAGGCAGAGGGCTGCTTATTGCTGGATGATAGTGTCCTGCAGGGTTAAGGGAAGGCATGGGCACTCCCAGGGCGACAGAGGGCACCTGGCCTTTAGGGAGTTCCCTGGAAAATTCCCCGCCCAGGCCCCTGGTCCACAAGTCTATCCTGCGTACAGTGTCTGTGCGAGGCTGGGAGTGCTTCTGGGCAGTGTTCCCCAGGGGAAATCGCGTGGTCCTCTAGGTGGCAGGGAGGGCTCCTGTGTCCACGGACAGGTGCCCAGGGACCCTGTGGAACTGCTGTGACCTCTAAAGGGTGGGTCAGTTGAGCGGAGGGATGTGTGTGCTTGGGAGCCTGAGTGCGCATGCGCAGCCCACGTATAGGCCCGAAACGAGCCAGCCGCGGCTCGGAGAAAAGCCATCTCCTGGGGGCCTCCCCATGTTCCTCCACTCCTCAAGCGTGACCCCTTTACGGATGGAAGAAAAGGGGGATCTTCGCAGTGGTGGGTTCGCGCCAGAGGGGTCTGCGGGTTTGCCTCCACGTATGCCAGGTGCCCGCACACCGGGCCCAGGTGTTTGAGCCCCGTGGAGGCAGAGGGCTGCTTATTGCTGGATGCAAGTGTCCTGCGGGGTGAAGGAACGGCATGGGCACTCCCCGTGCCACACAGGGCACCGGGCCCTTAGAGAGTTCCATGGGAAATCCCCCGCCCATGCCCCCGGTACCCAAGTCTGTCCTTAGCACACTGTCTGTGCGGGGCTGAAGGTACTGCTAGGCAGTGTGGCCTGTGGGAAATCGTGCGGTCCTCTGAGTGGCAGGGAGGGCTGCTGTTTCCCCGAACAGGTGCGCAGGGACCCTGTAAAACTGCAGTGACCCCTCAAGGGGGGGTCACGAGACCCCTCAAGGGTGGTCACGTGACCCCAAAAGGGTAGGTCACGAGACCCCTCAAGGGTGGGTCACGTGACCCCTCAGGGGTGGGTCACGTGACCCCTCAGGGGTGGGTCACGTGACCCCTCAGGGGTGGGTCACGAGACCCCTCAGGGGTGGGTCACGTGACCCCTCAGGGGTGGGTCACGTGACCCCTCAGTTGTGGGTCACGTGACCCCTGTGGGGTGGGTCACAAGACCCCTCAGGGGTGGGTCACGTGACCCCTCAGGGGTGGGTGACGTGACCCCTCAACGGTGGTTCAGGAGACACGTCAAGGGTGTGTCCCGAGACCCGAGGGAGGCTTGTGGTGGGGAGCCTGAGTGCGCACGCGCGGCCCACTTATAGGCCCGAAATGAGCCAGCCGCGGCTCGGAGAAAATCCATCTCCTGGGGGCCTCCACATGTTCCTCCACTCCTCAAGGAGGACCCCTTTACGGATGGAAGAAAAGGGGGATCTTCGCAGTGGTGGGTTCGGGCCAGAGGGGTCTGCGGGTTTGCCTGCACGTACGCCAGGTGCTCGCACAATGGGCCCAGGTGTTTGAGCCCCGTGGAGGCAGAGGGCTGCTTATTGCTGGATAATAGTGTCCTGCAGGGTTAAGGGAAGGCGTGGGCACTCCCAGGGCGACAGAGGGCACCTGGCCTTTAGAGAGTTCCCTGGAAAATTCCCCGCCCAGGCCCCTGGTCCACAAGTCTATCCTGCGTACAGTGTCTGTGCGAGGCTGGGAGTGCTTCTGGGCAGTGTTCCCCAGGGGAAATCGCGTGGTCCTCTAGGTGGCAGGGAGGGCTCCTGTGTCCACGGACAGGTGCCCAGGGACCCTGTGGAACTGCTGTGACCTCTAAAGGGTGGGTCAGTTGAGCGGAGGGAGGTGTGTGCTTGGGAGCCTGAGTGCGCATGCGCAGCCCACGTATAGGCCCGAAACGAGCCAGCCGCGGCTCGGAGAAAAGCCATCTCCTGGGGGCCTCCCCATGTTCCTCCACTCCTCAAGCGTGACCCCTTTACGGATGGAAGAAAAGGGGGATCTTCGCAGTGGTGGGTTCGCGCCAGAGGGGTCTGCGGGTTTGCCTCCACGTATGCCAGGTGCCCGCACACCGGGCCCAGGTGTTTGAGCCCCGTGGAGGCAGAGGGCTGCTTATTGCTGGATGCAAGTGTCCTGCGGGGTGAAGGAACGGCATGGGCACTCCCCGGGCCACACAGGGCACCGGGCCCTTAGAGAGTTCCATGGGAAATCCCCCGCCCATGCCCCCGGTACCCAAGTCTGTCCTTAGCACACTGTCTGTGCGGGGCTGAAGGTACTGCTAGGCAGTGTGGCCTGTGGGAAATCGTGCGGTCCTCTGAGTGGCAGGGAGGGCTGCTGTTTCCCCGAACAGGTGCGCAGGGACCCTGTAAAACTGCAGTGACCCCTCAAGGGGGGGTCACGAGACCCCTCAGGGGTGGGTCACGTGACCCCTCAGGGGTGGTTCACGAGACCCCTCAGGGGTGGGTCATGTGACCCCTCAGGGGTGGGTCACGTGACCCCTCAGGGGTGGGTCACGTGACCCCTGTGGGGTGGGTCACAAGACCCCTCAGGGGTGGGTCACGTGACCCCTCAGGGGTGGGTGACGTGACCCCTCAACGGTGGTTCAGGAGACACGTCAAGGGTGGGTCCCGTGACCCGAGGGAGGCTTGTGGTGGGGAGCCTGAGTGCGCACGCGCGGCCCACTTATAGGCCCGAAATGAGCCAGCCGCGGCTCGGAGAAAAGCCATCTCCTGGGGTCCTCCCCATGTTCCTCCACTCCTCACGGAGGACCCCTTTACGGATGGAAGAAAAGGGGGATCTTCGCAGTGGTGGGTTCGGGCCAGAGGGGTCTGCGGGTTTGCCTGCGCGAACGCCAGGTGCTCGCACAATGGGCCCAGGTGTTTGAGCCCCGTGGAGGCAGAGGGCTGCTTATTGCTGGATGATAGTGTCCTGCAGGGTTAAGGGAAGGCATGGGCACTCCCAGGGCGACAGAGGGCACCTGGCCTTTAGAGAGTTCCCTGGAAAATTCCCCGCCCAGGCCCCTGGTCCACAAGTCTATCCTGCGTACAGTGTCTGTGCGAGGCTGGGAGTGCTTCTGGGCAGTGTTCCCCAGGGGAAATCGCGTGGTCCTCTAGGTGGCAGGGAGGGCTCCTGTGTCCACGGACAGGTGCCCAGGGACCCTGTGGAACTGCTGTGACCTCTAAAGGGTGGGTCAGTTGAGCGGAGGGAGGTGTGTGCTTGGGAGCCTGAGTGCGCATGCGCGGCCCACGTATAGGCCCGAAACGAGCCAGCCGCGGCTCGGAGAAAAGCCATCTCCTGGGGTCCTCCCCATGTTCCTCCACTCCTCACGGAGGACCCCTTTACGGATGGAAGAAAAGGGGGATCTTCGCAGTGGTGGGTTCGGGCCAGAGGGGTCTGCGGGTTTGCCTGCGCGAACGCCAGGTGCTCGCACAATGGGCCCAGGTGTTTGAGCCCCGTGGAGGCAGAGGGCTGCTTATTGCTGGATGATAGTGTCCTGCAGGGTTAAGGGAAGGCATGGGCACTCCCAGGGCGACAGAGGGCACCTGGCCTTTAGGGAGTTCCCTGGAAAATTCCCCGCCCAGGCCCCTGGTCCACAAGTCTATCCTGCGTACATTGTCTGTGCGAGGCTGGGAGTGCTTCTGGGCAGTGTTCCCCAGGGGAAATCGCGTGGTCCTCTAGGTGGCAGGGAGGGCTCCTGTGTCCACGGACAGGTGCCCAAGGACCCTGTGGAACTGCTGTGACCTCTAAAGGGTGGGTCAGTTGAGCGGAGGGAGGTGTGTGCTTGGGAGCCTGAGTGCGCATGCGCAGCCCACGTATAGGCCCGAAACGAGCCAGCCGCGGCTCGGAGAAAAGCCATCTCCTGGGGGCCTCCCCATGTTCCTCCACTCCTCAAGCGTGACCCCTTTACGGATGGAAGAAAAGGGGGATCTTCGCAGTGGTGGGTTCGCGCCAGGGGGGTCTGCGTGTTTGCCTCCACGTATGCCAGGTGCCCGCACACCGGGCCCAGGTGTTTGAGCCCCGTGGAGGCAGAGGGCTGCTTATTGCTGGATGCAAGTGTCCTGCGGGGTGAAGGAACGGCATGGGCACTCCCCGGGCCACACAGGGCACCGGGCCCTTAGAGAGTTCCATGGGAAATCCCCCGCCCATGCCCCCGGTACCCAAGTCTGTCCTTAGCACACTGTCTGTGCGGGGCTGAAGGTACTGCTAGGCAGTGTGGCCTGTGGGAAATCGTGCGGTCCTCTGAGTGGCAGGGAGGGCTGCTGTTTCCCCGAACAGGTGCGCAGGGACCCTGTAAAACTGCAGTGACCCCAAAAGGGTAGGTCACGAGACCCCTCAAGGGTGGGTCACGTGACCCCTCAGGGGTGGGTCACGTGACCCCTCAGGGGTGGGTCACGAGACCCCTCAGTGGTGGGTCACGTGACCCCTCAGGGGTGGGTCACGTGACCCCTCAGGGGTGGGTCACGAGACCCCTCAGGTGTGGGTCACGTGACCCCTCAGGGGTGGGTCACGTGACCCCTCAGGGGTGGGTCACCAGACCCCTCAGGGGTGGGTCACGTGACCCCTCAGGGGTGGGTCACGTGACCCCTGTGGGGTGGGTCACAAGACCCCTCAGGGGTGGGTCACGAGACCCCTCAGGGGTGGGTGACGTGACCCCTCAACGGTGGTTCAGGAGACACGTCAAGGGTGGGTCCCGTGACCCGAGGGAGGCTTGTGGTGGGGAGCCTGAGTGCGCAGACGCGGCCCACTTATAGGCCCGAAATGAGCCAGCCGCGGCTCGGAGAAAATCCATCTCCTGGGGGCCTCCCCATGTTCCTCCACTCCTCACGGAGGACCCCTTTACGGATGGAAGAAAAGGGGGATCTTCGCAGTGGTGGGTTCGGGCCAGAGGGGTCTGCGGGTTTGCCTGCGCGAACGCCAGGTGCTCGCACAATGGGCCCAGGTGTTTGAGCCCCGTGGAGGCAGAGGGCTGCTTATTGCTGGATGATAGTGTCCTGCAGGGTTAAGGGAAGGCATGGGCACTCCCAGGGCGACAGAGGGCACCTGGCCTTTAGAGAGTTCCCTGGAAAATTCCCCGCCCAGGCCCCTGGTCCACAAGTCTATCCTGCGTACAGTGTCTGTGCGAGGCTGGGAGTGCTTCTGGGCAGTGTTCCCCAGGGGAAATCGCGTGGTCCTCTAGGTGGCAGGGAGGGCTCCTGTGTCCACGGACAGGTGCCCAGGGACCCTGTGGAACTGCTGTGACCTCTAAAGGGTGGGTCAGTTGAGCGGAGGGAGGTGTGTGCTTGGGAGCCTGAGTGCGCATGCGCGGCCCACGTATAGGCCCGAAACGAGCCAGCCGCGGCTCGGAGAAAAGCCATCTCCTGGGGGCCTCCCCATTTTCCTCCACTCCTCAAGCGTGACCCCTTTACGGATGGAAGAAAAGGGGGATCTTCGCAGTGGTGGGTTCGCGCCAGGGGGGTCTGCGGGTTTGCCTCCACGTACGCCAGGTGCCCGCACACCGGGCCCAGGTGTTTGAGCCCCGTGGAGGCAGAGGGCTGCTTATTGCTGGATGCAAGTGTCCTGCGGGGTCAAGGAACGGCATGGGCACTCCCCGGGCCACACAGGGCACCGGGCCCTTAGAGAGTTCCATGGGAAATCCCCCGCCCATGCCCCCGGTACCCAAGTCTGTCCTTAGCACACTGTCTGTGCGGGGCTGAAGGGACTGCTAGGCAGTGTGGCCTGTGGGAAATCGTGCGGTCCTCTGAGTGGCAGGGAGGGCTGCTGTTTCCCCGAACAGGTGCGCAGGGACCCTGTAAAACTGCAGTGACCCCTCAAGGGGGGGTCACGAGACCCCTCAAGGGTGGTCACGTGACCCCAAAAGGGTAGGTCACGAGACCCCTCAAGGGTGGGTCACGTGACCCCTCAGGGGTGGGTCACGTGACCCCTCAGGGGTGGGTCACGTGACCCCTGTGGGGTGGGTAACGAGACCCCTCAGGGGTGGGTCACGTGACCCCTCAGGGGTGGGTCACGTGACCCCTGTGGGGTGGGTCACGTGACCCCTCAGGGGTGGTTCACGAGACCCCTCAGGGGTGGGTCACGAGACCCCTCAGGGGTGGGTGACGTGACCCCTCAACGGTGGTTCAGGAGACACGTCAAGGGTGGGTCCCGTGACCCGAGGGAGGCTTGTGGTGGGGAGCCTGAGTGCGCACGCGCGGCCCACTTATAGGCCCGAAATGAGCCAGCCGCGGCTCGGAGAAAAGCCATCTCCTGGGGTCCTCCCCATGTTCCTCCACTCCTCACGGAGGACCCCTTTACGGATGGAAGAAAAGGGGGATCTTCGCAGTGGTGGGTTCGGGCCAGAGGGGTCTGCGGGTTTGCCTGCGCGAACGCCAGGTGCTCGCACAATGGGCCCAGGTGTTTGAGCCCCGTGGAGGCAGAGGGCTGCTTATTGCTGGATGATAGTGTCCTGCAGGGTTAAGGGAAGGCATGGGCACTCCCAGGGCGACAGAGGGCACCTGGCCTTTAGGGAGTTCCCTGGAAAATTCCCCGCCCAGGCCCCTGGTCCACAAGTCTATCCTGCGTACAGTGTCTGTGCGAGGCTGGGAGTGCTTCTGGGCAGTGTTCCCCAGGGGAAATCGCGTGGTCCTCTAGGTGGCAGGGAGGGCTCCTGTGTCCACGGACAGGTGCCCAGGGACCCTGTGGAACTGCTGTGACCTCTAAAGGGTGGGTCAGTTGAGCGGAGGGATGTGTGTGCTTGGGAGCCTGAGTGCGCATGCGCAGCCCACGTATAGGCCCGAAACGAGCCAGCCGCGGCTCGGAGAAAAGCCATCTCCTGGGGGCCTCCCCATGTTCCTCCACTCCTCAAGCGTGACCCCTTTACGGATGGAAGAAAAGGGGGATCTTCGCAGTGGTGGGTTCGCGCCAGAGGGGTCTGCGGGTTTGCCTCCACGTATGCCAGGTGCCCGCACACCGGGCCCAGGTGTTTGAGCCCCGTGGAGGCAGAGGGCTGCTTATTGCTGGATGCAAGTGTCCTGCGGGGTGAAGGAACGGCATGGGCACTCCCCGTGCCACACAGGGCACCGGGCCCTTAGAGAGTTCCATGGGAAATCCCCCGCCCATGCCCCCGGTACCCAAGTCTGTCCTTAGCACACTGTCTGTGCGGGGCTGAAGGTACTGCTAGGCAGTGTGGCCTGTGGGAAATCGTGCGGTCCTCTGAGTGGCAGGGAGGGCTGCTGTTTCCCCGAACAGGTGCGCAGGGACCCTGTAAAACTGCAGTGACCCCTCAAGGGGGGGTCACGAGACCCCTCAAGGGTGGTCACGTGACCCCAAAAGGGTAGGTCACGAGACCCCTCAAGGGTGGGTCACGTGACCCCTCAGGGGTGGGTCACGTGACCCCTCAGGGGTGGGTCACGTGACCCCTCAGGGGTGGGTCACGAGACCCCTCAGGGGTGGGTCACGTGACCCCTCAGGGGTGGGTCACGTGACCCCTCAGTTGTGGGTCACGTGACCCCTGTGGGGTGGGTCACAAGACCCCTCAGGGGTGGGTCACGTGACCCCTCAGGGGTGGGTGACGTGACCCCTCAACGGTGGTTCAGGAGACACGTCAAGGGTGTGTCCCGAGACCCGAGGGAGGCTTGTGGTGGGGAGCCTGAGTGCGCACGCGCGGCCCACTTATAGGCCCGAAATGAGCCAGCCGCGGCTCGGAGAAAATCCATCTCCTGGGGGCCTCCACATGTTCCTCCACTCCTCAAGGAGGACCCCTTTACGGATGGAAGAAAAGGGGGATCTTCGCAGTGGTGGGTTCGGGCCAGAGGGGTCTGCGGGTTTGCCTGCACGTACGCCAGGTGCTCGCACAATGGGCCCAGGTGTTTGAGCCCCGTGGAGGCAGAGGGCTGCTTATTGCTGGATAATAGTGTCCTGCAGGGTTAAGGGAAGGCGTGGGCACTCCCAGGGCGACAGAGGGCACCTGGCCTTTAGAGAGTTCCCTGGAAAATTCCCCGCCCAGGCCCCTGGTCCACAAGTCTATCCTGCGTACAGTGTCTGTGCGAGGCTGGGAGTGCTTCTGGGCAGTGTTCCCCAGGGGAAATCGCGTGGTCCTCTAGGTGGCAGGGAGGGCTCCTGTGTCCACGGACAGGTGCCCAGGGACCCTGTGGAACTGCTGTGACCTCTAAAGGGTGGGTCAGTTGAGCGGAGGGAGGTGTGTGCTTGGGAGCCTGAGTGCGCATGCGCAGCCCACGTATAGGCCCGAAACGAGCCAGCCGCGGCTCGGAGAAAAGCCATCTCCTGGGGGCCTCCCCATGTTCCTCCACTCCTCAAGCGTGACCCCTTTACGAATGGAAGAAAAGGGGGATCTTCGCAGTGGTGGGTTCGCGCCAGAGGGGTCTGCGGGTTTGCCTCCACGTATGCCAGGTGCCCGCACACCGGGCCCAGGTGTTTGAGCCCCGTGGAGGCAGAGGGCTGCTTATTGCTGGATGCAAGTGTCCTGCGGGGTGAAGGAACGGCATGGGCACTCCCCGGGCCACACAGGGCACCGGGCCCTTAGAGAGTTCCATGGGAAATCCCCCGCCCATGCCCCCGGTACCCAAGTCTGTCCTTAGCACACTGTCTGTGCGGGGCTGAAGGTACTGCTAGGCAGTGTGGCCTGTGGGAAATCGTGCGGTCCTCTGAGTGGCAGGGAGGGCTGCTGTTTCCCCGAACAGGTGCGCAGGGACCCTGTAAAACTGCAGTGACCCCAAAAGGGTAGGTCACGAGACCCCTCAAGGGTGGGTCACGTGACCCCTCAGGGGTGGGTCACGTGACCTCTCAGGGGTGGGTCACGAGACCCCTCAGGGGTGGGTCACGTGACCCCTCAGGTGTGGGTCACGTTACCCCTCAGGGGTGGGTCACGAGACCCCTCAGGGGTGGGTCACGTGACCCCTCAGGTGTGGGTCACGTGACCCCTGTGGGGTGGGTCACAAGACCCCTCAGGGGTGGGTCACGAGACCCCTCAGGGGTGGGTGACGTGACCCCTCAACGGTGGTTCAGGAGACACGTCAAGGGTGGGTCCCGTGACCCGAGGGAGGCTTGTGGTGGGGAGCCTGAGTGCGCAGACGCGGCCCACTTATAGGCCCGAAATGAGCCAGCCGCGGCTCGGAGAAAATCCATCTCCTGGGGGCCTCCCCATGTTCCTCCACTCCTCACGGAGGACCCCTTTACGGATGGAAGAAAAGGGGGATCTTCGCAGTGGTGGGTTCGGGCCAGAGGGGTCTGCGGGTTTGCCTGCGCGAACGCCAGGTGCTCGCACAATGGGCCCAGGTGTTTGAGCCCCGTGGAGGCAGAGGGCTGCTTATTGCTGGATGATAGTGTCCTGCAGGGTTAAGGGAAGGCATGGGCACTCCCAGGGCGACAGAGGGCACCTGGCCTTCAGAGAGTTCCCTGGAAAATTCCCCGCCCAGGCCCCTGGTCCACAAGTCTATCCTGCGTACAGTGTCTGTGCGAGGCTGGGAGTGCTTCTGGGCAGTGTTCCCCAGGGGAAATCGCGTGGTCCTCTAGGTGGCAGGGAGGGCTCCTGTGTCCACGGACAGGTGCCCAGGGACCCTGTGGAACTGCTGTGACCTCTAAAGGGTGGGTCAGTTGAGCGGAGGGAGGTGTGTGCTTGGGAGCCTGAGTGCGCATGCGCAGCCCACGTATAGGCCCGAAACGAGCCAGCCGCGGCTCGGAGAAAAGCCATCTCCTGGGGGCCTCCCCATGTTCCTCCACTCCTCAAGCGTGACCCCTTTACGGATGGAAGAAAAGGGGGATCTTCGCAGTGGTGGGTTCGCGCCAGAGGGGTCTGCGGGTTTGCCTCCACGTATGCCAGGTGCCCGCACACCGGGCCCAGGTGTTTGAGCCCCGTGGAGGCAGAGGGCTGCTTATTGCTGGATGCAAGTGTCCTGCGGGGTGAAGGAACGGCATGGGCACTCCCCGGGCCACACAGGGCACCGGGCCCTTAGAGAGTTCCATGGGAAATCCCCCGCCCATGCCCCCGGTACCCAAGTCTGTCCTTAGCACACTGTCTGTGCGGGGCTGAAGGTACTGCTAGGCAGTGTGGCCTGTGGGAAATCGTGCGGTCCTCTGAGTGGCAGGGAGGGCTGCTGTTTCCCCGAACAGGTGCGCAGGGACCCTGTAAAACTGCTGTGACCCCTCAAGGGTGGGTCACGAGACCCCTCAAGGGTGGGTCACGTGACCCCAAAAGGGTAGGTCACGAGACCCCTCAAGGGTGGGTCACGTGACCCCAAAAGGGTAGGTCACGAGACCCCTCAGGCGTGGGTCACGTGACCCCTCAGGGGTGGGTCACGTGACCCCTCAGGGGTGGGTCACGAGACCCCTCAGGGGTGGGTCACGTGACCCCTCAGGGGTGGTTCACGAGACCCCTCAGGGGTGGGTCATGTGACCCCACAGGGGTGGGTCACGTGACCCCTCAGGGGTGGGTCACGTGACCCCTGTGGGGTGGGTCACAAGACCCCTCAGGGGTGGGTCACGTGACCCCTCAGGGGTGGGTGACGTGACCCCTCAACGGTGGTTCAGGAGACACGTCAAGGGTGGGTCCCGTGACCCGAGGGAGGCTTGTGGTGGGAAGCCTGAGTGCGCACGCGCGGCCCACTTATAGGCCCGAAATGAGCCAGCCGCGGCTCGGAGAAAAGCCATCTCCTGGGGTCCTCCCCATGTTCCTCCACTCCTCACGGAGGACCCCTTTACGGATGGAAGAAAAGGGGGATCTTCGCAGTGGTGGGTTCGGGCCAGAGGGGTCTGCGGGTTTGCCTGCGCGAACGCCAGGTGCTCGCACAATGGGCCCAGGTGTTTGAGCCCCGTGGAGGCAGAGGGCTGCTTATTGCTGGATGATAGTGTCCTGCAGGGTTAAGGGAAGGCATGGGCACTCCCAGGGCGACAGAGGGCACCTGGCCTTTAGAGAGTTCCCTGGAAAATTCCCCGCCCAGGCCCCTGGTCCACAAGTCTATCCTGCGTACAGTGTCTGTGCGAGGCTGGGAGTGCTTCTGGGCAGTGTTCCCCAGGGGAAATCGCGTGGTCCTCTAGGTGGCAGGGAGGGCTCCTGTGTCCACGGACAGGTGCCCAGGGACCCTGTGGAACTGCTGTGACCTCTAAAGGGTGGGTCAGTTGAGCGGAGGGAGGTGTGTGCTTGGGAGCCTGAGTGCGCATGCGCGGCCCACGTATAGGCCCGAAACGAGCCAGCCGCGGCTCGGAGAAAAGCCATCTCCTGGGGGCCTCCCCATGTTCCTCCACTCCTCAAGCGTGACCCCTTTACGGATGGTAGAAAAGGGGGATCTTCGCAGTGGTGGGTTCGCGCCAGAGGGGTCTGCGGGTTTGCCTCCACGTACGCCAGGTGCCCGCACACCGGGCCCAGGTGTTTGAGCCCCGTGGAGGCAGAGGGCTGCTTATTGCTGGATGCAAGTGTCCTGCGGGGTGAAGGAACGGCATGGGCACTCCCCGGGCCACACAGGGCACCGGGCCCTTAGAGAGTTCCATGGGAAATCCCCCGCCCATGCCCCCGGTACCCAAGTCTGTCCTTAGCACACTGTCTGTGCGGGGCTGAAGGGACTGCTAGGCAGTGTGGCCTGTGGGAAATCGTGCGGTCCTCTGAGTGGCAGGGAGGGCTGCTGTTTCCCCGAACAGGTGCGCAGGGACCCTGTAAAACTGCAGTGACCCCTCAAGGGGGGGTCACGAGACCCCTCAAGGGTGGTCACGTGACCCCAAAAGGGTAGGTCACGAGACCCCTCAAGGGTGGGTCACGTGACCCCTCAGGGGTGGGTCACGTGACCCCTCAGGGGTGGGTCACGTGACCCCTCAGGGGTGGGTCACGTGACCCCTGTGGGGTGGGTAACGAGACCCCTCAGGGGTGGGTCACGTGACCCCTCAGGGGTGGGTCACGAGACCCCTCAGGGGTGGTTCACGAGACCCCTCAGGGGTGGGTCACGTGACCCCTCAGGGGTGGGTGACGTGACCCCTCAACGGTGGTTCAGGAGACACGTCAAGGGTGGGTCCCGTGACCCGAGGGAGGCTTGTGGTGGGGAGCCTGAGTGCGCACGCGCGGCCCACTTATAGGCCCGAAATGAGCCAGCCGCGGCTCGGAGAAAAGCCATCTCCTGGGGTCCTCCCCATGTTCCTCCACTCCTCACGGAGGACCCCTTTACGGATGGAAGAAAAGGGGGATCTTCGCAGTGGTGGGTTCGGGCCAGAGGGGTCTGCGGGTTTGCCTGCGCGAACGCCAGGTGCTCGCACAATGGGCCCAGGTGTTTGAGCCCCGTGGAGGCAGAGGGCTGCTTATTGCTGGATGATAGTGTCCTGCAGGGTTAAGGGAAGGCATGGGCACTCCCAGGGCGACAGAGGGCACCTGGCCTTTAGGGAGTTCCCTGGAAAATTCCCCGCCCAGGCCCCTGGTACACAAGTCTATCTTGCGTACAGTGTCTGTGCGAGGCTGGGAGTGCTTCTGGGCAGTGTTCCCCAGGGGAAATCGCGTGGTCCTCTAGGTGGCAGGGAGGGCTCCTGTGTCCACGGACAGGTGCCCAAGGACCCTGTGGAACTGCTGTGACCTCTAAAGGGTGGGTCAGTTGAGCGGAGGGAGGTGTGTGCTTGGGAGCCTGAGTGCGCATGCGCAGCCCACGTATAGGCCCGAAACGAGCCAGCCGCGGCTCGGAGAAAAGCCATCTCCTGGGGGCCTCCCCATGTTCCTCCACTCCTCAAGCGTGACCCCTTTACGGATGGAAGAAAAGGGGGATCTTCGCAGTGGTGGGTTCGCGCCAGAGGGGTCTGCGGGTTTGCCTCCACGTATGCCAGGTGCCCGCACACCGGGCCCAGGTGTTTGAGCCCCGTGGAGGCAGAGGGCTGCTTATTGCTGGATGCAAGTGTCCTGCGGGGTGAAGGAACGGCATGGGCACTCCCCGGGCCACACAGGGCACCGGGCCCTTAGAGAGTTCCATGGGAAATCCCCCGCCCATGCCCCCGGTACCCAAGTCTGTCCTTAGCACACTGTCTGTGCGGGGCTGAAGGTACTGCTAGGCAGTGTGGCCTGTGGGAAATCGTGCGGTCCTCTGAGTGGCAGGGAGGGCTGCTGTTTCCCCGAACAGGTGCGCAGGGACCCTGTAAAACTGCAGTGACCCCTCAAGGGGGGGTCACGAGACCCCTCAAGGGTGGTCACGTGACCCCAAAAGGGTAGGTCACGAGACCCCTCAAGGGTGGGTCACGTGACCCCTCAGGGGTGGGTCACGTGACCCCTCAGGGGTGGGTCACGAGACCCCTCAGGGGTGGGTCACGTGACCCCTCAGGGGTGGGTCACGAGACCCCTCAGGGGTGGGTCACGTGACCCCTCAGGGGTGGGTCACGTGACCCCTCAGGGGTGGGTCACGAGACCCCTCAGGGGTGGGTCACGTGACCCCTCAGGGGTGGGTCACGTGACCCCTGTGGGGTGGGTCACAAGACCCCTCAGGGGTGGGTCACGAGACCCCTCAGGGGTGGGTGACGTGACCCCTCAACGGTGGTTCAGGAGACACGTCAAGGGTGGGTCCCGTGACCCGAGGGAGGCTTGTGGTGGGGAGCCTGAGTGCGCAGACGCGGCCCACTTATAGGCCCGAAATGAGCCAGCCGCGGCTCGGAGAAAAGCCATCTCTTGGGGGCCTCCCCATGTTCCTCCACTCCTCACGGAGGACCCCTTTACGGATGGAAGAAAAGGGGGATCTTCGCAGTGGTGGGTTCGGGCCAGAGGGGTCTGCGGGTTTGCCTGCGCGAACGCCAGGTGCTCGCACAATGGGCCCAGGTGTTTGAGCCCCGTGGAGGCAGAGGGCTGCTTATTGCTGGATGATAGTGTCCTGCAGGGTTAAGGGAAGGCATGGGCACTCCCCGGGCCACACAGGGCACCGGGCCCTTAGAGAGTTCCATGGGAAATCCCCCGCCCATGCCCCCGGTACCCAAGTCTGTCCTTAGCACACTGTCTGTGCGGGGCTGAAGGTACTGCTAGGCAGTGTGGCCTGTGGGAAATCGTGCGGTCCTCTGAGTGGCAGGGAGGGCTGCTGTTTCCCCGAACAGGTGCGCAGGGACCCTGTAAAACTGCAGTGACCCCTCAAGGGGGGGTCACGAGACCCCTCAAGGGTGGTCACGTGACCCCAAAAGGGTAGGTCACGAGACCCCTCAAGGGTGGGTCACGTGACCCCTCAGGGGTGGGTCACGTGACCCCTGTGGGGTGGGTAACGAGACCCCTCAGGGGTGGGTCACGTGACCCCTCAGGGGTGGGTCACGAGACCCCTCAGGGGTGGGTCACGTGACCCCTCAGGGGTGGTTCACGAGACCCCTCAGGGGTGGGTCATGTGACCCCTCAGGGGTGGGTCACGTGACCCCTCAGGGGTGGGTCACGTGACCCCTCAGGGGTGGGTCACAAGACCCCTCAGGGGTGGGTCACGTGACCCCTCAGGGGTGGGTGACGTGACCCCTCAACGGTGGTTCAGGAGACACGTCAAGGGTGGGTCCCGTGACCCGAGGGAGGCTTGTGGTGGGGAGCCTGAGTGCGCACGCGCGGCCCACTTATAGGCCCGAAATGAGCCAGCCGCGGCTCGGAGAAAAGCCATCTCCTGGGGTCCTCCCCATGTTCCTCCACTCCTCACGGAGGACCCCTTTACGGATGGAAGAAAAGGGGGATCTTCGCAGTGGTGGGTTCGGGCCAGAGGGGTCTGCGGGTTTGCCTGCGCGAACGCCAGGTGCTCGCACAATGGGCCCAGGTGTTTGAGCCCCGTGGAGGCAGAGGGCTGCTTATTGCTGGATGATAGTGTCCTGCAGGGTTAAGGGAAGGCATGGGCACTCCCAGGGCGACAGAGGGCACCTGGCCTTTAGAGAGTTCCCTGGAAAATTCCCCGCCCAGGCCCCTGGTCCACAAGTCTATCCTGCGTACAGTGTCTGTGCGAGGCTGGGAGTGCTTCTGGGCAGTGTTCCCCAGGGGAAATCGCGTGGTCCTCTAGGTGGCAGGGAGGGCTCCTGTGTCCACGGACAGGTGCCCAGGGACCCTGTGGAACTGCTGTGACCTCTAAAGGGTGGGTCAGTTGAGCGGAGGGAGGTGTGTGCTTGGGAGCCTGAGTGCGCATGCGCAGCCCACGTATAGGCCCGAAACGAGCCAGCCGCGGCTCGGAGAAAAGCCATCTCCTGGGGGCCTCCCCATGTTCCTCCACTCCTCAAGCGTGACCCCTTTACGGATGGAAGAAAAGGGGGATCTTCGCAGTGGTGGGTTCGCGCCAGAGGGGTCTGCGGGTTTGCCTCCACGTATGCCAGGTGCCCGCACACCGGGCCCAGGTGTTTGAGCCCCGTGGAGGCAGAGGGCTGCTTATTGCTGGATGCAAGTGTCCTGCGGGGTGAAGGAACGGCATGGGCACTCCCCGGGCCACACAGGGCACCGGGCCCTTAGAGAGTTCCATGGGAAATCCCCCGCCCATGCCCCCGGTACCCAAGTCTGTCCTTAGCACACTGTCTGTGCGGGGCTGAAGGTACTGCTAGGCAGTGTGGCCTGTGGGAAATCGTGCGGTCCTCTGAGTGGCAGGGAGGGCTGCTGTTTCCCCGAACAGGTGCGCAGGGACCCTGTAAAACTGCAGTGACCCCTCAAGGGGGGGTCACGAGACCCCTCAGGGGTGGGTCACGTGACCCCTCAGGGGTGGTTCACGAGACCCCTCAGGGGTGGGTCATGTGACCCCTCAGGGGTGGGTCACGTGACCCCTCAGGGGTGGGTCACGTGACCCCTGTGGGGTGGGTCACAAGACCCCTCAGGGGTGGGTCACGTGACCCCTCAGGGGTGGGTGACGTGACCCCTCAACGGTGGTTCAGGAGACACGTCAAGGGTGGGTCCCGTGACCCGAGGGAGGCTTGTGGTGGGGAGCCTGAGTGCGCACGCGCGGCCCACTTATAGGCCCGAAATGAGCCAGCCGCGGCTCGGAGAAAAGCCATCTCCTGGGGTCCTCCCCATGTTCCTCCACTCCTCACGGAGGACCCCTTTACGGATGGAAGAAAAGGGGGATCTTCGCAGTGGTGGGTTCGGGCCAGAGGGGTCTGCGGGTTTGCCTGCGCGAACGCCAGGTGCTCGCACAATGGGCCCAGGTGTTTGAGCCCCGTGGAGGCAGAGGGCTGCTTATTGCTGGATGATAGTGTCCTGCAGGGTTAAGGGAAGGCATGGGCACTCCCAGGGCGACAGAGGGCACCTGGCCTTTAGAGAGTTCCCTGGAAAATTCCCCGCCCAGGCCCCTGGTCCACAAGTCTATCCTGCGTACAGTGTCTGTGCGAGGCTGGGAGTGCTTCTGGGCAGTGTTCCCCAGGGGAAATCGCGTGGTCCTCTAGGTGGCAGGGAGGGCTCCTGTGTCCACGGACAGGTGCCCAGGGACCCTGTGGAACTGCTGTGACCTCTAAAGGGTGGGTCAGTTGAGCGGAGGGAGGTGTGTGCTTGGGAGCCTGAGTGCGCATGCGCGGCCCACGTATAGGCCCGAAACGAGCCAGCCGCGGCTCGGAGAAAAGCCATCTCCTGGGGTCCTCCCCATGTTCCTCCACTCCTCACGGAGGACCCCTTTACGGATGGAAGAAAAGGGGGATCTTCGCAGTGGTGGGTTCGGGCCAGAGGGGTCTGCGGGTTTGCCTGCGCGAACGCCAGGTGCTCGCACAATGGGCCCAGGTGTTTGAGCCCCGTGGAGGCAGAGGGCTGCTTATTGCTGGATGATAGTGTCCTGCAGGGTTAAGGGAAGGCATGGGCACTCCCAGGGCGACAGAGGGCACCTGGCCTTTAGGGAGTTCCCTGGAAAATTCCCCGCCCAGGCCCCTGGTCCACAAGTCTATCCTGCGTACATTGTCTGTGCGAGGCTGGGAGTGCTTCTGGGCAGTGTTCCCCAGGGGAAATCGCGTGGTCCTCTAGGTGGCAGGGAGGGCTCCTGTGTCCACGGACAGGTGCCCAAGGACCCTGTGGAACTGCTGTGACCTCTAAAGGGTGGGTCAGTTGAGCGGAGGGAGGTGTGTGCTTGGGAGCCTGAGTGCGCATGCGCAGCCCACGTATAGGCCCGAAACGAGCCAGCCGCGGCTCGGAGAAAAGCCATCTCCTGGGGGCCTCCCCATGTTCCTCCACTCCTCAAGCGTGACCCCTTTACGGATGGAAGAAAAGGGGGATCTTCGCAGTGGTGGGTTCGCGCCAGGGGGGTCTGCGGGTTTGCCTCCACGTATGCCAGGTGCCCGCACACCGGGCCCAGGTGTTTGAGCCCCGTGGAGGCAGAGGGCTGCTTATTGCTGGATGCAAGTGTCCTGCGGGGTGAAGGAACGGCATGGGCACTCCCCGGGCCACACAGGGCACCGGGCCCTTAGAGAGTTCCATGGGAAATCCCCCGCCCATGCCCCCGGTACCCAAGTCTGTCCTTAGCACACTGTCTGTGCGGGGCTGAAGGTACTGCTAGGCAGTGTGGCCTGTGGGAAATCGTGCGGTCCTCTGAGTGGCAGGGAGGGCTGCTGTTTCCCCGAACAGGTGCGCAGGGACCCTGTAAAACTGCAGTGACCCCAAAAGGGTAGGTCACGAGACCCCTCAAGGGTGGGTCACGTGACCCCTCAGGGGTGGGTCACGTGACCCCTCAGGGGTGGGTCACGAGACCCCTCAGTGGTGGGTCACGTGACCCCTCAGGGGTGGGTCACGTGACCCCTCAGGGGTGGGTCACGAGACCCCTCAGGTGTGGGTCACGTGACCCCTCAGGGGTGGGTCACGTGACCCCTCAGGGGTGGGTCACCAGACCCCTCAGGGGTGGGTCACGTGACCCCTCAGGGGTGGGTCACGTGACCCCTGTGGGGTGGGTCACAAGACCCCTCAGGGGTGGGTCACGAGACCCCTCAGGGGTGGGTGACGTGACCCCTCAACGGTGGTTCAGGAGACACGTCAAGGGTGGGTCCCGTGACCCGAGGGAGGCTTGTGGTGGGGAGCCTGAGTGCGCAGACGCGGCCCACTTATAGGCCCGAAATGAGCCAGCCGCGGCTCGGAGAAAATCCATCTCCTGGGGGCCTCCCCATGTTCCTCCACTCCTCACGGAGGACCCCTTTACGGATGGAAGAAAAGGGGGATCTTCGCAGTGGTGGGTTCGGGCCAGAGGGGTCTGCGGGTTTGCCTGCGCGAACGCCAGGTGCTCGCACAATGGGCCCAGGTGTTTGAGCCCCGTGGAGGCAGAGGGCTGCTTATTGCTGGATGATAGTGTCCTGCAGGGTTAAGGGAAGGCATGGGCACTCCCAGGGCGACAGAGGGCACCTGGCCTTTAGAGAGTTCCCTGGAAAATTCCCCGCCCAGGCCCCTGGTCCACAAGTCTATCCTGCGTACAGTGTCTGTGCGAGGCTGGGAGTGCTTCTGGGCAGTGTTCCCCAGGGGAAATCGCGTGGTCCTCTAGGTGGCAGGGAGGGCTCCTGTGTCCACGGACAGGTGCCCAGGGACCCTGTGGAACTGCTGTGACCTCTAAAGGGTGGGTCAGTTGAGCGGAGGGAGGTGTGTGCTTGGGAGCCTGAGTGCGCATGCGCGGCCCACGTATAGGCCCGAAACGAGCCAGCCGCGGCTCGGAGAAAAGCCATCTCCTGGGGGCCTCCCCATTTTCCTCCACTCCTCAAGCGTGACCCCTTTACGGATGGAAGAAAAGGGGGATCTTCGCAGTGGTGGGTTCGCGCCAGGGGGGTCTGCGGGTTTGCCTCCACGTACGCCAGGTGCCCGCACACCGGGCCCAGGTGTTTGAGCCCCGTGGAGGCAGAGGGCTGCTTATTGCTGGATGCAAGTGTCCTGCGGGGTCAAGGAACGGCATGGGCACTCCCCGGGCCACACAGGGCACCGGGCCCTTAGAGAGTTCCATGGGAAATCCCCCGCCCATGCCCCCGGTACCCAAGTCTGTCCTTAGCACACTGTCTGTGCGGGGCTGAAGGGACTGCTAGGCAGTGTGGCCTGTGGGAAATCGTGCGGTCCTCTGAGTGGCAGGGAGGGCTGCTGTTTCCCCGAACAGGTGCGCAGGGACCCTGTAAAACTGCAGTGACCCCTCAAGGGGGGGTCACGAGACCCCTCAAGGGTGGTCACGTGACCCCAAAAGGGTAGGTCACGAGACCCCTCAAGGGTGGGTCACGTGACCCCTCAGGGGTGGGTCACGTGACCCCTCAGGGGTGGGTCACGTGACCCCTGTGGGGTGGGTAACGAGACCCCTCAGGGGTGGGTCACGTGACCCCTCAGGGGTGGGTCACGTGACCCCTGTGGGGTGGGTCACGTGACCCCTCAGGGGTGGTTCACGAGACCCCTCAGGGGTGGGTCACGAGACCCCTCAGGGGTGGGTGACGTGACCCCTCAACGGTGGTTCAGGAGACACGTCAAGGGTGGGTCCCGTGACCCGAGGGAGGCTTGTGGTGGGGAGCCTGAGTGCGCACGCGCGGCCCACTTATAGGCCCGAAATGAGCCAGCCGCGGCTCGGAGAAAAGCCATCTCCTGGGGTCCTCCCCATGTTCCTCCACTCCTCACGGAGGACCCCTTTACGGATGGAAGAAAAGGGGGATCTTCGCAGTGGTGGGTTCGGGCCAGAGGGGTCTGCGGGTTTGCCTGCGCGAACGCCAGGTGCTCGCACAATGGGCCCAGGTGTTTGAGCCCCGTGGAGGCAGAGGGCTGCTTATTGCTGGATGATAGTGTCCTGCAGGGTTAAGGGAAGGCATGGGCACTCCCAGGGCGACAGAGGGCACCTGGCCTTTAGGGAGTTCCCTGGAAAATTCCCCGCCCAGGCCCCTGGTCCACAAGTCTATCCTGCGTACAGTGTCTGTGCGAGGCTGGGAGTGCTTCTGGGCAGTGTTCCCCAGGGGAAATCGCGTGGTCCTCTAGGTGGCAGGGAGGGCTCCTGTGTCCACGGACAGGTGCCCAGGGACCCTGTGGAACTGCTGTGACCTCTAAAGGGTGGGTCAGTTGAGCGGAGGGATGTGTGTGCTTGGGAGCCTGAGTGCGCATGCGCAGCCCACGTATAGGCCCGAAACGAGCCAGCCGCGGCTCGGAGAAAAGCCATCTCCTGGGGGCCTCCCCATGTTCCTCCACTCCTCAAGCGTGACCCCTTTACGGATGGAAGAAAAGGGGGATCTTCGCAGTGGTGGGTTCGCGCCAGAGGGGTCTGCGGGTTTGCCTCCACGTATGCCAGGTGCCCGCACACCGGGCCCAGGTGTTTGAGCCCCGTGGAGGCAGAGGGCTGCTTATTGCTGGATGCAAGTGTCCTGCGGGGTGAAGGAACGGCATGGGCACTCCCCGTGCCACACAGGGCACCGGGCCCTTAGAGAGTTCCATGGGAAATCCCCCGCCCATGCCCCCGGTACCCAAGTCTGTCCTTAGCACACTGTCTGTGCGGGGCTGAAGGTACTGCTAGGCAGTGTGGCCTGTGGGAAATCGTGCGGTCCTCTGAGTGGCAGGGAGGGCTGCTGTTTCCCCGAACAGGTGCGCAGGGACCCTGTAAAACTGCAGTGACCCCTCAAGGGGGGGTCACGAGACCCCTCAAGGGTGGTCACGTGACCCCAAAAGGGTAGGTCACGAGACCCCTCAAGGGTGGGTCACGTGACCCCTCAGGGGTGGGTCACGTGACCCCTCAGGGGTGGGTCACGTGACCCCTCAGGGGTGGGTCACGAGACCCCTCAGGGGTGGGTCACGTGACCCCTCAGGGGTGGGTCACGTGACCCCTCAGTTGTGGGTCACGTGACCCCTGTGGGGTGGGTCACAAGACCCCTCAGGGGTGGGTCACGTGACCCCTCAGGGGTGGGTGACGTGACCCCTCAACGGTGGTTCAGGAGACACGTCAAGGGTGTGTCCCGAGACCCGAGGGAGGCTTGTGGTGGGGAGCCTGAGTGCGCACGCGCGGCCCACTTATAGGCCCGAAATGAGCCAGCCGCGGCTCGGAGAAAATCCATCTCCTGGGGGCCTCCACATGTTCCTCCACTCCTCAAGGAGGACCCCTTTACGGATGGAAGAAAAGGGGGATCTTCGCAGTGGTGGGTTCGGGCCAGAGGGGTCTGCGGGTTTGCCTGCACGTACGCCAGGTGCTCGCACAATGGGCCCAGGTGTTTGAGCCCCGTGGAGGCAGAGGGCTGCTTATTGCTGGATAATAGTGTCCTGCAGGGTTAAGGGAAGGCGTGGGCACTCCCAGGGCGACAGAGGGCACCTGGCCTTTAGAGAGTTCCCTGGAAAATTCCCCGCCCAGGCCCCTGGTCCACAAGTCTATCCTGCGTACAGTGTCTGTGCGAGGCTGGGAGTGCTTCTGGGCAGTGTTCCCCAGGGGAAATCGCGTGGTCCTCTAGGTGGCAGGGAGGGCTCCTGTGTCCACGGACAGGTGCCCAGGGACCCTGTGGAACTGCTGTGACCTCTAAAGGGTGGGTCAGTTGAGCGGAGGGAGGTGTGTGCTTGGGAGCCTGAGTGCGCATGCGCAGCCCACGTATAGGCCCGAAACGAGCCAGCCGCGGCTCGGAGAAAAGCCATCTCCTGGGGGCCTCCCCATGTTCCTCCACTCCTCAAGCGTGACCCCTTTACGAATGGAAGAAAAGGGGGATCTTCGCAGTGGTGGGTTCGCGCCAGAGGGGTCTGCGGGTTTGCCTCCACGTATGCCAGGTGCCCGCACACCGGGCCCAGGTGTTTGAGCCCCGTGGAGGCAGAGGGCTGCTTATTGCTGGATGCAAGTGTCCTGCGGGGTGAAGGAACGGCATGGGCACTCCCCGGGCCACACAGGGCACCGGGCCCTTAGAGAGTTCCATGGGAAATCCCCCGCCCATGCCCCCGGTACCCAAGTCTGTCCTTAGCACACTGTCTGTGCGGGGCTGAAGGTACTGCTAGGCAGTGTGGCCTGTGGGAAATCGTGCGGTCCTCTGAGTGGCAGGGAGGGCTGCTGTTTCCCCGAACAGGTGCGCAGGGACCCTGTAAAACTGCAGTGACCCCAAAAGGGTAGGTCACGAGACCCCTCAAGGGTGGGTCACGTGACCCCTCAGGGGTGGGTCACGTGACCTCTCAGGGGTGGGTCACGAGACCCCTCAGGGGTGGGTCACGTGACCCCTCAGGTGTGGGTCACGTTACCCCTCAGGGGTGGGTCACGAGACCCCTCAGGGGTGGGTCACGTGACCCCTCAGGTGTGGGTCACGTGACCCCTGTGGGGTGGGTCACAAGACCCCTCAGGGGTGGGTCACGAGACCCCTCAGGGGTGGGTGACGTGACCCCTCAACGGTGGTTCAGGAGACACGTCAAGGGTGGGTCCCGTGACCCGAGGGAGGCTTGTGGTGGGGAGCCTGAGTGCGCAGACGCGGCCCACTTATAGGCCCGAAATGAGCCAGCCGCGGCTCGGAGAAAATCCATCTCCTGGGGGCCTCCCCATGTTCCTCCACTCCTCACGGAGGACCCCTTTACGGATGGAAGAAAAGGGGGATCTTCGCAGTGGTGGGTTCGGGCCAGAGGGGTCTGCGGGTTTGCCTGCGCGAACGCCAGGTGCTCGCACAATGGGCCCAGGTGTTTGAGCCCCGTGGAGGCAGAGGGCTGCTTATTGCTGGATGATAGTGTCCTGCAGGGTTAAGGGAAGGCATGGGCACTCCCAGGGCGACAGAGGGCACCTGGCCTTCAGAGAGTTCCCTGGAAAATTCCCCGCCCAGGCCCCTGGTCCACAAGTCTATCCTGCGTACAGTGTCTGTGCGAGGCTGGGAGTGCTTCTGGGCAGTGTTCCCCAGGGGAAATCGCGTGGTCCTCTAGGTGGCAGGGAGGGCTCCTGTGTCCACGGACAGGTGCCCAGGGACCCTGTGGAACTGCTGTGACCTCTAAAGGGTGGGTCAGTTGAGCGGAGGGAGGTGTGTGCTTGGGAGCCTGAGTGCGCATGCGCGGCCCACGTATAGGCCCGAAACGAGCCAGCCGCGGCTCGGAGAAAAGCCATCTCCTGGGGGCCTCCCCATGTTCCTCCACTCCTCAAGCGTGACCCCTTTACGGATGGAAGAAAAGGGGGATCTTCGCAGTGGTGGGTTCGCGCCAGGGGGGTCTGCGGGTTTGCCTCCACGTACGCCAGGTGCCCGCACACCGGGCCCAGGTGTTTGAGCCCCGTGGAGGCAGAGGGCTGCTTATTGCTGGATGCAAGTGTCCTGCGGGGTCAAGGAACGGCATGGACACTCCCCGGGCCACACAGGGCACCGGGCCCTTAGAGAGTTCCATGGGAAATCCCCCGCCCATGCCCCCGGTACCCAAGTCTGTCCTTAGCACACTGTCTGTGCAGGGCTGAAGGTACTGCTAGGCAGTGTGGCCTGTGGGAAATCGTGCGGTCCTCTGAGTGGCAGGGAGGGCTGCTGTTTCCCCGAACAGGTGCGCAGGGACCCTGTAAAACTGCTGTGACCCCTCAAGGGTGGGTCACGAGACCCCTCAAGGGTGGGTCACGTGACCCCAAAAGGGTAGGTCACGAGACCCCTCAAGGGTGGGTCACGTGACCCCAAAAGGGTAGGTCACGAGACCCCTCAGGCGTGGGTCACGTGACCCCTCAGGGGTGGGTCACGTGACCCCTCAGGGGTGGGTCACGAGACCCCTCAGGGGTGGGTCACGTGACCCCTCAGGGGTGGTTCACGAGACCCCTCAGGGGTGGGTCATGTGACCCCACAGGGGTGGGTCACGTGACCCCTCAGGGGTGGGTCACGTGACCCCTGTGGGGTGGGTCACAAGACCCCTCAGGGGTGGGTCACGTGACCCCTCAGGGGTGGGTGACGTGACCCCTCAACGGTGGTTCAGGAGACACGTCAAGGGTGGGTCCCGTGACCCGAGGGAGGCTTGTGGTGGGAAGCCTGAGTGCGCACGCGCGGCCCACTTATAGGCCCGAAATGAGCCAGCCGCGGCTCGGAGAAAAGCCATCTCCTGGGGTCCTCCCCATGTTCCTCCACTCCTCACGGAGGACCCCTTTACGGATGGAAGAAAAGGGGGATCTTCGCAGTGGTGGGTTCGGGCCAGAGGGGTCTGCGGGTTTGCCTGCGCGAACGCCAGGTGCTCGCACAATGGGCCCAGGTGTTTGAGCCCCGTGGAGGCAGAGGGCTGCTTATTGCTGGATGATAGTGTCCTGCAGGGTTAAGGGAAGGCATGGGCACTCCCAGGGCGACAGAGGGCACCTGGCCTTTAGAGAGTTCCCTGGAAAATTCCCCGCCCAGGCCCCTGGTCCACAAGTCTATCCTGCGTACAGTGTCTGTGCGAGGCTGGGAGTGCTTCTGGGCAGTGTTCCCCAGGGGAAATCGCGTGGTCCTCTAGGTGGCAGGGAGGGCTCCTGTGTCCACGGACAGGTGCCCAGGGACCCTGTGGAACTGCTGTGACCTCTAAAGGGTGGGTCAGTTGAGCGGAGGGAGGTGTGTGCTTGGGAGCCTGAGTGCGCATGCGCGGCCCACGTATAGGCCCGAAACGAGCCAGCCGCGGCTCGGAGAAAAGCCATCTCCTGGGGGCCTCCCCATGTTCCTCCACTCCTCAAGCGTGACCCCTTTACGGATGGAAGAAAAGGGGGATCTTCGCAGTGGTGGGTTCGCGCCAGAGGGGTCTGCGGGTTTGCCTCCACGTACGCCAGGTGCCCGCACACCGGGCCCAGGTGTTTGAGCCCCGTGGAGGCAGAGGGCTGCTTATTGCTGGATGCAAGTGTCCTGCGGGGTGAAGGAACGGCATGGGCACTCCCCGGGCCACACAGGGCACCGGGCCCTTAGAGAGTTCCATGGGAAATCCCCCGCCCATGCCCCCGGTACCCAAGTCTGTCCTTAGCACACTGTCTGTGCGGGGCTGAAGGGACTGCTAGGCAGTGTGGCCTGTGGGAAATCGTGCGGTCCTCTGAGTGGCAGGGAGGGCTGCTGTTTCCCCGAACAGGTGCGCAGGGACCCTGTAAAACTGCAGTGACCCCTCAAGGGGGGGTCACGAGACCCCTCAAGGGTGGTCACGTGACCCCAAAAGGGTAGGTCACGAGACCCCTCAAGGGTGGGTCACGTGACCCCTCAGGGGTGGGTCACGTGACCCCTCAGGGGTGGGTCACGTGACCCCTCAGGGGTGGGTCACGTGACCCCTGTGGGGTGGGTAACGAGACCCCTCAGGGGTGGGTCACGTGACCCCTCAGGGGTGGGTCACGAGACCCCTCAGGGGTGGTTCACGAGACCCCTCAGGGGTGGGTCACGTGACCCCTCAGGGGTGGGTGACGTGACCCCTCAACGGTGGTTCAGGAGACACGTCAAGGGTGGGTCCCGTGACCCGAGGGATGCTTGTGGTGGGGAGCCTGAGTGCGCACGCGCGGCCCACTTATAGGCCCGAAATGAGCCAGCCGCGGCTCGGAGAAAAGCCATCTCCTGGGGTCCTCCCCATGTTCCTCCACTCCTCACGGAGGACCCCTTTACGGATGGAAGAAAAGGGGGATCTTCGCAGTGGTGGGTTCGGGCCAGAGGGGTCTGCGGGTTTGCCTGCGCGAACGCCAGGTGCTCGCACAATGGGCCCAGGTGTTTGAGCCCCGTGGAGGCAGAGGGCTGCTTATTGCTGGATGATAGTGTCCTGCAGGGTTAAGGGAAGGCATGGGCACTCCCAGGGCGACAGAGGGCACCTGGCCTTTAGGGAGTTCCCTGGAAAATTCCCCGCCCAGGCCCCTGGTACACAAGTCTATCTTGCGTACAGTGTCTGTGCGAGGCTGGGAGTGCTTCTGGGCAGTGTTCCCCAGGGGAAATCGCGTGGTCCTCTAGGTGGCAGGGAGGGCTCCTGTGTCCACGGACAGGTGCCCAAGGACCCTGTGGAACTGCTGTGACCTCTAAAGGGTGGGTCAGTTGAGCGGAGGGAGGTGTGTGCTTGGGAGCCTGAGTGCGCATGCGCAGCCCACGTATAGGCCCGAAACGAGCCAGCCGCGGCTCGGAGAAAAGCCATCTCCTGGGGGCCTCCCCATGTTCCTCCACTCCTCAAGCGTGACCCCTTTACGGATGGAAGAAAAGGGGGATCTTCGCAGTGGTGGGTTCGCGCCAGAGGGGTCTGCGGGTTTGCCTCCACGTATGCCAGGTGCCCGCACACCGGGCCCAGGTGTTTGAGCCCCGTGGAGGCAGAGGGCTGCTTATTGCTGGATGCAAGTGTCCTGCGGGGTGAAGGAACGGCATGGGCACTCCCCGGGCCACACAGGGCACCGGGCCCTTAGAGAGTTCCATGGGAAATCCCCCGCCCATGCCCCCGGTACCCAAGTCTGTCCTTAGCACACTGTCTGTGCGGGGCTGAAGGTACTGCTAGGCAGTGTGGCCTGTGGGAAATCGTGCGGTCCTCTGAGTGGCAGGGAGGGCTGCTGTTTCCCCGAACAGGTGCGCAGGGACCCTGTAAAACTGCAGTGACCCCTCAAGGGGGGGTCACGAGACCCCTCAAGGGTGGTCACGTGACCCCAAAAGGGTAGGTCACGAGACCCCTCAAGGGTGGGTCACGTGACCCCTCAGGGGTGGGTCACGTGACCCCTCAGGGGTGGGTCACGAGACCCCTCAGGGGTGGGTCACGTGACCCCTCAGGGGTGGGTCACGAGACCCCTCAGGGGTGGGTCACGTGACCCCTCAGGGGTGGGTCACGTGACCCCTCAGGGGTGGGTCACGAGACCCCTCAGGGGTGGGTCACGTGACCCCTCAGGGGTGGGTCACGTGACCCCTGTGGGGTGGGTCACAAGACCCCTCAGGGGTGGGTCACGAGACCCCTCAGGGGTGGGTGACGTGACCCCTCAACGGTGGTTCAGGAGACACGTCAAGGGTGGGTCCCGTGACCCGAGGGAGGCTTGTGGTGGGGAGCCTGAGTGCGCAGACGCGGCCCACTTATAGGCCCGAAATGAGCCAGCCGCGGCTCGGAGAAAAGCCATCTCTTGGGGGCCTCCCCATGTTCCTCCACTCCTCACGGAGGACCCCTTTACGGATGGAAGAAAAGGGGGATCTTCGCAGTGGTGGGTTCGGGCCAGAGGGGTCTGCGGGTTTGCCTGCGCGAACGCCAGGTGCTCGCACAATGGGCCCAGGTGTTTGAGCCCCGTGGAGGCAGAGGGCTGCTTATTGCTGGATGATAGTGTCCTGCAGGGTTAAGGGAAGGCATGGGCACTCCCCGGGCCACACAGGGCACCGGGCCCTTAGAGAGTTCCATGGGAAATCCCCCGCCCATGCCCCCGGTACCCAAGTCTGTCCTTAGCACACTGTCTGTGCGGGGCTGAAGGTACTGCTAGGCAGTGTGGCCTGTGGGAAATCGTGCGGTCCTCTGAGTGGCAGGGAGGGCTGCTGTTTCCCCGAACAGGTGCGCAGGGACCCTGTAAAACTGCAGTGACCCCTCAAGGGGGGGTCACGAGACCCCTCAAGGGTGGTCACGTGACCCCAAAAGGGTAGGTCACGAGACCCCTCAAGGGTGGGTCACGTGACCCCTCAGGGGTGGGTCACGTGACCCCTGTGGGGTGGGTAACGAGACCCCTCAGGGGTGGGTCACGTGACCCCTCAGGGGTGGGTCACGAGACCCCTCAGGGGTGGGTCACGTGACCCCTCAGGGGTGGTTCACGAGACCCCTCAGGGGTGGGTCATGTGACCCCTCAGGGGTGGGTCACGTGACCCCTCAGGGGTGGGTCACGTGACCCCTCAGGGGTGGGTCACAAGACCCCTCAGGGGTGGGTCACGTGACCCCTCAGGGGTGGGTGACGTGACCCCTCAACGGTGGTTCAGGAGACACGTCAAGGGTGGGTCCCGTGACCCGAGGGAGGCTTGTGGTGGGGAGCCTGAGTGCGCACGCGCGGCCCACTTATAGGCCCGAAATGAGCCAGCCGCGGCTCGGAGAAAAGCCATCTCCTGGGGTCCTCCCCATGTTCCTCCACTCCTCACGGAGGACCCCTTTACGGATGGAAGAAAAGGGGGATCTTCGCAGTGGTGGGTTCGGGCCAGAGGGGTCTGCGGGTTTGCCTGCGCGAACGCCAGGTGCTCGCACAATGGGCCCAGGTGTTTGAGCCCCGTGGAGGCAGAGGGCTGCTTATTGCTGGATGATAGTGTCCTGCAGGGTTAAGGGAAGGCATGGGCACTCCCAGGGCGACAGAGGGCACCTGGCCTTTAGAGAGTTCCCTGGAAAATTCCCCGCCCAGGCCCCTGGTCCACAAGTCTATCCTGCGTACAGTGTCTGTGCGAGGCTGGGAGTGCTTCTGGGCAGTGTTCCCCAGGGGAAATCGCGTGGTCCTCTAGGTGGCAGGGAGGGCTCCTGTGTCCACGGACAGGTGCCCAGGGACCCTGTGGAACTGCTGTGACCTCTAAAGGGTGGGTCAGTTGAGCGGAGGGAGGTGTGTGCTTGGGAGCCTGAGTGCGCATGCGCAGCCCACGTATAGGCCCGAAACGAGCCAGCCGCGGCTCGGAGAAAAGCCATCTCCTGGGGGCCTCCCCATGTTCCTCCACTCCTCAAGCGTGACCCCTTTACGGATGGAAGAAAAGGGGGATCTTCGCAGTGGTGGGTTCGCGCCAGAGGGGTCTGCGGGTTTGCCTCCACGTATGCCAGGTGCCCGCACACCGGGCCCAGGTGTTTGAGCCCCGTGGAGGCAGAGGGCTGCTTATTGCTGGATGCAAGTGTCCTGCGGGGTGAAGGAACGGCATGGGCACTCCCCGGGCCACACAGGGCACCGGGCCCTTAGAGAGTTCCATGGGAAATCCCCCGCCCATGCCCCCGGTACCCAAGTCTGTCCTTAGCACACTGTCTGTGCGGGGCTGAAGGTACTGCTAGGCAGTGTGGCCTGTGGGAAATCGTGCGGTCCTCTGAGTGGCAGGGAGGGCTGCTGTTTCCCCGAACAGGTGCGCAGGGACCCTGTAAAACTGCAGTGACCCCTCAAGGGGGGGTCACGAGACCCCTCAAGGGTGGTCACGTGACCCCAAAAGGGTAGGTCACGAGACCCCTCAAGGGTGGGTCACGTGACCCCTCAGGGGTGGGTCACGTGACCCCTCAGGGGTGGGTCACGAGACCCCTCAGGGGTGGGTCACGTGACCCCTCAGGGGTGGGTCACGTGACCCCTCAGGGGTGGGTCGCGAGACCCCTCAGGGGTGGGTCGCGAGACCCCTCAGGGGTGGGTCACGTGACCCCTCAGGGGTGGGTCACGTGACCCCTGTGGGGTGGGTCACAAGACCCCTCAGGGGTGGGTCACGAGACCCCTCAGGGGTGGGTGACGTGACCCCTCAACGGTGGTTCAGGAGACACGTCAAGGGTGGGTCCCGTGACCCGAGGGAGGCTTGTGGTGGGGAGCCTGAGTGCGCACGCGCGGCCCACTTATAGGCCCGAAATGAGCCAGCCGCGGCTCGGAGAAAAGCCATCTCCTGGGGTCCTCCCCATGTTCCTCCACTCCTCACGGAGGACCCCTTTACGGATGGAAGAAAAGGGGGATCTTCGCAGTGGTGGGTTCGGGCCAGAGGGGTCTGCGGGTTTGCCTGCGCGAACGCCAGGTGCTCGCACAATGGGCCCAGGTGTTTGAGCCCCGTGGAGGCAGAGGGCTGCTTATTGCTGGATGATAGTGTCCTGCAGGGTTAAGGGAAGGCATGGGCACTCCCCGGGCCACACAGGGCACCGGGCCCTTAGAGAGTTCCATGGGAAATCCCCCGCCCATGCCCCCGGTACCCAAGTCTGTCCTTAGCACACTGTCTGTGCGGGGCTGAAGGTACTGCTAGGCAGTGTGGCCTGTGGGAAATCGTGCGGTCCTCTGAGTGGCAGGGAGGGCTGCTGTTTCCCCGAACAGGTGCGCAGGGACCCTATAAAACTGCAGTGACCCCTCAAGGGGGGGTCACGAGACCCCTCAAGGGTGGTCACGTGACCCCAAAAGGGTAGGTCACGAGACCCCTCAAGGGTGGGTCACGTGACCCCTCAGGGGTGGGTCACGTGACCCCTGTGGGGTGGGTAACGAGACCCCTCAGGGGTGGGTCACGTGACCCCTCAGGGGTGGGTCACGAGACCCCTCAGGGGTGGGTCACGTGACCCCTCAGGGGTGGTTCACGAGACCCCTCAGGGGTGGGTCATGTGACCCCTCAGGGGTGGGTCACGTGACCCCTCAGGGGTGGGTCACGTGACCCCTCAGGGGTGGGTCACAAGACCCCTCAGGGGTGGGTCACGTGACCCCTCAGGGGTGGGTGACGTGACCCCTCAACGGTGGTTCAGGAGACACGTCAAGGGTGGGTCCCGTGACCCGAGGGAGGCTTGTGGTGGGGAGCCTGAGTGCGCACGCGCGGCCCACTTATAGGCCCGAAATGAGCCAGCCGCGGCTTGGAGAAAAGCCATCTCCTGGGGTCCTCCCCATGTTCCTCCACTCCTCACGGAGGACCCCTTTACGGATGGAAGAAAAGGGGGATCTTCGCAGTGGTGGGTTCGGGCCAGAGGGGTCTGCGGGTTTGCCTGCGCGAACGCCAGGTGCTCGCACAATGGGCCCAGGTGTTTGAGCCCCGTGGAGGCAGAGGGCTGCTTATTGCTGGATGATAGTGTCCTGCAGGGTTAAGGGAAGGCATGGGCACTCCCAGGGCGACAGAGGGCACCTGGCCTTTAGAGAGTTCCCTGGAAAATTCCCCGCCCAGGCCCCTGGTCCACAAGTCTATCCTGCGTACAGTGTCTGTGCGAGGCTGGGAGTGCTTCTGGGCAGTGTTCCCCAGGGGAAATCGCGTGGTCCTCTAGGTGGCAGGGAGGGCTCCTGTGTCCACGGACAGGTGCCCAGGGACCCTGTGGAACTGCTGTGACCTCTAAAGGGTGGGTCAGTTGAGCGGAGGGAGGTGTGTGCTTGGGAGCCTGAGTGCGCATGCGCAGCCCACGTATAGGCCCGAAACGAGCCAGCCGCGGCTCGGAGAAAAGCCATCTCCTGGGGGCCTCCCCATGTTCCTCCACTCCTCAAGCGTGACCCCTTTACGGATGGAAGAAAAGGGGGATCTTCGCAGTGGTGGGTTCGCGCCAGAGGGGTCTGCGGGTTTGCCTCCACGTATGCCAGGTGCCCGCACACCGGGCCCAGGTGTTTGAGCCCCGTGGAGGCAGAGGGCTGCTTATTGCTGGATGCAAGTGTCCTGCGGGGTGAAGGAACGGCATGGGCACTCCCCGGGCCACACAGGGCACCGGGCCCTTAGAGAGTTCCATGGGAAATCCCCCGCCCATGCCCCCGGTACCCAAGTCTGTCCTTAGCACACTGTCTGTGCGGGGCTGAAGGTACTGCTAGGCAGTGTGGCCTGTGGGAAATCGTGCGGTCCTCTGAGTGGCAGGGAGGCCTGCTGTTTCCCCGAACAGGTGCGCAGGGACCCTGTAAAACTGCAGTGACCCCTCAAGGGGGGGTCACGAGACCCCTCAAGGGTGGTCACGTGACCCCAAAAGGGTAGGTCACGAGACCCCTCAAGGGTGGGTCACGTGACCCCTCAGGGGTGGGTCACGTGACCCCTCAGGGGTGGGTCACGAGACCCCTCAGGGGTGGGTCACGTGACCCCTCAGGGGTGGGTCACGTGACCCCTCAGGGGTGGGTCGCGAGACCCCTCAGGGGTGGGTCACGAGACCCCTCAGGGGTGGGTCACGTGACCCCTCAGGGGTGGGTCACGTGACCCCTGTGGGGTGGGTCACAAGACCCCTCAGGGGTGGGTCACGAGACCCCTCAGGGGTGGGTGACGTGACCCCTCAACGGTGGTTCAGGAGACACGTCAAGGGTGGGTCCCGTGACCCGAGGGAGGCTTGTGGTGGGGAGCCTGAGTGCGCACGCGCGGCCCACTTATAGGCCCGAAATGAGCCAGCCGCGGCTCGGAGAAAAGCCATCTCCTGGGGTCCTCCCCATGTTCCTCCACTCCTCACGGAGGACCCCTTTACGGATGGAAGAAAAGGGGGATCTTCGCAGTGGTGGGTTCGGGCCAGAGGGGTCTGCGGGTTTGCCTGCGCGAACGCCAGGTGCTCGCACAATGGGCCCAGGTGTTTGAGCCCCGTGGAGGCAGAGGGCTGCTTATTGCTGGATGATAGTGTCCTGCAGGGTTAAGGGAAGGCATGGGCACTCCCAGGGCGACAGAGGGCACCTGGCCTTTAGAGAGTTCCCTGGAAAATTCCCCGCCCAGGCCCCTGGTCCACAAGTCTATCCTGCGTACAGTGTCTGTGCGAGGCTGGGAGTGCTTCTGGGCAGTGTTCCCCAGGGGAAATCGCGTGGTCCTCTAGGTGGCAGGGAGGGCTCCTGTGTCCACGGACAGGTGCCCAGGGACCCTGTGGAACTGCTGTGACCTCTAAAGGGTGGGTCAGTTGAGCGGAGGGAGGTGTGTGCTTGGGAGCCTGAGTGCGCATGCGCAGCCCACGTATAGGCCCGAAACGAGCCAGCCGCGGCTCGGAGAAAAGCCATCTCCTGGGGGCCTCCCCATGTTCCTCCACTCCTCAAGCGTGACCCCTTTACGGATGGAAGAAAAGGGGGATCTTCGCAGTGGTGGGTTCGCGCCAGAGGGGTCTGCGGGTTTGCCTCCACGTATGCCAGGTGCCCGCACACCGGGCCCAGGTGTTTGAGCCCCGTGGAGGCAGAGGGCTGCTTATTGCTGGATGCAAGTGTCCTGCGGGGTGAAGGAACGGCATGGGCACTCCCCGTGCCACACAGGGCACCGGGCCCTTAGAGAGTTCCATGGGAAATCCCCCGCCCATGCCCCCGGTACCCAAGTCTGTCCTTAGCACACTGTCTGTGCGGGGCTGAAGGTACTGCTAGGCAGTGTGGCCTGTGGGAAATCGTGCGGTCCTCTGAGTGGCAGGGAGGGCTGCTGTTTCCCCGAACAGGTGCGCAGGGACCCTGTAAAACTGCAGTGACCCCTCAAGGGGGGGTCACGAGACCCCTCAAGGGTGGTCACGTGACCCCAAAAGGGTAGGTCACGAGACCCCTCAAGGGTGGGTCACGTGACCCCTCAGGGGTGGGTCACGTGACCCCTCAGGGGTGGGTCACGAGACCCCTCAGGGGTGGGTCACGTGACCCCTCAGGGGTGGGTCACGTGACCCCTGTGGGGTGGGTCACAAGACCCCTCAGGGGTGGGTCACGAGACCCCTCAGGGGTGGGTGACGTGACCCCTCAACGGTGGTTCAGGAGACACGTCAAGGGTGGGTCCCGTGACCCGAGGGAGGCTTGTGGTGGGGAGCCTGAGTGCGCAGACGCGGCCCACTTATAGGCCCGAAATGAGCCAGCCGCGGCTCGGAGAAAAGCCATCTCCTGGGGGCCTCCCCATGTTCCTCCACTCCTCAAGCGTGACCCCTTTACGGATGGAAGAAAAGGGGGATCTTCGCAGTGGTGGGTTCGGGCCAGAGGGGTCTGCGGGTTTGCCTGCGCGAACGCCAGGTGCTCGCACAATGGGCCCAGGTGTTTGAGCCCCGTGGAGGCAGAGGGCTGCTTATTGCTGGATGATAGTGTCCTGCAGGGTTAAGGGAAGGCATGGGCACTCCCCGGGCCACACAGGGCACCGGGCCCTTAGAGAGTTCCATGGGAAATCCCCCGCCCATGCCCCCGGTACCCAAGTCTGTCCTTAGCACACTGTCTGTGCGGGGCTGAAGGTACTTCTAGGCAGTGTGGCCTGTGGGAAATCGTGCGGTCCTCTGAGTGGCAGGGGGGGCTGCTGTTTCCCCGAACAGGTGCGCAGGGACCCTGTAAAACTGCAGTGACCCCTCAAGGGGGGGTCACGAGACCCCTCAAGGGTGGTCACGTGACCCCAAAAGGGTAGGTCACGAGACCCCTCAAGGGTGGGTCACGTGACCCCTCAGGGGTGGGTCACGTGACCCCTCAGGGGTGGGTCACGAGACCCCTCAGGGGTGGGTCACGAGACCCCTCAGGGGTGGGTCACGTGACCCCTCAGGGGTGGGTCACGAGACCCCTCAGGGGTGGGTCACGTGACCCCTCAGGGGTGGGTCACGTGACCCCTCAGGGGTGGGTCACGAGACCCCTCAGGGGTGGGTCACGTGACCCCTCATGGGTGGGTCACGTGACCCCTCAGTTGTGGGTCACGTGACCCCTGTGGGGTGGGTCACAAGACCCCTCAGGGGTGGGTCACGTGACCCCTCAGGGGTGGGTGACGTGACCCCTCAACGGTGGTTCAGGAGACACGTCAAGGGTGGGTCCCGAGACCCGAGGGAGGCTTGTGGTGGGGAGCCTGAGTGCGCACGCGCGGCCCACTTATAGGCCCGAAATGAGCCAGCCGCGGCTCGGAGAAAATCCATCTCCTGGGGGCCTCCACATGTTCCTCCACTCCTCAAGGAGGACCCCTTTACGGATGGAAGAAAAGGGGGATCTTCGCAGTGGTGGGTTCGGGCCAGAGGGGTCTGCGGGTTTGCCTGCACGTACGCCAGGTGCTCGCACAATGGGCCCAGGTGTTTGAGCCCCGTGGAGGCAGAGGGCTGCTTATTGCTGGATAATAGTGTCCTGCAGGGTTAAGGGAAGGCGTGGGCACTCCCAGGGCGACAGAGGGCACCTGGCCTTTAGAGAGTTCCCTGGAAAATTCCCCGCCCAGGCCCCTGGTCCACAAGTCTATCCTGCGTACAGTGTCTGTGCGAGGCTGGGAGTGCTTCTGGGCAGTGTTCCCCAGGGGAAATCGCGTGGTCCTCTAGGTGGCAGGGAGGGCTCCTGTGTCCACGGACAGGTGCCCAGGGACCCTGTGGAACTGCTGTGACCTCTAAAGGGTGGGTCAGTTGAGCGGAGGGAGGTGTGTGCTTGGGAGCCTGAGTGCGCATGCGCAGCCCACGTATAGGCCCGAAACGAGCCAGCCGCGGCTCGGAGAAAAGCCATCTCCTGGGGGCCTCCCCATGTTCCTCCACTCCTCAAGCGTGACCCCTTTACGAATGGAAGAAAAGGGGGATCTTCGCAGTGGTGGGTTCGCGCCAGAGGGGTCTGCGGGTTTGCCTCCACGTATGCCAGGTGCCCGCACACCGGGCCCAGGTGTTTGAGCCCCGTGGAGGCAGAGGGCTGCTTATTGCTGGATGCAAGTGTCCTGCGGGGTGAAGGAACGGCATGGGCACTCCCCGGGCCACACAGGGCACCGGGCCCTTAGAGAGTTCCATGGGAAATCCCCCGCCCATGCCCCCGGTACCCAAGTCTGTCCTTAGCACACTGTCTGTGCGGGGCTGAAGGTACTGCTAGGCAGTGTGGCCTGTGGGAAATCGTGCGGTCCTCTGAGTGGCAGGGAGGGCTGCTGTTTCCCCGAACAGGTGCGCAGGGACCCTGTAAAACTGCAGAGACCCCAAAAGGGTAGGTCACGAGACCCCTCAAGGGTGGGTCACGTGACCCCTCAGGGGTGGGTCACGTGACCTCTCAGGGGTGGGTCACGAGACCCCTCAGGGGTGGGTCACGTGACCCCTCAGGTGTGGGTCACGTGACCCCTCAGGGGTGGGTCACGTGACCCCTCAGGGGTGGGTCACGTGACCCCTCAGGGGTGGGTCACGTGACCCCTGTGGGGTGGGTCACAAGACCCCTCAGGGGTGGGTCACGAGACCCCTCAGGGGTGGGTGACGTGACCCCTCAACGGTGGTTCAGAAGACACGTCAAGGGTGGGTCCCGTGACCCGAGGGAGGCTTGTGGTGGGGAGCCTGAGTGCGCAGACGCGGCCCACTTATAGGCCCGAAATGAGCCAGCCGCGGCTCGGAGAAAATCCATCTCCTGGGGGCCTCCCCATGTTCCTCCACTCCTCACGGAGGACCCCTTTACGGATGGAAGAAAAGGGGGATCTTCGCAGTGGTGGGTTCGGGCCAGAGGGGTCTGCGGGTTTGCCTGCGCGAACGCCAGGTGCTCGCACAATGGGCCCAGGTGTTTGAGCCCCGTGGAGGCAGAGGGCTGCTTATTGCTGGATGATAGTGTCCTGCAGGGTTAAGGGAAGGCATGGGCACTCCCAGGGCGACAGAGGGCACCTGGCCTTTAGAGAGTTCCCTGGAAAATTCCCCGCCCAGGCCCCTGGTCCACAAGTCTATCCTGCGTACAGTGTCTGTGCGAGGCTGGGAGTGCTTCTGGGCAGTGTTCCCCAGGGGAAATCGCGTGGTCCTCTAGGTGGCAGGGAGGGCTCCTGTGTCCACGGACAGGTGCCCAGGGACCCTGTGGAACTGCTGTGACCTCTAAAGGGTGGGTCAGTTGAGCGGAGGGAGGTGTGTGCTTGGGAGCCTGAGTGCGCATGCGCGGCCCACGTATAGGCCCGAAACGAGCCAGCCGCGGCTCGGAGAAAAGCCATCTCCTGGGGGCCTCCCCATGTTCCTCCACTCCTCAAGCGTGACCCCTTTACGGATGGAAGAAAAGGGGGATCTTCGCAGTGGTGGGTTCGCGCCAGGGGGGTCTGCGGGTTTGCCTCCACGTACGCCAGGTGCCCGCACACCGGGCCCAGGTGTTTGAGCCCCGTGGAGGCAGAGGGCTGCTTATTGCTGGATGCAAGTGTCCTGCGGGGTCAAGGAACGGCATGGACACTCCCCGGGCCACACAGGGCACCGGGCCCTTAGAGAGTTCCATGGGAAATCCCCCGCCCATGCCCCCGGTACCCAAGTCTGTCCTTAGCACACTGTCTGTGCAGGGCTGAAGGTACTGCTAGGCAGTGTGGCCTGTGGGAAATCGTGCGGTCCTCTGAGTGGCAGGGAGGGCTGCTGTTTCCCCGAACAGGTGCGCAGGGACCCTGTAAAACTGCTGTGACCCCTCAAGGGTGGGTCACGAGACCCCTCAAGGGTGGGTCACGTGACCCCAAAAGGGTAGGTCACGAGACCCCTCAAGGGTGGGTCACGTGACCCCAAAAGGGTAGGTCACGAGACCCCTCAGGGGTGGGTCACGTGACCCCTCAGGGGTGGGTCACGTGACCCCTCAGGGCTGGGTCACGAGACCCCTCAGGGGTGGGTCACGTGACCCCTCAGGGGTGGTTCACGAGACCCCTCAGGGGTGGGTCACGTGACCCCTCAGGGGTGGGTCACGTGACCCCTGTGGGGTGGGTCACCAGACCCCTCAGGGGTGGGTCACGTGACCCCTCAGGGGTGGGTGACGTGACCCCTCAACGGTGGTTCAGGAGACACGTCAAGGGTGGGTCCCGTGACCCGAGGGAGGCTTGTGGTGGGAAGCCTGAGTGCGCAGACGCGGCCCACTTATAGGCCCGAAATGAGCCAGCCGCGGCTCGGAGAAAAGCCATCTCCTGGGGTCCTCCCCATGTTCCTCCACTCCTCACGGAGGACCCCTTTACGGATGGAAGAAAAGGGGGATCTTCGCAGTGGTGGGTTCGGGCCAGAGGGGTCTGCGGGTTTGCCTGCGCGAACGCCAGGTGCTCGCACAATGGGCCCAGGTGTTTGAGCCCCGTGGAGGCAGAGGGCTGCTTATTGCTGGATGATAGTGTCCTGCAGGGTTAAGGGAAGGCATGGGCACTCCCAGGGCGACAGAGGGCACCTGGCCTTTAGAGAGTTCCCTGGAAAATTCCCCGCCCAGGCCCCTGGTCCACAAGTCTATCCTGCGTACAGTGTCTGTGCGAGGCTGGGAGTGCTTCTGGGCAGTGTTCCCCAGGGGAAATCGCGTGGTCCTCTAGGTGGCAGGGAGGGCTCCTGTGTCCACGGACAGGTGCCCAGGGACCCTGTGGAACTGCTGTGACCTCTAAAGGGTGGGTCAGTTGAGCGGAGGGAGGTGTGTGCTTGGGAGCCTGAGTGCGCATGCGCGGCCCACGTATAGGCCCGAAACGAGCCAGCCGCGGCTCGGAGAAAAGCCATCTCCTGGGGGCCTCCCCATGTTCCTCCACTCCTCAAGCGTGACCCCTTTACGGATGGAAGAAAAGGGGGATCTTCGCAGTGGTGGGTTCGCGCCAGGGGGGTCTGCGGGTTTGCCTCCACGTACGCCAGGTGCCCGCACACCGGGCCCAGGTGTTTGAGCCCCGTGGAGGCAGAGGGCTGCTTATTGCTGGATGCAAGTGTCCTGCGGGGTCAAGGAACGGCATGGACACTCCCCGGGCCACACAGGGCACCGGGCCCTTAGAGAGTTCCATGGGAAATCCCCCGCCCATGCCCCCGGTACCCAAGTCTGTCCTTAGCACACTGTCTGTGCAGGGCTGAAGGTACTGCTAGGCAGTGTGGCCTGTGGGAAATCGTGCGGTCCTCTGAGTGGCAGGGAGGGCTGCTGTTTCCCCGAACAGGTGCGCAGGGACCCTGTAAAACTGCTGTGACCCCTCAAGGGTGGGTCACGAGACCCCTCAAGGATGGGTCACGTGACCCCAAAAGGGTAGGTCACGAGACCCCTCAAGGGTGGGTCACGTGACCCCAAAAGGGTAGGTCACGAGACCCCTCAGGGGTGGGTCACGTGACCCCTCAGGGGTGGGTCACGTGACCCCTCAGGGGTGGGTCACGTGACCCCTGTGGGGTGGGTCACAAGACCCCTCAGGGGTGGGTCACGTGACCCCTCAGGGGTGGGTGACGTGACCCCTCAACGGTGGTTCAGGAGACACGTCAAGGGTGGGTCCCGTGACCCGAGGGAGGCTTGTGGTGGGAAGCCTGAGTGCGCAGACGCGGCCCACTTATAGGCCCGAAATGAGCCAGCCGCGGCTCGGAGAAAAGCCATCTCCTGGGGGCCTCCCCATGTTCCTCCACTCCTCACGGAGGACCCCTTTACGGATGGAAGAAAAGGGGGATCTTCGCAGTGGTGGGTTCGGGCCAGAGGGGTCTGCGGGTTTGCCTGCGCGAACGCCAGGTGCTCGCACAATGGGCCCAGGTGTTTGAGCCCCGTGGAGGCAGAGGGCTGCTTATTGCTGGATGATAGTGTCCTGCAGGGTTAAGGGAAGGCATGGGCACTCCCAGGGCGACAGAGGGCACCTGGCCTTTAGAGAGTTCCCTGGAAAATTCCCCGCCCAGGCCCCTGGTCCACAAGTCTATCCTGCGTACAGTGTCTGTGTGAGGCTGGGAGTGCTTCTGGGCAGTGTTCCCCAGGGGAAATCGCGTGGTCCTCTAGGTGGCAGGGAGGGCTCCTGTGTCCACGGACAGGTGCCCAGGGACCCTGTGGAACTGCTGTGACCTCTAAAGGGTGGGTCAGTTGAGCGGAGGGAGGTGTGTGCTTGGGAGCCTGAGTGCGCATGCGCGGCCCACGTATAGGCCCGAAACGAGCCAGCCGCGGCTCGGAGAAAAGCCATCTCCTGGGGGCCTCCCCATGTTCCTCCACTCCTCAAGCGTGACCCCTTTACGGATGGAAGAAAAGGGGGATCTTCGCAGTGGTGGGTTCGCGCCAGAGGGGTCTGCGGGTTTGCCTCCACGTACGCCAGGTGCCCGCACACCGGGCCCAGGTGTTTGAGCCCCGTGGAGGCAGAGGGCTGCTTATTGCTGGATGCAAGTGTCCTGCGGGGTGAAGGAACGGCATGGGCACTCCCCGGGCCACACAGGGCACCGGGCCCTTAGAGAGTTCCATGGGAAATCCCCCGCCCATGCCCCCGGTACCCAAGTCTGTCCTTAGCACACTGTCTGTGCGGGGCTGAAGGTACTGCTAGGCAGTGTGGCCTGTGGGAAATCGTGCGGTCCTCTGAGTGGCAGGGAGGGCTGCTGTTTCCCCGAACAGGTGCGCAGGGACCCTGTAAAACTGCAGTGACCCCTCAAGGGGGGGTCACGAGACCCCTCAAGAGTGGTCACGTGACCCCAAAAGGGTAGGTCACGAGACCCCTCAAGGGTGGGTCACGTGACCCCTCAGGGGTGGGTCACGTGACCCCTCAGGGGTGGGTCACGTGACCCCTCAGGGGTGGGTCACGTGACCCCTGTGGGGTGGGTAACGAGACCCCTCAGGGGTGGGTCACGTGACCCCTCAGGGGTGGGTCACGAGACCCCTCAGGGGTGGTTCACGAGACCCCTCAGGGGTGGGTCACGTGACCCCTCAGGGGTGGGTGACGTGACCCCTCAACGGTGGTTCAGGAGACACGTCAAGGGTGGGTCCCGTTACCCGAGGGAGGCTTGTGTTGGGGAGCCTGAGTGCGCACGCGCGGCCCACTTATAGGCCCGAAATGAGCCAGCCGCGGCTCGGAGAAAAGCCATCTCCTGGGGTCCTCCCCATGTTCCTCCACTCCTCACGGAGGACCCCTTTACGGATGGAAGAAAAGGGGGATCTTCGCAGTGGTGGGTTCGGGCCAGAGGGGTCTGCGGGTTTGCCTGCGCGAACGCCAGGTGCTCGCACAATGGGCCCAGGTGTTTGAGCCCCGTGGAGGCAGAGGGCTGCTTATTGCTGGATGATAGTGTCCTGCAGGGTTAAGGGAAGGCATGGGCACTCCCAGGGCGACAGAGGGCACCTGGCCTTTAGGGAGTTCCCTGGAAAATTCCCCGCCCAGGCCCCTGGTCCACAAGTCTATCTTGCGTACAGTGTCTGTGCGAGGCTGGGAGTGCTTCTGGGCAGTGTTCCCCAGGGGAAATCGCGTGGTCCTCTAGGTGGCAGGGAGGGCTCCTGTGTCCACGGACAGGTGCCCAAGGACCCTGTGGAACTGCTGTGACCTCTAAAGGGTGGGTCAGTTGAGCGGAGGGAGGTGTGTGCTTGGGAGCCTGAGTGCGCATGCGCAGCCCACGTATAGGCCCGAAACGAGCCAGCCGCGGCTCGGAGAAAAGCCATCTCCTGGGGGCCTCCCCATGTTCCTCCACTCCTCAAGCGTGACCCCTTTACGGATGGAAGAAAAGGGGGATCTTCGCAGTGGTGGGTTCGCGCCAGAGGGGTCTGCGGGTTTGCCTCCACGTATGCCAGGTGCCCGCACACCGGGCCCAGGTGTTTGAGCCCCGTGGAGGCAGAGGGCTGCTTATTGCTGGATGCAAGTGTCCTGCGGGGTGAAGGAACGGCATGGGCACTCCCCGGGCCACACAGGGCACCGGGCCCTTAGAGAGTTCCATGGGAAATCCCCCGCCCATGCCCCCGGTACCCAAGTCTGTCCTTAGCACACTGTCTGTGCGGGGCTGAAGGTACTGCTAGGCAGTGTGGCCTGTGGGAAATCGTGCGGTCCTCTGAGTGGCAGGGAGGGCTGCTGTTTCCCCGAACAGGTGCGCAGGGACCCTGTAAAACTGCAGTGACCCCTCAAGGGGGGGTCACGAGACCCCTCAAGGGTGGTCACGTGACCCCAAAAGGGTAGGTCACGAGACCCCTCAAGGGTGGGTCACGTGACCCCTCAGGGGTGGGTCACGTGACCCCTCAGGGGTGGGTCACGAGACCCCTCAGGGGTGGGTCACGTGACCCCTCAGGGGTGGGTCACGAGACCCCTCAGGGGTGGGTCACGTGACCCCTCAGGGGTGGGTCACGTGACCCCTCAGGGGTGGGTCACGAGACCCCTCAGGGGTGGGTCACGTGACCCCTCAGGGGTGGGTCACGTGACCCCTGTGGGGTGGGTCACAAGACCCCTCAGGGGTGGGTCACGAGACCCCTCAGGGGTGGGTGACGTGACCCCTCAACGGTGGTTCAGGAGACACGTCAAGGGTGGGTCCCGTGACCCGAGGGAGGCTTGTGGGTGGGGAGCCTGAGTGCGCAGACGCGGCCCACTTATAGGCCCGAAATGAGCCAGCCGCGGCTCGGAGAAAATCCATCTCCTGGGGGCCTCCCCATGTTCCTCCACTCCTCACGGAGGACCCATTTACGGATGGAAGAAAAGGGGGATCTTCGCAGTGGTGGGTTCGGGCCAGAGGGGTCTGCGGTTTGCCTGCGCGAACGCCAGGTGCTCGCACAATGGGCCCAGGTGTTTGAGCCCCGTGGAGGCAGAGGGCTGCTTATTGCTGGATGATAGTGTCCTGCAGGGTTAAGGGAAGGCATGGGCACTCCCCGGGCCACACAGGGCACCGGGCCCTTAGAGAGTTCCATGGGAAATCCCCCGCCCATGCCCCCGGTACCCAAGTCTGTCCTTAGCACACTGTCTGTGCGGGGCTGAAGGTACTGCTAGGCAGTGTGGCCTGTGGGAAATCGTGCGGTCCTCTGAGTGGCAGGGAGGGCTGCTGTTTCCCCGAACAGGTGCGCAGGGACCCTGTAAAACTGCAGTGACCCCTCAAGGGGGGGTCACGAGACCCCTCAAGGGTGGTCACGTGACCCCAAAAGGGTAGGTCACGAGACCCCTCAAGGGTGGGTCACGTGACCCCTCAGGGGTGGGTCACGTGACCCCTGTGGGGTGGGTAACGAGACCCCCTCAGGGGTGGGTCACGTGACCCCTCAGGGGTGGGTCACGAGACCCCTCAGGGGTGGGTCACGTGACCCCTCAGGGGTGGTTCACGAGACCCCTCAGGGGTGGGTCATGTGACCCCTCAGGGGTGGGTCACGTGACCCCTCAGGGGTGGGTCACGTGACCCCTCAGGGGTGGGTCACAAGACCCCTCAGGGGTGGGTCACGTGACCCCTCAGGGGTGGGTGACGTGACCCCTCAACGGTGGTTCAGGAGACACGTCAAGGGTGGGTCCCGTGACCCGAGGGAGGCTTGTGGTGGGGAGCCTGAGTGCGCAGACGCGGCCCACTTATAGGCCCGAAATGAGCCAGCCGCGGCTCGGAGAAAAGCCATCTCCTGGGGTCCTCCCCATGTTCCTCCACTCCTCACGGAGGACCCCTTTACGGATGGAAGAAAAGGGGGATCTTCGCAGTGGTGGGTTCGGGCCAGAGGGGTCTGCGGGTTTGCCTGCGCGAACGCCAGGTGCTCGCACAATGGGCCCAGGTGTTTGAGCCCCGTGGAGGCAGAGGGCTGCTTATTGCTGGATGATAGTGTCCTGCAGGGTTAAGGGAAGGCATGGGCACTCCCAGGGCGACAGAGGGCACCTGGCCTTTAGAGAGTTCCTGGAAAATTCCCCGCCCAGGCCCCTGGTCCACAAGTCTATCCTGCGTACAGTGTCTGTGCGAGGCTGGGAGTGCTTCTGGGCAGTGTTCCCCAGGGGAAATCGCGTGGTCCTCTAGGTGGCAGGGAGGGCTCCTGTGTCCACGGACAGGTGCCCAGGGACCCTGTGGAACTGCTGTGACCTCTAAAGGGTGGGTCAGTTGAGCGGAGGAGGTGTGTGCTTGGGAGCCTAAGTGCGCATGCGCAGCCCACGTATAGGCCCGAAACGAGCCAGCCGCGGCTCGGAGAAAAGCCATCTCCTGGGGGCCTCCCCATGTTCCTCCACTCCTCAAGCGTGACCCCTTTACGGATGGAAGAAAAGGGGGATCTTCGCAGTGGTGGGTTCGCCGCCAGAGGGGTCTGCGGGTTTGCCTCCACGTATGCCAGGTGCCCGCACACCGGGCCCAGGTGTTTGAGCCCCGTGGAGGCAGAGGGCTGCTTATTGCTGGATGCAAGTGTCCTGCGGGTGAAGGAACGGCATGGGCACTCCCCGGGCCACACAGGGCACCGGGCCCTTAGAGAGTTCCATGGGAAATCCCCCGCCCATGCCCCCGGTACCCAAGTCTGTCCTTAGCACACTGTCTGTGCGGGGCTGAAGGTACTGCTAGGCAGTGTGGCCTGTGGGAAATCGTGCGGTCCTCTGAGTGGCAGGGAGGGCTGCTGTTTCCCCGAACAGGTGCGCAGGGACCCTGTAAAACTGCAGTGACCCCTCAAGGGGGGGTCACGAGACCCCTCAAGGGTGGTCACGTGACCCCAAAAGGGTAGGTCACGAGACCCCTCAAGGGTGGGTCACGTGACCCCTCAGGGGTGGGTCACGTGACCCCTCAGGGGTGGGTCACGTGACCCCTCAGGGGTGGGTCACGTGGCCCCTCAGGGGTGGGTCGCGAGACCCCTCAGGGGTGGGTCGCGAGACCCCTCAGGGGTGGGTCACGTGACCCCTCAGGGGTGGGTCACGTGACCCCTGTGGGGTGGGTCACAAGACCCCTCAGGGGTGGGTCACGAGACCCCTCAGGGGTGGGTGACGTGACCCCTCAACGGTGGTTCAGGAGACACGTCAAGGGTGGGTCCCGTGACCCGAGGGAGGCTTGTGGTGGGGAGCCTGAGTGCGCACGCACGGCCCACTTATAGGCCCGAAATGAGCCAGCCGCGGCTCGGAGAAAAGCCATCTCCTGGGGTCCTCCCCATGTTCCTCCACTCCTCACGGAGGACCCCTTTACGGATGGAAGAAAAGGGGGATCTTCGCAGTGGTGGGTTCGGGCCAGAGGGGTCTGCGGGTTTGCCTGCGCGAACGCCAGGTGCTCGCACAATGGGCCCAGGTGTTTGAGCCCCGTGGAGGCAGAGGGCTGCTTATTGCTGGATGATAGTGTCCTGCAGGGTTAAGGGAAGGCATGGGCACTCCCAGGGCGACAGAGGGCACCTGGCCTTTAGAGAGTTCCCTGGAAAATTCCCCGCCCAGGCCCCTGGTCCACAAGTCTATCCTGCGTACAGTGTCTGTGCGAGGCTGGGAGTGCTTCTGGGCAGTGTTCCCCAGGGGAAATCGCGTGGTCCTCTAGGTGGCAGGGAGGGCTCCTGTGTCCACGGACAGGTGCCCAGGGACCCTGTGGAACTGCTGTGACCTCTAAAGGGTGGGTCAGTTGAGCGGCGGGAGGTGTGTGCTTGGGAGCCTGAGTGCGCATGCGCAGCCCACGTATAGGCCCGAAACGAGCCAGCCGCGGCTCGGAGAAAAGCCATCTCCTGGGGGCCTCCCCATGTTCCTCCACTCCTCAAGCGTGACCCCTTTACGGATGGAAGAAAAGGGGGATCTTCGCAGTGGTGGGTTCGCGCCAGAGGGGTCTGCGGGTTTGCCTCCACGTATGCCAGGTGCCCGCACACCGGGCCCAGGTGTTTGAGCCCCGTGGAGACAGAGGGCTGCTTATTGCTGGATGCAAGTGTCCTGCGGGGTGAAGGAACGGCATGGGCACTCCCCGGGCCACACAGGGCACCGGGCCCTTAGAGAGTTCCATGGGAAATCCCCCGCCCATGCCCCCGGTACCCAAGTCTGTCCTTAGCACACTGTCTGTGCGGGGCTGAAGGTACTGCTAGGCAGTGTGGCCTGTGGGAAATCGTGCGGTCCTCTGAGTGGCAGGGAGGGCTGCTGTTTCCCCGAACAGGTGCGCAGGGACCCTGTAAAACTGCAGTGACCCCTCAAGGGGGGGTCACGAGACCCCTCAAGGGTGGTCACGTGACCCCAAAAGGGTAGGTCACGAGACCCCTCAAGGGTGGGTCACGTGACACCTCAGGGGTGGGTCACGTGACCCCTCAGGGGTGGGTCACGTGACCCCTCAGGGGTGGGTCACGTGACCCCTCAGGGGTGGGTCGCGAGACCCCTCAGGGGTGGGTCACGAGACCCCTCAGGGGTGGGTCACGTGACCCCTCAGGGGTGGGTCACGTGACCCCTGTGGGGTGGGTCACGTGACCCCTGTGGGGTGGGTCACAAGACCCCTCAGGGGTGGGTCACGAGACCCCTCAGGGGTGGGTGACGTGACCCCTCAACGGTGGTTCAGGAGACACGTCAAGGGTGGGTCCCGTGACCCGAGGGAGGCTTGTGGTGGGGAGCCTGAGTGCGCAGACGCGGCCCACTTATAGGCCCGAAATGAGCCAGCCGCGGCTCGGAGAAAATCCATCTCCTGGGGGCCTCCCCATGTTCCTCCACTCCTCACGGAGGACCCCTTTACGGATGGAAGAAAAGGGGGATCTTCGCAGTGGTGGGTTCGGGCCAGAGGGGTCTGCGGGTTTGCCTGCGCGAACGCCAGGTGCTCGCACAATGGGCCCAGGTGTTTGAGCCCCGTGGAGGCAGAGGGCTGCTTATTGCTGGATGATAGTGTCCTGCAGGGTTAAGGGAAGGCATGGGCACTCCCAGGGCGACAGAGGGCACCTGGCCTTTAGAGAGTTCCCTGGAAAATTCCCCGCCCAGGCCCCTGGTCCACAAGTCTATCCTGCGTACAGTGTCTGTGCGAGGCTGGGAGTGCTTCTGGGCAGTGTTCCCCAGGGGAAATCGCGTGGTCCTCTAGGTGGCAGGGAGGGCTCCTGTGTCCACGGACAGGTGCCCAGGGACCCTGTGGAACTGCTGTGACCTCTAAAGGGTGGGTCAGTTGAGCGGAGGGAGGTGTGTGCTTGGGAGCCTGAGTGCGCATGCGCGGCCCACGTATAGGCCCGAAACGAGCCAGCCGCGGCTCGGAGAAAAGCCATCTCCTGGGGGCCTCCCCATGTTCCTCCACTCCTCAAGCGTGACCCCTTAACGGATGGAAGAAAAGGGGGATCTTCGCAGTGGTGGGTTCGCGCCAGAGGGGTCTGCGGGTTTGCCTCCACGTATGCCAGGTTCCCGCACACCGGGCCCAGGTGTTTGAGCCCCGTGGAGGCAGAGGGCTGCTTATTGCTGGATGCAAGTGTCCTGCGGGGTGAAGGAACGGCATGGGCACTCCCCGGGCCACACAGGGCACCGGGCCCTTAGAGAGTTCCATGGGAAATCCCCCGCCCATGCCCCCGGTACCCAAGTCTGTCCTTAGCACACTGTCTGTGCGGGGCTGAAGGTACTGCTAGGCAGTGTGGCCTGTGGGAAATCGTGCGGTCCTCTGAGTGGCAGGGAGGGCTGCTGTTTCCCCGAACAGGTGCTCAGGGACCCTGTAAAACTGCAGTGACCCCTCAAGGGGGGGTCACGAGACCCCTCAAGGGTGGTCACGTGACCCCAAAGGGTAGGTCACGAGACCCCTCAAGGGTGGGTCACGTGACCCCTCAGGGGTGGGTCACGAGACCCCTCAGGGGTGGGTCACGTGACCCCTCAGGGGTGGGTCACGTGACCCCTCAGGGGTGGGTCACGAGACCCCTCAGGGGTGGGTCACGTGACCCCTCAGGGGTGGGTCACGTGACCCCTCAGGGGTGGGTCACGAGACCCCTCAGGGGTGGGTCACGTGACCCCTCAGGGGTGGGTCACGTGACCCCTCAGGGGTGGGTCACGTGACCCCTGTGGGGTGGGTCACAAGACCCCTCAGGGGTGGGTCACGTGACCCCTCAGGGGTGGGTGACGTGACCCCTCAACGGTGGTTCAGGAGACACGTCAAGGGTGGGTCCCGTGACCCGAGGGAGGCTTGTGGTGGGGAGCCTGAGTGCGCACGCGCGGCCCACTTATAGGCCCGAAATGAGCCAGCCGCGGCTCGGAGAAAATCCATCTCCTGGGGGCCTCCCCATGTTCCTCCACTCCTCAAGGAGGACCCCTTTACGGATGGAAGAAAAGGGGGATCTTCGCAGTGGTGGGTTCGGGCCAGAGGGGTCTGCGGGTTTGCCTGCACGTACGCCAGGTGCTCGCACAATGGGCCCAGGTGTTTGAGCCCCGTGGAGGCAGAGGGCTGCTTATTGCTGGATGATAGTGTCCTGCAGGGTTAAGGGAAGGCGTGGGCACTCCCAGGGCGACAGAGGGCACCTGGCCTTTAGAGAGTTCCCTGGAAAATTCCCCGCCCAGGCCCCTGGTCCACAAGTCTATCCTGCGTACAGTGTCTGTGCGAGGCTGGGAGTGCTTCTGGGCAGTGTTCCCCAGGGGAAATCGCGTGGTCCTCTAGGTGGCAGGGAGGGCTCCTGTGTCCACGGACAGGTGCCCAGGGACCCTGTGGAACTGCTGTGACCTCTAAAGGGTGGGTCAGTTGAGCGGAGGGAGGTGTGTGCTTGGGAGCCTGAGTGCGCATGCGCGGCCCACGTATAGGCCCGAAACGAGCCAGCCGCGGCTCGGAGATCAGCCATCTCCTGGGGGCCTCCCCATGTTCCTCCACTCCTCAAGCGTGACCCCTTTACGGATGGAAGAAAAGGGGGATCTTCGCAGTGCTGGGTTCGCGCCAGAGGGGTCTGCGGGTTTGCCTCCACGTATGCCAGGTGCCCGCACACCGGGCCCAGGTGTTTGAGCCCCGTGGAGGCAGAGGGCTGCTTATTGCTGGATGCAAGTGTCCTGCGGGGTGAAGGAACGGCATGGGCACTCCCCGGGCCACACAGGGCACCGGGCCCTTAGAGAGTTCCATGGGAAATCCCCCGCCCATGCCCCCGGTACCCAAGTCTGTCCTTAGCACACTGTCTGTGCGGGGCTGAAGGTACTGCTAGGCAGTGTGGGCTGTGGGAAATCGTGCGGTCCTCTGAGTGGCAGGGAGGGCTGCTGTTTCCCCGAACAGGTGCGCAGGGACCCTGTAAAACTGCAGTGACCCCTCAAGGGGGGGTCACGAGACCCCTCAAGGGTGGTCACGTGACCCCAAAAGGGTAGGTCACGAGACCCCTCAAGGGTGGGTCACGTGACCCCTCAGGGGTGGGTCACGTGACCCCTCAGGGGTGGGTCACGAGACCCCTCAGGGGTGGGTCACGTGACCCCTCAGGGGTGGGTCACGAGACCCCTCAGGTGTGGGTCACGTGACCCCTCAGGGGTGGGTCACGTGACCCCTCAGGGGTGGGTCACGAGACCCCTCAGGGGTGGGTCACGTGACCCCTCAGGGGTGGGTCACGTGACCCCTGTGGGGTGGGTCACAAGACCCCTCAGGGGTGGGTCACGAGACCCCTCAGGGGTGGGTCCCGTGACCCGAGGGAGGCTTGTGGTGGGGAGCCTGAGTGCGCACGCGCGGCCCACTTATAGGCCCGAAATGAGCCAGCCGCGGCTCGGAGAAAATCCATCTCCTGGGGGCCTCCCCATGTTCCTCCACTCCTCAAGGAGGACCCCTTTACGGATGGAAGAAAAGGGGGATCTTCGCAGTGGTGGGTTCGGGCCAGAGGGGTCTGCGGGTTTGCCTGCACGTACGCCAGGTGCTCGCACAATGGGCCCAGGTGTTTGAGCCCCGTGGAGGCAGAGGGCTGCTTATTGCTGGATGATAGTGTCCTGCAGGGTTAAGGGAAGGCGTGGGCACTCCCAGGGCGACAGAGGGCACCTGGCCTTTAGAGAGTTCCCTGGAAAATTCCCCGCCCAGGCCCCTGGTCCACAAGTCTATCCTGCGTACAGTGTCTGTGCGAGGCTGGGAGTGCTTCTGGGCAGTGTTCCCCAGGGGAAATCGCGTGGTCCTCTAGGTGGCAGGGAGGGCTCCTGTGTCCACGGACAGGTGCCCAGGGACCCTGTGGAACTGCTGTGACCTCTAAAGGGTGGGTCAGTTGAGCGGAGGGAGGTGTGTGCTTGGGAGCCTGAGTGCGCATGCGCGGCCCACGTATAGGCCCGAAACGAGCCAGCCGCGGCTCGGAGATCAGCCATCTCCTGGGGGCCTCCCCATGTTCCTCCACTCCTCAAGCGTGACCCCTTTACGGATGGAAGAAAAGGGGGATCTTCGCAGTGCTGGGTTCGCGCCAGAGGGGTCTGCGGGTTTGCCTCCACGTATGCCAGGTGCCCGCACACCGGGCCCAGGTGTTTGAGCCCCGTGGAGGCAGAGGGCTGCTTATTGCTGGATGCAAGTGTCCTGCGGGGTGAAGGAACGGCATGGGCACTCCCCGGGCCACACAGGGCACCGGGCCCTTAGAGAGTTCCATGGGAAATCCCCCGCCCATGCCCCCGGTACCCAAGTCTGTCCTTAGCACACTGTCTGTGCGGGGCTGAAGGTACTGCTAGGCAGTGTGGCCTGTGGGAAATCGTGCGGTCCTCTGAGTGGCAGGGAGGGCTGCTGTTTCCCTGAACAGGTGCGCAGGGACCCTGTAAAACTGCAGTGACCCCTCAAGGGGGGGTCAAGAGACCCCTCAAGGGTGGTCACGTGACCCCAAAAGGGTAGGTCACGAGACCCCTCAAGGGTGGGTCACGTGACCCCTCAGGGGTGGGTCACGTGACCCCTCAGGGGTGGGTCACGTGACCCCTCAGGGGTGGGTCACGTGACCCCTCAGGGGTGGGTCACGAGACCCCTCAGGTGTGGGTCACGTGACCCCTCAGGGGTGGGTCACGTGACCCCTCAGGGGTGGGTCACGAGACCCCTCAGGGGTGGGTCACGTGACCCCTCAGGGGTGGGTCACGTGACCCCTGTGGGGTGGGTCACAAGACCCCTCAGGGGTGGGTCACGAGACCCCTCAGGGGTGGGTGACGTGACCCCTCAACGGTGGTTCAGGAGACACGTCAAGGGTGGGTCCCGTGACCCGAGGGAGGCTTGTGGTGGGGAGCCTGAGTGCGCAGACGCGGCCCACTTATAGGCCCGAAATGAGCCAGCCGCGGCTCGGAGAAAATCCATCTCCTGGGGGCCTCCCCATGTTCCTCCACTCCTCACGGAGGACCCCTTTACGGATGGAAGAAAAGGGGGATCTTCGCAGTGGTGGGTTCGGGCCAGAGGGGTCTGCGGGTTTGCCTGCGCGAACGCCAGGTGCTCGCACAATGGGCCCAGGTGTTTGAGCCCCGTGGAGGCAGAGGGCTGCTTATTGCTGGATGATAGTGTCCTGCAGGGTTAAGGGAAGGCATGGGCACTCCCAGGGCGACAGAGGGCACCTGGCCTTTAGAGAGTTCCCTGGAAAATTCCCCGCCCAGGCCCCTGGTCCACAAGTCTATCCTGCGTACAGTGTCTGTGCGAGGCTGGGAGTGCTTCTGGGCAGTGTTCCCCAGGGGAAATCGCGTGGTCCTCTAGGTGGCAGGGAGGGCTCCTGTGTCCACGGACAGGTGCCCAGGGACCCTGTGGAACTGCTGTGACCTCTAAAGGGTGGGTCAGTTGAGCGGCGGGAGGTGTGTGCTTGGGAGCCTGAGTGCGCATGCGCGGCCCACGTATAGGCCCGAAACGAGCCAGCCGCGGCTCGGAGAAAAGCCATCTCCTGGGGGCCTCCCCATGTTCCTCCACTCCTCAAGCGTGACCCCTTTACGGATGGAAGAAAAGGGGGATCTTCGCAGTGGTGGGTTCGCGCCAGGGGGGTCTGCGGGTTTGCCTCCACGTACGCCAGGTGCCCGCACACCGGGCCCAGGTGTTTGAGCCCCGTGGAGGCAGAGGGCTGCTTATTGCTGGATGCAAGTGTCCTGCGGGGTCAAGGAACGGCATGGGCACTCCCCGGGCCACACAGGGCACCGGGCCCTTAGAGAGTTCCATGGGAAATCCCCCGCCCATGCCCCCGGTACCCAAGTCTGTCCTTAGCACACTGTCTGTGCAGGGCTGAAGGTACTGCTAGGCAGTGTGGCCTGTGGGAAATCGTGCGGTCCTCTGAGTGGCAGGGAGGGCTGCTGTTTCCCCGAACAGGTGCGCAGGGACCCTGTAAAACTGCTGTGACCCCTCAAGGGTGGGTCACGAGACCCCTCAAGGTTGGGTCACGTGACCCCAAAAGGGTAGGTCACGAGACCCCTCAAGGGTGGGTCACGTGACCCCAAAAGGGTAGGTCACGAGACCCCTCAGGGGTGGGTCACGTGACCCCTCAGGGGTGGGTCACGTGACCCCTGTGGGGTGGGTAACGAGACCCCTCAGGGGTGGGTCACGTGACCCCTCAGGGGTGGGTCACGAGACCCCTCAGGGGTGGGTCACGTGACCCCTCAGGGGTGGTTCACGAGACCCCTCAGGGGTGGGTCATGTGACCCCTCAGGGGTGGGTCACGTGACCCCTCAGGGGTGGGTCACGTGACCCCTCAGGGGTGGGTGACGTGACCCCTCAACGGTGGTTCAGGAGACACGTCAAGGGTGGGTCCCGTGACCCGAGGGAGGCTTGTGGTGGGGAGCCTGAGTGCGCACGCGCGGCCCACTTATAGGCCCGAAATGAGCCAGCCGCGGCTCGGAGAAAAGCCATCTCCTGGGGTCCTCCCCATGTTCCTCCACTCCTCACGGAGGACTCCTTTACGGATGGAAGAAAAGGGGGATCTTCGCAGTGGTGGGTTCGGGCCAGAGGGGTCTGCGGGTTTGCCTGCGCGAACGCCAGGTGCTCGCACAATGGGCCCAGGTGTTTGAGCCCCGTGGAGGCAGAGGGCTGCTTATTGCTGGATGATAGTGTCCTGCAGGGTTAAGGGAAGGCATGGGCACTCCCAGGGCGACAGAGGGCACCTGGCCTTTAGAGAGTTCCCTGGAAAATTCCCCGCCCAGGCCCCTGGTCCACAAGTCTATCCTGCGTACAGTGTCTGTGCGAGGCTGGGAGTGCTTCTGGGCAGTGTTCCCCAGGGGAAATCGCGTGGTCCTCTAGGTGGCAGGGAGGGCTCCTGTGTCCACGGACAGGTGCCCAGGGACCCTGTGGAACTGCTGTGACCTCTAAAGGGTGGGTCAGTTGAGCGGAGGGAGGTGTGTGCTTGGGAGCCTGAGTGCGCATGCGCGGTCCACGTATAGGCCCGAAACGAGCCAGCCGCGGCTCGGAGAAAAGCCATCTCCTGGGGGCCTCCCCATGTTCCTCCACTCCTCAAGCGTGACCCCTTTACGGATGGAAGAAAAGGGGGATCTTCGCAGTGGTGGGTTCGCGCCAGAGGGGTCTGCGGTTTTGCCTCCACGTACGCCAGGTGCCCGCACACCGGGCCCAGGTGTTTGAGCCCCGTGGAGGCAGAGGGCTGCTTATTGCTGGATGCAAGTGTCCTGCGGGGTGAAGGATCGGCATGGGCACTCCCCGGGCCACACAGGGCACCGGGCCCTTAGAGAGTTCCATGGGAAATCCCCCGCCCATGCCCCCGGTACCCAAGTCTGTCCTTAGCACACTGTCTGTGCGGGGCTGAAGGTACTGCTAGGCAGTGTGGCCTGTGGGAAATCGTGCGGTCCTCTGAGTGGCAGGGAGGGCTGCTGTTTCCCCGAACAGGTGCGCAGGGACCCTGTAAAACTGCAGTGACCCCTCAAGGGGGGGTCACGAGACCCCTCAAGGGTGGTCACGTGACCCCAAAAGGGTAGGTCACGAGACCCCTCAAGGGTGGGTCACGTGACCCCTCAGGGGTGGGTCACGTGACCCCTCAGGGGTGGGTCACGTGACCCCTCAGGGGTGGGTCACGTGACCCCTGTGGGGTGGGTAACGAGACCCCTCAGGGGTGGGTCACGTGACCCCTCAGGGGTGGGTCACGAGACCCCTCAGGGGTGGGTCACGTGACCCCTCAGGGGTGGTTCACGAGACCCCTCAGGGGTGGGTTATGTGACCCCTCAGGGGTGGGTCACGTGACCCCTCAGGGGTGGGTCACGTGACCCCTGTGGGGTGGGTCACAAGACCCCTCAGGGGTGGGTCACGTGACCCCTCAGGGGTGGGTGACGTGACCCCTCAACGGTGGTTCAGGAGACACGTCAAGGGTGGGTCCCGTGACCCGAGGGAGGCTTGTGGTGGGGAGCCTGAGTGCGCACGCGCGGCCCACTTATAGGCCCGAAATGAGCCAGCCGCGGCTCGGAGAAAAGCCATCTCCTGGGGTCCTCCCCATGTTCCTCCACTCCTCACGGAGGACCCCTTTACGGATGGAAGAAAAGGGGGATCTTCGCAGTGGTGGGTTCGGGCCAGAGGGGTCTGCGGGTTTGCCTGCGCGAACGCCAGGTGCTCGCACAATGGGCCCAGGTGTTTGAGCCCCGTGGAGGCAGAGGGCTGCTTATTGCTGGATGATAGTGTCCTGCAGGGTTAAGGGAAGGCATGGGCACTCCCAGGGCGACAGAGGGCACCTGGCCTTTAGAGAGTTCCCTGGAAAATTCCCCGCCCAGGCCCCTGGTCCACAAGTCTATCCTGCGTACAGTGTCTGTGCGAGGCTGGGAGTGCTTCTGGGCAGTGTTCCCCAGGGGAAATCGCGTGGTCCTCTAGGTGGCAGGGAGGGCTCCTGTGTCCACGGACAGGTGCCCAGGGACCCTGTGGAACTGCTGTGACCTCTAAAGGGTGGGTCAGTTGAGCGGAGGGAGGTGTGTGCTTGGGAGCCTGAGTGCGCATGCGCGGTCCACGTATAGGCCCGAAACGAGCCAGCCGCGGCTCGGAGAAAAGCCATCTCCTGGGGGCCTCCCCATGTTCCTCCACTCCTCAAGCGTGACCCCTTTACGGATGGAAGAAAAGGGGGATCTTCGCAGTGGTGGGTTCGCGCCAGAGGGGTCTGCGGTTTTGCCTCCACGTACGCCAGGTGCCCGCACACCGGGCCCAGGTGTTTGAGCCCCGTGGAGGCAGAGGGCTGCTTATTGCTGGATGCAAGTGTCCTGCGGGGTGAAGGATCGGCATGGGCACTCCCCGGGCCACACAGGGCACCGGGCCCTTAGAGAGTTCCATGGGAAATCCCCCGCCCATGCCCCCGGTACCCAAGTCTGTCCTTAGCACACTGTCTGTGCGGGGCTGAAGGTACTGCTAGGCAGTGTGGCCTGTGGGAAATCGTGCGGTCCTCTGAGTGGCAGGGAGGGCTGCTGTTTCCCCGAACAGGTGCGCAGGGACCCTGTAAAACTGCAGTGACCCCTCAAGGGGGGGTCACGAGACCCCTCAAGGGTGGTCACGTGACCCCAAAAGGGTAGGTCACGAGACCCCTCAAGGGTGGGTCACGTGACCCCTCAGGGGTGGGTCACGTGACCCCTCAGGGGTGGGTCACGTGACCCCTCAGGGGTGGGTCACGTGACCCCTGTGGGGTGGGTAACGAGACCCCTCAGGGGTGGGTCACGTGACCCCTCAGGGGTGGGTCACGAGACCCCTCAGGGGTGGGTCACGTGACCCCTCAGGGGTGGTTCACGAGACCCCTCAGGGGTGGGTTATGTGACCCCTCAGGGGTGGGTCACGTGACCCCTCAGGGGTGGGTCACGTGACCCCTGTGGGGTGGGTCACAAGACCCCTCAGGGGTGGGTCACGTGACCCCTCAGGGGTGGGTGACGTGACCCCTCAACGGTGGTTCAGGAGACACGTCAAGGGTGGGTCCCGTGACCCGAGGGAGGCTTGTGGTGGGGAGCCTGAGTGCGCACGCGCGGCCCACTTATAGGCCCGAAATGAGCCAGCCGCGGCTCGGAGAAAAGCCATCTCCTGGGGTCCTCCCCATGTTCCTCCACTCCTCACGGAGGACCCCTTTACGGATGGAAGAAAAGGGGGATCTTCGCAGTGGTGGGTTCGGGCCAGAGGGGTCTGCGGGTTTGCCTGCGCGAACGCCAGGTGCTCGCACAATGGGCCCAGGTGTTTGAGCCCCGTGGAGGCAGAGGGCTGCTTATTGCTGGATGATAGTGTCCTGCAGGGTTAAGGGAAGGCATGGGCACTCCCAGGGCGACAGAGGGCACCTGGCCTTTAGAGAGTTCCCTGGAAAATTCCCCGCCCAGGCCCCTGGTCCACAAGTCTATCCTGCGTACAGTGTCTGTGCGAGGCTGGGAGTGCTTCTGGGCAGTGTTCCCCAGGGGAAATCGCGTGGTCCTCTAGGTGGCAGGGAGGGCTCCTGTGTCCACGGACAGGTGCCCAGGGACCCTGTGGAACTGCTGTGACCTCTAAAGGGTGGGTCAGTTGAGCGGAGGGAGGTGTGTGCTTGGGAGCCTGAGTGCGCATGCGCAGCCCACGTATAGGCCCGAAACGAGCCAGCCGCGGCTCGGAGAAAAGCCATCTCCTGGGGGCCCCCCCATGTTCCTCCACTCCTCAAGCGTGACCCCTTTACGGATGGAAGAAAAGGGGGATCTTCGCAGTGGTGGGTTCGCGCCAGAGGGGTCTGCGGGTTTGCCTCCACGTATGCCAGGTGCCCGCACACCGGGCCCAGGTGTTTGAGCCCCGTGGAGGCAGAGGGCTGCTTATTGCTGGATGCAAGTGTCCTGCGGGGTGAAGGAACGGCATGGGCACTCCCCGGGCCACACAGGGCACCGGGCCCTTAGAGAGTTCCATGGGAAATCCCCCGCCCATGCCCCCGGTACCCAAGTCTGTCCTTAGCACACTGTCTGTGCGGGGCTGAAGGTACTGCTAGGCAGTGTGGCCTGTGGGAAATCGTGCGGTCCTCTGAGTGGCAGGGAGGGCTGCTGTTTCCCCGAACAGGTGCGCAGGGACCCTGTAAAACTGCAGTGACCCTCAGGGGTGGGTCACGTGACCCCTGTGGGGTGGGTCACAAGACCCCTCAGGGGTGGGTCACGAGACCCCTCAGGGGTGGGTGACGTGACCCCTCAACGGTGGTTCAGGAGACACGTCAAGGGTGGGTCCCGTGACCCGAGGGAGGCTTGTGGTGGGGAGCCTGAGTGCGCAGACGCGGCCCACTTATAGGCCCGAAATGAGCCAGCCGCGGCTCGGAGAAAATCCATCTCCTGGGGGCCTCCCCATGTTCCTCCACTCCTCACGGAGGACCCCTTTACGGATGGAAGAAAAGGGGGATCTTCGCAGTGGTGGGTTCGGGCCAGAGGGGTCTGCGGGTTTGCCTGCGCGAACGCCAGGTGCTCGCACAATGGGCCCAGGTGTTTGAGCCCCGTGGAGGCAGAGGGCTGCTTATTGCTGGATGATAGTGTCCTGCAGGGTTAAGGGAAGGCATGGGCACTCCCAGGGCGACAGAGGGCACCTGGCCTTTAGAGAGTTCCCTGGAAAATTCCCCGCCCAGGCCCCTGGTCCACAAGTCTATCCTGCGTACAGTGTCTGTGCGAGGCTGGGAGTGCTTCTGGGCAGTGTTCCCCAGGGGAAATCGCGTGGTCCTCTAGGTGGCAGGGAGGGCTCCTGTGTCCACGGACAGGTGCCCAGGGACCCTGTGGAACTGCTGTGACCTCTAAAGGGTGGGTCAGTTGAGCGGAGGGAGGTGTGTGCTTGGGAGCCTGAGTGCGCATGCGCGGCCCACGTATAGGCCCGAAACGAGCCAGCCGCGGCTCGGAGAAAAGCCATCTCCTGGGGGCCTCCCCATGTTCCTCCACTCCTCAAGCGTGACCCCTTTACGGATGGAAGAAAAGGGGGATCTTCGCAGTGGTGGGTTCGCGCCAGGGGGGTCTGCGGGTTTGCCTCCACGTACGCCAGGTGCCCGCACACCGGGCCCAGGTGTTTGAGCCCCGTGGAGGCAGAGGGCTGCTTATTGCTGGATGCAAGTGTCCTGCGGGGTCAAGGAACGGCATGGGCACTCCCCGGGCCACACAGGGCACCGGGCCCTTAGAGAGTTCCATGGGAAATCCCCCGCCCATGCCCCCGGTACCCAAGTCTGTCCTTAGCACACTGTCTGTGCGGGGCTGAAGGTACTGCTAGGCAGTGTGGCCTGTGGGAAATCGTGCGGTCCTCTGAGTGGCAGGGAGGGCTGCTGTTTCCCCGAACAGGTGCGCAGGGACCCTGTAAAACTGCTGTGACCCCTCAAGGGTGGGTCACGAGACCCCTCAAGGGTGGGTCACGTGACCCCAAAAGGGTAGGTCACGAGACCCCTCAAGGGTGGGTCACGTGACCCCAAAAGGGTAGGTCACGAGACCCCTCAGGGGTGGGTCACGTGACCCCTCAGGGGTGGGTCACGTGACCCCTGTGGGGTGGGTAACGAGACCCCTCAGGGGTGGGTCACGTGACCCCTCAGGGGTGGGTCACGAGACCCCTCAGGGGTGGGTCACGTGACCCCTCAGGGGTGGTTCACGAGACCCCTCAGGGGTGGGTCATGTGACCCCTCAGGGGTGGGTCATGTGACCCCTCAGGGGTGGGTCACGTGACCCCTGTGGGGTGGGTCACAAGACCCCTCAGGGGTGGGTCACGTGACCCCTCAGGGGTGGGTGACGTGACCCCTCAACGGTGGTTCAGGAGACACGTCAAGGGTGGGTCCCGTGACCCGAGGGAGGCTTGTGGTGGGGAGCCTGAGTGCGCACGCGCGGCCCACTTATAGGCCCGAAATGAGCCAGCCGCGGCTCGGAGAAAAGCCATCTCCTGGGGTCCTCCCCATGTTCCTCCACTCCTCACGGAGGACCCCTTTACGGATGGAAGAAAAGGGGGATCTTCGCAGTGGTGGGTTCGGGCCAGAGGGGTCTGCGGGTTTGCCTGCGCGAACGCCAGGTGCTCGCACAATGGGCCCAGGTGTTTGAGCCCCGTGGAGGCAGAGGGCTGCTTATTGCTGGATGATAGTGTCCTGCAGGGTTAAGGGAAGGCATGGGCACTCCCAGGGCGACAGAGGGCACCTGGCCTTTAGAGAGTTCCCTGGAAAATTCCCCGCCCAGGCCCCTGGTCCACAAGTCTATCCTGCGTACAGTGTCTGTGCGAGGCTGGGAGTGCTTCTGGGCAGTGTTCCCCAGGGGAAATCGCGTGGTCCTCTAGGTGGCAGGGAGGGCTCCTGTGTCCACGGACAGGTGCCCAGGGACCCTGTGGAACTGCTGTGACCTCTAAAGGGTGGGTCAGTTGAGCGGAGGGAGGTGTGTGCTTGGGAGCCTGAGTGCGCATGCGCGGCCCACGTATAGGCCCGAAACGAGCCAGCCGCGGCTCGGAGAAAAGCCATCTCCTGGGGGCCTCCCCATGTTCCTCCACTCCTCAAGCGTGACCCCTTTACGGATGGAAGAAAAGGGGGATCTTCGCAGTGGTGGGTTCGCGCCAGAGGGGTCTGCGGGTTTGCCTCCACGTACGCCAGGTGCCCGCACACCGGGCCCAGGTGTTTGAGCCCCGTGGAGGCAGAGGGCTGCTTATTGCTGGATGCAAGTGTCCTGCGGGGTGAAGGAACGGCATGGGCACTCCCCGGGCCACACAGGGCACCGGGCCCTTAGAGAGTTCCATGGGAAATCCCCCGCCCATGCCCCCGGTACCCAAGTCTGTCCTTAGCACACTGTCTGTGCGGGGCTGAAGGTACTGCTAGGCAGTGTGGCCTGTGGGAAATCGTGCGGTCCTCTGAGTGGCAGGGAGGGCTGCTGTTTCCCTGAACAGGTGCGCAGGGACCCTGTAAAACTGCAGTGACCCCTCAAGGGGGGGTCAAGAGACCCCTCAAGGGTGGTCACGTGACCCCAAAAGGGTAGGTCACGAGACCCCTCAAGGGTGGGTCACGTGACCCCTCAGGGGTGGGTCACGTGACCCCTCAGGGGTGGGTCACGTGACCCCTCAGGGGTGGGTCACGAGACCCCTCAGGTGTGGGTCACGTGACCCCTCAGGGGTGGGTCACGTGACCCCTCAGGGGTGGGTCACGAGACCCCTCAGGGGTGGGTCACGTGACCCCTCAGGGGTGGGTCACGTGACCCCTGTGGGGTGGGTCACAAGACCCCTCAGGGGTGGGTCACGAGACCCCTCAGGGGTGGGTGACGTGACCCCTCAACGGTGGTTCAGGAGACACGTCAAGGGTGGGTCCCGTGACCCGAGGGAGGCTTGTGGTGGGGAGCCTGAGTGCGCAGACGCGGCCCACTTATAGGCCCGAAATGAGCCAGCCGCGGCTCGGAGAAAATCCATCTCCTGGGGGCCTCCCCATGTTCCTCCACTCCTCACGGAGGACCCCTTTACGGATGGAAGAAAAGGGGGATCTTCGCAGTGGTGGGTTCGGGCCAGAGGGGTCTGCGGGTTTGCCTGCGCGAACGCCAGGTGCTCGCACAATGGGCCCAGGTGTTTGAGCCCCGTGGAGGCAGAGGGCTGCTTATTGCTGGATGATAGTGTCCTGCAGGGTTAAGGGAAGGCATGGGCACTCCCAGGGCGACAGAGGGCACCTGGCCTTTAGAGAGTTCCCTGGAAAATTCCCCGCCCAGGCCCCTGGTCCACAAGTCTATCCTGCGTACAGTGTCTGTGCGAGGCTGGGAGTGCTTCTGGGCAGTGTTCCCCAGGGGAAATCGCGTGGTCCTCTAGGTGGCAGGGAGGGCTCCTGTGTCCACGGACAGGTGCCCAGGGACCCTGTGGAACTGCTGTGACCTCTAAAGGGTGGGTCAGTTGAGCGGCGGGAGGTGTGTGCTTGGGAGCCTGAGTGCGCATGCGCGGCCCACGTATAGGCCCGAAACGAGCCAGCCGCGGCTCGGAGAAAAGCCATCTCCTGGGGGCCTCCCCATGTTCCTCCACTCCTCAAGCGTGACCCCTTTACGGATGGAAGAAAAGGGGGATCTTCGCAGTGGTGGGTTCGCGCCAGGGGGGTCTGCGGGTTTGCCTCCACGTACGCCAGGTGCCCGCACACCGGGCCCAGGTGTTTGAGCCCCGTGGAGGCAGAGGGCTGCTTATTGCTGGATGCAAGTGTCCTGCGGGGTCAAGGAACGGCATGGGCACTCCCCGGGCCACACAGGGCACCGGGCCCTTAGAGAGTTCCATGGGAAATCCCCCGCCCATGCCCCCGGTACCCAAGTCTGTCCTTAGCACACTGTCTGTGCAGGGCTGAAGGTACTGCTAGGCAGTGTGGCCTGTGGGAAATCGTGCGGTCCTCTGAGTGGCAGGGAGGGCTGCTGTTTCCCCGAACAGGTGCGCAGGGACCCTGTAAAACTGCTGTGACCCCTCAAGGGTGGGTCACGAGACCCCTCAAGGTTGGGTAACGTGACCCCAAAAGGGTAGGTCACGAGACCCCTCAAGGGTGGGTCACGTGACCCCAAAAGGGTAGGTCACGAGACCCCTCAGGGGTGGGTCACGTGACCCCTCAGGGGTGGGTCACGTGACCCCTGTGGGGTGGGTAACGAGACCCCTCAGGGGTGGGTCACGTGACCCCTCAGGGGTGGGTCACGAGACCCCTCAGGGGTGGGTCACGTGACCCCTCAGGGGTGGTTCACGAGACCCCTCAGGGGTGGGTCATGTGACCCCTCAGGGGTGGGTGACGTGACCCCTCAACGGTGGTTCAGGAGACACGTCAAGGGTGGGTCCCGTGACCCGAGGGAGGCTTGTGGTGGGGAGCCTGAGTGCGCACGCGCGGCCCACTTATAGGCCCGAAATGAGCCAGCCGCAGCTCGGAGAAAAGCCATCTCCTGGGGTCCTCCCCATGTTCCTCCACTCCTCACGGAGGACTCCTTTACGGATGGAAGAAAAGGGGGATCTTCGCAGTGGTGGGTTCGGGCCAGAGGGGTCTGCGGGTTTGCCTGCGCGAACGCCAGGTGCTCGCACAATGGGCCCAGGTGTTTGAGCCCCGTGGAGGCAGAGGGCTGCTTATTGCTGGATGATAGTGTCCTGCAGGGTTAAGGGAAGGCATGGGCACTCCCAGGGCGACAGAGGGCACCTGGCCTTTAGAGAGTTCCCTGGAAAATTCCCCGCCCAGGCCCCTGGTCCACAAGTCTATCCTGCGTACAGTGTCTGTGCGAGGCTGGGAGTGCTTCTGGGCAGTGTTCCCCAGGGGAAATCGCGTGGTCCTCTAGGTGGCAGGGAGGGCTCCTGTGTCCACGGACAGGTGCCCAGGGACCCTGTGGAACTGCTGTGACCTCTAAAGGGTGGGTCAGTTGAGCGGAGGGAGGTGTGTGCTTGGGAGCCTGAGTGCGCATGCGCGGTCCACGTATAGGCCCGAAACGAGCCAGCCGCGGCTCGGAGAAAAGCCATCTCCTGGGGGCCTCCCCATGTTCCTCCACTCCTCAAGCGTGACCCCTTTACGGATGGAAGAAAAGGGGGATCTTCGCAGTGGTGGGTTCGCGCCAGAGGGGTCTGCGGTTTTGCCTCCACGTACGCCAGGTGCCCGCACACCGGGCCCAGGTGTTTGAGCCCCGTGGAGGCAGAGGGCTGCTTATTGCTGGATGCAAGTGTCCTGCGGGGTGAAGGAACGGCATGGGCACTCCCCGGGCCACACAGGGCACCGGGCCCTTAGAGAGTTCCATGGGAAATCCCCCGCCCATGCCCCCGGTACCCAAGTCTGTCCTTAGCACACTGTCTGTGCGGGGCTGAAGGTACTGCTAGGCAGTGTGGCCTGTGGGAAATCGTGCGGTCCTCTGAGTGGCAGGGAGGGCTGCTGTTTCCCCGAACAGGTGCGCAGGGACCCTGTAAAACTGCAGTGACCCCTCAAGGGGGGGTCACGAGACCCCTCAAGGGTGGTCACGTGACCCCAAAAGGGTAGGTCACGAGACCCCTCAAGGGTGGGTCACGTGACCCCTCAGGGGTGGGTCACGTGACCCCTCAGGGGTGGGTCACGTGACCCCTCAGGGGTGGGTCACGTGACCCCTGTGGGGTGGGTAACGAGACCCCTCAGGGGTGGGTCACGTGACCCCTCAGGGGTGGGTCACGAGACCCCTCAGGGGTGGGTGACGTGACCCCTCAGGGGTGGTTTACGAGACCCCTCAGGGGTGGGTCATGTGACCCCTCAGGGGTGGGTCACGTGACCCCTCAGGGGTGGGTCACGTGACCCCTTTGGGGTGGGTCACAAGACCCCTCAGGGGTGGGTCACGTGACCCCTCAGGGGTGGGTGACGTGACCCCTCAACGGTGGTTCAGGAGACACGTCAAGGGTGGGTCCCGTGACCCGAGGGAGGCTTGTGGTGGGGAGCCTGAGTGCGCACGCGCGGCCCACTTATAGGCCCGAAATGAGCCAGCCGCGGCTCGGAGAAAAGCCATCTCCTGGGGTCCTCCCCATGTTCCTCCACTCCTCACGGAGGACCCCTTTACGGATGGAAGAAAAGGGGGATCTTCGCAGTGGTGGGTTGGGCCAGAGGGGTCTGCGGGTTTGCCTGCGCGAACGCCAGGTGCTCGCACAATGGGCCCAGGTGTTTGAGCCCCGTGGAGGCAGAGGGCTGCTTATTGCTGGATGATAGTGTCCTGCAGGGTTAAGGGAAGGCATGGGCACTCCCAGGGCGACAGAGGGCACCTGGCCTTTAGAGAGTTCCCTGGAAAATTCCCCGCCCAGGCCCCTGGTCCACAAGTCTATCCTGCGTACAGTGTCTGTGCGAGGCTGGGAGTGCTTCTGGGCAGTGTTCCCCAGGGGAAATCGCGTGGTCCTCTAGGTGGCAGGGAGGGCTCCTGTGTCCACGGACAGGTGCCCAGGGACCCTGTGGAACTGCTGTGACCTCTAAAGGGTGGGTCAGTTGAGCGGAGGGAGGTGTGTGCTTGGGAGCCTGAGTGCGCATGCGCAGCCCACGTATAGGCCCGAAACGAGCCAGCCGCGGCTCGGAGAAAAGCCATCTCCTGGGGGCCTCCCCATGTTCCTCCACTCCTCAAGCGTGACCCCTTTACGGATGGAAGAAAAGGGGGATCTTCGCAGTGGTGGGTTCGCGCCAGAGGGGTCTGCGGGTTTGCCTCCACGTATGCCAGGTGCCCGCACACCGGGCCCAGGTGTTTGAGCCCCGTGGAGGCAGAGGGCTGCTTATTGCTGGATGCAAGTGTCCTGCGGGGTGAAGGAACGGCATGGGCACTCCCCGGGCCACACAGGGCACCGGGCCCTTAGAGAGTTCCATGGGAAATCCCCCGCCCATGCCCCCGGTACCCAAGTCTGTCCTTAGCACACTGTCTGTGCGGGGCTGAAGGTACTGCTAGGCAGTGTGGCCTGTGGGAAATCGTGCGGTCCTCTGAGTGGCAGGGAGGGCTGCTGTTTCCCCGAACAGGTGCGCAGGGACCCTGTAAAACTGCTGTGACCCCTCAAGGGTGGGTCACGAGACCCCTCAAGGTTGGGTCACGTGACCCCAAAAGGGTAGGTCACGAGACCCCTCAAGGGTGGGTCACGTGACCCCAAAAGGGTAGGTCACGAGACCCCTCAGGGGTGGGTCACGTGACCCCTCAGGGGTGGGTCACGTGACCCCTGTGGGGTGGGTAACGAGACCCCTCAGGGGTGGGTCACGTGACCCCTCAGGGGTGGGTCACGAGACCCCTCAGGGGTGGGTCACGTGACCCCTCAGGGGTGGTTCACGAGACCCCTCAGGGGTGGGTCATGTGACCCCTCAGGTGTGGGTCACGTGACCCCTCAGGGGTGGGTCACGTGACCCCTGTGGGGTGGGTCACAAGACCCCTCAGGGGTGGGTCACGTGACCCCTCAGGGGTGGGTGACGTGACCCCTCAACGGTGGTTCAGGAGACACGTCAAGGGTGGGTCCCGTGACCCGAGGGAGGCTTGTGGTGGGGAGCCTGAGTGCGCACGCGCGGCCCACTTATAGGCCCGAAATGAGCCAGCCGCGGCTCGGAGAAAAGCCATCTCCTGGGGTCCTCCCCATGTTCCTCCACTCCTCACGGAGGACTCCTTTACGTATGGAAGAAAAGGGGGATCTTCGCAGTGGTGGGTTCGGGCCAGAGGGGTCTGCGGGTTTGCCTGCGCGAACGCCAGGTGCTCGCACAATGGGCCCAGGTGTTTGAGCCCCGTGGAGGCAGAGGGCTGCTTATTGCTGGATGATAGTGTCCTGCAGGGTTAAGGGAAGGCATGGGCACTCCCAGGGCGACAGAGGGCACCTGGCCTTTAGAGAGTTCCCTGGAAAATTCCCCGCCCAGGCCCCTGGTCCACAAGTCTATCCTGCGTACAGTGTCTGTGCGAGGCTGGGAGTGCTTCTGGGCAGTGTTCCCCAGGGGAAATCGTGTGGTCCTCTAGGTGGCAGGGAGGGCTCCTGTGTCCACGGACAGGTGCCCAGGGACCCTGTGGAACTGCTGTGACCTCTAAAGGGTGGGTCAGTTGAGCGGAGGGAGGTGTGTGCTTGGGAGCCTGAGTGCGCATGCGCGGTCCACGTATAGGCCCGAAACGAGCCAGCCGCGGCTCGGAGAAAAGCCATCTCCTGGGGGCCTCCCCATGTTCCTCCACTCCTCAAGCGTGACCCCTTTACGGATGGAAGAAAAGGGGGATCTTCGCAGTGGTGGGTTCGCGCCAGAGGGGTCTGCGGTTTTGCCTCCACGTACGCCAGGTGCCCGCACACCGGGCCCAGGTGTTTGAGCCCCGTGGAGGCAGAGGGCTGCTTATTGCTGGATGCAAGTGTCCTGCGGGGTGAAGGAACGGCATGGGCACTCCCCGGGCCACACAGGGCACCGGGCCCTTAGAGAGTTCCATGGGAAATCCCCCGCCCATGCCCCCGGTACCCAAGTCTGTCCTTAGCACACTGTCTGTGCGGGGCTGAAGGTACTGCTAGGCAGTGTGGCCTGTGGGAAATCGTGCGGTCCTCTGAGTGGCAGGGAGGGCTGCTGTTTCCCCGAACAGGTGCGCAGGGACCCTGTAAAACTGCAGTGACCCCTCAAGGGGGGGTCACGAGACCCCTCAAGGGTGGTCACGTGACCCCAAAAGGGTAGGTCACGAGACCCCTCAAGGGTGGGTCACGTGACCCCTCAGGGGTGGGTCACGTGACCCCTCAGGGGTGGGTCACGTGACCCCTCAGGGGTGGGTCACGTGACCCCTGTGGGGTGGGTAACGAGACCCCTCAGGGGTGGGTCACGTGACCCCTCAGGGGTGGGTCACGAGACCCCTCAGGGGTGGGTCACGTGACCCCTCAGGGGTGGTTCACGAGACCCCTCAGGGGTGGGTCATGTGACCCCTCAGGGGTGGGTCACGTGACCCCTCAGGGGTGGGTCACGTGACCCCTCAGGGGTGGGTGACGTGACCCCTCAACGGTGGTTCAGGAGACACGTCAAGGGTGGGTCCCGTGACCCGAGGGAGGCTTGTGGTGGGGAGCCTGAGTGCGCACGCGCGGCCCACTTATAGGCCCGAAATGAGCCAGCCGCGGCTCGGAGAAAAGCCATCTCCTGGGGTCCTCCCCATGTTCCTCCACTCCTCACGGAGGACCCCTTTACGGATGGAAGAAAAGGGGGATCTTCGCAGTGGTGGGTTCGGGCCAGAGGGGTCTGCGGGTTTGCCTGCGCGAACGCCAGGTGCTCGCACAATGGGCCCAGGTGTTTGAGCCCCGTGGAGGCAGAGGGCTGCTTATTGCTGGATGATAGTGTCCTGCAGGGTTAAGGGAAGGCATGGGCACTCCCAGGGCGACAGAGGGCACCTGGCCTTTAGAGAGTTCCCTGGAAAATTCCCCGCCCAGGCCCCTGGTCCACAAGTCTATCCTGCGTACAGTGTCTGTGCGAGGCTGGGAGTGCTTCTGGGCAGTGTTCCCCAGGGGAAATCGCGTGGTCCTCTAGGTGGCAGGGAGGGCTCCTGTGTCCACGGACAGGTGCCCAGGGACCCTGTGGAACTGCTGTGACCTCTAAAGGGTGGGTCAGTTGAGCGGAGGGAGGTGTGTGCTTGGGAGCCTGAGTGCGCATGCGCGGCCCACGTATAGGCCCGAAACGAGCCAGCCGCGGCTCGGAGAAAAGCCATCTCCTGGGGGCCTCCCCATGTTCCTCCACTCCTCAAGCGTGACCCCTTTACGGATGGAAGAAAAGGGGGATCTTCGCAGTGGTGGGTTCGCGCCAGAGGGGTCTGCGGGTTTGCCTCCACGTATGCCAGGTGCCCGCACACCGGGCCCAGGTGTTTGAGCCCCGTGGAGGCAGAGGGCTGCTTATTGCTGGATGCAAGTGTCCTGCGGGGTGAAGGAACGGCATGGGCACTCCCCGGGCCACACAGGGCACCGGGCCCTTAGAGAGTTCCATGGGAAATCCCCCGCCCATGCCCCCGGTACCCAAGTCTGTCCTTAGCACACTGTCTGTGCGGGGCTGAAGGTACTGCTAGGCAGTGTGGCCTGTGGGAAATCGTGCGGTCCTCTGAGTGGCAGGGAGGGCTGCTGTTTCCCCGAACAGGTGCGCAGGGACCCTGTAAAACTGCAGTGACCCTCAGGGGTGGGTCACGTGACCCCTGTGGGGTGGGTCACAAGACCCCTCAGGGGTGGGTCACGAGACCCCTCAGGGGTGGGTGACGTGACCCCTCAACGGTGGTTCAGGAGACACGTCAAGGGTGGGTCCCGTGACCCGAGGGAGGCTTGTGGTGGGGAGCCTGAGTGCGCAGACGCGGCCCACTTATAGGCCCGAAATGAGCCAGCCGCGGCTCGGAGAAAATCCATCTCCTGGGGGCCTCCCCATGTTCCTCCACTCCTCACGGAGGACCCCTTTACGGATGGAAGAAAAGGGGGATCTTCGCAGTGGTGGGTTCGGGCCAGAGGGGTCTGCGGGTTTGCCTGCGCGAACGCCAGGTGCTCGCACAATGGGCCCAGGTGTTTGAGCCCCGTGGAGGCAGAGGGCTGCTTATTGCTGGATGATAGTGTCCTGCAGGGTTAAGGGAAGGCATGGGCACTCCCAGGGCGACAGAGGGCACCTGGCCTTTAGAGAGTTCCCTGGAAAATTCCCCGCCCAGGCCCCTGGTCCACAAGTCTATCCTGCGTACAGTGTCTGTGCGAGGCTGGGAGTGCTTCTGGGCAGTGTTCCCCAGGGGAAATCGTGTGGTCCTCTAGGTGGCAGGGAGGGCTCCTGTGTCCACGGACAGGTGCCCAGGGACCCTGTGGAACTGCTGTGACCTCTAAAGGGTGGGTCAGTTGAGCGGAGGGAGGTGTGTGCTTGGGAGCCTGAGTGCGCATGCGCGGCCCACGTATAGGCCCGAAACGAGCCAGCCGCGGCTCGGAGAAAAGCCATCTCCTGGGGGCCTCCCCATGTTCCTCCACTCCTCAAGCGTGACCCCTTTACGGATGGAAGAAAAGGGGGATCTTCGCAGTGGTGGGTTCGCGCCAGGGGGGTCTGCGGGTTTGCCTCCACGTACGCCAGGTGCCCGCACACCGGGCCCAGGTGTTTGAGCCCCGTGGAGGCAGAGGGCTGCTTATTGCTGGATGCAAGTGTCCTGCGGGGTCAAGGAACGGCATGGGCACTCCCCGGGCCACACAGGGCACCGGGCCCTTAGAGAGTTCCATGGGAAATCCCCCGCCCATGCCCCCGGTACCCAAGTCTGTCCTTAGCACACTGTCTGTGCGGGGCTGAAGGTACTGCTAGGCAGTGTGGCCTGTGGGAAATCGTGCGGTCCTCTGAGTGGCAGGGAGGGCTGCTGTTTCCCCGAACAGGTGCGCAGGGACCCTGTAAAACTGCTGTGACCCCTCAAGGGTGGGTCACGAGACCCCTCAAGGGTGGGTCACGTGACCCCAAAAGGGTAGGTCACGAGACCCCTCAAGGGTGGGTCACGTGACCCCAAAAGGGTAGGTCACGAGACCCCTCAGGGGTGGGTCACGTGACCCCTCAGGGGTGGGTCACGTGACCCCTGTGGGGTGGGTAACGAGACCCCTCAGGGGTGGGTCACGTGACCCCAAAAGGGTAGGTCACGAGACCCCTCAAGGGTGGGTCACGTGACCCCTCAGGGGTGGGTCACGTGACCACTCAGGGGTGGGTCACGTGACCCCTGTGGGGTGGGTAACGAGACCCCTCAGGGGTGGGTCACGTGACCCCTCAGGGGTGGGTCACGAGACCCCTCAGGGGTGGGTCACGTGACCCCTCAGGGGTGGTTCACGAGACCCCTCAGGGGTGGGTCATGTGACCCCTCAGGGGTGGGTCACGTGACCCCTCAGGGGTGGGTCACGTGACCCCTGTGGGGTGGGTCACAAGACCCCTCAGGGGTGGGTCACGTGACCCCTCAGGGGTGGGTGACGTGACCCCTCAACGGTGGTTCAGGAGACACGTCAAGGGTGGGTCCCGTGACCCGATGGAGGCTTGTGGTGGGGAGCCTGAGTGCGCACGCGCGGCCCACTTATAGGCCCGAAATGAGCCAGCCGCGGCTCGGAGAAAAGCCATCTCCTGGGGTCCTCCCCATGTTCCTCCACTCCTCACGGAGGACCCCTTTACGGATGGAAGAAAAGGGGGATCTTCGCAGTGGTGGGTTCGGGCCAGAGGGGTCTGCGGGTTTGCCTGCGCGAACGCCAGGTGCTCGCACAATGGGCCCAGGTGTTTGAGCCCCGTGGAGGCAGAGGGCTGCTTATTGCTGGATGATAGTGTCCTGCAGGGTTAAGGGAAGGCATGGGCACTCCCAGGGCGACAGAGGGCACCTGGCCTTTAGAGAGTTCCCTGGAAAATTCCCCGCCCAGGCCCCTGGTCCACAAGTCTATCCTGCGTACAGTGTCTGTGCGAGGCTGGGAGTGCTTCTGGGCAGTGTTCCCCAGGGGAAATCGCGTGGTCCTCTAAGTGGCAGGGAGGGCTCCTGTGTCCACGGACCGGTGCCCAGGGACCCTGTGGAACTGCTGTGACCTCTAAAGGGTGGGTCAGTTGAGCGGAGGGAGGTGTGTGCTTGGGAGCCTGAGTGCGCATGCGCGGCCCACGTATAGGCCCGAAACGAGCCAGCCGCGGCTCGGAGAAAAGCCATCTCCTGGGGGCCTCCCCATGTTCCTCCACTCCTCAAGCGTGACCCCTTTACGGATGGAAGAAAAGGGGGATCTTCGCAGTGGTGGGTTCGCGCCAGAGGGGTCTGCGGGTTTGCCTCCACGTACGCCAGGTGCCCGCACACCGGGCCCAGGTGTTTGAGCCCCGTGGAGGCAGAGGGCTGCTTATTGCTGGATGCAAGTGTCCTGCGGGGTGAAGGAACGGCATGGGCACTCCCCGGGCCACACAGGGCACCGGGCCCTTAGAGAGTTCCATGGGAAATCCCCCGCCCATGCCCCCGGTACCCAAGTCTGTCCTTAGCACACTGTCTGTGCGGGACTGAAGGTACTGCTAGGCAGTGTGGCCTGTGGGAAATCGTGCGGTCCTCTGAGTGGCAGGGAGGGCTGCTGTTTCCCCGAACAGGTGCGCAGGGACCCTGTAAAACTGCAGTGACCCCTCAAGGGGGGGTCACGAGACCCCTCAAGGGTGGTCACGTGACCCCAAAAGGGTAGGTCACGAGACCCCTCAAGGGTGGGTCACGTGACCCCTCAGGGGTGGGTCACGTGACCCCTCAGGGGTGGGTCACGTGACCCCTGTGGGGTGGGTAACGAGACCCCTCAGGGGTGGGTCACGTGACCCCTCAGGGGTGGGTCACGAGACCCCTCAGGGGTGGGTCACGTGACCCCTCAGGGGTGGTTCACGAGACCCCTCAGGGGTGGGTCATGTGACCCCTCAGGGGTGGGTCACGTGACCCCTCAGGGGTGGGTCACGTGACCCCTGTGGGGTGGGTCACAAGACCCCTCAGGGGTGGGTCACGTGACCCCTCAGGGGTGGGTGACGTGACCCCTCAACGGTGGTTCAGGAGACACGTCAAGGGTGGGTCCCGTGACCCGATGGAGGCTTGTGGTGGGGAGCCTGAGTGCGCACGCGCGGCCCACTTATAGGCCCGAAATGAGCCAGCCGCGGCTCGGAGAAAAGCCATCTCCTGGGGTCCTCCCCATGTTCCTCCACTCCTCACGGAGGACCCCTTTACGGATGGAAGAAAAGGGGGATCTTCGCAGTGGTGGGTTCGGGCCAGAGGGGTCTGCGGGTTTGCCTGCGCGAACGCCAGGTGCTCGCACAATGGGCCCAGGTGTTTGAGCCCCGTGGAGGCAGAGGGCTGCTTATTGCTGGATGATAGTGTCCTGCAGGGTTAAGGGAAGGCATGGGCACTCCCAGGGCGACAGAGGGCACCTGGCCTTTAGAGAGTTCCCTGGAAAATTCCCCGCCCAGGCCCCTGGTCCACAAGTCTATCCTGCGTACAGTGTCTGTGCGAGGCTGGGAGTGCTTCTGGGCAGTGTTCCCCAGGGGAAATCGCGTGGTCCTCTAAGTGGCAGGGAGGGCTCCTGTGTCCACGGACAGGTGCCCAGGGACCCTGTGGAACTGCTGTGACCTCTAAAGGGTGGGTCAGTTGAGCGGAGGGAGGTGTGTGCTTGGGAGCCTGAGTGCGCATGCGCAGCCCACGTATAGGCCCGAAACGAGCCAGCCGCGGCTCGGAGAAAAGCCATCTCCTGGGGGCCTCCCCATGTTCCTCCACTCCTCAAGCGTGACCCCTTTACGGATGGAAGAAAAGGGGGATCTTCGCAGTGGTGGGTTCGCGCCAGAGGGGTCTGCGGGTTTGCCTCCACGTATGCCAGGTGCCCGCACACCGGGCCCAGGTGTTTGAGCCCCGTGGAGGCAGAGGGCTGCTTATTGCTGGATGCAAGTGTCCTGCGGGGTGAAGGAACGGCATGGGCACTCCTCGGGCCACACAGGGCACCGGGCCCTTAGAGAGTTCCATGGGAAATCCCCCGCCCATGCCCCCGGTACCCAAGTCTGTCCTTAGCACACTGTCTGTGCGGGGCTGAAGGTACTGCTAGGCAGTGTGGCCTGTGGGAAATCGTGCGGTCCTCTTAGTGGCAGGGAGGGCTGCTGTTTCCCCGAACAGGTGCGCAGGGACCCTGTAAAACTGCAGTGACCCCTCAAGGGGGGGTCACGAGACCCCTCAAGGGTGGTCACGTGACCCCAAAAGGGTAGGTCACGAGACCCCTCAAGGGTGGGTCACGTGACCCCTCAGGGGTGGGTCACGTGACCCCTCAGGGGTGGGTCACGAGACCCCTCAGGGGTGGGTCACGTGACCCCTCAGGGGTGGGTCACGTGACCCCTCAGGGGTGGGTCACGAGACCCCTCAGGTGTGGGTCACGTGACCCCTCAGGGGTGGGTCACGAGACCCCTCAGGGGTGGGTCACGTGACCCCTCAGGGGTGGGTCACGTGACCCCTCAGGGGTGGGTCACGTGACCCCTGTGGGGTGGGTCACAAGACCCCTCAGGGGTGGGTCACGAGACCCCTCAGGGGTGGGTGACGTGACCCCTCAACGGTGGTTCAGGAGACACGTCAAGGGTGGGTCCCGTGACCCGAGGGAGGCTTGTGGTGGGGAGCCTGAGTGCGCAGACGCGGCCCACTTATAGGCCCGAAATGAGCCAGCCGCGGCTCGGAGAAAATCCATCTCCTGGGGGCCTCCCCATGTTCCTCCACTCCTCACGGAGGACCCCTTTACGGATGGAAGAAAAGGGGGATCTTCGCAGTGGTGGGTTCGGGCCAGAGGGGTCTGCGGGTTTGCCTGCGCGAACGCCAGGTGCTCGCACAATGGGCCCAGGTGTTTGAGCCCCGTGGAGGCAGAGGGCTGCTTATTGCTGGATGATAGTGTCCTGCAGGGTTAAGGGAAGGCATGGGCACTCCCAGGGCGACAGAGGGCACCTGGCCTTTAGAGAGTTCCCTGGAAAATTCCCCGCCCAGGCCCCTGGTCCACAAGTCTATCCTGCGTACAGTGTCTGTGCGAGGCTGGGAGTGCTTCTGGGCAGTGTTCCCCAGGGGAAATCGCGTGGTCCTCTAGGTGGCAGGGAGGGCTCCTGTGTCCACGGACAGGTGCCCAGGGACCCTGTGGAACTGCTGTGACCTCTAAAGGGTGGGTCAGTTGAGCGGAGGGAGGTGTGTGCTTGGGAGCCTGAGTGCGCATGCGCGGCCCACGTATAGGCCCGAAACGAGCCAGCCGCGGCTCGGAGAAAAGCCATCTCCTGGGGGCCTCCCCATGTTCCTCCACTCCTCAAGCGTGACCCCTTTACGGATGGAAGAAAAGGGGGATCTTCGCAGTGGTGGGTTCGCGCCAGAGGGGTCTGCGGGTTTGCCTCCACGTACGCCAGGTGCCCGCACACCGGGCCCAGGTGTTTGAGCCCCGTGGAGGCAGAGGGCTGCTTATTGCTGGATGCAAGTGTCCTGCGGGGTGAAGGAACGGCATGGGCACTCCCCGGGCCACACAGGGCACCGGGCCCTTAGAGAGTTCCATGGGAAATCCCCCGCCCATGCCCCCGGTACCCAAGTCTGTCCTTAGCACACTGTCTGTGCGGGACTGAAGGTACTGCTAGGCAGTGTGGCCTGTGGGAAATCGTGCGGTCCTCTGAGTGGCAGGGAGGGCTGCTGTTTCCCCGAACAGGTGCGCAGGGACCCTGTAAAACTGCAGTGACCCCTCAAGGGGGGGTCACGTGACCCCTCAGGGGTGGGTCACGTGACCCCTCAGGGGTGGGTCACGTGACCCCTCAGGGGTGGGTCACGTGACCCCTGTGGGGTGGGTAACGAGACCCCTCAGGGGTGGGTCACGTGACCCCTCAGGGGTGGGTCACGAGACCCCTCAGGGGTGGGTCACGTGACCCCTCAGGGGTGGTTCACGAGACCCCTCAGGGGTGGGTCATGTGACCCCTCAGGGGTGGGTCACGTGACCCCTCAGGGGTGGGTCACGTGACCCCTGTGGGGTGGGTCACAAGACCCCTCAGGGGTGGGTCACGTGACCCCTCAGGGGTGGGTGACGTGACCCCTCAACGGTGGTTCAGGAGACACGTCAAGGGTGGGTCCCGTGACCCGATGGAGGCTTGTGGTGGGGAGCCTGAGTGCGCACGCGCGGCCCACTTATAGGCCCGAAATGAGCCAGCCGCGGCTCGGAGAAAAGCCATCTCCTGGGGTCCTCCCCATGTTCCTCCACTCCTCACGGAGGACCCCTTTACGGATGGAAGAAAAGGGGGATCTTCGCAGTGGTGGGTTCGGGCCAGAGGGGTCTGCGGGTTTGCCTGCGCGAACGCCAGGTGCTCGCACAATGGGCCCAGGTGTTTGAGCCCCGTGGAGGCAGAGGGCTGCTTATTGCTGGATGATAGTGTCCTGCAGGGTTAAGGGAAGGCATGGGCACTCCCAGGGCGACAGAGGGCACCTGGCCTTTAGAGAGTTCCCTGGAAAATTCCCCGCCCAGGCCCCTGGTCCACAAGTCTATCCTGCGTACAGTGTCTGTGCCCGGCTGGGAGTGCTTCTGGGCAGTGTTCCCCAGGGGAAATCGCGTGGTCCTCTAAGTGGCAGGGAGGGCTCCTGTGTCCACGGACAGGTGCCCAGGGACCCTGTGGAACTGCTGTGACCTCTAAAGGGTGGGTCAGTTGAGCGGAGGGAGGTGTGTGCTTGGGAGCCTGAGTGCGCATGCGCAGCCCACGTATAGGCCCGAAACGAGCCAGCCGCGGCTCGGAGAAAAGCCATCTCCTGGGGGCCTCCCCATGTTCCTCCACTCCTCAAGCGTGACCCCTTTACGGATGGAAGAAAAGGGGGATCTTCGCAGTGGTGGGTTCGCGCCAGAGGGGTCTGCGGGTTTGCCTCCACGTATGCCAGGTGCCCGCACACCGGGCCCAGGTGTTTGAGCCCCGTGGAGGCAGAGGGCTGCTTATTGCTGGATGCAAGTGTCCTGCGGGGTGAAGGAACGGCATGGGCACTCCCCGGGCCACACAGGGCACCGGGCCCTTAGAGAGTTCCATGGGAAATCCCCCGCCCATGCCCCCGGTACCCAAGTCTGTCCTTAGCACACTGTCTGTGCGGGGCTGAAGGTACTGCTAGGCAGTGTGGGCTGTGGGAAATCGTGCGGTCCTCTGAGTGGCAGGGAGGGCTGCTGTTTCCCCGAACAGGTGCGCAGGGACCCTGTAAAACTGCAGTGACCCCTCAAGGGGGGGTCACGAGACCCCTCAAGGGTGGTCACGTGACCCCAAAAGGGTAGGTCACGAGACCCCTCAAGGGTGGGTCACGTGACCCCTCAGGGGTGGGTCACGTGACCCCTCAGGGGTGGGTCACGAGACCCCTCAGGGGTGGGTCACGTGACCCCTCAGGGGTGGGTCACGAGACCCCTCAGGTGTGGGTCACGTGACCCCTCAGGGGTGGGTCACGTGACCCCTCAGGGGTGGGTCACGAGACCCCTCAGGGGTGGGTCACGTGACCCCTCAGGGGTGGGTCACGTGACCCCTGTGGGGTGGGTCACAAGACCCCTCAGGGGTGGGTCACGAGACCCCTCAGGGGTGGGTGACGTGACCCCTCAACGGTGGTTCAGGAGACACGTCAAGGGTGGGTCCCGTGACCCGAGGGAGGCTTGTGGTGGGGAGCCTGAGTGCGCAGATGCGGCCCACTTATAGGCCCGAAATGAGCCAGCCGCGGCTCGGAGAAAATCCATCTCCTGGGGGCCTCCCCATGTTCCTCCACTCCTCACGGAGGACCCCTTTACGGATGGAAGAAAAGGGGGATCTTCGCAGTGGTGGGTTCGGGCCAGAGGGGTCTGCGGGTTTGCCTGCGCGAACGCCAGGTGCTCGCACAATGGGCCCAGGTGTTTGAGCCCCGTGGAGGCAGAGGGCTGCTTATTGCTGGATGATAGTGTCCTGCAGGGTTAAGGGAAGGCATGGGCACTCCCAGGGTGACAGAGGGCACCTGGCCTTTAGAGAGTTCCCTGGAAAATTCCCCGCCCAGGCCCCTGGTCCACAAGTCTATCCTGCGTACAGTGTCTGTGCGAGGCTGGGAGTGCTTCTGGGCAGTGTTCCCCAGGGGAAATCGCGTGGTCCTCTAGGTGGCAGGGAGGGCTCCTGTGTCCACGGACAGGTGCCCAGGGACCCTGTGGAACTGCTGTGACCTCTAAAGGGTGGGTCAGTTGAGCGGAGGGAGGTGTGTGCTTGGGAGCCTGAGTGCGCATGGGCGGCCCACGTATAGGCCCGAAACGAGCCAGCCGCGGCTCGGAGAAAAGCCATCTCCTGGGGGCCTCCCCATGTTCCTCCACTCCTCAAGCGTGACCCCTTAACGGATGGAAGAAAAGGGGGATCTTCGCAGTGGTGGGTTCGCGCCAGAGGGGTCTGCGGGTTTGCCTCCACGTATGCCAGGTGCCCGCACACCGGGCCCAGGTGTTTGAGCCCCGTGGAGGCAGAGGGCTGCTTATTGCTGGATGCAAGTGTCCTGCGGGGTGAAGGAACGGCATGGGTACTCCCCGGGCCACACAGGGCACCGGGCCCTTAGAGAGTTCCATGGGAAATCCCCCTCCCATGCCCCCGGTACCCAAGTCTGTCCTTAGCACACTGTCTGTGCGGGGCTGAAGGTACTGCTAGGCAGTGTGGCCTGTGGGAAATCGTGCGGTCCTCTGAGTGGCAGGGAGGGCTGCTGTTTCCCCGAACAGGTGCTCAGGGACCTTGTAAAACTGCAGTGACCCCTCAAGGGGGGGTCACGAGACCCCTCAAGGGTGGTCACGTGACCCCAAAAGGGTAGGTCACGAGACCCCTCAAGGGTGGGTCACGTGACCCCTCAGGGGTGGGTCACGTGACCCCTCAGGGGTGGGTCACGAGACCCCTCAGGGGTGGGTCACGTGACCCCTCAGGGGTGGGTCACGTGACCCCTCAGGGGTGGGTCACGAGACCCCTCAGGGGTGGGTCACGTGACCCCTCAGGGGTGGGTCACGTGACCCCTCAGGGGTGGGTAACGAGACCCCTCAGGGGTGGGTCACGTGACCCCTCAGGGGTGGGTCACGTGACCCCTCAGGGGTGGGTCACGTGACCCCTGTGGGGTGGGTCACGAGACCCCTCAGGGGTGGGTCACGTGACCCCTCAGGGGTGGGTGACGTGACCCCTCAACGGTGGTTCAGGAGTCACGTCAAGGGTGGGTCCCGTGACCCTAGGGAGGCTTGTGGTGGGGAGCCTGAGTGCGCACGCCCGGCCCACTTATAGGCCCGAAATGAGCCAGCCGCGGCTCGGAGAAAAGCCATCTCCTGGGGGCCTCCCCATGTTCCTCCACTCCTCAAGGAGGACCCCTTTACGGATGGAAGAAAAGGGGGATCTTCGCAGTGGTGGGTTCGCGCCAGAGGGGTCTGCGGGTTTGCCTCCACGTACGCCAGGTGCCCGCACACCGGGCCCAGGTGTTTGAGCCCTATGGAGGGAGAGGGCTGCTTATTGCTGGATGCAAGTGTCCTGCGGGGTCAAGGAACGGCATGTGCACTCCCAGGGCCACACAGGGCACCGGGCCCTTAGAGAGTTCCATGGGAAATCCCCCGCCCATGCCCCCGGTACCCAAGTCTGTCCTTAGCACACTGTCTGTGCGGGACTGAAGGTACTGCTAGGCAGTGTGGCCTGTGGGAAATCGTGCGGTCCTCTGAGTGGCAGGGAGGGCTGCTGTTTCACCGAACAGGTGCGCAGGGACCCTGTAAAACTGCTGTGACCCCACAAGGGTGGGTCACGAGACCCCTCAAGGGTGGGTCAAGTGACCCCAAAAGGGTAGGTCACGAGACCCCTCAAGGGTGGGTCACGTGACCCCTCAGGGGTGGGTCACGAGACCCCTCAGGAGTGGGTCACGTGACCCCTCAGGAGTGGGTCACGAGACCCCTCAGGGGTGGGTCACGTGACCCCTCAGGGGTGGGTCACGTGACCCCTGTGGGGTGGGTCATGAGACCCCTCAGGGGTGGGTCACGTGACCCCTCAGGGGTGGGTGACGTCACCCCTCAACTGTGGTTCAGGAGACACGTCAAGGGTGTGGGTCCCGTGACCCGAGGGAGGCTTGTGGTGGGGAGCCTGAGTGCGCACGCGCGGCCCACTTATAGGCCCGAAATGAGCCAGCCGCGGCTCGGAGAAAAGCCATCTCCTGGGGGCCTCCCCATGTTCTTCCACTCCTCAAGCGTGACCCCTTTACGGATGGAAGAAAAGGGGGATATTCGCAGTGGTGGGTTCGCGCCAGAGGGGTCTGCGGGTTTGCCTCCAGGTACACCAGGTGCCCGCACACCAGGCCCAGGTGTTTGAGCCCCGTGGAGGCAGAGGGCTGCTTATTGCTGGATGCAAGTGTCCTGCGGGGTCAAGGAACGGCATGGGCACTCCCCGGGCCACACAGGGCACCGGGCCCTTAGAGAGTTCCATGGGAAATCCCCCGCCCATGCCCCCGGTACCCAAGTCTGTCCTTAGCACACTGTCTGTGCGGGGCTGAAGGTACTGCTAGGCAGTGTGGCCTGTGGGAAATCGTGCGGTCCTGTGAGTGGCAGGGAGGGCTGCTGTTTCCCCGAACAGGTGCGCAGGGACCCTGTAAAACTGCTGTGATTTCTCAAGGTGGGTCATGTGACCCCTCAAGGTTGGGTCACGTGAACCCCCAAGGGTGGGTCACGTGACACCTCGGGGGTGGGGCACGTGACCTCCCAGGGGTGGGTCACGAGACCCCTCAAGGGTGGGTCACGGGACCCCTCAGGTGTGGGTCACGGGACCCCAAAAGAGTGGGTCACGTGACCCCAAAAGGGTAGGTCACGAGACCTCTCAAGGGTGGGTCACGTGACCCCTCAGGGGTGGGTCACGTGACCCCTCAGGGGTGGGTCACGAGACCCCTCAGGTGTGGGTCACGTGACCCCTCAGGGGTGGCTCCCGTGACCCCTCAGGGGTGGGTGACGTGACCCCTCAACCGTGGTTCAGGAGACACGTCAAGGGTGGGTCCCGTGACCCGAGGGAGGCTTGTGGTGGGGAGCCTGAGTGCGCACGCGCGGCCCACTTATAGGCCCGAAATGAGCCAGCCGCGGCTCGGAGGAAAGCCATCTCCTGGGGGCCTCCCCATGGTCCTCCACTCCTCAAGGAGGACCCCTTTACGGATGGAAGAAAAGGGGGATCTTCGCAGTGGTGGGTTCGGGCCAGAGGGGTCCGCGGGTTTGCCTGCACATACGCCAGGTGCTCGCACAACGGGCCCAGGTGTTTGAGCCCCGTGGAGGCTGAGGGCTGCTTATTGCTGGATGATAGTGTCCTGCAGGGTTAAGGGAAGGCGTGGGCACTCCCAGGGCGACAGAGGGCACCTGGCCTTTAGAGAGTTCCCTGGAAAATTCCCCGCCCAGGCCCCTGGTCCACAAGTCTATCCTGCGTACAGTGTCTGTGCGAGGCTGGGAGTGCTTCTGGGCAGTGTTCCCCAGGGGAATTCGCGTGGTCCTCTAGGCGGCAGGGAGGGCTCCTGTGTCCACGGACAGGTGCCCAGGGACCCTGTGGAACTGCTGTCACCTCTAAAAGGTGGGTCAGGTGAGCCGAGGGAGGTGTGTGCTTGGGAGCCTGAGTGCGCATGCGCGGCCCACGTATAGGCCCGAAACGAGCCAGCCGCGGCTCGGAGAAAAGCCATCTCCTGGGGGCCTCCCCATGTTCCTCCACTCCTCAAGCGTGACCCCTTTACGGATGGAAGAAAAGGGGGATCTTCGCAGTGGTGGGTTCGCGCCAGAGGGGTCTGCGGGTTTGCCTCCACGTACGCCAGGTGCCCGCACACCGGGCCCAGGTGTTTGAGCCCCGTGGAGGCAGAGGGCTGCTTATTGCTGGATGCAAGTGTCCTGCGGGGTGAAGGAACGGCATGGGCACTCCCCGGGCCACACAGGGCACCGGGCCCTTAGAGAGTTCCATGGGAAATCCCCCGCCCATGCCCCCGGTACCCAAGTCTGTCCTTAGCACACTGTCTGTGCGGGACTGAAGGTACTGCTAGGCAGTGTGGCCTGTGGGAAATCGTGCGGTCCTCTGAGTGGCAGGGAGGGCTGCTGTTTCCCCGAACAGGTGCGCAGGGACCCTGTAAAACTGCAGTGACCCCTCAAGGGGGGGTCACGAGACCCCTCAAGGGTGGTCACGTGACCCCAAAAGGGTAGGTCACGAGACCCCTCAAGGGTGGGTCACGTGACCCCTCAGGGGTGGGTCACGTGACCCCTCAGGGGTGGGTCACGTGACCCCTGTGGGGTGGGTAACGAGACCCCTCAGGGGTGGGTCACGTGACCCCTCAGGGGTGGGTCACGAGACCCCTCAGGGGTGGGTCACGTGACCCCTCAGGGGTGGTTCACGAGACCCCTCAGGGGTGGGTCATGTGACCCCTCAGGGGTGGGTCACGTGACCCCTCAGGGGTGGGTCACGTGACCCCTGTGGGGTGGGTCACAAGACCCCTCAGGGGTGGGTCACGTGACCCCTCAGGGGTGGGTGACGTGACCCCTCAACGGTGGTTCAGGAGACACGTCAAGGGTGGGTCCCGTGACCCGATGGAGGCTTGTGGTGGGGAGCCTGAGTGCGCACGCGCGGCCCACTTATAGGCCCGAAATGAGCCAGCCGCGGCTCGGAGAAAAGCCATCTCCTGGGGTCCTCCCCATGTTCCTCCACTCCTCACGGAGGACCCCTTTACGGATGGAAGAAAAGGGGGATCTTCGCAGTGGTGGGTTCGGGCCAGAGGGGTCTGCGGGTTTGCCTGCGCGAACGCCAGGTGCTCGCACAATGGGCCCAGGTGTTTGAGCCCCGTGGAGGCAGAGGGCTGCTTATTGCTGGATGATAGTGTCCTGCAGGGTTAAGGGAAGGCATGGGCACTCCCAGGGCGACAGAGGGCACCTGGCCTTTAGAGAGTTCCCTGGAAAATTCCCCGCCCAGGCCCCTGGTCCACAAGTCTATCCTGCGTACAGTGTCTGTGCGAGGCTGGGAGTGCTTCTGGGCAGTGTTCCCCAGGGGAAATCGCGTGGTCCTCTAAGTGGCAGGGAGGGCTCCTGTGTCCACGGACAGGTGCCCAGGGACCCTGTGGAACTGCTGTGACCTCTAAAGGGTGGGTCAGTTGAGCGGAGGGAGGTGTGTGCTTGGGAGCCTGAGTGCGCATGCGCAGCCCACGTATAGGCCCGAAACGAGCCAGCCGCGGCTCGGAGAAAAGCCATCTCCTGGGGGCCTCCCCATGTTCCTCCACTCCTCAAGCGTGACCCCTTTACGGATGGAAGAAAAGGGGGATCTTCGCAGTGGTGGGTTCGCGCCAGAGGGGTCTGCGGGTTTGCCTCCACGTACGCCAGGTGCCCGCACACCGGGCCCAGGTGTTTGAGCCCCGTGGAGGCAGAGGGCTGCTTATTGCTGGATGCAAGTGTCCTGCGGGGTGAAGGAACGGCATGGGCACTCCCCGGGCCACACAGGGCACCGGGCCCTTAGAGAGTTCCATGGGAAATCCCCCGCCCATGCCCCCGGTACCCAAGTCTGTCCTTAGCACACTGTCTGTGCGGGACTGAAGGTACTGCTAGGCAGTGTGGCCTGTGGGAAATCGTGCGGTCCTCTGAGTGGCAGGGAGGGCTGCTGTTTCCCCGAACAGGTGCGCAGGGACCCTGTAAAACTGCAGTGACCCCTCAAGGGGGGGTCACGAGACCCCTCAAGGGTGGTCACGTGACCCCAAAAGGGTAGGTCACGAGACCCCTCAAGGGTGGGTCACGTGACCCCTCAGGGGTGGGTCACGTGACCCCTCAGGGGTGGGTCACGTGACCCCTGTGGGGTGGGTAACGAGACCCCTCAGGGGTGGGTCACGTGACCCCTCAGGGGTGGGTCACGAGACCCCTCAGGGGTGGGTCACGTGACCCCTCAGGGGTGGTTCACGAGACCCCTCAGGGGTGGGTCATGTGACCCCTCAGGGGTGGGTCACGTGACCCCTCAGGGGTGGGTCACGTGACCCCTGTGGGGTGGGTCACAAGACCCCTCAGGGGTGGGTCACGTGACCCCTCAGGGGTGGGTGACGTGACCCCTCAACGGTGGTTCAGGAGACACGTCAAGGGTGGGTCCCGTGACCCGATGGAGGCTTGTGGTGGGGAGCCTGAGTGCGCACGCGCGGCCCACTTATAGGCCCGAAATGAGCCAGCCGCGGCTCGGAGAAAAGCCATCTCCTGGGGTCCTCCCCATGTTCCTCCACTCCTCACGGAGGACCCCTTTACGGATGGAAGAAAAGGGGGATCTTCGCAGTGGTGGGTTCGGGCCAGAGGGGTCTGCGGGTTTGCCTGCGCGAACGCCAGGTGCTCGCACAATGGGCCCAGGTGTTTGAGCCCCGTGGAGGCAGAGGGCTGCTTATTGCTGGATGATAGTGTCCTGCAGGGTTAAGGGAAGGCATGGGCACTCCCAGGGCGACAGAGGGCACCTGGCCTTTAGAGAGTTCCCTGGAAAATTCCCCGCCCAGGCCCCTGGTCCACAAGTCTATCCTGCGTACAGTGTCTGTGCGAGGCTGGGAGTGCTTCTGGGCAGTGTTCCCCAGGGGAAATCGCGTGGTCCTCTAAGTGGCAGGGAGGGCTCCTGTGTCCACGGACAGGTGCCCAGGGACCCTGTGGAACTGCTGTGACCTCTAAAGGGTGGGTCAGTTGAGCGGAGGGAGGTGTGTGCTTGGGAGCCTGAGTGCGCATGCGCAGCCCACGTATAGGCCCGAAACGAGCCAGCCGCGGCTCGGAGAAAAGCCATCTCCTGGGGGCCTCCCCATGTTCCTCCACTCCTCAAGCGTGACCCCTTTACGGATGGAAGAAAAGGGGGATCTTCGCAGTGGTGGGTTCGCGCCAGAGGGGTCTGCGGGTTTGCCTCCACGTATGCCAGGTGCCCGCACACCGGGCCCAGGTGTTTGAGCCCCGTGGAGGCAGAGGGCTGCTTATTGCTGGATGCAAGTGTCCTGCGGGGTGAAGGAACGGCATGGGCACTCCCCGGGCCACACAGGGCACCGGGCCCTTAGAGAGTTCCATGGGAAATCCCCCGCCCATGCCCCCGGTACCCAAGTCTGTCCTTAGCACACTGTCTGTGCGGGGCTGAAGGTACTGCTAGGCAGTGTGGCCTGTGGGAAATCGTGCGGTCCTCTTAGTGGCAGGGAGGGCTGCTGTTTCCCCGAACAGGTGCGCAGGGACCCTGTAAAACTGCAGTGACCCCTCAAGGGGGGGTCACGAGACCCCTCAAGGGTGGTCACGTGACCCCAAAAGGGTAGGTCACGAGACCCCTCAAGGGTGGGTCACGTGACCCCTCAGGGGTGGGTCACGTGACCCCTCAGGGGTGGGTCACGAGACCCCTCAGGGGTGGGTCACGTGACCCCTCAGGGGTGGGTCACGTGACCCCTCAGGGGTGGGTCACGAGACCCCTCAGGTGTGGGTCACGTGACCCCTCAGGGGTGGGTCACGAGACCCCTCAGGGGTGGGTCACGTGACCCCTCAGGGGTGGGTCACGTGACCCCTCAGGGGTGGGTCACGTGACCCCTGTGGGGTGGGTCACAAGACCCCTCAGGGGTGGGTCACGAGACCCCTCAGGGGTGGGTGACGTGACCCCTCAACGGTGGTTCAGGAGACACGTCAAGGGTGGGTCCCGTGACCCGAGGGAGGCTTGTGGTGGGGAGCCTGAGTGCGCAGACGCGGCCCACTTATAGGCCCGAAATGAGCCAGCCGCGGCTCGGAGAAAATCCATCTCCTGGGGGCCTCCCCATGTTCCTCCACTCCTCACGGAGGACCCCTTTACGGATGGAAGAAAAGGGGGATCTTCGCAGTGGTGGGTTCGGGCCAGAGGGGTCTGCGGGTTTGCCTGCGCGAACGCCAGGTGCTCGCACAATGGGCCCAGGTGTTTGAGCCCCGTGGAGGCAGAGGGCTGCTTATTGCTGGATGATAGTGTCCTGCAGGGTTAAGGGAAGGCATGGGCACTCCCAGGGCGACAGAGGGCACCTGGCCTTTAGAGAGTTCCCTGGAAAATTCCCCGCCCAGGCCCCTGGTCCACAAGTCTATCCTGCGTACAGTGTCTGTGCGAGGCTGGGAGTGCTTCTGGGCAGTGTTCCCCAGGGGAAATCGCGTGGTCCTCTAGGTGGCAGGGAGGGCTCCTGTGTCCACGGACAGGTGCCCAGGGACCCTGTGGAACTGCTGTGACCTCTAAAGGGTGGGTCAGTTGAGCGGAGGGAGGTGTGTGCTTGGGAGCCTGAGTGCGCATGCGCGGCCCACGTATAGGCCCGAAACGAGCCAGCCGCGGCTCGGAGAAAAGCCATCTCCTGGGGGCCTCCCCATGTTCCTCCACTCCTCAAGCGTGACCCCTTTACGGATGGAAGAAAAGGGGGATCTTCGCAGTGGTGGGTTCGCGCCAGAGGGGTCTGCGGGTTTGCCTCCACGTACGCCAGGTGCCCGCACACCGGGCCCAGGTGTTTGAGCCCCGTGGAGGCAGAGGGCTGCTTATTGCTGGATGCAAGTGTCCTGCGGGGTGAAGGAACGGCATGGGCACTCCCCGGGCCACACAGGGCACCGGGCCCTTAGAGAGTTCCATGGGAAATCCCCCGCCCATGCCCCCGGTACCCAAGTCTGTCCTTAGCACACTGTCTGTGCGGGACTGAAGGTACTGCTAGGCAGTGTGGCCTGTGGGAAATCGTGCGGTCCTCTGAGTGGCAGGGAGGGCTGCTGTTTCCCCGAACAGGTGCGCAGGGACCCTGTAAAACTGCAGTGACCCCTCAAGGGGGGGTCACGTGACCCCTCAGGGGTGGGTCACGTGACCCCTCAGGGGTGGGTCACGTGACCCCTCAGGGGTGGGTCACGTGACCCCTGTGGGGTGGGTAACGAGACCCCTCAGGGGTGGGTCACGTGACCCCTCAGGGGTGGGTCACGAGACCCCTCAGGGGTGGGTCACGTGACCCCTCAGGGGTGGTTCACGAGACCCCTCAGGGGTGGGTCATGTGACCCCTCAGGGGTGGGTCACGTGACCCCTCAGGGGTGGGTCACGTGACCCCTGTGGGGTGGGTCACAAGACCCCTCAGGGGTGGGTCACGTGACCCCTCAGGGGTGGGTGACGTGACCCCTCAACGGTGGTTCAGGAGACACGTCAAGGGTGGGTCCCGTGACCCGATGGAGGCTTGTGGTGGGGAGCCTGAGTGCGCACGCGCGGCCCACTTATAGGCCCGAAATGAGCCAGCCGCGGCTCGGAGAAAAGCCATCTCCTGGGGTCCTCCCCATGTTCCTCCACTCCTCACGGAGGACCCCTTTACGGATGGAAGAAAAGGGGGATCTTCGCAGTGGTGGGTTCGGGCCAGAGGGGTCTGCGGGTTTGCCTGCGCGAACGCCAGGTGCTCGCACAATGGGCCCAGGTGTTTGAGCCCCGTGGAGGCAGAGGGCTGCTTATTGCTGGATGATAGTGTCCTGCAGGGTTAAGGGAAGGCATGGGCACTCCCAGGGCGACAGAGGGCACCTGGCCTTTAGAGAGTTCCCTGGAAAATTCCCCGCCCAGGCCCCTGGTCCACAAGTCTATCCTGCGTACAGTGTCTGTGCCCGGCTGGGAGTGCTTCTGGGCAGTGTTCCCCAGGGGAAATCGCGTGGTCCTCTAAGTGGCAGGGAGGGCTCCTGTGTCCACGGACAGGTGCCCAGGGACCCTGTGGAACTGCTGTGACCTCTAAAGGGTGGGTCAGTTGAGCGGAGGGAGGTGTGTGCTTGGGAGCCTGAGTGCGCATGCGCAGCCCACGTATAGGCCCGAAACGAGCCAGCCGCGGCTCGGAGAAAAGCCATCTCCTGGGGGCCTCCCCATGTTCCTCCACTCCTCAAGCGTGACCCCTTTACGGATGGAAGAAAAGGGGGATCTTCGCAGTGGTGGGTTCGCGCCAGAGGGGTCTGCGGGTTTGCCTCCACGTATGCCAGGTGCCCGCACACCGGGCCCAGGTGTTTGAGCCCCGTGGAGGCAGAGGGCTGCTTATTGCTGGATGCAAGTGTCCTGCGGGGTGAAGGAACGGCATGGGCACTCCCCGGGCCACACAGGGCACCGGGCCCTTAGAGAGTTCCATGGGAAATCCCCCGCCCATGCCCCCGGTACCCAAGTCTGTCCTTAGCACACTGTCTGTGCGGGGCTGAAGGTACTGCTAGGCAGTGTGGGCTGTGGGAAATCGTGCGGTCCTCTGAGTGGCAGGGAGGGCTGCTGTTTCCCCGAACAGGTGCGCAGGGACCCTGTAAAACTGCAGTGACCCCTCAAGGGGGGGTCACGAGACCCCTCAAGGGTGGTCACGTGACCCCAAAAGGGTAGGTCACGAGACCCCTCAAGGGTGGGTCACGTGACCCCTCAGGGGTGGGTCACGAGACCCCTCAGGGGTGGGTCACGTGACCCCTCAGGGGTGGGTCACGAGACCCCTCAGGTGTGGGTCACGTGACCCCTCAGGGGTGGGTCACGAGACCCCTCAGGGGTGGGTCACGTGACCCCTCAGGGGTGGGTCACGTGACCCCTGTGGGGTGGGTCACAAGACCCCTCAGGGGTGGGTCACGAGACCCCTCAGGGGTGGGTGACGTGACCCCTCAACGGTGGTTCAGGAGACACGTCAAGGGTGGGTCCCGTGACCCGAGGGAGGCTTGTGGTGGGGAGCCTGAGTGCGCAGATGCGGCCCACTTATAGGCCCGAAATGAGCCAGCCGCGGCTCGGAGAAAATCCATCTCCTGGGGGCCTCCCCATGTTCCTCCACTCCTCACGGAGGACCCCTTTACGGATGGAAGAAAAGGGGGATCTTCGCAGTGGTGGGTTCGGGCCAGAGGGGTCTGCGGGTTTGCCTGCGCGAACGCCAGGTGCTCGCACAATGGGCCCAGGTGTTTGAGCCCCGTGGAGGCAGAGGGCTGCTTATTGCTGGATGATAGTGTCCTGCAGGGTTAAGGGAAGGCATGGGCACTCCCAGGGTGACAGAGGGCACCTGGCCTTTAGAGAGTTCCCTGGAAAATTCCCCGCCCAGGCCCCTGGTCCACAAGTCTATCCTGCGTACAGTGTCTGTGCGAGGCTGGGAGTGCTTCTGGGCAGTGTTCCCCAGGGGAAATCGCGTGGTCCTCTAGGTGGCAGGGAGGGCTCCTGTGTCCACGGACAGGTGCCCAGGGACCCTGTGGAACTGCTGTGACCTCTAAAGGGTGGGTCAGTTGAGCGGAGGGAGGTGTGTGCTTGGGAGCCTGAGTGCGCATGGGCGGCCCACGTATAGGCCCGAAACGAGCCAGCCGCGGCTCGGAGAAAAGCCATCTCCTGGGGGCCTCCCCATGTTCCTCCACTCCTCAAGCGTGACCCCTTAACGGATGGAAGAAAAGGGGGATCTTCGCAGTGGTGGGTTCGCGCCAGAGGGGTCTGCGGGTTTGCCTCCACGTATGCCAGGTGCCCGCACACCGGGCCCAGGTGTTTGAGCCCCGTGGAGGCAGAGGGCTGCTTATTGCTGGATGCAAGTGTCCTGCGGGGTGAAGGAACGGCATGGGTACTCCCCGGGCCACACAGGGCACCGGGCCCTTAGAGAGTTCCATGGGAAATCCCCCTCCCATGCCCCCGGTACCCAAGTCTGTCCTTAGCACACTGTCTGTGCGGGGCTGAAGGTACTGCTAGGCAGTGTGGCCTGTGGGAAATCGTGCGGTCCTCTGAGTGGCAGGGAGGGCTGCTGTTTCCCCGAACAGGTGCTCAGGGACCTTGTAAAACTGCAGTGACCCCTCAAGGGGGGGTCACGAGACCCCTCAAGGGTGGTCACGTGACCCCAAAAGGGTAGGTCACGAGACCCCTCAAGGGTGGGTCACGTGACCCCTCAGGGGTGGGTCACGTGACCCCTCAGGGGTGGGTCACGAGACCCCTCAGGGGTGGGTCACGTGACCCCTCAGGGGTGGGTCACGAGACCCCTCAGGAGTGGGTCACGAGACCCCTCAGGGGTGGGTCACGTGACCCCTCAGGGGTGGGTCACGTGACCCCTGTGGGGTGGGTCATGAGACCCCTCAGGGGTGGGTCACGTGACCCCTCAGGGGTGGGTGACGTCACCCCTCAACTGTGGTTCAGGAGACACGTCAAGGGTGGGTCCCGTGACCCGATGGAGGCTTGTGGTGGGGAGCCTGAGTGCGCACGCGCGGCCCACTTATAGGCCCGAAATGAGCCAGCCGCGGCTCGGAGAAAAGCCATCTCCTGGGGTCCTCCCCATGTTCCTCCACTCCTCACGGAGGACCCCTTTACGGATGGAAGAAAAGGGGGATCTTCGCAGTGGTGGGTTCGGGCCAGAGGGGTCTGCGGGTTTGCCTGCGCGAACGCCAGGTGCTCGCACAATGGGCCCAGGTGTTTGAGCCCCGTGGAGGCAGAGGGCTGCTTATTGCTGGATGATAGTGTCCTGCAGGGTTAAGGGAAGGCATGGGCACTCCCAGGGCGACAGAGGGCACCTGGCCTTTAGAGAGTTCCCTGGAAAATTCCCCGCCCAGGCCCCTGGTCCACAAGTCTATCCTGCGTACAGTGTCTGTGCGAGGCTGGGAGTGCTTCTGGGCAGTGTTCCCCAGGGGAAATCGCGTGGTCCTCTAAGTGGCAGGGAGGGCTCCTGTGTCCACGGACAGGTGCCCAGGGACCCTGTGGAACTGCTGTGACCTCTAAAGGGTGGGTCAGTTGAGCGGAGGGAGGTGTGTGCTTGGGAGCCTGAGTGCGCATGCGCAGCCCACGTATAGGCCCGAAACGAGCCAGCCGCGGCTCGGAGAAAAGCCATCTCCTGGGGGCCTCCCCATGTTCCTCCACTCCTCAAGCGTGACCCCTTTACGGATGGAAGAAAAGGGGGATCTTCGCAGTGGTGGGTTCGCGCCAGAGGGGTCTGCGGGTTTGCCTCCACGTATGCCAGGTGCCCGCACACCGGGCCCAGGTGTTTGAGCCCCGTGGAGGCAGAGGGCTGCTTATTGCTGGATGCAAGTGTCCTGCGGGGTGAAGGAACGGCATGGGCACTCCCCGGGCCACACAGGGCACCGGGCCCTTAGAGAGTTCCATGGGAAATCCCCCGCCCATGCCCCCGGTACCCAAGTCTGTCCTTAGCACACTGTCTGTGCGGGGCTGAAGGTACTGCTAGGCAGTGTGGCCTGTGGGAAATCGTGCGGTCCTCTTAGTGGCAGGGAGGGCTGCTGTTTCCCCGAACAGGTGCGCAGGGACCCTGTAAAACTGCAGTGACCCCTCAAGGGGGGGTCACGAGACCCCTCAAGGGTGGTCACGTGACCCCAAAAGGGTAGGTCACGAGACCCCTCAAGGGTGGGTCACGTGACCCCTCAGGGGTGGGTCACGTGACCCCTCAGGGGTGGGTCACGAGACCCCTCAGGGGTGGGTCACGTGACCCCTCAGGGGTGGGTCACGTGACCCCTCAGGGGTGGGTCACGAGACCCCTCAGGTGTGGGTCACGTGACCCCTCAGGGGTGGGTCACGAGACCCCTCAGGGGTGGGTCACGTGACCCCTCAGGGGTGGGTCACGTGACCCCTCAGGGGTGGGTCACGTGACCCCTGTGGGGTGGGTCACAAGACCCCTCAGGGGTGGGTCACGAGACCCCTCAGGGGTGGGTGACGTGACCCCTCAACGGTGGTTCAGGAGACACGTCAAGGGTGGGTCCCGTGACCCGAGGGAGGCTTGTGGTGGGGAGCCTGAGTGCGCAGACGCGGCCCACTTATAGGCCCGAAATGAGCCAGCCGCGGCTCGGAGAAAATCCATCTCCTGGGGGCCTCCCCATGTTCCTCCACTCCTCACGGAGGACCCCTTTACGGATGGAAGAAAAGGGGGATCTTCGCAGTGGTGGGTTCGGGCCAGAGGGGTCTGCGGGTTTGCCTGCGCGAACGCCAGGTGCTCGCACAATGGGCCCAGGTGTTTGAGCCCCGTGGAGGCAGAGGGCTGCTTATTGCTGGATGATAGTGTCCTGCAGGGTTAAGGGAAGGCATGGGCACTCCCAGGGCGACAGAGGGCACCTGGCCTTTAGAGAGTTCCCTGGAAAATTCCCCGCCCAGGCCCCTGGTCCACAAGTCTATCCTGCGTACAGTGTCTGTGCGAGGCTGGGAGTGCTTCTGGGCAGTGTTCCCCAGGGGAAATCGCGTGGTCCTCTAGGTGGCAGGGAGGGCTCCTGTGTCCACGGACAGGTGCCCAGGGACCCTGTGGAACTGCTGTGACCTCTAAAGGGTGGGTCAGTTGAGCGGAGGGAGGTGTGTGCTTGGGAGCCTGAGTGCGCATGCGCGGCCCACGTATAGGCCCGAAACGAGCCAGCCGCGGCTCGGAGAAAAGCCATCTCCTGGGGGCCTCCCCATGTTCCTCCACTCCTCAAGCGTGACCCCTTTACGGATGGAAGAAAAGGGGGATCTTCGCAGTGGTGGGTTCGCGCCAGAGGGGTCTGCGGGTTTGCCTCCAGGTACACCAGGTGCCCGCACACCAGGCCCAGGTGTTTGAGCCCCGTGGAGGCAGAGGGCTGCTTATTGCTGGATGCAAGTGTCCTGCGGGGTCAAGGAACGGCATGGGCACTCCCCGGGCCACACAGGGCACCGGGCCCTTAGAGAGTTCCATGGGAAATCCCCCGCCCATGCCCCCGGTACCCAAGTCTGTCCTTAGCACACTGTCTGTGCGGGGCTGAAGGTACTGCTAGGCAGTGTGGCCTGTGGGAAATCGTGCGGTCCTGTGAGTGGCAGGGAGGGCTGCTGTTTCCCCGAACAGGTGCGCAGGGACCCTGTAAAACTGCTGTGATTTCTCAAGGTGGGTCATGTGACCCCTCAAGGTTGGGTCACGTGAACCCCCAAGGGTGGGTCACGTGACACCTCGGGGGTGGGGCACGTGACCTCCCAGGGGTGGGTCACGAGACCCCTCAAGGGTGGGTCACGGGACCCCTCAGGTGTGGGTCACGGGACCCCAAAAGAGTGGGTCACGTGACCCCAAAAGGGTAGGTCACGAGACCTCTCAAGGGTGGGTCACGTGACCCCTCAGGGGTGGGTCACGTGACCCCTCAGGGGTGGGTCACGAGACCCCTCAGGTGTGGGTCACGTGACCCCTCAGGGGTGGCTCCCGTGACCCCTCAGGGGTGGGTGACGTGACCCCTCAACCGTGGTTCAGGAGACACGTCAAGGGTGGGTCCCGTGACCCGAGGGAGGCTTGTGGTGGGGAGCCTGAGTGCGCACGCGCGGCCCACTTATAGGCCCGAAATGAGCCAGCCGCGGCTCGGAGGAAAGCCATCTCCTGGGGGCCTCCCCATGGTCCTCCACTCCTCAAGGAGGACCCCTTTACGGATGGAAGAAAAGGGGGATCTTCGCAGTGGTGGGTTCGGGCCAGAGGGGTCCGCGGGTTTGCCTGCACATACGCCAGGTGCTCGCACAACGGGCCCAGGTGTTTGAGCCCCGTGGAGGCTGAGGGCTGCTTATTGCTGGATGATAGTGTCCTGCAGGGTTAAGGGAAGGCGTGGGCACTCCCAGGGCGACAGAGGGCACCTGGCCTTTAGAGAGTTCCCTGGAAAATTCCCCGCCCAGGCCCCTGGTCCACAAGTCTATCCTGCGTACAGTGTCTGTGCGAGGCTGGGAGTGCTTCTGGGCAGTGTTCCCCAGGGGAATTCGCGTGGTCCTCTAGGCGGCAGGGAGGGCTCCTGTGTCCACGGACAGGTGCCCAGGGACCCTGTGGAACTGCTGTCACCTCTAAAAGGTGGGTCAGGTGAGCCGAGGGAGGTGTGTGCTTGGGAGCCTGAGTGCGCATGCGCGGCCCACGTATAGGCCCGAAACGAGCCAGCCGCGGCTCGGAGAAAAGCCATCTCCTGGGGGCCTCCCCATGTTCCTCCACTCCTCAAGCGTGACCCCTTTACGGATGGAAGAAAAGGGGGATCTTCGCAGTGGTGGGTTCGCGCCAGAGGGGTCTGCGGGTTTGCCTCCACGTACGCCAGGTGCCCGCACACCGGGCCCAGGTGTTTGAGCCCCGTGGAGGCAGAGGGCTGCTTATTGCTGGATGCAAGTGTCCTGCGGGGTGAAGGAACGGCATGGGCACTCCCCGGGCCACACAGGGCACCGGGCCCTTAGAGAGTTCCATGGGAAATCCCCCGCCCATGCCCCCGGTACCCAAGTCTGTCCTTAGCACACTGTCTGTGCGGGACTGAAGGTACTGCTAGGCAGTGTGGCCTGTGGGAAATCGTGCGGTCCTCTGAGTGGCAGGGAGGGCTGCTGTTTCCCCGAACAGGTGCGCAGGGACCCTGTAAAACTGCAGTGACCCCTCAAGGGGGGGTCACGAGACCCCTCAAGGGTGGTCACGTGACCCCAAAAGGGTAGGTCACGAGACCCCTCAAGGGTGGGTCACGTGACCCCTCAGGGGTGGGTCACGTGACCCCTCAGGGGTGGGTCACGTGACCCCTGTGGGGTGGGTAACGAGACCCCTCAGGGGTGGGTCACGTGACCCCTCAGGGGTGGGTCACGAGACCCCTCAGGGGTGGGTCACGTGACCCCTCAGGGGTGGTTCACGAGACCCCTCAGGGGTGGGTCATGTGACCCCTCAGGGGTGGGTCACGTGACCCCTCAGGGGTGGGTCACGTGACCCCTGTGGGGTGGGTCACAAGACCCCTCAGGGGTGGGTCACGTGACCCCTCAGGGGTGGGTGACGTGACCCCTCAACGGTGGTTCAGGAGACACGTCAAGGGTGGGTCCCGTGACCCGATGGAGGCTTGTGGTGGGGAGCCTGAGTGCGCACGCGCGGCCCACTTATAGGCCCGAAATGAGCCAGCCGCGGCTCGGAGAAAAGCCATCTCCTGGGGTCCTCCCCATGTTCCTCCACTCCTCACGGAGGACCCCTTTACGGATGGAAGAAAAGGGGGATCTTCGCAGTGGTGGGTTCGGGCCAGAGGGGTCTGCGGGTTTGCCTGCGCGAACGCCAGGTGCTCGCACAATGGGCCCAGGTGTTTGAGCCCCGTGGAGGCAGAGGGCTGCTTATTGCTGGATGATAGTGTCCTGCAGGGTTAAGGGAAGGCATGGGCACTCCCAGGGCGACAGAGGGCACCTGGCCTTTAGAGAGTTCCCTGGAAAATTCCCCGCCCAGGCCCCTGGTCCACAAGTCTATCCTGCGTACAGTGTCTGTGCCCGGCTGGGAGTGCTTCTGGGCAGTGTTCCCCAGGGGAAATCGCGTGGTCCTCTAAGTGGCAGGGAGGGCTCCTGTGTCCACGGACAGGTGCCCAGGGACCCTGTGGAACTGCTGTGACCTCTAAAGGGTGGGTCAGTTGAGCGGAGGGAGGTGTGTGCTTGGGAGCCTGAGTGCGCATGCGCAGCCCACGTATAGGCCCGAAACGAGCCAGCCGCGGCTCGGAGAAAAGCCATCTCCTGGGGGCCTCCCCATGTTCCTCCACTCCTCAAGCGTGACCCCTTTACGGATGGAAGAAAAGGGGGATCTTCGCAGTGGTGGGTTCGCGCCAGAGGGGTCTGCGGGTTTGCCTCCACGTATGCCAGGTGCCCGCACACCGGGCCCAGGTGTTTGAGCCCCGTGGAGGCAGAGGGCTGCTTATTGCTGGATGCAAGTGTCCTGCGGGGTGAAGGAACGGCATGGGCACTCCCCGGGCCACACAGGGCACCGGGCCCTTAGAGAGTTCCATGGGAAATCCCCCGCCCATGCCCCCGGTACCCAAGTCTGTCCTTAGCACACTGTCTGTGCGGGGCTGAAGGTACTGCTAGGCAGTGTGGCCTGTGGGAAATCGTGCGGTCCTCTTAGTGGCAGGGAGGGCTGCTGTTTCCCCGAACAGGTGCGCAGGGACCCTGTAAAACTGCAGTGACCCCTCAAGGGGGGGTCACGAGACCCCTCAAGGGTGGTCACGTGACCCCAAAAGGGTAGGTCACGAGACCCCTCAAGGGTGGGTCACGTGACCCCTCAGGGGTGGGTCACGTGACCCCTCAGGGGTGGGTCACGAGACCCCTCAGGGGTGGGTCACGTGACCCCTCAGGGGTGGGTCACGTGACCCCTCAGGGGTGGGTCACGAGACCCCTCAGGTGTGGGTCACGTGACCCCTCAGGGGTGGGTCACGAGACCCCTCAGGGGTGGGTCACGTGACCCCTCAGGGGTGGGTCACGTGACCCCTCAGGGGTGGGTCACGTGACCCCTGTGGGGTGGGTCACAAGACCCCTCAGGGGTGGGTCACGAGACCCCTCAGGGGTGGGTGACGTGACCCCTCAACGGTGGTTCAGGAGACACGTCAAGGGTGGGTCCCGTGACCCGAGGGAGGCTTGTGGTGGGGAGCCTGAGTGCGCAGACGCGGCCCACTTATAGGCCCGAAATGAGCCAGCCGCGGCTCGGAGAAAATCCATCTCCTGGGGGCCTCCCCATGTTCCTCCACTCCTCACGGAGGACCCCTTTACGGATGGAAGAAAAGGGGGATCTTCGCAGTGGTGGGTTCGGGCCAGAGGGGTCTGCGGGTTTGCCTGCGCGAACGCCAGGTGCTCGCACAATGGGCCCAGGTGTTTGAGCCCCGTGGAGGCAGAGGGCTGCTTATTGCTGGATGATAGTGTCCTGCAGGGTTAAGGGAAGGCATGGGCACTCCCAGGGCGACAGAGGGCACCTGGCCTTTAGAGAGTTCCCTGGAAAATTCCCCGCCCAGGCCCCTGGTCCACAAGTCTATCCTGCGTACAGTGTCTGTGCGAGGCTGGGAGTGCTTCTGGGCAGTGTTCCCCAGGGGAAATCGCGTGGTCCTCTAGGTGGCAGGGAGGGCTCCTGTGTCCACGGACAGGTGCCCAGGGACCCTGTGGAACTGCTGTGACCTCTAAAGGGTGGGTCAGTTGAGCGGAGGGAGGTGTGTGCTTGGGAGCCTGAGTGCGCATGCGCGGCCCACGTATAGGCCCGAAACGAGCCAGCCGCGGCTCGGAGAAAAGCCATCTCCTGGGGGCCTCCCCATGTTCCTCCATTCCTCAAGCGTGACCCCTTTACGGATGGAAGAAAAGGGGGATCTTCGCAGTGGTGGGTTCGCGCCAGAGGGATCTGCGGGTTTGCCTCCACGTACGCCAGGTGCCCGCACACCGGGCCCAGGTGTTTGAGCCCCGTGGAGGCAGAGGGCTGCTTATTGCTGGATGCAAGTGTCCTGCGGGGTGAAGGAACGGCATGGGCACTCCCCGGGCCACACAGGGCACCGGGCCCTTAGAGAGTTCCATGGGAAATCCCCCGCCCATGCCCCCGGTACCCAAGTCTGTCCTTAGCACACTGTCTGTGCGGGACTGAAGGTACTGCTAGGCAGTGTGGCCTGTGGGAAATCGTGCGGTCCTCTGAGTGGCAGGGAGGGCTGCTGTTTCCCCGAACAGGTGCGCAGGGACCCTGTAAAACTGCAGTGACCCCTCAAGGGGGGGTCACGTGACCCCTCAGGGGTGGGTCACGTGACCCCTCAGGGGTGGGTCACGTGACCCCTCAGGGGTGGGTCACGTGACCCCTGTGGGGTGGGTAACGAGACCCCTCAGGGGTGGGTCACGTGACCCCTCAGGGGTGGGTCACGAGACCCCTCAGGGGTGGGTCACGTGACCCCTCAGGGGTGGTTCACGAGACCCCTCAGGGGTGGGTCATGTGACCCCTCAGGGGTGGGTCACGTGACCCCTCAGGGGTGGGTCACGTGACCCCTGTGGGGTGGGTCACAAGACCCCTCAGGGGTGGGTCACGTGACCCCTCAGGGGTGGGTGACGTGACCCCTCAACGGTGGTTCAGGAGACACGTCAAGGGTGGGTCCCGTGACCCGATGGAGGCTTGTGGTGGGGAGCCTGAGTGCGCACGCGCGGCCCACTTATAGGCCCGAAATGAGCCAGCCGCGGCTCGGAGAAAAGCCATCTCCTGGGGTCCTCCCCATGTTCCTCCACTCCTCACGGAGGACCCCTTTACGGATGGAAGAAAAGGGGGATCTTCGCAGTGGTGGGTTCGGGCCAGAGGGGTCTGCGGGTTTGCCTGCGCGAACGCCAGGTGCTCGCACAATGGGCCCAGGTGTTTGAGCCCCGTGGAGGCAGAGGGCTGCTTATTGCTGGATGATAGTGTCCTGCAGGGTTAAGGGAAGGCATGGGCACTCCCAGGGCGACAGAGGGCACCTGGCCTTTAGAGAGTTCCCTGGAAAATTCCCCGCCCAGGCCCCTGGTCCACAAGTCTATCCTGCGTACAGTGTCTGTGCCCGGCTGGGAGTGCTTCTGGGCAGTGTTCCCCAGGGGAAATCGCGTGGTCCTCTAAGTGGCAGGGAGGGCTCCTGTGTCCACGGACAGGTGCCCAGGGACCCTGTGGAACTGCTGTGACCTCTAAAGGGTGGGTCAGTTGAGCGGAGGGAGGTGTGTGCTTGGGAGCCTGAGTGCGCATGCGCAGCCCACGTATAGGCCCGAAACGAGCCAGCCGCGGCTCGGAGAAAAGCCATCTCCTGGGGGCCTCCCCATGTTCCTCCACTCCTCAAGCGTGACCCCTTTACGGATGGAAGAAAAGGGGGATCTTCGCAGTGGTGGGTTCGCGCCAGAGGGGTCTGCGGGTTTGCCTCCACGTATGCCAGGTGCCCGCACACCGGGCCCAGGTGTTTGAGCCCCGTGGAGGCAGAGGGCTGCTTATTGCTGGATGCAAGTGTCCTGCGGGGTCAAGGAACGGCATGGGCACTCCCCGGGCCACACAGGGCACCGGGCCCTTAGAGAGTTCCATGGGAAATCCCCCGCCCATGCCCCCGGTACCCAAGTCTGTCCTTAGCACACTGTCTGTGCGGGGCTGAAGGTACTGCTAGGCAGTGTGGGCTGTGGGAAATCGTGCGGTCCTCTGAGTGGCAGGGAGGGCTGCTGTTTCCCCGAACAGGTGCGCAGGGACCCTGTAAAACTGCAGTGACCCCTCAAGGGGGGGTCACGAGACCCCTCAAGGGTGGTCACGTGACCCCAAAAGGGTAGGTCACGAGACCCCTCAAGGGTGGGTCACGTGACCCCTCAGGGGTGGGTCACGTGACCCCTCAGGGGTGGGTCACGAGACCCCTCAGGGGTGGGTCACGTGACCCCTCAGGGGTGGGTCACGAGACCCCTCAGGTGTGGGTCACGTGACCCCTCAGGGGTGGGTCACGTGACCCCTCAGGGGTGGGTCACGAGACCCCTCAGGGGTGGGTCACGTGACCCCTCAGGGGTGGGTCACGTGACCCCTGTGGGGTGGGTCACAAGACCCCTCAGGGGTGGGTCACGAGACCCCTCAGGGGTGGGTGACGTGACCCCTCAACGGTGGTTCAGGAGACACGTCAAGGGTGGGTCCCGTGACCCGAGGGAGGCTTGTGGTGGGGAGCCTGAGTGCGCAGATGCGGCCCACTTATAGGCCCGAAATGAGCCAGCCGCGGCTCGGAGAAAATCCATCTCCTGGGGGCCTCCCCATGTTCCTCCACTCCTCACGGAGGACCCCTTTACGGATGGAAGAAAAGGGGGATCTTCGCAGTGGTGGGTTCGGGCCAGAGGGGTCTGCGGGTTTGCCTGCGCGAACGCCAGGTGCTCGCACAATGGGCCCAGGTGTTTGAGCCCCGTGGAGGCAGAGGGCTGCTTATTGCTGGATGATAGTGTCCTGCAGGGTTAAGGGAAGGCATGGGCACTCCCAGGGTGACAGAGGGCACCTGGCCTTTAGAGAGTTCCCTGGAAAATTCCCCGCCCAGGCCCCTGGTCCACAAGTCTATCCTGCGTACAGTGTCTGTGCGAGGCTGGGAGTGCTTCTGGGCAGTGTTCCCCAGGGGAAATCGCGTGGTCCTCTAGGTGGCAGGGAGGGCTCCTGTGTCCACGGACAGGTGCCCAGGGACCCTGTGGAACTGCTGTGACCTCTAAAGGGTGGGTCAGGTGAGCCGAGGGAGGTGTGTGCTTGGGAGCCTGAGTGCGCATGGGCGGCCCACGTATAGGCCCGAAACGAGCCAGCCGCGGCTCGGAGAAAAGCCATCTCCTGGGGGCCTCCCCATGTTCCTCCACTCCTCAAGCGTGACCCCTTAACGGATGGAAGAAAAGGGGGATCTTCGCAGTGGTGGGTTCGCGCCAGAGGGGTCTGCGGGTTTGCCTCCACGTATGCCAGGTGCCCGCACACCGGGCCCAGGTGTTTGAGCCCCGTGGAGGCAGAGGGCTGCTTATTGCTGGATGCAAGTGTCCTGCGGGGTGAAGGAACGGCATGGGTACTCCCCGGGCCACACAGGGCACCGGGCCCTTAGAGAGTTCCATGGGAAATCCCCCTCCCATGCCCCCGGTACCCAAGTCTGTCCTTAGCACACTGTCTGTGCGGGGCTGAAGGTACTGCTAGGCAGTGTGGCCTGTGGGAAATCGTGCGGTCCTCTGAGTGGCAGGGAGGGCTGCTGTTTCCCCGAACAGGTGCTCAGGGACCTTGTAAAACTGCAGTGACCCCTCAAGGGGGGGTCACGAGACCCCTCAAGGGTGGTCACGTGACCCCAAAAGGGTAGGTCACGAGACCCCTCAAGGGTGGGTCACGTGACCCCTCAGGGGTGGGTCACGTGACCCCTCAGGGGTGGGTCACGAGACCCCTCAGGGGTGGGTCACGTGACCCCTCAGGGGTGGGTCACGTGACCCCTCAGGGGTGGGTCACGAGACCCCTCAGGGGTGGGTCACGTGACCCCTCAGGGGTGGGTCACGTGACCCCTCAGGGGTGGGTAACGAGACCCCTCAGGGGTGGGTCACGTGACCCCTCAGGGGTGGGTCACGTGACCCCTCAGGGGTGGGTCACGTGACCCCTGTGGGGTGGGTCACGAGACCCCTCAGGGGTGGGTCACGTGACCCCTCAGGGGTGGGTGACGTGACCCCTCAACGGTGGTTCAGGAGTCACGTCAAGGGTGGGTCCCGTGACCCTAGGGAGGCTTGTGGTGGGGAGCCTGAGTGCGCACGCCCGGCCCACTTATAGGCCCGAAATGAGCCAGCCGCGGCTCGGAGAAAAGCCATCTCCTGGGGGCCTCCCCATGTTCCTCCACTCCTCAAGGAGGACCCCTTTACGGATGGAAGAAAAGGGGGATCTTCGCAGTGGTGGGTTCGCGCCAGAGGGGTCTGCGGGTTTGCCTCCACGTACGCCAGGTGCCCGCACACCGGGCCCAGGTGTTTGAGCCCTATGGAGGGAGAGGGCTGCTTATTGCTGGATGCAAGTGTCCTGCGGGGTCAAGGAACGGCATGTGCACTCCCAGGGCCACACAGGGCACCGGGCCCTTAGAGAGTTCCATGGGAAATCCCCCGCCCATGCCCCCGGTACCCAAGTCTGTCCTTAGCACACTGTCTGTGCGGGACTGAAGGTACTGCTAGGCAGTGTGGCCTGTGGGAAATCGTGCGGTCCTCTGAGTGGCAGGGAGGGCTGCTGTTTCACCGAACAGGTGCGCAGGGACCCTGTAAAACTGCTGTGACCCCACAAGGGTGGGTCACGAGACCCCTCAAGGGTGGGTCAAGTGACCCCAAAAGGGTAGGTCACGAGACCCCTCAAGGGTGGGTCACGTGACCCCTCAGGGGTGGGTCACGAGACCCCTCAGGAGTGGGTCACGTGACCCCTCAGGAGTGGGTCACGAGACCCCTCAGGGGTGGGTCACGTGACCCCTCAGGGGTGGGTCACGTGACCCCTGTGGGGTGGGTCATGAGACCCCTCAGGGGTGGGTCACGTGACCCCTCAGGGGTGGGTGACGTCACCCCTCAACTGTGGTTCAGGAGACACGTCAAGGGTGGGTCCCGTGACCCGAGGGAGGCTTGTGGTGGGGAGCCTGAGTGCGCACGCGCGGCCCACTTATAGGCCCGAAATGAGCCAGCCGCGGCTCGGAGAAAAGCCATCTCCTGGGGGCCTCCCCATGTTCTTCCACTCCTCAAGCGTGACCCCTTTACGGATGGAAGAAAAGGGGGATCTTCGCAGTGGTGGGTTCGCGCCAGAGGGGTCTGCGGGTTTGCCTCCAGGTACACCAGGTGCCCGCACACCAGGCCCAGGTGTTTGAGCCCCGTGGAGGCAGAGGGCTGCTTATTGCTGGATGCAAGTGTCCTGCGGGGTCAAGGAACGGCATGGGCACTCCCCGGGCCACACAGGGCACCGGGCCCTTAGAGAGTTCCATGGGAAATCCCCCGCCCATGCCCCCGGTACCCAAGTCTGTCCTTAGCACACTGTCTGTGCGGGGCTGAAGGTACTGCTAGGCAGTGTGGCCTGTGGGAAATCGTGCGGTCCTGTGAGTGGCAGGGAGGGCTGCTGTTTCCCCGAACAGGTGCGCAGGGACCCTGTAAAACTGCTGTGATTTCTCAAGGTGGGTCATGTGACCCCTCAAGGTTGGGTCACGTGAACCCCCAAGGGTGGGTCACGTGACACCTCGGGGGTGGGGCACGTGACCTCCCAGGGGTGGGTCACGAGACCCCTCAAGGGTGGGTCACGGGACCCCTCAGGTGTGGGTCACGGGACCCCAAAAGAGTGGGTCACGTGACCCCAAAAGGGTAGGTCACGAGACCTCTCAAGGGTGGGTCACGTGACCCCTCAGGGGTGGGTCACGTGACCCCTCAGGGGTGGGTCACGAGACCCCTCAGGTGTGGGTCACGTGACCCCTCAGGGGTGGCTCCCGTGACCCCTCAGGGGTGGGTGACGTGACCCCTCAACCGTGGTTCAGGAGACACGTCAAGGGTGGGTCCCGTGACCCGAGGGAGGCTTGTGGTGGGGAGCCTGAGTGCGCACGCGCGGCCCACTTATAGGCCCGAAATGAGCCAGCCGCGGCTCGGAGGAAAGCCATCTCCTGGGGGCCTCCCCATGGTCCTCCACTCCTCAAGGAGGACCCCTTTACGGATGGAAGAAAAGGGGGATCTTCGCAGTGGTGGGTTCGGGCCAGAGGGGTCCGCGGGTTTGCCTGCACATACGCCAGGTGCTCGCACAACGGGCCCAGGTGTTTGAGCCCCGTGGAGGCTGAGGGCTGCTTATTGCTGGATGATAGTGTCCTGCAGGGTTAAGGGAAGGCGTGGGCACTCCCAGGGCGACAGAGGGCACCTGGCCTTTAGAGAGTTCCCTGGAAAATTCCCCGCCCAGGCCCCTGGTCCACAAGTCTATCCTGCGTACAGTGTCTGTGCGAGGCTGGGAGTGCTTCTGGGCAGTGTTCCCCAGGGGAATTCGCGTGGTCCTCTAGGCGGCAGGGAGGGCTCCTGTGTCCACGGACAGGTGCCCAGGGACCCTGTGGAACTGCTGTCACCTCTAAAAGGTGGGTCAGGTGAGCCGAGGGAGGTGTGTGCTTGGGAGCCTGAGTGCGCATGCGCGGCCCACGTATAGGCCGGAAACGAGCCAGCCGCGGCTCGGAGAAAAGCCATCTCCTGGGCGCCTCCCCATGTTCTTCCACTCCTCAAGCGTGACCCCTTTATGGATGGAAGAAAAGGGGGATCTTCCCAGGGGTGGGTTCGCGCCAGAGGGGTCTGCGGGTTTGCTTCCACGTACGCCAGGTGCCCGCACACCGGGCCCAGGTGTTTGAGCCCCGTGGAGGCAGAGGGCTGCTTATTGCTGGATGCAAGTGTCCTGCGGGGTCAAGGAACGGCATGGGCACTCCCCGGGCCACACAGGGCACCGGGCCCTTAGAGAGTTCCATGGGAAATCCCCCGCCCATGCCCCCGGTACCCAAGTCTGTCCTTAGCACACTGTCTGTGCGGGGCTGAAGGTACTGCTAGGCAGTGTGGCCTGTGGGAAATCGTGCGGTCCTCTGAGTGGCAGGGAGGGCTGCTGTTTCCCCGAACAGGTGCGCAGGGACCCTGTAAAACTGCTGTGATTTCTCAAGGTGGGTCATGTGACCCCTCAAGGTTGGGTCACGTGAACCCCCAAGGGTGGGTCACGTGACACCTCGGGGGTGGGGCACGTGACCTCCCAAGGGTGGGTCACGAGACCCCTCAAGGGTGGGTCACGGGACCCCTCAAGGGTGGGTCACGGGACCACAAAAGTGTAGGTCACGAGACCCCTCAAGGGTGGGTCACGTGACCCCTCAGGGGTGGCTCCCGTGACCCCTCAAGGGTGGGTGACGTGACCCCTCAACGGTGGTTCAGGAGACCCGTTAAGGGTGGGTCCCGTGACCCGAGGGAGGCTTGTGGTGGGGAGCCTGAGTGCGCACGCGCGGCCCACTTATAGGCCCGAAATGAGCCAGCCGCGGCTCGGAGAAAAGCCATCTCCTGGGGGCCTCCCCATGTTCCTCCACTCCTCAAGGAGGACCCCTTTACGGATTGAAGAAAAGGGGGATCTTCGCAGTGGTGGGTTCGGGCCAGAGGGGTCTGCGGGTTTGCCTGCACGTACGCCAGGTGCCCGCACACCGGGCCCAGGTGTTTGAGCCCCGTGGAGGCAGAGGGCTGCTTATTGCTGGATGCAAGTGTCCTGCGGGGTCAAGGAACGGCATGTGCACACCCAGGGCCACACAGGGCACCGGGCCCTTAGAGAGTTCCATGGGAAATCCCCCGCCCATGCCCCCGGTACCCAAGTCTGTCCTTAGCACACTGTCTGTGCGGGGCTGAAGGTACTGCTAGGCAGTGTGGCCTGTGGGAAATCGTGCGGTCCTCTGAGTGGCAGGGAGGGCTGCTGTTTCCCGCACAGGTGCGCAGGGACCCTGTAAAACTGCTGTGATTTCTCAAGGTGGGTCATGTGACCCCTCAAGGTTGGGTCACGTGAACCCCCAAGGGTGGGTCACCTGACACCTCGGGGGTGGGGCACGTGACCTCCCAGGGGTGGGTCACGAGACCCCTCAAGGGTGGGTCACGGGACCCCTCAGGTGTGGGTAACGGGACCCCAAAAGAGTGGGTCACGTGACTCCAAAAGGGTAGGTCACGAGACCTCTCAAGGGTGGGTCACGTGACCCCTCAGGGGTGGGTCACGAGACCCCTCAGGTGTGGGTCACGTGAACCCTCAGGGGTGGCTCCCGTGACCCCTCAGGGGTGGGTGACGTGACCCCTCAACCGTGGTTCACGAGACACGTCGAGGGTGGGTCCCGTGACCCGAGGGAGGCTTGTGGTGGGGAGCCTGAGTGCGCACGCGCGGCCCACTTATAGGCCCGAAATGAGCCAGCCGCGGCTCGGAGAAAAGCCATCTCCTGGGGGCCTCCCCATGGTCCTCCACTCCTCAAGGAGGACCCCTTTACGAATGGAAGAAAAGGGGGATCTTCGCAGTGGTGGGTTCGGGCCAGAGGGGTCCGCGGGTTTGCCTGCACGTACGCCAGGTGCTCGCACAACGGGCCCAGGTGTTTGAGCCCCGTGGAGGCTGAGGGCTGCTTATTGCTGGATGATAGTGTCCTGCAGGGTTAAGGAACGGCGTGGGCACTCCCAGGGCGACAGAGGGCACCTGGCCTTTAGAGAGTTCCCTGGAAAACTCCCCGCCCAGGCCCCTGGTCCACAAGTCTATCCTGCGTACAGTGTCTGTGCGAGGCTGGGAGTGCTTCTGGGCAGTGTTCCCCAGGGGAAATCGCGTGGTCCTCTAGGCGGCAGGGAGGGCTCCTGTGTCCACGGACAGGTGCCCAGGGACCCTGTGGAACTGCTGTGACCTCTAAAGGGTGGGTCAGGTGAGCCGAGGGAGGTGTGTGCTTGGGAGCCTGAATGCGCATGCGCGGCCCACGTTTAGGCCCGAAACGAGCCAGCCGCGGCTCGGAGAAAAGCCATCTCCTGGGGGCCTCCCCATGTTCTTCCACTCCTCAAGCGTGACCCCTTTACGGATGGAAGAAAAGGGGGATCTTCGCAGTGGTGGGTTCGCGCCAGAGGGGTCTGCGGGTTTGCCTCCACGTATGCCAGGTGCCCGCACACCGGGCCCAGGTGTTTGAGCCCCGTGGAGGCAGAGGGCTGCTTATTGCTGGATGCAAGTGTCCTGCGGGGTCAAGGAACGGCATGGGCACTCCCCGGGCCACACAGGGCACCGGGCCCTTAGAGAGTTCCATGGGAAATCCCCCGCCCATGCCCCCGGTACCCAAATCTGTCCTTAGCACACTGTCTGTGCGGGGCTGAAGGTACTGCTAGGCAGTGTGGCCTGTGGGAAATCGTGCGGTCCTCTCAGTGGCAGGGAGGGCTGCTGTTTCCCCCAACAGGTGCGCAGGGACCCTGTAAAACTGCTGTGACCTCTCAAGGTGGGTCATGTGACCCCTTAAGGGTGGGGCACCTGACCTCCCAAGGGTGGGTTACGAGACCCCTCAAGGGTGGGTCACGGGACCCCTCAAGGGTGGGTCACGAGACCCCTCAAGCGTGGGTCACGTGACCCCAAAAGGGTAGGTCACGAGACCTCTCAAGGGTGGGTCACGTAACCCCTCAGGGGTGGGTCACGTGACCCCTCAGGGGTGGGTGACGTGACCCCTCAACAGTGGTTCAGGAGTCACGTCAAGGGTGGGTCCCGTGACCCTAGGGAGGCTTGTGGTGGGGAGCCTGAGTGCGCATGCCCGGCCCACTTATAGGCCCGAAATGAGCCAGCCGCGGCTCGGAGAAAAGCCATCTCCTGGGGGCCTCCCCATGTTCCTCCACTCCTCAAGGAGGACCCCTTTACGGATGGAAGAAAAGGGGGATCTTCGCAGTGGTGGGTTCGCGCCAGAGGGGTCTGCGGGTTTGCCTCCACGTACGCCAGGTGCCCGCACACCGGGCCCAGGTGTTTGAGCCCTATGGAGGGAGAGGGCTGCTTATTGCTGGATGCAAGTGTCCTGCGGGGTCAAGGAACGGCATGTGCACTCCCAGGGCCACACAGGGCACCGGGCCCTTAGAGAGTTCCATGGGAAATCCCCCGCCCATGCCCCCGGTACCCAAGTCTGTCCTTAGCACACTGTCTGTGCGGGGCTGAAGGTACTGCTAGGCAGTGTGGCCTGTGGGAAATCGTGCGGTCCTCTGAGTGGCAGGGAGGGCTGCTGTTTCCCCGAACAGGTGCGCAGGGACCCTGTAAAACTGCTGTGATTTCTCAAGGTGGGTCATGTGACCCCTCAAGGTTGGGTCACGTGAACTCCCAAGGGTGGGTCACGTGACACCTCGGGGGTGGGGCACGTGACCTCCCAGGGGTGGGTCACGAGACCCCTCAAGGGTGGGTCACGAGACCCCTCAGGTGTGGGTCACGGGACCCCAAAAGAGTGGGTCACGTGACCCCAAAAGGGTAGGTCACGAGACCTCTCAAGGGTGGGTCACGTGACCCCTCAGGGGTGGGTCACGAGACCCCTCAGGTGTGGGTCACGTGACCCCTCAGGGGTGGCTCCCGAGACCCCTCAGGGGTGGTTGACGTGACCCCTCAACCGTGGTTCAGGAGACACGTCAAGGGTGGGTCCCGTGACCCGAGGGAGGCTTGTGGTGGGGAGCCTGAGTGCGCACGCGCGGCCCACTTATAGGCCCGAAATGAGCCAGCCGCGGCTCGGAGAAATGCCATCTCCTGGGGGCCTCCCCATGTTCCTCCAGTCCTCAAGGAGGACCCCTTTACGGATGGAAGAAAAGGGGGATCTTCGCAGTGGTGGGTTCGAGCCAGAGGGGTCCGCGGGTTTGCCTGCACGTACGCCAGGTGCTCGCACAACGGGCCCAGGTGTTTGAGCCCCGTGGAGGCTGAGGGCTGCTTATTGCTGGATGCAAGTGTCCTGCGGGGTCAAGGAACGGCATGGGCACTCCCCGGGCCACACAGGGCACCGGGCCCTTAGAGAGTTCCATGGGAAATCCCCCGCCCATGCCCCCGGTCCCCAAGTCTGTCCTTAGCACACTGTCTGTGCGGGGCTGAAGGTACTGCTAGGCAGTGTGGCCTGTGGGAAATCGTGCGGTCCTCTGAGTGGCAGGGAGGGCTGCTGTTTCCCCCAACAGGTGCGCAGGGACCCTGTAAAACTGCTGTGACCCCTCAAGGGTGGGTCACGGGACCCCTCAAGGGTGGGTCACGAGACCCCTCAAGGGTGGGTCACGTGACCCCAAAAGGGTAGGTCACGAGACCCCTCAAGGGTGGGTCACGTGACCCCTCAGGGGTGGGTCACGAGACCCCTCAGGGGTGGATCACGTGACCCCTCAGGGGTGGGTCACGTGACCCCTCAGGGTTGGGTCACGTGACCACTGTGGGGTGGGTCACGAGACCCCTCAGGGGTGGGTCACGTGACCCCTCAACCGTGGTTCAGGAGACACGTCAAGGGTGGGTCCCGTCGCCCGAGGGAGGCTTGTGGTGGGGAGCCTGAGTGCGCACGCGCGGCCCACTTATAGGCCCGAAATGAGCCAGCCGCGGCTCGGAGAAAAGCCATCTCCTGGGGGCCTCCCCATGTTCCTCCACTCCTCAAGGAGGACCCCTTTACGGATGGAAGAAAAGGGGGATCTTCGCAGTGGTGGGTTCGGGCCAGAGGGGTCTGCGGGTTTGCCTGCACGTACGCCAGGTGCTCGCACAACGGGCCCAGGTGTTTGAGCCCCGTGGAGGCAGAGGGCTGCTTATTGCTGGATGATAGTGTCCTGCAGGGTTAAGGGAAGGCGTGGGCACTCCCAGGTCGACATAGGGCACCTGGCCTTTAGAGAGTTCCCTGGAAAATTCCCCGCCCTGGCGCCTGGTCCACAAGTCTATCCTGAGTACAGTGTCTGTGCGAGGCTGGGAGTGCTTCTGGGCAGTGTTCCCCAGGGGAAATCGCGTGGTCCTCTAGGCGGCAGGGAGGGCTCCTGTGTCCACGGACAGGTGCCCAGGGACCCTGTGGAACTGCTGTGACCTCTAAAGGGTGGGTCAGGTGAGCCGAGGGAGGTGTGTGCTTGGGAGCCTGAGTGCGCATGCGCGGCCCACGTATAGGCCGGAAACGAGCCAGCCGCGGCTCGGAGAAAAGCCATCTCCTGGGCGCCTCCCCATGTTCTTCCACTCCTCAAGCGTGACCCCTTTATGGATGGAAGAAAAGGGGGATCTTCCCAGTGGTGGGTTCGCGCCAGAGGGGTCTGCGGGTTTGCTTCCACGTACGCCAGGTGCCCGCACACCGGGCCCAGGTGTTTGAGCCCCGTGGAGGCAGAGGGCTGCTTATTGCTGGATGCAAGTGTCCTGCGGGGTCAAGGAACGGCATGGGCACTCCCAGGGCCACACAGGGCACCGGGCCCTTAGAGAGTTCCATGGGAAATCCCCCGCCCATGCCCCCGGTACCCAAGTCTGTCCTTAGCACACTGTCTTTGCGGGGCTGAAGGTACTGCTAGGCAGTGTGGCCTGTGGGAAATCGTGCGGTCCTCTGAGTGGCAGGGAGGGCTGCTGTTTCCCCGAACAGGTGCGCAGGGACCCTGTAAAGCTGCTGTGATTTCTCAAGGTGGGTCATGTGACCCCTCAAGGTTGGGTCACGTGAACCCCCAAGGGTGGGTCACGTGACACCTCGGGGGTGGGGCACGTGACCTCCCAGGGGTGGGTCACGAGACCCCTCAAGGGTGGGTCACGGGACCCCTCAGGTGTGGGTCACGGGACCCCAAAAGAGTGGGTCACGTGACCCCAAAAGGGTAGGTCACGAGACCTCTCAAGGGTGGGTCACGTGACCCCTCAGGGGTGGGTCACGTGACCCCTCAGGGGTGGGTCACGAGACCCCTCAGGTGTGGGTCACGTGACCCCTCAGGGGTGGCTCCCGTGACCCCTCAGGGGTGGGTGACGTGACCCCTCAACCGTGGTTCAGGAGACACGTCAAGGGTGGGTCCCGTCGCCCGAGGGAGGCTTGTGGTGGGGAGCCTGAGTGCGCAGGCGCGGCCCACTTATAGGCCCGAAATGAGCCAGCCGCGGCTCGGAGGAAAGCCATCTCCTGGGGGCCTCCCCATGGTCCTCCACTCCTCAAGGAGGACCCCTTTACGGATGGAAGAAAAGGGGGATCTTCGCAGTGGTGGGTTCGGGCCAGAGGGGTCCGCGGGTTTGCCTGCACATACGCCAGGTGCTCGCACAACGGGCCCAGGTGTTTGAGCCCCGTGGAGGCTGAGGGCTGCTTATTGCTGGATGATAGTGTCCTGCAGGGTTAAGGGAAGGCGTGGGCACTCCCAGGGCGACAGAGGGCACCTGGCCTTTAGAGAGTTCCCTGGAAAATTCCCCGCCCAGGCCCCTGGTCCACAAGTCTATCCTGCGTACAGTGTCTGTGCGAGGCTGGGAGTGCTTCTGGGCAGTGTTCCCCAGGGGAAATCGAGTGGTCCTCTAGGCGGCAGGGAGGGCTCCTGTGTCCACGGACAGGTGCCCAGGGACCCTGTGGAACTGATGTGACCTCTAAAAGGTGGGTCAGGTGAGCCGAGGGAGGTGTGTGCTTGGGAGCCTGAGTGCGCATGCGCGGCCCACCTATAGGCCGGAAACGAGCCAGCCGCGGCTCGGAGAAAAGCCATCTCCTGGGCGCCTCCCCATGTTCTTCCACTCCTCAAGCGTGACCCCTTTATGGATGGAAGAAAAGGGGGATCTTCCCAGTGGTGGGTTCGCGCCAGAGGGGTCTGCGGGTTTGCTTCCACGTACGCCAGGTGCCCGCACACCGGGCCCAGGTGTTTGAGCCCCGTGGAGGCAGAGGGCTGCTTATTGCTGGATGCAAGTGTCCTGCGGGGTCAAGGAACGGCATGGGCACTCCCCGGGCCACACAGGGCACCGGGCCCTTAGAGAATTCCATGGGAAATCCCCCGCCCATGCCCCCGGTACCCAAGTCTGTCCTTAGCACACTGTCTGTGCGGGGCTGAAGGTACTGCTAGGCAGTGTGGCCTGTGGGAAATCGTGCGGTCCTCTGAGTGGCAGGGAGGGCTGCTGTTTCCCCGAACAGGTGCGCACGGACCCTGTAAAACTGCTGTGATTTCTCAAGGTGGGTCATGTGACCCCTCAAGGTTGGGTCACGTGAACCCCCAAGGGTGGGTCACGTGACACCTCGGGGGTGGGGCACGTGACCTCCCAAGGGTGGGTCACGAGACCCCTCAAGGGTGGGTCACGGGACCCCTCAAGGGTGGGTCACGGGACCACAAAAGTGTAGGTCACGAGACCCCTCAAGGGTGGGTCAGGGGACCCCTCAAGGGTGGGTCACGACACCCCTCAAGGGTGGGTCACGTGACCCCAAAAGGGTAGGTCACGAGACACCTCAAGGGTGGGTCACGTGAACCCTCGGGGGTGGGTCACGTGACCCCTCGGGGGTGGGTCACGAGACCCCTCAGGTGTGGGTCACGAGACCCCTCAAGGGTGGGTCACGAGACCCCTCAAGGGTGGGTCACGTGACCCCTCAGGGTGGATCACAAGACCCCTCAGGGGTGGGTCACGTGACCCCTCAGGGGTGGCTCCCGTGACCCCTCAGGGGTGGGTGACGTGACCCCTCAACGGTGGTTCAGGATACACGTCAAGAGTGGGTCCCGTGACTCGAGGGAGGCTTGTGGTGGGGAGCCTGATTGCGCACGCGTGGCCCACTTATAGGCCCGAAATGAGCCAGCCGCGGCTCGGAGCAAAGCCATCTCCTGGGGGCCTCCCCATGTTCCTCCACTCCTCAAGGAGGACCCCTTTACGGATGGAAGAAAAGGGGGATCTTCGCAGTGGTGGGTTCGGGCCAGAGGGGTCTGCGGGTTTGCCTGCACGTACGCCAGGTGCTTGCACAACGGGCCCAGGTGTTTGAGCCCCGTGGAGGCAGAGGGCTGCTTATTGCTGGATGATAGTGTCCTGCAGGGTTAAGGGACGGCATGGGCACTCCCAGGGCGACAGAGGGCACCTGGCCTTTAGAGAGTTCCCAGGAAAATTCCCCGCCCAGGCCCCTGGTCCACAAGTCTATCCTGCTTACAGTGTCTGTGCGAGGATGGGAGTGCTTCTGGGCAGTGTTCCCCAGGGGAAATCGCGTGGTCCTCTAGGTGGAAGGGAGGGCTCCTGTGTCCACGGACAGGTGCCCAGGGACCCTGTGGAACTGCTGTGACCTCTAAAGGGTGGGTCAGTTGAGCGGAGGGAGGTGTGTGCTTGGGAGCCTGAGTGCGCATGCGCGGCCCACGTATAGGCCCGAAACGAGCCAGCCGCGGCTCGGAGAAAAGCCATCTCCTGGGGGCCTCCCCATGTTTTTCCACTCCTCAAGCGTGACCCCTTTACGGATGGAAGAAAAGGGGGATCTTCGCAGTGGTGGGTTCGCGCCAGAGGGGTTTGCGGGTTTGCTTCCACGTACGCCAGGTGCCCCCACACCGGGCCCAGGTGTTTGAGCCCCGTGGAGGCAGAGGGCTGCTTATTGCTGGATGCAAGTGTCCTGCGGGGTGAAGGAACGGCATGGGCACTCCCCGGACCACACAGGGCACCGGGCCCTTAGAGAGTTCCATGGGAAATCCCCCGCCCATGCCCCCGGTACCCAAGTCTGTCCTTAGCACACTGTCTGTGCGGGGCTGAAGGTACTGCTAGGCAGTGTGGCCTGTGGGAAATCGTGCGGTCCTCTGAGTGGCAGGGAGGGCTGCTGTTTCCCCGAACAGGTGCGCAGGGACCCTGTAAAACTGTTGTGACCTCTCAAGGTGGGTCACGAGACCCCTCAAGGGTGGGTCACGGGACCCCTCAGGAGTGGGTCACAGGCCACCTCAAGGGTGGGTCACGAGACTCCTCAGGGGTGGGTCACGTGACCCCTTAGGGGTGGGTCGAGTTACCCCTCAGGGGTGGGTCACGTGACCTCTCAAGTGTGGGTCAGGAGACACCTCAAGGGTGGGTCCCGTGACCCGAGGGAGGCTTGTGCTGGGGAGCCTGATTGCCCATGCGCCGCTGAGTTCTTACCCCACACCAGGCAGCCGTGGCTCGGAGAAAAGCCATCTCCTGGGTGCCTCCCCATGTTCCTCCACTCCTCAAGGAGGACCCCTTTATGGATGGAAGAAAAGTGGGATCTTCGCAGTGGTGGGTTCGGGCGGGAGGTATCTGCTGGTTTGCCACCACGTAGGGCAGTTGCTCACACACCGGTCCCAGGTGTCCGAGCCCCATGGAGTTGGAGGGCCGCTTATCGCGGGAATCAGGTGTCCTGCGGGTGTCAAGGGACGGCGTGGGTACTCACCGTGTGAGAGAGAACGCCTGGACCTTAGAGAGCCCCTTGGAAAATCCCCCGGCCAGGCCCCCGTTCCCCAAGTCTGTCCTGAGCACACTGTCTGTGCGGGGCTGGGAGTGCTGCTGGCAGTGTGCCCTAGGGGAAATCGAACGGTCCTCTCAGTGGCAGGGAGGGCTTCTGTTTCCACGGACAGGTCCCCAGGGACCCTGTGAAACTGCTGTGACCTCGCAAGTGTGGGGCACGTGCCCCGAGGGAGGCTTGCTGTGGGGGTGCTTTCCCTGGGCCTGCTCGGCCCCATGTGTTGGCCCGAAACCAGCCAGCTGCGGCTCAGACAAAAGCTATCTCCTGGGGGCCTCCCCCCGTTCTTTTATCCGTAAAGGGGACCCCCTTTACGGATGGAAGAACAGGGGGATCTTCGCAGTGGGGTGAACGGGACGGAGGGGCCTGCGGGTTTGCTGCGACTTAGGTCAGTTGCTCGCACCCCAGCCTCTGTGGTCTGAACCCCAGGCAGGCAGAGGGCCTCTTATCAGGGGATGCAGGTGTCCTGCGAGGCTGAAGGGACGGCGTGGGCATCCCGGGGAGAGTAGGGAGCCTAGGCCTCGAGAGATACCCCGGGAAAATCCCCAGCCCTGGTCCCAGTGGCTCCAGTGGCCCCCCCCTGGCTCTTAGCATGGGGCCCGGTCCTGAGCAGCCGGGCCCAGGTTCGCGGCAGGTGAATGCCTTTTGCGGACAGCAAGGGCCAGAGGCCGCTGCTGCCTTCAAGGAGAGGGACCTTCGAGCTGTGGGGCACCCAGGTCCCAGCGTTCACAGTCCCTTCTCCCATAGTTTGGCTCAGACATTAGAGAGTGGAAGCCGCTGGGTCCGAGTTCTGGGACTCAGGGCAGGGTGGGTCAGTTCCGGGCAAAGCTTGAGTCTCATCCTTCCCGGAGGGGCACAGGCCTGAGTCCCCAGGAGATAACCGATCCCGGGACGTGTGTCGCGCCTGCTGGGGCCGGCTCCACCCGGCGAGGAATCCTGGGCAGCCCCCAGCCCCGGCCCCGGGTCCCCAGGTAGTCCTTGGGCGTTCTGCCTCTGCGGGGCTGGGAGACCAGCTGGGAAGTGTGGTCCACAGGAAGCCTGGCGGTCCTCTGGGTGGCAGGGAGGGCTTCCAGTTCCCCGGACAGGAGCCCAGCGACCCTGAGAACCTGGCCTCATTTCTCAAGGGTGGGGCACGTGCCCCGAGGGAGGTTTGCCGAGGGGGTGCCTTCCCTGGGCCTGCTCGGCCCCGTGTGTTGGCCCGAAACCAGCCAGCTGCGGCTCAGACAAAAGCCGTCTCCTGGGGGCTCACCCCTGTTCTTCCATCCGTAAAGGGGTTCCCCTTTACGGATGGAAGAACAGGGGGATCTTCGCAGTGGGGGGGACGGGATGGAGGGGTCTGCGGGTTTGCCGCGACTTAGGCCAGTTGCTCCAACCTGGCCTCTCGGGTCTGAGACCCAGGGAGGCGAGGGCCGCTTATCAGGGAATGCAGGTGTCCTGCAGGGGTCAAGGGACGGCGTGCGCACCCCCGGGGTGAGAGAGGGCACCTGAGCCCCGAGAGACATCCCGGGAAAATCACCAGCCCTGGTCCCAGTGGCTCTGAAGCAGGGTGCAGCCAAGAGGAGGGCCCCAGGAAGGGATTTGTAATGGGGTCCAGAGCTCCAGGTGTCCAGGAAATATGAGAAAAATGTATGTAGGATGTCCTCACCCCCACAAGCCTGAGCCAGCGGGGATGGGACACATGGAACAGGGCTATTCAGAGCTGTTTTAGGTGGCAAGAGCTTTGCAGCTAACCCCTGGCATGGTCATTGAACATGTCTACAACCTTTAACTGGTTTCATGGATATGTTAAATAGCTGTGGCCCTGCTTTGAACCAGGGACATGGGAGTGACTTCCACCGAAGGTGGACTGGGAAGCAACTCCCCCTGGTTACAGGGCCTGTGGGCGAGCTTGGAGATGATTGGCTCCATGCCATGGGGCCACACCTGCCCAGACTTGCTATGGCAGCCCAGTAAAGCTGGAAGAAATCAGGGATGCTGGCAGGTGTAACTGACTGTAGGAGGAGTCGGAAATGGGGCTGCAAAGGAAGATGGGCACTGGGATTTAAACCTAGGCGCGGCAGCCATAGAGGGGAGGGCCACAAGGTTTTGGGGGAGAAAAGAGGAGACCACGCGGCTCCAAAGGAAATGAGGAGGACCACAAGGTTTTGGGGGAGAAAAGAGGAGACCACGCGGCTCCAAAGTAAATAGGGAATAGACCACGCGGCTCTGAAGTAAATGGGGGAACCACAAGGTTCTGGAGCAAGTAGATAGATAGAGGTCCATGTGGTTCTGAAGTAAAAGAGGAGAGTACCACGAGGTTCTGAGGGGAAAGAAAGAGGGCCAGGATCAGGCAGCTTTGGTGAAGTAAGGAGAGGACCATGCGGTTCTGAAGGGAAAGGAAGAGGACCACGAGGTTTTGGAGTGCTTCTTTTTTGCCACACGGCTTAGGCAGCAGGAGAGACTTTGCCAGGAAGAAAAGGGGAGAAAGGACTCTTGCTGGTGGGCCATGAGAAGGTGCCGCATGGCTTTGGATTAACTGGAGATTGCAGCAGCCACCCAGCTGATGGTGCCGGGAGCGTGAATCACGGACTTCTACTTCTTTTCCTGAGACACGGTACCCCGGACTGGGCACAGGGAGAGGGAAGGACTGTGCATCTGTGGGTATTCTAGAGGACTTTAGTATCTTCTTGAAGACATTAGGTCATTCTTCTAAGTTTGTGTAACTCTTAAATAAACAATTCCTTTCCTTTTCACCTGTCTCTGGCATTGAGAGAGGTCTTTCCTCTGGCGGTGGGCATTGCGAACCTAGCAGGTGGCCGTGGGGGAAGCAACCTCCAGAGACAGAAAGGCGGAATCCTTTCTGTAATAATTTATCGTGAACCACCCCCTCCCTCTGCTCTGTAACAGGAGGGGAGAAGTTTCTGTAGCCTGCGGCTGCGCCTGTTGGGGCAGTAGTGTTGTGGGCGCTTATATGAAACCTATTTCTGGTTTGTTCCTCCTGCTGACTGCCTGGCCCTCCTCCCCCCACTCCTGGGATCCTCCGACTCGGGGGATCGCCCTTCCCTCCAGCACCACGCTCTCCCCGGCCCTCCCTCCCCCGCTTCCCGGTCTAACCGATTCTTCCAGCCCCTTCTGGATGCCCCTATCGCGCTCCAGTACCTTGCCTGCCAAGCCAGATTCGCTCCATACACCGCAGCCGCGTGGTTTGCTCAGAGCTGGGTAACTGGTTGTAGTGGCAGAGCGTGCGTCTCTGTAGGTCCCTAGACCACGCGCATTTATAAAGGTAGACCGTCATTACAGGCGGCACGGCCTCCCGGCGTTCCCTGGGCGAGATCACCAGGAACTGGGGAGGAAGACGGGAAGGGAATTGGGGTGGGGGTCGGTGAGCAATGAGTGAGGAGCACTTACCCCAGTGCACCAAATTGGACGAGAGCAGTCTTGCTTTTCCCAGAGTCTGGAAGACGTGCTGCCCTCAGCTCTTTAAAATGCTTGGAGCATCCATTTGCAAGAAATGACCTGTTGAGCTAAGGGTTCTTAAATGGGACACGTATGAATGGTCCGACCCCGACAACAATGAAACTATTTCCGTTAATATTTAAAAACAAAAAATGGTTTCAACTCATGAGAAAAGCCATCGCATTTTACTAAAGGCCGTGGCAAGGTGTATTTTCTTCTTATTTGGTTCCCAAGCGTTTGTCTGTGGAGTGCAGAGCATCTGTGTGGTGGGTGAAAGCTCTGCAGCTCCCAGCTACCCAAACAATTGCTTTTTGACCAAAAGATTCTTGTAGAGAGGATCTTGATTTCGGTAAGCACTTAACCCCAGGTTAACATAGTGCCTGGTGAGTGGTATCAAAAATCATTGGTTATATGAATTTGTCTTCCAATAACAATAAAGAAAATTCTTGAGCCCTGGCTATGGGCCTGGCACCGTCACAAAAACCTGCAGCTTTCTGGTGTATGGGAGGATGCTTCAATGAGCTGAGCCACCTGGCCAGGCCTATGCAGGTACTTTAAAGAAGTTATAAGAAAGCATTTCTCTCCAGGAGTCATAATGGAAGGAGGGGCTCTGAATTCCACCTTAGGTTCTTTAGAGTAGGAGCTGGTTGGTCAGTTCCAGGTTGAGCATTCTAGGCTTGGTTGCTAAGATGGGAATATTTCCCAACAGTTGGGAGGCGTTCTCAGGAGAGACACTGTGTCGTCTGACTTCTTCCTCATAGTGCTGTTTGCACATCTGGTGTTGGTGAGAAGAAGAGAAATAGGGTGAGGCCTAGAGCGGAGGTCAGTGTGAACATGGGAAAGAAGCTTGGGTAGTGGCTGTGTAAGGATGGGAAAGGGATGGATTCAAGGGGCATGTCATAAGTAGAATTCTGTGTCCTGGGAGGGCTGTGGGTGGTGCCAGAAAGGAGGGTTAAAGATGACCAAAGGCTCAAGCACTGCCTGGACACAGTGCAGTAATCCGTGCAATGTGGGATGTATGGAATTGGAGGTTCTGTGAGACATGAGGAGGTCTGAAAATATAGGGATGAGGGTTTGCAACTCAGACAAGACCTGAGATACAGGCGTCGTTCCTCTAAACAATATTCAACGTTCATTCTGACTGTGTGTTTCTCTAACAAAGTTTAACTTTCATCAATTCTCTCTGTTCGCTCTGCACACGCTAAGCGTCTCAACCCCTTGATTGCCCTGGGATCGCACCTTCACGTCTTTTCTGTTGTGTTGGCTACTGTTGCACCTCCGTGATGACTTGAAGTCCCTCAAATGAGGGGTGATTATTACTGTCTTTTACGAATTAGGACTTATTTAGACTTGCCAGTTTCCTTGTTAGGCTCCTAACAGAAAACAAATTACATGCTCAAAGAAGGATAATTCCTCAGAGTTTCATTAATTACTTAATTATTAATTATTTAAAACAACTCTCTCTAGTGAGTATGTATAGGTAGAGATTAAGAGATCCACAAGAGCCATGCCTGGTGTAGCTCAGTGGATTGAGCATGGACCTGCGAACCCAAAGGTTCTGGTTCGATTCCCAGTCAGGGCACACACCTGGGTTGTTGGACAGGTCCCCAATTGAGGACATCTGAGGGGCAACCACACATTGATGTTTCTCTCCCTCTCTTTCTCCTTCCCTTCCCCTCTCTCTAAAAAATAAGTAAACAACATCTTTAAAAAAATAAGATACTACAAGAGGCAGTGTAATGTGCCAGAGCTAGTAGTCTCAGCACTGCTAGGCCTGCAGGGATTGAGGAAGGGAGCTGTCATGGAAACCTGAAAGGAGAGAGGTGCACAGGGAGCGATCCCGAGACAAGCAGCGACCTCAGAGGTAGACACCCATGCCAAGGACCATCATGCCCGGAGAACAGGAGACTACCTGCTCTGACCTGACCATCCTCCCTCACTGCGGTGTCCTAGTAGTTGCCAGTAGGGCTCCCCACTGGAAAAACCCAATCGCACGCCAGAGAGCAAGGGAGCTTGTTTGGTGTAGGCCATCCTGACCAGCCACCAAGACACCTGGCAGAGTGAAGAAGGGTGTAGGGCCAATGTAGGGCCGATGTGGGGAGCCAACAAGATATTCAGGGTACCACATGTTTGGCTAAGTCTTTAGTACTTAATTTCTTGCCTCCTCATCCCCCTTTCCAGGGTTATTTTATTCCTTGCTGAAGGAAATATATTTCTATTTCTTTCCATGAGGGCTTATGAATAATACATTTCTTAGTGTATCTGAAAATGTCTTCATTTTGCTCTCAGTCTTGAATAATATAGCTGAATATAAATTTTGAGATTGATAGATATTTTGCTTCAAAACTTGGAAGCTATTTTTCCACTGTCTCACCTACTCTTACTGATGAGAAGTTCATCTTTTTTCTCTGAACGTTTTATGATTCTCCCACTTTCCTTGGTATTTAATTTTATTGCAGTGTACCTAGGTAGCAATTTGTCTTTATCCTTGAAAGACTTGGTGTGCTTTTTTTCAATCTGAGGATTCATATCTTTCTTTAATTCTGAAACTTTCTCAGCCCTTATCACCGTTACCTCCTGCCCAGACTCTATTTTTTTGGAACTCCCATGAAGCATATATTGGAGATTATCATACTCTCCTCCATCTCTTTAAACACATATTTTCTTCATCTCTCTTTTTTTCCCTGCATCTTTTCATGTTATTTACGTGTCTATTTGTACTTGTGCACATTGAGATTTATAGTACTTCCGCCTCAAGCAGTTGTAACGACCTTCAAGGCACAGACCAAGGACTATGACATTGAGGTGGTATTTGTTTCTGAGTTCAGGATTGTTTTCATTTTTGTTCCACTACAGGTGTTTCCATTTCCCCCCATAACTGTGCTGTATTCTGAGTCACTTTATTCTGTGTTCCAATTCACTTATTCGCTCTCGGCTACTCCAGAATCTTTCTACTGAGTTGTGTGCTCAGTTGTTTTTCTTTGCCGCATCTATCTATCTTATAAATATATAGCTACCTATTCATTTAATCTCAAATCCTGTATTTGCCTTATTTGTCCTCAAAAAATTTTGTAGTGAAATAAACATGCAGGAGCCAAGTATGCAGACCTCAGCGGTTCCTCACTGAGCAGATGTGTGTGTCACCAGTATCGAGGTAAAAAAGTGACATAACCAGCACCCTAGAACTCCCCTATAGTGATCCTTTCTGGTCACTCCTCCCTCCCAGGCTGAGCCATGAAACCTTTATGAAAATCACTCCCTTGCTTTTCTCTAAAGTTTTACTACTTAAGTTGGCATCCTAAACACAGTAGTTTACATTGGACTGTTTCAGCTTTTTATAGACACGGAAATGAAGTATGTGTTATTTGGTGTCTGGCTTTTCTCACTCATTGTATATTTATTAGATTTGTACATATTGTTGCATGAGATTGTAGTTTGTTCATTTTCACTGCTGTATAGGATTCCATCAAATGAATGCTATATACATACATAAAATTCATTTAGCTATTATGAAGATGTTGGAAATCTGGGCTGCACTTTGGGGCTATTAAGAACAATGGCACTCTGAACAGTCACGTGTGTCTGTTGCTGTAAGCAAGCGTGCATTTCTGCTAGGTGCTTACCTAGGGAAGGATTATAAAGTAGAAAATGCCAAATTGTTTTCCATGGTGGTTGTGTTATTTTACATCCCCACTGGTAGTATGAGAAAATCTCCTTGTTCCATATCTTTGGAACACACGTCGTTGTAAACCTTTTGAAATGAAGTCATTCTGCTGCATGTGTAGTGATGTATTTTTGTGACCCTACTTTTCATTTTCCTAATTTCTAGTGAGGTTGAACCAAACTTTTTACTGTGTTTATGGACCATTTGGATATTCTGTCTTATGAGTTCTTTGCAAGTCTCTTACCTGTTTTTTTATTTGTGTTTTTGTTGGATTTGCAGGAAATTGGTGTATATTTTGGATATGAACACTTTGTGGAATTTATGGGTGACATTCTTCTTCTTTCATGCCATAGTTTGCCATTTTTACTCACCTATTGGTGACTTTTTGATGACTTGAGGATTTCCATTGCTTTCCCAACTTTTTTTGAAAAAATACCAAATCTGTAGAAAAGTTGAAAGAACAGTACAATGAGCACCTCTTATTCTTCAACTTATATCCACCCATTTGCTGCAATATTTTGCCATATTTGTGCTCTGTCTCATTTTGTCAATCTCTCTTTCTCTCTCAGTCTCTCTCTTCACACATACCAGCAGATCTGAGTCATCTCAGAGTAAGTTCAGCTTACTCTGGTACTATATTATGGTACTATAAATATTCCAGCATTCCATTTACTTATTTGAAAGAAGTAAATGCTAATAAAATTATTATACTTCAGGAACTTGACATTGATACAGTAACATTGTCATTATAATATAGCCTATGGTCAAGTTTCCCAAGGATCCTCAAAATATTTATATCTGTCTTTTCCCTCCTAAGTTCCAATCGGAGATCATGAATTGCATTCCTCCTTTATCTAAAAGAGTGCATCAATTTCTTTTCTCTTTACTTGTCTTGTAGACTGTCCCACAATTTGGACTTGACTGTTTCCTCGTCATAGACTCAGGTAAACATATTGGGCAAAAATACCATGTGGGTGATGTAGTATATTTTCCTTTGCATTTTCAAGAGGCACGTGATATCAGTTAGTTCCATTATCAGTGATGAGTAGTTTGATCACTTCATGAAGGTGGTGTCTATCAGCTCTTTCCTTTGTTTTCCTTTTGCAATTAATAAGTCATATGTATAGTGATAGGTATAGTGAGGCCATGTGAATCTCTTGTTTCATTGATGCTTCTTGCCGGCATCAGTTATTTCATTTGTAGTTGTAATTTGGTCATTTCTGATGTTTATTAGGTGATGTTTTTTGAAGTGGAATCCCCCACCCCTGCCATAATGTATTTTTTATTGTAATTTGGACCCATAGGTGGTTTCTTTATTCAGTGGGCCTTAATCCACTACCCTCATTATTGTGTTTGATGTTCCAATTGTTCCCCACTTGGCCAGTGGGAGAACCTTTTAAGCTGGACCCTCTATTCTTATAATGAATTTCCATCAGTTTCGAGCACTTTCTGTTACTGGCATAAAAAGATGCTTACATTGAACCTTTCCTACTCTGAACCAGTAATCAGCTATTACTCCAAGGAGCCCTTTCTTTTCTTTTTAAAGAGTGTGGTATGAACGATATACTGAAGAAAGTAGGATTTGGGTAGTAGGTGTGCTCTTCGCTACTGGAGTGTCATTGCTTCCAGGACTTTTCATTGAACAGAGATGCCTTAAACGATGAATTCTTATTTTTACTTCCAGTTGAAATTAGAACGTCATAGGGCTCCCATTACATATTCGCATTTCCCACCTTTCAAGGTAAGAATCCTCTTTCCTGAAAAGCGTCTCTATATTTAGTACAATATACACAATAGTTGTAGTATTCCTACTCCAATAACACTGCCAAAAACAAACTCTGTATGAAGTCCAGGGCTTCTTGGCAGGTATTTTTACCCTTAGAAGCACACTGACTGCCAGTCAGGATGGTGGAATAGGTAAACACAGCTCTCAGCCTTGCACAGCCACATCAAAGTTACAACTAAAATATAGAACAACCACCACTCAGAACCATCAGAAATTGAGTTGACTGGAACTCTGACAACTATGGAATTCATGAAACTGCATTCATGCAGACTGGTACTTGGGACAGAGACACGAAATGGTCTGGTCCCACATCCACATGTGGTAGATAAAAGCTTGGGAGGGAGATCTCAGAAGTGAGGACTTCCAGCCACAAAGCAGGCCAACCATGACAGCGTTCCAGTGTCAGGAACATAAGTCTCCATAACTTCCAGCTGCAAAACCCAGCAGGCATTGAGTCAGTGGAAGACTAGGACCTACAACCAAGATTGCTCTACCCAGCAAAGCTATCATTTAGAATCGAGTTGCAGAGAAGGAGCTTCCCAGACAAATAGAACTACAGGAGTTTATCATCACCGGACCATTATTACATGGAATGTTACAGGGACTCTTTTAAGAAAAAGATAAAGCTCAAAACTATGAACAATAAAATGGCAAAAATGCATATCTATCAACAATTGAATTTAAAAAACAAACTAAGCAAACTAAAAGAACAGAGACAGAAACATGCATTTGGAGAGCATTTTGATGGTTGCCAGATAGGAGAGGGGTGTAGGGGAATGGGTGAAAATGTGAGGGAATTAAGAAATACAAGTAGGTAGTAACAAGTAGTAGAATAGGAATGGGGATGTAAAGTATAGTATAGGAAATGGAGTAGCCAAAGAAGTTTTACTCGTGACCCATGGAAATGAACAATGGTGTGCTGATTGCCTGAGGGAGTGAGGGGTGCTGCGTGGAGGGTGCTAAGCGGGAGATATTGGGACAACTGTAATAGAATAATCAATCAAATAGAATTAAAATTTCTTAGTATATGACACTAATGGTATATAGTTAAAATGTTGTGTTTTAAATTACCTGAGTTAATTTTTTTCTCCCTAGCTATATAATCAGGTTTGTTTGCAGTAAGATTCATTTATATGTGTTATATTTAGTTTTAGGATTTGCTGGTTTTGATCCCCTTGGATTTCATTTATTTTTGAATATGTAAAGTATTTGTGTGGTTGAAAACTCAAAACTTTATGATGAGGTAAAGCCAGAGGAGTCTTAATCCTATCGTTATCTCTTCTTTTTTCCTCCCCCACACCACAATATTAATCATTTTCATTAGTTTCTGGGTTATCCTTTCTGTGCTTCTTTTTCTCCAAAATTAAATGAAACTATACATCTACATAGGAATATATGTGTACACCCAAATGTACACTTATTCTTATTTTATGTATTACTCAAAAGGTAGCATAACTCCTTGTCTTTTCATAGGGATTTTCCCTATCATTTAGCTGCGTAATACCCCACTGGGGATTGTCCCATAGCTCATTCATGCAGGCTCCAATTCATAGGCATTTAGGTTGTTCCAGTATTTTGCTGTTACAAGTAATGCTAAAATGAGTAACTTTGTCCACATATCGTTTCATATTTGTGGAGGAGAATTTCCAGGGTGAATTCTAGAAGTGAAAGTTCGCTAAAGAAAGAGTGAGTGCAGATGTGATGCTGTTAGATGTTAGGACACTTCACTCCAGGGGGTCACGCCTTTCTGTACTCTTACCAGGCGTGCGTAGCACAGCTGCTTTTCCCCAGGCTTTCACGCTTTTTAAATTTCGTCAGTCAGGAAAGCAGACCTGGAATCTTCATGTGGTTAAATAGCTTCTTTCTCATAGAACTTGTAATGAATTGTTATTTTTCTTGCTGGATTTAGGTTTGTTTGTTTTTTCAAGGGGAAGGGAGGAAAAAAGAGGGAGAAACGATGATGTGAGAGAGAAACATTGGTCCGTGGCCCCTTGAATGTGCCCCAACCTAGGACCCAGTTTGCAACCAGGCACCTGCCCTGACCAGGAATTGAACCAGCCACCTTTCGTTTCACAGGATCAACTGAGCCACACCAGTCAGGGCTTTAGTTGTTTTGTTTTTGCTTTTAAAAGATTTTCACATCTACAGCCATGAGAAAGATTGGCCTTAACTTTCTTTTCTTGAACTCTTTAAAGTCTTAGTATAAAGATTATGCTAAGCTCATAAAATGGGACGAGGCACATACTCCTCCTTCTTTTTCTATTTTCTGGAAGCTTTTGTGTATAATTGGCATTATTTTTTCTTTAAATGTTTAGTAGCGTTTATTAATGAAGCTGTTCAGGACTGGAGCTTCTTTGTAGGAAAGGCATTAATCGATGATTAGGTATGTTTTGTAGTATTAGGACTATTGAGATTTTTCCAATTATGTCCATTTTAATCATCCTTTTTTCTAGGAATGTGTCTAACTTATCTAAAGTCTGCAAATTTATTGTCATAAAGTTGTAACCTTTTGAGAAAGACTTTTTCACTCAGCATAATTCCCTCAAGATCCATCGAGGTCATAGCATGTATAAATAGTTTGCTTCTTTTTCATTGCTGAGTAGTAGTCCGTGGTGTGGGTATACAGTAGTCCCCCCTTATCCTGGGGGGATATGTTTTAAGACCCACAGTGGATACCTGAAACTTTGGAAAGAATCGAACCCTATATATACTATGTTTTTTCTATACACATATATCTATGATAAAGATTAATTTATGTTAGGCACAGTAAGAGGTTACAAACAGGAACCAATAATAAAGTAGAACCATGATAACAATATACTGTAATAAAGGTTATGTGAATGTGGCCTCTCTTTCAAAATACCTTATTGTGCCGTACTCGCCTCTTCACTCAAAGGAAGCACTTCATGGCTTCTCTTTAGCATGTCTGAAATGCCAGCATCACTGCCTTTGCACTTTGGGACCAACTAAAAGTGACTTGAACTCAAGCATTAGAGTACTGTGACAGTCGACCTGATACCCTGAACACCTACCAAGTGACTCACAGGTGGGAGCTGCCCAGCGTGGATGCGCTGGACAAAAGGGATGATTCGAATTTCAGGCAGGACAGAGTGGGATGGCTTGAGATTTCATTATCCTACTCAGAAAGGTGCCCCAATTTAAAACTTATGAATTGCTTCTTTCTGGAATTTTCCATTTAATATTTCCAGACTTCAGTTGACCGTGGATAACTGAAGTGGTGGAGAGGGAAACCACAGAAAGGGTGGGACTGCTGTACTACGATTTCTTTAGCCATTCTCCTCTCGAAGGACATTTGGTTGTCTCAGCTTTTGGCTGTTACACATAAAGCTCCTACGAACACTGGTTTTGCTGGGTAGCTGGCAGGCCAAGGATGGTACCAAGGAACCACAGGGCTGGGACTGGCAAGAAAACTTGCTGGGTGGTGAGTACCACTGTGTGTCTCCCACAAAGAACTCAAGCACATCCTTGGGTTTTTCTCCAGCTCCCTCTGCTGATAAAGCTGAACAACATGTCAACTGGCAAAGAAGGAATGTTTCAGGGAGCAGTTTCAGTATCACAAAACAAAGCACTAAAGGGTGCATTTGGAACTGAGAGACAATAATGATCATTAGAACACTGGGTTTTACTTCTTTGAATTAAAAAAAAAACCACTTATGTCTTATTTTCCTTAAGCTAAAAATATTCAAAATACATATGGCACTTTCAGTACAATATACCAATGTTATTACTGACATTGAGACTACTGAAGCAACTTAAGACATTCCTGAGTTTTTTTTCCTTTTTGTCTGTTTTGCCTAAATACTTTTAGGATTGTGCAAATGAAATATTGTATTTTAAGTCACTTAAAATAATTTCTCTCCTGACCTTTTCTCTCTGATTTTACTAACAACATACAATGAGGTTTATTTGTTTACTTTCAAATTTTTCCCTTTGACTTGTATTTTTACTTATACAAGATATTTACTTAATTCCAAATTGATATGTGTATTTAATGCTATAAATTCAGCTTTAGATGCATCTCAGCAATGTTGATATATAGCATTTTTATCATCCAGTTGAAATAGTTTCTAATTTCCATTAAGAATTCTTCTTTGTTCCATTATCATTCATAAATACATTTCTTAATTTTAAAGCATACGAAGATTTAAAAAGGCATATTTTCATTATTTCTAGCTTAATTACATGTGGACAGGGAAGACATTCTCTATGAATTCATGTGTTTGAAATCTGGTGAGGCCTATTGCCCAGCAGGAGAATGGTTCTTACGTGTCCTGTGTGTGCTTGAACGGAATACACATTCCGCAGCCACTGGCCACAGTGTGCTAGGCAAGTCCATTATATCAGCTTTGCTCACCATATTTTTCAGATCTGTATCCCTACTGGTTTTCTTTTTGCTCTGTCAGTTCTGAGAGAGGTGAATAGATTTATCAATTTATGCCTTTTGTTCTATCAATTTTTGCTGTATTTTGAGGTCATGTTATTAGACTCACATGATTTAAGAATTAGTATATCTCCCTGGTGAATTAAGCCTTTTATTGATATGAAATGCTGTTCTTTAGTAATGATTTTTACATTAAGGTCTATTTCTGTCTGCTACTAATCTACTAATGCCCTTCCTTTCCTTTCAGTCTTCCTATGTCCTTTGTTTCAGATGTGTCTCATAAACAGTACAGGGTGGGTGTCCTATTTTTAATCCAGTCTAACACTTCTTTTAACTGGCACATGTAATCAATCTACATTGAATGTAATTGCTGACATATTTGGGCTTAAATCTACCTTCTTTTAAAAGCACTTTCTTGAGTTTATTTTTGTGTATGATGTAAGTTGTCAATTGAGTTTCATTATTTTGCATGTAGCTGTCTAGATCTCCCAAGACCATTTGTTGAAGAGGCTATTTTTTACTCCATTTTATGCTTCTTCCCCTTTTGTCTAGTATTAATTGACCATGGAAACATGGGTTTATGTCTGGACTCTCTATTCTGTTCCATTGATCGATGTGCCTGCTTTTATGCCAGTATGAGACTGTTTTGATTACAGTGGCCTTGTAATATAGTTAGATATCAGGCATTGTGATCCCTCCTACTCTGTTCTTCTTTCTCAAAATTGCTGCAGGCAGGTATTCAGGGTTGTTTATGGTTCCATACAAATTTTTGAAATGTTTGTCCTATATCTGTGAACTATGTCACTGGTATTTTAATAGGGATTGCATTGAATCTATCATTTGTTTTGGGTAGTATGGGCATTTTAATGATGTTAATACTTCTAATCCATGAACTCAGTACATGCTTCCATTTATTTGTGTCTTCCTTAATTTCCTTCTTCAGTGTTGTGTAGTTTTCTGAGTACAGGTGTTTACCTCCTTGGTTAAGTTTATTTCTAAGTATTTTTTTTCTTGTTGCTGTAGCAAATGTAATCTCCCCCAACCCCCCAATTTCTTTTTCTGATATTTCATTGTTGGTATACAAAAATGCCTTTGATTTCTGAATATTGACTCTGTATCCTGCTGTTTTGCCGAGTTCATTTATTAGGTTGAGTAGTTTTTTGATGGGGTCTATAGGGTTTTCTATGTTTGCTATGATGTTATCTGCAAACAGTGACAGCTTTATTTCCTCCTTTCCAATTTGGATGCCTTTTATTTCTTTTTCTTCTCTGATCACTGTGGCTAGGACTTCCAATACTGTATTGAATAGAAGTGGTGAAAGTGGACATCCTTGTCTTGTGCCTGATCTTAGGGGGAAAGGTTTTAGGTTTTGCCCATTGAGTATGGTGTTGACTGTAGGTCTCTCATATATGGCCTTTATTATGTTGAGGTCTTCATTTTTTTGAGTCTTTTTTCCTTTTCTTGCTCTTTTTGGGAATTATTTTCTACTTTGTCCTCCAGCTCACTGATTCGATCCTCTCCTTCATTGAGCCTGCTTTTGATTCCTTCTACTGTGTTCTTCAATTCAGAAATTGTATTCTTCATTTCTTCTTGGCCCTTGTTGATAGTTTCTATTTTCTTTTTCATGTTGATATAGTTTGCAGTGAGTTCCTTGTAGTTTCCCTGTAGTTTTGGTAATTTGCACTGACTTCACTGAGGTTCCTTATAACCATTGTTTTGAACTTAATATCTTATAGTTGACTTGCCTCTATTTCATTTAGAATTCTTTCTCAGCATTCCTCATTTCCTTTTAATGGAAGGATATTTCTGTGTCTTCACATTATTTGTGGGACTCTTCTTGTTTGCTTCTGCTTTTTAAATTGATCTGTTTTGACTTTCGGACTTTGTGGTGTGAACTTCTATGGTAGGACACCTGTGAGATTCAGTGGTGCAGTCTCCTTGATCACCTGAACTTGGTTCTTGGAAGGCCGTTTATGCCTTTTATGCTTGTTCCCTGAATGTAATTGGCTTTTGATTGTTGTTGGGGCTTTCTTTGGTGGGTCCTTCCCTCCAGCTGGTTGACTGAGGGTCACTCGACCCACCACGTCTTGTGTGCTGTTGTGCAGCTGCTACTAGAACAAAACCGCAAAGCCCAGGAGACAAACCACTCCCACAAATACAACTCCCCCCATAATCCCCCTATCAACAGCAAATAAGCTGGTATTAATAAGGGTATAACGAGATTAAGACTACTGTATGAAAAGAGAGCGGATATGAGATGACATAATGAAAGAAAAGTGATTTTGAGAGCGTAGAGGGAGGAGCATGAATCAGAGTTGCGAGTTGGAACAATGGAAAGAGAGAAGGTAAAATTTACCTCATGAATAAAAATGTAAATGAAGAATGTGGAATGGAGTATGAGAAGGGAGGTGTATAATATTAGGTTTAAACAGTAATTAAAATAATATAAAATAAGGTGAGTGAGAGGAGGAAAAAGGAAGGAAAAATAGTAAATAATTAATGAAAATGTAGGCACCAAATTGGAGAGAAAGGCCCATCACAGTACTATCAATGACAAATGAACCAGAATTAATATATGTGGTATGGGAATAAGAGGGAAAAAAGAAACAGAAAAGTCTAGGAGATGTTTAGAGGAAGGGAAAGTGATTTTGAAATGATAGAGGGAGAGGGAATACTAAGAGTGAGGAACAAACACTCAGCTAAGAGAGGGAAAAATTAAAATTTGGGATGTAAGGAAAAAGAAAAAAAGGGAAAATAAAACTACAAGGTCAGGATGAAAGAGAAATCGAAGAAAGACAAAAAAGAAAAAGAAAAAAACAGGTTCAGATGGCAAAATTAAAATGTGAGACAAAAAAAAAGAGTAGGAGAGGGCACCAGTAACATTTGATGTATGAAATACAGAATTAGTGAAGCTCTAGTGGTAAAAGTGAAAAAACAGTGCAACAACAACTACCCTACATACAGCCAACTGGCAAAGATTGTTGAAGGTGGAGAGAGAATGCAGGATTTTAAGAGCAGGGCAAAAGGGTGTGAAAGGACCCTTGACAAGACAATGGGTTTTGTGTGTCTGGACGGGGGAGAAATAGAAAGAGGGTGGAATGGAAGCAAGTTGTAGCGAGAGAGAAAACAAAATTTGAAATGAAAATATTGCAAGGAAAGAAGGTAAAATGGGCTAAGAAGAGAGATGGACAAAATATGTGAATTGAAATATATTATAATATAAAACTAATGACTTAATATGTACAGACTTGCTGGACGAGAAAGGAATGTTAAAAAGCTATGCAGGAAAGATAATATTGCAAATCATGAAGAAGACCACAGTGGCTTTCGTCTTGGTAGCCTCTTATATTTACCCTTGTTTTTTTCTTTCTGGGTCTGCCTCTGGTGATGTCAGATGTTGACCTTAGGCAGCCTGTTCCATACTTCCAGTGATCTGCTGTCCCTGGCTGTCTCCTTCGACTGGTTTTCTGGTCACTGTGTGCTCATCAGTCATGTTTAAGCACTGTAGGGTCAGGCCGAATCCCTCCTGGGTGGGGTCTATTGTTTCCCCTCGGGCTGTTACTGCTCCAAGGGGAGTGGTCTGCCTAAGCAGGATGGCTGCTACATATGGGGGTTGGCTCAGCATCTGGATCCCAGTGGCTGCTCTGAGTTTTCTCCTCAAGTCCTCCGTCCCCAGTCTCTCCTCAAGTCTCTCTAGTCCACTCTGCCCTCACTTTGCCAGGGATCTACTGCCTCTGGCTATCTTTTCTTCTTTTCTGATTCGTTCAGCTAACCTGGATCTTTTTTGATTGGAGCATTTAATCCATTTACATTGAAAGTGTTTTTTATAGGTACATATTTATTGTCATTTAATTCTTTCTAATTCTGCTCCTTTTTTTTTCCTTCCTTCTTCTTACAGAAGTCTCCTTAACATTTCTTATAATACTAGTTTGGTGGTAATGAACTCCTTGAGCTTTTTATTGTCTGGGAAGCTTCTTTTTTCTCCTTCAATTTTAAATGATAGCCTTCCTGAGTAGAGTAGTCTTGGTTGTAGGTTCCTGATTTTCATCACTTTGAATATTTCTTACCAGTCCCTTCTGGCCTGCAAAGTTTCTATTGATAAGCCAGCTGACAATCTTATGGGAGCTCCCTTCTAGGTAACTCATTGCTTTTCTCTTGATGCTTTTAAGATTCTCTATTTGCGCTGACTTGTTAAGAGGACACCTGGGTTTCCGGCACAATCCCTTCTCTCCCTAGTGGATAAAATCCTTGCTGATTTTCACAGCTAGATGTTGGGTGGGTTTCTCTTCCTGGCTCTGTTTCTCTGGGCTGGGGAGCTGGTGGAGGGTTGAGACCCCTCGCTCCTAAGAGTTTACCTTTATAGGTGAGATATCCCTCCGGGTTCTCAAGTGCTGCGTGTGGGCGCAGGGCCAGCCCTTTCTGCAGTTCGGCCCTTCCCATCAGTCACAGTGTGACTTCTAGTGTAAATCATTGGTTATAAGACTTCTAGTCAGATAGTCTTCAGCTGGTTATTCAGGTTGGTTGTTCTATAATTTAGTTGTAATTTTGGTTTGCCCCTGGGAGGAAGTGAGTGTAATTTTCCCCTACTCCACCACTGTCTCAGATCCTGTTCTTTAAATTAAAGTACTACTACTGAATCACCTCTCTATTTAGCCATTATGTGCTCTGTGCAAAAGATGATAATGTGTATATTCAACTTGTGAAAATGTCTGTTTTTCATGTCCTACAAATTCAGAGACTGTCTTGTCTTATCATGCCTGTTATTTAGTACTGTGCGCAGCTCATGATAGGTGCTCAATAAATATTTGTTCAATTAATATATAATATACTCCTGAAAGTGCACAAAGTGTAGCTGTTTGTGATCATTGTTAACATAGATTTAAACAATTTATTCAATTACTTATAGATTTATACAATTATTTATTAATATATACAATTATTACTGTTTATAATTATTTATAGATTTAAATTTAATATACATTTAAACAATTTTATTCACAGCATAACTAGGTTAATTCTATGTTTTTTTTTTTTTAATTTGGAATTCTTGAGGTAAATCCCCTGAGAGAATGAAGTTACAGATTGTAAACACGGTTTGTGCTGGAATTGAAATTATAGTCTTGGTTTCCCTAGCACTGTGCCTTAACAAACTGGCTCGTTAGCTCTAGGGGGCTGACGACAATTCCTGAGCTACACAGGTCATGCTGCCTTTCCAGTGTGCAAACACAATGGCGTCCGTGTCCTTTGGACATGAGGAATGAAATGTGGGGAGTATGGAAGCCGGGTCAGGCAAGGCCAGAGGGAAACCAAAGCCTTTTCATCTCCTATTCACTCTGCTCTTCATGGCAGGAGAAGGGTGAGGTGAGGATCTCAGCCACCTCTACCCTGGGCCACATGCTATGTCCAGTTAAAAAATTCAAGGCAGGATCTGCCCTCCAAAAAAGAGATCAACAACTTCTTAGTCCTGCTGTTGCTCAGTTTGCAGGACAACAACACTGATGTAGTCAAGGTACTAGTGTCCTCTGTCCTGCCAACCTCAGCCTGATTCAACCCCTTCCTGCTAGAGGATAGCCCCTTCCCTTTAGTCCTCTTTCATGAGCCAAATCTGGGGTCTGCATTCACTGTCCACCTCTTTGGTCCCACCCTCTGGGCTGGATCTGAGCACTTTTACCATCTCTCGGGTACCATCACTCTTATCCTGATATGGTTCTGCTCCCTGAAGCTGTTTATGTCCCTTGACATGGACAAGTCCCCATGCTTCACCTGATCCCAGCTACTAATCCCAAGCAAACCCCTTGGGGCCTACCTTCATGGTCTTCCACTTGCCTCTGGCCTGGCTCTGCAGAGTTACAGGAGTAAGGCTCTGAGGATTTCCTTGTTTCCATCCCACAGGCCTGTGGAAGGACACTGACTGAATGGACCAAAGTGATGGGCTGGCCATCATTGAGACACGGGTTCCAGGATACCGACCTCAGTGATCACTTCCACGTGTTGGAAGAAACATGCAAGTACCTGGTGTGTGAGAGTCTCTGAGGAAGCCAGGTCACAGTATTCACATTAGGGCCTCAGTGACAGACTAGGTGAGTTAAGAGGAGAGGGCTGACAGAAGATGGCATCTTTCCTGTCCTTGATTCTCATTCTTATCATCAGCAAACTCTGATAACCCACGTTTGAATGCCAGCCCCTGGTCCTCCATATCTGATCCTCCTAGCATCCCAATCTCCACCTTCAGAGGCTAAGGACGTCATGCAAGGGGAGTAGATGGCAGTGGGACAGAGGCCTTCTGCTTAGAGATGTCAGGAAGAGATAGAGGCAGGAGTCCTCAGGGCTTTATTTAGATCAGTCGTCAAGGTGCTGAGGATCTGTGGCTTGTGTGACTTCAGGAGTCCTTGTTGAAAAGTGAACATGTAAGGACTAAACGAGTCGGTTGGGAGCTAACATAAGTAATTCTAATATTATGAATGTGGATTCCTTCACAGATGGGGCACTTTACAGTTTACAAAGCACTATCACATCCATTCTCCCATCGGAGCCTTGCAGTCATGTAAGGGAGGTTGGACAGGTTTATTTCAACTCTACAGATGAGAAAACTGAAGCCAGTGTCAGGGCCAGTATTCAGACCTGGGTCTTCTAACTCCACATCAGTTGTTTCCTCCGCTATCATGATGGTATCAAGGAGCAGAGCTCTCTTTATGAACTTCCTGATGAGTGTGCTCTTTGCGGATGGGTGGGTGGCCGTGTCTGAGTGTGCAGGTTCAAATGATTTAAGCTCACTGAAGACAGAAACCAGTGCTGCTGCTGGACAGGGCGAGAGAGGCATGGCTGCAAGCAGGTCTTTAGCAGAGTTCCTAGCAGACCCCTCCCTAGTCAGCACTACACCTCTGACTCCACAGGTGAGCATGTGCAAAACTCAGTTCTTGGGGGATTTACTGTTCCAGAGCTTTGAGCTCCTAAAGAGCTCTCAGCTCTTCCTACGGACAGCTGTAGTCACGTTCATGGGTAAGGTGGTCCCTCCTGTCGATTCCTCCCTCCCCTATAGCAGGAAAGCTGTCCTTGACATTTTGCTACAGGGCACAGCCAGAACCATGTTATGAAGCTGGTCACATCCTTTTCCAGCTGTTACCTGGTTAGAGAGGTTGACCTCAAATTGTGTGTCAGAAAGGCCTGGGGAGCTAGCTGCCTTCGCCCTGGCTCTGTGTGCATCTACCCACGAGGCATGCTGCTTTGTGAGAAGAGAACTGTATACACTTGGCAGGGAAAAGACTGGTGCTTCAACTGGAACCCCATGGATTTTCCCAAATAGTTTTGTTTTAAACCGTTCCATAATAACAGTATGCATTAATGTTAGCATAAAATATTCAGACTGACTAAAAGAAGACAATAAATAATGCTAGAACTTCCATCATTTGGATTTAACCACTACTAACGTCCTAGAATTTTTAAAAACAAAGTATACAACACACACACACACATAGCACTTGTAAAAAGTACAAACTTTGGGCCCTGGCCAGGTAGCTAGTTGGTTAGAGCCTTGTCCCATGCACCAAAAGTTTGAGGGTTTGATTCCCCGTCAGGGCACACACCTGGGTTTTGACTCTGATCCCAGGTCGGGCTGCACACAAAGAAACCAACCAGTGCCTCTTACACTGATGTCTGTCTGTCTTTCTGTCTCTCTCTCTCTCTCAGATCAATAAGCAAAGATTTGGGTGAGGATTTAAAAAAAACACAAACATTGCTACACAGTTATATCACCAGTACATGCATTAGATACTCTTCAACATTAAATTCATGACTGCATAATATTAATTCTGTTGCATAGATGGATTTATGAAACCAACCCTTATTTTTGAATATTGAGACTGTCATCTTTTGTTTTCATAGGCAGGGACATAGTGGTTAAATGTCTGCATGTCATCATGATTATTTTGTTAAGATAAATTTCTTAAAAGTAGAGTTGCTGGGCCCAGAGGGTGTGCACAGTTTTAAGGACTTTGGTGCTCATTTGCCAAACCGCATTCTACAAAGTTAGATCATTTGTTGTTGTCACCAGTACTGTATGTGAGTGTCCATTTCTCCTGGCATTTGCCCACCCTGTGTAGTATGTTTTAAAAATTATTACCAATTTGATAGGTAAAAGTGAGAAGCTTGTTTTGATTAATGTATTTTTATGGTATATATATTGGCAATATGTATTTTATTTTTGCACATTAATTGCCTGTACCCTCAACTTTCTATGGATGTGGGAACTCCCCAAAGATTAACATCCTTGGCTCATGCTCGTCACCTGCTGACAGTATTTTTCCTGGGTCACAACTGTTCTTTCCCCAGGACGCTGACATGTAGGGAGCAAGGCCTGTCTTAGGTACATTCCTTGCTAAAACTGGTTTACAGATTTCCTTGTTCACTACTGAGCCTTGGGAAAGGGAGTGGCCCAAAGATCCATCAAGAATTCTTGAAGGTCTCTATATCTCTTTTGTCCTTAGCATCAATCACTCTGAAGATAAACCGAACCACATACATGAGGCTGATGTACAGCTCTTACAAAATAGTGAGTCCGGGCCTTTTTCCAGGGTCCCGGGTTACACCAGGGCGTGGGGCAAGATCTGAAGGAGGAAGGGGGAATTTCTTAAGGATATGTTTTATTATTTTAAGTCAGGTTTATATTTACCAATATAAATATTATATATGAAGGCTTCAGTGGACAGAAGTAAGAGGAAGGAAACAAACGATCCATCATTAGACTCGTTGGATAAAAACCCTGCGAACAAAACGTTCTGGTCGCTGCACCTTTATCACGTGCTCCAGGGGCTGACACCGCAGTGGGGTGTGAGGCAGACAAGGTCGCTGCCCCCAAAGAACTTGCGGTTTTGTGTTCTTCTTAACTGCATTAAAATATTTTAGAATTAATTTAGATGTAGTAGAAATTCATGAATATAGTCTCATTGCAAAAAAAGAGATTGATAAGTGTATAAAATTCTCTTAATTCCCAACTCTTGTCCTTCCCCTCTCCCCCTACCTACTTAATGTACAGTCCTATATTATTTTCCTGTTTGCACATATAATAAATAGATATGGGATTCATATATGTGTGATATAAAATAGGTATTTTATATGTATATATATATGTGTGTGTGTATATATATGTAAATGGTTTCTGCAACTTGCTTTTTGCCCCACTTAGTAAGTTGCTCTATACAGCTCTCCTGCATTCCTCTAACCCTTGATGGATTGATATTTAAGTTGTTTCCGATTTCTTGCTATTCAGACAAGCTGCCATGAACACTCTTGTATATGCCCCCTTCTGTACAGGCTTGAGTGTTGCTTCAGGCTGCACACAAAAAGGTAGACTTTTATCATGCACATTGAGCTCAACAGAATTTAAAGTAAAACAACATTTTAACCTTCTCTTCTGTGTTGACATAAATTCCAGTCACCACCCCTCCCAACTTACAGGCTTTTTTAGCCAATATTTGAGTTCTCTTTTTTTAACCACATAATTTAATGTGGTTATTATTGTTGTTTTTTTCTAAATGAGTCCAGTTTATTTACTATGTGCGGTCTCCCTCCTCCTGTTCTACTGTGTGTGACCTTGGTCTCATTTCCTCTTGCTTCAATTTTGATAGTGTTCCATTGGTTTTCCTTATTTTGCATCTGATTTCCAATTTTCCATTGAAGCCCACTGTCTAACAGCAAGTTCAACTTCCTCCTTTCCTCAAACACACTGCTAATCTAGCCTGTCCGTTATCACCCCCCAGTTTACACAAGCCTTTTAGATTTACAGAGTGTCACAGGCTGACCATTCTTTTTGTGTCCCTGACCAGCCTCAAGTACACGTTTTAGAAGTTCCTTTAGTGCCAGTGTCTTGATCGTACCCTCTCTTGGCCTTTGTTTGTTTGTAATAATTTCCTCTTACCCTCATTCTTGCAAGATAGCTTTGCTAGTGACACAATTCTAGACCAGTTATTTTCTCTCAGCACTTTGGTCGTATTCTATTATTTTCTGGCTTTCTTTGCTGCTAATTAGAAGCCTTCTATTCTTTCGTTCACTTGTAGGTAATCTGTCCTTTTCCTCAGGCTGTTTAAGATTTTTCTTTTCTTTTTTAAAAAGTGTTCTTTTAAAGTACTGTGCAGAGTATACTGACACCCCAGGTGCCCAAACCCCAAATTCAACAAGTAGCAACTCACGGCCAGCTTGCTGTTTCAATTTCCCTACATACACCCTCTCCCTGCCGGAACTATTCTGAATCAGTTCAGAGACCTCATAATGTTTTGTTTATAAATATTTTAGTTCATATTTATTTCTAAATCATACTGTTTTTCACAGTAAAAGATTGAAGAAATGATAATGGGCATGTTATGGAGTAGCATGCAAATTATGCATGAATTTTTAAGATAAAAATGTTCCAAGAATTTGTAGACTATATGGGACCTGAGGCCAGTCATCCAGACCCCTGAGGCTATCGAGTGATTCTCTTCTGCCTGGGAAGTTAGGGGCACTTCAGAGAAGCGTTTGCTAGTCCTAATATGCAAGCCTCCCAATTTCAGAAGCTGGATCACTTGTCCAGGGTCACAGAAGAGATTTAATGGAAGAACTAGAACTGGAATTTCAATTCAGGGATCTTTCTGCTAGCCATGCTCCAATATTCTTTAATCTTACCCAAGTCCTGAAAAAGAGGTAGGCAATGGGAGTGGGGGCTGTGGGGGAGAGGAGCTGCTGTTCCCATGTCTATCAGAAGAGTTTTATCTCCCCTTTAGGAACCCTTTGTTCCCTTCCATCCCTGAACAGCCGTACCTGTGTTATATGGAGGGCCTATTTCTGCTGAATCCTGACCCTCGCTCTCTGTTATTTAACTTCGTTTCTTTTTTTTAAATTCATTAATGTTTTGTTATAGTTGTCCTGCCTTTTTGCCCATTACTCTCCCCTGCCCCGTCACCACCTGCTCCCACAGTCAATCCCCACCCCAGTGTCCATGCCCATGTGTCCTCTATTTGTGTTCCATTGCTTGCCCCCTCCTCTTCTTTCCCCCGTTATCCCTGTCCCCCTCTCCCCTCTGGTCATGTCAGTTTGTTCTTTATTTCCAGGTCTCTGATTCTATCTTGCTTGCTTGTTTGTTTTGATGATTAGGATTCACTTATAGGTGAGATCATATGGTAGTTGTCTTTTACCACATGGCTCATTTCACTTAGCATAATGCTCTCCAGTTCCATCCATGCTGTCATGAAGGGTAGGAGCTCCTCCTTCATTTCTGCTACATAGAATTCCATCATATAAATGTACCACAGTTCTTTGATCCACTCATTTACTGATGGGCACTTAGGCTGTTTCCAGCACTTGGTTATTGTAAATTGTGCTGCTATGGACATGGGGGTGCATAGGTTCTTTTGGATTGGTGATTCAGGGTTCTTAGGGTATAATCCCAGCAGTGGGATCACTGGATCGAAGGTAGTTCCATTTTTAGTTTTCTGAGGAAATTCCATACTGTTTTCCACAGTGGCTGCACCAGTCTGCATTCCCACCAACAGTACACTAGGGTTCCCTTTTCTCCACAATCTCACCAGCACTTGTTTGTTGATTTGTAATGAAGGCCATTCTCACCTGTGTGAAGAGGTATCTCATTGTGGTTTTATTTGCATCTCTCTGATGGCTGGCGATGTTGAGCATTTTTTCATGTGTTTATGGGCCCTCTGCATGTGCTGCTTGGAGAAGTGTCCGTTCAGGTCCTTAGCTCATTTTTTAATTGAATTATTTGTCCTCCTGGTGTGGAGTCATGTGAGTTCTTTATATGTTTTGGAGATCATTTCTTTGTCTGAGGTATCATTAGCAAATGTGTTTTCCCATACTGTTGGTTCTCTTTGTAATTTGGTGCTGTTTTCTTTAGCCATGCAGAAGCTTTTTATTTTGATGCAGTCTCATTTCTTTATTCTTTCCTTTATATCCCTTGCCCTAGAGGATGTATGGGTGAAAATATTGCTGCGTGGGATATCTGAGATTTTCCTGCCTATGGTTTCCTCTAGGGCTTTTATGGCGTCATGCCTTATGTTTAAGTCTTTTATCCATCTTGAGTTCATTTTGGTGTATGGTGTAAGTTGGTGGTTGAGGTGCATTTTTTGCATGTACCTGTCCAGTTCTCCCAACACCATTTGTTGAAGAGGCTATTTTTACTCCATGTTATATTCCTGTCCCCTTTGTTAAGTATTAACTGACCATATTGACATGGGTTTATTTCTGGACTCTCTATTCTGTTCCATTGTTCATGTGTCTATTCTTATGCCAGTACCAGACTGTTTTGATTATAGTGGCCTTGTTATATAGTTTGATATCAGGTATTGTGATCCCTCCTACTTTGTTCTTCTTTCTCAAAATTGCTAAGGCTATTTTGGGTCATTTATGGTTCCACATAAATTTTTGAAATGTCTGTACTGTATCTGTGAAATATGTCATTGGTATTTGGATAGGGATTGCACTGAAACTTGGTTTCTTATACTGAAAACCTACTGCATGCTCTGCGCTGGGATAACGCAATGGACAAAACTGGTGACCTTGCCCTCATGCAGCTGACATTCTAGCAGGGAAGGGAGGAGTAAGCCCTCCACAAGCACAGAGATGTCACATAAGCACTGTGGAGATCACTCTCTCTATACGGCAAGGGGGAGGAAGGACCAGAGGGGGTTGGGGTGCCCCTCTGCTAGGGGACATAAATGAGGGAGTGAACGTATGACTATCTGAGGAAAAGCACTTGGCGTGTTCAAGGAAGAACGAAAAGATCAATGTGATTTGTGTTCAGTGAGCAAAAGGAAGGGCAGGACGTGATGGGATCAGGGAAAGCAGTGGGACCAGAGTCACCCTGGCCTGTAGCCATGGTAAAGATTTCGGGTTTTACTTGAATTAAGGGCACGCCATTCAACCCAGTTCTTGACTCTTCTAACGGAGGCCAGAAGGGGTTTAGGGTGCTTGTGATAGGTGGTGGGTGGTTCAATTCATTCCAGTATCATAACGAAAACCAAGGTTCGACTGCCTGCTACAATGAAAGCCCAACTCGTGAGACAGGTGCTGGCGATTAAGGAAAGAGGTTCGATTCAGGTGGGAGCAACCTGGATGATGGGGCTCTTGTCTCAGCCCATCTCCACATCTCAGTGCAGGCTGGGGTTTTTATAGGGAGGGAGAGAGGCAAGGAGAACAAAGAGGTGGGGGCAAGGCTGTGGACCTGCAGGCAGTGTCCTCGCTGGTCCCAGTACGGATCATTAATGTCCGCGTCCTGGAGCTGGTCAGGGCAGCCTGATTCCTGCAGCTGGGCGATCTGCATCAACTGGAGTCGTGGTCAAGGCCGTTCCTTGTACGAGAAGGAACTGGAGCTGCTGGCGCCTGCAATATGCTTACAAAGAAACTGTGAGTGCTCTGTAAGAACAGTGTGTGAGTTCTTTTTATCAGTTTGTTAGTACATCTTATTCAAATTCTCTTTGATGGTAATTCAGAGTAGTATAAAGTTTTTATTCCCTGCTACAGTACCAAAGGGCAATTATTTTTGAATTATGTATGTGTCAGTTTTTTCCATGCCACAGCTTCCTTCTTTTGATGTAGAGAGAAGATGAAGACAGCGTTGGCTTTTACAGCCTCTACTCCTGTGACTCATTCCTGCTGTATGTGAGAGGGTTCTGTGTGTATCTGAACGTCCTGACCTGAATGCCACAGGCTTGCTGCTACAGTGTCGCAGATGCCTGTCCTCAGGGGCTTGCCCTCGGGTCTCAGCCCAGTTAGAGTTCCCTGGTGCCTGCTTTGAGGAAATGTTTTGGGTATGCTGTTTTTGAGGTAATGGCGGAGTCATATCTCAGAGCAAATGCCTAGCAGTTGATGGGAGATGGACAAGGCTTTGTTTCCTTTATGGCTTATTCACAGCTCTTTATCTAGAGAGTAAAATCGTAAATGACTTCTAAGGGTCCCATCTTTCCTCAAAGTCAGTGCTGTAGTGGAGACCATGAGCTCCAGTGTTAGCCAGACCAGTTTCCCACACTAGATCTCTTGAGAATGAGCCATGTGAACTTGGGCAAATTACTTTGTCCCTGTGCCTCAGTTTCTTCATCTGCATCATGAGGATGCTCGTGCTGATCTTAGACATTGCTGTAAAGATTGAAAACAAAGCGGGAAAGCACTGAGCCCTGCCCGGCACAAAGATCTTTTGTGCGGAGTTGCCTCAGGCTTCTGGGCTGGGCGGGGGAGGGTATCAAGAGGGCGGGTGGGAAGGACACTTAGAGCTAAGGGCAAGGAGAAACCAGTGTGTTCGCTGCTTCACAGAGAAGAGCCACGCTACTGCTAGCACGTTAATGATGAGGTGGTAGCATCTGCCCCTGAGGGCTCGAACCCTGCCTTCAGGTCTGACTCTGACATTCTGTACCTCTGCTGCCTTGTCCTAGATTTTACAACTGAGTTCTCTACAGTGTAGTAGACACCTATACCCAGTCACCCCAGGGGAATTTCAGGGAAAGTACGTGTAGAATGGGAATCGTAGACTACCCAGTCTACCAGAGAATTCCCCTTGCCTCCCTCATCCCACCCAGCCCCTGGGAAAGACTGCCTCAATACCTAGACAGCGGGGTTTTCCCAAGGAAAGAAATTCTAGTTGCACTTGCACCCATGGCTGGAGCCTGACATAAACCTTGTGGTCGAGAAGTGGTTCTTTAAAGGATTGTATTCTTTCTGTACAGCCTAGGCCCAGCTCTTTTTTCTGTTCTAAGTGAGATCAACGTTAGAAACAGTTGTTGAGTGATTTAATAGTTATTGTTCATTCACAGTGAATAATCTCATTATTGTTTATTCTCAGTGAATAATCTCAAGCAACCTAATTATTCACTAATAAGGGGTTCATCAAAGGAATGATGATAGAATCATGTGATTGGATATTATGTCATATGTAGGAATATCTTATGGGAAGAAAAAATGGTAATCCTATTTTTGTAAAAAATGTGTCTATGTTAGATATTTAAGAAACCCTACAAGGATAGGTATGAAAATATTAATGTTGTTTATTCTGGGAGTAAGTGCTTTTACTTCCTTTTAAACAAACAATTTGTATTTACACATTTTCTACAATAAAACAATATTACATTTACAGTGACAAAAAGTCTTCTAAATGAACTTCTATCAGAATCTGACATGTGGGGTAGGAAATCAGGGGGTTTGGTTAAACAGTCCTCAGGGAGTGAGAATCTAAGGCTCCTCCTTTCTGGTTTCAGCTCTGGAAAGTATGAGGAATGACCCTCTCAGAGATATGCAGATTCTGTCAGCACCGTTCTGGCATGCTGCAGTGTACCTGGCAAGAGAGTGAGAAGAACGAAGAGGCTCTTTAGGACACAGGAAAGAAATCATTGGCTCCTGGGCCTTCTAAATTCGCTGTGCAGCTGGTGCAAGGGAGGGTAAAAAATACTCCACAGTCACAACCTCCAAAGTGTCACGGAGCTTTATGTCTGAACCCCATATCCACCACGGATGAAGAATAAGTCTACCAAGACATGACCTGCTTGGGGAGGAAAGGTGGCCGATCTCTCAAAGGAGAAGGGCCACAAGCCTTTCCCTCCATGGGCCTTTATTAGGTTCATTTTGCACAGGAATACAGATAAAGCTCATCAATTATTGTCAGGCAGTAAGGGTCAAACAATACATAACTTACAGAGAACTCTGAGGGCTTATTCTGAGTTACAGCCAATTAGTTAGAGGGCTATAAAACTTTAGGCGCCAGATTCATTTCAGGTCTGGACCCTTATCTTTTAAGCTGAGGGTAAAAATTAAGTAGGTTTCACAGGAATGTATGTATTTTTTCTTAGGCCTGACCCCCCAGGGAATCCGCCCCTCCCAGCACAGGACTGCACTGCCCTCTGTTATTGCTTCAGGCTTAAGTCAGGCAGGGGAAGTAAGGCAGCCAAGAGATTAGGAGACTTCTTGCACACAGAATTAGGACTCAGGCTATTTCAAAGTTGAGGGTTGAGGGTCCATCACCCCCTTTTTCTATAGCCCCCCGAGTCCTTCCCTGTGGGCCTCTTCTGTGACCATGCCTGTCTTAGGTCATCCCTCCCTTGAGAAATCTTACCTGTCATTGGCTAACTGGTCAAGCTCAGGGCCAAGCAGGGTGAGGTGGGCAGAGATGGCACACCTTCCAAGGAGATAAGCTTTGTCTCCTTAGTGGCTTATGGTCCCATTCTGACTCAGCCTTAACCATGGGGGGTTACAGCTTCTGAAACCAGGAAGGGAAGTTCCCAACACCAAAGTCCAAAAGGCCCCCTGAAGAATCTGGGCCTGTCCAAAAACAAATTGCTCACAAGTCACTGTGAACATTGAGAATTGTGCACCAGAGCCGTTCCCAGTTCTTTATCCAGAGGTCAGCACTTGACTCCACTGGAGTCTCCCCCAACTTTTGTCTGACTGGATGGCAGCCCAAATGGGCAGTTTTTCTCTTAGAAGATGGGGTATGTTCCTTGTCTTTATCTCCCCTAGGTTACTGATCATGGGCAATCAGCATAACATTTGTAAATAAAACGTATTTTCTTACCCTAACACAAGGTGGCTTCCATCCTAGTTTGGGGAGCTAGAGAATAAAGCTGAGAGACAGCAACCGCTCTGGACGCATTTCCTCGAATCTTCAGGCAAAGTGTCAAATGACAAGAGGGAGGAGCAGGGTGGTAGAGTCACACAGTCCCTAGTTTCCCATCTTTTTTCCCCACCTCCGCCCGGCTCGCATGACATTCCCACGCCTCCTGACACATTGCCATGGTGTATCCAGATTTCGGTTTAGAGCCTGAAAGGCGGGCTTCGGGTTGCACACAGTGAAACAGCACCAACTCTAACCCTCTGTCACTCAAGAAGGCACATCAGATTGCCATGAAGTGACATGATTGTTGAGATAACTTTGAATCCATTTTATTTTTAAAAATCATTCTAAAACTAGATTTGAATCCTGGCTGCCTGTACCACATAACAGCTATTGCTGACCAGTTCTTTATACTGTACCACTTCATGCTCTGTGCTTCGTTTCCTTGTGTTGGGGTTTCATCCACAAAGTGGTATTACATATAATGCCTCCTGTAGTATTGTCCTCCAATATCCATTCTCCCCTTTTCCCTTTTCTTTTAAACTGTGCAGTTGTTGGCCTAGAATAAAGAATACGTTTGCCAGTCTCTCTTGCCACTAGCTGGGGCCGTATCACTAGGTTCTGAGAGTGGGTGTCAGGGACAGTGCACATGCCTCTTCTGAGACCGGGCCTTGAAGGGCAGGGGCACATCCATGGTTGTCCACCCGTCTCCTTGGTGACCAGAGTATTGACATGATGGTTGGAACTAAGCATGTGTCTTGGACATTCAGAAGGAAGTGATATGTTGAAGAGAACACAGACAAAAGACAGAACGTAGGTCAGTTATGAGAGTAGAGCTGTTTACTGTTTGGAGAGCTTCCCCTGCAGACTTGGTTTATCTGGTGGGGGGTTGGGATAGAGATAAAATTTTATCTATTTTAACCAATGTTGCATTTTCTGTCACCACCAAACCCAATTCTGGTGGATTTATTTACTCTTTCAAAATTGCTCTAAGGATTAAAGGAAATAATACAAGGTGCTTAGCTGTTTGTCTGGCATTAAGTAAGAAGGCAATCATTCTTTTTCCAGAGTCATGAGACAGGTAGGCTACTGGAACCTGGTCCTGAAACTTTGAAAGGAGTGGAAAGCTCAGAGAACTAGTTCCCACTCTGGTCAAATGCACTAATTTTATTTATCTGAACTTAGCAGTGTTCAGAGTGATTTGATTGCTTCTAAATTTTATGAACTGTTAGATAACATCTTTCTGAAACTTGGTTCCCTCATATATGAAAATGATAATAGTAAAACTTACTTTATAGGCTTTACTGAATTAAACAGAATAGTGCCATATACTAGGTATATACTAGGCGCTTAATAAATGGCTGCAGTTATTACCTAGGTATGATGATTAATTTTATGTGTGAACTTTGCTGGTCATGGTGCCCAGATAGTTGGTCAAATGTTATTCTAGATGTTTCTGTAATGGTGTTTTTGAATCAGATTAACATTTAAATTAGTGGATTTTCAGTAGTAGAGCAGGTTATTGTGTATAATTCTGATGGGGGAGCTCAAGGGTTAAAGATTTTAGCCTTAGTTCTAGGTGATAGGCTTAAGTGATTAATGCAGGTGGAAATCTGTTGTACCAGGAACTGGAATGTATGACCCACATGACTCCAGAAGGCTGACAAGCAGTTCAACCTCTGTGCCCCAGAGGGTCTGCAAGTGGTGGAGGTGGTATCTGAGCATTTGTGTTCTAGGGAGGGGAGGCCCAAGACACAGATACAAAAATTGTTGATCAACAGGAAGTACTAGGAAAATACTAGGAAAATCACTGTGGGCTGCAACTCTTATCCAACTAATCTTTTTTCCAAACCCCTTACCTACCCTTTCTTCTCCTTATAGAAATGCTAGATTGAGATGAGATATTAAGATGATTTTTGAGGGTACATAACCTTCCATCTTCTCAGATTGCTGGCATCTAAATAAAGCACCCATAAAGATTCAATCCTTGTCTCTACTGTTGGCTCTGGTAGTGACAGGCAGCAAGAACACCAACTTCTCCAGTTTCACTTTCTGGTGACGCTGGTGGGATACCTTCAGGACTCTGCAGCAAGTCTGCGTGTTTGGTAGGTTCTCATTAGCACTAATTAGATGTGACGGCAGTGCCTCGCATCTGGGGGGCTGACTCCTCAGTTAATGACAACCATGGGCAGGAGTGTCAGCATTGCTGGGGGATTCACCCTGATTCCCTGGGGTGTCAGGGGCCCGAGACCTCTGTGAAAGGGGAGCCTGTGCACTGCAAACAAGCAAGCTCATGGAATTTCTACCGATAATTTCTTCAGCCAAAATGACCCTTTGGAATGTCCCACTGGAATCCATCCAGACTTCTGTCAGCAGCCTTCAGGACAGTAGGGAGCATAATATGACAGTAAGAGACGTCCCTCCCTCCACAGTGATCTCTTCAAGTGCTCTGTGCTACAAAGAACCTTGCATGAAATTACAAAGGAGAAAGAACACAGAGCAGAGTGGCGCAGCCTAAGTGTACTGGCTTGAAAACCCAGAGGTCAATGTAAAGAAGAATGAAACAGCTCTTCAGCCTGGGGCAAGACTTAGTCGGCTAATTAAGTAGATCAAGGAGTCCTACCTCATCATGAGGGAAATCGGGCTCCCTGGGATCAGTAACCTGGCACTGCACCCAGGAAAAGTAAGAATGGGGGGGACCCAATGGGAATCGAGAATGAATCTCAGAGCCAGGTATTGTACCTCCCAGGTGTCTCTTCATCACCCAGGGCTATATTTATTCCCCAACCCCTCATTCCTGGGCATCACAACATCTAATCTGTAGACTTACACAGTCTGGACATCAGGCCTCCTAAAGTCCCTGAGAACCAGCCTTCCACTTAACAAAGTGGCAATGTAACCCAGTGGGCAATGTAACCAAGTAGATCAAGGAGCCAAATCTTGGAATACCATGGCCCAGTTTCTCTCCTCTGCTGGCTTTATTTCACTCACCCCTAAAATGAAAGCTTATGCTAAATTTTCTCTGTGGCCCCATGGAGCCCAAGCACTGTAATTCTGAGCTCTGGAGTGCAGTGCCTCCCTTCTGGGTGGCCGAGTCCTCAGGTAGTGACAGCCATGTGCAGGAGGGTAGGCACTGTTTGGGATGCTTCCCGATTCCATGGGCTGTCAGGGGGCATAGACGTCTGTGAAAGGTGAGTCTGTGGATTGCAAACAAGCAAGCTCACGCATGTCTACTGATAATCTCTTGACCCAAAATGTCGCTCTGCAATGACCATTTAGATCCATCCAGAATTAAGTTGACCCCCTTCTGTACAGTAGGGAGCACAATGTGAAAGCAAGAGACATCTCTCCCTCCACAGTGAGCCCTCCTAGTACTTTGTGCTACAAATTATCTTGTATGAAATTATAAGAAGAAAAATCTCGGAGCACAATGGTGGAGGATAAGGGAGCCGGGCTCATAACCCATAGTGGAAGGACAGAAGAAAGAAGCCATTATTCATTCTCTGGGACAAGCCTTTCTGGGAAATCTAACTAAGCAGACCAAGGAGCCCTATGTCGTAATGAAGGAAATCCGGCTCAGTGGATTCAGTAACCTGGCACTTCTACCAAGAAAATTATTAGTGGGGGACCCAATGGGAATCAAGTGTCAGTGTCCATTTAATGTACCTCCCATGGGTCTTTCAGTTTCCCAGGGCTTAGCTCTGTGTCCCAAAGCTGAAAGTAAGAGTGTGTTTGCCGGGTGAGCATTGGCATGTGAATTTATGTGTTTTCTGGAAAAGGAATCAAAGACTCATGGAGGGTAAGTAACTTGCCCAAGTTCACGCTGCTAACCTACAGCAAGGCCAGAACTGAAATTCAGGTTGTAAGACCTGTCCCAGGATCTGACAAAAGAGCATCCTATCGTGTTGCCTCTCTCAGCACCAACCAGGAGAAGAGAAACTTGGGGATCAGCAGACTTGCTATGCCAGAGCTTCCTGCAGCCTGGCTCAGTCCCATAAACCCAAGAAAGTGAGAGAGAAAGGAACTTTAGGAACCATGCAGTTTAGTCTTACAGGTGACAGATAAAAAAACTCTGTCCCAGAGAAGAAAAGTAACTTGTTCACGGTCACACAGCATATCAGTGGAAACATCCAGATGAGCTGGGATCACCAGAGCTTGGGGCGCTGCAGCCTCCTACCCTCCCCAGCAGCAGGCGCAGTCCTCCTTCCTGGCCGCCAGGGCATGTCACTGTGCTCTGCCTGCGGCCCTTTCTTTTAGGAAAGAGACTTCTGCTGACTGGGTGGCTAGTTCCCCCCTTTCAGCCACGTGGAATTTCTCTCATGGCACTTTATTAGGAATATCCTCAAGTTTCCTTAAGGAATAAGGCTATCTCAGCCACAGAGAAGAGTTACGATATAATTCAACTCTTCCATGGGTATAGTTCTCACGCTAAAGGGAGATGAGAAAGCAGCAAATACAACATTTGCAGGAGGGCAAGCCAAGACTGCTGTCCCCTTTTGATCCACCTCATGTCATCCCGAGAAGTGAAATTCCAAGTTTCAGGGTCTATTTATAGCCGGATCTTCATGCTACTCCCCTGCTCAAACCCTTTGCTTATTCCCATGCCTTCAAAATAAAGTCACAAACCCTAACTGATTATCCCAGGCTCCCTGTGCTCCTGTTTAAATCTACCTCTGGTGCTAATGCCCACTCTTTCCCCTTCAGGCACTCAGTCTACCTCCAGCTGATCAGATCCAGCAGAAATAACTGTCCCCCTTTCTGACCCCAAACATTTTATCTCTCTCTGGACAAACCACTTTCAACCCAAATACAGATACTGGGTCTTCTCTTCCCTCAGGGGCAAGCCGTCTATTTTTCTTATCCTTATCTAGCAGAGAGCCTAACATACGATAGGTCTTAATGCAGATTGAATAAATGAGTTAGTGTTTGCTTGGAAAGGTTACAGGTATCCTCGCCCTCCACGTCTGGGTAGACTTGACTACCACTGAAGAGAAAGGAGATAATGTCTTGAGATTTTTCTCAACAGAAAGTCAGCATAAAGCTCAAATGAGACGGCAAGTTGCAGAAAGTGTGACACTGCCTTGTTTGTAGATTTTTTTCTCCCAAAGAAGCACACTAAGGAATAAGAAACACATTACATTAGTAGAGGAGACGCTGTCGACTGTCTTCAAGGTCTGTGTGTGCTCTTTAACCAGGATTCATGGCCGGGGGAAAAAAGACCCTCTTTGCCTGCACAATTTTACTCCCTTCCTTTATTGCTTTAAATAGGCAAGGTGTGGTTTGCTTTCCTTTCACCACTAATGTTTGTTTCGTGTTCCTGAACAAAAATAACTTGCCCTCAAAGGTCGCTCCTAAAGGCTGTTAATATTGCTGTCAAAGGTTGTTAAAGATCCCCTCCCCCTTATGCATTCCACTTATTTGTAGTCAGGGTCTTGAGTGTGGCTAATGGAGGCTCCCTGCACGCCCTGTCTTCTGTGATGAATATTCTTAGGTGGAGCTTCTACTTATGTTAAACACCAGTAGTATCGGTGTCCTTCAGCCCTGCTGTGAGGACCCTAAAGCTGGAAGGATCATCTGTGCATACAACTGCTCTAGACAAGGATGTGCAGCAGCATCCCACGGGCGTAAAGATCACCCGTCACCATCACCACTGGAGGGTAAGAATCGCTCTAACAGTTCACATGTCTTCTTATTCTCCCTCTTAATCAGTAACAGCATCCTGCAGGAGAGGTTACCCCCTAGAGCACAGCCAGAAATGTTAAATGGCTCCTCCTAGAGCACACAGGCTTGGCAGGGCCAAGATTAAAATGTAAATCCAATGTCTTTGCCTCTACTCTGGTAAACGTCCACTAGCATTTTATGGAAGTCCCACTTCTTGGCAATGTGGAGAAAAAGCAACTATAACCTTCCTGACACTCTAACGTAGCTATCAACCTTCTGCCCAGAGGAAATCTTCCAACAGTCCCAGACAGATAGGTACACATGCACACCTGTAAATGTACACGTTCACCGATCAACCATAACCTGAAATCTGCGGCCAGAGACCAGAAAGAAATTCTCAGGGTAACATTGTTACGATCTGGGTTTGTCTCCATCTTCCCAGTGTCTCTGATTTTACCATAACCAAACCCTGAGTCCCAGGGCCTTCCTTCTGCTAATTTCACTCTTTGCATTCAGAGCCTCCAGGAACTTCCACCACTCACCACCCTCTGATGGGTACTGATCTCTCAACTTGTGCAGCGATTCGTGCTTTCCCTGTCTCTTCCACTTGCACTAGCTGGGTCTGTCTAACAAATACATTTCTGTGACTTCACTGGCTTCTACCGTTTCAGCCCCAAAAGTCACAGTACTTTCTGGTGCTGGTTGTGGCCAGGGGACTGTTGACCCTCCCCAAGGGTTTTAATTCCTTTGCACGCCCTCTTCTTGGCTTCTTTCTGACCCTGCCAGCAGCTCCTCACAGACACTCATATTGAAGCACATAGTGGGATGAGAATGAGGGAAAGGCCTCAACTGCCTTCTCGGTTTGAAACTTAGGCTGCACGTGAGAGGACTTCCTGCTCCAAGACAGGAGGGAGGAGGTGTCAGAGGACAGAGGTTCTGCCCAATGAGGTCAGGGCGGGGCAGTTGGCAGCTTCTGTTAGTTCAGCTGGGGCAGGCCAGTGGCAGTTGGCAGTTAGTTCTGAAGCTGAGCTGAGGATGCTGGGATGGATTTTCAAGTGGCCCTTACATCAGGAGCCTAGTTTGTGCTCAGGGGAGCAGAAGAGCAGGGAGAAGAGATACTCACTAATAATGCCAAAACCTCTTGTTATTCTTGGGCTTCCACATCCTTTCTGAAAACTTTAGCCAAAGTGCTAAGCAACCCAATTTTCCATCTCTTCCCCATTTCTTCACAGTAGAGGTTCTTGCTGGTAAAGCAGTAGCTGAAAAGTGGGAAAGATAAAGGGTTATAAAAACTGTCCTAGCTATTCCACAAAAAGCTTTGTTGGAATTAGGTTATGATCTCTGAATCTCAGCTAGGTTTGTTGGGTCAGTAACCTTGCTAACTTATTGGCTCAAGAATTGGTACAGGAGGTGTTTATAAATGCTTGATGCTTGTTGGATGGATAAACAAAGAGCTAAATGAAATTTTATCTGACTGAAATAAATGTCTTTACCAACACAAAAGTTAAGAAAGCCCCAGCATCCTCAAGCCACACATGCTGGGAAAAGGCCGGTCTGTCGGCCCAGGGAGAGGTGGGCGAGATGAAGCAAGTCCTAAACAAGTGCTCGGCAGTGAATTTCCCTCCTCCTTTTGTTGCTCTCACTTCCACTGTGGCGCTAAAAATCCCATCATGGCCAGTCATCAAAAGAGCAACAGCAGGAGATAGAAGAATCATTCTTTGCGGTGGCCACTTAGAGGATTCCTGGAAACCTGGCTGATTGTCCCAACACCATTATTCCATGAATGTAGTGGAGACAAGCTTGGGCTCTGAAATCAGTGAACCCCAAACTTGAATCCAGGGTCCTCGTACTAGATGTGAGACTTTGGGCAAATTACTTGACCTCACTGAACCTTAATTTCCTCAATCTGTAAAATGGGGTATTGCTGGGTAAAGCACTGATCATGACGTTGGGAATATGGGTAGCGCTCAAGGATTGGTTTTATTCCTTTCTTTGTCTTCCTTGCCATAACTTCTAATTACATCTTTGCCTGTGAATAGTCAGAGAGGAGAGTGATGAGAAAAACTAGGTTTTAATTTTTATTTGTTTATTCTATTTTTTAATTTTAGTTTATCTTTTTAAAAAAATTATTTTATTGTTGTTCAGTTACAGTTGTCTGCATTTTCTCCCCACCCCTCTAAATGAAGAACTAGGTTTTTAGCCAGTGAAGGACTTAGTCTAAGAGCAACCACTGCAGCCCGCCCAAAGGCCTGGTCTTTTGAAAAGCACAGTTAGAACCTGGTGAGATCCCTAAGCCCACTTAGGTTCCTAAGAATGACAGAGGAGTGTGTGTATATTTGTAAAGAACTCATAACCCTTTAAAAGAAAGCAAGTTTGTTTGTTTTGTTTTGCTTCCAGGACATCTCACATGGCACCTAGATTGTCACGAGCCTGCTGCTGTTGACTCAGTAATGTCACCTGGAGAGCTGTGTGCCAGACTGTGTCTAGGTCTGTGAAGCAGGACTTTACTCATTAGTGTCTCAGTCCCGTCATGTGTAAAACAAAGGGGTTGCACTAGATGCCCCCTAAAGCACCTTCACATTTGTTCTGCGTGGCATGGACCCAGATCCCACTCGTAAAGGCCAGTGGAAAGCGAGGTCCAGCACAGGGGACCCACACCCACGGATGGGTTCTCCCGTGGAGAATCAGGCCTGCATTGTACCTAGGCCACTTTGAGACTTGCTTTTGCTAAAACTCCCTCACCACAAATTGAGGCAGCAAAAGTTTACTGCATATCTTTAACTTTCTAAAATCTGTGCTCAACCTTCCAAGGACAAGTATAACCAGTTCAACCACTTTTCCCTTTACATTTGCAAATATCCTTCTTTTTTTTTATGTATTTAGCAACATCCTCCTTTGTTTTCTGTAAAAGGTAACCACCTAAAGCGAACCTGTGCATAGTAAATGAGGATCATCCTCAATGTAATGGGCCCAGAAAAGCTATAAAAGCCTGTCAAGGCAGGGGTTGAGGTTCTCTTCTCTTGAGAGAGTGACCATGCTGTCCCTTTCCCTCCACAGGACTCGGTAGTCAGAGTAAATTTGTGTCCTCGCAGCCACAATGCCGCAGACACTGCGGGGTGGGGTCCACATCATGTTTGTTTCTTACATTAGGCAGGACTTGATTAGATAGATGGGGGCTTCTTGAAATTTGAAAAGTATGACTTGTAATCAGCTTCATGGGGAACCTTCCAGGTACAGACACATGCTGATGGTGAGGAGGCAGAGCCTACTGGGAGGGAGAGTAAATCTTACATTCTTTTCTTCCTACAGCCCTTTACTCAGCTCTGATGCAAATCAGCTCACATGAGCCTCCAGAAATCCCTAGAAGTTGCTAATTACAGGCAGGGAATATAATCACCCCCCTCTTTTACAAAAGAAGAAACTGAAGCTAAGGCAACAAAATACTCAAGATTTTACAGCTAGAAACTGGCTAAGCAGGACTGAAGCTTGTTGCACCCACTGACGCAAGAAACAGATGTTCGGAGACTTTCAGGACGTTTACAGAGATGTTACTTTAATGGCCAACTCTTTTAACCTGCGCAGGGGCGGACTCTCGATGTGTCCCGGAGACACTTGCTCAGAAGAGCTGCAGATGAGAGCCGCGCCAAACGCTCACAGGCTAGCTCTTTTATACAGTGAGAAGCAAGCAAGCAAGTTACAAAAGCAGGAGTTGCTGTTATCTCTGCATAGCTCTGAGCTCTGGAGGAGTTTTGCTCTGGGTTCAGGAGGAACTATCTGTCTGTCTCCTGTTGATAAGCTTATTTCAGATGACGATTTGTTTCTCTTCCTTATCCATTCTAGTGACCTTCAAGAGGTTTTCTGCTTAGCAATGCTTATAATTGTCTAGCTCTCAACAAAGCTCAGGCTTCCAGATCCACCACCTGGTGGCCCTCTTTTGTTGCACTGACTACCTCTCAGAGGAGCCCAGGCACTTGAGTGGAACCAAACGGATGTGGAAGAGAGAGCACAAGGGATTAGATGGAGGACGCGGGGGTCATGTAGATTGTGGTCTGAGGGCCAGGAGAGTGATGTGGGAGCCCGGGAAGGAGGAAATGGAGAGGCCAGTTTGACCCCACCTGTAGGAGTTTTGAACACATTTTTCAAATGTCCTCTACATTTGGGGAGTCAGACATGCTGAGCTTTACAGTGTAGTTGATGATCACCTGGGGCAGGGAGAGGTAGTTATTCTGGCTCAGTAGCTCAGTAAATCTCAAGAGAACCTTTGGCACCTTGGTTGTGGGTTCAATCCCCAGTCTGGGCACATGTGGTAGGCAACCAATCAATGGTTCTCTCTCTTCCTTCTTCTCTCCTTTCCTTTCTCTGGTCAACATTTATAAATACTCACCTCTTGGGTCCAAGGGAAACCCAAGCTACCACTGACATCCTGCTACACAGCTCCGAGTAAACCATGTGGTGGGCTGCAATGCATGGGGCGGATCTGGTTTGCCAGGCAAGTTACTGGAGTGATGTATGGGCATCAAGAAGGATCTGGGAGAATCCAGTTAGCCTGGGAAGTGGGAGAGGGAGGGCCTGGGAGACCGTGGTGCAGGGTGGGGGGCAGCCCCCAGAGTCCGAGGCTCCCAGGAGTAGGGGGAGGAGGGCCAGGCAGCCAGCAGGAGGAATGAAGCAGAAATAGAAGGCTTCACATTAGCGTGCATAGCACTACAGCCCCAACTGGCTTAACTGCCGCCATCTGTAGCCACCTTCAAGTTTTAAGACTTGTTTAAATGATTCTATGATAGAGAGGGATCATAGAAAAGTAAAATATGCAAAGCTGAATCTCCCAGAGGGACAATAAAAGTATTTTCATTTGAAGTTAACTACAAAGTGGCATAGTTTCATGTGGTAATGGCACGGGGAGGTCACAGGGCTCAGACCCCCCAAACTCTTCCTGGGCAGCAGATGTGGCATCTGGACAGTCCAAGGGGGGCGCCAGTATGTTCTATCCCTATCCAAGCTCTGAAGATGCCTCCCTAGTGAGGCACCTTCCCTGGCCACTCCACAGCTGGAAGGCAGGGGAGAAGGGAGATCCTGAGGTCTTCCATCTCTGCTGCAGACACCAACCAAGTCCCTTCCACCCCTCCTCAGTTTGGGCTGTCACAGCGCAACCTGCTGTTAGGTACTAGCTGTTGGCTGCACTTCACCTACAAAAGGTCTTAGACTAATTTTAGTCACAAACTTTTGCACATTGTTTGCATACATTTGCAGGCAGAGTTCAAGAGGCCCTGATTCCAATTACGCAAGCGAAACACGAGGATGGCGTTTGCAGGCACAAAGGGCTTTCAGGAGGGCACGCCTGATTGCTGTGGAGTGCTGGGAAAGGCACGGCGCCCCTGTGAGGCTGGGTGCCCATACAGCAGTCCCTGCGCCCCCTGCCCTACCTCGCAACCCCAGGTGCAGGAAGTCGGAGCTCTTTCACTGTTGGCTTGAAGTCATGTCTAGTGGGCAGAGAAAAGCTTTGCCCACCCATGGGGAAAGAAGAAGAGGTAGAATGGGGTACCAGGCTTCCTCTTTGATAGTCCATTGAAGAATAAGCAATGAAGGAGAGTTGAGAGCCCAAGTCCAGAGCTGTTTACTCCAAATTGTGAATGTTTGGTAACTCTACCCAGAAGTTCTTATATTTCTAGTCAAACCAGGCTCTGAGTTTCAAAATAGCTGTCCCCAGAACAACAGTTCAGGGAATGAAGGTATCTGACCGCAATATGAAAGCTGGAACAGTAATCCTGCCATCAGCTCTCAGGCCACCTTAATAAAGATAGATTACTAATGCCCACTCACACTATGCACACATTGTAAGACAAAATTCCCAACTAGAAAAGCAAGTGGACAAGTTACCAACCCAATAAGGTCAGTCATGTTAGGGTAGAGACCCTCTAAGCAAGGTGACCTGAGGTCACCTGACCATATCACCGCTTCCTGATACCTGGAAGAGCCTATCATAAATTTTCTCTGGGAAACACATGCGCTATAGAATTGTACACCTGAATCCTGCATAATGTTATTGATCAATGTTACTTCAATAGAAAAGAAAAAAGCAGAGAAACAAGAAATGCATGAGCCAACACACACGAGCACTGAAGACAATGCTCCCTTAGAGGCTGGGATCACGTTTAATGGCCGAGTGGGCAGGTGTGAAGGCCCAGACTTGGGCGTTGGGCCTGAGAATTGGACTCATGTGAACACCAGCACAAAGGACCCAAATCAAGAGGACCTGATATGAGATGGGTGCATGGACCCACCAGAGTGGCTGAGCCCCAGCACCCAGCTGAAGCTCAGGGCTCAATTCTGGGACCAGTCAGAACAGGTGCAGCAGCCTCCAGCTGAGCTGGTTTAGGCTTGGTCCTCCCTCAGTGGAAGCTCAGAGAAGGGAGTTCATCATCTGACGATGTCCCTTAATTCTGTGTCCCAGTTCTTGACCCCACTTCCAGGTCACAGTGGCATGTAGCATGCAGCCTCTGGAATCCCCTGGTAGAAGGAAAGGTGTTTGAGTTCAGAAACGACGTCTTCTTCATAACCCCAGCAGCAGTGGCCTCCAAACTAAAGCTTTGCCAGGGCTGGCCCAGGACTCTGCATTTCCAACAAGCTCCCTCACTTGCTGGCCCTAGTACCCCGCCAGCATGTGCAAATGGCCACCCTTTGGGGTCTGGCACTAGGCCCAGCAACCAGTGGGAGTTCAGTAAACAAGCTCAGGAGACCTAGGGTTGTTCTCTGGTCACATTAAAATAGGATCCCATCCAGTTTCAACTTCTCTCCCCATCGGGTTGAAACTTTGAATAGGCAGGTATGTGTTTTTTGTTTGTTTGGGGTTCCCCCCCCCTTTTAAATGGCCAACTAAACTGCTATTCTGCATACTGATGTATGGGACTGGCTGAGCAATCCTCTGACTGACCTTTCTTATCTCCCCGCCCCCTGCCTGCCCTCTCCCCAGAGATGCTCACTACTCAGGTCTGTGGGTATTTCTATGGCATCCTCCAGGGAAGCCAGCCCTTTGCCAACCTGACCAGGGCTGTGGCTTTAACTCCCCTCTGCCCTTCACGGTCCCCAACATTAAGTTTTACAACCTCGAGGCTTCACCATCTTGGGAGGCCTGACCTGGGAAGCCACTCCTGGAGAGGCAAGAGTCCTGGGAAGAGTCCCGGAAGCTAGCAGACCCCATCCATAAGCCTGGGGGTCTGGGACACCAGAGGAGGGGGCACTGCGGCAGGGGTGTTTGTGAAACAAGCTGCTTCGGGGCCCCAGAGCTGCCCTTCACGTTACAGTCCTCGATGTGGGCCTGCATCTGGCAGAAGGATTGGAGTGCTGGGGGTCACCAGGAGAGGCCTCCCAGCCCAGCCTCTGGCCCTGGACAGGGGAGCCCCAGCTAGAGCAGCTACGGAAGAGACCACTCAGGATATTAGCTCTCGGATCAGTCCAGTGGGGAAAATGCAAGGAAAACGTGGCTAGAAATAATTTTCAAGTTCCATTTTAGACTCTGTCATGGAGCTTTATCTCCGAGCCCCACGTCTGCCACGGATGAGAATAAGTCTACCAAGACATGATCTGCTTGGGGAGGAAAGGTGGCTGATCTCTCAAAGGAGAAGGGCCAAGAGCCTTTTCCTCCATGGGCCTTTATTAGGTTCATTTTGCACAGGAATACAGGTAAAGCTCATCAATCATTGTCAGGCACTAAGGGTCAAACAATACATAACTTATAGAGAACTTTGAGGGCTTATTCTGAGTTACAGTCAATTAGTTAAAGGGCTATAAAACTTTGGGAGACAGACTCATTTCAGGCCTGGACCCTTATCATTTAAGCTAAGGGTATAAACAAAGCAGGTTTCACAGGATTGTATGCATTCTTTCTTAGGCCTGATTCCCCAGGGAATCTGCCCCTCCCAGCACAGGACTGCACTGCCCTCTGTTATTGTTTCAGGCTTAAATCAGGCAGGGGAAGTAAGGCAGCCAAGAGATTAGGAGACTTCTTGCAGACAGAATGAGGACTCAGGCTATTTCAAAGTTGAGGGTTGAGGGTCCAGCACCCCCTTTTTCTATAGCCCCCCGAGTCCTTCCCTGTGGGCCTCTTCTGTGACCATGCCTGTCTTAGGTTGTCCCTCCCTTGAGTAATCTTACCCGTCATTGGCTAACTGGTCAGGCTAAGGGCCAAGCAGGGTGAAGTGGGCAGAGATGGCACCTCTGCCAGGGAGATAAGCTTTGTCTCCTTAGTGGCTTATGGTCCCAAATCTGACTCAGCCTTAACCATGGGGGGTTACAGCCTCTGAAACCAGGCAGGGCGGTTCCCAACAGGACTCTTGTTGTAAAATTTTCTGTGCTTTTGCATTTTGCCAATACATCCTCTCTTCATGGTGCTTGAAAGCAGCCAAAAGAAAGCATCCCTATTTTTCAACTCCATGGTGTGAAAACGAAGCATTTTCTTCTTAAAACAACATTGCATACAGGAACTACTATAAAAAGGACACATGGACAAAATCAAGGCAGAGGGTGGACGTGGGGGAGGGAAGTGGGTTCGGCTGGGGTGGGGTGAAGGGATGGGGAGAAAAGGCAGACAACTGTAACTGAATAACAATAAAAATTAAAAAAAAAAACAACATTGCAGGCCACTGGAAAGACATTTCCTCTTAACTGTCATTAATAATTCTGACTTGGTGGTCTGCAGCTTATTTATGTGGAGAGTCATATCCACCTTCTCTACTTCCAAACTGTCAGAGAAAAACGGCCAGTTTTCTTCTGAAATGCCCTGAGGCACCATAGTTCAGAGAGATGGCTAAGATCAAGAAAGTTAGCAACCTCGAGCCACCTTACTTAAGGCAGTTCCCATGGAAAATGTTCCAGAGGTTTCTTTTAAGTGAGCCAAGTTGCAGGTGGAGAGGTGGTGGTCTTAAGTAACCACAAATTGTGGTATGGCCTAATTGAGTGGAAAAATCCACAGGGTTCTCTTGGTTAACCAATGCCATTGGAGGTCTGTTAGAGCTCAAAGGCGTAACTAAGCACCTCCATACACCTTGTAGCCAAGTAAAATAATTACAGGTCAAGCAGCTTGAGAAAATAGGCCACCTCCTGAATGTTGGCAGGACAAAAGCTAACAGAACCAACAGTAAATATGCCAGCAATAGGAAAGCCTTGTTCACTCTGAGCTCAACAAGGAAGATCTTTCTGCAGGTGGACATGTGTCAGACACCATACAGAGTGCCCGAGAACACTGGGGTATGGGAGAAACGGCACTGGACGGGGAATCAGGCCTGGGTTCTAGGTCTGCTTCTGCGGCAACTGGCTGTGAGGCTCTGGGCGAGTTCCTTCCCCTGGCTGGGCCTTTGCATACTCATCTCTACACCGAAGGGGCTACATTAGACCATCTCCGAGGGCCCTTCCAGCCCGAAACTTTGAATCCACCGCGGTTTCCTTGACAGTTCATGAGCTCATCACATACATGGAGCTGCTGTTTTCTCAAGACTGACGCTTGCCACAGTTTAGTCTCATGATGAAAGTAAAACATGACCAGCAATGTCATCTGGTCCCAAAGCCCTGCGGGGGTCAGCGAGAGCAACGCTAGGATGCTATTCGCCTTTGTCGCTGTGCTGACACTAACGCTGGGGGGTTGGGAGGGGGTGGCGGACAGCTGTGCCTGAGCTCCACGGGAGGCAGGGTTGGCCACAGTGTTCCCCACGCGGGAGCTTGCAGAAGGAAAAAGCCACTTTCACTTAGGACTGTCCTCGATGAAGCACTAAACATTAATTTTGTTAACTCTCAACCCCTAACTAAGTACACTCTTTAAAAGACTCGGTAACAGAAAGGGAAGCGCACCTAAAGCCCTTCAGCGGCGCATCAGAGTAAGCGGCGGTCTGCAGAGAAAGTGCCCCTGCGGCTGCATGGGCGGCGGGCGGCACTGGCCACTTCTTACACGGGGCGTTATTCTCACTTGAAAGAACAATTCATGGTCTGTGCTTATGCAGACGTTGGTATCTGGTGTCAAAAAGAAGTGAGCCAGTCACTTCAACAAATACAAATAACAGTAGTTTTTGCCAGTGACAACATTTGAGCTTCAAGAGGAAATTTGAATTTTGGAAAATTTGCATCTGCCTTTGGGACCTTGATAGCTTTCCAGCATTTAATTTCTTTCTAATAAAATGAATAATAACACATGCATGTTCTTTTATATTATATAATGAGATGTGTCGACATTGGAAAGAGCTCCATAAACATTTCCCAAGGAGTATAAATGATGCTACAAGAGGGGAAAAAGATCCCTTCAAAGCTGAAGATAAACTAACATATCTAATGCCACAGAACAGGGAAAGGTCATTAATAGGATTCAGATTCCACGTGACAACTAACCTTTAAGAAACCACTTTTTTTGTTGAGTTTCATTGTAGTATCAAAGACTATGCACAGGTATTTTTAAAGGCTAATAAAAACATTTTCCCCTTTTCCAACTACATAGCTGTGTACGGCTGTAACTCTTCATATCCTTCAGTCAAAACATTGCAACAGACAATGTGGAAGCAGAAGTAAAAATTGAGCCGTCTTCTATTAAGACATTAAGACTTGCAGAAATATAACAGTGTTTCTCACCAGCCTGATGTTGTCCTTATCCACCCCTACAGGGGACATGAGGAGTTTCTTGGCTGTCCTAACTGGGAGGAGGGAGTGCTCCCAGCATCTGGTGGGGAGAGCCCAGAGATGCTGCCACATCACAGCCCACAACAAAGAATTACCTGGTTCAACTTTCGATAGTGCCCAAGCTGAGAAACCCTGATGCAAAATAATGCCACTTACTAAGTTTTTTGTTTCAAAAACATTGGCATTAGCATGTAATGGACTTATTTTTAAGGAACCATTATAGTTTTCTAATTTCATTGTTTTAATTTATAATTCAGTAACTACTAGTAGATGTAGCCCACATAAGCAAAAGCTTTTTGGTGTCCTCAATGACTGGTGAGATTATAAAGGGTTTCTGAGACTAAAAAGTTTCAGAACTCCTGATATAGACAACAGAGTGTGTAGATGACAAAACAATTTGCTGAGCAGCCCGACACAGCGGCCACTCTAAAGAAGAGAACATTTCACAGCAGGTGTGCCGGAGGGCATGTGGTTTCTTCTCAAGAAAGGGAGGTCTGGAGTCAGGCTAAGTTAGGGGGTCAGTGTGCGGAGTAAGGAATACCACCATGACTAAAACGCAGTCACTATTCCCAAACAGCTTACTGTCTGGAAGGGGAGAGACAGAGTAACTTAAGTTTTAGTTGAACTGTGCGTAGGAAGAAGAGACATAGAAGCATGGGGTGTGTGACATCAGTGGGGAGTAGCCTAAGTTAGTGTGTGGGGGGTGAGGGAGGTCGAGTCAGGCAGGGTTCCCTGGAGGAAGGGACATCTGAGTTGAATGTTGAAGAATGAGCAGGAATTTGGTCACTGAGAGTAGGAGGGACCCTGGAGGAGGTGGTGGTATGTTCCAGGTGGTGGGACCAGCGTAAGCAAAGGCACAGAGCTGTGAGACAGCACGGTAGATTTGAAGAAGATAGGAAAGGGTATATGCAAATGTAGGTTTCCTGAGTTGCTTATTTTAAATGTAGTATTACATATTCCAAATTTCTAAGCAGTTTTTCTCAGCAATAAAGAACTACCTTTCTTTAGTATGTTGCTTCCTCAGCATCTCCTCTTACACTTTTAAATGCAGAGTAATCAGCAGAATGCAGACTCCCTAAAACCTTAACGCAATTTCAGGCTGTATCTAGTATCTTAAAAACTTTATTATGCAATGTTTTACAAGTATCATTGTACGGTCGACTGTTTAAAATGACGATAGTCAAGCCTCTCTCCTTATGCAGATTGCAAGGAGGCAGGAGCAGTACTTAAGTACTGTATCGCGGCTCACCGGTGTACCAACAGAGAGAACACCAGTAACTCCTGGTGACAATGTCCTTACAAGGTAACGGGATCTGGAAAGCTTAATTCTTAATGTGACACTGCTGTGCTCTTGCTACCTCACACTAGCCAACTATGTACGCCCACTTTTGGAATGTTTACAAACATCAGGCTTTCTGAGTTTTTACACCAAACTGCTTTATGAAGACCCCACTGTTAAACGGTGGGGCAGAAGGCAGGTTCAGCACTCAGGCACAGTGCTCTCAGGTTTCAGAAAGTCCATTCCCCTGTAACATGCGCTTAACTTAAAATATATAAATTAATAACTCGGAGGAGAGTCTTTGCCTCTATTATTAAAGTGAATTTTAGAACTGTTAACAGTTGATTACTAAATTGAAAAATTTCATGGTAATGCTCCATTGAAAGCTCTGCTACCTTATTTTCAAACATTTTATTTCATTTGAATTTTATGGGGTATGAAAGTACTGAACGCCTGGAACCTGTAGCCCAAATAGAAGGTTCTTTCCGTTATTCAGGCCACCTTTCCTTCATAGCCAAATAAATAACAAACAAATTGTATTACGTAGAACACATTAGAAAATTTTCCTTTATGTGAACAAAAATATTTGGACACTTTATCGAGCATAGCATAGCAATCCAATTTATGTTGACAAATTTAGTGAACTGTTAGAAAGTATATTACATATACAAAGGAACTTGATAGACAGCAGATCTTTTAACCCTTGATTTTGAGAACAAAACGTCTGATTTAATTGTTTTCTTGTATTTTTTTAAGAAGATACTCCATCTGTAAATTTAAGTTTGGTTGGCCCTTTTTAGTTTTTTTGCTCAGTATTTTAAACACTTCCATTTTCTTCTTTTTGTAGCGCCTTTGAGCTTCTTCTCTCTCTTGCTTTCTCCTCTCAAATTCCTGAAATTATGAACATAAATAATTTTCTTTAGTAAGACAGTGGATATAGTCCAGAAATTGCAATGAAAATAGGTATCATCATGTAAGCACTTTAGGTTTCTCCCTTTTACTTTCAAAACCCTGTGTTACTCATTACTAAAAGTAGCATATCTTTTGCATTTGCACTACAATACATGCTGTAACATAAAGTTATTAAACAACTTTAATTTTCTGTATGCGAATAAAACCAGAGCACAGAAGAGAGAAGACATTTTTATGAATGATTTCATCATTTAACTAGACCCAATGATGAATTAAAAGGGACTTTAGAGTTTTTCTAGTCCATGTAAGACTATAACCTTCATTTCCAGAATATTTGGTATTCTTTGACTTTGCCATGTGAGAGATTTCATGAAGGAAAACCTTTTGGCTACATACCATATATGTGCAAAACACTGTGCTAGGCATTATGATTTTTAACCATTTAAGAACTCTCATGCTCATTTCATTTGCTAAGACAAAGACTCAAGTTCATTTAGGAAAAATATTTCAAAGTTATATAGTGTACAGACCCAAGAAGCACTACCTGAAATGCATGGTAATATTTCTACTAAATAGAATATAAAGTTAAGCAAAAGTTTTTAAATATTGTATTATGTGCACCGTTTTTCAATTTCCCCTGTAACACATACAGCCCTCAAAAGACACGGCCTTAAATTTGTATGGTAACTTATTAATTAACCAAGTACTTTCATATACATCATAGTACATTTTATTTTTGAAAACTTTTATACTAGCTTTTTATCTTCATCTTACAGACAAGGAGGTGATGCTCAATGATATGGAAAGTGATTTGACCAAGAACCTAAATAACTGGTACAGTTATGTCTCATATCCGGATCTTGTGAATTCAAAGTCTGAGCAATTCCCTACCATGCTATGCCATCATCGCTTAAACTTATGTTCTCAGGTGGTATGGTACCTCATTTATTTTAATAAGCACACAAAGATCTGGAACTTATTTGTGAATTTAGATATCTGGAGTGTACTTTATCCCTATGGAGTTTCACTACACAAAATAAAACAAAAAAAGTAGTAAATAATCTTACCATCATTATGGGTCCTTATTTAATTAATGTTCTTAATTTTGATTTCTCATGCTGGCGATTAACACTTGAAATCTAAGAGACTGTCAATTTTCGTAATTTCAAAGCTCTAACATTTATCTATGTAAAGGAAACCTGAGGGCATCAAATGTTTTCCAGGACAGTGGGCCTTTCGGTACTTCACCTGGTATACTATTTCCAAAGGTGGCAGAAATCCGATGGTCGGGTGAAAAAAGCAGCAAGTAATAAGCTATGAAACAAAGGTCCACTATTTCAATGGAGAAATGTTTCTGCTTCATCTTAGCCTGCCACCAGTTTAAGAATAATCATAAAAATTTTCCAGAAACTTCCAGATTTCTTAATTACACAAATTCTAAAGCTAAAACATAAAAAAATAAAAAATAAATTATATATCAGTGCCATCTTTGGGGAATTTAAAGTGATAGATATTGACAACTTTGTTGAAGTTGTGGATAATTTTGTTTTCCTCATTTGAAAAGTCTATCTTAATTTTGGGTTTCTTAATGATTACAGAGAGTAGTAACTTTTTGCTAAGTTAATCTAGTAGGCGTTTTAACTGGTAAGACCAACTCTTTGTACCAAAAAAAAAAAAAAATTTATTCACCTCCTGTCTGGCTTTTACTTGCTTCAATGTAAAATTATGAAAGTCATCTATATTTTTCTTATGTCAGTGGTCCTCAAGTTTTATTATACATGAGAATTTCTTGAGTGTCTTGTTAAAAGTGCATCCTGGGACAGACGCTTAGTAAACATTATCCCAGAAGCTCATATGATTAACCTATGAGCAACATCTTTAAAATCCTGTTTTTGATCACCTCTCTAGGATAATATAAATAATCAAGGAATTTGAATATGTTGAAATTCTCCAATTCTGCTGATGCCATTTGCTAAACAAGTATTTACAGGGGCATACTATGTGACCCACACTCAGAAACACAGTTTCTAGACACATTTAGCATCAATAGGGAAAATGAATCTAAACATTTTTAAAGATCTTACTTCTTTCTTAGCATCACGCTTAGCTTGTATTCGTTCATATTCTTCTTGTGCTTTTTGATTTGATGTTTTCTTTTTGTTTTTCTTTGGAATCGTAATGAAGCTTTGTAGGATAAAGAAATGTCACAATGATTAAAAACAATATAACTAAAATTAAGACAAGTTTGTTAACTACAGTACTTGTGTAGTAAAATCTAACTAACGCAGATTAATAGAAGGGAAGAGAGAAGGGGAAAGAGGACATTAATTTTATTAACAAAATACATATATAACATTATTAAAAATGTAGTTACAGCTTTTAAGACAGATTACAAGGTGGTAAGTGGAGACTCTTGGAGAAATATTTTACCAGGGAAAATACAGAAAGATCTGAAAGATCCTAGAATGTTAAAAAAAAATTTAAAACAAAATAAACAACAGAAAACCAGTGTATGAATGGCAGGAATGACAGCCTAAAGAAGGCATTAAATTGATGCACATAATGGAAATTGTGGGTGTACATGAATTTTAAACCCAAAGTTCTTTGACCACTTTTTCGCTACTCCCCTTCACTTACTTAGTCATGAGTGACCACGCTTCCACTTAGAACTGTTCTATCTTGAAGTACTGCTCACCCCTCGGAAGGCCTCCCACCCTGCTGCTACTCATTCAACCACTTAGGCCCAGACTCCATTTCCTCAGGCTATCTGATTCATTAATCTTCATTTTCCCTGTCTCTCAACTTTTCAGTACATCAACTCCGTAACAGAGTACAAAATATTTCAGCAGCTACCTTCTTAAAGTAAACAAATACATACATCACCCATCACCAATCTCTAGATCCTCTCCAACGATCTCTCATTCCCTACCCTTTCATAGTCAAGTGTCAGACACAACAGTGAATAGACTACGGTAGTCACTGCACATTCACTGCTTAACCCTGCAGCCTGATTTCCGCTCTCACGCTGCAATCAAACCACCCATGCCAAGCCAGTGATGACCTTCCAGCCAAATATATGACCAACACAACAGGCGCTTTCCAGTCTCAACTGACCATTCACTACTTTTGAAAATTCCATTCCCTTAGTTCTGGTGACATTCTGTTCTCCTGACCCCAAGTGCCCCTTCTCAACGTGCCATGCTAGAGCCTCTTTCTCTTTTAACTCCAGTTTTCCCCCAACTGTTGTTTGGTCTCTGCATTCTTCTTGGACAGTCATATCCATGACCGTGGCTTTAGATGATGCTACATATAAGGGTAAAAATGTCATCAGGCTTATCTGTTGAAAATCTTGTCTGCAAGGTCACTATGACTGCTAGGACCACAAATACAAAGACCTGTTTGTTCTCAGTCCTGTTTTTCTTGGACTTTAAAGTATTAAAGAGCTGACTAATCCCCTACCTCGCACAATTCTATAGCACAATTCTATACTGACATAGCTATCACTGTTATTTCCCTCTTTTTTCATTTAAGACAGTTCTACTGAATTCTAATGACAACTTTTCTCCACTTTCACTTCGAAATAAATCTTTAAAAATATTATTTTTACCTAAGAAGTTCAGAATCTTGTGTCATGATTAAACCCTTCTCACTTCAATTAACACTGGAAATGATTCATTCCTACATTTCTAGTGCTAATTTTCTGCCTGAGCTTTAAATCCAATACTCAATAATATGATGGACAAACCTACTGAAAAACTGAGTTTTAGTGTCTCTGTCTTCATGCCAACTGCACTTTTTCCTGGGGTCCCAGTTCCTGTTACGTTCAGTACAAACAGCTCACAACTTTAAAGGACAGAATTTTAGTGAAGTGAAAGGTCCCTCTGGCTGGGCTGCTCAGTTGGTTAGAGCGTCATCCCAGCAGGCTGAGGTTGTGAGTTTGATCTCTGGTCAGGGCACGTACAAGCAGCGACCAATGAATGCACAAATAAGTGGAACAACAAATCAATGCCTCTCCTTCTTTCTCCCCTCTAAAATCAATCAATAAATGTTTTTAAAAAGTTATGGTCCCAAGTAATACCTGGCTTCTCTGCAAGTTTGGATTTTCGCTTTTTTTTTTTTTTTTTTTTTTTTACCTTGGGATATATGCAGAGAAAGCTTTAAAGGCAGCACTTATAACAACAGAGTGTTAGGAAGTTATGCCATTTCTTTTTTTGCTGAGACTAAGTCAGCATCCTCTGTGGGGGAAAAATAATCTGGACTGGTAACAGCAGCACTGGCTAGCACTCATGTAGCACTTCCCATGTACCATATACTTTTTAAAGTACCGTATGACTAACAAACTCATCTAATCACGATCGGTCAGGGACACCATGGAGTCTGAATGATTCTCCCTGATGAGGTACTAGATGGCAACTCTGAATTACTTATTATCATTTCCATTTTAGAGAAGAGAACAGTGGGCACCAACGTGCTAAGTCCACCTCTGGAGCCCATCCATCCATTCTGTTAACCAACACACGATACCTCTCAAAAATTAGTTTTTTAAAAACTCATATATTATTAACAGGCATTAACCACAGTTCAAATAAGTTAAATGTACTTAAGAGGCTGAAATCTAAAACCCAGATATTTTAATTCCCATTCCATTATTCCACTTCTCCAATTAAGCTAACCTAGCCTAATTCGATCATTTAAGATAAAAAGAAAGCCTCCATGAAAAAATCTTCACCTAATTACACTATGACTTCTAAAATGCCTCAAATAATAATTCTAATTTCTACATAAATTGTCCTATAATTTCTTTCATAAAACACTACTGAAATTTAAAACAAAAGATTTCAAAAGACGATACATACTTTTCCCTTTCTTCTTTACATTGCTCTTCTGGTTGAGGCTGGTCAATGTTACCATGTTCTTCAGATAAAGCCTGGTCAACGTTACATTGTTCTGCTGGCAAAGCCTGATTAACTTGTTTTGACAAAGGCTGGTTAACTTTCCTAAGTTGCTTCCTGAGTCTTTTCTCTTCAGCTAAATAGAGATGTTTCAGATGATCAGGGTATCGATCTGTGAATTGGGAATCCTGTGAAGTTTGAGTTTTCTTTTCCCTCCATAGCAATTTCTTGTAATTTTGTTGAATCTTCAATTTTCTTCGAAATGCAAAGCCTTGTCCTACATTGAAGAATACCAATCATTAATTACCTCCTCAGAAAATAAGTTGCATGAAAAATGTAGCTGTTAATTTAAAACTTTTTCACCATCACATTCAGATGCTAGAATTACTTTGTTTTCCTTTGAAAGGTTTCTGCAAGAAAACAAATTTAAACTAACGGAGTGAATAGTAAGTTGGTTCTCTGCAAAAAGAGCAGGAAACAGTCGTGCAGTCACTTCAAGTAAGAATTTCAAGTAAGGTAATATACTATGGTGTTGCACAACTCCAGTTTATAGCACTCACAAATGAAAACAATTCATTAAATTATCTACAAGACTTAATCTAGGTCTTCAATCAATACTTAAGGGGAAAAAAAAGCACATCGCAATTATTGTTTTACCTTAGAGAAACTACGATACGACCTACTTTTAAAAGTAACTCAACACAAAAGAGAGAAGAGGGTGTATGTCTAATCAGCTAGCTGAGCTTATTTAATGTTCATAAGTTCCAAACGAGATCTGAGGGAACTCACAGACAAGACAAAGTGACAAACACAAACTAAAGCGAAGGAAAGGGTGATCAATAGAAGACTGGAGAGCGTGGGTTTTTGTAATCAGCAAGGGTACAGGGCAGATTTCTGGCCCTATCCTACTCTCCATCCTTTTGCAGAATACATGCACAAATGGGCCCGTAGATGCTCTCTGCTATCGGTTCCGTGGAGAACTGTAGAGCCCTGATTAAAAAACAGGTAAGTCGGGAAAGATGTTTAAAGTTAAAGCGTTAGCAGAACTACCTCGTCCTCCCACCCAGAGCTGGGACACCCACGGACTCAGGTGGCTTAGGAATGCCTCCCTCTGCCCCAAGCAAGGCCGGATCTAGTTCCTGAATCCTGCGTCCCTGTTTGACTTCACAAGCCTGAGGACTTGTAAAGACTGCCTTCTTACATACCCTCGCGAACGCTCCCCGCGAAGGGCTGCCGATGGTTAGGTCGCCATGTCCTCTGTTTCACGTTCTTATTCTTGAATCCGACCGGAGAAATTCCTTCGTCCTGCGACCCAAAACTTCCCCTCCGCCACCTCTCAACAGGCCTCACTGGCGCCATGGCTCACCCACCGCGTCGCCAGAAACCCGCCCCTGGCGCTGTCAAAATACGTCATCAGGCCGAAACAATCAATCGCCCAACTCCAGTGTGGATCCGAGCTCTATTCACCCGGCTTGTGCTACTTTTTCGCCTCATCACCACGTTTGCGCCACCTACAGCTCGGGAGGGTGAGCGTCATGGCGACTTCTTGCTCTTTGCCGGTGACCCCGGACTTGGCCACGTTGCGTGCCAAGTTGCAGGGGCTGCTGCGGTTCCTGGGGAAAGCCCTGTCTATTTCCAATGCACATACAGTGGACTTCTACACGGAGTCCGTGTGGGAGAAACTGGTCGACCTGTCTCCGGAAACCGTGCTGGAAGTGCTGAAGAGGTCGACCAGGGAAGCAGAGGCCCGGCCCTCGGACGCGCGCCCCCTGGTGGAAGCCGAGGAGGAATCAGGTGAATGGCGGGTGGGAGGGGCGGCCTGGGAGACGGAGGTGGTCCGGAGCCTCCACGCTTGCCCTGTAGCGGAAACCGAGCCCTATTGGGCGAGCCGCGGGGCGGGGCCGCGAGGCTAGCCAGTGCGGAAAGCCCTGACGGGGATCAGATTATCCCAGGGGTGGGGCGGACACAGGGTCCCGAGATCAGTTTCCTCCCTGGCAGCTTGTGTATTTGAAGACAATTAGAGACAGGCAGGGGCGTTTATTCATTTAGTAATTCAGCAATAATTTTTGGGAGGAAACAAGAGGAACAGAAGGTAAATCAACATTTAAGACATCAAGATAATTTCAAATGATGATAATAGGCCAAGAAGAGAATAAAAAGAGGCAAATATGATAGCAGTTGTGCGAGGAGGCTACTTTAACTTAGGTGGTTGGGAGGGCGCTAGCCCACAGTGAGCCACAGGAGGGGATTTCAGGCCCTGGGAACTGCAGAGGCCCTGAGGCTGGAGAGGGCAGGCCTGACAGGCCCTGGTAAAGACTGGAACCAGGTGCGGAGCAGCGGCAGGTGCAGAGGTCTGGGACGTAGGCAGGGGCTGGATGCCCAGGGCTTTCTAGGTAGTTTTGGGAGGGTATTAGATCTTAAGTGTGATGAGAAACTTGGGAGCCATTTAGTCATCATAATGACCTAACTTACATTTGAAAAGACAACTCTGATAGTTGTTTGAAGAGTAGACTAGTGGGACAAAAGCTGAGAGGCCAGTTAGAAGAGATTTTCAATACTACTGAATACAAGAAAGAGATGATTATATCCTGGACTAGGGTGGTGGCAGTGAAGATCTGGAATATTTTCTAGCTCATTTGAAAATTGTTTATAAAGTATCTACTATGTGCCTTGAATTTTTGTAGGCTGAGGAGTTTTCTTAACCTCAAGACACTTAGATTCAACCAAAACTAGTACATTTCGGAAGTAGAATGTTGAGAGCACGGTAACGGGCTCCTGGGTTTTCTCCTACTTTGCTTCCAGGTGTTCCTAACCTCGCCCTTGCTATTCATTGATCATTCTCTGAATGCAAAGCAGAACTAGAGGAGTCTCCTAAAATAGGACTTGAGAAATACTGGTTTCTTTCAAGTGACAGTTTATTGTTGAAAACTTAGGCACGAAAAGAGAGAGATCTCTCTCAACAACAACAACGGAGGAGGAGGAAAAGAGAGAGATCTCTCTCAACAACAACAACGGAGGAGGAGGAAAAGAGAGAGATCCAGTACTTAGTAAAATAACTGGCACGCATTAAATGCGCAATGAATACTTGTTACATGAATGAATGACTCATAGTAGCTTCCCCACAAAAGAAAAGAAACTACCTTTTTAAAAAATACAAAGCCCAAGACTTTCATATGGGTTTAACTTTGTCTTCATGCAATGGAAGAATTAGATTATCTTACATATTCTAATAATAATAATAATGACAGGATTACTTGATAGTTATTATTTACTCTGCAGTATACTAAGTGTTTTCTTGCATGTTTTCTCTTTTAATATCTACGTCAGCCTTGTGGGATGGGTTCTGTTTCTCCCAGGTTATGAAATTGCAACTTGAGGAGTTAATTTGCCAAAGGCACAGCTCTTCATGGAGTTTCAAACTTAGGTCATCTGACCCCAGAGTCTGAGCTCTTTGCCACTTTGATAAAAGTCTACTCTGAATTATTTAGGAATGAATTCCAAAGGTCATGATTATCAAAACCGATATTTTTATGATACGAATACATTCTTATTTTTGTTTTGTTTTATTTTTATTGTTTCCCCTTCAAGAATCTAACAATTGTTTTGTTCACTGCTGTATACCTAGTGCCTGGAAAAATGCCTGGTCAGAGCAAGTGGTTAGTAAATATTTGGCAAGTGAGTAAGTGAATGAATGAATGACACCACTTATGTAGGCTAGGAATACATTTCTAACATCTTTTGGGAAAACCTGTCGATCAATTTTGTGTCTATCCAACAAAGATAGAATCTAGGCTCGATTGTTCAACTATGAAATGTCTTCGGCCCCGCAAACTCTTTTATAGAAAATACTCAATTTTACAGATGGTCAGCTGCCTATAGTGGTAAAAAGAATACATTTTTATAATTTATGCTTGTAAGGAATATTCCATCAGGGACTTACAAAGAGTAAGGTTTTGCATGAGGAGGTACAAATAAACACAATTCCCAGAGCTGCAACGAGTTAATGCGCAGTGTGTGGAAGTACACTAACAGGTGTTTGGCACAATTATTTGGTGTCTTGTAAGACTAAGTATTTTCTGAAAATCCTCAGTGTAGCCATTTCGGTAGATTTCTCTTGCCAGGTGATCTTCTGGCCCAGTCAGAGTCCTAAAAGTTATTCTCTGTTCAACTAAAAAGATCTAGCTAAAAATAATCTTGATTCTCCAAAATAAAAAGGAAAGATGTTGAGAATAACTATATTTCAAGGACATAAAGTATGGGTGTTATGGATTGAATTGTCTCTCCAAATTTCATACGTTGGAGCTCTAATCCCCAATGTGACTGTCTCTCGAGATGGGCACTTTAAGGAGGTAATTAATGCTTTAATGAAGTCCCTACGCCAACAGGAAGAGGCAGAGACACCAGGAGGGCACAGAGAAAAACTGTGTGAGGATATAGCGAGAAGGCAGCCACCTGTAAGCCCAGGAGAGAGGCTTCACCAGAAATTAACTCTGGCAGCACCTTAACCTGGGATTTTCAGATTCTGGAACTGTGAGAAGGGAAATGTGTTTGTTGTCCAAGCCACCTTGTCTGTGGTGTGTTGCTAAGACCGCCTGGGCGGATGAGTACAATGGGCTGTGCAGACAGACTACCTGGATTCAGGTCCTGGCTCTCCCACTTGAAAGCTTTGTTAACTTGGCCTTTAAGTCTTTGGGATAATCACAGAATCTACTTGATGGAGTACTATGAAAATTAAATGAGTTAATACATAGAAAGGGTTAAGCATAGGCCCAAGAAATAGCAGCACTTAATCCACTCATTTATTTGGCTAATGTTTATTGAGCACCTTCTACCTACCAGGCCTTGTTCTAGGCCCCACATTATGGTCTTGAACACAACGAAGTCCCTGCCCATGCGGAGCTGATGTTTAGTGAGGGTATATGCACAGTAAACTCTACGTAATATTAGGCAGCGTAAGTACAATGAAGAAAAGCATGGCACGCGAGGGGTAGCGGTGGAGAGAAACGCTGTTTTAGATACAGTGATCACGATCAGGAAATCTTACCTCTCAAGACAAAATTTGAACAGAGACTTGAAGAAAGTGAGCAAGCCAGTCGTGCAACTGTCTGAGGGAAGAGTGTTCAGGCCGAGGGAAGAGCAGGTGCCCAAGCTGGAGCACGCTGGGAGTGCCGGAAGCACCGCAGAGCTGTTCAGGGTAGATGGGTAATAGATAAGGTTGGAGAGGTGGCGTGAGGCAACTTCATGTAGGACTTGTAGGCCATACTGAGGGCTTGGCTTTTACTCTGAAGAAATGGCAAGCTCTCTAAGGATTTTGTGTGATGGTGTGATGTGATTTATGTTTCAAAGGGATGACTCTGGCTTGTATGTGGAGAAGAGGCTGTTGGAAGGCAAGGGAGGAAGCAGAAAGACAAGATAGAGGCTATTAAAATAGTCCGTGGAGGTTTCAGCTAATGGCAGACTGAAGAGGTCAGGCAATTTCTCCAGCAGATAACAACGATAAATCCTGGGCAGGTTCCTTTACGTGTGCATGTGTATGATTAGTTTAACTATATTTTAACTGAACAATACAGAAAGTGTATGCCTGTGATAGATTATTATTTTGTGGAGCTTCTTTTGTATTGTTTTTATTGCATCTAATAGATTAAATTTTTTCTGACCATCCTACGTAGTTTTTGTTGGTGGTGATGATGGTGGTGACTGGTGCATTGAAATTGCTCTCACGTGTAATTGGGACACATGGAGCCAGAAAGCGTGTTGGAAATAGAAAGTGAGAACAGAGAAAGAATGAGTGTCATCTGTTTTGCCCTATTGTATTTAACCTCTGTTTATTCACTTTCCTTATATGTTTTATCCTGGGTTACTATTGTAATTATAAGTGAGGGTGAGCAAAAAATGTAAATAAATCTGTGGAAACCCAGGATAATTTGTCAACATACTTTGTTTATTAGATATATAGAAAGTGCTTTTATTTTTTTTTTAGATGAGACCATTTAAATTTGGAATTTATATTCTAGTTTTTAATAGTATAAACCCTTTCTGTTCTCTGCCCCACCCCATCCCCATACCTTTCAAGTATTAAAAAGTTCAGCAAAACAAAGTTCATGGAGAGTACTCTCATCGACGACATTTTTTCCCCTCATTCTACTTAGTTAGATTCCACTTTCGTTTAGCCAATGAGAACAAACTTGAATACCCATTTTATGTTTTGTTTAAATTATGTCAAATCGTTAGCCTTGCAGTTATAGTAACCTATCTTCATGGTTTATCATAATTTAGATTCCTTCCCTGATTTACCAAAAACAAGCAGACAAACGAAAAACAACTTGCCTATGTGGCTTCACGACTACTAGGGTTTTTGTTTCCTTTCTTTTTTCACCTCCTCACCTCAGTGACCTCCTCCATAAATGGCCTAACAGCCTTCCTGTTCCTCAGGCTCATCATTTCCCAAGTCTTCTTCCTCCACTTCTCTTGGATCTGCTGTTTCTTATTCCCACAGCAAACAGTTTGGCCCCCTCCTTTTTTAAACTTGCAACAGCATTTTAGCAATAAGGCTGAGCTGTTGTTTTTGCTTTCAGACTTAGGTTTCATTCAAACTGATCTCCAGTTATCTGTCAAAATCGTAGTTCTGGTCTTGTTATTCCTCTGCTCAAGAGCCGTCACAGGCCCCCATTTTCTGAAAAACAAAGTTCTTCACCTTCTAGCCTTATCTACTATCTACGGGAACCTCCACTCTTAATGTAAGCAAACAGGAGGCAACACAGAAAGAATACGGGTTTTGCGGTTATCATGGATAGTTTTGAGTCCTTGCCGTGATGCTTTAGTGCTGTGTAATCTTGTGTAAATTAGTTAAGCTTTTGAGCCCCAGTTTTTTTTAATTAAAAAAAATGTAAATCAATTCTGGCCTGCATGGGTTGTATAATAGTAAATGAGATAGATGTTAAAACCTATTCAAATAAGTGATTAGGCATAATAAATATTAGTCACCTCCACTGTACGCTGCTCCCCTCAGGTAGAGGCAGATGAAGCTAGTGTCAGAAGACCCGCTTCTCTCCGCCTCTAACTCGGACGAGCTGTCTGCCTTGCACAGGACGTTCGACTGTAGTCCTCAGTTTTCTCATCTCAGAGTTAACGCCTGCGGTGTTCCAATAACTGAGGGGGAAAAATAGCCACCGCCTAGTCTCACATGGCTTATAGACAAGTCTTGCCTGACCAGTAAGTATTTACATTTTTTAATATTTTCAGCAAATATTTCAAAATTGACACATACACAAATGCAGAATTTTCCTTTTGAAAAATATCAGAAAACCTGGCCATTTTGTTGTGTATCTCTGTGTGGTAAATGCTTCCCTTTGTGGAGGTGTATCCCCTTCCCCTACCTGGCTTCACAAACTGGAATAATCATCCTGGCCCCCCAGAGTACTAGAGGTTATAGCTCTTGGTTTGTGGGCTTCAGCCAGTTTCCCTGTAACCCTTGAGAGTGAATTCAGGAGTTTGCTTCTCATTTTTAGAAGAGACTGAGAACTGAAAATAGTTATGCATCATTTGACTCAAAGATAACCTAGGGTTGCTTCCAGTGCTCCGATCCTATGGAAATAATAACGATTTAAAGTTTTGACTCTCCATGCCTTCAGTGTCCCTGCTGTTAAAGCCACAGTCATGTTGAGGGCCTAGATCAACGTGAATCTTGGGATGAAAAAGCCTGTGGCAAGTCATTATTGGGTCAGCCAAGTTGATAAATGATTGAACTCCCTACGTGGTCTGACTCCAGATCAACTTTAATGATGAAGGTGACTGAAATAATTTGTCGTCAGTTCTCAATTTTTAAGATACGTCTTCGACCGAAGTTGAAGGGAGAGAACATGGGGGTGGTATAGCCTTACCAATGCTTCTTTTGCCCTTCTTTCTCTGCTCACATACCTCACTCTTCAGCTGCCATGTTTCCTGATAATGCCATGCGTTTTTCCCCTCTCTGATTTTGTGCACTGCAGTCCTTGCCTGGAACTCTCCCACTGCATCTATTTAGTAAACATTCATTTCTCATCTTCTTTCAAAGCCCAGGTCAAATTATACTAAATTAATAACCAAAATAGTCATCTGCATGTTCTTTTATTCCTATCTTTATTAGAGCACTTAGCACATTGTGTTATGATTTATTGCCTTTGACTCTCTGGTCTGAGTTCTCATATCTAGTTTATAATTAAGTGCCACATAGTAGAATCTCATTCATTAAATGTTTGTTGAATTTAATATGGCTATATAGAGAGTATATAGGCCTTCCAGGTAAGTAGAACAGTGTAAGCAAAAGAGCAAAGATATTTGAGGACAGTAAGGAAAAAAGGGCAAAGTATTCATCATTTTATAAATAGCTAAAAATAAGGTTGTAAAAATTGTAGCCAATTTTGGGAGACTGGTCTGTTAAATTATTTGGAACCATCCTTCCATGGGACGCAGGTTAGGATCCCTTACTGTTAGTCTAGAGATGAACGATGTTCCTGGGGCAAGATGGACACAGAAGGGGAGTGATGGTGGTTACCAGAGTAGAAGGGAGGAGCAGGGAGGTAGAAGAAGGTAAAGGGGGATAAATGGTGATGGAAGGAGACTTGACTTGGGGTGGTGAACACACCATACAATACACAGGTGATGTGTTATAGAATTGTACACCTGGGACCTACATAATTTGATTAACTGATGTCACCCCAATAAATTGTATTAAAATAAATAAATACATAAAAGGGAAGTGATAGTTTTAAAAGATATTGTACAAAGCAGATTGGTAGTTATTGGTGACTGATATTTATATAGAGTTCAAAGAAATGGAGGAGTTAAAGATAATTCCAAGATTTTAAATGTGGAAATGTCTTGAAGAAGAATAATGAATAATACTATTAGCAAAATTAGGAAAGCCAGCTGAGGAGCTGTTTGGAGAATAATGCATTCCGTTCCAGAGACTGAATTTGAGGTGACCCAAGTGGAGCATCAGTGCTCACAAACAGGCGCAGAACGCTACGTACCGCCTCAGGTGATTCACAGGTTCTTCAGCTTATACACCTCAGGATAAGAGGTTGTGCTCATTCTTCATGTTCTTCTGTGTGTTCCTTGTTATGGTATATTTACATACTTTCAAACATTTATGTAACTAATTTTAATCAAATGCAGAAATAGTTCCTCTCTTTGTGAGGAGAATCAGCACCAATTGTCAATTACTGAAGCTTAATTCTTCCCTCTTATTTGATTATTTAAATCAAAATGGCAAATTTAAACTTAAAGTTTAGGCCGACATTTGATATGTTTAGTCTCTATACAGCAGCCACCTTGAATAATAGCCCCTCAAGAATAAAGTTGATTTGATTTTTATGAATTATGTGCATCATTACAAAAATTAAGTGAAGGACAAGATCTGCTGGAATTATAGTTGGAACTAAGAGAAAAAGGTGTATTTAATGAAAATTCCTTTTGCATGTTTCCTTTACTTGGGTAATGATATCTGAATTTAGTAATGAGACAGTAGAATAGATTTGCGTGTATTTTGTATTAATGTTGAAATATAAGTAATGGAGTTTAGAAAAATAGTAAGTTAAACTCAATGATATGCACAATGGAAAAATACAATTTTAAGGGACAGTTGTGACTTAATTTTATTCTCTCAAAATTCCTTTTTAGTAATTTAACTATACTTACAATTACAGTTTACCTGGGACAAAAAAGTCCTTTATGTGTCTTGCCTCAATAATAGAAAAACTGAAAAGCCTCTTTTATTCTCGAATGCCTGAAAGTCTAGGCCCATGTCAGCGTATAGAAAAGAAATACCGGTCTTCTCAGTGAGAGACCAGTCGCAGAGTGAGTTAGTTACTGAGATGCTGACATGGCTGAGGCACCATGGGGGCAGAGCCCGCGGTGGCGTTCAGAAACTGCAGTGAAGGGGGAAAGCTGTCTGTGGTAGGAGCAAGCGAAGACCAAGGGGCTGACTTCAGAGCACTTACTGCACTGAAATAGATCACTTTTAAAGTGTCCTTCACAACTGTAGCATCAACTTTTGAAGTTTTACAATCTAAAGTTTATTTTGTTTTTTTACTAACAATCACATTGATTTATTAACTTTAAATTTATTTTTTGGAAAATAGTTACTTAATTCTTAAATACTTCTCATATCAAATTGAGTTTGAAGTTGTTGAATTTCTAGCAATCTACTACCTCTTGGTTTTGGTTATTTTCTGAAAATAGACTCTTGATCATAGGAAACTAAAACACTGTAGTAAGACAAACTTGAAACTCTTCATCAGGTCTTCAAGGTGTAGTGAAGATTATAGCCTACCTGCCAATTTTCACATCAAATTCAGCAAGAAACATCGTTAGTACTAAAATTCTCTCCTGTACTTTAACGCTGATTCTGTTGTGGAGCCCAGTGCTGACCAGTGATAGTCAAACACTAAGTAGTTCTTGCTTCCATCCTGTGTAGAACGGTCAGCACTGGGCTCCCAAACGCTAAGTAGTTCTTGCTTCCATCCTGTGTAGAACGGTCAGCACTGGGCTCCCAACCGCTAAGTAGTTCTTGCTTCCATCCTGTGTAGAACGGTCAGCACTGGGCTCCCAAACGCTAAGTAGTTCTTGCTTCCATCCTGTGTAGAACGGTCAGCACTGGGCTCCCAACCGCTAAGTAGTTCTTACTTCCATCCTGTGTAGAACGGTCAGCACTGGGCTCCCAACCGCTAAGTAGTTCTTGCTTCCATCCTGTGTAGAACGGTCAGCACTGGGCTCCCAAACGCTAAGTAGTTCTTCCATCCTGTGTAGAATGGTCAGCACTGGGCTCCCAAACGCTAAGTAGTTCTTGCTTCCATCCTGTGTAGAACGGTCAGCACTGGGCTCCCAAACGCTAAGTAGTTCTTGCTTCCATCCTGTGTAGAATGGTCAGCACTGGGCTCCCAAACGCTAAGTAGTTCTTACTTCCATCCTGTGTAGAACGGTCAGCACTGGGCTCCCAACCGCTAAGTAGTTCTTGCTTCCATCCTGTGTAGAATGGAGTGCTCGGTGTTGACTATTGGACATCCTGTTGGATCTCAAGCTGCAGTTGTGCCTTCATTCTAATGATGGAGGTCTTCCAAACCACCTTTCTCCTGGCAGGCCCTACCTTTGGAAACTGAATATCTGTATTGGTCTTGGTGTCAAGGTCTTCCCTAGTAGCCTCTATGATGTTTTGGGCCTAAATATTTGAGTATGTTCTACCTCATAAGCCAACGAAATCCTAAGAGTTAGGATACTCAGTTACTTAGTTTGGACATCATGATTTGGGGGTTGCCACTTGTTCTGGACTCTGTGTTAGGACAGTGATTGTTTAAGTGTGCATGCGTGCACGCACATAGTCGCGTCTGTGTGTGTAATTAAATGTGCGTACGTGTACATATGTGTATATATGTGTGCAAGTATGTGTATGTTCTTTAAAACAACATTATAAAACAGGCATTTCCTCCTTTTTTATAGATAAATTAAGTATTAGAGCAAGTAAATAAATTGCTCATGGCCACAGAGGCATAAGCAGTCTAAAAACCAGAGTTCAAACCGAGCTCTTGCTGATTCATTTACTCATTCCCTCAGTGGGTACTTCCTGGGTACCAGCATTGTTCTCAGTTCTAGAAGTACGGCAATAAATAAAAACCTGTGTTCTTTTGGATTTTACTTGCTATGTGAGATGGGGTAAATGCTATAAAAATTTACAAAGGATCAGAGAGGGATGAGAGTTGAGTGGGGCTGCAGTTTGAAATAGGATTGTCAGAGAAGTTTTTACTGAAATGGTGACATTTGAGCAAAGACCTGAAGGAAGTGAGAGAGTGAGCCATAGAAATGTCTGCTAGAAGATGGTCTCAGATAGAGTTAAAAACAAGGGCAAAGGCCTGAGTAAGCGCATCCCATGTGGCTTCTCAGTATAATTCTAACTGGGAATTGCTGAGATCCTCCTGGAATCCACACTGAACTCCAGTTGTCCTCATGCTTTGTAAATAATGAGACAGGATGGCCCATAGATGGATCACAAATTGTAACAAAGTAGCCTTACTCAGAATTGGTTTTTACATTGTGAATAGTGAGTGTCCCTGAATTGTTTCATTTTACAAGTTTATATTTCATTTAGCAAATCAGTTTCCAAATTGCTGGGATTTTTTGTATGATTTATTTTTCTTCAAATTAAACTATGAAAAGGGTCTCTGGAGTTAAAACACTGTGGTTAGATTTCCCTTTTTATATTTAATTTTATTTTTATAAATAACAGTTAAATGTGAAAACTGCTTTTGAAGTATTTACATGTACTTTATATATCCAATCTAATGTTAATATGGGCACAGTAAGGACATGTGTGTCAATTCTTTGTAAATTATCTTATTCTTATTAAAAGCATGATTTACATGTTGAAATAACATATTTTTTTCATTTTACATGCAACCATAAATTACCATAATGTAGCTTCGATAAAGAGTTTCATAGCATATAATTGCGTGATATAAATTGATTGATTTAATTATTTTTTAAAAAGCAACAGTATACTATTTTCTTTGTCACATAAATGATATGATTATAGATAGATTAAGCATTCATAAAATTTAACACATCCCACCTATAATTTTCATAGTTCAAGTCAGCCCCTCACTTTGCATTCCAGTCTACAAAGCAAGTATAAAGAATTTAAGCCTAAAGTCAACAGAATCCAAAGCTTTAAACTGTGTTATTAAATTTACACTGAATATAAGTAAATTGCCATTTTAGAAAACATGTCAATTCAACTCAGCCAACACTTACTGAGCATTGTGCTATAGGAGTGCTTTTTAATTCTATTTTACTGTTTATGCTACTAGGGTTGTCCCTACTTTTTCCCCCCTTTGCCTGCCTCTACCCACTACCCCCCCTCTTAGGCATTCCCCACACTGTTGTCTGTGTCCATGGGTCATGCGTATATGAGGTCAGTCCGGAAAAAGTCCAGCCATTGTTAATGTAATGAGAATGTTTTGCACAGCATCAAGGTAACCTGGCAGCCAAGGAGAGTGGACTGGAACGAGCACGTATGAACAATGACAACTTCACTGTAGTAGTCAATGGGGGCGGTAGATGCTGAGTGAGCATGTGTACTGTGTGGCCATGGCATTCAAAATGACTAGGTGAGTAGAGCAATGAATGTGCATCAAATTTTGCCCTAAGCTTCAGCATTCCTCCACAGAAACTATTCAGATGATTCAGAAGGCCACAGATGGGCAACTTCTGATTGGCAGCTTCATCATGACAATGCACCCCCCCGCCCATACATCACGTCTCATGCAGAGGTTTTTTTGTGAAACATCAAATCACCCAAGTGACTCAGCAAACCCCCTCCCACCCCCTTTATAGCACAGATTTGACACCCTGCCACTTCTGGCTTTTCCCAAAACTAAAATCATCTTTGAAAGGGAAGAGCTTTCAGACCATTGATGAAATTCAGGAAAATACTATGGGGCAGCTGATGGCAATTGGGAGAACTGTGTGAGGTCCAAGGTACCTACTTTAAAGAGGACTGAGGCGTCATTTTCCTATGTCCAATGTTTCTTGTATCTTCTTCAATAAATGTCTCTCTTTTTTTTCATACTACATAGCTGGATACCTTCTGGACAGACCTCGTATGTTCTTTTGCTTCTCCCTTCACCTTCTTTCATCCAGTCCCCCATCACCCCTCCCCTCTGACAGCTATCAGTCTGTCCATGTATCTATGCCTCTGTTTCTATTTTCTCTGTTAGTTTATTTTGTTCATTAGATTTTTCATATAAGTGAGATGATATGGTGTTTGTCTTTCATTGACTGGCTTATTTCATTTAGCCAAATACTCTCTAGGTCCATCCACACTGTAGCAAAAGGTAACAGTTCTTTCATTTTTGCTGCCATGTTGTGTCCATTGTGTAAATGTACCATAGTGTTTTATCCACTCATCTCCTGGTGGACAGTTAGGCTGTTTCCAGATTTTGATATTGTAAATAACGCTGCTATGAACATAGGGGCGCATATATTCTTTTCAATTGGTTTTGGGAATCTTAGAATATATTCCCAGAAGTGGAATCACTGGATCAAAAGACAGTTCCATTTTTAATTTTTTGATGAAATTCCATACTGTTTTCCACAGTGGCTGCACCAGTCTGCATTCCCACCAACAGTGCACTGGGGTTCCCTTTTCTCTACCACCTCACCAGCACTTCTTATTTGTTGATACATTAATGATAGCCATTATGGCTAGTGTGGGCTGAAGTCTTATTATGGTTTTAATTTGTATATCTCTGGTGATTAATGATGTTGAGCATTTTTTCATATGTCCTACTTGGAGAAGTATCTACTCAGGTCCTTTGCCCAGTTTTTAATTGGATTGTTTGTCTTCCTGGTGTTGAGTCATATGAGTTCTTCATGTACTTTGGAGATTAAACCCTTATTAGATTGATCATTGACAAATACGTTCTCCCACACAGTGGGTTCCCTTTTCATTTTGATGATGGTTTCTTTAGCTCTACAGAAGCCTTTTAATTTGATGTAGTCCCATTTGTTTATCTTTTCCTTTGCTTCCCTTGCCCTAGGAGATGTATTAGCAAAAATATTGCTACGCAAGATATATGAAATTTTACTGCCCATGTTTTCTTTCAGAATTTTTATGGTTTCACGACTTAAAGTCTTTCATCTACTTTAAGTTGATTCTTGTGTATGGTGTAAGTTGGGGTCTAGTTTTATTTTTTTGCATGTACCAGTCCAGTTTTCCCAACACTATTTATTAAAGAGACTGTCTTTATCCCATTGTATGCTGGTGCCTCCTTTGTCAAATACTAATTGTGGGTTAATTTCTGGGCTCTCTGTTCTATTCCATTGATCTACATGCCTGTTCTTATGCCAGTGCCAGGCTGTTTTAATTATAGTGGCCTTATACTATCTTAATAGTTTGATATTAGATATTGTGATACCTCTAATTTTGGTCTTCTTTCTCAAGATTACTGAGGCTATTTGGGGCCTTTTTTGGTTCCATATAAATTTTTAGAATGTTTCTTCTAGATCTGTGAAATATACTGGTGATGTTTTAATAGGAATTGCATTGAATCTATAGGTTGTTCTGGGTAGTGTGGACATTTTAATGTTAATTCTTCCAATCCACGAACACGGTATATTATTCCATTTATATGTATCTTCCTCAGTATCTTTCTTCAGTATCCTATAGTTTTCTGAGTACAGCTCTTTTACCTCCTTGGTTAAATTTATTCCTAGGTACCTCATTTTTGTTGTTGCTGCATTTTAAATGGAATTTTTTTGTTAGTTTCTCTTTCTGAAAGTTCATTATTGCTGTATAAAAATGCCATTAATTTTTGAATATTGATTTTGTATCCTGCTACTTTGCTGAAATTCATTTATTAAGTCTAGTACATAGGTAACCAACCTTTTTGGCAGTAGGGACCGGTTTCGTGGAAGACAATTTTTCCACGGAGAGGGGGTGAGGGCAGGATGGCTTTATAGCCTGCCACCAGATACAGCTTTATTGTCACTTGCACTCACTGATAGGGTTTTGATACGAGCCTGGAAGCAATTGATTTATTATGGTCTCCGCACAGTCACACCTCTCTGCTAATGATAGTCTGTATTTGCAGCTGCCTGCACCCCCCAGTACTCACATCATCACCTCAGCTCCACCTCAGATTATCAGGCATTAGATTCTCCTCAGGAGTGAGCACCCTAGGCCCCTTGCATGATGCAGTTCCAGTAGGGTTTGTGTTCCTATGAGAACCTAATGCCCCTGATCTGACGGGAGGTGGAGCTCAGGCAGTGATGTGAGTGATGGGGAGGGCTGTAAATACAGATGAAGCTTTGCTTGCCTTCCCCCTGCTCTCCATCCGCTGTGGCCCAGTTCCTTACAAGCCACGGACCAGTACCTGTCCATGTCCCAGGCGATGGGGACCCTGGTTGAGTAGTTTTTTTGTGGAGTGTTTAGGGTTTTCGATGTACAATATCATGTCATCTGTGAATAATGACAGTTTTCCTTATTCCTATCCAACTTGGATGCTTTTTATCTCTTCTTCTTGTCTGATTGCCCTGGCTAGAACTTCCAGTGTTATGTTGAATAAGAGAGGTGAAAGCGAATATCCCTGTCTTGTTTCAAATCTTAAGGGAAAAGCTTTTAGTTGTTGCCCCTGAGTATGATGTTGGCCGTAGGTTTTTCATATACGGCCTTTATTATGTGGAGGTATAATCCCTGTACTCCTCCCCACTTTTCTGGGTTTTTATCATAAATAAGTGTTGGATATTACTGAATGCTTTCCTTGCATTGATTGATATGATCATGTGCTTTCCATTTTGTGTATGTGATGTATCATATTTATTGATTTTTGAATATTGTACCAATCTTGCATCCATGGAATAAATGCCACTTGACCATGGTGTATGATTTTTAAAAATTCATTGCTGGATCAAATTTGCTAACATTTTGTTGGGGATTTTAGCATCTGTGTTCATTAGATATATTGGCCTATAATATTCATTCTTTGTTGTATCTTTATCTGGTTTTGGAATTAGTGTAATACTAGCCTCATAAAAAGAGCTTGGAAGTCTTCCCTCCTCTTAAATTTTTTGTAGTAGTTTGAGAAGGATAAGTGTTAGTTCCTCTTTAAATTATTTGCAAAATAACTGTGAAGCCATCCAGTCCAGGGCTTTTGTTGGCTGGGAGTTTTTTGTTTTTTTTTTAAATTACTGCTTCAGTTTCATTAGTGGTTATCAGTCTATTTGGGTTTTCTGATTCTTCCTGATTCAGTTTGTGAAGATTGTATGTTTCTAGAAATTTATCTGTTTTGCTCAGGTTGTCCACTTTCTTGGCATATAGTTGTTCATAGTATTTTCTTACAATCCTTTGTATTTCTATCATATCAGCTGTTACTTCTCTTTAATTTTTGATTTTATTTATTTGGGTCCTCTGTTTTTCTTGATGAGTCTGGTTAAAGGTTCATCAATCTTGTTTATCTTTTCATGGAACCAGCTCCTGGTTTCATTGGTGTTTTGAATTGTTTTGTTTTTTTAGTCTTTATGACTAAGAGTCTTTATGTCATTTATTACCGCTGTCATCTTGATTATTTCCTTTATTCTACTTACTCTGGGCTTTGGTTATTGTTGTTTTTCTAGTTCTTTAGATGTAGGGTTAGATTGTATATTTGAGATTTTTCTTGCTTCTTGAGCTAGGCCTGTAGCGCTATGAACTTCCCTCTCAGAATTGCTTTTGCTGTGCCCCATAGATATCGAGTTGTTGTTTGTTTATTTTTATTTGTTTCCAGGTAAGTTTTTATTTCTTTCCTGATCTCATTAATAACCCACTTATTTTCCTAATAATGTGCCCCATGTATTTGAATGTTTTTGAGGGTTTTTTTTAAATATGGTTAATTTCTAGTTTCATGCCATTGTGACCCAAGAAAATGCTTGATGATTTAAATCTTGAATTTGTTAAAACTTATTTTGTGTCCTAACATGTAGGCTGTCTTTGAGAATGTCCCATGTGCACTTGAGAAGAATGTATACTCTGCTGCATTGGGATGAAATGTTCTGTAAATATCAATTAAATCCATTCACTCTAGTATGTCATTTAAAGTCACTGTTTCCTTGTTGATTTTTTTTGTCTGGAAGTTCTGTCCTGTGATGACTGACAGTGGGTGTTAAGATCCCCAACTGTGACTGTTGCTGTAGATATCTTCCTTAAATCCATCATGATGTTCTTTATATATTTAGGTGCTCCTATATTGGGTGCATGTAAGTTTACAAGGGTTATATATCCTCTTCTTGGATTGATCCCTTTAGCATTATGTAGTGACCTTCTTGTCTGTTACGGCCTTTGTTTTGGTGTCTATTTTGTCAGATTACTAACACAGTTTTTTCATATCCGTTTGCATGGAATATTTTTTTTCCATCCTTTTATTTTAAGCCTATGTTATTCTTTTGTTTTTAAGTGACAGTTTTTTTTTTAATTTATTTATTTATTTTTAGAGAGAGGGAAAGGGAGGGAGAAAGAGAGGGAGAGAAACATCAGTGTGTGGTTGCCTCTCACATGCCCCCAACTGGGGACCTGGGCCACAGCCAGGCACATCTGCAACCAAGGCATGTGCCCTGACTAGGAATCGAACTGGCCACTCTTTGCTTCGCAGGCCAGCCGTCAATCCACTGAACCACACCAGCCAGGGTTGAGGTGGGTTTCTTGTAGACAGCATATATAAAGGTCATGTTCTTATGTGTTCTGTTACCCTATGTCTTTTGTTTGGAGCACTTAATCCATTTACATTTAAGGTTATTATGTATAGGTACTTATTTATTGCCATTTTTCACTATACCTATGATCCTCTCTCTAGTTCTTCCCCTTAAAATAGGTCTCTTAATATTTTTTGCAATACTGATTTGGTAGTAGTGAACTCCTTAAGTGTAGTTTTAGTTAAGGTACTGTATTTTTTGGACTATATGACGCACCGGACCATAAGACGCACCAGGTTTTAAAGGAGGAAAATAGGAAAAAAAATTTTGAAGCAAAAAATGTGGTCCTGCTCCTGCCGCCTTTGACCCTGCTCCACTGCCATGCCTCCTCCCCCCACCCCCGCCCCCAGCGAGCCAGGTAAGCTGCATTCGGACTGTAAGACACATCCCCATTTTCCTCCCAAATTTGGGGGGGTGCATCTTATAGTCCGAAAATATGGTAGTTTTGTTTTGTTTTTGTCTGGGAAGCTCTTTATTTCACCTTCAATTTTAAATGATAGCCTTGCTGGGTAGAGTATTCTTGGTTGTATATCCTTTTTTTTTTTTTTTTTAAATCACATTGAATACTTCAAGCCAATCCCTTCTGGCCTGCAGTGTTTCTGTTAAGAAATCAGGTGACAGCATTATGGGAGCTTCCTTGTAAAGTAACTGTCCTTCTCTTACTGCCTCTAAGATCCTCTCTTTGTCTTTACCCTTTGCCATTTTAAGTATGATGTGTCTCAGTGTGGGTCTCTTAGGGTTCATCTTCATTGGGACTCTGTGCATCTGAACTTGTGTGACTTTTTCCTTCACCAGGTTAGGGAAGTTTTTGCCATTATTTCTCAAAGAATTTCTCTGTCCCTTGCTTTCGTCTCCTTCTGGTTCATGTATGATGTGGATTTTGTTACGTTTCATGTTATCCCAAAGATCCCTTAAACTATCCTCCTGCTTTTTAACCCTTCAGAGGTCACAGTCAAAAAATTACAGTGTAGGTCATGTGTATCCAAGAGATAACGTCATTACTAATATGTGCTGAGATGCAAAAAAAATTAAAAATAAAATTAAAAACAGCAAATTTGCATTCATTATGTTCATATTATTAAATATATGATTTTAATTTATTTTCAGTTACAATCTACAAACTATTAAACAAAGAAGTATAAAACCATAAAGAATAAAAATTTTTCTTTTCAAATAATGAAAACACAGATATTGCTAAAAAATACAACCAAAAAATCTCTTTAACATGAATTAATCAGAATATTTAATAGTTGGCTTTGCACAATGTTTGTCACTTTCATCACAAACAATACTGCTTTACTGAAGGCATAATTACTTCTCACAACACTTGCAAAAATGTTTTGATAAGCAGCTCATTTTGGATGCATAGCACCTAACACATCTTTTTCTTTTGCTGCTTGTTGAGGGAGCCATATTTATGTTGTTATGGCTTAACATGAGTCACGTAGAGACGTACAGCTAGTTATGACCTTGAACCTATGAACCTAATATATATAACAATATTTAAGAAAAGAGTTTGTTTGTATCTCTCAGATCAGTGTGAACTCTGCAGGGGTTTTTTCCTCCCTTTTGCTGCTCTGATTGAATGATTTTTTTTCTACTTTGTCTTCTAATTCACTCATTCGATCCCTAGCCTCATCCAACCTACAGATCATTCCTTCCAGTGTATTCTTCATTTCAGATATGTCATTCTTCATTTCTGTCTGGTTATTTTTCATGGTTTCTATGTCCTTTTTCATGCTGTTGAGAATCCTTATAACCATTACGTTGAACTCTTTATAAGTTGTTTGCCCCCATTTCATTTGGCTTTTCTTCTGGAGATTCCTCCTGTTCTTTCATTTGGGGCCTGTTTCTTTGTCTCCCCATTTTGGCTGCCTCTTTCTGTTAGTTTTTATGTATTAAATAGAACTGCTGTGACTCCCAGGCTTGGTGGGGTGGCCTTCTGTAGTAGTCGTCCTGTGGGGCCCAGTGGTGCAATCTTCTTGGTCACCTGAGCTGGGTGCTCTGGGAATGACCCTTGTGTGAGTTGTGTGGGCTCGCCTGTTATAACTGGGTCTTCTTGGTTGTTGTCCCATTTATGGGTTAGCTTGACCTCGGGCTGGTCGACTATGAGGTTCAACTCTGACTATGTCCTGCAAATTGTTGTACTGGTGTTGACCGAACAACACAAGACAAAACCAAACCAAACCCACCACAACTCAACAGAAAAAAGAAACAGACAGCAACAACAGAAACAACAGTAAAAAGCATCAGAAAAGGCACAAAAAAAATCACAGAACAAAACCCACAAAAGTAAAGAAAAAAGAATAATGAGAGATAAGAAACAAAGAGATTTAGATAAGGAAAAAAGAAGAAGAAAAGATAATATGAAAAGAAAGAAGAGAAAAGTTATAGTAAAAAAAATAAAAATATAGAGAAAATAAAAAAATAAAAATTAACAGGAAAGGGGAAATGGGAAGAAAAAATAATAAAAAATAGGAAAGAGAAAAGATAGAGTGAGAATAGGAAAGAGAGAATAAGATGAAAGCAAAAATAGAGAAGAAAAGAACAAAAAATGAAGTAGAAAAGCAAAAATAAAGAAAAGATTAACAAAGAAAAAAAAGTGTGGTTTGCCTCAGGAGTTGGCTGTGCCTGGAGTGATCAGTCTCTGGATTTGCTGAATGTGGAGCTCCTTGAATCCTGTTCCGATGTTTTCCAAAGCTGGCCACTTGTGCTGGTCTAGGTCTAGTGCCTCCCAAGAGGTGGTCTGTTGCATGCCAATGTCAGATGCTGTCCCTACCCAGCTCTTGCCAATTTTTCAGGTTGGAGTTTATTGTAGACCTGAGGTTAGGACCTCCAGAACCCCAAGTTGGTCCGCCTCCAGTCTCACCCTTTGAATGTGCCTGCTCTGTCCTTCCCCCCACAGAAGTGTGCTCAGTGAGGGTAACTGGGACCTAGCAGGGGTGATTCAAACAGACCTGGGGGTGGTGCCTTCACTCTATAGGAGGTGGAGGTGGACAATTCCTCTCCTCCACGTGTCTGTCCAGGTTGAACTTTCTGGGTAACTTGGCTGCACTTTCCCATATTGCAGCTGCAGATCCCAGCTCCTGCCTGACTCCCAGGTAGGGAAGGAGGGAGGGAGAAAGGAAGGAAATTTCCCCACTAGGTAAGCGACAGCAGGGCAGGACCAAAACTCCCAGCTCCATCCGATCTCAGAACAGACCAAATGTCCCACTCTCCGGCCAGTCCAGCTGAGCAGAGCAGGGCCAAATTTCCAGCTCAGCACCACCCACACCCACCGTATCCCTTTGCTTCAGGGCACACCCAGCATCTCAGCAGGTGAGGGGAGGTTGGTGCCCAAGAACTGTGAGCAAGAGCAGTCTTCTTCCTCAAGCTGCATCACCCAGACTCCAAAAGGGCTCACCCTGTCCTTCTCTCTTTCCATCTTCTTCTGTGCTCCTGTTTATAAATTTCCAGATGAGCTACACTCCCGCTGGTTTTTCAAGATGAATACTCTGCAATTTAGCCGCTAGTGTGGTCTGGATCTGGGAGCAAGGGGACAGAGCGTCCAGCTACTCTGCAGACGTTGTGGAACCCCTGTGCTATAGGAGTTACATCATAAGGGGGAAAATCACCTATGAAACTATTGCAGAGGCACTGGTGAGACTTTAAGAGAGTTGGAACCATGGCAGTGATAGTTTGGGGCGTTCCCCACATGAAAGACATTTTTACATTAGGATCGATGGGTGGCTGGTTATGTGGATTGAAGGCACAAGGAACATTTACAGTAATGTAATACTTTTAACTTCAGCCCTGGGTGAGGGATACCGCTGTTAAACAAGACAGCAAATAGAAAGGAAACATGTGGCGAGCCTGAGAACGTTCAGTTCAGTTTTGAACTTTTTGAATTGCAGGTATCTGTAGGACATTTATGCAGAAATGAATACAGAACGTTTTTACGTCCCTGGGAAGATTGTTATTAAAAGGGTGCTGTTGATTTCTTCTTGAAATTCTGGACATGGGACTGTGCTAGGCTGTGTTATCATAGCAATAGTGACCTTCGCCCTTACCCCTGTAACACAGTTAAACCTCAGAATCAATGCATAATTGCATTTTATATTGCATCACATTCTACAATATTCTAAGTCACTTGCTTCTTCACGTTGCAATTACAAACATTAGGACTGAGATGAGGTTTTCTGCTGCTCTAATAGGCTCAGCGGTGCTAGTGAAGTCCTTCTAGTGGCCTCAGTGATCACTGCCACTACAGAATTTGTTTCTCCTGTCTGTGGCCATACCACCCTGAACGCGCCCGATCTCGTCAGAATTTGTTTCTCCTAGTGTAGCTGGTAATGCTGCCATAGTAACTGAATTGAAGAATTGTTTTCATTCATTCATTCATTCATTCATCCAGTCATTTTCTACTGAGTGCCTGATACATGCAAGGTGTTGTTGCTTTTCAGCTGGGCATGAAACAGTACCATTGTTTTGTTTCTAGAAGTAGATACCACAACAAAACCGTATCATAAAAACCTTTATTTTCTTTTCAGAAACTTACCAGTTGGTTTAAATGTAGAAATCACTTTTTAAAAATTTCTTGAAACCTTAAGATCACTTCTGGTAGAGAGGGAGGTATTGAGAGGAGTAAAGAAAGTGAAAGAATTAAGAAGGTAAACAAAGTGAATATGAACTAGCTTAAGACATTACATGTATCGATCTCTGCCAAAGGCAGTTTTTGCTAGATCTGATTCTGACAGATCTGCCTACCTCTTTTCTTAAGTTCTGTCTTCCCTGACTTCATTTTTTGTCCACTGAACCTACTGTTGTGGCATGCTAGTCGAATGTGGAAATTAAGAGCAAGGTTGAACATTGCCTTAGTTCATACCTTGCCACTTAGTGTCTGCGCGGATCTGGATAAATTGCAGCCTCTCTAAGTCTCAATTTCTTCCTCCATAAATGGGGCTAAGAGCACTGTGTAACTAGCTTATTAGACTATCCCATTTAATGTAAGCTGTTTGTCACAGTGCCTGGCACACAGTATATGTGCAATAAATGCAGCAATTACGCAATAATAGTGATAAGTTTTTGTGAATTCTAATAGTACTCCTGACTTCCTTAAAGTGCTAGATAACATTCAAGTAAAATAACACAGTTTTGAAAAATTTTAAAAAGATTTTATCTAATTTTTAGAGTGGGGAAGGGAGGGAGAAAGAGAGGAAGAGAAACATCAATGTCTGGTTACCTCTCATGCACCCGCTACTGGGGATCTGGCCCGCAACTCAGGCATATGCCCTGACTGGGAATCGAACTGGTGACCCTTTGATTCACGGGCTGGCACTCAATCCACTGAGCCACACCAGCCAGGGCTAGTTTTGAAATTTAAACATAAATATTATATTCATTGACTCTATTTTATTTTTTTGTTTTGAAACATTATTATTCATTTTTTTACCTTGACAGTTTTGTAATCCAATGTGTATATATAACTTTTTGATCTTTCCTTGTACATTGATATCTGTTGTTTAAAAAAAAAAAAACAACGTAGAGATTTCCTGATTTTATGTTATAGAAAATAACTTCTCTCCTGGTTGGTTGTTCCTCTTGCTTCCTGATGCCCAGTTAATCTATCTTATAAGAAACCTCTGTGGAATACTGATATAGGTGCACAAAAACTAAGAGTAAATAAAAACAAACATGTAATAAAGCGGAACAGGTACTTCCAGTAGAGGGAGATGTTGGCAAAATAATCCAGCCACATAATATGCAGGTGCAGTGGGCATTGAATTTAAAAAACAAAGCTTTCCTTGTATAAAAACATGTGACTTATTAAGAATTAATTAACATAAGCTCAGTAGCACCATGGATTCTGTTTTGCTAGTTGCCAAACCCAAACTCATTATACAAGTACCTAGGGAAGCACTATGAGGAGTATATACACTTAGCATTCCACATAGCTTTGCTCACATGCTGTTTCAGAGATGGACGTATAGATAAGATCATTGACACCCCCCCATAGAAGTTATAGGCTGGATTACTTGAAAACAAAGAAAGTATAGAAACTATATATACACTTCCATAATTTGAAAAGATTTTTTTTCACAGAGTTTTAGATTTTTCGAATAAACTGGTGTAGCTCTAAAGTGACATAAACTAATGGATTGAATAAGAACACTATCCTTTTTATGAAAGTAAACATTATTAAAAAGATAATATCATTGTAATTTAGATCTCCAGAATTCTGAAGTTACTGGGAGGGCTATAATTAGCAAATTAGCAATGTTTAATTAAGCTTGAATTGGACGTTTTTCAAGTATTTTGAGTAAGATAGTTAAATCGATTTGAACCTTTTCTTTTCCAACAGAAACATCACATTTCTTTCTGTTGGCAACGTTGTCCAGTAACTGACTACTATAATAGTCCCTCTGCACTTTGAGATTTAATGCTCTTACTCTATCACACTCTAAAAATTGCTGTCCTGGAACTTGGGGATGTTGAGACTGCCCTTAAACCTGAGAGTCTCACTTAAGACTTGACTGAGTTTTCCCTCTGTATCGTGCCTAAACATTTTGATGTGGATTTTATTACTCTTGGCTACATTATTAAATTCAGTTTGTAAAATATCCAAAGAACTTTATATTATATACAAAATACATCTTAAATAAATCACTGTACTAATTTTGCCATTTCAATTTCTGAATCATTTAGTTGATTCCAAAATGGAAGTTATAGATCTCTGCCAATTTTATTCTTATTAATTAAATTAGTAAATATTACCACCAGCAACTTAGTAGATATAGATATTAGCTTTAAAAAGATACTATCTTAAACATGCAACTTTTATTTAGAATCCTGCAAGCTTTCATCAGTTTCCTTTTAACTTTTGCTAAGGAGCATCATTATTCTTTATGTTTAAGTGGATTTTTATAATTTTACAAGTAACTATGGAGGATCATCTATCATAGAATAGACGTCATAGCATGTAGTATGGTTTTTCTTGTAGGACCAAAGTTGTTCCTTGGTAGTACATACTTTTATATAGCAAAGATTTTAAATACTTCATTTAACTACTATATGTGTGGCTTTTTTGAATTATTTAAAAATAATTTTCAATGAATAGACTTCATTGGACTACCCTATTCAAAGAGTGTCTTTGAACCACTGTAGAAATACGGGAGTGCCTTTTTTTTTCACCTTTGCTAATAAGTTAACATGTATTAAAAATGGCCATAAGAAAATGGGATCGAAAAAATAAAAAGTAAATTATCAGTGTGCTTATGTGCATGCATTAGAATAGACAAGCTTATGCTGCGGTAACACGCCTAAAATCTCAGTGACTAAAACCAAGAAAGTTTACGTTCCATATATGCTGGATGTCTGTTATACTTTGAGAGCAGTGATGTCTTTGTTGTAGTCACCCCGGGACTTGGGCTGAGGAGGTTCCATCTTGACCCATGCTTCGACTATTACCGTTCTGGGGAGAGGTTGTGTAGTGAATCTTCGATACTCTTAGAACGACTGTCTGAAAATGGCATAGTGCGCCCTGGTGTGATATGGCCACACCTGAGTTCAACAGGCTGTATTGTCCTCACGCAGAATGGGGCACTAGGTGTCGCCGGCACTACAGCAGTTCACCAGACTCTTCGAAACGAGTGAGCATTCGGGGAAGTAGCAGTAACCATATCGAGTGCCTGGTTTAAAACTGACCATGGGAAGAAAATGAAATGTTTTCACCTGATCATCATCTGATTAGTTTTAGAGCTTGTATTGGGTTCAGTGCACTAAACACATACATCCCCCTCCCCCCCCCCCCCACCAATCTGTGTGGTTCAAATAATACAGGAACTGTTTCACAGAAACATTTGTACCGCGTGCGATATTAGCATTGTTCCACCTGCAGGGTGGACAGGGCGCAGTGGTGTGGCAGGGCCTGACCTGCTTTAAATTCGTATTTGTAGGTCAGCCAGGACCGTTCATAAATTTCATGGCCACATTACAGTTTAGCAGGATTGTAAACTTTTTTTTGTCTCATGGGGAAAAAAAGGCCAAATTTTAATCTGGAGTTTAAACATATTAATTGTGTAGTGTGTTAGGAAAACACTGAGTGCTACAAATAGCTAACAGTTTAGGTAACAAATATAACTGAACCATTAGAGATATTGCCAAAATTCACACTAAAATGAAAATGTTGCAATTTGTTGTAAAGATCCGGTGGTTTTCATTTATTTTTTTAATCTCACACAATTACTATTATTTAATCATTGCTAACATTTCCTGGTTTTTATTTTTTTGTTTGTTTGTTTAGGTGTTACTGATTTTCCTAAAATATTTTGTGAAACTTCCCAGAAGCTGGTTAGTGTGGAAGCCTTTGCTCTGGCTGCGAAGTATTATTCTGTACAAAACTTGGGAATATGTATTCCTTTTGAACAGTTGCTTATAGCCCTTCAAGGAAAAGAGAAACAGAAGACTGGTAGGTGTGTGTGTTTGTACATGTGTATGTATGTTTTTAGGCACTGGGAAGCAGTATATTGTTCATGTATGTATGTCTTTGCAACGTGTTTAATTTAGTGTTAGACCTTATATCAGGAGCCCAGATAGATTGGCTTCTGCCAAGTGGGTTTTCTCAGGCCCCATATTCAGCACAGCCACTTCGTGATGGATCACCACGTTTTTTGTTTTTTTACATTGTAATCAGCGATCAGTGCTTTTCTTGATAGTTAATGGTTTTATGTGTGAGGGAACATTTTAATAATGTTGTGTGGGTCTTATTTATTTTATGAATTAAAATTTGATTCATAGCAGCTAAACTAATAAAGATCTATTATACAGACATCACATTAAAAATATTATTTTCATATTTGGTTACAGACAACATGAATATCCATTGATGGTTCTTATAAGCTTTTGTTTCTTTAATAGCAGTATTTTCATTTTGTTTTGTGTTTACTCAGGTGAAAATGTGAAGCTAGATGAGTTTATGAATTTGAAAAAGTCTCATGAAGTTCAGGCAATGTCAGAGCTGATCTGCAGTGTTGCTGATTACTATGGAGTAAAGCAGGTAAGAGTATTTCCCTAGATTTTCAGGTGTTAAGATTATTGTCATTTCTTTGTATCATTCAAATTCCCTTTCCTACTATCACTATCTAATCTTCAAAATGTCATTAAATAATAGGTGACATGAGTTATGTCAGAGCCTTTAAAAATGTGCTCTCATTTCCTAAGTACACTCTAATTATAATAAATCTATACTAAAAATAAGACATCACTATTAACATTTTGCCACAAATTTCACTGTGTTCCGCGTGGACAGAAGTTAAGAGTAACTCCCTTCGATATGCTGTAACTCCAAGTAGGGGCAGCATTGTGATGATGGCATTTGGTAAAACCACTTGGCGTGAGGTGCTGTTAAGCCCTGGCTCAAGCTGTGATATAGGGCCACTGCCTCATTACAGTAACATGAAGAAACTCTTTTAGAACTTGGATTTTTTTATACTGTCAGAATTGCAATGCATTCCTGTTGTGAAAAATAGCTTTTGTATAAGGTAGTGATGTCTGAAAACAGATGTTAAAATAAAATCAAAGATTGCCTGGGCCTATAAAAATAGTAAGTTATTTTTTCCCCTGGCTTATAAAAATAGTAAGTTATTTTTCGTATCCCTATGAGAATATCTGTGGGGGTAATGAGAGATTTTCCCTCCTTCAATTTTTATTAGGTGTTAGAATCTTTTCCATGGATTCTTCCAGACTTGAGGAGAGTTTGAGGATGATGAGAACATTATCACAGTGTGGGCTGGGTGTGCGGAGTCCCTTGTGACAGCCTAGATCTCTAGGGTAGGGGCTAGAGGCGAGAGCTGAGGCAGTAGTTCCCAGCCTTTTCCCCAGTGCATCATACTCCAGTGTGTCATACATGCAGTGTGGGCAATGCCTTTCAGCATCGATAACAGGCTCACCATGGCTGTGATGCTCATCTGGACCAGAAGATGAATATTAGAAACATAAAATTGAATTGGAAAAAACAAGCAGTTTGCAGAAGACTACATATTTTATGGTGACATTTAAAAAAATCCCTGTGGGTTTTTTCTGGCTGCTGAAACAAGGTGCTGCCTGCGTACAAGTTCTGGGAATTGATTCCTCTCTGTGAGCAGCCTTGAATCAATGTTTGATACAAGTTGATAGACAAATACATCAACTCCCTGACATTTCAGGTAGATGGTCCCTGAAGTGTGTCTTCTACACTAGCTCTAGGGGTTTCCTAGAGCAGTTAAACCCTCTAAACGCAAGATGCCCTGAAGTGGTATCTTAATTAATAATGCACCTTTTGTTGGGCTGCCTTCCTTTTTCTTTCTCTCTTCTCTACTTCTGTGCCCTTCTTTCACCTCCCAATAAATGACTCATACTTAAATCTCTGGAGAATCTGCTCTGTTGTAACACAAAAACTAAGACGGTTTATTCATTGTGCTTTATAACTTTACATTTCGACTATATTTATTCTTTTATCTATATGAAATATTACCTAATAATAAGTAACTTTAAGTTAATAAAGCAGACTTATTTCTAAAGAGCAGAGAAAAACATTTTTCAAATTGCTTAATGTATCATGTTAGGCCTGCTTTAAGGGAACTTTTTCAAAGCAAAAGATATTGTTCCTAGTGAATGAAATCACCTAAAATAAAGACTTTCACATGATCTTTCTTTTTTTTTTTAAAAAAAGATTTTATTTATTTATTTTTAGAGAGAGGGGCAGGGAGGGGGAAAAAAAAAGGGAGAGAAACATCAATGTGTGGTTGCCTCTCTTGTGCCCCCTACTGGGGACCTGTCCCGCATCTCAGGCATATGCCATAGACTGAGAATTGAATCAGCGACCCTTTGGTTCCCAGGATGGTGCTCAGTCCACTGAGCCACACCAGCCAGGGCACATGGTCTTTCTTTTAAATCACTTAATAGAAATCTTTGATTCTCACAATAGTTGAAAATGTCTTATTCATGTACTACTTTTACTTTTAAAAGTAAAAGAAATAAAGATTTCATGATGATAGATGGAAGCCCAGAATTTGGAATACTTGACTTTCCTAGTGACCCTAGAGAGTATGGTTAACCGTGATGCAGAAGATTTTGGGAGGGGCAGAATTTACAGAGGATATCAAGAACTTAGTTTGGAACATGTTGAATTTGAGATGTTTATTAGACATTTAAGTGGAAATGTTAGGGAGACTGTTGAATATATGAATGTGAAGTTCATGGGAGAATTCCATACTAGGGTTATAAATTTGAAAGTCATTAGCCTAGAATGGTAATTAGATCTCTAGGTCAGTCAACAAAATATAACTCTTCTATCTGTAGTATAGTACCGTACTATTAAGAAATGTAACCACTTTGTGTACAAAGTTCGTATTAGAAAGTGTCCTAAACAGAATTAGGAGACTAGGAAGGTAAGTCACACCGGGCATTGTACTAGAGACTATATTCTAACCTATGAGATGATCCAGGATGGAAAAGGCCATTGTGAGGAAAGGGTAAGCGATCCGGATAGTAGAAATTTTGAAATTTAGACCAGATAGTCTGAAGGCAAAATATTTTATGGCTTATATAACTTTTAAATGTTGCCCAGAGTTTTCCATTTTATTGCTACCACTACACATGTTACTAAAAAGCCAATTTGGAAAGGGATAAAAGTCAACTTGCATCAGTAAGATGTAAATATAAGTTGGCTGACAAATTTTCTAGGAAAAGTTGCTCATCACTGAAAATGTTTTTAGATATTATATCATGAAGAGATGATCCTGAGAGTTTGTCCAGCCATCTTGCAACCAAACAAATAACAAATAAGATAGCTCAAAAGTTTATTTTGCTCTTTAGTTTCCACATACAAGTGAAATAACACAGTATTTGTCTTTCTCTGACTTATTTCTCTCAGTTCATTCATGCTGTCACAAATGGTAAGGTTTCATCCTTTTATATGGCTGGGTAATATTCCATTGTATATCTGTACCATATCTTTTTTATCCATTCGTCTATTGATAGGCATTTGGGTTGCTTTCTTTTTTTTTTAAGTATATTTTATTGATCATGCTATCACAGTTGTCCCATTTTTTTCTCCCTTTTATCCACCTCTCCCCTGCACCCTGCCTCCCATCAGCATTCCCCCCACTTAATTCATGTCAGTGGGTCATACATGTAAGTTCTTTGGCTTCTGTGTTTCCCATACTATTCTTAACTTCTCCCTGTCTATTTTGTACCTCCCATTTGTGCTCCTTATTCCCTGTACCTTTTCTCCCATCCTCCCGCCTCCCCTTCCCAGCTGATAACTCTCCATGTGATCTCCATTTCTGTGATTCTGTTCCTGTTATAGTTGTTTGCTTACTTTGTTTTGTTTTTGTTTTTGGTTCAGTTATTGGTAGTTTTGAGTTCATTGTCATTTTACTGTTCATATTTTTGATCACCTTTTTATTAGATAAGTTCTTAAACATTTCATTTCATAGGTCTTGGTGATGATGAACTTATTTAGATTTATTGTATCTGGGAAGCACTTTATCTGCCCTTCCATTCTAAATGATAGCTTTGCTGGATAGAGTAATCTTGGATGTAGGTCCTTGCCTTTTATGATTTCAAATACTACTTTCCAGCCCCTTCTTGCCTGTAAAGTTTCTTTTGAGAAATCAGCTGATTACCTTATGGGGACTCCTTTGTAGGCCACTGTCTGCTTTTCTCTTGTTGCTTTTAAGATTCTCTCCTTATCTTTAATCTGATTAATTTAATTATAATGTGCCTTGGTGTATTCCTCCTTGGGTCCAACTTCTTTGGGACTCTCTCAGCTTCCTGGACTTCCTGGAAATCTATTTCCTTTGCCAGATTAGGGAAATTTTCCTTCATTATTTGTTCAAATAACTTTTCAATTTCTTGCTCCCCCTCTTCTCCTTCTGGCACCCTATGATTCAGATGTTGGAGTGCTTAAAGTTGTCCTGGAGGTTCCTAAGCCTCTCCTCATTTTTCTGAATTCTGGTTTCTTCATTCTGTTCTGGTTGGATGTTTCTTTCTTCCTTCTCCTCCAAATCATTGATTTGAGTCCCAGTTTCCTTCCCTTCACTTTTGGTTCCCTGTACATATTCCTTTATTTGACTTTTCATAGCCTTCATTTTTTCCTCTATTTTTCAGCCATACTGAACCATTTCTGTGAGCATCCTGATTACCAGTGTTTTGAACTCTGCATCTGATAGGTTGGCTGTCTCTTCAATGCTTAGTTCTATTTTTCGAGTTTTGATCTGTTCTTTCATTAGGGCCATACTTTTTTGTCTCAGCACAGCTGTTACATTGTAAGGGGCAGAGCTTAGGTGTTCACCAGGGTGGGGCAACCACTTGGCTGCGTTGTGGTGCTGTATGTGGGGGAGGGTTCCTAGGGGGAACAGTACTACTTGCTTGGCTCTCTGTCAGCTTTCAGTCACTTCCCTCACTACCCCCAAGCAAATTGGGCCCTTCTGGTGCTGATTCCTGAGTGGGTGGGTTTGTGTACATTCTAGGACCCTGTGGGTCTCTCCAACAAACTCTCCTGTGAGGCTGGGAGTTTCTTCCACTGCTGCCACAACCCCCACAGGTTATTATAGCCAGAGATTTTGAGGCTTTATTTCTCCTCGCTGGAACCAACGAGTTCATTTTTCCATACAGGCATCCAGTTATGCCAACACCATTTCTTGAAAAGACCGTCTTCTTTATTGAATCACCTTAGCAGTTTTTTTGAAAATCAGTTGTCTATAAAAGTGTGGGTCTATTTCTGAACTCTATTTTTTTTATCGGTTTATGTGTCTGTTTTTATATAGCACAACACTGTTTTGATTACTGTAGTTTTATATTGATTCCCAAGTTGTGTAATTCTTCCAACCTTATTCTTTTCCAAAGTGTTTTGGTTATTTGGTTAGGAACTTTGCTTTTTTATATAAATTATGTAATACCTGCTTGTCAATTTCTTTAAAAAGCCCTGCTGCAAATTTGATTAGGATTGACCTGAACATGTCAGTTTGGGAGAATTGCCATCTTAAAAGTGAGTCTGATGTTTTGTGAATATTGTGTATCTTTATTTAGATCTTTTAAATTTTTCTGTGCAGTTTTATAGTTTTCAGTGTATAGGGATCTTACACAACCTTTGTTACTTATATTCCTGGATATGCTATTCTTATGCTATTTTAATTCAGTTGGTTTTAAATTTTATTTTCTAATCATTCTTTGCTACTGTTTTGCATATGTTTTGATGGTTTATTATTAATTTCTAATGATCCTGTATTCTGAGACATTGCTAAATTCACTTGTTGTATTAGCTTTTTTGGTATATTCCTCAGGATTTGCCGAGACACAATCATGTTATCGGTGAAGAAAAATTTTTATTTCCAATATTTATGACTTTCACATCTTTTCCTTGACTTATTACACTGATTGCACTCTCTAAAACATCTTGTTAAAAGTTAAATAAAAATTATTAGAGTGGTTGGTTTTTGATAGGAATCAAAAATCAAAATAAAAGATATAATGGGTTGTATAATCTATACAATCATTTGTTTACTTGCTTTTCAAAAATATATCAAGAATGCTTTTTATTATTGACTAAAATCCTTTAATTCATTCTGTTTCCTTTAGATAATTGACTTGGGTTCTGGAAAAGGCTACTTAAGCTCCTATTTATCCTTGAAGTATGGCTTAAAAGTTTATGGAATCGATTCTTCAAATACCAATACTCATGGAGCTCAGGAGAGAAACAGGAAGTTGAAGAAACACTGGAGCATCTATCGTACTCGGTCAAAATTAGATGTCCATGAACAGGCGTTAAAAATGGCAAAGGAAAAGAAAATGCAAGATCAAATTAAAAATAAAGGTGACATCGAAGGAGTATGTAACAACAGTCCTGCAAATCAAGAAATGATGTCGACATCAGAGTTTCTGCCGGATTTTTCAAGCTCCGTAATTTCTAACATCAGAAAACAGATGGAAAACTTACATGTTTATTCACATCGAGAAGAAAATTTGTGTTTTGAAAATGCCTTTTCTCTCATTGACCTTTTGCCTATTAATGCCATAGAACCTACTTCTTCATCCCAAATACCCAAGAGAAAAATGTCTGAAGTAAATAAAGAGAGAAGAAAAACAAGATCAAAGTCAAATGAAACATATATATATTCACCTTTAACATCTTTTATCACTGCTGATTCAGAACTACGTGATATTATTAAAGATCTGGAGGTGACTTCACTTTTGAATTTCTTAAGTTGGTTTGTTAAACTGCTCTAAGACATAGAGTTAAATGTTAATAGTTTATTTAACCTACATATCTTATCTGGTTACATTAGTCTAAAGGACTAAGAAAATATATGTAGACTTTTATGATTCTCACAGCTATCCGAATCTGATAAGGCTACACAATCTGACTACAGTTTGCCAGAATACAGTGCCCTCCACTGATTTCAAGCCTCCTAAATCAAACAGAAGTCCTAACACAGAAGCTAGGAAGCTAAGTTTTCATTACGTGATTTAGGGACTGTTAAAATTCCAACCCAAGAAAACTCGTACATTTTCATTTTTATGCAAAGTAAAGAGATATCTAGGGCGATGTTATATTTAATGTTAGCTTTGGTAACCAAATATGCAATTTTTGGAGCAAGTGTAGATTCTGAATGTTCATAAAGAATTTCAACTTTTTCTAAACTACAAGTATATCGAATTATGTAATTGAAAGGGAATACATCTTAAACAAAGGCAACATTGTATATTAAAACAGTATTGTAGAGGAACCGCTATAAATCATTTGGCCTAACACATTGCCCTAACAAACAAGGTAGCCTTTGAATTTGTAATATTCTACTCATTAAATTTTTCTGAAATTCTTTTTTTTTTAATTAAATGTATTGAGGTGACATTGGTTAATAAGATTATATAGGTTTCAAGTATACAGTTCTATAACACATCATCTGTATGTTGCGTTATATGCCCACCAGCCAAAGTCAAATCTTTTTTGTCACCATATATTTGACCCCCTTTACCCTTTACTGCCTATTAACCCCCTTTCCTCTGGTAACCACCATACTGTTGTCTGTGTCTATGAGTTTTTGTTTGTTTTCTTGTTTTTTTCATTTGTTAGTTTTATATTCCACATGTAAGTAAAATCATATGATTCTTGACTTTTTCTGTGTGACTTACTTTGCTTAGCATTTTACTCTCAAGATCCATCTATGCTGTCACTAATGGCAGTACTTCATCTTTTCTTATGGCTGTGTAGCATTCCATTGTATATATGTACCACATCTTTGTCCAAGCATCTATTGAAGGACGTGTTAGTTGTTTCCATGTCCTGGCCCCTGCGAATAATGGTACAATGAACATAAGGGTGCATATATCTTTGCAAATAAATGTTTTCAAGTTTTTAGGTAGGTATCTGGAAGATAGGCTACTGAGTAATATGGTAACTCTAGTCTTAATTTTTGAAGAGCCTCCATACTGTTTTCCATAGTGGTTGTACCAGTTTACATTCCCACTAGCAGTGAATAAGGGCTTCTTTTTCCCCACAACTTCTCCAACACTTGTCATTACTTGTATTGTTGACAATAGCAATTCTAATAGGTGTGGGTGGTATGTCATTGCAGTTTTAATTTGCATTTCCTAAATAGCTAGTGAAGTTGAGCATCTTTTCATATATCTGTTGGCCATATGTGTGTCATCTTGGGGGGGGTGTCTGTTCAGGTCCTCTGCCCATTTTTATTTTAATTGTGTGGACATGTTTTCATTTCTCTTGGATAATTAGCCTGGAGTAGGGTCCATTGGTCATGTAGTAAGTGCACATTTTAACTTTATGATAAACTGTCAATGGAAAGTGCTTGTACCATTATTATCCTCCTTTTACAGATGAGGAAATTAAGGCACTGAAGAATTAAAACAAACTTGGTATATTGAATAAGATTCCATGAGTGTGTGCAGCTGTGCCCATTCAGTATGTGCATACATTAAAATTAGGCTTTGAAATAGTTCGTAGGAGAATGTTTACATAAAGTTGATGTTATAAAACTTAGAACAAAAATTTTTATATTGAATTTAAAATTGTGATATTTGATGTAAGGAATGAACTAAGTAAACTTTTTTGGTGTTGGAGTAGGAATGTTAATTTGGCACCACTTGCTTGTTTTTATGACAGATTTTTAAGTAAGTTTTGATGGGCAATTTGTGAAGAAGTAAATTTTAAAAGTTGACTAGTGAGGTATAAGTGAGTCATGGTATAAGTTTGTCATAATAATGATGCTAACTTTGATTAGTCCAATCTTACTTTGGCTAATTGTTAAGCAAATGTTAGTTATAAAACAGGAAAGAGAAAATTCAAATGGGTGAGTAACCAAAGACAGTAGAGAAATGAACACGAAAGGATGTCAGTTGTGATAAATGATCACAGTCATTTTGTCCATAAAAGGAGTGGTTATTCATTATGAAAATAAAAAACATAATATTTTCTAGGTGGAATTTGGTCATTTTTAAAAGCTCCTCATATTCTAATGGGCATTTAAAATCTTTACCTGAAGTGTCTTTTTAGCCCTCCTTTTAATTGCCAATATTTTTGTTTCTTCTTATTTGTAAAGGATTGCTTGATGGTAGGTCTACATACTTGTGGTGATCTTGCTCCAAATACTCTGCGAATATTTACTTCCAATTCTGAAATCAAGGGAGTTTGCAGTGTGGGTTGTTGCTATCATCTCTTATCTGAAGAATTTGAAAACCTACATAAAGGTACGAAGTTCTCCTTATCTCAAAATTTCATTTATGTCAGCATAATGGCTGCTTTCTATCTCCATCTTTTGTTGATATTATTGTCATTTTGAATTAGCATTTAAAATAATATCTGATATTCTTACAATTTTAACGTATCAATTGAAATTTGATGCATTATCACCTTATGCATTTTATCATAGTTTCTTTGGTCATTAAGTAATTTTAGTGAATGCTGAAAACTGCAAATACTTAAAAATTTTATGTGGTTTATCTTTTAGAGAACTTCTGTTCAAAATACTTGTGAGATATGCATTTACTAAAATAGTGAAACTTAATTTGTTATGAATACAGAGTTGTAAGGTTTGCTTTCATTTTCAAAACCTTTTCCATTTTGTAAGGAATATTGATATTTCTCAAATAATAGTTCCTACTGTAATTTTTTTTCTTTTTTAAAAAATATATTTTTTTGATTATGCTATTACAGATGTCTCATTTTTTTCCTCCTCTTTATTCCCTTCCACCCTGTATCCCCCCTTCTACTATCATTCCCCACCCTTAGTTCATGTCAGTAGGTCATACACATAAATTCTTTGGCTTCTGCATTTCCCATACTATTCTTAACCTCGCCCTGTCTATTTTGTACCTGCCATTTATGCTTCTTATTCCTTGTACATCTTCCCCCATTCTCCCCCTTCCCCCTTCCCGCTGATAACCCTCCATGTGATCTTCATTTCTGTGATGCTGTGCCTGTTCTAGTTGTTTGCTTAGTTTGTTTTTGTTTTTTTAGGTTTGGTTGTTGATAGTTGTGAGTTTGTTGTCATTTTGCTGTTCGTATTTTTTATTTTCTTTTTCTTAGATAAATCCCTTTAATATTTCATATATTAAGGGCTTGGTGATGATCTCCTTTAACTTGACCTTATCTGGGAAGCACTTTATCTGCCCTTCCATTCTAAATGAAGCTTTGCTGGATAGAGTAGTCTTGGATGTAGGTCCTTGCCTTTCAGGACTTCAAATACTTCAGCCCCTTCTTGCCTTCAAGGTTTCTTTTGAGAAATCAGCTGATAGCCTTATGGGAACTATGGGAACTCCTTTGTAGGTCACTGTCTTCTTTTTTTTTTTTTAATATAGTTTATTGATTATGCTATTACAGTTGTCCCATTCCCCCCTTCACTCCACTCCATCCTGCACACCCCTCCCTCCCACATTTCCCCCCTATATTTCATGTCCATGGGTCATACATATAAATTCTTTGGCTTCTACATTGCCTGTACTATTCTTACTCTATTTTGAAGAGTCAACATACTGTGATTTTACAAAGGTGCAGAACTGTGCGATTGCATTGAAGTAATGGTATCCAAACTGTGCTCCCTGGACTGAGATGGTGCCTGAAGAACAAAGTACATGGGAGGATTTAAACCACCCCACATACCTTCACCCAGAGCAGCTCTTTTTATATGTTATATCTCTTAGTAAGATATGGTTTCAAAACTGCTGTTCAGATTAGATGGTTATTTAGTCTATTTAATATTAGCGGTTCTCTTTTCTATTAGTTTAGTGATCTTTATCAACATCCATTGTCCCTTACTAGAGATTTTTTAAGCCAGGAAGTTGTGTGCATATGGATGGTATTATTTGTTCTTTTCTCATTTTAAAAATCCAGATGAATGAAATTTGTATTTTTTATTCAGTCGTATATAAGAGGTAAAAATTATGATTATATAATTCTACTGAAATTTGTGTGAAACAGAGGTCATCTTTAGAACTGGCAAAGATTTTTATTAAAAAAAATAGTCCATTGAATTTGATTTTTTTATGTCAGGGTTTTAAAAGTATCCTTTAGGAAAGATGCACACAAAAAAAATTGAATATATAGAGATATACAGAGTGAGAGAAAGAAAATTGGCAAAATGTTAACAATAGTTTAATTTGGAGATGGATAATATATATATATTTTGCCATTATTTATAACTTTATGCAGAGTACAGGAATCCTCAAGATAAAAATTTGGAGAAAATAATGAACCTAAAAATAGAAAAAAGCATTTATACTAAAGTACATATCCAAATACTTACACTATACTACAATCTTTTCGTGCATCTGTTCTAAAAGAAAGAAAACGTTTAATACGATCACAGCTTTACAGCATTTAACATATGAAGTGTGTAGTGTTTTCCTGGACCAACAATAGCATTAGATTCTGTGTAGGGGAGGTGTGATTCTTAGTTCAAGAGCTTCCTCTTCGGTAGGTACAATGAAATGGTTTTCCTTTTTTTTATAACGGGCTCTATTGGGAGTAGGTGTAGACAGTTGGTGTGTCTTTCAGTTCCGAGGGACTGTCCTGCAGTATAAGCTTTTTAACTCCTGCTGCCTGCTTCCTTCTTTCCTCTTAATCATCATGCTCCCGAAGATGACTTCTCCTTCCAAAAGGCCTTCCGTCTTAGGCACTACCTTCTTAAGACTCTCATCTCTGGCCCTGCTGAGCCCTTGCAGCCATTGCACTGTGGTCAGGTCTCAGACTTAATGGCAGTATTTCCCACTATGGGGCAAATACTCTTTCTTGAACAAGTGACTAGGAATTTAAAAAAAAAAATCACTGTTGCTGCATTGGGAGCTAGCTGCATTTCGTACTGGTGGAAGATAGTAAGGCACTGTGCTTGGCCTGTTATGTACTATAAAGGGGGATGGGAGAGGGGCTCATAGAAAGTCAATAATTTGGGGAAGAAGAAACTCAAACAAATGAAGAGCAAAGTTCAGTTCAGTTCAGTAAACATTCATTGAATGTCAACTATGTCCTACACTATGCTAAATAAGCAGGGTGATATAAAAATGCATATCTCATCTTCATCCTCAAGAAATGTAAAAATAGCCCTTAATCCCAGGAGTCAGATAATCCCTGTTAGAAATGTAACGTTTTTCATTTGAAAGAAATCATTTAGAATAGAGAATTCAAATAATATAAGATTTTTAAAAGGAAAGTAAAAAGTACGTTCCCAGACCCATATTTTTGGTTTTTTGTATATCTTTGCAGAAAAGAAAATCCGTACGTACCCACTATATTCTTATGTGGTGTCTTGGGAGAGCAGTAGAAGTCAACAGACAAAGTAGGAAGGGTATTACAGACAGAATGAACAACGGTGAGGGGTGATAAGTGTTCAAAATCAAGTTTCCTTCCCTTTGCCTTCCATAGTCAATGTTGCTCTTTGAGCCTTCTGGGAAAAAATATTTGAACAAAATTACTCCAAATTTTTACACTTGGAATGAAGGCCTCTCAGTTGACAGATTCTCAAGTATCAGTCTCGGCTCCAGCCTGGGTACAGGCAGTTCCCCTTCTCTAGAGTGGAGGGTGCCTTCTTCACTAAGTTCACTGGACATTTTTGGTCTCAGGATTCAGATAAGAAAAGTGTTGGAAGGCGCTGTTACAACAGTGCCTGGCAGCTACAAATGCTCATTTTTCCTTCTTGTAGGCATAGTCTGTTCATGCAAAGGCCGTCCTGTCAAAAATATCTTAACCAATAAGAATCATTGAGATTATTGGGTAAAACAATATTAGGCTTAAGTGGCAAAAGTTATCCTAACATTACTTGCTTTCCTCATACATACCTGAAATGAACAGAAAGTTGGGAGGAAAACAAAGAATAAGCAGAAAGAATCAGGACTGTGATGATATGATGAAATAGGTGTAGATATATGAAACATGAGCACCTTCAGATATGTTGGAGGTTGAGAAAAGAGTTGGAAAGCCAAAAGATAAGAGGAAAAAAGTCATAGGAATAACAAAAGCAATCTCTGTTTATGCTGCAGTTTCGCCTTGCTTTGGTCTGCCACATTGTCTCATCTCAAAAAATGGATAGGGAAGGTAATTTCCTCACTTTTCTCTTTCCCATACCCCCATCTCCATTTTCCTTGCCTTTACTTGGCTATACTAAAAGAGAGGAGATATGAACCATCCCTTGCAATTTTTGTCAACAGTGTTTCTCAACTCTGGTTGCCCAGCTGAATCAAAGATAGTACTTTCAGTGTGTAGGACCTGCTTCTGAACTTCTCAACTATATAATATTTTCAATATAAGAATTTTTAGTCCTGGTTTGTGTAGCTAAGTGGATTGAGTGTGGGCTGTGAACCAAAGGGTCACTAGTTCGATTCCCAGTCAGGGCAAATGCCTGGGTTGCGGGCCAGGTCCCCAGTGGGGGCTACGTGAGGGGCAGCCACACATTGATGCTTCTCTCCCTCTCTCTCCCCTTCCCTTTCCCTCTGTATAAAAATAAAGAAAATCTTTAAAAAAAAGCATTTTTAGGAAACTCTCTAGGTAACTCTTATGAACAATATGGTTAAAAATAAGGCATTTATTATGGCTCCATAAGAAGACTTATAGAATTCTAGATATTTTGTAGAAAGATATTCAAGATTATTTACAGTCATTTCAACTTCTCCCGTGCAGAGACTTAGGTGGACTCTACTTATATACTAGTTTGCAGATCTAAGCCAAAGTCTGAACCCAAAAGAGCCTAGGTGGGTATAATCAAAATCCAGAGCTAGAATAAACAATGCTCCCTACCCCCCAAAATCTTTGAGATAGAACTCAGAGTGAAAACCTGGGGAAACCAGACAAAGGGCCGGAGACAAGGTCATAAATGCACAGTGAAGTTAAGAGATAGAAGTTAGACAAATTAAGGAGGGAGAAAATCTAGAACAGCAAGTGATATCCAAGATAATTATGAGTATCACTAGCAGTTCGTTAGCTTAACTGTACTGATGAGCAGGGGTATGTATGTAGGCAGATGGTGGCAGAGTTTTTCTGTACTATTTACCATGACTATTTGGATGGATGGAATGTGGATGTAGTCTAGTTTTGTATATACAACACATAGGGGTGAACAAAAGTAGGGTTACAGTTGTTCATGTGGAAAATAATACAATAATAAATAATGATACAAGAATGAATTTTCACATATGAACAACTGTAAAACTACTTTTGCCCACCCCTGTATAGTGTACAGTAGTAGCATCCCTTACTAACAGAAATCCCCCACTGTTCACTTCTATCGTTATACTTAACTAACGTACGAGGCAGGTGTTTGCACGCACAGGGTTAGCATATTTTCTGTCGTGTACTCAGTACGAGGTGCCACGGAGTTGTATCTCTGAGTGATCAAGTATGTCATGTGTCTCTCCCTTCACATCTTACACACCTGCCCCTCACCCTCACTTTGTTTGCACAGCTGTTTTTGAGTTTGAATGGGGGCAGTGTTGCCCTTTGGGATGTAAATTTGAGTTATTAGTAGTCCAACGTAGTATGCTAGAAAAGTCTGGTATGTACGCTGCAACTTTTTATGGTGATATGTGCTATATAAACATTATGTGTTTTACACGAATATGTTTACTCAGTACACTGTGGGAGACCGTAGAGGTGGTCTTTCATGAACATCAATTTTCAAAAGCACCTCAAAGCTCTCTGAGCCATTATGAATACCGAAGTTATACCGTATGTTTTAAAAACTTCTTTTAAATATTTATATATGAGCCAGTAGTTCCTAGGAGAACACAAAATACCAGAAACAGTTTTATTGCAGTGCTTTATAGAATATATATATGATTTCCAAGCTTGACATGTTTCATTGACATGTGTCTTAATATTGATTATCATTATAATTAATTTTTTAATACTTTTGTTATTTCTTCCCCTAGAAGTTGGAGAGAGAATTTTTTTTTTTGGTTTTCCCAGAAAGGTAGAAACATGCTATAGGAAACACGACTGGTTACCTATCCAGATCTACACATCACTTCCAACTAACTGAACTATAGTTGTGTTTAAGCACCACTTACTGGGAAGCTGGAGTCCTCCTGTAACCTCGGATGTAGGTGAATCAGAGTCTAAATTAGTTATGGTAATTCCATTTACGTAGTAATGGATATGAGACACAATTCTTAACAATGAGGCATAAGGAGCATGTCTCCTAGGGGGTTTCCTGGAATTTTTGTTTTACTTTGTTGTTCTTAAAACTGAACAGAAGACAAGAATGTCACTTTGTCTCTGCCTCTGGTCTTAGTCGTCTGTACGTCTTTGTTCAGCCTACCGTGTACTCTGTCAGCAACTGGTGTTAGTGCTCTGAGTCCTGCAGGTCCAGTCTGAGGCCTGAAAGGTGACTTTACTTTTCCTGTAAGTTAATCTGATCATTTCAGAGGCTTAGGAGTGCAAGAGGAGTAGGGGAAAAGCTGGGGCCCTAGAGAGTCCCATCAGATGCTATCATAGAGCTTCTTCCCTGGCCTTAATAGGAGCCCCTTCTAGGAGCAACCCTTGTCGTGAAAGAGATTTGTGCTTGGTCTTCGCCTACCTCTTGTCAGCCTAATTCTCATACTATTAGTGCCCTCCAAAATACTGCAGATAATAATAGTCAATATAAATGGTATAATCCTTGAAAGCCTTTAGCCCACCTCCATGCTCATTGTTCATTCCCAGCTTTAATGTGTTACAGGGCATTAAGGCGATTCTCCCAAAGATCCCTCCATTTACTCTTTTTTTTTTTTTTTTTAAAACCAGGGAAGGGCTGCAGATCACCTTTTAATGGCACCTTTCAGTCTGGTCCTGCCATGTTTGTATCAAGTTTGTCAAGAGCGTGTATCTGTCTTATTGTAGATTGTATCTCAATTTCTGTCACCAGTAGGAGTTTTAAGGGGGAAGCTAAATACTTCTGTAGCCATCTTTGTTGTCTTCGAGGATCAGGAGTTGGTTTCATTGCTTTAAATTTAGAGGCACTTCACCTGGAAAGGTGTTTGGAGGTTGATATGTTGAGCATATTATTTGAAAATTTAAGATACTATTTAAAAATAAGCTTATCTTGTATTTTGAAACCTTTTAGATATCCAGTATGTTGTATTAAAAAGCCTTAAGACAATATTAGCTGGTTAATATTATCATTAACTCATGTATTGTATCAAATAGAAAGATAAGACTTATTTCTTAGTTAATAGGAGTTAACTAAGAAATAAGTTATTTCTATCATTGCAACAGTGCAATTGCTGCTTTTTAGTAAAGTCTTGACAGTATTTTCCATATCATGTGTATTTCATTAAATCTTTTTGTCCTCTATGGGCTTATAATGCTGGAAGTTTGGAGGATATAGAGGAATAAAGCATGATATCACTTTTCAAAAAGGCATGTATTTGACTTCCATTTTCAGCACTTTTGGAGATGTGATTTTCCCCCCCGCCCCCTGAGGAACCCTCCTCCTACAGTTGAGCTAGATCCTGGCTGAATTAGAACATGTATTTTTTAAGCATTGCTGAGTCCACAAATAAAAGGGAGAGGGAGATTCTCTGTGGATCAAGAAAAATCAAAGCCTAAGAGTTAAAAAGAGAGAAGGGGAAGAGGGAAGATGAGGAGTTGAAACCAGGGCGCAGAACTGTGAGCCACGAGGTTGCAGACAGTCACACTGGAATTCAGAGACTAACACTGGCCTTTAGCGTGGTGAGGCAGCCGAACCTGAAAAGTCTGCACTAAGCCGTGGCCCTGAGTGAGTTAAAGCAGCCTTCATTCAGCTCCATGTAGAAGCAAATTCAAATCCTGTGGGGCAGTACTCCCAGATTCAGGCCCTTGGAATTTCCACAGATTAAAATCTAACAAATAGAAGCTCAAAACTAAATATAAAGGGTCAGACAAAAGTAAGTTTAAAGTTGTTCATATGGAAAATAATACAATAATTAATAAAGAATGTAAGAATAAACGCGGTTACATGCCCTCACAACTGTAAAGCTACTTTGCCCCACCCTCTGTGTATGCACTATATGTACTGTAATATATAGACAAACATATGTGTATGTGTATTAGGTATGTATATATCCCGTCTGCCTTCTGTTCAACAAAAATACTGAATAGTATCAAATTTTCTTTCTTAAAAGCATGGAAATACTGGAAAGATTCATGGTACTTATGAAAACAATACGGAAGAGAATGCAGGAGCCCACAAAGACTATGGAAACACCGAAGCTACGAGGGCCATGGTTGTGCTCCATGGCCAACCCGAGCTGTGCTTCCATAGCCCTCTGAGGGGCAGGATACACGTGATAAAACCTGCACTTAGGCACACACAAGGGGTCTGATAGGACTCATAGGGCATAAGCTCATAAGTTGAGACCACAGAGGTGAAGACCAAAGCTAGGATAGCAGTAGTAGAAATAGAGTAAATTAGAAGAATTACAGAAACTCTTAACATTTTTTAGAGGAGTGGAAGATAAAGGAGAAGGAATTATCAAGGATTATCAGTTTGTTGTTTCAGGGTTTTTTTTTTGTTGGGAGGGCACTGATTAGGTGATCGTGCAACATACATGAACGGAAACACTAAGGACCAAGTGTTCAGCCAAAGTTTCAAACATGTTTAATATTTTAAATTGCTTTATGTATGAGCAATCAGATTTTGGGTAAGTTTTATAGATACAGACTTCTAAATACATGGAGATGGAACTATTGTAGCCTAACCATGTAGGATTTATTTTCTCTCTTTTCCAGAAAAATCTGTAAGGTACAGTAGTAGTTGACATTGGTTCATAAGATTTCAGAGTGTGATGGCCAAGATCTTTGCATTTTTTTTGGCCCTTTCACTTATGGTTACATAATAGCTGCTACTGCTCCAGCCATTGCAATCTAAATGGAAAGAAATATGAAGATGGAAGAGCTTCTCTCATCTGAGACAGTGTCCTTTAAAGAGTATATTACAACTTCTAATGAAATCAAGTTCTGTGAGTGACAAAGGAGAAACTGAATGTTGGTTGGCAATTAGTATTCTCTGACTGTGTGCATGTGTGTGTGTGTGTGTGTGTGTATGATATTAATATGTGGATAAGGCACTGGAAAGGGGGGCGTGAGGAATGTAACAGCATATGTATGTAACAGAATGTAATTGTATCTATTGTCTACTTCTTTCTTTTACTGATATAACTCCTCTTAGTTTTAGTAGAGCAAATATCACTTAGCTGCACACAGCTAGAGTACCTGTCACCTATGTAAGTCAAAATAACATATACAACTTATTTAAAAGGAAGCTGCTTGCTCCCCATTTTTCACCTTTCCTTCTGACTAAGAAATAGCAGTAACCTTGGTACCAAAGTTGGTAGCCAACTCTTAACATTGGCAGAACAGCCCTACCCACCTGGGTCTGGATAACATGCTCTATACTGTCTGCCTGCCTCTGGACAAGAGGGAAATAGACTTCTGTCTAATTTATGGACCTGTGTTCTGAGATCCTTTGTGACATCCTGTCCAGTACAGGAGAATCTGAGGTCTTGTCCTGAATGCTTCTCCTTTGTGTGAAACTTTTACCTTAGAGTGGTAACTGTATTCATGCATAATGAATGTATTCTACAACAAGCCTACAGTAATAGCAAACAACCATCAATAACAAGTTATACATGACTCATAAATTCTGTATGAATATGTGTGATTCATATAAATCATATATGACTATATGTGATTTCTCAGTGATTTCTTAGAGATAAAGAAAAAAGAAAACATGATAAGTGTTAAAAGAGCCATTCCAGCTAGAAGGTAAAGTTTATTTCCTGTTACAGGGGTGTTGAATTCATTTTCACCAGGGGCCACATCAGCCTCACAATTACCTTCAAAGGGCTGAATGTAATTTTAGGACTGTATAAATGTAACTACTCCTTAACTAGGGGCAAGGAGCTCAGTGCTGCCGCCAGGTAGAAACAAGGTGCTAGGCTGGATAAAACAAGGTAGAGGGCTGGGATCGGTCCATGGGCCTTGTGTTTGCCACCTGTGTGTTAGGAGATCAAGGAAAGGCTTTATGAAGGTAGTGACTTTCAAATTGAGCTTTGTAGGGTGGGATTTAGGCGAAAATGTGGAGAGGAGCACTCTAAGTATAAGGAACGTGGTGAATTAAATAGTGGCAGGTCACTCGAAGACGGATGAGTACCCTGGTTAGGTAGCAGCCTAACATTTGAGGTGCAGAAATGCAACCTAAGATGGAAAAATGAGGGCAGGAGTCAGTCATACAGCCCTCATATGAAAAGTCCATGGAAATGAGAACTTTTGAGCAGAATGGTAACATTACCAAGAAAACAGATGTTGTCAGAACTTGTGATTCTCAACCACGATATTCACGGGGACCCTATCAGTGGAACAGTGGAGAAAGGAAAGTGGACCAGAAATCGTGGGGCCAAGGCTAGGGGAACTAACCTAACAGAAGTGTCTGTCCCAAAGAAGGTGGCCAGTTGCTTACATTGGTATTTAAAAGGTAAACTCTGGTTGGATATGAGCCGGCATCTCTTTTCAAAGGGTCTCAGTGGCAATGCTGAGCACATGCAGAATGAGTTTCTGCTCTGGTGCAAGCTGCCCATGTCAGTTCATAAATGTTAATGTTTTAATGAGCACTTACTGTGAATGAAGCACTATTCCAAACACTTTACTTGTGTTAACTCCTTTATTTCTCATTAATACCCCTGTAAAGTAGTACAGGTTTTATTTTGTCCATGTTTACATGAGGAAACTGAGTCACAGAGAGATTGAATAACCTGCTGAGGATCACAGTTAATAAGGGAAGGAATTAGCATTTTGGCCCAGCCAGTGTGGCTGTAGAATCACACTCTTTTAACATTCAGCCTCCTGTGGAGAGTCTGTTAAATTTTAAAATATCAGAGCTACAAGCCAGTGTGTTAGCATTCTGGAACGGGTTCCAGTCTTATCAGAGGACTAGTCTAAACCACAACCTGAGGCAAAAGCATAGCAGACTCTGAGAATAGCAGTCTGCACCCTGGGGATACACAAACGCTAGCTTTTCCTGGATATAGAGTAGAGGCCAACCACGGAACACAAGACTAATTGTAGCCCTCACCTGTTTTTAAGAATAGTGCTCCTTAAATATGAACATCTTAATTAGTTTGAGTTTAGAAACTGGGTAGGGGCCTTGACTTTGGCAGAGACTGAGACAGCTTTGGGATTGGTAAATTGATCCTCACTAACACCTGGTTAAGACAATTCTCTCTGCTCCCTCTCCTCACTTTTGTGCCTTGTAACTTGTTTAAAGTTGAATAAAGTGACCTGGCGCTTTCTTCTTTGTCTGGCCTATGTTAAGGGTGAAGTGTCTGTCTGCGGGTCCCATCACGCATGGAAGTACTCATCTTTTGTCTTTGGGGCAGCCCCGTCCTTAAAGGCCTCTACTTTGTGTTAAGGTGCAATAAATATGTGTACTCATTATAAGAATATGGCATCCCCCGTATTCTGTAAACTAACTTTTTATGTAGGTATCAGCTCTTTCGTTCCCTCGGATTAAGAATTTATTAAACTGGCATGATTTTAATAGCTGTATCCTGCTTTAATGTCTCTTTTTCACTTTTATGGTCTGTACCATATAATTAACTTCTTATTTTTTTTGTATTCATTTTCTATTTGTGTGGGCCACACAGACCTCGAGGGAAGTGAGATTGTGAGAGTTTCAGGGTAAATTCTGCCTATGGGGTAGGAGGCATTTCTGAAGAGCCACATCTTGGGAAGAAAAAATAGTGGTTAACCATACCTGGCATGTAAACCAGAACCTGAATTTTAATACTTTTGACTGTAAGTAATACCAAGTGGTGTAAGCAGTGAAGCCAGTGATTTCCTCACGTAACCAAAAGTCGGAAGGTAGCAGTCCTAGGGCTGGTTTACTAACTTGGTGCCATCGGCACACTGGGGTCACATCCAGACGTGGCTCTCAGGGCTGCGAGGTGACCGCTGCAGTCATCAGCATCCCGTCTGTCTTCCCGGGAAGTGGGGATGCGTTAGAGGCTTCCTCCTCACTCACTCCCTTGTCAAGGAGAGAAAAAAAATCTGTCCAGCAATTTCTTAGAAGAATGGTGTCAAGTCTCATCGTCCAGATGTAGTTCACTATGTAACTTCTAGCTACAAGGGAGTCTGGAAACGTATTTGACTTTTTTAGCCTCTGTGGTGAGACAGGCAGTGTAGACAGGTGTAAGAATGACTGACTGACTGTCGAACGGTTTACTAACAACATCCATTTTCTTCTTTTCACTGGCCCATCCTCCTCCTCCTTTCTTCTGTGTCTTCTCTCTCTTATGTCCTGAATTTGGGGGTTGAGAAAAGTAATGTAAGAACACTGTCAAAAAGGAGAGGGGTAATGATTTCTTCATATGTTTTTGTTTTTGTTTTGTTTTTGCTTTGCCACCCACCACACTATTTAATCAAGACTAGTTTAGTACTTATCTCTCACAATAGACTGAGCAACTTTAAGACAAAAAGCTTATCTTTTACTTTTTTTTTTGAATGCCCATTATTCACCATATTATATGACATGTAGCGAGTGCCCAATAAAGGAGTAACATAAAATAAAATTATAAATTATGAAAAAACTGATTCGGCACTGGTTAAAACTAAAGAAAAAAGAAAGGCACTTGATAGAACATCTTGAGATGAAATAATTATGTTGCCATAAGTAGTTGGGGAATTCTCGGGGCTCTGGGCTGGCTGTGCTCTTCTTAGCAAAGATAAGAAACAGAAGGTTGGAGAGCACGGTTTACTACAGTCCAGCGGCTACTGGAGCGAGCTGATGGACGCACACTGTTCTGGTGAGACAGAGGTCTTACTTAATTGTAAATCTACACAAACTCAGATTCCTTTGTGATCATAGATTATAATTCCTCTCATTGGTATTCCTCGAAAAGAAACAAAAAGCTTCCAAATATTCACCCATTAACTATGACATTTTTTTTCTTCCAAGCAGGTGATTTTTACATATAGTTACCATAAGGTTGTAAAATATGTTTGTGTAAGAAAGTTGTATTTATTCTTTTGAATATAGTAGTAGTTTTACATTTTTTAAACTCAGATCTACATTATGAAAAACATTTTACGTCACTACCTACTATGTATATAGATAAATAGATAAATAAAATTGGCACTGAAATTTTACAAAACGTACATAATCTTTTTGTTGTTAATATTTGTTCTTTGAAAGGTACTGGCTCTTATAACATACAATGCATGCCGATGTTTTTATTCTATTTTTTCTGTTAAATTTTATAAAATACCGGTCACAATCCACTGAATTGATTTTGTGACCCATTAATGGGTTATAGCCAGTGGTGTGATGGTTAATGTTCAATGGTTGGCTCTGCCCCCGAATAAAAGCCCTAATCAACATTTCCTGCGTTCCATGGTGTAAATACACCCAGTGTGGCCAATTTCAAAATACCTACCTGATGTCACTGAACGCTGAGCTGGGAAAAGATGACACAGTCAGCTTTCTCTGGAAAAGCCCCTGCAAGCCAGCTTCATCGCACCACTGGCTATAACCAGCCCACAGTTTAAACTAAATTTACGTTTGTTATAAGTAAGTGAATATGCTCACTTAAGCTGTAAATCACCTTACCTGCTAAATGTCCCAGACAGTGTCTAGTATGTAGCAGATGTTGAATACATTCTGTTAAAAGAATGAGTTGCCTTATTTTGACAAATACCAAAGAACGTTTATGTCTCTCTAAATTAGTTTCTTTTTCAGTCAAGTTTTTCACATAAGAACTTCAATTTCTGAATTGATTATCACATCAATCTGAAGTTTATCAGATTCATAAACTTCAGAGTTAGAAAAGGAAATAGTTTCTTCATTTATATATATTATAATGACTACTGCATCTCTTGTTCATTACTTGAATTTTTCCTAAGAATTGTAGCATACAATCTGAGTAAATAAAAAATTAACAACAAATTATGTCATTATATTTCAAAATAATTCTTTGAATAAAAGAAACCATTAAAACCAAACACATTGTAAATGATTGATTATATTTGAAATTAATTCTTTTCAGTGAACTTTCTTTTAGTGTTTACATAAATCATTCATATTTGATCCAGAATCTGGATGTTGGGGCCTAGAAACTCCTTAGCAGCTCCTACTAGTTTGAAACCAACCTGAAATTAAAATGAAGACTCTAAAATGATGAGAACAGAATAGCTGATTTAGTAACAACAGCTTTAGTTACAGCATTGAGACTATCAACAAACATTTATTCACCATTGAATGCGCTGAAATTTGAGAGATACTCAAGAAACTGTGTACCCACCAACTGCCCACTTTGCTAGACACCAGGGATTTCTGGATAAAATGACTTAAAGAAAATTGCAATCCAATAGGAAGAGCAAATACAAAAGACAGTTGTAATACAGTATAGTAAGTGCCATGTGAAAGTTATGTGTAAGTTCCTTTGGAAGCATAGAGTTAGTGGTATCTAAATGCCCAAGAGAATCCAAGAACACAACACAGAAGAGGAGATACTTTAACTAAAGTTTTCCTTCTGTCTCTGCAGTGCTGTAGCCTTGGATACATCAGTTAATTTTTGTAGGTCATCTGTAAATTAGTGAAAAGAAAGGGGTTAAATTAGATGATCTCGGAGGTCTCTTATGACTAGTAATAAGATTCTGTGACTTGAATGTAGCTTCTGAAAGATGCCTTTTATTTCAGTTGAACCTCACCTATGTTTATCACGACATTTAGGTTTAGTTTTAGTATCTTTTTTTCTTTATTATTGAGTTTGCATAAACACTCTGCTTTCCTGTTGGATTCTGCATTCAACTGATAAAAAGTTTTTGAAAATCATTCTTGTAAATGTATGCCAGTATCATAATGGCCATAAATGTTGTTTTTCCCCAAGTTTTATAGGTTTAGTTTTTAAGAAGTAAAATTACATAATAATACTTTATAGTGAATGCATATTTAAGTTTTCACTTACTTAACTGTGAATATTAGCACTTTATGAGTCGGTCAGTAACTCGGTCAGAGACTATGGGGAGCCATCTCGGCTTGACTAAGGTACTGTAATTTAGAGCAGGTAAGTAGACTCTCCTGTTTGGCATTGTAGGTTCAGCTGCTTGTAAGCTTTCGATACAGTACCACGTTACTTCACCACATCACCGTTCAGCTGGGCGTATGTCTCAGAACACTTCCTGCCAGTTAATATGGGATGACTGCAGATTTCTGGATGTGCTGGCAGTCTGCACAGTTAGTTACCTCGCACAGGCAGCTGTGTCTGATCTTCAGTCGGTTGTATGTTTTCCAGAGTGTTGGCACTGGTTTTACTTCATAGATCATAGAGCATCTTCCTGCTGCCTAGAAGTAGTAATAAGAGTTTTTAATACATTTTCCCCTTACTTTAATTTGTACCTCATTATTTTTCATGACTAATATAAAGTGGTTTGTGAAGCTCATACAGGTTGTATTTATTCAGTGTTCAAAAAGTTCTCTCTGTGCTTATGATAAATAAAGGAAGTCAAGAAAGTAATTAAATCTAAAATAGAAAGTTAATGTATGCACTCGAAAGTAGTAGAAAGAAATAGTTTATGCATCAAATATAAATTAATATAAAATCAAAGCTGATAGAAATTCTTACCAGAAAGTTGACTATCAAATGAATGTAAAGTAGGTTTTTAAAAAAATTAAGTTCACTAGAGAAAGTGAATAATAGGCATCATTCTTGTCCTTAAGAAAAAATAAAAATTTAAAAATTAATTTACTTGTTTTTTATTGAAGTATAGTTGGTATGCAATATTATCTTAGTTTCAGATGTATAAGGCAAGGTGGGGCTAAAGGAGGTTTATAGTTGTGAGTATGCAAAACTCACAGTTTATTCTTGTATTATTATTTACTAATTATTGTATTATTGTCTTATGAACAACTGTAGACCTCCTTTTGCTCCATCCTCTGTAGTGATTTGATTTGTATGTACATTGAAATGCGATCACCGCACTAAGTCTAGTAATTATCTGTCACCACGCAAACTTACACAATATTACTGACTTATTACCCTTCCCCTTTTACCACCCCACACTCTCCTCCCCTCTGGCAGCCATCATTTGATTTCTGTTTCTATAAGTCTGTTTTTGTTTCATTTGCTTTGTTTTTTAAAGATTCCACATATAAGTGAAACCATACAGTGTTTATCTTTCTCTGATTTATTTCATTTAGCATAATACCCGCGAGGTTTACCCATGTTGTCACAAATGGCACAATTTCATCCTTTTTTATTGCTGAGGAATATTTCATTGTATATGTATGCTATATTTTCTTCATCCGTTCCTCTATCAATGGACACCTAAGTTCCTTATCTTGGCAATTGTAAATAACACTGCAATGAACGCAGGAGTACATAAATCTTTTCATATCAGTGTCTTTGTTTTCTTCGGGTAAACACCCAGTGGTATGGTATATCTATTTTAGTTTTTGGAGGAATTGCCTTACTGCTTTCCACAGTGGCTGTACAAGCTTGCATTCCCACCAGCAGTGCATGAGTATTCCCTCTCTCCACATCCGTGCCAACACATGTGATTTGTTGACTTTTGATAATAGCCATTCTGACTGGTGTGAGGTTGTATCTCAGTGTGGTTTTGATTTGCATTTTCGTGGTGTTTAGTGATGTTTAGCATCTTTTCATATGTCTGTTGGCCATCTGTATCTCTTCTTTGGAGAAATGTCTCTTCCAGTCCTCTGCCCATTTTTTGAAAACAGGATTAAAAAAACTAATTTATATTTTACTAGTTTTATATACAAATTAGGATTTGTATACTTTGGAGGGAATGATCTTGAAAAATATTTTGCTATAAATAAGTACTGTCACATTTTTTCCCCATGTTAAACAAATTTTAAGCAAGTTGTCAAAATTTTTTTCATCATCAGTCTGGCACAGTGAACAAAATTTTTGTAGGAAACAACATGATTTATACAATATTAATATAAAGTATGCCTCATTGACTTAATGTTTCAGATGTTCCATGTCAAGACTAGAATATCGATAAAAGACTGTAAGGAATCTACAAGAGCAAGCAGAGGAAACTTGTCACAGAGTGAGAAGCACCTTCGGGAAGCTGCTATTGCAGCATTTGTAGGGCTGACTGTGGTTCCTCTCAGCACTGGACTTTGCCCTTCTTGTAGTCATGCGTGAAAATACCGAGACAGTAGTATCTATGCTGACTGGATTAAGACCCAGTGTTTTAATACAGACATGATTATTAAAGTAATATATACATTTTTAACTGGGCATTAGTTTTTTTTATATATATGATACTTTACATATTCCCTTGATATCACATAGCTGTACTTTTAACAAACAGTAAGTGAAATACTGTTGATTATATAACAGAATAAGAAGTGTAAGATAAGTGAGACACTCTCTAATTCCATTAGGAAGCATGTGATCTAGTGAGGAATTCAGAAGGAATTACATAGAACTTTCATGTATGTCTGAGAGGTATATTCATGGCCACATAGATCTTAATCATCTATGAACATGACTTTGAAAAAAATGAGTGAAAGAAGTAATGAATGATGTATGTCTCAACCAAGTGCTATTAAGACTAGAAGAGGGAGTGATTTTTCATGAATGAAAACTTTCTTAAAAGGTGACATTTGGTCTTCATTTAGAAAGATGAGTGAGAATGAGATAGGAAAGGGCGTTTTTAGAACTTTGTGGAGAAAGGGCGTAGAGGCAGAAACTATTTTGTATGTTCTGAGTAAGTCAAGTCCACGTGGGTATGTGACAGAGAGTAAAGTGAGAGTGAAGGTGAGGATATGGAAATATGAAGAATAAATAATAAGAATAAAGATTAAATTGTTTTAAAAAATGAAACATAACTGGAAAAAAATTAGAGCCATATTGTGAGAGCCATGAATGGTATACTGAGGTCTTAGAATATTATTCAGTGGGAGACAAAATAAACTTAGTTCCATAAAAATATGTGTGTGTTTGTTTAATGCAAAAGGGTTGCATAAATTCATCTATATTTTGAAAAGTAGTATTTTTTGATAATTACAGAAAATAAATGGAGCATGAAGCTAGATTAGAGACAGGGAGACTGGAAGCAGTTATCAAAGTCCAAAGCGAGGATACGTTAGATGAGAATGGTAGGAGGAGACAACAATGTACCAGGACTTTTCAAAGACAAACCTTCTGACTTGGTGACCAGTGGTGGGGAAATGGGTGGACAGAAGGGTAGTGACGGCTTAAGATAATAGGAAGGTTTTAGCTTGTTTGATTATATGGACATATTATGAAAGATCAGATTCGTGGGCTCAAGAAGTGAGTTTGGTTTTGCATGTTTTTAATTTTATAACTATTAAGCAAACAGTTTAAAATTCTTATCTAGAAATCCAGAAAGAAGTTGATACTGGAGATACATAGGGATTAAATTTAAAGAAGTAGATGTTAACTGCCAAAGAAAGAACTTGAAGAGTAGAAGCAGAAAACTTGCCATAATGTAATATGGAGCGCACTAATATTTGAAGAGTGGGTGGAAGAAAGGGCCTTTGAAAAGAATCTCTTCTCAAAACCAAGAGAGAAGCAGGTTTTAACAGAGAATGTCAATACTGTGAAATTTATGCAATGGTCAAGTAAAATGATAATCAAGACTGATTATTTTTGTTGACCTCAGAGATGGCGTTCTAAAGAGTTGGAGGCCAGAATCATTAAGTAAACATTTTCTTGTGTGCCCTCCTAACTACCAGGTGATGTAAAGCATGCAGAGAAGTAACTGGGTAGTGCAGAAGTGGAAGTAAATGTTAATCAGTTCTTTTAGAATCACAGTCATTATAACATTATTCAAGAGCTTATTATGTGCTTAGCACTGTTGTAAGCCCTTAGCTGAATTCTTATTTCATAGTCAAAACTGCTGCAGTAGTTTTCCTCTGTGGATGAGGGAACTGAGGTGTAAAGAAAGTAACTTTCCCAAGATGGCACAAAACTGGTAAGTCGGGTAGCCCGTTAAAATAATAAAACATACATTGATCAAAGCTTCTGCCAAGCAGTGCTAATGAATAGGCAGACAGCATAGCATTAACGCTAATTAATGAAAAAGCTTGGTGGGGGGGTGAAGTTAAAAATTAAATGAGAAATTGTCATGAAAAAGTTGGATATAAGTTTTGCTAGTTTGCTATGGCAATTAATTCTTGAGGTTAAGCTACTTGTTTTGTAAACATCTACACCCATTATCACCTGTTTTAGCACATCTTTTTTCTGTAATAGTAGAGGTTCATTTATTCATTCATTCATTCAGCAAATACATATATTGAGTTTGAGATAATGTCAGCGAACAAAGAAACACAGGGAGGGAGCTTACATTCTATTCTAGTGGAAACCAGGGCAAGGGCGTGGGTGGGGGTGGACAGACAATAAACAATAAAAAGCTTAAGTAAGTAAATTAAGTGACATTTCAGCAAAGAATTGAAAAAGGTAATTGAGTTACCAAGTGGATAGCTGGGTGAAAATTATTCCATGCAAGAGGACAATCTGGTACATTTGAGGAATAGCAGGAAGCCAGAGTGGAGGTGATGGAGAATAGTAGGAGAGGAGATGAGATCAGAGAGGTAATAGCTTTGGGCAGAGGGTACTGATCCTGGAGAGCTGTGTAGGATATTACAAGCCTTTTACTCTGAGAGAAATGGGAATCAGGGGGTTAAACAGTAAGCAGGTGGTACACATCGATCAGGATAATTTGAAGTTTGTTTACAGTTGGTTTATTTACAAAGATACGGGTGAAGAAAAGTCATGGGAGATAGTGTAGAAATTGGAGCCTACCACTCCTGTGTTCAAAGACATACGGGGAGGAGGAAGTAACAGGAACCTTAAAGGAGAATGACTTAAGGGTTGGCTGACTTTAGAGGTGACTTTTGGTCAGTAGGAGGCTGCCTCTCAGGGAGGCAATCAGGAGTATAAATATTCTGACCTGTCCTTTCTCTTTCCAGTCTCCTGCCTAGACTCAACATTGGTCAAACAGTCAACAGCTAGACGGTATAGGAACCAATTGATATAGTCCATATGGGTTGGCATCCATATACTCTAATCCAATGTGTCTCTGTATGTCCTTTGTTGTGACTATTCTTCCACCTTTCCTCATATTCCAAAATTTTCCAGAATTCAGTTAGTCACTACCCAAATTGGCTATATTCTGCAACCTCTTCTCTGAAATTTCCTCTATTTTCTTTCTAATCAAAACTGAACTCTTTCCTAAGGAAGCATACTTCCCATACACCTCGAGCAGTGGGTTTTTCTGTCTCACATCCCTTGTAATTAGCCTCTTCATTGCTACTTTTAGACTGTGTGTCATCTAATGCAATTTGAGAAATCACCCCCAAATTGAATGGCTTAAAGCCGTAATAATTTTTTTATTATTTCTTAGTTTCTGTGGGTCAAGAATTTGGAAATAACTTGGGTGTGGGTTTCTTATTAGATTTTTCCCCCCTGGAAATAATATATCCTTTTCAATGCACTGTATTTTCCAGAAATACTGTTGTACTTTTAATCTAATATTAAGTAGTAGTAGTTTTTTTCAAAGTTTCCTTTAGATTATTACTGAGGTAGGATCTTTCTACCTTTTTTAGGCAAGTAGACATGCCTTTTTTCTAGCTGCATAAGACGAATTGCGGAACAGTGATGGTATACTCATTATACATTTCATTACAAATCCATTGTGTATTTTTTAAGTGGGATTCATTTCACATTTTTTTTTGCAGTAAGTTGACTTTCATCTCCTGTTTCCCAGTGTTACAAGTTTGTTTTTTAGGTGTTTGGTTGGGATATGACAAGTTGGGAAATTGCTAGTTAATTATCATTTCAAATTGTCAGATATTCCGGTACTATGTCTTTAGAGATTAACTATATCCTGTTGAAAGTCTAGTTTGTTTCTTTGGGTTTTTTTTTCCCTTTCTTTCTTTAAATCTTCTCCTAATCACATGGCTTGCTTCCTCATTTTAAGTCTCTGCTCAGATATCACATCCTCACAGAAGACTTCTATAGTAATTAGGACAGAACTATTCAATAGTGCATCATGGATGCTTTCTGGGTGTTCCTGAGATACTGCTTCCTGCATCCCTGGGTTTTACCTCAACACTAGCATCATATTCTGTTTATTCCAGGTTGACATACAAATTTTGCCATATTCCGAGAGTGTTGAACTATAAAAAGTTTGGGAAGCATTAAATTAAGATAAAGATTTAAATATGAAATGGTTCGGATTCACAGTAACAGTGACAGAGGGATATTTCTCTTTCAGTCCAGAGGCAGGGATTAGAGCTGGTATGGGAGCTCTGTACCAGAAAGTCTTCCAGGCACCCAGAAACCTTCTATTTTGTTGCTGCACCCTGTTGTTTACATGGGCCTAGTTGCCTTATTCCACCATGACAGAGGAGAGATGAAGGGGCGTGGAAGGTGTGGTGGAAAGATCATGCCCCCCTTCCCTTTGAGCATATGACTGGAATTTGCACACATCATTTCTGCCCACATTCCATTTGCCAAAATTTAACTCTTGCAGCTATCCTAGTGGCTGCGTGAGAGTCTGTGAATAGCAGTCTTTAATATGAACAAGGGAATACCCAGCTAAAAATTCAGCTATGTTATTACAAGGAACAAGGAGAGAATGGATGGAGAGGAGGAAGAACTCTGTTTTATTGGTTAGCGCTATTCCTAAACACCTTGAATAAATAGCACAACACATCTCTCTAACCCTTTACAGTAAGATCGAGGTGTTTCTCTTTAATTGTAAGAAGAAAGTTAAATTATAGTAGCTCTTTCATTTAGAAGTAATCATGTCTCAATTAAACCATAAAGCCTTCAGTAAAATTCAAGCCATTGTTTGAAGCCATCCTGGAAATAGACAGAAGTGGTTCAGAGTCCCTAGGACCTGGATGAGCTTCAAGGGCTCCATGACTCCTGGACATCTGTAAGTGAAATTGTTTATGTAGCTTGATGGTTAAGAGCGTGGCCTCTGAAATTAGACTGCCTGGATATGAACTCAAGCTGTGCCACGTGCTAGATTTTCAGCTTAGGCAAGCAATTTACTTAACCTCCCTGTGCTCAGTTTCCCTGTCTGAAACAGAATAATAATATACCTACTTCACTGAATTGCTGTGGGGACTAGGTAATACATTTAAAGCACTTAGAATAGTGTTCACAATATTAAACTCTGTGTAAATAGCAGCATTACTGTTATTTCTTTTCCTGAGAAAAGGTCAATATCTTCCATCTGGTTATTAGTAGGATCTATTATAAATCTTAATACCTGAAAGAAAACGTTTTCACAAGCTTATGATCTCTGTAAAATTTAAAGTTTCTCTATTTTAATCTAAAGTCACCTGATCTTTCCTAGCACAAAAGTTTACTTAGTGGAATTTACCTCACTGTTTCCTTTTAGAGTTTTTTGTTGTTGTTGTTTTCAGGTTTAGTTCTATTTTACTTTTTAACCTAAAAGAAAAACTGTATTTGTCACAATTTTCTTTTAATTGTCACAGTTTGATAAAATTTAAGCTCCTATTTTCCAGGCAGGCTTTAATTTAAAATACAAACTGGTTTGTTTTCCTTTTCAAAAACTCTGTAATTCATAGTTCTACATAAGGGGTTTAAATGTCAGCAGGTTATATATGTAACTCTGTGTGTTCAGCTGGGCAGCTCCTCTGTGTGATTAGGCACCGAATGTTGATTTTTGTTGTTGTTACTTGAACCATAAATGCCATTGAGCCGAATTGAATCACAGTTGAAAATACTACAGCCTCTTAATATAATGAAAAAGAAAAGTCTATACAGCTGCTCTTTTTTGAAGAGTGAACAATGGCTGAAAAAAAATTGATGCTTCAACATTGTTAGGAGTTAATTAATATTCTATACAAATTGCCAAATATCATATTTGATAAATCATTTTTCTAGAAAGTCAGGTCAGCAATAAATGTCCAGTATCTCATTATTTATCTGCTATACACTGAACATAAAAAGTATTTCTATTTTTAATTACATTTGCTAAATCTTAGAGAAATGATTTTTGTGAATTGGTTGGTTTCAAATTGTTGGAGTTTAAACACAAACAGCTGTTGTTGAGAAAATACCATTTCCATAACATTAATATGCTTCCAATTAACAAGCGAATGAACTGTTAAACATTACCACTTCCTTGTTGAGCTACTGTTTGACTCTGGCAGTGACTGATTTGCTTTCTCAACAGATTGTTTACTTTAACTGAAAGAGGAAGAATTTTATTTAAATAATCCATGTTTTTTCCCATCTGTAGAATGTACCCAAGAAAAGTGGGGATTTCCAATGTGCCACTATTTAAAGGAAGAGAAATGGTGTTGTGGTCGCAATGCCAGAATGTCAGCATGTTTGGTATGACTGTATTTTTTTCTGGACTAAGAAACTTTATGCAGATGTTGCAGAACGTGTTATTTTGGGCTAATACCATGCATTAAATGCCATACTTTGCAGAGGGTCATCATTGATGTTTTTGTGCACTGCATATGAAAAGAAGGACTTTCCCTGCAATATTATCCACTCTACGTGCAATGTGGTAACAATTTATAATTATGTTATAATCCTATATTATAGTACTTAATTTTTTACATACAGTCCCTTCCATCGTCATATAAAATGTACCAACTCCCAAGTCTTAAACCGAGAACTAGTTGAGTGTTTTATCCACAGCTCTGTGCTATGTTTGTAGCAGATCATTTGGCCTCCTGGTTTTTAGAAAATGGGAAAAATATTATTCACTTACCTGGATTATGAAGTAACTATTCAGTTAAATAAAACATTTATTGTGCCTGATATGTCGAGAGTCCTTAGATGCAGAAATTTGATCCCATGGTCTTCCCTGTTTTGGGAGCTGTATTGGTTTACAAAAGAACAGACACAAGTTAGTGTATTTTTTTGTCATCAGAAATTTAAAATATGGTTGATTAAATAATGTGTTTAATGTTCAACGCCAAGGTAAGTTAATATTAAAGGGCCATTATATCTATGCTAGTAACGTGGCAATGTAGAAAATAGTGTGCCAGTGTTCTAGGTCATGTATCCTAGAATTAGCTAAGAAATCTATTCATGCTCAAATAATTTATTTTTATAATTCTTCTTAAAATATATTTCTGTGAATTTGGCTTGTTCTTTCATTATATCTGTAAATGATTCTTGTTCAAGGTCTTGTTAGAATGGCAGGTCATTCTTGGACCAACTCGGTTCCCAGAATGCCTGCATCCAGGCCTATACCTTACACCCTCGGCAGGACACTGAAGTAGTCTGCCAGTATAGGGAGTCTGACTGTCCCAAGAGAAAAGCCCTAGAGATATTGGCATCAAGGATTTCCCAATGAAATAGGACCTTTATGGTGAAGCCCACAATTAATATTCCTCTGTCCTAAGCACAGTGCTTCTAATCAGGGTTGTGATGCCCCTATTTTAATTATCAACGGAGAGCTAAGAATCACTAGATGTCTAAGAAAGTCTGACATGAAAGATTAAAGATCCAATAAACAAATAGAAAAAAAAAAGCAACTTGGAGGGAATGAACACTATCCAAAAGAAAATATTAATATCCCAAAGAGATAAAAGAATATATCTATCCACAAAAAAGAATGTTTGCTATAATACAACTGTAATTGAATAACAATAAAAATTGGAAAAAAAAAGAATGTTTGCCATAAATAAATATTCAAAGAACCAAAAAAGAGGAGGTTTTGAAAAATACATTCCAAAATACAGAATTTGCATACCATGCTGCATCCCATGGAATGCCCCGTCCTTAGCTTCCTTCCAGTCCCTGCCCTCCTTGACTTCTTATTTTGCTGTTAGAGTAATCTTGGAAAGTGTAAGGAGCATCTCTTTTGATGCCTCTTGTTTTTTTGCCTTTTGCTCTGCAGCTGATCTGTTCCACAAATACTCAAAGCTTAAGGGTTTAAAAAAAAAAAAGATTCCTTTCCAGTGTTGCTTTCAGATAAATTAAGGGTACTAACTAGAAATAAAATTTTAATTAGATTAATGAAATCTTGTCAGCATACTTTAAGCCTAACAAAACTGCAAAATATTTTAGGTTAATATGCCCTGAATACTTGGTATGTTTTCTTCATTATCTTTATTCATTGGCCAAGAAAAATATTAATGTTTATAAGAAACTTTAGCACCTACATGATTATCTTTTATTGTGTAATAATCAAAGTTTTATCATTTGTATTTCTAAAATAAACTCATCAGCAACACATACCAAAAGTAGCCTTGTGTGTTATATGATACTTTTATTGATGTCAAATAACTTACTATTAAAAACTCTCTTATTTCTTTACTCAGTTCAGCTTTCAGCAAAAGCCATAGAAAAATCTTATCTGAAACTAGCACAAGTACTGTAAATGAAAACTCATTGTTTTCTTCAATAATAAACCTGTTTTGGGCCTGTTTTTCTTCAATACAGAAATTATGTAACTATCTCCTGTATTCATAAAACTCTGGCACTAGACATTCAGTGCACGTAACCTGCAAGGCAGTAGGAAAATTGCATATTGTCTGTAATAGTTTCTGTGAAGCAAATTTTTGTACAATGAACTCATCTTCCCATGGAATCTACATGGTGTGAAGCCTGAGAAGTAAATCAAAGAGCAAGTCTTATGTCCCTGCTCAGCTGCTAACTGCTGCGTTACGTTACCTCCTCAGTGACCTTGTGCTTCTGCAAAAGTTGCACATCAGAAGATGCTTTGTAAATTATCCTTCAGTTTTAAAAATATATGATTCAGCTATATGTAAAAAGCATTATTTATGAAAACAGATCTGAAGCAAATATGGGTATTTTAAATTTGAATAGGGAGTATATGCAGATCCATTATATTTTTGGTACTTTTCTTTATATTTAAGATAAAAAATAAAAGTCAGCTAAAATATTTTAATCTAATTTTGTTGTAAAACTGTGTGAGTGTGGAACTGTATGTCTCTAAAAAATGAAAGTTTCAGAAGGCTTTGAAAAAAATTAAAAAAATAAAATTAATTTTTAAATTAAAAAAATGAAAAATGAAAGTTTCAGAAGGTTCTATTCCATATTTAATCCTTCATATATATCTTATATATATTGGGTTAAGAAAATACAAATGTAAAATCAGCTACATATAAAATTGTAACAATGGGTATTATTTTCTCTTCTACCTGACACTTGAATATATGAATTTGAGTTGAATTTGCAGACCATGTGGACCAAAAACATACATACTTTTCTGAACTAAATTTTCACCTATAATCTGTGCCTTTTCATTTAATGAAAGTATATATTTATTAAAAAGTGGAATAAAACAGGTTAAAAGTAGTATATAAATATGTCTCTCTATATGCATAATATCTTTGGATTTATCTGATTGTTTTAGCTACCCTAAAAGTGAGCCAAGAATATGTCATTTCATTTCTTTCTTGTTTTCTAATGCCTTCTAAAATGCGAGGAGTGCATACAATTGGGGGTGAGTTGGTGTGTATGACAGACATACATCGTAAATCGGCCCTGAATTACTTAAGTATACCAGTCAACATTCCTTAATGATATTAACACTTTTCAATGTATAAACACACATGTTATCACTTAATTAATCTTTTTAAATGTCATTTTTACAAGCCCTTATATAGTGTGTTTATAAGTCTTGTATGATAAGAGTAAATATATCAGCAGTCTTTGTCTTTTTTCTCTTCTGCTAAAGGCTCTGGAGCGGGTAGCAGTTGGCCAAGGGGTAAGTTAAGTGTTTATCTGATTCAGCTGTGGAACATGATAATTTTCTCTCAAATACTCCTCGTACTTGACCTGCTGATGAACTCAAAACCTGATGGATTTTAATAAATATCACCTCTTTTCATCACCTCTTCCAATTTAAACTTATACTTTTACTATAAGTTTACTTTAAAACATAAGTAAACTTTCAGAAAGTGTAAATTGAACTTTTAGGAAAATTTCCACACTGTACTCTTGTACTAATGTCTCATTTCATATTGTATTAAACAGTCTATGAATAGTTCTAAAGAATTCTGTTACTGACTATCACCTTTTAATGGGCTTGGTTAAACCAAGATAACCACCGTATATTGTTCAATTTATTTTTAACTATAATCCAAAACTCATATTTAATTGTTGTTTTTAACTTGTTTCTTTATTGACTTGGTTAGTTATTAGTTGCAACAGCCACATAGGTTTACACATAGAAACATAAGTTAAATGTATCCCCAAAATATCCACCTTACGATTCATGAAACATGGTAAGAACTTTTAAAGTTAATTTTAAGAGTTCTTTTTAAACTCTTCACAAGAATTTTCTTGTTGACTTAAATTTTAGAAACCTTTCTTTTGCTGCTCTTCAAGTGTCATTAATATGTCAATTTGAATTTTTAAAACTAATAATAGTAGCAAGTACCATTTACTAAGTGCGTACTCTGTACGAGGCACGTACTAAGAACTTTGTTTTTAAATATCACTATCTAAAAATTGATAACAACTCATACTCTGGTTTCTCTTCAGATCGTATAAATCTTTCGCCTTTTACCAAAAATTGATAAAAACTGATTTTTTAAAATGCATATTGTTTGGGCTTGGGCATCAGTCTCAAACTGCTGGTTTTCATTTTGTCTTCATCAGTAGCTCGTTCAGTGACCTTGGACACGTGTCCTAATTTCTTGGACACGTGTCCTAATTTCTCTGTGGCTTAGTTTTCTTAGCTGTAAAGTGGGAATGATAACAATGATAGGAAAAACAATAACACCTTCCTCGTGGAGTTGTGAGAATTAAATGAATGAAAAATGTAAAATGCTTAAAACAATGTCTAGCAGATGGTAAATGCTCAATAAATGTCAACTGTTGTTGCTCCATACAGGTAATTAATAATTATGATTATGAAAATCACAGTTAAATCTAACACAGAGGTTACCGAAGTACTGTTCAAAGTTTTCTTCATCAGCTGAAGCATACCACATACATAGTGCTGTGAGGTAGATACTGTGACTACCCTGTGATACACATGCGGAAACTGTTAAGTAGTGAACACGGAGATTTGAATCTGATTCTGGAGCTGAAGCCTTTAACTCCTATATTGCATGTCAGCTTAGTGGTTCGCTAGGAGCCCGAAAGAGGAAAGTGCCTTTCATAATAATGCCCCAGTGCATTTGTGTGGTGTTTTCCAATTTCCCAAGTGCTTGCTCATGTTTACCATCATTAGCAGTTGGTTATTATACCAAACTTATGCAACACAGTACACAGCAGAATTTTAATAATGCATTCCAGCTCCCTTAGTTAATTACAGAGTCCTGACTTCCACTTCTGTGCCCTTTCCAGAAGACCTGTAAAATGCATATCTAACACGTGTGTGTATGTATACCCTCATATATGTACACATATCCTCATATATGTGTATATCCTCATATAGATCCTCATATGTGTGTGTGTGTGTGTGTGTGTGTGTATACTTTAATAATGTACTCTTCCCCCCTCCCCATTTTAACACGCATTACAGTGTTAAGTTGATTTATCACTTGTGAAGGAAAGAGAGTAAACTCTGAGCCACATCCAGTTTATTCCTGGAATAGCCAGGCTCAGGCTGCTCAATGTTGACTCCCTTCCCACTTCCTACCATCTGTATTTACCAGGATGGATAGTCCTAGTTATTCCAGGAATGCACATTTGAAGACACTTCATTACACTCCTCCCTTCCTCTCAGGAAGCAGCCATAAAGCTCATATTTACTCACGGTTGCTCGGGAATGATGATTTATTCTACCCATTTGTAATTTCCTATGTGTTACATTTCTTCATGTTCTCTTCTTAAAATGCATTTCTTGTGTTTTTTATTTGTGCTTTTTCTACAATTGGTTTTAATAACTATAAATATACATTTTAAAAATATTTATTATATTTGTAAATATACATTTATTTCTAAATTACCGTGATTCAACTTTATATAATTTTCAAAAGCATGGGAAATGAGAGCTTTAACTATTTTAGGAAAAAGTCAAGTTTATATTTTATATGGAAGTCAAATAAATTATAGTTTCCATCTCTTATAGCTAACAAAAATCTTAAAACTTTGTAAGCCACTTATAATACTTACACTACTATTTCACTTCATGTAATAATATATTTCCCCAAATGCCTTGAATTTTAATAGAACAATTTAAGAGTAGGTGTTAACATATCAAAAGGATTTCAGCTTTTTCATGAGAGAATTGGAAGGATTTGGAGGGAAGTGAGGGACAGATGGTAAAGTAGAGATTTTGGGTACTGCAGAAATGAACTACTCAAAATGAAAAAAAATGTCAAGTGGAAGTATATTCAGAGATGGGAAATTTTGAATGAAATGTTTTGGAGCATGAATGTTTGGAATATGAAATGTTTCAAGAAAGGAAAGTTGAAAAATCAGAGATTGTTGTCTTAAGTCAAGGAGTTGTATTTGGAAAAAGATTTTATATAAGAATTGTGCCTTTTAAAGCTTTTAAATTTTAGTGGGGCACTTAACTATGTGGGTATGTCGGCCCTCAGTGAGTTATTTCAGGAGTTGAGATGAGGATTTGGTGTTACTCACACCATTTCCTACTAGACTCACCCTCCTCATTATCCCCACCATCGGGAATAGACAGTGTGTCCGTTCAAAGTGCTCTGTCAGGACCCTGCAAGACGGACATTCTCCAGGGACCTAAGAAGGCCGTACCATCAGGCGGAGATCAAAGAAATAATGGTTGACCCTCAACTCCCAATTTGGGGTGTTTTGAGTCTCGGTATCTGGGGCCTGTGTGTAGGAACTGGATATTAGATGGGGAAGAGGGACAATAAGTATGGTTTGGTTTTTTTTGCCTGAGCACACAGGCAAAATTTATTTTGTACTAAACTCCATGTGAATCCAAACATTCTAGTTGAAAACAGATTAAAATAACAATTTTGGGCTTTGAGGGAAAATAAGAATTACAAAAGAAAAACTCAGTGAGTATATACATTTCACTAAACTCTTATCTTTAAAACTGTACCAGCCATTGGACAGTTTTTAGGTTTTACCTTCTTTGGTTTCTCAAAAGTATTTAATATTGTTGTCTTCCTTCCATTCTTGCTGCTTTTTCTTTTTCTTTTTTTCCAATAATAACTTTATATGGAAGGAAGTCATTGTTGCTGATATTATTTTGAGTTTGATTTCCTGTACCCTCAGTATTAACAGGTCTTTGGGGATGTAGATGGAGCTGAGGAATTTCATAGTTCCTTAGTTTAAAAGTACCTCTTCCATTGCTACAGTAAAGTACTCTTTGTCTATGTTCAGTAGATCTTTGAACAACATGGGTTTGAACTGTAAGGTCCCGTTTGTGTGGATTTTTAAAAATAAATACCTGTACTGTTTTCTAGCCACAGCTGGGAGCACGTGAATGTGGAGGAATAACTGTGTGTTGACTTATGCCATTTTATATAGAGGACTTGAGCATCCACAGATTCGGGTATCTGGAGTGGGCTTGGAACCAATCACCCTCAGATTACTGGGGGATAACTTAAGTTTTGGGGGACTTAAAAGTTATATGCAGATTTTGGGTCATCACCCCTAACCCCAGCATTGTTCAAGGGGCAACTATATATTACTGTTTTTACCTTCTGCTCTGTGAAACTGTCATGCTTCATTGGGGCCCTTGTCTTCATCTGTTCCTTCTTTCCTTTGGGAAAATCTTTGCACCTTCATAGACACCTCCCACTTCTTTTTTCCCAAGAAGTGAAGCCTTGCCAAGACTTCAAGCTCTGATCCTGTGTCCATTCCAAGACTCTTCTTTTCAACTCTACAGTAGCCAATGCTATGATCTGTTAGGCCTCACATATTTTTAGTGTGCCCTTGCTTAGAGTAGTACCTTCTTTTTCTAGGTTTGAATCCTAGATAATATTACCTCTATTTCACCACCATTAGGACAAAACCCCACATTCTCTTCTCTTTTGCACATATCTTACCCAACTGCTCTCTTATACGGAGCTGACTTGGCTGTTTGTGAAAGTTTATGTCTGCATTTTTAACTGATAAGCACTTCATTTGGGATGTTAGCCTGTTTTTCTCTGATAATATTTTAACATGGAATGGAAAAATTATAAAATGGCCTCTTAGGTTTCACAACAAAGTCAGGTTTCTAACATTCATTATGTTTCTAACATTGTTAGAAACAATGTTAGGTTTCTGACATTATGGTCCCAACTCTCTTGTGTTGATTTGATTTCTGTTTCTTGTGCTTATATATATATATGTCTACATTTTTTTCAGCTGCCTACTGAATCACTCTTCTATCGTGCCGTCCTTCAGGAAATTATTAAAGATTGTTATGGCATCACAAAATGGTATGAGGATTTTTTTTTTAAGATTTTATTTATTTATTTTTAGAGGGGAGGGGAAGGAAAAAGAGAAGGAAAGAAACATCAGTGTGTGGTTGACTCTCGTGCACCTCCTACTGGGGACCTGGCTGGCAACCCAGGCATGTGCCCTGACTGGGAATCAAACTGGCGACTCTTTGGTTTGCAAGCCAGCACTCAATCCACTGACCACACCAGCTGGGGTATGAGGATTTTATTTTAATAAGAATAACTGTATTGTTTGCAAAGTGGCTTTAGTCCTCAGGTGATGCAGTTACTCTATCTTAGGTTAATCATTATTAAAGTGGAGGTTCTAATGATTCCTTTCTACCATGAAAGGAATGGTTGTTGTAATGATAAAGTAATACATGTAAAATGTATTTAGAATATTAGAAGTATTGAAATGTTATATATAAGTAATTCAGTGACTATAATATTGTCATTGGAAGAGGTGTTATAGTTAAAATGTTTCACAACAAGTGCTGCATAAACACTTAACTAATTAGAGTAGATATTGATCATAAACAACATTTTGGCCATTCAGATCTCTTATGGTTGGATAGAAGTTCTACATATGTTTTTGTTGTTTCTGTTTTCCCCAAATAATGCCTTGCTTATACAGAGAGACAGGGGGTAAAAGAATTTTTCCATAATATTGGTTCAATAACTATTGTACTCAAGAATACATTTGCAATCCTGGCAAGTTTTATGAATGTCTTCTTTCTAATTACAATTTTAGGATTTTTATAACCATCTGGTTGTAATGGGATTATTCTTCAAATTAAAAAAATAGAAGCTACTTTAGATCAGCTATTATTTCTCTGTATAAGAAATCACTTGTTTTTACTGGAAGTATTTACGACACACAAGTATCTTTTGCATATATTTTTGGTTTCTACTGTCATCCAATGTAGATAACTCCCAAATCTGTATCCCAGTCTCCATTCTCTTTTCCCTATAGTTACCAATCTTTGAAGTGTTTGTAAGTTAATTTCTTAGTTTTCCTGAAAACTAGTTCCTTGAGCTCACGTCAAGATACAAACCTTGTTGAAAAAAGTCACAAAAATTTGCAAATCATGTCCACGCAAATATTGATAACCTGCCTTCTTTTAAGACCTCAAATCTGTTCATAAATTTGTTTATTAAATGACTACTTAAAATCATCTGTATTCTTTTCTAAACCTTTATTCTCACTTAAAAATTCAAATCTCTGGGGGAGAGTGAGGGTGGAGGTGCAGGAGGGTATAGGAGGGATAAATAGTAATGGGAAAACAGCCTGGTACTGGCATGAAAGCAGGCACATAGATCAATGGAACAGAATAGAGAGCCCAGAAATAAACCCATGTCTCTATGGTCAATTAATATTTGACAAAGGGGGCAGAAGCATAAAATGGAGCACAAATAGCCTCTTCAACAAATGGTGTTGGGAGATCTGGACAGCTACATGCAAAAAAATAAAACTCAACCACCAACTTACACCATACACAAAAATGAATTCAAGATGGATAAAAGACTTAAATATAAGTCATGACACCATAAAAGTCCTAGAGGAGAACATAGGCAGGAAAATCTCAGATATTCCATGCAGCAGTATTTTCACTGATATGTCCCTTAGAGCAAGGGACATAAAGGAAAGAATAAACAAATGGGACTTCATCAGAATAGAAAGCTCCTGTATGACTAAAGAAAACATCAACAAAATAAAAAAGGGAACCAACTGTATGGGAAAATATATTTGCAAATTACACCTTGGACAATGATTTGATCTCCAAAATATATAGAGAACTCACACAACTCCACTCCCAGAAGATCAACAACCCAGTTAAAAAATGGGCAAAGGACCTGAATAGACACTTCTCCAAGGAAGACATACAGAGGGCCCAGGGACATATGAAAAGATGCTCAGCATCACTAGCCATCAGAGAGATGCAAATTAAAACCACATTGAGGTACCATCTCACACCAGTCAGAATGGCCAACATAAACACATCAACAAACAATTGTTGGAGAGGATGTGGAGTAAAGGGAACCCTAGTACATTGTTGGTGGGAATGCAGACTGGCGTGGCCCCTGTGGAAAACAGTATGGAATTTCCTCAAAAAACTAAAACTGGAACTATCTTTTGACCTGGCAATTCCACTGCTGAGATTATACCCTAAGAATCCTGAAACACCAATTCAAAAGAACCTATGCACCCCAATGTTCATAGCAGCACAATTTACAATAGCCAAGTATTGGAAACAACCTAAGTGCCCATCAATAAATGAGTGGATCAAAAAGCTGTGGTACTTTACACGATGGAATACTATGTGGCAGAGAGAAAGAAGGAGCACCTATGCTTTGTGACAGCATGGATGGAACTGGAGAGCATTATGCTAAGTGAAATAAGCCAGTGGGTGAAAGACAAATACCGTATGATCTCACCTATATGTAGAACCTAATCAACAAAACAAACAAGCAAACAAAACAGAACCAGAGACATTGAAATAAAGAACAAATTGACAGTAACCAGAGGGGAGGTGGGAGGGGATAATGGAGGGAAAAGGGGAAGGGTCATCAAGGAACATGTATAAAGGACACATGGACAAAGCCAAAGGACGGTAGGGTTGAGGGTGGGGGGTGGGGATGGTGGGCAGGGGGTAATGGTGAGGGGGGAAATGGAAACAACTATACTGGCATAACATTAAAAATTAAAAATATATATATAAGTAATAAAAAAAGAAAAAGAAACTATTAAAAATTCAAACTCTCCAACCTTCCACATTCCTGCCTTCCTCTACTGCTCAGTAGATAGATGGTATTTGTCATAAGACTGCTTTCTTTCCAGAACTTCATTGACCTTTCATCCACATTTGGCCCTGTTAATAATTGTTTTTTTCCTATAAACTCTCTTCCTCAGTATCTTCCATTAAGCTGCATTACTCTGTTTCTTTTCCTATGCTGAACACTTACCTGTTTTCATTAAGGGTTTTTCTTCTTAATCATCCTCTAAGTGTACCTAGGCATTTTCTAATGTTTTATACTCACCTCTCATCTCTTTACATTTCCTCTTTCCTTGGCAATTACCCTCACAACAAATAACTTGAATCTTGTATTAGGCTCCACCTCTTCTGAGAAGTTCAAATCTGCATTTCTCATTTTCATCTGAACAGCTGCTCTTAAGTACCTCACAAATACACCAGATTCAGCCACACCTAAACCAAAGTTAACTTTCAATTCTATTCTTGTTTCTGCTATCTTAACTTTTGTCATTTCTGGGAACAGCATGACCATTATCAACCCTTAGAAATCTTAAAACCATATTTGATTCTATTCTTTCCTCATCATCAAACCCCACATTCTAATTACTTGCTGAGACTTGCATGTTATTTTTTAAACCTAGTAATTGTTTATTTTGTGACAGCCTATTGGGTTCTGGATGCATAGGGTATAGTGTCCATAGAGCAGTATTTCATATTCTAGGTAGGATGACATGTGCAAAACTAAAGAAAATGATAGGCACCTACTTCCAAAAACAGCAGGCTAGATTGTTATCGCAATATTCCCTTGGCTTCTCATTCACTTGGAGGTAATATTTTTATATTTTCTACTATTTTATAGTAGTATTTTCACTGTGACCTGTAAAACTCTACATGGTGTGGCTCGTCATTATCCCCCTCGTTTCATTTCCACTATTTTCCCCTTTATTTATGTCTGTACTGATTTTCTCACTCGTCCTTAAAAATGCCAGAAGCATTTCTACCCCGGGCCTTTGCATGTGATGTTCCCTCTGCCTGGAATGTGCCTCACCAGATGTCCCCATGGCTGGTGTACTTTCCTTCTTCAGCTTTTTACTTGTAGTATCTATGATACCCACCATCCCCATCACTCCTCATTTCCTATCTGTCCTCTCTCCTCCATTGTCACCGTCTCATCGACTCTTTTTACTGATACACTGCATATGTTACTTATGTGTGTCATTGATCATGCCCCAATGCAAATGACATTTTGTTTTGTTCTCTACAAGTGATAGGACCAAAATGTGGCTCCAGAGTACTTTGGAAATGCTTCTGAAAGAGGATTATTCAGATTTTGATTAATCTATAACAGTGTGCTCCAGATAGTTATCCTGAAGAGCAGTAATTCTGTAAAAATACTTTGAGAATTTCTCAATCAAGTAAATGCTTTATGTAATATCACCCTCTTTAAGAATCCTACTGCCCATTCATATTTTAAAGACACCAAATACCTTGGTGAGAAATGGCAAAGTATAACAGTTAAGAGCATACACATTAGCTCTACTGCCTGGTGTTAAGTCCCAGGCCTTACTGGGTAATAACACCGTGATCTTGGGACATTACTTACCATCTTTTTGCCTCAGTTTTCCCATCTTTAAATTGGGGTTAATAATAGTATCTACCTCAAAGGATGTGGTGAAAAATAAGTTAATATCTTAAGGTACTTAAAATAATCCCTGGGATATAGTGAGCGGATTCTATTATTATTAAAAAAAAATCAATTTAACTTTGTTGAGGCAAACCAATATTTATTTATTCATAGTATCTTTCTTTTTCCAAAACTTTGCACACAATTAATATTTGTAGCACTAAGTGTTTTATGGGCATACTCTTAAGAAATACAGAAATATCTTGAAAGTAATTCTTTTAACTTCTAAGATCTAATTTGTCATTTATGTGATGATTTGTCAACTTCAAATGAAATGACAATAACAAAATAAAGTTCTTGTGAATATTTTCTTTAATATCACATATTGTTGATGGTCAACTATAAAATACTATGGAAGATACTTCTGAAATATGAATATTTTCTAAAATTTAACATTTTCTGTTAGGCATAGTCTGGTCATTCTTTAAATCCACTGTGGGAACAGGGGGCGACATCCTTTCCCTTTGGTGACTAGTCTTTGCTCTCCTTTTACTCTTTCATACCCTGTCTAGTTGACAACAAAATGTCCTATATCAGTAAGTCTCCAAGTGTTTTTTAGTTATTCTAAGTTGAATTATTATTAAGTAAATACTTCCACATGTAGACAACATAAATTATAAGTTTTTATTTTAAATTCTTGAATATGAGGGATAAAACTTGAATGGAATGCATCTCCTATCGAGATGGATGGAGATGGCCTTTATAAGGCCTTTAGTACAGGAATTATTTTGTCTGTGGGGCTTTGGGGGGTCTTCTGAGCCCTGCCTCTTAGCAATGCAGACAGTAAGCTGGGTGAGAGGGTGCCTTTCCTTTGTCAGGCTAAAGCCGGAGAAGAGCTATTTGTGAAAGGGCATGTATAACACAGGATCTAGACCACAGGCACCTGCCCACACAGATGAGTTTTAGGAGTATGATTTAAGAAAGTAGAGGATCTGGGAATTGATTTCTTTAAAATCAATTAATCAATAGATGCATTGCATCAAGGAGAGTACTTTGAAGGTCACTGAAGTTTGAATGTAAGAATAAATACACAATTTTTTATAAATAAATTCTGGTGCTTTGGGGGTCCCTGTTGTATAGTAGATAGTTTTATGGTATGAGATCGGGGGGATATTGTTTTGGGGTATTTTGTTTGTTGCTTTTTTCAGACAGAGAAGCTTGAGCTTTTTATATAAGAAAATAACACTCCATAAAAAGGAGATGAAAATACATGAGGAGAAAGAAAGAGAAGGCATCCAGATTCCTGATCTTTGTCGTTTTCTGACAGAAAACAATTATATTGACTTTGTTAATAATTAGCAAATTATTGGATGGCATGACCTCTATTTATCTTCACACACTTCAGCAAAGACTAAGAATACAGCGAATCTGTAGTGTAATACACTGGGTCCAGCACAAATAACACCCCTTTGTAATTACATAAAAATATTTTATTACAAAGTCATAAGCATGTAATTCTGTAACATGATGATATCACACTCAAGCACACCATATGACATTTTAGGTGAAATGTTCAAATGCTGTCCATCTCGTGTGAGACATTCACGTACCCTACCAGCCACACTCAGTGGCGTTACTTCTGCCGGACTCTGTAAAATTATTGAAGTTGACTTTAAATCTGTACTGTTTTTTTTTAATTTTTTAATTTTTATTGTTATTCAGTTACAGTTGTATGCCTTTTCTCCCCAAAATCTGTACTGTTTTATAATAGAAATGGGATTGGCACTTACTACAAATGAAAAATAGGATTGCCCCTATTCCATTTGTGAATCATCCTATTCCGCCCTTTTGCTTTCCATATTGTAAGTTTTGGCCTGCTTTTTTTCATTGTTTCTTAATTAATAGAATTGCAGTATTTATTCTTAAAACTGGTAGGCCCTTCCTTTCTTGCCCCTGCAAAGGAGCAGATTGCATTCTGCATCATAAACTGTCTGCGGATAATATTTTTAAGAAGATTGATCTAAAGACACCCAGATTTTAGAGACTGGTGCCATGTTCTGCAGAAGTAATCTTTTTCTCCAAAAGGTCTAAAAGTCTGATTCCTTGTATTTAATCACATGTTGCTTTGGTATATATAAATTGGCATTCTGCTTTCTGTAACAAATATATTTAAACCAAAATGGGATCACTGGCACTTCCCTCATCTTCCATCCCCATGATGTTAATAACGCCAGTTTGTTTTTTCACTTTCTTAGCAGTAGCACTGTGTTTTCAAATACAGTCCTCAAAGCATCAAGTAAATTCAACATATTTTTGAAAAGGACTTATTTCTTATACAATTACGCTTTCGTGTTTTATGGAAAATTGTAAACTTTACCTTTTTGGAGTTTTTAAGGAGCACAGTTTTAAAACAATCATTGAAAAAATAAATATAAGAACAAGCTTTTAATTTGGTGTGTTGGCCTAATTTTAGTATGTTAATATTTATTCATTTAATTTCTTAATATTGCTGTTCACAATACTGTTGGAAACTGAGATACTGTGAACTGTATGTAGTTCCTCCTCTAAGTAGTTAAAGCACTCCCTCCTCTGTGCTGCCCTCTGCTGGCCATCATTACTTAGCAAATTGATTATAACATTTGCTCACCTCTCTTCCTTTATAATCTGTGAATGATTTCTCATGAACTGCGGATGATTTGGAAAGAAGACACATACTTCTGATTGGCCCTCACTGCTGATAAGTTTAAGCAATAAGTTTGGCAGTATATGATTAGGAAAGAAAAAAATAGCCTCCCACCACATATCCACCTCTCATATACTTTTTTAATTATTAGAATTATTTAGCATCACATAGTTGCATTAAAGCACTAAATTCCTTGTCCTTGAGTATAGCAAGAGGGCCTGCATAGCTTTTCTGTAAGCATATATATGCATGTGCCCTCTTGTAGGGTGTCATGGAATCTCCCTGACTCTCTCTGCCTGTAATACACAGGTGCCATGCCTCATCTGCAACTTAACAATATTGACTATGAACCCTACTGAGGTGCTATGCTGGAGGTAATATTGAATAGTGGTCACTATCCCAGATTCTGAGGCCGGACTTCCTTGATTTAACCTTTGGCTTGTTTACTGAACCTCTCTGTGCATGTCCCCATCTTTACAATGGGGATGATGATTTCACTTACCACATGGGGTTGTTGTAAGGATTAAATGACTAAATGCAGCAAAGGACTTAAAGAGACCCTGATACATGGGTGAAGCATGAAGTAGATATTAGCTATTATTAGTTTTATTTACATTTCACTTTTTCTTATATATTTGTCCAGTGCTTCTCTATATATTTTAAATTAGTTGATTTGTGTCATTCAGCTTGCCTATATTTTTGTCTATTTAATTAAGAAATAGATATACTTATGGTATTAATGCCTTTTCCTCTTATAGTTTAAATAGATGTTTTTGTTTCTGTAAAACATCTTAAAACCCTTTTTAAGATGAAGAGCAGGATGTTAATATTAAATGACATCTTTTTTTGGCCACATAGTTAATCAATTCAAAATTGTGTGATATGTAAGATATCAATAGCTAGTATATGATATCTGTTATACAAAAAAAACATGTATATGACTTGAGAAATATATAAAAACTTATGCAATATATAATTTCTGCTTCCTGGAACTTGTACCTATTTCAATGAGTATTATTTCAAAGCAGTTTTTGAGCAGGTCAGTAGTAAATAAAAAATTTTCCTCTAAAACATCGCATGGCAGTACCGGCAGGAAGGCATAGGACAGGCTTCAGTCCTAATTAGGAAGTAGCTGTAACGATCAGGAGATGTGGTAACAATAAGTGGAATTGAGGTGGCCGTCTAGAATCGCAGCTGAAGTTATATATTTACGGTGTATTTCAATGGATGACGATAGAGTTTCATGTTTAATTAATCATAGGCATTAATATTCAAACTGCCAAGTATAGATGAGCTTTTATTCATTGTTTTTGATATTTGGAGGTGGTGAATTTTTTATTCCCTTGCTTTTTACATTATATTTAAATTGCAGCCAAAATTGTGAGATGTAATAATCTAGCATTGCATTATGTAAATTTAAAGCCATCTCATGATATTTTATTTAAACTAATGAAATTCTGTGGGGCATAAATGAGATCAAGTGAGACCCAACTCAGCGTTAATGATGCTTGACCAATGGCTGGCACTGAAAAAGGTTTCTCTGCATGACTGTTGAATTATCACCATTATTAGCAGATGTTGCAGTGAAATGTGCACTGTAGGTTCTGGCCAAGATGGAGGTGTAGGTAGAAATGGTTCACTTCCTTGTACAACCAAAACAAGGATAACAACCAATTTAAAAACAAAAAACAACCAGAACTGCCAGAAAATCAAACTGCATGGATCTCTGACAACCAAGGAGTTAAAGGAACATTCATCCAGATGGGTAGGAGCGGTGGAGATGGGAAGCTGGGTGGAAGGTGGTAGATAGACCATGTGGGTGAGGGGGTGCAGCTGCCTGACTGGGAAACTAAAGACTCAAAACCTCTAGCTGTAAAAACCTGTGCGGGTTACGGAGATGGGAGAAACTCCCAGTCTCATAGGAGAGTTTGTTGGAGAGACCCACAGGGTCCTAGAATGTACACAAACCCACCCACCTGGGAATCAGCACCTGAAAGAGCACAATCTGCTTATGGGAAGTGAAGGAAGTGAAGGAGGGGGGCGGCTAGAGCAGAGTGAGCCAGCAGCTTTGTTCCCTCTCTGACCCTCCCCCACAGACAGCATCACAACACAGCAAAGAGGGTTGCCCCACCCTGGAGAATACCTAAGGTTCTGCCCCTTACAACGTAACAGGTGTGCGGAGACAAAGAAATATGGCCCAAGTGAAAGAACAGATCAAAACTCCAGAGAAAGAGCTAAGGGACAAGGAGATAGACAACCTATGTCATGCAGAGTTCAAACTCTGGTAATCAGGATGCTCACAGAACTGATTGAGTTCAGTCACAAAATGAAAGAAGAAATGAAGGATATCCAAATGAAATAAAGCAAAACATACAGGGCACCAACAGTGAAGGGAAGGAAACTGGAACTCAAATCAATTATTTGGAACAAAAGGAAGAAATAAACATCCAACCAGAACAGAATAAAGAAATAAGAATTCAAAAAAAATGAGGAGAGGCTTAGGAACCTCTGGGACAACTTTAAATGCTCCAACATCTGATTCATAGGGGTGCCAGAAGGAGAAGAGGGAGAGCAAGAAATTGAAAACTTATTTGAAAAAATGTTGAAGGAGAACTTCCCCAATCTGGCAAAAGAAACAGACTTCCAGGAAGTCCGGGAAGCTCAGAGAGTCCCAAAGAAGTCGGAGCCAAGGAGGAATACACCAAGGCAGATGATAATTACATTACCCAAGATGAAAGATGAGAGAATCCTAAAAGCATCATGAGAAAAGGAGACAGTTACCTACAAAGGAGTTATCATAAGGCTATCAGCTGATTTCTCAAAAGAAAAACTTTTCAGGCAAGAGGGGGCTGGAAAGAAGTATTCCAAGTCATGAAAAGCAAGGACCTACATCCAAGGTTACTCTATCCAGCAAAGCTATCATTTAGAATGGAAGGGCAGATAAAGTGCTTCCCAGATAAGGTCAACTTGAAGGAGTTCATCATTACCAAGACCTTATTATATGAAATGTTAAAGGGACTTATCTAAGAAAAAGAAGAAGATCAAAAACTACAAACATTAAAATGACAACAAACACAACTATCAACAACTGAATCTAAAACAAAAACAAAAACTAAGCAAACAACTACAACAGCAACAGAATTAGAGAAAGGAGATCACATGGAGGATTATCAGTGGGGAAGGGGAGGGAGAGAATTCAGGGGGAAGGTACAGGGAGTAAGAAGCATAATTGGTAGCCATAAAATAGATAGGGGTAAGTTAGAATAGCATGGGAAATATAGCAGCCAAGAACTTATATATACCTATGGATATGAACTAAGGGTGGGAATGCTGAAGGGTGGGGGGTTTGCAAGGTGGAGGGGGATAAAGGGAAGAAAAAAATTGGGACAACTGTAATAGCATAATCAATGACATGTACTTAAAAGAAGTGTGCACTGTAATAATGAGCCTGTAAAATTAAAATGTGTCTCATAACACAATGGAAACTTTTGAAAGACCTATAGTTTCCTTTAAAATTGAAGCTTTTTAATACTATAAGTTTACATCTTTCTCATAGTATTGTCTCCATAACATTGTTTTTAATTGCTGTATGTTGAAGGAATTCTCAGAAATGAATTTCAAATACTTTATAATATGTAAGTTTAAAATATTCACAAAATTATTACTACATTTTTGTCACAACTGGATATTGCGCCATAAACACAGATGATATTTAAAAATATTTTGTGATGTAACTTTGTTTTACAGTGATCAGCATGTTGGTAAAATTTATTCCAAATCCTCATCCTTTCTGGATTATGTCAGAAAGTCTCTCAAGAAGCTTGGATTAGATGAGTCCAAGGTCAGTACGTGGTTACCCATTATTTTCATAAGAATAGGATAATTTCTATGGGGCAAGGAATTAATATAAAATCATTTGCCTTCTACTTTTCTCTTATTTGTGAAAACATTGTAAATTATATTGATACCAAACTTCCATTACCTTTATTTCAGTTGACCTTACCTGTCAATGTGGATAGCCTGCTACTTTACACCTTCAGAGAGTCCTCTTTGGATTTTTTTCAGGGAAAAATGCCAATTCTCAAATTAAAATACAGTTAAAAAACAAAATAACAGAAAAAATGGGAATTATAAGTAAAAAAGACAGTGGTTTTAATTTTGAACTGCTTTTATTTAAAGATTTTATAGCTAATTAAAATTTAAATTCTTAAATTCAAAAAGCCTTTGAATGGGAGAACCCTTGAAAGTGGTAACATCATTAGTCCAAACTAATAATTGGAAACATATTGTTGGGGACATAGCAATAAGCTAATTGACTCGTATCCCTCACCCCCCTCCCTTTTGGTTACTGTCGGTTTGTTATTTATTTCAATGTCTCTGGTTATATTTTGCCTGTTTGTTTTGTTGATTAGGTTCCACTTATAGGTGAGATCATATGGTATTTGTCCCTCACTGCCTGGCTTATTTCACTTAGCATAATGCTCTCCAGTTCCATCCATGCCATCGTGAAGGGTAGGGGTTCCTTCTTTCTTTCTGCTGCGTAGTATGTGGAAAAAAGTAATGAATATTCTAATATTGAGAAAATAAATAAATTCTCAATCTGATTTAAATGAGTTGCCTAAAATATTAAGTTTAGCTTGGATCATTCTGGTAGTTTTGATTGATTATAAATTGAAATAAAGAATAAAATATGATTAAAGGAATGAACTGTATTTCTCGAAAGAGAAAACTTACCCAGATATGGTTATTACAAAGCTAAAAGGTATTATGGTGTTAGTTATCATACCAATTACCCTTTTACTCACCAGTTGCTTTATTGCTTAAAGCAAATGGACTGGTACTAATCAGTTTCCTCCCCCTATAAAATGGCTATTTAGAAAAGCATTTCTTTTTAAAAAAATTTTTTTGTAAAGATTTTATTTATTTACTTTTTAGAGAGGAGAAGGGAGAGAGAAAAAGAAGGAGAGAAACATCAGTGTGTGGTTTCCTCTCCTGTGCCCCCTACTGGGGACCTGGCCTGCAACCCAGGCACTTCGGCTGACTGGGAATCAAACTAGCCACCCCTTGATTCTTAGGGCAGCACTCAACCCCTGAGCCACACCAGCCCGGGCTAGAAAAGCATTTCTAATTCATAGCATTTAAGAAAGATTAAATGAGGTAATACAGGTAAAAGGCTGAATGAACACAGTGTTACTACATAGTAAGTTCTTACCAAAGCATACTAGTTTTTATTCTGATCTTTGTATACTTACTACTTGTAGTAGCACCATTGATAAGACTCCTTACCGTATGATCTCACCTTTAACTGGAACATAATCAACAAAAGAAAAAAGCAAACAAAATATAACCAGAGACATTGAAGTTAAGAACAATTTAACAATAGCCAGAGGGAAGTGGGGAGGGGATAGTGGGGAGAGGGGTTTTCAGGAACTACTATAAAGGACTCATGGACAAAATCAAGGGGGAGGAGGGAGGTGGGTTTGGCTGGGGTGGGGTGGAGGGGTAGGGAGAAGATGCAGACAACTGTAATTGAACAACAATAAAAATAAAAATAAAAAGACTCCTATAAGAATTTTTACTTAGTCACCAAAATGAAGATCCTTCTAGTCTTGAATACATTAGCAAGAATAGATACTTTTATTGTAGTTATTTTATTTCTAGGTTTTGTAAAAAATATTTTTAATCAGACTGGTCTTCCTTCCCCTTAGTCTAAATTAGTGCTTATCTTTATTGCATGTATCAATTTCATGTCTTGCATGTAATACCAAGAACACTAATTTCACAAATAGTTAAGTTTTTCCTTAAACTAAAAATGTATTACTTTTTACCAAAAACCAAATTGGTAAAAATCCAGAAAAATTATTACTTGCCCTTTCTCTTCCCAGATTTGTCTTTAATAATAATCATAGTAAGTGTTCCTGATAAGAATATTAACAATCGTTAATGTTTACTAAGTACTTACTATGTGATAGTTACTATACTTAGGACATTACATTATCTTATTTGTTCTTCAGAAAACACATATGATCGATACTATTATATTTCCCAATGTAATGAAGTAGAAAGAGAGGCTCAGAAATGGCCAAGTCATTTTCCCAGGACCACAGACTAGCAAGGGATAGAGCAGAACTTGAACACAGATTCACCTAACATTGAACCCTCTGCTGTTCACCACCACTGTACGGAGAGTGAAATTAGAAAGAGAAGAAGAAAAGACTAATGCAGACACATAGCACCACGTCAAGTCAGTCTAAAATGATTACCTTTATTAGCTAATAAAGGCAATAACAGTGCCCTCTGATTTTTTCATAATACTGTTGACACTGGTTAAAAACCAATATGTTGACTAAAATTGGTTAGAAAAAGAAAAGGAAAAGGAAGGTACAGAACAACATGAGATGTTTAAAAGGATGCGCTGGTGAGAGGAAGTATGTGTAATTTGGGTGTTTTTATTTGTTTTGGAGTTTTGGATTTTTTTTTTTTGCCTGTTTGTTTTAATGTTAAGCAAGAGGAATTAAAAGAATTGTGTTTATCAAGCCAAAGTGGTTGGAAGTAGGATAAGTTATTGAAACCAAATGTATATTTCCAATCCAATACAAAATCCTATTATTTTTAATCCCACATCATGAAGTATCAGTGCTAAAATAAAAGTTTTGACCACAGCATAATAAAAAGAAATTTATGTATACTTTTGTTTATTTATTTTTATTTTACTAATTAACCTTGTAGAAAGAGAGAGAGAGAAAGAGAGAGGGAAACATCGATTTCTGCCACTTATTTATGCATTATTAGGGGAAAGCCCCAGAAGTCTAAATTGAGGATCAATTCAGAAGAACTGACACATAGCCTTATTCAAATTTATAAGAACTTCAATAGGAGAAACTTACATACACGGGCAAAGCAGCTCTTCCCAGTGGTGGCCAGCTGGGACAAAAATCCACACGTCTCCCAGGAGAGGGTCTCTCTATTATAGGGGGTTAGTAGCAAAACCATGTAGTGGGCAGTCACATGGACAACTGGAAAGAACATGTTCCTAAGTTAACAGGTAACATCAGGCAGTTATCACACTCTACACAGTCATTTACCGCCCTGCTGGGGGAATGTCATTTATCTTTGCACAGCATTCTGGTTTTCTGGGTAGTCAGCCAAGCCTGAGGCTACAGAGAGTTAAAAGTGCCACATTTCCCAGACGCCTTTGCTGCTGGAGCCACATCGCACCTCAGTGAGTTCCCCTATAGCATTCATTGGCCGTTTCTTGTATGCGCCCTGACTAGGGATCTATCCTGCATCCTTGGCGTATCGGGATACTGCTCTAGCCAACTGAGCTACCTGGCCAGGGCTAGTTTTACTTTTAAAATGGATTAATTTTCACCTGGGATTCTGACTACTAAAAAGTATCTAAATCATTTAACTTTAAAATATTAAATGTACCAAAGTATTTAAAGAATCTTTGACTAAGTTTATAATAATTTATTAACAAACTATGTATAATTGAAAGTGTAGTTATTCATTGATGATGTTTCTGATCTTTTAAAGCACATCTCTTTATATTTAAAAATATGGAAGCAAATGAAATTCCCAAAAAATCTCCTAACATGCTCTGGATACATTTTCAGTCGAAGAAATCATGTTAAACACACAGAAGTAAAAAGAGACCATTCATAGACAAATCATCATTCCAGAGGAGACCAGAGCTGCATGTGCTAGATACCTAAGTGTCTCACGCGCAGCCTGGAGAACGAAGTTCTGTAGTCGGTTGTGAAAGACGGCATTGGACATTTTCTCTTAGCGCAGGATTTCCGAATCTCAGGAGTTCTGACATTTGGGTAATTCTTTGCTGCGGGGCTCCCTGGTGCATTGTGGGATGTTTAGCGGCATCCCTGGCCCCTACCCAGGAGATGTCAGCCGTAGTAACCTAGTGATAACAATCCAAAAAAATTAACTTAAAAAAGGCTCCCGACATTTCCAAAACTTCCCTGAGGGGAAAAAATCACCCTAGTTGAGATCCGCTGTGTTTCACCTTTTGTCATCTGGGTAATTCAGTTTGCAGTCATCTGATGTTCCTATTATAAACGCCACCCAACGCCAAGAGCTTAGAAAGGAAGGGGGAAAGAATCAGTAATTCTGTTCTTACATTTTGTAAGACTTTTTATTCAAAGTGATATAAATTCTTTGATCTTTGTGTTTAACTCTAACCACCTAAGGGCGGTATTGTTTCAGCCCTGCATAACATATAGGTCTGTTTAAGAAGAGAGTTTAGATTTTACAGTAAAATTAAGGCCAACTCTGTACTACTGAAAACAATAAATTGTGACAGAACATCGGCCTCCTTCTGTCAGCAAGTATACTGTTTATATTCGATGGATTTCTAGAATGAAATGTTACAGTAAAATTCTTGTAAAGTTCAGTTACATCTTTGTAAAACATTTCAATGGAACTTTAAAAAAATGTCTAAAATAACAAAATCCTAGTGATTAGCTTTACCTAGACCATAAATAAATTAGGTATTCTCAAACTTTTTCTGTCTCAAACTTCATCTCACCAAATTTCAGAAAACCTCCAAAATTGTTTTTAAGCTTTCATGTTCTTATCTTCTTTTGTATTATTTTTCTTTCTGTCTCCTTATCCATGCATATACTGCACACACACATTTGTAGGATCTTATTTTATTTTTTTAATAATAAAATAATGTTTATTTTAATATGTAAATTCTTTTTTCAATTTTTAATTTATTTTATTGTTGTTCAATTACAGTTGTCTGCATTTTCTCCCCACCCCTCTACCCCACCCCAGCCAAACCACCTCCCTCCCCTGCTTCCACCCTCCCCTTTTTGTCCATGTGTCCTTTTATAGTAGTTCCTGAAAACCCTTCTCTTCACTATCCCTTGAATAGACACTTCTCCAAGGAAGACATACAGAGGACCCAGAGACATATGAAAAGATGCTCAGCATCACTAGCCATCAGAGAGATGCAAATTAAAACCACAATGAGGTACCATCTCACACTGGTTAGAGTGGCCAACATAAACAAATCAACAACCAAATGTTGGAGAGGATGTGGAGAAAAAGGAACCCTAGTGCACTGTTGGTGGGATTGCAGACTGGTGCGACCACTGTGGAAAACATTATGGAATTTCCTCAAAAAACCAAAAATGGAACTGCCTTTTGACCCAGCAATTCTGCTGCTGGGATTATACCCATTTGTAGGATTTTAAAAGTGTCAGAATGGGTATTGATTGGTAGACAAAGAATGAGCTGTAGCATTTGTCCATATAAGAAGAAGGGAATAAAATTAGCTTATGTTCTCTAAGAGCTTGTCTGTGTGTGTGTGTGAGAGAGAGAGGGAGGGAGGGGAGAGATATGCACATAGTGAATACTCAAATGAAAAAGTAATTTCAAATATTGACTTGATGGAAGGGGAGTTATACTGTTGGATGGACAAAGTTGGAAGCTACTGAGCTAGAACCTTAATGGAAGTAGATAGAGGATAATTCAGGAAAAATATCCTTAGATATTTTCCAAAACAGGCCAGCAAAAGCAAAACTTTTGAGACCAAAATCACTTAGTTATTCATCAACAGTCATTTCTTTTGAAGAATTTATCATATGTCAGGAACAGTGAAAACTGGAGCTATAAAGATAATTAAGACATGACCTGTGAAAAAAAGAAAGAAACTGTAGCATGAACTGGCAGTAAAGCACAGTGGAGGCATAGGCGCAGGGAGTGACTCACTGCCTGTGAAGATTTTACAAACCACATTGGTTCCTTAGCTTGGTCTTGAAGGATGGGTAGGAGTTGTTTAAGCAAACAGGGTGGGAAGATAGGGAGCAAGGAATTCATTTCAGGTGCGTGAGGGAGGGGAGTAGCTTGTGCAAAACTGCAGAGAGGTAAGAGACACGGCTCTGGACTCAGCATCGCTGGAGCACAAAGACAGCGAGGGAGGCAGTGGTGAGAGACGAGGTTAAAGGAGGGGACCTGATAAACTGATCTTTGGACGTTAAATCAGAGATTGATCAAGACTAACCATAGTAGTTTAAATACAGATGGGAGGGCAGGAATCATTCCACAGAATGGCCAACAACTGACATAAGGAGCTCGTAAACTTTCCTGTGTGGTATGTATTCATGAATGATCTAGACTGAATGAATCCCTCTAACCCTAAAGAAACAGTGAATTCCTGTTACAGATTAAATATATAGAAAACCTGTCATCTTTGCTGATATGAGACAAACATGTGCATTATTCTATAAATAAGTTCCTGCTGCTTCTTTCAACCACCAAAGTAATAATTGACTCACAGGAGAATCATCAATGCAGCAGTATCGACTCATTTCCACCAGGGGCCCCATCAGCCTCTCGGTTGCCTTCAAAGGGCCGAACGTAATTTCAGGGCTGTATAAATGTAACTCCTCCTTAATAGTTAACTGAGAGCTCTGTGCTGCCGCTGGGTAGAAGGTGGAGGGCCTTGTGTTTGCCACCTGTGCATTAATGGATGTTAAAAACATTGGGTAAAAGATTAGGGGGAACAATATACTTACAGTCTCAAAGCACCCGCCACAGATTATTAATTACAAAAGTGGATAAACCTGGTCATCGCTCTATGCCAAGTGATCAAAGTTAGCGTCACCGTTAATGGAACAGAATGGCATCACGTGCCTGTCTTTTAGAGCGTGTTTCTAAAAGCATCAATCCCAGACGTTGCATTGCATTTGGTTGTCATGTCTCCAGTTGCATTTAATCTGGAACAGTTCCTCAAGTCTTTTTTTGTCTTTAGTGACATGGACGTATTTTGAAAGGCCAATTGTCTGTTTCCTCATGAGTAGATTAAAATTATGCATTTCTGACAGGAATATTACATAAGGGATGTTGTCCATCCCAAAGCATCTCTATGTCAAATATTCAAGCCTCATCTCTATATCAAATCACATCATTGAAGAAGTATATTCGCCTACTTAAGCCCCTGTGGCTACAGCAGTTCATCCCTATAGGGATGCATTATCAGAACTATGATTAATAGTTTGTGTTTATCAAGGTTTTAAGAAGAAAGAAATATGGCTATTTTATGGCAAGGAAAAAAATTTACTCAGGTTTTTTTCCAAAAATTGGTGGTAGGAATTCCAGGAATACATATACTTATAAGAAAAACTAGAATCTCGCCTCTTCTCAAGAACCCAGAAAGACATACAGCCTCACCTCATCAGAGTGGTTTAATAAGAGCAGGATTCAAAGCAGTGACTGAGTTACTGTTACTTTCTTAGCAGTAATTCATGTTTTCTAATTTTTCACTATTGTGTGATTGGCTCCTGAACTACCAAATAATTCACTGGTTCTCTTAGATCATTTTTCTCTCCAGGTTTTCGCTTAGTGATAGGTTATTTATTTGTGACTATTCTCACCTTCAACTAACTTTATACATCACTTTCAGTAACCTTATCCTCTCTCCAGAAAAAAATTCTAGTTGATTAATTTGATCTCTTTGATACCTGTTTGGATAGACTTTTTATTCCACACCATTTCATCGGCAAGGCCACTACATCAGATTAGGCACTTTTTGCTCTGCACAAAGGCATCTAGCTGAGGGCACAAGTAGAGCTGAACTTCAGTCCATGTTCCGTTTACGACAGGTGCAGTGGCCCCGGACTGCTTCCACCCAAAGGAAAATGAGGGATATTATGTCTTTCTTTTAAAAAATATATTTTATTGATTATGCTATTACAGTTGTCCCATTTTTTTCTCCCTTTTCTCCCCTTCTGCCCTGCACTCCCCTCCCACCAACTTTCTACCACACCCCCCGCCCTTAGATCATGTCCATGGGTCATACATATAAGTTCTTTCACTTCTCCATTTTCTATAATATTCTCTCACTATTTTGTACCTACCATTTATGCTTCTTATTCCCTGTACCTTTTCCCCCGTTCTACTCCCACCGCCTCCCCACTGATAATCCTCCATGTGATCTCCATTTCTGTGATTCTGTTCCTGTTCTAGTTGTTTGCTTAGTTTTTGTTTTTAGGTTCAGTTGTTGATAGTTGAGAGTGTGTTGTTATTTTATTGTTCATATTTTTGACTATCTGCTTTTTCTTAGATAAATCCCTTCAACATTTTATATAATAAGTGTGTGGTGATGATGAACTCCTTTAACTTTACATATCTGGGAAACACTTTATCTGCCGTTCCATTCTAGATGATAGCTTTGCTGGATAGAGTATTCTTGGATGTAGGTCCTTGCCTTTCATGACTTGGAATACTTCTTTCCAGCTCCTTCTTACCTGCAAGTTTCTTTTGAGAAATCAGCTGATAGTCTTATGGAAACTCCTTTGTAAGTAACTGTCTCCTTTTATCTTGCTGCTTTTAAGATTCTCTCTTTATCTTTAATCTTGAGTAACTTAATTATGATGTGCCTTGGTGTGTGCTTCCTTGGGTCCAACTTTTGGGGGGCTCTCTGAGCTTCCTGGACTTCCTGGAAGTCTGTTTCCTTTGCCAGATTGTGGAAGTTCTCCTTCATTATGTTTTCAAATAAGTTTTCAATTTCTTGGTCTTCCTCTTTTCCTTCTGGCACCCCTATGATTCAGATGTTGGAGCACTTAAAGTTGTCCTGGAGGTTCCTAAGCCTCTCATTTATTTGAATTCTTGTTTCTTCATTTGGTTCTGGTTGAATGTTTATTTCTTCCTTCTGCTCCAAATTGTTTATTTGAATGCCAATTTCCTTCCCTTCACTGTTGGTTCCCTGGACATTTCTCTTCATTTCATTTTGCATAATCTTCACTTTTTCCTGTATTATGTGACCATACTCAACCATTTCTTTGAACATCCTGATTACTAGTATTTTGAACTCTGCATCTGATAGGTTGGCTATCTCTTCATTGCTTATGATTTTCTTTTTCCTGGAGCTTTGATCTGTTCTTTCATTTGGGTCATATTTTTTGTCTCCTTGGGCCTTTTACATGGTAAGGTAAGGGGTGGAGCCAGGGTGGGGCAACCCCCATCACTGCACTGTGGCACTGTTTGTAGGGGAGGAGTCTGAGAGGGAACAATGGCGCTTGCTTGGCTCTCGGCTGGGTTTCAGTCACTTCCCCTGCTATCCACAAGCAAATTGGGCCCATCTGGTGCTGATTCCAGGGGGGGTGATTTTGTGTATGTTCTGGGACCCTTTGGGTCTCTACAACAAACTCTTCTGTGAGGCCAGGAGTTTCTCCTGCCACCTCAACCCCCACAGGTGTTTATAGCCAGAGGTTTTGAGGCTTTATTTCCCCTCGCTGGAACCCTGGGTTGCAGGGTCCGTCTCCCTCCCCAATTGTTCCTCCTGGTTTATTTGCACACAAATGTGAGACCACCCAGTTCACTAACCGCTGCCTTGCTGTGCATCCTCTCTGCCCCAGCTGCCCATCTCCACCCCTCCTGCTGGTCTGGATGAATGTTTCTTCTTTAACTCCTTGGTTGTTGGACTTCTATACAGTTCAGTTTTCTGGCAGTTCTGGTTATTTTTTGTTTTTAAATTTGTTGTCCTTCTTTTGGTTGTGTGAGGAGGAAAGTGTATCTACCTATGCATCTATCTTGTCCGGAAGTCCAGGAGTATTTTTTCTAATTCTCACAGAAACACCATATCAGCTATTAGTAACAGCCCTGTCACAAGTCACAGAAACCCTAAATCCATTAAGGTGAGAGAGGAAGAAGAGAGGAAACATGTACCTGTGGAAAGATTTGTGCATAAGTTGCACCATGACCCTTTGCCCAAGCAGTGATTTGGCAGGAACACATTAAAATAAGGCTTAGTGTTCAGAGGCACTCTGAGTATTAACTTATTTGGTATGAGGCTATTTTGGGATATTCAGTAAGACAATATTAAGAAGCTTTTTATGTTATCTGTGTTCTATTATACAACAGTCTACATAATTTCTGTTCAATTTTTCGTGACAGGATGATCTTCAAAGAACATTCATCTCTTTTTTTGCCTTAGCTATTAGGAGGCTCAAAGTTCACTTTGTGTTTGATTTCAGCAGTTGTCCTTAGCTAGGTTATTTTGGTATTATGTTCTTCTCCCTTGAATTATACACCCTTAAGAATTTATTCTTTATTTAATTGCCCTACCCTGGACACATTTTTGTGCTTCTTATTATAAAACACCTCAAATTCTTCTTGAAAAGAAGCATATTATTAATGATAAAGTTTCCTTTAATTTATGATTGTATAGATTTGGAGCAAATACACTTAGGGGAATGAAACAAGAATTAATAATTAAACATCTTTGAGATGGTGATCAAAAACAGTATGTCAAAGTTATATGCAAAGACCAAGTCTGATAACATTTTAATGCCAAGTTCACAGAAGATAAAAGGATATTTCCATTAAGCAATAGAACACTCTTGTGTAATATAAGTCTAATTCTGTGTAAGAATTGCCTATAAAAATTATCTTTCTTCTCCCAGCTAACCACAGAGAATCGTTAGATATAGAAATGTCTCCCTGCCAACCAAATAGCCCTAGGGAATAGAAGATACAATCATTGAAAGCGTAGGAAAACCCATTACACCTTTTATTTACTTTTTATTTAAGGAAGAAAAGTAAGAGCTGCTTAATTATTTTATTTATACTGTTAATATACCTGGAGATTATTATCCTAGGTGAAATAAGCCAGTCAGTGAAAGACAAATACCATATGATCTGAATTATATGTGGAATCTAATGAATAAAATTAACTCTTGAACAAAATAGAAACAGAGGCATAGATACAGGAACAGACTGACAGCTGTCAGAGGGGAGAGGCGAGGGGGGACTGCATGAAGGACGGTGAGGGGATTAGCCAGAGAGCATGTGTTCATAACACATGGTCATGGACAGTGAGTGGTGTGGAGATGACCTGAGGGGTGGGGCTGGGTTGAGGTGGGCGAAGGGGGGAAAAGTGGGGACAACTGTAATAATGTAAACAATAAAAATAAAGGAAGAATCATCCCAAAATACTGTTAATACAGGAAAAAACATTAATTTCAAAGTCACATTATTGTAGATTGTTAGAATTATTGGTGTACAAAATTTGAAAATGAATAATTCAAATGAAAAATATACATAATAATTTTATGATATATCAATAATAAATTTTAAAATGAAAATTAGTTGGACTTGGTTTTTATGTAGATTGTGCTATTCAGATAGTAGTTCAAATATTTCCATTAGCTAGTAATTCAACAGATATATATATTAGAAAATATGGAAAGAACTTTATATATTACATTTTCCTTTCTTTTTAAGAAAGCCTGTATCTTATTGCCCATAAATTTCAAGCTTAAGGAGATTAGGCACATACATAATTACGTTATTTCTAAAAGAGTCACCTTTGCGTGTGTGCTCCAGAAGATTCTCATTGACACGATCTTTTGAGTGGTCCCATAGATAACTTCCTCTGTTGGCCAACCTAAGACTGTCAGACCCACTTCAGCCTCATCTTTACTCCCTGGACAAGATCAGCTAATGGACTTTATCTCTGCATTCACCTACCTTAGTTCCTGAGCCATTCATATCCTAGCCAAGGGTCTGTCAGTACTTACAACTCCCCATCTAACGGTGAGAACTAAGTCCATTGTTAACTCATTTTGTGACCACATAGGGTATGGGAGGGTTCTCTGAACAACTATATATCTCTTCATTTCTCCAACCCATTCCCCATTAGGTTGAAGTATGGTCTACTTTTGTTTATCTGGACCCCCTCATATAGAGCTATAAAAAGACAACTTTAATTAATAAATACATGGAGGAGAAGGGTCAAGTCTCCCATGGAAAATAATTTCAAATAATTTATTTAGATATTCCACCCTCAAGGAGATGTGGCATAACTCCTCACTCCTTAAGTGTGGGCTGTACGTAGGGACTTTCTTCAAAGCATGTAGTGTGGAAAGGGGGGAAAAGAGGAACTTGACAGTGAAGAAGTGTGACCAACATCATCTCATCCAGGCAGTCAAGGTCAGCACCCACTGAGACAGGTCACACTGATAGTGTGTGCCTTTGATATAATGTGAGGAGCATGGCGCTTCTGTGGTCTTTTTCTCAAAACCCCACAGCCCTAGTCTAATTAGGAGCAAAACATCTGGCGAATCCCTGACCAGCACCTGGTCAAAACTGCCCAGGTCTGGGAAACCATCACTACCTGTAGGACAACATGCAGTGTGGTATCCTGGAACAGAAAAAGGACATTAACTAAAAACTAAGGAAATCTGAATAAAACATATGCTTTAGCTAATAATATATCAATATGGGTCCATTAATTATAACAGATAACCATATTATAATATATTAATAATAGGGAAAAGTGGATATATGGAAACTTATCTTCAAAATTAATATGTTTAATTTTAAAAAACAATATGAGAAAAGCCTGTGTTTTGAACCTTTGCTTTATGTCAGACACTGTGCTAAAAAGCTTTGTTTGTGTTGGCCGACTGAATACTAAGGATGACTTTATGAAAGAAGTAGTCACCCTCATTTTATAGGTAAGGAAATCGAGACATAGGTGGAATGGGTTTCTTAAGGCCCAAGTCTAAGAAATTGGTAAGGAAAGATTCCAATTTAGACTGTCTAACTCTAGACCTCATGCTCCTCTTTGTCATTTTTATTTCACTTATTAACAGACGTTGAGCATAAGAAAAACATACAGCATTTTTCCAAAGCTGGTGGTCGTCAGGCAAATAAGCCTATGATGAGGAAGAGCAAAGAGAAAACTTGTGCTTACCAACAGACAAAATAAATGCACATCTAAACTAGGCTGAAGAATTTAGGTTTCCAGTAAAAGTAGAAGAATTTAAGGAATGTTGAATTTTATTGAAACTTTAAAGAAAAAAATGCTTATATCCAAAACTTTGACTCTTGAAACTTATGCAGACAGGATGAAATTGGTGAAGCATTTTAAATGTCTTGAATAATAACGCATATACTTTATAACATATAGGCTGCATTGAAGTTAAAGCCACCATCTAAAAATTATAAGAATTGTGTGGGGGGATCTAAAACACCTGAATACGGCTGCTCATTTAACTGTATCACCCCGGTTCTTGAGGACTGGGTATCTCCCCTAACCCAAACCACAGCCCCCTGAGTCTATGGAACGGGCAGCAGGGAACAATAGATGCCATGATCAACACTCCCAGTACCATTCAATGTGCCCTTTAACTTTTAAGTTTCCATGTATGTCTTTACCTCAGTATGATCTCTACCAGGCGGCACCTCAATTATGTCTTCCTTTGTCTCTAGCATGTTGGCCCTACCTGGTCTCTCACCGGCTTTAACACTCAATAATGTCATCTATAAAATGAGGCCATAAATACATGTATGTTACAGATTGATATTAGAATTAAATGAGATAGCATCTTTATTTTTAAATTTTCATATAATCTCTGTGATCTGAACAGCACTTGATTGAAAAAGTTGATTAAAGCATGAAGTCATACCTTAAACATTAAATGTTTTATTTAAAAACATATTAATATACTTTCACTCATCGAAATTTTCTTGTAAGAACAAGGCCATTTGTTGTGCTTTTTGAACACAGGTTTGCATATAGTTTCACTGTTTGAAGTTTTGCTTTAACTGTTTTGCATCAAACATATCTTTAATGTATAACCTATGGTGTCCGCTTTGTTTCACTTAAAGTGAAGCAACAGGCTTCCATTTTTTTTTTTGTTTTGAGAGTTAAGGTGATGTTCTCACCTTTTTAGAATCCACAAGAGCAATTAATAGAATGAGAAACAGAAACACAAACTTCTTTGGCAAAATCAGAAAGCGCGTTAAATCCCAAACCCTGGGTGTTGTCAAGTACAGTGTAAGTAGAAGGGGTGCAGAAAGGTGACGGGAGGACATGCCCAGAGTGGCAGATCAACGGCAAAACCAACAGAATACAGTCCTGTGAAGCAGCATATCCTGAGCAATGGAATCAACAGTTTCTAGTGTAGGTGGGGCTTCCAGTTTGGCATAAATGGGAAACAGAATATTGGAGAACCCAAGTACTCATATTGAAAAACCATTTTATAGGAAGCAGTCTGCTGTTCATTCAGGATCGAAAAAAATTGTGTTTTTTGACTGCTGATCTCAGATGGCCAGAGATATAAAAACTAAAGACTAACTTGAACACACGTAAAATTTTGTGAGATGAGAATTTTTTTATGGCTTGAAATGAAAGCCTGGATCCATTTCAATATACTCTACTGCAGAAATTTGGCCCGGGGGGTACTCGTTTGATTCAAAGATGGGCAAAGTTTAAAAAAGATTGTGGAGGGGTGGCATAATCAGTTTGAGTTCTGTCCCGGGAGGAGGGTGGGGATCTTATTGCAAGGTAACACTAGAAATTGGATGAGACAAAGCCTTACTTTTCAAGAGTTACACTTTTGTACTTCTTAAATTGAAAAGAAATTTAGAGCTGTAAGAAAAGAAACAGGGGCTTTAAAAAAATAGTAAATTTATTTATACATTTGCTAGAATATCTAAGTACAAATCCTTTCAGATATTTTATTCTTTTGCTTCTAGTCTTTCATTAGTTCTGACCACATGTGATTTGACAACAGTTTCTTCTAGTGACTTTATCTAGCCTTTCACAGAGGGACTCAACTTACAGAAAGAAATTTTCCTTTTGCACTCATATTTTATTGATTATGTTATATATACAGTTTTATTATAACATATAACTAGCATAACAAGCTTAGAAACAAATACAGTTGACTCAGGATTCATAAAAGCTCAGTTGGTGGAAACAGAAACACGTAGGTGACCCAGAAAGTGGCCTGCTGACCACAAGGTTCTCTGTACTGTGGGCACCGTACGTTTTAGAGAAAAAATCAGAAAGTGATGCTTGTTGTTGCATTTACTTAGTTGATGTCAGTGGAAATTATCTTAAATATGATTATATGTCATTATTGTGTTCCCGTTGTCTTTGAATCATTTTGTCTAGGGTATATAGTTTTAGATATATATTTTTTAAAACTTAATTTTATTCAAAAATTGTTTATTGTGCTCCTATTATGTGTCTTTAGCATAGAAACAAGTGAAAGTGAATATTTTATCACTACTGATTGAAATTTAACATTGTTAATCGGATGTTATTGGTAGTTTCATTTGTGATATACTGGAAAACCTGTATTGGTACAACAACAGAAGTAAGTAAAAGAAATTCAGATTTACGTTGAATTGCTTCATGAATTTAGAGCTCTTCTGACACCTAGCTTGTTTGACATTTGTTATGTTTACTTCAGGGTGTGATTGATAAGAAAAAGTCTAACTCCTGTTAAATTTATTGTTGTTATTTTTGTTTTATCTTGAAGCTGCCAGAAAAAAATATAATGGACTACTACGAGAAGTATAAGCCTAGAATGAATGAGCTGGAAGCTTTTAATATGGTAAATCTCAGAATTAAACACATTAAATTGGGTTTTTTGCTAGACTTGAACAGGATCCTGTTAACTTTTATTATGGGGCCAACCAACCTATATTGTTTTTCTGTTATTGCAGAAAACCCATTTAGGATCATTTCCTATTTCGGAACTATATTAGGTGTCAGTAATATAATAAAGAGAACACATGGTAGATTTCTCCTGACATATATTATAAATGCACAAAAAGAAGTTTCAGAGTTCTTTGAACACGTATTGGTCTCAATTCTGTTATTTCACAAGCATTCCTTTTAATGAGTTTCGTTTTTGGTAACCCTTTAAAAGCTTTCTATCACACATGCATGATGGCTTTTGGATTCTACCTCAAAGCCACTTAAAGGACATTCTTTTCCTATTATTATTAAAGAAAAATGTTTGATCTCTGCAGTCTTTATTTTCTGAAGATGTACAATGGGCATTGAAGATTTGGTCATATACAAAGTCCTATAGATATATTTTTTAAAAATGTCATTGTTGTTAGGCTAGTTTTTTTTTTTCTTTTTGTAACACCTTCCAATCTTATTCTTTCCTGTAGTTGAAAGTTGTTCTGGCTCCTTGTATAGAGACATTGATTCTTCTAGATCGGCTTTGCTACCTGAAAGAACAGGTAAATTATGTTATTTTTAAATACATAACAAACATCTTTATTAAATCCAGTAATATGGATCCACTTATATGTAGAATAAGTTTCTTTCACATAAAATTTAAGATTAGGACATAAGATAATTTTCTCATTATATTTTCAAAGTTTAAATATTCATTTCATCTCTTTTAAAACAAACATGTGTGTAACAGATGTTTTCAGCAATACTGCCATATAAAGCTTACATTCCTTTAATTGTATGGTAATTACTATACAGTAGGCAGTGAACACAGATTATCATATATGCCATTGTATAGCTAAAAGTAATGAAGACCAGACATAAAAGATAATGTATATATGTTACATTTTGTAAGAATTTGCCTTTTACTTCACTTTTGAATTTTTGGACATGTGCACCTTGCAGTTAGAAACTTCTTTCTGATCAAGAAAGACGGCATCTGTTTTTTTATTTTCAATCTTATTTACCTGTGTTGAATGACTAAAAATATTGTGCTTTTGGTTATATTTAGGAAAAATGTTTTTTGCAGATTTTACTCAGCTTTGATCAAAATAAAGTTTTGTGAACTGTTTAAATTAAACCCACTTGGGGATTCAGGTTATGTTTCCACTGCATAAACCCTTTACTTTAACAGTTTCATTTCATCATATGTGGAGCTTTGCTTTCTTCTTTTCAACAGGCTACTCAGAACAAATGGATTTTAATAAGTGTTTGCCTTTGTTCTAATTAGTACTTGTATGGATAAAGGCAATTTTTAAATATTTAGAAAACGGTGTATTTTCCTAAGCTACTGACTCAAGAAGCACTGCAAAGCTTTGGTTCCGAAGTTGGTGGGTGACAGAATCACTCCTGTTCTACTAGGAGTTCGTCGTTCCCCTTTCCAAAATAGTTTTTCTTGTCCTGAGTATTATAGGTAGTAAAAATGCTATGCACAAAGATTAATAGATTGGTGATGAGGTGATAGAAATCATATAAATATTAATTTGTTAATATTTTAAATAATATCTTATAAAATTAAAACGTTTCTTTTAGAACATAAAATGAAGACTATAAAAAAGAAAATTAAAAATAACAATAACATCACCTTTCAGCACTATTAAATTTTTTATTTGTTTTCTAGTGCTTTGGTGTGATTAACCTATATATGGCATATATACACGCACATATTTAATATTTTACTTAAAATTGGAATCAAATTATAAATGCTCTTTGCTTCTAATTTGTTTTATTTATTTTATTTAGAATTTTCCTATATCATTAAGTCTACTACAGATGCTGAGTAATGTTTTATCATGTAAATAATTTAATACTGTTGCTGGTGTGGCTCAGTAGACCAAGTGCCACACTGCAAACCAAAGGGTCTCTGGTTCGAGTCCCACTCAGGGCACATGCCTGGGTTGCAGGCCAGGTCCCCAGTAGGGGGTGTGTGGGAGGCAACCACACATTGATGTTTCTCTCTCTTTCTCTCCCCCTTTCCCTATGTCTAAAAATAAATAAATAAATGGAACCTTTAAAAAATAGTTTAAGTAATACCCAATTGTTATTGGCAGATTCCAGTTTTTTACAAGCCGAGCAAAGAGTAAACTTGTAGTTCACTCTCTAGGTACATTTACGTATTTTCTCAGCATAAGTTCATGAAGGTGAAATTATAAATGTTAATTTTATTCAACAAAGAATATTTTTCTTTTATATGGTTTATTTTTTATGTAGTTTTTAATATTAAAATACATAGCTTGACTTATGTCTCATTTATGTCTTCAACCAATGGTCTTACTGCCAAATCACTTGCCACTTTGCAGGAAGACACTGCATGGTCTGCACTTGTGAAGTTGTTCGATCCTGTGAAGTCTCCCAGATGTCATGCGGTTATTGCTCTGAAGCAGCAGCATTGATTTCAATGGAAAAGGGTATCTGTGGAATCTATTGCTGATTTTGCTTTTCTAAACATTATGTCATGCTATGTAAATATTCTAAAAACATTGCCTTACATTTGAAATAGGCAATAAAGTAATAGCTAACAACAGAAAGCTATCATCCATTTTTTCATTGTCAAAGCACACGTTTAATAAAATAACACGTGAAAATACTATGAAAGGATTGACCTAAATTCCTGATTTAGAACGTCAGTAGGACATTGTGTTCTGAGTCTTGTTTCCTGTTCAATACGTGAGACCCTTGATATCTGCTACATACCACGTTTTGCCTTGAACTGATTTTTAAAGAGAGGGAAGGTATAGATATAAGTATAGTTAAGTTAGTTGTACTGAACATTATTTGCATTTTTCTCCACATTTTGGAAAGATTTTCCATGTTATCTGGAGGTGAAAAATCCACAGTTAAAGGAAAGAAACACCCAGGAACCAGGCCAGACATAAAAAGTGCCTAATATGAAGCGTATTTTACACTGTGTTAATGTCCTTTAAGGAATAAGCATTTTAGAGTGAGATACTTATTTTAAGGATTTGTGAGGTTTTTCTTTTTTTCTTAAAGGGATGGGCTGGCACTTAATGAAATTACTTTGTGCTCTGTAAAAAGCCACTGAGTAAGGCAAGAGTGAGTGCGAGGCCACCTCTGCCTGTGCGGTACCAATTCCTTTCATTAGCAGGAAACTGGAGGTTTCTCATACCCTCCGAAGAGATGAATAGCTGGGAAAAGTCTTCCTTGATGCTCAGCTAGAGACTGTATAAAATTCTCCTAAGCAGAGAAAGTAATTGCTTTCTTAAAGTTTGGAATCTATCCACAGAGGAGTAGAATAATTTTTTGCTTTGAGTTTTGACATTAGTATTGAGTTTGCAGACTATATATGTGAATGATCGGGAACTTTGTACCTACTACAGTACTGGTGAAATTAACCATTTTTTAAGCTTTTTATTCCAGAAAATTTCAAACATCTAGAAATGGAGAGTAGAATATAATGAATCCCCATGTACTCATCATGACCTTCAACAATGTCAACATTTTCCCAATCTTGTTTCATCTGCATGCGCATGAGCACGCACACAAACACACCCACCACCACAACACCCCTCCCCGAGAACTATAAAGCGAATCTCAGAAGCAGCTTATTATTTTATACCCAGTACTTCAGTATATATTTCTAATTAAGGATTTTTTTCCATAATGACATCTGTTGTCCTTATTCACATATCCATGATTGGCTCAAAAAGTACCTTATATCAGTTTGTTCGATTCAGAATCAAAATGGGTTCATACATTTGCCTTGGGTCGATGTGTCTCTTTAGGTTGTTTGTTTTATTTCTTCATATTGTTTGCTACACTAGTAGCTATCCCAGAATGAGCAAAAACCCTTTCCAGAGTACTTTCTTTCCTTTCATAATTTGACCCTATAGGTAAAGTTCTAAATGTTTCCCTGATGCCCAATATTTATATAACATTCATTTCTCTTTATAATAAAGAAGAAAAGAATTTTATATGTGTAAAGCACAGTTTAGAATAGAGAATCACAACTGTTTCAATATCAAGGAAACTACATAGAATTCCCTGTGTTGTAAAACTGTCAGAAATTGTATTTTTCCATTAATGTTTTCAGTTTTTATTCATCAGAGGCAAGCGTATCATTCAAGCATCTAACCAACATGAGACGGCCCGTACAGTCACACTGAGATGATATTACAGCTAAAAGCAAAGAAATATCTTTCGGTAGGATTGCAGTGTTTGTAGACTTTCACAAAAGCTGCTCTTTCAGAACTCATTTGCAGTTGAGCTGAAGAATGCGGCGCATTGGCGGGAGCATCAGTTCTGACAGTCACTTTCTGGGTGAGCTAAAACCAGCCTGTTACTCTCTCAGAACCTCTTTGATAAAGTGGAGTTTCAGATACTGTTTATTTTGTGAACATTTATTGAATGCCCACCATGTATCAGAGTTTGTGGTAGGCACTGGCAGTACAGAGACAAACAAGATATGTCCCTGTCCTTAAAGATCTCGGTGCAGGGAGGAAGACAGGCCGTAAAATCACTAGCTCCGAAGTTAGAGCCTCAAGGCTGATAAAGTCAGAGCGTGGAATTCCCCAGGGACTCTTCAATTGATTGACTTAGGGGAAGAATGGCTCAGTAATATTAATACCGTAGTTTATATTCATGTGAATTAAGTTGTTTTGTGGCCTTGGGTAAGTCACTTTGCTCAGTATGCCTCAGTTTTCTCTTCTCACCATTAATAAGGGTGTTACGAGGATTAAAGGAATAAAACGGTATGTTACGGAGCTCCCTTAAAATATTGTTAGACAACTGGTTAATAAAGAAACTATAGTTTATTAGAACTGCAGTCATAGAGGACTCTGCCTTGAGAGAGTGGACAGTCTCTGCAGGGAGTACGGTGATGGAACTCGGGAGTCTGGGCTCCGGTGGCCTGGGCAGAGAACACCGGGGCAGAGAACGCCGGGGCTTGGGAGAGTCCGTGGCACGGCGGTTTCGAGTTGGTATCTATAGCAAGGCAAGAGTCCTGAAGCGAGTCTTGGTGAGTAAACTGTTGCTTGATAAGTGAACTCTTTGCCAGGTGAGCAGACTGTTTTTCTGAGGGAATTGAATATGTGGGAATTTTCTGAAACAAACAATGAAGTTATTTATTGGTTTACAGGGTTATCTTTTCTGGGCAACGTTTTCCTGTAACAAATGAATAAATCATGCGGACACATGTGGCCTCGGTTCTTGGGCCCATGGCGTGCACATGTTGACGCAGATGGCCACAGCCCTCAATGCACAAAAGCACTTAATTTCGGACATATAGTGCGTGATATAAAACCAATAGTTGCATCTGCTAAATGCCCTAGAAGCTAGAAATGGAAACTTCATCATATGTACAACATTGACATTGTAGGAAGAAAGTATGTTCTAAGTTCTAATCGGATAATTTACAAGTGGATTTTAGTATCCCCATTCGAATCTGGGGAACTGTCCCCGTTCAAAGTGGATTTGATTGCTGGATGAAAAGCATTGCCTTATGTATAGTTATTAAGTTTCACAGTCATTTTACTTACTGAAATAATCTATTAATGTTAATGTTTATTTCTAGGTAATTTCTAACCATGTATATATACTTAGAGTATATCTATCTATTTATCTATATATATATATGTACTCTGTATCTATAGGTATTAATGCAGAGACAAACTAAAGTCTTTTCCACATAACATGCATCTGAAAATTGTTCTTTGATTTGTGTTTTTAGCCATTGTGCATAATAATAATTATTTTACTTATTACCCCCTTTCAACATGCATCATTATTCCAGAATATTTGTCATGAGGTATGAAGTTCTTTTCTGGATGGTTATGAGCTAAATTGATTGGTTTTGCTTTGTTTGGTTTTGTCTTTCCCCTAGCATTCTGCTGCTCTTCTACATTCTTTAAAGTGGTTTTTCAGAATACATCCAAACATTTTGTTTGAACTCGTCTACTTTAGTTCATTGTTCTAAAGCCATTTAAGAATACTGTTGCCATTAATTTGTTATAAATGTGCAAGTTCCAGAGGCATGCTGTTAAAGTAGATGCCGGTAGACATCTTTACTATGGGGGATCCTGACTTAATTAGCATTCAGGAGGACTGGAATAGACAGCAATTGTCCAGAAACACAGACGAGTCTTCTGAACCACCTCTGTGTATTCCACAAAAGGGCTCTGTATCCACGGCGGGTTGCAACTCCCAACAACTATCAGGCGTATTTCTAGACCCAGGACCCAACACAGTGCCTACAACATAACATATTCATGATGAGTGTTTCTTACTCAATGTACTAATTCTATCTTAAATCACTTACCAAAATGTCCTGTGGAGTAGGATCTGACGGATTTCTGTCTTCGTGTTTATAAAACATTGATTTTTACTTAGACACTATCCTAAACACTTCACTAGTAGTATTTTATCCTAATGAAGTAGATATATTGTTGTTCTACAAATCATGATTCTACAAATCATGAAGTAGATGTACTGTTATTCCTCTTTTATAGATTAGGAAACTGGTAGAAGTAAATATTAACCTTCTCTCTTAACATCGTTCTTGGCCTCATATTATTTCTACACACCATTTTGCAGGTAGAAAAAACCTGACATATAGTGAAGTTGAAAAATGAGAGAAACTATAGAATAGAAGCAAACCTACAGGGCTCCCATATATTTCAGTTATGAGCATCTTTAAAATAATTATTCTTACTAAGTCGATTATTGATACGTATTTATTACCATTTTATTTTTAAACTTTTTTTCTCTGTTTCTCTTCTTCTTCTTAAAGCCAGCCTTTAACATTTGTTGCAGTACTGGTTTGCTGTTAACAAACTCCATTAGCTTTTTCTTGTCTGGGAGGCTCTTTATTTCTCATTCAAATTTAAATGATAGCCTTCTGGGTAAAGTAGCCCTGGTTGTAGATCCTTGCTTTTCATCACCTTGACTATTTCAAGCCACTCCCTTCTGGCCTGAAATGTTTCTGTTGAGAAATCAGGTGACAGTCTAATTGGAGCTCCCTTGTAGGTAACTGCCTGCTTTTCTCTTGTGGCTCTTAGTGTTCTCTCCTTGTCTTTAAGCTCTGACATTTTAATTATGATGTGTTTTGGTATAGCCTCTTTGGGTCCATCTTGTTTGGAACTCTCTCCACTTCTTGGGCTTTTCTATCTTTTTCTTTCACCAGACTAAGGAAGTTTTCAGTTATTATTTCTTCAAATAGGTTCTCGATCCCTCACTTACTCTCATTTCCTACTGGTATTCCCATGATGTGGATGTTGTTACGCTTCCTATTGTCCCAAAGGTCTTAAGCTCTCCTCCTTTTTTTCTTTTTGCTGTTCTGCTTGGGTGTTTTTTTCTACCTTGTTTCCCACATCACTGATTTGATCCTCTGCTTCCTCTAACCTACTGTTTATTCCTTCCAGTGTATTATTTGTTTCAGATATTGTATTCTTTATTTCTGACTGGTCCTTTTTTATGGTTTCTATATCTTTTTTCTTGCTGTTGAGGATCCTTATAATATTACTCTAAACTCTATCTGATAAATTGCTTTCCTCCCTTTCATTTAGTTTTTCATCTGGAGGATTCTCTTATGCTTTCATCTGGGGCCTGTTACTTTGTCTTCCTGTTTTGGCTGCCTCTTTGTGTTTGTTTCTATGTATTAGGTAGATCTGCAAGACTCTAGTACAGGCCTATGTCGGATGCTGACTGTGACTGGACCTGTTAGGAACTATGAGCAATTCACAGCCTATGGCTCTCTCTTCTGAGCCTGTTTGTGTGCAGAAAGAACCAGGCTGTGCACCAAGGCCAGCTTTTATCAGCACCGGGCCAGAGGGAGGGTCAGCTAAAGTCTAAGAGCTCCCAGAGATCTGCTTCGTCGTTAAACTTAATCAATGATATAGCCTCATGCTATACTGAGCAGCCCAGCTAGGCTCCAGAGGATGGGGTAGAGTAATTCCTGTGGGTGGGGCTATTGCTTCCCCTCAGGTTATAAGACTTGGAAGGGAGAGCTCTGCCTGAGAAGATGGCTTCTAAATGTGGGGAATGACTCAGCACAGGGATCCTGGTGGCTGTTTGTTCAGTTCTCTCCCCAGAGCTGCTAGCCCCAGACTCTCCTCCTGCATCTCGTTTATTCTGCCCTCCCTCCATCAGAGCCCAGGGTAAGTGAATGCAAACAGTATGTTGTGTGTTGGCTCTTATTTAAGAGGTTTTCTACATCTCCAGTCTCTCCCTGGTGGACAGAAACCCCACTGCTTTTCACAGCTGGGTGTTATCTGGGTTCCTTTCCTGGCTCTGATGCTGGAGGCTGGGGAGCCCAGCTTGAGGTGTAGGCCCCACACTTCTCAGGGGAAACTGTACCAGCTGTTGAAATATCCCTCCAGACCTTCAGCTGCTGCCTATGGAAGCCTAGCCAGCCCTCTTGTGCATCCTCTGCTTTCCCTACCAGTCATGTTGTGGTGAAGTGGCTTCTTCTGTCTGTCTGTGATTATAAGGGTTCTTTCCAGCTAGTGTTCAGTTGGTTATTCGGGATGATTTCTCTATAATTTAGTTGTAATAACAATTTGGTCCTGGGACGAGGTTTGTGCAGCTTCCACCTACTCCTTCAACATCTTGGATCCTTGGAACTTAATTACTAAGTTGAAAGAGATAAAAGACTGATTTTAAACACAGAATTAAAAACTATAAAGAAATATAAAATGGAAATTCTTGAAGTGAAAAAAAAATTAGCCAAAATTCATATTTTAGTGGATTGGTTTAATGGAGATTAGACACAACTGAAGTGTGAATTAGTGAACTGTAAAGAAATTCTGAAATAAATATCCAGAATGAAGCACAAACAATGATTTTTAGAAAAAATAATCAGAAGACAGGATAAGAAACACAGGGAATGCATTGAAAAAAGTCTGACATACATATAATTGGAGTTTCAGAAAACAAGAATCTAGAGAATGGGGAACTAATGGAGATAATTGGCTAAAAATAATCTTAAACTTTAAAAATAAGCCACAGATTCAGGAAGGAAAATTTTATTTTGTTTATATATTTTTTCAATTATAATTTACAATCAATAATACTTTGTATTATTCCTAAGAGGGAAATTCTTAGCATTTACAGGCCTACCTCAAGAAACCAGAAAAATCTCAAATAAACAATCTAACCTTACACTTAAAAGAATGAGAAAAAGAACAACAAACTAAGCCCCAAGTGAGTAAAGGAAAGGAAATAATAAAGATAAGAGAATAAATAAAAAAGTGCAAAAATCAATGAAACCAAGAGCTGTTTTTTTGAAATGATAAACAAGATTGATAAACCTTTAACCAGAGTCATCAAGGAAAGGAAGAAAAGTTTTATAAAAGAAAAACATGTCTAGGCCTATGTGAAAACTGGAACACCAGAGAAAACAAGAAAGTCTAAAAATATCCAGAAGAAAAAACCCTCATTACCTACAAAGACACTATTGGAATGACAGTCGCCTTCTCAACAGAAACAATAGACACTGGGAGATAAATTGAACAATACCTCCAAAGTGCTGAAAATAAGCAACTGCTAAGATAGATTTCTATGCCCAGTAAAAATATCCTTCAAGAATTAAGGTGAAATAAAGACAGCTTCAGACAAATAAAAAAAACAATTTTTAACAGCAGATTTCCAGTAAAGTTGTTAATACTAATGGGTATTCTTTGTGCAGGATGAAAATTATCTCAGATGAAGGGCTAGAAATAAAGGAAGACCAACAAAAAGGTTATACAAGTAAATTCAGGTAAATATGGACTATAGAAAACAACAATAATAATGTCTCATGGTAGTTATAATGTACATACAGCTGAAATGATCAAAATTAGTAGCATACAGGAGAAAGCAGTAAACAAAGTTAAAATGTTCTAACAGTTCCAGTGAAGATGGCGGCATGAGTTAACGTAGTACTCAGAACCATCCACAACCACATCAAAATTACAACTAAACTACAGAATAAGCATAATTCAGAACCACTTGAAATCTAGCTGAACAGAAGTCCTATAACTAAGGCTAACCCGAGACTGGTAGGAGGGGAGGAGATGCAGAATGGCCTGGCCCCACACTCTCACGTGGCAGTTAAAAATTGGGAGGGATATCTCTGCTGTGCAGGTCCTGCATAAGGAGCAATGGGTCCTGACCCAACATCAGAACCCCCCAGCACAGGGTTCCATTGCTGGGAAAAGAAGTGTCCATAACTTCTGGCTATAAGAACCAGTGGAGATTGTGGCTGAGTGGAGAAGGGCTCCTGGAGTCCCAGGCATACCTCTTAAGGAGCCCACACATGGACTTACACACACTCACTCCCTCTGAGCTCCAGTGATGGGGCAGCAGCTCAAAAGGCACCAGGGAAACACAGGCATTAACTGAATTGTCTGGCTACTTGGTGAGAGCTGGAGGGGCAGCTTTCTCCCAGACAGAAGTGCTAGCAGAGGCCATTGTTCGTTTTCTGAGCCCTCCCCCAACAGAGCTGGCAGGTGGATGCCATATCTGAGTTTCCATCAACCTGGTTCACCCTGTTAGCCCTGCCTTGGTGATTCCATGAGACCCTGCCCCACCCAACTTGTGGGCCCATCCAAGCCATTTCCAGTGGCTTTTTCATATAAATGGCCTCTCTTGGTTCATGCTGCAGACTCCTAAAATCTCTGAAACAAGAAGCATCTGGCCTCTGTGAACCCTCTACCTCTTGCTAAGTGGCCCTATAGCTGGCACTGGTGGCATCCAGGCTCAATTTGCAGGTTGGCCTCTCCTGTGCACCTACAAGCCTAGCACAAGTAGCAGCCATCTGCAGATGCTCTTTAGCTCACGATGGGTGGACCTAGACAGGGCACAGGCAGTGGCTGACCTCGGACCATCCAGGAGGCCTCAGAGCTGGTGCACCCAGTGGACACTTTCAGACCACACTGGATTACAACCTTACCATCTCCACGAGTGACACTCAAGGGACAGACCCAGGGCACCAAAATCCCACTGAAGCAAGTCCTACTCCATGGAATATGCCCCTGCACAGCAGTTCCTCTACTGTAGTCACAGCTGGTCCCCAAAGCCAAATGGACTGGGGATCAATTTTTCCCAGTGACGTGCCAACAGCAATCAAGGCTCAACTACAACAGGGCAGTGCACACAGCCCCCACAGGGTGCGCCTGGATTGCCCAGCTCAGGTGACCAGGCATGCTGCACCACTGGGTGTTACAAGACAACTACTGTATCACAAGACAACTCTACCAAGTCAGGGAGAAATAGCAGCTTTTCCTAATACATAGAAACAAACATAGGGAGGCAGCCAAAATGAGGAGACAAAGAAATAGACCCCAAATGAAAGAACAGGAGAAATCTCCAGAAAAAGAACCGAATGAAATGAAGGCAAGCAAACTACCAGATACAGAGTTCAAAACAATGGTTAGAAGGATTTTCCAGGAAATTAGAGAACTTCAACACCATGAAAGGATATGGAAACCATGAAAAAGAACAAGACAGAAATTAAGGATACACTAACTGAAATGAAGAATAAATTACAGGGAATCAAAAGTAGAGTAGATGAAACAGAATCAAATCAGTGATTTGGAATATAAGAGAGCAGAAAACACCCAATCAGAACAGCAAAAAAACAAACAAACAAAAATACGAAAACATGAGGGTAGTGTAAGGAGCCTCTGGGACAACTTCAAGTGTACTAATGTTTGCATCACGGGGGTACCAGAGGAGAAGAGAGAGAGCAATAAATTGAAAACCTATGTAAAAATATGATGGAAAAACTCTAGCCTGGCAAAGGAAACAGACATACAACCCAGGGTGCACAGAGTCCTAAACAAGATGAACCTAAAGAGGCCCACATCAAGACACATAACTGAAATGCTAAAGGTGAAAGACAAAGAGAGAATCTTAAAACCAATAATACAAAAGCAGATAGTTACCAGCAAGGGGGCTCCCATAAGAAATCAACTGTTGCTGATTTCTCAACAGAAAGTTTGCAGGCCAGAAGGGGTTGGCACAAAATATTCAAAGGGATGAAAAGCAAGGACCTACAACCAAGATTCCTCTACACAACAAAGCTATCCTTTAGAATCAAAGGACAGATGAAGAGCTCACAGACAAGAAAAAGCTAAAGGAGTTCATTACAACTAACCAGTATACAAGAAATGTTAAATGATCTTTAAAAAGAAGAATAAATATATAAAAATATGAATAACAAAATGGGAATAAATACATATCCATCAACAACTTAAATGCAATTGATTAAATGCTCCAATCAAAAGACATATGATAACTGAATCGATAACAAAGCAAGACACTTACTTACATATGCTGTCCACAAGAGACTCACTTCAGAACAAAAGACACATGTAGACTGAAAGTAAAGGCTATAATGAGACAATGAAGGACCCAGCAACTCCACTTCTGAGTATTTATCTAAAGAAATCCAAAACACAAATTGAAAAGACATATACATTTATATGTTTATTGCAGCATTATTTACAATAGCCAAGATAAGGAAGCAACCTAAGTGTCCATCAATAGATAAATGTATAAAGAAGTGGAAAATGACCCAGCTGTAAAAAGGAATGAAATATTAAAAAGAAGGAACTCTTGCCTTTTGTGACAACAGCATGGATGGACCTGGAGGATATTATGCTAAGTAAAATAAGCCAGTCAGAGAAAGAAATACCGTATGATCACACTCATACGTGGAATCTAATGAACAAAATAAGCTGACAATAAAACAAAACCAGAGGCATGGACACATGGAACAGACTGATAGATCTCAGAGGGGAAGGTGGGGGGACACTGGAAGAGATTAGCCAGGAACACATATGCATATATGCAAAGCCCATGGACACCATGTGGTGAAGGCTGGGGGTGTGTGGGGTGGGGTCTTGGTCAGAGGGGAAGAAAGGAGAGGTAAATGGGGGACATCTGTAATAATGTCAACAGTAAAAGAAATGAAAAAAGAATGAAGTCTTGCCATCTACAATAACATAAATGGACCTAGAGGGTATTATGCTAAGTGAAATAAGTCAGACCAAGAAAGACAACTGCCAGATGATTTCACTTATGTGTGGAATCTATAAAAACAAAATAAACAAACAAGCAGAACAGAAACATAGATGCAGAGAACATTTTAATGGTTGCCAGCTGGCAAAGAGGTTGGGAGGGGAGATGAGTAAAAAAGGTGAAGGGATTTGGAAGTACAATTGGTAGTTATAGAATAGTCACCTGGATGTAAAGTACATTATAGGGATTATAGTTAATAATATTGTAATAACTATGTATCAGGGGTGTCAAACTTACTGTCACTGGGGGCCACATCAGCCTTGCAGTTGCCTTCAAAGGGCCAAAATAATTTTAGGACTGTATAAATGTAATTATTCCTTAACTGTTAAGGAGTTGAAATTACATTCAGCTCTTTGAAGGCAGCCTTGAGGCTGATATGGCCCCTGGTGAAAATGAGTTTGACACCCGATATATATGGTATCAGATGGGTACTAGATTTATCAGGGTGATCACTTTATAAATTATATAAATGTCTAATCATGGGGTTGTACACCTGAAACTAATATAATATTGTACATCAACTGTAATTTAAAAATAATGTTCTAACAAGGTCTTTTCATTGATCAGGAATAGAGTAATAGTAAAAATTATTATCAAACTTTGATAAGTTAAGATTAGTATTGTAATATACTAAGGTGACCAGTAGAAGACTCATAAAGAATATAAGATATTCCAAGACAATAGAAGGAAAATAATGAGATGATACTCTAAATGGGGCCACCCCAAGAGTGAGCAGAACCATGAGCAATTTTTCTTTTCAGGATGTCTATCCTTATATTAACAGTGTGAGTCACCCAAAATTTCCCTGTCAGTACCGTTCTGGCAGCCCAAGCAGGAAGGAATACAGTGTTATCCAGCAGGAGCAATCTGTTTACCTGGCTGCCTTCCTGTAACTCAGGGGCCTCAGCCTCACATCATAGGAACAAATCTCAGAATTTGGGGAGATGTCAGACTGAGCACACATCTCGTAGGAGGTAGACCCAAAGGGTTGAAGTAGGTACTAGAACTCAAACTGTTCCCACTTTCAACTACGGCTGTCCTACCTAGATGGTCCAAGGCACTAGAGGACCCCACAGAGACCCCTGAAGTGTGGGGTCCAGAACAGAACCTTCCTTGCCTAGGTCTATGGGTGACAGTGATTTTTGATCTCTCAAACAAAAAGGTAATACTGTAAAAGAGAGTTTAAAAAAAAAAACACTGAATAGGCAGGCCATATGGAAAGGAAATAATAGGATAGTAGACTTAAATCCAGAAATGTCAGTAATTTCATTAAATTTAAATGCTTCATTTTTAAAACAAAGATTGACTTACTAGAAAAATAAACCCCAACAATATGCGCAAAGACACACATCTAAAACCTGGGTACAAAAAGTTCAAAATTAATAGTAAGGAAAAGACATATTTGCCTATTCTCAGAAAAAGAAAGCTATATTAACATAAAAGTAGGTTTTTAATGTCAAACAAAAAGTGTTCTTAAAGGTGAAGAAAAACCCTTCATAAAGAAAAAAGTTGCAATTTTCGAGGAAGTATTAATAATTATAAATTTGTATTTAGCTACTAACAGTCTCAAAATATATAAAGCAAAAATTAACACAACTGCAAGAAGAAATAGATTAATCTGTAATTATGCTGGGAGTATTTTCATGCTCCAAACTATCTCATGAAAAAAACAGACAAATCAAATTGTAAAGATACCGGATTGGAGCAATGAAATAAGTAAAATTGACTGTTTTCAACCACTACAAAGTACAATATATAATTTTTTCAAGTAAACATGGAACTTTTAAAAAGTTGACCATGTGTTGTTAAGCTGATTAAAAAATTGTTTTAAGTATAAGAAAATTTCCATATGCCTTAAATTTGAGAATTATCCATTGAAATAACTTTTGAGTAAAGAAGAAGTCACAATGGAAATCAGAAAATTTTAATAATAATGAAAATAATTGAATTATAATAAAAATTACATATTAAACCTTGTCAGATGAGCTAAACTATAAGATATACAAAACATTATCTTTCACATATATTTGAAAAAATGACTAGATATTAAAAATTTAATAGTGAAAAAAACAGAGAGAAAGGATTAACACTCAAAAAAACAGAAAAAGGATTACATTAATAAAATTGACACAACTCTGGCAAAAGCAATCATTAAAAAATAATAGAGCATTTAGTATTTCAAAAATGTGTATGGAACCCAAAACGACCTTGAACAGCTTCAGCAATCTTGAGAAAGAATAACAGTAGGAGGGATCACAATACCTGATATCAAATTATACTACAAGGCCACTGTAATCTAAACAGTCAGCAACTGGCATGAAAGCAGGCACATAGATCAATGGAACAGAACAGAGAGCCCAGAAATAACCCACATCTCTATGGTTAATTAATATTTGCCAAAAGGGACAGAAGCATAAAATGGAGTAAAAATAGCCTCTTTGATAAATGGTGTTGGGAGATCTGGACAGTTACATGCAAAAAAAACCCGAAACTTGATCACCAACTTATACCATACATCAGAATAAACTCAAGACGGATAAAAGACTTAACTATAAGTCATAAGTCATGACACCATAAAAGTCCTAGAGGAGAATACAGGCAATAAAATTTCAGATATCTCAGACAGAAGTATTTTGACCAATATATCTCCTAGGGCAAAGGAGATACAGGAAAAATAAACAAACAGGACTAGATAAAAGTAAAGAGCTTCTGCTTGGCTAAAGAAAAACATCATCAAAATGAAAAGGGACCCAACTGAAGGAAAAACATTTTTGCCAATGATACCTCAGACAAGAGTTTGATCTACAAAATACATTAAGAACTCATACAACTCAACACCAGGAAGATAAACAATCCAATTAAAAAATGGCAAAGGACCTGAACAGACTCTTCTCCAAGGAGGACATACAGAGGGCCCAGAGGCATGTGAAAGGATGCTCAACATCACTTGCCATCAGAGAGATGCAAATTAAAACCACCATGAGATACCACCTCACACTAATCAGAGTGACCATCATTAACAAACTAACAACCAACAAGTGATGCTGAGGTGGTGGAGAAAAGGGAACCCTATAGACTGGGGCAGCCACTGTGGAAAACAGTATGGGATTTCCTCAAAAATTAAATAATGGAACTGCCTTTTGACCCAGCAATTCTACTGCTGGGATTATACCCTAAGAACCCTGAAACACCAATTCAAAAGAACCTATGCACCCCAATGTTCATAGCAGTACAATTTGTAATAGCCAAGTGCTGGAAGCAACCTAGGTGCCCATCAAGTAATGAGTGGATCAAAAAACTGTTATATTTACACAATGGAATTCTACGCAGCAGAAAGAAAGAAGGAGCTTCTACCCTTTGTGACAGCATGGAGGGAACTGGAGAATATTTTGCTAAGTGAAATAAGCCAGGCGGTGAAAGACAAACACAGTATGGTCTCACCTATAAGAGGAACCTATGAACAAAAACAAACAAACGGGCACAATAGAACCAGAGACATGGAAACATGGAACAGACTGACAGTGACCACAGGGGAGGGGAGAAGGGTAGTCATGGAAAGAAGGGGAAGGGACTAGTCAAAGAACACGTATGAGTGACCCATGGACATGGACAATGGTGTGGGGACTAACTGTGGGAGTGGGTGGTGGACTGGGTGGAGGAGGGCAAAGGAGGAAAAAATGATACAACTGTAATAGAACAACAAAATATTAAAAAAAATAATAGTACATTTAAATACCTAATATCCAGAATGTAAAAGGGAATGGAAGTTAATAAGAATATTATGAACAACTTTATGCCAATATATCTGAACATTTGTTTGAAATGAAAAAAAAGTCTCAAAGAAATACAATTCACCAAAACTGTCTCAAGAAGAAAAATAAAGCATGAATAATCATATAACTGTTCAGTTGAATCTGCTATTAATCCTTTATTAAATCTCTACATTTCAATAAAAGTATGTTGTGGATGTTGCATATAATTCAATCCACCACTGTCTGTTAGATTACAACTATGTGACAAGACTATGCTAGATAGTAGAGCTTGGGGAAAAAGATTTAAAAGCTATGATAGTTTCTAAATGTCAGGAGTTTACGATCTAGTCTTTGAAACACATAAGAATATAAGAGGCATATAGAAGAGTTAAGATTTAGATAATGACATTTGTTAGGAGAAGAAGTGTCTACATAAACACACAATACTTTACTATGAACTCTGTGCTAAACTGTGCTGAACTGTACACTCCGTCTCATTCTCCCCCTTAATTATAGTTTCCCTTAGGTTGTTTTTATATGTGGTCAGTGGAATGACTTGTTTGCATGGAGGAGGAGGACTGGCTAAGAAACAGTCTGCTATGTGAAATGTGTGCTCTGATTTACCTGTGACCAAAGGAACTGAAAGTCTCCAAACCTCCCCAGATGGTTTGTACTTGGCCAGTGATACTACGAGCAGCACGTATTGGAATTTATTACCTGATGTATTTATCTCAATGGATTGCCTCATTAAGTGTGCAGATGTTCTGTCAGTGGAAGACCTTTTTTTGAAAAAATGTACTGTTTTACTAGAATTTTCCAATACACAATTCAGAATAAGAGAGTTAACACATTTTAGCACAGAACAAAGTAGCATGTATTTAAACCTCATGGGAGGAAAGTCCTTTAACTTGTACTCAGACAGTTATGATTAAACATGTCAAATTATTTAAAAAATGGAAAAAGTATGCAAATTCCAACCTAAAATTCTCCATATTGCTGTCCATTTGGTCCACATGGGATTTGGTGTTTATCCGCTAATCATCCTGAGCTAAGTGCACGTGTATTCTGAGTTAGCTGCCCTTTCAGAAAAACATCTAGTCTTCTAATACTGCTACAACTCATAAGAAAAAGACTTAATGATGGTTTTCCATCAAGAAAAGTATACTCAAGTAATGTGTTTCAAGGGAAAGATAAAACAACTCCAGATACCATTTGATTTTAACAACAGACATCTCTGGTGTTCTGGTGACTTCAAAATATTTCTAATTTTAGTAGACAATATAAATAATTCTTTGCAGGTAAATCTCTATGAATAAAGGCATAAGGAACAGATTTTAAATTGAAAAGAAAAATATAATACTGTTCTATTTTCACCTAACTCTAAAGGACAGAACTAAACATTGAAAGCAAAGGGGAGTTCACTTTAAACATACAGGATGTTGAACATTTTTGTGCGTATACCAACAATGCCTTTAAATGGTCCACCTTTACGTTACCGTTTATACTAAGTTTAGAGAAGTCATCCCTTAACAGCAGGTTCTACTTACTGAAGAATGATATTTAAACATCATGAGTATTAACATTTAGAGTGTAGGAACTGAAAGCTTCTGCAAGATAAATGACTTTACTGGATAACTTTTATAGCAAATACCGTTGTTTATCTTAAAAATAAACATCTGAAATTCTTTAACAATATGCTTCATGTTATAGATCTCTAGCGCAGTTTTAATATTCACTTTTGTTAATGAGATTATTGCTAATGTGTTTTTATTCTAATAAATTTGTTGCAGATGGTTAGAGAAGAGAGGGTTTCATTAAAATTGCTGTTGTTAATAGCATAGCTCCTACCTTTAAGAGTAATGAAACAATGGTAAATTCAATCAAGATCTCTTTATCTTTCTATCATGAAAATTAAAGCTGGATCTCATGGAGCTTTATTTAGTTAAGTAATTAAAGCAATCTTACAGAGCTTCTGAAGGTTGTAGTATCCTGGTGGAATTACATCATACGCACATTTAATTTATGTCTTTCTTTTTAGATTCTAACGTCTCTACAAGATGCAAATGTGTAAGAAGGATGGGATAGCTATTTGTTAGGGCCAAAACAGAAACGTTATCTTAGAAAGATAGGAAACAGACATCCAAACTTCTATAACTTTGTAAAGAACAGGGTATATGTTTCTAATCAAGTGAGATCATATACATATATACCAAAAAAGCCTCATTAAACATTTTCTATGAAATGGATACTGTGCTGGTTGCTTTCATACTTAACTTCAGTTTTCGGAACAACAAACTAACTTAGTAACATTAATAACATGCATTAAGATAGAGACTCTTAATAGCAAAACAGTAGTATAAACCCAAGGAGCAAGCAGGAACTGTTCGCTCATTCCCCATTCACTCTAGGAATTTATCTGGAAATCACAGTGACTTGATTGCCCAATATCTGCTTACCTTCTTCCCTTTTGTTCTTTTCTTTTGTCTAGCTCTGAGGTCTCCAAACTCGGGTAGGTCAAGGGTTCAAGGTGTAATACTATATTCAGAACAAAACAAAAAAGCAAAAAAGAAAACATGTAAACGTATTTTCCATGGAAATGTGCTCTCATAGGAAACACATGAGATCTTTCAGCTCACTGTTCACAGGCTTAAAAAAATTCAATGATAAGAATCCCATTCACATTTCCAATAATGTACTCATTTTTTTACTACTGTAGATAGTAGAGTTTATGCTTGGCTCTTACTGTTTCACACATACAGGATAATTTATAATCAGAACTTAGCAATTTAAAGTTAAAAGTTTCAGACTGAGGCCACTTTTGAAAGAATTGAACACTAATAATAGTGGCTAATTATAATTTAGGAACATCAATAAAAACCAAACAGCTTCCTGCACAACATTTTAACTTTAATTTTAAAATAATTATTAAAATATTAACCAAAAACCCCTAAAAATAATTGTTAATTATTAAATATCATATAATTTGGCATTTTACATATACATTCAATGGCCACCAAAAAAATCAGAGAGGGGGTTACATAAAGAGATCTATTTATAAATTAAATTTGAAAGTGTCGAAGCAAAATTGCAAAACAGCCAACCAAACAGACACCCACACAAACTGGTGGGCATCCAACAATGTGTATGTTGCCAGTGCTGATCTTTCTGGGCAGAAGAGTGATACATAAAAATTGGAAGAAATAATTTCAGTAGACAATTAACACTTCTTTTTAAATTGAAGTCCACTCCAATGACATGCTTCCTCATTCCACAATTAGTTCCTTCCAGTCGTAGTAATATGATGGAAAGTAACAAGTTATCCAGAAAACTCCCTGCATTTCTTTTCCTCAACTAAGTGAGCTTAGAGTCTGCCTACCCCCCCCAAAAGGCAGTCCTTGGATCACCAGCATGAACATCGCTTGGGAGCTTGTGAAAATGCAGAATCTCAGCGCCTATCCCAAACCTACTCAGTCAAAATGGGTGTTTGAAGGAGATTCCCAAGTGATTCACATTTGCAAACAGGCTTACAGTGGCTCTTCTGAGAAAGTTTTATGCCCAAGAACATAGAAGACCTTGTCAGGCTCCAGAGTGCTGCATTCCAAGGTTGGGGAGCACGCTGATCCCAAGAGTAGTCGTTCACAGCCTTGCCCTAGATGGACCCACACCTTGGCTCCTGTTCAGGAGGTCTGTATCTAAGCTCAGATCCCTCTCTCTTCAGTCACTGCCAAAGAACAAATAGCAATGATGACACAATTGCCCTCTTCCTTCAGCTGACATTCCTTCAACAGCTATTGCTTACTCCAAGAGGACTTGTTAATAAATTTTGGGTTTGAATTATGGCTTTGGTTTGAGGGTAACTATTTCTTATAACTTACGATGGCTATGTCTTTTATTTCATTTTTTAAATTGTTGTTCAATTTCAGTTGTCCCCATTCCCCCCCCATTATTCTCCCCTGCCCTACCTCCCACCTTCCACTTTCACTCTTCCCGCAGCCCCTGTTGTCTGTGTCCATGGGTCATTTATACATGTACCTTGACTTGACCCTTCCCCTTCTTTCTCCCGTTATCTCCCCCCACCCCGCCCCGGTCATTGTCAGTTTGTTCTTTATTTACATGTCTCTGGTTATATTTTACTTGCTTGTTTGTTTTGTTGATTAGGTTCCACTTACAGATGAGATCATATGGTATTTGTCTTTCACCCACTGGCTTATTTCACTTAGCATAATGCTCTCCAGTTCCATCCGTGCTGTCGTGAAAGGTAGGAGCTCCTTATTTCTTTCTGCTGCATAGAATTCCATTGTGTAAATGTACCACAGTTCTTTGATCCACTCATTTACTGATGGGCACTTAGGCTGTTTCCAGCACTTGGTTACTGTAAATTGTGCTGCTATGAACATTGGGGTGCATAGGTTCTTTTGGATTGGTGATTCAGGATTCTTAGGGTATAATCCCAGCAGTGGAATCACTGGGTCAAAGGCAGTTCCATTTTTAGTTTTTTGAGGAAATTCCATACTGTTTTCCACAGTGGCTGCACCAGTCTGAATTCCCACCAACAGTGCACTAGGGTTCCCTTTTCTCCACATCCTCTCCAACAATTGTTTGTTGATGTGTTTATGACAGCCATTCTGAGTAGTGTAAAGTGGTATCTCATTGTGGTTTTAATCTTTTATTTATAATGTAAACAACAATTTGAAAGTAAAACTTAAGAATTTGAAAATTATATATCCGTATATATGTATCTAGTGTAAAACTGTAACTTCTAAAAAAACTATATAGCAATTAGAAACAACTCTTCAAAACATATTTTGTGCTTTTCCTATTTATCTCTGATTCCAGTATCTTTTCACCCATGAAATCTTTTCATATTAGTAAAGTTAGAAAACCAGTTGGCATTGAAATTTACATTGAATTCATTCAGAAAATCAAGGTGTGGTGAATCTATTGAGGTTCCTGGGCTAAAGCTCAAATTGCCTTAACATACAAGCTGTCATTGTTTACAAATCCATGAAAACTGGACAAGGAATTTGGCTTTTGAATAATATGGTCATGCCATTAAAACTCTTTACTCTTTCTCTTAAAAAAAAAAGTGAAGAAAATAGTCCTGGCTGGTGTGGCTCAGTGAATTGAGTGCCGGCCTAAGAACCAAAGGTCGCTGGTCCAATTCCCAGTTAGGTCACATGCCTGGGTTGCAGGCCAGGTCCCCAGTTTGGGGGCATGTGAGAGGCAGCCAATCAATGTTTCTCTCGCACATTGATGTTTTTCGCCCTCTCTTTATCCTTCTCTTTCCATCTCTCTAAAAATAAGTAAATAAAATCTTTTTTAAAATGAAGAAAATATGTTTAAAGTACTCATTTTTATCACCAAGTAGTTATTTTCAGTTGGTCCAAATGCATGTATTGTTTATGTTTGCCTTAGCTGTCAACAAATTTTTTCTGCTTCTTAACATGATATGAGAAATATTTTCTCATGATTCTACTCTGCCTTTATGATAATAATTTTAATGAATTTATAAGCATCCATTCTAATGAGATATACTATTGTACCTAACACTGCTTTGAATGCCTTTGAGCAAATGGCATTATTCTTTTCTTCCATTATTGACTCTCTAAGGATACCCAGAAGTAGGATTGCTAGTTAAAGGCTGATAGTATTATTAAATACATTGTATACATTACTATTTAGGAACTCTGTTTTATTGGTTTTTTAATTAATTATTTATTTATTTATTTACAGACAGAGAGGAAAGGAGGGGGAGAGAGAGGGAAAGAAACATTAATATGTGGTTGCTTTTCATGTGCCACCTGCTGGGGACCTGGCCTGAAACCCAGGCATGTGCCCTGACTGGGAATCAAACCAGTGACCATTTTGTTCATAAAAGGGCACTCAATACACTGAGCTACACCAGCCAGAGCTGTTTTATTGTTTTTTTCCTTCCTTTGAAACTGCCAGGGCTGAAGTCCCCATTTTAAAGTAAATATGTGGAACCCTCGATTTAGCTCTTCTTATAATAGCTGCCAGCTTGGGAAAGCCTTGGTGGTTAAATACAGGATCCACATTCAGGATCATGGCACTGAACTGCAAACTTTGAATCGTCTCTTGCCTGGATATTTGTACATAAAATACAAGGAAACATAGGCAAGCGATCTTAATAATGACTTGACAGAAATTAATTCAGATAACTGGGTTTCTACATAAATGTGCCAAAAAACTTAATTCAAAAATACGCTCCAGAAATAAATGACCCGTTACCAAATATAAGAATAAATGCCAGAGTCACTGAAATTAAGAACATTGTAACAATAGCCAGAGGGGAGTGGGGAGGGGGTAGTGGGGAGAGGGGTCTATAGGAGCTACTATAAAGGACACAAGGACAAAATCAAGGGGGAGGGTAGAGGTAGGGGGGAAGGAGGTGGGATTGGCTGGGGTGGGGTGGAGGGAAGGGGAGAAAATGCAGACAATTGTAACTGAATAAAAATAAATAAATAAATTTTAAAAAAAGAATAAATGCAGAGCTTTTCTCCATGTTCCATGTGATTTTATTTTTTTAAAATTGTAATTTAATCTTTGTTGCAAACACTTTTTTTCTGCTCCAAAGAAGCCACCTCTAATCTAGTACATGCTAAGAGCATACAATTTAACTGAAATTATGAACAGACACAGAAGGCCAATTTAAACAGATGTAATAATCAAAAACATTTTGTTCCCATTTAGATGTGTTAGTTAATAGATGTCAGAATGGCCAGCTTGACGGGAAGAAAAGAATGGGGCCACTTCACAGTAGATTTCATGGAATCCCCCCAGAAGTTCTTCTTATATTCAATCTAAAGGCGTTGCGTAAGCCCCTTTCTGGCAAACGGGATACATCATCAATTCCTTTGACAGTTTTGAAAGGCTGCTATTCAAATTGCGCCTTTGCCATTTCAGTCCCATGGAAGGCTCCAATATGTTAACGTAATTCCAGACTCACTGTGTGCTGGCATCCGAGCAGCTCGCTCTGAAGGAGTCTTCTCGAGGGGCCAGGTCTGTTTTACAGACTGTAGAGATGACTCCAACTTCATGTTCTCTTATCCACATACATACCATACATACAGAGTGTCCTTGACAGCTACTCAATTTTTAAAATGTTTTTTAAATTCCACAAGACTTGACAGATTATAATAATAATGCCAGCTAAATATTTGTTCAGTGCCTATTCTGTGCCACATGCTGTTCTGAGCAATTTATATTCATTAACTTATTTAATCCTCACAACAATTCTAAGAGAAAGACACTGTTTCTGCGGAGTTACTGAAGAAGATATTAAGACACAGAAAAGATCAATAACTAAGGGAGAGAACTAAGGAATAGTAAAGATCCCAATGCAGGCATTCTGGTTTGAGTGTAGAACTACTTAACCAGTACAGATCCTGTCTCGCCTCTTGATTATTTGAGGGTCTTCTGTGTTAGTCTTCCTTTTTCGTTGTTTTCTCTTGGGAAAAGCAAGACATTTGTGGATGTGTAACCCTACAGACCTCCAGCAATTGGCAATCTCTTGGCAGCGCTGTCTGTAAATGCGTAGGTCTCATAATCTACCAAGCAGCTTAAAATGGTTTTTGCAAATAGCTAAAATAATATTGGGGTTTTTTTCTTAGAAACCTAAAAAAATAATTTATTATTGAAATGGAGAATGTAAGTGTACAAGGTAAAATCACGTGTAAGTGATTTTGAAATTTTGTCCAAGATGATGATAGACATGTGTTTTAATTATTATATTGGAAAATTAAAGCTGTAAGTTCAAGTCACTTTTCCAAAGTTGCCTAGCTAAAACTTAGAGGCACTAAAACTCAAAATAAAACACAATTGTAGACAATATTCAGACAGGAGCACTCAATGACATGTCTGGAGCAAGACAGACAAGGCCATTCTCAACATCCTTCCTTCTGCCGAACGCGTACCTGCTACTTCTTTAGCAGTGACTGCTCTCAGGCCACTTTAGTCCTCGTGCCTCTTATAAAAAAATCAAAGTAAGAGCGGCCACTGAATTTCCCTGGCTTCTTGACAACCTCTAATTCAGAACTGGACCCCATTTAAAAGAAAATCATTCCTACAACCACGCAGTACAAGTCCATACCCTATGAGAAGCTTCTTAAAGTTCTCTTTTATTGAGGCAACCCACAGTTTCTGCGGAGTTTGTTCTTCCCAGCTGAAGCAAGTGAAACGCATCCAATTCGGACCACAGCTTTGCTCGAGTGCACTTTGGTCAGTGGGCTGTAAACGTTTCTACGCTGTTTGACTCGATGAAGGGTGGTGCCGAGGCACACTGAAGAGCAACATTTTGGGGAAACTGCAAGTTTCATTTTGGATATGTTCTGTGTAGGATGCTTTTTAGAAGTTCAAGGGATGTTAAAGAAGCACTGGTCTGTAAGGGCCTGTGGAACAAAGGAGAAGCCTGGGAAAAATTTTAAAAGTTGTCAGCACATAGAAGGACATGGATGCGCTCACTTGAGGCAAAAAGCATAGGGAGAGGAGAATGGGGAACTGTGGACTGAAACTTTAGTCACTCCAATATAAAGGTTCTATGAACAACAAAGGGTGCTAAGGGAGCACATCCAGAGGTAAAGCAGAAAGGCCAAGGCCAGTGGTTGAAAACATCTAAGAGATCAAGTAAGAAGAGAATGGAAGAAGTCCCTTTGGAGTTCATAACTGATATTTTTGTGAGAGGTTTTCCAGAGTTTTAATGGAAACAGGAGCCAGATTAAGTGGAAGAGGAGTAAGTAGGGGTAGGCTAAGTGAAGGAAGGAAGAAGCGTCTTCCAGAAGAAGGGAAATTGTGAGAGAGCTATAAAGAGTAGTTAAAGAAACTGACTCTAGAGAGAGACGGTAGAGTTCACATCCCAGCTGTGTTTCTCACTGGCCGTGTAACCTTGGTTAGGTTACTTAGCTTATTTGTGCTTCAGTTATTCCGTTCTTCAGTTCAGGGGAAAAGGATAACTGACCACATGGGGTTGTGAGAAAGAGTAGATAAATTTATAGAGATCCTAGTGTATAGTAACCTGTCCATAAGGATTAGCAAAACTTACTGCAAAAAACATGAGACAGCATGACTCCAATAGGGGCTTGAAAGAATATCAGTATGAACGGTGAGTATGGAGATAAAACCAGAGAGGTTGACAGAGTCCTATAGAAGGAAGACCTTGAATGCCTTGCTGAAGAGGTGCATTTCCTTTCAAGGTGTAAGAATTCACTGAGGGCGTTTAAGAAGAGGTTTCTGTGATTATAGCTTCAGAAAAATTCACTCTGACTGTAGACCAGTTGATGGATTGGGGTAGAATGGAACTGAAGGCTGAGACAGCAGATAGGAGCCCATTTCAGAAACCTAAATGAAAAGTTATAATGCTTGGACTAAGGTGAAGGAAATAGAATTAGAAAAGAAAAAAATTAAGTCAAGGAGTTAAAATTACCATGACCTGGTCACCAATTATATATTGTAGATGAGAGAGAATGAAGTCTAGGATTCTCACCCCTCACCACCTGCCAAGTTTCTAGCGTGGGTGCCTAGCTAAGGAGTACAACCATTCTAGGGGCACAAAGGACCAAAGGGCAGCTTAGGACTTAGGAGGATTATTGTTCGATTTTGGATATGCTGTGTTGGTGCAACATCCTAATGACGTAGGTATCCAATATGCAACCTGGAAAGTTAGAGCTAAGATATCTAAGTCCTGAGTGTTCACGTGGTCATTGCAATATCTAGGGAGCGAAGCTACTCGAACAAATGGACTTCACCGGTTATTCAAAGAACTGATCTAGGAAATCACTTCAGCTGACACAGCCAGATGTTAAATGTTAATGAGAATTTAGTAGAAGGCAAATGATGGTAACTGCTGTAACTTGCTAACTTCCTCCAATAAGATTCTTTTATTCAAGAGTGGAGAATTAATTCTGAAGAATAATAGTGAGGACCAAGAAGAAAGATAACCCCTCTCTCCTCCACTCAGCCTCCAAACCCCTCCTCATGTGAAAAAAATATGCATCCTGAGTGGGAGAGAGTGGGAAGGGAATTGGTGCCAGAGGAGTTAGTCAAGCATCAGAGAAGTAGGTGTTTGGTGGAAAAGGTGATGGTATAGGCAGGTGGTTTTCTCTAGAGAAGGATTTCTAGAAGGCCTCAGTGGAAAAGGATGGCAGCAGTGGGAGGGCAAGTGGGAAGGAGGAAGCACACACAGCAGTATAGACATAAGAGCATGAAGGGGATAGGTGAGTGGAAGTGCATGTGATTTGTCCACTTGGGTGGGTGACAAGGTGAAGGTATGTAGTTCTGCGTTTTTAGTGATTCAAACAGAGGCCATAAGAGGCCTCTGATGGCCCCTTTCTGTGTCTGTGTCTGATAATTAGCCCATCCCAGGTAGGAGATGTTACACACAGCCCACGTCAAACCTTTTTCCTTACCTTCTTGCCTGGTGACCCCTGCTCAATTTCACAAGCCACATCCAATGTCACCTTCTCTGGAAACCTTCCCTAGCTGACTTTGGCAGGCTTAATTTTCCCTTCCCCTAGCTTCCACAGTGTATTGGTGTACCTGTGTCATTGTGGGTGAAATGCTCCCACTATGCAGTGGGGCTCAACAAGCTGCCCATGAATTGCCCAAGATGACTCAGGTTTTCTGTCTTCACGACGAGTAATTTTTCATTATTATCACTGCTCCTCTTCTCCCCAGGGAACAGGGAGAAACTTCATGACTACAGAATTTTAGCTACTACAGTATTTTAGGGGGGGTAGTAAATTTATTTATTTAAAAATTTTTTCCCATCACCATTTATCTCTTCCATCTGCACACACCCTCTCCCTCCCCACGATTTTTTTGTTTTTATTTTAATTAAGAAAGTATATAAAGGCCCATGTGAGGTCAGCTTAGTTTTAGGTTCTGTGTTCTGAATACACAGTGTGAGAGGTCTTATGCCAAGTGCAGACTGGAACCTGAGATTAGGACCCTGGCTTGTCAGTCTAACTCAAATACAGTACTCCGGTTATGAGCATAGCCTGGACACAGGCAGAACATTAAGAAATTAGGGGACAATGGTTACACTGGAAAATAATAATAACAGTGTGCCTTGAGTTGGGAAACCTGTGCTCTATTCCTGGTTTTGCCAAAAGCTTTGTGACCCTGCACAGTCACTTAACCTCTCCAGGTCTCAGTTTTCTCCTTCTCCTATCTGTTCCCTTCTCCTCTCTACATTATGAGAGAGTTAGAGTCAGTTATTTCTCAGACATCTTTCAACCCACGACACCGCGGGTTGGCTGGACTAGAGGGCAGAGCGTGCACTGGGCGACGGCCCCAGGGTGCTGGCAAGGCTGGCGGGAACTCCCGTAAATAAATCAACACCAGGGATTGCTCCAAAAAAAGCTTTACTGTGAAGTAAATTACCCCACATCAGATTTTCTATGGGATCCCTTTGGGGGGATCTCAGGATCTGTAGGAACATTACAGGGGTGAGCAAAAATAGGCTCCCATTTGTAATACAAACAAATAATAAATAATTAGTAAGTGATACTACAAGAATACACTCTCAGTTTCACATACTTACTACAGTAAGCCTACTTTTGTCCACCCCTGTAGATTATCAGTTCACTGAGGAGGGACCGTCCGAGCAACTGGCCAGTGCCTCAGCTGGCCTCCAGATCAACAGACCCAAAGGACTCTTTCTTGTCCATGCTATGGTATCCGCCATTTTTGAGGACTCCCTTCCATCCACTCCTTAAACTACAGGCATCATTCAAAGTAACTAATCACTTTTTTCTCCTTGCCCATATCTCCTGCAAAGGGACCAACCCAGGCAGCCATGTTTTATGCCCAAGACTCTCAGGACCACAGCTGATGAGGGTGGGAGCGCACACCTGGTCACTGCAGGCTAGATGCCTGACAAGACCTGGCTCCGAAAGAAGAGTGTGACCTCTGAGATTCTCTTCTCCTTGGGAATTTGATATAGAAACACTCTGGTGTGGGAGTGAAAGTTCATGGCATATAAAGAAATTTTAGAGGCAATGTTTGGCCATGGGAAGCCAAAGTTATGAGGGTCAGAAACATGAATGAGCAGAGGAAGAGATTGTGAAAGAGAAGACAAAAAGCCAATACAGAGAGGCCCGAAGACTCAGAGAGACGGAGGGAACATCTGACCTCCAAGAGTTGCTTCCTGGAGCCACTGCTCTTAGAGTTTTCTCCTTCTCCTATCTGTTCCCTCCCTGCCTTCCTTACAAACTCTTTGCTATTTTTTCCTTAAAAATTAGTCTTTTCCATCAAGGGCTCTGTTCTTGAGCATTTTGCAAGGTTCACACTTTCTAAGGGACATGGTCATGGCTTTCAAAGCTCCACATATCTGATAATGCTGAATCTTAATTTCGACGTGCTCTCTCTCCTGTGCTCTAGACCTGTCTACCCAACTGCCCCACGGATATTGCTGCTCACTATGAATGTACCTCTAGCATCTCAACATCACAATGAAAACTTTCCTGTCAAAGCTACTCTTCCTCTAATATTATTTTTTCAGTGGAGGGAACTTTCAACTGAAAACCAATTTCATTTGAGACTTTTCTCTCCTTCTAATCCATTTGAACATTAGGTCAATTCATTTAACCTCTTGCATTTCTGTTCACTGCCTCTTCTCCCCAGTCCCACAGCTGCTGAGTTCAGGACCTCACAATTGCTCTCTTCTTCCCTTGCCACCAGTCTCTCACTGATAACTCTTCTGTGGCCTTCACATTTTCTTACAGGAGAATCCAAACTCTTTAGCATGGAGTCCAAATCCTCCGTGATGCCTCCCTGTCTTCTTCAGAATCTTCTGCTGAACTTCATCTGACCTCAGTTTCAAATCATCTGGACTTTCTGCAAGTCCCTTAACATCCCCAGTGTTGCCTCCATCTGGACTTGGCTCCTACTGCTCCTTCTTCCAGGAAAGCTACACCCTTTTCTCTCCCTGTCAGCACTTCTCGGTGTTGTCCTTCAACATTATGATCCTGTCCCCACATTGAAATCTCTGCCTTTTTACTTTGTACAGATGATTACGACAGCATCAATACCACTTTACTGTGCTTACTTTAAAAATGTTTATATTCTTCCATTCAACCTGAGGAGGGGGGAGCAGAATATATATCATTTTTACTGATTTTTTTCAATGCCTAGCAGTAAAAGCATTCAGAATATGCTGTGGAGAAAAAGTAAGGAAATGAATACACTGATTTTCCATGGGAAAATAGCTTAGCCTATTCTCTGAAAGAAAAGAATAATCCTGGAAGTGAAGTCATGAAATTTTATAGTCATTATTAAAAATGTCCTAAAGAAACCTCTCCTACAGAGAGCAAGAAAGGGAACCATCCTCTTTCCCATAAAATGCAATGTCACCTCAGCAACTGGAAGCAGAGACCCCTCAAAGACAGATAACCTGTTTCCCATAAGGATAACTAGCATGATGAAACAATTTCCTAAACTAAACGGAAACCCTCAAAAATATAAAGGTTTTTCATCGACATTCCTATCTTATCAAAAATATCAGTAAATGTGTGGCTGGAACTTCCCCCCTTTAGACCCAGATAAACAAAGTGAAAATGGAGCCCACCACAGAGGAGTGGTCCCGGGGCATGACACACACAGGCAGAAAGCCTCTGTCACAGCCAATGAGAGCGCTGAAGAGTCAGTTAGTCCCTGATGAACCGAGCAGCACCTGCTGCCGCCCAGCCTGAGGACAGTTAGTTTAAGTAGGACTGTCTGTTTAGGATGTAATAAATGCCTCCTTTAATCCAGGGCGGGAGAGGATCTCCACTGCTCTAGATGGGGTCCATAGGCTGACGTGCTGAAGGAGAGATCGGAGCTGTGGGGGCCTCTACCAGTTATCCCTACCATTTGTACCACCGTATCTAAAAGCACGGTCATGCACCACCACCAGTCCATGCTAAAGCCAAGGATGCACACTGAGAGAGCCTACGGGCAGTGGATGGGCTGCAGAAGGCAAAAGAAATAGGGAGGGACCCTTGCCAGAAGGTCTCCGTCCACCAAGCAAGGGATCTTCACCTCCTAACAGCTCCTGGGGATGATGCTTGCTCGTGTTCCTTTTTGTGAAAGTCTCTTCCCATTCTAGTTAATGTTTTCTTATTCTCCAGCTTTTCTCATAGGTGTCAATTCCTGTGTCATTTTCTGATATTCTGTCCAAGCGCATGGTAAGAACATCATGTGTGTCACCCCCACATGTGCTCGTTAGAGTACCTAAACTTGATCATCATGACTGCGTCCTTACCTGCCTAGTATTGGACCTAAGCTCCTCAAAGGCAGGACCATGTGGTACACCTGTGAATCTCCAGATTCTGACATGGAGCATTGTCCGATCTCACATGTCTAATAAAGGCTTATTGAACCTTTATTAATATGATGAAATAATATATCTTATGTTTTATATTACAATTATGTTATATTATATAAGATGAAGTAAGGCAAAGCTGGTGATAATCTGAAGTGAAGAATTAAAGACACTTTTAATAGACTTCCCAGGTGGTGGGCAACCTACTGCTTAGGTCTGGAAATGCCTTTGGGCTCTTTCTTAAACAATTTTTTAAAATACATAGCGAAAAACATAATATGACAAAGGAAATCAATTGTATTGAGATAGTTACCAAAAGTTTTTTTCTAGAGATTTTATTTATTTATTTATTTATTTATTTATTTATTTATTTTTAGACAGAGGGGAAGGGAGGCAGGAAGAGAGGGAGAGAAACATCAATGTGTGGTTGCCTCTCGTGTGCCCCCCACCAGGGACCTGGCCCACAACCCAGCATGTGCCCTTACTGGGAATCAAACCTGTGACCCTTTGGTTCGCAGGCCTGCACTCAATCCACTGAGCCACACCAGCCAGGGCAAAAGTTTTTAAAATTATAATTTAGTTATTTGTTTTTATGAACTCATTAAATAACAAGACCAAGTAGCATTTCTAAAATCTATGAGTTTGAGGTAATAATAACTGTGAACAACATCTGAGGATATCAGCCACAACTGTAATGTATCATGAAAATACCTTTTCCTTCTACTGTCAAGTCTCATGTAATGTCAATACCACTAAGGTTTTGTCCACATTTCTAACGTAAGGGAACACTGACTTTCAGTCAGATGTTAGTGAAAATAAAGAAGTAAGTTTTCTCAAATACCCAAGACCTAGATTCTAACTGTGGATCACTTAGGTCCGGTAAACGCCCTGTCTGTGGAACACAGGAAAACAGACCACCTCAAGCAACAGCTAAGAATAGCAATTCCTGCGCTTTTGGAGGAAGGCTAGCTTCCCAAACCAGTGCGGGCCTGCACTATGTAACAAACAACTGTTTCAAGGGAACTTCGCTTTTGAAGGCTGTCGGTATTGACCTTACTCATTTAAAATGTAAAAGTTTGCAAGGCTTACTATAAAACTACAATAATCAGGACAGTGTGGCATTTGTTTAGGGACAGACATACAGGGGAATGGAAGAAACTAGTGGGTTCAGAAATAGACCCACCCGTGTTTAGTCAGTTTGTTTGTGATGAAGGTGTCAAAGCGATTCAATGGGGGAAAGTGCTCTTCTCAGGAAGTGGTGCCAACAACTGGATAGCAAAAAAAAAGAAAGAAAGAAAGAAAAAAGAATCTCAACTTTTACAAGTTACCACGTACAAAAGCTTATTTGAACTGGATTGTAGATCTAAATGTAAGAGTGCAGACTTAAAACAACCTTCTAGAATAAAATATAGGAGAAAATATCTGTGACATTTGGTTAAAGAAAAATTTATTAGGACACAAAAACATGAACTGTAAGTGAAAAATGACAAATGGAACTTCGTCAAATTCAAAATGTCTGTTCTTCAAAAGACACTGTTAAGAAAATGAAAAAACAGGCCAAATCTTGGTTAAAGAAATATTTTAGCAAATCACATACTTGTTAAAGAGATTGTGTGCAGAATACATGAAAAACAAAACAACTTAGTAAAAAGAGAGGCAAAAGATTTAAACAAACGTTTCACCAAAGAAGGTAAAGAAATAGAAATAAACATATGCAAAACTATCAGCCTCATTAATTGTCATAGAAATAGTAATTAAAAACACAAAGAAATATCACTACACATGCATTAGAATGGCTAAAACGAAAAAGATTGATAATAGTAACCCTTGGAGACAATGTAAAACAACTGGAGCTCTAACACACTGCTGATGGAAATGCAAATGATACGACCCTTTTGAGGAATGATTTGGAAGAGTTTTATAAAGTTAAACATATACTAAGCATATGACCCAAAAATCATACTCATAAATATTTAACCAAGAGAAATGAAAATATATTGCCTGGACAAGTGTTAATAGTTTCTTTATTCATGGTTGCAAAAAGTCCATCAATAGCCAAATGAATAAAAATGGGGTATTAATACATTCATACCATGGAATTCTTCTCAGCAACAAAAAGCAATGACCATGATACATACAATGAGATAGATGAATTTCAAAAGCATTACACTAAGTGCCTGGGTGAAATAAGTCGGATACAGTATACTACAGGCAGTATGGTTGCATATATAGGAAGAGTCAAAACTAGAAACTGAAAATGCATTGGTCACTTGTGGCCAGTAGGCCATGAGAAGAGGGCGATTGTCTACAATGAGGCATGAGGGGACTTTTGGGAGTGATGAAAAGGTCCTATACTGGTAGTAGACACACAACTTGTATGTTTGCCAAAATTTATTAAACTGGCCCTGGCCAGGTTGTTCAGTTGGTTGGAGCACTGTCCTGTACACCGGAGGGTTGCAGATTTGATCTCCAGTCAGGGCACATGTTGCACCCACTGACGCAAGAAACAGATGTTCGGAGACTTTCAGGACGTTTACAGAGATGTTACTTTAATGGCCAACTCTTTTAACCTGCGCAGGGGCGGACTCTCCATGTGTCCCGGAGACACGGTGCTCTGAAGAGCTGCAGATGAGAGCCGCGCTGAACGCTCACAGGCTAGGTCTTTTACACAGTGAGAAGCAAGCAAACAAGTTACAAAAGCGGGAGTTGCTGTTATCTCTGCATAGCTCTGAGCTCTGGAGGAGTTTCTCTTCCTTATCCATTCTAGTGACCTTCAAGAGGTTTTCTGCTTAGCAATGCTTATAATTGTCTAGCCCTCTTTCCTAGCTCTCAACACACACACCTAAGTTGTGTGTTCGATCCCAGGTTGGGGCTACCAATCCATATTTCTCTCTCACATCAGTGTCTGTCTCCATCTCTCTCTCTCTCCCCTTCCCTTCTTTCTCTAAAATCAACTAAAAAACATATCCTCAAGTGAGGAATAAAAAAATGTTGTTGAACTGCACCCTTAAAAATGAAGAATATTATACATGTAAATTGTATCACAAAACCTGGCTTTTAGAAAAACCTTAAAGTTTTGAATTGCCAAAGGCCAGTGACTTAGTCAGTCCTGACTCCATGGAAGCCTCGATAAAACCTGGAAAGGAGGAGGGGAAGCTTCTGGTGCTGGCGCCCCAGATCTGCAGCGGGCAGCCCACGGCCCTGCTGGTCTCCACAGCAGACCACAGCCATCTCTTGTCACTGCGGAGGGACTCGGAAGAGGACAGGCCTAGACCGATTCAAAATGGAGGAGAAAAATGGGGGAGCCAGACCCTAAGAACAGAAAAATTGTCAGATACAGTCAGTCCCATGAAAGCCAAGGTCGAGCTGACATTTCCGCCTATCAGGACCACAGATGGAAGGGGCCTTCCCCGGCCAGCACCAGGGTGGGCGGGTCAGGGCCCACTGCACTTCTTCATTGCGAGAAAGACGTTTCCCTGGTCCAGGGCTAGGGTGTTGATGTTCCAGCTTTGCCTTTTTAATGAAATCCTTCAGGTTATTAAAATATCAGCCCTAAAAATAAACAAGACTTTAAAGTTTTACCAGAGAGAAAATATAAATGATTTTTAATTACTAGAGCTAAATTGTCTTTTTAGAGAATTGAATCTCGGATTTTTCCCCCCAAATGAGGGGCTTTGATGCATACTTTAAATACAGAGAGAGACAGATGCATTGGCTCAGTGTCTTACTGAGTTTGTATGCTACTCGAAAACTGCGTTGCTTTGGCAAATTACTTGCTAGCCAGAGAGAGCATTAAGGGATTATTTGCCCATTGTGATTTCAGATTTATCCCTAGTGATAGAATCATTTGAAATAAAAGAAAGCAGCCAAACTAGTTTTACTCAAGGAGATGTTATTTCATACATAGACACGTCAGGAGTAGTAGAAACAAACAAACAAAAAAAGAAATTGTTCTTCAATTTTTAATTTTTTAACTTTAAGTGTTATAAATAACAGCAACACACAATTTCAATCCTAAAGAGCACGCCATTCAGAATTCCTCTTAAGTGCCTTTAACTTGAAGACTTGAGATAACGTGCGAACGTGGGTGTCGTGAACGTCCAGTTGCAGTCTGAATCTGCTCAGCCCTCTAAGGACGCTAACTCTTCAAGGGTGTTAGCGGATTGTTTCCCCTCCTTTAGGCTTTCCTACCGCAGTATTGATCATCTTGCTGTAATGCGATCCCAAATCATTTGGATTCAATACAATAAGTGGTTTCCTTCAGTAAAGCAGAGTTTTAAAATCTTTATAAAATCAATTTTTATTTATTTGTTAGTAGAACATTAACATTATCTGCCATATCCAAAATAATTCTTTTGTTATCCATAATTCATAGAATAAGGAACCACCACTTAATTTCAAGTGAGTTTCTGTTTAACCTTCAAATGAATAAGTTTTACATTTAATGTTTTCCTAACATTAGTTGTTTTAATAAACTAAGGACAGAAATTTTAGTGTATTTTTTAAATTCTATTTCTTTTTGGCCAGAGAGACCAACTAACCGCAAAATTCGCACATATTTTTATTCTTTCCTTGGCCTTATTGGGTCTCTAATTGCTTACTGTCTCTCCATGGGGTCTACTCTTTTGCATATCTCCATCTGCTTCCAGCTAATACACTAGCTGCTAACCAGATTGGATTGTTTAAATTATTTAAAATGAAATAAAATAAAAGGTTCAGTTACCCTGTCACAGCAGACAAGTTCCACGTGCTCAGTGGCTCTCGGCGTGTTGTGGCTATGCGACTGGATGGCGCGGGCACCGAGCATTTCCATCATCAGAGCAGCTCCGTGCGACAGCGCTGGTCTGGGTCAGGGTCAGAAAGCTTTTATCTTAAAGGGCTGGATAGTAAATATTTTAGAATGCATGGGCCAATGCGCAAAATTGAGGTTACTATTTAGGTACTTATATAACCATTTGAAAAATGTGAATTCATTTTTCAAAATGAAAAAACCATTGTTAACTTGAGTGCTGTAAAAAGCAGGAAGCAAGCTGGATTGGAGCCAGCTTGCCCGCCCCTGGTGTAGGCCATTCAGCCCTTCCTTCGTTGAGCACACCTTTATAAGCGCGTCTATGTGTTAAGCACTGGACAAGATGTCAAGGATGGCACAGTGAACAAGAAAACATAGTCCAGCTTTCATGGAGTTCAGAACACAATGAGAATAGAGAAACTTAAACTGGTATAAAGATTGGCTTGATTCTAAAAATTACCTGCAACTAATATTATTTTTTAACATATAGCAACTAATATTTATTGTAGACTTTCCAGCTGACACATTGAAAAACACACTATAAAAATTAATAAATCTAAATAATATTAAAAATGAATTTATATTCAATATATTACATTCTTGGATACCATCTGTCTTCTAGATGTAAAATAATAGTACATCTAATGATAAAACTGTATTTGCTGAAATAAACTTTATTTATGTTTGGTGTTCTATTTCCCTCTACTAGAATCTTTTTCTGGAAATGACCTGAGATTTGCTGTTGCTAAGAGAGCGCTGGAAGAACATGTTTGAGAGCACGGACTTTGGAACGAGGTGGACCTGGGTTTGAAACCTACCTCAGCCTATTGGCCATTTGACTTTGGGCCAACTGCTTAAGCTTTAGAAACATCATTATTATTATTATTTTAAACTACAGTTGACATTCAGTATTATTTTATGTTAGTTTTAGGCGTACAGCATGATGGTTGGACATTTATACAATTTACAAAGCAATCCCCCTGATAAGTTCAGTACCCACCTGGCACCACACACATTATCACAGCATCATTGACTATACATGCCCGATGCGGTACTTGACATCCCTGTGACCACTTTGTAACCACCAATCATGTACTTCTCAATCCCTTCAGTGTTTCACCCATGCCCCACCATAGAATCTGTTCTAATAAAAGTGTGTGATTTAAACGTCTTGTAACAAGATAAAACTTGCCACAGATTGTATTAAAATGGCCCCAGTTTCCTACTGTTTATATTAAAATTCAAATTGAGGCCTTTACTAAACAAAACAATTTGATGCACATAAAACTAGGCTACTTTTTAGAGCATATGACCTCTTCTCATTTATGAGAACTCAGTGTACATAATCAGCAAAAATAAACACAATAAAAAAAATATGATGCTATACCATCTTCTCATATATTGGCAATGTTACACAAGATTATATTTGATTTTCTAAGGCCATTTTTGCTCTTTGCAGTTCATTTAAATATGGCATTTTTTATTGTGGTATCAATAACTTTATATAAAGCTAAGTACTCAATCACTGAGCGTGTGGGAGAAAGTTGAGTGAATACGAGCAATTCTAAATTGAGCACATGCCTTGAATGACAACTAGGCCAAATTGAAATTGTTCAGAGATAAATCATGTATCTGCTTTGCTTCAATAAATAAACCCCAAACTGTTAAATATGCTGGTTTCACATCAAGATGAGGAAGAAATAAAGAGAATGAAATATTTCCTTAGGTCATGACGTTGAATTTTAATTCTTCGACTTCACTGAAATTGACAGGCCCAGGAACCGATCTTCCTGCCGAGTCGGGCGACATTGTTCTTTTATGGAGACAAATGAAGTGCGCCGAGACACGAGAATTTGATGTTTGCTTCCCAGCTTCTTAGAACAATGCATGTTGGAACAGTGGAGTTTAAAACCAAACCGTGAAAAGTTAGTGACTGAATCCATCAAGAAAAGATTCCACTGTTCAGTCACTAGCTGCCGCACTGCCTTCCTCCGATTCCTTCTGCACAGTTTGCAGCACAGAGCTGCGGCTGTCAGCCTTCAGTGCAGCTTCCTGCGTAGACATTCTGGTTCCCCTGTCAAGGCAAATGTCCCCAGTTCATCTTTCCTGAGAGAGAGAGGGAAAAAAGGTATGCTGATTCAATTCAGAGGGTTGAAGGCCTAGCACCGTCACCCGGTCTCTGTGGCATCTGGGATGAAGTCACATTGGTAAAGGCACACTTTTGCCTTGTGGAACGTGGGGCTCCTTCTAAGCCCCAGAGGGAAAGTGTGCAGATGAGCTCCTCCTGTGCTTCTTCCCTCTGAGGTGCCTCTGGTCTCCAGGAAGGAGCTTCCCTCATGCAGTAACATCACCGCTGGCCCCAGAAGGGCTCTTCTGAGGGCTTCCACTTGCTGGAACCTTTGACACAGGAATTGGTGCTGCGGCAGAAGGGCAAGTAGTCGCTGGCGTCTTAGGAGGTGATGAGGTAAGACTACCCGGCCTTCTCTGATCTACTGCGTCCTTTGTTTCTGTATAGAACCCGGGCCATTGGGTGGATCAGCGGGTCCTACTTCTGATTCTTGAAATCACAACCGTAGCAAAATGTCATTTGGCAAAATTTCGAACTCTACTTACATTTCAAATGCCCCAGCACTATGGTGTCACTGCGACGCTTCACGCTTCCCTGTGATTCCTCTATCCAGCTCCTCAAGAAAGCTCAAAGACCTGTTGCCCCGCAGAAGCTCTCCATCTCCGTCAAGGTCAATGCTCAGACACTCAAGAAAAGGACGGCCGACAGTTGCCAGCTTATATCGGAAAATGATTCTCTTCTCCCCGGAATTTCTTTTTTATGTTATTTCCTTACTCTCTGATATGTTTTAAAATATTCTTTATTTGTAGTTTATTTGCCTTTTTTGGTTGTTGCCATGGAAGTGTTGGCTTGCCAGGACCTGCTGCATCCTGCGGCAGACCAGAGCTATTGCGTTTGCCTTCGCGCGCGGACCGGTGTCTGCCCCTCCCCGCTCAGGCCTCCGCTCCGTACAGCACAAGGGGAAGCTGACGCCATGCAGTCTCTTCGCTGAAAGACAGAAACCAACATAAAGCTGTGCTTTGTAGAGTGTGGATGCAAACTAATCATTTTCATGGATACACAGGGTGAGGCAAACGTAGGTTTACAGTTGTTCATACGGACAATAATACAATAACTAACAAATAACAGTGCAAGAATAAACTTTGTGTTTTGCATACTCACAGGCAGGTAAACCTACTTTTGCCCCCTGCCCCGTATATTTGAAGATACTACAAAGAGGCACAAAACTGCTTTAAAAAATCAAAAGCACACGAAAAAGCAAAGGTTGAAAGTTGTCTAGTTGTCAACCTATCTTTTCTAACAGTGATAAGAGGAATTCCAAAAGTTTAAATACATATTGTTAATTGATACTGATATATATTTTTATTAATGTAATTATTAGTAAAATGTTTAGGAACTTACTTTCCAACTTCATTTTGTCCTTTAAACTTTGAGCCGCAGGGCCGTCGACCGGGGAAAGACTGGCGTGTGCTGTGTTCAGCAATCCCCACCGGCCCACCGGCCCCACGCACACTCCGCCCACACGGAGTGCGCTCAGTCGCATGTTGCTTTACGGGCACACATCAGTACCTTTACCGATTATTCTGTGACTTTTCAAATAAACTTTGTATTTTGGAATAATTTGAGATTTACAGAAAAGTTGCAAAAATAAGAGTTCCCATATACCTCTCATCCAGGTTCTTGTAACGTCAGCATCTTACATTCCCAGGGTGCATTTTTCAAACGAAAAGCCAACATTGGTATGTTGATATTAACTTAACTTCAGACTGTGTTCAGATTTCAATTGTTTTCCAATAATGTCAGTTTTCTGTTTTATGATCTAATCTAGTATACCACATTGCGTTTAGTGTTTTGTGGTTTTATAATTGATGTTTTATGAAGTTTCACTTTCTAAACTCAGTGTCCTGTTTGTGCTTCTATATGTTTATTTAATTTTCATTTAGGAATTGTTTTTGAGTGCCAAAATGCCATGTATTTCATACTCCAAGCTCCTAGGCAGGCCTCTGAAGACTATTTGTCCCTTATTTATGACACTATATATTAAAGTAACTGAAAAACTTCAAAATAATGCTTACTTTGTGCAGAGTCCATGAACTCTAACCATAACACATAAGTGTCAAGCTTGAGCAATAAATTTTGATTGATTTTGAAATTCCATTTAAGGTATTTTTTCCTAAATGGAATCTCATGGGAAATATTTTAAAATATTATTTTATAAAAAGTTGTTTCCTATGTGATCTGAAAGTTCTTTTGGTAGATTTTCAGTAAAATATCTGAAAATTTAAATATTATTTTAGATTGTCAGAATGATGGATTTTTAAATGATTTTATTACAGTGATATATCACTCAAGTTTATGGAACTCCAAACATTATTTTTTTTTCACTTTAACTAAACAACTGACATTTTTGTTTTGTTCGTTTCCTTGTGTGTACTCTACTCTGAGGCACTTTCAAATTTATATATTTTTTTTAAAAAGTCTTTTATTTGGGAGCCATTAGTGAATGTGCCTGAACCATTATATTCAATGAAATAAGCATTGGGTGATTGGAGATTAAATAAGGGAATGGTTCATGGTTCCATTAAAAGCACCAAGATATTCCTGGAAAAGCTATGAAAAAATGCTTTTCCATTAAGGAGAAGCACTTATCAGTGCTGCTAGGCCGGTAAAGACTGTCTACTCTAACATAAAGCAGGCATTTTGTATAACATCCATGAGGAGGGCATTAGGCTTGATCATAGCATAGCTCTCTGCCAGGTAGAACTCCCACTTCTGAAAGTAACTTTGTAACTCTCATCAGCCACAGATGCCTGCAAAGCTTGGCATCGGTTCAAGGGGCAGCCATGACTCTGATTAAAGGTCTGGGCTTAGAGATCCATTTGGAAAGGTTTGGAACTGACATGATTTAGCCTAAAGAGAAAATTGCTTAAGCATGGGTCGCACACTGGTGACTTGAAGCCTTCTTGTGTTTGGCCCAGTGTGTTTTGTTTGTTTCTAATATTTGAATTAGCTGTTGAACTCTTAAATATTGGGGTTTCACTATAAAATTTTGAAATGCCCCCATTTCTACACGTTAATAACAAGCTAGGTGTGAGTAGCAGGCCCTTTTTGGCTGGGACGTGCCCTGCCCAGCTGCACAGAGTCCCCTTCGCACACAATGGTTTCCTCGCCCTGCGACTACCAGGTACACAGCTGCTCTCCTTTGATGAAAAGGCTCTGTTTCCCCCGTGCTGGTCAGAGCAGGAAAAGGAACTGTGTTTGTGGAGGCAGTTTTCTTCATTCACTGATGTTCTGAACTGACCCGGAGGATGTTTCCCAGAGGTTAGTGTCCCACTCCTCTGACTTTAACATTGGAGTTGAGATATGACTCCAAACACAGTGATTTTTACCTATAAATTCCTTTGACCTGATTGCTTGCAGTGATGGGTCAGTGGTTTTAAGCCCAGGCCCTGTAGCTAGACTACATCCGCTTACATTCCTCTATTTACAATTCTGTGTCCTTAGGCAAGTTACTTAACCGTGCTCTGCCTCAGTTTCCTCGACTGTAAGAGCAGAACAAAGATAGAAGCTACATCGCAGAATCGTTGCAAGGGTCCTGAGTCAATCACAGAGAGCACTGAAAACAGGCCCCGGTGCGTGTGATGTGTCACGTCGCGTTAGCCCTTGCGGTTGTTACTCACGTCCCGGTTGTGCTAATGTATATGTGCTATATGTTGCTCACATTGTCTCCTAATTTGTAAGTGGCTGGTAAAAAGACATTCGTCGCCATGTCTGGCCTTTAGCCACACTTTGTACCTCCCATGGTCTGTACCACTTCCAGGGTTGGACCATATACTTGCATGTTGAAGGAGGAAAATAATTATGGTGAATAAAACATTCAGAAATGACAAGGACCTCAGAGATCATCTAGTCCAGGATTTGGCAAATTCCTTCTGTAATGGGCCAGATTGTAAATATTTTGGTTCTGTGGCCATATGGTGTCTGTATGGCAACCACTCAAACCCTGCTGTTCTGGCTCAAGAGCAGCCCGAGACAATGGGGAATGAATGGGCGTGCTGCGCTCCACTAACACTTTATTTATGGACACAGAAATTTGAATTGCATATAATTTTCACATGTGAAATGTTCTTCTCTTTCCCCCAACCATTTAAAAATATAAAAACCATTCTTAGCTCACAAGCTATAAAAAACAGGTGTAGGGCCACATGTGGCTGACCCCTGACATAGCCCAAAGTTTGCAAACTCCAGTGTTGTCACCCGGGAATTCTACCTGGAAATTTTCTGTTGAAGAGTGAAGCTACCTGGGCCCCACTCCAAACCCACTGAATAAAAATCTCTGGATGGCGAGCAACGGAACCTTTACTGTGAACACGTGTATATCCCCACCAGTGGGACTCCAGAAACCACACTGTGAGCAACTACCCCAGGCCTTCAAGTGAATGGAGACTTCGGGGCCGCCTTGCCGATCTAGAAATGATTTATGAAGGCTGGGTTTAACAAGGACCATGTTGCAAAAGTGAATGGGATTGCTTGTGACCTAAGTTATTTAAATTTGTTCTTTTCATTCTTTTATTTTTATTATCAAAGTCTCTTGTCAACTGAAGGTCATCATTTTCTTCTATTGTGTTGGAAGGATGTGGTAGTGCCTTCGAATTACCCTAAAATAACTGCACATTGGAGAAACGTTATTTAGTGTTTTCGTTAAGGTAGAACAGGTGTATATTTATGGGTACATTCTTTGAGGTGACAAAAAAATAAAATAAAATCTGAGCAAAATTAAATGGCCTGGTGAATAAATTCTGTTGGGTGCTTAATTGAAACAGTGTGCCACTGTGTAAAGAAGGCATTTGAGTGACACGCACTGCCTTAGAGGAGGGACGTCCATCACATACCAATAACCAAAAAACAAAACAAAACAAATGCAGAGTAATGTGTACAATAGGATTCCATTTTCATTTAAAAAGGTCATACATTGGTGACATTGGTTACCTCAGGCAGGGGGAAGTAGAGAATAACAGATTATGTTTTTCTTTAAACCTGTCTTCATTGTTTAATTATAGGAATAATTTGAAATGAAAATAATTAATAGAAACAAAAGTCCTAATAACCATTATTATCTATTTCGGATAAGAACCTATTTCCCTCATGGGAAAGAAAAGTCAGCTTTGAGACTCAGCAATGCGGGCAGAGTGGAAATTTTTAATTTGTAATGTAAATCTGGTTGCAAAATTACAAAAGTATCATCTCTTTTCCTAACTTGAGTCAACCATTCCAAAGAATCTTGCTACAAAGAGAAAAATCCATCTTCTCTTCCCTCATTTGAAAATAAATTTCTGTTGTTTAACAGTTATGGTATTTTGTTATGGCATCCTGAGTAGACTAAGACACACTATGGTTCTGAAAAATCTTGGGGTGAATCTAACTCAGGCACAGACAGAATCTAACATTAGACTCTCTCTGTCCCCTCCCTGCCTCCTCTCTCCCTCCTTCCCTCCCTCTATCCCTTTGCCCACTCTTGTTTCTGCTTTTCAGTGAACTGACTTCCTTCTCAGTTCAGCGTCCTCTATATGCTCCCACCCCACTCCCCACTCAAGGCCGACGTATCGATTTTAAGTCACCAGCTGATTCTGGTGATTGCAGTGCAGGAGCCTAAAGAAATCCCAGGGGGAAGAATGTTTCTCTTTTCCCACACTTCTAACAAAAGGGTTGCCAATGAGCGTTACTGGGCTAGCTTGGGTCGGATACCTATCCTGAAACCAATCATTATGGATTGGCTAAGCCTGCCTGGGTTACCTATCGCCCCCTAGAGCAGGCAGCCTGGGGTCGGCCCCTTTTGAACCATTGGCTGTGAGTGGAGGAGGGTGGCTCCCCAGAATGAAATCCAGATGGCTGCACCAGAAGACAGAAAAGAACGCCAGGCAGGCCATGCTGGTAAGTTCACCACAGTCTTGTCAACTGTCTACTAGGCCTTTAATGCTCAATGACTTGGGAGTTTGTAAAAACTAGGTGCCAGAGGCGTACCTTCAGCGATTCTGGTTAGATGCTTTACTCAGAAGCCTTTCTAGGGTGCAGAAACCAAGGGCTCTAGTCTGAAATACTTTCCTTTTTTATTTGGTAACTTAATTCTGAGATTTAGTGTGTTTAGGTATAAATTATTGAAAACTGAGAGTGTGATATTTTGATTACATATGTATTTGGTCTTTGTCCCATATGTAGCACAGAGTTGCTAAAATCTCTTTACATTGGAATATTTTAAGTGATAAGGGCAATAAAGGTGTTCTAATATTCCTAACAAACCCCTTTCAACCACAGCTGAAACTATGTTAGTTAATCAAATGGCTTTTGTAAGCACCTAAGGATGGGGTCCGTTGCCAGGGTAACTAATATAATTAGAGGGTTGAAGGTTCAGTCCCACTCCCACCACTGGGGAGCAGGGAGGGGCTGGAAGTTGAAAAATCTCCAATGGCCAATTATTTAATCAATCATGCCTGTGAAATAAAGCCTTCATAAAAACCTAGAATAGCAGGGTTCGGAGGGCGATGGGGTCTGTGAACACGTGGAGGTTTGGGGAGAGCGGCAGACTCTGAGAGTAAGAAAGTTCCTGCCCTTTCCCTATACTTTACCCCATGCACATCTTCCATCTGGCTGTTCCTGAGTTATATCCTTTTATAATAAACTGGTGATCTAGTAAGTAACATGTTTTTCTGAATTTTGTCAACTGCTCTAGCAGATTAATTGAACCCAGTGTTTGGGGTGGGTGTGGGGAGGTTGTTGGAAACGTCGACCTGTAGCTGGTCAGTCAGAAGCACAGGTGACAATCTGGACTTTGATTGGTATCTGAAGGGGCAGGGTCACCTAGTGATAGCCCTTAATCTGTAGGGCCTGGCGCAGTGTCTGGGTAGACAGTGTGGGAACTGAGCTGAACTGGAGGCTAGCCAGCCGATGTTGAAGTGCATGTTGGCAGTGTGGGAACACCTCCACCGCACGCCCATTGGAATCGGTGACCAGAACTCGTAGGGAGACTCCCAGCTCAACCACTTTTTAATGTATGTATAAAATACTCCTACTAAAATGCAGCGGTGTACCAAAACGATGACATTTCTTTTCCTAAAAACTGGTAGAACTAGTAAGTGAAGGAATGGAACTCTCTTTGAGAAACAAATGATAAGCTACACAGTCAGTGGGTTAGAACACAGTACACAGAGCAAACCAAAGGAGGCAGAATGAGGTTGAGGCCAGCAGCAGGGCGCGTATGCAGTGCACTCCTAGGACTTTAATTTTGTGACTTATCAGGTATATGTGGTGCTGACAATGCTCACTTCCAACAGGAAAAGACCTGTGCTGTATTTTTCACCCACGCACAATTTACTCCAAGTGTTGATCACTGCTAAATGTGCTAATTTTCGCTGCCATTGACGCCATTTTTCTTCATTTCTGGGGTTTTGTTTCGTTTTGGTTTTTGCCAAATAAACATGGAAACAAAATCTATAAATGAAAGGAAGAGTAGAGTAAGAACGAAGAGAAAAAAGAATAGAGAGCAGGGAAGGCAGTGAAACCTCATTCTGCTAAATCGCCTAGCAGAAGCACTAGCATGGACATTCAAAAATAAAGAAACAGAGCAAACCTCATTTGTGAGAACAGTCACTCGGTTTCCAGGAGCACCTAAGCATCTGTGAACATTCACACTAAAGAAGTGTGAGATCTTTTTTTAATTGTATTTTTCCATTACCATTTACTCACCTTATACACCCCTCCCCCCATATCACCACACTGTTGTCCATGTCCATGAGTCCTTTTTCCTTTTTACTCAGTCCGTCCACCCCGTACATTCCCCTCTTAGCTGTCACCCTGCTCTCTCTCTATGAGTCTGTCTCTATTTTGCATGTTAGCTCAGTTTGTTAATTAGATTCCACATACGAGTGAAATCATATGGTACTTGTCTTTCTCTGACGGGCTTATTTCACTTAAGATAATGTTTCCCAGATCCATCAACACTGTCACAAAGGGTAAAACTTTCTTCTTTTTCAAGGCTGAGTAGAATTTCATTGTGTAAATGTCCCACAGTTGTTTTATCCGCTCATCTACTGATGGACACTTGGGCTGCTTCCAAATCTTGGTGATTGTAAATAACACTGCAGTGAACATAGAGGTGCTTATGTTCTTTTGAATTCGTGTTTTGGGTTCCTTCAGATACATTCCCAGAGATAGAAGAACTGTGGGTCAAAAGGCAGATCCATTTTTAAATTTTTGAGGTATCTCCATACGGCTTTCCACAGTGGCTGCACCAGTCTGCATTCCCACCAACAGTGCAAAAGGGTTCCCCTTTCTCCACATCCTCACCAGCACTTGTTGTTTGTTGATTTATTGAAGATAGCCATTCTGACCTGTGTGAGATGGTATCTCATTGTGGTATTGATTGGTGTTTCTCTGATGATTAGAGATGCTGAGCATCTTTTCATATGTCTTTTGGCCACCGGTATGTCCTCTCTGGAGAAGTGTCTATTCAGATTTTTTGCGCATTGTTTAATTGGGTTGTTTGTTTTTTTTGGTGTTGGGTTTTATACATTCTTTATAAATTTTGGATATTAACTTCTTATCAGATGTATCAGTGAATATGTTCTCCCATTCTGTATGTTGTCTTTTTATTTTATAGCTGATTTCCTTTGCTGCACAAACACCTTTTAGTTTGATGTAGTCCCATTTGTTTATTATTTTTCTTTTGTTTCCCTTGCCTGGGGGGATATATCCAATAAAATATTGCTATGAGCAATGTCTGAGATTTGGCTGCCTATGTATTCTACTACAATTTTTATGGTTTTGGGTCTAATATTTAAGTCTTTGATGCATTTTGAATTTATTCTTGTGTGTGGTGTAAGAAGGTGGTGTGGTTTCATGTTTCTGCACATCTGTCCAATTTTCCCAACACCATTTATTGAATAAACCATCTTTAGCCCATCGTATATGCTTGCTTCTATATTAATTGACTGTAAAGGTGTGGGTTTATTTCTGGGCTCTCTATTCTGTTCCATTGATCTACATGTATGTGTTTATGCCAGTACCAGGCTGTTTTGATTACTATGGCCTCATAGTAATGAGTATAGTTTGGTATTAGGTAGCATAATTCCTCCAACTTTGTTTTTCTTTCTCAGGATTGTTGTTGCTTTGCAGGGCCCTTTGTAATTCCATATAAATTTCCAAAATATTTTTTCCAGTTCTGTGAAATACATCATTGGAATCTTGAGAAGAATTGGGTTGAATCTATAATTGCTTTGGGTAGTATGGACATTTTAATGATGTTAACTCTTCCTATCCATGAACACGGTATGTGCTTCCACTAATTTGTATCTTTTTCTACTCTTTCTTCAGTGTCTTATAATTTTCTGAGTACAGGTCTTTTACATCCTTGGTTAGGTTTATTCCTAAGAATTTTATTCTTTTTGAAGCAATTGTAAATGAGATTAAAAAAAATTCCCTTTCTGTTTGTTATTGGCATATAAAAATAAAACTGGTTTTGGAAATTAATTTTGTATCCTGCTACTTTACTGAATTCATTTATCAGTTCTAGTAGTTTCTTGGTGGGATCTTTGGAATTCTCTATGTATAGTATCGTGCCATCTGCAAATAAAGACAGTTTTACTTCTTCCTTTCTGCTCTGGATGCCTTTTATTTCTTCTTGTCTAATTGCTGTGGTTAGGACTTGCAGTACTATGTTGAATAAGAGAGGTGAAAGCAGACATCCCAGTCTTAAGGGGAATGCTTGTAGTTTTTGTGTGTTGAGTATGATGCTGGTAGTGTGTTTTTCATATATGGTCTTTATTATGTTTACGTATGTTCCCTCTAATCACACTTTGCTGAGAGTTTTCATCATAAATGAGAGTTAGATTTTATTAAATGCTATTACTGCATCTACTGATATGACCATGTGGTTTTTATCCTTCCATTTGTTTATGTGGTGAGTCATATTTATTGATTTGCAAATGTTGTACCACCTTTGCATTACCAGAATAAATTCTACTTGATCATGGTGTGTGATCTTTTCAATACATTGCTCTATTAGATTTGATATTTTGTTGAGAATTTTAGTGTCTCTGTTCATCAGGGATATTAGCCTGTAATTTTCTTTCTTTGTAGTATTTTTATCTGGTTTTGGAATTAGGATAATGCTGGCCTCATAAAATGAGCTAGGGAGCCTTCCCTCCTTTTGAATTTTTTGGAATACTTTGAGGGGGAGTGTTGTTAGTTCTCAGAATGTCTGATAAAATTCTCCTGTGAAGCCTAGTCCAGGTGTTTTGTTTGTTGGGAGTTTTTGATTACTGCTTCAACTTCACCAGATATATCTATCTATTCAGGTTCTCTAATTCTTCCTGATTTAATTTTAAAAGGTATGTTTCTAGGAATTTATCCATTTCATCCAGGTTGTCCAGTTTGATGGCACATAGTTGTTCATAATATTTTCTTACCATCCTTTGTCTTTCTTTGGCTTCAGGTGTTGTGTCTCCTCTTTCTATTCTGATTTTATTTATTTGGGTGCTTTCTTTTTCTTTTCTTGATGAGTCTGGTTAAAGGTTTGTCAATCTTGTTTATCTTTTCAAAGAACCATCACTTGGATTCATTGATATTTGGTATCATTTTTTAGACTCTATTTTGTTTATTTCTCCTCTGATCTCTATTATTTCCTACCTTCTACTTACTCTGGGCTTTGTTGTTCTTTTTTCCAAGTTCCTTTAATGGTAAAGTTAGATTGTTTATTTGAGCTTTTTCTTGTCTTTTTTTTTTTTTTTTTTTTGAGAAAGGTCTATAATGCTATGAATTTCCCTGTTAGGATTGCTTCCCCAGTGTCCCACAGATTTTTGGATTGCTGTGTCCTCATTTTCATCGGTTTCAAGGTATATCTTGAATTCTTCCTTGATCTCTTCATTGACTCATTTATTGTTTAATAACATGTTATTTAGCTTCCATGCCTTTGTGTACTTTTCAGAGTTCTTCTTGTGATTGATTTCTAGTTTCATAGCACTGTGGTCAGAGAAAATGCTTGATATGATTTCTTTTAAAAATATATATATCTTATTGATTATACTATTACTGTTGTCCTATTTTTTTCTCCCCTTTATTCCCCTCAGCCTTGCACCCACCTTCCACCCACATCCCCCACCCTTAGGTCATGTCCATGGGTTGTACATATAAGTTCTTTGGCTGCTCCACTTCCTATATTATTCTTAACCTCCCCCTGTCTATTTTGTACCTACCATTTATGCTTCTTATTCTCTGTACCTTTTCCCCTGTTCTTCTCCCCACCAACCGCTGATAACCCTCCATGTGATCTCCATTTTTGTGATTCTGTTCCTGTTCTAGTTGTTAATTTTTGTTTTTAGGTTCAGTTGTTGATAGTTGTGAGTTTGTTGTCATTTTACTATTCATATTTTTGATCATATTCTTTTTCTTGGATAAATTCCTTTAACATTTCATATAATAAGGGCTTGGTGATGATGAACTCCTTTAACTTGACCTTATCTGGGAAGCACTTTATCTGCCCTTCCATTCTAAATGAAAGCTTTTCTGGATAGAGTCAACTTGGATGTAGGTCCTTGCCTTTCATGACTAGGAATACTTCTTTCCAGCCCCTTGTTGCCTGTAAGGTTTCTTTTGAGAAATCACCTGAGTCTTATTGGCACTCCTTTGTAGGTAACTCCTTTTCTCTTGCTGCTTTTAAGATTCTCTCTTTATCTTTAATCTTGGGTAACTTAATGACCATGTGCCTTGGTGTGTTCCTCCTTGGGTCCAACTTCATTGGGACTCTCTGAGCTTCTTGGACTTCCTGGAAGTCTGTTTCCTTTGCCAGATTGGGGAAGTTCTCCTTCATTATTTGTTCAAATAAGTTTTCAATTTATTGTTCTTCTTCTCCTTCTGGCACCTCTATGATTCAGATGTTGGAGCATTTAAAATTGTCCTGGAGGTTCCTAAGTCTCTCCTTATTTTTTTGAGTTCTTATTTCTTCATTCTGTTCCAGTTGAATGTTTATTTCTTCCTTCTGTTCCAAATCATTAATTTGAGTCCCTGTTTCCTTCCCTTCACTGTTCATTCCCTGTATATTTTTCTTTATTTCACTTTGCATAGCCTTCACTTTTTCCTCTATTTTGTGCCCATGCTCAACTATTTCTGTGAGCATCCGGATTACCAGTGTTTTGAACTGTGCATCTGATAGGTTGGCTATCTCTTCATAGCTTAGCTCTATTTTTGGAGTTTTGATCTGTTCTTTCATTTGTGCCATATATATATATATATATATATATATATATATATATATATATATATATATATATATTTTGTCTCAGTGTGCCTGTAACATTGTAGGGATCAAAGACTTAGGTATTTTCCAGCGTGAGGCAACCCACATCGCTGCGTTGTGATGCTGCATGTGGGGAAGGGGTCTAAGAGGGAACAATAGCACTTGATCAGCTCTCTGCTGGTTTTCAGTCACTTCCTCTTGTACCCACAAGCAAATTGGGCCTTTCTGGTGCTGATTCCTGGGTGAGTGGTTTTGTGGACATTCTAGGACCCTGTGGGTCTCTCCAATGAGCTCTCCTGTGAGGCTGGGAGTTTCTACTGCTGCCACAACCCCACAGGTTTTTTTCTGCCAGAGGTTTTGAGGCTTCCTTTTCCCACCTTGGAAATTTGGGTTGGGCTGTCTGTGTCAGTTGTTCCTCCTGGTTTATCCACATGCAAATGTGGGACTACCTGGTCCGCCACCAGCTGCCTCACCCAGTCTACCAGTCACCATCTTGCCCACCCAGTCCTCCAGCTGTCACCTTTCCAGGAGTCCTCTCCGCCCTGGCTGCCCATCTCCACCCTTCCTACTGGTCTGAATGAATGTTTCTTTGTTAACTCCTTGGTTGTTGGACTTCCATACAGTTTGATTTTCTGGCAGTTCTGGTAATTTTTTTTTTAATTTGTTGTTCTTTTGGTTGTGCGAGGAAGCAGTGTATCCACCTAGGACTCCATCTTGGCCAGACTGATTTCAATCTTCTTAAATTTATTAAGACTTGTTTTGTGTCATAACATGTGTTCTATCTAGAAAATGTTTCATGTGCATTTGAAAGTATGTATATTCTGCTGCTTTAGGGTGGAATGCTCTGAAGATATCAATTAAATCCATTTGATCTAGTGTGTCATTTAAGGCTACTCTTTCCTTATTGATTTTCTGTCTGGAAGACAGAAGATCGAAGTTGATTGGGTATTAAAATCCCTAAGGCTGCATTTCGGTTGATCTCTCCCTTTATGTCCATCAAGACTTCCTTCACATATTTAGGTGCTCCTCTGTTGGGTGCATAAATGTTAACTAGGGTTATATCCTCTTATTGGATTGTTCCCTTTATCATTATGTAGTGTCCTTCTTTGTCTCTTACTATAGCCTTGTTTTCAAAGTCTATTTTGTCAGATATATGTACTGCTACCCCACCTTTTTTTCCTTTCCATTTGCCTGATATATCTTTTTCCATCCCTTTACTTTTAATCTGTGTGTCTTTCAATCTGAAATGGGTCTCTTGGAGGCAACATATACATATGGGTGTTGTTTTCTTATCCATTCAGCAACCCTATGTCTTTTGGTTGGAGCATTTAAACCACTTAAATTTCAATTGATTATTGATAGGTGTGTGCTTAGTGCCATTTTTTTGTTAAACTACTTTCCTCTTTTTTTTTTTTTCCTTCTTCTTCTTAAAGCAAGCCCTTTAACATTTGTTTCAGTACTGGTTTGATGTTAACAAGCTCCTTTAGCTTTTTCTTGTCTGGGAAGCTCCTTATTTCTCCTTCGATTTTAAATGATAGCTTTGGTAGGTAAAGTAACCTTGGTTTTAGGTCTTTGCTTTTCATCACCTTGAATATTTGAAGCCACTCCCTTTTGCCCTAAATGTTTTCAATGAGAAATCAGATGAAAGTCTAATTGGTCTCTCTTGTAGGTAACTACCTGCTTTTCTCTTGTGGCTTTTAGGATTCTCTCCTGAGCTTTAGGCCTTGCCATTCTAATTATGATGTATTTTGGTGTAGACCTCTTTGGGTCCAAATTGTTTAGGACTCTCTGAGCTTCCTGGACTTGTGTGTCTTTTTTCTTTACCAGATTAGGGAAGTTTTTGGTCATTATTTCTTCAAATAGGTTCTTGATCCCTTGCTCAATCTCTTCTGGTATTCCCATGATGTGGATGTTGTTATGCTTCATGTTGTCCCAAAGATTTCTTAAACTCTCCTCATTTTTTAAAATTATTTTTTCTTTTTTGCCACAATACTTGGGTGTTTTTTTCCTACCTTGTCTTCCAAATCACTGATTTGATCCTCTGCTTCATCTAACCTACTGTTTATTCCTTCCATTGTATTATTTATTTCAGTTATTGCATTCTTTATTTCTGGCTGGTCCTTTTTTATGGTTCTTATGTCTTTTATTCATGCTGTTGAGTATCCTTATAATCATTGCTCTAAACTCTCTATCTGATAAATTTATTGCCTCCATTTCATCTAATTATTCTTCTGGAGAATTCTCTTGTTCTTTCATTTTGGGCTGGTTTCTTTGTCTTCCCATTTTAGCTTCATCTTTGTTTGTTTCTATGTAGTAGGTAGATCTACAAAGACTCTGGTGCAGGCCTATGTCAAACCCTGCCTTTGAGTGGCCTTGGGAAACCTGTTTGGAGCTATCAGTGATATATAGTATGTGTCTCTCTCTCTGTTGGGCCTTTTTGTGTGCAGAAAGAACCAGAGTGTGCACCAAGGCTAACTTTTATCTACACTGGGCCCAGCAGAGGGTAAGCTAAAGTCTCAGAGTTCCCAGCCATCTGTCTCTGCCTGTAGGCTTTCTGTAGAGTTTACCAGTCAATGTCTTCCCATTTCACTCCTAGCAGCAGGGCTTAAGCACCACAGGGTGGGGCAGAGTAATTCCTGAGGGCATGCTATTGCTTGTCCTCAGGCTGATGCCATTCAGGAGAAGAGTGTTCTGTTTGAGAAAGAGGGCCTCTGCCATATGGAGAATGACTTGGCACAGGGATCGTGGCAGTTGTTCCTTTAGTTTTCTCCCCAGTGCCACAAACCCCAGACTCTCCTCACACATCTCTAGTCCATGCTGCTGGAGCCCAGGGTAAGTGACTGCAAACAGAATTTTGTGCATTGGCCCTTTAAGTGGCTCTCTGCATCTCCAGCCATCTCTCCCTGGTGAACAGAAACCTCACTTTTTTCACAGCTGTATGTTATTTTGATTCCTTTCCCCATTCTAGTGCTGTAGACTGGGGAGCCCAGCTTGGGGTATAGACCCCACTCTTCTTCTCAGGGGGGCCCTCCCAGCTGCTGAAATATCCCTCCAGAATTTCCACTGCTGTCCGTGGAAGGCCAGCCAGCCCTCTCACACCCCCTCTGCTCTCCCTATCAGTCTCATTGTGGTGAAGTGGCGTCTTCCATCTGTCTGTGGGTATAAGGCTTCTTTCCAGCTAGTGTTCAGTTGGTTATTCAGGATGATTTTTCTGTAATTTAATTGTAATTCCAGTTTGGTCTTAGGTGGAGGTTAGTGTAGTTCCTAACTAACTCCTCTGCCATCTTGGGTTCAAGAGGTGTGAAATCTTGCTCTGAAACTGTTGAGTGAAGAAATAAATGCAAATGAGTGTTAATTAGCAATGGGAAAATAATTGTGACATTCTCTTACCTGTAAGCAACAGAAAATAATTGTGGCCTTATATTAAACTGAAATGGGGTTTGTCAAAAGAACAACATTTAGCTCATAGAAGCACCATAAAGCCAGAAAATCAGGCTTAGAATGAGGCAGAAATAAGATCAGACCAGAGCCAAAATCATGCTACAAGCCAGTCTAATGAGATCACCATAGCTGCCACCATGGGAATCTGGACCTTGCAGTTCGCTTGTTCAGCCCTGCGTGCTGGGTGCCCTCGCCATGTGCATTCCACGGCCTGCTTTACAAATGTTCAGTGTAAAAAGTGATTCCCGAATAGCAATTCCATTATGTAAAGACAGTTAACTGTAACCAACTTGTTTGTATTTAACATATCTAGAGAATGAGCCCTCAATCAACGTCTAATAAAAATGAAAATGCTTATATTTTATCACCCAGTAATTCCACTTTGGAGTATACGTCCAGGTGAGACTCAGAATGCACAAGGAGCTATGTATCCAAAGATGTTCATTGAAGTGTAATGGTCCTCTTCAGTCCTCTCAGCAGTGGCCTAAGTGAGCAATTGAAGAATGCTTATAAGCTATCAAATGACTTAAAATATTTTCTAAAAAATCAGTTTGAATCAGAAGAGGGATTCTGAATATTTGTGAAAGCCTGGAGCCCTGGGAAAAAACCAATAAAATAGCGTATGACAAAGGTACATTTTTTCCTTCACTTTTCAGGAGGACAGGATGAGGAAATCCTGACTTGTGGGAGTGTTTCCTAGGAAAATAACTTGAGGGGTCTGAGTCAATCACAAGCCTAAAATGCAGGTAACACAACTGCTGACTTAGCTCTGCTCTCAGGTGACGCCTGGGCCTCGTTTTCAGTTCAGGAGGAGGTGCACTGACAAACTGGAAAACCTGCACAGGGAGATCGAGTGATAAGTGTGCTCATTATATAAAAAAATAGTTGAAGGAGGCAGTAACATTTGGCTGAAAACAGTGAACAAAGAAAGATATAACCATCCTTTTATATTATGTGGAAGAGAGGGGAAAAAACTTAAAACCACAGAATTTCAGCTAATCTGTAGTCCTCCATGGGATAAAACACGAACAATGGATAGAAATTACATAAATATAGACTTTGTTTCTATATGAGAATGAACTTTCTAACATCTGTAGGTTTTCAATAGTCAGTGAGCTGGTGAGTGTCTTACTACCAGGTATAATTGAGCAGAAGCGTGATGGCTATCTTATCATTCTATTGAGTGAGAGGCTTTACATATTTAAAATTTCCTTCTTTATCTTTTGCATTCATTTTTTTTTTACTTTTCAAATGAGAAAATTGGCCTACAGAGCAAAGAAGAAAGAATACTAAAAGTTTTGAGAACATACAATATGCAAGATTCTATACCTAACTGAGCGTAGTCAGAAGCCATGGATATGTTTACAAAATAACCTTATTTTTGCCTCCCTTTCTTTCTTGATTTCTACTCAGTGGTGCTATGCATTTCCACATTCAGATGAGGTCTTGGCCAGCCTATGATTTCACAAGTTATATTCAGACAATAGTCCTATAGTCACTTCATGTCACAACCATAGTCTAATTTGTAATTTAAAACATCCATTGTTGTGTTATAATCAGAGTTTGACTTAATTTAAGGTGAAAACACTCCTTCCCCCACATCCGCATGGGCCTGAGTCTGCCTTTGGCTGGCTGTTTGCAGTGCAAGAAGGCTCACGGAAGGAAAGACAGGAGCCGAGGAAAGCTCTACTCCACAGGCACTTTTGTGAATGGCTGCGTGTCCTCACATGGTGGTGGAGGTGGGGTTGACACTGACCGGTTTGCTCATGAGAATTTTTGAGGACTCCCTCTCAAAACGCTCCAAGTGCAACTCCCTTGTCATGGGCTGCACCCCTGCTTTGGGTGGGCTCCACTGTCTTCCCCTTCGCCCCTGCCCCAGCTAGTAGAATGACATGTGCCTACCATTTCCTTTTCCTTGCAGACCATGTACTTGAGAGGGGTCCCTTTCAAAACAACTTCAGACAACATCACAACCATTTCTTTCACATCTCATTCCCAGGATCCACACACCTGTACCTTCTACAGGGCAGAGCAGGTGCACTTATGTCTCAGGGGTCCATAAACCTTTCATTTGCTACAGAATGGGGTGGTGTATTTACTTCCCAGGGGCAGCTCTTGTGTTCTCTTGCCATCCACTGCTTTCCGTTGCTCAGGCATGAGATAAGCCAGTCTGGTGGGGCCTAGGAGCACCTATCATGCTCTTTGAGCGGTCACAGTGAAGCCTCTCTGACCTGACCTGATGTTGGGAGGCAGCACTACCACACCCCTCCCCAGGAGGAGGAAAGAGCAGCTCTCACGTGAGAGAGCCTCCTGATACATCCTCCCCAGGCCCCCACTCTTCTGGCCCTTTTTCATCCATGCTCTGAGTGAAGGACCCCTGGGTGAAGGTCTTATGTTTTCTTTGTCGATTTGCATTTTGAAAGCCTCTTGTATACGATATTGTATCCTTGGGTCAAAAATTCCAATTAAAAATCCCCAGTATACTTATTTAGTTCCCAGAAGAAGCCTATTTTATAGGCTCCAATACCCACATTTTACAGATCGGAAAACTGAGGCACAGAGAGATTAAGTCATTTGTCAAGCCACGATCGCACATCTGTCAATCAGGAGACAGGTTATGATTTCAGAATCTGTTATCCACACGTGCCCTGCGTCTGGAGTAGGCGGATCAAACACAAATAGGAGGATCAGCCTACATGCGTACTATTCCCTGGAGCAGGAAGGAAGCTTGTTGCTGCTGAGCATCTGGAACCGAACATGCATTTCCCATCGTTGTATTTCAGTCATTGGCTACTCAAAAGCTCTTTTATAGACCAACATACCCTGATGTGGGCAGAAAGGTAGCGGCTGCATGGGTATGTTATTCAGCCAATTTATCTGTAATATATATAACAAATAAAAATTAATAATAAACATTTACTGAGCACTAAGTGCCAGGCACTATGCTAGGGGTTTTCCCAGATTCTTTCATTCCTTCCTCATAACAACGCAAAATTAGCATTTATCCCATTTTACAGATGAAGAAAGACAGACCCAGGAAAAACTCTGGGAAAAACAGTGAAGACTGAAGACCAGCCTTCTGGTTCCTGTTCCACCATTTACTAGTTCTTGGGGTTTGCTGAACCAATTCCATTATTCCTTATGGCCATATTTCTGCTCATCTATCAAGTGAAAAGAATACCATCTACCCTATTTGCTTTGCAGGGCCTTTGTGAGGTGCAAAGAGACAACGGGTGGGTGAGACCTTTTAGAACTCAGGAAGCACTGTCCACGTGCAGGGAATCATTAAGACTATGCCATTCCCATCTTGGAAAGGCAGCTGCAGCAGGAAATATTGAAAGTTCATCCTCAACCAAGTGTCACCTGACAAGGACCAAAAGAAGTCTGACAGAGAGCAGCTCGCGTGCATGGCAGAAGAGAGCCCGTGTCCTGAAAATCAGTTAAACAGAAGGAAAGGAAACTTAAAATTAAAAAAAAAAAAAAAAGAACCAAAACAGAAAAAAACCCCACCCCTCCACACTAGTGTTGTATTTCTGAGGCAGGGCCAAGTCGGGAAACCTTTGGGATACTTTTGTTGCTCTTGAGCACTATTATAAGGCTTGAAAATGAGAGCCAGGTAGAGGAAAAGAGAATAAGGCCACAAAAGATGAGCAGAGAGAAAAGAGAAGCAAAGCCACAAAGTTAAGGAAAGCTAGCATAACAATACAGAAAAATATGTTTAAATCCACTCAGAAGATTCTAAGATACGACTGGATGTTTGCAAAACACAACAGCTGCTGCATTCCACGGTCTAGAAGAGAAATAATGGAAACTTTCTTTTCTCTTTTCCAACAAGACACAACAAAAGCGGAGCTGATGTAATTAATGAAAAAAAAGATGGCTATGTGAATCAGTGAAAGCACTGAACAACAGAATGGAATGGAACTGAGGTCCACATTTAGGGACAATTCTTTATTTGTCTGCTGTACTTCTTATGCACACCGTGTTCCGCTGGTATTCCTTTCTCCAGGGAGAACACCGGACCAGGTCGGTAAGCAATCCAGCCATGAGTCGTTAGACACTGTGATACAAGCCGTGGGTAGATGGGGTTATTCCTTGAATATCAATTAGAATAGTCCATCTAACTGAAGACTCTCACAATTGAATACTTTAACTTAATGGATCTGTTTTCAAATTCCCTTTAATGGCCCTTCTGTGACCATAATATCTACTTTTCCAGACATCCTAAGTAGAAATCATTATGGACGATGTATGTAGAATCCCCTAAGGGTAGCATATGGAGGAGAGAATGTGGATTGCCAATTTTAACAGCTCTGGAGAGAGTGTTTTTGAATTAAACTTGAGTCTACAGGGATTACAGTTCATTTATGACTGGCAAAACACACCTTCCCAATTCTGAAAGATATATGTGTAGATTTCACAAGTGTTTCCCCAAAACCGTAAGACAAAAAAAGAAAAATCCTTTCCACAAAATGCAAGTTGTATAACTTTTTTGGAATGATGATGTCACTTGTTATTTTGGCAGTATTCTCACTGTAAAATAGGGGATTTTGTAAGGACTGTACCGACTCTGACCCAAGGAAACTTGGTTCAGAGGTTTCATGCTGGGATGTTAGGGTTAGATGGCTGTTCTGAAAAACTTACAGTGGAAGACTAACAAGGCCATCAAGTCTCCAGTATTTTACATATAAGTAAAATTTCCAAAGTATGGAGGGAGGGGACCAGAGCATTGTCAACTGTTTCTTTTGCAAAATAAGAGCAATTTCAATTTCATTTTCATTTTCATTTTCTTCTATTATTCTCTTTTATAACAAAAGATCATTGACAGCACAAACACAGTTTAAAGTACACGAGTAAGTCTTTACATTTAATGTACTTAGCTTCATGAAAAACCTGTTCTTGGCGTACCTTAGTTTTCTCACATCGAGGGGGACGAGCACAAACGCTGTGGCAAACGAGAGCTGCTCTGCAGACCCCCGTCGAAAACCCGTAGCCCGACTCACTTCATTAGCTTCAGTTAGTCCTCCACCCTAAGCTACCATTAACATCTTTTCTGCTTTTTAAATTTCTTTAAGTTCTTCAATCACAGTTTACATTCAATATTATTTCGTAGCAGTTTCAGGGGTGCAGCATGGTGCTTGGACAATCGCACACTTTACAAAGTGTTTCCGCTGATAGTTCCGGTGCCCACCCGACACCACACATAGTGATCGCAGTACTGTTGACTACATTCCCTGTGCTGTACTTGGCATCCCCGTACCATTAGAATCTTATTCAAAAGCTTCCAACATCTAACTAGAAAGCAGGCTTCTATAATTTAGGACAAAATAATTAAATCTTCTAGTGAATATTTACATTTATTGCAGAATGGTGTTTTATTCTGTATTCAACAAATTCAGCAGAATGCAATTTCTTTTTTTAACCCCCATTTTCAAGGACTGATATAGCTAGGAATTTACCCATCTTTGAATAGTTTCTATTGAAACTGTTACCATATCTTGAAATGCTAGTAAACTTCTAATTTACATGCACAGATCAGTTTTAATTTGCCTTTCTTTTTTTCATCATGAATAAGAAAGTTCTTTAAATAACCATTCTTTTTTACAGCTAAATAAAACCATGAACTCCAAGAAACTACTAAGATCGCTTATTTGTTTTGTTTTGTTGAGGGGCTTTATCTTGTATTAAATGTTTAGTCATGGTTGGTCTATAAGAGGAGAGGTAAGAATCCTTATTACTCAGAGATGTTTTGTGTAATATTTTTAATCGGATTTGACCTAATATAAAGAAGGAATATTTTATTAATACTGGTAAAATAGCTTTCTACTGACAGTGAAGGCAAGTCTAAAAATTGAGTTGCATTCTGTACTAAAAACGTGAAAACCTAGATTTGGGCACCTACATCCCAGCACACTTTGCTCTCTTCCTTATCTGTCTGAGAATTAATATCAGCACTGACAGTTTGGAGAAGGAACTGAAGTCCTTCCTCCCCGACACCACAGCCGGCAGCTTCTTGAACATTAAGTTCTTTAAGGGCATGGAAGGAGAGTATCTTTTTTCCCTCCTTACCCTACTACTCTACAAGCCAATGCACGCTGTATTCTGTCCTCCCAAACTAAGCCTGAAATCTCAAACCAGGTAATCTGCATGCAAAAACTATTTTTTTTCCATGGTAAGTTAAATCTGGACAGTAGGAAGAGGGGACGTGCTGATGAAAAGATTTCACTTTCGTACTGGTATCACTTCAGTTGTGTTTGATATTTTTCTCACGTCAAGATTGTGTTCCTCTTTTAATAAGTAAATATCTATCATGCATTGTTTTTGAAATATGAAATATATGTTTTACTTCTCTCTGTAGCTTTTATTCTTGGAAAATAAAACACCGATACGAGGTAGAAAAAGCCAAACTCATTCTTAAAGAAATTATTAAACATAGAACTGGAAACTGCATTAAAACCAGCAGATATCCGTTATCTTTATTCACCATTTACTTTTCAGTTGATGTTGGTAATTTTTCCCCCTGCTTCATAAAAAAGCAGCCACCGTTTGACAAAACTGTCCGTGACTTTGGCTACATCATCCGAGAACCAGTAGAGGTCGCCATCTACCACTTTCTAGCATCTTAGGAAAAGGGGAAAAAATCCTGAATGTTTGCTTGGTTAGTAAAAATGCACAGAGGTCAGAAGTTTTCAATATGAAGCTTTCCTCTTGGAAGCTTTGCATAATTGAACCAATGCTCAAGTCAGAGGAAAGTATAAATAAAAATAATGGATACAAGATGTTGATGTTGTAGAACTTCAAAAAACAGAATTTCTTAGAAATTACATAAAAATTCTTCTGGTTGACTTAGTCAATACAAATCTTTCTTTATGTTAAAATGTTGGAATGAAAACCTCAAAAAGTTATCAAGTCTCAACATAGTGAAATCTGTGTATTTGTAAACCTGTGTATTTTGTGGTCTCTTTCTACCACTGTGTTTGGAACCTTACAAATCTCAAAGGTTTCGTTTTGCACCAACTTACTCTGTGGCTTTCATTCTATATATTCAATTTTTTAAAGGTACTAGCTTTCTCAACTGCACAATACAAGTGAACTTGCCTCAGTGCCAGAGTAACTAGTGGCTATCACAGTTCAGAAAGAATATTGAAGCTTTGATACGTAATTCCTGCTGCTGGGTTTCTCAGAGATAGTTTAGAGTTTAATTTATTTCCTTTAAGGCATGACTGAATTGAGAGGAAATGATATTATAGTTTGGAGATAGAATGTCCATGGATCTTGAAATAATAAAAGATCTTCCCTTTAGACGACGGAATAAGCTTAAGCTTGGCAATTGTCGAATGGACAAATGGCTAGACATGTAGTGATATACAGCTCAAACTAAGGACAGTTTTTTCTATAAGCAGAATTTTCTTAAACAGAAATGGTTACTTCAGAAGTTAGTGAACTTACCATCACTGGAAATACTCAAATAGATTAGATACTCACTTGGTGAGAATATGTTAGAAATTTGAATTCTTAGGGTTGAGTGAGAAACTGCTAAACTTCCAAGAAAAACCACTAATAAGTCATATTTTATTTAAAATCAATAACAGCATTAAAATTATGTCACAGTAGGATAATGCTAGCTGATGTCATAAATAAGTCTAAACCTTTGGTGGCTTAAACTGGTTTCCTGCTGTTACTGATGGTTGAAGGGTGGCTCTCCTCCATGTGGGATTCAGGGACTCAACTTCTGTCCATCTTTTGGCTCCACCATCACCTAGGGCCTTGAGGTACTTATTCTTTACTACTTAATCCTGGAAATGGCACAATTACTTCTTCTTATATTACGTTGGAAAGAATGAATCACATGATCCCCTATAGATTTAGGGAGAAAGGGAAGCATAGACTTTGATGCACAGTTAGCTGTCTGTTGCCCAGTCCATCTCTCTAAGCACATGTGAATATCCTTCCTCTTACACATTAAACAAACTCATTACCTCTTCAGGGAAGTCAACTCTGGGTTACATTTAGTTATTCCATCCAACTCCAAGTCCAGAAAATCAGGGGGGTGCACAATCATCCCCATCAGGTATGGATGTGACTTCTCAAAGTCCGGTAACTATGTTTGTTTCCTGAAGTAGATCACATAACTGGTCCAAATCTTGACCGCTCCTTGTATCCACATCCTTTGCCATATACCTTTACACCTGCGCGCTGTGGATGAAATGTTGTGCCTACGCTTTTACTCTGAGCCCCGCCATAGGACTTGCTTTGACCAGGAGGATGTTAGCAGACAAGATGAAATTAGAAGCTTGCCCTCACCTATCAACACGGAAACGAGCTCAAGGCTAGTCTCCACAGGAATGAGAAACACATGGAGGAGAGCCAATTGCCCCGGCAAGGCATCCTAGATTAGTTGACAACTAGCCAACCTCCAGATACATCAGTGAGCTAAGCCAAGACAGAGCCACCTGGCTAAACCCCAGGTGATCCTAGACACATGAGCAATGAATGCTTAATGCTGTATGACACCTAGGCTTTTGTAATTATTTATTATGCCTTATTATGATAAAAGATAATTAATACATTTCCCCAACTATCAACCTCAGTGAACAGAAACTTACTTTTTTTGTTTCATTTTCATCTGCATAATATCTAGTATGTGCATTCCCAAAGTGGACTTCAAATTTTTGTGGGGTTTAATGTGTTATATAGCAAGATTTAGCTGGAGAAAATGCTTTAAGTAATGTCAAACACAAGCACAAATCACTTTTTATATGGTTATAGCACTCAACTTCTCAAATCACTTTAAAAGCTCCTTTCATTTGATTTTTATTGCAACCCTAATGGAAGATAAAAGATATTAACTCTGTATTACTGACTAAGAATTCTCAGTGATTAAGTAACTTAGTCCAATTACAAGTGGTTAATGACAGAACAAGCTCAAACACACTGGAATCCATACTTCCCTGCTCCCCAAATCTGCCCCCAGTGCTGACTAAGACTTCGTTAGAGAATTAAGGACTCAACTACTTTCCATTGCTTTTCTGAGAAAAATATGGTCATAACATCCATATCTCATTAGAAGATATTTTAAGGGTAAGCTTTCTTCTTTCAGAAATCTCTGATTCCCACTTGTGCCTGTTCCTCTCTCAGTGAATGCTCACTAAGATCAACGTTTCTACTTAGAAAAGCTGTAAACTAACTGGTCAGTAAATAAGAACTGGAGGCCTAAGGAATTTTGGGCTATGGCAGAGTTTCTCAACCTCAATGCTGTTGATATTGTGGGCCAGATAACTCTGCTGAGGGGGGAGGGCTGCCTTGTTCATTGTAGAATATTTAGCAGCATCCCTGGCCTGTACCCACTATGTACCAGTAGCATCTCCTGAGTTGTAACAACCAAAAATTTCTCCAGATATTGGCAAGTATTCCTCCAGGTAGGAGGGGGGCAGCAATATAGCTCCGCTCCTACTGTGAAACGGGTCTGCTGATTAAATGCAACCAGGGTTTTGTACTAATGTCATATTCTTCAAATCCGAAAGCTGAAATCTAAGGGATAAGTTAATTTTCATTTTATAAGGGAAGAACCTACACCCAAAGGGTTATGCAAGGCCATAGGGCTGTTTAGTGCCATGTCTCTTGATGCATAAATAGGTCATTTCATATACTATGCATCTGCCACCCTTTACTCTTCAAGTGCAGTTATGGGATTTTTGGATGCTCCATTTAGCTTCTAATTCCTATTCTGGGCCCAGGTAATGACTTCTTAGCCTGCCTTTAGGTGTCTGTAGGAGCCCTGATCCTACCCAGTTAGGGCCACAGGTGCATCTTCAACTGACTTCTGTTCTCTGCGTCTGTAAGTCACCCATACACAGGACCATCCTTGCCAATCTCCCTATATGCTTAGCATATAAGCAAATAATTTTTAATAAAAACATATTTTAAAAAAATTGCAAATAGCTATGTTGTAAGATACCATAAGTAAGCATTTTTATTTTAAGTGGACATTGTGTCTGGGTCTAAGAAGCCACAAACTGAAGAGAAAAGTTGATGATGATCAAGTAAATGTAGGCTGTGGTTTGTGTTTGCATAGGAAAGTTGGTTTCATAAAATTTAGTTGCTCTGGTTTGCTTGTATTCCTCTTAATGCTCCACGAAAACTGGATAGTCAAAAAGTGTCACTCAATTCTCATTCCCTATTTATTTGTGGATATTGGCAAGAGGAAATTTGGAAGAACTAGAGCAGGTCTCTGAGTTCTTCCTCTCAAGGGCTGGTACATAGTGGGAGGGCAAATCAGTTACCCGTTGCCACAATAATGTTGTATGCAAAATACACACAACGCTTCAGAGGACCCCATCACAATAAACATTTATTTTTACTTATGAGTGCATGGGTCAGCGGGTGCGCTGCTGACCTGGGCTGGGCTGGGCTCAGCTCGGCTTGGCTTGCTTACGCTCTACAGCCAGCTCAAAGATGAGCTAGTGGCTGCCTGTTCTGGGATGGCCTCAGTGGGGACAGTGTTGTTCACCTCCAAGTTTTTCTTGCTTCACTTTAGCAGGCTAATGGGACTTGTTCTTGCCGTAATGGCAGGGATCCAAGAGAGCAAGCTGAAGTATATAAGGCCACTGAGGCCAAGGCTCAGAATTGGAATTATTTTCCTCATGTCACATTCTCAAGGCTAAAGCAAACCACAAGGCTGGGACGTGGACTTCGGGTCTTCATGGAAGAAACTGGAGAGTCACATCTCAAACAGGGCGAACACAGAGGAGGGGTGGAAATTGGGACATTTTTGCATTAAATTCACCACATAGCATAACAGTCTTGGTGGAAATTGGAACTAGGGGACTATATCTTAAGGCTGCGTTTTCCACAGCACTTTCATGTAGATTTTATTTGAGGAGGGGGGATGCTGTCTCTGTTTTGGTACTATGACTACTAACATTATTTTATATTGTAAAGCACAGTAAAAACATCAGCTAAGCCAGGTCAACTTTTGGGGGTATTTCAATGATTCAGAGCTTTATTTATCTAAGTAAATTTCTCCAATACCACTAATCTAATAGACATCTTCTCTCAGATTATTTTGTGTACATAAAAGCGAAGGCTTTTCTGGTTTTGACCTTCCATGGAGATTGTGACCAACGCCCCTCTTAGGCTATTTGCATGTATGCACTTCCCCTGTCACGCGTCCCCTTGGTGTGGAAACTCTCTCTCTCTCTTCTCATAAGCATACATTTTTTCTTCTTATAATAGTAGCAGTTGATTTTTCTATGGGTACTTTTCCTTCCTCCTTTCCATGAAGCTTTCCATGTCAAAATTTAGGGACACTAGCCAGGTCAGTGGCCCCTCTTCCCAGGGGATTTCAGTGCTTGGTTCCTTGGCTTCTCCTTCATTCTCTGAATTATCACATATCCTCCCAAGAAATTTCTTTTTTGCACTTCTTATCCAGAAGTGTTTTTCTGATCCTTACAGTCAGAAAACATGGAAAGATATATCCTCTCTATTGTGCAATTTGTATGCTTTCCTTACCTGTAAAAATTTACAGAATGTATTACATTATCACTGCTAGTCCTCATCTAAGGAGAATAACTTGTGTACTTTTACTTTGCAAACAAAAAAGGACCCGTAAAGATGGAATGTTTGGGTGGATGACTAGCTGTGGGAGGTTCTGGAGTGGGGATCGTGATGAAGCGGAGTATTTGTTTGTATCTGTCGACAGTAAGAAGAGGCTAGAGATCGTAAAAAGGCTTCAATCTTCGAAGTTAGATGGACCAGGATTCTAATTATAGGTTAGCTACGTACTAGATTATAGTCTTGGCTAAAGCGATAGTTTCTTACCCATTAAAATGTGATTTAGAGCACTTTATCATCGCAATTGTAGTGAAAATTGAGATAATATATAAAGCGCTTGCCACATTGTGGATGCTCAATAATCGATAAATATTATTATTGCCTATAAACAGTGAAGAATTAACGATACCCAAAGAAAGGTATGGACGTTGTCCTTTCTCCTGGCATGTAACCTCTCAACCTTTGGAACTGCCCAAGTGACAAGAGCATCTTTATTATTCACGGTGGGTCCCTTGGACTACACCAAATATTTCACAGTGATAATGTGACTCATAGTGGACCCCTGTGTAGTTGGTGGTAGCAAGATAGCTCAAGACGGGGTCTCACCACACCCAAAACATCAACCACGTGATTAAAAAATCAAGGTTTTGAGACGTATGTCATCAGCCTGACCTCTGGGGAGGGGTTGGGGGTGGACAATGCATTCAACCACGTTATCAATGATTTACTCAATCATGCCTACGTGATGAAGTCTTAATGAAAATTTTGGAAACTGAAGCTCAGGTGAGCTTCCTGGGTTGGTGAACCTTATGCACATGTTGCCACATTCAGTGCCAGAAGGGCGTCATGTCCTTGCAGACAGAGAAGCTTCCCATTTGGTGAGCACCCAACAGCAGATTCTGCTCTATGCATCTTCTTCTTTGACTGATTTTGACTTGTATCCTTTGGCTACAATAAAACTATAATCTTAAGTGTAGTCATTCTAGTGAACTATCAAAACTGATGGTAGTTTTGGGAAACCCGCAAACTTTCAGTTGGTGTCTGAATTCTTGGACTGACTTGGCAGTCTGAAGGCTATGTCCATAACCTTGAGTTTGACTGACTCTGGATAGCGTATTATATCTAGCCAAGTAAAGGGAACACTCCCTCCTTAAATAAAACCTGGGTGTTCTTCTAGACAACTGGAAATGGTAGTTAGAAATTACATTTAATTTTATTTAAAACATGCAAAAACAATTATTATTCTCTAAATTTAGTGCATGTATTATATATTACTATTGTTTTATTTTGACACATGTGAAGTATTTTTAAGGGGCTTCACATGTTCACATGTAATCTCCCAAGACTCTACCCTCCTTTTATTGGTGTCTTATATTTTTAAATCTTTAATTTTACCTAAGGGATTTTCAGAAACATAAGCCTTATATTTGTAAAAAGCCATCTTTGCTGGTCTTAGCCTGCTGAGCAGCATATAATCTTCCTGAAACTTACCTGTAACAGTGACTCCCGCTTAAGGAATCCCTGCCTTACGCAAGACCAAATGCTCAGCACATTTACATGCACACGTTCTAATCTGTATTACCAAACTGGAAGGTATTCATCACCATCCCTTTCTGTGGCTGTGTGTTATTAACTTCAAAGAGAGACCTCCATAAACACCTGTTGATCAAGCAAAACTAAGGTTAGCAGACTTAAGGAGAACACCACTTGGACATAGTCTTAGTACCATCCTAAAAGCACCCACAGGAGTATTTATAGAGTTCAGACTCTGAGATTAGGGGCTTTAGGGTGGTCTGCCCTGCCAGGAAACAACTAGGACTGAGCAAGGTTTGTGACATAAAAGTTCAGAATCAGAGGACAGGCAGGATGAAAGTTAAAGAGGGTCTGGATAGTAAAGGTTTTGGATGAGTTGGTTTCCCAGATGAATAATCCATTGTTCTGACAGAATTTTGGCCGGAATGAGCAAATCTGTGCACAGAAAAAACTAGTTGGCAAGAATTTCCTGAAGCAAAAGTGAAATTTTGTATTAGTAGCATTCCTATCTTCCTGGAGAAGAATGACCTGAACCAAATAGTTAAGTCATATTGGCATGGTTTATCTGAATTCTCAAAAATGGGGAAATTTAGTAGTTTTTCAAGAACTATTTCTAGCACTCAGTAGCTCCAAAGTCCTAGGTTATTCCACAGTGCCAGTCTTTCTCTCCAAATATCTTGATACGTCCCTGAAAAATAAGACTACGTGTAGCCACATAATTTTACTAGCACAACAAGAACTGTGAAAGCATGATGAAAGAAAGCGATTTACGTCACACCTACCAACCAACTTTATTTAACACTTTATGAGGTGGACAGTATCCATTCGGAGAACACTGAGGCAAGGGGGAAAGTGGCAAGCTTTCACAGAGGAAAAGACAAGAAATGAGGAAGAGAAAAATAGAAAGTGAAGAGGGAACAAAAAAAATATAGAGAGCCCAGAGCTGGCTTAGCGTCTGGGGACTGGCTGACTGTATATACTGCATTTCTGGCCGAGCAGAGCATTTATGGGGACATGAAAGTTATCTAAATTTTGGTTTGCTAATGTGGCACCCCAGGCAGGAGCAGCTGCACTGTGGGCCTAGAAAGTTATTTCAACAGAATAAGGTTGCCTACATCAATATAACTTTATTTTTTGTTTTTCCAGGAAGATAAGGGTATAGACTAGTAAATTACTTCACTGCTTTTAGGGGAGGAAAGTTAATTGTCCCTCTACCCTTCTGAGTTCTTGGCTGAGAACAATCTGTAATAAAAACAGATCAACACAAAAAAGACATTTTAAATTTCTGTACATATAAGGGAACCAACCCCACAAAGGTATGAAACTCAAAGGCAGCCAGATGATTGAGGTTTAAATACCATCCTGGGCTAAGGAACAGTGGGCTGCGGATTCAAATGGGGGAAGGCAATTCAGGGAAAGGTGAGAAGGGAAAATGCTGGGTAAACAAAGGTTGTCCTGTGATGCAGGTAAGTTCCAGCAAAAAGGTTATTTCTGGTAATAGCTCTCTTCCTGACCCAGGCCCCCTTCTGATAGGTTTCTTTTATAAATGTAGATTTTCCTCACAAAAGTGTAACTTCTACTCTGTTTTCAGAGCTTCTCCTCTGTCTGCAGTTTCTTAAAAATAATTATTACTGGAGGAAATAGGACCCTCGGCAGTGTTGTGGGGAAAGAATTTCAGGGACACTTACATAGGAGGAGTTTTAAGCGATAGTGGCAAGATTTATTAGAGCAAAAAGCAGTAACACACTCTCAGAGAGACAGAGAGTGGGCAGGATAAGTAGTGGCTACATGGACCCAAGAAAGGAAGTTAAATTAGCAAAAGGAGAGTCCCTTGCCAATGCTCACTGCTCCCTTGGTTGCAAGTCTCATGGGGACGCTTAGCATCCAGGAGAAAAGAGGGCAAAAATTATGTGCCCAAGAGAAGGGAGGGCACAGGCACGATCCAAGGAGGGTGAGCTCTGGGTTCTTTGTCTAGTTTCTATATAATTCTTTGGGTTTGGGGAAGAGCAGCCTTCTTTCACACTACCCAACCTCTTTCCTGGCTTTTCCAAGGCTTGTGCTTGTGCCCTCCCCGCATCCAATCTCTCTCCTAAATTCTCCAGGGTCTTGTGCCCTTGCTTCTCTGACGCTTTTCACGGGCTTTACCCTCCCCAATTCATGGTCTCCATTTTGGCTCCTACTATGCACACCTCATAGTTCTGCTTCCTAGTTTGGCTTCTGTTGTGCACGCACTCAGGAGAAGGAGTTTCCCCTCATCTCTCCTTCCATCCGTTAATCCAGAAGAGCACTGTCAGTGACTACCCGCTCCCTGCCAGGCATCTGTGAAGCCGTTTTTCCTGCCTAGTCAACGAGGCAGGACGTTTTGCTCTGTGGACAGAATGATGCCAGTTACTCCCAAGGTGACTGTTCCTTCTTCCCTCCTCTTTTGTTAATTATCTAACTGCCCACTCTAACGTAATCATCTCAAAATACTTCTTACACGAAAGAGGCACATTTGGGGGTGGCACACTCTACTACTCTTCAATTTATTTTGAGAATTTCCAGAAAATTTATGTGCACACACAAAAATAAATTATTCAACCAGTCTTCTTCTTAGAACAATAGATTGTTCACCTGGGCAAGCTGCTTACTGATGAAGTAATTGTTTCCTCACCAAGTAACACTTCAAAATCCTCACCTCTCTATAACCACCCATCCTAAACTATTCACGTCATGAATGCTCCCAGACCCACACAGATCCCAGCCTTGAAGAGTACGGATAATACCACTGAAGCCCTCACCTCAAGCCCTAAAAATATTTACCTCTGACTTCTCTGAAGGCCACTAGTCAGACTCTATCAAGGTGATATTCTTTCTGACACTAGGGATATGATAATAACAGTAGGTAATGAATCAGCTTTGATAATCAGCAGGCTATTTTGGTGGTTATCTAGGTCTTTTGAGAAACTTGATTAAATGGGTAACCAAAGGGAAGTTCTAGAGGAAGTGACTTGGTACTGAGTTATCTAGCGCCTAAATGTATCTCCTCCGTGCATTCCTCTCGTAGATATCTTCCCGTTGATCTCTGGGCCAGGACCTCTGAGAAGTGACCGCCTGCCCCCACAATATAAGAATGATTCCAAGCCCTTCAAGAGTCCTCTGGCAAGTAAAATAGGAATAGTAAGGATGTGCATATAGTTCTTAATACATGCCTGTCACTTTGTGAGTACTTAGTATTGGTGGCTATTATTATGATTTAGCAGCATTTGATTTCCTTTTCCTCTTTGTAATTTTCAACTCCATGTTCAAACTCATCAATGGGAGGATTATATTTTGAGCACTAGACGGAATTTGTAGGTCTTTAATTTGAATATTAATCCAAGGAAATAAATATATAGCTTTCTTCTGAGAAAATCATCCATGAGTGACATTTATAAATTATTTATTGAACACGTTTGACAAATACCATATAATCTCACTTATAGAGGAATCTAATGAACAAAATAAACTAATGAGCAAAACAACCAGAGAAACACACATGGAAACAGAGAACACACTGACAGCTGCCGGAGGAAAGGGGAGAGAGGGGAACAGTGGAAAGAAGGGGAAGGGACTAGTCAAAGAACATGTATGAGCGACCCATGGACACGGACAACAGTGTGGGCACTGACTGTGGGAGCAGGGGGTAGGCTCAAAGGAGGAGGACAAAGGGAGAAATATTGGGACAACTGTAATAGAATAAACAGGAATAAAAAATACAAAAAAAGTGCATTTTAACATTTAATGTTACAGTGCATATATTAAAGATACTTACTAGATTTACATGTTATTCAAATGCCAATATCCCATCAAAACAAAGTTTTAAGTGTGAGAGAATTTTTAAAAGAGAAAGCTCTTTCCTGTATAGCACTGTTCCTTACAACTGCCGGTTGCAATCAAGCAGAACTCAGCGTGCCTGGTCTTTACTGGGACAGAATTCAGACTTTCTTAGAAAATCCCATTGTCCCCTTGACTAAGGGCAACCAATCCTCCCAGATGCGTGACCAGCCTAGGACTGATTTCCTTCTCCTGATTGGAAGGGCTGATAGCATCTTGCAATTACATTTGCTTGTTAGTGCAGCTTTTTACAAAGAACTAAAGAGTGCCTCTGACTGTCATTTACACTCAGTCACACTGATTTATATAAAGGGGAGTGATATTTTCAGATCTTTTCAAATTTAAAAAGCTTTATTGCCACTATTAGCACACTCATTAAAGTAGCATTTAATTATGAGATGGGTTTTTACGTATATACTGTATCAAATTAAGCAGAAGAAAATAACTTAAAGCCTCCTTACATTAAGTGCCTTTCCATTTCACAGGTTTTAAGAAAGTCATTCTTAATTTTTCAATTATCTTTTAATTAAGTACTCTCTGTAGGAATGGTAATTACCTGGATGCTTTGGGAAAGACAAGTAGAGATTAATCTAAGTTGTAAAGATGTTCCATAGGGGTCATTTAAAAAAATTCTACCCAGAAGCAAGCCAGGATTTCCTCTTTCTTAATCCCGATTAGCTACTACACTGCAGATCAGGGTCTCGAACTCACAAGCCCAGGGAGGCCAGACAGGAAACGAACAGGGGCCTGTGCCCAGTGGAAGGCAACGGAGGGACAGAGATGGAAAACCAAACTGCTGCGACTCCGCTCAGCGTCACAGTTGCTATTTAGTTGCAGCCAATCAGAGTTGTAGGCCCAGTGTTGACAAATATTTATGGAAATTCTTTACAATTTTTAAATGTTGACAACTAATTCAAATTAAAGGGAAAATACATTCTGTAGGTTATTCTGTGTCGGCCCAAAGGAAAGTAGCTATGACCCAGATTCAGGTCACAGCCCACCAAGTGCAACATCTGACTTAAAGCGAAATGAAATTAGAAGACAAAAGGGAACAGAAAGAAAAAAAATAATAATACAATAAATGTCAGCAACCCTTTGGCTGCAAATGACATAAAATTCAACTCCCATTGGCTTTTTACAGGGGGAGATATTTACTGTTTTACGTAAGTGAAAAATCCGGATGTAGACAAGATTCAGGCAGTGCTGGATTAGCAACACGAATGATGCCAGCACACGACTCTCCATTCCTGCCCGCAGCCTGCCGAGCTGTCTGCTTCATCCTCTGCCTTCAGGTGATGGCACTCAACAGATTCAGTCTTGTCCATTGGAGCTGAAAGTATCAATAGCTGCCATGTTCCAGGCGTCACACCTTCACACATACCTATAAAGAAAAGAAAGAAGTTCTTCAGCTCCTGCAGAAGAGACAGTGCATTTCTCTTTCTCCCCAAAAGGCCTAAAACTTGTCTCTTTGTAACTACCTCCAGTGAGATTGTGGGCCCTACCTTGGACTGCCGTGGCCAAGAGATAGAGTCACCATTCACCTTAAGCTATTCAGAGTTTCAGGGGCTCTCCTTGCACAATCCTACTTAACAACACATAGCTGACCCTGGCAAAGGGTAGTTTTTTGTAACACTTTCTTTAAGGGTTACTGCTGTTGGGAAAGTGTCATAGACTCAGCGTCACATTTATTACCCACCAAATTAGAAGAAAACCATCAAGGAAACTGAAAGTTAACTACCTAACTTGGGGAAAAAATGTAAGAAAAGATAAAGCCAATAAATGTGAGATTCTTGATGTGAGAGTGTGGGGATCAAAGACAATCTTGCGGGGACCCGAACTGTGAGGATAGAACACACCCACTGTGGAAGAACTAGAGGAAAACGTAGAAGAATTATTATATTCGTCATATGAAAGTGAGTGAGGTCTTTCAGTTACCGCACAAAATTCAGAAGCCATAAAGGAAAAGCTAAAGAAATTTGACATTAAAATTTAAAATTCTACATGTCTACAGTAACATAATTTATTAAATATAAGACAAGTAACAAACTGGTAACATTTAAAACTCATAAATATTTGCAACTCATTGACATACAAAGAAATAATATCCTTAGTCTTTGAAGAGTTCTTACAAATCGAAAGGAAAGATTAACCCACTAGGAAATTTAATATAAGTTATTAACAGGAAAAAAGAGCTTAAAATATTTAAAAAATGAATAACTTCAGTCATAATTATTTTTCACGTATAAGATTACCAAAGAGCAAAAAGGCTGGTGATACAAGAGGAGGCAAAGCTGTGAGGAAGCAGACCTTTTCATGAACCCTTGATAGGAGCAGTATAAACTGTACAATCTTTTTTGAAGAACGTTTGGTCATATCGCTCAAAATTAAAATGTACTACCTTATGACGAAGCAATTTGACTTCAAATACTACATCTGTCAATGAATGCCCTCAGCCCAAAAGCACCAGAAATGTACCTGTAGTTGAGCTAGGTGGACTTACTACTTATTACAGTGAGGGGGGGGAATATGTGCCACAGGGAACTCTGAGGTGTCTTAGCAGGAGGAAGTCATTTCTAATTTCTTGTTAAGGGAATTTAGCTTCAATTGAATAACTCAGGGGAGAGGCCAAGGAATTGGGCCTTTGGTTTGAACTGAATGGTATCAGAACCTTGGGATAAATCTATGGTTATTTCAGGGTTTCTTTTTTAAGATATTTTAAAATTTATTCTTAGAGAGAGGGGAAGAGAGGGAGAAAAACATCGATGTGTAAGAGATTTATCAATTGGTTGCCTTTCACATGCCCCCAACTAGGGACTGGCCCGCAACCCAGGCATGTGCCCTGACTGAGAAACGAGCCACACCCGCCGGGGCTGGTTATCTCAATCTTTTCTGGAGGGAGGGCAGACCAGCATGCGACTAAACCTGTAGTCAGTAAAAAACAGTCTTGTTAAGAGGAAGAAGAAGGGACGTTTGGTATTTTGTTGTTTATCACGACCTGTTTTTGTCTGAAGTAGTCTTCTTGTTGACTAATTTTACCATAGATTCGGAGTGGCATTGTGTGACCCAGAGCAATATGGTCTAGTTGTGATGCCACACCAGCTTTGAAAACACGAAAGCCTAGGTGTTAGTGATGTCAGGGTCTGTCCTCTTCCTTCTCATGTCTTAAAGAGATGCGTCCACTTATTCAAAGGTATTTATGTACAAAGATGTGCACTATAGCAATATTTATAGCAAACTATTCACCAGTAGCAGAGAGATTAAATACCTTATGATTGTACCTGTACAACAGACCGTTATGCAGCTGTGACAATGATGTAAACATGTGCCGGTAAGGAAGAATTCTAAGATATTGTTAGCTGACAAGAGCAAGGTATGAAATAACATTTGTTCCCATTTGTGTTGAAAGCCATTAGTGCTTGACAAAGGAGGCAAGAACATACAGTGGAGTAAAGACTGCCTCTTCAACAGATAGTGCTGGGAGAACTGGACTGGTACAGGCAAAAAAATGAAACTAGACCACCAGCTTATGCCATACACCAGAGTAAACTCAAAATGGATAAAAGACTTAAGCGTAAGTCACAATACCATAACAACCTTAGAGGAAGAAATAGCCAGTAAAATTCCAGATATGTTGTATAGCAATATTTTTGCTGATAAATCTCCCAGGACAAGAGAAACAAAGGAAAGAATAAACCAATGGGACTACATCATATGAAAAACTTTTGCACAGCTAAAGAAACCATCATCAAAATGAAAAGGGAACCCACTGTGTGGGAGAACATACTTGCCAATGACACATCAGACAAGGGCTTAATCTCCAAAATATGTAAAGAATTTATGTGACTCAATACTAGGAAGACCAACAATCCAATTAAAAATTGAGCAAAGCACTTGAATAGACACTTCTCCAAAGAGGACCTACGGAGGGCCCATAGACACATGAAAAGATGCCTAACTTCTCTAGTCATCAGACAGATGCAAATTAAAACCACAATGAAATACTGCCTCACATCTGCCAGAGTGGCCATCATTAATAAATCAACAAACAATAAGCTCGGGCAAGAATGTGGAGAAAAGGGAACCCTAGTGCACTGTTGGTGGGAATGCAGACTGGTGCAGCCACTGTGGGAAGCAGTATGGACTTTTCTCAAAAAACTAAAAATGGATCTGCCTTTTGACCTGGCAATTCCACTGCTGGGAATATATACTAAGAATCCTGAAACACCAATTGAAAAGAATATATGCACCCCTGTGTTCATAGCAGCACTATTTACAACAGCCAAGATTTGGAAACAGCCTAAGTGCCCATCAGTAGGTGAGTGAATAAAAACGCTGTGATACATTTATACAGTGGAATACTATGCAGCAGTAAAAAAGAAAGCATTCTTATCTTTTACAACAGCATGGTTGGAACTGGAGAGTATTATGCTAAGTGAAATAAGCTGGTCAGTGAAAGGCAAACACCTTATTATCTCACTTATAAGTGGAATGTAAGGAATGAAATAAACTAACGAGCAAATTAGAACCAGAGGCAGAGAAACGTAGAACAGAGTGACAGCTTTAAGAGGGGAACGGGGATGTGGGGACTGGTTGAAATAAGGGGAAGGGATTAGACAAAGAACATGTATGAATAACACATGGACATGGACAACAGTGTGGGGACTGACTGTGGGAGTGGGGGGCAGGCTGGGTGGAGGGAGGCAAAGGGGAGAAATTGGGGCAACTGTAATAGCATAAACAATAAAATATTTAAGTTAAAAAAATATGCTCTGGGAAAAAATGCCATTAGTGCTGCTTGTTAAATACTTCTCCAGCCCCCTTCCAGCTCTGGGATAGGAAGACATTTCCTGACCCCTTTGTGTTGCGAAGGGGACATGTCACTCGTTCTTATAAATGAGTTACCAATAAGCAAGAGTCCATTCTGAATTGTAACAGTTACTTATTGGCCCACGGGCCTCAGTAACTACATTTCCCTTTGTCGTGGCTACTGGCAATTATCCAGTTGGAAATCCGGTCCTAGAGTAAGAAAACCATAAAGCGAAGTCTCCAGCCAACCTGCGACGGAGACGCAACATTTCTTACTGTTTAAGCCACTGAGGTTATGGGATTACTATAACCACAGCATAACCTACCAACAACCCTGGCTAACACAGCATCAGTACCGGGACTGGGGTGATACAATACCAAAGAATATGTGGCATCAGGTTGGGGTTGTGTGGCGGTCCCTGAGAAGGCTTTTTATTTGAGGCTATGAGGATGGAGATCCATATAGCCCCACAGTAAAACACAAGGTGCAATTGTCACCAGAAACAAAATTAAAAGGCAGTTAATGTACCTATTAGAGTTAAAGCCTCAGGGGAAGCAGTTGTAAGACAAAAACGTTAGTAGCAAGCGCTAGTTTCTGTCGCCTGCATTTGGCAAAGTATTACAGAAAAGACACAAGCTAAGAATAGAATTAGCTGTTTCATAAGATGGAATGTAGCTGCCCTTTCAATCTGTAGTTTCAAGCCATCTTCTGCTTCAGAAAAGTTCTCTTGATTTATATTTTCTAGTATTTGTCCTCATCTATTGCTTTAGTTTTTGGCCTCAGGATCTCCTTTTATGTAATGTTGACATTTTTTGTTGTTGACTATATCACCTAGAACTATCACCGTCTCTCAAATACTTTTAGCATCTTATTTCTTTTCGATGTTTTACTTTTTACTTTATGTTTCTCTTAAAGCATTCATTACACTGTTTATTGCTTCCTCTTATTTTCTTTCTGGACTATTGTTAAATTCTAAAATAACTTTTGTTTTATTAATAATTTTCTACATCTGTGAGCTTAAGTTTTAATCTTCCTATTCCTTTGTCGCTTCTCCAATTATTTCATTTCCAAATTTTTAGAATTAAGATCTTATTATTTCATAGATATTACCATTTGCTTAAATCATTTTGTTCTCACTTTGAAAAACGTGGTTACGGTTTTTATCTATTTTTGTCTTCAGATTGTCCCGGCATGCCTGTAAGGATATTCTTTTATTCATTTTCCTTCCTATCATAAAAACTTCCTTATCATAAAACCCTTCCTCCATTGTACTTTTCATTATATTACACATTTTCCTGTATTAGAAAGAGACGGATTGGGATAGATTTCTTAGCTTTGTGGCTCTAGAACTCATCCTTCTGTTATTTTCAAAAGGCGTTCAAAAACCAATCTGACATTTTCCCAAGATCTGCTAACTCTGGTTCTGTCTCCGCAGTATTTCTCTTCACCTTTTTTGTTTCCCTTTTGGGATTCTAGTCTCAGTGCTTTTTACTTGATACAGGATTTGATACTGGAAGGGATTGTAGCTGATTACTCTTCAGTGTTTATACAGCCCAGGTCTCCAGCACCATCCTGAATACCGTGGTCTCTTAACTCACTCTGCGCATTAAGGTCTGTAAATCTTCCCAGTTCCAGCAGCTCACCTCCACTTGCCCTGAGAGTTTACCAGTGAGTACCTGCTGGTAATGTGGGTGGCCTTCGGCTCTGGGAGCGTCTGAAGTTTTTTTGTCTTTCCCCTGCTTTCTCTCACAGCATCGTTGTCACTCTGGGGTTCTTCTCGGTTGTGATGGTTGGTCTTCACCCGCTTGTATCTTGGGGTTTAGAGTTAACCTGCTTTTAGTTCAGTGATAGATGTTGCCACATGTTTTACACTTTACTGTCCAGTTCCTCTACCTGTTTGTGTGGGGAGATTTAGGGATATTTATAAACTCTTGCCACTATCTTCCCAGAGTTGCCTACCACTGAAAGTTTAAAAATCGTTCATGGTTTTGTGCTTTTACGTATTTTTATTCTTTCTTAAGTATATACTTTATCACATACAGTTTTATTCATATTATGTTAGCATGTGTGCACATGCATGTAACTACAGCCGTATGGCATGTTGAGTGGGAAAAAAACTGCAACTCTCAACTTCGTAACTGTTGTGAGTGACTCGGATCTCGTCGCAACCCTCTAGCATCCGTGGTTTGGTCTCTAACCATATGCACACATGTACTTCACACACTGTGAGGGGAGGACTCCTTCAAAGGGAGATGACTCGAATTTTATGGCAGAAAAACATCAGTATGGACCTGGGAACATCTGTTTGTTGCTACTGATTTTATAGATGAGGAGACTGGACTTCAAATGGTGTTACTAGACACAAGCATCCTTTTTTAAAATGTCAGCAAAAGTGCTGACATAAAGGGAGACGAATTACAGGGACCCTTATTAGCCAAATGTATACAGTTTGAGCATTGAAATAAGATTAATGATAATAATTATTTTGATAGTTATAGTAGTTCACTAAACAGATTGAATTTAAGAAAGTCTAAGTTCCTAATAATAAATAAGAAAAGTTTAAAGTATTATTATATACAAGAAAAGTGAGTGACTATAATAGAATATGCTTAATGTTTTACTGACCTGAACATATAAGGAATTGTTAATATATAAAGGTATTAACAAAATATCTTTCTATAAAGTTTAGGTTTGCAGTTTCTTTGATCAACACAGAGTACATTAGAAGCCAAGTTATATGAGCAAAAGTAGATTCAGGAACCAGCAAAGGGAGGCCTGATCAGCACTTACAATTGATCAGATTCAAAGGGTGTCCACAGCTAATCAGCTTCGGTGGTCACACACAATAATCCAGTAAAGGGAGGGTTTAACAGAGCGTTCTAACAGTGATAAATTAACCAACTGTACGAAAGAGTAAAGCTGACTATGCAGACACAATCCCTCATCTCCTAGGAGCTGGCAGTTCTTGATGGTCCAACTAATTATAATGAAATACTAATAAGAAATACAAAAGATTTTAATAGTACTAACAAACGAGACTAATATATCAATGCTACAGGGCGATGGGCAGGGTAAAATTTAGGAGCATTCCCTTCTCCTTGGAAAGCTACCAAGTCTCAAAAATTAAGGCTTTTATAAAGAAAAAAAAATAGAAATCTCAAGACATAATGATGAGAGTTTTACTATAAAAAGGAATTTACTATTGATTAGCAGCCTGAAAATCACATTAGATAGCTCCCCAGGGCCATATCCCAACCAAGAGTTAAACTCACCAGGCAGGGGTTTTAGTGGAAACCTAGGGAGACAAGACAAGAAATAATAAAAATCAGGAAAAGAATAATATAGGGCATTTTTATTTTGGGTTTAGAATAAGTGTATTCATCAATTTTGTAATCATTGTAATAATGTCTTGCCTATTTCTTAAAAGCATATACAATATTAAAATTAAACTAAAATATAAAGTGTTTAAAAGTGTTTTTATGCAAACCATATTTAAAATTTAGAGGAAATTTACTTTGTTAAATTCACACATTTGTTTTATTAATTTCTATAAGTGGTAGCTAGAGGGATTTTTAAATGGGTTATTTATTAAAATCATAAGATTAATAAAGTCAAATATTAGTGAGTATGACTCTACCACACAAAACCCATTATATAATAAAAACTATTAATAAAATTCTACTCAGGGGGAAGCAAAAATTTAAAAAGTAAACAAGTAAGCAATAAGATTGGTAGTGTGAGAGGAGCGTGCTGGAGTGATGCAGTAGAGCCTTGGAGATGCACTCATTTGGACCGGGTTCATGGAAGGCTGCCCTGCACCTGTGATGTTTGGGGTGAGACCTAAATGACAAGACGCCAGTCATTCCTGGGTTCTCTGTTCTACTGATCTGTCTGTCGTCCTTGTGCCAGTACCAGGCTGGTTTTATTCCAGTGGCCTTGTAGTGTAGTTTGATATCAGGAGATGTGATACCTCCAGCTTCGTTCTTCTTTGTTAAGATCGCAGAGGCTGTCAGGGGTCTTTTCTTGGTTCCATATACATTTTTGGAGCATGTGTTCTAATTCTGTGAAGGGTGCCCTTCATGTTTTAATAGGAATTGTGTTGCATGTATAGATTGCTTTGGGTAGAATAGCCATTTTAATGATGCTAATTCTTCTCATCCATGAGCACAGTATATGCTTCCACTTCCTCAATTTCTTTCCTTGGTGGGTTGAAGTTTTCAGAGCACAAGTCTTTTACCTCCTTAGTTAAATTTATTCCTAGGCATCTAATTTTTGTTGTTGTTGTTGTTGCAATAGTAAATGCAATTGTTTTCTTAGATTCTCTTCCTGATAGCTTGTTATTGGTGCCTAAAAATGCCATCGATTTCTGGGTATTAATTTTGTATCCTGCTACTTAGCAAAATTCATTTATTGGGGCTAGGAGTATTTTGGTGGAGTCTTTAGGGTTTTCCATGTCCTGTACCATGTCATCTGAGAACCAGTGCACTGTTGGTGGGAATGCAGACTGGTGCAGCCACTGTGGGAAACAGTATGAAATTTCCTCAGAGAACTAAAAATGGAACTGCCTTTTGACCCAGTGATTCCACTTCTGGGAACATAACCCAAGGATCCCAAAACACCAATACAAAGAATATGTGCACCCCTAGGTGTATAGCAGTGCCATCTACAGTAGCCGAGATTTGGAAACAGCCTAAGTGCCTGTCAGTAGATGAGTGAATAAAAAAGCTGCAGTACATTTACACAATGGAATACTATGTAGCAGTAAAAAAGAAGAATCTCTTACATGTTATACCAGCATAGATGGACCTGGAGAAAATTATGCTAAGTGAATTAAGCCAGTCTGTGAAAGAAAAATACCACAGATCTTGCTTATATCTGGAATCTAATGAACACAATAATCCAACAAACAAAATAGTAATAGAAGTTTAGATATATAAAACAGAATGACAGCTGCTGGAAAGGATGGGATGGGGGACAGGATGAAAGATGGTGAAGGGATTAACCAAAGAATATTTGTGCACAACCCTGGATACAAACAACAACAGGGGATTGGCTTGGGGTGGGGAGAATGTGGGGCTGCATGGGGGTGAGGAAAGGGAGAAGAAGTGGGAACAACTGTAACAGCATAAACAATAAACAAAACCTTAAAAAAGTTAAATAAATAACACCAGTCACGTAAAGATCTGTAGGAAAGAGTTCTGGGGGATAAAAAAGCAAAAACTGGTGTCCTGCAGCACATGTTCTTTGCTCTATCGGAGACTTGGAAAGAAGGCCAGCAGGCGGGAGAATGGTATCAGGACGGTAGGAGAACGAACCTGTCTGTGTAGAGCCTTGTAAGCTGTAGGAAGGTGCACGTTTTATCCCTAGTACAGTGAGAAGTCATTGGAGGGTTGGACAGAAAAGGGTCAGGAACCAGTTGCTTGGTAATCATTGTCTTATTTAAGAAATAGGCTGTTTGGAAGAAAAGTGGAATATGAAGACCTGTTCTTTTCTCACCTGGACCCTCGTTAAAACACTGCCCCTCCCTGGCTCCATGAACCTTTCTAGGCTCACCTGAAAGGAGAGAATTTCTTTCTTCTTTACACTGAAGACACTGTGTTGCTACTGTTTTATGATATTCATTACATTTAGTCTTGTGTTTTAGGAAGCTGTTATGTTTCATCTCCCCTCAAAAGTCTTAGGATGTGAGATCCTACAGACTAAGGGTTATATCCTGTATATCTTTACATTTGTAATGAGCTTAACTCAGCGGTTAATACAAAATTTAAATTATATGATGAAGGATTAAGAATTTATTTTGCCCAGTGGCAATACATAGAATCAATTAATCTATAGCCAACGTAAGTGTTGAAAGAGTTAAAAATAAATGACTGTTGGTATTGACATTAACAAAGTAAAGAAGGTGGGAAAAAGGATGTCTCAAACTTTATATTCAGGGCCAATTCAGGGTCTGTTCTGCATAAAATAGAGAAAATAGAACTTAAAATAATTTATGGGTTTAATCAGTCTGGGTGGGAATAATAAGGTTGAAAACATTGCCGCCAGTTGAACTGAAAATTAAAGTTCCTTAGCAAAAAAGTAAATCAAAATGAAGAAGCAAATAGCTTCTGCATTGTTTGTTGGTGAAAAAAGTTCAAGAAAGCCTTCACGGACAGTGTTGAAAGTACAGAATATCATGTCACATATCAGAAGAGAGGAACTGTACAAGGGAAGGACAGGACCAAGGAGAGGTAGTAGCCAGCACAGAATGGTGAGTGGGGGCGACAAGGACGACTGCAAAGGGACACCACACAAGGTCTGCTAATGTGTTAACGATGCTTCTAAACAGGGCAGGTGATCCAGACAGGGCAGTCCGATAACCAGTAAGGTATAAACTTATTGGCGTGGGTTTGCTTACCTGGGAAGAACTCTCTGAAGTTAGAAAAACACAGTTTCAAAGCAAACAATAACAACAGGAGTATTAGTTATCCGCCCCAGGCTTACAGCTTATGCATGAGGAAGTTGAACTGCAGAAATATGAAACAGCGTGCTGAGGCCTCACAGCTAAGTCACAGAAACACTGAAGTTTGAACCCAGACTTCCTAGTTCCAGCTTATTGCTTTGGCAATATGCTCTGCACCCAGGATGGTTACAATTTGTTTCCCCTCTTTTTGTCCTAGTGCTCTCTACATTTTGTGGGGGGGATTCATTCATGTCAATTTTCTGCATTCTTGGGGGACTGTTGGTCAGGTCTCCCATGCCCCCATCTAGGGCTTGGATGTGTGACCAAATGCTTGAAAGATCTGACTCACCCTCCGGGGGCTTTGAGTCTGGGCCCCATGACGGCAGGTCTGGGAAGCGGATGGGGGCTGAGTCATCGCGGCAACGACAAGCTGACAAGCCCACCGCAAGTTCAGCTGCCTGGATTCCTGGCGCCCCCTCGTTCTTGCTCTTTACCAGCCCAGATCTTTCATTTTCCTTACGTTATTCTCATTTCTTTTTGTTGTTATTGTATTTCTAATCGTTTTGCTCAGTACAGAAGAGTTCATTTCTTTTGCTAACAACTGAAAAATGCTAATTGCTGCTCTGCTTCTGTTTTTAGGAATAAAACATGTCAGGACAAAAAAAATTAAAAAACAGTAAAAAAGGAAAGGTAATGACAGACTGAAGATTTACAAAATGAGACTGAAGCAGAATTTCGGATTAGGGGTGGGCATCTATTCATTCATATTCTGACTTAATCCATATTAAGTATCTGTTCTGTGGCAGACAGGCTGCGATAACAACCTCTGGGCATCAAATGAACAGGAGTAAAGAGACCCTGTAAAACACGCCAGCGATTCAGTAGGACAGCCAGGAAGGAAGGTGGGAACCGTGAGTAAGGACTAATGAATCGGGGTAGAGAGCTGTCAGCACAGGATCTGCAAGAACACCGGGCTACGTGGATCCCTGGAGCCACTTTATTCTTACTCCTCCTGAGCTTGGTTCTTACACTCTTTCTTTGATTCTGGAAATCCTGACATTGATCTCCGAGTATAGGGCACAGTTGAGTCCGTAGGTAGCACTAGGAACAGAAGACACAATGAGAATATTGTATTCCTTCCATCTATTACCCCGGCCCCGAAGCTCGATTAAAATGTCACTAAAAAAAGTGGTCCAGAAGATGTGACTGGGATTCTGGCCTGATTCTGCATTTGGAACCCCTGAGCCAGACGGGTCATCTCTCTGGACCTCTTCTGTCCAATGACGAAACAACACTGCGCTGTTTACCTCCTGAGCTGGGAGAAACACGTGAGAAAATGGGTGCTGTAGCTTAGTAAACTGAGAAAAAAAGATCAAGAGAGAAATGTTACTTTCCCTCTGGCATCGTTTCTAGCCTTTGTTATGAACAGCCATTTCTCAGCCATGGCAGAGAGAGCTTTACAAAAACAGCAAGCTAAAGAAAAGGAGATCGCGGCTCTGCTGCCAGCTTCAAAGGCCAGCCTTTGGGTTATGCAGCTCCTAGGAATGAGAGCAGAACAGAGGTTCTGGGAAGAGAATTAAACTTTGAGAAAGGTATAGCATGACTGAGAAATAAGCAAATTTGTTCAGAAAATATATATATTTTGATTAGAAATAACTTCTTTGAGGATGAGAATATATTTTTTACATCTGAATTTCATGCTTCCAGCATAGGTTTATCCCAAATACACACATGCTGACTAAAGAATGGATGAACCTTACTCTGGCCTGGGCCCAAATGCCCGCACTAGCCAGTGCCACACCCCTGCCCTCTAAAACTGACGTGCTGGTCAGAATGGCAGACTGCCTTCCAAGTGGGCCTTCGGCCTGTCTGCAGGCCTGTAGCCCTGCGTTCTACATCACTGAAGTGCAATTCTGGACATATGGAACAAAATGGGAATAAACTCATAGAAATAAAGGTAAGGTACCCATATTTTATTAGGAAGTTTAATTCCATGAAAGCAGGAATGAGAGAGACAGAAGTAGGGAAGGAGAGTAGAAAATTAAAGTGGTGCATCACCAAGCCACAACCTTTTAACTTAGGCAGCTGGTTTCTTGGCTTCAGAGATGTCTTCAGAGGGTTGTGTGAACCACTGCATCCCAGACCAGTCCATAGTCAGGGAAGGAGAGAGAAGGAATATTCTGTCAGCTTCTTCCCCTCCCAAGTCTTCCACTGTGCAAGTGTACCCCACGTCACAGCACCTGGAGATGTGTGGCCCAGCTATCTGGGCAGCTTCGGAAACCCCTGCAGGTTCAACAAAGTCTCTTGGTCTTACTCTTCTTGCCAGCTGGCACCATGTTTGAGCCTCTTCGGTGCGGTGGTTGTGGTAGCCACTGCAGTGGAGACCTGGCTGTAAGATGTGGGGGTGGATGGAGTCAGGCAGGGGTTGCTCTGGACAGGGAGTCAGATGGGTGGCTGAGGCTCACAGGGAGAGCAGGGAGACCGCCCGGATCCGGAGAGAGTTTTGACGGAATCCAGGTACCTCCCAAACACCCAGCTTCAGGAATTTCACCCAGCACAACAAGGGAATAAAGTGAGTGGCGGGGATAGCGAGGCAAACTGAGGATCCGTGGCAGGAAGAATGATAGCTGTGGAGCAAGGCTGGAGAACAAGCAATGCACATTGGGGCAGGACAATGGAGGCCTTTGTCTTAAACCTGTTAACAAGAAGTGATATATTGACGTTTACAATCAGTTTAAGATACGATACAATCAAATCATTCAAGGACAGAGAGAAAGGCAGTTACAAACTCCAAAGCAGAACTAACCAAAAAACAAATTCTAATAATTGGTTATAGAGCCAATTATACATGCTAATAACCTCGAAAATCTAGAAGCGAAAAGTACAACTATTAGTAGTTAGACTAAGATAAAGAATGAAAGCGATGAAAGAAAAGCTAGAGACACTCACAACTTCTCCGCACAAAGTGGGGATTTGAGATATAGGTGATCAAAAAATATGAAAAAAAAAATGAGCACTGAGAAGAATTATTTCAAATGACTTTAAAATATAGTCATTTGTACATTCCTAGCAGGATTTATCCTAAGAACAAAAGAAAATCCAGAAAAAAAACATTGAACAGTATTATGTAATGATATTTTTATAATAATATTGGTATCACTGTATTGAATCTATTGATCATATATTGAAGGACAGAACAAATAAACAATTGTGCTGTCTTTCAGAACCAATATTTATAAAATGAAGGACAGAAATACAAAATTAAGAAAATTAAGTCATGTGATGTTTTTATGAGAATGTTAATACAGCTTGTTTATTTTTATCTTGCTAAAAGTAATAAAAACATAACACCTTATTTCATTTTTTTAAAGATTATTTTTCATTTCTTTATCTTTAGAGAGAGGGGAAGGGAGGGAGAAAGAGAGGGAGAGAAACATCAATGTGCGAGAGATACATTGATCGGTTGCCTCTCGCACACCAACTGGGACCCACAACCCAGGCGTGTGCCCCAACTGGGAATCAGACTGGCCACCTTCTGGTTTGCAGGCAGGCACTCAATCCACTGAGCCACACCAGCCAAGGCGTCACCTTATTTCATACCTGTCTGTATTGAAAAGGCCTAAAAACAATGCCAAATGGGTACAAATGGGCAACCCCAGTGCCCAGATTTTGGTCTCTCTATATAATTTCCCACTAAAAAGGTCTGGGGCTCCTTCTAAAACTGATTCTAGATCTATGACAGATAAGGCACAAGGTGATCCTGGGCTATCTTATTGGACTAAAAAGCAAGAAACCAAGACTCCAGAGGTCACATGAGCCACCTTGAAGTTCTCACTAGCATGGAATGGAAAAAATTAGCACCCAAAATAACAATGACTGCACTTCTATAAAATAGATCAGATATTCTGAAATCCACAAATTCTCCATGAAAGTAAAAACAAACAGACAAAAAAGGCAACCTCAATGGTTAGCTAGTGTACCATTTCATTATTCTGAAAATTGGTAAATAAAGAAAATAAACCAAACACTTATTACCCTGCCTTTCTTATGCAAACTATGCTTCAAAGTACCAAACAGTAAATGTGCAAAGATTCTTTATGGTAGAATAGATAATTCATGGGAAGAAAAGTCATGGGGAAATTAAGAAAATCAACAGTTTGCAATTCTTAGTGAAATTATGATAGTGAAAAGATCATCAGTAGCTGCTAAAACCATCGGGCAAAGGGTGATGGGGACTTTATGGCAGACGGATTAGACTGACATTCCTTGAACCCACTGACTGGTCTGCCCCTCACTCAAAGAGAGCAGCCAGACCTGATGCCTTATTCTAATGCGAAGCTGTAGCAAGCGCACAGTGCCATCCTTGAAACATTACTGCCCAATAAATTGTTTTTAAATGTGAATTTAACATTCGGAAGCCTCTGAATCTACCGGTTTTATAGAAAGCATTTAAAGAACCACACATTAAGCAACACTATGACGGGACACACCCAAGTCAGCCATTCCACATTTCTGTTTTCTTTCCAGTATGAGGATACACTGCTAGTTCGAACTGCCATGGGAACTCTGTAATCATTATTCACAAGGATTACAAATATATTGTCGATGAAGCCCAAAGAGATCTCAAAAAGGCTATCTGACCTGCATTCATTTACTCACTCACCCAAGATTTATAGGCCATCTTCACAGGTCCAGCACTGCATTAAAAGCTATTGATTTAGAAATGACCTTAGCATTTCTGTCCTGCATTTTATCGCAGTTTCCTCAAAGACTGGGCCTCCATTCTTACACATAAATTAACTGTGCAGAGGTATTTAGATGAAAGTGGTAGAAAGAACTCTGACCTAGTTATCTAAATATCTGATAGCTGGTAAAGTAAATATTAGACATGATCTGGGGCCATATGAATGGGTATGTTTAGTTTTGGAAATTAAAATGTGCATTTTTGTACTTTATCATAGCTTGGTTTATTCTCAATTTGTTTATGGGTTTTTTTAATTTGAAAGTCAAGTTTATAGAGAATTATTGAAATTAAAAGAAAAATCAGAAAACCCTTAGAGTTTAAATATGAACCTTTTTGAATTGGTTGCTAGGTATTTCATTTATAGATATTAGAAAAGAAAAACTATCACAGATAAATCATTTTGGGATGAAAGCCCACCAGATGTCATTAGTCACAAATGGGTTCCAGGAGAGTCAGCTGATTCTTAAAAGTTTTAAAAGAAGAATAGAATCTCTGGAATTTCAGTCTCAGGTGGCAGAATCCAACAAGGAACCCCTGCAGTGGGTGCTTTTTCCATACCAAGCAAAGAGATTATATGCAGCTTTATCATGTAATTGGAGTAATACATCATTTTAGTAGAGAGAATTTAGTTTCATCGTTCTATCCAATAAGTACTTTTCTATTATCTTGGCTGGAAAGAAAGCTCAAAAGAATCCCTTGTCTTTGAAATGATTTTGAAAAAGTCATTTTTTTATATAATAAAACTTTTATTATATAAAAGGACCTTCATTTTTTATATAATATATTTTTTTAAACAAATTGACTAGAGTTATGAGAATTGGGGAGAATAGGTCCTCTGAACTTCCTGGGCTTAGGTGAGAATTTAAGTAGCTTTCAAAAAGTAGACTTTTCTCACATGAGCCCTCCCTGGGCAACTTGAAAGACTACTCTGCACTCGAACTTGTGCCAAAGTCCGACCATCAGAAGAAGAGACCAATCTAGCCATTGGAGTCTGGCCAGATGACTGTAACCCACATTGAGGACAGACAGTGGCGAGAGGCCAGAGTGAAGAGAAGACTCATGGACATGGACAACAGGATGGTGATTGCTGGGGGTGCAGGTACAAGGGGACTGAATGGGAATGGAAAAAAACACAAGAAAGATTAAATTTTTTTTAAAAGACATTGTGAGATGGACTTACGGAAGATCCCTGAGCAATTAATTGAATGGGAGAATCTTTTGAGGGAGGGAAAGCTCTAAACAGGGGATGTAACTATGGTAATGTGATGGATAATCTTGAGATTATCTCCCAGAACTCCTGTTCTGGGAGTTTCCTTTTATCTCAGCCCATCTCCTAGGTTGTCACAGGCACTGTCATCACAGCACCGACTGAGTACTGTCCCTGTAATTGTGACTCTAAAGCTTCCGGGTAACCAAGCTTCCTCCACACACAGAGAAATACAGAGGTGCCTGGCCAATAAGGAGAAGGGAGGAGTAATAAAGCAGAGACATTGTTAAAATGAGAGAAAAGGCATGAGAAATAGAGGGACAGAATCCTGAACACTAATATGCTGAAAAAGTTTGACAATCAGGTCCCTAGTTAAAAAAACAGTCATTGTAGCATTTTCCAATTTCTGTGGTGTAACTTTTTTTTTTTTTAGCATAGCTGATTTCATACTATTAATGAGATGTCACTGAATGTGAGCTGGAAAGAGATTCACAATAGCACACCATTGCTTTGTGAAAGGGTCAGGCCGGTTTCCAGCCCGCAGGACTGCCCATGACTCAGTTGTCCCGACTTGCTTGGTAGTCGCAGCTTAATGGACACTCTCTCCCACTGTGCTCAGTAGACACCTGGCGCCGGCCACAGTGGCCGGCGGTCAGGCTGACCCTCCTGTGTCTGGGATCAGCCCGCCCTTTGCCTACCCCCCTGCCCCAGCTGACATCCTGGAACACTGAGGCACCTGCCCAGAAGAGCAATAGACTGACCCCTTCCCATCCCACCACAGACCCCGTGCTTTTTCTTTTAAAAACCTCATTCTTGTCTGTGCCGCCCCTCACCCCAGCCCGGGGCTGCAGCTGGTCCAAACTCAGCCCGCCTGTAAGCGCAGCATCAAATAAAGGCACTTGGGTCAGATCATCTGGCTCCTCCCGCCTCCATCTCTCGCGCATTTCTAACACATAGTATTTCCAACATACAGATACAATAAATGTAAATAATTTCAAGAGCACAGATAATAGAAAATATCAAGTAGATACTAAAGTTGATAATAGTCAAAAAAATTAGAAAATGGTAAGACCTGATTAGTGAGTACTTAAACAATTTACTTAACTGTAAGTTGAATTTAATTTTTAATAATTGCTGTGTTTTACAACCAGCTTACAGTATTCCTGAATTTAATGACTGACACTAATGAGCTGGTAGCGCTGGTTCTTGCACATTAGGGGTCCTGGTTTTAGCCGCCTTTTAAGTCCAGCAACCTCGTTCTTGTCCTTGGATAGCTTGAGGTAGCTCAGCGCCTTTATAACAAATCTCTCTCTCTCTCTTTACATTAATATATGTGAATACATTATATACCTCTGTATATACTGTATTATATATTAATGTATTTATTTTATATTTTCATCTCTATATTTTATATAAAGAAGTATATATACACATATGTATATATAATATATATCTTTATCTTTTTTTTCAATTACTATTTACATTCAGTATCACTCTGTATTGATTTCAGATGTACAGCCTAGTAGTTAGACAATTACGTACTTTTCAGAGTGGTCCCCTCAATATTTCAAGTATCCACCTGGTCCCATACACAATTACATAATTATTACATACATAATTACATAATATATACATAATTATTAAGATATAAGATATGAAGATATAAGATTAAGAAATGCCCCACACATAATTATTAAGATATTACTGACTATATTTTCCATGCTATAATTTATATCTATGACCATTCTGTAACTACCAATTTGTACTTGTTAATCCCTTTACCTTTTTTACCCAGTCCGCCAACACTCCTCCGCTGTGTCAAACATCAGTCTCTTCTCTGTATCTATAAATCTGCTTCTGTTTTCTTTATTTCGTTCTTTAGATTACACATATAAGTGAAATTATATGGTATTTGTCTTTGTCTGACTTATTTCATTGAGCATAATACCCTTTACGTCCACCCATGCTGACACAAATGGTAAGATTTTATTCTTTTTTATGGCTGAGTAGTATTCCATTGTGCATCCATACCACAGCTGTTTTATTCACTTGTCTAGTAAGGGGTGCTTGAATTGCTTTCATTTCTTCGCTATTGTAAATACTGCTGCGATGAACATGGGGGTGAATATATTCTTTGAAATTAGTGTTTTGGGTTTCGTTGAACATAGTATTCCCAGAAGTGAAATTGCTGGGTCAAAAAGCAGTTCTGTTTTTAATTTTTTGAGGAACCTCCTCGCTGTTTTCCACAGTGTTTGCACCAATCTGCATTCCCACGAACAGTGCACTAGGATTCTCTTTTCTTATCAAACTCTCCGAATACTTGTTTGTTGATTTACTGAGGATAGCTATTCTGACAGGTGTGAGGTGGTATCTCACGGTGGTTTTAATTTGCATATCTCTGATGATTAGTGACTCTGAGCATCTTTTCATATGTCTATTGGCCACTTGTATGTCCTCTTTGGGGGAAGTGTCTATTGAGGTCTTCTGTCCACTTTTTAATTGAGTTGTTTGTTTTTCTGGTTAAGTTGTCAAAGTTCTTTATAAATTTTGGATATTAACCTCTTATCAGATGTTATCATTAGTAAATACGTTCTCCCATTCTGTAGGCTGTCTTTTCCTTTTGTTGATCGTTTCTTTCGCTGTGCAAAAACTCTTTAGTTTAATGTAGTCCCATTTGTTTATTTTTTCATTTGTTTTCCTTGCCTGAGGAGATGTATCAAAAAAAAATATTGCTAAGAGAAATATCTGAAATTTTACTGCCTATGTTTTTTTCTAAGAGGTTTATGGTTTTGAATCTTACATTTAAGCCTTTAATCATTCTTGTATATGGCCTAAGAAGGTGGTCTAGTTTCATAGTTTTGCATGTATCTGTCCTGTTTTCCAAGCACCATTTATTGAATAGACTCTTTACCCTGTTGCATGTTTTTGCCTCCTTTTTCAAATATTAATTAACCACATAAATGTGGGTTTATTTCTGGGCTCTCTATTCTGTTCTGTTGATCTATGGGTCTGTTTTATGCCACTAATGTGCTGTTTAGAGTACTGTGGCCTGGCAGTATAGATTGTATATATCTTTATCTTACCTATCTCTATCTTTCTATCTCTTTGTTGTACATATGCTAACTCATAGCTAGCTGTTTTGGCTCACAGGACAATTTCAAGTAGTAGAAAAAGAAAATATATATAAGAAGCCTTTAATAGTACTTCTTTTTTACTGATTCCTTGTGTATTGTGGTTTACATTTTTATATAAACTAACTTCAGTTTCTTTTCCTCCTTTGTGCTCTTACTGATCATCTCCTGCCACCGCGGCAGCCACAGTAGTTTTGCTTGTGAATGCGCTGAGGGCCCGTGAGAACACATCTGAGAAGAAGGCATGGCTCATCTTCAAGGTTTCAATTAGGCTTGTTAGCGTCTAAAGTGTTAACATTCATCTTACAAGTAAGCGTTTCTATTATAGAAGCTAGGGTTTTTTGAGTGGTAACAAGTTTTGATGATCTTTAGAGTTCACAGAGCAGTGTTTATGCACAAATCAGAGAATGAGGAGGGATTTATGACAATGTGAGAACAATTTCCCATCTCAAAGCGATAGGAAAGCTAGACTCGTGGGTAATAAGGGAGGATCATTAAAAACATGGCCAGACCTTAGACTGTGGCTTCCTGAAGGATGCTCAAGGCTTTCCCATTTCTGGAGTAGGGGGTGGGTAGTTGTGTATCAGAGTAATGAACAAAGTTCTGTTCTGAGTTGAAACTGAGCTATCACAGTTCTGATAGAAACCCAGCATATATTTGGGAGTCTCCCAGAATATAAAAGACCACAAGCTTCTGCAGAGTACTATTGCACGTTTTCAACATGGTCCTGAGCGGTAGAACGATGTATCAAGAAGGATGTACCAGTGCCTGGGTCTGAAGACAGCCTCATAGATTCCCTGAGCCCCAGGGAAAAGAGAGCACATGCTCAGGCCTGTTAACTGGAAGAAGCCTAACAGTACAGGGAAAGGATGCGGGATCTGCATTCATATTAACCAGACATTACTGCAGGGCTGGGGATGTTGGCAGTGGATGCCACACTGAATTAGCCCAGCAGAGGCCAGGAAGAATAGGAGATGGAGGTTGAATCTAGGTACCAACTTGCCAGTATGGGCACTGTCTCTATAAGTAAGCTTCCAGGAACTCATCCTGGCTCCCCGGAGAACAGGAAAAAGAGAAGGGATGAGAAACAAAGTCTGAACTGTAACCTCAAGGTGATTATATTGTCACCTGGACAACTGTGACCTGTGACAGTGGTAGTGATTGGATTCTCCTGAATTGGTAAAATTTTATTACCTACACTTAGAAGACATGGGCCTTATGAACAAAGTTTCATTGTACTGTGTATAGAGATACTTTAAAAGTTACCATTTTCACACTTGAGATTTTAACAAAATGATTTTTATCAATATTTCCCACTGAAAATTTCTAGTTAAGTTTAGAGTTAGGAAGAGGGATCACAGGATTTGAGACTTAGAGCCTACGTATTCCTTGTCCCATTTTCTGCCCTGAGGTCTTCTTAACAAAAAAACCGGAGTCTCAGAACCCTCAAAGTACAATGTTAGTTTGTCTATGGAGTTTATCCTTTGCTGTGGGGCTGTATTCTTTTCCTACAACTAAATAAGACCCATAAATACTTTGTTAGGACAATAGTTTTCCCATCCAGTTTTGACATTTCCATCAGCATTTTGAAGACTGAAGTAAGTCCACAGTGAAATTTGCCCATTCTAAATATTTTAGTCTGAATCCAAGACAAATGCTATTTCTACAGAAAATATTGGACATTTTTTTAAGAGAAAGAAATAAAGCAACAAGAAATCACCTAGGGAGCTTATAAAAATGCAGATTCTGGAATTCCCTTGCAAAGGTTCTGATTTAGATGCAGATTCTGGTGGAGAAGGAGTCTCAGAATGTTCATATCAACAAGCAGCTGCCTCAGGTAACAGTCTTGCAAAGAAGGAATCAATTCTGCCAATCTAAGCACGAAAGCAGTTTTAGACAGATTTGGGGCAGTTCATAGAATTCAACAATAAGAGGAAGAACCAGGCTTTCAAAGGACAGGAGTTAGGAAACTCAGGTGATCTAAGTAACAGGAATGTAACAGAAGAACTTAAAAAGTTTTTCTGGAATACTTTTTTCCAAAAAAAAAAAATTATATTCTATTCAGTCTCTGCCTCAGTTTTTGAAAATTCAGACTCTAGGAAGAGCATCTGATAGACCAAGTTTATCTCTTACGTCCTCCATTTGGGCAGGGAAGCCCTAGACTTTTTGACTGGCAGGCCCATCAAAGGGGGAAGGTAGGTCCCAGTAGTGGGGGCTGTTACTAGAAGAATAAAGACTCGATGAGAGGAAGACAAAACCACAGCTGTCCATCATAGCCCCCAGGTCACTCAAATGCAGAAATGAAAACCACATGCTTAGAAAGGTTGCCATTCAAGAGTCAATGATGACATTTGTATTGGCTTCCTGGGACCGCCATAGCAGATGACCACAGCCTCTGTTACTTAAAACAAGAGAAAATTACTCTCTCACAGTTCTGGAGTCCAGACCTCTGAAATCAGAATACACTTCCTTTAAAGAGTCTACACTAGAATCCTTCCTTTCTTCTTCCAGTTTCTAGTGGCTCCAGGCAAACCTTGGCCTGAGGCTGCATAACTCCAATCTCTGGCTCAGTTTCACATGGCCTTCTCCCCTACATCTCAATGCACATCTCTTCCTAATCTCCCTCTGCCTCTCCCTCATGGAAGTGCTCTATTGGATTTGGATTTAAGGCAAACCCAGATTCCGCAACTGATCTGATCTCTAGATCCTTAACTTAACTACATTAGAAAGACTCTTTTCCAAATAAGGTCATACTCTCAGGTTCCTGGGTTTAGGACATAGACTTATCTCTCAGGGGCCACCATTCAACCCACTATAATGTCCTGAAAGACTTTTGAAGCTAGTTAATCAATTCCACGGATAATATAACACATAGCATAGAACTATAAGGCAAAGCAAAATGTAATAGGTGCTAAATAACATGGAAAAAGAAAAACAAAAAAATCACTGGGACTGGAGTGAAAAGGGTAAGCACACTTTTTGAGGAAATGAGAGCAAGCCTTATGGGGAAGTAGAATTTCCAGCAGTAGATATGATAAAAACTGTATTCCAGGCATGGAAAAAACCAATACGTGGACAAAGCTCTGGAAGCTCTGGAAAAGGGAAAAATAGGACAAACGAATTAGGTTAGTGTAAGTGTTTTAAATTGAAAGCACACAAAAGCAAACAGAACACAAATTTGAACAGAAAATTAATTTATTAGAGGATATTGAGTACTCCAGGAAAATAGAACCAGACTTGGAAACCAGAAATAACAAACACACAGAAACTGATCTCATGAGGAAATGATGCCTGCCAGACCCCTCACCCAATAACTGGACGCAAGTGGCCACATGTCACACCACTGCCGTCTGTGCCCACAGGTACTGGACTCGGCTCCATTGCCCTTCTGTACCCTCAAAAGAAGAGCAGTGTTATCACAGATTAGCCCACGTAGCAGGGAGATTTCAATAGAGGTGCCCTACACTATCCAACAGGTAGATATGGTAAAAAGTTTCCAGGATTGTGACACCGTGGCCATGATTGTGTTAGATTACGTGGTGCAATGGATTCTGTAGATGTATTTAAGGTTACTAATCAGTCAACCACAGGGAGATTATCTGGGTAGGCCTAATTTAATCAATGAGCTTTAACAACAACCAGGGAGTTTTTTCTAATCAGTAGTAGAAGGGGAAGTCAGAGAGACTTGAGGCACAATAAGAAGTTGATGTGCTGTTTCTGACTTTAAAGATGAAGGGGCCATGTGGAAGGACCAGGGATTGATCTCTAGGAGCCGAGAGTGACCTCTGGATTACAGCCAGGAAGGAGGTAGGGACCTCGATCCTCAACCATGGGAGCCGAATTCTGCCAATAATCTGAGTGAGACTGAGAGAATATTCTTCTCCACAGCCTCCAGTAAGAGCCCAAATCAGCCCACACCTCGGTCTGACCTGTGAGACCCTGAGCGGAGAACCCAGACAGGTCTCCTCCCTACCCGGGAATGGCACAAATGACTTGAAGCTAGAAGTTTACGCAGTGAAATTCTTGTAGTCCACAGAAAACTTAGTTGCCGTTTAAAGCCTTGACATACCTAATTTATTTAATAACATAACTAAATAGAAAATACTTCTTTGGCCTCTGTTATCCAAAAGTTAATGATGAAAATTCTGCTCACACCACATCTGTTTAGGAAAATCTACCTGCATTTTTTAAGATTGAACCAAAGTGGCCTGAGACACCTGTGTACTCTCTAAGTCTGGCTTGGCCAATATTAAAACTGCCTTTGCTCATGGATAAAGCAACCAATTAAGTGACCAGCCAAGGTAGGGGTAAAATTCTCATTCCCTGTGTTATTTTGATCCTCAAATTTTACAGTATTCTGTTTCTCAAGCTCCACGGTTATCAGAGTTAGTGTGGAGAAGGAAAGCCAGTTCTCTACACTTTTCAGCTTCTCTCAACCTGGGCCACTCCCTGACAGGAGAGCCCGAGACATGGGCTTGCAAACACACAATTCATTTCTGGGAAGTGACTGCAGATAGTAGCACCGAAGGATGGAGATTGAAGCCAGAACAGAAAGAAAGCCAATACACCACTGCATTCTTCAGAAGTTCATGACTGTTAGCTAATGGGACTTATCTCACTGGGACCCATGTGGACCCATGTAACAAACACCTTAGAACTGTGCACGGGAAAGAAGGAAGTGTTCCTCCCTCAGCTCCAACCCCCACCCCATTGGTCAAGGACTGTTGACTCTCTGGCCCTTCCCAGTTGTGCAAACATGAGGGCTGGGCGTACCTGAGAGCCATGCAAGTCTAGGTGCTAGGAAAGTTTTCTTAAGCATCTAAAGCCCTGGAGCTGAGAGTGAGAGATCAGTACATTTGAGGTGAACTGCTGTCAGGGTACATTTACACAGAACTGGGTACTACAGCATGGCTAGAGGCTGAGCACATCTGATTCACTACGAAAGCCCTGAACCAAGAGAGTAGCAGATGGGGAAAGAATACCAACATATTGTTATCGAAGGTGATAAGTGGAAAATACGGCTTAGGTGCATGGCAGCAATGCGCTTCCTTACACTGACCCTCAGATTTAGACAGACTTAATCAAAAGTGACACCAGGTGACCAATGAACTTCCCACGGGGGCTGCCCCTGTGAATGGCAACATGAAGAAACAGAGGAGAGCTTTCTGCAGGCAGCAGGCTCCCAAAAGGAAGATTGAGAGATAGTAGTCGACCGAGCTGTGCTTAGTCCTTTTTCCCAAACTCCATGGGGAAGAGGGAGTTACGGGTGAGGGAGGCAGATGGGTTCTGCTAATGGCACTTTCAGAAGTGGGGGAGAAGCATTTCCTTCTAGCAGAATATTATCCTTGTTAGGGACTTTGCCAGCATTTGATTATTGCCAAAAGGAAGGCAAGATTTGCATAGGGTTTAGGAGCAAAGGCGCCAAGGAGGCGCTACCTATGCCCCTGGACTATGAAAAGAAGTCAAGCACAGTACTCAGTGTAGGTCCCTTCCAAGGCACTGCACTGTGCTTTAGGACCAAGGCCACAGAGTGATACGGGGCAGGCTTCAGCATGGCCTCGCCTTCTTGGTGACCTACAGGACAACGGTGACTTGTGGAAAGACAGGATGAGGTATCGGGGTCTCGGGTTCTTCCCACCTGTTCCCCTACCACTGACTGTAAATCAACTGCAGACCTTTGATAGTGGCTGAGGGGTCAGAATTGCTGGATCAAAGAAATAAACTGTGAATTATGCTTTAGAAAGAAGGGAGGCAAGTCGCAAATACATATTCCATACTCTAATGTTTCACGGATAATATTAAGTGTTTCATAAATTTTCTCCTTTAATCCTTACAGTAACACTGTGCATCATCAACCTAATTTTATCAGTGAGAATCTTATACCAGGACATATTTAAAAACTTAATAAGAGATAAAACATTGAACTGAAGTTAATATTGTTTGCCTTCAAAACCTGTATTTCCAAATCTTTATTATATCTCACATAGGGACATTAAACATAGGTACTCATGTGACCTTTTCCCTATTAAATAAAATTCCCAAATGGATACATTACACAGGAGCAGCATCTGTCCTCAAATTGCAATATCAAATGAGCTTTTGACAAAGCTGGAATTTGCATTGCATGGGGTTATTTCCATATGCAGGAATCTGGGCTTAACATATTACGTAATTATTTTCAGGTTCTAAAAATAAAAATCTCATGCCTGTGAGGCACATAGGAAAGTTTTCAGTTTTCAGCATGAGCAAAAAGCCTGAGCACATAAGTGACATTTCCAAAATTCTTACTGTTTCTAGATAACCAGAATCCTAGTTTACGGAACTCATTTCTAGCCATCAAGATTTCCCACTGCCATTAACAGGAGACAATGAATACAACGCGCTTTTCTGAAAACGCATTCATGTGTTAAGGATCACTTGAGAACTAATGTCATAGCAAGACTTTGTACTTTTCCCATCGTAGGAAAAATAAATAAATTAAATTGTAAAGGTGACTATAGCTAACCCTAGCTACATTATGTTGCCCTTCTACAAGAAGTTTTTCAATTTATTTTATTGAATTGTTTAAGCAAAAACAAGAATATTTCAGTTTTTTTAAGTTTAAGCAAATTAACTTCATTTTTTAAAAAAGAAAAAAATTATTATTAACCTACATTCTCAGAAAGGATCCAAGAAGACAAAATAATTAAAAAAAAAAAAACACTTAGGAGAAACAACAAAACAAATAGCCTAGGAAAAGGTTTTTAAAAAGGTAATTGTGGGGGGGCTCTGCCTGCAGAGACCCCACTGGCCTCCACGGATGAGAATAAGTCCACCAAGACATGATCTGCTGGGGGAGGAGAGGTGGCAGATCTCTCAAAGGAGAAGGGCCAGGAGCCTGTTCCTCAATGGGCTTTTATTGGGTTCAATTTGCACAGGAATACAGGTAAAGCTCATCAGTCATTGTCAGGCAGTGAGGATCAAACAAGAGATAACATTCAAAGATTTATGAGGGCTTATTCTAAGGCAGGGTCAGATAGCTAAAGGGCCATAAGACTTTGGGAAGCAAACTCATTTCATGCTTGGACCCTTATCATTTAAATTGAGGGTATTAGCAAAGCAGGTTTCACGGGGTTTTATGCATTCTTTCTTGGGCCTGATAACTGTGGGGAACCCGCCCTTTCCTGCCCAGGGCTGCACTGCCCTCTGGCATTGTTTCAGGCTTAAGTCAGGCAGGGGAAGTAAAGCAGCCAAGAGATTAGGAGACTTCTTTTAGACAGGATAAGTACTCAGGCTTTGTCAAAGTCGAGGGGCAAGTGTTCATCACCCCCTTTTTCTATAGCCCCCCAAGTCCTTCCCTGAGGGCCCCTGTGCAACTGTGCCTGTCTTAGGTCCTTCCTCCTTTGAGGAATCTTACCCGTCATTGGCTAACCGGTCATCCACCTGGGGCCGAGCAGGGTGAAGTAAAGTGGGCAGAGGTGGTGCCCCTGCCAGGGGGATAAGCTTTGTCTCCTTAGTGGCTTATGGTCCCAAGGTCTCTTTACTCAGCCTTAGTCATAGGGGGTTATAGCTTCTGAAACCAGGCAGAGTGATTCCCATCAGGTATGAATCAGACACAGGTCCGAAAGCCTGATGGAAAGGCAAGATGATCCCACTGAAAAAGAAAGGAAAAGCAGTAGTTCATCCAGGGCTCTGTCCTCAATTTTACTTTTCTACCCTGGAAACAAGGAATTACACCGACATCAAAAGGCAACTGAGAGAAGACTGACTCAGCCTAACTAACATTCTCCTTCCCTTTGCCTCCTCCTCTGACCTCCGGAAGCTGAACCCACATCCCAGCCTCCTCTTGTGGAGGATGTACATCTCCCTACAATTTCCAAGAAATGTTCTACAAACATCCAGAACCCTGACACTCCTACATTCGGTGGTCCCAGCCTACATTGTATCAAACTTTAAAACACAGTCACATCCTACCCTGGCTGGTGTGGCTCAGTGGCTTGAGTGCTGGCCTGCAGGCCAAGGGGTTGCTGGTTTGATTCCCAGTCAGGGCACATGCCTGGGTTGCAGGCCAGGTCCCCAGTTGGGGGTGTTTGAGAGGCAACCAATTGATGCTTCTCTCCCACTTTCTCCCTCCTTTCCTCTCTCTCTAAAGATAAATAAATAAAATTTTTTTAAAAAACCCAAACAAACCACACATCCTGCAATGTTGACATGATTTAATAATACAATAGCTACCTTTTAGAGAATTTACTTATTGATAGGCACAGCGAGACTATTTCTTTCATGCCAATTTACTTGTCATAACCGTTCTATAAGTAAGCGACATGATTATCTATATTCCACAAATGGTGAAAATGATGATCTTGCCCAGGATCGCATAACTAATAGATAATACAACCAGGATTTAAACCGGGGCAGTGTTCTTCAAAACGCCATGAACTTATCAAAAACTATAGTGACCTAATGGCATGTTCTACAGATATTTAATTAAGTACTTATTTATTTTTGCTTTGTATCTGTCCTTTCATATTTTGGAACCTGCATTTTTTTCAAGTGTCATATTTCTGATGAGGCAATGATTGCAAGGTGCTCAGTATAGGGTCAGGCTCACCCAAGGCATTTACTGATGATGTTGAGGGAGTAGTTGTCATAGTCACAGTTGTAGGAGTAGTAGTAGTAGTAGGAGGAGGAGGAGGAGGAGGAGGAGGAAGAAAAAGAGGAGTGATGGTAATAATATTCATAATAGTAATTACTTGAGCTGAGGTGTGGTTATCAGTAAAGAGTAGAGGAGAAACTTCACCAATGGTAGCAGCAGGATGGATAGAGGCTAGGAAGTGATTATGAGTGTTTATTTTTAGATTGGTGAGATTACATAAAGTGTAACAAAGATTGAAGAGTAGTGGGAAATACATGTGTATAAGTAAATTAAGGATAGGTTGCAAATTATTAGGACCAGTAATTTCTTTCTTTGTTGGGGGTGAGAATGGGTGGGTAATCGCCAAGCAAATTCCCCAAATAATTTCCCCAAATAATAAGTTGTCGTGAAGCATATACCTGGCTGAAGGAGATGGAGATTAAGCTATTATCTTGAGTTGAATAGAAAAGAATATTTGAGTGCAGGTTTGTTCTCTATAATTTAGTAGTCAAGGAATAAGAAATAACCTAAAGTAATTTAAACTGAGGATGCAGGGATACTCTCAACCATTTGAAAGTGTGTGTTGGCAGGTATTTCTTATTATGTGTGAAATATCTTCAAATCTCTTTTGAATCATAAAGGTTTCGGAGGGAAAATCATCTGTAAGAAAGCAGGACTTGCAGGGAGCTGGAAGTTTCTAGCCCAGCTAACAAACAACTTTATGCAAAATAACGTTCACACTAACAAGCAGCTTCAAAAGCAGCCAGGAGTGGTCGCCACGCTACCAACAGGAAACTCTGTGCCTGTCTGCCGTTATCTCTGCTCTGGGGGGGGTTGTGCCTTGTGTGCCTCAAGGGGGAACCAGGCAGTCAAGGGTGGGCTGGGCTGTTTGGTCCTCTGGGGAAAGAAGCAAAGAACAGATTGCCCAGGGGGACTGGCTCAGGAGGAGACAAAGGCCACAGGTGTTTGCTCCGGAGTAGCTACAGGAAAACTCAGCTGTGGTAGATTTCTAGTAATAAAAGCTGTTAGTGCAGGGAAGAGAGGGAGGTAACAGCCAACGGAGAAGGGAGGGTACAAGTAAATAGGGTGAGAGACCAACCCTGTTTGCCGGGGACTAAGGAGTTTCCCAGGATGAGGGATGTTCAGCTTCAACACTAGGACGGTCCCGGGAAAATTGGGTTGTTGGTCACCTTAGCTGCAAACCCAGCCTTATTTACCGGACAAACTAAAGACCATCTGCTGAACGCGGATGCACCGGCAGAGCGCAGAGATGACTGCGCCAACCCAGCACTTACCCCAGGAGCTACCGATGTGTAAAATCATACATAGTCCATCCAAAAGTCACCAGCTGCTTCCTGCATGTGAGTAAGGAGATGTGTAATGTGTAACAAATATAAATATTGATCAGTAATGATGAATCCGAAATAGTATTTAACAGCAAAATAAGTTTTTGTTTCTTAGTCCTGACAAAGTTGCCCTCAGTCACAACCTCCAAGTTACTGTGGGTGACTCGGTCTTCATGCGTCTTGGGGAGGCTCCGCAGTGCAGTGGTTACGATCCTGGGACGGTGTGTAAGACAGAGCCGGCTCTAAATCATGGCTTTCTTGCTTCTACACTGTGTGACCCAAGGTAAAGTTCTAAACCTCTCTGTGAATCCATTTTTTTCTGTAAAATCATAATAACTACTCTAAAGTGTTGTTCTAGAAATTAGATTAGAACAATAAATGGAAAATGAGTGGTCAACAAATGTTAACAGCTGTCTTGTTTAGACTACTATTCTCTTGGCTTGTCTTTACATCAGGTTTCAATGGCAGATAAAACTCCTCAAGCGATTACAAACAGAAAGGGGTTTATTTCAGGGAATTGGGTTCTTGCAAAATCTTTAGCTGGGCTGGAGGAGCACACCACAGGCGGAGTGCCCCCGCCCGCCCCCAGCTTGCAGACCCATCCTCCCGCCATACTCAGGAAAGCTGCCCTCACTTGGGTAGGACTGCTAAAGCAGAGGCGTATTATTTGCTAACCTGGGGTGTTGCTCTAGAGCCACTGGGTCCAGAACAAGCTACCTCTGCCACAGTCCATGCCTGCAAATTAGCTGTCTCATACCCTGTTTCTTCTCCCAGAGAATTCAGTTCTGACTCCGTCGTTCATTAGCGCATCTAGTTCACAGGTGGCAAACCCAAGGCCTCCCGGCCAAATCTGGCCCTCCACCTTGTTTTATCCGGCCCGGCACCTTGTTTCCACCAGGTGGCAATGCCGAGCTCCTTGCCCCTAGTTAAGGAATAGTTACATTTACACAGTCCTAAAATTACATTGGGCCCTTTGAAGGCAACCATGAGGGTGATGTGGCCCCTGGTGAAAATGAGTTTGATACCCCTGATCTAGTTGGTGAAACTTAAGTCCTCTCAGGAGACCTCACTGCCAGGCCTTCTGAGAAACGTGTGTGCTTCTGCACACCCATGGGGGCTGCAAATGACCTCAGCTGAGCCAGTCCCTAGCTTCCACCACTGCCGGTGTGTGATGGCTACTCAACTTGACTGCGCTAAGGGATGCCCAGGTAGCTGCTAAAAGAATATTGCTGGGAGTGCCTGAGAAGGTGTTTCCAGAAAAGATTAGCACTTGAATCAGTAGAATGGTAAAGAAGGTTGCCTTCACGATGTGGGTGGGTATCATGTAGTTCTTTGAGGGTCTGAACACAACAAAAAGGCAGAGGAAGGAAGTGCACAGTTTCTCTCTCGGTTTGAGCTGAGACATCCATCTTTGCCTGCCTTTTTATACTGATGCTCCTAGTTCTCAGGCCTTCATACTTGTGGCAGAGAAACTGTTTCATACCTGACCATGGCATGACCCGCGTGCTGGACCTGGGCCAGAATGCAGACTGCTTACTGCAACCCCCCTTAGAGACTGTCTGATTATAATCCGTGTTCATTCTGATGTCAGTCAGCACCCTTCCCTCCCTCCCACCTTGTGCTGGTTCCATTGTCCTGACCTGGTCAAGCATGTAAAGTAATTTTCTGTGTCTGGTGGCATTCACATACTGGTACCTGTGACTGTGTCCTCCCCTATTTACCCTCTGTGGTGCCTGCCAAGTGGCACAGGGATCCTCTCACCTTGCAGCCCCCACAAGACACACCTCGCATGTCTGTTTCCCTTAATAAACTCTGGAGTGGCAGCCTCTTTCTTCGGTCTTTCCCTGCCCTCTACTCACAGAGAGAGATTTTCAGTCTTGAGGCTTTTTCCCGCATCTCCATGTACTCACATAACAGAACTCGGACGGGGACTTACACCATCGGCTTCCTGGTCTGCAGGCCTTCGAACCTGGATTGGGAATTTCACCACCGGCTGCCCCCAGTTCTCAGGCCTTAGACTCAGACTGGATTACACACTGATTTTTCTGGGTCTTCAGCTTGCCGATGGCAGATCCTAGGACTTCTCAGCCTCCATGATCACATAAGCCAATTCCAACAATAAATCTCCATATATATGCAATTGGTTCTGTTTCTTTAGAGAACCCTAGTACACCTCACTTTAGTTTTCCATAATCAGTTACAAAATGTGCAAAAAAAACTTACAACCATGCACTGGAATTTGAGTAGACCCATTTCTACTGATGCAATCCTTGGGTAACTATTTAAGTACGAGAGAGTCTTAGTCTAAGAACACGCTAAAACAATTTTGTTACACTGTTCTTGCGTGGGCTAATAAGATGGGTGGTAGTAGAGGGTGAAGTTCTCTGTTTGTGATGTGGGTTTGGTGACTTCAATGATAGTCTTTCCCCCTCGGTATTTGGTTGAGCTTTGGATATGTCAAATCTAAAGTTTGGACAGACTAGAGCTCAGGGCCTTCCGAGAACCAATCGTTCTTTCCCAGTAACCACAGACATTTGCCAATGATAAACAAAAACTCAGGAAAAGAGAAGGTAAAGCATGTCAATGAAAGCCATTTACTTGGCTTTTGTTGGCATGAGCATCTTGGCCAAATTTACTGGCCAATGCAGCCTTATCTACAACATACATTCATGCTGTTTCCCTCGGCAGAAATGATCATCCAGAAGGATTTCAAATTACAGAGAAACGTATGTTTGAGGGGCGCAGCATCAGAACCTTATGGAGTTATTTCCAGAGGCAGGAGGTCCTTAGAGACTTGTCACCAGTAGGAACCTTATGCGGAAGGCAGACACCACGACGATGAGCGATCTTTTATTTCTATTCAGAGGAGTGCAATATGGAGTGAAGAACCCTTTGTGGGTGCACGAGTCTGCAAAGAAGGGGCTGGGGTGGGGGATAGTCGGAAATCAATAAATGTCTCCAGGAGCCCAGCCAAGAATGACAACATATCTAGGGGAACCGGGAGCATGGAAGGTTCTGTTGGAGTGTGCTGGCCATTTTCTGTCTCCCTACCCCTCATTACCCCCCTTTTCTCCCAATATCTTTCCTCATGAGCTTCCTCTTGTTTGAGATATTTGGGTAATGAGGTTAAAAAGTGTATGTTTGATCAGTGTCTATTTCTTGTAATTACCTGTAGCTGAGTTTACAGGTTCCACATTGTTAAAGAGCTTTGCAACACTTTACCCAGATCATCACCTTACTAAAAGAAAAGATCTGAGAAAAGAACAGAGGAATCTACTTTTTCAGAGTAAACTAAGAACATGGAGAAAAGTAAAAAAATGAAAGAAAAGTAAAACATTATTATGTATATAAACTTTATATATATGTATAAATTAAACACCATATTATATGTATATACACTGTTGATTAACAGTATTTATCCTAAGCAGAGGCATACATTTGAGAGATATCCTAAATCACAGTTAGATATGACAATAACTACAATTAATTAAACATCACCAGTCAAAAAACATTTAAGGTTAAATTAACATTTAAGTCAAAATATTTAGGGTTACTTATAAACCAATAAATAAAATTCAATGTAATGTGTAATCTTTTAAAACATGTACTCAAATCTTTTCTGTCTTTAAATTCAAAGGAGTCGGCATTTAGAAATGATGACTCCAGGCTGCAGCAGCTCCTGGCTACACATAAGTGAGTGGTCTGTGATTGCTCCCAAAGACCCTCAGACCAGGTGCAGGCGACAGCCACAACAGGCGTGATGACAGAGAGCTCTTGTAAAAAGCAACAGGAGGGTTAATTTATTAAGGGTTTCAGCGTCCGCAGCTGTTTCTCTTCAGCTGATGTGACTGAACTACTTTGTTAATAGACTTTATAATATCCTCTCTGATTATGTTACTTTGTTTCTCTGCTGCATTTTTGAGTATCAGGTTGATACAGCACTGGAAAGGGACTTTAAAAGATTCTGATGAAATCCAGAAAGATTTCACATTCAGTGGCATTTGCTAGATGTTGTGCTGTTCACTTTTGGTTACTTTATTCTAAATGACTCTGCCTGATGAACATAAAAGTCCCACAAGGGTTATTTTTTTTACTGTGGAGTGAAATCACATTTTATTTGAGACCTGTAAAGTATATGTTTCAATTGAATTTATCAGTGGTACAGTCTTTGTTCAGGGATTTAAGTCAAATCATTTTCCTGAGACCAGCTGTCTTTATGACACGTGGATGTGTTCTCTAGGAAGGCCATGGTATGGCCATAGAAGCCTCGGTCAACATTCTAACAATGGCAGACCCTGTGGGCGCATGGCGGGTGTGCTGATTCACCATAGAGCTGGTGAAGGCTCTTGACATACCTGGGACGGCACTCACGTACTCAGAATGGTATGAAATGGAGAATAACTTCAACATTTAAAAAGAGCATTTACTATTAGCCAGTTAACAGAATAAAATGCCTGTTATATTAGCATTGACTTAAGTAAATTACAATATGACTTGCTAGATACTGATGATTCACTGACATTTTTCAATTAACTGGTGATGACCTATTTCTCCACTATTTTTTATCAAGTTTAATGGAATGATGAGAATGAATTCTGTTGAGATTAAGGCTTTGTGAAGATATGCCAAATGTGTGTGTGTGTGCGTGTATTCTTCAGAAATATTGTGAGCATGTTTATTATTTTTCCTCAGTAAATTATGTTTTAATTAATAAAAATGCCCCAAATATTAATCTTAAATTTAGGCTATTTTAGAATTCATTCCAGTAATCTGATGCCCAGTGAAATTTGAAATTTGAATTCAGGAATTCTACAGTACGAACATCTGGGGTGTCTGTGGGATGGCTGATGGTCGAAGACATGGGGAATCTATTTTCAATTGTATGATCTTAGTTGCTGGAATCATGACAATCAAAACCAAAGTTAAGTGGGTGCTACATCAGCATCATAGCAAGGCATACATTTAATATTCGTAAGTGTAAGAAGAATATATTGGACTTCAGGCTCACATTAACCTCAAAGAATTAACTTCTCATAATAATTTAAACTTAAAAAAAAACTTGATCCACTATAGACATATTATTGATTCCTGATATTTATCTTCTTTAAATCATCTATAAATCTCTTTGTGGCCAGCAGGGTCCAAATCTACATGCAGTAAAATGTTCTATCAGCTTCACAGGCTCAGCCTTTCAAAAGTGGGACTCATCATATTTCTCTCTAAAAAGCGTTCATCCTTTGAGTTTCTTACACGGGTAAAAGCTGTCGCAGTCAGAAATCTGGCCATTACATCCAATTCCACCCTCAAATTCCTCCCCCATCTACAATCCGCCGCCAAGCCCTGTCCTTTCTAGTCTTTAGATACCTTTTTAGTCTACCCACTGCTCTTAATACCAGTGCCTCTACCCTAGGTCAACATCACCTGCTGCTGGATTAGAGCCATAACCACTTAATGGAATGCCTTGCTTTCAAGCATTTATTTTATCCCTTTGATTTCTCCATAGAGCAACCAGAGGCACTTTTACAACACAGCTGCCATTCTTCCGCTGAAATCCTCCACCAATTTCCCATGTCTCCTAGGACAGGGTTTAAACTTATGAAATAAAAGGTCTCCAGGGGACTAAATGGTAATGGAAAAAATATAAAAACCTCCAGCATACGCTTTTACGTCCCTTTTCCCATGTGGACAGTGAATGTGAATTTGGGCATCCAGATTTTTGTCCACGCAATTCCAGCCACACGGAAGTAATCTTCTTCTCCCTGAGCATCACAGCCATCGGTCCTTCAGCGGGAGTCGTCAGCGTTATTATTGTTCTAGGAGTACATGTGTGACTTTCCTCCAGCCTCAAGTCTAGGTCATGCGTCCTTCCATTGTGTATCCACAGTATTCTGTCCTGTTGCTCCCAAGACATTTATCACTCTGTACAGCGATTACCTGCTTATGTGTCTGTCTTCGCCCATTCGGTATAATCTCTCCGAGGAGAGAAACCCTACCTCTTTCTCTACGTAGTTTCACGGCCTAGACCTTTCTTATATATAGTAGGTGCTTTATCATCATTTGTGGAATAGATGAATGGTATGAAAGTTGAATTGAAGCAACTTGTGGTCTCTAACCATCTAAATATTCTTTAAAAGTTACTACTTATACAGGACGGAGCAGAGTAACGTGCAGTCTTTGTGCAAGGTTCCTAAGGAAGGATGCCATCTACCTCTGCAAGGTTTCCACTCTAGGGTGAACTGTGATTGATAGGCCTTCCAAATGTTCTGCATGACGACAAAGGCATCTATAAAAATAGTGTTCAACCTACCTAACCCAGTTTGCATGCAATTCAGAAGAGGGCCAAGAAGATCAAGAAATAATTATTAGAGAATAATATTATCCGAGCAAACTGAGTTTATGTGACCTTAAGGAAATTATTTAATTTTTACATCGACATGGATATTACAGTCCCAACCTCATGGGTGGTGGGTAGAATTAACACCCTGAGTATGTATATAGTTTTCCCAATGCTGATCAAATAAGTTCCCGATGCTTGTTATGTATATTGTAGCACTATACCTTCTACCTGATAGTAGGTGTCCATTAAATCTTTGAATAAATATTAAGTAAAGGTGACAGAGACAAAGTTGCTGACTTTCACAGAACCGGAAAACTGGTATAAGGTGACAGGATGGGGAGGGACAGTCTGGCCAAGGCCTTCTGATCACCGGGAGTGGGGCATTTTTTTAGACATGCACAGAAAACTTTCCAACCAAATTACAAACATCCTTGCCATTAATATCCATGAGAATATTTGAGGTCCTTATTTTTAAATGTTTTCAAGTGATTTTTTTCAACAATCTTTCATTCCAAAAAATTGAAAATCATAGGAACTTTCAAATCCATGGACTGCCCCAATAATTCCAGAGTTGAAGGACAAGAATACACTTACCTGAGTGATGAAATGTAAATACAGAAAGTTGCTGTAAATATATATACATATATTTCTTTCTTTTATACTTCTATTTTATACTTCTAAATATCTACCATACTTCTGTAGGCCCTAGGTACTAAATTGACATTAAAACACAAAAATGAATACAGAACCTTCTTGTTTTCAGGAACTAACAGTCAGGTGTCAAAGATGGACAGATAGCTCTGGATGGTATTGCTCAGTGGATTGAGTGCTGGCCTATGAACCAAAGGGTCACCGGTTTGATTCCCAGTCTGGGCACATGCCTGGGTTAGAGGCCAGGCCCCCAGTAGGGGGTGCTCAAGAGACAAACACACATTAATGTTTCTCTCCCTCACTTTCTCCCTTCCTTACTCTCTCTAAAAATAAATAAACTCTTTAAAAAAATATGGACAGATAAACTGAGAAACAACGCAACATGATAAATTCAATGACAGTTACACATAGCTGCTGTGATGGCCTTTGGGAACTTAGGAAAGACTTCCCTTAGGAAATTTCTCCTTAGTGGAGTCCTAATTTTGTCTGATGTTGTAGGGGGCATGAGGAAAAGGAATTCTGGGAACAGTGGAGATCAAAATAGTATGGTGCGTATGTGTGTGTGCGAGTTCTTTCTTATGACAAGCTGTACAGTGTTGATGCAGTGACAAGAGATGAGACCCGAGAGAAGACACAGGCCAAATCCTGCAACCCCTCCAATGGCATGCTAGGCATCTTGAACTTTCTACTGAAGGCAATGAAGAAGAGTGAAATGTTTTGTGCAGGGGAGAGATGCCAAGGACATTCATGCATTTTAGATAAAGCATGTATATTCTAAACAAAAAGTAAGAGATTAGAAACTTCCTCCTTACTTTTCCAATAGGAATTTATACATGACTCTTTTTCATCTTATCAAAATGTTTTGTAAATCTATTAAGTTGTCTTGATTCCTTAGACCACTGGTTCTCAAACCTGGGTGTGAATCGAAGCACTGGTGCAGCGGTTAAAACAGAGAGTGAAGTTTGGGCCTCATTTTGCATTTCTAACAAGTTCCAGGCTGATGCTAATGGAGCTTATCCTTGTCTGTACAGTGAATGACACTGCTTTAGACTATGATTTGTCTTACTTATTATTAATTTTGTTTCCCAAACATCTAGACCAACGTCTGGCATTGGACAGGTATTTGTGACCTAAATTTCAAATAAAAAAATTAAGGAATGAAAAAATTCCAAGTAGAGGGGAAATAAATATGTTAAGCAGAATGACTTTACTTCTCCTTCTTTAGAAATTACTCAGAGCTCATTTTCCACCAAAGATGGAAACTGCCTTTCCCCAGCTGGAGCTGAAACACCAGAGACATCTGGCCAAGGCGTCCTGCAGGAACAGAGCAGAAGAGACTGGCGCCATGGACAGAGTGCAGCAGCATGGAGCGAAGCCAACAGTCTGCAGAGTGGAGCTGACCGTTGCAGAGAGGGGCTGTCCATCACAGCGCAGCTGCCCAGCTGGTTCCAGGGTAGCCTCATGGGTGTTGAACTATTGGCATTAAATAAACTTTCCTTCTTCACCGCACCCCGAACTGAGGATTCCTGTTGGCCTTTGAATTGGTGCCCACGACCTTCGGTTGACATTGCATGGCACCTGGTGTGGGTCTCTGAAGCAATGACCTGATCCCCTGACGCCGTCCTGAAAGCAGCTCATCTGGCACCTGAACGACCCCTGTGCTGGAGTTGTCTTCCTGGCAGCACCTGAGGCTCTCAGGACCTGTGCACTGTGACTCATTGAACCTGAGACTAACTGAATCTTTACAGCGCCCTGTTGGTTAGGTAGTATTATTATCCCTAAAGTTCAGAGAGGTTCAATGTCACTTTCAAGGTCAGACAGCCTTTGAATTGGAAAGCCTGGATTAAAGCCCACATTATCTACTGCTGGTGTCTGGACTCCCTATGGATGAGCCCGTTTTTCAGCCTTATACAAGTCCTCACTATTTGTAGATGCAGAGGCAGGAGGGAGCTATTGGAATGACAGTAGTTTGGATGCCTTCAGTCTTGGGTAGAGGTGCAATAAGAGGATGAGAGTCAAGAACGTGAGAGTCTCAAGGGCAGAATTAACGGCTGCCCTCCCTTCTGGGAATACTGTGTGGCTCAGAACTGTGGCAAGCAGGGGATAGTTATGACAGGTGGTGAGGGACTCCCCACCTATGCAGCCGGGATGCTTCTGGTGGCCTGAACATCTGTGCCAGCGATCACACCGGAGCACTGAGAGGACGCATCCCAGCAGGGTCCACCACATTTGCCTTGGGTCACGTTACGAGCTAGAACAGGCCACAGTTAAACATTTTTAGGATGTGGGAAGTGGTGGTAAATTCAATAGTGTGGCCTACTCCAAATGCACCCAAATGTGCCACTCCATACATACTAATAACCAAGACAGATTTAGCTCTTCAAGTGCACAGCTGTTCCAGACAACGCTTTGAAAAAAGCGAGTACTCTAGACAAAAAGACCATTCCAAACCCACGGAAATCTCTGGACACAAATTATTACAGACACACAGTGCCTGAAACTTCAGACGTGGTCACTTCTCACACACTGGCAGGCCCAACATGTTGGAACTATGATGCACAGTAATAGCTCCAAACACCCCAAACTCTTTGGACGTCTTGATTTTCTTGTGCAAATTTCCCAAGCATATAGTAGGAGTCCCATCCTTACTTCAGCTTAGATAGGGAGAGGAGCCAGACTGGAATTTCTTTGAGGCTGTATCAGATCAATTTATAAATTCTTTGTTTTTTAAATGGATATAGCAAGTATTTATTTGTTTTTAGGAATGAAAGAATTGGTTCACTTCAGAAAAGTTAAGCTTCCCCATCTTGAAATGGGTGGTAGATCATCACACTAGAGACCCATTCTAATCGATACCCACAAGCCCCATGACTGGTTAGAGGGCTCCCTCCTAGACCCGGGGAGCTACAGAGTGGGGGCAGGATGAGGGAATGGGTCTCCAGACTTCGCTCCCTCTCCCCAAACTAGTTCTAGATCAGCTCCTCCTTGAATTTTGAGAAAATCTAGACCCTGTTTGGGTGGCACTAAGTCTGTTGTACTTCCAGGGGAAGGAGTCCTGTCCATGGCCCCTGGGCTGTCCTGGCCCTGCTCGTTCGATCTCCCTGCGTGGTTCCACGGGATCTTAGGATTAACTTGTCCTCCCACTTCCTACCAGGATGAGAGGCCTTTTTGGTGGGGGTTTCTCCTTTTTCTTTCTCTTCCTAAGGGCTTCAGTCTGGCACCAGGAGACTCTGCCTCCTTTCGGTTCACTCGTATTGTCTTTACTCAGGCAGACTGAGATGAAGCGTCCAGCTCCTGGGCCTTCCAAGGCCTCTGTATCAGGGCTGCTCGTCATCTCCCCTCCTGCCACCACACTCACGCCACCCGTGGGTGCGACTGCTGCTGCCCCTGGTGCTGCCCGTGGTCAGGCCCCACCAATGCCGAGGCAGGAAAACTGTGTGTCCTGAGCACAGGGCATTGGTGTGAGGCTTGTGGTTGGACCCCTGCTGCACCAGCAGAAGCAGAGAGGTGGCCCCAGATACCTCAGCGGCTGTGGGAAAGTTCCTGACGCTGGCCCGGTCTCGGTCACCTTCTCCGTGGAGTTCCGTGGCCTGTGCCAAGAGGAGAAACAGGGAAGGAGAAAAAAAAAATAAGTGAGACTAGATAGGGCTGTCACCTGCCTTCAGGAGCCTGTCATTAGAAGGACCTTTGAAGTCACTGAGTCCAGTCTCCCAGTGGATGAGGAATCTGCCCCCAGCACTGCAAGGGTCACTGCAAGGGACAGTTCCAGTGCCGAGAGCACTGATGTGATTCACCAGGGAGCATCCTCACACTTTTATTTATACACGAGTCTTAGCATTTCTACCAAACAGAGTCCTAAAGGGAGACTGCTGGTCAAGAGCTATGTCCATTTTACATGCTTATGGCTACTAACAAGCTGTGCACCTGGGGGCAAAGTGTGCTGCAAAGCCACAGATTTATACAAAAATCAGTTCATGCCTCAGATAAAGAAAAGGCTTTCTCATAGTTAGAAATGCCTGAGTCCACAGTAGTATGGAAGTGTTCCAGAACAGACTGGATGGTCAGGATGCTGTTGGCAGCATTACAACATTGGGTGTGGGTGAGACCCCGATTTAAGGGACCTTTCCAAATGTGGCAAGGCCTCCACATAGTGGCTCGTCTTGTCTGAGCCCTTCCACATGCAACATATTCCCTGTTAGCCTAGGAGAGCAGCCTGAGAGGCTTCAGCTGTGCTCCTGTGGTATTCAGGCCCCATCTCTCAATCTCTGCAAGAGCTTTCTGCTGGGCCCTGCCTGTCCTCTGCCTCCAACACAGGTATGTCTGGCTGGTGTGGCATGGGTACCACTCTGAACCTCCCCTGGCAGTCTCAGGGAGAACACCAGGTCTTCTCAGTGCACAAACAGATCTTTTGCATCTGAAGGGGGCATAACTGTAGGTAAAAAGAACTGCTGGTGGCCAGCTTCAAGTGGCGCTGTTTTCTCTCACCATTGTAAAGGGACAGCTTCTCAAACTTCCAGGGAAGCAGCCTGGTCAGCTCCAGGCTCTTCACTGACTTGGGTCCCCTTGCCCAGGTGTATCGGTCGTGTTTGGCACTGAATACACAGCTGACAGCTGGGCGTGCCAGCGGCATGACATCAGGTATTGTGAGGTCGCAGCTGGTGTGCGCGATGCCCACAGTGACCATTTACACACCACTGTGTACGTTGATCACTTCTCTTTTGCTGATCTGGATGAAGTCATTCTCAAACGTGAGAAGTGCTTGAACTTGCCGAACGCGTCCTTGCACAGCTGCCCCTGCGGCTTTCCCATGGAGCCGCGGATCGTGGGCAGCATGTGGCTATGCTGGGCACAGTCCTGCCATTGCGTCGTGCTGCTGCCCACGTCTGTCTTTCATCAGGACCGCTGCACGTCCTCTCCCGAATCTCCACCTCAGTCTGAACCGCAGCCCCCACGGGCCACCTTTAAGCTTTTGCTGTCCATTGTGACCTGCAGCCAGCTGTCACACTCAGCACTGTGTCTTCATCCCTGCAGCTCCTCCACAGCAAGGGACAACACCCTCCTGCAAAGAGCTACCCCACAAGGGCACCGAGCATACCAACTTCTTACACGTATTGCTTTGTGAGACGCAAGTGTGCTTCTTCGTGCAGCCACCACAGGCGATGGTAGGGAAACGATTAGCGGTCACGGGAGGACTCTCTTACCAGTCTATAAAGGTGAACTAATGGCTGACAAGTCCTTAATGCTTTACAAGAATTGAATGTATTTCTGAGCTTTTGCTTAATGTTTTCTTTTGTAGTTATCATAGAATTTCTGTGTAACGTTAACTTCCACCACCAAGTCTGAATTTAAGAATGTGCATAAAGGCTTAACGGGGAAAGGTTTTCTAAGAATCTCTTTATCCTTCTCAAGCCTGTGTTTAGTTGTAGATGTCTGCAAACTGCCTCCTCAGAAATGCAACTCTTGAGCTTCTCCCTTTTTATCTGGAAGTATTGAGTTTGATATTTGTTGCCTACAAGGAAATAGATAACTAAATTGCATTAAGAACTTACTAGGTGAAACTGGAGTTAATATGTTATAAAAGGCAAATTTTGCTTTTATTTTTCAATAACAGGTTTTTATCTCAATGAGAAAGAAAGAAGAAATTACCCAAAAGAATAAAGGTGCATATGTTCATGTAAATTGTAGGAGAGAATACAGAGACAACAATAATGGTAGAGATGGAGGTTAAGTTAGGAATCTGAAGACATCCACTTACTTTTCAAGGTTTACGTGAATAAAGTAGCCTTGAACAACTGTTTCACTTTCCACTGTACTGTATCTGGGCCTTAGTGGGATGATTAAATGTGCATTAGCAACACTTCATTGAAAAGGTCCTTTGAAAAAAAATCTCAGAAAACAATTACTTGTATGAAGCCTATTGAATTTAACTTCAATATAATGAATACTAATCAAAAAGAAGTTCCAAATGCATTATAGTAAACATTCTCATATTATGTTTATGAATTATTTTCTATTTGATAAATTTCCTTACAAAGGAACTCTGCGTTCATTGTAGCACCATGCTGTGCTTCAAATATGACTTCTGTTCCAGACTGTGCGGGACATGGGTGGGCTCTGTTTTGGTTCAGAGGTGAAGGACCCCTGCTTGGGGTTTCTTTTTCCAGGACGGGCCGTGTTTATATCAAGTGATCTTCACTTTCTCATTTTATACACAGTGACTACATTTTCAAGAGACAGGGCTGCTTCTTTGCCGCTATATGAAGTTGGAATTTTTGAGTTGGTTAAGGATGAAATATGCTTGTCCTGTAGCATATTCCAGCTAACTAGATTCAATAAGCAGAGATTTAGTGTAATCTCAGTTAAAATATTTTTAGCAAAAATTCAAATATTCTACTAGTCATTGATGTGAATTTGTCCACAACACTAGAGTTCAGAAATATCACATTTCCTGGTGGATTCTGGCTCAGAATCTACCCCCCCCCCCCAGATAGTGAAAGCCCAACTGAGTTTGTTTCTAAAGATACTTTCACTTCTCTTAAAACTGTTAAAGGACACAGGGATTTATAGAAATCTAGGATAAGAGGGAATACTTTTGGTATTCAGTCAGTAATGGCCACTATTGAGATTCTTCTTCCCCAAGCCACTGAAGAGCAGTTGAATACCGTCTTTTCCCCTAAAAGCATCCATTCCCAGTGTGCCATGCTCAGTCACTGACTCTAGGTATCTACGCAGCTGTCTACAACCCCCCTCACCCTAAGGTCTCAGGTACCTCCTATATTTCCACCGCAGAACTGACCCTCACCCCTAGCCACGCCCCTCAAGTCTCAGCCAATATATCCTGCCCTGTTATCTGCAGGGCATATGTTTCAGGACCCCAGCGAATGCCTGAAGCCATACATAGTATTGAACCTATGTATACCATAATTTCCATATACATATATACCTAGCATAAAGTTTGACTTATAAACTAGGCATTATTAATATATTAACTAAGGCATTATTAGTATATTTTTAAGGTAGGCTTAAGAGATCGACAACAATAACTAATAAAAAATAGAACAATTATAACAATATACTCTAATAAAAGTATGTGAAAGTGTCTCTCTGTCACTCTCTCAGAATATCTTATTGCAGTGTATTCACCTTTTCACTTAAAGAAAACACTTTGCCACTTTTCTTTGGCATATACAGGGTGGGACAAAAGTAAGTTTATATTTGTGAGTATGTAAAACACATTTTTTGTATTGTTATTATTGATTAATTATTGTATTATGTTCCATCCAAACAACGGTAACCTCCTTTTGCCCCACCCTGTACAAATTGCCCGCATCACTACTCTTGTGCTTCAGGGCCATTCTTTAGTAAAATAAGGGTTAGTTGGGCACAAGTCCCCTGACATCGCAGCAATCGCTCTGATAACTGAGATGGCTACGAGAAGACGACGGGGCAGGTAATGAATGCAGTGTGGGTACGCCGGGCAAGCACATCATTCAGGTCCTGCGGAGGACAGAGCAGGATGGCTCAAGATTTCATAGACTACTTAGAACAGTGCAATTAAAAAATTATGAATTGTTTATTTCTGAGATTCTCCATGCAATATTTTCAGACCCCGGTTGACCACGAGTCACTGAAACTGCAGAAAAGACGACCGCAGAGCGCAGAGCTGTGGATAGGGGGCACTGCTGTGTCATTCCCTTCTTCCCTGCCTGAATCACCAGCCTCCATCTACCCTCTTTCGAAGGACTCCAGGTTAACTTTTTGACGGGCCTGACAAGGGCTACCTTGTCACCTTTCTTAAGACTTTCAGTGACTTATCTGTAATGTACCAACTTCAACCTGATTAGTGCGATGGTCTCCTGAATAGCTCCCATTGCCCCTCCCTTTTCATTACAACGCTTCTTTCACATTTACTCTGGGGAATCTGGAAACTCGGAACAGGGTTGGCAAACTATGAACAGGTGCACAGACCAAATCTGGCCCGCCTCTTCTTTTATTAATTATAATTTTTTTGCCATCTTCAAGCTAAGAATGGTTTTTACATTTTTCAATGGTTGAAAATGTTTTCGATGGTTGAAAGAATAATATTGCATGAGGCATGAAAATGGCGTGAAACTCAGCTTTCAGTGTCCATAAATACGGTGTTATTGAAACACAACCACGATCACGTATTTACCAGTGTCTAAGGCTCCTGTCACGCTATGGTGGCAGAGGTGCGCAGGAAAACCACGTGGCCTGCAAACACACTGCGTTTACTAACCGGCCCTCTAGAGGAAAAGTTTGCCAACTCTTGCTGCAGAGCACTGTTTGAAAAACTTCAGTGACCCACATCACTCACTAAATAAAATTCAGTCCTGTGTGGTCTTTTCCCGTGACGTGATCACAAGCCTGCTTATTCTTCTCCACTTTCTCCTCCCCTTTTTGTCACACAGTTTCAGTGCCTGGTTCTCCAGTCACACAGTCCCTACCATCCCCCAACTTCCCTGTGCTTTTGTTTTTACCACCGCTGTAACTTTCCCTTTTTACCTATTGGTCTGACTTACTTCCACTGATCCCCAGGGCTCAGCATAAAGGTGTTTAATCAACTTAGAAACTTCCTCTTCTGTGACTTTACTCTCTCACTACATGCCTGATCAGGTTGGAGTATTTATTTCCGTACAGGCAGTGAATGGTGCATTTCTTCTCCTTGTGACATTAAGATGCTGGCTTTGGTTGGTCTAGTCTCCACTTCCTCTACTCCTGTGCTAACTCCATTGCCTGCAGCCTGCAGGCGGGAGCACCTGCTTTGGCCTGAGCCAATGGTTATGTTCCGTCCTGTTAGCCATCATGACTGCTTCATAGATGAGTACTCCCAAGTCACGCACATTAGAGCCAGTAAGAGTCAACTCCAGAGCTTTGTCCTCCTGTGAGGTTGTTCGAGTTCTCTTCTCTGAAGGACAAAGTAAAGGCAAACGTAAGCCTAAAATCACTGTCGGGGTGGGTGTAGGGGAGTACCTGATGACATTGTTTGAGCCCCCGATCAAGCCAAGCCTGACACCAAATGGCCCCTTGAACATGTTAATGATCTCGATTAACATCTCATCATCATCTCTTTTTACTTGATCTAGCTTGGGTCAGGAATTCCATTACTGGCAACCAAAGGAGCCCTAACTGATACATTGTCTGCCTTTCCCCATAAGTCTCATCCCTAACCGCGGCATGTGTTTCTCCCTGGCACACGGGATACACTCAGTAAGTGTTTTAGAAATAAAGTAATGTCGCCTTATATTTCTTACTGGCTTAGAAGTTATATATGAGTATAAATCCCCCTCTCCTGAAGGTCCTTTCCCTCGCTGACTCTACTTCACCACTTACTCTATTTCAGTGATTTTCTCTGGGTTTGGTGAACTGACCAGCCTGTAAGTACTTTGCTTGAACTTGATCTGTAATCAGTTCAGCCTTGTTGGCACAGGCACAGTGCTCTGGATGCTTCCTCTTTCAACTATCATTCTTTCTTTTCTGGCCTCAATGCTACATTCATATCAGAGCTGTACAATTCCTAATGCAAGAGTATGGTCTTTGCAGCCCAAGGCTCAGATCCTGGGCCACCATATGATACTCAAGAAACTTTAGATGCTTAGATTCCTCCCTGCAAAAAGAAACTGTATTTATCTCAGGACATGGGAAGAGACCAGTGCTACAGACCTTAGCGTAATCACTGATAGGTGGAATGACCACAATACATAGGATTATTATTTTAAATAAGAGAAAATCTGGTTTCTGTATGATTTAGACATAAAAATATTATGGCATGCATTTAAAATTTTGTAAATAATTGGATTTTTTGTTTTGAGTTTTTAATTTTAAAGCATAATGTTGAAAAAAAAAAGTCCGATGCATTTCAGCTTTATTGTGTCCACTTGCTCTAGGTCATTTTGACACTGAGGCTGATTAATGTGCTTATGCATGTAAATTAATATTTCAGGCTCTTGTGTGAAATCGTAGGCTCTTGAATTCAAAGTAAGTTTCCAAAAATACTAAAAAATATCATAAATCTAACCGCAAATTATATTGCTATATGAAATGATGCCTTTGAAAATACCTAGGAAAGTTCATTGCACTGCATACATTTAATCACATTTATTCCTCTTTTCTTTTATTCTCATCCCCCTAATTTCTTTTTTTCTTTCTTTCTACAGAGGATCTGAGGAAGCAGCCCTCTCCCATAAAAGATAGAATGAGTATAGGTTGGGTTGCTTAGAAGTGTAAGAAATTTCAAGTAGTATTATTAAAACTTAGGTAACACCCTGCAGGCCAAATTCCAGCAATCACTGACACTCAGACACTAGTCTGGGATGAAGTCCCCACGACCTCTGACCTGGATGGAATACCTATTCCACTGCTATGTTGATAGAAGACAACATCAGCAGTTCCCCTACCTTTTCCTACCTGCCACCATGGCAGAGACGGAGTTGTGGAGTTTCTTACGCACATGTCCAGCTGTAGGTAAATGATTAATTTACAAATAATTCCACAAGATTACCATAGAAACCCTATTCTAAAAGGGACCTCTTACACATTTGCCTTTAAGAGTAATACATCTTTAAACTTACCAAATGTCCTAGTCACCCTGCATTGAAGACATTTTTCTTTTGTTTTCATATGTTACTCTTTGCAGTGTCTAGGACTTAAAATAAAACCTAGATTACTACCAAGGACTCTAGGGAAGGGGACTGTAAGAGGCACTTGCAGGTAACAAATAGGGCAGGAGTCTCTGGGGTGAGGATGGCAGGGGCTGTGCCTCCAAGGCAAAAATACATTATGTACCAGTAAGATCTTGAAACAGAAGTCAGCCAAAAAGAGAAATAGAAAAAAAGAATACGTGTGATTTAAGATTCAAGACATCAATAGTCACCCTCAAGTACAGAAATACCAAAGCTATCCAAAGTCAAAGTTAAATGCTATGTTCCATGAAACTAACTGTGAAGATGATTTAGGGACCTGAGCAAATGATGGAGTTTGCAAACCACCCAACCCCCAATTTATCCACACTCCCATTTCTACTCCATTCCAAGACCAAATTATATTCTTCTCACATCGTCTCACTGATGTCTAGTCTCTCAAGTAGTATGGGCTTCAAAGCTCCAAGGTTTAGCTTTTGTTTCTGAAGGAGTTAAACTATTACAGAATGCCTTGAGTATTATGCATTCTTGGCATTTCCTATGATTTTTTTGATCTGCCTTTTTTTTTACTTTAGATACAAATAAAGTAGGTAGAATTTTTCTTTTGCAGAAGCAAATATAAATGTTATTCTCTTACATCCAATAGCTTTGATTCCCTACATAATTGTGTTAAATATGTCCAAGTTATAGAGAATTAGCAAAGAATATAGGAAGCTTTAACAGGAATAAATAGACTCTTAAAAACCCAGATTATTTTGGTTCATCTATTTTTAATTGGGATCCGCTTATAGAAATAAGATTGAGACTCACACAAATGTTAGAATCTAGGTAAACCTCATGAGATCAGACTGAGCTTGGCGAAAAGAGTCCCTGTGAAGCCAAAGGTGAACTGGCTTTGAGGAAGCAAAGCCCCTCTAGGACCTCACTACGTGTCCCTCAAGGTGTTTTATTGTCACATATAAACTTATGTTTCATTCCTCCATGCCTTTTTCCCTACACCCTTTCCTCCCAGCCAGGCCTCTGTGCCCGGTTGCCGGACAGGAGGCTTGAGTTAGAGGACAAAAAGTAAACGTGGCTTACAGGTAACCTGCCTTCTGGGCTTTGGTTCTGTGCCAGGAAACATACCGGAGGAAGGGAGGAGAGGCGAGTGCACTTTGCACAGAGTGGGGACAAGGAACAGAGCAATGATGGCAGAGAGAGTAAGAGAGGTTGGCAGTGATTTCTGGAGGACACAAGACCTCCGTCGGCAGGGTTGCAGAGCAGCCGTAGAGCAGCTGGACCTTGGGCTTGGGCCATGCAGCATCAGCAAACCCAACTTAACACTGGAGCCAAATGGCTGCCAGCCTGCAAAGGTGCACATGGGCCCTGATGGTGATTCTAACTCATTGATATATCCTTAGGGCCTAGACCGATTCTTGTCCATTAGTAGGTTCTCAATATTTGATGAATGAACAAAGAAAATCAGTGGCTTATATGATGACCTGAAGTGGAACCTCTCATTTGGGGGTCACTATATACATTTCTTGAATTTTCATGGGATTCTGAGGAATGAGAAGCCCCACTTCCACACCCTGTGGGGAAAAAATCAGTAATGGCTTATATTGCAGTTACTCCTGTATTCTGGCCGAATGGAAGTTCAGAGTCAGATTTCATTGGATTTCTTTCACAACTGCAGTTTGGGAGTGGGATGCCAACCCTGCAAAAATGTGTACATCCACGGGAGGCTGAATTCTACCTATTTTACAGCAGAAGGGGTAGAAGCAAGGGTTCTCTGCCAGAAGACTCTCCAGAGTCCTTGACCTCCTTGGGAGGGGAGCTCCAGATTTTTACTTGCGTGATATTTATGAGTGTTGTGGTTGGCCACCTAGTCACAGGAGGAGGTGAGATGAGTAGTGAAGTCGCATTTGCATAGCGTTTCTCTTAAGAGTAAGGAGATAATTGTCAGGCAAATAAAAAATATAGAAAAGGGTTCGGCAGAAGTGGGGAAGGGAGGCTGAAGTTCTCTGTAGCCCCCCCTGGGTGCCATCAATGTTCCGCGTCAGGAAAAGGCACGCGCGTTCTCAAACATGCCATCACACGCTCGTACGCACTCACGCACATTCAGTGGACTATAAACACCTTTATCCTGAATGTTTTATATCCTGCTACTTTAATAAAATCCTGCTGATTTCAACTAATTAAGGTTAAAACAGTGTAAATTAGTTTAAGCCTACTTTAAAGATATTTACCAGACCCCAGCCGTGCTGGGGTGGGATAACAATAGAGTTACCAAAATGCGGTGTATATGCAAATGTCCATCTCGCAAGGATTTGAAATGTTTGTTCTATTAGAGTTATTAAAAATATTTCTCTGCCACTTAAAAATATTTTTATTTATAGGTAGCTCAAGTTGCCATTTTAATGACTACAAATTCTCAACCTGGAATCAGTAAATGAGTCTTCGCTCATCATATTAAAATGAGCACACAGAATAGCAAATCAAGGACTGAAAGTCCATGGGATCTTGCACTAAATATGGTTATCTTCAGCTTCTTCTGTATGCCAGGTTTCTCAAACATTTGTTGGCAAGCGTATTTAAGTCATGTCATGAAGTCCACACATCAACATGGCTGGATATTGCTGAATTCAAGAACTATAACATCACTGAGAGGATTTATTTTACGTTGTGCTCTTAGGTAACCTTTTTAAAAATCAGAATTTCTTCATAAAATTGGCTAACGAGAGAGAGACAGAGAGAGACAGAGAGAGACAGAGAGAGAGAGAGAGCAAAGATTGCTGCACCATAATCTCATAATCTTTGCTGATCTGTGGCTCTCTCTTCTATTAGGTAATAAGTGTGGGACTATAATTTATTAACATAAGGGTGTACAAGCAAGCAATTAAAAGGTTATGTATGCTTGGGTTCAGAGGCTAAAGGAAACCCCAAAGTAGAATATAAACACTAATTTGAAAAAATGTATGCACCCCTATGTGCATTGCAGTTTTTACAATAGCCAAGATACAGAAGCAACCAAAGTGCCCATCAATAGACAAGTGGATGAAAAAGCAGTGGTACACATATACGATGGAACATTACTCTGCCATAAAAAGAATGGAATCTTACCATTTGTGACACTTGGATGGACCTAGAGGGCACTCGGCTAAATTAAGTAGTCCAGACAGAGAAAGACAAATACCATATGATTTCACTTATATTTAGAATGTAGATAACAAAGTAAATGAACAAGCAAAATAAAAAACAGACTTACAGACATGGAAAACAGACTGATGCTGACAGAGGAGAGGGGTTGGGGGACTGGGTGGAAAAGGTGAAGGGATTGAGGAGTGCAGATTGGCGGTTACAGGCTAATCTTGGGATGTAAAGTCCAGCCTAGGGAATATATGCAATAATATTGTAAAAGCTATGTATGGTGCCAGGTGGGCACTTGAAGTATACAGGATGCCACTTTTATAAAGTATATAATTGTCTAACCACTATGCTGGATATCTGAAACTCAAAATAATATTGAATGTAAACTATAATTGAAAAGTAAAATTTTAAAACCTGTCTTTTATAACTCAGTAACAAAAATGCAAATGGAACATGCAGTGATATATGCTTAAAATATATAGCCAAGTTTAGACATTAAAATACATATTTTCCTTTTATGTGATATTTTGCTTTCATAAAAGGAAATGAGGGAATACATAATGACAAGAAAAAGAGAAAGATGAGGCTTTCGTGATCATACCAACTAAACACAACCAAAGTTAACATTTTGACTAATTTACTTTTATATTTATGATGTTTTTAATACATATATGTGGTTTGTTACATCTTATTTTTTTAACTTCTATAAACATGTTTTAGGTTTTGTATGTTTAAATCACATTTTTTTCCATTTAGTTGACATATCATATTTACGTTTTCAACACACCATATGCCTTATAGAATTCTTTGTCATATATGTTTCATGTTAAAATGATTCCCTCTCTCTCTCTCTCTCTGTTTCTCTCTCTCGTTGTTATTAACAATACAATTTTGTTATATTTTTGTTGTCTGCATTTTGTTTCTCTCACTTTTCCTCCTAGACAAGAGTTTAACAAACTTCAGCAGATAATTGGAGTTTACTAAAGATTGTAGAATGATTTGAAGAATAAATGAATTATAACAGGAAATTTCAATTGGGTTTTAATGATTTGAATTAGGAGATGAGAGGAGGAACAGCATATTAATATAAGTCCATTATTCCCACCTTAAAGCTTGTCTCCATCCTATCTTTAAAGCTATCTCATCACTTGTCTCCATTCTTCTCTGTACTTGGTCTTCCTTTGGCTTTTAGACACAACAAAGAGGAGCCCCCCAGAGTGGTGTGCACATGCTCAGATATGATGAAGTAAAATGCATGCTATTCATCTGCTTGAAAAATGAACCAGGTCATGTCTCTTCTTTTCCCCCTACCTGAAATTTGAATCCCATTAATTCCTCACTGCAAGGAACACACACAGCTTTCCACTGCTTGTTCGGTGCTTCACAAATCGAGATATCCAAGGTCCCCTGATCCAGGCTACATTTTTTTCAGCTGGAGACATTAGACAGATGATTTGAGTTACTATTCTAAGTTCATAACAAATGTTTCATCACAATTGCAGCTTCTCCTTCTTAGATTGTTAAATTATAGCTCAGAGTCCCCAGCTTCATATTGTGAGTCACGTATATCATATTAAGCTCTTATATGGAAAACATGCCATTATCTCTCCGATTACTTTATCACTCTTAGGAAAAGCGTGAGTAGGAATTTGGGCAGTCCTTCAAGATGAATTTCTTTATTAGACTGTGGTGATAAAATGCAATCAGTTAGCAGAGGCCTCTGCCATCTAACCATTAAAATGTGATGCCTGAGGCTTTTAACTTTGCTCATTATCATCTTTGATTCCTTTATAAATGTTTGCCATTTGAACTGCTTCTCTAATTACTGGAATCCATATTCCATTCCCGGAAGCCAGTGAAATATACAGCACTTCACAGAAGAGGAAGAAGAGGAAGTTTGACCCTTCGGCAGCAGGAAGATATTGGTGCTCAAGGGGACTGGATGGGCCAGTTCCAGCAGAGACTGTGCAGACTGACAGACACTATGCCTGTCCCTTCACACAGACCAGTGTTCCTAAAGCCTCGTCACGGGACCGACTGTCGGAATCATAAGGGCTTTTCATAATGGGAATTCAGGATTTCCAACACTGCGCTACTGGGTCAGAATCACTCTCATGAACACAAAGTTTGAAGAATCATTGGTAAAGAATTATAAGCTTATAGGCTCTAAAATTTAAAAACCCAAAACAAAACCATGTTAACGGTCTCTGGTTTTTCTAACTGTTTTGATCAAAATGTTTGAAGGTCACAAACTTCTTTTTAGACTGAATTTATCATCGACTCATTTACGATTGTATTAACGTAGGAGGCAAGTGATTATGCCATTCAACTGGTATAAATATTAATCAAATTTATGCACAAATGTACAAATATTTAAAATATCCTCAAATACCAAGAGAAGAAAGATGCAGTGTAGTTCCTTCTGCAACATACTTTTATGCCATGGACCTCAGCGGGACTCTCACAGCAGCTCAGCGACACTGTCTGTCATCTGAAGGATTACCTACCACTTCTCCACAGCTGTTTCCGCAGGCTGCTCCTCCGTCTCCCTGAGCATCTGTTTCTCACTTATATGTGTCTGTGAAGGCGGAAGCTGCAGCATATTAGTGCTACCAGCTTCTCTCCTCTCCACCTCCATATCTCTTTATATCATTGTGTTGCCCCTGTACTTGGTGTGCATAGAAAAGAAACATCTTCCTTTTTCCTAAAGGTGATTCTGCCAAAATCCTAATAGTTTAAGACCTTTCTGACTTTAAAGAGAGAATAACAACATATAGGTTCCAGGAGGAAGGATGATTCCTGCTGCTCGGATGGAGGCAAGAGAGAGATGATAAAGAGTCATGGAAATAATAGTAACGGTGGGGTACCAGGGTTCAGCTGTTGTACAAGTGCAGCTGGAGGGACAGCTGTGAGTGACCAGTCACCTAGATATGAGGAGGAATCACAGGACTGAGTAGGTTAGGATTTGAGAGGAAAAGAAAGACACCAAACCCAAAGCCGTGGAAGGAAAACAGAGCTGCAGTAGCTTCATTTATAGCCAAGTAAAAAGACATTAAATTTCAACAATGAAAATGGATTTTGTCAGAGCAGCCACTGAGATCCAATATTCTCAGTGTATATTGTGCTGAAAGGTTTCTTTCTTTCTTTCTTTCCTTTTGTTTTGTCTTTGGTGACCCAGAGGTTGCTGCTTTACCCTTTGCACTCTAAAATTCCTATCTTTATGTAGCTGAAGAGTAATTTGTATCTTGCAATATTTTTCTATCTAAAGCATTGATCTCATCCTCTCCTGCCATTTCCAGGATCCCATACCACGTATATTTGCAAAATGTGAAGAGTATACTTTATACGGGGGTTATCTTTCCTCTTTTTGCTTCTGCATCCTAACTTTTTCTTTGCTTACCCCCCAACCCCTGTGTATTTTGCTTGAACAAAATTGACCTCAGCTCCTGGCTTCCAGGATGACATATAACTCGAGTCTGGCCAATTGACCAAGTTCCTCTGATCCAGTGATTGATTCAAAGGTGGTGCATGACGCAAACTATGCCACTCAGAGATTAGAAGCTTTGCCTCAGGACTTTTTGAGTCCAATACAGAGAAAGTAGAGCTGAGATGTGGAGAGAGAAACGATACCCTTACACCTAGTTCTGTCTGAAACTAAGCCCTGTCTTTCCTGTTACATGAATTGATATTTCCCTCTTTTGTTTCAGCAAGTTTTAATTCAGCTTATTTCCTTTAAAATAGAAAGTAATGTGACTAATAGAATTTAAAATGTGGCCCAATCCTAACAAACAATTGCGTGGCTTCAGAGGATGTGTGGAGTCACATCCACTCCGGACAATATTGTGTTTCTGTGATTACTCAAGATTATAGAATGTTCAATTCTCTGTCACTCAACCTGCATGCTTTTGGACTAGAAGGTTTCTTCCTTCTTCTGGTTAATATGCAAAATTTGCATATTGTTTGTTTCGATGCTATGTAATTCATAAGAGACAACACAAATTATATGCTTGTTTAGTGAACATTTTACTAATGTTCAGTGTCTCCCTGTGGAATCATTCGTTCTTCATTCTTAGCGCAGTTGGTTTGGATGGGGCTGACTATACCCTAAGCTCCAGGTTTGCAGGGCACATGACTCAAAGCAGGCCAATCAGAGATTTCCCTGAGACTTTAGCTGGAGTTACGTAGAAAAGGAACCACTCCATTCTCTGGGATTGCTGCTTGTAAGTACGTGTGGAAGTCTAAAGCTGCCAGTGTACATATTGGTAACACTCAATGCCTGTATGAGATTGAAGCTACCACAGAGGAAAGCAGAATTTAGAAATGGAAAAAGGGAGTAGATTAACGAAAGCATCTTTGAACTTGCATAGCCTAATGCTTAGAGTCATCATTGCTTAGACTTTCCAGTCACATGAGCGAGTGAATTTCCTTTCTTTGCCTTAACCCAGTTCAGGTTAGGTGTTTGACTCATGGAACCAAAACCTGGACTAACTCTACATTGGCACCAAGAAGTTGCTTATGGGTTAGTGTCAGCTGTGACAAGATTCCAAAAACTCATTAAAAGAGATGAGGCCTCTGAAATCTTCTTAGAATTCGCTGAAAAGATATTTGTGACTGGCTGACTTTTCTGAAAATACCCTTGGTTGTCATGGTGACAGAAGGGCACCGATACTAAGATAGGATTCTGAAATATTTTCATATGAAATCTGAGTTGGGTGGGAGTCATATCTAACACTGTACCGAGAGTCCTGTGAGCAACGTGGCCCTGAGCGGACTTCCGAAGACTTTCCCAAACGCGCCGGCCTTGGCTTCTCTCTGCCGCTCAAGGAATCCAAAAGGCAGTGTTATTGAGGGGGTGACAGACGAGTTGGATCTTGTGTCTTCGCTAATCCTCAGTGCTTTCTCTCAAATGTGGCACCCCCTCAACCCCGTCGATGGCCACACACTCTCTTCAGGGCATTTTCTCTCCACTTTGTAGCCATGAAAAAACATAATACAGAAACAATGATACTGGGCTCTCAGGGGCTTTTATTTTCACACAGCTAGTGATAGATCTCTTAAAAAAAGCAAAAGATAGATTCAAATTTAACCCCAGTTTTCTAAATTTTTTCATAATGATATCCAAAACTGAATATGAAATATCATGTGTGAACACTCTAAGTTTCCGTAGGGTTTAGATGTTGCTAAATTTCTTAGAGCAAACCAACAGCTCGCCCCTTCCATGTAAGATCACATCTAACATGGTTTTGTTCTCTGGCAACCACCTGTTCAAACGACAGTATTTATAATGAAAACTAATTGGCATGATAAACTCTGAATGTCAAACACTTGGGGATAAATTTTATGAGATTAAGATTTGGGGGTGCATTTTTACCATTTACCCTTTTAAATATTTTTTTCATCTTTCTTAAATACTTTATCTTTCCTATTAGGAGTTAAAGGACAAGTTCTTGCTGACCGGGTGATGCTGGAGCAAGGACTTGACCTCTGCGAGCCAGTGTTTTTAGATGTCAAGTGCAGGAGCTAGACAAGATGTGCTCTGGGGTCTTTCCCAACTTTGAATCTATGGTGTTTGGTAACATAAGCAATATTTACAACAAGGAATTAGCAGGTGGTTAACGAACAACTTCCATATGCCACAGTGACAGGGATTAGTTTCTAAAACACCAAGGCAATCAAGTTATTAAAGCAATTGTTTAACTGGAAGAAAGAAGTCAGAGCAAGACTAAATTTGCTTTGCTGAAGGTTATATAAGACACTTCTGGGAGACGTTTTAGTTTCTTGACGTGGTTTCTGGGCCATACTTCTGTAAATAAGGACTGACGTAGACCCCTGCTGGTGTGGGCATGGAGACATGCCGCCCAGGGTCCCTTCTGCAGAAGGACCTGGTGCCCATCCAAGGGAAACGAGGTCAGAAGACAGCCTGCCATTGGCAGCGCCTTCAAGGACAGCCACGATTGCATGGAGGTACCTTGCCCGTGGCACACTCTTTCTGGTGGCAGTCTGCATTCCCTGACCAAGTAGACCTGAGGGTCCATGGAGGACCCTCCGCAGACACTACCTGCCCCAGGACTCCCCACTGGATTGGCCAAGGCTTTTTCTGGGCTTACCTCAGTGTTTGTCTACTTCCACTCATCAGCGCTGCTTCCTCCCCTTTCCTTTCCCATGTGTTGATTCCTAGTAAGTATCTTGCTCCATCTTAGCATCTGCTTGCAGGGAACCCAGCCTTGGACACCAGTTGATAATAGGTATATCCTACCCAGTATGCTTGGGAATATCTGTTATTTTGAATAGGCAATAACTTTCGAGCCTGCACTTATCCCCACATATTAGGGAGAGAAGTCGGACAGAAATAAATACGGGGATTTTATAATGTAAAGTCTTCTTCAGGTGAATCTTAGATATTTAAAGTTTTAATTAGGGTTATATGTGGTAACTGATGGTGAGAGGAACCTCACGTTCATGATCATGGTTTCTAGAACGTTCTTACACGTTGGATTTCCAGAACCTTTGTCAATTGCTCCGGTCTCAGTCCCACCAGGACCTGTTCTCAGTGTGACATCTCTGAGTACTTTCCTTACTGCTAAGCCAGACACTGCCGTTTGCAAACACAATCTTTAGGTCTTAGATAAGAGTGAGAAGTAAAAATATCTCCTCAGTTCTATCCCTAGAGTGTTACTATCCCTACCTAGAGTGTTCTATCTGTGGCCTCCACTCCTTAATAAAAAAATAAAAAAAACTCTTTGTTTTCCAAGTCCTATATTATAGAACTTGAGTGACATTTTAATAAGCAACCACCATACAAACTTTTTTTCCTCTTTCTTTACAGGCACAATTACCAATGTAACCTTTTCTCCTCTCTGTACATAATATCAAGGGCAAGCTAAAGATCAAATTTTCTTTTGATGAAAACTTGTTTAAAAAAAAAACAACCTAGTTTGAAACAACATTTTCTAAATGGACTTTTCCACTACAAAGAACGCAAACTTTCTTCATATCATTGTGGGGCTTTTAGCTGCTTGCTAAAAATAGAACAAGTTAGAAACGAAAGAAGACAAGACGAAATCTCGCTAATTGAAATGGAGGGACTCCGGGCAAGTGTCTCTGGTCAGAAACAGTTTTCCCAGAGGCAAGATTGGTTTCTGTTTCACCGTAGCCGCATTTAGCAGGCGGCGGCATTTATGCAAAGGCTTCCCACCCTTATGGGAGTCGGAGCAAAGATGTGCTGAGTGGGGGGGAGAATAGCAGTATTTCCAAGAGGTGGCATTCCAGAGCTCTAAAGCGTTTTGAGGTTTCAATCAGAAGTCCCTACCCACAGGTGGATTTCTTCCAAGCTCGCTCTTTGGGCCCTTGCTCTTTCCTGAGCCAGGAATCCGACCAGCCCTCTATAGGGCTTTGTGTTCCGGGGGTGTTGCAAGACAATGGAATAATGAATAGCAAACTCAGCTGGTGCCAGAGCTCTGTCACACAGGCCTGGCATCTGGGAGTCGGGTGTTTTCACTCGGAGCAGCTGTGTAAGTTCCAAACGACATTCCAGTTTGAAGATCCATTAACCCCTGCTTAGGGGCACATTTTAGTACGAACATTTTTTCAGGGATAAATAAGTGTTGAATCCTGTTGAATCCAAGCCCAGACTGTGCTAAAAAAGAATTATACTAAATAATCTTCGAGGTCTCACAGACTCATATGTTTCAAGGCTCACATTTTGAGAGGTGTTGGCAGTTATCTTGATAATGTACTTAGAATGGTTTTCTAATGCTGTGCTTTGTTCTGTGAAATGTTTGGAGAAGACATTTAAATAATGTCCTTCACTTAGTATGTGTCCTATCATTATATAAATAAGTAAATAGTTTTCTAATTCCTGTGAACTATGATACAAAGACTGTGCTTCATTAATTTATTCGACAAATATTTATTGAGCACCTACTATGCCAATACATTATTAGGCACTTCGGATTGGTCAGGAAACAAAACAAAGTCCCTACTATTACATTGTTCTATGTAAACCAGAAGTATCATTTCTGTACTAGTTATTGCCACGGGTATATAAATATAGGAACCAGGACTCTTAAAATATCACTTTAGCCCTGCAAGTATTTCAACGCAGGCTTTTTCTACAAAATTTCAATGAAAAGTCCCTACCCACAGGTGGATTTTTTTTCAAGCACTGACCTTTGGCTCCTTGATCTTTCATGAATCAGGAAGATCACCGGCCATCTATAGGGCTTTGCTTTCTGGGTGTGTTCCCCTTACCTTCTCGTATTCTGGTCCAACTAGACGTTTTGTTATCAAAAGTAAATTTTTTTTTCTGTTGAATTTTTGCACCTGTTCCTCCTTACTTTTGGAATATTGTCATCCCCATCTTTAAATTTTTGGTATCAACTCATCCATCAAGATCTATTCAAAATTCTCTATTCCATAGCTACCATCCAGACCCCTGGGGCTAACGTGTGTGTTCCTTCCTCTGAGCCCTTAGAGAAACTTGTTTGTATATGTTCTAGGTAAGTTGCATTCAATAAATATATTAATATATGGGAGACCTAAATCAAAATCGGAATTGGGAGGGCCTGTGGGGGCAGCCCTATGTCAATCTCGAAGCCCCCCAGGAAGAGCCCCGTGGCTATAAAAGCTCTTCCAAACTTGCTCGTCCCTTCTGTAAGAGAGCTGATTCTTTTTTGAGCTGGTGGACTTGCACGTAGCTCACTAAGGCTGCGTGTTCCACACTGAAATTCTCTCTTTTTCTTGAATAAACCCTTTTTTGTTGAAAAAACATCTAGCTAGCTGCATTTTTGTTTAAGGGCAACATCTATCACCCTTCTGATTCTCCTGTCCTTGAAAATGTCCAATACACCCCATGAACACATGGCATTGAGACTCGGTGGTGGTCCCGTTATTTGGGCGGTTATAATCTTTACACATTAGTCTAGATCCTAAACTATGTAATCATTCCGCATAACTTAACTAGATTGATGTTTTGAGCAAGATTTGGGGCCATCTATGGCCTATTCCTTACTATTATTGTGAGGATCATTCAGGAAAACAGAGCCTGATCAGATAGCTTGACAGTGGGTGTTGGAAGAGCTAAAAGGTCTACAGGAGATTATTAGGTAATCCAGAAAACAGCAATAGCAAGAAGCTAGTTGGTATATAGGGTTAACTAAACCCAAATGTCAATGCCTCCCTGTGAGAGCCCGACACTGACCGAGGCTATCCAACAGGCGCTGGGACCACAGAGGGAGCATCTGTCTGATGGGAACTGGAAATATGCAGAAGATGAAGTTATTGCTGGAGAAGCTACCTGAAGTAGAGAGGGAAGGTGGATAAAAATACGCTGGCTTCTTTGTCCCACACTCCAGTCTCCAGCCAGTGCCTCCCATCAGCATAAAGCAGACACAGCAGTGGAAAGGAAGTCTAAGAGATAGCACTGGCAGAGTTCAGTTACCTGCAGCGGAGAGCAGAGCAAGGGAAGGGTAGATAATGGATCTGCGAGTAGTCAAATCATTAGTATAACCTGCTTAATCAGAAATTTACGGCATATCCTACCTTCAAATAATAGCTAATTTTTTAGTTGATGAATGTTTTATCTTCAATTAGAAGCCCAGTTGGATGATAAGACCTTTGAACACAGGCCAATTTTCAGCTATTGGTGAGCTAGACTAGTCTCGAAAGTATCATGCAATATAGAGTTCATTATTTCTACTCTTTCTCCATCTTCTTTTTCAAAGCTTTCTACAATTTGGCTTGTCCTCCTTGGGTATCATCTTGTGTTGGTTTACTTGCTGTGGCATACAAGCCTCACTCTGGACAGATTTCACAGTAAGAGGTTTGGTTTAGGGATTTTTTTTTTCCCATTCCCCTACCAAACTCCATCTGAGAGCACTTGATAATCTACTTTGTAGAAAAATATAAATAGCTGGGTGTCAGTAGTGAGCTGTCTACTCGGCCTCCAATGATTCTCACCTACTGGAACTCACACTCTTGTGTAGTACCTTCTGCTTTGAATCAAAGCTCACAGTGGAAGTGATCGTGTGTCATTTCCAAGGTTAAGTCATAAATGGTAATGAAACTTCGCCATGGTCTGTTGGTTCGCTTACTATGGCGGTTGCCAGCTGTCATACTGTCAGGACACTCAAGCAGCCCCATGGCCCATATGGAAAGGGTTAAGGCCAAGAGCCAGCAGCAACTTGCCAGCCATGGAATGAATTACCTTGATAGTAAATTCTCCAGCCCCAGTCATGCCTTTGGATGACAGAAGAGCTCCAGCAGAAATCTGATTGCAACCAGGAGAAATGGTGAGCAAGGAAGCCTTGACTGAGCCCTTCCCAAACTCTTAATATTAAGATTGCATAAGCATAATAAAGTTTTGGAATAATTTGTTATATAGCATCAGATAATTGGTGACTTAATTAACATTTTCATGATAGTTCTTAAAAACAGTTTGCAAAGTTGATGTCTTAATAATGCTGATATTCCCCATCTCTCTGTACTTTGCAAGTTGCACACACTAAAATTTCTTGCAAATTATATTCTGTTTATAATAAACTTGGGAGTTAGGAATGACAGGGGTTTTTAAAATTAACTTTACCTTACATTTGAGGAAACTGACACTGAGAGTTGAAACAACTTGCCCAAGTTTCCTTAGGCGGTTAGCTGCAAATCTTTGATCTGAGCCCGCGTCTTCAAGCTCAGTCCCTTCTGTTGTGCATTGCTGGGGATTTTCAGCTCTAGAGCAAGGCAAACTTAGAGATGTGGGCTTGGGATCTTCTGGTGATCCTCAAAACTTAGCATCTGTGCACCCGGCTGATCCACCTTTGCAAGTAAAGAATCAAAAGCAACAACAGCCCTGTCCAGGTACTCAGTTGGTTAGAACGTCGTCCTGGTACACCAAGGTTGTGGGTTCAGTCTCTGGTCAGGGCACAGACAAGGAGCAACCAACGAATGCATGAATGGGTGGAACAAATTGATATTGTTTAATCTCTTCTCACTTCCTCTCTTTCTCTAAAACCAGTTTGTTTCTTTTAGAAGAGAGAGATAACACAGTGTGCAGCTCTGGAGCTGACCCATGGTGACTAGCTAAGCAGAAGGAGATCCGGCTGTTACTACATACAACTGCTCTTGTTCATTCCCCTGTCTGCTAATACTTTCCAGACCCCCAAATCTAGGCATCTTGAAAATCTGGTTGCAGTTTTTTCTTTCCAAGGATTTTGTCAAGATTATAGACACATGTGCTTGGAACATCCAGACTCTGTGTGTTACAATGTGTTTCTCATTTGTGATTTTACCAAAGACTTCTAATATCTAGAACATTCCCACAGACTCCAAGACTCCTCACACCAAGGCCTGCTTGGTAATAAAGACATTCTTTTTCTCTGACAGACCAAAGTAACTGCACACCAAGATTGTTTGCCGGTTATTCATTTATTTCATAAATATGAAAATTTGCAATCCCTGAAATACATTTAGTTCAATGTCCTTTATCACTTTCCAACATTTAAATAATGTCCCAAATTGTTTCAAGTTGGACACTTGGGCCAAAAGCGGATTTCCTACTAGGTCAGAAGTTCCGCATGAACGACACACGCACATTCCACCGCTCTCCTCCCAGCGCCCGGGACCCTTGTACTCACAGGGAATCAGAGTCAAATATATATATCAAGGGCCGTATTGAGGGAGGAAAGCCATGAAACAATAGCTTGCAAGGGGCTTTAAAAGAGCAAGCCTTGGCCTAACCGCTTTACTTGGGAGGGTGTCTCACTTCTTCGCCCAGAACAGAGATTAACTACTTTACCTGCAAAGTAGAATCATTGGGCAGCTAGCTAGTGCCGACCAGCATCCCGGGTCCTACCTGAAAGCAATTAATTCAGAATAGAACCTATGCATCAGTATGTTTAACCAGTTCTCCAGGTATTTCCAATACACGGCCAGGGTAGAGAGCGTCTGCCATAAGTGTTGTCTCAGGGTTGACAGGAGGCAGCAGAGCCTTCTCGCCTTCCCACCAGCTGGCTTTCTCGTGGTGGTCTGCCTCTGGCAGCAAAAGGCTCCAGAGCTGGAAATGACCAGGTCAGTCTCTTAGGTATGCTTCATGGCAGGGCCAGGAGTGAGCAAGACACCAGAGGCTATCTCCCTTGCCCTGACAAAGCTCGATCTTAAATGTCAGGACACTGTACACATTTTACTGGCTTCTTTGCCTTCACTCCCCTGAGCTCTTATGGGTAAAGTCACTGAGAGAATACAGTGTATCTTATTTAACAGGCTGAGGGCAATGACATAGCAGTGCTAGCCTGTGTTAGTTGTAGCCACATTTCACAAGTAATTGTGTTTAATGCTGTCCATGTTTTAATAATAAGCAAACTATTGTTATAAATGAAGTTCGTTATAGCTTTCAAATGGCTCCCATGTGCAAGCTCTTGCCCTGTTGTACTTACTTAACCCTGGCAGATACATATGCCCACACGGACCACTTCCTTACAGGAACCCCACATTATCTCATGAAGTTTCCTCTCCTGGGAGAAAGGTCCAGAGACTTTTTCTAATTATTGCAACTGTCATCACAGCGTTTGCAGGTACGTCATCATCCCCTTTGACTTTAAGCTCTGAACATCGTGATCTGTTTTTCGTAACTCCTCGTATTCCAGTGATCTATTCATAATGGATGTTCAACAGGTGCATGGAATAAAGGCATGCAAATGTCCTCTGCCTAATGTCCCCTTGCAGACAGGCAGCTTCCCTCCGCTAGAAAAAAGGAATGTGTGGTTATAGACTGGCAAGACTACGTAACAGAGCCTTTCTGCATTGTGTCCTTTTCCAGAATTGAGTAGTAATGAGCAGTATAAATCCCTGAACATTAAAAATAATATAAGCTCCAGCTTCTAAATAAGTCAAAAGCATAAGAATGACAGAACCTTAAAAGTGGCTGCCTTGGGAATCCTGTACTGAAACGGCAGAAAGAGTTCCCCTCAGCCTGAATGCTGAATTCCTTGGAATAAGGTAATGTCTTCTGGTTCCTATGCTCAGTTTGTTTTCTAACTCATGGAAACTGGAGACATATTAAAATTTCAATTGCAAGTATTTTTAACGATGTCTGTTTCTTCTCTAAAAAATTACTTTTAAGTTTTTAGTATTGGAATCCACACACATGTTTTGAGATGTTTAAGATAAATAGAAGTACTAATAATAGATATCAAGGGGAGATTTATTATCTCACTCTCAGTTTCCCTTTAATATATGAAATGGAACATTTCAGCAAATAATTATCCATTGTTTCATTTGCCACCGCAATCTTCCTCTACCTGTTTAACAAACATAATAGAAAATTGATCTTTCTTTTTTACATGAAAAAAGGATCAATAAAGATTCAGTACAGGCTAAATAGACTGAGTAATGGGAATTGACTCAGACAAATACTAGCTACAGAGAAAAGTAGTATGATATAGATTATTGTATACTGTGATAATAACATCCCACCCCCCCATGCCTAAATTCCCAAATAGAGGAGAACAATAAATGGCAAACAAGTACAGTATATGGTTGTGCATTATGGTTAATGGGTTTATTTCTATGTGCCTCTTTATGAAAAGCACTTTTTTTTTCTGACAGTAATCCTTTTAAATCAAATTTCTACTAAAAAATACATAGTTCTTTGCATTTCAAAAAGTGGCAAAAAGAGAGCAGGGCCTGGGAACTTGTATGGTTCCAAGAAAAAGCTTTATAAAGTAATCAATGGCTTTTCTTGTGCCTGGTTTAAAATAACATGAGAGAGTGTTTGTTTTAAAGAGATATCTCACACACACTCTTAAATATTTTTTATTTATTTACACAAATTTATGGAGTAATTACCGAACCAGGGATTGGGGACAGTGAAAACACGAAGTTAGTCCCTACTCTCATAAATACGTGTTGTAGCTAGAGGGGACAGATAATAGCAAGCAATCAAATTTATAAATGAGATTATGTCACAAGCTAGTAGGAGTTATTTCTAAAATAAAAGCATAGAGAGTTGGGCAGGGGATGCTATTTTAGATAAAGCAGAGAACAAAGTTCTTTTCGAGGAGGAGACATTCGGGCAGAATCTAGAATGCTGAGAAGGAGCTAGCCACCCAACATTACAAGAGATTCTTGCTTCAAGCAGGGAGCCGGGAACGTAAGGGCGGGGCCGGAGCTGGCCCGTTCTCGGGGCCAGTCAGTGTCGGTGACGTTTGTTAGAATCCCATTGTGTAGTAAAAGGGACGCGACTGCTATAGTCATGAAAGCACAACTTACCCACCAGGTCAGTTAGCACCCGTCCTGAGCACAAGGATGGTTTGCATTTCATTGGCCACCTGAATTCTTATATCCCTTAATTCAGCAGATAATTTGCAATCTTGTGTTCAGGAAGCTCTCCCTGTGAAATGTACTGCACAGATGAGGGACACTTCTGATTTATTCAAGTCTTTCAGGGCCCAAATTACATTCTTTTTTTCTCCACAAAATAATATAAACACTTCACCACACGGGCTGAGGGCTTTTCAGGACTCAGTCCGTCTTACAATTGCCCTTTTCAACAAGATTTGGCTGCCAACCATCTGTAGCACGCATTTTATCAGGAAAATAACGCCAATTCCGCAACATCAAGCAACATAACCGTGACAGTCACGGAAGGGAGACCATACCCCCGACCACTGCTAATGGATCCTGTGTACTGCCGTTAGAATTTTTCTCCAGAAAGATCACTTTCTAGCATGAAGGCCAGAGACCATAGCTCATTAACAAGAATGAGAGACTCATTTGTTTTTAGTTAAAAAAGAGAGGAGGCTATGTTTAGAAGGGATGCAAGTCTAAGTTAGAAGAGGGAGAATGCAAATAGCAATGGAAACCTGCCTTCCAAAATTTTATTCAGGCTGCCTCAGCAGGAGAAGAAGAACAAGAATGAAGAGAAGAGAGATTTCATGCAGTTTCTGCCATTAACTCCTTATTACCTGTACTTACTTGACAGTGGTGTGAATGCAGAGAATTGGAGCGTGGTTCCTACGTCGCAGGTGTGCTCTGACGCACATAAAGAATGAAAAGTAAGATGTTTTCAAGGCACTTCCTACACCACCTCTACTTACACCTCAATAATTCTGAATGGTTCAATTAAGAAAAGTAGTTAAGGGATATATGTAAAAACATAGATTTATTATCTTCAAGGGCATATTCTCACTTTATGTAATAAACAACAAAATTCTTGTAAGCCAAGGGTATGCAAGGGTCTATAATTATGTTATGTTTGTAATTAAGAGCGTTGAATATGTGAAAAGTATAATGAAAGTGCTGATAAAAATGTAATCTTCTTAAATATATACTCTTATACTCTTCTAACAAATTTGGTTTTGATTTGGATTCATTATCACCATACAAAAATAACTCCAATGCTTTCATATTTTTGCCTCTCGTTGATATGAGAATGTCAAACACTAACAATGCTTTGAGTGACTATATTTTGAGTACTGACATTAGGAAAAATACCAGAGACATGTATATTGTAATTATGAGGACCTTGAAAATAATTTTTAAGGAGAATAAGCCTGACTGTTGATCAAATTCCAGGATATGTAACGGCTACACGTCTGTTTTAGTCTTAGGGCTGAGGTGGGCAGTCAGACAGACCAGAGTGGAGCAAGGAGGAAGGGCCAGGCACGGAAGGTCCCCAGGGGGAAAGGCCCCGGGCGACTAGCAACAGGCAAAACTGGGAAAACAAGGACCTCCCCTGCTCCAGGGTAACCTCTCCTCCCCTAAGATATCGCTGTTCAGACTGTCCCCCGACCTTCACTCTGCTGGCATCTTGCTAGTCAGACTGGTTAGACCCCCTTAGGGGGGAAACAAATAAGGGGACCAGAGGATAGCCCTTAAGCATTAAGCCCCCAGGACAATGAGGTTCTGACCCACATCAAATACATCTGGGCCTCCGTGGTGTTTCAGCTCCAGGCCCAGAAGAGCAGCAAAACCAGACAAATGACACTACCGCTGATCTGAGGTCAGGACCCACTGCACCTGGCCCTGGAGCCGACCTATCGGTGGAGACCACGACCCTGAAAGGACACACCTGGTAGAGCTGATGAATATTCTATTGCGATCTTCCCTTCGAACCTCCCCTAAAATCTCCACCCTTAAAAGCCCTTAGGACAGAGGATCCAGTTCACTCTCCCTCCCAGAAGCAGGCCCTTACGTCTCAAGCTGTCTGTAGTAAAGGATCACTGTATTCTTACCTCCCATCTTTCATTGACCACACTTTATAAAATGTAATACAAATAACTAAAAAGCATGAAATGGAAAAAGTTATAAAAGTATAACTCCAATTTATTTATTATTAGATTGAAAAGATGTAAAGTTACTCTATATAATATATCTGCTGTAAAAGTTTCTAAGGTACATTTCTATGCTTTCTGAATGGTAACTGGTAACACATAGTTTGTGCACCAGCTCTGATGCACTGATTATACCTTTAGCAGCCATCTTCCACACCTGGTTCCCAAGCAGCAGATCAAGATTCTTGTGACTCCAAGGTGTGGACCCCGAGAAGAAAGATTCATTTGATGTGAACCCTGAGAAAGAATTCATCTACTAGACCACCAACTTACACCACACACCAGAATAAACTCAAGATGGAGAAAAGACTTAAATATAAGTTGTGAGACCATAAACGTCCTAGTGGAAAACATAGGCAGTAAAATCTTAGATATCCCGCATAGTAATATTTTTGCTGGTATATCTCCTAGGGCTAGGGAAATAAAGGAAACAAATGAAACTACATCCAATTTAAAAGCTGCTGCACGGCTAAAGAAATCACTGTCAATATGAAAAGGGAACCAACTGTACGGGAGAACATATTTGCCAATGATACATCATTGGACAAGGGTTTAATCTCCAAACTATATAAAGAACTCATATGACTCAACACCAGGAGGACAAACAATCCAATTAAAAAATGGGCAAAGGACCTGAACAGACACTTCTCCAAGGAGGACATACAGATGGGCCACAGACATATGGAAGGATGTTCAATATCACTAGCCATCAGAGAGATGCAAATTAAAACCACAATGAGATACCACTTCACACTGGTCAGAATGGCATCAATAAATCAATAAACAACAAATACTGGCAAGGCTGTGGAGAAAAGGGAACCCTAGTGCACTGTTGGTGGGAATGCAGACTGGTGCGGCCACTGTGGAAAACAGTATGGACTTTCTTCAAGAAGCTAAAAATGGAACTGCCTTTTGACCCAGCAAGTCCACTGCTGGGATTATACCCTAAGAACCCTGAAAGACCAATTCAAAAGAACCTGTGCACCCCAATGTCCATAGCAGCACAATTTACAATAGCCAAGTGCTGAAAGCAGCCTAAGTGACCATCAGTAGCTGACTGGATTGAAAAAACTGTGGTACATTTACAGAATGGAATACTATGCAGCAGAGAGAAAGAAGGAGGAATTCTTACCCTTTGTGACAGCATGGATGGAAGTGGAGACTAAAATGCTAAGTGAAATAAGCCAGTGGGTGAAAGACAAATACCATATGATCTCACTTATTACAGGAATCTAATAAATAAAATAAACTAATGTGCAAAACAGAACCAAAGACCTGGATATATGGAATAGACATGACAGCTGCCAGAGGGGGGAGGGGAGGGGTAATGGTGGGAAGAAATGGAGGGGAGTAGTCAGGGAACATGTATGAGTGGCCCATGGACGTGGACAACAGTGTGGGGACGGACTGTGGTGGCAGGGGCTGCTGGGCAGAGGAGAGCAAAGGGGGAAAAATTGGGACAACTGTAATGGAATAAACAAGAATACAAAAATAAAATAAAATAAAATTTATCTGGAGAAATAGCTTCTCCATGGTCAGTTGAGGGCCCAAATTTTATAAGTAATAAGGTCCTAGAGGCCATTAGCTGACAGGGGTTTCTCACATGCCTCAGACTACACTCTAGCTTCCTGCACCATGGCCTGTTTGTTTGTGTCTCTGAGTTAACCACTGCAGGGAAACCCTAGTTTTACCTCTTCACCAAACAACTGAGGCTTGCATCGTCCAATCAGAACCATGTAATTTGGATACTTCATTTATATAAATGGACCTAATGGAGAATGTGGGCAGGAACTTCCACTACAAAACGGGCCCTCCCCTTGGATTCAGTGGAACATGATTTATGTTGCTACCCTAATCTGTGTCTGGCTGAAATAAATGATTATTCTTTATGACAGCCCAAAATTAAATTTGGTTTACAAAGGTTTTGTCTTGAACTCTTCTCCACCAACCTGACTTCCTTCCACAGTTTAGAAATCTGGGCCAAACTGTCCATAGGCCCCAGGGAGAAATGCTTCTCTCAGACACCCCTTCACAGTAAGGCTTACCTCATTTCCTGTCCCCAGACTAACCTTTCTCTCAGTGGAGGACAGTGGGAACATTCATTCAGGAGTTGCTAAGGAAACCACCCGCAAGGGTGTGGTGCTATGACTCAGCAGAACAAAGTCATCCACTATCCCTGCGGTCCAGTTACTCCTTCGCAGATAAGCCACCACCCAGAGCATCAGGTTCCTCTGTCGGCATCCTCCAGAGGGAGCTTTATGCCCAGGGGGTCTCCCACAATCTCTGTCACAGATTTCCTGTAAACACTTGCTTGAAGGAGAACACCCACAGCTCTCAGGGAATGAGCAACAATCCGTACCACTGGAAAGTTTTTAAAAAATTAACATTTCTCCCAGAGACAACCAAATCCACGGAGGCATGGTTCTGCTAAAAGTTACTCAATTTTCATTTCCAAACAGAACAAATGACTTCTTACATCTGAAACATCTGCATACAAGTAATTTCCATGTCTTTCTTCAGGATAATGTGAGGATCTTTTTCTATAAATTCATCATTGAAAAGATCATTTAGTGTTCCCCCCCCAAAAAAAAAACTAAATGGGTGGTCTTGCTCAAAGTTAAATAGAAATGTCCAAAATTTAGAAGACAAAAATGTGTAATACTATTTACTATTTTTTTCACTAATCTCACTAACAGTGTAAAAAAATCTTTAAGTTCTGTCTCAACCAGTCATTTATTTTCTTATTTTTCCATTACGGTTTACATCAATGTTACTTTGTATTACTTTCAGGTATACAGCATAGTGGTTACACAATCATATGCTTTACAAGTGTTCCCCCTGATATTTCCAGTACCCACCTGGCACTGTTGACTGTATTCCCTGTGCTGTACTTTACATCCCTGTGACTGTTCTGTAACTGCCCATCTGTGCATCTCAACCCCCTCACCTTTTTCACCCAGCCCCCCACCTTCCCCCACCCAGCAACCATCCGTTTGATTGATCTGTGTATCTAGGAGTCTGCTTCTATTTTGTTTGTTCATCTTTTTTAGCCAGAGTCATTATAATCAAGAATTTAAAACACAAAGGCTGTTTATTTCAGAATTTAATAACTTGCTATAAATAGCAATTGCCCCTCTCCCTCCAAACAGCCAAAACCTAAAATAAACACTGGAATATATTTCTGATACATTCAACAGCATATAATGTACACAACGGACTATTACCAAGTTAGGTGACTAGATGCACCTCGTTTGATGTGCGTGGCCTGACCTGGCATTTATTCTGGCCCTGAGCACATGTGCTAACTGTGACACACTCATGCACAATTCTGTCTTCGGGTGTGCAAGTCTATATTTCAGGCGACCAGCACAGGGCAGCAACCTCCCTGTTCAGGACATATTTATAAACAGTGATGGCAGGAGAAGGTTTATGCTGAAGTCAGTTTCAAAAAGCCTTATGCTGGCAACAGATTATCATGTTGGTGGGCTTTATGTAACACTTAACAATGAGGTGCAATTTTTACATATAGAGACGACCAACATGATCATGTTAGAATGTTCTGGAATGTTCTCCATCGTTATTTTAATTGCATGTTTCAGTTCCTGAGATGGGGTTTAGGACGTACTACCACAAAACATGGCACCTTGAGATATTGAAGATTTTAAGATGAAGGAGTTTGAGAAAACAGCGGAAACAGGAAGGGCACCCTGACCTTCTCCACTACCCTCCCCTAAGGAAGGGAGGAGCCTTCCTTAACCCTGACAGAAAGAAGTACCCTAGCCTCTGAAGACAAAAGTTCTCTAAGAAGAACCCCCAATAAACAGAACTTGCTAAATTTCCCCAATTTACTTCATTCACCTCATATTCTTCAACTTATCATATTGAGGCAGGCCAGTGAGCCAGGAGAAGTGGAATAGGGAAACTGAGACAGGAGCTGAACAAATTGGCCAAGTAATTTACAGCCAGATATAAAAGGTCACCTCCCTGGAGATAACACTGAGGCCTTTTTAGCTCCAGGCCCAGAAAAGCAGCAAAACCAGCTGGGTGCAATGACTAAAGACCTCCAGCCCTGGCACTGACCAATCAGAGGAGACCATGACTCTAAAAGGGCACACCTGGAAACTGATGAATATTCTGCTGTATTCTGCTGAAACCTTCCCCTAGGACCACCCCCAAAATTCCTGCCGGGCAAGAATAGAGAGAGAGAGAGAGAGAGAGAGAGAGAGAGAGAGAGAGAGAGAGAGAGATAAAAGCATCAAGACAAAGGACCCAGTGTTCTCTCTCCCTCTGGGAAGAATTCCCAGTGGAGCCATTCCCTTCCTCCTCTTCCACCCGCTCTTCTTCCCCAACAGGCACTCCTCTTCTAAACCTAAGAGTCCCCATGAGACTTGCCATCAAGGGAGCAAAGGGTAGCATCAGCTCATCCCAGCCGTATTCGCTGAACTTGTCCGGAAGGCCCTTTTCTCTGACTTGGCAGTGAGCTAAGGCAGCCCAGCCTAGGCTCTCTCTCTCCTGTTGCTTTTTCTACCCTAGGCCCTTTCTTGTTTCACCATCCCAAGTTTCAGTAAATATACCCTCACAGCCACCTGGACTCGTCCTGTGAAATTTTTCCTACACGAAGTGAAGCCACACACTACCCGCTTAGGCAGCAGCATTCCTCCATGACTGTTCGCCCTTCATCAAAGCTAGCATAAAAATACTCAGGTTTGTTTCTTAGGTCCTCATTTCCTATGAAGGCTCCTGTGTCATAGAAAACTTACATAAATTTTCATTCTTTTCTCCCGCTAATCAGTCAGTTTAATTTTCAGGCCCAGTCAGGGACTCAAAGAAGGTTGAGAAAAACTTAATTTTCCACTAACCTGATTGTGACCAAAATGTTAGCCCCAGCTTCTGCTATTCTTTTTTTCTCTCCAGACTACTACCTCATGGGACCTCCATCCATTAGCTCCATTATCAATCATTATCAATTACCTGAATGGATTTTTCAAATTGAGACGTATCCATTTTTTTTTCCTGTTTTTCTCTTCTGCTTTTGCGTCCTTTGCTGTTTGAGTAATTGATTAATGCTTTCAAAGATCTAGAGGGAAGTGGATACAAGGAAATCAGTTTTGTTGCTTATTACGAATTCTCATAAAGTTTCAACCGAAACAAATGGCCAAAGTGAGACTTTTGTGTGTGGTGCCTCCATGTGTCAGCAAGCGGAGTCAAGCTCTGTCTGAACACTGATGAGCAGCCCAGAGATTTAGAATTGTCCCGAGGCAATTTTCGGTTTTTGCTTCCTCTCTTTGTAAGTAATTCTCTTCTCTGTAGATACACTTATTTAGTTATTTATCTCACATTTCCCCTCTTTAGGAAAGTAAGTCTTCATTCTTGTGTAACAAAGACTTTCAGTATTTCTCTTAAACGTGTTACCAAGACCTCAGAAATGTACACCTATATTGTATTAGTTTAGCTTTCTAGTTGCAAGTAACAAAACTCAGCTTGAGCAAGTTAAGTTGCAAAGGCTGATTTATTGGAAAGATACTAAAATATCTCCCAAAATGGAAATAACGAAAACCAAAAGGGTAGCTTCAGGGTCAAAAGCAGACTCCCCTATAGCATTTCCCTCTCTGCCTTTTTTCTAACGTTGGCCTTGTTCTTTCAGCCTTTCTCCCTGGACAAAGGACACGGTTGCATCCTTAAAGTTCCATGACCAGACAGGAAAGGGGACTTTTCCCATAAGATCCACTTAGAAAATCTCGAGAGGGACAACTTCCTGATTCCGCTCGGAATGCCTGTCATTCCTGGCCTGCCACTGTGGGAGAGGGACAAACTTTCTTCTACTCTCAAGGTTCTTAAGGCTGATTTAATAAGCAAATAGACATGAGATACATGGAAAGGGAAAATAATTAAATTTAATTACTTTATTGGATTATTTTAACTAACATACGTATAAATTTGATAAATTTAACATACGTATGGAAACCTTGCATATATGAGCAAGTTAGAGACCCCACATTCATAAGAAAGGGGGGCTGAGGTATACAAGTCTTCCTGTGCTAGGTATGAGGTAAAGCACCTTGGGGGCTTCACAGGGCAATTTCAGGGTAAGAAGAGCAGCAAATTAGTAAATAGGAGTTTGTCCTGCCTTTCAGATAGATCAAAGGGGCTTCTGTGATAACCTCCTGTATGGACAAGGCCCCAGGTTTTTCCAGGTGGTCAAGAGAGGGGCAGAAGTTTCTCCTGAGCTTGCAACTAAAGTGGCCTATAGATAAAAACAACCTACGTACCACAGAAGAACATCTTGGGGTGACTAGCTTATGGTAGTTTCTTTTCATCATTATTAGTTGTTTTTGAAAATACTACTTTTGATCTCAATGTACCAACTTTTGTTCCTTTTTCTATCACAAACTAAACAATGACAATTTTAATAAGATATTAGATCTAACTTTAATGGATGATTATTATGTACCAAGCGTTATGACAAGTGGCAGGTCCGTAACCACTCCTAACCCCCAGACAACTCTGAGATAAGCCTTAGAGGAAAACTGGAAAGTTACCAGGTTCCATTGGTAATTGACCATCAAATAGTGGCTTTACCACTGGAACCTAAGCTAATCATAGGTGAAGTCTCAAAGTTGAATTAATGAGATGATTTTTATAGAAGGTGCCAGATTTTTAGCTTTTGTTACATTATGCATGAGGTGCAGACCTCTGGCTCTTCAGCAAATGTTGGTTTCTCTTCTTTTTGCACTCGTGTACAGCTGGAGCACATTTCTAAGGGTCCTCGCATCTAAGGACTGAGTTAACCCATGGGAAGGGCTGTGTGCATCTCCCAGACCCTGCCCCCAAACCTCCCCGTGTGCTTTCCCAGGCTTTCTTCCTCCTCCACAGGCTGCACATGGACAGGGACCAGGCACAGGCAAGGGGACCGGAGAGGGACAGAGCCTGGGGGAGAGTTACTCTGGCCACTTGCCAAACCTGTACATCTCTGCCCTTACCAAAAGAACACATTAGGGATTTACTTTATACGTTATGATTCATTTACTTTATAAACCTATGCAGTTTTCTTGTTACTAGCAATAAGTAAACAATAAATTAAATGAATTTTAATTAAATTTTAAAATAAATGTTTAATTAATTAATTAATTAAAAAATTAGGATTGTTCTGGCTGACTCGCTGATTTAAGGCAGTTTTCCCACAAGCGGGGAAAAAACTGCCTAACTGTCCTGTCTGGATTTCACCCAGTGAGGCTGTAGAGGACCCTTCTGCACTAGAAATGAGCAAGTGTCTTTACGAAGCAGCCGGCCATTTCCTCAGCCTCAATTCTTGCCCTTACAGTATTTGTTTTGGAGTCGGAACTCAGTCATATTTTAAATTTCTTCTCAATAGCAGTATTATTTCTCCCACTTCTCAGGTGAGAAGAGTGTGTTAGTTTCCTGTCAGTGCTGTAAAGAAGAAAAACGTTGCCACACGCTAAGTGACTGAAACAGCAGAGAAGTGTGATCTTCCAGGACTGCGGGTCATAAGCCCGACCTGGATGTCCTTGGGCTAAAGCAAGGGATCTACAGGCCTGCTTTCCTTTCTAAAGGCTCTGAGAGAATCTGGTTCCTTTCTTTTTCTAGCTTCCAGAGGCTGCTTACGTTCCTTGTGTCTCAGTCTCTTCCTCCATTTCAAAGCCAGGAAGAGCCTTGAAGTTCTTCTTACACAGCGTCACTCGGCCCCTCTTCTGCCCACCTCTTCCACTTTTAGGGAAATTTGTGATCGCATTGGGCCCACACTGATCATCCAGGGTAAGCTTCCTATTTTGAGGTTAGCTGAATAGCAAACTTAATTTTATCTGCAAATGTAATCCCCATTTGCCATATAACCTCACAGGTCATAGGTTCCAAGGACCAGCCCGTGGACATCGTTGGGTGGGGGGAGCCCTTATTCTGCCCACCACAGAGACTGAGGCTTCCAGGTGCTACATGGGTACTAGCAGCGTTTAGATTCATTCCAAGACTATATTTATGTCTTTGCTACCTATCCTTTAGCTCCTCGCTGAGATTAAATTCATTCTTCTTTCCCCCATAGCTCGGATAAATCTTTTATTTTTGGCAAAGTCTTCTTCATTTTAAAAGAATTTGAAAATTTATTGCAGTCTTCTATGTGACTATCCTGCCTTGGTGACCCAGATTTGATTAGGACACAAATACTGTCAACCTCATTTCTCCAGGCTTTCAGGACACTTGACATTTTCGACACCTCTTTCTTGTAGTCAAATAAAAGCCTCCATCCTAGTGGAGACACTTGTGTTCCTATGGTATAAATGGAAAACACGTGCCTGTGTTCACCCTGCCACAGATCCTCTCTCTGCTCTTGTCTGTCATGCATTGTTTGCACAAGAGGCTGGCCCCTGTAAGACCAGATGTCCCAGGATACCTGGCTTCTAAATGGGTTCAACCAATGGGCGACAAGCGCGGGGAGGGGAAGAGTGCAGAGTGTTTCTCTCCTGCACCCTCTCTGCTTTGGCACTATATTTACGGAGAGCTCCCTCCCCTTTCCTGCTCCTCCATGACTTCCACTGGGAGGCCCCTGGTCTACAGCCCCAGCTCCCACTGAGCCTTGGTGCCACTATTCCTCCTCTTTTCCCTTTGGGACTGAGGATAGTGATAGTTTCCCCTGACACTGGTCTCTGGAGCTTCACCAACTTTTGCTGGTTCCCTTCATTTGCCCATGCTTCACTAAGAAGTTTTCCAACTAGTCTCTTCATTTGAAATGAATCCTGTTTTCTGCTGGAGCTCTGGCAACAATATCCCGAAACAAATTATTTTAAAATGGCATTATTATCTTTTTTTATGGTAAAACAAACAGATCTTCAGCCCAATGGAGCTAAAGATCTGCATTGATGGTTATAGAAAGTGCCATGAGGAAAGGAATGGAGGAAGCCACAGGGCCTCTCTGTGCTCTCTCTGTGTTCCAGCTCTCACCCCCATATTGTGCAGTGTCTTCATAGAGATCACAATGACCAATTCATTCAATCACTCATTTATTATTCAATATTTATATGGAATAAAATAGTGGTTTTATTGCACTCATTTGCAAAACAAACAGGATTGGAGTTTATAGTTAAGTAAGGAGAGGTGAAAGGAGACTGTTTTCAAATAATCACATAAACATAAAATTACAAACTATGTTACCTATTATTAAAAAAAAAAGAGGGACCATGAGCATGGAAGTAGGGGGACCAACAGACTTTGGAGGGGGTCGATGAAAGCTTTCTCGTAAAGAGATGTATGTGCTGAGGTTTGAAGGAAGGGAGTGGTAACTCTGAGTGGAAGCGGGGCCCAGGAAAGCATGTAGTGTGGTTGTACAAAAGTCTCAAGCAAAGCAGAAAATGTGCACAGACTTTGAGCAGACATAAACTGAACAGTTTTGAGAAATCTAGAAACTAGTGGAACTGGATTGTAGAGAGGAAGGAGAGTGGTGAAAGAGCATATGGGGAACCAGTCAGGGGCCACACTGCTCAGGATTTCGTATCCATGAGTGAAGACAAGATGTTTGTTTCTTAGTAGTTTACTCTGGCTGCCATAGAAAGGATGGTTTGTAAAGAAAGCAACAAGAGAGGAAGCTAGCAGGATGGCACATTTCTCATCCAGGCAAGTGATGAGAGTGGCTCGAAGCAGGGTGGACGTAGTAGAGATGAAGAAAAGGGAACAAGTTTGAGAGATGTTTAAAACTGGCAAGAATTTGTAAAAATAGGACATGAAAATAAGAGAGAGGGGAGTATCAAGAATGGATCCTCAACTTCCAGTTTGTGCAACTGAATGAGGCCTTTAATGAGACAGGGACCATTGGACAAAGTCCAGGCTTAAAGAGGACGTACGTTTAATTTAGGACACGCTGCTTTAATGTGGCTTTCATTTTATTTATTTTTATTGTGATAAGGCCATTTAACATGAAGTCTACGCTCTTAACAATTTTTTAAATATTTTATTTATTTATTTTTAGAGAGAGGGGAAAGGAGGGAGAAAGAGAGGGAGAGAAATATCTATGTGTGGTTGCCTCCTGTGTGCTCCCCCACTGGGGACCTGGCCTGCAACCCAGGCATGTGCCCTGACTGGGAATCAAACCTGTGACCCTTTGGTTTGCAGGCCAGTGCTCAATCCACTGAGCCACACCAGCGAGGGCTTTAACAGTTTTTTAAGTGTGCAGTATAGAATTATTAATACTGCATTGTACAGAAAATAGCAGTCCTATGGAACTAAGGAATTGTTCCTATGGAACAATCATATGAAACCATAAAAGACCACAAATAGCCAAAGTAATTCTGAGAAAAAAAAACAAAGTTGGGAGCATCACACTTCCTAATTTTAAGATACGTTACAAAGCTACAGTAAGTGAAAAAGTATGGTACTGTCATAAAAACAAACATACAGAGCAGTGGAACACTGAGAGCCCAGGTATAAACCCATGTATATACGTGTAGTCAACTGATCTCAAACAAGGGAGTCAAGAATTCACAAGGGGCCCTGGCCAGAAGGCTCCATCGGCTGGAGCATCATCAGTGCACCAAAAGGTTGCAAGTTTGATCTCTGGTCAGGGCACATATCTGGGTCGTGGGTTTGGTACCCAGTTGGGGCATGTGAGGGAGGCAAGCGATTGATGTTTCTCTCTCTCCCCACTTCCTCTCTCTCTCAAATCAATAAACATATCCTCAGGTGAGGATGAAAAAAACAAAACACAATGGGAAAAGGACAGTCTCATCAACAAAAGTATTAGAAAAACTGAATATTTACGTGCAAAAAAAATTGGTATGACTTTTGGACTACACACTTAACCAGAATTAAAAAGCAGAGATGCAGAAAGCCCCTGACTCTTTGAAGAGAGATCTGAGCAGGAGAACTATGAGGGCCATTAGAGAGCAGATAGGTGCAGGCCCCTGAGTAAGGAGGGGAGAGAATAGAATGAGGATAAAAGATGATTTTCCAGAAGTTCGGAGATTAGCAGAAGCAGGCATGATGATTAATCCAGGAGGTACTGGATGAAATACCGTGGCCTTTCGGAAAATTTACTGAAGTTTTAGGGTACCTTGACTCGTTGCTCCTCACTTCTTTACCTAAGTTGTAGCTATGTGACCCCTCCTAATAAAAAATAGTATGTTTTTCTTTTTCCATTCCTTACCTTGTTGAAAGAAAATAAGTGAGAGAACCTTATTTTTCCTCATATTCCAAAGAAATTACAAATTTCCATTTTCTAGTATTTAATCATTACCTGATTAATAAAATCCAAATTTGTATTTTAAAAACTTTGGTATAGAGTTTCCTTTGTAGTAGTAGATCTTAATTTTGAGCTGGACCTTTCAGAATCCGCTGAAATTGTAGACTCTTGCCTTAAGAAAGTGAATATATCCACATTTAAATATTAGTAATAAATTCGTGAAGCTCACGTAGCCCCTAAAGTCCGTCATCCAACCACAGATTCCCTATAGACAGGAGATTAAATCCTCCTGCTCTAAAGGAACACAGGAAGAGTGTTTTGCTATTTTTATCTTAATTTTAGTTATATAACAGACTGCTTTGATTTTGGATACATCAGGTATTTTTCAAGGACTTGAGTTCCTAATATTTTACATATGTTTTGTTTTAGAACTCGTGGTTTTTAATGATTATATATTTTGATACTTTTCATGACATTGAGCTTTTCCACAAATGACAAAATGAAAGATCAAAGAAGGTTTAAAGAAAAGAAAAGCAAACCTTGATTTCCCAAAAACTATCTCTAGAGAGTAACTTTCAACCTGATAAATTTTCCCTTTGGCAACCAAATTATTTTTTCCTTATGCACAAACATATTTATTTGATTTTTCCTTATTATTTCCCCCTGGAGGAGTACACTGAAACTAAGCTGCATACAAAGTATGAGAAATCTTTCCTAAACCTTTATCTAAAACATAACAGATTGTAAACACAGTAATAGAAGACATGTAAAATTAATGTCTCTGCTTTTCCCATAATTTTTTAATAGCAACAATTCTTCCTTCTGACAGTCCCTTACTGAGACTGCAAAGACACTGGTTTTTATTGTGGGCTTTAGTTTTTGGCATCCCGTTTTTAGCAATTTATTGAATGTGTACACATTGGCTCTCTAGCTGCAATGTTTCTGTAGATGTAGATGAGTTTCTAAGAAAAGAAATGCGTGTTGTCAGAATTGCTGTGTTCAGGGTCAGTCCTGTTCTGGCCACTGGTCCCAGGCCCCTGACCCACTGCTGGCACACAGCAAGGCCCGAGTAAGTCACTGCTGCCACTAACAAAGCCAAGGGTGACTCAGTGACGGTAGAAAATGCAACTCGCCATCAGCAGCATCCCTGTTCTTCTGCGGTTTGAAGGGCAGCACTCTAAGAAGCATCAGGCTGGTGGGACTGGAGTGAAAACATTTTCTTAGAGAAATAGCCCTGTGTTTGAGATGAAAATGAAGATGGAGATGAAGGCTCATTTCCAAGGCTCAACCTGTGCAAAAAGGAGGGGAGAGACCATCAGAGTTGGCATGCGGAGAACTCATAACAGTAATGAAGGTAGTGATTCAAAGGGAGAAAGAGAAAACACAGCTGAATGCTGTGCTCTTGGCCACGTGCAAATAATGTGCCAAATTTTAATTTTACGGCCTAAATACAGTAACTCAAAAGGAGGGACAGGTAAAAAGAAAACTGTCAAATCTGTCCTTTTTTTTCAGTTTTCCTTAAATATGTGCTCTTAGAACAATAGGAACATAAACAACGTTGTTTCATTTTTCAAAAGCTTTCAGATTTGTCATAAGACAAGTGCAGTATCAAAGCGAATGCCTGCGGCAAAATCAAGCACAGATCCTGCCGCATTTTCCTCTGTGGTGAGTCATGAGGGCTACGGCGAGGTGGTCCTGAGCACTTGGATACTGAGGGACGTTGAGACCAACACACGGCAGATCCAAACATGGACATGCAAGGTCACCAAAAGCAGTCGGTTGTTTACAGTGCAAGTGGAGTGGTGGGAGGAGGGAATGAAAGATACTTTCAGGGTATACTGGATTTTTTAAATTTGTTTTTTAATTTTGGGGGGAGGCTTAAGACAACAAAAAATTATATCACGGTTCTAGGGGCCAGAAGCTCAAAGTCAAGGTGTTGCCTAGATTGGGAGCTTCTTGGGGGCTCCGAGGGAGAATCCGTTCCAGGCCTTTCTCTTAGCTCCCAGTGGTTGCCGGCAATCCTCGGCCTTCCTCGGCTTGTGGCTGCATAGTTCCATCTCTCCTCTGTCATCATATGGTTGCCATTCTTTTTCGCATCTCTGTGTACACATGGTATCCTTCTATTTGTCTGTGTCTCTTCTCTTTTATAAGGACACCAGTTATACTGGATTAAGTGTCCAACCTACTCCAGCATGACTATTAACTAATTACATTTTCAATGCTCTTATTTCCAAATAAGGTCACATTCTGAGATTTTGAGAAAGACATGAACCTTAGGGAAACACTATTCAACCCAAATACCTTTCTTGACTCTCAGTTTAAAATGAGCTGCATTAGGGGATCTATATCCATGAACATACTCACAAGTTATTTATTACTGGCCAGTGGTGAGTGAGGTACTTCATTAGAACACATTTCATGCATTGTACTAAGTTCTGGGCACAGCATGCATAATAGGGGATGTAATTGAACCAGGACGTGAACAGTAATAAAGACTTTAGAAAGTGTTATATGGATAAGAACTTGGGTTACTCAGTTGGAGAAGATTTGGGAAGTCATCTCAGACTCTGCAGCAGGACCGTCCCTTCAGAGGAGGGGTGAGAAGGAAGATTAGATTGCAAGTGGCATATATCACAGATCTGGATTCCTGTACATGTGAAGCATGGTTTTGCCTTTTTGGGGTGGGGTGGGGAGGGGTCTTTATCCTTTTATATTATACCACATACCAGCAGCTTCTATATCTCTAAAGACTGGGTGTACTGACTACATACTGACATAATTACAAAAAGGCTCAGAGTATGAAACAACTGATCAGACTTAGAGATACAGAGAAAAAAGAGAGAAACCTAGAATGTTGATAAATCGCTAACATTTATTAGAACATAGCATGTGCAGCCTCAGTATTATTTCGCATAGTTACCCAATTATTTAAATACCAAATTCTTCCTATTTCATAGATGGAAAGATTGAGGCTTACAGCAGTTAAATAGCTTACCCTGGCCATGCAATTAAGTGGTGTAGTGTGAGTCCTAATCCAGACAGCCCGGCGCCAGGGCCCATGCAGATATTACCTTGGCATCCTATCCTGGGACAAAGGGACAAAGACATCTGACTTCAAATGTTTGGTTCTTAGTATGTACGCATTGTTAGCATGAGAGAGATGCATCAAGCACCCTCACCCTGGTGCCACCAGCGATATTCTACTCATTAGTTTTTTGTACTCATTTGACAAACACTATTGAGTACGTATTATGGGGGGGAGAAGCACTGGGCAACAAAATTATGAATAAAAACACACATCAGTTTTTCTACCATGGAGCTTATAAATATGAAATGGTAATGATCATAAATGCTGCAAAGGCGCTAAATGGGGGTGTGGGAGCCTAGAGAGGGGCAGTGGTCCAGGTCAGGGGGGCCAGTGGAGGATTCCTTGAGGGCGCTATTTGAGCCAAGGTCTGAAAGATGTGCAGCAGTAAGGCCACGGAGAGGGGATGGGGCCGGGAGTGTGCTGGGTGGGAGGGACCTCATGTGCTAAGTTGCTGTGGAAACACATGGCAGCTAGGAGAGACTGAAACGCCAGGGTGGTTCCTGCTGTGGGGGTGGAGGGAGGTGAGGAAGATGAAGTTGGAGAGGGGCACTGAGACCATGAAGGACCTCAAATGGCATTGAGGAAATTCGTATTTGGCCTAACAGCATGGAAAATTATTGCTGGTGGGGACTGGGGGTAGTGATAAATGTTTTAAATAAGCCATTATAGTTAACATATGAAGGATTCATTGGAGAATGGAAACATGGGGATCAGTTAGAAGCTCTTGTACTTGGCCAGGTGAGAGATGAGGGTAATTTGAATATGGTTTTGTTAATGGTGACAGATTAAAGTGTAGAGGTTCATGAGATTTTTTTAGGAGCCAGAATCAACAGAACTTGGGAAAAACTCAGTGGCGAGGGTGGTGAGGAAGACAACATTATCAAGGACGACTCCTCTGGTGCAGCCAGATGAATGCCGTGCCGTTCACTGAGACAGAACACTAGGTGAGATGGTGTTGAGGGGAACCTGGTGGCTTGGCTTGGGGGATAATTTTGAGATGCCTCGGGAACCTTCAAGGGGAAATGTCAAGTAGGCAGGGAAATAGACCGGTTAGAAGGCAGAGAAGAAGATGAGCCCAGGAGATACAAATTTGTGAGTCATCTGCCTCCATTCAGTCACGTACGTCATGTGTGTGGGTGACACAGCCTGGGGAAAGGATAGAGAAGGAGAAGAGGGCCCAGGAGGACAGCTGGAGAAGGTTCAACATTTATTGCAAGCCCCCCATCCCTGCATCCTGCTTTCCAAGCAACCTTCAGATGTGGGGTGACCTGATTACAGGAAGAGAAAGCACTCATCTGGGGCAATCAAGCCCTGATCCTGCACCAGCCCTTTCACAAAATAAACTCAATTGTTCCTGATATTGATGTAGATTCTCCTGTACAGGTGCATGTGGCAGAGAGTGTGCAGGTTATGTGAATGAGACAGTTATATTTTTAAATTTTTATTAGTAAACTGGCACCCTGCTGCTCTCTCACTTTCATCGGTTTAGGGGAGTCAGCCTCTCAGAACCCCACAGGAGACTCTCAGGGCCCTAGTCAGTATCAGAGTGCCACCTCCAGCCAGACTTTCCCTCCCACAAACCCCACTTCCAGCCTCCATACTACTTATTTATTTTTACATACCAGCTTTCATTTTCCCTGGAGCCAACAGCAAGGTTCCGCTATCTAGAGATTACAGAGAGACCCAGATCTCCCAGAAGATGGAAGTGGTTGGGGATGAGCTTTAACATGAAGTTCTAGGGAATCAACATGGCATGAGTTAATAATTGCCTGGCAATAAAGACCCATTCAAAGGGAGAGATTCTGAATTTGTGAGAAACCTGGACTGCTCTGTTAGACGACTTTCCTCTTCAAAACCAAGGAGTCAAGCCTTAATTTCTTATCCTGTCCTCTAGACATTCTTTTCCTAAGAGAAAAGCAGTTCATAGTTAAAAACATAAAAGAGATGACTGTTTATAGCAGGGAAGTATAATGGGCAAATCTATTGTATTTGGGTTTATACTTTTATTGTCAAAGGCATTTTGTTTAAAAAGGTTCTTCCCTAATTTTGGTCTTTAGTAAATGAATGTATATTCATGCCTCCATAATTGTGTTCACATTGACACATTTTGCTTTTCAAACCTTTTGTATTGCTGTCATGTAATCAAATTATAGTCTTACAAATAGAAGGCTAAATAGCAGCAAACACAGCCAAGTTACTTAACCTCTTTGTACCTCAATTTTCTCAAACAAGGACAATAATACCTACAAAATGGGGTAAACAATTTTGTCACCATCCTCATATATGCCTTAAAATACAATAGAAACTTCTCCCTCTTAGAGACATTGGATTAAAGCTTCCTGCTCTCTCTCTCTCTCTCTTTTTTAACTTTCTCACTGGCTTGTCCCCACAGGGCGAGCAATAATTTATATAATTGGTGAAATAAAGAGAACCTGACATTCGTTAATCTATGTTTCTCTATTGGGTAGAGAGAATGTGTTAAAGCTTGGTGTATACATATGGCCTTTCTCTCTCCATTCCTGTATTTTGGTTAGGGTAGGGCTAGCTGCAATAGCAAATAGACCCCTAATGTGTGTTATGGTTCGATTACAATTCAGGTTTATTTCTCTTGCTATAACAGTCCAAGGTAGGTGTTCCTGGTCCGTGGGTACATTTCCAACACATCATGATTCAGAGACTGAGAATCCTTTCATCTGTGGTTCTGCTGTCCCCTAGCCTAGTGTAATGGGTGTCCCACTGGACAAAGGGAAAGACAGAGTGAAGGGGCAAAACCCTTTCTTAGAGGCCTTGGTTCAGAATGGTACACATCAGAGACTTGGGTGAACAGTCAACAGTGCCCCAGGATGTCGGCCTTCTAGCCTCTGTGCTTGATGTGGTTTGAGACAAGTAATAATTCTCCATGATGCTCGGTAAGCACAAATTCACAAAGTGTCAGCCCAGAGATCTATATTGGGCTGTTATATTAGGAGGACTCTTCACGCTTTGGGGATAAATCAAAGCAGGGGTGTCCCACCTGCAGCCCAGGACGGCTATGAGTGCAGCCCAACACAAGACTGTAAATTCACTTAAAACATTATGAGATGTTTTTTGTGGTTACAAGTCACAATGTCACATAAAATAAACATACATATGCTCTCGTTATTTGTTCGCACCCATGGCTTCAGCTTTACTGCGGCGTGCGGCTTCCAGGGTGTTCTCTTCCGAGCACAGACTGTAGAACCGACACCATCAGACGTTGCCTGTGCTCGTGGCGACTCGGCGAGGCAGCGACTATCAGTAACAGTTTAACCCACCCTGGCAGCGTTAGGCATTTAATGTTTTTAGAAGTCAGGTAAACAGTCCTATTTGATTATTAAAGGTACTTGGACACCTTGGCGGTGCCTTGCACATCGCCATCGCCCCGCCACGCTTTACAATCCGCCCTCCGCCTCGCCCTGCACCCGCAGCCGTGGAAGGGCCCAAACCTTGCTTTCTAGTTTCCTGTCAGTTAATTTTCATAATAAAAGTAAAGTCCCTTATCTATTATTATTTTATTTAATCCCAGTATGGCTTCTACAACATCTCAAAAGAAAAAAGAACCCCCCAAAGGAAAATTTGCAGATGAAGGAAGATTGTTCAATGGGAAGTGGACAGATGACTACTCTTTTTCAAGGCAAATAGTAAGGCACTCTGCTTAATTTGTAGGAAATATGTGCACGTTTTCAAAGACTATAACTTGAAAAGGCATTATGTGCAAAAACATGCTGCCAAGTTCAATGCGTATGAAGGATTGTGTCCTAAGAACAAACAGCGGAACTGAAAAAAAGCCTGTTTTCTCAACAAAAAATTTTTCAGAAAGTTACAACTCGGAAAGGTTCCGTTGTAAAAGCTAGTTATGTGGTAGCATATTTAATAACAAAAAAATCAAAACCATTTACTGATGGTGAGTTTATTAAACAATGGTGGCAGAAAGTGTGGTAGATATAATTTGCCCTGAAAAAAGGGAGCTATTTCTAAAATCAGTTTGTCTCACCAGACTATACCCAGGTGAATTGAAGAAGCTGGAAAATCTTTCTAAAGAAGTTTGGACATTAAAGCTGCTAATTTTAAATTTTATTCTTTGGCGATGGATGATAATACTACAGATGCAGCTCAACTTGCCATTTTTATTAGAAGTATTGATGACTAATATAATTTCACTGAAGAAATGGTGTCTTTAGTGCCATTAAAAGACACAACTAAATGAAGAGACAATATGGAGCAGTAACAAATATGTTGAAGCAATTTTCTTTGTCCATTGTCAACACATCTGGTAGGTAGTCACTGACGGTGCCCCGGCAATGGGAGGTAAAAGAGAGAGACTTGTAAAAGTAATAGAAGATGATGCAATTGCTTCCCAAAACTCACATTTGCATAGAACATCAAGGAAATTTATTCACAAAAGCTTAAAAAATAGATAACGTCATGCAAGTCATCATTAAGTCTGTGAATTTCATAAGAGCAGAGGGATTGAATCATTGCCTATTCCAGGAATTCCTTAAAAGTGTTGATGCTGACTATGGTGACATCATTTACTTTTTGGGAGTAAGGTGACTGAGTAGAGGCCAAGCGTTGAGAAGGTCTTGTGATGTGCGACATGTTATCAAGTCGTTTATGGTATCAAAAAATAAATTTGTGCTGGAACTTAACGATGAAAACTGGCTTATAGATTTAGCATCTTTAGTGGATTTAACTGCTCATTTAAATGAGTTAAACACATGTCTTCAAGGTGAAAACCAACTTATCAATACCATGTTTCAAATCATACAGCATTCCAAATAAAACTGAAGTTATGGCAAGCTCAAATTAAGGCAACAATGTTATGCATTTCAACATGGCTAAACACAGCCCTATGAATGGCGAACAATATGCAGCCTTACTTTTCAATCTGATACAAGAATTTGAAAACAGATTTCAAGATTTCTGGGAAAATAATCAATATTTGGCTATAGTTGAGGCTCCATCTTTAGTCGACATAAATATGTTACCTGCCAATTTTCAAATGGAATGCATGGGGCTGCAATCTGGCATTCAACTTAAAGAAAAATTTGATTGTGTCTCTTTACTGGACCTTTATAGGTCCTATCTTCCCAGAGCCAGATACCCCTTGCTTCACAATCATGCCGTATTCATGTCATTGCTATTTGGCAGCACCCACATTTGTGAGCAACTGTTACCAAGAAAGAAACACATTAAGAGTAAAACGAGAAACAAAATATCTGGTCTGAGAGCTCACTGAGCATTGCAGCTACTTCTGTTAAACCAGATATTGATGCACTAGTTTCTCAAACACAGTGTCAAACATCCCACTAGTTTTATGTTGCCCTCTTTTTCTTTTACTTTTATAATAAAAAATATTCAAAAAATCAGTGATGTTATATTAGATATGTGCATTTTCTATATTAGTGATCACACACTTGGGGCTCACTGGAGAACTTTAAAAACATCTAAAGGGCCTCTGCATAATTAGGGTTATTATGTGAAGACTTTTTTGCTTATCTGTGGTGGTGGATATCACGAAAATCGTGCACAGGCCTCTGTTTTGCTCATCAGTTTTTGTTAGTGTTTGTGTATTTAATATGTGGCCCAAGACAACTCTTCTTCTTTCCTTGTATCCCAGAGATGCCAAAAGGTTGGATGCCCTTGAGTCAAAGTTTCCAGTCTAGCCTCATGGCATACTGGTTAAGTGCCATGACCCGAAGCCACAATTCTTGGGTTCAAATACTGACCTACCACTTACTATACAAGGGAGGACCCCCAAATCCGGAATTTATAAAAAATTGTGTATTTAGTCTTACATGTTTAAACTTCAGTCACTTTCAAAGTACTCTCCATTTGATGCAATATACCTATCAAGACATTTTCTCACTGCTCAAAACATTTTTTTGACTCATTGATTTTGATGTCTTTTAGTGTTTCTGCAGTTTTTTACCTCTTCCACACTGGCAAAGTGTTTCCCTTTGAGGACTTTTTCATCAAAGGAAACAAACAAGAAAAGGCACCTGGGGTGAGATCGGGTGAATAGAGATGGTGGGGCACTGGGTCATGCTGTTTTTGGTCAAAAACTGGTGAATACTCAGTGCCATGTGGGCAGGTGAGCTTGTAAATCACCGGTCATGAAACGGGCAAATGCATTGAGAGTCTTCAAAAAAATTCACTGAAGCTGAACAAAACCTCTCACAAGGCCAGCTGGAACACTGATGCAGATGGGCTCCTAGAATCATCACTTAGTGGAGGAAGCCTGTACTACAAGGAGCCCACCCTCCAGAAGATAATTCCACTTTTGGGGGGGCGGTCCTACTCTTATGCCCGTTTCATTCCTTTGCCTAATCTCTCTCTCTCTTTCTCTCTCTCTCTCTCTCCCTGTCCCCTTCTCCTTTTCCCTCTCCCTCTCTCTCCTCTGTGAAATAGGGATAATAAGAGAGTATACTTGAAATTATTATTAGGAGGTTAGTTTAACTAATCCCTGTAAAACACTTAGTAAGTGCTCAATAAAAATGAACAATTATTATTACTAGTAAAAAAAAGTCTTCTCTCAGTCTCTCCAACTTCTGTCTGTAATGTCTCAACTGAACTGAACACAAATGGAGTCCAGGCACATGACCACTTAACATTTACCTTCAAATATACCTGACACTATACCTGGTAAATGCTAGACATGATAAAAATAGAAAATATTACAGGTTTTCTAGTTACTATTCCTAATTTTTTGTGTTTTGTTTTGTCTTTAATCATAGCACACAATGGTCGAGTCTCATTTACGGTCTGTACTTGCTTCATCAGAATGCTTAGATTTTTAAATTTGAATTTAATGGACATAGATTCTTCACAGATGATTCTTCACTTGGTCTCTATTTCTTAACAGATGTTCAGGCATGTTTAGAGACTATCTCTTGTAACTTTAGTAGGCTGGGATCACCGAAGGTGATTTTTAATGCTGTTCTTACCCTGCTAAGAATTTACACAACTTTGGATCTTCCAAGGGAACCTGTTACCTTCTAGGGTGTCAACCCTCCGATGCCCTGGGGAGTCCACCTAACCTCCTCCTTATTTAGAACCAGATCCCTGTCATTCTGTACAAAGACTCTCCCTTACTGATTTCCTAGGGATGTCTCAACCAGCTCATTAGCTAACTAATCACCATCAAATGCTGATTACCTTGGATGTGTAACTAGCAGAGCCTAATGTTATAGAATGACCTGAATGTCTTATAGTCATACAATACTTCCAACTTCACAAAGTAGTTTATTGTTCATTATCTCATTTAATATCCAAATAAACTCTGTGAGCAAGTACCTCAGTTTCTGGGTAAGCAAAGTGGGGAGCTGGGAGGTTAAGCAACTTTGTCAAGATTACCCACTTTGTAGGAGCTTGGGTGGCAGCGCTGGAGTTCTCCTTCCAAACTGGACATTTCTTTTGATTTAAACTACACTTCCTTTGAAGCTGGTAAACAGACACAATTTTCAAATTTTAGCTCTGCTACTTCATTTACATTTCTTGCCCTTCAGTTTCTTCAACTTTTAGATGGGATTAATAATATTGACCTCTAGGGGTTTTTCTGAGGTTGACCCCTAGTAAGCATTCAATTATGTTAAAAGAAAGAAAAATGAACCAGAAGAAGCAGGTGGTTAAGTCCTCAGAAAGAGAGAGAGAAACAAGATGATTGTGAGATATTATGCTTTGTTCTTTATAATTTTCTATCTACTCTCTAGATCTAAGAAGTTATCCAGGACCTTTGGGCTCCCTTGTTTCAAGAGGAGCTTGTGCAGCACAGCTAAAACAAAAGTATCTGGAGTCCCACGGATTAGTGGTGATTCTCAGTCATTTTCAACCTACTCCTTTATAGTACCTGAAGGAAGTGACAGATCTTAAAAAAGGTTGGTAGACCCTGGAAATCTGAACATTTGTTCTTGAGATTTTGGTACCGATGAGATTCTTGGGCCATAAGCATAGCAGAAAGGCTGCTGATCTTCAAGGGCACATATAGGCCTAGACAATGAGAATTATCTCCAGCAACCAGGGCAAGCTGAGCATGGACTCTCCTTCCATTTTAGTCAGCTGCATAAGCCCGGGCAAAGAAAGCAGTTGGCCACCAAATGATTGAGCTTTAATTTTCAAATGACTGGACTCCAGTTAGATTTCTTTTTTGTTTAAACTAACTAAACAGTATGCTGTTGCTTACCTTATTTGGGGTACTAGGATTTGCATTTACTAAAATAGCATTAGAGAGAGAAAGAGGAGGGAAGGAGAGAGAGAAGGGAGAGAAGAGAGATTTAAGCTAAGTGTGATAAGTGTGATAAGCTGTTAAGGAAGGAGAGAAGTCTGCACAGGAGAGGAGGGAATGGCAAAATATGACTGAAGAGTAAGAGGACTGTGGTTTAAATGTCCAAGGGCAGAACTCCTAAATTTCCATTAATCTTGTTAACCATCCCAAAGAAGGTCACCACAATTTCTGCATAATAGTTACCGACTGGACAATGTTGACCAAGTGTCCTTGTTCTTAGAAACGTGGCTTAAGTTGTGCCTTCCATGGCAAACCACCAGTGCGGCAATCATAGCCATCTCATTTTTGCATTCCTTGATCATAGAAAGTACACCCGTGCTACATCATACTCATCTTATAGCCCTAGTGTCTTCTAAGTAAAAAGTACTCGATAAACATTCTGCAAATACGTGGCAGACTGAATCGTCTAATAAATTCTGCCTTATACAAAATCTTTGAGACATCTATACATACGTCACTAGACATTAAACAATGACCCGGTTCCTTCCCCCAGGACTTGTGTAACAGAACTAAATGAGCCTAACCTGCCAATATCACTTTATATCTATGCCAGTAACTTTTCTGAAACTCTCTTGCTCATTCTAAGTGATCATTGTGTACCAATCAAAACTCAGAGAATACAGATTAACATGTATTTGCTTTCTGAGAGGTCGGTAGGGCATAGACCCCACAATCATTCTCCACGTGTTTCTGGAGGACCACACAGGAACGGCAAGCACCCTCCCAGTGAGCAGTAGTTCTGTTATGTGCCTCTGGTGGTGGAGAAAAGGAATGCGTTGCCCTCTGGTTTATTGTTCTATTTTAGTAATTGGAAAAATATAAAAATAGGAAGACTGTGTGTATAAATAAGTAACTGCAGCATATTTTTCTCCACTGTTGGTACTCATCACTTTCCAATAGAGTTAACAATTTCACGTATGCTCTTAAGTTGGACTTTATCATAGAAGCCAAGTTTTTTTTAAAAAAAAAATCAATGCTCAAATTGATTCTTGATTTTAAACCACCTCTTGGAGAGATAAATGCAGGTTAAGGATGGAATAGTTCAGGCCAGCAAGCACTTATTATGCAGCCCTTGGGCGCCAGGACTATTTGGGGACTTTGCCTTTAACCATGATAAGAGGAACAAATTTCTGGGTTTTTTCAAACTACTTGAATATTTCCAGGATGTTGGAACTGAAAAAAAATTTTATGCTCAATGTAGAAGAGGAGGAAAAGATCAAACAATATGCATTCTCAATTGTGGTCAGGACATGGTACTTGTTTCTTCTCTGTCTACAAAGAGAAAACTGGATAATCTTACTATTTAAAGAACAAAAATAAAGATTATTTTGTGATCACAGTACCTATTTGGAAATAAAGTTTTGGTGTACCTGAAGGCAGCAGTCATGTGTTAGGTAAAATAGCATCATGCTGACAAAAAGTGGTCAATGTACAGGGATGTCTTTCGTGCTGCCGTTTTTGTTTACACAACACAATTGGCGAAAGCAATCAGTCTTCAGTGTGATCAGCAGGAGCAGTCGGTCTGTCTATTTTAATTGGAATGTCTGGGAAATCTTGAAAGTTCAAAATAAGTGTAACCAGGTTGCCTTTTGAAAATTAATAAACAAGCTGTGGTAGATTAAAGGAATACATTAAAATAAATGAGGAGCAGTTGGGAATACTTCAAAAGAAATTTATTTATTTATTTCCCTGGCAAATCTCTAACTTCTACATTGGCAATATATGGGGGAAGTTCTTTGCTCTGCTGATCACAGCTTCTGAGACATCAGACGCAGCAGCTGTTTTAACTGGCACATCAACACCACCATTCCTGATGGGAAAGTGCGTTAGGACAGTGAATGTGATGGAAGCGGCAGAATTTACAGAGGCATCCTACCATTGACCGACCGGGAATGGGGCTGGAACGTTCCAGCTAACACTTCTTTTCAGAGAAAGAACCGTGTCACCACACACACTCCTAAACGCTGTCAACTTGAAGTCCTGCGCTCCCAGGCCGTCCTGTGTCTCTCCTCATGACTCGTCATGGTTTAGGGTTGTTCAGAAGTGCCCTGCATGATTTATAAATGCCATCTTCTGCAAATGTAAATTTTTCTCATAGCCATTTTCAGAGTTTATAAAACCAGATTTATACAGAATACTCAGGAAAAGATAAAAAACAAGACAGATAAAATAGGTTATAGTATGGTGAAAGGATTAAATAAAGTATTTTTATTTTACAAATTAAACTTTTAAAATAGATCACTTGAGAATGGGACAATTTACAATCCTACTCGAATGATGTGCATTTACGGAGCAGGTCTTAGGCAAAAACTGGAGCACGAAAGGAATGAAGCTGTCTTTCAACATTTTTATCTCAAGGGAAATCTTCTGAACGAGCAGCATCGATGCACAGCGAGCCAACAGATGACAAGAGGACTGACTTGCTCCGTTCTCTGGAAAATATGATGATAAGAAACAGATTCCAGCTGTTCCTTAAGTTTTTCCTCTACTGGACAACAAAGCTGCCAAGAAATGAAGATACACAGATTCCGACACACACACAACCCTCCACCTGCACCGCATTCTGACAAGTCACAGCAAGTCTTTGATTCAAGTGCAGAGGATCTACCCACGAAGAGAACTCTTCTCATATGAAATATTGTGTTCCATAGAAGAATAAAACCAAGTAAATAAATATTTCTGTGACGTTGTTTAGAAAGCTACTCAAAATACCTCTCACCATAAGAAGAGGCTCGTATGCGTGGCAGCCTAGAAAGCAGAATTCCATTTTCACCTTTATCAACACAAATAGGCAGGTAACGACAACCAAAGCTACAAAATTAGGGGCAAAATTCCATTACTTTATATTTTAAGTACACTTCATTTTTTAGCCCTTGTGATGAAAAAAAAAAAGGAACTTAGGCCTGTCCCTAACATTTATGAAACCCAAGGCAAGAGTATAAATGGAGAAGTATTTGCCATCTACCTTTAAAATCAAGCAAACAGTTCTTTCCTTTTACTGTGACACATATATTTTCAAGACAACAAAATCAGAAAGCATGTGTAAAGCTATGTCTTTTCATATGACTTGAATTTGGCAAAATCCCGAAGCTGAATGAATTTAATTACTTTTGCTATGTTGGGCGCTCAGTTGATGGGCTAGAGATGCCTTGATAAGTCACAAATGAACAACTACAACTCATACATTGTATGTTTTCTATAAAATTTATTTTTGTGCACTCATCTCAGCAACTCTTAATTACGTTTTTTAAATCAAGATTTTTACAGTTTTCTGATAACAGTAATATCTAATGTACTAAATGAGCAATTATATTCAAAATGTATAAAATTTTAATTGCTGTCATCAAAAGTATACATTTTATGTAAAAATATATACATTTAAATTATTTTGTTTTCAAACTAAATTATATTTCTTCTAAAATATTCACTATAAGAAAAAATAAAGATTGTAATTAGTGAGTAAGAATACTTTAAATCAAAATTATTTGAATCAATCTTATTAACTTTATAAAAATAAATCAATTACTAGTGCTACCATTCAAGGTCTATGTAGTTGACATTTACACTCTTGCCTTGGGCTCCATAAATGTTAGGGACAGGCCTAAGTTTCATTTATTTTTTATTACAACATAAAAAAATCAGTGTTACGTTTTATTATTAGACATACAATTGCAAATTAAAAATTAAATTGTTTAATATTCCACAACATTCTTCAGCTGCCATATGCAACAGTTGAGAACATCACACTAAATTTGTATTTATAGGATCATGAATGGGAACATATAAACAAGCAAGGCCCCCTTGGACCCAGGTAGCAAGAGAAGTTGAGGGTGGTGAAAAAGCCATTACGGTGGAACCAGAAACTGCACCAGCTGTTAGGTGACTTCAGGAGGGAATTCTCTTGCAGTCCAACGTTCAGAGAGTCCAAAAATGTTTGATGAACTTGGGCTTGATTCCAGCAGGTATGGCTATCCAAGGAGATTCAATCTGCTGCATGGGAACACAGCCAAAGGAGTCCAGAGGCATTGGGTTATACTAAAAGTTAAGAGATGGATGGAACCGTGGTTTCAAGTGATATATAGCAGAACCGCCTTGAGTAGCGGGGGGTGCAGGTACAGAGCTCAGCCTTCATTGACAAGACTGTCAGAACTAGGCAGGATGTCAGGACCCCAGCCAAGTGGGCTTGAGTGCAGGGACAAGCTCTATATCCAGATGGGTTTTAAAATGATGAGAGAAAACCAAACAGATGCCTGGACAGATACGTAGATTCAGCCAACACAACCAGGGTGAGGGGGAAAGCATTGATTCAGTAGGCAAATTGTGGGCGTGAAACAGAAGCATGTGGACCCGAGGTCCCCTCCACTTGCTTTGGTGCAGATGTATTTTAGGCCATGGTGAAAATTGTTTCTGGCTTTGGCTGAGGCTGAATCTGAATGGAAAGGTGATTTATGATTACAGTTGAGTGGAGCTCAAGAAGACAGGAGCTGAATAATTTTATAATAGTGCCATGGTATGGCATCTGATGTTCTAAGTGCATATACAGGATTGTAGGGGGAATTATTTATTATGGTTTTCATATGTAGGTTCAATATGTTGGTAATGCTTACTTTAATTTTGACTATGATGACATTTTGAGTATACTTTGCATTAAAATATGCAAGTTTTCATGAATTTACTTCAAGTAAAAACACATATAAAATCTATTTTGGAAAATCTTTATTATACATATTAACACATCTTAAGAAAAAGGTGAGGGGATGAAGCAAAGGAAGAACCTCATAGACACAGACAACAGTGCGGTGGTTACCAGAGAAAAAAGGGGGTGGCGGGAGGCAGAAGAAGGTAAAAGGGGGATAAATGGTGATGGAAGGAGACTTAACTTGGTGGTGATGAACACACAGTACAATATACAGATGATGTGTTGTGGAATTGTGTACCTGAAACCTATATAATTTTATTAACCAGTGCTACCCAGTAAATTCAATAAAAACTAAAAGTTAAAGAAAAACCTTTAAAAATTGCTGTTCCCTCTGGGTTAGTCTGGGCTGTAATCTTGTGATTCTGCGATTAATTACCTTAATATGCTGAATGACTGAAATTGTGTTTCAGTATCAAGTGTAAAATCCTATCTCCACTATGGACCTAAGCTGATCCACGGATCAGGTCTGTCTATGAAGATGCACATTTCTCTACATAAGATCTTAAAAGATCTTGAGAAAAGATTCCTTTAAGTCCTGAAAGATAAATATAGATTACTTTTATATTCTAAAGATGGCTTTCAACACTGTCAGTAATACTTACACTGGATGAGATTTCAAAGAAAAAAGTTTTGGATTTGAAAGGTGCATTTCAAGAGACCAGCAAAGATAGTGTAGTATTCTGTTCTTATAGGATGTAAAGATTTAGTCTTTACATGACACAGAAGAAGCATAATCAAGTAGCCACTTAGCTTTAGGGGCTCTATACTTTCATAATAAGTGGCAATCTATGAATCACAGGAAATGGGAATTATCTTTATTGACTCTTTTTCTAAAAATGTTCAATCAAATAATATTTTCGCGTCACTAACTGATCTGAGCTAGGAAATGAGCTCTCCTAAGAAATGCTTTGATAGAAGATTTGTTTTGCTGATATTCAGGAAACACTTTGATTCATAGTTTCTTATCATTCCTGCTTTTATCTGTTAGAAAAATAGCCAAATGATCAATCTTTTAAATACATGTTCTTGTTTTACTGAAATGATTCCACCAGCAGTCAGCTCATTGAAATAAGTGTTAGTATTACAGAGATATGGTGTAATGTGTATTTTAGTGTGTATATGTGTGTGTATATATGTGTGTGTATATAAATATATGTATATATATATATATTTAGTAGGATAACTTAAAAACATACACAAAAATAATAATAATTGTTAATTCCAGTGATATCTGACAACCTGAAATGGCATAAAAAGGGGTATTCTGGCTTTGGCCAGTGTGGCTCAGTTGGTTGGGTGCTGGCCCGCAAAGCAGAATGTTGCCGGTTCAGTTCCAGTCAGGGCACATGCCTGGGTTGAGGGTTCGGTCCCCAGTTGGGGTGTGTGTGAGAAACACTCAATCTTTCTCTCTCATGTCAATGTTTCTCTCCCTCTCTTTCTCCCTCCTTCCCCCTCTCTGTAAAAATAAATAAAATCCTTGATTATCACCTAAAGCTGATTTTTCAGCACTCCTTCTTTAAAAAGGTTGTGGTAGAAACATGTAACATGAAAGCTGCCCTCTTAATTTTTAACTGCACAGCGCAGTATTGTTAGTGGTAGGCACGCTGTTGTACATCAGCTCTCGGGGAGTTTTCCCCCAGTGTGACTGAAACTCTGTGGCATCGAACAGCAGTTCCCATGCCCCTTTCCACGCAGTGAGAGTGGTCCTTTAGTTAATACTATATAGCTCTAGAATTCTTCAAAAAAATTTATACACATTAGTAAGGACTTTTTTTTTGTTTTGAATTGTTTTTACTGAATAATTGTTTCCAGCATCTTTGAACGCTTTCCAGGGATGAAAGGCCAATTTTTACTTCATTGTTATCTGGTGTTTCTGTTATAAAACATAAGCTGTAAGAGTTAATTTTAATAAAAGGAAAAGATAGGACATATAATTTATGTATCTTTGTGTATATAGTATATTCTTTATTCCTGCATCTGGCCTCAAAAACAAAAGGCTGATTTTTTTCTCTGTATATTGTAGTTGAAAAAAGATAGTTCTTGAATTTTGTCTGTGTAGAGTGGCATTCCCTTGCTTGGCCCTCCACACTAGACTGGGAGACAAAATTTCTAACAGCAGGAATTAGTCCGTTCCCAGCCTCAATCAAGGTTAGCTTCTTGGTGTTCTGCATAGGAACTCACTGCTGCTAGGGTCTCTCTTTCTTCGTGTTCCAAATTCTGTATGTCCTTCAAACGTGCAGGAGCCATTTGGACGGGGCCTCCATTTTTGTTTACGCGAAACCTAAACATTGTTGTCTTTGTACAGCCCAGGAGTCTACCTCTTTCTATACTGTTATCCAACAAAAATCTCACCAGAGCAAAAAAGAAGGCACTTTCAAGTCCTTCCAAAAGCTATTCCTTCACCACTTTACAAAGGCCTCAAAGAAGGAGAAAATATACAAAAGTAACTTCCTCCTGAAAATGGTTCTCAATACTGTTAATAAGATGGACACTGTAGCCCCGGCTGGTGTGGCTGGGTTGGGCATCTTCCCACAAACCGAAAGGTCACTGATTGATTCCCGGCCAGGGGCCATGTCTGGGTTGCAGGTTTGGTCCCCAGTTGGGGTGCATATGGAAAGCAATCAACCGATGTTTCTCATTCACATTGATGTTTTTCTCCCTCCCTTCTCCTCATTCTAAAATAAAAAAAAAATAAAATTAAAAAAATGGACATTGTATTAAGATTTAAAGTAAAATAAAAGACTTTTGGAACAAGAGAGACATGCTATGTAATCCTGAGTCATCATTTACTGTTATGTCATCTACAGCAAATTAACGTCTTTGACCCTCAATTTTGTCATTTATGAGAAGACAATAATAATATCCATCTGGACAGACTATTGTGAGAATTTTTATATAGTATATTTACTATTAACAATTAAATAAAATACGTGGGGTAGTGCTGGTGTACAGTAAGTGCTCAACAAATACAAACACCTTTCCTTCACTGTCCCTACTTCAGATGCCCTACTCAGTTTTGCAGTGGTTAAGAGAGACAGTAAAAGAGATGGGGAAGAGATTAGGAAAACATTGCATTCAAGTAAGGTATAGGCATCCATGTAGACAGGCATAGCCCTGGCTGTTAGTAGTTTTATTTGGGGAAAGGAGTTGGCACTTATAGACCCAGGTGAAAAGATGCTCTGATCCACTGCTGATGCCAAGTCACAAATCAAACAATTTGGAAATAATAGTATATATTTGGCTCTTTTTATAACTGGCAATTTGTAAAATGACCACTCCCTTGCGTTACAACTCAAAAATCACTTTGGGACAGAATCAGCTTGCCTCCACTGGATACTTCTGTGGCATGCTTCCATGAAGCAGGGGGCACAGCGCAACAGCTGACCAGGCCGCTAGCCCTAACACTGAGGTCTGAGCTGCTGTCAGCTGAGAGGTTAACGCTGACTAGAAAACACAATACATGCTGTTTGCTGAGAACCGGTGATTTACGACGAAAGTTTAAACATTGTAAGATGCATCTGAAGATGCTGTCGTGTTCTAAAATGCCACAAAAGTAAACTGATGATAGAGCAGGAACCACAGATAAATGGGAAATGTTTTGCTGGAATGCGGCGGCAGATGAACGAGGGAGAGAGAGAGACTGAGAGAGTGAGAAAGAGGAGAAATCTTAAATAGAGAAGGAAACTTGTAATAACTATATACATTAAAATTTCTTATCTCTTGTGAACATCAGTGATAATGTTTTCCACGTGACAGTGCAGATTTGAGCGATAATTCCTGCTCAGTTAAAGTGTGGTATAACACTCAAGGCATATAATAAAGTTCTCTTTTTGAGCATGAAGAGAAATATATGCTGAATGAATAATTTTTATTAAATGTATTGGGTTGACACTGGTTAATAGATCATATAGGTTTCAGGTATACATTTCTCTGATACATGAGCTGTATATTGCATTGTGTGCCCGCCACCCAAAGTCAGATCATCTTCCTTCCCCATGTACCTGGCCCCCTCTACATGTTACTACGTCCCGACCTTCATCCCTCTGGTAACCACCACACTGTTGTGTGTCTATGAGTTTCCGTTTTCTATCCCACATATGGGTGAAATCATATGGTCCTTAGCTTTCTCTGACTGACTTATTTTGCTTAGCCTGATATTCTCAATCCATCCATGCTGTCACAAGTGGATGTATTCATCTTTTCTTATGGCCAAGTAGTATGCCATCGTTTATATGTACGTCTTCTTTATCCAGTGATCTATTGAAGGACACTTTGGTTGTCTCCATGTCTTGGCCACCGTGAATAATGCTGCCATAAATGTAAGGGTGAGAATATCTTTGCAAATAAATGTTTTCATTTTCCAAGTAGATAACCAGAATAGGGGTTTCTGGGTCATACGGTAAATCTATTCTTAATTTTTTGAAAAACCTCCATACTGTTGGCCATAGTGGCTTTCCCAGGTTACATTCCCCCCAGCAATGAATGAGGGTTCTTTATTCTCCACAACCTCTCCCACACTTGTCACTACCTGTCTTGTTGATAACAGCCATTCTAACAGGTGTCCCATTGTAGCTTTGAGTTTCATTATAGCTGGCAAAGTTGAGCATCTTTTCACATATTTGTTGGCCATTTGTATGTCCTCTTGGGAGAAGTGTCTGTTCAGGTCCTCTGCCCATTTTTTAATTGGGTTGTTTGTTTGGTGTTGAGTTGTATGAGTTCTTTATATATAAGGTCTGTTCAGAAAGTATAAGTCCATGACATGAAAACTAGAGACATTTATTGAAGAAGATACAAGATGTGAGAAACATTGCACATAGGACAATGATGCTTCAGTTCTTTTCAAATCAGGCACCTTGGGACCTCACACAGTTCTCCCAGTCACCATCAGCTGCCCCATTGTATTTTCCTGAGTCTCATCAATGGTCTGAAATCTCTTCCCTTTCAAAGGTGATTCTAGTTTTGGAAAAAGCCAGAAGTCGCAGGGCGGCAAATCTGGGCTGTTGGGGGCTGAGTCACCAGGATGATTTGATGTTTGGCCAAAAAACTCTGCATGAGATGTGGTGCACTAGCAGGTGTGTTGTGATGAAGCTGCCAATCACCGGTTGCCCATAGCTACAGCCTTCCGAATCATTTGAATAGTTTCCAAGAGGAACGTTCAAGCTTAACACAAAATTGGATACAGATTGGTTGCTGTACTCTCTCAGTCATTTTGAATGTGAGAGTCACACAGTATACATGCTCACTCAACAGTGTCTACTGCCCCCACTGACTAGTATGATCAAGTTGTCATTGTTCACACATGAGCATTCCAGTCCACTCTCCATGACTGCCACGTTACATCAAAGTTGTGCGAACCATTCTCGTTATATAAACAATGCCTGGACTTTTTCTGGACAGCCCTTGTATTTTGGATATTAACCTTGTGTCCAAGCTGTTCTTTGTAAGTATCATCTGTCATTCATTGGTTGCCTATTTGTTTTGTTATCATTTTCCTTTGCTGTGCAGAAGCTTTTTAGTTTGATACAGTCCCATTCGTTTACTTTTGCCTTTACTTTCCTTGCCTGTAAGGTCATAAAATGTTCTCTACAACCAAGGTCCATAAGTTTAGTACCTATGTTTTCTTCTGTGTATACATATCAGATCTTATATATAGGCCTTTGATCTATACATGGGGAATTCATTTTTGTACATGGGGACAAACTGTAATTTAGTTTCATTCTTTGGCATGTGGCTTTCCAATTTTCCCAGCACCATTTTTTGAAGAGGCTTTCTTTTCTCCATTGTGTTTTTTTTTTTCTCCTTCATCAAAGATTATTTGCCCATATACACATGGTTATATTTCTGGGGTCTCAATTTTATTCCATTGGTTTGTGTGTCTGTTTTTCTGCCGGTACCATGATGTTTTTATTATTGTAGCTCTGCAGTAGAATTTGAAGTCAGGTAGTGTGATACCTATAGCTTCATTCTTTTTTTCTCAGGATTGCTTTGGCTATTTGGGGATTTTTGTGTTTACATACAAATGTGATGATGTTTTGTTCTATTTGTTTAAAAATGACCTTGGGATTTTGATGGGGACTGCATTAAATCTTTGTATTACTTTGGGTAATATGCCATTTTAACTATGTGGATTCTTCCACTCCACGAACACAAAATATCTTTCCAGCTCATTGTGTCTTTTTCAATCACTTTTAATAATGCTTTATGCTACTTTTCAGCATATTGGTTCTTCACATCCTTTGTCAAGCTTATTCCTAGTCATTTTATTTTTTTGGTTGCAATTGCAAAAGGAATTGTTTTTTTCTTTGCATTTCTTTTTCCAAAATTTCATTGTTAGTATACAGGAAAGCAGTGGATTGGTCTTTTTAATCTTCATTTGAGGATATGTTTATTGATTTTAGAGAGGAAAGAAGAGAGAGAGAGTGAGAGAGAAACTGTGATGTAAGAGAGAAATGTCAATCAATTGCCTTCCACGCACACCCCAACCAGGTACGAACTGCAACCTAGGTGTGTACCCTGACCAGGAATTGAACCCACAACCTTTTTGGTGTATGAGGCAACACTCCCACTGAATTAGCCACCCAGCCAGGGCACCAGTGGATTTTTGTACATTGGTTTTGTATCCTGCAAATTTACTGTATTTGTTTATTGTTTCTAATGGTTTTTTCATGGAGTCTTTGGAGTTTTCTATACAGAAAGAAACCTTTGGAGTTTTCTATGTAGAGAGAAAGAAATAAAAATCATATAATCTGCCAAAAGTGACACTTTTACTTCTTTTTTCCCAGTTTGGATGCCTTTTCTTTTTCTCTTTCTTTCTTTCTTTCTTTCTTTCTTTCTTTCTTTCTTTCTTTCTTTCTTTCTTTCTTTCTTTCTTTCTCTCTCTCTCTCTTTCTTTCTCTCTCTCTCTTTCTCTCTTTCTCTCGCCTGATTGCTCTGGCTAGGACTTCTCAAATTATGTTGAATAAGAGTGTTGAGAGTCGACATCCTTGCCTTGCTCCTGATTTTGGAGGAGAAGTTTTCAGTTTTTCACCATTGAATATGTTACTGGCTGAGAGTTTGCCTTTATTACGTTGAGGTACTTTCCTCCTATATCCATTTTATTGACTGTTTTAATCATAAATGGGGGTAGTATCTATCAAATGCTTTTTCTGCATATGTTGATAAGATTATGTCATTTTCACCCTTTGTTTTGTTAATGTGTTGTATTTCATTGATTGCTTTATGCATGTTAAACCTTCCTTGTGCCCCTGGAATGAACCCCATTTGATCATGATGTATTGTTTTTTTTTTAATGTATTGTCATATTCAATTTGCTAGTATTTTGGCATCTGTATTCATCAGAGGTATTGGTGTGCAGTGTTCTTTTTAATGTTATCCTTGCCAGGTTTTGGTATTGGGGTTATGCTGGCCTCATAAAATGCGTTAGGAAATATTGCTTCTTTTTCAATTTTTTTGAAGAGCTTGAGAAGGAGAGGTATCAAATCTTCTTTCAACGTTTGGTAGAATTTACTAGTGAACCCATCTGTTCCTCGACTTTTATTTTTGGGAAGTTTTGATGGTTGTTTCAATTTTCTCATTGTTTATCAATCTAGTATTTAGATTTTCCAGTTCTTTGTAATTTGATCTAGAAAGGTTATATCAGATTGGCCAAAAAGACTCTTTTGTTTTTTCCATAAAATAAAGACCAATTTTTCATTTTCACCAGTAACTTTATTGATTTGGATATTTTGAGTATGTCAGCTAGCTCCTGCTATTGGCTTCTAGTGGGTAGAGGCCAGGGGTGCTGCTAAATATCTTCCAATGCATAAGACAGCCCCACAGGCAAAGAATCATTTGGCCAAAATGTCAGTAGTACTAAGAAGCTTCATAAACCACCTTTGACACATTCAATCGATCACAGAACCTTCTTCATATACTGCACAATTTTTTTTTGGTGTTCAGGTGTGCTTTTACCTTTCTTGAAATAATTAAGCATAAAACACCAAACATGTTGTGTATCTTCTTCCATTTTCATTATTAAAATGGCTGCACAAAACTTCACCGACTTTGATAATTTTTTTTAAATGTATGCTGATATGACAGCTGTCCCAATCCAATCTAACAAAATTGTTTCAAATGAAGTTAAAGACAACTAAGTACTACCAGAGCCATTGTACTTCAAAAACTAAACATACTTTTTGGCAACCCAATATATTTCTAGGAACTTATCCATTTCTTCTAGATATTAAATTTGGTGGCCTATAGTCTTTTATGGTATTCTAGCATGATCCCTTTTATTATCTGTGATGTTCTGGTAACATCTCTTTCATATCTGATTTTCTTAATTTAAATCTTTTCTCTTTTTTCCTTAGTCTAGCCAGAGATTTGTCAATTGTATCAATCTTTTCAAGAACCAGCTTTTTGTTGTGTTAGTTTTTTGTATATATTTTTTGTCCTCTATTTCATTCCATTCTGCTCTAATTTTTATTACTTCCTTTCTTCTGCTGACTTTGGGTTGCTTTTGCTCTTCTTTTTCTAGTTCTTTAGGATGTAATATTAGGTCCTGGTCGGGTTGCTCAGTTGGTTGGATCATTGTCCCATGTACTAAAGGTCACAGATTTGATCTCCAGTCAGGGCACATACCTAGGTTGTGGGTTCAGTTCTGGGGGTGGGGAGCAGGGCATATGGAGGCAACCAATTGATGTTTGTCTCTCATATTGATGTTTCTCTTTCTCTCTCTCTCTCCTTCCCTCCCTCCTTTTCTTTCTTTTTGAATATATCCTCAGGTGAGGATTTTTAAAAAATGATGTAATGTTGTTAGGTTGTTTACTTGGGATTTCTTTTGTGTCCTGTGATAATCCCGTAATGATATAAACTGCCCTCTTATTACTGAACAAATATTTTAATGATACTGATTAGAAGGAGTGATACCCACATATCTTAATCCTGCCCTATTTCGTTAACTGATTATCTTAGGCCATAAATTTTTACTCTACTTCTCATACAGAAAAACACTCATGGAGCAGACACAGTTACATTTACATACCTAAATGCTTACAGATACATAATCATACACTTACATAAAAATCATTGAAGAAATAACCAAGAGCTGGAAGGAAATATGAGCCAAATGATAAGGGGTTATAATAGCAAATGGAAATACATTTAAAAATGTTGTAATTTTCCCTGGATGGTGTGGCTCAGTGGCTTGAGCACTGACCTTTGAACTGAGAGGTTGCAGGTTTGATTCCTGGTCAGGGTACATGCTGGGTTGCAGGTTGGGTACCCAATTGGGGGTATGAGAAAAGCAACTGGTCAATGTTTCTCTCACAGATTGATGTTTCTCTCCCTCCTGTCTCCCTCCTTCCACCTATCTCTATAAAAAAGAAATAAATTAATTAATAAAAATAAATAAATAAATAAAATCTTTTAAAAGAAGATAAATTGGACTTAATCAAAATTAAGAACTGCTCTTTGTAAAACACTGTTAAAAGATTGAAAAGACAAGCCACGGGGAAAGAAAAAATGTTTGCAAATTACACATCTCACGCAGAAATTGTATTTCAAATAAAGAACTCTCACAATTCAATAAGAAGAAGACAAACAATGCAATTTTTAAATTGGGCAAAAAAGCGAGAGAGATTTGAGGCATTCTAAGGATTCCAAGCATTGTGTTGATTCTGAGAAAGGAGGTGGGCAGCTCTAAGAGTTAAGAGGCAAAGAAACGGTCCTAACAACGGCAAAGAACTGAATTCTGACACCTGAGTGAGTTTGGAAGTAAGGTAGGTTCTTCTCCAGATGAAAGCCCAGCTGTGTAAGCCCCCTCATTCTCATCAGGTGAGACCTTGAACTGAGAACCCAGCTGGGCCATGCTGGACTCTGACAACGGAACTGTGAGCCCGTAAATTTGTGTTGGTTTAAGAAGTTAACAAAAACAACAATTTTAAAAAAGGAGAGCAAATGATTTGACTAGACATATCACCACAGATGCATGGGTTGAAAATAAGCAAATGAAAAGGTGCTCCACATTACTGGTATTAGGGAAATGCAAAGTAAAATTATAATGAGGTACCCCTACATACCTACTATAATGTCGAAAATTTACAAGTCTGATCCTATGAAATGTTGGCAAGGTTGTGGAGTAAACGGAACTCTCATAAGCTGCTTGTGGGCATATAAAATAGTATAACCATTTTGGAAAAGTTTCTTAAAATATTAAACACTACAGACTAAATGACTCAACCATACTAATGGGTATTTATCCCAAAGCTATGACAGCGTATGTCCATCCAAAGACTTTTCATGGATGTTCAGAGGAATTTTGTTTGCAGTGCTCCAAACTGGAAACAATTTGAATGTTTATCAACTTACATGGAGAAAAAAAAGCTTGAAAACTAATGTCTAAAAAAGAACTTGTATTTTGAATATAACAAACTCAAAATTCAATAGAAGAAAACAAACAATATCATTTTTAAAATGGGCAAAAAAAAAAAGAGTGATTTGTTGCATTCTAAGGACTCCAAGCACTGTGCTGATATTCAAATGTGGTGTAGTCATACAAATGGGGCATTATTCAGGAAAAAAAGAAGCAAACTATTAATACACATGAAAACATGACAGAATCGCATAATAATTATGCTTAGTGAAAGAAGCCAACCCCACAAAAAAAGTACACAGTGCTATTTCCATTTATATAAACTTCTAGGAAGTGCAAATTTACCCGTACTGACGGAAAGCAGGCCAGTGGCTGCCCATGGCACATGCTCGCGATATGAATTAAGGGGGACTCTGGGCTGCAATTACCGTATGCCCAGCACTGGTGTGTGATTAACTTCAGGGAAGAGCTTCAGAGAGATGAGAGGCTTTTGACCAACGTTCCCATTGATGTTCTGTTTGGAATTTATGAATTCGATGTCTTCATCATTTGTCCACTTCAGTCCAAGGACTGGCTTTTTGGAACTGACTGCCAAGAAAATAGATGTCTTAGCTTCAAATCTACCTTTGCAGACAACCTGTTTTCTTACTAGTGTATATATCACGGGGCAGGTCTTCACAGGTGTTAGGGTGACTTTGTTGTTTTGGGCATTAAGATTTAAATGCTTTTCTCAGAGCAAAATATGTGAAAATGAAAGAATAGATTGAAAAGAATAAAAAAGAAGATGAAAGAAATAGCACTTGAAAAGAAAAAATATAGGGTGGTAGAAGTCTACATATAAGGCTCTAAATACGTCATTCACTTATAGTTATTCAGTAAAGTATTACAAAATGTAAGATATTTATTCATTTAAATGGACAACTTAATTGTCTATTGCAAAAGTTTTAAATACATTGATTTCTGTATTTATTATTAGATTAACAGCACCAACTATTAATAGACTTTCTAGTCATTTCATTGGAATAATAAATGGATTAAGTATGCTTTCTGAGGTGCAGATTTGTGGTGGGGTTTTTAACATAACATTGTCACTTCTATGAATGCTTTCTTTGGTTTTCCAAATTGTACTTTATATTAATACTTTCATTATTGTGTTGGGGGTTGGATTATGTTACTTACCCTAACTATTCTACTAATAGATGATGTAGATTATGTCAGGAAAAATTTCTATGCATGATATGAATATATTTATTCTTTAAAATATATGGTGTGTGAGTTTTTTATTTTATGGGGGCGGGTTTCCATTGTATATTACATTGCAGTTTTTGTAGGTTTCTATATCAAATTTGGGAAAAATCAGGTAGAAGTAGTAGACAAAGGAAGAATTCTGCAGTATTTTATCTTGAAACATCTGAGGAAGGATAGAGGAGGAAGACTAGGAATTTAATTAAAACATTTTGCCTTGGCAGTGTGGCTCGGTTGGTTCGAGTGTCGTTTCGTGCACCAAAAGTGTGGTGCGTTCAATCCTCACTTGGGGCACGTATGGAGAGAAACTGATCTATGTTTCCCTCTCACGTCAATTTCTCTCTCTCTCCGTCTTCCTCTTCCTCTTCCTGTCTCTCTAAAATCAACAAAAGACATATCCTTGGGTGAGTAGTTAAACGACATCAGTTCAAACGTCAGCTCTGCCACTTAGAGAATGGAAGACTGGACAATTTTCTAAACCTTGCTGAGCCTCCATTTCTTTACCTGTAAAAAGACATAGCAATGGTACCTACCTCTCAGGGCAGTTGTGAGCATTAAATGAAATGACGAACATAAGGTGCTCAGTAAAATGTCTAATACCTAAACACTGTTCAATAGCGCGTAGCTATTTTATAAATAAAAGGAAGTTATAAAGCTGAAATAGTCAGCATTCGTGCTGCCTGCACTACCAGAACTAATAAGTAGAAACAAGGATTGAATCTTTACAGGCACTCTATTCAGATGCTGACAACCTGAGAAGACAGTGGGTTATGTACCCTAAAAACCATCTGGGTGCCTCCTGCAAGCCGACCTATTTAGAAGGGGCAGCAAAGGGTTTGGAAAAAGGTTCATCAGATAAGAGTTGTAGTCCAGCAGTGGAAATATTCCTAGAATTTCTTTATCTGCTGATCAACAATCTTTTATTTGCATCAGAGACATTCCCTCCCTGGAACACAATGGCTTAGATACCATTTCCGTGGCTTGCAGATCCCTGGGGCATAAAGGTTGAATTGCTTGTTGACTTCCTGGAGACACATAGGTAATGCATTCCAGTTCTTAGAAAAACTTTCCACATGCATTAATCACTTGAGCCTATCAATTATAACTACAGCTAAAATCTTTAATTCTTCACTACCCCTATCAGTTACACGTGGGTGCAGTAGGGGTCAGAGCAAGAGGTTTGGGTCTAAGCAGAGGTGTCCAATGTTTTTGGCATCTCTGGGCCACACTGGAAGAAGAAGAGTTGTGTTGGGCCACACATTAAATACATTGCAACACTTAATCACAAAAAAATCTTATAATGTTTTAAGTAAATTTATGATTTTGTGTTGGGCCACGTTCATAGCCATCCTGGGCCTCACACAGCCTGCAGGCTGTGGGTTGGACACCCCTGGACTATAAAGTTTTGACCCGTGGGAGGAGTAGGCACTAGGCTTTATATGAACTCTCCTGTAAGGCACAGGGCCTGGGGGGGCGGGCTAGGAGGCCCTGATAGCTTAAGCTGTGCTGTCCAGTATAGTAGCTACTAGCCATTGTCCCTATTTAAATTAATTAAAATTAAAATAAAAAATTCAGTTCCTCAGTCACACTAGCCAAATTATAAGTGCTCGCTTGCCACATGTAGCTGATGGTTAGCACACTGAAAAGCAGATATAAAACCACTTTAGAAGAAAGTTCCATTGGACAATGCTGCCTTAAAAGTTTCATGTTGGGGTAGAGTAAAAGCAACATTTATAAATAACTGGTTAGTTTAATATCCATGTCAAAACTAATCTTCTCTTTACTCTTTATCTTTTATTCTACAGAGTCTGAGGCTCATCAAAACTCTGTTACCCAAGATTCTGTGCAATTTTTTAAGCTGTTAGAATATTTTTGATCACAGTTTATACCAGTGCATGTGAATACATTCAGAGAGATTCTACAAAGGAGGCATCCTTGCTTTTCTTGATTGAGTTTCTGAATTCTATCATTAGCCTCAACATCTCTGCAATTATCCATATCTGGTTATTAACATGTTATTTCTACACTCCTCCTCTTCTCCGTTCTCCCCGCAGCACATCCTCTGAATTGGAAACTGGGAGACTGTGAGATTCGTAAAGTGATCATTATTTCAGTAGCAGCTGGTTCTTAACAGCCCTGGGTTTGTGACAGAGGTGACAGGATCTGTTTCTGTGGCTGCAATGTCCTAATTATATTCCTAATGGATCACAAGTTTTGGAGTAAAGTGCTGTTACATATTGTAGTGTCTGCAGGGCAGCATTTCACGGTAACGCTGGGAAACATCTCACTCTAACATGAGTAGCTAGTGCACTGACTGTCATTAGTTAACCAAGCAGCCCATGTGCCTCTTCAGCTCCCTGACCCACATTTCATCCACGCTCTGCTGTTTTTCTCCTGCAGGGTTATTTCCTGAATAAAGCCCAGAGCTTACGAGTCCCCCAGCAGAGAGCTCTGTTCTGACCTCCCTAAACAGGCAGTTTCACCTGCTGGGCTAGTGTTTTTCTGCTTCCTCGTCAATCTGTGAAGATTTTAGCGGAGGATTCTTGGATACCTTTTCACAAAACATATGGGAGACTGTAATTGCTTTGGCATGGTATACTTCTAGAATTGAGAGGGCAGGGAAGGGGTGCAAATCTTCTGTTCATAAATAACCAAATCCATGGGCATTTTAAAAGGCATTCTGTGCAGCCGGAGAATTTATGGGCCACATTTCACCCTTGGCACACTTTCCAAATGAATTGTTCAAAGAGAAGTTATATTAGGACAAATAGAAATGACGACCAAGACCAGATGTGGATTTTTAGTTAATATTTATGCAACACCCACAGGGAAGATGGTATTGCACAATAAACTAAAAATGTCTTAGGCAAATAAGGAAATCTTTACCCTGAGGAACTGGCACCAGGAAGGTACGAATTCTACAACAAAGGACGGGGAATGCAGAACAAATGCAGGGTAGGTTGGGGCAGCCATAAAAAAGAATTCATTGAGGAAGTGGTGAGGTAGCAGATGTGTGGATCTACTTCAGGAAAATTAGGGCTTAGCACTTTTTTGGCCCTTCTTGTGTCTAGGGTAGAAAACTCAAGCCAACCAGCCTAATTTCCTTCATCTGTGGAGAGCAACAGTAGCTTTAGACAGAATTATATATACATATTCAAAACCAAAGCAGTAGGCTCACAATAGGTATGTCCATCTTAAACTAAAAGACAGTGTCCCTACATTTGATATGATGTCCAAGGATAGTGATGACATCTTTAATCTGCTTCCTGCCCCCTGCCTGTTCCCCAGAGCTGTTCAAGGGAGAACATACAGGCATTGACTGCTTCTCAGCCCTCGGAGAGCAGTCTGAAAGCTACCAAGGCTTAATGCACTGGAAGAATATTGAAACCCATGTTAAATTATAATAGGAAAATTTGTTAAAAGCAACTGGATTTCTCAAACACAGCTGGATTCTCAGCCTTGCATTCATCAGGGACAGCAAGATGTACCACTTTGGGCATTTCTGCCTCCTAGGTTTCCCATACTGAGGAGCTGGGGGTGGGAAGAGGAGAAAAGGAGGAGGTGGAGGAATGTAGAAAAAACTTAAAACTGTTGGAGCCTTGAAAATGGGAGACAACTCTGAAAAATGCTTATAAGCTTTTAGCACACTAATCCCAAACATTATATCTTTTATGCCTCCAAGTCTTCTTATTGAAGAGAGTTGTCTCTGTGTGACTTTCCACCCCAGGTTTTCCTGCAGAATTGATGCATCCTTAAGAAGTTTTAACCTACTTCTTTCTTCTCTCCTTTGTTAATTCATTTTCTTTAACATTGACAAAAAAGTCAGTTTATTCTCTCATGATGTAAGCTTGTGGATTTTCAGTTGTTACACAGTTTCTGCAGAGCACATTTGTTTATTGTCAACTTTTTTGTGGGTTTGTTTTATTTTTAGTTTATTTTTTATATATTTTTAAAGATTTTGTTTATGTATTTTTAGAGAGAGGGAGAGAATTTTTAGAGAGAGGGAGAGAAACATCAGTGGTCGCCTCTTGTGCACCCCCTGCTGGGGACCCGGCCCGCAACCCAGCCATGCACTCTGACTGGGAAAAGAACCAGTGACCCTTTGGTTCACAGGCTGGCACTCAACCCACTGAGCAATACCAGCCATGTGTTTTTAGTTCCTTTTACCTGTCAAGATGTTCAAGGTTCTGGGTATTATGTAGAAAACAAGACAGATAAGTCCCTGCCCTCTTGGAGCTGCCATTCTAGTGGTGATTCCAGATACGATGCAGACTATGACGAAAATAACACAGGGTAATGGGACAGATTGAGGGGAGGCTGCTTTATAAGGTGTGGGCAGGGAAAGCCTTTCTGAGGTGATGACATTTCAACTAAGACTTGAATGCTGACAAGGAGCTCGAGAAGATCTGGGGAGAAGTCATTCCCATGTGGGAGGAAGAGAAAGGGGTAAATCTCAGAGAAGGATGTGTTGCCAGAGTGCTGGAGCTCCATGTGAAGGTTGGGAGGTAGTCAGAGCCAATGACGGCCTGGCTGGCCGTGGGAAGAATGAAGAGTTTTATTCAATGTGCAACAAAAAGTCACTCAACGTTGTGAAGTAGGGAAATTGTAGGTTTTCAAAAGAACCTCTGTCAAATGCCTTAACTTAAGACTGCGGGGAGGATGCAGTGGCAACAGCGGAAGTAATACCACGGAGACGGCTACGGAGCTAGTCCCCGCAGGAAATGAGGGCAGCTTGGACTGGGACTGCAGCAGTGTGGGTGTGATGGTAAACACGTGGGTTTTAGTTGACAACTAAATGGAAAGGCAGAAGTTGGAGAACATAATAATAATTATGGCAAACATTTCTCTTGCTCTTTGGACCCTTCTAGGTGCTTCATAGTTAACTACTTTAATCTTTATAATGATACTACCCACAGATAGGTATTATTATCATCACTGTTATATGGGTGAGAAAACTGAGACCCAGAGAGGTTAAGTGACTGGCCACGTGTTGCCCAGATATTAATAGCAGAGTGGAGACTCAAACTGTGTGGTGCTCTTTCTTTCTCCAGTGTTCTCGGATCATGTACGCGCTGTGAAGAGGACCTTGATGGGTCAATTGATAGGATTAAAACAGAAACCTTTTCAACAATGAGCAGTGGTTACACAGTAAAAATAAAAAGAAAAGTGAAAGAGCAGTCTCTGCCTTTAAAGATACAATTCCCTTTTACGTGTGTTCTGTTTTTCCCAGGGCACGCATGGCATAATAGATGTAATGAATATTCATCACTTTATCTATGTGAAATCAGGAAAAGGTGGAGATTTGTAGTGCAGACACCCAAACCACATTACAAGTATTTGCTTTTCAGGCCACTGACAGACAGCCAAGGGGTTCAATTTCTTGCCGCAGTTTTGGAGAGCTTTCTGGTTAGGTGCTGCCGTTGGAAGGCTGGAGGGCCAGGGTAGGAGCAGCAAGCCAGCCCTCTAACGGGTCGTTGCCCATGCATTGTGATTGACATGCAGCAGGGGGCGCCGCAGTAGTGTTCAACGTCGTCCACCAAAGCCACTCCTCCAGCAGAAGGGGCCAAGCCAGGAGGAGGTGCAGCGGGCAGGCCTTGGTCCTCTTCGGTCTTGCAACTTTAGTACCCAGAGCTCGTTCTACACAGGCCATTCTTCTACACCGTATTTCATCATGTTGGACGCCTTCCATCAAGTCCTGTATCCGGGCGGAAAGGAAAGGGCATTAGCTTCCCGCCTTCCTAGGTTATAGTACTGTAGTGGGCGGTAGAGGCGTCTCTTCTCTCTGTTCTCAGGTCAGCTTGACAGTCCCGGTGAAACCACAAAAGGCCCCTAGCATGATGTGCCTTTCTTCCCTCTTTTGTTTTTTTCTTTCTTTTCTTTTTAACCTACTGCGGGACCATTGTCCTCCCCACACAGCTTTCCATTGTCAATCGGGACGACGGTAGGCTCGAAGCTGAAATCTCTCCCTCCTAAAATCCTTCTCCCCCCCCACCCCGCTCCTCCCCCCCTCCTCCGCCCCAACCCCATTTCGGTTCACGCACAGCGAGCGTGTGTGAGAGGTCGCTTGTGTGTCTGTGGCAACCGAGGCTGCAGTACTCGCCAAACCCGTTCTTCCTCTCCCGGTCCCCAGAAGCCTCCAGGTGACTGGATTGACGCCTGGCAGCGCTTGGGTTGAGAACCAGCCGGTGCCAGGCGCCGCCAGGCAGCAGCCGGGCGAGCGACTGCATCCTCCTCGGTCGGGTTTCTCTAGTTCCCCCTCCCGGGCAGTGTTCCAGCCGTCGCCCTAGGGTCTCCCGGGCTCTCCACAGTGAAATCGAAGGTGAAAGAAAAAAGAGGAAGGCGGGAGGTGGGTGGGAGGAGCCTGCAGCCCGGAGTTGGGTGTAGTGTGGGAGGAGCCTTATGAGATCTGGGTGGAGAAAAGGGCTGGGCAAACTCTGGACGGGGGGCTGGCCACGCAGGCGCGGGGGGCTGCGCGGAGAGCCCCACGCGGGAGCTTCTGGAGTCTCCAACCACCGCTTCTCACTTCACTGGAGAAGGGGCTGGGACTGGCAGAGAGCTAATAAAGAGTGAATGAGGTGCAGCCGCTGTAGCGGCCGGAGTCAGCCCAAGCGGCACCCGATCCTTGAGCTCGGGCGGCGACGAAGGGAGGCGGTTCGCCTTGTCCCTCCCACCCGCCCCTCTTTCTCTGTCTTCCTCCCGCAGGTCCCAGAGCCCGGCTCGGTCCGGTCCCTCTGTCCCCATCCCGCACTCTTCCACCTCCTCCGCGTCCCACTCCTCACCTAGGGCGCCCCGAACTGCCATGGGTTAGGGTGGGGGCCTCGATCCGCGGGAAGGACCAGCCCTGTGCATCCGCCGGGGGGCGCGTTGCCCGAACGCCGCTCGCGGGCTCCGGGCATGGGGAGTGCGGCGTGAGTCCGCACCCAGGGAGGACGCAGGAGCAGCAGACGCGGGCTGAGGAGGAGGAAGAGAGCGGTGGTTTGGAAGGACCCAAGGGAAGAAGGGAGGGAGAGGAGGGAGGGTGGGGAAGCGAGGGAAAAGTGAAGCTGGGAGGAGAAAGCGGCGGAAGGTGGGGATTGATGCTTCTGTTTTTTGTTGCCGCTGCTGCCCTCGCGCTGGGAGCCGAGCCGGAGGGAAGGCAGTGGAGAGATGATTGCAGAGTTGGTCAGCAGCGCTCTGGGGCTCGCCTTGTATCTCAACACTCTAAGTGCGGATTTCTGCTATGATGACAGGTAAGGGGGTGAGACGGAGGGGTGACAGGCTGCGTGGGGACTCCGCTTTAAGGCTGGAAGTGCGTTTTGGAGGAACTGGTCCAGCACCTGAATTAGGAGACGCGTAAACATTAACACCTAAAGCAGAAACACCCGGGACGCGAGCGTGCTGGGCGGGCGGAGGGAGTTTGGAATCCTAGTTTGCAGCAGGTTCTCTCCCTTGCTTCTCGGCTCTTGGCAGATGTTTAAGTTTCTTAGCGGAAATCGCAGCAATTTGGGAAACTGTTTAATGAACGTACTAAAAAAAAGTCCTAGGTATTTCTTGGGGCAACAAAAGCACATTGAGCGATTTTACGTCTGGGTTGGAAGGAAGCCGTTCCCCGCCCCCTAATAGATCTTCCCCGTAACGTTTCCGTTTATTGATGGGACGGACACTTTTATTTCCCGAGGTTAAAACACACGTTTGACAGTTGCCAAAATAATGGAAAGAGGATCGTACTCTGCTTCAACTTTCCCTTTTGACGTGTCCTATACTTTACTTTGAGCCTGGATAATGCTGCTGATGGTCTCTCCTGCTCCCCCGCCTCTCACGAGTCGATGGAGCAGCACTTTATAAAAGCCTGGGCTTTCATTTCTGTTTGGGAGTTGTACATTAGACGTTAGTGATTCTTTTGTGCTAATTGAGAATGAAGACGCCTCTAGAGTCTGAAATTGTCGTCTGCCTTTAGGTTAGTTTGGGTGGCTAATGAGACCTGAACTGTTGTCAAAGAAACTGCATCGATTTCTGGAAAATGTCACAGTTGTGTTCGTGGCTCTACCTATTTTTTAAATGTTGTTAGTGTTTAGAAACTGATGAAAAGCTCCAATAGCCATTAGGGAAAATTCCAATTTGTGTCTTTCCAGTCACTTAATCTGATTACAATTAAAACAGATGCATAATTAAAATATATTAGGGAGAACAGCACGCCTGGCTAAACTTATTAACTGTCCTGGGGTGTTTCATGCTCCATTGAAATTAAACTATCCAAAAAGTGAGCACAGATTTACTTTGACAGCTTTTCAGCAGCCTCTCTGGGCTATGGCAAGTGAATGGATCCCTAGGGTCAGGGCGAAGCAGTGAGTGAACTTACACTAAGTGGTTGATAGTGGGGGGAGGGGAGGGCAGAATCTTCTCTTGGTGGTAATTAGCCTTATTCCATATTCTCCGCCGCACCCACTCTCTGGCTAAAAGCACGTTCATGGTTTATACCCTCAGTCAGCAAATTTTAGTTCACACACATGTCTGTTGTGAAATCCCCTGGTAGTGTCTGCAAAGACCTCCAGCACACCCTTCTTAATGCATTCGGCGTAGTGTCTGTCAGAGACGAGTTGCTAGGAAGCCCCTGCTAGACATAAAACTTTTTCTCAACTTTTAAGCAGTGTACAGAATTTAGCAATTATGCTGCATTCTCTGATAAGTAAATGGTTTCTGAGAGGGGCTGCTTCTGTTTCTTCCAATTTTGGGTTACAGTGCACCTGCTATTTCTAGGGTAATTGGAAGAAAAAACTCTGGCTTCCAAAGATGGATGACTTTTCACAAAATAAGTTCAGGGACAAACCTGGGCACTTACTGGCTCTGTTGGGGACAGTTTGAATAGTAAGCATTTAAACCAAGATTGTACAGCTTATAAGAAAATAACTTAAGGTAACATTGTGACTATTGTAGACCACTGTGGTAAACCAAGCATTCCTCTTGTATGCTATTGTTTTTCCATGTCCAGTTCTTTAAAAAGTACATGTCAGAAGGAACTGTCCTATAAAGATTAAGGGTGAAATGTAATTTGCATGTACATTTTTCTGTAGATTTAGTGCTTATTTTGTCTTCTTTAATCATCAGCCAGAATTGTTGGGACTTTAATTTAGGGAGAATGGTGCAGTGTGATGATAAATTAGTTGTGCTTTTATGGTGCACAGTTGTTGTAGGTTCTTTACATGCAATAGGTCGAATGGCGTGTTAGAATTGCTGACTTCAACCTCCTAACGTAGATTAATTTAATGTGATAATTTGCCCATATCATCTAGTTGATAGCATATTCAATATGTGATATATAGATAATATACATGATGTATGATCTTGAGGGTCTGTAAATACAAATTATACTTTTGCTACAGTTTGAAATTTTAACTTTCTAAGTGGCAGAACTGTATGCAATCACAAGCTTGGTTTTCATGTATCCTGGAAATTATGAAATACATCTCAGTGGGATCGTGGAAGTTACTTGGTGTCTGCATTGCATGTGCAGGTGATTCAGTGCCAAAGTGCACTGTTAAAATATGGTTTTCAGATAATAGCCCTAGCTGCCTAACTACCTTGTCTCACTGGGGTCTGAAGCCCCGAGAGGGCTGGGGAGTCAGTAGAAACTGTAGGATGATGGTAATGTGTTTATTTCCACCACTCCATTTCAGACTACAAAGGCTCAAGTTTAAAACTTTGTTTAAACTGCATCTGTGGATTCCGCTGCTCCCCCAGGAACTTTTGTGAAATACAGCTCCATAAGGAGAGGCCCGGTGCTGGGAGCCAGAGAGCAGCACTCAGGGAGGGAGGTGGCTGTATGCTGGGCTTGCTTAACTAAATCAAGACTGTGCCTTGTAGCTGAAGAATCTGGCAGTTACTGTAGGAGGGCTTTATATTGCTTCAGCTTAAAAATTATTGCTGTGGTACTTCTCAAAGTTATCATTTCTTTTAAGTATAGTGATCAAGTTTACTTTATAAACTATATATGTAATTACTCTCAGTGTTTGATGTAGTTTGGTTGAGATTAAGTGGTAATCTGAAACGTTCTTATAGCAAAATCAATTTCCCTATGGTAAAATTTAATATTTTACAAGTGTTGTTCTGTGCTAAACTCAAGAATATGGCTAGGACGTGATGGAACAAGCAGTAACAGGGTAGATGCACCCTATCTGATGAAAAAGCATATATGGTTTCAGCTCCATCCCCTCTCCCCTTGCCTTCAATCTAGTAATGATTGTGTTGAATCTTAAGTTGTGGTTAAAATTGGAATTATAAATATGCATTCTTTGCCAAATTTTAAGTCATGTTGCATATAACTTCTTGAAGGGCTCTCCCATTTTTTTGGAGAAATTTGTTGTTTAGGTCAGTGGAAAAAACTTGCTGACCCCAAATTCTCTGCTCTCTCATATATTTATTGAGGATAATATTACATCATTTCCCCCTTATCCTCTTTAAAAATAGTACTGTTAATATGCTTTGTATAGAGAGAACACCAAAAGAGGAGTCCGTTTACTTCAAAGTCACAAAAGCACACCCTAACTGCTGTCGTGAAGTCTGGCTTTATTTTGGGCACACCATCTAATCGACGGCGTATCCTTTTTGTCATATACCTAGTAAGTAAGACAGTGCAAGTTTTTACTCTAATGTGAGTAAAATAACGCATTCATTATTTAAAAAAGACAATTTCAGGTTTTGAGAGTGGGAAATGAATCCATTTCCCACTTTCAAAATTATTTTCAAAAGTGGCTGCTTTCAAAATTATTTTCCTTATTGCCGATTTTGCATTTGTTAAACTCAACCATGATCATTCATATTACCTTTAAGTTTGTTAGCTATTCCATTTTGCAATAATTGTGGGAAACTTGGAGAAACAACTTCATGGCAGAAATTTCTAATCTTGAATTAAAACTACTCCAAACTCTTAGGAGCACATTCCTGATTTAGTTATTCATTTGAGTATAAATGTAAATCTTAGGGTTTTTTAAAAAAGATTTTTATTTAATTTTTAGAGAGAGGGGAAAGGAGGGAGAAAGAGAGGGGGAGAAATTATTAGTGTGTGAGAGAAACATCAGTTGGTTGCCTGTCGCATGCACCCCATCTGGGGACCTGGCCCACAACCCATGCAAGTGCCCTGACTGGGAATCGAACCAGTGACCCGTAGCTGTGTGGGATGATGCTCAAAGAGCCACTCCGGTCAGGGCATAAATCTCAGTTTTTATGGAAACACTAGTTAAGATGTTTTTTCCTAAAGTCATTGATTAACAGTATTTGAAAAGAAGGAATGGAGGATTTAAGGCATGTTAACAAGTTATTTAGAAACTTTTTTTTCTCAAAAGATACCCAACTATTCCTTCTACTTGGTCTTTTAATATTATTGTCAGTTTGGGTTTTTGACCTGGTGTGATCATTGTGAAATGATCAGTCATCCTGTTCACTTGCCTCTAAAAAGTTTTTTTGAATAGACTTGCCTTGGACCAATGTGTTACTGGTATTTTAAAATTCTGGCACGTTCAACCATTGAAGGCATGCCTGGTATTTAAAAGTATTTTTACAAAGAATTACATACAAAATCAAAGTAAATAAGGGAGAAGTTTACTTTGTATTAAAGGTTGTCTTATCAGGTCTATATTGGAAGAAGCCAATGTGTGCAAGAGTGGTTTTTTTTTAAACGCTAATTTCCTTCCCAGTTTATAAGACACTGAAAAAAAATGCAAGTGGATACAATTTATAGTTTATGAAATATTTTATGTGACATTTTATTTTCTAGCTATTTTGATTGTTCACTGAAATCTATGTAAATGATTAATTTTGCTGTTTGAAGAAGTACATCTCAGCAGTAAATTGAAATTAAAATTAGGCGTAGCCATTATAGACCACTTTGCCTCACCTCCAGTGAGACCGTCACGTGGGATTCCTTCTAGCGAGTGACCCAAATGCAAGCACTGAATGGACATTTACAAATGCCATGGGGAAATTGCTTGCCGGCCATCTGTCTCTTAGTTGTTTTCATATATATGAATATTTTTGGCTGTATTATTATGTATTATCAACTTACATTCTGTTGTCATCTGCACTCACTCTTTCAGTGTTATTGTGCCCCTACTGTAACGCTGAATTCCCTGCTGCTCTAATTCTGATATAGTTCCGACCTTTGGGATTCCAGTATGAGATAGGAGTACGGTTTGTCTTCCTAATCTCTTTGCTGCAGTTCAGCACGGTAAAGCACTTGTTTAAAATGCCCGTGATGGTGCAGCTGTTTATCACAGGCAAAGGGCATGTTTTCTCTAAAACAGGCACCTTCCTAATATTAGGAAAGGACAAAGCTTACCCTTAAGGCACTATGAAAAATCACGGCTGCCAGACTGGTTTCTTGTAACTTCATTATTTTCACCAAGCATGCCTTAACATAGTGATATTCACCTTTTAAATTTTTTGATGGTCTCTCGGAAGGTAAGTATTCGATCAATTTTGGGTACTTACTTGAATGGCTTCACAAAAGCGACAAGTGTGGCAGCCTCGATGGGGAGGACAAGTGGGTTGTTGACTGCAAAGGCCTGTCCTCTGTGAACAGCTGTCCTCAATTCTAGTCTAGCTGAAAAACAAATGCGTAGAGGTATAGCACCAGGGACTGCATTACCTTCTGTTTTTCATTGAATGAAAAGGACATAATATTTTCAGTAATTACAGATGTAATTATGTACAATGCTAGATGGTTTCTTTGAAGATTTGATTTGTATGTGCTTTTGAAGAGTAAATGACCACATTCAATAATTCACTAATTATGGATATTACCAGACATGGGCTTCTCATACATATGGCACATAATACAAACAGCAGCTCTTCACTCGTCAACAGCACCCATACCTGTCCTTTCCTACCTGTTCTGTAGCAGATACTGTAAAGTGTTTGAGAGTCTGAGGACAGACATAAAAATTCCGAAAGCTTGTCCTTTAGCAGAATTTCCCTTGAATTTACTCATGTTTATTTTGATTGATACTCATATTTTAAAACTTTTATTGGGACTCTGTCAGCTTCTTTCTCAGGACTTCGGGGCCCAGGATCCGTGGTAGATAGTTCGAACTAGTGTTAGTCTAGGTCTGGTGCTCATTGGCACTTAGTTTGTACGTGGGGAAGCTTTGGACTACCTCTCCCAAATGTCTCCTTCCTCATTGTGCAGGTCGGTTATTTTCCGTGGAGGTCTGTGGTGGCTGAACTCTTGGAGTGAACTAGATTTGCCTCCACTGGTCATAGGGATTGACTGAGAGATTTTTGGGCTGTATTTTCTCGGCAGTTAATTCTAACAAGATGCAGCACTATTACATTTCTATTGATCTCTTTTCCTCCTCTCTGACAGTTTACCTTTTCGATCACATTTGTCAGTTTTTCTGGTAGTCAAGGTTTCTTACAAGAAGATGTATAAACGTTCCTTTTAATCTTTTAAGAACTTTCGAGGATTCCAAGTTGGGTTCAGCTATGCCTTTTTTTCTTACAGGTAGGTGGGAAATAATTGAGTAAGCCTATTGACTCAGGAGAATTTTGACGAAGGCAGGAACACAAAAGATTTGTTTTTAAGATTTTACATTAAAAATTGCTGTCATGTTTTTAGAGTAGTTTTTTTGTTTACAAGCGTTTCATAAGACGCAGTTACTTTGGACAACTAAAAATGAGTTTAAGGATGAGTTTGGAGAGAGAGATTTTGATTTGCTCAAGTCTAAAAAATTAATATGGAAAATAGATTGGAATTGAACCTTCTAACTGCACTGTTAGATTCCATTTCATTGTGGAATTAACTTTTATGTATATTTATGTATTCAAGGCTGTACACATGCCATGTTCCTGGAGGGCAGTGCTACTGTATCTTTTTTTAAAGTGCTGTAGTGTTTGGCAGAGGAGACACTGTTTGCTTATGGTAATTTTCACAGGCGCTTTTGTGTCTTGATTTCTCTGGCAGGGCATTTTGGGATTTCAGAGTGAGGCAGGGTCTGAAGCATGGCACAGCATGGAGTTATAGTGAAGGGAGTGACGAAATTACATGATTTGTCAAATGAAACCCACATTTGCATCCTAAGAGTAGCACCTGTGAGCTAGGTGTTATGGCCAATGGTTTAATTAAGAAACAATGTCTAAAAATTTTGCCACCGAGGAAAGGAATTTATTGACATTTGAAACTGAAAAAGTCACAAGTTTTGATAGCCAAAGTGCTCTTTTCCCTAATTAGATTATTGATTTCTTTAGAGGTAGAAACTTTTGACTGTCCTAGCCTAGAAATTCTCACTTGGTGTCATTTAGTGGTATTTTAACTTCAAAGGATGTGTTATTTGCTGAAGAGTGGCCACTGGGGTGCAATATGGCCCTTGACATTTGGAGCAGTGTTAAGTGATGGCACTGAAGTATTTCAAACAGCCTGTCTCAGCACCGTTTAACAATCCAGTGGGAAGAATGACAGTCCGCATACCTGCACGCCGGGAATTCTTCGGGTAGTAATTTTAAGTGCAGCTTGCAAGTTTGCCTGTTAAAAAAAAGTAAGTATTTAAAAAAAATATGACTAGGGCTAGTACAAATTTTACAACTTTTTGATGAAATTTTGTTTTCTTTTTTCCATTGCTTATACAGAGTTATAAAGAGACTGAAAGGATGCAGACCATAGCCTTGGTTTTTAGTTTTAATCTCTCGTTTGGGCTATATGTCTGTTGTTCAGAATATTGTTGTAAAGCATGTTGTTTCTTTTCCAAGACCAAGATTATAAAACTAGTCTTTGAGAGAGGCAGACAAGTGAAAACACTTTGGGAAGAGTAAACATCTTGTTCGTTAATTTCCAGTTTGTTCCACAGTGAAGCCTGGGTGCGCTGCCTTCTTTTCTGGGCCTGCTATCTCTCTGATTAAAAATGAGTCAGTGGTTTTTACTCTTTCCAAGGTCAGTGCATGTCAAAGTGACATCCTTGCAAATTGTGTTCTCAACAGGGGGTGCCTCAGGTGGCAGCTCTAGAGAGTACATTCACAGGTTTGTCTGCTTTTCTCAGTTTGGGGAGGGCATTTGTCATTACAGAGCCCTTTGGGAGAAGGAGTCCTTGAGGTAGAGCTAGCAGCTGCAGGGTTCCCCTGGGGACCTTTCTCCTTGTCTTAGAAACTGTCTTTTGGCTCCTTCTGCCTTCCCATCTTCAGGTTTTTAAAGGTATAAATTCTGAACCGGTTGTCTTGGATGGTAAATGATGTCTTAACGTGGATCCAAAATTTCTGTCAAGTGTACTTCTGGAACAGGATGTTCCTCCCATCCTCCAGTAATTAACCGCAGGTCTGCTCTCCCAAAGCAATTGAAAAGAGTTCATTTTGACAAAGAAAGCTTCCAATGACAAATTTTCCAACTGTAACTTTGCAGAAGAAAAGTTCTCAGATGATGAAGAAGTTTAATCAGGCAAAAAGACATTTTTATTTGCAGAAATAGGCCCTTTAGAGGGAGGCAATTATTTATAGCTGATGTGAAAAACTGGTATACCTGAATTCATTTGGTAAACCTCATTTAAAATAAGAAGGTTATTCTGTTGAAAGGAGAAAAAATGGTTCTGAATTGTCAGTGAATTTATGTTAAAGAAGTAAACTTTCACTCTTGGACGCACTCTTTAGGGATATGTACTAGTTTAACCAAAGAAAATGAAGTTAAGACTTGAATAAAAACCTGTTAAAGACATTGGTGTGCAGCCGCAAAGTACTGAGCGTAGTTTGCCACAGATCTAGTCTTCTGTGTACAATATTCCATTAAAAATGATTTCTTCAGTTTTGGTTCCTCCATCTGTCTATGTAAGAATCTTTGTATTTTTTTTTTCTTTTGAAAGCAGTGGTGTGTTTTGCTGTTGTTACATGTTGAACAGAAAATGAAACTTCACTGTTTTAAAATCTCTTGTGTGTCATCAACATAAATAATGTAAACCATTTCCGTAAGAGTATTTACTATTTATTTTTTAAATCCGTGCCAGAAACGATATTGAGGGTGCCTGTGGCAGGCAAGAGGGCTTTCCACCTGGTCATTTCTCAGAACTTACTCCCCTGCCTTCATCCTTGGATATGGCTGGTTGCCTTTAAAAAAAAAATGTTTTAAAATGCAGTTTAAATCCCCAGTTTCTTTGAACCCAGTAGATCTCTCCATTCCTCTCCTAAGGGGACATTGGGGAGCTGGGCTTCTTGTTGGACCTCTTTCCATCTGGTGTGTGTGTATATTTCTAGATCAGTGCTTCCCAAACGTCAGTCTACCTGCACATCGCCTGGGGTTGTTAAAATGCGGATGATGCCCGGTGTGGGCGGAAGAGCCTGCGTTTCTCTCATTCCCAGGTGCAGCAGATGGCTGCGGGGTCACGGGCCACACTGTTTAGTAAGAGTAATAAGGCCCTATTTCATTTAAATGTACTGCACATTGGCCCAGTGTGTTATACAGACATTTGGAAATGCCACCTAAATTTCTGGATAAAAAAAGATTGAGGATGAGCTGTGGCTGGTGTGGCTCAGTGGACTGAGCACTGGCCTGTGAACCAAAGGGTCGTGTTTCGATTCCCAGTCAGGGCACAGGCCTGGGTTGCAGGCTGGTCCCTGGTGGGGGGTGTGCGAGAGGTAACCACACACTGATGTTTCTCTCCCTCTCTTCACCTTCCCTTCTTCTCTGTCTAAAAATAAATAAATAAAATCTTAAAAAAAAAAGATTGAGGATGAGGTACCTCTCTTCTGTGTTATGAGTTTAGCCTTTTTATTTAATCTCTGTTTTGTTTTTGTATTTGTTCAATCATGACATCTCCTTTAAATGGATCATCGGATTCGAGGTATCTTGTAGATTTTGAAAAGGCAGAAGAGAGCCTGTTGACATCCTAGGAGATGATCTCTATTGAAATACTGTCCCCATCTTGTATTACAATATTATCTTCTCTGTGCCACTTCTGTGGAGACAGGCATTGGATGCTGATTTTGACGACTAAACTGATACATGGTTGCTTTAGGCTTATCATTTGAATAGATGCCTTAACTGCGTCTCTGTAGTCAGTGCCTTTATTAGTTCGTACTTTTTTCAAGCAATCCCTTGTAAGGAAATTTAGCTTACATTACATGATGGTTTTATAAACTGTAGGGAGGCAGCAAAACATACATGTTTAGGCAACTGACAGGGGAAATAAAGAGTTATTAATGATATTCAGGCACTGGAGGATGCTGTTGGGTGAAGGAATCTACATAGAATTTGAAATGCTTGGGACCCTATGGTTTTTAAAAATCTGGTACACTAAACCTTAGCCTTTGGGCACTTTGGGGGATTTCTGAATGAGTGAGTGCCCTATATAGCTGAAATTTTACATTTCTATTTACTGGAAATATTTTTTAAGAACTCATTCTTAAATGAGTTGTGATTATTCCTTTATTTTTCAAATCCTGTACTGTGTCTTAGAGGCAATTTGGTAAACACACATTAGGCCAAGATAGCAGACTGGCGTTTTAGTCTTGGGGTTACCACTTTATTAGCTAAGAACTCGAACCACTTACCTCTCTAAAACTTGGTCTTATAAATTGTTTAGGAAGTGAAAATAACAGTAACTGCCAATCGCAGAGTGAGGATCTTGAAGTGTTCTCTGTGCTTTTGAATAGCTGCCTGGCTATAGTCTTAGATGGATAGCATGTTGGAGCAGAGGGTCGGTGGCTCAGCACATTAGCATCTAACTCTCTCTGCCCTGAGAACAGAGCTGTGTTCTATGTCATGTTATTGCTAATTTTTCACTTGGAGTCACTGGTCAAACTCGTACTGTCCCAGCTCTATGCCACCCCCAGGCCCCACCTGCACTTCTGATCTTTGCGGTCTCTCTGTATAAGCAGTTCTTCTTCTCTGTTTATTTGCTGGTGCTGTCCGTACGTTTCTGGTCTCTGCGTGAGGGCTTATTTTGAATAGACATTCTGGCCATTCTGAGCACTTCTTTCCTTTTGCAGGGTAAAAGCACCAATTACAGTGCATTGGGTGTAAATAATCTTTGGTACTTTGGTTCTGCTGACAGGGCATGCCCATGTTCTCCCTTTTCATTGGCAACCCCCTTCCTTTAGGAGTGTGTTCAGATTTGGAGCAGTTCTGGTGGCCCGGTGATGAGAAAAGTGGTATGGCAGAGCAGCTGTTTCTTCCCCCATTGGAGTGTTTGTGTTAATCAGTCCTGTACTGAGAATTTGGAGTCGGTATGCCTAGCACATGTACTGGATGGCAACATCTAGTACCTAACCCCGGTGATACATTTTTTATAACCAATTAGAAAATATTTCTTAATTTGAGACCTTTTCAAGCAACAGAGTAGCAAACAGGAAAAAAGGCACAATAATTTTGGAATCAGATAATCTAGGGGTCTAGTCCCAGAACTACTAACTTGCTAGATAGGAAATTTTGATTGTGTTACTAAAACTTTTTTACTATTCTCTGTTCCCTGTTCTATAGAAAAAGGACAGTGATACTTACTTAATACAGTTGTTGGGAGAACTGAATGAGGTAAGTTACACAAGGTCTGTCCAGAAGGTACCCAGCCATGTCATATGAAAAATAGAGACATTTATTGAAGAAGATAGAAGATACAGGAAACATTGTACATAGGACAATGATGCTTCAGTCCCCTTAAAGTAGGCACCTTGGGACATCACACAGTTCTCCCAATCACCATCAGCTGCCCCATTGTATTTTCCTGAATCTCATCGACAGTCTGAAATCTCTTCCCTTTCAAAGGTGATTTTAGTTTTGGGAAAAGCCAGAAGTCACAGGGCACCAAACCTGGCCTATAGTGGGGATGAGTCACCTGGGTGATTTGATGTTTTGCCACAAAACTCTGCATGAGATGTGATGTATGAGCAGGCATGTTGTTGCATTGAAGCTGCCAATCAACAGTTGCCCATAGCTGCAGCCTTCTGAGTCATCCAAATAGTTTCCATGGAGGAATGTTCAAGCTTAGCGCAAAATCTGACGCAGTTTGTTCTGCTCACAGTCATTTTGTATGCGGTGGCCACACAGTACACATGCTTCCTCAGCATCTACTGCCCCCAATGGCTAATACAGTGAAGTCGTCAGTGTTCATGCTTGTACATTCCAGTCTGTTTCCTTGGCTGCCAGGTTATATTGATGTTGTGCAAACTGTTCTTGTTTTATTAACAATGGCTGAACTTTTGCTGGACAGACCTTGATTATATAAACTGCCTGGTCCAATGTCTGGTGTCTAGGATAATTATTAAATATTTCTCTTAATTAAGAAATTATTTGTTAACTCTTGCTGACAGCTAAAAATCACTATATAATAACATCTGAAAGTATTGTAGAGCATTTAGGGACTTCTCTTAAAACCCAATATTCAACATTTAAACTTATTTCTAGTAATATTCAAGTTAGGATTTCAGATATATTTAGGGTACCTGGAAGGGTTCAGTGAACTCTATTAGATAACTACTGATTTTTGAAAATAATTGTTATCTTGAGTTTGGAGAAATGTTGAAACCTGAGCATTGTACACACATGCGTGCGTGCACACACACAAATTTGGCCAATAAAATGCGTGCAGTGTATCCTCAGAAGCACAGGTGTAAAACAGAACTAGAATGTCTTCTCTCTTCTTCAGCACAGTTGGCTTTCTCCTCTAAGTTAGGTGATACTGTGCATGGTAGCGTACGAAAAATTATGATTTCCTAGCATCTTGTAAGAATTGTTTCACTCTATGAACTGTATCTAGACAATGAAAAAGTTCAAAAATGAAAATCCAGAGTTGTTTTCAGTTATATTGGGAAAGCTTATATTGAATTAAGAGTTAGCCAAATCCCAGGAATATTTTTACATACTGTCTGTTTCACAGTGAGCAAGGCAGATACGAAGCTCTGTTTGTTCTCTGGTGCCTTTTCTGGGAACCTGTTATTTTCTCTCGTTACCGTGCACTCTCACCAGGCCCTACAGCACGCATCAGTGTATTTACGACTAGTTCTGCACTTAAGCATATCGATCTCTCTCCTAGTTAATACAGATCTTTCACATGGGGACTTGACATTTTTCAGGGGATTCTTTATATAAAGAGAACATATAACCTTGTAACTCTAACACTTCTTGCTTTCCATGTTTCCTCCCAGAAAAAATTTTTTTTCCTCCAACATCAAGTACGTTGAAGGTCTACTGTATTGCTAACACAACCTTTTCTTTGAAGCAAGAGCTTGGCATTAGTGGTTCCCCAGGGTCCCTTCCAGCTTTTAACAGGTCACCATTCTAGGGAAATGGGTTTGGGTTTAGTTGTTTAAGATTGAGATTGGCCATTTGGGGGCAAGTAGTGTTTTAGGTAAAACATTGGCCATATTGCCACACATGCAATGGAAAAGGAGGTCCATCACCACCACAAACCATAACACCCAAAGGTCTCAGTCATAGTCATCATTTTATTTCTTTTTTAAAAAATATTTTATTTATTTATTTTCAGAGAGAAGGGGAAGTGAGGGAGAAGGAGAAGGAGAGAAGCATCAATATGTGGTTGCCTCTCACACTCCCCCAACTAGGGAGGGACCTGGCCTGCAACCCAGGCATGTGCCCTGACTGGGAATTGAACTAACAACCCTTTGGTCCACTGAGCCACACCAGCCAGGGCTCATTTTATTTCTTATGTGTTACCTTATTCTCAGTTGGAATGTTTACTCTGTTCCTATTGATACCTAAATTCTAACAGTAAGTGGCAGCTCCTAAAAAGGAGAAACTTTTGGTTCTTGTTGGATTGCAGCCTAGTTTTCTCTAGTGCACATCTGTTCCTTGAAATATTTTGAGAATATTCAGGTGAAAATTCACCCAGCATTTTAATAAACCACATTCTGTTACTGATAGGTTTAAAAAAATCAATCATATTCTTTAATTTAGGAGAGGAAAATAATAATTGGTTTTTGCAGGATGGCTCTCAATTCTCAGGAATTGATTTGAATTAGTATAAGAAACCAATAATTTAGGACCTTTTTAAACATACTTCAGCAGTTGCTATTTAGAACTAAACAGAAGACTAGCAGTTGGATTTCTCTAGAATGAGGATTGGGTGGGAATTTCTATAAAATGAACTTTGGTGAAATTGAGTGGAGTTGATTTGAAGGTTTTGTTTGCCCCTTTCTTGCTTATGAAATATAGTGCCTTCCTTTTATGCTATAGAGGAGGGATGATTATGCTGAAATTTCTTCGTGGGGGGGGCAGAGGCACTGCAATAAAAGGGTATTCTTTTGTTTCATGTCTTTGTGAATTGGAGCCAGAGCAGCAAATGATTGTCTGCTTCTAGAGGAGAAATCATTGGAGGAATGGAAGTCTGTTGAATTCAACTCTGCTTGTATAAGTACTTCTTTAGTGTTTTAACAATTCTTCAAAAAATCCTTCAGTAAATTTTGATTACATGCTGACTTTTTGGTGTGTTATAAAATAGCAGCTTGCCCGTATTTTTTACAAAAGACTATCATCATAGTAAGTGCCCATATGCTCATGGTTGTGGGCTTGGAATTTGAATTCTGAGGATTTAGTATTTTGGGGGTGGGGGTTGGGTTTGTTTTTCTAACTGAAGCCTGAATTAGTAAATTCAGTGGTCAGTTGGACAGTTTATTCATATACCACAGACCTTATAGATTAGACCATGGATGGCTTTTGAAACTTAAAATTGTTTTTTCTACTAAGCATAATCTTAAATTAAATTTTTCATTTTTATTTCTTTCTGTCTCATCATCATTTATGAAAAGTAGTTGAAAATGAAGTTCAAAGACTTCCTGTAAATCAATAGATTTGACAAGAACATTAAACTTTTTCTCTAAACCTGAATAAAAACTTAAATACAAACCGGTACTTAGCCTGATTGTTTTTTCTTTAAGCATCTTATATACAAATTAAGAGTAAATGGTCCTGGCTGGTGTAGCTCAGTGGATTGAGTGCTGGCCTGTGAACCAGAGGGTCACTGGTTGGATTCCCAGTCAGGGCACATGCCTGGGTTGTAGGTGAGGTCCCCACCTGGGGGCATGCGAAAGGCAACCAATCTATGTCTCTCTCACACATGGATGTTTCTCTCCCTCTGTTTCTCTGTCCCTTCCCCTCTCTTTAAAAATAAATACAATCTTTAAAAAAATTAGAGTAAATGTTTGCATGCAGTTTGCCTACTGCATTTGAAGGAATTCTTCTGTGTCTGCCTACAAGCTGTTCGTGTGCTCAGAAAGAGTTTATCAGAATAGACTGAAATTGGTAGAAATAGGCCAAAGCAACACTACAGCCACAATAGAAAACTGGAATGGTGTTTTCTCTCAATACCTTAACTAGAAACTAATGAATGATTTCTTTTGTTTAAAATTGTTGGTTTTCATTTACTTATTTGTATGTTAAGGAATTTTTTCCCTTAGAAAATCACATCAGTTTCTGCTAGTTCATTGGCATTCTTCGCAAGCTAATTTCTATTCTTTATCAGCCTTGATACTAGAAAAAGATGAATGGCAATTAAGAAGGCAGTGAAAACTGTAAGTAGATGATTGTCCTTAGACACAAGTCAATCAAAAGTTTTAACAATGCTTAGTAATGGCATTGCAAAGTGTTCCGTTGTGTATTCTGCGCACTTAGCTCAGAGGCCGCAAGTGACTAGAAGTGATGGGCAGAAAGGAAAAGAAAGGGTGTGTTTACCATTTAAGTAGTCTGATTTCTTCAAATTATCGTGTAAAAATATGATAATTGTATTCAAAGTTTGGGAGGAAGATTTGAATATGGTTTATTTTAAATTCAGGAAATCAGCTCAAATAGGCACTGGCCTTTGATTTAAAAGTGAAGCCATTCTTACCTAGAAACTGCTATCTCGCCAAAAGCGTCAGGGTGGGATGCCGTCGCGTCAGCCCGTGGCACGCGCTGTAGTCCTGTGTTCTTTCAGCAAGTGTTTGTGGGTGCTCAGCTGTGGTAGGAACCATGGTAAATATTGGGGGCACCCCCCCGAAGAAGACATAGTCCACAATATTAAGGAGCTTAGAGTCTAGTGGGGAGACCAGCTGAGCAGTGTCTGCAATAGGGATGTACTTAGGACTCTAAGTGAGTGCATACAGAGGCACCTGACACAGACTGGAAGGGAGCCGTGAGGGAGGCACTTGGGCGAGCTGACTCCTGAAGAACAAGTAACAGTTAGTTTGTTAAAGATGAGAGAGTGGGAGGAATATTTGGGAGAAATGTGTAGGGAGAGAAAGGTCTGGTGTCTACAGAGCCAGGGCATAAAACTACAGGAGGAGAGGGCTGGGGGCAGAAAGATGAACTGGCAAGATAGACGGGAGCTAAGTGGAGAGGACCTTGTGTCCCATGATGAAATTTGGAGACTCTTTGAAGTAGGATGAAATCCAAAGCAGAGAGACCAGAAGGGTGTCCATTATAGGGTTATACTGGCTCTATAGGATTCTATATGGTCTATAGAATTTATTTTAGAGGATTTGTATTCTTAGTGGTGGTGAGGGTTAAAATAAGGAAAGAAGTGAAAAGGAAAATTGAGTATTAAAAATGGAAAAGTGACAAAAAAGTTGACCTCAATCTGTAACTAGCTGACTGTGGAGGGTAGGGGGAGAAGGAGACTGTCCCCAGGTTTCTGTCTTGGGCAAGTGGGTAGCAATAGGAAGCACACAGGTAGGTAAGTTGTGGGTGAAGGAAGCTGGAAGGATGTGCCTGCTTTCCTCAGTGAATAGGGGGAGAGGTGAGGTGTTAGAACATCTCTGCTGACGGCACGCGCACGGTGCGGGCTTTGGAGGTTGGTCTGCCTGTCTTGCTGCTTTGAACTGCCGATGCGCTGTCCCCGAGGCTCTATTTTTGCTAGCATGTTATTTATTTTTACAATACAGACTGTCGGTTGGAAGTGATATTACCCCAGCTCAGGGAAGGTGGAGCCTCTTGCTTGTCTGATTCCAAGAGCTCTGATGAGGCCATGAGGACCTCATTTCTCTCTCCATCTCTTGCTGTGGCCATTGTGGCCACGATGGTTTCTTCCCTAATGCTCAGACATGCTCCATGGAGGCCCTTAATCATGCTGACTGAAGTTTAAAACTTACCGGTGAAGCACAGCTCCTGGCTAGGGGAACGGTGGGGTACTTTGGCCGGGCCGGGGCCATGCGTGTGGCTGAATGTGCGGCCTGCCATGTGAGTGGAGGAGGCAGGTTTTCCTGTCTCACACCATGTGCAATAGGTGCACCACAGGAAAGAGGGCCTCTGTTAGAAGGAAAAGCAAGGTATTTTGGGAAGAAAGGGAGGCCACAGATGTCCATGGAATGTATGATGTCTCTTTCCAATCTATTCTTAATAACCTTGGCAATTCGAGTAGTACCATTTGGTGCCAACTTGATCAGGAATGCAATCTCATGAGTCCTGTTGTCACCGGACAGACTCGTGCTATTTCAGAACAGCCAGTGGGGTCCCATCGCTTGCCACCCATGCAAAAACTCTTGAGACAGTCCGGTGGAAAGAAAAAGGAATCCTTTATTTAAAGTATATACAGTGTGAAGTAATGGCAGATTTCTACCTCAAAGCCCGTTTCCTCTAAAACATCCAAAAAAATCACCCAGTCGCCCTCTGCCAGCTTAGTTCAGGGCTGCACCAGGAACCTCTCCTCCCACTCGAAGTGCCGTCCTTTTCATTCTTGGGAGCCTGTGCGTCTAATTGTCTTACTGGCAACTCACTCTTCTAGTCTGGGTCCTTGGCAGAGGAACAAGTGGGCAGCAGGCAGCGGCTTTGGTCAGCAGGTTGCTGACCAATGGGGGAGGGTCATGGGGCCTGCTGCTGATAGGCCCATGCTGATGTCCCCCCACCCCAGTTTCAAGGAGCAGGTGGTTGAGTGGCGACCGCTGAAGGAGTCCTTTGCTGGAGGAGCGCAGGGTGGGAATGGGTGCCACTGATGGCTTCCCACGCAGTGGAGGGTCTTGTGGCTTAAGAGCTTGTCGCCCTGCCAGCTTCCTCCTAGGACCCTCCCTTCCCCCTTAACCTCCTCCCCTCCCCTCTTACCGGCTTAGTGCTTGTCGCTCTCCTGGTGGGGCACGTCCCCCAGTGTTCAGGGAAGGGTGTGGGGAATGCGCCAGGACTCCGTGGTTTCCCCAAGGCCTGCCAGTTCATGAGCCTGAACCCCCAAACACAGACCAAACAGACTGTAGGAAGGGAGAGCAAAAGCATGCTTCAACTAGCGCTTTGCTTTTAAAGACTGCCTCCATAATCCCAGAGTGGCAGAAGTAGATGGGAGGATATGTCGCTCCCGTCCAGTCACCACCCTAGCTCCAAGCCCCAGCCCTTCTGCCTGCTTCTCTTCTGCTGAGTCATACGTGGGTGGTCCTGGTTGCCAGGGTGACTCACCAGGTGCAGCCTTCAGTGTCCTTCCAACCCTTTCCCATTTTGGGGGGGGGTGCCACCCTGCTCCCGTTACAAAGTGGTCTTACTCAGTTATGGGGTGGTCGTCCATAGGAGGTAGGATATTTATTTATATAGGCATGTGTGTGCCTGTGTGTATTTTGGATTATCACTCAGAGTAGGAGTGGCACGGAAGCTTGTTTTATAAACAGCCATACCCATTTGTGTGTGTATCGTCCATGGCCCCTTTTCTACAATAGCAGTGTTGTGTAGTTACAGTAGTGACTTTGGGGCTTGCAAAGCCTAAAATATTTACTGTCTGGCCTTACCTGAAAAAGTTTGCCATTCCCTGATCTAAATGGAAAAACATACTTTTACACCTCGTCTAGCAATCTCACTGAGATTGCTGAGGGCGTACCTGGGCACTCCCAGGGGTTTTGCCATTAGATGGATAACACAGGTTTAAAATGTAGTTTAGGAGTGAAAGCTCAAGGTCTGACTTACAAATGTAAAATTTTACTGACTTCCCTTTCTCTAGGATGACACTACAGTGAGCACTGTCCGGTGATTTTTTTTTTTTTTTTTTTTGGTAGAACTTGGCAAATATGCTGCCTAGGAGACTAGGATAGAAGTGACTAGATGGCACAGACCCCACACCTCTCCGAGGCTTACATGTTTTGTCCTGTCCAGTCCCTGGATCCTGACTGAGCCCGTTGCTGAGCAGTGTATTTTTTGCAACAGTAAGTCTTTTAAGTGTTTGTGCCCGTGGCCCCTGCCATGCGGTCCTGGCAGTCCCGCTTGGTCTGCAGGAAGTGCCTGCTGCTTGGTCTCAGAGAGGCTGCCTCCGGGATGCTGGTGTAGCTGTTTGTGAACCTGTCCTGAGCCTCCCCCTCCTCCCCCAGCTGCAGGCCTGTGTTTCCACGCAGTTGTTGCCCAGCTGTCTGCTGCTTTGTTACATTGTTTCAGGCTCTGCTTCAGTGTGCTCTCCGAGTGGTTTGCTTGACCTCCCGGTGGGTATCTGCCTTGCTTTAGCTCAACTCTAAACAGCTGTTTGGTATTCTTCTGGTATCCATTTTCTCCTGTGGTCTGCCCACTGGTCTTCATTTTCCAGGTTTGAGGTTTTGACACCTGCAAAGTGACTCTGTGTCGCTGCTTGGTTGTTGACAGCCTCATCCTGATGCTTTTTTGTTCTTTGGGCTCCCCAGGAGGCACCCTTGACAAAATGTGTTCAATAATGTACTGGCCGTGATATCATTTTTTTTCTTATTGGCAAGGAAAAAGGCCGTATGTTTCTGCTTTGAACTGGATTGCCATCTTCCGCACTCTTTGATAGTCCCCATTTGTCAAATGGTTGCAGTTTGGATACGGTTGTCCTCAGGTAGAAAAATCAGTGTCAGGACCAAGGTTGCCTACTTCGCAATTATGTATGATTCTTAGACTTATAGGAATCTGTTGACTTATGGGTCTAGAAAGTGTGGGTTTTACAAAACAGTAGTTTTGTAAATTTGTAGCTCAAAGGTTGGCTTGCAGATTTAAAGTAATATGTAGATTAATCCTTTTTGAAGAAAATGCTGCCTTTGGTATTATTTTCAATAACAACTTTCAAAAGTAACTGATTATGCATCTGAAATAAAATTTTAGGTCATGATAAATGGAATGCATTTTAACAAACAGCTACCTGTTTTACTTAAAAACTCCAAAAACAACCTATTGATTTGATTTCAGTAAGAGCCTATTAAAATTCTTAATTAAAAGACAGGTAGTAAACAATTTCTGTAAAAGCAAACATTTAGGTAAAAAGATTTTGACCTGGAATTAGTTAAATCAATTATAAAAGTTATGCTGGAAGAGACACATTAAATCAAACATATACTAGAATACTTGTTTAAAGGGTATCATAATGGTCTGAGTTTGGGGGAAGTTCAATCTTAATGTCAAATTTTATGGCAGATATGTAATATATATTCATTTATTTGCAAACTTCAACTTGCCATAAACCAAAGAAGAAACCATCAATTTACACATAACAGAGAGGCAGTACATGTTGTTGGCAGCATTTCTAGGCCAATTATAACTCTAGTTTTTTCAGTATGCAAGTGGTGAATTGCTGATGTTTGCTGTGAGCCAGAGACATGTGAACATGTCCAGGCAGCACTTCCATTATGGAAGGGTTGGAGGTATTTTGGTATCAGTGGGATACTTTATGGGAGTAATAGGAAAATATGTACTGGTGAAATTATATCCATAAAAATCAGTGTTTTACATCACAGTTTCCTTCCCATCTTACAGTTCAGGTGTAAAGCTTTGCTTGGTGCTATGTGTTCAGTTGAGACAAAGTTCCCCTCTGGGGAACATGGGTTTCATGTCATGTCAGTCAGCCCATCTAATTGGCTCTATTCTAATCGCAGCGATCATTTTGAGCTCGTGTCAAGGAAGATGTGTCTCCCATCACGGATGCTCTGGATGCTCTGTTTTCTCCTACAAAGGGTCCAAGTACATTGCAGTCTTTTGTGTTGCTCCTTTAGATATGGCTGTCATAGTCTATCTCTTTTGCTTAGTTCAGGGTAATTGCTATAAACAAGTGTGGGCGTGGCCTCTTGCTTCTGCGAAGATGCTGCTTTTTCCCTGGGCTGCCTTGTATTTCCGTCTCAAGTCGTCTCTGGGTCACCTGTTGCAGAACTAAGTCAAGATCTGAGTGAATCGTGATCATTATGAACATGATAAAAGAATGATGCATTAAAAAGATAAATATTTATAAGAAATTGAGAAAATGGGCCAAATGTTTTTTGTTGAAGAGAAATTACAATCAAGTATAATGGATCGTTGACTAATGTGTGTCACTGGGCTCATTCTTCAAATGTTTCACTTTCTGGCAGTATGACATTGGTTACATCAGCAACTTGTCTGTATGTGGGGTTGCTCATCTCTGAAGAGGATAGTAATTCTTGATCTCAGAGGGTTGTTATGAGCATGAAATTCAATTCAGCTTCATGCACTTTCATTTTCCATCAAACCTATCAGGCGCTGTGTTAAAGGAATGACATATGAATGGGGAATCATGAGGTCTCTGGTTTTTAAGGATCTGAAAAAGCTCCTGGAGAGTTACCACGTATTTTGATGTCCCGTGTGACTGAACATTTTGCAGAGATAGAATATACAGTGAGAGACTGAAAGAATACTTGATTACTTTCGGAAAGACTGGAGAAGGATTCATAGAGGAAATGCCAGGTTGTTAGAACAGTGGAAACCTCAAAACTGGGACTGGAGAGTTTTGTGTGTATCCTCAGCATGGATAATGGTAGACGAAGAAAAGAAAACAAAGCAAGCTGCCCAGGATGTCGATCCTTGGCCTAGCAGATGATGAGGTCAGGAGGAGGTAGTGTCACCTAATGTTGTGGGGTTCACAGATGGAATTGTTGGTGATGCATCTAACACAGTAGTCTGAGAATGGATACAAGGCTCAGGGAGATCCGCATGCCTGTCTCTGTACTTCAGGCTCCTGTCTTCCCTCCCTTAAAGCACTGGAAGAGAGGAGACTTCCGGAGATCTGACTTTGACTCCTGTCCCCGCCCCCCACCCCCATTGACTGTGTGAGTTTTCATACTTACTCAAGGGAGTATTTGTGTCACCCCATCTTGTTATTGCTGGGCACACAGTGATGGGTCTGAATGAAATTTGCTTGCAGAGCAGCCCTTTGCTTTGGTTGTGCATGTCTTTGGCCGTCTGGTGAAACCTACGGGCTTCTTCCAAACAAATTGTCTTAAATTCATGAAACAAAACATATACAGGCCCCCAAAATGGAAATATATTTATCAAGATTCTAAAACCCAAGTCCTTGTGTCGTCATATATACGCTTCTTTATTGATCTGTTAAGTAACAAAGCCAAGTGGCAGATCCATTAACTGTCATGGTTTCGAAGGAGTGACGAGTGTAAATGATTTTTTGAGATGTTTGCAGTAACTACTGTGAAAGGAAGCATCTGCAGTTCCTCCCAGTGATAGTCATGGTAATGGCCTCTTGACTTTATTCATCATTAAAGGCAATGCTAAATATTCTTAGGACTAGTGAAAACTATATGTTCTTTTTTTTTTCCATCCAAGTTCCTGGATTCCTTAAATTCTCTATGCTTCGCAGGATGAGAAACCTTGTTAGGACAAGAAGACATTTATGAAGATCCTGTGTAGAAAGAAGGCAGAAAATAAAGGTCATCAAGTGTATAGTGGTATAAAATTTCTTGGGGTTTCACCTTTCTAAGCTTGTGGGATTTGGCTATAGCCAGTAGCTTGATGCCCAGAAGGGACATGAAGTTCACAATTGGAGTCCATCATTGACTTCCATTTAAACCCCAGAGCTTACCGTTATCCACTACAGGATCACGTAGGCTAACAAAATGTTGAGATTTTGTTTGTCTTGTCTCGGATTTTAATCAATAATTATATAAATTCAAGCGTTTTAGCACTGTGTAGCTTATATTGATCAGAAAATCTGATTGTTAGCTCTGACCTTTGACTAATAAAATGGGAAGATAAATTGTGAAAAGACTAAGGCATAGAAGCTGTTTGAAAGGCAGGCCTTGGGTTGAGTGTGGCTGGATATACTTAAAAGGGGCCGGTGGAAAAAATGTTGGAAACCACTGATTTGGATAATCTGTTATCTTTTTTAACTCTGATCTTTTCACCCAAATACCCTTGATACTTATGGCATATTGAAATAAGTCTAGTTTTCCATGGATTCTGATGAAAGAAAAGAAAAAAATGAAAACAGATGGAAAACCTGAAAAGTAACTCTTGGTTGATTGACAGTAAATGTGGAGAATGCTTTAGAAAGGAAATGAAATGTTGTCTCCAGCAGATGGAAGTGTGTAAATTTTTCCTCCACTTTAGAGCTAGAATCATTGTGAGTGGTGGTATTTCAGAAATAAAAGGACAGAAAGAAAAAATGTATGATTATGACCACAGGTAGGAGTAAAAGAAGGGGTTCGCATTTTTATTAAAGGCTCATGCCCCAAAGAAAAGTCTCCCCTCAGGGAAGTGGGTCAGACCCCTTCTTCCTGCTCCCTGTCATGCGTTGTCCTCAGTGCCCTTCATCTATCTTCTATTTTTAACTCCTCCCTTCCTGCCCTTTCATACCCTGTCTCCCCTCCTTCTCCCAGTTTCCTCTCTGTGCTTCTCCTCCCATCCCCACTCACCTACCTCCCTGCCTCATCTTTTCCCTTCCTCAACCCTTCGCCGAGCTCAAGTGATGCTGAACTTGGGCTCAAGAAGGGCCACGTCACTGGATTGATGGCACTGTGAGGGCATCTTTTTGTATATTATCTCATTCAGCTCTAGACGGAGGAGGCACCTCCAAATCATTCTAGGTGGTCCCGGGGACCACCTAATAAACAAAGTGGTACTTGATCTAAGACTTGGAAAAGGCAAATGGCAGTCTTGGAGGTGCGGGAAGTTGTCTAGCTTCCCTGAAGTCCTGGGACTCACACATTCAGAAAGCTGCAGGTTGTTTAGAATGGCCATTACCAAGGGTGTATTCTGGGGACTGGCCAGAGAAGCAAATAGAGACGTAGGTAGAAATCAGTTTGTGATGGGTCCTGGGTGACAGCTGAGGAGCTAAATTGATAGCCAAGGGGAGCCTGTGAAGGAGAGAGTAATGATCAGACTTGCATTTTGAGAAAGAATCCTTTGACGGAAGTAGGATGGATAGATTAGAGGAACACTGGAAGGTAGAGGGAACAGGCAGAAAGCTTTTGCACTAAATCAGGAAAAAAAATTGAGAGCTGTAACTGTAGCTGAGGGAGTAGAGAGAAAGAGGCAAATTCATGGGAGTAAAGAGGCCTCTGGAACTTGCTGGCTGGATGTGAGAATGAATAAAAAAGGATTTAAGACTTGAAGTTTCTGATGACTGTGAGGATACTCAGTATTCCCTGCGTGAAGGAACACAGGGGGAAAACAGTTTTGAAGGGAGAGATAGGGAGTTCGTTTTGGCACAGGCTGAATATGAGGCTACACTGGCATAGAAACTGTAGGAGAATTACAGGCAACAGTAGTGGGGTCTTAACAGCTTGACAATTAGTGCATTGTGCACTTGATATGTGTCAGCCGTGTTCTAAGCATTTCATATGGTTCAGCCTCCTTTATTCCTCGTAATAGCTCTGTGAGGTACGGTTATTGTGAGGAGAAAGAGGCATAGCAAAGTTAAATGACTTCACATGTTTAGAAAGTGGCCGAGTATCCTCTGATTTCATTTATATAAAATGCCAAGAAAAGGCAAATCTCTATAGAAAAGGGAAAGTTGATTAGTGGTTGCCTGGGAGTGGAAGTTGGGTAAGTGTAAATAAAAATCAGGAATCTTATTAGGGTCATGAAAATACTCTCACACTGATTTTAAGGTGATGGTTGCACCACTCATAAATTTACCAAAAATCACTTGAAACGGGTGAATTTTATGGTATACAATAAAACTCAATAAAGTTGTAAAAGTGGTTGGAGTTGGATCATTATAAATATTTTATTTTAGCTATTTTCACTGGACTGTAATATAAAAGTGCTCTTAAAGATATCAAGGCATGTCGAGAGTGGTTCAGAAATGATGCCCTCGGACTTGTGCCTGTAGTTGAGAGAAAAAGTTGTTTTGATCTTTTTATGCCGGTCCTTCAGCCGCTGCTTGATTACGTCCGGGAAGCATTCCCCTGTTGTTGGCTCAGCTCCTTTGGGGATAAGGTTGTGTTGGCTACGATGGCTGCTGCCTCCCTCCTGCTCCCTTTGCTCCTTCCCTTCCTTCTGTTTTCAGAAATTGTGTTAGGGACTAGGAATTGAAGGATAAAAGAAGGTAAATAAAACATTCTCAATTATTCTGAAACATTCTCCTAACATTCTAAAATTAGATATTAAAAATGACTCAGTGGTGGTCCTGGAGGGGTAGCTCAGTTGGTTAGAATGTCCCCACATGCCCAGATTGAGGGTTCAGTCCCCAGTCAGGACACATACGAGAAGCAGCCAATCAATACATAAATAAGTGGAACAATAAATCAATATTTCTCTGTCTCTCTCTTTCTCTCTCTCCCTCCCTAAAAATCAATAGAAAAAAAAAAAGGCTCAGGGATCTGAGTCTTCACTCATAGAGACAAGGGAGGGTCTTTGTAGGATTGCTCCTCTGTGTACTGGTCTTGGTTTTTTTCTTGGTTCATGGGACTTGAATGTGGAGAGTTCACATTTTGTTATAGTCAGTGGGAAGGGTCCCTGTGGCGGTGCTAACCCAGGAACTTCTAGAAGCCAGATAATGACAACAAAAGCAGTTATTTCTTTCTCTCCCCCTCCCCAGTTGCTCTTCCCAAATCCTGTCACATTACCATTTATTTTTGATAACTTAAGATATTTGATAAATATCAAGTAGTATGATAAATTATCCACTATTATATAAAGTTGAATAGAAGAGGGATAATAGGTGTTTTGATTCTTTTGCTTTATTTGTTTTGGAAAACCTGGTGTTTAAATCATTTTTTCTTTTACTTTTTTGATCAAATGAATCCAATTTTGAATGAAATAGACTTTTCTGATAAATATTTGGAAAATCTAATACCTCTTTGGGCAAAATATCAACTTGATACGTTAGTTTAAATATTGTATTCTAAGCAGCCAGCTTTTATTTCTAATCATCTACGTCTTACTTATTCCATCTAAGAATAGCACAGATTATGGGTGGTAGAATTAAAAATGATGATGATGCCATTATCAGAATTAGTGGACCCTTGTCAAATGTGGGTGGTACACTCATATTTGGATGCTTTGGAATGTTTGGTGCATCGTTTCTGTGGGAGCCAACTAAGTGTGGGGGCAGACGTAGGTCAGATGCCTGGGTTTATCACCAAATCTGAGTGTCCTTAGGCCTGTGCACAAAGAAACCATACGTTGGATCATTCATGACATAGAAAATGATGAGGTTGATGCATGAAACCAAGACTTATTTTTTGAAATGCCCATGAGCCTTTGCTGCTACTCACATGTAAGCATTGCTTTTTACATGGTTTGCTGAGAGACAGGGCGGAGGGAAGGAAATGTATGTACAGTGGAGATAATATTTACCTGGTTCTGCAAAACAGAAATGTCTTCACATTTAAAGCATCATAATCTAAGGATGGAAGATGAGAGGGTGACTGAAACTGCTGCAGTGTTTGTATCCATGAAGAGCGTATCACCTCCGCCCTGAAGGGCATGGAGGCTGAAGTCCTTCAGCACCTCAGGGATAAAATTCTTCACCATATTGTGAACCTGCTCCCAAGACAAATTTATTGTGTGTTGGCTGATTTTACTTCTAAGAGTGACAAGTAAAGGATCATTATTATGTTGTGTACTTTGAGACATTTTTTCAAAATCTTTCTTTAAAAGATTTTATTTATTTATTTATTATTAGACAGAGGGGAAGGGAGGGAGAAAGAGAGGGAGAGAAATATCAATATGTGGTTGCCTCTTGCGTGTCCCCTCCTGGGGACCTGGCCCACAACCCAGGCATGTGTCCTGACTGAGAATAGAACCAGCGATCCTTTGGTTCACAGGCCGGCGCTCAATCCACTGAGCCGCACCAGCCAGGGCTAAGAGACTTATTTTAGGCACCTAATTTAGACTGATAAAAGATTAGCTTTTTTAAAAAAAATTGGAGACAATCAGGAAATACAAAGCAGGAAATGAACTATGAGAAATACTTTGATATCTTCCAGGGGCCTCTCTTAATGATCCAGAGGGCATTCATTTAGTGAATCATTTAGCGCTGACAATGTGTTGGGCATGTCTGAAGTTGTAAATTGGCACCCAGTTTTTTATTTATCATGAATTGTGTTGGAAAAAAAAAAGCAATGGAAAACAGTGTAAAACAAACAAAAAGCCCACTTATGTAACAGCTGACACCTACAGGCTTGTGACACTTTACTCCTTGATTCATATTTAGAGCTTTCTTACTTTATAAAGAAATTAAAGAGAATTTGACAACAGTGGGCTCATAGTCCTGCCAGGAACCAATTAGCAGGAGCAAAAAAAAAGTGGCTCCCTCCTCATTACTGGGTTTATAGATGAGATAACTTAAGGAACACAGGCAGCATCCTCAAGGATAGAAATGGCTGTTGTGGAGTTAGATTTCAACCTTCATCTAATCCAATTAAAAAACAAAAAAGTTCCTTCTACTCTTTCATGTTGCAGAATATTGTGGAGTTCACAAAGCAAAGTGAGATACAGACTAATATTTCCTACATGTAGAAATTCTTTAAATCTATGAAATCTGGCCAACGACTTAATTAAGCCCCAACTCAGAAAAATGCCATTCTTTTCCTTTTTTTTTTTTTTTTTAAATCCTCACCAAGGACGTTTTGTCATTGCTTTTAGAGAGAGAGGAAGGGAGAGAGAGAAACATTGATTGGTTGCCTCCAGTACGTGCCCACACCAGGGATTGCACCCATAACCCAGATATGTGCTCTGACCAGGAATTAAACCCTCAGCCTTTTGGTTTTGGCACGACGCTCCAACCAACTGAGCCACACTGGCCAGGACAAAAATATGCAATTCCTATGTGTAGGATGATGATCTGTCTGGCGGTGTCATTTTTGCCTGTCAAGAAGAGTGAAAAATCAGCAATTGCATGTGGTTTAGCGAGTAATTCTAAAGAGATCCATCCACTCACCAATATGTTTGATTTGTTTTACTTTGTTTGTAAATTTAACTTTTCATGGGGAGGTGGAAATAGGAGGTTTCGAAGTTTATTAAATTTATGAAGATACAGATAGCATGTGAATCCGAATGACCAGATTAAGCATAGAGCCCTAGGTGTAGACCTGCAAACACCACACTGTGCCCATTTTGGATTCTGGAGAGCTTAGTCCTCTTGGTTACAAATAGGAAACAGCAGTTTTCTATTTTAGCGTATATACTCAAAGTTTTCTGAATGCTAATGTTTAGACCTTATTACATTTTTTAGGCTTTTTCTTCATTATATTTTAAATAAACTTGACTCACAAATTACAGAAACAAGATAAGTAAGCAAAAACTGAATGAATACAATATACACGTAAAAAGTTTTAACAACCATCTTTCTATTTTGCAAATAGTAGACTCTCAGCAAATATTTTTTTAAGGAATGAGCTGAAATGTCATGCAATACAGGTACAATATTGGGCAAATGCTTTTTCCTTCTTTATACCTAAATTACTTGTGTAATTTCCTTTGGGCATATGCCTGATAGAGAAAACATGATTCTTTTTCCTTTTGTTTTTTCTTTCTTTCTTTTCTTTTTAAAATGATGCCATAATACAGCTGAAAGAGCACAGCTTTGGTGTTAGGTAACATTGGGTATATGTTCTGGGTGGTTTTCAAATTCTCTGACCAAAGTCAAGTTATGCATTCTCTTAGAATTTTCCTTAACTGCATCATGGAAATAACAATAATTGCATACTATAGGAGGGTTAGAGATGAAGTGTGTAAAATTTCCGGATAATGATATAGGCTGGACAAATGGCAGCTTTAAAAAATTATTTTTGTTTGTTCATATGATTTTTCTAATGAAATATTTATAATTAAAGTGATACCATTTTTGAACTACATTGATTAGTTTAACTGATCTCTAAAACTGTACACCTTTCTCCTCTCCTTGTTTTTAAAATTTTTTTGGTAATAGCTTTATTGAGATATGTAATTAATATATCATACAGTGCATCAATTTAAATTGTGCAATTCAGTGGCTTTATTTCAAAAAGAAACTCCATCTCCTTTAGCTATCACTCCCTATACCCTTGTCCCTTTGCCCTATGCAAACATTGACCTTTCTTCGTATTACGTGTTAAGAGGTTTGCCAGTTCTGGACTATTCACATAAATGGAATTAGGTAATATGCAGTCTTTGTAACTGACTTCTTCCACATAGCAAAATGTTTTCAAGGCTTATCATGTAGCATTTGTTAGTACTTCATTCTTTTTTATGGCCAAATAGTATTGCACTGTATGAATATACCACATTTTGTTTAGCTGTTCATCAGTTGCTGGACATTTAGGTTATTTACACCTTTTGGTTATTGTGAATAGTGCTGCTATGAATATTCCTATCCGCATTTTTGTTTGAATACCCATTTTCAGTTTTTGGGGTATATTCCTAGGAGTAGAATTACTGGTCATAGGGTAACTCCAAGTTTAACCAGTTGAGGGACTGGCAGACTGTTTCTCAAAGTGGACCATTCGCTATTGCTACTAGCAGTCTATGAATATTCCATTTTATTAATACTTGTTGCTCTCTGTTTTTTTTTTGTTATTGTAGTGGGTATAAAGTAATCTTATTTTGGTTTTGATGTACCTTTTCTTGATGACTATTGCTATTGAACATCTTTTCCTATGTCTCCTAGTCAGTTATGACTTTTGGATAAAGCAAAAAGCTCTAATTTTTGTGTTACTTGTGTTACCAATTCCCAGTGGCTAGATTTATTTAGAAGTAGAAAGCTCATCAAAAGATGATTTAATAACTGTTTCTCACCTCTACTGTATTTTAGCTCTAAGTAGATGTGGAAAGGCAAGCAAGAATAAAACTAATTGCTCATCAAGAGAGGAGTAACAAATACAAGTGGTTGCAGTGCACATTTAAATTAGATTACATTTAACGAGACGTTTTATAAATGGAGTTAATTTGAAAGGACACACAAGTCATTGGGTTTAATCTGTGTACCTTCTAGTAAAATAGCTGTCGCCCTTCCTTCCCCCCTCCACTTTCTAGTCAATAAAAGTCACTCGGCAGAAGAGCCTTTTACTTCCTTGTTCCCCTTGCTCTCTCTGAATGGCAGCTGCTGGGTGGACTTAACTAGGGTGTGTCAGCGGGTTAGGGAAGAAACTCACCCTTGTCCAGCTTTCATATGGACCAGAAAACATGGACATTTTGACAAAGGAGCAGGGAAAGTAAGAGATTTTCCATTTGTTTTTGCCCTTACAATAGCTTACATTGTGTTTTTCATTTTCTGCTTCTTTTTTCTTTTCTGAATTAAATTCTATTTTGGTCACCTTCAGTATTAAAAATTTAAAAACAAGAAATAAGACTTCTTTATTATAATGTTCTACTGAATAGGGACTATATTTATAAATATGCAATGAACCTATTGTCTAAGAAAGACCCTCTGCGTCCAAATTGACTCTCTGAGATAATTTCTAAAAATAGTTCAGTAAGAGGACAACTGACTGATTTAGAAAAAAACTACTTAAAAAAATTCCAAGTTAATTTTGGTGAGGAAGACAGAAATAGAGATTAAAATATGCAAGCTATTTAAACATTTACAGAAAAGTCAATGTCTTGCCCTGACTGAATCGCTAAGATTTCCATAATGAGTAAGTGTGACCATTATGTGGGATTTAATATTTTTTCGAAGTGCTTTCCCATCCAGTATTATGTTTGCCTCATCATGAGAACTGTGTGGTATAAATAGAGCAAACAGTGTTATCCTTACTTTAGAAATGAAGAAATCGAGGCCTCGAGATGACGGTGATCAGCCCGAAGATGTCTCTGGTTACTGGTAGAGCAAGGGTGAGGATCGGGGTCCCCTCACATCATCTATGCTTTTTCTCCTACACGCTCTGTAGCTGTTTCAGTTTTGCTGGTGCTTCTGGAAGAACTATAAGGTTTTTTCTTTGTGTATTTTACAAATTGTTCACCAGCTCTCCCACTCCTGCCATTCTAAAGACTCTCCCAATGAATTATGCATCAGCAATTGACTTAAAAAAGAAAAATCAAAGGACTTGGATTTAAGGAGTGTTCTCACATGGAAACATACTACCTCTTACATGCTTTTCTTTCTCCCTAAAATTGTTCATGAAAGAATGATTTAAATACTAATGTGAAACCTCATAGAATGTTGCCACCTCAAGAATGTGATTTACTAAACTGTGGAATACAGATAGTTTTAAAGGAAAATTAGCTTCAGTGGCATTTAAAAAGTTCTAGTTCTTTTCCCCCAATTTCACTGAATGTCAGTAAAATCTCTCCTAAGAAACAAAGTGGATCTCGACCAACAGCCCTCACTTTTTTTCTGACGGTGTAACATTTGAATTGAACATGTTCTGTCTAACTCCTAAGACGAGCTTTTTTATGGCAAGTAGTTACTCATCGCATCTTCATAGTACTTACCACGGAGCCTGGCACATAGCAGGCACTCATTCGGTGTATGCTGAATTAGGGTTTGTGTGCTCGTCATCTGATATGAAGGAGGAGCAGCCACCGAACTGAAGAGAAATTTATAACTACAATAATTACTAGAACTCAGGTCTTATAATTTGGTGCAGAAGCGGGTCAGAGTACGAAGAATGCAGTTCACCCACTCAGAAGCCCGGATTCTGCTGTGAGGGGAACGATTAGAGATGCGGGGGGGGGGGGGGGCAGGGGTGTGTTTCCATTTGTTTCAATTTAGGAATTCCCACGGCAACATTCTGCTCCCTATTAGTTGTGGTTGTACCAGGCATTCTGACAGATGGGATGTAAGACACCCTTTTCTTCATTATTAAACCAAAGCATAGGTTACAGTACCTTACAAAGCATCCTGGGACTTCTGAAAATACACTTAGCTCACTCTGTGTGCTGAAAGGCCTAGTAGAAGCTTTCTAGCCAAATACCCACTTGAGTGGCAGCCTTATGTTGTCAGAGGTCTGTGGTCCTGGATAAATCAGTTTCTCCGAGTTCTGATTTCCTCTCAGCAAAATGAGGATGCAAAGAACTTCTGGACTTTTTATAAGAATTTATTGCTCCTATAGTGTGTTGTAAGACTTAGTGATAATATAGGGTAAATGCCCTCATTAAAGAAAATCTTGTCCAGTTTCCTTCTGACATAGCTCTAATTTAAGCACAGGGCACTGAGACCATTCTAAAAATTCAGAAATGGTCATTAATTAGCTTTGGAGTCTTAAGTGCCATGGTGTGCATTACCTAATGAGGAATAAAGGGAGACTGCCTTTTTAGTCAGAGCTTCTCATCTGTCAGTCTTAAATAGGAGGAACATAACAATTATGCTACTTGTTAGGCTTGAAGGAAATAAAAATTGATAGATGGAAACTTGGGAGGAGACTGATAGGCAATTGTCAGGCTTCTATTCCATCATAAATCTTTTAGAGATGGACTGGTACGACTCTCCAAGAACATATGGCCATTACTGAGTGACGTTATTGTCTCATATTTTGTTTCTTGTAGATAGCAGTATCAGTTTATACTTCCCTAGGAAAAGTATCCAGTGACTTCATGACTGTTGATAGTATTCATGCTCACACAACAAAGGCCTTTCTGCTGCTGGTGTGGAGGGAATGATACATGCAAACCCCAGAGAATCAGGAAGTCGGGGAAGGTAAAGGTAACTGTAAGCTGATCACCCCGAATTTTTGAGAGTTCTTACTATTAATTATCCAGAATTTCAGAATATTCTTTTCTAGCAGTAGGAGGGCCAGGAAGGGAAATTTTAAACTAGATTTAGAGAAGAGGCCTTTCCTCTCTAAAAAAATGTTAATGAAATGTCCTTTTTATTTTATTTTTATTGTTTTAAATCATCAGTAGAAGATATTTTCGGAAGGCATCCAGATTTGGAAGTAGGGTTAGGGGAGAAACATTTTTTTAAAAGATCTTTTATTTTGTATAATTAAAATAAGTTTTCTTTTTACCACTCATTTTTCTAGACTTATTTTTATATTTTCTTTCAAATTTCCTAATACCTGGAGGAGTTTTCATTGTGTGAATGTATTTGTTCTGAATATTAATTTTCTTTTAAACAGGTTGCTGTAGAAAGCTAAAATTATGATTTATGGATCATATTTTTGGGGATGGGTAGTTCACAAGATTTTTACTCCCATTAACACTTTGATGCCATGTCAAGAAAAATTGCTCTGGGTCTCTTTTTTTATTCACTGGCAGTGGTCCCCAGTTTCTCATAGAGCACACAGACTTGAGTTAAAACACCCCTGTGGATACGTGAATAGTATTCGTGAAGCATGCCCACCAGATGATGATCGTGAGATGGTCGTGACACCTGCGGTTTTTTCCTAGGAAACAAATTTTATTTGAATTTTTCATGTGTGCCAGGTATTGGCCTAAGACATTGTACACATACCGTCTCCTCATAAATTTCTGAATAGCTCTGGCAGGAAGTTTCTGTTGTTATCCGTACTTTACATATGAGACCAAAGCCCCAGGTGTTATATGATTTGCCTGAGATCTCATAGCTAGGAAGTGGCAAAGATAAGGTTTGAGCTCAAATAGCACGCTTTGAACCAATTATACCAATTACTGGATTGCTGTGTGTCCGTCCTTTGCTGCTGCACAGTGTGACCTGGGGTGGAAGGAAAGTCTGATGTTTCCTTTGTTTTCCTTCTAATTCTAATTTTCTGTGTTGGCTTTCTTAAACTAATTTAAAAATAAACAATACGTTAACATTTATTTATCTCCAATATCATGTTTATTATAGAAAATAGAAAAAAAGAGGAATTAAACTGTAATTCTGCCACCTTAGACATATAATCAGTTTGAACCTTTGTTACATATTCTTCTAGTGCTTTTCCATGTATGTTCTGATTTATTTTTTCCACTGAGGTTAAACTACTTACTCATAGTCATTTGCATCCTGCTTGTTGGGCCTTTGGATTTTCAATCTGATTCTCTTTTATTGGTGTGGCTGAATCTTTTCCAGAGATGCCTGGTTTCTTATTCCTGAGACAGAAGACCCACAATTTAAAAAAAAACCCAAAATATATATTTAATTCAAGCCTTTACCCAGAAACCTAAGGAGTGGCAGAAGAGTTCACTCTGTAGCACAGCTCCACTTGAAAGCATACCAGGGATAAGATATTTCAACAAATTAAAAAGAAAGAAACAAACAAAACAGCAGGATAGTAAAGGGCTGAACACGTTTGGCTGTTAAGCACCTTCAGGTCTGTTATTTGTCTCCTTTTAACACTCTTGGGACAGAGTATGGAGAGCCTGCGTCAGGGATGTGACGTTCTTCGCATAGTGGTCGAGCCACAAGTGTGGATGTGGTGCAGATCTGGTCTTTGTCCCCCGGACTGCTCTGCCAGTACCAGGCGGACTCCCGCCGCTGTGACACACACACTGGAACAGCTGCTACGCCAGGCCCCTGTCGCCCGGTGGCCCCCAGCATCGCTTGTTGTTGTGAGAACTTTGTTACCAGAGATGAAGTCCTATTCTCTATTTCATTTTGTGTATCCCCAGAGCCTGTTATATAGAAGGAACTTTAGTACTTAAAAATTGGTTTGCGATTATTAAACTTTCCTTAATTTTTATGAAATATTTGTTTTTATGGAATAGTAATCCTTCTAATTTGAAAAGTCAGATGTCCAATAAGGTTTTTAATAAAAAACAGACCCTGCCCTGGCTGGTGTGACTCAGTGCACTGAGTGCGGGCTTGTGAACTAAATGGTCACTGGTTCGATTCCCAGTCAGGGCACACGCCTGGGTTGTGGGCCAGGTCCCCAAGTAGGGGGCTTGCAAGAGGCAACCCTCATTGATGTTTCTCTCCCTCCCTTTCTCCCTCCCTTCCCCTCTCTCTAAAAATAAATAAAAAGAATCTTAGAACAAAAACAGACCCTGCCTCACCCGCTTACTTAGAGTTGTGTTTCCCTAAGAAAACCACTTTTATCCCGTTGAGTTTTTCTTCGGCTATGAGTGAGTGTGTATTGGACTAGTAAGAGGGTGGCCCCAAGGCCACTTCTCAGTTGTGTGCCTGTAGAAAAGAAGTGGTGCTGGGACTGCAACTCTCTGTCCACTTAGAACGACATTGACCTTTGTGGAGACAGGTTTTCGGGTCTCCAATAAATGCTTGTGACTATTAACCGTCCTCTTTAACCCGTGTGCATCACAGAGGCTGGCCCCCTTAGCACATTGTTTTGTACAGCTGCATGTCACAAAAAGATTCTTTAGGGAAAGCGTTAACTGAAGAGTGAGGTGGTTAAGTGATCTGAGAATCTGAGATAATGGAATGAAAAATAAACTTAATGAAGCCAATCTGGAAAGAAAGCTGTAGCCCTATGTTTCAGGACTCTTGGCTTAATAGGCACCTTTTCCTGTAGCGTTCTAATAGGCACACTTGGAGGGCAAGATCTTGGGAAACTGTGGAGTAAAATTTCCTGGGGTGCTAAGATGAAGAAGTGAGGCACACACATACCTATTTTGCCTTTTCAAGTATGTAAGTTGTTCTGATTAATGTGTTTGCACGTGGAAAACTATTGCATCCAGAGTAGCTAGCAGCTATTTCTAGTAGCTTGCAGAGAAGCAGACATCTTCAATAAGGTAATTATTTTAAGTGCATCTGTGGCTATGAAATGTGCACATGTGTTTGTAATTACAGTTGGCGAATTTAGAATCAAGTGCCAGATTTATCGGTGTTTATGTATGCAACGAGTGAAAAAAATCTATTTAATATTGGCTGCTACCTTTACAAATGTGCATTGTTTCAGTTTGCCAAGCACGCCACGTGATAGGTGTCGCCACCCGACTGTGCTGTGCAGTGCGCAGCACAGAAGATTGTGGCGGGAACCTAACAGGCTTATCGCTGGACCGAGCGAATGTTACTGCTTAGGTTGCCAACGTGGGGCTCCAGAGTGTCTGGCCGTGTGGTGGTAAGACTTGGCATGTATGAGTTCAGGGTTTTTCCCGATCTTTTAAAGAAAGAAAATTATACGTTAGTGAGTACAGTAATATTTTCAGTAAGTAGAAATAACATGCTGTCAGGACATAATTTATGAGAAGTATTTAGTAGGTTATATACAAATTTTAGAACAGTGGGACTTTTTGGCTAGAAATTTATAGCTGTTTGCTCGTAACAAAACTATGCATCAGAGGCCTGCATTTAAATACTGGCTGTGTATATTAATTTGTTTATCAATTTCTTGAACGTTTTAGGCTTTGTATATAATACCCTTTATTTTTGGCAAAGTCAAGAAAAATATCAAATGTGAGATTTAGCAAAAGTAATGTCTTAGACATACAACTTAGTTATGTGTCTGTACCACAATTAGTTATGCTGTGTAATCAGGAACTAGTAAACCAAATAAGTGTTTAGCTGGCAAGGTTCTATTTTGTAAGGAATGGTTTATGTAAAAATGACTAAATGGCTCAGTTTTAGTTCGTAGATCATGCTAATGTATGCAAAAACAACACAGAGCCAATTCTTGATTAATAGGAAGTTTACCTAATTTGTGAGTCATGAGGGATTTCCCCCCCTTTTCCCTGTTCATTACCTCCTCCCCTTCCCCTGCTCATTTTCATGTCAATCAGGAGTGACGCTTACAAGGGTTTAGGGTGAGAGAGTGATGGGAATTGATTTGAATAGTGATTTTGGCTGGTGTGTTTGGAAGCTAAGAATTGCTAAAATGTTTTGCCCGTGTTAAATTTCAGAATTAGTTATTTATGTATTTAAAAAACTATTCAGCCTTCTTTACCAAAGGCAATTTCTAATTAACCCTAGGTGTGTAATATTGGTTCAGGAAGTTAAAAATTCTATATTACGCTTTATTTCTGATTTTTATTTTAATGAAGCATATTAAATTTAAAAAAAAATTCTGTTTGCTGTTTTATTGAAGAAATGGTATAACTTCTCTGCATTTTGGTTCTCATGATCTTTTAAGGCTCAATAAAGAATTTGAACATGTTGCTTATATACAGATGAGAACTAATTTAGGTTTCTAGCTGTGTGGAAGCATTGGTTTATCTGTATTTCTCTGGGTCACACAATTAAGGAATTTTGTAGTTCTAATTTGGAATATTCTAGCACCAACCTAAAACACTGTTTGCTGGAGCTTAGAATATGATAAAACATAAAATTCCTCTTGGGTACCATACAGATAGGGTTAATTGCCCTAATAGGATCTGTTGTGAGGAGTTCCAAAACGTGGCTACTACTAATCCCACCATCATTATGAGACGTTCATGGGCTGTATTTGTATAATTAGAACAACAATGTATATAATTATATAATTAGAATTATATGATTATAATGACAATATATAACATAACTCTAATTATATAATTATAACTTTGACAACCATAATAAAGCTTTTACAATATTTTGAATTTAATTGTTCTCAGAGAGCATCTCTTAATTTTCTTCATAATACTTTCCATTTGTAAAGTACGTTCCGTAGTCATTATGCATACATAAGTACAGTTAAGAAAGCAAGTTGAATAACAGAAATGATGCAGTTAAGAAATGGTGAACATTGGAAAACATCATTTATTTTAAGCCTGCTGAGTAATAATAAATAGTGAATCACTGTGAGGTGAGAACAGCATATGTTTTTAAGGGTACCAAAAATCATCACAGATTCTAATGCTATTTCAGTTCAGTAAACAGTAGGTAATGAGTAGCTACTGTGTTACCAGGTATCATGATAAATGAGATTCAGAGATGAACAAATACAGAGTGTGCATGCCAGCTCCCTCCTTGTGCAGAATTTAGGGTTGTGGCTGGAGGTCAACATTAAACAGCTAATTCAGTGACCCCAGTTTTCTTTCGAAGAACTCTTTATGGGTAGTCAGTCTAAGGGATTAATTTTACTTCATGTTCTTTCTTCTTGTGAATGATATGCCTTTGCATGAATGCCCTCATAGAAGGTAATGGCAGTTTTGAAGGAAGCGTTTTTGTTTTAGAGATTATGATTTTGGTGGTTACACCGACAGCAAAGAAGCTGCAGAAGCTGCAAGATGGGGTATTTGGAGTCAAGAGAAGTAAGGAACGTGGTGACATTGGGGATATTTTGCATATCTTTGTGGGGGACACAATGTAAAAGCAGTTCTGTATCTAAACTTTTATAGTTCTTTATGGATTATAAAATGAGGCTGAGTATTTACCCAAGTAAATATCCCAAGTTTACTTAGGATGGTTTGGAACTGGTCCTTGAAAAATTTATGAACTAGGATGCAAATGGAAATGTTTAGGCCATGAATATTTAATATTTAATAGAGGACTCAGGATGGATGCTACTTCTTCCTCGTTGCTTTCAATACTGTAAATCTTTATTGAAGAACTAATGTGTGAATTCATTCATTTCTTCAACATCAACCGTGTGCTCAATAATAAGACTAGTCTGGGGCAAGGTGTATAGGTAAATACAAAGACCTAGATAATGAGGAGCTCACATGAATAGGTAAGTGTCATACTTTGCGATGTTATGAAGAAGTTATGCGTAGATTGATATATAGGTTTTCTATTGTGTTTAAACTATTATCGCAAGTCTGAATGGTCTCGGCTTCTTCCTCTGCTCAGGGTCTAACAAGGGTAAAGTTGAGGAGTCAACTGGGCCCTTATCTGAGGCTCTGGGAAAGATTCACTTCCCAGCTCATTTAGGTTGTTGGCCAAGTCTAGTTCCTTGTGGTTGTAGGTCTGAGGTTCCTTTGTCCTTGGTGGCTGCAGCTGGGGCTGTGCTCTCTTCCTAGAGGGCACCCACATTCCTTCTCATGTGACTCCCTCCATCTTTAAAACCAGCAGTGACATGTGAAGGCCTTCTTGTGCTTCATGTCTCTCCGATATCCCTTCCACCATCAGCCAGAGAAAACCTCTTGCTTTTGACAGCCTCATGGAATTAGATTAGTTCCACCCATTGATTCGTTTGCCATAATCAGAGGAGTGACACTGGGAGGCAGATACCATGAGGGTCACCCTAATATTCTGTGTGCCACCGTTGTTACTGGAAACAGAAGAGGAACACCAAAATCCAACTAGAGAGGTTTAAAAATGGCTGCCTAGAGTTGGCGATGACTGAGCTGCAGGGGCGGGTTAAAGTTCAGGTCTCTACTTACTGGCTTGTCGTTGTTATCCAACCAGTATTACTGAGAACCTGTGTTAGGAGCAAGTCATTGTACTGTCAGAGAGTCATTTTCCTCAGTCACAGAACGGGGAGGGTGATACTGACTTTGAAGGTTCTTCAGAGAGGTAAATATAAAGAATGTACCTGACAAAGAGAGATGCTCATAAGTGGAGCTATTGAAAGAGGCTGAGATTTGATGCACGTGGTAAGGAAACATTGGTGTAGGTTAATTCACAAAGGTATTTATTGAGTCCTAAACAGCGGGGCTGAGAGTTGGAGGAAGTGAAGGACATATGTGCCATGACCACAAAATTTTAAGGGGGGAGAGCCGTAGTACCAACAACTGAGTATAAATTATGTGCTTGCCTAATATTTAAAAATAGTATTAATGCCAAACATTTATAATGAGTCAAATATTGAAATAAAGACAGAATCAGTAACCACTTGTCGTGAGCCCTATTGCAGTCTCAGGCAAAAGGAAAAGTTGGTAATACTGATTCTGTCTTTATTTAAACTTTTTTTGCATTAACTTCAATTTTTAAACATACTGTATTATTTTCTTTATATTGATTACTGAGTTTTGAATTTGACTTCTAAGATGAAAGCCTCCAAATAGAAAATAGAAGTTAAACGAATGGTACGGAAAATTTAATCAAACATATAATTCATTTTGAATATTATTTTGACATTTAAATATTAGGTTAGCATCCTGGCATTCTTCTCAATAAGTTTTTCTATTTCCTCATTTATTAAAATAATTATCAACAGTTGTCAAGATAACTAACTTATTTTTTGACAAACATGTCCAACATATAAAGAACAGAATGCTCTTTTTTCTTGGAGTTGGCTTTAAACATTTTCCAGTATCAGTAAAGTCCCGTAACAGTGTTCATGTAATAGTCTGTCAGCTTTGACATTTTTGTTTAATTCCTCTTTGATTTCGGTGGCTCTACAACCGTTGTTCTTTTAGCTATTGTGTTCTATTATGCATGCTTTCCAGTAATGTAAGTGGTTTAGGGCAACTGCCACATAATGTCAGAATGACTTTTTAAAATTGTAAATCTTTACCCCATTGTGTTTTCTTTGCATAGCCTTGTCAGATAGGCTAACATTTTCTATGGTCTGGGCATTATTCCCATGATGAATATTTAGTCCCATGATTGCTGTATTATTGCTAGCATTTTAACATTTCTGAGAAGTACCAACCAAGATTGCCACTTACTATTTGAATGTATTCCAAACAATAGACTTTACCTCAGAATATATAGTTGGAAAAGGAAAGTATTGTTGGCTTCTGGCTAATCCAAGCTGAAATGAAGTCTCTAACTTGAACGAGCTTTCCACTTATACAGCTTTTAAGATCTAGTAGGGAGACTTACTAATCTCCCTTTTATGTTTACAAATGAACAAATATATCATTTGTATACAAATATACCAATGATTGGAGAATTCTTAAATCAGATAAAACGTAAGCCACGAAGGATCAGTTTGAATATATGACCGTTACAGTAACGTGTTCATGAGGAGAAGTGGTAATGACGGACCTGAGGGGGGTAATACTTCTGTTTAGAAATTGTTCTGACTGGTTAGAAGCATTTAAAGACAAATGAGTATTTTCCTTAATAACATTTTAACTGGAGTGGTAAATTTATGGTATTCTGTAATCATCCTTTTGAGCTCCTTAAAACACATTGACATATAATAAATTTAAATAACAGTAATTATTAATACTAATTTAGCCAAATAATTTCTTCCTATATTCAACTGAAGAGTCTAACACGTGTTTGTTTGCTTGCTCGCTTTCGCTAGTGTCAGGTCTGAAGTGATACTATAGGAGAGAGCAATGTTAACAATTAAAATTGTCATGTGCATCTTAGAAATGAATTTGAACCTACACTCAACAGTCCACACACTCGGAGACACAACAGTTCCGTTTACTGCTTTAAAGCAGCCACTCTATGGAAACTTTAGAAAAATACCCACATCATTAATATGTTTATTTAAAATGGCAAGCAGCTCTGTCTACCCCAGGAGAGGAGCAGGAAGTAGATGCCACTGTAAGCAACATAATAGGCTTGCCTCTTCTTTTGTTTGTATACATGTTGTAAATAGTTCAGGAAGTTTAAATGGAGAAGGAGAAGTTGAAGATTAAAAAAGCACAGAACTCTCCAACTGCAGATTCTATTGTTTGCAGAGAAATTTGAGGTTGACGTAAATCCGGGATGCTCAAGCAGAGATAGTAAGCCACAAACAGCCTATTGAGCTTTTCTGTACGCTTTTCAAAGGGGAGTGTTTTACCTTCCTAATACATAAATGCCAGTGGCCAAAGGGAGACAGTTCCCTGATGTTCTTCAGAGGATCACGTTCGAAATGAAACATTTCAGGCAATAATGTTGAACAATAAATACATGTTGGGAGAAGAAAAGAATGTCCATTGGTGTGGAAAGCAGGCTTTAAATTCTCTCTCAACTTTCCCAGTAATTTACTAGGTGACATTTAATTGCTGTGGTATTTTTATATTTTCCTGTGCTTAGAAGTTTCTAATACTTCCAAGTTAAATAAAAGAATATAAGTCATTTAATTTGGTATAATTAGTCTTTTGCAAAGAACAAATGACAGCGATTAGTGTGTTCCCTACATTAATACGCCAGGGGACAAACCTGTATGTTTAGCAAACAAACGAAAGTGTCTTCATTATTCATAAAACTACATCTTACCACTGGGGAGTTGCTAAGTTGGGTGTTGTGGAGGAATTGATTCTCCTCCTATGCTTTCAGTTACTTTACCGCAATGTTCACCTTTCAGTTAACCTATGATGCTGTGTCTTGTGATTTTGATAACGAAGAGTGGTCTGTTGCTGCTTAAATTTTGTGCCGGAGACATGTGCATTCCAAATGAATGCACAAGAATCATTAACAGTTACTTGTTTTCCCTCTGAAATAAACACAAGCAACAGGTTGGCTCTGGTGTTCATTTTAGTTTTATAGTGTTTTTCAAGTTTTAATGCTGTGTGATGAGTTTTATTTAAGACAAGGGAGCATTTTCCTCTGACTCAGTTGGAATAAATTGTCTGTTGACTTAGCAGGAAAACATAATAGTTGAAAATGCTCTCATTCATGTGGAGTAAGAATTCCAGATCATTTACCACCAAATATTTAAACATATTGAGGCTGTTCTGGCAAAGCAGAGCCAGCTATTTTTGTTAGTTATTTTAATGTCAGTGGTATTACTTTAGGTCAATGATGAAAAAAATTAATAAAATTATCTTCAGTGAGTCTTCTCTTTAGTTAATTAAAAATATTACATAGAAAAATGTTTGAGAAATGTATATTCTATGGATGAATATGGCAGTGATTGTAAGAGTCATAATGGCCAGTATTTTAAGCACTGCCAGGTTATGTTTTGAAACTTGAATAAGATGCATTCACTCACGCCTTTGTGGTTAGGTGTGGCCATATGATTTCGTTCTGGACAATGGGATGTAGGAAGAAGAGGTGTGTATAAATTAATAGACATTATTCCTTTACTATTTCCCGCTGGCTGGAATGTAGGTGTGATAGCGAATCCAAGATGGGTCAAAAAGCAGATGCCATGTGTCAAAAATAGGAGAGTAAAAAGATAGAGGAGTCTGTTTGGGTCCTGTATCATCAGGAACCTGCCGTTTCCAGCACTGGGAATATGTTTATGTAGATAGTTTGAGATTCCATCTTGTTTATGCTGCTATTATTTTGAGATTTCAATTTATTTTTGCTGAACTTAATCATGTATTAAAATCTGTGACAGATTTTGTAATCATTAATCCGGAAGCCAGGTAGGCTAAATGAATTGAATAATGGATGAAAGGCCCATCTGTTAGAAAGAACTGGAGTATAATTAAGGCAAGAACCTGGGGTTTTCTCCTTTTATGGGTATGTGGATAGGAGATGCTAGATAGGAATCAGGAAGACTGACTCAGAAAAACTGAAGGAAAACAAGAAGGTATATTGGAAAGAGTATTAAAGTTGGCTTTACAAAACCTGTATTATAGAGCCAGTATTGTTGCTTATTATTCTGTGAGTCCTAGTTCTTTAAACTGTGAAGTGTGATTGATTGCTATGAAGATGAAATGGAACAAGTATGGTACATTGCTTTGTAAACCATATCCTGGGTAAGTAGCACATTAAACAGGTACACCTCATGGGTTGAAATCATACTGCAAATTTAAATTATGCTTCCTACTATCTATTTAAAATGTTCAGAGGAGAAAATTTATCTCCTGTTACTAATGAAAATTCCAGCAAGTCCTCTGACTTTTCTGGTACTAGGAAGCCTTATAATTTCTTTAATTTGCAATTACAGCCTCATTTGGGAAGTACATCTTTGCCTCTGGCAGACTTTGTTATAGAAGGGATTCTGCATTCTGAAAAGGGGTTATCTGATAGGCTTTCATTCATTGAACAAGTGCTTTCTGAACATCGCCTATGTAGCAGGCATAGTCCTAGGCTGGGGAATACAGCGAAAAAGACAGAGAAGCTCTTGCCTCTTGGAGTATACCTCTAGTGGCTACTTCTTTCTTCCTTACTATTTCTTCTCCCATTTACTAGCAGCTGTCAGACTCTTCTGAAATAGAGTTCACAGGAGAGTTCTTTGTGTGTGTGTGTGTGTGTGTGTGTGCGCGTGCGCTGTGGATTCACACTAGCTTTGCATCCTCTGGACCTAGCAGATACTGAGAGGTGACTGACTGCTTGTCTAATGGGTGTGTCTCCAAGTCCATCAGGGCCTTCTCTGCTGGGGCTCCCTGATCACAGCTTCCCTGGACTGTTTTGTTCTTCCCTCAGGTGGACGCTTGTCTCTCAGCGCTTGTGTTTTAGTGTTCTGTGTCACAGTCTGTCTCTGTCGGTGCCCCTCCCAGATGGTTTTCTTTTTTTTTCTTTTTTTTTTGTTTTTTTAAAAATTTTTATTGTTATTCAAATACAGTTGTATGCCTTTTCTCCCCGTCCCTCCTGGGGTGGGGTGGAGAGATGGTTTTCTTAGGAGGGACCCCAAATGCCTCCAAGCTGACTCTTCTTTCTCCAGACCCACTGACCCACTGTTGACCTACAGGGAACATTTGCTCATCTTTGACCCCCTCTTGGAAAGGAAAAACATGAGTTACTTCCCAGACACAGCCCTCTGTCATGCTGCCCCAGGCCACCAGATATTTGTCAGGGTAGTGGCAGCAGTGACTGGTGACTCCCAGCTCTGGGGCAGCACAGCAAGCTCTCAGTGTGGCCTGAGGTTCCTCTCTCTTGAGCTGAAGGAGATAGACACTCTCGTTCCTGTTCTCAGTCTCTATGAGCTGACCCTTGCTCCCTCTAGACCAACAAAGGCAACCTGTGATGCCTACTTTGAAATTTGCGTTTCAGTTTCAACTCCCTGTGTATCTGATATTTATCATCTGAGGCTTCGGCCAAAACTCTTATTTTAATATCCAGTTACATATGGTTTTCAAATATAAAAGTTGTTTATTTGTGTTCTCTCTCAAGAGAGCTTTCCTGGGGTAGCATTGATCTTTTTGAATATCAATGCTTGGCTAAATTTCTTAAGCTCAGCCCAGATGTACAGAGAAAATGGAGCTTTTTTATTACTCTGTTAACTGATCTGGCCTGCCTCGCTTCCTGGATATTAGGGAAGGGAGCCACTATATAGTCACATAGAAGAAACTTAGTCCAGCATAATTAAATGGTAACTTTAGGTAAAGTGGGGAGGCTCTAGGGTTTGCACCCCATCAAGAAGTCATCTGTGTGTATGGGGGAGGAGGTGGGACATTGGAGAGAGCGGGTGGCGTCCTTAGATCTGAAAGGAGCCCTTGGAATTCTCCTCTGTGTCTGTGCTGCTCTAGTGTGATCAGGACAAGGCAGTGCTGAGATGCAAGTAGTTCTGTGTCTCTACTGAGAGACTCTGAACAAATCCCTTCGTGTAGATCCCGGTTCTCTTATTACATACATACGTACATACATTTTGTTTAGCATTTGAATTTCCCCTCCTGGTAACGTAAAGTTCTGGGGCCACTGCGTACCACGTGGAAGCCTTCGTGAATCTAGTATAGTCGAAGATGGTTGTCATTGCCCCCATGCTTTGGAGCTCTTCCTAAGCCCATCCCTTCCCCGGGGAGTACAGGACCACAGTACTTGACTTTTGTGAACCCCTCTGCATCCTGCATCCTTATGACCAAAACCCTCTCAGACAGATGCATGCTTTCATTGAGTTTTTTCCTGAAGTCTCCCCCATGTCATGTCATCCTCATTCTTATCTTCAGCTTCATGGCGTGGCTTAAATGAGACGAGCTCACCTAATCAGGAGGTCTTTCCAAAATACTGTGATTGCTACAATATTTACATTATTTGTCATCACTGTGTAGTAGATAGGAACAGGAAATAACAGAATAACATTCAAATGAGAAGAAATAAGAAGTTAGAAATAGCTGGCTTCTAAAGAAGAAGACTTTCCACTGTATCCTACATGTTCTTCATTCCCTAGATCCAGTCCATTTTTTAAAAAAATTTAATTTTTAGAAAAAATTTTAATCCTTGCCCAAGGATATGTTTATTGATTTTAGAGGGAGAAGAAGGGGAGGGGACAGCGGGGAGGGAATGAGAGAGAGAGAGAGAGAGAGAATGCGAGAAACATTGATCGGTTCTCTTTTGTATGCACCCCAACTGGGAATTGAACCCTCAATCTGGGTATGTGCCCTGACTGGGAATCCAGTCTTTTTGGTGTACAGGACGATGCTCCAACCAACTGAGCCACCCAGCCAGGGTCCAGTCCATTTATATTACTGGTACTTCCCCAGTCATGTGCTCACCATGTCACCCGCTTGCCTCTAGTTTTTACCCACTCTGTTGCGTTGTGATTGCTTCATATGCAGTTACCTTTGTATAACAGTTTTGATTCTGTATATACCTACTTGCCATCTTTATTGTGAAATTTCTTTTGTAGCTATGCGTAGCTGTGTGGCTTTAGGCAGGCTACTTATTTTCTGAGCCTTGGTTTACCCATTGGTAAGTAAGCATAGCAATATTTGCTTCATACGATTATTGTAAGGCTTAAATGAAAGAACAGATACATAGCATTCAGCACCATAGCAGGTAGGCAGGGCCTATCAGCCACTCAAAAATGGGAATTTTTTTTTTATTATTCTTTTTATTTTTCCCCAACACAAGCCTTCCATTTCAGCTAGGTTGGTGTCCTTACTTTCTTAAACATTTCATATCCAATTTTGATCTTGTTTCCATAATATCAAAATTGGCTTTTGCACTACTATTTTTGAGTTCTTTCCTTCTCTCTGCCTTGTCTATTTAAGTCCTACCTACCCTTCAGAATCTATCACACGCCCTATTTGTGTTACAGGTGCCTCTCTGATAGCTTTATATCCTACTTAATCTGCCCTTTCTTTGAACTCCCTTAACACTGTCGGAAATACACCTCATAACAACATAGGAAATCTTACTCGCTAATTGCAATGTCTTTCAAGGAAACATTTTGTAAATTTTTCTCATTGTTTTCTATTTTTTTCATTGTTTTCCTTAGCTCCTTTAACTAGATAGTATGCTCCTGGAGAGAATGGTTTTGTTGTCTTTTTGCCCTTTTTTGTAAGCAAGCATATATTAAGTGTTTGGTAAGCAGTTGTTACATAAATATAAAACTTTGACTATTGACCAGTAATAACTATTAAATTATGTATATTTGAGTACCATGAACTTCTTATGGCAATATCTGTCAAAAGTATTTAGTTTTTGTGTTGGAGAAAAATAATAGCAGATATCATGGAAATCTTTTGAAATTTGAACTTTTAGTACCTTCATCAAAGAGAGTAAGGGACAATTACTGTTTCAGTCTGAAATGCTTTTGTTTGCAGATAGCAGGAAACTTTGGAGACTTTAAATATAAGGCTTTATTTTTTTCTCAAATAACAGTAAGATCAGAAGCCAGCACTTGGGGCTGCTGGACATCACAGACCAGGGCCTTCCTGTCCCCTCCATCATCCTTGGCGTCTGGACTCTCATCCCCATACAGGCTGCTACATTCTTGCCTGGGGTTGCTGCACTTCAAAGCATCAGGTCCCTGTTCTGGGCAGAGTACAGTGGGGGTGGCTAAGTGTAGAAGAGGGCACACTTGCCTTAATTTTTTTTAAATTAAGGCAACATGAACTTTTATGGAACTCTAGCCAGCAAGCCTCTCTCCTTACATCTCCTTTCATAGAATCGCCCCAAACAGTGACCCCTCTCTGGAGGGTGGAAGGGAGCAGGGGGCAGGTGGGAGCTGACAGACAGTAGTAGAATGCCCCACAAACATCAAGCAACAGTTTAAGTGGCCGTTTTCCCAACTGAAGCCTCACTGTGAAAGTGCCCTCAGTTACTTACCTCTCAGAAAAAAATAACTGTAGTTTAATAAAACTATTAACTTTCAGAAGAGAAGTTTATACTTTTTTAAGGGGCTTCTGATGCACATTGGCTTTCTTTTGTTGTCAAATATGAAAGATATTGCAATCTCAGGCTTGGATTGAAGAACTACTCAGAATCTAAATCCTTGTTTATTGCTGGAAAGTGAAGAAGAATAAGGCACCAGTGAGCATCTTGAAAGACACCACAGGGATTTATTTTCCCTTCTGTTCATGTGTGTGCTCTTTAATTTTTTCCTTCCTCCAGCAGAGCACGGGCAGCCCCAAACTAAAGCAGTGCATTCCTGGAGCGTGTGATTATTAAATCTCATCTGGCTGTTCTGGAGATGGACGGGGAAGAGTTGTTACAGAAAACCTTTTGTAGCATCTGAAAAGAAAACTGTCAAAAGAATGCTGTAACTCCTCTGTGTTACAAGATAAAGTTAAATTACATCAGCTGAGGTTTTTTGCAGGTTGCAGTCCTTTAATAGTATTTGAAATGTGTTGACTGAACAGAAATAGTGTCCTGAGAAAAGTTTTATTATCTATGGGAGTGTGTTGTAAATACCGTGGTGTTGTGAGGTATGTTTAGCTAATTCATGTTCTTTCAAAGCTGTTCTTTGGTAGCTGAAAATGCTTATTACGAGTAAACATTACACATTACTATGCAAAAGCCTAGAGAAAACACCACTTACCTTTTTTGGTAATGGACAAATAGGTACTAGTAGAAGATGGGAATTATCTTTTCGCAGATGTCATATCTACCTGTAAGAGAACAAGATTATTTATGCTTTGGAAAGAAAAATACCATTTTGTTTTCATGAAGATCTAGAGCAGGCAAGTAGGTGCAAAAGAATCAGTTATTTGAATTGATATCAAGTGGCTTATTCAGAGCATCTAGGAATATAGTCAACATTTTTAAAACTCTCCCCCCAATCCCAGCCTTTTGTTTTGTTTTTGAAATTCAACAAGTACTGCAAAATATTTCAGCCTTCTGAATTAGGAACTGTAGCAGAACAATTTGCTGCTTTTGTCCTGCTCTTCACTTGGGCAGTCTGTTTGCCTGTGGGCACTGTTCGAGGTGCTGATCCCAAATTGTGACTTACTGGTCCTGGCTGGAGACCCATTGTTTGCCTGTCTTACCGAGCCGCGGAAGAAGGCATTGTGGAACACAGTTAAGAATTCTTACATGGAGGCCTTTCTCTTTATACGAAGTTTCCTACAGTGATACAGAAAGCTTTTATAGCTGTTAGAAAAAGGTATGGGGCACTACAGAGTTTTTGTAATAACCTACAACTGTATGTGTCATTTAAAAATTCTTTTTCCTTACTTGCTCAATTATTTAGCTTTTAATTCTGTCTGGCATTTTTTTGTTGAAACAACTAACATCATCAACATTTTGTTTTCAATTCTCACACGAGGATTTTTTTTATTGATTTTAGAGAGTGGGGAGAGAAACACGATGTGAAAAAGGAACATTGATTCATTGCCTTTTGTATATGCCCTGACCAGGGATCAAATCCAAAACCTAGGTATGTGCCCTGATCAGAAATCGAACTCGCAACCTTTTGGTGTTTGGGAAGATGCTCCAATGAATTGAGCTACCCGGCCAGGGCTTCATCAATATCTTATCCATCAGAATAGTGAAGTATATGCTTTGAGGTAGGTACATTGCATTTCTGTCTCACCTCGTGTGGCAGGGCTCATGTAATAGCAGCGTTTAGCACTATGCGCGTGCCAACTGATGGTCCTCGTTGCCATTTAACAATGACAGGAATCCTCAATTGGGGGGGCGGTGAAGGAAACTTTGTTCAGTGCAGACATCTCAGTTGTGATACATCATGGCTGTGGAGTAGTGCAGTGGTGTTACAGCTTAATGATGAAGCAGCGTGACTGTGAAATAGCACAGCTTTGAGGAGGCCCTGGGATGAGGCCGCGATGGGGTAAGGCCCCCCTCTTGCTATACAGTTCTGCTCTGCTCCACTCTGCTCCTGTGAGATGTCTTCTGTGTTTCAGTTCCATCTGGGGAAACACAGTCTCCAGTGAAAATGGAAAATGTAAGTTAGCTCTCCTAGCCAGAGGGGAGCTGACTTATATAGACAGATGTTGCTGCCCTGGTCTCCTATTCATTGGTCCATCTGTTACCAAAGCCAGTCAATGGGGGTCCTACTACCCCCAGCCAAACAGGTAAAACTCTGGAGACAGAATTCAGTGGAAAGAAAAAGGAATCTTTTATTTAATGACCAACACTTTGAAATAAAGGTAGGCTTCTGCCTCAAAGCCCATTCCTTCTAAAATACCCAAATAAAAATAACCCTGCCACCCTCTGCCGGGACAGACCAGCTTTTTTCTGGTCGTGGTCTGCTCCAGGCGTCCTTTGGAGTCTGTGCATGCTGGCAGAAACCCCACTCGCAGCGTACTGCTCCTTCCTTGGCTTCTGCTTGCTGCTCCAGCACTTGCTCCCTGTCTCTTCAGTGTGGGCCTGCCTGTGCAGCTGTGCTCCTGGTCAGGCAGGCTCATGCAGCACTTTTCCAGTTATAGCCCCTCCAGGGCTTCCCATGCAGGGGCGCAGGACTTGCTGTCCAGCCACGCCACCTGCCGGGCTCACTGGCCCTGGCTTCTTCCTCTTCTGACCTGTATGCTCAGGGCTTGCTGTGATCCTGGCCAGGCAGGCCCTTAAGCGCTTAGGGAGGGGTGCTGGGAATGCTCCCGGACCATGTGGTCTTTAAGGCCTGCCAACCCAGGAGGAGCTTGAGCCCCACATCTGGCAGCTGACCAGACCAGGGAGGGGAGGGGAAAGCAAAGAGCGTGGCGTTTCCCTGCTTTCCGCTTTTTAAAGACGGCCTCCAGGATTCCCTGCATGGCAGAAGTAGATAGGAGGGTATGTCCCTCCATCCAGTCACCTCCCCAGCCAGACGTGTCCTACACTCTTCTTTCTGCTGAGTCAGGCCGGGTTGTCCCAGTTGCCAAGGCAATACCTACTGGTTTGCCCAGCTGTGCTGTGGCTGCTGCTCAAGTGCAGTCCTCAGCCTTTCCAACCCCTTCCCCATTTCTGAGTGTCCCCTTTACACATCTTCATGCAAATGGGGCATCCCAGTTGTAGTTTGATTTAAAAAGCACTGTCCTGATTGGTCAGAATTGGGTCACTCTGATTGGTGGTAAAGATGCTGATGGCCATATAAGTAAGTGCCTAGCTCCCATTGAACAGGGAAGGCTTTAGTCCTACTGGTTGAAATATAGTTCTAGGAACTCCTTTGTAAGGGTAGGCTCATACAGCAGGAACGCAGTGCAGGCAGGCATTTCGGTGTGGGAGGCAGGCAGCTCAGTGCAGGCTTCTCCCTGAAGTGTGGTTTGTGTGAGAGGCCCCCTGTGTAGAAATGGCTGCTAGGCTCTGTTTTTAAAAATTGAGCCCGGTTAGCTACCAGGAGCCCTTCTCTGTAGGTCCATATGTGTTTTTGTCTACTGGGTAGTTTTTGTTGAATTTGAACAGATGTTATGAGACGCATCTTTTTTGGGGGAGTGGGCACATGTTATTTCAGCACTTCCGTGCACAGTGTAATGGAAATACAAGAATGTCTGTGACTCCAGCTTTCTAAAGGGACATACACACAAGTACATGCACACGAACATTCATGCATGCACAGGCACTCACATTGTGGGCAGAATTCTAACGATGGTCCTCTAAGTTTCCTGTGCCCTGGCTAGTCAATCGAACACAAATCCAGGCCCTTTTGGAAGGGATTTTTCAGATGTAACTGAAGTCCAAAGTCAATTGACCTTAAGATATTGAGATAACCCAAATGGACCTGACCCCAAAAGGTGAGATCGTTAGAAGCAGAGAGTTTTCTCTGGTAGTGGCAGAAAAGATAGATTAAAGGCCTGAGAGGGACTCTACTCACCTGGCCATTGCTGGTTTGAAGATGGACGGGCCATGTAAGAAGGGGTACGGATGGCTCTAGAACCTGAGATGGAGCAGCTCCTGGCTGACAGGCAGCAAGGGCATGGTCATGTCAGCCTTAGGGTAACAAGGGAACGGAATTTGTCCAGCACCCTGAATGAGCATAGAAGTGCATTCTTCCTTAGAACCTCCAGGTAAGAGGCCAGTGTGGCCATCAACTTGATGATTTAGCTTTGTGTGAGACCATGAGCAGAAAACCAGCTGTCATGCTGAACTTCCAACCTATAGAACTGTGAGCTCATAAGTTTGTCTTCTTATCAGTTCCTACATTTGTGGTCATTTATTATGCAACAGTAGCGAAGGAATGTACACATACACATACACATAGACAGGGTGGTTGGTTCCTCTATACCAGGAGACACTAGTGACACTGAATTAATTTCAGTTTTTAGGACCCACTCCTAAAGGTGTTGGATAACATTAACAGAATTTTAGACTTACCATTTATACCCTGATTGTACACATAAGAAGATAGCAGTGCGGAGACGTCACGATTTTGTCCAAGGTGTTGGAGCTAGCTAATGGCGGGGCAGGGATAGGAGCGTGTGTCCTGATTCAAGGTTCAGTGTTGTTTCCATTGTATCTCATTTTTATGCTTAGTGAATTCCAGATTTAAATTGGAAACAAAGTGTAAAGCCAAATAATGGCAGTTGCTCTGTTATAATGCCAAGCGTAAGGAAGGCAAGGACTAGAAGAAAGTAATTTCAGGAGAGCATTGTTATTTTTACCTAAAGATTCTACAGCATGGAATACAGTGTAGCTGCATCGCTGTGACCGGTTTGTTAGCTAGTACGAAAACACTGACACATCAGTGAGGAGTGTTCCCTTCCAAACGGACCCATGGCCGAGTTCTTCCAGCGATTCTGTTATTTGGTATGCTGTTGGAATTTTTGCTTTGAGCCCCTTGAACAGTTTATTTGAGCATCCCCAGTGATAGTAGCTATTTGACCCTTGAGGGTTAACTTTATATTGTTTCTGAATGGCTTTGGATTGTTGTAATAGGACAAATCAGATTTGGTAATCAGCTGAAATAATATAATAAAGATCAGTCTGTGTAATACATAAGAATGTTGGTCTGGGAAATATAATAGAAAGAAAATACTACTCATCTATTAAGGTGGCCTTTTCTATTATTTTCCTAAATTAAATCTGACCGTAGTTCAAAAGAGTTCAGAAGTCGTTAGAGCAATGTTGCCGTGACTGCAGTAAGCATCTGTCACTTCTGGGGAGCAGTCAAACAGAACGTGTGCTTTAGAGAGAGGGGAACCCTGTTCTGACAACATTCCAGTTGCAGGATGTGGCGGAGTCACTCCATCTCTGCAGACCCTGGTTTTTTAAGTGTGTGAAGTGGAGACAGTGGCATTAACTTTGTGTCTGTCACACAGGAGTTACTCAAGAAATGAATGAAATCAAAGTGAAGCAAATGATGTAAGTAGTGTAAAACTCTTATTAGTATATATAAATGTGGTTTATAGTTTGTGCTTAAGCATAGTTTGTTTTTTTTTTTATGTCAATCATTTACTTTATTTATTTTTTGTTTGTTTTTAATTTTTTTTTATTTATTGTTATTTAATTACAGTTGTATGCCTTTTCTCCCCATCCCTTCACCCCACCCCAGGTGGACCCACTTCCCTCCCCCCTCTCCACCCTCCCCCTTGGATTTGTTCATGTGTCCTTTATAGTAGCTCCTGTAATCCCCTCTACCCACTGTCCCCGCCCCCACCCCCCCACCCCCGCCCTTGCTATTGTTACATTGTTCTTAACTTCAATGTCTCTGGTTATATTTTGTTTGCTTTTTCCTTCTATTGCTTATGTTCCAGTTAAAGGTGAGATCATATGGTATTTGTCCCTCACTTCCTGGCTTATTTCACTTAGCATAATGCTCTCCAGTTTCATCCATGCTGTTGCAAAGGGTATAAGCTCCTTCTTTCTCTCTGCTGCGTAGAATTCCATTGTGTAAATATACCATAGTTTTTGGATCCACTCGTTTGCTGATGGGCACTTCGGTTGCTTCCAGTACTTGGCTATTGTAAATTGTGCTGCTATGAACATTGGGGTGCACAGATTCTTTTGGATTGGTGTTTCAGTGTTCTTAGGGTATAATCCCAGCAGCGGAATTACTGGGTCAAAGGGCAGTTCCATTTTTAGTTTTCTGAGGAAATTCCATATTGTTTTCCACAGTGGCCTTACCAGTCTGCATTCCCACCAACAGTGCACGAGGGTTCCCTTTTCTCCGCATCCTCTCCAACATTTGTTTGTGGATTTGTTTATGTTGGCCATTCTGACTGGTGTGAGATGATACCTCATTGTGGTTTTAATTTGCATCTCTCTGATGGCTAGTGATGCTGAGCATCTTTTCATATGTCTCTGGGCCTTCTGTATGTCTTCCTTGGAGAAGTGTCTGTTCAAGTCCTTTGCCCATTTTTTAATTGGGTTGTTTGTCTTCCTGGAGTGGAGTCGTGTGAGTTCTTTATATATTTTGGAGATCAGGCCCTTGTCTGAGGTATCATTGGCAAATATGTTTTCCCATATTGTTGGTTCTCTTTGTAATTTGGTGCTGTTTTCTTTAGCCATGCAGAAGCTTTTTATTTTGATGAGGTCCCATTTGTTTATTCTTTCCTTTATGTCCCTTGCTTTAGGGGATGTGTCTGTGAGGATGTTGCTGCGTGGAATGTCTGAGATTTTCCTGCCAATGTTTTCCTCAAGGACTTTTATGGTGTTACGGCTTATATTTAAGTCTTTTATCCATCTTGAGTTTATTTTCGTGTATGGCGTAAGTTGGTGATCGAGTTTCATTTTTTTGCACGTAGCTGTCCAGATCTCCCAACACCATCTGTTGAAGAGGCTGTTTTTGCTCCATTTTATGCTCCTGCCTCCTTTGTCAAATATTAATTGATCGTATAGATTTGAGTTTATTTCTGGGCTCTCTGTTCTGTTCCATTGGTCTATGTGCCTGTTTTTATGCCAGTACCAGGCTGTTTTGATTACCGTGGCCTTGTAATACAGTTTGATATCAGGTATTGTGATCCCTCCTGCTTTGTCTTTCTTTCTCAAAATTGCTGCTGCTATTCGAGGTCGTTTATGGTTCCATATGAATTTCTGCAATGTTTGTTCTATATCTGTGAAATATGTCATGGGTACTCTAATAAGCATAGTTTGTTTTTTAAAATATTATTTTTATTGGTAGTTAACTGATATGCTCAGACTTGATGAATAAGTGTAGCTTGTTGTTTTACTTGAACCCAAGGAATAGAATTCCCCAGAATTCCATTCTTTGTTTTTTCCACAGTAAATCTGTGTGGAGCCTCCTCGGTCAGGGCACAGAGTGTGTCTGCTGACCGTAGGAGGAGGCGGAGTGGGTGCTTCTTTCTTCCTGCCCGGAAGACCTGTTACCACAGAGTCACTCTGGCTTCTCTTGAGTGTGCCAAACTCTTTTAATTTAGACTCGCTTCTACTTGCCTTTTTTATTCATACATTTGTATTCACATACTGAGAAAAAGAAGTCTTGTCTCCTCAACTGATATTCTATAGTAAGAGATACAGATGACTTATTTTATTTTATTTTATTTTACTTATGACAACTTATTTTACCTGCCTAGCCCCTTCTAACTGAGTCTAAAAATGGGGGCATATCTTCACTTGGTGGACTGGATGTTCTCCTGTGTCTCTGTACCTTGTGGCCCCGGAGGGCTCCAGTTCTCTTGACCTCATGCAGCCTTACTTGTTCCACTTGGCCCTTAGAGCAGATTGAAGCAGCAGCAAGGCTAGTTCTTCAGGAACGACGTTTAAGATTGTGCTAACAGATAGAAGCTTTACTTTAAAGACTTCTTGGATTGCTTCTAGTACTTGGCTATTGTAAATTGTGCTGCTATGAACATTGGGGTGCACAGGTTCTTTTGGATTGGTGTTTCAGGGTTCTTAGGGTATAATCCCAGCAGCGGAATTGCTGGGTCAAAGGGGAGTTCCATTTTTAGTTTTCTGAGGAAATTCCATACTGTTTTCCACAGTGGCCTCACCAGTCTGCATTCCCACCAACAGTGAAAGAAGGAGCTTATACCCTTTGCAGCATGGATGGAACTGGAGAGCATTATGTTAAGTGAAATAAGCCAGACGGTGAGGGACAAATACCATATGATCTCACCTTAACTGGAACATAATAAATAGAAGAAAAAAAGAAACAAAATATAACCAGAGACATTGAAGTTAAGAACAATCTAACAATGGGCAGGGGGGAGTGGGGAGGGGACAGTGAGGAGACGGGATTACAGGAACTACTATAAAGGACACATGGACCAAATCAAGGGGGAGGGTGGAGGTGGGGGAGGGAGTGGGGGTTCAGCTGGGGTGGGGTGGAGGGATGGGGAGAAAAGGCACACAACTGTAATTGAATAACAATAAAAAATTAAAAAAACCTAAAAACTAAAAAAAAAAAAGACTTCTGGATGGAAACAGTTTTAACAGAAAAACATGTAGCAGGCCAGCTGATGTTTGTCTGATGGCCCACTGTGCACTTGCAGTTTTTGGCCTTCCGCTTAAACATACTTACTTCAACAAGTCATGGTGTGCTCTTAAGTTTAATATCCTTGAGCTCTAAAAGTTATAACCTTTTTTTTTAAAAAAAAGAGTGATTGATATTAATACCTCCCATAGTGCTGACAGAATAAGGCTTCTGTTGGAAATCCGACTGCTGGATTAAGGTGAAGGGATGAGATGGTTCTTGACACTTTTTCCTTGTGTTTTCGGAGGCGACCTGGAATAGCATGGTGTTTGCCGTTGCTTAAAGCATTAGAAGATCTCACCGGCATTCTTCACCGCATTCTCCTTACCCACCACCTCCACTGAATAGAGATTACATCGGGAATAGTTATGATGTTAATTATTTTAATAATAATAGCTAATGTGTATAGAGATTTCTTAACCTGAGGCCAAGCGCTTTTGTATGAATTAGCTTATTTTCATGGCAATCCTGTGACAGAATTATAGCTGTGAGGTAATGTGTGATGCCAGTCCTGTGACTTTATAGCATTCATCTGTTGAGTGTGTAGCATCCGACAGAGCACAAGGTGCTTTACCTGTCGTTGACCACAGCGTGGATATGCGGCATAACGATGTTTTGGTCAACGACAAACCGCATATATGACAGTGGTCCCGTTAGATTATATGCATTATAAGCAAAAGGTTTGCTGCGATATTGAGAGAAAAGGCTGGACCCCACTGCACCATTGAAATTCCTGCTACCTCTGGGCGGTTTAAGTAGACAAGGAGCTTTAATATGCTGTCTGGGAGCCTGGGACCCCAGCGCCCACCCTTGTTCAAATTTTGCCCAGCAAACACACACGTGTGCACAAACTCACTTCCCTTTTCTCCGTTGATCTGTATCTCTTTCCTCTCAGTCCTGTTTCTTTCTCTCCCTCTTCTTTTTATTATTTCTCATCTCTGTGGATCTCTTTTTGAAATCTGCCCTCCCTTTCTCTCCCCTTCTGTTCCTCGCCTCCCTCCCTCCCTCCCTCCTTCCTTCTTCCTGACGTGCACTCTCCTTTCCTTTCGATGGCCCCTTCTTCTGTCTCCCCAACATATGCACACATACTTCATCTTTGTTACCATATTTTCACTCTTAACTTCTCTGTTTAGATACACAAATACTTAGCATTGTGTTACAATCGCCTACAGTATTCAGTAGAGTAACTTGCTATACAGGCTTGCACAAGGAGCAATAGGCTATACCAATATAGCCTAGGTGTATAGTGGGCTGTACCATCTAGGTTTGTGTAAGTGCACGCTGTGAGGTTTGGTTTGTACAAGGGTGAAATTGCCTAGCAAAGCATTTCTAAAACCGCACCCCATTGTTAAATGATACATTATTTTTACTTACTGTTTTTCTAATTTCTCACCACAGCCTTATGAGATATTATGCCACCAGCATATAAGCTCTATGAAGGCAGTGACTTTGTATTTTTCTTCTGGGCTGAGTTCTTAGGGTGGAGCTATTATAGTGCCTGGTGCCTGGTAGGTGCTTAGTTACTGAATGAACACATTTCCAGGTTTTGGATGAGGAAGCTGCTAAAGAGAAGTTCAAGTAAGTTGCCTAAGGTCAAATGGTGAGGCTAAGAGTAGCACCCAGGCAAATGCTGCTTCAGAGCCTGGAGTCTTTACCCGTGTGCTGTGAGAGTTACTGTTTTTTGTTAACAAATTTCTAGGATAATGTTAAATTCTGAGCCAGAATGATGCTTATCCTAGGGTTTTGAAATAAAAAGTATAAAGTTGTTTGGAAACTATTCAAAAAGTTATTTTGAAACTTATAAATCATCTCTTAATGGAAAAGCTATGGATTTAGAGTGCCTAATCTTAAAGAAATCATGGGTAATGTGAGTATTGCTAATTTATGGGAAAATATGAATATATATGAACATGGTAATAGTATAAATGGGACTATATATGAATATATTATAATCTTGTGACACACTGAATAATGCTTCTAATACTCCTTTTAAAGCAGGAAAAATTGAAAATATAGCTTTAGCAGATTTCCCAGTATTTACTTCTTCATAAAATATAATACATGATTATAAAAAGGGGGTTTTCAAAACTTCTTGATGTGGCTCCTGTATTACTATTTCCTAATACTTCTTTTTCTTTCACAAGAAGTATTTGAAGTTCGGAACATATATGTTGAATGGAGTATGAAGTATGTTTTTGATACTTAAACATATTTAGGGTGTTTCCAATTAAACAGGTTCGTGTTAAAGAGGTGAAGAGAACTCCAAGGCACTGCAGAAAGTGTTGCACCACCTTCCACTGCCTCCGGAGCACAGGGAACGTGTACTGTACTCCAACCAATGTTGCTGGCTCTCAGTTTCCGAAATTATTGTAGTTTTTATAGGGGGAAGGGGCATTCTATTTTAACTCGCAGTCTGTATTGCTGGTGAAGTTAAACATTTTTCCAGATGGTTATTAACTACATATATTCCTCCATGGACTGTCAATTATTTTTATTTATTGGAAGTTCCTACTCTCTAGCTGGGTCCAAGAATCTCATGGCTGGGATTATTTTGAATTGCACTAATTGACAAACTGTTTATATTCTTGGGAGCATAAACTAGGGATCAGCTACCCACTCTTTTGGTATATTGGTTTAAATAACTTATAAGACCAACCACTACCTCTACCAAATTAATTTTGAATTAGGCATATATGACTTCATAACATGATCATATACCTTAGTAGACATGAGTGAATGTTTAGGATGTAGCACTTTCAAGAAAATAAATGCAGTGATAGGTCATTGCTTTAAATAGGAGCATGAACTTCATAAATACAAACTTAAGGCTTTTGGGGATAATTTTAGCAATATATTGAGGTACATCCTTCTGTCTTCTCTTTCTCCCTATTCATCCCTTCTGCCGTGGGGTGGCATAGCTAGCTCTGAAACTCCCACATCAGGTGTTACCATCTTGCTTTCATGAGGCACGCAATCTCCAGTCCCCTAGATCAGCTGTTTCTGGCGCCCCTGAGCGCTGCTGTAGTGGGAGTTTCTCTCTCTGGGATGGTTCATCATCTTTTTGAATGAGTGCTGCTCTCTTAAGCCTACAAAAGAGAGTCATATACCTGTTGACCTCTTTGGACAGATACCAGGTATACAGTTGGTCCTGTAGGTTGCTTATTTTTTTTACTCATCACTCTTGCTCTCCTACACTGAGGAGATAAGTAATCTCTACAGATTAACTACGTACAGTTTATTATTATTTTTATAAGTACAAAGAGGAAATCATTTATTGGTGCAGTCTTGATATCATTCCAGTTTCCTTGCTGAAAACAAAATGTCATTTCTTTAAATGAAGGAAGACGTTTTATAAAAGCAAAAAGACTGACCATATTTAAATATTCTTTACTTGATTTCCTCATTTGCAGCTTCACAGTATGGAGGGCTGAAGTTTAAAAATCAGTATGTTATTTTAATATGGATTTATTACCAACTAATTTCTTACATTGGCCAGTGTGTTATGTATTAGGTAGCTTAATAATTTTCACTGAAGGAAACTGACTGGGAAAATAGTTATTCATTTTTGTTTGCTGAATTGAGAAGGATGCATAAAAAAGAAAACTTCAAAAGCTTATTTCTTTCAAAGAAGGTATGAAAACTTTACGCATAACTTCTGAATTTAAGTCTCTCTTGATGAGAAAGCCAAAGCATAATAAATTCCCTGGGTGACTTAGTTGATTAACATGTAAAGCTGTTTAAATTTTCAAATATCTTCTAAAATGTATTTCTGGGTTTTTGATGGAAAAGTTAAATGATTTCGAATGTCAGCGTGTGTCTCACAGTGATGAAATTGGTTGGACCTCCTAGGTAAAAATAAATCGTACCACGTTAATTAGGAAGCCTTGATAGAGTTGGAGCCATCATGGAGCAGATCCTTTAGGGAGTCTTGGTAGGTCATGTTTGCCAGGCATTGGGACACTCTACGACCCTCCAGTTACGTCTGTGAAGGGACAAATGAAGGCGTCCCCAGCATCGGGAGATGGAGATTTGTGCCCTGGAGTCCAGCTGTGGTTCTAGGAGGTGCCCCAAAGGACTGACATCTGCTCTTATGTCCATGATTTGGCCTTTTGAAATGAGAGAAGATTGAGAAATGAAGCTATTTTGTAGAGAATAATAATCAAGAATAATTGCAGTTTTAAGTGCACTCCTTTCTTAGTAGCTTCTAGAAACAAATATCCTGTTACTGATTTCTCTCACTGGTAGTTTATTTCACTAAGTAATACAACCTTTTAAAAATAAAAACAGAAACTAGACCCCATGGGATGTTAGGCTTAACAACTTTGTATTGTAAGAAGTAGACAGCCCTTACCTAAAATAATAGATAGGCTCTGCTAATTTATTTGTAGAACAAAACTGTGTAAATTAATGTTTGGATCACCCTAGAGGTAGGTTCTCTTAAAAATACTTCAGCTGAGTCACTGCGTGCAGTACTGTATCGTTGTGGAATGTGAAAAAGTGTGCCTGAATTCATGTGACCTGGAAATTGGGTGTTCTTATATTTGATTTTCCTCAGAGCAAGGAAAACGGTACTTATCTCCTTATGAACAGGAACGTTTGAGGATGGGTTAAATGAGCTATAGGAAGCCTCGCAGAAAAAGGTGTCATGTAAGACGTAGTTATTTTCCAAGTAATATGTGAGCAGCTTTCTTAATTCAAAGCTTCCTCAAAATAGAGATTAACAATCAAAGTTCATCTGTATACTATTGTATTTGGATTGCCTGCCAAAATTACAACTCACAGTCACTATGAGGGAAAAATTGTTCGGATTCATCAGTGTCGTAGCAAATGTAATTTAAATTCAGATTACTGGGAGCTTTATTAGGGAAGAGGCAGTGGGCTGGTGAGTTGAGCTGCTCAGTATGTCTGTTTTTCTTTGTTCTTATTTAAGGTATTGAGCAGCGGTGGATTTGGGTGGGTGTCTGTTGGATGTGCTGTTCTAATGTCAATCCCTCTTTTCTTCTCCTAGTACTGGAATTTCCCAAGGGAAACCTGTTCCATATTCTTAGTCTGCTTAGTTGAGAAGGGAATGCTTGCACCCCTCCTCTTGCTATAATGGACAAGAAACCCGTTTCCTGCCTATAGGGACTAATTGGTGGCTAAGTAGCCAATAGTGGTCAAGGGAGACTCAGTTCTTGTCATTCTCATTGGAATTACTGGAAAGGAGACTTCTCCCCCTGGAATTTCTTAGTGAGTAGTAAGCAGGATGGCCTGGTGTCAGTGGGAGCTGCCATCATCCCTGAGAGGAAGTCAGAGTTTGAGCTGGAAATACAGAATCTTGACAGCTAATCTGTTAAGTGAGCCAGTGAGTTCTCCTTTTCTGCACAATCCAGCTGGACTTGGGTTTCTGTCACTGAAATAGATCTGACTGACAGACTCTTACTAGTTTAGTGTTGGATTTACCTTCATTCTCAAAGCTAACTTTTGAAGTATGTACCATTAACTTTTTTGTCAGTAATTTATTTTTTCTTACAAGTTTTTTTTTTACCACAATAAAACAGTAAATAATTACTGAGTACAAATTGTGCAATAGAAAAAACAAGCAAATTCTTAACATCTGTGTTTATAAGTGACATTAGACTGCCCTTGTCTGGTTTGAGATTCAGGGTTACCGTGGCTCATAAAATGAGGTGAGGGAGCATTCCTTTTAACTTTTTTCCCTCTTCTGTGAAAGTATTTCTGTGAGAGTAGAATTATCTATTCTTCGAATGCATGATAAAATCATCTGTAAAACTAGTCATAGCTTAATTATTTCTTTATGTATATATTTTCTAACTTCTTAGGGTGGACAGTTAGTATATTCTCTTGAGTTACTAATAAAAGCATGCGAGATAAGAATTAGTAACCCTTTCTCCCCCCTCCCCCCCCACCTCCCGGTGCTTTTCCCATCTGTAATGATTTACAGTTTTCCCATGTGGGAATGTCAGAACTTGGAGGTACTGTATATGAAACACTTCAAGGACAGATAAGCCCTTGATAGCAGAGTATCTGGGTTATTATAGTCTATGTCAAAGAGTTGAGGGGAGAACATGCATTTTCTTTGCAAAAAAAAGAGGTCAGGTGCGCTTGGGAGCAATCATCCTGCCAGTAAAGCTACGTGAAGACGTCACCTTACCGATGTGGCCTTGCTGCTTTGGCAGTTATTACTGCTTCCAGATTTGGTCACAGCATGGGACAAAGGAATATACAGACCTCCTTCCTGCCTTTGAACAATTAGCGTCAGCGTAGCATCCTGAACGATGATGGGATATAAACAAATCAAGCAGACAGAGAACCTGGGGAAATTTGGCTTTGGGCAATTACTTAGCAATAGTCACCGGCTTTGTTGAATGTGGAGGCATTTGCGGAGTTTGACAGCATTTACTGTTTTTGAAGAGAATTTACCACATAGTAGAAGTGATGGCCCTACTGGTTATACACACAGATGGGCAACTACCAATCCAAATATCACACTGCTAAGGAGGATTAACCCGAATGGCTCTAACTGAGCCCTTGGCCTTGAGGGCCTTATTCTTCCTGTGAAGAAAATTTGAGTCAGTGTACTAGTGGTGGTAAGAAAAATATCACTATTTTAGAAATACCTTGCTTGTGTTTTTTAGTCCATGTTCTTTTCCTAATAAACCCAAATTTCCAGGCATAAAAAGAGAACACCCGACAAACCCCAAATATTCTCATTTTCGGATGGCTATAGATGGCCCTAATATTATTTAATAGTTATGTTTCTGTGAAGTTGAAAGCAAGTGGATCCTATTTTCAACTTGTAGTTGGAATAGAAGTCCCCCAGGACTCTATTTTAGGAAGTAAACGAGAGCCTCGCTTAGTGATCTTTGGGAAATGCTTAGTGGATGAAGCTTTCCGGGATTACTTGTCTTGATGTGCTTTGTTCAGTTAGCTCTATGTCAAAATAAATATTGCTTCGTTTGTGTAACTGTTTTCTCTCGCAGTTTTCTCACGAACAAAATCTCTTTAAAATATTAACATTTGATTAAATGTAGTTGAATGTTTATGGAGTTTTTCATGTAAATTGTCTAACCTTCTTTATGGCAACAAAGAGGGGCCAGTAGTAACGCTGAGACAGTTCATTGAAGAGCACTTTGAGCTCTCTATAGGTTTGGAAATGTACTTAATATTTAGGAACCCAACTTTTCAGTGTTTATCACCACACTTCTTGCAGTTAGTTATAAGGTAGCTCTCAAAAACAAGAAAATATTAATGATTTGTCAAATTATTCCTTGTTTGTGTATCTCTCTGCTTAATCCTACCAGCATCTCCATTCTTCATCAAATTGTTAAGACTTTTTCTGTCTTCTGTAAAACATTTCAAAATCACATGCAAATACAGTGGAAAATGCACAAATCAAATTGGCCATCTTGCAAGGGATGAAGGCTTCCGTGAGGTCAGTGGCAGTGGCTCAGTAAGACCTGAGTTAACACATGAGCCTGTAGACAGATGGGGGCATAACAGGAGTGGGTCAGGCACTTGTCACTTGTCACTTGTCACAAGTGTGTCACAAGTGTCACAGGCACTTGTCACTATGGGTGATGACCAGAGACACCCTTCAAAAGAGTGTGATTGAAATAGTAAAGGATTGGATGAGACTCTCAGGAAGATCAAAATTCTTGACTATTTTGGCAGAAATAATGTTTTTAAGATTTTACTGTAATGTGAAGGAAGAATTGTACAGTGCAGTTATCAGATATAAAAATAAAAGTTTTACATTATTTTATACTTACAAAAGAATATTTGTAACATAAATATCTACTCCCAAATCCCATAATTCTGTTTTTACCAGGAAAGAAAACACCATCCAGAATTTTGTGTTTTTTATCCCCTAGGGTTATTTTATGAGTAATTTTACCATAAATGTATATGTGTATATATTCACATGTCTGGTTTGGAGCTTTATAAAAATGGTATTTAACTCTGTGATACCTTTGTGATTTGCTTTCTAAAAACTCAGTATAATATTAAAAAAAAATCATCCTTTTGCTATGTAGCTCTCTATCTTATTTTTACTGTTGTATATATAATATTCTACTATATTACTGACATTACCAAGAGTTGATATGGGGCCATGGGAATTCTCATATACTATTGTATGTGAATGTAAATTGTTTTAAAACAGTTTGGTATGAACACAGAAAGCTGTTTGTGCAGTTTTGTTACCGAAACCAGCCAGTGAGGGTTCTACTGCTCAGTGCCCAAAAGGCAAAACTCTGGAGACAGAGTTCACTGGAAAGGAAAAAGAACCTTTTTATTTAATGATCATACAATTTAAAATAAAGTCAGGTTTCTGCTTCAAAGACCATATCTTTTTTTAAAAGATTATATTTATTTATTTATTTTTAGAGAGCAGGAGTAAGAGAAAGGGAGGGAAACATTGATGTGTGAGAGATACATCAAGTGGTTATCCCTTGCATGCTCCCGACTGGGGACCAGTCCTACAACCCAGGCATGTGCCTTGACTGGGAATTAAACCAGTGACCTTTTGGTTTGCAGGCCAGCACTCAATCCACTGACCCACATCAGTCAGGGCCAAAGCCCATACCTTTTAAAATATCTAAAGAAAAATAACCCTAATATCTCCTGTCAGGCCAAACCAATACTAGGCTGCACCCAGAAATTCTCTTCCCATTTAAAAGTACCATCCTGGGGAAGCGTAGGCAGCTGCAGCATGCTTCTGGTCACAGTCTGCTCAAGCGGTCCTTTGGAGTCTGTGCACACGGCTGAAGTCCTGCTCCTGGTGTGCTGCCCCTTTGGCTTCTGCCTGCCAGTCCAGCACTTGCCCCCTGTCTCTTCAGCACTGGCTCACTGGTGCAGCTGTGCTCCTTGGCAGGATGGGGTGGGGTGGCTGCTGACCGATGTGGTATATGTGCAGGGTTGGGGGCTCTGTCATGCAGGACATAGGGTCCAGTGCCGGCCTTCTGGCCACATGGTGTCCTGCACATCTGTGCATAGGTCTGAGGGAGCTGTAGCGGGCAGAGCGGCAGTGGTGTGGGGAGCAGCTATTGATGGGGCTGTACTGGAGAAGTGTGTGAGTGGTGGGTGGGTGGCTGCAGCCTTGGTCTCTTTTGGGAAGGAGGGGTGCAGGGCTTGCCATCTGGCCACGCAGCCTTCCAGGCCTGCTGGCCCAGGCCTCCCCACCTTCTGCCTTACCGGCCCGGTGCCCACTGTGCTTCTGGCCAGGCAGGATACGGAATGCTCAGAGAAGGGTGCTGGGGATGCTTCCTGATGATGGGGGCCCCCAAGGCCTGCCTGCCCAGGAACTTGAACCCCCTGTGGGCAACCAGACTAGCTAGGGGAGCAGAGAACAAAGCACCAGTGTTTCCCCCAGGCTCTACTTTTAAAGGCAGCCTCCAGAGTCCCTTGCATGTGGGAAGTAGATGCAGGGTATCTCCCTCCATCCAATCACCTTCCTAGCATGACGCATGCACCTTACTTGCCTCTCTGCTGATTCAAGTTGCTGTTGCTTTGGTTGCTGGGGCAAGGCTTGCGTGCACAGTTCTTGGCACTTCCTCCTCCTCCATTTCTGGGGGGAAGGATCCCCCTGTTACGGTTTCATTCCTAGGCAGAGATCCGTGATTTAGAGTAATAAAGTAGAATTATACATTTTATAGAATTGTCCATGACTGTTTATAAGTGTAGTATAAGGTTAAACGTATGACTTGTACCTACTACCACTAATCTGAAAGTAAAGCTGTGGAATGATGACTTGCTGTTCAAGAAGCAATTTAAATTCAAAGTATGTATCCCTCATAGTATGAATAGGCTTTAACCATAATAAAATCCCTGAAGATATCATAAGGTAACTTAGGTTAGTTTAGTGTTAGTGTATCCAGTGGGAGCTTCCCATTTGTTAAACATGGAACATGAACTTGATTTGAGAAATGCAAATCAGTGTGCTAAGATGTCTCCTTTGGAGGCAGTGTAGTGATAAGGGGAGATTCTTGGATTGGCCTGTCAAGAATTGGGATCTGTAAGTGCTCTACCTCTCAAGCCTCATCTGATCTTAACCTCTGAACATCAGTTTCACCATTGGTAGATAGGGTGGTGACATCAGACTTGCTTCCATGACTGGATGTCAGTTAAGTGAACTTGAACGTGGGAAACTGCTTGTCAGTTCCAAAGTGTGGAAGCGAGGGCCTACTGTTGCTGTTCCCACCACTGCTGTGTGAAGAACCGGGCTTTAGGAAGCGCGTCCCAGGCACATCTTTTGAACAGTTATATCAAGAGAATGTGTCTCGGTGCCCCTGTGTATGTTGCAATATTCTTTTTTTAAAGAATTCCCTGAATCCTGTGATATCCAAACTGGATTTTATTTTGATACATAAAATGATGAAGAAGCTGTTCTAGGAATTTGAGGTAATTTGTCCTCCTTCAAATGGCTTGTTTGAAACTTAGTTTAAAAGAGAGAGAAGATTCTATTTATAAACTTTGAATACTTCTTTTGTACTTTATGGAAAAATTCCCACGAATGATACAAAGCACTTTTATGTGATGAGATGCACTGGGACCTGGAGGTCGTGACCCTGTGTATCGGTATCTGATGTGATTAGTAGATACGCAGCAGCGAGTTCTAGCTCAAGGACTGGCGAAATTCTCGTACTCGACTGATATATTTGAAACTTGATTAATCATAATTTAAAAATCTTGCTGTGTGAAAGCTGGAAATCAAAAAGGTTAAAAAATAATTGACAATTTTTGCAAACTCTAGTAACAAGTAGGAGCAATACCCTTTTATAGATGACAGCCCAAAAGCTTACTGGTAAATTGTAAATAAATATTCAATATTCCCTGAATGGATGCTTGGATGAACTAATGCCTCTGGGTTAGAAACCTGGAAGTTGATGTATGAAGTGATCTGGGTACATGTGAGCATGTTTAAACTGTTGCTATGCCTCTAAGCTAAATGGAACCAATTTTACTTTAACAGATTTGGGGTTATTTCAACCTAATTTTTAGAGACATTTTGAAAATAACTATGTGGTGAATGGTGATGCCACTGGAGTATTTCCTGTGTTTTGTCCTTTCTTCATTTTTAATTTCTTCCTCTTCTGCCCAAAGTGGTGTCTCAGGATTCAGAACAGAAACCAAGTAAGTTAAGGAAGTAGACACTATATATAAAGAAAATAACTGGCTTTTTTCTAAATTTTTATTTAAAATGTATAGTCAGCATTTTTGAGGAGTCTCATCCATTCAGTTGACTCTCTACACAGATACTTGTGGCGTCTTCCTAGTAAAATTTCTGACGGTCATTTGGCTATATATTTTTAATTATAGCCAGTACAAAAAAAAACAGACAAAAGCATATATTCATAGATTTTCCTTCCATGACTATATTTTCTTAGCTTCAGGAGAATATTAAATCATTTACTAAAATTATTCCTTATTGGGCTTTAGCTTTTGCTATGTCCAGGGTTTCTTTGGAGAGCCTTCAGTGGCAAATTGCCAGTTAGGAGCCAAGTGTGCACCTATAGAAAGGGACATTTCAGTTTGAGGGTGTGGTACAGTGAACAGTAAGGAGCGTGGGGTTTTGTGTCTGGCAGGGGAGTTCAGTTTTCACCCCTGCCACTCGGCCGCAGTGTGATCTTGGTCTCGTTTGTGCGCCTCTTTGAGTCTTTATTTTCTCACCTCTGACAGAACGGAGTACATTTTTCATTGTACTGAATGTTAAGGGAGATACTGTTAGAAAGGGCTTGCCGCGTACGTCACGATGCTTGGTTAATGGCTCACGGCTTGTTACTAACGAGGTGTGTGCCTGGTCAGGTAGGAGAAATAGCACAGCAGTGGGGGTTAGGCCAAGAGTAGTGTTGCTAGGAATGGACATGGGTCCTCGAGGAGACACACGCAATCCAAGCCATGGCCATCCAGTCCTCAAGAGATTCCATTAAGTATTAGCTTGTATTCCTGTCCCACCTGTTAGAATGACCTTACTACCAGTGGGGGTTCATAGAAGGCTGTCACGTTTTCCTAGCCACTGGGGACTCCTCAGTTCTTGCTTTGCTGAGGTCTGGATCTGTTGCATGTTGTGTCTCCTGCTCGGCTGCGGTGACCTGTTGGTTTCCCAGGGCCCCACTGTTGTTAGTGATGTGTACGCAGACTGTAATGAAGGTTCGATGTGAGTGAGGGGTTCACCGTGTAACAGAGCAACAGCCTGAAAGTGGACCCTCAATGTCAGTCTTTAAAAATCTCTCAGCTATTGCTCCCCTGGGAAATGTTAATTGATTGTTTTGTTCTCCTCTACTCAGGTCCTGGCATTCTGCCACATGGCTGGGCATCTCTTTCCTGTCCGCTCATTCATCCTGGTTCTCCCGAGTGCCGGTGCAGTTCTACTGCAGGGTAGAGAAGTGTTCTGAGCTTCATCACATACACAGTACCAGCCTGTCCCCCAGCACTGCTTTTCCTTAGCGGGGTGCTGTGGCCACTTAACCTTCCCCCCACCTCCCTATTAAACAGGGCATTATTTCCTTTGATAAGAACTGAGAGATTGAACACAGGGGTGAAGACGAATCAAGTCCAGAATTTCTAGAATATGAGACTAGAAGACGAGTGCTGCCTACAGTGCAGGTGGGAAAACTGGTGAAGGACATTGACTTGGTGGTAGAGGGGACAGTAGCCTGAATATGCAGGAACTCTTCACCGTATCTGGCATTTTCATCAGGCTAGATTTGGAATAATTACCTCCATAAAGAAATGAGCTAAAAAGTGCAGCCGTGGAAGGGCAAACAGAAGCAAAACCCTTGGATACTCCTTGTGGTTCCTCTAGGAAGGAGGAATGATGTGCTTGGGACTAAGTTGAAACAATATAGCCAGGGATCAGTCACCAGGCATGTGTTTGGCCAGTCTTCTGGCTTAGGGGGGGATGGACACAGGGTAAGGCCCTGAGTCAACACCACCTTCCTTCTTCTTTACGTTCAGTCTTTGAAAAGAGGAAGCTAAGGGAGGCGTCGTAAACCTTAGTTCATTGGCATTCTTTCCAGGAAGGTGTGAGTATGTAGTCACAAATAAGAGTGTGTTTGTTATGATGTTCTACGAAATGTACAGTGAAAAGTGTGTGGCCTGAAGGCAGAAGGAGGGGGCCAGTCAAAATCAGAAGGTCCTCAGACCTCTGATGTTGCAAATAGGTACAACGCTGGAGCATTTCCTGTACCAGCATTGAAAGCCCAGACACAGAAACTTCTAAGCCTTTCTGATCCAAAGCAGCAAGAGGCTTTTAACTCTAAAGCTGTCATACAGTTGGAGGCTGCAGAGCCTTAGCTGACAGTGTCAGTATGCAACCTCAGTCCTTGTCACTCCCCAAGAATTCTTGCATAGTGTGAAGTCAAGGATGCTGAGACCCACTGAGCTCTGGAACTTTATTCTTTTCTTTTTTAAATTTAATCTTTATTTTTTTCATTACCATTTGGTCCCCTTAAATTCCCCTCTCCCCAGAAATCACCACATTGTTGTCCATGTCCATGAGTCCTTTTTCCTTTTTGCTCAATCCCTCCACCCCATCACCTCCACCCTCCCCACTACCTGTCATCCTGCTCTCTGTCTATGTATGAGTCTGTCCCGATTTTCCTTGTTCAGTTTGTTCATTGGATTTCACATATGAGTGAAATCATATGGTATTTGTCTTTCTCTGACTGGCTTATTTTGCTTAGCATAATGTTCTCCAGGTTCATCCATACTGTCGCGAAAGGTACAATTTTCTTTCTTTCTTTTTTTTATGGCCGAGTAGTATTCCACTGTGTGAATGTTCCATAGCTGTTTTATCCACTTGTCTCCTGATGAACAGTTGGGCTGCTTCTATATCTTGGTGATTGCAAATAGTGCTGCAATGAACATAGGGGCGCTTATGTACTTTTGAATTAGTGTTTTGGGTTCCTTCGGATATATTCCCAGAAATGGGATCACTGGGTCAAAAGGCAGATACATTTTTAATTTTAGAGGTCTCTCCATTCTTCTTGCCTCTGCACCAGTCTTCATTCCCACCAACAGTGCAAAAGGGTTCCCCACATTCTCCACATTGTTGTTGACTTATTAATGATGGCCATTCTGACAGGTGTGTGATGGTGTCTCATTGTGGTTTTAATTTGCATCTCTCTGATGACTAGTGACATTGAGTGTCTTTTGATATGTCTATTGGCCATCTGTATGTCCTCTTTGGGGAAGTGTCTATTTGAGGTCCTTTGCCCACTTTTTAATTTGATTGTTTGTTTTTTGGGCATTGAGTTTTGTAAGTTCTTTATAAATTTTGGATATTAACCCCTTATCAGATGTGCCAGCAAAAATGTTCTCCCATTCTGTGGGCTTTTTATTTTGTTGATGACTTCCTTTGCTGTGCAAAAACTTTATAATTTGATGTAGTCCCATTTGTTCATTTTTTCGTCTGTTTTCCTTGTCTGGGGAGATATAGCTGATAAAATATTGCTACGAGCAATGTCTGAGATTTTGTTGCCTATGTTTTCTTTTAGGACTTTTGTGGTGTTGGAGCTAACATTTAAGTCTTTGATCCATTTTGAATTTATTGTTGCTTGTGGTATAAGAAGGTGGTCTAGTTTCATTTTTCTGCATTTATCTGTCCAATTTTCCCAACACCATTCATTGAATAAACTATCATTAGCCCATTGTATTTGTTTGCTTCCTCTGTTGAATATTAATTGACTATAAAAGTGTGGGTTTATTTCTGGGCTCTCTATTCTGTTCCATTGATCTATGTGTCTGTTTTTATGCCAGTACCATGCTGTTTTGATTACTATGGCCTTATAGTATACTTTGATATTATTAGGTAGCATGATTCCTTCAACTTTGTACTTTCTCAGGATCGCTGTTGCTATGTAGGGCCTTTTGTGGTTCCATATAAGTTTTTGCAATATTCGTTCTAGTTCTGTGAAATACATCCTTGGAATCTTGATAGGAATTAAGTTGAATCTGTAGATTGTTTTGGGTACTATGGGCATTTTCATGATGTTAATTCTTTCTGTCCATGAACACAGTATGTGCTTCCACTTTTGTATGTTCTTCAGTTTCTTCAGCGACTTACAATTTTCAGAGTACAGATCTTTTACACTTTTGGTTAGATTTATTCCTAGGTATTTTATTCTTTTTGTAGCAATTGTGAATGGGATGGTTTCTTATTTTCTCTTTCTGTTAGTTCATTATTGGCATATAAAAATGCAATGAATTTCTGGATATTAATTTTGTAATCTGCTCTTTGTTGAATTTACCAATTCTAATAATTTCTTGGTGAAATCTTTGGGGATGTCTGTGTACAGTATCAGGTCATCTGTAGATAAAGACAGTTTTACTTCTTTCTTTCCCATTTGGGTGCCTTTTATTTCTTCTTCATGTCTGCTTGCTGTGGCTAGCACTTCCAGTATTATGTTGAATAAGAGAGGTGAAAGCAGGCATCTCTGTCTTGATCCTGATTTTCAAGGGAATGCTTGTAGTTTTTTCTGTTGGGAGTAATGCTGGCAGTGGGTTTGTCATATACGGCCTTTATTATGTTCCCTCTAATCCCGCTTTGCTGAGGTGTTGAGACACACTGAGCTGTTGAATATTTTTCTTTTCAATTAAAAATCTTGTTTGATAATCTATCCCTTTTTTGAGTTCTCTCTTTAAATAAATTCATTATTCCTTTTCATTCTTTTTGTCTTTTGACAACATGGTTTGGAGGCCCAGTGATCTGAACCGGATGAGAAAAGGGTGAATGTGATGACAGGCTACTTTTTACGGAGCCTGGAGGAAGGAGCGAAGTTAAGAGTAGCTGACATACGGGCTGACACGGACTTAAGTTTCCATACCTATGCATTTAGTGTGTGCTGAAATACTATGATACAAAAGAGTGTATGGGCAAAATGTAGTAGTCTGTCAACAAAGTGCCCTTGAGCATTTATGCCCTTTAAAAAAACCCCTGCTCAGTAATGTTTGTTGTCAGAGAAAAGAAAAAAACCAGCCAGGTGTTTTTTGTTTTTGGTTTTTTTTTAACCAGCAGAATGAATTTATTCAGTAACAGCAAAGAATTGCAATTCAGGGCAAGCAAGCTATAGCAAAAACTATAAGCAAGTGCAACACACAAGGAGAGGAATGTTGCTTTGTAGAGAGAACGGTGGAGGTTGAGAGGGGTTGTTTCGGTTGTTTTGAATGAGACTCTATCGGAGGAAAAAGTGAGCGTTCAGGGCGGTCATGGTTTCTTATTGGCTGGGTTGCTGGGCGAGGCCGGAATCTTTTTCTCCTCATGCTGGTGAACTGAAGTAGTGTGATTTGCAAGATGTGTCTCTTCCTGGTGAGGTCCTTAATTGACCGTTCTTCCAGTTCAGTTACAGGGTCTGTAACTGATGCTCCCCCTTCTACCCCTATAAGATTATTTTAAATAAGGTTTCCTTTTATTAATTTTCACATTTCACTGGGGTTTGGTGATAGTGCAACTGTAGATACGTGTTTCACTCTGCTGTCTTCAACAGGTCACTTTTATCATTAAAATACATGTATAGTTACCCATTTATTTTTCTGCCTTCATGTACTGATGTGAAGAATTGCACTAATACTTTTGCTGTAACTAAATGAATATTGCACCTGCAAATAAAGTCAACAGAAGTACATGGTGATATATTAATATACTGCTAGAGTATATTTGCAAGTGGTTTATTTTTGTACTTGTCTTCATGAGTGAGATTGGGCTGTGGTTTCCTTTTTTTAAGCTGTATTTGTCAGAGTTATGCCAGCATCATAAAATTATTTGGGAAGCTTCTGTGTTCTTTGGAACATTTTATTTGACACAAATATCTGTCCCTTGGGTTTATAGGACTTTATCTATGTAATCATGTTGGTCTGACTCTCTTCAGAAGGTATTTCATTGACAGCTTTTTATTGCTTTTGTGGCTGTTCATCGGTTCAGTTTTATTTTTCCTCCTTAAGCATAGTTTTTTTCTTTGGTGGAGTAATTTATTCTTTGAGTGTTAAAAATTTATTAGGATAAAGTGGAGAAGAGTTTTTTCTTCTAACTTGAAAAATCTTTGTCATATTTCTCTGTCCCTTTATTATTGAATTCTTTTGTTTGTTTGTTTGTCTCTAACAGACTTGAGCTGGGTATAAAACACTTCCTCACGTTCTCAAAGGGCTGTCCTTGGGCGGCAGGGACCAGAACCACGGGGGTGGTAGTTTAAAGCAGTTAGTGCTGGGGTGTCCCTGCAGTCGAGTCATTATGTTTTTAATCATTTCCCTGAGTCATCTCTAAGTACAGACATATTGAGAACTACTAGTCTAGAGGTTTCTCTTTTTCATGTACTTCTGTTTCATAACAGTTCTTTTTGCATGTATTAACCAGTCTCACAGTGTTATTTTTCTATCTTCTAATTAGTTTCTAACTTGATTTTTATTTCTTTTTTTTTTCTTGTCATATTTCTAACTTACGTTTAAATGCTTATTTATCTAACCTTTTCTACTTTATAGTGCTTAGAACAAAAGCATTTTGTTATAAATTTGCCTCTCATTACTACTTGGCAACAAAGAATAGGTGTTAATTTCATCATTATTTTCTAATGTATTCTTTTTTGGTTTTGACTTACTTTTAATTTTTGAAAGATTTTATTTATTTATTTGTAGAGAGAGGGGAAGGGAGGGAGATAGAGAAGGAGAGAAAGATCATGCATGGTTGACTCTCACATGCCCCCTACTGGGGACCTGGGCCACAACCCAGGCTTGTGCCCTGACTGGGAATTGAACCAGCGACCCTGTGGTTCACAGGCTGGCACTCAATCTACCAAGCTACACCGGCCAGGGCTATTTTCATCGTTTCACAAAGTAATATTTAACTACAATTTTTTTACTTATACATTTAAAATGTATGGTTTAAATTCATTGTGATAAAAGAAAGTTATCCTTTTTAAAATGTGCCGAAGTTTTTCTCTTTTGTTATAATACAGGATTATTTTTAAAAGTACTCCCTACCAATGACAGCTGTACATTTTTGAGAGTGTGAAAAATACACTCTCAAATACAGGGTGGGGCAAAAGTAGGTTTACAGTTGTTCTTATGTATAATGCAATGATTAATAACTAATGATACAAGAATAAAATGTTTTGCATACTCATAACTGTAAATCTTACCTTGTGTATATTCATTAAAGCAAACTTGTCAGTTGTAATATTCAAATTCTTTGAATACCCATTTCTTTTTTCTGTTTAAGCAGGAAAAATAATGTATGTCAATGTTTCCTACCGAATTACATTCTTGACACAGTCCTTAGCTTTGTTCACAGAACAGATTGCATATGTGTGTCTCCTTCCCCTTTCCCCCGCCGTACACACACACACCACTGTATCTATCTCTGTATCTTCACTTGTATTTTCTCTTCATTCTAAGATACTGTCTTTAAATATAGGAGTATAAATCACATATACTGTGCTGACTGACGTATTTGTATCTTTTTCTCTCATGTAGTTGGATGCTGTAGATGGATTTGTTTTTTTTTTTAATTATTTGAGAAGAATGCATCTTTTTCCAGGAATACTTACCTTAAGTTTTTAAAGAACATGAACATGTATTTTTCTAGTAATTTATTAGCACAAAGACAGCAATATCCTTTTTTAAAATTGACAATATTTTCTCTGTTTTACTTTTATTACTCTTTTATTTCTTTTGGCACATTATTATTGCTTCTTTTTATGTTTTCCTTGATTCATGTTTTTTAGAAATTACTTGTGCCTTTTACATTACTCCTTTTTGGGGACCACATTTACAGTACCCCCTTATTGATTTCACCTTTATATTGGCTCCACATGTGTGTGCATATTGTCCTTACATGCAGACACGTGAGGACCCTTGTGTATCTGCCACTGTGTGCTCTCTTCCTCATGAATGAACTGCTTGTCAGATATGTTACTGAGTTACAATACTGCTTCTTTGGCCTCTGGGAAAGTCTGAAGCCAGTGTGATGCTCTCTCTTTTTTGCGTGTGATTTTAAAATTTTCTTCTTGATGATTTTAGGAGTTTTAAAATTCTTATACTTAAAAGAAGAACTAGGACATGGCCGGACTTGGGTCAATCTTTATTACTTTTGCCTGGTACTGAGTATTACCTGGTCTCATCCTTCAGTTTTTTATCAGCTTGTGGAAGTTTCTTCCCAGCAAATGTTTGATATTTTCACCCTTTTCATTTTTTTGTCCCTTGTAAGATTAACTGTAGGTCGATATCTGTTCTTTCTCCTATACACTCAGCTTTTCTTTCTTCTTCATCTGAGTTTTCTTTGTCTTTTGTTTTGGAGGGGGGATGAAGAAAGTGTTTTCTACTTATTGATTCTACTGTTTATTTCTTCTTGTGAGGATTTAAATTCTGCTATTGAATTTGCATTTTCAGTAAAGAAACCCAGCTATTTCCTAAAGAAACCCAGCTACCTTTAGATACTGCTCCTTCCTCAGCTGTTCCTTCCTTGTTCTTCACAAGAAACCCTCATCCATTCTCAGGTATCTTGTTTCCCAGAGGCCACATTTTCTCAAGTCCTGAGAATACAACAGTGAGTTTAATAATTTTTCAAGAATAAGCTTTTCTTCATATTGTTGTGTGTTTTCAATTGCTTCATGTATAGTTTTTTTCCTAAGTCAGCTTTGCAAGTGAAGAGGGCTGTTCAGAACCGGAGTTTGCCTGCCTGTCTTGCAGGATTACCGAGAGAGTTCTTACAGAACTTGTGCTGGGGTGCTGGTTGATAAAAATCAGCTGTGCAGGTCAGGTCATGTGGAGATTCTACAAGTTAAAGGGGGAAGCAGAGAGGAAGTTGGAGCTCTACAAAGTCCAGCAGAAGCCTTTTGTGTCTGCTGTCCTCCCCTCTGCCATTCAGTGTACCTGTTGTGCCAGAATTCACACTTAATGCCCGCGTTTTTGCTTTGAACGCAGTGCCAGGTTTGTGCTGCGGCTGTGTCTAAGCCCCTTTCTGGTACTTCAGCTTTTTAGAGAGGGACAGGGCCCCAGCACACTTGATTTTTGTGTGTTGTGGAGGCTGTGTGGGCCTTCTCGCACAGCTGCTCTGAATTACGCTGAATAGTGTGTGCCTGGTCTCCCGTGGCCTGTCCACACTTCCAGCTCCCCACCCTGCACATTAACATGTGCGGGTGGAACTCTGCCAAACACGTTTTGTTTACTGCCTAAAATACTGTATAATTTTCTGGTAAGGTGGCCAGTTTTTTAGGGCCTTAATGTCTTTTTAATTAGGTTACATGTGTAGTATATCCAGGAAATTCCTTAGTTTCTGGCATCTTGATAGGTGTGCTTCCTTCGTTTGTGGGGTTGATGCTGGGTTTTCTGCAGTTGTATGCTTATTGGCTGTCACGGTGGAGGTTCTGGGAGCTCTAGTTTTTATGTGTATGTATCTAGGATCAGAACCAAGTGAGAAAGAGAGTGCAGGGATCCAATGGAGATAACTCTCTCCTCAGCGACTGATAAAGCTGTCCTGAATGTGGCATAGATCGTGATGATTGGGAATGCTAGTACTTTCCCCTAATAAGACTTTTACGCATCCAGACACAAGCAGCATGGGCAATCAGAGACACTCTCTTCCGAGGACAGAGTCGGCCTAGCTGCTGAGACCTAGAGAACGTACCAAAATATGTGATCTCTGTAAGCGGGTTGATCCCAGAGTGCCAGGGAGGGCCTGAAACAGCCCTGCCCAGCTAAGCCCCCAGGCCACCATCCCGTGGGCCTCTCTTTTTCTCTCAGGAGGACCAGCTGAGGGGCTCTGAGAGTCTGGCAGTATTACTCATAGCAACGTAGCATGTAGAGGTTGAGTACAACTGCTGAACAATTAAGATGAGGACCTAGAAGTTGCATATATGTTCAAGGCATCATCTTTCCTATATGTTTCTGGAACATAAATGTGAGAAGTGATACAAGAAACACTTATTTTTCATGGTTATCTGAGTTTGTTTTCTTTTAATATAGTTCTCAAAACCTGGAGAGCCAAGATGCCTATATTTTGACTTCTTATTGAAAAATATATATGTTACCCTAAGTACAAAATTCTACTACTAGAATTTAATTTTGTGTGTGGATGTGAATCCCATTAGAATTTAAGTATCCTTGAGTAATTTATTATTATACTCTTAATAAAATGCCTAACTGCAAGTCAAATTATGACTTTTACTTGAGTTTGCCTAGGAAATAATAAACTTTACAGTGTGAAATTCAGTATCCCACTTAATATAACTGTAGTAAATGATTAGGCAATGAAATTTCTTAAACACATGCATTTGATGAATTAATTTGCTCCTAGTACCTATTGGCCAATGGTTTATAAGGATATCTGAGGGATTTAGGGTTTCAGATTTTCAGATACATTTTACTTTATTACAGAATATTGGAAGAACTGAGCTCTCTAGTTTAGTTCAGCAAAACTTTTCTGTGTGAGGGTTCAGTCGTGTCCTTCCACACAGTCCAGCCTACGAAGAGGATGCGTTGATCCTCAAAGCAAGGTAAATATGGTCAATCCAACCACTTAGCTCTAAAAGAGCCACCCCTGGAGCCTTCTTGCACTGAAGTCATTTTTTCATTTGTGTAAGAAAAGCCAAGGGTGACATTGATTTGCCACTGAGCACTTAATCTAAATGAGCCCTTCTCTCTTTACTCACTCTGCTTACTTTAGATGCAACCATGACGATTATCTAAAATTACCTTACTAATTTATTTTTTTCCATTGTCTGTCTACTCTATCAAAGTATAACTTGTTCCGGAGCAGGTGACTTAAATGTCTGTCCCCCAGAGTACTCCTAGCTGGGCGAACAGTAAAGGGTGGTGGGACGCAAGAAGTGCCTGGAGCACTTGTCCTTTAGGGCAGAGATCAGGAGTCCTTCTGCAGGATCTTGCCAGAGGACATCTGCTTGATACATTCCGTATCTTCTATTTTCCTTTTAACTGAATAAGTTAAACATTTATAAATTGGGTTTCAAATAAAAGCCTGAATTTCTGGCTTCCATCGAAAACCTGAAGGAGCGGGCAGGCATGGCCCCGTGCCACTATGCTGCATCGGCAGCAGGAACTGAGTTGTGGTTGCTGTACATCAGACAGGATGCCTGTATTGGTTGATTGATGTATGGATTGATTTTAAACCTTCTGGGTCACTGAGGGCTTTTGAGTTTGTATGGTTGTTTTCAAATTTATCTTATTATAAAATGAGAAAGAGTAACGGTAAAGCTTAAATGCAATGCTTTTCTTTGACAACAGTACAAATTATGTTGACATATGGGTAAGACAAAGGTAAACAATTGAGCAGGACAGAGATGTTAGGCATAAATAAAAAGGAACAATAATAGAAAGTGGTAAGTGCTATTTTAGTGGAATTTCATCATACCTGCCATTTAATTTACATGAATTGAAATATGTAAGATGGTTGCAAAAGACAGAGAGGACAGCTGGAAAGGAAGCAGGTAGTTAAGGGAGAAAGTTCGGTGAGTTGAGAAAGGGGGAAGAGTGCAGATGGGAAGAGGAAGGCGCTGTTGTGTGGGTTCTGCCTGTTCAGCCTCCAGGGTTTCATTGGAGTCAGTGTGATAGGGTTGTAATTGAATCTTCTTCCGTTCCTGCCGTTGGTCTCATTTATCTTGTGCCGCTCCTTCTACTGCTGTCTATTAGAAGTTTAGATGTGAATTTTTCTTACGTCATGGCCAAATCCCCTACTGTCTTTGGTGTTTAATTGAATAAATAGGAATTCGTTTCCAACTTGGGAGAAAGGTTGACTAGACTCAACTTAGAAATTACTGATCTTTTTAATAAGATAATATTGACTGATTTTGATTAAACTATATTTTTACCTTATATGCTTGACCTAACCCCATGCCACTTTTTTTTTTTTTTTTTTTGGTATAGTTAAATTGCTGTGACCAGCGAAAAGAGGTCTGACTTCTAGGCTGTAGGATCTGGAAATGTTTCAGAGAGGAGGTAGCATTTGTGTGGAGACTAAGGATGGTTGAAGTCGAGCACCATCTGGGCCTGTGTTATCCTGTGTGATGGCTACTAGCCACATGTGACAATTAAAATTAACTTAACTAAAATGAAATAAGGAATCCAGTTCTCACTTGCACTAGCCGCATTTCCAGAGCTTGTAAACTGTCCTGACTAGTGGTTATCAAGTGCAGAACATTTCTGTCGGTGCCAAACGTTCTCCTGTCCACTGATGGTAGACGTAGGAGGGAAGCAGTTTGCGTCACGGCAGGAGGTGGAAAAGTTGTGACTTCTCTTAAGGGACACAGTGAATAGTTAACTTAGAGTAATTTCTGTCTTTCTTCCGAACACCCAATACGTTTAACTCCCCCCCATCCCTGCCCATATCAAAAGCTAAGCCAGATAATGCTAATTTCCCAAGAAATTCTGAAATTTTACAACTATTCAGATTCTGTCCTGGTTCCTTGTTTTCATTCATAAACTGTGGAATTACGCAGCTATAGATATAAACCAGAAGCCAGTGCTGGGGTAGCAGAGATATCCCTTTCCTAGGTATAGAAGATAGAGGCAGGATAATTACTAATTCCTTTAGAAATTGTTCTTGTATATGTATTTTTTTACAGACAAAGATTTGAAAGAAGCTGTTTTTTGTTTGTTTTTAATTGTGGTTTGCTATTTTGATGTATATGTAGTTTATATATATATTTTTCTTCATATAATTTATATGCCATAGTTGTTTTGTTTTGGTTTTGGGTTTTTTTTGTTTTTTGTTTTTTTGGATGGAAAAATGGAGCCCAAGTGAAAGTGTTATATATTGCTTTGCTGCATCTAAACTTTCTCCCACCTCACTTCTCTTCACAGTTACTTCTGGGTTAGTTATACTGGTTGTCAGCAGGGACTACCAGCCTCTATGTCTTTTTGGCAGTTTTAGAGTCTTGTTTCGAATTATATACAGTCATAAGCTTGACAGTGATTTGTTACTGCTCAACCTAATGTTCTTTGATTGTATTGCAGTTTGTGGTGAAATATCTGTTGATTTGTGATAAATAATTAATATTGTTTGGACTTTTGGAGTTTCCTAGGTGGTGGTTTATGTCCTGAGGACTAAAGAAAATTTGTCTAGCACGTAATTTATCTCCAGCAAAATGAGGAGGGATATTTCTTTAGCCAGGATATGGATGCTTGAGTCCTAAAGGAGCCCCCAGAGACCTCCCCCCCTGCCATTTTCTTAAAGCAGATGTTACTTTTTTCTCCTGGTGGTTTGAGAGATTAGAATTTTAAGGAAGATTTTTCTGTGCCAGAATGAAAAGAGTAATCCATGGTTGCATTGTGAGCTATGTAAATTTACTTTTTTAAATGGATGGAATTGCCATGCCTGTGGTTAGGAAGGACACCTCTTTCATCCAGGATATGTTTAACTTTTTCCTGCTCTTATTTTATTTAAGATATCAAGACAAATAAAGAGAAACAAAGGGAAGAAGTAGGTTTATTCATCAATTTATAGGTTTATGCTATTAAAAAACATCCCAAAATAACAATGGCCTTAATGTTACAGAAGTTTATTTATTTGTCTTTCACATAAAAATTCCTGTCTAGGGCAGACAGAGCTTCTTAAAGAGAGGGATTTCCTCAAAAAAATCTGCAAGTCTGGGCCGTCATCTCATGTCTCAGGTGGCTGCCATGCCCCCCAGCATTCTGTCCTCCTTCTGGGCAGTGCCAGCAAGGAGGGAGGGAGTGACACCCATGCTCCTTCAAGGGCAGGGCCTGGAAGTTGACCACATCAATTCTGCTGGGTCTGTTTGTTGGAATTTCATCGTCTGGCCACAGCTAGCTAGCACAGAGTTCTGAGGAACCGTCTTTGGGTATTCGTGTCCTCTGCCCAAGCTGAGTGTTCCATTCTGTTTGAACGAGAGGAAAAGTATACGAGGGAGGAAGTTGCTCTGCCACAAACCAACTGCTTGATTTCCATCTAACTTTCAAATAAATTATGACTCTTGACATTGGTAAGAGTGACACCAAAATGCCATTAGTAAACAGGATTTTATTTTAGGGTTTATCTTGCAACTAACAAAATAATCTGAAATTAATGACAAGGAAAAAATTAGCGCAGGTGCTGCCTGTTTTGTAGGGCGCACACTAAATGAACAGGTGGAAGGGGGATCCCCACGCTCAGGAGGCGTGGGGAGGGCCGTGAGAGGCCACCCCATGAGGGTGCAGAGGGGAGGCAAGTGAAGAGAGGACGTGTGCGGTGAAGCTAGCTGACTTTCAGCCCTCTGAAGTACATGGCATTCGAGGTAACTAATAATGGTCACTGAAATTTTTTCCCAATCTCAAAAGAAAAATATTTTTACTGGAGAATAAAAATGTTCAGCTTGAGGCTGGCCTTCGTCTCTAGCAGCAATAAAAGCCTGTGATATATAATGATGCTCATATTTCTTCCTTTCTCAATAGCACTGTGGTAGGGAATGTAAATGTACCAAGTCGTATCTAGTGGAAGGAGACAAAATTCAGCTCGTTTCCCTTGTAGGCTTGGTTTGATTTTTCTCTGACACATTTATACTCTTTCAATTTCTGTAGTCTCTAGTTGAAGGCTTGGCAGATTCTCATTTTTTGAGAGGATTGTGTTTTCTCCTTTGAAGAGGAAACATAATGAAGGAAAACCTAGAAATGGGATGTCTGTGTGTGTGTGCATAAAACCAAATTTCTGGTTTTACCAGGAGAATCAAGCGTGTGTATATATAGAGTACCCCCCTGAATTGACGCAACTTTGGCTGAATTTCCAGTGATACCTAAATACCGGTATTAGCTAATGTATGTTAGGGATATCTTGGCTTACTCATGTTAGCATTTCCAATAGTGCCTTTATATGTAGATCTTACACACGCACACACACACACACACAAACATATGCTAAACATAAGATGGCGTGGAGCAAAATGAGAAAAATGCCAGTGAGGGCCTTTCCTGACGGTTCTGGGCATTGCCAGACGGCGAGGGGCTGGGACTGGTCCCCAGGGAGCGGTGGCCTAGCATCCTGTTTCCATTCTGGGCGTGTGCTGGGTTGGGAATCACCTGCACATTTAAGTTTTGTTCATTTCCTGCTGGGGATTTAATTTGGACACAAAAATCTGCGTCATGTTAAACAAGCTTTAAAAAGCATGCCTTAAACTTCCTTGAGAGCAGGAGCCAGCCACCATTCTCGGCTTTGTGGTCCTCTGTTCCTGTGTTGCGCAGTGAAGGGGTGCCGTGTTGGACCGGTTCTGTGCCGTGCGTCCCCTCGGGGCTGTGTGACCAGACGTTCCAATAACAGGGAAAGTGCTGTGTTCACTGTAGTGAGTTAGAGCTGGAATGCCTTTATCATTTACTGTCTAATCTAGAGTATGTGTGAGAGTGCAAGGGGACATAATTAATAACTGTACCAGAACAGCACACATGAACTTGTATTTTCCTGAGAAAGGGGCACATGGGGCTCTCCTGCTTGTAGCAATCAATATACCAGCTGGTTGGTTATTGACTTAGGTGAAATACATTTTTCTGTTTAAAATATTTTTCTTTTTTACAGCAAGGCAGTGAAACAAAGGAATCAAAGTGAAATGTACTAAGAATGATTTCCTCTTTCCATACTGTGTGTTTTCTAAAAGAAATCTTTAGAGGATGCATTTATTTTTTGTTTTGTGGTCATCTTTACAAAGGATTCACAATGTTCCACTCTCGTGTGTCCAAGTCCAAGTTTCTTCAGCTGCTAAACTGTTAATCTTATATTGAATCGTACTGAGGATTTTCCAATAAAATGTTCTGGAAAGTATTATTTAAAATGTCTTTCTTAAGTTCTTTGATGTTTCCTTGCTCACAAACTGCCAGTTGCAAATTTTTATATACTATCTCATTCCAAATGCCTTTTCTTGGATTTGCATCTCTTCACAAATTGCATCCATTTCCCACTCCCCAGCTGAATGTTTTGCTCCTGCATATCCATCTTTTCTCAGTCTCTTGAATTGTCAATGTCCATACTGTTTCCATTGTTTTTCAATGGAAACAGCTGTTTTCTCCCTATCCAGACCCTTTCCATTCTTCAACACTTATGTCAAGGCTGCTTTCTCCATGGGTGTTGTACCGTCTAGGAGAAAGTGCAGCGATAATGAGTTTACAGTAGAGTCCCAGATTCATCATTGGGAAGAATCGGATGACCTGGGATGGGACTCAACTTTGTTTTCCATAAATTGGGTATAATATAAATCACTTCTTCACCCAAATGCAAGGATTAACCTTGGTACTACATGGAAATTACTTTATAAATTATAAAATAATATATAAATCTGCATAATTATTATTCCAGGTTCTTGCTTTTGGTTAGATTTTGTTTGTGTCTTCTACTTATTTTATGTATAGTAGCCTTACCACCCCAACACTCTTCTACATAACTTAAGAGCAAAAATGATATCTTAAAATGTTTCATTATCCCCCAGCCATTCCTAGAGAGCTGTGGTGGGCACATTGTTAAATATTGAGCATTCTAGGTCTATCCAAAATATTATCTCTTCTTTAGCTTTATCCTTCTGAAGAAGTTTGAAATAAGACTTGGTAAGTATTAAACTGGAGAATTGCTTTTATTGTGGTTGTCAGTCATTTAGGAATTCTTTCACAGCCTGACACTCCAAGGCCGAGTAGCTCTCTGAGCAAACAGTGTGGCTGCGAAGGACATTCCAGACAGAGAGCATACACGAGCGAGACAATGAATCCTAACATCGTGGGATGGTAGAAAGGGTAAGGAAGTTTGGAATGGTTACAGAGCTGGGTGATGAAGTTGGTAGTGAGAGCTGCTGAGGTGGGAACGATTGGCAAAGGCCAAACGCTGATGGGCTTATTGTAACCTTGCCAGTGGGAAAATACTGAAGGATTTCAGTCTGAAATGTTAAGTATCAAATAAGATCTATCAAATACATTAGTCTAATGCAGTCACTTACAGAACACAGCAAATAAGAATGTTTCATATGATAAGCCTTTCACATGTAACTCACATTTGTTACAGTTTAGAAACTTGATATTCAGGGCACAGCTGTGCATTGTAAAAACTACCAGGATAAGCTTATGAGTAATATCTCTGTTATTCAGAAAGTGTATGCTAGCAGGTATAGTTATACTGTGATCCAGAAAGTAAAGATGTGATCATAGATGGGAGATCGTAGCAATGTCATTTAGCAGAGCAGTTAAACAAACAGCCATGTTATGATGTGACATGTCCTAATTCTAACATTAATGGAGTCTCGTTCATTAGATTTCTACTTCCACAGTAGGGGTTGTTCCTTTAAAGATGGATGTTCTGTAGGTTATTTTCTGTACCATTTATTTGTGAATATTGAATTACAGTAAAGATTATTTTTACTATTTGCTCAGCTTTTTCTTTGTCTCTCAGCACACCCTTACCCACTGTAAGATTGTTACTAAATGGAGTGAAGCGCAGTGCAGTGGACCCTTGAGCATGCAGGCAGGGGCCCTGGCAATTGAAAATCTGCTTATAACTTTTGACTCCCCAAAACCTTAACTAATGGCCTGTTGTTGACAGGAAGCCATGTTGGTAGCATAAACAGTTGATTAACATGTTTTCTATGTTACATATATTATATTCTGCATTCTTACAATAAAGTAAGCTAGAGAAAAGAAAATGTTATTAAGAACATTATAAAGAAGAGAAAATACATTTCCAGTATTTATTGAAAAACAGAAAAACACTTAAAAGTGGGCCTATACAGTTCAAACCTGTGTTGTTCAAGGGTCAACTGTATAAACTCTTCGCCAGTATCTGCTTTTTAAACTTTTATATTAAGTATCTAATGCAAAACTGCTACTGACGTGTGGGCCTTGATACTCTTACTGTGAATGAGACTATCTTGCTCATTTTCATTAATGTAATGAGTATAACTGACCATTCTAACACCTATGAAAAATAATTTTCTCTGGGTTAAAAGAGCAGTAAAATACTTCGTTTCTTTTTTCCCTTTTGTGAGAACTATGGGGTAGATGGCTTTGAAATAATTTCCCTAAAACATCAGACTTAGTGCTGCTTTATGACAGCTGTCACCACCTCTTTGTATTGAATGTTTGTATAATGCAGATATTATTGGATACATGATGTAAATTCTAAGTATTATACTGATACCTTGTAAGATAAATACATAAAAACCTAAGTAGCATCATATAAAGGAAGTTCTCAAACTTAATTTTCACACTCCTTACCTATCAAATGAAATGACTGAGAATGATTGGGAAAGGTGGTTTTAAAAAGTATCTTAGAAATACAAACAACAACGTATTGTTTGTTCTGTGATAAATTTGAACTAACATTTTCAGGTTTGTGGTCATGTATTTGTGTTCTCAGAGGTAAATCTTAAAGAATGCATGGGATATAACATGTACTTACATGTTTAAATGTTTTATTTTTCTTCCTTTTTAAGTATTCATTTCTCAACATGTAAGAAGTTTGGCTTTAAAAGAAATTTTTGTTTTTTTTTAAGTAGACCTAATGCACTTTATGACTGCAAACACTTGTTTTTAAGTTGCTGTTCAGTGGAGGAAGAGTTTCTTAATAGAGTTACGTCTCTCCTCTGTTTTTGTAACAAAGACAACTTTCTGTTTTAGAAAGTAGAGCTCAAATAATGAATGTTAGATTTTAAGTTTTCTGAACTGTGATTTCTTTTTGAGTCACCTTGGGAAAAAAATTGCCTTTGGAATAATAAATATTTTCTGACTTTAAATAATTTGATTGCTGATACAAAGTCTCTTGTCATTCAAAGTAGCTGAAAATTTTTCCCAGATTGGCCAGGAACAAAAGCAGGGTTAAAAAAACAAAACACCCAAATCAAAACAGGGCAGTGGATTATGGCTGATGGTCAGATAAAAGGCAATAGGGTTCCAAATGCTGCATATATCTCTCTCCAACTTTTCCAAATCAAATTTCTGCAGTAATTTGAAGAGGGAAGGGTTTTTATGGATGGAATGGAAAAACCTACAGTCCTATAGTATATTGTGAGAAAAGGGGTTCTTTGTCACACTTGAATAGCGTGTGTGTGTGGAATTTGTTCTTTATTATTTTTTTCAGCAGAAAAAAATCAAACCGGCAGTTGGTAGTACAAGATTTCCTCTTTGTGGTGGGAACACTGGCATGTTGGGGGAGAAACTCACCGCCCTTCTTAACACAGACGCTAATTGTATTTCGTAAGTCTTCTTGGTTGCCGTTGCTGTATTCTTAGCCGCCTTTTATTTGTTGTTTCTCCAGGACAGAGAGATTACTAATTAGGAATCACATTGCACTGAAGAAGCGGGCCATTTGGATTTCTTTTCTTTTGTTCTGTATTTTTATAGGAGAGGAATGTGAAAGGAGGGCCGGAGGTCTCGGTGCCTTTGCTCATCCCCTACACGCCTGGGCTGCTTCCCTAATTTGCATGGGTATCTTGGGCATTGTCCTGTGGGACTGGGTAGCTGGACCTCTTCTTTAGTTTAGTGACCCTTGTCATCTTGCTGTTCGCTCTGGGGCCTGTTTAATGCTAATTAGGACTTCAACCAGTTGCTGTTTACAATTGCGTGCTTAGAAAGCAGCGCCCTCTCCATAGACCACATTGGTGGTCTTGAACAACTAGTATGAGACCCCCCATCCCCAGAGAAAAGCCTCTTAACTTTCTATTTACCTAGAAATATGTAGCAATCACCTCACTGACATAAATAAGCAGTGAAGAACCGAGTGTTTGACCTTAATGCTTCAGTGTTTCTTAATGATGCCTGGATGTTCCTTAGGACCTGAAACGACTTTAGTCCTTAACTCTGGGGTCCTAAAAGTAGATCATCTCCCCGCCCACATTAACATTGTGAACTGTGAACATTGTGTAGAGGAAAGGCAAGAGTCCTGAAAAAGAGGGGCAGGTTAAACCACCTCCAAGTTTAGGAGATATTTACAATGTTGTTATCTACTGTTTGATGAAACTAATGGAACACTAAGAAAAAATGTGTGGATCTCGTGCCTGCTGTGTGTTTGACCTTGGTAAATATTAGCTCCTAGAACTTATTTCGGGCTTTATTTGATAGACATTGCACCTGCATTTCAGCTGAGAGTTCTGTTGGCCCACCGGGTGCTTGGCCTAGGGAAGGATCAGGAGGAGTGCCTTACAGACAGGCCGCTTTGACCAACGATAGTGCCCTTTGCCATTCTTATCTTAGGGCAGCATTAACTGAAGTCCTTGCAAGCCCAAGACCCCACCAGGGATCACTTTGGAGAGCCGATTACAAGGCCACGTTTTGAAACAGAACCTCTGAGATCCGTGTTTGGCATGGTCACTAAGCCACTCTTTGAAAAGAGGACAATGGAAAGAAATCTTTGTCCTGTGGACATCGATACTCTCTACCCTTTCAAGACTAAGTACAATGTGGATGACTGTTTAAAGCATTAGGACTTAAGGCTTATGTGATGTATGGTAACTTCGAGTTACTTCCAAGTAGCCTCTTTATTCTTAATTTTGATAGTTTGACATTTTTATTACAATGAAATTAACAAAAAATATTGTATGTTCCTTTTTGCACAGAAAGAATATGTGGTGTTTATGGGGGGAAATGCTTTCATTTAGTCTTCCATGAGCATAATAAATCTCATGTTGAGAAGCTGTTTGGTTTGATAAACTTGTTTATGTGGTTTCGTTTACAATGAGAATAGGGCACACCAGAATTTTTTATTAGAAATGCAATTAAGGGCAAATGAGCTTGGATGCTAAATGGATTTGAATAACTTCCTGAATTTGGGAGGAAATTGATAGGTACTAAAAATGAAGTAAGGCAGGTCTTTTAAATAGAAGTCCTTAACACAATTCATGCATTAAAAGATAAACCAATTTTCTTGTGGTTGTCAGGTTTGCAGCTTTGAAGTAATTTTTGGTAGCTTTTTCTACAGAAAGTTGTGTGTGTGTGTGTGTGTGTGTGTGTATATGACACACACATGCATGCTCTGAGTGGTCCTAAGGTCAGCTTCAAGGTTCTTCTTTGCCTCTTGTCCCTCAGCTTTGCCTTCCTTTCAAAACAAGAAAGGGATGAATGGAGTCAGATTTTCTTTCATTGGCATTGACCTGACACTAGGGTATTTGTAGGCAGTGAGTAGAAATGTGTCCCGCCTGTGGCATTCTGAATGTGCATTTTTCTTTAGTAGGTCATTGATTTTTCTCTCTACCTAAGTCGTCATTCTTCCAGGTGAGTGACTGGCCCAATGTTTAATCTGGCTGGATGAATGGTTACGTTGTGAAAGGTGGTGAGGAGAGGGCTCATTCCCAAACTGTCATTTCATGAAGAGTATATCTTGTTTTTTCCCACCACTTGAAGGATCCTCATTGGGGGGAAGTATGATTTTTTATCTGAAGGAAACAGACCTCCTGCAGCAGATGAAGGAGAGCAGGGTGGGGCAGCCTGGGGAAGAGGGCTGAAGCAGCAATCAGTGCCAGGTGGTTCTTTCCAATTCTTGGTTTTCTTAGCTGTGAAAAAACTGGGATTGCACCCCCATCTGCCTGCTATTGTATAGGGTTGTGATAAGTCAGAATGCAATGATCTTTATAACAGTATGGTGCAGGGTTTAGAATGGAATGCACAAGGATGATGGGAATTCTGTTCATGACCGTATTTGACAGTACCCTCCGTAGAAACTAATATGTAGAGTAGGCTGCCTATATGTGGAATAGTTATTCTTCTTTTTTTTAAAGCCAGTTTTCCCTGTCATTCCAAAAACTTGGGAACATCTATACACTATAAATATTTAAAATATATATTACATACATATTACACTGTAGTAATGTATTTTGTGTATTACAAGTCTAAAAAGTAGAAACCAAATAACAGATACAGATTGAAGCTTCAGTATTTCTCTTATATCCTAATTGATTACCTTGTACCATATCTCCTCCTGTGGAGTATGAAAACTCCCATTCACGGCCTTGGCTAGGGGACTGTATCCTGGAGAAGATGGCTGTGTTGCAGTAGCACCTGTATATTTAGGAAGTGGAAATGGTACGTGAAGTTGGCACAGCATGTTATTGGTAAGTATATGCCCTGGGTGGAGTTGAGTGTTAGGCGTGATGTTTTTGCTGTGCTCCTAGGGTTTGATAAAACTGGTGTTTCCTCTACTCTGTCAGAAATTCTATTAATAGAGGGCCACAATTTGATCCTGTGCTGTATCTTATGCTTTATGACCAGTGGTGTGGCTGAAGTTGCGGACATCAGTAGGAAGCGACACTCTAGCCTTTCCCTTTCTCAAGCATTGTGAGGTCACCTCGCTTCTTTCCTCCCTGCAGCTGTAGGTGAAGGCTGCTTTCCTTTGAACTTTCACCTGGAAGTTCAAAAATAGTTCAGAAATGCAGGATTAGCATTTTGCCAGGGTAATTCTATGCTTTATTGTTTAGTTTTTGCTTCTTAATTTTCTCGGCAGATATTCAGCAGGAGTTAAAAGCATATCAAGTTCCTTTGTGGAGAACTTTGGCTTTATTATAGAATTCTGCCCTGGAGCTTTCTGAGAATCATTGATTGTGTGTGTGTGTGTGTGTGTGTGTATTTTGTTCCATCAGTATAGATTTTTCTGCAGATAGCCTAGATTATAATTTTTATTTTATTTCAATTTTTAAATTTGGGAATGATAAGAGTGAATAATGGAAGGCTATTACCTGTCACAGAAAGGAAGAGATTTGCCCTATTTTCCTTGTGGTTTTTGTTTTTCTGAAGGATACAGTGATGTAGGATTCATCAAGATTCAGGTCAGTGGAAAGGACTCGGTTTTATTTTGCAGGCTTTCCTTGAGGCCTGAGCTACTGGGGAATTCTTTTGAGCACCAGAACATGAGGGACGATGTTAAGGGGCAATTCTATTTTGCTTCGATTTTTATCAGAATCGGGAAGTGCTACTCAGGACCTTGCCTATCCTGTGCTTAATCATGAGCCCTCTTATCTTGTCTCATGGTAGCAGCTATTTTAATATTTACTCCAAACCAAACACCAAACAAAGCAGACCATGCGCTTTCTGCACTGAGATGGGAGAATTTAACCCTTTCTTTTCACGTTAATATTATTCGTTTTACCAAATCACTGGCAGTAAAGCGCACTGTTTACAAATAGGAGAATACATTTTGTAATAAAAGAATATTGGCTGAGAGTTTTCCTCCCCGCTGCCTCCTTCTGCCTTCCATGATTGATTTTTATGACAAAATGTGAATTGAAGGAATCTTTTCAATATCTTGAAATGTTACTACTTATATTTTGTTAATCTGTCTTTTAAAATTTATTGAGTTTGTTCTGATCAATATAATTTCCTACATGGTTGGTCCATTGATGGACTTTATAAAACAAATTCTTAATTTTGCCAATAAATTAAAAACTGTAGAAACTTATATTTTTGATGTGTAGGATTGAGTTGTACCCTCAGAGTTGTCCCCTCTTTGAATCTTCCTCCCCCTTCACTGTTTTTAGATAGTTGGTTCTGGGTTGGTTCTGAGATACAGAATTTGGATTTTGTGAGATGTAGTTGTTTGTAATACATATTCACATGTGTATATTTACACATTGTATTGAATTTTTATATGTTTGTTTGTGTGTGTGGACACACACATAAATCCGTACCAGTCTGTCTAGCTATTTATTGCTGGACAACATACTTTAAGCAGACTTCACAAGATAGGACAGCAACAAAAGGAATGCTGTTTTTATTTTTTAGCTTTTTTATTGATGTTCAGCTGCAGTTGTTAAAGGAATGTTCATTACAACATTTATTTTAATATCCCAGGATAGTGACGAGATGTCCTAAGGAAAATAGTGACATTGAAGAATACAAAAGACAGTCTCTCACCGTTGAACCTGACTCCTAGGCGTAAAGCTTGCTCCTTCGTGTTACTTTAGGATTCTCTAGTCTTCATGATTCTAGAGACCAGGACTCAGAGCCGGCGCCTGCTCCGTGGCGGACGTGGTTCATTTCTGCAGGTATTTGTTAGGTAACTGCTCGATGGAAGGCCCTGGGTAGGAGTTTATTTCTGTGTTTCAATTTCAGATTTGAGTAAACATAGTTGTCCCTCAGTATTCTTGAAGATTGGTCCAGGGCCCCCTGACACCCAGATCCAGGGATGTTCAAGTCCCTTGTGTAAAATGTTCTATGTGCTTGCATATAACCTGTACACACCCTCCTATATACGTCAGATCACCTCTAGAGTACTTAGAACACCTAATTCAATGTAGGAGATGTACAGGTAGTTGTTATACTATGTCGTTTAGGGAATAACGGTGAGGAACAAAGTCTGCATGTTCAGAACAGATGCGACCAGCAGTTATGCGGTATATACCTCAGCAGCAACAACTTCTTCCCCACATGTTTTCAGTGTAGGGTTAGTTGGATCCAAGACATGGAGGGTTTGCTGTAGTAAAATTCTGAGGGGCTTTGTGTTGCATACTTTCTGATTTTTCAGTGTCTTCCCCAGTTCTGGTCACTGCAGTGACTAATGTCTTTAAGGCATTTTTATTTTTATTTATTTGTTTATTTTTGCCCGTAGAATACAGAAAGCTAAGCTGCTCTGATAGTTGTTTTTTCTGTCTTTTTCTTTTCCTGATCTGTGTGTTCCGTTTACTGAGGTTTTTCCCCCTCATTGTGAACCAATAGACCAGATCGTCCCGTATGTTCTGTCTACCTGTGTGCAAAGTGTTAGAAAAACACAAAGAAACATCTAACTTTTTCAACCTTCTTCTTCAAGGAATTACACTCTGCCGTGTAAGTCATGACATACACATCTGGAAAGGTAGTTATCCCCCACCCTAATTTAAATGACAGTGTAACCTATAATGGAAAGGTGTCACAGGGGGAGGTATATTACATATTGCCCACTAAATTGTAGTGGCTCTCACAGTTCAGGAGTGGGGATTACTTTATCTCATTTTTTTTCTAATCATTTTATTCATGTTGACAGAGAGATCAGTGGTACTGAATTAATTTCCTCCAGTTTGTACTTTGAAATTTATTTTCACCAGCTGAGTGTTGGGTAGGAAACTAAATCTTTGGTTAAGTTTAGGGGACACAAAAAAGGAACATTTGTCATTGTTGTGAAGTAGCTCTGGTGAGTTAGTGTTTAAATGTTGACTTTGCAGACTCACTCACTGGGCCTTCCTTGATTGGAGTATTGCCCTCGCTACATCTCTTCCCGCGGCGGCCAGGCCTGACAAGTTTGAGTAAAATGTCCAACCCCCTTAGAGTTTTTAGAGATTTCCCTCAGTCGCTGTGAATACCTTGGAAAGGGATCTTGTTGTAGATGCTTTTTTACCCGCTAAGGGTATTTTTACTCTTTAGTTATGCTCTAGTTGATTTATGTCTATGGCATTTAAAGATGAATTCCTCGTGCATACCTGTTTTCCTGTTACAGGCTGGAGAAAATGAAAAGTGCTTAATTGTTTTATTTGTCTTTATCGTGCTGTAGAAGCCTGTATAACAGTCCCGTTGGCGTTGAGCCCTACAGTGTTTTGTTTGCTCAGTGAGTTTCATCAGCCTCTTTCTTTCTAGCACATTATGTTTTGGTTGAGATGTGGGCTTGTATATTTTAATTATTATACCCAATGGAGACTAGTAAAAATCTTTCTCATATTTATATGTTCTACTAGGCAAAGCAGGGTTTTTCCCATTTTTTTATATTTCTGTGTTTTCCCCCACCAAAGTTAATTTTCGATGGTGTGAATTGAATGAAATGGCTAACAGGTAAAATGTATGAAATGTCATTGGACTTATTTTCTGAACTGAATTTCTACTTTAATCGGAAAGGCTTTGTTTGCTATTTTATCTGTTTTTGAATTGGAAAGAAGATATGATTAAGGAATTGTTTATACTGATATTTAGACTTGTCTCTTAAAGGGTTTAGATAATACAGAAACCATCTATATGTAAATGAATTTATATTTTTCCCTGTAGAGTTAGTATTTGTTCAACCTTCCCAGACTGTTGCTCACTAGATTTGCCTCTTGGAGTTTTTGTGTATCTGCCCTGGCCGGGGGCTCAGCTGGTTGGAGCATCGTCCCCATACACCAAGGTTGTGGGTTCTGTCCCCTACCAGGCACGTACAAGGATCAACCAATGAGTGCTTAAATAAGTGGAAGAACAAACTGATGTATGTTTTTCTTCTCTCTCTCTCTCTCTCTGAAATCAATAAACAAAAAAAGTCTGTGTAGCCCTTACAGTTAGTTTTGGCTTCATTCATTTAATCATACTGTGTTGAGTTTATAATGTCCTCTTAGCTGATTAAAAATGGATATTGAATGTTAAATATCCTTAGACTAACAGTGAGGTAACCATTTTTTATTCCTCACTTTATTCTGATAAAGTGTCCTATTTTAAGGAAGTAATACTTGCTTTCCAAAAATGGCATTTTGGTGTGAGATAGGAATAGACTTTCCAGTGTCCTGATAGTGTTTAATGATTTCTTTACAAAATAGCTGTCATGGGGTTCCTTAAAAAAATCCATATGTTAAATGACCTGATTTAAAAAATTCTATTATTATATAACATTTTGGAAACATCTTTTGGGTAAAGTGCTCATTATTTTGGGTAGAGTTTATGATGTCAACATTATTCAAGTACAGAAATGACATAACAGTACTTCTTCTGACCCTTTATATATTGAATAGATATTTGGAATAAGGGAAGTAAGTGTTTTTCCATAAATCCAATGAAAATATTCAGAATTCTCACATCATTGAAGATACCGGTAACTACTAGCAAAATTGAGATTAGGTGACACATATTTGTTGAGGATTCAATTTACATAGTCACATGATTTTTTTTTTTTTAATAGCAATTAAATGACAGTTTGGTAGACTAGGAGCCAGCAGTAAAGCACATAGTGGGTTGCTTGGGTGGGGGATAGGCAATGCTGGGATTGTAAATATGTCCCTTCTTCCCTTTGCAGGCCCCCACATTAGTTTTCCTTATTACATGTTTCTTTGTATTTTGCAAGTCTCTCCACATTTTTATGATTTGTTCAGTTGCAGTCTTCTAAATGATGAGAGAAAACTTCCTACCTTAGTTTGCTTCCCCTTCTCTCCCTCACAGCCCGCCCAGACACTTCACGTGTTTGAGAACTAATAACCCCATCTTTTCTCACTTCAGTGTTTCTGGGTAATGTATGCTATCATTTTGTTCTTACCATGTCCTCCTGCTCCCTGTAAGCACTTAACTGCTCTTCAGTTCTTGGCCTGTTCTGTGCCTCCTTTTTCTAGAGCTCTGAAGTTCTAATCCCCTGCAGCTTTTCTCTCTCTTCACTTTCAGAAACAAGAATTTCTGAATTGACTTTTAAAGGAAAGCCTGTTCCATATTTATGTCTGTCACCAGGTGTTTTGACTCAATGAGGGATGCTCCTTTCAAATGATAAAGCATTTGTTGCCTTTTGCCAAATGGCTTCCTAAAGTCTCCAGATTCATTCCTTTGTCATTTTGAAACCAGCCACTGAAGCGTGGGATAAACGAAGTGAAATGGGTTTTCTAATCCTGTGAATGGCAGGTGTGGGAAGTGGGGCTTTGCCAGCCTATCAGGGTCATCTAAAACAGCATCAGGGAAAGAGAATTACAGCCTTCGGGCTATCATTGTGTCTGCTGAATTCCAGAAGTTGTTAGAAAAGAGGGAAGAACGAGTAGGTCTAATATACTGTAATGGTCAAGAGAGGTTTAAAATTGAGAAATAGACACAGGGACACGTGGACACTATAAATAAATATTACTATGATGAACATATGGTGAGCACCGAACAGGTTCATTAAACAAAGTTTGTGTTTCCATCTAGTGTGAGCAACATTGATGCGAAGTCAAATGCCAGGCCTGATTTAAAGTTGTGTGGAAATAGTGACCGAGTCGGGCTCTCTTCTGGGATATGGAAGGGGTTCTGGTTCTTGATCACCTCTGGAGAAAAATTAGTGCTGAAAGAAACCAGGGGAACTAAAGACATTTGTGCCATTAATACTACAGGAAAAAACAATCCTAACTGATGGGCATTTGTTTCATCTTGTGTAATCTTAAGTTCGTTGTAAGATCATGATAGGAATACATAGAATAAGAATTTGTGATATATTATAGTTTCAATTTGCTTTCTATGTTCTGTTGATTTACCTTTCACATTTAACTTGTGGAATAGGCAAGGCAAGTATTATTAATATTAGCCTTCAGTTTTTACTTCCCGGCAAGGTGAGTAAACTGCCCAAGGTCATGCTGTTATTGGGTCCAGAATCCTGTGCTTTTTGATGCTGCGCACAGGCCTTGGCACAATTGTGGAGGCACGGGTTGGGCCTGGAGCATTTGGTTTTCTCTCTGGCTGTGCTTTACTGTTCCTGTTTGAATGACTCAAGATTTGAAATTCCTTTAATACCAATATTTTGTTTTGCTTTGGTTTGGAAATGTCATTTGATAGCATTTTTTCCCTCTTGTGACTTCCCTTTAGAATGGGTATACTGACTTTGCTAGGGAGAATGAAATTGCTTGACCAGATTCAATGTGTTGGGAAAAAATGTGTCTTCTTATTTCACTTAGCATAATGCTCTCCAGTTCCATCCATGCTGTTGCAAAGGGTATAAGCTCCTTCTTTCTTTCTGCTGCGTAGAATTCCATTGTGTAAATATACCATAGTTTTTGGATCCACTCGTTTGCTGTTGGGCACTTAGGTTGCTTCCAGTACTTGGCTATTGTAAATTGTGCTGCTATGAACATTGGGGTGCACAGGTTCTTTTGGATTGGTGTTTCAGGGTTCTTAGGCGGTGAGGGACAAGTACCATATGATCTCACCTTTAACTGGAACATAATCAATAGAAGAAAAAAGCAAACAAAATATAACCAGAGACATTGAAGTTAAGAACAATCTAACAATAGTCCGGGGGGGGGGACAGTGGGAAGAGGGGATTACAGGTACTACTATAAAGGACACATGGACAAAACCAAGGGGGAGGGAGGTGGGTTCAACTGGGGTAGGGTGGAGGGATGGGGAGAAAAGGCATACAACTGTAATTGAATAACAATAAAAATCAAAAAAAAATGTGTCTTCTTTTCCTTCACTTCCCTGTGTTTTTCCTTCCTTCCTCCCCTCCCTCCCTCCCTTCCTCCCTCCCTTCCTTCTTTACTTCCTTCTTTCCATCCATCTTCCTATCTTCCTGTATGTGGAAAAATATGTAATAATTGCTGAGGTGCTGTAGTCCACTCAGCCCTGCTTAGGAGAGCTGGTTGAATGAGCTCACCAGCCACTAGGACGGCGTGGTGAGCGTGGGCATCACCTCTGGGCTTCTGTGTTGCGATCAGATGCTCCTCTCTGTGCTGTCAACACAGCCCAGTAAAGAAATCATCCTGGCTGTGCTCTATTCTGCCCCGGAGTGGGAAGCCGACTCAAGAATATATGTTTTGAATTTCAGTAATACAGTTCAAATCTTATGCAGATTTAGCAACATTCAGTGAAAGTAGCTGAAACCTTAATAGATTTTTCTGATTGGAAAGCACTTTCAGGGGGAGACATCCTAGGCCGCTACTGTAGAGAGAAGCCACAGCCCTAGAAAAGTTATCCTGCAATGGAGTTGCTAAATCTTTCCCTCTGAACTTGGCATTTGTAAGGAAGCAAAGCTTTTTTACCACTTTCCTGATGGTAAGGAGCACAGTTCCCATTTGTGTTAGTAGTGGGTCTGATTTCTTCTTTTTGAGAGTAGGTGCCTACCTTAACCATTAGCTCTGTAACACTCTAGGAAACCTGCCTCATCTTTGACTGTTCTTTCTACATGACTTGTCCTCTAATTAGCCACTTCCATGCAGTCTGTTCCCATAGTGTGTAAATGTGTTATTTCAGTTCTTGGGCTTTGGAACTTTCCACATTCTAGGGTGTTTTATTTTTTATTAGCAATGCGTCGTGTGTATCCTTACCTCTGAGCCATTTTGCTGTCATCCTAGTGCAAGTTTTTACTGTCTTTTACTTTGGCTATTGTGATAGCCTCTTGTCTAGTGTCTGCTACCAATCTTAAATTAAAAAAAAATATATACATACATACAGATGAATATAAAACCATATTGCTCTCCTGCTTTAAAAAATCTGATGGTGCCGCCCAAATTTCCTGAATTATGGTCAGGATCAACATCCCTGGGGACTCGTTAGAAATGCAGATTCTCAGACCCCACCTCAGACGAAGTGAACCAGAAGTCCGGTTGCCTGAAGCCTTCCAGTGACTGCGATGCATCCCACAGTCTGAGAGCTGCTGCTGCAGGCCGTGGGACGACCAGCCCGTGTGCTTTCCTAGGTGTGCAGGGCTCCGACAGGTTGTGTGTCAGTGTAATAGCCACTGTTCTAAGCTTTGTTTCATCACCCACCTGCCCCAACTGTCACTGTTCTGGCCTTTCTGTCATTTTCAGAACATGACACGTACCCTGTGCTTTCCTTAGCTGTTCTGGCCTGACCAAGAGTGTACTTTCTCACCCTCCTAACCCCACCGCCATGCCATGTTTGGTGCATTCCCACAGATGCAAGACGCAGTGAAAAGGGTATGAACAAGCTCGATTTAAAATCTCTCTGCTGTCATTTACTAGACGTGTGTCCACTTTTAGCCTGGCTTTTCTTATCTAAAAATAGGGATAATGATATGTTAGCATCATTGTAAAGACTGACGAGATGTTCTGTATAGTCTGTCGTATTTTTAATCAAGAGTTCAATATTACAGTTTGAAAGCATACGGTTCAGTGGCGTCCCGCACACTCACGATGTCGAGCAACCATCACCTCTACCACGTTCCGAAACATTTCAGCTCCCCTTCTACCTTGCCAAGGGGGCCCTGCATCCATTCAGCAGCCGCTCCCTCGTCCCCTTCCTCCCCTCACTGCTACTTTTACATGTTCTTTTTACATGTTAGATGGATCGGAACATTAATATTATCACATAAATACCTTTGATTTTCTAAAGATTCAGAGTGCTTTGCCATGTCAAATGTGCGCAATTCATGTTTTAATTACGGTAACTTAAAATATGCCAAGTCTCTAATTGGACCACAAGACATAGTCATTTTCTGCCAAAAATTAGTATATGTTGTGCAGTTGTTATAATTATTTTGTAATTTTGTGAAGTGTGCTGTATTTTTATCTTTACTGTAGCAGGACACCCTTTGATAGAATGGGTACACATATAAATACACACACACACAACCATTTTCAGCTTTCTGAATGGTTTCCAGCATGTCCTCATTACCTGGTTATTTACACAGACCTAACTATGGGTGACATAAACTATAAAACATTGTATTCCTTTTTAGAAATGCCACTCTCTCACCTTCTAGGTCTTTAAATATTATTCTCAAAATAATATTCAAACTTTGTAAAGGACTTTGTATTTTGTGTCATTCTTTCTTTTGTATGTCTCATTTAATCTTTATTCCAGGATAATAAAATAATAAACTCAGTCTTTATTATTTCTTAAATTAAAACACATTGTCAATTGTAAATTTAGGTACAGATTTATTTTGAAAATAATAACTTCTAAGAAGCATTATTTAATGTTGATTCACTTTTCCAATAAAATGATATAAATCCAATTTATAATATTTTATGTACAGAGGAGCATGTGCCTTCATTCTAAGTGACTAAATTACTGTTACTATCTCAAATGATACTTGATTGCACTTTAAAATGATTAATTTAATAAGGAATTAGTAGGATGAGGAATTGGGAAATGTTTACATGCCTTCTTCCTATACCAGTCAGAAATGGCATAGGAGTTAGTAGTTCGGTGCAAGGGTGGGAGTGGGAGTTTTTCAGGTTGGAGCACTGGAGCTCATTAGCATCTTTCAAACCTGAACGCTGTTTAGTTTCGGATAGATTTATTACACTGTGTTTCTCACCAATTCACTGCAGTGTGTGAAGGCTCAGTTGGAACAAACAAAAGAGATATATAACCCCTGAACCAATTAGCATAGCTTACAATGTTCTTAATAGGCTTATCTACTGTATATGAGACTTGGGAAAATGACTTAACTTTTATGCTTCCTTGATCTTCAGGGAAGCTTTTCAGTGTCAGCTGCTTTGTACCCACAATGTAAACTTCACATATTTGATTTTCAGCTTTCTGATAGAAAACCCTCTTTACAATTCGGTGGCTGCAGGGTGCCTTCGTCACTCACTTGCAGCTATTCACTTATTTGCACAGGGTCTGTTGATGCGTGAGAAGAGGGCACATGTGACGTGGTCCTGGGGCAATGCAATGCCCTTGGCCGGCATGTGGGACAGGGCACAGGCCCGTAATTTGTTCAGCTAGTGCCGACTCCTAGGGCGCGAGCCTCCTTTCCAACTCCTCCCGTTAGCCTTTGTCCTCTGTCTTTTTACTGCTTGTCATTGAGCTTTGGTTCTTCTCTTGTTCTTGAAAGATATAAATGATGCACATTTCCCCTCTCCCCCCACATCTACCCCCTCATATACAAAAAGGGTTTCTGTTGGGGGAGATAAATTGAGGTGTATTGTTAGTGACATTTCAGAGAATGGGCCAAGTGCTGCCTTACCTAGAGGATGTGATTCCACGAACAAGTGGAGGACTGGACGGACCTCTTGTGAATTTAGCTGTTGCACGTTTTAAGTAAAAGCAACTTACGGTTTTATTTTGAATTAGGTCAAAAGAGTTATTTGTATTCCTACTTTCTATAAGGCTTCTTTTATGAACATAGGAAAATGATATGCCAGTTACTGTAATGTATGGTATTCCAATCTGAGAAGGTGAATTTAACCTCCTCTTGACAGTAAATTGTGAAGAAGTTGCAGTGGGAAGCCAGAGACTTGCCTTAGTTTTGACTGTTTGACTCCAGCTACTCTAGGTTTCTGTTTCTCCGTCTGCAGAAAGGGAGACAATAATCATAGGATCCTTGTGAATATTCATATAAAGCCAACAGGAACGGTCTCTGCCATGTGGTCAGCACTCAAGGAAAGGTAGCTGTGATGCCAAGAAACCTTTTGGGTAAATGCCAGAAAGGACCCCAGGGTCCTAAGGATGCGTAAGGCAACGTGGAATTGTTCGTTAAGGAATTTCTTGAACCAGAGGTAAGGTAGTTTGTTTATTCCATAAGTTCTGTCTACTACAGAAAACACTTAACCCACATCTTGATATCCTGGTGCTGTTTTTAGCTTTGTATTTGTATTTGAGGGGGTAGAGAGATAGGGTCGCCTTATGTGAATGTTGTTTTCTGCAGGTTTACAGTAGGAGAGCATGATTAAATAATTTCCCCTCTTAGGCTGTAGATAAAGGTTTATGTGTGATCAGCGATGATTTTGGCCTTTCTGAAGTAACAAGATGTATTAGAACACCAGGTGTGTTCTGCACACCCGAAACTTAAAACAGCGCCAACTACAAAGGAGACAGCGGGCATATCTGCGATGAGTATGACAGGCCTCCTGTGGATCTTTTGAGTCGTTGGATTTTAGGAAGATGGGGTGGCCTGGGGGTGTAGTTGTCCTGGGAAGAGAGCGTTTTTGTAGTCAGGGCGACCTGGCCAGATTCTTTGCAGCCCGGCATTTCAGTGGGAGCGCTGAGCACTAGAGGGGAAAAAATAGAGCTGGTTACTAAGGTACCTTGAAACAAGGCTGAAGAATGATTTTATTTGCTGTAAAAAAAAATAAGTTTTATAATAGGCTGACACCAGCTGAAGGCTCTGGTGGTAAATTGAACCCTTTGGCTCCTGCTTTTACCAGGGAAAGGTTTTCAGGGAAAGCTGGTGGACTTTGCTTTAACACATGCAAGGCCAACTATTTTTGGTCCTTTACAGATATTTAACTTCCTCAACAGCCTCCTTAATCTTTTGGTGAAAAGGATTGATAAAAATAACGTCAGCCTATGGCAGCAGGTTAATTTAAGTAGTTGGTCTAAGAATAACTTTGTTACGATGGGTATTTGAGGGTAAAAATATGTGTTCTGCAGAGCATATGCAGTAAGATTGTATTAAGTAAGAGACATGTTAAATTTAATGTGTCTTTCTGAAGTTAGGCATAATCCTATATAGCCTAAAAATAGTATTTTAAGTGATATTTGTAATCTATGCAACCACTGGGGAGTAGACTTTTAAAATGTAGTTGACAATTTTGCAAGAGTAGTGTACATTTAGTTGATAAGGCAAACTTAATTTAGTGAAGGAAAAGCGATAAATCTATTTGTGTTTAATTTTGACTATATTAACCACATGATTCAACTTTAACTTTTTTTTCATAGGATCATGTTAATGTGGTGTATTTGAATAATGCAGTATTATTTGAAAAAAATACAGCCATTTCATGTCCTGGGTAATCACTGTGTTTCCTTGGTATGGCATATAGGAAATGTTGGAGCCAAACCGGTCTGGGGTTAGATCCCATGCTTCTTAGTGGCCATGTGACCTTGATGAATATGCTTAACCTCTGAGGACCTCAGTGTGCTTATTCATTTACTGTCATCATAGTGCCCGGCACAAAGAAATCACTGGGGAAAGGTCGTTCCCTCTGCTTTTTCTGTACTGAATTGTGTATTGAAAGCACTTTGCACAATATATAGCATCTAGCCTAATAGATGAACGTTGAATTTTTTTAGTCTCTTACCTTTTCCTGTCATTACCTCTTCCCACCCGTAATATAGCTGAACACCTACTTATATTAACCAAGACTATGCATTTCACTTGATTGTCAGAGATCTTGTTACCAGAAAGAGAAAAACAACTTCGAAGTCCCGGCAGGAATTCTGCTTTGTGGTCCTCAGCCTGGTGTAGCTTGGGTTTCTCTGGCTGACTTCAGGAAGGGTCCTTCCCCTTTGATGTGGAGGCTGTGTCAGGGGGTGCCCAGCTGCTCATAGTCTTGCTAAACTCAGAAGGGCCACCTGGGATCAGTTTCAGAATTCCCTTCGGAGGTGTCATCTGAGGTTGTAAATTACCACCCTCAGCAGTCTCTTTGGCTAAACCTTGGATGAAACTTCTGCCTGAGCCCTGTCTTCCCAGGCCAGTTCTATTAAGAGGTGGAGTGGCCTGAAAGATCCAGAGCAAGTTATCTTGGGAGTCTGGGGTGTACGTGCAGGTTTAGCAACTTGTCAGACATCACTATGACCTTGGGCGGGTTACTCTAAGCCCCAGTTTCCTCTCCTGTAAATCGGGGATATGAAAGTTCCTGCCCCATATTTTTGTGAAATGCTATGTAAATCATCATATGATCAGATATAATCAGTTTGAAATAAAAAGTTAGCTATAATAATAAAAAACATTATCTATGTAATACAAGTGTAAATGTTGATTCATGCTGTGCTTTGTGTCAATAGAGTATCTCAAGTAAGTTTTTAGTTGCCTTTCAAACTCAAACTGTTTACATCATAGTGTTCATTCTTTTATATGTTCCCTATCTTTCCTACCTTGTTTTCTCTAACCCTGACTGCCAGTTTTCATAAAATTACGGATATTCTGCAAGGGACTTTTTACAACATTGGAAAATAATTTGATGAAACATTATCCATACAGCCTAGTCGCAACTGTGAGGTTATGTGTTGCTAATTATAGTTTCAAAAAAATGGCGAGGAGCTGTCTTCTCACTCGTTGTTTTATGCACGAAGGCAATCTCAATACTTGATAGTATAATGAATCAGACAACCACTCTCCTGTACTTCTGAGAAGGAAGCCTCCTTGTATTTAAAGTGAATTAATACTTAAAAAATAAAGTGCCAAGTGGCTGAATTTCTCACAGAAATGGCCATGTACTGTACTGATTTGTGGTGTCCTAGGAATCACTATTTCTTCAAGTGTTATAATAATATATTGATTACTGTGTGAAATAAGGTCCAGTCAAACAAACAAACAAAAAGCTCATGTCAAAAATACCTCAGAACCTCTGTTTTCCACATTCTGTTCATTGTACAGCAAATTAGTCCCTAAGATAATAGGCTGTAATTCATCAGCCAATTCTTAGGCACTGTGAAGGTGTCTAAAATTTTGTTTGCAGAACAATTTTTTTGAAGAGTAATTCTTTTCAATATAACTGATTCAGTTTTTGTTATGAAAGATGTAAAGTAAAGGCTTGCTTCTTAGAAAAATTGTGACTGTGGAACAGCCAGAGGAAAAGAAAGTATACATTGGAAACAAGTCCAAAAAACGATGATATTTGTAGGAAAATTTTTGCTTTCAAGAGCAGGGATGTCTACTTGCATGCAGAAAAAACCCTTGTTGCTCTATAACTCCAGCAAAAAATAGATTTTCTCCCCTTTACAAAGTAAGGTCACTCCCTTCCGCCAGCCTGTGCATCATTCTTGCTGATAGTCTAGCTTATAAAATACTTTCATGGGAGAATTACTACCAGTGGATTATCTGTAGTAGCTATCTATAATTTTAAAACTTACCTAGAATTATTATACTCTTGATAACACTGATGAAAAATACACTCAGTGAAGAAAAATGTGCCTGGGCCTGCAAAGCAGAGCTCAGGTTGTTACGGACTGATGATGCAGAGGCCTGCCTTGATAGGCAATCACTTGGCTTTCTTGCTTCCAACCTGCCTATTACAGTCAGGGAGCTTGTACCCTGCTGTTTCCCAGAGGTGAGAAGGGAGCTTTATGTACTGCGAGGCATTTCTGAGGGAATGCATGCGGGGGTAGAATAGATATATGGCCTCTTACTTGCTACTGTGGCCACACGTCTTTTCAATTTTTAGAGGAGAGGGGTGTATTAGTTTCTTTGGGCTGCCATAACGAAGTGTCACAAGCTGCATGATGCAAAAACCAAATATTTATTTTCTTCCAGTTCTGGACCTGGATGTCTTACGTCAAGATGTGCTGAGGGTTGGTTTCTTCTCAGAGCTGAGAGGCAAGGATCTGTTCCAGGCCCCTCGCCTGGCTCCCTGGGATTTGCTGGCCATCTCTCGGGTTCCTTGGCTTGTAGAAGAATCACCCTGATCTCTGCCTTCATCTTACATGGCATTCTGTGTGCCTGTGTGTCATGGTGATGTAAGTCGTAGTGGATTAGGGCCCACCCTTGATGATCTGATTGGAATTTGATTACCTCTGCAAAGACACCGTCCTCACATGAGGTTTACATTCTGGGGTCCTAGGGATTAGAACTCAAATGCATCTTTTCTGGAGAACACAGTTGGACCCTTAACCCACAGACTTGCAGATGAAGCCCTCAGCATTGCTCCCCTGGGCTTTGCTCACCGAGGGGCGCGGTAAAACTTTATCCAGCACGCAAGCCAGCAGTTAGGCAGCGCGTCAGAAGTCCCAGGGCAAGTGAAGTTCTCTGGCCTTCTGTGAGGCACACATGGGAACAAATAAAATAATAATGAGGAATAATAAAGCAAATAAATGAATATATAAAAACTGATATAATCTATGTTTGTAGGTATGAATCTAACCTGGTTTTAAACCCTTACATTTCTAGCTGTGTGACCTAAGGCAAGTTGCTTAAGCTCTCTAGCCTCAATTTCTTAATCTGTAAACTGAAAGTAATAATAGTATCATTCTCACGGAGGACTGATGGTGGCTTAAATGAGATAATTCTCTCAAAACTCCAAGCAGAGTTTGGGACCTGTGGTATGAGCATACTAATTGCTAGTTAATGAGAAGACAAGCAGAAAGGCCTGCTGTTGGGAAGCAGGCATTTCCCAGAGCTTGGGGAGCACAGTGCTGCTCCCCCCAGTGTCTGCCTCAACCCCTGGCCTGCCATGGTTTCTGCTCTTTGACCTTTGCGTGTGGGCACTTGGTATCAGCACTAGGTACCTAGCTGGATCTCAGGTTTCTTTCTTCTCTCTCAAGCTGTTTCATTTATTGTGTTTTCAGTGTAGGGCTCCTATTTTTTTTTTTAAAGCAGATAATTGGAGGGAAAGAGAAAAGTGTAAACATCAGAATTTACCTAGGATCCTAAAGCTATAAATGCTAACTAGGTAACAACCCCCTCCCCCCATCCCTAAGTTTAGTAGTTTTAGTGTTCTTACGCTTGTGAACTCGGAAATATATGATTAATTCTCCTTGATGAAATAATACTAATGTCACGTCCACACTTTTTGTAGGGCTAGGGAGAAAACAGGGTTTGTCCTTGTTGATTTTTAACGGGTAGAGTCAAATCCTATACAAACACATTTTTCCTGTTAACATTTACTTGGAAATATGGAATGTGTTTGTGTGTGGCTTAGAGCTGTCCCTGTTGGTTGTAGATCATTTCTGAACAACAAAGAGGGGGTTAAATCAGAAACACACGTTGGCATGCCTAGGAGGCATGGTAATGGAAGTGCAGGGTACCAGGCTGTATTGTTGTAGCTTTTATGCATTTTTTTTATCGACTGTATTTATTTTTAAAACTTGTAAAGGGGAGGCAAGGGTTTTGACAACTTCCAAAATATCTGACCATCATTTTTAGGAATCTTATGTATAAGGGTGTATGTGGTGGGTGGGGATGAGGAGACCTTCCAGCATATTAAAGGCATAAGGCATTTGACTGAAGGCATTTGAAGGAAAAAAAAAAAAATCTGATTCCCAATTGGGAAATTCAAAGAAACTTTTTTAGTTTTTCTCTTAAAGGGTGAAACTGATTTTGACAAAGAAAATAGGACGAAGAAGGCAATTGCAAGTAAAAGGTACGGCATATACAAAAGTGAATTGCCTGGTTTGATAAACAAAGTTCAGAAGTAACGTTGGAAAGGCAGAATGAGAATTGATTGTAGAAGGTTAGAATTGGCAGGCTGCGGGGTTTGGACCTTGTGGTTTGCAAACGAAGAACCGCCACTTAGGGCAGGCTCTGCACTGGGAAGGCTAGTCTGACAGTGTAGGAGACGTTGGAAAGGTGGCCGGGTGCTGGGGAGAGCTTGGAAGGTGCTTCTGCAGTATTTTTGGTTTGCAGACGTGAGCACCAGGATGTTATTAATGAAAGCTGAATTGTGGACAGAATGACAAGTTGTGTGAAACGCTGTTAAAAGTGTTAACAAAGGGACTTGATTCAGGTTGGAGTGTGAGGGGGAATCAAAGATGGCCCCAGTGTTTTGATCCCGGGTTTCTGGGAAGGCTGACTACCATTACCATGAACAAATGTAAGGAATATGGGAAGTTTCTATATTTTAGGTATGTTAAATTTGAGTGGCCAGTATGAAGTGATAACATCCAGTTGAATACACCTAACAAGGTAATGGGGAATATGAGAGACACTTGGCTGGTAGAACAAATAACTGGATTTATTCTCGGGGATAAGATAAGGCAGTTGAGTTCAGTGGGTGGATGCTATTTTGAAGAAAACAGTGGAGTTTAAAAGCTTTCCTATGTGGAGGAGGAAGTGTAAATTCAAGAGTAAATGAGCTTTTGAGAACAAAGAGGAATGCAGCCTCACAGAATAGTAGAGAAGAGAGTTTTAAGAAGCAGTGCAGTAGTTGAACATGTTACATGTTTATGTGAGATTAAAGAGTTTGGCCATCTTTTGGAAAAAAAGTTTTGGCCAAGAGGACGGGGTGGTCCCCGATCAAAGTACACGGAGTTGAAAAAGTGAAAACTGCTTGTAATGACATTTCCCCTGATTTTTAAAAGCATTTCTTTGAAAATTCTTGATGGATTACTTTTGTTTCTTGGAACATGAGATTGTAAAAGACAAGTCTTGATGATTATAATTAAAGATGTTATTTTTTTGCCCCTGTGAACTTTGTAAAGCAATGATGATTCAATTTTGGTTTTAATAACAAAAGGCAGTTTTTGCCTGTGACATAATAGGTACTTAAATGAATATTCATTTAAATTCTTTTGTCCTGCCTTATCCTGTTATGAACATAATAGGGCTTTTTACAAACTAAGGGCTCTTTGGAATGCCCATTGATCAAATTATATCAATTTAAAATTTAAGACTTAATTTTTAGAAGGAATAACTTATTCCGGTAACAGATAATGCAATGAGGCTTTGTTTTCGAGAATTTCTTTTTCTTTTTTTTTAAAGTGGAACTCAGTTTTTACGAGAAAGCCTGCATTTGAAGATACTGGAAGCTGGAATTCTTCAGAATCATGGGCATAGGACAGGTTAGCTCGCTCTGTGACGTGAGAGGGGCCCTGTGCATGCACAGCAGTTGTCCTGTTGTGTATGTACTTTTCCCTCTTTTTTTATAATTATTTTTAAGTTCTTGCCTTTTATTACTGTCACGATGCTACATTTTTAAAAAAAGTTTGCTTACCAGCCCTTTATCGAGATTCTATTTTGTGCAGAAGTAAACAGAGAGATTGCTATTCTGCCACCTAGAAAAGAACCAAAGTGCTGTGGGGCATCCACAAGGTAGGAGGGCGAGCAAGGGGACCCGAATGAAGCCTTTCATTTGTGCGGTTTGATTAAACACTATTGAATTGCAGCAACCTCGTGGTTCACACAAGATAAAGATTCCAAGTATTCTCTTTCCTTTACTGTATTTCTGTGCACTCTGACAGCATCTTTTCTTTAAAGAAGAGAAGAAATGACTCAATTGGTCTCACAAGTTAAAATTACTTAAGTCAGGTAGTTATGAGTTATGGCTGATTTTCCATGACACCTACAGTTAAATTCTTCTTCAACTTGCCCACAAGGGCCAAATAAATATTCAAATGATAATGTTTGGCATTTCTATTTATTTTATCCTTGGTATGGACTGTTTATTGTGTTTCTCAGGGAGAGAAGAATATGTAATGTGAATATGTGTACACCACTCTTATAAATACATGGGCTATGCACATGTTTTTTCCTCTCTTAGGAAATCTGCCCATGACTTTAATGGCACCTAACACAGAAAGCCATTCAGGTCAAAGCAGGTGCTTAATACATATGATGGATTTAGAGGTTTTTTGAAGCAAACATTTGAAATATAGCAAAGCAATAGAAATATAGCTGTCAAATTCTAAATAACAGAAATATTCAGAAGTATTATAGGGTACAAATATGCTGTCTCACTCAACATATGATTTTTAATTCTATGAAGTCGTCATATAGGAGGTGATTGTGTTTATTGCCTGATAATTTTTGTTCTTTATTAAAGGGTATATTCAGGGTTCCTTTAATTAGGTAGTTTACCCAGTGCAGTTAAGTGTTTGTTTCCAAACCAATAACTCCTTGACCAAAGACTAGAAGGGCAGAGGCGCTTAAATCAGAGTGTTAGGAATAAGCCTGTAGACTCTATTGTTCATAATACAGCAAAAAGAGTAACTGGACCAGTCCCTTTGCTTGATCGTCGGTTGTTGGGAAAATGTCTTTTCATTTTCACATCATGTGTGAGTACCACGTCTGCGAGGTAAAGCGGGCAGTGCCATGTAAGTTTCATCTAAGATGGAAGCACCAAATGCAGACCTAGGTGCATCAGAAGGGTAATCTGTGAAGCAGTGCATATTTTTGTGACTGATCTAAGTATTATTCCATAAATTTGTTCTTGGACTTTAGACAAATTATTCATGGCCTCTGAATGTTCGGGCAAATTAAGTGAGGATACATGGAGCAGCATCATATGAGGCAAAATCCAACTTCAGTGAGATAATGAACAAGCACAAAATGTTCAGACTCATTTACTGTGGGACAACACAAATAGACCTGTGACAATATATTAGTATAATAGGTGCTGGAGTCATTTTAATAGATGTAGTCTATTTAGATTTACACTGGAAAGGATTTGTGTGTATTGAAGAGAATATACAAATGAGTAAAATTAAAGTAAAACTATTTAAAATACAGATAGATAATTGAAAACAGAATTAATTCATTTTATATTTGTAACTCTCTGGAAGTTAGCCTCTTATTAGCCTCTTTTTAACTTAAATGGGCTTTGAGAAATTTTAAGTCTTATTTGAGACTGTTTAATAAAGACCTGGATAAATTTTAATTGGATATAGAGACACTTAATATAAATTGAACCAAATTTTCATTGAAGTTCCATATACCTCAAAATTATTAACTAAATTACTTAAAATAACATGAACTTTTTTGAAATGTTTCACAGAAAGAACTGAATGATATAATTACTATACATGTATCCTTTAAAAAAAATCCTCAAATTTTAACTATTACTCTTGTTTTAAAGAGTTGACAATGTTATTTTATTTATAGAATAAGTTATTACAATAAAATGACTTTTATTTGTATATTGCTTTGTAGTTTTAAAAGCTCTTATAATTTTATTTAATCTTTAAAATCACAAGGTAAGGAAGGAATTACTGACTTGGGCTCGTAGCTATGGAAACTGAACTGAAAGGTTAAATAAATTACATAATCATCAAGCATTATGCACTATCCTGTCATTTAATTTAAAAATATTTACTTGTTGATTAGAGAGTGAGAGAAGACAGAGACAGAGAGAGAGAAACATCGATTTGTTGTTCCACTTATGGATGCATTCAGCGGCTGATTTTTGTGTGTGCCCTGACCAGGTCGAACCCACAAGCTTGGCATAATATCAGGACAGTGCTTCGAACCAACTAAGCTACCAGGCCAGGGCTCATTTAATTTTTCTTTTTTCTTTAAATCATGCAGATGCTTATTGATCACCCTATTCATGACAGGAAGTTCTCTGTAAATACTGGAGGCAAAACATGTACTAGCTCTTTTAAATATTTAGCCTACTATTCTTTCTTGCTGTTATTCGTTGCAGCTCAAATGCAGTTCAAAAGAATAATTTAGGTAATCACTTATTCAGATATTATAACATGCCTTTTTACTAAGCAGAGTTTTAAATTTGTTGTAGTTTCTTTTGTAATAGATATATTTTCTTTGCTGTTAATATTCTTGTGTATAGATTTTCTATAATCAATTTTCTCAAATGTAAATTTGTATAAGACAAAAGCTTTTTCCATTGCTATATTAAATTATATTTTAAAAAACCTCATATAATCTCTCTCCACTTGGTGCTAGCCAGCACTTTCAAGATTTCTTACTCTCTCTAATTCATTATTCGCTGAATTACTTTGATGAAAATGATAGATATCTCAATTGACTTTTTGTCCTCAGAGAAAATGAGAGCACCCGATGCGGTGTGCAGATGATGTTCTATTGAGTTGTGCACGTGAAACCCATATGGTTTTGTGAACCAATTTCACCCCCATAAATTCAGTTTAAAGATAAATAAACAAATAAACAATTACATGATTAAATCATTAAAAAAAGAAATTATATTATTTATAACTCCACCAGTACTTAGAAATAGTAAATGGAAGCATCCATGGTAAGAAATAAAGAATATTACCGCCAGTCACCAATAGTATACATTGGCATAAGGAAGACAATTCCAAATCCAGTTCGATGAATTTTTCTTGAGTGTTTACTCAATATCATAGTAAGTGCTGCTTTCTCAGATAAACAAAAAGCAAAGCCTTTGAATGTCATTGTAATCAGGAGGAGAGATTCATTGTATATTAACATAGCCAGTATTATGGAGGGGAGAAAAATAAGTGCAACGAACTTGCTGCGTAGAAAAAGGAATGCTTCCTTCTCTTGGTGCGTTTTTGGTAGGCTTAAGGAGAAAGTTGCACTGGAACTCATTTTAAAGGACGAGATTTCTGTAAGAGAAATGCACGTCTTGAGATGGTGCCACAAAATAAAAAACAGAAATACTGTAAATATATAGGATATAAGTGTGGCTAGAATTAGATTTTTAAAAGAATTTTATTGCTTTTAGACATTTTTGTACTTAATTATTCATTTGCCTTTTTTCCTTACTGTTTGAACCTCTGGTCTCTGGACATAGGCCGGGGCTGAGGCAGGAGTGACGGGGTGCGCGCAGTCAGTCCTTGCCGGTGTGGCCCGGGGCCTGGTGGTTTTGGGACTGGGGTATGAGGGTGCGTTGGGGATTCATGTCAGGGGTGACCAACATACAAGATAATCCTTTTTCACAAATTTTTCCTTGTCTGCTGGCTTTGAACAGAAACATAGAAGTGTACCATACTTGGGTTGTACAGTATGTCTTTCAGCTTTCTATTGGATAGAAATGTTTGTGGTGTGGGTTTGTATATTTGAATACTGTTTAAATTAGGCCAGTCCTTTCCATATGTTTCACCTTAATTTTATTAATCTATTTACTTTGGAAGAGCTGAAACTACTCTTCCAGTTCTGGAGAAACGTGGAATACTTTGGTTGTATGTAAGGATATTTACCTTTGTTTTAGATGTAAAAAAATATGCCTTATAATCAAAATCTATACATGCCCAGCGAGAGGTAGAAGTCTAAAGGATACAGTTGTTCTTACCACTTTCTTTAAAAGCTAAATAATAAAGTGGGAGTTTTTTCCCTCTGTTGTGGTAAATGGAAGCTTATGCTGATTACTGTCAAATGTTAGATTTTGGTTTTCTTTAAAATATAGGGGGTGAGATTTTAATTTGTCTCCCATGTCAAAGGAAAGGGCACCATGTTTATGAGTTTCACATTACAAACTGTTTTAGTTTTAAACAACATAGAAATTAATGATAATTTACACTAAATACAGAATTGTTACAAAACAAAATACATTTTACACACAAAATATCATAAAATCGGGTCTATAATCTTTAAGGCATAGGAAATTTTATATTTTCCACAAAAATTTTTAAACAGAAATCAACCATTTTTCATTCACTTTTTGCAGGAAATCGTTTTTGAGCACATAGTGTGTATTAGGTTCTTCTAGACAGTGTGGTGTACACCAGTCTGCCCCCATTGATAGTATGTTCTAAATAATTAGGTTTTAGTCAATTTCTTTTATATTTATATTTAACAAGAATGGTATTAACTTGGTTGTGTACCATACATGTTTCTAAAGCTAATATAATGCATAAATTAGAAAAAAATTAAGACAGATGTGAAGTTTCATTTATAGTAATATGAAGTCATTTAGGACAGATACGAAGTAAAATCAGGACAGATATAAAGTTTCATTTATAGTAATATAAAGGAAAAAATTAGGACAGATAGGAAGTTTTACTTACATTAATATAAAGTAATGTCTGTTAAATTACTTTGGAAATTCAAAATATAACTATTTAAATTACAATGGTGAGAGCTTATGTACATTTTTCTGAATGAAGGAACATTTATAACATGAAAAATATTTAGTAATCAATTATTGTTACAGATAAATTACTAAGTGCATTGTGTTGTGGATTATTTGAAGTTTTCTGTAGCATGCTCTCTTTCCTAAGATATTTTAACATATCTCAAATTTTAGGAGAATGTTAGTACCTTATTTTTCTCTTCTTCAGAAGCTACTACATCTCACTGGCTAAGACATACTAGAAGAAAACCAGTTATTGTAGTTGTCTTAGACTAGCTCTCATGGGATGTTTTTCCACTGCCTTTCTCTGTTATAGTGATTATGTGGAGAAAATGGACTCATAAGTCCTTAAGTTTCTAAGGAATTAAAAAAAAATAAACATAGGAGGTGAGGGATTACCGTGAAGTCATGGCCAGACTAGAAATCTGCATGTAGTGCGACTGGCCCATTGAATGGAAAATGTCAGCCAACTTAACTCTTTCGAATAGAAGGCGTATTTAATGGCATCATATTAATGTAAAATGTGGATAGAAGTAAAATCAAGTGGAGTTTTATTAACTTAATCTATTGGATGTTTTCTCTATCACGTGTAGTTTAGCCATAGTGTGACATACATACAGGCATGTCGAGGAATATAAAATAGGAAAAAGATACTAGGAACAGATTATCGAGGCTCTTACGTGCCATGCCAGAGTCGTGTTGTTGGTAAATAATAGGAATTCATGAACGATTTTTGAGCATGGACGTTCCATGCCTTACAAATACAGTCTCGATGTAGTATTTTGGGAGGATTAAAAAGGAAACATATAGTTAATACTCAGATGGGAAATTAGGGGCTATTTCAAAATAAGAGGTAATGAGAGTCAGAATTACCAGTTATTAATGAAAGAAACACAAAGAAAAGAACAGATACAAAAGACAGGGCCTTGGTTGAATTTAGTTCTTTGGAACCAAATGAATATTGGAGTAAGCAAGAAGTGGTGACTTGAATTGAAGATGCTACTAACAGAAAGCATGACATGTGGTGGAAGAAGTATTTTTTTTAAGAAGATGGGAGCAATTAACCTTTAAAAGTGTTAAGCATGAAGTACCGCTGTAAAATTCAGATGGAAATATCTAAAGGCAGTTTGAGAATTAATGATATGGAGAAAAAATAGAGGTCGTAGACGTAAAGGGCTAGGTGTAAAACCTGGTGCCTGAGGTCGTGAAGGGGGAAGGGGACATTGCTGCTGGTGCTTCTAAGCTTGGAGCTGACTAATGGGATTTTCTAAAAGCTGTGTGTGACAGATACCAGCTTGGCTGTCTTCTTAAAAACTTTCTGCCAGGAACACTAATTGAGGAGTCCTGGGCACGGACAATGGGGAGGGATGGACCGTGGGAGTGGGAGGGTCAGGGTAGGGCAGAACAGTAGGGGAAAAGGCGGGACAACTGTAACTAACAAAAATAATAATAATACAAAAAAACTATGTAATTTCTATTTAAGCCCTTTGTTCATGCAGTTGAAACCAAAGGTCCTTATGATTTTGATTAAATTTAGTTTTAAATCCTAGCTCTAGAAATCATCTCTATGCATACAAGGATTGTTTGTATGCATATTAAAACAATATTTAGTAAATAATATAAGAATACACTGTTTCATGTACTCACAACTGTAAACCTACTTTTGCCCCACCCTATATATACCCCTTGGAGACCTAGCCCCCCCTCCCCCCCAGGATAATGAGCATCCTGTGCCTGACTAATGGTCACACGGTCTGGAGCTGAGGCAGGCAAATAACAACATTTTGATCCAACGTATGTTTTAGTTCCTGAGCCCTAAGGTGGAATGACACCCTGGCTTCTTTCCCATGAAACTAGAGGGACAGACCTCAGAACTGTCCTCAAGACCTGAAGAAATGATGCATCGTTTACCTCCGACCAATCAGCTTCCAACTTCCAGCATGACCCCAAATCCTTCAGCCACCCGTGCCTTGTGATTTTGCCCTACATAATCTGTAACCTCCACACCCTCAGGGAGTTCGGGCGTTTGAGCGTTAGCTTCCTCTTTTACTGCGTGACTCTATTTGTCAATAAAAAAGCCAATATATCTCCACTGCGATTCTCAGTGTTTACTGTTTGGTTCTGCTAGCGCCGGGTAGACCAGCTCTTTCTGTTCTGTAACACGTTTGCTGGGTTTTTTTTCTTGTGTGTTATTCTGTGAGCTGGTCAGCCTCAAACACTTCATTACTAGAACCAGATGCTAATTCTGTTATCTTTGTCAGAGTTTCAGATTTTACTTTAAATTTGACACCCAGATCCTTGCCTTAATTTCAGTCCTTTCATCACTTGGCTTAAATTTTTCATGGTCATTTCTCTGAACTCATTGCTTTTGTAATCTATAAATTCTACTGTCTTTTCTGATTGCATCTTCTGATTGTTTCTCACCTAGTTAACATCTTGGGGCCCACAATCCTATCTGTGCTTCCACCTCAGTTGGCTTTAGCGAACTGATTTCACCGAGGTGGTTGTAAAGCACTGTAGCTTCTCTGTACTGCACAATGGAGCTTGATTTATATTCTTCGGTAATGATTTTTTTAGGTGTTTCCGTGTGGTCCTCAGAGTCTTAGAAACCCATGGCCTAACATGCTTCTCTGACAATCACTCATATTTGTGTTGATTAGTGATAAGAGTATTATATTTAAAACAATTTTATCATTCTCTTTTCAGTACCATGCTTTAAATTTTACAGATTTTAAAGAAACAAGTAACAATTCCCTTGGGGCTTCATCTGACCTTACATTTAACATTTGAGGGGAAAGTGTAGCTCCTCTGACATTTAAGGTCAGGAACTGAATTCTCTATTATCCTTGCGTTTTAAGGGATCATAACTGTCAGTCCCATTGTGAGAAATTTCTACTTCAAGTTTTATGGATGTTGGCAACTGTTCTGCTGAAGATAAATACATTTTTGCTTATTGTTGGAAGGAGCAGGACTGGACGTTTGTTGGCTACAACATTTAATTAACTGCACAGTGAAGGTGTGACCCAGCAAATTTAATGAGCCCAGTATGCTTCAGATTGGCAGGTTGAGTCAGTTTGAAAGATAATACCGCCCATTCCAGGAGAGAATAATGGGCTTCATTAACTGCATTATACTGGATGATTCTTCGCGGATGGAGGTTGGAGTGGGAGTGGTTTAGCTTGAGAAAGTCTCCTTTTCCCTCTGCTTCCTAAGGATTCTAATAGACCAACATTAGCTCCATACCCTTCCCTCTCTGTGCTCGTAAGTGAGCGGTATACTTGGTATCACAGGTATGTACTAAGTAATTGGATAGAAGTACATGAATGAGCATATTGTGTTTCCTAGGAAATTGGCCCATTGAAATTTTTTTTGTTGAGATGAATGTGCTAGCTATTCTTTTTCTAATTCTTCATTGTAGAAATGAATACTTAATTTTTTCATTTAGAGAACATTTTACTTGCTATAAAATTTATAAACCTCAAGACATTAGGGAAACCGAAATCATGTCAAAATGACCAAACATAGCAGCAGCTAAATTTCTTGTAGTGAACATAAGTTTCACTTGCTGAAGACTTAATTTAAAATTGAAAGGCATTCATTCGATGCACATACGCAATGCCCCTTACTTTAGTCACATCACCCTTGGATCCGTGTATCCTCATTATTTCCTTTGTGGGATTTTTAGGAGACTACCAGGAAATATCCAAAAAAGTCATGAGCAGATGGTGCCGTGGTGATGGTTTTAAAATGTTGTGGCCTCTGAGACCTACTGTGGGTCTATAGTAAGATGTAGTTTGTGTCTCCAGTACAATCGGCTTCCATTACCTTTCTACACATGTGTGTGGGGGGTGGCGGAGTGGCTCCATTATCTCAGGACCACCAAACTCTGCTGCCTTTAATTCAAAAAGCATTGGGCTGAGGTTTAGGTTGTTAAAAATGATTAAAGAATACAATTTACATGATACAGACAAACTTGAACAGATTGTGAAGTGGACAGTCTCCTTTGGCAGAACAGGAAAATGGGGGCAGCGTTGTCTCTGCCTTTTGGGGACTGGCTGACTGGAAATACAGTGCATCTGGTCACGTGGAGCATTTACAGGCACATAAAGTTACCTAAGTTTCGCTTTGCTGAAGGGGTACTCTAGGCAGGGGCAGCTCCATCTTGGGCTTAGAAATTTATTTCAAAAAGCTCAAAGTGCTTTTTTTTATCCTATAGTTATCTCTAAAAAGGAAAGAGCAGGCTTACATGTGACTAAATTTTCAATTACTGGAAATGTTTAGTAGAGATTAGAAAAATTGGAGAAGATTCTAATTGGAATCTTCTCGAGGAAGAAAGATTGCACGAGATGTGTCCAGGTAAGTAAAACTTTTCTTCTGTTTATTCATTCCACCCTCTATAAATAGTTTAGGTTGAAATACATACTGCACAGTATGTACATAGGAATAAAAGTTAGAAGAACTAAGAATTTTTCTCATCTAGAAGTCTATTTTTTTCTGTAGAAGTCTATTTTGTACATTTTATCTGGTATCTAAAAAGTTTGCTACTTCCCTTGAAATTTTTTGTTTATTTTACTGTTTTAATATTCTTTCAGAAATTGAGCCTATAGTTCAGTTCTGTATAATGCCATTTGGACAATATCATGTAATAATTCTTGAAAGTGAGTCTCTGTAAATGGAATGACAAAAGGTCATTTGTGCTGTTAAAATGTATTGCCTTTGGCAAAGGAAAAAAGAATCTCTGTGTGTGTGTGTCAGTATTTACTACCAGTAACTTGCTTGACTCAAATTCTTTGCCCTTATTCATTAGGTCATTTGTGTCTTTAGTCATTAAGCTTTGTGTCATCCCTCAGTGCAAGGAGTGCACACAGTGAGACCATAAAAGAAGAGATTGGCTCTTCAGTTACTCCATAATGCGGACTTCCCTACTTCCAAGTGAATCCAAGTTGATTAGATGACCCTGATAACGGTTAACTGTTTAAACTCCAGATCAGTTGCCGTTTGCGTCTCTACACTAGGGCAGATAGAAATTACAGTCTGAAGTTTTCCATTATCTCTAAGGTCAACCTACGCATCCAAGAAGCACTGGAGTGTGCCACCTGAGCCGGCCAGTGAGAAAATGCAGAGAGAGGCAAAAGGCAACTGTCTGGAGTTTAAAAAGTCATCAGGGTCGACTCATCAACTGGAATTCATTTGGAAGTAGGGAAGTCCGTATGATGGAGTAACTGGAGTGCCACTTTCTTCTTCTTCTCTTTTTGTTTATTAGCAGGTTCAGACCTGGTGGCACATGACAGTCACTCCTGGATGTGTAAGTTGACCTTTGTGATAATGGAAAATTTTAGTGCTCTAATTTCTGTCTTTTCTAGCGTTTTTTTTTGTATTGTATCAGGCAGCATATCTTAGTTACACCTTAAGGAACAAATGAGCTGCAGCTGTGATTTTAAGATGGGAGTGAATTTGCCGTTTTTCCCCCTGTGCCTCATTGTTCAGTGCTTCTAGCTCATTTTTTAATTCGTGAAAATATTTTAACTTTCTGTAGACATGGGATCTTAACTTTTGGGCTTCTCCGACTTATGTTTTATTTTTCTTACTTTATTCTAGCAGTTGCTATAGAACTGATAGCTGGCTGTTTTTTAAATTATTATTTTAAGTAAATCAGTGAAAAAACAGAATTACAAATACTTCCAGATGATGTGTCATTAAAAAAGTAATTTCTCTTGACCTTGCTTAAGTCATGGTCTTTTCTTCTCAATCTAAGTTTTCATTAGTAAGCCTTTGCAAAATTAAAACTGTTTCTTACTTATTGGCAGTCTAAAAACATGATGGATGGCTTCACTTTAATGCTTCCATTATTATCAAACCAACATGTAGCAGAATTTTGCCTGAAACTCTTCCAGTGCACTCAGCCATGTGCGATAGACCATGATCTAATTCAAGGTTAAATTCAAGTTTTCCTAGGGCATTGGTAACAATGACTGTGGATGTAGGCGAAGTAGTTGTGTTTATTTTATATGTAAGTGTGTCAAGAGAAGGTGTTCCCTGGTTTGATTGTCAGCATTTCTAGGGCTCTGTGAATCTCTGTCACTTTAGTATGGTAGTGCTCACTAATAGTTGCTTAATGAATACTCTGTAATTTAAATAGAAATCTAGCGTTTTTTCACCATCATTGTTTTTTCTCTCATGTTCAGCCTAATAGAATTTTATGCTCATACGGAACTTGTTCTGAAAAGAGATCTGTTTTGAACCTCATGAACTATAAGCTACTTTAAGTTAATTAATATGGAAAGGAATAATTTGGTGGATAAATTTGGTAGACTTCATCTCAAATCTGAAATGGGTGTAGTAAATAAACTTTCTTATCACTACCACGCATTTGTGTTATTTTTGATTGTGTTGTGTAAAGGTAAACGTACTGACCAAATTTACAGTAGGCACAAAGTTAAGATCTAACTTTTTTTCTAAATAACCCCAACGAATCAGTCTAAAGGGCACTCTGGTGTTTAAGTAGTGTTGCCGTTTTTAAGGTTTATCCTAACTGTCAGGAAGATGCTAGGATTATAGCATCTGTAGTATTGCTTAGAAATGGTCATCCAGCCCTTGTTTGAATGCTTCTTTTTAATGGAAAGGTCCTACTTTAGGACACAATTTCTTGAACAACTCTATTAGAAATTTTTATTTTTTTAAAGATTATGAGTTTTTTTCCTTAATCCTTATCCAACGATACATGTATTGATTTTGAGAGAAAGAGAGAGAAACATCAATTGTTTGCCTTCTGTACACGCCCCAACTGGGGGTGGAACCTGCAACCTGTTTGGTATATGGGATGTTCAACCAACTGAGCCACCACGCCAGGACTAAAACATTTTTATTTTAATCAAAATCTCATTTTCTTCCTTATCTCCCATGGTAGTGATTTCTCTTATATTAATATTAATTTCTCTATAACTTGGTGGCTCTTTTATCAGACCTAACATCTTTCATCTCATGAACATTCAGAAAACATGACCCTTCGTCCTAATCTCTAGTTTCTCATGGTTCCTCCTGAAGTGGGGCGTCCCGGACTACGCGCTGCTGATGACTTCATATAACTTTCTAAGACAACTATATATTTTATTAGCTCACCTTATGTTTGTATTAATTTTTTGCATATAGATCATAATATTGATTCTTAGCAACCTTGAGAATAATCAAAACACTCATGCTTTCTGCTGTTAAACCAGAGCCCCATCATTGGTACAGATGACTTGTGCATCCGGATTCTAGGTTTTTATGTTCAAGTACATTAAATATTATTTTTCTTATTTTGGCCTTTTTTTCTAGTCTGTTAAAAATATTTTGAATCTTGACACAGCAAATGGGGGAGTGATTGCCTCCTTAAAATTTGTGCCTCGTCCTAGTTTTGGCTACTTTCCTCCTTCCTTTACCATTTTCTCCTGTAACTAAATGATTCATGGCTCCAAGTTGAAAATACTGTTTTAATTCAGTAAATTCATGGTGACAGTGACTTGGTAATAGCTCTCTTTTAAATATGTTCTCCTAATTCTCTTTTAGTGTCATGAGAAAGGTGTTAGCTTCATTTACAGATGAGGAAAATCAGGCTTAGAATGACTAAGTAACTCCATTTATCTTTTCATTTATTCAATAATATTTTAATTCAACAAATCATTTACGGGATACCAACTATGTGATAGGAACATGGAGGTTTTAAAAAAGGATAGATGTGGCCTCTGCCTTGTGCCTCTTCAAGCTGCTGTAAAATTTGCATCAACAGTACTCCTGTACAATGGAATATTATTTGGCGCTAAAAAGAAATGTGCTATCTAACTATGAAAAGACATGGAGGAACCTTAAATGCATATTACTGAGTGAAAGCGGCCAGCCGGACAAAGCTACATACTCTATGGTTCTTAGAATATGACATTCTGGAGAAGGCGAAACTGTGGAGGCAGTAAAAAGACCAGTGGTTTCCAGATGTTAAGGAAGAGGGAGGGATGTACAGGCACAGCACAAAAAAGTTATAGGGCAGTGAGACTATTCTCTATACTATAATGGTAGGTATGTGTCACTTCACATTTATCAAAATCCATGGAATGTATAATAGTGAGAGTGAACTCTAATGTAAATCGTGGAATTTGCATACAACGATGTGTCAGTGTAGGATCGTTGATTGTAACAAATGTAGCTGGTGAGGGAGTTTGTGTGTGTGTGTGTACAGTGGGCATATGTGTGTGTGTGTACAGTGGGCATATGAGAACTCTGTACTTTCTGCTCAGTTTTGTTAGGAACCTGAAACTGGTCTAAAAAAATAAGTTGTATTTTTAAAAGATTTTATTTATTTATTTTTAGAGAGAGAGGGAAAGGGAAGGAGAAAGAGAGGGAGAGAAACATCAATGTGTAGTTGCCTCTTGCACACCTCCTACTGGGAACCTGACCCTGCAACCCAGGCATGTGCCCTGACTGGGCATTGAACTTGCGACCTTTTGGTTCATAGGCTGGCATTCAGTCCACTGAGCCACACCAGCCAGGGCAAAAAAAAATAATTGTATTTTTATAAGTATGTTTATACAGTCTATCTTTCTCCCTTATTTGAAGAGAAGGTCTACAAATATCATGAGGGCTTTCTGAAATACCAAACTAAAATTCAAAGGTCCCTTAAGATGGCATTCCCTAGTGTATAAGTCTAACTTTATCAGCCTGCGATAACAAGTAAAATGTTTCTGGGGATTTTGCGGCAAACGTGATTTCCAGTGAACATCTGCTTCAAATTCCTAGTAGCAAATGAAGAATTTGACAGTGGAACTAAATATAGGTGATCCTTTTCTAAAATAGTTTTATAAAAATGCTTGTGACTGTCCTTAAATGGCATAGTTATTCTGTCCTTAGTACCGGTGAGCACACTGCACTATGTGGCATTCTCTGTCTTCCATGTGGAGGGCTAGCCGTGACCAAGCAAACTGTTCTTGTGGCCCTTACTAAGCCTGGGACAGATCCACAGTGCTGGGGTCAGGTGTGGAAGAAAGTGCTAGCAAGAGGCAAAAGAGAACAATGGAGGATCACCTAAAAAGGCTTTTTTGAAACAATGTTAAAAGAAAGCCTAGAGCATTTTCAATTTTACTACTTAAACTAATTTGTGGTAGTTCCTCTTTCATTGTTGTTTTTGGGAAATGAATTAGTAACTTAATTTATTCCATAAATTCTCTTATTAAATTAATATTTTGCTTTATGAAAGATTTCATTTAATAAGTTGGTGGGAAAATTTATTTCATATTTAATTGAAGTTTATTGAGTTTATCCTTTCACATGACTCAGTATCATCACTTTGATCATTAAATATTGTTTTTTGCCATAGTATGTAGACATATTCAGGAGCTTATTATATGTATGGGAAACTTCCCTCCTATACAAATGGCCCCAAATTGTTAGTTTTATTTCATTACTTTAAGAACATATCTTTATTTTTTTCTTCATAATTACACTACACTCAATAAAATAAACTTCCTGCTGTTCATGTGAGTACCATACCAGGCTTCCACATTTCCCGGTTGTTAAATCCAATTGATATGGATGAGAAATAAAGGTATTTAGCGTATTAATACTCTAAATGTGAGTGGACAATTAGTATAGATTTACCTTGACTCAAAAGGGTATAGGTAAAAATCTACTGTTGGTGAATATGCAATTATTTTAGGATTTGGATCTTTTGGCTGTATTTCCACAGGAAAATCCCAGGTAGCCCTGCTCAGGAGAAGAGGGATGGGTAGATAGCTCTTTATTGCCTTTAAATTAGAATGGAGGGGCAGATAAAGTGCTTCTCAGATAAGGTCAAGTTAAAGGAGTTCATCATCACCAAGCCCTTGTTATATGAAATGTTAAAGGGATTTATCTAAGAAAAAGAAGATAAAAAATATGAACAGTAAAAATGACAGCAAACTCACAGTTATTAACAACCACACCTAAAACAAAAACAAAAGCAAACTAAGCAAGCAACTAGAACAGGAACAGAATCACAGAAATGGAGATCACATGGAGGGTTATCAACAGGGGAGTGGGAGGGGAGACAGGGGGGAAGGTACAGAGAATAAGTAGCATAAATGGTAGGTAGAAAACAGACAGGGGGAGGGTAAGAATAGTATAGGAAATGTAGAAGCCAAAGAACTTATAAATATGACCCATGGACATGAACTATGGGGGAGGAATGTGGGAGGGAGGGCTTGGGCAGGATGGAGTGGAGTGAAGGGGGGGAAATGGGACAACTGTAATAGTATAATCAATAAATATATTAAAAAAATTTCAGTCCTGAGTATCTTCTTGTACTGAAGGAGATGAGTAGGTATTTCTTATCTTGATCCCCTCTTCTGGTCCGGAGCCTCTTTCTGTATTTGCCTTGTCCCTCCCCTCTGTTTCTCTATTTCTCCCTATTTCTTTTCCTTCCTTCCCACCATTCCCCCCAACAGAGAGAGAGAGAGAGAGAAGAGAGAGAGAGAGAGAGAGAGAGAGAGAGGAAAGTACTTATTGAAAAAAATCTGCATATAAGTGGACCTGTGCAGTTCAAATTCTTGTTGTCGAGGGTCACCTGTAATGTGGAAGTATTAAGTCCTGGTCTAGGTTCTGCTTGTTATTCCATCTTTTAAACAATAGATAATCTGTCTGGATCTTATAGTTGATATTACGGAGACTTGACCTTTGAAAAGAGAATACATAGTTATGCAGCAGGCTGGGTGTATTTGCAGAATCCAGAGTCCTCTCATGGCTGATGAGGTTTGGTGGCCAGATTAGGTCAGAGTGTGGCCTTAATACACTAATAAAAGTAAACAGCATTAATTATAATGATTTGGTGCAGGATTGTCCTGTAACTCACCTTCAAATCAGGGTGTCTAGGGGTGTCCAACCCGTGGCTCACAGGCTGCATGCAGCCCAGGATCGCTATGAATGCAGCCCAGCACAAAACCGTAAATTTTCTTAAAACCTTTTTTTTGCTCATCTGTTTTTGTTAGTGTTTCTGTATTGAATGTGTGGCCCGAGACAGCTCTTCTTCCAGTGTGGCCCAGAGATGCCAAAAGGTTGGACACCCCTGGAGCACATAGCAGGCACTCAATAAAATGTGTTGAATGAATACAAATGAAGTGCTAGGTGGGTGTTTGAATGAAAATTAACTTATCTCACATATATCAGTGTATGTAGAAAAGGACTCATGCCAGTATTTTGTATAAGGAAAAGATATAGAATGCGCTACAAAAAATTAGTAGGAATTTCATGCCTGTGATAAATTAGTAAAATCAAGTAGCCTGGGAAATTGCTATTCAAGAGGATATTAGAAATCAGTGCGATAGATTCTATGATTTGTGATCATTGAAATTTACATTTGAATTTTAAGCTTTCTAGTTATCAGTGAGATTATTTTCAGCCAATAATTTATTAAAATACATATATAAATACTTTAGAAACCACTGTGTACGTTTCATTATGATCTACTTCTTCCCTTGAGAGAGGAGGTAGGAAACTACAAAGACTCTCTTAAATTGATGCAAAGTTGACACCTGAAGTAAGTTTATTGGAAATATTTTGAACTATTAGTAACAATAGAAACACAAGATATTGATAATGGGACAAAAACAATTGGAAATGTGAGGTGGATGTCTTCTTTCCTTATTTCTCTGCTGAACCTGAAGGGCAGGGCAGGTGGGACTCCGAGATTCCATCAGCCTGGGCGTAGAGAGTGGGTCAAAGTGTAGGACCAAGACATGGGGGCGGTGCTGCTGTTTTTACAACTTCAGTTGCTCAGTTGAAGAAATTGTTTTCTCCTCATCACCGATAGTTTCTTCTGTCACTGATGTTTCCTTTTTCTTTGCTTCTCACACATTTTATAGATAATTGCTTCCTTTTCTAATTTCTTCTCTTCATAACTGTGTACTATCTTCCAACCTTGGGGGATGAAAAAAACCCTATTATGTATTTAAACATCAACAATGAACACTCCCAAATAGGTGTATGCATTTACATATGTTGTATAAACACAAGTATTCAAGTAATCAAATGGAATACTCTGTGGAAGCCTTAACTTTAAGAAATGAAACTTCCTCTACTAAGACACTTTGTTCATTCTGTTTATGTGAGGTTTTATTTTTTCGTTGCCTTTCCTTATTATGTCGTCATAATTTGTGCGCTCTGTAATAGAAACAATAAATGAAAACCCGCAGGGCGCTAGAAATTAACTGAGTTTCTCCAGTACAGTAAGTGCGAGAGTGCACATAAATTAATAGTAAACTAATTGAATTTTTACCACAGCCTCAGAGGACTTATTTCAAAGTGATGGTTGAAGTCAGTGAGGGGAAATAGCAGATGAGCCTGGATTTGGATGAATAGGCACATGCCAAGTTGGCTTCTAAACTTCATTTTTTTAAGAAAGAATGTTTAAATAAATTTATTAATCTATCCTGAAATATAACTTAAAAATCTTTTCATAGAGTGAAGGAAGTTGGTAAATGAGCACATACTTCACTGTGTTCTGAGCTTTGCGTAAGTCCTGTATACCCCGTACACATCCTGTGTATGCTTCCTTCTTATGCAGAGCTCAGATTAAAAGGGTAATTACGATAGAACATGTATGTAGCACACTCATGTGTTTTCTGTTTTCACACGTTAGAACCCTAGAATACCATGCTAATGTTCCTCCCCAAAATAGCTTTACCACATAGGCACTCTTCAGATTTTTAAACTTTGTGCTACATTTGCATCTTTTTACCTCATGCCTTTGAAGATTTTTATTATTCCCTGCTAAGTTTGAGAGTCCAATGTATTATTTTAATGGTGTGCTTAAAAAAGATATTTTGAATTTTGCATTCCATTTCAGATCGTTTACTCACGTAAAGGGCTTGCAGAGATGGAGAGCCTCAATTATGTTCACATGTAATTATGCAGCATCATTCGCTTCAGATCGCTGCACGTCTTTGGTGGTAGTAGGAAGTATTTCTTAATTCTTTCTTAATTACTGGGTGGACTGATTTTTTCCTCTGGCGGAGTGTACGTGGCCTTCCTGATAAGCTATTTGAGTTTCTCTCTGATGTAGCCACATAACACGCGCTCTTGCTTACTGGGGATGGGAGTATCTCTTTGGTAATCAGACCCGTGGGAAGGTTGCAGGCCTAATTCCTGGAGCCCTGCCCATATTTGTGAAGTACTAGTGTTTGCAATTTGGCCTCCTTACCTTTGAAAATTTGCTAATGTGATCAATATTTTTCATCTAATATTTATATTAATTTTAGAGCTAGAGGTTTTAGGGAGCTCTGGTTACCTTATTTTACTGATGCAAAGATTGGAGTGTAATAATATTAAATGACTTGCATAAATTAATTCTTAAAATAGCTCACATTATGGCTTGAATCCAGTCCTCTGCAATTTTATTAAGTGGTGAAATTCTAGTACACCTAGGCCTACTAATAGAAATAAATGACCAAAGGGACTATTAGGAGTAAGATGTAAAATATCAAAGACATTGAAATTTAGCTAATCATGATATCTTAACTAAGTAGCCATAGTAAACTGGTTTTGTTTGGTGTAGGGTTAAAAGGTGCACCTTAAAGGTGCAATACCTCCTTCTTTCCTTTGTTATGTAAAGAGGACAGTAAGGGGGAGGTAAGTGACATTGAACCTGCCTCTTGTCAAGCATTTGAGAAAAATGGCACTCACAGAGGTTAAGGAAAAGGCCATGTTTACTTAGTTATTATAGCAAGGGACCAAGCTAGGACAGGTCTCATACTTTCTGGCATTCAAATCTTTTATTTTTTTCTTTGCATCAAATGATAACTACCGTATTTTTCAGACTATAAGACGCACTCTCCTTCCCCCCAAATTTGGGAGTAGAATTGGGGTACGTCTTATAGTCCGAATGTAGCTTACCTGGCTTATTGGGGCAGGGGGAGGTGGTGGAGTGGGGTCACAGGAGGCAGGAACAGGGTCGCTGCTGCGGGAAGCCTGTGGTGGCAAGAGTGGGGTGATGCTGCGGGCCCTGGGCTGGGAGGAGGTGGTGCCTGGGCGGTGCGAACCAAGGGAGGCAGGAGCGGAGTCCCCGCTGCAGCATACTGTAGTGCTAGGGAGGAGGGTACAGGCAGTGCAGGCACGTTAGGAGAAGAAAGCCTGCGGTGCCCGTATGTGCCTCCATCACGTGACTGGTGTGCTCCCCATTTACATTAACATAGGCATATTCCACTGCAGGGTCACCTGTAAATGGGGCCCTGCAGCTGTTGCAAAACTACAACTCCCATCATGCTTGAACAGGTTGGGGTGATGGGAGCTGTAATTTGGCAACAGCTGCAGAGCCACACAGGTTGTGCAACACTGCTGTCCCCATACAAGAGTGTTGCACAACCTGTGGCCCTCCAGCAGCAGATCCCCCCATAACAGTGTCAGCAGCAGATCTCCCCCATAACAGTGTCAGCAGCAGATCTCCCCCATAACAGTGCATCATCCACTGATGTTCTCAGCTACAGTGCCCCCATAACTGTGAAGGACACAGTGCTGATAGTTCTGTCATTACTGTATTTTGTTATAGAAAGATACAATAGCATACCGTAGTGTCGTGCTGAATCTACCGTAATTGTGGGAAGATGTCAAAGTGGAAAAGGATTTCTGCTTTAAAGGATGTTATTAGATATTTTACTACATTTTTGCTTCAAAAATTTTTTTTTCCTATTTTCCTTCTTTAAAACCTAGGTGCATCTTATGGTCCAGTGAGTCTTATAGTCCAAAACATGGGGTACCTTTAAATATAAGAGGGAAACATCTCTGCAACTTCTCTGAAGTTTGAAGATGTGATTAAATTTGAATGATGCAGGTTTAAATTTTATCCAGTCATGTTATGGGAGAATACATCAGAGATCTAGAATTTTATGAGAAGGTAAAGAAGCTTCTTATGGGGCAGGGTCAACTAGTAACCATGTCTGTGTTAAATAGAATGTAGGGATGAACATCTCAAATGCTTTCAGTTTTGCAGGGTCCTGACATAGTCTGGGGAGACATACTCCTTTTAAAATAGTCAAGCACTTAGGCATTTACAATGAGTGATAGGCTTTGCTAGGTTGTTTTAGAGAAAAAAAAAAGAAAAACATCATAAAAGATTTCTGTCTCCCTAATGTTTGCATTTTATTTGGGGTCTATATTAGCACCCATAAATCCCTTGGTTCATCTGCACAGCATCCAAACAGTTGCTAAATTGGCTGACACGGCAGCATGATGATAGCATAGGTGTTTGAACTTAAGGGAGGGAGAAAAACCTAGACAGTCAAGAGACTGAAATTCAGAAAGTTCTTGTTTTAGGGGGCAATAATGTAGGAAGTTATGTAATATTATTATTAAAATACATGCAGTGTACTAACACTTATTGGAAAGCAGTAGTGTTCTTAGTAATCTTAAGGGAAAATGAAATCGGGAAAATTAATTAGACACAGTTATAGAACCAAATTATAACAGTGAGGACTTGGACGAATAAAGTGTTTAATGGGTATGGGTTGTGTTGTTTTGACAATATTTTTCTAGGTGGTATCGAGATTGTCCATGTTAGGCAGTAAGTCCTAAATACTCTTAGTTTCCTGACTGTACAGTATTTTTATCAACATTCTTTGGTTTTTGCTTTGTTTGTTTACAGTTGAGGAACCAGAGACATAAATGATTCAGAAAGCTTTTCAGGGTCCTCACATGAATCTACGCCAGAACCAAACGTACTTCCTGGCGTTTGACTTATTTTCATGGTAATTTTGTAGAGACACAGAATGCTCAAATTTGAAGGAGGCTCACAGTCAGCTGTCCTGACGGCTCATTTACAGATGAGAACAGGCCTTTCCCTAACAGCTTGTGAGTTAGCAAATCTGAGATTATCTGCTAAGATTTTGTTTGTTTGAATTTTGTTATCAGAGTGGTTCTTTGTGTTCATATAAAATAGGGTTTACACTATCCAAGTTTTTGGTTTCTGTGAAAATTAAAAATATTTTATAAGTGAAGAGATCATTGACTTTAAGAAAAGAGGCATGAGAGCATCGCAGCTCGATGATAGAAATTAGTGCCATCAGCTAATTTTGGCAAGTGTCATACCTAAATGATCCACATTACTTAAAAAATGTTTACATAGACAACTTAATACTGTTTATATGTAATTATTTTTGCTTTTTTAAATATCTTAAATATTAGGCATATCTCATGATTTCATATTTGTAAACTTCTTAAAACAGTGCCTGGCACATAACATAGGCTATAAATGGCTTTGTTAAATAAGTAAGTAAATCTGACGTTAACTAGGTCCGGGGGACATTAAGAGCTCCATGAGAGACAGGAGAGAAGTCTGATGGGACTGAAGTTTGGTAATAAGGGAGAACTGGCATCAGGTGTAGTCGAGAAGGTAAGGTTAGCAGAGGCCGTAGAGTTCTGAACTTCGCAGACATTGTTAAAGGTTTTCTTTTTGTCCCAAGAGCAATGGCATGTACTGAAGAACATTGTAAAAAATGGACTTATGAGGTTTGCAGATTTGCTGCAAAAGCAACCCGATTGCTTTTTAGCCCTTCTTTTCTCTCGGGGGTTGGGGGTCGGGGCGGTGGTGGGGTGGGTGGTGGATCTATCTGTTTGGTTTTCAAATGCTGAATGCAAGATTGGAAAGTTTGAAACAGCAGTTTCACAGATGAAACAGCATTGTGTCAAATTGAATTGTACTGCATTTTTATAATTGCACCTTTGTGTCTCTGCCCAGCCCAGTGGCCTTAGAGCGCCGTTTTGATCTAGTCTTCTCTTAGCCAACAGAAGTGCCTCTGCAGTGTAGGTGGCCGAGCTGTGTCGGACCCCGCTGATGCATGCTATACCTTGCCCTGAGTGTTGAGAACAGTTTACTGGTGGTACTGACACAAATTTACAAATAGCTAGGAAGTGTGTTAGCAGAACGTCAGAGAGCAGTGGTGCTTTTCTGAAAAAAGCATCACTCTTCTGGCAACCTTTCTTTCTTACTGTGCAATCTTACCATGCCCTAACAGCCTCCAACGAGATCAACAGTGTGTCTTTAGTTTTATTTTTTTTTCTATTTAGGGCGTGTAATTGGAAGAGTAAGCAGTAGCTTTTAGTTTTATGTGTTAACAAGTACATGTCAGGCAAAAAAAAAAAACTGGAAATGATCTAAATGCCTATCAGTACCCTTGGGTGGCAGAATCTTCATTCATTGAAATACTCTACAGTAGTTACAATGAAAATGGGATAAATATGGATAAATCTCAGAAACCTGTTGGGTAAAATATAACTTGCAGAAAGGCTAAGCTTATAACGTATTTCAGTAAGTTTTAAATGTACGAAAAAATAATACCTTACATTTTTCATGGAAAAATACTTTAGTTGTAAAAATATAAAAACACAGGTTGAAGAATCATACCAACCTCAAGATTGTAGTTAACTTCTGAAAGGGAAGGTGAGGAATAGAATAGAGATAGGTTGAAAAGTAGACCTTAATAGTAATCTCTTATTTGTAAAAGAGAAGCATAATTGAAGTACTACACAATCAAGTATTCGTTAGTTCTGGATGGCGAGTGATACGTGTGAAATATCAAATAAATAGATAAATAAGCATACTGTCAGTTGCTTTGCCTTTGGTGGCAAATAACAGCTAATTAAAAGAGGCTTAAATTATAATAAGGTTGTTTCTTGTTTATTTAGTACGATGTCTGCAGGTAAGGTGGTCTCAGGGTGACTTAACTGCAATGCCAAGAACCCGTGGTTTGTTCGTCCTCATGTATCGGCAGTTTCTCTCCTATTGTAGGGTGACTGCGCTCCATACATGATGCTCTTCCTGGAAGTCACCAAAGGGGGAAGGGGGGAGGAACGAGGACAGAGTTTCTTTCTTGTCAGTGAGAAAATATTTCTTGGAAAAGTCCATTATGTCTCATTGACCAGAGCCTAGGCTACATTTACGAATAGGACAGGGCCTGGCAGCTTGTAGGTGCTTAATAAATATTTGTTGAATGGGTGGATCTTGATTCTGCAAAGGGGAATGGATTGTCACAATTATTTTGTGAGGTTTGTTTTGTAATTGTGTGTGATCTTTATCTTCAGGCCAGTGTCTCCATTGACGATGTACTTTTATTGAAATGCTTAGAGATTATTGACCTCGATCTCTTAATTTTCCCCAGATGGGGAAGTAGATGTTCAAACAGGTTGGGCAGCGCTGACACTGGGCCTTCCAGTCCTTGATTTTCTCTCTTCTTCTCGTTCATTCTCCCTCCCCCTCTCTCTCTTTCTCTCCCTCTCCCCATAAACTCAAGGACTCTGGAATATAATTGGCACAGTGTATCTCCTAAAGGACTGTAGTAAAAAATTTTGGTGAGGCTGAAAAATGTGTTGAGAAAAGTTTCTGAGCTCTATAGAGGTTCTCTTCGTATTCCTTAGTATTGTTGTGGCATCACTGGGCTGAAATTGGACCCATAGCTCGGTACTGCCTGGGGAAGTGATAGGAGACAGCTTATATCGAATATGTACCTGTGAAATACCCAAACGTTACTATTTTATGAAGTAAGCTGAAAATCTGAGTGAGCTTCTCAGGCTGCACAGCTAGCTTAATTACCATGTTTTTTTTTTTTCCCCCCATGGGATCACACATACTTAGTGTCTTATTTTCTTACATCAACCATGTAGCTGAACTCATTTAGCTGTGAAGTTAAAGAGAAGAAATTCTAAAATATAACTTTGCAAGCCTAATGGTTATATAGCAGAAGTTCTTCCTAAACTTGCATCATTATTCCCCCTTCCTTACCGTAACCATACTTGATGTACATTTTATTTGAGATGCAGTTGCTGTTTCTAATTATGTATGCAATGCTTTTGTAAGTGGAACTTGTACTACAACTTTTCAGGCTGAATAAACAACATACTACTGTGAACTGCTTTATCACAAATCTTATCTTAGAGGGGCCTAACGTACCTCTATGATTTGTCTTTAGTGATAATTTGTCCCACATTATTGGCCTGGAGAATATTTTCTATAATCCCAACAAACTCTTTTTTTGTTTTGTTTTGTTTTGCAAAACAGTGGTGAAGTTTTTAAACCTCATTAATTTATAAGGCTTAGCAAAAAAAAAAAAAACCCACAAAAAACTACTAAAGGCACAAGTTTTCACTACAAATAAATTGCATGCCAGTGGCAGCTGCTAATTCAAAGCAGCTTTTGAATCAGAGCAGAAAGTTTTTAAATTCTCTAAATTATAGCTTTTAACTTAATTTGTCATCTAGAACACTAAAACAGCTTCTTCTTCTTCTTATTGTTTAAAAAAAATAAGAAAAAAAACTTCTTTAAAAGGAGGAACGAGGGATGGAGGACAGAAGGAGATGTTTTGGTTGCAGATTTGCAGTCCCAGCTCCCTGCTGGTCCCAGCCCCCATGAAAATGGAGCGTACAGTTTGGGCCATGGTCAAGGAGCTATCCAAGAGATTTAGTACTGTTCAAGGACTATGCAACATGGCTTCTTTCTAGCACAAAATTCAGTCCAATTGTAGTTAGATCTGGCTACTTTCTCTCCATGGAGTGTTTTGTTCTCCCTGTGCTTTATGGTCTTTGTGTCAATAAACGTTATTCAGTAGAACATAATGATGCTGCCAAATTTTCTAGAGTGTTTTTTAATAACGAAATTGTTTATTTTTTAAGGTAGCAATATGGGAAGTGTCTTGTTTCACTGCAGCATAATAAATTAATAAAACCAGCTGGACAATTATTTATCACCTTAAATAGGTGCTAAAGCCAGAATCCCTGTCTGAAGCTTTGTCAGGTGTTAAGAGCCTTGTTTCAATTTATGGCATATATTCTAAAAATTAGTAGTGAAGGCTACCAAGCAGGGTCTACTAAAAGTTCATTAAAAGCTTTTATGTTTTAAAATTTCAACAGTTTGGACTCTGAGAAGTCTTTGCTCTTTGTTAAGATTCTTTCTTGAAAAGGTTGCAGGAGAAAAGCAACTAGACACATCAATTTTTTTTCCCTTAAAATTCTTCTTTATTCATCCCGTTATTTTACTCTCACAAAATATATGGTATATTGCCAAATAAGTCTGTAAGGAAAATGGAAATCTCAAGTGAATATGCCAGCTGTTAATCTGCTAGCTAATTGGAAAATTGACAAATTCAATAATGTAATCAAGGTTTTTGAGTTCAACTTTAAGAAATGTTAATGGTGACCAGAGCTGTATCTTGACACTAAAGGCTGTTACCCATTATATGGATAATTGGTTTCCAAAACAAGAGGCAACACAGCCAAGTAAGTAGGAGGCCTCGGGATGTTTTTCCACTGTCCTCTCTTAAACAAAACAAACAAATACAGCAACTGTAGCAGAACTGTACCAAGATATAAATATTGTACTTTTTGGACCATAAGACGCACCTAGGTTTTAGAGGGGGAAAATAGGGAAAAAATTTTGAAGCAAAAAATGTGGTGAAATATTTAATAGCATCCTTTAAAGCAGAAATCCTATAGCAAGCCAGGTAAGCTGCATTTGGACTGTAAGACACACCCCCATTTTCCTCCCAAGTTTGGGCGGGGTGGAGTGCAACCTATAGTCTGAAAAATATGGTATATACACCAGGTCTCCTAAAGGTGAGTTTCAAAGCTTAGAGATCTGGGAGAAAGTATCTAATTAAAAAATGTACACACTTTAGTAACTGAGGAATTACAGCAGCGTGTATAAAGTGTGGTCCGTGTGCTAATGATTTTAGGAGGTAGTTACATAAATAGTTCATCTTAATATTTATTTAAAGATTTTGAATTAAAAAATCATTAGCATGTCAGGGTGTCCATAGATATTATTGTTAAAAATAAGGCATAACGCAATGAAAATACAAATGAGGCAATTTAAAGGATGCTATTAAGTAAGTTATGAGTATAATTATACATGAGTGTGGCAGAAATCCTGGGGGTTCCATGTAAATGACTAATATAAGTGCATTATGAGCATCTGTTTTAGAAGTGGTGTCTTGCAGAAATACAGAATCATTGAATCCCAAGATGTGGGGCGTCCTTGAAGTAGGTCTGGTGTAGCCCTCATCCACTATTATTCTGTCAGAATCATGTCGCCTCTCTTTTTGGACTTCCAGTAATGGACAGTCACTATCCCCTGGCGTATTCCATCACTAGCTATACTTAACAGTTAAGGTTCTTCCGTGTAGCTCAGCCTCTAGCTGGTGGTAATTCTGTGATCTCAGTCTGTCTTCATGATACGTACAGATCAAGTCTAATCCTTCTTTGGCATGAGGCAGCTTCAATAATGTGAAGAAATTTATCATCCTCTCTTCTTCTGTAGTGTACTTGTTTCTATTGCAGTGTGAGTTTGCATTTGAGATACAGTGTATAGGCACACTCGCACAATGGCTATGTCACACTGATCCGCTGAGTCTTCCCTTTTCTAAAATCTTCCAGTGTTTTTCCATGTGTATGTTGCTGACTTCTATATTCCCATTCTGTAGCTGCTGGCTTTGGGCCCAATTTTAGGTCTTAGGATCTAATCCTTATTCCTTTTTAAACTTAGTTTGGTTTACTTCCTTTGGTCATTCCATTCTGTTAGGATCTGTTTGGATACTGCGCTCTTAATCTAGTCATTCCTCCCTGCTTAAAGTGGTGTGAACATGTTTTTGTGTTTTTTGTTTTTTTCAAAGAGGCACTTTTTTCCATCCCACTTTATTTTCCTAAATAGGAATATGATGATGTATATGGTAGTTTTCATTCACTTATATGCACATATAAAGTGTTGATTCTTGCTTCTACGTGCCCATGGAGAAGGAGTGCCTTGTATATTTCAGGAAGAAAATTGTTTTGATATCCTTGTTAATATACTTGGGTAAGCCTAGCAAAACACGACGCTGGTAGGCAGCATAATGGCCTCCCAAAGATATCACCATCCGAATCCTCAGATCCTGTGAATATGCCATCTGACATGGCAAAAAAGGACCTTACAGATGTGATAAAATTAAGGATTTTAAAATGGGAGATTGTTCTGTATTATCTGGGTGGGCTCAGTGCAACTTCAAGAGTTTTGGATGGGAGGGGGGTGACAGGAGTGTCAGAGTCGGAGAGTAAGGGGCGCTGGAAGCAGAGGTTGAATGACGGACGTAATTGCTGGCTCTGAAGATGGAGAAGGGCCCATGACTCAGTGGCCTCTATCAACTGGAAAAGGCAAGGACTGGACTCTCCTCTAGAGCCTCCAGAAAGAGCAAAATCCTGCAAGTGCATGGATTTTAGCCCAGTGAAAGCCGTTTTGGACTTAAGGTCTCCAGAACTGTTAAGATAATAAATTCATGTTTTTGTTTTTGTTTTGTTTTTGCCACTAAGAATATGGTGATTCATTACAGTAACAATAGAAACTAACACAGACATCAATCCATGTTTGGGGTTGTAATTCACCCCTTTTTCCAATCATTGTGATGATGAAGCTTTAGTTCTTATAGTGATAAGTTCAAGCCAGCGGACAGAGAAACAAAACCTGCCTCCAGTCCTCCATCGTTGAGACCGGAAGGCTCGAGACTTTGTGTGGTCGGCGTTCTTTCTCTCACAGGTTTACTCAAAACTTCCTACGGCTACTCCGCTGTCATTTTCTATTTGTCCTCTAATTCACTTGGTTTCAAATCTGTGTAATATATGTATTAGCCAAACGGCGCAAATTAAGACCAGGTTAGAATAAAAGTAGAAGTCCAGTTTTCAGAAGGCTCTTTTGATGAAAACTCTTTAATACCTATTTTCTTTTTTTAAATTCTCACGGATGTTTTTTTATTGGTTTTAGAGAGAAGGGATGGAGAGGGGGGAATGGGGGGGGGAGAGAGAGAGAGAGAGAGAGAGAGAGAGAGAGAAACGTATCATTTGCTTCTTGTGTGTGCCCTGACCACGGGGACCAAACCGCAACCTCCTAGTGTATAGGACAGCTCTCCCGCTGATTGAGCTACCTGGCCAGGGCTTAATACCTGTTCTTGAGATGTGCTTTGGACATACGTTGCCTACCTGTCATAACAGCAACTTTTATTCTAAAAGTTGGCTTGCCTTTGGGGTTAACCATTTACTGAGGTCTGTGGATGCAAAGTAACTGCTAAGGCTGAAGTTTAGGAGATAAGGATTGATTTAAAAATTAAATAATTCAAGAAATATACAGCGGTGACTTCTCAGTAGAGTTAAAAAATATAATTTTCATCAGAGTTGAATTCTGGAAGTGGAAAAAATGTAAAGAATAGTCTGATATTATTTTAATCGTCTGTCTTAGAAGTTATTTAAAGACTGTGAGGCTTTTTGGTCAATAGACCAGTCAATAAATGCCGAATGCTCTCTGGCGAAATCCCTTCCGTTCCAGACAGCTTTCCAGTATGTTGCATTAATTTAGCCTCATTTAGACCTTTTAGTCAGTGCTGTTAGTTGCAAAAGAAATGGGGCGGGCCAAAGAGAATCGACTGAGCCACAGTTGTGCTCCTTTATTGTGCATTGGTCTTCTTCTAGAATAATCCAAGTTGTTTTGTTTTGTTGGAGGGGTTGGTAAAGTGTAAGTGGAATGGGGGCAAAGACCTTCCCATTGCAGAGACTTCATGACTGGAGACACCGTAGAGGTACAGAAGAACTGGTCTTTCCTAATTCCGCTCCTTCCTCACTGTGTGATCTTGGATTTTTCTTCACTAAAAAGATGGGAAAAGCATTTGTGACATCACATGGTGCAAATATTAATACATTGAAAACTCGACAATTCCATGCATACATTAAGAGACAGTGGTTATTATATAAACTCCCCCCGTATTCTTTTCACCTTCTGTAGCCACTGGGGGATCCAGATAGAATAACAGGATAACACAAGCTGGTACAACCAGCATTGACTTTATTGTGGTGACAACATCAGTGTCATGATGTCAACATCTCCGTGACAATTGTGGTTTTCTTGTTCTGATGTTGCATTCATCTCCTAATATCTTGTCCTGCTCTTGCAATTACTAATGTACCATAATTGGTGTAAAACCCGTGTTAGTCCCGGAGTAGTTGTGTGTGAGCATAATGCAGATAATGAAACTCTTGTTTTCTTTGAAAGTTGGGCTTTTGGTTGAGTGCGCGTCCTACCGTGGTGATCATTTTCAGCATGTGGAGCCCATTAAGCAGTGTTGGAGCTGGATTCACAGTTTAATGTGCTAACACTGCATCTGTTTCTACCCTGATGATAACACCTGGATCAGTTTAGAACTTATGTAGAAGTTTAAGATGTGGTGTAGTTAATTTCTAAAACAACTGTTGATCTTTATATGTGTGAACCCCATGGTCTTTCACATTCCAGATGAATTCACTGCCATTTGAACATGCTAATACCTGTGTGCACTTTCATAATGGGAAATAAAAAACATGTGTCTACTCTTCTAGGAGCTTTAGTTTCACTTAAATTCTGAGGGGTGACAATGATAAGATTATTATTTTTCTTTCTTTTTGGGATGGATAGGGAGATGCCTTTATGTTGTAACCTTTATCAAATGTTCGTCTTAAAATGAATAGTTGATGGATCGAACAAAGAAATACAGCAGCGCCTTCCTGCTTTGTTAAAACCCATGCCTACACACAGTCTGAGCCATTTATGGTGCCATGAGTAAGTCATTGATTCCTCTTGGGAGCCCCGAAATGGACAGGCATTAAAATGAAAGAAAGGCGGTTCTGTTACCAAGACCGCATGCCTTATCTCTGTGGCTGGCAAAAAGCAGAGTGCCAGTTCACTGGAGCTTTGAAAAATGACTTTTTCCGGTGACCTACTTACCTTTTAAAGACAGCAGAGTTTAGAGTTCCTTTTTTAAGTGGTAAATGCCCTTGGAGAGTTGTAGTACAGTTATATTCCCATTAGAAAGATTGAACTCTCCAGGATGCCTTCAAAAAGAAACCATTAGGAGACAAGACCGATACAGCGTTTGGTGATGCCTATTTTGTTATCCTCCCCAAGGCAACTTTTAATGTTCTTTTTTCAATGTGAAAATCCATCTCTCTGAGTGGAGTGACCACGATAGAGTGCACGACATTGCTTTTTTCACAAGGTGATCACATTTTAACCTCTTCTGGATTGCATTCCAGGCATCACAAATTATAGCCTAATTACTGCCCATATGCATAAGGTTGGCTTATTTTTTTAAATGTTATGTTGACTTTTTTTTATTAGCAAAGATACAGGAGGCGTAATGCACAGCATCGTGCTTTTAAGACCTTGTCATCTTTGAAAACACGATGCTGCATGTGTGTGTGTAATTACAAATGCATGGCATAATTCTTTTTCTACTTTGTGCAAGAAAAAAATAGTCCTTGGATAGCTGAAAATATTAGTTTGCAAATCTAATTACAGTTGTTTTGTTAGAATCGATGATTTTTGGTCAAAAGGAAATACAAGCCCAGCTTCTCCGGTAGTGTGCAGCTGTTGTCCTTCCCATGAAGCTGCTTCCCGGAATATCCTAATTAGGCTGTGCGCTGTGATGTAAGTCCGGTGACTCTTCTTTCTGTCATGCTTTTTGATCCCCTCACTTAACCTTGCTGTCGTGCATCCTCCCAGATGAGTTAGGCTGCTGTGAACATCATTCTTGAGCTCTTAGGTTGGTTAATGAGCTTAATTCATGATTAATGCAGGCACAAGTTCACATTGGTGTGGTGAGGGAGAGAGGAACAGAGGTCCTGGAGAACATGCTCGGAGAAAGGGTAAATGACACCATAACCGAATGCCAGCTGTAATGGCGTTGACTGACATTTTAGAAGAAAAAGCGCTCTTTTATGGAGTCCAGGAAGACAAGAGAGGCGATTCATTGCAATAACAGTCATTTGTTAAGCACCTACTATGTGTGCCCATCTTATTTAGTTATCTTGTTTTGTCTCCACTCAGAACAGCAGTTTGTAGAGAGAAAACTGAATCATATAGCTAGCAAGTTCAAGAGGAGGAACTTCAGTCACGACGTGGCTAACTCTGAAGTGTGTGAGTGTGCGTGTTTACCACTCCGTAGATTGTAGGAGTTGCTTTGGATAAAGGATGAGTGTAGAATTTTTTCCCCTACAGATTAGAGTGAAGTGTTCCATCTGTAATGCTCAGATTCCTTTGATTGAATACTATCTTCCGTCTTTAAACGTAGGTCCTGCTTGTTCATTTCATGCTTTGTGAATTTATTTAATTAGCGTGGCTACTTGTATGTTGAAAAAATTCTCTTTTATTGGCAGTGGCTGCTGTGACAGAAATTGTGTAATAAAGACAGTGATGGTCAAGATTGAATAAGAATTATCTGGGGTCTGGTATAGGCATCTTCACTCTTAGGGAGGTTAGGTGACTTAGCAGTCATGGGTATGGAGTGCTGAAGAAGATGCTCTCCTATCCACCTGTTTTAAGTTTAATAATTTTGGGGTCAGCAAAAGGGTAAAATACACCGTGCTTACCATGGTTAAAAAGACATGTCGGTGCTTCGGATTTTGTTCATAACGTGAGATCTAAACGAGCGGATAGTTTTCATTTAACATTCAGCAAATGTATTTTGAGTGCCTACCCTGTGATTTCTTTAAAGGGCTGCAGAGCTTCCTGAAGTTTAATTTATTTCTTGATTATTAAAGTTTGGTCAATGAATGACATCTGTATTAGAAAGTATTATATAGTAGAATGCTGACACATTTTAATGGTGGGATTAATTTCTCTTCCTCTCCTCATTCCTGGATGAAATATCGCTTGCCTTCCATGACAGATCAGAGCATTGCTGGTGGTTTGTGGACCAAATGTTTGGGTACTTTGTGGAGGCTCCTCTGTGTTAGTTTTAAATTAAGAATGTTTTCCTCCTTGCCTATCTGTTTTTCATCAGGGCCCATATATTCCGGTGTCCAAAAAGACTCTCTGATTTAGCCGTGAGACTGATTTTATTGCAGGGATGTCTGTGTACCCTGTCATCGCAGGCAGCCCTGGTGAAGCTTCCCATGTTGTGCGTGTGTTGCTGCACTGTGTTCAAAGTCTGATCTTTCTCAGATGTATTTGTGTGTGTAACTATTTTATAGTTGAAAAGGGATGCGAGCAGCAGAATTTCTTTCCGAATATGTTTTCCATTATATTTTGTAATATGAAATTATAGGTTAGTGTTTGGCTTTCATAAAGCTGCCTTTTTCCCCCGTCACTGGAAGACAACTAACACCTTCCTTTGACTCAGGTTTTCCAAGACTCCTTAGTGTTAAAAGAAGACTTTCTTTTTGAAATGCAGAAATTAAAAGAATATGGTACAAAAGCATTTTTATGGCTTTATTGAGTCCTGAGGGCAGATATATGGATTCCAGACAAAATGCAATAATAGACTAGGATTTTACTTTCAAATCGTCTTACAAACACTTCTCATTGGAGATTTATTGTACATGTGGAGGAACAGAGTTGCTTTGAAGGTCAAATGGAATAGGTTGGAAAACAGTGTTCAAGGTCTTTCTTTGCCTCTTGAAAGTGTGTGCTCTTCTTTAATTTAACCCCCCTGGCTTCAGGTTCATATTTTATAGTGGTATTAGGAGGATAAGACGAGATCACGTGTGTGTGCGTTGTACCTTCTTCAATCTCAGTGTAAATATGAAGTAGCATTAGTGTTTTATTACAAGTGTTTATTTAGCGTTAATGCTGGTAGAGAATGTAGGTACATCCTGGCAGCAGTAGGAATAAGATTCCTCTTAAAACTCTTTTAATATTCACAAAGCAGTTTAACCGCTATCATCAAAAACAGGCATAGTATTGGAGAATTTGGCTTTTGTGTGAAATTTAGTCTCCCTGAAATTCTGAAGGATACACAGGATAGTGTATGTAATTATATATAGTGGTCTCTACGGCCTATTTGTGTGTTAGGGCTCCCAGAACAAAATACCGCAGACTAGGTGGCTTAAACAACAGCAATTAATTTTCTCAAAGTCCTGGACAATAAAATGTCCACATCAAGGTGTAGCCTCACTTGGGTTCCCCTGGAGCCCTTTCTGGGCTGGAAGAACACTGCCTTTTTGCTGTGTCCTTACGTGGTCTCTCTTTGGAGCACACACCCTTGTGTTTCTGTGTCTACATTTCTTCTTCCCATAGGGACTGAGATTTGGATTTCCATGTGGGCGGCTCTGATGTTCACTGCTGCGATTGTCTCGGGCGGGAGGACTCTTAGCTTCCCACGTCCACATCTGCTCACATCCGCTTACTCACAGGGTGGTGACAAGGGTTCAAGACCATCATGAACACGAGCACATTTTGTAATATGTAAAAGCATGATACAAATGCGAGATGGTATTATAACATGAATACCTGAGAGGGATTCATTGGCAACAAGTGGAAAATTTTACGTAGAAAAGACAAAGGATCACTGCAAACATTTGGCTTAAAGAAGCTTCTTGGCTCTTTTCTTTGGCTGAATGGATAAGAAAGCATGGATAAAGAAAGGTGACTTGGTTAAGACCTAATTCAGAGAAGACAGGAGTCAGGCTAACAGATAAGCCAAACATCTGGATCAGGCAGCATAAATGTCTTCCTATACCCCACACCTGTTTGCTTAGAACGCGTCAGTGTCTCGTTTGAAAAACATTTCCCCTAACTTCGTGGTCTGGCAGTGCTCAGGCTAAGGACCCTTAGTGGGTTCATAAGCAGTGGCCACAGCCAGAAAGCACTTTCCCTATTTCCCTTAAGTGAAGATTATGACCCCTCCTCAAGGATGTGATTTTTTAAAATGAGGTGATACCTGAGTAGATGGGAAAACTCCCATGTACTGTAGTATCAATTCTGGAACTTACAAAGCACATTTATGCAAGATGGCAAGTGTGTTAACTAGAGAGGTATATTCTCAGCTTGCTGTGCCTACTTATTTAGACTTCATTTGCGTAATCAAATCCTTAAGCACAAAGATTACATCTTTTTTCATTCTGTAAAAGTGCATAGAACAAGACCTTGCACAAAATACTGGGTGTTCTTAGACTCTTCGTGGTTACTCTTGTATTTCTCACGTGGAATCTGGTGTCTGATAGAGCCCATTCATTTTTGAAAGCTTTGAACTTCATAAAAATGCTATAATCTGTTACATATTTCATGTCTTAAAAAACAAACATTTGTAATTATCTTAAAATAGAAAAATTATATGGACCCAGTCATACTTTACAATGTATTGGTAATGTTCGAAAGCCATTCATTGTAAGGGAAATGTTGTGGTATGCAAAAACAAAAAAAAAAAATCACCTTTTTATAGACCTATGAATTTATGAAAACCTATGAAATTGACTGAAATTCACAAATGACAGTAGTTAAGTAACTCATATTCTTGACTTAACTTTTGGGGGTGAAAAATATTCATAGTACCCTTTCTAGTGATTCAAGTTTGGAGAATTAGGAATAAAGATATTTTCATTAGTGTTTAAGTTGAGACTCTGATTCAATTTAATACAGTGAGAAGGAGGTATATTTGGATAATCAAATTTTTTATTTATGTTAGGATGACATGAAATGGATATAGTAAACAAATTGTATAGAAAATGCTAATATTGTATTTTATCATACAAATTGCAAGGCAATGAAAATTATCTTCAATTGTTAAGAAGCTGCTATTAAGGTAGAGAATTCCTTTAATCAGTGAAATTAAATGCTTGGAGTATGGTTTTTCTAATAATCTCATGTTGTTAGTTTTTGCTTTAATCTTGCAAAATACTTTTTATATAAATACTTTTAAAAACATCTTTTGGTAACTAAATTTTTAATTTGAAACGATCAGCTTTTATATGAATGGATTATGAATTAGTTTTCAAGGCCAGAGGTTTTTTTCTTGGGTGTTTCCTGTAGAATTTCTGAAAATAGTATCAATCATTTATCTGAGGAATGAAAGAGACTTTAAAAATATTCCACCAAGATTTCTCCTTCTCATTTCTTCCCAAGTACGAGAAGAGCATGTCCGGCGAACTCTAGAGTTGGGATGGGGAAGGAGCTCCCTCACCTAGGAGAGCTCTGAGAGGTGTGTGTTTCTGGAGCTGTTGCTCTGGAGCTTAGTTTCGCTGAAGCAGGGGCCACATTTAATTAGAAACGTCTCAGAAAAACTCCTAAAGGGATGGAGGAGAGGTCTACTAAGAATATTCCTTTAGTTAGTTACTTGTGGGCTCTGACCCTTGGATGTCTGGCAACAGGGTCTTGGTTACTTCCTGTGGCCTCTTTTCATTCAAATCTGTAATAAGGCAACAGCCAAAAAAAAGTGAAGTGTTGTTTGTTTAGGAAGTCATCATCTCTGCCACGGAAGGCTTTGCAGTCTGGTAGGAGGCGATCAAGACAGAAACAACCAAGTTTGGTGCGGTGCTACAGGTGTAATGATAGGTTCTTGCCTAGAGCGCAGTGCCTTCCATTTCCACTGGGAACTGGAAAGCTAACCCGCCTCCCCACAGTCCAGCGACCTATGCTGAAATTTACTTGGCCCTACCTTCTTAAGTTCCTAGGAATCGGAAATACATTGCTTATTTCCGAACTAAGACAAAGTCCAGGTGTTAAGTGTTTCTCTCATTCCCCTACCGTGTCGGCCAAGTATTTTATTTTCGTATTAACTGGAGCTGTCTAAATATAATGGCTTATCCCTAAAGAGGGACTCTAATGAAGGGATTATAGGTTAAGTGGCAGATGAGTGCCAAAGACATTTGGGTAAGCCAATTAACATGATGGCTTTTCAGTGTTAATTATCATTGGGTGAGCAAAGGTGAGTACCCAGAGTGAGTGAACTACTTTTAGGGGAACATGATAATTCCCTATAAACTTAAAACAATGTAGAATTTTTCTAAAAGGTGAATGCAGCCTATCAGTACCAATCATTTCTAATTAGAATTCAGTTTATCAAATATGCACTGAGTGCCTACTGTGTGCTAGGCTCCAAAAGGTAAATGTGTTTCTGCTTTTTAGGAGTTAACCGTGCATTGGGGAGATACAGCAAGTTTTAACAAGACAATAGCCAAATCAATCCTAAAGACAATGGGAAGATTGATGTCCAGCCGAATTCCTCTCCATCCCATTCCAAATTTCTCTGCAACTCACTGCAATAGTATAAGACAGTAAATGTTAATGATTCCAGCTGCTTCATCCCTCTAACTTCACTCTAGCCAAACTAACCTATTTTCACCACCTTCTCTTGTGCTGTGTGGTCTTTGGAAATACTGACTATCAGCCTAGCAACATCTTCACATCTCCCTTACTCCATTTAACCCCTTCCATGTGGGTAGACTTACTTTCCTCCAGGAAGTTTCTGACCCTCTAAGAGTCAAAGCTTGGGAGTCTATTCTGTGTTTTCCCATAGCCGTCAGGATTTCAGGTTAGGATAGTATTTATCGTACTGCAGTGAAATTGCCTGGACACTACTTGCCTCCTTTGCTAGGCTGACTATTTCTCAAGATTGGGTAATCCATTTTGCTCACCATTCTATCTTCAGTGCCCTTCACAGGGCCCAGCCCGATACTGAGTGAATGAAGGAATGAGTGAGTGAATAATTTTCTTACAACAGAATCAGTTCATTTTGTTGGACAAAGATTTTCAGTAGGGGATGGAAGAGGGAATATTAAAATCACTTAGGCCCCATTTTCAAAGCAAACATTTCCTCTTCCTCCTTCTGAAGTGTCTTTCATATATCTTCCCATTTGAGATAACTGATAATTACAGTAAGAAGCCAGTGTTATTAGTAGGAGTGTGTCAATGTCAAAATCGAGACTATTTGCAGTGGTAACTGGGAAGACTTTGGGGGGGATTGTGGCTTCACAAACCATTGGGATTGAAGCATGTTTGGACAGATGTAACTGACTGAAGCACAGCAATGCAGGCAGAGGAAGGAAGCAATGGTTTGAGTGAAGGTCTGTAGGCTGGGAAGTTTGTCTGACATTAGGATGCCTGTGGAGACGGGATGGGAGATTGGCTTAGAAGTCATAGTGGGGATGGTGATAAATACTTGGCTGTGAAAAGTGTCTGTTATGTTAATAGGCCACGATTAGGGATTTGTGTGGAGCCTAGTGGTGGTATTAGAGTTATATTTCTGGAAGTTTCTCTGCCCATAACACGTAATGGATCAAAGATAGAATGCAATTAGACGGGGATAGCTGTTTAGTTCAATTTAGCAAATATTTATTATGTGCCTTATATATGTTGGGCACCAGAAGAAAACATAAGGCATAATCCCTCAGACACTTCAAGCAAGCATGCAAAGCAGTACAGGCGCACAGTCACAAAAGTCCGAATGAGGGTTGTAGCAAAGCAGTTAGACGCAGATTCAAGGGAAACTTCTGAGTTTCTCTGAGATCTTGAACAGCTTTAAAATATTTTAACCGGTTTAAAAATAGATGTAGCCCTGGCCAATGTGGCTCAGTGAATTGAGCGCCAGCCTGCAAACCAAAGGGTCTCAAGTTCGATTCCCCAGTCGGGACACATGCCTGGGCTGTGGGCCAGGTTCCCAGTAGGGGGTGCACAAGAGGCAACCACACACTGATGTTTCTCTCCCTCTCTTTCTCCCTTCCTTTCCCTCTCTAAAAATAAATAAAATCTTAAAAAAAATAAAAATAGATATAGAAGCAAAGAGAGAAGGTATCCATATGTACAACCTTGATGTCAGTGATGGGGAAATGGTGCTTAATGAGGGACTTGTATGAAAAGGTAGATGTTTTGCGAGCAAAATTATTTGATTCAGACTGACTAAGCTTAAGATACTGACAGGGCAACTAACAATTACTTGATAATTATTATAGAGTGCTGTATTATTTAGCACTTGAAATTTTGGTTATGATGTCAGAATAACAATTTAATCTAGCTTATGCAAAGGGCATTTATTGGCTTATTTAATGAGTGTTAGCTTCAGGCATGACAGGATCCAGTTGCACTAGGAATTACCTCTTGGGCAATTGATCTGGGTTCGTGTTGGAGGCATTTTCAGGCGGTTTCTGTCTTCAGGGAATCTTCTAGTTAGCTCTAGGATTTTATCTCATTCTCAAAAGATGTCCTTTCCCAGTAGATTATTGGGGTTTTCTTGACTCTGATTGGCCTGGCTGGCTGCTAAGTCCGTTGTGTCAAGGAATGAGGATGGCAAACATAGTACACTAACCTGCCAAATTATTTGCTGACCTTTCATCAGGAGGTGAGGGGAGCCTCACCCTATCCACATGGACTGAGAGTGGATGTAGGCTGTTCTCAAAAGGAAAACAAGAGATTGTTAACTAGAAGAAGATGTCCAAAAACAAAAACAAAAACAAACCCAAAACAGCAAGTTTCCATTACAAATTTAGAAGGCTATATAAACCTCCAACATTTTAAGTTAACATTTCCTCATTTGATCTTTAACATGAGTGTTTGTGAGAGGCATTATTATTATTATTATTATCCACCAACCGTAGGTGAGGAAGCTGAGCTTAAGAGAGACTAATTGGCCAAAGGTAGCACAGTTGGTGTTAGTAGAAGAACCAGAATTCCATTACTTTTTTTTCCAGTCAGGTATAGATACCACCTGGGCCAGTAGAAGTGTAGGCTAAGCAACAGGCTTGAGGTATAGACAGAGAAGGTGTCTCTTGAGTTGCAGGTGTTGGGGATGACCACCAAGGTGGCAAGTGTAGGGATAACGGTCAGGGCGAGAACTAGGAGAGAGACATCCACATTTGGGAAAAGAGTGTGAAGGGGTTGCTAGCCAGGGAGGGGGAGAAAGGTAGTCAAAAGATAGGGGGATGAAAAAAGTTATGTGTTAAAGACCAAAAGTAAAGTTTCACACGTGTTTATTACCTTGTTTTGACAGCGTCATTGAAGCTTACGGGAATTTTAAATGAAACACTTAGGACCCTGATCCATAGGTTTTGAAGCCTATGAATGTGATAGATGAGCATTGTATTTGCATTCATGGTTTGCGTCAGTTGTTTGGTGTTGATGGTAAAATAATTACAACAGCAGCTAATGTGTGTTACGTATGTTATATTGCATATCCACATTATATTACATGTAACAATGCACTTTTTGCTTACTGACTCAGTCACTCCTCGCAGTGATTCTATTAGGCAAGTACAGTTATTGTCTTTATTTTACAGAGAAGAAAACAGGTATGGAGAGGGGAAGGAACTCTGTCCACTGTCTCATAGCTTGAACTTTACTTAGTCCACTAGGCTTCAGAATCGGTTTGGTTTTTCGAATGAGTGTGCCACGTGATTGATGTTTGAAGAATCTAAGTGTCTTTCCTGCTCAGAGCGCTAATGGTCGTCATTTACGTGGGTGCTTGTGACTGCGAAGGTCAGTGGACAGAACAAACAGCACTGAGAGCAACACAGACGAGGACAGTTGGGATGGCAGTGTCACATCATTCATCAGTTTTACTGTAGTGCTGGCCTTTGTCAACATTTCCTGAAGGAAAAATCATAAGGCAGCAAAAACAAGGAGCCACAAATGAACAAAACGGAAAGTGGGTTAAGAACTCCTTCAACACCCGAGAGACTAGATCTTTGCACTTCAGAGGGCTGTCTCTCAGTGTGTGCTCTCTGGAGGTTTCTGCGTGCAGTTGCTTCTTCACATCTGCTGCTCCGATTTTCTTCACCGTTCCCACTGTGGAGCATTTCCTCATGTCTTAGTGCCTTTCTAAATTTCAGTGCCAATTCACAGGAGTAACCTCAAATTATATCAGCATGAAGTTTTGTTTTGAATTAAGGTTTTTCATTAGCTGAGAAGGGGTTTCACTATTTCCATTCTGAACTCATGTAAGAAAACACAAATGGATGAAGATCTGTTATACTTATTGTTGAACGATTACCTTTACTTCTCATTTTGCTGGCAGATTATTCAGATTCTGTTAAAGCCCGTTTGGTCAGTATCTTTCTTAAAATGATGAGAGGGATGCGTAGTGTGTCCCGTATCACCGATGTGCATGTGTGACATGACTTATATACTAAAGCCAGTACAACCTAGTCTTGTTTCGTGTACTTTTGCCATAGCACTCATCAGTTAGGGGAGACCTTTCTAAGTAGATAACGCCGGTCAGAGAATTTTATCATTCTGGAGTCTCTCTTCGTTTAGTGCTTTTGCTCATGGGTAAGATATTCTGTCGTTCTTCCATGTTTGTTCTATTAACACTGTTTGCCGTTTAAATTTTTTCCTGCAGTGTGAATTTAGGGCTGTACCTCATCAAAGTATTTTCTTACAGTGAAATTATGAGATTTGCTAATTTTGTCCTTTTTTTTGAAACCCTTGTTTTGTGAGAGTTAGACGTGTAGTATATCTTGTTGGCTGCTTCATATCACTAGACTTATTGCTATAAATATAAGAAATGCTGGCAGGTTTGAGCAGATTTTTAAAAGTAAGAGTTTTATTTTTCTCTTAAAATGTCTTTACAGAGTTGGCTATAGTAATGAACTTACAGCACGTAGCAAACCTGGTTTGGAGAGCATGGTTCTCCATCCTGTATGGATCTGCCAGTGGAAGGGTGTAGTATGGTCCTGAACAAAGTTTGCTTTCTAGCTCTCCTTACTACATTAGCAAAGCCTTAATTCAGCATGCTAGGCTGCTGAGCTTTCCACTGCCCTGACGTGACAGTGTGAGTGTTCCTGCATTGATATGAAGAAACTAACATCAGTATCTAGGTTTATGTTTAGTAGAGGCCAGTTGGGTTTTCATTGTGAATTGCGTGAAACCAGCCCTCTCTGACAACACTGTTTGGCAGTTTTTCATATTTCTTTTAAATTTTAATTATAACCCATTGAGTCTTAAGCAATTACTTCTGAGTTAGACTCTTGATGAATGTCATAGCAGGGTGTTTTAATTTAATGAATCCAGAATAACATCTGTTTCTAATATTTTAAAAGCTAGTTTATATGGAAATTTATTTAATACAAAGTCAATACATGGAGACTTGTAAAAATCAAAATCAGAATGGAAAATCAGACCACTGTGATACAGCAGGTTTTCTGTGAACAAAGGATTTCACTTGTGACAAGGTTCAGCTGCCACTAGCTAATACCCCAAATATCACAGTCGAAACAAGATAGCAGATGTCAGAAGACTGGCGGAGTGAGAGATCCCCTTGGTCTCTCCCCTTGAAATTTCAACAATTTGAACAGCTATAACTCAACAAAGGATTCCCTGCACAACATAGAGGCACTCTTGAGACATTCACTCATTGAAGCATCTAAAAGTGGGCAAGTGAAAACAAACATGGGAGGTGAGAAGGGAGGAGGGCCGAGACAAGCCACAGACACAGTCCTGCAGCTGGGACCTCACAGAGGGGTTCAGCCCAGAGAGGGGAGGAGTCAGGTTGTGGCTGGAACTCCCTTCCGCTGGAAGAAGCAGAGAGATTCAGTGGGCATTCCTGCAGGAATGAGCAGCATGTGCTGTGGCTGAGCCTAGAGACCTCGGCAAGGACACAGCACTGGGGTGCTGCAGAGGTTGTTGGGCGGTTGGCATTCCAGACAGAGAAACATAGCCACTGAGTCCTGCCAACCCATAGCCTCCCAAGTGCTTGCCTCCCTTTGCTCTTGGTGTCAGGTTGTAGACCACATTATCTACAAACCTGAGAACTGGTGCTAAAGAACCACTATTTTCCCTGAGCAAAGTGTAATTTGTGACTAGTCCCCAGTTGGGATGCAGGGGGACCCCACAGAGGTCTGAGCTCACCATTACTAGGAGGGCAAAATAAAGAAGGTATCCGCATTCTACCAGTGAACCCTACCCCTACACATTGTGGCTACACTGACTACAGCCAGAGACACCACAGTGGTCAGTGTTGGGTTTTCACAGAGCTAAAAAAACCCTGAGATTCAGTGCCACCTACTGGGAAATAATAGAAAGATGCCTTCATATCTTGATAGAGAAGTGTCCTTATACACAGATGCCTAGACACAGAAGGAACCCATCAAATACTGTGAATAACCAGGGTACGAGGCAGCTCAGAAAGAAAATGAAAAATCACCAGAAAGCAAACTTAAACACATGGAAATATGTGATATAAATGAAAAAGAATTTAAGGTTGAAATTCTGAAAGTACTCAAGGAAATGCAAGAAAATACATGCAGGAAGCTTAATGCACTCAGAAGACAAATGAATGAACAAAATGAGTACCGTACTGGAGAGATTGAATATTTATAACCAAACAGAAATTCTGGAAATGAAGAACTTAGTGAAAATGTCAAGGATGAACTAGTGAGCATAGGAAATAGATCAGACCAGATGGAGAAAAGAATTAATGGTATCAGAGGTAGAAATCTAGAAATGATGCAGAGGGAAGAAGAGAGAGACTTGAACATTAAAAAAGAAAAAAAAAAGAAAGAACTGTATGAGAACTATCTGACTCCATCAGAAAAAGCAATACAAAAATAATAGGCATACCAGACGAAGAAGAGAGGGAGAAGGGAACAGAAAGCCTATTCAAACAAATAGTTGATAACTTTCCAAACCTATGGAAAGAACTAGATCCTCAAATCTAAGAAGCCAAAAGAACACCTAACTACTTCAATCCAAGGCACTTCCATAGGTCTTCTTCAAGGCACATTGTATTAAAACTGTCAACAATTAATGCCAAAGAATTCTCAAGGCAGCCAGGGAAGAAAGTAACCTATAAAGGAAAGCCCATTAGGTTATCATTGACTGCCCAGCCGAAGCTCTATAAGCCAGAAGAAAGTGGAACCAAATATTCAAACTACTGAAAGAGAGAAATTACCAGCCAAGAATAATATATCTAGCAAAGTTATCTTTTAAATATGAAAGAGAAATAAAGACCTTTCCAGACATAGAAAACCTGGAGGAATTTATCACCAGAAGACCTCCATTGCAGCAAATACTCAAAAGAGTTATTTTACCTGAAACAACTAACAGAAGGTTACAAAACCGTGAATACAATCACCAACACACTTACTGTATAAAGAGGGATAATTTGTGGCAGCAAAAACATTAAAAGAGAGGGCAGAAAGGTCTGAATTTGCAAAGGAGGATGGAGATCAAATGCATTCAAATGAAAAAGGACTACTGTATATATGACACTTTCATTTTCATAAACCTAATAACAGCCACACACACACAAACCAAAATTGAGATGCATGGCTTAAAAAAAGAGGAAACAGAGGAAAGAAGTATAGAATACCACCAAACAAAAACAACAGACAGAAACACAAAAGAAAAGAACCAAGAGAAGCACAAAGTTACCAGAAAACAAAAGATAAAATGGCTATTGGGAATCCTCATATGTAATTATTACCCTAGATTTCAATACACCGAATTCACCAATAGAGAGGCACAGAGTAGCAGACTGTATCAAAAAACAAAACCCAACAATATGCTGCCTTCAGGAGGCACATCTAAGCTGCAAAGACAAAGTTAGTCTCAAAGTGATAGGGTGTGAAATGATCCTTCAAGCAAGTAACATCCACAGAAAAGCAGGTATAGCTATACTTATATCTTGCAAAATAGATTTCAAGATAACACATACAACAAGGGACAAAGATGGACATTTCATAATCATAAAGGGGACACTACATCAAGAAGACAGAACATGCATTTGCACCAAAATATACAAAGCAACTACTGACAGAACTAAAGAGAGAAACTGCAGAAAAAATGTCATAGTTAGGGACCTTAATACTCCATTGACAGTTCTAGATAGATCATCCAAACAGAAAATCAATAAAGAAATATTGTCTTTAAATTACACATTAAACCAAATGGACATAATCGACATTCACAGAGCCTCTCTGCCCAGAACATCATATTGTATATTCCCCAGTGTACATGGAGCATTCTCAAGGATAGACCACATGTTGGGTCACAGAACTAGCCTTAACAAATTCAAGGATATTGAGTGTATACCAGGCTTATTCTCTGACCACGAATGCTTTGAAATTAGAAATCAATAGCAAAAAGGAAGTAAAGAAACCCACAAATATGTGGAGATTAAACAAAATACTACTAAAAATTACTGAGTCAAAGAAGAAATAAAAAATAAGGTCAAAAGATATTTCGAGACAAATGAGAATGCCAATACAACACCTCAAAACTTCCAGGGTGCAGCAAAAGCAGTTGAAAGAGAGAACTTTATATTGTTACAAGCTTATTTCAAGAAACAAGAAATCCCAAGTAAACAACCTGACATTATAGTTTAAAGAACTATAAAAAGAAGAACAAAAGCAACCCAAAGTCAGCAGAAGAAAGGAAATAATAAAAATTAGAGCAGAATGTAATGAAATAGAGAACAAAAAAAGTATAGAAAAAATTAGTACAACAAAAGGCGGATTCTTTGAAAAATTAATAAAATTGACAACCTCTGGCTAGACTCCTGGCTAGACTCACTAAGGAAAAAAAGAGAAAAGACTTGTATTAACAAAATCAGAAATGAAAGGGAAATCACCACAGACATCACAGATACACAAGGACTTGTACTAGAATACCATGAAAGCCTGTATGGCATCAACTTCAATAACCTAGAAGAGATGGTAATTTCTTAGAAATATATAACCTTCTTAGAGTGAATCATGAAGAACTGGAAAATCTAAGTAGCAACAAACAGTGATGAAATTGAAACAACTACCAAAAAACCTTCCCAAAAATAAAAGCCCTGGACCAGATGCCTTCAGTAGTGAATTCTACCAAACATTTAAGTTTTTATACCAATTTTTCTCAAACTCTTCCAAAAAATTGAAGATGAGGCAGTACTTCCTAACACATTTTATGAGGCTAACATAATCCTGATGCCAAAACCTGAGAAGGACAACACACACAAAAAGAAACTATAGACCAGTATCACAGATGAATTCAGATGCGAAAATCCTAAACAAAGGAAATCAAATTTCTACTGTTTTCTAAACACTAGGAAATCAAATAAAAATACATTAAAAAATCATATACCATGATCAAGTGTTGTTTATTCCAGGGACACAAGGATGGTTCAAAATATGCAATTTGGTCAATGTAATATATCACATTAACAAAACAAAGAATATAAATTATATGATCTTATCAATAGATGCAGAGAAAACATTTGATAAGACACAACATCCACTTATGATTAACACACACAATAAAATGGTTATTTAAGGAAAGTACCTCAATGTCATAAAGGCCACATATGACAAATTCCCAGCCAATAGTCTACTCAGTGGTGAAAAGAAGAAAGATTTTACTCTAAAATCAGGAAGAAGATAAGGATGTCCATTCTCACCACTCTTATTTAACAGAGGAATGGAAGTCCTAGCCAGAGCAATCAGGCAAGAGAAAGAAATAAAAGGTATCCAAACTGGGAAGGAAGAAGTAAAAGTGTCACTTTTTTACAGATGACATACAGAAATCCCTAAAGACTGTATATAGAAATCCCTAAAGACTCCACCAATATACTATTAGAAACAAATACAGTAAAGGTGCAGGATACAAAAGTAATGTACAAAAATCTACTGCTTTCCTGTATACTGTCAATGAAACTTCAGAAAAAGAAGTGAAAAAACAATTCCTTCTGCAGTTGTAACCAAAAATAAAATACCCAGGAATAAGCTTAACAAAGGATGTGAAGGACCTATATACTAAAAACTATAAAGCATTATTAAAAGGAATTTTAAAAGACACAATTAAATAGATATTCTGTGTTCATGGAGTAGAAGAATCAACATCGTTAAAGTGGCCATATTACCCAAAGCAATATACAGATTTAATGCAATCCCCATCAAAATCCTAGTATCATTTTTAAAGAACTAGAACAAAACATCATCAAATTTGTCTGGAACCATAAAAGATCCCCCATGGCCAACACAACCCTGCGAAAAATCAGTGAAGCTGGAGGTATCATACTACCTGACTTCCGATTTTACTACAGAGCTACAACAATCAAAACAACATGGTACTGGCAGAAGAAATAGGCACACAGAGAAGTGGAATTGAGAGCCTAGAAATAAAACCACATATATACGTGCAAATCATTTTTGACAAAGAAGCCAAAAACACACAATGAAGAACAGAAAGCCTCTGCAGTACATGGTGCTAGGAAAATTGGAAAACCACATGCAAAAAAATGCAACTAGATTACAGTTTGTCCCCATGTACAAATATTAATTCAAAATGAATCAAAGACCTAAATGTAAGATCTGAAACAATAAATTACGCAGAAGAATACATAGATACTAAACGTATGGACCGTGGTCGTAGAGAACGTTTTATGAACTTGACCCTGAAGGCAAGGGAAGTAAAGGCAAAAGTAAATGAACGGACTATATCAAACTGAAAAGTTCTGTACAGCAAAAGGAACAACAAAACAAAAAAGCAACCAACCCAATGGGAGATGATATTTGTAAACAACAGCTCCAACAAGGGGTTAGTATCCAAAATATATAAAGAATTCCTACAATTTAATACCAAACAAACAATCCAATTGAAAAATGGGCAGAGGACCTCAGCAGACACCTCTCCCAGGAAGACATACAAACCACCAAATGATATATTAAAAGATACTCATCTTTACTAGGATATTAGGGAAATGCAAATCAAAAGTTCAGTAAGATATCACCTCACACCTGTTAGAAGGTCTGTTATCAACAAGACAGGTAATAACAAATGTTGGAGAGGTTGTGGAGAAAAAGGAACCTGCAGTCACTGCTGGTGGGGATATAGACTGGTACAGCCGCTGTGGAAAGCAGTCTGGAGTTTCCTCAAAAAATTAAGAATAGAGTTACCTTGTCCCTCTTCTGGGCATCTAAGTGAAAAACTTGAAAACATTTATTCACAAAAATTATGCACCCCTATGTTCATTGTAGCATTATTCGCAATGGCCAAGACATGGAGACAAAGTATCTTTCGATAGAGTGTTGGATAAAGAAGATGTGGTACACATATACTACGGAATACTGCTCAGCCATAAGAAAAGATGAAATGCTGCAATTGTGACAACATGGATGGACTTGAGAATATTATGCTAAGTGAAATGTCAGTCAGAAAAAGCTAAGAACCATAAGATTTCACTCATATGTGGGGTATAAATCTGAACTCATAAACCGACAACACTATGGTGGTAACCAGAAGGAAGGGGGTGGAGGTTTAGTGAAAGATAAAGGGGGTCAAATATTTGTGGTGATGGAAAATGATTTGACTTTGGGTATTATGCACAAAATGCAATACACAAATCACGTACCATAGTGACGTATACGTGTAACCCATGTGATCCCATTAACCAATGTCACCCCAATAAATTAACAAAAAACAAACAAGGTAGCCATTTATTCCTTACACTCCTGCAGTTTGGGGAGGTGGTCAGCCCAGGGTTGGTGTGGCCTGCTGTGACAGGAGCGCGATTTCCTTCCGTCTTCCATTCCTAAGGACACTTTATGGGCCCAGATGGCTGACAGACCCCCAGCTCTTACACGTGTGCTCCAGGAAGGAGGTGGTGGTGGAGGGGAAGTCTGCTAAGCTTTTTTTCCTTTTAAGGACACTTTCTGGAAGTAGGACATAGAACTCTGCTTATGTTCCACAGGCCAAAAGTTAGTCACGTGACCATCATTAGCAGCAAGGGAAGATAGGAAATGAAATCTTTTCTCTAGATGACCATAAACTCAGTTAAACACAGAAGGTCTGTGAGTATGGGAAATAGACATGGGAGAACAACTAACTAACTGTCCCTGCCACAGTGAGTATTTTTTAAGACATGATTTTAACAGACCTTCTGCCTTTTTATTGAGCATCTAGAAAAATCAACTAGTTCTCGTAAGTAGGTGGGAAAAGAGTACTATGGTGTTTTGCACCGAGTAGACAGTTACCAACAACAGATCGGTCTGTTCTCATTCTGACCCCCAAGTGCACCCGATTTCAGATGTTGTGGGTCAGGCAGACTTTAGTGAGGGACTTTATGTAAATTGTACCCCAGTCTTTGTGGAATAATAACAGCAGCTATGGACGAGACTGAGATGTCACGTGTACTACATCTCCGGAACACTCATGTACCTGCAAAGCGGTGTTCTCTGCTTCTCTACATGAGTGATACAATGAACTATTACAAGTGTTTGTTAAATGAAGATGAAACCATTATTATCATAGACCTTGAAACTCGGAGAGGTTGATTGGGGAAGCTGTTTAGAGAAGCAGTTGAAAACCAGCATGGCTCAGTCATTGATCCCAAATAAGATACTAACGCTATTATTTCCATTGGCTCTGTCACCAAGGACAGGTTTTTAAACAAATCTGTTTGAATCTCTGTTCCATGTTCCCTTTCTTTCTTCCTTCCTTTCTTTATTCCTCCCCTCCCCTCCCCTCCCCTCCCCTCCCCTCCCTTCCCCTCCCCTCCCCTCCCCATTCCTCTTTCTTACCTCAGTAAATTACAGAGCTGGGGCTCAGGAATGTTTCTCATCAGTGCAGGGCCTTTGCAATGTAATTTTTGGTAACATTCATGTGGAAATTTCTTTAATCATAGCTTCCTCACCGTGGAGGGCAGAACTGGTGGAGATGCTAGAGGTAAAGGTCATCAGGGTGGCCATCTACCATATGTTCTTCAGCTACACACAAGCTGTCCCCCGCTTAAGAAACCCTGATGTCAGACTAGGCAAGAGATGCCTAGTTATGGAGTAGGTTCCTTAACTGTCTCATTCCTGCTTTCTTCTGACTCCCATGCCTCTGTTTTTGTTCTGTAAGTACAGAGATAGGTGCACTAGAGATAAAAAAGACTCAGGATGCCACCCTGTTCTCTGGCAGGTGTAATGCTGTAGAGCAGGAACTCTCCAAACTGAGACACTTAACGTGCTACCTTCAACAATTGTACCTTACCTGCATATACCAGTACTATGGATTCCTTTACGCTTTTTATTTTTTAACAGCTTCAGCCTGAGCAAATATCTATGAAATCCAGCTTTGATATAATTAATTTTTTTTCAAATATAGGTTAAAACAAACTTAGCCATTAAAAGTTTCACAAGGTTTGTTGGTGTATTTCCTCACACACTCCCAGTGGTACATGGATCGCATTTTGAGAAGCGCATCCTAGTAGAAACTCGACCCTGCTGTTTGGGATTTGTGCAACTTTGGAATCATTATGAATTTAATTTTCTGAATCATGATTTGCTCATCTGAGAGATGTAGATAATAATATCTACCTCATCAGTTATTCTAAGAATTAACCAAGAATTTATAACCAAGGAGACCTGCAGGGTCCTTGACAGATAGCAAGTGCTCAGCAAATACAGGGTCATTCCTCCTTGAAGTGTGGGAATCCTCAAAAGTAGGAGAAAATGAAGTGCCATCAATGTGGCACTTGGTATAGATGACACTGAGTCCTATGAGAAGGCTCGGAAAGGGTAAAGGCTGCAGCTGACTGGAATGCAGGAAGAAAGGAAATATGTGGGTAGATATAGAGCCATTCTTACTCATCTCTTCAGCTCTGTTGGTCCTTGCTACTCGGAGTGTGGTCCACTGACTGGCAGCATCAGCTTTACTTGGGGATTTGTTAGAAATGTGGAACCCTGGGCCCTTCCCCTGATCTGCTGTATCACAACCTGCCTGTTAATTAGATTCCCAGATGCTGTGTATGTTTGAGAAGCATTGCTCTGGGCACAAATATTCTATTTAAAATTTATTTCTAGTAGGGGGATATAGTTCTTGCTGTAAGTGTATCCCTGCACCAGTATCACCGGGGCCATGCTTTTTAAAAATGCATATTCTCAGGCCTCACATCAACCAGGGGCCTAGAATCTGCATTTTTAGCCAGTACACCCTGTGGTTTTTAGGACAGTTGTTTAGCAACCTCTGCATTTAACCAATAGTAGGACCTCTGTGTTTATTCTTCAGATACATGTGCATTCAAACAAGGAAGAAAGCTTTTGAGGAAAAGAACTACAATGCTAATTGTGATGTTAGTAAGCATTAAAGGGGAGGATCTCAATTCAGTCTGCATGTAAAGCTCATTTGCATGAATTGTGCATCTCTGGAATCTTGGCCTAAATTCTCATGGTGACCGAGCTAAGGGGGAAGGCAATAACTTAGCAACGTCACATATTTTCTTTTTGTTTGTCCTTTCTGTATTTTTCATTTGATTTTTTTTTAACATTGTGTTTTTCAGCCGTGCTATCAAGACCAATCAGGACCTACTCCCAGAAACGCCGTGGACGCACATTTTCTACAATGATTTTTGGGGGACTCTTCTAACCCACAGTGGCAGCCACAAGTCCTACCGGCCACTCTGCACGCTTTCTTTTCGCCTGAACCATGCCGTGGGAGGGCTGGATCCCTGGAGTTACCATCTCGTCAATATCCTGCTGCACGCGGCAGTCACCGGTCTCTTCACGAGCTTCTCCAAGATACTCCTTGGGGACGGATACTGGACCTTTATGGCCGGCTTGATGTTCGCCTCTCACCCCATTCACACGGAGGCAGTGGCAGGAATCGTGGGGCGGGCCGATGTCGGGGCCGGTCTCTTCTTTCTGCTTTCCTTGCTCTGCTACATTAAGCACTGTTCTACAAGAGGCTACTCAGCCAGGACTTGGGGCTGGTTCCTGGGGACCGGACTGTGCGCAGGATGCAGCATGTTGTGGAAGGAACAAGGAGTGACTGTTCTTGCGGTCTCAGCAGTTTACGACGTCTTCGTCTTTCACAGGCTAAAAATGAAACAGATCCTGCCTGCCATTTACAAAGTAAGTGATTGTTGGTACTCCAGTATTGGGTTTCGGAGTAATCTCCTTGCTTGGTCCTTTTTCACCATTTAAAAGGCAAATGTATTCCTCTTCAAAGAGAATTTAATACAAGTTATGTTTTGATCTGCAGTAAGTGGAAGTGTCCTTTCTGACCTTTCTCTCCTAACCTGAGTTTCAGTCACTGATTGTTTTTTTTCTCAGGTTTCTTCACCTATTTTTCATGATTTCAAAGGGGTTATAGAAGGATAGTTTTGCCTTGTAAAGATTATGCATCTTTATAATTTATTTTTATTCATGCCGTGTTTCTGCTCCAATTCTCTGTAATCCTATACATTGCCTATACATCATAATGTGTATGTGTAAAAATATCACGGCTGATAACAGGGCTAGATGCTAGACTAATAGAGGGGAAATCCTTTGCCATTTGTTACTATTGCCTTTGCTGAGTAGACTGGGGAAAACAACCCTTCTGTAGTGCACTGGGAGCTCAGATTCTTAAACTATGAATCATATTCTCCTTCTCCTTTTTGCACTGTATAAGAATAGGAGAGGTGAAAGATGAAGTGGTTATTATAAATTTTGTCCTGAGGCCAATGAAGACCTTTGCTTCAGGGCTTAATACTCGTCCTTCTGAATTCCCTGAGTGGTTTCAGATGCAGTGTTGTTGGAAGGTCACAGAAGCACATTAGGATCCCACATACTTACAGGGAACTGAACAGTTTTCTGCTAGAGTGTTTAATGGGAAGCATTGGTGGACTGCAGCAGTCCCCAACTTTTTTGGCATCAGGGACCAGTTTCTTGGAAGACAGTTTTTCCACGGGCTGGGGTGTGGGTGATGGTTTCAGGATGATTCAAGGGCAGTACATTCAAGCTCACCTCCTGCTGTGGGGCACGGTTCCTAACAGGCCCGGACCAGTACCGGTCCTTGGTGGGAGTTTGGGGGCCCCTGGACTACAGCATCTTGAGAAACTGCCTTCTTCCTATTTCCCCATCCTTCCTAACTTACAGTAAATTCCCTTCCTTTGACTTTAAGTACACAGACTGAACTCGGCCAAGGTTTCCAACCTAGGCCATGTTTTAGGCCACCTCCCCCATCCTTTTAGATACTTAAGCAAGGAATTATACTTTTGGATAATTGCCCTGAGAAAGCTATCAAGTTTTCTAGTTTTGACTAACTCACCACCCCAACCCCCCATTCCCAGTTTTACTTAAAATAGAATTGGGAAGAAATTAAAATAAATTTTAAAATGGAAGGAAATAGAAACAGAAACATTAATTTTTTTTTAAATGACTTTTTTTTCACTTGCTAGGCAGAGTAATTAGTGCTATGCTTCTCTGCAGGGAAGCATAACCTTTTCAGTTAGAACTCAAGTATCAAGCGCTTAATGACATTCTTTGTGATTTCAATTACATGCTGAAACTTTAAAATAAAACTCTGGTTAGAGTTTGCGCTTGAACACAACATATGGTTTGAGACTCAAGCTCTTAATTTCAAATCAGTTTTAATTATTTTTTCATGGAGAATAGGGAGAATAATCTTTTCTTTTAAAACCATATCATTAACAATAGCAAGCTTTCTTTTTTTTACTCAACATACAAATAGAATAAATTTAAATCGTGGTTCTTACCTTACAGAGACTGAGGCTGTTAAAAAAAAAAAAGGCTCATTATGGAGTCACCTGTATTAAGCCCCCTCTGTAAATCAAGACTTAATTGCAATTTCGGCCTGTCCCAAGAATATGACCTTTAACTAGGAGTTAGCTGGCTAGCAATGCAGAGGTAATCTGCCACACAGACCCTTTCTTTCCCCCAAGGTGAGATAGTCCCACTCTTTCCTCATTCCTTCCACTGTCTTCCTATACAAGCCTTCCATTTGGTACAGGCCTTTGGAGCAGCTTTCTGCTAGCTAGATGGGATGCTTCATGAATTGTTCAGTAAAGCCAGTTTGATCTTCAGATTTACTCAGAATTTTTTTTTTTAATATGGCCTATTTGAAGATGCAGACTCTTGCCTTGAAAACCTGCGAAACGTTGTTGTTTCTTATAAAGAATTTCCACTTTACCATTGTTACCAGACTAAAGAGGTCCATTTGCCTGTGGGTATCAAAGCCCAATAAAACACAAACAGAAGTTTGCAGCAAAGAAAGTAAGGCCTTATTTTTCGGCAGTGGCCCACTGCTGGAGACAAAGGTGAGCTAATGCTCAAAGAACTGGCTTCCCGCAGGCTTCCAGGGGGTAGGGTATATAGGGGAAAATTATCCATCATGGTGACTAAGAGAGTTAGGGTTGTGGTCTCTGTTGATTGGTTGGCGCTAGGGTAGGGGGTAGTTGATCAGTGCATCTGGTGTTGGTGTCAGCCACGGCATAACTTGGTCTGGTTTCCCTGCTTTGCTGGGCCTGGGGCTGAAGCACCACTGAGGCCTAGATATTATCTCTGGTTTGAGGGAAGCTCTGTCTCTGTGGTCAGCAGACCTCAGGCTTTATTCCTGAGATGATTTGATGCAGACCAGAACATCATTGTCCTGAGGACATAATGATTAAGGGAATGGTCATGGAAGAGAGCGGCAGTTCGGTGAGTCAGGGTGCTGCATGAGGCCAGTTTCCATCAAAAGCAAAGAAAGGAGCAAAGGTCATATTAAAGAAATGAAGTTTCTGCACAGTTATTCCGTCTATGAATTAGGAAATTATTTTGGTTTGTCAATTTAGAACTTGCTTTTAGGACCTTTTGAAGTTCTCTTCTGGGACACTTCCAGTTCTCTAAGCATAATTTTCAAGAGCAGAGTTGCTGATAAAGCTCCTTACTACAAATATGTCTTGAGCAATATTTTGAACATACTTACAATAGTTATTCTTTGTTTATCTGAAATTAAAATTTAACTGGGCATGTGGTGTTTTATATGGCAACTTTACTCATATAACTGCTGCTTAAGAAAATGAGAGATATCAATTGCAAAGGAGCTCCTAAGAGTAGAGTGAAGTCCCTTGTGCTATGGGAAAGGACTTAATTCTTTGGAGGCTCAGTGTCCTGAGAAGTTTCCAAAATGGAAACTTGCCCAGACTCTCTGGCAACCACCATTTGCAGGTGTCAGTGCAGCAAAACCCTTCTGATGATAGTTGCTATCTCAGCTAAGCTCTTTTTTTTTCATTCTTAGATTTTAGGCCAGTGAGCTTAGTGAGGTCATTGGGATAACAGATTTCATAAATTTGTAAGGAACCATAGAAATTATATATGCAAGTCTCCTTATTTCCACCCAAGGCATAGAAAACCACAGATGTGATTGTCATCTAGCAAATGATAGAATCACCAGGACTAGGCCACATTCTTTTTATCACACCGTGAAAATGTGAAGATGAGTAAACAAATATAAAATCAGGTGACTGAATACTAGAAAAGTAAGCTATATGGAATTATACTGGCTGAGTAACTTTGGGCTAGTTCAACGACCTGTTTTTGTATTTGGAAATGGAGACAGGAATGTCTTTCCCTAGAGATGTTGTGAAGATTATATGAAATCATGGGGTGTTCTGAGTGAGCCGGGTGCTCAGTGTTTGGAAAGCACCTGATGTGCATTAGTTGAAAGGAAAGAAGAACTATTGATAGAAATTGTAATTCTTTATCTTCAGAAGGCCAAAATGTAAGCTTGTAGTTGTCTTTAGACATAGAGTGGTTTGAAAGCTGAAGAATGCATATTTAAGTCCAATCTTTCATTTAGAACCTCACGGCTGTGGGGCTTGTAAACATTGGCATATAGTTTGCCATCTGGCACATAGTAGGCAGTAGTACATATTGAATTGACACTTGTTTAAGGCTTACCTTTTAAAAGTATGTGCTTGAAATGTCCAAGTGAAATCCTGACTCTCCCCTTTCTATGATGGGGATGTCATTCCCAGTTAGTGAGGCCTGGCAGGTGGGATTGGAAGAAATGCATGTCAGAAATATGCTGAAAAATAAGTTTCTTACCCGAGTCTCACCAAATGACTATTTTTGCCTTCTTTTGAGGACTTTCACTTGTTTAGTTTTATGTGGTCAAAAGGTGTAAGGGCCAGGGTGGGGAGACCCTTGAAATACACTTAAACTAGCCTTGCAAATAAATGCTAGACTTTTATCTGCCCACAAAATACTTTACAAGTCTCCCATGACCCCAGGAGGTACATGGGTAATAAAATCAGCAAAAGCAACATTTTTCTTACTTACCCAAAATCAGTCATTGCTTGCCTAGTGGCCATTTTCTGTGCTTATTTAACATCTGTTAACTGTTTTAATGTGGAAACATCTTTTTTCCTCTTTATTAGCCTCATAATCACTTATTCAGTTACAGGTGGAAAATTTAAAAAAATCAAAGGAAATCTGAAAGTCAGCGTAGCAATTCTAATAATAGCCTAAGATAATTTGGAAAAATGAATCCCTTTTCATTAGATCTTTTAGCAGTGTCTCTAGATATGCTTCTTTATTTACTTAGTTTTTCTTTTTTATGGTATTTATTGGGGTGACATTGGTTAGTAAAATATATATAGGTTATAGGTTTCAGGTGCACAGTTCCACAACACATCATCTGTACACTGTGTTGTGTGTTCACACCCCAAGTCAAGCCTCCTTCTATCGCTGTTTATGCCCCTGTACACTCCCTGACCTCCCCTTGCCCCCATACTGTGGTCTGTGTCTGTGTTTTTATTTTCCTACCCCTTTCACCTTGTTCACCCAGCCCTGCGACAAACCTCCCCGCTGACAACTCTCAATCTTTTCTCTGTATCTATGAGTCTGTTTTTATTTTGTTTGCTGGTTTATTTTGTTCGTTATAAATATGTTTTTATATTTTAATGCTAGGCAGAGTGTGAATGAGGGAGGTTGTCTACAGTGAATGAAATTTACCCTTATCTTGGGTTTCTTATGTCAGGATGGAGTGATCAGACCCAGACTAACCGGCAACCCCAGATTTCCAAACAGTTTTATGAGGTTTATTTTGAGAATGGTTTCCGAGGGTGGGCTTTAATGTTCTGTTGAAGGTTTTTGGTTTGTCACTATTTGAACACTGAAGAGATTAAACATGGTACTTCTGTACAGCTGACTGTTTTGGGTGACTCACCATGTATAAAACAGCCTGAGAAGCCGGTCGCACAGCCTGCAGGTATTTGCACATCGAGTCCACACGGGCCTTTTCATTTGATTACCTGCTGTGGATGGCATTGGCAGAATCTGTTATCATTTAAGGCTTTGTCCCTTTTCTAGAGTAGGTTATGGTTTTACTCAGGATTTGACCCCCATGTCTATTGCACTGAATGTAATATGATATATTTACTGTTTCTGATTTTCTTCACTCAGCATCTGTGCTGCTCTTCAAGTAGTGTTCCCACTTTCTTCTGGTTTTCTTTCCCTTCGTTTGCCTTACACGTGACTTCGTGAGAATCCACATGTAGTAAGATACTCCTATTCCGATCTCAGTAGTTTCTAGCAATATTGAAACTGGGGCTATTTGTCATGCACTTACAAATGAATTTGGATTTCCTCCCAGTAAATTTGTTTTAGCACTTAATATTCATGACCTGTACTCCTTTAAAACTTTGAGCAGCTGCCAACACTGCTAACCAGATAATACCACAAATAAAGTTGAGGTTCAAAAATACTTTACAATGGAAAAAGTCAAAGATTAATGAGGTATTTTATTCCTGCAGGTTGGCTTCTTTGCTCAGCTGATTTAACGCCATTCTGTATTCAAGTCGAGTAATTTGAATCTGGGTAGCTTGCAAGCTTCTGCAATGCTTGCATTACAGTGTTAGTACTTGGAACAAATTATCATTTAAAAAAATTTCACCTTTGTGTACGGCACTGTATTAGGCAACATGGCGATTCAGTGGTGAATTGACAAAATTCTGCCCTTAAAGACATAGTAGTAGTAGGAACTTGAAAACAGTGCATGTAAATATGGAACTGAGATTCAAGCTGGAGGGAATTGCTAGGGCAGTTAAGAGGGAGGTCACTTTCAGCCCAGGGGACCAGGAAGTGACTTCTGGAGCAGGGACATTTGTGCAGGGCCCTGAAAGATAGTTGGAATATAGGCATCTATACTGGGAGAGGGGAGGAAAACTGGAGGGTAGAGCATATGGATTGCACAGAGGGAAACTCATAGGAAGTTGCTGGAGACCACACTGACTGGTCGTTTCGGCAGACTCAGGCAGTGCCTGAATTTACAGAGGTACCCTGAGACAGCCAGAGTGTACAACAGTGCAGGGGCCTTTTAAGATGTGTTGCGACCCCAGTAATGTTGGGAGACAGTGCATGGGTTTTAAATGGACTTGCACTTGACCTGGTCCATGGGAGAAGCCGGGGAATGTGTGGACCAGCTCCATCTTGCCACTGGGGGGGACTTCCTTCTCTGTCCCTCTAAAGCTGAGGGAGGGACCCTTTGGTGATGGGATTAAGAGTCAGACTCAGGAGTGGAGGTTATATCACGCTCAGTGAGGGTCTGTCCTACCAATGTTTATCTGGTTCTTTAGTATTTAAAAAAAACATTTATTTTCTGAAGACTAGTATGCTTTTACTTTTTACTCTATAATATCTGGCATATTATTATACATTCCTAATGAGAAAAACAGGGAGTCCTTCAGGGCTTTCTCCTGTGCCTGCTCTTCCATCCAGCCGTGCTGAACAGTGTTGCAGTATTACCGTGAATGGCCACAACCATAAAACCCCTCTTTGTTTTGTACTCTTTCATACAGGAAGACAACAATTTTTGAAAAGGGTCCTATTTTCCAGTGCAGAATAAAATGCTCTATCGGCAATGAATTTCAACCAGTTAACTCAGTATACCGTCAGTGAAAATGACACACAAATTGGACTTTGTGATGAATAAATAATGAGTCTCATTGAAATCATCTATGCTGTCCTTGTAACAGTCTGGGATGCGTATTACATCACTCGGCTCAATTTTCGATAACCTGCCTCAGAGGAATCAGATTGACTGCTGGGGATCTCATGATTATCAGGTTACTCCTATTCAACTGGCACTGCCAATTTCACGGAAAACGATGTGTATCGCACAAATTTGAAGTCCATTGTCATTGTCTGGAAGTCAGATTCCTGTCTTCAGTGTCTGGAACAATGAAAATGCTAATTTAGTGTTGATTTCTCAAATGAAATCTAAGCTATAGAAAGTCAAATTCTGTGAGTGCATCAGGGATTCCTTAAAAGGCAAAACAGGGTGGGAGGTGAGTGGGTAAAACTGAGTATTAAATCAAATTCATTTATAGTTAAAGTACGTATGGAGTGTGATACAATGATAAGGTTGCATGGCGTGATGTTTATTTTTCTTTTAAACATCAGGTTTCATACCTCATGATCACAGAATTCCTTCCTTCAAAAAGGTTAATAAGAGATCGAAAGAGGTGAACAGTCCTAATGGCCAAATCAAGGTGATTTGCAATGAGGAAGGTCGTGGCGCCCTTGCTCTCCGGGCTTCTCTTTACAGCTCTGCAGCACCCGATGGCTCCTGTGTGCTCTGTTGGTCTGATTATGCCTCTTGCATCAAGTAAAATGAACTCAGAATTTAGTGTATGTTTCTTCAGTAATTATGGTCTTGTTTAGTGAAGGCACTTTTCCCATTTCAGAGGACGCTTTCTTTCTCCACGTGTTTGTTCATTTGAGTCCAAGAAGTCAAATAAGATGCAAAAGTTTGTAATCTTTTTCTTTGCTCTGATAGGGGAATGTGTAGTGCCTACATTTTGGTATATGATTGTCATTTTGCTTATAATTAAAGTATGATTCAAAGGAAACAGCAGGGACAGTATGAGAAAAGTAAAGGACATTTTAACACAAATAAATGACTTCATTTTTAGTAAGTGAAGAAATGGAAAAATGTATCTAGAATTTCCATTAAAGTATTACTAAGCATAGCTGCATACCAAATACTAGGGTCCCATTATATGCAATATCAATTGTGTTTAAAGATAGTGAAATTTTGTTTATTTAAAAACTAAAAAAGGGAAAACCTTAATATTTAATTTCATGAATTTTGCGTTGTTACACCTGTTGGCATTATCTTAGTTCTCCATGTGTAGACAGTGGTGCCTCTCTCCCTACGTGTGTGTGACATGCTCCATCGGAACAGACAGCACGAATACAAGCTTATTAACATCTTCACATTTTACCATGGTTACACATGAATGACAAGAGTGCATTTTCATAACTTTTGTGAAGTGGAAGACTCCAAATTGTCCAAATTGCACAGAACTTTAATTTATCCTAATTTGAAGATTCAGGCCAAATTTTGCCAGTGTGCGTGTCCCATGCAGTGTACTTAATTTCTCCTTAACATCTCATGACATAGAGCAAATGTTAAATATATTTAATACTATACAATCAGCTGCTGTTTATCTTAAATAACCATTTGATGTTTGACTACTTTTTTCATGTGCAGTTGCAAGTAAGACTCTTGTGGAAAGGCCAGAGGACTGCAGTCTGCATATCTAGACCGAAACTGAGACTCCGCCATTGTTTACGTGTGTGACCTTAGGCAGATCAGTAAAATGGAGCACCAGTTACATGGGCTGTAAAATAGGAATATAATGTTTGCCCCATAGGGTGGTTGTTAGGTAAGAATATAGTGTATGTACAGTTTGTAGCCACGTTCCTTTCCTATAGTAGACACCACCATGCTCATCGTCATTCTACTGCATTTCCACAGCTTTTCTGTCGTACTGAACTTTTGTTGGTCCTTGTACAGAGCACTCAGCCTGCATGCTGTGGCTTTTCTAGTGGGATGCAGGGTGAAGTGTCAATCAACAAATAATGGAGTCTTTGTTATGTGGTGGTTTGCCAGTGCTAATAATTCAAAGAATGTTGAAGAAAAATCCTATTAATAATTCTTCCAAACAACATGATTTTATAATTCATCTTTTATTTTACTGATTGAAAACAAATATGTGTATGTGTGTGTACACGTGTGTATGTATATATATCTATGTCATTCCTTACTTTTTCTCCATTTGCCAGTATCTTGCCATCATCTCAGACTTTTACAGCCTGACTTTCCTCCCTCTTGGCTCCGGATGGTGCTGTTGCTTATGTATCTGAAAGTGGAGGGCAGACTGGCTTTCCTGTTCTCTCCTGACCACCCAGTGTCCTATATGTTTCCTTTCAGCCAAGTTTATAGTGAGGAAGATTAGTTCAGAAGCTGCAATAGCTTGCTGCATTGAAGTCTCATTTTTTTTGGAGAAAGAAGCAGCACTGTTATCACCTGAAGGTGAATGCTAATCTCTTTCCTCTTCCTGTTGTTCCCCGCCCTGACACGCAGCAACTGTGCAGTTGATTCTAGAATCTCAGTTATAACAAACCTTTTCAGGGAAGTGGTGAGGCTTTTTTCGTTGTTGATGTGGTTCAGTGGTTTAGTTGATTTTATTTCCCCACCTCCTAGGGAGAGAAAAGGAGGCAAAAGTCTTGTTTTTATTTTTATTTTTTCAAAAATATTTTATTTATTTATTTATTTATTTATTTATTTATTTATTTTAGAGAGAGGGGAAAGGAGGGAGAAAGAGGGAGATAAACTTCGATGTGAGAGAGAAACATCAATTGGTTGCCTTCCATAGCGCCCTAACTTGGGACCCAACCTGCAACCCAGGCAGCGCCCTGACCAGGAATCAAACCAGTGACCTTTCACTTTGCGAGACAGTGCTCGAGCAACTGAGCCACATGAGTCAGGGAAAAATTCTTGTTTTTAAAGCATTACTGTTTTCTGCCTACCAAGAATTTTATAAAATATTTTGGATATCAGAATCACATTCAGACCAAATTACTTTTACAGAAATTTTAATTTTAACTTTGGCGTGCTGAGACAAGCATAGGTAAAATTAGTTTTGATTTCAGAAAATCCAATATTTACAATTTTGACAGATGATACATAGAGTGTAGGAGAGGGTGACAAAGATTTTAGGATTCACCATGAGTTTCCTTGGAATATTCCAAATGTGCCTGATCATTAGTCTTGTTACTGAGCAGAGCGAGGTCCGTTCATGTGGCGCCTTGAGTATGACCCAGTAATTAATACTGATAGAAACAGGTTTTTATTTACAACGTTCCAACCCTGGGAGAGCTCAGAGCATCTCAGCTTGGAGCCCTCCTTTCCCACAAGACCCAGCACTTCCTAGGCTCCCCACCCAGAAACATCCCCAGGAATTCCCCATATTCTTACGTGAAGTGTGCTGTGCAAACAGTTCTCCATCTGCTCTGGATCAGAGCTGCCATCCTCTCACAGCAGCTAGCTACTTCAGGATCTGGGGTGCATTGTCATCAGCCTCTGTGTAGTGGTTGAGAAAAGCGTGTGCCGTGTTACCCTGAATCATGGTGAAACTCAGAAAAGGCACAGGTCTTAAAAGTCCAGGTAAAATCCAGGTGCAGCAGGTCAGGATCTGGCAAGGAAGTCCTTTGCAGCTCCGGCGTCTGCTCGAGTATGCTAGAGTAGGCACGGTCACAGCAGCAGCATCTCCTTTCTTATTAGCCTTTCTTATTATCTCTCTTTCTTATCTCCTTTCTGCATGGCCTCATTTCTCGCTATAAACTACATCTCTGCTTGCTTACTTCTCCCTTCCAAGCCATGTGACAAAAATCTCTTACTACAGGCAGCAAGCCTCCTCCCTTACTACTCCCCCCCACAGGGCCAAGAGAGTGAATGGCTGCCACACCTAGCTTTAAATCCTGGCCGGCAGCTTCCTGCCTGACTCCAAGTCCGACTCCTCCCGTCACAATGGGTTACATCCGCCAGTCCACTGCACACTTTGCATTTATTTGGCTGCCATCTCTAGTCAGGGCAGGCATGGCCCCCTGTCGCAGGGCAAACTGCCTTCCTGCCTCTTGCATGCACTGTAAACTCCCAGGCTCTGTCACAAACCAGGCTACATTCAAGGAGTCAGGACCACCTCCCTCCCTTGCCTCAAGGGGCTGCCACAGCTTTTCAAAATAACTATTAAGCTACCAGGTTGCCACAGATATGCAGACTCTCTCAGTTGCTCCACTTCTCCCATACCCCAAGCCAGGTTTATGGGGAATATCCTCTGAACCCCGTTACACAGCCTGCCATGAAGAAAGTAGGTTAAACTAGAGATTGTAGCGCAAAACTGGAAGCTACTACGTAATAATCTTTTGGTCTGCTTCCTTTTAGTTTGTTCTTCAGGCTTTGAGAGAGAGTAGTGGAGAGGTAGCAGGAGAAATTTCTCTAATTTGAATGGATAGCTAGGTTGGAAACCCCCTGATGAACATTGAGGATCTGATACTCTCATATGATATTATCAAACATAAAATTTTCGTAGAAAGAAACTTTTGCAGCTGGAAAGGGTATTAGAAAGTATGAGCATGCTGCCTCCTCCAGTTTGACAGGAAGTGAGGCCCACAGGTTTTAGGCACTGGTTTAGCGGGGAGGAGTCTCCTTCTCCAGGTCTGATGCTTTTATCACTGCGCACATTGCTTCCCTTCTTGAATTTGTAAAAACTTTTGTGACTATGGAAATAATTTTATCTGCCAGTTAAGACTAGAGACTAGTAATTGACCTGCATGTACTCATCTCTCAAGTTCATCATTAATTAAGATTCTGGCCTTCTTATGTCTAGGTTCTCTATTGTTACATTAATAATTCCAGGGTATGTTTTGAAATTGAATTGTTAGTTTTGTTGTTGTTTCTCTTCTTTTGGGACCCCCCCGTTTTCTTAATCTCCCCTTCCTCCCCCCAACGATCTTCAGTTATAGGCTGAAGAATTTGCTTTTTGTCATCCTAGGACTCCAGCTTGATTTAAGCTCACACTCAGATGGAATACTTATTTTCATTGCTGCCAGAAGCTTCACACAGAAACTGAAATCACTGTGTTTTTCTTCCTAGTTTGGTTACTTTCCTTCACTGACAGTGTATGACTGGTTGAAATATATTCCCCTCTTTAATGCTCTGAGCCTGAGATCCGTCTAAAAGTGGAGAATTAATAAATAGTGGAGCAGCCTCACTTCTCCACTCTCTTCTAATTCAACAAGGCACCAAACTTGGGAGCAAGGCAAATTTTAGGCATTAGCAGTGGACACATCAGCTGGGTGTATAGTCTCTCGCCCTGTTACTCTCAACTCCAGGAATGTGGGCAGATTGTTAAAAATGCCACCACTTGGTGTCTTAAAGATACTTAAAGTTTCTTTTGATTACAACGTGACTAGTTTCTCACTGTTGGGTGAATATTCCAATCCTAATGTCAAAAGTGAGGATGGCCCCCCAAATGAACCTATTTCGGCCATAAAATAGGAAGAAATGAAAAAATGTAGAGGTGCCAGTTGAAAAATGGGCCGGCTGAGTGAGAAAAGGGCTGAGCCGAAGTTGTCAAGTAGCAGCCTAAAGTCTCTGGTGCTTGGACAGGATAATTTGTACTCTGATTCTCTTGCACTTGGCAGTGTAATCTTCTCCAAGTCTATGCTGACTTGCTTATTGTTCAAAGAGGAAGAGAAATAACCCATTTGAATTCATTAGCCTTCATTTGCATATATACAGAGCTGGTGGTAATGATGATAGCAATCACCATTTATCAGGACTTATTGTGTGCTAGCAAAGTGTCTTCTGTACATTAGTTTGTTTCATTCTGTGAGAGTAAGTATTATTAATCTCGTTTATAGATACTGAAACTGAGGCTTATGGAAGTAAAATAATATGCTCAAGGATTCACAGACAGTACAGGAGAAGGCATCTCATTCCAAATGTCTAACTCTAAAGCTTATGCGTGGTCTTTCCTTTATACTGTTTTACACAAGTTTAGCCAAAAACGGGAGTTCCAAATAGTGTTAGGGAAAGAAAACCACCATTCTCTCATACTACTTGACTTTGGGGCCAATGACATTTACCTGAAATAGCTTTGAATACAAATAATCTGCACTCCCATATGCAACAGCTGGTCTTATGGGTGCTAAAAATACAAAGATGGACAATATATTTTCCCAGCCCTTAGGAAGTACAGAAGTTCAGGACATGTGTCCAATAATTATGTCACTCCGCAGTGAGCGGGAAGAGAATTTACTATAAAGTTCTGGAGATGCACAGTATCTGCCAACCTAATTTAGTCTGGTTATGGATGAGTCTGAGATGGGGCCAGAATGTAGGGGCATCTAAATAGCTCCTCTCACCCAGGATTTTTGTTTTGTTTGTTTATTTATTTGATTTTAAACCACTTCGTGTTTGCACATTTCACTTGGTTTCAGAGTCGACTTCTATTCCCTGTTCCCAATGTCTCTGTCATGGGACCAGAAATTTACTAGATGTTTTCTTATTTTTTCCCTTTTTGATAAATAGGTTCTGAGTATTTTCTAGATATGAGACATTTTTCTAGATGTTGAGGAGAAAGTAATGAAAAAAAGAATTCGTGCTCTTTTGGAATTTACAGTTATTTTCTAACTGAACTGTTACAGTAACCATGTGGGGTGGTTCGCATTGCACTCCATTTTACAACCGGCTGGGCGAAGTCCCCTGAGTCAGTCAGCATGGGGTGAGACTAGATGTCAAAGGCAATGTTAACTCTAAATTTAGTGATTATTTCTAGTGCAGATCATTGCTTCACAATTGAGTTCCTTCCAGGAAAAAGTGGCCTGATCATTTAAAGTATTAGATAAGTAGCAAGCACTGGTACGTGTGTGTAATTGGTTTAGAAATCTCCTTGAGACCATGGCCTGGGAACCCTTTTTCTTCTGTATCCCCTGTCCTAGAAGGGGAACAGGCATTGAAGTCTTGGCGTTCCAAGTCTGACCATCAGCATCGCGTTGGCCTGCAAGGGCATACCATGCCCACTGTGACCTTGCCACACACTGAAGAGACTTAAAAGAGATGCATTGCAGACATATTCTTTGAGGCCGGACTGGGTTAGATCTTCTTAAGCTGCTTTTGACTTCCGTGTCCTCTGAAATGCATAATGATTCTCAAAATTATGCAAAAATGAATTCTGGAGTCAGTTCACATTGAAGCATTTGGTTCGGCTCTGAATTTCATACTTGTATTTGCTGCATCATTGCTAATCAAACATATTAACTTATTTATGTGTCCTTGACAGGCGGCGCATTCCTAATGGCTTTATAAGGGGAAGGATGAGTCTATGCTACCTAGGTTATAATTCAGATAAACACTCTTTTTCCTGAAAATTTCACTAGAAATAGAAAAGGACTCAGAACATATAGAATTGTTGCGATGCCAAGGAGTACCTTATGTGTCTTAGTGGGTCCTGAATAGCACACGGTGTCAGGTCTTATTTAATTCGGGTTGCAAAGACTGTTTTGGAATCTGAGCTTGCCTCTATTTATATCAAAAAGGGCTACAAATTCACTGGTTCGTACCCAAAACTTGCAGCCAGATGTGATTATGAGTTTTAAAAAATTATTCAAAGTTATAGGGTGATAAGCTCTGTATTATGTAACACCCCCAACAGGTCAGGCATTTGTGTTTATTTCTTAACAGTTTTAATGAGATATAATTCACATGTAAAACTGACGTGTTTTAAGTGCACAGTTTATTGGTTTTGAGTGTACGTTCACTGATATTTTGCAGCTGTCACTGTCACCTTAATTCCATAATTTAAATTGAGGATAGCAGAAGTTACCCGTTTGCTGTCGTTCTGGTTTAACAAGGTCTGGAGAGAAAAGTTCTCACCTCAAACCATGTGAGTCAGCAAACCTGGTTCAAGTCATACTGAGAACTGGGACTGTTTTCCTGGGTGTTTTTCATATTTATTTCTAACAAATTGGTAATGGAGTTTGGGTAATCAGGATATCTTCTTTCAGGTGAGTTTTGAATCAAAATACTTGGACTCTTGTTTCAAAACTATGTTAAATTGTGGCCCTTATATCAGTGAGGCTTTCTGGAGTAAGAATCTGACATCAGTATTTCACTGCTTTCTTGGCCCTGCGTTTGGTACATGTAGCCCTTGACTCTTGAATGAGGAACAGTGGCAACAGCGTAAAGAGGAATCTGGGTGCCCCGTATTCTTTCCCATATATTTGCCTCTCGGTGTTGGGTTACATGTGCTCCACAGGCAGAAGTAATTAGTTTGTATTTAAATACGTATAATTGACCTGTTTTTAGCTTTGACCAGAAAGTTTTATCAAAGTGTAAAGGTGCTCGTAAAAACCTAAATTAATCCCAATTTCCATTCTATTACCTTTTGAAACATTTTTAGACAGAGTAAACATTTAAAGAATGGACTGAATGTGAACTATTCCTTTATACCTTTAAAGAAATGGCTGTGCTAAAATATACCCCAGCTTGCTTCCTAGAGGCAAATTCACTTCTAAGCAATTTTAAAAGAGCAATAACATAAAATTAATTGTGGCAGAACGGTTCTATAAAAATTTAATATGCCATTAAGAATTTGCTGATTTACATCAGATTTATATAAAGGTTGTTTGAACCTACACCTTTGTGTGCAGCTGGTAGCCTTTTTCTAGGTTAATTACACAAAAGCCTCTGAAAAATGTTGGACATTTGAGAGAAATTGTAATTTCCGAGATAAAGGAAACACGCTGTGAAAAGTGCAGTGGTGCTGCTTAATGACACGGATTCTGCGGGTCTAATCGGGAGGCCTGGGTTCTCGCACCGTTTCTGCCGCTACCCTGTTACGTCTTTGTGGACAAGTCATTTAACCTCTGCAGGGGTCATTTTCCTCATATGGGAGTTTCTGTGGATGCTTTAAGAACCAAATTATATCGTTCTATTTTTAAAAATAATTTTGTTGCTGATCTTTTTTTTTTGATAAAATCTTCTCTTTCTGTGTCTGAAATAATCTGACTGGAGAGATGGATTGAGAATATAGATACTAAGTTTTTCATTTATTCTAAGGAGCCAAAGACTAGATGCCAAAGTACTTAAAATAATTTTTTTTATTATTTTTTTATTATTATTTTTGTGAGGTTACATATTTGCTGCCACCTGAAGCGGGCTGTATGTTCTCTTCTCACCGTTCCGACTCTGTTCGCATTAGGGTACCGCCGTATGGCATCTTTGTATCGTGCTGGTTTGAAGTTGTCTTTTTCATTATCCTTTCAACTTAAATACTATTAACATTTGATTACCTGAAATGGATTCTTTCAGAAGTCAATCATACTTTCTCATTCTTAGTGAAATTATATAAGCCAAAGCAGGGAGTTCTGTCATTTTTATATTAGCTATGCTGTCATTTTAGGCATATAATTAGAAATTGACTGTGATTCTTTTCCCTATGCAAGAAAAATAGCATGCTTTCTTTAAATACCAAGATGAATTCAGCATTCTCTTTAGGAAAATTAAAAAAGAGAAACAAAAAGAAAAAATACAAGAAATAATGTTATCAGGTGTCAAGCAGTAATCTGGATATACTTTATCTTCCATCTCAGAGGGCCTGAGAGTAAATGCTTTCGCTTTGCAGGCCAGGTGGGCTCCAGGACAACACTGCTGGTCACTGGGAGCAAATGGGTGTGATGGTGTTCTAGTAAAACTTTACCTAAAAACACAGTCAGGCGTCAGATTTGGCCGACAGGCTATCTCTGTCTGGTGACTTAGTTTATATACCCGTGCGGATAAAGTCATACAGGCACTCCAGGCACAAAGATTAAGTTTAGGACAATATATGTATAGCACTATGAATCATTCATGTTCATACAAATTGCATAGATGTCACAAAGTGCTTTCCCATTCATTTTATATTTACCTGGATTTTTATTGAATACTCTGTCAAGAATATTAATATTCCTTTTTACAATTGAGTAACCCTAGATGGTGTATTCTGCCTGGAGTAGCCCTGAGAGCATAAGATCTTTACTCTCTTTTTCTGCTCTAGATTTTTTCAGAGTGCTAGTGAGCTCACTGAGCAGATATCTCCAGTCCTACTTTTTGTGAGTGTGATCTCCTTCACCCTAGAATTCTGAAAGTTAATTTAAGTCCAAATTTAGCACTATGACTACTCTCTGGACACCAAATTCATTCAAAAAGAGTCATACAAAGTAAACTTCAGTAACAATTCTCCCCTATAGGAAGCCCAAGGAAGCACAAAGTGGTTTCCAAGAATAACCAGCTTCAGAAGGTTTTAGCAGCTGTAAAAATATATCTTCAGTTGAAATTCAGCTGGTAATGTAAGGGTACTTGGATTCTTCTTTTTCATCTTTTTTTTTTTTTGCAAATTACTTGGAAATGTAAGAATATTTATTTATTGCTTTTAATATAAAGGCCAAACACTTCTATCACAAAGGAGAGCTGTCAGTGAAAAGAAATTGAGAAGTAAATCTTATACCAGTTTAATACTCTTTATTTTTCTCGGTTGGTGGGGGTGGGGTGATGGTGTGCTTCATACAGTGTTGCCACCTGAGTAGACAGGATTGGCTTTGGCACTGAGTATATATATTACGTATATGTGTATGTGTGTGTATATATATACATGTGCGTATATCTATCTATCTATATAGATAGATAGATATATGATGTGTATGTCTTGGTGGTGATAAATGCATTGGTGGTTGTGAGGTAGAATAGTTCATTTGGGAAGTAGCAAAAAATTTGACAATGTTACACTGACTGTGCTAGAGCTCTCATCCTGTCGTTAAAGAAATACGGTTTCATTCTGTTCAAATGAGGAGCACTTAGGGCAGTTGAACACCATTAGAATTATTGGAATTTTAAAAATCCAAAATAACTAAATCTTCAAAAATCAATGTGAAATTAACATTTATCTTTTTTTCCAAACTCATCACCTCAATATCTCAAATCCTGAATACTTTGTAAATACATTCCAATAAGTATTGCTTCATTGTTCTTTTTGAGTGCAACTTTTATTTGGCCCTTTACAAAGTTATTTCAGGTTTTTTTTTAAGATTTGCAGTATTTCCTTCCCTCTCCTAAACAGATAGCTGGCTGCATGAGGAGATGTCATGCCTGCTGTTTTAATATCAAAATGACCTCGGAATTCTGATTTTATCTCTTTGTTATTTCACTACATCTCAGATGTAGGGTTTTTTGAATATTAAATAAGTTAATACATGAAAATGTCTGAGTGCCTAGCACATAGTAAGTGCTCAATTAATGTGAACCATTTTTATTTTTGTCTATTTTAAGTTGGTCACTTTTTCTACATATTGGCTAACTTTAAGATGTGTGCTATAAAAATTGGTTGTTCCTGTTATTTAATTTATTTTTTATAAGTCAGAGTTTATGATAGGAACTGTAGGAATACTCATATTATTATATAAATTGCAAAGATATTAGTTTATTTTTATATTTGTTAATCATTAAATGTTGTTATTCACTATTACACTAAACCTGGGAAGTGGCTGTATTTTTAACCAGGATGTTTAGAAATGAGAATAAAAATAGCTTCCTCCCTGGGACCACAGTTTCCAGTCACCAGGAAGTGTGCAATTACATAGAAATTTCTCAGATCCCACAACAGCATCCGCTTGAAGGAACTGATTGCTGTTTCAAGAACATGCTATCACTCATATCCGTAATTCCTTACATTTATCTAGTGTTGTATTGTGTACAAATCCTCTTCACACTTCGGATCACCTCCGAAGACCTCAAAGGGAAGTGAAGTGGCTATTTTAGACTCTTCATTTAGAGCTGAAGACGCCCAGAGGTATTATGTAATTTGATTACTGTCATCTTGTTCAGGTGAACTTGTAAGTCAGCTGATTAAGTCTTGACTTCCAGATTCTTTTCTCCTTCATTCTTTCTCTTCCTCTCCTTTTTTTCTTTCCTTCCTTAACACGCTGTATTTTCCTGTTCTATTACATGAGTAACCCTAAGTATTAGGAACTTGACCTGGCTTCATGGTTTCAATATATTTAAAATACATTTAAAACTTTTCTGCAGGAAGGGACAGGCCTATATTTGCTATAGGGGCTTTCAATGCTGTACCATTGTTCTGACTCCCAAATAAATGCACTGACTATCAGGCGGAGAAGTCAAATTGTCAAAGAAACTGTGGACGCTGACATAAAATATGTAAGTTAAAGAAATAAGGAACTGCAGTATCACTTATCCGTATAGAATTCAAAACATGTCAAGGTGAAGAACACGCTGTGTGTGTTGTGCTGTATCGTACAAAGACCAGAGAGATCACCTCGGGCTGTGATCATCATACCATGACTTTGGTGCATCTAAAGCTGCCTTCACATACTGGTCGTGTGGCCCCCTACTGGACTGCTGTCTTGTGCTCGTTGTTCTTTTGTTCATCCATTCGGTCACTTGCTCAGCCATTCATGCACGCATTCATCCATCTACTATTGAGTGCCTGCTCTGTGCCGGGTGCTGGCTGGTTGCTGTGCATAGTATACTTCAGCGAACAATACAGACCATTCCTGTGGTCTAGGAGCTTGTATTCACGTGGGAGCAGTGAGACTCATTTCTGTGAGAGTGTGACAGTCACTAAGGTTATAAATGCCTAATGTCACTTTGGGCCTTAACTTCAGACTTGACCTTTACAATATATGATATTTTTCATCTATGATGCGAATAATAAGACTGGAGAGTTTTGGTAATGCAGGGATTAACATGGCCTAGAGATACCAGGCAAGTCTTGGGGAAAAACTGGAATTTAAGTTGGAAGTGAGGGCAAACATTTACGATAGTGGCAACATTAGGCAGATGGATGCAATATCTTTTATATTGGTTTATATATAAAATAATAAGACCACCAATGCCACTGAGAAAATTTTGAAGTGTTGAACCAATAAAGATATCATTTATTAGGAAATTTGGAAGTCTAGAGATAGTAAAGATGAGCCAAATTTTGGACAGCTTGAATACTAGGCCAGGACATGTGAATCTAATGATTCTTGTTTTAGAGAATTATTGGAGATTCTTGGGGAAGAGTGATGATTAAAAATATAGACGAAGGGATAAAGTACCATGCCGGGAACACAAAGGAAGATGAAATTTCCCATCCCGACGGTCACTGAATAGTGTGCAGTGTCCTTGCGGAACACATTTAAGCTCTGTGAACATCAGTATTCTCACTAAAAATAAACATTAAGGAGATGCTCCCCAAAGGTCTGGGATTTTACAAATACTGACTTCTGGTCTGTAGCTCTGTCTAACATTTACCCACTTGTGGCCTTATGAGCTTTTCCTATAGAAGTTAGTGGTTTTTTATGTCTGGTGTCACTGTGAGGTTGAGAGCTGGTGAAGAACTGGAGAGAGTGGTCGCAAAGTGGGTACTGTGTGGTTTATGGTGGGGTAGGGTCAGAGTACCCTTGATCTACAAAGGACATGGCTTGCAATTCTAGTCTTTCCACCTTTTTAGCTGTGGGAGCCTGTGCAGTGCACTTCACCTCTCTGATTTCTACCTGCCCTTTGTGAAATACTAATTCACAAAATTTACAAACATTGTAAGGTTGTAGAAAGAGTTACTTGAGAATAATATATGTAAAGACATTCTTTAAAGTATCGAATAAAACTCATAATTAGTGTTACTACTGCTAATAAATGAGTTCCGTATATGTCATAGTGAAATATAAGGACAGAATAGAATGTTGTTTTCTGGGCACTGTTCTCTTCCCTGGATTCCAAGACCCCATCTGGGAGGTATAAAATGACTTAACAGGTATTTGAATTCATTAGGCAATTCTACCCAATTTTCTCTTTCCTGATAATATCTGGTCTCTCATGGAAGAATCTAATGGAGCTGAGTTTGTACTCGCTTTGGCATCACTCAGAGGACCTGCGCTTGTTCAGATGGCTGGAGGGACAAGATGTGCGCGGTGATTGGAGGTAGGCTGCAGAACAGAGCCATTTGGATTTATCAATAAATATGATCCTCACTCTGAAAGTCGTACTATGTTTAGTTTAGAATTGTTATGGGAACCTGTTCAAGAATGGAATTTCCTGATAGGAGTTAGAAAGGACTGTCTGAAATACAGAAATTAAATAAAGATTCTAATGCATCCTATAATTTTTATTATTTCCTGGTTATCAAAATTAATAGCATGGTGTTAAGAGTTTTCATCTTTTGGTTTTATTAACGGTTGACTCGCCCACGGCCTGGGGTGTATGAAGCTTCTGCAGTTATGATAACGCTGGTGTTCATTGCTGTGTTGAAGGTGTCTCCTATGGGCACAGCCTGAGGGGGCAAGGAAGCCCCGTGCCTTGGAACAAAGGCGTGTAAAGTAGGAAGCAAGAAGATAGAGCCTTGTAGTCAGGTATTTTAACCAATCCTTTCCGCATCCCCTTTGTTTCATTCAGACTTACTGAGTGCCAGTCAGGCACCTGGTCTCCCAGCAGGGTCCTAAGGGGCAGGCGCCTGTCAAAAAATGACTGACACTGGAGTCAGAGAGCGTCCACCGAACCACAACTATTAAAGCAGACAGAATTCCCACTAGAGGAATGTTTTTTGGACCTAATCCAATGATAATAATCTATTAAAACAAGTTGTCTAATCTTATGAGTTAACTTGAAAAGAGAAGTGGATGTGGGGTGAATTGCAAAATGTTTGCACGTGTAAGTTCAATTTATTTAATTTTAAATAATTAGGGCATGGCAGTGATTAGCACTAATTGGAGCTGTATTGAGCTGAATTACCCAAATATGTTTTGAAGACTCCTAAGAGGTTTTTGCCATAAATCTTTTTAATTCAAGGTTTTTTTTTTAAATACTGCTAAAAATCAAAGATAGACATCTTAATGGAAAACCCCAGATTTTAACCCTGCTTGAAATTACTTGAAATATTTAAGGATAGCTACAAAAGCGAGGCATGCTTAGAAAGAAGATTAATGAGAAGAGTTTTAATGGCCTTCAAAATAGGTATTTCATAAATGCGGGATTCTTTTGTAATTAATTTGAAGTAAGATCAAACTTTTGGTGGGTATTGAAGCCTTGTTCAAGCAGAAGACAAATGCTGCGATGATTATATGGGTTTCACAGTTTCAAGTTCCTTTCTACTTCAAAACCTTCTCGTGAAGTTTCTGAACACCTCAGTTCCCATGTGCAATCTTTACAAGTTAGTATATGATTAAAATTTAATTTTAAATCTCACATTAAAAGAGAATGAGAGAGATGAGACACATTACATTTACACAAAGATTTCATCTGTTTAGAATGGTAGCCACCACCAATAAATAGGCTTCAAAAATCGTGTTTTTGCCAAGTTGCTTCTGGCAAGAAGACCCTGTTAGAGAGGCTATCAGAACAGAACCTGCACTGGAAAACTTTTTAGTACTTTAGTTTGTTCCCAAATATCTGGAACATGGCCATTTGGCAGCTGTAACAATCATTTCTATGTCTCTGTAACATGAAATTTGCAACTAGTTTATTATTTATAAAGTAATTTGAGGGTCAGCTTTTTGATGATTAATTCCAGCTAATAAAGACGTGCATTTAAGAAATGCTTATTTGATGATACAAATATTAATTTTTTTCTTAGGAAAGTTATTATATTTGTTTATAACAGATATTGCCATCTAGGTTTACTGTTTTACTTTTCAAAAAGGAATTCCCCTTCAGTGTAGTAAGTTGCATGGGTATCAAAGATTACTCTTCAAGAAAACTCCATTTTTGTTTTTAAGGTATTTTTAAATAACTAGCCTTAGGTTACTGCTGATATCACTACGTTGCTGCTCCTTTTATCTCTTATGTATTAAAGAGAGCAAAGCAAATATTCCACCCAACAAAGATTTAGAAGGAAAATGGTTTTTTATGTAATAGATTGTACTAACCATAACTCCCTTTACTACTCTCAGGCACTTGAAAATTTGGCATAGTCGTTATTTATTCTGCTTTCTTTTAGGCCTGGGCTGGGGGAGGGAGAGGGAGGTGATGGCCCCTTCTGCTTGCTCAGTAAACCCAGAATGTTCTACTCAGCTGATCTTGTGGGGATTCCAGTTCTGTCTGAGTCTACTCTGAGTGACTGCTAATTATGATTCCTGAGTATGTGCCACAGTGTTGTCTGGGAATTTCTGAATAACTGTAATTACCAAATATTGAAAGAAGAATTATAAAATGGATGGATGTATTCAGAAGTGAAAATTGTCTTTCAAAAATTGTTTACTTTGCCTCAGTTTCCCAGTCAAAGAAAACAAGTGTTGTTTTATAAATCAATGTGGCATTTTTAGAATAAAGACAAAATCCGTGCATAGGTGCATAGGTAAGGGGCGGCATTTTTATCTATAAGAAAAAGTAAATAATCATTTGTCCATTTTGACATTGAAGTTTTACTCTTTGTATTTATCAGAAGACAAATGTGATTTTAAAGTGGCAGCATATTTATTTCCATTTGCAACCATTAAGCATTAGATTTGTGCTTATTAATGAACACTTACCTATAAGGTATGCATATGAAGTATTACTTGCGTATATAAAATCTTTTTCTTATTGGTGTCTTTTGTACTTTTATAGGAAAACTCCCACACTCATTAAATAGCTGTCTATTACGATATCTTTGAGAGAAGACGGCTGTATCTTGGCCTCCCCACTGCTGGAAGTCTCATTATAGTTTGTCTCTTTATGTTTCCAAAATGCTGGCCTCACATGCTTAACTCATTAATGAGACTGGAACGCATCTCATAATGGCTGGTTTGTCGCACTAAAGCTACACAGAGTTAAAAGAATGTTGCAGTTTAATCCATTGGCATAGGAACTGCATTTGCAATGCAGTTGCCCACTTGAGGAGAGATCAATAGAAAAGAGTTCCTTTTCCAAATTCAATTCACTTGTAGCTCTTTTATTGTGATTTCTCTTCCTACTACGTGTATTCTTGAAGTATACGGAAAGGAGCTTAATAAAAACTGAAAGTGTTTTGATAGTCAAAAAGAGGTGTCTTCTTTTGTTTAAAGTATTTTCTGTTTCTTAGATCACAAGGGATATTTTCTTTATAAAGGCTGGATTGTTTTGTGGCTAACCTGATTTGACCATATAGCATGCTGCCTGGTGGCAAGTGTTAAACCTCTCATTTTAAGCTAAACAGGATTACTCTGAAGCTGGCATTCAGGGATTTGATTTTACTGTAATGGGCTAGGGGCTGTGGCACACCCCTTGCAGTTCTAGTAATTGAACTCATCGGGTACTTCAATTTCTATCCCTTATCTCTAGAAGGAGCTTGCCATGGGTATGCAAGAAATTGCTAACTGCTTGATTTCCCCACGTTAGCTCAGTGAGGAGTGGGTCACTATGCCGAGAAAACACCCTACCGATGGGTTCAGAAGGATCCTTTCCTTGATACCTTATTCTTTCGGGGGGGTTATGGTACATATACAACAAATGCTGTATAGAGTGCCAGACAAAAGCAAGCAGGATTTGAAATCAATATGTGATCTCATACAACTCATATAAGCAACTGTTCTATGTTCCATCTTTGTGGATTAAGTTAGATGGCAGCTAAAATGCTAATATGCACTTAATGTTGGTTTTTAATTTTTAATTACTAATACAGTCATTCCTCAGTATCTGAGGGAGATTGGTCCAGGGACTCCTGTGGATACCAAAATCCACGCATGCCCGAGTCACTTACATAAAAGTGATGTAAGCTATATTTGCATCTAGCTTACAGCCGGCTGTGATTACTTATCACTTCATTTGCATGGATTCAGCTTTGTACTTAGTCATGGTAAATTCAAGTTTTGCTTTTTTTGAACTTCATGGGACTTTTTTTTCCTGAAATTTTTGATATTGGTTGGTTGCATCAGGGTATAAAACCCACGGATACAGAAGGCCGACTGTATTTGTTTGCACGAAGCTTTCAGATACTGACCTGTCAAAGCCCACATACTTAATTTTGTTTGTTTCTCAAGTTTTTATTCTGGTAACAGCTGTTCTTTAAATAGACTTTATTTTTTAGAGCAGTTTTAGGTTTATAGAAAAACTGAGAAGATCAGGGTTCCCATATACTTCACTGTGAGTTTCCCTATTATTGTCATCTTTCATTAGGATAGTATGTAGAATTAACCAGTGCCGGTACATTATTATTAAGGAAAGATCACAGTCTACTCAGATTTCCTTCATTTTCACCTCATGTTCTTTTTCTGTTCCAAGGTGCCGTCTAGAATAGCACATTACAGTTATTTGTCATGTCTCCTCAGGCTTCTCCTCGTTGTGACAGTTCCTCAGATTTTGTTGTTATAACCTTCACACTTTAATGGATGCCTAGTTAGATGTTTTGTGAAGTGTTCTCCATTGGAATTTTCCAGTTGTTTTTCTCATGATTAAATTTTGATGCATGTTGAGAGGAAGAACACAGGTATAATGAATGATAATATCAAAGGTACACAATATCAACATTACTTATCACTGTTAATGTTGATGTTTGCATCTGGCCTGAGGTAGTGTTTCTCAGGTGTCTGCTGTAGAGTTAATCCCTTCAGCTTCCATCCTTCTCTATTGTGTTTTTCGGAAGGAAGTCACTGTGCATGGCTCACATTTATTGAGCGGGGAGTTTTGTTCCCTCCTCTTGGAGAGTGGAGTATATACATTAAGTTATTTGAGATTCTGTGAGGGACATTTGTCTTTTTGCCCTTATTCACTTTCTGTATCATTTATTTATTCGTATGGACTTAAGGGTATTTACTTTATACATTGGATTATAATTCAAAACCACTTTTACTTATTTTGTTTAAATTGTTCCAGCTCCGACCATTGGGAGCTCTTTAAAAAACAGACTCCTGGGTCCCTCTGACACTTTGACATATCCTGATCTGTGTGTGTGTGTGTGTGTGTGTGTGTAGGCCTTTTTCACTTCATCATACTTATAAATGCTCTAGGCTCCTCTTGTGTAATTCATGCCCCAGCCTTAAAACTAGTTCATTTTTCAAGGAACCCTGGTTCCTTTTATTGGAAAATGGTATTAGAAACCAAGATGTGAACACTGGGTAACACTATTTAAAGCAGGGATGTCAAACTCATTTTCACCAGGGGCCACATCAGCCTCACGGTTGCCTTCAAAGGGCCAAATGTAATTTTAGGGCTGTATAAATGGAACTACTCCTTAACAGTTAAGCAAGAGCTTGGCGCTGCCGCCGGGTAGAAACAAGGTGCCAGGCAGGATAAAACAAGGTGGAGGGCTGGATTCGGCCTAGGGGCCTTGTGTTTGCCACCTGTGATTTGAAGAGTAAATAAAATAAATGTTTAAGTGAAATTCAGAAGAATCTCTTTCAACTATATGATTCAGTAAAAGAAGAATACATTGTCATCTTAGGCTTCTTCTCTTTAATTTATACTTTTTTCTCTTTTTGATTTATTTTGTAGTCTCCCTAGTCCAGAGTCATCACTTCCTGCTTTCTTTTTTTATTATATATCTTTATTGTATTTTTTCATTACTCTTTATCGCTTATATACTCTTCCACCTCTACCCGCACCCCTTGCCATTTAATATTCTAAATAAAGTGTTCATTTTTGCCAATGTTAGCTAGTATCATATGTATGAATAAAGATTATGAGGAATTTTCAATAGGCTAATAGTTGTGATTGTAATTGAAATAAGAAAAATAAGCGAATGTTTCTGGTGACCTTTTACTACCAAATCAATCCAAATATGTTTGATCTTAAACTTTAGGTAAATACCATGTGTCATTCATTAGTCATGTACATGAATATGCTCTGACAATCTTTGGATTTTTATGTCACCATACTCTTCCTTGATGAAAACCCTGTTGATAAATGGTAGTCTGGTCTAAAAAGTTTGTAAATTTTGTTCAATCTATTACTGATTTGTTAAGCTGTTATATGTGTACCTGGGTATGTATAAATGCTTTCTGATGGATGTTAGAATTCAATGTAAAGTATTACAGTGTATTTCTGAGTCAGCTTGAATATATGAAAGAATTTCCGTACAATTGAAAGTGCTGAATATCTCAGTACTGTATCATGCTTTTTATGCCCTTAATCTTTAAATTCTTTCTTCACGAAGACTGGGTATGTCCATCCATTGAAACTCTTTATATAAATTGAAATACTAAATGGTGAAATTATTTTATCCTGTCTGTTAGTTGATACAGAACAAGTTTCTAATCTTATGTAGAAGGTAATTATTAATAAGGAACCCTATTTTTCCACTGAAGGGAAACAGAAGTACCCTGACAACTTGATTATGGCAAAACTTTGATTGATCACATGAATATGTGTGAGAAACAATTACTCATTACCCTTTACCATGCACTCCTTGTTGTCACAGATTCAGAAAAATACGCTTTATAGTCATGTTTTGGGGTGAGTCCCTAGTGAGAACGGTCTTGGAAAAGAAGGGCAGCTGAGGGGAAGCTTATGACGTGAGGAAAGCTCGTTGCTTCAATGGTGAATGACGGACACGAGGTAGAAATTGCTGGATTTTTGTTATGTCTGGATAGCCTTTTCTCTCGGTTATTCTTAAAACTTTCAGATACTGATTTTTATCTACTTTATTACTACAACTCCACTGTCATTGCCAAGGGATTAATTTAGAATTAAATGAACCTTATGCCTAAGTAATTTGTTTTCATTAATTTGCCAAAAAGTGAGTCTCATGATGGTTTTAATACTCAACAGCAGAATGTTTACATTTTTCTTTCATTGAGTCTAAAATGTTGCTTTTCACCTTCCTTTATGCTGTACAAGATATGAGATCAGAAGACAATATAGAAGCTGCTATTGCGAATGAATAATAGAGAGGGGAGCTGTTAGAGTTTATTTCTAAAAATTTTTTTCTCTCGTGTTCTTTCTTTAGTCAAAAACTTCCATAGAAGAAAATAACTTACTACAGGGCTTTTTAAAAGACATTACCACCAGTTAATATGGCAGAGTCTCATCAGCTTTTATTTCATGTTTCAGTTGGTTTGTGAGAGAGATTCTGATGTTCTATGGTAAATTTCATATAGCTACATTCTTTTTTATTAGCTACAATTAATTAATAGCTACATTCTTTTTTATTCCTTTAGTGTCACCAAAGACTAGAGGTAAAATTGTCAACCATGAGCCCTGGCCGGGTGGCTCAGTTGGTTGGAGTGTTGTCTTGTGCACCAGAAGGTTGCAGGTTTGATCCCTCATCAGGGCACGTACCTAGGTTTTAGGTTCAGTTCTGGGTGCATACAGGAGACAACCAACTGATGTTTTTCTCACACACATCTCTCCTACCCCCCACCTCTGCCTGCACCCTTCACTCTCTCCCTTCCTCTCTTAAATCAATAAACATATCTCAGGTGAGGTTAAAAAAATTGTCAACCGTGAACATTATGTTCTTAACTGATTTCCATTGTATGATTTCCAATGTCTGAGAGTTCCAGAAAAATTCCTCTAAAATTTTGTAATTAGAAAGATAGTTTTTTAAAATGAAATGGTGATTAGAGCTGATCTCCCTTTTTATGTTAAAGAACTTTTAAAAGATAAAAGGCATATATAACCTTTTAGAAAAATTAGATTTTCGTAAAGCAGATTCATATTTATAATTATTTATATTTTGTAAATAAATAGTGAATTAAAATATGAAGAAACCCTGTCTAATCAATAATTGACATGAAATATGTCTGATAAACATTTCCTGTTTAGTGATGCAATAATTTTTCCATTTCTGATTCTACTTTTATAATGAAGTTGTAGTCAGGAAAATGTTCCTCCCGAACATATGTCATTGCTCTTGTATCTACTTTTCATGGAGAGGGTTAGAGACAGGCAGACAACGTGATGTAAAGGAGAAAAGGCCATGTTTCTGTATATAGTTGCAACCAAGTTGTTTTTAAATGGCCTTGGAGTTAATTGTGCAATATTGTTTAATTTGTACGCTTTCGGTGGAGGATTGGGAGTAAGGATTTATCTTAACAGGATTTAAAATGTGTGAGATAATGATAGGTAGAAACTAACTTTCGGAGAGGGTCAGAGTTACAGAATCGTTTATTGGAATACAGTCTTGCTCCACTTAACCACTAAGACAGGTTCTGAGAACTGCATCTTTAGGCAACTTAGAAAACACCAGAGAGTGTCCCTGCACAAACCCACAAGTACGAGTGTAGCCCACCACACACCTGGGCTAGGGGGTATAGCCTGTTGCTCCCAGGCTACAAACCTGCACAGCTGTTTTGTGCTGCAATGGATACTGTTAAGACGGTTGTTTATTTTCATTACCAAGTATTCTGTACGGTAATAATTGTGCTATAATTTTGTATGACTGGCAGTGCAGTAGGTTGTTTACACCAGCATCACTGGAAAATTTCAGCTCCATTAAAATCTAATGAGATGACAGTCATATATGGGGGCTTTTACTGAGTAAAGTGTTGTTCTGCGGTGCATAACTGTGCCTACGCGTACCAGGCTCTGTATTAACTTCTGGGGATTCAAACAATATATCCCAGACTCAAAACCTAAAAGAGTGGTTTTGAGTAATATAATTTTGTATTATAAGTGGTATGCATTGTGTTTTTATCTTAATTTCCTTGTGAAATTAAGAGATTGTCTAGCAAAATTAAGGTAAGGATCATACAGTAATTATAAGTATATTGAATTGGGACTTGGAAAAAATATTTTAATGTTGAAAAATGTAACAATTATAAAATAATAGGTATAGTAAATACTAAATATAGAAGGATATAGGAATTAACACATCAAATACTTATGTGCTCATAACCAGTATTTAGATTGTTGACATTAATTGTATATTTGTTTGAAAAAAATATTTTTAACCCATGAAATGTAAGTTTAGGCGTATCAGATTGTCAAACCTTTTAGTTTTCTATTAATAAGTGTTTGAGGTTGTAAATAAACAGCAACCTCTCATAAATGTGAGGCCATTTCTGTCTCTTGTTCATCCATCTATTTCCCTCTCTTGCCCGGCCCCAGAGATTTCATCGTGTCATGCTTCGTGTAATTAGAGCTAGACTTGAAAAACAAAAGACTTTACGTATGTACGTATGCATTTGTGAAAAATGTTATTTTTTCCTGAATGGTCCATATGATTTTATAATATGCATATTTTGCAACGTGATTTTTCACTAGTCATGTTACCATATAATTAATGATTTGGTCTGTCTTAATCGCTATATGGTAGTTTTCATGCTAATGTAGATATATGCATATATATTTAAGTATATAAATGTACACACACACATAGGTATGGCTTTTTCCTTTTAATTGCATTGTAGATGCAAATGATATGGGTACATTATGATTTACTTCCATATTGCTCTATCGCTATTTTCCTATTTTTGCCTTTATAAACAGTGGGGAATTAGATGGCCTTGTCTTTATATCCAAGAGGAATTTTTTTCTTAAAAAGTAGGTGACTAAATACAGATTAACAAATAATAAAGAATACAAATTATTAATTTTTTCCATTATCCTTCCAAATTTCTCGCCCAAACTCTACAATTGATATTTTCCCGTTATGTCAGCTTCTGTTTCAGTGCCGTTTCGGTGACTTTTTTATCCAGTTTTTTCCATTTCTCTTTTTTTCACTCAGACTCATGTGAAATATATTTTTTCAATTTGATTTTCATTTTTAATGATAAATGAAATTAAGCATTTTTTCAAATGTTTTTGTTGTCTTTTCCCTGAATTTCCTGTCTATATTGTGAATCATTTTTCCTATTGGATTATATGCCTTTTGTGACTCATATTTAGGAGGCTAATTTTTTTCCCCCTGTAAACAAATATCCTCTGTCTTCTGTATCAACAAGACTCAAATGTTCCAACCCTGAATTCTGCTAAGTACAATGATCTCAGTGCCTTTATAACCTGACCATGACCCTCACTACTCACTGATTATACCAAGAATTCTGTTTGTCCCTGAGCTTGAGAGAAAACATTATTCATGTTTCACTATTGTTTATTCACTTAGATTGAGGGAAGTGTGCTTTAAAACTTTGTCAAATGAAGGCCATGGGCCAACAGTATTTTTAGTGTCAATACCAGGAATTAGAGTCGTATGAATTTGCAGTGATTCTCAGCTTCAGCTATGAATTTAGTTAGATGAAGGCACTGGTATTTTTAAAAGCACACAATTGATACTGATGGTCCTGTAGGTTTGAAGATTATCCTTTAAGGCACTGTAATTCTTCTCCTCATTCTGTGTTTTTCTAAACAGACTAGAACACGTGAAGCTCTAGGACCACAAGGCCTCTCGTCTCCCTTCTTAGGAGGCTGCATCAGTGAGCAGCGGAGTGCCTGCCACACAGAGCAGCCTTAATGATATGTGGAGTGATCTGATTATGCTTTTGTTATTCCATTGCCATCATTTTTTAATGCTCCTGACCAAAGGTTATATTCAGATGTTTAAATTTCCCTGCTTTGAAGTCTCATCTCCTATGTGTGGATTTTCACCAGTTTTCACTTTGAACTGTTTGGTGGCAGCTCCTCAGATCTCTGATGCCTTATCTCAGACATGCCTGTACTGAATCATTTGGATACACCAAGCCAAGAACAAAAAAATGCCGAGGCTAATTGTATGGTCACTTGGCTCTTAGCTATAGCTCCATAAAAATTTGTTAATCTGATTTAATTCATAAGTCAGAGCATAGGAACTAAAATTAATAAATAAAACTTTTCCATGCTTGCTTTTATGTTACCTTATTTTTAAGGTCATTTCCACAGGAGCAGTGACTAAGGCTATAAGAAAGATTTGGTTTTATCAGAATCCCATTTTTATAAGAGATAAATGTTACCAAAATTCTGTTAGAAGGCATTAAAGAAACTTGAAATTGTGATTTCAGATGTAGACTGTTACTTAGAACGTGGTAGCCAGTCACCAACCCTGAGAAACTCTTCCACTTCAAACATTTTCATACCTACTTTTTTAACCTGTTAGTTCAGTTTTTCTTTAATTTTGTCATTTATTTAGCCCTTACAGACTTCACCACTAGTCAGCAGTGTAAAGAGCTTCTCACTTCAGAACATTAGTGTCTCTTGATCTTAGTTATGATGTCAATTGATTAAATGGGAGGCTGTATATGAACTGTTCTAACATGTAAAGTTCTACATAAATTAATGCTTGCATTTTATTTTTACTTATTCTTTTTAATTTTTGTTATTTTCCCAACATTTAGATTTGAATGCTGGGAATATTCAATATTTACCATTGAATGGTTTTCATTACTCATATCTTTATTTTGTAGTTTATTATATTTAAATGTTCTTGTAGCATCACAAACACTGGAGTCATTTTTATCACATCTGAAATCTCAATGTCTTAGTTTGATAATATATTAAAATTTGATAAATTATTAAAGATGCTTTTATTAAAATTTAATGAATAAGGTAGTTTTGCCTTATTGTAGCACTTCTATCTTTAGAAATAATATAGAATTTTGTAATTATTAAAACCAACTTACTCTGGAGTTTCATGACTAGCAAAGAAACCCTATTGTATTTTCCTCCCTATGTGGTCCTCCTACTGCTTTGCTTTTCTCCTTGCCTGATACAGCTGTTTTTGTTGTGCCTTCTCCTGTCCTTTCCTCCTCTCTACTCATTCCCACCAGAAGATACAGTAACACAATCGCCTTTAGTGACACTTTGAAAGTGGACTTCTGGTACAAATTCAAAACTGAATTGATCTTCAAGTTGAGTCTTTTTTATCCATGATATGCTTTCTCATTTATTTTTGCCAAATTATGTTTCTCTGTTCTATAATCTGAGACTACGTAATGTGATTGATCCACCTTTTAACATTTGGTGTTGTGTGGTTTAATTTTTTTTCCTATAATCAAGAAATTTTAAGAGTTTTGCAGTGTAGAGTTTCAGAGGAGCCATGGTAATGGGTGTTTGCAAAAGTTGTTTTTAGATGATAAGAAGGATTTGAGTCATTTCATTTTTCTAGGAGAGACTTGAAAGTTAAAGACTGGCAATGACTGAACATACTGCTCCCCTGCCCTTGAAAATTCCAAATAGCATTACAAAAATTAATTTTAAGCAGAGGTCTCTCACACAGATGTTTCTAAAACACCATAGCAGTTAATTCTATGCATTTGTCATTACTGAGAGTTGATATTAATAAACAACTCCTCCTCTTAAAATTCTCCATAATTTCCATTTGTTTGCTGTTTCTCATTTTTCTTATTCTGAATTTTAACTTCTAACCTTCTCTTCCTTAGTCTTATTTTATATCCAGAACTACCCCTCTTTAAATATTTAAAATGTTTTTCAAAATAATTTTGAAATGTAAAAATGGACATATTGTCAATAAAACCGCTCAATGAATTACAAACTTTTTTAGAGTTAAAAACTTCCAAGATCTTAAAGAGTAAGCTCCCATTAATGATTTTAAAATTTGGGAACACTATTATCTGCGTTAAAAAAGGTTAGGTTACCAGTTAGGAGGAGACTGCTGTGATAATCTAAGTCTCGGCATTTTGAACTAGATGATGACAGAAGAGACGGAGAGAAATGGACAAATAGGGGTATATTTTGAAGTGAAAGCGAGAGGAGTTGGTAATGTGTGACCTGTGGGTGGAAGGAGAGAGGGTGTGAAGAAAAAGCTGCTGACCGCTGTTTCAGGTACGATGGTTGGAGGAGCAGCTATGCGTTGGAGAAGCTACGAAGTCAAGTTGTGTGCTGGACACTTCGGGTTGAGGCACCTGAGTGCGTATGCTCAACATAGAGTTGAATACAGAACGATGGAGGTGAAGGGGGTGCAGGTGGAGTTATTGGGATATATTGATAACTTCTAAAGTCAGGATCTTGCTGTGATTTTGGTTCAGAGTGGACGTGGAGCGGATGGTCTGTGGCCGGTTCAGTGGCTTCCAGCAGTTAGAGATGCTGCATGAGAGGAGACCGAGGACAGTCCAGTTGCAGTTGCATATAGTACAGAGATGGTTGTAAGAAAAGTTGTACATGCTCTAGGTATATTGCTCTCTCTGGTTGGTTTTTTAAATTGAGATGTAATTGACATACGGTGTTATATTAGTGTTAGATGTATGAAATAATAATTTGATATATGTGCATATTGTGAAATGATTATCAGAGTGAGTTTAGTTAACATCACCACACATAGTTATAAAAATTATTTTTTTCTTGTGATGAGAACTTCTAAGGTCTGCTCTATTAGCACCTTCCGAATATATAATACAGTATTGTGAACTGTAGGCACCACACTCTACGTTACCTCCCCAGGGCTTGTTTGTCTTATAACCGGGGCTTTGTGCCTTTGGACCACCTTCTCCCTCTCCGCCACCTCTGGCAACAACCAGTCTGTTCTCTGTACGTGTGAGTTTGTGTGTGTGTGTGTGTGTGTGTGTGTTTTAAGATTCTGCCTGTGAGATAATACAGTGTTTTTCTTTCTCTGTCTGACTGATTTATTTTAGTATAGTGCCCTTAATGTCTGTCTAAGTTGTGGCGAATGGCAATGGCAGGGCTTCCTTCCTTTTATGGCTGAGTAATACTTCATTATATATATATATGTATACGTTTATATATTATATATACTTTTATATATATTATATATAATTTTGTTTTATCCGTTCATCTATCGACACACACTTGCGATACTTTCATGTTGCGGCTGTTGTAAATAATGCTGCAGTGAACATGGGGCTGCGGATGTCTTTTCCAGATACTGACTTCATTTTCTTCAGATAAATACCCAGAAGTGGAAACCCTGGGTCCTGTGGTAATTCTGTTTTTAATTTACTGAGGAACTTCCATGTTGTGTTCTAGAGCGCATGCACCAGTCTACACTCCCACCAACTGTACGCAAGCTTTCCCTTTTCTCCACACCCTCACCAACACTTGTGATTTCTTGTCTTTTTTAGTAATAGACATAAAATGTGTGGGGTGATATCCTGCTGTGCTTTTGATTTGCATTTCTCTGATGATTAGTGATGCTGAGCATCTTTTCATGTACCTATTGGCCACCTGTATATCTTTTTTGAAAAATGTCTATTCAAATTTTCTGACCATTTTGTAATTGGATTTGATTTTTCTGTTGAGTTGTATGATTTACTTATATATTTTGGATATTTACCTATGGTTTGCAAAAATTTTCTTCATTCCATAAATTACCTTTTATTTTGTTGATGGTTTCATTTGCAAAAGCTTTTGAGCTTAACGTAATCTAACTTGTTTATTTTTGCTTTTGTTGCCTCTTGTGAATTTTTTTTTAAATTAAGTCTTTGATATCTCCATTGTATGGTTCCAAGTACCATACTGAATGCCACTGAGTAAGGAGGTTTCATGCAAGGCAAGAATGTGTGCATTAAGAGAGCACATCACCAGTGAATCATTGAGGTTGGAATATGGTGTCCCTCCCTCTCTCTCCCCAGCTGCATTCTCAGGACTTAGATTATTCGTGGTCACTAAATTCTTATTCAGGTTGAAAGACTTTGCCAGAACATTCTCATCAACAAGGATGTCCTTTTGCCTCCCTTTCACAGTTTTCTTTCTCTTAAATAAGTTCGTTTTCAAGTCATTTTATTTTTAAAAAGTTTTCATCACCATGAAAGATTTCACATTCATGAGGAGTGTTTCCAAATGGTTGACGTTGCTGATGCCACGTTGGCAGCATGGGGTAGCAGGTGAAAGCCTGGGTTATGAATTCTGCACAGGGACTCAAGACGATAGAATTGGGACCGGCATAGACACAGCTAAATGCTGTTCTTTTGTGCTGAGCGGAATCCGGTTAGACCCCATATTTTTTGTCATGACTGCTCTTTCTTTTTCTCCAGAAGCTAAATAATAAAATGAAAGAACAAAGTTTTTAGGTGCCTGCTGTATCCCATACAGAATGTTAAGTGCTTTCATATCGTAGTCTCATTTTGACCCGTGCTAATTAATTCCAAGAAGGAAGTGTATCCAACCCATGTTGTAGATAGAGGTCAAGAAATCGAAGCTTTGATTATTGCTACTTTAGAAAAGGCATGAGAAGAAAAGACACTCATTAAAAGTTACAAAGAGGATTCCACAGTCAAAAATTTGGAGGGTGAAAATTTTCCTAAACATTTGTAAAAGGAGATGGAAATGAAGTCCTATATCTGAAACATAATGCTGTGTTTTCAACTGTCCATTGAAAAGTGTATTTCATCTCTAAATGTTAAGTGTTCCCATGCTGTATTGATGACTATCTTAATTTTTTCCCCTCTCTTTTGGTTTCAGGGGAAGAATTTGTCTCTTTTCCTCAGCATTAGTTTGTTAACTCTCTGGGGGACTTCCCTTTTGGGTGCCCGTCTATACTGGATGGGAAATAAACCACCAAGCTTTTCCAACTCGGACAACCCAGCCGCCGATTCAGACAGCCTCCTGGCTCGCACACTCACCTTCTTCTACTTGCCAGCCAAGAACCTCTGGCTGTTGCTCTGCCCAGATACCCTCAGTTTTGATTGGTCCATGGATGCCGTGCCTCTGCTCAGAACAATTTGTGATTGGAGAAACCTACACACTGTGGCCTTCTATATTGGACTCCTCCTCCTTGCCTACTACAGTTTAAAGAGCCCAAGCATGGAAAGAGAATGCAATGGGAAATTTGTAACAAATGGCAGGCAAAATGCCAATGGACATAGCTGCCAGTCAGATGTGGAGTACTGGAACTCAGAGATTAAGCCCGGTTTTGCATCCAAAGTAGAAAATGGTATTAAAAGTAATATATCACAGAGAACACAACTTCCTTCTACGGAGAACATTGTTGTACTGTCTTTATCTTTGTTAATAATACCCTTTGTTCCTGCCACGAACCTGTTTTTCTATGTGGGCTTTGTAATTGCAGAGCGAGTATTGTATATTCCTAGTATGGGCTTCTGCCTCCTCATTACCGTGGGTGCCAGAGCCCTGTATGTCAAAATCCAAAAGCGATTTCTGAAGAGCTTGATTTTTTATGCTACAGCTACATTAATTGTTTTCTATGGACTCAAGACTGCAATGAGGAATGGAGACTGGCAGAATGAGGAAATGCTGTATAGGTCAGGGATAAAAGTAAACCCAGCTAAAGGTAATGCTTTATTTTATGCTTTTGCCTAGACCACTTACTCTTTCTGCCTTCTTTATCTTTGCTTCTTGCCTTTAAGCACAGTTATTAATGGTGAAGAGGTGCCTTTATGCAATACCCATATATATTTTTTCTTGTTATGTTTTTAAGTGATGAGCCGTACAGTTTAGAGATGCATCAGCATTCTATATTTGGAATAGGGAAGTGTTTTCCGATGTACTTGGCTACATTTGTCCGGAGGAATTAGAACTCCTGTTATGTAAAAACACTGACTCTCCTAAGAGGTTAGAAAAATGCTTGGTTTCCACATTTTAAAATACTGATATGGACATCATCTCTTTCATCATGTAATAAAAGTCAGGTTAAAACACTTAAGTATACTTTAGCTCCTCTGTTTTTTAAGCCTCACCTGAGGAAATACCTCAAGAATTACACTGACATATTTAAAAGATTTGTAGGTAAGTCTATTTCGAACCTTGGAATTGTGTCTCTAGGTGTCAGTGTGCATGCGTGCAAGTGAGAGTCACCCTCACCTTTGCAGACGCTTAATAGCTGGGGTGTTGCCAGGCAGTTGGCACGTTCTTATTTAAGAGTTCTTAAGGCACTTGGCGAAGCAAACTTTGCACGGTACTGTGAGAAGATTGATTGTATTTATTATTATTATTATTATTTTTTATTTAGAAAGTTATTTTAGCAAATCTCAGGATCTGTAACTCGAGTAGAAAGTAGTCTCCTTTAAAGCATAAATGAATAGTCGAAAGCTGTTACAGTGAATTTCTCTGGTTTAGGCAATTGAATAGTGATTGAAGTTAAGAGAGCAATTGAATGAAAGTGAGTTTACATTTTAAGTGCAGAAATATATCATAGTAAATAGTGCCAAATAGTTTTGTTCATAAGCTGTTTTTTAGTCATGTACTCTTGAAAGTATGTTTGCTTGCATAACATTTGAACTGGTGTTTTTCTACTTTTCCCAGTACAATTCTGTACCAGTATTTGAATACCGAGAGTACAAAACTGTTCCAATGATATGGAATGGCTTGCTGATATGTATGAGGATATATATCCAAAGATCTAGACCAGCGATTTTCAAGCTTTTTCATCTGATGGCACATGTAAACTAATTACTAAAATTTTGTGGCATAACAAAATTTGTTTTTATTGATCCAACGAAAAATAGGTATAATTTTGATTTATTCACATTGAGTGGCTATTGTTGTGTTGGCTGTTGTCATTTTTTATTTGACATTCTAGGGGAAAAGAGGTCAGTGTCCCTGACTGAATAGTCAGGTATCGTGTGTTTTAAAAATTCTTGTGGCTCAACAGTTGAAAATCACTGATCTATACACATCAGAAACAACTCTGGCATCCTTATCTCATTACCAGTTAAGTCAAGAATTCAGTGAGCATTTCTTTAAGGCTAGGAACTAATTGTTGGTACTTATGCCTAATAGACCGCGAGGATTTTAATGGGACTAGAAACTTTAAAATTGAACTAGTGCATACCGTATTCTCATGGAAAAATCCTCACCATGTGGCTTTTTTAGGTAGTGAGTGCTACACAGTTTATTGAATGCCTGAACCTAAATCTTGCTGTAAAAATTGTTGCAATCATTTCTCACAGAACACTTTCCAGTTAGCCCCCCACCCCAAATATCTATAAAATAAGGCTGTGTTAACAGTTTACTTTCCTGCTTTTTAAGATAGATACATATTAAGGAATCTCAGCACATTATTTGTATCACAGGATTGTTCTGAGAATTTATTAAATACATTGGTTAAGTTTTAAGTTACTGTAGCAAAGAGCCATGGTAACAGTGGCTTAAATAAGATAGAAGCTTTATTCTTTCATGTAACAATCTAAGTATATGCAGCTCAGTGCTGATAAGATGGCGCCATGGGTTTTCAGGGTCCGAGCTCCTTCCCTTTTGTTCCCTTGCCATCTCACAGTGTCACCCTGTCCTTGTGGTTCAGAATGGCTCATTATCACATCAGCACTTCAGCTAACAGGAAGAGGGGGAGAAAGGGCAAATGGTGGGTACGACCATTCTCTTTAAAGGCATATCTCAGAAATTGCACACCCCATGTTTGCTAACAGACTGTTGGCTACACCTAGGTGCAAGGAAGGCTGGGAAATGGTATCTCTATTCTGGGATGCCAAGTTCCCAGCCACATTTTATTACTCTGAGAGAAGGGAGGGCTGGTCCTCAGATGCTAGAGCGTACATAACTGTCTGTCCTGGACTCGGTGGAAGCATTTTGTCAATTCCCAGATGTTTTCCAGCATTGCCTCCTATACTGTTACTGTTGACAGTTATGATTATGATTATGATGAAGTTATTTTGGTGACATGTTTAAAATGTTGGGTCATTTGTCCCTTTACCTATTCACTCGGTAAAATAATTAAGCACTTTCTTGGTTTCTAATATATTTTTATTTCTTCCTAACAAGAAGTGCTGTAATATTTAGGAACTCCAATATTATTAGTTTAATGAATACACAATTGATAAATATTATAAGTCATTTGAGACATCAAAAATTGAATTCCTGAACCCCTGTACTGCCCCAACTGCTATACCTAAAGCCTTTGCTGTCTCAGTTGACGGCAGCTGCATTTTCCCAGTGGAAACCCTGGAGTCATCCATACCTCCACTGTGGCTTTCCCACCGTACATCCATTCATTAGCAGCTCATCTCTGCTGTCTTCAGAAATACGTGCAGGTCTTGACCACCTGCTACCACCTCCACTGCTTCCACCATGGCCCAAGCCACCTTCATCTTTCACTGGATTCATACCAAAAGTGCGTGACCTGATCTCCCTGCTTCTGTCTTCCTGTCTTTCAGCATGCCACTTAATGTTTTGTTAAAAACGATTTGATGGGCCTGAGGTAAGTAGGCTTAGTGCGAGGGTTCATGTTAGTCTAGCTGGGAGTTGGACTGTGTTTAATGATTACCATAGTCACAGAGGCGGGAGGCCTCAGAGTTTCCGGTGTCCAAGTTCTTGTGTCTCCTGCTGTCTTAGGGCTTCACTAAGAACTGAGCCTCTGTTTTGCATCTCTTTCCGCTGTAATCCCATTACTGTACTGGAGCCCTATTGATATGTTGGTAAAATGGGGGCGAGGGTGTTGTGTTGTTTTATTGTTCAGTTTTAGTGCCCCTGGGCTATGACCTTCCTGAGTGTTTATTAGTTTTCCCTATCTCCCCTTATGGCCGAGAGGGGAAAGCTGGATGGGTCTGGACTGAGAAGAATGCCCTTGGTCCACAGCTCAAGGCTTTGGGAAGGTCTTTCCCCTGGACAGCAGACGTGTGTTGTGGGCAAAGACAAGGGCATACAGTAGTCCCCCATTATCCTGGGTGCTTTACATGCTCCCGGTTACCCACAGTTCACCTTGGTCTGAAAATATTATTTGGAAAACTCCAGGAATAAACAATTTTTAAGTTTTAAATTGCATGCCATTCTGAGTAGCATGATGGAATCCCATGCTGTCTGCTCCATCCTGCCCGGGACATGAATCATCCCTCTTTCCACGGAGTCCATGCTGTACATCAGGCCCTTTTAATGAGGAAAAAAGAAATCATTTCCCAGCTGGGCCACTGTCTCTGTGGAATTTGCATGTTCTCCCCATGTCTGTGTGGGTTTTTCTCACGATATACTCTGGTTTCCTCCCAATAAGCAGAGAGAGAGAGAGAGAAAGAAAGAGATAGAGAGAAAGAGAGGGACCATACTCACAATTTTTATTACAATATATTGTGCCTAATTTATAAATTAAATGTTATCATAGAAATGTATGTATGGGGAAAATATAGCCTATGTGGTCATGCATCACATAATGACATTTCTGTAAGTGTCAGGTTGCATATAGGACAGTGACCTTAAAAGATTGTATCAGAGCTGAACATTCCTATTGGTAGTGAAGTAGTAGCTGTCATTATGTCCTAGTGCACGACATCACTCATGTGTTAGTGGTGATGGTATAAACACACCTACTGCACTGCCAGTCACATAAAAGTCTCATCTAGGTTTTGTGTCAAGTGTGCTCGCTGTGTGATCTTTGCACAAGAGGAAATCGCCTAAACACACACTTCTCGGGATGTTTAATATCTGGTTCTGAAGTGACACATGACTGTATAGGGTTCGGTACTGTCTGTGGTTTCAGGCATCCACTGGGGTCTTGGGACGTAGCCCCCTGATAAGGGAGGACTCCTGTGTTCCAAAAGGTTTGTTCATTCTTTGCCTCCCTGCACCAGAGCCAGGAGGGCATCTTTCTTGGTTCTTCACAGTGAGAACCTGGTGGTGTCCACAAAGGCAAAACCCACAAAAGTGCCGAGGCCCCTAGGTTTACTGTGGCCCCTGTGAGCTTCCCACTCACATTTGGCTGCTGGCAACTCCTCGTGATTACAAGCTAACCGTTCCCATCAACTTTCCTCCAACAGCTTCTACTGCAGGGAATAGCATCTCCGCTGTGACTCGGGTTTGCCTGTCTCTTCAGATTTTAGGGGGATGGTTTGCCCTGCGACCTCAGTTCACTGATACTTCCAAGAAAAGCTGTTGTTTATTTGTTTAGCTTTTTCTAATAAGAATGGGAGTGATGACTTCCAACCTCTTCACATGTCTGAGCGGAACCCCTACTTCCATTTTACATCGTTAGAGACCGCATTCAACCAGCAGCCCTGACGGTCCACTTGAAACACAAGCCGGAGTCTGGCCCTGACGGTCCCCATCCTCCGCTGACTCCACATTCGTCTCAAAGTCAAAGCTCACAGTCTCGGACTGGACCCTGAATTTCTATCACCCTAGTCCTTGGCCCTTTTCATGTGCCTTCTATGTGCCATGTCAGCTGCTGCCTCAGAGCTTTAGCGCTTGCCATCGCCTCTTCCTGGAATGTATTTCCTAGGATATTCTCACCTCTGTCTCCCTCACCATCTTGAGGATTTGGGTCCAACGTTGCATTGTAAGTAAAGTGCTGTTTGTAAACTTGGCTCCTCCTTTAAAAATTGCAACTACCCCTCTGCCTCTGCGTTACCCAGCATTTCCCTATCCTCTTCCCATGCTTTGTTTTTTTCAAAGCTGGTCTTTCCTGAGATTGTCTGAGATTGTCGTTGTTTCATTGAGTTAGGTTTTCCCTTCCATTGAAAGCTGTTCCAAATGTTGGAGTTCTTCATTCTACCATGGACTTTCACAGAATAGGATTTTAAGCCTCCCGATACGTTGTATATAAAGCTGCTGCCTTCCGCAATGGGTTGCTACAGACAGCTGCCAGTCATTAACTGATTGGATGCAAATGATGATCAGTAAAGTCTGTCTTAGCGACTGTGCTGCTAATTTATGGTTTAAATTGGGAGAGTGGAGAAGTGATAGCTGATTTGGGCTATGTAAACCACAAGTCTTGTCTCATTATGTGGCGGGTACTGTCAGGAAAATACTAGACGTGGCTGATTGCTGCAGTTTGCTGATTTCACAATGACTCTTCGCATTCCTGAGCTTAGGAAAGAGGGAATTTTCTCTGATGACTGCTGTAATGAGCAAGCCACATCATGTTTTCAAGGGTTTTTTTTCTGTTTAAAACAACATATTTTATAAACCATATTGATTAATATTTACTTGAAAAAAGCATTTTAAAATTCATTACAAAGTGATTAAATGTATGACCCCCGCTTCTTCTTGGCCTCATCTAAACCCCCCGTGAGTCCTTGGCTGTCTGTAGAATCTGGCACAACTGTTCTCTGCTTCTCTGGCTTTCAAGGCACCGCACAAGTTTGACAATCTTTTCATTTTCCACAGCTCTGAGTTCTACAGTTTTGCCTCCTCTCCAGATTGATTTATCAAGGTTCTGTCCGAAGCCTGCCTTTATTTTCCTTTCTGTGTAGAATCGAAAACACTCTCTGATAAATTACATGGGGTTAATAAGTGTGTCATTGAATTTCTAAGTTATTTTCCCATGACCTCGTATCTATGTGGAACTTCTCCACCTGGGTGATTTGCCAGCATCTCACACTCATCTCTCATCTTCCCTAAAACCAGTGACTTGCTGGCATCCTTATTAATTAAGGTCATAAGCCCAGCCTAATGAAGTTATTATAGATAAACAGATCAGTGAGCACATAGACATAAAAGAGAATGATAGCATATGGGCAGCATATCTGGTATGCTGAAAGACATTTACATTTAATTAAGTTACAAATTCAAAGTCAGATCAGTTCTTTAGAATAGTTGGTTTGTTAACTCCATCAGTTTGCTTTAAAGGACATATTTGACTTTGATTTTTAATGGTATGAAAACAATTTATTAAAAGATAATTAGGGAAAATTAAGCAGGGTTAATCCAAGGAAATCTTATTAAGAAGCTAACGTTTATTTTGAATACCTGTTTCTAATGTAAATATGTGAAATGGTCAATATAAAATATGTATATATAATGATGTACATATTTGAAACTCTGATTACACAAGCATTCTATATTCATCCCCTCCTAATGCAAACAAAGATTGCCCATTTAATTTAAAAAAACAGGGACAAAATAATTGTTTCAGCTATGCAACATTTGACAAATTTTCTTCCTGGGTTTCTATAAAATTGATACTCCTATTTCAACTTCTCATTGTTTCAGATTTCCAGAAACAAGTATGTTGAAGAAATAGAATTTTATACAGGAAACAACTCATAATTCAAGTGAAATCTAAACTTCTAAGTCATGTGAAACTTGACTAATTCATTGTGGATTTTATAATCTAAGTTTTTATCTCTAATTGAGTATCTTCTTTATGGTAAATTGCAATTAACTAGCTAGCTTCGAAATTAAGTAGTAAATTTTATTATTTTATTTGTTGATAATATGCCATGTTTCTTGTAAAGTAAGATGAACATTTTTGAAAAGAGGTTCGGATTTTTATAGCAAAGCAATTAAGTCAGGAAGGGAAACCAGTATAGTCTATTGGTCAGACTGACTGGCCTGATCCTAGTTGTGAAGTACATTCAAGATTTCACTTCTAACAGAGAAGTGTGGTAAGAGATAGCTAAACGCACCAGTAAAGGCTGATTGAGAGAAAAATAGTACAAAAGTTGAATCTACAGGCTTCTGTAGGGTAAAGAAATTCTGTGTTCTTTTTCAAAAAGGTTCATTTCTTTTCTTTTGAGTAAAAAAAGAGAAATAGGGAAACAGGGCTGACAGAAATAAAATGAAAATGTGTCATTCGCTCAACTAGACTAAGTAGTTTTAAAAAGCAAATTTGTCGAGTTGTTAAATTAAGGCCCCATTTAAAGATTTCATTCTTGAAGAAAGCCAGTATGGTTGTTTCTCAGTCGAGATGGGTGGGGTATCGCAGAAGTTCAAACCGTATGGTTAGCTCGCCACGGAGAATGGGACGGCACACGGTTCTTCTCTGTGTGCTGTCCATAATGACACTGAGTAGGTTGTGTGTATAAAACCTTGCAGGCTACCACAGACTCACTAAAAACAGTCCTGGGGCGGTGTGTTATCAGTGAAGCAGGTGGCATTCTACTTGCTGTTCCTGCCTTCGAGGTTATCTGTAACTAACTGTTAGAACCTTTACGGGCTTTTAAACACTCTCAAACCTAAAATTAACGTCATCTTAGATTGAATGTATTTACTAAAATTTATATTTTAAAGGAATTAAAACTAGCATATGATTAAAATAAGTGTGAATTTAAATTAGTCTGATATCCAAAGTAGCTTTTGTGTTTGATTCTTAAAATTCTCTAACATTTCTTGTATTAAATATTTATGAAATATATTATTCATTGAGATAGATATATGTATGTACCCACATACACTTTATATTTATGATATTTAAGGAATATTGCTAAGAGAAACCCCCATTTTGCAACGTAAGAGAAAAGTATTCCCAGTATCTTCGAAGCCTTGCCCTCATCTCTCTCATTTCGGTTTTCTTTCGGTCCGTGCCCCTCCCGCTGGGCTACGGCCTGTGTTACACAGTTGAGCAGAAGTGATGACAGCAGGCTTTTTCTCACTCCTATTTTTAAAAGAATTGTTACTATTTCACCACTAATTATGTGCATTTTATAGGGTTTTCTGGAAATAAATTTAATCAGTAAATATTTCTTTCTAGTTTAAGATTTCTTTTTCTGAATTTGTATTGATAATGATGTGGATTTTCACACATCAATCTGCTAATTTGGTAATTTATGTTAACATCTTTTCTAATGTCAACCTGTTTTGCATCCCTGGAAGTAAGTGGCGGAATTAGTTATAATGTATTTACATGTGTATATTCTTCTAACTTTGTTTTATGCCCATGTTGCTGAGTGAGATTGGCAGTTTCTATCCTGTGGTGTCACGTTTCAGTTTTAGAATCAGTGGCCGCTGCAGAATGATTTTGAGGGTACCACATCTTTTTTTGTTTCCTGAAATACTTAATAGAAGATTGGAGTTACCATTTCCCATACATATTTGGTGGAATTCACTTGCAAAACTTACTAAGCATGATGTTTTATTTATGAGAGGGTATATATTTTTCTAAGGATTTAATTTCTTTTATGATTTTGGAAACATCCAGGTTAATTTTTGGATCGATTTTGGTGAACTTCTTTTTCCCTGGATTTTGTTTAGTTCAGCTAGAGTTTCTAATTTATTTGCACAAAAGTTCTCAATACTTTGCTTTTTTCATCTCTGCTGCAGCTGTACTTTAAAACGTATTTTTGATTTGAGGCTCTTTGGGCAACAGATAAAGTGTTCCCTTAAACTTTGTGAAGGTGGATTTATGTAAAGGAATTCCCAGGAATTTTTTTCTCTTTTTTCTGTTTATCCAAATACATTGGACAGAAAATACAACCACCTTCTCCTTTTGTTTGTTTGTTTTTAGTCCATCTACTCAGGTGGTTTCCTGAGGGGTCGAGAGTTCCTGTGGCTTCTGCAGTCTGACCATTGAAAGCCAAGTCCATCTAATGGAGAAGTCCTGGTTCACCATAGTTTTACAGACGTGTGCAGGGTGGATGCCGTCTTCAGAGCTTTTTAATCCTTCTAGATTCCTGCTTTTTCTAGACTTGAGGGTGCTTACTTTTTTTTTTAACAAATGATACATCGATTAACAAGTATTTTTATTGTTTATATGACATATAATTTGTTCTATATGGGAAGGGCCTCTCTGAACATTGAGTTTCACTATACTACCAGAAAGAGAAACCTAAAAAATATCTTCAAATCTGGCATCTATTAAGGAATGGTTAGCCATGTTAGAGCTGTATGTTTAAGATCATAGCAGATAGTTCTGAAAATTTTAATTCTTCAACAACAGAGCTAAGCCGCTAGAGTAAGCTAACAAGTATACTAGAGCACTGTATCATGCAAAATCAAGTTACAGGTGTTTGACCTTTATAAAACACAGGAGGGTCAAAGAACATATGTTAACTTCCTGCTGTATTATAAGGTTTTAGATGTTACAAGTGTAGCAGATTTTCAAGAAGGTAAACGTAGTACATTTTTTAGTTTTATCTCTAGTATACATACACACCTGTTACCATTGACAGTGCATTTAAAAGAAAATTTCACTTAGGTCCCAAGGGATTAAACAAAAATATGATATGTTCCAAGTTGCATAACTATAGAAAAATGGTTGGCTGGAGAGGATCATTTAGATGTAATTTTATAAGAAGATGACTAACAGGAAGTGTGAGCCCTATTATTATGCATTGGGTGTTAAGTCTCTCTAGCTTTGCATATTAATGTTAAATTTGTTTGTACTTTAAAAATATTACCATCCAGGGGATCTAGCAGAAACCCATACATTATGTGCTTACTAAAAATTAAGTAAGAATCAAACATTAAAAGTTTTGACTTTAAAAATAATAATATTGTTTTCCAAGTAAGAAAGCACAGTCTGGTTTGATTAAACAGTAGACACAAAGAAATGAAAAAACAAACATCTTCTTGAGGGCGGAGTCACATTAGAAGCGTTACTGTTTCTTGTATTTAGGATTCTAATTCCCAATAATACTGGCTGTTACTCTGAACATTTATTCATTTTAAACAGTTTAATTTCTTTATGTACAATACCGTGGGGTATTATATTAAAATATCAACATTTATGTCTTTTTTGGAAGTTGTGTAGGCTTATATGTTAATTAGAAAAAACTTTCTCTCTAGGAACTGTAAGTGTGGAAAGAAAGAATGGGATTAGACACGCAGTACAGGAGCTGGGGGTCAGATTTTGATGAGAACAGGTTACTGAGGTATCAACACACTTCTTTTTTCTTAAGTGCAGTTCTTTGCCCGGACGGCAGAGGAACCTTAGAGTCCTACCGTAGTTGGTGTTCTGTGTATTGCACGCGCAGTTTATGTAATAAGGAAATGTGATCAACATTTTTTCTTCCATCCTTGTTCCTTGGGAAACTAGAGTAAATCTCTCTGACTATGTATCATGAGACCACCAGAAAAGATGGGAAGCTTTGAAACATTTTGAGATCTTATCTGGTTTTACTTTATCAGTTGGCTTTCTTTGAGTTTTACAGTAAGCCTTGGTGGTTTGCAGTGATGATGTAGCACCTCATATCTCTACTTACCTTGTTTCTGAATAGTCTGAATATTTTCCAAGGAGAGCATCAAGTCCTATTCACTGTAGTGATTAATATTGAATGATGTTGTCCACAATCATGGCAGTGTTGAAAATAATTTTAAAGTAAAAATAATTTTCTGGTCTTGTATAATGAAAACAAGCATATTGATGATATCATATGAACCTATGGATTCTGCGTTTTTCTTATCTCTAATCACAACAGTATATTTGAAATTACTTTTGTGCTTGAAATTCTGTTATTTGGAAGCAATGGTGCAGGATTTTAAAACCTCCTTTGCTGGTGGTACAGTTTCGATTTTGAGATACTTCCCGAGGGCAGGGCCGCAGTCACGGAAGTCCTGCTAGCACCACGCCCTGTGCAGTCCCGGGAGCGGGGGCCTTCCGTACTCGGGTCGGAGTCAGCCGGGCTGGGCTTGTGGCTGTTGGTTCTCAGCTCGTTCCCAAATTGAGCTTGGAGTAGATATTTACTTTTGAGGTTTTAAGTTAACACCTTAGGTTTAAAAAGAATGTCCTAACCCCATTACTGATTATTTCATAGGAAAATAGAGTTTTCCTATGGGTTTTGATCAACCTGACATGTAAATAGTCCGCATATCAATGTTATTTAGGACTCGTGGATAGAATATATGATTTCTGCCTCTAGGGGCACATCTAGTTGTAATTACGAGTTGGTTATATTCATTAATCACTTACATGTGTCCAGTAGATATGTTTGGCATAAAAGATTCTTTTTAAAAAATATGTTTTGATTATGCTACTACAGTTGTCCCCATATTTCCCTCTTTGCCCCCCTTCCATCCAGTACCCCATTCCCTCCAGCAATCCCCTTGACCTTAGTTCATGTCCATGGGTCACGTATATAAGTTCTTTGGCTATTCCATTTCCTATGCTGTTCTTAACATCTCCCTGTCTATTTTGTACTGACCAATGTGTACTTTTTAATCCCTGCACCTTTTCACCCATTCTCCCTCTTCCCCCTCTCAACTGATAACCCTCCAAATGACCTCCATATCTATGGTTCTGTTTCTGTTTTGCTTGTTTACTTAGTTCGTTTTTTACACTGAATTTTTGATAGTTGTGAATTTATTGCCATTTTAATGTTCATAGTCTTGATCTTCTTTTTCTTATTTGATTCACTTTCACATTTAATATAATGAGGACTTGGTGATGATAAACTCCTTTAGTTTTAACTTGTCTGGAAAGCTCTTTTTATCTGTCCTTCCATTCTAAGTGATAGCTGGATCAAGTAATCTAGGTTGTAGGTCTTTGCTTTTTATCACTTTGAATACTTCTTGACAGTGCCTTCTAGCCTGCAAAGTTTCTTTTGAGAAATCAGCTGATAAGTCTTATGGGAACTCCTTTGTAGGTAACTCTCTTCTTTTCTCTTGCTGCTTTTAAGTTTCTCTATCTTTAACCTTTGGCATTTTAATTATGATGTGTCTTGGTGTGGCCCTCTTTGGGTCCATCTTGTTTCTGAGTCTCTGTGCTTCCTAGACTTATATATCTATTTCCTTCACCAAATTAGGGAAATTTTCTTTCATTATTTTTTCAAATAAGTTTTCAATTTCTTGCTCTTCCTCTTCTCCTTCTGGCACCCCTATGATTTGGATGTTGGTACATTTGAAGATGTATCAGAAGCTCCTTATTCTATTCTTGTTTTTTTGAATTCATTTTTCTTCTTGCTGTTCTGACTGAATGTGTCTTTCTTCCTTATGTTCCAAATTGTCGATTTGATTCTTGGCTTCATCCCCTCCACTGTTGGTTTCCTGTAGATTTTTCTTTATTTAACGTAATGCAACCTTCATTTCTGCCTGGGTCTTTTTTATACTGTTGTAGTACCCAGTGAATTCCTTGAGCATCCTGATAACTAGTGTTTTGAATTCTGCATCTGATAGGTTGCTTATCTCCATTCCATTTATTTCTTTTTCTGGAGTTTGTTCTGTTCTTTCATTTGGGCGATATTTCTTTGTCTCCTCTATTAGGCAGCCTCCCTGTTTGTTTCTATGTATTAGGTAGAGCCTCTTTGACTTCCTGTCTTAGTGGTGTGGCCTATTGTAAAAGGCACACCTGTAAGTTGTATGGGGCGGAGCTTTGGGTAATTGCCAGGGTGGGGTAACTCCACTGCTCTGTGTGGGGGAGGGTTTGAATAAGGGACATGCCGCTGTTGGCCTTCTGGAGTTTTGCCCAGGAAGAAACTGTCTCCCAGCAGTTGCCCCAATGTCCGTCACTTCAATTCTCCCTGTATGCCACTAGTGCCCTCCTAGCTGTTGCCCTGGTGCTGAATCCTAAAGGGAGTGAGTGCGGAAGTCCTAAGTCTGTTGTGGGCCCTTTGAGAGGAGGAGTCTTCTAAGAATCCTGCAGTTTCTTCCACCTCCCCAATGCCACTGGTTTATACAGCCAGAAGTTAATGGGCACCTATCTTCTGGGCACAGGAACCCTGGGCTGGGTCGTCTCGTCTAGGGCTGGGATCCCTCACTCCCAGTGTATTCCTCTCAATTTTTATCCACCACATGTGGATGTGGGACCCCCCATTCCACATCTAGGTGCCTCTCCATACCACTCCACACGTCCATGCCTCTCCGTGCCTCTTCACCACTCCTATTTGTCTGGATGAATGTGGCTTCTCTAAATCCTTGGTTGTTAGACTTCCATACAGCTTGATTTTCTGACAGTTCTGGATGATTTTTTTTTTTTGTAGTATAGTAATAATTTTTGCTGTAGTTGTGTGAGGAGGTGAAGTGTGTTTACCTACACCTCTCTTTTCAAAAGATTCTTTGATGGCATCTGAGGATTCCCTGTTGGGATCCAATCTGGCTAAGATTAGAGTTGCTGGGGAGCGAGCCCCTCTTTCTCTTCCTTATACTGCTCAGTTGATGCGATAGTGTCATTTCAGTGCACTGACCCCCTGATTTTAAAATTGTCCTGATTCTTCCTGTTTGTCTTACCCCTCTGTGCAATAGCTTGCTCTCACTGTCTGGCAGTAGAACTTTCTGAATTGTACATTTAAGTTAGTTTAATGAGTAATAGTGGTATTTGTTTCAGTGTTAAGATTTTTTAAGTGATGCAAAATGCCTCATTCTCAAGTATTTGTTACATAACCTTTCTTATTTTTCATCTTAACCACTTTTAAAACAATTTTTAATTTACATTTTTTAAAAGATTTTATTTATTTTTAGAGAGAGGGGAAGGGAGGGAGAAAGAAAGGGAGAGAAACACTTGATGTATGAGAGATACATCAATCTGTTGCCTCTCACATGCCTCCATCTGGGGGCCTGGCCCGTAACCCAGGCATGTGCCCTGCCTGGGAATTGAACCCACGACTTCTGGCTGGCGCTCAATCCACTGAGCCACACCAGCCAGGGCTGTTACCTTAGTAATGACCTTGAACATCTTTTTAAATGTTTGTTGGCTATCTGTATGTTCTCTTTGTGGAAGTGTCTGTTCAGGTTGGTTGCTGTTTTTTAATTGGTTTGTGTTTCGTATGTGTGTGTTGTGTGAGTTCTTTATAAATTTTGGATATTAAAATTTATATCCAAAATATAAATCAGATGTGTCATTGTCAAATATCTTCTTCCATTCCATAGACTGTCTTTTCATTTTGTTGATGGTTTCCTTTGCTGTGCCAAAACTTTTTAGTTTGATATAGTCCCATTTGTTTATTTTTTCTTCGTTCCTCTAGCATGAGGGGATATGTCAAAAAATATTGGTAAGAGAAATGTCAGAGATTTTACTGCCTGTTTTCTTCTAGAAGTTTTATGGTTTCAAGTCTTACATTTATATTTAATCTATTTTGAGTTTATTCTTGTATATGGTGTAAGAAGGTGGTCTAGTTTAATTGTTTTACAAGTGCCTGTCCAATTTTTCCAACCCCAATTATTGAATAGACTGTCTTTACCCCATTGTATGTTCTTGTCTTCTTTGTCATATGTTGATTACGATATAGGCACAGGTTTATCTCTGGGCTACCTCTTCAGTTCCATTGATCAACATGACTTTTTTTATGCCAGTACCATGCTGTTTTGATGACTATAGCCTTGGAGTATATTTTGATATCAGGTAGCGTAATACCTCCCACTTTGTTCTTTTTTCTCAAGATTGCCATTGCTATTTGGAGTCTTGTGATTTCATACAAATTTATAGATTTGTTCTAGTTTTTTGAAAACTTCTCTTGGTATTTTGATAGGAATTGCATTGAATCTATAGATTGCTTTGGGTGGTGTGGACATTTTAACTGTGTTAATTGTTTCTGTCCCTGGGAATGGTACATGCTTCCATTTACTTATGTCATCTTCAGTTTCTTTCCTTAATGTGTTATCATTTTCTGAGTACAGATCTTTACCTCTTTGGTTAAATTTACTTTTTTTATTTATTTTTGTTGATGAAATTGTAAATGGAATGGTTTACTTAATTTCTCTTTCTGATAGTTTATTACCGATGTATAAAAATACTACCTTACCCTGGCTGGTGTGACTCAGTGGATTGGAACATCACCCTGTAACCAAAACGTTGTGGGTTCAGTTTTGTTTGGGGCACATACATATATTGCGGGTTCAATACCCAGTCTGGGTACTGCAGTCCCCGATACAGGCACATCCAGCAGGCAGCCAATATATGCTTCTCTCTCTCTCCTTCTTTCTCTCTCTCTCTCTCTCTTATATCCATGTTTTTCTCTCCCTTCCTTTCTCTTTAAAAACAATAAAGAAAATGTCCTTGGGTCCTGGCTGGTGTGGCTTAGTGGATTGAGCACCGGCCTGCAAATCAAAGGGTCGCTGGTTCGATTCCCAGTGAGGGCACATGCCTGGGTTGTGGGCCAGGTCCCCAGTGGGGGACTCACGATAGGCAACCACACATTTATATTTCTTCCCCCGACTTTCTCCCTTCCCCCTCTCTAAAAATAAATTAAAAAATCTTTAAAAACAAAAAGAAAATGTCCTTGGGTGAGAATAAAAAATGCTATCTATTTTTGAATGTTTATTTTCTATTCTCCTTCTTTACTGGATTCTTTTATCAATTCTAGTAGTTTTTTAAATAAAATCTTTAGGGTTCTCTCTGTATAGTATCATGTCATCTGCAAATAATGACTTTTACTTCTATTTTTGCAATTTGGATGCCTTTTACTTCTTCTTGTCTGATGAAGAAGTCTGACTTCCAGTACTACATTAAATAAGGTGAAAGCAGACATCCCTCTCTTGTTTGTAATCTCAAGGGAAACACTTTTAGTTTTTCCTCATGAATATGATGTTAGCTGTGGGTCTGTCATATGTTGCTTTTATTATATCAAGGCATGTTCTTTTTATTTCCACTCTGCTGAGAGTTTTTATCAAAAGTGGGTGCTGGATTATTGTCAAATGCCTGTTTTAGTCCATTGATAGTATCATGTTTTAGCCTATATTTTGTTTATGTGATATCCCACTAGTTGATTTACAGACACTGCATCAACATTTGCATCCCAGGAATAGATCCCACTTGAACACAGTGTATGATCTTTTTAATGTATTGCTGAATTCAGTTTGCTAATATTTTGTTGATGATTTTTTCATCCATGTTCATCAGGGATATAGGCCTATAATTTTATCACTTTGTAGTTTCTTTTTAACATTTTAAATCAGGATAATGCTGGCCTAGTAACATGAGCCTGTGAGTGTTCCTTCCCCTTGAATTTTTTTGGAATAGTTTGAGAGTGATAGCTGTTAGATTCTCTTTGAATGTTTGGTGAATTTCACCTGTGAAGCCCTCCTGTCTAAGGCTTTAGTTTGTTGGGAATTTTTTATGACTGCTCTGATTTTGTTGGTCGTATTCTGTCTGTTCAGATTTTCTATTTCTTCTTGATTCAGTCTTGGAAGATTTTATGTTTCTAGGAATTTATCCAGTTCTCTCAGATTGCCAATTTGTTTGCATATAATCGTTCATGGTATTTTCTTATAACCTTTTGTATTTCTTTTGTGTTAGTTGTTATTTCTTTTTCATTTCTAATTTTATTTGCATACTCTCTCTTTTTTTCTTGACAAGCCTGGCTAAGGTTTATCAGTATTTTCAAAGAACCACATCTTGGCTTCACTAGTCTTTTGTGTTGTTTTTCTTTTGACTCTATTTGATATATTTTCACTCTGATTTTTATTATTTCATTTTTTCTATTTACTTCGGGTTTTTTGTTCTTTTTCTAATTATTTGGATGCAAGTTTAGAATGTTTATTTGAGGTTTTTCTGGTTTCTCTAGGTAGACCTGTATTCCAGTGAATTTTCCTCTCAGGAGTACTTTTGCTGTGTCTCATAGATGTTGGGTTTTTACTTTTAGTTGTATGAAGTGTTGTTCTGATCTTTTTTCTTGATCTCCTTGTTAACCCATGTTATTTAGCCTCTGTGTGTTTGTGTGTTTTTCAGTTTTGTTCATATAATTGAGTTCTAGTTAGATAGCATTGTGTGTGGTCAAAGAAGATGCTAGGTATGATTTTAATTTTCTTAAATTACTGGTATTGTTTTGAGCCTGAACATTGTGGTCTATGAAAATGTTCCATGTGCACTTGAAAAGAATGTATATTTTTCTGCTTGGCGTGAAATTCTCTGAAAATATCAATTAAATTTACCTCATCTAGTATGTCATTTAAGGTCACTGTTTTCTTGTTGATTTGATGTCAGCAGTATGTTAAATTTCCCTCCTATGATTTCATTACTGTCATTCTCTCCCTTTATGTCCATCAAACTTTGCCTCACTTAGGTGCTTTTCTGTTGAGTGTATAAACGTGTACAAGGTTTATATCCTCTTCTTGGATTGATCCTTTTAGCTTTTGTTGTTGGGGAATGTATTTATTTTTTCTTTAATTTTAAATGATAGCCTTGCTGGATAGAGCAGTCTTGGTAGTAGGTCCTTGCTTTTCATCACTTTGTTGAAAAATTCATACCAATTATTCTGTCCTGAAAACTTTCTGTTCAGAAATCAGCGGAGAGTTTTATGGGAGCTCTGTTGTGTGTAACTGTCCTCTTGCTTCTCTTAAGTTTGTCTTCGTCTTCAAACTTTGCCATTTTACTTACGGTGTGTCTTAGTGTGGGCTTCTTCAGGTTCATCTTGTTTGGAACCGTGCTTTCTGGACTTGTGTGTGAGTGTTTTCCATTGACTAGGTTAGGGAAGTTTTCAGCCGTTATTTCTTCAGATAGTTTCTCAATTCTAGCCCTCTCCTTCTCCTTGTACCTCTGTGATATGGATGTTGTTATGCTTGATGTTGTCCCTCAACTTTCTTAAACTATCCTCATTTTTTAAAAAAATTACGGTTGTTCAGTTTCAGTTGTCTCTCCTTTTTCTCTGTTGCTCACCCCACCCCACCCTCCCCACTCCCATGGTCAGTCCCCACCCCTCCATTGTCCATGCCCGTGAGTCCTCTGTTCGTGTTCCTTTGCTTCCCCCTTCCCCTTTCCCCTGTTGTCCCTCTCCTGCCACCCCTCTGGTCATTGTCAGTTGGTTCTTTATTTCCAAGTCTTTGGTTCTGTTTTGCTCATTTGTTTGTTTTGTTCATTAGGTTCTACTTATAGGTGAGATCATATGGTATTTGTCTTTCATGGCCTGGCTTATTTCACTTAGCATAATGCTCCGCAGTTCCATTCATGCTGTTGTGAAGGGTAAAAGTTCCTTTCTGCTGCATAGTATTCCATAGTGTAAATGTACCATAGTTTTTTGACCCACTCATCTAAGAATGGGCACTTAGGCTGTTTCCAGCACTTGGCTATTGTAAATTATGCTGCTATGAACATTGGGGTGCATAGGTTCTTTTGAATTGGTGATTCGGGATTCTTTGCATATAGTCCCAGCAGTGGGATTGGTGAGTCATAAGATAATTCCATTGTTAGTTTTCTGAGGAAATTCCATACTGTTTTCCACAATGGCTGCACCAGTCTGCATTCCCACCAACAGTGCACTAGGGTTCCCTTTTCTCCACAACCTCGTCAGCACTTCTTGTTTGTTGACTTACTAATGACAGCCATTCTGACCGGTGTGAAGTGATATCTCATTGTGGTTTTAATTTGCATCTCTCTGATGGCTAGTGATGCTGAGCGTCTTTTCATGTGTCTATGGACCCTCTATATGTCCTCCTTGGAGAAGTGTCTGTTCAGGTCCTTTGCGCATTTTTTTTAGTTGGGTTGTTTCTCTTCCTTGAGTGGAGTCATGCGAGTTCTTTATATATTTTGGAAATCAAACCCTTGTCCGAGGTATCATTGGCAAATATGTTTTTCATACAGCTGCTCCCCTTTACATTTTGTTGCTGTTCTTAGCTGTGCAGAAGCTTTTTATTTTGATGAAGTCCCATTTGTTTATTCTTTCCTTTGTACCCCTTGCCCTAAGGGATGTAACTGTGAAAATATTGCTGTGTGGGATAGCTGAAATTTCCTGCTTATGTTTTCCTCTAGGACTTTTATGGTGTAATGCCTGACTTATATTTAAGTCTTTTATCCATCTTGAAACTATCCTCATTTTTAAAAACCATCTTTTCTTTTTGCTGTTCTGTTTGCTGCTACCTTGTCTTCCAAATCGCTGATTTGATGCTCTGCTTCATCTAACCTGCTGTTGTTTCCTCCTTGTATATTCTTCATTTTAGCTATTGTATTCTTTATTTCTAACAGGTACTCTTATGGTTTCTGTGTTATTTTTATGTGTACTTTTTTCTTTAAGTTTTAACTGAAGTCATCTATTGTTTAGCTAGTCTTCAGATGGTTATGCAGTTGATGGTTGTGTAATTTAGTTTTAATTTTACATGACCGTGGTAGGAGGTAAGTGCAGCTTTTGTGTAACTCTGCCGTCTTGGGTCCCCGCCCCCCGTAGCCTTTCAAGACGCTTTATCTGCTAGTCCTGCAGCACCAGAAAAAGGCAAAGAAAATTAACATCTTCTTTTCTGTTAATAGTCAGCTGAAAGTACAGAAGAAACTTTGCGCATATAGCAAAAATAATTAATATTTACTTTTGGAAATTTCATACTGACTTAAAAATAATTGTTCTCTTTTTTCCAATTAACATGCATAACATTTTTTTGCACTCATAAATATTTTATTCTTTAAATGTGTATTTTTACTGAATATTTATTTCTGATGCCATTTTTTTCTAGTGTTAACTACTTTTCCCCTGTTAAGCACTAGCTGCTGAGTTGGTAAAGCAATTGAAAATTAATATATAGCAGTTAACATAGCTTACATTATACTTATATACTACGTTTGAGATATATTTGTATATTAGAAGTAGAATTTTTAATAAAATGTAATCTTGAGCATTTCCATTATTTTTTTCCTTAAAATTGGCTTCCAAAGTTTTTACTATTACCTTGAGTTTTATTATTGTTGGCCTAGATTTGCTTGGCAATGAAATCCATAACAGCATGCTCATATATAAAGAATATAGGGGATGTACTCTCTAAAAGTGTGTATCTGCTTGGTTATGCTTTTTATGGATGAGATATCATTCCTTTTCCATAATAGTGTACTTTTTGGAGAGTTATCCATCTATTATCTTACTTGGTCATCTCATTGATGCTGGAGTTTCACTTGGCAAGTGTTGTTACACCTGTTTCACAGATGAGAAACTAAGACCGTATGCTTTAGGAGACACAGCATGGTAGAAAGTAAAACTTTTCAGTAAAGTAGATATCAGCACCTAACCCAGGCTATTCGTAGCTATTATTATTATTATCCTTGTGGTGTTGTAACATCTCTGAGCCTCAGGTTGCTCATTTTTTTGGTGAGTTTAGCAGTAATGCTGTGTGAGACAAAGTATGTGGGGCACACTGGCCTAGTGTTTGGCCAACATTACAGGTTTAGTAAATTATTGCTTTTATTTACTATTAATAATAAGAAATAGAAAAGTCAAGTAATTTACTTTAGTGCACCCATATCTAATTAGTAACAGGAGTAGCAGCAAAAGTTACATTTTGGATATTGTTTTACATTTCTGCATCTAAGTTCCTTTTAGTGAAACATACTAGGAAAGTTACCTTGGGCCATTCAATGGCAGGGACCCATACAAACGATGTTAGGCTTCTTTGTGCGATAGTAATTGATTAAAAACGAAAAAAAGGAGGGAGTTTTTAAAAACAAGGATTCTTTTTTTTTCCATTGTAGATGCTTAGAACTCTTGATATTGATGTCTGAGGACTCTTCACCTTTCTAACGGGTCTTCATCTTTCAGAACTGAGCCGGACTTGGTTACCATTTATGATAGAAGCAAGCTACAAGGAATTTTTTGGGACAGTTCTGTGTCTTTCTTTTTTTAAGAAACTATCTAGTATATTTACTTTATTTTACATCATTCTTTTAAAGTATTTTTAAAATGTTATATATCTGTTTAGTGTTATTCTTTAAACTATTATGAATTTATATTTTATAACTTACATGAAATATATACATAAAAATAAGTACATGCCGTGGATAGTTCTATTTCTGATACGCAATTAGAAGCAGCTCAGCTACTTGTTAGAATTTACCATTGACCTAAAGGTACCAGTTTACAACTTCTTGGGTTGAGGGGTCAGCCAGATATTAGGAATTTCTAACAAACCTTTATTGAATTAGTATGTCTGTTATATAAATAGGGTCAGTATTTATGGCATGCCAGTCACATATTCACCCAGTTTTTTACTACTTTTAATGGCGTGATGACAAAAAAAGGATCTGTTGGTAAGATTGGAGGAGAGCCCCAAGGCTCGGATGCTTCCAAATTCCTCCCCCAGTCCAGTCATTGTATTTGTAAATCCAAGTGGTATTTTCTGTCTTAATACACAGTACTTTGGGTTAATTACTCAGGAACTTTGCTGAGAGAACATTGCTATTAGAAAGAGACATAGCGCAGATTTTTTTTGTTTCTTTGTTTTGATGGAGAGGCCATGAGAAAAGTTGTGAATGCAGATGGAAAATTAATGAGTAAAGGCAACTTCAGGTTAAGACTCGGCATAACAGACTGGGCTACAGATGTGGGGTGTCTCATAGTCAAAGTCAGGGATATGGTAGGGATTGCGTACAGTAAGTGTTAAGAAACAGCGCTGTATGTGTTAAAACAAAAGCAGGCACTGAACTGTATGTGGGGATATGACAACATGTACTAAGATATTGTAGTGATTAACAGTGTTGTCATGTTTAATATGTTAACATATTATTGAAGTATTAAATATTAACTTCATTTTTAAATACATTGTTCCCATATTAGGAATACATTGCATTTCAGGCTTATCTGAAGTAACCAAAGACAGGGAAACATGAGAAATAACTGCATATTAAAAAACTGCTGTAATTAGAAATAAGTGTATAGTGTAAGTATTGTGTTATTCTGATATTATAGTATTCATAATCTTTAAAGTATTTCCACTTAAGATTTTAAGTACACGTTTTTTAACCCACTTAACATTCTTTTCTGTAATAATCTGGTGTATAATTACTTTAAGAAAAATAAATTCTCCTAGGGTTTTATAAGAGCTCCTCTTTCCCTGGAGTCATATGAAGTAACTATCACACAATTAGTGAAAAGCCCAGGCCCCAGTAGTTGACCCCCGTGCCGCCCCCCCGTAGATGGAGTGTGAAAACCTTGTGGTTAAGAAAACAACATGTTCACATTTATATTTTCACTTCCATGTAGTTAAATGGCTCGTTTCCCCCTTCTTTTTTCTTTTTTCCCTCTCCATTGTTATTAGAAAGTTTAGATAATTAACCTTCATGTTTTAAAATATTTATTTAAACTGTAGCTTTGACAATCCCATTTTTGGATTACAATTCCAAGTGCTGCATGTAGTTTAAAAGCAAAGGCTTTGGAACCGGAAAGACAGGAGCCAGCTTTCAGCTCCCTTATCTTCCCTGTGTCACCTCCATCCTCGAGTCACGGTCCCTCACCTAAGGAAAACTAGACGATAGTTTCATTTGTTGTGAGGAGTCAAATAAAAAATATATATGCAAAATTTAGCCTGAAAACAGGTCTTTAATCTACGTAGAAATAATTATGATTAGTTAGTCCTGTATTTATTTTCGTTGGCAGCTGGTCTGGCTCTGATAACGGGTAAAGCTTTAATTTTTAACTCTTTTTGGTGGTAGCATTCTGATTTCAAACAAGTAACTCAAAGTTGGATGAAACAAACTTAAGTATTTATCACCTTATTTAATGCGGTTAAATGCTTCCATTTTGCTAGCTTTTACATATATAGACTCAAGATTTTGATATAGAGACCAAAGATGTATATTAAAGTTCTTAGGTAAAAATAAATTAAAGCTGAAGGCAAAAACGAGCAGTGAGAGAGTCCTTACCAATTTTGGTGGCTGTGTTCCATGCACTGGGGAAGCGAAAGTACTGATATAATAATCCGGAGAGATGTAATTGTTCATGTAGGTCTGAATATTATGTAGCTAAAGTTTAAATAATAATATTAAAAAAATCATCATTTTAGCTAATTTTTAAAGAGCAATGTATACCAGAATCATTAGAAAATTATTTTAACTTTTCTAATAAATTAACATACATAATATCTTTAAATGTTTTACATCAAGTAAAAAAGTATTCTTGAAGTAAATTGCTCAGATCACTCTGCATTGATCTTGCAAACTATATCAAAGATACAAAATTGCAGTAATTATTTCAGAATAAGTTGTCTTCGCTCCATAAACTTGGAACTACTATGTATTTGAATAACTTTGAACAAATTTTGGAGGTACTTTTTGCTGTAGTTCACTTATTTCTAGGGAGGTGCTCACATTTGATTTTCTTTTCAGAACAACTTTAGCAAGATGGGAGTATTTAGTTGTTTTTGCTGTCTCTCAAAGAACATAAAATACACTGTGGCAGATTGTGGACTAAGTACTAGAGGAGATTTCTTTGTGAATTAAGGTCAGGTTTCTTAGTAAATGGATACCTTTTAGATGCAATTGAGTATCAGTGTGAAGGGCCCTTGAGATACAAGAATTACTTCTGCTTTTTTGCTTTCTGATTTTTTAACAGAAAAATTTTGTTTTATTTTTGAAAGTAAAATAACTTCACAGATCAGATTTGTAAAGCTTTTCCAGCAATATCTGGTAGCATCTGCTTGCCTTCCCTTAATGTAATCGTCATATAAATGTAATTGTAGGAAATCATGTTAAGCCACATACTTATTAAGTTATGCTTACTACATTTCTGTCACATGTAATGCATCCTCAGGGCACTTAGAAGATCTTTTTTGTTTTTAATTATTTCATTGTCGTTCAATCACACTTGTCTGCATTTTAGAAGATCTTAAAGCACCTAAGTCTGTAGCGTCTCTGAGCAACAACCGTTTGTTTACACAGGTTACAATACGCTCCGTTTCCAGTGAGTTAACTGGAAAGTGGGACATTTAAAGTTACATTCCCAAAGAATGTAAAATACTTAGTATACTATTTGGCATTAATTTTTCTCTGGTATGGAAAATACATTATGTAAAAATTAGTACCAGATAATTTTATTTGGGTGTTTCTGGAGTTTTTTACCCGTAGCATTTCTGAGGGGATGACATTATTTGGATGGTGTGGATGATTTATTTTGTTTTCGTATTATACGTCAGTCCCTCAATTAAATGTGTAAAATATTATTATAATACGCTGTTCTACTGTGTACTCAAACACAGTATTGAGAGAGTGAGCTAGCCTTAACTCTAAGTAGATTCCATTGCCTGGAGGCAGATCTGGATCTTCCTTATCATTAACTTTTCTACTTATTAATAAGTTAGCCTCAGTTTCCTCATCAGTGGAATGGGTATAGAACTATACCTCAAAGGTTTTTATGAGGTTCAATAAATTCTGGACTCTGTCAAGCAAATGGTAAGTTTTCAGTAGATGGAAAAACACTCTTACAATTTTTAGTATAATGTAAATACCACTTTTCCACCCACTCTGTTCCCCCAACCCCATATAAGATCAACTTCTCATAACACTCATTTTGTAAAGGAACAGGAGTAAAATGAGTACTCTGAATATTTTGAAACACTATTGGGAAAAACTTATGAAAGTTCCATTGAGATTTTAAAATAAACTAATTATATTGTTTTGAACTTCAAATAAGCACTTTATTATATTATCTCCAGAGTTTAAAGTGTGAATTGACTTCATCTGTCCACACTTGTCTGTTAAAATACAGACCTTAAAAAACACAGGTACTTTTTTAGGCTTTGTCAGAATTTCTTGGAAGAATATTACAGATTTTATTTCAATAATGCTGTACTTTTAAAAATCTCCACATGAAATGAACACATCAATTAAATCTATGGGCTTAAAATGTTAAAAATGTAAATGACATTATGTATTAATGAAAATACAAGACCTTTTAAGTTCTGTTGGTCCAAAGTATAATTACCAAGTGAAAATTTGAAGATAATCTCAAACATCTGTCTTGAATCGTCTTAGTACAAGAAGACGTTTAGTGAATGTTAAAGCCCTTTATTCCTGAGGTAGGATATGGGATGGCTCCGTCTCTGTTTTAAAAGAATGTCAGGGTATGACCTTAATTTTTCTTTTCTCCCTTCTTTTTCCCTTCCCCTTCAACCTAGTTGCATAGTGTTGGATTAATTAGATTCTTCAGTTCATGGCCTGTTTCCAGGATGATCCCTGCAAGTTTTCTCTCTTTTATTCATCTATTTATTTGTTTTGATCTTTATTGCTAACTTCATTTTCTCTTTGCGCCATAGGCAGATGCTTTAATGTGCTTCAGTCTGTACCTTTCCATTGTAATATACTGTTGTAAAATATGTATTCATATTTGGGGTGGGAAAGAATTTTTAGTATTTATAACTGGTGGTGTGACACAGTGCTTTCAATATTTTGTCTTTTTGTCAGCTTTTTAAGGTCCATTCATTTTACAGTGTTTACATGGAGTTTATTGCTGTATCATAATCCATAAAGTTTCTCCCAGGGTGGATGGTCAGTGACTTCACTAATAACCAAAACTAAGAGTAAACACCCTCTCTGTGTTCTCCTAGGTGCAAATTACCCTGGGAGTTGGATTTCTGCTCAGGGTTTAACCCAGTGACAGTTGGCGACTTGACTGAGTATTGTCGGGTGGGAGAAGGAGTGGCTGGCCCAGGCTGCCCTGCCATCAGCAGGGCACAGGGTCCTTTTCCCACCAGTGCTTGTCTTTATCCAATTTTCCAGTTTCTCCCAATCTGAGTATGAAGTATATTTTCTTATAATTTGTATTTCTCTGGGTCACTAATAAGTTTGAGTATTGGTTAAAATGTTTGGTATTTATTTTTTTTTTCCTTTTTATAGATTCCTGATCATATCCTTTGCCTCTTTTATTTCTATTGGATTTATTTTTTGTTGTTGTGGCTTTGTTAGGAGTTCCTGTTATTTTTTAATTACAGTCCCTTGTCTGTTTAGATATTTGAATTATGTTTACCTAGTACCTTATATGTTTTTAACTTTGTTCCTAATATCCTTCAGGATATAATGAATAGAAGGTCTTCATTCTGAGGTACTAAAATTCATTAGTCTTTACCTTTCTTGTTATATTTGGAGATTGTTTTAAGAAATCCCTTTCCCTTCCATAGAGATATTCTCCAACATACTCTTCTGTTAGGTTTACCTTTTCATACTTAACTCATAATCTGTCTCGAGTTTCCCTTTTTATATGGTGAGTAGGGTATGCAAATCCAGCGTCACTTTTCTCACACATAATGTTTAGAATACATTTTTGAGTTCCTTAATAAATGGTGCTAAAATATTGATTGGTATGACATAGAATTTATAGATTAATATTGAGAGAATTGGCATCTTTATAATGTTAAATTGTCCCATTTATGATCCTTAGACTATTCTTCCATATCTTTCAAATTTTGGTTTGGACACTTACAGGTATATTTAACAATTAAGACCAGCCAGATTTAAAAACTGACATGATACAAAGACGTTGACAGGATTGGTATAATCAAATTTGTCAAAAAAACCCCATAGCTACAGTGATTAATTTTATAGGTTAATTATGTAGATGTGAAATCATCACGTTAGTCTAGTCCATGTGAGATGTGTTTTTGTGGCCCACTTTAATGTATTTTTCTTTAAGCTGGAATATATATGCACTAGCCCGATTTTAAATGGTTTCGCAGTTCAACAATGATTTTCACTTTTTGTTTCATCATTGGAACAGGATAAATGAACAGCTTTAATGAAAAGAATTACTGTTTAATTGACTACTGGTCAGATTTCTATTAGGTCATGTTGTTTAGATTACTTTTACAGTTTTTGAATTAGTCTTTATGTTAGCATTGAGTTTTGGTAGCATTGTTGCAAAAATCAATCACATTTACATTTGAAAACCTGGGAATAGTGACAGCAGTTTTTATACCAAAAAAATGTGTGTGACAGTTAGTTTTGGCAGCTCATACTTTAAAAACCTAAAATATATTTTCATAAACACTGTATTGAATAAAATTGTCTAAGGAAGAAGGGATTTTGGAAGGGAATTGTTTTCATATGTGAGTATGACGACATCCGTGATGCCAGTGCCTTTAATCAAAGCCCACACCCCCGGTAGTGAAGAAGGTGGCTCAATTACTCCTTGCCGCAAGGGGCACTACCACGGGACCCTGAAGGGTGTTACTACATATCTTACAGGATTTCAGCTTTGGCTGGGGGATTTGGGAGAAATTCTAAAGATGTGTCCTTTGGATTGGATGCTGAAACCATTCTATGACTGGATAAATAATCACTTACAGCAAGAGAGGGGGGGTTGGGGGATTTTGTGGGTGGTTATACAGTGACCTTTTTCTCTTTGTGTTTAGTAAAATTATGAAGCATTCTTGCTCTTTTTTCATTTATCACGGTCTCAGAGGAATCTGATCCCAGGCTGCTGTTCTGTAAGATTGTGTATGTCCCTCCCTTCATCCCAGCTTGTCCCCTTCTTCCCTCTCCTCCCTCCCTCTCATCCTCCGGCCCTTCCTCTCTCATCCATAGGAATTAAAATTGTTTTTAAAATATATATTTAATTGGGAAATTTCCTTTTTCTTTTCCCAGTCACCCAGGACACTAACTTAATCATAAGGATATGAAAAATTTTATCTGGATAAAAAAAAACAAGAATGCTAGTTTTACCCTGTAGCTTTGCCACAGATAACCTTGCCGATGATTTTTAGCTTCTTAATTGTATTCTCACTTTGAATTATCCATCTCCTCTGCTGCCCGTCCCGGTGGGAGCCACCCTGCTCTCCCATTCTACATTCACTGCAGCTCCCTTTGACTGGCCTCTCTGTTCATGCTCCCATTCCCTTGAGGTGAGTACTTCCTTCACAGGGAAGGCAGAACAACCTTTTCAAAAATGTTAAGTCATTTCACAAAACTCTCTGAAAGTCCTCCTCCACCCATTACAGATAAAATAATGCTCAGACTTACTATCTTTGTGACTTCATCACAGCTTTGCCTTTCATATTTTGGCTACTCACCTGGCTGGCCTTTTTGTTCTTGCGAATAATCAAATTCATTCTTGCTTAGGCTCTTTGCTCTAAAAAGTCTACTTATCTGAGATCGCCAATCTTTTCAAGGCTGGTTCCTTTTCCTTTATTCCTTAGAGGTCAAGCCCATTTCCCTATTTGTAAGTTATCTTTATCTAAATTAGCCTCATGTACTGTGTCTTACTACTTTGTTTTAGGTTATTTATAGCACTTATCAATATCTGAAGTTAATTCATTTATTCTATTGTGTGGTACTCCCTTTCCTGTCCTACTTAACTTACCACTTCACAATTAAGTTCTGAATGGTGGGAACTTGTTGACTGTACCTTGCTCAGTGCCCAGCCCCTAAGGAAGTCCCTGGCACAAAATAGGTGCTTCGCAAATATCTGTTTCGTAAGGGAATACATTTTTGAATGAAGAAATGAACAACCAAATGAGTGACCATGTAGTCTAGACATAGCTATATGTCTGTTGACTATTAATGAGAGAAACACTTCTTAGGTTGTTATTTGATTGAGGTGTAAGTATGTAAAAAAAATGTCAGTCTGTTTCTCTGGAAAATGCCTTAAGATAGTTAAGGTAGCTCTTTGCTTTAATGTTCTTTAATTGTCTGTGGTTTAAGACTATGGCTTAGATGGGACAGCTTCATAGTGATGCTTTTCTGGTGCTTAAAATAATTGGGTGCATTTCTCTGGAGTAATTCCAGTGTAAATATATTTTCATTTACCAATGTCACATCAGATCAGAACTTTCAGAGAGGTGATGTGGCTTGGAAAACAGCCTGGGTAGTAGAAGTTTCCACAGAGTCCTACTTTATCAGTTTGGGAGGGGGTATAAAATACACATGGTGTCATGCCTATTATTCTTAAGATAATTATAATTTATTTTGCTATTTGTTTTCCCTACTTTATATATCTTGTTGTTGCATTTGGTATTTGAATTTGACAATAATTTAAAGGTAACTCTTTTGTCTTTCAAGTTAAGGATTCAATTTTCTATGGATTCATAATACCAAGGCCAGATTCATAGTGTGTGAATATTGTTTCTCAGTGAAAGATGAACTGTGGCATGAAAATGTTTGGTGGAGGGTGGAAAAAGTTTGGAAGCAGCCAGCCTTGGCTTGGAATCCCTCGTCTAGTGGGCAGAGTCTCTGTACAGGACTGTGCTGAGAACTCAGCTGATACAGTGCAGTGTGTGGCTTGCTATGTGGCAGTGTTAGGTTCTGGACAATTGTAAGTTCAGCGCTTTTTCTCTTTTTTTCCATCAGCAGCAAAAGAACGTATTGAAAGATTTATTATTTTGCATACATAACATAATGGCATGAAGTGTACAACACTTGACATTATTCCTGTAATCAATGCCTGACACTGAATTGTGAAGAGCATTGACCACAACGTTAATGATAATATCGAATATGTATTGAGTGTTCACAGGTGTCAGACACTGTCTCAAACATTCTACATATATTAACTAATTTAATATTCATCACAAAGCCCATGAGATACTAATTACATTTCCTATTTTACAGATGAGTAAGCTGAGGCCCAGAATGTTCAATTATAGGGCACATAGGCACATCTGGGTTTGAAAGATTCTACACTTTTTTATTCATTAAAAAATTGATACTTTAAAACCCCTTTTATTCTTCAGGTAGAATCACCCATATAAATGATCTTGACACAGTCACTTTTCCATCCCCACTTTCTAGCTGGGAGGGACACTGGTTTTAGGACTTGACACCCCATCTCTTTCTCTGAGCGAAGGAAAGCAGCCGGGAGAAGCCCCCAGTGGAGGGGTAGTTGTGCTTTCAGGGATCAAACCCACTTCCCTGTTTGGAGGTTATGGCTATTTAAATTAGCCTGGGGCCGCTGTCGATGTTGTGACTTCTGTTCTTTTCAATGTTGAAAAATCATGGTTATTTGTGGTGGAAAATAAAGGGCACACAAAATACAGATTTTTTTCAACAGGATTAAATGTGGACATCTACTGAGATACTGATTTTTACACACATTCATTTGTTGTTAGCAGAAAAGGTATAAAGAATATTATATGTGAATAAACCATATATACTTAACTGTTTTCAGAAGCATGTTTTACTCATATGTTTGATGCCTATTAAGCCTCTTTATGGTTTTGGTCTTGTTCAGTTATCTTGCTTTTCATGCCAGTTCTTCTATGTCATTTACCACTTTAAAAATATTTCAATGAAATCTTTGTCTACTTTACCGTGATCATTTTCTGGTTCAGTAAGGATACAGTGACTTCCGGCCACAGAGACCCCTACTGGAATTGAAAGACCATGAAGTCTTTGTAGGTGATCTTAAGATAACATTGTTCTTAGCCTTATGATGAACTGTATATGTGTATCAGCTTTGAGACATAATAATTACTTTAATTTTTTTTAGACTTTGGTTGTATTTAATCTCCTGGTTTGATGAAATGTTAGAGTATAAAGGAAATAAACTTTCGATCCTAAAAATGTGTCAAGAAGGTTTTCTCTCCCTGTGGTGCTTCCTGATGGCCTCATACCATGTCATATATAATTGCACTGATACTCAGCCTGAATACTTCTTTCTCTTCTTGGCAGCATGGGGTAACCTTGGAAATGTTCTGAAGAGTCAGAGCAAAATTCCTGAAGCTGAAAGCGCCTATAGAAATGCTTTGTACTACCGGAGCAACATGGCTGACATGCTTTATAATTTGTGAGTATGCACGCTTTCTCTGCTTGGCTCCTCTTTGGAACCCACAGGGAGAGGGACTATTGATTTAACTGCTGCAAGTGGAGACGATGATAGCTATTTTTCTGAAATAGTCATTAATCATGCCTCAGAGATCAGTAGGTGGATGGTATTTGTGATTTCTTTGTTATGGGCCACCTCATCGATATTCATGTGTATTGATGTGGCATGCCGGACTTTTCTTGAAGTACTATGCCATATAACAAAAATTGGTTTAAATGCTTTTAGGGTTTTTTTTTTTTTTTCAGTTTGTTCCATTAATACTTAGATGGGCTCATCCAATAAACCTGCTATGTTTGATACTTTATATAATTGATATCTTGATTATCAGTAATAATACTTTGTCCTTGATTAAAAATTGATTGTGTTGAAGTATATGTGGAATGTGTATTAAACCGGGGGAGTTAGTGAATAAGATAATGGCTCTTTTTCTTTGCCCCCTTTCCAAAGGTACTAATAATTAGGTTGGGATAATTGGATAATTTAGAGTATGTGTGTACATTGGATTAGGAAAATCCCTAGGGGAAAAATTGGTTTCATTCTTTGAATGAAAAGTCCCGAATGGGTACAGTGAGATGTTAGTGGATACATGCAAATGAACCAAATTCCGTTTTTTGTCTCATATTTATGCCACTCTTTTGTTTGTTAAGTAATAGAAACCTAGTCTAAACTTGCTTAAACACAAAAGAGATTTTATTAACTCCCTAATTGAAAATTCCTGGTGTTAACTAGATGGCGCACAATTAGATTCAGGTGCCCTTTTCTGGTGTAAGAATTTGTCTCCAGTCGTGGCTCTGGTTTCCTCTGGGTTCCCTTCATTCTGCGTGGAACTCTGTCCATCTCGGTGGGAAAGACACATCCTGACTCCTCGATCTCAGGGGAAATTGTCTCAGTGACTCTGTTGATTCTGGAGAAAGGTCTTGATTGCTTCTTCTGGGGTCATGTGTCCTCTCCTGGATGAAACACTGGGCAGAGTGGCAGGGGCTGTGAGATACCTCTTTCGACAGTGTCACTAAAGTGGGAATGAATGGAGGACCCATTCCCTGCAGGAAGGGACCAGGCAAAAAAAAGATGTCTCCTCCTCGTGTTTAATGAAAACTATGTAATATTGACAGTATCAACCTAATCTGTCAGCTGTAACTTTAGTATGTGTTTATGCCCTGGCTACATCTAATTCTTTTGTACTGTCTACATCTGAAAGCACAGATAAAAATAAAATAAAAATACATAGAAAAAATGTTAAATACATAATGGAAAGCAGACAGGGTAAGCTCAGTTTAATTTCTCATTTACATATGTAACTTAGTTTTAACCTCCTACACTTTACCACTGGGGACTCAGTCCCACAACCCGGGGTCTGAGTTGGGTCAGCCTGTGTTTCCTGGTGGCCCGCACGGATTGAATTTTCTGTTTTCTGGCTGGAGTGCCTTCAGGCGCAGCACTTCCTCTCCCGTGGACACGACGCCTGGTATTCTCTGCTGGGTTTCTTGCTTCACCAAATATATTACCATCCTTTTCCCTGAAATAATATGAGTTTACGTCTTATTTTTTACTTGAATGGATATATCTGTATACTCCTACAATGTCTTTTTCCACACGTCCTTTTCACCCAAATGCGATATTACCATATTATTGGTTACTAGAATTTTTATTTCATGAGAAAAACCTTAAAAGTTTAAAAAATTTACAGAAATGCTCCTCTTTTTTTCTTTTTGTATCTGAATGTGATGTTGTCAAAGGAGTCTCTTGCCTTGCAATATGGGATGTGAGTTTTTCTTCTGATCTTCATCCTGCGTGGGTTTTGGAGGAGAAAGTAAGCCGAACAACCAGGACCTCTTTGTTGAATGTGGTTTTCTCTCTCTTATCCACAGTTACCTACTGCGGATACCTGTTGGGAAAGGGTGAAGGAAAAAGGAAATGTGTCTATCCAGTCTTATTCTTTTCTGAGAAGAGAAATTTATTCTTTTAGACAAATTCAATTTACATGTGATCTAAATATGAAACTCCCTGCCTGGATACACATATAAATTGTGAAAACATGTATGTATGTCCTTAAAAATCCTTGCTGGAGAAATGGTTGTTAACAAGATCAGCTTTTTCTTTTTCTTTTTCATTAGTTGTGGGAAAATTAGGTATGTCATAAATGCCATAGATAGCTCCAAAATATTTTCACTATTATGCCAGAGTTTTAAACTACATTTAACTGTTAGCTCAAAGGGAATGGCTTGAATTTCACAAGAAATGTTGGCAATGATTTCAGTGTATTAGACTGTGTAACCCATGTGGTTGACAGAAATCTGATAGTCAATAAAATTATGTCTCAAAATAAGGAAATTTTCAATTATTTTTAATCAAGTATCAATAAAATGCACTAAGACAGATCTTTTGCAACCCGTAAGACTATAAATATATGTGGTATCTATCGTATGTCCTAGGAACAAACTTTTTCTTTTCTATTTATTTACAGAGGTAGGGAAAAAAACTTTTCTCAAAGATAGTTTAGAGAATATTTGAAAACAATCCTTTTCTTTTGAGATGTATATGCTGTTTTTATTACACAATTCTCTCTGATGTACAGAAATTGCTCCTTGTTCTATTTAAAATCCTGAAAGGAAATGACTTTGCTTTGCTCAGTCTTAACCTTTAAGTACATTTAACCGGATGCTCCATTGTGGTAGTAGCAGGTTTTAATTACTTTTCATATCATCAGTTATAGTTATGTCTCTTAAAGACATTGTAGGACCAAAGCCTGAAACTAATGAACATATATTAGTTGCATGAAATACTCATATTCACTAATGAATTTCAGAAGCTATGGGGAATTATAAACTTCTGTTAGATCTTCTACTTAACTTCTAATCTTCAGCCTAGATTTTTTGAACTCATTCAGTGTTCATAAAACTACTTCTTTGTAAATTATTAAAAATATTCATATTGTTAGAAATTTTTATTAGGGGAGTAAGCTGGAGATACATACCATTATGTAACTCAAAACAATAGTTACTAAAGTGAGGTACACCCCCACTGGCCAGCCATGGGATGATCTAGGAGGTCAGAGATAATCCTTGAATTAATCCCTGTATGTTTATTCGTATGTTTAAAATTTTAAAATGTATGACTAGACATTTAAATAACACATCTCGATATTGTTCTATATGATAAGAGAGAAAAATGATTTGGAAAAATATTAAGTAAGCAAAAGTATAAATGATATTTTATATTTGAAGTTAGGCACCATTGCCTTATAAGATTTTTAAGCTTTGAGGACAGTTTTTTGCAGGATTGATATCAAGTTATTTATTAAAAGTGCATATAAATGATTATATTTCCTGTTTATAAAATGATGGAGTAATACTGAATATTTTTCTTGATAGCAATTCTTGACTTACTTATATGTACCAAGTATTCTTCTTAGTTCTTTAAAAATGGTATCACAGTTTGTCTTCAAAGGAAGCCTGCAAAGTGAGGAAAATGAAACTGAGAGGCAGTTTGTCTAAGGTCACGTGAATAGTACAGGAGCCAGAATTTGACTTAAAATGCTTTAACTCTGTATCCATACACCCATATTTCTACAGGATAAGTAAACAGTGTAGGGAAAACACCCTCAATATATATCTTTCAAATTTAGGGGAAAATTAATTCAAATAACCTTTACATGTAGAAATAAAATACTTGGAATTAAATCTAATAGAGAGTATAATTTTTTTTTTTAATGTTAGTTACTGAGTTTACTGAACTCATTCTATAGAATTTTTTTGGAAAGATTAGCAGTGGGTTTGTACAACTGAGCTATGAGTTGCTTTCAAGAAGAAACTGCTGCAAAAGCCTTTTTAATTGTCTAAATTTGTTATTTATAAACTGTTTTGATATCACTTCAGTCCATGCTTACAGATAATAGTCTGGAAACATTTGAAAACCACATTAAAGAACTTTTTTCCCCTAAAAATCAAGTTAAGGCATTTCATGAGTTCTATTAAATCTTTGATGAAATGATATTTCTTGCACCTTGTTACACTTCATTTACTTCTGTGAAATTAGGTAAAACTGATAGCAAGAGGTCTGACTACGTAACACCAAAAACCAAGGGAATAACAACCCTCAGCACCCCTCCAAAAAAAAAAAAACCCCTCCAAACAAAAAGCAAAGAAGCCAGAACAAAATAATAGAACCACACAGGCCAATTAAACTTATTAATATAAATTTTGACATGTCTCAAACTTCATATAGTGGATGCAGTAGCATATTAAATATTAAAACATCACTATCGGATGGCGTTTATTTTACATTAATGGTACAGTAGCCAATGTTACCATTCAAGTACTACATTCTTTTAATTTGAAAGGTCAGAAAAGGAAAAGTATGTGATTATGTCTAGAAATGCCGTGAAGGCTTTTAACCAACATCTGCTTCAGAAAACATGACTTACAAACAAACTAGGAATAAATAGATACTCCTACAACATAGAGAGTATCTGTCTAAAGTGAATATGGAAGTGCAGCGGTCATTTCCATTCATATTCAGCTTGTTGAGGTAGTGGCAATTTCTTATCGATCATTGTGTCTTCCCATACTCGGAGGATTTCTAACTGCATTTGTTGATTTTATAAATGAATTATGAAATCCATATGAGAGCAGAGAAGATCCCGTTTGTCAGTATAAGTGATAAGATTAGTAATGGGCATTATATAGCCACATGTTCAGGTTATAAAGAGCCTTCTTCGATAAGATATCTAGAGTTGCGTTTTCTTACAAATTTCAGAAACAAATACATTCACATTAGGGTTGGTTTGTGTAGTAGTTTGCTAGACTGACATTAACAAAGTACTGCAAGCTTAAAACAATACAAATGTATCGTGTCGCAGTTCTGGAGGCCGGCCTCCTGAAAGGACGGTGTGCACAGGGCCATGCTCCCTCCCTGACCTGTAGGGAAATTCTTCTTCGCTTCTTCGGGTGGCTTGCTGGCCTTCTGTGGAGCTCCTTGGCTTGCAGCTGCATATCTCTGATCTCTGCCTTTGTCATCACGTGGCATTTTCCCTGTGCTTCTCTGTCTTCATATCCTTTTATAATGCTACCAGTCAGATTGAATTAGGGGCCCGCCCATGTTGATTTGACATTTCACATCTGCAGTGACCCTATTTCCCAAAAAGTTCGTAGTCTGAGGTACTGGGGGTTAGGATTTTAGCATAACCCTTTTTTGAAGAGATAGTTTAACCAATAGTGGCTGCCTTTTGGGAGCTTCTGTTTAGGAGAGAGAGAGCCTTGACGGTAGATTTTAGTTGGGGGTGGGGTGGGGTAGGGTTCTTTTATGAGGAAGCTAAAATTTTGCACAGAATTTCAACAAGTTTATACATTTCATGATGCCAAGAACTCTGTCCTAGGAGGAACTGACTGATGAGGATACAGCAGTGACGGGAAGTTGGGTGCAGAGTTGCTACCATAGATCCAATTCTAATGGTACATTGGTTCACTCAGGGCCAGGTTTGAAAATGCTTGAGAAGTTAGAAGGATCCAAGGTTACAGAATGGAGGTGAGGCTAGCTGACATGGTGCTGAGCCATTCCTTGAGCTCTGTTGAACACCAGCGGGAGAAACCCACGAGAAGTGAGGACTGGTGCACAGGAAAGAGAAAGTAGCTGTTGGCCAAATGGCAAGAGTTCGGGCCAGGGTTTGCGACCAAGTTCCCTGAGTGTGTGTGTATGTTCATGTGTGTGTTAGGGACAGGGGGGTGACCAGGGTATACCAGGTAAGCAGGCTGGTCTCCCCAAATGGAGAATTCGGGAGAGTTATCAAACAGCAGCACCTGGAAGTGTTTGGCATGTCTGATGTAGAGTAAATGGAGCTGAGAGATTTTGGTGAAATTCCACTGGCCTGGGGTCACTCGGGCTCTGGCTACACAACTCATCTGGCCCTTTGCTGATTCCTGGGATGAGGTGGAACAACTTGCAGGTACCTACTTGTTTGCATGGCAAGAACATTTTAAATAAGTTTTTCCAGATTGATTAGATTTTACATTTTCAAAATATGCTTGATTCCAAGGGTTTTTTTCCCCCTCTCTGATTTCTAGTTGAAGCTTCATTCTTGGAGTTTTCCCAAATAGGTCATATTTTTATCCTCTAGGAGGCCTCTGCACATGCTGTTCGTTTTGCCTGCAGCCTTCTCTGCCATCTTTTGTCCTTCTGACCTGTATCCACCCTACTCGTCATCGTTTCTGCTTGGCTAGTACCTAACCATCCGTGATGTCTCAGCTCATATCTTTTTCTAGGAACATTCCTTGATACCTCTTCTATTTCCAGAGATGAAAGATAAGTATCTCTCCCAAATCTCACCAGAGCAAGTTAATTCTTGACTCCTTTTAGTAATAATCATAATAATGTTCCTGATACCACATCCCTCTTAATTAGAGCATAATCTCCTGAAAGGCAGGGGAGGCTTAGGTAGCATTCTATCCCCAGTGCCAATCATAAGTCCCGGCAGACGGGCTTGGAATTATGCATATGTTGACGAATACGCTAATGAATGAGTTATCCTGTAGATATGTCGATTAGCATGCTAATGAATGAGCCAAACTAATGAGTGAGTTGATTAATAACCAGTGAGTAAACTAATGAATGGAAATACATGAACAAAGTTTAAGTTTATTGGACAACAGTCCTGTGGCCTGCCTATTATACCAGCTGACCTGCTTCTTTCCCAGCTTGTCTTAGTGACCATGTTTACTCATCTGACTCTTGATAATGATTTACTCAGCAACTTTTTTCCATCATATGTGAGGGAGGACCCCCCAAAATGGAATTTATTTATAAAAAAATTGTGTGTGTATTCTTACATGTTTAAACTTCAGTCACTTTCAAAATACGCTCTTTGGTGTAATATACCTATTGAGACTTCTTTCCACTGCTCAGAACAGTTTTTGAACTCATTGATTTTGATGCCTTTTAGTGCTCCTGCCATTTTTTTGTTTAACCTCCTCAATGTCAGCAAAATGTTTCCTTTTGAGGATTTTTCTCATCTGGGGAAACAAAAAAAAGTCGCTTGGGGTGAGATCGGGTGAATAGGAGGGTGGGGCACAGGGGTCATGGTGGTTTGGCTCAAAAACTGCTGAATACTCAGTGCGGTGTGGGCAGGTGCACTCATAAATCACCCACCATGATATGGGCAAACACTGACCGAGTCTTCAAAATAGCTCACTGAAGCTGAATGCAGCCTCTCACAACAATGCCAGCTGGTACACTGATATAGATGGGTTCCTAGAGCACTCGCCCAGTGGGGGAAGCCTGTGCTACAAGGGATCCGCCCTCCAGAAGATAATCCCAGGGTTTTTGGAGGCCTCCCCCATATATCTTTGAAAATAAAATAAAAACACTGTTCAAAAAACACAGGAGTAGTAAAATTTCCTCGCAGAGATCATGGTTACTGTGTACATACTCAAGTAGAATTACAGATTCTGGACTATGTCATCTAGTGTGATGGCTTGAGTTCTCTTTCTATTTCCTTCACCAAACCCTGGAAGTACTTTCTTTATTACAAACACTGGACACAGCCTTTTTTTCAGAATCAGTAAGAGAAAATCATGAATATGTTACTTAACTGGGAAACCAGCCAAGGGATGTTTCAACTGAACAAATTCTGGTTTTTCCATTTGTTAATCAGAAAAGAATTAAATAGCAAATTATAAAGCATATTATTCTATTCTGATTTATTAAATATAGGATGATAAGATGTTTCAGAGTTCTTAAAATATTAGTAGGCCTTTTAAAATTCTACTTGAGATATTAGTGGCGATACAATTGACTTCTGTTCATAGAGCCATTTGAATTTGCCATTCAGTAATTTTCAAACTGATTTGCAGACTTACTGTAATATTAACCACCTCTATAGGCTAAAAATATGTCTAACCTTTATTGAGAATATTTTTGAAGGTAAAAATTAGTGATTAGTGAAACCAGGGCAAATTATGTTTAATCATTTCATCAACCATTTATATGCATTTGCACCTAGAAGTTCTTGAATATATTTTAGCATTAAACTATCCATACTTGAGTTTTGTCCATGATACAATAATGTTTATGAAATTTGAAAAAGTCTGTCTTGTCAAGATTCCAGAATAGATGAAGGCTGAATAATTACTATATGTGATGTGGATGTCTGTGGGATGATAAAGAGGAAGTCAGAAATGGTTTTACAGAGAAGCTGCAATTAGAATACATCCAGGTCAATTCGGTAAAAACAAAAAAGCACAAGCTGAAACATTTTCTACTGTAGGTTTTATGGTGTTAAGCATCATAATGTAATTATTAGCTAAAATTACACATTGTTTGTGGCAGGAAAGCTCATCTTACAGCTTTCAGCAGTATTCACGGAGTGCCTACACGTGGTCTGAGGGGAGAGATTAGATTTGTTCAGGGGCCAGTGCTTAGTTGCCTGTGGTAATCAGTCCCAGAGAGACCTACTTAGAGAATGAAAACACACAGATGGGTGAGAAATACCCTGGGCCCCAGTGCTTTCACAGGGTTTCCTTTACTATATTGTCATTGGTACTAGAAAGACTCAAAAGTTCAGTCAAGTCTTCATGGGATTACAAGTTAATTTGGTGAGCCTACCTATCTGTGTATTGAAAACATGCATTTTATAGGAGCCTTACACTAAGGAGTACTGGGTGAATTACTTCAGGGGTCCCCAACCCCGGCGCCATGGACCGATACTGGTCTGTGGCCTGTTAGGAACCTAGCTGCACAGCATCTTCACCCCACTCCTCATCGCTTGCATTACTGAGCTCTGTCTGCCTCCTGTACTCCTGATCCAGTCCGTGGAAAAATTATCTTCCATGAAATCAGCCCCTGGTGGCAAAAAGGTTGGGGTCTGCTGCATTAATTTATGATAACATTAGTCCAAGACAGCCTGATGCTATCATATTCCTTGGCTGAAGTTTCTCCTTCCCTGGAAAGGTCTAGAACAAGTGCTATTGCCTTTGTAAATTACAGAGCTTTCTTCAGATTTACACTGCCTGCTTTTCCGTGTGCATGTTTACCTTTTGTGCGCCGTTGTTGTGTTAATGCGGTTAAACCAGCGACACCACGATCTGTTGGTTTTGGAGCCGTGTTCTTTCCACAGTTCGTTCTGTACACCCATTCTCCCACCCACTGTGGGCTGGTTTTACCCTTTAGCTCTCAAGGTGAAATCTGTTTACCACTCTAAAATCCCCAATTTTTGTAATACCTATGTCAAATGTCACTAGTTTTCACACATTTCTGATTAAATAATGACCAGTTTTAAGGTCTGGTTAACACTGACTGTATCTTCTAAATACATTTATAGCACAGGTGGCAAACACAAGGCCCGCAGGCTGAATCCGGCCCTCCACCTTGTTTTATCCAGCCCAGCACCTTGCTTCTACCCAGCAGGAGTCCCTTGCCCCTAGTTAAGGAGTAGTTTAATTTATACAGTCCTAAAATTATGTTCGGCCCTTTGAAGGCAACTGTGAGGCCGATGTGGCCCCTGGTGAAAATGAGTTTGACACCCCTGATTTATAGATATGAGCATATTTGCAAATCCCTGTGTTGGAAATAAGGATCCACTGATTCAATCAACAAAAACCAAGTGCCTTCAGAGTGACAGACATTGTACTAGGTGGTAGGAATAGCTGACAAAGAGTGTAGTTTGTGCCCTCAAGTAGCTTGAGGCTTGGGTTTAAAATATCTAAGTAATAAAGTAACATCTTATCTAAGAGATATGCTTATATTTTCATGACAAGGCAGACAAAGAGATCTAACTCAGCCTAAAAAAATTAATAAAAAGAAAATAGGAATCATACTCAAAAAAGAAATGAATACTGTGGTTTGGGGAAAAATTGTTCAGTTTTAGCTATGTGAGTTTTGTCTACCGGGCTTCCTTCTACCAGGCAACTGTAACGTGTTTGTACAGCTCATGAAAGCATTCCGGGATAGAGAGTGAAGACTTTGGAGTTGTAATTATCTAAGTAGGTCATTTGAAACTGATTGTAGTGTGTGTGTGTGTGTGTGTGTGTGTGTGTGTGTGTGTGTGAGAGAGAGAGAGAGAGAGAGAGAGAGAGAGAGAGAGAGAGAGAGAGAGAGAGATGTATAAGGATAAATGAAAGGACCATGGGTGACATCCTGGAGAATACCTATATTTTAGGAGCTTGGTAGGGAACGTGGAACCATAAAGTATGCTCAAGAAGAGGCAAATAAGACTCTCGGGTGTTTGATGTCATGAAGCTGATGGATAGATAGGATAGTAGCAATGGTGAAAGTGGTCAAAAGCTCATGTACTATGAAGTTAAGTATTTCTATGGGACTTTTATGTCCCCACAGGGAAAAAATAGTGGCATCAGTCACAAGTTTAGAAATTTGTATATATTATTCATTTCCCCTGAATGTCGTACAGTACAGCATTTTGTCATCACAGAGCTACAGGACATGCCAGAGAATGGTTTCGTTCAATGAAATGCATGGACGCAGTGACTGAAGAACTGAAATTCACACCAGAGCTTCTTGGGGACTGGGGATGGAAATCATTTCTGTCTTGTTTTTAGCACAAAGCGAAGTCTTTGGTCCCTCTTTGGTACTCAACAAGTGCTTTTGAATAGAATTAAATTAAACCACTTACTATTTCATACTTATTTCTTTTATAGCAGTGGAAACTACGCATTTTAGTATTGATGTCTAGGATTGCCTGCTGGAACCGTTAAGCCTTGTTTTAGTCACCTTAACCCAGAGTGAAGTTGGGGAAAATCAGAGTCCTTTTAGAAACTGGATCCTGGAGAGAAAGGAGATTAAGTCATTTTATACTTGTTTGTGTTACAGGTTTGCTATGGCAAATGTGATTGTAAGATGGCACTGTGTAGGTTATGCTTTTCCTTCCATGTAGAAATATGCATTCAAGATTAACTGTGTTGTTGAGAGAGTTAAACTATTTTCCATGTTGAAAAAATGATGAAAGGTATTTTTTCTGAAATCTCATTAAAATGGCATTTAATTTTATAGTCATTTCCATCCAGAGCACTGTAGGTAAATTTGAGGACATGATTTAGGAAGCCCATAAAAGAGGTTTATAAAGGAGAACATGATGCTCAGTGAAATAAGCCAGTCAGAGAAAGGCAAATACCCTATGATCTCACTCATGTGTGGAATCTAATGAACAAGCTGAACTAACAAGGGAAATGGGGGCAGACTAGATGGAGAGCAGATGACAGTAAAGGTGGGGAGGGGAGGGGTGGAGGGATTGAGCAAAAAGGAGAATGGGCTCATGGACATGGATAACAGTGTGGTGATTGCAGTGGGGAGGGAGTGTAAAGGGACTAAATGGTAATGGAAAATACAATAAAGATTAAATCAAAATTAAATTAAATTAAAAAAATTCATAATAATATCCTGTTTTAATGCCTTTGGTTTAACTTTATAACTGATTGAACGTTACTTAAATGGCTAGAAGCATTTTTTGTTTTTCCTAAAATTATGCTCAGGTGGGAAGTACAGGCTGATTTGCAACAGAATTTCAAGTAAACTTCAATTTTCTCCGAAGGAGGTTTTGCATTATGGAACAAGAAAGTATCCTTTTTCTTTTGCTGCAGAAGAAATATGAACAGATGTAAATTTGTTACTTGTGTAGTTCCAGTAAGTCCTCTGCAGATTTCCAATTACTATGACTTATTTTCTAGACACACCTGGAAATATAGTAATGTATTTATCCATTTAATTTATCTCTTCTCTTATACAAAAACTATCTATGATTTACCTATATGATGGAGAAGCTGCTTAACATATAATTGAAGTTTATGATACTTGTATATTAAGATGAAAAATGAATTTTAAAAATTAATATCTTATCTGCTTATTTTTATTACATATGTTATTTATGTAAATAACCTATTGAATAGCTTCCATGGCTAAACTGTATCTGATACCGCTTTTTTCTTTGCTTCAAGGAATGGCGTGGGGACTCCTCGCTGAAACTTACTTACCCTCCATTAGCCCCTTCATTGCTCACACACTCCTGTCCTGCTTTACTTGACTCGTTTGTTTACGTTACATTGATCGCCATCTCAGGAACTGTATCATTTTCTAACTATGAATAGTCATATTAGTTAAATACAAATTGATAGTTTATTTTGTGTATTGCTAACATGTACGTTCGATGAAGCCAGGGTTTTTTGTGTATATGCTAAGTGCCTACCATAGCACTTAGTTCACAGTAGAAAATAAATGTTGAATGCATGAAGTCTGTCCAGAAAGTATCCAGCCATGTATATGAAATAGAGACATTTGTTGAAGAAGAAACAAGAAACATTGTACAAAGGACAATGACTCCTCAGTCCCCTTCAAAGTAGACACCTTGGGACCTCACACAGTTCTCCCAATTGCCAGAAGCTACCACATTGTATTTTCCTGTATCTCATCGACAGTCTGAAATTTCTTTACTCTCAAAGGTGATTTTAGTTTTAGGAAAAGCCAGAAGTCACAGGACACCAATATGGGCTGTAGGGGCACTGAGTCACCTGCGTGACTTGATGTTTCACCAGAAAGCTCTGCATGACTGGACTACCCGGCTGGCAACGGGCAGGTTAAGAGACTTCTGGTCAAGATGGAAGTGTAGGGAAACATGCTTTACCTCTGTGCACAACTACAGCAAAAATTACAACTAAACTACAAAACAAACATCACCCAGATTCATCAGAAAATCTAGCTGTATGAAAGTCCGACCACCAAGGACTTAAAGAAACCACATTCATCCAGATGGGTGTCTTTTCTACAGGAGGCCATGCTAGTAAGACAGGGAGTCAAACCTGTTCTACCTGATACACAGAAAGAAACACAGGTAGACCGCCAAATTGAGGAGACAAATAAATATGGCCCAAATGAAAGAGCAGAACAAAACCCCAGGAAAAGACCTAAATGAAATGGAGGAAGCAATCTGTCAGATGCAGAGTTTAAAACACTGGTTATCAGGATGCTCAAAGAACTCATTGAATACTGCAACAGCATAAAAAAGACCCAGGCAGAAATGACAGTTACATTAAGAGAAATAAAGAAAAATCCAGAGGGAATCAGCGGTGGAGGCAATGAAGCCAATATTCACATCAACAATTGGGAACATAAGGGAGAAAAAAGCATTCAGTCAGAACAGCAAGAAGAAAAAAGAAAAAAAAAAAGCCCCACCAAGAATAGAATAAGGAGGCTCTGGGACATCTCCAAACATACCAACATCTAAATGATAGGGGTGCCAGAAGGAGAAGAGGAAGAGCAAGAAATTGAAAACTCAATTGAAAAAATAATGAAAGAAAACTTTTATTTGGTGAAAGAAATAGACATACAAGTCCAGGAAGCACAGAAACTCCCAAAGAAGTTGGACCCAAAGAGGATTGCACCAAGACACATCATAATTAAAATGCCAAAGGTTAAAGATAAAGGGAGAAACTTAAAAGCAGCAAGAGAAAGGAAAAGAGTTACCTACAAAGGAGTTCCCATGAGACTGTTGGCTGATTTCTCAAAAGATACTTTGCAGGCTAGAAGGGACTCAAGAAGTATTCAAAGTGATGAAAAGCAAGGACCTACAACCTACATTACTCGACCCAGCAAAGTTATCATTTAGAATGGAAGGGCAGGTAAAGTGCTTCCCAGACAAGTTAAAACTAAAGGAGTTCTTCATCACCAAGCCCTTATTATATTAAATGTGAAAAGGAATTAAATAAGAAAGAGAAAATCAAGGCTATGAACATTAAAGTGGCAATAAATTCACAACTGTCTACAACTGAATCTAAAAAACAAAGCAAGCAAGTAGAGCAGGAACAGAATCACGGAAATGAAGATCTTTTGGAGGGTTGTCAACTGGGTGGAGGACGGGGGAGGATGGGGGAAAAGGTGCAGAGATTAAGAAGTGCAAATTGGTAGGTACAAAATAGTTGGAGAGGTAAAGAATAGTCTAAGGAATGGAGAGGCCAAAGAACTTATAGGCATGACCCATGGACATGAACTAAGGGAGGGGATTGCTGGAGGGAATGGGGGTACTGGGCAGAATGGGGCAAAGGGGGAAAAATGGGGACAACTGTAATAGCAAAATCAATAAAATATATTTTTTAAACATCTCTGCATGAGATGTGATGCATGAGCAGGTGCATTGTCACGATGCACCAGTCTCTAGCTGCCCATAGCTGTGGCCACTTTCCTTGTACTGCATCTCTCAACCGACAAAGAACATTGAGGTAGTACTCCTTATTAGTTGTTTGGCATGGAGGGGCGCACTCATGATGGACAGGACCTTCCCAATCAAAAAACACAGTTAACATGGTCGTGATCTCGTTGTGACTTTGCTGTGCCTTTTTTGGTCATGGAGAACCAGGCGACCTCCATTGGGACAACTGGGTCTTCGTTTCTGGATCACAGCCATAGCCCCATGATTCGTCTCTGATTATGACCTTCTTGAGGAAATCTGGTTCATTGGTAGTGGTTGAATCAAGTGACTAGCAACTGCCTGATGTTCCTTCTGCCCTGGTTGCAGAAGCTGCAAAACAAATTTGCCATGACAGGTTTCATGCAAAGATCCTGTGTCAAAATCTCAGACACAGAAGTGTTTGGAATCCCCAGGTCAGCTTCTAGTTCTCACACTGTCATTTACTGATCTTTGTCGATTGTAGCCCGTATAGGTGTTCTGTGTGTTGCAGGCCTTCCAGAACATGGATCACTTTCAACCGTCTTTGAAGAAGCATTTGGCCACACATATATTTGCACTGCACTCTTATAATGTTCTTAAAAGCCTTCTGAATCATCTGAATGGTTTCTGTGGAGGAATGTTCAGGCTTAATGCAAAACTTGATGCGGATTCGTTGCTCTACCCACTCAGTCATTTTGAATGCGATGACCACACAGTACACATGCTCACTCAGTGGCATCTGCCGCCCCACTGACTAGTACAGTGAAGTTGTCATTTTTCACACATATGCATTCCAGTCCACTCTCCTTGGCTGCCAGGTTACATTGATATTGTGCAGACCATTCTCATTATACTAAAAATGGCTGGAATCTTTCCAGACAGGCCTTGCATATACATTCTTCTTCAACTCCTCATGCGTGAGGTGTACATCATAGATTGTTTTTGAAAGTTTCATTTCCACTTCCTGTGTCTTCTTCTTTCCCTTTTTACCTCTGCAGAATCCAGGAGTGCCTAAGGACACTCCTTTTGCTTTATGCCTCCTCTGTTTTTCATTATGGCACCCCCATGTTTGTTTCACCCCCACGGTCCCTTGTTGGAGAAGGCTAGAGGGGAGTTGGGTGAAAGGCAAGGGAGAGGAGTAATAATCCCGTCTTGCTGTTGTGGTAATAAGGAGAACAATGTGAGGAAATTTCACCCCAGTCCTCTAAAGAAGGAGAACTTGACCTAGTGTGGTTAGTATGAACCTTCTCATCAGCAGTCTCAGCAAATGACAGGCAGGCCCTTTCAGGAAATTTTCAGGTTAGGGAAGTGCTCCGAGGCATCCTGAAGCCTAAAGGCAGACCAGGTTTTAACACCAGTTGTAATATGTGAATGGCTGTTTTGTTTTGTTTTAATAATTGTGTGTGTGTCCCCTGTATCTTTGCCTGTTTGAAGTAAAAATCTTTGTAAAATCTCTAACTCTCAAAGCTCAGATTTAGGGATGGGTGCGCACCTTGGATGAGAACCGTATGCTCATTCTCCCGAGACTTAGGGTTGGAGAAGAGAGTGCAACTTTAAGCAAAAGCAACAACTGATAGGGAGGAAAGACAAGCAAGTGTGCCAATTTCCAGGCCCTGTTCTTAAAAAAAAAAAAAAGTAGTAAAGAGAAGCATTCAGGGCTAAAAATTTGCTCTGGGGCCAAGCCAGTACCTTTATAAAACATAAGGGTGGAGTGAGTGGAAAAGAGAATAAAACCAAGTGCTCCTGAGAATATTCACCAATTTTCTCTTCATTTGGCACCTCTAACACCAACCTTCCATCATTTCATACGTGACTTTCCATTCCCCTCCTGCTCTGCTTTCCTGTCTCCAGCCTTTGGCCCTAGCTTGCCTCCTGTCCCTACTGCTAGTACCAGTAAGCGATGACTACTCACTAATGGGTCCTTGCTCTCTTTGACCCCTGTGTTGAGTGGACGGACAATCCTTTCAAGCACCAAAATTAAACCTGCAAAGGCAATTTTAGGAACATTCTTACAAATGGTGTTTCCTTTTGTTCTAGCAGTACTTCAAGATAAACCTATGAGTGAATTGTTTCTAGGTTGCAAAATTTATTCCAAGAAAAAAAAGAGAGACTCGGAGTTTCATTTTTGGAACTCATCTTGCTTGTCCTTAAGTTAGAAACTGCTTGTATGACCTAACACCTATTCCTGCTGGTCTGTGAGATACATGATACCTTCCCCCTTTCATAATTTATTGCTTCAACAGCAGACTTTTGTTCGAGCACTGCTGCTAAGGGACAAAGAAAACACCCACTTTGTTGAACATTTGTGTTTAAAGTGAGTACATTGCACTAAATCACTCTGGGCCCATGGGAACATCTCTAACCCAAATTATAACCATATCTATGATGGAATCAGGCCCTGAAGCTTTTTTCCTTTGTAATATTTTTCTGAGTGTGTTGATTCCTGTGGAATTTGCAAATGTTCTCTTCCTGCCTCTGCTCCCCCAACCCCCACACTGCCTGAACAAATGAGTCTAATCAAGGTTTTCTTACTATGGATTTCCACAGTACATACTATATGATGGTCCCTGTATACAGCTTTGTTACTGCTTTTTAAATTATCTCTTTTTTCTGCTTGTCATTAAATCTCTATATGATGAAACTTTCAAAATATATTTTGAATAAATGAATGAATGAACAAATCAACAGTCTGATATTTTTAAAGATTTATTTTTAAAATTTATTTATTTTTAGATAGGGGAAGGGAGGGAGAAAGAGAGGGAGAGGAACATCAACATGTGGTTTCCTTTTGCGCACCTCCTTACTGGGGACCTGGCCTGCAACCCAGGCATGTGCCCTGACTAGGAATCAAACCGGCAACCCTTTGGTCCTCAGGTCGGCATCCAGTCCACTGAGCCACATCAGCCAGGGCAACAGTCTGATTTAGTTAACATTCACTGATTAGGTCAGGCTTTGGCCCCTGCCTGTATCTCAGCTTAGGGGATCCCCCACAGTGATTGCACACCATCCAACTTGTGTTTCTGCTTCAAGAAATTGCATAATAATTTGTCATCCACGTTGGACAGTTCCTGTAAATAGCAAGGAATAAATGAGCAAATCTCAATATAGGTTTAAAGTTTAATTATTGGTGGTTAATGCCTTTAATTTTCGTTAGGTGTTTTTCAGTTCTTAATTATGCTTGTTTTAAATCATACTGTTATCTTATATGATGAGGGAAATATTTTAAAGAGATTTGACAGCAATCCTAGAAAATTAATATAGGCCGATCAGCACAGTATCTATTTTCACGGGGAGGGAGGGAGGAAGAGGGCAAAGTTTCTTTTTAAAATAATTTAACTCTGGTACCTCTGTACCATGGAGCCAAACACTGAAGAGCATGGGCTTGGGTATTGGACGATTTACAAGACTGGGGTTCAAGCCTTCCGTGTTTTGTTCCCATGACAGACCTTGCTCACATTGCTCAATCCTCATCCTTCATCTGCAATTGTGTTACGGTATTTCCTACTGTTGTAGCACAGATTAAATAAAGTGCCTAGACACTTGACATATAATCAGAAAAATGGGAGAGTTTGTTGGCTATTAATTTTATTCCATTTCTAATTATTCACTGGCTACACCTTTGTGGGGACATACCTACCTATACTCACTAGTGAACATTTTCGTAAAGAGGAGTGGGTCTGGGGCACAAGACTAACTCAAGGAAAGCCCTGTACAAGTTGTATTAGGCAGGGATCCCCAGAGACATTAATAAAGTGCGTATACATATGTGTACTATAAATATACACAGTATCTATATATGTGTATACTTTATACATGTATGTGCAGACATGTATATATATACATATATATATATATATACATATACATGTGTACACACACGTCAGCTCACTCATGTAATTAAGAAGATTGAGAAGTCCCACAGTCCGCCCCTGCAAGCTAAAGACTCAGGAAGGCTGGTGGTAAAGTTGGAAGGACAGAGAGACTGGTGTAAATTCCAGTGTGAGCCTGAAAGTCTGAGAACCAGGAGGTCTCACAGAAGAAGATCAGTGTCCCCAGCTCTGAGGGAGAGAGAAAGCTAATCCTCCCTTCCCCCTTTTTGATCTATTCAGGCCCTCTACAGATTGGATGGTGACCACCCACACTGGGGAAGGTAATTTGCTTTACTCAGTCAACGGAATAAAATGCTAATCTCTTCCAGAAACATTCTCACAGACACATTCAGAAATAACGTTTAACCAGACATCGCTGGTCAACTTATGTGAAGTTGACATGTAAAATTAGCAATCACCCAAGCATATTGGTTACTATGTGTTTCTTGGTGAAGTTGGTTGGCATTGGAGGCTATACTTTAAGTTTGAAGCAAATACAAGATGTTTATTGGGGTAGACATGTATAAAGGAGGAAAGAGAGAAACTTGTTGATATAGACAATGAAGACGCTCTGCAGATATGAACCAGAGAGAGGGGGCAATTATTAATACTTTAACTGAAAACAGGGACCAGTGTGGGGTAAGGAGAAGACAGTGTGATCAAAAGCCTGGCAAACTCCTGAATAAGAATCCCGTCTTGAGACTTGTCAGCTATATTATCAAGGGTGGGTTGTGTAGCCTCTCTCCCGGATGTTTTAATATCTCTAAAGTAAAATGTAATAATATTTTATGTTGTTAATTATAAGAATGAAAAGAAATAATATGGAAAACACTATCATGAAGGCATCTGGTACTAAGTGTCTTCCTGTTAAGTACTGTTTTTAACTCGGAAAGTGTATTCACACCTATAATTATTTTTAAGACATGTAGAGGAAAATATAGCCATAATTATATATTCAGAAGACAGGTATAAAGTGAATTATGCATATATTAACATACAGTGTAGTTCTGTGAATTCCAGACCCAACAACAATTAACTACATAGATTTGTTGAATAACCATTCTGATTTTGGGGGTCCTTACATGTAAAATTGGGATCATACTCTTATGGGTTTATTGTGAGAATTACATAAGATAGTAATGATGAAGCATCTTGTTCTGGACCTGTCACAGAATACAAGTGGACTTATATAGGATAAAAGAGTTTATTTAGATGTCAAGTTCTAACACAGGAGAAGTACGTTTGTAACTAGTGCTCCATTTGAGACCTCATATATTTTGAAGACATGGCATTATAGTGAGAATATATTACTTTCGTTAGACCCCAAACAAAAACTAATTTTAAAATTAAAAAAAATAAGAGCTACAAGGTGTTCATTTCCTCCTAGTATTGATAAGTTGATAACATTTTTGGTAATGTGTAAAATATTTTTAAAATCATTTTGATCAGATGCCTACTGTTCCATATTTGACAGGTTAGAATAAAAAAATTCTCTTTATGAAGTGGGGGCCATTCTACTGAATTTAGTTGTCAGAGTCTACAGGTCTGTGTCAAAACAGTGCTACCAAAGAGGAGGCTTAACTGTATTTCCTGAAACCTGATGGGCAGTTATGTGACATTAGAAATTAGTTCACACCCAATAACCGCATGGGTATGTCCTCTTCTCCATTTCCATTTCCATTCTTCACACACACAAAAAGTACGGAGTGGGAAAACTACTTGCTTACTATGCTTTCCAGTGCAATTTAACCTTTTCAAGAAGGGACATCTTTTTATGTTGCTCACAGTACCTATTGTATACAATAATCATGTGTAATGACTTAGTAGTAGTTTAAAATAAGTATCCAATTAAATTATGCTTTTTGTTGCACACGCATTATTCTAATAAGTTAAGGTTATGTGGTTTAAGTAAAAAAGTAACTACATTCACTTCCTCTACTTGTGCTCTCCTACCCAATGCCATCTTTGTAAAAATATCATTTTAGCTATTAAATTGAAATTAATAAAATTAAACTAATTTTAAAAGAAAGGGAGAGAAAAAAGTTAAGTATATAATTTGAGGGGGGAAATGTGAGTAGAAAGAATTCTTTTGCTTGGTCCTCAAATATAAAGTCTATTGCCCTAGGGTGATCAGAAAGTCACAGAAATGCTGGGTAAGACCAGAAAGTATGTAAAATTTTGTCGCTGGCATCTCCTTTGGAGGTCAGATTCAATCACTTATACCTCCCTGAATCTTTTTTCTGAGATGACAATCCTATTTCTATTTCACTTGGTAATTCCTGTGAGTTTCCTCCCTCTTTCTAGGTATTTGAGGATTGAGATGATTAATTAAATGTGTTTTTTTTCTTTTTAAATATAAAACACTACTAACGTCGTCGTTCTTTTGGGCAAAGTGAAAACTCTGACCACTCTGATGTCTAATAAGGGCTTAATCTCAGAGTCCCAATTTCATCCACCCATTACTCTCTTAAATTATGTAATTTTAATTAAATATTTTAATTGCAACTTTTATACTTGGCAATTGCCTACTCTGCTTATCACTGAAAACCAGACAACTCATACTTTGTAGTCATTCAAATGTAATTAAAAGAAGTTTTCCTTAAAGTTCTCTGTGAAAGCCGTACTTTATGTTCCTTATTTTATGACCTTATATAGTTAAAACAAGACAATACATGCTACATTTTATCAATTGGGAAGAGGGTGGTTTGTAGATGAGAGGAAACCCAAAATAACATTAGCTTAAACTAGTGATTAAATACCAGTGTGCCATAAGAATTTTTAAGAGATGCAACACCTGACTACTTTGTCAGTGGCACTGACCTCTTTTCCCTTAGATTGTCAAATAAAGAAATGACAGCAGCCGACACATTAGTGGTCTGGTGTGAGTGAATCAAAATTACACCTATTATTTTGGCTGATCAGCGAAAATATTTTTGGTGTGTCGCAGAATTTTAGCAATTAGTTTATGTGTGCCATGAGATGAAAAAGGCTGAAAGTCACTGGATTAAACTAGTTACAATGACATTTTCTGTCTGACAGAAAGAAGTCCGAGGTATGCCAGCCCAGGGTTGTGGGGCAGTTTCATGAAGGGCTCAGTTTCCTGGGCTCCTTTTTGTTTGCTCTCCACCATGGTCAGAACAGGACTTACATGCCTTACAAGGACTTAAACACCTCAGAGATACACAGACCACTCTCCTTTCATCTAATTGGACAGAGTCTAGTCACACGACCAAGCCCAGTACCTGATCGATGATAGTTTTTTGTATGTGTTCAGGGGTGAGTGCAAATTAGGCATTTAATTCCTAAACTGTTGTGTTACTCTAACCCTTGGAATTACTGCATGTGATTCAAGTGTTAGTAACATTTTATTTACAGTGTCTGTTTTTAAAAAGGACTATGAATTTGATTCCATTTACTGCAGGTATAGTCACTTGAAATTTTTGCCTGTTATCTCATTTATCAAGCAAGATTTGGGGGCACTTGTGTGTTATGAGTATAAGATGCTATTAATTATTCTGTTCCATAGTAGAAATTAAAAATTTATTTTTTCAGTTATCGGGTTATAAACATAGCCTAAAACTAAACATGAATCTTGAGAAAACAGAGAAAACATAACTGTAATGTCACTTTACAGTAAAATTATATAAAATCTCATTATTAGAGTCATTAGCAAAATTAGCCAATTAGGAAATTTGAATTAATGGGAAGTTCAAATATGTCTGCAAACCAATGCTAATTAATTTCACATGTAAAAATATTGAACATCTAAAATGTATAATATTCTATCTCTGAGGAAAAAAAAATCTTACTTTTAAAGTACCTGCGTGTATTAAAAGATAATAAAACAAACAAAATTTAGAATAAAAATCTCATTTAAGATGAAGATGGTATTTTGTTGGTAATTGGACCCTAAGGATTATAAATTGTTTTGTGAACCATCCCCTGTGCTATCTGATTTATTTTGATTACTACGTATTTTTGCCCAAGAAATAGCCAAACTATTTATTACTGAAGTATTCTCAATAATATAATCGTAATTTTAAGTTGTCTTAGCTTTTGTTTCCAAATGCTTTCTAGATAGATGGCCATTCAATTTCAATGAAACCTGCTGTTACTGCTACTGGGAGCTAAAACGGTTATCCTCTGTAACTGGGAGTTCTCATACGCATAGCTTGACCTGTCTGGGACTCCATTCCTGTGTTCTTCACTTCTCTACGAACTTCACCACACTTCTTCACCTGGGGAAGGTGTACGCTCCGTGTGTTCTCAAAACACTTTATGCTTTATTTACACTCTATTGTGATTCTTTGCCTGTCTGTCTTCACTGTGAGGCAATTTATTCAAAAGAATACTTATTCATTGTTTGGTGACTGTGGTCTCAATGTTTAATATGTTGTAGTGGTGCCACATGTTATGCATTAATGAAATCAAAAAAGAAACCAAGCTCGTATCTTTTAGCGGTTCCATAGTTTTCAGGGAGCATCGCTCTGTGTAAACCACACCCCATGGCACCTGTGTTCTACGTAAATGCTTAGTTACCGCACTGCTTACTCTTGCAAAGTATGCTCTTCATCTGCTCATGTGCTTTATTAATACCTTTTGAATATCTCAGATTTTGACCATTTTTAAAGATGTTTCTTAGAACCTGAGGCAAAGGTAGCTTCCCTTGAAGATGTGTGTGCTTTAACGGTACTGTATAGAAGGCAGTCTTGTTGTAGAGACTCTGACAGCTTCCCCACGTGTGCTGGCAGTGGTGCGGAAGGGCATACTTTTTCAGAAAATTGTATTTTTTTATGAAAACAGAAATGATGATGGATTAGAATTATATGGAAAATTACTTAATCCCTATAGTTCATTTTCTTCTTTATTCTTTCCATAGTTCATGTATGTGATTGACAGGGACATGAGAACCTTATCTCTTGTAATAAGGCAACTTTACATGATGTGGATAAAATTATTTCCCATTAGATTCTTGCTTGATGGTATATTAAAATGTGTCCTTGTTTTTAACACTGTGCACATAGAAACCAGAAGATTATACTGATACGATCAGCACGTAAACAATCTGTGTCATCGACCTAAAGTGGTCATTTAGTATGAGGGATCCATGGAAGTAGCAACCCTGCGCATATTGATGAGACTGCCGGGCTCGAATTACGCACCTTTCTTACCAGGCGGGCGACCTTCGCTGTGTGGCTGAAATTTTTCTTGCCCAAGATTTGTCATCCGTAAAAGGGGGCCAGTAAGAATAACCTACCTCATAAGATTATTGTCGAGTAATAAGTAAGTTAACATATATAAAGTGCAGGATGCATTGTACATGCTGAATAAGTTTAGCTATTATTATTATTACTACCACCGTAACTATTGTGATGTGGAGGGTTTCTGCCCCTCCCTCATAGCGTCAGTGAAATCAAGACTGGGTTCTGTAAAGGTAGGAAAGGGCAGTGACAGAAGGCTGGTTGATTCCTTTTCACAGCAGCAGTGCAAGTTAGCATTACACAAAATCCGAAGACTTTTAGAGTAAAAGCAAACGTAACCTAATATGCTTGTGTGTAAAATTTCACTTTTTCTTCTAGAAAGAGCGTGAAATTTAGTATCAGAGAACTTGTTCCCGTCCTCACTTTGCCTTCTTAGGGACCATAAAACCTAGGGTTGGTTGGTAAATTCTCTGTGGACCCTTCCTCCTCTGCAACATGGGGCTGAAGATAACACTTTTTATTGCTGCCAACTGCTGTTTGCTTTTCGAGCCCTTGCCAGCGCCACTCTGACTCTGTGAACCTCTGCCATTCCTGAGCTGGAGTAGTCCAGTCCTCCGTCCTCTATTACAGCAATTTTCTATACCATTTTTTTATCTTGTCTCCACCAGTACATTGCACATCGTAGGCACGTGCATCTCTGTCTCGTTCACATTTGCAGCATCATTACTAGGGGATAGCTGTGATGCTTAATGAAATCCTTGGCCACTGGAAATCAGTCACAGAGCCATCTCAGTCGGTTGGACTCACGCCTTTGCTAAGTTTTTTCATGTGATGCAGAGGATGATACTCCAGTTTACAAGCTACAGTGTGTAATTCTGCAGCCTCCCCGCTGCATACCTCTGGGTGACTACATTCCTTCAAAGAATAGGAAGACCACACACGATTGTCTAGGCCTGGCTGTCATTCCAATTGCTCTTTTCTCTTTGTTGTATATTATTTATTTATTTATTTATTTATTTTGTTGTTCCAGTACAGTTGTCTCCATTTACCCACCGCCACTCTCCCAGACCCCAGCCATCCCCGCCTCCCACCCTCGATCCTACTTCCTTGTATATTTTATGAATTAGGAAAATGACCGGCATATGATACGTCAGTACTGGGGAGCCCATGAGGCCGAAGGCATACATCAGTTTTCAGGGTTTATGGGCTTCAGGCACTTGTCAGAGAGATGTGCTCATCTCCTGCTCTTTCTGTGCAGCCTGACCGCATGTTTGCCCTTTAGGAATGTAATTACTGGAGACTAATTAGTGGGCTATTGCAGTTATTTAGGTGACAGGAAAGATAAAAAGGGCTCAGACAGCCATAAAGATGAACCTTCAGGGGCAGAATCAAGAATCTTAGAAAATGAGACCGGGTAGGCTGAGGACAGATGAGAAGTCGAGTGATAACCAGGTTTCTGATTTTAGCAACTGGAGTCAGTGATGGTGCTGAGTGTTGAGGGGATTTTTTTCTTCTTTCTTTATTTTATTGTTTAGTTTTCAGTGGGGGTTACTGTTTTTAATATTTGAATGTATTGATTTTGAAATTCCACTGAGCAACTAAGTTGCCGTAGCTCGGTAAACGGTTTAAAACAGACCTGGATGTCAGAAGGGAGAACCGGCAGCAGATGAGCTACATGGATGCATGATGTCATGTAGAGTCAATATTTATCCAGGAAGGAGAAAAAGACAAAGTCTCATGAAACATCAACTTCTTTTAAAGGATTAAGTAAATAAAGAGACACTTTCTCCATTTTCCATAGGATGGTCCCAGGGATGAAAGAGAACTAGGGCAGACTGGTTTTCCAGAAGCCAAGGAAATACCGAGTTTCAGGAAGGAAGATGAGTTCAGTAGTTATAGGCACTACAGTTGAATGGGTGGTCACATAGACATACTATTTTTAAGGTCTGATAACTAGTAGAAATTTCATTATGACATTCTTGGAATTCTGGAATAGAGCCCAAACTGGCTTTAGGGGTAAAAGGAACTTTAGTCATTGGACACGTACATCATGGACATTCTTAAGGGAAATCTGACTTTAAAGGGAAGAACAGTAACAAGCAGTAGTCAGAGGTAGACACAGGGCTGCGTAAAGGTGGTAGGGTTCCCCCCCTTTAAGCAAACAGGAACAAGGACATGTTTGTGATCTTCAGGCACAGAAAACTGTAATGCAGGAAGAGACGGAAGGTACTGCCTAAAGACAGGCTCACGGAAGGATTTTAATTCCTGAAAATGGTAGAAAGAACAGATTAAATATCTGGGTGGTGGATTTCCTCTGGTTTCATTATCCTTGTATCAAAGGAAAAGCACCTCTTTATCTGAATCTCAAAGGACAGTGATGAAGACTATTAAGTTTGTAGATAAATTTCTAAAATGAGATAATGTGTATGAGTTTAGTTAACTGGAAAGCATTTTGTCAATAAAACTATTGATAAAGAATATTGTTTCTTTTTTGAAATGCATGTGTGTTTCTTTTCTTTATCAATTTTATTTGCTTTTAAAGGCAATTGAACATTTTCACAAACTCTTGAGTTCTGCAGAAAACATTGTTCTTCTTTCTTCCCAGCAACTGAAAAGTATCTTTAACAGCAAAGTATATGAATTTCATGATCACATTAGTTGTTGCTCAAAAATTTTAATACACATGTACATTTATGTATAGGTGTAAGTGAGGTTCAGGTATTTTGGAATGGTTTGATCTATTCAAATGATTTTAACAAATGGTATTAGAAATAATGAGGTTAATTTACACTAATGACAAGAGTGAGCAACCTTTAATTTCAAAATGATTTGCTTTTGATATTTTTAATGGTGCCCATTAAATAATAAACTGAGCATTTAATAATTGCCAAATGATAAGCTTTTATCAGTAACCTTCTCATTTCTCAAAGCTCCATTTTACCAGCCTTTCAAAGGCTTCAGCCGCTGGCAAGTAGAATCTGCAATTTGAGGATGATAACAGCAGTACTCAGGCCCCAAAGAGGTGCCAAATGTCTGTAAGATACTTGCTGATTACAAGAGAATAGGGACAGGCTAAAAGGCCCTCTGTGAGAGTCTTTTGAACTTAGTCCAATTCCCTGACACTGTATTTTCACAGATACAATTATATTTAATTCTGAAATAGGTCCTGAGGACGGGGTCTGGAACGGCTGGGGTGATCCTTGAGGCTCCTGCCTAAGAGCCTCCTGGGGGGAGGGGCATGGGGTCTGAGGGTCTGTAGTGGACTGAAATGTGTGTGCCCTGTTGTGAAATTTGAGCTTCTTTGACCAAATCCAAACGAGGAGACATCAGTGTAGATAGTGTTCAGTCTTTTCTTTTGTGTCTTTATGGCATCAGATTAAATTCTGACTCTCTTTATCCTATTGACCTAGATTACTTTTGCCTTTTGGGTGAGAGAGGCACCATATCTATCTATGTATCTATGTATCTAAGTACCTATCTATCTATCTATCTATCTCTGTACTTATATATGTATATATACGTATATACTTATGTAGAGAGAGATACATGTATATATATTTAACTTAGACAACTTTCCTTTCCGAAGTAAAATGTTCATGCTGCAAGAGAAATCCAGGTGGTTTGGAATTCCAGCGGGAGAGAAAAGACTGCTGCAAAGGGGAAAGTGCAGTGAGGGTTTTTAAAAGTACTTCTGAATACTTTCTAATACAACATAAATGCAACTGATACCTGTCCAATATTTTTTCTCCCGAGGAATAATTTCCTTCTATTTAGAATTTGTTTTTATAGTATCAGGTCAACATTTTTATGGCCCCTTAACCATTTTTATTTTTGAAATATTAAATTTAAATGTGTGGTTTTATGTGCAGTAATACAGCCATATCTCCAAATTTCTATTTTCCTCACGCAGGGGGTTACTTCTGCAGGAGAGCGGCAGGTTTGCAGAAGCGTTACATTATTATAAATTGGCGATTGGGAGCAGGCCTACACTAGCTTGTAAGTAAGAGGCAAGTTTTTCTTTTTAAATACCTCTTTGCTTCTTTATTCATGAAAATTATGTTGGTGACTTACAACCTTACAGAGAAAAAAAATGTGGTTGGTACTCCTCTTTTTGATCAGTTGCCAATCAGATTGTAAGCTTCGAAAATCTTTTCTCTCAATTTAATCATATTTTGATATCAGTTTATTATTTTAATATATTAAGATAAGTACAACTTTTATTCATCTAGATTTTAAGCTCGAAATATTTTGAAATTTTAAAGATTTTTGTGGGGGTGGGTGGGGTGAAGGAAGTTGGTGGCAGGGAAATGGAGACAACTGTACATGAACAATAAAATAAAAATCCAAAAAGAAAGATTGTTTTCTTTCTTTTGGGGGGAGAGAGGGGAAGGAGGGGGGAGAAAGAGAGGGAGAGAAACATTGATTGGTTGCCTCTCATATGTACCTGGACCAGGCACTGAACCCACAACCCAGGCATGTGCCCTGACCAGGAATTGAACTGGTGACCTTTCCCTTTGTAGAAACAATGCCCAACCAACTGAGCCACACTGGTCTGGGCATCAAAATATATTGAACTTTTTGAGGACAGAGACTATTCCATATAGTTTCCAGTGCTACCTGCACTTCTTACTACGTTAATTGTTCCCATGTACGTTTGTTTGTGCCTTAAGTATTTCTTCTTTTTCTTAAAATTGGAAATAATCCATAGAAAGTTAGTTGAAGTAAAGATAACAGTGTATCCACAGTGCACATCATCTTCTCATATTTATATTTCCACCCTGCTCCTCAGCTGCATATTTAAACACCGGCATTATTCTAATGAACCAAGGAAGGACAGAAGAAGCCCGACGCACATTCCTGAAGTGTTCTGAGATCCCTGATGAAAACCTAAAGGACCCTCACGCGCATAAGAGCTCGGTTACCAGCTGTCTGTACAACCTGGGGAAGCTCTACCATGAGCAGGGTCGCTATGAGGTCAGACCTCTCTCCCCTCTCCCCTTTTCCTCCCCCCTTGTTCTCATCCAGTCTCAGTGTTTTCTACCCATGTTCTCATCATGGGGACACTGTGATCATTTAAGAAGTTAATGTGTGTCTTTAAGAGTTTCACAGTGAAATTCATTTGGAGGAAACTGCTAAAGAATCTGAGCAGATTTCTCTACTGTGAATTTCTCAGAGCAGGAAGGGGGAATAAGAACCATCATGTCACAAGTTTATTTGTTTATCTCAGATTTTATGATCCAAGACACATTGTTATTGTTACCTTACACCCAGTGTTTAATGTTAAAAATACATTGCACTCTGAGTATTAAGATCATGTAAATCCTACCCATTTCTTTTAGTTCATTTAAAGTAATAATTAAATGAAATTGTTTTTTTTTTAATTGGGAAGAGGAGAGGAGTGATGGAGGCAGGACTGTGTAGGGGCAATGGGAGGCTGCGCAGTCTCGCCCTGCCTTTCTCCTGCAGAATTCGCATCCCCAGGGTCTCTTCCCTCCTGTTCAGCGTCTTTCCTCCTCTCTCTCAGACCACACGCTTGCATGCTCTTTCAGGTCATCTCAATAATGCAATACAGAGATAAAGATACAACTTTAAAAATAATTGCATTTAATAATCTGAAGGTGTGTCAGTATCTAGATACGTTATTTGATATTTTATTTAGATCCTAGTTGGTGGCCAGACTTAAAGTAAGTATAGATTTTACACGACTACAGGTGAATTCCAAATAGAAATTTTTCTAGTGTTTTAATGGAATAATGGGTGTGAGCTAAAATTTTATATTAAAATAAAAGAGCTTGGTGACATTCACCTACTTGTTAAACTAAGTTTTTATCTGGCTGTGTTCACTGAATGGGTCGAGTACTTTTATTCATGTAATCGAGGCAGTACGATACCAAAGGACACCTTAATTTTTCTCCTCCAATGAACCATTTGGAAATAGCAACGGAAGTTTTTAATTTTGGAAGCATGGTATTATTTCATTTTTGGTGAATGTTCTTGTGTTTCATCTATTATTTTTTGTTTGTTTCTTAATTTAGGAAGCCCTTAGTGTATATAAGGAAGCAATTCAGAAAATGCCAAGGCAGTTTCCCCCACAGAGCTTGTACAACATGATGGGTAAGTGAGACATTAATATTTCAATGGATATTTCAGGCACCTGTGGAGAAGTTAAAACCTGAGCTTCTATTAAATGGAATTTTAATTAGTTATATCATTCATCCTCCCCCCAGAAATCCTTATTCCCGATGGGGCGTCACAGCCCCATTTTTTACGAAGCACACTTGTTCTGTCGAGAACAAGTGGGTGCATTGTCATAGAGATTCTCCACAGGTTGTCCAGATCCCGGAGTTGCTGCAAGGGCTCACACAGCCTTCCGGGGGTTCAGTGTGAGCTCGACTCCAGGATTGGTAAAAGATGAATGAAGTGCACAGACTTTAGTGAATTTATCAAATTTATGATAATTTTAATCACATAATTTTCTTAATCAGAAGATCCTCCAGCAGGGGTGTCCCACCTGTGGCCCGCAGGCCGTATGCAGCGCAGGATGGCTGTGAACGTGGCCCAACACAAAATCGTGAAAATACTTAAAACATTATGAGATTTTTTTTGTGATAACATGTTGCAATGTATTTAATGTGTGGCCCAAGACAGCTCTTCTCCTTCCAGTGTAGCCCAGAGGTGCCAGTAGGTTGGACACCCCTGCTAAACATGCTATGATGTAGAGATGAGTAATTTTTTTTTTTTGCTTTTTCTGAAAATGTCTTTATTTATCCCTTTTTTGGGGGGGGAATAAAAATTGGTTAAATATATACATCCATAGAATGAAATATATACAGCTGTAAAATAATGCAAAATTTATTTAAAGGCATTTAGTGTATATTAAGCAGAAAATAGTTTTTTATAGAGATGGATATATAGTATAATGTTATTTTTATACAAAAATTATATGTGAGATGAATGATTTTTGATGCTCATAAAAGATGGGAATAACTGAGTCAATAAGTTTGATTTTCATTGATCAGGGCTTGGATCTCAATAGGTTTTTCAGACTTAGTATTTTAGAGTAAAAATAATACTGTGAAAAATGCAAATGTGCTACCATAATTCTTTCTTTTTCTACATTGGATATATTAGCTTAATTTTTTTTATTAGAAAGCATATAAGCTAGGGTTCTAAGTACAACAGGTCAAGAACTAGAATTTCTAATAAAATGCCTACCTATCACCTGCAGCTGATCTGTGACTGTAAATTGTTACCACGGCTATTTGATGGTGGAGAGAACTGAAAATCGCCTATTCAGTGTGTGACTCTTGCCAGGAGTCCCTAACGTTTAAGTTGTTCTGCTGATTGGTTAACTTCACTGTTTCCAGATAAGGGAGAGAAGAGAAGGGGTTGCTTTCATCCTCAAATCAAATTTTTTTCTCCAAAGCACAAATTACAAACTCAGATATTCTCTTTTTACTAAACTTGGTTAGGAGTTTAATATTTCTAGGCCTCCCTCATGCATATAAAAGAAATGAGACAACATGGTCTCAAGAATTATTTTATGCTTCTATATTCCATGATTTCAAAAAGTTGATACTAGCTGTATGGTTTGAGCCCACACATACACACACACACACAATCTTAAATCCTCCCACACTGTAGAGGACATGCCTGGCAAGGACACCCACTTTCTTTTTTCTCTAAGTGGCAGAAATTTAGGAAATAGTTCAGAGACAGAATGAGGTGTGGCTCAATAAACAGAAAAAATTAGGATTTGCAAGAGGTTAATATATTCACTGCATGTCTTGGAGCCGCCCTCCCCCCCATTAGTCAGTGCAGCAGTGGGATGATTGGATGCTTGTATTAAAAAGAACGTTGGAGTATGGCTAGTGGCTGCTGCTTTTTCTCTTTGCTATAATTACTAAAAGGTAAACTCCACCTTCATTAAATGTACTTTTGCCCTTAAACTCTTATAAATTAAAACCTTGCCTTGCGCTATCCGGCATTTTACCAGTGTATCTACCCAGATGAAATGTACACGTCCATAAAGTGTGTGCCTAGAGTGCTTACATTTAAAAGAATTAACGTTACTATATTAATACTGGAGGGTTATTTCTGTTGAAGTGAATACTAAACGGATCATTTTCTCTAGCTTTATCTAAAGAGGCACAATGATTTCAGTTTATAATTTTATTCTTTATGCTAATACTTGGGAAGGCCGTTATTCCCCATTTCCCTCAATTATGAAATAAGAAGTCTTTCTTTAAACTAGGAAAAGACTCTGAGATCCTTGGCAACAGACCGCATTTGGCATCTTTATTGTTAATAGGAAATGTTGCATTCAATATAGTTAGTGATTTCAGAAAATTCATTCAATTATTTTATGTAAATAAATTTGATTGAAAATTCAGCCGGTACCTCGGGATCTGTCTCTCATGGTTACGCAGATGCTGAGCACACACAGGCAGTGAAAGATAAGTGTGTCCCTGGGGTTATTGTTTAATCCTTTGTCTTATTTTCCATTATAGAAAGAGGTAGTCGCTTTGCCCAGATTCTGAAAAGCACTCTAGCAGTTTGCAAGGGGGAGAATCACAATATTATTTAAAATTGCAGATTTCTTCTTCTAATTATTGTGGCTGCATTCTGTCTAATTTTTGTGAAGATGTGTTATCTGACCCGGTTTTGTAGTTTCAATTGTTTATGAAACTATAATTTTCTCAGAGAGTGAATTCACCTCCTAATCAAATGGTTGAAATCCTCTGAGTGTTTGCTTTAACTCCTAATACATTTTGATTAGCCTCCATTTGACATGAAAAAAAATGGCCCAGGAGATAAGCTGCCTTATCAGTTCATCAGTTTCATTAGTCTGTCAGCATGTGCTGATTATCCTATCAAGTTTATCAACAGCCTTGAATGTGTTTTCTAATTCTCACATTTACATATTATTAGTGCCCTTCAGGGATCAGTGATGGATTATAATGTCTGGCTAGATTTAACCTGTAAGTATTCATTTTTCTCACGGCTCATTCATTTTCCCCTTATGACCACTACCCCCAAGCACTTGTGTGTATGTGTACAAACATTATTTTCTATCCTGTTTTCCTGTCGTTTGGGGGTTAAGAGAAATAAAGGAATATGTGTGAAAATACACAGTCATATGTGAATGTTATTATTACTTTAATAACTCCATCCACTGCAGTTGCTCTTTTTCTCTTTTTTAAAAAAACAATAGTTCTTTGCATTTTCCCTTCCTTGAACATTTTATGAAAAACGTGTATTCCTCTATTTTACATGCCAGTAGTTGACCTGCCCTGAACACCAAATAAGCAAGCATATTTTCCCATTTGTGTATTAATTTTAAAGAAGTTTGATCAATTTATTCCCCAATTTAAATATTTTTCTATATTTTACTCCAAGGTTGTTAACTTTTGCTCTATCAGTTCATAAGTAAATTTAAAAAAACTATTTAAAATATATTCTCATTATTCTCTGATTTCATAAGAGCAAGATGATTGAATAACAATAATTGAGAAATACCATCTCATTCAAAATTATGTGAACTGTAAACATACAATAAAAATAACATGAAGCAGCTACAAAATATTATGAACAAAAATTAAACTTTCACCTAGATGTTGTTTGCAATTAGCAAGGTATGAGAATACATGCAATATGTAGAGATCATATCCCAAAATAACATAAAATTGCTCCGAGTCGGTTGTGTGACTATTTCTGTGGGCGTCAGTTTTCTCTTAAGAGAATAGGTTGGATTAAGTGGAGATGCAGCATAGTGTGAAGTCAGCCCAGGTTCAGTTCATGGCTTCGGTACTTACTAGCTGAGTGCCTTTGGGCAAATCACTGAACTGAGGCCTCAGTTTTCCCACCCTTTAGATGGTTTGTAATAGTGGAGTCAGTTTAAGGATTGATTGGAAGAAGGAAAGTGAAGTTATTGGATCAAATGCCCAACCCAGGAAGCATTTCATAAGATTACCTTCCATTGTAATCATCATTTCTGCGGGTCTTTAAGCTCCAAATGCCAATGACTGTATTCTCTCTCAGTTCTTTTTGCATTTACCAGTGTAAGTATTATTTCTCCATGGGCAAGGCTTTGCACAGCGATGGCCTTGCAGTCACTGATGCAGCGGGGCTTCCACTGCGTTGTGTCCTGTCTAGAATTGCTGTGTTGTCTCTCCAAGTTTGTTTTCCTTTGTCCCTCAGTAACCAGGGTCAAAGTCATTCTTTGATCATTAACTATGTTAACCTAAAAAGAAAAGGCTTACTCAGTTAGTGCCCAATTAACTTAATCTCATTAATAGGGTACTCCTTCTGAATTAAAATTGTCATACTTAGGTTTGAGTTTCTTCCACTTCTCCTGTCATGGCACATTTTTCCTCTAGACTTAGTCGAAGTTATTTTTTATTCTTGCACCCAATATAGAAATTCTTTATTTGAATTTCTCTTTTATTCTCAAATTATAGGTGTATTTTCAGAATCACAGAATGTTGGTGATGGAAGACTTATATCTTAAAATCCTCCTAACATAATCTCTTTTATTTTGCAGTATAAAAGTGATATGTTCAGGATTACACAGTTTATATTAGAACCCGAAGTGTAGCTTTCCAACTTAAATCCCAGTGCTTTTCCTACTTAGGCCTTCTGTATTGCCCAACTGACATGTTTTTACTTTTCACTTTTCTTTACCCATTTAAAAGTCAGTGAAATAAATTAATTTTATTTATATATGTATATATAATGTGACACATATATTTCATAGATTTATTTTTACATATATATGTAACAAGAACCTCATCTTAACAAAAAGGAATAAAACAAAATTGTGGTTTTATCACAGACGCACTAAAAAAAACAGGGCATTATTTTTTTTAACCGTAGGATAATTGCTGTCCATCCTCAATTTTTCTGTCCTTTCTCTCTAATTATTTCCCTTAAAATGTCCATTTAAACATTACTTTTGAATAATCCTAAAAGATTATGCGAAACTAAATTAGGTTGTAACTTCTAATTACCTTTATCAGCTAGAGCCCTTTTAATCCCAAATGTCATTTTAAGCCTATTTACTATTTAAAATAAAATTATTCTGCTCTCTCAATGCAAAGTAATTGTTGGGTTTAATTATATAAGCAATTTGGGCCATTGCATCTTGGTAATAAATCCTGAGAACAAAGGGACATGATGTGTTGCATGAAGTAAGAGAGAACCCAGAGTTACTGCTTTGTCACTGCATTCTATAATCACTATGTTTAGAATCATTTTTGTGTGACAAATATCTTTTCAAAGTCACATATACCCCCACTCAGTACAAAAGTGATGGTGGTATGAAATGTAAATAGTCCCGAGGTTCCTGCTCTCAGAGAACGTTCTAGGAAATTTCACAGAAGCTCTGGAGTTTAGTGCCTTTCCTTGGTAAGTAAATGCCTATAAATAAAACGGAAAACTCTATTGCTTTAACCTTGAGAACATTTTGTCCATCATTATGCAGGCTGTACTATGTTGACCAGACCACACAAACCAAACCAAAACAAACAAACAAAAATCTCAAGTTTCCGTATTTCTAATGTGACACTAGTGTCACCATTTGCATACATACTTATCTTTTTCTGTTCTTTAAAAAATGTGTTTATTATGAGCAATGTGCCTTTACCTTAGGGAGAGATTACATACTTCTTCCCAGGGAATTGCGTGATAATGACCCACTGCTGCTTATTGCCTTGTTTGCCTTTATTTTGATGATACTGTTTTGAATCTCTTATCCCTGATAATTTCTAGTTAGTTTGTTTTTTTTAATACACATTCTGTAACTCATGAAATCCTAACTTAGGCCCTGACTGGTGTGGCTCAGTGGGTTGGGTGTCGTCTTGCAAAACTAAAGTTGGCCTGTTCAATTCCCAGTCAGGGCCCAGGCCTGGGTTTGGGTTCATTCCCTGGTTGGGGAGCATATGAGATGCAGCCAATCCATGTTTCTTTCTCACATCAGAGTTCCTCTCCTTCTCTTTCTCCCTCCCTTCCCCTGTCTCTAAAAATGAGTGAATGAACGAATGAATGAATGAATTCCTAGCTTGGTATTGGAAAATACATTTTCCTTCATTGGCCTTCAAAGAGCAAATATTTTACTTAGGTTTGAAATAGAAAAGATACTTTCTCCTATTTTGTAATAAGAAGGGAGAAATATTGATTTAATTTGCAGTTTCATGAAAGTAGCTCTTTAATTGTGGGAGATTGCCCCAACTTTATTAAGCTATTCAGAGAGAACGGGGAAAGAACCTTTGAGAGGAAACACAGTGAATTTATTAGAGCAATTTTTGGAGTTAAAAACTTGTCCATCCAAGTTTTAGAATTGCATTTTTTGAGAAAGAAAACTGTGGAATGGAAGAACGAAGCGTTATAAATGGCTACCAGCGGTATTTAGGTTCCTCACTGCTGTTGCGTAGCGCTCTCTGGTACTGCCACTACTACTACTCCGGTGAGAACAGTGACAGACAAGATGTCAAATGTACCTCCTGAAGACGAAATGAAAAGTTCTCACTTGTAAATTTATCCTAACTCTACCTGAAGTATGTCCACTATATGCTGAGTTTTGTTGGTAGAGTGGCTATAAAAGAATCCTATTTCCTTCTCAGCCTTCTGTATGGCTGGGTTTTTCAGCTGAATCGTTTATTTTTGTTGAACTCTGCGCACACGTGTGTGTGTTTACTTCACCTTGTTCCAGGTTATATTTAGAGCACAGATGTTCAGAGTAAATTTTTGACATGATGCTTCACATCCTTAAATGGATGTTTTCTTCCGTGCCTGGGTGTGGACCACTCGAGGTGCTCAGCGTGCCGACTGCGAAAGAGATGGCTTTCAACTGTGTGATATTTGAACTGCGCATCTTTCAAGAGTGGGAGAGTTAACACTCCAACAGTGTTAAGCTTTTTATACCACCTGCTTCCCCTATTTGGAGATCTGGTGATTTTTCTATAGTTGCTTCCATTGGCACTCCTGAAAATCGGTGTGTCCGAATGACCGTACAGCCAGATTAGCCATTGGTCTATGTACCTCGAAAAAGAATATTAGCCTTTAATTTTTTTAGATAAATTGATTAACATCACCTTCATGTATCCATCGTCAGGGAGGACAAGACCAAGAGACCACTGCTGGGTGTGCAGATTAACAGTACAGAAAAGTGAAATGTAATTTTGAGGGATTTTAGAAGTTTACTTTTTTTAAAAAAAATAAGATGTGAAACCAACAAGATAAGGAAATTATGAACTTTTGGCTGTATAGCAAAAAGAGTAAATATATAAAATTTATGTACAAACTATCAAGTTTTCTTCTAAAAGTTTGTTACTAAAAAACTGCAGTGGTTTAACTTTTTCTTTTTACTGTTCACGCTTGATGTAAATTCAACATTATGTACTATGGTTACAGACATTAATTTGCTAGGCATTATTCTGTACACTACAGAGGTCAGCATCCAGTTCAGCTGCATTCAATAGGTAATATATTTTGTTGAAAGTTTCAGTTAAACACAGGTCCTGAGGATATATGGCCCCTGTGGGAAGTTCGAACACTCTCACGGCAACAGCAGGGTTGCCTCCGGGTCTTGCTTGGGTCAGTGTTGCTGGTTTTTCTGGAAACATGATAGGAGACAGTTGATTATATTTCATTGCCGCTAAAACCACACAAGCCCACCTGTTAATTAATTCTTACTTTTGCCAGCTTATGGTAAGGGAAAAGATGGAAGCATAAAAACTTTATCTTTGAATTGAGTTATAAGGAAATTACTATACTAAATTTAAAACCTAATTGTATCTTTCTTGTTCTCTGATTCCCAAATAGTTTCATTATGTTCTGCTTGAAAAATTTGTTTTCTGAGGCTTCAATAGGAATACATGAGAAGAAAATATATATACATTTTTACTCTTTCACTGGGCAATATCCACAGAATGAGTTGTTTACTAAGTATTAAGAATAGGTTGGGTTGTTGTCATAATATTGAGGTGATATATTGTTATAGTTGGGAATTCCACTAACTAAATTTCAAAATCTGGCATGCTTGAAAGATGCCAATTTGGGTGACATTTATATAAAATGTACATAATCATGAGGAAAAAAATAATATTGTGTGAAGGATACAGTCTTGAAAGTCAATATGAAAATAAGTTATTGCACATATTTAGGATTCGCAAGTAATAAAATGCAAGTTGAAATTATTTTTGTGTTAAGTATATCTAACTGTGTGTACTTTGGTTTGTGTGTATTTATGTGTGTTTTTCCTAATAGGTATGGAAAGGTTGTTTTGTACATGAAAATCTCATTTAACTTCCCTAATGAACTGTTATTTAGCTTTAATTATATCTGCACTGATAGAAGCTAATGCTATACTCAAAGTGAATAAAGAGTTAAAATAGAACATGTAAAGTTTTGTTCCAGAATGTGTTTTTTCTTTTGTCTACATGTTATATATATGGGAATGCATGTTTTGAACTGTATTAGAAGCTTATTTTCAAGTATTCATTAAAAACAGGGTGAATTTAATCAACATTAATGTAAAAATTATAGTATAAAATAAATTATAGAGACACGTGGCTTGATCTAGGAATACATATGAAATGTATTCGTAAGTAGATATATATAACACTAAACATGCTTCCCCTATACTGTTGACATTTTTCTGAAAATAGTCAAGTCCTATCTCTCTGAATGTTTGCATTTATTCTTTCTAGGCTAGTGCTTATTCTTTTTTCTTTTCTCTGGTATAAATCTTTCTTTAACATTAAACACAATTTAGTGCTTCCTTACTTTTCTGCTGTTTCCTAATTATTTAAGTTATGTTAAGCCATTTCATATACTCCATTGTAATACTCTTGAGGTCCATATTATATTTGGGGGATCCTCCAACATACACAGGAGCATGTGCCTTCCCTCCACCCCAAATGCACACAGTCTCCTTTTTTTCTTTTTTCTTTTATTTTTTTGAAAATGCTGGGCATTTAATGGGATTGGCTCCAACATTTGTTGATTGATTATTTTCAGTGATTTGTTTCTTTGAAAATGTAAAGGGAATTGATTAGCCTGGAGAACTTAAGGATCCCCAGTTGCAAGTGGGGAAATATTGACACAGGATCCTGGCTCTTTTCCAAGTTAAATTTTGATGGCACATCAGATGTTTCCTGTATATAACCTCACACTAGAAATTAGGAACCTTTTTAACTTTCACCGAAGTTTAACCCCTTTCTTGATGTGTTTTTACTTAATGAAACATGTATTTGGTTTTTCCCCCTGCATTTCCTCTTTTTAGTTTAAAATTATTTTCAGCCTTTAAGATTTCCCTTAAATGTGATGCTACAGGACTTGGTAAAGATTTACATATTGAATATTTTCATAACCCGCCGTAGTTTTAAGAGTTGGATCATATTTCATTTTGCTTCCAGCCCCTCCCCACAATGGAAAACGTTATAATTGTAGAAGTCTGTTATCAGATACTAAGTCATCTCTCTAATTTCTGTAATTATTTAAAATTCTTGTTTCATCTTTTTTTCTGCTCTGGACACTAGCTGTTGCGGATTTCTAATCAGAACTAATGTATCTAAGGCAGCTGGACTGTGTTATTTTTATAAAGATAAGATAAGGATGTAAATACAAGAGATTCACAAAATTTGACAAAAAACTACAAAGGAAAAGCCAACTTGTTTGCACATATAAAAATTAAATAGTCGGAAACAAAACAACTATTTAACCATCTTTTGTAATACCGTGAAGGAAAGATAATACCGAAATTCAAAAATGGCATTAAACTATTAAGCAATAAACTGCAAATAAAAAAATTTTGTGAAAAAATTGTGTATTTTTATTAATACACAAAATTTATTAACTGTGTGATTTTATTAATAGTTTATTAATACACAGAATTATTATGATGTAATTTTTATTAATAATTAAAATTGAAACGAAAGCATTTTTTCTCTTTTCCGATGGACATTTTTAACATTGGTTAGAATCTCATTTTGATGAGACCTTAGAAAAGTTGTTCTCATATACTACTTGTGGAAGTGAAGTTGTTATAGTATTTTGGTGAACTGACTTGGTAATCTAATATTAAATATGAAATTTGCTAATGCTTTATAGTTGAAGAATTCCACTGCTACATATGTATTCTATGGTAATAATAAATATAAATCAAAGGAGGTAATCAGGGCAATAATTGCTGAAGTATGGCAGTACCTATGTAAAAAGTTGTGAGGGGATTTTTTTTAATAAATAAAAATTAAATATTGATGTTGAATGAGAAAACTGAATTTTGTAAAAATCATCACATTTTATTTAACATAATAAAACACTATAAAGAACTTAAATCCTTATTAAAACAACTGAAATATTTTATTAATTATATAATTGATTTTTTTTTGTATGCAAAATAAATTCTGGAAAGACACCAAAGTTTACTAGTTGCTATCTATGAGTGATGGAATTCATTCAATTTAATAAAATTATGATATTTCAGACTTTCTATAATGAACAGATATTTATAATTAGATAGCAAATATATATAAATATTTAAATATTTTAAAAAGGAATTATCAGGACTTGATCAGGATTGGTCAGTCTTGAATAGATCATCTAGAAAACCTATGAATATAGCAGTTCTTTTAAAACTGACTAGGATATTGTCACTGATTTGTGAAATGACTGTATAAATTATGGAACAATGGTGAATCTATAAGAGGTCATTTAAATCATTTTGGACAAAAAGGAATTATTTATTCTTAATCCCTCATTTTGTAGATGATAAAACTAAGGATCTATAAATAACTTACTTACTTGTTCAGGAACATACAACTACTTAATTGCAAAGTAAGAATTTGAAACCCAGCCGTCTAACTACAGTTTTGTTATAGAATCCATAATTTAATGCTGCATCGCAATTGTAAATAATTTCAATAGCTGAGACTAATTAATCAATCAATTAATTAAAATGTATTTATGTTATTTTAATATTGTGGCAAAATTAATTTAAAAAAGAGTTCAGGAGCATATAAAAAGGAAATAACCATAAAAACTCGAAGAGTGACAAAGTGATCACTGGATCAAAATGACCAGCATGTGAAAACACTAGGTCTGAAACCACCGAAGTAAACCTACTGTCTTCAATGGAGAATACGTGTTTCAGAAAATGGAGAATTATCTGAGTGAGCAGATGAGTCCTCAAACTTGGAAATCTGAGAGCTTCTCGTAGAACGCCTGCTCTTCAGGCGGAGCACTGGAAACCTGGAGTACTTACTGGCAGTGAGAGGCTTTCACTGGGCGGGCAGCAGGAAGCCTGCTGGAAGTCACGTGGGGCCATTTAATGAGCATTCCCATTATTCTCGAGAGGCCGGAAAAATGCTGTAGCCTCCGCGGGACCTTTTACAAAGAGAGACTTTCTCCCTGGCACACTGGTGTCACATTTACATACTTCTGAGACTTTCATAATTTCTCGAATTATAGCTAGGTGTGCGTGGTTTTGTGTAATTCACACCTCACTGCTGTTCCACTGTCCAGATATGCTCATGGCCACTTACCATCTGTATTACTATTTACTTGATTTTTTTTTTCATTCAAAATCATGATATCTATGAAATCACATTTTTAAAACACAGGTTAGATGAACTTTATAAGTATTAATTTTTTAAAAATGTTTTTGTGTAGTTTTATTTTATGTGCACCTAAAAACCAAACTTTGGGAAATACTGATAAATGTATTTATCTGTCAGTAGATTGCAAGCACCGTGCAGGCAGGAATGATTGACACCTCGTTAATGTTTATGTTTCCCATCATATACATTACCCATAGCAGTTATGCTAAAATGATACATAAGATATTTATTCTAAAGTTTTTAAAGAACATTTACAATTACTGTAAGAATTGAATAAGGGGTGATCACTTTTGATGAGCTTGGTCACAAAAGTATTTTTAAAAAATAGGGAATCTGGGGCATGGGGGAATTGGATGAAGGTGACCACAGGGTACAAATTTCTACTTAATAGTTCTGGGACTGTACGCACATGACAACTGTAGTTAACATTGTCGTGTGATGTATTTGCAACCAAAGCGGGTAGGATCGAGGGTGGGAGGTGGGGACCAGTGGTGTGGGCAGAGTGGAGGAGGGAAAATGGAGATAACTATACTTGAACAACAGTAAAAAAGAAATTAAAAGATAAAAACATAAGAAAGTTGTTAAGAGAGTAGATTCTAAAAGTTCACATCACAATTTTTTTATCTTTTTTGTATTCATATGAAATTATGGATCTCAACTAAACTTATTGTGGTAATTATTCACAACATACCGTGTTTTTCAGACTATAAGATGCACTTCCCCCCCAAATTTGGGAGGAAAATGGGGGTGCATCTTATAGTCTGAATGTAGCTTGCCTAGCTCGTTGGGGGGGGCAGTTAATTATGTTATTAAACATTTCACCACAATTTTTCCTTCAAAAATTTTTTTCCTATTTTTCTCCTCTAAAACCTAGGTACGTGTTACAGTCTGAAAAATACAGTATATGTCAAGTCATGTGGAAACCTGAAACTTATACAGTGCTGTATGTTAATTATATCTCAATAAAACTGAAAAAAATAGGGAGTCTAAACCGAAACTTAACATAGACATGTACCCTCCTGAGCAAGGGCCAAGACACAGAAGGCCACACTGGCAAGCACGGGTGCTGCCTTTGTCCCACTCTATGCTTTCTCCTTTACCTGCAGGCTGACGCTGTCCAGTAACTTGAAACATGAGAGTCAGAGATCTGAACTGTTACGGCATCAGTGGGCCAGCACGTTTCCTTTAAGGAGTAAGCTTGGCCTGGGTTTTATAGATGCAAGCTTGTTAGGGAGGAAGAGTAACATTTGTTCTACATCTGAGACTGGTTTATGTCTGCCGGAAGCTAACCTGGAGTCATCCAAATCCCTTTTGTCTATGAATGAATGGGAAATAAATATGGATGCTAAACCTGATCACTACATCATTGCACAGCAAATCTCACTCTTATGGAAGTGCCTCTGTCATGTCCTTTTTGTTTTGTTTTTTGCATGAAGAGGAGGGAAAATATCCTCACCTCTTTCCTCCTGGGTACTATAAACATTTTGTTTTCTGTTATTGTAAGTTAAGAAGAATTGTAGTACCAGGGAAGATGACTTAACTCCCTCCCTCCACCCATTCCCAACCAAGTGTCTTCATTTCCTTCCTTACTGAATTCACTGAACCTTTTTTTTCCTGTGTCTGTTTTCTTCATGGAATTTTTATGATTTTAATCAAGATAAAGTATTGCATATCTATGATGCTGTCCTAAAGCTGAGCTCACTCACGGCCCTTTTTGTAGTTACTGTGTCCCTTGTCTCGTTACCTTTTACAGTATTTAGGCAGAACAGTATAGTAGACAGAGTCAGAGAGAATTCTAATCTGAATCCTGAATGGGGCATTTGCTTGCTTTTGAATCCTGAGCCAGTTGGTTAGGCTCAGTGCAGGCATAATGTAAAAGTATAAGAAAACATATAAAGACCTTAGTAGGTAGTCCATACATAGTCAACTTTGTATGGTAGGCAGCTTGATGCAGTGGAAAAAAGCATGGGCTGTAGAGCCATTGAAGCCTTTTCGGACAGGATTATTAACTGTCCGTGTGCAAGGCACTTACCATTCCCCAGCCTTCCTCCTCGGCCATAAAATGAGTATTCTAAACCCTGCTATGAGTTAGAAATGAGAAACATGAGACCCCTACCTTGTCATTGCCCAGGTTACAGCTAGTGCTTGTTTATTGCTTCAGTCTTCATCAAGGTACCTTTTAAATACATTTAAATTCATACACAATCATTTTCTTGCATTTTAGGCTTTGCATCTTGATTTTATTACCAATTGTATAGACTCTTTTTGGGTTGAAGTTAAACTTAACTAAAGTGCATCTTACATGCTAAATATTTCCCCCTTAAGAATTGAGTAATGCATGTGGCAGCAGCATTTTTAAAGGTCATCCATGGATTATTATTGCTCTGCCTTATTCCTTTAATTTAACAGATAAACCCAAGGCAGAGTGAAATAAACTCCATGGCCAATATATCACAAACTAGAATACAATTTTCTTAGAGTAAGAAAGAGTATAATTTTCACCTAAGCTGGGAATCGGACAGTTGCGATTACTCTGTCCCGGCTGGTTAAAGAGATGTGCTTTGGGGTTACGTCGACCTGGGTTGAATTGCAGCTTTACATTTTTCACGTTTTATGAGTGTGTGTGTTTTAGTTAGCCACTGTGGTTCTCAGTTTCCTCGTTTGTAAAGTCCAGCTATGACATTTCTTAATAAAAATGAGATACATATACAATGCAACTAGTAGATTGAAAACATGTTTCATTTTACAGACCTCTAAACAGTTAGCTGGTAGTTATTGAATGGGGGTAATTTGTTACAAAGGCTTTTGTGGCAAATGAGAAAACATTTTATACACTCAAAGATATAGAACGTGAGGAGGAGTGGGTGCATATAAAACATACATTTGCCCACCCCCCCACCACCCGGCTTGCTATCCTAATTCATAATAAACATTCAGTAAATTATTGTCATTGTAATCTGTTATTATTACTGAGATACAATGAATGGTTACATAACGTTTTCTAAGTTGTTATGAATAGTAACCAAGTAGGTTGGTTATTTACATTGTTTCATATACTTGCTGAGATGCATTACTAGATTGTATTTTTTATTTATACTCCTTTGATATTTTTCCATCTCACAAACTTTACAAATTAATAAATTGCTAATGAGTTCTTACTGAGGCCAATGGGACAACCATGAATTATTTAGTAAATTAATAATATTTCATCTCAAAACAGGTTTTAGTAATGATAGGTTTCTGACTTAAAAAGGAAAGTACACTTCCTGAAGTGGTTTTCGGATGTCAACAATAAAGATTTGAATCTCAGGCACTCTGGAATTGGGGTTCTCTTTTGTTCTTTTTCTGGGCAACTTACTGTTATTATTCTACAAGTTAGTTGGATTTTTTATAAATAAAAAATAGGAGCTATATTAAATACAATGATTGTATAACTTCTAAAGAATGATTGATGAGCACCTGAAGACCCAAGGTAGAATTTTAGGCTGATTCCAAACAACCCGCAATTCGGGCCCATCTTCAGCTGTAACTCTGATGTTAGCATATGTTTTCCACTGGCTTTAGAACCCATTTTAGAGGTAAATATTTGGACACAATTTATCATTAATTACATTAAAATTTTTAGTACTTTAGAGATTTTGCATCCTTCCTGTATATAAATTATATATCAGCAGTGTTTCATGTTTTAGCATGAAGAGTGGTTCACTTTCCCTAAGAAAAATTACTATTCTCTTTATTTGGGAACATTTGTTAGTTTGACAAAGCAAAACAGAAAATCCGTTTAACAATATTTCAGTTTTCATAGAGATATATAATAACAATGTAGTTATTACATAAAATTATTTAAAAAGTTTTAAAAATTCATTCCTAATCCTACCATTCTGACAACTATAAGCATTTTGTGTATTTTTTTTAGTCTTGGCCTTCGCTTCAGTATTTCTTGCATCTTACCCTGAGCGTGAGATTTAATCTAATCAAATTCTTTTAAAATGCAAGCATGTTTTATGTTTTAGTAAAACAAAACAAAACATTTTCTTGCTGTCATTTTTCTGATAGTATAGTATAAGGACTGTTCTCAGAACTAGAGGCACATAAATATGTGAGTGGATACATATTTTTTTGATGCATATTACATATTTGTCACCAATATTTTTTACTGACCCAGCTGAGCAAAGGGCACTCAAAGGTCAGGAGACTTAAATTAATTCAATTCATCAAACAGATTAGTATTGACAGTGTTGTGCTGATAGAGAGTATGATGAAAATAAACTAGCTCTTCTTTTGAAACGAGGATGTACAACCTAGGTGGGTAATACACTTAGAAGAAACATTTGATTATGCCCCTAAATGGAAAAAAGCTATCATGATTATGATTAGTTAAGCTATAAAAGTCCACTTGAAAAAGAATGCAGGTTACCAATCTATTGCCTGGTCTCAGAAACTGAGTAGCTTCTACATTTGTGGTGCTTATTGAAGGTACGATATTTAACTTAAATGCACAAATTATCTTAAAGTATAATTTTCCCCTTGGGTGAATATTCTTTCATACCAAAGGGAGAGAGGCGTTATGGTAAGAGGGCAACTGTTATACTTTTGGCTTTATTTCCAGTTTTTTTCCTCTGCTTGGCTATTAGTGACGTGCTGTTTCGTAGGTAAAATTTGCATGAGATAGAAGTAATAACTGATGACTAAAAGGCCTCAGACTAGCTTTGTACATGGTGTTGGGCACAATAAACAGTTGTCATGTGTTTATTAGATTTAAAAAATAAAACTGGTACATTTTATTTACTAATTAAAATATAAAATGCAAATAATTCTGAAAAAAATCTAGCCCCAGTGCTTCATTCATACGTTTTTACCACCTTCCTTTAATCTTACTTTCTCAATAAGGTTGTAAACCTTGGAGCATATGACCTTCAACTTCTCTCCTCTAGGTCCTACATACTGCTCTTCACATAGTTCTCTGAATTCTCTCAAGCATTCTCTAAGTGCTTGAGTTTTTAAAGGAATGAATGAATGAATTAAAAAACAAATGATTGCACATAAGAAAGAAAAAACTAGTCTTTAAAAAAAACAAAAAGAAATGGTGATAAAGGATGTATACTTGGGAGTCAGATGTTCCTAGGTAAAAATTTAAAGCTTTACCACTTACTAACATTTTTATTTCAGCCGTTTTATTTGATTTCTCCACAGACGTTTTCTCATCTGTAAAACGTGATGACTTGGGGGGAATCAAATGAGATAACGGAGGAAAATGCTTACCAAAGTAGTTGAAATTTCATAGAATATAAGCATGAGGATGCGATGCCGTTGCAAAGACGGTCGGAAAGCGTGTCCTCAGACTGATTTCTCACACTTCGTTTTCCAGGCGAAGCGTACATGCGGCTGAGCAAACTCCCAGAAGCGGAGCGTTGGTATATGGAGTCATTGAAATCCAAGACCGACCACATCCCCGCTCATCTCACCTACGGGAAACTGCTGGCTCTGACAGTGAGTTCCTACCTCCCTCGCCCTCTAGACGATTGTTTTCTGCGTGCAGACTGAGGTAGCTCTGGTTTGAGGTACTGGTTCTTAGCCAGTTAACTCAGGCTGTTAGGACATAATGATGGCAATACTCAGTTAGAACCCTGTATACAAAATGTGGGAAAGGTATTTCTTTGACTGTAGGGTTCGCTTTAGATAAAATATGGTATGTCGTGATCCTTGATGTAACTTAATGAAAACATATCAATGGAGAAACCCCAATATGTAATTACATAACGAATTTGTCATAATAGCAATATTTGTGTAAATATTATGTTCTACAAGCCAGTATTAACCCAGAATTGGCTGTAATGTAGAACAAAATCTGGTTCTTTTAAAATAGGCAAAAGTGTGCATGTGTGTGGATCAGTAAGGCCTGGAATTCCTTCACCCTGAAATTATCATAAGGGAGAAGTGAAGCATCATTTGGCCACTCATTATGTGACAAGCACTCTCAGAAGCCACAGTTCCATGAAAGTGGTACTATTGTGAAGCATAAGAAATTGCTGATATTCTACCAAATAGTGTAATTTCATGTGTTTCAAAGAATTAATATTGGTTTTATTTTACACAATAGAGGACTGTCCAAAATATGTGAAGTTTCTGAGCTCACCCAGCTAATAAGTAGAATTAACCTTCAATCCTAATCTGAATCTATTAACTATATTGATTTAGTTATGCCACCTAATCTTTCTCCAGTATTAATAAAAATAAATAAATGCTTCAAAAACATAGAGCAAAAGGTCAGAAAGTGATTCCTGAGTGAATGCATAGAAAGGTATAATTATTTAAAAGTAATAACATTTAATTTCTCACAGAAGATGCTAGATTGAACACTTAAAATTACTATGTATCCATTCTAAGATACCACTAAAATGCTACTAGAGAAATTATATAGGCAGACTGGGTAACCAGAAAACGTCTCACTAAAAAAATAATCTAGATATACTTGATAAAATATAATACATATGCTCTCAATGCATAGCTGAGCTCAGAAAGTAGTAAGAGAACTTCCCAGCAGATAGAAAGGAAGTGATAGTTAAACACCAGAAGAGTAAACAGTAGGCCTATCCTGTAGTGTGGCGTATTTGGGATAATTTACCAGTTGTGATAACCTATGGGAAGGGGAGGGGCTGTTTGTTTGTTGTTTGTTTATGTGTTTGTTTTTGCTCTTACGGCAGTCAGAGACAAAGCTTTAGACCAGTGGAAGGCTAGGAATTAGATGTCAAGAAAGTAAGGAAATCTGTATCCTTAGCGAAAGGATGATACAGACTAAGTCTGCATACTGACACAATAAGCAGCAGAATGAAGGATTGTCTGTCTCAGGGTGGGATCCGGGTCGAGGATGAAAGAAGTCTCTGCTGGGAATTTGTCGTTAAGTCCTCCTTCTACCAGGCTTAGGCTTTGTGTTCACTTCATTTGCATGATCAGGGCCTTTGTAGGCCAAGAAATTAAATAAAAATTTAGTCCACTAAAAGCTTTTGCTGAAGAAATTATAGTAGATGTCCTTCCAAAAAAAAAAAACCAGTTAAATCTACAAGGAGTTGCTAAGTGAGGGAAGGAAAGAATGGTGAACAAAGAAATAGTGATTATGTGGATAAATTAGAATAAACTTTTACTTAGTAAATTTTACTTAGTAAAATTTTGAGAAAGAATAACCTCATAGAAACAATCAGAATTTGAGAAGGGATGACATTTAAGCTGATTTTTGGAAGTCAGGAAGTGGAAGAGAAGGAATTACAACTGATTTCTCAGAGCTGTCTTTGGGATGGGATAACAGTGAAAAGAAATCTAACTTAAGCAAGAAGAAACCTGGAGAGATGACTCAGTAGTTGGAGGTGGCTGCCATAGAAGAGAGTGAGTTGAGGAGCATAAAATGGGGTAATCAGTAATAAGGTATATATGAAACAGTCAGTTCCGTCCCCCGTGTAAACAGTGTCCCAACCAGGCACTCACCTGCAAGTCAAGGGAAAGGAAGCTCAGAGTGCTGGTGCTATTGAATGATAGAGGTCCAGCAGTCAGGACCAGCTCGCACAATTCAAAGTGGAATGCAAAGGGGCTGGAAAGAAGACTGAGTGAATGTCTTCCAGTGGACTATTCAGATTCTCAGTTCCCTGGCCCTACGCCACACAGAACACCAGCAACACAAGATTTTATAATCCCTTAGCAACCCTACCTCCCCGCACCCTACACACCCACCTCCCAAGAATTGAAGTCTTTTCTAGAGAAACTGATCATTGTGTGAAAAAGATTTCCACGTGCCTATGTTTGGAGAGGCCCTATATACATGGCTAGTTCCCAGAGCAGATACACAAAAGTGGATCCGTCCAGCCTAGAAAGCACACCTTTGCCTAAGGAGCATCATTCAGCTTTTATTAGCTTACTGTTAAATATCAGTGGGAAACCAAGGATCACCAGTCACATTATGGAATCCTCAAATGTAAAAGATTTTTTTCTTTATATACATTTACTTTACCTTTTTTATTGTTGTTCAGTTATAGTTGTCCCCGTTTTCCTCCCATATAAAACAAATTATTAGGAGGACACTGGAGAAAAGAGAAGAAAACAATTTTAAGAAACATCTTAGAAAGAGGTAGTAATATAGTATTTCATGAAGCAGGATGTCATTAAACCATAAGTAATGAAAAATGAGAAAGAGCTTTTAGGAATACTAATTCAAAGAGATATATGCACCCCCATATTCACTGCAGCATTATTTACAATAGCTGAGCTATGGAAGAAACCTAAGTGTCCGCTGATAGACCGCTGGAGAAAGGAGATGGGGTGCATATACACGAGTGTCACTTGGCCGTAAAAAAAAAATGCAGTCTTACCATTTGCAGTGACATGGGTAGACGATGCTAAATGAAATAAGTCAGACAGAGAAAGACAAATAGCATGTGATTTCACTTAATGTGTGGAATCTAAAGAACAAAATAAATGAACAAACAGAACAGAAACAGACTCATGGATACTGAGAAGAGACTAATGGTTGCCAGATGGGAGAGGGCTTGGGGGGCTGGGTGAAAAAACTGAAGGATTAGGAAGTACACATTGGTAGTTACCAAACAGTTGGGCGATGCAGAGTATAGTATAGGGAGTATAGTCGATAATATTGTAATAACTACGTATGGTGCTAGGTGGGTAGTAGAATTATTGGGGGTGTCACTTCATAAATTATATAATTCTCTAACCACTATGCTGTACACTGAAAAGTAATATAAAATAATATTGAATGTAAACTGTAGTTTAAAATAAACATAAATAAATAAAATAAAATAGTGTTGAAAAAAATTTTCATTTGAAGGCATATTTTCATTTGAGAGAATAAAGATGAAGAAATCTTTCCCTATGAAAACAAAAGAAAATGAAATAAAAAATAAGAAGAAATTATGAAAGAAGTCAATATAAGAACCAACAGAAAAAGAATAGACAGAGGGAAAGGAAAACATTACTCAGAGTTGATGGAGCCACGTTGCTATTTCTGCCATTTATGAGATTGTAATATGTCAAGTTTAATCAGTTACAAAATTGTTTCAATTTGCGAAAACCTTCCCATTTCTTATTCAGATAGTATATTATTCACAGAGCTCCACATAAGAATAAAATCCATATACATCTCTTGTCTGGATCACCACCATTGAGATGTTCTTAAACATTTCAAGTGGATTTTAAAATTAGATTGATAAATAATCACCCTCAAAAAATAGCTCTACAAGTTTCAAATGCCTGATTTTCAAAAACTAAGAAGCCACTTAGAAAAGAAAAAAATTGGAAGCTTAAACGTGCTTATTTCTGAATACACCTGGAGCCTGACACTACTCCGGTTGTAGAAACCATATGTCCATTTTGCCCCTGTTCTTTTCAAGGCTCAATGTTTTAAAGTTCCTGTTCCAAAAATATGATTTTACAAGCTGCTTTATTTTTTTATAAGGCATTTTTAAAAAACAAGATTTAGAAGTTTTAACTCACTGAAACATATGGAAGGGAAGGAAAAACTTGTGTATTATGATCCAAATTTTAATTCTCCCACAACCACCAAAACTTTTATAGTTTCCGATTTGCTGATTAGATGAAATAGAAACCCTATCGTGAAATGACTTGAACTCACAGTGCCAAAACCTCACAACCATCTTTTAACAGTTTCTTTTTTGAATTATGATATTTGGCAAACTTTTGATCTCAATGGATTGCTTTTATCTGACTCTGGGTTTCTTGGCCTGGTAAGAGGCCCTTGACTTAACACGAAATTGGCCAGGCGAAAAATGCCACCCATTTTGACTTCTGACTGCTTTAAATATTAGATATTGTAAAAGGGAATTGTTTATTAGTCTCAAGAGAGGAGAAATAAAAATAGAGTGGTGTTTTTATTGTTTTACCAAAACTGACCAAAGCAAATATGTAAAAATGATATTCAATTATATTAGACAGACTATAGAGTAGGATTTCATATAAAATTATATTTTTATAAGACAAATAAAAAACAGATTATTGGTACCATTATTACAGCCAGTGGAATGATTTTACTTAGTACGTTTCTTTGGTACAAATTTTTCTTTAAGAATTTGTGTAGTATTTACAGTATTGAGAAAAGTTCAGAATGATTTAGCATTTCCCAGAATATTTTGACAAATTTCATAGATCAAATCTTTTTTATTCCTCTACTAAAAATGTCCTTTTTTTTCTCTCTCTGCCTACTCAAGTTTTATTTCCTCTGTGAGGTCTTGCCTGAGCCTTTCAATCAGCTGTTTTTTCCCTTCTCTGTTCTTCCGCAGCCTGGGCTAAGTATCTCTGTAAAAGCACTTCCCAGGTTGAACAGCAGAAATAAATCTGTGTCTACTTTTTGACCCTAGACTTAGGGCAGGAAGTAAGTCTTATCTTTTATCTCTTCAGTATATGGCAGTTCACTGTCTTGGTAACTATCCCCATAACCTCCTTGTGCATTTCCCTTGTTAAGTTATTTAAGGGCTGAGTAATAACTTTTTAATATTTTTGTTTCCTTAGCCTGATTTTTATTTCCTCATTATCCCTTTCATTTGGTCAACACATGTATTGAGACTGAATACTCCATGCTAGGCATCATCCTCATCCCCAATGCCATGTACTGAGTGAGTGAGTGAGAATGGGCTGGTTGTGGGTAGGACACAGGGTAATCTTCCAAGACCCTAGGAGGAGAGTTAGGGGTGTACATCTCTGGAGCACCTGTGCTACACATGGGTTATTTGGAGAATCTTTACAATGAATATTATCCTCTTTTTATACATAAGGAAACAGCTTTAAAGATTTAGGGCACATCCTGAAGAATAACTTAGCTACTAAATAGTAGAATTAGATACAACGTCAAGGTGTTCTGAGTTGAGAATCATTAATTTTCATTCTAGATTACGTAATTTTAAGTGAGGAGTTTATTTTCCCCTGGTTATACCCGACAGATAAGCCAGTCCTTCCTCCCTGCCCCCTTTTTATAACTCATTTTTAGATATTACATCTGTATACCGTTTAGTTCGAGTTGTTAAACACATTTTTATTATTAGGCATTATAGGTCACGAACTTAGGAATTCTGTTTTCGGCTATTGGCTCTTTTAGGTCCTACATTATAACTAAACATAAATTTTCCTGGGTCCTCTCGGGGTAGTGCCGTCTCAGGGTCATCAGCTGCCTCCCTTCTCACATGTCATTGGGCCTGGGTGACATCTCTCTAAAATATGTGGAACTTTCACAGCAACGTCACGTCCAATTAAAATACTACCCTCGAGCACTCTTTAAAACTGTGAATTATTTCTTGTTTGAACTTGGTTACTTGGGGCTTATGCCATGAATTTAAAATCAGGCATGCATTAACAGATAAAGGAAGGAGTAACATTTCCATTATTATGGTATTTCACGTGATTTTATAGTTGTTTCTAAAGCTGTATGTGTTCTGTAATTATGTGTGCATCCTTACTTTGATTTTTTTGTCTTCCTTTCTTTTTGTCCTATTCAACTTATTTAAGCCAAATATTTTGCGGTTTTTGTGAGTGAGTAAAATTAATATTGACTTAAATTGTAGTAAAAGCTATTTGGCTGTTAGCTTATTTTATTACCAGATTTAGGTTAGCAAGAGAAGAGGAAGGATATGGGACACTCTAACAGTAATTCTTAATACAGAAAACCTTTATTTTGGCTACTGCACGGACACACTAAGCCAGATTTCTGTGTCTAGCCAGAGTTAATTGGAATACGTAAAACTCCAGTTGTGAAAGTACTTGAGGTTCAATTGCCAAGTTTAATGCCCCAGGCTCGAACGGTGTCTCCAGTGCTGTGCCGCTTGTTTCTGTAAGTCTTTTGTAATAATTATTACTGTTTACAGCTGAGATTATTATTTTTTTTCATTTGGTCCTTTTTAAAGCAGACTTCATTATATTCACTAACAGCTTTGTTTAGATTATAAAGGGAAGGGAAGAAAAAATCATTTTGTCTTTTACTCTGACTTAATTATTATTAGGGTATGTCTAATTCAAGTTGAAAAATTTATTCTGTGACAAGATGAGTAATATAACATATTATGCTACTGCAATATAGAAGAGACCTTAATTCAATACGGTGTTGGCTAAGCATTTTATATGAAGTTGCCACATCTAGACTTTATGATGTAGCATTCTAGAGATAATTTGGTTATCATTGTATTATTTTTTACTTGTAAGCATAATGGATCTGGTAGTTCATTTCTTAGAAACCAGCTCCTCATTCAGTCTTATAATGACTCTACTTACTGTCACCCAGCAACATAGGAATTCAGATGTCTCCCAAATATGTCGGCTTTTATTCTTGCTTTTGTATGTCAGTTAGTAGAAGTCATTGTTGAAGATACTTCCTTTTGCCAGATATTTTTAGAAAAAATGAAAATCAAATTACTCAAAATCTCAGGCATTATAGGTTACATGAAATAATTCTAGCCGACATGTGTTTGAAACCAAATGTTAACTTTTCATTTAGCTGTAAATGGAATTACATTGCTTTTGACCTAACTTACATTTTCACGGTTATTATTTTGTTTGTTGGGTTCCTGCATTTGGTCTGTAGTTAGCCTTTGGTGCCACTTAAACATCCCAGCAGACTTAGGCCCTCGTGACTCCCCAGTACTCTGCTTTGGAAAGACGTAAATGGACAAGTGGTGTGCCCATTAAATAATAGCCTTGCTTTCTTACAGGACTCTAAAACAGTCCTGTACAGAGACCTCCATTTGAGACAAATTTGCTGACCCTGAACTTTGTCTCATGCTCTATAATAATCAGTGGCGATGCAGAGACCAACAGGGCATTTCCTTGGCCTCAAGAAGGCCTCAGTGCATTCTGTAGAGGAGAAATTTATACCAGAACCATGAGAAGGTGCTTCAGTGGTGGGCTGCCTTGCTTTGTGACCGGTGGAAATGGCTCGTTTCAGAAAGGACAATTATGTAGGTACTTTAATTTTATTTCTTTATTCTTTCATTTGTAGTATAGATACAGAATCCCATACCAGTTAGCAGCCCCCTTTCCCTCACTTGACAGTCCTTTCATTTGTTGTGAGCCCCACTGATGCACTGCATAGGGTGCGGGCTGGAGTTCACGACATCCCTGTCGCTGTTCCTCCTCCTGTGTCGTGTTTACTCTTCTGTTATGGAATCAAGCACAAGAACATTTTAATGTCAGTTAAACTCTACTTTTACTTTATGTTTTATACTTTCCTTGCTTACAGTTTTTTAGTAGGATAAAATTTGAGTCTCTTGTTAAAACAGCATTCCGGTCTAGGGATGTTTACCTTTAGGAAAGGTGGTACAGGCAACATACATTTTCAAAATGTACATTTTTTCAAAAGCAAAAACTTTGAACTTTTACAAAAGGAGGTTGCCCTTTTTCTGTGGCACCTGGGTATGGATGCATATGTTCTGTACACATACACATGTACGCACACACACAAATATATAAAGAAAGTTTGCGTGTTTGCAGTCTCTCTCATAAATAGGTTCATAAGCAGGCCAGCCATGAACATGTCACAACTCCATAAGGCTTTTGCGTTTCCGCTGTATTTACTCACATGGCATTTGAGGCCCGTGAGCCTCGGCAGCATGAGTCGTGAGGCCTGCAGAGCTGTAGATTGTATCCTCAGTTTTGTATTATAAATATACTTTTCCCAAACAACAGTTAGTTCTGAGTTCGACTTCATTTTTATCCAAGTCCTGAGCTTCTAGGACCATCTGAAACTAATTGCCTATGTCCCTTGATACAAATCTGTTGCTTTCCTGACTAACAAAGAATTAAATATTATGTTTAGGGTGGCTCCGTACCTTCCTCTCTAGTGATCATGCCAGTCACAGTACCTCCCGGAGTAGCTCAGCCTCTTTATGATGTGGCAAACTAGGTGTTTTATATATGCTCTTCCAATACCTCCTCGCACAATCCCAGGATCTAAACACCCACTGTGTAAATGAGGAAGCTGAGTTTCATAAAAATTCATATCTGTATTCAAAGCCTATACTACCCTTTGGTTTTTCTGAGAACTGTATGATTTAAATTGCTCTCTAGTCTTTTATTAATTATGCCATATGCATATGCATATATGGTGAAAAGAAAGTCATTGAAGAAGATACAAATAAGTGGAAGCACATACCGTGTTCATGGCTTGTAAGAATTGACATCATTAAAATGTTCATATAACCAAAGCAACCTATAGATTCAGTGTAATTCCTATTAGGATGCCAGTGACATATTTCATAAAACTAGGGCAAGTATTTCAAAAATTTATATGGAACCACAAAAGGTCCCTCATAGCAACACTCATCCTGAGAAAGAAGAACAAATTTGGAGGAATCACACTACCTGATATGAAACTATCCTATAAGGTCATAGTAATCAAAACAGCATGGTACTGTCATAAAAACAGACACATAGATCAATGGGACAGAATAGACAGCCCAGAGATAAACCCACACCATTTTAGTCAATTAACATTTAATAAAGGAAGCAAACACATACAATGGGCTAAAGATAGTTTATTCAATAAATGGTGTTGGGAAAATTGGACAGATACATGCAGAAAAATTAAACTAGACCATCTTCTTACATCAAACACAAGATTAAATTCAAAGTGAATTAAAGACTTAAATGTTACACTCAAAACCATAAAAATCATAGAGGAAAACACAGGCAATAAAATCTTGGACATTGCTTGTAGCAATATTTTTTCTGATATATCTCCTTTGGCAAGGGAAACAAAAGAAAAAATAAACAAATGGGACTACATCAAACTGAAAAGTTTTTGCACAGTGAAGGAGACCATCAACAAAATGAAAAGACAACCCATTCAAGATGCTCAATGTCACTAATAATCATTGAAATGCAAATTAAAACCAAAATGAGATATCATCTCACACCTGTCAGAATAGCTATCATAACTAAATCATCAAACAGCAAGTGTCAGCAAGGATGCAGAGAAAGGGGAACCCTTTTGCACTGTTGGTGGGAATGCAGATTTTGGTGCAGCCACTGGAAACCAGCATGGAGTTACCTCAAAAAATTAAAAATGGAATTGCCCATGACCCAGTGGTTCTACACTTCTGGAAATTTATCTGAAGAAACCTGAAACACTAATTCAAAAGAATATATGCATCCCTATGTTCACTTTAGCCTTGTTTCCAATAGCCAAGATTTGGAAGCAGCCCAAGTGTCCATCAGCAGATGAGTGGATTAAAAAAGCTGTGGTACATTTAAACAATGGAATACTACTCGGCTGTAACAAGGAAGAAAATTCCATCCTTTGTGAGTGTGGATAGACCTGGATAACATTATGCTAAGTGAAATAAGCCAGTTTGAGAAAGACAAATAGCGCATGGTTTCACTCATATGTGGATTCTAATGAACAAACTGAATTAACAAGCAAAATAGAGAAAGACTCAGAGAGAGAGAGCAGGCTGACAGCTCTGGGTGGGGGAGGGGGACTGAGGAGTAGAGGGACCCAGCAAAGAAGAAAAAGAACTCATGGATGTGAACAGAAGTATAGTTACTGTGGCAGGTGGGGGGAGGTAGTTGGAGGTGGAAGAGAGTATAAGGGGGATAAATGGTAATGGAAACAAAATACAATAAAAAATAAACTATTAGAGCTTTGGAAAAAAATAAAATAAAACCAGCAATATTAAAAATAGTTGTAAAATATAAATGCCTAACTTCAAAATGCATAAAAACTTATTTTTAAAACAAGTCTTTTTAAAAAATGTATTGATTGACTTGAAAGAGAGAGAGACAAGTATCTATTTGTTTTCATTTATTTATGCATTCCTTGGCTGATTCTTGCATGTTCCCTGACTGGGGACCAAACCTGCAGCCTTGGTGTGTGAGGACAGAGCCGTAACCAGCTTCGCTGCTTACCCAGGGCCAGTTTAAAACAGATCTTCATTCTGGTTTTAGATTTTCTTATAGTGAATTTCTAAAGTGAAAAGACAATTTCTGTGTATATCACGGAATAAAAACAGAACTTTTCACATGGGTAATGGTTACAAGATTTAGGTATTTATAAATGTGAAGTAACAAGGAAATAGTAATAGTGAGGCGGTGGGAGGATTTGAAGAAAAAGGGAAAAGGACTCATGGACATGGACAACAGTGTGGTGATTTGATGGGGGGAGGGAGTTATAAGGGAACTAAATGGTAATGGAAAAAATACAGTAAAGGGACTTCTGGTCCAGATGGCAGTGTAGGCAGACATGGCTTCTCTCTTCGCACAACCACAGCAAAACTACAACTAAAATATGAAACAACCATTGCTCAGAACCGTCAGAAATCGAATTAAGTTGAATGGAAGTCTGACAACTACAGAATTAATGAAACCACATCCGTCCAGACTGGTGAAAGGGGTGCAGACACGGAATGGGTTGGTCCCTCACCCACGTGTGGTGGATAAAAATTCTGGAGGTATATCTGGGGAGAGAGGAGTCCCAGCCACACACCAGGCAGGCCCCCCAGCCCAGATTTCCATTACCAGGAAAATAAGTCCCACAACTTATAACTGCAAAAACCAGTGGGGATTGAGTTGGTAAATCAAACTTTTGGAGCCCCAAGCAGCTCATCTTAAAGAACCCACACATGGACTCCCACTCAGACTCACTCCCTCTGGGCTCTGGCACCAGGGTGTCACCTTGAGGGGCACCAGTGGCATGCAGGAGAAGGCTGAGGTGTCTGGCATCAAAGTGAGCAGAGGCCATTATTCCTTTTCTGGGCCCTCCCCCCACAGAGTGGCAGCTTAGTGCACATGTGAGACTCCATCAACCTGGGTAACACTGATCCACCTTGGAGATCCCCAGAGGCTCTGCCCCACCCGACTTATGGGCCCATCCAAGCTGCTTTTCCATATGAATGGCTGTTCTTGGCTCATGCTTCACACCTTCCTAAACCCTTTCAAACAAGCAGAAGCTGGCCTCAGTGAGCCCCAGGCCCAGAAATAGCAGGCTAGAATTTCAGCTTGGCTTCTCCTGGGAATCTCCAAGCCAAGCACAAGTAGCAGCCATCTCATATTGCTTTACAGCTCAGGGTGGCCCCAGGCAAAACACAGATGGGGGCTAACTCCTATCCTTGTCTTAGCAGAGACGGAGCTATCAAATCTTACCCATCTGTTTGCCCCCACAGTGGGTTCAGAAAATATCTGACGATACACCTACATATGTAGTATACAGGGTCGGGCAAAAGGAGGTTCACAGTTGTGAGTATGCAAAACACAGAGTTCCCTCCCGCAGTATTTATTGATCACTGTATTATTTTCCATACGAACAACTACAGACCTACTTCTGCCCCACCCTGTACATACGCGCACACACACACATTTACAGGCTCTGGACTTCACATGTTTTACATCACATATTGTGGATATTGCTTTGGTTATAAAACGGCAGAGATGGATAACCAGGAGGCTTTTTCTGGCTAAAGAACAAATGCCAACAAAATGCAATTTTTGCAGTTTCTCACAGTAGCAATCTGCACTGTGAATCACTATGTAAATGTCTTCGGCAATACCCTCATGTTCTCTGGGGACTAATCTTATTTTAGTGGTAAACAAAACAAAACAAAAAATAATAGCAGCAAAATGATCCTTCACCACTTTGGGACCCTTTCTAACAACCCAAAATGTCCCAACTGTACCGCTACCAGAACTCAGTGTGACCCTTAACAGTGTCTTTCAGTGGTGACTGCCTGGGTGTGTAAGAGCCTACACACCAAGTGGACAACTACAGACCGCATCTGATCACCACCACCCTGTCCCTGCACAGCTGATCCTCCACAGAGGGCAGAGGTTGGTGGTCAGTGGTCACAGCCAGTCCTTGCAGCTGACTGGCTTGGGTAAATCCCTCCCATTGATCTGCCAACAGCAACCAAGGCTCAACTACAAGAGGAGGGTGTACTCAGCCCACACAAAGGGTGTACCTTTAGTACCCAGTTTGGGTGATAGGGGAGGCTATGTCACTGGACCCCGGAGGATGCTCACTACATTAGGCCACACTACCAAGACAGGGAGTCAAAGCAGCTCTACCTAATACATAGACACAGGGAGGCTGCCAAAACAAGGAGACAAAGAAACATGGCCCAAATGAAAGGACAGATCAAAATTCCAGAAGAAGAGCTAAATGAAATGGAGATGAGCAATCTATCAGATGCAGAGTTCAAAACACTGGTTATAAGGATGTTCAAGGAACTTAGTGAGGACCTCAGCAGCATAAAAAAGATCCAGTCAGAAATGAAGGATACACTAATTGAAATAAAGAACAATTTACAGGGAAAAAACAGAGTGGATAAAGCTGAGAATTAAATCAATGATTTGGAATATAAGGAAGCAAAAAACAATGAATCAGAGCAACAAGAAGAAAAAAGAATCCAAAAAACTGAGGATGGTGTAAGCAGCCTCTGGGACAACTTTAAGCAATTCAACATTCACTTCATAGGGGTGCCAGAAGAAGAGAAAGAGCAAGAAATTGGAAATGTATTTGAAAAAACAATGAAAGAAAACTTCCCTAATTTGGTGAAGGAAATAGATATGCAGGTCCAGGAAGCACAGAGAATCCCAAAAAAGATGGATGCAAAGAGGCCCACTCCAACACAAATCGTAATTAAAATGCCCAAGGTTAAAGGTAAAGAGATGGGGGATGGGGGTTGTGGAAGAACTGATGAAGAAGAGAGGGAGTTAAGAAGTACAGACAGGTAGTCACAGAATAACCATGGGAATGCCAAGTACAGTAAAGGAAAGGGAGTAGCCAAAGAACTTACACACATGACCCTTGGACATGAACAAGGGTAGGGGGATTGCCTGAGGGAGTGGGGGGTGCTGGTTGGAGGGGAGCAAAGCAGAAGAATCAGGACAACTGTAATAACATAATCAATAAAATATAATTTAAAAAGGAAAATATAATAAAGATTAAATTTTAAAAATAAAATAAACGTGCTGTGTTTATTATACTATATAGTTTCTCTAATGTTCGAAGGAAATATAATATGAAAGGGAGGACAGGATGAGAGGCCTGAGTGAAGTGACCACTGACTTTTACCTAGTTAATGTTTAGCTGGTAGAACACTGAGCTGGAGCCAGAGTCCCTGAGCACTTTCCCGCCTACAAATTTATTTCCTCTCACAGTGGAAACATAATCTTTTAAAAGGCTTAAGATGCAGCTACAGTTTAAGCTCATTTCTGAAGTATCACTGAGGTTCTTTGTCAAAAGAGACAGACCGAGGTACATTCCTGTGCCTACACTGTGACTCAGTGGGCACTGTAGTAACTGTACCCTAGGTGGGAGCCAGCAGCATGAGGCTTCACACATAAAAAGGACATTTAGATCAGTTTGACATTTGCTAGGTGGCATTGGGTTGAAGATGGGCACTGACCGTTGTAGGAAGCCATGCATTGTAATAGCATGTAATGGAGGGATAGGTAGTGCCGTTCAACTGTAAATGAGAGCATACAGTTGAAGTTAGATGTAATGGTCAGTTTGGGAAATTTTTGGACCTGAGTAATGGAGCTTGAAGACATTATCTCCTATATAATTTGCTCTATTTCTTATTTCTTGGAATGAAACAGCAATAGCTAGAAGAATGGAATTTTTGTCTGCTTGAATCAGAAATTTGCTCATTTTTAAGAAGAAGATTACTGATTGGCAGGAAAAAAATCCCATTTGATATAGCAACAAGAAAAATAACGCACCTAGGAATAAACCTAACCAAGGAGGTAAAAGACATGTGTACTCAGAAAACTACACAACACTGAAGAAATTAAAGAAGATACAAACAAATGGAAGCATGTACCATGCTCATGGATTGGAAGAATTAACATCATCAAAATGGCCATACTACCCAAAGCGATTTATACATTCAATGCAATCCCTATTAGAGTACCCATGACATATTTCACAGACATAGAACAAACATTTAAAAAATTTACATGGAACCATAAATGACCCCGAATAGCTGCAGCAATTTTGAGAAAGAAGAACAAAGCAGGGGGGATCACAATACCTGATATCAAACTGTATTACAAGGCCACTGTAATCAAAACAGCCTGGTACTGTCATAAAAACAGGCACATAGACCAATGGAACAGAACAGAGAGCCCAGAAATAAACTCAAGTCTATATGGTCAATTAATATTTGAGAAAGGAGGCAGAAGCATAAAATGGAGCAAAAACAGCCTCTTCAACAGATGGTGTTGGGAGATCTGGACAGCTACATGCAAAAAAAGAAACTTGAACATCAGCTTACGCCATACATGAAAATAAACTCAAGATGGATGAAAGACTTAAATGTAAGTCGTAACACCATAAAAGTCCTTGAGGAAAACATTGGCAGGAAAATCTCAGACATTCCACGCAGCAACATCCTCACAGACACATCCCCTAAAGCAAGGGACATAAAGGAAAGAATAAACAAATGGGACCTCATCAAAATAAAAAGCTTCTGCATGGCTAAAGAAAACAGCACCAAATTACAAAGAGAACCAACAGTATGGGAAAACATATTTGCCAATGATACCTCAGACAAGGGCCTGATCTCCAAAATATATAAAGAACTCACACGACTCCACTCCAGGAAGACAAACAACCCAATTAAAAAATGGGTGAAGGACTTGAACAGACACTTCTCCAAGGAAGACGTACAGAGGGCCCAGAGACATATGAAAAGATGCTCAGCATCACTAGCCATCAGAGAGATGCAAATTAAAACCACAATGAGGTACCATCTCACACCAGTCAGAGTGGCCAACATAAACAAATCAACAAACAAATGTTGGAGAGGATGTGGAGAAAAGGGAACCCTAGTACATTGTTGGTGGGAATGCAGACTGGTGAGGCCACTGTGGAAAACAATATGGAATTTCCTCAGAAAACTAAAAATGGAACTGCCCTTTGACCCAGCAATTCTGCTTCTGGGATTATACCCTAAGAACCCTGAAACATCAATCCAAAAGAACCTATGCACCCCAATGTTCATAGCAGCACAATTTACAATAGCCAAGTACTGGAAGCAGCCTAAGTGCCCATCAGCAAGTGAGTGGATCCAAAAACTATGGTACATTTACACAATGGAATTCTATGCAGCAGAGAGAAAGAAGGAGCTTATACCCTTTGCAACAGCATGGATGGAACTGGAGAGCATTATGCTAAGTGAAATAAACCGGGCAGTGAGGGACAAATACCATGTGATCTCACCTTTAACTGGAACATAATCAACAGAAGAAAAAAGCAAACAACATATAACCAGAGACATTGAAGTTAAGAACAATCCAACAATAGCCAGAGGGGAGGGGGGAAGGGATAGTGCGGAAAGGGGTTTTCAGGAACTACTGTAAAGGACACATGGACAAAATCAAGGGGGAGGGTGGAAGCAGGGGAGGGAGGTGGGTTTGGCTGGGGTGGAGGAGAGGGGTGGGGAGAAAATGCAGATAAGTGTAATTGAACAACAATAAAATAATTTAAAAATTGAAAAAAACAGAAAATTAGTAATTGGGAGCCTATGGTCCTATGTTTTAAGTTGTCTTTGCATACCTAAAAACGATTATTACCACAGGAGTGAGTTAGGATTAAGTTGAAATCTATTGGTTTGGCTTAACATAGTCTTTTGAGGTTCTTTTCATCTGTTCACTAGGGCACTCATTCTCCTGAAATATAATCATCTTAACTGCTCTTCCCCTCGCCACTTCAACAGTGCTTACCCTATAAAGATAAATAACCACCCATATATATAGGCACTTATCAAATTTGAAACCTTTGCTTTGACTATAAATATTAAAGCTGATTCAATAAGTAATGTTGCATGGCAAGGATTGCTTTGGCTTGATAATAAAAGGGGAAATTTAAAATAATGGTGAAAGGTAGGGTACCAACAAGATTTCACCACTGCCTGTACTGCTGTGATCGTTTGTACTAATGTACTGTTCCCAAAAGATACAAAATATACTTCCAAAATGTGTTCCATAGACATTAGTGTGTCTGGATGTTTCTTTTAAAAATAATAGTCAAATTAGTGTGGGAAAAGCTGAATACTATATTTCCTTCTTTAAATATGTTAAATACATATTACTTACTAAAGGACCTGAAAGCCTTTTTGTATTTTGAATATTTATCTGTACGTACAATGAATATTTTATACTTAGAATATGTATTATGGAGCCCTTTAAGTCGAACTTCTCATCATCAAGAATGTCCTGCCAAGGAAACTCTGAGGATAACTATGGCTTACCAAACTGCAAGGGGTGGGGCTTAGAGTACAGAAGTTCCGGAAATGCACGTAAGTGGAAAAGACACTGAATTTTACCTAATGGACCAGCACACTGGAGCAGAAACACCTGAGATGTTGCCAACCTAGTAATTTAGTTCATTCTTAAGTAATTATTTAGTTTGAAACATTTAAGAATTTAATAAAAATTGGAGCATAGTTTCTTGTTTTCCTCCATGATGAGTGGACAGAGATAGTAAAAAAAATTCCAGGAAATTAGGATGGAGGTGTCACCAAGATCAAGATTTGGGAAGAAAAAGAAATGGTTCACATTGGGGCTAGAGCTACCCTAAAAAAATAGTCATTGTCTAAATTTGTCCAAAACCAAAGTGAGTTGGACTACAGTTGATGATGATGTATGTGTTTAGGATATGCCCATCTGTAAGTGAGTGGATCAAAAAACTGTGGTATATTTATACAATGGAATACTACGCAGAAGAAAGAAAGAAGGAGTCCTATCCTTTGCAACAGCATGGATGGAGCTGGAGAGCATTATGCTAAGTGAAATAAGCCAGGTGGTGAGGGACAAATACCATATGATCTCACCTACACGTGGAACCTAATCAACAAAACAAAGCAAGCAAGCAAAATATAACCAGAGACATTGAAATTAAGAACAATCTTACAGTAACCAGAGGGGGAAGGGGGATAGCGGGGGAAAAAAGGGGAAGGGTCAAGTCAAGGAACATGTATAAAGGACCCAGGACAAAGCCAAAGGGGGGTAGGATTGAGGGTAGGAGGTGGGGGTGGGTGGGGAGGGGGAAGTGGTGACAGGAAAATGGAGACAACTCTACTTGAACAACTGTACTTGAATGACAGTTTAAAAAAAAATCTCTAGAATACAGGTAGAACAAAAGAACTTTGTTTTTACTCATTAAATTTAAGCCATAATTTTGAAAGAGGAAATTCACTTCATTAATTTGTGACCAGATGCAAATTATCTTTTGTTTTAAATTCCTCAAATATAAAAAGCATTTGATCTTTGCAATATTTAAAATTTTTCCTGTCGTGAATGTACTAAATGCCAATATGTATATCCTACAAAGAATACGGGGCAGGCTAAAGTAAGTGTATAGTTGTTTATATAGAAAATAGTACAATAATTAATAAATAATAATACAACAATGAATTCTGTGTTTTGAGTCCTAACAACTGTAAACCTACCTTTGCCCCGCTATGCAATATAGCAGAGGAAGGACTTGTGATTTGAGTTTTTTCCTTTGCTGGAATACCCTCACCCACCTATTTAGCAGTTTGAGTCAGAACAGGTGTTTAAAATTTTTATCTTATGAATTTGCTACTGTTAGAGACTATTGCAAGCTTTTGTAAAAAGAGAGAATATTGCAATAGAGACAGACCCATACATTTTTTAATTCAAATAAAACAAAGGCTGCAATTTTGTGGCATTTACATTAGATTTTTAAGAAATTAAATGTTTAATAAACTTTTTGTTTTAAAACAGTTTTAGATTACAGTATTATTGAGAAGTTAGTATAGAATGTTCCAGTATGCCCGACACCCAGTTTTCTTTATTAATTAACATTATACATTAATGTGGTACATTTGTCACGATTAATGGGCCAATATTGATATATTATGATTAAATAAAGTACGTATTTTATTCCGGTATCTTGAGTTTTTCCAGTTTCCTCCATGTTCTAGGACCCCGTCTAGGGTGCCACCTTTCATTCCGCTGTCCTGTCACGCTGGGCCCCTCTGGCTGTGGCGGTGTCTCCGGGTTCACGTATTGTTGATGATCTCATCAGTTTTGAGGAGTGCTAGTCATGTGTTTTATAGAATGTTCTTCAGTTGGTATTTGGCTGGCATTTTGTCACATTGGACTAAGGTTTTGGAGGAAGACTACAGAGATAAAATGTCACTCTTCTCTCATCATATCTAGTTATTTACTATCAATGCGACTTAACATTGTTTTTGTTAATTTGGAGGACTTGGCTTGAGGTGGATTTTTGTCACATTTCTCCAGTGTAAAGACACTCTTTTTCCCTTTCCTTTCCACACCGTACTCTTTGGAAAGAGGTCACGGTATGCAGTCCACACTTAGGTAGCGGGGGTTATGCTCTCTCTTTGAGGACAGAGTACCTGTATACATTATTTGATATTTTTATGCATGGAGATTTAACTCTTCTCCTTAATTATTTGTTGAAAATTTTATATATATTAGCGTAGACTAAGGAATACTTATTTTATACGTTGGGTTGTAATATGTTTCTACTATCCACTTTGTTGCTTAGGTTGGCATCATGCCTAGCTTTGATCAGGTTTCATAGGTTTTCGTAGGTTTCTGTGTCCCTTTGACTCACCTCCATCTTGTGTGTGTTTTCATCTTCGGGTTCCTTCTTACTTTCTGTCACTGTAACACACTCCAGGCTGATCTTACACATTTGCTGCCCAAGTCCTAGAATCAGACATTTTTCCCAGGAGCTCTGGATCCTTTTATTGGAAAACACTTTAGAAACCAAGATCTGGGTTCTGGGTGTACTTTGTGCTACTGGGGCGTCATTGTTCCTAGGCTCTCTCAGATGGCAGAGTAAGGAGATACACTTCCACCCTGGCTGATACACAGACACTCACTCGTATTTCCTTAGCAGTTAGTGTTCCCATATTCCTGTACAGTGGTTTCAGAATTGTTAACTTGCACGCCCCTGGCGGAAGAAACTTTGTCAGCTAGAAGGCTGTTTGTAGTCACAGGGTCTTTGCCTTACATTTTACCGACTACCTCATTTCCCAACTTAGGCCAGCACCTTGTGGCCCCATGTTTCCAAACAGACTGCCGCTTGGCCTGGAAGATCGTTTTCCTGTCTCTCCAGGTGGCAGCATGTGACCTGTCCATTTAGTGTCATCTTTAATACTCCCTTTTACAAAATAGTTAGTGATTCTTCCAGGCAGCCTTAGTGCTTCCAGGGTTCTTACTGCATATGGATATCTTACATGATAGCTCTGTACTTGTATATTACTGTTTGTTTTTATAGACACTGAGAAGGGACCCTGTCCCTTCATAAATGTCTGTTGACTGAATATACGTGAAATGACTCTGAGGCAGAGATTGGTTCATCTCACGTAAAGTGTTCTGTCCGGGTGTAGCACTGACACATCACCTCCCTTCTCCTTTGACGTAACTCTTCTGTTCCCTGTGCTCTCATGAAAGCAGATCCATCACCTTCTGTTATTGTTTGCTGTTTTCACGGCTGTCCTCCCCATAGACTGAGAGCTAGTCTAGCGTATCAGCTTGGTCTCATTGATTATTTTAGGTGTGAAGGGACGATCTTGTAAAGCAATAACTTTGTTGAGCATATACATTATTTTAATGTTGTATGGTGGAGGGAAAGGGTGAAAAAAGAAAAATTAAAAGTTTGAAGAAATAAATGGCAAAATTGAAGATTTGTGCAAATAATTAGACAGAAGGGGGGAAATGATGTTTTGAGTAGGTTAAAGGTAAATAAAAAATATGAGAACTTACATTTTTTTTTACTTCATTCCATTGGTTAAAAATGTCAGTTTCTTAGCATTAAAGAAGATCTAAGAATTATTTTCAAGGGTTGGACAATGGTTGTATAATAACATTTTGGCTGTAAAATAATTTTTTGTCTCAGTAAAAATGATATGTTAATCCTATAACTTACAGAACTGGTCATTATTGAAAGATAGGAATACAAATGTAAAATTGAATGTATTTCTTTATTGTTTTTCCACTTGATTACATAGGGGAGTGTCAACTTCTGGCTATCTGTTTTGCTCTGCTAGCCTTGGCATGTAATCTCAGAAAAAGACTTCATATAAATGATTCATTGCAGAGAGAATTTGTAGAATTTCATGAACAGGGGTAGTGATGAAAGTGAGTGTGTGTTCTTCTGACAGGTATAATAGAATACAGATAATCCTCTATTTTATTTTATTAAGTATGATGTATGGCAGCCAGGAATAGTACTATTTTTATAGAAATTATCATAATATATAATTTACTTGAAGAATCACCTTGATGTATAAATTTGGTGGGATGTAGAGCAATATGAAATATTTTCCACAAGATGTGATTAAGTTAAATTTATACAGATGCTGATTATAGAAGAAGCAAGCTTCCCTTTTTGTGGTTTTCCTATAGTTTTGTTGAAGTTCATTTGTGATCTGAGAAAGTGTTAACTTTCAATTAACACTATTGCTTGCTCAATTTAAAACATAAAATTACCATTGTACTAAAAAACATTTAACAAACCTTTACTTACAATTCCAAGGGGTAATTTTTTCAGAACATTGTAGAGATCCAAATATTTATGAAATGAAAAGATTGGTATTATTATTGTAAGACACCCAAATCTAAAACAGTCACTGTCGCTGAAAAAATGAGCATGTTCTCTTATATAAAATCTTTCTTAAAGATAATGTGACTTACTTTAAATGACTCTTGTTTAGGCACATAACTTGGTCTCCTACTTTTCTAAGTTCATTTATTAATCCAGTTAATCTGACAACACCAGAAACTGCCTTTTCTACTATTTCTTGCTTATCATTCAGTACAGAAACTACCTGCTGGAAATAATGTCTTCTCTGGGTGTTTTCTGTACTTTCTTCTATTTTTTCTCCATTGCCTCCCCAGTATTTCTTATTGCATTATTATATTTTTAAAAGTAAAATAAATTAACATGATCTATAGTCATTTACTTTGAAAAAGTAGTGTGAAATATGACAGATTTGAATAAAATGTTTTGATTAAAGTTTTGCTTCTCTGAAATCCCAGCCATCTGAATGTTGCAATATTGAGAGCCAACTGTCAATTTTCTATTCTGTTATTATTCTAAGATTGGTAGCAGCTTGAACCACGCTAACTACTTCAACCTGAACTTGCCAAATTATATTAGCATTTCAAGGAGAAAATGGACCTTTTGGAAAACATGTATTTCTGGATGGGGGAAATGTATTATTAAACTGTAACCAGTATTTTTGTGGATTTTCCAGTTTTATCAGCAGAAGTCCTAACATGTTTTTTTTTTCAACTGAAACTTCAGTTTCAGACTTTGGTATCCACCCTGATTTCTCTTTCTTCAAATTCTCTGATCCCCCCCCCAAAATTCTGCCCACAGTAGTCTAAGACATTCCAGAATAAGAGACAGTGTAGTTAATAACTAAGTATTTTGGATCACAAAGTTCTTTATGTGACTGTGTTATAAGAATGTTATTTTAAATAATGAAAAATAACCATCTGTTTCCACAATTTACCTTTGGGTAAATCATTTAGATATAAAAGGTCTAGTTAAGAAAAGAACTGATTTATTTTTTTGTGAGTGCTCACAATGTGTTACTGTGTCCTGCTTTTTAAATATTTTTACCTCATTTAATTCTTTTAGGATATTGCACAGTAGTTACTGCTGCCCTTAATACACACACATCATAATCTACCACATGTTGAACATTTAGTGTGCACTGTTCACTGTTGTGAAAGTTTTACACGTGCTGTTCAGTTTTAAGCCGTAGCTGGAGGTACCTTTCTTGTCCCTGTAATATATTCTGGACACATTAAGCAAGGTGCCCAAATAGCCCAGCTGTTTTAGGGATCGTTCCTTAGGAGGAGGTCAAGCTCAGATCTCATTCCCAAGCCCAATGTTCTCTCCTCTATGTCAGTGTTTCTCTTTTTATAACATATTTATGCTTATTAAAAAAAAACTGCTTTAAGGGACATCGGAATAAAGAACAAACTGACAGTACCCACAGGAGTGAGGGGAGGCGGGTAATGGGGGAAAATAGGGGACGGTTTGTCAAGGAACATGTGTAAAGGGCACATGGACAAAGCCAAAGGGGTGTAGGATCGAGGGTGGATCCTACACCCTCTGGTGTAGGAGTGAGGGGATGGAGGGGAAATGGAGACAACTGTACTTGAACAACAATAAATAATAAAATAAAATGGATTTGAAGTCAAAAAAATAAAGGAATTTGTGACAGGAAAAATCTGCAATGTGATGGGTGTAACAAAAATAAATTAATTTAAAAATTAAAATAGAAACTTCTTTAAATGATTTAGTAATTTAATAGTTTATATTTCCCCTAAAGCCTTCACAGTGCCATGTGTGTGTTTTTTATGGCAGGCCACGTGTCCCCCAAAGTGCACATGCATTTCGCTTTGAGAAGTTGAATTAGTCACTCTGTTCCTTCCAAAGACTGCTCTGTGTTTGTAGCAGCCGCACAAGGAATGCGCACACTGCCCTCTTACATAGCTCCATGTTACTTTGTTAGAAATGCACTTGCAATTGGGGTGTCGACTCAGTACCTCTTGGATCTCACAGGTAAACTTGACAACTTGGGTGTCAATGAAACTGCAGACTGTGATGAAGACAATTTGGGAGGTTGATGTGTAGTGAGTTCTGTGCAGCCTTTATAGCACCTGTTTTCTGCCTAGGTCAACAGGGTGTGAAATATTGTCAGTGATTATTTAACCATGGGGAAGACTACTATTAAATTGTCTACCTGGAGGCAAGCAAGTTCAGCTTTCAGTTCTCTGTCTCCATATCACCTCTCTATTCATATTTTTCCTATTAGTGACCCACGATTTCCTGCAATATTACACATTTTCTCTCACTGCAAGAAAGAGAGAAAGAGAATTTCATTTTGTAATAATGCCAACACTCATGTGTGTACACGTCAGCTAGCGCACTATACTACTAGGTGTTGGGAATGATCCAGTTGGGTGATGTGCTTGTCATATGCATTTATACATAACAAACTTGTTCTGCTAGTGATATGCCAGTCTCTGACTGTTTGCTACGCGTGTGCAAATGTGTGAACCGACTTTAAAGATTCCCGTATTCTCACATGTACTACCTCTGGTCACCTCACACTCTAGAAGTGAAAGTAAATGAGTGTTGCTTGCTAAACAGTGCCATTTTCAGTAGATTTTCTTTCTTTGTAAGTCACACACAATTATTCACAGAAAGTGGCTCAAGAATCACGGCCTGACAGAAAGTAGAAATTTGGCAACTTTAGTTGTTAAATAGGCATATTTTGTCAAGTAGGTGTGTTTTGAGTTGGTTGCTATCAAATTAACTTTGGCAAGCTCCTGCTCCTTTTAATGGTGTTTAAACAAGAAATAAGTTGCTTCATCACACTGACATTCGAAATAATGTTCTTAATTAATTTATTTATTTATTTTTGTAGATTTTGTTTGTTTATTTTCAGAGAGAATGGAAGGGAGGGAGAAAAAGAAAGAGAGAATTATTGATGTGTGAGAGAAACATTGATCGGTTGCCTCTTGCACGGCCCCAACTGAGGACCTGGGCCGCAAACCCAGGCATGTGCCCGACCAGGAATCAAACCAGAGACCTTTTGGTTCACAGCTCAGCGCAGTTCACTGATCAGACCAGCAGGGCATGTTCTTAATTTAGATCTTACAAAGAGAACTCCTAAGCCACCAGCACTTGGATTGACTAGATAGTCAGTTGTCTTGATGCCCAGCCAACTTGTCCTCCATCTGTGAGCCAGCTGAAGTATGCCAGCCACCTTCTTTTTGAGACCGCCTCTGACCCATTCAGGCCGAATAGATGCCTTGGTCTCTATTATATGTTAAACATATGCGATGCATATGGGTCCTTTTAAGTATCATCTTGCAATTGAAAAGGGCCTATCTACCTACCTACCTACTTCTAACTATGTGATGAGGAGTGGATGGATGGGTGGGTGCGTGAACGTATGGGTGGACCTCTAGTCTATAAAACTTACCTTTAAGTAGTATAATGATTTCTGGTGATAAACTTCTGGGCCAAGACTATAATGTAGTAAACAGCATTAGCTGTGAAGCCAGATTATTTTTGTTTGAATACCCACTATGCCAAATCAACCTTTTATTCTCTTTTTTTCACCTATTTGCTTTTTATCGTTGTTCAAGTACAGTTATCTCCATTCCCTCCCCTTCCCCCACCCCCAGCCATCCCCACCTCCCTCTTTGATCCCACCCCCATTTGGCTTTGTCCATGTGTCCTTTATACCTGTTCCTGACATACAGAACAAGGCACCTAACCTCGCTGTGCCTGTTTCAGTTTCTGGTTTGGGTTTAATTTTGTTTTAAAAACTAGATAATAATAGTGGCACAGGTGTGTTATGAGGATTTAATGTGGCACTAAACATAAAGTGCTTGAATAGGGCCTGGCACACAGTAATCCGCTCCATAACGTTTCTATTCTTATCATGTAACCCGTAAAGAGACCGAACAGTCTATGTCCACACCACCCCGAACGCGCACAATCTCGTCTGGTCTCAGAAGCTAAGCAGGGTCGGGCCTGGTTAGTCCTTGGATGGGAGAACGTACAATTGCAATGTGCTTGGACCACGAACTGCTTGAAAAGTGTGGTTTTGGAAAACAGAAGATGACTGGAAACTTAATTATGCTTGACAGAGATCCCATGGTCTTGTGCTGTGAAAAGATGCCTTTGTTTTGTTAAGAGTGTGTTGGGAATGGCAAGCTGAGGTCACGGTGAGACCTCACTGATGCCATTAACGGAGCCTACTTGTTTCTTCTGGGGGACATTGGAGTGCCGTAAAAGCCATTGTTTCAGTCTCCTGGTGAATACTTATGGGCAGTAAACAAGAGTTAGGGCAGCTGCAGAATATTTGTCGAAACCAAGAAGGTGGTGCTGTTATACTTACACTGGAACAGAGGGCACAGGCAGAGCAGTTGCAGGCCAACCACAGTAACTTGGAGGCACGGTGTATGCACTTTCAATATATATGTGGCCTGGTTGGTTTAAGAACTCTCCTAGGTAATTGTGCCTTTGCCTTTAAAGGAGAAAGGTACAGAAGAAGATAAATGGATCATTTATCCAACCTCATTTAGTTTCACTCATTAGTACATAAAAAAACTAGAGTTGACTTTATGTCTCACTACTATCCCCAGTCTCAGCGTTGGCTCACTGGGGGAGGGGAAGGGGCCAATCCCTGCACCCTGCTGTGGATTGGAAAGTAGTGGAGACAAAGGTGGATGCCGTGAGTGAAGAATGTAACTTCTTTAACTTGAATTTTAAACCAGTGATTAGTTCCCATGAATTAACTCTATTTCTTTAACAGAGAATCATAAGCAGTAGAGTTCAGTTCACCCAGGTCCCTTGCTTGACAGCTGAGGACAATGAAACTGATTCAGATTAGCGGCTGGCTTTCCCTGGTTGTTCACCTTGGTGTCAGAACCAGACTGGAACTCAGGTTTCTGTTATTGAATCCAGTGTTCTCTTCGGTACCATGGTTAAATCATCAAAGAATTCCATGTCTAAATAAATTAAATAACCTTCTATGTCCTTTACTGTTGAAGCTGTCTACAAAAAAAAAAAAGTATAAAATGTGGCAATTATTTACATCTGGCTTTATCCCCTTGTGAGAACATTTGGATTTGAGCACAGTGGCACCCTGCCAGTGACAAATGGAGGCTCCGAGACTGCCTTCCCATCATCCGCTACCTTTTATGGTGTCTAGGGATTTCTTGCTCTCCTTTGTGACCCAGCTGCAAAGCAGCTGTTGTTGAGAGGCTCCTGCTTTTCCACTCTCACAGGGCAGCTTTCCTAAGCATCCCCACAGGGTTTAAACCTCTGCAGCAGGAGCGTCAGTGCTGAGCGCCGTGAGCCAAGGCCATCTCCATGGGGGCCAGTCAGCATAGCCACTTCCCAACCTGTTGCTAACGATCAGGGATGGAGCCGTCCAGCTAATGTTCAAAAAGCTGGTCCAGACAAACAAGAGGCGCCCATTGCCCAAATAGCCCAGCTTAATGGTTGGTATTGTTGCTAATAGCTAAGATTTTTAGCTTTCTAACTGCACTAATTCCTTAGACCAAGATCACATTGACCACTTTATCCATTTAAAAGGAAGTTTCCCATTGGAAACCATTTTCCATGAACTTTTAGTGCCACTGTATGGACCACAGATTGCTGACTAAAATGTGGTTTCTTTTTTTTGTCCTTGTAGAGAGGAGGTGTTGGTGATAGGGAAACTAGGGGTTAGTTACCTCCTGGGCATCACTGAGGCCTTAGACTGAGTCACATTTACCCACTGGAAACTATGCCGTAGCCCACGGAGGCAGCAGGACTTCCTAACGAGAGTACACATTTCACAGGTGTGTGTAGAGCGGCTGCCTTTTCAAGATATTTACATTTCCACACAGTTTTGACCACCTACTGTGCATCTGGCCCTTATACGACGTGTTGATTAAGCAACTGTCCTGAAGTCATTTACAAATACGAGAAGACAGCAAATGGTGATTGGAGTGCGTAGGTAAACATCACAGCAAAAGTAGGAATCGAGAGCCTTCGGAGCACCCAGAGCTCAGTTCCAAGGATCCTGGGCAGGTTTAGTTTGGCCAACATTGGAAACTTATCTAAGACTTCTAAAAATACTTTTTTGCATTACTTTTCCTTCTAATTTTCAATAGAACTAAGAAAAAAAACCTAGGCATGAGTTTTTTAGACCCAGTTGTGATTTATGTTTTGGCTTTCTGTGTTCTTTTTCAAAACTCTCAATGTGTCTCATCCCTTCTGCTGACAGTATCACTTCCCCTCCCCCTCACAGCCAGATGTGACAGAATTGTCTGCACTCAGGTATCCATTTCCCCACCCCAGCCCCCTGAGATCCCCCCATTCCTTTCGGCTTCAAGGCCTGTTCCATAGAAACACAACTTACCAGCCACCTCTCTCTGTCACTAAGTCCAGTGGATATTTTCAGCATTTGACTTATGCTGTTTTCTTGAAATACAACTTTATCTTGCCTTTGGCCTCTCATTCAGCCTGATTGACAAACCACATCCTTGACATCTCAGAAGTCTCATAGGTACCTCTATCTCTACAATTCTCAAAACTGGGCTTATACTGTTACTTCCTTAACCCGTCCTCCCCACCCCATATTTACCAGATTTCCTTGAGTTCCACAATCAGGAACCTAGCGGTCATCATGTTACCTCATTTCCCCCAGCAGAGCCCCTCCAACACACGCGCCTCTCCTGTCCATGTTGTAGTCCTCTCTGCATTATCTGAATATTCCTCATGTCAGCCCACTAATCCTCATCTCCATCATCAACCTCATTCACTCTCTTTTAAAAGCCTGGACCAATGTGCCTACATCCCCGTGTTCTCATCCCAGTGTTATCCGTACTGCTCCCAGAGTGATATTTTTAAAGCTGATAACCACACATTCCCTCATGTAACCTGTAGGCCAGGTGTGCTGTACTCACCCCTGCTTTTTCCCCTGTCCCCCCTACCCCTCCTGTCTCACTCACCTGGGCTCCATCTACTGTTTCTGTTTTCCTGCCACTGAGGCTGTACCTTTGCTGGACCTGTACTTAGAATACCTCCTCTCCCGTTCAGCTGGTTAATCATACACATCTTCCAGATTTTTAGAGCCAGCAGCAGTCCCTTCAGAAACCTTCCCTGAGCGAAATTCACAACCCTCATCAGTGTGCTCTGCTAACAGCTACAGTTGGGGAAGCATCATGGGGCGGGGGCTGTGTCTGTTCTCCCCACTTTCATCCTGGGGCTTAACACAATGCTAGGCAAGTGATAGGTACCCAATAAGTATTTGTTGATAAAGGAAAGAAATGAATAAGTTCAATGAATTGCTGAAGGTTCATTGTTTTAATTAAAATGGACATTTTTCTGTTTGGTTTGTGATTCAAAGATATATGTGTTATTCTAAAGTCTAAAAATAGCCAATTTTAATATTTAAAAATGGTTTATATAATTTAAAGTAAAATTCTATAACTTAATTACAAATTTTATTCAAACATGATTTCTACTTACTTCACCACACCTTGCTTTTAACTTGTCTTGGAGCTTAAGTATAAGCAGTGCCGTGTACCAGCCTAAGTCACTTGACCAAAAGTAGCTTCAGATGTGGTTGTTTCCCATCACAGACTTATCTCCCACTGAAATGTCCTCACAGTGTGTGTCGAGGACCTCCTGAGGCGTAAAGGGAAAATACACAAGTGAACAGATTTAGAAAGGATATGAAAACTTGTAATATAATAAGAAACCTAAATAAACTAAATATCTTCAGTTATGTAGTACTTTTAAAATTAGCTTTTCTGTGTTTATACCTAAAATCTAGCTTTTTTACTTGTCACAAATATGGAGAGAGCAACATATAATTTATATTTTTAAATTATCAAATATTTTAAATATTAAAGGCAAGTTACTTATTTAAAATAGTTATTTTAAGTGGTCCTAAATGTTGATTTTTTATGAAGCTTTTTAATATATTTTTATTGAAAACGTGATTAAGATGCAAGGTTTTTTTGTTTTTTCCCCTTTTTTTTGCTTCCTCCCTTGGCATCTTTACCTTTCATTTTCTTTTCATGCAAGGTACCAGTTAGCTAGTGTTCCTTATCCTTGACTACGCCTGGTCTGTGGCCTCCTATCTGGCCAGTCTTTCTGAGTTAGTCCTCCAGTCTGTCTTGCCCTAGGCTGTCAGTCAAACAGAACTTGATTACTCCTCTACACATGCACCTTCCTACCAACACTTGTTCCCACACGGTCTGTGCTCTGTGATGGCATGATGCCTGCATTCACCTAGGTGCTGCTGCAAGCTGCTGAGTCATCCTTAACTCTTGTTCTCATGTAATTCCCATACCCCATTCGTCAGCCACCTATCTTTAGGAGATTCCAAACCTAACCGCATCTCACTGCTTCTTCTGCTTTTACGTTACCCTTAGCCAGGGAGTATTAATAACCTCCTAAGGGGTCTTCCTGTTTTCTCTTCTGCGTTCCCTACAGTCAGTTTTTAACCACCCCAAATCTGGAGTGTTTTTATACCTTCCTGTAAAATCCTCCATGGTGTTCCTTCCTGATGAAAAGAAATCCCACTGCGTTCTCAGCAGCACGTACTCTAAAATTAAAATGACACCGAGAGGGTTAGCACGGCTCCGCCCCAAGGATGACACACGAATTCATGAAGTGTTCCATACTTTGTACAGTCCTTGGAGGTGGTTCGACCCTTTGCTTGTTAACATCCAGGAGATTATACGAGTCAGAGAAACATGTGGCATCCAGTATTGAAACTATGGTTTGCACTACTGAAAAAGAAAATTCATTCCAAACTTCTCACAGTGCATGCTAGGTCCTACCTGATCTGGTCCTTCCTGTATCTCTCTCACACTCATTTCCTATGATTCTTTGTGGACAGTGTGTTCCACTGCTGCCATATTGGTGGTCTTCTTAGCCCTAACACTCCACGCATGCCAGCCCTGTGCGTGGCTGGCTCATGCCCTTTGCTTAGGTCACTTCTCAAATGGCACTAAAGGCCTCTCTTAACCACGTTATCAAACGTCACCCGGCCCCATCCCCAGTAGTGGATGGCTCTATTCCCTTAGCCTGCATTATTTGAAGACCAACTGACAGTGTCACCCGTGCCCGTGTAAACTATCATTATACCTCTAGGCTGTGAACTGAGGGAGGGCAGGGACTTTGTCTTGATTACCAAGATCTGGAACCCAGCCTGTCCCATAGCAGGAGCTTTTTCCATTTCTGGGGAGTGCAAAGGCTTCCTTTGCCTGTCTCAGTAGACTAAGATACTGTGTTCTCCAGACACAATTTCACACTAACACAGCACTATATTTAGCAGTCCACTCGAGATGAGTATTTCTCCCTCCATCATTCACCTTCGAAACCCCAGCAGTATAATCCAATGATTCTGATAGTGCTGTTGTCTTAAAAATATTTCAGTTTTTTAAAAAAATGTAATTAGGACAGAAACTACAGTAATTTAAAACCTGTGCATTTCATTTAGCAGTGGGTCATGAAATTCTCTTGTGGTTTAAAGCTTTTCCACAAAATAGGTTCACAGTATTTCACTGAAGTGACGTTTAGTTAAGCAAGTCTACACTGGTGGACACTGGGTTTGTGTGGACAGTACTGCAATGACAATGAATTGCTACCTTTTTTGTGTCTACAGGTGTTTCCTTTGAACAAATACCTAGAAATAGAATTGTTTGCCTGAAGTGTATCTGTGATTTAAAGGCTTTTGATATATATCAAATAGCTCTCCAGAAGATCATATCTCATTTAATTGTATTTTAGCTATGTGTGATATAAGCACATATTTTTATGAGCCCTTGGTAATACTGAGTTCTAGTATTTTGGAGGGAGCGTCACAGATAGAGGAAAATAATAGCATCTCAATGTATTTATGTGCATTTCAGGAAAATTAAATATTGAGTAAGTTTAACATATTTTTATAGCGATAGTAGCTGTTATTTTTTGGTACTTTTAAACTTCTTTTGTTTGTTTTTTTGTGCCTATTGCCCATACAATATGCCCGACTTTCAGGCCAGAAACTCAGCCGCGTGTGCATGATCCACTTTGTCATCTTTGAATGAAAGTCACAGTACTGCAGTCTTCCATCGCTTTGGTCAGCCACTTAATTTCAGCCTGGTTTGTGGCCTCCTTCCCTCCCAGGGTTTGAACTAAATCTGAAAGGCTTAATGATGCTCACAAAGCTGGGGAGAAGCTGCCCTCATCATCTCGGTCTGAGTTGGTACCTCCACCTTGAAGTCTGATGGCTCTGCAGTAGGACTTGGGATGGGTTTTATGGGGTTTGCTCTGCTCAGGTTGAGAGTCCTGGTTCTGGGGCCCAGCCTTCACCTAGGCATACCATCGGGCCGTCCCTCCCCGCTAAGATTTTGACAGCTACTCTGGGTGCTGCCCCTGATAAATCTGAGCACTCCCTATCCCCACTAGCCACCCTTAGTGCCATTTGATGTATTTCAGTGAACTTGGACCTTAAGAAGATATTCCAGGTATCTTTCAGGCAGCTTCTGCTTTGGGATGTTTAGGAAAATCGGTCACAGGAGGCCTGCTATTTATAGAAAATGGGACTTGGGAGAAAATTCAGAGAGGAAAACCACAATCTGTTATCAGTAAACTGTTTAGCCACATTCATTTTTATATCCAGTATCCTTATTCTATTATATTTTAATGCATCCCAGCAGAAATAGTATTCTCTCCCTAAAATATGAATGCCATGGTCCAATGTAATAATTTGATGGGCAAAGTATTTTGGTAGTATAGAGATAAAGTATTTTATCGTGGAAGTTACCATTGCCCCTGTCCCTCACTTGGCATCTGATTAAGGTTAGCTCCAGTGAATTATATTTAGTGTCTTGGAGGGACCTGAGAAGTAAATGATTTGCTGTAAATCGTCTTGGTTTGTAAGAATTTGTTAAACTATTACATTTTTAAATGATTTTTTTCTTTTGTGGAGGAAAGACATATCCTGAAGATACTTCACATATAACATTGTGATGTTAAAAAAAAAATGACTATCAAATAATGTTCCTCTGTTTGTAACTGATGGTCCTCACAAGTTAATTTTTCAAGACTGTTTCTTTAATTGCTTTTTCTTTTGCACTCAAATTGTAATGTATGTTTAAACAACACAGTTACCAAACTACACTTTCAGCTTTTGGGCCTGTTTTATTGGCTGCTTCCCTTTCTTATTAATCTGTGTAGATTTACACTTGAGTGTGAAATGAAGGTGTGCTTTTCACTGATTGGGGAAAATGACTGATGTTCACAGTTGTCAAGCCTTCCAAAGAGTAAACGCTCAATGTGTGGAAGTGGCTGCAAGATGCACAATGCAGGAGAGGCTTCCTTCTAAATAGGACCACCCTGTGGGAGCTCTGGTCTGTTCTGATCGTTATCCCTAGCCATGCTGAACACACAGGCAGGCCCTGGGTAGGGTATAAATATTTCATTGAGAACTGGGCTATTTCTAAGGAACTTTTTATAGTTTGATAGACCTTAGCTCGTGTGACAGATTCCACGTGTAAAGTGGGGAAATTATTATGTTGTTCACAGCTCTGTACTTTACTGAAAATGTATGAACCTGTGAACTAAATAACTGAAGACTGACTATAAGGTATTAAGCTATAGGGAGCAAATAGTGGTAGCCTGTGTATTTGTTGACCATCATATTTACAGAGAACTGGGGTGGCTATAGGAGGAAAGGTTGCGTATTTTGGGAGTGACTGAGTTCATAAGACAAGGGTAGTGAACTCATCCCATTTGCACCCATATGTCCCTAGTGCAGTGTGACACTGTAGAGCCTTGGTCTGTTCAGGTGTCGTTTAGTGAAATAGCAGTTCTGCTCTGTGGCATCGGGACACTTGTGATGCTATAACAAGCTGATGTACTGGTTGATATTATCAGTAGTTTGTTACCAAAAATAAGTACAAAAGTTGTTTTAAGATTTACTTTTTAAAAACAAAACAACTCAAGCTAAAACCATAATGGTGTAATTCTCTCTTACATGTAATATTCCTGAATGGTTTCTTCAGCAGGAGCTCGAGGAACATTTGGGGGGACTGTGTGGCACTCACATACAGGTTTATAGTTATTCATATGGGAAATAATGCAATAGTTAAAAAAACAATGCAAGAATACATTGCGTTTTGCATAGTCACAACTGTAGACCTACTGTTGCCCTACCTGGGTGTATGTGTATATTGGCCCTATATGGTACAGGTATTTATTAAGATTTGAGCTAGATTGTGGAAGATGTTGATAATTTGATGATTAAATAGGATAAGTGGAAACAAGAAGCTATTAAAATATTTTTGAAGAAGGGTATAATGAAAACAGTTCTGCTTAAGGAACATTAATCTGGTGAAATGAAGTTCAGTGAGTAAGAAAATCTGAACTCTCCTTTTGCACTCTAGATGTAAGCTGGAATGGATTGGGATTTTATTTGAGGGAGGAGAAAGTGTTTGGAAGAGAGAGTCATTTTTTTAGGAAAGTTGTTAAATGTAGTTGCTACCACAACATGAAATTCTAAAACGGATTTTTGAAATTTGATAGCTAGGAACCAGATGTAACATTGAACTTGGGAGAAAGAATTCTTTTGAGGAGATAGAAGGAAGAGAAATCAAAGAATGCTACAACTTCATATGCCAGATCTGAAGCTAGTTAATTCCATTTGACTTGTGATTTTCTTAGCAATCCTTCAGAATTGGTACTAATTATGTTGATTTTTCCAAATGAAGGAAAAAGGGACTCAGATATTACAAACAGATACTCAGAGGCACACCATTAAATAAGTACAGACAGCAAGATTGAAACCCAGACCTGTCTGTCTCTAGGCTAGTTCTCTCAGAGAGAACTGGAGAAGCTGCCTGCCCGCTGTGCTCTGTAACTAACTCCCTTACACTTGGGCAGTATGTTCATTACGTGCCTCCTCCAACTAGGGCTGGATGGCAAGCTCTCTGTTTATGGCTAGATCCCTGGTACTCAGAACTGTGCAAGGCAAATAGTAAGCATTCAGTGAATATTTTTTAACCTACAAAAATAAAGAAACGAGCAAATAACAAGTCACAGAACTGGCAGTAGAACCCGAGCCTCGTAATTAACATTCCCCTTATTTGTCACAGTTGACCACAGACAGTCCTTTTTTCTTGGTTTTATGAACCAACTCATGTGTCAAAAATCCCCACCAATATACGGAGTGAGTAATGGTGCTTGATGTGAGGGGTTCGTGCAATCAGTGGCTTACACCGTAATGCTTATAGAAAATGCTGACATCATCTAAAAGACACCAGGAAAAATCTGCCGAGAAATAACTTTTTCCACTTCTTAACTGCTGTCCCTTTAAAGCAATGATAGTTGATAGAGTCAATCTGATTAAACATAGTGTTACCTCCCAGCCATTGTAATCTCTTCCTAAGACCTAGTAAAGTGTGTGTCTGTGTGGTGTATGCATTTGGTTGACTCTTGATTTTATATATTCTTGTGAGGATTTTATTTTCCTTCTTATAATTTGGCCCTTGATTAAGTAAAGAGTAGTCAAAGCAGAAAAAGATGGGGTTTTGCCTGATGGTTTGATGCTCACCCCCAGAAAAGAGTGCTCTGTCCTTTGATGTGTTTTTTCCTGCATCTGGGAGCTGGTGGGACTCTGCCTTTAATAACCGGGTGCATGAAGCGAGCGGAGGCCGCTGTCCTTTGCATTCTGGTGCGTGTTTTTAATGCTGTGCTGCTGTTTTGCCAGGAGACTACAGACAAGGGTTTTACTCCCCCATTTACTGTGACATGATAAATGAACAAGTTTTTCTTGTCTATCCTGAAAAACTTAAATGGAAAAAACTTCACAGACCCTTTTTATCTTTACGTGTAACATTTGCACAGACTTTCTGCCAATGATACTGTTCATTTTGCATCTTTCTTTTAATAGCATCTGCAAGTTCTTTACACATCATTTTCCAAGGATGATTTAAAGTTGACCATGTGCTTTTGAGGTGGTGTGTATAACAAAACATTCAAAATTCTGCATCCTGTTGCATACTATATATGTTTATGTATGTGCATATATATATGTAGAATAATAGTTAATGTTTATTACAAACTTACAGTATACCTAGGTATTATAATTACTTTATGTGTATCACCTTAGAATTTCATATCCCTTTTTAAAAGATTTTATTTGTTTATTTTTAGAGAGGGGAAAGGAGGGAGAAAGAGAGGGAGAGAACTATCGTGTGTGGTTGCCTCTAGCACACCCCATACTGGGGCCCTGGCCCACAACCCAGGCATGTGCCCTGACTAGGAATCAAACAAGCGACCCTTTGACTCGCGGGCTGGCACTCAACCACTGAGCCACATCAGCCAGGGCTAGAAATTTCACATTCTTATGAAATATCTCACTATACTCTTTTTTTAAATAATACATTTTATTTTTAGAGCAGTTTTAAATTTACAAAAAAATTGAGCCAAAAGTACAGAGAGTCCCCATATGCTCACTCCTGGTCCTATTACCCTTCACACAGCTTTCCTATTATTCTAGACTTGCGTTAGCATTGTACATTTGTTAAAACTGATGAGCCAATATGGATACATTATTATTAATTGAAGTCCATCGTTTGATTGGGGTTCACTCTTTGTGTTATATGTCCTATGGGTTTTTACAAATGTGTAGTGACATGTACTCACTATTACAGTATCACACAGAATAGTGTCACTGCTCTAAAAACCCGTGCTCCACCTCTCTTCTTTGCTGTAATAGAGAAAATTCCAGCTAAGAGATGAAATAATTTTCCCAAGGTCACATAGCTACACAAATGCGGGTGCCATTCTGCCTGCCTAGAATCAATGTTCTTAATTTGTATTTAGACTGTCTGATTCATTATAGTCATTTTATCATTTTGGAATCCTAATTTGGTAAGATTTTTATGAATTTTTACTAACTTCTTGAAAGTATTTCATGATATGTGTAAAAAGCATTTTGCCTGTGCTTTTTTTTCCTTTGAAGTTAAAATGCTGGGAGAGATATTGCAAGGAGTTAAAATTTTATTTATTGGATATTTGATGAGATGTGTGAGTTAAAGAGGAATTGTTGACCAGAGTAGCATTATTAAAATGAAAGAAGAAAGGAAACCTGTTGTTTGATCATTTGATGTTAACAGTAGCTATAGGTGGCTGAGGCTGCAGGCTAGGTCGTACCTGCTAGGAAATGAATGCTAAAGAATGTGCAAAAGTGGATTTTTTTAATGAGTGAATAATCAAAAAAGAGGAAGTATGTGGAGACATGAGCTAAAGGTATATGGAGCTTAATTATACACCTCTAGCTTTGGAAGATTTATCTCTATAACTGCTTTTTTTTTTCATTTTAAAGGGTTTGTTTGTTTTTTATTGAATTTATTGGGGTGACATTGGTTAATAAAATTATATAATTTTCTCATGTGCAATTCTGTAATCCATCATCTGTATATTGCATTGTGTGTTCATCACCTAAAGTCAAGTCTCTTCCTGTCAGCATTTATCTCCCCCTACACCCTCTTCTACCTCCCCTACCTCCCTTTCCCTCTGGTAACCCCTGTGTTGTTGTATGTCTCTGAGTTTTGTTGTTGTTGTTGTTGTTTGCTTAATCCCTTCACCCTTTTCACCCATCCCCACAATTCCCCTGCCTTCTGACCGCTGCCAGCCCACTCTCTATCTATCAGTCTGTTTGTATTTTGGTTTGTTACTTTATTTTGTTCATTAGATTCCACATATGAATGAGATTTATGTATTTCTCTTTCTCTGACTGGCTTATTTCACTTAGCATAATATTCTCCAAGCCCATCTATGCTGTTGAAAAGGGTAAAATTTCCTTCTTTTCATGGCCAAGTAATATTCCAGTGTGGGGTGTGTGTGTGTGTGTGTGTGTGTGTGTGTGTGTGTATCACAGCTTTTTTCAATCCATTCATCTGCTGATGGACACAGTGGTTTAAAAAATATGTGTAAAGAAAGAAAAACTATCATTTGAGGTTCATGTAGTAGATCGTATGTAAATTGGAAGGAACAAGGGCATTGTTTTTGTGTGGGACGCGGGGCTTGTTTTTTTGTTCATTTATTTTGGACCACAGCCACTGGCCACACCCAGTGCCTTGATGCCACTTGCGTCAGCACAGGTGCAGGCAGTAATGTTTACTTAAAACTGGAGCTGGGAAGGCGATCGAGTGTTAGGTTAAATCCTGGACTAGCAGTATGTTAGTTGGGAATGACAGTAGGAATTCCAGGATAAACAGTGGTTGTTTGATATTCAACACATTTAATCAGTTTCTTCATGTATAAAGTCTACAACTAGGATAAAATCATCCCCAAAGCTAAAATGGCCATAATTCTTTACAAGGAATGCAAAGGAAGTAATTAAAGGGAGAATATAACATAGACAATGATAATGATGTTCTCACCATTCTTTTGAACTATTTTATCCTTTTGGTTTCTGTGAAACCATTTTTTCCTTTTTTTTTGCTTGCTTCCCTGGCCTCTTCTTTTTGATCTTCGATGAACTCACTCTTCATCTGTTCTTCTAATCTTGGCGTTTCCCAGGATTCCATCTTCAGTCTTCTCTTTTACTATACTCACCTTGATCATTTTTGTTTAAATAAAAACAAAAGAGTTTTTGATGATGATTATCCAGGGAGACTCAGTCTACTTCATTTGGGCCCGGGGGGAGAAGAATCCCTCATGATCCGCTGCTGAATCATCCATTTTCTCTGTTTTTCAAGGGTCGTAAAAGTGAGGCTGAAAAGTTCTTCTTGAAGGCCATTGAGCTGGATCCCACCAAAGGAAACTGTTACATGCATTATGGTGAGTGGTTGATAGTTTTTCCCATGCCCCCCACATTTCCTATTAATGTTGATGTGAGATTTAGGTTTTGCTGGCAAAGAGCATTTTGAGAGGACATTGACTTTGTTATTGCAGACTTAGCCTCATTCCAACCTCTTACCTTCTCATTGAAAATGGACATATTAAAGAGGGCTATGTATTATGTTTTCCTTTAGTAATTTTCATAGGACTTCAGTGGGGAAGGCGTTTGCACAGTGGTTTCTTTCAAGGTCAATGTGGAGGTTAAATGAGTTCTCATCTGGAAAACATCTCACTCCTTGCCTGATGCATAAGTATACAGTTCAAATAGTAGCTCTCTTTTCACTGTAGAAGGTAATGCATTGCTTATGGAATGTATTATTTTTAAGTTTTAGAAGTTTCAATTTTGGCCTCAAAATCTTGCTTTATGGAAGATATGGATGTACACCAGCCTGTACATGCCCGAGATTGAGGTCAAAGACAAATTGTAAAGGGTGTAAAGGATGGCTCTCTCATTCAGTTTGGCCTTGGCCTTAATCATTCCAGAGTGAACTTACATAACAGCTCTGTCACATTCTACTCTATCATTAGTAGTGAGTCATGTGTTAAGTGAGGCGAAGTAATATAGCTGGTTTGATGTTGTGAAAGATGTGCTTTCTACCAGATTTGCAGTTGAAATGGCTTTCAGTGAGCCAAAAAACATCTCGCTTTGCCGATCCCTTGGGAAAAAAGGCTGTTTTGACTTCTAGCTTTGATGTGTTAGTTGTTACCAAGTAGTAAACTTAAAGGTGGATGGAAATTAAATCTTGAGGAAATAAAGTGAATATTCTTATGCAGTATTTAATTTCTTCTTGCATTTTCCAATGAGTAAAAATAAATCAGTGACAGGCTATGAGTATTGAAAATGTAAATAGTAAAATGGAAGATACACTTAACCAACCACAAGTCCATTTGTTTATTTATATTGCATGGATATGTTTAAAACCTCGGGTTTGCGATGCTTTATCTTTCCAGCATAACGCAGCTTGTAGTTTTACGTAACTGGTTGCGTAACCACTTTTGCTTTTGTTTACGGTGCAGTCTAATTGCCATATTAAAGGTAACAGTCAACTAATTTGCTTGCTACAGATGTATCATTGCAGGTTTTCTTATATGAAGTATTTTAAATTAGGATTTTCTCACACGTGCTATTTTGTGTACCCCCACCGCACGTTAAGGCTGTCCCAGGGTTGTTTGCTCTGAGTGCTAAGGGACCTCCTGTGATTGCATCTTATGAAATAGGGTTTTTATTTCTTGCTGCCTGAATGTTCTTCACCTTGAGCTAATTCTGCTTACTGCATTTTCTAAGTTTGTTTCCCATAATTTTATCAATTGCTTTAGAATTTTTGCAACCAATTCCTTTAAACTTCATCATTGCTTCATTTGAATTGAAATTGAAAAAAAAAATCACTGTTGTATCAAAGAGTCAGTCCCCTTAGTCTCCATTTATTCTGGCTGGTCTGTCTTTACCCACTTCTATCTTTTTATTTATTCACTTTTATATTACACCATACTCCTGAATTTTTTTTATTTTTTAATTTATTTTATTTTTTTAGGGGTGGTATTAGGGAGTATTACTCCCATGAGAAAGTTTTGGATTTAGTTTTAACAGAAAGTACAACAAATTCTTTATTGTATATGTTATTTGGAAAACAGTAGTAACAAATGTTCTATAAATTCATGTGTTAAAAACGGGCTCTTTTTAGTACCCCTGGATTCTTTTAAAATTTTGGCATACATACATTTTAGAAGTACATTTATTTTCTGTGGGAGGAATGACTAGATAATTCAGTATAATTTTATGAAATACTTTCAATATTTTCCTGCACTCTGGAGTAGGAAAAGGAAGGGGCTTAAATTGAGGCATCAAAAAAGGTTAGGGCAAAATAATCTACAAACAAACAGGAAGCCCATAACTGAGTGATTGAAATTTCTATCTTACTGTGGTCAAATTATTAAAAAGTACATACTTAAAGGAATATTAATGATCTTAATTTAAGGAATATCAACTTCAAATGACAAACTTAGAACTAGAAATATTTTTTAAATTATCTAACATATAACCCCTTTGTTATATAAATCAAAGACTAGAAGAATGAAGTAGACATGCCCAAGTTAGTGGTAGGGAACCAGATTTTGGGTTCTTTGGTATCATCATTGGTTTTTCTCCTATACGTTCCATTTCTTTTCACAATATTGGTAGATGGAAGAACAGGTGGGTAAGTAGATACATATTTTTTTTATTAGTAGGCCCTTCAGTGCAGTTCTACATTGTCAAACTCATATATGTCATAATTTACCTTAAAATTCGTAGGAAAGGGTTTTTATTAATTTGAACATGTATAAGATTTATCTAATAGGTGCAAAATACTGTTGTTCTAAGAAAGTGACATAGGATTATGTAGGAAATAAATAGGATGTTGTCATTTTTAGAAGGTGATGAGGTGAGAATGCCAGTACTTTTGAAACCAACTAATCAGGTAAAGCTTCTTTGAAGAGGTCATATTTGAAATCCCTAAGCCTAAATCAGCTATTTGAAGAGCTAGGTGAAAGAATTTCAGACAAAAGAAACAGTCAGTTCAAAGGTCGTGGGCCAGACCAAGCTTAACTCTCTCAGCAGGGAGAGAAGGCAAATGTGAATACAAGTACATGAACCTGATGGGAAAGTGGGAGGAGATGGGACTGTCAAGGAGGCAGAACGAGAGCCCACGGGGCTCTGCACACCAGACTAGGGAGTTTGTATCTTCTTATTCCAAGAGCAGTGGAAGGGACCTTGTGGAGAATACAGGATTAGAGGAAGTCAGAGTAGAGCAAGAGGAACACTATTGCTATATTTTAGGCAAGAAATGATGATGTTGGCAAGAAATTTAGCACTCCCTTTAGATTAGGGAGTGCTTGTGGGAATGTAAATATTTATATTGAAATCATACTTTCACCTTCTTTAGAAAAATCTTAAGATAATTAAAAATAGGGAGGACCTGTTTTCCATTTTGCACATCAATATCTGGCGAATAGCCATACTCACAGAAATGTGCAGTAGTGTTGGCTGAGCTCAGTTAGGAGTACTCTCTATTTTAGAATTGGATGTATGCTCCAAAATTGACTGAGAGGTTATTTCATTAGAATTTTTATTACTTGTCCAAGAAGGTACATACTATGACTCTCATATCAGTTCTTTTTCTCCAACTTACTATTTATAGATATCCTTGGAATATTTATACCCATGGATTGAATGAATAATAACATATCTTCGGCTTAAAAATAAATGTTTAAATGAAGTATGCATATTATTCTGAATCTTTTTAAAATGCTTTGTTCACATGCCAGTGAAAATGCAGGGTGGGTGAATTTTGTACTGTTGGAAATTCACTATCCTGGGTGATATCATGGGCCTTTATTTGCTTATTAATGATACAAGTGAGTTGGAAAATAGCATCCAGTTGGGAGTAGACAGAGAGGGCTACAGAAATTTATATGGGCTGCAACGGCCATTAGAAGACCGTATTTAAAAGCACTGTTAGTTACTTGTATTTTGAGTCCACTTGTTTTATGTTAGAGGGAAAGGGATTGCATTGAAGATTGCCTTTTTCTTCAAGTTGGATTGCAAGAAAGAAAGCTAGGCAAGTTTATAAACTGGTTTAATGAATTGGTTAATTGTGTAGCACTGTGGTACCTATAGTCTCTGGGATTCAAAGTCCTCATTTTTAAAGCAAAAGGGTTGATGTGGGCTTCCAAAATGTTTTCTAATACTCAAATTTTATGTTGTTTCTAATATATACTCAGCTTCTCATTAGTCTTTCATCAAAAAGTTTAAGGAATATGTAGAAAATAAGTTTTAAACAAGGGTATCGGTGGTAGTATAATGTCTTTATATGCCATTGAGCTGATGGTGTGTTGCAAAGAACATATGAAACAAATCATGTGAAGTCTTTATGGAATTTAGCTTATAAATGTCAAAGGCGAGGATTTGGTGCCTTGGGTCTCATGTGCGCCTATAGTTCAAGGGATTTTCCATGGATTTTCCTTATGGTTTCATACAGAAGCTTCTGTCAAAAGAATGAAAGTCAGATCTGTAGATTGCTTTGGGTAGTATGGATATCTTAATTATACTAATTTTTCCTATCCGGGAACACAATTAATGCTTCCACTTCTTTGTGTCTCCCTCAGTTTCTTTCTTCAGTATCTTATAATTTTCCAAGTATAGGTCTTATACCTTCTTGATTAAATTTATTCTAAGGTACTCATTTTTTTGTTGTTGAGATAGTAAATGGGATAGTTTTCTTAATTGCTTTTAGTTTCTGATAGTTTATTATTGGTGTATAAAAATGTCACCAATTTATAAATATTAATTTTGCATCCTATTACTTTGCTGAATTCATTTACTAGATCTACAAATTGCTTGGTGAAATCTTTAGGGTTTTCTATTCACAATATTGTGTCATCTATGGATAGTGGCAGTTTTACTTCCTCCTTTTTATTATTTCTTTGGATGCCTTTTATTTCTTCTTCTTGTCTGATTGCTGTGGCTAGGACTTCCAGGACTATGTTGAGTAAAAGTGGTGCAAGCAGACATCCCTGCGCTGTTTCTCATCTTAAGGGAAATATGTTTAGTTTTTGTCCACCAAGAATGATGTTGGCTGTGGACTTGTCACATATGACCTTTATTGTACAGTAGCCAAGTTGTAGAAATAGCCCAAGTGCCCATCAGTAGATGAGGGGATAAAAAAGTTGTGGTACTTTTACACAATGGAATACTACTTAGCTATAAGAAAGAAGGAAGTCTTACCTTTTGTGACAGCATAGATGTACCTGGAGATTACTTTGCTAAATGAAATAAGCCAGTCACAGTGAGCGGAGCAAGTGTCACTGTTCCCTCTCGGACCCCTCCCCCACATACAGTGTCACAACTCTGCCAAGTGGGTTGCCCTGCCCTGGTGAACACCTAAGGCTCTGCCCCTTACTACATAACAGGCACACGAGACAAAAAAAAATAAATGGCCCAAATGAAAAACAGATTAAAGTTTCATAAAAAATACAACTAAGAGACAAAGAGATAGCCAACCTATCAGATGCAGAGTTCAAAACACTGGTAATCAGGATGCTCACAGAAATGGTTGAGTACGGTCACAAAGTAGAGGAAGAAGTGAAGGCTATGCAAATTGAAATAAAAGAAAATGTACAGGAAACCAACAGTGAAGAGAAGGAAACTGGGACTCAAATCAACAGTTTGGAGCAGAAGGAAGAAAGAAACATTCAACCAGAACAGAATGAAAAGACAAGAATTCAATAAAATAAGGGGAAGCTTAGAAACCTCTGGGACAACTTTAAACATTCCAACAATCGAATCATAGGGCTGCCAGAAAGAGAAGAGGAAGAGCAAGGAATGGAAAACTTATTTGAACAAATAACGAAGGAGAACTTCCCCAATCTAGCAAAGGAAATAGACTACCAGGAAATCCAGGAAGCTCGGAGTCCCAAAGAAGTTGGACCCAAGGAGGAACACATGAAGACACATCATAATTACATTAGCCAAGATTAAAGATAAGGGGAGAATCTTAAAAGCAGCAAGAGAAAAGGAGAGAGTTACCTACAAAGGAGTTCCCATAAGACTGTCTGCTGATTTCTCAAAAGAGACCTTACAGAAAAGAAGGAACTGAAAAGAAGTATTCCAAGTCATGAAAGGCAAGGACCTACATCCAAGATTACGCTATCCAGCACAGCTCTCATTTTGAATAGAAGGACAGATAAATTAATTCCCAGATAAGGTCAAGTAAAGGAGTTCATTATCACCAAGCCCTTATCATATGAAATGTTAAAGGGACTTATCTAAGGAAAAGAAGATAAAAGATATGAACAGTAAATTGACAACAAACTCTTAGCTATTAACAACTGAACCTAATAAAAAACAAAAACAAAAACAAACTAAGGAAACAACTAGAACAGGAACAGAATCATAGAAATTGAGATCACATGAGGGTTATCAGTGGGGAAATGAGAGGGGGAGAGAGGGGGTAAAGGTACAGAGAATAAGTAGCATAAATTATAGGTAGAAAATAGACAGGGGGAGGCTAAGAATAGTATAGGAAATGGAGAAGCCAAAGAACTTATATGTATGACCCATGGCCATGAACTAAAGGGGGGGAATGCAGGTGGGAGGGGGTGTGCAGGGCGGAGGGGAATAAAGGGGGGAAAATGGGACAACTGTAATAGCATAATCAATAAAATATATTTTTTAAAAAGAAATAAGCCAGTCAGAGAAAGACAAATACCACATGATCTCATTTATATGCAGAATCTAATGAACAACGTAAACTGAAGGACAAAATAGAGAGACATGGATACATGGAACCGACTGACAGTTTTCAGACGGAGTGGGTTTGGGGGACTGGATGAAATAAGGTTAAGGGATAAAGCAAAAAAGAAAAACGTATATACATATATTTGTTTGTGTGTGTATATATATCTATGTATATCTATATATACACATAGACAGACAAAAATGTGGTGCTAGCCTCTGGGTAAAGGGGGTGGGGCAGGTGGAGGTGGGCAAAGGGAGTAAATGGGGGCAGAAAGAGCCTTTGCTTTAGGGGATGGTGCACGATGCAGTGTGCAGATGATCTTCTGTTGAGTTTTGCATTTGAAACCTGTATAGTTTTGCGAATTAATGTCACCCCAATAAATTCAATTAAAATATGAATGAAAGTCAAGACATGGAAAGAACATATTATAAATGTTTTCTTTATGTGCACAGCAGTAAATTTGATGGAGATTTTTAAATTTTTGTATTTATTGATTGATTTTAGAGAGAGAGAGGAAGTGGGAGGAGAGAGAGAGAGTGCGAAACATCGTTGTGTTGTTCCGCTTACTTGTGCACTCATTAGTTGGTTCTTGTATGTGCCCTGACCAAGGATCGAGCCTGCAGCCTTGGCATATCTGGACGATGCTCTAACCAACTGAGCTACCTGGCTGGGACTAACTGGATGTAGATTGAAACAACTTAAATCAGTAGACATTTGCTTTAAGGTACCTACTGTGGATAAATTGAGGCAAATGTGAATTCATTAAATATTAAAGACAAAAGCATTAAAAGTGCAAGGGAGCAGATTGTGATAAAACCTTTTGAAAAGTGTTCTTTTATGTAGACCTTGGATTTTTTTTTTTCTTTCCCCATCTGCCTCTTATTCATCCGTTTCTGTGTAAAGCTTTTTAACCTCATTTTCTTCATTATTGAAATTCTCTCTCGGTGATCTTTATTTCCAAGGGTTTAGCTATATGGTGACAAGGCCTGAACCTCTTCCCCCAGCTCTGTATTTATGACGTACTATACTAGATGTAGGCGAGGAACAAGAGAGGTTCCAATGGAGATTGCAGACTGGTGAGGGAGGCACACATTGTGATAACACGGATTTAATTCCAGTTGCAATTAGTTTTTAAAAGGAGATACAGTATAATTAAGGTGCTTTGACCTAGGCGTCTGGACTGCAGGAGAGCTATGTGTGATGAACTTAGAAGTAAGCTATATTGGAATGATGCATAGGAGCTCACCAGACAAACATGTAGAAAAGAAGGGGTTCAATGGAGAGCATTAAAGAACAGACAGTGCTTGAAGCAAAAGGCACAGCATGTGTCTGGGGAATAGTTCAAGGACAGAACTAGGACCATAGCTAGGAACTACGAGAAGTACATGCTGGCTTCATAGAGGCGGGGTGGGGGGCATCCAAGTTATGAGAACTGTCAGGTTATAAAATGACTGCTCAGTGAAGATTTCTCAAGTCTGTGTTTATGGGGACATTAGAGATACATCAAGCATTAGCAAAGGGGAGATGGCTGGTCCAGACAACCATAGAATCATTTCCGACACAGGATATTCTTCGTCCTTTTCTTGAGCCCACAGAGAAATACAGAAATTTTAAAACTATAATTATCTGGATTGTTATTATTTGGTTCTAATGTCAGTTTAGAATCCTGAAAATGTATTACTATTAATACAGTTATCAAAGACTTTAACATCTTTGATCCTAATCTTTTTCTCCAGTGTTTTCTTGATCCTAATCTGTTTGTTTTTATCGTCATCTAACCCCTGTGATGTGGGAGTGAGTCCCAACTGTATTCGTTTGAGATATTGGAAGTTCAGAGTTTTCAAGTGACTTACTGAAATCAGAAATTTATATATATTTTTATAAATTTATATATATATAATTTATATATATATATAATTGGGGGGAAACTTGAAAAGTCCAGCTCTTTCAACTTTTAAGTCCAAAATCTTATATTGGTATTGTACTAGTCTGTTTTCTTCCAGCGTGATTTATATACTGTTAAATTTTATTTTTAAAATAAGTGCTAGAAGAAATTGTTGAAAATATGTTTGAATTTCCATCAGTGAACATGAAAAGAAAAAGCTTGAAGCATGGGTTGAATTGGTGAGAGGCCTGTGGTTATTTTTAGTATTCGTAATTATAACCAGTTAGATGCTGATGCCGACGGCTGAGATTAGTTGTGTTTCAGCATTTCCTTTCAATCACTTCACTTCTGAAACTGCAAGAGCAATTTTTTAAATTAAATAATGAACTAAGGGATGGTATTTCCTTGATTAAAAATGAAAAGGAATTATTGGTGAGTGTTTGCAAACTTACATTGAGATCACAATGATATTTACTGCTTAAGACCAAAACGTTGTGTTAAAGTATCTTTAGTGTCCCAAGGACAGCACAGGAGTTCACAGGTACATAATTAGAATTGGATATTTTTCAATGTTGTTCCACACTATTTTATTTCTTACCTATGATGTTTATATTAAAATTTCTTGTTACTACAATGTGTTTAATAATTTAGTATTATTTGATGTTTATACTGGTGTGTGTTTTATGTGAGATACTTTATAAAGCCTTTGGAATTAAAACTTTCCTATGAGTAAAATGGGAAGAAACAAGGAAAGGATTCTCTAAGCTTACAAGCAAAAAATAAAGGAAAAATTAAGTAATCAATGCATTTTCAAAAAGGAATATAGTTAAAGGACAAATAATAAAATGATATGAAGAAATTTACATAGAAGCAAAAGTTCAGTATACTTAAGATATGATAAACTCTGTAAAACGACAAGGGAAATAGAATACGAAGACCAAGGGATATGAACAAATAATTCCCCAAAGAGAAAGCATACAGGTGTGAAAAGATAGAGGAATGTACCATGTTATTAGAAATCAAAGAAATTTAAATTCAAATAATTGCATTTCCCGTATGCTGCTCTAGCTCTTATCCTCAGTAATTAGTCTCTTAATGATATATCTTTTAAAAAATAGGGGTTTTTTTTTTATCTTTTTAAGATTTTATTTATTTATTTTTAGAGAGGGTGGAGGAGGAGAGAGAGGGAGAGAAATATCAATTTGTGCTTGCCTCTCTCACACCCCCTACCGGTGACCTGGCCCATGGTCCAGGCATGTGCCCTGACTGGGAATCAAACCAGCAACCCTTTGATTCTCAGGCTGGCACTCAGTCCACTGAGCCACACCAGCCAGGGCTAGAAGTTTTTTTAATGTTTAAGATTATCAACAAAGATAGTAATTGGAGCACAGCATTGCTCTTTATTGGAGGCAAAAATAGGAAAGATCCAAATGCCTGAAAATGAGAAATGATTAAATACAGGTTATTTCCACTTGATAAGCTATTATAAATCCTAAGTTAAGTTTATAAAGAATATATAATGAGACCACTGCCTATGTTAATGTAAATGAAGAATGGTAAATTCTACATCATAACTGTGTCATTAAAAAGCAAAACAAATAATGTTAATAATGGATGTTTTAGCTTTTTGGAATTTTGTAGCCAATTTTTTTGACAGGCTTAATGTTTTTATTTATTTTACATTTTCATTAATAAGCTCATTACTTTATGAAGAATTATGTACTTTAGTCAAATGCAAAAGAATGAGTACCTTAGTCCCCCAAAGGGTATCCAACCTTTTGACGTCTCTGGGCCACACTGGAAGAGGAACACTTCTCATGGGCCACACATTAAATGCACAAACACTAACGAAAACTGATGAGCAAGAAAAAGGTTTTAAGTAAATTTATGATTTTGTGTTGGGCCACATGCTTAGCCATCCTGGGCCGCCTGTAGCCCGTGGGCTGCGCGTTGGACACCCGATTGTTCAGATAGTTTGCAGAAAAGATAGCAAAAAAATTATTACAGTAACCAGATAATTATCTAAAATTTATTTACTGGAATTCAACAGGTAAAATTTAAGATATAAACATTAAGTGAGAAAGGAATAAAAAGTAGAGAAAAGGATCTTGCCTAAATTTTCTATTATATTCCACAGTTCCATGATGAATTAATTCATCAAATATAATAGTACAAACATTCACTGAGTATTTTTGTGTTCTGCAAAATTCACATATAGCATCTCTTTGATTCCCACAAACGCCAAGTAGGGAAGTCACCAGTCTCCATTTTTCAGATGGGCAAAGTGAAGTCAGCAAGCTGGAAGGTAGGCTACCCAAGGTTTCAGTGCCGGTTTGAACCACAGCACGCCTGACTGCTGCACTGCGCTGTCATCGTCTCTTACGTCAGCGTACAAGATGAACAGAGATTTATTTTATTTACATCCATGGATGCTTTACTGGTAGGGGCTATTATACATATCAAATCCACCCTATGTCGGGAATCATTCATTTTTTTATTATCATTAGGGGCATTCAGAGGCAGAAGGCTATTTCTATTTATCTTATAAAATATGGACAACTCACTGAAGGTCCAAAGGTCATCAAATCATGAGGCAATCTTTATCTATCTGATAATTTTTTCCTCTTTATTCTGAAGACATAAAGGACCTGAAAGTAAGATGGAGAAATCTTTATGGAATTCATGCATTTATGATGATAACCATTCTATTCTTAGTTCTGCTTGAATTTTCTTTTGGGAAAGGAGAATTGGTAAGAATTGTATGTACATATAATATTTAATATTTTGTACCCACTATTGATTGACCTTTTGAAAGTTATTTTTAATAACCTCTGTCATGAAGTTATATGATACTAATTAAAAATATAAATATACCTCATATAGAATGCTAGTATTCACAATAAAACCAAAACCGTTACCTATTATATGTCAATGTATAATACCTATGGAGTGTATACTGTGAGGCTTATTAGCATCTTTCATAAAACTCTTTTAAAAATTGACTCATTGGGATGATAGCAATCAGGTGTCACCTAGTCTGCCATCATAGTCAGGCAAACGGGTACTTGTTAGCCATGCAGCTTTCAGCAAGTGTCTTAAACCATCAGAGCTCGCAGCTTCTCGCATGTAAAATGCTGGTAACACCATGCTTTTGACATTCTGAGATGACATCAGTTCTGTCCCAGTGTCTCAGTCTGTTCAGGCTGCTATAACAAAACACCACAAACTAGCTGGCTTATAAGCAACAGAAATTTATTTCTCACAATTCTGGAGGCTGGAAGTCTGAGGTCAGGGTACCTGCTTGGTCAGGTGAGGGCCTTCTTCTGGGTTTCAGACATCTTGTATGTGTGGTGGAAGCACTAGTCCCATTCATGGGGGCAGAGCTCCCACAAAGTCCCCACCTCCTAAATCTATCAGAGTTAGGATTTCAACATATAGACTGCGGGAGGGCACAAGCACTCAGTCTGTAGCACACACTATATTATATTTTATTACAGCCCCTCAGAAATGAATATTATTATTAAATATATAAGGATTATAAGGTGCTTCACAATATTGGAATGACTAAATGCCTTCAAGTATTACAGTACCACCGTGACTCCAGAGTTCTGAGAAGTTACATAAAGAAAAATGCTTGACGTACACTGGGCACACCTCTGCTCTTTTTCACTGGTGCTATTATTGAAACTCAGTGTCCAGCAGTTATGTTTCTGACCCGGTGCTCAGTGCTTTGGGGTATATTTTGTCACTTCAGTCTTCTAAACCTCTGCAGAAATAATATTATCGCTCTTTTACAGGTGCATGATTTAAGGTATCAAGAGGGTGACCTATTGAGTCCCTAACCCTAGTAACATATAAGAGCAAGGACTTGAACCCCATTTGACTTTTAAACCCATGATATGTTTATGGTTTGCCTTGAGCCTTCAAAGATTTGCTCTTAGTAATGAGCCTGGGGGGCCCCATTGGTGACACACACCAAGAACGCTGATGTTGGGAGGATTGCTGGTGGAGAAACCCGTGGTGCTCTCCCAATCCTCTGCCTTCAGGCCTCAGGGAGGAGGGGCCGTCATCAGGGCAGTGAGAGCCAGCAGGGGACACAGGGAAGGAAGGAGCTCACGTGGAGGGGAGTGCAAAAACAAACAAACGAAAAACCTGGGAGGGGAGTGCAAAAACAAACAAATGAAAAACCTGGAAGCGAGATTCCAGACCTCCTTTTGCATGGTTTACTTACACTATCTCATTTATGACACAGTGAGATTACCTCTGTTTAAAAAATGAGATTTATGGCTCAATGCCAGAGAATCTCGGAAATGGCCAGAGTGGCCTTGCTCCAGGGATTCCAGCACTGACCCCTGTGCCTCATACAAAGAAGATGGTCAGTCGAAAAGGATAGAATGGCATTTGGTTACTTTTTCTCTTTTCTGATTTCATTTCTGCTTCACTTTTTTCTTTTAAATTATTTATAACTATATCATGCTTTGCTAAGAAAAGTTACAGTTGAATACTTGTCGTAGTCCGTTTGAACTTCTAAAACAAAATACTATAAAGGGGTTACTTATGGACAACAGAATTTATTTCTGAAAGTTTTGAGGCTGAAAGTCCTAGGTCAGGGTCATGATGCTGGCAGGTTCAGTGTCTGGTGAGACCACAGCCTCATTTACAGCTGCTCCTCTCTCTTCTCAAGTGGTTGAAGGGGAGGGGAGCTTCTGGGGTCTCTTCTATAAGGGCAGTAACGCCATTCATGAGGGCTTCACCCTTGTGACCTATGCACCCGCCAAAGGTTCCACCTCCAAATACCATAGGCTTGAGGGTTAAGATTTCAACCTCACTGGGGGGAGGAGGAGGCCCAAAGATTCAGACCATAGCAACAATTCCCATATATTCTTTTGAATCTGCCCTTGTGTAGGACTCAAGAAGGTACAAAATCAGGATCATAGGAACTGAATCAAGTTTTGGATTAGGGAGTTAGAGAATGCAGTGGATTTTGGACAGTGGGTCATGGATTTCGGAATGAGGCATGCGCAGCCCTAATGCTGATTATCTCACTGGGCATGTTCTGCCTTCTGCTAACCTCTCTGCTCCTCAGTTTCTTAATGTGAAGACGACTACTGCCTCAAATTGTGAGAATTCACTTACATTTTATAAAATAACTACCATGTGATATATGCTAAGTAAATTGTAACAATGGCCATTTAGTATTTAAAATGATAATAGAAGCTCTACTAATATCTTGGAGAATAAATGGGTTACATACAAAAAATTGAATAAGATATATAAATTAGGGACAGAAATTAGGGAAGAGGAGACAATAAAACCTAGGAGTAAAGATAAAGGGGGATCTTTAGCCATCAACTTGCAGGCAAAACCAGAGAGAAAGGGAATAATTGCTTGCAAGAAGAACAAGGCTTTAAATAATAAGTAAATAGGAGCAGGGGAGGAAAAGGAGAGTTAGTAGGCAGGATGAGAGATAAAGAGCAATAGTGGGGAGAGTAGGGGGAAGGACTGTTTTTCCAGTGTTAACTATTTTGAGCTAGCTATTGAAAGTACTTTGAGAGTCTTGTTTGCATTCTTAATTAAAACAATTGTTCCCAAAGTTTGTGTATCCTGCTCTTCACCCTTTTGTACCTCAGTGGACACATCTGTGAGGCAGTATCTTGAAAAGCCCATGGAGATGGCCTGGGAGCAGAGAAGACTGAGCTCTTAGGAATAGGATGCAAGCCTTTGAGCCACCTCTTCATTCTCATTAGTATTCACTATAATTAAGTCTGAGTCAACACTCCTTTCTTTAGTGACTTAAGCACCTGTGTGAGTCTACCTCTCTTCTCTTTCCTTTCAGTTCCCTTGTCTAAGAATGCAAAATATCCTAACACAAAATGAGGCTACTCACCTCTGTGCCTTCGATTAGGTTGCACTCCTTACCTATTCAATAGTTATGTCTTTCCCTTTGTGTGTTCCCCTTAGGTATAAAACTCAGCTTGTTGGAAGCCGAGCATGAACTTTTCTTCCTTGATGCAGCACACTTGATCCCTATTGAATTTACATGTTACTTAAAACTGTAAAGATTTGTGTTGCTTTCCCCCTCCTTGTCCCATCCCCCTTTGCTTGTCTCTCTTATCTCTTCTCTTCACTTCCTTCCTAGTCTCCCCTTCCCTCCTTACCCCCCTATACTTCCCATTCCCCATGGGCCAGTCTCCATAAATCCCTTATGGTTTTCTATCATACCCCTTTGGAAAGAGTCAGGGGAGGAATAAATCCAATAAAGCAGCACAAGCCTTCCTGGCCTCCTTTCCAGTTGAGCACAGAGCCGTGGACTGCTGTTCTTCTAATTTCCTTTGTACGAGACACCTTCCGTGCCATACGTCCAATTCAGGGCAAATTCTTGGTCTCATGTGCATTTAGGGAAAGGTCAGTGGCCTCCAGGCGTCAAAGTGAGGGGTCTAGATTGATGTACGGTGTCCTTTCCTTGTTCATCCAGTGCACTTTTTTCCTTGACCAGTAACTACAGCATATCTAAAACATGGGCTCTCAGTAAACCATAGCCTTTATTAACTTAGGCCGCCAGAGACAAAAAACATGAAACAAAACTAATGGAAGGGGAGGGAGATTGGTTTTAAAGACTGAGAGCATTCCTAAAATTCAAGGGATACTAATCAAGAGAGATGCTCAACAAGCTTCTCTTCAGAGAAGTAAAGGAGAAGAAGATTCTCCTTGATATGTTTTGTTCTCTCAGGCATAATCAGCACCTATTAAAAAGTAACTAGCTCTTGTTACCAGCATCTCCTTTGGACAGCTAGTCTGTACATCCTGACCGTTGTGTTTTCACTCACTCTGTCTTATCAGGAATGCGTTATTCGCCTCCCCTAGCAGAAACACTCATGAAGACTTTGCCTCAGTTCCGCTTTACCCATCCATCTTGTTACCATTAGATGTCACCAAGGACAGTCAGCCCATGGCTTTTTTCCTGCTCCAATGATCTGAGTCTTTGAAAAGTCCTCAAGTATAGACGATTTCTTCTGGATGATGGTGATGTTTTTTGTCATGATCTGGCTACTGATTATGGGGCCATAGCCACTTTGTGAAAATTCACCTGTGCCCTTTACTTAACACATATTCAACTTTAATTATAAGTTAAACAAAACCAAACAAAAATTCACCTTCATCCACATATGATGCACTTAGCCTGTGATACCTTGTACCTCCATTTTCAAATTTTTTATCCATTTTGTGGTTAAAATAGATTCATAATCTCTTCTCTCTACTAGAGTGGAACTGTTTCAAGGATGAAAGTTGTCTTTGTTTTTCTATCCCTGACTGCAAGTATTGCCACACCTTCTGTATATAAGGCACAATATACATTTCTTAGATTGGATATATTCAGCTACAGTATCTTCTTATTTTCCCAGACATTGAATGTATTCACAGCACAATGAAATATAATAGATTTTAGCCAAATTGCATAGTTTGAACTGTTCCAGAATTAAGATATCTTTGAAGGTATGATTGGGAGATCCAGGGTGGCGGAGAAGTAAGTGGAAGATACACTAACCTCCTCCCAGGGCCAGTGTGTAATTACAACTAAATTGTAGGGAAATCATCCTGAATAACCAACTAAACACTAGCTGGAGAGAAGCCTTATAACCAAGAAGAAACCACTTCACAACAATTAAGACTGGTAGGGAGTGTGGAGGAGGCACAAGAGGGCTGGCTGGGCTTCCACTGGCAGCAGCTGAAGTTCTGGAGGGATGTTTCAGTGGCTGGGAGGTTCCTCCTGAGAAGTGTGGGGTTTAAACCCCAAGCTGGGCTCCTCAGCCTACAGCACCAGAGCCAGATAGGAACCCAGATAGCATCCAGCTGTGAAAAGCAGTGGGGTTTCTGTCCATCAGGAGGGAAGGTTTGAGATGCAGAGAGCCTCTTAAAGGCCAACACACAAAATTTCATTCTCAGCCACTTGTCCTAGGCTCCAGCAGAGGGAAGGCAGAGTAGACTAGAAATGTTTGAGGAGAGTCTGGGGATGGTGGCTCTGGGGAAAGAACTGAAGGAATAGCCACCTGGATCCCTGTTCTGAGTCACTCCCTACATTTCAGAAGCCATCTTTCTCAGGCAAAGCTCTCCTTTCCAAATGACATCAGCCTGAGGGGAAGCAATAGCCCCACCTACAGGAATTATTCTGCCCCACCCTATGATGCTTAAGCCAGACTGCTGATTACACTTTGCGGCTATATCATTGATTAGTTTAACAACAAAGGTAGAAAATACAAAGAAGCTGCCAAAATGGGAGGACGAAGAAACAGACCCCAAATGCAACGAGAGAATTCTCCAGAAGAACTAGATGAAATGGAGGCAAGCAGTTTATCTGATAGAGTGTTTAGAGTAATTATTATAAGAATGCTCAATATCATGAAAAAGACATAGAAATCTAAAAAAAGGACCAGTCAGAAATAAAGAATGCAATATCTGAAATAAATAATACACTGGAAGGAATCAATGGTAGGTTAGATGAAGTAGAGGATCGAATCAGTGATTTGGGAGACAAGGTCGAAAAAAACACCTAGGCAGGACAGAAAAAAGAATTAAAAGAAATGAAGAGAGCTTAAGAAACATTTTGGATGACATGAAGCATAACAACATCTGCATCATGGGGACACCAGAAGGAAAAGAGAGTGATCAAGGGATCGAGAACCTATTTGAAGAAATAATGACCAAAAACTTCCCTAGTCTGGTGAAGGAAAAAGACACACAAGTTCGGGAAGCTCAGAGAGTCCCAAACAAGTTGGACCTGAAGAGGCCTACACCGAGACACACATAATTACAATGACTAGGCTTAGAGACAAGGAGGGAATCCTAAATGCCACAAGAGAAAAGCAGGTAGTTACATCCAAGGGAGCACCAGTTAGACTGTCAATCTGATTTCTCAACAGAAACATTTCAGGCCAGAAGGGAGTGGAGTGAAATATTCAAGGTGATGAAAAGCAAGGATCTCCAACCAAGGCTACTTTACCCCACACAGCTATCATGTAAAATCAAAGGAAAAGTAAAGGGCTTCCCAAACACAAAAAAGATAAATGAGTTTGTTAACACCAAACTAGTACCACCACAAGTGTAGGGCTTGCTAGAAGAAGGAGGAGGAGAAGAGAAAGAATAAAAACAGAGCAAAATAGTCTAACAATGGCACTAAATACTTATCTACCAATAATCACCTTAAGTGTAAACGGCTTAAATGCTCCAACCAAAAGACATAGGGTAGATGAATGGGCAAGAAAATAAAACTCATATATATGCTGCCTCCAAAAGACCCATCTCCGATCAAAAGATACACACAGACTGAAAGTAAAGGGTTGGAAAAAGATATTTCATGCAAATGGAAAGGGAAAAAAAAAAGCTGAGGTAGCAGTACTTATGTCCAACAAAATAGACTTTAAAACCAAGGCTATAGTAAGATAGAGAGAAGGACACTACATAATGATAAAGGGAACAATCTAACAAGAGGATATAACCCTAGTAAACATTTACACACCCAACATAGGAGCACCTAGATATGTGAAGCAAATCTTGATGGACATAAAGGGAGAGATCAACAGAAATACAGTCATAGTCAGGGATTTTAACACCCTGTTGAATGAAATAGATAGATCTTCCAGACAGAAAATCAACAAGGAGATAGCAGCATTAAATGATACACCAGATCAAATGGATTTAATTGATACCTTCAGAGGATATCATCCCAAAGCAGCAGGATATAAATACTTTCCAAATGCACTTGGAATGTTTTCTAGGATAGAACACATTTTAGAACACAAAACAAGTCTCAATAAATTTAAGAAGACTTAAATCACATCAAGCATCTTCTCTGACCACAATGCTATAAAACTATAATCACAAGAAGAACACTGAAAAATACACAAAGACATGGAACCTGAATAACATGTTATTAAACAATGAATGGGTCAGCAACGAGATCAGGGTAGAAATCAAAAGATACATTGAAACAAATGAAAATAAGGATACAACAATCCAAGATCATTAGACCCTAGTAAAGCAGTCCTAAGAGGGAAATCCGTATCATTACAGGCCTATCTCAAAAAACACGAAAAAGCTGAAATAAACAATCTAACTTCACACCTAAAGGAACTTGAAAAAAGAACAGCAAACAAAGCCCAAAGTGAGTAGAAGGAAGGAAATAATAAAGATTAGAGCAGAAATAAACAAAATAGACTCTTAAAAAATGATACAAAAGATCAGTGAATCCAAGAGCTGGTTCTTTGAAAAGATAAACAAGATTGCCCAATCTTTAAGCAGACTAATCATGAAAAGAGAGGAAAGGACCCAAATAAATAAAGTCACAAATGAAAGAGGAGAAATAACAACTGACACCAAAGAAATGCAAAGGATTGTAAGAAAATATTATGAACAACTATATGCCAACAAACTGGACTACCTGGATGAAATGGATAAATTCCTAGAAACATACAAGCTTGCAAAACTAAATCAGGAAGAATCAGAGAATCTGAATAGACTGCTTATACCTAGTGAAATCGAAGCATTAGTCAAAAAACTCCCAACAAACAAAACCCCGGACTGGATGGCTTCACAGTTGAATTTTGCTAAACATTCCAAAAAGAACTAACACCTCTCCTTCTCAAACTATTTCATAAATTTAAGAAGTGGAGAGGCTCCCAAACTCATTTTACAAGGGCAGCATTATCCTATTTCCAAAACCAGATAAAGACACTACAAAAAAATTTACAGACCAATATCCTTGATAAACATGGACACTAAAACCTTCAACAAAATATTAGCAAACCAAATACAGCAATACATCAGAAAGATGATAAACACGATCAAGTGTAATTTATTCCAGAATGCAAGGTTGGTACAACATTCACAAATCAGTAAATGTGATTCATCACATAAACAAAACACAGAATAAAAACTACACGATCATATCAAAAGATGCAGAAAAAGCTTTTGATAAAATCCAGCATGCATTTATGATCAAAACTCTCAGCAAAGTGGGATTAGAGGGAACATACCTAAACATATTAAGGGCCATGTATGGCAAACCCACTGCCAGCATCATTATACTCAACAGGGTAAAACTACAAGCATTCCCCTTAAGATTGGGAACAAGACAGGGATGTCTGCTTTCCTCTCTCTTATTCACAATAGTACTGGAAGTCTTAGCCTCAGCAATCAAATAAGAAGAAGTAAAAGGCATCCAGATTGGAAAGGAATAAGTAAAACTGCCTTTATTTGCAGATGACATGATAGTGTACATAGAGAACCCAAAAATGCTACCAAGAAACTACTAGAACTGATAAATGAATTTAGTAAAGCAGCAAGACTACAAAATGAATATTCAGAAATCAGTTGCATTTTTATATACCAATAATGAATCAATAGAAAAGGAAATTAAGAAAACAATCCCATTGACAATTACTACAAAAAGAATAAAATACCTAGCATTAAACCTAGCCAAGGATGTAAAAGAGCCGTACTCAGAAAATTATAAGACACTGAAGAAAGAAGTAGAAGATACAAACAAGTGGAAACACATACCATGTTTATGGATAGGAAGATTTAACATCATTAAAATGTCCATGCTACCCAAAGCAGCTATAGATTAAGTGCAATTCCTATCAAGATTCCAATGAAGTACTTCACAGAACTAGTACAAATATTTCAAAAATGTATATGGAACCACAAAAGGCCCCACATAGCAACAGCAATCCTGAGAAAGAGGAATGAAGTTGGAGGAATCACACTACCTAATATCAAACTATGCTATAAGGCCATAGTAATCAAAATAGCCTATTACTGGCACAAAAAGAGACACATAGGTCAATGAAACAAGTAGCCCAGAAATAAATCCACACCTTTATAATCAATTAACATTCAACAGAGGAAGCAAGCACACAGAATGGACTAACAATAGTTTGTTCAATAAATGGTGTTGGGAAAATTGGACAGATATGTGCAGAAAAATGAAGTTAGATTATCTTCTTACACCACACACAAGAATAAATTCAAAATGGATTAAAGATTTAAAAGTTAGACATGAAACAATAAAAATACTAGAAGAAAACATAGGCAGCCAAGTCTCGGACATAGCTCATAGCCATATTTTATCGGATATATCTTCCCAGACAAGGGAAACAAAAGAAAAAATAAACAAATGGGACTACAACAAACTAAAAAGATTTTGCACAGCAAAGGAAATCATCAACAAAATCAAAAGACAACCCACAGAATGACAGAACATATTCGCCAATATATCTGATAAGGGGTTAATATCCAAATATTATAAAGAACTTGCAAAACTCAATGCCAAAAACACAAACAACCCAACTAAAAAATGGGCAAAGGACCTGAATAGACAATTCTTCAAAGAGGACATACAGATGGCCAATAGACATATGAAAAGATGCTCAATGTCACTAATCATCAGAGCAATGCAAATTAAGATCACAATGAGGTGTCACCTCACACCTGTCAGAATGGCCATCACCCAGAAATCAACAAATAATAAGTGCTAGTGAGGATGTAGAGAAAGGGGAACCCTTTTACATGATGCGGTCACCGGCCTGCAGTGTCTGTGGCATTGTGGCTGAGACGAGACAAATTCACATGGACTACTGAGTCCTGTGGAGGAAAAGGGACAGCACAGCCACTCTCTCAAGAGAAGAGTGCCCCAACCCTTGCCTTGACAGGCTTTTATTGGCTTAATTTGCATAGGAACATGGGGCATATATGGAAAGCTCATCAATCATTGTCAGGCAGCAATAATCAAATAGATAACATTCAAAGAACTCTGAGGGCTTACTTTGAGTCAGGGTCAGATAGCTAAAGGACCATAAAACTTTGGGGAAACAAACTCATTTCTTGCTTAGACCCTTATCATTTAAATTGAGGGTATTAGCAAAGCAGGTTTCACAGGATTTTATGCAGTCTTTCTCAGGCCTGATCGCCTGAGGGAACCTGCCTTTTCCAGCACAAGGCTGCTGCCCACCTCCAGCATTACTTCAGGCTTAAGTCAGGGAGGGGAAGTAAGGCAGCCAAGAGATTAGGAGACTTCTTGCACACAGAATGAGGACTCAAGCCATGTCAAAACTGAGGGGTGAGGGTCCATCACCCCCTTTCACCATAGCCCCCAAGTCCTTCCCTGAGGGCCCCCTCGTGACTGTGACTGTCTTAGGTCATCCCTCGAGGAATCTTACCCATCATTGGCTAACCAATCATACACTGGGGACCAGGCAGGGTGAAGTAAAGTGGGCAGAGGTGGTAATCCTGCCAGGGAGATAAGCTTTGTCTCCTCAGTGGCTTAGGGTCCCAAGGTCTCTCACTCAACCTTAGCCATGGAGGGTTACAGTCTCTGAAACCAGGCAGGGGGGTTCCCAACATTTACACTATACATTGGAATGCAGATTGGTGCAGCCACTGTGGAAAGCAGTATGGAAATATCTAAAAAAATTAAAAATAGATCTGTGTTTTGATCCAGTGATCCCACTTCTGAAACTCCAAAGGAACTCCAAACACTCATTTGAAAGAACATAAACACACCTATGTTCATTGCAGCATTAATTACTATCACCATGATATGGAAACGGCCCAAGTGCCCATCCATAGATGAGTGGATAAAACAAACAACAATCGGACATTTCCACAATGGAATACTACTTGGCCATAAAAAAGAAGATTTTACTCTTTGTGACGGTATGGATGGACCTGGAGAACATTATGCTAAGTGAAAAAGCCAGTTGGAGAAAGACAAATTCCATATGATTTCTTTCACTCATATGTGGAATCTAATAAACAAACTGAACTTTCAAGGAAAATTAGGGCCGGCTCATAGATGGAGAGCAGGATAACAGCTAATCAGGAGGAGGTGAGAAGGTGGAGGAATTGAGCAAAAAGGCAAAAGGCCTCACGGGCATGGACAACAGTGTGGTGATTGCTGGGGGGAAGTGGGTATAAGAGGAGTAAATGGTAATAGAAAAACAATGCAGTAAACATTAAATAAAATAAAATGAATATAAAGCCCTGCGTGAAAAACAAGGTATTATATATGTGTGTCTGGATTATTTGTTATATACCAAGGGAAACTGAGGGATCTAAACTAGGGAGGCCATGTTGCTCAATTCTAAAAGGTGCCATTCATAGTTCATAGAGACTTCACTGTGAATGGCACTCTTGGAAACTGTGCAGTGCCCAGCCCGGGCGGCCATTCACTGCAGCCTTGCCTAAAATCACTGTAAGGTGAGAGGATTTGAAGACACCTGGTGACCTATGCTGTCTGGCTTCTAACTCTAACTTGCTTTCGAAGATAAAACAAGTAGCCACAGAGGGATATGATTGGTTAATTCAGTCCTGTCATTGAACATATATTTATCAAATCGCCACAGTGTGCTAGGAAATAAGAGAACGAACCAGAACCAGTGTGATGTTTTTGAAAGGGCCTTCCAGGAAGAGTCTGAAGTAGGAGTCTTTGTTCCTCCTTTGTGTAGACAAAGGGCAAGAGACTAGTGGAGATCGCATATGTGACCAAAGGGAGAGGAGGAGGAGACAAAGGAGCTGAAGTCAGAGGACTGGGTAGGGACCTGGGAGAGGGAACGCTGTGCTGACCACATCGGATTGGGTAGTGCAGTGTAATAATTTGCACTCTCCCTGAATCAGACGCCAGTGACTGGCTCTTCCACTCGAACAGGACCACTCTGACTGCTGTGCTGAGAACACCCTGTGAAATCAAGAGCGGACGTGTGGGGATCAGTTAGGAGGTTGTTGATACAATCCAGGGTGAGCTGACGGCCTGAGACACCATAGGATTAGTAGAAGTAAAACAGTTCTGGATACATTTTGATAATCTGATGTTCTCTCCCAAGGGCAACTATTTTACTGTAGATGTTATGTTCTAGTTGTCATTTTATAAATAAGATTTTTATTTGCCTTTGCACATTTTTTAAAATGACATTTGAATGGTTTTTCGTAAAAAGAATTGTATTGTCACGATACCTATTACAGATTGTTTTAGCTCCTTCCCTGAACATAAGGGCAAATTTTTCATAGTATTTAGTAAGAAATGCCCATCCCCCAAATGGGCATTTATACGTAGAGTTTATATGTAGAGCTTTTACAAAGCAGTGTTTGAGCCTGGAGCTTAAGGCTAGCTTACATTTTAAGGATTTCTACCTTTCAGACAGCATTTTAAATCCAGGAATCACTGAGGAATTGATCTGCATGGGATTGTCATATTGAAATGTTGGTAAAAACCTACCAAGTAGTTGAAGTGGTTCCGTTACAGAATTGTCCAGAAAGAAATGGCACAACTCTGATGCTGAAATATTTAAACCTACAATCACTGACTGCTTTTTCCCTCTTTCTGTTTAGTCTATGGGGAGGCTTACACTCTGCATCTGGACATCTAGAGAATGCTTTCTCTCTTTATGTTCTCTCCTGTTTTTTCCTGCTCGAATGTCTTTTTCTTTACAATTTCTCATCTCATTTTTTCCTTTTTTCTCCCTTTAATTTGAGACAATTAAGTAAGATGATGATAATTAACTTGGCTAAGACAAATTACAAACTGAAGAAATAATGGTAAAGTGTGGTACAAAATACACCCATGAGGGCAAAATGTATTTTACTTAAGATTTTTGTGGTTTCTTTATTTGAAATTCTACTCTATTATCAAACACAAAGAATGTGTTTTTCTACTACATGTGAAAGAGAAGTGATTTCTCAGAGAGCTGTTCTGCATATGTGGGATAAGACTGTCAAATCTTATTTTAAAAGTTGGAAAGAGTAAACTCACATTTAATGAGTATGTCTTACTCATACATACGTATCTTTCTATCCACGCACACACATCTGAGCAGCCTGGTTGTGGTGCGTGTGCCCTTGGGAAGGGCTCGGCACGTGCAGCTGATCAACCGGAAGGGCTCAGTCTTCCCCCAGACCCGGAGTCCAGAGGGTGGTGCAAAACATTTATCTTCTTGTTTTCAAAAGACACTGTTTCTCAGACTGCAAGCACTGGACTAGCAACATCTGCTGGGAACTTGTTAAAAATGCAGATCGTAGGCTTTGCCCCATACCCACTGAATCTGAAACTTTTTCAGCCACTCCTCCAGGTGATTCTGATGCGCATGAAAGCTGGAGAACCACTGGGAAGGGGGGCCTTCCAGGCCTTGCGGATCTGCCCGCTCCCCTGAGTGCCTGCCTTCCTCAAGTTTTCTTGCTTTCCTCTTTGATCCTCGTGTCCTGGCTCCATCTCCTAGTCACGCTCACTCTTGGAGCCCCAGTTGCTGCTATTACGCATTGAGCCTTAGGTTCTGGCTCAGTCTTGGTGGGTACAACAGTAGACCTTTATATCCATGGAGAGCAACTATTTCTCTCTTACTTGATCACTTTTGATCAATATTGATCACTTTTCCTTGCAAGGATTCAATGCCTTATTGTGTAAAATGGTTCACTTTCCAAGAGCGATAAAGATGAGAGAATTGAGATCCACATCCTACGACATATACTGTATAAATGGGGTGCCTTATTGGGCAGATAAACTTACTGGTTTATAGCCCTAGTTCTAGCATAATAATGCCATTCCCTTTTATTCTTTCAAGTGCTTTGGTTTAGATGGTAAAGTATTTTACAATGAATTTAAATCATAAGTAATTCTTACATTGTTGGAAATTGGTCAAAGAAAGGTTCACCGAGAAGTGTTTTGGGCATAAAAATGAAAGATGTCTAGTTACAATAGGTAGGCAAGACAGGACTGGAGATGCGATGGAGAAAACTCTTAGAGGCTGAGAGTTCAGGAAAAATCAGGCCGCGAAGCAGCAGGTTACACTAAGTGGAGCTGAAGGAGCTTGTGGACGCTGGAGCCTGTTTCTGGTGGGAGCAATAAGAAATGAAGCTGCTTGGAGAGGAGTGTTCAGTGGCAAAGTCTTCCAGAAGGGGTAGGGCACATTTTGTTTCTTACTATTCCTCCAATAACATATCAGTTTAGGGTTTTGTTTTGATTTTTTGGATATTTATTGAGAAGAAACCTAGTATATCTTTGTTACCTGATTTATGTTGGTTCTGTGTATTTGAAATGCTTATTGCTCTATTTTTTCATCAGTTCTGGGCTATATTTCAAACAATCATTGTAAGCATAGAAGAAAAATTTACTTTCAACTTTAGTTCAAATTTTCAAATTCAGAAAAAATAGATACCAAATGATTTACACTCCATTGTATTTTATGCCTTACAGAATATTAATGCTGGACTGTTGAGATATATTGCCTGTCAAGACAGCATGGAGGAAATTATGCAAATATCTAGCTGATATGTTGTGATATTGTTTTTCTGAATGCTAAAATGATGAATGAATTCTACTGGTATAAAAGTATTATATGGGAATTATTTCTGTCACCATTTACAATGAAAACAATTATATGTTTCATGTCATCGGATTGGGAACTTGGAAGCTGTTTAGAAAGAGCATGTTGCATGGCAAAGCTTACCTAAAGCATAAGTAAAAATTATGGTAAAAATTACATATTTGATTATGATAAAATTGTATGTTTGATTTCACACAAATAGTTAATGTTCCTCCTTTTTGGTGGTTGTTTTTGAACCATTAAAGATGTGTTTGGCATGAACAGAGCTTGAGACGCTTGGCCATGGGTCAGGGCATTGCAGATAAACTCGGCTCTTGCTTCGCTGTCATTGTCTCGACCACACGGCTCCTCTACGTGGACAGTACAGATGTCGTGTCCTCTTTTCCTCTTTCTTCCTTACCTGGGCTAATATGCCCTCCTTTCCTTCTATCGTCTGGAATAACGAATTTTAGGAAAGTGGCTTTCATTATGCAATTAATTGCTGCATTTTTTCTAACTATTAATAATAGAATACATTTTAGAATTCATAACTATCTGGAAAGGAAAAAGAACAATTAATAAATTGCTACATTATCTTTTGTTTAAATATCACATAAGTAACTAATGTATTTATTGATCCATTTTTTTAGGTAAATATTATGCTTTGAAGGCAGGTAGCAACTAATATTATACTTTGATTTAAATAACTTATAACTAACTGAAGAATGGGTTTAGCCTGGTATTCTTTACTATTATCTATGAGGAGATAGTAATTATTCGGCATGCTACACATTGTCTAATTCTTGTTTTCCTTTTTTAAAGCCATGTATACTTTCAATTGATTGCCATTATCCACATATTTGTAGAGTTAGCACATACATGATTTCCACGAGTAATGTGTGTTTTTCTATTTATAAACGTATCGATTTGCAACTGTGTTTCCTTAATAATTTCCTAACCCAACAATTATGTTTGCTTTTGGAGATAAAGACACAGAATGTTAGGTGACAAACTAAGAAAGTGATATAATTTTTTTTTTGTAGAAGTATCTGATGGGTCTCCAAGTGCTGGTCTTAAAATTGTCACTTTATTTAAAAATGTAGGCTTGAAATCCTAGGCTTATCTTTTACTCACCATTCTTTACTAATTGAAGTTTAGAAATGCTTAAGGGCAGTCAATGGCTGTGGTGTTATTGCAGTTCTTAAAGCAGAAAATTCCCCCTTATACAATATTAAGGACTGGTCTTTTTGAGTGAGAAGACAATTTGTAATATTTATTAGACGAGTAGTAACTAATGGGCTCTTCCAAAAGGCACATGGGGGGATTTACCTTTTTAATTTTTTTCTGGTTTTGTTTTTTTTTGCAGATCAGGACTTGTAAATCATTTTTATAGCTTTTTGTGTGTGTGTTGTTAAAGTCTTGAACTTCAAGCAAACAGGAAGCCCCAAGCAAAAAGAAATAATTATTAGATCACAGCTCTGTAAGCTTGTCAATGGCACGAATGGTTCCTGCCTATCTCTGTCATCTCTGGATTTGGTTTTCATTTGAATAGCCGTATCCAATAAGGCTTAACTCCATTGCTTTTACTGTTATTAAATCCCCAGGTATAATAAAGAAACGCCTATTCTGTTTGCTTATTTACAGTCTTAAAATCAGACTCAAGTTCTATGTTGTTTTCTTTGCTTTTACAATATGATCTGGGATAGCATTATGTGACACTATTGAGGTACAATTTTAAAGACTTATGTAGCTCTATCTGCAATAATTTTAACCTTGCAAAGCTAACCTGAAAGTAATCTCAAAAATCGGAATCAGTTAATATTTCTTCCACATTTGGTAGTCAGTCTAACTGAGTTAAGCTGACCTTTCTCTTTTTTTTAAATTTTACTATTATTTAAATATAAGAAATACATGTATCTCCATATGCATAGCCCTGTTTTGGGGTGTGTGCATGTACATCAGAGACAGATGCTGTTTTAAAGGACCAATAATTAGAATGAAATTAACTCATTTGGAATTTTTTTCTACAAAAGACCTATCATCCTATGAGCTCAGAGATTCATAGCTAGTAATTAAACTATATGCTACGGATGCAACATATAATGAAATATAGTGCACCTAAGACGTAGATTCAGCAGTAGGACTAATACAATCCCTTAAGAAAACATTGGTAATAATTTCACAATAGATGTCTACATCAAACCGTCAAGCTGAATGCCTTAAACTTACACAGGGATGTGTGTCAGTTATTTCTCAATAAAACTGCAAAGAAAAGGAAAAATTATTCTTCCCATTAGTCTTTAAATTTTTAAAATAATTTTACCTAATAATATATCTTTTATTTTATTATTTGTAATATATCTGTTCATTTTATTTATTGCTACAATAGTCTAAACAGGATGTTATTTTAAGGAAAAAAATGGGCCCTGGCTGGTATGGATTGAGGGCCAGCCTTCAACCAAAAGGTCACCAGTTCGACTCCCAGTCAGGGCACATGCCTGGGTTGTGGGCTAAGTTCCCAGTTCAGGGCGGGCAGAGAGGCAACTGATGGATGTATCTCTCACATGTCCATGTTTCTTTCCCTATTTTCTCCCTTCCTTCCATTCTCTCTAAAAATAAATAAAGTTTTTAAGAAAAAGAAAAAGAAATGGTTAATATACCAGACAGATGTCCTGCAGTTAGGAGAAATATGACGACATAATAAGCATGTAGGTGTACAGCACATGTAGATCTTTGCTATGTGTCACCTTAATCGCTGTTTTTATATTTTTCTGTATAGCAGCTTTATTTGCTCCATGGGATTATTATTTCCTAGGTTGAAGCTCACCTGCTTTCATACTTTGCAGGTCAGTTTCTTCTGGAAGAAGCTCGCCTCATAGAAGCCGCTGAGATGGCAAAAAAAGCAGCTGAACTGGACAGCACAGAGTTCGATGTGGTCTTCAATGCTGCCCACATGCTCAGGTTAGTTTTGGCTACTGCGCCTTAAAAAGACCAACCTGGTGGCTTTGGGAAAGCAATTAGTTATACTAATTTCCATCTTACATCCTTATTTCACATTTGTCAAGTGAGTGACAATCAGTCAGGACTTTTTTTTTTCATTCTAGTTTCCGTGCACATTGTGTAGGACATTTGAGCTTTTGGCACTCTGAAAATTATTGAGACCTCCTTTTCCCTTCCCTTGAAAAACTATTGGCCATAAAATACAAAAAGATAATTGCACAATTGAAATTAATGACTGTCTAATGAAATATCTCCAAAATAAAACATTATGTCAATTAGTCAACTGCATCTCAATATTTGTGGGGGCTTTTGTTAATTATATTGAATGTACCATGTGGATAGATTTTATTGCGTTTGGTAGTGGAGAAGATCATCAAATATAAATATACTTAAGGCCTATCAAATTCTCAAAATGGCCCTATAATTAGCACTGTTGCTGTGTATTGAAACAATGTATCTTCAGACCATTAGTGCTTCTGTTTTCAGAAAGATGATTAGAAAGGCCTTTAGAATAATAGTGAAACCATTAAAAGGCAGATCAATAATTTTTGCTGTGACTACAGAAAGAAAGTCAGTGCTTCCTTAAGTGGGGTTTTAGGTTAGAGGAGGATGTTTTTAAGAAACTGACTTGATTTAGGTAGTTATTTAAAAAGTATTGTTTGTTCTTTTAGAAATATGGATACACCTTTCCCATACTCTTACATGAATTTCATTCTATTAAATCATCTAAATGCTTCATTAGGTGACAGTCATACCACAGGCTCAATGTATGACTTCTAGAGATAGGTTTGTAATTATGTAGGTTACTCTTACAAGGGAAGAAAAATAACAATCAATTCACGTTTGTATGGATTTAAAACATGAACTTTCAGGAAAAGTAGAGGAAGGTTTTTTTTTTTATGTTTATTTTCAGATAATTGTAGATTTGCATGCAGTTACAAGAAATAATACAGAAAGATCCCTTGTACCATTTATTCAGTTTCCACAATGATACTATATAACATCAAACTCAGAATACTGACATTGATACAATCCTCTAGTCTAATTGTGTTTTCCAGTTTTACTTGTACTCGTGTGTGTGTGGAGGGGGTGTGTCTAGTTCTATACACTTTAATCACATATGTAGCTTTTGCATCCATCACCACAGCCAACATGCAGACACTTTTCATCACCGTAAGGGTCCCTTGTGTTGTCCTTTTATAGCCACATACTTCCACCTGTCCCTGTCCCCCCAGGAACCAATTTTTAAAGCAAGCTTTACAGATTACTTTGGATTTATAATCTGAGACTGTTGGTATAACTGTATCTCAGTGGCTTCCTTCTTGGCCTTCTATGTTTCAAATAAGAAATTCAAAGTCTGTTTAAGAGGAAAGAGTGTACTATGAGTTTTCTTTTGAATGCCCTCACTCCACATAATATTCCTAAAGCTGACACCTACAAAGAGAAATCAGGATTTCATTGACTGTTGCTATATTGTGATACAAGCTGTGGTCAATTTGCAAGAACCTTCAATGGAAAAATAATTTTTAATAGACACCTTAATTTGCATGACAAAGTTACATACTGTATTAGGGAGAGAACTTTTGATTCTTCATGAATAAAACCACTATGCTTTTAGTCACAAAAAGCCATTTGTTATGATGGGAATGCACAGGTTTCTACAGGCTAATTCATCTTTTCATCATAGATACTTTCATCAATAAGGCATTTTGCTACATATTAAATCTGTATCTAAAACTCAAGGTCTACCAAAGGAAACCCATTATAAGAACATTACAAAAAAATGTCCTTGTTAAGTACATCACTTATAACTTTTCCTTAATTACCGTGGTGCTAGAAACCAATGAAAAGTTTTTGTTATACACTGGTGATACGGGAATATTTGTGATTTATTTTTCAGGACCTTCTCTCTAGCTTTTTGCATTCTGCGTTCCTCATTAAGTTGCAGTCAGTCAGCACCTCCCTATACGTATTAATTGCAAATATGACCACAGCAGCCTGGCCATATTCTTCTACTTAACTTGTGGCGGTCCACAAGAATGTTTTCATTTTGTTTTTCTGTTTTTTGGCTCTGTCAAATTCAACTATTTCTTGAATGCTTACTGTCAAACTTCTTTCCCTATTAATCAGAACCATTTAGGAGTTGGTTTGCTAAAAGGACTAGGAAAGCGTATTGATTTTCCCTTGAATACAGCCTTATCACAATGGTTAGCTATCAAGATTTGGCCTATTTAATGTTAGGTATAACATTTCCCCAGGGGATGCAAAATTGTTATAAATTGAGTTTGACATTAATTCTTCCCTCCAGAGCTCTATTCTTTTCCAGGATATTTAGGACACAAAGTTGGAAAGGTTTGGTGACCACCTGGGTGTGAAGGAAAGGACAGATGTCTCCCTGTTTGTGTCTTGGTTGGCTGAGTTAATGGGTGACCTAATATTCAAAATTAGCAATCTAAGGATGCTGTAGTTCAGGGTATGGTTTGAGAACACTCATTTGACTTCCCTTTCCTTGGCTAATTCCCAATAAAATGACCCATATAATCTGTTAATAAGAAATAACTTTTCATCCCAAGTGCAAAAAAAAAAAGAAAAGAAAAAAGAAAGAAAGAAAAAACAACATTCTGTATAATTGAAATGAAATTGCAAGAGCTGAGAGCCTGTGGCCACCATGAAAGGAAAAATCTTTATTTTACATGACCTTCAAGGGCCTTGAAATTTGAGAAATTTCCAGCAGACCCATTTTAGTTCTCAGTAATGAATAATGATCTTTCTCTGTAGAAAGTTTTGAAATATGTGATTTCAATTTGACAGTTCATATAAGAACAACACATTAGATGTATTCAAGTAAAGGGCCCTCATTGAAGCGGTGAGATTTACATTAAATACATGAGAACCACTTATTAGTTACTATAGCAAGTTGAATCACAAGAACACTGTATGGTGGTGGAAGTGTTCATTCTGTTTACCAAATATGCTTGGCCTTGCACCTTGGAGAAACAATAGGATTGCACTTCCTGGCTGCTCGCCAAGTGGAAGACCTTCGTGGGTCTTGTTTGGGTCATTGAATCGTGTGGATGTGATGTGTACCAGTTTCATCAGAGTCGGTGCTTTCCCCTTTTTCTGACTGGGAAATTGTGGAAATAGATCCTGAAATGGCCACAGCAGACACACCTCCCTTGCACCGGCTTTAGAATGAGAAGTAAACTCTGATGTCTTAATTCCGAGAATTGAGATGTGTTTATTAACTCCAGTGTAGCTATTTACTCCAGTGTAGCCTAACTAATCCTAACTGATATAGTGTATACCTGCAAAAAGAGAAGTAGTTGGAAGGAGAAACAATACAACATCAGAAAAGATTACTAAGAGATTAACAGGCTCTCCAAATTTATAACTTCAGTGGAGAAAATGTACAACCGATAGACTGATAATTTAAATAGAAGTATTTTCCCAGAACTTAATGGAAAATGCTGAAAACATGAAAATGATAAAACTGAGGAGATAAAAGATTAGAGGATAGATTGAGTACACCATACATGTACATGCTAATAGTTGTATACGTGTTTGCATTGCATAATTATATATAGTATATGGTGTATGCATGTATAGTTATATACATTCATATTTAGTATACATATAGTTTGTGCAATATAGCTTTATTTGTGTGTGTATAAATATGTATATATAATTAAATGTACACATTTATGTATATATTTATAAATGCACACACTTTGTACATATAAATAGAAAATTTCTGAAGAAGAGCATAGAGCAGATTTCAACAAATAGAGAAAATTCCCGAGATAGAACGAAGGCCTTCAATCACCATATTGAAAGCAAAATGAGTGAAAATAGATCTGTGTGTAAGCTTGTCTTCACGTATGGGTCTCAGTTTTTTGTTGCAGACTAAATAATTCACTCTTGCCAGTATTCATTATTTAGCAGATATTCTTATTAGAGTATCCTATAGCCCCAGAACTCTCTCACAGGTTGGAGAGTGATATGCACGTCCAGAAATCATGCTGAGCCGCCCTGCTTTCTCTGGGGCTCAGCAGCTTTTACATCCAGAGCTCTGCCACCATCATCCATGAGGAAACAAGCAGAGTGAGTGCCACATTCATTAAAAGATCATTGTCCTGGGCATAGCTCTCTTCTCCATTATGCTCACTTCCGACTTCCGCTCTCCTGAGGTTGCTACTGATTGGTGGAACCCGGGTTGTATGCGGGAACCTTGGCTGGAATAAAGTGGGACAACGAGGGAATTTCTGGCTTCTGTCTTGCTTGGGAAGGTGGGATCCACATTGCAGCTAATTATCCAATGTATTTATAGGGAGGGTGATCACAGATGTTGAGAGCCTCACATAATGAGTGTTGACCGTTCGTGTCGACATTTTTAGTACTTCAAATAAAATGGAAAAAGTGCTAGATGCTTCCAGATGAGAGCATTATAAAAAGCAGATTGGTTATCATCAAAGAAAAATATCAAAGGAATTTAAAATGCTAGAACTCAGTAGAGTTTTATGTCTGGAGAGTTGTGAGAGGAAAGTATTTAATCACTTATTCCATTAGAAGCATTTTGTATGAATGTTTTGATTCAATGTTCTCCCAGAACTGGAAGCTAGAAAGGGCATAAAGATATTTGATAACTGAGAGGAAGTGTAGAGGCATTAAAAACAAACTTTACCTGATTCACAGCACTCGTGGGCTCTAGTGGAAAGTTACATTTTATTCTTGCTTGATTTTAATCCACATACAGGATTAAAGGGAGGAAGAAAAGTAGCACTTACTCAAATACCTCCTGTCGTGTAGCATCATATTTTGCATTTCATATCTGTCATCTCTCAGTTATAATTCCACATATGTGATGTAGAAATATTCCCATTTTACAGATGAAGATACTGAGGCTCCAAGAGAGTTGGCATTTCCCACAGTTGGAAAACTGGGGTTTAAACTTAGTGTATTCTGGCCACGCGTAGTACTGACTTCACTGTGTCCCTTTGGCTCTGTCATGTCTTTACAACTGGGTGACTGACTAGAAGCACTGATTCTTGAATTTATTAATGGAGAAAGGATTTGTTGAGAGTAATGGGTTATCTATCGAATGTGTGTAAATCCTAAATAGTAAGACCCTTCCAATATTTTAAAATTACTTCTTTATGGTAAACTTTAGAAAATAGATTTATAGTCTTAGGAGAGAGACCTCCAAGTTTACACTCTCAAAGGGATGTTACATTTTTAGAAATACCCTCATGGTATAGAGTCTGAGAGAGGACACAGCTGAGGTGGCCGTGCACTTAGCTTTTTTCCAGGGCTCCAGGCCTAAGTCGTCACCTCCCCCTAAGGAAGTCGGGAAAGCACAGCTTCACCGCACCAGCTGATTCCCATGTTGCTGGAATTTATAGAGACTAGAGTGAGTGTGTGGGACGGAATTATCTTTCGATGTCTATACTCAAAGAATATGCTCTTATAGAATTAATTATATTAAAGATACAGAATTTAGATGTACTAATTTCTTTGTGAACTTCACTAGAAGTGACATAAAATTGAAGTCTCTTACGTGAGAAAGGAATAGAATCATATTCTTTTCTCCAAGAAGATGGGCGGTATGGGGGGGAGAGAGGGAGAGAGGGGGAGAATGTGTGCATGTGTGTGCTGGCTGTTGGAAATATATGTAACTCCAAGGCCCTCTAGGCTGTATACTTTCTTAACACCTCCAGAATGACCAAAGACCCCTTGAAAAGTCACGGGTGTTGCAGTTTTAAACTGTACTTCACTGCCAACTTTTGGTCAAGTGGGGCTGATTTCAACTAGGTTGCAAGGTTTTTAAAGCAAAGAGTGGCAGATGAGATTGAAGGTGGGCATCTTTTAACCCACCGCCTCTCCAACATGAATGTGTACGTGAATCACCAGGGGATCTTGTTAAAATGCACGTTCTGATCTAGTATATTTGAGGGTACCTGAGGCTTTACACGTCTACAAGTGCCAGGTGATGCTTATGATGCTGGGTCTTGGACCACCCCTGCAAGTCAGTTCTATCTTGCCTCCCCTCTTTTCGCTCCTCCCCACCTGTTACACCTTGAACATAAGTAGTAATTTACTATGTATGAATAATATAATTGGCATTGCCCATACATATTTCCTCCCTTTTCATTTTTTAAATATATTTCATTAGGTAACCTTTCAAGATACAAGCTTAACCTGTTCTTAGCAGCCTTGAAAGATTTGGGGTCATTAAAGAATGGGCTCAAACGCTCAGGAGGCATCCAGAAATTTCTAACTCAAAGGAATCTTTTTTTTTAAATAGGTTTATTGATTTTAGAAAGAGAGGGAGGGAGGGGGAGAGAGAGAGAGAGAGAGAGAGAGATTGGTTGCCTCCCATATGTGCTCTGACTGGGAATCAAACCCACAACCTCCCTATGTACCCTGACTGGGAATCGAACCCCCAGTCTTTTGGTGTATGGGATGATGTTCCAACCAACTGAGCCACGTTGGCCAGGGCCTAAGAGGAATCTTTTGTAAAACTATACCATCAGTACAGTCTTGACAGATACCTACAGGTCTTGAAGCCATTTCTGATGTCTCGACAGAGAAGTTTTCATTTAAGAAGGCTTGATGGTCATAAACAATTTACTCTAAGAGTTTCATTACAAGGATCTTTTCTGCTCCATTGTTTGTGTATATGTGTGACTCTGGTTTTACTATTTTAAGGTTTCCCATATTCTTTTATGTCCTAGTTCATTTCAGTTCTACTTATAGATCTACTGTATAAGTTATCAACTTGAATTAAAATTTAGTGCTGCTTTGAGTAAGTTAAAGCTAAATGTCAGTTCCGCGGTTGGCAAGTGCCCAGGAAAACTAGGCTACTGTTTCATCCTACTTTCATGTTATAGGAACAAACTGCTCTCCAGTAAAAAAAAATAAATAAAGTCATAACTTATCCTTGAAAATAGTCACAAATACTAACAAAGTACTATCTTTTGTGGTTATTATCTATATCAAATAATTTTTAATTAAAAATTAAAAATTCACAATTATTAATAACTGTAGTTAAAGAGAATCTTCTAAATGTTAGTTTTTATTTTTATATTTCAAGGAAGTAAATTTAAATTTAGAAAGTTTTAATTTTATAATTCTCATGGAATACTTTAAAATATAGGTAATTGTAAGTGATTCTTTTAATCAGCGTTTCCTAAAACATTTCACAGGGTATATTAAGTTGCTATTTCATAGCATAATTGATTCCAAAATTTCTTTTATATGCCTCTTCTTGTAAGAATATTGGGCCATAAGCCTATGTTCTAAAAAAATGCTTTTCTATTATAAAATAACACCCAAGAGGGGAATTAGATATATGAACTATATTTGTATGTATTTTAACAGTTGGAGGTCTCATAGTCCCATGTGCAAAAATGGAGTTTTGTAGTAATCAAGGATTATAATTGTTTGTGACTTTTGTTACTGTATGTTCTTACTCTGTGCCTACCTTTTCACTGATGGCAAAAAAAAAAAAAACCTGAATCCAAAGACTTTTAAAATATAATAGGCTGAATTCATTGATTTTGGGCGGGGATGTCAAGGTTTACTGTTCACTTCATAGTCCAATTTACACATACCATCTAGGGCTTTTTTTCACTTCTTTACCTCTCCTGGTCCTGAGAGGCCACAGACAGCATGAAAACGGGGTGGGCCCTATATATGAAGGTCTGTCCAGAAAGCATCCAGTAATGTTATATGAAAAATGGAGGCATTTACTGAAGAAGATACAAGAAACATTGTCGATAGGACAATGATGCCTCAGTCCCATGCATAGTAGTCACCTTGGGACCTCACACAGTTCTCCCAATCGCCATTAGCTGTCCTGTCATATTTTCTTGAATCTCATTTATGGTCCGAAATCTCTTCCCTTAAAATCACTTTCAGTGATTTTAGTTTGGGGAGAAGTGAGAATTCGCAGGTTACCAAATCTGGGCTGTAGGGGGGCTGAGTCACCTGGGTGATTTGATGTTTCACCAAAAAACTCTGCATGAAAAGTGATGCATGAGCAGATGCATTGTCATAATGAAGCTGTCAATCACCAGTTGCCTTTAGCTATGAATCATCCAAATAGTTTCTGCAGAGGAATGTTCAAGCTTAACACAAAATTGGATGCAGATTCATTGCTCTACTCACTCAGTCATTTTGAAGAGACAGCTACATAGTACATACGCTCACTCAATGGTATCTACCACCCCCACTGACTAGTACAGTGAAGTCATCATTGTTCATACATGCACATTCCAGTCCACTCTCCTGGGCTGCCAAGTTACATTGATGTCACATAAACCATTCTCATTATATTAACAATGGTTGGACATATTTTGGACAGATCTCGTATATGATGATGGACAGGTATTGGTATTAAGAAAGAAGCTTCCATTTAGGTCCATGGTTGGCATAATGATTAAATTCTTATTCTCTAGATATGGGACTTACTGTTGACTCTTAGGGTGGCATGTTAGGTGGGGGTAGTCACTCATCTGGACCCAGTGTTGCCTCTTGGTACATGTGATTTTCCTTACAGTCTTTGGAAGATCGCTTGCCTTTTGAAGGTCACTGTGGCTAAAACACAAGGGTGTCTGCAGCTGGCATGAGAGACCTCTTGGCCGAGATAACTGCTTTCCCCTTTACTCACCTTCTGAATCTTCCACCTGGACGCGTGGGATTAACCACCTTCTGAGTCTTCTGCCTGGACATGTGGGAAGCCTATGGCTCCCCCGCATGTCTACAACCACTGCCCAGAAATGGGAGACCATGGAAGTCAGAAAGTGAGAGTTCAGCACTGTTCTTTTGTTTCCTCCGTCCCCATTTCATTGCTTTTCCCCCGAGTTCTCCCTCTTCCCTCTTTTGGGGAGAGAGTGAGGTCTGTGGGGCAGAGCAGAGTAGTATATTTCACTCCTATTCTTAATACTATACTTTGCCCAAGTGGTCTGGTGAGGTCCACTTCTCTCAGTTTGGGAGGTGGAGTTGGGTAGGAGGTAAAACCTGGGATTGCAAGTGTTCTCCTTATTCTCCCCCTTTCAAATCTCATCTCTTACACTTAAAGTCGTGGCTTTTTAATAGTCAAAAAGGGTGTTTTCTTTCTTTCTTGGTACTCGATTTAGTAGTTGTCACGGTCACCTGCCCCATAACAACGCACCTCGTGTTGCTGTGCTGCATCTTGCTGGGTAGCACCCGCATGTTCTTGTGGTTCAGCTACTTGGTTTGGAGGCCTTGACCCCCACACAGCTCAGCCACTTCCTAGCTCGGTAACCCTGGGGAAGTTTTCGACTTCTCTAATCCTCATTTTAATCATCTGTAATTGAAATGATATGTAGACAGCAAATTTAGAAATTTTCTGTTCCAGAAAAGAAATAGTAAAGAAAGAAATGATGTTATTATTCCAAAAAGTGTATTTTATCACCTTCTTTAAACACTTTGAAGCCAGCAGTCCTGGGAGCCTGTACCCCATAATCATTATACCATGACCCAGTGGTGGAATCCTTGACAATTAGGGGTTCTCAGAATCCTCTAAATAACTGGCAGAATTTTGCAAATTTCCTCAGTTTGCAAATGTTGATTGATGATTCAGTCATCTTTGCAATTAAGATTTAAGTACTTCTAGGATACTTGTCGCAGAGGGAGTATGAAATAGAGCATCCACTATAACGTAGACACTAGTAGACAATGGACCGCTCCTCATGAGTTCTCTCTCTTGTCCAGAGAATGAAAAAAGGATGTAAATGAGCATTCAGGGAACTGACACACTCCTTTCCCTGTGGTTGGCCATTCATTGTCAAAAATGCCTGTGGATTAGTAGGCAAGGAAGACCATTTAATGTTAGAAGCAAAGTCCTAGAATGAAAATTAATTTTCACAGTTATATGATGAATCTAATAAATTCAACTTTTTAAAAACTTTCCTTTGAGTATCTTCAATTTTACTTCTAGCTTAAGAAACTAAGTCTTCTGAACTAGATATGTCTTTTAGGAATTAAACCACTAAAGACAATTAAGACTTTAGAAACTAATAGCCGTATTTTTGGGGGAAAACATTTTTTCACTTGTGTTGATTATTGTTGATAAAGTCTTTTCATCTAGTGAGTTCCTCAGTTTCTTTTTTGGTCCTTATCTACCTCATGAATTTGAATGTCCATAAAGATGAATATAATTGGTAGCTATGCTTTTTGTGTTAAACATATATGGGGTGATTTTTCTTCAAAGTAAATTATGTCTTTGTAGTATGAAGTTACTCTAATTTCCTACCTCCGTGCCTTTATTTTCCCCCAGAGAAAACCCTTCCAGGGCATGACCTAATGAATTCTGGTTCGAATTGCCAAATGAATCTGAACCAAAGTGATTCTATAATTTGGTGAAGGAAACCTTCATTAAATACCCAGCGAGGGAATTTTTAGTCTTTCATACCAGACCAAAGTACTTTTCTTGACATATTGAAATTGAACTTGAACATTTATGAGACTATAAATTGCAACGGCACATTGTAACATGTCAGGAGTCCAGTAGAGCCCCAGGTCAAGGGTTTTTACTTTCTCTATAACCCCATTAAAAATAGCAGTGTTTCTAATTATTTTTCCTTTAAAAATTAGAAAAATATGTCCTCCTCTCCAGAGAGATGTTATCTTCAGTTATTCCTATAATTTATTATGATTGCATGAGCTATGTCTTTATAGCTTTTATTTGGCTTGACCAAAGTACAAATTCAATATTATAGGTATAACTATTTCGCCTCTTCTTTTGAAACCTGAAAGTGGTTTGTAATTGAGAAATTTAATTTTTGTTTCTCCTCTTTATTCCTGACTTCTATCATCTTCTTATCTCAGAAGCTTCTTAACATTACGATTTCAAGAGAACCCTACTTTAACTGCAGGACCCAAATCCGCTTACTACTGTGTTCACATTTTAGTTGACCCTCTGAAGTTGAAGTGATGTTTTCCTATAGCATTTCTACTGTACCCTTCAAATATGGTCACCAGATTACAGCGTAACCTGCAAGAGCTTCCAGCTCTTACGATCTATCATTTTGGAAGGTTTTCTGAAGTAGCATGACATCATAGAGAAACATGCTGTGTTGATGGCTAATTGGCTAGTGTTCTTCAGGACACTGACATTTTATTTATTCTGCTAACCAGTTGCCTGAACATAGGGGTTTGCTATGAGTTATAAGAACAGACAATGCACAAACATATAAAAATCAGTGTGCATCTTACTTATAGACATCAACTGTGTGACTCACGGTATTTGTTGGTAATCAAGAGAAACCGATTCTAACAGTCTGAAGACTGTGGGAACCACAGAATTCACTACAGGCTGGAATACATAGTTTGAATTAGTAGGAAACAATGTAGCCCTTGGGATCAAGAAGCAGGATATCCAATTCTCTACAGAAATTCTCTACAGGAAGGGTCTAGCCAGGACATAGCCCCATCCCTTCCACCATTGTCAGTGAACTCTAGTCTTCCCTTCGTCTTTCTCTCGCTTGTTCAGAAATGATAGTCTTCCAAGCAAGAGCATCCAGTTAGTTAGCCGGGGCTATGTCACATGCCCTCCCTGGTGGCCTGAGAACATGGAGAAGGAGACACTGGCCTTTTATTTTTTTTTCCTGTAGGCTATACACAATGGAAGGTTCTTCTCCTAAATTGGAAAGTGGCTTTCTAGATAGATAGATAATTAAAAAAAAAAAAAACCCTGCAAATATCCACTATTTTTATAAAACAAGCAAATCATTATTAATTTCTATTTATTTATTTATTTACTGTAAATCCTCACTGGAGGATATTTTTATTATTGATTTTAGACAGGGAAGAAGGTGGAGAGAGAAAGAAAAATTGATTGGTTGCCTCCTGTATGCACCCCAACTAAGGATCAAACCCACAACCTACATATGTGTTCTCCCCGGGAATTGAACCTATAACCTTCTGGTGTATGGGACAATACTCCAACCAATTGAGCCCCCCGGCCAGGGCTCGACAATTTATTTTTTAAAATAAATTTATATTTCTGGGACATCATGAAGCTAGAGAATCCCAGCTTTGTTAACATATTATCTGGGTGAGTTTGGAAAAAGAAAGTAACATTTTCTAATTCCTAATATATAAATTTAAAATAATAATATTAACTGAATAGGATTGTGTTGAAATACTAATTATAATGCCTAAAAGACAATAAAGAATACATTGAATGTGTTCATTTCTTGCATGGTCTTTTCCTGCTCAGGCAACGTATTCTTTGATTGGTGTGATTGTAATTTTTAAAAAGCTAATATAACTTTGCTGCATGATGATTCTGTTCACTTACCTGCAATTTTAAAATAAATGATAGTTGGATGTTTTTTTTTTTCTTTAACAGACAGGCTAGCCTCAATGAAGCAGCTGAGAAGTATTATGACCTGGCAGCCAGGCTGAGGCCTAATGTAAGTACTTTCCTGATGTGGAGCTTGCTCTAGGGGCGGACTCACAGCATGTGGTAGTTTTAGACGAGAAGCCACTTCATACTGGATTCTTTCTCTCTGATCCTTCCTTCTGAATACCCACTAAATGGCTACTTCAGCAATAAAATCTGCCGATCTCAAGCTGCTTTCTCTTCCCAGAGGTACACATTTCTATTCTCTATCCCGTGTAAAGCATCACATTTTTATCATCACGTTGTAGCATTTCTAAATACTTTGCATTTGGAAGACTGCAAAGTTAAAATTAGTTTCTTGAAAGTTTGTTTGCTGTGGTGTTAAATATCTAAGGAGTTTCTAACCTCTTAAGTGTTTTTTGAGTTTACATGTAGTCAGACCTCGAGCTGTGAGCCTTTTTCATATTCCACAGTCCTCATTTGTAATAACTTTGCTTTCCAACTTTATCAAGTATGTTTTTATTAGAATTTTTCCCTGGGTAGTCACACTTCCACAAAGTAAGATGGATATAAATTAGATCATTACTACTGAAATAGAGGAACCATTTCTGAGAAAATAAGAATGGGTTTTGTATCGGTCTTCTAAGCTCTTTTTATTCACAGCACATCACTGAATTCCAGTACATTGCATTTATTCTCATACACGCTCTGCTCTGCATCACTCTCCAACACTGAAACCTCTACCCTGCTCTCTGGATCTACACCATCTAGTGAGAAATGTAATTTTGTAATGAAAGTGCATGTGTGATGTGACTACAAATGATGGATCAGTCCCATTTCTTTACACTAACTCATCTGTTGGGCCAATAAACATCTATAGAGTGCCTGCTTTGTGATAGGATACAGAGAATTCATACCCCAAAAGACCACACAATGTAGCAGAGAAGACTGAATGTAATCAACTAATTGAAATACAGTGTGGCGATTCCTACAGAAAGGAATATACAGCTCTGTGGGAGCACAAGAGGAGGATTGATGCTTCGTGAAGGCAACCCACACAGGAAGTAGCTTTTTTTCAGGAGATTCAACCACATGTAACCTTAGCCCTGAATCTAAATGTCCTTAGTTTCATTTATTAATGAGGTACTTTTAAGAACTGGTGAGCTATTTGTAACAGAAGAAAATAATTTAATAGCTGTAATGGTAGGAATAATACCAGCTAAAATTCATGGAACACTTACATGTGTCAAGCATTGTGTTAAGTACTTGGTATGAATTTCCTCGTTCATTTCTCACAGCAACCCACGGGTAGTTCCTTGGTCCCCATTCTGCTGAAGCTCAGAGAAGTTTACCCAGTGTCACACCTAGTAGGTGAATCACATTGGAACCTAGGTTGCTCTGTGCATAAGAGAAACCTTAATGGGAAAATGCACTTATATTTAGAGAGGAAACGTAGGCTGGAAGTCCAGGAAACCAGAATAAGGATGGCCTCATTCAGTAACTATTTTTGGAGTACCTATTAAGTGCCGAGCACTATTCCTGGCGCTGGATACACAGCAGTGAACAGAATTGACAAGGGCCCCTGCTGGTTGGGAGCGTAGCATCTAGGGTAAGGAGATGGTGCAGAAGCAGGTAAGTATGTGGCATGTCAGACAGTGGTGAGTACTTTGGAGAAAAACGGAGTGGGAAAAGGGAGTTAGGAGGTGCCTGGGGGAGGCGTGCAGAATGCCCGGGTTGGGCATCTCTGTGTACCATTGACCAATATAATGCTCGTAATGTACATAAAAAATGATGATGTTAAGTTTAACCTTCATTCATTGAGTATGTCACTTGAGTGTCACTTTTATTTTTGTTAAGTGGTTGATCAAAAGGACTCCTTCAGCAGATTATAATGGATTAGTGAGAGAAGAGCTCTGAGCTATTTGACCTGGCCTAAAAAATGAGAAAGACACTGAGAAACCACAAGACTTAAGCCTGACTTATGAGATCGTTTATTTTAAATGACTAGCTAAATCATAAAATCAATATTTAATCTCTAACTCAAAGCCATTTTTTCTGCAACCCCCAAAAGTTTGTTCATAAATATGGTATAGACTGCTTTTGAAAAATGCTTTTATTCAAATGAAACCTCCCTTATTTGGTAATAATAAATTCAGTATTTTATGGACTTGGATAGAATGCAAAGTTCATAGTTAACAGTAAGCAAATGATGTTACAATTGATGGATCTACAGATGTGGCATTTTTCTTTCTGTTTTAAGAGTGGTGCTTTGATTTTCTGTGTGGAATCTAAGTAGGTAGATGCCACCAGGACAGAACTGATAAAGTACAGTAAGTTTTTACTCTGAACCGAAGAGATCTGTTTCATTAATAGCCCATGTAATGATTTATTAGCAGTTAGCATCTGATCTAAATTAAACATCCATCTGATGTTTCTCTTGCTCATAGCTGTTTACTCACTTTGTCATAAAAGCATTGTCATTTCTCTGCTTTAACTTAATAAATTTTAATTGCCTGCTTATATGGGAACACAGTTAAACAGATCTCAGCTCCCACTCCATTTTTAAATAGTTTCACTATCTTTTCTTGTTTTGTTTTCTGCACAGTAATCTAGTCTCACTTTTATTTTGCATAAAGCATTTCTATTTAAATGTCCAACTACAACAATCAGTAGTTGGGGCGGGGGGACTCTGGGGATGTGTTAGCAGTTCCCCTGTCTGGTCGTGACTGTACGAAGTGAAACGTGGACCGCAGCCCTTGTGCACACCATTTGTCCTCGTACTTAATGGGTTGTTGTCCATCTGCGGGCAAGACCTCTCTCTTAAGGAAATGCTTATTTCATTTCTTCAGTATGTCCCAAAATGAACTTCTTTCTTTTTTCTACTCTACAAAAGCCATATTTTTCTATAAAATTTACTTCAATTGTCAATTGACCTTGTGGATTATTTTAGATATCAATACGAAGAATTCCAGTAATCAAATCCTGAAATAATAAAAAGTCTAAATTAGCAGGAACATAATTATAAGTTTTACATTCTGATATTGTCTCTTCGTTGAGGATATTCAATACATTGCCATTTCACTGAAGTACACAATCAGAGAAATAGATTTATTATATAAAAAATAGCACCATTAAAAATTTTAGTCCTATGTATTGGATTTAGTCCTATGTATTGGATTTGTTCTAAAATTAAACCTGATATTATATGTAAATATATTTCTATGATGGGAAAACTCTTTACTAAAATTGCCATTTTGTTTTTCCACTTTCAGTTCATTTTTTTTAAGAAAATTGATTTTTCTATGGAAGTCACTTTAAAAACACAACACTGTCCTCTGCCTTCTCTCCCACTTGCGCACATTTAAAAAATCCTGACTCTTGAGGACAGGAGGGAGCATTTAAATGAAATGGTTTTGTTCTTCCTGTGGGAATTAAGCCAAAGTCTGCATTAACTTAAGGATTTTTAAATATTAAGACTGGGAAATTTGCATAGTACAAAGTCACTCACTTTTACTTGGCTTTTGGTAAACTCTAGAGTCAGGAGGGATTAATGACTAATGATCAAGTTTGTATAGCTCATATTTTTCTAGATGTAATTGTTTTTGTCTGAATTCATTCTACTTATTTTTTATAAAGTTCCAGCTTTGTGTAAGACTATGCAAAATGCAGTAAGATTTCAAAGTAATGAAAAATTTAAGCCCATGGGGAAGGGGTGGAGAAGAAAATTCAAGGGTCCAAATGCTCACATGCCAGGGCAGGAAACAAGGACTTGGTGCAGATTATAAACTAGGTACTAGAAACATGCACACAAGAGGAATTACTTTCAGTTAGATTGATTCTAGAAAGCATAGAGTCTTATGCATAGGTGGGAAGCTTAGAGAATCTTGAAATAATAAGGTCTTCATAGGTGAAGATTTTAGCAGCAGAAGGAGAAAAGAAAGAATTCAAGAAGGTTGAGGCATATACATGGACAAGAACGCTGAGCTCAGGAAGGATGAACTATGCCGAAGAAACAGTAAGCAGATATGGTTTATGTTGCCAACACTGGGAGGTAAAGAGGGAGGGGAAGGGAAGACAGAACTAGAAACTAAGATAAAACCACCTGAAAGGCATAGAACACCACACTAAGCATTAGGAGTTTGTACTCCAGAATTGTGTTAAACAGGATGACGCAAGGAAAGTGATCATTTAAGACGGCCATGTACGTGATACAGTGAATCCAGGGTGGGGCAAAGTGGGTTTACAGTCGTGTGTACACGACACAGAGTTAGTTGTATTCTTGTATTATTACTTGTTGTATAATTTTCCCTATGAACAATTATAAACCTACTTTTGCCCCATACTGTGTATGTTGGATTTGGGAAAGGAGAGCTGAGAAATGCAGCCTTGGGAAAATCCACTAAAAGGTCATTGTAATGGTATAGGCAGAAGGTAGAATCGATCTTGAAGTACAGAAATGCAATGGAATGGGAAAGATCATGCAGGGGAAATAAACAAATTATTTGACAGGATACAAGCAGGAAAATTAGTTGGCCCAATGATCTAGGATTTTGAATGTAGGTCACTTGGAAAAAAAGAGACCCTAAACAGAAATAGGGCGGATAGAGGCAGGGGTGTGTTTATTTCAAGAGGGAACTATTATGTTTGGACCAAGCAGATTCTAAGTGAGAGGTGGATGTTCTAATTTTCTGTGAGACATTCTTGTCAAGTAAACATTTTGGGGAAGGGCCACAGTTAGGCACGATGCTGTGGGAGTCATTTACAGAAGGGATATAGTACCGAAGAGGTAGGTGAGGTCAGAGAGGTGCTGAGCAAATGCAGAGAAGTGAAGAGAGGTCATTTCAAACCCTTTGTGAGTCTCTACATTTGGACCATAGGGTAAGGAAGATGGGAGACAATAGCAAGACACAGGAATGATATTGGTGAGCAGTTTCAACTGCTGCTAAAAGGAGACTGAGAAACTTCATTGCCTCAGTCTCCTTTCATTGAATACGATGACACTGGCTACCTTCAAAAGTTCAGTTTCACACAAGTGACGTGGGTAGAAGTTATTAAGGTCTTAAGGAAACAGAAATCGGAAGCGGAGATTGTGTAAACTTATTCTGTAAATAAGTTTGGAGGTAAATGAAAGAGACAGAGCAATGCCAAACAAATATTAAGTATGTATTTATTAAATATGAAAGATAGGTATTAAGGCATATGGGTATGTGTGTGTGTCTAAATATGAGACTAAAAATATGTCTAAAATAGAGGAGAGAGCCAAAGAAATGCTGAAGATCTTGAAGGATCATTTCCTCCCCATGGACTGAAGGGAAAAAAGTAGACTATGAAAACAGAGAAAGAAAAACCAAAATTTAGAAATGGAGGGGAACACAAGCTTAGGTAATAAATTACTTCCATCGTAATTATTTGGTTATCTGCTAATCCTGTGATAACAGGGCAGAACTGACAATGTCAAGAACCTGTGGGAAGCTGCATGGTCTGAGGCTCAGTGTGGGTAATACCTGGTAGAGGCCCGTGGTATCCCTATGTGATAAATAAATGCCGGTAGAAGTACGTTTTTGTGAGACACGGCGGTAAGCCTTTAGCCACTTTTTCATAATTGTAAATGAAGTTCTGAAACCACAGGTGAGTTCCTTCTGGTTCTGATTCAGTTCTTTGACTTTTGTTAGGTGTTATAGTCACCCTTTATGTTTCTAATATGTATAATATTTTGTAAACATTCTTCCATGTGCATTCATTATATACAAGTTAAAGGATAATATGTTTCGATGATCGGATTATCCAAGAGCAAGTTACGTACGTGCATCATCTCTTTCCCAGGCACTGAGAACATAAATTACTTCAGGGCATCATTATGAAATCAGAGACAACATTATCAATTTGGGCTCTTTAACAATGATTATATGTCAAAAGGGCCAAATGAGAAATCTGGGATTCAAAGAAAGGAGCTTACTCTAAGAGAGTGCAGTTGTGTTACGAGATAGTCCACATATTCTACAATCCATTTCTTTCAATTTGGACTACTCTTTGAATGGTAACTATATGGTGGCGGGGGAGGGGGGATATGGCTATGCCGTAGAAATAACCACGAAGACTGGGATCTGGGGGGAAAGGTTAAGAATAATTATTTGGGCTATTGTGATGGAAGAGAGAAAATACTGTGAGTTATAGTTGTTTTTTGATGGGAAAGATATTTCTCAACCCTCATTAGAACAAGAGACCATGGAAATAAAGTTAAGCAGGACAGATGCACATTTGACCATAAAAGGGATTTGGTGGGGATGCGGGGTGGGTGGGGGGAGAGAATTACTGGGAGTTTCCTTTTGTTGGGAGAAAATGACAGGGTTAATAATAATTTGTCTGGGAAGCAGTTAAACCACATTTCTACTTGTAAATGGAGGAAGAACCATATGGCCTCTTCCAAAACTTTCCACAAGTTTCTGTGATGTGGGAAAGTTACATACCACGTGTCTTTTGACTTTCAGACATTAATAGTATATGGATCCCAGAATCACCAGATTGATTTTATAAGTAAAATGTGGTTTAAAAATTGCCCAGATACTGGGTCCAGCCGAAGTAGCGCCATTGAGTGTGGTTGGGAGGGTACGTGAGTGTCTCTCACAAGATGGACAGTACTTTGAACATGTCACCTAGATGTCACATGGTGTGCTTGAGTGTGACATTGCTGTTACAGAATTACATGCTTACCATTTTGTAATAAAATACTTTTATGTAATAAAAAGGGGGCATTATTTGTGCCAGAGCCGGTATTTCCCACTATCACTAGTTTGTTCAGTTTCTATATATTTTATTGCTAGAAAACAGAATGAGAGAAGCTGAGAAACCCACAGCAAATAATAGGTTTCAATCAGGAGAGAAATTGCCATTGGTTTCCCCCTAAATTTTACCTGGTTTTATCCAATGGGCCTGAAGATATCATTGAAACAAGACTGTTACATATTCACACATACCCGAATTAAATCACCAAACTCTTGTTTTACTTTAGTCCATGTATAGGCTTCGTCACTTTGATGCTGTATTTGTTTATGCACGCATCAGTAGAAGTCCAATGTCTAACTCTTCTCATGTAATTTCAGCAAGATAGGTGCTCACTTCCCGAGAGGTTCAGTTATGCCAGCATCAAGTCTAGTTATCGCAGCCATATCTGTCTTCAGACTCCTTTTCACTGTAGGTCTTTTTTCCCAAATTATTTAGATGTTGCTACTCTTTCCTTCTAACAAGTTACAAACCTAATTTTTGATGCATTCACTTCTCTCTGCTTACATTGTACTTGCTTTGTACTGTGTTTCTATTTTGAAAATGTTGGATAAACTAGAAAAAAAGTGTATTTCTAAAGTGCTTACATTGTAGTTGCTTTGTATTTCTATTTTGAAAATGTTGAATAAACCAGAAAAAACACATTTCGAAAGTGTTTATCATCTGTGTAAGTCTTCATGCGGAGCAGACAGAGGCGGCTGGTACAGACCCTCACTCGCTGTCAGTGTGGGCCGCTCGTCATCCGAACTGGGATCAAATGGTTGGGCTGAGCTCAGCTGAATTTACAGATTTTCTCTTCTCGGGGTCTTGATATTTATCTTGATCCACATGCAATCATTTTAAACATTATTTTTCAAAATCTGTGTATGAGTGGTGTGTGTTTTAGATTCAAAACCAGAAAAGAATGGGGTGGGGGTGCCAGGCATGGGCAGGAACTCATGTGGCTCTTGGGGATAAAGAAAATCAACTTGAGTACTTTAGGTTGAGGAACATCAAAACCTTTGGGAAATTCCCCTTAATTATGTTCTCTGATTCCAAGCATGTTTATTTTTACTCACATTTCTTTGTGGGGGTATCCCTTTGCATGGATTTATTGCTCTAATTGTTTGAATTGTGGGACCACACACTAAAATTACATTTAGTCCCTTCTCCGGAGGAAGAGGATTTCTGGTTTCTTGGAAAACTCGGCTAACCAACGCACACTGGCTACCTGGAAGTGGCAGCTAGGGTGGACTGGGAGCTGCCATCATCGGAAGGTGGCCCATGCCCACCCCGGGCCACTGCGTTCTTCACACTCCCCTTTGGTTATTTCCACAGCTGGCCCGCCCCGTTTCTATCATACTTTCATGGTTCTGATCCTCGGTTGGCCCTGTGGAGCTATGTTTTTCTAAATACACACTGAAACATTAACAAAAGTTATGTTTGTGTATAAATCTTTATTCCTTCTCTCTTCTAACTTGCCTGCAACATTCCACTTCTTTTTTGTTTTAACTTTCCTCTACTCCTAATTCATTATCTGCCCAACCCCTCACTTATGTCAACAGATAAAATTAATACTTTACCCTAAAGATGAGTAAAAGTTGGACAGAATCTGAAAAATTAATATATTGGTAGATTAATTTCTCTTGAAAGTTCTATGCCCTTATCAATGAAAAAAATATCCTGACACTTTTTAAATGTGAAGGATGATTTTATGTAGGACTACTGTGGTAGGTGTCAAGGGTACTGCAAGAGAGGGGATTAGGTTCCATCTAAAATACAGCACAGGCAGCTGGGGCTCTACAGCCAGTGAGCAAGAGGAATGGGGAACTCGATCAGATATCAAGGGTGCCGGTGGTGCTGTTCTCACTAAACTAACTTAGCAGAGGTTTTGCTGCAGCTGCACTAGGCAGAACTCACACAAGGCCCAAGGATGAGGCCTCATCAAACAGATAGTTTCGAGAACTCTGTCTCCCTTGGAGACGGACAGTTTCGTTCATCCTTGATGACATTATTCTCCCAGACTGAGTTGTTACAATGTTATACTTCTTATCACTAGATATGCCAGAATTAAGAGCTTCCCTTTATCATTGGAGAATGATTTGATTAAATACATTGCTTTCGTATTGCTTTTGCTAACAAGGTCTAGGAGAGAGCAACAAAGAGTGACAGTTTTAAGAGGGGGAAAAACATATAAGCTGCAGAAGTTTTTCAGTCGTGCCTTGTAATCAACTGTATTTCCTTAGAAATACGTGGCGATTGTGGTGTAGTAGTATGTTATCCTGATGCTGCAAGTGTGGTCATGTCGAAGTTCAAACTATAGAGACTCAGTTTCCTAAGAATAGGTCGTTTATATTTGACCGACTCTTGTTGCGCCTATGTTGTTTTCACCTCCGCTTCTGATCACTTTCTCACGTGATCTCTACTGAAGTGACTCCCAGAAATGCAGCTTGAAAAGATAGGCACGTTGCTCTTTTGAAGAATAAATGGCACTTTAAAGAGAGCAAATGTGGTGCCATTAGAGATCTTGTTAAAAGAAAGAGTTTGACAAGGTCACTTAATCACTATAGAGGTTTCATTTGAAACTAAGTTGGTCAGCTTAGGAATGCTGTAAAGAGAAAAGCAATTTGAAAGATTCGTTAGAATGACTTAACAAATTATATACAAGCTCCTTGCAACAATTCATAACTAAAGCATAATTTCTTAAAATACATGCAGAAATAATCAGCTGTGTTTTTGAAAGTGGGATATGTCAGCTTTCAGTAAGTTCTAAAATGGACAGATGTGGAACATTACAGGTACTGCTATCAATCTTTCTTTTTTTTGTTTCTCAATCTGAGTTACTCTATCCTTATCTACTTAAGAGTTTAATAATATAATGCATAGCTGGACCTTCCCCACGGAATCTATACTTAAAATACAATTTATCTTTTGATTTTAATTATAATTTTTACTGGTTATTTACATATGAATCCTAATAAACCCAACTAAAACAAATAAAAATCTTCAACATATATTAATTTAGTTTTCCTGTGAGACAAATTAGTTCTGTTAAACTATAGTGCATTTTCCACTATAATTCCAGAAATCGATGGTAGTTTTGCCTTTCACTTATTAACAAGGTTGGTTCAAATGTCTTTTCCTAAACATTATACTATATATTGGGTGAATTTTCATAATTGTAAGTTTTAGCTGTTGCAACTTGCTTTTTACTAGTAAACACAAGCATGCTATCAAACTATCAGCAAATCAGACCTTCAATAATAAGTAAATCCATAATATGTACTGATACTTCTTTAACCATGATACCCATGGAAATAAAGAAAAACTATTTGAAAAATTGTCAATATGAAGATATTGAAAGACCAAAGAAGTTTCAACATGCATCTCTGTGGGTCACTCTACTTAAACCACAAACCCAAAATACATGGACATCCATGTGTATTTACAAATTTTCTTTTAGAGGAAGAGATTCTTATTTACAATTTATAATTTCTCACTTATATTTAGTTAATTTTCTCTAATGTCTCACTTTTTATATAGCTTTCTGAGGTTAGCAATAAGAGCATTACATTCCTCAGATCTCGAGGATGGAATTATTTTGCTACCCAAGGAGGATTACGTACTTTAATTAGTCTTGGAAATCTTTACCGGAGACACACACATATGCTTAGTTTTTCCCTTCATTGAGAAATATGACATTGTTTTATTTTCCACTATGTCGAATGACAGTATATGCTGATTGTCTTCCACACATTTCCTGCATGTAGGGAACTTTTATGGCAAACAGATGACATATTCTACCCTAAGCACCATACTACCATGTCATTCTTTAAGCCCATTTTTTGTGTTTGAATTTGTATAATCTATGTCTCCATGTTCGGAAGTTAGGAACCTTTGTCACACACACTTGGTGTAAAGAAAAGAGAGCACTCACCTAAACAGCAATAGTAATATTGAAAAAGTTAAAAGTTGATAGCTATTATAAGTTCATATTTCCATGTGCATGTCTATTATAAGTTATTTCCTTAAAAATGTTTATCTTTAAAACTTGTAGAAGAGTAAGCACGATAATGTTGGACACAAGAAAATTGTCTTTCCAAAAAAATCAGCCTAGTGACATCTACACTAGTTAAACATTGAAAGTTCTATCCCATTTTCACATTTGGGAAACTGAGGCAGGATAACTTGTGTAGTATCTGACAGCTGGCGGTAGAGCCAAAATACAAATCCAGGCAGTCTGGTCTTAGAACCTGTGCTCTTAGCTCCCTGTTTCTTGAATAAGGTTACCTACAAAAAAATCAATAATGATTACAAATAAAACCTGAGGCACTACTATGGCCAGTGTGGCTCAGTGGGTTGGAGTGTTATCCCAACAACCAAAAGGTTGTGGTTTCGATCCCTCATCAGGGCACATGCCTGGGTTGCAGGGTGTGTTTAAGATGCAACTGATCAATGTTTCTCGCTCAAATCGATGTTTCTCTACCCTTCTCTCCCTCTCCCATCCCCTCTCTCTAAAAATCAATAAGCAAGTCCTCCAGTGAGGATTTAAAAAAAAAAACACCCTGAGGCACTGAAATCAAGGATTCTTGTTTAAAATGTGGTAACTCAAATTGTCTAGAATGTTTGTATATTAATCTTGCCATGGAGAAGTGTTATTTATCAAAATTGTCAAACTCCTGAGATTAATTTGCAGACCCTTGAACATATGGCTATATCCATTCTACCCGACATGCCCTACAGATCCCAGATGGATTAGCACTGGAGAAGGGGAGTGGCCCACTTTATAGCCAGAGAAACAGAGTTACAATTACACGTCAGGTTCTAAAAACAGGCCCCTGGGGATATAATGGGAAGTAAGGTTATTGTGATTCCTGCCCTGTCAGAGATGTGACAGATGCAGGCTTAGCATTTCATCCTGCCTTCATTTTTATTTTCTCGCGAATGGTTTACCCAGGTTATGAGTCTTGAAACTTTGCATCTTCCACAGCTTATACAACAATGCCTAAAAATGCATGGTTTCAATCACTTGCCATGTTGTCTTCGAAGACTATTTGGGGACTTCAAGAAACATAGGAAAAAAGTTGTTTATTTTTGTATTGCTCGAAATGTATTGATTACTTTGCCTGGGATTGACTCATATCATCACAGTAAATATGTTTCTCGTTTTCTCATAAAAATTGTTGTTTTCTTGTCTTTAGTAAGCCCTTAGAAAAACTGAAGCAAGCAAAACTTAATGAAATGTTGTTTTAGAATTTGGAAGGACGCATACTTTGGATAATAAGTCCCTACTTACCCGGCATTTCCTTAGGAAGTTTTACTGTTACTGAATGCATGTTCTGTAAGTGAAGGTCACGGTCGAGCGACCTGGGTGCGTCATGTCAGGTTTTGTTTTATTTCTACTGTGTATGGTTGTTGTGAGCTGGGGATATGTTTGGGGGCAGTTCATATGTTAAGGTTATTGTGATTTTGTGTCCTGTATAAAATGTTTATATACACAGGAATCTAAAATAAATAAGGCAATATGCATTCTACTTGAAAAATTTTTGAAAACAAAAATAACTTAGATATATGATAGACTGTATGTTTTTTAACTGGTTAAACTGTTTAATCAATAGAGTATTATAACAAAAAGCTTTTACTGAGTAATTAATAATTGATTTTTTTGTCCTAAATTTATCTGGCCTTAATACTTCTTTCATATATCTACACTGAAATTGCTGGAGATGGTGAAGATGTTTAATATAATAGAAAGTCAATTGTTTTAACTTTCTATAATATCATGATAACTTTTTTTATAATATCATGAAGATATTATATTCAGTTCTTTTTAAAACTTGATTTGAATTTTCAGCTCTGATTTAATGGAAATGCATTGTCTCCTCAAACTTAAAGTGTGCTAGTACCTGCCTGATGGGAATAACCGAGCTGTGCCGGATGGGTGTCGGCAACAGCCTGCCTGCGAGTCGGGACCCCTGCGGAGGCAGGGGTTAGAGACGCTCTCTGTGATTCACACTGTCACTGAAATTTGATGATCAAAGGACAGTTCATTATTGCAGGTTTGAAAGCCTGTTTCAATTAAATGTTTTGATAAAGCGACAGTGCATAATGCTAAATGATCCTTGATATATTGAGTAGTATAGACAGCACCTTCAAATATTACAAAGTTTTATTATAATACACGTTTAGTCATAGCTATAGGTTAGCCTTTAATGCTATACTCAAAAGTCTAAATCTTAATCATGAATGTATATTCTGTGTACACGAGTAGTATTAGAATTTATTAAATGTTTAGGTATAAGCTGTACTGTGTTCATGATATGGTGAAAGTAAAAAAAAAAAAAAAAGCTATCTACTTCCGGCTAGAAACTTTGGATTTTGTCTTTCTGAATGTATAGAGATTTGTCTAGCACACAGAATCTGTCTGTTTCCCAAATGTTGCTGTAAATAGCACTTCTCCGTGATTCACTGGTTTGAGAAGAGCAGGCTCTGCAGCGAGCTCCCAGTGGAATCATGTCATAATTAAGTGCCCTGGTAGGCAATGGGGCTTAGCAGGTTAGGCTCTGTAAACCGATGGCTTCAGGACTAACCAGACCTCAGTGACCTGTGGCTCTGGGATCTTGGGCATGTTACTTAGAATTTGTAAGCTACAGCTGCGCACTCTGTAAATGGAGGGAGTAACAACTATCTCAGAGGGTTTGTTATGGGAAATAAACACTACATATAAAGTACTTAGAGTGCTGCCTGCTGAATAGGAAGTGCTAAATTATTTACATTACAGGAATTTGTCTCTATGTTCTTGGCACAGAGAAAATAATTTTAAATTAAGTCTCTTCCACTTGCCAGGCCACATGGACAGTGAGCAGTTGTGTTGCCAGGCTCAAGCAAGCTCCCCCAGGGCATTTATACTCCTTCTTTCTTCCAGCTTCCACGCTTTTCCTCCAGACAGTAGCAGCGCAGGCACTGTCTTGAAGACCTGCTCAAATAGCCCCTTTATCCCTAAGACTTTCCTCGCTGCCCCATGTGAACCATCCCTATACCCCCGAAGTGCCCTAACTCTTTATCCTGCAGTACTTTTTTCTCCCCGGTGTTTATCATCATCTACAGTCTATACATTTCCTTATATATTTGTGCAATCTCTCTCTGCTCCCTAGGACACGAGCCCTGTGTTGGCAGGGACTTTGTTCGCTGTATGTCCCTTTCCCCAGCACACAGAGTGGTGCCTGGAAGACACCAAGCACCGTGCTCAGTCAGTATAGTGAGGGAGCTCGTGTGCCGCACTGAGTGTGGTTCTCGTGTTTTACACATGTATGTACATTCTCCTATCCTCCAGTAAAACTTGGCCCTGAAATACAAGCCGAGCACAACATGGGCTGCTCAGCACACAGCACGGTGATCTTTTATATTGCAGTAAATAAAACCAAAATGCAGCAAAACTGACTGCAAAGAACACATGGAGAGGCTGTTCTATAGTTGACTTCAACACTGATTTGAGTGATTTTTAAAAGATTTTCAAGGACAGTGTAGACTTTTAACCCTCACTGAGTGTAGAACCTTAGTATCTTCTCTCTGTACCCCAGATATGCAGCCCCTGGGTTTTGGTTCCCTCAGTCTCAGAGAGACAGGGATCACAGAGAACTGGGAGCTCTTATTGAGTTTCGGATTCATACTCCATGACATTCAGAATCACTCAGGTTGTCAGGTCACCATTAAGTATTTATACTATTTATACATTCAGATTCTGAAACTCGGTCCATGGTAGAAGTGACTACAAATCTAATAGAATAAAAAATATAAAAATTTTAAAAAATGTACAGCATAGGAAAAAAAGTTTGAGAAACACTGAATACACACACACACCCACATGCGTGCGCACACACGCATGCACACACACACACACCCCTTTGGGACAACTGCTGTAGAGCTCCATATTCCAAATAAAATATGTTTATTATTATCTACAAAAGCAGTATAGCCCTTGAACTTCTTTTCTTGGCGCTATGATATACTTACATTATAGGCCTCAGATTACTCTGGGAAATGCAAACTAAATAATAAGAGAGAAGCTGATATTATTAATCCTCTTAGACTATTGAAAATTTGCCAATAGTTTTCAAAAAATGTATCCCTAAAGGACATATCTTCCTCTCAACAGGTAATTTTCCCTAAGATTTATTTTTTAAGGACTGACAGAAATATTGCAATGCTGGAAATAATATGAAAAAATTTAGGATATGAATAATGAGCCAAAAAGTTTTCCTCCCCACTAGTCAATGTTATGAAAGAAAAGAAAAAAAAAAAGACTAGATCTTATCATTTATTTCCCTGTGCTATTGTCTGTGAATGACCTATTTTGATATTTGGAGTTACAATGGGAGGAACACACCGGTGAGGGAGGAAATGACACAAACAATTGGCGAGTCACCTGTGGTGAGGGGGAAAGTGTGCCAAAGACCTGGTGTGACAAGCCACAGCCCTGTGAATGGGTGGTTTTGTGTCACCCATGAGAATGAGAAGGTCATGGCCTCTGAAAGAGAAATAGCCTGCACTTCAAGAAACCTGACTGCAATTAAGAAATAACTTTAAAGTAAAAAGCAACAAATTGGCTAAACTGGTGTCCGTGCTTTCCAGGAAGAGTATCTTCTTCCAGACTCTTTCTGCTGTCAGAGTGACGGGTAACGAGTCTAGTGGGTAAGGAAACGAGGACCAGACTGGATTGCACGGGCACTTGGTTGCGATATTTTGTTAGTGGGGCTATTGAATTAACCCTCCATCACTGGAGAAGAGCACTGAGTTTTACTCTCCACAATTTACATTTGCTATTAGTTCTTCTATGAGTTCCCGTGATTGAAGAATCCTAACATAGGGGGAAAGTCAGGGAATGTGGTTATAAACTTATGCATTTGTAACTGTGCCTTATCATTAGAATAATAATTTCTTATTCTAATAATAATTTTCTTATTAGAAGCAGTAGTTGTCCTCACTTCCCTCAACAGATAAAATTTACCAAACATTGTCTTTTATTTAACTTACCTTTTTCTCCTAGCCCTTTTATTTGCCCACAAGAGAGGGCATAGTGTTTAAATTGTACTCACAATTTCGATCATACTGCAAACAGTTTTATATCCTAGACTTCTCTTTGGGACTTTATTTGTTATTGAAACCCTACTTATAAAACAGTGGGAAAAATAGTGGCGTGTATTCACTTGAGTTGAAAGAAGTATTTCTTATGCCTTGAAAATATTGCCCTGTGTCTTTCAAAGTGCCATGAAAAATAGAACCCACAGAAAGAAATTAACATTTTAGAGATTAACCATCTGTTTGAGCTCAATTAAAAAAAGACCCCGCAAGGCCTCTCCTAACATGGTATTCTTGAACTGTTTATAGAAACAATATGGTGAATTTACTATCCAATTAAAACTGATAAGGAAGTCAGCTTTGACATTCATTAAATAAACCCAAGACTCTACATTCGCTCTGGGACTCTTAGTTTTAAGATAGCTATAATTTTCTTGCTCGCAATCAATGCTAATAAATTTTCTCCCACAGCAAAGCAATAGTGGTATAGTTCTATTATTTACTACTGATTTTTTAATCTACCTCCTGTCATTGAACTTGAGCCCAAATGTTATTTGTTGAGAATAAAACCAGCAGTCTTGTTTCTCTGCAATACAGAGATTCCCAGCCCTAGCTGCATTAGAATGACATGGGTAGCTTTTGTAACAAACTGAGCCCTGGGTCTCACCAGACACTCTGGTTTTAATTGGTCCAGGACAGAGCCCAGCATCCTGGTTCGTAGTGTTCCCTAGGTGATTCTAATGTGCAGTAAGATTGTGGATCACTCGTAAAAAAAAAAAAAAGAGAATTCTGTTCTTGATATGCTTCGCTTCCATCAGTCAATTCCAGCTAAACCACTTACTGTGACCTTGGGTATGTTACTTAACCTCTCCGTTTTTTAATTTCCTCATCTGTCAAATGGGAAATTAATAGTACTTAAATCATAAAATTGTTTGAGAATCCAAGGAGTTAATGGATTTTAAGCATTTAAAATAGTGCCTGAAACATAAAAAGTACTCAACAAAAGTTAACTGCCATCAGCATTATCATCTCAGTTTTTAAAATGGAAGTGATAATAATGAACCTTTGGATTACTTCTTTATGAATACTTACAAAGTTGTGCTCTTCTGGAAGATCTGTTCATTTGTGCTTTTACTAATTATAAAACTCAGTGAAACTTTTGCTTTTATTCTGTTTCAGGCTCTTAAATGTATCACCTTACACAAAATAACTTAATTCTATTTCTTCCTTATAGCTATTGCATGGAGTTGGTGTAAGAAATTCTTGAAAAGATTGAATGGCACGTAGTAAGCATTTGATGGATGTCACTAATTATTAGCGTTTTATAATTCAGTTGCTTTTATTACCTGTTGTATTTCAGAAGATAACCAATTTACAAAACAGCAGACCTATTTTTGTAATTTTTATGTCCTTTTAACCAAACGAAGTAATCACTTGGGCACAATGAACACTCTGAAACTAAATCAAACAAAGAGTAACAGCCTGCTTTCTAGCCAGCGTGATGGCTCTGTGAGAAGTGTAAGAACAAACATATAAGCCTGTAAATCCTTAAAGTCTGTACAGTTTCATCATGACAATCTCAGTTTGAAGTATTGCACAGCCCTGAGCAAAAAGCTCCTTGAAACTCCAAATGCTAACTTCTCATAAGTCATGACCTTTCCGTAGGCAGTGCTGACTCTTAGGGCTTTCAATCACCTGTCTTGAGTTGAAAAGGCAAACAAAGGGGTTGGCTCAATAGTGTTGAAAAAGGCAGATTTTTATATGATTTTTTGTGCTTCTGTACGCGTCCTTTCTATTCCCTACATTTTGCAGAATTCAGCGCATATACTCTAGGGTTATAGTCAGCAGAGCTCATGGGCCCAAACTGGAGTTGTGGTAGAGAACATGGAGAGAAAAGCCATCTTTCTGTCCCCATACTTAGCATGCTTTTTATGCCTTCATTGTCACACTAAATTTTAAATAATTTATCTGGAAAGAGGGTGCACAGCATAATACACCATAAGATTGTTATCATGGTTTAGGTGTTTTCAATGTAGCATTAAAATATCTAATTTTCAGAGGCAGTAGAAAGGGAATTTAGATGTAGATATATTTTTCTGGATTTAGTCTGTGTCTTCAAAAATTACTGACATCCATGTGCTGAGTGGAGGAGAAAAGAAAGAAACCAATTACAGTTAGAGAAATCAAATGAAATGTAATCACTAAAGTACTTTGTTCTTACATCATATCCTGCTAAGTGTGTCACATTCGTGCCCTTGAAAGAGAGAAAACTCATTTGCTGTAACTTAATATTGAAACTTCTATTTCCATTGTTATGCATTAAGAATCAGGCAACTGATATATCACAAGTGTCTGAAAAAGTTAACCTTTTTGGATAAGATTATTTTCTAAGATTAGCTCTTCTTCCTGAATTCCAAGAATTTATGAGTGATATCATCATCCACTAAGGCACTGAAACAAGATACATAGAAAGCAACCCAAATGTGCCATTTTGCTAGGCTTTCCACGTCTCATTTCTCAAATCTGCCTTCCCTCTTTCCACGCGTGCTGACTCTGCTTTTGTACTGGCCCAATAGGATTGTGCCTTTGCACAAGTTGTCTCCTTCTTTCTGAGATCCATTTCCTGGGTTGCTGTGAGTGGTATTTCTAAAATGTTAATCCAGTCTCATCTCTCTCCGCAACGAAGTTCACACTTGTCAGATTGTGCTTGCACCCAACACTCCGCGGGTTCTCCAAGAATTCCTCTCGCACTCTACTCCTTCGTAGACCACCAAATACAGCTGGTCATGTCAACTGTAACCCAGTTACCACTCCAAGGCCTCAGTATACTGTGACTGCCAAATAAAGTCACATTTCTTTTAATATACAAATATCAATGACTTGACCATTCGTATAGTTTCAGAGTTTCCCCCCCGAAGAATGACTCCACATTCTACAGAATTGTCTCGGTGGTTTCTTAGTCACCACAATAAGCCTTTCTCTGTACAAAACCACTTTGTTCTAAAGCCCGTCACACCGTACCTGCCCTCCACTGATCTTCTAGCATGGTTTGCCCAGTTCCCTTCCCTACCTATCTTTTGCACACATGATACTAGCCTTTGGTTTTTAACTAAATGTTTTAAGATGCTGGAGTATAACCAAAGGTCATTTTAAAGAAGAGAAAAACTTAATCATGGTATTATCATCATTTCACTTGTTTCTTTTTTTTTTCCTTTCTCACTGCTATTATAAACAGTTCTACAGAATGTCTTCTTTTTCATATTTTCTTAAACATTTTGTTTTTACTTCTTTAAGATGGAATTTATTTTTGCATATGATTTTAGGATTGAGTCCATATAGAGCTGTTGCACAGCTATTAAGAGCACACTATGTTTATAAGATTTCAACTGAATAGCACACTATGTGATTAGTGAAAATGCAAGTTGTAGATTTATCATTATAGTTTTAACACCACCAGTTTGTACACATAAAGGAAGGGGGTGAAACAATATGTGTGAGAAAATAAGTACCAACGTGTGCATAGTGGTTTGGATGGAAACATGGAAGTGGAAATTATGAACTTTCTCTTAAAAAATGCATTTGTGTTCCTCCAGAGCTGTGCTTCTTCCCACGGGGCATCCCTAATGGGCCTGCCCTCTTTGTGGCTGCCATTACATTGTAGGGATGATCCCGTCCCCTCCCAAAGGGTGTGCTTTTGCAGTCGTCTCTCCTACACTGGCCCAGATGCTCCCAGCCTCAAATAGACTGAGGGTTTCCTCACTCCGTTCTGTCGTTCTGCCATCCCTTAGGGCAATAGCCTCTTCTGCGTGGGCACAGCTGACTGCAGCGTGGCTTTGTCCCGATGTGTTGGGGAGCAAAAGAAAGGAAGTTCCGAGTCGGTTTTCCTTTCACTTATGTTACACACACCCATTTGCTTACAGTTCATTGGTAATAATTTAATTACACAAGCAAACCTGGGTGACCAGGAAGTACTGCATCTAGCAGACAGCAGAGGGAAGGACCAGATTATAGTGGGGCAGTGGTCCACAGGCTCCACAGTATTTCCTATGTTGTTTTCATTGTTTAATCTGTCCTTTCAAAATACACATTTCTGCTTATAACAGTTTAACAAAACTGTTAAAAACTGGCATAATTCAACTGAATAAAAATAGCATCTATTTCTTGCTATCCTCAATGATTAAAAATCAGCCTTTTACCATGGGTCCCTTATCAGGCATCCCTCTGTCAAATTGTATCAAGTTATATTTACTCTAACAGTAAAGAGACAAGCAAATCCTGGGTTTTCCTTATCTTGAGAATATGCAAGTGGCAAAGTTAAAATTATAAAGTATTCTATTCTCTATGGATGTGCACATGGGTATTTGCAAACTGGTCTGTAATTTAATGGTGGTTATGTGATGCCTTTTCGAGATAGCATGTGTTCAGTATCAAAGTATTGCCATCCTTCAAAGATCCTCACATTGTCTCTGGGAGACGTGCGGTGAACTCTGTTGCCCACTCAGGATGTTACTCTGTGTGTGCGCACATGCTCACATTCGTCCATCCGTCTACGATTGCCTTGGGAGAGTGTGGAATCAATCTGGAAGATAACAAATAAGGAAACATTAGAGAAGAAAATCCTTGGAAACAAGATGTCTAGCTCAATTTCTTGTCATCAAGCCTATAAATGCTATTTTAAATATTAGATTTTTATATTTTCTCCCCTAGCTGAACTTGCCCAAAAATGAAGTAAAAGTCACACACAACCCTCTAGACATCTCCAGACGCTACCCTTTCATTCGTGCCTGAGAGTCGAAACCGCCAGCCCCAGTGAATGAAACAACACCCCCAGCAAATTCCCAGATGTAGCATATAAAACAGGGAAGAAAAGGCACTAAAATATTTCTATGACTCATTGCTTCAATTTTGTTTCTGTTTTAAATAATTTGTTGGCTTACTGTTGGGTTTGTTTCTCTGAGAGTCTAGAAGATAACAAGGGATTGCAACAGAGAAGTTTATGCTAAGCTTGTGCCTGCAACGTCTCTGCGGAGAAAACCTCCCGCCTGCTTGTCTTGCCTAAATGGAGGGGAAGTAAATTAACATCTGGGAAATGAAGAGAACAGCAATAAGCTACCTAAAACCAGAGGAGTAGTAAGTAGAGGAGGGACGAAGAGTATGAGGGAACTTTAAGAAATCAAATGGGTTTTTTAAGTGTATTACTAATATATTATTTAACATATTATTTGTTCGTATCAGACACAATAGACTCTAACAAGGATAATATTAAAAGGGATAAGTAGGGTGTTTACATAATAATAAAAATAATAAAATTTAGAGATAATTTATCTTCAACATGAAGCAGAAATTAGCAGAATCACAAGGAAACACCAACAAATTAAAAACATGCAAATTGCAAGTGTTTGATGCCTCGGTAGGATGGAGGAAGTAAGGAGGAAAGAGGAGCCTGTAGCTCGGTGACCAGGTCTTGCTGACACTTGTTATTCAAATGGGGAATCTGGGAGGAGGAGCCTGTCTGATGTGCAGGAGAGTGTGTTGAAGTTGACTACTGGATATCCTAGATGCCTGTCAGGCCACTGAACAGAGCCTGGAGATTAGGGGAGAGGCCAGGGCTGGAGATACAGGTTTTGAAGGCATTCTATAAATAACCAAGAAGGAACATGCAGAGTCCTGGAAAGATACTCCCTGAAGACATATTAGCACCAGTTAGAAGAGAAGCTTGTAGAAGTGACTAAGAAAGAATTCTTCAAGAGGTGGAAAGACTGCATGTGTGTCTGTGTCTGTGTGTACATGGGTGTTTAAGCTAGAGCCTACATTGTTAGCTGACGGATTTTGGGTAGGGTGTGAGAGAGAAGTCAAGAAGACTATGTTTTTTGGCCTGAGAACCTTTCAGAAGGATTGAGATGGGGAAGACTCCCCAAGAGTAAGTTTGGTGAGTGACTCAGGGAAGGAAATCAAGAGTGGATGATTTTTAATAGAATTGCAGTTTCATAACTTTATCACAATTACTTAACTAATGATAATGGGTTTTTAAGCCACAATAGATTATTGTAATGAACAAACTAATTTACATTTAGTAGTTTCTCATTTGCATGTAAGCCATGTATTATAAAGTAGTTGGCCTTGCAAGTAGGTTAAATATGCCTCCAGGAAACCCTTTCCACAATGTTAATTTGCTTAACAAGCTCTTTTTTCTTAGATATTAGAAATGGAAATTGTAACTTAGATGAGGAAGATTATCTCTAGATCTGAAGTTGGAAATGATGATTTCTTACTACCATAAAAATTTGACATCTTGAGCAATGGAGATAATTGAGGGAAAATTTTTGCAAATCTCAAATATGTATCCCTTGAACCAATATAAACAGAAATTGCTTTTATTCAATTTACATTAGATTATTCAAATATGGCTTCTACATATCTGGAGGAGTGTACAGTTTATATTCATAGCTTTTAGAGCCACAGTTTGGAATAATATATCTTCTGCCGCATTCGGGAAGTTTGCTGGCATCATACACCAAAGTCTGTGCGGCAGTGGTGTCAGTGTGCGGGTGCGGAGCTACCAGGACAGGCAGCGTGGAGGGGCTCCCTTGTCCAGTGAAGTCCTTAACTTGGCCTCAGGCCCTACAGGGTCTGGTCTCTGGCGATCACTGCGGTCACATCTCACATTTCTCTCACCTTTGCTCTCTGAGCACTCGTCAGCCTGGTTTTCTATCAGGGTCTTGAACTCGCCACGCTTGGTCTCCACTCTGGACTTTGAACTTCTACCTCTACCTCCTTCATCTGTTAATTCCTAGTCATTCCTCTGATTTCGGCCTGACAATCATTATCTAGGAAAACCTTCTCTACCCCATTTGCTCCCTACACTTTGCTTCATATTTATAGATCTCATTATAGCTGAACTTTATTTAGTTGTGATTATTTGATTGTTCACTTCCTTCACAATAGTAGTATAGGCTCCATGAGGGCGGAGTTCATGTTTGTTTAGTTCCGCATTGCACCCGTGACACCTAACACAGTGTCTGTTGCTGGTCAATGCTGGTAAATAGTTGTTGAATGAATATGTGAAGATGGGTGATCTTCCCAAAGTCACTCGCCTAACTAGAGACAGAGCCAGGGGTTTTTTGTTGGGCCTACTAGTCACCTCAAGAGAAGTCAGGGAAAAGTGAGTTTTAGTTTGCTTCTCTGGCTTGGAATGGATGGAATGAAGTTATTTACAAGTAATTATTACAGGAAAAATTTCCCTCTCTCTCTCTCTTACTCACTCTCTCACACATACACACAAACACTAGTGGTAGCTGAGCATACAAGATATCAATCAATCATTGTACGACTGTACCTCATCCCTCCGGCTGTTTTTCTGGGCTTTCCCTTTCCCCTGGGCTCAGCACGAGTTTCTAGCTGTCTGTTCATGGTCGTGCCATGGGGCACTTCCAGCACAGCAGCTATTCCTTTATTCAACAGATATTATTGACCACCTGCCTATCCATCATCAGCGCTGCTGTAGGTATTAGGAATAAGCAGCAAACAAGACAAATAAAGTCTCTTCTTTTACAAAAAAATAGTTTTATTCTGGTGGTGGAAAGGACATAAAAACGACATATTATTGAGTGATGCATGTTATGCGGAAAATAAAGCATAAGCCATAAGAAAATAAAAACACAACTTGGGGATATATATTTTAGATTGGATAATTACTTTTTTAGCTTCTCTAAAAAGTGAGATATAATCTGGGACCAAGATAGCAAGGAGGCAGCCATGTAAAAATGAGGGGAGGAGCCGCTGGTGTGAGAGCCTGAAGACTGGATGGAGAGAAGCATGGAGCAGAAGGAGGGCCCGTGTGGGGGGAGCGAGCGTGTGAGTGAGAGAAGGAGGGGCAAGAGCTGAGGTTGGAGAGGTAAGAAGGGATAGACAGGAATGACTTTGGGTTTTATTTTAAGTACAGAAAGAAAGCTCTTGGGTGATTTAAATTTGAGAGTAATAAAATTTCAGTTAAATTTTACAATGATGTCTGTCTCTGGCTGCAGTGTGGAAAATGAATTGTAGGGGCAAGCTGGAAGCAGAGACAGTTAATTGGCCATCGCAGTAATTCATGCTGTGGAGGGTGAGTGGTCCCAGGTAGAGATGGAGAAAAATGAATAGATTCAGGAGAACTGACTCCATCCTTCCATCCCAGAACATCTCTTCCTCATGGATGCTGCACGTTAGTACACACTCTTCACTCAAGTGGCCAAGGTAGTAATTTCAGTCACCTTCTCCTTTCCTACCTTTGTCTTCACCTTCAACCAGCAGATCACCAAATCCTCTCAGATAGCAACCAAAAATGGAATGCTTTAATATTTTCACTTTATCTCTCTTTTCACTGGCTTAGCTTAGGGTTTCATCATTATTCCTGTTTCCATTCCTGCCAAAAAAGCTGCATCTTTCTAAAGCATATTCCTTGCAAATTATTGTTATAAATACTCTTTGACTTCTCATGGATGATAATAATCTTTCTTTTTTCGAGGAGAAAGAACATTTTTCTAACAAGTTTTACCAGAATCTAAATGTGTAAGACATGAGCTGTTCTTACCAAGGCCGCCCCTTCCTCTCTGTCCAGGCATGAACCAGAGTTTTACAGGGCACTTCCTCTTACCACCTCCCAACCTCCCAGCACCACTTGCCGTCCGTGAACTCTGTGTTTTGAAATCCCATGCACTTTACCCTCCTATTGCTTTGAAACCCTTCTGTTCATACGTCCTGCTCTGTCCTTCTCCCTGGCCTCACGAATTCATCCTTGAAAGTTTCTAGCAAATATTTCTGTGTACTGCAGTTATTATTTATAATAGCAGAGAAAGTAGAAACAACCTAAATACCTGCTAAGAAGACTTGTTGGACAGATTACAGTATGCATACCCTTTTAATGAGTTTAGATAAGTTAGAGTATGTCGTATCATATGCTATTCTGAGAGTGAGCAATTAATATCCATTGCTGAGGGTGATTTTCTTCTTAGTCATCAGACTCTCTTTGTGTTAATATCCTCCTACAAAGCTTCAATATTTTTTTCAGTTTTCTACTTTGCAAAAGAATGAAATATGACATATTTTCCTTTCCCAGCTGTTTCCTAAGGAGTTCCTAATTTTTTGATTAACAGCTTGATTTAACTCTTTTTTCTTACACAGTAGGTGATATTCGTTGGCATTTATGGTAAAGATTTATAACAGTAATGAAATTTTCCAAACTAAATAGAAACAACCCCATAGGCAAATGATGAGTATGATTTAATGTTTTTCTCTAATAAAACTCTTATTGCACAATATCTGCTCAGTCTCCTCATTTTGGATATGTTTTATTCTAAACTGTTTTTATTGTTTATTCTATTACAGGTGTTCCAATTTTTTTCCCTTTTGCACCTTTCCACTCATCCCACTGCTCTCACTCACAGTCTGTCCCCTCTTCATTGTCTATGTCCATATGTCATTCATACATGTTCTTTGATCATACCTCCCCCTTCCTTCCACCATTCTCCCTCCCTCTTCCCCTCCTACAGCTATCAGTCTGTTCCATGTTTCCATGTCTCTGGTTTTGTTTTTCTCATTAATTTTGCTCATTAGATTCTAGTTAGATGTGAGATCATATGGTATTTGTCTTTCATCAACTGGCTTATTTCACTTAGCATAATAGTCTCCACATCCATCCATGCTGTCACAAAAGGTAGGAGTTCTTTCTTTCTGCTGCGTAGTATTCCATTGTGTAAATGTAACACAGTTTTTTAATCCACTCACCTACAGATGGGCACTTGGGCTATTTTCAATACTTAGCTATTGTAAATAGCTTTGCTATCAACATTGGGGTGCATCAGTTCTTTTGAATTGGTATTTTTGTATTCTCATGGTATATTTCCAGCAGTAGAATCGCTGGGTCATAAGGCAATTCCCTTTTCAGTTTTTTGAGGAAATTCCATACTGTTTTCCACAGTGGCTGCCCTAGTCTGCAGTCCCACCAACAGTGCACTAGGGTTCCCTTTTCTCCACAATCTCATCAGCACTTGTTGTTTGTTGATTTGTTGGTGATGGCCATTCTGACCAGTGTGAAGTAGTATTTCATTGTGGTTTTAATTTGCATCTCTGTGATAACTAGTGATGCTGCGCATCCTTTCATACGTCCCTGGGCCCTCTGTATGTCCTCTTTGGACAAGTGTCTGTTCAGGTCCTTTGCCCATTTTTTAATCAGGTTGATTGTCCTCCTGGTGTTGAGTCATATGAGTTCTTTATATAGTTTGGAGATTGAACCCTTGTCCAGTGATGTATCATTGGCAAGTATGTTCTCCCGTACAGTCAGTTCCCTTTTCATTTTGATGATGGTTTCTTTAGCCGTGCAGAAACATTTTGGATTTTAGATATACACTTGTGATTTAGAGCCAAAATTTAGGCATATGCTGTTTTGATTTTACTTGTGCTTCTATGAATATATTTTTCTCAGAGTCCACATTCCTCCAATATTGAGAAGAAAAAAAGAAATATATTTATGTATATGTTCTATGCACAGATATTTATGTCTGCTCAGACGCCTTTTGAGAGTGAGCCAGATTAGAGAGGTTCCAAGGTCTATTATGGTTCTCCTTCAGCTGAGGAATTCACAAAACAGAAATTATATTCCACAAATTAAATGGAAAAAATGTTAATTTTCTTCCAGGTTTGGGCTTCCTCACTCTTATAAATAATGTATTTTCACCCTTAATGTGTTTTTCCCCCATTAAGGAACCACCACCTGGAAGTTTGCACATTACCACTAAAATATTACAGCTTTTCTTAGGTTACATGCTGTAAAGTAATATCTCACATTTCTGTAGAGTTTCAGAGTTTTGCATATTTCTTGTGTACCTATTCTATTACTTATTTCTTATAATACTTAGTGAGGAAAATGACAGTTATCTTTGCAGTTTTTTTAAGGGCATAACTCGACAATGTTGGGTAAGTTTTCCAGAGTCACGCAGGACTAAATGCTAAACTGCGGGTTAAAGTCCAGGGCTTCCAACTGCTCTTCCAGAACGGTTCCCATTGCCATTTTGGAGAATTGGGCATGACTTCGGTATATCTGAAAATGTTTCCTCCTCATTCAGGAGTAACTTTATCAATGATCACCTTCACAGCCTGAGTCTTTTTGTTATCGTTAGGAAAGAATGGCCCTAGCACAGTGCAGTTGTAGGGATGAAAGAGCTTGGAGAAAACCCCTATTGCAGTGCTTCCTAAATGAACTAATGCGGGTGGGGCTGTCCTGCGTCTTTCTTATATCCGGAGCACTATTTTTTTCCCGATTAAAAGATATGGCAAGAGTGAGCTGCAATTAAGATAACCTTTCTACCTATAACACCTGACAAACACTGAGGTAGCTGCTACTCTGAAACCTTCACCCAGAAAGTAAGCATGGCACATCCAATGTATTAATCGATTAACAAATTAGTTTATGATTGGATTGCTTTAGTGTCACTGCAGTTCATGTTTTATAATCTTAGTTTTCCTTGTACTCCAATGGCTAGCTAAAAACAAGTAGATCACATTTTTAACCAGTCTTCATGTAATAGGACTTGATAAATGCAAATAAATCAAGTAAATTAAAATAACACAGGCATTTAGCATGACTGCTTGTGACATTTTGCATTCAAAGAGAAAACTTCAGTAGAATATTTGGAATGATTAAATAATCACTGACAGCCCTGTTTTGTTTTTAAACATCTAAGCATTATAATTTTAACCCACCTGTTCTGAGCAGTGGGCCAATTGTAAAGATATAAATTTCATGTTTCTTCAAGTAGATATTGACTTATTTTCATTTTAAAATACAACAAGCAAGAAATAAAGGCTAAATTTAGAATAATTTAATGGACCCTAAATACCTTTTTTTAAATTCTCACCCAAAGATATATTATTGACTTTAGAGAGTGGGGTGGAGAGAGAGAGTGGTGGGGGGAGAGGGAGAGAGGGAGAGAGAGAGAAATATCGATGTGAAAGAGAGAAGTACTGATCAGTTGCCTCCCTTATGCACCACGACTGGAGATCAAACCTGCAACCCAGGCATGTACCTGACCGGTAATCAAACCCACAGCCTTTTGGTGTAAGACATCACACTGCAACCAACTGAGCCACCTGGCCAGGGCAACCACCAAATCCTTTTTGGTGAGTTTCAGAAAAATCATAGAAAATTCATGTCAGTGCACAAATAGATTTTCTCTACCTGTGAATTTCTCTGTCTCTTCTTCTCTTCATATTTCAGGTAGCCTTATGCCCTTAAATCGGAGTTAGGGGATGTAGTCATTCCACTCAATGCAGATGTTTGGGACAAACATTGTGAATCACTACTACTGTTTGCCAAAATGAAAACAATCACGGTATCACCAGCATTAGAATTGGATTATTAGAGTGGGAAGAAAGGCAGAAACAGAGTGGAGAGGATTGGGGTTTGGACCCAGCAGTATTGAATACTTGCTTTGTTACCTTGAAGAACTTACTTAATTCTTCAGCATCCAGATCTCTTGGTCCATTGCAAGGATCAAATGAGACCATGTAAGTGTATGTGCTTTAAAATTTTTTAAAGTAGCTACCAATGTAAGGTGCCCACAGTATAATTAATAGAAGACAGACTTTCTGACCCCGTAAGTCACTAAGACTAAAGAAGGTCGAGAGGCTTTGCCTACAATGCATATTGAACAAATAATTGCACTGATAATTACGAAATATTATACTTGTCGGTAATTCATACATGACTAGCCTACATGTTGACAGTAGGTCCTTGCGGCTGAGTAGATCTGTGCCACTTTCAGGCCCTGAGAATACAGATATGCATGCCTGTGGGAACACTTGTGCCCACGGGAGAAAAAGTTTGATTTGGCATAGACAGCAAGGAAAGTAGAGCACATGAGTCCCTCACTCATCCCATGAACATCAATCCTGCCAGCGTGGGAGGTATGTTATTTTTTACTCTTTCTATAAATGAGAAAAGCAACAAATATATTGGGTCTGTGAAGTACCAGTGTTTGCCGCTCTAGTTTGCTGCTTAGTGATAAAGGGAGAGACTAGATGAAGAAAAGCGAATCTCTTTTTCTCATTTTGTGAAGATGAAATTAGAATTAATCTTAGCAAGAAGTAAATTGCTCTGCTGACAACATAATTATCAAACTGAATCTTCACTGAAATGGAAGAAAGGGGTTGTGTCAAAATACAAAATGGACGTGCACGTGACAAGTGTTATGGAAAGCACTACATACTTCTGATACCTAAACGGTGGCTTGTGTAGTGGTTCGTGGTGGTAGCTAAACAAAGTGGAGGACTGCCCGAAGCGGGTGACAATTCAGGAGGATGTCAACGTGTGTCATTGGCTGTGGGTGACATTTCAGGAGGATGTCAATGTGTGTCATTGGCTGTCTGTATGCTTTTATTTATGTTGCTTGTCTGTACTTGCCACTTTGTCCCTTCCCTTGAGTTTGAAAACATTTTGAGAGCAAGATTCACTTTCTTTTTAACTCCTCCTTTTATTTAGAATGGTCTTACACCCAGGGTGCAGGCTCCATAATTGTCGTTGACCAATTCTTCATTAATATGCCACCTTCAAATTCTGAAATCAGCTTCTAAAACTCAGTATTTCAGTGACTTTTATAATCACAAAGGCTTCTACTCTCAGTACAAGTAGAGCACAGAGATTCTCTCCCCTGGCAGAGGATAGAGTAATGTTCTCCTTCTGAAATGCTCTGGGGCTATTAAGACGATAGGAACCACTTCTCCAAGGAGAGGTTGGAATGAGGAAGAAAAACAAAAAGAAAACAACTTCAAACTGGAGTTTGGGATTCTATGTGGTGAGTCCCCTGTACAAGCAAGGTTATCGTGAGCATGGAGTCCAATAACAGCCCTGTGTTCTGGTCGATGAACCTTGTTCCTGCACTAATATAGTGAAGCAGAGCCTGTAATTGAGGCAAGACCCCCAACGGGGAATGTGGTGTTTTTCTAGGTTGGTAGAATTATTTGGCAGTTTGCAGACGTATACACAAATCCTCTCTGGAGAAAATCATTCCCAATTCAGGACTGCTGGGTTCCTTAGATTAAGATGAAACCATTAATTAAAGAAATTCACTGATCACTAAGATCACAAAGAAGTAACCACTATGAATAAGAGTCAGCAGAAACAAAATATTTAAGCCTCCTAAGACTACACATGTTGAAATCATCAGAAACAGAATATAGAATAGTTTTGTATAAAATATTAAAAAGATAATAGAATAATCTTGAAAGGAAAATAATTAGTGAAGTCAAGTATCAATGGTTAGATTAGTCACAAATGAGAGTATTAGTAAAACTGAAGATATATATAAGCAAATTACTTAGAATGCCACATAGGAAAGAGAAATGAGGAATATGAAAGAGAAGTTTACAAAACTGGAGAATGCAATGAGAATGTCTAATATCTAGTCAGAGCCCCCGAAGTAGAGAGTAAAGTAGTGAATATCCCAGAATTGTGTAGGATGATCAGAAGATAGAGAGCACAGTATTTCCCAAATTGAACAAATAAATAGAAATCTGTACCTGGGTTCAGCATCATAATATGATAGAATACCATAGACAAAGATGATAACCCAAAAGAGACCAGAAAGAAACCTTCCTATGAAGGAATGCTAATTCGACCAAGAGCACATACAATCAACATAAAATCAACAGCAATCAGAGAGAAATTCTGCGGGCTTCCATCACCACATCTAACTCTCTATTAGCATCTGTGCCTTCAAATGCTACTTTTTCTCTTGTTATAGACAAACTATCCATGTTTCTAGCTCAAACCAACTTCTTTATTTCTTCACCTGGTGCCTCTGTTGTTGACTCTTTAAGGGCATTACTTGCGTGTCACTCCTCCCCCCTTCCCTCTTCCTCCGTTTCTCTGTCTCTGTCTCCTATATTAACAGTTTCCCACTCTACCGAATTTTTCCCATCATCATTTAAACACAGCATCATTTCTTCGAAAATTCAAACACAAAAAGCCTCTGAAGCCCATTCCTGCCTCTAGCAACCACTCCATTTCTCTCCTTTCCTTTATGCAAAAATTTCCATTTTCATTTGGACCAACTCCAAACAGGCTTTTTGTCGAATGATGTCACCAAAACTGCTTTTGTCAAGTTACTAGGGCAACACTCAACAACATTAAATGTATTTGTTCTCAGTTATAATTTTATTTGTTCTGTGAGTAGCATTCGACAATTACTCATTCCTCCTGGAACACTTTCTTCACTTGGTTTCCAGGACACCCTCCCTCTTGCCACGTCTTAACTCTGGTCCCCTTAGTGTCTGTTCCCTTGGCTGGTTCCTTCTCATCCTTCCATCTCCTAACCTTGAAATTCTTCGCTCTTCTCTGTATACTCATTCTCTCAGAGATCTCATCCTCTCTCATGACTTAAATAGCATTGATACACTGATAGCTTCCAAATTTATATCTCCATTGAAGATCTCTTCATTGAACTCCAGACTAATCTAACCAGTGTTTACCTAGCATCTCCACTTTTAGAGACCATTCAACCTATTAGTCCAAAACTGAGCTCCTGATCTTCTTCCCACGCCTTCTCTATAGTCTGTCCCATTTCAGTGAATTCGCCTCATTCTTCTACTTGCATAAACCAACTTCCACTGCTGCTGCCCTTGTCAAAGACATCGGTGTCACTTCTGACCTATAATACAGAAATTGACTCCTTCCTTAGTCTACTTTCAACACAGGATTCAGAGGGTAAGTCAGATTGTGTCACTCCTGAGCAGCTTACCCTCTCACCTCCTTCGGTCCTTCACTCAGACGCTCGCTTCTCCTAAGACCTTTTCAGGTTTCCTCATATAATATTGTAAACCAGATGATAAATATTTTAGCCTTTACCGTCTTAAGGTCCCAACTACTAAGCTATGCTATTGTAGCATGAAAGTGGCTATAGACAATACTTACATAGTTGAGTGTGGTTGTGTTCCATACTACTTTATTTATGGACATTGAAACTTGAACTTTATGTACTTTTATGTGCCATGATGTATTATTATTCCTTTTGAGTGTTCTCTATGTAGATTTTTAAATAGGCCAGTCGTGGGATGAGTGACCCACAGATTATAGTTTGGTGAGGTCTCTCTTGCCTCACACCCATTCCTTAAACCCTTTCTTTGCTGTATTTTTTATCTTATCAGGTATCACAAGATAATATGCTATATATTTTACTTATTCTTCATGTTTATTGTCTGGATGTTACAAATAGGGTAAAAACTCGGTGAAGCCTGGGATTTTTAACTGTTTTTTTTGTATTACCTAAGTCCCAATATAGGCGCTCAGTAATTCAATGTTAAATGAATGAGTGAATAAACAAATTACACTTGAAAAAGAAATTTTAAAAAGTTGGCTAAAATGGAACAAGTAATTGAAGAACTCAGATTTATCTTAGCAATTACAGTCAGAGGTCATCAGAACACATGCCATTTTTACTATTTGCAGCCTATAAAAGGCCCCTCAATGACTGCCTTATTAAAATTTTATTATTTCATTGTTATAAATTTTCTTTTCATCCTCCCTAAATTGCATTCATGTAACAGATAGTAAATAAGATATATCTTAATTCATTGATTCCCCTTTCCTTGAGATGGCCATGCTTCCTGTCCTCTGATGCTTCCGCGGGGTCTGGAGTTAAGGAAGCCAGAGTTAAACGAGGCTGCGTGCACTGACAGGGCCACAAGTGGTTGTTCTCCCTCAGCATCCAGGATTTAATTTTCTAAGAGCATCGCCTTCACAATTACCATTTAATTCCCACTTCTCTTGGATGAACCAAAGAAATTAACAAAGTTCTTAAACTTCTGTCTTTGACTGAAGTAAATAAAAGTGTTGAATTATAGGCATTAGAGCATAGCTTAATTTCTATGAGCCATTTCAAGACACCGAATTTCAATTTAATTATTACATGTAATGAACATTAAGCATTTATGAGACAAATGGCCTACAATTTAATTAGATTAGTTAGTGAAGTATTCATAACACACTTTGCTTTAAGAATAATTGTAATAGCAGAAAAGGATTTTGCCTCTCTTTTCCTACATGATGTGCCTTTTCTTGTGCTTCTGGAGAAGTGGTTTTTGTTTTGCTTGTTTGGACGTGTATCTGTGGCCAGGTTCTTCTGTAGTCAAATATCAGGTCACTATTTGAGGTCATTGCGTTGTCAGTACAAAACTGTTTTCGAGTAGGTGAAATGTATTACTCTGTGATTTTGTGAACGTGCTTGGCATGTATCACATAATCATCAGAATTGTGTATCTCCGTATTGAAGATGTGTTGAAAAGAAATCAGAGTTGACATATGAAAATTAATCATTGGGTCCAAAATAATTATTTTTTTACTTTCCTTTTCAAGTATTGTTTAGGGTGTTATTTGTGTAGTATGGGTGAATAAGTGTCCAATAAACGTATTTGAGGCCAGCAGTTGCTTCAACTCTGGGTTGTGGGATGCCTTATTGATTACGTACTATTTATTCCTTGTTTTATGTTAACACAATAAACCAAGGAAGAAAGGCAAGAAAGTAAAGGTGTAGTGTTTTCAAAAACCAGTTGCTTAGAAAAGAGATAAGACGTTGGTAGAGCAGTTAAAGGCAATACAAAATCTGTATTATATACAGTTTTGGAAGCTATTATGAAAAAAAAAGTCGTCGAGCCGATCTTTAAACCCTTCTCATAGATACACAAATGTGCTGACTCTGCAGGCTTTCAGGGAGATGATTGATGCAGTTTGAATGTGGCGATTTCAGAAATGAACATTTCAGAAAAATAGGCGAAATGAGCAATTGAACATAGAGATCTAGAGGATGATATGTGAGCTCGTGCTCTGCCAGTGGCAGAAGGTCTGCCATTAAACTCCCTTGATTTGCCATGAGTTTAGATACGCAAGCCATGTTTATTTTATATTTGGCAAGTGTAATGGCTTGGGGTATAGCATGGCTTCACCTTGATTGGTGTGTCCTGATGGAATATTTTCTGAAATGATGTGTGAAGATCTTGCATCATTATTTTTCCAAGCATATATCAACCAAGTCTTGGCCCTATAAAAGTGCAAATAGGATGCCATGCATTAGACAGTGTGTTTACAGTTTATTTTTAGTCCTCAGAAAGATTAATAGTTCCTGGAGGAATTGCTTTGCTCCTGCTCGTTATGTTTGATCTGGTCATCCTAACCCCGAGCATTCGCAAAACTTTCCACTTCCTGCGTGCGTGAAGCCTGTGGTAAATTCTCTCAGTGGAACGTGTTTCCTCATTGTGCAGGTGGACAGTCGCTGCCTTCAAATGTCATGCTGAAATACGATTACTCTGAATGACACTGTCACTCTTGGAATTCTGCCTGGTCACACCAGGATCCCCATCTGCTTTGTGAGAGGGAAAAAAATCTTTCCCATCTTTACAGTGTGTGTGCCTAACCTAAATTTTAATCCATTGTTTTGAGGTCTCTGACACGCTCATTCCCATAATTTTAAAAAATGCGTGTTTTCAGTACGGCCTATTTAGGTCCAAATCTGTAATTTCCAAAATATGCAAACTACTATCTCCCAGGTGACTGCCATCAGATGAAAACTCTTTATTGGCCAACATAGAAGTCAGTTGGAGGACTGATGTACATAGGTTTAAAAACTTCCCGAATTTAATTGTCATGGCTTCTGTTGAGCTTTACTCCAGTATAACTTTGATTTTTGTCAATGTAGTGTACGTGTACCTCTGGCAGTACTGTATTTTTTTGATCAGATGATCAGTTTGCTTAGCACACAAAAAAGCCAGCAGCCCCCCCCTCCAAAAATTAGCTCTCTGCTTCTATCTTCCGTGGCAATTGAGTTCTTCAGTTTTATAAGCCCCAAATACCAACTTCCAACATATCTCTGAAATACATTTTAATAACCACATGATTATTCCAGTGACATGTTCCAACTCCTTGGAATGAGCAATCATTTTATTGAATATATTCAAACTCACGCTCACACATACACACTTGGATGGCTGGTGCAGCTGGAATTCCTTCTGTGTGATATGATTATGATTGAGAAAGCATGCATATGTTCCTCCCTCCCCTTCATGCTAAGAAGAAATGAATAAAGTGTAGAGTGAATTATGTTGCTTAAATCATATTTGGATGTAGAAACAGGCAAGGAATTTGGTTCAAAGAAAAGGAGAAGGAGATGCGGTGGGATTTTGTAAGAGCTATCTAGATTAGTGAGGACAGAAAGCTAGCTCTTGGTGTTTTAAAAATATAGATGATTTTTGCTTGTTGTGCAGATTCCTTTCTAAACTTCTTCTCTTGAGTGTCTTCAGATTCAGTAAATTCTTACTTTTCTCATCTGCATGCACTTTAAGTCATCATGTATTTTCTCACTTATGTAAAATGTTTATTTAATACTTTTACTGCGAATGATAAGCTACATGCTATTTCAAATCATAAACAGTGTAGCGATTACATTTTATGAAAGCTATGAGTGAAACTTAGGCGACCCAGATCTAGGTTTTCCATTTGGCTCATGAAGGAGACATTCTTGTGAAATTAAGGACATCAGGAAAACCTGTCTTTGAAAAAGGATTATCTTCAGTGAAGAATAATTTCTTAGATCATTTTCTTAACTGAGTAGATACACTTTAAAATCTGTTAGAAGTAACGACCACCTTTGAAATGACTCTGTTACCATTACTGTCTGCTGCCCCCCACACTACAGCTGTTGGCATTTTGATTGCCATAGCAATGAATAGCACTCCACACTGTGGCACGCACACCCATCGTAAAGTTAAATCGACATTCTTGTAACACCCGCTTGGATGGAGCAGATGTTGGACGAGATAAAATGTGTCACCGACAAATGGAAACTACTCCCTTAATGCAAGCGTGTGTCTTACTTGTCACCTATCTGTTTTGTTTTGTTCCAAGCTATTTCAAAAACACAAGTACTGTATTGAAACCGAGAAACAAAATGAATTATTTGTATTATCTGTCAGAATTTGCTTCGCCACTACTAGATTTTCTGTTGTTTTCCTGTGCTCTGTGTACACTTTGGTAAATCTTTTTGCAGAAATAATTCATTCAAAATATAACTGTGTTGAAAATATAACTACAAAGAACTATCATTTCTCAGCTGGGAGCATTGAATTGCTTGTGGGTTTTCTTTTGTCATGGAATTTTGTGAGAGATCTTTTGATGTATTAATATATTTCACTGTTAATAAGATTTCTTTCTCCAATTTTGGTTTGGTCTCAGAAGGGTTAACAACACGAATATCTCACTATTGACATTTTCATTTCCAAACTAATTGAAATTCACTCTTCTTTATTAGGGCTTCACTCCACTGTTGGCTCTGCTCTCAGAAGTTTGTTAAAAACACTTTTAAAAAGTACCAGGCTGATTTTCATATGACCCACTAATTTCAAAGGTTGTTTGTACACCATTCTGATTTTGGAGGAGAGAAAGATGTGAAGCAGCCTGATAATTCGAAATTATAGTCTCCCTCTCCTGCACGGCTGAGTGTTAGCATCTCCTTTGTGGACAGGTCCGAGTCCTCTGCGTAGTATGAGAGTTTGTATTCGTGCCCTGGACAGCAGACTCCTTCAGAGCAGAGAGTCCTTCCTCTGTGCAACCCCCTGTGTGCTTAGAACAACGCGTGGGTAACAGGGACACCTGCCTCCTAAGTTTGGGGAGCATAATTAAGATAATGAATGTACACCTTCTAAGCTGAAGTCACATGAAGACTAAAAAAATGTTTATTATTCTTGTTTACCACTTATCTAGAGTATCTGGCAATGCCCTTGCCATATAGTAGGTGCTTAATAAACATTGGTTATATTACAGTGAGACTGGGCTAGAATATACCTCTTCTAGGGCAGCTATCCCTGCTAAACCATACAATTTTTTCTTCTCTCAGTGAGCATTCATTGAGTTTCTTTCATATGCCAGAGCCTGGAACTAGCACTCTAAAGACAGTTAAAGTAAATTCGCTGTCTGCAAAGCAGACACACACTTAAAACAAATAGAGATAATTCACTGTGGTAACTCTTGCAATTAATGTATGCGGACAGTACTTTGAGAACACAGAGAAGTAAGCTATGAATTAGGGATTGCTAAACTCGTAAAAATGAGCAGAACTTTGTTGAACAGGGAATGGGAGAAGAGCTTTGTCAGAGGAGCACTGTAACAAGCAGCGAACACTCAGAATAGCGCAGGGGCTGAAGCGTCTAGCGTTGGGCACAGGCTGACCCTCCAAATCCCCCGTGGTGCTAAGAAAGACGTATGGTTGGATGGGAGATAGATTGCAGTAAGGAAGAAACTGAAGGTGGGGAACACCCTAGGGTGCTATTGGAATTTAGCAATGGGATAAGATGCTAACCTAGGCAGTGCCAGTAGAAAATGGAGGGTGATAGGGAGAGAATAGGAACCATAAAACATATGGTTCATCTTAAAATTTCTTCTTGTCCCTGAGAAAAGGAACTAAGAAGAAAGCCAGAAAGCCAGGAGTCTAGATAAAGAGAAAGAAGCAGACCCATGAAGAAAAGTCTATTCTGTACGCTATTAGCTAGGGTCCCCGTAGTTAATGAGAAACACTTCGGGGGATTCTGCTGTCCTATCTACAGCCCACCCTCTGGCCCCGCAGAGTCCAGTCATTGTCCTCTCACGCACTCGGAAACCCAGCCCACATCAGCGAGGCTCCATTTTGTGCGTAACAGTTTTCCTCTTAGAAACAGTGTGTGCGTGGCTGCCAGTCTTGGGAAAGTGACTCTGACCAGGAAAACCCCGAGGCACACAGTCCCATTCAGGGGCTGTTTGGAGGTGGTAGGGGCTCTGCAATTACCTTTCAAATATCACCACGTAGGCGACAACCCTTACAAGGCTTATTCTGTCCAATGTTAAAGAAGGGGTGGGTCACTGAACAGCACATGTAAAAAGCTGTTAAACTCATGAAAATGAAAATGTTAACTAACTTCTCTAGCAATCGGGAAGCAGAAATCAAGAACAGATACTGTTTTACAACTTTCACTTTCCAAAAATTAAAATGGCCAGTGTTAAGAAGGATATGGAATCAGGATACTCCTGTTACATGTTGATGCTAATGCACTTTTATACAGTCACACCGAGAGTGGTTGGTGTTCTCTGGCAAAGGTGAAGACCCCTGTGACCCCGCAATTCCACTCCAAGAAACTCTGCCACAAGTATGTGCAGAGATATTCAGCAGAACATTGATGACAGCCCTGTATCGGAGAATCTGTAGTTCTGTCCTGGGGAGAACGGTAGTCATTCACCAGGATCCAGGTGGGGAAAAAAACCCCTCAACTTTACATATATCAACATGGATAAATTTGAAAAAACAAAATGATGAGTAAAAATTTAAGTTCCAGTCAGGTGCTTGGGAAGGATGACATCCCATGAAGGATAATGAAAAATGTATAAAATTAAAACCTTGAATGTACCCATTTTTTATGATAAATACCAACTTCAGGATCATGATTTTCTTGGGAGGATGGAAGGGAGTTCAGGATAGGGTAGTGAAAGATATTTGGGAGCTTCAGCTGTCTTTATAAATTTCATTTGTTAGGCAAGTAGACAGCTTTTCTATATTCTCTGAAATTGTATGTGCCTACCTGATTTACATAAAAGAGAAAATCTTCATATGGCTTTGCTCATATGTTTATTCACTCATTTAATCTGTCACACATCAATCAGTTCAGCTACCCATTCATTTATTCTTTTTGTCAAAATAATTTTATTTAAATAAACCAAGAAAAGATTATTAGGGCTTAAACCATGTTGGGAGAAAGGGACAGAGTGTAATTAGAACATATATGTAAAGGAGATTTGGGAGTCAAGCTGTCAAGACTCAACAATTGGGTGTATGCACGTGTTTGTGTGTGGAGGAGTGAGGAGTCAAGTCTGATTTATTTAGGGCACTAGCTTGGCCTTGGGCCTTTGGGACAAAGGAGGAGGAGTGATATTGGCACTGAGGGAAATAAGGTCTCTATCTTTGTCTCAGTTCATGTTATACTCTTTTACATGAGGCTGACAATCTTAAAAACTTTAATTCAGTAATTATTTATTAAATATCTGCCATGTACAAGGCACAATAAATATAAAGAGGACCCTTGAATTTACGCATGAATACTCTTTTTCAAGAACATTTTTCTTTAAAGTTTATACCATTAATTTTTAAGCATCATGGTAGAGTTACTGCCCCAGGAAGTAACTGAGTGAGCAGTTCCAGCTAAATCCAGGTGAATGGCAGTGTGCAGCCTTCGTCAGGTTATTCGGTAACCACTTGAACAAGAGTGAGAATCCATTAAAAACTTCAGACCGTGCAAACTCTTTTAAGTTTGTAAATTATATTCAGAAGGGAAGTTAAATGTAGTTATCTTAAAACTATCCCAAATATGTATAGTGTATTAATTGAGTGGTAGCTGGGTGAGGGTCACTTAGACATCCTTTTCTAAGTTATTTAGTTCCTGTGACAGTAAATATATAGTTAGATGGATGATTTCAGCAACACTTTGAGTGGAAATATTTTTATAAAATTTGAAATATTGGTGTATTATCTCTATCTTTTTTTTATGTCAAAGATACTTTATTTTTTTTCAACTTTTAAATTATTTTATTGTTGTTCAATTACAGTTGTCTGCATTATCTCCCATTCCCTCTACCCCACCCCAGCCAAACCCACCTCCCTCCCCTGCTTCCATCCTCCCCCTTGATTTTGTCCTTGTATCCTTTATAGTAGTTCCTGAAAACCCCTCTCCCCACTATACCCTCCCCACACTCCTCTGGTTATTCTTAGATTGCTCTTAACTTCAATGTCTCTGGTTATATTTTGTTTGTTTTTTTCTTTTGTTGATTAGGTTCCAGTTAAAGGTGAGATCATATGGTATTTATCCCTCACCACCTGGCTTATTTCACTTAGCATAATGCTCTCCAGTTCCATCCACGCCATTGCAAAGGGTATAAGCTCCTTCTTTCTCTCTGCTGCGTAGAATTCCATTGTGTAAATGTACCATAGTTTTTTGATCCACTCATTTGCTAATGGGCACTTAGGTTGCTTCCAGCACTTGGCTATTGTAAATTGTGCTGCTATGAACATTGGGGTGCATAGGTTCTTTTGGATTGGTGTTTCAGGGCTCTTTCAACAGACACTTCTCCAAGGAGGACATACAGAGGGCCCAGAGACATATGAAAAGATGCTCAGCATCACTAGCCATCAGAGAGATGCAAATTAAAACCACAATGAGATACCATCTCACACTGGTCAGAGTGGCCAACATAAACAAATCAACAACCAAATGTTGGAGAGGATGCAGAGAAAAGGGAACCCTAGTACATTGTTGGTGGGAATGCAGACTGGTGCAGCCACTATGGAAAACAGTATGGAATTTCCTCAGAAAACTAAAAATAGAACTGCCTTTTGACCCAGAAATTCCATTGCTGGGTTTATACCCTATTATCTCTATCTTTTTCATAGCTTCCCTTACCTGTTGATTTAGCTTCAGAAAAGGGAAGTGGCCACAGGGACTAATAATCGGTCACAAAGAGGCAGTTACTGTTTGGGTTCTACCTCTTGCCTAATCAGAACATTTCAACCAAGCCTTGGTTTTCCTCTGTCTAGGCCCCACCCAAGTCTTCTGTTCAAAGCTCTATGTTTTAGTCCTGTTCCCAACAGAAACCTGAATTCCCAATCCTAAATCTCGTTATGGTCTCACTATTCCTGCCCTACGGATATCTCTCCAAGACTACGTAATAGAGACAAGCAGGAAAATCACTCTATCTTCCACTCCCGGTGCTCAGGAGACCCTGTGAGCTCAGCTGGGTCCTTGGGAACCTCAAGGGCATCAGTCTAGCATCAGACCTTTATTATGTCTCCTTTGCTCTGCCACACCCCAATATACAGCTATTATTTTAATTTTGCTATTTTTTCCAATGCTGGAGAAATAAGCCAAAAACCACAGTAAAGTAACAATAAAGGCATAATTCCCTAGAGACTTGAAAAAAGACGTCATTTGTTGCCTCAGTATGGCTGCCAGTCAGCCCCTTTGATGTAAAGCATCTGTTTTCTTCAAGGAAACAAGAAAGGTCTGGTTCTTCTTTCTAGTCTGTGAAGTAGGAGGTGGTGTCATTTGTAGCATGGAGCCACAAGCCCCATGTTACTGGGTTGCAAGCTGCTGCCTGCCTTTGTTAACATGCTGAAAATTTCATCGGCTGTCTTTAATAAAAGAGGATGTGTGTGAGGGAAGACATCAGCAGTTGTAGCTGGGTTCTGTTCTCCAGCCCATGAGTCATGGCTGGCAGACGGCAGTGACACCCAGTGTGCAGTCAGCCAGCCCGTCACCTGAGCTGCTTGCATTTCAGTTCTACAGCTGGGCGATCTTTGAGTCTACTTAGAAACCTTACATGCTCTTACTTGGTTATGGAAAGGCTTTTTAATTCCTTCTTCTCTGTCTAACAATATTTAGTCATTTATGACTCTGTTAATAAAGCTTCATGTGAACACTTACTGCCTTTAGTAATTACATAGCCAAGAGAAGAATTGTGTTTTATGGGTGATAGACATTTGATCTCACATACTTTGTTCTATAGGAATTCCATTCTATTGTTTAAAAAAAAAAAAAGCCTTCATTTCAGAAGCCGTAGAATGATATAATCTAGATCTGGAAATGGCTCCTAGGAGGGTGCTTCTCAAATTTTAATGAGCATGCAAAGCACCTGGGTACCTTGTTAAAATTAAGATTCTGACTCAGTAGGTGGTACCTGAAATTCTTCATTTCTGTCAAGCACCTAGGTGATGCTGATGCCACTCCTTGAACTTCCGTGTTTGTAGCGAGGCTAGACGACGTAAAAGCATTCAGTCCAGTGGGCATCCACTAACCTGCCTATGTGATTGCCGTGGAGGGGACATATGATGGGCTTAGAAGATAAAGTCCCCATCTTTGAAAAGAGAACATAACCATATAATGTGAAAGTAGTCTGTAACCAGTTTTATTCATAATTTTTTTACACGTGAAATTGTTCATGTCAAGGTAACTTTGGACACTTTCAAAGGAGTTACCTAAGGCAATGGATATGTATGTGGTATGTGAATTTCATCAGTTTCTATTGGTGCAAATAAGAATCTGTAGTGACGTTTTAATAAGCATTACATATGTTCATTGATTTTTAAAGAAAAGAACTTTTAATTCTATTAAAATACATACATTCAAAATGTTTCCTCTGAAAACAGTAATCTATTTAAAATTCTGCTTACAATATCGAATGATGTTCTTAAATGTGCATATTTTAATTTACTTGGATTTTTATTCTTTAGTGAACAAAATTAATGAGTATTATGTGAGCTCCACGAGATCTGTTATCCCATATTAACTTCATAATGTCAGTTTTTGATTTTTGTTTAATGAATGACATGCTAGTATGGATAATGCAAAATTAAAGTTATTCTAAAACACCATTATAATTAGCATTCAGACTCATTTTGATAACAGATTTAGTTGTATTTTCCTAAAATAATATTAACATCTTTTTTCATCATTTGATAGTAGGGAAGTGGCTCCAAGTATTCTGAGGACAGAAGAACCCAGGCTGCAATTCAGTAATAATAGTAAAGACGTGGTGTACTTAGCCACCTACTATCACAACCTTCTCTTCCAAAGTACAGACACTTTGATAATAAAGTGATTCAAGACCTAACAGCTATCCCACAGAGCCATCTGGTTCCTCTCCCCCCAGTCACTGGGCCTCTTCTGTTTCTGTTAAGCAAGGGATGGTCTCCAACTGAGGTTCTCCCTCCCCATTTCCTCTCTTCCTACTTAGGATGGATAGCAGGAAGTTTGAGCATTTAATCTATTTAGCATCTCTAGTAATTCAGACTGTGAACACACGTCACCATCAGGTTAGGAGCTATTTATTGATAGTGGTGCTAAGCTCTGTGAAGGGACATAATTCAGAAATATGTTCAGGCATCAAACACAAGATAATAGTGGCTGTTATAATAACACACTTCTCTTAGGAAGACAGGGTAGGTGGTGCTGTTTTAGGTTTCCAATGTGGAGCAATTCACTGCACATGTAATTTGGAACTATGTTTATTTGGATTGGTGTTTAAAATTAGATATTGACCATCTGTGTTTTTCTTGATAAGTGTGGGGTCATCTTGACCAAAGGTTTTTGAAAGTCAGGAATAGCTTATATTTGTAACATTGTTTTTGGAAAGGCTGTTGACAAGTTGGAGAATAATGCTCAGTAGTTGAGGACTTAAGAGAATGTTGGTGTACACCCAGAAACATATTATGCAGCCATTGAATTAAAAATTGTATGTACAGCAACATAGATGTCACAGACACGCCTTTGCTAGACTTCAAACACAGTGAGCTGAGGAAAAGTAAACTTGACCTTTGGAGGGTTTCTACCATGTGCATGTACGGTGCTACATTTGCTTTCTCTAACAAGATGGTGTTATTTGAATATTTCATAAGTGAAAGAACTGAGGCACAGTGTACTAGAGGGCTTCACCAAGGTTTCAGCAGTGGTTGAGCAAGAACTCAAATCCACATCTCCTAAAATCTAAATCCGATCTTCTTTCCCAGTTGGTGTAGTGTGAGCTATTCAGCCCTCTCCCCAGCATTGCTTTGGTTCAGAAATAATTTATAGTAAAGAATGGAGACACATGAATTCAGCTGAAAAATACATGCATTATGAAAGTACTAAATCATAAAAATAATTGTGAATTATATTAGGCGATATCAGATTTGCCAGGATAATTAAGAGTTGACATCATCTGAAAAATGAAAACATAATCTTAGCATAAACACTTTTTGTTTTATCTTATATTTGAAATATGCATTTATGTAATTGCCAAAATATTAGCTCCTCTCTGTTAGCCAGAAAGTCCCAGGGACAAGACAAGAACAGGGCAGCCCTTACTCATAGATAGCAAGCCAAATGTTTTTTCCTTTGGGAAGTTCTGTTGTTAACTAACATCTGAGAATTTGGGGGTGGGACCCCTGTATTAAATTAGTGCTACATAACTCATACTTTTTTTCAGACTTTGCCTTTCGTATGATAACTTTGTCTTGCAACTATCACATATTACAGAAAATACCAAAACTGTTCTTATAAAGATTGCATTTTTTGTGCCATATTTTGTCTATTTCATATGTTTTTACTCTGCTATCTTTATAGTGAACATTCACTATTGGAAGTTTAAGAACTGTTTGACTGAAAAATGAGGACTTTGTCTCATTAAACTACTTGCGTTAGATTTGGAAAGAACTCTAGTGGTTGCATCTGATTTTTTTTTTCTGGGCGTTTACCCTGAAAACATCAGTAAAATTTTACAGTATATTTTATTTATTTACAGTTTTGTAAGTGGCATGGAATATTGCTAAGGAGAGGAAACAAAATGTGGGTGGGTGTAGATTTGTCAGCTTTTCCAACTTAAATTTTATTTCTTGGTGTTGAATTGGGAAAAAGTGTAATTCTGACAATCTGAAATTCTATAACTTTTCTCAGAAATTGTATGTACTTTTCTCAGAAAAGTACAACTTGACTAGGTTACCAGGTTTTCCTATGTAACCCATGCTTTCTCGTTAAAGAAGAAAACTTTTTCCCTACCTGCCTGCCTGCCCTTTTTAAGGTACAACGTATACAGTGGCTGCAAGCAAACCTTTTTTTTTTCCTTCCTAGTTATCTTTGTCTGTTTGTATAAATTGCTAAATTGCTTCCATAAAATGCCTCCAGACATAAGGAAATCATTTGCATAAGTGGATGAAGATTTTTGCCTTCCTTGAAGGAAAGCTTTGAAAGCTCCTCTTAATCATTTCCCCCCCTCTCTGGTCCTAGTATCCAGCTGCACTGATGAACCTGGGAGCCATTCTGCACCTCAATGGCCGACTCCAGAAGGCCGAGGCCAACTACCTGCGGGCGCTGCAGCTCAAGCCCGATGATGTCATCACACAGTCCAATCTCCGAAAGCTCTGGAACATCATGGAAAAGCAAGGCTTAAAGACTTCCAAGACCTGACACATGAGGGCGGTACCTGGTCCTCCTGCATTAATTTAAGCCGGCTTCTCTAAGGAACAGGATTTCCCAGGAGTGCTCTGACAGGCTAGTTTGGACTTTAAGACCAGGCAGAAGTGACAGAGGTCACTGCCACTTCTGGGAGTATCTACTTTGCTGTTGGCACAGCCATTAACACCAAAAATGGGGGGAACATTGGAAACCTCCCAAAGGATGTAATTGTTACCCATAGAACTAAACCAGAGCACTTAAAACGGGATATTTTGGCATTCTTACAGAGGGGGTAGGTCTAACTTTCAAATTCTGTTCATTTTTGAAAGCTAATTTAGAAATTATATTGTTTCTGAAACACTGTGAGAGGAAGCCAGAGTGTCCATTCAGCCACCATAAACTATTAAGGTCAAGTGTCCATAGGGAGTGTGGTTGAGGCGTAGTGTGACTCCTAGGGGGCTGGCTGGTCGCCCTGACGCTGCTGTCTTCCCTCTTTGGGGCAGCCTGCTTATCGATTTTGAAGAAAACTTTTTTAAAAAACACTATACCAGGACCCATCAGAATCTAAAGTTGTTTCCTGACTAGTGTTCATAACATTTTACGATTTGGATGTCAGTCTTCACTTTTGGAGGCATCATTTGCTTTTCATGTTCTGAAGGCAGTGCAGAGTAGAGCGACCCACACTTCACACTGATGCTGTGGGAGGGGGTGGGGAGGCCTCGTACGTGCCAGGCAGGGATTTTTTACTTTATTGTCGCCATTATTTCCCCCAAAACTGCCTAGGAGAATCCACTGTATTAATTCTTAGGCTTTTGAAATTGCCTTTTTAAAATGGCTATACCTGGTTAATGTGCATGCTTATATAAGGATTATATCAAAAGGAAGCTTAAAAGTGTCTAGTTCCGATAACCATCCAGCAGCTATTTGACAAAAAGGGAAGGTGCTTTGTGCTTTCCAGATGTTACCTGTTAAAAGATCAAGTCTGCTCAAAGGAATGTATACTGATGGCTGTCAATGACTTTCTGTTTGGGAAAGAGTTAGCATGAAATGCTAATCACTTTCTAATAGGTACCGAAACAGTAATGCTGATACATTTTTAAGGAATTGTTTTTATCATATTTTTCATATTTCACTCTTCCCCGAAAGACATAAAAATGACTTCTTATTTTAAGCTGCAGTAGAGTGTAGCATTGGCCTGCGTGTGTCTAGGTCTTTTGCCAAGTGCTTTTTACATTTGAAAGCCATTTTGTCACTAGCAAAGTTGGTATTTTATTTCATTACCCATTAGTAACCACTTCAACAATCATTTCAAGAGTAAAAGCATATTAGTGAACTAGAGAAGAACATTTGTTGAACATTTTTTGACTTGCAGTCAAACTTTGCTACTAAAAATTAACTTTGTAAAAACAACAGTCCACTGTCAGCTTCTTCATAGACAAAGTAGAAGTACAATACTCTATTTATTTATTTATTATTCTACCATAGCAAAATAACAAAACAAAAGATTCATCAAGCCAATTCATTGCAACTGAAAATTAGCCTTTTCTCCTTTCCACTTCTGTTCCATGTATATATATGGTCAGCATCCCTATTAAAGGGAAGCTGGACGTACGAATACATCACAGTATGTTTTCTCCCTATTCTGTGTTTTCTGCATATCTGAATACAGTGGGGTAAAGAATTTAAAGTGATGTCCTTATGACACTAGTGTTTTTGTGAGAAGGGCAAATGTAGTGAGAGAGATCTGTCGATAGCATTAATAAGAAGGCCCTCCTAATATGTTTGGTATCTTGTGAACATTTCATTGAGGGGCCAAAAGTTAAATTATAACGAAATCACTGTGTTCTCAGAATGATATTTAACATTTTGCAACAACAAACCCGTGGTGAAACCAAAAGTATGGGTTGAAGTGTGTTTTTCATCTTCTCCTGCATTGGCAATTGCAAAAATAAAAATAATAAATAAGGAATTTAATATAAGGATATAGAGATGAATTCAATGTCTAACATTTTTATTTATTTAAATAGTTATTGACCTATGATGACTTCCTAGTCTTAACACTTTATGTGTTTTTATTGTTACTGTTCTTCCTTTCGAAACACTTGGTTCTGAATAGGCTCGCTGCTCGCACAGCAGAGGCACTCCATGTTGACCCAGTTCCCAAGGAGCATTAACAACCGGACTGTGTCATGAAATGCATGGATCTTTCATAACGAGAATTCCCTGACACCTTTCATTCCAGGGCTGGGTTTAGACCAACTTAGGGGGAGGGCTGGGGGGGCTATCGGACATGGTCAAAAACGTCTCCGCTCAGGGATTTATGGTGGGTTATTGCAGACAGTGCTAAAAATATAGAGCACAAGACAAGTTTACTAAATTAAAATTTTATTTTTTGAGAAACTGTTATTTGTATAAATTATCGAGATTTGTAGGCTTTCCTTTTGTAGAAATAATTGTTTTATGTGCCAGAGAATTTCAATTTTGTTTTCAACAATAAAGCATTGATAACAAATACATTGTGTAAGCCTTTTTGAAATCTTTTACAGCAACAACACTTACACTCTCTTGGATTTTGTAAGAACTAGGAGATAATTTTTAAAAGGTGGAGATTGACAGTCAACTCGAGACAGAATGTGGCTAATGTGTAATGAATAATCATGAATTTTTAGGGTTGCTGAAATCAGATTTGCCATGTTCAGAAATGATGACATGGGTTTTGTTTTATAGGAACTATAACAGAAAAGGATTAGAAAATATCCCAAGCAGGACCAATTCTCTGCTCCCTGGGTTGCTGGGTAAAAACACTACCATTTCCAGAAGACCCTGATTCTCTAGTTCTGGTTCTGGAGGAAAAAGCACAACCCTGTTCTGCTGAGAGATATGGGTGAGGCCCATTCCGGGGCCAGTTACAAAGAAACCTTGGGTCCTAAACAAGGACTGACAGACGGAGAGTTCCATAGTTTGTTTAAATTGTTGTTATATACTAACATGAGTATGTATGGCTTAAATTCTTTTATTATAGGGTGAGACTTAGCTATAAAGATTTTATTGTCTGCTAAACATTCTGTGGATGTGTCAGATTATTTTCCAGCTTTACAGTTAAGGAAACCAGGGCTCAGAGGTATGAAAACGCTTGTTCAAGTCACAAAGCTAGCAAAGCATCAAGCTAGTCCCCATGTTGTCCTGTGCTTTTATGTCCCATCATGTGAGCACTTAGGCACTAAGCCCAAGCCTGAAGATGAAGGTTTTCACCCTCCTTGGCATTTCTCTAGCTATTCCGTCTTCCACAAATCATATATGCTCTCCCTCGCTCACTGCAGGTGGCCATGAAGATCAGTGAAGTTGCTACAGTCCGAATGTTTATGCCCCAGCCCCCAAACTCTCATGTTGAAAACCTAATGCCTATAGGTGATGGGGAAGTAGGGGAGTGATTAGGTCATGAGGGTGAAGCCCTCATGAAAGGGATTAGTGCCCTCCTAAAAGAGGCCCCAGAGAACTCTTAGCCCTTCCTGCAGGAGAGGATTCAACAAAAAGTTCGCAACCCAGGAGAGGGCCCACACGCGACCATGCTGGCACCCTGATCTCAGACTTCCAACTTCCAAACTCGGAGAAATAAATTCCTGTTGTCTGTAAGCTGCCCAGTCTGTGATATTTTGTTGTTGCAGCCCAAACAGACCAAGACAGGTAATGCATGAAAAACAAATTAAAAAATGTAGTGTGAAAGCCAAAAAAGACTTCAGGGAACATGTAACCATCCCGTTTTACTTTCCACCTGAGGAACATAGGGCCCCTAAGTTAAGTGATTTAACCAAGATCCCAAAACTAGTTAGTGGCGGTTATACAACATGCTATAGAAATATGTGATTAAGAGGTCTTCCTGAGTGAAGTAATTGCATAATGATTCCATTTTTTTTAATTTAAATGTTTTCTTTAATGTATTTTATTGGTTATGCTATTACAGTTGTTCCATTTCACACCCTTTGTTCCCCTCCGCCCTGCACACACCTTCCCACCTGCATTTCCTCCAACACCTTAGTTCATGTCCATGGGTCGTACATATAAGTTCATTGGCTTCTACATTTCCTATACTATTCTCAACCTCCCCCTATTTTATACCTACCATTTATGCTACTTATTCTCTGTACCTTTCCCCCCATTCTTTCCCTTCCCGCCCCACTGATAACCCTTCATGTGATCTCTGTTTCTGTTCTTGTTCTAGTTGTTTGCTTAGTTTTGTTTGTTTTTAGGTTCAGTTGTTGATAGTAGTGGGTTTGTTGTCATTTTACTGTTCATAGTTTTTGATCTTCTTTTTCTTAGATAAGTCTCTTTAACATTTCATATGATAAGGGCTTCATGATGATGAACTCCTTTAACTTGACCTTATCTGGGAAGTACTTCATCTGCCTTTCCATTTTAAATGATAGCTTTGCTGGATAGAGTAATCTTGGATGTAGGTCCTTGCCTTTCATGACTTGGACTACTTCTTTCCAGCCCCTTCTTGCCTGTAAGGTTTCTTTTGAGAAATCAGCTGACAGTCTTATGGGAACTCCTTTGTAGGTAACTGTCTCCTTTTCTTTTGCTGCTTTTAAGATTCTCTCCTTATCTTTAATCTTGGGTAATGTAATTATGATATGCCTTGGTGTGTGCTTCCTTGAGTCCAACTTCTTTGGGACTCTGAGCTTTCTGGACTTCCTGGTAGTCTATTTCCTTTGCCAGATTAGGGAAGTCCTCCTTCATTACTTGTTCAGATAAGTTTTCAATTCCTTACTCTTCCTCTTCTCCTTCTGGCAGCCCTATGATTCTACTGTTGGAATGTTTAAAGTTGTTCCAGAGGTTCCTAAGCCTGTCCTCATTTTTTGTGAATTCTTGTTTCTTCATTCTGTTCTGGTTGAATGTTTCTTTCTTCCTTCTGGTCCAGCTGTTGATTTGAGTCCTGGTTTCCTTCCCTTCACTTTTGGTTCCCTGCACATTTTGCTTTATTTCACTTTGCATAGCCTTCACTTCTTCCTCTGTTTTGCAACCATATTCAACCATGTCTGTGGGCATCCTGATTACCAGTATTTTGAACTGTGTATCTGATAGGTTGGCTATCTCTTCATCACTTAGCTGTATTTTTTGGGGGGAGCTTTGATCTGTTCTTTCATGTGGGCCATATTTCTTTGTCTCAGTCCACCTGTTACATAATAAGGGGTGGAGCCTTAGGTGTTCACCAGGGTGAGGCAACCCACATGGCTGCATTGTGATGCTGTACGTGGGGGAGGGGTCTGAGCGGGAACAATGCTGCTTGCTCAGCTCTTGGCCAGTTTTCAGTCACTTCCCCCACTACCCACAATCAAATTGGCCCTTCTGGTGCTGATTCCCAGGTGGGTGGGTTTGTGTACATTCCAGGACCCCGTGGGTCTCTCCAACAAACTCTCCCGTGAGGCTGGGAGTTTCTCCTGCTGCCACCACAACCCCCCACACGTGTTTTCAGTCAGAGGTTTGAGGCTTTATTTCCCGGAACTGGAACCTTGGGTTGTGTGGTTTGTCTCGTTCCCCAATTGTTCCTCCCTGTTTATGTGCACTCTAATGTGGGACCCCCCGGTCCTCCAGCTGCAGCCTTGCCTCGAATCCTCTCCACCCAGCTGCCCGTCTCCGCTGCTGCCGGTCTGTATGTTTCTTCTTTAACTCCCTGGTTGTGGGCCTTCCATACAGTTCGATTTTCTGTCAGTCATGGTTGTTTTTTGTTTTTAAATTTGTTGATGTCCTTGTTTTGGTTCTTCAAGGAGGCACAGTGTGTCTACCTATGCCTCCATCTTGGACGGGCTAAACGTTATTTTTCAATTACAGTTTATATTCAGTATTATTTTGGTTCACGTATACAGCATAAGGGTTAGGCAATGACATGCTTTATAAACTGTTTCCCTCGATATTTCCAATACCCACCTGGCACCGTGCGTAGTTATTACAGTGTTATTGACTATATTCTCTAAGATGCAGTTTACATCTGCATGGCTATTCTGTAACTACCAACTTGCTCATTCCTTCATTTTTTTCACCCAGCCCCCCAACCTCCCTCTCCTCTGAACAGGCAACCATCAGTCTGTTCTCTGCAATTAGGAGTTTGTGTCTATTTTGTTGGTTCTTTTATTCCATTCTTTAGATTCCACATATAAGTGAAATTGTGTGGAATTGGCCTTTCTCTAACTGTCTTATTTCACTTAGTATAATAATCTCTGTCACAAATGGTAACATTTAATTCCTTTTTTATGGCCGATTGATTCCACCTTAAAATCAAGGTATAGTTTTAACTTGTATTAAAAGACTATACTCTGAACCTGTGAGGCAGGGCCCTGTCTTTCCTTTCTGGCTTATTTTTTCCTGCCTGGCATTTTGTTGAATAGATGAAATTTCATTGATTATTTGCTCATGACCAAAATGATATTTTTTTTAAATCACTCTCTACAAAGCTGAGATTTGGGGATTCAGTCACTCCTTTTATTTGATATTTTCACCTCAGTGATGACGGTTTTCACATAGTATACATTTTCTGTACAAAGAAAGGAAGCACAGCTAAGTCTTGGATATTCTATTATAAGGGAAGAGACTGGGTTTCTGTGTGTAATTTAAGAATTATAATCCAATTCACTTGTACCTTTTGAAGATGATTTTTCAGTTAATTTAAATATTATTGTCAACACTATAGAATTTTCTTCCCACTATTTAAAACCGAACTCAGTTTAATGAGGGGGAATTACCAGAAAGCTTGGCTTAAGCATTGGAACAGCCACACGCTGAGGAGAGAGCAAGGTGAAAAGGCAGTGTAACTGTGCGAACGCTGTTCGGCTTAGTTTTGCAGCAGAGAAAGATGCATGTGTACCAGGACTTCAAGCTTCTTGCTCTCATTTTGGGTGGTCTTCCTGCAGGATACAACCAAAGGCCTTTGAATTGACTTTCATTTCATCCGCCACTTCACCACATATTGGCCTTTTGTTGTCGTTTTGTTCCAGAGAGATTTGAGATATGTTCCCTGCCTGCCCCCCAAACACAAGAGTACTTCTGAAATTTAAAGTGGTTTGTTAATTTGAAATTTCTGTGGGTTTTTTTTTCTAAGTTTCCCAAAACATCCCCCCTAGCTTCTTACAACTGGCCTCTGATGTTATTTAATTGTCTACTTCCAAAGAGTGGAGAGAAGGGCTTTTGTTTAACAAGGTCTTTGGATCAAATGAGAAAGTTACGCATATGCGAGGCAACTTGGTGAGACTGAAGGAGTTCAGAGGAGGCCTTTTAAGATGTGCTGCTTTGGCATGTTGGCTATTTTGAGCTGAAGGCAGTTGAGACCCTGGGGCTTCAAGAAAAACTTTGGCCACTCCCTTAACTACCCGGAGGTGGCAAACACAAGGCCCGCAGGCTGAATCTGGCCCTCCACCTTGTTTTATCCGGCCTGGCACCTTGTTTCTACCCAGCAGCAGCACCGAGCTCCTTGACCCTAGTTCAGGAGTGTTACATTTACACAGTCCTAAAATTACATTCGGCCCTTTGAAGGCAACCACAAGGCTGATGTGGCCCCAGGTGAAAATGAGTTTGACACCCCTGACCTAGAGGATTATATATAAATTGGGGGTCTTGCCCACAGTAGTTGTTATCAGATATAACATTTTACGACTTATCTATAGGGCAGGACAAACTTCTAATTACTGAATATCTGTTCTAACCTATGAATTTCCCTACTACCCTCTGGAGCCACAGGCATCTTACCTTATCCCTTAATTTAGTATGAGTTATGTAAATAAATAAATATTCCTTTATTCAATATGAGATATATATATATACTTACATATGTGTATATATATAAAATTTGACTTTTCTGTCACTGGATTTCTATGTATATGGGGGTCTCTGACTCTGTCATGTATGTGGGGTTCCATATTTTCTCTTGTTAATCCGCCTTATGTAGATTTCATTATTAGATGAGCTAAAAGATTCTAGAAGGGCAGTAAAAAATTTCTCTCTTCCCCACAAGGTCATTAAAAAATGCCTATAGGGTCCTGGCTGGTGTAGGTCAGTGGATTGAGCACTGGCCTGAAAACCAAAGGGTCACTGATTTGATTCCCAGTCAAGGAACATGCCTGGGTTGTGGGCCAGGTCCCCAGTAGGGGGCACATGAGAGGCAACCACACATTGATGTTTCTCTCCTATTTCTCCCTCCCTTGCCCTCTCTCTAAAAATAAATAAAATCTTTAAAAAATATTTATAGGAATCTAAAAAGTTAATCTCATATCTAAAATGATAGTTGGGAAAAGTTTCTGGAGATTCCTAAAAGAAGGTCAAAGATGAAAAGGAAAAGATAGACACACAGGAAATTGACTATTAATTGCCATTAGTAATAATTAAGTTCATGTCGTAGAGGTGGAGGATTTGATTAGAACAATTTGAGACTGTGTCTTTTTTTGTGTCCAATAATCTGCCAAGATGAAGCCACTGTGTTGCAGGGGAAAAAGAAAATGTGTAACAAATAGGAGTGGATAATACAATCACAGCAGAGGCCAGAAAAATGTTCAACCAATTTGAAGTCTAGACCAGAACTGACTGTCTATTCTGATTTGAAATATATTTAATTTTTTTCCTTCTCCTTTGGATTTGACAAGAATATCACTCATTCAGACAAGGCTATCAGCCATTCTCGAGTCAGATGGATAGAATAGAGCTCTATATTTTAAGTAACAGCTCAAGACTTCTAGAAACACTTTTTCTAATAATTTTCTATCATCTTTTTCTTTTACACCCTAGAAGACTCAAAATGAAATGAAATAATGCCTCTGAGAACTTTCTCTTGGTAATATCGAGCAGCTACAGACTTTGGAAGAAATGGATAGGAAGTTTTTTAAAAAGTATTGTGCGAGAAATCAAACATTTTGTTTCCAAAAATACTAAAAATGTTGTAAAAGAATTAAAATGCCCTTCTTTTTAACCTAACACTCCTCTTGTATAGTGTAAAAGGTTTTTTGCTACCAGAAAATCCGAGCTGGTGATGGAGGAGGAGGCTGGGCAACAAATAGTATGTGGTGAGGAGTGGAAACAAGTGATCACCTTTGATTTTACTGTGGGGCCTTCTTCTAATCTTACTTAATAAGTAATGACTCTATTGATTCAGTCATAATTAAACACTCTGCAGACATCAACTTATTAAATGACATAGAGCCAATTAATAATCTCAATAGATTTTCAATTTAAATTCTTTTTGTGTCATTCTAAGTATATCCTTGTGCTTGATGGCTGGGTACTTTCTGTTTCCTTTGCATAGACTGTTGTTCTCTGAGTGGGCCTTTGCCTGTACTTTATGATGATGACAGTTTGGGAAGTTTCACCAGGATTGTGATGCTTCAAAGTATGTTTTTAAAATCTGCCCTATGCCACCAAATATTTAGATGTTACTACATAGCATTGCATTACAATATTACTGAATAACTTTTCATTACATGATATGAAAGAGTGCATAGATATTAAGCTTTTTTCATATCCTACAGGTTTAACTTGCCCTGTTACCCTGTGATGATATTAAGAAAATGTGAATATACCAGCAAAACCTATGTCTTTTATAAAGCAAGTCAAGGAACTTTATTTAACTTGTTGTCACTTCTGTCTATAAAACTAACTATTTTGGACTTGTATCTGTTCCAATTTTTCTCTATGATGGTGCTAAAGATGAGTTACTCTGTGCTGTTTCTCGAGTGGCCACAAGGTGACAATCGCATAAATCATAATCACAACACCAGAGAGCAGGAGGGATCAATGGACTTGTCCTCTGCACTTTACGAACGGAGGAGCTGCAGTTCCGGGCCATCCAATGGCATAGCTGAGATTACATCTTCACATTGGATCCAGTGTAGCAGGAGAAAGTTGACGTGCTAGCTGCAGGTTGCAAGGTGCATGGCCCAATATCAACCATCCACAGTTAGTGGAGACCTGTCTTGTTTGGAGTAGAGGACAGACACAGAGATTGCCAGGAGTGATTTCGTTATGGGTTCTTTATGGATGGCATACAAGGGAGTTTTTGCTACCTGAAATTCTTCTCTTACTAAATTCAATTTGAGTCCCTGGTTTAAAACATGAACTCTTCATTTGAGGATACATTTGTGAATCACACCAAGCACAGCTGGTCTAAGGAAGAGCAGTACACAGGAGCATGAGGGTCCGTTAAACTGTTTCCCAGGATCCATTGCAGTCATCGGATGACACTGCTTGGTTACTCTTGTGATCCAGTGTCAGTTCGCTTATTGTGGGTACAATGTGGAAGATTCCAGGAGACAGACCAAATTGGATGTGATTCTTTGTGAAGAAACTGGCTAGCTTTTTCCCCCCTTTATTTTACCAGAGGCTATTCTATACAAAAGTTTTTTGGAGCATACTAGCTAAATGAAAACTCTTTGGAGCCCAGAGAATAACTGTACACTATGACTAGCATGTTATTTTCCCTTTGCAGTATAACAACAGTAAATATATTTGCTGCAACCTTTCACCAACCTTGTGTACCTTTTCTCTGTTATACACACACATGCATGCACACACATACGTGCACATACAAACACACAAACACACACTGTGGCTGGGAAGTATACAACTAAACGTGAGTTCCACGATGAGCCATCTATGCCTTTGATCCTCTGAGAAAGTTGTTACGAGGACTGAGACATAATTTAAAATGTTTTGATTAGCAGAGGAAATAAAGAAAGATCAAACTTTTGTCATTAGGTGAGTGCCTTAAATCCATACAAGCAAGAGTCCAAAGGAGATGAGGAGAGACATTTCCTAAGACGCTGTTACAGAACCTTGGCTCCTGTCTTTCACTCTCCTCGTCTGCCCCAGTCCAACTGCTGCTGTGACTCATCAAGTCACTCTTTGCCCAGGTTTCTCTCCAGTCCTTATTCTGGAAAGGAATCACCACTCAGATAAAGAGAAGATAAGACACATGCAGATTTGTAGCTCTTCATTTCCAGGATGAGAGAAATTGCCAAACTGACCTTTAATCATCCTAGTTTTTAGCATATTTCTTTTTGGAGATTAGCGGGATCATCAAACAGTATGGATTCTCTCATACAGGGAGCAACACACTCAGTCATTCTGAACACTGATAAAAAGGAGGTGGCCACTGGGATATCCCAGCTGTGTCACCTTTCTCCTTTGGCTCTAGCTCCTCTAGTGATGCTGTAGCCCATCACAGGGCAACTCTGTTCAAACTCCCCCATGAAATTTCAAGACAGTGGGGTCCTTCCCATAGATAGAAATGGAAATGAACAGAATCTTAATTGTTTTGCTCTTTCACGCTCAAGATTTTTCCCTGTTGTAATTACATTTTTGTATGCAGAGCATTTTACAGTTTTCAAAAGGCTTCCTATTCTTTATATTTAGCTCTTGAAAACAAGTCGGAAAAGCAGACAGGAGAAACATACAATTATCCTCAAATTCCAACTCCAGATAAGGATTCAGAAGCTCAGAGGGGCCACATGACTCACCCAAGATCACACCCAGTATTGCAAGCTGTCCTTCTCTATCCCCATATTAAGATTTTAGTCCAAACCCTGGGTAGGCGTTGATGGGTGTGGACACAGTCAATGCACTAGAGGCCTCCTTTCTTATTCCCTTGGTCTCTATGGGTCACATATGATTAGTGTTTCCGTCTAAAAGGCTGGCACTTAAAACTGGAAAGGAACTGCCTTTCTACTCTACATGGTCAGAGGGTTAGGGAGGGGGAAAAATTGCTCAATTATAAGAACACATGGGCTCGCAAAAATAATTTAGCTTTTGTCCAGCCACCTCGTTACCGTCCTCTGTTTGTTCACACTGGGGGTTTGTATTAATTGCGTCTGTTGAAAAGGTTGTACCTGTTTAAGCTTCCTCTTGCAATTCCAGGTGTCAGCTGTGGTCAGACCAGTGATGTTGGGCCATTCATCATCCTGTATGAGATGTTCCCCAGTTCTTGTGACTGGGCCGTCACCCCGCCTCTCTCACTGTGGGACTCTGAGCCCTGCTTCTGCGGTTCTCTCGTGGATTTTACTTCTTTTTGCTCTGTCAGTCACTCATTAAAGAACACAGACTCTTTTTAAATATCCCCCAAACCACTTGCATTTTTGTATGTAGCCAGCTTTGAAGTGGGAGGTGACAGAGGGGATTTAATTGAATACCTTAAAATTGAATGTTGAACATCCTTGTTCTTAAAATTTCTCTAGCCACCCTGGATAAGTGGACTAGGGAAACTTTCATTGGTTACCTGTTTCCACAGTCCTCCCCACCCCCTCCCCCAGGCAGCGCTTTCTCCTGCACTCACCCCTCCTCAAAACTCCTGGTATCTTCTTACACTAAGGCCTCCAGACCTCTCCTGCTAGAAGGCAAGCAGATTCTTCAGGTGTTTTCCTAAAACAGAGTTTAAAAACTGGCAGCCTACAGGCAGAATTTAACTTCTACACATGTTTTCAAAAATGTGAACAAATTTTTAGGAATCCAGAATTTTCCAAAAAACAAACAGATAAACAAACAAAACCCCACCTGGGTTTCTGGCTTTTCTTGAAACACAAACCAACCTGCAGCTGGGGGCGCATCTCTGCAGGCAGCTGCTGCTTCACTCACTGCACCCCACCCTTCTGCTTCTGCCTGGCCTCTGAAGATGCTGAAGGACAAGACTCCTGCCTAATCAAAGACACTTCCTCCATTAACAGATGACTCTAACATCTCCTGTGAGTATAGTTTTCTTTCTCCACTACATGGTCTTATGAAAGGGTTTGGGGAATATTCAAAGATGATGGTTACCTAGAATTCTTTAAATATTTGAAAATTTCTTTAAGACTAAAACTTCCATCATACCATTTCTTTGTAAATTGAGTTGTTTCTACTTGTCATATACTCTGAACAGTGCTGCTATGAATGTTTGTGTACAAGTGTTTTTCTGGACACTGTTTTCAGTTCTTCGGGGTAGATACCTAGGAATGGAATTGTGGAGTTACAGGGTAAGTTTGTTTGTTTTTTTTAAATTATAGCCACCCTAGTGGGTGTGTGTCTCATATAGCCATTTATTTGCCTTTCCCCATTCGCTAATATCATAGCATTTTTAATTTTATTAACAATAAAGCTTGCAAATGAATTGGGGAAATAAGAGGCAACAGTGTAAAATATTTTCTCTTTTCTTTCATGTAGCCTTAACATTATTAACTAATTCAAATAATGCCTCATTTATAAAACTTAACTCTTTGATGGCATTTTACTAATGGATTTTTAAAATTTATCATGCCAGAAGAAAGACCCCCTCTTTACACAACATATTGCCTCAGAACAGTATTATTTTTCATATCCCTTATCTTGCAACCTTATCCCATTTAGCTACAAATAGTTCTAAATGCCGCCTACTGCGGAATTTAATTTTGATTGATGAAGACCTGGTCTCAAACCTACGAGAGTGTGCTGCTGAAGGAACCAAAAATGAGACAGATGGTTAAGAGCACACATGTTCTATTTCACCTTTTCACTTTAACTGGAGATAATAAATGAACACTAACAAAATAGTTCATATTCAGGGACTATGCTCTTGAACCTGGCAATTCATTAGGATTTCTTTTCAGTTAATAATAAATGGAAACCTTTGAATCCATAAATACCTGATATATATACTTTATAAGGTAATTAAAGTTTACTTAATCACTTTTTGTGCAGAGGTCTATGCCAAACCCTATTAAAAGTTTCATCAGTTTAAGAATTTCTTATCTGAAGGGTCTGTTTGCCCTCTCTCTCCCCATAATTGTCTTCAATAAAGTGAACTTGATTAATGGGCTGTTTCATTTTTCAGGATAAAGCTAACATTTTCCTTTTCCCAGCAATGCTAGCAAATTACTTGATTAATATCAAAAGGCTCTCATTCACACATAACCTTTGAATAAACAAGTTGTGATACTGTTGGCAACATGCTAAGAGGTATTCCTGTAAGTAGGCTATAAAGGAAATTGCCTTTGTAATTAAATGTATAAAGAGGGAGCCTGTTTTTTCCTTGCTGCAAATCTTTTTAATTTTTTTCTTTTGTAAGTGGAGAAAGCATAATGAGATTGGGCCAAAGCAGAATGCAGTATAGCCTTTTCTATGCTGGGATTCGATTTGCATTTCCCTCACCACTGGAAGCCCAGGATGAAAACTTTAGAACATTCATGAAACATAAATAGAGTGTCTAATTCATAGTTTAGGACTGTCCGGCTTTCCCTTAAAGTTGCGGGCACAGGTAGTAATCAATCCTGTGTTGATTGAAAAATAGATGCTCCTCCAAAAGACTCCCCTGGTAGTGATCACTTAAAAACCAAAGTCTGGGCACCAGCTGCCCTAATGAAGCAGAGAAAAGGCCTTTATGAATAAGAAAGGATTCTCAAGTAAAGTGGAGGAAAGAGAAAGGAAATAGACTAATATACCCTGATCATATACCATATTCTTTATATAGACCCTATTTTGTATAGCAAATGAAAATCTATTCTTTATTGCAGCATTGTTAGTTGTCTACCCAGTCTTCATTTCTCCCCTAGAGATAACTCTTGGAACTCTTAGGACCCCAATTTTGTCATAGCTTTTTGCCTAGATCCAGTTGATGGGTTGTCATTGGTCCAAGCCAGAGGTCAGCAAACTATGAGCTCATGGGCCAAATCAGGCCCACCATCTGTTTTTATATGGCCTGTGAGCTCAGACTGTTTTGTACATTTTTGAATGGTTGAAAAAAAAATCAAAAGAATAATATTTCATTCTATGTGAAAGTTACATTAAAGTTTAGTGTCCATAAATAAAGTGTTATTGGAATACAGCAAAACTCAATTGTTTATGTGTTGTCTATGGTGGCTTTCATGCTAGAATGGCAGGGCTGAGGGATTGCAGCAGAGACCATATGTCCCGCAAAGCCGAAAATATATACTATCCAGCCTGCTATAGAAAAAGCTTGCTGGCCCTGGTCTGAGCTGATCTTGATACTCCTGTCTCTTGCTTTTCCAGGCTCCACTCCAGCTGGCAGTGCCCATGTGACAATGAAATGCAAGCAGAGGTCTGCTAGGGGGAATTCTGGAAAGGCTCTGCTTTCTTCATAAAAGGCTGGCATCTTAACTCCCCTTCAGGTCTTGAATATGAAAGTGAAATCTGGACTCGGGAACAGCCATCTTGCAACTGCAGGGCGATGAATACAAAAGTAAAACCCGGCATCCTAGAGGTAGGGAAAGGCCCCGAATTTTTGATAAAATTGTTAAGCAGCTGAGCCCAAGCCAATATCTGCTTAGTGCCAGACTTCTGTTTCATGAGAAGAAGTACCCGTCTGTAAGTCAGTCTCCACCATGTATCAGTCACTTGCAGGTAAATAAAGGCCGTCCTCACTGACATGCCCGCCTCTTTCTTCCTTTAGGCATGGAATCTGTTTGGTCTCAATAGTGTACAAAGATCTGTGTGTGGGGTTGGGGGTACTCTTCCTGGTATTTGTTCAACAAGCAGTAAGTACATAGTCATGCAACCTCCCCACAGGTCAAGGCTGGAGTTTGCGAACTGTTGTCCCCTGTAGCATAATCTTGACATTTGGAGAAATGGGTATGAGAATGGTCAATTTCTCTCTGTTACTACAAATAGCTCAGAGCAGAAGGTCATCCACATTGTCTGCTAATGGTACTGTCCTCCTTCCCCGGATTTCCTCTCAACCTGAGTTAGATGTTTCACCCTCTGTTCTCCCACAATGTTTAGGTTAGAATGCTATTTCACTTACTATGTTACCAAGCAGATGGGATTTGGCTGCCTGCCGCCAAACACAGGCATAAAATAAAGATTAGTGGGGAAGGAAAAAGTGTTTATTAAAATGTTACCCAACTTGGCGGAGCAGAAGACTCCCCAACTCCAGGCCAATCTCTTCCACAGAACACAGAAAAAGTCCAGCTCCCCCTGGACCAGAGACAGTGTCCAGAAACTCCATTCCATCCTTATCTGTCCTCCTGGAGCCCAAGGCTGCCACGCAGATGGCTCTCTGGCTTCAGGCTCCCAGCCTGCTGTGCGCACTCCTGGGGCCAGTGATGCCACCTTCGTAACATCTTCCCTCCACAAGGCCTACCGACCTTGCTGCTGCTAGTGTAAGGACTCTTTCCATGGGGCCCAGCACCCAAGGCAGCTTCAGCCTTGGAGACCAGCAAGCACTCCAGCCCGCATGTCTGTGCACTGATCTCAGAGGCAGAGAATGATGAGGCCCAGGAACTTCTATGCTGCGTGTAGCCGTGGTGTCCCTCAGGCCGCTGTGGGGGCACATGTCCCCTGGGCAGAGCCCAGGGAATGGGACTTGGCTTTGGCATGAGCTGGTCCCTCGACTGGTTGAGGAAAGGGAGGGGAGGGGAAAAGGGGTGAGTCTCTACCTGCCTCCATTTTAATCTCCATCCACAAAATTCCTTGTGCTCCCCGTGCTCCCAAAGTGTCCCACTTTCTAGCCAATGCCATGGGCTAGACTAGCTGGTCGGTCAGCACCTCCAGTGCTGCCTGTTCCCCTCTACGGTATACGTGTTGCTGTGACCTCTCCAGCCTGTGCGCACTCTGTCAAGCTTCCTTGTGCTGTGTCACACGTGTACTGCTCAGTTGCTGGGGCAACGTGAAGCTGTGATGCTGGTTTGTTTACCCTTTACTGGGGGGAGGGGGGTATGGAAATCTATCACACCTCAGGCTGCAGTTTCAGTCCCCACAGCTCTCTTGCCTCTTTCGCAGGCAGCCTCAGGGTCCCTCCCCTCTCCCCAGCGGGCTCACCAGATCCCCTTGTACTGATTACACCATGAACTTGCCTCCAGGCACACAAAATGGCCCATTTAGGACTGGGATACACATCCAGTTGATCTAGTTCCAGGACACTACTTGCTAATTTACTACCATGCTTTCAAGCTCGTTGTCTGATGTGTTAGGCGCAGGGATTACAGTATGAAGACAACCATTGACTTCACTGTGGGATTCTAAAGCAGGGTAACGGAAGATACAGTTTGAGTAATGGAGATGTAGGTCCAGCATGCTCGGTTTCAAGTCCTGGCACTAGCATGTACAGTATAACTTTGAGTATTTTAATCTTCCTGTCCTCAGTTTCCTTATTAGTAAACTAGGGTCATAATAATATCTGACTCACAGGTTTCTTGTAAGAATTGCATGAATTTAGAAGAGTGTCTGGCATTTTTTAAAGTGTAAAACAGAGTTTAGATATTACTGTTGCAGTGGTGGATAGTTTTGTAATTATTAAGTTGTAAGAATAATAACAATAGCTATTACTATTATCCCTACCCTCAAGAGACAGGCATCAGACCGTAGATGGCCTCACAGATAGTTGCACAATGATAAGCCGTGATTAAATGCTAAGCAGGTGTAGTAGAGTCTCCGGAAAAACAGAACCTGAACCAATAGCACGTATTTGCTCATCAGAGGAATTGGCTCACAAGGTTAGGGAGGCTGAAACGTCTCACGGTCTGCTGCTGACTCAGGAGAGCTGATGGTGCAGTTCCAGGGCAAGTCTGAGTTTGAGTCTAACAAACAAGAATGCCAGAGGGGAAGTTTCTGTCTAAGTCTGAGTCTCGAGTCAGGAGAAGACCAATGTCCCAGCTCGGTGACAGTCAGGCAGAGAAAGTAAACTCTCCCTTACTCAGCCTTTTTATTCAGACCAGCAGTGGATTCGATGAGGCCCACCCACACTGGAGAGGGCACTCTGTTTTAATCAGTCTACGATTCAAATGTTAGTGTCATCCAGAAACTCTCACAAACACACTCACAATAGGGCTTAACCAATGTCAGTAACACCTGTAGCCCAGACAAGTTGAGACATAAAAGTAACCATCTCAAGTCCCTTGTCAACTCGGAACCCATTCGTACCTCTTTAAACCATACTTGAGCTCTAAATAATGACAGTAACACAGTCCTGATTCTGCAGAACATGATATAATTTCTCAATACTATGCTATAAAATCAATGCATCTTATGTTACACAATAAAAAATAAGAGAAGAAAGAAAAAATGGTATGTGCTTAGTATATACATGTACATACACACATTCATAAAAAGGAAAGGAAGAAATATTCCCAGCAATTATAGTCCTTGTTTCTGTAACTGCTCATGGGTTCAGAGCAAATACTAATACCTACCTTGTTCTACTATCCATTCTGCGTTATCTTTACTTTCAGCAAGTAACTCAGCTGGTTGTGGTCATTTACTTGGTAGAGTGACCCAAATTTTCAGTCCTGAAATGTCTGAGCCAGCAGTAGTCCCGACTGGATTGGGTTGTTGAAGTCATTTATTGGCTTAATCACAAGGCATGGTAACACTAAGAGACACCCCAAGGGATCTCTTGTAACACCCCTGGTAGTACAGGCTTCCCCCACTATCTGCATATTCTAGGAACCCATGTGTATCAGTGTACCAGCTGATGTTGTGAGAGGCTGTGTTGGGCTTCAGTGAATTTTTTTTGAAGACTCTTCCCACACATATGTCCATTTCAGGATGGGCGATTCATGAGTGCACCTGCCTGCACCACGCTGAGTGTTCAGCACTTTTTGACCAAAAATGGCATGACTCCTGTGCCCCACCCTCCCTATTCACCTGACCTCACCCCAAGAAACATTTTCTTTTGTTTCCCTGGATAAAAAAAGTTCTGAAAGGGAAATGTTTTGCTGACATGGAATAGGTGAAGCAAAAAATTGCAGAAGCACTAAAAGGTATCAAAATCAGTGAGTTCAAAAAATGTTTTGAGCAATGGAAAAAAGTCATGATCGGTGTATTGCATCAGATGGAGAGTGCTTTGAAGGTGACTGAAGTTTAAACATGTAAGAATGAATACGCAAGTTTTTGTAAATAAGTTCTGGGGTTGTTTGGGAACCCTGTCGTACTTTTCCTTACCTCCACGTGCAACAGCAGTCCAACTCTCCTTGAGAGTAAGGATCAGTCGTCCAAGCCAACAGAGTCAGTCCCTTCTTTGCCTGTTGATTCAGAGACATGAGGAATATAAAGTGACCAGGTGACAGTCTTAACTTCCAGTTGAATGGAATCATCATTATTTCACCTAATGGCTACCTTGACCCTCTGAACTCTTGGATTTTTTAAAATTGGGTTCTGTGTTGTGTTAATGTTTGCTGCTGTGTGTTGACCATATGATGGTGGAGGGAGATGGATAAAATCGTCACCACCTGGGGAAACATGTCTGACTGGTTGGGAAGAACACTCTTTACTTCTCTCTTGGGCAGGGAGCAGGATGGCACCTGGGGGCTGGGGCTGGAACAAGGAGAGGAATGGATCCTGAATGGAGAAAGGAGAAGAAGGCTCTAGTCACGGGCTTCAGCCAAGGCCTGGGAAAGCTGGGAGGACCCAAATTGAGAGAGTCAACCGTACTGAGCCATCAAGCCAAGCACTGGAGGGAGAGTCAAAAGCCAGGGTAAAGATCCCTGAATCAGAAGCTGGATCCAACCAAACAGTGGGTATGGATGCCAGAGCAAGTCAAGGGGCTTCACACAATTGCTAGAAAAGTTCCTGTAGTGTTCGTGGTTACTTCCGGTGGGCCAGAGTCTGGCTGCACATTTCCAGGATCCACGGTGAACTGTGATGCTTTAATGTATAGGCTAAAATATAGGGTAGAGAGGAGAAGAAGAATCATCTAATACAATTTCATTTTGGCATTTTTAATTTCTCTATCAGCTATTTATACATTCATTCATTTTTATTAATCCATGCATTTATTTATTCATTCTTTACCAATCCTATAAGGAATGGAGGAAACTTAAAAGTAATGATACAGGAGAAATAGAAGTAGAGAATTATGAAAAAGAAAACATGAATACAAATGGAAAATTCACACAGAGTACAAAGACAAGGAACCGAACCTTGTTTTTATTTCATTCCTCAATATTAAGTGAAAACCCACAAGAAAAATATGATGGAAGCCCATTTTATTATAACTTAATGAGTAATAAGATCAAAGTGAAGACTGACCCGCATCTTTAGGAGCCCAGATGTCTCATTCCGTCTCTCACCCTCCACAACCAATCAGGAGCCCTGGGGCTCAGTTTCCTAAACTGCTTTAGTTTTCCTTCAAAGCAAAACAAAACATATCATCACGTAGTGCAAAGAACCAAAGTAAAGAATCAGAAATCTCTAAGTCGTTCTCTGCCACTTGACCTGGGAAAATTTATTAAACCTTTCAGATCTTCGGTTGTTTCATCTATTAAATGGAGAAAACGTAGACTTTAAACAATATATGTGATGCCTTTAGCTGAACACTCTATGACATTCGAGAATGCATTGAAAATGGTAGCTGTTTAAAAATAAAGTATCGAAACTATAATCTTTAAGTTCTAATGTAGTTCAAGAATTCTGATTCTGTGACTTGACTCATTTATCACGTGAAACTTTAATAGCATTGTCCCTTTATCAGTGTTTGCTAGAATTTATCTCTGAATCACACAAGTGATTGCATTCTTGGTACAACCTCTAGGGAGCTAATGTAAAATAAATACTAACCGATAGCAAAACTGCGTGTAAAAGTTTATAAATCCTTACCAAAAATTGGCTATAGATGAAAAGTGTTACGTTGGTTTCAAGTGAAACTCAGTTTAAGACAAAAACTTAAGCCAAATACTACAGTTCAAAGGAAAAATACATTAGAGCTCTCTAGCTCTTTCCACCATCATCTGCTTTGCAAAACACAATAATAATTCTAACAATGAATTAATTAGAAAGCTATTTTGAACCACAAGAAATTATGACAACAGGGTAGCTTTTCAAATGAATGTCATTGAAGTTTACAGGAAGGAAACCAGAATAGCTTCTCTCGGAGACTTGCGGGCCTGGGGGGAGAGGCGGGGTGTGCTGCTCCTCGAGACGGGTCTGAGAGGGGTCTGCAGTGAACGGCTCTAAGAGCTTCTTGAACGCTGCCAAAGCAATAGAAAAATTAAGGTTGAAATAAAGACAGGATGCACCATGTACTGAAGACCTACTAAGTGATCAAAACTATGTTATGGGCTTCATTTTGTTTTCTTGCTTATCCCTTACAATATCCTGAAACTTCAGTGCTTTTTAATTTAGTAGGAGAGAACCAAGATGACAAGAATTACAAGGATCGAGCAACTGCCCAGGATTCAACTGCTGATAGATAAGAGAGAAACCGTGATTAGAAAATGAGTGTGTCTGGCTGTAAAACATGCTGTTTTCCCTCTGCCAGGCTGAGAGGACGTTTCTCTTGGGAAGCCAGCTGCAGACCTCTTTCTGCTGGGCTTGGCCGCTGCGTACCAGCACCGTGCTAGCTGCCATCTCCATGAGGAGGCTACAGGCATTCGGCTGACCATTCCGGAGAGGACTGTGCATCCGCTCCCCCACCTCCTTAGGGCGTTGCGGAGGTGAGAGAAGCAGTAGTGACAACAGGCTGAGGTGGGGTGCAGGGGTTCCTGCAGACGGTGTCCTATCACTCCTTTTCCTCACTTTCTCTGCAGAACGGGCGGAGGTGACTGACAATAACAATGCTAACACTGTCTTACACACACACTATTTTTATCATTCATAGATAACTTCAATGTATATGGAATATACACGTACATTACTACATGTGTGGGTATACACACACGTTATTGAAACTTTATGGCCATAACTGGTGATTGCAAAGAGGATGCTAAAGCAGAGGGCCCTGAAGCACTAGCAAGAGACAGACACAAGCACAAACCCAGGTCTCCTGCCTACTTTCTATTACAACCCCAAGGCTCTCTGTCTCTTTTAACATAATTTGCCAGTTTCACAGGGGAATTGCAAAGCTCCCTTCCTATTTGAAACTAAGATCCTTTACTTCCTCCGACAAAGTTTCTATATACAAAACATAATGGCATAATAATGAGCTCCCCTGACTAAATCAACCTTCTATGCATACCCTCAAATACTACCTTCCCTTTGCTCCCTGTGGTGTCTAAAGCAAAGATCAACAGGAACAGTGGGAGGTTGTGAGAGCATATCAATGGGAAGTTCAAAATGACTGAATAACATACGAATAAACCCTGACACGTGGTGAAATCTCGGTTTAGAAATACTACCTTTTTGGGAGCGCCCTCAGGGTGGAGAGAAGTGGCCCTGTTACTTGAGAAGCAGATCTGGAACTATGAGCAAGCTCTCCCTGTTAGTTTCTTGTCTTCCAGCGTGTGTGAGCTTGCTAAAACAGTCCTCGGCCGATTGAATGAGTACCCCTGAACAAAACACGTAGACGGCATCCTGACGAGGTAGGAGATGCTGAGGATTTTTTGAGATGGAGCTTCTCTATTTCATGCTAATTTTATTTGCTCATCGTCGGTGTCTTGAGAGCAGGGTGAGGTCCTCGTGGCAGATGGAACTGACATGTGCCAGCAGTTTGGTGTGCGAAACATTTCTATCCACCTTGCACTTGCTGACAACAGATGAGAAACAGTGCTGTGTGAATGTAATAGAAAATCCCTTTTGGGGCTCCTGATGAATCATGTAGCAAAACCATGCAATTTGGGGATAATGATTTATTCATTTTTATTTCTTTATTGAAGAACATCAAAAGCTAAAAAAAATGGAAGACCAAACCCGTTCATCACAGATATTCAAAATCATAGAAGGAGAGAAAAGAAAACATCTATGGCAATGATTCTGAACTAATACTGAAACTGAAACATTACTTGATCTCAAATTACTTCTTTGAAATCAACTTGGGAAATGACATAACCATATTTAATTCCTCTGAGAAGAATTGTTCAGTTCCAACCATCTGCTAAATTAAGCAGCAGTGATTATAATGAACATTTACAACAGACCTGATACAAATGGGGATAATAACTTTATGTATAAAGCAAAGTCCTGCGAGGCTGTTACATTCGCAAAGATGAAGCTCAAAATTAGGAGAAGAGGTTTTTCAGAGTACTGGAACTCTAGGGGTGGCGAAGGTCAAAGTACAACATCACATTTGCTTCCACTCTTTATTTCATTTTAGGAAAAATGATCACCAAATGCTATCCAAAGACCAGTTTTCCAGATTTTTCTTTTACTTTGTCTCATCAGACTACTAGTTTTTTTCTATTTTCTTGTGGTAATGTAGAATTTGTTTCTTAATTCTTTACTGCCCCCTTCTCTGTACAGGAGAAAGAATCTTCAGCATAGCTTCAGACAAATATAAGAGGACGTGCCAGATTAAATGGACCGATCTCCTAAGTACCAGTCACCCCGAGAGATGTGTTACTAATTAGCTTGGCAATGTTCTTTGGTCCTTGAACGGATGTTCACTGTTTCTGCAGTTTTCCGGTAGTGTTCATAGATGACCTTAGGTCCCCACATATTTTCCGTGGGGCTGGTTGCCGCAGACTAGTATTACTGAGGTAAAACAACAACAATAATGATGATGATGATGACTTGTTGCCCTTGCCTGCTGTGGGATGTTCTCTGTGTCCATTCTCCAACCAGGGAAACTTTGTTCAGAGCACAAAGTCAGATTATTAAATATTAGAAGGGAATCCTCATCAACAAACTAAAAAATGTATTTCCATGTAGCCCCAAGTTCACAGAAAATAAAATGGCTTAGAAGTTCGCTTTCGTACGAATGCCAACAAAGCTAATGTGGTAACGGCCCTCAGGCAGCAATTGATGTTTCAGATATCTCAGGGACATGGTTCTCATTGCGTCTCTGTCCCACTGACAGAATGTGAAAGCCTGGTTACAGGGTAGCCTTCCTCCCCTGCCTTGTGCACACACCGCCACTGCGCGGTATTATTTGCGAGCCTCCACCAGAGTCTCACTCATGAAACGTCCTAACTGCACCTAACGGTCTACGGACCGAAGAGGTCAGGAAATTGATTAAAACCACTAATTATTGTAATTGTGTTCAGAGATGTGATTTACAGGGCAGATCCCAGTGAAAACACAAATAATTTCCTCCAGCGACATGCTCACATCATAATTGAGTGGAATTAGAGCTTTTAAGATATAGAATGCAAATAATATTCTGTTTAAGAATCCTAGTGAATTTAATTAGTGCAGAGCTGCTAGATGGCCTGCCTCCCTTTTTATATCACTAACTGTACCTGGTGGAGTTAAAGTGAAGGTTTAACACGGCTTTCTTCCTCTTTCTGGGATAATAATATATGCTCCACGCCATTTTGTAGGGGCATCGGGGTGATTCATTGCAAATACTCCTGTACTTTGTGAGACCCGAAGACCTATGAGAAAGTCTCTGCCCATCACCCATCCATCCATCCATCCATCCACCCACTAAACATTTATTCATTCAACAAATACTGTATTTCTTAGATCACTACCATGTTCCAGGCACACAGTGAGCAAGAAAGATAGTTTCTTCCCTCCCATGGCTTATGTAAAAATAGAAAGGACAGACTATTAAAAAGAGTGATTGATCCAGTACTTTTGACAGACACTCTGTTAGATTCAGCAAAGAGGCAAACATTTCAATTGAATGTCTCTCCTAGTGACGTAGTATCCTAGACACATGACCTCCTAGATTTCCTAGAGGTTTCCACATTCCAGTAGAAACTCTGAGGACAAGTTTCTAGACCCGCAAGACTCCATGGGCTGGTCCAGTGTGTGTCTCTGTGCTAAGCAGGGGGGACTTAGAGAATGGGAAGGAGAGGCAAGAAGAGGGAGGTGCTTGTTGAAAATGCTTTCAGTGTGCCAAAGCTGCGCAAATGACCATTCTTTTTGTGGAAAGGGATAGTGTTCCTCACATGACAAATGTTAAATTGAATACAGTTCTGCTTGTTTAAATGGCACCTTAGGGATTGCTACTTTTACTTTCAGGGAGGCTCCATAGAGACAAAATGAATGCACTCCAGCTGGAGAAGAGGATATCAGTGAAGTGCTGATCCTGGACCTCCCTTGTATCCTTAGCAGCAACAGCCATCTGGGGTTTTTGCTTCTTCCCTGGGGCATTGCCAGGAATTGCTGTAGGGCCCCCAGAAGACCATTTCCTCCTCAGTTTGGGGGTTCTCGCCCTGTGGTTAGAAATGCTGCTCTGGAAGACAGCAATAAATTTGCAAGTAAATAATCACCTTCAATCTACTTCAATGTTTATAGACTAAAATTTGTCTTTCTGTCTCACCTTTCCCAATAGTTGGCCCATGCTGAACTTGTTCTTCAATTTTGAGGTAGTATTTGATCTATCTTAAAAAAGAACCAGGTTCACAGCTGAGCAGATCTTCTGGAAATGAATGCATTTGATGAATTATTTATTGAAACTCTTGGGGATATAACTGCAACGTTGACAATAACTTTAGTTTTGAGTGAATTATGGGGTCCAGGATATTGGCCCCAAGGAATATCTTAGGAGGAAGGGAGTGTAACATATTTTACAACAGCACTGAGGGAAGAGCAAGAGAAGCGAGAGAGGTGGTAGGTTTAAAGAGCTGCCTCCTCAGACCGTGTATGTTTTCATCATCTGTGAAAGGATTATATTCAAAAGTGATATTCCAGCAGTCAAATAATAAACAGAATAATTGAAAAACTAGTTGACTATGAAAATGCAGTCAATTCAGTGACTTAGAATCAGGTAGACAAAATAACCCATTTTGACTAAAATCAATTTGGAAGAGGAGAGATATTTCTAGATGTCTTTATTCAGTTTTGCACATATTATAATGTAAACAAGTATTTTCTTAGATGTAAATAACTTGTGACAACTGCTAAGGTACAGAACACAATGAAAACAGATTATTTGTATTAAAAGGCACAGATTATTTGCAATGCTTGACCTCTCTTTTCTTTAGATCTGCCCTAATGTAAACATCTAACATAAATTACATTTCTGCATTTTAGTTGACACAAATATCATATACCTATGATTTCCAGCTCTGCCACCTCACAGGGAACTGTGAAAATATTTTACTCATCTCGTCTTTTTGTGACCCGGTGACAAAATAGTCAAGCGTTTGCCTGGTAGGTCAGTGATAAGGTTAACTGGTCTTTATTTCCATGACTTTGCCCCGACCCCCTCTGGGATAAACCCATACCTCCTCACAAGGGCTTGTAAATGCAGAGCTCTCGACGGACACATCACCTCCTACCATCTCTTCTCTGATTGCCCCAGTGATGTCTCCTGTCCAGCAAATGTCTACTATTTGTTTCCAGGTCTGGCTGGTCCTGCTTGTGGCTCACAGTATATTGTGTCCTTTTCTTGTTCGGCCCTGCACCAACTATGACGCCAGATGTGGGAAATGGGCTTAACGTCAACACAAACCACAGGTACTTACCACGGGCCAGAAGGCCTCTCGGCTTCATGCTCTCAGCATCTGACATCTGTGGTAACATGACTCTCAGTTTATTATTTTTTAGGTTTCATGCTTCTTGCCCTGGATCTCCATAGGTCTCCTGGGGTTGGGAGCAGGTCTGGAGGGTCCAGCACACCCTACCTAGCACCACTCACAAATATTTCTTTGACACGTTCAAACTTCAGTGACTGTTTCTTGAACACGTAACTGCTAGGCATTGTGCTGGGTGCTGGAAGGAGAGTTTGGACAACGCAGACACAGTTTCCGCTCCAAGGGCTCTACTGAGGGCAATAGATACAAATCAACCAATTAATCGATCGATTAATTATTTTTAAAGATAGATGTTGAAGAAATAATTACAAACGTAGAGCTTGTTGCAAAATGGGAAGTAAAGAGTGCTATGGCAAGGTAAGGTGAGGGAAAATTAAACAACCTCAGAGGGTCAGGGAAAGATTCCTGAGACAGTAACATCTAAACTAAGATCTGACAGATGAGACGGAATTAAAAATAAGTAAACAGCTCTGAGAGAAACTGGGGGGAAAGTAATGGTGCCCCAGGAAAGGGAAAGGGTGTGAAGATGCTTTGTCCCAGAGAGCAAACCCCACCTGAGCAGGTCAGACAAGAGTCGTGTGCTTTCTTCAGTGAGGCTGGACACGCCGATGAAAACCAGGTCAAGGGGGGCCTTATAAGTCACAGTAGGAGGCTCATATTTGATTCTAAAAAATGAGAAACTACTGAAAGCTTTATTAAAATATTTTAAATTGCTAAATATTCTTAAAGTACAAAATAACATTAAAATAAGGCATTAGACCTCCATAGTCATCATTAAGCCTAATTTGCTTCACAGATTTTGAAGAAATAAAATGTTTCATTTCAGCTAAAATCCCAGACCCACATCCTTCTTCCTCTCTACCTCCCTCCCTCCCACCCTTCATCCCCCCCCACCCCCCGCCCCAGATAACCACCATCCTAATTTGGAATACATCATTCCTATGCGATGATGAAGTATCTAGTGAAGCTTAAAACATGCAATCCCCAGGACCTTGCGATTTATTTTCTAGGTATCTATTTTAAAGAAACTCATACATATGCGCAAGAAACATTTTCAAGAAACTTAATAGTATCATTGTTTATCACAATGAAAAAGTAGTACTAATAAAATAGTCCTCAGTACAGGGATGAATAAAGAAACCCTGGTTTTGTCATAAAATGGAACCTCATTTATCAGTTGAAAATAATACCTTGGATTTTGAGTTGATGAGGATAACATTAAAAAATAATATGTTTAGTTGAAAAGGCTAGTTCCAAAGGAATATATAGTATATATTTCATACTATATTTCATGTATAAAAATTAAAAATATAAAAGTATCTATTATTTATGGAAGTTAATATATGTAATAAAATATAAAAACATTGAAGACTTCGAAGCATGGAGATATGCAGTGGAAATTGTGTTTTAAAAGCTCAGTCTGGATACAGTTTTGAGCGTACAATCACAAGGGTAGACTAGTGATGAAGCTATCACAGTACAGTAGTTGAACAATGATTGGAACTTCAATTAGAGAGGAAAGTAGGTGGACTTTAGAGCTATTTGGAAAGTGGGATTTTTAGGATAGGGAGTTTGGCTGTGAGGGTGTGAGGGGTGGAAAAATCTCAAGTGACTTTCAAGTTTCTGGCTTGAGTAACTTGATCCCTTGTGCTTCATATGGTGCTCTTTTTTTTTTTTTAAGATTTTATTTATTTATTTTTAGAGAAGGGAAGGGAGGGAGAAAGAGAGGGAGAGAAATATCAATGCGTGGTTGCCTCTTGCGTGCCCCTTACTGGGGACCTGGCCTGCAACCCAGGCATGTGCCCTGACTGGGAATGAACCAGCAACCCTTTGGTTCATAGGCTGGGGCTCAATCCACTGAGCCACATCAGCCATGGCGTATACTGTGTTCTTTATTGTGCTTTACTGATGACAGGGGTGAGGATTGTGTGACAACGTTGGTAATAGGTGGAGACAATTAACATGATTTTTGAAAAAATTAATTTGGGTTGCTTTCTCCAACTACAGAAGTCAGGGATATATGAAAAATAGGTCTAATGGTTAATAGAGAATTTAAAATTAAGATAATTAGAACCAACATGCGCAATATTTACAGAAAGCTTGCAAGATCAGTATTGATTTCAATCCAAAACAACCTCTTTCAATTTAAAAAAGTATGAATTTCTATAGACTCAAGGAAGAGGAGTGGTCGTATTAACTTTTGCTTCCTTTTAATTGTCTAATGTTTTTAATCATACTTAACCCACAGTAATGTACACAATTATAATAAATGTTAGGGCATTTTACACATTAAAAATAAAACTAAGCTAGTTTGAGAGTCATCATCATATACTGTAGGAGATAATTCAATTTGCAAGAGGAGGTAAAATTGAATAGAGAGAGTACACAGGCAAAGAAGGCAAGGCCTAGGACAAAGTCCTGGTGGGCACTAAAACAGCACCGTCAGTGGGACTGAGCAAGAGAGTCCATGGAAATAGAAAAAGCCGTAGGCAGGGGGAGTATATGAAGTCACTGGAGCCAAGGAAACAAATTATTTCCAAAAAAGGGACTGGCTGTCAGGTTTGAACACTGATGATACTCCAAGCAAGAGAAGGAATGAAAAGTATCTGTTAGATTTTGCTGTGTAGAAGGCACTAGTAATATAAAAGTGAGCATTTTTCAGAAGAATACTTAGGCTGAAATCCACTTGGGGTGGGTTAAGAAGTAAACAAAGGAGTAGAAATGGAGAAAAGATGTACAGTTATCTTGTTTGAGTTTTTTGTCTGGGAAGTAAAGGGCAAAAAAGAACAGGTAAGAGCCAGAAGACTAGGGAGCTACGGTAAAAGAAATAATTTTATTGTTTTTAGTATATTTGTTTCTTTAAGATGAGACAATTCAAACATGTTTAAGTGCTGCTGGGAAGAATTCAGTAATGAGGAAGAGGCTGAAGATAGAGGAAAAAGAGATCGGTGAGTTTCAAAAAGAGAAGGTAAAATCCAAAACATTCAACCGTGATTTATGGTTGAATTAACTGATAAATGAATAGGAAGAAGGATGTAATTTCTCCTGAAACAACACTTAAGGGTAAAAGGATGGCTGTGGATGTCAGTAGGTTTCCTGTTTTTCGTAGTGGGAAGTTGAGGGTTTTCATATGCGATTGCTCCTACTGTCTCTCTGTGGTGGGAGGTGAAACTGCCTGTGGATTTAGAGGGTTTAGGAGAGTGGAGTTTGCAATAGTAGTTATGGAGGATTGGAAGGAATTCTGCACAAGGAAACATAAGATTCCTGTCACTACTTAGTTCCAAATGGAGGTTGGAGATTTTGAATTTATGGTGGTGCTGATCTCCTTGGTCCACACTTGTGTATCCACATTCTATTCCCTTTAGGTTGATTTTTTCACAACAGTCTCCCAATTTTCTTGGTATAGATTATCCTTCCAGATGTGCCAGAGATGTCTGACTTCACAGTCAGTATAAAGTAAAGGTCAGCTTCAGGGAGCCTATGCTGTTTTCTTAAGTAACGTCTGCATAGTTGAAAAAAATCCAATCCGATGGCAATTATTTTAAAGCTTAGCCATCTCTAGATGTGTCCAGAGCATCCATGGACTTCCAATTTTGTTATGTCGTTAAGCACCGAAGGAAGAATTTTAAAGATGTGAGGCTGAAGAGTCCCACTTATCATGAACCGATCCGATAGTCTGTTACACAAATTTCATCACACTTGTGCTGGAAATGAGGGTCTAGTTGTGTGCTTCTTGAGTGTGGCAATGTTTGTATTGCACACATTTTTATTGTTGTTGCTATTTAGGCACAGCCTTAATATGGGACATTGTAAAAGGTACTTAGAAGTCTGAGAACACTGAGGAGTGAGTATTCTCTTCTGGGCCCTGTGGTCTGATTGACTCAGCAGCATGCTGACACACACTTCCACACACTCAACAGAACCAGTGTTTGCTTTTTAAAGGTGACTTCATCTTCCATTATAGATGTCTGCACTCTGAGTCCTGGTGAGCGAATTCCTTGGAAACCAAAGAACATTTAGTCATTCGGAGTGTATGTGGGTGTTTTCTTCTTTAATGTATAAAGACTTTTGAGTGAGTAAATTAAAAAGTGGTGTGTTAGGATTCCACATTTTGTTAATTTTGAGAATTTATCTTATAAGCAAGTTTATAATTTAAACAGTGTTTGTGATCTTCTGTGAAACTTTTAGTTATTTTTATGGCATGCAAAGTAGTTGAACCATTTTTACCGCATTTCAATCAGAATGATATGGAGTAGTAGAATGGTCACCAGTTGTGGAGTAAGAAACCTTGGGTGCTGGTTCTAACTCAGATTCTAACAACTATTACCTTGAGTAACTCTTTGCCTGGACTCAAGTTTCCTGACTTACAAAAAGAGGAGTTTTATTAGGTGATCTTAAAATATTTTTCAGATATTAATCTCAATTTTAGGAATTGATGTAGTTGTTTGGTAGCATGTAAAAAGACTAAATATTGTTAAGGACATTAATTATTACATGGTGCAATTTAAAATCTGCACACTGAAGTCTGGGTTTAAGTTTACGGCATTCATTCATTTATATATACTTTTATATAATAATAAGCATCAGAAATTTGAGGAACAGCAATGAACAAGAATTGTACCAGTCCTCAGCTGGTTCACATTGTAGCAAGGAAGACGGATATGTCAGCTGATTATTGGAATAAATATGGTAAGTGATCTTGTAATAATACTTACATCTCAACCTTCTTTTCTTAGTATGTCCAGCATTTCAAACCTCACACATCTCAGATTCAATAGTTGACTTTCCAGGGGTGTCCACCCTGCAGCCCAGAATGGCTATGAATGCAGCCCAACACAAAAGTCATAAATTTACTTAAAACATTATAAGAATTTTTTGTGATTACATGTCACAGTGCATTCAATGTGTGGCCAGAGACAATTCTTCTTCCAGTGTGGCCCAGAGACACCAAAGGTTTGGACACCCCTGCTACATGCTTCTTTCAAAACCTATTTCTCCTAATTTTTATAAATTATACCACATTAATTTATTTTCTCAAGTAGAAATCTAGAGTTTTGCCTGATTTTTGCTTCTTCTCCATTATATCAAGATACATCTAACTCATCAGCAAATCCTGATCAAATGACATTCTGAACTTTCGATTCCTATGGCTACCAGTCTAGTCCAAGCCACCATCATACCCTATTGGACCCGTGTAAGAACCTCTTTGCTGCTCTTTCTACTGTCATTCTTACCCCATGCCAACATATTCCCAAGGGCAACGTATAAATTCAGTTACGGCACCTTTATTCACGGAGCCTCCATCAACTTTCTATTGTATCTCAAATGAAATCCAAATACTGGCATGTTCTGTCCCTCCCTGTATCTCTAGTTTCATTGTGACACTTTCCCTCTTCACCATAAAGCTTCCACAATGCTGGGGCTACTTCTCATTCTTAGGGTTTCAATTCAGACCCATTTCTCAGAGATGACTTCTCTTACCATCTAAACAGATCTCATATCCTCAACATTTTTTCTATTTCATTACTCTGTTTTTTCCATTACCACATTTACCACAACTTCTAATTTCATTGTTTTTATTCCCTTATGTATCGTTTGGTCACTAGAATAACATCTCCATTAGGGCAAGGAATTTGCCACTTTTATTCACTTGGATTCTGGCATTGTCCTTATTGCTTAGTTCATTAGATACTACTTGAAAAAAAATAGCCTGATATGAAAGGCTAATATAAAAGGCATAATATGACTTTCTCTAACTTGCAACCTGAACATATTGAGGAAATGGAAATAAAAGGCATTCCTTGAGACTTCTTATCAATGATGTATCTAAGACAGTTACCAATTATGTAAAGATTGGTATGATTAAAATAATAATTTATAATTTGTAGTGCCATCACATTCATTCTTCTTTAAAACCATAAATCTATGAAGAACCACAAAAAGAAACATTTTTAATTGGACTGAGTTTAATTCTATTGCAGTACTTACTAATAAAGTAAGTTGTGGAAGAGTTTAATAAGCAATACACTTAATGATTGTGTAACAATTTTTCACACCATTCACCTTTTACGCTTGTAATCTTGAAAAGGTAAACCACAATGAAAAGTTGCTCCTTCTGATTAATTTGTCACTCTTAAAAGACTAAGTACTAATGTGCTGGTAAATGACCATCAGTTTTGGAGTGAAATAATTTACTTTTCGTCTTCTCTATTACAGTGTGATCTTATTTATTTTTACATAAGATCTAACTCCACATCATAATGATAAATCTTATGTTTATAAATAATTGGTAAAGAAAACAAAGGTGGTATAAAAATAATTTAAATTATTTTTCATGATATAGCCATTTGCAATTAATAAAAACTTGTGGCTGAACAAAAGAAATTATTTAAGACCTATGGCTATGGATAGCTTAAATATTGAAGTAATAAAGTGTAGCATATTCTCCATAGTGAATATATAGTAAGCTACTTAGACTCTGTTAATACAGAGGTGCCTCTTTGTGTGTGTGTTATTCTCACTTGCCGGAATATTTATGGTTCTCCTGTGTAGACGCCCTGCATCTCTAGCATTCTTAATATATGACACAGTCTATCACATCATAGGTTCTGATTAAATTCTGTTGACCTGGAATGAGATATTTCGCCAAGTTACTGTTAAGTCCTATAGTGCTTATAATCTATGCCATATGAAATATCAAAACAGATCTGAATCCTATTTTGTAATTATAAAACTAAGATAATCACTAACATCTTTAGTTATTTGCAGTTAAATTTTATTAAGTTTTTGGATACGTAAATACATGCAAATGATGTAAAGTCAAAAGTACAAAAGAGACAGTGAAAAACAAGTTTCTGTCTCACATTTTCCCCCAGCTACTCTGGTCCTCTCTCGAGGGATTTCTGTTATCGCAAGTTTTTTTGCATATCTTTAGAAGATGTTCTACAGAATTCAGGTGAGCATGTGTATTCTTTTTGTTTATACAGATAGGAGATGTTGCTTTTATCATATTTCAATATTTCTTATATCTATAATCTTACATAGAGTTCCCTAATTCTTTCTAAGACTGCATAGTGTCCCATTGAATGAAATGCCACATTGTGTTAACAAATCCTGTATTAATAGACGTATCAGTGGTTTTCAATATTTCATTGTAAAATTGCTTATCTTAGCCCATTTCACCTTCTGTAACAAAATACTGCAGACTGGGTAGCTTATAACAAAAGAAATTTATTTCTCAAAATTTTGGAAGCTAGAGGTCTGAGATCTAAAATGTTTTTATTGTTTCAACATTATAGTGTTCTATATTCACTGAATAGATGTTGGAGAGTAGAGAAGAAATACATTTTTCTTTAAATCTCACTTTTAGGGGAATATAACCACAATTAAAATCTTGGCATATTCTATTTCCTTTTAGCCTTTTCTCTAGGTATATTTTAGTTTGTTCAAGCCATACAATAATATAAAATTTTGTTGTTTTTTATTTAATGTTAAATATTGTCACAGTGCTTTTTAATAACTCCAAACTGTTCTGTCACAGTTGTATCATAATTTGCTTACTGTCTTCTCATTTTTAAATACCTGGATTATTTCTACTCTATGTTAATACAAGCCACACTGTGATTAATATCTTGTAGTGTGTATCCTTGTCTGAAGTTTTTTTTCCATTGGTTAAAATTACTAGACCTCATGATAGGGATAATTTTATGCACTTTGATATGTTGACATAGCATTTAAAACTTCAACAACTTTTAATAATAGCTAAATTTACTATGAGTACTTCAGGCATATTTCCTTACTACCCTTTTTTGGTAGGTATTATTATTATTCATCCTTTAACATCCCATGCATTGGAGAGCTCAAATAATGCGGCCAAGGTCACACAGCTAGTTTGTTCTAGAACCAGTTGTCATGCATAGATTTTTCTGACTATAAGGATATATTGAGTTTGCCTACAAGTTCTTTTGGTTTTTCCCATAAGATGGCTATGGTAGCACTTAGTTGTCTTTAACTTTATTCAAAACAATTTTGTTAGATTGTATTGTGACAGTGGTCATATCAGTGTGTACTAAGAAATACTTAGAAAAATTGGTGAATTTTTGTGTAGCCATTTTAATATTGAAGATGGAAGAAAATATGCAATAGTTTTGGCATATGATGCTTTATTATTTCAAGAAAGGTAAAGACACAACTGAAATGCAAAAAAAATAAAAAGATTTGTGCAGTGTTTTCAGAGGGTGCTATGACACACTGAATGTGTCAAAAGTGGTTTGTGAAGTTTCGTGCTGGAGATTTCTTGCTGGGTGATCCTCCACAGTTGGGTAGACCAGTTGAAGTTGATAGCGACCAAATCAAGACAGTAATTGAGAACTATCAATATTATACAATGCAGGAGATAGCCAACATGTTCAGAATATCCAAATCAATAAAGTTGTTGGTGAAAGTCAAAAATGTCCCTTTTATTTTATGGAAAAATCATACAGACTTAGTGGCCAATCCGTACTATCTGAATCAGTTTATTTGGCTTTCATAACAAAATACCACAGATTGGGTGACTTGAACAACAGAAATTTATTTTCTCACAGTTTTGGAGTCTGGAAGTCCAAGATCAAGTGTTGGCAGGTTTGGCTTCTTCTGAGGCTTGTCTCCTTGGCTCACGGATGGGGCTTTCTCTCTGGGTCCACACAGGTTCTTTCCTCTGTGCATGCACGTGTTCTAATCTGCTCTTGTAGAACACGATGTAGCGTTGGCTGGTGTGGCTCAGGGGACTGAGCTCTGGCCTGCACACAAAAAGGTCACTGGTTTGATTCCTGGTTGGGGCATGTGCCTGGGTTGTGGGCCAGGTCCCCAGGTGGGAGCAGGCAGACGCAGCCAATTGATGTTTTTCTCACACATCAATGTTCCTTTTTCTTTTTCTCTCTCCCTTCCCCTCTCTCTAAAAATAAATAAAATCTTAAAAAAAGAAAGAACACAATTACATTGAATTAGGGACCACTCATAAGACCTCATTTTCCTTTACCTACCTGTTTAAAGGCGTATCTGAGAATACAGTCACATTTTGAGATACTGGGGGTTCGGACTTCAACACATGGACTTTGGAGGAACATATTGCAGCCATAACACCATCCTATAATAATATTCCCCTAAAGGGATTATCTACATTACACTCACTTGTGGAATGTCATTTCTTTTACAATGCAGAATAAAAGGAAGTACCCTTTTTTAACTCAAAAAGGTTTTTGTTTTAATTTTTCTGGAACTTCTAGACAAAACAATTTGATAAAAAACAACAACAGAAAGTATAGCAAAAAGGAGAAAACAAAATTATTAAAATCTGTAGATAATATGACTCTACAACTAGAGCTAACTACCCCTTATGCTGAATTAGCTGAAAATCTCTTAAAATTTAAAGGTATTCTTCAAGGTCATGGATATATATTAAATATTCAAAACAAGTAATTTTTCTACTACTAATTAAAATTGTTCACAGTAATTTTCCTGTAAAATTTTTATTATGAAATATGTCATATATGCATAGACATGTATAAACCTGTACAAATAGTTTATTATTTTTTTTTTTGTAAAAATAATTTAAAGGATAACAAAAGACAAGCCCAGGTACAGTCTATGCCAGCTTAGGAAAAGGAATGAACACCGCTCCCTGAAACCTGTGTGTCCTTCCCTCCTCCAAATACAACCATGATGTCGATACATTTACCACTCCTTGCTTCTGTAAAAGCAGTTTTCTCCTATCTGTGTGCATCTCTAAGTCCTATAGTCCTGTTTTGTTTTGGAAATTTATATATGAAATAGATCTGCACATGCTGTTCTGTGAGCATTTTTTACTTGACATGTAGTTTGAGATTCCTCTGTGATGTTTTGTGTAATGGTAGCATATTCGTTTCGATTGCAGTCTAGTATTTTATAATATGAAAATACCTCAGTTTATTTATCTATTTTCCTGTCTAAGATGGTTCAGAATTGCCAATTTCTTTGTATAAATAAGCCTGCTATCTGTCAATGTTTGTTTTTCTTGGGATGCATGTTCAAGGGTATTTTAGGGCAGCAGCTTTCAAAGTGTTTTGATTCCAACTCTCCGAAATGAATTAATTTTACATCGTAATGCAGTACACATACAAATGCTCAAATGTGTATGTTCACTGATAGCTAAAACAATGTTTTTTACAAAATAATATTGTATTCAATGCACCCATATTTTCTATTCTACTTTTTTAAAATGCTGGTTGTAGACCCATAAATTGATTTTATGGTTTTGAAATACCTAATTTAAAAGCAGTAAAGAATAATATTGAGTTTTACTCCATATTAACAATATGGAATACTCCATATTATTCTTCGAAAGAAGGATGGCTTTAAATTTCTACTAATATGGTAAAACTTTCTTTAGATGCACTTTAGTCATATCTAGTCTCTTCTCAGCGTGCCTCAGTCTCGCAGGCCTCCGGTCATCTACCCTCAGCTCTCTCATCAGTTCTTCCCGCCTCTTCCCCGTGCAACCCCGCCCCCCTCCGGCTCCCCGTCTCTAGTGTTGTTCTACAGTCAGTGCCTTTCAAAATCTCTTTGTCTGGGTGTCTCTAATTTTTTATTATGTAGAAACACTTAGCCTTAAAATCAATTCACTTTGAAACAGTGTGTTTTATATTAACATAGTTTCCAAAATGTAGGTATTCATCTATTAATGGGTCCTGAAATCAATGTAGTAAGACCTGTGTTTTTTCATTGAAATGTAGTAGATCGGAAAATCAGTTTTGTTTTGCAAAACTTTGCTATGACTATGTATGTGTATACTAGCTTGCAATAATATGTTTTTCGTAGTTTATGTATGTAACAAATGGTCTTTTTCATCACGCTCCCCTTTGTGAAAAAACCTTCTTCATTGTCCTTACAGCGGGTCACACTATTTCCTTGCACAAATGCTCCAGCCTCCTCTCGCTTTATTATTGAAAGCTCCAGGGATGCTGTTATGTGGCCCAGACTTGCCTTGGCGCTCATGCAAGTCCGACTCGTATTAGAATTTCAATGGGTCTGAGTATAACAACTGCCTACTGTAGCTCTTAACTCCACTTAAGTGGGGATCGGATAGTATTTCTTAGGGTTACTTTCTGACAGTGAAATCAGGGAGGATTTTTCTCTCCCAGAAGTCAAACAATATTATGTTACTTCTTACATTTTTCCTGTTAGCTTTGTGGTCTGGTTCTGGGTGAACAGTACCCAGGGGGTCATAGAGATTTCGCTTGCGTCATACTTCATCTCCACATTCAGTGCAGAGCTGAGGCCCCGGGCTGGTTCAGAGGGGCCCTTGGATGGAAATTCATCCTCCTTCCTGGGAACCTCAGTGGTCAAGAAGCCAACTCAAGTCACTGAAGCAGGCCTACATCAGCTGGCTGCGCTATGGTTTCTTGTGATTTTCTTATTCCTTCAGGGTAGACACCTTCCACTTTTCTCCCTGTCCTTTCCAACTTGGCTTTCCTAAACTGGCAGAGCTGTATATGCCCTGGGGAATCCTAAGCTTTTTGGTCACATATGCCAATGTGCCCATACATTGTTCATTCTGACTTGTTCCAGTAATTTCCAATTCTTCAAAATACATTCCACATAACCTTTCAAATCTTGCCACCAAAATCTTTTATTTTTATTTTTATTTTTTAATCTTCACTTGAGGACATATTTTCACTGACTTTAGAGACAAAGGAATGGAGAGAGGAAGGGAGAGAGAGAAACATCAAGGGGAAGAAGAAGCATTGATTGGTTGCCTCCCATATGCACCTGGACTGGGGATCTAACCCGCAACCTGGGGTTACACCCTGACCAGGAATAGAACTTTCAATGTTTGGGTTATTGGATGATGCTCCAACCAACTCAGCCACACTGGCCAGGCACAACATTTTTTTGATTCTGCATAAATGTTTAGGGCAAATCTCTCCAATTTTTACTTGTGCTTAGAAATATAATAACCCATGCAACTCTCCATCTCATCTCAAACTCCTCTGAATAAAGTGCAGTGTTCTTTTATAGACAGAGGTTTGGGGCAGTGAGTCCTCATATAATTTCAATACTGAAATCCTGTAATCTCCTAGGTCGCCTCTGTTACTTGTTTGCCTGTGAGGCTTAATTAAACCAATATAGTACTCAGAGGCATGTTCTCATCATGACTCAGAGGGCAGCATCCCACGTATGTGCATATTTTCAGATTTCAGTGTTTTAGGTTTGTAACATGCTAAATATGAATATTACATACCTGAACTAAATATTTGCACAAGCTCTAATGCTTCTTGTCAGAATTTCAGTGATAAAGATGGCTAAATTATCCTATTAAGTAAATGATAAGAGACATCAAAGGAAAAGTTTTTGAAATGGCAAGGAGGCTAGTGGATAAGTATTTTCAAAACTTACTTGATTACATGCCACACGGCCTCCCGCCAGTTTTTCTCTGCAGGGGTGTCGAATCCTTGGCCCTTGGGCTGCATGGGGTGCAGGGTTGCTATGAGTGTGCCCCAACACAAAATTGCATATTTACTTAAAACCTTTTTATTTTTTCTCATCAGTTTCTTTAGTGTTTGTGTATTTAATGTGTGTCCCAAGAAGACTCTTCTTCCAGTGTGGCCAGAGATGCCAAAAGGTTGGACACCCTTGTGTCTAAGGCACAGGTGGCAAACACAAAGCCGAGGCCCGAATCTGGCCCAGCACCTTGTTTCTACCTGGTGGCAGCACCAAGCTCTCACCTAACTTATATTTATACAGTGCTAAAATTACATTTGGCCCTTTGAAGGCAAATGTGACACTGATGTGGCCCCCTGTGAAAATGAGTTTGAGACCCCTGGTGAGGGATCACTTTCAAGCAGATGAAACATAGCAAGGCTCATATCTTGCTCAGACATTTATCCCTCTTGCCCACTGGTACACTGGAGCCTTCACCTACTGACTCAAGAGAGCCAATTGTATGCATCTATTCCCTTTAGAGAAGTCATGCTAGTGATTACATCATTGTTGACATGGGGCGTGGTGGGAGTATTCACACCACATAAATTGACAAATACATGTTACAAATCAGTGCTCCCCTACCCCCCAACCCCATGCCAAAGATTTACCAGCACACATCTGCTTATCCCTGATCTTTCTTTTCCAGGAAGTAACATAATTTAAGACACATAGTGTCTGGAGAGATTGGGTTAAACTGCAATTTCCAGGCTAGAACTTCACATGGATTCTCTCGGGTTACAGTCATGAGCTGCACAACGGCGCTGGGTGACTGAGGGCTGTGTGCACATGGCAGTGGCCGTGCCATTGAGGTCTGTGTAAGAACGTTTTATGGTGCTGGCAGGATGGAATCTCCTAAGGACCCGTTTCTCAGAATACACCCCCTTCATAAGCAGCGTGGGGCTGTATTTCCTTAGAGTAAGATTTTACAGTGTCGTGTCCTTCTGCCTTTTCAATGGAAACTGCCAGTCTGAACACCGTTTTAACTCTCTCACCTATGAAAACCGAAAATGACTGAGGGGGGTTTTCCACAATCTTAGTCTAAATTTGATATGGTCTCCCCTTCACACATCTTGTTACTTCAGTGCCATTGACTTGTCCTTCACAGTCATTATAGGTATTCAATTTTGACATGATTCTAAGCTGATCTTTCAAATGGAGTTGCAGCTGGTCCTACATTTTAGGGCAAAGAATCTAGACAGAAACCCTCGAGGGTTAAACTGAATGCAGTTAGAGCCGCCTGGTTACCTCCACTCTTGCCTTGGGTTACACAGAGACCAGCCTGCACTTCCAAGGAAACAAACGAATGAGAACACTAAAGGGAATCAAAACATTACACACACATACCTAACGAACTGGGAAAGCACAGATACCTCATGTAGACCTTTACCCAAAGTTTTGAGATTAGCTCAGTGGTTCTCAAGTGAGGGTGATTTTGCCCTCCGGGAGACATGTGGCAATGCTTAGAGACAGTCTCGTTACAGTCAGGGGAAGAACGCCAGTGTCTAGTGGCTAGCACCTGCTGCTAAGCTTCACGGGATGCATTGGAATGTCCCACAATCAGGAGTTATCCAGTCCCAAATGTCCATATGCTAGGCTTGAGAAACCCTAGATTGGATGGCCTTAAATGACCTACCACCTTATAAAACTTCTTTAAAATCCATTTTGGTTACCACTACTCTGCGTTTGGCAGCTGCCACATCTTTTTCCACAAGTCCAGTCTTCAGGATGGCCCACCCTTCCCTTCATATGTCACACTTCCTTTTCTTATCTGGAACACTTTAGCAATGATTATTTCTCTGCTTGCCTCCTGGCTTCAGTGCATTCTCCAAAATTATCGTTACTTGCCACCTTACTCAAAAGGGCAAATGGGTTTCCTTAAGATCTATTCTCCTTAGAGAGATTTAAGGAAAAGGAATAAGGAGCATTGTACATAATAAATGTGATTTTCTTCTGTCATACATATGGGAGAGTTAAGTTAATCTTGGAATGTGTGAGTAATATCTTTCTTAAGTTTAAATTTATTTTTTTTTCTACTCAGGTTTGTCATGCTTTCTACTTTGTTCTTTATTTGGGTAATTAAAAGGTAGTAACTCAGCAGGAAGATTTTCCCCAGCTGTCAGAATTCCTGCTAAATTATGATTTAGAATACTTTGACTCCAAAGGAACCTGACAATTACAGTGGTTTTTTTAAAATTGTGCAGTGAATGTGCTTTTCTTGGGGAAAGTTTATTTTCTATTTGTTACTATACTTTGAAGTAGATTACTAATTGTTTTTGAAGTATATTTCAGTACAGATAATTGGCTTCCAACATTTGAAAATGACTTACTCCCACTATTTCAGGAGCTACTAATAGCAGCCCCTAAATCACAATCTTGACAGACCAGCCTCATGTTCTTCCTGATTACAGTCTTTGCACTTCCAAATTTAACAAGGTGATTATACTCTTGAATTTCTGTCCTTTGTGAATTGTTTTAGGAGGAGTGATGGGGTGATGCTGAAACAATCCTTTTTAAAATTTATAATCTTAACTCTTTCTCCCTCCTAAATAATATTTCCAAATTTAACTATTCATATAGCAATAGGCCTGGTAGGTCTATGGGAAAATGCAAGCAGGATTTTACAAGGACACTCACACATGACCGCATGAATGGATATAGAAACACTTCAAAGATAAATTTGCTTCCCCCTAGACAATGCTATCTGCCACTCATGAAAGTCAAATGCAGAGTTGCATACACCAACACCACTGGAAACTCCCAGCATCCAGAGAAAAAAATAAGAGCAGACACTGAGGAATGGAGAGGTTTCTGTCCCTCATTAATGGAAACTAGACAATTGGATTAAGCTGTGGTTTTGCTAGAGTATAAACCACAGGCAAATCGCTTTACTTTTTGAACTTGGGTAAAATGGGAATAATAGTGTCATGCCAGTGCTATGTAAGTGATTCAGGGAGTTCATTATTCTCTTAATAAATATTTATTGAAGAACAAGCATGTAATAGACACTATAATAGATGAAACAGATGTTGTGGTGAACAAGGAAGTCAAGGTCTTCGCTCTTTTGTAGATTGTACTGTCTAGCACTCTCATTCAAACAGCAGTGCACATTGGCAGCACGGCCATCCTCAGGAGCTTGATAAAAATCCAGAATCTCAGACCTTCCTTAGACCTACTGAATTAGAATCTGAGTTCTAACAAGATCCCTAGATGATGCATATGTACATTAAAGTTTGATAAACGTTGGTCTAGCAGATATGAAAACTAATTCTGAAGTTAGGAAAGTGCTCTGCAAATATTTTTAAAAGTTCAGTTACTCATAAAACTAAGAAAAGGAAGATACAACTATTAAAATTTCAAATAAAAATAGGCACATATGCTTACTTAAATCAGATAGTTTCTGATAGGATTATAGAAACAAGATAAATTGTAATTATTATTTATATTATTTTTACACATATTTTAAAACTAAAGGAGTTCAAGAAAAATGTCAATAAATTATATGAGATTTCCAGAGGAAACTACCCACTGAAGCTACATAAAAGCAGACAAGAGGGACAGAGCTACCTGGTTCAAATCAGTTTAACCATGGAATCATCCTTGGGTCATTCTTGGAAAACATTGTCTCGTAGTACTTGCTCTGTGTGGAATCACAAATGAAAACATGAAGGGAAAACTCTTTCCTATTGGGGAAGAAAGTATAAGTTAGGACAGAGAATAAGAAACAGAGAAATGAGAAAGGAAATAACAGAGATGCCTTGAGACAAGACCTAAGTCTAAAATGGAAAGAATAAATTAGAAACTATAACTATGTCTCCTGGGGCTGCTCCAGACATCAAAAAGAAGAGTCTAATGTATTTTAGGGCTTGATATTCCTGAACAGTCAGTCCAGCCACAAACTACTGTAATTTAGCAGAGATACTATGTCAAGGACCAAATCCACACCCTCAACCTCATACTCAACAAAATTGCATGTAACTGCCTATGACAAACACCCTTGGTGTCATGAAGAAAGAAAATAAAAAACATCCTGAGCCTGGGGCACAAATTTCCTGTGGAAACAAAGAGGAAAAAATTGACCAGCTCTACAAGAAACTGTTGCTCATGTGCAAGGAAGGTTGTAAATTTTATAGACACTACACATATAAAATACACGCTCAAGCATTGTTTCACAAAAGGTAAATAAATAAATAAACAAGCAAACAAAGGTCAGTTTTCTCATTTCAGAACTAACAGCTTCCGTTTAGGGACTAACAACTTCAGAATTAACCATGTTACTATTGATTTTTTAGCTAGCTAGAAGGAAGTAAGTACTGGGAACACAGCCAGTGCTGTGACAACGATGTAGGATCAAACGTTTTCCATGTTGTGCTCCGTGGCCAGCACAGTGTTCACTGATGAAGTACTTTATCACAGATGGTAACTGAATCTAGTTTACCTGTCCTTGGGATGTATTTACACGGTGACACCAATAGAGCTTCAATCCACCCATTCACAAATATTAGGCTACTAATGTGTGTCATTTATGGTGAGGTAAACAAGTGTGATTACTGGGGGAAGGGATATATGGGGATAAATGGTAATGGAAAAATATAATAAAGATTATATATTTTTTAAAAAGAAATATTTTATTAAATATACGGATAATCTACTTTGAAAGTAAAGAAAATCTTCAAAGGCCATGAACAAAAGGCAAAGAATAAATCCATAAGGGGTAAACCAGTTTTGAGATTTGATTGTTTAGGTGGTGTTGGCCAATTTAGATACTTAGAGCAAAACTTTCTCTGTTTTTTCCTAAATAATAAACTTCAAACATACATGCAGGTTGAAAGAAATGTATAGTGGAACCTATGAATCCATTGTCTAGATAGAATAATTATCAATTCATGACCATTTGATTTCATTTATATCTCTGTACACACCATTTCTCTTCCCTACATGGGATTGTTTGGAAGCATATCCAAGATATTAATTATTTAATCTGTGAATATTTTAATTTTTTATTCTAACAGATAAGGATTCTTTGCTTACACATAGCCATAATACCATTATCACGCTTGAAAAAATAAACATAATTCCTTAATATCAACAAATATCCAGCCAGTGTTCAAATTTCTCCAATGGCCTGATTTTTTTTGTTTTTTCTCTCTTTTTTGTTTAAAAATCAGAATGCAAATAAGATTCAAATTACCATTGATTGATATGTACAAGGTCTGTCCAGAAAAAATCCACCCACTGTTAACACAATGATAATGGTTTGTGTTACACTGATGTAACCTGGAATCCAAGGAGAGTAGACTAGAATGCGCATGTGTGAACAATGATGACTTCACTGTACTAGTCAGTGGGGGAGGTAGATGCCATTGAGTGAGCATGTGTCCTGTGTGGCCATAGCATGCAAAATGACTGAGCGAGTAGAACAAAGAATGTGCATCAAATTTTGCATTAAGCTTAAGCATTCCTCTGTGGAAACTATTTGGATGATTCAGAAGGCTGCAGCTATGGGCAACTGGTGATTGGCAGCTTCATCATGACAATGTGCCTGCTCATGATCACGTCTCCTACAGAATTTTTCAGTGAAACATCAAATCACCCAGGTGACTCAACCCCTTACAGCCCAGATTTGGTGCCCTGTGACTTCTGGCTTTTCGCAAAACTAAAATTACCTTTAAAAGGGAAGAGATTTCAGATGGTAGATGAGATCTAGGAAAATATGATGGGGCAACTGATGGCAATTGGGAGAACTGTGTGAGGTCCCAAGGTGACTCCTTTGAAGGGGACTGAGGCATCATTGTCCTATGTACAATGTTTCTTGTATCTTCTTCAATAAATGTCTCTATTTTTCATGTTTCATGGCTGGATACTTCTGGAAAGACCTTATATTTTTATAATCCATGGGGATTCATCCCACTATCTTTTTTCTTTTTTGAGAAATCAAATTGGTAGTCTTGTAGAGTTTCCCATGTTCTGAATGCTGCAGAGACTACATTTAAAAGGCCACTTTTAAAAGTTCAGGAGACAAGTACTTGAGAAAAAAATAGCACAGATAACCCTGTAAAAAGACAGGAAATTCAAAAGTGACATCTTCAGTAGAGGAATTAAATAAATATTTTTAAGGGATAGTTAGAAGAGATATTTGCCTGTAATGTCTTGTGGTTGGAAGAAACTGGCAGAAAAAAAAATTCTTTGAAGGGATATACTTAAAACCAAGGAATTTCCACAGGTAAATTTTCAGAGAACATAGGCTCACCATCAAAAATCACCAAAGATACCAGGGAACAAATACCATAAATGAGAGTCCTTAGAAATAACGAACTGTTAAATTAGATTATCAAAACTGCTCATACGGAAATTATTGTTTACAGAATTTAAAGTATTTACTATTTTAAAAGGAGAAATACATTGAAATTATAAAGAAGGAAAAACTTACCTTGGCTCTTCAATATAAGCACCATCTGAATTAAACTTACATAGTGTTTATTGCTTGGGGTCAAAAGAATAATTTTTTAAATTACCAATTCTGATAGTACAATTTGACAAGTCTGATTTTTAAAGGAACCAACTGGGACTTTTGCAATAAAATACTTAAAATATAGAGACATAATAAACAACAATTAGACAAAGTTGGTAGAAGTGATAAAGAGGAGGTAGCGCTGAAGAAATTAGCAAAGATGCAACCAAATATTTAATGGAGAGGGAAGTTCCACCATACACCTAACTGAAGTTTTTGGAGAAGGTAAGAGGGGCAATGGGAGGAGTTATAATTAAAGAGATAAATAGCTGAAAATTGTCCCCCCAAAATGGTGAAATACACCTAATCCAAGATCCAAGAAACACTGCCTGCCCCTCTAGCCCCAGAATGTCGAGTAGAATACATTTTAAAAATCCACAACTAGAACCAGCTTAGTGAAAATATAGAACAGTAAAGAAAAACAGCAGATCTTAAACATAGGGAGAAAGAGAGATACCTATAAAGAACTATCATTTGACTGACAGCTAATTTCTCAATAATGTAATGAAGAAAGCCAGGCAAACTAACTTCAAAGTGTTAAGAGAAAATTACCGTCTTGGAATTCTATTTCCAGTATTCTTTTCAAGATGGAAAATGAAATGTAGATGTTTTCAAAGAGTGAAAACCTTTATAAGAGATTCCTTAATGAAAGAAATATTTATAGAATTTATTCCTTGAATAAGGAAATTAATCCAGAAGTAGCATTGATATGAAAAGAAAGTGGTGAACAATAAAAACGGTAAAGCTTCCGAAAAAACCTATATAACCATTGTACAAAATAATTACGATACTTTATTTTTTTAAATTTTAATTTTGTATTGTTATTCAATTATAGTTGTGTGCCTTTTCTCCCCATCCCTCCACCCCACCCCATCCCAACCCACCTCCACCCTCCCCCTTGATTTTGTCCATGTGTCCTTTATAGTAGTTCCTGTAATCGCCTCTCCTCACTGTCCCCTCCCCACTCCCCCCTGTCCATTGTTAGATTGTTCTTAACTTCAATGAAACACCAACCCAAATGAACCTGTGCACCCCAATGTTCATAGCAGCACAATTTACAATAGCCAGGTACTGGAAGCAACCTCAGTGCCCATCAGCAAACAAGTGGATCCAAAAACTATGGTATATCTACACAATGGAATTCTACGCAGCAGAGAGAAAGAAGGAGCTTATACCCTTTGCAACAGCATGGATAGAACTGGAGAGCATTATGTTAAGTGAAATAAGCCAGATGGTGAGGGACAAATACTATATGACCTCACCTTTAACTGGAACATAATAAATAGAAAAAAAAAAGGAAACAATATAACCAGAGGCATTGAAATTACGATACTTTATAGTAGGGATTCTTAACTAGAGAACTCATGTGCACTGAGACATTTACAAAAATGCTTAGAACAGCCTTTTGAGTAATAAAATTTATACTGATAAATGCTCTAAAAAAAAAAAAAACAAAGAACACCCCAGCAAGCAGGGGGTAAAACAATACAGAGTGGCTTGGAGGGTATTGCTATTGTGGGGAGGGGTGCTGTATGCTGGAGGGAGCAGGAAGCTCCCTCTAAAACCCCGACTGTCAGAATCTGAAAACTGAGGCCTGGACACTGAGCTTATAAAAATATATAACTTGTCAATTTATGTCAGTTTGAGCCATCAGCTACTATATCTCTTTCTGTAGCAATTTAACTCCAATGGACTTAAGTCCAGTTTAAGTGCAAGGGATTAACAAAAAATGACTTACTAATCTAAATTATAGACAGGGAAAATGTGACTGGTATTTAAGAATTCTGCATTCTAGGGTGGACAAGTGAAGCAATTTTCTCCGTACTCACCTGTATTGATTATAAAAGATAGAATGGGAGTAGATTATGCCTAAGTTTCTTTTTATCCCTAAAAAATACATGAAATAAAGGCCAATTTTGGAACCATTCTTCAGAAGATGTTATCAAAGTAAATGAAATATATATATGTAATGTAAGAATTTTTAAAACTAGTTTCTGGCTACCTGACAATTGTGAAAACTATTAGTAAATAGTAATATGTCTGTTCAGATATAAAATAAGTTTTATCTTTAAAATGATGGAATTCGCATTAAAATTTTTTATATATTCAAATAAGTAGCTCATATATATGCATTTTTATCTGCATAATAAGTTGAGTTTTCATTCTATGGCAGGTCCACTAAGTGGATTTTCATATTCATAATGAGGTAGTCAGTTGCTGCAGTCACATATGAATTTTCTATTGAATGAGGATCTTCTCAAAGATAAAGCAAAGGTAGCTGAGATTTCTCTGAGCTGGGCAATGGTTTCGTGCCTGCTTCAGCGGCACATACACTGAATCGGTCAATAGTCTCTCAGACTCTCACAGACCTGCGGTTTTAGGACTGAATTGTGATGAGGGAAAAAGGAAGACAATTTGTTTTTATCTGTAGTTTAATTGCAATGTCTGATTTTAGATATAAACTAAGGGACTGAACTCTTCCTCCCTAATTTTATCAGCCAGCTTATTTCATTTAATCCACATAAGGCAGCCGGGTCAACTTTCGATTTATTAATTGTAAGAGTAATGCAGCATTCTTTGCTTACGATCATCTTTAACATTTTGGTGAGATTAAACCTAGCTTGTCAAATGTCCTGCCTCTTTTGAATGTCAGTGTGTCCCGGTTCAGTTAGGAAATATACGTCTATAATACTAGTTTTCCTCTCTTCCCTCCTACATTGCACTAAACAGTTGGGAACACTTTTCCTACTTCTCATTTCAGTGTATTGAAAAAAAATATTTTAAGTTAGATCTTGTAAGAGAAAATACTTGAAACAAACCCATTCTATCAAATCTGATCTGAACATGGCTTTTAAAAAATAAAAGCTTGTCTGTGGTGAGGAACAGCTTCAAGGCTACAAAACAGCACACTACCTTTTATAATTTTAAATATCAAAATTAATTATTTCTTTCATTGAAACATGTACTTACTGTTTTCCTTGGTACTCCTGCCTGAAATCAATGTATACTTTGTGAAAATATGGAGGTTAAACTAGGTTTAAGAATGACTTCAATTATTGGAGCTAACATAAAATAAAAGACTGCCTTGGCTACAGGTAATTAATACCCCTTAGAGTTTTTGAAAAATGAAAGATGATGAAGAGGTTGAAGGATAATATATGTATAAGAGGAAAGGTGAAGAGCTTATTTATTATCATACTAACTAAGGAGAACAGGATTAATATTTCATACAATCATTTGTTGTAATAAATGCATGTAAACCCATTCTGCCTATCAGTGTGAGGTTGTGTGCTTCAAGTTCTGAAATGTTGTGGGAACTTACAGGACTTTCAAAGTGTGTTTCATTGGATCTTTGTCCTGCACGGTGCTCTGGTGAAAATAGGGATCCTTTGCCAAATCAGTCTGGAAATGTTTAAATATTATTTCCATGTCTTAGAGAAAACACAATTCACAAATGGGAGGTTCTGAAAATTTCTGCTATAGAAAATTATGTTTAACTTTGCTTGATGGACATTTCCCTGCCTTGTCCACTGATCTCTTTCTATTAGGAGCATTTTTTTTAATGCAATGCCTATTCCCATTCTATGGAAGTAGAGTTATGCAAAACACATTTTGGGGAAGATATGGGTGATGATAATAGGATAAATCTCTCATTTTTATTTGTAATAAAATAATAATATAACAAGTATCAATAGCTGACATTTATTAAGCACTTAGGTATCAATAGTGCTCAAAGCTCTTTACATACATTGTTCAGTGTTCAAAGAACTACTCTGAGTTAAATATTACAATTTTTCCCATTTTCAAAATGAGGAAATTGACCTCACTCAGAGTGGTAAAGTACCTTGTCCAAGACTAGACAGCTGCAAGGTGGAATGTAGACTTGAACCCACACTCTCTGGATCCAGAGTTCACATGCTCCACCTTTGGGTTTTAACCCCTAACTTCCAACACCTCACTTTACTTCTCTGTTAAAAATGAGATGTATTTTTAATTATTTTATTTTTATTCAATTACAGTTGTCTGCACTTTCTCCCCACCCCTCTATCCCACCCCAGCCAAACCCACCTCCTTCTCCTGTTTCCACCTCCCCCTTGATTTTGTCCATGTGTCCTTTAGAGTAGTTCCTGAAGACCCCTCTCTCCACTCTCCCCTTCCCCTCCCCCCTGGCTATTGTTAGATTGTTCTTAACTTCAATGTCTCTGGTTATATTTTGTTTGAAATGAGGTATTTGAATGAAACTATATCTTAGTCTCCTCTTTGGTATGTGAAACTCCACATTTGTCAGAAGAATGCTGAAAAAAAAACATTTCAGCATAATTACTCATACCAATATTGTGTTGGTTTTAATTTAAACTAACAAAAAATTATCTTTCATATGGAACTGCACTTAGGACCCAAAATAGTTATTTGACTTTTTATGAGCCTTTCTTGTTTATGGATGTTAATCTAAGTCTGTTTTGTATTTATCTTACATATTTGGACAAATACACACTGCATAATTTTCAGATTAAATTTGTCTCCAGTTTTATTTTAGAAGAGATCTTTCTACATGAGAACTTCGGTTTCCTTCCAATTCTGAGATTCTGTCATTAATTAAGCAGATAATGGAATCTAGTCTGACTTTAGAGACTCACCATGAACAGATTAGGGTACCTAAAAAAAATACAGTGTAGAAATTGTAACATTTACTATTAAAATTGTCTTAGAAGCAAATACATAACATTTGTGGCTATCGTCGATTAAGCATCTATTGAGTACCAGGCACTACACTGGATTTATAAATTTTGTAATAATCCTTTGAGATGAACACCAATATTTATAAGAGTAAATATTAATGAGAAACTCAGGTTCTGGAAATTTAAATAAATTGCTCAAAGTCATAGAATTATCAAGTAACGAAGGGAGGATTCAAACCCAGAATTCTTTTAAAACATTTTTTTATTGATTGGTTTTTTTAAAGAGGAGGCGAGAGAGAGACATCGATTTTTGTTGCTTCACTTATTTATGCATTCATTGGCTGCTTATTGTACGCGCACCGACCCGAGATCACACCTGCAACTTTGGAGCATTGGGACGATGCTCTGACCAGCTGAGCTGCCCCGTCAGGGCTCAAACCCAGAATTGTTTGGTTCCAAATCCTAGAATCTACCACTTTCCATGTCAAACCAAATGTTTCAAGAGCATTACTTTAATCAAAAACATAGGGGCTTAAATCATAAATATCTGTATTTTATATTTATGAACTTCTATTTCATAGAGCCAGAATATTTTATTGGTATATACTGAATATACTTATAAATATATCTTTAAAGCAAGTGATAATTGTCACATATTTATGTTTTCTGTAAAATGTAACATGTGGTTCTCTAAAAGGGGTTCGCTCGCCTGGTATTTCCACCATGGGCACCAGAAATCTGATTGCAGTAGCTGGGCAAAATCTATCTGGTTAAATATTTAAAGTGAAATCTGTAACAATGTTTTTGGAGATAATTTAGCTTTAACTCAATAAAATAAATGAAATTTAGAAACATCTTAAAACAAGGTTTTCCTAAGCATGAGAAAATACCATCATTATAAATTATGATAAAATGTGCTATTTTCATAAACATCCTGATATGCTGTACTGAGGAGATGAGGAGACTCCTAGGTCACTGTCACTAAGAGGATGAAGGTCACACCATTTTCTCTCATGACTTCACTCATCTCTGAGCTACAACTTCCAGCTCTGTAACCCCCATCAATTTTCCCTTTCAGAAGGCTCTAATCAGTGTATCCAATTTGGTATCATTTACTTCACATTTCCCCTCAGGTCCTTCATAGGATTGTGAAACTTGGAATATTAAAAAGTGGCAACATATTAATTTCTTCCCAATCCACTCTCCATGCAGGATTTCTTAATTTAGCCGATAAGGATCAGTGCAATTGCTCCAGTCAGGATTGATTCTTCATTCTCCCCAACCCTTTACACCCAAACAATTACCAGTGCTTTTTCACTATCCTCTAAATAGCCTGCAAATCAGCCGATTTCTCTCAATCCCCATTCCCACCTTCTGAGTCGAAGATAACACATCTCTTTCATGGATGACTTGGATGGTTTCCTAACTTGGTCACTACATGTCTTCCTGCTACCCATGTAATCCTTTCTTCACATGACCTAGAGAGAACTTCTTAAAATATAAATTTTTATCCTGCCCTTCCTGTGCTTAAAATTCTTCAGTGTCTTTCTATTGCTCCTAGGAGCATGTCCAAACTTTTAAACATTATTCTGTGTAACATGATTCCTACCTCAACACCTACCTACTTTACTCTAGCCATGTGGGCTGTCTTTCAGGTTCAGCTATATGCCATGTTTTTCTCTTCCTCAAGGTCATTGCTCCTTAACTGATTTGTAATTAGGTCTGCTGTGTGACAGGAAGCTTAATAACACTGACTTAAATAAGAGAGTTTATTTCTCTCCTGTACAAAAGTTCGGGTAGGGTTTCCAGGGATACGTCAACTGGGATGTATGATCCTTCCATCTTGATGTTCTACTGTATGGGGCCTCAATCTCAGTGTCTGCTCTGACTTAGGAGCAGGATGGGAAAAAATCCCAACAGAAAACAAAGCAGAAGAGGAAAAGGGTCCATGTATTCTCACTTAATGTTCCTAGAAGTTGCCATATGGTATTTCTGGATTGATAACATTTGCTCAGAATTTACGTAGATGACCACACTGGGATGCAAGAAAGGCTAGCAAATGCAGTCTTCATTTTAGCTGCACGTGTCCAGCTAAAATTTTGGGCTAAACAACTTTGTTAAATGGTCATCGAATCTTCTACTCCATGTTATTGTGTCTAACTCTGTCCCCTGGGATATACAGAGTCATCATTCTGCATGCGAGGACCAATGTGGAGAGATAATACACATATAAGCCAGGAATGCAGGGGCCCCTCTCCCCCTTGGCCACCCTGGGTTTTCCACCCTCTTTGCCGGGCCACTCTTATTTGGCGTCTCAGGCTCAAGCCATTTTCTTAAGAAATCATTCCCTGACTGTTCCCCACCCCATATATTCTGTACTCCTATCCAACCACCTAATTAGGTTTCCCATAGTATTTTTCATAGATCTTTTTTTTTTAGATCAGTTTTAAGTTCACTGAAAAATTGAATGAAGATCCCAGAGTTCCTATTTACTCCCTACCCCAGCATATGAATAGCCTCCCCATTACTGATATCTGGAACCAGAGTGGAACATTTGATATCATCTGTGAACCTCTACTGACACATCATAATCACTCAAAGTCCATAGTATACATTGGGATTTAGTCTTGGTGTTGCACTCTGTATTTTGATAAATGTATGATGACATATATCCATCATAGTATCACACAGAAAAATAGTTTCACTGACCTAAAAACTTCTGTGCCCTGAGTACTTATTACTTGCTCCCCCGTCACCCATGGAACCACTAATCTTTTCTACTCTGTTCATAGTTTTGACTTTTCCAGAATGTCATATAGTTGAAATCATGCTGCATGTAGCCTTTTCAGGTTGACCTCCTTCACTTAGTAATACGCATGTAATGTTCCTCCACGTCTTTTCATGGCTTGATGGCTTATTTCTTTTTAGCACTGAATCATATTGACTGGATGTCATTGATTGGATTTCCTGCAGTTTACGTATCTGACCACCTTCTGAAGGATATCACGGTTGCTTCCAAGTTTGGGTTATGATGAATAAAGCCGTTATAAACATCTGTTTGAAAATATTTTGGACATCATTTTCAATTCATTTGGATAAATATCTAGGAGCATTATTGAGATGTTTAGTTTAGTGAGAAACTGCCAAACTATCTTCTAAAGCGACTGTACCATTTTGCATTCCAGTTCCTGTTGCCCCACGTCCTCACCAGTTGTTAGTGTTGTCAGTATTTTGGATTTTGATATCTTGTTTTAATTTGAATTTCTCTGATGGCATATGTGGATGATCTTTTTCAATGTTTATTTGTCATTTGCATAATTTTTTGGTGAGGTGTCTGCAAAAGTCCTTGGACCATTTTTTTAGACAAAATATTTTTTTTCTTATTGTTGAGTTTTAAGAATGCTTTGTATATTTTAGAAAACAGTTCTTTGTCAGATATGTCTTTTGTAAATATTTTCTCCCAGTCTGTGGCTTGTCTTCTCATTCTCTTGACAATGTCTTTTGCAGAGCAGAAGTTTTTAATTTTAATGAGATCTAGCTAATCAATTATTTCTTTCATGGATCATAGCTTTGTTGTATATCTAAAAATCATCGCTATACCTGATGTTATCTAGATTTTTTTCTCTAAATTCTCTTATTGGAGATTTATATTATTGTATTTTACATTAGGTCTGTGATCCATTCTGAGTTCGTGTTTTGTGAAGGGTGTAAGGCCTGTGCCTATATTAATTTTTTTGCATGTGGAAGTTTGGTTGTTTCAAAACCCTTTGTTGAAAAGATATTTTGTCTTTGTTATATTGCCTTTATACTTTTGTCAAAGATAGTCGACTACCTGTGGGCCTTTTCTGGGATTTCTATCCCATTTCACAGATGTGCTTGTCTGTTCCTTCACACAACCGTGCTGTCTTGATTGCTGTGTATTTAAGCCTGGAAGGTGGTAGTGTTAGTCTTCTGACTTCATTCTCCTTTCGTATCATGTGGATTATTCTCGTTCCTTTGCCTCTCCCTATGGCCTTTGGACTCGGTTTGTCAACATCCACAAAATAGCTTGCTAGGATTTTTGACTGGGATCCCGTGGAGTCTATGGATCAAGTTGGGACAACTCACATCTTAACAATATTGAGTCTTGAGCTGTGGACATGGAATAGCTCTTCACGTATTCAGTTCTTTGATTTCTTTCTTCAGAGCTTTGTAGTTTTCCTAATATAGATCTTGTACATATTTTATTAGATCTAATAGCATTTTACAACATTAGCCATTCAATTATTGCCAAAATGTAAAAACCTCTCTACCTTTCCAGCTAGACTGTTATATGATATCAAAGCCAATGACTGCATTGTGTACTGCCGTTATCTCAAAGTTGTGAATGAATGAAGTTGTGAGTGCCACATGTACTGAGCTAGTGGTTAGTAGATATATATCTCCCCAACACCCAATGAATGGTCTAGCCACATAGTATTACATTATTCCTTTCCAGTAATTTGTTCTGAAAATGTTATGGTCATTTTTTGTCATGAAATGTTAGGTGGTGTACTGTCTCCTAACATTTCTTCTGGTGTCTAAACCAGACACTATGAGAAGTGTTTTCCCTTATACCGTGGCATGTTTCTGGGTCTGAAGCTGACACCTACCAGCCTGAGCATGAAGACCATATGAAGGATGAAAGTATAGAAAGAATGAGAACAAATAAATCCCAAGCTGATTCTTGAAAAATGTAATTGTGCTCCTGAATCAACCAATCTGAAGTCTGCTTTTCCTCTGGATGTCATACTATGTGAGATAATCAATATCCTTGTCATTTAAGCTCATTTTAGTCTGTGCGTTTTGAGGAAAAATTGGATATTTTCTAATTTGTTTAGTTTGAAAAATTTCTGTTTGAGGTCTACATAAACTAAAGCCAAATATCCGCAATTTGATGACAGCATAAAGACCCTGACCCTCCCTTGTGGACACGATTTGATATACACACCTTCTTCTTGCACCTGTTTCCAAGAGTAGTACACTGTGCACTTTAGTTCCGCTTTAAGTCAACTTTGCACATGCGTCTTAATTGGATTCTACCAGGTAACTAATTAGGTGATTTTCTTTATCCAACTGTATTGTATATTTCCTTTTTTAAAAATGCAGGTTAAAATACTCATCACCACCTTAAATTATTGGGGTATAAAAGTAATGATCTCAAATTTAACCTTCATAAAAATATCCTTATAGAGTGTTTTGATATCTCCTCAAATAACCTTTGTCTTTTTAACTTTTAATTACCAAGTGTCTCTCCACACACACACACACACACACAGACACACATCTCCTCACACCCTTCTTCTTTCACAAATACTGTTTTAAATTCCAACAATTATCTTTGTGCTGCCTGTATAATTTTTAAATGGCAGAAATTTGAAGTGTGAAGTGGATTAAAAGGTTAATTGCTTAATCTTAGTTTCTTTACTGAAAAGACTATTTTGACCTATACGAATTTCCTTTGTGGAAGCTAGGTATGTTTTGAAATATATACTTAAATGAATCAGTCTTATCTCTAAGGTTAACTAATTTTATGTAATAGTTCTAATGTTAGTGTCTTGGCAACTGATATTTGTCTTGCTATGCTATTATGTTTGGAAAACTATGACCTCAACATTTTTTTCTATTAACAAATATTTCGAGGAAATATTTTTGGAAAATGTCATAATTTTTGGCATAAGCCTAGTATATTTTCTTATATTCAAGATGCTCACAGTCTGGGACAGTAAAAATATCTGGAATATTAAGGATATTTCAGAAAATATTCTGTTTTTTATTTTTATTAAGTACATATGGTGGCCCTTCAAAGATGTTAGAGAAATACTTCATCTGCGATATCTTGCATAGGAAAAACCTATGCAATGTCCCAGTAAAATTCTGTAAAGTGCTGGTGAAAAATTACAATTATTCTCAGCATTACATTAACATTTAAGCATCTTACATTCGATCATGGGGATCTGAAGTGTTTCATGTTTTAAATTTCCCGCTGTATTATTTGCTTGGATTTTCACACTTTGCTTACATGATAGAAACAAAGCTAGTGTTGATTTTATAGGGCTTGGTTGCTTGAGTTTCATTCTAAATGGTCATACTTTCATTTCTGTACATTTACTGTCTTTGATTTCGATTCAGGGATATTTAGAACAAACACGGTGTTTCTTAGTGATATTAAAGCACTGCCATGAAGATGTGGCATTTAAAACCTTGGTTATTGATTTGCTCCTGTATGATTTTCAGAACCTTATAAAAGTAGAGGGAAAACCTGTGGTAGGGCTATCGGAGTTAATATCCTCACATAATGAAGTTATTTTTTCTTTCACCCATTGGGAAGATAAGCCCCTTACTTAGTGAATTTTAATTTTTCTTTTCTTTCTAATACAATCACCTTCATTTCAAAAGAGACTTAAGTCAGTGCTTAGATGTCTCCACAAAGGAAAGGCAGTGGAAAGAAAAGCACTAAATGGGCTTGTCGGGAGGGAAAGAAGCAGAAAGAAAGTGATAGGGCCTGAGGCATAAAGGCAGGGAAAATTGAAATAGTAACAGAGAAAAGAGAAATATTAAAAAAATCAGAGAACAAATAGCACAAAGAAAAATGTCTATGTATCTGGCCCTGGAAGTTTGCTAGGTCGAGTGGAATTCATCTGCAGAGGATGTCGTGATTAAAGAGAAGGAGCAGACAGACTTGATAGAGTTCGGCTGGGAACAGTCACTACCTGGTGACAACATTTGTGAGCCTCGTCTCTAAAGATCAGTAAATGAATAACCCCCTGGCTGACGTGAAGCACTGAGCCAAACAGTTCAATTCAGCAAAAGCAAATCTAGGGAGACAATTGCTTCATTTTCTGTTTCCTTGGTCTTTTAAAAATAATGAAAGTAAAAAATTACAGAAAATTATGAAATATGACAAATATACCCAAGAGTTTTTTAAGAGTGCAAAACAATGTCTCTTGAACCTAGTTATGCGTCCATTAGAAGCACTTGGAAAGCAATAAAACATATTGATACCCAATACTTCAGTACAATTAAACCAGTGCCTAGCCCTCAGTTTTCGTGTTAAGCTCTTTCAATGTGTCTAATGTGCAGCCTGGATTGAGAGCCACTGGGAAGAAGATGATAAGCTCAATATTCACATACCCATCACAAGCTTAAGAACTAGAACTGTTACCAGTCCCTGTGACACCCTCTGTATTTCTCCAGTAGGGTTGCCGGCAGGCCCCTTTTCTCTCCAAACACAAAGCTAACCATAGCCTACATTAACCATTCCTTACTTTATCATGTATCTCTAAAGATTTTAATTTTTAGTTTCCTGGTACTGGAACTTTTTATAAATGGAATCCCACTATATTCTTCTGCCATATAATATTTCACCTAATTGTGTTTTTGAGATGAATCTGCTTGAGTGCATATAGTCATTTGTTCATTGATTTTGATGGATAAGTGGTATTCTGTTGTAAGAACATAAACGATTTTACTATATCTTGTAGATCCTTCTGTAAACCAGGCATATGTTTTGTTTTGTTTTTTTTCTCATGGTCAGTTGATCGTAAGGAAATCTTACAAGGCTGTTGAAGTTTGGACTAAGGGAGAAGGGGCATAAAATCCAATTGATAAAACAAACCTCACCGCGACAGACCTGAGGCATCATCTTCACTGGCTCTAAGCCATACAACTTTCAGGCTTCTAGTTACCTGCCTTCAAAATCCACAAACAACTACTCAGCATCATGATTCTCCTTCAGTGGCTAGGTATAACAAGTTTTCTTTGAAGGGGATACCCCAGCACTCTCTGACCCACTGAACCCCTAGAAACTTCACTAAAATATGGGGCCTTAGAAATGTTACGGTGCTTATCTCCTAAATACTTGTTACATCCTGCTTAAGAGATCCCATTGGCAGATGGCAGTAACATAGTGAACCAGCGTGGAATGAGAAAGTGAACTAGTTCTGTGTGGGCTGATTATGGTGGAGATGGGAAGAACTGGAATAAATCTGAGGCAATGCCGTGAAGACATACTGGGCCTGGGGCAGGGGTAAGCTCCGTGAGAAGTCCCCACACTCACGCTACTGATGCCCTAGCCTGCACTGGCTGTTTCAGGAACTCTACTCTTCTTGTTTGGTGTGGCCAGTGCCTGAACTAATAAAGCTTAACATTGTACTCACTTTAAAGGAGAACATCTTTAAGGAATCTTATTTGTCATAGCGCATATATAGAAGGGAGCATTCAGGGCTGAGAGGCAATAAATTGAAAATATATTACTTCACATAATGCCTAACAGACACAGTAGGCACTAAACAATAAAATAGGCAGAAAGACTTTGGTAATGTCATGTCGGCCAACCTGTCATCTACCACTATGCTCTTAGCTCAGTGGGGTCATGCATGAAATAGCAGTGGTGGCAGGGATGAGGTGTGCCCCTTTCCCCAAGGGTGTCACTGTTAAGTGTTTTACCTGCCAGAGAAAGACACCAGTGTTATACCATAGTGTGGCACTCTTCCTGGAGGACAGCAAATAGTAACTGAGTAGGGTATCGACTATGCCAAATTCCTTACATCTTGGAAGTCAGTGGTTTATCTTGACAGTGATTTGTCTGGAATTGACACATATTTCAGGTATATGTTATCTTAGTTGCCTGCACAGCCTAAGTTCCAGTATTTCTTTGATCCACTGACAAGCTATATAACTACCTGAAAATAAGAGACCCTCTAAAGCAAAGGAGTTGTAGCAGTGATCACACGGCTTGGGATCCCTTGGCTCTATCACCTACCACACCACCCAGAAACTGCTGGCCTGATGGAGCAATACAACAGGTTTTAAAAGTGCAACCGAAATGCCAGTTGGAGACAGTACGCTGAAAGGATAGAGCACCACCCTCTAAGACACAACATATACCCTAATTAGCAACCACGAAGCTCTCCATCCCAAGTAGAATACAAGGAACCAGAACCAAGGACTGGAAATAGGAGTGGCTTCCTTTACCATCACCCTTGGTGATCTACTTGGGGATTTCCTGAAACTGCAACTCGAAGTTTATAGACAGCCTGGTTCCCAGAGAAGGAACACTTTCATCAGAGGATGGAATCAGTTTCCCGTGAAATTTTATTCCACGGTTACTACCTGATCCCTGTGGGTTCTTCATTCCAAGAGAGCAGCAGGCAAGAAAAGGAGTCACTACATTGGTGAAGATAATTGACTCTAATCCTTAGAAGACACAGCTTCTGTTACACAATGAAGATAGAGAAAGAATACTCTCAGAACCCAAATGACCCAGTTGTGTGTCCTGTAGCATTTCTTTGCCCAATTTTAACGGTAAATGGGAAAAGGCAGCAACCACGGTCAAAGAAAGGCTGGCGCACAGAGGCTCAGAATGAGTGTTTGAGTCTCTGCACAGCACAGCCCTCCGAAGCGGCGGAGGTGTCAGCCAAGGGTGAATCTGGAATGGTCAATAGAGGAGAGAGCGACTGAACATCAATTATATCTCCAAGAACAGCTGCAACTGTGAGGGCTGGAATGTTCCATTAACTTTGTCCTTACAAGTTTATAAGGAGAAGAAATAAACCAGAATCCTGGAGGATTTGTTTCTGATGGCTGAACTTATGTAAAGCAGGAAGATCCAGCCACACGAAGTGGGGGCTATTACGGAGCCTGTGGTGAACCAGCTTGTGGTGAACTCAGATGCCCCGCTTGTTCCGCCTGCTGCTTAGGAATGTTGACTGCTGACATCTCACAGCTGAGTCCTTGCTGGGCATGGCCATCAGCCAAAGACAGATGCTTTGCTCAAGTTTATGTCCCCTCCTCAGAGGCACTGCATTCAATGACAGGTCAACATGAAGCGAAACATGCCCAGCTTTCTTGACCAATTAGGAACACCTTTGAAGGGCTATCCCCGTTCCAGAGCTCCTTCAAGATCGACGAAGGCCTCTCTTGTTATTACATCTCAGTTCAACTCCTCCCTCTGCTCAAACATGCTTCACACTCTGTTTTTCTGAGAGCTTTCACCAATAACCCCCCTGAATGCAAATCTTTTTATCAGAGTCTGTTCTCTGGGTACCCAGACAAAGACAATGTCCTATACACTTTTATACCTTTGTAATGTGTGTTTCCTCACTCCTTTGTTCTCTTGCTTCAGTTTTTTAAAACCTTTTTTCTAGTTCACTGTTTTCTGCTGCATTCAGTCTGCTGCTCAACACATCTATGAAATTCTTAGCTTCAGATTTTTTTTCATTTACAGAATGTTTATTTGCTCCCCATTTACAGATTTCAGTTTTAAATTCTCTACCCTTTGATCTATTTAGTCTTTTTTTTTCCCTATGGTTTCCAATATATTAGCCATAGTTTTTGAGAGACCTTGCTTGTAAACACCATTATCAGGGCCATCTTTCTATTTGTTCTTCTGAGAGGTGGTCATATTTTTCTTCTCTCTGCACTTCCGGTAAGTTCTTAGTGCCCACTGGGCACTGTATGTAATTAACTCTGGAGGCTCTACACGAGTTATCTTCCTTATTGGTAAAGAGAGTGAGGGTTGGAGCACCTGCGTCCAATCGGCCATTAATCAAGAGGCTGGGTTTCATTTGAGTAAACCCAGCCCACTTTTCTGCTTTACCGTTGCTTGTGTTTGCTTTTTTCTCTCTCCACCTGCACAGGCTTTTAATTCTAAGTCTGGTAATTCTCTGTCTCCTCAAGTTTTGAAGACTGTGAAAATTCAGCTATGCCCTTCAGACATCCTCCGCCAAGCTCTCCAGTCTCCTACCTACATTGCTTGAAAGTACGACAGAGTCCACGAAGGTAAGCCTAACAGAATGTTTGAGTTGGGCCACTTCCACATGACTTCCAGAGATTTCACTTTGCCTTCTAGAAGCTTTTGGCCACGTCCCCCAGATTCCTATTGTATCTCAGACCTCAGCAATGCTTTGTGTGGAAGAGCATTTGCGCTTTGAAGCCCCTCAGGTTTCCAGTCTGTCACCCGTGTCCTGCAGAATCACTGAACGTTTCGCCAGTTCCTCTTTTCCTAGTGGGGCTCTCACTTCACAAGCCAGACTCTCAGCAAGCACCCAGAATCAGAACATGCCTGCGAGGGAGAGAAAGATAAAAACCCTTGCTCACATAAAAGAGTTTGTCTTCCCTCTGGAATTTAGTTGGTTGCTTCTAAAGTTCTCTGATGCTTTCAAGATATAACATTTGTAATTTATCTGACTTTGTCCGATTTTGCAGCGAGAGTGCTTTTCTGCCCTGATGTAAGTCTATTCTAAAACAGAATTTCCCGTCATTAGTTTTCAACTCCATTAATTATACATTGTTAACATTATCATTCTTTGGCAGAGTCAAGCTTTCAATGATTTATTTGTATGTTTGCCAGTTTTTATCTTCCAAAGTCATTTTTACATCTTAGCTATTCTTTGTGGATTAATTTCTTTCTTCTTGAAATACATTATTTAGAGGTTCCTTAATGAGCATTTGTTGGTGGTAATCCTGTTAGTAAATATTTGCATTAAAATTTCTTTAATTCATCCCAGTTCTTGGAATATAGTTTAATTGGATATAAACTGAAAGTTATTTTCTCTCTGTACCTTGAAGATTTAATCCAACTCTTTCTCACCTTCCATTTTTGAAAAATATATTTTTGGACTAAATGTAAGTTCTTTATAAGTGTTCTTTTCTCTCTGTTGGGCTTTTAATATTTTCTTTTTATATTTGGTATTCTTTTGTTTCTCTGGATGGGTCTGACTATAGATTTATTATTTTTTATTGCACTTGGAATCTATACAGCTTTCTGAATGTAGAATAAAAATTTCTTAGCAATCCTGGAAATTTCTGTTGTGTCTGAATATTTCTTTCCCCTCTTTCTCTCTAGTTCTCTTTCTGTTGTAGAAGTCTGATGAAATGTAGGTTGTATTGTCTCACTATATCTTCTAAATATTTTATTCTCTTGTCTGAATTTCACATCTTTTTTTCTCCTCAAGTTTTGTTTGTGATAGTTTCTTCTGATAGACCCACCACATTACAGGCATACTTCGGAGATACTGCAGGTTTGACTCCAGATCACCTCAATAAAGCGAGTAAGAATCTTTTGACTGGTGAGGGTCTTGCCTTTAAATTGTAAAAAACATAATACCTGTGACATGAAAGGCAATAACGCGAAGCACAATAAAACGAGGTTTGCCTGTAATAGTTTTCTGTTGAGCCATATCTATTCAGCAGTTAATTCCAATCAACAATTTTTAGATTTCTATAATTTATGTTTGATTCTATTTCTAATCACCAGTACCAACTTTTATAAACATATCTTGAATACTTGACTCTATCTTGTGAATTTAACCTTCATGTTTTATTTCTGACATTTTTCTTTCTTTGCTGAATTTTAAATAATGTCTTCATATGCTTCTTTCTTTTTTTTAACTTTTTAACTAAATTTATTGGGGTAACATTGGTTAATAAAATTATATAGGTTTCAGGTATACAATTCTATAATGCATCATCTATATATTGTATTGTGTGTTCACCACCCCATTTATCCCCACTCTGCCCTCTTCTGCCTCCCCGAACCCCCTTTTCCTCTGGTAATCACCACACAGTTGTCTATGTCTCTGAGTGCTTTTATTTTATATTATTTTTGTTTGAATTAATACCTTCACCTTTTTTCACCCAGCACTCTACTCTCCTCCCCTCTGACAGCTGTCAGTCTGTTCTCTATGAGTCTGTTTCTATTTAGTTTGTTAGTTTATTTTGTTCTTTAGATTCCACATATAAGTAAAATCATGTGGTACTTGTCTTTCTCTGACTGGCTTATTTCACTTAGCATAATGCTTTTCAGGTCCATCCATGCTGTTGCAAAGGGTAAGATTTCCTTTATTTAGGGCTGAGTACTATGCCACAGTATAAATGTATCACAGCTTTTTTTGTCACTCATCTACTGATGGACATTTGGGCTGCTTCCAAAGCTTGGCTATTGTAAATAATGGTTCAATGAACATAGGGGTGCATATGTTCTTTTGAATTAGTGTTTTGGGTTTTTCAGATATAGCCCCAGAAGTGGAATTGCTGGGTCCTAAGGCAGTTCTTGTGGTTGAATTCTAGTTTCATATCATTATGGTCAGAAAAGATGCTTGATATGACTTCAATCTTAAATTTATTGAGACTTGTTTTATGTGTAATGTGGTCTATCCTAGAAAATGTTCCATGTGCATTTGAAAAGAATGTATATTCTGCTGCTTTGGAATGAAATGTTCTGAAGATATTAATTAAATCCATCTGACCCAGTGTGTCATTCGAGGTTGCCGTTTCCTTGTTGATTTTTGTCTGAGAGATCCAGCCATTGATGTCAGTGTGGTTTTAAAATCCCCTGCTGTGACTCTGTTACTGTTGATCTTCCCTTTATGTCTAATCTGGAGTTTATAAATTCAAGCATATTTTCATTTCTAGAAATTAACTGTACTTTCCAAAACTAGCAAGGTAAATTTATAAACTCTGTTACTGCTTAATTATACTTTTTAACAGAGTATTTTTGTTAATATGAGCATTTAAATGCTGTGACAAGTATAATATCTGTAGCTTTTGCATTTCTGCTTCTTGATTGTATTACTTCAGCTGTCTTTGCTCATGGTGCTTGCCTATTTCTATGTTTTGTGATTTTCATTTGTAATATAATCCTTGAATTGTATCTTTGAAAATATTTGATCCTAGATTTAAAGTTTTTTTTCAGGGGGAAAACTTTTATTTCATATGCAATGTACCTGGGGGCTTTAAGAATTTGAGATCACTCTAAGCTAATTTTTGTTTGGACCTTTTTTTTTTTTTTTTTTTTACCACACCTATGAGTGTAGTAAGCATCAAATTCCTATTGCAGGCAGGTATGCCCATTATTTCTCTCTGTATAGAGCATTCTTTTTTCTTTTGTTCAATTACTATAACAAGATTATTAGACTAAAAGTAGTTAATAATAAACCCCCAAATTTCAGTGACTTAAGAAAATAAAGGTTTATTTTCCTGATGCCAAGTATGATGTGGAATGATCAGTCCTCCCACACGCTTTAACTTAACTATGTGGGACACATTCCCTCTGGAAGTCAAGTACATCCTTTCCACCCAATCCCCCTGGCTGTGATGCAGTCCCACAGTTTGAGAGGTTGGGAAATGTAGTCCTCGTCTGTGCCCAGGAAGAGGAAGGATTGTGATGGTCACATAATATTATCGTTGTCACATCCACTAAGGTTGAAAGGTTCTCACTTGTCCAGCATTACATAGAGGTGTCCATTCTGACCTCCCAACTTGGAAGGGACCTGGGCTTTTTGTAAATGCTGCCCTAAATCAGGCTGTGGTCCGTTGAAATCAAACCCTTGGAAATGCCAATTTTAGTGCTTTAAGGCTTTATAGGTTCATACTTTGTTGACAGTTCTGGCTTCTGTGAATTTCCTTATTTTTCTTCCAGCTCATCAGTAAATTTTTGTTTTTTCTTTTAAAGCATATCTTGTGCTCTGTTCTTAGGTGTTCTGTACCAGGGGGGTTTCTTAGGACAGCTAGTGTGACATATTGCTTAAAATGAAAGTGAACTCCAGTCTTTTTACAAAATTAATTCTGTCCCCAGTTGGTAGCTCTATACTGTGCTTTCTCACGTTGAAGAAGAAACTGGGTGGTTTCGTCATTTCAGAAGTATCTGAACTATTAGGGGTGCCAGGTAAGTTAGCTGCTCCTGTTTTCTAGTGGTACAAGTCCCTCTCAGTTTTACATTTCGTAGGAGAAAGCCAAGTTATTCCTAGACGAGTTATCTGAATTAACTTCCCAAGCGGCCGCTGTTACCCAGCTTTCATTTAGACCAGTGCTTTGTCACCTTTCTCATTGTCTTCATTTCCAGATGTCCTTTGGGAGTCGGTGGGGACATTCAATCTGTGGGAAAGAAGAATTGATTTGATGACACAAAATAAATTCATAATAACTCACATTCCATTTTAAACTAGTTAATATGCCATTAAATATCGAATTAAGGTAGTATATTAGCTTTTCCTTATTTATAAAAACTAAATAAAGTTTCCTTGTCAGTAGTTATAGACCATGAACCGATCTAAATATAATGTTTAATTATGTGTAAAATTTATTTTGTATTTTCTTCAGAAAAATTATTAATATAGCATAGTCAAGTTTGGTTAAGTTCAGTGGGCATTAAGCAGGGCTACATGTTCTCATATATTGTCAAACAAATTTCTGCTGTAAAAAATAGATTAAAATTACTTTAAAAAGTTTTTGCTAATCTTGAAACAACATCTGATTGAAATCCGTTTAGAATTTTAAATATAAATAAGCTTTAATTACTTCAGTATCTTGACAAAGTCTCATGTTTTGTTATATTTCTAAAAGAATCTCAATATGGAGACATTGCTTTAGCCATATAGTTTTTTCTATTTTTATGAACTAACTTCTGGAACTTCATAATTGTTTACTATAGAGTAGAATCAGTACCATATACAGCCGATGTAAAATTTTTTCAAACTGTTTTTTTCTTTTTAAAAAAATATATTTATTGATTATGCTATTACAGTTGTCCTATTTCCCCCCCTTCACTCCACTCCATCCTGCCCACCCCCTCCCTTCCACATTCCCCCCGCTATAGTTCATGGCCATGGGTCATACTTACAAGTTCTTTGGCTTCTACATTTCCTATACTATTCTTACCCTCCCCCTGTCTATTTTCTACCTACCATTTATGCTACTTATTCTCTGTACCTTTCCCCCCCTCTCCCCCTCCCATTCCCCTGTTGACAACCCTTCACGTGATCTCCATTTCTGTGGTTCTGTTCCTGTTCTAGTTGTTTGCTTAGTTTGCTTTTGTTTTTGTTTTAGGTGTGGTTGTTAATAACTGTGAGTTTGCTGTCATTTTTACAAACTGGTTTTTTTTCAAATCCTATCTTTCTTAAATGAACAGGCTGATATTCCCTTAAATATTTTACTGTTCTTCCAATTACTAGTCTTGTCATTTGGGCCCATTTTAAGAATTCCAAGGAATGATCGATTAGAATTGAGTGAACAATTTTGAAGAAGGTAACAGATTTCTTATTGTATAAAAGTATCCCAATGCATGATTTAAAACCAAAATTTGCCATTGAATTGTAAATACCCATCTCAAATTGCCAAATTTGCATGTGCAGAAGATGAAGGGGAAGCGCCTTTATTCAGTGGATTGATTATTGCACTGTCAGATGTCCAGGGGCAAAAATCAAACTGGAGAAACTAGTTACTATTTGCAAAGTGTTAAAACAACAGCCAGATTGTTTCTCCTTCACTTACTGTGCACAGTATGGGCTGGCACTGCTGTGGTAGCTTAGAAATCTCAAATGCTGTCAGGAAAAACAAACCAAACCCTCCAGATAGAATAAAAGGGTGAAAAAACAAGCCTGGAGGGACACTGAGGATTTATCTGCAGTTAACAAAAGAATAATATATTTGCTAACAGAGCGGTGGAAACGGCTGTGTGAGGAGGGAGTGATCTCAGGAAATGCCTTTCTTCCATTTTGCTGTCTTTGTTCCCGAGTGTAGCATAAATGTTGATTTAATTAACAGTGAATTCTTTTAACATGTAAAATTTCCTTTAAGATCCAAAAGCCTATGTAGCCTGCATGATGGAATTAGAGAGTTCATACATTATTAAAATGATTATTGAAAAAAGTGTCATATGAAGTTTTTTTTCAGTGGAAACTGAGTAGATAAAAAGAGGAAAGAAAATTCTATTTTATTACACTAAGCAATTTAAGCTATTTACCTTAAATAGTGTGCCATTTGCCACAGGACAAACATTCATCGTAAATAGCCTGTCTCTCTCTCTCTCCCTATTTTGCTCTCTTTCTCTTCCTCTCTCTTTTACCCTCCCCTACTCTCTTTCTCTCCCTCCCTCTCCTCTCCTCTCCCTCCTTTACCTCTCCCCTCACCTCCAGCCTTTTCTCAATAAGAAATATTAAATCTCTGGAAATCTCCGTTTGGAGCAGTTGTAAAATGGATTATAAATATTATATAGTTGTAATATTAATCACCCATGTTTCAGCATGAATATACATTGAAATTGTTTAAGAGATTCTGGTCATAGTGACTGAAAAAGGAACTTTACCAAAAAATTGAGTCAATTGGCCAGCTTTACTGAAACTGAAAGATGTTTGGCTGAAATGACCAAAGGATCAATTTTATTTTTTGTTGTTTCACTAGTTTTTTGCATTTCTTTGTTTTCTTATCAGGCTAGGTCAGATTGTTATCTCATGATTTTCATACCATTTTTTTAGGGAGGTGTATCAGTGGTAAGGATATTTTTATTCCTCTCTATTAAGAGTGCTCCAGACTGATGTTCACCTTTAGAAGGTCAGCATGTCATGTAGTTTAACTTAAAAAGTAGAGATGTGAAAGGTTTGCCATCACGAAGACACATTAACCATGAAAAGTTATATAGACATTTCTCCTCCATAGACTCTTGTGCTGTCTGTAAAATTACTTGGGAGTAGACGGTACCACTTTAAAGAGTTTTAGCCTCAGGATGACTAATATGGACTATAGGATAGTCGTTTATGTTCGTAAACCATTTAAACACTTAGAGAGTGTTCTTCTGAACTCAAAAGATGGTAGAAAAGATGGAGAAAGGAGTGTAAAATTAATGTACTGGTTAATAATTGAAGTTCACAAACCAATCCTGATTGGGCTGCCATAGGCGTAAGATTCTAAGCTTAAGGACTTAGTAAAAGTTGTATAGCTAGATTTTTGTGATAAATGTATACCCCTCAATCTTTTCCTTTTTCTTTTTTAAATTTATTTTTAGTAAGAGGGAAGGAAGGGAGAAAGAGGAGGAGAGAAACATCGATCGGTTGCTGCTTGTATGCACCCTAACCGGGGTTGGCCACAGCCCAGGCCTGTGCCCGGACCAGGAACTAAACCTTTTGCTTTGCAGGATCACACTCGGCCAACTGAGCCTCGCAAGTCAGGGCCGCCCTTCAACCTTTTTCAACCACGAAATCAATTAGGTAGCCATAGAGGGAGCCAGGTCAGAGAAGGGAAATAACTCAATTATTTTATTATTTTAACAAGAAAACGTTATTATTTTAGCACAGTTGTCTTGAAACTTATCAAATGCTTTTGTGTGTTCATGCTCAACAGACTGATTATGCTTTTGACTAGTAAGTTTTGTAGATGCTCAAAAAATGTTTTTAGAATAATGACTGAATGAATGAATACTTCTTAAACATCCTAAGGAAAAAATATATATAACACTATAAATGCCTGCTATGCATTGCATTATACATTATGTATATTGTATTATATACTTTACATATATGTGTGTGTGGTTGGTAGTGTCTAGAGATTTGAATTGACTTCGTATTTTTGTATGGCTTTACTCATTTACCTTCCTGACATTTATGGACCCCAATAAAATACAAGTCCCTCTGATTACCTCTTCTGCTAAGAACTTTAGTTCTCATGCTCTTCTGTGCTTTCCTCTGTCCATTCGTGCATTGCTAAACTTCACTCGGTTCTGTCTGTTGCCCCACACATTTTCCACAGAGCGCTTCCGACATCTCCGCTCCTCCTTGACTCAATATCCTGTGACCACTGGGACGCAAGGTTCACGAAGTCATTTCAATCAAGTGCTGCTCATTTTCCTACGTGTTCATGTTTTTAGATTTAATATATTTGTAGATCAATTAGGCATTTACAAATATTTTTGAGTGATTGTGAAGAGATCATTATTCTTACAACTGTCTGTAAAACCCATTAATAATGATTCCGGGCTAATGGAGTTTAGCTAGGCTCTCCTACTTTTTGAAAGTGGCTCTCTTCGAAGTTCAGTTACTCCTCCATATTCATCAAGAGCTTTGGCCACTTGCCCAATCTACTCGCCAGTCTCTCCCTTCATCCCTCTCCCTGGTTCAATCTTATTGTATCTGGCCTACCTGGTGACTTCGTGCGAGAGACTGTTACTCCATCCTAAACTATGTAAACTACATTCTACCCATTACATGGTCAGACCATAGATTTTCACATCAGATGGAACTCCAGCACTGAAAATCTAAATCTTTCCAGTCTTCCTATCACTAAAACTTCAACCACCTCATCAGACTTCAACCTCCGTCATCTTAGTGGAGTACGTTACAGCCACTCTAACTCCTAAAAACTTGCTATATGTTTCCTGAGAGCACTCACCACTATTGTGAATTATTTATTTGTTTGCTTAATGATTTATTTCTCTCTCTAAAATGGAAATTCTTGGAGGAGAAAAGTTTTGTCTCGTTCACTAACAAATCCCTGAAATTTATAACAAAGCACAATGTAGAGAAGGCATTAGATAGTATCTATTAAATTGATGAGTGAGTAAAATAATTCCAGTGAATGAGGGAGTTTTTTTTTTTCTTAAAATTTACTGTATATCAGATTAACTATATCTTTCAATCATTTCCACAAGATTCTTTACCCAAAACAATCTCATAAGCATGCATGTTTAGGGCAAATGTTTCCTTTAGACTATGTTTACAAATACAAACTATAGTAAATTAAGCACATTGTCTTTTATTATTGAGTGACACTTTTGTAGTTCTGTCTACTTATTGATGACCCTTAGTGAAAAGACAGCAATTATTAAGGAACCAAATGGACAACTCATTTAGTGCTTTGTAAGCCAAGGATATAACTTTGGAAGTGACATATATGTTATAGAATATTTGGGAATAAAGCCTAGATAAATGATATATGAAACTACGTTTGCATTTCGCCCAGGAACAAGAGTACCCTCGAATGCATTTTAGTTGAGGTCATCAAAATAGGTTGCTTTATTTTCTTCCCTTTGTATATTAGAATGTAACTCCACTTTTAAAAAAAGGATAATGCTCACTGTAAATGAGAATTAAGCAATGATAAGGGCTTTTAGTGCTGGTGTCGCTTATTTACAAAGTATTCTGTAATTGAGAGTCTGGAATGTCAGGGGATGATAGCATTATATTAATCTTCGTGCCCCTCCAAAGGCAAAACACAGCGCCTGATATTTGGAAGGCGGCAGTGCTTGTGAAGGGCATTTATTTATTTATTTATATTCTTGTTTATTCTATTACAGTTGTCCCAATATCCCCCTTTGCCTTCCTCTATCCTGCTCTATACCCCTCCCTCACAGACCCTCCCCACACTGTTTGTGGGTCACTCATACGTGTTCTTTAACTAATCCCTTCCCCTTCTTTCCACTGTTTCCACCTCCCTTCCTTTTAAAAAAATTTAGTTTTTGCTTGATTCTTGTCTTTTGTTGTTGCTAAAGTCACTTTTTCTATGATGAATTAATACATAACTGTAAATCCACATTATCGTAAAAAGAACATCCTGAAAACAGAATTTTAGGGCAAGATGGCTAATTAAAGACCAGCTAGTCTAAACATTTTATTTTGTAGATGGGCAAAAAATGTCCTAGAGATGTAAGTGGACTTGCCTGGGGTTTCACAGCTTTTTAAAATGTGCTAGAATCTAGGTATCTCAGTGCTGGGTTACTTGCATTATGCTAGAGGATTATGCCCCATAAAGCGCCTTCAGAGAGTAATGTGATAAACCTTTGTTGTGTGCCGTTCTCTATGGGAGTGAGTCCCAAATTCTTTCATGACATATCCTAATGAGCAATTTTGAGAATACTGTCAATAAATCTAAGGCTGCTTATCAATAAATTACTTATTAAAGTACTGTAAGTAATTTTCAAAATTAAAATTTAAAAGAATAATGTGGAATAATAACACTGTGAAATAATTTTATTTTTATTAACAGTACAAACATCATTTCTGCTTTTACCCAAATTGATATTAATAAATTGTCAGAGAATGCAGTATATTTTAAATGTTTTATTATTTTTGAAAATATTGGTGTGCATACTATTTAATGAAAAGATTTAAAATTTGAGTTTTGAGTTCAGTTCATTTCGATTCTTGGCTTTAATGGCTGTCATAGAAGTGGGAGATGTAAACAGAAGAAACGTAGGGATGATACAACTTCCAGCTAGAAGGTGAATGAATTCCGAACCTCTAATGTACAACAGGGTGACTATGATTAACAGTGCTTGACTTGGAAGTTGTTAAGAGAGTGGATTTTTAATGCTGTCACCACACAGGTACACAAAAGAGTAACTACGTGAGGGAAAGGTGTTAACCAACCTTACTGTGGTAACCACTTTATTTGCAATATATGCATGTACCAAATAATTGTGGTCTCCACCTTAAACGTATACAATGATGTATGGTAATTCTATCTCAAAAAAAGCTGGAAAAATGTACAAAATGGAAGAAATTTTTCATTGCCTGCTGTTAATACAATATGATATTCATTTTTAAATTGCATTCACCAGTTATGTGAAGATTTGAGGATGGAATGCATCTTTCAAATTCTCATCTCCCCTGGGAGTCATAACTTTATTCTTGATAACCAAATCTAGATTTTGAACAAACGGGGTAAATATCAAAAACTTTTCTTTGGATTAAAGTGGATAGACATAAGCTTTTCTTTTTTTTAATACTGATACAAACTTTCACAATAACTGCACATAAGGGCAGATTTTAAATTTTTTTTCTCTAAAATGTTGTCTTCATAGCATAAAGTTCTTTTGGAAACCAATTACTTCCTCACTCATGGTTAAAGTCACAAGCACCCTATGAAAATGCTTATTGTAAATAATATATAAATCACATTTCAAAAGCTTTCTAGATATTTCCAACATTTTTGGCAACTTTTTGTCATACCTAATTTGATTATCACTGTTTCTCTTTCAGTGTGACCAATGAGGAGCTGGTAGTACAGATTAGAAGTATCATTCTGCAATTCTCTATGGTTAAATTTTACCCTTTCCATATGTTATCAGTTTATATTTTTAACAGAAGTATTCTACAGTTATTTATACATTTAAGGAGGCTTAGTTTACTTAAAGCTGAATAATATATGTCAGCTTCTTGTCCATTGAAATGTGATATTCTATGTTGAAAGCAAATGAATGAGTGAGACTATGATGTCAAAGTCTGTTGTGAAACTTCCACTCTTTCTTTGGGACAGCAACCCCAAATATCAGGAAATTACATGAATTATATATGTGGATGTAGGCTGAGTGAGGACATCAATACGAAATCATATTAACAGTTAAATGCTAGTAAATATTGCTCTTTCTTGTGCTTCTAGTTAAAATATAAGTAGAGATTCTAATTTATTTTTGATATCCTAGTTAGATCTTTTAACTACACCAGTGGGTATCTTAACCCCCTCTTTCAAGATGGCTGTCTTTTGTGGTGCTGCCTTTCTGGTGTGCCTCGTCTAAAAACCAGAAACAAGACTGTAATTATCTGAAGAGACTTTACTCAGAGTAGTTACCGATCCAGATATAACTAAGATGATTATCCTCTCTCGGTTAAGGCTTGAATTCTCTTTGGGAGTTGTCTGAATTTTTATGTTGCTTTGAGTTTATTGCTTTGATTTGTACTAGGGTACTATTTTCTTGAATTGAGACCTAATTACTATTCACTAAAAATGAAAATTTTACATCTGTAATTGTACAATGTTCAAGTTTCATTGATACTTCTGCAATTCACACAATGTGGTCAGCAAAATGCCCATTTCTAGTTGTCTGTTACTGAAGATAATACTTCCTTTCATTTTACGTATTTTGGAGCTGTTCTCACTCTGCTGGGGATGTTCTGTGAGCTGTTCAAGATTATGTGATCGGAAGGGTGATCAGCTCAGATTAGATGACAGGATGCTCTTTGTACAGCTCTCCCATGTACGTGTCCTCTTGACTGTCGTTTAGAATAATTTTTTAAACTGAATTTTAGTACTTCAGAAAACCTGCATTACACAGGGTTTTCATTTTCTACTATATATAACTGAAAGCTATTACACTAAACTTTGATTAAAGGAGATTTTATATGTGATGATGTAGATATAATTTGGGTATCTACTTCAGCTGTGTCATTGCATTAATATTCTAGAAGGTGGATTCCTCCCTTGGACCATATACACAAACTCAAAAGAGATCAAAGACTTAAATCTAAGAGCTAAAACTATAACACTCTATGGAAAACACATAGGTGTCAGTCTTCGTGACCTTCAATGAGGCAATGGCTTTTTAAAACTATGATGCTGAAGCAAAAGCAATTCAAGAAAAATAGATAAATGGGACTGCCTAAAGTCTGCAAACTTGTACTTCAAAAGACACCTTCAAGAGAGTGAAAAGAGAAGCCCACAGAGTGGCACAAAATATTTTCAAATCATATCTCATAAGGGTCTAGTACCTAGAATATATGCAAAACTTTTACTACTAAACAATGAAAAAATAAAAATGGGCAAAAGATCCAAACAGATATTTTTTCCAAAGAAGACATACGAATGTCCGAAAGGCACATGAAAAGTTGCTCAGCATCATTAGCCATTAGGGACATACGTATTAAAACCACAATGAATGATGACTTCACACCCACAAGGATGCCTCTGATTTTTAAAAAATGAAAATAGGAAGTATTGGTAAGGATGTAGAGACACTGGGACCCTCATACACTGCTGGTGGGCATGTAAAATGGTACAGGGCCTTTGAAAAACGGTGTGGCAGTTCCTCAGAAAGTTAAACAGAGAGTTGTCCTCTGACTCAGAAATTCTACTCCTAGGTCATCCAAGAGAATTGCGAACAAATGTTCACACAAATACATCACACAATATGCATAGCAGCATTGTTTATGACAGCCAAATGTTCATCAACTGATGACTGAATAAACAATGGTGGTATAAACATGCAATAGAATGTTATTTGGCAGTAAAAAAGGAATGAAGCACAGATGCATGTTACAGCATTAGGTGACCCTGAAGATTTATGAAAGGTATCAGTTTTCTCTCCAGAACTGAGCACAAATATACAGGTGCAAATTTTTTACCACAAATTTCTGGACATTCAGGAGCTTCCTAAAACATTTGCGAAACCCTGAGGCTCCTTGGCCCTAAAGTAAGGATCCCTAGTCTGCAAGTTGCTGGATAAAACGATGTGATCATAAATAACTCTTTGGCACCCCTCTTTATAGTAGTTATCACATTTTGGGTGTCAATAACCAAAACAACTCCAATAATAACAAAAACAAAAGTTAGCTTTTATTGATAATTTATTCTATACCAGGCAATATACTTTACACGCATTTTCTCATTTAATTATCCCTCTGTTACAGATGTTTCATAGCTCCAAAGCAAATACTTCTGATGTCCTCTCTTCAAAATGATAAAAGTAAAACCCACCCTGCATTGAAGTAGAATTGAGGAGTTCTTTGGAATCAGTTTAAGCAACTATTAAGCTGCTATTAACTAACTTACATGACTTTGAGTAGTTATTTCATGTTTCTTTATATCAATTGCTTTATCCATAAAATGGGAATGTGGTTAGGGAGGAATATTGTTCTAATTTCCTTGCAAGTTCTTATATGTTATTATTCTAATTTAACAAATATTTTGTATATTTGTATGTGTACATATACACACACAAATGCCATTTAAAGTGAAGACTATTATTACTATTGCTAAAATATACTTAATAAATATATTATTTCCAAATCAGATAAACTGATTTTTCAGAGGATATTTTGGGAAGGGACACTAAAAATGTGCAGCTAGTGTGGGCTCCAGGGCCAGGACCGTGTGAGGGTGAGGATCGGAGATGGTAGGAATCCAAGGTAAGGAAAGTAGCTGCTTTGTTGGCCTAGTTGATTCTTCTAAACAAATGTTTTCCCCCATTAGTGCTAATCATTTGCTTAAGCACCAGAGAGACCGCCAAAGGACTAGCTTGCAGGTTTCAAAGGAAGATCAAGTGACTTTTGAATACATTTGTAGAATAAAAGCAAAGGTTAATCTGGGCTATTCCCTTAGTATCTTATTTTCTGAGTGAAAATTTGCCTTATCTAGAACTTTTGTGCCTTTCTCTATTTGAATGTGTCTTAAGTTGTATATTGAAGAAAAGACATAATATCAAGCTGGAAAATTGTGCCCTTCTGTACGAAACTTCTTGCTGAGTAAAAGGAAAGTAGAATTAAGCCTACAGAGTAAGTGTCTCCAACCTAAATGTATTTCCTCTGACGACTGGGCCAAAGTGCTCTGGCAATGACGTTGTACCCAGTCAGGCAGGCATTTTGCTTCTAAGCCCGTGGTTACATGGTTAGAGATGGAGAAGGATGTTTGTGGATAATTGAAGACTTGTAGTCCAGAAGGGGTCCAGAGAAAATTAGCAGCTGACGAAATGGGGCAGAATATAAAGAGCTAAAGGAAAAAAAGAAAGAGAGGTCAGAGACACTGGTAGTTTTTCCGTAGGAAGCATGTTGTATTTTAAACAGATATTGAAAGAATAGTATAGTATTATAGAAAATTTTAAATAGAAGATGTGATGAACATAGTATTTTTCTCTTTTGTTTTGTCTGAAAGAAAAGAGTTTTCCAGTTTCAATGTGTTCTTGTTTTTCAAATAAGAAAGCTTCCATGGGGTGACCTTTTCCCTTTGCTTAAACTACTACTTCCCCTTCAAGATACAACTTTAGTTTAACTTTCTTCTGACTTTTCCTTCTGTTCCTTTATGCTTTTATTACACTGCACATATTTCTATTTCTGTGTATATATCTAATGTCCCACAGGACACATTGTATTAGCAATCATTTTCTTATCTCTAGGTTTTCGCTAACAGAATGTGTGGCGATGTCCCTTGATAGAGGATCACGTTTATTTTACTAGCACCTGGCCTGGGTCCTGGCACATTGCATTTAGCCAATTAAATAAAAGATTTAATGAAAATTTGTAACCTACAGGCTTTAAATTTTAGGCACTACACTACCGATAGTGATTGTGATGTGATTTTCTCATCTATTCAGAAGGATAGTTCTGTGTTGATCACGCAGCCCCCGAAATTGCAGGCTCTCCAGAATTTCATACTCTTTGGAGGCTGAAGTTACTTTACTTTTTGACAAGGTAACAGAAGCTTTAAGATAACAGAAGCTTATTCTCTAGATTCTAGAGAATAGAATGACTAAACATATAGGAATATCATGATTTTAGAAAAATATGATATACACAAAATAAAGAGACTTAGTGAGGTCTCAGTAGGAGGAGGAGGAGGAGGCCAGGCTGTGAGGAGGAAAGGGTTACACACACATTCTAGCTTGGAAGTAGCCTAAGGCTTCTGGACATGTGTGCGTGTTACAGACAGATTGGCCTCAGCATTCCCACTGCTTCTTGCCTGCCTGATATAGCAAGGCAAGCGGAGATGGAAGGAAACTTTCATAAACAGTCCGAGAAAGATTCTTGTTGACCTAGGTCACAGTGGTTCTTGCAGATAGAAATAATAAAATCAAACCATAGGAGGATGGAGGAGGAAGCTAATCAAAAGAAAGTAAAAAGGCATTCCACTTGAAAACTTGAGTGAAAGGGAGAGAAATGTAGGAGAGCAGAATAATTGGGCCAAGAAAATTATTTTCTTACTTAGAAGTTAGAAAATGCTTTCAAGTCTGAAGGTTCCGTTCAGAGACCCAAATACTCAGTAAGAAGAGAGCAGGGAGATGAATACTCAAACTAAAACTACAGGTTATGAGCTAATATGTGAAACGATCATGAAAGTCAAGGTAGAAAACGGGAGAAATTTGGAAATTACTCTTTTTAGAAAAATCATTTTTATGTAAGATTAAACATTCTTTTTTGATAACAAAGACCTACATCAATGGGTATCAGCTTCGTCGGCAGCAGGTATTGCTTTCATCTGTTCATTCCGTCTTATATTTTGAAAACGATTTTTAGCTGTTAAATTTATTAATAATAACCCATTTCTCATTAAATGTTATAATAAAAAACAGTTGTCCATTAGAGCTTCTCAGGAGCGTGAAATAAGCCACAGCACACAAATTTATTAAGAATTCAACCCAAAACAATTTAAATTCTGGTTAGATTGTGTATTATGATCTGTAATAAACACATTTTATCGCACTTTTAAAAGTTATTGAAAATAGATTAAAATATTCATTGCTTCCTTTGTGCAGGTTTTCTTAACCTGTGGCTCTGCTGACATTTGTGGCAGATAACTCTTTGTTCTAGGGTGTTGGAGAACGTTGAACAGCATCTCAGGCCTCTACTTACTCGATGCCAGTAGCATTCCCCAGGTCGTGACAATCAAAAATAATTCTAGACATTGCCAAATGTCCCGTGGGAGCAAAATTAACTCTGGTTTAGATTTGATACAGAGAGCTCTGGGGTCCTGGTTTGAGAACCACTCACCTAATGGAATCACACAGTGAGGGAGATAGAACACGTAGAACCGAAGAATCCATCCACGAGGAGGAATAGAAGAGTTTGCAAGGTGGAGCTATCCGTCTTTCACTGAAAGCCACCATGGGGTGTGAGAAGCATTGCAAAGCTGAGCTGTTATCTATCTGGTCTCTAAAGAGGCACCTATTCTTCATAGCATCAAGTGACATAAACTCGAACTAAGACCTCACACATAGGAATCTAAGGGGGATAACTGAGATCCTCCAGACTGATTACTTAGTTCAGAAAGAAACAAGCAATTATAAAGAAAGAGTTGGAGGCTATGGATTCAAAAATTCAGACAGATTGTTTCCAATTTAGTGGTCAGTGCTGCCTATTACAGTTTTACAAAGGCAGGGAACAGATAAAAGTTTACAAGATTTTCAGTCTTTTTAGTGACAAACTTTAAATTACCTAGTGTGCTGTCCACTGTTTTAAAAAAGTGCCCTTTGCAGTAACGTGTATTGAGAATTTTCTTTGTTTCTATCATTTTCTGATTTGGGGAGTTGAGTTCTAGTTAGTCTTTCACATGGTTCCATTACACAATATGGGTATTGGTTACCAATTTTTAAACCCCTCGCTGCTGTTATAGTGCCAGGGCGGCCCTAACAGTGGTCAGCAATGCTCAATTTTATTTTTTGTCACAATTTTCTGTATATTTAAAAATAAAGGCTTGTCTAAGAAAAGCTATGAATTAAAACTCAATTACATTTTTTTTTCATAATCACTATCATTCTATCAGATGAAGAGTGAATTGAGTGTGACCCCACCTGGGTTAGAACATGGAACAGCCCGTCTGTCACTAATGGAAGAATTGGCTTGAGCAACACAGTGCCTGGGACAGCGTAATTAGAAGTGACCTCTGACTCTGTGATTCAGTCATTAGTTTTTCAGTCAGACCGAGTGAGCTTGTTTATCACCTAAAAAGAAAGAACTTAAGGCTCTGACACCATAATTTTCAGATATGGCAATGAGGAAAAAGATAAAAACATAATTAGTTTAGCTCTACTAAAGTCTCCTTTTACGTAGTAAAGAGAGAGTGTATTATAATGTTACTAGCCAAGTAGTTTACTACTGATGCTACCACTACTAGTTACTGTTACTGCTACCACTATTATTACTGCTGATACCAACAACAGCGGCAGCAGCTTTGATCAATTCAGGAGCACCTTTTGTATGCCAGTGTTTGACATTTAAATCATTATTTAAACTCCTTTCAACAACTTCTAAACTACTACTATCTCCAGTCAAAAGATGTGGAAACTGAATTTTGGAAAGATTAAATTGCTCAGGTGGAATTGCATTAAGTGGTGGAGCCTGGATTGACCAGTTTTGATTACCTTTGCACCCCATGGTTTTTGGCTCTTGTTCTTTTTATGTGTTGCAAAAATCCACAGTGAAATGCCAGTGATGAAGTCAAGGAAGGAGGCATGGAGCATGCCAAAGAACTAGCAGCCCTCACCTGTCCCTTCACAGAGGACCAGGGCTCTCCTGATTCTGCAGCCTTCCCGCCCTCTGAATGTTAGTGTAGAAGAGTTATTTTTCTTCCTTTTACTTAATGCTACATGTCATATATCCTTTCTTCTAAGCCAGTTCATTCTTGGAGATGAGATCATGCATTTTATTCAACTTTGCAGTGTTTTATTTAGGGTTGAGATACCAACTGTCTGTTGTCCATTGTTCAGTTCCTGTTTATGCTTAGCAACTGATATTACCGCACACATTAATGAGAAAGATGGGGACTTTGAATGTGTTCTATTCGTACTAAAAATAAAATTTGGAGTCCCAGCGGAAATGGCAATCATCCTCAACTTCAGTACATGCAAATTTCTATTTTAAATATAGTCTTTGCCCCTTTCAGCATGAGAGAATAGTCATTTTTGACAAGAATGAGAATTATAAGCATCCTTTTTTCTAATACATGTGTTCCTTTCTAAAGCAGAAAGATCATTGAAATGATAAATCCAAATGGTATAATATTTTAGTGAACTTAGCCAAGAATAAAATCTTTTGAGACAATTAGAAGTAACTCTGTTCTTTTTGCTGCTTTATTCACAATCCCTCTCTGTCAGTTCGAAAGCCAAGGCCAATTAATATTCATTTAAAAAATGTTCAAGCTCATATTTTCTTGTATGTATCTTTTATAATATTCAACATTTCTTGCTGTGATAAATGTACAACTCTGCCTACAAATAGTAATCCATATTTATTTTAGTTGTTAGTTTTTACCCATAAAATAAACATAAAAGACATCATATAAAGGTGTCACAGAAGAATATGCCTGTAAATGATCATTTATTTATTTTATTTTTAAAAATATATTTTATTGATTATGCTATTACAGTTGTCCCATTTTTTTCCTCCCTTTATTCCCCTCTGGCCTGCACCTCCCCCTCCCACCAGCACTCCCCCACCTTGGTTCATGTCCATGGGTTGTACATGTAAATTCTTTGGCTTCTCCATTTCCTGTACTATTCTTAACCTCCCCCTGTCTATTTTCTACCTACCATTTATGCTTCTTATTCTCTGCACCTTTCCCCCCCATTCCTCCACTCCCCCTCCCTGCTGATAACCCTCCATGTGGTCTCCATTTCTGTGATACTGTTCCTGTTCTAGTTATTTACTTAGTTTGTTTTTGTTTTTTTAGGTTCAGTGGTTGATAGTTATGAGTTTGTTGTCACTGTACTGTTCATATTTTTGACTACTTTTTCATAGATAAGTCCCTTTAACATTTCATATAGTAAGGTCTTGGTGATGATGAACTACTTTAACTTGACCTTATCTGGGAAGCACTTTATCTGCCCTTCCATTCTAAATGATAGCTTTGCTGGATAGAGTATTCTTGGATGTAGGTCCTTGCCTTTCATGACTTGGAATACTTCTTTCCAGCCCCTTCTTGCCTGTAAGGTTTCTTTTGAGAAATCAGCTGATAGTCTTATGGCAACTCCTTTGTAGGTAACTCTCTCCTTTCCTCTTGCTGCTTTTAAGACTCTCTCTTTATCTTTAATCTTGGGTAACTTAATGATGATGTGATGATGTGCCTTGGTGTGTTCCTCCTTGGGTCCAACTTCATTGGGACTCTCTGCACTTCCTGAACTTCCTGGAAGTCTGTTTCCTTTGCCAGATTGTGGAAGTTATCCTTCATTATTTTTTCAAATACATTTTTAATTTCTTGCTCTTCCTCTCTTTCTGGCACCTCTATGATTTGGATGTTGGAATGTTTAAAATTGTCCTGGAGGTTCCTAAGCCTCTCCTCATTTTTTTGAGTTCCTATTTCTTCATTCTGTTCCAGTTGAATGTTTATTTCTTCCTTCTGTTCCAAATCATTAATTTGAGTCCCTGTTTCCTTCCCTTCACTCTTCATTCCCTGTATATTTTTCTTTATTTCACTTTGCATAACCTTCACTTTTTCCTCTATTTTTTGACCATACTCAACGATTTCTGTGAGCAACCTGATTACCAGTGCATCTGATAGGTTGGCTATCTCATCATTGCTTAGTTCTGTTTTTGGAGTTTTGATCTGTTCTTTCATTTGGGCCATATATTTTTTGTCTTGGTGCACCTGTTACTAGTAAGGGGTAGAATCTTAGGTGTTCTCCAGGATGGGGCAACCCACATCTCTGTGTTGTGGTGCTGTATGTTGGGGACCGGTCAGAGAGGGAACAATGGCTCTTGCTAGGCTCTCCACCAGCTTTCAGTCACTTTCTCTGCTACCTACAAGCAAAGTGGGCCCTTCTGGTGCTGATTCCTGGGTGGGTGGGTTTGTGTACATTCTAGGTTCCTGTGGGTCTCTCTAGTGAACTCTCTTGTGAGGCTGGGAGTTTCTCCCACTGCCTCAATCCCCAGAGGTTTTTACTGCCAGAGGTTTTGAGGCTTCATTTCCCTGTGCTGGAACCCTGGGTTTGTGGTCTGACTCACTCCCTAGTTGTTCATCCCAGTTTATCCATACCCAAATGCGGGACCTCCCGGTCTGCCAGCTTCCACCTTGCCACGTGTCCTCTCTGCTCTGGCTACCTGTCTCCGCCCCTCCTACCAGTCTGGATGAATGTTTCTTCTTTAACTCCTTGGTTGTTGTACTTGCATATAGTTTGATTTTCTGGCAGTTCTGGCTATCTTCTGTTTTTAAATTTGTTGTTGTCCTTTTGGTTGTGCGAGGAGGCAAAGTGTCTCTATGTATGCCTCCATCTTGGCTGGAAGTTAAATGATCATTTATTTAACAATGTCTAGGAAATGGCTAAAATGTCCTACTTGGTGCTGTGTACAGCAAAAGAGACTCAGCTACTTACCTCATTGGATATGGGTTGGGAGGAAGCATTTATGTGTGTATCTTTGGATATGCTCTCCCCACCCTCTCATTGTTTGTTTTATGTGTCTGAAACACTTTGAAAGATCATAGAAGTCAGTGTCAGACTAAGTTGTATTAAACCTAGCTAGTTCTGAACTCACTTTGCACCTTAGCTTTCTCTTGTGTACAATGGGGTGACCATTCCTTCTCCATGGGGTGGTTGTCAGATTACATGAAATACTGTATTTAAAGAGCCCAGCATAGTGCCTGGCAGGGAGGCCATTAATATTAGCTTTTATTACCATCATTTCTGTCTCTCTTTGTCTTAGGGATTAGTACTTATATATTCTAGAATTCTATGGATTCTAGTACTGTATCCAAGGATTTTGGATTAGGAAACTAAGAGACTTGGTTCAAATGTCAGAAACAGGGAGATAAAAGGATCAAATATCTGGGAACTGAGAGTCCTCAGCACTATGAGGCATTTAGGCACACTGTTTTATAGAGATATAGTTTTCCACCTACATTTTAAAGATATTAGTAAGCTGAAGTCAGCATTAACCTAGGGCATAGCTAATGAGAAAAGAGAAAAGAGAAAACAATGTTAATCACAAGAAAATAAAAAGAAAAACAACATTTTGTGACTAATTGTCCAGCTCTAGTTAAACCAGGAGCTTCCCCCACCCCCCACCCCCGCAAGTAGTTTCCTGGATGTTGTGATTGTCATCAGAAAACTGTGTATATGGCACATAATTTATCTTCAATCTACATTTGCTGAACAAGCAAACAAGCCAAAAAAAAAAAAGAATAAAAACTCTGCCCATGATTAAATAAAATTGTGAAAGGACCCCTAGAAATAGTAATGTACAAGTGGTTCAAGAATCAGTTAACCATTTTGAATTTTATTGCTATTGATGAAAATTAGAAACTTATAGTAATTCTGCCTGAGTTAAACTTTTTGGAAGATTCATGTTGGTTTTCAACTTTCAATCCAACAATGCATAGGCACATAGGCAGTAACTTTTCTACAGAGAAGGAATTTACCTAATTCAATCAACTAAACATTTTTCAGCGATATGCCAGCCCAAGTACGATATTCCACTCTATAGTGACATTGTAATACCTGAGTGAACTAACAGGATTTTATTCTATTATCATGCAGTCCTTGTTGTCTTGCAACAATAATCAGAAAAGTGGTTAACCTTACCAAGAGAAACATTACTCATTGGCTTTGAGAGTTCTCCAAACATGATTAATTCATTCAAAGCTTTTTGAATGTTGTGTTGTTATTCAGTTTGTGATATAAAGGCCCTGATTGAACTTTATTCTGGTTAACATTTATTTTCTTATGAAAAATAAATTTGAAATGGTCAATGGCTTTATGTGTCCTTATTCCATGACATCATATTGGAGAATTTAAGAGTTTAAGCAAACATTTAAAACTAGTAGACCCCTAGAGAATCTACTGAACATCTAGTCCAAATCTGCATACCAGGAACTAGAAAATTGAAGAACAGTAAGAATAAGTGTTAGGGTCAACGTGGTTCACCTTGATCGGCATACCACTGTTATTTCCAGTAAATATGATGTTTTATCCTTAGCATTACTTCTCTTTCAGATAAACACTTTTATGGAAGCTTACCATATTCTTAATCTTAACTTAGTGATATTTGTTTTTTACTTAGTGCACTTACTTTCTCTAAGCTAATTTATTGGTCTGCCTGTCTTTCCATGACCTATGCACATTTTAACATGGAATGTTTTAAAGAAGAAACTGAAAACTAAGGATAGTTATTTGGGAGGAATGCCAAAATTTGATACCTATCAGCTGATTGGTTGTTAGCAACACTTAACTACGCTTTATTTCACCCCAAATAACCATTTTTTAGATCCTCCTCTGTTTTTTGCTAAAATACCATACAACACCAATGCATTGACAAGGTAATATTGTTTTTCTGTGTGCATTATGCTTAAAATTCTCCTACTATTTTATCTACACTTAGCTTTTTCACTTAATAGAAACCATTTAATAGAAATAGAAACACATTTCTTTCAATAGGTGTATGCAGATGTATCTGTACGATGTTTCTACGTGCAGCCGCCTCCCCCACCCCTCTAGAGAAACGGCAGTGCAGTCCGACGGTAGATAATGTGACTTCCGTGTCTGATGACCAGAGAAGTCTCGCAGTGGGAACATGGGTGATAAACATTAGTAGACCCTCCCTTCCTCAAATGCAGTAGAGCCTCTTGGCCTGTCAGCAGTGCTTGACAATTTTGCTGGCTATGAGAATAGATGTAAACTCAGTTTATTTTTGTTAGAAAAGTAGTTTCTCTAAGTAATATAGTTTATGGCAAATTATGGGAGAGCAATAAAAAATTACAGAGAAACATTAAGTCGTTGCTTGTCTTTATCACAATCAATAAAATCCCAGGACAATGAGGTTTCTCTTGCCCTTTATCACGACAACTAGAGAGGTCTTATTTTGGCTTTTTAAAATTGTTTACTTAGGATATTGGTATATACTTTTTCTTAAAAAAAGTCTATGTAACATTTTTCTGTTTTTTTTAAAAGACATCTATATACCTTGCCATTTGAATGCCCTTGGCTTCAGTTTCCTCATCTGTAAAATTAAGGAATTGATATTTAGATATTTCTAAGGTCACTCCCACTTGTAAAAGTCAGATTCTATTATGCAGTTATACCACATGAAACAACTTCTTCCTGTTGAAATAGATGTGTTTGTATGTGTGTGTTCAGGACTGCTATTCATGTTGTACTGATTTATTCAATCGAATTTTAGCAGGTGCATGCTATTTGCCTGACAATTCGGATGGATGCGCTGGTATAAACCAAGAACAGGCAAACTGTGATTCCAGACAAAGGTGGCCTGTTGTCTATTTCTGTCTATTTCTAAAAATCCTTAGATTTTTACCCATAGAAACAGAGTCACACCTTTGGGTAGCTGGGTCTGTGGCTGCTTCCACTCTACGGTGCAGAGCTGGCTAGTTGTGAAAGAGCATATTGCCCACAAAGCCCAAAATATTTACTAGCCAGTCTTTTACAGAAAAAATTTGCAAAACAAAAATATACTTTTATGTATGGGCCCATTTTTCTAATTCTGTTACGGATTTTTTTTGATTGTGCTAGTATAAAGATTTTTGTTGGTGGTGGTGTCCTTGGGTGTGAGTGTGTGCGTGTATACAGTTGGTCTTTCTGGTGGTAAATTGAACCTTTGTTCATTTTTCAGTATATTATTCTGTTTCATGCTAATATTTACATAGATTTTTACATTGGGTATTCAACTGGAAACTGGGCATTTCACTTAAAAGCCTATAATGGGTGGATAACTGTCCTGATGCTAATTAAAGATGACTGTGAAATAGTTTAAGTAAAACTTATATTTTTGTTCATGAAAACACTGTCAGTGGATTGAAGAGCCATTTCTCAGTGCTACATAACTTTAATAGGTTTCCTTAGAATATTTTCTTTTTGTGAAAATCAGAATATATACAAATTCCTATATATCATTTTTAAATTGATATTTATAGTACTTCTGGTAGATTGAAAAGTAACTCCTATTTCATAAATAGGGTATATTTAGACCACTTTCTTTTCTCTAAAATGGCTTTTTAATTTCAGGTCTATTGTCAGTTTTCTCCTTGCTTCTGTGGTCTCATACCCTGCGTTCGGGGCCGTGGGGGAGGGAAGGAGAGAAAGCACACTGCAGGAGCCAGCCCTAACGGTCTGCGGCACTGGAGGAAAGGGCCCTGCTTCAGTTAACATTTAGGTCTCATACTTACTTACTTAAGCTCCATGGTTCCCTCATCTCCTCAGGAAATTAGACTTAATACAATTTTTGCAGTTGACTCTATTATATGAGAAGATGATTAATGAAGATGACATTTACCCTGATTGTTGTGCTCTTTAAAAAGATATTCTCCATGAAGAGCTCGCATTTCTAGGCTCCAGATGGAGATAACATTCTTCAGTGAAGAAATACAGATGAATTCTGTTTCACTAACCGTATCATATTCAGGTACAGATTCCTATCACCGTGCTTCTTGTCAGACTCATCAGAAGGGGGAGATTTTCTTTGAAGCATAGCACTCACTGGTCTCTGAGCACTGAATTTCTGACCCCCTTCACTTTTATTTAAAGTCCATTAAAGATGCTAACATTCTGCCTTGATTTAAACTGGGTTGTTCGGAAATTTTCAGGACATTTTTGTTGGAGAAACTTCAAAGACTTCAACTGTGGCCTAAATTGGTGATCCAGGACATGAATAGCTAAAAGCAGACGGGGTTTACATCGCAAATAGTTACCTTTTGGGTTGCACAAGCGGCAGGACTAACCAACTGCTCTGATCTTTTAGGGTTACTGATATCCCTGTCCCTTGGAAGTGGCATTCAGCCTTTTTTGCTAATCAGCGTCAAACATCAAAACCCTTAGGTCTGTTCTGGAGTTATTGGAAGCTAAATGGGCAGGAAGTAGTGCTAAGTATAATTGCAGTGTGATTTTTATAGATAAAGAAAGCAAAGAAGTGATTTTGCACCAGGGGCAAGGTAGTCTAGAAAAGGGGAAAGTTATCTAAACTGCTCTGGAAAAGTAGATGCCCTAGTAGCTAGGACTGGACTAGATTTATTGGTTAATTAACTACTAATTGAGTCCCTCATACAGTATCATTGCATTCTAATGCAACTCAGAGTCAAAGGGAGCCTTGGAGTCCTGTGAGGGCAGGGCAGACCCACAGGCTGACTTAAGGACCCAGACTCTATTGTGAACACAAAGTTTGAGGCATAGAGACCAAATGAAGCATCTTCCCAAAAGACAAGGCAGGGATGCAGAGAGTCTAGGTGTAAGGTCACGAGACTATCCCAGAGATATTGGACAGGCCTGAGGGCCTTTGGGTTGGAGGATGGGATGGAGAACTGTGCTTGGGACTGCACGGGCCTCCTCAGAGCACTGAGCTGTCCAGGCAGAGCTCACTTCTTATTTGTGCAGATAATCTAGGATAAGAACCTCTGAAATAAAGAGTAGAATTATTCACAGAGAACTTTAAGGAATTTTTTAAAACTCTTGTGGAAGTTTTGTTGTAGTATCTCAATTTAGGACGCCAAAGTTATGGTCCAGTAGTGACCCCTTAGGGATGGTCTTAAGAATAGATGCTATGGATATATAGAACATAATGTGTTTTCATATTCATTATTGCTTTGAAGTACTTTAAAATAGTTTTCCCCCACTCAGGTAAACTGTTGTCCTTGCAATCGCATTTAGACTATGGCTCAGTTAAGACTTTCCCTATGCATTCTGAAAACCCAGCTTTCTTTTAATGCTGTACCTACCTGATCATAAATAAGTCTCAGATTACTTGGAGTTCAAAATAAACATGCCTTAGAAACATTGCCTTGACATTTTAAGTTAGAAGGAATGACAACTTTTTCTTTTCCACTCTATTTTCCACCTTATCTCATTGGAATGAGAAATTATGGGTCAGCAAGAACTAGTGTATGGAAATAAACTTAGGAAGATCCTACTGTGAGTATTGTGGGTCTGCTATATACAGGGATTCAAACAGAAGACCTTTCTCTTTAGGGAGATGAATGCATTTTCTTAAATATATTTTAATATTTGTAGAGCCCGGGTGAGTCTTTGATTACAAACGATCTTTGCTAGGTACAACTAAAATTTCTTCTGTCTCTTAAAGTTGTCATTTAATTAATGATGTGCCTTGAAATTGCGGTATTTGGGAAGTAAGAAAAATGGCTTTTAAGATTCTTCAACATTCTCGTATTTCAGAGTTATCTGCTCTTTTGGACCTATCTAATTTCAACCATAAGTCTGAAATGCTTTCTCTTCTAACCGTAGTAAAATAATCTGCTTTTGCTCACCTCTTCTTTTGGCCATTTAACAAACACATTTTCTTGACAACTTTATCCCTGATTCCTTTCCCCATTTCTGACAGGAACCATTACCATTTTCCTTAAGTGCTTCAGTTCATCCTTGAGCCTGCACTGTCAAAAATGCCCTTCTGGAGCTGAGGGAATAAGGTGGATGTGCTCGGGCATGCTCGGGTGCCCACCACACCGGACTACACCTTTACCAACTTTCGTCCTGTTATTCCAGGCTAAGTGAATAATTTTTTTATTCACCCCGTCTCTTTTGTGTCTTTGCCCCATTATCGACAACCTCTTTTCTATAACAGCTTCCATATTCTCCATGTAGGTCCCTTCTCTTCAGATTTTGACCACAATTGTTTGTCTCTCACAAAACAAAATTACAGAAAATAAATTTTAAGAAAAGAGAAAGAATTCTTGCCCCACATTTGCTTCCAAGTTGGCTTTCCTTCGATTTAACGCCATCTCTTTAGAAAGATTAAGTTCACTATCATTGCTGCCCACCTTAGTCCCTTAGCCATTCCTCTGTGTTCAGAAATCGAAATACGTCTTTTCAGTGAAATTGCCCTCAGTGGTCAATAGAACCGGCCTGGTTACAACATCTAATGGTCCTTTTTCAAAATTCATCCTTTGGCCTGTACAGAATTACACTGATGATCTCTTTCAAAAACCACTACTCCTGTTTCTCTTAGTAGTTTGTTCCCAGCATCCTCAACTGATTGTTTTGAATCTATTCTTAATTGTTGCTCTCTCCCAGGTTTCCATGTTACTCTTTATCTCTTTTTGCTTTATAATTTCACTCACCTTAATGTTTTTACTTAATCTTTGATATGCCAATTGCTCTGTTTCTCTGTGCTTCCTACACATCCTCACTTATACTGGTACCTCACCCTCCAAGTGTCCCACCTTACTTTCAAAGCTGATTTTGTTGTGTATATTCAGGAACCAAACCAGAGACTGCGGTGATCATCAATTCCTCCTTGCTACTCAATATATCAAATCAGCAAAGTCTCCTGACTTGACCTGAGATAGGTCTTTTCCTCATCTCTCCCCTCTTTCCATTCTTATTACTGAATCCTTACTCCATTTTCTCATTGCTGTTAAAAAACATATTCAAACTCCTTAGCCCATCTCAAAGCTGTTCAAATCCTATTTCTCACTGACCTTTTTAGTGCATTCTCCTGATGCTTCCCCCTGTTCTGGCCACTGTGGGCCATATATTGTCTCCCAAATAGTAATTGAAGGGATACAATGTTAAAAGGCTTACTACTTTTATGCTTTGCATTATTTCATTTTGTATGCCTGCACTTTCCGTCTCAGCCTGGTGAAATTCAATCCATTTATGCATACCAGTAAAGTGTCCTCATCTTTGTAAAAAGGTTCCCTACTTTTGTGCTCAGGCAGAAATAATTTTGTTATTATTATCATCATCCCTTCTCCATTTCTCAACTCTGTCCCTTTTGCTTTTAAGAAATAGAAACTCAGTTACATTAGATTATATGGAGAGAGATTCACGGGGAAGCCAAGATAAAATTGTGCTTGATATACACTGATTCTTTGTATTAGTTCTCGATTGCTGTATAACAAATTGGCCTAAAACTGGGTGGCTTAAATAAATACATATTTATTGTAACACAGTTTCTGTGGGGCAGAAATCTAGGCATAGCTGAGCTGCATCTTCTCCTTCATGGTCTCTCAGATGGCTGCAATTAAGATGTCAGCTCAGGGTTTGCACTTTTAACTGAAGAACTGAGTGGGGAATGATTCACTTCTGAGCTCAGTTCTGAACTCTCAGTTTCCTGTGGGCTGTTGGACTGAATGCCTCAGTTGCTTGCCATGCAGGCTTCCCCAGCCTAGCATCTCGCTTCATCAAAGCCAGCACGACAGAGTCTGACAGCAAGAGAGAAATTATAATCTTCTCTAACCTAGTCATGGAAGTACAATCCCAGTATCACTGTGATGCTCCATTGGTTAGAAGCAAGTCACTAGGTTCAGCTCACATGTGAGGGGAGGGGATTACACATGGATATAAATACAGGAGGTGAAGATCACCTGTTACCATCTTAGAAATTTGTCTGCCACACCATCAACCCTCACTGCAACCCTATAAGATAGATAACAACAGTGTCTGTCATCTTATTTTCCAGAGGGAAAGCCTAGCACTGAAAGGTTAAGCAACATGTTCACGGTCACACAGCTAGTAAGTGGAAGAGCTCAGATTCAAATCCAGGCAGTCAGCCTCCAGAATCCTCGTGTGTAACCACCAGGGACTCCAATGTGACTCTGGGAGCAGGAAGAGCAAGTCTGGGGAAGCAGCAGCAATGTAGGTAGTGTTTCCTTCCAGTATTCACTAATAAAATCATTCTGCTCCGAACTGTCGGTGTTTATGTTACTTCGTTCCTATCCTTATGAGGCTTGCCAGCCCACGGGTAGCCTCCTCTGAATCTCATCTCCACCTTTGATATAGCTAATCACAGCCAAGAAGGTCAGCTCACATAGAACAGAAAAGCATCAGGATTTCTAGCAGTGGGGTAGGGTATTTCACAAAGAAGTTGAACGTGAGGTAAGAAGATAGGTCATGACCTTAGAGCAGAATTCATCGTATCACATTGTATCACAGTGAGTTGCTAATGCGCCTGCTTTCCGAGGCAGTTTGCAGACAGCACTGACCAGGGCTCATTTACCTCTTGACCCCCAAGTGAATACCCGGCATAATGAAATTGGGCCTTTTGAATTTTTCTGGGTAAGTTAATTTTCTTCACAAATATTTTGCTTATCATAGAAATGGCAATCTTAAGAGTGGGACAACCTGAATATAGTGACAAGAACTATAAATAAACTAAAGGAATGATCCTTGTCTAGGGTCTTTCATTACATCGTTTTGAGATATACTTGTGTTACTGAGGCTCAACACAAAGAGTGGGTCCCGTTCTGTGATATCGGTGAGTGCTCAGAATGAGAGGGAACGGAGCCGTAGGGGCAATGGCATCTCACGCCGTTTCTCCATGGAGTATGGTCTCCTCAGCCCCTCTAATTTGGCGTGTTTCTAAGAACATGGTTTAGAATGTTGATCTCCTCCTTGAAGTCTGCAGCGATCAAAGACGTTGCAAATATGTGCTATCTATGAGCCGAAGGGGCGGACACTCTGCATATGACAGTTTGTGCTCCTCAGAGCTCTGTCTGCTCAGAGAGACTTCTTGGTAAACAGATATAAAACCGTTAGTCAGTGTATAGGATATTTATAGGACAGACAGTCAGAAGTTTCTTTTATTTCCTGTAAGGTCTACAGAATTTGTTTGTATTGGTTGTAGAAATACTTGCCTTGCATTACTTGCTTAGTTGTTTCTGTATTTGCCTCCTTTCTTGTGTTAGCAGTAACTTCCTGAAGATCATGAAGCCGAATGAGGTTGTTTCCTTCAGTCTCTGCTCAGGAGGCTCTTTCTGATTAGCCTTCCCTGACCTTCCCTGTCATACGCTTCATGTTCCTAAAGCATCTGGCTGTGTCTCTATCTGCTTCTCTAGACTATAGGCTTTTTATTGAAAAGAATTACATTTTTATATCTTAATTCTGAAATTCTTTTTATAATTTTATTGCTTTATTTTTTTTGCATTTTTTAATTGTTGTTCAAGTACTGTTGTCTCCATTTTCCTGCCACCACTCTCCCCCGCCCCACCCACCCCCACCTCCCACCCTCAGGCCTCACCCTTTCGTCTTTGTCCATGGGTCCCTTATACATGCTCCTTGACGACCTTCCCCTTCTTTCCCCTGATATTGCCCTCCCTATTCCCCTCTGGGTCAGGTGCTGCACTAGATCCTGAATATTCAAAATGTGATTCTTGCATCGCCCTAGTTGGCAGCACTTCTGAGCCTGTTAGAAATGTAGGCAGGGTCTTAGGGCCCACCTTAGGCCTACTGAATCAAATACACATGTTATCAGTATCTCTGGGTGAATGTGTGCACATAAAATTTAATTAACACTGTTCCAGGGGATATAGTGTAGCATAGCACAGGGCTTTCAAGTGTAGTTGAAGGATCATCAACAGCAGAATCATTGCATTTGGGTTTAAGTGATAGTTTGGTCATGGTGGTGATGGTGATAGTGATGATTATTCATGAATATGTAAAAATATATGTTCCCTTGGACATGGACAGCAGGGTGGTGATTGCTGGGGGGAGGGGGGTATAAGCGGACTAAATGGTAATGGAAAAATATAATCAATTAATTAAAATTAAAAAAATTTTGTTCTTTGGCCTCACCTCACAATCTGCTAATCTACCAAATCTACTTTAAAAAGAGCATTCATGCTTTCACATTTTTAACAAGCTCTCCAAGTGTTTTCTCATCCTTATAGAAGTTTGAGAAGAGTCTCAGCAAAGTGTCCAAGCTCTGAAGCTGGACACCCTTAGTTTCTTCTTTTACAATACGGGACAGTGATAGTGCCACCTGTTTGTTTATGGAGCTTGCAGAAGGACCGCGTGAGGTAATGCATGTAGAGCGCTTAGCGCATTTCTTGGTGCCTCCTAGTCCTATGGTACCGTCACCTGCTAGGAGCTGTGGCGTATACTTGGTGTTTAACAAATTCAAGTCTATCGTATAAAGTGGCTGGCAGTGGTAGCCACACAGTAAGCACAGGGTGGGGCAAAAGTAGGTTTACAGTGGTGAGTATGTAAAACACAGTTTATTCTTGTATTATTATTTATTAACTATTGTATTATTTTTCATATAAACAACTGTAAACCTACTTTTGCCCTACCCTTCATTATGTTTACTTCCTTTATTTTTTTTTTTGCCTAAATTACATTTTGTGACATTTTTCTTATTTTATTCTATTTTCTTCCTGAGACATTTTTTTGTTCCTTGCAATACCCTTCGTAGTGTTTAGCATAAGTAAGTAAGTTCTTTGATAAATTTGGTTACATGAAACATTTGTTGACTTTAGTGATAAGAAGTATGAAGGACAGGCAGGGCAATGAGAGATATTACTGTGATTCTGAGAGATGAGTGAGGAAGCTCATGCACAGATGATAAAGGAGCCTGGCTTCGTGGCCAGTTAGAAGAGGCAGCCACCGTTCAACAGGCTCTTCGCATTTTCACAGCCATCTCATCGGGATTGATCCTAAAATCTTCAGACTTCATTGTGCCTCCAAATATATTTTTCCTAATTTATTTTCAAAGCTTATGTAGTTCACATCCTCAAACTTTTATTCATTAACTGGTTGCTGAAATTCAAGATTTCCAGATGGAAAGAAAGTATGAGCACAGAGAAAAGAAAGTCCAAGGTATGTTTTGGATTGCTTTATAAGGTATGTAGAGCAATTTTACTAGAGCAGAAGGTTCAAAGTTAAAAGAATGAATGGATTTGAAACATGCCATTTGTATTGCTTTCTAGTTTAAAATATTCGAATAGGTTAATCTTGCATTTGCAAGAACACCTGAACTCAGCTCCACACCAGCAAAGCATTTTGGACGGGCACCTGCCTGTCTGTCTGCCACCAGCCCCCAGTTTCCTGCTCCGGCCGGGTGTCCTTCCCAGTCCTTGAGCACACCATCTGGAAGTTGCTCAGTCAATTGACTGATTAAGTGGACGAATGAATGAGTGATAAACAGATGAATGAATAGTGTATAAAAAAGGAAGAGTTCTTTGATTTATTTTTCCTTTCAGTCTATGCCACAGAATTAAATTTGAATAAATTAAAAACAAAACTGATTCACAGTAAGATTCATAGAGCTGGATAGCTTTGTCTATGGGACTACGTTGCTTTCCCTGCAGATCCAGGATTTTTTTTCCTATGAACTTGAGTCCCATTTTCTCGTTCTTACCAAAAGAAACATTTGCTTGTATCAGTTATTTTTTGATATTTTAGATTGAAACCTTAGCTCAATTTGCATGAGTAAATCTATGCCTAAGTGCATGTCCATTAGATAATTAATTAATCTGGGTAAAAAGGGAAAACTCACCTCTTTTTTTCTAACTAAATTCATAGATGATTTGAGTTAACAGTTGAAAAGTTATTTTAGTATTCTTCAGTTGTTTTTTAAGTTAACACGTCTGCATTGGTAACCTCAAATATGTTTAAACATAGAGTTGGAAAAAAGTCCTCAGTTTAGCCATGAGTATATTCAGAAACATCACTGAAATATTTATTTCTACTGCAAACTGATACTTTATAATAGCCAACTCTGTTTGACTCTTCTCTTCTCATGCCACAATTAATTCTCCTTCTAAGCACATGATCCAATTTGGGAACAAGATAAATAAAAATAATCCTTATGTTAATTGGACCAGCCCTTTACCAAAGGAGGACTTTGTAAACACCACAGAGCATGCAGTGCTGACGTTTAAGCTCACTATGTTGAGTCTCCAGAAGTTCCTTTGCGCCAAGGCAGATGGCCCGTGACAACGGTGTTTTTATCCACAGAAAACTGTATCTACAGAAAATGTTCACATGTCACTGAAAACTTTTTTGTGCTGTTGACCTGTAGTTGAGCCTCACAAATAGAAATGAGTGCGATTCTCTAAACCAGATGTTCCTATTCTGTGGTAACATTTAAGTGGTCTGTGGATAAATATTTGAAGGTCCTGGAAACCTCTGTAATTGTATGCTAAATGTTTGTATAATTAGAATATGCATTTTCTTGGGAGAGAGGCTATAATTATTATCAGATTCTCCAATATTTCTAATATCTCTGCTATTGCTTCTGCATCAAATGTGGTTTTGTTGGCTATATTTCTTGCTAGACTCCAATCATGACCAAACATGGAATTTATTCACTATTGCACCCCTGGTACCAATCTCAGTACTTAATACTAAAAAGGTACTCCGTGTTGATGAATAAGTGAATAAATTGATGGATGGTTGAGAGAATAAACAAGTGGACTGTACCCTCAGCTGTTAGCATCTCGCATCTTGTTATGATGTTGCATTGAGCTTTCTCCATGGCCCCGAAGAGGGGTTATCTCCATGCCGTGTTTGCTGTAAGTGTTTTGTGACAGAGACCACCTAATGTGGTGCTTGTGTTCCTAAAAGTTTCTGTACCAGAGCTCAGATTAACTTTTACTATATTGCATAATAAAAGTTTTAAATAAACATTAAATTTCTTGTTGTCATGAGAATCAACAAAGCTAATAAAGTTTTCCAGAGATATTTTCTCTCCAAAATTACTTTATATTTTTACCATGTAATTCATCAGTAAACTGATGCCCTGTTCTGTTGTTTATTGTATCAGTTAAGCTAGTTTATACATTAGTCATTATTCAGACTTCTGGGATCTGGTCCTCTCCTCCTCTATGACACATTTATAAAACAAATGATGAAAACATTCATCATATAATTATAGCAAAATATTCCCAGGGATCATTGATATTCCACAAATTTAATGAAGACTGATAAGGGGATTTAGGAACCAAAGTGCATTCTTGTGTTTATATCTATATTACAACTCAATAAATATTTGTAAAACAACATTTGATATTGAATTCTTTTCCATTTCAGCAAAAACTTTGGGAGTCTAATGAGAGAAGGGTATATGTGTATAGGAGAAGGGAAAGTGGTTAAGGGTGAATACTTTTGATTAGAACCAGGTTCTCAACCAGACTTTTCAGTGGTACATCGACTTCTTCATGTGAATTGAAATTAGTTTTTGGTTTGTCCCATTCCATTCATGCAAGGAGATGACCCAGTTCTGAATTTCTTGGTAGTGTACAGCCACTAATGGGGATTGGGGCATAAAGAGTGTCTTAGTCTAATTATGTACTAAGATTTATAAATAAATTTACATCTTAGGGCTCAACAATTTGCCATGTATCTTACATCGGGTGGACTTAGGGTGGAAAACCCAGGAACACAGATATGCACCATTCACATAAAAAGGAAGGAACTGTGAACTGAAGGATTGTGTACTTTCTCTAGAGCTATGCTATTTTTGGATAAAACTAAATTATTACTTCAGCCACAGAAGATATGTTTTTTCTTTTAAAACCATTGATTTGAGCCCTGGCTGGGTTGCTCAGTTGGTTGGAGCATCGTGCCATACAGCAAAAGATTGTGGGTTCAGTCCCTGGTCAGGGAACGTGCCAGGTTGAGGGTTTGATTCTTGGTCCGGGCATGTATGGGAGGCAGCCGATTGATGTTTCTCAATCACATCGATGTTTATTTCTCCCTTCCTCTCTCTCTAAAATCAATAAACATATCATTGGGTGAGGATTAGAAAGTAAAAATAAATAAAACCATTGGTATGAGGCATTTTAATAAAATAATTCAGTTGTATTTTTATTTATTTAAAATAACACAAGATTTATCAACCAAGGTTGTTAAAATATGTTAAGTATCTGTCCTAAGTAGATTGTGCCTTTTCTCCCAGTTTGTTTCTATTATCTATTCTATTAAGAAGCAATAACACTAGAGATATAAATCTTTGCTTTTAGACAAAATGAATGCTTTTAACATAGAAACTGCCTTTTAAGATTTAATATACATTAGTGTATTTTTCCACTACTTTGAAAGGTATTATGGTCAGGCATGCTGCTTCTTGGTTATAGTTTGTTGGTTTTAAATCTCAATATGGATATAAAAGGTAAACAAAAAGAATAAGATGAGAAGACACATAAAAGATGCTCTCCTGGAGTATACGGAGCTATAATGTTGGCTCAGCACCCATGACAAAGGAATCCAACTAAAAAAAATTACATTGAACTGGAATAAACAACCAACATTGTGAGCATGAATCAGCCCTATTTAAAACTTTTCATGTGGGCAGGGGTGTTTATCTGAGGGGAGAATCTGATTCTTCTCTTTAATTAACGAAAGAACAAATTCAGATCAGGAAATGTTATGGACACTATCACTTGTCTGTCCTAGGTCATGTAGCTATTTGGGGTCTGAGCTAGAACTAGAATCCTGAATTCTTTACTACACATCTTTACCACAATGCGCAACTTCTTGTGACAATTCTCTTCTGCCTAAAGTTATTATCTTTCCAGCTTACTCACGTGGTTTCTGGAAGGACGGAGTTCCTCACACTCTGCTGCTCAGAGGCTGCCCTCCATTTTTTGCCACAGGTCTGCTGATCCATGGCAGCTTGCTTCTTCAGAGTGAGTGAGCAAAAAGAACCAGAGAAAATACAAATGAGGAAGTAGTCATATCTTTTTTTAACCTAATCCTGCTGTATTCTCTTTATTAGAAGCAAGTCGCTAGATTCACCTCACACATCAGGACATGAATATGAAAAGGTAGGGATCCCTGGGGGTCACTTTATGTGGCCTGTCCATAAAGTGTCCAGCCATGCACTATGAAAAATAGAGACATTTACTGAAGACAATACAAGAAACAAGAAACATTGTACATAGGACAATGATGCCTTAGTCCCCTTCAAAGTAGGCACCTTGGGACCTCACACAGTTCTCCCAGCATCTCTTCCACTGTCCACAACACTCTGAAAAATCCTTTGTTGGAATCGCCATCAGCTGCCCTGTTGTATTTTCCTGAATCTTCATCAACGGTCTGGAATCTCTCCCCTTTCAAAGGTGATTTTAGTTTTTGGAAAAGCCATAAGTTGCAGGGTGCAAAATCTGGGCTGTAGGGAGGCTGAGTCACCTGGGTATTTTATGTTTCACCAGAAAAGTGCATGACACATGATGCAGGAGCAGGTGCATTGTTTTGATAAAGCTGCCAATCACCAGTTGCCCATAGCTGCAGCCGTTTTCTTCGTATTGCATCTCTTAATCAATGAAGAACATTGAAGTAGTACTCCTTATTAATCGTTTGGCCTGGGGGGGTATACTTGTGATGGAAAACATTCTCCCAATCCAAAAACACACTGAACATAGTCTTGATCTTCCTGTGACTTTGCAGCGCCTGCTTCATGTGTGGAGAACCAGGCAACTTCCATTGGGATGACTGGGCCTTCATTACCAGATAATAGCTATAGACACACCATTCATCCCTGGTTGTTACCTTCTTGAGGAAATCTGGTTCATTGGGAGGGGTTTGGATCAAGTCGTTAGCAACCAGCACAATGTTACTTCGGCTCTGGTAGCAGAAGCTGTGGAGCTAACTTTGCCACCACAGGTTTCGTGCCAAGATTCTGTGTCAAAATCTTGGACACATAGTTTCTGGAATCCCCAGATCAGCCTCTAGTTCTCAGACTGTCAGTTGCTGATCTTTGTTGGTTGCAGCCCATGCATGTTCAACATTCGCAGGTGTTCTGCTTGTTACAAACCTTCTAGAACATGGATCACATTCAACAGATCCTTGACCATCTTTGAAGCATTTGGGCAACAATTTACTTGTGCTGCTCTCATTGCATCGTCCCCAAAAGTCTTCTGAATTATCCAAATATTTTCCCCAGGGCAATGTGCAAGCTTAATGCAAAATTTGATGCAGATTCATTGCTCTGCTCTCTCAGTCATTTTGAATGTGGCAGCCACACAGTACACATGCTCACTTATTGTTCACACATGCACATTACAGTCCACTCTCCTTGGCTGCCGGGTTACACTGATGTCACGCAAACCATTGTCAATATGTTAACAGTGGCTGGACTTTTTCTGGACAGACCTCACATGTGTTGCCTCCTGCATTGCCCAAATCCCACTACTTTGTGCTCTCACAGATGAGTACAAAGCCTTTGTAGGACTTCTGTGATTGCTATATTGCATGAGTGAATGATGGGTTGGTGGGTGGGCATCAGACTGTAGCCTCCTTCCTGTTGTCTTCATCTGTATGAATTTTCATTGATCGCGGTCTCTGTCTTTGACCATGAGTTCCACGAAGACAAATGCCTTGTGCTGTTAATCCTTGTAACTTTCCCCCTCTCCCAGCACACACTCTTATATCCCCAGAATCTCTAGAGTTAATGACACTAATAGAAATATAATAAATATTTTATGAATAAATTATTGGATTGTGTCAGAGAATATTGGACTTGCATACAGGTCTTGGTGGGGAGGGGCAGAAATCTGGTATGAAACAAAAAGCCAGAAGAAATATAGTTCTATAACCTGTTAGACTTTTTTGATGCTTTATTTCTTTACACATCAGACATCTAATGTAGCATATATCCATGTACAAAACATAATTATAAACATGAAATATATGCTTAAAGAACAAGCAGAGTCTTGGAGCAAGGATAAGCTGTTAGTCTAATCACTCCCTCGCTAATCAGTCAGCTCAGAGAACTTGAGGACCTTACGTGTAATGAGGCTCAGTCAGTGTTTTAGGTCAGCGGTCCCCAATATTTTTGGCACCAGGGATGGGTTTCGGGGAAGACAAATTTCCACAGACCTGGCTAGTTTCGGGATGATTCCAACACATGGCATTCAATCTCACCTCTTGCTATGTGGCTTGGTTCCTAACTGGGCTGGACTGGTCCGTGGCCCAGAGGTTGGGGACCTTTGCTTTATATGGTCCCCATGTACAAAACAAAATGTTCCCTCATGTAATATAACTTATTATCTAATCACTGAATTAAGCCTTATATATTAAAAAGTAGTAAGTGTGTGAATATTTTGAGTCAAAGGAATGAAAAGAACAGAAAGTGGTTAAAAAGGGAAGATAATTTTCAGTTAAAGTGATTAAAGAAGACTTCGTAGCAGCCCCGGTTTGTGGTGGTTCATCTGTATCTTCAGAGTATCTAGGATGGAGATGGCTAAGGAGGGCAGGGAGGAAAGAGCATTTTTTGAAGAAAATACTGTGGACAGCAAAGTGACTGAAAGAGGGAAGCTCAATAAGTCCTTTTAGAGGAATAATGAGAAAAAACTGCTTAAAGGAGACGCAGGAGAATTATGGTTCTTACTGGCTTTATTTTGAAAAGCAGATGCTTATTGGTCATGAAATTTTGTTTGTTTGTTTGTTTGTTTTTTGCAGACCTTTAAGTCTGGCCTATCTCTAAATGCTGGAGATGATAAGGCCAACCCTAAGTAAATTTAAAAAGGATTTCCTAGATTCCTTGATTTGTCTCTGAATTGGGTGCATGAAATTATTCTCTGTATCACCACTAAGCTTTTCTCTTTCAAAATTAATTTTCCCTTGCTTTCTCTCATTTCTCAGATTCTGGGCAACCTCAGCTATTTGAGAAAGAAGGTAAAACAAATTCAGACTGAGGCACAAATGACTGATATTCCTGGAGCTCTCCTGAGGTATTTAAGTTAAACAAACACCAACAACAAAAACATCCCAGGAAGGGGATTAATGCCATTTATTTCTTTGGGGAAATGAAAGCTTACTTAGTATTCTGCAGGTTTGGGAAGGAAGTCGATCTCTGTGTATCCATCCTTTTTGGATATTCGTTTCCTCAAAGGGACCTCATAGCCATTCCTACACAGACCAGGCATCAGACCAGCTCCATCCCTCAAAACCAACCGTGCTTTCTTCATCGCAAATTTGACAGGCATATATTCTGCCCCAGAGCCAGGCCTGCTCTTGTTTGCTTTTTAGCGAATTAGGGTACAGCGTGTTGGAGGCTGTATTAGTCTGTTCAGTCTCCCGTAATGAAGTATCGCAGACAGGTGGCTTAAACAACAGAAATTAATGTTCTCACAGTTCTGGATGCCAGTATTCCCAGATCAAGGTGTCAGCTGGGTTAGTTTCTCCTGAGGCTTTTCTCCTCGGCTGGCAGATGGCTGCCTTTCTCACTGCGTCCTCATGTGACCTTTCCTCTGGGTGTGTATCTTGATTCTCTTCATCTTCTCTGAAGGACACCAGCAATATTAGATTAGGACCCCAATGTTACGAGTGCATCTACCATTAATTCCTTTTTTAGAGGCCCTACCCATAAATAGTCACCCTAAGGATTAGGGTTTCAATGTATGAATTTTGGGGAGACACAATTCACTTTAAAGAGATGGATACCTTTTATTAGGAATTTTACAGGGAAGAATCTTACGGTTACGATGTATAATAGTGTAAAGAGTATGGAGTGAAGGCCCAAGTATTTCAGCTTAATAAACACGTATTGACCATGTTGGGGAGCAGTACTAGGTTAGTCCTTAAACATTCTTAGGCAGTGAAGACATTTTCACAGTCCTGGCTTCCTCATTCTAACAGATGAGACAGATGTGTAAATGCATAATTATTATAAGGTGTGATGACTAATTTTATATGGCAATTTGACGGGACCACAGTGCCCAGGTTATTTGGTCAAGCATGATTCTGGCTGTTTCTGCTAATGTGTTTTTAATTTTGTGGGTGAGGCTAATATTTGAAGCAGTGGACTTTGAGGAAACCTGATTTCCCTCCATAATGAGTGTACTTGTCATCAGTTTAGTTTGTCTTAATGGGAGAAAGACTGACCTTCCCTGAATAAGGAGGATTTCTGCCACCAGACAGCCTTTGAACTTGAAGGCTCCTACCATTGGCTCCTATCTGGATCTCCAGCCTACTGACTGAATCCGTCTCACAGATTTTGGATTTTCAGTCTTCATAACTGCATAAGCCAATTCATTAAAATAAATCTTTACCTACATGTATACATTTCTCTTTCCCTGGAGGCCACTGATGGGTGCACAAAGTAAACTTTAATGACAGACTGTTCCCGTTCCTTTAGTCCCCTGTCCTTTCCTCTACTGGTGCCACCTGTTCAGACACTGTCTTCTTTGGGACATAGGAGCTAGAACGTCAGTTTAATTGACCACCATTCAAACTACTGAATAAAATCAGCCCATGTGGCCTGATTTTCATACTCTGTGGTTTGATTTTACAGTCAGCAATTCACAACTTTACACAAATTAGAGTAAACATATCAAATTATTCTTTCTGACATCATTGGGCGGGCTGTAGTGCAGAGAGTCTGATGGCAATTGCACCCACAGGCATTGCACGGCCTCCCGGGAGGGGCGTGTGTGTACTGTAATACAGTGTGGGTCGGGGCCAGGGCCTGCGCTAGGCTGTGTGGAATTGTATTACTAAGAGTAGCATGAGGGTCTGTGTTTCCAGAGGTTCCTGTTTTGATTACTGATTTACTTCTTTTCTAGTGAGCCTCCTAATCTTGCCTGAGATCAGTGATAAACATCATTTGCTCCTTAGTGTCATCTAGGGATCTGAGAATGCAAGGAAGAAGGTCGTCTGCCGTACATCATAGTGTAGACTTTGCAGAGGATGCCACTGCCCCAATCTGTCTCCTCACGTGTTCGTCCTTGGAAGCTGCCGTTAGGATCTGAAAGGGCCTTCATTTGTTCTGTGGGAAATCTTGTAATTTGTGGTATATGAAGAGAGAAAAAAAGCTTCTTAATGGGTATATAAGTGAATGTTATTTTTTTTATTCCTAAAATGGTAGAGTTAATCAGTGAAGAACTGTGTTGACTTGAAACAAAATAAAAAAGAGAGATTTGGTAGTTCATATTGTTATGATATTGATTTTACCACTTTTTTTTTATAGAGCCTCTAATACGGGCTCCAAGGGAATGGAAGAAACAATAAGCCCTACATATGCACAGGGAGAGTTTATAGGAGGCAAAATGTAAACACCCACATTTTCACTCCTTTAAATGAAAATGTAATATTAACCAACAAAGTGTTTTCTATCACCTCACCAAAAGCATGAAAAAAGATTACATTTTAGAATTTCAGCTTTTCACTGCATTCTGTAACAGGGCCGCCTTCCAGAAAACTTAGAAAAAAAATAGTTTCCCCTTGAATCTGAGACTCTAAGCCCTGGAGCCCATTCTGCTAAATCCTCATTTTGCTTATGAGAAAACAGATTCACGTAGGTAACATAATGCGGTTCATTTCCAGCACAATGAAAAGATTCTAAACACAAGCTACAATTATGTTTGCTACATTTTGTACGACTTTCACTCAAGCTTTGTCGGTTGCAAATCTGGTAAATTAAATAAAAAGTAATTGGTAGAGTCATGTTCGAGTTGACTACTGTTCCAGCTGAGCTGATGGTGCAACTGAGTCAAGCCAGTGGCTGAACTGGGCACCCGGGAGTGCAAAGTCTGGTGTGTGCTTTTCCCTTAATCACGTTCTTTATTATCGGTGGGGTGAAAACGGCTCCCGAGCTTACAGCCAGCCTTCCCAAACTATCACACAGAGGGTAACAGCAAGGATTTGGGTGTCGAATAAGCCTAAGTTTTAATTCTCTCTCTTCTATTTTTTCTGTATAACTTTGGGGAGGTGTATTAACTTTTGACCGAATGATGACTACCTTACAGAGTATTGCAGATATTAAATAGTGCAATACCTAAAAACGTTCTTTGAAGGATGGCATCTATTATCTTGTGATTATTAATACTTGTTATTATGGGCTATTACAATTATTTTCCTTTGTCTTTTTTCACATAATTTTCAGGCCCCTCTGTCTTTCTAGTAAAATCTAAACTGTAGGTTAGAAGGGAAACTATTATGGTCAATGAAAAATCCAGTGGATAGAGTCAAATGCAGGATGAGGGAAGGGTCAAAATCTACGCTCATGAAAAAAAAGATCTCTGCTTAAAAGTAAATAGCAAATCTATTGTGATATATTCATAAAGTAGAATATATACCTTTTAGAAAATAAAATAAGAACTAAATATATCAATGAACGTATGTCCCAAACAATACTTAATACAAAAAGGAGTTGTAAAAGGATATGTATATTATGATACAATTTATTTAACTTGAAAAAGATACCAGCTATTGTTTACAGGTATACACAGATGTGATCATACTATTGTAAATTACATGAGAATGACAATCACCCCATGTAGGCTGGTGGTCACGCCATCCAGAGACAGAGGGAGTGGGTTGAGGAAAAGGACAATGACTTCAACTTTGTTTGCAATGTTTTATTTCCTAAATTGTGCAGTGGGCATGTGAGAATTCATTACATTTCCCTTGTACTTTTGTGCGACTGACCTGTTTCATAGTAATGAAAAAAAACATTTTTGAGAGGATAAGAAATACGGGAGGAAGAGAAAACTGATGGGCTGACTATCTAACTATCCGGACATCTATTCAGAAGAAATCAGGGAATTAGTGAAGAAGTGAGCTCAGGGAGAGGGTAGGTATCTGCTTTCCTTTTCCTGTTCGAGAGCCACAAATCTGACTCCTGCTTGTCCCTACACACTCAACAAAGTGGCAATTTCAACAGTGAACACCCAGTGCACACCCTTTAGGAGGTTCCTAACATATTGTGCTCCTCAAGGCAGTATCTACTAGTTAGCAGTGTGATATCTGCCCCATCCCCTTGGGGATGGGAGTTAGCTGTAAGTGTGCAGGGTTGTACTCATATGCTGCAGATCAGTATTGCGCGAGATGCCGAGGGACTCCTGCGGTGGGGGTGTGCTATGGAGGGGAGTAAGGGAAGAAGCACCCTTCATCTGACACGAGAGGTGTGTATGTATGCACACATGCATGGGTGTGCATGAGTCACAACAAGTTTATCATTTTAGAACTTCACTTCCTACAAAATGGCAGGCATATAAAGGGATAAAAAAATCCATAAATTCAAGGAAATTAGTACACTTGCATCTATACTGAAGATGTGTACACCTAAATTTTACAGACTGGTTTCCATAGAATTTGTTCCCCCTAACTTTTTGTTCTATTTCTGTGAGCCTGCAGTTTGTAGAAAGTGAATTTTTACTCTTCCTTGTTCAAAAGAAAAGATAAAAACAGTAAAATAAAATCAAGGAAAAAATCCACAAAACCATAGATGTACCAAAACCACGTAGATCTGACTTTAGGTTTATTAAGTTCTCAATGATGCTTTAGATTTGCTGTCATTCTAGCTTTTAACATAACAAATGATCTTGTAGTATTAACGTTTTGACCAACTGTTTAAAAACAACTCTTTGAAATAAGCAAGAGATATTTGATTTGGAAGCTTTACCTTCCAAGTTTTGCCTGGAATTGAGATCTGTATGGTTGAGAGTCTGTTATTGATTCCAGAGAACTTTAATTCTGCAGATAGAACAATTTGCATTCACTGTGGCTTGCTACCATAGTGGCTGATTCTTAAATTATTTATTCAAAGAAGCAAAGTGTTCTGCTCTTTATCTGAAATTATGCCAACCACATGTTAACAAGGCTAAATTTTTCACTGAAAAATCAGCTTCTTTTTAAAACTCATATTCTTTATCTTGTCCCTCCTGTTACGCCAAGGAAGGTGAGTCATGGTCTCATAGTACAATGCTTGTCTGGACTCTGGAGAGGGTGACAGCTAGGAGCCGCGCTAGCAGGTTCCACAAGCAAAACCTAACCAGGTTTACACTCTAGTTGGCGGACTATTAATGTTTCTTGAAGTTATGCTGCTGAATAAACAAGTTTGGGGCATTAGTTTTGCTCAGCAGAATATATTCTCAGTCAAAAAATTGGCAGTTAAAAGACTGCCGTCCAAAATCTGTTTGCTATAAAACTAATGAACTTTATGTGCCAAAAAAACTCAGACATATCAGAGTTGAGATTTGCAAATTGAAAGGAACAGAGCTTAAGTGGTTTATCAGAAGCATAAAATTTTAGTATAGCAGAATTATTTTGGACATTAATTCCAAGCCCCCCAAAATGAACATATTGAACATTCATAATTGCTAGATATTGGGCTTGGTGTTTATTACATAAATTGTTTCATTTACTGTGAGCAACCTTCTGTGTGGTAGGCATGATTGTCCAGGATCTGGCAGGAAAAATGGCTCTGTTATAGCCAATTAATTAATCATAGAACAGAAATGTCTCTTTGTAGTTTTATTTTGGTACAGTGGGCTTCTGATGAATAACCTAAATTTTTTTTTATTTTCAAGGTTTTCCACAGTACAAAAAAGAAGATTGATATCTTTTTTTGCATTTCTTAGTATTATGTATTATTAACAGGATAAGAATTGCCCTAACAGTTTCTTTGTCTCTTTCTTTCCTTTTTTTTTTTTTTTTTTTGCTTTTCAAACTAGAAGTATGGTTAGCTCTTGACCATGAACTACATGGTCTCTCAACATCATAACTTCCCTTGAGTTCACATCAGGAAGCAAAGTTCTCTGGAGAGAAAATAAACCAGAATTAGTCTCTTGGGAATGATTAAGCAAGCCTAGCATTATAATTTCCTTTTGTTCTCTTCCTAAGCCAATACCCAACTAGTTATTCTAGTGACTTTAGAGCACATAAATTAAAGCTATTTTTGCTTTATTCTATTTTAAATCCTTCTCTCTATTTTCCCTCAGGCCATTTTGCTAAATTTATTATTCTATGTTCAATATTTTTTTTCTAGTTCTAAAAACAAAGTAAACAAATATGCCTTGAGTTTTTAACTGAAATTACCTTATGCTAATATTAATTTGGGGGAGAGTTGAATTTTTAATTATAGACTTTCTCATTCAAAAACTTATATTCTGTTGTTCAGTATTGAATATGACCCTTCAATGGGACTTTACAGGTTTTCTTTACTTTTGTGAATTAAACATTTAATATCATTTCTATGTCTAATTGGTTATTGCCATTGGGAATATGTTTGATAATGTATATATCATCATCTATATTCTTTTATTATAGACAGTAGTTTTCCCGTAGGCTCATAGGAATATAGAAGGAGGAAGGGATTTCCTGAGGGAACTGACTTAGGCTTTGAGGTACCATGAATGAAGAAAAGATATTTCAAAAAGGAGACGTTGGTCAATAGTGCTACACATTTTCATAAGGTAGTTTTATTTTTAATTTTTTTGAGTATCCTTCCTACTGTTTTTCACAGTTGCTCTACCAGTTTGAATTTCTGCCAACACTGCGAGAAGGTTCCCTTTACTCCACATCCTTCCCAACACTTGTTTGTTGTTTTATTGATGATAGCCATTCTGACAGGTGTGAGGCAAAGTGCGTGAACAGCTCTCTAATCCACGTTTTACCTGTAGAAAGCTTTTAAATTTGTAATGATCAACTTCAAAATGTGCACACCATCTTTTGGCAACGGACAACTTATGTTTTACACATCCAACACTCAACACAATGTGGCACACAACAGTGTGTGGGATTAAGTAGGGTGGGCCTGTATTTCCATTTTTCTTCCTGAAGGGTTCCCCTTCTGTGGTGCACATACTCTGTGGGAAGATGGTGTGTCTCAGCCCTACGGAACCCGGGAGTGGTCATGCAACTTTCTCCAGCCAATGATATGGGGGAGAATGACCTGTGTAGATAGATTTCAGACAGAAGGTTTATGGGCCAATATGTGGTTTTCCATGTTTTGTTTCTCTCGGCCAAAGATCGTCAATCTCCCAGACGGAAACCTGTGTCCTGGAAAGAGACACGTGCAGCTGAACCTTAACAATCCTTGACAAAGCCTTAGTTTGAGTGAAAGTTAACCTTTGCTGTCATAATTCACTGAGTTTTTGGGTCACTAGTGTTCCAACTTATTCTAGCTGATTTTGACTAATTAAAGAGTTATAATTACTTATGTTATTGTTTTGAATAAAATTACTTTTTTTGTCATACTGGGAGTGTGTTTGAGATGACTGACTCTAATGCAGGTGACCCAGTTGCTGAGTGTATTTGAGCTTTTGGCTCAGACCATTAAACATGTTTTACCCCACAACCAATATTGTCAAGGCGATGAAGTATCCTAAAGGGACATGTTTACCTTGTTTTTCATTTCTAGCGTCTCCTGTTCTTACTTTGCCAAAGAGACTTGAGACTGACCTATTTCATCTCCACTTTTGTGTCTGGCATGAGATAAAAGTCATAGTTGCTAAAGTGTTCTATAAAAATATAAGTGCATTTACACATCTTGTATTACTCTCTAACTCAGTAACATAATTTGTCTCATTTTATTCCCAGAAAAAAAAAACAAAAAAACTTTGATGAATAAATAAACTAGGATCAATGTGTTTAGATATGAACTTTAAATTATCTCTAGGCAATTAATAAGTATTGGACCACTATCTCTCTCAACATTGTTTAAGATGAGTCATCATTGGTGTTTGAATTTTTAAGATTCTGGAGCTGTTAACTTTGGAGCAGGTACCAAGAGTTCCTCATGCCAGAAGGACTTCGACAGCAAGTTTTCCCCAGTTCCAAAATATCTGCCCTCATAATCCTGGCTTGATGTTTAAATTTTAAACTATGTTGTTTTCTCTGACTTGCTGTGTGAGAAAGGTTCATATTGATTGGCACTCCATATGCAACTGCCCTTGACATACTGTGGTACCCTGAAGGGCTGCCTGAGTTTTGGGAGTGCGTAACGTGGTCATCCCAAAGGAATTGTGCTTATGCTGAGGAGATCACTGCAGACCTCAAAACTCCAATTTGGATAAAAATCTTCCCAGGTTTTATTATTGTAGTGTAGTAAAAGAATAACAATCAAGATATAACTTTCACTCATTAATGATGTAGATCTAGAGATAGGTAGTGAGGGAGATAACAGATACACCGGTAGGTAGGTAGGTAGGTAGACAGACAGATCAGGTAATGTTGTTTATTTCAAATGGATGTATATTGCTTGTTAAAAATATTTTCAACTGGGACCATCAGTTTAGAGCCACTTAGGATATTTGTCTTGATTTACACTTTAGGTTAGATAAGAGGGTAATGAAAACGTGTGATTAATAAGTGAGAAAAGCAGAAACAGACTTTCAATCTAAGGATCATATTTTTATTAATGACACCTACTTTTTACAAATGTAGAGTCTATGCTATTATTCTCATTTTACATGTTAGAAGTAAGTAACCCTGTACTCTGTAAACAATTTCTTTTCATTTTGAAAAATTGCAAAATATTGGAGCTGGAAGGGTTCGTGCTTATCTGGCGAAACCCTCTCTGAAACAGACACTGAGTGCCTCAGAGCTAATGAGGGGCGGATCCAGGGGCCCGACTCTCAGTGCCGGGCTCTTTCTCCTCCGCATTAACATGTGTTCCTCTGTAGGTTGAGAAACAGAATAATAATGAACTATTGGTTTGCATTTGATGACAGTGGAGAAGTATTTTTGGAGGAAAGTAGAATACACAGTGAAATAGTGAAGAGATTTGTTATATTTGACTTGCAAAGAGAAAAGCAACTTGGCGGAAGGATGTAAGAAATTATGTCGTATGCATGTAATGTGACATGTGGGGGACAGGAGGGACCGGGTCAGGAGGCACAGGACTCATCTCTTGGCTACACAATCACTGTGACTCTGAGAGAGAAAGCATGAACTGGCACACGAATGTCTGTGTTTACGGTTGCCTTTCTCAGCATGTTAGGGTGAACACAGATTAGAAAAAAAGCAACTCAGGTTAGATATGTCATATCTGATCAGAGGCAGTCAAAGACTAGAAAATTGTAACTCTAGACCCTTACAGTTATCATATTTTTTAGTCCAGAATATAAAAATCATAGGAATCCTTGGCGTTACAACAAATCTAGTTGTACAGTGGAGTGCTATTTTCCTTAGCTGAACGCTTGATTAAATGGCCTTATGTAAACAGTTATAAGTTGGTTTGTTTCCTCACATCTAATATTGGAAAAAAAAGTATGCATGTTGTTTAATTCCAGGGTCCTTAGGAATTCAGAATGGACTAGTTCTGAGGTGGTTACAAAAAAGGTAAAAATACATGTAAATTTAAAGTCAGTGTTTTGTAAATAACTTAATATGGAGGAGTTTATTGCTTCTGAAGAAACTCACAGGGGTGCCTTGGCCAGTGGCTCGGTGGGAGTGTTGTCCTGTGCACCAAAAGTTTGCAGGTTTGATCCCTGGTCGGGACGTGTAGGGAAGGCAACTGATGGATGTTACTCTCTCCTCCGTCCTCTTTCTTTAAAATCAAGAAGTCTATCCTCAAGTGAGGATTAAAAAAGTAATAATAAAACCTCACAGTGGTCCTATCAGGAGTCGAAAGGAACACTGGCAGTTTGTTGGTAGTGTATCTCAGTAAAGGCAACTTTGGTACACTGATAGCGTTTGAGAAGAAAGCTTAAATGCTATCTCTAACACATGCTATAATGTTTTTAATAAAATGTTTCAGTATGGTGAGACAACAACCTAAAGTCACAATAGTTAAATTTAATAAAGAAGTATTTCTTATTAATCTCATTATCATCCACTGCAAACAGAAGAGAAGGGTCAAAATAGCAATTAGTGCACATTTATGAGGTACAAACCCCCAAATCCTGTAATTTATACAAAATTGTGTTGTTATTCTTACATGTTTAAACTTCATTCTCCTTCAAGGTACTCTCCATCTGATGCAATATACCTATCAAGATTTTTTTCCACCGTTCAAAACAGTTTTTGAACTTATTGATTTGATGCCTTTTAGTACTTCTGCTATTTTTGTTTGTTTGGCCTCTTCCACATCAGCACAACGTTTCTCTTTGAGGACTTTTTTCATCCAGGGAAACAAACAAAAAAACTTGCTTAGGGTGAGATCAGGTAAATAGGGAGGGTGGGGCATGGGTATCATGCCACTTTTGGTCAAAAACTGCTGAACACTCAGCGCAGTGTGGGCAGGTGTGCGTGTAAACCACCCATCATGAAATGGGCAAAAACGTTGAGAGTCTTCAAAAAAATTCACTGAAGCCAAATGCAGCCTCTCACAAGAACAGCAACTAATACAATGACAGATATGTTCCTAGAACACTCACCTAGTGGGGGAGGTCTGTACTCCCAGGAGACCCCCACCAGAAGTTCATTCTGTGTGCTTTCAGTTCCCCCCTTGTATGGGTGGGGTGGGGGATCACATTTTTAGCCGGTTTTTATATTGATGGTGTTAAATATTGCTGGTAGATGTGATCTTCTCAGGTTCAAATGCTGCTTTAATGATTTGTCTTTAGCTGTTTTTTCTTTGATCCTGAATAGGATCAGGATCCTATTTAGGAATGTTTTATATTTTATAACCCAGTGCATCAGTGTATCAATAGCATCCATAATATTCAACTAGGCAAATGTTTGGATAAAATCCTACAAACTCTTTTGAGATATGTTCATGAGAAAAAAAGAAACAATTTGATAGTATGCCTACTGGTAATATGAAAAATGTAAATTCTTTCAGTTGTGATAACACTATAAAATAAGCACTAACACTCAGTTGTTCTGTGAGATTCTGATTCATGTGAGAAATTTCCATATGTCATGGTTATAGCACATTAAACAGAAATTTATAAAGTTAAAATTGGTATTTTCTGTATAGAATAGTCACAGATACCAGGTAAAAGTTGTCAGCCATCTAAAAAGTTATTAAACCATGACAGTTTTTATAAAGTAGATGAATATGTCATATATATATTATGGGAATATGTATACTATATTAAGGGTATCATTTTTATTAGGACATTTCAAATTATTTTTATAATTAGAGCTATCAACAAAATATACATTATATACATCTATTTTCCCCTCTCCACAGGCACACATACACATAAATATATAATACTATGTGAAAAAATTGTTCAACTTTTAGCAATCTTTTATCAAATGCTTTGTTTATTCACCCATCCATTGATATATGAATTATCTTTTCATCAATATATAGTTATTAAATATCGTTATTTGCTCTACTATTTCTAAATTTCCCTGGATTTGAATTTATTGAATTTTTATATTAAAAAGATCTTATCTCATGTATTCATGCCTGCTACATTTCCCAAATCATTTGTACATGTGAATTCTAATCTCTAGTAAATTATCATTAAGATAACATATTGAATCATACTATGTTTATTCTTTGCTAGGACCTGGCAAATCAAAGCTTTTTATGGTTGGTGGGTTGAGGGAATCAAACTAAATTCAAAATAGACATGAATATTTTTCTGGAGAGATAAAAACTCAAGATATATAGTAGTCATCCATTGTGTTATATGGCATTTTCCTAATGGACCCTGTTACCAAATAGTCATTTCACAATTTAATCAAGCATTAATGTCTTTCATAATAATTATACATTTAAAAATTATATGCATATACATAGTAGTCCTCAAAAGATAGTACATATGTATTTCATTTTCTATTGCACTTTCTCTTACAGAGTTTGGTCTGAAATGTGATGCTTTACACTGCCCTAAGAACTTTTACTAAGAATTTAGTCTGCTACCAAGGTTATTCATTGTAGGTCACTTCCCGCTCCCCACTCCTTTTTTTTTTGTAGGCCTGTTATATATATATATATATATTTTATAATTAATGCTTGTGAATAGATTCTTCTTTTAATAGGCGGTGAATTTCAGATAAACTTCTATTCTCAAAATAGCAGAAAGGCTTATTGAGATGATTGTGAAAATGTCCATGAAAAATTAAACCTTTAAACCTTATAGAGGTGCCTCAGAATTTCTAAGAGAAAGGGCGAGAAAGCACTGAGGAAATGCTAGCATTTAAAAGGTATGATTAATTGAAATTTTAGTAAGAGTCAGCAGGGCTGGGTGTCATTCATCACACTGATTTGATATGAGAGATGTGAGACTCCAAGGTTAGGCAAGGTGAGGTGTAAATTGCATGAAAGCAATGCTTTTCCTTATTCTCTTTTAAATGGAGGTTGAAAACCTACAATAGTCAAAAGAAAGAAGAGGAAGCCTTTAAAGAGGCTACACTCTATGACATAAAATCCTATTCTAAATTTATTCTTCTTATTCTTATTATTTTAAATACATCTGAACTTTACAGCAAGAAAAAAACAAGAATAAAAAAAAAACTTACTATCTTAAAATCATGGTACTTTGATAGAAGCATATAAGCAAATTTTTAAAAAGTCAAACTGCCAGATCGCGTATTAGATTGAAAGAAACATTGATGTGGTTGTTGGTGCCTTGGCAGGCCGGGGAATAACACAACCCTCTCTCTGCTTGTATTTGGAAGCGCTTGAGAAACAGACGTAAGAGTTGTGTTTGGAAATCGTGTTTGGGAAGGTGTGGCTTGGCCTGTTGAAAAGAAGGCCTGTTATTACTTCATGTGTGAATTTAACCTACCAGTAAAGTCACAGGCATTACTAAAAAGCCACTGATCTCCCATTTGGAGACCTGACCATAAAATTTAGGGAACGGAGATGAGAAATTATATGACTCTCCATAGATGGCTGCCTCAAGTCATAGAAAGAAGGAAGAGATGAAGGAGCTTGCTGGGCTCCTTCTTTGAAACTCACCAATCACACATGAGTGATTTCTCCTCCCTGCTGAAGAGCAAGGAAAGACAGAGAAAAAGGACAGTAATTTAACTGCAGCGAAGTCTCTCTACGTGGATACCTGGAGGGTGAAAAATGCATGTGTCCCTTTACTATTTTAAAGTCTAGGAGATCTGGAACAGATTCAAACCCATTAACAATTAAATGGTGTGTTATATCGTGTTCTGTAGAGTCACAAGGAAGATTAATTTAGTTTCTGTCACAAAGATCTAGAAGTAACTTCCTTCTGTCAATATCACAAAAGATATAGCGAAGTTTCTAAAAGGTGGAATTTTTGAGTTGGTTCCTCTTTGCTTTATTTTTTGGGGGGAGAAAAAAATGTTTGCTTTAATAATTCTTAATGGGGAGAGAAATTTTAGCAAAAGAAGAAAAAATCCAAACATTTCAGGTGCTATAATTCCACCAAATCCTAGTGTCTCTAAGTCTTACTATTAGGCTATATTTCTGGTACAATTGGACTGATCTTTCAAGTGTGTGTTTATTATGAGGACCTATAAGATTAAATGTTGAATGTCTTCCTCGCTTTGTTTTTCATTAAATACCAGGGAAAGACTCTGCCTTCAAAGAACTTACATTTTGGCAGAAAGGGCACACATAATAAACAAAAACACTCGCATCAAGTAGTGGTGAGTGTTGTGAGTAAAATTACGTAATGACAAGTGTTGCGAGGTCAGAAGGTGGTAGGTGGGTGGATTGGCATGTCTTCCCCAATGCAGGGCTTTAGGGCAAAGGCCTGAGCAGAGCCAAGTGGAAGAGCATTCGAAGCTAGGGGAAGAGGAAATGTAAGGGCACTGAATGGGTGTTGAACGTGCTGGCTGTGCTCAGAAGCTGCACAAAGCCCATGTGACTAGCACGGAGTGAGAAAGAGAAAAGCAGAAGGTAATTATGTTAGGTAGTGGTCAAGGGCCAGATTATATAGAGTATCATAAGGACTTCGGACTTCATTCTGACTTCAGAAAGAAGTTACGAGAAGCTTTTGAGCTCTAATAACTGGATTTAAATTTAAAAGTGTCACTCTGGCTGATGTATTTAGACTAGACTTTTGGAAAGTATGAGAAGAAGCAGGGATAAAATTCATTAATTCAAAATAATTAGTGTTTACTATATGCCTATTTTAGGAACTAAAGATACATTGGTGAATAATATGAAAAAGTTACTGATCTCATAAGACTTATGTAAAAAGAAATATACGATCTACTAAGGGTCACTGTATAAAAAAATAACATGGAGTGGAGGGATAGAAAGTGGTTAGGTGCACAGGCTATTTTATATAAACAGTTAAGAAGAATGTTCCAAATAAGGTAGCAGTTAAACACAAACCAGAAGGACATGAAGATATCTAGGGGAAGAAATCTTGAGAATGTGGGAACACCAAGTGCAAAGGCCCTTACGGCTCATGCCCCAGAGATGAAGCTGCATTAGGGTGAATGAAAGGGAGTGGTTGAATGCCGTCACAGGGAGAGTGAGGGGAGAGGTGCTACAGCATCTTCTAGGCCATGGATTTTATGCTGAGTGACATGAGAAACTAGTGGAGGCTCTTGAACAGAGGAATGGCATGATCAGACTCACATTTTAAAAGCAGTAGTCTGGCTGCTATGTTTAGAATCAATGGTAGAGGAATAAAACTAGATAGTAAGGAGTAAGAGTGTTCTGGAAGACAGAGATTTATGCCACTCAAATCTCCTTCAAATAAGGGACTAACTGGCCAGCTGTGAAAAGTGCAGTCAGCTGACAGCGTCAGTTTTTAAGTGAGGTCACATTCTTTTAGGAATGGCCCCAGACAGTTGCTGAGCAAGTACCTATCTGTTTCTATCTAATGTGGGACCCATTTAATAGGCAATATTTGCTTCAGAGCCTGGGATTGTGTTGGCAGAGGCTCTGTCACGGCAGTATCCTATCCAACAGCAAACTCTGCTCAGTCCTGTTTCCTTCCTTTTCCTTTCTCAGGTGTTGCTCTCCAATGCACTATTTGCACTCCTCATTTCATCTCAGTGTCTGCTTCCTGGAGAACCCAACCTATAACAGATGGAAGAACGGGAGATGAATTAGGAGGCTATTGTGGTAATTCAGGAACGCGATCATGACTGGGTTGGTGTGAGAGGCCATCTTGAGAAAAAGGTTGTGGATGTACTTTGAAGATAGAATGAACGGTAATTGTTAATGAGTTGACTGTGGATGTGTCAGAAAGATTGGAGTCAAAGTTGACTTCAGGTTTTTGCTTTGAACAATTGGAAACATGGAGTTGCTGGCTTCCCCCCACCTCCCAAAATGGAGAAAATTGTGAAAACATGAGGTGGAGGTTGGGAGGTTGAGTGGAGGGGTGGCTTAGAAAAAAATTGAGTTTGTGTAGCATGTTAATTTTGCCACATTAAGTTGGATGTATAAGTCTGGATTACCGTGAGTGGTCGATGAGGGAGATGTGGAGTTAGAAGTTATCAGCCTATTGTAGTATTTAAGCCATAGGAATGGATGAGCTAACCTAGGAAGTGAAAGTAGATGGAGGAGAGAACTACTGCACTTTAGGGCACTATACAGTTTAGAGGACAGAGAAACTAGGAAAAGCTAGTTAAGAAGTCCGAAAAGGCAAGGCATAACTACTGAGTTATTTAGAGCATATACAAGGGGCTAACTTTAAAGTAACTTAAAAGTGTTTCAAGAAGGAAGGATCATCTGATTCAGATGTTGAAAGTTATAGTATAATGAAGACATAAATCACTACTAGATTTGGAGACATGGAGGAGCTGACGATCTTCGTAAGGGTGGTGTTAGTGAGGTGGTGAAGACTTAAGCCTAGTGATGAGAGTTCAAGAGGAAGTGCAGGATATGAAAGAGACACCACAAATGCACAGCGTGGCTGTTTAAATGAGTTGGGCAATAGCTGGTGTACTATTTAGGTGTACTGCTAAAGGTATTTACATTATTTCTATTACTTTAATAAACACACATATATCAGTTACAGTGTGCCAGATACTTTTTAATGTGCTCTACAGAAATCTAATTTAATATTCATAACAACTCTAGGAGGGAGACACTTACTGTTTTTTGTTGTTGTTTTAGTTGGGAATTTGAGGACAGAGATATTAAGTACAGGGTTTGGCACAACAAAACACTCTTTTTTGTTATAACATCTTTTATTACAAAATCATAAGTATGTAATTCTGTAACATAACAGTATCACATTCAAGCACAACATATGGCATTTTAGGTGAAATGTTCAAATTTAAACTATAAATTATTACACCCATATTATTGCCCTACCAACCACACTCAAGCAGGCGTTACTTCTGCTGGACCCTGTATATTGCCTAAGGTCACACAACTAGTAAGATGTGGTGGTGATAATTCAACCCAGGTAGTGAGCGTTCTTCAGAATCAGATCTTCCAACCTTACTGCTATAGAGGGCAGGACATTTGTATGTTGGAGTTTTTATACTGATGTAAGTATTAGTATAAGGAAAAATTGAAGAGCAAGTTACTTAAGTATGCAAGAAGAAGTCTAAATGCAGTGGCCCTTGATAGAAGCTGGGACAGATCATCCATTGTGAGGACAGCAGGCTAAATATTTGTGTGCAAATGCTGGTAAGTTTTTAACTCTGGTGCTAGGACAATGAGGAAGTTCTCTTCTGATTGCTTTTTATTTACTAGAATAATGTGAAGCCAATCCGTCAGTTTAAAGTGAAAAAAGGGGTAAAAGGGATGGAAGATTGAGCAGAAAATAGAATGTATGAAATAGTGTTTTTTTTCCTTTGTAGGTGTGTTACAGAGCAAGGGAGGGGTGGTTCACCATAAATTATTACAGAAAGGTTCCCCCCTTTCTGTCTCTGGAGGTTCCTCCCCCCACGCCCACCTGCTAGGTTCGCAATGCCCGCCGCCAGAGGAAAGACGTCTCTCAATGCCAGAGACTGGTGAAAAGGAAAGGAATTGTTTATTTAAAAGTTACACAGACTTAGAGTAATGGCTTAATGTTTTCAATAAGATACTAAAGTCCTCTAGAATACCCACAGATGCACACAGTCCTTCCCTCTCCCTCTGCCCAGTCCGGGGTACCATATCTCAGGAAAGAAGTAGAAGTCCGTGATTTGGGCTCCCAGCACCATCAGCTGTGTGGCTGCTGCAATTTCCAGTTAATCCAAAGCCATGCGGCACCTTCTCATGGCCCACCAGCAAGAGTCCTTTCTCCCCTTTCTTCTTGGCAAAGTCTCTCCTGCTGCCTAAGCTGCATGGTCCTTCCTATTCACTCCAGAACCGTGTGGACCTCTACCTATCTACTTGCTTCAGAACCCCGTGGTCCTCTCCTTCAGAACTGCATGGCCCTCTCCTCACTTCACCAAAGCTGCCTGATCCTCTCCCTTCTCCCCCAAAACCTCGTGGCCCTCCTTCTATTTACTTGCTTCAGAACCTTGTGGTTCTTCCTCTCTATGGCTGTCACGCCTAGGTTTAAATCCCAGTGCTCATCTTCCTTTGCAGCCCCATTTCTGACTCCTCCTACAGTCAGTTACACCTGCCAGCATCCCTGTATTCTTCTAGCTTTACTGGGCTGCCATTGTAAGTCTGGGCAGGTGTGGCCCCATGGCATGGAGCCAATCATCTCCACCCTCTCATGCAGGCCCTGTAACCAGCGGGAGTTGCTCCCCAGTCCCATCTTGGGTGGAATTTGGTCCCATCCCCCTGGCTCAAAGCATGGCCACAGCTATTTAATATATCTATGAAAACAGTTAAAGGTTATAGATATGTTAAATGACTGACTGTACCAGGGGTTAGCTGCAAAGCTCTTGCTACCCAAAACAGCTATGAATGGCCCTATTCTATGTGTCCCATCCCCCCTGGCTCAGGCTTGTGGGGGTGAGGACATCCTATATATATATTTCTAATATTTCCTGGACACCTTGAGCTCTAGACCCCATTACAAATCCCTTCTTGGGGCCCTCCTCTTGGCTGCACCCTGCTTCAGGTGGGAGAATGAAATGACTAGGAAAATATGAATGAATTGCCTTGAAGTGGTGAGAGCCTAGAGCCTACTTAATATTTGGTGACATAAAAATAAAGTAAGTCCAGGCAGCACATTCTCAATAACTATTTTTCTAAAGCCAGTTCAGCTACTTATGCATATAGATAAAATAGATGGAGAATTGTTTATAACCAGGTCTGAAGTTTTGCTAGGTGAGGGTTATGATAAGAAACAGGGGCGATGCACTTGGAGTTTTGTGGAAGGGGTCTTGAAGTGCTTTTTGGTTAAGTGAGGAAATGAAGATGTGCAGGAGCTGACAGACAGTGACAAGTGTGTAAGGCCCTGGACTAGAGGTCCTAGTGTTGGCACACAGTTGATGCAAATGGGAGTATTAGATGGAGTGAACTGGCAACGAGCAGACAAACCACCAGTAAAGTCAAAAGTAACTTCCAGGCTCATTAGAAACCATTACTTTAATTTCTGTTTATTGCAGTTATTCAATCTCAATGAATAAATATTCTACTGGATTCAATTATCTAAATTTTAAATTTGGTGAGGTCATGAAAATGCTTCACTATCTGTTCAAAATATGAAGTGATTGCATTACCTGAACATTTAGTATTCACTATTACTAACGGTATAATAGTCAAAGCCATCATTTGCTTACTTTGGTGTGTGAAATATAAATATTTAAAAATAACAACTATAATAATTATATGTAATATTATGAACCACTTAAAATAGGAGGAATGCACTGTTCAAAGACCATAAATGTAGTAATTAATTCACTCCTCTTCAATGTGCTAAAGCGCTATTTTAACAAATTTGCAGATAAAACATACACTTAAAATTGGACAGATACAAAATTCACTCATGAACTTATTGGTTCATGTAGTAGGAGAGTCCAGGGGTTGGTTTTCTAGCACAATTGAGTTAAAGCACTTCAAAGAGGTTATATAGCCCTTAATTTCTATTCTTTCTTCCCTCCGTTGGATTCATTCTCACCGTGGCTCTTCCCCAGCACTCCCACCTCCCAGACCTTTCCCTTCTGGTAATGTCAGACTCACATCCTTAGAGCTTGTTAACCTTGGTGGAAAGAAACATTCTCTTTCCTAATAATTACTACACAAGTCTTAGGATAACCCTGGGTAGATGCTGTCCATGAACTGGTTGCTGGAACCGGTGGGATGGAATTCATTGGTTGGGCAAGCCTACATCAAGGAGTGGGTAGTATTTGTCCCACCTGAACTTCATAGTTTAAAAGTCCAAAGCCAAGCTATGAACCTAGTCTGGCTGCTGCTAGTGCTGGGCCTGGGGTCACTTAGCAAGAGGAAGGGCTGTTGCTTGTTTGAGAGGATTTATGAGCCAAGACCAGCCATTCATATGGAAAAAGCACTGTTAACAGCTTGGCTGGGCCCATTAGTTGGATGAGGTGGAGCCTCAGGGAGTCTCCAGGGTGAGATGAACAGTGTTAGCCAGGTTGATGTAGTCTCAGAGATGGCACCTGCTTATCAGCTCTGTGGCTCCACAGTGGGGTGGGTTCAAAAAAGGACCAATGTCCTCTGCTTGCCTTTCTGTCTGGGAGAAAGCTTCCCCCACAATGTATTTCAAATCATTTCTCCCAGTGTTACCTTTATAAAGCTTGACTCTGTTCTCATCGTAGAAGAAAGAAATGGCCATGAGTTGACAATTTTTGTAGCTCAGTGATATGTAAATGGGAGTTCATTTTAATTTAATCAAAACTTGTGTATATGAAATTTTCCATAAAAAATAATTCAAAAAACTTACATCATAACTACAGGATAAGATAGTAACAAATCCATAGTAAAAAGACAGTGATTCTCAGGTATGTATTGATGTTAATTTAACATCTTTGCCTAGAGTCGAACAGAACCAGGTATTTTGTATCCCAGTTTAGATTTCTAATGTCAACCTGATCATTCATATTAGTAAATCAAATTTTAACATTTCCCTAGAGGAAAAATGAATCATTAAAGGAGAAATAGGATTAGGGAAGAACAAGTAATATAAGAAGTCAAAACAGTGTTTCTATTTCATGTCAGGTCGTATGAATATTGGAATAAATTATTAAACCTTTGAGAACAGTCTCCCCATAGGTTAAATTATAGTTATTATTTGTTCTAAAAACCACTGAAAATTCTTCCTCCAGTGGTACCATCATGTAAGTACAAGCGGAAGTTAAATAAAATGTGGAACATAGTTTGGTAAAACAAACTAAGCAAAATCTTGCAAACTGACACATGTTCAGGAGACAATTAAAAAGTATTAGGAAGAAAAAATTTTCATAATTTAGATCAAATAGAATAATTTAGATCAAGTGTTTACATACAAGAATATAGGGTGGCCGAAAAGTAGGTTTACAGTTGTGAATGCATGAAACACAGAGTTTATTCTTATATTATTATTTATTAGTTTTATATTATTTTCCATACGAACAACCATAAATGTACTTTTGCCCCCCCTATATAAACATTGCTGACTCAGTCCTGACAAACCTTCAATGATCTTCCATTAGGCTGGTTTAATTGACCTTAGAACCCATACATGACCTTGCGGGATTACTGAAGGTGGTCAATGATAATAATAGATTTTCCCTATTGTCCTGCCTTTTGAAAACAAGTATATTGTCCACAAAATAGTTTATGTGCAATTGTTTATATTTCTTAAAAAAATCTCACCTACTTCTAGAAATTGTTTTGGTATGTTTGTTGTAAGAATAAAATAGAATATTTTGTTGGTTTTATCTCAGTAAAGCTAAAAGAAGAAGATGCACTAGAATGAGACTGTACAACCACAAATTAAAGGAAAAGCCCCACAGTACAAAGAGAAGGAAGCAAGGAGATAACCTTGTCTTGGTTGGTTTAGTTACATTCTTGCTACAAGTGAGGGGACTTGGCTGGTTCTATTATTCTATGATTCCGTGAATGAAAGAAACTGATTGTGTTAAATGCAGTATATATAATCAGTATTCAGTGACTCAGGAAGTTAACTTACAATACTACTTGGTTTAACACTTAGATATCACAAAGAGAAAAGATAAACATGACTTTGATTTCGAAAATGTTTGTTGGAGTCCATATTGGCATTTTAAATACAACAAAACCATGAAAAGTGACTCCCCTCGTACTCTAACTTCACCACTTGTAACAACATTAGGGAGGAAGAGAAAAATCTTGTGCTTTGATCATGAAAATACAGTGTCTACATAAATTGAGCTCCTACAGGATGGAATTATGGGAGTTGATACTTATGTAAACACGTTGAGACAGATAAAGCGAAACCTTACCTTCTCACCTTGGACTTTTCATAGTTCTCACTGTAAGAAGAGCTCTCCCTACCCATCCTCCTTTACCTTCTACCCCAACGCTTGAAGAACTCCCAGTAACATGTTTGGCCACCAAACTGGCAGAAATTGGAGTGCAACCCTGTTTATGTACAAATCTGATTACTGTTCTTTGGAGAGTATTCGCTTCATTGGTTATGCTCTCTCTGAGAGCAGATGGAGCCCCGAAATGAGACCGTTCTTACTTTTAAGAAGCATATCCCCTCTGGAAGATGTTCTCTTTTTAGTGAAGTGAGGCTTCAGGAGAGAAGAGTCTTTTAGTTGTCTTGTGACTAATATATGTGAATGATTGATTTCCTGATGTGAAATACATGATACACATTTGAAATCATGTTGTGCTCTAAACTGTGGACAGTTTATTTTGGACTTTAAAATATCACCTGTTATTGTCTCCCTTTTAATTTAAATTTTGTTATGATTTTCTGAGACCATTTAGTCTGCCTACTCCTGTCCCTTTGAGTTGATTGTTTTGTGTGCTTTTTGGCATCCAAAAGAGGCAATTTGGGTAAATCATGGAAAGAATCTTTATAAATTAGCAACACCATCTGATGCAAAATCCTTTTCCTATTCCAAGAAATCAGTAACACTTTAAGATTTCCTGTATCCGTAAAAGCTTTCCAAAAATCCCAAGAATAGTGGCTGCTGGGCAATGTGACTTCTAACTCCTATTTGCAAACATTAACAAAACAGCTATATGATGAAAGCCTTTCAGTTTTGTTAAATACAGTGTTCGAATTAAGAAGTTGGAGCTCTGGGTTAGACACAAGCATTTACTTATCTATTCCTTCAGTATTTAATTCAGTAAGTATTATCAATAATGTGTTATGTTGTGTGTTAAAGTGCTAAAACGTACAGATAAGGCGCATCCATACTTTATGCCATGCATATACCGTAGTTAAATCTAAAATATTATTGTTATGGCAACCAAAGACATTTTTGTATTTAAAAATAGAATTCCAAATAAATGAAAGCCAACTGACTTTGTGAAGCACAGTGTCAGTAAAGGCCCTGCAATGATGTGGTGACAGAGACGTGGTGAGAGCTGCTAGCACGCTACACTCCGAAAGAGCCCGCGACAGTGCCCTTCTCAGCTCCCAGCCGCTGGCTCATCACATCCCCCTTCTGTGGGTGCTTTCTTTCGTGAGAGTTTCATTACATAAAACGGTGACTGACACTCAATAAATATTGTTAAGTGAATGAATGAAGCAGTAAATTACCATTGTCAATCATAGATACTCATCAAAGGTTTTTTCATTAGGCAGCATTTGTGTTTTGGATAAATGGTCTTTCATGCCCAAAATTAAAGGATCAAGTTGACAATCAATCAAACTCATAAATACACCTTTCTACTTCAAAATTCAAAATTAGAATATAATTGGAATATATTGGAATAAACTTGGAATATAACAAGATCTATGACATTAAATGCTAGGATTAACTGAATTTTAATCGTTATACAGTCTTATCCATGCTGAATTTATGAGTTTGTTTTGGTTTCATAGTTATATGAGTTAGCATAAATCATTTGTAAGTAACTACAGTGGTTAAATATTGTTCCTGTAGAAGGCGTGAGGAAACTAACCTGCCTGGGCTCACTCCCAGAGGCCACTGCAGCTTGTAAACGGCAAAGAGTGACATTTATTGTGCGTGTGAGAACGGACGGGCACAGCCTTTAGGGCTGTGAGCGAGGATGAGGAAAAGTAAATAAAACTGTTTTACTGTTTACATGATCTACTTCTGTTTCTTGAAAAACACTGGGAGATTCCTTTATTACTTTTTCGTTTTCAGAGGTTTCATAGACTGAGAGCAGTAGAAAACATTTTTCTTTATTGTTTGATTATAATCAAAATATCAATTTGGAAATGGATATTGAAAGCACTAGAAACATAGCCTAAAGATGAAAGTGCCCCAAATACAGTACAGTAATACAGAGTATTTTTGAGCCCCCACCGGATACGAGCCTACCAGAATTATAGGCGCTTGGATCCAGCAGCGTACACAACGACGCGTCCGACCGTATGGGTTAGTATCCCTTCCTATTTGAAGAAGAGAGGAGAGTGGAAAGACTACTGGAATGGTAATTTGAAATTGTAGTGCCCACTCAGATGCTAAGTAGCTTTTTAAAAATATATTTAAATATTTTATTTTTCAATTACAGTTGTACAATATTATATTACTTTCAGGTGTACAACCATGTGATTAGATTTTTATATAACTTACTAAGCTATCACCCCAATAAATCTAGTACTGTTCTGAGAACATACATGGTTATTACAATATTTGCTATACTGTTCTTTATATCCCCATGACTATTCTGTGACTACCAATTTGTACTTTATATTCCTTTCACCATTTTTACCTCTCACCCCCAACCTCCCTTCCACCTGGGAACTATCAAAACGTTCTCTGCATATATGAGCCTGTTTCTGTTCTGCTTGTTTGTTTGTTTGTTTATTTATTTAATTCCATATATAGGTGAAATCATCTGGCATTTGTCTGTCTTTGTTTGGCTGATTTACTCAGCACAATACTCTCCAGGTCTGTGGTGTTGTTGCAGATGGCAAGATTTCATTCTTTTTCATGGCTGAATCATATTCTGTTGTATATATGCACCACTTCTTCTTTATCCATTCATCTCTTGAGGGACGCTTAAATCTTGGCGATTTTAAATAATGCTACAATGAACATAAGGATATGTGCATTCTTCTGATGTACTGTTTTGGGTTTCTTCAGATAAATACCCAGAAGTAGAATTGCTGTGTCCCTCTTCATCTCTTGTTAATAGCCTTTGTTTTAAAGTCTGTTTTGTCTGGCGTAAGTATTGCTATCCCAGTTTTTTGTTGGTTTGTTTCCATTTTTATAAACTATCTTTTACATCTCTTTACTGTTTATCTGTGTGTGTCTTTTGATCTGAAGTGAATCTCTCGTACACAGCTGTATGTAAGGTTCTTGTTTTGTTATTCATTCAGCCACTGTATGTCTTTTGATTGAAGTATTTAATCAATTTGCATTTAAAATAATTGTTGATAGGCATGTATTTATCACCATATTGTTATTTATTATTCATTTATTCATATTTGTATCTTTTTTCCCTTCTTCTTCTTAAAGAAGACCCTTTAACAATTCTTATAATACTTGTTTGGTGGTGATGAACTCCTTTAGGGTGTTTTTTTTTTTTTGTCTGGGAAGCTCTTTATCTGTTCTTTGATTTTAAATTATGACTTCGCTGGGTAGACTTTCTTGGTTGTAGGCCCTTGCTTTTCTTCACTTTGAATATTTTGTGTCAATCCCTTCTGGACTCAAAGTTTCTGTTGAGAAATGAGCTGACAGTTTTATGGAAGCTCCCTTGTAGGTAACTATCTTTCTCTTGCCGCTTTTAAGATTCTCTATTTATCTTTAACCTTTGGCATTTTTATTATGATGTTTCTTTGTGTTTATTAATTCATTTTGTTTGGGACTCCATCTACGCTTCTTGGAACTGTATGTCTATTTCCTTCACTGACTTAGGGAAGTTTTCTGTCATTGTTTTTTCAAGTAGATTTTCAATTTTTTGCTCTCTCTCCTCTCCTTCTGGCATACCCATGATGCAAATGTTTGTTTGCTTGAAGTTGTCCCAGAGACTTCTTAAACTATTCTCAATTTTTTGGAGTTTTTTCCTTTGCTGTTCTGATTGGATGTTTTCTGCTTTTTTACCCCCAAATTGCTGATTTGATCCTCTGCTTCATCTACTCTGTTCTTGATTCCCTGTAATGTATTCTTCATTTCAGGTAGTGTATGAGTATTCTTCATTTCTGAATGGTTCTTTCTATGTTTTCTATTTTTATTTTTACGTTTCCTATCTCTTTGTTGAAGTTCTCACTGTGTTCCTCTACTCATCCTCTAAGTTCATTGAGCATCCTTATAACCAGTGTTTTGAACTCTGTGTCTGGTAGATTGCTTATATCCATTTTGTTTAGTTCTTCTGGAGTTTAGTTTTGATTTTTTATTTGGGATATGTTTCTTTGTCTCCTCATTTTGGCAGCCTCCCTTTGTTTGTTTCCATGTATTATATAGAGCTGCAATATCTTTTGGTCTTGGTAGAGTGGCTTTATGTAGTAGGTGTCCTATAAGACCCAATGGCTCAGCCTGAGCGGGTGGTCCATGTGCACTCCAGTGTGGGCTGTGTGTGCCCTCCCGTTGTAGATGAGCCTTGATTGTTCATCAGTTGGAGGGATTTACTTCCAGGCCAGTGAGTTTCAAGGACTGATCACAATGACTGTGGAAGATCTGTTGTGCTGGGGCTTACCCCATGGACCAGGACTCGCTTCAGCAGAGCTTGGTGACCACTGAGTCCACCCCTTGAGTGTGTTACTTATTGAAGTGGTAGGGTGGTGGTGCTTTGGTGTGGTGTGGTCTGAAGCTGTCCACTAAGTCTGCTCACTCTGGGACCTCCTGAGAGGTGTAAGCCAAAGTCAGCTGATGGCTCTGCCCTGCCTGGGGCCATCTGGCATGAGCTTCAAAATGATCTTCAGATGGCTGCTACTTGTGCTGGGCTTGGAGGTACCTGAGGAACACCGACCTGTGAAGCAAGGCTGGCTGCCAGTAGTGCCAAGCCTGAGGCCACTTAGCAAGAGGTCCAGGTCATACCAAAGTCAGATGTCGCTTGTTTGAGAGATTTTAAAAAGCCAGCAACATGAGAAAGACTTGCCTTTTGTGTGGAATAGCCACTGAAAAGGCTTGAGTGGGTCCAAAATTTGGGGGGTACAGTATCTCAGGGAATCACCAAGGTAGGGGCAAACAATGTTAGCCAGGTTGATGGAGACTCAGATATGGTGCCTACCTGTAGGCTTTGTGGGGGAAGGGCTCAGCAAAGGATCATTGACCTCTGCCCGTACTTCTGCCTGGCAGAAAGCTGCCTCTCCAGCGCTTGCTCTGATCCCAGACAATTTAGTTCCTCCCCATATTATCCCAGGCACCTTTTGACTGGCTGCTCCATTGCTGGACCTTAGAGCAAGTGAGTCTCAGTATGTTCATGTGCAGGCCCTTTAAGAGGAATGCCTGGGAATTTAGAAGCCCTTGATTTCACTTGCCCACAATCCTTGCTGGTTTTTCCAACTAGAAGTTATGGGGACTTCTCTTTCCAGCACTGGAACCGTGGGCTGGGAGACCTGATGTGGGACTGAGACCCCTTACTCCTCACAGAGGACCTCCAAAGTAGATATATCCTTCCCAATTGTTAACTGCCACATGTGGCTGTGGGACCAGCTATTCCATGTCTCAGCCCCTCCAACAATCTACATGTGGCTTCTTTATATCCTTAGTTATAGGACTTTCGCTCAGCTAGTTCTCAGGCAGTTCTGAATGATCGTTGCTCTGTACTTTAGTTGTTAATTTTGATGTGGTTGTGGCAGGTTCTGAGTGCCAAGTTACCCACATTGCCATCTTGACCAGAAGACACTGACCAGCTTTTTCACATTGGCAGACCTTCTTCTTTCATTTCCTCATCTATAAAACATGATGAAGTTGGACATTTTGTTTTGAAATAATTTTATACGTACAGAAAAGTCCTAAGATTGGTACAGAAAACTCCTACAAAATACTTATTCATAAATGTTTCGCCAACTGTTACAACAGTGTCTCATTTTGTAGCAAAAGGATTCATTCTAGTATCACATGTTCAATGCGGTTTCATGTCTGTTCAGTTCTCTTGCATCTGGAACTACTCTTCAGCCCTGCCATGACCTTAAGAAATTTGAAGACTATGGACTGATTATTTTGTAGAATTTGGCATTGTCTGGTGCTTCTTTTTCTTCGATTCAGGTTATAAATGTCATAGTAGTGATTCTGCACCCTTTGCCCTACATTCCATCAGATGGCACTTGGGGTTGTTTTGTACCATCACTGATAACCTTAACTTTGATCATTTATGTTATATCTTCTAGATTTTTCTACTCTAAAACTGTTCTTTTTTATAGTTAATATGTACTTTGTATCTATATAAATATCCCATTCTTTATTCAATGTTAACCCACTACTTTTGTTAATGTTTCTTGCCTGAATTTATTATGATGAAGGTGGTTGACAGATGGCAATTCTCAAATTCTACCATTTCTTCTACATTCACTAGTCGTCATTGTATTGTATGGAAGACTTTACTATTTTATTTTAGAATAAAGAAATTTATTCAGTGGGATATAATCTGTTACTATTACGGAGTCTTTTGACACTGAGTTCTGTCAGTTTTGACCAGTGGGGACCCCCTTTAAGCTTGCATATTTGTGCATTTCCTTAATTTCTGGAGTAACAAATTATAGGCTTATTTTCTAACTTTTTCCCTAGTCATAAGACTTAGCTATTCAATCCAGGGGACCCTGGTAGGTTAGTGATGTGTGTGCTGACTGTTTGTTACTGGGGCATCACTGTTTCCGGACCTCTCAGTGTCCAGAGCTAATGCATATATATCTATGTAGCATCTAAGTTTCCACCTTTCCATATTGATACTTCTTTCTCTTTTGGTGAGAAATCTGAATTTACTCATTTATTTATCCAGTTTTCTGACCCTAGTGGGCCGCATCCCACTTGGAGTCCCCCCTCACCTCCAATTCTGCCAGGTCTTTCTCCTTTCTTGCCTGGAACTCGCTAATGGCTCAGTGTCTGAATTATTAAGGAAGGAAAAAAAGAAATTGGGAGGAAAGGATTATTAATTTTCAACAAGGAAAATAATGGCTATAGAGATTATTTTAAAATTAGGATAAGTGTATAATGTCTGATAATTTACCAGAGTAATATAGATTACTTGGTTAATAATGTGATATCTTATTAATAAAGTAAAATACAAAAAATATTTTTAGTTTTCATAAGTGTACCTTCAGCTGTCTGGTCCCTTAAAGTCTAACTTTCTTTTCTAGCAGCAATAGTAATATCTTTGGACTTCACATTTGCCATTTACACTGTCTTTTAATCTTCAAAAGGGAAAAGAATGAATACATGGATTTCTTGATTTCATTTGGCTAACTACTATGCTGTCTGATATTTCTGAAAAAATTAACACTTTTAATTAAAAATATAAGTAAATTAAAATAAACGTTCTGAGGAGAAGAGCATTCAGAAACTTCCCATAGTTTGTGAGCCTTGAAACGAGTTGAAAATGGAAACATCCTGACATTCTTATCTGGAAGGTTGAACTTAAAAGTAAAAGTGACCTGACAGACACAGACCTGATTAGACACTGGGCCATAAGATTACAAAAACAAAAAGGCTGAGAACAAATCAATCTGAGAAAGATAGGGCAATGCTGCGGAGGCAGGCAGTGTCCCCCCAAGTCAAAAAATAATGAGTAGGGACGAAATGCATTCAATGGTCATTTATGATTAGATAATCCTCTGGGGAGGCTGACTGGCATATTTAGTGAGTGTTATAACTAATGAAAGAAACACAACTTGAGAAAATTGATTCTTTGATTTTTTAAACTATTATTCATTCCTATAATCTTTCTAGCACCTGGAAACACGCCACTTTTGATTCATAGGAGCATTTCATTTTCATGATTTTTCCATGGCCATTTCTAAATTTTTGAATTCTCGTTCCTATTTTAAGAGAAGCTAGTTTTTGAATACATATGAGATTCTCCAGCTGTTTTCCAGGATCTTGCTCCTGATTTTCCCCTTTGTCATGATGAAGATGTATCACTGACTTGTTTCTGCACTGGCTGGTGGATATCGAGTTTTCTGAGCAAGAAAATCTATTCAGTCATCAAACAGCTGCACTTACCATGTGCAATGCCCCAATTTGACAAGACTGCCTCATAAAACATACCTATAGTCATGGAAACAACTAGAAAATACATAATAACTATAGTATCCCAGAATTCTCCTTGTTGATTTGGTTATTTTAATACAGTTCTTAGCTGTAACCAACAGACACTAATTCAGTTTACTTTGAGTAGAGAAGAAAGACTTTTGGAAAGAATCACTGGAAAGTCTCAAAAGTCCAGCTGAGGAAATCAGCAGGAAACACAGCCTGGATCTGGATGGAGAGTGGATCTGGGTAATGGGTAGCTTATATAGAGAGGACTGGATTAGGAAAGGAGACAATAGTGTCACTATAAGCATCTAGAGTCACCGACAGTCTCATCATCAATTTGCTTGGGATAATTACGGTTTTAGCACGGACAGTCCCACGTCCCAGGAAATTCCTTAGTCCCAAGAAAACTGAGATGGTAGGTCAACATTTCAGTAACATTTGGCTGAAATTCTATCTTGGTACAAAAATGAGATTTAAATATCTGAATTAAAATCATAGAAAAGTATGCTTTATAGTCAATATACAAAACCCTGAAATTGGTGGTGGTAGGGACAGGGGAAAATTCTGTTAAAATAGCAATTTAGCAGGTATTTAACCAACTGTAATTAGCTTTCTAACCCCTAATTCCATGTAGGCACAGTTAAATCTATATAAAAGTTCTCTATGTACTACACAATCCATATTAAACTCGTCATTCATCTACTTCATTCTTCACTGGAATCTTCCTTCTTCTACCATTGCTTGTTAGCTCACAATATATGACATGGCACTGTCATTAACTTGTTGACTGATGTCTTCTCACAAGGACTTTGCTGAGTTCTACCTCCGTTACAACAACTCTGTGAGGTACTGCGGTGTCAGCAGTTTGCAGATTAAGCAATTAACTCTGGTCATATATCTCGGTAAGCGGCAGAGCCAAAAATCAAATGAATATTTATTTGACTTCAGATCATATGCTTTAGCAACTTCATCTAAATTTGCTCTCAGTGATCACTGACCTTTTCTCTGCTCTATTGTCCTTTCAGAGGGAAATAAACCCCCTGAGGGCAGGTATATCGTCTGCAATAGTTACATGTTGAATAAAGCAGTGTTCTCAGGCCAAGGGAGCTTTTAAAAGTCTTGGTACCTAGGCTTCACCCACAGAATTTCTGATGGAGTTTGCTTGGTGTAGGTACTGGCATGTATATATATAATCTCACCAGGTGATTTTATGTATAGCCAGACTTGAAACATCACTGGTATATTACATTAACTAATATCTCTCTAACTGTGAGGCCATGAACCATTGAGAACAAGGAGCTGATCTGACTATAGGGAAGATGAGGCATCAGGAAGGTATCTGAGTGATCTTGTGAGACTTAAGTTTGATGTTCAAGTGAGATCAACATATAAATGGACATCAAGGCTTAGGTAAGCTGCTGGCCCAAAGCCACATGCACAGGCAAAAATCAAGCTTATTTATTTTCTCATCTCAGTAGATGGATTATTATTTATTAGTATAGAAAAGTTAATAATTTGAAGATTTTAGGCTCAAGTTATAGTTTAAACAAACATGTGTCTTATGGAAGATTTAAATATCATTGATGAAAGAGCATTTGATTACATCAATGTTTTTCTGAAGAATAATTATCTTCCTTTCATATTAACATCAGCACTTTTATTGATTTTAACTATTTTCACATTTTATTACGTCTATTCCCTTCATCATCCACTGTTCAAATAAGAATGTACAAAACCATTGATAAAAACAACTTGCTAGCAACCCACCATGTACTTCCCTTTAATTAGATATTTTCTCTAAATGAAATTGCATTATATCCGATAATGGGTGAGCACAATGCAAATCCCATTTCAAGCTTTGATTTCCAAACATCTAGTCCCAGTTTTGAATTCTTCCCAGGTGAAATAAAAGTGAGTATAAAAAAATAGACCAAGGGGAAGATTCCAAGTCTAGACAGCTGGGAACTGGGAGAGAAATCAAAATTCCAGGCAGATATGCAGCTGATATATAGGCACTGAAATAAAAAGCAAGATAAATAACCAGAAAGGTGGCAATATGAACCTGCAGATTTCTCATAGCTGGTCCCCTTTTTCCTAGGGCAGTAGCACTTCTGGAATCCTGTTAAGGCAGGACCTGATTCTTAATTTAGCTGGTTTGATTGTCAGGTTGAGTACTTGAGTGTTGTGGTCTGAGAGGCAGTAGAGGGAAGTGATTTTTGACAGCGTAATGGATGACCCCAAACCTTCTTTGATTGAATTAAGTCATTATCAAAGATAGGGCCATTATACTCTCTTAAAATAATTAACCAACTTACACTGAATTATCTGCATGACTATTGATGCACGGTGGCTCTTTGTTTTAAAGAAATAAAGCATATTAAATTTTTGAATGTTTTTGTTCTCTATTTGAAATGATCACGTTGAAATCCGAGTTGAAAATACTTTCTAGTATAGGACTATATATATCCCTTTATAGGAAAAACACAAACTCAGTGTGAAAACAGATGTGGTACTTCGGCATAGTACCAACAGGGTAATATAGTTGTTAAATTGGCTCCAAACACCAGCTCATATATTTAAAAAAAAAGAGGTTGACAGAGAAAATATATCTCTTGTGAGTGTAGGCTAGACCATCTGTCAAAGGAAGAATTGAAACCATATTTCCATTAGAGGTGGTCATTGATCACTCGGTGAAGATTTCTGTAGACAAATTACATAGACCATGTCATCTTCCACTATCTTATCTCACGTGTACAGACCTCAGACATTCTTCAAGGAAAGAAACTTGGGGCTCAGAATTTGAGCAGGATTGTTAAAAGTGTAATTGCAGAAAAGGAGCTCTATAGACATCAGAGGAGAAAAAGTAGCTGAGACAGACAGAGGCTGTGTGTTGGATCCAGGCACCAGTTAATCAGCTATAGTACGCTTATAGGCTGATGCCTGCAAGTAACTTCAATTTAAAAAAATTAAGAAGTTAATTTATTTTTTGGTAAATAAGGGTAAAAGAGAAAAAGTCCTATAAATGAATTAACTGAACAATGAATGAATACAAATCTAATTTTCTCTTGAGTATGGGGAGCCCTAGAAATAAACATTACCAGATTAATAGAAATACCTTAATCATCTAATGGCCTTTTCAAATATAAGTATGCATACAAGTAGTGCATTAATAGCATTATTTTCCTTGAACACTAATAGAGAAATAAAATGTATATACTATGCCTTCTCAGAAAATGTAGCCACCTGCTAATTTCTATAATAAGTTTGGGGAAATTGCTTAAAAAGAATGATGTAAGTCTTAGCACTTTCTACATTTTAAATCTCCTATATGTATAATATTCAATTTTAATATTTACAGTAGTGTCTGCATTGTATTAATGTTTCAAAGGTTTGCATACAGATCAAATAAGAAATGATGTTTAGGCTTATCTTTATTAGCCTATGATTACTATTTAACTTTCCCTATGGATATGTTTTTTGTCTCCCTAAGAGGATATAAGCTTCTAAACAGGTGTGGATCATGTGACATATTTCCACATATTCTCTATTACACTTAACACAGTGCTATGCATCTGGCTAATGCACATATTTGTCAATATTCTGATATATGAGTGAATTTTAAGTATTCAATAAACACAAAGTTGTTAATGTAATTATTAATTAATCCCATTAATTAACCTCTTATTCTGTAGCCAGCGTCCCTGAGTTATTAGCACACTAAGAGAACATGCCGCTCTTTGGGAACAATACACAAACATTTTTTTTCTCTTTCTACTAATGTTCAAAGATAACATGTCACTTAACAGATGTTGGTTCTTATTTTTCCTGGCTTGTTGTCTTAAAAATATTTGCCAAACACTTAATGCCTTTATCCTACTGTTAGTGGACTTACTACACGGCACATATGAAGAAGAGCAACTTTTTACCTGAAGACAATAGAACATGCTAACCCCTGATCCTCATTGAGAGTGGACCCAAGTATTTCTTTCATGGGTCTTTATCCATGTCTATATGTACAAGAGCAAACAGGGCTGTATGCTTTGCATAGGGCAGGAGGTAAGGGTGGGGGTAGGATGAGGTCAGAAGAGGATGGAAAGGAAACAGTTACGGCATCTTCCTGTAATTTCGGCTAGATGTTCTCTTCCTCTGTGTACCTGTCTGGGTTGTGACTGACAGTGTTTTAACTGTGTTACAAATATTTTTAATCTATGCATATTATGAAGAACCTCAGAGAAAAATGTTTCCCAGTTGAATTTCAGTGATCAGTCTTGCTTGTATACATTTACCATGTCTCCATGCACTGGTAAGTCAGTGTGTTAACTTCAGAGAGAAGATAAGGAAAATGCATTTGGGGTTAAATGCAATGGTAATTCAGAAACACTTGTCTGATCATAACTTTGACCTGGAGTGTCAGAGGTTTCAAATTATTCAAAGTCAAATAATTTAACTCATGCAATTATTTTTACAAACCCTGTAAAATGGAATATTTCCTTATTCCATTCTCCATAACTTTTAGCCATCTGCATATACACAAAGATCTATGAAATATCAAAATATTGATATTTAGAGTTTGAAGTTCTGGACTATCATAGTCTCAAGAACTTTTTGTTTTCTTAAGATTTTATTTATTTATTTTCAGAGAGGGGATGGGAGGGAGAAAGAGAGGGAAAGAAACCTCAATGTGTAGTTGCCTATTGCATGCTCCCCACTGGGGACCTGGACTGCAACCCAGGCACGTGCCCTGACTGGGAATCGAACCGGCAACCCTTTGGTTCGCAGGCCAGCACTTAATGCACTGAACCACACCAGCCAGGGCGCAAGAACTCTTGATACCAGCATTTTTCTATTTTATTATCAAGTAGGTCTTTTTAGTTCATATTTGAGCATTAATGAAATGGGTAAGCTGATCTTTTAAATTACATATAAAAATGTTCCAATACATATCCACCTTTTTTATATCTACTTCAACACAAACTTTAATAATTCTAAAAACATTTTGATGATGTGATAATTTCCATTGTTCCAGAATGTTATAGTTAACTATAGACCTTAGTGATTAATTAAGTTTTTAAAGTTTATTCTGATTATAAGATTGCTTCTCTCTATGAAATAAACTTAAAAATATTCAGTATTTTGTCTCTAAATGATTAACTTCTTTTCATCTTATAACAAAGAACACATTTCTGATTATTTAAAAAAATTCCATTCAGCTCATTGTTCTATTCCTAAAGTCCTACCACTGGCTTTTAGATAAAATCTTATTTCCTAACACATCTTTCTAACATACAATAATGCCAAAATATCATGCTTAATGTTTGTTTTAAGCTCAAGGATGTGTTACATGGAAATGGATTTTTGGGCCTTGTTGTAAGTGACTTCCTCACAGTTTTCATCAAATCTAACTCAAGGAATAAAATCTCCCTGATAATTAGTTAATACAGTTAAGATGAGTGAGAGTCTGTCTGAAGGAAATGTAATATGAATTTAATTTACATTTTCATCCAGCTACTTGAACTATACAGAGTGATTCCAAGATAACTTCAAGAACCAAGGATTTAAAAGTTTTCAAAAATAACCTAATTAGAGGGTCACTTCAGTTAGATGTTTAAAAACAAAATCATTTCACTTATATTTTAGAGCTCTCCTGAGCATAGTTAATCGTAAAGAAAGGAGTGTTAGAAAAACAAAGCAGCATTAGTATTATTATTTCAATTATAAAAATGCCAAATCCAAAGACCTGTTCACACAGTCAAACCGAACAATTCACTGACTGCACGGAAATGAGACTATCGGAGCATTTCTCTTTGGGAGAAGTCTGTTGCTCAGGCAAATGTATTCCATTTTGAAAGCCTAGATCCTGATGATAGAATAAAGCAATAAAAGACAACTAGGAAGAGACTTATTCTCATGCTCTTATTAACATCCATCAGAAACCCAGGGTCTTTTTTAATACTACTTTCAACTGACTCCTTCCCATCAAACAAAATTACGTATGACTTCATTCATGGAAACAGGCTTTTGGTTTCCCATCAATAAGTGGCAACATGTTTTTACCAACCCAACCAACAAGTCAGTCTATTTTACATATGATACAAAATGCAGTCTGAGCCAGTGAAATCATTTATAGGTAGACAGCAAGAGAAGAAAGCTCAAATAGACAGGGGCTAACTGCATTTAATCTGCTGTGAGTGTTGGGCCATCCCAATGGAATCAGACATAAGCATTTCCCTTACTAAGCCTTCCTTCACCATTTTGAACAGAGCTATGAAGTATGTTTATTTTGAACTTTTGAACTGTCTGAATTTATTCTTTCCTCTGAAATATTGTCTTGAAAATTTTATTTTCAAGTGGTCACATGACAGCTAAAGCTGTTGTGCTCTGTATCATTCAGCTGGAAGGTATTACTCTGAGAATTGCATTTACTAGCATTAGCCCGGGTTCCCTGAAAATGGCTAAGTTGCATGGGGAATAATTAATATTGGCAGAGTCATTATAAACCTCTGTAGATAGATTATCATACTCCATTGGAGTACATCCCAAGTACAAAGCAGCTTTGATTTAATTCATTGTCCATTCCAGATTAGTTTTTCTTTTACAAGCCTGCCCTCTATGCAAGTCATCATATAAATAAAATGACTGTTTCTGGCTTGAATCATCGCTAGACTCGAGTTAGTGGTTGCATGGAAGGGTAATTTAAACAACAGGCAGGGCACTGCCTTATTTAGAAGACAGGAAGGAGCTTTATCCATGAACATCCTTGGCAGTAATGCTATGTCCAATTAGAGTGAATCATATTCACATTATATGTAAAATATATCATACTAAGGTAAACTAAGAATTTGCTCTTATGGAGTCAAGAATGAAAGAAAGCTCCAAAGGTCATTAGTCTGTCCTCTTGCTTTTTGAGGGCTACAATTAAAAAGTCCTGGAGAATTATCTGCCAAGTCCTTAAAATTATTCAGACAAGTAGGCACCACAGTCTCCTTCTGTAAGTCATTACCAGGTCTGCCAGCCTTTATAGTCAATAAGGTCTGCTTGCTATTTAACCCAGCCATGAAAATAGTCTCTGGCCTAAGTACAGTGGTCCCAGAAAAAGATAGGCAGGGGATCTAATTTTGAAAATGAGATGGGAACAAATAACTTATTTTTTTTCCTTCTACCTTCCAGAATTTTTCCTTTTGGTTTCCTTGGTAATCAGTCTTTTTGAAAAGCTGCAGTCTATTAAACTGGTGAGACAGACTCTTATTTGAATGTGGAACTTTGGACCTAACTGTGCCTCAAATCAAAATACATTCCCTGAAGTAGAGCACACAGTGAAGAGCAGCTGTAACATGAATCCCTGTGATATCCCAGAGATACAGTGAAATAATAATAATTTACATTTCCTGGGACCTTGCTACAGATTAGGCATTGATTTAAGACCCTCTAATGTATCAAATTCCCACAATATCCTATGAGATTAGTCTTCCCATTTGGCAAGTGAGAGCATGAGGTTCTGAGGAACTCACTAACTTGCCAAAGTCGCCCACTAGATAGGAGCAGAACTTGGGTCTGAACTCAGGCATTTTGGAGTCAAAGTCTGTATTTTCCTACAAGAAAGTACCATTTGATAATTAAAAGTTTACACATATCTGAGATTTTGGTGTAAACTGAGATAAACACAGAGTAAACTGGAGAGGGTAACAGTAAACAGTAGGAATTCGTAAAGGAAGATACTTAATTGTCTACATATTTCCAAAAGGCTTATGAAAGATATTCTGATATGGTAGGAAGTCATTTGGCATGTAGAGGCTGGAGAATTATAAGTATTTTTGGTAAGCTGTAGCTTGCCATTTATTTTAATTATCATGATTTTTGAGCTACACCATTCATAGAAGTAGGCAAAACAAAGGTAAGATTTTAAATATGATGAATCTTCTTGTGGTTTTGAGGAGGGATATCTCAAAAGGGAGTGACTCATTCGTAAATTTAATAATCCCTCTATTCCCAAATCTATCAGTGGGTTACTTTACGATGTCTCCGAACATTTTGGTCTGTCTGTTTCTCAAGTCAGCAATCTTTTTCCCAATTTCCACAAAATATTTCAAACCTTCTCCATTCTCCTCAAACCTTTGACCCTTCATCTCCTGCTTCCACTTCAGCAGATGGCTGAGTATCCTATTTTTTTAATGGGAATATAATGACTTAAAAATAGAAACTTTCTCTCTACAACCACTAAAATCACAAACACGCTCATCTCTGATTTTCACTTCTCCTTCCTAAGATTAATCCTTCTGCCTGTTTTTCTAGGAACCAGGTTCTATGGGTTTCTTACTCTTTTTTTTTCCATTCTTTCCTCTGATTCTTTTTCATTTGCATCAATTTCTAAGTAGGACTGTCTCTTATTATAAAACAAAATAAGCAAAATAAAAAAAAATATTTTGACTTACTGTCTACCTCCAGACCACTTCCAATGTCTTTGTGTGCAACTTTCTGGAAAGAGTTGTGAACTTACTTTCTTAGCTTGTTAAACTTATTGCATTTCTTTTTTAACACTATCTGATTTCAGTCTCCCCCCCACAGTGTTCCATTAATATTTCTATTTTCAGAGTTGTCACCTCTGCCTTAGAAAATGCAATGAGTATTTGTCAGTTACCTTTTGGCATCATTTAGTACTGTTGACTTCTTGAAACACTCCATTCGTTGGCCTTCCATGACACGATGCTAGCTTGTTTTTTTGTTTATTTGATGCTCCTTCTCTTTTGAGGAAGTATTCCCTCCCCCCCACCAAATTGCATTTAACACCATGACTCCAATTTACAACTATATGCTAATGATTTTTAAATAAATTTAACCACCAGCCAAGTTGGAGGTGTAGGTAGAAACACTTTGCTTCCTCACATAACCAAAAGAAGGATAACAATCAATCTAAAATTAATAAACAACAAGAAATGCCAGAAAATCAAATTGCATGGAACTATGAAAACCAAGGAGTTCAGGAAACATTCACCCAGACCAATAGCACAGGAGAGGGTTGCCCCGCCTTGGCAAATACCTAAGGTGTCACCCCCTTATAACATAACAGGAGCACTGAGACAAAGAAATATGGCCCCAATGAAAAACAGATCAAAACTCCAGAAAAAGAGCTAAGCAATGAGGAGATAGACAACCTATCTCATGCAGAGTTCAAAACACTGATAGTCAGGATACTCACACAACTGATTGAACTCAGTTGCAAAATGAACAAATAAAGGCTACCCAAAGTGAAATAAAGCAAAATATACAGGGAACCAACAGTGAAGGAAGGAAACCAGGGCTTGAATTAATGATTTGGAACAAAAGAAAGAAATAAACATCCAACCGGAACAGAATGAAGAAACAAGAATTTAAAAAGATGAGATGAGGCTTAGGAAACTCTGGGACAACTTTAAACACCCTAAAATCAGAATCATAGGGATGCCAGAAAGAGAAGAACAAGAGCAAGAAGTTGAAAACTTATTTGAACAAATAATGAAGGTCAAACTTCCCCAATCTGGCAAAGGAAATAGACTTCCAGGAAGTTCAGGAAGCCCAGAGAGTCCCAAAGAAATTGGACCCAAAGAGGAACACACCAAAGCATATCATCATTAAGTTAACCAAGATTAAAAATAGAGAGAGAGTCTTAAAAGCAGCAAGAGGAAAGGAGACAGTTACCTACAAAGGAGTGCCCATAAGACTCAGGTGATTCTCAAAAGAGACCTTACAGGCAAGAAGGGGCTGGCAAGAAGTATTCCAAGTCATGAAAGGCAAGGACCTACATCCAAGATTACTGTATCCAGGAAAGCTATCATTTAGAATGGAAGGGCAGATAAAGTGCTTCCCAGATAAGGTCAAGTTAAAGGAGTTCATCATCACCAAGACCTTAGTATAGGAAATGTTAAAGGGACTTATCTAAAAAATAGAAGATCAAAAACTATGAACAGTAAAATGACAACAAAATCACAACTATCAACAAGTGAACCTAAAGAAACCACGACAACAACAATGAAAACAAAAACTAAGCAAACAACTAGAACAGGAACAGAATCACAGAAATGGACATCACATGGAGGGTTTTCAGTGGGGAGGGGGAGGGGAAGAATGGTGGGGAAAGGTACAGGAAATAAGCATAATTGGTAGGCATAAAGTGGACAGGGAGAGGTAAAAAATGCTATAGGAAACAGAGAAGTCAAAGAACTTATATGTACAACCCATGGACATGAACTAAGGGGTTAAATGCTGGAGGACTGGGGAATGTAGGACAGAGAGGGTATAAAGGGAGAAAATTGGGAAAACTGTAGTCAATAAAATATACTTAAAAATAAAATGAATGTTGATAGGTATGTAAAAAATAAATAAGTAAATTTAACCAGATTTTTCTCATTAGCACCAGATCTACTCAGCTGATTTCCTATAGAACACTACATGTAGTTATTCTAACTCTTCAAATATAACACACAAGGAAATAAACTCATTGTTTTTCTCCACAATTCTCTATTCTTCCTGTATATTCTACCTCAGTGAACTGCAAATCTTTACTAGTTGCCCAACCATCAAGTTGGGTGTTATTCTTGACTTTCCTCTTCTTCATCCCTCACATCCGTTCAGTCTCAGTGTCTGGTTGTTTAGTCACCTACCAAACTCTCAAGCTAGTCCTCTTTTCTCCAAAGCTAAAAACCAAGCTCAGGTTACTACCATCTCTCACCTGAATTCCTGCAATAGTACCTCATTTTTCCCCCCTCAACATTTACTCTTGTCCTATCCCATTTTCTGGATTATATCTTTCCAAAAAACTCATGTGATCATGTCATGCTTCTGTTTAACATCCTTCAATGGCGGCCTATTGTTCTTACGCTAAAGTCCAAATGTATTAACAGAACTTACAAACCACATCCTGGTGGAGCCTCTGCTCAGTTCTTGTTTTGCTTTGTGCCAGACTGAACTGATTTTATTTTATTGAACATATCATATTTCTATGAACTCTGGAATTTTTATCCACTATTTTCTTGATTTTGAACACTCATTTCTTCAACTTTCTTTGTTGTTCTTATACAAATTCTTTAGATCGGCTTTTCTTTGTGAAAATTTTCCTCAATACTTAAATCTGGGTTAGGCTTTGTTGCTATGGGTTTTCAATAGTATTCAAGTGTTTCCTCATCAGAATTTCATTTTTTCTCCACACTTCATTTAAAGTTATTCCATTTTAAATTATAAACTTAATGAAGGCAGGTTAGTTATCTAGGTTCTTAATTTATAAATTCAGTGTCTAATGCGATTTCAGGCAATCTGTACTTAACTTATTGAATACAAAACAATAAGAAAAGCAACTTCATCTTTGGACAATGATGTTTATTATAAGAGGGAACATGTGTATGTCTTGCTATATTTGCTATTTAAATTAATTTAGTAATAATTTATAGCATGATATATGAATTTGAACTAAAGTCATTTGAAACTCAAAATTATGTGCCATCATAACTTGTTTGATCCTGTAATTCTAAAGTTTAAATCTCACCAAGGTTGAGATGCAAAATTTGAGAAGTTATTTAATTTTTTAAATTTATTTTTAATTATAGTTAATAAACAATATGTTTCAGGTATCCAACATAATTTTATACATATATATATATATATATGTTATGAAGTGATCACTGTAATAAAAGTCTAGTAACTCTACATCACCATACATCTGATTTTGCATGTTTGAGCTCTCTTCAAAATGTGGCTGGGAAACAAAAAGTCAGGTGATTTGGTCTAAATGTTTTGTCTTTTGTGTAAGCACACTAGTGATATTTGCTAGGAGAAAGAGCTTTATGTCTGAAATGCCATTTTCAGGGCATTCCTGGCAAGAAATTACCTCTGGAAAGTAGGACCTAATATCTAGAAGGCATGGCTACATGGAGAATGCTGTGTCAGCCATGCAATTTATTCCCTAGGGGAATAAAAAGATGTTTCCCAATTGAAACCTAACTGAAACTCCTCTAGTTTTGTAGAATTGAAAAACCTTGCTTAGAGACCACATCTCTTCTAGGCCAAAAAATCACATGTGACACAAAAAGTTGGATCTCAAGAACTACTTTCAATGTTCTGAACCTCCTGCTGCTTCTTTTGAGCCTTTGATATTATTTTGCATGTGCAAAAGCATTCACGATTGTGTGTCTGATTTGACAGCCTGATTCTCTGGGGTAGCTTGGACTCAATACTTCTTTATACAAATTTAACAGTTTTCTGTTGATATTTATAATGAATTATTTAGTGTTTGTCAAGGTAGCAGGAGTCATGGCTCTATTTTCTCTTTCTGAATTCCTTTAGCAGAGTGCTGTAAAACCCTTTAAATTTACCTATTTGATTATAAATTATTTGAAGGAAAGTTCAAGATCAACTATGCATCCATTAGTAACCTTAACAATTAGTTTGTCTATTTTAAGCATATTTTGATTGTATTAATAAGTTTTATTTCAAAAAGCATATATATTCTTTCAGAGAACAGTGCTAAGGACAAATATGGGTAATTTATGGGTAATTGCAGAACTGAATATTACTGATGAATAATTTCATTACATGTTTTAATCAAATATCTGTGAATAAAGTCTTCATCACACATCATACTTGTCCTTAGAGTGTCAAAAAGTTCAGTATCCATTTATTACAAATGAACTGTGGCAACATTAGCTGTTCTGGGAGTTCCTGGAAACATGGTTATTCTATCTACCTCTTAAGGGGAAAAATTGATATTTACTGCCTCAGAGGCTCTTCTGAGTGGATGCAGGAAGGGAATGGAACAGAGGGAGCAGGAGCGAGTTATGGGAACAAGATGTATTGCCATGTTTGTGGCAAAGACAGATTGAACACAATGAGTCTCAGCAGATAGCATATAAATCAGGATATTCTGACATAATATAGGAGAGGTCTTTTAATGGAACTGATTTCATAATCTTGGTGAGTCATAAAAAGTCTATTTGAAAAACTGCTACAATAATTAGACATCTGCCAAGTTTTCAGTGTCGACATTTGTTGGAGGACTGAAAACTTTCCTGAAATCTGTTTTTTTTAAGACATTTTCTCAGCTAATCACAAAAAGTTTTTTTTATCAGAGTATCCTGTGTGAGTCTTTTAAACAAAAAATGTGAGCACGCCGAGAAGCAAGGGGAAATGTGGTGCAGATCCCTCTTAGAATTTCAGCTCAGAGAAGTCAGGCGAGATTTCAACTCTATCAACCTGCCGTTGGCATTTTAAAATAGCCAAATTGCTGTAAGTACTTTCAAAGGCCTCAAGCAGTCCGTGAAGTTTTGCTTTGTGACAATGAAATTCAAATTTGAATCTCTCAGAAATAACTTAAAAAAAATTAGCAAGCAGGGTCAAAAGAAACATATTTGCTCAATTCAACATAACCCAGGAAAAATTATGCTAAATGCATTAAGTTTTAAGAAGTGTGACAATTCCATTTCTGCTATCCCATCACCCAATTTTTTTATTCACTACTTTAAAAAAATAAAGAAACTGGACTTTTCTGAATTATCCTCAAGGGATGGTCTCATGAATTAGAGTCCTGTGAAGGAAATTTTTTTCTCTGCACACTCACAAGTAATTGCCATCGTATTTTACCAGCATATTTTGATTTGTTTTTATGTGTGTCTACAACACATTCAGAGATGGTGAAAGATGTGCTTACAGTAGTTTAAGAAAATTCTGTGAATTTAAGATTTTTTTTTTTTTTTTGCCTCCAACCAAAAGGCTGAAGTAAATGTGTAACTGCTGTGGTCTGGGCTACAGGTGAATCCCGATGTGCTTCTTGAGCAGAATCTAGTTGTTGAGTTCACACTCTTTTTTTCCCTATAGCTTCCATCTGAAAGAGATGTGTGAGCTCTTTAACCCTCTCAGAATGAGGCCCAGGCAGTAATTAAAATGAGTGAAGAGTGTCAGGTCGTAGACAGAAGGGACAGCGCCAAGTACTATCTGGGAGTGCAATCTCCACTCAACTCCAGCTGATAGTGTAGCGCAGACCCAGTGTTGGAGAACCTCCTGTTTCAAAGGCATTCGTGAGTCACTACTGACATGTGAATTCTCTCAATTTTAAATGTTGGTCCGACAAATCATAAATAGACTACTTCTGGCCCAAGAGCTGCCATTTCCCATATTTAATATAGGGAGTCTATGTTCTATGTCTCTTTTAAATTAAGTTAAATTTAATTAATATATACTTTATTTTACTGTTGTTCTATTACAGTTGACCCAATTGCTCTCCACAGCCCCGGACCCTCCAGACCCGTTCCCACAGTCAATCCCTTCCCTGTTGTCCATGCCCATGGGTCCTTTATACATGTTCCTTGAATAGACACTTCCCCTTCTTTCCACCTTTCTCTCCCTCTCCCCTCCCCTCTGGTCACCGTCCGTCTGTTCCTTGTCTCCGTGCCTCTGGTTCTGTTTTGCTCATTTGTTTGTTTTATTCCTTACATTCGTGTTATAGGAGAGACCATATGGTATTGTCTTTCACTACCTTCCTTATTTCATTTAGCATAATATTCTCCAGTTCCATGCATGCTATTGTGAAAGGTAGGAGTTCCTTCCTTCTGCCTGCTGTGTAGAATTCCATTGTGTAAATATACCACAGTTTTTTCAGCACTCGGCTATTATAAATAACGATGCTGTGAACATTGGGGTGCATAGGTTCTTCTGAATTGGTGTTTCAGGATTCTTAGGGTATAATCCCAGCAGTGGAATTACTGGATCAAAAGGCAGTTATGTTTTTAGTTTTCTGTAGAAATTCCATACTGTTTTCCATTGTGGCTGTACCAGTCTGCATTCCCACCAACAGTGCATTAGGGTTCCCTTTTCTCTACAACCTCGCCAGCCCTCGTTTATTGATTTGTTTATGTTGGTTGTTCTGACTGGTGTGAGGTGGTATCTCATTGTGGTTTTAATTTGCATCTCTCTGATGGCTAGTGATGCTGAGCATCTTTTCATACGTCTATGTGCCCACTGTATGTCCTCTTTGGAGAAGTGTCTGTTCAGGTCCTTTGCCCATTTTTTTTTAGTTGGGTTGTTTGTCTTCCTTAAGTGGGGTCGTGTGAGTTCTTTATATATTTTGGAGATCAAACCCTTGCCTGAGGCATCATGGGAAAATATATTTTTCATATAGTTGCTTCCCTTTACATTTTGTTGATGTTTCCTTAGCTGTGCAGAAGCTTTTTTATTTTGATGTAGTCCCATTTGTTTATTCTTTCCTTTATGTCCCTTGCCCTAAGGGATGTATCTGTGAAAATATTGCTACTTGGATATCTGAAATTTCCTGCTTATGTTTTCCTCTAGGATTTTTATGGTGCCTGGATTACATTTAAGCTTTTTATCCATCTTGGGTTTATTTCTATGTATGGTATAATTTGGTGATTGTTTCATTTTCCTGCATATAGCTGTCCCAATCTTCCAACACCACTTATTGAAGAGGCTATTTTTACTCCATTGTATTCTCCTGCCCCTTTTGTCAAATATTAATTGACCACAGCAACATGAGTTTATTTCTGGGCTCTCTATTCTGTTCCGTTGATCTATATGTCTGTTCTTATGCCTGTACCAGACTGTTTTGATTACAGTGGCCTTGTAACATACTTTGATATGAGATATTGTGATCCTTCCTACTTTCTTTTTTCTCAAGATTGCTGAGACTATTTGGAGTTAATTTTGGTTCCATACACATTTTTTAAATTTTGTTTTAAATCTGTGAAATCTGTCATTTGTATTTTAATAGGGGTTGCATTGAATCTATAGATTGCTTTGAGTAGTAGGGACATTTTAATGATGTTAATTCTTCTCATACATGAACACTCTATATGCTTCCATTTATTTGTATCTTCCTTAATTTCTTTTTTCAGTGTCCTATAGTTTTCTGAATACAGGTCTTTTACCTTCTTTGTCAAGTTTATTCCTAAGAACTTTATTTTTCTTGTTGCTCTACTAAATGGGATTTGTTTTCCTAGTTTCTGTTTCTGATATTTCATTGTTGTTGTACAAAAATGCCTTTGACTTTTGACTATTGACTTTGTATACCACTATTTCACCAAATTCACTTATTAGGTTGAGTATTTTTTTTGTGGAGCCTATAGAGTTTTCTATGTACATTATCATGCCATTGTAAATAATGGCAGTTTTACATCCTCTTTTCCAATTTGGATGCCAGTTTGGTGACCTAATAGGCACAAACTTGAAGGGGAAGAAATAAATGTTAACGAGTAATGCAGCAGAGAAAATAATGCAAATCATGAAGAAGTCCGCAGTGGAATTTGTCTCAGTAGAATACAGTGTTTACCACTGTCTTCTTTTTCTGGATCTGCCCCTGGTGATGTCAGATAGTGCCCCAGTGTGACCCTAGGCAGCCTGTTCAAGGCTGCAAGTGATCCACAGTCTGTGGCTGTCTTCTTCATATTTGGCTGGACCCCACTGTTCTGCCCTGCCAGGTTTCCAGGGCCCAGGGGCCGGTGGTTCCTTTAATGACCTGAGACAACTACCAGTACCTTTTCCACCTGCCTCCAGAGGAGGCCTCTGGTACAATCAGGTGGTTGGGGAGCCTGGGTAACCTCTAGGGGGCACTGTTAAGTCCTCAGGGAAGATAGTGGGAGTGTTTCCCTGTCCCCTGTCCCCTCCCACATGTCTTGGTCTGTTCCAGATTCTTTGCAACAATGTATGGCTGTTTCCTGTAAGGAGCCAATATGTGTAAAAGGGGCAGCTCTTTCCTGTTTGGTGCAGGCAGCAGCTCTATCTGGATGCTGAGACTGGGTAAGGCTCTAAATCCCCTCTGTTGTGCCTGTCTCTATTCTCTCTGGTCTGCTGGGTTTAGTAGATCAGGGCCCGAGGATCTGTGTAGCTTGTAGTGTCTAGTTATGTGCCCTTTCAGAGTTTTTTCTTCTTTCTCCCGTGGAAACATGACCAGCAGGAGGCTCCTGAGTCTGGCCTCGCTGATCTGCAGAGCCTGTAATCCCACAGGTGGGGGTTGGGCTCGCCTGGCTGTGAGGGGATCTGGCTGGCTGCAGCAAATCTCAGGCTTTCAGCTTTTGGCCTTCCAGATCCCAGCATGCTGCTCTCTCACAGGAGGATAGGGCCCAAATCCTCCATTCTGAACAGTGCCCTTCTTGCCAGCCATACTGGGTGGGATCCACAGACCTTAAGTGTGACTGTATCCTCCTGAGTTCTCTGTTAGCAGAGCTGCTGCACCTGCACACATGTGCATGCGAGCCCCCGGTCCCTGCCAAGTGTGGAGTCTCCGGTCTCACCTCTGTTCCCCTTTAAAAAGAGTTTCTGTGTGGCCCACATGCTACAGCACTGAGCCCAGGAAGGCCTGTTCTCCTCGCAGTCCCCCTTCCCCCAAATCACAGAGTCTCTCCTGGTCAGGGCTGGCCCACTGTCTGTCAGAGCCTCTGACAGTTTTAGATAAGGTGTCTCTCTGGATCTTTCCCAGACGGCGTTGGGAAGAGCCCCGCAGCTATACTGTGACACGGGGCAGTGATGGGGGTGCTGTCCCCGCATCCTCCAGAGATTTTCGGCCTCCATAGTCCTGCTGTCACCATCTCTCTCCGCCACTGGTGCTCCTGGCTCCTGTGCTGATCCTCTGCTGCCCCGGCTCTGCGCCACCAAAAGTGCTGGTGTGGGCTGCAGTGGGGGCAGTTGCTCTGCTCAGTGAGCTCAGGCCGCCCACTCCTGGGTGCCCTGCAGGTGGATAGCTCTTGCCCACTCCTCCACATTCCCAGGCGCTTTTGTCCACATTCGCACTCACTCAAGCTCTCACTCACTCTCCACTGGATTTTCTAGTTGCGTACTCTCTGGATAGGCTGCAAGCCTAGACTGGGTCTGGAACCAAGTGGGCGGAGTTCCCAGCTACTCTGCAGTCACCTTGGGTCCATATCTGAGTAGTTTTTGTGTAATTGCCTCCTTCCTATATTTTGATCACAATGGAATTAGATAAATAAATATGTAATAAATTTTCGTATTTACTGTGGCCAATGTAGTGAATTATTGAGATGTTTATAAAGTATAGTGAGAAACTGTAAATTGGTTTTGAAAAGTATTAAGAAATTGCACATGGCCAAATTTGGGTCCCATGTATACTTTTAAAGTGCTTTTTATTTGTTACTTTGCACATGCTTCTGCTAGGATCACACTGATGGCCTGACTTCTCAGTGACCGCAGAAAGAACGTTTTCTTTCAATGAGTCAGTGAAAATGCTTTTCCTAGTACTGCCAATCTAGCACAGGAAGAGAGGGCTGTGTGTATGAGTGTGTAAAAGAAATTACATATTGCCCTGGCTGGTGTGGCTCAGTGGATTGAGCGCCAGCCTGTGAATCAAAGGGTCTCCAGTTCGATTCCCCGTCAGGGCACATGCCTGGCCAGGTCCTCAATTACGGGGCGTGTGAGAGGCAACCATACATTGATGTTTCCCTCTCTCTCTTTTTCCCTCCCTTCCCCTCTGTCTAAAAATAAATAAATAAAATTAAAAAAAAGAAGTTATGTGTTTTATTTAAGATTTTGTCCCTGTCCTGAGTGAATAATGGATTGAAGTATGGAATTGCCAGATTTTGTCTCCTCCTCTCCTGCCAATTCCTAATCTTCACAGTAGAAAGCTATGTGCTTATGGGAAAAGCTCAGTAGTCTTGAGGTTTTAACAATTTTCAGAAAAATTAATATAAATTGTATTTTTAGATTTCCAAATGGCTTCAGTTTTGAGTATTTATAGGAAATTGGTGGCGTGCATGTTAATATATCCCAAATGCTACTAGTAACTGAGACCAGTTGAGATGAAGACCCTCTCTTCGCATAATAATTTGCATTGTTTTTTCATCAGTTTGTCTTGCTGCTGAGTCCTCGACTTATCTTCACATATTATCTGAGGAATATTGCACTTTAACTTCAATGTTCAATCCCATGTTTCTCTGCCAAGTCTCATCTAGGTATCTGACATATAACTTGCAGCAACATAATGGTGCAGACTAATAGCTAATGAATAATTACTTTTTCCTGTTCACTCAGTTTAAAGAGCACTTCTGAAGTAAAATATGCTGTGGTTGTCAGATCATAGTAACATATTGCATAAGAAGAGGCAATGTAATGCATAGACTCATCATTAATATCAGAAAATTCATGATTTGCCCACTAAAGTAAATGAAGAGCTGGCTGAAGAGTTTTGACTCCTTGTTTATTTGGGGGCTCTGCACTGCACAGTTCTGCAATGACAGAAAAAAAAATATATATCTATATATATATGTATATATATATTCACATTTTTATTTGGCATAGCAAAAAAGGAAAATTGTTCATTGAAGATCCACATTTTCATTTCAGCTTAGCTTTTACTACCTTTCAGAGCTTGAAGAAGTCATGATCGCCGCAAGCTTTTGCTGCCTCGGTCATGCCAGTCTTCCTTCATAGCGCTGGCAGGAGATTCAAGTGAGATAACATATATCAAATTATTTTGTGGCCTAAAAACTAGCATATATATGTCAGGACATTTGCATTGTCGTTAATTGTTATCTAATTGATTCTCTAAACATTCTGTGAGATAATCAAAGCAGATTCCTTAATTTATTCAACAAATTATTATTAATCACCTCAGTGTTTTAGGTCCTGATCACTCAACAGTGTTTAAGTCATACAGAGGATCCTGCCTTTCTAGGCTCCTGTGCTCATGCCAGGACTAGGTAATGTGTAGTTAACCCAGTCCTAACTGAAGATCATTTTGGGTACGTCTACACATAATGATGAGATAAAACAGGGTGACGTGTTAGTGATTACTTAAGATACAAATTAGGAACTTTCACTCTAGAGTGAACATTAGTAGAGAATCACTTGATGAGTGGGGACCAGTTAGTTGAAGACCTGGAATAAGAACATTTCAGAAAAAGAAAGGTCTGAGTGATGGAGGAATAGAAAGAAGGGTTGTGGAGCTGGACTAGAGAGCTAGAGAAAGGATGGAAGGAAATGTTACATGTCACTTCCTCAGTGAAATCTTCCTTGCACCCCAGCTGCTAGACCTTTTCAGCATCCTTGCTATGCATCTTGCTATATCCCCTGTTCTGTAATAGCACACTTATATGTTTAATTGTCTGTTATTCTCATTAGACTCCAATCTGGGAGAAAGCCAGTACTATTTCCTTTTGCTTGTTATTTAAACCCCAGCACTCACAACAACTTAGCCCCTAGCAGATGTAGAAATTACTTGATGAAATGGGAAAATTATACAGGGAAGTATTGTCAAGGTCATCTAGGATCATCTTCTTCAGAATACTTAGTCCAGTATTCTCTTCATTACTTCTCACTACCTTCATAAGGGTAGTGAGTGGTCTGTATTGTAAAGGTCTGACAGCTATCTTCTGTTTTCTAATTCAATAGACTAGTGAGGATGTGATGTGTTAATGAAATGCTAGCTATAAAGGCAAACACTTTATTCAGTTTGGGTGGCATTTGTGGGGATCTTTAGTAGGATGAAATAACTTACCATTAAGAGTGGGTGCTTTTCTATGTTATATAAATTAATGTGCACAGCATCCCTGAGTGACAGGTATGCCAATGTTTAAAACAGGGAACAGTGTTTGAGGGACTCATTTGGAATCAGAAAGCTGCAAGTTACCCATGTAAGTTTCAAACCGAGGTTTGATGACTTTAGTAACATTATTACTTTTATCCCACTTATTTGTGCTGTCCTTTGTTTTTGCATAATAATATATACTGTTATCAAACCATCATCAAAAGCTCACATGTTTTGTGTCTCTATGATTACAGATGTGCAGGTGTTGGTTTATTCACTTCTACTCTCCAGTGGGTTTCCTTAATTTTTAAGATGAATGTAGCAAGGTGACTGGGTCCAGAGAACTTGGGAAGATTCTAGCCATAAATGCAAACAAACTTAAGTGAAAATGTACACTATCATGTTAGACTTACTAACATCAAGTTCTCATTAAAGGAAACGTGGAAGACAGACAAAGTGCATAGGATGGAGATGAAAAGATGACTTCTATTATTCTTCAAACAAATAAGGAACAGTGTTGAGATTCTGAAAGAAATGCAGAAAGTGATATGCAACTAATTTGTTTTGAATTCTGGTTGCTACCAGGCCATCATTTTAATGTTAATCCTTTAATAATACACTATGAAATATATAATAAACTTATTATTTATAATTCCTTTTTGATGAATGTTCTCTATAACAAATAAATCAGAGAGATACAGAAATAAAAAGAAGAGATTTTTCTTGTTACATTAACACAAAGTGTTTAATGCAGATTGTTTTGACTTTTACATTATCTTTATTTATAGGGAATTCTTTGCCTATACAGTCAATTAGAAAAGAAAAATTGATTATGGATCTTATGTCTTGAAATTTGGAAAACACAGATATGGAAATCAGATCTGTAAAATATGATTAATATTATAACTCTTATTAGGCTTTTGAAACTAAAGACATACATACTAGCTAACATTAATAATATGTATGAAACATATTTAATGAAACATTTAACTGTTAACTTTCTTAAAATTATATTTTTCTAAGTAATTATCATAGAATAATAATCAACTTGGTCTTTATAGTTTCTACAAAAGTAATTTTCTCTAGAAAAATTAATGTGATATTATATATATAATAACAATATAAACTTGAAATTATTTTGGATAATAAAATTACTATCAAGTAACTGATGTTATGATGCAATATCAAAAGTTTTGAAATAGTGTATCGTCTATCCAGTAAACACAGCTCCTCCCATCTTACCTAGTAAAAAATTTTTTTTAATTTTATTTTTTAACTTTAAAAGTTTTCAATTACAGTTGACATACAATATTGTATTAGTTTCATGTGTACAACATAGGGATTAGACATTTATATAACTTAGAAAGTGATCCCCCTTATAAGTCTAGTACTCACCTGAAACCATACACAGATATTATAATACTATTGACTGTATTTCCTGTGCTGTACTTTACATCCCCTTGACTATTTTTATAACTGGCAATTTGTACTTGATCTCTTTTACCTTTTTCACCCAAACCTCTAAATCCCTCCCATCTGGCAGCCATCAATTTGTTTTCTGTATCTATGATTCTATTTTTTTTGCTTTTTCATTTTGCTTTTTTAAATTGTACATTTAAGTGAAATCATATGGTATTTGCCTTTCTCTGACTTATTTTACTTTGTGTGATACCCTCTATGTTCATCCATGTTGTCAAAAATGGCAAGATTTAACTATTTTTTATGTCTGAGTAATATTCCACTATAAATATGAAGCACTTCCTCTTTATCCATTTGTCTATCAATGAACAATTAAGTTGCTTCCTTACTTTGACTATTGTAAACAATGCTGCAATAAATACAGGATTGCATATATCTTTTTGAATTAGTGTTTTGACTTTCTTTGGATAAATAGAAGTGGGATTTCTGGATCATATGGTAGTTCTATTTTTAATTTTTAGAGAAACCTCATATTGTTTTCCATAGTGACTGCACCAATTTGCAATCTCAATTAACAGTGCAAAAGGGTTCCCTTTCTCCCCATCCTCACCAGCACTTGTTGTTTGTTGATTCATTGATGGTAGCCATTCTAACAGGTGTGAGGCGATATCTCATTGTGATTAACTTACTTAATTTGTATTTCTCTGGTGATTAGTGATGCTGAACATCTTTTCATATGTCTATTGGCCATCTATATATCCTCTTTGGAGAAATATCTATTCAGGTCTTCTGCCCATTTTTTAAATCTGAACATGTGTTTCTTTTGGTGTTAAGTTGTGTGACTTCCATATATATATCCTCATCTGATGTATCACTGGTAAATATCTTCTCCTATCCCAAATGATAAGTTGTCTCTTTGTTTTGTTGATGATTTCCTTTGCTGTCCCCAAACTTTTCAGTTTGATGTAGTCCTGTTTATTTTGTCTTTTGTTTCCCTTCTCTTAGGAGATATATCAGAAAAAAATATTGCTAAGGGTCATGTCAAAGAGTTTGCTGCTTATGTTTTATTCTAGGGGTTTTATGGTTTTAGTTTATATATTTAAGTCATTAATTCATTTTTAATTTATTCTTATATAGTGTATAAGATAATGATCCAGTTTCATTCTTTTGCATGTATGTGTCCAGTTTTCCTAACACTGTTTGTTGAAGAGACTGTCTTTGCCCCATTGTGTATTCTTCCCTCTTTTGTCATACATGAATTAAGTACATTGGCGTGGGCTTACCTATGCAGTCTCTATTCTATTCCATTGGTCTATGTACCTGGGTTTGTGCCAATACTATGCTGTTTTGGTACTATAATAGCCTTGTAGTATAGTTTGATATCAGGTTGCTTGATATCCCCAATTTTGTTCTTCTTTCTCAAGATTGCTTTGGATATTTTGGGTCTATTGTGGTTGCATACATATTCTAGGATTATCTGTTCTAGTTCTGTGAAAAATGCCATTGGTATTTGGATAGGGTTTACAGTGAATCTTGTTGATTGCTTTGGGAACATGTTTATTTGTATCTTTTTCAATTTATTTCTTGAATTTTTTATAGTTTTCTGAGTACAAGTCTTTTCCTGGTTAAATTTATTCCTAGGTATTTTATTATACTTGATGCAGTTTTAAATGGGATTGTTTTCTTAATTTCTCTTTCTGATAGTTCATTATTGGTATATAAAAATGTGACCAGTTTCTGAATATTAATGTTGTATCCTGCTACTTGACTGAATTAATTTATTAGTTCTCATAGTTTTCTGTTGGACTCTTTGGGGTTCCACATACATGGAATAGAACATATATACACACACATATATAATCATGACATCTGCAAGTAATGACAGTTTTATTTATTTTTTCTGATTTAATGCCTTTTATTTCATTTTTCTTATCTGATTGCTGTGGCTGAACTTCCAATACTATTTTGAATAAAGGTGGTGAAAATGGGCATCCTTGTTTTATTTCTGTCCTTAAGGAAAAGGCCTTCAGCTTTTCACTGTTGAGTATGATGCTAGCTGTTGATTTTAGTTGTATAGCTTTTGTTATGTTGAGGTATGTTTCCTCTATCCTCACTTTGCTGAAAGTTATTATCATAAATAATGTTAAATTTTGTCAAATGTCTTTTCTGAATCTAGATATGTTCACATGATCTTTACCCTTTATTTTGTTTATGTGGTGTATCATATTAATTTATTTTTAGATATTGAAACAATCTTGCATCTCAGGAATAAATCCCACTTAATAATGGTGTATGATCTTTTTAGTGTATTGATGAATTTGGTTTGCTAATATTTTGTTGAGGATTTTTGCATCTATGTTCATCAGGGGTATTGGCCTATAATTTTTTTTGTAGAGCCTTTTTCTGATTTTAGAATCAGGGTAATTTTGACCTCATAAAACAAGCTTGGGAGCCTTTCCTCCTTGTAAATATTTTGGAATAGTTTAAAAAGGATAAATATTCTTAATGGTAAAATTCACTTGTGAAGCCATTTGGTCCAGGGCTTTTGATTGTTGGGAGTATTTTGGTTACTGATTTGATTTCGTTAGTAGGTATCTGGCTGTTGCAATTCTGTTTCTTTCTGATTCAGACTTGGAAGATTTCTAGGACAATTTATATGAGATAGATATAGAGTCATTAGTTGATCTAAGAAAGGTAATAGTCTAAGTTATTGAGCTCAGTTGTCTCAGGCCCTTTTGATTGGACCCTGTTCTCAGACTTAACAACCTTATCCTTTGTTCTATTCCATCTCATCTATTATTTCTGTGTCTCTCTTTTACCTGAAACTACTGTTACAGGCCAAAGATATACTCTCTGCCGTTTTTAGACCTTCATATCTTCACTGGCTGGCCAAACGCACCTAGAAGGGTTAATTTTATGAGTCAACTTGAGTTGGTTAAGGGATGTTCAGATAGCTAGTGAAGCATTATCTCTGAATGTGTTTGTGATGGTATCTCCAGAAGAGGTTAGCATTTGAATCAATTGAATGAGTAAAGAAGGTTGTTCTCTCTAATGCAGGGGGGCATCAGGCATCCACTGATGGCCAGAATAGAACAAAAGGTATAAAAAAGTGAATTTTCTCCCTCTACTTGAATTGGGGCACACGTCTTTTGCCAGGGACATCAACACTCTTGGATCAGGCCTTTGGACTTGAATTGGAACTTATACCATCAGGCCTTTGGACTTAGAATGAATTATATCACTTGTTTTCCTGGTCCTCAAACTTGCATACATTAGATCCTGGGACTCCTCAGACTCCATTACTGTGTGAGCCAATTACTAAAATAAATCTTCATACACATATTTATATCTTTTCTCTGTATAAATATATCCTGTTGGTTTTGTTTTTTCTAGAAAACCCTAACTAACACAGAACCCATATCCAGTCCTGGGCTGTACACCAAGGAAGACATGAGGCAGAATAGCCTGATGTGTCCCTGCACAATGGCAATGACCTGCTGGGAAATGTTCAATAACTTTCTCTCTAAAAAGCAGAGTCTGAGTTTGGAGTATTTGCCAGTTTCTATGGTGTAAATACTTCTACCATGTAAAAAACTCAAGATCAAAATAATATAAAATAGTAAAATGTAGCAAAGTACAAAGTGGTGAATATATATATATATATATATACACACATATACACACACATACATTTGTGTGTGTGTGTGTATAGTTTTATTAAAAGCCACCTGGCACAATTCCTGGGAATTTAACAAACCACTCTCATAAACTGTTACAAATGGGTTTCAGCACACAACTAGGGGAGAAGCAAAAGGTAGATCTATCATCTGGGAGGTTGTTGCCTTAAACTAGGCACAGAATAATTAGAACTTGGACCGTATGGTGACTGAAATATGGAAATAAGAGAAAAGCTCAGGAGACGATGCAGGAGAGGATCAGGAAACTATTCAAAGGAAGGCAGGTCTCTGTGAAAGGAAGTAGCACATTTTAAGAGATATAACAAAAAACAAGGAGAGCTCTGGAATTAGGAGCAAAGTTGGAAAGTCCAGACTGGTTTGGATCAAAGTGCTGTTAAATTTCCAAGAATTCTGGCAACAGATAACATAAAATTGAAGACACTGCTTTAAGGAACTGAGTCTAGGCTAACTGTTTAGCCATTTTGGGAGTCAGGGCTGTGAGAGGGGCGTGGGCGAGTGTAGACAAGTTTTGAGAGTAATACATACATTTAAATGGAGGAAAGATCTGGATTTATTTTAAGAAAAAAAAGGAAGAAATCAGTACGGGAATTAATGTTAAGGTACCACTCTAGTAGGGTGGTACAATTTACTGTGTACTAAATCTAATTTTTTAAAAGATTTTATTCATTTATTTTTAGAGAAGGAAGGGAGGGAGAAAGAAAAGGAGAAAAACATCAACATGTGGTTGCCTCTCACGTGCCCCCTACCGGGGACCTGGCCTGCAACCCAGGCATGTGCCCTAACTGGGAATTGAACTGGCAGGCCATTACTCAGTCCACTGAGCCACGACCAGCCAAGGCTAAATCTAATTTTTTTAAATTAAGAACTCAGAAGATAAAAATCATTGCTAAAATGAGGTCTTTCGAATGTGATGTTGTTTCCTTTGAAAATTTAATAATTAATTGGACCTTATTAAAAGGACAAGATTAATGCCCAGGGAGATTGGAGAAGCTGGCCTGGTGAGCACAGTTTTTTCCTTTTCTTTTTTCTTTATACTTTAAAAATATCCCTTTAGGCTCATCATGTAAAAGTGGGCTCAATTAAATTTACCAGCTGTTAATTTACAATCTGTTCAGTATCACATCATTTCTTTCTTAACAGAGTCCTGATATTTTACCTGGTTTTGAGATTTAAGAGAATTAAAATGGAACTCAGAGCTACAGAGTCATGTATTGGCCAGCACTTCAAAAACAAAACACTACCCTGTTTTTGAGGAGCCCTGGAGGCCTGGTGCTGTGAGGTCATCTGTCTTCTTTCAAAGACTGATGCTCCACATCTTCTAAGATTGAGCGAGAAAGTGACAGCGGACAGGCTGTAAATTCACAGGTCAAAAGAAGCTCAGTGGTATAAATTGCATTACTTTGAAGTCTACATCTACTGCTGATCCCTTTGGAAAATTAATTTCACTCAACAAATCCCTTCCATCATACAAATATTATTTTCAAAGAAAATATGACATGGCTTTAGAAAATAGAAATATCCATAGGAAAATGTGACAAGAAAAATAATAACTTTATTCTAACTCTGTGTTGGAGGGTATAAGTTTCTTTAGGAACCACTGAATAATCCATAACCAAATGAGTTTATCATTTCTGCCCACCATGAATAGGGGAGTGTGGTACAGACCAAGGGAGTGTACACACAGAGATTCTATTAGAATGATGGAAAGGATTGGTTACTTAGCCATTCATGTCCAGAAATTATGACTGAGATATTTGTACAGACCCAGATTCTATCTTTTTTCCCATTTATTTATGCATTGATTTTTATTTAAAAGTAGTGGGATGCAGTACTAATTGATGCATATCTTTGTGGTGAGCATGTTAAAAAGGAAGGGCAGTTAGCTACATATTGGTTTCTGATGTGGAAAGGGAGAGGCAGAAGAGTCTAGAGGCTGCCTGTATTCTCAAAAGTCCCTATTGGTAGTTCTTATGGGTTTCAGGGAGGTACATAGCAGGGACTTGGGGCAGGTTAGGGAATATAGGTTAGGCAACTTCTAAGATCTGTCCCAATGATGCCAACTTCCTGATTTTCATGTTCATCTGTAATTCTCTCCACTTGACTGTGGGCTGGACCTAGTGACTTGCTTTTTGATGAATAGAGTATGGCAAAATGTTGATATATCACTTTAGACACTGAGTTACAAAGTGATACTGCTTTCTGTTCTATTCATCCTCTTTTACTGTCTAACTTGCTTTCTCTGACCATTGCTAGATGCCATGTATGAGCTACCCTATGAAGAGGTCCATATGAAAGGAAACTATGGGTGAACTTTCGCAAACATACAAGTGAGTTAGATCTTCTCCTAATTAGGCCTTAAGATGACTGCAGCCATGGTTGCACCTGTACTGTAGCCTGTGTAAGACCCTGAGCCAAGGGACCCACCTAAATTGTGCCCAGATACTGTACCCATAAAAAAACTAAGAATATTAATCTTTTAAAGCCAATAAACTTTGATAAAAGTTGTTGCAGGCAATAGATCATGAATACTGAGATGATCCTCTTTGTATTTATCCTGTACTTGCACAAATAAACATCCAGTAACTATATGCTGATCCATATTAAGTCCACAAGAATGACTGTATCGGTCAGGGGCCAGGTGGGAAATACATGGCACCTCAGAGCTTAACTATAAATGGTTTAATGGACAATTTACAGGAGGGCAGGAACTGTTTTTTATCATGGCAAAAAAAACCCCAAAAGGTGGTGAAACACTAAAACTAGCCTTAATATATAGCTGTCAACATCTGTAGCCTGAAGGATTCAAAAGAAGAAACAAGTTTTTTGTTTTTTGGAATTCAGAGAGAGACTGGAGTCTTGGGAAACTGGCCACCATCCAAGAGCTCTAGCTTTGGAATAAAGCTGCCTCTGGAGCAAAAGCATGGCTGGGACAGAGTGGGAGAGGTAATCATTACAGTGACCTCCATGTTCCTACCTTTAGATCTTCTCTCTCCAATTCCCATTGGCTAAACCCAACCAGAAGTCAGAAGGCAAGCAAGCCTGGGGGAAACACCTCTGAGATCAGTCTCACAAGGCACAGACCAAGACAGAGAAACGATGGGTTATGGATCTCTAGGCATGCAAAGAAAGGCTAACCAGCACAAGAAATACTCAAATATGGAGACTCTGTGCAACCTAACAATAGGGAGTTGGTGGTGGTAAAGAGGGTGTGGATTGTATTGGGGGAAAGTTGGGTGCTACCTTTCAGCAAAACAAAATGGCCTCTTCATTCTAGGAACAAACTGTGTTACTATTTCTATCCTCTTTTGCATTTGGTATTCCATATTATGAACTCTGGCAATGAAAACTGAGCAATCTGAGACCACTTCTAGATCTGGCCCACAGAAACCTTACATGCACTTTGTTTTATGCTGTTTTCTACTTTTTATTGTGTTGGATGGTACTCCTGAGAGAATACTTTGAAATTCAGCTCTTGATTTAGACTGTTCCTGGAAGGATAGGTCCCTCAGTGAGTGGGTGGAGCAGAGCTTGCCATTAACCAGAAACAACTCAGAATTGTTATGAAAGCATGAAATGTATGATTTTTAAAGACATTATATTGCTTGGAAAATTTTTCCTTCTTTCATCCTAGTCTGTCTTTATTAACACAAGAGGACTGAGGTAATAGTTCCTTAATAGGGCTTTCTATTTTATACAGGTAGTCACTGGCCACTTTGTCTCCAAGTAAACCTGTCTTTATACATAAATTTGCTTAGTATTAGATTAAGATTCTGAAGATCCAGTAAAGACCCGTCAGTTAAAACTGACCAAACACATTACAAAATTCCTATTATGGCTGATTGTATTTTCCTAAAATGGCTAAAACATTATCTACAATCCCACATGCTTTCCTTAAAATTTGTCTTTAATTCTTCTCCCATGACAATAGACAGTCTATGATATTCCCTCTTCTGACTACAAAACAAATAATGTGTTTTCCAGTGCTAGGTTATAAAGGACAATACAGTTTCTACCCAGTTCTTTTGGGACACTCATTCTTGAGATGCAGCCACCATGCTGTGAAGAAGCAGGCTGAGAGGGCTTCTCAGCTGTAAATGTGCCAATGTTTTATAGAAAAGGAAGACTCAGAAGGCAAAGCCCAGAGCCAAGAAGGTGGAACAAAGTCTAAAGGGAAGAGACAAGAGCCATGGAAAGCTACTCTCAGGCAGTTGGACTTAGTGTATTAAGAAACATGCTAGATTTCAAAATTGCTATGGAGCAATGCTTATAATGTATTTCTTGTTTTTGCCCCTTTTAAATAAGAGCGTCTATCTATAGCTTTAGCCTAAGAATAGCTCACCATTGTATACTGGGTGTGTGTAGGGCAAATAACTTTAGTTCACAGGTTTTCAGATTGAAATAAATGGTACTGGAGAAGCTATATGCAGGTAATTACATTTGAAGAGACACTTCAACACTTAGATACTAAGTGCTGAGTGCTAAGTGCTGAGGATTTAGATACTAAGATCCTCACTTGAGGTTTACACTATAATTGGATTAGACTTGCAGATTTTGGAGGGGATCAAGAGTATATTTTCATGTGAATATTGGGATTTTAGGGGCCAGAGGGCAGATAGAGGGAAATTACACTTGTCAAAAATACATTAAGAAGTGTAATTTCCTTCTCAAATGCATTTCCTTCTCACATGCTCTTGTTACAATGTGTCCTTAAGATTCTTCACACTGAGAAATAGGGGAATTTATGTTCTTTCTCCCTTGGATTTGGGTGCATTTGTAATTGTGGCAGAAGTCATATACATGGCACCTATGAGTCGAAGTTATTAAAGGCAGAAAAGTTTCTTCCTGGTTCTCTTGAAATTAATGCTCTTAGAACTCAAGCAAAATTGCTCCAGACAAGACTGGAACCCGCTGCCTGCATTTCCTATCAGATATATGAGTTAATGGGCCTTCAGATGATTTCGTCTCCAGGACATTTTGTCGTGAAGAGCCTTTGAGCTTATCTAGCTAAAACATTAGACATTGTGGACAAAATGAAAGAGGGAAAGGAGGAAGGAAGGAAAGCGGGAAGGCAGAAACAAAGAAACCTGTCCAGGCTCTGCCCTTTCGAATGCCTGACCAACAGAACATGTGAACATAATAAAATGGTTGTTTACACCATTAAAATTGGGTAGGTTTGCTTTGCAGCTCTAGTAATTGGAATACTCTGTTTCCATTCATAGTTCAATGGCCCGTTTCTATAATTAATGATTTCCAAGGTATCCAAAAGTAAAGACCTTAAAAATGTCAACAACTTCACAATTATTGGGTCATTCTCTAGTCATTTGTCTTGTAGTCTTATAACTAACCTGTTAGTCATTACTGGGTGGCTAATTACAAGGAACATAATCTTAATTTCTCTTATCACTTCATCAATCAGTTTATATGACTGCTTGACAGCCACTAGCATATTCACTTTGAGTTTGCAAAAAATGTAAATGGACTCTGTGACTTAGGGCTTTAAGGACATCACCCATATACATTACACCTATACATTATTAATCATATCTATCTATCTATCTATCTAAAGATCTATATATCTATCTAATTTATTGACTTCATTAAGAAGTGGAAGACACATGGATGAACACTTGGAGTAAAAGAAAAAACCAAACTGTCTAAGAACCAGGAGGCCTGCATTTAATCTGTAGCTCTGCCTGAAAATGTTTAAGGGTGCACAGAAATACTATGAAGATATACAACAATTACATGGGGGTGGCAAGTTACATGTCCTTTTAATCACTTTCCCAACCTTCAGGTTTGTTGCATAGCATTCTGAATTAAAAAAAAACAGGATTCACCCCAAACAAAAAAATCAATTTATGATAACAATACTGTGTTATCTCCAAGAACCTGCAAATGGGCTCTTCCTATGCAAAGCTCACTGAGATAACATAGCTCCGTCAGCAGAGCAATGCTAATAAAGGGGGGGCCGTGAACTCTGTGTGACTGGGTTATTGCCTGTTGTCCCAGAATAAAAGTAACATTTTTGTAACTCTCAGAAATGTGATATAATTGTGCATTAAATCAGCTATATAAATTATGAGTCATATCTCATTTTTCTGCTTGTTCTGTGACAGTGTAAAAATCTTTTTCCATAGGTTGGAAATAACAATAAAGAATGATGAATGCCACTTCATGAAGAGACATTCGCTATTGTATCAGTGTTCTCCTGTGTCCTGAACAGTAATTTATGGTTTGTATTTGCTCTTTTTGTAGACTATAAACCTCCTTTTCCTGCCTTAGCGATGCCCTCTATTGGTTAGAACGACTCGGCATTTTCTTGTTCTGCCGTGGGCTCTGTGCGTTTCTAGAGGATGGTGATATATGGGAAAAGCCTAGTCAGATCATACTGTCTAAAGGACAAACTAAATTTGCTAGTTTAAAACCCGCGTCTGAATATGGCTTACCAATGATGATTCTCTGGACAAAGGCATAGGCTTTAGTTTGTTCACAGTATAGGTTGGCAATCAAATGTAAGAAGCTCAGTTCTGTTTGTTGCCCTGAGATTCAGGCTTTTCCCTCCAAATTCAGTCAATGTGCAGCGACTGAACATAATAGGCCATGCCTCATTTCATCTTCTCTAGTGGGATATTCTGCTTGAGTTGAAGCTGATTTAACATACAATATTTAGAAGGGCTGTTGAAATTGTACATGAGGGATCTGTTTGCAGGAATGCTGAAGGAACCGCCCAGGGAAGTACGTCATGCTCAAGAAAAACAAAGCCAAGGTGCCCGAGCGTGGTCAGGGCACAGAGAGGATACAGCCAATATAGTATATTGAATATAGTATCGGCTGTGACTCTTTCAATTTCAAGTATCAGAAACTCATTTCCAGCTAGCCTTTTTCATCTCTCAACGAGACTCAATTGTGTGCTGTAGCCGACTGGTCCTAGCACATGAAAGGTAATTGTTAAACTTTTGGGAATTCAATGAGCTTGTTGCTAAACCATTGGCAGCTTGCAATTGTCCAGAGTGGAAGGTTTTATACCTAAAAAATCTGGCAAACATACAAATGTTTCTCTCCTCCTCCCCTAGCAGGTTGTTAAATATTTACTGGAATACCACTGGCTAGACTTGATTCCTAAGAGGGCTTCCTGTATCCATCTTTGAACTCCCTCCACCACTTAATTTATTCCCACAGCAATGGTCATCGTGATGACTTAAAAAAGATCAGATTATGTCTGTCCACTGCTTAAAACTATCAAATGACTTCCCATTAAACTTTTGTAGTTCATTGCACTGTATCAACTAATTTGGAACTTTGTCTCCTAGAATTCCTTTCCTATATTGTTCTGGGCTAGCATTGGTCACAAAAGAAATCTGTTTTAGATTTGGAAGGTGGCAGTAAAGCAGCACCCATATTTAAGCTTAGTAGGTCAACGTAAGGACAGGTACTGTTGCCATAGGCTTCTCAGGCTGCCCTTAGTGTTTCCAGCTCATCCTTGCTCTTCTGCATGAGTTCCAGTTTGTCCTTTTACAGCTCTACTTTATGTCTATCTTTTCTTCTCAAATGCCTTGCCTGATGACCTCAAGCCCAGAGCCAGACAAAGAAGCAACAGTTAGGCAAACTGTTTTACCAGCTACCACAGTTGCATTCAGATTTCTTTTTCTATATCATTTCCACTGGTTCTGGATCTCCGATTGAACCACAACTGATGCAGCTCAAACTGGGAAAAAACCCCACAAAGACAACCCTTATATTTCTAGCTTATACACTGTAGTTGAACATGTCTCTGCATCCATCTCTGGCCTTGTGACGGACCACTGTCTCCCTTGCTCCCTACCGTTGCCACATGCCTTCTTTCTGTTCTTAGAACATAACAATTATTACCACTTTAGGACTTTGTGGTAGCTTCTCTCTCTGCCTGATCAGGCTGGATGCTTCTTTACTTGAGTTTTCAATTCAGATGTCATCTTCCAAGAGAGATTTTACCTGAACACCCAATTTACAGTCTAAGTTGAAGCTACTGTAATTTTTTGCAAAGTTCTAGTTACTCTCTGATATTTTTCTGTTATTTATTTGATCAAGCAGAAACTAAATGCCTCAGAAGCAAAAATCTTTCTGGCCTGGTCAGTAGTAGATGCTCACTAATTATCTGTTCAATGCACATTAATAACTGCTTTATTGTTGCTTTACACATGGCAAACAGAGTACAGGTAATTTTTGAACAGCATTCTTCTTGGGAAAGCACATTTCTTAGTGAAACTGGCTTAATGATTGCTTGGGGCGAAGGGAATAAAGAGAGAAATGGCTGAAGAAAGGTGAGGAAAAAAAGTAAAATAGCGTTATGAGATTCCATCCATGTCTTCATTAAAGATTAACTCACTAAAATTGATTGAAGACAATTTTTTCTCTAACTTGAAAGTGAATTCAGTTTTATATCCACATTAGCTAAAAAGCAAAATGAAATTTAAAGGTTTTAGAGCCCAGAATCAGAAGGAATCAGAGGAACCTAAGTCTCGGGGTATTAAACATTTTCTGTAACAGTTTATAGAATTAAAGGGGTGCAGCACTTGGAATTTTGAGGGAATCTTGGTTAATTTTCCTGTGGAAGAGAGGATCCAAATAATATCTACATCTTTGTAGTCAGGAAGGAACTTTAGCTTAATAGTTAGAGTGTTGTCTTTAGATGCAAAGTTGGGTCCATATTTTTCTCTACCACTTACTGATTCCGCTACCTTAACTATTAAGTTATTTATACTCTTTGTGCCTTAGTTTCCCCATCTGGACTTTAGAACTCGTAACCGTTCCTACCTCATAGGTTTATTGTGATGATTAAATAAATAAAATAAACCTTTAAAGCACTTAGAGTAGTGTCTAACACATAATAGTCAATCATTGGAGTTATTTTAATCTATATTAACATGAATGCCCTGTTCTTGAAGTTGGATGTTCTGTATTATATGTCTGTGCTCTTCCTACTCCACCCTTTCCTATTTCTATCATAGCCAGGCAACTGGTTAATTAAATTATATGTTTTAAAGGCAACTTTACTGGCATTCATATATAATCACTATATCATAGGTTATAAGTAATTATGTCAATGAATTATTTTCACATACATCATGAAAAAATATTCTGTGCATTTGATAAAATTATATACTACAGATTTTATATCATAAAAATTCCTTTACTGGCATGATTTAGACAACAACTCTTTCAAAATTTTAAACATTTTAATTATTATCTTTTTAAAAAACGGACTGATGATAATACCTGTATGTGATACAAAATTCAGAAGATATAAAAGTTGTTACAGTGAAAGATCAGCTCTCTTCCTAGACTGGCTTCCCACGTCTTCCCATCTTTCTTCCGACTCTGTAACCACAGTTATCTTCTGGAGATAATCTGCGCCTCACAGGATCATGCCGATAATGATGGCAAGACATAGACTTTTGCTTCCCTGACTCAAATAATGAACAGTTGACTTTAGAAATTCAACCCTCTGTTCACAGACCCCTCAAAACTCCTCAGAAAGAGGAATAATCAGGCAAAGGCATCAGGGGTCCTCTTGATCTACTCTAAATACAAGGAAAATTTAAAAACCAAAAACATTAACAAGAAACCTATTTCATATTAAAGCTAGCTGCTTTCTATGTGACTTTGCAAATAAATGATCAAGAAAAATTCCTATCAGTTCTCAAGGAGATAAAACACCTGAGGTTTATTCATTTAGAAAATTGATCATTTGCATTGTTATTAAAATGTTTCCTTGCAATATAATTATGATATGTAAAATGGAAATATTATAAAGAATAAATTAAAAATACAAGCTAATTATAATGTGCTAAATCAAATTTTTCTGTGGAAGCTTCTATATATGATGGTAGGGTAACTTCATTACACTATGCAAATTGTGTTTTATATAAACTTTTATATTTAATGTATTTTTATTGAAAAATTCATCTAAATAAGAACTTTTAATTTCTCTTTTTTCCTAAATATAAAAGAATTACATGCTCATTATAAAAGTTTTGGAATGTACTAAAAAATATTACTGGTTATCTCATCATCCATTTGCTGCCATTAATTTTTCTTTACTTCATATATATGTAATCATTATAAATAACATAGAAATACATATGTATTAAAAGTGAAAGCCTTCTGTTTATGTTTCATTTCTTGCTTTTTGCCATTTAACATTCTGAGTGTGTCAATATATATGTAACAGAAATATAAATGAGTGACTCACACACATGCACATACTCCTGCTACACATTTTTAAAAACATCATTTTAATAACTATATTTACCTAAAATATCGGCTCACTTGATGCTTAAGTTTTTGCAGCTTGACTTTTGGAGTCTAGTACATCTGGATTCACACTGTGGCTCCACAGTTACTAACTGTATGATTTTTGACACATTATCTAATTCTCGGAGATAATAATAGTCCACCTGTACTGCATGTTTGTTATTTGTCTCTTTAACTGCTTCACATGTATGAAATCAGGTTTCTCTCTTGACAAGTGAAGAATCTGAGGCATAGGGGAGTTAGTAACTGCTTGAAGATGCAGAGTTATAAAATGGTGAAACCAGAGTCCCACTAGTGGCAGCTGGCCTCCACAGCTTGTGCTCCTAACAATAGCACTAAACTGCTTTATAGTATTTTTTTAAAATTTAATTGTTTAAATTCTTTTTATTTATTGATTTTAGAGAGAGAGGAAAGGGGTGGGGAGGAGAGAGAGAGAAAAGAAATATTGACTTCTTGTTCCATTTACTTGTGCATTCACTGGTTGGTTCTTGTACATGCCCCTGACCAGGAATCAAACCTACAACCTTGGGGCATCAGGATGGTGCTGTAACCGACTGAGCTACTTGGCGAGGGCATGCCTTATAGTATTAAATAGCATAACTCTCAGAGTGAATATTAGAATTTTAAATGTAGTGATGCACAGGATAAGCACACATTGGATAATGCTTAATCAATAGTCTGCTTCTTTTTAGGAAAGCTTACTTGGGGTAAAGTACACATAAAATGTGTCATTTTAAGTGTACAATTTAGTGATATTAAGCACAGTCACATAGTGTGTCATCGTCAGCACCATCCATCTCCAGAACTCTTTTAATTTTCAAAACTTAAACTCTGTAGCTTTTTAATAATAATTCCCCTTTTCCCCCTCTCTCCAACCCCTGGCAACTCCTATCAGACTTTTTCTCTGTATGAATTTGAATATTCTAGCTACCTTAGATACGAATCATAAAGTGTTTGTCTTTTTATGATGGGCTTATTTCATTTAGCATACTGTCCTCTAGATTCATCCACATTGAGCACGTGTGGAATTCCTTCCTTTTCAAGGATAAATGAGATTCCATTTTACGTATATACTGCATTTTAAAATACATCTACTCATCCACTGATGAACACTGGGTTATTTTCTCCTTTTGGATATTGTGAATAATGCTGCTATAAATATGGGTGTACAAGTATGTCTTTGAGACCTGAAATGGCCATATCATATGGTTATTTTATTTTATTTTACTGATTCCAGAGAGAGAGAGGGAAAGAGAGAGAGAAAGAGAAACATCGATGTGAGAGAAACTTTGATAGGTTGCCTCCCACACATGCCGCAACCAAGGACCAAACCTCAGCCTAAGTATGTGCCCTGACTAGGAATTGAACGTGTGACATTTTTGTGCATGGAACAATGCTCCAACCAACTGAGCCACACTGGCCAGGTAGTAATTTTATTTTTAATTTTTTGAGGAACCACCATACTGTTTTTTATAGTGGATATGGGTAGTATTTTTACATTCCCATCAGCAATGCATAGACATTCTGATTTCTTTCTATCATTTCCAATATTTATTATTTTTTGGATTTTTTTGTAGTAGCTATCCTAATGGATATAAGGTAGTATCTCATTATGATTTTGATTTGCATTTTCCTATTGATTAATGATGTTGAACATCTTTTCATGTACTTATTGGCCATTTGTATATAATCTTTGGAGAAATGACTATTCAAGTCCTTTACCCTTTTTCAGATTTGCTTCTTTATTTAGACTGTTGTTTTTAAGTTGTAGGAGTTCTTTATATATGCTGGATATTAACCCTTATCATATATATGATTTCCAAATATATATGATATTTGGATATGATATATTTGGAAGTCATATATGTGATATGACTTCCTAGTTCATTTTATTAACTGTCTTTAAAGTACAGAAGTTTTAAATTTTTATGTACTTCAATTATTTTTTCTTTTGTTATCTGTGCTTTTGGTGTTATAGCTAAGAAATTATTGCCAAATTCAATGTAATAAGGCTTTCCCACTGTGTTTTCTTTTAAGAGATTTATAATTTTAGACCTTACATTTAGGTCCTCAATCCATTTTGACTTTTTTTTTTTTGCATGTGGATGTCCAATTTCCCTACTATCATTCGAAAAATTGCCCTTTCTTTATTGAGTCATTTTGGCACTATTGTCAAAAATCTTTTGACCATATATGCAGTAGTTTGTTTCTGGGCTCTCTATTCCATTCCATGGGTCTGAATACCTGTCATTATGCCAGTATCACACTGTTGTGATGACTGTACCTTTGTAGTAAGTTTTGAAATCAGGAAGTGTGAGACCTCCAAGTTTGTTCTTCATTTTCAAGATCGTTTTGACTATTTGTGTCATATTTAAATACATATAAATTTTAAGATGGATTTTTCTATTTCTGCTAAAAATGTCACTGGAGTTTTGTCATAGGAGTTGCATTAAGTCCGTAGATTGCTTTGGGTAGTATAGACATCTAGAATATTAAGTCTTCTAATTCATGAACATGTGTAACTTTCCATTTATTTGTATCTTCTTTAAATTCTTTGAGCAACATTATGTACTTTCAGTGTATGAGTCTTTTATCCCCTTAATTAAGTTATTAAAAACTATTTTATTATTTGTGATGCCATTGTAAATTCATCTTAATTTCCTTTTCAGATGGTTTATTGTTAGTTATAGAAATGCAATTAATTTTTTGTATATTCATAGGTACAGAGAATATTTTGATAGTTGCCAGATGATAGGGGAATTGAAGGCATGGGTGAAAAATCTGAAAGGATTAAGAAATACAGATTGGGGACTTCCAGTTAAGATGGAGGGGTAGGTAGACATGCTTCACGTCCTCCTATGACCACAAAAAAGAATTACAAAACAAATAACACCCAGAACTGTCAGACACTCAAACTATATGGAAGTCCAACAACCAAGAATTCTTCGAAGCCACATTTATCCAGGTGAGTAGGAGGGGCGGAGATACAGAGATGGGGTGGAGAGGCAAGGGGTCATGGTGTGGGTGGAGAGGTGGCAGTGGCAGTGGCAGTGGCATGGACTTGGACAGTCCCATGTTCACATGTGGTGAATAAAATTTGGGAGGGATACCTTGGAAGTGAGTGATCCCAGCCCCAGGCAGGATTGCACAGCCAAGGGTTCCAGCACTGGAAAGATAAATCCCCATAATTTCTGGCTGTAAAAACCAATGGGGGTTGGGACAGTGGCAGAAACTGACAGATTTTCAGAAAACAATGCTCAAAGAGCCCTCATGGTCTTAAAACATATGCAAACCCACCCACTCTGGCATTCAATACCAGGGTAACAGCTGGAAAAGTGCCAGCCACATAAGGGGAGTGGGTGAGGTAACTGGAAATAAGGCAAGTGCTGGGCAACTCCCCAGAAACCAGGCAGAGGCACAGTCCCCTCTCTGAATCCTCCCTCCACATAGAGCCACAAAGCACTGCAGCAGTTTGACCCACCCTGGCAATTTCCTAAGGCTCCACCCAACACAATTTATAGGTACCTTTCACAGGGAGTCAAAGCAGCTTTTACTAATACACAGAAACAAACACAGGGAGGCTGCAAAACTGAGGAGACAAAGAAAAATGGACCAATGGAAGAACAGAACAAAACCCCAGAAAAAGAACTAAATTAAACAGAGATAGCCAACCCATCAGATGCAGAGTTCAAAACACTGGTGATCAGGATGCTCAAAGAACTTACTGAGTATGACAACAACACAAGGGAAGAAATGAAGGTTACAATAAGTGAAATAAAGAAAAATCCACAGGGAACCAACAGTGAAGGGAATGAAACCAGGATTCTAATCAATAATTTGGAACACAAGGAAGAAATAAACATTCAACCAGAACAGAAAGAAGAAACAAGAGTTCAAAGAAATGAGGATAGTATAAGAAGACTCTGGGACATCTCCAAATGTTTCAAAATCCAAAGCATAAGGATGCCAGAAGGAGAAGAGGACGAGCAAGAAGTTGAAAACTTATTTGAAAATAATAATGAAAGATAACTTTCCTAAATAGGTGAAGGAAATAACTTTCCTAAATAGGCAAAGGAAATAGACATACAAGTCCAGGAAGCACAGAGAGTTCCAAACAAGTTGGACCCAAAGAGGACCACACCAAGACACAACATAATTAAAATGCCAAAGGTTAAAGAGAGAATCTTAAAGGGAGCAAGATAAAAACAGAGTTACCTGCAAAGGAGTTCCCATAAGACTATCAACTGATTTCTTAAAAGAAACTGCAGTCAAGAAGGGACTGGTAAGAAGTATTCAAAGTGATGAAAAGCAAGGACCTACAACCTAGATGACATTATCTGCAAAGCTATCATTTAGAATAGAAGGATAGATAAAGTGCTTCCCAGATAAGGCAAAGATAAAGGAGTTCGCCATCACCAAGACATTATTGCTTGAAATGTTAAAGGGACATATTTAAGAATAAAAAGAAGATCAAAACTATGAACATTAAAAAGGCATCACATTTACAACTATCAACAACAGAATCTAAAACAAAATGAAACAAAGCAAATAAACCAAACAAAAAAACTAAGGAAACAACCAGAACAGGAACAGAATCATAGGTATGAAGATCATGTAGATGGTTATCAACTGGGAGGGAGAAGGGGGAGAATGGGGAGGAAGGTGCAGGGATTGAAAAGCATCAATGGTAGGTACAAATAGGCTGGGGGATGTTAAGACTAGTATAAGAAATGGAGAAGCCAAAGAACTTATATGCACAACCCATGGACATAAACTAATGGGGGAAATTGCTCAAGGGAAGGGAGTTACTGGGGGAGGGGGACAAAGGGGAAAATGTGGGACAACTGTAGTAACATAATCAATAAAGTATACTAAAAAGAAGTACAGATTGGTAGTTACAGAATAGTCATGAGGATGTAAAGTACAGCATAGGAAATATAGTCAGTAATATTGTGATAACTGAGTATGGTATCAAATGGGTACTAGAGTTATCAGGGTGATCACTTTGTAAATATATAAATGTCTAATCCCTGGGTTATATACCTGAAACTGATATAACATTGTATTTCACCTGTAAATGAAAAATGAAATTATTTAAAAAATAAAACTAATGAAAAATGTTTAATTAAAACTTGTTTTGCATATTGAGTTTGTATCTTACAGCTTTGCTGAATTTATTTATTACTAGTTCACAACTTTTAATTATTTTTATGTACAACCAAAATTTATTTAATGATGTTTCTAATTTTTAAATAAATATTTCTAAAATAAAATTTTTGTTATTGTAAATAATGTTAAAATGAACATCATTGTAAATATATATCTTACTGCATCTTTAGGACACATTCCTAGAGGTGAAATTATTTGAGCACATGGCCTGAACATTTTTATGACTGTAACTACTGCCAAATTTTTTAGAATGGTTTGTTAAAAGGTAATTTTCAGAAAAAGGTAAAATCACAACTTTCACACAGATATAAAAGGAACTCATGTTAAGTAATTTGTTTATAAGATAAGATATGAGGGAACCAGGCAGATGTTATAAGCATTTCAAAGGAAAAGTCAAAATAGCACACGTTTATAGGGAGTGAAGGAATGCCTAGATGAACAGCAAACGGAGACAACACTGGTTTTTCCACAGAGCAGGGTAAGCCAATTAAACTCCATGGTAGACAGGATAGCATTTATAAATCTTAATTAGTTATCTACAGTGTACAAAGAGTTGCAAAATAACTTCAAGACAATAAACAATGACAGAATATGATAATCCAGAAGAATGTGCTATAAAGGATAGTTTTCCACTGAAAGGCAAGCAATCTTTCCTACAGGTTATACCAATTTATATTCTTTTGAATTGAAGTATAGTTGGTATACAATATTAATTTCAGGGGTTCAACATAAGGACTTTTATGGAAAATATTGCAATAATTAATGAATAATACAATAATTTGTAAATAACACGAGAATAAACTCTGTGTTTCACATACTCACAAGTGTAATCCTACTTTTGACCCTCCCTGTATATTTTGCTATGTGAGCACCACACTAACTCTCCTCTTTTAAGAGCAGTTTATATTAGGTCATGACACCTTCTGCTCCTGGCATTAAATAGTATAAGTTTAATATCTGTTAACAGAAGAAAAGACATTATTTAATTATTGACTTATTTTACATTTATTTGATGATGGCTAGGAGAGGGATAAAAATTTTCATAGAAAGAAACTTAAAAATTAAATCCTCAAATTGTTGCATATATTTGTATCTCATTTCCTAAAAGAAAGGTAATGAGACATAAATTTTAAAGAGAATTATCTTGAAATACTTATTCATAGTTAATTAACTGAGAAATTTCTAAAGATAAAATAAATTATAAATATCAAATATCCATGTATAGCCAGAATTTAAAAAATACCACAGTGCCAATTTGATTATCTTCAGAATTCTCTCTTGAAACTTAAGATCCATTTTCCTTTCAGAGTCTACTTTATTGTGAAAAATGAACTCACTGCAAAATTAGGCAAAAAATATCGAATGTTTAATGAAAGAAAATCTTTGTAAGGCCATTATTAAGAAATGCTGTAATACAAGCCATTTATATTACTGTGTACTCCTATTATGTATTCTAAGTTTGCTAAAAGAAAAGTGATTCCCCTGGAATTTTGATCTTTCCTCCACTATTTTTAAGTTATGTGACCTTTGGCTAAGTCATTGGACCTTTATTAATACAAGTGGTTTCCATATCTCTATGCAGGACTGTTTAAGAATTAAATTAATCAATGCCAATGAAAGTACATACAAAAATAGTGCTTTAAAGAGATATGAGAAAAATTTCGATATAATATTTTTTCAATTCTTTTTACTAAACTCTTTTTCTTTTCCCCACATGCAATAACATTTAATTGCCCTCCTCTCCCCAGTGCCATTCAAGGAGTAATGGTGGGATGATGGCTTTATCTTCATACCTTTCACAAGGAACACTACAGCACCAACAAAAATTAACTTCTTGCCTTTTGATCCCATAAGAAGATTGCTGGAAAGCATGGAAAAGGCTTTATACTGAGGGGATTCATGGAGTCCAGTTGTATGGGGATGCCACTCTCTGCTGGGAGAAGATGTATTTGCCTGCCTGGTTTTAATTCCAAAATCTTTGCTTTAAACTTCAAGCACCAAATCCTAACAAACCAAGAGCTTAGAATATACTCTATACACCTTAAAAGAGGAACACTTTCAGAATACAAAAGCACCCTTTTCCCAATAAAAAGCAGTAAACTAATCAGAGGAAAAAACTGGGGTTTAAGAGAAAATCTAGTGTCCCATTTCCTATGTTAAATTTAGGAGAGGAGGAAGATGACAAAAAGTCCAATGAAAACACCAGAACCATTAGGGAAGCCATCTTCTTTAGCACATAAAACTACTGTTTAGCTAGCCTTGGTGTAACCTGGTCATAAGGAAATGTTGTAAAGAAGCAGCCAGCATGTCTGGGAACAGCATGCCAGAGTCTTACTCCATGTCCCATTGCTACACCTAGGAAGGGTCCAGAAATGGCTAGCAGGGCTGGATGCCTGGAAGAGACGTCAGAACATACTTGTTAATGACAATTGTAGGTGATGGGCTACGGTGAACATAAATATTATTAGCTGGGGCAGATGACTCAGTCCAACACATTGGATGATAAAGAACAGCTTATCAGAGGGCAGAAATGGCAGAAAATCATGTTGGATTAAATGTAGAGATATTGCATGGACAATGGCCAGCCCTTAGATTAACAATAGAGTTCTGACCCACAGTTTCTACAGTAACCAGTCCAAGAAAGCCAAACCACGACATATATAGCAATAAACCCAAAAAGGTTAAGACTTGGGTTAATAACTTCCAGTTTCCCTATTATTTGTATACACCACCCACCCACCCATTTTTAACTTAGGAAGAAGCCAAATATGCTCCCCTAATCAATCACATAGGATACCCTCTTCTAGTTAACCCCGCTTCAGCTTCCCCATGACAACAACATCCAACTGCCACACACACGAAGCCTTCCCATTTCTCCACTAGAAAGTGTTCCAGTCCCCCGTCTGCCTTTGAGTATCTGCCAAATGTAAGTGATGATGGCTGACTCTCTTGCTATAGCAAGCTCTAAATAAATGTACCACAATGTGCATTCCGCTCCGGATGCATGAAATTATACGTGGGTTTATTCCAAATCTCGATGCCACTTGGGATAAACCAAGAAGAAGAAGCAGTGAGAGAACCCTAACTAAGAATTAACCTAGAAAAAGTGAACTTCACACAAAATGAAACTGGATTTTCTTACATTTGTATGATTAAATTTTCTGAAGCTAGGCAAAAATTAATTATTCTGAGCTAGGATTAGTTTAGATAAAAGCAAATAGATTTTATGTATTTTAGATTTTATGTATTTTTTGAAATATTTCAACAGCATTAAATTTATGGCCCCACACAATATTGTGCTGGAGGAAATTTAATTATGTTGGACGTAATTGCCTTTGTCATTTATTTATATTAACCAATGGAAATAGAGCACTCATTAGTCAATTCATTCATTCTCAATATTTTTGAGATTTTACTATCTTCTGGGTATTATAGACACAAAAAAGAATAACATGGATGCCAGGGGCAGTAGTAGCCTAGTGGGGACTCTGCCTAGTAGGTCTCTGCCTAGCAGGGTCACACACGTGACACAGGAGTGTCAGAGGTTATTTATGTCAAAGGTTGCTTATTTCAGCCCTCACAGCCACTAGAAGAGATGGGAGGGTCCCTCTGTCCAAGATCACCACTGCGGCTCTGCTGTTAAATTTCTAGGTCCCACAATTAAAACTTTTAGAAAACTAATATTTTTTCACAAAGCTGTCTCAATAGTTTCTAGTTCAACAGGATATCTGAAATTTTGGTTACAACTATCTTACTGAAATAACTTAGCACTCAAGTTGTCAATTGATTCAGCTTGCCATCTTTGGAGACTGAATTTAAGGTGGAAAGCAGTTCAAGAATTTATTTCCTAAATCCACTGTAATTAGTCAAATACAGCAGTCTAAAATAATTAGTAAACAGATATGTAATTTACTTGAAATCTGCTAGAGCTTGTTTTTTATGTGTGTTTTATTTGTCATGAAACAATGAGAAATGTAAATTTAAGATTTGGAAAAGTACACCCTTCTTAGCTGTAACTCAGGCTCGCTTCACCAGGTGCTGTGGATTGTCTTTCTCTTATTTTCTCCTTGGTTGGCTCCATGTCTTTTCCTGCGATGCCATTTAGTAGAATGAAAAATTATGAAGAGATAAAAGATGTCATATTTTGATGTAAATATCAAATGCTATAGGGATTGAAAGTAATGGTTAAAATAATATAAAATTCAGATTATTTAAATGTGTTTTACCTGTTTGAGCACCTAATTAATATAAGCAGATACTGTACCAAGTCCTGAGGGAATACAAGTATAAATGACTCCTTTCTCAATAAATATATTGATGTATACAAGAGAAAAGACAGCAGTTGTTTTATTTGTCTTTTTAAATTTCTTTGAAAGTTTTGCACGTAATGCATTAGGTACCCTTAAAAATTTGATGACTCTTGATGCTATTGTAAAAAGGTATCATTTGAAATTCCATTTTTGTTTGTTTATTGTTGGTATATAGAAATACTATTGATTATTATATGTGGAATGTGCATACAAATACCTTGTTAAATTTACTTATGAATTCTGTAGACTCTCAAAATATACATCTCTGTAGATTCTTTTGTATTGTGTTATCTGTGAATAATTACAGTATATTTTTCCTTTTCGATCCTATGCCTTTATTCCTTTTTGTTGCCTTGCACTGTATGGGAATTTTAGTATAATATCAATAGAATTGGTAATGGTTGTCATCTTTACTAGTTTCCATTCTCAAGGGAAATTTCTCAATATTTTACTATTGATCACATGTTTATTGCAGATTTTTTTCTTTCTGTAGGTGTTATATGCCAACTTAAGGACAACTTGCTCTCTTCCTAAGCTCGGGACAGTCTAGATAGGTATTTTAAGCAGCACAGTCTATTCTTTTGACTTTTCAACTTTAACCCATTTATACCCCTATATCTATTTTACATCTTTCTCTTTTTTATTGTTGTTCAAATACAGTTGTCTCCATTTTCACCCCACTATGGCCCCCCCTCCACACCCATCCTCACCTCCCACCCTCGAAACTACCCCCTTAGGCTTTGTCCATGTGTCCTTATACATGTTCATTGATGGCCCTCCCCCTATTATCCCTCTCTCCCCTCCCCTGTAGTTACTGTCAGTTTGTTCTTTATTTCAATGTCTCTGGTTGTATTTTACTTGCTCATTTGTTTTGTTTATTAGGTTCCAAAATAGGTGAGATCATATGGTATTTTTCTTTCACCACCTGGCTTATTGCACTTAGCAAAATGCTCTCCAGTTCCATCCATGCTTTTGTGAAGGGTAGGAGCTCCTTTTTTCTTTCTGATGCATAGAATTCCATTGTGTAAATGTACCACAGTTTTTTGATCCACTCATTTATTGATGGGCACTTAGGTTGCTTCCAGTATTTTGCTATTGTGAATCATGCTGCTGTGAACATTGGGGTGCATAGGTTCGTTTGAATTGGTGTTTCAGGGTCCTTAGGGTATAATCCCAGCAATGGAATTGCTGGGTCAAAAGGCAGTTCCATATGTAGTTTTCTGAGGAAATCCCATACTGTTTTCCACAGTGGCTGCACCAGTCTGCATTCCCACCAACAGTGCACGAGGGTTCCCTTTTCCCCACAACATTGCCAGCACTGGCAGTTTGTTGATTTGTTTATGATGGCCATTCTCACCAGTATGAAGTGGTGTCTCATGGTGGTTTTAATTTGCATCTCTCTGATGGCTAGTGATGCTGCCCATACTTTCATATTCCTCTGGGCCCTCCGTATATCCTCCTTAGAGAAGTGTCTGTTGAAGTCCTTTGCCCATTTTTTAATTCGGTTGTTTGTCTTCTGGGATGGAGTCATGTGAGTTCTTTATGTATTTTAGAGATTAAACTCTTGTCCAAAGTATCATTTGCAAATATGTTTTCCCATACATTTGGTTCTCTTTTCATTTAATGCTGAAATATAAGCATTATAAAAGTTCTATAAAAACTATAAAAGTCCTAGAGGAGAGCATAGGCAGGAAAATCTCAGATATTCCATGCAGCAACATTTTCACGGATATGTCCGCTAGAGCAAGGGACATAAAGGAAAGAATAAACATACGGGATCTCATAAAAATAAAAAGCTTCTACATGGCTAAAGAAGACAGCATTAAAATATTTTACATCTTTCAAATAGCAAAGGCAATAATCAAGTACTCCTAACACAATGCAGCTTTCCCTGTACAAAAGAGGCCTTTACTCTTTCCCATATAGAACTTATTAGTCATTGTATCTATCTCCGGATGAATAATGTTGATTATTCTTATAGTTTATTTATTGTCTTAACATGATATTTTTAACAAAAAATTGTTATTAACTGTAATAAAAGGACTAAATTATGAAGTTATCATTAACATAACTAATGCAATGTACATGTATATGAAAGAACATTTCTATGCGAATGAAACAATAGGTAATTATTTCCATCCTCATGTCTAGAGCTGGTCGTGAGGTTTTTGATAGTTTCCATAACTTCCTTCTTCAAGACTGTACCATTATCATTAGCTAATGCCTTAGATAATTTTGGTTATTTTCCTGGCCTGGAGCCACATGCCCCTATTCCTCAGGGATCTGAGCTCTTTTTGATCTGTATTGGATTGCTGTGGTCTTTTGTTAACGTTTAACACCGGTCATGGCAAATTTAGAAGGCATCAGATTTGAACTGCCCTCCCTTCACCCCGCCACCCCCCATTTTGTGGCATAATGTTAATTCCTTATGAAATTCAGAATCAAACTAACAGGCATTATAGTCATTTTCTTTTTTGGTTGTTAATTTGTTGATGTGTGGATCCAAAAATGACTAGGCAGAAGTCTAAAATACCAGTTCCATGAAATGATTGCTGTGTCCCTGAAGGTAGTCAGAGGTCTAGAACCAAAGAAATTAGTCAGCAAAGAGTCCTCCCGACAGGAAGGAAGATTGCTGCTGGCCTTATCGGGTGCTATAGTGAGGGGCGGTACTCTTGTTTCCACTTCTTTTTAAAATTTTTTATATTTGTTTTAGGAGTATAGCGTAGTGGTTAGACAACTTATTTAACTTACTAAGTGATCTTCTTGATAATTCTAGTGCCCACCCGGCACCATACATGGTTATTGCAATATTATTGACTATATTCTCTATGCTGTACTTTACATCTCCATGGCTATTCTGTAATTTGTTACTCCCTTCAGCTTTTTCACCCATCTCCCCTCCACCCTCCCCTCTGACAGCCATCAGACTGATCTTTATCTATGAGTCTGTTTCTGTTTTGTTTGTTTATTTTGCTCTTTAGATTCCACATATAAATGAAATTATATGGTATCTGTCTTTCCCTGACGGTTCAGTTAGCATAATACTGTCTAGGTCCATCCATGTTGTTGCAAATCATCAGATATCATTCGTTGTTATAGCCGAGTAATATTCTGTTGCATATATGTCCCACATCTTCTTTCTCCAGTTGTCTATTGATGAGCACTGGAGTTGTTTCTATCTAGGCTATTGCAAATCATGATGCAGTGAATGCTGGGATGCATATGTCTTTTTGAATTAGTGTTTTGGATTTCTTTGGATGCTTTCTCAGAAGTGGCATTGCTTGGTCATAATGTAGTTCTGTTTTTAATTTTCAGAGGAAACTCCACACTGTCTTCCATAGTGGCTGCAACCAACTTGCAATCCCAACAAGAGTGCATAAGGATTCCCTTTTCTCCAGATCTTCACCAACACTTTTTTGTTGATTTATTATTGATAGTCATTCTGACAGGTGTGAGGTGATACTTTCACTGTCATTTTAATGTCCATTTCTCTGATGATTAGTGACATTGAGCATCTTTTCATGTGTCTGTTGGCCATCTGTACATTCTCTTTGGAGAAATATCTGTTCAGGTCTTGTGCTCATTTTTAATTAATTTTTTTTGTTGTTTTTTGGGTGTTGAGTTGTACAAGTTTTTATAAATTTGGATATTAATCCCTTGTCAGATGTGTCATTGGCCAATATCTTAATTCATTCAGTACGTTATCCTTTTGTTTTGTTGATAGTTTTCTCTTCTGTGCCAAAACTTTTTAGTTTGATGTAGTTCCATTTGTTTATTTTTCTTTATTTTTCTTTTGCCAATGGAGACATATTACAAAATGTATTACTAGGAGCAATTCAGACAATTAACTGCCTGTGTTTTCTTCTAGAAGTGTTATGGTTTCTTTAATCCATTTTGAATTTATTCTTATATATGGTGTAAAGAGGTGGTCTAGTTTCATTTTTTTTCATAATCTATCCAATTTCCAGCACCATTTATTGAGTATACTGTCTTTACCCCATTGTATATTCTTGCCTCCTCTGTCATATATTAATTGACCGTATAGGTGTGGGTTGATTTCTGGGCTATCTATTCTGTTCCATTGGTCTATGTGTCTGTTTTTATGCTGTTTTGATTACTATAAGCTTGTAGTATAGTTTGATATCAAATAGTGTGATACCTTCAAATTTGTTCTTCTTTCTCAAGATTGCTGTGGCTATTTGGGGTCTCTTATGGTTCCATATAACTTTTTGATTATTTGTTCTAGTTCTGTGAAAAATGTCATTGATATTTTGATAGGGATTGCACTATAGATTGCTTTGGGGGATATGGGCATTTTAACAATATTAATTATTTCTATTAATGAGCGTGGTATATGCTTTTGTTTATTTGTATCTTCTTCAATTTCTTTCTTCAATGTGTTATAGTTTTCTGGCTACAACTCTTTTACCCTTTAGTTACATTTATTCTTGGGTGTATTTTTTTAATGCAATTGTAAATGTGACTGTTTCCTTAATTTATCTTTCTTATAGTTCATTATTGGTACATAAAACACAACTGATTTCTGAATATTAAACTTGTGTCCTGATACTTTACTAAATTAATTGATCAGTTCTAGTGATTTATTGTTGGAATCTTTAAGGTTCTCTATATACAGTCTCATGTCATCTGCAAATAATGATAGTTTTACTTCTTTCTTTTCAATTTGGATGCTTTTTATTTCCTTTTTTTGTCTGATTGCTGTGGCTAGGACTTACAATACTGTGTTGAATAAAAATGGTGAAAGTAGAGAACATGGTGCTGTTTCTGATTTTAAGGAAAATGCTTTTAGTTTTTCCCCATTGAGTACTATGTTAGCTGTGGGTTTATTATATATAGCCTTTGTTATTTTGAGGTATGTTCCCTCTACTCCCAAATAGCTGAGAATTTTTAAATCATAAATGTATGCTGGATTTTGTCAAATGATTTTTCTGCATTTATTGATAGGATCATATGATTTTTATTTTTCATTTTGTTTATGTTGTGATTCACATTAATTGATTTATAGAAATTGAGCCAACTTGCATCCCAGGAATAAATTCCACTTGATCATGGTGTGCTGCTGAATGTTTGCTAATATTTTTTGAGAATTTTTGCATCTATGTTCCCCAGGAGTATTGGCCTATAACTTTTTTGCAGTGTCTTTTTAGGGTTTTGGAATCAGAGTAATGCTAATCTCATAAAATGAGGTTGGGAGCCTTCCCTCTGAAATTTTTGGAATAGTTTGATAAAGATAGGTGTTGATTCTTCTTTGAATGTTTGGTAGTGTTTACCTATGAAGCCATCTTGTCCAGGACTATTGTTTGTTGGGAGTTTTTTGATTAGTGCTTCAACTGAGTGGGTAGTAAACAGTGTGTTCAGATTTTCTGTATTTTTTTTTTCTTCTTCTTGATTTAGTCTTAGAATATGCTTCTGGGAATTTTTCCACTTTTTCTAGATTTTCCAAATTGTTGGCATCTGTTGTTCATAGTATTTTATTATAGTCCTTTGCATTTCTATGGTATCAGTCATCACTTCTGTTTCATTTCTTATTTACTTATTTGGGTCCTCTGTTTTATTGATATGTCTGGTTAAGGGTTTATCAATTTTTAAAATTCTTTTCAAAGAATAAGCTATTGGTTTCAGTGATATTTTGTATTGTTTTTTTCAACTCTATTTTGTTTATTTCTTCTCTGATCTTTATTATTTCCTTCCTTTTACTCACTTTGGACTTTGTTTCTTGTTCTTTTTCTAGTTCCTTTAGGTATGAGGTTAATGGTTTATTTGAGATTTTTCTTGCTTGTTGAGGTAGGCCTGTATGGATGTGAATTTCCTTGTTAGAACTGCTTTTGCTGTGTTCCATTGATTTGGGGTTGTTGTGTTTTCATTTTCATTTATCTCAAGGTATCTTTTCATTTTTCCCTTGAATAAATTTATAACCCAATTCATTGGTTAATAACATGTTATTCAGTCTCCATGTGTTTGTTTATTTTTTTTAGGTTTTTAAAAATTATTGTTGTAATTGATTTCTCATTTTATACCATTGTGTCCAGAGAAGATGCTTAATAGATTTCAATCTTAAATTTATTGAGATGAGACTTGTTTTGTATCCGAACATGTGGTCTCTTCTGGAAAATGTTTCATGTGCACTTGAAAAGTATACATATTCAGCTGATTTGGAGTAAAATGCCTTAAACTATCAATTAAATCTATGTGGTAGATAGCTACCACATAAATCAATGTGTCACTTAAGGCTGCTGTTTCCTTATTGATTTTCTGTTTGGGAAAGCCTATCCATTGATGTCAATGGGGTATTAAAGTCCCCTACTTTGATTGTATTACTATTGATTTCTCCCTTTACTATTTGCTTATATTTTTAAAGATTTGCTTATATATTTAAGTGCTTCTATATTATATCCTCTTGTTGGAAGGATCACTGTATCATGTAATGTCCTTCTTTATCTCTTATTATACTCTATCTTTTAAAGTCTATCTTGTCTGATATTGGTACTCCAGCTTTTTTTTTTTTTTTTTTTTTTACATTTGCATGGAATACCTTTTTTCATTCCTTTACTTTTTGGTCAGTGTGTTTCGAACTGAAGTGGGTCTCTTGTAGACAGCATATATATCGGTCTTGTTTTCTTATCCATTCAACTACCCTATGTCTTTTGATTAGAACATTTAATGCATTTTTCATTTAGTGATTATTAATAGGTAGTTATTGCTTTTGTTCTTCATATTTATATACCCTTTTCCCCCTTCTTCTTCTTAAAGAAGCAAATTTTGAGGCTTGAATTCCTCTATGTCCATCAAAAGTGGCAAAATAGGAAGGCTGGTAATGTGGGATGATGGGGGCTTCTACTCATTGGTGATGCCATTCAGGGTGATGTGGGCGCCCTGCATCTCCCCTCCTGATTCTTTTCTGCAGGGCCACCTAGCCTTTTAAACCCCAAATCCCTGAAGGGGCTTTACAAACTTTCTTTTCCCCAAGCTCTTTACTGCCATTCTTCTCTTACTCAGAGTTTTTCCTCTTTGCTCCTTCTACTTTACTCTTTACCATCTGAGATATGAAGTGTCAAGAGAACATGAATTGCCAATGCTGACGTCCAAAAACAAGTGTCCCTCTGATCCTGAGTCAGTACTGCTCCCCGGAGGGAGGCCATCAAAGAGTGGAGATCCATTCTGCGCTTCTCTCCCCACAGCCAGGCGCAGTGAGCACTGGGGCTCTGGCAGGTCCCCAGACAGGTCCATGGCAGAGTTTAGGTGGCTGCGGCCGCAGCAGGCATGCAGTGGAAGCAGTGGTGGCCTCCATGCTATGCAGTGGCAGCAGCAGCATCTTATATTACCCCTTAATTCTAAGTTCCATGTATTCTTTTTTCTTTTTCTTTTTCTGTTACAGTGGATAGTCAATATTTTATATTAATTTACAGTGTAAAGCATTCTTTCTATGCCGGTAACTCCATCATAAGTTGACAACTGGTTCAAAGCTGATTGCAGCATATAGAAAGGCTCCCAACCACACAAGTATTACATATCAGTTGCTGCAGCTGATTCATTAGTAAAACTTTGAACCCCAGCTGCTTTGGGGTGTTCATGTATATGCTAACACTGCATCTTCAGTGCACCGGGCTATTGGCACACCTATGCTGTTTAATAAGTCCCATAGTCAGACGCAATATTTTGTAAGATGCTGTGAAGATGAGTAAGGTATTCATTAAGTCCTCAGTTGTTGACGGTGGTGAAAGCACCGCAGGCCTGTTTGCCAAATTGGTTCCAAAAGTATTTGTTTCAATGGGACAAACTTCTGTGTCCCCTCTGTGAGTACTTCTTTTCCCCAAGCCTGGATTATATCAGCTTTATCATTGTATTGAGGGCACTCAATGATCATGAGACCTAATGAACATGATAGCTGATCAGTAATATGATAATGGTCCCTGAGGACTAAATTATGGCAAAGTTCAAGAGAGTAGCTATAGTACTGATAAGACAGTGGGAGTGACCTGTGGTCTTTTTCAGGTGAAAGTTAACTGATTCTGATATTCTATGTTTTGAAAAGAAAACGGTTGATATTATGTTAAATGTTTTTTTATATGCAGCTGCATACTAGGGTTCAGGGGCTGTTTGGAGTAGAGACTATACCTGGAATGGTAGCAGCTGAAATGGAGTCACTGAATGGTTAAGTGTGTGAAAACTGATTGTAATTTTGATTGTGAAAATTAATTGTAATTCCACAAAATTTATCCATTTTCACACAGCTCAAGCAAGTAAGTTAAATCTAGATATGCTAGAAATCACCTGCGTATTTGAAGTCATCAATAGGGACACTTAACCCTCGGTAGGGATTCCACCGAGGATTGTATAGTTGTTAAAATATATTTGGCTCTTCTAGTTTTCTGATCCCAGTGTCTCTCAGCCCATGGTTAAGAGTCAGGATGGTAAACCTGTTGATTGCGGAGCAAGTCTACTCCAACCATGCACTTAGGTATTAGAGAAAAGTATGGGGTGGCTTTTCAGAATCATTTAACCTATTCCGAAGAGAAATTCATTTCAAAGCTGCATTAATCTCCTGACCCCAAAAATTGCTAGTCTGACCAGTTAATGCTGCATTATTTGTGACTGTTAGCAAATTCTTCCGCTGGTATCATTACATTGCTTTCATTCAAGGACAAGGTGCAATGACCCAGAAACAAGATTAGGATAAAGGTCTGTGACTCTTCATTGTGTGAAATCAAATGAGGCCTCCTATTCCTAAACCTAGACTGTTTGTCTCTCTGTTTGTTTGTTCAGATCATACAAATCTTCCCCATGTGTACTATCCATCTATTTAAGTTTTAGGAATTCTGTTATTGCATAACAGATTGCCACAAACTTAGTCATTTAAAACAAACACACACCTATTATTTCACAGTTTCCATGGCTTAAGAGTCTGGCCACAACTTAGGTGGATGTTCTGTAGTGTGTGGGTATGCTGATGCCACAGGGAGTATGTGTGTGTTGTGGGAACACTTCCCATAGCCTTAGCTGTAGGGTAATCACTAAAAAGGCATCCATTACCTTTGCCATGCTGTACTGGTTGGAAGGAAGCCGTAGGATTTACCTGCATTCAAGGGGAAGAAATTACACAAAGGTGTGAACACCCGGAGGCAGGTATCCCTGAGGTTACCTCAGCGTCTGTCTGAGGCAGACCTCATGTTGACTTAACCATCGCCAAAGATCAGTGCAGATCATATCTATTTTGTGATTGCTCTACAAAGACAGGATGGACAACCCCCCCCCCCCCCCCGAATTAATGGTAGGATGTTGAGTCTGATGACAGGCTGCACACTAAGAGAATCTGAGAAAAAATTTATTACTTACACAAGGGACTCCTGGTGAGAGCAGGGCGGATACAAGCTGGTCCAGACTGGTCAGGGCTTGTGTGGTTTGAACTTCCTCTGGCACCAAAAGTGGGAGCAGCCAGATTTCTTATGAGCAATCTCCTGATTAGGAAGGGAAAGAGAAAGGGTGGGCTTAAATGCTGTCAGCAGCCAAACATCAAAAAATACAATCCTACTCTTTGTTATGGTGCCATATAACAGCAAGTGCCTTCTTTTGGTTCTGTAATAGATTGTTTGTTTGTTTGTTTTCTACAGTAACCACACTTTCCTTGTCTCAGGGGCTTAGGAGCTATTGTTGTCATTCTGAGATTTCATCATACCCATCAAAATCTGGGGGCCCCTTTAACGGCAGTACCTCATCTCATGAAGATCTCTTCTACAGAACCCAGCCAACTGTGATTTTCAAGCATGCTGGTGCTTCCCTTCCCAATATATCTCTCAATGCTTGATAAAAGAAGTGTTTTGAGACATCTAGAGAATTAATAATGACCAGGTCCTATATGGTAAATCCATGTCAACAGGCATATCTTTTTTAAGTTGTTGAATTCATTCCTGTGTGTTTTAGCAAAGAAGTTCTAGAACTTCAATGATTAAGCCTAGCCCATAGTGGAGTTCCAGTTTCATGCAACTGGTTGAACAAATATCAGAATTATGCTCAATTACTCTAACACATTCAACCCAGAATTCCTGAGAAGTATAACTGGCCTGATCTAAATTCACAATCTTCACTTCCTGGACTAGCATCCTTTGAATCCATTTCCACATATTTTATACAAGCGTCTACTGGTGCATATTAGTAAAATAGGTTTATAAGTGTTTGGACAAAATTTGGCTGTAGATGGAAGCAAATACACTAAGGATAACATAGTAAATGTAATTATGTGTTCAATAGCAATATATACAGACTATACAATGATAATGAGGAACAGAGGAAGAGTGGGATTATTGAATTGGGCAAAATCAAGTAGACGAAAGTTGCTAAGGGGTTTACTGAATTTCTAAATAGAGGATTAGGAAGTATCCAGTATTTTACAAACATATTGGACAATAGGAACTACCTTTCCCTGACCAATGTGTAAAACCTTAGACACAACTAAGTAGTGAAAAGAATAGAGCTGTGGATGTAAGCAGACCCACATTTTAGCCTTGCTTGATTACCAAATATCTGTTTAATTTTGGGTAAGTCACTTTACCTCAATATGCTTCATTTTTTTCCCTTATAAATTGAAGACCAGGAATTAATAGAATCTGAAGTGCATGCCTACTTACAATTACATAACTATAATGTTTCTTAAAGCAGCAATAAAATTATTTATGACACTTGATTTTTATCTCTAGGAAATCTCTTACAGTTAAATATTTTAATAATAATAAGCAAGAAGGACAGAAACATCTGATATTTTGAATTTTTTAAATATATGTAAGGGACAGGAAGACCTTTCCACATTTGGGGATAATTCAATTATAGACAACTGAATATAAGTAAAAACCTAAATTATTTTTTCTCAAGCCTTTACTGTCTTAATATTTGACATGTTTATACTCCTATACAATTTAATCCATATGCTAGAATGAAATACTTATAATCAGTAAAATGATTTGTAAGAACTGTTTGAAGTCCTAAAGCTCTTTGAATTCTCTTTAATCAGCTAAAATTTCTTTTCCCTTACATACCGAAAAGTATATTTTTGTAAAAATTATATCAACAATATATGTTCAGTGTTTTGGCTTAGGAAATAAGACTCTGAAGTGATTCCGAGTACTTTCTCATAAATTCCTTTCTTTTCCTTGCTTACTTACTAGAATAGGCATTTATTTTTATAAACTGCTCAACAGAACGAGTGATTTTGAAAAAGCAACTCTGGTTCATCTACAGTGAGTCTTCAACTTGCTGAGGAATTTAGCAATAACAGGGTAGTAGACTCTCACTGAGGTAGGGAATGTAACGTCTACAGAAAGTAAATGAGACTTGAAGTCGCTCTGCCAGTTAGTGGAAAAGTGAAAACTAAGTCTAAGTCTCTTTACCATGGTTTCGTAAATACTGCCCATTATGGACAAATAACCCCCTGGCTATTAAAACATCCTGTTTCTCCCTGTGACTTTCTTGTGTTTCATTGAAAACTAGAGATTTCAACACAAATTTTGTTATCGTTAAGTTTGTATCTTAAAATAAGTGCCATGTTAATGTCTACCTGTCACCTTTACATTTTTTACATAGATTTACATAGATTAAGTCAGGTAAGTCAAATTTTAAAGGAAAAATCAGTTTCTCTCCTTCCCTCCCTCCAAGCACTTAAGTTTTGCATTGTCTACATGATGACAGGAGTGGTAGAGGCATGTTTACTCTGCATATACACATATTGTACACATATTGTACACATACTTACTATAATACTATGTACTATATACAAATATACTACACTATAGCATGTGTGCTATCATTATAATATACTATGTATAAATACTGTATACTGTGTATCTGTAAATATTCTATACTGCATCTAAATACTATGTATTTACTATAGATATGTTTACTATATATCCTTGATTCTTACTACCAGGTTTGGTTTATATGTAGTATGATCTGAGAGGAAAGAAAAATCATTACAGGCCTCCTGAGTTTTGGCAAAGCTTGGCCTTGTCGGAGAAGCGTGGCTGTGAAAAGGAAAAACATGCTCAGGGGAGTGTTTGTTTCCAACTCCCTCGATGTTTGTGAAACACCAACTGTAAGAGCTCGGATTTATTCAGGAAAGCAAATGGTTCTAAATGGTTTCATCAGTGGAGACAAAAGCGTAGATCGAAGATATGAGTTTAACCTCCAGCCGAAAAGGCTGGAGGGACTATTCTTACAATCTCTTCTTAGAGTCACTCCCTATTTGGTTACCACTTCTGATGCATTCTTTCTTGTAGCATCTCTGTAAATGAGCAAATTGGACCCAAGAGGCACACAATGGTTTTCCCTTGGTCTAAACTTTTTAACAAGCAAGCCATCTGATACGGAAATGAATGCTTTAAGAGATAAAATTTCTGATTCTATTGGGAGCCAGAACTGGATGATCCAGAGAAAACATCACTCTGGAGATCCTTCTTTGGGACTGTTGTTTCTAGTGGAATGAGATGGAGGTGTCACCCTGGGCCAAATGTTACTTCGTTAGCATCAGGACCAAGAACTGACATAAGTAGGCATATTTTCCATTTATCTTTGGGACCGAATTTGGGCAGAAAAAGAGTGTTTGTGGCACTGAGGCATCCAGTTGGGGATATGTGCCCACCAAGACCACTGTTTTCTTAGGTCTAGTGTGTAATTTTCAAAAGTGAGAATGAGTCAAAGAACCTAACTTACCGTTTTAAAAGTGTGGTCCAAACATTACCTAAAGTATTTGTTAGAATGTGGATTCCTCAGCTCCGTGGCGGAGCTATTTCATCAGCACCTATGGAGGCCAGACCTAGAATCTGCTTATTTAGGAAGGACTGCAGGTTTTATTGTACTTTCTAAAGTTTGTGAACACTTTCCTAAAGGCCTGTTCTGGCATGCTTTTTAAGAAGAATTTTTCAAAAGTCACTCCCTTTCTTTAAGAAATCAGCAGTGGTCTTAGCTCATATTTTTTTTCTAAACGTGTTATATTTTCCTTCTGTGGTAGGATCATCTTGACACCAGGGGAAATGGATTCTAACTTCTCACCTGGTGTGTTAAATAGTGATGATGCTATTGATAATGACTATGAATACTCTATATAACATTTTACCTGAAACTGTTTTCCGGGGGTTTTTTCTATAAGGAATTACAGATGAAGTGAAAGGTCAACTGTGACCACTTGAGAAACCAATAGTGCTTTAGGAAATATTGTTTCAAATACAAATAAATAAAATTTTGAAATAATTACTATGAGAAATGGTTTATAAGACAGCACAATTTTTGCTATGTTTAGAACCAGTTCATTTTTAATAGGTCTTTATCTTTTTCTTTTTAAATAAGTTAGACTCCACAAATAACTTTATTTATTTATTTAAAGATTTTATTTATTTTTAGAGAGAAGAGAAGGGAGGGAGAAAGGGAAAGAAACATCAGTGTGAGAGAGAAACATCAATGAGAGAGAAAAACATCAATTGGTTGTGTCTTGTATCCGCCTCAACCAGGAACCTTGCCTACAACCCAGGCATATGCCCTGACCAGGAACAGAACCGATGACCTTAGGCTTTGCGGGACGACACCCAACCAACTGGGCCACACCAATCAGATCAAACTCCACAAATTTAAAACTCAAATATAAAGGCTTAGATGCTCTCTAAATGGACAACTGTTGAGGAAAAGTAATGTATATTTGAAAATATAAACATTATATTTGAATTTTGGTGAATTAATGTTAGCTCCTAATACTCTTAAGCTTAACTACAGATAGCTTAGATTTTTCTTGAGATTATATTTTGCTTCTATCTATAGATTCTGAGCACTTTCTGTGATTACGGGAAAAGCAACGGAGTGGCAGGGCAGGCAGAGACAAAGGCGTGCTCTGTTGCTTGTGAGTAAAATGTTCAAGTGTGGATGAGAAGGCAGTTGTCTCGGAACTGGCAGATGACAATTTGCCTTGAAGTAAATCCTACAGTTTTTGGTTCTTCACTTTTTATAACAGATCTGATAGTAAAAACAGTCTTTTTATCATAATCACTGATTGGGTACAGGGCCAAAAGAAATTAAGCTACTTGGCCATTGTCTATTATTTTCCAAACTAGGTAATCTTCAGTCTCTTGGGGTACATGTTAAGAATACAGATTTCTAGCTTACTCGCATTCAGGTGATTCACTTTTCCCACAATAACCTTAGGGAAACTGGATTTTTTTTTAAAAGCTCTTTTTATGATCAGGTAACTTTGGAGACATTGTTCTAGTATATGTTTTTCTTTTTTATTTTTCCTTTGTCAAAATTGTTATTTTAAAAAATGTAGGATTATATTTCAGAGTTGACTAATTCTTATAATTCTAATGTCGGCTTTCTATGTCTTCAAGTTATTGAGCTAATTTGCTATGAATGAAAATCAGGAGGTCTTGTTCGATTCCTGCTTCCTATATTTAATATGAATTAGGGCAAACCATATAATTGTCTTTCATTTTATACCTCAAATTTTTCTTTAAAAGATTTTTTAATCCTCATCTGAGGGCATTTTTTCATTGCTTTCAGAGAGAGATGAAGGGAGACAGAGAACATCAACACAAGAAAGAAGTATCAATTAGTTGTCCCACATGAGCCAGGAGTGCTAATCGAAGGGGCCTGCACTGGGGGCCAAATCTGCAACCCAACCAGGAATTGAACCTGCAACATTCTGGTTACAGGACGATGCTCCAACCACTGAGCCACACTGGCCATGGTTCAAACTTATGTGAAGGACATTTATCAAAGGGAGGAATCAGGGCAGATGATCTTTTTGGTCCTTTGGAGCTCAAATATTATATTTATAGAAGCTTTTTCTATTCAGAGTCACTTTTTAAGATATAGTAGACTTCACCTTTTCTTTAATAGCAGGGTATGCGATGGCACACTCCAGGCTTTTAACCTGCAGTTTATTTCAATGATTCTTATGTCTAAATAGTCTACTAACCTTGAGTGGAAGTCCCCTTACACATAGGTTATCTTTTGGACTATAAACTTTTATATATCACAGAATTCCTAGCTGCACACAGGGGTTTTAAGAAATCAATATTTTGGTTAGTTTTAGTTGTTGTTTTTTTTTTTAAGTGGCTGGGAGGATTCTCAGGTGTAGTCCATTTTGTCAGTGACAGAATAAAGGGTAAAACCTGGATTCACAGGATTTCACAGCCCAGCCTTTGTTGTACAGTATGTCCATCACTTAAAATAAAAGCAACTTGGTCACAGCTGTGGCCATCTGGGAAGTGACAATCAAGGAATAATCAATATACCGCTTCTTCAGAAGCTTCTTTCACAAGAAGCAATCTTTTGGTGTGTCTATCAAGCAAGAAAATAAAATACTTTTTGATTCTCAAATCTGACTTTTATTTCATAGCTATCCCAATTCAACATTCTACAAGGTATTTTTTTGAATGTCTCAGTGCCAAATGTGCTGGAGATAGAAGAGAGTAAAGCCCAGACGCCCCACACCCCTGACCCCAGCCCCGTGCCTGAAAGGCTTGCATTCTGGTGGGGATTCAGGCAATAAGTTAAAAACTAAGGAAACTACCATGCATTAGAAGATATACAGGGTTCCAGAAAGAAATAAACAGAAGAGGAGGGTAAGGAGTGCTCAGGGTAGTTAAGTGAGGTGCTAGTGGCATTGAATGGGCTCACCGAGAAAATCCCCTCACCAAAGACTGGAAGGAGATGAGGGTTTGAGCTACCTCGGTATCCAGCAAGAATGTGCCAGGCGGAGGGAAGGCCAAGTGTAAATTCCGGAGGAAGGAATATTTTGGTAAATACTTAGAACTTCTAGGATTGCAGCGGGACTGGAATAGGGAAAGCAGAGGCATGCATAGGGCACAAGGTCAGAAAACTAATGGGGTCAGATCATGTAGGATATTGTAGGTCGTTGTAAGGATTTCAGCATTTACTCCGAGGGTTTGTGCAGCTCTGACGAAAGCTTGCTAGGCAGCTAATAAGATTGCCAGGACTGTTGTATTCCTAGGTCTTCCAGCGCTGCCTTTCCCCGAGTCTGCCCTACGTGATTCTGTTGTGTCTCTGGGTAAAATGAGAAGCTGACTAATGACAAAACTTTACAGGATAGTTTCAGCCACATCACAAAGATGAAACCGTGTGACAGTGGTGCAACTGACGACATTAATAAATCAGGGTTTCCTTTTATATAAATAGTCACCAGTGCACCATTCACATATATATTTATATATTTAAGTTCACTTTTATTTTAATGGATTATCAGTTTGCCACTCATAATGATGTATATTTTTTCTACTTATATTTGCTTGTATTTGTGCATTTTTGATTAGAAAATGAGAAGACAATGAAGAATGAGAACCTCTGAAGTTTTTATAAAATAAAAACATTCATTTGTATTGTGTAATATTTTAAATGTTAAATACTAATATTTTCATGACTTCTAGGCATAGTTTAAAATGTTTTTAACATAAGATATTAATAATGATAGATAATTCAATCAGATTGATTTAGAAAATTTTTAATTTTAAAAGCTAGCAGACAAATACCATATGATCTCACATATAAGTGGAACCTAATCAACAAAACAAGCAAGCAAAATACAACCAGAGACACTGAAATAAAGAACAAACTGACGGTAACCAGAGGGGAGGGGGGGAGGGATAACAGGGGGAAAAGGGGAATGGTCATCAAGGAACATGTATAAAGGACCCTTAGACCAAACCAAAGAGGGTAGGTTTGAGGGTGGGAGGCGGGGATCGGTGGGGTAGGGTGGAGGGCTGGGGTGGGGTGAAAATGGAGACAACTGTACTTGAACAACAATAAAAAAAATAAAAGCTAGCAGAAATTTAAAGAGGTATTCCACTTTGTCCATGGCATCCAAACTAAGGATAAAAATTTAACATTCACTTAAAATAGAAGTTTTTCTTTTATTTTTAGAAATGTTATAACCACAACCTCTTAAGTAAGTATTTGTAAAGGCATATTAAGTTTAACACAAGCTACTGGATATATTTTAAAATCTGTAGATCAATAAATTTTAATATATTTTTCAACATGAAAAGCAAAATCTTATTTCTATATAAAGTTTAATAAAATATTTGTTAAATTATATGGAATGAAATCATTTCATTACCAGGGTTTTTTCAATTCTTACTAGAAAAATCTTATATAGTTCTGCATAAAAATTCATTTAATTAGGAAAAATATTTTCTTTGTGAAGCCATGTCTTTATTTATGAGCCACTGTATCTACTAAAACATATAATAGGGCATATGATACTATTTTTAAATTAAAACAAACATCCAGAGAACTTAGGAAGTTTATAGGCTTCATTTCCATTGTTTAGTTTTACAGAATAATAGCTTTCCTTTTATCTTTTTTTTACCCCTTTTGATTTTGCCCCCTCTTGCTTTCAGCATGAACATATTCATCCATTTGGATACCCAAACTAGGTACGGGGATATAAATTAGTAGATCCTATTGGTAAGGTAAACTGATCAAACTATGTAGACAGAGAAATAGTCATTTTCTTAGAATACATCTTCTTGTGCAAATATTGTCTGATTCCACCATATGTTGTTGAAATGCAAAGCACATTTCCCTGTCTGATATTTCCTAATCTTACCGCAACAAAGTCCAATGCTTCCAATTTTTATAAACTTCAGAGAATGCTGTTCAGAAACACCCAGTAATTTATTTTTACATTATTTTGCAGTACAGCAATATTACCTCACCATTGTTAACAGATGTGTTTGTCTCCACAACAGTTTGCTGTTATTTCATCGAACACAAAGAAATGCAATAAGAAATGTATATTCTTTTCCCTCATAACATTGATCACAATCGATACAGTATCGGGGCAATGCTAATACTGCTGTGGTCCTTGGGGGCTGGAAGTGTTTGCAGTGGAGCAGCGGTGCTGTGAGCTGGTGCCAGGATACGGTCATGGAAACACTTAACGATAATACTGCTTCAGCAGAGGCAGTAATGGTATAAACAGGGCAAAGGAAATACCAGGATTGCAACAGATGCAATTGATTATATGCCTTGGGGAATATTCCACTCATTTATTTTAAGTCCAGTCCGTGTAAATCAAGTGACTGTGATGTTGTCAGTGAGACATATCACAGACGTGGCAATATGCTGCGACAGTGCTGGGGCTTTGAGAATCTGTCCCGAGCATGTAGCTCTTGCGCCGTTCACTGTAGAGAGCAACCTGACTTTAGCATCTGGATTGCCATGGACTGTGATATGGCTCGTTCCAGAAATGAAGGTGATAAGACTGCCCTAGGTATACTGAACTTATGCATTTGAAGTTGGTCTTATCTCTCATTAAGGAAATGATAATTTTCAATAATACAGTTGTCAATCTATACTAGAATAGTAAATTTTAGGCACTAAAATAGTCAACTCTATAATTCTAAAATCAAGATTTTAAACAACATATTTTCTGCACAGAAATATGTGATGCTTTCAGCACGGAAACTTCTTCATGAAGGCCAAGGGTCTTACTCTTTTTCAGTTCCAGTCATTAAGACAGTATTTTCAGAGTTACAATTTTCTCTTCCTCTGTCAGACTTGGGCCAGACTAGGAAAACTATGCATCATTTTTCTAATAAGTTTCAGGGATAGTACAGAGACTAGGAAAAACGATTTGCATTTCCTTTTATCTCTTACTGATTGAAAGCTCCAGCATATCCCAGATTCACCTTTCGAAGTATGGGAGTGAACTAGAGTGATTCTTTGAAAGCTTGAGCTTAAAGGGAATTGCTAAACACTTTAATAGCTGAAGGAATTGGAAGTCTTATAATTAATGCTAATGTATGGCCTCACTCCTATGAAAATGCACATTACATGTACATTAATTATGATTAGCATTCCTTCAATGAATAGCAAAGAAAATTATAATGATTTGTTACTTATTAATACAATGCTTTCATATGGTCTTTTGTAAAAAAAAATGGACTTAACTTCCTCAGTAGATAATAAAGGGATGCTAAATTTCAGTGTTACAACTCCTTTCACTAGATAGTTCATAAAATAAGGAAGCCATGAATTATTTCATTTCAACTCTGCACCTTTAAAAAAAATCACAGTGTGGCAACTTAACTCATGACCTTGAAAAGAAACCTATCATTTTTTTTTAAAGTGGAAAATAGAATGCAATCTATTTTTATTATCTACATTTGATCTGAAGACACAACATAGGCTCTCCTTCAGTCTTGCAGTAACTTGGGAATCATGGAGGTAAAAGTTTGAAACTTTCTGTATGCGTTACTAGTATTCATATATTTATTTCTGCTCATATGCAACCATATTGATACTAAACTTTTTTCTGTTATAAATCACTGCCTATAAATTCAGACAGGCAGGAACTGTCATACACACATATGTGACTATGGTTACATCTGTCTTAGAGCTCATAGGAAATACAATTTCAGCCATTTGGTTATTGGGAAACCTCCCTTCTTAGTGTTGCACAAAAGTCTGATAAACTGAAGGTAGCCCTCTAGCCTGCAGTCCGTCAGGGTAGCAGTGTAGCAGTACACACCTTGCTGAAGCTCGGAGGTTAATAGTCTCTGTTGCTTTTATCCCAAATGTGGGCATGGGAGTCTTTTTGAGTCCCATAATTTCCCTTGGTAGGTCCAACCACCCCAAATGCAGCCCAGCCCTGAAATCCTGCCACATAATGGGGTGTGTCCAGGGGCAGGAAATGGGTCCCCACTCTTCTCAGGATACAGTAACTTCTATCATGCTTAGTTGTGAGGCACTCAGCATTGCTTCTCTTATCTTTGCTTGTCCTTACCTCTGTCAAAAATATTCTTATTATTCTTTATCCTGCATCATTATACCCTCATCCCTTAAATCTAGTTTTCAAAACACAAAAGCCGAAAAGGAATCTGCAGTCAGCTAATGTTTTGAGGCCTGCAACCACAAGCCTCTTCCAAGAAAAAGGAACAGAAAGACCTGGATAACTTGTGGAAATGTGGGGACGGAAAAATATAGTGAGAACAGAACATAAATTAATAGCTCAATAAATTACCTTGCCTCATTGCTTTAAAATTCCACCTGGAATTTTTAATAAATCGGTACCCATAGTTCATTTTGGAATTATACGTTCAAAAGAAGAAATGGAACACACACAAAGGCGGGATCATTGGTTCAATCATTCCCAATCCAGAGATTGAGTGTTGGATTCATGGAGTATCCTCGGCAGGCAAATGAACCCCACACGAGACTAGTTCGTGCTGTTGCTTCGAGTACGCACACATTTCTAAATGAGCTGTACCTTTCAACAATCCTGATTTTATCACCGCCTTCGTGCCTGTTGGACCATATATTATGAAATCTGGTAATAGTCGTCCACCATCCAACTTCCATCGTATTCAGACAGCTGTTAAAAAATTCTTCCTTTGAGACAAATTTGGTTTCACAGAGCATTTGAACCTTAGCTGCCAGTTTGATCTGACTTTACTTATACTGCCACTCACCACTGTGGCATAATGTTCATAACACATTCTCACTTCTTCATATAAAAATATTCAAAGCACAAGATGGAGACTAGACATAGGGGACTGGAATGATGCTGGCCTGAGGGTTCCGTCAGTTCCGGAGAGTTGTGCTAGCGGTGACGATGATGACTAGCACTTGCGTGGGCTTCACTCTCTCAAGATGCTTCTAAGGGCTTTATAGGTATTAACTATTTCAGTCCTTCTAGCTCAATATTACTACTATTTTTATCACCTACCTAATAGATGGAGACAATCAGGGATTCTTCAAGTTCACATTGCTTAGAAGAAGCTGATAGGTATTCAAACCTGGTGGTTTGTCTCCTAAGTTGCTCCTCTTGACTACTCCACTCAACAACATAATTTCTTAGGATGGAAGGAGGAAGCCATCGACTATAATCCCATCTTCCCCCAACCCAACTCACAGTAGGTGTGTATACACTTCTGTTTCAAAAAAATAGTATTTTTACACTAATTGAAGACAAAAGTATGTAAAAGTATACACCTGATATTTAATATATATTTGTATTATGCAAAATTAAGATTATAAGTAAGAACCATGTTAAGGTCTACTTTTTTATTCAACTTTATATCATCAGAATTTTCCACTGGAGTAGTCCTTAAAATATAGGCTTACACTATAAAATACATTTGTATAAAGTTTTAGATGGTTTCCATTTCCTCACAATTCTAGATAAAGATAGTAAAAGTATTTTTATATTCTTATGATTACTTTCTTAAAACACATTTTTCAAAGTGAATCCCCAGGATAAATTCCATAAACTCATGGAAGGTTTTGAACACTTTGCCAGATAGTTTCCCCAAAGTAGTCTTGCTGTATATTCCCACAGAGAGTGCATGGGTGCTCTTTGCCATATAAGTACAGCCACATGGGGTATTTCATTCGCATTTCTTTGTTACTGTCAAGGGCGAAAGCTTTGTTATACGTTACTGGAGTCTTTTAATTCTTTCTGTGAATGTCTGTTTCCCTTGGCATAGGAGGTAAACATATTTTTCTTATTGTTTTCCAAGTACAATTTCCACAATAAGAATATGCAAACTTTGGCTTTCCCAAATGTCAACAAATATTATTTCCTAGCTTGCTGTTTGTCTTTATTTTGCTTAACAAGATTTTTAAATAGAAAGCTTAAAAATATAGTTTCGATGCATCAAAAATTGCCTTTGGAGCTTATGCCCTTTGCAACAGCATGGATGGAACTGGAGAGCATTATGCTAAGTGAAATAAGCCAGGCAGTGAGGGACAAATACCATATGATCTCACCTTTAACTGGAACATAATCAACAAAAGAAAAAAGCAAACAAAATATAATCAGAGACATTGAAAGTAAGAAAAATGTAACAATAGCCAGAGGGGAGTGGGGAGGGGATAGTGGGGAGAGGGGTCTATAGGAGCTACTATAAAGGACACAAGGACAAAATCAAGGGGAAGGGTAGAGGTTGGGGAGGTAGGTGGGATTGTCTGGGGTGGGGTGGAGGGAAGGGGAGAAAATGCAGACAATTGTAACTGAATAAAAAAAAGTTATTAAAAAAAAAGAATTGCCTTTGTAGTTTCTTTGTTTTCATCATGAGAATACCTGCCCTTGTTTTAATTTTGGAGAAATAATCAACTTAATATCTTCTCTAATTATTTTGGTTTTATCTTTTAATTTTTCATAGTATAATTTGCCTGGAAGCTATTTTGGCAAAAATTAATACTGAACTAATTTAAACATAATGACATCTTAATAAATTGAATTTTTTCATCAGTCTATCAATGTTTTCTCTTGTTTCTCACTGTTTCCATAGTTTTCTTCATTTTAAGTCCACCTGTATTTTCATTTTTATCTAACACATTATGTATCTTTGATGCTGTTCTCAATAAGGTAGATTGATATTCTAACTTTTTATCTTATTCTAGACTATAACAAGATATGAATTACATATATACATGTTACATATTGCATATGTTACATGTTACATATGTAGTTGGCCAGCCTATTGAATTCCCTAATTAATTTTAATAGTTTTTTTAAATTCTACTCTTGTAGGTTGTACAAAAGTTACAGGTTATATATTAAGATGACCATCACCATCTAAAACAGATTTTATCTTCTTCCTTTCTAGTTGTTGTATGTCATTGTTTTATAATGTAGCACATGTAGAACATCTAGAATACTAAAAATAATGATAAAAATTGGTATCATTTTATTGTTCCTTATTTTAATTGTTCACTCTTAAACAGCATATCAGATGCTATTGAGATCATTCACTCAAAAATGTTTAATAAGCACCTAACTTGTGCCAAATACTCTTGGAGATTCTAGGGAAAGAGGCAGAGAATCAACAAGATGAATAAGGAAATGTATTAAGTAATCAATGATAAATGTTAAGGATAAAAAAATATCCAGGCGATAAAGTGTTTGGGGGGTTAATTTTTGGTAGAAAAGCCAGGATAGAAATAACTGAGAAGATTTTTGATTAAAGACCTTCAGGATGTAAATGAGCAAGCCTTGTTAATATCTGGGGAAAAAATTATTCCTGGGAAAGGAACAGCAAATGTAAAGGCCCAGAGGAAGGAATTTATCTGGATGATTGAGTAAAAGAGAAAAAACCCCCCAAAAGAACCTAAATGGACACAGACAACAGTGTGGTGATTGCCAGGGAGAGGAGATGGAGGAGGCAGAGGAGGGGATGGGGAGTAAATGGTGACGGAAGGAGACCTGACTTGGGGTGGTGAACACACAACACAGTGTACAGACGATGTGTGGCAGAACTGTGCACCTGAAACCAGTATGATTTTGTTAACCAGTGTCACCCCAATACAGTCAATAAAAATGGAAAAAAGAATAAAGTACTCAGAAACCCACGTGTACACACAAAGATCTTTAAAGATCTGAAAAGCTAATGAGGCAACACACTACGTAACCTGAGAGGTCATGATCAGCACTTTGGTTTTTATTCTAAGTGGGCTGGGAAGTTGTTAAGAAGGAGGGTTCTTGAAAGAAACTGATTAAGAGATTTTTTTAAATTAGAAAAGAATGTTGAGTTAACTTTAACATGGAAGGTTTTAAGAGAATTTGCTCAAAAGATTTAAGCATTTTCTATATCTGTGAAACAAAAGCAAAAACAGAAAATGTAAGTGAACTTTAAGTGGGTTATTGTAAGTGAAAGATCTTTCACCAGAACAAAGGGCATTATACTCTGGGGAAAGCAAGAGTGTACACACTTGGCTTAAAGATTATTATGAGAGTTAAATGAAATAGCATGTGTAAAATATGCAACCACCCCTTAGGTAAACAAATAGTAAATATACAAACGCATTAGCATACTATGATTAAAGTTAGTTAAATGTTATTACATAGCAAGAGCATTGCCATAAGAATATAAGTATAATATTAATACGAGTTTTTTTAAAAGATAATTAAACTTTATTAATCAAGCCAAACATATTATTTTTTTTACATTTTCAGTAATATAATTTTAGGATATTTTCTCAATGGTTATGTTAGCCTCACAGCAAATCTGGCTCTGCTTGGGGGTAAATCTTAGGTACTGTTTTTTAAAAAAACTTATTTTAGAGCATTTTTAGATTCACAGCAAAGTTGAAAGGAAGGTACAGAGATTTCTTCTACACCAGTGGCCCCAGATAGCTTCTCCCATTTTCAACATCAACCACCAGAGTGGAGTGTTTGTTACGACTGGTGAATCTGCATTGACATATTAGCATAGCTCAAAGCCCATAGTTTGTATTCAGATTCACTCTTGGTGCTGTGCATTTTATGGGCTCGGACACATGTATAATGACATGTATCCATTATTATAGTATCATACAGAGTAGTTTCATTGCCCTAAAATTCCTCCATGCCCACCTATTCACCGTTTTCTCCCCCACCCCCTGATCTTTTCCCTGTCACCACAGTTTGTCTTTTCCGGATGTCACACAGTTGCAATCATACAGTATGTAATGTTTTCAGAGTGGTTTCTTTACCTTAGCAACATGCGTTTAAGTTTTCTCCATGTCTTTTCATGGCTTGATCACTCATTTCTTTTTATCCCTGAATAATGTTTCCTTTTCTGGATGTAACACAGGCTGTTTATTCATTTACCTATTGAGAAAAATCATGGTTGCTTCCAAGGTTTGGAGATTATCAATAAGCTGCCATAAACATCTGTGTGCAGGTTTTTGGTTGATACAAGTTTTTAACACCCCTGGAGTAAATTCTAAGAAGTGCTATGGTAAGAGTATGTTTAGTTTTGTAAGACGTTACCAGACTGTCTTCCAAAGGTTTCAAACCATTTGCATTCCCATCAGCGACGGATGGCACTTTCTGCGCTTCGCGTCTTCTCCAGTATTTGCTGCTGTCAGTGTTTTGAATTTTGGTTATTCTGATAGGTGTGTGGTGACATGTAATTATTATTTTAATTTGTATTTCCCTGATGATATAAAATGCTTATTTACCATCTGTCTGTCTTCTTTGGAGAGGTCGCTAAAGGTCATTGACCCACTTTTTAATTAGTGGTTGTTTTTTATTGTTGAGTTTTAAGAGTATTTTGTATATTTTGGTGAAGAGTTCTTTATCATATATGTCTTTTGCAAATACTTTCTCCCAGTCTGTGATTTGCCTTTACGTTCTTGGTAGTGACTTTTGCAAATCCAGAAAATTTTATTTGTAATGTAGTCCAGCTTATTCTTTGTTTTCATGGATCATTCCTTTGGTGAGAAATCTAAAACGTCATTGCCAAACTCAAGATTGTCTAGCTTTACTCTTACGTTATTGTCTAGGAGTTTCATATTTTTGTGTTTTACATTTAGGTATATAATGCATTTGGAGTTAATTTTTGTGAAGGGTGTAGGGTCTGTGTCTACACTTTTTTTTCCCTGGCACAGAGCTATCCAGAGTAGTCCCCCACCATTTGTTAAAGACTATCTGTTCTTCATTGTATCGCCTTTGCTCCTTTGTCAAAGATAAGTTGACTGTATTTATTGGGGTCTATTTATGGTTTCTCTATTCTGTTCCATTGATCTATTTGTCTATTCTTTTGCCAACACCACAGTGTCTTGATTACTATAGCTTTGTAGTAAGTCTGGAAGTCAGATAGTGCCAGAACTCCAACTTTGTTCTCTTTTAATTTAGTGTTAGCTGTTCTGGGTAACCCTAGGTACTTTTAAATATTAAAATGTGGGCAGGGAATTTAGTCTTTAGCACTAAAAATGTGTGCATAATATTCAGGAATACACTATCGTATTTTTTTTTGAAATGTACCCTCACGTTTTAATATATGGATCCAAAAGAACGAATATAACAAGCTTTTCTATTTTGAATACATGGAATTATGCTAATTGTCTGTGTCTCCTGGAGATGGTAAGAGGGGAATGGTAACAATAGTAAAGGTAGGGGTGTGTGTGTTTGCATTTGTGTGTGCGTATGTCAGTGTGTAAAATCATTTGGGCACTAAACTATCTGCATTTATTGGATGGCCACACAATGCATTGGCTGTACTGCAGCCAAGTTCACAAAGCAATATTTCAGGATTAGTTGGAATAAATGAGAACTAGTAGACTCACTTCTAGAATATCACATTAGCAGGTTTTCTTGTACAGCATTCTAGCTAGTGGTACCCAACTCAACCTGAACCAATGGTTTGGTTTGGAAAGGTAGCTGCTCGCTTTCTGAAGGAAGGTCTGCCCTGGACGTGGATTTTATTATAAAGTGTTTTATCTTTGAGGCATTCTGATTTGAGTCACCTACTTCTATAAACAGATGAAGATAATTCTGTTTTCATTAGTCTTTGTGGGACATAAAGCACGGTAAGGGATACTGGCATTATCTGCTCTTCAATGTGGGAGGACTTCGGCTGAAAGCCAGGTTAAGTTGAAAGTGATGAGAGGGTTTTATCGCTTGGTCTCTTATCTCATACCAGACAAGAGATATCTTTAATTATACAAGTGTCCAGCAATTTCTTGCAGTGTACCCACCAAAGAGAGAGATTTGAGATAAATAATGTTCTCTTTGTATAAGCCTGAAAGGGTAAAGAAACAATGTTATTTTTCCAGTTACAAAAATACTAAAAAAAACAAATGAGGTTGTCAGAAATACGAGAACATTCGGTACAATTATATTTATTAATGGGTTCAAGCATTTAAATACTAAGTGTGTTTGTTCTTGTGGATTCAAGATGATCTGCCCGCCTGTGGGAGCCCGGTTCTTACAGCCAGAGAGCGCACGCCCTGAGCGCTGCCTTACTGTGAGCACACGTTGGCATCTTTCGGGAGTCTGTTACTCTATTTGCTTTTTGACTAGTTAGAGGTTATTTTCCACTTAGACGTATAGGGTTGTCATCTGTAAAGTACTATGTAAGGCATTCCTGTAACAATTCACTTCTATTAATGAAAAGGACTTTCTGAGGAAATGTTATGTAACTGACCATCGTTCTCTCCTTTTGCTTTGTTTGTCAAAGAGCTTAAGTACAAAAGGGAAGCCCAGCTTAACGTACTCTGCTATGGCTTAGATATTAGAATTCTTTTTGAGTCTGGACTTTCTTTTCTAATAGTTTTTGGTTTTAATTCTTTAATTTTATTTGTTTGGGTTAACTATACCACGTTTGTGTGTGAGTAAAAGTTTTATTTAGATAGATGGATAAACGTTGCATGCCCAGATTTCCTAACTCCTTTAGGAACTTTTCAAAGGTTTTGTTGCTCGTTGGCAATAAATCTATCACAGAAAATTAAACACACTGGAGACAGACTAATAATCAGGCAGGATTTAGAATAAAAAATTGTTAGGCTTCTATGCCAAGTCAAAATTGAAGTGTATCAACACGTGAATCAGTTCACAGAGAAGTTATAAGTTGATATTACCAGTTATTTAAGAGACTTTTTAGAATTTTATTTTCTTGTAAATGAGTATATGGTAAGGCACATGATATCCATTTCCCATTCGTTGACACTTAGAGATTCACAGTAACCTCTCAGTATGCTTTAAAGTACTTACAGTAAAGGAATAACTTTATAAAATGCCTTTCTGCCTTAGATTTTAAAATAATCAGTATGAACATCAAAACAATTATTCTAACATTCAAAATGTGTACATATTTTAATATTTACCCCAAAATAGTGATTCTTCTTTTCCTTATAAAAGACTGTTTTTCTTAAGATATTTTAAGGAGACTTTAATTTGAACATCGTGTCCAATTTAAATTATACATTTCAGAAAATAAGAAAAAAGTCTAGAGAACATTTAACATGGTGGAGAGGTAGGAAAATTGTTTTTAGGCTAATAATAAAAAAGAATTGGCATTACTTCTTCTAGAAAGATAAGTAATATCAGGTAAATTAAAAACCCTCTTTGAATAAGAAAAATCGCTATTTATAAAATGACATTCTCTTGCTCACCTGTTCTTCACCTTCCAAGATGTGGGCTTAAAAAAAAAAAGAAAGAATGGTATTTGTTTTTAAGGAAGAATTCACACGGGGAAAAATGTCTCTGGTAAGACAGATCAAATACTGACACAGGCTACCAAGGGTTGATAAGTTGTTGTGAATTCGTAATCTCTGAGGAATCACTAAATTTTGATAGACAACTCTGAGATTTGAATGATTTAGACAGTGGTGCGTGGTACTGAATCCCTAGAAGAGATAAGAGTTGTAGTAATTTTCTAATTATGGTTCAGTGATTTTATTGAAGCAGATAGAGCATATTCAAAGAGGTGTACTTTCTTCTCCTTAAATTAAGCATAGAAATAGATGTTTTAAAATTTTAATTTATTGTGAACAGTCATTAACATCTTTCTAAAATACTGTATTTACCTCCAATGAGCTCCCGTACCATGCTGCATGCATATCTATTGAGATTTTAATGTGTTGCATTTGGTTATACATGTGTTTCTGTTATTAATGGTAATTTTTTGACAGCTGACACCATGATGAAAATTATTTGCATTCCCAGAATCTAGCATAATAATGCTGCATGATGCTTGCAGTTAAGACGTGGTAGATGAGTGGAGAAAGGAAGAAAACAAGTAGCAAAGAAGAAATTTCTGGTTTTCTTCTTAGAAAGCTGATCCTGTAATTTTGACTTGTAGCCATCAGGTGGCAGAAGTGTGCCACCACCAGGAAATTCATTCATTCATTCATGCTAATTTGAATAATTATTTTACATACTATTAGGAATTTTTCTTCTCCCCCTAGGCCATGACCTTTTGGCAGTCTTGGTGACTGAGAGAATACAGTAAATATCTGAATAGCAACTCACACAATACATATTTTTTGATGGAACAACTGAAATCTTAGCAAGATGAAAGTATATTGCTGCTAAAATGGAGCATTCCCTGAAAAAATTTCTCTCATATTCTTGGTTTTAATTTCCAGATATGTTTTCCTTTCTCTTGAGAACCTGAATTTTAGGCTAATCTAATGACAGTTTCCAATTTAGCTCTAAATTGTTCTTTCTGTAAAATTCATGTGAATTTTCTATTGGCGGGAGGCAGAAAAACTGCCATTATTATGAAACAGCCGTCATTCATTGTGACCCCACAAGGTATCATCTTATGTATATTGCTTCTTTCTTCACTTACTTCTAATTTAATCTAACTTGTAAGTTTGTTTTTAAAGATGAAGAACCCGAGTTACCAAACACTTAAAGAATTTGCTCCATGTTACATATGAAGTTATGAGAAGAACCAGGATGTGAGTCTAGTTTGGGGTTCTCATGTTTTGAGGCCCACCATCAGAATGTATATAATATGTGGGATATTTTTAAAAATTCATGTTTGCTAATGTCACGTATTTCATTTTTGTTTCAATGCACAATATTGAGATGAGCCACCTAAGGACATATCTATTAGAGTTCTTATCACAGTGTACTGTAATCTTTCATTTACTTGTCCGTTTAATAAAAATCATGAGTTCTTTGAATGCAGAGTTGGATCTTCTACCTTCCCAGCATCTTGGAAAAAAGTATGATAGGTAGAACATACTCAATAGATATATTTAATAGTTCCTTACTAAAGCTTAGACTCCCTTTTCCCTTAATCTTCCCTCTACCCAAAGGCTCAGAAATAGTTTTCTTAAAGTGAGACTATTCCTTCAATAGATGCAGGTGGTTACCAACCTCAGTTTCTTCCTTTAACCTCAGTTCTGTTTAGGTGTTGGGATGCTTTGTGTTTCAGGAGAGTTTGAGGCAGAAAGGGAATCAGTCAAGGTAATTCAATGCTCTTGTCAGTGGATTTAGTTAGGAGCGTGCATGTGATATGATGCAAAATCAGAGAAAGTCTGGTGCTAGTTTACTGGAAGAGCTTTCCTTGCCCTTAATAGGGAGAGCGAGGAAAGGACTTGGGTTCTGCTGGTGCATGTTTCTGTATGAGGATATGGTGGTTGGAGCTACTTCAACATAAGGAGAATGGCAGAGCCGAAACATGGAAGGGACTCTCGACTGCACTGTAACTGCCTTTGAAATTTTCTAATCTCTTCTATTGGGAGAGATGATTTGATCAGAACCATTACCTAATCTGCTAATTGTTTTCCTTAGTTTATTATGAATTTTTCTATATAATCGAATATGGGTATAGTTATGACAGAGAAGATTCCTCTCCCTAGCAGCAGACAGCCAGGGGCTTGTGTTGCAGTTAGGGAAGAGCCATTAACTTCCGGCAAATTCAGCTGCTTCATACAGGTCCAGAACTCACTTTGAAAAACTACTCACCCACCTAACCTTGGGCCAAGATAGTGGAAAAAAATCTCTGTTTTGCTGGTAAAAGTGTAACAACTGGCTTCTCTAAAAAACAAAAAACAGTATATCATCAGGCATACATAAATTTATTATAAATTTTACAGATATAAAATATGTGTACACACAATTTACAATTTACAAATAACAATAAAGCATATAATATTCTTTATTGTAAGTTATATATAGCTAATTGATTCTCACATAATGCTTTGTTTGGTTTTGCCAAATTTGTATATCCATAAAGAACTGATGGATGATTGTATTTCCAGCATGACTATAAGTTGATATTTTCATTTGCATTTAAGAATAAAACAAAATGAAAGTACAAAGGCATATGTTGGAACTTTACTCAATGGTCAATGACATGAGCAACTTCTTTGCTAAATCAGATAATAGTTTCAAACACTGGAATGTTGGGAACCGTCCTGCCTGGTTTCAGAAGCTATAACCCCCCATGGCTAAGGCTAGACCTTGGGACCATAAGGCACTAAAGAGACAAAGCTTATCTCTCTGGCAGGAATGCCACCTCTGCCCCCTTTACTTTACACTGCTTGGTCCCAGGTGGATGACCGGTTAGCCAATGACGGGTAAGGTTCCTCAAGGGAGGGACAACCTAAGACAGGCATGGTCATGAAGAGGCCCTCAGGGAAGGACTTGGGGGACTATAGAAAAAGGGGGTGATGGACCCTCGCCCCTTGGCTTTGACATAGCCTGAGTCCTTGTTCTGTCTGCAAGAAGTCTCCTAATCTCTTGGCTGCTTTACTTCCCCTACCTCACTTAAGCCTGAAACAATGACAGAGGGTGGTGCAACCCGGTGCTGGAAAGGGTTGATCAGGGTGATCAGGGCTAAGAAAGAATGCATAAAATCCTGTGAAACCTGCTTTGCTAAGAATGCCCTCAATTCCCTGATAAGGATCCAAGCATGAAATGAGTTTGTTTCCCAAAGTTTATAGCCCTTTAGCTAACTGACCCTGACTCAGAATAAGCCCTCAGAGTTCTTTGTTTGTTATCTATTGTTTGATCCTTACTGCCTGACAATGATTGATGAGCTTTACCTGTATTCCTGTGCAAATTGAACCCAATAAAAGCCCATTGAGGAAAAGGCTCCTGGCCCTTCTCCTTTGAGAGGCTGGCCACCTTCCCAGCCCAAGCAGATCATGTATTGGTAGACTTATTCCTATCCGTGGCGGACAGGGGCGGGACCCTGCAGGCAGAGCCCCCCCACATCGGAAGAATATTATCTCAGCATTTTGTGCTATTCAAATGCAACAGATATGGCCATGTTTTTATTTTTAAGCTTTCTCTATTAACATTTTGTGAATTAGTGAGTTTAGATGAGAAATAAAATAATCAATTAATCCTTGATTTGTAGTGTTTGCCAGTTGCTGTGGTGTAAATATGCTTGCGATGGCTGACTTTAAGCTATTAACATGATGTCAAAGAACACAAAATTGGGATGAGATATGTAGGCTTACACTATAATACAATATTTCCCCCTATAAAACCAAGAGAGATAAATCATATCTAAAGCAAAGATAATTATAAGATATACTAAAATAATAGGAAGTGATGAGTTTTGGGTATTTAATATATATAAAACTTACTGAATTATATGATTTAATTTATATAATAATTGTGTTTAACAACAAGCTCACAAAACTCCTGAAAATTTAATGATCAGTTCTCAGAAGCTGGCAGGGGCCAGCTTAAGCACCATATGCCTCATCACAGAAATAAGTGATTCATTATCCTGGTTTAATTCAGTTCAATTTGAATAACAAATTATTTAGAACCTCCTGTTTCAATCAGATGTGTTTGTTTTTAGGCAAAAATTCTATTGGCAGGTTGTTTTATTCCTGCTTGAGAGTAAATGCAGGCAGCAACCTGGTATAGTGTTTGAAGACCAAAATTAACCATTTTAAGCTGATCATGAGTGCCAGATCTCCAAATTTACCTAGGAGCATGAGTATTACGACTTCTATTATGTATAGCACTCGAACTCCCCTCTAACAAATCTGAGTCAGTCAAAACCTGGGAACTGGGCATTTGAGGGTTAATATTTGGCATTTTTTGTGTGATATTAGAATAAACATAAATCTTTTATTGGAATCTTATAAATTTATATAAATGTACAATATTTGTTTACAGATCAATTCACACTGATAAATAGCCGAGGATCCTTGCAGGACATTTGGTTCTGTCCCAAATAGCCGTCGACCTGTTTTGTCCTCACCAGAATGTCCTTGATCCTGTGCCCTTGCCTGGTAGGCTGCCATGACAGGGAGGGTTATTATGGGCAATACAGCCGCGACACAATTATTGGACCATAGTTGCACCTTTCATGTATTGACCCTATAAACCAGAAGTAAAAATAAATGTTATGGGCTATTGGAACCAGGGATGCTTGCTGCGTGTGGACATTTTGAACAGGACCAAATGTCCACGAATCATGAGGGTAATTTTCTTTCTATTCAGTTCACATAAACTCAAGATTAATATAGCCTTGACTTTCCAGGTTTATTTAAATCATACAGGGAGCAAAATTTGGGTTGGGGAGTGATATCAACAGTTTTATAATACTGTCTTGTAATTTGTCTTCTTCCAGTTTATGTCCAGAAATAACATTTCATTATGTTTCTACTCCTGTAGACAATTCCCGATATTTATAAAACATTCCCTGTTGGAGATGTTTTCTTAAAGTGTAAATTGTATGCACCATTTCATTTGTTCTGTCTTAAAATAAATTAATGGGGAAAAAGAGAACTACAGAAATAATCTTTTCTTCTTTAAATTTCATATTAAGTAGAAGATGATTTATTTTTGAACCCAAACCATCAGCTGGTATAGAAGAAAAGATACATACATTTGGCATTAGATAAAACAATATCTAATTCTGCTCCAAGCTCTGGTGAAACACATGGGAATTAAGTAAAGTGTCACTGAAATTGAGCCCTCTCTTATCTCAGTGCGGTCCGGGATACAAAGAAACAATTCTGTTTCCCATAGTTCTAGACTGGGGTTTAGCTGAATTTTGCCCACTCTGGCTTACTGACTGGTGCTTACAGATACATCACAGCTGAATGCCTGAGAAAGTACCTATATGGCTGTGGAATAGGAGAAAAAATAGTTTGGCTGTACTGTCACAAATTTATTCCAATTGCTACAGACATAATACTGTTTGTTAATCCTGGACAATTCGACACAAATGCCTGCTTAATTCAAGAACAATCTTTTCTATATCCCAATTATTCACAGAATTGAGAAAAATGGAGCCATTTTGCAGATCTCTGTATTTAAACCCAAACTTTCTTTTCTTTTCTTTTTTTGGTATTTACAAAGACTTCACTTGAGAAATTATTTTTAGTATTAATTTTATATACTGTCACTACTTACTGTCTTTTTTCTAACAACTTTTCTGCTACTAATATCTCTGTAGTAAAATCATTATGAATGGTATGGTATTTCCTCAAGAATAATTTATTAGTATCTCAATTTGACAAACTTTTAAATATAAACACTAAGATTCAAAAGTTGTAATTTCAAGTGCTTTTGATCATTAATTATAAAATAGAAGGGAAATGCTTAATAATGGTGATTTTTTAAAAAGAAGTACATTAATAATTTAAAGCCTTTTCTTCTAAGAATAATTCTTACAGAATATGTATGGACCAAAAGAATATACATCCTGGACCTACTTTCACTTGTCAAGCCTATGACATATGTATGTACATTAAACTTTTGATAATTTTGAAGGCATTTAAAACATTTTTATTTACCAGTATTGATTGTTTGCTACCTAATGAAACAAAAGAATCTGGTACATTGGAGAATCACTTTTACATCCAGTATAAAGAAGAAAGACATTTTTAGAAATAAATATTGGAAAATTTTTATTTTTTCTTCCTGATAGGCTAATACAAAATAAGCCAAAGCAAACTGATGGCTTGGGGAAACACTCCAAGACATTAGGTTACAGAAACTGCCAAACTGCCTTTCCCCACTTCCTCTCCTTAAAAAGCCAGAAGAGTTAAAAAAAATGGCCAGATTTCATTTAACTCCTTGGTTATCAGATATTACCTAACTCTACTCAAGTGTACATCAGATTTCTAGTGCATATCTGTCCATTCGAATATATTCGTACAAACCGCATTTAGTTCATACAAAATTAAAAATGGGTTTTAATAGTTTCAAACTCAAGGGATAAAAATACCTTCTCTTTAATTGTTTACCTTTCATTTCAACGTGCCATTGTTAGTGTGCCAATGTCTCCTTTCACCCTCGACACAGCCATAATGATTCAGAGTGTGCATTAAGAGTCTGGAGTCTGTGACACTTAATTGTACATGTCAACTTGACTGGGTTAAGGGATACTCTGATATCTGGTAAAACGTTTCTGGGTGTATGGTGGGAGTGTTTTGGAGAGAGGTTAGCATTTGGATCAGAAGACTGAACAAAGAAGACACCCCTCACCGCTGTGGGCAGGCATCATCCGATCTGCTGAGGGCTTGAACAGAACAAAAAGGTGGAAGAAGTGCAAATTCTTTCTCTCCTTGAGGTGGGGCGGGGGTCCAAATTCTCCTTCTCTTGGATATTGGAGCTCCTGGATCTTGGGCCTTCAGACTCTGAGAGTTTCATCAGCAACAAATCTGGCTCTCATGCCTTTGGTCTTGGGACTGGGAGATACACCATCCACCCACCTGGTTCTCAGGCCTTTGGACTTGAACTGAATTATACCACCAGCTTTCCTTGTTCTTCACTTTGCAAACTAAAGATTATGTTTGGCCTCCATACATCATGAACCAATTCCTAGAATAAATCTCCTATAATAAACCAATATATATATATATATATATATATATATATATTTCTATGTAGCCCATTGGTTCTGTTTCTCTGCAGAACACTGACTAATAACAGATTTAGACTCCTTAACTTCACATTTTTACATGTTTACTTACACTTTTGTGATTGCTGTATGTTTATATAGTGATGGCTACATGCCAGCCAATAGTTTAGTCACACTTACAAACACTGACCCATGTGGTCCTCATGGCAACACAGCCAGTATTCAGACCTTGGCCTCCTGTCTCAGAGCCTGTGCCCTGAGCCCGTTCTCGGCTCTAAGATGTTGGTTGGGTAGGTACCACCACTGCTGTAAAATGCAGGTGAAAATGGTATCTTTCTCATGTATTTTGAATAATAAACAGTTACTACATGTTAAGTGCTGGGAGCAGTGCCTGGCACTGTGTAAATAGTGTGTCAGCTTCCTACCCCCGACACGCCATCCTCTAGCTCTGCCTCACTTTAGTGCCTTGACTCCTCACTAGCCATCATCAACAAACTTCTCCTTTTGTCTTTACCCAAAGTTTTTGTTTTTGTCTTTCTGTCTTTTCTAAAATCTACTGGCTCTCTCTCTAAGTCATAAATTCAAAATCCCTGAGAAATAATTTCATCAATCCACTGGTCGCCATCAATCTACGTAACACTGGTAGCTTTGGAGTCATCTGTGGAGACTGCTAGGTCTGTAGTCTGAGGGCAGCCCTGGGCTGCTGACCGGCTGTGAGGACGGCAGAGTCACGAACCAGCTTTTCTTAAAACACGAATAAACACATAGTACATTCTACTGTCATTCAGCATGAAGACATGTGCGCTACGTTTTTAACTATGCCAAGCTTACACCTTTGCATCATAAATAGGCTTTATTTCTCAACTTCACTAATTTTGTAGCTTCCTTGAGGTCTAACCAAAGCATGCCATCCAGTAACACTGACCTACCTTAAGGTGTAATTTCTGCATTGTTGTGAATTGTTTTTACTATTGCAAAGAAGCCAGCTGGTATTATTTTAGATTATATTCTTGGGGCTTTTTTTGGTATTGAATAATTTTATATATTATTTGTATTAACTGAGAATATGTAGAAAGTAACTTTTTAAAACTTTTTAAAATACTGTGAAACATTGTGTACCACTGATATGCATTGGATTTGTTACCTAAAGTAATATATAAATTTACAAATATGGCAGAGTCATCACTGAGACCAAACTGTAATCTAGAGTTGGAAATGGGTGATAAAACGGTAGGGCAACTTGCTCCCAGGCTTCTATTTGGATTGATTTGAATCAGTGGAAGACAACTGGAAAAGGATAAGCTACTGAAGACAGAGACTGAGGAAGGGTAGGTGTTCTATCACAACCGAGATCTGAGTGTGAGACTTATTAAAACAGAGAAGACAGAAGAAGGTGAAGATTCTAATTTCTATAAGGAATTCCCTGAGGTAGAGACACAAACTATTGGCCTGATGAGAAGATGAAAGACGACACAGAGCTTTAAAAAAGTTGGATATTATCCCCAGATTTGCAGAAGATAGGATCACCTTGGCCCAGTAAGGATGAAAATGTACTCAATTCCATTTTTGTCACCTCTGTCTTTGAAACCTCTGGGCTGAAATTGGAGATCTGAACAGAGAATCAGTTGTTTCAGAATAGGCCGGTGGAAGGAACTTACGGGAGTCCTCATCTTCAAGGAGTGGATATTAAGAAGAGTTTTATCTAGTACATGCAAGGTGCTCAAACATGTCTGAAATGAATGACAAGTGGAGGCAAAATAGAGTGTCAACGAACACATTTGAGATACCCGTAAGGATGCAGGGGTATAACATAGGAAAGACTAGAGACCCAGAACTAGAGGGGTAGTGACAATGTACACCTGGAATTTGAGTTATTGTTTGTGTGACTTATTTTGAATCCAAAGGGTGATTTACTCTGAGAAAATATTAGTTGCAAAATGATTTCAAATAGGGTATTTCTTGATCCCCTAAGAAACTGTGTGATCCTACATAAGCTTAGAGAGAGCATAGAGGTAGCCGTTAAATACATTCTGAGGCTGGAGAATGTGAGGCAACTATATATTTTTCACTATAATTATATGCTCCTGTCCTATTTCTCTTTCCTCAATATTAGATGGATTTAAAAATCATACAATCAACTTTTAAAGCTTCCTATTGATGTTAGTTTATAACACATGGAGTAAAAATTAATTCACGTATTTGACATTTATTAAATATCTAAACATCTGGTAAAAAACTGAATACAGTGGTACCACAGTACTTGTGATGAGTGATGGAACTGATGAGACCACACGATGAAGCATTTTCTCTTGCGGGATGGCGTTGTGATGCACACAAGTTCTAGCAAGGGCGATGAATCCCAAGCAAGCGCCGAGTCACCAGCATTCACCAAGCATTCATGTCACCAGTTTGGAAAAACCAAAGTAGAAAGATAATAACAAAAGTACAACAACACAGGCATTATTTTTAACTAATATTAAAATAGTACCTAGAACTTATTAGGCTCTTATTAAATTTTAGTTTCTTTATCTTTGAGCACATTAGAATTGGCTAAATAGAATTTAGAAAGAAAGAAATTTGCATGATATTTGTCTCAGTAGAATTCTTTACATTCCTATAAAAAATACTTGACATTTGCAGTTTTATAAGGAAATGATAGGGTTCTTTAGAACTTTAAAAAATTGGTTGGTTTATGTAAACAGGACAAAAAAAATTAGGGTCTGATTACTTGTAATCTCTTTTCCTAGCAATCCTAAAAAACATAGCCCTGTGGAAAGAGAGCTGCTACTTGTGTGGGTGGCTATGCAGATGCTAGAGCCCATGACAGAGGAGAAACTATTCATTTTCTCCCCAATTAGGGTCTGCATGCCCTTTCTTTGTTCTGATAACTTTCAGGATTTAATTTTCTTTTGATTCTTTTAGATAATGTAGTCTAATTGAAATTTTTACTAATAAATTGGGGGACTTGGTAGGAAAGGGTATAATATTGAGTTGTTTGAAAATTCTTTGATGTTCGTGACTCCCCACCCCCCCCGCAGTTTACGCAGTTTGAAAGCTATTTAAACGTGCAATTTTTAAACTTTTCTACACAGGGGGCACTTTTATTTTCTATTTAGTAGACTTTACATCTTATCTTCAAACAAAGTTGACTTCAAGGCACTTTATGCTACTGCTTCAGAAGTATCCTTTTTATGTGTTGACTTAGATGTTTAATTATTACAAAATGAATCATAATACAATTAAATGCTGTAGATATTTTCTTGAATTGTTTGTTATTTTACTGTATTTCATTTGAATTCAATTATAGCATATCAATATTTAGTTATAATGTATGCTTTTTTATGACTGTCACTATTATGGGAAATGCATTTCATCACCTAAATGGAAAAGGTTCAGGGAGCTATTTAGTGCCTTTCAAAAATCTTAATTTGAATTATCCAAGTATATGTGAAATGCGGGAGTTATGATAGGGCACTCAAGAGTTGGAAAGTTTTAGTTTAAGGTAAAAAGTTATAAAGCTAGGAAGTAATATATATGTTGAAGGTTTTGTTCAGAAACTACAGATAAGGTCTGTCCTGGCTCCTGGGAAAACAGCCTACCTCCTGGGGCACTGCCGAAGATTACTGCCTGGGGACAACTGGAGTATCCGGGCCTTTGTGTTCCAGAGAGAGATGGATGACCACATGACCACACGCCCTTGGGAACAGCTAACTGCCCAGGGCAGGAATGTTGCAGCTTCTTTCACCCAATCCTCCCTGAATCTCAAAGCCCTCACTGCACCTTGTTTATTCCCTGCTACAAAAACTTTGGCCTGGAGAGAAAAGACAAGATGACTGTAAGGGTGTGGATGTGCCATCGTCTCAGATCTCTGGCCATCTGAATAAAGTGCCCACAAAGATTCAATCGCTGTCATTGCTTATAGGGTTTGGCAGTGACAGGCAGCCTGAACACCGGTGTCTTTTCTGGTCTCAGTTACACTATTTAGGATAATTTTAATGGTGCTAATTATCATCTTATTTCAACCCACATTAAATAATAATATTTCATTCAACTGAAAAACCCAGAGCTATTCTAGCTTCAAGCAAGGCTTGATCTAGTGTCTAGTAATGCAATCAAGGACAAAATTTATTTCTGTCACTTTGTCTTTCTTGGATTCAAATTCATTGTAAGGTCATCTACCTTTGTGGCTCCAAGATGGCTATCGGCTGCTCCTGGGGCTACAACATAATTCCTTAAGCATGTCCATTAGCATTCTGTGCAATGACTTTAGATTTACTATGAGTGTCAGTTTAGGTCACATGTCTAATCAAAGCCAATCACCATGCATCTAGGTATGAAATATGCTAATTGGTTTTGCCTAAGTCATGAACTATATCCCTGTTTCAGTGTTGGAATTGTTGCGGAGGGAAAAATCATCCTTTACCCTTCATGTTCTTCTGGCTGGATGAACAATCAAGTTAACATAAAACAGATTAGCAGGAGAAAAACAAAGTTTAATAATATGAATACATTCTATATACATGGGAGAGACTCAGGAACACTGAGTAACTCGCCAAAATGGTAGAAATCATCACCTCAAATACCACCTTCAGCTAAAATCTACAGATGATGTTGGGGGTGGAGAGCCACTTATTGCTGGTTAACAGAGAAGCACAGAAACCAAGGATGACACTGTTATGCAGATTTAAGCCCAAAGCCTTTTCCATTGTCAGTGAAGACCAACTTGATTCAGTGAGAAGAACACCCTTACAGATGGAGATTTTTCTCACAATGTAAATGTATTTTTATAAGGGGTAACTTCTACTTAGTTTTCACAGCATTTCCCTTGTCTACTGTTTCTTAAAATTAAGCAGCCTAAAATAATCAATATCCCAGAAAGGCATATTTTGGAGTTGCACACTCTGCTCAGCTTCAGCAACCTCTGTGAAGTGACTCTACCCTGTATTAGCAATCCATGGCTATACAACAAAATATTTCAAAACGTAGTTGTTCAAAACAACCACATTTATAATTTCACAGTTTCTGGGGGTCAGGAGTACGGGCATGTCCTAGCTGGGTCCTGTTTCAGGGCCTCTCACAAGCTGTGATCAAGGTGTTGTTTGGGACGGTAGTCATCTGAAAACTCAGCTGGGAAAACATCTGCTTCCTCCAAACTCACTTGTATTGTTGTTGGCAGAAGTCAGTTCCTGTAGAATTATTGGATTGAAGGACTCACATCTTTGCTAGCTATTAGCTGAAGGCCTCTTTCAGTTCCTCACCATGTGGACCTCTGCAACATGGTAGCTTGTTTTATCAAAACAAGTTGGGAAGGCAATAGAGAAATAATTCTAGCAACATGGAAGTTATAGTATTTTTGCAACATAGTCACAGAAGTGTCATTTCATCTTCTTTGTCATATGCTATATATCAGCAGTGACATAGTAGGCAGTCAGACAGACATGAGCAGGGTAGGAACAATAGGCCAGGTATGAGAGGTCACCAGGGCAGAAAGCCCTTGGTGCTGAGCCATGAACAGTTGTAAGGTAGGACCTTGCCCCCTGGGGTGACCTTACCTCCCCTAGCATTTGCTGGTCATGCGGTTAGGATCCTCCCCTGATCTTTCCTCCCCTGGTGTGTTGTTAGTCGTGCATTAGACCCTCTTAGAGGAGGAACAAGAGCGCCAGAGAATAGCCTTACACAATTTAAGCCCTTGCACTACCACTTCCTTAGGCAGTAAGCCCTAGAGATAACATCTAGACCTCAGTTGTGTTTCGGCTCTGGGCCCAGAAACGCAGCAAAACTAGACAAGGCGATGCCATGGCTGACTTTAGGACCAGCTGTGATGGCTAATGATTCCCCAGGCTGGCACAGCCAGTCAGTGGAGGCTGCAACCCTGAGAAGACACACCTGGAAAGCTGATGAATATTCTATGGAGATCCTCCCCTCAGACTTCAAGATAAAGGCCTTCAAATGAAGGACTTGGTGCATGTTCTTTTACTCTTGAATATGTCCAAGCCTTTTCCCACCCCGTTCTTTCTGCAGTCACTCTCTCTGTGGAGCATGCACTTGCCTTTCCCCCTCTCCTTCCCCCAGGCATGTTTGTTTCCTTTGCCTTTCTTTCTCCTAAGTTCCAAGGGCTCTACTTTTGCCTCTTAACTCATTTCCTGAGCCCATGCAGCCCAACTGGCTCATCTTTTCTATTTCTGTGACTTTCTAAATCAACTTTTTGTTATAATTTGAGTTCCTTTGCTCTGTATTCTTTCTCTGCTATCTGGTACCATTCTGGTGCTGTTTTGTCACTAACAGAAGCAATCACTGGGTCCCTCATATATGCAAAGGGTGGGGATTACACAGTCGCATGAATATCAAGAGGCAAGAGTGATTGGGAACCATGTGATAGGCTGTCTACCATGCTTCCTAAATTCACTGTGATGGCCTAGGTTGTAGCTCTTTTACATATGATTGACAAATAACTTTTATGTTAACTTGACTCACTTTATGGTTACTCAAATTAAAATATTAGTTATATGATGGCACTTAAGTCAAAAATATTTCTATCTTCTCTACCAGGCTTTGCATAAGTTAAACAGAGATCAATTGTATCATGAAGAAAAGAAATAACCAAATTGCTAAAGGAAATAGGCTCAGAAAATTGATATTATTTAATTCAGTGGTGCTGTAAGTTATAAATTGCTAATCATAGGTACCTAAATGGCTTTTTAACTGAGCCCAGGCAAATAGTCTAAAAATCAGACACGTTCTTTTTATCACTTTAGCACATGCAAATTATAGCAAAATAAGATAAGAATATCTTCATAGATAAGAATGATCTATGAAGAAACATATCCCTGCATCCATCAGTTATCCCTGAGCTGGAGCTAAGTCTGGCAATATAGACAAGAAAATATTTCTTCCCTAGTATTGTGGGGGCTAAAAAAACTTTTTTCTGCCACCTTCTAAGTTCTTCTAGGCTGGGCAAATTAATAGAGATAGATCCAGAGCAGAAAAGCAAAGTTTTCATACATACTCACGGGGAATCCACAGAGGTGTAAAAATCCCAAAGACAGTGAGGCAATATTAGTAATATAAGACATTTTGGACAAAGGAGAAAATGTGGGGGAAACAGGGTCTTAGATTTCAGAAATGAGAATGAGTGATTTATAGATAGTTGAGGGAAAGCAGAACATATGTGCCAGGAAAATTCTTGCCAGGCAACTCGGAAACAATGGGACACAGAGAATATCTAGCTAATCGGCCCCTGTCTGAAGCTCTCTGTTTAGAATACTTAATGGCAAATTAGGCTAAGGGGAATATCCTGAGATCGCCTTCTTGAAGTAGGTTCTCTGTCTGAATCTCTCTTTCTCTCTTTTTAAAATTATTTTATTGTTGTTCAATTACAGTTGTCTGAATTTTCCCCCAACCACTCCCCCCCTACCCCAGCCAAATCCACCTCCCTCCCTTGCTTCCACCCTCCCCCTTGGTTTTGTCCATGTGTCCTTTATAGTTGTTCCTGAAATCCCTTCCCCCCATTATCCCTTTCTACCTCCCCTCTGGTTACTGTCAGATTGTTCTTAATTTCAATGTCTCTGGTTATATTTTGCTTATTTTTTTCTTTTGTTGATTAGGTTCCAGTTAAAGGTGAGGTCATATGGTATTTGTCCCTCACTGCCCGGCTTATTTCACTTAGCAAAATGTTCTCCAGTTCCATCCATGCTGTCGCAAAGGATGGGAGCTTCTTCTTTCTCTCTGCTGCATAGTATTCCATTGTGTAAATGTACCACAGTTTTTTGATCCACTCATTTATCGATGAGACCTTAGTCTCTTGGGCAGGAAAGTGGGGAGGGCTAGAGACTCCCTATGAGTCCTGTTTCTTAATAAACAGCTTAAAATCAATATTACCAAAAGTAGCTTCAGGGTGGCAAGACTTTGCTTCCCTTTTTTACTTGTTTATTTTCCAATAGCTGAAGTTTAAAGTCTGCATCTCCATTAGAGACATAGAATGGGATATTTGAATCCTGTAAGCCTTGCCCAACCAATATCAAAGGAAATATTCCTTTTTACTTTTAAGTTTTTCTTTCTTTCATTTCATCAGGGCTTTCACATAATTTTAGTGTTGTTTGAGTACAGTTTCCTACATGCAAATAATCAAATAAATAAATAAATAAATAAATCCATAATGTCAATACTCCTTGCCTGAACTATGTTCTCTGACTTTTTTGGGGACTGATTTTTGATGGTGACATTGAGGTATGCGCACTACTCAAATTAAAAGACAAACGAACAAACAAAAATCACACTCAGTGGGTTGGGAGAATTTAGAACCACTCTGTTGGAAGCTTAGAAATGGCCTCTTAGAGATACAGCTGAGTGGATGAGGCTGTTGACCAGAAAATTGTCAGCTCTAATTCTGGCGTCATCTGTGATTTCCGCTATGACTTGGGCAAACGATACAGCCTCTGTGCATATACACTTTTTCATTTATAACAGGAAGCTACTAAAGCATCAATCATTCTCATCGTGGCTCATGGAATACCTTTGAATTACACACGAGTGTTCAGATGAGTTATTATCCCATTTCCTTGGATGCAGCACTGAGGTTTACAAGTACATTTTTTTCCAGTTTATTTTCTGTACCTGAATTTGATGTGCTTAAATTAAATTTTTATATAGATGAAAATGTTTAACATTTTACATTCTTGTTACTTTCAGTATTACTTACTACATTAATTCTGTGTAAATCAGTATTTTTCAAATTTCTTATACTGGCTTACAGTTTAGAGATGAAGGAAAAAATATATACAAAAATAAAGGCAATTCCAAGCAGTGAGGATTAAGTTTATGAGATGGGTAGACATAAGGAGCCGTATGAGGGACATTTTTCATGGCTAGGGTGCTGAAAGGAAGTTTTCCAAATGGAAGCTACATTTGATGAGTGACTTGAAGGCTAGAAAGGGTTTTAAATGGTGGAGATGATGGGTCATAACTTTTAATTCCAGGAAAAACAAAACAAAATACGGATGGCAGAAACGTACATGCACTGTACACAGCCAACCAGCTCATTTTGACTTGGCTTGTGCAGACTGTGCATGCGGTTAAGTGTTAAAGGTTGACGTTACTAAATGGGATCAGAGTCAGACTCTGGAGAGGCTTGAAGGCCAGATAAGGAGTTTTCACATTATTTTGTTGGTTGAGGAAAGTTATTAGGGGCTATAAGTGACAAGATTAAAAGGGGAGAGGAAGAATTAGGAGGCTGGTGTAATAGTTTAAAAGTGGGCTATACACTAAGCATGGTTTTCCTTACAAGCATCTTCCTCAGTAAAAAAAATAACTTCCAGCCTTAAGTAGCTAACATCACTTGAAATTAATTTCTGATTAAATTTGTGCCTAGTAAGTCATTTCCATCTTTCAAACTAGACATTTTCCTTTTGAGAAAACTCAGTTTTTTGAAAAAAAAATTGGAGGTTGTTTCCTATATCTTCCTTGTTCCTACCACATAACTTTTTGCTTAAATAAGAGCTTTTATTCTGTCAGCCAAAGATGATTTTCTTTTCTTTCTTTTTTTTCCCCCCACCAGGCAGTAAATTTACAATCTTGTTTGCGACATTGTGTCTGTTTCCATGGGAATGGAAGTAATAGAGCATATTTAGCACTATGGACTTGATCCAGCTAAAATTATTTATTAAGAGCTTTAAATATGATGCTGTATAAGGTCATGGTGTTGGCTCTGCTTTGGTGTTGATGTCTTCATTGAAAATGTCAGCTTTTTATGAAAGTCAGAATGCAATTAGAATGGCACAGAAGGGGACAACCCTGCAGAGGTGGCTTCTTTGCCATCTGTACTAGTTTGGTTGGCTTGTTTCTAAGGAAGCTTAGGAAAGTTTGTGTGTTATTAAGTATAACCAAGTGAGAAGACTCTTCAAAATCTCTGTTTCAGAAGCATGATGTTAACTGCAGTAGGAAAAAAAAAGGAATACTAGCCTGGAGAATATGTAGCATTCTCCCTTTTTAACAAACAAACAAACAAAACTATTATCTTTAAGTTCTTGTTTAAGCCAATACAAAAGTTACAGAAGGACGTGTGCTAGTTTGGAGGTATAACTACCCCTTCTGTAACCAGTATTTGATGCTATGAGATATTTATATAGTACGCCAAATTTTGGACAATAAAGTTTTTATACCTTATGTATTTAATTCAAATAATTATCCTTAAGAATATCTTTGGGAATTCTTTTAAAAAATGCCCAAATTTTCTTTGAAAAATGTTTTTCAGTTTATTGAAATATAATCAACACATAACATTTTATAAGTTTAAGGTGTATAATTTGATAATTTTATACACATATAATGAGAAATGATTACCACACTAGGGTTAGTTAACACCTCTATCATCTCACACAATTACCATTTATTTTTTCTGGTGAGAACATTAAGCATCTACCCTCTCAGATTTTCAGATACGTAACACAGTATTGTTAGCTGTAGCCATCATGATGTGCCCTAGAGGCCCAGAACATACTCATCTTGTAATCAGAAGTTTATACCCATCGACTGCCATCTCCTCATTTTCTCCATCTTCAAGCCCCTGGCAACCACCAGCCTACTCCGTTGCTATATGCTTTGCTTTTTTAGATCCCACATACAAGTGATATTATCCAGTTCCTTGTTTTTCTCTCTCTGACATTTCACCTAGCCTGATGCTCTCAAGGTTCACTCATGGTGTTACAAATGGCAGATTTCCTTCTTTCTTGTAGTCAAACAACATTCACATGTGCATACATTTATATACATTTATACATATGTGTGTGCATAACACATACCATTCACATATTGGATGACACACGTGTTATGTATCATTCACATATATGAGTGATACACATCATGTAGCATACGATACATATCATATATCATATGATGCATACCATGCATATGTATATATTCACACACACACACACACTTTATTCATTCATCCATACAGGGGACACTTAAGTTGTTTCCAGGTCTTGGCTATTTTAAATAATGCTGCAATGAATATAGGAATGCAGGAATCTCTCAATATCCTGATTTCTATTCTTTTGGATACTCTGAAGTATAATTACTGTGTCATATGGTAATCCTCGTTTTAATTTTTGAGAAAACTCCACACTGTTGTACACAAAGTGGATGCACCCATTTATATTTCTAACAACAGTATTCCCTTTTCTCTGTATCCTTATCAACACTTGTTATTGCTGCCTTTTTGACAACATCCATCCTAACAGGGGTGAGGTGATATTTCATAGTGGTTTTGATTTGCATTTTTCTCATAATTGGTAATGTTGAGCATGTTTCCATGTTCCTATTTGCTATTTGTACGTTTTCTGTCTATTCAGTTCCTATGCCCCTTTTTAATTGGATCGTTTGCTATTGGTTACATGAGTTATTTATATATTTCAGATATTAACGCTTTATTGACACATGAACTACAGTATATTTTCCTATAGGTTGCATTTTTCAATTCGTTAATTGTTTCTTTTGCTGTGGAGAAGTCTTTTAGTTTGATGTAGTCCCACTTTTTTCTTTTTGTTTTGTTACTTATGCTTTTTGTGTCACATCAAAAAAAATGTTGCCAGATCAAGGTTGAAATGTTTTTGTCTATGTTTACTTCTAGGAGTTTTACTGTTTCAGGTTTTATGTTTAAGTCTTTAATCCATGGTGTAAGACAGGGGTCCGATTTCATTCTTCTGCATGCAATCGCACAGTTTCCCCAACACAATTTCTTGAAGACTTGTCTTTTTTCCGTGGTATCATCTTGGGTACCTTGTCAAATATGGATGACCGTATATTGGAGGATTTATTTTTGGGCTATCTGTTCTGTTTCATTGGTTTATGTGTCAATTTTAATGGCCTTATATACTGTTTTGATTACTATTGCTTTGTGATATAGTTTGGAATTAGGAAGTATGACCCTCCAGCTTTTTTCTTCATTCTCCAATTGCTTTAGCTATTTAGGGACTTTTGTAGTTTCATAGAAATTTTAGAATTTTTTTCTGTTTTGGTGAAAAATGATATTAGAATTTTGATAGAGATGGTATTGAATCTATAGATGGTTTTGAGTATTATAGATATTTTAATAATATTAATTATTAGCATATATGAACTGGGGATAACTTTTCATTTATTTGTGTCTTCAATTTCTTTCACCAAAGTCTTACAGTTTTCAGTGTACAGATCTTACACCTCCTCTGTTAAATTTATTTGTATTTTATTGCTTTTAATGTTATTGTGAATAAATTATTTTCTGAATATTTTTCAAATATTTCACTGTTAGTCTATAGAGACAAAACTCATTTCTACATGTTGAATTTGTATCCTGACTGAATTTGTTGATCGTTATAAAAGTTTTTTGGTGAAGACTTTAGGGCTTTCTATGTGTAAGATCAGGTCATCTGCAAACAGAAACAATTTTGCTTCCTCCTTTTCTATTTGGATGCATTTTATTTCTTTTTCTTGCATATTTGCTCTGGCTAGGACTTCCAGTCTTATGTTGAATGGTAGTGATGAGAATGAGCACTTTTGTCTTCTTTCTCACCCTAAAGAAAAACACTTTCAAACATTTTTTAAATTTAATTTTTATTGTATGTTTTCCCATTACCATTTAGTCCCAGCAATACCCCCTTCCCCCAGCAATCACCATACTGTTGTCCATGTCCAGGAGTCCTTTTTCCTCTTTGCTCTATCCCTCCACCTCCTAACTCCCCTCCACCAATAGCTGTCATCCTGCTCTCTATGAGTCCATCTTTATTCGGATTATAAGTTCAGTTTGTTCATTAGATTCCACATGTGACTGAGATCACATGGTATTTGTCTTTCTCTGACTGGTTTATTTCCCTTAGCATAATGTACTCCATGTCCACACAAGCTGTCACAAAGGGTTAAACTTTCTTCTTTTTAACGGCTGAGTACTATTCCATCGTGTAAATGCCCCATAGTTCTTTCATTCACTCATTTACTGATGGACCCTTGTACTGCTTCCATATCTTGGTGATTGTAAATAATGCTGTCAGCATTTCACTATTTAGTGTGATCTTAGCTGTGGGCTTGTCATAAGTGGCCCTTATTATGTTCAGGTACATTACCATATTTTTCCATGTATAATGTGCAGTTTTTTTGCCCAAATTTTTGAGAGAAAAATAAGGATGCACATTATACATGGGTAGTACCTGAAATACTGTGTATCTGTTCTTGTGTTTTGTAATTATTTGTTACATAAAACTTCCTGTACCATAATATGTTGAAAAATAAATGCCAAAATTCTTTTATAATACAAAAACAAGTATATAAATATCAATCAATCAATAAATTAATTAATTAAAAACATTAAAATGAAAGATTTTCTTCCTGAACGTTTGGGCCAAAAATGTGGGTGCACCTTATACATGACAACATACGATACTTTTACACTTACTTTGTTGAGATAATCATGAAAGGATTATGTATATTGTTGAGTGATTTTTCTGCATTCATTGAGATAATTATATAATTTCTATTTTTGTTTATATTTATGTGTTATAAACCTTTTTACTATGCTGTGTAATTTGGTTTGCTACTATTTTTTTTGATAATTTTGACATCTATATTTATCATGGATTTTGGTCTGCAGAAATGGGTCTCTTTGGGAAGTGTCCTTAATTGGGTTTGGTATCAGGGTAATGATGACCTTGTAAAATGAGTTTGGAAGTATTTCCTCATCTTCTACTTTTGGAAGAGTTTGAGAAGAATTAGCTTTAATTCTTTAAATGTTTGGTACAATTCACCCGAAAAAATATCTGGTCCTGGGCTTTTATTTGTTGCAAGATTTTTGATTACAGATTCAATTTTCTTACTTGTTATTGATCTTGAGATATCCTGTTTCTTCATGTTTCAGTCTGGGTACATTACATGTCTCTAGGAATTTCTCAATTTTTTTTTTAGATTATCCAGTTTGTTGGCCTATAATTGTTCCTAGTTGCCTTATATGATCCTTTGCATTTCTCTGGTATGTCATAATGCTTTTTTTTTTCTTTATGTATTCATATTTTTGTCCTCTGTTTTTCCTTGGTAAGTCTAGTTAAAGATTTGTCAATTTTACCTTTTCAAAAAGCCAACTCAGTTTTGTTGAAACTTTGTTTTTCTAGTCTCTGTTTCATTTGTGTTTGTTCTGGTGTTTATAATCTCCCACCTTTTGCCTGCTTTGTGCTGCTTTCTTCTACATTTTCTATTTTCTTGAGAAAATGTTAGTTTTTAAAATATTCTCTGCTCTTAATATAACATTTGTCACTGTAAACTTCCTCTTAGAACTGTTGTTGTTGAATCCCGTATGGTTTTTAAGTTGTGTTTCCATTTTTGTTTGAAGATTATTTTTGATTTTTATTTTGATTTCTTCTTTAACCCATTGGTTCTTCAGGAGTGTTCTCTCTGATTTTCACATATTTGTGAATTTTCCAGTTTTCTTTCTGTTGTTGATTCTTAGTTTCACACCATTGCAGTCAGTAAAGATATATGGTATGGTTTGAATCTTCTTAAATTTGCTAAGAATTGTTTTGTGACATTATATGATTTATCCTGGAAAATTGTCCATGTGCACTTAGAAGAATGTGTATTCTGCTGCTGTGGGATGGAGTGTTCTGTATATGTCTGTTAGATTAATTTGTTATAAGTGTAGCTCAAGTATAATGTCTTCTTAATGATTTTCTGTCTGGATGATCTATTTATCATTGAAAGTGGGATATTGAGTTCCCTAGTGTTATTGTGTTGTTGTCATCTCCCTTCAGATCTATTAGTATTTGCTTAACATATTTAGGTGTTCTGATGTTTAATACATGTATATATACAATTGTTATATCCTTTTGGTGAATGACCCTTTCATCATTATATAATAACCTTTTCTTTTTCTTGTTACAATGTTTGACTTAAAGTCAAATTTTTTTTTTCTGATACAAGTATAGCTACCCCTGCTTCTTTTTGCATGGAATGTTTTCCCACCCCTTTACTTCGAGCCTATGTATATTTAAAGCTGAAGTGAGTCTATTGTATGCAGCATATAGTTATGTCTTAAAACAATTGAATCTAGCCATTGTATGCCTTTTGATTGGAGTATTTAGTCCATTTACATTTGGAGTAATTTTTGATAGGTAAGAACTTATTGATGCCATTTCATTCATTGTTTTCTAGATATTTTGTAATTCCCTTGTTTCTTTTTTTTCCTTTCACCAATTTCTTTTGTGAATGGATGATAGCACATAGTGCTATGCCTTGCTTCCCTCTCTTTTGCATATCTACTGTAGGCTTTTGCTCTGTGGTTACCATAAGACTTACATAAAACACACTGTAGTTATAAGAGTCTATTTTACACTGATAACAACTTAACTGATTGCATACAAAATTACCCTTTTACTCCCCTCACTTTCATGTTTTTGATGTCTTCATGTACCTCTTTTTTATATTGTATGTTCATTAACAAATTATTGTACCCATAGCTGTCTTTAAAAAGGACTTTCAGCCTTGGAAAGAATTTTCTTCCTTCAGCCTTTCTACTAGTGTTATGTGTTTAATATTCCACAATGTTACAGAATTAGAGTGTTCTGAAGTTGACTGTATACTTAAATTTATCAGTTTGTTGTATATTTTTATATGTTTTTATGTTACTAATATGGGTCCTTTAATTTTAGCTTGAAGAACTCTTCAGTATTTCTTATATATCAGGACTAATGGGGATGAACTATTATCAACTTTTCTTTGCCTGAGATTCTCTCTCACCTGAAGGTCTGAACAACTTTGTGGGATTAGAATATTCTTGGTTGATATTTTTTTCCTCTCAGCACTTAGAATATATTACTTCACTCTTTCCTGGCCTGTGAAGTTAATGCTGAGAATTTATTTCACAGCCTTATGGGGATTCCCTTATTAGTTACCAACTTCTTTTGTTGTTTTTAAGATACTTTTTTGTCCTTTATTTTTGACAGTTTAATGATAATGTGTCTTGGAGTAGATCTGTTAAGAGATATCCAAATATATCCAACAATTGAAAAGTTCTCAGCCATTAAATCGTTTTTAAGGAAATATATCTTGTATTTTATCCATTATCATTTAACTCCCTTATGCTCCCTTCCCCCTGCAGTCACCACACTGTTGTCCATGTGCGTGAGTGCTTTTTCCTTTTTGCTCAGTGCCTCCACCCCCATACTCTCCTCTACCACTAGCTGTCATCCTACTCACTCTCTATGAGTCTGTCTCTATTCTGTGTGTTAGTTCAGTCTGCTCATTAGACTCCACATATGAGTAAAAACATATAGTATTTGTCTTTCTCTGACTGGCTTATTTCACTTACCTTAAAGTTATCTAGGTCCATCCATGCTATTGCAAAGGGTAAAATTTTCTTCTTTTTGTGTCCAAGTAGTATTCCATTGTGTAAATGTCCCATAGTTGTTTTATCCACTCATCTACTGATGGACACTTGGGCTGCTTCCATATCTTGGTGATTGTAAATAACACTGAAATGAACATATGGTTGCTGATGTTCTTCTGAATTAGAGTTTTGGGTTTCTTTGGATATATTCCCAGAAATGGGATCACTGGATCAAAAGGCAGATTCATTTTTAATTTTTTGAGGAATCACCATACTGCTTTCCATGGTGGCTGCACCCATCTGAATTCTCACCAACAGTGCATTAGGGTTGCCTTTTCTCCACATCTTCATCAGCATTTATTATTTGTTGATTTATTGATGATAGGCATTCTGACAGGTGTGAGGTGATATCTCATTAGGGTTTTAATTTGCAGTTCTCTGAGATTACTGATGTTGAGCATCTTTTCATATGTCTATTGCCCATCTGTATGTCCTCTTTGGAGAAGTATCTATTCAGGTCCTTTGCCCATTTTTTAATTGGATTGTTTGTTTTTATGGTGTTGAGTTTTGTAAGTTCTTTATAAATTTTGGATATTAACCCATTATCAGACATATGGACAAAAGTGTTCTTCCATTCTTTGGGTTGTCCATTTATTTTGTTCATGGTCTCCTTTGCTGTGCAAAAACTTTTTAGTTTGATGTAGTCCCAATTTGTTAATTTTTTTTGTTTTGTTTCCTTTGCCTGGGGAGATATATCAGATATAATTGCTATGAGCAATGTCCAAGATTTTGCTGCCTATGTTTTCTTCCATGACTTTTATGGTTTTGAGTTTAATATTTAAGTCTTTAATCCATTTTGAATGTATTCTCATGTATGATATAAGAAGGTAGTATAGTTTCATTTTTCTGCACATATTTGTCCAATTTTTCCAACACCATTCATTGAATAAACTATTTTAGCCCATAGTATGTACTTACTTCCTCTGCCAAATATGAATTGATTATAAAGGTGTGGGTTCATTTCTGGGCTCTCTTTCTGTTCCATTGATCTATGTGTCTGTTTTTATGGCAGTACAAGGCTGTCATGATTACTGTGGCTTCGTAGTATAGTTTCATATTAGGTAGCATGATTCCTCCAATTTTGTTCTTCTTTCTCAGGATCACTGTTGCTATATGGGGTGTTTCTTCATTCCATGTATTTTGAAATATTTGTTCTAGTAATCTGTTAAATATGACATTGGAATCAACAGAAATTGCATAGAGTCTATAGATTGATGTGGGTAGCATGGGCATAGTAATGATGTTGTCTTCCTATCCATGAACACAGCATGTACTTATTTGTATCTTCTTCAACTTCTTTCTTCAGTGTCTTATAATTTTCCAAGTACAGGTACTTTACATTCTTGGTTAGGTTTATTCCTAGGCATTTTATTCTTTTCAAACAATTGTTAATTGGATTGTTTTTTCTTAATTTCTTTTTCTGTTAGTTCATTATTGGCTTATAAAAATGCAACTGATTTCTGAATATTAATTTTGTATCCTTCTACTTTACTGAATACATTTATCAATTCTAATAGTTTATTGGTGGAATCTTTGGGGTTCTCTATGTACAGTATCATGTCCTCTGCAAATAAAGACAATTTTGCTTCTTCATTTCCAGTGTGGATGCCTTTTATTTCTCCTTCTTGTCTGATTGCTGTGGCTAGGACTTCCAGCACTATGTTGAATAAGACAGGTGAAAATGGACATCCCTGTCTTACTCCTGGTCTTAAGGGGACTGCTTGTAGTTTACAACAATTGAGTATGAGACTGTCAGTGGGTTTGTCATATATGGCCTTTATCATGTTTATATATTTTCCCTCTGTTCCTACTTTTCAGAGACTTTCTATCATAAATGAGTACTGGATTTTATCAAAAGATTTTTCTGCATCTATTGATATGATCATGTGGATTTTATCCTTCATTTTATTTTATACAGTGAATCACATTTATTGATTTGTAAATGTTGTACCAACCTTGCATTCCTAGAATAAATCCCACTTGATCATGGTGTATGATCTTGTTGATGTATTGCTCTGTTCAGTTTGCTAATATATTATTGAGGATTTTAGGATCTATGATCATCACGGATATTGGCCTGTAATTTTTCTTTCCTTATAGTGTCTCTATCTGGTTTTTGAATTAGGGTAATGCTGACCTAGTAAAATGAGCTTGGGAGACTTCCCTCCTCTTGATTTTTTTGAAATAGTTTGAGAAGGAAAAGCATTAGCTTTTTTCAGAATGTTTGGTAAAATTCACTTGTGAAGCCATTTGGTCCAGGGCTTTTGTTTCTTGGGTTTTTTTTTTTTTTTTTTTTTTTTTTGGTTACTGCTTCAATTTCAATAGGTATAGTCTGTCTATTTAAATTTTCTGATTCTTCCTAACTTAGTTTTGGAGGATTGCATGTTTCTAGCAATTTACCCATTTTGTCCAGGTTGTCCAATTTGTTGGCATATAGATGTTCATAATATTGTCTTACAATCCTTTGTATGTCTTCGGTGTCAGTTGTTATTTCTCCTCCTTCATTTCTGATTTTACTTATTAGAATCCTCTTTCTTTTTTTTTTTCTTTTTCATGATGAGTCTGGTTAAAGATTTTTCAAGATTTTTCAATCTTGTTTCTTTTTTCAAAGAAACCGCTCTTGGATTCATCAATCTTTCATATCTTTCTTTTAGATTCTATTTCATTTATTTCTGCTCTTATCTTTATTATTTCCTTCCTTCTACTTACTTTGGGCTTTATCTGGACTTTGATCTTTTTCAAGTTCCTTTAAGTGTAAAGTTAGATTGTTTTATTTTGAGATAAGCCTGTAATGCTGTGCATTTCTCTCAGGATTGCTTTCCTTGTGTCCTACAGACTTTGTGTTGTGTTCTCATTTTCATTTGTTTCATGGAATCTTTTGACTTCTGCCTTGATCATTGTTCACCCACTCATTGTTTAGTAACATGTTATTTAGCTTCCATGTCTTTGTGTGTTTTTCAATGTTCTTGTGATTGTTTTCTAGTTTCATAGCATTGTGGTCAGGGAAAATTATTGATATAATTTCAGTCTTCTTAAATTTATTGAGATTTGTTTTGTGTCCTAACATGCGGTCTATCCTAGAAAGTGTTTCACATGCACTTGGAAAGTGTGTATATTCTGCTCTTTTAGGATGAAATGCTCTGAAGATATCAATTTAATCCATTTGGTCTAGTGTGTCATGTAAGGCCGCTGTCTCCTTGTTGATTTTCTGTCTGAAAGATCTATTCACTGAAGTCAGTGAGGAGTTAAAATCCCTGACTATGACTATTTCTGTCAGTCTCTCCTTTTATGTCCATCAAGAATTGCTTCACATATTTATGTGCTCCTGTGTTGGGTGCATACATGTTTACTAGAATTATGGCCTCTTTTGGGATTGTTTCTTTAATCTTTTTGTAGTGTCTTTCTTTGTCTCTTATTATAGCCTTGGTTTTAAAGTCTATTTTGTCAAATATAAGTATTGTTACCCCAGCTTTTTTCCCCTTTCCATTTGCAAAGAATATCATTTGCTACACCTTTACTTTTAGTCTGTGTTTATCTTCCAGCCTGAGGGGGGTCTCTTGGAGACAGCCTATATATGGGTCTTGTTTTCTGATCATTCAGCTACCCTTGTCTTTACCCAGAAAGGTTATTATTTAAAATTGAAGTAGAAATAAGGAACTTTCCAATTAAGAAAAACCTAAAGGATTTTGTCAATACCAAACAAATGCTGCAACCAATGTAAAAAAGCTTGCTTTAAAAAGTGGAAGAAGAAAAAGAAATACAAAGGAAAATGATTTAAAAAATAAAATGGGAATCATTATAAATCTATTAATAATCACCTTAAATGTAAATGGCTTAAAGCCTCAGCCATTATATTTTTAAGAAGCTCTCTGTCCCCTTCTCCCTCTCTTCTCCTTCTAGCACTGTAATAATTAGAAAAAATATTTTCTTTTAATGGTCCTCTAGATTATGTAAGCTTTCTTTACTCTTTTTTATTTTTTCTCTCTGTTTCCTGACTGGATAATTTCAAATTTCCTGTCCTATAACTCACAGATGCGTTTGTGTATTTGATCCATTCTGCTGTAAATGCTCTTTTGCATTTTTATTTTCAAACCTTGTATTCTTTTTTTAAAATTTTTATTGTTATTCAATTACAGTTGTATGCATTTTCTCCCCTTCCCTCCACCCCACCCCAGCTGAACCCACCTCCCTCCCCCACCTCCACCCTCCCCCTTGGTTTTGTCCATGTGTCCTTTATAGTAGTTCCTGTAATCCCCTCTTCCCACTGTCCATAATTTCTGCATTTTTTAATGATTTCTATTTCTTTTTTAAACTTCTCATTTCTCTCATGCATTATTTTTCTGAGTTCACTGAATTGTCCTTCTGTTGTAGCTCATTGAGATTCCTTAAAACAGGTATTTTGAATTCTCTATCAGATTAACTGCAGATCTGCATATCTTGGGGGCCAGTTACTGGAAGACTTTTGTGAATTTTTGGTGGTGTCATGTTTTCTTAATTTCTTATGTTCTTTGAAGTCGTGCATTGCTCCCTTCACATTTGCAGTAACATTCATCTCTTGTAGTCTTTACTGACTGACTTTAGAAAAGAAATGCTTTCTGATAGCCCTACCAGGGATTCTGACCTGCTAGAAGCTTTCAGACCTTCTATGGAGGTACCTGCCCCATGCTTCTTGCTCCCTCTTGTGGCAGAATTCTTAAGATTATATCCCTTTTCTCGATCCTGCAGTGCATTGGGCGTGGTGCTGAAAGCCTCTCTTTTGCTTTCCAAATGGCAGAGGCAGAGGTAAAGCCTAAGTTTGTAATCTCTCCCTGACCCACACATTTGGGCTGGCTTTCTGTCTGTGATCACTAGCTGTCTGTCAAGACTTGCTCTCATTGCTGTTGGAAACTAGCACAAGGAGCTGGCCACAGGGTGAGCATGTGTATAGGTGAGGTATGTGGAGCTCTGAAGGTGCCCATTGGCTAGGTGGGGGTATTTGTGGACGAGGAATCCCTATTGGCAAGCTTCTCTATGGTGTCCACAGTATGGGTTAGTGGGATCTCCATTTCTTTAATTCCCTCCAAGAGTCCAACCTACTACACTCCTAGTCTCTTTCTGTCCCCTAGTTGTACAGATCATGACTCTATACTCTGGATGAGGCAAAAGTAAATGGCCATTTTGGTAGTGCCCTGCACAGCTGGGAAATCATTCACTCACTTACATTCTCCCCTCCACCCCCTGCGAGAGAAACCATGGGCTGAGAGGTTCTGTCTTGGCACCGAACTGTACTACCTCAAAAGAATAACGATGGAGAAAAAGTCAAACTATTTCTCTTACTAAATCCAATGTGTCTAAACTTGTAATTTTTTTTTTCCCAACAGTGTTCTGAAACTTCTCTGCTGGAAAGCTGTGCTTCCACAAAGAAGGCTCTTTCATCTGTGGGTGATGGTATAACACGGCATTCTCCAGGGGCTCCGGGACCATAGCTGACAGGGGCTGGAGCCAGTTCACAGGCTGATGCAGGGTCCACAGCTGGGACCAAGGTGTGTATGTCTAGTACCTGACACACAGGTGGGTGAGACTTCCCTCAGGTTCCTTGACACATGGTGCTATATCCCAAAGTTGCCACAGAGGTACTTTTGCCTGTGATGGATGCCAAATTGTTGTTCTTGGGAGGGAGATAAGAGGGGTGTTTTATTCAGACATGTTGATGGCATCACACCAGGGAGATATTTAATGCTGGATTTCAAGGAGAATTATAAAAAGATTATTTGAAGGTAATCAAAACTTCACTATGAAATGAACAATTATTTCATTAGTTAGCAATTAATCACAGTGGACACCTGTGAGTCACTGTTCCTTATAGATTATTCTTGTTTCCTTGTAGCTATATCCTGAATTGACTCTGGGAAATCTTCTTCCCGTCCAGTCCACCATGTGATTTATGTGGGATTGTATTCATCTTTAAACTTTGCTGAGGGCTCTTGAGGCTTAATCCAAACATACAAGCAGGTGATTGCTTCAGGGATACCGATCCCTGGATTCCCAGGATCCCAGGGATTACAAAGTTAGGCTTTACCTCTGCCTCTGCCATTTGGAAAGCAAAAGAGAGGCTGTCAGAACCAAGCCTAGCACTGCAGGATCGAGATGGTAGATTATATTGTTTTGGCAAGTATTCACACACTCACACCCACATACAAGTGTTCTTCCCCATCCCAGTGATGTCCGTCTTGGTCATGTGGCATGTTTTGGCTAATGCCAATGGAGTGTGAAGAGTGATGATATATGGTACAACCAAGCAATCCCTTTATTTTTTTTAAATATATGACATTTTAATATGATGGTATCTGAAACATACAAAGGCCTAAAGGCGTGGTGAATTCTCTATGTAACTTCATTATTACAAAGGTTAAGTGTTGAGTCAAAAGTCCAATTCTACAAACAAGGTCTTAAAAATCACATATCTACATATACATTACGACAAGTAAATCACCTCATGAGGCATCGCCATCATCCATGGCAGCATTGATGGCTTGCTTCCTCCTCTTAATCTTCTTCTGTGTTTAGGTTCATGATCATCACTCAGCCTCTTCAATGGCACTTCAATTAAGTCCTTCCCATCTGCAGACTCCACCGCCTACCCAGGGTTCCCCTCTCCCCCCACAGGCTCCCTTTTCTATGGTTGGATGTGCTTGAGTTCTCAAGACTTACAGTGACTTTTTCTGTGATCTTCAAAATCTCTGTCTAGATTTTCAACTTTTTATCTCTTTCACATTTGTATAATTTCTAATTCTTTGTTCTTTCAATCCTCACCTGAGTATATTTATTGATTTTAAGGACAGAGGAAGTGGTGGGGGGTCATTGGGGAGAGGGAAAGAGAGAGAGAAAGGTCAGTGTGAGAGGGAAGCATCGGTTGGTTGCCTTCTGCACACACCCTGACTGGAGACTGGACCCACAACCTAGGTACACGCCCTGACTGGAAGTTGAACCAGTGACCTTTTGGTACACAAGACAATGCTTCGGCTAACCCAGACACACTGGGCAGGGCATCAGTTTTAATTCTTAAAATAAATCCTTTATCCTATATAACTCATAGTAACTGTGTTTTTTTAAATTCTTATAGTCATTTTTGAGGATTAGAGAAAGAGTTATTGTAAATTTTGAGAAGTCAAATGCATCTAACCACAGAAGGGGGAGCTTGTGGGGAGGTCGTTTGCAATGTACCTTCACGACCAAACTTTTACCAGTCATCCTATAGCACAATTGGTTAAAAGCATAGCATTGAGGAAGAATAATTACGTGCAAAGCAACATAAATAAATAAATAAATAAACAAACTAGAGTATACTCAGCATTTCTCCATGTATCAATGTATCAATCACGGTACTTACTTTGATATTATTCAGAGAGTAATGGCCACTGTTTCACTTCTGCTTTGTGGGTATCAAACACAAATCCTCTTCGGGCAAATTCTAACATGAACTTTTATAGAGAAAGAGATTCTGAAAAACAGTTCTCAGCTTAACAAAGATAGATAGTACAAGGCACCGCAGTGGGATGTGCCCTATTGGGACTGCGTTTTCAATCTGGACACGAATGAAGAATACGTGGAGTGGAACTCACACCGTGGACGGAGCTTCAAGTAGCCAGCCCTTCTAGAGCATCAACAAAAAAAAAGCCTTTCAGGGAGTAATCCGCTGAGATGTTGAAGTTGTGTGTTGTTGTAGCACTCTTGACTAATGGTGAAACTGAAATTGGAAGTGGGAGGCTGACTAAACCAAAAGCTAAATATATATATATATATATATATATATATATATATATATATATATATATATAATTGTTTTTGTTTTTGAATAGGAAGGAGACAGAAATTTGGAGATTGATCTGTGTTTTTAATGTTTGAGATATTTAAGAAAATTCACAATGGATTATTGGGAAGACAAATAATGACATAATAAAGTTGAGGCTTTGAGTTAACACATTTTGAAAGAGAATGTTCCTAGTGTGAGCTAATTGTTATTATTAATTGCATTTAATAAGGTTCTATGAGAAAGACATGAACTCATAAAAGGATTAATCTTTTCTAAAAGAAAACATGAAAAAAAAAATAGAGAACTTCAGAGACTTACAGTTTGAGAAATAAAACTTATTTTTTAATATTTAAAAGGAAATATTGATAATTTATGTAAACCACAAAGTCTGATTAATGTTGACATTAAGACAGTCTCAGAGCAAAAAAAAAAAAATCATGGGGAAGCCATCCTAATGTTCACTAAGTCTTTTGATTAATGTGGCCTCCAGAAACGTTTTTGAGTTAGACAGGGTAGCTCAGTAAAAGAGAACAAGAATTGTCTCATGGAAGCCTGAATAAAGTAACTAATTAAGTTGTGAGGGAGAGGCATATTTTAAAAAGAATTGTAAGTATAGAGGAATATTAACAGAATCAGGCAGAGTAAGTCAATTACATTTTTTAAAGGATTTTATTTATTTATTTTTAGTGAGAGGGGAAGGGAGAGAGAAAGGGAGAGGAATATCAGTGTGAGACAAAAGCATAAACCAGACACTGAACCCTCACCCAGACAGGTGTCCTGACCTGGGATCGAACTGATGACCCTTCACTTTGTGGGACAACGCCCACACCAACTGAGCCACACCAGGGCTAAGTCAATTATATTTTAAGAGAACTGTATGGCCAAGAGCAGCATCGGCCTGGATTCAAACCTGTCACTGAGTGTTAAACTTTAAAGTTCAAGATAAAAATGACAATTCATTAGAATTGTAAGCAAAACAATTCTAAATGTGTATTAAATCTAATAACTGAGCTACAAAATACATGAATCCATACCAGACAGAACTAAGGGGATATAAAGAAAAATTTATAAATATAGTTGGAGAATTAATTAACACTTTCCATAATTGATTGAACAGTAAATGCAAAATTAATGTTGGAATAGAAGATCTGAACAATAAGTCCTATTAACCAGCTGGACTCAGCCCCAGCTGACGTTTAACTAACTCAAACAACAATGGCATAATGTGCTCTTTTTTTTTTTAGTTTACAGGGAACATTTACCAGGTAAAACATATACAAGACAATAAAATCAATCTGAATAAATTTCCAAATATTTTAAAATTAAATACAATTTTAAGTGATCCATGTGTCAAAGCAGAAATCATCAGAAATATTAGTATATTAAATCATTTCGAACTTAATAGGAAAATATGTTTGGGGGCAAATAATTCAGTGCTTAGAGGGAAATTAGTATATTTTAATGTCTTTATTGGAAAATAAAAATAATTTAAAATGAAAGGTATTTGTGTTTACTTTGGAAGTGAGAAAAAACAAACATGGGAAAATAAATGAATAAAGATAACAAAAATCAGTAAGATAGAAATCATGTAAACCATAGAAAGCATTTATAAAGTAAAAATTGGTTGTTGGGAGGTATTAATTATAGGAGACTGTTTCGTGTGGCATGGGCCCAGCTCCCACTCAGAAAGGCCAGTGGGAATGAGGTCCAGCACACAGGACCCATGCCCATGGACAGGTTCTCCCGTGGGGAATCAGGCCTGCATTGTACCTAGGCCGCTTTGAGACTTGCTTTTTGCTAAAACTCCCTCACCCTGAATTGAGGCAGCAAACGTTTACTGCATATCTTTAAAGTAACTTCCTAAAATCTATGCTAAACCTTCCGAGGAGGAGTGTAACCAGTTCAACCACTTTTGCCTTTACATTTGCAAATATCTTTCCTTTTTGATCTAATTAGCAACATCCTCTCCTTTGTTTTCTGTAAAAGGTAACCACCTAAAGTGAACCTGTGCATAGTAAATGAGGACCATCCTCAATGTAATGGGCCCAGAAAAGCAATAAAAGCCTGTCAAGGCAAGGGTTAAGGTGCTCTCCCCTCGAGAGAGTGGCCGTGCCATCCCTTTTCCTCCAGAGGACTCGGTAGTCCATGTGAATTTGTCCATTGCAGCCACATCCCATGGGCTGGGATCCGCATCAATTAATATTAACAAACCCATAACAAAACAAAGAAAAAAGATAACACAAATGAACAATATCAAGGAGAAAGAGGGACGATCACTACAACTCCCACAGGTATTTAAAGGGAAAGGGAACATAACGAACAACATTGTACTGGCAAATCTGATGTTAGATGAGATAGAATCAGTCTTCAAAGAATACTGCATAGGAAAACTGCTAAAGAAATAGAATACTGATATGTTCTCAAATTTATTGAAGGAACTGCAGTTTATTCAGTGGTCCCCATCGTTTTTGGCACCAGAGAGGAATGGGAGATTGGGTAGGGGGGTGGATAGTGGGGGCCAAGGTCGCAACTCAAGCTCGGGGTGGGGGAGACAGGAGGCGGAGCTCAGGTGAGGGGGACTGATACCTAACAGGCTGCTGACCAGCAGTGGTCTGTGCCCTGGGGGTTGGGGACCCCTGTATTGAAAATCTTCTTTCTACATAGAAAACTTTATTTCAGATATCTACTAGTTAATTTTATTAAACATTTAAATAAGAAATATGTCAGTATTACCTAAACTATTTCAGAACATAGAGAAATAGGGAATCATTTCCAACACATTAATATGGCCGATATACTCCTGAGACAAAATGATAAACGAATTAAACAACTATAGACATTATTCTTCAAGAGTATAGAATAAAAAATCCTTAGAAGATATTAGAAAATTAAATTCAATTACAGAAAAATAATAATATGGTCATTTTGACCATTTGACTCCATGAATGTAAGTTTGGTTCAACAGAAAAATTCAAACATTGGGTTTAGTTTACTGCTTTAACAGCTTAGAGGAGAAAACCCATATGATGATTTCATACACATGATACTAAATGCAATCTCTCAAAGACATACTTTCATACTACAATTAGGAGGAGATTTTCAGTTGTATGAAGGACATCTAAAAATGTCCTTCTACTAACATATATTTAACAGTGAAATAGTGGATATTTTGAACCAAACATTGAATCAAGAGAAGGCTATCTGCTATCACCACTTTCATTCCTCATTGTATTTAGTGTCCGAATCACTGCACAAAAGCAAGGTGAGGAAGAGACAGGAAGAGTGGAATAGATCAATTTAAACTCTCTCTCTATATAGGTGATACTATCTATGTAGATTAGCACACGGTGTCCATCAAATACTACGAGAATTAAGAAGTCAAATTAGCAAACCCACAGGATAGAGAGGCACCATTCAAAATATGTGTTTTTATAGACTGCAAATAAGAAATGGAAAATCGAATAAAAATATAGAAATATTTCCAGTAAAAATGTAAAGATATAAAATACATAAGTAAATTAATTTTTTCGGTTTTATTTTTATTATTTATGCTCTACAGTTGTTCCCACTTTTTCTCTGTTTCCCCACCTCCACCCAGCCCTACCTTCTCCCCTCCCTAAGTCAATCCCCATGTCCATGAGGATTGTGCATAAATGTTCTTGGGTTAATCCCTTCACCATCCCATCCCCACCCCCCCAACTCTTTTCTGGAAGCTGTCAGTCTGTGTTATGTATCTAAGCCTTTGTTACTATTTTGTTCATTGATTTATTGTGTTCATTAGATTCCAAATATAAGTGAGACCATTGTGATGTTTTTCTTGCACTAACTGGCTTAATTCACTTAGCATAATTTTCTCCAGGCCCATCCATGCTGTTACAAAATGTGAGTTTCTTCTTTTTTTATTGCTATGTAGTATTCTATTATATAAGTGTACCATAGCTTTTTTATCCACTCATCTAATGATGAGCACTTAGGCTATTTTCAATCTTGGCCTTTGTAAACAGCACTGCTCTAAACATAGGGGTGCTCATATTTTTTGTATTAGTGTTTCGGGATCCTTGGATTATATTCCCAGAAGTGGAATTGCTGGGTCAAAGGGGAGTTCCATTTTTAATTTTTTAAGGATATTCCATACTGTTTCCCACAGTGGCTGCACCAGTCTGCATTCCCACCAACAGTGCACTAGGGCTCCCTTTCCTCCACATCCTCGTCAACACTTGTTTGTTGATTTGATGGTAGCCATTCTGACAGGTGTAAAGTGATATCACATTGACATTTTAATTTGTGTTTCTTTGATGATTAGTGATGTTGAGCATTTTTCCATATGTGTAGGGCTCCTCTGTAGGTCCTCTTTGGAGGAGTGTCTATTCAGGCCTTTTGCCTATTTCTTAATTGGGTTGTTTGTCTTCCTGGTGTTGAGTTGTGCGAGTTCTTTGTATATGTTGGAGATTAAGCCCTTGCCAGATGTATCACTGGTGAAAGTATTCTCCCATACAGTGAGTGAGTTCCCTATTTGTCTTGCTGATGGTTTCATTAGCTGTTCAGAAGTTTTTTAATTTGATGTAGTTTCATTTGTTTATTTTCTGCTTTGTTTCTGGTGCCTTAGGAGATATATGAGCAAAAATATTTCTATACTGAATAGCTGAGATTTTACTACCTATGTTTTTTTCTAGGATTTTTACGGTTTTGTGACTTACATTTAAGTCCAGTTTGAGTTTATTTTTATGTATGGTATAAGCTGGTGGGATAGTTTCTTTCTTTCTTTCTTTTTTTTACATGTACCAGTCCAGTTCTCCCAAGAGCATTTATTGAAGAGACTGTCTATGATCAATTGTACCCTTTTGCCACTGTTGTCAAGTATCAGCTACTCATACAGGCTTGGGTTTATTCCTGGGCTCTCTGTTCTGTTTGCTTGATCTGCATGTCTGTTCTAGAATTAACTTTATTAAAATGGTCATTCTATCCAAAGTGATCTATACATTCAGTGCACTTACTATTAACATACCAATGGCATACTTCAAAGAACTAGAACAAATATTCCAGAAATTTATATGGAACCAAAGACCTGCAATAGCCTCAACGATTTTGCAAAAGAAGATCAAAGCTCGAGGTATCAAAACTCCTGATATCAAACTCTACTATAAGACCACTGTAATAAAATTTATAGGTTTTGATTAAACAAAATTCATGCAGAACTTGTAAACTGAAAACTACTAAGCATTGCTAAGAGCAATGAAAGATATATAAATAAATAAAGTGATATATCGAATTCATAGTTTGTAAAAAAACATTATCATGATGGCCAATCTCTTTAAGTCCAACTGAAGAAATAAGGTAATAAAAATAAAATATCCAGCAGAACATTTTTTACCATTTTGTAGAAAAAAGAAGATAACTTCCTGACTCTTGATTTGCTTTATAAAATCCATAAACATTAATGCAGGAAAAGAGATATTCCAAAAATAGACCTACACATATATTATTAATTGATTTTCTACAAAATTACTAGTTCTTTGTGAGAAATTATAACTTTCAGCAAGTGGTGCTGAGGTATCAGATATGTGTATTAAAAAAATAAATATCAACCTACTGCTTTATACAGAATACTTTCACTTTAACAGAACACAGTATAAAAGCAAGTAAAACAAAAGCAAGTACAAAATGTTTCTACAAAAAAAACATAGCTCAGATTCTTTATAATCTTGGAGTAAGCAGATTTCTTAGGTCACATAAAACACAAAACATTTAAAAAATGACAAATTGAGTTTTGGCAACATTAAACACATTTATTCTTCAAAAACCATTCTATTTATGTTTTAGCATTCTATTTATATTACTTATAATATATTTATATTTTATATGTATACATATTTTAAGAGACAAAACTTAAAACAGCACAAATTTTAATGAACAGAGGAATCGAAAAACGAATTGTGTTACGTTCATGGAAAGCGATGCTGACCAATGCTACGGTGCTGAACAACTGACACAACACAGAGGAATGCAACAGCATGGACGGGATCTCTCAGACACGCGCGAGGCTACCGGCCAGACACAAAGAGTACACGCTGTATGATGAAGTTTGGCACAATTTTTCTGTAATGATTGTAAGTATCTTAGGTTTTCTGCACCATATGGTCTCTATCCCAACTTCTTAGCTCTACCACTGTAGCATGAAATCAGTGATAGATAAGATTTAAATCACTGAGTGTAGCTGCGTTCTAATAAAGCTTTGTTTTTAAAAATAGCTGTGAAGCTGGATTTAGCCCAGGAGCCACAGTTTACCAACCTCTGCCGTACGATTTGATATAGCCGAAGTTCTAGAACAGGTAAAACTAATCCGAAGTGACAGCACACAAAATAGGGGTAGCCTAAGGTTCGGGTAAGGGAGCACATTGATTGCAAAGGATCAGGAGAGAATCTTCTGGTGTGAAGTAGCTGCTTTAAGTCTTGATTGGAGGGGGTGGTCACGCAGAATATGTATTTGTCAAAGATTATTAACTTATTTCATGTAGAAAGAAGAGCATGTGCGGGGTGGGGTAGGGGGAAGACAAGAAAAAACATGCAGTGCAGGCAATCTCAAGAAACTTTGCATTACTAGAGCTCCAAATAGAAGACATAGAAAGTCAGGGTCTAAGTTTAGAAAGATTTCGGGCCTGGTTGTGCTGGGAGACTTTGATAGTGAATGTATATATTATGTACCATATTAGTGTATACGAACCATGTTATATATTATATTAGTGTCCATTTTTAGTAGATTAGTTTTAATTTCAAACTTCTGCTGGATATTAAATTAGCATTCAATGTTAGTTTCTAGAAGACCCAAGATAATTAATGGCAAATATCTCCACGTTTCCAAGCAAGGAAAGAGTAACTCAACAGGGCTTGCTCAGGGGGGTGATTTAAACATGCCCTGTAATTCTCTGTCCCTTATCTACATTAAGTATATTGAAATGTAGGCGTAGAAGTGACCAAATTTGGGGGAAGGATTTTGTTGGAAAGAGTTGCTAGGATGCTGTTGACCCAACCCTTTCTTGAATAGGCTGTTTTCTCCTCACTTAAACCTAGAGGGACTTCGAGGAGACAGGTTGAAGAACTGTACCTATGTCTCCAATAATTGTGGGCTGCCAAGGAGACAGTTCTCTACCCACACCCGAGAAAGCCCAGAGGCAAAAGAGGCTGTGGCTGGATACTCGCTCTGATGATTGAGCAGTGAGACATCGTAGCTTAGGGAATACTTTGTATTCTCAGTTGTTCCAGGCCAAGGATGATCCTTTGTTTCTAGGTTTTAAAAAAATGAAAGATCTGGTGGAAGAGGAATGAAGTGTCCCAAAAAATAGTCTCCTTATAGAATTGCTTAACAAAGGGCATTTGCCCACAGGAGTCAGAGCCTGGGCAGAGGCAACTGCTGGTGAGTCCCCAGCAATAGGAGTGCTCTGAAGAACCAATTAAAGAACAATTGTTTTGCACTGACAAGCCTAGAGGAAACCAATACCAACTTACATTTGTGCCGGTCAAGAGCGATTTTCCTGTTCCTCTTTTTCTTCCCTTGCTTCAATTCTGAAGGAACTAGGCACAACCCGTGGAGTGGGTAAGCGAAACTGGAAGCAGAACAGATTAAAAAAAAAAAAAAGAGGAAACCCACCATATCCCCTCCCCTCCCCTCCCCTCCCCTCCCCTCCCCTTCTTTTACTCTCTTTCTTTGGAGGTATTGACTTTATTTTTATTTTTATAAAATGATTTTATTAGGAAAGTACAAGTTATGAACAAAAATAAATACTCTCTTTCTCATTTCTAGCCCAGCAAAATGTACACTGATATCCAACTGGTCTAACATGCAATTTTCCTCACTCTCTTTTTAACTTTATTCTTATTGTCGACACTCTTACAGACATCCCCACTGTGGCATCTGCCTGAAAGCAGGCCCAATTAAAAAATTCAAGACATTAATTCAAAAATTAGAGATTGTAGACAATTTTTTTCTTGTTGAATATACTGATTTCTGAACCTCTTCCAAAAACTTTGAATGAGGGGAAAGATAAATTTGCTAAGTGTTAGTGTGAGAAAACTTTATTGGTGTAACTATTTTAACTGTAAGCATGATTAAACAATGTTCCTTAGGCTTCTACATTATTTGGGTGATAGCAGACCCGGCGGAGTACTACAGAAATGTAATCACTGACGTCCCATTTCTCCTTTTATATGGATAACAAACTTCTGATTAAATGGAGTAAATGTGGTAAAGCTCTGTATATAAAAATTATTGTAACTAACCCTGCCCCATTAGGAAAGCAGGAATATCATTTTAGTGACATCTGCATATTTTGAGATCTCATCTCTGAGTTTTGAGGACTACCTGGGGAAACCAACGTAATGGTAACAATTAGCTCTTTTCCATCTTTTTCTTTTTTTTTTTGTGGAGCGTAAGATATCTGATCTCAAAATACTGCAAAAATGACTTTGAATTGTCAACAGGAAGAATTTCCTTACTAATGAAAGGATAATTCTCTTCAGGAGTTTCTGATTATCTCTGCTCCTTTTAAAGGAACAACAATAAAATAATTAAAAATTAAATAAATAAGTAAATAAATAAATTCCTAAAAAAAGGAGCTTGAAAATATAGTATTTGGGGGCACAGACTTTCCCTGACTAATTTTATTGGGACTCCCATAAGCCAAACAATTAGATCGGAGCAGGAGGATAAATGTTTTCATATATACCTTCACAATTTGGGGATATTTGGTAATTGGCTCTCCTTTTTCAGATCACCCCTTTAATAAAGCTTGGATAGTTACAGGATAGGAAATTTCAAAAATACATAAAAGCTGCCTCTTTCTAACCTAGTCTGGAATGATTTAAAATATTTCCTTTGATATGATTCCCAAATTCTATATAAAAGTAAAGTAACAATATAGAAATAAAACATGGTGTGGCATGTCTAGAACTTTTATAACTAGCTTGACTTTGAAACTGAGTTGAAATGAGTAAGAGATCAAAGCTTTAATGACTTTGGTTTTTCTATTAATCTTTTTTTCTTTTGGAAATGTTGGTGTTCTATGGGGAAAGTAAAACAATCTACACTTCAAAACAAAATCATATTTAGGCAAATATGTAGTGTTGGTCTATAGTGGTGATTCAAAGGTACTATGAGATAGAATTTTTTTTCATTTTAATTTTTATTGCATTTGTCAAAATAGTTTAGAAACAGCTAGCCATGTGCTGGGAAAAAATAACAGAAGTGCAGCAATTCTGAATATAATAATCGTAAAGCATATTTCTAAATAAAAGTTTATCAAAGGATATTTTCAGCTGAATATGATGAACCTTTAGAGAGGTATGATGACATTATGGTAGAGCAAAAACTTATCAAATACCTTTCTTTCTTGGGATATAATTTTTTTTCTTTTTTAACCCAGCAGATTGTGTGTCTGGGAGGGGTTACTGGCAATGGGTAACCCCAAAGGAAGTGAAATAAAAAATTCAAATGGGTTTGGCTTTGGAAAACATCTTGAGTTGGATTTTGATAAAACTTATTTTCCTGTATGTCTTTTCTGGGGGGTAGTTTCTAGTAAGATTGCATTGTTCGCGCATGTGCAAACTGAAATAATTATCCATGGAGTGGTTAAATTATAATTCTTGAATAGGCCTCCTCTCTCATGAAGCTACTCTCTGAGGTCTTCAGCTAAAATCAAGTACTTCTGTTACTTTAGTTACTTCTGTTACAGCTTTCGGCTGTACCAGCGGCTGTCAAACTTGAGCATGCATCAGAATCACCTGGACGGCTTGTTAAAACCCGAAATGTGAGTTCTACTTCAGGAGTAACTAATTTAGTGGATGAGGGGTGGAGCCCAATGATTGGGTAGCCAGCAGTTACCAGGTGATGCTGGTAGAGTAGCTTGAGAGTCAATAGCTTACATATCTCATTTCACTTCCTGTGTCTCTTATCTCCTCCCTTCAAACCTGAGGGTACCTGCTTCTGAACTGGTAGTATAGAGTTTCATGTGTTCATCTCCAGGACCAACGGAAACCTAAGCAGGTAGCATAAGCAATGGAATCCAGTCCTCAGGAAGTCAACACCAGTCCACCGCACTTTTAAATTTTGCTGAAATCCTGCTCCAGTTCTGAAGGTAACTTTACAATTTTTAATTCCTTTCGAATGTACCAATTTTCTTACACTCTTCTTAGTGTCTTTTGTTTTCTTCCAAGTAATAATCTACTAGTACATCTCCTGTCACTATTCTTTTTCTAAAGGGTTTTATAGATTTTGCCCAGATGAATTTTATTTGTTAAAGATTTTATTTATTTATTATTTCCAGAGAGAGGGGAACGGAGGGAGAAAGAGAGGGAAAGAAACAGCAATGTGTGGTTGCCTCTCCTGTGCCCCCCACTGGGGACCAGGCCTGAAACCCAGGCATGGGCCCTGACTGGGAATTGAAGCAGCGACCCTTGGGTTCGCAGGCTGGCACTCAGTCCTCTGAACCACACCAGCCAGGGCCCCAAATGCATTTTACAAAACACTGATTTGCCTTCACTACTCCTTCCTGAGGGATAAAATAACATATATGAATGTTTTAAAGTTTTTAATGTATTGATACGATATTAATGTTGTTGTCATGCTTAACATCCTACAGTTGTCCCCAGTGCCTCAAAATACACCAGGCTATTGACCTATAAGATAGGAAGCTAATATTTTTTTCTCCAGAGTGTATTCCATCCTTGTATATCGACATCTTGTTGTTCAGATTCTCTCCACCACCCTTGCATCCATACAAATGAATTTAGATTATTGACTTGTTCTCAATAGAACTAAGGTTTGGAGATCTTGGTGAAAAACAAACCTCCATATCCTGAATATAAAATTTAAGTCTCACTCTATTTTGCCTTTTACCTCTCAGATTCTCCCCTTCTACTCTGTAGAGAGCCTGGGTTTGTGTTCTGCGCTGGACACACTTCTAAATCATAGTATACTGCATTTCTGCTGCATGAAGTTCATGTTTGAATTTCATTCCTTAATTTGCCTAAGTTCCACTCTTCCTTTAACTACTGACCAATCTTCTACCCTGTAGGCCGTGTGGAGTTTTACCTGAGCTTCCCAAACTCCTAAAATGTCTCTCTCCACAGCTTTGCTTTGGTATTCTTCTGCAGCCATTCTGGAATAGCATCTCTCTGTGCTTTGCATCCAGCAGAGTGAAACTTTGCACCCTCCACAAGTGATAGCTTCTGGGATTTCTGTTATAGTTGATGTGCCTTTATAAATAATCTTTGGTAATAACTGAAAAAATTCTAAGACAATAAAGCACTAATGACTCACTATCCTGTTGAAACACAGAAGTAGAACCAAAAGTTTGGGCTTTTGTATTTAGAGTTAGTTCTCAGTTGGTGTTGTAGTAATTTTGAAATGAAAAAAGACCGAAAGAATAGCCTGTGCTAATATTCTTCTACTGTCTTAGGGGAATGGGTTTATATTAACGTGGTTTGACAACCTTGATATGCGTAGATCAAGCTGGTGAGAGCTGAAACTGGCATGATGTCTCACCATAACCTTCCTTGTGATTTTCTCAGACTAATACAGGAGTTATAGCTTATAGATATATTGTTTGCAATTTCTTGAAAAACAATGAAGAGTTTTACTTGAGGTTGCCTTATGTTTTTTTTCTTTCTTTTTTACCCATCACTTCTGACTGGGGAGCTGAAAATTATTTTATTTAAATATGTGTCATTTTTAGTGTTTATATTCTTAAATATTTATATATCATTAGAATGCTAAAAACTAATACATTTAGTTAATTTAAACATGAGTACATTTGAAGATCTTAATGAATGTGCTTTTCCTTTTGAATTTCACCTTTTTTTTTCCAAAGTAAGGTTGACCCTTTTTATTTTTCATTAGTGTTCTCACTATAAAATTTCTCTACTGGTTTTGTTAATTGTAAGAATTAGGTGGTTGTGTAAACATGGATTATTGTTTTACTACCTTTACCTCAATAAAATGTAATGAGAAATGAGAGGAGAAGTAACTGAAAGGAAAAGTGGGCAATGCTATTAACACAGTACATCTTGGGAGGCATCCATACTGGCAAGTGGTTTAACTAGTTTGACTTGACCACTCAAATTAGTTGATCAAAGAAAGAAGCAAATTATATCAAGAGTTTGTTTGAGTAGTTTTTCTTGGTAGTAAAACACAACTTCAAAACTACAAAATAGCTCAACCTCTACACATGTAGCACACTCAGGGACCCGTGACACTGGTGGCAGCTTACTGCATTTACAGATTTCATTTTGTATGTCAAGGGAATGAAAATCAATAGTTTTGTTCTCTCTGCCTTTCTCTCTCACTTCCTCTCTCCTTTTCTGCCCCTTCCTCCTCTTTTCTAAGGAATTCCCTAAGTCCTCCTCAAGCTGTCCTGGTGTTTTCTACGTTGCTCCCATATGTCCTTTATGTATGCGTTTCCTTTCTGTACTTGTGAAACAAAGTATAGGATGGGGAAAACTAGAGGCAAACTCTGGAGAAGTGTAGGGAAGGGGAGAACAAAGGGATGCAGGGCTATGAGGCCCGTGTTTAGAAAATTAGCGGAGAATTCTGGGCTCTGACTGTGTCACATTCAAATTCTCTGAACGTCAGTTTTCTCATCTATGGCTTATATGCATTAATGCATGTAAACTGTTTAGCACATTCCCTTGGCACATGGTTTACCTTTGTGACTTTGCTGAATTATCATTTGTTAAGTAAAGCCCTGGAATATTCGATGGCGAGCCTCAGTTTAACAAAAGATCACGAGGGAATGGAAATGGTTTCTTACTCACAAGTCTTGGAGGACGTACATGGCATGCCTTGGGGGCCATGTGGTTGAGGTCAAGGCAGGGTGCAAGCAGAATCGAGGCAGGACCTGGTGCACGTGGCTTTATTGGGGTCTGTGGGTGGAGGGCTTTGGAGTTCCTGGGCTAAGGCTGAATTGGTCAATTCAAACCAGAGGAGTGGGATTTTGGTAATCTTCTTGGGGACCTTATCTAAGGTACACACAAAAGGAAGGCCCTTGGAGATGGTGGAACTTTTTATCACAAGGGAGCTTGGGGGAGTCACAGAATTACATTTATTTGTAGCCCTATAGGCAGCTCTCCAGGAGGGGCTAGAGCCCGGCCCAGGCTCCTGCGGGCTGCTTGGCCACACAGAACAGAGCCGAGGCAGCAATGTTATAGAGTAGTTTAGCTAACTCCTCAACATTTACTTTCATTATATTTAATATTGTATCATCAAGTTAAAATAAGGTGCATAATAAATGTGACAAGATTATTTTAAATGATACTTCTCATATTTACTTTGGTATTAATATATATTGTATATATTTTTTGCATTACAGACATACTAATAGCTTACACCCTGAGGGCAGTTCTAGTAGATGCTGTAAACTTACACAATTTAGTAACTGTTCTGATTCTTATTTCACTAATTTATAGGCTAGAGATCTTTTATCATGAACATAGCATGGTTTTATTCTGTTTATTTTATATAGAGAATAGTTAGTGCTTAGCACAGTGCTGAATAATCAGTAGTTGTAAGTGATCAATAATTATTGGTCATTATAACCATAAGGCTATTTTATTAAACAAATATTTATTGAAAGTTTATTGGCAAGACAGAACTGTTGTCCAAAGACAGATGTAGTCTTTATCCTCAGTGAACAGATGTAGTCTTTATCCTCAATGAACAGATGTAGTCTTTATCCTCAGTGAGCTCACAATCTAGTGGATGTGTGGACGTGCGGGGTTTATGGGTGGAGGTATGTGTGTAGTGATTGGTGTGCAGTGATCGGTGTGCAGGTGGGTGTAGATGTGTGTGTGTGTATAAAAAGCTGCCATAGGTTGTGACAAGTGCTATACATAGTAAAGGCACCTGTCAGAGCTGAGGTCTCATGGATGGAAATGTTAATTCTGCTTGTTTTGGAAATAAGTGGGGGAGGTTTCCAGAGTAAATGAACTTGGAATTTTGAAGTGTAAGTAATGAACAATTTAAGTTGGAGCCATAGTATGTGCAAAGCACGGAAAGAGAACAACACACTAGAGTTAAAGAAATGCAAGGGCTTTAGGTTGGCTGCGGCATCAGTGACAATTAGCGCAAGTTGGGAAGTGAGGCTGGAGATACAAGGTGAGGCCAGCTCATGGAAAATCTCTTAAGGCACACGAGAATTTATATATTTTATCCTGTAGGAGATGAGGTATAATGAGAAGTATTTAAAAACTTCTATTAAGTTTTATACTGAAGTGTTCTTAAAGGAGTTTCAGAATTATGTTAGAATTTCTCATGATGATGATTATAACAACTGCCACAACAGCTACAGTTGTTGGAAGTCCACATATTCAATCTGAAACTTTATGGCACACATTCAAAATAAGCGTTATTTTTTTCTTGAAACTGAGGCTCAGATAAGTTGAAGATCCAAAGTAATACAAGTAAGTAAGTGAAAGAGTTACAATACATGCTCACATTGTACTTTCCACTTTCTATTTTCATCATTCTGTGTTGTACTCTTCCCAAGAATAGTCTGTCTGCACTTAGTAAAATAGAAAATATTGGGTTGGCCAAAAAAGTTTTTTTTTCCTTATGACTCTACTAGCACTTAGTTTTCTTTAGCATCTTTTGAAACAATTTTGTTAGATTTTATCATGACAGCTGTCATATCAGTGTGCATTTAAAAATTATCAAAATTGGTGGATTTTTGTGTAGCCATTTTAATATTGAAGATGAAAGAAAATATGCAATATTTTCAGCATATTATGTTTTATCATTGCAAGAAAGGTAAAAACACAACAGAAACACCAAAAAAAAAAAGATGATTTGTGCAGTGTACGGAGAAAATGCTGTGACTGATCAGACATGTCAGAAGTGGTTTGCAGTTTCATGCTGGAGATTTCTCATTGGACGATGCTCCATGGTTGGGTAGACCAGTTGAGGTTGATAGCGATCAAACTGAGACATTACTTGAGAAAAATCGATGTTATACAGTGAGGGAGATAGCCGACATATTCAACTCAAAATATCTGAATCAATAAAGCTATTGGTGAAAATGAAAGTGTGTCTTTTATTTTATGAAAAAAACTAAATGGATCCCTTGGCCAACCCATTACTTCCTGGCACAATCAGTACAGCAACCAAAGACATGGGGCAAGGAGGGTGGTGTGGAGCCATATGAAGAATCACCCCAGAGTTGAGGAGCCCTGTGGAGACAGGAGACAGCAGGCTTTAAGGAAAAGGGACATGGGGCCTGGTGCAGCTGCTGCAGAGGTGGCAAGAGGAGGAGATGGTTTATGTGCTGGGGGATGTGTTACATCAGACAAATAATTAAATTTTGCAAGTAAACAAATATGATAAGTAAACTTTTTTTTTCCATTTGCTTAAAATAACTTTATTTTAAAAAAAATATATTTATTGATTATGCTATTACAGTTGTCCCATTTCCCCCCCCACTCCACTCCATTCTGCCCACCCCCTCCCTCCCACATTTCCCCCCTATAGTTCATGTCCATAGGTCATACTTATAAGTTCTTTGGCTTCTACATTTCCTACACTATTTTTACCTTCCCCCTGTCTATTTTCCACCTATCATCTATGCTACTTATTCTCTGTACCTTTCCCCCTCTCTCCCCCTCCCACTCCTCTATTGACAACCCTCCATGTGATCTCCATCTCTATGGTTCTGTTCCTGTTCTAGTTGTTTGTCTAGTTTGCTCTTGTTTTTGTTTTATGTGTGGCCGTTAATAACTGTGAGTTTGCTGTCATTTTTACTGTTCCAATTTTTGATCTTCTTTTTCTTAGGTAACTCCCTTTAACATTTCATATAATAAGGGCTTGGTGATGATGAGCTTCTTTAACTTGACCTTATCTGAGAAGCACTTTATCTTCCCTTCCATTCTAAGTGATAGCTTTGCTGGATACAGTAATCTTGGATGTAGGTCCTTGCATTTAATCTTGGGTAATGTAATTATGATGTGCCTTGTTGTGTTCCTCCTTGGGTCCAGCTTCTTTGGGACTCTCTGAGCTTCCTGGACTTCCCGGAAGTCTATTTCCTTTGCCAGATTAGGGAAGTGCTCCTTCATTATTTGTTCAAATAAGTTTTCAATTTTTTGTTCTTCCTCTTCTCCTTCTGGCACCCCTATAATTCGGATGTTGGAACGTTTCAAGGCGTCCGGGAGGTTCCTAAGCCTCTCCTCATTTTTCCAAGTTCTTGTTTCTTCATTCTTTTCTGGTTGGGTGTTTGTTTCTTCCTTCTGGTCCACACCATTGATTTGAGTCCCAGTTTCCTTCTCATCACTATTGGTTCCCTGTACATTTTCCTTTGTTTCTCTTAGCATAGGCTTCATTTTTTCATCTGTTTTTCGAATAGATTCAACCAAGTCTGTGAGCATATTGATAACCAGTGCTTTGAACTGTGCATCCGATAGGTTGGCTATCTCTTCCTCGCTTAGTTGTATTTTTTCTGGAGCTTTGAAGTGTTCTGTCATTTGGGCCTTTTTTTTTTTTTTTTTGTCTTGGCGCGTCTGTTACTTTAAGGGGTGGAGCCTTAGGTGTTCACCCGGGTGGGGTCATGCTGGTCGCAGCGCTGTGATGCTGTACGAGGGAGAGGGGCCGAGTGGGAGCAATGGCGCCCGCCTCACTCTCCTCCGGCTTTCAATCTTTCACTCCGCTACCCACAATCAAACTGGGCCCCTCTGGTGCTGGTTCCCGAGTAAGTGGGCCTGAGCACACTCTAGGCCCCTGTGGGTCTCTCCAACAACCTCTCCTGTGAGGCTGGGAGTCTCTCCTGCTGCCGCCCCAACCCCCATGGGCATTTTCAATCAGAGGTTTGAGGCTTTATTTCCCTGAGCTGGAGCCCTGGGTTACGTGGTCTGCTTCGCTCCCTGCCGTTTGTCCGGTTTATCTGTGGGCGAATGTGGTGCCTCGGGGTGCTACCCACTACTCTGCCTGCCCCACTCTCAGCCACTCTGAGTCCGGCCCTCTGGGTTTATCTGTGCAAATGTGGGGCCGCAGGGTCTGCTAGTGCTCAGACTGCGCCATTTGTCCCACACTCCGCCAGTCTCAGTCTCGCCACAGCCACGCGAGTCCTCTCCACCCCGGTGCCCATCTCCGCCCCTCCTACCAGTCTGGATGAATGGTTATTTTCTATTTTCTTGGTGTTGGTCCCCCTTGCTGTTCGATTCTCTGTCAGTTCTGGTTGTGCGAGGAGGCGCAGTGTGTCTACCTATGCCGCCATCTTGGTTCTCAACCCGATAAGTAAACTTTTTAAGACCTGTAGAAGACATGGTTGTGGATATTGGGAAGACTTGAAAGAAGCTTTAAATATTAGACGATAAAAGAGGTATCAGTGTGAACTCATAGTATACACATACTGCATTGGCCAAAAAGTTCATTTAGTTTTTTCTGTAAGATGGCTCCAGTAGTGCTTAGTGATCTTCAACTTTGTTTGAAACAATTTTGTTAGATTATATTGTGATAGCTGTCATATCAGCATACATTAAAAAAATCAAAGTTCGTGAATTTTTATGTAGTCATTTTAATATTGAAGATGGAAAAAGAGATGCAACATTTTCAGCATATTATGCGTTATTATTTCAGGAAATGTAAAAATGCAACTGAAATGCAAAATAGATTTGTGGAGTATATGGAGAAGGTCCAGTGACTGATAGAAGGTGTCAAAAGTGGTTTGTGAAGTTTCTTGGTACTATTGACATTTTGGCCAAATAATTCTTTGCTGTGGGACTGTCTTATGCATTGGAAGATGTTTAGCAGCACCTGTGGCTCTAACTACAAGAAGCCAACAGCAGGAGACAGCTGACATACTCAAAATATCCAAATCCATAAAGTTATTGGTGAAAATGAAAAAAATGTGTCTTTTATTTTGTGGAATGAAAACCGTATAGACTTTTTGGCCAACCCAATATATTACATATGTAAAATTATAAAGAGATAATACATAGGTTTCCTAGTTCTGAGGGGATCTGGAACAATGATGCTCCAGGAGCAATGAGTGCTCAGAACTTGCTTTCTAAATATCATTCTCCGTTAAAGGAAGTGGCTGGATGGGAGCAGGTGAGGTCCTAGATATGCCTTAAGTATTTTGTGCAAAACAGTCAATCAGTCCTCAAATGTCCCAAAAGGTCAAAACAGCCCATTTGCAGGCATTCCCAATGGACAAATAACAGGTGATTTCTGTATCAAAATACAGATAGTAGTGGTTTACCACTCATTTAATAAAATAAAAACTATTAATGAGTGCTAATGTACATTAATAGGTAATCAAGTAAGTAAATAGAAAGTGACTCCTCTGAGTAGAGTGCCAGTAAATGTTAGAAATAGAGAATCATTATTTGGCAGCCATTAGATGAGGATGATTTCCTTGGAATTGTCCACAAATGCTAGGGCTGGTAGGTAAGAGTTTGAGAAGCAGGATATCACTATAGTATTGGACCACCTCCTCACCAAATATGAGCCAATTGCCTCTGGAAAACTTGAGAGTTTCAAGTGGAGGAAGCTCTTAGATACTGGGATACCCAGGTCATCAAAGTTCACGTTGATGGTGTTGGGGCGTGTTGACATCGTGTGCTTCCTAATGAATGTTTTGCACCACAGAGAGCACGTCATTTTTCTGGTTTTCCTGCCAAAAGTGCATGATCTGAACCTGGTCATGAGGAATCTTCACATAGACCCAGTGAAAAAATACCATCCTGCAGAATATAAGTGCTGTTTTCTTCAAAACTGTAAGAACATGAAAGAGAGACAGACTCAAGAATTGTCCCAGTTTGAAAGAACCTAACACAGGAGAACAAAATGTGAGCATATCTCTAGGATACTGGGCTAGAAAGAAAAATGAGAATGAGACATCGTGAGGTGTTTTGATTACACATGTCTGGGCCAGATGGTACCCCATAACACAGTGAGAGAAAGCAATAGCCTTTGTATTATATGTGAGGACGTTTTAGGCCAGACATTTTTGCCAGGCTTACGTGAACAATCCTTCTGTGCAAGGGGGTATTGAACACTGGCAGGTGGGCAGGAGTGGAGAGGCCAGTTTGTCCTCAGTCACGTTTCTGGAGCCTTGGCAGGGATGGCTGGAAGGCTGGGCTTAGCTGGGGCTATCGAAGGGAGTGTTTTCCCGTGGCCACTCCAGCCTAGTGGTCTCATGGAATCAGGCTTCTTATATGGCAGTTCAGGGCTCTGTGCATTGTATTGGTAAGCAGTCATTAATGTCACTCAGATTCAAGAAGGGGGGCATTAAATATCACATCTCAATGGGAGTAAGAGCAAAGGTATTACTGCCATCTTTGATCAAGCGTGGTGGAACTGTAAGCAAGTTTGCAATGGAGTCTGAGAAGTTGGTGGTAATATATCAGTGTTGAATACATCATTCGGAGGGTTATATGGTAGTTATGTAGACATGTACTCTATAGTTTTAGAGTAAAATGCACTGGAGTTCTGGAGTATTTAGGGATAATGGGGGATCACATCTGCAGCTTGCTCTCAAAAGGCTCTGAAATGGACTAAGATATATATACATACACATACACACAAACACAAACACACCTGGGTGTGTGTATATGAATACGTACATACACATTGTGTGTGTACATTATATCAGTATATGCATATATGTCTGTGGAGAGGGTGAGAGGGGTGCAATGGGACAAGTGTGGTAAAATGGTAACAATTAGGTATTCTGGCTGAAGGGAATCTGGGAGTTCTGGCTATTGTCTATGTATTTAAGATTACTTCAAAATATAAAACATTTAAATTTAATTTTAAATGTTTTATTGTTTATGTTATTACAGTTGTCCCAATTTTCCCCCTATGCTTGCCTCCACCCAGCCTGTCCCCCACTTCCATAGTCAATCCCCATACTGTTATCCATGTGCATGGGTGATGCATATATATTCTTCAATTAATCCCTTCACCTTCTCTCAATCAGCCCCGGCTTGCCCCTCCCTTCTTAGAGCTGTCAGTCCATTCCATGATTCTATGCCTTTGGTTTTATTTTGCTCATTAGTTGATTTTGTTCATCAGATTCCTCTTATACATGAGATAATTATTTATTTTTCACTGACTGGCTTATTTCACTTAGTATAATAGTCTCCAGTTCTATTCATGCTCTTGCAAAAAGTAGGATTTCCTTCTTTCTTTCTGCTGGGTAGTGTTCCATTGTGTAAATGTACCATGGATTTTTTATCTACTCATCTACTGATGGGCACTTACGCTGTTTCCAACACTTGGCTACTGTAAATTGTGCTGCTATGAACATAGGGGTGCATAGGTTCTTTTGAATAGGTGTTTCAGGATTCTTTAGGTATATTCCCAACAATGGAATTGCTGGATCAATGGGCAGTTCCATTTCTAGATTTTTTTTTTTTTTTTAGGACATCCCATACTGTTTTCCACAGTGGCTGCACCAGTCCTCATTCCCACCAACAGTGCACTAGGGTTCCCTTTTCTTCACATCCTCGCCAGCACTTGTTTGTTGATTTATTAATGAGGGCAACTCTCTCCAGTGTGAGATGGTACCTCATTGTGGTTTTAATTTGCATCTATGTGATAAGTAGTGACACTGAGCATTTTTTCATATGTCTCTGGGTCCTCAGTACATCCTGTGGAACAATGTCAGTTCAGGTCCTTTGCCCATTTTTTAGTTGGATTTTTTGTCTTCCTGGTGTTGAGTCATATAAATTCTTTATAAATTTTGGAGATTAAACCCTTGTCCGATGTATCATTGGCAGGTATGATCTGCCATGCAATTGGTTCCTTTTTCATTTTGATGGTTTCTTTAGCTGTGCAGAAATGCTTTAATTTGATGTAGTCACACTTGTTTATTTTTTCCTTTGTTTCCCTTGCCCTAGGGAATGTATCAGCAAAAACATTGCTACGTGAGATATCTGAAATTTTAATGCCTATGTTTTCCTCTAGGATTTTATGGCATCACAACTTATATTTAAGTCTTTTATTTATTTTGATTTTATTCTGGTGTATGGTGTAAGATGGTGGTCTAGTTTCATTTTTTTGCATGTACCAGTCCAGTTCTCTCAAAACCATTTATTACAGATATTCCACTGTATGCTCTCGCCTCCTTTGTCAAATATTAATTGACCACATAATAAATAAATTCAGCAAAGTAGTAAGATACAAAGTCAATATTTAGAAATCGATGGCATTTTTCTATACCAATAATGAACCAGGAGAAAGAGAAACTAGGAAAACAAACCCATGTACTACAGCAAAAAGAAAATAAAGTGCCGAGGAAGAAATTTAACCAAGGAGGTAAAACCCCTGCACTCAGAAAGCTTTAGGACACTGAAGAAAGAGACTGAGGAAGATATAAATAAATGGAAGCATGTACCGTGTTCATGGACCAGAAGGATTAACATCATTAAAATGTCCATACTACCCACAGCAATCTATGGATTCAACACCACTGCTATCAAGATGCCAATGGCATATTTCACAGAACCAGAACAAATGTTCCAAAAATTTATATGGAACCAAATATTCTTAATAGCCTCAGTAATCTTGAGAAAAAGAACAAAATGGGAGGGATCACAATGCCTTATATATAAAACTATAGTACATGTCCACTGTAATCAAAACAGCCTGGCAGCTTGGTACTGGTAAAAGAACAGGCATATAGATCAATGGAACAGAAGAGAGAGCCCAGGAATAAACCTCTGTCTTTATGGTCAAAACATTTAAATTTAAAAGAAAGGGAAAAATGATGCACATCTTACATAAGACATCTGCAATGGACATAAAGAGGGTGAATTGAAGATAAATAAGGGATTAGTTGCCAAACAGACATTAAATTGAGAGAGATGGGCTGCTTGGAACACTGTTATAAGCACAGGTGTTCCACTGGCTGCTCATTTACAGGGAGCAGTGGGCAGGCAGGCAGGGCTTGCAGCTTCCACGTGCTGCTTTGTCCTTTAATGCTCGCCCCAGAAAACAGCCATGTTCAATTTTACAAAACATGGGGGCTATTTAGACAGAGTCATATTTACTCAGATGCATAATGGAGTCCTTAGTTCAGAACTAAATCTGTGGCTCTTCTTTATTTGCTGAAATATGGTATGGTTGTCTACATACCCTATCCCAAATGAATAAATAGAATAAGTGTAAATAACATGGTTTATTTGTGCATAGTGCACATTTACAGAAGAGAAGACATTCTTCTATAAGAAGAGTATCTTATTGGGAAGGAAACAAAGTACATTTTAGGGTTAAAACAATCTTATCTTTTGCTTCAAATGAAGTATAGAATGAGTATTTTGTGGACTCTACATGAACTACTGAAATGTGAAAAGAAATAAATACAAGGCAATTAGTTTTAGAGCAAGGAACCTGAGGCCAGTGTTACAAAGAAGTTCAACTATATGAATAAATAAAACTATTCTTAAATGACTGATACATGCTGCATGAATTTTACCTCACAATACTTTGATACTGTAAAAAAGTAAATAACCCAATTATTTTCAATATCTTTGCTCAGGATACAGTGCTGGCATCTCTCTCTGTGGGAGGTGCTGACATTTTGCTGAAACTTTATAGAAGAAATCTCCTGCTGTGAACATGAAATGCTATTATATCAAAAATGAGAAATCAGCCCTGGCTGGTGTGGCTCAGTGGAGTGAGCGCTGGCCTGCAAACCAAAGGGTCACTGGTTCAATTGCCAGTCAGGGCACATGCCTGGGTTGCAGACCAGGTCCCCACTAGGGGGTATGTGAGAGGCAACCATACACTGGTGTTTCTCTCCCTCTCTTTCTCCTTCCCTTTCCTTCTCTCTGAAAACAAGTAAATAAAAATCTTTTAAAAAATGGGTAATCAGAAGTCAAATATGCTATAAGGGAAGTTCTTATGAGTTTTATTAATCTGTAGTCATTTTTACTCAGACTAAGTTCTTAACACTACAGATACGTTATTTTATTTTGTAGGTTAAAAATAGAATTTTGGCAGGAATTATTTATTTTCCACAAGTCAGGGTAGTAATAGAAAACAACAAAAGTGGTGAGTTTTCCCCCTAAATTTGAATTATAATGTGAATCATCTCAGGTGCTTCACAAAGCCCCTCGCCTGTATCCAAGAGCAGTGGGCCCTCTGGTGAGTTATATGACATGCTTCTCTGGTGTGCCCACTGCACACTTCGGTCTGCAGCGCAGGAAATATAGGTGCACATGTGGAGCAGACGGGAAGGAGCTGAAGATGAGCTGGATTGGAAGGCCTTACCAGTTCAGCTCTTTGAATTATTTTAGTTTGCATATATATGGGTATGTCTATATATGTTTTGGTTACAATCATAAGATTTCTGATGTTGATTCTTAAGATAAGAAGTCCTTACCAGTCTTTTGTATTTTAAGTGCTTACTCTGTAACTGTAGGCTATTAGACAATCATGTCTGCACTGAGACATGATTGGTGAGAGACTTCAGGTGTTCACCATGAAGGCCTCTGCACAGGGCTACTCCTGACAGGGCAGCTTGTTTCGCCCAGAGGGAGGTCTCTGTATGTGTGAGAGAGGAAGAGAGAGACAGAGCGACTGAAGTCAAAGTTTTTTGTAATCTAATCTTGGAACTGACATTTAATCATGTCTCTAATGTTTCTTGTTGGAAGCAAGTCACTAGGTCCAGGGTTCACTCAAAGGGATAACAGGACACAACGGCATGAATGCCAGGAGGTAAGGATCAGTGGGAGCCCTCTCAGAAGCCAGCATTGTGATGTTACACGCTCTCCTTGGTCGCTCCTGTATCACGAACATCTCCCTGTGCCTTCTCCTATGGGGCTCTAGGCTATTGCCAAGTTAAGCCATTGACTCCTTCTTTCTGTTTCTCTTTGCTCCACTCTTTTTTCAGCTTTGTCCCATTCCAAAAATTTATGGTTTAAATTGGCAGTCATCAAAGTGAAAATTCCATAGAGGTACACAGGCAATTTCTAGACCTTTAACTTCTTATGTTTTATTTCCTGAAATCACTCTAAGAATTACTGAGCTTACAGTGGCAGTTTTATTTTATAAAACAAAGATGTTCCCCAATCCTCTTACTATACCTTTAATGATTAATCAAGTATCCTAAAAACTGAGTACTTCCCAGTTTTTCCTTCCTTGTGTATATTTCTTTTTCAAGAGTGAGGCGTGATTTTTTCAAGTTGGGTATTTTGGTCTTTCTAAATATTCAGAATTCAGACAGGTGGTACTATTATGACAACTTTTCAATAATCTGTCTCCTGATCTTTACCTCCATGCCCATCCCCATTATTAAAAAGCATTTTGTTGGATGGCGGAGTCCTTGAGAGAAAAAATTACTAACTGCTGAAAGTGGCATTTTCAAGTATATAGATAGACATAAGCAGTTCTTCACAGCTATTCTAGACCCTCATCTCTGGAATGTGTAATTATTTGGAAATTAAAACAGCCACAAAATAACCAAAGCAGAATAGATTACTGATACTAATTAAAAACAACCTGAAGTATTTTCTGTGGCTATAAAAATGATCCAGGTATGTTAGATAAATCCCAAAGGTAAAATTTGTATGTTATTCCCTCAAGACTTACCATGTATTATTTTTTTTCAAAAGACAGTGCATACTGCTTTCATCAAATCATATCGTAAAATGTTTCAATCTCAGCCAAACTTTATCTTCTACAAAATGCTTCATTTTTGTGTGCTTTTTTAACAAATATCTTTTAATCCCCTAAATTGGCTGCTGACTCAATATCTTTAGCATACTATGCTTTTTTCTGTGGTTAAAAACATAAAAAACTAGAACATGCGGACATATCAATAGGAAAACAGCAGACCTGAACAATAATATAGACAACTGGGCGTGACAGACACACAGAACACTCACCCGAAAGCAGCGGAAGACACGTTCTTCTCAAATGCGTATTGAACATTCTCTAGGACAGATCATACGTTACGTCACAAAACCTGACCTAAAGATCCATGGACAAATTCATGGATAAAGAAAATGTGTAATATGCATGTAATAAAATATCATTCAGCCTTAGAAAGGAAGGAATTCTGAAACAACAATGATGAATCTTGAGGACATTATGCTAAGTGAAATCAGTCACAGAAAGACAAATACTGCATGATTTGAATATACAAGGTATGTAAAAAAAGTCAAATTCATAGAATCAAAGTATTTCCCACTCAATTTTGCTATGAACCTAAAACTGCTCTAAAATTAAGTTTATTAATTTAAAAGAAAACTGAATGAGGCCACAGACACCTACAGAGTTCCCATATATGCCCTGCCCTCACATCTACATAAGCTCCCCCACTGTCAACATCGCTCAGCACGGTGGTCCCCTGAATCACTTTTTAACCACCTGGGACTCTGCTGCACAGCTGGATTTTTGAATCAGTTTCATTGGAGCCCTACACCCATGTCCATTCCACTAAAATGCAATATGTTGTCACTGGTGTAAATAGGAAAACAGCAGACCTGAACCTAGTGAGCAGTAGTAGAGGGGGACCCACCCACCCACGCTCCTGCTACAGTGGACCTCTCAGATCTCAACCCCTGTTTCAAAATTCAGCTAGGGTATAACTTTTTCTCTATGGCCCAACCTATGTTCCTAGTAGAATTAATCATTCAGTCTGTGATTCCTGTGAATGTTTGGTATATTTCTATTGATATACTTGCCTTATTCTATCCAGTTAAATCATTTCTTTATTGCTGGGTGGTCTCCAAGGAAGAAACAGTACCTTATTTCTTTCTGCACCTGTATTGTAATGCATAGCATAATGTCTGGTACATTGAAAGTATTAATATTTAATAACTAGAATTTAATACTGTATGGGTCAGACTTTTAAATAAGTATTTAATTCACTGTAGCTTTTAGTCCTCAAAGCAACCATATATAAACACTACTCAGTCTTATGTGAGAGATGAGAAAACAAATGAGATAATTCAATTGATTTGTGCAAGGTCACATGGATAGATAAGCTGGTATAGCCCATAAATGCTATAAATATTGTACATAAAGCCCAGACTAATGAAGTGTACAAAATGTGAAAAAATGGTCTCAAAATATGAAACACTTCAAAATTAAAATAAATGTTTACCTAAATGGTTTTTAAACTTAACAGCCCTGTTAAGTGTTACATTTAGTATTCAAAACTTTTATTTCATTCAAAAAGAATTTCTAGCGAGGTTTCTCATTTCACACAATGATTACAGAAAAATAATTCCTAATTAAAAATTAAATGTTATTTATAACCAAGGGGATCAAAAATAAATTATCTTAAAATTTCAAAATTTTACAGCCTATATATTTAATATGGCATGTAATCAGTTTTAAATATATTTGATATGATAATAAGGGGTGTGTCACAAATGCAAGAAAGTTCAGTGCTATTAAGCACTAAAATACATCACTGAAGCAAGTGATAGGTTGGCATTTACATTTTCACTGTTCTACCCTGCCTTCTGTGGTAATAATAATTATTTTGGTTATTAATATGAATATTATATTAATTTATTACCAAAATACATTTTTCTTATTAAGTATTCACTAAGAACATGTAAATTTACAAGAATTGTTCCATTTTGAGCAAAGCATTCTTGGTGTTTGAACTGTGAGTATACATATAAGGCTTGATTATAATTCAAATACTTTTTATGAGATAATTATCTTACATTAACTTTTACTTTTGTGTGTTTAACACAACTTTCCATTTAAACTTCTATTTATTTATTAAATGCTGGGATTAAATGTCTTTCTATAAATTGAATCTGTCTAACAAATATAGCTTTTAATGGCTATTACCTTTTATTTGAAGTGTCTAGCGATACAATTTTTATTATAGTACTAAGTTCCTTTTGATAGCTGTAATGAGATATAGTTCACATGCTGCAGAATTCACCCATATGAAGTATAAAATTAGATCATTTTTAATGAGTTCAGAGTGTTGCAGCTATCACCACAATAAAATTTTAGGCAAATGTATGGAAAATCCAGTAGACTCCACTCTTACTGTTCTTGCCTCAAAGAACTTACGAGTTCTAGACATTTCTTATAAATGAAATAATGCAATAACTGGGAATGGCATCTTTCACTTAGTCTAATATATTCAAGGTTCATCCATGTTGTAGTATATATCATTCCATTCTTTTTATTGCTGAATAATATTCCATTACATAAATATACCACATTTTGTTTATCTTCTCAATAGTCAGTGGAAATGTAGCTTACTTCCATTTTGAGGCTGTTATGACTGACATTGCTATGAACAGTTGTCTAAGTTTTTGGTAAAGTGGGTTGGCACTTCTCTTAAATACACATCAAGGACTGGAATTACTGAATCATGTCGTAATTCTGTATCTGAATTTTTGAGGAAGTGCCAAGGTGGCTGCACCATTTTATATTTTCAACAGCAATGTATGCCAGTTCTAGTTTTTCTACATCTTCACCAACACTTGTTATTGTCTTTTCTATTTTAGTTATCCCAGTGGGTATGAAGTGGTATCTCGCTGTTATTTTGATTTGCATTTTCCTAGTGACTAATGATTTTGACTAGCTTTTTTCTGTAGTTATTGGCCGTTACATATCTTCTTTAGAGGAATGTGCATTCAAATCCTTTGCTCTTTTAAAAATTGGGTTACTTGGCTTTTTAAAATTTGTTTTTATCATTGAGAGCATTTTTATATATTCTAGATATATTCTCTTATTACATCTGATTTGTAAATATTTTCCCGTTCCATGTGCTGTCATTTTATTCTTTTGGTAGTGTCCCTTTACACAAAAATTAAATTTTAATCATGTTTAATTTGTCTGTTTTTTTTCTTTCATGGCTTATGTATTCATGTTATCAATATATAAGAAGCCATTGCCTAATCAGAGATGATACACTTATACCTGTTTTCTAAGTGTTTTATAATTTTACCTCTTATATTTACATCTATTATTTATTTTGAGTTAATATTTGTGTATGGTATAAAATCATTCTTTAGCATGGATATGAGCATTTGTCCCAGAATCATTTATTAAAAAACTCTTTCCCCACATGTTGTCTTAGTACACTTGCCAGAACCAGCCTGTCATGGTCACTGTCAATTTTTAGTATGTTTAGAAATAAGAAAGAGCGAGCAAGGTCTCCAAATCAAGCCTTTCCTTGACTTCTATTTAAATTGTAGGTCAGTTTGTCTAATTCCACAAAAAGCCAGAGGACACTTTGATGTGAATTTTGTTTTATTTGTAGACCAATTTGAATAGTGTTGCCACTTTAACAGTGTTATATGATTGGATGTTTTTACATTTATTTAGAACTTCTTTAGTTTTTTCAACAATGTTTTGTAGTTTTCAGGGTGCAAGTCTAATAATTCTTTTGTTAAATTCATTCTTAGACCTTTTATTCTTTCTTGCTGCTTTTACAAATAGTATATTTTTCTTAACTTTTAGAGTTAAGAAAAATTATGGTTGTATACAAAAGTTCAATTGATTTTTGTTCATTGATGGATTGATATTTGACAAGCATACCATAGCAACAAACAGGGGAAGAAAGAACCAGTGGTTTGGTTTTTTAAGGTGCATTAGTTTAATTATAAGACGTTAAAACAACTTTGCATCCAGAGATCGATCTCACTGGTTATGGTGAATAATGCTTTTTCGATATTGCTAGATTCCATTTGCTAATACTTTTTCTGGTGTTTTTGCATTTATATTTTTGAGGGACATTGATATAGTGCTTTTTCCTTGTAATGGCATTTGTCTGTTGTTGGTATAAAGAAAATATTGGTCTTATATATTTTTGTACATTTTCTTTTTTTAAAAGATTTTATTTATTTATTTTTAGAGGGAGTGGAAAGATGGAATAAAGAGAGGGGGAGGAACATCAATGTGTGGTTGCTTCTCCATTTTTCCCTACTGGGGACCTGGCCCGCAACCCAGGGATGTGCCCTGACTGAAAATCTAATGGTGACACTTTTTTGGTTTGCAGGTGGGCAATCAATCCTCTGAGCCACACCATCTAGGACAAAATAATGGTCTTAGAAAATGAGTGTTTAGATATGTTCCCTTAGCTTCTCTCTCTCTCTTTTTATTTTTTGGAAGAATTTTTGAAGGATAGGTAATAATTGTTATTAATTCTTACATATTTGGAATAATTCACCTGTGAAGCCATCTGAGCCTGGGCTTCATTTATTGATGTTTAAAAATTTTAAGTCAATCTCTGCTTATTCTAAGGATCTTCATGTTATCAATTTCTTTTTGAGTCAATTTTGGTAGTTAGCGTCATTCTAGTAATTTATCCATTTTATCTTTTTATAAGATACCATTTCATTTTTGATTTAGTATTCTGAAACTTATTTTCATTATTTGGTTAAAATTTCATCATTTTGTTGATCTTTTGAAAGAACCAACCTTTTATTCTGTTTTCTTTTCTGTCATTCATTTCCCTTTTGACCTTTATTATTTTGTTTCTTCTTGATTTGGGTTTGGCTTCTTCTTTTTTCTAATTTCTCAAGTTGGAAGATTAGTTTACTCTTTTGGATATTTAAATCTGCACTTGTAGCTATAAATTTACCTCTGTGAACTACTTTAGCCATCCATAAATTGTGATCTGTTATGTTTTATTTGTCTGAGAGTCTACAGGGTCTGGCAGAAGCAAGGCCTACTTGAGTGTGGTTGGTAGGGTAATAATGTAGGTGTAATAATTAATAGTTTTAATTTGAACATTTCACCTAAAATGTCACATGTTATGCTTGAGTGTGAAATTGTTATGTTCCATAATTACATGCTTATGATTTTGTAATAAAAGGGGCATTATTTGTGCCAGAACCTGTACATTAATTTTTATATCACATGCTATATTTTTTCCTTGATACATTGTTTATTTAAAACTGTGTTCCTAGATTTTCTTTTCTGTTTTTGATTTGTGATTAAACTGCATTATGGTTGCAGGATATAATTTGTATGATTTCAATTCTTCTGAATTCATTGAGGTTTGTTTTATTGCCTAGCATATGATCTATCCTGGAGAATGTTCCACGTGTTCTTAATGAACTTCTATTTTGATATTGTTGGGTGGAGCAGTCTGCAGGTGTCCGTTAGGGTTAGTTAATTTATAATATTGAGGCTTTTACATATTTCTTGATTTTCTTTCTATTTCTTTAAAATATTAAAGGCGAGGCTTTGCAGTCTTTTTTAATTTTCTATTTCTCACATCAAATATGTTGCTTTTGCTTTATATATTTCAGGAGTCTGTTGTTATATGCCTGTAGGTTTTTAATGTATCTTCCTGATGGATTGGCCATACGTCCTTTGCTGATAATTTTTCTTTTGCTATTTTGCCTAATATTAGCCACTTCCATTGGCTATTTATTTTCTGTATATCTTCCTTATTTTCACCCCTCTGTTTAACTCCTGCTTTGTGTTAAATATATCTTTTTTGTGTTTCTTTTACATTTATTGGGTGTTCCTTTTATTTTCTTTTGTTTGCTTTCTTCCTGGTTGTCTTGGGGAAGATAATTATCATCATAACTTAAAACAATCTACCTTAGATTATTACTAATTCATTTTCAATAATATACAGAGTGGGGAGAAAGTAGGTTTATCAGTGTCTATATGGAAAATAATACCATTAGTAATAAGTAATAATACAAGAATAAACTGTTTTGCATACTGATGACTGTAAACAGTATAAAATGTTGCTCTAGTTCTCCTTCCCTCATTGTACTAATTTCCTATGATTTGCATCATTATTAGAAATTTAGGACAACTTTTTAAAAATACTGACTTATGTATTTTTGTAATAAAAGGAAAATGATGTGATTAAAAGTAAATTTTTACTTGTTCTTAATAATATCTATGTAGTTACTTATATTGACACTTTTTTTGGTATGGTTTGAATTGCAATCAAATGCTCTTTAGTATTAGGCTGCATGTGTCTCTTTAGTATTTCTCACAGGGCCCATTTGCTAGCAAGGAATTCTTTGTTTTTTGTTTAGCTAGGAGTATCTTAATTTCCGCTTCATTTTTAAAGAACGGTTTAGCTGAGTAGAATTCTTGGCTACAGCCTTTTTCTTTCAAAAAAAATGAAGATGTTATCCCACTGCATTTTGGTTCAGTGGGTTCTGATGAGTAGTCAACTGTTATTCTTACTGAGAATGCCTTGTGTGATAAATATTCTCTTGCTGCTTTCAATATTCTCTTGATCTTTAACTTTTGCTAGTTTGCCTAAGATGTACCTAATGTATATCTCTTTCATTTTATTTTATTGCACTAATTGAATGAGTAGACTAATATTTCTCACCAAGTTTTTGAAGCCTTTGGCCATTATTTATTCAAATATACATATATATATTTATATATTTACCATTTTTATCTTCTCCTTGCAAGACTCACATTAGGTGTGTGTGAATAAGCTTGATGGCACCCATAGGTCAATGAGGTTTTGTACATTTTTCATTATTCTTTGATTCTGTTCCTCAGACTGAAAAATCTGTGTTAGTATTTTCACATTCAAAGATTCTTTTGCTGTCTGTTCAAATTTTGTTGAGCCTCCTCAGGAAACTTTTCATTTCAATTATTGTACATTTAACCCCAGAACTTCTATTTAGTATTTTAAAAATAACTTGTTGTAGTATTTATTAATATTCATTTAATATTAATATTGATATTCTCTATTTTGATAAGATGTCATGGTTCCACTTTAATTCTTTAGATGTGATTACCTTTATTTTTTAAAATATAACTATAATCACTGATAATAGTATTTGCCTACTAATTCCAATATCTGGGCTCCCCTCTGGAATATTTTCTGTGGGCTGCTCTCACCAACCCCACATACATGAGCCATGTTTTGCTTTTTGTCTACATGTCTCATGATTTTTGGTTGAAAACTGGGCATTTTAGAAATGTATCAATTTTGGTTGAAATTTCTCTACTTTCTGGCATTCATTGTTGCTTTTTTTTCCTGCTTATTAAACAATCTTCCCAGAATAATTCTGTAATTTTGTCATTCCCTGTGGTATGTAGACAATGAGTTTTCTACTAGCTTTTTGTTTAAGTTCTTGTTTTTATTTTTAAGCACACTTTCTAGAAGTCACACTTGGGTAGTATAATGTAGTAGTGTTCTGCCACTGACAGGTCAGACTTCCACTTAAGCATTGCCTGTATGTTTTCCACCCTTTGCCAAGGGGATCAAGGTGAGGTTTAATTCAAATGTTACACATTCGACAAGACAGCCTCAGCTTTTCACAATGGTTGTGCAGACTTCAGCGTCTATTATAGGTGAGCAACTGGTGTTTTCTTTTGTCCTAGGTCTTTCCTGGGAATTTTTAAAAACTCAAGAATATGTTCTATTGGAGATTTTCAATGTTCCCTAGTCATGTAGTTCTCAAGTACTTGCTAAAATTCCCAGGCAGCCTCCTGTTTGCCCCAGAAGAAAATTCAGCCTAAGGCAGCTAAGTAGTTGCTTGCAGTTCTATATTGTTTTGGTAATGCCCTGGGGTTTGACTTATCTGTCCCTCAACAGATGAATAATGTGAGTGGAATTTTCATTATTTTCTTAGCATTTTCTATATTACTATTGCTGCCTATAAGGATGGGTGCTTAATGATTTACATGCTCATTTCACATTCATTAAGTTCATGGCATTCTAACTCTGTCACTGAAGCAACCAGACACCTAGTTTGCCAGATACTATTCTTAGACACTCGATACATGAATAAGAATAAAATATATTCAAGATCTCAATTATGTATCATGTTCAACACAGGCTTGCCCTCGGATTCAGAAATTACATATAAAATTTTTAGTGAATGTCATGTATTTCCATTGAAAATTTACATTATTTTTAAGTATTGAGCTACTCCAAATAAGCCTTCATTTATCTAGCTCAAAACCTGATAATCAGTAAAGGAGAGGCAAGTAATGAGCAGAGTTGGCAGGAAATGTCAAGATTTTAACTTGCATTTATTACTCTTAGACAGGCTGAAGTTCTGATTCATGAAGTACATTATTCACTATGCTTAAAAAACTCTAGATTTCTACAGCCTTTCTCTAGACTATAAGCCCCAGCAGTGCAGAGGCCATGTCTGTCTCTGTCACCAGTGCCTCCCATATGCTCTGGTAGAGCTGGTGCCCAATGCATAGCTGACCCTTGAACAACATGGGTCTGATCTACAGAGGTCCATTTATACACGGATTTCTTCCCAATAAATGTATAGTCAGCCTTCTGCATTCCTGGGTTTCACATCTGTGGATTCAACCAACTGCAAATTGAAAACAGTATTTTTGATCTGCGGTAGAGAATCTGTGGAGGCAGGGAGCTGACTGTATGCATTGGTCTACACCATTTACATAAGGGCCTTACGAATCCCTGGATTTTGGTGTCTATGAAAGGTCCTGAACCATGACCCTGTAGGTACTTATGGAAGACTGTATATTTTATTCTGTAAATGAATTCTGTCTCGGAGCTGTCTTCACACAGGCACAACATTTTTTTTCTTCCCTTGAATGGGGCTTGTAAAACACAGAGTAAATCAGAATAATGTAGAAGCCTAATGAACACTTCTTCCTTAGAATATTTGTCAACACCTTTCTTTTCCATCCCATATTTTGCAGTAGTTATTATTTTTGTTGTATAAAAAGTCTTTCAGAATTTAATATTATATGTGTATCCTCTTCCCAGAGTGGGATAAGGACTACATTTCACTAATCATCCCTCTATCCATCCATCCACACACACAATCATTTTAATAAAGTTTTTTGGTGATAGAAGATGGCATTAATTTAACCACTCATTAGACAGTATTAGTTCATTTAGGCTAGTTTTGCTATATTAATAGAAGATAGAAAGTCATTAAAACAAGAAAAGCTTATCTTTTATTCATATATATGTTCAGTACTTATAAATTAGTACCAGCTCTAGTCCCTTGCCCTTTTATTTTGGGGTTTGGTATGAAGGAGCAGTCTCTTTCTATGACATGCTGTTCATGTGAAAAAGGGAAAAAATGCATATGTTGGGCTGGCCAAAAAGGTCCTTTGGTTTTTTCCCATACCATGGCTCTAGTAGCTCTTAGTTGTCTTTAACTTCATTTGAAATAATTTTGTTAGATTGTATTGTGACAGCTGTCATATCAGTATGCATTTAAAAATACCAAAATTGATGAATTTTTTGTGTGGCCATTTTAATATTAAAGATTGAAGAAAATATACAACATGTTTGGCATATTGTGCTTTATTATTTCAAGAGAACCAAAAATAACAAGCACAAAGATTTGTGCAGTGTATGGAGAGGGTACTGTGACTGATCCAACGTGTCCAAAGTGGTTTATGAAGTTTCGTGCTGGAGATTTTTCGCTGGACGATGCTCCACTGTCTGGTGGACCAGTTGAAGTTGATAGCGATCAAATCCAGACTTGATTACTTGAGAACAATCAATGTTATACTACGGAGGAGACAGTGGGCATACTCAAAATATCCAAATCAATAAAGGTATTGGTGAAAAGGACAGTGTATCTTTTATTTTAGGAAAAAATCCACATGAACTTTTTGGCCAACCCAATATCTGCAGATCACATAGGTCATGTTCACTCACTTGTTTACCTAGCAAGTCACAGGGGCAATCTTTCTGTTGTTAATAGACTGGAGACATACAATCTTCCCATGGGAAAAGATTGCACTATGTTCACATTCAAAACTGGCTTTGGCAGTCCTCCTAAAGGGAGGGGCAAAAAAAGAGGTGATTACAAGGCTTATTGTGGTCTCAGAGGAAAAGCTAAACTATTTTACCATTTATACTGTTTGTGCTATTAGCTAGGGTTCTCTGGAGAAGCAGAGCCAACAGGGTGTGTTTGTGTGAGTATTTGTTTTAAGACATTGGCTCATGTGTTCATGGAGACAGACATATCCAAAATCTGCTAGTTAAGTCTGAAGGTCATCAGGCAGAAGACTTAGGGATGAGCCCCTGTTGCAGTTCAAGTTCAAAGGCCATATGCTGGAAGAATGGCCCTCTTGCTTGGGGAGGTCAGTCTTTTTGTTCTCTTCACATCTTCAACTACTTGGTGAGTCCCATCCACATTATGAAGGGCAAACTTCTATATTGAAGGTCCATCAATTTAAACGATAATCGTATCTAAAAACTCCCTGCAGAAACATCCAGGGTAATGTTTGAACACATATTTGGGCACCATGGCTTAAAGTTGACACATAAAAATTAACTGTCTCAGTATGTATAGGGCTATTATATCTCATATACTATATGATATATAATAAACATATACTGCACGCTATATAAAATACATTTTATATACTAAATAATAAATATATATTTTATATAATGATAAAAGAAGTATATAGTGATATACATGTTATATGTATGTATATATAAAAAATACTTTTCCCAGATAGACATCATATAATATTTATATATGATATATAAAAATATTTATATATCATATATAGATATATATTTACACATTTGTATATAATATTTATATAAACACCCATAAACATATAAATATAAATATATTTATATAAATGTAATCTATATAATATATTATAAATATAAATATATATTATACTCATATAATATAATTTATATTATAAATATACAAATGTGTTCATATAAACATATATAAATATATCATGTAAATATATAATTTTACATTATACTATAAATATAAATATATTTAATATATAAATATATGTGTATTTAAATATAAATATATAAATACAAATATATAAATGTGCTTATATATTCATATAAATATATAAATATATAAATGTGTTTATATATCCATATTTCTATATATAAAATATATTTTATGAATTTATATATTTATATATTTTATATGTATATACACATATTTTATATGTTTATGCATATTTATATATTTATATATTTTTTATATATATATACAAAGTCTGTCTGGAAAAAGTAAAGCCATTGTTAATGAGAATGGTTTGTATGACAGTGATGTAGCCAGGCAGCCAAGGAGAGTGGACTGGAATGCGCATGGGAGAACAATGATGACTTCACTGTACTGGTCCGAGGGGGCAGTAGATGCCCTTGAGTGAGCACATGTACTGTGTGGCCCTCATGTTCAAGATGACAGAGCATGTGGAGCAACAAATCTGCATTAAATTTTGCGTTAAGCTTGAACATTCCTCTGCAGAAACTATTTGGATGATTCAGAAGGCTTTCGGGGATGAGGCAATGAGTGTGGCACAAATGAAAGTGTGGCACAAACGCTTCAAAGGTGTTTCAGAATCTGTTGAATATGATCCGCATTCTGGAAGGCCTGCAACAGGCAGAACACCTGAGAATGTTGAACATGTACAGGCTGCAATCAACAAAGATCAGTGACTGACACTGTGAGAACTAGAAGCTGATCTGGGGATTCCAAACACTATTGTGTCCAAGATTTTGACACAGGATCTTGACATGGAATGTGTTGTGACAAAATTTGTTGTGTGGCTTCCTTTTTATTTTAAATTTCAATTAAAATTATTTTTATTGTTGTTCAAGTAGAGTTGTCTCTATTTCCCCTCACCCATCTCCACCTCCCACACTGGATTCTACCCCCCTTTGGCTTTGTCTATGTGTCCTTCATACATGTTCTCTGATGACCCTTTTCTTTCCCCTGTTATCCCCCTCCCCTACCTTCCCTCTAGTTACTGTCAGTTTGTTCTTTATTTCAGTGTCTATGGTTATATTTTGCTTGCTTGTTTTGTTGATTAGGTTCCACTTATAGGTGAGATCATATGGTATTTCTCTTTTACTGCCTGGCTTATTTCACTTAGCACAATGCTTTCCAGATCCATCCATGCTGTGGCAAAGGGTAGGAGATCCTTCCTTCTTTCTGCTCTGTAGTATTCCATCATGTAAGTGTTCCACAGTTTTTTGATCCACTCATTTACTGATGGGCACTTAGGTTGCTTCCAACACTTGGCTATTGTAAATTGGGTTGATATAAATATTGGGGTGCATAGGTTCTTTTGGATTGGTGTTTCAGGATTCTTAGGGTATAATCCCAGCAGTGGAATTGCCAGGTCAAAAGGCAGTTCCATTTTTGGTTTTCTGAGGAAATTCCATACTGTTTTCCACAGTGGCTGCTCCAGTCTGTATTCCCATCAAAGTGTACTAGGGCTCCCTTCTCTCCACAACCTTGCCAGCACTTGTTGTTTGTTGATTTGGTTATGATGGCCATTCTGACTGGTGTGAAGTGGTATCTCATTGTGGTTTTGATGTGCATCTCTCTGATGGCAATGAAACTCAACCATTAACTTACACCATACACAAAAATAAGCTCAAGATGCATAAAATACTTAAATATCATTCATGACACCATAAAAGTCCTAGAGGAGAATATAGGGAGGAAAACTTCAGATATTCCATGCAGCAATATTTTCACTGATATGTCCCCTAGAGCAAGGGACATAAAGGAAATAATAAACGAATGGGTCTTCATCAAAATAAAAAAACTTCCGCATGACTAAAGAAAACGTCAGCAATATGAAAAGGGAACCAACTATATGGGAAAATATATTTGCCAATGACACCTCAGACAAGGGTTTGATCTCCAAAATATCTAAAGAATCACATGACTCCACACTGGGAAGACAAAAAACCCGATTAAAAAATGCGCAAAAGAGCTGCACAGACACTTCTCCAAGGAGGACATATGGAGGGCACAGAGACATATGAAAGGATGCTCAGCATCACTAGCCATCAGAGAGATGCAAATTAAAACCACAATGATATACCACTCCATGGTTTCTGCTTCCAGAGCAGAAGGAACATCGTGCTGGTTGCTAATGACTTGATGGAAACTGCTACCATTGAACCAGATTTCCTCAAGAAAGTCATAACAGTTGATGAATGGTGTGTCTATGGCTATGATCCAGAGTCAAAGGCCCAGTTGTCTCAGTGGAAGTCACCTGGTTCTCCATACCCAAATAAGGTGCAGCAAAGTTGCAGCAAGATCAAGACCAAGTTAACTGTTATTTTTGAAGGGGAAGGTATTGTCCGTCATGACAATTATAAACCCTTCTAGACCAAACAATTAATGAGAAGTACTACCTCAATGTTCTTCATCAGCTGAGAGATGCAATATGACAAAAATGGCTGAAGCTATGGGCAACTGGTGATTGGCACTTCATCACGACAATGTGCCCCCTCAGGCATATGGTCTTCTGCAGAGTTTTTGGTGAAACATCAAATTACCCAGCTGACTCAGCCCCCCTATATCCCAGGTTAGGTGCCCTATGACGTCTGGCTTTTCCCCAAACTAAAATCACCTTTGATAGGGAAGAGAGTTTTAGGAAAATATGAATGGGCGACTGATGATGATTGGGAGAACTGTGTGAGGTTCCAAAGTGCCTACTTTGAAGGGGACTGAAGCGTCATTGTCCTATGTACAATGTTTCTTATGTCTTCTTCAATAAATGCCTCTATTTTTCATATTACATGGCTGGATACTTTCAGGACAGTACTGTATAATATATCATGGGCATAAGTCAGCCTTCTCAAAAGATTAATTGAATATTGACATCAAATATGACATCTTCAGCACTAGAAGAAACTCAAGATATATGAGATCGACCTTTCTGTTTCATTAGGGAAGATTCTCCAGGCTCTTATTTCCTGTTGCATTCCTAGTATCTAGAACAGTTCTTTGTAGCAGAACATGCTCATAATTTGTTCAATGGAAACATTTAAAAAAGTTAGCTGGAATATAACAAGGAGTATAGAAGTATCTGTAAAGAAACTGGGCTATTTTAATTGTCAAAATAAAAGGTAAACTATAGTCTAAGGAAAGTCAAAAAAGAATTAAATTAGATAAAGTTGCCAAGATCAGTAATATTTGAGATACCCTGAATGCCACTTAGATAGAAGTTGAATGAAGTAAAGAAGGAAGTAATTATTAAATGTTGTGTGCTTTAAAAAGCAGAAAGAAGGACATTCACTACAGTATTATCGCTAAACATTTGAATTGACTAAATGTCCACTGATAGTAGACAAACTATGATATATCCATCTTATGGATTATGACATAAAAGTTGAAAGAAGTAGTGTCATAGATCTTAGATACTATAAATGTCTGTTGTTTTAAAACCACAACAATACTATGTATTTTCTATGGGCTGCGTATATAGATGTAAATGCACACATATGCATAACAAGGAAGTATATATAAGGAGTGGATTTGACAGTGATATGAAGGGACTTTTGCTTTTTCTGTAACACTTCAATGTTTTATGAGATAATTGTTTCATGCATTGTGTAGTTAAAAGAATAATTGTGCATAAAGAAAACTGGTAACTGGAACAGTAAAAAGTATGTTAATCTAGTAGGGGCCTTGTAAAAGACAAAAAGAAACTAGGAATTTAATGCTCCCTGGCAGTTATTAGAGACAGTCTCTATTGTTACTTTTTACAGAGTGTTGTTAAAAAAGAAAGGCCGTGTGAAAGGACAACCATGGAATCAAAATTAAAGAAATAAACACAAATTTCAAAGAGCAGAAAGAGTTGGAAGGAAAGAAATGGCAAATTATTGGCATGTACAAATGTGAATTTTTGAATTCTAATTGGGCATAGTAATTGGAAAGTTCAATTAGTTTTCATGGTGTTTGGGAAAGAGGAATAATGTTTTAGAGTATTCATGCTAAGGAAAAAATAACTACAGATGCCCTTTCTTTTGCACATGTAATTGAAAAAATCACACAGGAAAAGATTTAATTATGAGAGTAAAAACAAACATTTGTTCTATTGTCTGCCAGGTTTTGACCTAGAAAGAACTGTTATGATTCAGGAAAGAATTTCAGCTCTTTCTTGGAAACATGTGAAACACAATGGCTTAAATATGTGGAGCATTGTTCTTTAACACAACCAAGAGCAGTAACAGCATGTTCAAAGCCACTATATAAGAAAACAGGGAGTAAAATCCTGTTTGTAGAAAAGAGCTGAGCATTTATTAGATGAGATATAACAAAATAAAATGATATTATCGTTCTCTGTCTCTTATTTTCTTCTAATGGAGAGAGTTAATACTCGTACAATAAGCATGAGACTACAGTCATAGGGAGTAATGCAACCAAATCACAAAATCTCAGCATTTATGTGGTGATCTAACATACATGCCTACTCCTCTGCTCTCCCTTTCCTTCTCTCTCCGTCTTCCTGGACACTGAGTTTATCTGCACTGTATGTTTGCATAGCGCTAGTCTTCGGGAATTTATTCTCAGAAGCAATAGTTCTGTCTTTGAAATCTGTCTTTGAGTAATCTCTGTTATCGTGAATATTTTATGTATTTAGTCTTCTCATGCCTTGGTTTTTGCTGAGAAAACTGTAGGGTGATTTTACTTTTCTTTCTTGAAATATTTTTGTAAGGTTTGTGTTAATAACATGGCAAGCAATGATACATAAATATGATTTTAAGTCCCTAATGACATTTTAAATGTAAATAATTCTTTAGGACTAGTCTTATCCAGCGTAAAGTTATGGCACCAATAAACTGGTAGAATCTGCGATAAAGGGTAAGAATGCTGAGAGCACGAATAAATATCACCTTCTGGTGGGAAATAACCTTGTTTCTGTAAAAAGAAGTCATGCTTGACTGTTGTAGATCTTTAAGTAGGTAACTAAAATAATGGATTAGTGAGGGTGGGGAATATATGCTATTTAGACTTCAGTTAGATTTTGGCAAAGTTCCTCATCAAAAGCTGTCTCCTAAGAATGTGAATTACTGTGAAGTTGAGGTGGGGACAGGGAGTAATTGTTTGGTCATGGATAGGGAATTAGCTTAGTGACAGGAACAAAGAGGAACAGGCACTTTCCTTCAAGAATAAGAATGAACAGTAGAGTCTCAGATGCTGCTGGGCCTAGATTTACTTAACCTAATCTGTAAAAAGGGCAATACCACAAAACTACCCAGCTCCAAATGTTCTGCAGTTCCTCTGCATAACAGAATGGCATTTTAATAGGTGTACAGCTGCAGAAAGCGCTCCCGAGGCAGGGAATATCCAGAGAAGTTTGGCTTTACACGTGTGAGAGGGTAAGGAAAAATAATCTAAACTCAGTATATATTTACAAGAGAACAGACCACAAAGTAGCTTTGTGATTTAACAATGGGATTTGAACTCTTCCATGCAAAGACAAAGCCATCATTTTGTAGTCAGTGTGGTGAGCATGACTGTGAGCATTATCGTAACAGAAATAAAACAAGAGGTATCTACAGGAATATCTGATAAGTCCCATTTCCTCCTAAAATACTATGGGGGGTTCATTTTCTTTATCTGAAGGAAGCAATCAGAGATTAAAACTAACAATTTACATGATCAAGGAAAGGGATGAGGGAAGATAAATGAGGATAAATTCATAGAAATAAACAATAGTCAAAAATGTTATGTATGAGTATAAACATAACTAGGCACCCGAATGGAAGCTTGAAAAAAATGTTTAGGAATAAATGAAAGGAAATAGTGTATTTATATATTGATCAGTAAGTTTATGAAACTCACTATTGTAAGTAGAACAGGTAGGAATAGGGTACTTGAAAACGATTTTATCTAGCCTGCTTGTAGGACAGAGAGCTAGGTAGGGATATTGCAGATATGATCGTTCATGCTACCAAATAAATAAATAAATAAATAAATAAATAAATAAAAGAAGAAAGAAAAGAAAAAAAAGGAAAACTCATGCCCTTTACTAAATTTGTTTGAGTGCAGTTATTAGACACAAAGAGAGAACTATTTTTAAAAATTACATTACATGAAAGCTAAGAGAGAAGGGATAAAAAGACTTAAAATAGCAAATTTTGCAATAGACTCTATGTGAAAATGTTACGAAATTTCCACATATGCTATAACCAGCATATAATACCGAACTTTTAGGGTAAGAAGGTATCTACCCCCATGTTGAATTTGGAAAAATTAATGCTATGATTTTAAAGCTCCTGCTGATTGTTGTTGTAGAAGATTCTAGCAAGGATCACATTTGCTAATACAGTATAAATTAGAAGAAGGTCTTTCCAAAATAGTGTACCGGGTTGTCCCTACTCATTCATATTTTTCCCCAGAGTTTTAGAATGTGACCTTATTTAGAAATAGAGTTATTATAGATATAATTAGTTAAGGTGAGGTCACACTGGAGTAGGGTAGGCACTTTATCCCATATGACTAGTTTCCTTGAAAAAAAGAGAAAAGACACAGAGACAAATAAACAGAGAGGGAAGAATGCCATGTGGCAATGGGGGTGGAGGTCAGGGATGAATCTACCAACCACAGAACATCAAGGACTGCCGACAGCTACCTGAGTCTAGGAAGTGTCCTCTCCTACAACCCACAGAGAGTGCATATCCTCGCTGACAACTTGATTTCAGACTTTTAGGCTCTAGAACTTTGAGAGACTAAATTCCTGTTATTTTAAGCCACCCAGTTTGTGGCAATTTGTTATAGCAGCCCTAGGAAACTAATACAGGTGGGGTGTGGTGGAGTCTAACTTCCTTCTCCATAATAGTGTATGATATTGCCATTGTTGCCTGTTTAATACAGACTTTGCCTATGAAGCCTCTCAAAACTGAAGATAAATGCTTTTTTAAAAGCGATATATGGCCTGTATGTGAGAGAGAGGAGACAAGGCGAGAGAGAGACAAAGTTCTGTAAAGAGACTAGTTCTGGATTGCTGAAACTCATCCTTCTCCAACTTTTTGTTGATCTAGACCAAATAATGGACTTCTGGAAATGTTTTACCTGTTATATGACACATATGGCCTGGTGAGATAAGAGGACTGAACACCAAATTAAATAGTAGAAAAATAAAGGGTACTGTTTACTTAAAGGGTAGTAGCTGTTGGCACTAGGTCAGTCTGAAGATAAAACAGAATAGAAGCCACTGGATAAAGAGAAGGAACAAGGCCAAAGACATGGGATATAGTCACAGCATAGTCCCCCTTCGCAGGCTTTAATATTTTTGAGTGCTTTTCCTTTGGACCAAGGCAGCTACAGTGTGAAGACTACAATTTACCATCGTCATGACTGTGAAGTGATTTTGTGGAAGAAGAAGAAAATGTGTTCATAGGGTCTAACCCTTCAGGAGTATAAGTGACATTACCGACGTCACAGTTCCCTACTGTGGCCAGTAAACAAATGAAGACCCTAGGTGTAGATGTGAATTGTTCTCTATATATACTAATGGTGGATGGCACTTTTAAAGGAAGGGGAAAGCTGATATTTGAGATAAAATGAATCATTTTTATACAAATATAAACATTCTTCAAAGGTTTACTTCTTTTCCTCAAATATTATTGAATGCCTACTATATGTCAGGGATTGTTCTAGTCTCAGGAGTTAAACTGTGAACACCACAGACAAGATACTTTTGTTTAGCAACTAAATTAAAGGGCTGTTGAAAGAGCTCGTTAAAACTTGCCAAAGTGGATATTTTCAGTATCTTTTTAAGAGTATTCTTTAGGAGGGATACTAAAAAAGGTTATGAAAATAATTGTTTCACATTTCAACCAGAAGTTTCTTGATCAGCATAAGGCCAAATGTCATGTTAGATGCTGAAGACGGAAAATAAATTTCATTAAGAATTTATTGACTAGTACAGGACCAATGTATACACACAAATAAATGCATGGCAATGGTTTATGCACCATGATAGAAACATATACTGGGCTTAATGGGGCACAAAAGCAGGAGTGACTGACTCTGCAGACTGGAGTAGAATTTCACGAAGTGTTTCATACAAGGGATGACATGTGAACTGAAAAATGAACAAAAAGGAAAGGAAGCAAAGAAAAGAAGTTGGTGAAGTATTGAAGAATGAAACACAATAGCACATGCATAATGTCTTCATTTGACATCTACATTGCTGACCTTCCACCTTTGTTCTGACAACAAATTATAGCCAGAGAACATTTTTCCAAATGTAGATCTGATCATCCAGATGGCTTCTAGTGGCCTTGGGCTAAAGCCCCAGTTCTTCATCATGCTTACATAATGCCCTGTGAAGTGATGTGAAGGGCACACTTCACAATGTTTCTGTATCTGTGTTGCAGTTCTCTTTGATTATTCTTAACCCTGAGTAAAGTCTTTACTCAGCCTTTGTGTGAAGAAATACTAATTCATGAAATGTAGGTATGCAGTCACATAAAATGAAAATTCCAAATAAATTTTCCCCCTGAATTGCCTCAATAGTAGAGCAGACAGATTTAAATTTTTGACCTTGGGTAATTGTCAGATAATTACTCCAGTTCCTCATTTAATTCTGGAAACTTTTATATACAGCATCAGTTTGATGTTTTTTTTAAAAAAATTAGTTGTCAGTTTTTCCATTTGTTGGGTTTCTTTTTCCTAAATTAGAGTGTCCTCTATCTGTTCCTCCCTTATTATCTTTATACAGCTGGCATTACACTTTTTTCTTGGCCACAATTACTTATTTCATAGATATGGCTTTTGTTTTAAGGTTTTTAAGGTAGCTGACATGGTTATTACGTATTTCTTGATAGGTTTTGTTAGCCAAGTACATTTTTAATTTTCTTAGGGACATTTTCTGCTATGTTTTGCTTTTACAAAATCAATAACCTTTCTGTACCTTTTTGCATTCATTTTTATTTTTTTCTGTTTAAGTTTAGTCCATGCTTGGAAACTTTTGACCTCTGACTCTGTTACCATTGTGGAAAGAATTGTTCAAATCCCTCAACTACCAGGGTAGACAATCCAAGAAAGAGAAAGCATATACAAGCTGTAAGAAAAATAAATTCCAAATCAACATTTTTGCCACAGTTACTCTAAAGTCTGAGAAGCTATATTTATGTGAACTCTACTAAAAATATTTCACATAAAAGTATGTCTTTATGGGACACTTTTTGTGTGGGTTGACTTGATTGAAATTCAAAATTGGAAGAGAACTCATATTTTAAAATCAGTGTTTAAGTATGTGTATAGTTAGGTAAATGTAAGTCAGAGAAAACAATGTCTTCTAAATGTTTTTATACACAGAGACATGTTTGTGTTCTTGTTGCTTTTTGCAGAGAAAATTTAAACTGCAGGTATGCAAGCACCAGTCCTGTGAAATTACTGAAAGTTTTCTCCATCTCAGCATAGAATATCCCATTAAATTTGCATTACTTATAAACCAATGGTTGAAGTTATATTCAATGATTTTGATGTAAACCAAACTATTCTTATATCTCCCTTCAGTATGATACACATTTGTTTTATCCTCCCTGGTTACTCCATTTTGTTTTTTAGTGTGTGTTTTGTATTTTTTATTATATTATTATTATTATCATTATTAATTTATTTTGCAGAAAGCACCAATACTTGGTTTTAGGTTTCAAGTTACTGAAAAAAAAGTGACTGTTGAATTTTATTTTATGCCAGAAATTAGCAGAGCAAGGTTGAATTTTATAATTCTGAAAAGAAAACAATTTGTCCTTGGTGCCTTATTTTTTTCTCTGCTATTTATGTCCCCTTCTAGTTAATATGCTCCAAGTTAAAAATATTTAGCTTTCTTACATTGATATGTTTTTAAACATACATGTGATGAACATGTGTTTGTCTACAATACAGAGGAGAGTCACAAATCTTTGCCTGAAATTTAGAATTAAAGCCTATTTTTTCTATATTAGCTCTTTATGTTGTATAACAAATTGCCACAAAAGTGGTGGCTTAAGATAACACACATTTATTAACTCACAGTTTCTATGGGTCAGGAACCCAGGCATAGCTTTGCTAATTCTTATCTGAGCTTGTACTAAGAATCTTCCAAGCTCCTTCATATTGTTAGCAAAACATGCTTTCTTATTATGATAGGACTCAAATTAGTTTGCTTCTCCAAAACCAATGCCAGAGTGAGAGAAAGTGCCTGAGACTCTAGAGCTAGTTGACTAGCAAGACTGAATGTTATGTAGCATGGTCACAGAAGTGACATTTTATCACCTTCCCCATACAATGTAACATAATCACAGAAATGATACCCCATTTTCCTCTGGATATAAACAAGTTATGCTCAAGGTAATGAATACCAGGGATGGAATCGTCAGGACCTCCTTCATGTTGGTCCACCACACCATGTCAGTTATATTGTCTATGTTAATAAAAATATTTTGGCTTGATGCATTGACATCTTTCCTCCTTTTCTATTCAATTTGCATTATAGGGGCAAGTATATGATATACTTACCATTAATTTTTAAGCAGAGAAAGAAATAGTAAATGTTAGACCTTACATTTCTATCGTAGATTAATTTCATCTTGAATGATGCTAGAAAGAAAAAAAATAATAATTCCTTATTTTGCTGCTTCAATGTCTTTTTTTAGAGATAACTATATTATAAATTTAAGTTCATGTTCATGGTAAAACATTCAAATAGTACAGATGAGTATAAAATAAAGGGTGCCATTAAATGAGAAATCTGAAAACAACTACGATTCAGTGTTTTAACAATTTTCTAAACACATACCGTCTATACAAACATGTGTACACATTGATTTAAAACACTTTTTAAAGTAGCACTCTGATATACTTTTGTTTCTACACGTTTCTTATATCTTGGATGTCTATCTGTAGAAATAGCTATAGCTGTATCATATTCTCTCTAATAGCTGTTACTCTTCTTCTGTGTCATAATTATCAAACAAAATTCTCTACAGAGATAATTTTTATCATTTGTGTGCTAAAAAACATCTTTTATTAGTTACATTTCTTTTGGTTTTAAAATGTTATAAAACCCCATTGAAATTGGCTTAAAATAAAAGGAGTACAAAGGGGAAAAATTAATAAGTACATATCAATAATAACCTTAAATGTAAATGGGTTAAAATCTCCAATCAAAAGACATAGGGTAGCTGAATGGATAAGAAAGCATGACCTGCACATATGCTGCCTACAAAAGACCTGCCTCAAAACAAAAGCTATACATAGACTGAAAGTGAAGGGTTGGAAAAAAATATTCCAGGCAAATGGACAGAAAAAAAAGGGGGAGGTGTTGCAATACTTATACCAGACAAAATAGACTTCAAAACAAAGACCATAAGAAGAGACACAGAAGGGCACTTCATAATACTCAATGGAAGAATCCATCAAAAAGACATAAATATTATAAACATATATGCACCCAACATAATGGCACCCAAATATATAAGGAAAATCTTGGAGGACTTAAAGAAAGATATAGACAGCAACATACTTATAGTAGGGGATTTTAATACCCCACTGTCAACAACACACAGGTCTTTGAAACAAAATGATCAACAAGAATATTGTAGCACTGAATAATGAACTAGATCAAATGGACTTAACTGATATATACACACACACCTTTCATCCCAAAGAAGCAAAATACAGATTCTTTTTCAAATGCACACGGAAGATTTTTCAAAGATAGGCCACACTGTAGGATACAAAACAAGCCTCAACAAATTCAAGAAAATTGAAATCATATTAAGCTTTTTCTTGGACCACAAGGGCTTGAAGTAGAAATGAACCTCAAGGAAAAAACTCAAAAACACTCATTCATGGAGACTGGATAGCATGCTATTAAACAATGAATGGGTTAATAGTGAGGTCAAGGAAGGAATCAAAAAGTTATGGAAATGAACACACAACAGTCCAAAATCCATGGGACACAGAGAAGGCAGTCCTGAGAGGGAAGATCATAGCAATACAGGCCTACCTAAAAAAAGATAGAAATGTTTCAGATAAGCATCCTAAACCTACATCTACAAGAACTGAAGGAAAAATAGCCAGTGAAGCCCAGAGTAGGTAGGAAGAAGGAAATAACCAATATCAGAGCAGAATTAAATGACATAGAGACTAAAAGAGCAATTCAAAGATCAATAAATCCAGGAGCTGGCTCTTTGGAAAGATAACCAAAGTTGACAAGCCTTTAAGCAGACTCATTAAGAAAAAAGAGAGGACCCAGATAAACACAATCAGAAATGAAAGAGGATAAATTACAACTGACACCACAGAAATACAAAGCATTATAAGAAATTACAATGAACAACAATATGCCAAGAAATTTAAAAATCTAGGAGAAATGGACAAATTTCTAGAAACATATAGTCTTCCACAACTGAATTGAGAAGAAGAAGAAGAAAGCCTGAACAGACCAATAACAGCTAGTGAAATCGAAACAGTAATGAAAAAACACCTGTCACACAAAAAACTTGGACTGGACAGTTTCACAGGAGAATTTTACAAACATTGAAGTAAAAACTAACCCCTATACTTCTCAAATTATTCCAAAAAATCCAAGAATAGGGAAGACTCCCAAACTCTTTTTATGAAGTCAGCATCATCCTAATCTCAAAACCAGACAAAGACACAACAAAGAAAACTACAGGCCAATATCACTGATGAACATAGACGTTAAAATTCTCAACAAAATATTGGCACCACATCCAGCAAAACAGTAAAAAGATCATACATCAAGATCATGATCAAGTAGGATTCATCCCAGGGATACAAGGATGGTACAATATTCATAAATCAATAAATGTAATATATTATATAAACCAAAGGAAAGTCAAAAATCACATGATCGTATCAATAGATGCAGGAAAAGCATTTGATAAGGTACAGCACCCATTTATGATAAAAACACTTAGCAAAGTGGGAACAGAGGGAGCATTCCTCAACATAATAAAGGCCATTTATAAGAGACCTACAGCCAACATCATACTCAATGGGCAAAAACTAAAAACTTTCTCACTAAGATCAGGAATAAGACAAGGTGGTCCACTTTCACCACTGGTATTCAACATAGTATTGAAAGTTCTAGGCACTGTGATTGGACAAGAAAAAGAAATAAAAGGCATCCAAATTGGAAAGGAGGAAGCAAAACTGTCATTGTTTGCAGATAACATGATAATGTACATAGAAAACCCTATAGACTCCACCAAAAAAACTACTCAACCTAATAAGTGAATTTGGCAGAACAGCGGGATACAAAGTCAATGTGCAGAAATCAAAGGCATTTTTGTACACCAACAATGAAATATCAGAAACAGAAACTGGAAAAAATCCAGTTTGCTATAGCAACAAGAAAAATTAAAGTGCCTAGGAATAAACCTAACCAAGGCAGTAAAAGACCTGTACTCAGAAAACTACACAACACTGAAGAAAGAAATTAAGGAAGAGACAAATGGAAGCACGTACCGTGTTCATGGATGGGAAGAATTAACATAATCAACATGGCCATACTATCCAAAGATTGTGGTATAGATTCACCACAATCCCTATTAAAGTTCCAATGGCATATTTCACAGATAGAACAAACACTTGAAAAATAGGGTTCCAAATATATGGAACCATAAATGACCCTGAATAGCTGTTGCAATTTTGAGAAAGAAAAGTAGGAGGGATCACAATACCTGATATCAAGCTGTATTACAAGGACACTGTAATCAAAACAGCCTGCTACTAGCCTAAGAACAGACACATAGACCAATGGAACGGAATAGAGAGCCCAGAAATAAACCCATTTTCTATGGTAATTTAATATTTGACAAAGGGAGCAGGAGCATAAAATGGAGCAAAAATAGCTCTTCAGCAAATGGTGTTGGGAGATGTGGAAGCTACATGCAAAAACAAGGAAACTCGACCACCCACTTACACCACACACAAAATAAATTCAAGGTGGATAAAAGACTTAAATATAAGTCGTGACACCATAAAAGTCCAAGAGAACATAGGGAGGAAAATTTCAGATATTTCATGCAGCAATATTTTCACTGATATGTCCCCTAGAGCCAGGGACATAAAGGAAAGAATAAGAAAACATCAGCAAAATGAAAAGGGGACCAACTTTGTGGGAAAACATATTTGCCAATGATACCTCAGACAAGGATTTGATCTCTGAAATATATAAAGAGCTCACATTACTCCACACAAGGAAGACAAATGACTCAATTAAAAAGTGGGCAAAGGAGCTGCACAGACACCTCTCCAAGGAGGACATACAGAGGGCCCAGATACATATGAAAAGATGCTCAGCATCACTAGCCAGTCAGGGAGATGTAAATTAAAATCACAATGACATACCACTTCACACCAGTCAGAGTGGCCATCATAAACAAATCAACAAACCATAAGTGCTGACGAGGTTGTATAGAAAAGGGAACCCTAGTGCACTGTTGGTGGGAAGGCAGACTGGTGCAACCATTGTGGAAACAGTATGGAATTTCCTCAAAAAACTAAAAATGGAACTGCCTTTTGACCCAGCAATTCCACTCCTGGGATTATACCCTAAGAATCCTGAAACATCAATTCAAAAGAACCTATTCACCCCAATGTTCACAAAAGCATTATTTATAATAGCCAAGTGCTGGAAACAGTCTAAGTGACCAGCAGTAAATGATAGGATAAAAAAAAAACTATGGTACATTTACACAATGGAATACTATGCAGCAGAAAGAAAGAAGGAGCTCCTACCCTTCACGACAGTATGGATGGAACTGGAGAGCACTATGCTAAGTGAAATAAGCCAGGCAATAAAAGACAAATACCATGTGATTTCACCTATAAGTGGAACTTAGTCAACAAAACAGATAAGTGAGCAACATATAATCAGAGGCACTGCAATAAAGAACAATCTGACAGTAACCAGAGGGGAGTGGGGAGGTGGGTAATGGGGGAAAGGAGGAGAAGGGTCAAGTCAAGGAACATTTATAAAGGACACATGGACAAAGACAACAGGGTGGGTGGAGGATTGAAAGTGAAAGGTGAGGGATGGGTAGGGCAGGGAAGAGTAATGGGGGGAAATGGGACCAGTGTAATTGAACAATAATAAAAATAATAATAAAGGGTACGAGTATTGAAGTGCAGATGCTGGCATCTGAAGTGAATCTTTATAGCAATATCACTGGTTTAATTTACTCAATGATCATTTTATATATGCAAATTAGCCATTTGTTGGGATTATACACTAATTTTAATAAGATTCCTGGCATATATTAGGGGCAAAAATATTTTAGGAAATTGTCTTTCATGATGGCTTTAAGCTACATATGCTCTCTAATTTGATAGTCATTAACCACATGCAGCTCTTTCAATTCAAGTTTAAATGAAATCAAATAAAAAGTTTGTTCTTCACTTGCACTAGCCGCATTTCAAGCGCTCAATAGCTTCACGCGGCTGGTGGCTACTAAACTGGGCAGTGCAGACGTAGAACATTCCCATTGCTGCACAAAATTCTATCGGACATTGCTGCTTTAGAGCTTACTTTATGATAATGTCTCTGAAATCATTCAAAACTGAGTTTGATGAAGAAGTTACATGATCAAATATATTTTTAATCTAAAATTAGGACCAATAAATGAGACTTCTTGTGTGGTTTGTAAATAAATACCGAATATCATCAGGTACTATATTGTTTTGAGTAGTTTGTTGGAATAAATGTATTTCCTTCTAAAAAATAAAATAAAATGAAATTTATTTACCATAGAAGTAAAAAAAAAAACATTTTGAGTGCAACTAACTGACTTTGAATATAATTGGTTCCATAGCTTCCGTTAATGTAACTGGTGTCTCCGTATTTCCTCTTGCCTCTCCTCTGGGCTGATTATCTCATTAGGCTGTCTCTCCTTTCAAGATAGCAGAATGGCTTCCACTAGCTCCATACTTAAAATCTTGTTCCAGGGAACCAGAAAAGAGGGTCCCTCTCTTCTGTTTCCTAACGCAATAGTGATAGGAATTACTCCCTTCAGGTCTGATTGTTTCATAAGCCTTTCTCTTGAGCCGTTCTAGCATAGGAGGTGATATTATGATTGGTCAGGTTTGGTCACATGCTACTCTTGGAGCATGGGGTATCAGCCCTATTGAAGGAATGCAAATTAAGAGTGGAAAATGGCAGATGGCACAGAATTAAAAATGCTTACTGTTCCCTTGTGGATACAAACTTGTGTACTTTATTTGCTATGTGATAGGTAAATTAAGAAGCACAAATGCTGGGTCAAAGTATACATGCATTTTGACTTTTCCTGGATATTCTCCAATTTTCCTCCTCAATTTATACTTCAGTCAATAATGCAAACTTCTGTCCATTCTGGGGTTCATCAAACTTAATGATATTTTCCAATAGAATGTGTGAAAAGTAAAATCCCACTGTTTCAATTGGTATTTCTTTAATAATGACTATAGGTGAGCATTTTTTTTCTGTACTTGTCATATGTGTTTTCTTTATGGTGACATCCCTTCATATGTGATTTTTAATTGTGACAAAGCAAACAGCATAATGAAAGGGCTAAAAATAGTCCTTGCCAGTGTGTCTCAGTTAGCTGGAGTGTCAGCCAGCAGCGGAAGGGTTGTGGTACCATTCCTGATCAGTGCGCATACTTAGGCTGTGGGTTCTTTCCCAAGTCTGGGTGCCTGTGATCCCCTGTCCAGGCATGAATGGGAAGCAGCCATTCAACATTTCTCTCTCTCCTTTCCTCTCTCTCCCTTCCTTTTTCTCTAAAAGCAATATTTTTGTGTGTGTGTGTGTATTCTCAGCCGAAGATTAGATAAATAAATAATTTACAAAGTGCTAAAATGAACTTAAATATGTCTCAATTTCATTTAACTTGAACATAATTGTATCCATACTGGATGAAACTTATTGCTTGGTAATCAGAGAAGGCAAAGACAGTCTATAGAGAAAGAAGCAAGTTATTTCCAGGGTCATTTTTTTTAAAACATGACATTTAACTCCTACTATATATTGCTTTCTCAAATAAGGAGAACTGAAGATTAGAATGGAGAGATACAGCATTACAGTCTGAACAGACATGATGAGTCACTTAAGAGCCTCCTGGGTGGGTTTTCCAGGGCATGGCAAGGGGTGCGGATAGCCAGTGTGTTCAGGCAGCCCAGAGGAAGAAGACAGGCCATGCATGGACATAAAGCTAAGGGTTCAGTTCGTTTGAAAACTGGGAACCCTGAGACCTATCTCCGGAAAGGAGATGGTCAAAGACAAACTTCAAAGTAAATATAGAAGAAAACAAAGAATAAAATTTCCTGTGATCTAAAGCCTGAAACACTGTTTTGCAGAGCTCAAGTATGCAGAGGTCAAGAGAAAGTGTTGCAGTTTCAACAGAAACAACAACAGTGCCATAGAACTTTTGTCTGATAAGTTTTGCAGGCCTTTAAACTTTTATACTGGTGTCTCTGAAAAGATCAGAAGTGGTCTGAAAGTCTGCAATGAAAGCCCCTGGTGCTTTGGAAAATGCAGAACACTCATATTAAAAGAGGAGGGTTTTTTTGAAGACACAAGTAAAACAATAAAGAAAAAATGATGTGCAAATAAATCTGGAGACTCATGGCTAAACGTTTTGTTTAGTAAGACTTAATTTGGGATTAAAACCAAGAATATAGTATATAATAAATTCTAATTCTTTATAAGTATAACAATATTAATTATCAGTGAATGATTAAAATATTTGGTTAAAGCCATGAATATTTTTTCTATAGTCATAGGGGAAAAAACAACCAGATGTATCCTAACTAGGAGTTTTAAAATCCATTCAAAAATAGTTTTTTAATTCAATAGCTAATTGCACACCTGTGTGTTGAATGTTGGATTTGTCACTGAGTCTACAATGATATAAAAAAAAGAAAGCCCATGTAAATATACTTTGCTTACTAGAGTTCTAGTCCTCTAGGAGACACTGACCATTAGCCAAAACAAAACCAAGCAAACTGACAAATGAGTAATTGTAAGTGATGAAGCAATATGAAGAAAATTACAATTTGTTGAGCATTGACAGAACAGTGCCAGAACTAAATCTATGTATTTATTCATTAACTAATCTCATAATCTATGGAGTAGGTGCTATTGGTATTTGTGCTTTATAAACAAAGAAACAGAAGCACAAAAAGGTCAAATGAGTTGTCCAGAGTTCTCCAGTAGGAAGAGGTAAAGCTGGGCTTGGAGCTTGAGTAGAGCCTGTGCTCTCAATGGTTAACCTTATACGACCAGGGAATGTTGGTAGAGAATAACAATGTAGGCAAGGTAGTTAGCATTAGAGAAAAGTCTTATTGATGAGGTGGCATTTAACGTGAGACTTAAAGGATGTGACAAAGCCAACCATGTTCAGAACCTAGAGAACAACAACATCTCAGGTAGCATGAAAAACATGTACTATGTCCCTGAGATGGGATGAAAACTGGCATGGTAAAGGAGTGGAAATCATTAATAGTAATTAAAAGAATATGTAACAATTGAGACATAACCAGGAGTCATACTTTGCAAGGACCTGTAGGCCAACATTGGGAGGTTTGACTTAAAGTGCAATGGGGAAAGGTTAAACGATTTCACAAAGAGGCCAGACCTGATCTGGTTCCTGTTTAACTGGCTGCTGTGAACAATAGCATGGAGGAAGCCCCTAGGAAAAGCACAGACAACAGGGAGGAAGCTATCTTAGTAGCCCTGGGAAGGGTTTCCAAAAACATGGTGGGAGATGAGATGAAGAAAAGTAAACATATTCCAGATATATTTTGAGGCAGAAATCATGGGATATGCTGACAAAGTGAATTTGGGTGGCAAGGAGGAAGAAGGAATTTAGGGTTGCTCTGTTTTCTAGTATTATCACCTATATGGTATCTTTTTTAGTAGTTTGAGTATGTGATTCCCACTCCCCTCCCCCACCACCATCATATACTTAAAAAAGATGGGGATAGAACAATTTGTGCAAGGCAGGAAATGAGTTTAGTTGAAACTTATCTGAGAACCACGTGAAACAGTCAGTTAAAATATACCATACAGGAAATTGGATATTAGTGCCTGGAATCCAAGAAGTCTGAGTAGGAGATACAGTTTTGGAGTTGTCAGCGTAAAAATAATATTTAAAACTATGGGGATAAGTACAATATTCAAGTAAAGGGCTCCATACCAAACATAGAGAAATAGCAATGGGAGATAGTAGAGAAGGATTAACCAGTTAAGAAAAAAATTTTTTGAAGAAAATACATCATGGAAAACAATAGAAAAGGGTATTTCAGGGATTAGTGACTGGTTACTAGGGTTAAATATTTAAAAGATATCAGATAAACTGAGAACAAAATAATTCACATGCATTACTGACACCTAAGCATCAATTATTTGTATTAACCCTTTTAGGTCATAAATTACAAACCAACAAGAAGGAAATTAGGGCAAGCCCTTGAATTCATATGCTTTGATTTGTTTAATTGCCAGTTAATCTCTGATAGATTTCATTTTTCTCTCCTGTAATTCACTGTAATGTTTATGTCTTAAAACAAAATTAACAAATAAAACACAAAAATTATGAAACATTTGTGATCAATGGAAGCAAATGCTATCAAAATATCTGTCACTGAATGAGTCTAAGGGAGCAAATATTTGGAACCCTTTTGAGAAGTGGCTGAGGAGTTGGCTTAGAAACAGGATTCACATTCAAGAACGACACTGATGGAATCTAGCAAAGAGGGGCCAGCAGTTTCTGAGCTAATTGTTTAGAGCTTGATTTTTACTCCAGCTGCTATAAATCGGAAGATGGATGATGTGAGAATTTGTAATTTGTAATTTAAAACTTCATGAACCATGAAACTTTCTGGAGACTTTGGTCAGTCAGTTGACTTACTAGAAATGATGAGACCACCATAATCCATAAACTTTCTATTTTCCCACCGCCATAGCAATGAAATAGAGGAGAAAAACATGCAAATTGCTCATTTATGGTTTTTTTAATTTTGCTTTCGTAAATTACTGCTAAGCTCTCTGAGTCAGATTTCTATAACATCTTTAATTATAATGAAGTCTTGGCTTAAAAAAAGAAAAGTTGTTTAGTTAGAACTTCATAATTGGCAACGAAACATTTAACCAAAGTGCCAGCTCTCAAATTTGTTGTATGTTGTTTTTTATTTGGACTACGGGAACAGCATGATGGAGACTTGCAGAATTTGATATTGGGATCTTAAATGCTAAGATGGAGATTTATAAAATAATTCCAAATAAAACTGAGCATTATGTATAATTTGTAAAATTGTAAAATATGAGCAAAATTCTGAATATATTTGGATAATACAATACATTGTGATATAACAAATCATAAAATATCGGAGCAACAATGGATCATACAGACTCTGTTCTTTTTTCATGGGAGAGACGATGTGATTTGTGATGCAAGATCAGCTGTTTGTGAAGCATCAGCTATTATGCTAAGAGCTTTCAAATCTCTAATGGGAATCTGATATAAGGGACATTCTTTTGAAAAAGTGTGAATTGACTAGTATTCAATACATGGCATATGTGACTTTAAAACATTTTCAATTTTGAATTTTAGTCATAACAGTCTCAAAACTATTCATGACAAACTTTATATTACAGGCAATGTTCTCATGATGAATATTGGAAATAGCTGAGTTTTCTTCATTTTTCAATAAATTGCTGTACATTAAAAATTAAGGACATAATTTCTGAGAAGAAATGATTCTGATGAGAAGTCCTATTATTTCAATAGCTGCTGTAGTAAAATTAAACAAAAAACACTGCCTCAGATTTGTTCAAAAATTGCCCTCCAAAGGTTTACCAAAATGAATGTTCTTTTCTTGTTCAATCTTTTGAGATTAAAATTCTATAAATTCTTTATAATTCATTTAGTAGAATGATTTTCCTCCTTTCAAGATGAGTCACACTATCTTTTTTCTGAAACTTTAATCCTGTCTCAAGGAGATTCATGTTAATGTCCTGATGACTTGACCTTTGCTGCAGATGATTAAGGCACAATTCAAGATTCAAAGTAAACGTGTTTTTATGCTCTTCCTGTCCCCTTCCAACTTTCTCTCCCCCCTTTCTTCCTTCCTTTGTGTTTTAAATAGACAACAGAACCCACAGCTGACATCAGAACCCACTTATGAGGAGATACTGTAGATGTTTCTAATCATATATTGATAGTAAAGGCAGATTAGATTTTTTTAAAGAAAGTATTAAGACAATTTGTCAGAATTGGCTTATGTTTATTCCTGTTAGAAAGAGGGTCATGATTTTGTTTTTTTTCTCTAAATGATAAATTTGACTTTTGGTATTTCTTCAATACACTTGTTCAAGTGCTCTTGTAAGTTGCTGACATTGGAGACCTTTACGAGAGGTGATATCTTTGGTCTCGTATTCACAGAGGTGGAGAACTCCAGGCAGATCATCTTACTGTTTTGGGGAAAGGCGTATGCTTCAAAGCTAACAGCTGTCCAAAAGTAATTTCATTTTAAGATAAATCCAAATACAGTCAAGAATAACAGTATTTCCAGTTTATGCCTAATAAGGGTTTGTTATCTTTTTTTGAAAATCCTTTTTTTTATCTTTATTATTTTGAAAAACTGTGCATATTAAACACATTTTAAGAGTTAGTACTTATTTTCTTCCATTTGTCTCTCATATGAAAGTTTGCTGTGGTTCTCAGAATTTGTAGGTAAGTGGTAACTCTTGAACATGCTTAATTTCTTCATTTCATACTGAAATTTTAGTCTATTTTTTGAATTGTTGCACTGTCTTAATTGTTCAGTAGCTTTTCCTGAATTTATTTATTCATTTTTGCATCAAGGTGATTTCATATAATGAGAGTATAAAACTGTCTTGTAATTTACTTGGCCTTTAGAATTATCATAAAAATTAAATGATAACAGATATTATATATAATATATGTATATATTTAAGACCTAACAATATGAATTATGACAGATACCATAATTTTATCTTAAAGAAAATTGATAACTTTAAAAATATTCCATTTTATGCCATATGGAAAAAACAAAAAAATGACTCCTAGTTGTTTAGAATCAATATTTAAGAACCATTTAAAGCATGGCTGATCTTGAAAAGTAATAAATATGGAACATAGCAAATTACTTTATCTTGAATATTAGAAAGCTTCTGAAATATATGGATTTAATAGCTTTTAACTCATGTTTCCTTTAATCTAAAATGATTGACAAAAAGTATAATTATATGATATTAAAGCCCACAGAATTTAAAGACACAAACAAATGTTAATTCTCAGAGATTCATTGCTTAATAATTTGCATGAATGTGTATTTTGGTAAAATGCAATCATACCATTAGATATCCTTCTAATTCTTATTTAATAGATTTGGAGATGGCTACCTTGATAAAATAAAATTTATTGTAGAAATATATATATATATATTTCTAAAACAGTGATGATTTTTAACTAATTTGGATGGTAGCCAAAATGAGTAATAAAAAATCCTACAAATAACAGTGTAGATATTAAGTAATGTACTAGTTCTTTTAAAAGACTCAACCAAAACAATATTTGTTCATTTGATTAATCAAATCTGAAAGAATTAAGAAACCTTAAGAATAAGAAGAAAAACATAACTCTCAATAAGGAAAAGATGAAAAGAGTTTGAAGAGGGTACTACAGGCAAATCTGTTCTGTAAATAAAGGGAATGATTTCCCAGCCTAGCAAAAAATGCCAAAGCTGACCAAGAAGTTATAGGGAACTTCAGTAAATAAATTAATGTAAAAGGCAATGGAAGAGTGATTCAAAGTCAACCAATAAAATGACTAAGTAGGTTCACTGCTGAGTTTAGCTAAGTTATACATACACACACCCATGTTTATTTTTTGTTTTCATCATTTGTTTTATATTAATAAAGTCCTTGGAGAGTGGTTATGTGCCAGGAAAAGGGAGAAAAGAAAATATAAACACATAAAAGATCAGGGTAATTTCAGATGGTGATAAAACAAGTGCCAAACAATAAAAGGAGGAAAGGGTAACACAACATTCAAAAGTAACATGGCATATAATGGAATATATTTATTAAAATTTTATATATATGAGATGAATGTGAACAAGTGAAAGAGGAAAGAAGGAAGACAAGGAGGAAGTGAGAAAGGAGAAAAGAAAACATAACTGCAGCAACACCTCTGTTCCCAGGATATACGATTCACATAAGAGTTCCTTGTTTGTGGTGGAAAGAGAATAGTAAATTTCTTATTTTGTAAAGTGACCTCTTGGTGTAAGAAGTCTGATGTCCACTTGTATACTTTGACTAGTCACCTCTTTGCTTTGAGCAGAGGGCCCCTCACTGCTAAGAAAGTAGTGGGGGTGATCTAAGGCCTCTCCCTCTTCTAACAGTCCGTGATGCTTACTTCCGCCTCATGCTCTGCCACACAGACGTGGGCAGGGGGGAGGAGAACTATGGCTGGTATATGTTGTCTTTACTCTTAACCTTGTAGCTCTAGTGACACGGGCCTTTATCTCCTTTCATGGTTTTAATCCTTCAAAAATTTTGATCTCTCTAAATCTTCACTGACAATCACGGGCAATCTGAGAAAAGACCAGTTACATCAATAAACTAAAACAATGTCTCAAAAAAAATCAACCATCAGAATTTCTTAAATTGTAGCAGAGTTATATAACTTCTGAAAGGCAGGCAAAGTCTCTTGTAAATAAAGAGAAGGAAATTTATAAAGACATTGCTGACAATGGGGATGTCTGGAGGAGAAAATAGCCTAAAAATTGTGAGTTATGTGGATATCTTGCTAATGTATTTTGAGCATTCAAGAATTCTTCATGTTGTTTTAGAGAATATATCGATGATGAAATAAACATAAGACAACTAGGTGAATTAAGAAGGCAAGTAAATTACAAAATACTTTTATTTAATATTATTAGAGATTTATAAGAGATGAGTGGTGGTTTGATTCGATCTCCCAAGAGCTAATGGTGTTATAAAAGAATTTAGACATAATAAACTTTCCTCATGATTTTGTGCCCTTTTTTCCTTCACAACTGACCATTCGACTGAGATTAGTCCAACCGGCAATTGAGGGCAAAGTTCTGGATAACTCACGGATTTCAGTGTTTTCTCAATAGTATAGTACTTTCATTTCTCCTTTTCTGTGAAGTTTAACATAATAATTTTATATATTAATAATATAGTTTTATATCATAATAGCTAATCTGTTTTAAATTTTAGTTATATGCCAGGCATTGATCTAAGAACTTGATCTGTATTAATTCATTAATTCTTGCACAAATGTATGAGTTATTGACCATTTAACAGATGAGGAGGCTGAAGCACAAAGAAGTGAAATAATTTGCTAGTAAATTACAGAGTTGGAATTAAAACCCAGACAGAGTCAAGCCTTAATCATATACTGACCCTTATCAAAATTATGCTGAAATTACTTAAATTATTTAAATACACATAGATTTCTCTGAAAAATGGTCACAGTGTTTATATTCACATGTTGATTGACAGAATCATTTAACAACTTCAGATGCTTATTGTCTGATTTATAAGAGTCAGATTTCTGGTTTCTTTCCCAAGGTATTTAAGGCCTTAGACTGCATAATGTTAAAAAGTGGGAGTCTGAACAGGAGTCATATGATTCAGGGATACAAAAAAGTCAAGGATTGCTTATAGGTCATATTTTAAGACTGTTAGGATGAGGAAAAGTTCCAACCATTTTTAAGCCAACACATTAAGTCTAGATTTCTGTTCACTAAATATTTGAACATTTCCTTTTTAACAAGACTATTTTTACTGAATAAAATAAGACTTTTACACATATCAACAAGTTCTTTTTTTCCTTCCAAGGTTTTAAATCTCTCTCCTTCTATCACCAACAGGTCATTTCACAGATGAATTCTAGTGCACACCAGAAAGTATAAATAATAATTATTATTGTCATTTTACATTCGTAGAGTGCCTGTGTGTGTGTGTGTGTGTGTGTGCATGTGGCATGGACAGCACAGTGCAGAGAGTTAGGGCCTGAAGGAAAAATAAGTCAGCTATGTCTTTCAAAAAAGTCTTCAAAGTTTATAAGGCAAGGAGAAATAAAACGATTCAAGAACAGAATTCCTGTTAATGACAGAAATACCATTGAAAGAAAAACCTTCAGGTACTCCTGTGATGGGACAGCTATGGGCGTGGTTGATTTGGCGTTTCCTGTGAGGATGTTGAGGGATGGAGAGGGGCTGAAGTGCTGGAGAGAAGAGCAGCGCAGGGCTCAGAGAGACCCACTACTGTTGAAGGCTCAGAGGATAGCACGGATGCCCCTACCCCCAAGTGACAATGGCCGGTGTCTTTTGGAACAAGAATGACTTTTAAGTTCCAAGTAGCTACAATATAACTTCTGTTTCTCCCCTGCAAATAATCAATCTATTATATTTACATATAATTGTTGAGGGGAGGTCATTTGTAGTATATGTGGAAAAAACTAAGGAAATGGGCTTTTTTCCCTCTTTGGGAGGGAATAAAGTAAAAGCAGTAAGAGGAGGGATATCAGTGAGATTCAAGTTAGCATGAGCAATAAATTAGGGCAAGCAGACTTGCAGAAAGAGCAACTCTAATGATTCTCAGAAAAGATAATGAGAAAAAAGAAGGATTTGAGATTGTCTCATTATTGATGGGGCGTGGGTGATTTTTATGAAAGAATATGTGTTCTATTTACACTTTAAGGGGAAGAGTGGTTTTATAGGACTGGTAGACTTGGAAGAGTCTGGTGAAGCTAGTCATTATAATCTCTTTAACTGCAATTTTATATTTGATGAAAAATTGTGATGTTCAGTTTGAACCGATCACTTGTATGCTTAATACTTTTGAAACCTGATTGCAATTTTTAAGTGTCTATGTGGACAATTGAACTGTAAAAGTGTTAGGTAAACGATCTGGACTCTCCCCCTCCTCTGAACTCATCTAGCACCTTTCTCTTCATTGGTCATTTTTTTGCCAAGCTGGTTGCCACAGTACTCCAAACTGGTTCCCAACCCTATGGTAATATTCTCCTATGGTACCTTGTTCCTGGAAAACTAAAATCCTTCCTCTTTAGAGAGACCTCCCTGACCAGCTGATCTAAAGTAGAGAGAACTCTGTCTACTCAGCCATTTGGGATCTATCACAAGACCCTGTTTTATTTATTTTGTTAATATTTATTATCATCTGAAATTACCTTGATTTTCCATGTGTTAGCTTGTCTATTGCTTGTCTCCCACTACTAGTGTGTAGGTGCCTCCATGGCACAGAACCCTGAACTACACTGTTTAGGGCTGTATCTCTAGCACCTGCAATTATGAATACAAAATAAATATTTGTGATATGAATAAATAAATTAGAGAAGATATAAGTTAAGGAGAATTATAAATTTTAAAATATGGGCATAGAAAGTAACATATGTAAAGGCAAACATAAATTGTATGTATAATCATTACATCATGTTTATACTATGACTTGCTTCAAAATTTCTTCAGAACTAAGAGGTCATGTATGTTTGTTATGTTTTGTAAATTAGAGAAGCCTGGAGTAGTAATATTTACTACCTGTCTGTGGTGGGCAGAATGACCCCTCAACATGTCCATGCCCTGATTACTGGAACTTATGACTATATTATGTTTCATGTCAGAAGGGACTGTGCCAATGTAATTAAGTTTATGGACTTTAGGGATATTATTCTGGATTTCCTGGGTGGGCCTCATATAATTACATGAGTCTTATAAGCAGATAATTTTCTTTGGCTTGAGTCAGATATAGTGGAAGAGAAAGCAGGAAAGTTGGTGCAGAGGGAAAGGCAGAGACATTCTGAGTAAGAAGGGTTCAATGCATCATTGCTGGTTTTGAGACACAGGAGGCCAGCTGCAAAGGCCAGAGAGAGACCCCCAGGGTATAAAGACAACCCATAACTAGCAGTTAGTATGGAAACAGGGAGCTTTTTTCCTACAAGTGCAAAGAACTGAATTCTGCCAACAACCTAAATGAGCTTTGAAGTGCCTCCAAGAATGGCCTCTAGAAAGGAACATGGCTTTGCCAACTTCTCAATTTGGTTCTCCTGAGGCCTGGAACAGAGGAACCAGCTGAGCCACACTGCCCAGATTTCTTACCCGTGGAAACTGTGAGATAATGCATAGATGTTGTTTAGGCTGCTAAGTTTGTGATAATTTGTTATGGCAACAGAAAACTAATATAATGGCTAATATTCGATGATATAATCATAAGAATAACGAGTAACATGGAACTCTTACTATGTGTTAGGAACTTGGCTAAGGATTTTATGAGCATTTCATCTAATTTTTATAATAATTCATGAGGTAGTGTACTTGACCCATTTGAGAAGTCAAACTTCTTGCCTTTGAGACCTATCCCTTCTTTATTTATACATAGGAGTGGGCGTTTGGCAATGATGTTAATATTTTGTAATTCCATTGCTCTGGCCTAATGTGGGCCAAAGGTGAACCCTTGGCTTAAGATGGGTCACATAGATACTATCCTCTTGTTTTTGGAATTACAATTGAGAGATTTACTTTCTTGAACATGGGATGTGTAAAATCAGAAATTGTGGGATTGCATTTACATGGAAAGGAAAGATATAATAATGAAGGTGTACAGAGAAAGGTAGTTACCAGAAATTACTGGGCCAGAAGTAACAGAGGGAGGCGGGGGGTGGGAAGAGAGAGAGAGAGAGAGAGACAGACAGACAGACAGACGCTGAGATTTATAAAAGTGCTTTATAGGATTTATATGGCTTTCCTGTTTGTCTCTGTTGCCTGCTGAGGCCCCGCTGTATTGTGGCACCACCATCATGGTAAATTTCTCCATTTAGCTGAGACTAGCTTGAGTGGAGTTTTGCTACTCCCAACTAAGAGAATGTTTCTTAAGGCAGATGGTATTATTATATTCTCATTTAGAGAGATGTTGTATTCATTAGGGGAGGATAAGCTGATGTAACAAATAGGCTGGCAAGTTCAAAAACAATGCACTCGAGTAAAAGTAAAAAAGATGGCCTTAGCCAGCAGGAAGCTCATCTCCTCATGGGGTTCAAGGAACCAGGCTTCTTTCAGTTTATTGTTTCACCATCTCTTACTGTCTTTGTTTTCCTCTGAATCCAATTTGTATTTTAAAAAATAATGGAAGAGGAATATTGGCTTCTTAGAATCCTTAGCCCCAAAGTAGCATCTCTTGCTTTTCTGTTTATGTTCCAGTGGAAAGAATTGGTCAGCTGGCTGCAATTAATTGTAAGAAAGGTTGAAAGATGGTCTCTAGCCAGGAACGTGGGAAAAATAGAAGTTCTGATCAGCTAGAAGCCTGTGCCAACAGATGTTCATTAACTTGTACAATATCATGCAGCTGATATTGGCAGAAGTGAGGATTAAAACGGATCTACTGAATACTGATTCAGAAAATCTGTACCTTAAACACTTTACTGCATTTTGTTTTCTCAGGTGGCTTCCATATGTTTAATTAGTTGATTTAAAATTTCACTAACTCTGTTAGCTAGCTAGCTCACATGTTCTATCCTTGTTGATTTACTTTTAATTTAGGTAATATCAGAGAAAAAAATCCCAGTATACTCAGAAAGCATCAGGGGCAAATTACTCCAGAATGGCTGAGACCTCAATTATGCTGTTCACCGCAGCTCAGATATACAACCACCTTCTTGCTAGATTATTTAATGACAAATGACAGCCAAAAAACTGAAGTCATTTGTTTTACTCTAGTAGCATAAAACAATTAAGTGGTAGTAGGTAATTGACTGAATTTGAAGTGAATTGGCCTAAAATACTTAGAGACTGAATATATTCTAACTTTTCTGATTTTATCCTGCTACTTTTCAGGATTCTTTGGTGATGTATTGGTGGAATAGCCAGGACCAGGATCTGACACTTACGCATGGGGCTTGGGTTGAGCATATAGTGAGGATAGGAATGGCAATGTGGATGTTTTGGGGTGGGGTCGATTCCACAATCTATAAGCCATCCACATTTATAGCTTAGGTAAAAAAAAATTGGCAAAGAAACTCCAAGATGAAAAAGAGTGTGAAGAAAGGAATTGTGGGTAATCCAGATAGGTGTGCTGGGATGGTTCTACCTACTCATGCCAGTTGATAAAGCATGTTGCTTCTGGCTCTGCAGTCAGTGATAATACATTGGTATCTTGAAATTGGCCATGATAGGAATATTTATAGAAATTCATATATACTAGGAATTATGATGTTCCCCTCTCCCCAAATGCTGATTGTTAAACATTTACCTACTGTATTATTCAGGGTTCAACAGAGAACAGAACCTACATAAGTATATATATATATATATATATATATGAGAACATATATACTTATATATGAGAACCTATATGAGTGTGTGTATATATATACACTCGTATATATGAGTATCTATATATGATTATGTATATATGGATCATATATATGGATCTTATACATGAGAACCTATATGAGTATATATATACTCATATATATGAGTATATATATATGATTATGTATATATGGATCATATATAATCTCATATATACACATATATGTATATAAGACTTATTATGAGGGATTGGCTCATGAGATTAGGGAGGCTGGGGAATCCCACAGTCTGGTCTTTGCAAGCTGGAGGTCTGAAAAGCTGGTGGTATAATTCAAGCCCAAGAACCAGGAGGGCCAATATCTAATGGCAGGAGAAGATGGATATCCCAGCTCAAGCAGAGAGCAAATTTCCTCTTTCTTCCTCTTTTTATTTTATTCTGGCCTTCTGCAGATTGGATATGCCCATCCAAACTGGAAAGAGTAATTTTCTTTACTTAGTTGACCAATTCAAATGTTAATCTCTTCTGAAAACACCCTCTCAGACACATCCAGAAATAATGTTTTACTGGCTACCTGGGCACATCTTAGCCCAGTCAAGCTGACATAAAATTAACCATCGAACATTCACATCACTGGTGTACCTGTGATCCAAGTAGACTAGCAGTGATAATCTGATAAGAGTTCTCCCAGGGTTCCGAGGCAGGCTCAGTGTTATTTGAGTAGGGAGGGCTCTAACAAAAATGAGTAAGACTCAGTTAATGGGCTGCCAGCAGAAGAACTGACAATCAACATGACATTAGAAATTCTCATGCAACAACTGGGTAAGGATGACTTGAGAACCCCACTGACAGGATGGAGCACCGTAGTGTGGGTGGTGGAGTAGAGAGTAATACATATGGGTGAACTCTGCAAGGGTGTCAGAGCTGGTGTTATTCCATTATCCGAGCCGAGTAATGATTTGGTAGTAAATTCCCTTATGCACTATTTAGAACAGGTATGGAGAACATAAATCCACTTGCAGAGATGAAAAGTCAAATAATGACATGATATATGTACAAATTTAGGAGTTCCTCTCTGGTTTTACAGTGGTTCCCTAAAAACTTTTTCCCCTCTTATTCTCCAGTCAACAGCAGCAGCTATTACTCACTATTCAGAAGCAGAAATTAAGAAGCAAACATAAATGACATAAATGCTAAGGAGACTGAGATGAAAGCTTGTCTGCTTCCAGGGAATAAATGAATCTTAAGTTGGAAGTACAACTTCACAGAGGAGGAAAAGTACTGGTCATGATGACTAGTACCTTCGGGCATGCCATCACTTAAAGGGCTAGGCATCACGAGTCCTCTGACTAGAATGGGGGACTAGGCTGAATCTTATGACTCCATGGTGGCATGAAAAGAAATCCCTGTCCTAACTACAGTCAGCTGGGGAGTCTCCTATGAGTCAGCATCCCCATAAGTTATGGGGGGGGCATCCACAATACACAGATATAGACATGCATCAGATAAAAGGTGTCAACATTGTCTCTGTCTATCTTTCCATCTTCTTCATTGGTGATTTACCCATCTGTCTACCTTCCAAAATATGAATATCAATTGGATAGTCATATTTTTGGTGATAGGAATAATAATCAGCTGTGAATACAATCTTTTGTATGTGGAAAACTTCATTAAAATAATATTAGACCTGAGTACTTAGAAAAGCTGTACCAAAGGAAGTAATTTCTATGCAATAACTATCTACTTTGTGTGCTAGCCTATTGACGGAGAGTTTGTTGGGAACTAGTCTGTTGTCCAATAAAAGTGATCAGCTTTCCTACCTGATCTATCCTTTTAAAAAAGGAGAGCCTGATGACAGGTATCCTGGAGTAGTGGGGAAATACCTCCAGTCAGCCTAATGAATGCATCATAGTATCAGGATACTTGTTTCCTTCTTTATTGGAAGAAACCATAATGAAAAGCTAGGATTGTTTTCAGATGATTCTACCCTAGCATCAGATCAAGGACCAGGTGTCTCACTGAGAGGTGTTGCTAAGATACAGAAGTATCAGCATCGGAAAACTCTTTACTTGAGCACTCTGGGCCAAACCAAAGCAAGTCAGTGACTGGGAAAGGATGTGTAAATGCCTTCAAGTGAGCATTTGGTGGGCATAGAGCTGAAGGAAAGTTATAGCAAATGTCTTACTCACTTCCCAGAATGCTAGGGGGAAAATATCTTTACAACCTGAAAATCTAAAAAATCTGGAAGTGAGTTCAAATAATTTTTGGATCAGTTTCAGCCTCAAGCTTTCCCAAGTAAATTGCTCTAAGTGTAATTAGAGTGTGATTGCCCCTCCTCTCCCACCAACATTTTTTAGCTATTAAAACTGATCAAATAAGGAAAAGAAGCAGAAGCTGAAGGCAAGCTGAGAGAGGCTAAAAAATATTCCCAGCAGGGCACATGAAAGTGACACTGGACAAGATCCAAACCTACTAATTAGTGCCAATGAGAATGTATCGAAACAGATATAGGTTTCAATAGTAGTGTACATGCCTTCAGAGAGCCCAGAGAAGATACCCAAGGTATTCTCCCTCGGTTGGTCATCAGGCATCCAGACAGTGAAGCAGTACATGGTGGGGAGAAAACTATTGCCCCAGATAGTAGTATTAGTTCTTTGAAAAACTTGGAAAATATCTCCAGATTTAAACTAGCTTTATTTTGTTTTCCTTTCTTTTCTTTCTATTCTCCCTCTATCTTTCTAAGGAGGATGTTATCCTCTTGGCCATGAGGAGATTCAGTTGATATCTCCTCTCTCTCTCTTTCCCTCTCTCCATATTTCCCCCTCTCTCCATTCCTTCTTTTTCTTTCTTCTAAAGTTCTGGAACCTATCTGTATCTGGGTAATGGTATCATTTAATTGGAATTTCCTTAATGAATAAAAACAGCATTCAGTAGGTAAATACTGCCACACTCGTATGCCCAGACTTAGGAAGAGTCAGCAGTGTAGACACTTGTGATTGCAATGAATTCCAAAATTATTTTTTTAACTGCTGGCTCAACAATGTCAGCAGTAGGAAGGCATCCAATAAGTGGATGCCCTTTCTTTTCACATTCTGTGTATTAGTGCGAAAGAGGAAGAACAGATAGGCTAGTCATTATCTCCTATTTCTCTCTCATCACGAGTGGTACTTAGATTATTCCCAATATCGAAGTCTAAAAACTTATTGGGGAGCCTCCTCAATATGTTCAGACTGGAAGGAAAAATCAGTGGAAGTAACTCCAGACCAGAATAAATAACTTCTCTTTTCAAGGGAAATATAAGATAGAGTTGAATGAATTGGGAAATTTTGGGAGAGCTCTGGGGATATTGCATTGTCTATGACCAAGAAGTTGAAGCATATTGACAATTTGAAGTTATATGTATGTATGCTACAAGATATCTAGATTCTATATGTATCTCCCGTATTGATGGTGGTGCAGGAAAAAGAATCAGGCAAAATAAAGTTTCATTAAGGTGAATGAACATATCATGCCCTGAATTCAATATGCCTTGGAGTATTTACTTCATAATCAGTGTCCAATGCTGGACTTCAGTGATTTTTGGCAGATATCCAATGGCTAGTAAGGACAAGTAAGCCAAAACCCCTAGCAACACCATCAACAAAACTGCCTCATGCAAATTATTGATATTCTTAATTTTATGAGTTTAATTAGGAGATATGGATTTCCTTAAAGTATTATTATTTTATTTAAATAACATGATGTTTAAAAAATATTTAAAAAGCACAGCAAAGCTGTTATAGGTGACAGCTTCTTAATGGTGTATAGCGTTTTTTTTTTTTTTTTGGTGTATAGGTTTAAGATGTCTCCAGATAGCTATGGGTTATTCCACACTTCTATGCATTTGTTGAATATTAATCCTGAAGAATATGCACCATCGTTGACTGAACTTGACCTGCTACTTACAAACATTTTGGGAATTAGTGTTTGCAAATGGAAATTTAAGGATTACAACTTGAACATAAGTGTTTCAATGACTTACCTCACACTTATGAAAAGAAGGACCAGTTTCATCTCAGAAAGAAAGTACTGCATTCAAGGCCTGCAGGTCCTTTGGAAACTTGGGGATGGATGGAAGAAGATGCTGACAGGCATTCAAAGTACTGGAAACTTTCTTTTGAATGCTTTGGTTTTAGCTTTCCTGGATCTTGCTAACTTGCTGTTATTACAGATGACAGTTTTCAGAATGTAGAGAAGTTAATCTCTATACCAAGGTAAGGCTAGAAAATAGATTCCATTAGATTTTGCTAATTATAGTCAGTATGAGATTGCAACTCAGTTCTCTACTTGCAAATTAGAATTCTTGACCCTAATGTGGACCATTATAGACAGATTTTAGAAATCTATAAATTGGGCTGCCCTTTGAGGAATGAACTAATAATAATTCTCTTAAGTATAAAACCAGTGTCAATTCAGTTGCTAAGGTTCAGGGATGAATGACCATAAAGAAACTTTAATATCAATGTTTACTGCAGAACATGTTTTAGCAAACAAAATTCATATACCATTTTATTTGTTTTATTAGTTGAGAAAGGGTATAAGGTTGTGTGTATACTCATAATAAGCAATATACTTACACTCTTAGTTCTCAGCAAAGAGAAGAAGAGGTACTGATGATGGAAGAGACATTGCCAGAAGCTGCCCACCCATAGATATCCACTAAATGGGGAGTGGAAAGATAGGCCTTTTATTAGTAGAGCTGGAGAGGTAGCGAAAGCTGCTTTAGCACTCAGCTGTTAATGAATGAAGACTACCAACCACAAATAGCTACACAGTGTCTGCGTAGTCATCATTTTACATTCCTGACTGACATAATTTGTGGACCACATCTTATCTTTGGATCTGGACAAAGTAAGCCCCACTGACACATTATGTTTTGGTGAGAATGGAAAGCCTCAACACTACCTGAAAAGTTGGACTGAACTCACAGAGTGGAGGAGTTCAATTGGAAGAGTTGGATTGAACTCAGGTGGAGGTAGGGGGTCTATGAGTTAAGGAAGCAGTATATAAACAGCTCCTGGTACATCTTCCTTATCACAAGTGATTGTTTTTAAACAAGTGAGCAATCCAATTCCAAAATACTTCCCCAACTTTGTTTCCAGTATTGATTTTCTTAGTATTGGTCCTCTAGATATTACAGTCTAAAGCAGAACTGAAGTACTGATAGGTATTTGGGAAGTCTAGTCCAGAGTACTGGCAGTGATGAAAAAGGAATGTCAATGACGAGAAGGTGTTAAGCACTACCTCCAGGCTACTATTTTACAAGGAGCTGGAAAGGGAAATAGTCGGCCACTCACTATGCATATTTGTTTGGCAGTCAGAACTTCTTCAGAATGCAAGAAGAAACTACACCTAGAAGAAGTCTTTAGGAGAGTAAATCCCTTCTCATTTCCTGGGGTCATTCCTTCCAGAGAGAAAATCTCTGCCCTTCGTGGTTCAATCAGAAACCCAGACCCTATAACCCATGGCATGGTATTTCATCCAAGTCCACCTTGGTATGAGAGGAAGAGGGAGGCAGATGAGGGCATCAGAGAGTGTGAATAGGGTTTGTGTCCTAATAAGGAGCCATAAACAAATCAAGTTGTTTGAATGCCTCTAAATCCCAAGGACATTAGACAACTTTGCATCCGCTGTCACAGGCTGTTTTTATACTGGCCCTCAAATCTGTTAGTTGTAATGACTGCTGCCCAGAAAGAACCAGTTGTTTCTTAGAAAGAGTATACGAATTTAATGCTTATGGATCTACTTAAACCTAAGAACACACAGCACAATGAAGATTTACAGTTTTTATTTTCATTTTTCTAGCATGAAAAGAACATAAGTGCAGTACAGTGAAGTGAGTAAGGGCAAGAGATTGCCGATCACAGAAATTTGACTTTGCGTATCGGCACAGTTATTTCCTTACTCTCCTGTGACTCTGTTTCTTCATGTGTATAATAAAGAAATTGTTTCTAGACAAGTGAATTTCTGTGAGGATTAGCATAGCACCTAGCTCATGTAAGTGTTAAACAAGGCTTATAAACAAAGCAAGGCTTATAAATGTTAACCGCTTTGATCAAGGGTTCTCATTTATTTTCAGTCTCAATTCTTCTTTAAAATTCTGACATTGAAAACATATCTCAAACTTATAGTAGTCCCATCAGAAGCCAACTTGTATTTTGCAGTAAGCCTTCATTATTATATCTGCCAGTGTTTCAAATCTACTTTTGCATTGGCTGCCTAGTTTTCTTTGAAAGAATGTCTTCCCTCCAATATGTTTAGTAAAATATTTTCTGCTTGTTACTTATTAATGAAAGAAATTATTTCTCTCTGCTGACTCTATTCTCTGTCACAGAGGGGCAAAGGCAGTCTCTCATTTTTGCTTTTTTGTCAAGTAACAGAGATTTCTCTGGAGGCCCACAGCAGAAAACAGTCTCCTGTAGAGGCACATCAGTACACCTCCAAGGGTGCCACTTTAAATCCCCAGGGTATAGGAAAATTACTGTTTAAGCATCAAGCTAAGAACCATGTAAAACAAACACTTTCATCAATTCAAATCCTAATAAAAATCTATATATGAAGAGTTTAAAAATAAAATACCTCAGTATCAAGGCAGGGAACTTAAGTGAATGAAACGGAAAATAAATATTTCTCTTTCACATTTACTGTAAGGAGAAGAACAGTAGGACTGTGCTGGCAGATGGCACCTGATGCTCAGTGAAAGAAGGCGAGCATCCACAGTAGAATGGCCAGTGTGACTTCCTTAGTGGGAAAAGTGAAAATGTGTTTCCCTGGAGGAAAATTTTTTCCTAGCGTTGCTAGAGATCCACATTTTTCAAAACAAGGCAAACAAGCAACAACCAGACGTCTATATTTTCGTGTGAAGTCTATATTTTTATGTGAAATACTTAGTCATAGAGACACTAACCACAATAGGGATATTAAAACGCTGATAGTCTACAACCGTGGGAACCAAGCATAAGCACCCAGGGCTCGTCTCTGGCCAGCATTTGTATGTTCACGATGATTGCACAGGCTAAATTGTTGAGGTAGGTCTCACTTCATCTTATTACTTATAGCTGGATGTTTCTCTTGTATCAAATCTGATGATTTGGCCTTTTCTTTCAAGCTATTTAGATCACTTACTTTAATGTGATGATGGTATGGTTAGATTTATTTTCATTTTATTTTTCTTTAACCTATGAAATCTAAAATCTTATCAGTTCAAAATTCAGTTCATATTAGAGTCATAAGTAAGTATTTTATATATCATTATCTTCATAATAAACTTCAAAATCTGCTATCACACAGCTGCAGCACAACAAGGAGAAAGTTAAATTTGATCAGATATAATAGATCTGTATCTAAATTTCACAGATTTTATGGTTGTAAGAGAAGACTCAGATGATCAAGTTGCCCAAACATAACTTTAAAAATTTCCAAGTACTTAATCAAGGGTCAGCCTTTGGCTCTGGCCAGGTGGCTCAGTTGGATGGACGGTCATCCCGTAAACGGAAAGTTCTGGGGTGCATTTCTCTGTCAGGACACACGCTTATGTATGTGTTTAGTTCCAAGTTGGGGTGCATCTGAGAGGCAACTGATTGATGTTTCTCTCCCTCTCTCTCTCTCTCTCCCATCCTTCCCCTCTCTCTAAAATCAATAAGCATGTCCTCAGGTGAGTATAAAAAAAACTTTAAAAAATCAAGTTTTATTTTAATTAAAAAAATAAATATTTTATATATTTAAGGCATACAACATACTTTTATATATGTATACAAGGTCTGTCCAGAAAGTATCTAGCCATGTAATGTGATAGAGATATTCATTGAAGAAGATACAAGATACAAGAAACATTGTACATAGGACAATGACACTTCAGTCCCCTTCAGAGTAGGCACCTTTGGACCTTACAAAGTTTTCCTAGCATGTCTTCCACCATTCAAAACACTCTGCAAAATTCTTTGCTGCAATCACCATCAGCCGCCCTGTCGTATTTTCCTGAATCTCATCTATGGTCTCCAATCTCTTCCCTTTCAAAGGTGATTTTAGTTTTGGGAAAAGCCAGAAGTCACAGGCTACCAAATCTTGGCTGTAGTGGGGCTGGGCCACCTGGGTGATTTGAATTTTCACTGAAACACTCTGCATGAGACATGATGCATGAATGGGTATGATGTCGTGATGAGGCTGCCAATCACCAGTTGCCCATAGCTGCAGCCTTCTGAATCATCCTAATATTTTCCACAGAGGGATGTTCAAACTTAATGCAAAATTTGATGCAGATTTCTTGCTCTCCTCTCTCAGTCAATTTGAATGCAAGGGCCACATGGTACAGATGCTCACTCAATGGCATCTACGCTCCCCGTGGATGAGTACAATGAAGTCATTGTTGACCCATTGACAATCCAGCCCTCTCCTCTTGGCTGCCAGGTTATATCGATGTTGTGCAAACTGTTCTTGGTATACTAACAATGACTAAATTTTTCCAGACAGACCTCATCCACTCATCCCTTAAGACATGCTTACATTGTTTCTATATTTTGACTGTTGATAATGCTACAATGAACATAGGATTGCAGATACTTCTCTGAGGCATTGATTTCATTTCCTTTGGGTATATTCAGAAGAGATTGCTGGATCATATGGTAGTCCTATTTTTAGTTTGTTGAGAATCCCTCTATTATTTTTCATAATGTCAGTAGTAATTTACATTCCCAGCAACAGTGTATGAGGGTTCCCTTTCTTCCACCATCCTTCCCAACTCTTGTCTTTTTTGAAATTAATAGCCATTATGACTACCAGGTGATATCCATTGTGGTTTCCACCTGTGCTTCCCATTGAACATTGTTTCATCTACATGTTGGCCATCTGTAAGCTTCTTTGGAGAAATGTCCATTCAGGTCCTTTTCCCATTAAAATTTTTTGTTGTTGCTTTTGAGTTGTTTGTGTTATTTATGTATTTTGGCTTATTAGATATATTGTTTGCACATATTTTCTCCCATTCAGTAGGTAACCTTCCCACTGTGTTGACTGTTGCCGTGAAGAAGATTTTTTGCTTGATGTCCCACATGTTTGCTTATTTTTGCTTTGGTTTCACCTCCTTGGTTAAAATTATTAACAAGTTCATTATTCTTTTTGATACTGTCATAAATGGGATTTTTTTTAAAAAGTTCCTTTTTGAATAGAACATTGTATAGAGATGTAAAAGTGATTTTCGTATGTTGATTAGTATCCTGCAACTTTTTGAAATTGTTTATTTGTTCTAATAGATTTTTTTGTGGAGGTTTTAGGATTTTCTACATATAGAATCATGTTATCTGCAAACAGAAATAACTTACTTCTCTTTTTCTGCTTTTGATGCTTTTTACTTCTCTTTCTTGTCTGATTGCTCATGAGGGCTTCCAGTAGTGTACTGAATAGAAGTGGCAATACTAGACATCATTACCTTGTACTGGATCTTAGAGGAAAAGCACTGTTTTTCCCCATGGTTATTAATTGTGAGCTTTTCATAAGAGGCCTTTATTGTGCTGAGTAAGTTTCCTACTCTCTGTTGTTTTGAGTTTTTGTCATTAATGGATGTTGAACTTTGTCTTTTTTTTCTTGCCTTCTATTGAGATAATTGTGTGTTCTTTTAATCACTTATTCTGTTAATGTAGTACATTACATTGTTGGTTTTGCATATGTTAAACCAACCTTGCATTATGGGCCAACCTTGCATCATAGGGATATATACAACTTGGTTATCGTGTATAATATTTTCGATGTGTTGTTGAATTTTATTTGCTAGTATTTTGCACCTGTGTTCATCAGAGATACTGGCCTGTAATTTTCTTTTCTTGTTTCTTTGGCGTGTGGTTGCCTCTCACACATTGGGCACCTGGCCTGCAACCTAGGCATGTGCCCTAGACTGGGTATCAAAACGGGAACCCTTTGGTTTGCAGGCTGGCACCCAACCACTGAGCTACACCAGCCAGGGCATATCTTCTCAGTTCTGTTGTTGATTTGATCCTTTTTTTGTTATTGTATTAATATTTTCAATTCCACAGTTACTTTCTTCTTTTTCATATTTTCTACTTATTCTGTTTTTTGCTGATACTTTTATTTTATTATTGAGAATTTCTATTTTTCTATTTTTTATCTTTTAAGCAGGTTTGTATTTGCTTATTGAAACATTTGTATGATGACTATATCTTCTAATTTTCCTTTTCTTTCATTCAAGTGAAATTTTTCTTGTTTTTGGTATGATACTGATTTTCAATTGGAATTCGGATGTTTTTAATGTTATGAGTATCTGGATCTTGTTTAAACCTTCCAGTTTAGCTGGCTTTCTCTGGCCCAACTTCAGCAGGCAAGGAGTTCTTGCGTCATTCCTGCGGTTGGGACTGAAAGTGAAGGCTCCTCACACAGCTTCTGTTGACACATAGGAGAATGTCAGCTATTACCACTGGGTGAGAACAGGAGCCCTATCTCAACACTGGACCTCCACTAAAATTAACCTGGCTATAGAAACAGGAATTTTTTACTGTTCCAGTGGTGGTTTTCGTTGATACCATGTAGAGGAAGGTTTGTTACCACCTAGAAGGGATAAAAGTATTGGCTTTCTATTTGGCTTTCGCTGATACCACAGTGGCAGTGGCAGTATGGTGGTGGGTAGGGGAGGCTGGGATGACTCATTACATCCTGGCTAGGTTGGGAGTCTCACTGTGCACTCAGCCTTTCCAGGAGTTAGTGATGCAACTAAATATTTTTTAAAAGATTTTATTTATTTATCCTTAGAGAGTGGGTAAAGAAGAGAGAAGGAGAGGGAGAGGAACATTGATGTGAGAGAGAAAAGTGGATCAGTTGTCTCCTGGTTGGAGACAGATGGAACCTGCAACTCAGGCATGTGCGCCAACTTGGAATTGAGCTGGCGAAGTTTCGCTTTGCAGGATGACCCCCAACCAACTGAGCCACACCAGTCAGGGCACAGCTATAGTTTTATCTTTTTTCTTCTTCCTGTGGTGGTTGGCTAGAGTTATCTGTTAAAATTTTTCTGATTTGGTAGGCTGCCTCTTTCCCTGCCTTCTCTTTAGAGCATGCAGGCTTTATTTGTGGCTCTGAGAGTGTTTCCACACCTAAGCATCTTTGTCACATGATGCCAATGTATTAAAAATCATTCTTTTCTATATTTTGCCTGGTTTTTTATATGCTTTTAGGCAGGAGAGTAAATCCAGTCCCTGATATTCCAAATTGTCCAAAGGAATAAATCTCAACTTACTTTTTCAAAAAAAGCATCTTTCTATGTAGATACTTTTGCTGTGGGTTGCTGGTTTCTTCGGCATCATATCTGATCTTACAGAGCAAAAAGGAAACTCGGGGAGCTCACCACCGTGCCATTCCCTGGTTCCCAGTTCCCTAGGCAGTCTGCTTTTTCTCTGCCTGTCACAGTCTCTTTATATTTGTATTATATATAGTGTTCAGAGTTTTTTATTTTTTTATTTTTATTTTTGTACTTAGCAAAGGATTAGGGAAAAATACTTTTACTCCATCTTCCTAGAAGCAAACATCCAGCTTTTAAAAGTAAATTTACATCATTAACTATCATATATATTTACCAACATAGTTAATGTTTCTAATGGTCTTCAATATATTGTTTAGTTACAGACTGTGAATTTCTCCTTGTAGGGTATTTTTTATATTCCTGAAAGTACTATTGAGCTTTGTTTTGGGATATGGTTTAGTTACTTGGAAAACTGTTCAAACTTTTAGGTCTTGCTTCTAAGATTTATTAGGTAGAACCTGAGCAGTGTTTAGTCTATGACTAATTACATATTCCCCACTACTGAGCCAAGATCCGAGTATTCTCCCCAATGGCGTATGAATCAGAGGTCATTCTGGCTGAGGGACAGGCGCTACTCCCGTCCCTGTGCGTACTGTTTCCTCTAATCCTTTTGAGTGATTCTTTCCTGGCTTAGGGTAACTTCTTCGCACATATGGACTGCTCAGTACTCTGCTGAGTATTTCAGGGGAGCCTCTGTAGGTCTCTGGGGTTCTGATTTTGTGCAACTCTCTCCTCACCAGTACTTGGCCCTGTGAATTCCAGGCCACTTGGGTCTCCCTAGCTGTCAGCGCCATTTCCTCAGTTCATGAAGACTGCTGGGTTCCACTGGGGTTTCCTTTTCTGTGGCCTGGGAAGTCTCTGAAGGTAGTATGAGGGTGCCATCCCCAGGGTCCCCTTTTTGGTATTAGCCTCTTGGAGGTTATTGTCCTTTATTTCTTCATATGCAATGTCTTTAAAACCACTGTTTCCTATAGTTTGCTTGTGTGTGTGTGTGTGTGTGTGTGTGTGTGTGTGGTTTTAGGCTGAAGATCAAATATAGTCCCTGATCTTCCAAATTGGTCAGAAGCATGAATCTTACCTTACTTTAAAGACATCTCTCTCTACATAAATGTTCTTTCTTCTCATGTCAGTTCATACACTTTGTGGAGAGTGTGTATTTCTAATAAATTGTCTTATATATTTTATATATACATACATATATATATCAGCAGGGATTATTGAACCTCTTGTATATTTTTATGCATATATATGTATCAGCAGATATTTATTGTCGAACCTCTTGTATATTTTATATGTGTATATATATACATATATATATATATATAGGCAGATATTTATTGTCGAACCTCAGTATCAGCGACTATTTATTGACCACTTGAATAAGTGATATTCAAATAATTCTATCTCACAATGTTGGAGTCCACTTTCCTATTTGTTCTTTTATTGTTATCCTTCTCCCTATATTATTTGATTATTAACAAAGTTTGAGAACGTACTATGCTCAAAGTATAAAATATGCAAAATTTTGAGCATGAGGAAGCAACTGTACTGATTGGTCCTTAATGGCAGTTATGTATCTGTAATCGTTTATAAATCTTTTAGAATTCACCCTTATGTGACTTTTTCAAGTTTATTTTTTAGTTTTAATGTGAAAAATAGTGTGGCTGTATCATATAAACTTTTCTCATTCAATTACTAGGATCTAAGTTTGAGATTTATCCCTATTATATTTCTAAATAAGTATGTTTCTGTTTTAATTATTTCCTTTCTTCTTTTCCTTTTCTTTGGTTTCCCCCTCCTCCCACTTCTTACTTTTAGGGTTATTTCCAATGCTAATATTTTATAATTCTCAGAAATCTGAGAAACTTGTAAAATGAATAGTTCACTTAGTATAATTCCTGAAAAATAACTTAAAATTGGTTAACTTCCAGAAAATTAGTACTGGAAAAATAATTTTCCTCCTAAATTAAGCTAGTTTTAATTTATAACACAAATCAGAGTCTGTACATTATAATTATTTTACAGTTTTAAAACAGTTTTATGACACATTTGTACCATACCATCAATGAGATGGGTAGGTTACCAATTCTTTTTTATAGGTGAAAAAACCTGGGCCTGAGGAAGTGTAGGCAAGGCTGGCTCAGAGTGACTCAAGAGCTCATCCTCAACTTCCTGCTAAATAATACTACTTCTGTTATAGCCATATGCTTATGAAACCACATATACCCGGTCTTCCCTTGAAAGATAAATAAATGAAGCAGGGATGGACAGAATTAATGAACTGATTGAGAGAAAAGATAAGGAAGAAAGAAGGAATAGAGTAAAATCACAGGAGTATGGACCTTTTCTCCTGATTAAAGAGCATTTCTGAAAGGAGATATATATTTATGAGAGAGAGTCACAGGGAAAAGCTTTTCATTGGTTAATATTCTATATTATTATTCAAACTTGAGCACTTATGATAGTGAAAGAAGAGATGATTAATATTTATTCTGGTACAGTAGGCATAAATTATAACTCTTTCAGTTACCTCAAGATGTAGAGTCACCATTGTTAACAAACAGGAAGTGTTTGGTTTAATGAATGAAACAGCGGTAAATTGTGCTCACTATGAAGCTCTTATAATCTTTCAAGAGGATTCCTGTTGGTAAGAGATTTAGCTATAAATCATGTTCAGAACTCAAGAAAGGAGACTTCCTTCCTTCTTTCCTTCTTTCCTTCCCTAAATGTTTATGGAGCACTTATTATTGGAAAGTTAGTGGGAAAATATGGGTTAATAATTGCTTGCCATAGTATGGTCCAGTCACATGAGAGCCAAAGAATGATCAAGGATTTTGAAAATTATGAGCACATTGGTGACATATGAAAACCGATCAAATTATTTTGTAAATCATTCATGAGAGAAATCTTGATATTATTACTTGACTTTGTGTGTCAGTCACATTAATTGTGATTTTTCCTCTCCCTTTTCATATTATATAGAATTTTTTAGGGGAAAAGAAAAACTTATGAATTTTATAAGGGTTAATGAGTTAGTTAATGACTTAATGTCAAAGAGTTAATAGCAAAGCCAATATTTGTGCTACAAGAATAAAACAACAGGTAGTCAGTCAGTGCTATAACCATTATTATTCCTCTTATAAGGTGTAGCTATAGGATAGAAATAAGTCATGTCCAAATGTATCGTATCCAGTACTTTCCAGCGTCCTCTAGCCCTCTATCATTATTCAAATGTTTGCCTTTTTAAATTTTATATAATGCCATACCAATGTTTTTCAGAGTAAAGAGAAGAATGGAGGCAAGCGTCTTATATATTTTAAAAATAAGCACACAATTGTTGATACTAGACCAAGTTAAATAACCACTGTAACACTCCACTGTATTATGTGGATGTGGACATACTTAAAGGTATTGTTCTGTATCAGACAGACTTGAACTATGTTTGCAAACAAGAATGAATTCGAAAGTTGGGTGACACAGTCAAAATGGATAGCCAATCTAAGAATTTTAAAACTCAAACCTCTGCTTTTTCTTAGTAGGGAATTGATTAGCCAGATAATGGTTTCAAATCTGCATTTAATTATAACTATTTATACAAAAACTCAATATTGCAGAATCTATACATTTCACTTAAAACTAGAAAATCCCTAGGAGCTTTTGTAAATAACAGTAGTTCTTTCTTTTTTTTTTTCCCCCCAGAAAATCAAAAGAACAAAGATTTAGGAAAAAGGGGGAAAATAAAGTTGAAGAGAAGGCACTTCAGATAAATTATTATTTAAAGAAGCATTATATTCTCATCTTCTAGAATATAATTTTCTTTGCATTTCATATACTACAAGTTTTAGGAACCCCACACTACTATAAGACCACATAAGATTTCCATAATACTTACTTATTTCTGTGTAAAAATTGACCTCACACTTAATAGTTTAAAACAACAGTGATTTATTATTTCTCTATAATATGTGGGATGAATGAGAGTTTTCTCTGTTGGTTTCCTCTGAGCTCAATAATGAGCCTACATTCAGGTGAGCATCCGCTGGACCACAAGGCACAGGATGTCTTGGCTCAAATGACTGTTAGCTGGGCTACCTGTAGGCGGGAGGATCTTAGTTCTCCTCCAAAAGGCCTCCTATCCTTCAGTATGCTTAAATGTGGTACTTTCACAGAATAGTGGTTTCAGAATTCCAAAAAGAGTAAAAAGAGAATCTATAAGGTCCCCACACTTGGATTCATAGAATGTCACTTTTGCTACATTATATTGGGCAAAATAAGTTACAAGGCTAGCAATATTTCAAAATTGGAAAGTAGATTCTACCTCTTGATGTAAGAAGCTATGAAACCTTGTGGCTATATTTATAATGTGTAAAAGTGTAAAAACTTTTACATTTTTAAAAATTCTAATATGGTCAATGTATATAGACATGACTCACAAATTAAAGCTCTTTGAGGTCCTCAGTAATTTTTATGCGTCTCGGGAGCCTGAGACAAAAAAGTTAGAGAATATGTATTCTAGATTAAATGTCACAAGGTACATAGACAGTAGCTTTAGCCCAAGCTGCATCCATTGCTGGGCTAAGATATTTCTGGGCAGGTTTACACATCAGTTTTCACAAGATATGTAGGTATTTCTTGGGGGAAAAAAAAAAACCCAAAAAACAAAACAAAAACGCTTGTCCTAAAGAGAAAGTCAGGTATACCATGTTGGCTTTGCTCTGTAACACAGTACCAGGGCTGTTGGGGTAGAATGATTTTGCATAAAACATACCAGTTTTCATTTGGATTCTCATAGCTCAGCAGTTTGTAGACACATGTCTAGATTCTAGAGGTAATGAATGAAAAGAATACTTAGAAACTAGAACCTGAGTTTTGTAGTTAAATGTGAATTGGAAAATCAGCACTGCCACTTACTGTGTGATCTTAAAACATTTACTTATTGTTTTCAGCTTTAGTTTTAAAATTTTGAGTAATAGTCATAAAATGAGATGATTTAGCAGAGTGCCCAGCACATTGTGAGTGCTAAATTAGTGATACCCGTTGTTAAGCATTGCTTTAAAGTGTGTAACATATATAGACATTCTCTCCATCTCTCCCTCTCTTTGTTTTCTGGTCCTGCTACCTGGAAACATGGTGTCTGGTAGGTTTGTTACAGCCCACTGGAAAAAGTAGCTGTATCTAGGGGGAACTGGTACCCAGTGGAGCCAGCTCGGATGACCACTGATCTTGAAGGCGTACAGTGGTGCCAAGGACAGGTTGACAATGCCTGGGGTGAACAGTACCACCTGAACAATTTACAGTGTAGCCAGAGAAATTCTGGGTAGAAACTTCCTGAGTTTGCTTGAGAAATTACCTCAGCTACCTCTTGGGGATTCACCATAATTTCACATTAAGAGTAAGGTTGAGGAGACTGGGGATTTGCACACTGACACACGGTGATAGCCAATAATGAACAGAGCTTATTACTGGTAATGAATCTCGCTATCGATTCTTGGACTTGTGTGGCTTGGGGTGACCATTAAGTAGTTGGTACATGGTTGGTTGTTTGCACTTATCCCCTCAAAAAATCATCTTCTCAATTAAACTTCAGGAAAGAGTTATCTTACAGATGAAAGGTAAATTGAGGAAATGCAGTATCAAACAGAAAAAGTCTGAACATATAGACCTAGGTTTTATAAACCTTGAAACACATTACAACTTTGTAATCATGTAATTGAAACTCTCAGAGACCTTCTTTTCAGCAGTACTGAATTGTAGAAAGTTATGCTTGTTTCCTCGACTTTAAGGCAATTGTTCTCAACTTCACTCAATGTGGCAAATGTAGAAAAACATAGTATTGCCACAGAGTAATTATTTAAAATATAATGGCTTCTCCTAGGTGATAGTCCCTGGAAAAAAAAAAACTATAAAAAGATTATTTCTAAAAGCACCATCTAAATATAAACCTTGGTAAAAGAAATTAATAGCAGTAGTAAAAGATAATTTTTTTTATGATTTGTTTTTATTTTTGAGTGGTTACTTTGAATTATTTATATACCATAAGTGCCTTTATATGCTGATATTCTACAGATGCATATGTCAATATAATCCAGGATGCCAAAGTAATTAGTGGCATTATTATTAACAAAAACAAAATTAGCCCTGAAATATACTGTTTTGAAAATAATATTTAAGCAGTATTTAGCAGAATTTTTTTCAAAATGAATACCAGTTATGACCATTCAAATTCTGAACAATAGCAAAACATTGTCTTAATGTTCAGGTATGGTTACGACCTTGTCAAATAAGATATGTTGTATTTTAATATCAGAACAATCATTTCAGAAAAAAAATGAACACCATTTTAAAGGTTAAAAAAGGAAACTCAGAAAAATGAAATAACTCACCTAAGTGGACATGTTATGTGGGCATTTATATATAACCCTATATTATAATGTTGTGTATAGTTAATTAGTTTTACAAATTTATTACTAATGGTCAATGTAAATAATGCTGGAAATATCTGTTGTAATGGTATATCTTAATCTGTATTTTTTTCAGGCCTTGGGTTTTACTGTATTTTTCAGTCTCCTGACTTTTGTTGTCTCTTCTTTCAAAGAAGAACTCCTGAGTGGTTTAATTCATGGTCGATGTGCTTGTCTCTCTCTGTTGAACTGTTCCATTGGGTTAAAATCCAAAACGTTTTAATTCCAAAATCAGGATTTTTAAGATTTTAAAAACACTTGTAATGTGTTATCATTTCCCTGTGGCATTGATGACTGCACAAGGAGATAACGCCTTTGCCTCACACTGCACAGTAAACTTTGTTTCCTGGTTTTCCACTTGATTAGAACCTTTTTATCAGTCATATAATTACCTCATCTCCAATAGCACCATTTTTAGTGAGTATAATGATTAGCTAGAGGGATTTTGGAAACACATTTAAAAGAAATTGAGAATTCTGACATATGCCTACATGCTCTAAAAGAAAGTACTTTTAGTACTATTAATAGAGGTGGTTCAAAAAGCCCAGGATTAGAAACAACTATGATAGTAAGGTAGCCTCGTACTTGATTTTGATATTAAGAACTGAGGGGTAGATTATACATCACAAAGAATTACTATGTTCTGTTCTTCCGTATCCCTATGCCTGTGTTGTTATTTCAACAGCATATTAAAGGCATAAAAATACTATGTGTAGATACCTCTTCTTTTTCTCATAGTAAATTTTATAGTTTCAGAAAAATCCAGATCTATCCTTCCAAAAATCTGTTACTAATTCATACATTCATTTATTCACTAATGCTTTCATTTTTTCCTTTATTCAAGAGATGTTTATTTAGTTCCTTTATGCATCAACTACGGGACTGGACTCTAAATCAATATGTTAGATTTTACATCTGAATAAAAGATTAATTTTTTGATGCATAACACTCAGGTTAAATTTAAAATACAGGAATTTTTTTGGAATTTTTAAAATTGTCCTAAGCATTGGCATTTAAATAAAAAATAACTCATGTAAAATCCATTTTCTTTGTTTTGTACGATAACAAGGAACACTTTACTTGCTTAAAAAATACAAATATTTCAAATTGTTTCAGCATGCTGACATTGTGGAATCTATGGTTAAAATCAAGGAGAAAAAATTTATAGGAAAATAAGGCTTCAGTCATTTTAAAATGGAATCTATACTTTATAATAAATTTTTCTTGTTAATAAATATTCTCAATGCAGCTCTTTATATATAAGTGCAAAAGATTCTGCATCAAAATAGGTGGAAAATTGTACTAAACAGCACTCCATACCGTAGGATTACTCATGTTAGCCCAATACTAGTTGAAGTTAACCAGTAATTTTGAGGATTCACATAAAATTATAATCACACAGACTTTGTTGGTACCAGATGTCTCAGTCTTCAAAGGGTTCTAATTCAGAAAAAAAAAAAAAATGATAATGAAGTGATTTTTAGCACATGTGCATTGGAGACCATTCTAAGTTAATGTTTTTGAACTAACCCTTCCGGATGACCAAAAGCTGTGGGAAATAATGTCAGCTGCAAAGCGAAGCAATTTACCTAAATTATGATAAATCAACATTTTAGCAACTGTTCTTGATTTTTATAGTAAACCATAATAATAGTTTCTAAACGGTGTCATTTACTTGTCTAAATGGCAAAGTCTTCAAACCCGAATAGAAGGATGATAGCTTCCTTCTATTTAGTTTTCAGAGTTCAACTTTCATATAGATACAACAAATTGAACTGAATCTGTTGACAAGTTAAGAAGAACGACGGCTTCGGAGAATGGCCGATTTGTTTTGGAGCAGGAACACCTCTGTGATTTTGCTCTGCCTTAGAGGGCTTTAGAGAACCAGTATAAAAACCCTAAGGCCGGAAATAGTCAGGCAGCCATGCTTGCTAATGTAATAACATAACCAATATATAACGTATGTTGACAAAAAGCTACTGATATGTTTTCATGTTGAGTTCATAATGAAAAACTGAAAAAATAGTATGTTCATCTTTTGTTAAGTCCACATTTTGCCTATAAATATTTTTAGCTATGCATGTCATTAATTTCCTTCTTAAAATATTTTAGTGAATTATTTACCTTGATTAAAATTTAACTCGGTCAAATGTTTAAATGGTTAAGGAATTTTTTAAATACATATTCGCTAACAACTAATTATGTGTAAGGCAACAGTTTTATATTCTGTGGGGATATGTAGGTATGTTAAGCTTGGATCTTGCCCTAAGGAGAGTTTTATTTACTTCCTTGGTAAATTAACCAATATCACCTCCTTGGTAAATTAACCAATATCACCTCATCTCTCTGAAAATATGCCGACTTAGGCCTGGGTGCACTAATTGCCAAAAGTGACTCTTTAATGTCCATGCACCTCTGCTCTCACTAATTGAATTGTACACTTTCTAAAAATCAGTTATGTGTGTTCTAAAACCAGCTGTATCTGCTTTGGTAATCTGGCAATTTAATTTAGAATTGCAGTGTCTTGGGTCCCCAGAACTGGTCCCGAGTTGAGTAACTTGGTAGGAGGACTAAGTAATACTTATAATCACAGCTGAAATGTTTTACAGGGACAGAATACAAAGCCTAATCAGCAAACAGAAAAGGTGTATGGAGCGAAATTAGGAGACCCCGCACTGATTTCTAAGACTGTCTCCCTGTGGCATCACAAAGGATATCCGTAACCCCTCCGGCAACTAGTTGTGACAAGCTGTGTAATGTTGTCTGCCGTAGAATCCCAGATGAGCCAAGGAGTCCAGGGTTTTTGAGAATCAGTCACATAGGCATCTTCTGCCTATAAATAGCATGCCAAAGTTTCAAACTTTCAGGAGAGCAGGTGTTCACAGTTTGCACACTTTAGGTATAGTGAGCACATTTTACCATTTAGAGACGACTTACTACCAGTGTAGCTCAACTGTTTGCCTGTCAGGTTCCTTACACCAGCCAAGGGCCAACTTTGCAAACAGGACTCTGTAAGTATAATACTCTCTGGCTTGCTTTTCTGTTTATACATATGCCAATGAAATGTAAAATATGAGTGCGGAAAAAGAGAACAAGAGAGAAAGTTGCTTCTATGAAAACTAAGTTTAATATTTTGAAGAGATTTAATAAAGGTAAATAAAACAATCATTGCAGTTGCATTAGATGTTGGACCATTATTTATTCAACTTGCATGTTTGGAGGAATCACTTGGAGGTTTTGTTAAAGTGTGATTCACATTAAATTAATTGGTATAGATCCTGAGACTATTTCTAATGAGTTCCAAGGTATAACGATGGTCCATAAACTATGAGTATACTTTGAGCAGCAAGATTCTAGAGGAGTCAAAAGATGTATAATAGAAATTCAAAGACTTTACCTTGAGATTTGCATACAGGTTTCTTTAAATTGTTTCTCAATATTAAAGGACTAAAGTGGAGACCAGTGGGCAAAGCATTATGAACTTGGTTCAGGGGAGAGCATTATGCAGAACTCAAATAAATAGACCTATGCTTAAAATGTCTTGGCCCTACACTAAAATATTCATGAATGTACAATTATGTGTTTTAATTTAATACACAATATTTATAATATGAATGTCTTAATGTTAACATTCCCCCATTTTTATAGAATTTTTCAATTGTTTGACTGATTACTGCACAATTTGTTGAATAGCAGGGCTTTCAGGGAATAACAGGAAAAAAAGCCCATGGAGGGAACAAAAAAGATAACAGATTGCTGATGGAGAAATTACTGTAATCAGAAATGTTTCTTTGTAAAGGAGGCAGCATTTGAAATGTAGAGGCCTTGAAAGATGAGTAGATTTTGATAAGCAGTGACAGAAGTAATGGGAAGTGGTGACAGAATCTTTTCCTAGAGAATTAGGATTTGTGAAAGAGTGTGGTTGAGATGAGTCTGAGAAGGTGGATGGTTCCAGATTGTAAAACTTTGATTGACAGAGTAAAACCATACATGAATAATAAAAGTAGCGGGCTCACTATCCTCCTATACCCCTTATTCAAAACCCTCCAGTGGTTTTCCCTACCACTTTAGATGAAATCCTGAATCTCGGCAAGGTCACTAATGGATGCCCTACGTGATCCGGATGCAGGCTACTTCTGTGATAACCATACTGGTCTTCTTTCTATTCTTGGATATATTGAACATAATTCTACTGCAAGTGTTTTTTGTTTGCCATTATCTCTGCCTGGTGTCTTTCCCCAGATATTCTCTTGGCTTTTTCTCTCCTTGTTTAACTTTGCTCAGGTGTTGCCCAGTATAAGTATCATCTTGAATAGCCCTGACTAAAATAGTACTTACCCATCATGGTCAATCCTTTTACTCTGCTTTAGCCTTTCTGCAGAGCACAGATAGTAACCTGGAATTATTTCCTGTACTTGTGTATTTGTTTCTTATCTGTAACTACCACTCAAATGTATGTCGAGTGGACTGTAGTATCTCTAGAGCCTAGAATAAGGAATGAAACATACCGTATTTTTCGGACCATAAGACACACCTAGGTTTTAGAGGAGGAAAATAGGAAAAAAATTTTGAAGCAAAAAATGTGGTAAAATATTTAATAACATAAATAACATAACACTTCACCAATGTAAATGTTAGCTACATTCATACTATAAGACACACCCCCATTTTCCTCCCAAATTTGGCAGGGGGGAAAAGTGCATCTTACAGTCCAAAGAATATGGTAATAGGCACTCAATAAATATTAGATAAATAAACAAGTATAATAATTTATTTTGTACTGAAGTTTTCTTATGTCATAGCTGACTCAATGTGATATGATAAAAAAGTCTTATGAAAGAGGTGGTTTTTTAGAGATGTGTTTTTCCCCAGAGCTAGAATAATTCTTTATGTACAAAAGGTGTTCAATAAATATTAGATAAATGAATAGGTATTGTAATTTACTATGCACTGAATTTTCCATTCCCGTGTCATAGCTAATTTTATGCAATAAAATGTGGCCATTTGTTCACAAGAGTTGTATATATCTCTGATGAAGTTTCCAGGTTTCATACCTCTGGTCATTGAATTGCTTCTTAGAGTATTGAATATTTGAAAATGTGGTCCATCAGAAAGAGGCGAAAGGCACTGGCTGTACTTGGAAGTAAGAAGGTAGAATCAGAGAAGAGAGAGTTTATATTGAACTGTAATGTTCTGGTCTACCAGTGTGTAGGGCAAATATGTGTATTGTGTGTTTGTATTCATGTGTGGTATGGATATATACTGGGAAAATCTGCAGGTGAGCACCCATTAACATACACTTTGTATCACTGTTAAACATGAATATGTGCATCACACATGCCCTTGGTCAGCCTTTAGCTTCCCCAGGTTTTGGCTTTATGCACCATTGTGAAAGCCCATAATTGCTATTGAAAGGAGAAACTTTAGGTTAAAGAGAAAAATTTAAAATGTAAAAATCCTTTCTGTGGCCTTTAGCTTTCAGGTGGGATCAAGTGACTTCAGATGTGAAGATAAATATCTTCCCACTGTAATTTGGGGCAAATTATGTAATTTGCTTTGGTCAATAGATTGAGGCAGAAGCAAACTTGTATAGTTCAAAGCCAAGGCCTCAGGAAGCCTTAGATAGCTCCACTTACCCTCTTGTACCCCTGCCATTGCCATAGGAGGGCATGCTGGGTAATCCCACTGATCTCAGGAGGAGAGATACATGGAGCAAAGCCAACCCGCAGATGCATGAGTGAATAAGCAGTGATCAGCCAAGTTAAGTATAGATCAGCTGAATGGCACAGATGTGAGAAATACATGTTTTCTGTTTTAACCCGCTGAGATCTGGGGTGTTGGTTATGCAGCAAAAGCCAGTCGATACAGTCAAAACACTAAACTTATTCTTTGTATTGAAATCTCTTCTTCATATATTATACTTCTGTCTTTCCAGTTCCTCAGCAATTATTTACACAACTTCCTTCTCAAGTTCCATTTTCCATTCACACCACTAATGCCTTATATTTACATATTTTCTATATTTTATGCCTTAATTTTCCTTTTTCTCTTATATTGTTTTATAAGATGCTAACAGGAACACAGTAATAAAATGTCCTATTTCTAAAAAAGAAGTCAAATTCTCAAATGAAACCAAAATTAAATCTTATTTTGTAATGGTATTCCAAAAGATTTTAGTATGCATTTCTCGATTAAATTATGTCACCTAAAATTTTATTTGTTGACATCCTGATAAGAAAGAGTTCTGGAGCAGATCCTTTCCTACACATTCAGAAGGGTCACCTTAATTTCAGACGTGGCTTTTAGAATTATAAGACAATGTATTCCTACTGTTCTCAGACGCTCGGATTGTGGTACTCTGTTACAGCACCTCTGGCACAGAAACATATTTGCTAATGTGCATATTAATCTTTAAGAAAGACTTACGGAACTTTCCAGGCTTATTTCATCAGATGCTGCTCCCTTCACACATGCTTTTTTATGAGTGCCTCCAGGAGAAGGGTTAAGCAGAATTCCAAGTTCAGCAAAGATGGACCAGAAACACAGATATTTTTCTCTAAGGCTTCCTATCAAATATTGTGTTGGACAAAAAAGTCTGTTTAGTTTTTTCCATGAAATAAAAGAAACAGCCAAAAGTCTGTTTCATTTTCTCTGTAAAATAAAAGTCACATTTTTTATTTTCACTAATAGCTTTATTGATTTGGATATTTTGAGTACTCTGGCTATCTCCCATGTGGTATAACACTGATTATTCTCAGTTAATGTCTCAATATGAATGCTATCAACTTTAACTGGCCTACATGACAAGGGAGCATCGTCCAGGGAGAAATCTCCAGCACAAAACCTCACAAACCACTTTCAACATGTTTGATCAGTCACAGCACCTTCTCCATACACTGCACAAATCATTTTCTGTTTCAGTTGTGTTTTTATCTTTCTTGAAATAATAAAGCATGATATGCCAAAAATGTTGTGTATCTTCTTCCACCTTCAATATTAAAATGGCAACAAAATAATTCACCAATTTTGGTTTTTTTTTAATGCATGCTGATCCACAGCTGTAACAATACAATCTAACAAAATTGTTTCAAATGACGTTAAAGACGAGTAAGCACTGGAGCCATCTAATGGGAAAAAAAACTAAAGGAGCTTTTGGCCAACCCAACACTTACTTGTGGTGTATATAATTCCTAGTGATAATTATTGGGTGATATGTGACAAAACCCATGATTCTAAAAGCAAGAGTAAAGAGTAGTGAACAGCGAAGCATTCTTCCTAAGCTCTTTCAATACCTAATATGTGTCAATACCTAGTATGTGACTGGTACCTAGTCAAGAAGGTCACACAGGGCTATCAATACTATATCTCATGAGCTGATTAAAAGGGATGGGGCAGGGCCCTTATGGAGAATGTTTGAATACAGGACCTTGGGGGAGAGACATTGTGTCTACAGTGTACTTTCTACTTCTTAGCACAGTTAAATGAACTGGTTTTCAATGCTCCATGAAGGGAGCAGAATGCAAAAGTTACAAAAGTGGTGTCTTCAGAAGGTATTGCAGCATTTCCTTCACCCTAAGAAGTCATTCTTCATCACACACACCACCAGTAACAAGTTTTCACAGAAAACAACATAGAAGAACGCACTACATTAAATTTACATGTCAGTGTAGTAGACACCTTGATTTCAAAAGCCAGAAAATATGAAGGAAACTTGTGACTCAGACTGAAAGAGGTGAGACATTTGAGATACTCAGCGCAGGTCGTGCTATATCACCAAATAAAGTCGTTCATTGTCAAGTGTTTATTACCTCTACTCACATATAAATGCCGCAGTGGCGGTTACCTTTGTTGTCTTATTCACTGCTTTCCCCTTCCTATCTTGTTCATTATTTGACGTGTTGTGCTTTGAGCAGAAGATATTCAAGACATACTTGTTAATTGAATAAATGAATTCATGAGCACAATGTCTGTCATATATTTGGAGAGAAGATAGTACCTATTTTTAGAAAGAAAACAGTGTAGCACCTGAGCAGTATGATGGAAACCTGGTAATGCTTTTGCAGCTCGAGGCTCAGCTTTGGGAAGTCAATGCTGTGAGCAAGGGGGCTGTGTCACTGTGAATGGTCGATAGCCTACCAACAGTGTGTGGTTTTCGTGTCTAGCAGTTTCACAGAGAAAGCAACAGCAACACTGTTCAGGAGCCCGCATCAGTTGCCACCATATAAAACCACACACAACAGTGGGAAACTGGAATTCCTGCCAGAGCACACCAGTGACGTTTGAGTTGTGACTGTGAATGCAATCTCCCTAGGCAGTACCTAGGTTAACATGCTACCACTTCATTTAGTCAACAAACATTTACTGAGTACTTATATAAAATAACTTGCTAAGTACTGAGAATGCAAAATGAACAAGTAATACTTTTTATTCATTCTATCCTATCTGCTTCTGCCAAAAGCTCAAGGTTTTATTGCAGGGAGAACAAATTATTTTTTCACGATAGTTAAAATAAATATGATAAATATATTACAAACAATGTTTTATGGACCCATAGAAAGATAGGGGCTTTATCTCATGTCTTTTAGCAAACAAAAGGCAAAGAAAAACTGGCCATCTCATCTCAGAGGACATGTATACCGTATTACTTTTCAAAAGTTAAGCCTGAATCCATTTCTCTGTAAGAAAAGTGACTAGTGAAACTGACAACCTCCAGGGGATGCAAATATTGATGTTACGTGCAACTGCAAACAAAGCCAGTGCATTTTTAATGAATAGAGAAATACATTGACGTGATTGTACAAGAGAATCTGCAAATGCAGAAGCAAACACTCTCCAACAGGGGGCCTGTGTGCCAAAGCTTTGTGCAATCATCTGGAGAAAACTGAAACAATATAGTATTTGAGGTGCTCCATAGGTGTGTAATTACCAAGAATCATAAATGTGTGAGAACAAGCAAGAGAAATGTGAGAGGACAAGGTGCATGCAAATGTTAATCATTTCCACTAATAATGACTTCTTTGAGATAGAAAAAAATTGGCTACTTCAAGGGACTACTAAATTTGAAAAAAAAATGCATAGATTTATTTCTATGCATATCTCTAAGTGTAGTAGAAATGGCAATAATCTGTACGTAGTCTTTCCTTAGTTGATAGGAATTAAAGGTTGTTTTAGGTCCTAAAGGCATTTATTTCCATCTGCACTGAATTAGGAAAAGAGGTGTCAAAACAAATAAATCATGATGAGCTTAAATGTTGAGCAATGGAGATGTGATGAATGAAGGACGACATAATTGACTAAACTCTGGGCAATTTCTATGTGATGAGAACATTTGTTATAGAAAGCCATCGAGTGAGCCACAATCTCGTATGGTAAATCTTCTTACCTGGCAAATCCTAAAGTAAGCCAACAGTCATCCTGAAGAAGAACAAAATAAAGGGAGTATCTGTTTTGTATGACCCACCTATCCCTCTCATTGTGTTTTCCTGAATATTAGAGTATAATGTTAAATAGCAAATTTTGTTAGAAGAGTTATGATATCCCATAATGTAACTAATTGTTTCTAAATTTCCACAACTTGTAATATCATGTAACCACTCTATTTACTCTCAAAAGCGGGAGGGGAGAATTGAGTAGGGAACGGGAAATGATTACTCTACACCGTGCGTCTCTCTAAAGTGGAAACTCCTGGTGCACGTAGTTAAGCGTTGAGACTAGATAAACAACATTCCGTGCACCCATATCCCTGTGTCCAAGTGTGTAAACCAGCAGGGTTCATCCCCTCAAGGGTCAGCCTACTCTTCTCCATTTCTTCTCTTTCACTTATGATTAAACATACTCAAACCTCTCGATTTGTAAACTGGTTGAAGGGTTGGCCACATAATTTGTGGAGTCCAGTATAAAATTAAAATGCTGAACCCTATCTATGAAAGGATAAAAGAATCATTTAATGAAACAAAACATAAATCCTTTTTCTTTCTTCCACAGTCTCTCTCTTGACTTGACACTATGCTTTCTCTTTTGTTCATTTTGTTATGAGTAAAAAATATATAGATTTGAATTATTAGCATGAATTTTATTGTTTATGCTTATGCCAGTTTATAATACAAACATGACATTTAACTTGTATGGATAGCCACCAAAATTATACACCTTATATTTCATGCAGATGGAAATGCTGCTCAAAACTAACTCAACGGCTTGTATTTCACATCTTGATATGCACACATTCTACCAACACACTGCCTTCAGCCTGCTGATGAGTGAGGGAACGAAAAGGAACTACATATAGATAGATGCCCTGTCTTTCCCTTTCCTTCAGTGTCACCATGTGCTGTGTAAATGCTGAGCTAAAACAGGGAAGGAACACAAATATGAAAGGATGTGATAGGATTCCCTTGTTGTTCATATTTCTAAGAATTCCACTATCTCCTGTCTGCATTTGAAGCAAGTTCTGCTTCCCGTAGGAAGTGTGGCCTTTCAGGGCTGGCATGCTCTGCTTTTCCAGTCGTAATTATAACACCTTTACATTGTGACGTTGAGATGCTTTGAGTCTCGTGGAACTCCCACAAATTGTGTGCCTGCAAGAATTCTGTGCTCATGGGGTATTGCAAACGCTGTATGCTAATGGGGTGACAGGGAGCAGCGATGGGCATGCATATGGTGCATATCATTTCTGCTTACACGAATGCTCCATTGTTTCCTCAGTCTTCACTAGCAACACATAAGTTCACAAAAATTATTAGGAATTTGAAGACAGCAACAACTGGACATTAAACCGAGCTGAGACCTTCAGAGCATGGGGGTCTGGGTGATTGCCCAAGCACGCACTATGAGTCTAGCCCTCAGTGGCTGTGTATATTGTTTTCTTTTTAATTTATTGGGGTGACATTTGTTAATAAAATTAGTAGGTTTCAAGTGTAGACTTCTGTACTACATCATCTGTATATTGTATTGTGTGTTTACCAAGCAAAGTCAAGTCCCCTGCCATCACCATTTATTTAATCCCCTCTCCTCTTTACCACCTTCTCCCCGGCTCCCTTTCCCTCTGGAAGCCACCACACTGTTGGCTGTGTGTCTGTTTGTCTTATTTGTTTATTCATTGTTTCAGTTTTATGCCCCACATATGAATGAAAGCATATGCTTCTTGACTTTTTCTGTCTGACTTATTTCTCAGCATGGCATTCTCAAGGTCCATCCATGTTGTTGCAAATGGCAGTGGTTATCTGTTCTTGTGGCTGAGTGGTATCCCATTGTGGGTGTGGGAGTATCACATTTTCTGTACCCAATCATCATCTGTCAAAGGACACTCAGGTTGTTTCCATGTCTTGGCCACTGTGAATAATGCTGCAGTGAACATAGAGGGACATATATCTTTATGAATAAATGTTTTCAAATAATTTGGGTAGATATCCAAAAGAGGGGTTCCTGGGTCATATGTTAACTGTATGCTTATTGTAATGAGGAAACTCTATACTGTCTTCCGTAGAGGCTGTATCAGTTCACGTTTGCACCGGACGTGAAGGAGGGTTCCTTTTTCTTCACGACCTCTTCAACATTTATTGTTACTTGGGTTGGTAAAGACAGCCATTCTAACGGGTCTCAGGGTGTATCTCGTTGTAGTTTTCATTTGCATTTCCCCAATAGTTCACGAAGTTGAGCATATTTTTATGTCTATTGGCCATTTCATTTGTATGTTTTCTTGGGAGAAGTGTCCACTTTTTAATTGGATTATTTGTTTTTTTGTTGTTGAGTTGTATGAATTTTTTATATACAGGGGTGGGAAAAAGTAGGTTTACAGTTGTGAGTATGTAAAACATAATTTATTCTTGCATTATTATATATTATTGTATCATTTATTTGTTTTATAACTATAAATCTACATTTGCCCATTCCTGTATTTTGAATATTAACTCCTTATCAGAAGTGTTATAAGCAAGTATCTTTTTCCATTTAGTGGCTTGTCTTTTTGTTTTGTTGATGATTTCTGGTTGTCTTTTTGTTTTGCTGATGGTTTCTTTTGTTGTGCAGAAGCTTTTTAGTTTGATATAGTCTCATTCATTTATTTTTTCTTCTGCTTCCCTTGCCTCTGAGGTCAAATTCATAAAATCCTCTCTAAGACTGAGGCCCATAAGTTTAGTACCTATGGTTTCTTCTATGTAGTATATTAAGTTTTATATTTAGGACTTTGATCCATTTTGAGTTCATTTTTGCGTATGGTGACAAATGGCAATCTAATTACAGGCATTTGCCTGTGGCTTTCCAATTTTTCCAGAACCACTTATCGAAGGGTTTTCTTTAATTTGTTATATATTTTTGATTTCTTTCTTGAAGACTATTAGCCCATATACATGTGGGCTTATTTCTGTGCTCCCAAATGCTGTTTCATTGGTTTGTGTATCCACTCTCACCACTGTTGTTCACCATAGTGCAGGAAGTCCCAGCCAGAGCAATCAGGCAGGAGAAAAAGCATCCAATGTGGCAATAAAGAAATAAAACTCATTTTTGCAGATAAATTCTTTATACAGAAAACCCTAAATAAAGACTTTACCCAAAAAATACCTATTTAGAAACAATAAACAAATACAGTAAAGTTGCAGGATACAAACTCCATGTACAACAATCCTTTGCATTCCTATATACTAACAATGAAATTTCAGAGAAAGAAATTAAGAAAAAAGTCCCTTTCAAACTGCAACAAAAGGAATGAAATACCCAGGAATAAACTTAACAAAGGAGGTTCGAGACCTGTACACTGAAAACTATAAGACATTATTAAAAGAAATTGAAGAAGACACAAAGAAATAAAAAATATTCTGTGTTTATGGAATGGAAGAATCAACAGTTAAAATGCCATATTACCCAAAGCAATATACAGACTTAATGTAATCCCCATCACAATCCCAATTACATTTTTTAAAGAAATAGAACAAAAACATCATCAGATTCATATGAAAACACAAAAGACCCCAAATAGGCAAAGTGATCCTGAGAAAAAGGGACAAAACCAGAAGTGCTACACTCCCTACATTCAAATTATACAAAGTGTCAATCTCAATAGCACAGTATGGGCAGAAAAACAGACTCTCAGACTTTATGGTTTTTACTTAGGGAAAATGAGAGAGACGTCCCGTTTATATCTTAAGCCCACATCAGTTAAACCTTGTCTTTGCATTTTATCATATATAATTTCAACATTATAGTATGTTTATCTTTAAGGGAGAGGAATGCCTTACAGCCATTGTTTCCCGAACCATATACCACATAATAAGATTCAAACCGAAAGCATGAATACCATCCAGTTCATAAATAACTGCAATAACTTGTTTGCTAAAACAGGAACACCAGAACAATGGTTTCGAGACCACAGCCTGAGAAACGTACCAGCATATGCCAAAGCTTTCCAACAAGCGGACTCAGGGACACAGAAAGACGCCCAGCGGGGCTCGTAGGATCTCTGCAGTTCTTGGCTACTTGGATGTAGCCAGCGTTCCCGCATATGCCTCAGGGGTTTCAGGTTCACACCAATTTCTCTCCTGTTGAATCATTTTTTCTGCTGTTTCTTGGTCGTGTTTTCCAAGTTCTTTTCTATCACAGTGTTTTTTCTTCCTTCTGTTATTTTTATTGATCTCTCCTTGTTTTATAATCATGTTAACCTTTGCCAGCCCTATCCATTGAGGCCTTCTATCATCTCTTTACATGTTTTAACTGACCCTCAGGAGAAGTATGATGAGAATTTGATTGAAGTGTATGTCTGTAGTAGAGAGGTTGAAGAAATAAAGATTGAGGAGAAGAGAAATAAGTAGAGGGATAAGAGGTCATAATGAGGAGGGTGATCAGATTCCGTAACAGTAAGAACTGGTGAAAGGGAAATGCAAGCAGTTGCGCTCCGAAGCGGGAGGTCAGTCTGAGATTACAGGAACTCATAAGGAAGATGAGGTCAAAGAGGTGGCGACGTGGGTGGGTTGACTGACCGGGATTGAAGGGTTGAAGGTGAGTAGGACAAAGAACTTTTATTTTGTTTTATTATTAGGGCATAGAGCATGCTTGTCAGAGGTTTTAATAATCACTGCAGGGTTCTTCAAATCCTGAAATGCTTTTCCTCCAGCATTCAAAAGTTAATTTCAGGCATAAAAGCTGCCGAATTAATGGAGCTATTATCTTACCTTCTCTATGCCCTAATCACCCACAAATTGGATAAAGAGCATGGGTTGCCAGGGTTTTTTTTGGATTAATTATAATTTCCCAGCAAATAGTGCTCAAAAACTCATTAGGTTACAAAAGTAGTATTTGGTTTGTACAGTTTGCTTTAATCTCATCCACATTTATTAGTCAGTCATATCCCCTGCTGACCCCCTTTTGTATTTTAGAGCAACCTTATATAATTAGACTCACGGAGCAAGAACATCTTGCAGAATCCACTGTGCCCAGGTCTTTGTGACATTATGACAATTTGAAAGGGAAAAAAATTAACTGAACTCCTGTTTGAACTTTAATATTTTAAAGAATAAATTTTCTTGATTTTTCTGATCAATCAATTCTTTTTAGTTATGGTTTTCCCTAAACATTTTCTACAGAAAATATTTAGAAAGTAAATATTATAAATAGAACAATTTGTCTTTCCGAGTGGGTTGGTGCTACTTCACAGGTAACATATTAGTTTCTCTGGGGCTACAACATTTCCCCCCAAAGGATCCATTTAGGAAAAATATGTTTGCCAGACACATTTTAAAAGTTAACATTTAATTTGGGTCTAGTGAATACTGTAGAAAGTGCATATTCTTACAAGATGTAGGCATTATATATTGAATAAAGAAATGACATTTTGAAAAGAAGCACTATATTTGTGTCAGTAAAATTTTTAGTATCTGGGCATATTTGAGAAGTTAAAGGCCCTTTTCTAATTTTTAATCTCTTATATTTTTAGCACTTTAAAGTAAAAATATGATCACTAATATTTCATTTCCTCTTTGCAACAACCCTGAAATGTAGATATCGTTTTCAATCCTAGGTGAATAAATTGCTTAGAGTAGTAAGATAACTTCACTTAAAATAGTTTGGAAGAGTCTCTAACAAGTTTCTTCCATTAAATGACTGTATGGGGGAGAAGCACTGTATGTATATGTAAATGTAGGAGTAGGATATTGCTGACATACACTAATGAAACAAGATGAGGAGCCCCAAAATGACAATGAGTGGACCTCCAACATTTAGAGTTTGAGAAGATAAGCAGAATCCAGCTTACATGGGAAAGTATAGTGTGGCAGGGGGAACACCGACATTCCCTGGAAACTATCTTTAATGCTAAAAATAAAACACAGTCATATTCCGGAGTGACGTTTGCCACAGATGAGCATGAGGGAGCAGTACTACCTGGCATACTAAGACATCTATCTCTGCAGTACTCTTCCCCCTGGACCTCTCCTGGTGACGCTGGAACTCAGGAGCCTTTGTGTGCAGGCATGGTTCCCTGTCTGTGCCAGATCATCGTGGGCGGATGTCTCCAGTTCTAAGTTCCCCAGAGGGTTTCCCAAATTGTTATCATTCTCTGTTTGGGGACGATATACATTTTTCTGTTTCTTTTTATTGCCTGGCACACAGGAGATGAATATGTAAAAAAATGCCTGAGGAAGGCAGGCATTGCCTTTTTTGATTCATATGCAGCTGCCAGTTAGATTTTTGATACAGGTCCTTCAGCTGAGGTCTGAGTTCTTTGTCACAGAGGCCTGCATTGCCTTGAATTAATGCCTCAAGCCCTAACGATATTGATGGCAAGTGGTTCTATGTCTAGATGTGTGATTTTATATACATTGGGGCCAACTTCATGGAAAAGTAATTTTCAAAACAGATTATTTGGACTAAGGTTCTGGGTCATCGGGAGGGTGGTGTGGGAGCCAGTTGCATCACATTGTGTTCAGGTACTTGGCTTGCTTTGCTCTCAATTTGCCAAGCAGGTCAGGGGATGGGGAGATGAGAAAAACAAACAGCTGAAATAGTATGAATCCACCCTCACTAAGTATACAGATCAGTGCCCACTCCTGACCCTCCTCTTTGAATGAAGTATTTTTCTGAGGGCAGTTGGTAATCAAAAGAATAAAAATCAATAAATATGGAATAAATTATGGATACTGTCCTTTATTAGTTATACTTTCATGATGAATTATTAGAAAATGAAGGAGTTCTTCTCCAGAACTCCTAATATTTTGTGAAGCCTACATGACATGAGAGTCCTCGAAGCCACATTTCACCCACATTGAGGTGGAGGAAGAGCCACAGCAGGAGTCAAGGGTTGTGTGGATAGGGGCTGGGCTAACGTCCCATCTCAGATACCTATTGTCCCTAAGTGTAATGAGATGAGTTTGTTCAGGTTAGCGCCTTAAGTAAAAAGTGTGAGAATTCCTCCCCAGCATCTTGCTAGTTTCCAGAAGTGACTTTGGGGATTACAGTTTCTCTAGAGGCATTGTAAGGGGCTTGAATATGGAGTAAAGTGAGATCAGAACAAAGTTTCTTGTCATGGCACAACATTTTCCTTGTTGAGCTCTCATTGAAAGATCTGTGAGGAAGGGACTGATTTCCTTCCCCCATGAGGACCAAAGGGGTCTACCTGACCTGAATGTAATTGGTGGCAGAGTATCACTCAAGTAAAGTTGAATTTGTCATCTGCTAAGAACTCAGATGCAATGTGGTTTCCAGTGTTCTTTCTGATAGAATTTCTCTAGGTCAATGCCTTCACATTTGGGCTCAAACTCTTCTGTTAAATATACACTTCCATTTATAGATATAAATAGAACAAATATACACACATACCCTCTGGACAACACCTCAGATTCCTTCCCATTTCTGCCACTTATTTGTAATTTCACCTAACAACTGCCCTGCTAGATCCTCCTACCTCTAACCTTGCCCCAGATCTGTTCTTTCCCTCTACATGAGTCATAGCCTCAATTTCTCTTTTGTTATTGATTTTAATAAATCAGTAAAACTGGAGCCTAACCAAAAACATTTCTTTTTCCTTGAGGATAAGGAGGCAAATCTTCAAGTGTTTAAAAATTCACCAAAAGTGAGGTGAAATATTTTCATATTATTTTAAATCAGTAATGAGGGACTGGCTAAATGTCTATCCTTCCTTCCCCTTAGAATGGGTTTAATCACTCTAAAGCAGTCAACCCCCCCCCAAAAAAAAAAAAACCCCAAAACCAAACAAACCAAACCTAGAAACAAAACACAATGAGCTAAATTCCAGTTATCCAATCAGGCTGAATATTCATACTTTGCTCTATTTTTATATTAGTCATCTAGAACAGGAGGTTCTAGATGCTGTACTGGGTTACTCATAGACTATTGATCAAGCCTGATGCAACTTGAGGCACCCAAACATATTTAAGGTCATCTGACAAACCATTATTTACCCATTGGGTCTATAAAAGGAAGAGGAAAAGGGAGGAGAAAAAAAGAGGAGGGATGGAGGGCAAGAGAGAGGAAAGAGGAGAAGGAAGAGAGAGGAGGAGGGGGAGGAGGAGGGCCATGGGAAGGGAAGGAAGCAGTGCTCACACAAGCACCTGAACTTCAAGGAGCCTGTGGGAAGGAATCAAAGAGGGCAGTTACAGTATCTGTCCAGGTGGAGACTGGCGGTAAACTTTCTTTTCACAAGCTTTCCTCTTTACAGGGAGCCTCAGGGCTTCTATGGGGAAGGTCTGGGGAATCCCTGATGAAAGGCACTGATAGAGGTTAAATGCCTTAGGTCAGAGAGTAATCTTGTTCAGAAGGAACAAGACTGCTTACCAGATAGGTGAGTTAGTATTCTAGACTTCCGAATATGAAAACATCTTAGGCTGGATAGCCCATCAACCTGTGATTTCATGCACCTGAGTGTCACATTTGAGTAGGCTTGTCGGGGGAGGGAGGGGCAGATTGTATTAACAGTAAAAAAACCAGGTGTACAAAAGAGGAATGTTCTTTGTGTTTGTTTTTGTTCATGAGGTTGCTAGAAAATGGGTCTCAGACCAAGAAAGGTGAACTTTAGGAAATATGGAGTTTGAGATATTAGGATGTGAGGGTCAACAGGCTGAGAATGAGGATGAATAAGAAAGGAGAAGGCGTATAAAATATAGTGATGCTGAGAAAGGGTGACTAACCAGTGATAATGATACCAGCTCATTAATGACTGCTTACTACATTCAGGTTACATGTATTATGGTGAGTGAGAAAGGAAATGTGATCCCATTATACAGAGAAGAGAACTGAGACTGAGAAGATAAGTACTTCCCTAAGGTTAACCAGCTGGCGACAGAGCTGGGCCTCAGGGAGTTCTGTAATTCCAAACCTGTGATCTTAACAGATGGTTTCAACTTTGGAAGCCAGGCAAATAGTGATACCATGATCACAATCAGGAAAAGGAATAACTAACTGCTGTGCGGGGGGTAGTGGGACTCCGAGAAGAAGGGCCGAGATTGTTTTTGTGTTACCGGAGTGATGCATGCACCTTTCACACATCGTTACTGCCTTCCTATCACAACTAAAATATTTGGACTAGGTGTTTGCAAGTACTCTCTATGCATACAAAATAACCAGGGATTCTTCTATGAAAGCTTAAATATCAAGCCTAGAAAGTCTTCAGCTAAAACCATTTATTATTTATTTCTTGATACATAAATTAGTGGCCTGCCACAGCTGACATCTGTAAGAAATCACTATGAAGCAATGTCTCTTGTTCTGAGTTATTTACTAGTATTTGTTGTTTTTCATAACTAATTGGGGAAACATGTTTTTCCACATGGCATATTTTTACTTTTTTTCTTTGATGTTTATTTTTATGGTAGATTGTTTTGCTCTGCACCTAAACCATTGTTCTTCTCCTTCAATTTATCTTCCAAATAAACAATATTGCTTTTCCGAAGTAGTAGTTCCAAATCCAAAATTAACCTCCCATGTGCCTCAGGGTACCTTTTAAAAATATGCCTTCTTTGATATTTTCGGGGGTGGCTTCCTTGGCCTGTCTAGTTCTTTATTTGTTTTCTGACTCTGTTGCTGAAGTGGGCAGGGAGACCTGCGCTGATTGTAGTCACATGTTTAGGAGATTTAAGGAAAAAAAAGAACACAGAAGCATCTGGAAGAGCTGGAGTGGCAACTAGAGCAATAGCCTGGGTGGACTACTGTAAGCTGAACACCCATCTTACCTCAGAACTTCGGTGACACCATGCAGAATGAAAAACAAAAGATTTCTTTTGAACTTTTGTTTTGAAATACCGTTGATTTTAAACAATGCCAAAGTGACTTGAAATCATTTATTTAGTCCCATATAAACATCCTATTTTATCAGCACCAGGATTATGTTTTGATTGTCATTTTAAGAGCATACTGCATGTTTCAGTGACCACATTTCTAGTTGTGCACAAAAATAATGAGCAATCTTTTCCCTTCCTTACTCCCCATGAGTATGACGCAGGACTCCGTGAAGCACTTTTATGCTTTCTACCATTCTGTGACAATGTCATACTTGCTAATTCTTCAGTGCTTTGTGAGAGCAGTGGACATTAATGGTTAGTTCACCCTTGTTTACCTAACAGTTAAACTAGGATGAGGTCTGAAACTCAAGCAGTATTCAGAATATGTGTAGAATGAAATAAATGTGAGACATTATTTGAGAAGATTATATGCAGAAACCCAGTGGCTCTGAGTGCAGATAAATATAAGATAAAACTCCTCTAAGTCACTTAAGCTGTGGGCTGGAAATATATGGTTATGCTGCTCATACAAGTTTATAGCTTAACAGGAAATGAAGTTTCCACTCTGAATTACCTTCTGTTTATTTTATGATAGAAAGCCTTACTAAATTTTCTAAAAGACATATTTTAAAATTTTGACTCATGACCAATATTTTATGATAATTTCATATTGAATATAGTTTATGGTTGAGTTTATAATTTCTAATTGCAAGGATTTCTACTTCTCATCTGAATTTCATCTAAAATTAATTTTAATGCTGCATTTCTGAAAGTTGCTATTCCATTTGTGGAAACTGCATTGTGTGTCCTTCTGATTCTTTCTTCACAGGGCAATATCATTTAGGAAAAATATCATATTTTACCTGCATAATCATATGATTATCCATGATAGGATATTATAATTCATTTGATTTAATAAGCACAACTTGTGATGTAATCAAGACATCACGTAATGAATTAACTCTTCCTTCCACCATCCCTGTAAGCTTTTTCCAGGGCACTAATCCTCCTTTCCTCTTGATGGGAACTTCATGAAATCTGAGCTTTCTGCTCAGACCTTAATCTTTCTGATTTGCATATAATCTCAATTCAGAAATTAGAAGGTTTGATACCTGTAATTAGACTCTGAATTGTCATACATTAATTCTTTTTTCTTCTACTATACAAGGGGGGACCCCCCAAAATCTCAGAATTATTTTCTGGAGGGCAGGCCCCTTGTAGGGCAGGCTTCCCTCTGCTAGGTGAGTGTTCTAGGAACCTGTCTGTGTCAGTGTACCAGGTGCTGTTGTTGTGAGAGTCTGCATTCAGCTTCAGTGAATTTGTTTTGAAGATTCTTTCAACCAGTTTGCCCATTTCATGATGGGTGATTCACAAGTATACCTTCCATACCGAACTGAGTGTTCCGCAGCTTTTGACCCCAAAAAGGCATGACCCCTGTGCCCTGCCTTCCATATTCACAGGATCTTGCCCCCAGCTCCTTTTTTTGTTGTTTGTTTCCCTAGATGAAAAAAAGTCCTCAAAGGGAAATGTTTGGCCAGTGTGGAAGAGGTGAAAGAAAAAATGGCAGAAGCACTAAAAGGCATCAAAATTGACGAGTTCAAAACCTTTTGAGCAGTGGCAAAAATGTCTCAATAGATGTAACGCATCAAATGGAGAATATTTTGAAGGTGACTGAAATTTAAACATATAAAAATAAATACACAATATTTTATAAATAAATTCTGTTTTGGGGGTTCCCCCTTGTGAACCCACTTCTGCTTGCAGGGATCTTTTTCAGACTAGGATTGGTCAGGAAAAAAGGGACAGGGATGGACAGTGAGGTTGGCTTCTCTTTCCCCTAACAGTGTTGTTTTGACTTCAACAAGGGGAAGGGTTGGTCAGGGGCTAAGACAAGATAAATATGGTCATCAGTTGGTGTGGTCTGGTAATAAGTTCTGTGCTGCACTATGGCCTAGAAGATGGGGCACTCTTTTAGCTCTTCCCAGGTTTGATTTTGGTCTCTCACTTCTGGGGAGATATCTGTATTGAGAGAGGTCTCATAGATGATTTCTTTTCCCCTGAGCATCTACCGATACAACTCTGGACTCTTTCCCCAAAGGTCTTTGGTCCCTCCAGGCAGCCTTATAAGGAAGGACCTGAGATGGCTCCTTGCCCACTATTTTCCCCTGCTATGGCATTCACTGGTCAACATGATACAGTTTGTTTGGATTACACGGCCCAGAAAACTCTGAAGTGCAAGCTGGTGCTTGTACTGTAGCACTCTCCTGATTTCACTATCTAAGCAAAGACTGAACCCATCTTTTACAGGCAGGAGCTGGATCTCCTTCACGGCTTAGACTTCTCAGACTTGAGCTAAGCACCAGCCTTCTGTATCTAACAATTGCAGCAAACATGTTTCAAAAACAGTTTTCCTAGGGAAGACCTGTCTGCTTTTACTATGCTAGGAGTTACATGGAGAATTTCATAAGACTGCAAGAATGAATCTTTTCAGCAGCCCTCCCTTCTCTCCTTTTGTATCTGTATCAATATATTTGCTCTGAATCAGGGGCCCAAAGACTATGAAACAGGTTCTCTTGAATTCTTCCCATTCTGAATTTCCTTTGGGTGAAAGTTATGGGAACCTGACCACAAAATCACAGATTATGATTTTTTTTACAGTGTCTGTTCCAAATGTTCTCATATATACTAAATATATTTTAATTGATTCCCTTTTAACCTGAAAATTTTATATAAAGTAAAATTATATGTAGTTATTGCAAATAGATAACCAGTAATATTTGCCATAAATGGGAGGTGTCCTTAAAACGCATGCACAGAACAAAACCAAAATTAAATCAGTCATTAAATTCTAGCAAGAGAATCTAGCTGAGGATCTGAACCTGAGGAGTGCTTTTTCTTAGTTAAAAATGGATATTAGCAAGCCCTAGAAAGAGGTTGCAGATATACTAGCATAAAACTGAGAACTTTTGTTAATATAATCAAAAGTTTTGAAAGAGGATGATTTTCTCACAGTATGATTTAATGTTATTTAAGGCTGTACTCCACCTGAAATCATTTTGTTTTCTGCAAGTGGGTATTTGTCCCATATTACGGAGAACTCTGCACCATGTCTCACCTACCATGACCACCTCTTAGAGTTATGGTGAATTTCAGATTATATATATATATATATGTAGTTGCTAACAATATTAGCAGTAGTTGCTGTTATATGTTGGATCCTGTGCTAAGCCTTTATATATGTTATCTTTACCTAATATAATTTTATGATGTATGTATTAGTATCCACATTTTATTGCTGTAAAAAATAAAGCTTATAGGGATTAATTTAGCAGAGATTAATAATTACTAAATGGCAGTGCTTGGAATTGAACCCTCATTTGGCTAATTCCAGAATATATGCATGTGAACACAATGCAATGTACATGAGTCACCTTTAATAGTACAGGGAAACTAATAAAAATATTCTGTTGCTTCCATTTTGGGTTTTTTTTTTTTTTTGTGGTCACATCTACATTGGGAGAGCTGCACAGATTTTTTAATTCTAATTTTGTTCTGTAATTTATGCCACAATATTTTCTTTATATAATTTTGTATGTAGATATGTGTGTATATGTGATACACACACAGACACAGAGAAAAGTGCTCAGATCATAAGTATACAAAGGAAGATAGCTTTGTACTGACTGATCACAATCATTTAGCAACACCAAGCTCAAGAACACAGGCCATGAGTAGCACCCTAGAAACCCCCTCCTGTTTCCTACTAGTCTCTGCCTTCCCAAGAGTTATCCATATGTTGACTTTTAATATCAAAGGTTAGTCTTGTCTATTTCAATTTTATAACAGAATCAAGCATCAGATCCTCCATTAGGTTTTCTTTATACCTGGCTTCTTCCATCAATAGTACGAGCTCTGTCTAGGAAAAAGACAAGCCATTGTTAATATAACCAGAACTGATTGCATGCCATCCATGTAACCTGGCAGCCAAGGAGAGTGGACAGGAATGCACATTCATGAACAATGATGACTTCACTGTACTAGTCAGTGGGGGCCATGGACACTGTTGAGCGAGCATGTGTACTGTGTGGCTGTCGCATTAAAAATGACTCAGAGAGCAAAGCAAAAAATCTGGATCAAATTTTGTGTTAGGTTTGAACACTCCTCCACAGAAACTATTTGAATGATCAGAAGGCTTTTGGAGATGACGCAATGACTGCAGTGCAAATAAAAGTGTGACACAAACACTTCAGAGATGATCAAGAATCTGTTGAAAATGATCTGCATTCTGGAAGGCCTGCAACAAGCAGAACACCTGAGAATGTTGGACATGTATGGACTGCAATCAGCAAAGATCAGCGACTGACACTGTGAGAACTAGAAGCTGATCTGGGGATTCCAAACACCACTGTGTCCGAGATTTTGACACAGAATCTTGACATGAAACATGTCGTGGCAAAATTTGTTCCATGGCTTTGGCTACCAGAGCAGAAGGAACATCTTACTGTGATTGTGATGACTTGAATCAAACCATTAAAAATTCACCAGATTTCCTGAAGAAGGTCATAACTGGAGATGAATGGTGGGTCCATGGCTATCTGGAAATGAAGGCCCAGTCATCCCAATGGAAGTCACCTGGCTCTCCACACCTGAAAAAGACACAGCAAAGTCACAGCAAGATCAAGACCATGGTAACTGTGTTTTTTGGTTGGGAAGGTACCTATTTTGAAGGAGACTGAGGTGTCATTGTTCTATATACAATGTTTCTTGTATCCTCTTCAATAAATGTCTCTGTTTTTCATAGTGTATGGCTGGACACCTTCTGGACAGGCCTCATCATATGCTCGTGAGGTTCATCAATGTTATTGCATGTAGCCTTTATCCATTTTACCATTAACGACCATTTGGGTGATTTCCAGTTTTTGCCTGATAGAGAGTATATTGATCTGTGTATTCTTGAACATATCTTTTGGGAACCTAGGCATATATTTATTTTTTAGCAAATATCTGGGAATGGTATGGTTGACTCATAAGATGTGCATCTATATATAGTTTTTGTGGAAATTGTTTTATTTGGTTCTTGTCTGCTGCAAATTAACATTGATTTGTCCTTCAAAACTGCATTCTTATTTTCTTTTGAGAAAGTATCCATCAATAGTATGTAGTCATTTTAGTGCAATAAATTAAGTTTTGTTTTTTTAACTCCAGAAACAGCAGAGGTCCTTGGAGACTTTGTTTCCTAGGGCTTTACTGGAATCTTCCTTTGTATGGGAAAAATATAGAGACCTGTGATCTAAACTGATTCAGTCACAGGCCCCTTAAAGGAGATTTGGAACTTGAGCCAGGGTAATTCCAAGCAGGAGGAATGATTGGCATTTCATCCTAGTAGCAGCAGCACCGGCTTGGAGAGTTGGAGAAGATTCACATTTACCCATTTCTTGTCAGGTTTAAGTCTGGTCGTTTGCCTTTCCCTGATCCTGTGAGCTCCTGTATCTCCTTCCAACATGGTCCTTTTTTGGTTAAAATATTCATGTGGTTTCTGTTGCTTGCAACCAAACTAACCTGTGTCATATATAAGTTCATATGCTACATGTCAGTAACAACTTTTCCCTTACTACGCTATAAATAACGTTCCATTTTACTATACGCTGTTGAGTGTGATGAATTACAAAACAGTCTTGACAACTACATATAGACGAGAACACCCATAAAAAGTGTGTATTTATGATTTCTGGACAGAGTGCTTCCTACAAATGAGGCCTGAGGGAAATGGTCAAGATTATGCCTCTCTTCCTTCACCACTTGGGAGAGATGGGTATTCAAAGAGAGGGACTATGGCGGCACAGGAAATTTTGTCTTCTGTTGTTGATATTTACTAGCACAATCATAATTATATTTTACTTATCAATGTTATTTTACTTTTCAGATTAAGTGCATTAAATAATAGTGTTCTAATATCACTTTTTATCAGGAGTGATTTAGGAGAAGGGGTAAGTGAAGGTCATTTGCCATGAAATTGATAGGAAGGTTTCCTGTTAAGTACATTGGGATGTATTTCACCTGTCCAAATTATGTGAAATTTGCTTAAGGGTTTAACATTGTGTGTTTTACGTAAGTTTTAACCCTGTCTGCTAAAAGTTGGATTTGACTTTTTTTTTGTCCATTTCAACTGTACCCAAACAGGCATGTAAAACTCTGATGTCCTTGTTTTACAGTTGTTTGTAAGCTTAGGCTTCTTTAGACTATGTATTTATGGAGTTGGGTAAAGGTTGCTTCAGTTTGTAAGCGTTTTATCTCCGGTGTCAGTCCTCAACTGAAAGAGAACTCCAGACCACGTTTTGCAGGACTGTGTAAACGGAGAGGATGGCTCCTTGAGACCTCCTAGTCTCTGTCGTTCCTCAGCTGAGTGACCACCATAGCGTAGTCTGCATTCTTCTGCCCTGCTTCTGCCCTCAATTCCATCTCGGCTCATAAAAAAAGGGAGGGGGCTGGGGACTAGTTGAAAAATCCTAGGGGTAGTTGCATTCTAGGGCTGCAGATGTTAGCCCTGAAGTTCCAGGCCAGATAGGACACATCAAAGTTGAGCTGCAGGAGGCCACGCATGCAGGGGCTGAACACATAGATACTGAAGGAAGAGATGGCCGGAGTCCAAATCCTGATTTCGTTTACTAGTGTTATCACTTCTCAGACTTTTGGCTAAGAGTAAGTGCATTTATTAATGTGTTCTTAAGCAAGTTACTTACCCATTAAGATTCCATTTCAAGTTGGTAACATAGGGGACCAGAATAGTGACTGTTTTGCTCTGATAATTAGAAAATATCTGTAAAGCACTCAGTCTAAGTGACACTGAATATTCACCAGCACTACAGGATCCTCCATTCTGTTGTCCTGAGATGCTTCAAAGAGTCTGGACTCCTCCTTACAAAATGTGAGCCCTCAAAAATCAGACTGGATCTCCCCGGCCTCCTCTTTCAAAGCCTCTCGTACCCGTTGTTAATGCACTTATCACACTGGTTATACTGACAAAGCTGTGAAGGTTGTTTTGATGTCTGGTTCCCTGACTGCGATTTAAGCTTCATTGAGGTTGGGAGTATGTTTGATAATAAATATTTTCAATACCTAGGCAAAAGTGCCAAATAAATGTTTGTAGAATGGATGCATAGATTTAAAATAGTCATCTGGGGGGGCTACAGAGACAGTAAATGGCCATTAAAACTGAAGAGGCTTAATTTTGCCCCCACTGTATCCCCAGTACCTATAACTGATCTTTAAATACAGAGAAGATTAAATAAATACTAAGTTTCACCATTTAAAACTGTGAGTATTCAAGTATTTCTACCATACAAATGGCAATTACATGTAGCTCAAAGTGGTATTTGTTGAGCAGATTAATACATCTTAATCTTAGAGTAATTGCCCCTTGTGGCTTTAATTTTCAGTATATATTTATGTGTATTGATTGGTCTTAGTTGTGTAGCACAAACAGTAAATAGCTCCACCCCATATTTATAATCCAAACATTCTAATACTAAATACTGAAATTTGGTATTTTAAAGAAAGCTATCTAAAAACTCTTCAAAAACTAACCAAATATGGGAACTACTAAAGTTTGTCATATGTGGGTCATCAAAACAAAATTAAGCCTCCTTGAGATGGTCTTCTTGAAATAATATTGCTTTTTTTTTTTTTTTTACTTCCTACTGGAATATTTGGGAACAGGTAATTTAGCTCATGGATTTTTGTATAGTAACACCTGGAGAGCATACAATTGTTTTTAAGGTTAGGATTTTTGAAGATAACAAAACAATTTGTTGGCAATAACTGAACCCATTAAGGAATGGGCAGTGTAAACATTTTCTTCTCCAGCTTTGTGATAAATGACCGAACAACTGCAGGTTCGGTCTGTGAGGTCAACTTCCAGTTCCCTCTCACCTGGAAAGTGCTTATAGTCACTAAGCATGGAAATAAGGGGCTAGTTCCTCCTTTGGTGTGATTGAGGTTATTCTTCTCACTTCTGCTTTTCTTCTGAGTCTCACAACTATAATTTTCTGGACTCGAACTTGGTTCATTAATAATCATTTTAAAATTCTTTATTATTCTTATGTATTTGTTGAAAGCATATTAATATAATAATGAGACTTTGTAATTTACATAGAAGACTTTATCTCCTTTTTATCAATATGCATATCACAAAGTGTGGGGCTTGTTTTTTTAAATGATTATTTTTACATTTACTTATTTTAAGTTAATAGTAATGGCTGTGGTTTCTTGGATGGGTGCCTCTCTCTCCTCAACATAAGGGCATCCTGCATTCTTCTCACGAACAGACAGTATTATATTCTTTGTATGTTGTCATGGTCTGAGAAGAAATTCTGGTTCAGCTGGAATTCAGAATTGGGTTTTCTGTCTAAATCTTAAGGTTTTCTATTTTTGTTTTTGTAATCTAAAATAGGTTCATTAAGAATAGCCTCAGTAACTCATCAACTTTGATAGCAGAATCATCCCCACTGATTTATATTTATTTATCATGTTAATCAGCAGGACCTTCAGTACTTCAATTTCATTTCAGGAGACTTATACCACGGTGTTCTTTTTAATCATTTGTTTGAACATTGTGTTTGATATCCATTCAGTTTCATTTTTTTAACTTTTTTTATTGTCGTTCAAGTACAGTTTTCTGCCTTTCCCCCCAACCCCCCACCATCCCAGCCCTCCCCACCTCCCTCCCCTGTTTCCACCCCCCTTGTTATTGTCCATGTGTCCTTTATATTTGTACCTGCAAACCCTTCACCCTTTTCCCCCATTAGCCCCTCCCCTGTCCCCTCTGTTCACTGTCAGCCTGTTCTTAATTTCAGTGTCTTTGGCTATACTTTGCTTGCTTGTTCCTTTTGTTGATTAGGTTCCTGTTAATGGTGAGATCATATGGTATTTGTCTTTCACCATGTGGCTTATTTATTTACTTTTTGTCTATTTGTTTCTTGTTTGTTAATATAGTTAAAGTACTAAATTCCTGCTTTTTCATATTCTAACTTGGCACTATGAAGGTGTTAACTTTAATGTAAAATACATGGCTAATTTTATTTTTATTCTTTGCCCTTAAAATTTATGCTACCATTTTTTGATATTCATATAAATTTATACCTATATGTATATATACCTATATGTATATATATTTATATATTGGCCTTTATATTAGGCCTTTATATATTATATGTATATCTATATATATACACACACATATGTATGTGTGAATGAACAAGTTTAAAATTTAGTGATAGGCATCAGTGGACATTATATTAATTAAAGTGGACATGCTTAAATAAAGTATTTTAAGAAATGTTTCAAGAAAGAGTCACTTAGACATCAAAAAACAATTGAGCATATTTATTGCTGCCTTATTACTTTGTTCTAACTGAATGTTTCAAATCAATCCAATAAGATAGAGTGGTTAAACTTTAAGAATAGCAATAAAAATATATTTTGAAGATTGTACTTTTAATTTAGTAAATAATTCATGACTACTTTCTTTGTTTTAATTCTAGTTTGTAGTTAAAATCAAGCAGTGTAACACAACATAACAGTTCTTACCAGTCAGTTCCCAGAGAGTAACTGGCCTTGCAAGAAATATTCAAAAAACAAATTTTAATAGAAAAATTCTCTTGATTTAGTCATGTAAATTATTCACTGTGTTCAATAAAGAGTTCAATTAGTTTCAGAGACATGTAGAGGAATAAAATATGTAGAGGAGAAAAAATTTGCTGAAAAATAAAAATAAATCTGATGAAGAAAGCTGACAAATGGATTCAATTTTGACATGAGTTTCAATTTAGTTGTTATTTTATCTCTGACTAAAGCCCCCAAAGAACATAATATAAAATTATGCTAAGAGGTATGTCATAGTAACCTATCACAGTAAATTTGCAAACTTGTAATGAAACAGTCAGAAATGAGCAGATTCAGACAGTGGTGACCAGAAATATGATTAACAAAGTTTGTTGCAGAGAGATGACAGTGTTAGATTTAAGATGTACAAACATCTGGCAAACGGCAGGTAGTATTGTTTGACCACTACATTGGTAGGCAGGAGATGGAGGGAAGTAGTCAAATCCTGGGAGGGTACCCGAATAGAGGTGGACAGATCTTTGAAGTTTAGGAAGCAGGTAGAATTAAGAATCTGAAGGTCACTCCAATTCATGAACATAGTATATGCTTCCACTTATTTGTTTATTCCTCAATTTCTTTCTTCAGTGTCCTATAGTTTTCTGAGTATGGGTCCTTTTTAAAAATTTTTTATTTCATCCTTGGTTAAATTTATTTCTTGACACCTTTTGTGTTGTTGTTACAATAGTAAATGGAATTGCTTTCTTAGTTTCTCTTTATGATAGTTCATTATTGGGTGTATCAAATGCCATCAATTTCTGAATATTGACTTTGTATTCCACTACTTTGCCAGATTCACTTATTAGGTCAAGTAGTTTTTTGGTGGCGTCTATAGTGTTTTCTATGTACATATCATGTCTGCAAACAATAACAGTTTTGCTTCCTCCTTTCCAATTTGGATGCCTTTTACTTCTTATTCTTGTCTGATCACTGTGGCTAGGTTTTCCAGTACTATGTTGAATAAGAGTGGTGAAAATGAACACCTTTGTCTTGTTCCTGATCTTAATGGAAATATTTTAGTTTTTGCCCATTGAATATGATGTTGGCAGTAGGTTTTTCTCATATGGCCTTTATTATCTTGAGGTATGCTCCTTTTATTCCCACTTTGGCGAGTGTTTTTATCATAAATGGGTGCTGGAATTTATTACATTTAAAAAATGGGTAAAGGTCCTAAACTGACACTTCTCCAAGGAGGATGTACAGATGGCCGATAGACTTATGAAAAAATGTTCAACATTATTAGCCATCAGAGATGCAAATTAAGATCACATGAGATATAACCTCACAACTGTCAGAATGGCTATTATTAATAAAACAACAAAGAACAAGTGTTGGCGAGGTTGAGGAGAAAAGGGAACCCTAGTGCACTGCTGGTGAGAATGCAGACTGGTGCAGCCACTGTGGAAAACAATATGGATTTTTCTCGAAAAACCAAAAGTGAAACTGCCCTTGAACCCAGCAATTCCACTGCTGGAAATATTCCTGAAGAATCCCGAAACACCAATTCAAAAGAATTCATGCACCCCTATGTTCATAGCAGCACTGTTTATAAGAGCCAAGATTTGGAAACAGCCTAAGTGCCAATCAGTAGATGAGTGGATTAAAAAAAGTGGTACATTGACACAACAGAATACCACACAGCAGAGGAAGGAAAGAAAGAAAGAAAGAAAGAAAGGAAGGAAGGAAGGAAGGAAGGAAGGAAGGAAGGAAGGAAGGAAGGAAGGAAGGAAGGAAGGAAAGAAAAGAAGGAAGGAAGGAAGGAAGGAAAGAAGGAAAGGAAGGAAGGAAGGAAGGAAGGAAGAAAGGAAGGAAGGAAAGAAGGAAGAAAGGAAGGAAAGAAGGAAGGAAGGAAAGAAAGAGGAAAGGAAGGAAGAAAGAAAGAAATCCTACTTTTTGCAACATCATGGATGGAATTGGATACTATTATGCTAAGTGAAATAAGCCAGGCAGTGAAAGACAAATACCATATGATCTCACTTATAATAAGAATCTAACGAACAAAATAAACCAATGAGCAAAATAGAAACAGAAGCATAGAATCACAAACAGACTGACAGCTGAAGTAGGGAGAGGGGATGTGGGGACTGAGTTAAAAGGAGGCGAAGGGATTAGTCAATGAACATATATGAAGGACCCATGGACATGGACAACAGTGAGCGGACTGCTTATGGAAATAGGGAGTGGGCTGGGTGGAGGAGGGAAAAGGGGGAAAAAGTAGACAACTGTCATGGCATAAACAATAAAATTAAAAACATAAAAAAAGAACAGCAAATCAGGTATTCATGACTGAATATCACTTCCAGGTAGGGCTGGCAGGTTCTAATCAAAGAAATCCTGATTTTTGAAATCCTTACCTACTAGATATGGTCACAAAATAATTTATGGAGAGAAGGAAGTCAGTCTCCTTAGAAATATTTTAATTTTTGTTAAGTCAGGGACAAAGCATTCAGGACTTCCTGGGATTTCAATGTAATAATAATAGCTGACATTTTTTGAGTGCAAGTTGGAAACCAGGCCCTATGTACTATGTGCAGGTGGCAACTTCCACATATTATTTCTCTAAATCCTTAATTTATGAATATTATTTCCATTATACAGATGAAGAAGCAGAGTCACAGAATGGTTAAGTCGTTTGTTTAAGGTTGCACAACTAGTAACGAGTGAAGCCTGGACTGTAACTCAGGTAGCCTGATTTAAAAGCTACAAGTATATGCTATTCTAGAACACGGTCAGGTGAGATTGTATGGTGAACATGATTATATTTGAATGGAACTTACAATGTCATCATAAGGTAGTGTAGACAAGTAACTATCTACAACTCCTGTATTTGAAATTCACAGTTAATAAAAATACTAAGGAACGTCGTGCTTAACTCAAGCCACCATTGGTGCACATTAATGATACGTGAGAACAGGTAATAGAATCTTCACTAGAATGGGAGGTTGACATTGTTGAATTTTGTCTTGGATTTATTTAAATTCATTTATTTTATTCATTTTATTTATTCATTTTAAATTCATTTTATTTTCACTATGTCCCAGTTACAGTGTTAGCAATACAGAGAGCATGTCCTTCTGAATTTATAGTCCATTGGTGGAGACAGTCAATAAATAAGCAAATACATAAATATATGTATTGTTATAATATTTCTTGGAGATTAGTACTATGAACAAAAACGAAGCAGCCTAAACGTAGAGTGCGAAAGCAGAGGGATATTTTAGAAAGGGTGTTCAAGGATTCTCTGGGGAAATAAATTTGAAAAAAGACCTGAATGAAGTGAATGAACAGTTTCCCAATACATGGAGGAAAGGAACCAATAAGTGTAAATATATTGAATGCAGAAAACAGCGAGAGGAGCATCAAGAGGTAGGTATGTGTGTGATCACAGAGGATCTACTAGACCATGGTATAAGGTTTCCACCGTTAACCACATGGAAAGCCATAGGGAATTTTTGCCATCAGAATGTCATAATTGTTTTTTTTTAAATAAAATTATTTCAGCTACTGTGGAGATAGCTCCTTAGATTAAGGTGCTAGCAGTGGAGATAAAGAGAAGTAATCTGGTTTAGAGACATTATAAAGTCAGAGTACAATGTAATTGCTCATGATTTAGGATTTGGATTCTGGCCATAAAAAGAATACTCTAAAGTTTTTGGCTTGAGCAACTGGATGATTTGTGGTGCCAGTTTGGGGGTGGGGTGGTAATGGGAATAACTTTCTATTTTAGAAGCATTAAGTGGGAGATTCTATTAAAGATTCAACGGAAGATAGAGATTTGACATCTTTGGGAGTTATCAAAATAACTAGATGGTTTTCAAAGCTCTCAGACTGAGTGGCAGAGAGGCAAAGCTTGAGCTCTGGCTTGTTCCAGTACCTAATAATTAAGAAAAAGAAGAAAACTCAGAAAATGAGTCTGAAAATAACAAAATAAAATAAATACTGGGAATGTGTAGTGTCTTAGAATTGAAGAGAAGAAAATGTTTCAGGAAGGAGGGAATGCCTATGTCAAATGCTGCTAAGAAGTTGAGTAAAAATAGGACTAAATATAGACCATATAACCATAGGATTTATCAGCTGGAGATTATCATTACTCTTTAATAAAGGATTTTAGTGGAAAGGCTGTGATCAAAGACCTAAGAGATCAAGTGAAGGCAGCGAACGTAAACCTTTTGAAAAATGTTGCCAAAATGTAAACAAAGAAATTGGGCAGGAACTAGATGGATACATAAGATATCAGGATTTTCCTTTTTTCTTTAGTGGGAGTTCTTATAGAAGGTTTGTGTACAAGTATAAATGATCCGGTAATCAAAGACAACTGAAATTTATGTTTGACAGAGAAGAGATAATTGAAGGAGCAGAGTCCTTATGATGAGGAGGAGGACGGAATGCACACAAATGAATGGGGTGGATCTTAGGTGGATGTAGGGGCTTTTCCTTCATTGTAACAGAAAGGAAATTCAAGCTATAAGTACAGATGCAGGCATGGTGATAAATGAGGTGGGATGTGGGAAAGATCTGTTTTGATTACTTCAGTTGGCTCACTGAATGAAGCACATGGTCATTACCAAGAGTGAAGAGTAAAGTGGGTGCTGGAAACTTGAGGATGTCCAAGATGGTGTGAAATAATCTTGGCACTGGGAGAGTGAACTCACTAGGGATTTGTATTAGAATCACAGAGCACTGCTGAAGTCCCAATTGAGATAACCTGTCCCAAATGTAAAACGAGACTAGCCAGCATGGTGGTGTGTGCTTTCTACAGTCATGCTGAGCGGTGTGAGTGTAGACATAAGGGAAGACAGTTGAGTTTAATTGGATTAAACTCAATTGGATTAATTAGGATTGAGTTTTGGGTTTTTTTTCCCCAGGTAATTCAGGTAAGAGTGCAAATACAAGGGTTCATGTTTTATTCAAAGAATAGATTAAAATTGTAGATAAACCAGGAATCTGAGCTGGATAAAAAGAAAATGAGGAGCTGATTGCTAGTGAAAAAGTGATAGCTCAGTGGGCTAGTGGTCTGAAGGGGTAAAGAGATAATGCAGTGGGACTAATGATTAGAGTGAGTGAGCGGGAAAGGTAGGAATCAGTGTGCAGGTATCTGAACCTAAGGTATCCAATCTTTGAAATAAAAGAAGAATATTGTGTTAGCTGGTACAGGCTTCTGAAGTCACAAGCAGAAGGTCCTGTCACTGCAGCTGCCTGTACTGAAGGATGACATTTTTTCCCTTATTTATGCCAAAATATGGATGTGGAATGCACATGCAATATGACCTGATAGGTAAAGGAAAATTGAACTTTAGTTTGGAGATGGCATTTGTCTACTCCAAAAATAATAATAAGGCTAAAATTTACGCTCTTACATATATGGCTGTTCACTGAGATATTCTGCATTAACATGATTTTGAAAGAATCTAGTCCATATATCAACTTGGAATAATTTTTTGAAGCTGTGAAGATTTGGAGGATCAATATGCAATGTAACAAAATTGTTTTTATACGTAGGACCTCAAAAAACATTGGCACATACCTGAAGTCGATATAGTAAGAGATGATTTAACAAGTTTCTGTAATTTTGAGACAATGTTTTAGTCAATATCTTACTGGTGCAAAATGATTATTGGAGTTGATTTGTTCTGTTTAATTTTATCTTAGTGATTTGCATAAATTATCATTTGACTTCTTATAGTTTTTATGTATTTGTAAGTTCCAAAAGCATTACATTTAAAAAAATGTGTTGTAACTCTTGATTTTGCCCTAAAATACATTCTCAGTACATGGAAATACTAAATAGTTGATGAAATATTAAGAAGTTATGACAGTTTAATAAAAATGTAATGGTGTTATCACTTATTTTACCCATGTATGAACAGTATATATGAGCAAATAATTCATTTTGCAGAATCTAAATGTCACATTCCTTGAACTTATTTTGGGAGAAGATTCTGTATAATTTTCCTTTTGATACTAAAAAATAACTTATTTTGGAAACTTAAGAAAACAAGCATCTAATGTAAATGCATACTTACTGTAATTTCCTAAATGTACTTCCATCAAAATAATTCTAAATATTTAGGAATTATAAACAGTTCTTGGCACCAGTTTGTCCTTGTGATTTACAACATATTTTTATACAAATAATATATCCAATGTTTTTATTTTTATATGATTGTTTTCCTAGCAATCATGTGGTTGGATATAGTTTATCAATAAGCAAATCTTAACATTGCTAACTAGTATCTTTTGGACGTCTTTTGATTTCAATGAATTGTAATTCATTGTTTCTAGAAAATAAATACACTCATTCACATTTAATGTGTACACATACATAAATGCAAATTAAATCTTTTCTTTCTGACATCATTTGTAGTATCACTCACTTGAAAAGTTGAACCCCAAATGGAAAATGTGGAGAATATAGTGGAGAAGGATTGATGTAGAAGCCTACACTCCCCTTTTATGAGGGCTTTGGTATCTTTCGTGATTCTCATTTTGTTGTTCAATCTGTAATTGCAGGTTGTGTGTGCTTCATAGTAATAAGGGGTTATGTGTTTGAGTCACAGGAGTTCAGAGATTGAGAGGACAGCCTTAGACTTTTCCTATTTCCAGAGGAGGAAACCGAAGTACATTGAGACTTGCTCAAGAGCCACATAACTAGCAAAGGGCAGATTCTGAACTTAAACTGTCTGACTTCGAATCTTGTGCCCTGTTCACATTGGACTGGAACAGTTGCTGCAGGATTGGAAGGGTATAATGATAGAGTCTGATCCCCAGGAAATTCATCTGGAAGAGGAAAGCAACAGCTTTATAACATGCTGCTGGGGAAAAGCAAAATACAGTGCAGTGTTACTTCAAGTTTTGAGGGGGGAGTGAATGAAATATGGATAACTTTAAAAGAACATCATATAAGGCTGCTAGTACATCAATACATAGTGTTTATTTTGAGCAGTTGGTGACATTTAGAAAAAAGTGAGGGTTCCAACCATTTTCAGTAGGTGGTCACTTTGACATTTCTGTATAATGCCTCCCTGGGATAATAAAACTTTTCTATTCCTGCTGGTTCCATTTTCATTTTATTCTCTCTGTTCATTTAAAGTAACAATTTAGTAAATCACAGCATATAGGCAAATGCTGGAAGTCAAGTGTTTATACATACTAAAAATTGTGAAGCCTGGACTTCTTTCTGCCTGACAGATGGGAAAAGTATGAGTAATTTCATTGGAATTCTGTAACTTTATTTTTTGAAAAAAATATTTAATAACATTTAAATATTCAGTTTATGTCTAATAAAACAAATCATATTTTTAAATAAGCCCCACAGTTATTATCAAAACAGATTCATGTGGCTTGGCAACTAGCAAAATAACATGGACATCTGTTACTGGGAAAACAAGTTAAACCAAAGTAAATTGAACTGTAGTGAATGTTGTTATAATTTTCTAGTTAATTGATATGTTAAACTACAAATTTATTCAACCTAACATCAGCCAGACCTTTGTAATGATATCCCTTTTACAGCATGTCATGTTAACCACAGACCTGTTCCAAAGATTCCCCACATTTCTCAAACCCCAAAACATAGACACCACCATCTACCCAGAACCATCTTCTGTTTTTACGTAAACATTGCTGCAATGCAGTTAGTTTGTTCATTTTCCTTATTTTCTCCTCTGTATTTTAATTCCCTTTGATCCTTCTCTCCCTCTAAAGAAGTATCCGTACTTCCCTACTTGTGAATTGTCATGTGTCTTTGCTCTTGGTTACATTGATCTTCCTAAGACCTTTTTACATCAATTTTCTTTTTGTTAAAAAGTATAATTGGTGTAGACCTTAATACTGCCCCTAATTGGGGATTGAGGGCTCTGGATCTGGCTCTGCTTAACCCTATCCCGGCCTAGGAGCTTATGAAGCATTGTCCTTCCCTCTGCCTTCGAGTATCTCTCTGGTTAACCAGGGCCTTATCCTACTTGCAGGACATGTAAGTATATTGGGGTACAAAAGAAGTGGTCTAATGGTAGTAATTGTGAAGGGAATTCAACCTGCTGAAGACTGGCAAGTATCACACAGGTGTCTGTAAAAGTGACCTTTACCTAACTACCTGCAGAGTGAAGGACTGCTTAGCTGACCCTCCAGCTCAGGCAATCTCTCCCTGCCACTGCTGCTGTACACAGGTCTTGCTCGTGGAAGAAGTGGGGTAATCTTATTGATCTTTCTATTCTCTCAGAAGACCCTTAGGTTTGAAAGGCCCTTTCTTACCTGCCGTATGGGTTCTTCTGACCTTTCAGCCTGAACAAACACTAACAAAGAATAACTGTAAAATGTCGCTGTACCTCTTAAAACCATGTTTATGAATAAACAGAATGTTGTGTTCCTTCAGGGTTTTCATTTTTGATCCTTCTTCTGTTTTTCCTTCTTGACAATTTCTGCTCTTGCAAAATAAAAGATTTTGCTGTTACATGGCTATCAATGAAATGGACTTCACAAGCCAATTTGAAAGGCACCACTTTCCTTTCCTTTTATTCCAGCATTGGCCATCGTACTTTCCTCCAAGGTACTTGGGGTTGAATGGGGGAAGGTCATGCATGAGTATCGGTGCACAAGAATGGCAAATTACTTTAATTAAATGGATATATAAAATTGCACCTCTACTCTTTTTTATTGAAATCTTTAACTTTTTATGTTCTAAACTTTTTCTCTAGAATGTTCCAACAAAAGTAATAATGATGACAAATAACAGAGTCCTTAAAATTCTCAACCAATAGACAACCTATTCCTCTCCTTTCCTATTTCCAACCTATTTTGCTTATTTTTTTGAGAGTTGTAGCTCATGACTCAACCAAATGAACTTTTCTTTTTTTTTTTATTTTTTTCAATTACAGTTTACAGTCAATATTATTTTGTATTAGTTTCAGGTGTACAGCATAGTGGTTAGACGATCATATACTTTACAAAGTGTTCCCCCTGATATTTCCAGTACCCACCTGGCACCATACATAGTTTTTGACATGTTATTGACTATATTTCCTGTGCTGTACTTTACATCCTTATGACTGTTTTATAACTACCAATCAGTACTTCTCTAGCTCTTCACCCTTTTCACCCAGTCCCTCAACCCTCTCCCCTCTGGCAGCCGCCAGTCTGTCTTCTGTATCTGTGAGTCTGTTTCTGTTTGTTTCCATTGATCTTTATTCCACATAGAAGTGAAACCATATGCCAACCTGTTTCTTCATTCAAAAGTTCTTGAAAAGTGAAGTCTATTTATTGGCTAGGATCTTTAGTGCTCTTATATTCTGTGTCCTTCTAGAAAATTCCTTGATTTGTTTTTATTATTGATATTTTAAATAGCTATTGGATTAAATGTTACCAATGTGATAGTTCGTGTGACTTGTCATTGAAGTTTTCTACTGCCATTCTTATAAGAAAACATCCACACCCAAATGCATTCATATTGAAATGTTCTTTATGCATGTGAGGTGAGATGTTTCTCCCTGTAGTCAAAGTTAATTTCTACACTTAATTTCTGGCTCCCATGACCGACACCCTTTCTTCTCCATTTCCAATACATTCCTGCATCAAATGAGCCCCCTTTTCTCTACATCTTCAAACTATCTGGACCTCTCTACTGGCTCATTAGCTTGGTCTCCTTTTCTATGGGATGTTATGTTCGATCTGTAAATAAAAGTATTCCCTAGGTTTCTACTTTTACCTCTCGTCTTACCTTGCTTTTTCAGTCTAAGGGTTTACACTTACTTTCAAGGCTTTAATGACTATCCTTACTTGGTCATTCTCAAATCTAAATCTAAAGTAATAATACTGTAGTGGTATTATTTTACCATTACTTTAGTAGTAATACTGAAGTAGTTAAAATGCCGATTAAAGAGAGATCAAAAAGAAAGTAAGCACAATATGTGAAAGTAAACACTCACATATTGCCAAATTTTATTATTCTTCCTTAGAGCAAAACAATTTGCTAACTGAGGCGTTCAATGGCATAATATTTTAATTTTGCATTTATGGTTGTTTTTTAGTTTGAAAATAAGCATATATCAAGTCTGACCTATCATAGTAATATGTTGTATAAAATGCGTTTGAGCTGTTTATTCTTGTTACTGAGTTTTCCTCACTGTGAATGGGACAGACCTTTCTAAATTACTGAAGTACAAGTGATTTCTCCAAGGTACCATTTTAGAATGTCTCTTGACTTGGGGCTATTTTTGGACCTCCTTTTCACACAATGTTAAATATCTTGTTAAATTCTAGGAGTGTTCTTCCTGTGAAATTGTCTTAAGGAATCTCAACATTTTTAATTTGGGCATTAGAATAGAAAAAATGAACTTCATATCTTTACTCAGATAGGAGAAGTAAATTTCACCTTTGTTACTGCATAAGTACAGGTTGGGCAACAGTTGGTATACAGTTACTTGTATGATAAATAATACAATAAATGATAATACAAGAACAAATTCAGTGTTTTTTGTACTCATAACTGTAAACCTACTTTTGCCTAACCCTGTAATAGATCTTTTCTAAGCAATGGATGTCCATAATGTTATCCAGGGCTGAAATTAATTACAATTTCAGCAATATCAAAAATTTTAAGTTAATCTTTTTATTAGGTAAAAGTGGTGGACTTAATGGAGGTAAACAGGTATAAACTGGCACACCTTCATCTGAGTGGAATTGTAGACCTCAGTTCCTATATATGTAGGTACGTGGGTGGGAATGAATTAGGAGAAGATGACAGATTATAAAATAATGCTTCACTTTGAAAAGGCTACCAATTCTCCCAAAGCCACATATTAAAATGTTTTATTCTCTTAAAAATAATAATAATCCAGCAACCATTTCAAAAGGAATACTTAATGAACAATATGAAGCAGATACAGTATTGTAGGATCTCTTATCTTTAGGATATACTCAATTTGCTTAATTTCCTCTAGGGGAAAGAGAAGTTGCCCAAATTTGTACCTATTAATGTATGAAGAGTTAATGTCAAAAGTTTCACCTCACAAAACAATAATTTTCTCAATAGAATTATACATTATCCTATAGATTCCTCAAAAGGGGAGGAATGGTAAGAATTACAGTGTTTTAGAGTTCATGTCGTGGTCTTCTAAATTTCTAATAATATTTACTTAGTTTCAAAATCTATTGCTCTTTAAAAATCATGTTTTCTCTATGTATTATTCCTAGAAAGAACAAACTAACCCATAAATACAAATAAAATTATAAAACTACAGTTGATTTCTGGGAAAACGGGGAGATAAAATCAAAATAATGAAATAAACCCTGGCGTCATGGCAACTTTTTTTGTGCTCTTAGGAATGACAGCACTCGTTTTTCAAAGAACAGACACAGGGGCAGTTGGCAGGACTTGAATATCAGGAGCTTTGACACAGGGCTGGTAAACTGACATAGTTTGCATGTTTGAAAGTACATGTTGTAAACCATAGTAATTTTTTATTTCAGAATTAAAAAAAAAACAGCTCTATTGAAACAACATGACAAAAAAAGGATTTTAAAAATAAAATCAGGCTATTGTTTCATATCCTAGAAGTAAATTATTTAAATCAATGGAGAAATCAAGAATTCAAATCTCTGTAGTAACAGGAAATGATGGAGTCTGCTTCTTACAGACCAAGGGAGGAATCTATTGCCGACACCAGGGGGTGCTCAAATTTTAAACCGCCTTTTTTGGTGCTTGTCACTTCAGGGTCTGCAAATCATAGATGGTTGCATATTTATGGGTTAAAGTCTCAGGAAAGGTTTCTAGAACTCTATTGTTTCATTCAGGAGCAGCAATATACACATAAAAATTCCTAAGGAAGGACTATTCCTCATGTAATAATTTTCCATGGGGCCAGTGACAGCATAAATGTATAAATTCATTATAAACTTAGGTTCTAAGATATGAATAGATTTTTTACACTTTGTTCAGTATAAATTCATTTAGCAATTGGCAAGTGGACTTATTAGGTTTTAGATGAATTACTAGGCTATGTAGCTCTGAGTAGGCCATAAAAAGTTTTTTCTTTATTTTTCTCTTATTTAAAATTTTTTTTATTTGAATATATTTTTAGTTTATCCTTAGGAATTTCATTTATTTATTGTTTCATTTTTTAATTGTGGTTCAAGTACAGTTGTCTCCATTTTCACCCTATCATGGTCCCCCATTTTTTTAAATATAAGAGAAATGGAACAGGAGCATTATATCCAAAAAATAGAACATAAAATATAGCCATTTTTCAACACATTTTCACTATCACCTGAAACAATGTTATCATTTAATAGTATTCATGACATATTTATTGGATGAATGGAGATGATAAATATCATAAGACAGTGGAAGTGTTCCAAGTGGTTAAAGGGTAGGTGGTAGTATACGATATTTGTGGAGTGCTTTGTGAGTCACATACCTGGCTATTGCTCAGTGCTGTGTTTAGAGGTGGTGGAGGTGAAACCCTGGGATGCATTGTGAGTAGGATGTGAGGCATTACATTTCTTCCCTACCCCCATTTATTTGTTCATTCATCATTCAGTAGCTTATTGAACACCTCCAACATGGCAGAACTAGAACACAAATAAAAGATAAAGTCTGCTATTAATGAGGTCACATAATGAATGAGAAAGGCAAATAAATATGCAATTAAAATAGATTATGATAAATAGTATGTTATTTTTTTTAAAAAATATTTACTTATTTTTAGAGAGAGGGGAGGGGAGAGAGAAAGAGAGGGAGAGAAAAATCAATGTGTGGTTGCTTCTCATGTGCCCCCCACCCAGGGATCTGGCCTGCAACCCAGGCATGTGCCCTGCCTGGGAATTGAACCGGCTACCCTTTGGTTTGCAAGCTGGTGCTCAATCCACTGAACCACACCAGCCAGGGCTATTATAGTATTTGGCTTGGCATTTCTTTCAGTTGTTCCCTTTTTCCTTTTCAGGCTCCCCTTGAAGTTTCCCTTGAAGTGTGAGCTCCCTTATTAGCATGTGGCAGACTCCCATTCTGGCTCCAAAGACACACCTATCTTTCACGGCAAGCAAATTTACAAATCTTCAGTCCCACACTCCCTGTTGAGTTATTTGAAATAAATATTTGACCATTTCTCAAAACTAGTGTAAAGGCCTATGCATTTTCAGCTTCAGGAGAAATAACCTAAGAGCCTGCACTGCAAAGAGTCCTAGGTTGCCCTCGTGAAATCAGGACTGTGTTCAGATCACATCTGCCATTTACACTTTGTGTGAGTTAAGGTCATCGACCGCTTTGGGCCTCACTTTCCTCATCTGAGGGATGGCGATAACAATATTTACATAATAAGGTTCATGTGAAGCTTAAATGCATTAACATTTGAAAATGCTTGGAATGGCATTTACTAGTATTAGTTACTTACCCATACGTTCCAACCAGATTACTACCTTCCATTGAAATTATGGAGATGCTGCTGACAATAAGATTGGCTAATATTCAGAGGTGGATTTGCCATGAGTATCACAAAGCTACTCTTCAAGATCTTTCACTTGGACAGGTCCCTTAAAGGCTATGCATTTTTGGTAAAAAATTTCAAAAGTAGCTACAATCAACCGAGACCGTTGTCTCTTCCCTGTATGAGTTTTCCATAGGGTAATGCCTTTGGATTGGCCACCAGCGTTACTGGGATCCAGTTAAGGAAAAGGTGAGTTGGGGATGTATATAATTTGTGTTTAGTAGGGTGTAGTTAAATGGTTCACAGTACCTTCAGTGTACAGCTAAAATAATTGCTAGGTGTTCCAGTTATGAATAGCTTTTAGGATACGTCTATTGCCCATTATGCAAATTCACCAGGGCATCCTGACAGGGCTAGAAGTTATGAAAAAATGTGAACTCATCCAATGGCTTCCCGCAGCAAAAATACGTGGCAGTAAAGGAGACAGAGTCTGAAATGTGTGAAGCCAGAAGCTAGTTTGTGGAAAATAATCTAACCACAGAACATCTGAAATTGTGTGGGATATTTTGTGTCTTATCAATTCCTTGTTAAAGCTATCAATAATAATACATTAAAATACATTTTAATCGATGATATTTCTACTTTTATAAAAATACTATTATGAAATAACTTTTACATTAATGGACAAGAGTACACAGCCAAAAATATAGAAAAGTATTTGTGTTAAGCATTCATAAACAATATTCTTATTTTCCAGATTTTGTGATGTTGATATTTGTCAACTTTTTAAACTTTGTAGCTCTTTGTAATTTTTCATGTTTTAAACAAATGACAGAAAGATTAATTTTGAATTTATAATTTTACTGTTTTTCAGTATAGTTCTCCGAGTTATATAAACTTTAGTTGCCACAAAAATGGAGTCCACCCTGGATTGCATGTAATGGGTGATTTTATGTGCCAAGTGTTTTTTTCTTTTCGTTTTTTTTGAGATATAATTGACACACAGCGCTGTAAAAGTTTAAGGTACACCACATAATGAATTGACATATATATATATGTATATACATATATACACACATACATACAAATAAAATGAAGTGATTACCACTATACATTTAATAAACATCATTTCATATAGATTACAATTTTTTTCTGGTGATGAAAACTTTAGGACCTACTCTTTTAGTGACTTTCAAATGGAGCACACAGCAGTATAAGCTACCATCATCACGTTGTACATTATGTCCCCAGTTCTTATTTTTCTGATAACTGAAAATTTGTACCTTTTGATCACCGTCATCTAATTCCTCTACCCCTCCCCCATCCTTCAACTTTGGTAACCATGAATCTAATCTCTTTTTCTATGAGGTATATATTTTTTTCTTTTTAAGATTCCACACATAAGTGAGATTATATAGTATTTGTCTTTCCCTGTCTGACTTATTTTCCTTGGCCTAATGCCTTCAATGCCCCTCCATGTTGTTGCAAATGGATTTTCTTATTTTTATGCCTAAATTATGTTCTATTTTGTGTATGCGTATGCATGGTATACATACATATATAATCATATATATGTGTGTATATATAATCTTAATCCATTCACGTGTTGATGGACACATAGGTTGTTTCCATGTGTTGTCTATTGTAAATAATGCTGCAATGAGCATTAAGGTGTAGATATCTTGTCAATATACCCAAGACTGAGAATTTTTAACCCCTTGAATCCTTTTCTTCTCCCGCCCTTCCTCCCAGTCTTTAACCTCTTTTCCTTTCCTCCAGCATAACTGTAGATTATGATACTCTATGAGATACTTTTTTTATCTCTTATACTTTTTTCTCCAAAGCATCAGACACTTGATAAATTATTTATAACTTAATCCCCCTAATTTAAATCTCTGATCCCTGTTTTAAGCACTACCCAAGCAGTCATTTATATCTCAGTTCACTGGTTCTAAACCTTTAAAGTATGTTAAAATCACCTGGGGAACTTTAAAAAACTTCATTATGCAGGCAATATTCCAGATCAATTAAATCAGAAAGTCTGGTGGTTGGACCAAGGCATGAGTATATTTTAAGGGCAAGGCCAATGTGTAGCCAGGTATGAGGACCCATGGCTTGATTAAAGAATCCGTTATGAAAATAACGAATGGGTCCCTGAGAGGGGAGAAAGCACTCAAGAAGAAAACACTGTACAGAGTATAGAATACAGGGATTTTCCGAAAAGGAACTCTGTTGTGTAATCGCAAACAAGGTAAATAAAGACAGAAATGCTGACCCTGTCACTTTACTAGTTGTGTGAGTTCAGAGACGCCATTAAATTATGTGTAATCTCAAGACTCTTCTTTATGATATGGGTATAATATATACCCTATGGTTTCTCGTGAAGATAGAGATAAATTTAAAATAAAATACCTGTTGATTAAAATTAATGCATTATTTGTATTGTATTAATTATAAAAACACAGCACTTAACAGTTGCTTTAAGGCAATTATAATTTAATTGCATACATTTGTATAATATGTTCTAATGGCAAAATTCTCTGAGCTCTTGGAGGACTAGGCTACTTCTGTGCTGTTCACAGCTATAATCATAGCTCCTAACAAATAGCCTGATGCAGGCTATGCCTTAACATATTAAATGGGTGAGTAAGTGAATGTGCCGTCTAGCTTAAATCATTGGTCTGAAATAGAAGGATGACAGCAGGTTATATATTTGTTTTGTGCTCTTCTTCAATCTCTTTTTCTCTTACTTTATAAACAGAAAATGAACAACAATAATAGTTTACTGTTTTCCAGGTACAGTTGTTAAGAACTTTACAAATTACTTAGAATCTTAGGTATGCCCATTCTTTCCCTGTTACAGATTTTTAAAAGTTGAAGAATAGAGATCTTAAGTCATTTGTCTGAACACACATAGAAAGCTGGTGAGTTGGGATTTGAATTTAGGTGAATGGACTTGAGAACAGAGTCTCCTCATTGACCTTCCTGCTGCAATCTCACTTCAGCGGCATAAAAGCATCCATTGCTGTGAAGTCCCTGAGCCAATATCCTTCCTAAAAAGTTCCAAACAAGTTTTATCCTCTATGCTTCTTAAGAACTGAATTCACTGAATAAGAGCTCACCCAGTTTGATTTTCTTCTAGAAAGTGGTGGTAGTAAGGTGTATGCTGTGGATTATGTCATTTCATTTCCTTGAAACTCATTAGAAGATAAAAATCAAGATAAAACTTCTTTGTACAACCAACCACAGAACTCAGGAACATACCAACTCTACTTGTAGCCTTTAATTTATAATGAGAAAAATCTCCTTCAAGTTTGAAGTTATTTTCAGATGGATAAGTGAAAAAGTTGATTGCTTTTTAAATTGTAGATGTTCTTTTGTCATTATTATATTTATATTTTAACTGAGCTATGTCTTCTATCTCAGTTTTATTAGGTTGAGTTATATGGGTATATGCAAATAAAGAGATTATAGAAATTGCAAAAACATTTTCACGTATCTCAGCAGAACACTATTAAAATTCTAAGGAATATTAAGAAAATGGTTGCCTATTCCTAATGAAATAGATGTTTGCCCAAGATCGCATAAACCTTGAGTGACAAGCGAATGGTCTATGTCAAATTTGAAGAAATAAAAGGCCCATCTCTGTCCTTCCAACAGCAAGCGTTTCTCTGCTCAGATTGAAGTAAAGGTTTCCATGGGGGACATCTGTTGTCAGAGTGACACGTCTGTAATTAAAATAAACATGGAGGGTATTAGAATTGTCAATTGAAAAAATATCATTTACTGAAAAAGTGCTATTAAAAAAGGCTTTGAGGTAAATTTCAACTATAAATTTCAGTTAACAATGTTTGCTGTGAAATGTGTACAGTATTATATCACAATATATGACAGCAGCAACTTTTTTCTGATGTTTAATTTGAAATGCTAAATATATCTACTTATGGATTCTGTTTGTGTGCCTTGTAAATTGTGGCTAGTCTGCTATTTTGCAGTCTTCATTTAATCCAACAAGAACTAAAACAATACCTATGAAGAACGTATAGGAGAGGTATTTAATACTGTGGAAAGTAGGGTTTAAAAAAATAGTTCTTTCGTGCAGGTATAACAGGGTATTATAGCTCCACCAAGGTCCAAACTAGAAGAAATAAATTTAATTTACCAAAAGAAAATGAATTTTTTTAAAGTGTGAAATGAAATGATAGAGAAAACTAAAGAAGAAATTAAAAGCTTGGATCTCTTCAGCCAGTTCAGTGTGTTGATTTCATTTCTCCTATTGACAAAATATTTAACATTGGTGTGATTCATATTTCTAAAAATTAATTTAATACTAATATACTTGACAAATTACATCTCACATGTTCCATAAGTACCAGAGCAGTTAAGATGCAGTTTTAAACTTCAGCTTTTTCATGCACACCCACTTTATCAAAGTGCCCGCCTATCATCAAATTTTTGTGGTCACACCTGTGCTGCTACCCAGGTTCGTATCATCATTCCTCACCTCCCAACCAAAGAAAGTAGGACAGAGATTTGTGTGTTCGCCTTTTACTCCCTGGCACACAACTAGACTGCATTTCCCGGCCTTCTTACAGTTTTACACAGTGGAATGTGGACAGTGGCGATTAAGGGGCGCCACTGCGAGGCTCAGCTTCCAAATGTCTTTGGTACATGATTCTTGACTCTCCTCAATCAATTCACCAAATGAATGGGCACACTGGACGAGGTCTCTCCAGCACCAAGATGTAAAGAGCCTGCCCCCTGAATAAGCAAATGAAGTGCTTGGCACCAGGGACATCTGCGCTGGAGCAGAGAGTACATGTATCATATGAAACTACTAAATTTTCAGGCGTGTCATTACAGCACCTCGACGTATTTACTCTGTTTCTGGTGCACCAGTAAGGTAATTGCCAACGATCATCTCCATCTTCATCTGTGTAATATAATGCTGGCTAAAATTCTAAAGTCTCAAAACAGAACCTTAATATCCCCTTCCAATCAGCTTTCACTGGTAATACCTCTATTTTTCTGTTAACGGCATCATCATTCTAGAAGCAGAAAATATGATGCAATCTGGGATTTTGATGATTGAGAACAGTCATTTTGAAATCTTAACATAGGAGAATTAACTCTATTATCATTACCTGATGCATTGTTATAATTTAGCAAGTATGACATGGCAGCAAAATTCAATTCCTTATTATAATATTTATGCTGTGTGATGTCCCCTTAGACCTTGGAAGTGCAGCTAACTAAGGCTAAAGGAAGTTACTCTATACCCAGCATAACATAATTCAAACTCTTTATTTTATTGATTCATGTTCATCAGAATTCACTACAATAATTTATTAGTATCATCACGAAAACTATCCAATACCAGTATCTCGAGGCTGTCACAGAGGTCACTCATATGGGTACCACCGGGTAGTCAGAGGAGTAAGAAAAGCCCCCGATTACAAATGAGTTTATGCCATTCCTGCAAATGTAGGTGATGTATGTAATTCCTTTCTCTCTCTCTCACACTTGAAAACAATCAAAAGAATAGCTCCTGACATGCTTATTACATAGGATTGGTAAGTTTCTACCACTGTGGCAGCGAGGCCACAATCGTTAGTATGCCAAATCCCAGACGTGGCAGGATGAAATCCAGTGTGGAACCCTTTTGTTACAGTGAATTCACACAGCAGTCTGATTACGGCCTCCCCTGTCTCCATGGTGGTAACATCTTATACATTTGTTATGAAATTCTTAGTGTGAATTTGTAACCGAAAGGTATTGTTTACAAAAGACTTTTTAGTAAACACTCTACTCTACAGTTAAAAAATAAACTTATTTGTACATTCTGCTAGTCCTGTGGGTAAAAGCCATGATATTAATTGAACCCCTCACTATTTTACTATTAGTGTTTCGCTTTCTTATTTAGCTATGATTTTATTTTTTGTGTGTTTTTCTTTATGCTGACTATAAAATTTTTCTGCCTATAGTGCAAAAATCAGCTGTTTAAAATTATAATGTTCAAATAACATTTAGGAAAAGTATTCATTATTTTATTTTTTTAATACAAATATTAGAGGTGTTTAATATGTACATATTAACAAGTTTACAAAAATAGATTTTGTGGCTTTAGGCTATAATAAAAGAAATATTTAGAGTAATAACTTATTTTAACATCTTAGCCAAGAAGATATATATATATAAATACTTTAAGAAAATATATTAAATCAAATCAGTTTATTTGTTTCTGTGTACCATATTAATGGGCAATAGAACACATTTATTAAGTTTTTGTGACAATATGTAAAACATTAAATAAGTCATTAAAGTTTGGCTGTGGATCTACTGTTATGGTAGTTTTTGTTATGAGAAATAATGTATTTGCTATAAATATTCCCTTATAACCATTTTCTACATAAGAAAACACACCTAAAATTCAACTTCTATTTTTCCTTTGAGGCAATTTTCTTTTCCCTTTTGTCTTTGTATTAAAGCATTACCAACCATGATTAATTAGTAGAAAAATCTCTCATTTTTGTAGTTCACTGAGAGGTGATTGTAGAAGGAAAATTCGGGGTCCTATTGATCTAGTAATTTATCAAAGTAGCCTGACACACATGTGTGAACAGAGTCTGTTTTAATATGTCAACACGTGTTATTGGATGCTTACCCCAAATCCCAATATTTAGTTTCCAGGTGCACATTCCATGTCACATCAAGAAATTTCAGAGTCTCCTTCTCACCTGCAAATACTTTCCCTTCTTTCACACCTGTGGACTGTTCTGCCTTGAGAATGATTCTCTTAAATCATGAATTCCTCTCAATTTTTTCACCAGTCTTGCCTGTCCCCTCAGCTACAGTGTGACATATCCAACACTCTACTCAATAACTCTTTGGAAGGACAAGTTTAACATGCCAGCATCGGCCTCAGTGTCCCCCTGCCAGCTTGTTGCTGCCACAGGGACCCACAGCTCAATAAAAGGCACTGTCAGCAGGTACCCACCCTTTCAGCTCCCAACCCTGGAAGCCATCCATGTTTTCTTGTTGTATGATACTTCACATCTAGTCCATACATAAATTCTGTTAGTTGCACCTTTAAAATACATCCACAATCTGGCCATGACTTTTACGTCATCTGCTGCCACTAGTCCAAATTACCATCAACTCTCATTTTGACTTCTGCACTGGACTCCTAAATGGTATTACCTTTTTCTACTCTTGCCCTATTTATAGTCTCTTCACACAGTAGCTAATAAAATCACATAAATTCCTGTTGGGAACTGCCCTGCCTGGTTTCAGAGGCTGTAACCCCCATGGTTAAGGCTGAGTCAGAGTTGGGAACATAAGCCATAAAGGAGACAAAGCTTATCTCCCTGGCAGGTGTGCCACCTCTGCCCACTTCACCCTGCTTGGCCCTGAGCTTGGCCAGTTAGCCAATGACGGGGTAAGAATCCTCAAGGGAGGATCAACCTAAGACAGGCTCTGGTCACCAGGGATAAGCTCGCAGGGAAGGACTCGGGGGGCTGTGGCAAAGGGGGTGATGGACCCTCGCCCCTCGGCTTTGAAATAGCCTGAGTCCTCATTCTGTCTGCAAGAAGTCTCCTGATCTCTTGGCTGCCTTACTTCCCTTGCCTGACTTAAGCCTGAAGCAATAACAGAGGGCAGTGCAGTCCTGTGCTGGGAGGGGCGGATTCCCTGGGGAATCAGGCCTAACAAAAATACATACATTCCTGTGAAACCTACTTAATTTGTACCCTCAGTTTAAAAGATAAGGGTCCAGACCTGAGGTGACTCTGGTGCCTAAAGTTTTATGGCCCTCTAGCTGATTGGCTGTAACTCAGAATAAGCCCTCAAAGTTCTCTGTAAATCCTGTATTGTTTAACCCTTACTGGCTGACAATGATTGATGAGCTTTATCTGCATTCCTATGCGAATGAACCTAATAAAAGCCCATGGAGGGAAAGGCTCTGGGCCCTTCTCCTTTGAGAGATCAGCCACCTCTCCTCCCCAAGCAGATCATGTCTTGGTAGACTTATTCTTCATCCGTGGTGGACAGGGGTGGGGGGTTGGGCTGTGTTAAAGCTCCCCAACAAATTCTCTTACTAAAAAATTTCCAGTGAGTTCACATAATATTCAGGAGAAAAAAAAAAAAAAGTGTTCAGGGACTGTCCTCAAGGCTGTGCATGATTCAGCCCCTACTTTTATCTCTGACCCCTCTCTCCTTTTGCTAACTCTGCTTTAGCCCCACTGACCTTCTTGCTCTTTTTTTGAAATATTCCATCTGAGTCCACCCTAAGGTGTTTGCATATTTATGTTCTCTATACCAGAATATATACCAAATTGAAGGCATCTTCCCAAATTTCATTCATTTTTTCTGTTTAAATATTTTCCTTTTCCATTCATCCCACCATCTAATCCCAGTTATTACCAAATCCCTTACAAACTTTTAATAGCTCTTACATCTACCTATACTTTTACAACATTTAGTTTTTATTGTCTGTCTTCCCTATGAAGGAATTCAGAGCACGTCACCCCCAAAATATGTCATGTTAGCATATTGCTTATTTTTAGTGAAAGGCCTTCAGAAATAATGAATGGGTATGGGCATGGACAGCTGGGTGGTGATTGACTGTGGGAGGGGGTGGGTGCGGCAGGGGAGAGCAATGGGGGAAAATTGGGACAACTGTAATAGAACAACAATAAAGCAATACAAAATAAAAAGTAATAAAAAAAGGGAAAAAAGAAAGTGCAAGTTTAACTATGGAAAAGAAAAAAAAAAGAAATCGCAGTTTTAAAAAGAGTACTCTGACCCTCCTTGTCTATTTCTGAAAGCAGGAGATAAAATTCCCATTTGAAAGGTGCCCTCTCTGTACCATCAGGAAGGAAGACATTCCCACCACCAGAAATGGGGAATTGAGGCTGAGAAATCCATACAAACAAACCTTGTTATAATAACCCTTATCTTTCTTCTCACCTCATCACAATTTTCTGGCGCTATCCCAAACCCCTCTGTCTTGTCAATTCTTCACAACTTTATTGCTTCTTTTTCTAAAAGGTATAAAAACATTCTGCTCTGGTCATTTCTTTAAGTCTTTATTCTCATGTGAAGGCTCCAATATACATGCAAAATTTTAATAAAACATGTAGGCTTTATGTTGACAATGTAACTCTTAGTTCCAGCCAGAGACCACAATAGTCAGAGGAGATTTTTCCGCTCTTACGTCTAGTAGAATTTAACTCTTTGAAAAGAGGGTCTCTGTCTTACTGCCTGCAGTATTGTCTAGAAAAGTTTCAATAAATATTTGCTAAGTAAATAAATGAGTAAATCAAACCATAAATTGAAATTCATGTCTTTTCATCATAACTAGGTGATATTGTCCACTTTACTGACTCTGATTAAAGTACAATTTCTTCTGCTACCTCTGTGAGCCACTTGAATAAACACCAGGAAAGAAACCATAGCACACAGCTCTTGCCTTTTCACTGTTTCTTTCTTATTTAACCGTGTTGATCTGAATCCGGCTCACCCCTCTAACTCAGTACTGTCTTACAGCATGAGTCACTGTGCCAAGAATCATCTGTAGTATTAATCCCTAAACTTTAGCATGCATCAGAATCGCCTCCAACCCAGACTTTCTTATTTAGTAGGTCTGGGGGTGTAGCTAGAAAATGCGTGTTCCTAACTAATCCTCAGGTATTGCTGACTCTGATAGTCAGGGACCACAGTTTGAGAACCACACATTTAGAGGATGTCTGGGTGATGGCCATGTCCTTTTGTTGTGACTCCTTTCCAGAGGAGTCTGAGAAAACTGAGGTGGAAGTTTTCTACAGAACAGGATAAGCAATGTTCTGGGGCCCTGCCAGCTGTGTGTACAGGCTAGAGAAATGAGCAGTTGTCAGAGGAAGTATCCTGAAGAGTTTTCCTGGCTGTATTTCAAACTTAAAATTTGACAAAATAAGAAAGAAAAAGCAGTAATAAAAAAAGGTAGGAATAGAGGAAAAGATAGAGAGATAAAATAGAGGATAGGAAGAAGGAGGGAAAGGAGGAAGAAGGGAGAGGTGACTTGGAACTACTGAGATGCTGACCTATAGAGGCTTGGAAAGCATAGAGAATGCCTGAAGGAACCAGCTGAAGCTGATTTGGAGAAGCTGGTGTTTGCAGTAAATTTTCCAGTGGTATTTATAGATTCATATTTAGGGAGAATTATATGGGGGCAGGAGAGAGGCAATAAAGAAACTAACATAAAGCAGAAATCTTCCATCTCTGCCATATTTAGAAGCTTTCATACAACAGGCAGATTATTTAACTAAATCTGTGTTCAATGTCTAGGGATGTGTTAATTCAGTACAATAAAATTGGTGCCTGAAAGAGAAAAAAAATATATAATAGTTCTGGAAGCTAACAGTACAAAATCAAGGTGGGTACAAGGCCGTGCTCTCTCTGGAGGCTTTAGAGGGGAGGATCCTTCTTGGCTGTCGCCTAGCTTCTGGGGTCTACGTGGAGCCCTCAGCATTTCGTGTCTTCCAGTTGCACCGCCTCCGTGTCTGCCTCTGCCCTCAAGTGGAATTCTCCCTGTGTCATCCGTTCTTCACACTGTCTCTGTGTCTTCTATGGGTGCTGTTATTAAGGTTAACTTAAAAAAGACTATTTTTGGTAAAATATTTTAAGTGGAGGAACTAACTGAATCTTTCTTTGGCTGTGATCCCCCAAAGACACGGTCTTTGCAAATGATCAGTTGTGATCTACTAGTTACTATTCTCATGTTGTTTCATTGGTCCACTCCATGTTCTGTACCCCCTCATCCAACTAAAGCTGAGACTTTCCGATTATCTACCACAGCTCATCAGTCAGGCATAAAGTCCCCACTACCAAAACTACCAAACTAATGGACTTTGAAGCTTCTCATTCTAGGGATTAACCATACTGCCCAGAAGTTTACGTATATTTAATGATTGCTCCATCTCCTTAACATTTGCTGCAGTGCTAAGTGTTTTGTTAGCAAGATGATTGAATTTCTTTGTCTTTTTGAAGTAATGCCCCCCTCATGGTTATTCATTCCAGTCCCAGTGCAGTTTTAATAGCTGTGTTGAAGGATGAGAGTCAATAAATGGAACGGACGAATCACAATTCTGAATCTGATAGGCATTTGGCATTCTTTAAACAGCACTGTGGAGGTGGCTGCCTGCTCCTTCTTTATTGCCTGGCTTGTTCATCATCCTCATGTAATCTGATTCATATCAAAATTTTAATTAAGAGGGGACTATTTAAGAACATAACTTTATTTTGCCAAAATGTGAGAATATTCTAAAATTTGTACATGCATATATTGAATACATGTCCTTCTCTGTATGTAAAAACATACCTAGCGATAGAAAAGCATAAGTTTAATGAAATAATTAATACTGGGCAAAAAAGTCATTTTTTAAACATGAATACATATAAATAGATATTTTTAATTTTATAAATCATCAAGATTTAAAATTGATTTAAAAGTAGAAAAAATATACCAATAAAATGCCAGTAGAGTGATGACAAGCAAATGTATAGGCCTGTAAGAAATGAAAGACAGAAAACTCTTTGTTAAAATTAACAACCAGGTTAAAAAAATAGAGTATTTCAGTCTTACAGAACTAACCAAAGACTGTGCAATTACAAGTCTAGACTTACTCATTTCTCATCTCTTTGGTGCCTTGAAGTCCTTTCCACTGTATCTAAACGTTTACCAAATCCTTGCCTATCCTTTTGTTATCAATTTTTAGCATATTATTTTTGGTGAATTTAAAAAGAGTCATTTCAATATTAGACTTTTATTGTTATGGCAATAAAATGAGTTATAGTATAAGCCATGGTAAATGACTCCTGGTTTTTATCAAATGTTATTGATTTTTTTTGACTTGATGAAAATATTTTAAATTTTGCAGAAGTTTTTCCAACTAGAGCCATTGGAGTGCCACAGCCTGCCTCTCATATGTCAATGTCTTTTATAGCCATATATAGTATATCAGGTTTACTGGAGAGTCTGAGCTTTGTGGGGTACACACTTGAAAAGGATTTACTTTTTTAATCAATGTTCCCAACTGTGAAATGCCAAATCTTTCTTCCCTGCCAGGTAGCAGGTCTTTTAATGATGTCTTGGGCAGATTCTATAACTTCTCTATAACTTATTAAAAAGCCTAGTCTAGTTAAGTACTCCAATATCATATCCTTTCTCCATCACACTACAGGTCTGGTTTGGGGCCAAAGGACTTGGAGAGGGGCGGGGTGTGGTTTGCTCTCTCATTTGCTTACTATTACCAGGAGTCAAGTGGAAAGCTATAATATGTCTCTTTGGGACATCTCCCCACCATCTATATTATGCTTTCATACCTGTAGCTGCCCTAGAAAGAAATACAGAATACAGGGACTAGAGTGTCTTAACTTCACTGAACTTGCAAGAGCAATATTTCATTTCTCTTACTGTCAACTGCCTTACTGTCCTGGATAACACTGATGGACCATCAAAGTCCTGGATGATGGACATCTAACCATTGACTTCCTAATGAATCACATGGGTAAGTTCCATGGGCGCTCTATTTGGAACACACTCACTGTAAATTTACTTCATTTATTATTATTCACTTAACACTTACATGGCTCTTACTTTTTGCTATGCCCAGTCCACATGGTTTACAAATTTAATTCTCTGAAAATCATATGAAGTAGGTACTTTTACTATGGTTAGATGGAGAAATTGAAGCACAGAGAAACTGAACCACCTGTGCAAGGTCACATTACTAGTAACTGGCTGACCTGCTATTAGAACCCAGGGGGTCCGGCTTCAGTATCTATGCTCTTAACTACACTAATCTGCCTTCGTGTGGTTGTTGCTAGCTTGAGATAATTGAACAGGATATGGTAGTAATGGCCTGGGACCAATAGCTTTCTAGAATAAATAAATAATTTTATAAGTTTTGGAGCCATCAATATATGTTGTTCATATTTGAATTATGAGCATGGATATGATCTCTGAAAGGGAGTGCCCAACTACGGAAAAAAGAAATATTTAAACAACACAAAAGACCCCATAAGTGAAGACTTCGAAAACCAGGGAGATCAGAAGATTTAGGCTCTCCAACACACAGAGACATGGATATCCCCAGCAAACCAGTAGCTGACTGCTCATTCCAACCTCACTCTCTAAGTGCTGTGATCATTTATTCAGAGAAGAGGCTAAACACTTGCATGCAGATGAGTTGGAAAAAGGCATCGCCTCAGTTTGCATAACTCTCAGCAAAGCAAAAGCCTTGGAGAACAAAACCTACCTCCATAAAATGTTATTATCATTGGAGAGTGAGTCAAAGGCAGTTTCACTCAGGCTCAAGCAGTTTAATTAATAATGTACCTAGGAGAGGTCTTAGAAATTCATTTTTCTTCTCATCACATATTCAGTGATATTTTGGTGTTCTTTCCATATTGGCATCCTGAACAAGTAACTGTCTGCCTGGCCTGAGTCTGCCTTAAAGCCTGAAGTCACTGGAGCCAAAGACTGGAACATTTCAAATGGAAATGAACAGCTGCAAGATGTTCAAATATGTCCAGTGGATCTAGAATTGGGAAATTAGATTCTGTAATTAGAAGGTCATTTTGGTTTTGCAGGCAGAAATTGAGGCCATTCATTTCCCAGCTGCACCTCATGCAACTGTTAAAGTTTGACATTTCAATATTTGACCCACTTTGAACTATTTCTAATGTATGATATGAAATAAAGTATCAAATTTATTTTGTATTGATGGTCAAGTTTTCCCAAAACCTTTTATAGAGTGGGATTTTTTTCCTTCTTAATTTGAAAGCTAAACATTTTCATATATTAAAATATTATATGTATATTTAAATATATATTTATATATATATAGTCTGGAAGAAGTCCAACCATTGTTAATATAATGAGCATGGTTTGTGTGACATGGTTTATTATGCTTTTTTTCTGGTTGTGAATTAATTGAATTCCTGGTATTTTTATGTGTTTTGACCAGCAAAAATAATTATTTAATACAGGTCAAACTGTTGTATTTGAAAGCTATTTATTTATGCATGATAATGAAATCAGAAAAGCTGGTGTTCTTCTGCCTGTCACTACCAGAACCCATAAGGAGAGACAGGGGTTGAATCTGTACGGGTGCTTTATTCAGATGGCTGGTGATCTGAGAAGATGGTGGTTATGCACCCTAACAGACCATCTTACATTCCCTTTCAAGCTGGCCTTTTTTATAAGGAGGAAACTGTGTAGGTAAGAGATTTGGAATTCAAGGGTAAAAAATATAGGTAAGGCAGGGGTGCCAAACTTATTTTCACCAGGGGCCACATCAGCCTTGTGGTTGCATTCAAAGGGCTGAATGTAATTTCAACTCCTTAACAGTTAAGGAGTAGTTAACATTTATATAGTCCTAAAATTATTTCGGCCCTCTGAAGGCAACTGCAAGGCTGATGTAGCCCCCAGTGAAAATGAATTTGACACCCCTGAGTACGGAAATTGGAATTTGGAATTCAGGTGGAAAGAGGTTAATCAGATAAAAGCTGCAGTCCGGCAATCTCCCTAACATCCTTCTATCCACTGACCAGTGCTTTTCGATCTGGGTCCTCTGTCCTGTGTTCTGGGTTACTGTCTTTATCTGTATCCTGGGTGGAGGGATGTCTCTCCCTGGAACACAGTGGCTCAGATACCATCTTGATTGCTTATGGTCTCTTCTGGAGCACAGAGGTCGAATTGCTTGTGGTCACCTGGAGTCAGGGTAGGCCGTACCTGCAGTTCCCGAAACAATGGCTTTTTCCTTGCTTTAACTACTAGGCTTGTTAACTATTACCTAAGACTGAAATTCTCCTACTCTTGAGTTCCTCTATCTAATGTATGATATGCTGTTATACTATGCTGTTATTTTATTTCTTATAAAATAATGTTTGATGATTTTCTTCTTTTGTACAAGTATTTGATCATATCATCTATAAATAGTCAGAAGTTCTTGTTTCCAACTTCTCTATCTCCAGTTTATTCTTATGTCAAACTCTTTTGGCCAGTAACTCAAAAACAGTGTTAAATACTAACCAGATAGAGGGAAGCCATCATTATCTTGTCCCTGATTTCACTTGGGAAAATTTTAGAGATTTTCCATTTAGCCCTTTTTGCTGAGATGATTATACCTTATCAGGTTAAAAATGTATCTATAAATTCCTATTTTATATTTAATTAATATTTGTGGATATTAAAACATTTCTCCTTAGGCTTGTTGATATGATAAATTATATTAATAGCTTATTTAATCCTAAACAATCCTTATATCTGTAGTAAAATAACCTTGGAGATAATATATTACTCTTGAACTGCTGAATTATGTTTGCAAATATTTTATAGTGAATTTCTCATTATGATTCATAAATATATTGACCTAAAGTATTTTTATGCAGTATTTGACATATTTTTATATGTGTGTTTTCCTTGTTTTGAGAAAAAATAATCTATTTATGGTCTAGAATGATGATTTTCAATCAGTGTGCCACAGGAATTTTTAAAATATGCAATGCCTGACTATTTTGTCAGGGGCACTGACCTCTTTACCCTTAGATTGTCAAATAAAAAAGTGATCACAGCTGACACAACAATAGCCATCAGGGTTGAATACCCTGTCTTGAACCATAAATACATAGGTTATATAATAGAGTTGCATCTTATTGACCGTGCTGCATAATAAATTTGTATCTGATTGGTTAATTCTTGGTATGAGACAGGATAGTAAGAAGGTAGGAAAATTCCTTAGGTGGTAGAACAAGGAAACTGAGACAGATAGCTGAACAGAAGTGGCAGTGCATTTCATAGCCAGGTGCAGATGGTCACCAGGGCAGAAGGCCCTGAGTGCCTAGCAGGGAGCTAAGCATGGAAAAGAAGGACCTAACCCCCAGGGTAATCTCTTTTCCCCTGGCCTTTCCTCCCTGGAGATACCAGCTAGGGTGCAGGTGGCAAACACAAGGCCTGCGGGCCAAATCCAGCCCCCCACCTTGCTTTATCCTTGTTTCTACCTGGCGACAGTGCCAGCTCCTTGCCCCTGGTTAAGGAGTAGTCACATTTATACAGTCCTAAAATTACATTTGGACCTTTGAAGGCACCCTCGAGGCTGATGTGGCCCCTGGTGAAAATGAGTTTGACACCCCCAATCTAGGGGCTAACATCTAGGCCTCAGGTATGTTTCAACTCCTGGCCAGAAAAGCAGCAAAAACAGACGGGTGATTCCAGAACCAATTGTATCAATTAAAGACCCCCTGCCCTGGAACTGACCAATCAGTGGAAACCATGACCCTGAAAGTGCACGCCTGGAGAACTGGCGACTATTCTGCTGAAACCCTTCCCTAAGATTCCCACAGGCAAGAGAAAGATAAAGGCTTCAAGACAAAGGACCTCTGGGTAGCAGCCCATGCCATTTCCTTTCCCTTTTTCTTCCCTCTACTTCTTTCCCCATAGGCATGCTTCTCCCTAAATCCAGTAGGAAGTTACTTAGTGGGCAACTACTATTATTTTTTTGTAAATCAATGAATATTATATCTATTTTTTGTCAGATCCCCTGACAGGGGTGTCCAACCTTTTGGCATCTGGGCCACACTGGAAGAAGAAGAGTTGTCTTGGGCCACACATTAAATATACAAACACTAACAAAAACAAAAACATCTGATAATGTTTTAAGTAAATTTATGATTTTGTGTTGGAGCTCATTCATAGCCATCCTGGGCTGCATGTGGGCCGTGGGTTGGACAACCTAAGGCAGTGGGCGCTTGGCAGCTTGTCTTAGACTAATCCTCTACACCTGTCCCCAAAGCCTCTCTTCTCTGACTTCCCAGTAGGCTAACAGCCTAGGCTCTCCTGTTGCTTCTTCTATGCTAGGCCCTTCCTTGTTTCACTGTCCCCAGCTTTAATAAACACACCCTCCTAGTCACCTGGACTCGTGTTATGAAATCTTTCCTACATGAAGTCAAGGACCCACACACTGCTGGCTGGCCCCAGGCAGACCCTCTCAGGGCCAGGCCCTGTCCAGTAGCAGTAGCAGAAATCTTTATACACACGGGTCGGCATCTGATTTTTTAAAAAGTCACTTTGTAGCAAAATGGGTAGGTAATTACTATTATTTTTTTTGTAAACCAATGAATATTAAACCTATTTTTGTAAGATTAGCAAAAAATATATTTTTCAGTGTGCTGCAGAATTTTAGTAATTAGTTTATGTGTGCCATGAGATGAAAAAGGTTGAAAATTGCTCATCTAGAGGAGTTTAATTATCTTGGAAATGACCTGTATGTTAAGGATTTCAATGAATATCTCATGTAAAATCATGGCCAAGCACTTCTGGGAGGAAATCTAATTTTAGCCACATATTTTCTGTGGGAATTGACATGTTTGGGATATTATTGCAAATGCAGTCAGTTTCTATTTTTCTTGAAAATTTTTAATTTTACTCAAATTTTTACCTCTATTTTCTTATTGAGCAAAGAAGCTTTTATAATTTTTCTACTAATCTAAATTTTTGTTTTTCCATATTTTAAAATTTGTGCATGTTTTTGTCTTTTTTTTTCATGACTAGGATGGTTAGTAGTTTGTTGACTATATAGTTATTTTAAAAACTAGCTTTAAATTTTATTGATAATAGTTTTTACAGGCTTATAAATAATTTTTTATCAATAATTACTTCCTATGCTTTTATTTGTCTTAATCTGCAATTTGCTTTTCTAAATTTTTGAATTAGGTAGTTTTTCATTATTCATTTTTATTGACATGAAATTTATAGCTATGAATTATCTTCTTTAGCTATGTTTTATAGGTTTCAAAATGGGATATCTTTATTTAAATATTTTCTAGTACTTATAATGATTTGGTTTGATTCCCTTTAGTAGAAAATTGTTTAAGGGAGAAGATGTTAATTTTAATTTATCAGGCTATTTTTGTTTTCTGATTTTGATGTTAAAATTTTCTAGTTTTCACTCTCTTTAACAGATAATGGTATCTTCTGGAGTGACTGGAGTTCATTCAGTAGTGGAGGTTCTTGCCATGTTTACTGTTTTGTGAGTGTTTCAGTGGCTTTTCACATGCAGAGTCATCCAGCAGATTTCAGTGAGACCTGCCGCATTTATGATGTCTGCTTGATCTTTTGTCTTTACTTTTCATAGTTGTTTCCATTGTTATTATTTACCCACTTACTAGTCCAGTCTAAGGCAGTGAATTGAGTTCTTTACAGTAGGGGTTTTCTAATATTCCTTTACTTATATAGTTTTGCTTGATAATATTGACTTTGTTATTTTTAATAAGGAAATATTACAAACTATTAAAAGTTCATTGTTAATAGCCATCTTTAGCTGGCTATTATAAAATGCCTTTCTAATTTCTTATAATGCTGATTTTTCCCCCAAATTTATTGAGGGGTGATTGACAGCTATAACTGTACATATTTAAAGTGCATCATGTGATGATTTGATGTACTATACATTCCGGAAACATTACCAAGATCAAGATCATTAACGCATCCATCCCTTCATATAGTCAACTTTTTTGTGTCTGTTGGGGGGGGGGGTAGAATGCATGAGAAGTTCCACTCTCAGTAACTTTCAAATCTATAATTAGATACTATTAACTACAGTCACGATGCTGTACACTAGTTCTACCAAACTTATTCTTCTTATAATTGAAAGTTTGTACCCTTTGGCCAATTTCTCCCCATTTACTCCTCACCTCAGCTCCTGGCAACCACCATCCTGTATCTGTTTCTATGAAATGAGATTTGTGTTTTTTTCAGATTCCCATGTAAGTGATACCACAGCACTCTCTTTGTCTGCTTCAGTTGACATACCATCAAGCCCTCAAGGTCCATCCATGTTGTCACACATGTCAGGATTTTTTTTTTATGGCAGAAGAGTATTCATTGCATCTATCTATCTATCCCACAACTTCTTTACCCATTTATTCATTGACGGACATTAAGGTAGTTTCCAAATCCTGGCTATTGTGAATAATGCTGCAATAAACATGGGAGTGCAGAGAGCTCTGTGAAATACCTTATTAATAATAATAAATAATACTTTTATTTCTTTTGGATATATTCGCAGGGGTGAAGTTGCTGGATCATATGATTGTTGTATTTTTAATATTTTAAGCAACCTTCACAGTGTTTTCTATAATAATGACCAATTTTCCTTCCCACCTAAATGTATAAACATTCTTTCTTCTCCATATCCTTGGAAACATTTATCTCTTGTCTTTTTGATAAAAGTCATCTAAACAAGTATGAAGTGATATCTAACTGGGGTTCCGATTTGCGTGGTTCTCATGTGTTGAGCACTTTTCATGTAATTGTTTGTCCTTTAAATATCATCTTTAAAACATGTCAACTCAGTCCTTTGTCCAGTTTTAAATTGGATTGTTTGTTTTTTTGCTATTGAGTTGTATAAGTTCTTTAGATAGTTAGCCCTTACCGTATGTATGTTTTGTAAAAATGTTCTCCCAATTTATAGGTTGCTTTTTTATTTCATTGATGGTTTTCTTTGCTGTGCTAACTAACCCTCCTTGGTTGGATGTACTCCCACTTGTTTCTCTTTTTGCTGCCTGTGGTTTTGGTGTCTTATACAAGAAATCATTGCCAATGTCAAGTTTCTTCTCCCCTATGATTTTTTTCCTAAAAGTTTTACGGTCTCAGGTATTACATTTAAATCTGTATTGCATTCTTAGTTAATTTTGGTCAGGGGTGTAAGATAGAAATTCAGTTTCGTTTTTTTGCTTGTGGGTGTCCAGTTCCCCAACACTGTTCACTGAAGAGGCTGTCCTTTATGTACTGCGTTCTTGGCGCCCTGTCAAAATTAGTGTTGTGTGTATGAGGATTTATTTCTGGGCTCTCTGTTCTGTTCCACTTGTCTACGTGCTGTTTTTATGCCAGTACAATACTGCTTTGATTAATATATTTTGTAACAGATTTTGAAATCAGAAAGTGTGATGTCTCCAGCATTCTTTCTCAAGGTTGCTTGGATGTTAAGGGGCTTTCATGGTTCCATACAAATTTCACGATAGAGGTTTTCCCATTTCTGTGAAACATGCTGTTGGAATTTTGATAGAGATCGCATAGAGTCTATAGATTGCTTTGGATATTATAGACATTTTAATAAGAATAATTCTTCTAATCCAAAAACATGGGATATATTTCCATTTATTTGCACCTTCTTCAATTTCTTTTATCAAATTCTTACAGTTTTTAGTGTATAGATTTTTTACCTCCTTGGTTAAATTTATTCCTAAGTATTTCTATTGTTTCAATGCTATTGTAAATGAGATAGCTTTCTTAATTTCTCTTAGATAGTTCACTGTTATTGTGTAGAAATGTAACTGCTATTTCTGCATTGATTTTGCATCCTGCAACTTTACTGAATTTTGTTATTAATTTTAACAGTTGCGTGATGGTGTACTTAGGGATTTATATGTAAGATCCTGTCATCTGCAAATACAAAAATTTTACTTCTTCCTTTTTGATTGGATGCCTATTATTTCTTTTTCTTATCTGATTTCAGGGCTACACTTCTAGTATTATGTTGAATAGAAGTGTTGAGTATGAACATTTTTGTGTTCTTACTGCTCGCAGAAAAAAGGACTCTTCCCTTTCACCAATGAGTATGATGTTAGTAACTGTGGGCTTGTCATGTGTAACCTTCTGTTAAGGTATGCTCTTTCTAGATTTAATTTGTTGAGAGTTTTTTATCATGATGTTGAGTTAGTCAAATTATTTTTCTGCTTTTTATTGGCATGATCATATGTGTTTTATCCTTCATTCTGTTAATGTGGTGTACCACATTAGCTGGTTTGCATGTGCTGAAACATCTTTGCATCCCACCTCATCATGGTGTATATTCCTTTTAACGTGTTCTTAATTCACAGCAAAATACTAGCATTCTGGGGAAATTTTTCCATCTGTGTTTACGAGGGATGTTGGTCTATAATGTTCTTTTCTTGTAGTGTTCTTATATGGCTGTGGTAACAGGATAGTGCTGGCTTGGTAAATTAGTTTGGAAATGTCATTTTTCTCTTCAATTCTTGAAAAACTTTTGGTATGGATTGGTACTGATTTGTCTTAAAATGCTTTTTTGGTATAATTCACTGGTAAAGCCATCTGGTCCTAAGCTTTTCTCTTTTTCCTCCCTTCCTCCCTTCCTCCCTTCCCTCCCTTCCTCCCTTCCCTCCCTTCCTCCCTTCCCTCCCTTCTCTCCCTCCTCTCCCTTTCCTTCCTTCCTTTCTTCCTTTTTTTTTTGGTGGGGGGAGTTTTGATTACTGATTGAATCTCCTTACTAATAATTGGCTTGTTTGGATCTTTTGTTTCTTCATAATTCAGTATTGGTAGGTTGTGTGTTTTTAGCAATTTATCCTTTTATTCTAGGTTAATGTATAATTGTCCATAGTAAATTCTTTTAATCTTTTGAATTTCTGTGGTATTAATTGTAACATCTCTTTCATTTCTAATCCTGTTTAAGTCTTTTTTTTTTCTTGGTGAGTCTATATAAAGCTTTGTCTATTTTGTTTATCCTTAAAAAAATCAGCTCTTACCTTCATTGATCTTTTCTACTGTTTTTAGTCTTTATTTCATTTCTTACTGCTTTGATATTTATTTCCTTCCTTCTACTAATTGTGGGCTTAGTTTGTTCTTTTTTCCTAGTTCCTTAAGGTATAATGCCAGCTGGTTTATTCGAGAGCTATCTTGGTTATTACTGTAGGCCATCTCACTATAAGCTTCCCTCTTAGAATTGCCGCACCAAATAAGTTTTAGTATGCAATATTTCCATTTTCATTTGTCTCAAAATATTTTTTATTTCTTTTTGGATATCTTTTTTGACCCTGTAGCATGTTGTTTAATCTCCACATATTTGTAAGTTTTCCAGTTTTCTTCTTGTAATTGATTTCTAATTTCATGTCATTGTCCTTGGAAAAGATGCTTGATATGATTTCAATTTTCTTAAATTTTTCAAGATTTATTTTGTGACCTAACATATAATCTATCCTGGAAAAGTTGCACATTTACTTGAGAAGAATGTGTAGGCTGTTGCTTTAGGATGGAATGTTTTATTAATATGTATTAGGTCCCTCTGATCTAATGTGTGAATAAATCCAAGCGTTCCTTATTGATTTTCTGTCTGGATGGTCTATCCATTGATGAAAATGGAGTATCAAAGCTCCTTACTATTATTGTATCGCCCTCTCTTTCTCCGTCTAGGTCTGTTAATATTTGCTTTTTATGTTTAGGTGCTCTTATATTGGTTGCCTAAATATTTATAAATGTTATATCCTCTTGTTGAATTGACCTCTTTATCATAATATAATGAGCTTCTTTGTTTCTTATTACAGTCTTTGTCTTTGAGTATATGTATTTAATATAAGTAATGCTATCCCAGTTTTCTTTTGGCATCCATTTGTGTGGAATATCTTTTTTTGGAGAATTTAGCGCACTTGCATTTAAAGCAGTTATTACTAGGTATTAACTTATTGCTATTTTGTTAATTATTTTCTTGCTGTTTTATAATTCCTTTGTTCCTCTCTCCTCATTCTCTTCCTTGGTGATTGATCATTTTATGCAGTGGTGCACTTAGATTTCTTTATCTTTTGTATATCTACTGTACATTGTTGCTCTGCAGTTACCATGAGGCTTACATAATAACCTTCTTAGAGTCATAACAGTCTATTTTGAGCTGTTAACAACTTAGGTTTTACACATTCTAAAGCTCCATTTTTATCTCACTGCCCACATTTATGTTTTTGTTGCGTAAGCCATGATATGTCTTTTTTCTTCCTTTTTTATAATACAAGTGACTTAAGCTTTGATTGCCAAGGCATCCTTTTTAAAGAGGTATCCACTTCTGAGATGGCTGTCTTGAATAAACACCATGCCAGCCTGTGCAAGATCAGATAAAAAGCCAGGCTGCCTCTTCCCACTGTTCTAGAGATCTTGGCTAATTTCAATGACTGACCATGTAAGCTACTTTTTTTTTTCTTCTTTTCTTCCAGTGCTTTGAATTCCTGCTCTTAGATTTTAAAATTACCAATAAAGAGTATCCTGCAGAACCCTAGACCCCTGCTCTCAAACTCTGCTGTTAATAAAAGCAAAACTGCAGACCCATGTTATCTCTATGTTTCTTTCACCTCCTCTCCTTCACTCTCCGCCCCCCTCTATCCTTTCACAGAGATACAACCTTGTTGCTTCAGGCGTGCTATGTACTTTCCAGGTCCTGTGAGTAATAAACCATCATTTTTTCAAAGTTTCCCGGTGGTTATTGCTGAAGGGCATCTTGCTATCACAATAAAAACCACAACAGCCAGTCCAACCACAACATTGGTTATTGACTGGCTGAGACCAGCAGAAAACAGTGTTCAATATCAAAGTTTACATGTTTTTATATTATGTATTCATTAATATTGTAGTTAGAGTATTTTTACTACTTTTGTCTTTTAATGTGCATATAGATTTACAAGTAATTAACACACCAACATCATATCATTAAATTATTCTGTGCAATATATTTATTGAACAATATATTTACCTTTTTCAGTGAGATTTATACTTCCATATGTTTTCCTGTTACTAATTAGTGCTTGTTCTTTTCAGCCTAAAGAAATCCCTTTAATAGTTTTTATAAGGCCAGTTTAGTGGTGATCAACTCCTTTAGCTTTTGCTGCTCTGGAAAACTTTTCTTCTCCTTCAGTTTTGAAGGATAATGGTCCAGGTAGAATATTCTTGATTGGCAGTATTTTTCTTTCAGCCCGTTGACTATGCTATGCTACTCCCTTCTGGCTTGCAAACGTCTGCTGAAGAATCTCCTGATAACCTTATTGGGGTTCCCTAGTACTTAATAAGTTGCTTTTCTCTAGTTGCTCTTGAGAGTCTCTCCTTGTTCTTAATATTTGTCAATTGAATTATGTGTCTTGGTGTGGGGATTTTTAGATTAATCTTTTTTGGAACTTTCTAAGCATCCTGGATCTAGATGTCTGTTCCCTTTCCTATGTTAGGAAAGTTTTTAGCAACTTTTCCTTTTGCTTTTATCTGTATTCCCTTTCTTGGATCCCTAAATTGTGTTTGTTTGCTTGATTTTTTTTTTCTTTTTGTTTCTCTGATTGGATGAATTCTAATTCCTTGCCTTGGAGTTCATCAACTATTCCACTTTTTCTAGTCTACTGTTGAACCTCTCTATTGAATATTTCAGCTCAGTTATTGTACTTTAGCTGTCAGATTTTTTTGTTTGGGAGGACTTTCTTATATTTTCTATGTCTTTGTTAAAATTTTCATTTTGTTCATGCATTGTTCTCCTGACCTCAGTGAGTATCTTTATGCCAATTTTTGAATTCTCTATCAGGTAAATCACTTGTCACCATTTTATTAATGTATTTTACTGGGTTTTAGCTTTTTCTTTCATTTGGGACATATTCCTCTCTTTATTTTCCTTGACTCTTTCTGCATTAGATAAAACAGTCAATTCTCCTAGTCAAGTGAGTGGCTCCGTGTAAGAGATGAACCTAGTCCTGAACCCCGCCCCACCTCTTGGTTGTCTCTCAAACCTCTGTCCAAGTAGCCTTCATTTTTCTTCATGGTTTCCCTAGGTGGGGTTGTGCCAAGGCCTGCCAGTGTCTCAAAGGGGAGGATATCAATTAGCTACATAAAGACAGATTGGAAGCTGTTGCCTCAGGCCACAGCTTTGAAAGCATGTGAATCTGCCTCTTTGAGGCGGAGCTTGGGCAGCAGTCATAAAAGCCAGGTACCAGATGGGTGCGCAAGTTCCTTTGACCGAGACATTGGTAGCCGGGGATGGGGCAGAAAGAGAACACTAAGATGGCACCTGCTGGCCTGTCTGGTCTCTGGGGAGGATTGAGGTTAAATTAGAATTCTGCCCCTGAGGATATAGATTTTAAGATCTGCAAATAGGCCTCTTTCAAGGAAAGTCTTGGTGTATTAGCATGCTGCCTCTGTGCTGTGCTCTGGAAGACAGCCAGCCAGTTAAGAAATATTTCTCTGCTATAGTTCTGTGGAAACTGTGGATGCATTTCTAGGAGCTACCAGAGCTGCAGTAAAGGGATGCATTCCCTGAGCGACAACCACAAAGGCTTAATGAATGAGACATGCACAAGCTCCTTTCTGGGAGATGCCAGTGCCTTGGAGAGGGGCAGAAGGAGAGAGCAGTGTTGGTGCCCACTGGCCTGGCTTGTCTCTAGGGAATATTGCCATAGGTCCCTAGATACATGTTAAAAACCTGCCCCTTGGACTTAAGCTTTTAAGATAAGCAAATCGACCATTTTCAAGAAAATACTGGGTGCTTCAGTGGGCTGCTTCTCATTGATCCCTAGGGGGAAAGCCACAGCGAGTCCTTGCAAACCCATTCAAACCTGTTTCTTAGTTTGATGTATAGTTTTATGGTCTCATGGACACCAGCCCCAATGGCTTTCAGACCTAGATGTTTTGGGGGCCTATCTCTAAGACGAAAGTCTTACAAGTTGGGGCACCACATGTGGGGTCCAAACTCTTCACTCCTCAGGGATAAGCAGGAGTTGTGAGTTCCTTCCCAACTGTGGGTTTCTGGGCGGGCGGTTGGGTTTATAGCCTCTCCCACCTGTTTCAGTGTGGGTTTTTCTCTTTTTCCAGATATGTATGATTGGCTCTGCCAGTCTGGGTTTCTTTCTAAGATAGTTTTCCGTGCATAGCCATAGACTGAATATTTGCGTAGGAGAAGGCAAGTGCAGGAGCCTTCTATGTTGCCATCTTGAACCAGAAGTCCTTCTTATTCATTCCTATTTCTTTTTTTCTCCCCTGACTGGATAATATCAAGAGATTTGTCTTTAATTTCTCAGTCTTTACTTCTGCACAGTTAAGCCTGCTGTTGAATCTATGTATTGCATTTTCCCTTTCATTTATTGTATTATTCAGGTTCAAAATTTGTTTGGTTTTTGTGATTTCTATGTGTTTGTTAAAAAAATTTGCTTTCCTGAGTTCATTGAGTTGCCTTGAATTTTATTAAGCCTACCTTAAAATAATTGTTTTGAAGTATTTTTTTAGTAACTTAGTATTTTTAGTATTTTTCACAGGTCTCCATTCTTTGGTGATCATTTACTGGAAATGACCTTGGTGGTGTATTATTTCCTTGCTTGTTCTTGTTCCTATGATGTCTATGCATTTCAGGGAGCAGTGACATCTTCCAGCCTTCTGAGCTGCCTCGAGCTTTCTAGGTCCTTGGAGGAAAAGGCTCCTGGTTTCCTCCTGCTCTCTTATTCTGCCCTTGGGAGGAAATTCTAGCCGAGCAGACCCCTGATGTTGCCAGGTCTTTTGTACTGGCACTCAGAGAAACAGGGACTTTGGTCCTGAGATTAGGTGCACACAGATCTACCGAAGCATCTTTGTCCAGGGAGCACAGATGCACTACTGCCAGTGTCGGAGTACAGGAGTAGGCAGGTCTCCCGTGGAACAGGGGCTGGAGTTTTATGGGCACACTAGTGACTTGGACCCTGAGGGCAGGATGCTGCAGCAGCATGGGCACTAGGAAGACAGGGCGTAACAATGACTTGTGTCCAGTGGGCAGGGTGCCATAGCAGCATGTCCTGTGCGTGGTGGGTCAGAATCCCAACTCTGGCCCTTGGAGGCAGTTGCAGAACCTCAACAGCTCAGCCCAGATGATGGCAGATCAGATATGTGACCTAGAACAGCAGCAGTGCAGCCCTGGTGATTTACCAAAGCTGTGACTTAGAACTCTGGAGCTGGGACACATAGCTGCAGCAGTGCGGTCCGGTGTAGCCCTGACGCAGGACCCAAGTGTGAGGTGCAGAGCAAAGGAAGCTCTGTCCTGGGACTGGCAGGTCAAAACACAACTGGGGACCTGAGGGCTGAGCGCAGAGCAGTGGTAGCTCATCTTGTAGATGATGAGGCACTATGGCATTTTGGTACTGGAGAGCAGGGCACCTGGGGGCAGGTGTCACCACAGTGACAGCTCCAGCCATGGGGAGCAAACACACACACACTGGCTGGGACGCCAGGCAGCCCTATCAGCAAGTAGAACACTGATGAAGAGGTGGGATTCCCCAGTAACAAATCTGCAAACATCCATGGTGGTGAGGCTTTCTGGGATCTGCCTGCTCTTCTTTCCACACTGGGTGAAATCCCTCTGAGAAGAGTCCTCTTGGTACCAGGTTGCTCTGGACTAGAGGATAGAGTTATGCATGTAAAATGCTTTCTATGTATTTCTGTGTGGTTATCCTTAGTTTTTGAGGTTTGCAGGGCTCCTGGTCCTTTTTAATTATAGTCTAGAGCTTTCCCAGAGGAATTGTCTTTGGTTTGTGGTGGTTGTTTTTATTGGGGGAGAGGAGTGTTGGGACCTCCCCACCATCTATCTTGCTCATTTTTGACTTTGTTTTATAACTTCCTGGCCACTTTTGTTTTAAATAACTTTATAAAATATTACACTTATTTTCTTTTTAACCTCTGAATTATTTTTAAAGATTTGTGTTTTTATAGATTTGCATTTTTTTATCTCCAAGCTAAAATCTCAATCCCCCCCTTCTTCCTCCTTCCACCTCTTCCTCCCATCCTCTGTTTTCCTCTGTTCTAATTCTCTTTAATTTTGAAGAGTTAAATTGAGCTCATTTATAATTTTAGGACAAATATTTGCATTATTTTTGTCATAATCTTTTCTAAATATATTTTATTTATTTTAAGGGTTTAAAATTTTTTTCAAGTGCTTTTTCAGTTCTAGAATTTCCACTTGGTTCTTTGTCAAGTTTGCCTAACTTTTTTTTCAAAAGTGTCTTGTTTTATGATTCTGGTTTTGTCAAACTTTTCACAAAAATTTTTATTTAATTTACTTGAACTGAAAAACCCAGTTTACCAATTTTGCCCCATCCACCCCCACCACTTGCAACCACCAACTTGTATTCTGTATCCATAAACTGTTGTTTGTTTTTAGATTGTACGCATAAGAGAGATCATACAGTGTTTGTAGGGTTTTTATAAAGTAAGATGTTTTTTCTCTTTGGTTAGGAAAAATATTGCTTTGTAGTTTAAGAGAAACACATGCAGTCATTTATCCAGTGGATGGTTATGGGTACCTACTCTGTGCCTGGTACCCTTTACTGAACAAGTAGGGAAGAATCCCTGTTATACATGGGAGCTTTTTTTTTTCTTTCTTTTGTCTTTTTTTAGAACTAGAGTAACATTAAAGACCATTTGAATTAGTACACTACATAATTGTCCGTGGATAATATATGGCATGGAATTAATAAAACTGTCGATAAAAGAAAAGCATGAGACTATGAATGAGTTAGGGTTTCAATTTTAAATGTGGGGTCCAAGTAGACCTCATTGAAAAGATAGTATTTGAACAAATATTTGAATGAGATGGGGGATAAGTTGTATGGATATAAGGGGAAGGGTATTCTAGGCAGAGGGAATTTAGTGGAGTTCATTAGTCTTCCAGTAACTGAGGAAAGAGGATAAAGATGGTTGAAATACAGAAGGGATTTTGAGGTAGAAAATCTTCATGCCTAGTTTTGTTAGGGAAATAGAGTATAAACAAATCACTTTTGTTGGCATTGGGATTCTTGGATTCCCTAAAACAGAAATTGAGAGGAAACCCCAGAGAAATTTCCAGATAGATTTTATTAAGATTATGCTCAAGAACAAGTGAGGCAGCAGAGAGGAAAGGGAGGTCCTCTGAACCGGCTCAGGGTGGCTGTGCTTGGCTGCGTTTATAAGCGGGGGGCAAGGCAGATGTGTGTGAAAACGTGGGCTTGTGAACAGTACAGGGAGTGGGATTTTCCATGTCAGGGTGTGGTTACTTCTTCCTGTCGGACTGCTCGGCACTACCTCCATGCCTGCACTGTGGGGGCAGGATGACAGTGTGGCTCATGACTGCCACGCAGGACAGGACCGTGATCACCTGCACACAAGGAACAGTAGATTTGACAAGAAGCAGGCAGTTAGAAGAGAAACAAAATCAGATACCCCTGTGTTTTTTAATAAAGAGTAGAGGGTGGTGACATTCTTGTGATCAACTTGTCTGGCATTGCTCTGTCCATCTGGCATCCTTGGGGTACCAAGCCCAGGTCCTTATGCTGTCTCAATTTGTGGATGATTGAAGACGTATGGGGGTGTTTTGTGTCAGTCTCAGTCTGTGGATAGTGGTGCTATCAGCTAGCAGTGTTCAGGCCACTCGTTTGGGGCCATACAAGCCCCAGTGTCTTGTGATGAGCCCACAGACACTTACCTATCCTGAGCCAATGCTGTGGCTGGACCAGCCTTATTCATATTATGATAGCGAGATTCACCTGACAACTACCATCAGAGAACTTTAATTGATTTTAGAGAGAAAGGAAGGTGGGGGGGAGAGAGAGAGAGAGATGGAGACATCAATCTCCTGTTTCATCCATTGATATGTTCCTTGGTTGACTCCTGTAAGTGCTCTGACAGGGGATCGAACCCACAGCCTTGGTGTTTCAGGATGACACTCTAACTGAGCTGCCCAGTCAGGGCAGAGAACTTAAAAGTCAGGCTTATCACTTACAGGTCCTGGAGGGTACCTGGCACACTCAGGGCCACACAAGGAGGTCATGGAAGAGAGAGAGAGAGAATGGACTCAGGGTGATGTCTTTATTAGGAAAAAGGATAAGGTGCCAAAGGTTTCATGGATTTACTGTTTATAAGTGAATTTAAAACAAAAGAATGGAACTAGGGAACTATAGCATAGAAGGGAAAAGCAAGTGGTCAAATGACCAGTTTTCTAGGTCACTCAGAAGTTTCTACAAAGGAGATGTTTTTGGGTGGGGCAGCCTGTTTCTTAATCTAGTTGTGTAGCTGGCAATGATTATTCTAGATGGATGTCTTGTTTGAAATGGATTTAATATCAAATGCTTAATATCAGACATGTAACAATCACAAAAGCTAACTGTCATGCACTTATACTACAGGAGTTGACAAAACGTGGAGGAATCATTGTGGGAAAGGAAAAGGTACAGACTAGGACTGAGTAAGACATTGCACAGAAATGATATGGGCTGAAAATAATATAAATATTATTTCTATTCAGTAGTTATTCAGTACAACTAGACAATTTTCTTTGAAAAGCCCTTTGGAGTAGACTTGAATGATAAGAAAACTGTCATTTAGTTATCACACAATATACGCAAACCTTTTGTAGGCTGTTTTATAACATCTTAACACTAGTGCACAAATGATTAAGTTTTCTGTGAGGTCACACAGACTCAGACAGGATAAGCTATTTAATGCCAAAATGTTACTAAATATGCACCATCATTAGAACATAATATTACTTGGGAAAAGAGAGGAAAAAAGTGCAATCTGGTTGTTTTTAGGTGATTTTTTTATAGACAATATTTAATCCTCACGCAAGGATATAATCATTGGCTTTAGGGAGAGAGGAAGGGAGAGTGAGAGAAAAACAGGATCGGCTGCCTCTCGCAGGTGCCCAGCTGGGGGCAGAGCCTGCAGTGTAGGCATGCGCACCCACTGGGAATCAAACTACAAGTCTTTGGCGTGCGGGTTGAGGCTCCAACCAACTGAGCCACCCGGCCAGGACTTTGGATGATATTTTTATTTTATAAAGTAAAATACTACAGAGCCATGCTGATGGAAGGGAGTCATTTAATATAGACTACGCACAGAAACAAATGTTCCAAAACGTGAAAAACGTGATAGACTGGGAAGCAGGCAACAAGCAAGAAGCTGAAATCATGATTAAAGAGAACAATGTACACTTTGTGAAATAAGATACTTAGAAACATTTCAGTCGTTTATTGCTTTGATATTCTAGTATGAAAATTCATAGTTGTGAATTGTATTTAGGTATAATTCTTTCTTTACTCTTTACTAATGTATTTTTTCATTAAAGTAGAGCATTAATGTGAAAATTCAAGATACTTTGTGTTTTTAAAAGGCTTACTTTACACTTGCAGATGGAAATGTTCTCAGAATTATTTTTATCGAGCATTACCTCTGTGCAGTTGCTCATGTCCTGCTCTGATGGAAATGCCATTATGGAGATCTTGCAGTTGCTATAAAACATATTGAATGGGTATTGTTTTAAGTAATATTGAATGTAAATGAAACGATTGGGTAGAATTTAATATTGTGGAGTTTAGTATTTTCCGGTGGGAATGAGATAATATTCCCATCATTTACTCTTTTGTTGAAAGCAATTTTGTTTGAGATCACAAACATTTGGTTTACAATATTAATGACTCATCCTTGAATTTTTATATCATTATCAACAACCACACATACCATTTATGTTGTGCAGTGTGATTTCAGTTTTCACAGCTAGATTTTTGATGTTTTCATGTAGATACAGTGGCATATCCCATAGAGATGCTTCCACAACTATCTAGACACAGTATAAGCTGGATCAATATGAAATATCTTAAATTCATTTGCAATGAAACTGAACAGCTGACTGAGGGGCTTAGGTTAAGAGAAGTAAAAGTATTGTACAACATCACCTTTTTTTTTCTTTTGGGTTTGATTTTTCTTCGTGATTTGTAATGAAATGGATTAATGGGCCAAATTCTATTACCGATGAATCGGTTTGACTTGGACCTCTAACAGGAAAGTCACAATAGCAATCAGCTTCAAATAAAAACCTTTAAAATAGAAATGAAGGACCATTTCAGGGAGAAAAGAATCTAGGCAGTGGTACAGAGGGAGACTTGTGTAAATCCAAATGGATCATTTGATTAGAAGCAAGAATTGTGCTGTTGTTTGTTGTTGGTAAGTGCCATGTATAAAGTAGGTACTGCAGGTACCATTAAATTATGGAAACACCTCATGCATATGTCAACATTTATTCATTCTTCAAGTATATTTTGAATATTTACTGTATCAAGCATTATCAGCTAGTTATGAGTTGTGTCCCGTCCCCCCAAAATTTGTTGCAATCCAAACCCATGATACTTGTGAAATGACCTTACCTGGAAATAGGGTCTGTGCAGATGCTATCCAGGTGAAGTCCTTAGGGTGGGCATCATTCGATATGATGGTGTCCTTTGGACACAGGCACACACGAAAATAAAGACGGCCATGTGAAGACAGAAACAGGTGTGAGAGACCAAAACCAATTTTCCCTTTGCCCTTCTATGTTCTTCTGGCTGGTATAATAATAAAATTGACAGACAAATTAATAACTGAATTTATTATTTATGTACATACAGGGGCTCCATAGGAATACGGGGCCTGAGGGCAAACCTGGCAGTTGAGGCTTGTATGGCATCTTGAGCTAAGGGGAAAGAAGGGTTGTGACGTGGGACTTCAAAGGGCAGGAGAGCAATTCACACGGAGATGGAAAAGCAAAGGTTTGGTAAACAAGTGTTCGTTGTGCCTTCTTTCATAATGGGGAACAAGTTGGACTTTGGTTAAACGGGCCATGCTAGGTTCTTCCTCATTCATATTAACTATAGTTATGCATGAGGATAGCTCCCTTCCTGGCCTAAATTCTTTAGGCAAGTCAAGGAAGGTCAAAGATTATTTCTGAGTCTTTTGACTTTTAAAAATAAGCAGCTTAAAATAATATTGCAAGAGGCATGTGTGGGATGGCAACTCTGCTTCCCCTCCCAGTCACAGAGAAAACCACGTGACAAGAGGCAGAGATGATTAGAATAAATCAGTTGCGAGCCCAGAAACACTAAGGAGTGATAGGCCAGCCCTAAAAGCTACAAAGAGACGAGGAAGAATTTATTCTTCATGGAATTTAGAGGAAGCTCTACTGAGACTTTGATTTGGGACCTCTTGTCTCCAGAACTGTGAGAGGATAAATATCTATGCATTAAGTAACCCAGTTCGTGGCACTCTGTTATCTCTGCCCTAGGAAACTAATACAGAATTATGCATTCTAATAGTCTCTAAAAAAGCTAAATAGTTTGATCAATTTATCAAGTAAACTGTTGCAATATTTCATTCAGATACAATCATATATATTAAGTATATAAGTGTACACATATATATACTAAATACATTTTTCTAGTCGCTTGTGATTAAAAAAAGGTACTCAAACATGGTTAATATTTTTAGGGAACTTATAACATTACTAAGTCAAATAAGACATAGCAAAAAAATTTCAGTATACAGGAGAATTTTTTAATTCATGACAATGATACAGATATCAATGATTTCTAGTGAAGAAAGAGACTACTGTCACTAGAGACACTTCATGGGAGAAGAAGCACTTGAGTCCAGCTTAGCATGCAGTAGGCCTCCCCCTGGGGGTGTGTTCCAAGGCCCGCAGTGAGTGCAGGAAGCCAGAGAAAGTGCCGAATTCTCACTGACTGCTTCAACTCTGCAGGACATATGGCAGCAGCTGACTCATCTCAGACTCATCCTTTCTAGTATTTTGTACATTCTGTAGTTCAAAACTATCCCTGAATCTGGAACCATTCCTTACTTTCAGTAAATGGTTTGGTGTCACTCATTTCAGGGGCCCCCTTGCTGAAGTTGCTGCAGAGACTAAGCGCTTGTCACACATTGTGGCTGTAACTTTTGCCATTTCAGGTGACAGCACAACTAGCATGAATTTCTTTTTCCTTTTTTCACAATTTCACAGAGAGATTTGTTCTTACTATAGATCTTGGCAACCTCAGTATAGGATTTTTTTTTTCCTTATGAAGTCAAGAACATTAACCTTTTCACTTAAAAAAAATAAAAGGACTCTTTACAGCACCGCTGGCATATCTGAATTGCCACTATGAGTACTCTTACCCTTTGAGACCATTATAAGTAAAATAAGGGTGACTTGAGCACAAGTGTTATAATACTGTGACATTTGGCTGAGGGGCCTACTGTGGATGGGGATCCTATACAGGGTGGAGATGCTGGATAAAGGCATGATCCAGGTTCTGGCGGGAGGGAGCTGGATTGGTGCGATTTCATCACGCTACTCATAGCTGCCATTTAAAACATATGCATTGTTTATTTCTAGAATTTTCCATTTAATATTTTTGTAATTGTGGATGACTGTGGATAACTGAAACCATGAAAAGCAAAACTGGGATAAGGAGGGACTGCTGTAGTTTAGATTTGAATATGCAAACTTGGAAGGAAGAACTTGTGGAGGTAACCATAATACAGAACCAGAGGCAGAAAGCACGAGTGAGTAAGATGTAGACACCCATGCGCTCGCATCTATTCGGAATTTTCTTAGCAGTGGCAAGTGCACTGGGTAAAGTTTTGACATCAAAAACATGTTTTTCCATTCTTTTCTTATGGTCTCAGCTGCTCAGGCAGGAGAGATGGCTTTCTAAAAACTGTATCCTCAGGGCAGAGATGATAAGAGTAAAACAAAAGGAGGAAAACAAAACAAGGAGGCAAATTCTTCACTTTTGAGTGTCTGTAAACCTCTTGTGGAGTCAATGTTTTGAAAAGTCTGAACTTTCAAGACGCTTGTGATTGTGACAGGAAAGTATATTTATTTTTGTTTCACTTCCAGAAGCTCCAATGAAATATGAGGAGCCAAAACCAATTAGAATCTGAGCCAAGAATAGATATCTTGGAGTAGGAAGTGAGGTTTGGACTGATTAGCATACAGAAAGAGACATCACAATCTTAGAAACAATGGTCCTGGGAAGGGCCCAGCCTTTGTTTTTTGGACTAAGCCACAAGTAAGAGATGAAGTAAACCTCCCCATGTAAGGAGAAAATACTAATTCATTGGCTTCTCACAGTACAATACAGAAAGTGACAAGTCTTATGGGAAAGTCCACTGTCCAAAATGGCAACCAGTATTAGAGTACCAATACTGAAGAAAATCTCTTAGATTTGTATGAGGTCAATCATACAAAATCATGAACTGTGAAGCACTGTGAAAGGATAACCAACATTCTTGAGCACTCAACCCCATGAAGGATTCAGACTTGTTGGACAGAACAAGCTACCGACGGAACAGAACTTATGGTTAGAACAAAGAGGATGCTAATTGCATGGTTCTGACCATTAAAATGGTGTATGGGGCCATGAACTGAGTCAAAGGAGGCAATGTGAGTAGTGTGGGCCAGACTGATATGATCTTCATTTCTGTGCAGAACAGAGAAGCCAGAAAGTGGCATGAGGACCATATGCCTCCCTTCTAATGCTAGGAAGACATATCTGCATGTTAGCAGGGAGACCCAAGTTAGGTGGCTCCCCCTCCTCAGTTCTTGTCTCCTCACGAAAGAATTCAGGCAAGAGAAAACATGTATAGTGGAAATGAGATAGCAAGTTTATTTATGAAATTCTCTTGAGCATGTAGCTGCAAGTGGGCACCCAGCTAGTCAGAATGCCCTAACTATCAGAATTTCAGGGATTTTATCCCTGTAGCCAGCCTCTAGGATCCCCTTCCTCCTCCCCTCTCCAGACCTTGGGATTAATAGATAGTTTCAAAGACTTTCTTCCCCAGACCCTGGAAACCATACATACAGAATTTCAAGGGCTCCCCTCCTGCGCTGTGAGCATTTCTCTTGTGATTTTTTGAAACACCTGGCAACTGATCTGACCATGCTCAGGACTGCTGAACTAATGAGTGAAACACGTCTCCCTCCTTGCTTCGTTTCCACTCTGGCTGCTCATTTGAAACTGCTATCTCATATTTAGATGACTCAGAGAGAAATTAAGAGGGAGAACCATGCCTGTGTATGTTTGCGTGTGCATGATGGTGGTGTGTGTGAGAGGTGGAATTCTAAGACACTTTTAAAACAGAATTACAGTCATACCTTGGCACTTGCCGGCTTCAGAGCTTGTCAAACCCAGTGCTCATTGCAATTTTGATGAGCAAAAATGCTTCCCCAGTTGGTGCTTGCTCTCCAATCATTGCACTTGCTAGAACTTGTATGAGTCATGACGCCATCCTGCAAGAGAAAATGCTTCATCAATCGTCACTTGCTTGCCATTCGTCAGAACGAATTAATGAGGAGTACCAAGGTATAACTATAATTGAATTACCATGAGTTGGTGGAATTAAGCATTTCTGACATGTATGAAATTGGGATCTCAAGAACACTTGGGTAGTTGTAAGCAAACAAAGTTAGGTTTTACACACCTGCATTTGCGTTACTGGATTGAAGGGGTCTGTCTGCCTGCATGTACCAAAGGCCAACAAGACAGGAACAGTACTTTGCAGCAAAGAAAGGGTTTATTTTTAGGAAGGGGCCCACTCCTAGAGACACAGGTGAGCTAATGCCAAAGACCAGGTTCCCTGAAGGCTTCCAGAGAGCGGGTTACACAGTAGAAAAGTCATCAGTGACAGTGACTAAGGGAGCCGGGGCCCCTGTCAGCATTGTGGTCTCTCCTGTGTGGTTGGCACGAGGGTGGGCGTGCTTGGTCACTGTGTCTGCTTCTGATGTCAGCCATGGTGCCACTCGGTTGGATTTCACCACTTTTCTGGACCTGGAGCTGAAACACCACTGAGACCCAGATGTCGTCTCTGGTTTGATCTGAAACTCTGTCTCTGGGGTCAATAGACTCGAGGCTTTGTTCCTAAGATTATCTGATGCCTTGATGCAGTCTAGAACCTCCTTGTCCTGAGCACTTAATGATTAAGAGAGTAGGAGACAGGTACGTCAGGGTGTAGGAGGAGGCAGTCTGAATCGAAAGGAAAGAAAGGAGACCAGATCATAGCAAAGAAAAGAAGTTTCTATGTGGTTGCATTTGTGGAACGTTTGATATCTACTATGAGAGAGGTTGACGTGGAGGGCTTAAGAAATAATAATTTGCCAAAGGTCCTGTATTTAATTAAAGCAGGATAACTGCTGATACTCACAATTGTGAAATACCACGTTTTGTATTAATTTTCTATATCCTTCAGGCAACTTTATGCTTACTGGTCAGGTGAAAAACTGAAACTCATTAATATTTAAAAATTCATCTGATATCATATAGCCAGAGTTGATATTAGAGCCCGTTTTGGTCTACAAACCAAGGCCAGTACATTGTGCTGCATTATAGTCAGAGCATGCTCCAAATCGCCCAAACAGAATTCTTTACATAAAAATGGTGGCAGTTAGAGGTTAGCTGCCTACTCTGAGAGTCTATACTATTTGTCAATTTTACATATATTTTTTCTTCCGCTTTCTTCTTTGTCCTTAGGCTTCCTCACTTTGTTTGCCTGTAAAGCTTTATGCTCAAGAATAATGAAAAGTTGTGGGAAGTCTCTGCTTAGGGAAGTCTCACCCTACTTCCCTCACGCAAATACAGAGTTTCTCCTTGACAGAAGTCGAAAGTGCTTGCTTGTCTATGACATTTTATTGAAGTAGTGTGGCATACACACACACCCACACACATATATTCTAGTATCCAAATTTAAAGAACACACTGTTCTTCTCTAAAACAATCTGGTTCTGCCTCTAAAGTGAGCAAGTAATTAAGACATTTTGGCTGTTGTGGTCTCGCTTAGTACTAATGTCTAAATTTAGTGAATTCTAGAAAACAAAAGATTTTCATGATTCTGTCAAAGCCACAGGTAATTTTGAATTAGCAACAATTAACATGCTTAATATTGATACTTGTGGTTAGCTCAAATAAAATGCATTGGTATTAATTACAAAGATTGCTGAAATATTACATTCCCAAATGATGTTTCCTATCAGCTCTTATCTTTTTATTATAGATACAGTTACATGTGTCCATAGAATATTTAGAATGTTTTCCAAGTTTAATAAAAATTTGAGTTTAAAAGATTATAATTAGATCCTGTTGCTTTTTCTTGGGAGAAAAACTATAAACAGTTAGAAGTTAACATTTCCTTTACTAACAAAATAGTTTTAGAAATTGATATTTTGAAAAATGCAATCAGGATAGGTTTTCTCACATTATACTTATTACTTAAATATGGATAATTTTATATTTTATAGCAGAATTATTTATATTGTTGATACCTATGATTTGATTTTAAACAGCTTCTGTTCCTGCCTGGTAAAGAACTCTTATTTTACAAATTCTGAAATGACTTATGTGATTTTTTTTTCCCTCTTCAACAATATGAAGCATTTGGTAGAAATTATGCAAAATAATAAAAGTGCCCAAAAAAGGTTAGGATGAGCTTACTCTGCTCAGCACAGCTGACATATTGATTTAAATACTCTCTTCAAAACACTTTTGTACCTATTTTTTAGCCTTACTATTTTCTTTAAATTCAACATTTTATTAATATGCTAGTCATTTTTTCATATTTATATAATTTTAGAACATAAAAATTATTAGAATATTTTTTAAACTTCTGCAAAATTATTTTTTAAAACATGAATTTTGCTACTTATGGTGAATATTAAAATCTAACCTTACCTTGCAGTATTAATGCTTAAATCGGAATGTTTCAAACTGAGAGAAAACTCAGTTAATAGATATCCCTATGCCTAGAAATGTATGTGAACTCAAAACTCTCAATTCTCTGCCTTCAGAAGCTGTCTGGCCCTGGCTGGTGTGACTCAGTTGGTTGAGTGTTGTCCCACAAAGCAAAGGTCTGGTTTGATTCCTGGTCATGGCACATACCTAGGTTGCAGGTTCAGCTCCCAGTTGGGATATGTACGGAAGGCAAAGAATTGAGGTTTCTTTCTCTCCTTTCCTTCCTCCCTTCCTCTCTCTCTCTGTCAAAAAAAAAAAAAGATTTAAAAAATAAAAACTGTCTGATCTTAACCCCTAGGGCTGGACTCTGCCAGACCTCATTGCTGAGTGAGTGGCCAAAACAGCATGGAGCAAGGAAGCAGCATGAGGCAGATTTTGGAAAACAAGGTATCTAACATCAGATCTGAAAGGTGGGTTAAGGCAATCAACAGTACAGGAAGCAATTGATAAAGTATCAAGTTATTAGGAAGGTTTAACAGCTCAAAGGGAAAGTAAGGGAAAGCTCCAGGACTTGACAATGAACTAGATAGAGTTTAAAACCATTCTCAGTGGATTCTGATTTTTAATACAAAGGCTCATGTCAACCAGGTTATAAGCAGGTTAGGGATAGAAAACATTATTTGAGGAAAAAGAATCTTTAAAACTCTCAATATAATGCCTCAGATTCTTTAAAAATCAAGCTTTTACTTCCTCAAATAACTAAAATTTTGGAAAAATCTGTTTCTTTGCAAAATTTCTGGAATAGCATGAGAAGATTGTAAAGTAGGGACTCAGAAGCGTCTACTGTGCCTCGCGCAGCTCAGTCCCTATCTGTAGGCCTGCTGGTCCTTGCCAGGGCTTCCAGCATCCTGAGCCAGAAAGTCATTCCATGGTCACTAATATGTTTGTATTTGTTTGGAGGAAGCAAAGTCTTCTAAGATAGGCCCTTATAAATTATTTTTGTGATTTGTTAAACAAAAATATGTAATTTTAAGGTCTGCAGGATGACTGATTGCTACAGAAGTTATTAACTGGAAATTACGAATGCGCTGAACTGCTGAGCCCAGTTTAGATTGCATAGAATCAGTAAGTGAACCGAACCAATGTTCTTTCATTGCATTTTTTTAATTCAGTAAGCATGCTATTAGTTTTGGGCACCACAATGCATACAATATTTGGGGCTATTCATGTATGTTTGTTTAACAGCCGAATGCTTTGTATAAGCACAACTGGAATAACAGAATCTCTTTTAAAAAGGGAAACTAGATTTTTAAAATTAAATTTATATCTCCAATGCTTTAAAAATTGTTATTTTCCATTAATAAAGTATATTTTAAGTGGGATCTATTTAAGTTCTTACAAAATATAATTTGCATCTCTTCAAGGACTGTTCATCCCTGGTATTTGAAGCAGTTAATTTCTTCAGCAAATGGTAAGTAATGGGATGTAGTCACACAGCCACTCTAGAAATACTTTTTCTTAGTTTATTGGTAAATATTAAATAAATGTTTTATATGTGTGCTTTCAAATGTCAGATGCAATGTGGTAAAATTTATTCTTTAGTATATCCATTTATTTAATTATTTAATCTACATTAAGCAGCAATAGATATTGGAACATTAGGGGCGTATTGGCCCTGTAAAGACAAATAATAGGAGGCCTTTGATTCCGAGGAGTTTACAGGATAGTGGAGTGGTGGGCTATCTCTGTCACTGCTAACAGTTGTCCTATTCCCTTCAGCTTAACAGCTAACATACAGGGTCTGGCACCAACAACACCCCTTTTTGTCACAAAACTTTTATTACAAAATCATAAGCATGTAATTCTGTAACATGACAATATTACACTCAAGCACACCATGTGACATTTTAGGTGAAATGTTCAGGTTGCTGTCCATCTCGTGCGAGACATTCACATCCCCTACCCACCACACTCAAGCCTTACTTCTGCGGGACCCTGCATATTGACTGTCAAATACTTCACATATAATTAATTCATGTATTCCTTAAAATAATCCAAAAATTATAATAAGTCCCTTTTAATGTGATCTTCATTTCACAGATGAGAAAAGTGAGGTATAGATAAAGTAATTAGCTTAAAGGCACACAACTCATAAATATCAGAGTCAACATTTGAACCCAGGCAGTCTAGCTCCAGCATGCTTTACCCCCCTGCATAAGAAGTAAAAATGCTCAGGATGCTGTTGAAGCATAAAGAAAATCCATTATATCAGGTTGAAGGACATCTTTTCAGTGGAGGTTAAGTTTAGATTTGACAAAAGCTTAGGACAAAAACTCTGAGCAGTGGGAAGCCTGTGTGATAAATAAAGTCTGTGTGTTTGAGGCAGCAAGATGTTTTATGGCGTCAGAAGTGTTCCTGTGGAAAAATGGCAGAAAATAGAGTAGGATTTTAAACCAAGCATCAGGACACAATGGACCTTGAATGATAATCTGAGAAATTTGAACTTTATTCTGGAAACTAGGGGGAACTGTTGAAATATTTTAAGGGTTTTAACCAAAGCAACAATATGATTATATATCATGTGCCATTTAGAAAGTTTACAGTGGCAGACATCTGGAGGATGAATTGAAGAAAGGCTAACTATGGGATGACTGAAGCAAATCAGCAAAGGCTGATGGAAACTTAAACACAGATATTGATGTGAAGGCAAGAGGAGACAAAGAGAAAAGGTATCTAATTTTTGTACTTAAAAGGGCTTTCATTAACGATACTTTCTGTGTACTAGACATTTCACATATATAATCTCTAATGCCCAACTAGCTCTATTAGAGAAATTTCATTAGTGATGTTTTATAATGAGGTAATAAGGGCTTAGAGAGATTAAATAGCTTATTCAAGTTTTACAGCTGGTCGGTGATAGATTTGGGATTCAAATCCATGGCTTATGTTCTTTCTAGCCTTTTTCAGCTTTTCTGGCCTCTGTGAATGGCACTACAGATTTTACAAGCAAGGAACTTAGCAGTCACCTTGAACACGGCATTCTTCTCCACCTTCCACATCTAAATCATCACCAAGTCGTGTCAGTCATATTTCCTAAATATTCCTCAGGTCATTTATGTTTGGCGTGTGCATGGGCAGTGTAATTCCCTGCTATACTTATTGCTATGGTAGAATTCTCAATAGCCTGCAAATTGATCTCCCCAGCCTTCTATAAACTTTCCTTTAACCCATTTTCCACTGCAGAATAATATGCAAAAATACATCTGTGATTATGTTCCCCAAAGCTTAATACCCTTTAATGCTACATACTGCTCTTAGGAAAGAAGCTGCAATTCTGACTATGGCCCTCAGGACCCTGCATTATGCAACCTCTACCTCCTGCTCTCTTGCTTCCTCTTTACACCAGTCTTCCCCTACTTTCTCTCATCCAGGGCCACTCGCCTTTCTCTAGTCCATCATACTCAAAATTTGCATACATTGTTTCTTTTTGTTGGAGCACTCTCCCCCTTCTTAATTAGATATTTCTACCCAACCTACTTTGAGTTCACATATAACTTCCTCTAGGAAATTTTCTTTGACCTACTTATGTCAAATTTTTTCTACTAAGGACCTTAGAACACCTTAAGGCAGGGGTGTCAAACTCATTTTCATATCAGCCTCCTGGTTGCCTTCAAAGGGATGAAATAATTTTAGGACTGTATAACTACTCCCTAACTGTTAAGGAGTTGAAATTACATTCGGCCCTTTGAAGGCAACCGTGAGGATGATGTGGCCCCCCGTGAAAATGAGTTTGACACCCCTGACTTAAGAGAAGGTCAAAAAGAGTTCTTTCCGTGTTAAAATATTAGTTCTCCAATTGACACATATCATAAAATGTGGTTGGATTAAATTTACAGATCAGAGATGGATAGTTGAATTTACAGATGAAGTTTTCTTGAACACACTATCTTTTAAAGCTAAAAAAATATGGTCTTCTAAAGTCTGCCTGATCTTTTCGGATGGAATTCTGTGCCAAATTTCCCAACATAAAGGTGTGTAAGTTAGTATGTATAATAGTGTGTATGTATTTATGGTTAAAGGTTTAAGATTTAATGGTATTAATTTTGTAGGTTAAATCACTGGCAGAAGAATATTAGTAAGAGGCAGTGATAGTAGCTATGAATAGCAAGATATTTAGGGAAGGACATGTTAACGTATAGGGACTTTGGAAAAAACAACTAGGGCAAGTGGGGAAGAAAAAAACACAAAGAAAAAAATAATTTTAAGCTAGTTGGACTAGATGTATGATTTGTTCCAAGTAAATTTAGGACTGATTTGGTAGACAGAGGCCTTTCTAGGCAATGGTTCTTTAATACCCTGCCTTGTGACTTTGAACTGCCTATCTTGCTTCAAAGGAATGGTCTAAACTTGTTCTCATTCTCTTTTTATTAATTTACATATTCCCATATCTTTTTAATAAGAAAAATGCTTTTCTCTGCCCTTCCAAAATTTTTAGGCTCAATAAACACAAGAAGACATCTCCCTTAAAACTCAAAAACCAAATAAACTCCTTTTAGCTGAGAACTTTTTTTCCATGCAGGATGAGAAGTTTTTTTAAAAAATTTTTTAGGAGTATAAATAAAAGACAAGTATGTGGAACCCACTAGCCCCACACAGAAAGAGGTCAAAATATCACAGATAATATTTCATTCACACTTCTACTCAGTTTTTTATGACCATGTTATCAATGAGTGGCAGGGATACTTTTCAGGAAAACTTGTGTTTACTTCTCAGTTAAAACTATAATATTATAGCCCATATTCAGCTGCCAAAGACAGATTCTTGGTCCCTCTCAGAGAAGCACATTTGAATTGTAATCAAATTGCAACACCTTAAACATTGCCAGGCTCTCTGACTACCACCCCAATGAGTTTCCTTTCAACCGTGGAAAGAGTTACACTTCAGTGGAGCTGGGGGCATGCAAGGCAACAGAGACACCAAGGTGAAGCCTAATACATCTTGTCAGAGATCTGTTTATTGAAAATGAAACTATGCTTTCAGAATATACATATTATGGAGTAAAAGTAAAATCCACGTGGATTTCTAAGACCAAAGATGGACTTGAAAAAAGTGTGATATTTGTGATGGGTTTAACTTCTCACTCTCCTTTGATGTGTCAATGTCTTGATGGGAAAGTTTAAGAAGCCACAACTATACATCTCTAAGCTCCAAAGGTCTTTTTGTTTTGTTTTGCTTTTTTAAGTTTAGTACATAATTTAAATTTTTTAATAAGAAGATACAATGGTAAGTGTAAATGTAGAAATTCATAATAACATTTTTAATTTAGGCCTCTTCCTGAGACATCCATCTGAATGACATCACTTCCTCTGGAAATGCACCCACTCACACTCTGGTTAGAGAGGGAAATGGCACAGTGAAAGAACGTGGCTGAGGTCAGATCTGGCTCCAAATCTTCATACCCTACTAAACATCTTGTGTAGTTACTTAACTTCTAGGTCTGTTACTTTGTCCTTTAGATGGGGACAGAAATCCTGTATTTCATGTTGTGAGACAAAATATATACATTGTAAAGCAAATGATGTTTGTTGCTACACATAAGGTGACCATCATCATAAATATGTGCTCTCCCTTTTCTAAGTGGATTTGCATTCTGTTGATAATAGTTAACTCTACCTCATTCATTTTGGAATCCTTAAGATATAGTAAAATAGTTTACAAATTGTTCATGTTCAACACAGTCTTTGAATTTAATTGTTGCTATTATGTCACTGTTTTTTTTCCACCTTGCATGGAAGATTTTTTTGTATGATACACACATACCCTTGACTTTGAATGAGCTTTATAAGAAGACAAGTTATGCCTTAATTGTCCTTCTGGGCCCGCATGCTTACCAGATGGTTTTGGTTATCCTGGGTACATGATGAATATTTGTTTAATTTCTTTCTTCAAACAGTTCTACTTCTAATTTAAAATGGGAAACTATAACCAGAGACATTGACATTAAGAACAAACTGACAGTAACCAGAGGGGAGATGGGAGGGGATAATGGGGGGAGAAAGGGGGAAGGGTTTTCAGGAACATGTATAAAGGACACATGGACAAAACCAAAGGGGGGTAGGAGCAAGAGAGGGAAGTGGGGATGGCTGGGGTGGGGAGTGGTGGGGGGAAAATAAAGACAACTGTACTTGAACAACAAGAAAAATAAATACATAAATAAATAAATGAAACTGAAAAACATGAAATATCAAAACAAAGAATACTATGAAATAGGGCTTTATCTCTTGTATTATAAGCAATTAAATTTGTCCTAAGAACCTAAATAAAAAAAATAAAGTGGGAAAATTAAAGGCGGAGCTGTATGACAGAGAACTTCTGCAAGTATTCATCACCAGTCTGAAACGACCCAAACAGCATGCTCAGTGTAGGACATATAACGACGCGAAGACATCAGGCTTATTCCTTGCTCTCACTGTTACCCAAATTCCCATCCACATACAAGCTGCATCAACGCTCTTCTCACAGTGCTTTTTGCCTCCATTTCTCCTTTTGCCACCTGCTTACTGCCTGACAATAAGACATTTGTCATTATTTTTATTTTACATCCTCACTTTTTTTCATTACACTGTTTTTTGCATTCTACTTACATATCAGTCTTAACTTGCTTTACATGATTAAATACATTTAGTTCACTAAGACATTAGAAAGTAAAGACCATCATAGAAGATAGAGAAACAAGTAGAGCAGAACCTAAAAATATACAGGATTTAAAAAATAGAGATAAATGAGCAATTTTTCAAAGTAGAGGGCAGTTCGTGTGCAAATGAAATAGTGTAATCAAGCAGACAAGCAGCTACTGTTTTCAGAGCTATTCCTACATAAATTTTCATCATCTCTTGTACATGAACTCCATCTGTGCATGCTGCTGCTGCTCACCTCCTGTGTGTCTGAATTACATGTAACTGTTCTCCCCAAGAATCTCATGGTCTCTTTGCTCTGCTCCCTCTTCATATTCTTCAGCAGGGCTGCCTCTTCTGATAAGCCCTGAAGCAAACTTCTTTTATTTCTTAAGGAGACTATGAATTGCCTACCATTAGCACGTCCTACACTTTTCCTTAATAACAGGAATTTGCTGGTCTGGAGTAGCAATGTACTAAGCTCAAAATACTTGGCTTTCACAGAATCTCTTTCAGTTAGGTATTGTCATATGACTATTTTAGTCAGTGAAGTATATCTTAAGGTTTTTGAAAAAAAATTCTTATATTAAAACTGCCTCTTCTACTTTGTTCTTTCTGTCTAGAATGTGGATATGACAGAGGAGCAACACCGTGTTATGACTGTGAAGTTGCAAGTGTGAACATAAAGCCAACACACTAGTAGATTTAATGTGAAAATATGGAAACAAGTTGAGTCCTTGAAGGCAGTGTTTAACAGTGCAACCCCCTGTCAGTGTTGGATTTCTGGCTCTGTGAGAAAAGCACCTTTTTAAATGCTACTGTTTGTTATGATATTATGGTATTATATTATTTGTTGCTAATCACACTGTTAAATATTTTTTGGTTCCTTCCTCTGCTTATTCTGTATGTTTTTATTTTCCAATTATCTTGACATAAACCTCAAATGCTAATCATTCATGAATCTGTATTTTCACCTGAACCCATCACCCAAATGATATATTCAAACCTGTACTGAATTTCTTTCCTTATATTTAATACAGCATTTGAAAGTTAATATCTTTATTCACAGTTTGATTGTATTTTCCCAAAATTAGTTCATGTCTCCTAATTATGCTCATAGGCATTGCCATTCATCAATCACTGAATAATGAAATCTAGGAATCAGCCAAGGCTCCTGTCTTTTACTTATTTTGTTCAAATGGTCAAGTCTTGTCACCTAAATAGCTCTCAGATTTAACTTCTTATCCACAACAAAAACTCTGCTCCTTTTCATATCACTTTCCCCACCCTATTTGGTTGTTGATAGCACAAAGTTACATCTTTATTCATTAGGTGCCCCAAACCATAAACTTACATTTTTTAAAAAATGCAGTAGGCTCTTAAATTCTGTAGAGAATAAGATTTAAAGTTATAAATCAAAGTCACAGTAATACTAGCTTTTACATTAATTGCTTTTTTCCTTTAAATGTTAGTGTCTTAAATCCTGTAGAAAACAAAAACAAATCATCACTACAATGACACTAAACTTTGTAATTGCTCACTGAGATCTGTATTTCTTTATATGGCTTTGGGTTACTATCTAGTGTCCTCCCAATTCATCTTGCAGGGATGCCGTGAGTATTTCTTGTGGGGCAGGTCTAGAGATTAGGAACTCCCTCCACTTTTGCTTATCAGGGGCTGGACTGTAATTTCTCCATCACTTTGGAGGAACAGTTTTGCTACATATAGGATTTTTGGTTGATGCATTTTTTTTCTTCAGCACTTTGACTATATGGCCCCACTGTCTTCTGAACCCCAAGGTTTCTGATGAGAAATCTGTTGATATCTTATTAAAGACCCCTTGTATGCAAGAATTTGTGTTTTCTTTCCTGCTTTCAAGATTCTCTTTGTCTTTTAAAAGTTGGATTATAATGTATGCCAGATTGTGTTTTTCAGCCAGGTGTCTTGTACTACAAGATATATTTTTTTCATTAAATGATAATCTTCATGTAAGACCAATGGGCTTATGTAAAAATTATAGACTAGGCCACCTATTCACTCTGAGATTTTACTCTTTTCTAAGTGAAACTTGGAAACTATATTGTGACTTTACCCACATAAATACAGAGGACCTTATTAACCACAAATTAAACTAGATTATTGGGAGTATTATTAGAACAGTGACAGAGAGAAAGATAAATATGTACAAACCAAAATGTAAAACAACTAACTGAAATGTGTCTGTATCTGGGACATCTGAGTTTGGGAATTTAGATTAGAAGATAAAGAAATTTATTGATTTTTATATTAGCATTTTCAATGAACATGCTCCTAGTACCGACATTTAGACAGAACAGTGTTCCAAGGCGGGGGGATAATCCTATGTATGATAGTATATTTAGTAGTGCACCCAATTCCTTAAAGCAAAATATTTCCTCAGTCATTGTGAAATCACAAGAGACTCCTGCATTTCCAGTCATTTCCTTTTAATGAGTAGATGATGGTTAGGATAATAAAAAACATTTTTTTTTTGTTCTAGAAGTAGTAAAAATATATTTGGGAAGAATTGAAGGATGTAGAAAAATTAGATAAATTTCATAGGAGATTTCTTTAAAGCCAATCACACCTATATTTAAAATAATACCTAGATATAATTTGAAAAAGTAATCTAGATGGGATTAAAAAAAAATAATGCTAGAAAGAAATGGGTTAATGGTTACTAAGTTAAGAAAGTTAATGATAATTCAAAAGAATAAGAAAGAGGAGATCTCATGGGAAGCCTGGGATAAATAACCCAGAGAAAACTAATCCAAAATTTTGACATATGTTTTGTTAAGTTGCAGAAAGAAGATTAATAAGAAAGCCCACTAAGGAACCACTGTTTGAAAATTGGGACAACTATAGAACATAATTACATAAAATTTGGATAGCTTAAAATACTAAAAGCGTTATTAGGTGAGTTTCAAGGTGACTCAATTGTTGAAATGCAGAGGTTACTTGTGCTGTGGCGGGAAAGGGTCAAGAAATGTATGGACATAGAAATCTAAGATAAGTTATAAGGATTATATAAAACTAAAAGGGAAACAGTCAAGACCACAATTTATAGAAATAAAGTGTGGGCTATATATTGACACGAGGAAATTTCCTCTAGATAGAATAACTCTACCCAGGAGAAGTAAAATGTGTTTGAACAATGAATAATAGTTCACAGCCAGGCATCAGCCTGATAGTTCATTAGAAACAAAACACAGGAGCTAAAACTGAGGCGCAAAAAGCAGTCTTACATGCTGAAATGATCCATCACCCAGTCATAAAGTATAAAATGCTGTGTTCTATGCTTATCTTAGTACTTCTGATCTGGCTGTTTACTCGGAGCAGCCTGCATTTACCACAACTCTGTGCACATCTCTATAAACATGTGGGGGAACACTGAGGAGAGCTGTGTTTAAATCTTACATATGATGTGCTTTGCTTGTTGAGGCTTCAGTAGTTAAGCAAAGTGAACGCAATTTAAACCAATTCTGTATTGTCAATCTGCTGCTCAAAATGAATGCTCCCAGATAACACAGAACTCAATTTTTAAATTATTTACTTTTGCCAACTCTGTGTGGCTAAATTTGAAGCCATCTATTAGAATGATAAATGTATGGGTTAATAAATGGAGAGAAATTAAGAATACTAGCATGCCCCAGTTTCTAAACGGAGAGCAGGAGCATAAATTAGAGGGACCCTAAAGATGGATGTTCTTTCCAAGGCTGAGGAGTAAACAGAATGAAGTTGATGGGAGTTGGAGGCTTTGGGAAACTGAAGCCAGCCATGGATGACTAGATGGGACCAGAGCTCTACTGGGGGAGAAGTGACTAAGGTTCTCCACAGCATAGAGCTATGGATGCTGTCAGTAGAATATAAATATAAATTACCTAGTTATCAGGAGAAATTAGTAGAATATAAATATAAATTACCTAGTTATCAGGAGAAATTAGTTTTTAAAACTGGTTAAGGGATCAAATGGGATAACAAATAAACCCTGAAGGGAGAGAACAGACCAGTTCTATGATCCTGGCACTTTGCTAGGCTTGGATGTACATCATATACACAGGGGATGGCAAAGTAGTAAAAAATCTGAGACTTCATTATCGGTACTGGGGTTTTACTTTCAAATATTAAAGTTTTCCTTTCTGAGATTAAAACATTTGGGAGGCTGTGAAATCTGATGCAATCTAGTTCAAAGAGGCAAACTTAAATTTGCATGTGGAGAAGGTAGGTTGGTGAGGTCCTCCTAGCCAAATAATTGTTAAGAGTCTGGTTAAATGAAGAATCATCTAGAATTGAGCAACAGACAGATTGGTAGAGGTTGAATCATGCCATGGCCATGTCTTGTGTATCCACAATGATTAAATCCCTGAGAGTTAGGAGAGATGTCAGACATATGTCATGTAAAGAAATAGATGTCTGGACCTAATATTTAGGAAGTTGATCAGCTCCCATCTAGGTGGAACTGCTAGGAGACCCTTCAATGAACCATCATAAACAGTAAAATATAGCACACAAATCAGTAATTGTATGGATATACAGAAAAAGAGCCTGCCTGCCTTATTTCTCTACCATACATTACCTCAATCTGGCTGTCCAAACACCAAATGGGACTTTAGAGATTTATGTTGAATTTAAGGTAGGGTAAACACATATTCTAGTTTGGGACTGTCTTGTCTTAGTTTTGTGTAGCTTTCATACCAAAATGTTTCATTCTTAGAATGGTTCCTCTTTGGAAGTCTTGTCTAAGTTCCCTCCACTATAGGAAACTTAAAGTATCAAATCCAATTATTTTTCATGGTAGCCACAGATTAAAGTGAGATATTTTTGTAACTAGGAAAATCTTTGGGAAAATAACACAGATTTAGCAAATACAGTTTTGGTCTATACCCCTGAAAGATATGGCAGTACAAAACTGCATTTGGGGGCATTTACACAGTGGATGTGATGTCATTCTCCACATTTTTGGTACGTGTCAGGAAATGTCAATGAATGTATGAAGGAGGCCAGCAAGGGTGACAAATGATAAACATACCAATGTTCTCATTAGAGGTAAAATCAATAAATCAACAAACTGTCTCAGGGAAGTAAATGGAGATTGAGGAAAGTTATACCTGGGAAATAACTCTCTCCTGGAGAGAAAATGATAGATCAAGAAAAGGCCAATTTAATTAGGTTACGACTCAGGTCAGTGGTGAAATATCTACCACACTTTCTGTTTTTACTGTACTCTGCCAGGGATTGAAGCGCGACATCATGAAATACTCTGCCCAAAGACCCAGGTTGTACATAATACCCACTAAGACTAAACAGTCCATTGCAGAATAATGACAGCTTTCCTGGGCAAGTGTGTCTACTTTTCAGATTCAAAATGTCCCCTCAGATGGGATAGGCATCCCAGTGTTTATTCCTATAGATGCAGAGGATGTTACAGGACTGGCCTTTAGACTGTAAGAGTGAGTTACCTTCTCTCTTAGTTTCTTAGTAACAAAATTGATATTTTGGCTTCTTTCACATCTCTATCTGAGTTGGTTCTGAGTTTAGGAGGGGTAAGTGAGCAGTATACAAGGGCTGTCCAGAAGGTATCCAGCCATGCAGAGACAATAGAAAAACATAGAGACATTTATTGAAGAAGATACAAAATACAAGAAACATTGTACATAGGACAATAATGCCTGCATACTCTTCAAAGTAGGCACCTTAGGACATCACACAGTTCTCCCAGTTACCATCAGATGCCACATCAAAACTATATTAAGAAGTCAAAAATTATGTTGGTTAGTTATTGAGAGCTATTAAAAATTTTGAGTAGACTCATGTTATTATAGTTATAGAGAAAAACAGTAAATTAGAAGGAGATAGGCTGAAGCTTAGAGACAATTTGGAAGGCTGATGTACTGTTTTGGTGTATGGGGTTATAACAGCCTGAATTAGGTTGGTGACAATGAAAATGGAACATGATGGGAGTTTTAGGATGTTAAACTTTTAAAAAAATTAAGAAGTATTAAAAATTATCAGTGTATTATTAATAGTAGTTGTATCTACACTTTATCTTTGTTACCCAGAAGTTTATCCAAGTTATTATACAGTCCTAGATAATTCATAAAACACTCAATAGATGCCAGAAAGTTATTTGTTTACTCACCATAAATCTGTGAGGAGAACCAGAGAGTAATGATAGTTTTCAAAAACACACTAAATGCTCTCACATCTAAAGTGGTGTCAAGATTATAGTCTAACAGCAGTTTCAAAATTAAATTCACATCAACCATTAATCTTTCTCTTCTGGTTCCACTTTGATTTTGCTATTCCTCTGTTGGAAAGCCTTCCATGATCCCCATTATCTTACAGAATCCATAATTAGTTCACCATAATGTGGTCCCGGCCAAGTTTTTTATCCCTATCAATTCTACTCCTCTATATAAAATTCATGTATTTAAGAAAATAAAATAAAGGATCAATATGTTATCCTGTATTCAACATTTATCTTCTCATCTTCGTATTTTTGATTATAAGATCATCATTTTTATTTCCAACTCTGAAGTGAATCTGCTCAGGTTTGAAGTTGTGTGACCTTGGGAAATTTCTGTGACTTTCTTGTACTTTAATTTCTTCTTCCTTCTTTCTTCTTCTTTGCATCCTCCTACTCCTCATTAAATAGTTAATACATAGTGAGGCTCATAATCATGTTTAAGAGAAAGTAGGCACTAACATGTTAGCTATTATCCATATTTATTTTGACTAATAGGTCTGATCTATTTCAAAATAATATTTTTTGAAGTATAGAAGCTACAGATTTTTCTTTGAAGGTTTTGCAATTGATTTAACTATTATTGGTGTCATGTCTTTGAATGTGATGTATTTTGAACAAGAGTCAAAGCTAATTCACTTAGTTTTTAAGCAGTTAAAGTTTTCAGACCTTTTTTTTCCCTCTAAACAACCACGCAGTGTGTCAGAGGGACAGTCATTCTAATAGCTATTTAAACTCTGTGAAAAAGAAGAGTGCTAACCCTTAATGTCTTTATGTCTGTTCTCTGAAGAAACATAAAAGCACATCCTTGCTGACAAGAATTTAATCCTGCTGACTTGATAATTTGAGATCTGAAATAAAATTTTTCTTATTCACAGCTAAATACTCTAAAGGTAGTCTATGAACAATTTCTTAGGTGAGTATAGTAACTAAAAAAATAAGTTGATGATAAGATTTGTTAATTGTCAGACCATCTAAATAATAATTTATTGAAGATACTAATATATCTACAGCAGAAAAGATTACAAACTAGGCAAATAAGGTCTTTTACAAATAACCCACTTGAAAGGCAGTCTTTTCATTTCAAGTCAAAAAGGCTGGCTGTTTTGTGATGTTGATTTTGAAATTTTTGAGTTCTTATACAATTTTTAAATCTTTTAGTGCCTTCTGGTATGACCTAATTTGTGCTTTTTCTTTTTTTGTCATTCATAATAGACCTGTATGTGCATTAATAAATTTTCTCTACATAAATTAAATGAGTGTGTCCAGTCTGACATTAAGATGGCATAAAATGCACGTGAACATCTTTTCAGGTGTAGCAAAACAGGTGGTTGTTTTACTTGGTGTATTGGAAAATATACTTAATAAAATATTATTATTCAAAATAAACTAATCTTTATGTAGTATAAGAAGTTGAAAATATAGAAATATAATCAAAGTGCTGAGGTTCTCCCAATTTGGACACTGACATTGGACATACCCTCAACTACTGGGAGCCAGTCAAAATAAAAGTCTGCTTGGGCAGCCACAAAGGTTTATGAGACAACAAAGAGCTAGGCTAGGATTGGACAATAAGTTTTATCTTCTACTTGAGGCTACCTCTTTAAGATTAGGAGAAATGGATGAGGCTACCTCTTTAAGATTAGGAGAAATGGATGTTTTATCTAATGTATAGAAAGCAAACAGAGAGTCAAAAAATGAAGAAAGAAAGAATGAATAGGTTCAAATGAAAGAATAAGAAATATCTTCAGAAAAAACCTTAAGAAATTAAGATAAGTGATTTATATGATTTATATGATTAAAAGTTCAAAAAAATGGTCGTAAAGATGTTCAGTGAGCTCTTCAGAAGAATGCATGAATGTAAAAAGTGAGAATTTCAACACTGATAAATAAAACAAAGTACCAAACAGAGGTCACAGAGATGAAGAATACAATAAAAGGGCTCAACATCAGACTAGATGAAGCAGAAAGAATCAATGAACTTGAAGACAGGGCAATGGAACTCACCCAAGCAGGACAGCAAAAAGAAAAAAAAGAATGAGAAAGAGTGAAAGGACTTATGAAACATCAAATGAGAAAAACATTTGCATTATAGGGCCCTAGAGGTAGAAGGGAAAGAAAGTGGCAGAAAACTTATTTAAAAAAATGATTACAAGCTATCTTGAACTTGGGGATGGAAACAGATATGCATATCCAGGAAGTACAGAGAATTCCAAAGATGAACCCAAAGAGACCCACACTGAGACATTAAAATTATAGTGTCAAAAGTAAAGACAAGGAGAAAGTATTTGAAACATCAAAAGAAATACAACTGTCATGTAGAAGGGAATACAATTGTCATGTAGAAGGGAACCCCCATAAAATCTCTACAAAATTTTTCAGGAGAAACTGTAGGCCAGAAGTATGTGGCACAATATATTTGAAGTGCTGAATGAAGAAAACTATAAGACATTGCAAGAAATTGAATACACAAATAACCAAAGATATTCCTAACTAATGGAATAATTTTGTAAAAGTGTCTGCATTACCCAAAGCAATATATAGATTCAATGTAATTCATATCAAAATTCCAATGGTATTTCACAGAAATAGAAGAAACAATCTAAAATTACTAATTTTAGTTAGTGATTGTAGACATGAAATTTTGTTTTATTATTTATTATACTGTTTACAATGTTTTGCCTAATTTTATGTGTACATGTGAAGTCATTTTATTTCTATTTGTGAAAAGTTTAAGAAATATGTTTGTTTTCATAATTAAAATTTAAATTGTCCATATTTATTGTGTATCTCTTAGTTGTTATTTTTTGAAGTTATTTGGTGTCAAAAAAGACAACTACTCCAGATAAAAATTATATTTTTATTGCTTAAAAATGTAAATTGTTATGATGTCTGTTTCACATGAAATCAGTATTTTTTGTTTTCTCATTTCTATAAAAATATACTCATGTACCTATGTTAAGAGGGTTTTAGAAATTTCTTTTTCATTACATTATAGTATTGAGAGTGTTCGTAGTCTCCAATTTCAAGCTGTATTATCAGGTATATGATTTAGCAGTATTATATCCTCCTGAGAGAATAAAAAATTCTGTATCATAATGAAGTATCCTTTTCTATCAGGTAAATATACCACATCTCATATCATAGCAGTTGTGGTTAAGAAGGTTTTTGGAAGCTCACCGTAGTGTACAGATACTGAGGTAACTCCCAATGATCCCTGACTTCTGCTATTCATCTCTTCTCCTTACTTGTTTCTAATCAATGGAGTATGTCTAGGTATTAGGATGTCACCACTGCAATAGGTTATAATATATATGAACTCCATAACACTAGCTGCTGAGCTAGAGGTTCCTCTTTATTGGCTTGAAAAAGCAAACTGCCATGCAGTAAGGGCCGTGTTAGAGAATCCCACACAGCAAAGAATTATGTGCAGCCTCTTTGTGCAAGAGTGTTCCCCAGGAAGCAACTGAATCCTCAGTCATGCCAACATAGGAAATTATTTCTGCCAACAACTTGAAGAAGCTCACAAGCAGATATTTACAGAGTTGACCCTCTGATGAAAACTGAGCCCCAGCCTACATGTGGTTTGCATCCTCCTAAGCAACAGAAGACCATATTAAGCTGGATCAAGACTTCTGACTTGCAGAAACTGTGGATAATTAATGTGTTTTAGTCACTAAGTTTGTGGCAATTTGTTTTGCCACGATAGATATCTAATACATTCACCATTATCACAATTATCCTTATGGATTTTGCAGTGTTTGTACTGGTAAATTAGAAGGAATATGATAGGGAAAAGCACCCATGCATACTTTAATTTATAACTCTGTAGAGTGGCATTAATCTCTGCTGTTACACCTGTAATATGTTACTACTTTTTACTATTTGGCAAGGGGGATGTGTGCGATTTAGGGTTATACATATGGATTTGGCTATCGTAATAGTTCTTAAAACGCAGTTTCAGGAAATTATTTAGACAGTTACACCAGTTTCTTAGTATATCTGTTTCAATATGTACTCGGAGAAATAGAAAAGACCCAAAGGAAAGTCCGTGGACAAACTGATCTAGTGTGACACGGACTTTGTTTTCATATGCCGTAACTCTAACCGGGAGCTATGATTGCAATTGGGATCCCTAATAAATCAAAGGGAAAAGTCATGAGGGCAAGGAAAAGAGAGGAAATACAAAAACAGTTGAACAACAATTAACCTAATGGCTGTTGTATATCCTATCAATAAGTACTTTAAATGTAAATGGACTAACTTCAATCAAAAGATATAGAGTGGCTGAATGAATTTTAAAAAATCCATTTGTTGCCTCAATCAAACAGACTCCCTTCATGGGTAAGGACCAGACACAGATTAAAAGTGAAGAAATGGAAAAAGGTGTTCTGTGCAATTTGTTGGAGTAGCTATACTACTATAAGAACAAATAGACTTTAAGACAAAGACTGTATTAAAAGACAAAGAAGAACACCATGTAATGATAAAGAGGTCAATCCAACAACAGAATATATGTGTGTGTAAGATTTTTAAATATTTAGGCACCTAACATAGGAGAACCTAAATATATAAAGAAAATAAAAACTGACCTAAAGGGAGAAATAGATAATAATACAGTAATAGTAGGAAACTTTAATACCCCACTTACATCAACAAATAGACCATCCAGACATCAAATCAATAAGGAAAGATACCCTAAACCAGATAGAAATACTCAGACATATAAGGAATATTCTATCAAAATACAACAGAATATAAAATTTTCTCAAGTACATACAGAACATTCTCCAGGATAATCATATGTTAGGCAACAAAACAAATTTTAGTAAATTTAAGAAGATTGAAATCATATCAAGAATCATTTGTGGTATGAAATAGAGATCAATTACAAGAAGAAAACTGGAAAGTTCAGGCATATTTGGAGATTAAACAACATGCTAGTAAACAACAAATTGGTCTTTCCAGGGGAGAAAACAAAGCCTTAGATGCACCGATGTACCTCCCTTCACCTACACCCCCACCCATTGTGGCATGCCGGTAGAGGCAGCTGAGACACCTAGGTGTGGCTGGCAGCCTCTGGTTATAGGAGGTAGCCCCATGAAGTCATAGGCCTGGAGACACATTGACTACCTACATCTTACCATATGATTGGTCACAAAGAACAAATGGATGCCTACCTCCTCTGGGGATACAGGGCACTTGCTATGGCCAAGGCATCATTGCCCCACCAAGGTCCCAGAAGACCCAGTAATGGAGGTTAAAAAAAATTCAATACCTCAAGTATCCAGGCAGCAAAATGAAAAATACTCCATCAAATATACCATGAATAACCAAGGGAAAGAGGTAGCTCAGAAACTAAAGGAAATTTTTCCAGGAAACAAAGACCAGAAGACTGAGATCTAAAAAACAGAGGTTCAAGATTGCAGTTTTAAAAAAATAATGATACAGAAAAATTCAGAATGGCAGTTCAATGAGCTCAAGAATAAAATCAACAAAGGAGTACTTTACCAAGGAGACTGAAATTATAAAAAAGAACCTAACAGAAATTTTGGAGCTGAAGAACTCAATACATGAGATAAAGAATGTATAAGAAATTGAGCAGACTAGATGGAAGAGAGAATTAGAGATCTCGAAGATGGAAATCTAGAAGTGACCTGTGGAAGAGGAGATCCAATTGACAGTTAAAAAAATGAATGAACACTGCAAGAACTATATAAGCCCATTAGAAAGCATATAGAAGAATAATGGGTATACCAGAACACAATGAGGAGAAGGAACAGAGAACCTATTCAAACAAATAATTAATGAGACTTTCCCAAACCTACGTAAAGAGCTGATGTTTCAATCCAAGAAGCTAACAGAAGATCTAATTAGTGCAATGCAAATAAATAAGTAAATAAATACATAAAACCTTCACCAACACACATATTACAGTGATCGAAATTTAATGACAAAGAATTGTCAAGGCAACCAGATGAAAAAATACTGTTACCTATAAAAACTTAGATTCTATCATCAGATTTTTTTAAATAGAAATCATACAAGCTAGGAGAGAGTGGACTAAAAAATTTGAAATGTTGAAAGAAGGAAATAACCAGCCAAGAAAAATATACATCAGCAAAGTTATCTTTCAGATATGAAGGAGAATTTAAATATTTTTCAGTACAACAAATGCTGAGTGTATATATGTGCATAAGACCTGCATTACAGGAAATACTGAAGAGTGTTCTACTTGAAATACACAGACAAAATGGTACAGAACTATGAGCAAAATGACTCACAAAAAGACAGAGCAGGATATTGCAACTTTATTTCAGGATAGGGTATAAAACACTAAATTAGAGCATAAATTTTAAAGGGGAAAACATTTTTTTAAAAAAACTATAGCGTCTGCAATTTGGAAATGAACACATATAATAAGGGATAATCTCTGACAGCACAGACATAAAAAGAGAGAAGAAAAAAAGATAAAACTTGCACAGATGAATGGAGATAAGATGCAGTCAGAAGAAAATAGACTATGTATACAACTTTTTCTTACAAAAACTTCTTTCATGTAAGCCCCCAAAATAATCTAGAACTGAGACACAGAAAATGAAAAAAAGGAAAGAGAAAAAATCATAGAAAACCACCAAACTAAAATAGCAGACAGAAACACAAGAGAGAAGAAACAATGGAGATACAGAGCAACCACAAAAAATAAACATAAGAAAATAAAATGGCTGTAGTAAGTCCTCACATATCTATAGCTACACTGAGTGTAAAGAACTGAACTCATCAATGAAAAGGCGGAGAGTAAAGGGATAGGTTAAAAATAAGACTCAACTATATGTTGTCTTCGGGAGACACATCTCTCATAAAGAGAAAAATATGGACTTAGAGTGACGAGGTGAAAGATAAAACTCCAAGCAAATGGAATCCAGAGAAAAGTGGGAGTAGTCATACTTAACTGAGACAAAATAGACTTCAAGATACAAAAGGTAACAAGATTCTAAAACGGTCATTTTATAAAGATAAAGGGGATACCGCATTTTTCGGACAATAAGATGCACTATTCCCTCCCAAATTTGGGAGGAAAATGGGGGTATCTTGTAGTCCGAATGTAGCTTACATTTACATTTGTGAAATATTATGTTATTTATGTTATTAAATATTTTACCACATTTTTTACTTCAAAATTTTTTTTTCCTATTTTCCTCCTCTAAAACGTAGGTATGTCTTATGGTCTGAAAAATATGGTAATTCATCAAGAATACATAACACTAATCAATTTATGTGCATACAACCTGGAAACAGCAAAATATATAAAGCAACTACTAACACTGAAAGGCAGAAACTTATAAAATACAATTATAGTAGGGAACCTGAATACCCCATTAACAACAATGGGTAGGTCATCCTAACAGAAAGTGAATTAGAAAAGTTGGCCTTAAAGGAGACATTAGACCAAATAGACATAGTCAATATTTATAGCTTTCCAACCCAAAACAACAGAATAAACATTTTCTCTAGTGCACATGGAACATTCTCAATGGTAGACCATATGTTCTGGCACAAAACTAATCTCAAATTTAAGAAGATTGAAATCATACCAAACATTTTCTGGTAATTAATTTCCATATGAAATTAGGAATTAATTAGAGAAGAAAGCTGGAAAAACCACAAACATGTAAAGACTAAACAACAGGCTCCTGAGCAACTATTGGGTCAAAGAGTAAATAAGAGATGAAAAGCTACATTGTAGTAGGGGGTGGGGCTGGGCAAAAGGTCAAAAGGTACAAAATTCTAGTTTTAAAAGAATTAGGTAATTAAGTAATGTGGATGTAATGGACAGTGTGGTGACTATAGTTACAAATACTGTATTGCATATATGAAAGTTGCTGAGAGTAGATGTTAAAAGTTCTCACAAGCAAACAATTGTACTTGTGCATGGAATCAGGTGCTGACTAGCATTACTGAGGTGACCGTGTTGCAGGCTGTATAAATATTGGATCATTATGTTGCACACATGAAACCAGTGTGGTACATGTCAAGTATACTTCAATAATAAAAATAAAAATTAAATTAAAAAATTAAAATCAGTTATTAAACTATTGGTAGCTTGAAATTGGCCATGTAAGGAAAATTTATGCCACAGAAATCAACAAACACTATAAATTGGACTTCTTTTTTTGTCCTCAGAGAACTGTCTTAGCAGTATACCACTACTCCTTTTCTTCCTTTGCCTCTTTGGTTAAATAACCAGGTGTCCACTGAGATCTTTGTGTCCCTTACTGAAGGTCTATACAAGACCTTAGTGTGTGTGTGTGTGTGTGTGTGTATGTATGTATATATGGATATATCCATATATACATACACACAGATAATTGATGGGTGTTGCAGGGTCCTTCTTCAAGAGGAAAGAGTCACCCCTTTAAATGACTGGTTCTTAGAATGAGAATTGATACTAGTGGAGGGTTACATTATTTTTCATTGTAGTGAACAATGTTATCCCTCTGTTTCCCACTCTTAATTTTTTTGTAATTTTTATTATTTTGATATACTTTTAAATTTAGAAAAAGTTGCAAAGATAGTGCAAGGTTCTCCTGTTTACCCCTGTTCACCAATTGTTTATATTTTGCTCTCATTGCTTTTTCACTGTCTTTCTTTCTTGGTGTGTTTGTGAACCTTTTTTTCTGAATTATTTAAAAGTTGGAGATAATATGCCCCCTTTAACCTTAAATATTTTATTTTAAAAATATTTTATTTATTTATATTTAGACAAAGGGGAAGGGAGGGAGAAAGAGAGGGAGCATCAATATGTGGTTGCCTCTCACATGCCCCCCACTGGAAACCTGGCATACAACCCAGGCATGTGCCCTAACTGAGAATCAAACCAGTGACCCTTTGGTTCATAGGCTGGCACTCAGTCCACTGAGCCACACCAGCCAGGGCTTAACCTTAAATATTTTAGTCTTTATTTTAAAGGATGTTTTATTAATAACCATAGCACAAATATCAAAATAAAAATCAGTAATGTAATCCTATTATTTAACCCAGAATCCATATTCAGATTTCATCAGTGATCTCTCAATAATGCTTGCCATAACTGTTAATATTTTCCACTCCAGGATCTAATCCAAGAACACTCATGGTCTCCCTAATCTACATTACTCTGAAAGTGTTCCGCATGTAGGTTTCATCTTTCTTGAATTTGGCTTCTTTGAAGAGTAGAGGACAATTATTTTGTGGAATATCTCTCAATTTAGGTTTTTCTAATATTTCCTCATAATTAGACTTACATTATGCATTTTTGGGCAGGAATATGAAAAAAGAGAAGTGGAATGTTTCTCATGGCATTGTATCAGGAAATAAATGATATCAATTTGCCTCAATTTTAGTAATGGTAACCGACCACATAGCTGTTATTGGTATGTAATTGCTTATAGACCTTCTCAACAGACTGCGCAAGGAAAACAAAATAATCCCAAGATCCCAGGCGTGACATTTCCTTTCGGAGGCTGTGCTGAGGCTTGCCCAGTTGTTGCAGTAGAAACAATGAGGGAGGACGGGGTCTGAGTGACAACGGCAAGCATCATCACGCAAAGTGCCTGTCTTATTTGAGGACTTTGAAACGGATTCTCAGCCTTGGTCACACCAGAGTCTTTACTGCAGTAGGCTGGGAAAAAAGCAGTGGTTGATCCATATGATTTACACAGTTTAAAATTGACCATTTTTGTTTCTGGAGCAGTGACTCTAAAAGATAAATTTTCACAGGTATTTACCATCAGAATTTCACAGATGTTAGAATTACAAAATGACCCTGAAAATTGTTATTTTACAAAAAAGTATACTAAGACACACACACAAAAGATACTAGTCAATTGTCTTGGCATTATTGGGTAGAATAAAAAGTAGAACACTTAACTTGCTTAATGGTTGTTTGTTTAGTGTATTTTTCTTCATAGCAGCCATTATACATTATATACTGGATGATTCACGATTATCATACATATATTACTTTATATTCTTTGTACTGTATAAAAGTATAACCTTTTCTGCTCCAAAATATTGTTTGATGGCAAAGTTGCATATCCTAATAATGATGGGTTGATTTTATGTCTGCATGGCATACCATCATCTGGTTGCAAAAGGAAAATGTAGTTAGCAAGTGGGTTGATAGTTCAGGCTACATAGATATAAATATTATGAATGGGTAAAGTTTTATTTTTGGTCTCCTACATTCTCGCTGCTTTTAATTTGCACTCATTTTAATGTCATCAGGGCATTTTCTACCCCCTATCCAGCAAAATTGATGGCAATATATTCGTCATAAACCTCAGGAGCCAGTTTTATTTTTCACACCCACATATTCTATTTCCACAGTTACTCTATAAATCTTTGTTTTTCTTGTTTATCTAGAGTTCTCAGTGACTTTTTTAGTTTTCTTTCTACTTGGCAATACTTTTTGCTAGTGGCTCTCCAAGGACCATGGGAGTGACTGGGAAATTTAACTGGTCTGTAGAGCAACACAAACTTGGCTTTGTACCCTTCTGAATAAAGATTTTTAGCAGCAAACTTAATTAGCTTAGAAATATCAGACCTGGATTGTAAAAATTGGAAACACAGCACATATGTGTGTCTGTATATGTACATATACGTAGAGAGAGAGATATTAAATAATTGTGATTTAATTTACTGTTTTCATATTTGTATAACTTAAATGTCTAGTTCCAAGAATAACAATTTGATCATCCACATATAGGAGTGTGGAATCATTCTGGGTTAGGGCTGGTGTGTATGGTGAGTTCAAGCATGTGAAGATTCTGTATTTTACCCTCCCTATAAAGGATATAGCAATGTCACCTGGACTTAGAATGTTCATGTTGTAATCCAATGTCACAGAATGATAAGTAGGACTTTTTCTTGCTCCTTATTGACAGATGATTAGGGCCCCAGCTGAAAACAGAGGCATTCTAAAAGATGGTGGCAAATATCTGGAAACCCAAATATTTTTCAGGATTTGTTAAAAGGGTGCAGAGTGAGCCCTGTCCTGTTAACCAAACACTCTTCCTCCTCCACTCTGACCACTCTTTGCCAGTTGCAGACGAAAAGTGGAATGAAAGTATAGATCCTGTTCTTGCTCCTACTTCAATTCCTTTAGCCATGGGTCTTGCCTAAGATGAAGAAGGTAATAAACATAATCTTTAACCAAAAAGTCCTATAATTTGTATGCCTTAAGAACAAAAACATTATCTTACATATATGTTCCATAACTATCAAAATCAGGTATTTAACATTGGTACATTGTAATTTAATTCATAATCCATATTAAAATTTTTCATAAATTGTGCCAATAAAATATTTTGTCTTATATTTTTCATATCGATATATCTCTCTCTATATATCTTTTCTACCTTTATATATGTGTGTGTATATGTGTGTGTGTACAGGGGTGGGCAAAGGTAGTTTTACATCTGTGAATATATGAGTTTATTCTTGTATTATTATGTATTAATTTTTAAAAAAGATTTTATTTATTTATTTTTAGAGAGGGGAAGGAAGGGAGAAAGAGAGGGAGAGAAATATTGATGTGTGAGCGATACACCGATCGGTTGCCTCTCACACACCCCCAACTGGGGACCTGGCCCACAACCCAGGCATGATCCCTGATAGGGAGTCAGACTGGCAATCTTCCAGTTCACAGGCTGGCACTCAATCCACTGAGCCACACCAGCCAGGGCTATTATGTATTAATTATGGTATAATTTATATGAACAACTGTGAACCTACTTTTGCCCACCCCTGTATTTCTGTGCATGTGTAAAATATATAGGCCAATGATCTTGTGGAATACCTGTAGTGTGGATTTATCTGCTATTACAGTTTGGGCAGGAATGCCACAAAGGGGACACTGTGTCCTGCTCGCGGCATCATGTAAGAGGCACATGGGGTCACATAGGTTAAATGCTGCCTACAAAACTTACCTATTGCAAAGTCAGTATATGTTCCTTCAAAATTATTAAATCATTTGTGGGAAGATACTTTAAACCTATATAAATATTACATTTTTTATCACAATTATTTTAACAATCACTCATCATTTTCTAATGTCATCATTTCTTCTGTAACTATAGGTTGATACTCTACTGGGAGGAACAATTCTTCCATCCTTTCTCTCCTCCCAGTATGCACGACTTCATGAATTCTTATTTTATTCAATGGGATTTAATTCCTTATTATTATTTTAGCTATTTATTTGTATGTTCAAAATATCCTAGATTGGTCTGTTTGAGCCCATTAAAGTTGGCATCTGTATACTTTCTATGTGTTCCCACCATTCTTTGGACATTTTCTTCACTTATGCCAGAACAAGGTGTTCTAGTAAGGGTTTGTCTTTTCCTGTACTTAGATTCAGTCATTTTACCAAGGGCCCTATTTTTCTTAGCGATGAATGGATGTTAGAAACCAAGACCTGGTCTCAATGTGCTCATTGTTGCTGGTATATCATTGGTTTTATGCCCTCTTAGAGGACAAGGCTGAGGAATATTTTTCAAGAGTGTTCTCCCTGACTATTCTTATTTTTAATGCATTTATTTTCTCAAACCTCTATAATACACAGAAAGTATTTGAGAATTGATAACCTATGACATTGTGAAAAGTAAATTTACTAATTAATCAAAACTGTTTGTAGTTCTTTTTTAAGGTAACATTTACATACAATAAACTTTTCAAAATTTAAGTATATATTTTAGATTTTTTAAGGGGAGAATCTTTTATAAATTTATTTTATTGTTTAAACTTCTTTTTATTGTCGTTCAAGTATAGTTTTCTGCCTTTATCCCCCACTCCTCCCCACCCCCCCAGCCCTTCCCAACTCCGTCCTCTATTTCCACCCCTGCCCCTTGTTATTCCACTGTTGGTGGGAATGCAGACTGGTGCAACTACTATGGAAAACATTATGGAATTTCCTCAAAAAACTAAAAATGGAACTGCCTTTTGACCCAGCAACTCCACTGCTGGGATTATATCCTAAGAACCCTGAAACACTGGTCCAAAAGAACCTATGCACCCCAATGTTCATAGCAGCACAATTTACAATAGCCCAGTGCTGGAAGCAACCTAAGTGCCCATCAGCACATGAGTGGATCAAAAAACTATGGTATATTTACACAATGGAATTCTATGCAGCAGAAAGAAAGAAGGAGCTCCTACCCTTTGCAACAGCATGGATGGAACTGGAGAGCATTATGCTAAGTGAAATAAGCCAGGTGGTGAGGGACAAATACCATATGATCTCACCTTTAACAGGAACCTAATCAACAAAATGAACAAGCAAGAAAAATATAACCAAAGACAGTGAAATTGAGAACAGGCTCACAGTGACCAGAGGGGAGAGGGGAGGGGATAATAGAGGAAAAGGGGGAGGGTTTGCAGGGACAATTATTTTAGATTTTTGACGAATGCATACATCTATGGAACTTGTACATTTATCAAGACATAGAATATTTTCATACCCCAGAAGTTTCCCTCCAGCCCCTTCCCAATCAAAGGAGATAAGTCAGAAATGAGATTATATTTTTAAAATGTACAGGACTGCCTTTTTTACCTTTTAATTTTTTAACTTTATTTTTATTGTTGACCTTGTTATAGATGTCCCCTTCCTTCCCCCTTTGTCTACCTCCACACAGCCCTGCCCCCCTTTCCCTCTGGCCATTGCAACTCTGTTGTTTGTATCTATTGATTACTGCATTTTCATAACTAGAGTGACTCAAAATTTATGAGGTTTTTAAAGAAATAGTTTAGAAAGAAAAGTGTTTTTCCTTTGTTCTTATGTTTGATGGCACATTATTCAAATAAGGACCTGGAAAATATAAAATTATTCTGTGTACTACATTACAGAGGAATATGCCATTACACCAGGTTTGACTTTATAACTTCAATTATCTTTCTTTACAGATAAGACTACTGCAGCGGAGAGATGATTCAGACTCAACTCAGTTTAAAAACTTGCTTTGCACGATCAATAGGATTAGATGCTATGGATTTCCACATGAATCAACTTGAAAATTGTTTCTATATTTTACTTAAAAGAGGTCTAAGTCAACTCTAGTTTAAAACAAAATGAAACAAAACAAAGCAGTGTGCAGGCAATTAGTTCAAACTCATGACTGTTTAACAAGTTCCAACATGATCTCATTCCATTTCTCACCAACACATCATTGGACACATAGAAAAGGATCAAAACTTGCAGCACAAAACCCCACACTGACAGAAAAATTAACGGGGGAATATGGAAGAAATTGATATAACTTATGGGGCAGATTGAATTTATTAACAATAAAATACGCTTATGCTTCAACACAAGATGAACATTGGGTTGGCTTCAGGAATAGTAAATACAATCAGAGATGAAAGAGGAGAACAACAACTGGCACTAAAGAAATACAAAGTATTGTAAGAAAATATTATGAACAACTATGTGCTAATAAAGTCAACAACCTGGATGAAATAGATACATTCTTAGAAACAACCTTCCAAAACTAAACCAGGAAGAGTCAGAGAACCTGAATAGACAGATCACACCTAATGAAATTGAAGCAGCAATAAGAACACTCTCAGCAAACAAAGCCCTGGGCCAATGGCTTCACAGGTGATTTTTACCAAACATTCTGAGAAGAATTAACACCTCTCCTTCTCAAGCTATTTTTTTAAAAAATCAAGAGGAGGGAAAGTTGTCAAGCTCCTTTTATGAGGCCATCATTATTCTAATTCCAAAACCAGGTAAAGAAAGTACAAAGAAAGAAAATTATAGTCCAATATCCCTGATAAATGTAGACACTAAAATCCTCAACAAAATATTAGCATACCAAATACAACAATGCATCAAAAAGATCATACATCATGATCAAGTGGGATTTGTTCCAGGAATGCAGTGTTGGTACAACATCCACAAATCAGTAAATGTGACTCACCATATAAGCATAATGAAGGATAAAACCACGTGATCATATCAATACATACAGAAAAATCATTCGATAAAATCTAGCACCCATTTATGATAAAAACTTTTAGCAAAGTGGGAATAGAGGCAATATACCTAAACATAATAAAGGTCATATATGACAAACCCACTGCCAGCTTCATATTCAATGGGCAAAACCTACAAGCATTTCCTGTAAGATCAGGAACAAGACAGGGATGCCTGCTTTCACCTTCCTTATTCAACACAGTACTGGAAGTCCTAGCCACAGCAATCAGAAAAGAAGAAGAAATAAAAGGCATCCAAATTGGAACAGAAGGTGAAAACTCTCTTTATTTGCAGATGACATGATCCTGTGCATAGAGAACCCTAGAGATTCCACCAAGAAACTACTAAAACTGACAAATGAATTCAACAAAGTTGCAGTATACAAAATTAATATCCAGAAATCAGTTGTATTTTACATGCTAATAACAAACTAACAGAAAAGGAAATTAAGAAAACAATCCATTCACAATTCCTTAAAAAAAAAACAAACCTAGGAATAAACCTAACCAAGAATGTAAAATACTTGTACTCAGAAAATCAGAAGACACTTAAGAAAGAAATTGAAGAAGACACAAATAAATGTAAGCACATATCATATTCATGGACAGGAAGAATGAACATCATTAAAATGTCCATACTACTCAAACAAATCTATAGATTCAATGCAATTCCTATCAAGATTGCAAAGATAAAATTCACAGAACTAGAATATTCAAAAATTTATATGAAACCACAAAAAGCACCACATAGTAACAGAGATGCTGAGAAAGAACAAAATTGGAGGAATCACACTACCTAATATCAAAGTATGCTGTAAGGCCATATTAAGCAAAACAGCATGGTACTGGCATAAAAACGGACACATTGATCAATGGAACAGAATAGAGAGCCCAGAATGAACCCACACCTTTATAGTCAATAGCCGACAGAGAAATCAAGCACAAACAATGGGCTAAAGATAGTTTATTCAATAAATGGTGTTGGGAAAATTGGACAGACACATGCAGAAAAATGAAACTAGACCACCTTCTTATACCACACACAAGAATAAATTCAAAGTGGATCAAAGACTTAAATGTTAGACACGAAACCATAAAATTCATACAAGACAACAGGTAGCAAAACCTCTGACACTGTTTGCAGCAATATTTTATCAGATATATCTCCCCAGGCAAGGGAAGCAGAAGAAAAATAAATAGGACTACATCAAACTAAAAAGTATTTGCACAGCAAAAGAAATCATCAACAAAATAAAAAAGACAACCCACAGAATGGAAGAACATATCCACCAACATATCCGATAAGGGGTTAATATCCAAAATTTATAAAGAACTTACAAAATTCAACACCAAAAAACCCACAAAAACAACAACAACCCAATTAAAAAATGGGCAAAGGACCTGAATAGACAATTCTTCAAAGAGGATGTAGAGATGGCCCATAGACCTATGAAAAGATGCTCATCATCAGTAATCATCAGAAATGCAAATTAAAACCCCAATGACATATCATCTCAGACCTGTGAGAATGGCTATCATTAATAATTTGACAAACAACAAGTGCTGGCAAGGATGTGGAGAAGGGGACCTCTTTTGTACTGTTGGCAGAAATGTAGCCACTGTGGAAAGCAATATGGAGACACCTCAAAAAAATTAAAAATGAATCTGCTTTTTGTCCCAGCAATCCCACTTCTGGGAATACATCTGTAGGAACCCAAAGCACTAATTCGAAAGAACATAAGCACATTATTTTGAATTTGGCTACGTAACTTGCTTTGGTCCACGGAATGTGGACAGATGTGGCAGTGTACCATTTCCAAGCCCAAATCTTGAGAAATACACTGTTTCTACTTGTTCTTTTGCACTCCTACCAGTTTCCATGGGGACATGTCCCAGGTACAAGGCGCGTGGGAGGCACACATAACAGACCCCAAGCAGAGCAACACTGATGACCAAAAGACCAAGGAGCAAGCAACTGAAATATTAAGTCGCTGAGATACTGTGTTTTTTCCTCTCATAGCAAAACAGTTTAATGTGCATAGATTGCCTGGAAATAATGCACAACATTGGGAAGCAATTTCTGACTTAGGGACACAAAGTATTTCTTTCTAACTCTCAGCAACTGTTTGGTGAGGATGGTGAACACTTTATACTGTTATTTTCAACCCTCATTGCAGTGATTGCTGCATATCGGCAGAGACTTCAAATTAAAACAAACCAACCAACCCCAGGAAGCTACTTGGTTTGAATTGATGGTTGTTAAGTGGGAGAATGAACCATTAGGTAGTTTAGCAGGTTCTAAGAAATACAGGCACCAGAGGAACATGACTTTATTTAAGAGTTGCCGCATGAAGATATTGCTAGTACAGCGTGGTAGAACAGTAGTTTGTCATGCACTTCTGCCTGTAGGAGCAGAGAATATTAAGATGGTAGTAAAAGGTGAGGGCTCCATAGCTCAGGGGTTAGAGCACTGGTCTTGTAAGATGGTAGTAAAATGTCACCTGAATAGAGGCAAAACTGATAAAATCTTGTTAAAGGCAAAAAATGTTAAACCGGAGTTGGGGACATCAATTTGCATTCCAGCTATAGATCTAAAAAGACTACCACACAAAGGAATAGAGGTTGAGAAAAAGAAAACAGAAAAAAAAAAACCTTTATTCTTTCTGTCGGCAAACAGTGAGTCCTGACTGATAAGATGAAGAAATACTGTACCATGTTTTCTTGACTCATGATATGTAAGGAGATAAGTAACACAAAACAGCATAAAACCCATGAGCAAAAAGTGCTGTGGGTATGAGAAAAGATGCTGGGAAAGTACTCACTAAACTAAAAAGGAAAAGAAATCCTCTGAATATAACCCAATGCTAAACACAAAAGAATTTCTATGAAAGTATTTGATAAACTCAGTAGTATAAAGGAATGCAGGAAGAATAGGGAAAAAATTCATAAGGAAAGAGGACTATGAAAGGAATAAGCACAGAATTGAATAAACAGGCAAAAATATTATATGTATACATGTACATATAGCAAAATAAATATAGCAAAATATAAATATGAAGAGTGAAGAGGATAGGGGACTCAAGAGCTGGAAAATTTTAGTATAAGGTAAAAAGTTATAAGCCTAGCAAGTAATGTCTATGTTAAAGCTTTTGTTTCAGAAACTGTAGATAAGGCCCATCCTGGCTCCTGAGAACACAGCCGACCTCCTGGGGCACAGCCGAAGATTACTGCCTGGGGACAAGTTAGAGGTATTCGGACCTTTGTGTTCCAGGGAGAGACAGGTGACCACCACTGACCAGGAAGGGAATGTTGTAACTTCTTTCCCCTACTCCTCCCTGAATTTCAAAGCCTTCACCACACCTTGTTTATTCCCTGTTATAAAAAGTCTGGACTGGAAAGACAAGGGAAGATGGTCTGTTGGGGTGTGAACTCACTATCTTCTCAGATCTCCAGCCATCGGAACAGCCATCTGAATAAAGCGCCCATAAATATTCAATCGCTGTCATTGCTTATTGGGTTTGGTAGTGACAGGCAGCCCGAATGCCGGTGTCTTTTCTGGTTTCAAAATGACAAATATTTATTGCTATATTTTTGGAAGTATGCTCCACAATTTAAAATGTTCATATCAAATATTTAGGTGGTTTTCAACATATACAATTATACATAAGGGGTTTTTTTACGGATATTAACATTTCTATTTTAGATGATTATTTTTTTTATGAAGTTAAAAATATTTTGGATATTTTTAGATGGCTATAAGCTTTTATATGCATGACTGGAAAAACAGTAATAGCATACTTGAAACCCTTTTATCTAATGATAAATAGGTTTTGATTATCTTGATGAATAAAATATTTTTATTCTGATTATCTCAGATTACATTCAAGAAATTAGATATTTTGGCTAAAGGTTCTTCAGTTTACCACATTATGTGACTTCAAAAGGTTAATTCATGTTTTCATACTGCGTCCCTCTCAGATATGGACAAATTGCTCTCTACAATGGCTATACTAATTGATTCTCCCATAAACAATGCAATTTGTCAGTCTTTAGCCAACACTGAGTATTTTAATGGTTTATGCTTTAGGAATTTGATAGAATTATAATAATCCAGGGATTTTTGTGGAAATGCTGGGATAAGTCTGTGGTGGCCAGGGACCATAATGCAGTGGGAGGGGGGGAAACGAAGCTAACACAAAGAAGAAACATGTTTGGAGAAACATCTGATGATATCATCTGAATTCTAATATATTTCATATCACTTTAACCAGTAGTTTTTTTTTTTTTTTTTTTTTTTGCTTAGGGCAGTTTGAGTTGGATTTCTGTAACTTGAACAGAATGATATATCCTAACACACAGGTAAATGGTTATTAGTTTCATAGATTCAATTTGGAAATTGTTCTGTATTTTAACGTGTGGTAATAGCCTTGCTAATTACACTATGTTCAAATATACATTTGTACTCTAACTGCTCAGAGTTTTGATCTCAAAACTTAGAGACCTTTGACGCACTTTGTTTTGAGGTATCTCCATACTGCCTCCCACAGTGGCTGCACCAGTCTGCATTCCCACCAACAGTGCAAAAGAGTTCCACTTCTCTACATCCTCGCCAGCACTTGTTTGTTGATTTATTGATGATGGCCATTCTGACATCTATGAGATGATATCTTATTGTAGTTTTAATTTGTATTGCTCTGGTGATTAGTGACATTGAGCATGTTTTCATATGTCTATTGGCCATCTGTATGTCCTCTTTGGGGAAGTGTCTATTCACATCCTTTGCCTTGAACTTTTAAATTGGATTTGTGAGTGTCTGTGTGTGTGTTTTATAAGTTCTTTATAAAATTTGGAAGTGAAACCTGCATCAGATGTAGCAGCGATTATGTTCTCCCATTCCATGGGTTGTCTTTTTATTTTGTTGATGGCTTTCTTTTTACTGTGCAAAAACCTTTTAGTTTGATGCAGTCCCATTTGTTTATTTTTTCTTTTGTTTTCCCTGCCTGAGGCAATGCTTCAGATAAAATATGGCTATGAGCAATGTCCAAGATTTTACTGCCTATGTTTTTTTCTAGAATTTTTATGGTTTTGGAGCTAACATTTAAGTCTTTAATCTATTTGAATTTATTCGTGTGTGTAGCATAGAAGGTGGTCTCTAGTTCCATTTTTCCACACATCTCTCCAATTTTCCCAACACTATTTACTGACTAAAGTATCTTTAGTCCATTGTATGTGCTTGCTTCCTCTGTCAATATTAATTGACTATAAAGGTGTGGGTTTATTTCTGGGCTGTTTCTGCCTTTTTGTAACAGGGTGCAGGCTAAGAGGCCTCACAGCCTCCCTACGGGAAGTCTGGCTGGGTGGGGATGGAAGACAGGGAGGAGGGCGCTGAGAGTTATTTTGCATATCAACAGTAAGCCAGCTTCATATCCATATGCAAAATAGCTATTTTGCATATCAATAGCAGGCTAGCTAGGGCGGTGGGTGTTTCTGGGAGGCAGCTACCCTGGTTACGGCACCAGCACAAGAGTTTGGAGATGGTTTGCTTTGTGCCACAGGGCCACGCCTACCCGGACTAAGGAGGGCAGCTAAGAAAGGCAGAAAATACTGGACTGCTAGCAGGTGTAGCTGGTTGTGGGAGGAGTCAGAAATGAGGTTATGGAGGAGGGTCCAGGCTGGAATTTAAACTAAAAGGCAGACTGCTATGTGGGATGAGGGACAAGGCAGGACTATGGGGGACAATGCGAGACCATGTGGGAAGAAAAGAGGTGAAAGGACTCTTGCCGGTGGGCCATGAGGAGGTGCCACATGGGTTTGGATTAAGAGCTGGAGATCATGGCGGCACAGCTGATGGTGCTGGGGAATGTGGGACACCTGCCCGGCCGAGTGGGGATTACTTGGAGGAACGGAGAGTCTAGTGGACCTATGGACTTCTATTTCTTTTCCTGGGGTAGGGTACCCCTGACTGGCCTGGTTGGGCAAGGGGAGACAGGACTGTGTGTGTGTGTTTGTGAGTGTTTTAAAGGAACTTTGGGATTTAATGGCAACATTCCTCCATTAATCTAAACCTGTAAACTTTTGAATAAACCGTTCCTTTCCTATTTACCAAACTCTGGCATCGAGGGCCACAGATCCTACCTGGTGGAGGGCAAGAGGGATCTGGAAGAGAAAGACCCTGTTGGGGTCGCAGTTTCCATAACAGTGTCTTGGCCCCCCAGTGGGTTCATTCTGTAACATTTTGACCCAGCAATCCCACATCTTGGAATTTACCCAAAGGAACCCAAAACACTAATTCAAAAGAGCCCAAGCACCCCTACATACACTGTAGCCTTATTTACAATTGCCAAGATACGGAAGCAGCCCAAGTGTTCATCAGTAAATGAGTGGATAAAACCTATTATGGGACATTTACACAATGCAATACTACTTGGCTGTAAAAAAGAAAATTTTACCCTTTGCAACAGTATAGATAGATCTGGAGAACATTATGTTCAGTGAAATAAGCCAGTCATAGAAAGGCAAATACCATGTGTTTTCATTTATATGTGGAATCTAATGAACAAACTGAACTAACAAGGAAAATGGGGACAGACTCATAGATGCAGAGCAGGATCACAGTTGAGGAGGGTAAGGTGTGGAGGGAGCCGGCAAAAAGCTGAAAGGACACTTGGACATGGATGACAGTGTGGTGACTACCACGGTGGGTGGGGGTGTAAGGGGACCAAATGGTAATGGAAAAAATGCGACAGAAAAATAAATGCTCTCTGATGAACTAGAAGCTGCTTTCTGGTAGAAGCCCAACTGCAATCTGTGTCCACATGTAGGAATTACAAAATATTTTGTTGTTTTTGGAAACTTACATACAATGCATGGGTGTCCAGTAATTTAATATAAGTGAATTTTACTTTGATTTTCTGTTTTTTTCATGGAGAAAATATAAATTAACCTCTGAAGAGAGCAGAAATAAATGTTCTGCTTCTTTTAAGCAGCAGGCTTATTTTGTCACTTCCATGAAATTCCTTTTTTGTTAAAAATAAAATTCTATTATTCATTTTTGAAAATAATGTGTTCCATCTGAAACAGGATTTACTTTTGTCTGTTAAAAGACACTGGCCACTTAAATCTCAGATACATCATCATATTTGTAAGATGCTGTGCCGTTTAGCTATTTTTATTTTTTTATACCATTATTTGTGATGGATGTTTCAGAGCTCGCCAATTCATTTCAACTGCAGATATATTTGCACATTTTATTTCTTATTTATATTCTATTTTTGCATAGAAATCTGTTCAAATACAATGCCAACGTAAATGTTTCTCCACTCAGGATACTTAGAATCTTTGCCTAAATGATTTATAAAAGAGGAAGTACTAAAATAAAGTATTTTTGCAAATCTGGAGCTGTTCTCTCTCTTAGATATACATATTTTTAGAGCTCAACAGATAAAAAAAGTAGTTTTTGCACAGTTTGTCTCATTTTACTTTCTTTTTATAGATCAGGACAACATTTTTTTTTTTTTTTCCTGTAAAGGGCCAAGTAGTGAATCCTATAAGCTCTCTCTCTGTAGGGTCTGTCACGATGACTCATTTATGCTGTTGTAAAAGAAATACAGCCAAAGACAATATGGTGTGTACCAATAAATCTTTATTTATAAAAACAGACTGATTGGGATTTTGCCCATGAGCTATAGTTTTCTAAACTCAGTAGATAGCTAATTTTCTCATTGGCAATGAACTTAGGAGGTATCTTATGTTAGAGGATAATATTATGCTTTAATAATTGCAGTATTTGTAGACTTCACATGTCTATAACTGTAATTCTTATTCTCAAGATACAGGCAGGATTGTGAGAGGGTTTTTGCAAAAATAAAAACATGCAGGCTGTGTATGCAACCTTAAAAATATAATAATATAGTTCATGTTCATCTATTTCTACCAGGCTAGAAATTTTCATGAAATTGAGTTCTGAAATGTCTGAAGAAACTATTATTTGGATATAAGGAATAGGGACATGAGAGAGTAGTTATAGGGAAATAGCTAAAATCACTACAAAGTTGAGAGCTCAGACTTCTACAGACATAGTCTTTTATAAAAAACCTCTTCAAACTATTATTCATGAGAAGCAGGCTGAAGTTAAAAGGCACAGAACAGAAAGGAACTGATTTTATATATACATATATATATGTGTATATATGTGTGTGCATATTATATGCATAATGTGTGTGTGTATAAATCAATTAATTAAACAGAAACGGCCAGACTAGGTATCTTAGTCTTATTTCTGACCTCAGAGTGAAGCAGGGTGCAGCCAAGAGGAGGGCCCCAAGAAGGGATTTGTAATGGGGTCCAGGACTCAGGGTGTCCAGGAAATATTAGAAAAATGTATGTAGGATGTCTTCACCCCCACAGGCCTGAGCCAAGGGGGATGGGACACATGGAACAGGGCCATTCAGAGCTGTTTTGGGTAGCAAGAGCTTTGCAGCTAACCCCTGGCACAGTCATTTAACATATCTATAACCTTTAACTGGTTTCATGGATGTGTTAAGTAGCTGTGGCCATGCTTTGAGCCAGGGGGATGGGACCAAATTCCACCCAGGATGGGACTGGGAAGTAACTCCCCCTGGTTACAGGGCCTGCGTGAGAGCGTGGAGATGATTGGCTCCATGCCATGGGGCCACACCTGCCCAGACTTACTATGGCAGCCCAGTAAAGCTGGAAGAATACAGGGATGCTGGCAGGTGTAGCTGACTGTACGAGGAGTCAGAAATGGGGCTGCAAAGGAAGATGGGCACTGGGATTTAAACCTAGGCCCGGCAGCCATAGGAAGAAGAGACCACGCGGCTCCAAAAGTAGTAGGGAGGACCACAAGGTTTTGGGGGAGAAAGAAGAGACCACGCGGCTCCATAGTAGTAGGGAGGACCACAAGGTTTTGGGGAAGAAGGAAAGAGTAGACCACGCGGCTCTGAAGTAAAGAGTAGACCCATGAGGTTCTGAAGCAAGTAGATAGATAGAGGTCCATGTGGTTCTGAAGTGGGGAAAAGGACCACTCGGTTCTGAGGGAAAGGAAGAGGACCACGAGGTTTTGGACTTCTTCTTTTTGCCACGCGGCTTAGGCAGCAGGAGAGACTTTGCAGCCATAGAGAAAGGGGAGAGAGGACTCTTGCTGCTGGGCCATGAGAAGGTGCCACATGGCTTTGGATTAACTGGAGATTGCAGCAGCCACACAGCTGATGGTGCCGGGAGCCTGAATCACGGACTTCTACATCTTTTCCTGAGACACGGTACCCCGGACTGGGCACAGGGAGAGGGAAGGACTGTGCATCTGTGGATATTCTAAAGGACTTTAGTATCTTATTGAAAACATTAAGCCATTACTCTAAGTCTGTGTAACTTTTAAATAAACAATTCCTTTCCTTTTCACCAGTCTCTGGCATTGAGAGACTTCTTTCCTCTGGCGGCGGGCATTGTGAACCTAGCAGGTGGGCGTGGGGGGAAGGAACCTCCAGAGACAGAAAGGCGGAATCCTTTCTGTAATAATTTATCGTGAACCACCCCCACCCCCTTGCTCTGTAACAAGAGGGAAAGCTTTCCTGTTGAGTATGATGTTAGCCGTGGGCTTATTATATATGGCCTTTATTATGTTATGACACATAATGCATAGAAAGTAATATTAATAATAAATGGAATGTTAATCAACCTTAAAAAAAATGAACCCAGTCACTGAAACAACACAGAAGGACCTGGTTGACATTATTCTAAGTGAAATAATCAGACAAAGAATAACAATACCATATAATCTCACTTATATGTTAACTAGACTAAATAAAAATAGATTAAATAAAAAACTAGATTAAATAAAACTAGGAAATACAAAGAATATCTGACATAATTCTGTTCTTGAAAAAAGTGAAAACAAACAGGAATATTAAAAAATAAAGGAATTGCTGTCTTGACTGAAAGAGGCCATTGAACTGTTATCTAAAAGGATAGAACTTAGTCAATGATAAACTGATTGTGAACAAAACAACATAACATATCTTGGTGAAGTTACAGAAATTCAAATACAATGAAAGAATCTTATAAAGGATTTAACTATGAAGAAAACTCAGCTACAAGACAAAAAATATATTTTGGCCACAGACTTCTACACAAGCAATGAAAATACCAAAAGATTAGTAAAACTATCTGCTACTTTAAGAAGTAGTTCTTAAAGTGAGGTCTGGGTTCCTTAGGAGGCTCAAAATTTTTCAGGTGGCTTATAAAAGTCAAAACTAATTTCACACAAAAAACTAAGATATAATTTGTTCTTTTATTTTCTAGAATGCATAATGGAGTTTTCTAGAAGCTATATGATGTGAGATTTTGCAAGAGATTGAAGAAGCAGATATGAGAGACTACTCATTTTCTATTAAGCTGAACATTCAAGAGATTTGCAAGAATGTCAAACAATGTGGTAGAAAAAGATAGGACTTCAATCTTAAATTTATTAAGATTTGTTTTGTGGTCTAACATATACTGTATCCTGGGTAATGCTTGATGTGCTCTAAGAGGGCTTTGTCTTTCTTTTTTTATTGTTGTTCAAGTACAGTTGTCACCATTTTGCCCCCACTCCTCTCCTCTTCCCTTCCCTCCCACCCTTAATCCTACCCCCTTTGGCTTATTTATTCTGAACACGTGCTGCTTTATAAATGAAAGATATTGCATGTAGATTCTTAGCACACTGCACAGTACATAGTAGACATTACGGTGGCTAGATCAGTTATAGATCGTAATGGGAAACCCGCGGGCTCCCTCACCCCAGTGCAAGCCGGAGAATGCTCTTTGCCTTCGCAGTTCTCTCAGTCATTTGCAATCTGACGTGGTGGCAAGGAAAACTCTTGCCAGCTTTTCACAGCTCCAAACTAAAAGATACGGGAAGAATAAGCAGTCTAATTCTGTCTAATCCTCTCTGTATTCTTCTAATGTTTTTTTTATATTATGTCTGGAGCTTAACTATTGAAATCAGAAGTCACAAATTCACTGCCACGAATGTACTCTTTGGTTTTACCTTAAAAAAATGCCTGTTAAGAAAATGATGGTCTCTTGTGTCTCAGGCGTGAATTGAAGAGGGCCAGAGGGATAACAGATGCACCTTCACAGCATCATTTCTCATCCTCCAAAGGCCACTTGCTCTCTTGACCCTTTCTTTAACCTAGGTGCCTACCATTCTTCTTCTGTATCAAACGTAAGTTCTATTTACTTTTAGAGTGGCCTTCACAGATATTTTCGGCAACTTGTCACTGCCGAAGAAAAAGTCTCTACACAGTTTAGTCACTGTGTCACTACACAGTGTATGACTGAGACACGCTGGCATTTGGTAGTTGATTTAAATACCTATTTGATTTGAACTTTTTAATTTATACAAGAACCATACAGTTCAACAAATGAAATTAAAACATGTTTTAGTATCACATGGATTTGACCACGTAAGATGAAAATAAGACCAGCAGAGGATTAATTATTAATTAATGGTGCTTTGGATGGCACATACCTCTCTTGGCCTGAAATGAAATCAGGGAATTTTCCCTGAGATATGATCAAGTGACTTTCTGAATAAGGATAAAAATGTTAGTTTTCTATCAGCTTCATTTTATAATTCTAGTAAAAGAGTATCGAGTTTTACTCATGATATTTTAAACCTATTTAATAGTCCCAATATCAAATTGTTTTACTAGGAATTAAAGTAGGACTCAGAGGAGTATAATTTCCAGGGACATATTTCCTGCCACTTTATAAATTATTCATTGTTTTGGCCACACTTTGTTGGCCTTTTTAATATACTGACTGTGTTATACCACGAGGCTCACAGTAGATTCTGTCTTCTCACCAATACCCTGTATTCATATTTACCATGCTGTAATTCAAGGAGCCCAAAGCATTTCAGGTCCTGGTGGTTCAAGTGACAGTGTGAAAATTGCAAGGACATTTTGGAAGGCAATTGATACTACTATAGTGGAGAATAGCAGTTGTAAATAGACAGTATTGCATGTCATTTTAAACTTATTATACACCAAGCCTACAAGGACTTTTCCATGTTTCCAAATACACAAAACCCGAAAAACTAAAGGACTCTCATTTACCTGTCTTTAAAATATTTTTGATAGTTTGATACAAAAACATACTTAGCAATTAAATCTAACACAGATGAAAGTGAGGCTTTTTATAATCTTTATTTATCCCACTAGGGAGATTACTCATGCTTTGCTATATGGTTAGAGAGTATTGATCTAGTCTTTGCTGAGTAGTACATAGAAAGAGGTATACATGCCATAATAAATTAAAAGTAGTGTAGGATAATATACATAAAGAATACTACACACAAGCATTAGTTTGCTAGGGCTGTCATAACAAAACACCATAGACAGACTGCATGGCTGAAACAACACAAGTTTACGTTCTCGCAGTGCTGGAGGCTGGAAGTCCAAAATGGAAGTGTTGGAAGGTTTTATTTCTTCTGAGGCCTCTCTCCTTGGCTTGCAGATGGCTGCCTTCTCACTGCGTCCTCACATGACCTTACTCTGTGCACATTTGCTCTAGTGCTTGTGGGACCTAATCGTCTCTGCTTATAATGGCATCAGTCAGATTTGATTAGGGCCCATCCTAATGGCCTCATTTTAACTAAATTACCTCTTTAAAGGCCTTATCTCCAGATAAATTCCACATTCTGAAGTACTAGTGGTTAGTGCTTCAACGTGTACATTTTGAGGGGGCACAATTCAACCCGTAACAATATGTACAGGTCGGCAAACTTTTGATAAACGCACGCTATGGCCAGCACCATGGAAGCCTCTCTGCACTCCCTTCCAGTCACTACCCCTGAATTAGCTAGGACAATATCTGCTGATTTTTATTTGCTCGGATTAGATATTTTCTCTTGTATTTTATATAAATGTAATTATATATGATATGCTCTTTTGTGTTTAGCTTCCTTCAGTTAACTTCATCTATAATGACTTGCGTTGTTGTAGATAATTCACACAAACTGTTATGTAATAATTCTGTCGATAAATCCGTTTGTTTATCTGTATTAGCACTAATGGGCATTTGGATAGTTTCCAGCTTTGAGCTATTACAAATAATACTGCTTCTACATGTCTTTTAATGAGCATTGCAAAGGAGAACTGTCAGTTATAAGGTATCCTTATGTTCAGCTTCAGTAAATCTGCTGTATTGTGTTTCAAAGTTGCCAAACAAATTCAAACTGCCATTTGAACAATGTCATGCATGCGATGTCTGTTTCACAGAGGAAGATACAGTAACTTAGAATCAGTATGGGCGATCAAATATGGTACAGGGGAAGCATTAGAGAAGAAATTGGAGCCTCCAGAGTATTTATTGATGATGTTAAGATGTCACGCATACATTAGATATGAATGCAAAGTCCTATTGTACAAATTTTAAGAAAGATAAAATGAACATGACTTTAACTACTTTCCTTAACTGACAAGAACAAAAGATATTAGTTTTAAATGATCAGAGGTCAGAAATGAAAGTAAGAACAGCATGATTCAAGAAGCCTTGATTAATTGCTATCATCAATAAATCAACAAACAAGTGTTGTTGAGGATGTGGAGAAAAGGGAACCCTCATTCACTGTTGGTAGGAATGCAGATTGGTGCAGCCACTGTAGAAAGTAGTATGGAGATACCTCAAAAAATTAAAAATGGAACTGCCTCTGGACCCACCAAGTCCATTTGTGGGAATATATCCAAAGAAACCCAAAACGCTAATTTGAAAGAATATATTCACCCTGTGTTCATTACAGCATTATTTATAATAGCTAAGATTTGTAAGCAGCCCAAGTGTCCAGCAGTAGATGAGTGGATAATAAAGCTGTGGTATATTTACACAATGAAATACTACTCGGCCATAAAAAAGGATATCTTTCCCTTAGCTATAGCATGAGTAGACACCCATAAGTGAAGTAAATCAGAGAAAGACAAATATCATATGATTCCACTTATACCTGGAATCTAAAGAACAAGATAAACTAACAGACAAAATTGAAGCAGACTCATAGAGACAGAGAACTGACAGCTGTTAGATGGGACAGATGGGGGGGGGCTGAGTGGAAAAGGTGAAGGGTTAAATAAAAAAAACCAAAAAAGCTCACAGACAGACATAGACAACAGTATGTACAGCATGGTGATCACCAGAAGGAAAGAAGAAGGGTGAGGGGAGGATAAAGAGGGCAAAAGGGTGATAAACGGTGATGGAAGGAGACTTGACTTTGGGTGGTGAACACTCAATACAATATATAGATGATGTGTTATAAAACTGTACACCTGAGACCTATATAATTTTATTAACCAGTATCACCCTGATAACTTTAAAAATAAGAAGCCTTTATTATACCATGTAACTGATTACTAAGGAAGGTTTTGATACTTCTTTACAGAAGCAAAATGATTAAAAATAAATTTAGTTAATTAATTTATTTGTAAGGTTGTGATAATCTCTCTGGAACTGAAATACCCTACTACCCTCTAATCTTTGAAGAGTGGGCATCACAATAAGTGCTTGTCACTTTCCCATTTGTTCTTGATCCATTCCCTCAGCTTCTCCCAAACTAAATTACATTGATGGGTACTGAATTCTTCAAATTTTCTTTCCAAGGATCATTTATCAACAGGATTCTAGTTGGGTTCAGCCAATAGAAACACAATAAGGAGTTTGAGTATCTGAGGAAGGGAGATAAGCAGTGCTTTTGGTTTGTCCTCCACTTTTCCGGCTCTCATCAGACGGCCTCCGCCATAGTTCCAGCTTCCATTGCTTGAAACTGACTCTGTCACACCACCTCCCTCTTTGATTTTTCCTAATCCCAAATGATGGAGGTCTCCTGCTGTTAATATTTTTGATTACCTCACAATCCCTTGTTTGACTTTACAGTGTTTCCACCTCTTTGTGATTAATTCACTCTATGGAACTACCTAGGATGAGCTTTTGTTAATTAAACCCTCAGTAATGCATTATTAGTATCTAACAGAAGTGGTTCCACAAAAGTAACTTGAACATGGGATTTGGGATCAGATTATCCCCTTCTTGGAGCTTGATGATTTAACAGCATTTTCTGCTAAAAGAAAACGTGATGCCAGTAATCTACGGTGTTCATCAGGATAACTTTAGGGGAAAGCTTGGAGATGTCAATTATTTGCTGGCTGCTTCTAACAATTGTGCAGAGCTTTGAAAAACACAAAGATAGGCTGAGATTTTTAAACTTTAAACTCTAGAAATCAGAAAGAGGAGTTTTTTTTATGGCCTTAAATACGTTTTGTTTTGTTTTGTTTTGTTTTGTTTTGTTTTAGCTATAAGGCAGGCATGGCTAAGAGTCTGACCTTAAATCTAATTGGGATGACTGTAGAATTAGAACATAACTCAAATGCACAACATAACCATGTTTTTTAATTTGTTTGTTTGTTTTGTTTTTTAACGTTAGGATCTGGGCATTGCATTGGAAGGAATGGAGCACTAAGATTGAGAAAAAAATTTCTGTGAATACAAATGAATCTGAAAAGTTGAACCTTTATATTCTGCTCAGTCTTGCTCAGCACTAGCAGTACCCTTCCTCCACTGTCTGAGGAAACCAGCCTTCCCTTTCTCAAAACTGGAATCAGTTCACCTGAGACATTTGTTTGAAAGAAAGTAACTATCATAGCTCAATTTTATCACCCTTTATTGCTTCAAGATTGGCAATTAGCAAAATGTTGGAAGAAATGTTGATGAATGAATGAGTCTTACAACTTTACTTAGATTAGACATCAAAATATATTCATTTGGCTCAGATCTGTGTAACTGATAAATGAAAATCATAACAAGGATAATCATGGGCTTATAGAATGTAAGCTTAAGACATACTGTTAATCCAAGAATAGCATTTTAAAAGGTAATCAGTACCTGTTTTTAAAAAAGCTAAAACATGTATTTTACTTGATATTTTGTAAAAAATTAGAATGCATTTTTAAAGAAAATGGTGTTTTCTTCCTGAAAGTTGAAGTTATTATAAATATAGTCATATTTAATATTAACCTTAATTATAATTTATAACAAGGAGATTAGGAAACAGAAAGTTTAAAAATCTTACAATCACACACATAATCAATAAACTTAGAGGCCTCTTTTTCTGTAATGTTCTATTTTTTAGATTCTAGGAGGTTCTACTTCTGTATGTCCCTATGATGATGAAAATGCACGTGATACCTGTATCAATCCTGTTGCAACAGGATCTGATTACTCCTCTAAGGTTCATGAGGGTAGGAGCTGTGTAGGTGTTTGTCCAGCATATTCTCTTACATAAAGTTGGCTCTTGCTGTCATTAACTTCTGCCGCCTTTTATATCCAGTTCCGCTCCATCACAGCACAGAGTAGGAGTAAGATTCCATCCCTCTTGAAATTAGGCATGGCTATGGGGTTTGCTTGGGTGATGCAAAGTCAACAGGCGCACCTCGCAGTGCCACCCTGGGAAAAAGACTTCAAGGGGCAATGAATGATTTGCCATATTTATCCTGTCACAGTAAACAGTGGTCCTGTAGATGGTTTCTAAATGTGGACAAAATGAAGCATAGGTATCTGCTGAATATAGAGCATGGTTTTAAGCCCCTGAGATTGTGGTTTTGTCTGTTACCTGGGCTTATTGAATTTTTTACAATCTGATTTCTGATGGAGATTTAAGAAATTAATCATCTCTTACCTAGTATAGTAGTTTTCATTCCTGTTTTAATCATGGCATCTTTTCTTAAATAATAACACTTGAAAATGGGCTATTCTGCCCAGCAAAGCTATCATTTAAAATTGAAGGGCAGATAAAGAGCTTCCCCCACACCCCCAGACAAGAAAAGGCTAAAGGAGTGCATCATCACTATACCAGCATTATATGAAATGTTAAAGGGTCTTCTTTAAGAAGAAGAAAATCAAAAACAGTAGAATAAAATAACAATACATACATATCTATTAACAAATTGAATCTAAAGACCAAAATAAACAAGCAGAACAGAAACAGAATCATAGATACAGAGAACATTTTGGTGGGTGCCAGGCAGCAATAAGGTTGGGGTTTGGCCAAAAAGATGAAGGGATTAAGAAGTACAAATTGGTAGTTACAGAACAGTCATGGGATGTAAAGTACAGTATAGGGGAGAGTAGCCAAAGAAGGTATATGCAGGACCCATGGGCGTGGACAATGGTGGGGGATATTCTAGTAAAGGGGCTAAAAGGGCTTGGTTCTTAGGGCCCACTGTCCTGTCCACCTCCATGAGCTGGAGTGTCCAGGGGCCTCTCTGTGGCTCTACCAAGACTTGGTTGAGCACACGAAAAGATTGAGTTGGAAATCAGGAGACTTTGGTTTAGTCATAACTGATAATTAATGATATATATACATTTTCTCTTCTTAATCTTTTAAAAATATTCTAAACTTCTACTTTCTCACACAAAGGATATACATGCTGCAGGAATCATTCCTAACTTTTACCTCATATTGGTTGTATAGTAATATTTAGAATAATGTGGGGAAATACATGATTTGGCATTATGTCTGTGTGGGGGTGTGTATGCATTTAAAGTGCTATAGGACAGTACAATGTCTAATGTAATAGTATCTTTATGGCTTCTGACCAAATGGATTTTCTGATCATAAACCACTATAAGAATATAAAGTGTTATTATTTTAATTAGGATAATGCATTTAGAGAGAATGAATTTTAGCCCTTTTTTTTCAAGGTGATGGTCTCTTGAGCATTTAGTTCCAGCCCAGAAAAAGAAAGTGAATGATTTGGCCTTTTTCTCCCTTAATGAGCACAAGAAGATTAAAAACCCTGGGCTGCATCAGGAAGGGCAGAAAACTAACACAAAACATAAGCTTATTCTACTGTGAAATTATCGTGAGGCCCCATTCGTAGTACTTTGTGGTGTGATTGCTACTGACATTAAAGATACAGTTGGAAAAAGCTCAGGAAGATGTCATTTAAATGGCCCAAATGATGGAATATGCCCATGAAAAACCAGAAAGTTAGGATTTTTCAATCTGAGAAAAATGAATGTGCAGAGAATGATAATTAAAATGAATAAATTGGTCTTTGAGACTGATTCCAGCTCAAGGCGGTCTTGAAAAAAAAAGAATAAATAAAAGTTGTAGCTACCTTTATCAAATACTAACAGTTCATCAGCTTCTGTTCTGAGGACTTTATGCACTCCTGTTTATTTATCCTTAAAGTAATTCTACACAGCAGACCCTGTAATTTTTCCCACCTTGAAGATAAGGAAAATGAAGGTGACTCTGGGTAACTTATATACCACCGTGTCGGAACACTGGGCTGGCATATGCAATATAGGGAATAGATCCCCTGGAATTGTTTTCAAGTTGCAATATATATAAAAATTTCCTAGATTGTTGGTTGAAAATGTGCATTCCTGGCCCAGGAATTAAGTGTGTCTGGGGTAAAGCCAGAAATATGCATTTTAAAAACACCACAAGTATTAATGTAAAGTGTATCTATGACCCACACTTGGAGAAATACAAGATTGGTGAATATTTTCTGGAAATCCATTCAATAGATGACCTTGGTCAAATTATTTAGCCCTTTAAAACCTCACTTTCCTCATCTACAAAAGATATGTAATAATAGAAATATTAATATCATTAACTTTAAAAAGGGTTAAGCAAATTACCCATTAAAATTGTTGATCATGGAGTAATTAGTACACGTTAGTGTTCATTTTTAAGCAAAGTTAGCTGTGCCTATAGAACAGCCATGGGTATTCTACTGAGTAATGTCGCTGCTGCTCTTACGTATATACATTTGAAGTAATATTTTATCTTTTCCATACAAATATTTTTAAATTATTATGTGCCCCCATTCTCTATTTGAACACATTTCTGTTTCTGTTTTGTTTTTATGTGCGTTTAATTTATCTTTTTTTGTCCTATGTAAAACATTCTTTGACTATTCCTTCCAATCCACAATAATCTCTAGCTAGATACTAATTATGGAATCGCTGCTACTTGCCGGGCACTATGTTAGTCATTGCCCAGGCCATAAGCCCATAAGGTACATGTTACTACTGAATCATTGTAGGAAATTCAAACAATGTGCTTACAGGAGAAGTAGGAAATAGAAGCCAGAAACATAATGAAGTTCTATCTATGAAGCTCAAGGTCAGTTCACTGTGATATGTCTTTTTACTCTACCCTCTCTACAACTCATTGGGATTTACAATTTTCTCAGGATATTGCTCAGCAACTTTTATATGTGTTTATCAATGTTAAAATTGTTCTATTTCATGAATAACTACAAAGTATCCATAATTCACATACTTTATTTTTAATCGTTAGAACTACTCATATATGTTTAGATGTGTTTATTCCTCAAGGCCCCAAAGTTAAAAAATTAGTATTTGAAGGATATATGAAGGATATATGAAGGATACCTGGTGTCAAACTCCATTTGATCATTCGATCATTCGATCATTTATTTGAGTGCTTACTAGTAACCAGGTTTTACAAATAGCTTGGAATACACTCATGGACAGAGCAGTGAAGCCCTGCCTCTATAAGCTAACATTAGTTTGAAATGTGGTCCCTCATTTCTTTGACTTCATTGTGAGCACCTTGAGGGCAGCATTCAAGTGAGAGACCAACACAGCTGGTTGCAAGGTCTTCCAAAGACAGCTGCCTAAAGCATACTGATTGAGTAATCCTGTAGTTGATTACTTGAAAGGACAGTAACACACTATAAGGGCAAATAGTAATTACTGTTGTTCTATCCCAGGGCTTTAAAATAATCTCTTCTTCCAGACACCAATGCAAGACAAAATGAGTACCATAGCCCTTCTATAATAGCTTTTTAATACTACTAAGGCAAGTACTTATGCCACTGCACTATACTTGGTTGTTTATAGAGTCATTATTTTTAATCTGTAATTCTTTAAAAGCTTGGTTCAATTTTTTAAAAAAAAAATATATATACATAGTAATCTACAGGGTGGGACAAAAGTAGGTATGCAATTCTGAGTACAAGAAACAGAGTTCATTCTTGTCTAATTATTTATTCTATTATTTTCTAAATGAACAACTGTAAACCTACTTTTGCTCCACCCTGTATATCTGGGAAATAATAGGAAGTAAATAAATTTCCATTGAAATAAGAGAGAAAAAAAATCTTACCTAGTAATTTTATCAATATATGACATTCCCAAAAGGAAGAGGTATATGAAATTATAAATATGAATAAGTATAAATTGAACTCATACAACTAGAATAACAACCCTTTCCAAGACCTGAATAATCAGAAGGCTTGAGATTAAATTTTAACTCTAACACTTACACTCTATTTGATCTAAAATCTAAAGTCCCTAAGCTTGAATTGTATTATCTATAAACCTCACTTGAGTTTAGTTACAGATCATTTCAAAAGTAAAATGAGACAATATGTATAATTATAGATACATCATTCTATGTGAAAGTAACAAGATATAATAATAACTTTTCTTGGATTATTAATCTATTCATATAAAAGTCATATAATGTAGTGATTTAGGAACTAAGCTTTCAAACCCAAAGAAAGAAATGCAACTTTTGTTCTAGCAATTTTATAAAAGTGTGATCTTATACATATTTCTTAATATCTTAAAGTTTCAGTTTTCTCAAATGGAAAAAGAAAATTTTATTAATTGACCTCATCACCACCTAATGATGTTATGAGAGTTGAAAGAGGAAATATATATATATATATATATATATATATATATATATAAGTTATTAGTATAGTGCTTTAAATTTAGGAAGCCATAAAAAGTTTAAAATCTTATTGATTTTTATAAAAGTTTACAATTAACCATTACTTAACATCTTCAGACATCATGCTAAAGTAACAAGAAAAAGACTAAAAAATTTCCCTCACATAGCCTCTATTTCCTCTAACTTTACTATTGTGTGAATGTCAATGACTTACTATAAGGCCTTCCATTTCTAGTCTATGGGTTGGGGTTTTAGGTAGCTGTTCCTCCACGGGAACTGGATTTGTCTTTTCCATTCAGTTTAAATAATATCAGACTCTTAAAATATAGGTATACACACTAACCAAACAAGTGTTAATTGAATAATTTTGTCTTATATCATGAAAATTACAGAAAACAAAGATAAATATTGCTTTGGCATTTATACATATTTAGTAATTTGAGCAAAGCTGAGATCAAGGCATTGGATCCAGTGCTTTTCTCACTTCTAAATATGCCAGGCTGTGAAAAATCTGCATTTGGTTTCCCTTATTCATCTTGAATGTATTTCATGTATTTTTAAAGATTTTTTTTATGATCTATTTTCTCACCAACCTCCACATGCCTGATGGAAGATGTAAAAAAGCTATTCCATATGCTCTGTATAAAATATGTTAAATGGAGAAAATTGGGCATGAAACTGACTACTTAGAAAAAAATGAGTGGAACAATTGCATGATATTCCCATCTGAAGAGGGAAATTATATTTAATTGGTCCTTTCAAGTTTAAAGTTCCAGAGTAAAATTAAGGTGATAAAAATTTAGTGAACAATAAAGTAATTGGTATGTTATCATTGGTTTATTATGATTAGCACGTGTTATGGAGGTGTACTTTCTAAGGTAATTTATAACACAGCTATGACAGATTAAGAATAATGTAATAAACAGGAGCGTGATTTTATCTAACTCATTGGTTTATAATTGATGCAAAAATAGCTATCATAAGACATTTAGAGCAGTTTAAAATGAAAGGAACATATTCAGTAAGTTTTAATAAGTAGATATTAATTAGGCAAAGAATAAGCCTACAAAGTAGCTGGTCTAGGAGACGCCAGAGATGTAGGAGGAAAACATATCATTCCACCAATGTAGGTGACAAAGAATTCAAAATGAGAGAGAACATTCATTAAGTCATATGCTGATAAAAATAAAATGAGCTGAAGCCTGAAATGTGCATTTTATTTATTATAGAGAAACTTTTGTATTTATGTTTATTTCCAACTTAACCTATTCATGTATTTTTGCCATTATTTTAATGCAAAAGTGTTTGGCTGGATAATTGACAAATTCTATCAACTTTTCAGCTTCTAAGCATTAAAAAATTGAATTCAATATACAAATTGTAATGAACAATTAAGGATGCAGGTCTTTAAGGATTAATAATTTCAAAACAATTACTTTATGTAGAACAAGATTGATCTTGAAAAATATTTTCAAATTCATAGTTTTAATATATTACCTCTTGGAAACTAAGAACAGATATTAAGTACATCAAGAAAAATTATTTAAATAAATTTAATTAAAATAATTTGTAAAGGATACAAATTACACTGAAGAATCAATTTTCTGTTTGAAGTTTGTCAGTATAATGTCATCTAAATTACCTTCATCTTATCTTCTGGACCTTACGTACAATTTAAATGCAATGTTTTTGCTGTGAAAGTATATCAAATGGGTTGAGGAAGAAAAATAAAGTTACCTTTGTTTCATAGATATGTAGCCGGAGTCTATGGAAGTCGAGTTTCAACCAAAGTAGAAACTTATGACTTGTCCAACTAAGAATTGTCTCAATATGGAAAAAAAAATGTATTTCACAGAAAGTTTTTTTTTTAAAGATGTTATGGAATCAAATAGTGAACTTTCAGTTTGTAGGATGATATCTAATTCACTGAGCCACAGCAGCCACAGCTTCAAAGAAAGCTTTTATGTGGATTTCTAACTGTGAACACTCACGTATGTACACACACATATACATTTCAGTGCTTTTGTATGTGGATCAGGTGATTGTGTAAAATAATTGTGATGCTTTTGTAAATAAAAATTAAAACTAAAATCTTTCTTTGTGTTGGGGTTTTAAAAATCAAATAAATAACACCTCTTTCTTCCTCTCTTGAGGTTAGAATTAATTGAAATATAAAGGCCTACGAGACAAAGATTTGAGATGAAAATAACAGCATTATGATGATAAGCTGTTTAGACAATGCGTTTTAAATCTGTAGCACAGAGGGCTTGCTAATACTTCGACTACAATTAAACATAGCTGAATAGACCTAAACAATTCAAAGTCTCCGACTGGAAGCTTCGGACTGAAGGCTCTGAAATGTGTGATTTGGAGTGCTGGGCCCAAAACAGAGAGGAAACATGGACATGAATTAAATACAAATAATTCCTTCTACAAAATTTAGCAAATAATTCAGTCCTTTGACCATGGAGATGAGAATGTGAGCAGTGAGTGCAAAAGCCAAGTATCACCCTCAGCCAAAAGGTCCATTCACTTGGACACTGACGCAGAAGAGAAAAATGTTTCTCCACTCATTAATATGCATTGGTGACATGTACTTAAATTAATTTTAAATTTTTCATTTTAGAGATAAAAAAGAATTTAGACTATAACAAGACTAATGATAAAGGCTTTTATTTATTTTTTATATATATATCTCACCCTGTTATTTTGATGATATTTTTTGCTGACTTCAATGTTAATGTTGATCTAATATGTCCCATAAATTGTATCCCAATCAAAAGTATTAAACATCTAGTAAATTTACATGAAATAAAGACATTACTGTTGGCCAAACTGTCTTAACTGGATTTTACTTTTCACTACAACATGTTCTATAAAGAGAATCTACTGACAGTTCTTGACTCTTTTTTACACCTTGGCCTCTCCTTTCACTTGTCTATGGGATTTAAACTATCTCAAAACATATACCAGGGGCACTGTATCGATGTTCTGTGGAATATCTATGGGCTAGTTTTAGTCCAATCTGAAATTATAACATTTTAACGTAAAAAGTGATCAGAATTTCTAACTCATTATGACAGATGGAATTCAAATATTAGCAATCAGGGGGAAGAAGAGAATAGAAACATGTGAGAAGCAGAGATGCTAGTAGAAAACTCAAAACAGGCCCAGCAATCTAACAGTCAAGTCAGAGAGGATTCTGGCTTCCTTGCCACATTTCTCTTAGAGATGTCTCCTCATCCTCCCAGTAGTCACTGACAGGTCCTGTTTGCAATCTCACTCATCGCCCATCCTCCCTCCCTCGCTCCCTCCCTTATTTCTTTCCTCACCCAAGGAGAGGTTTATTGATTTGAGAGAGAGAGGAAGGGAGGGGGTGAGGGGGAAAGAGAGACAGAGAGAGAAACATTGATATGACAGAGAAACATCAATCGGTTGCCTCCCCTATGCTCCTCGACTGGGGATCAACCCCCCGGCCTAGGTGTATGCCCTAACTGGGGATCCAGCCTGCAAAATTTTAGTGTATAGGATGACACTCAAACCAACTGAGCAGCCAACCAGGGCTATTTTCCCCTTTACGGTAACAGAAAAATGACATGGACACAGTACACATCTGTTTTTCCATTGAACCCTCTCAATGTAATAGGCACAAAAACCGACCTCAAAGGCAGTGATGTTATAAAACAGCCCGGCTGACCTTAATTTTCTCATCCATGAATATGTTGGTAGGTTGTGGAGGCTCACAGAACAGGGCGTATAGTTCATAAGAAAAGGAAATGTGTCTTATTTACTACTACATACCCAATTTCTGGACACATAGTAGATAGTAAAGTATTTGTGAGATAGAGAGAAAATAAGACACTAGTATACAATTGGGATAAAATATAGAAGAAGGTAGAATTAGAAGACAGAGCTTAATTATGGTAATTAGAGAAAAAATACCTGGCATTCATTCATTCATTCATTCATTCATTGTTATTTGAATGTCTAACTTGATCTTGGTGTGTAGACAATAATCAGAGCTTGTTCTCCTGGAAACATGGCTACATCAAAACTCACTAATTTTTGGCCATCAATTTTATTAAATCTTTGCCTGGAAAATGAGCTGATTATAGGTCAGAAGAGATGTAAATTAGTCTTCAAAAATAGACCAATATGCAGGAAATTTTAGATGGTGCATTTCTCCCAGGTTTCCCCACTGATGTACTCAGTCCCTTCTCTTTCTGCTGTTTGGTTACATGGAAGACTAGAAGTCGTTTTCTTGACTACAGTTGTCTCAGGCCTTTATTACAGGAACCTGTGCCTCTATCTGCTTATTCTGTCTAGACGTTAGGTGACCAGGACTGCAAGTCTTTTAATTAAAAAAAAGTGTACTGGAAAATCTCCTACCTTTTTCAAAACTCTTTCCAGGAGATAGATTTATTCAAGCTCACACCCTGAGTGAAGAAATAGAATACAGTATCATATCAAGAGCCATTGGCTCAGTTCATCTAAAGTTAATTTGCTAATTTTCCGCATGGTAGGAAACCCATAATCTTCTTAAATTTTAGCAAGATGTCTGCTACTGCAAGATACAATGAATAGGCACCGTATACGAGCCTGCTCAGCTTTCTGCCATCGAACATTTAAGGGTTTGTTCACTGCCAAATACAATGCTAGGTATTGAGGAAACGACTGCGAACTTAACTGATATTAACCCTCTCCACAGAACTCCTCTGGTGGAAGAGATAAATTCAAAACTTTTAAGCGATAAATATACAAATTCAAAATTCTAGCACACTCTATAAAAGGAAAAAAGGAAGCTAAAATAGAAGAGAATTTAGACCACTAAACATCTACTTTAAATAGAGATAAAATTTAATCTGAGAAGTGGAAGAAGAATAAAGTTGCTGGCAGAGAGCAGAGGTGGAAAAAAAGCATTTTAATGTGTAGTCATGGGAAAGTACTGCGTCCTATAAAGAGCCAAGAATCGCACATGGAGAACTTTTTGATAGATCTCTGACTCAAAGAGCCAAGCAGGTTTTTCATACTGCGCGCTGTTTACACTGAGAGTTGTTAGATGTCTGACATTTCCCATCTGACTAATAGGCTCAAGCCTATTCCCACAAAGCTTTGTTTCCAGTCAGCTGTCAACCTAACCACCAATAGTGTCAAACAATCATTGCTAAGGAATTGGTCAGCAATGACCTACTATTCCAGGATAGTCCTGCTTTAAAAGTGGGCATGAGAAGACCATAAATGCATTAAGATGCAAAGGATCACCTGACAGCAGAGTGAGGTGGGTAGGTCACGCCCACCCGCTGTAACAGAAGCTTAGTTATGTAGATCATCTCCCATCAATGTCCACACAGAACTGAGACTTCTACACTGAGGGAAGTAGGGAACCGCTGATTTTATATTTAATTTGCATTTCAAAAATGTGTTCGGTCCTCATTTGAGTAAGTTAAACATGCTCACACAACACGCAAACACAGCGACCCATGTTTTGCTGTGACCAGGTCACATTCTAAAATCGTTTCTTTTACCCTGTAGTCAACTCAAGCAATTTTTACTTTTACTAGAGCCATTAAATTTGAGAAAAAGGTTTTTTCCCCCCGTAAGATAACTATTCTGTTTCCATGGAAAAAACCAGTTCTAAGCCTAGGCTGTTCTGTGGCTATTAGCTTGAGGAGAGTTAAAGTTTGCAGAGGTCTGTCAATTCTTGCTGCTGCCATAGTATCAAACAATGTACATTAACACTCCGCAAAGCTTGACACACTGCCCCCTAATCGCTTGATTTGTAACAACGTAACATGGCTTATGGTTCAATGAGTAAATGAGGATTTTTAAGGTATGTGTATACTCAGTAGCATTTTGATTCAATAAAATGTTTTAAAACTATTTTTTTCCAACATCTGGGGTTTGGCAAAACATAAAATGCCTTTTGGCCAGGCACTCTTTCTCCCAATTTTAAACCCAGTGTGTTTCAAGGGAAATTTAATTCATATGTTTCCAGTATATTTACACTTAGTTTATTTAAATGGTGTTTTTAAGAGCTCAGTGAGGTCCAAGAAGTCAATTACCAGTTTATAAAGTGTTTTAAATTTTCTTTACATTGAACCAGGTGAGCAAATTTTGTTTAAAATAATAAAAAAAATTCACTAATTTACTTAACATGTAAAATCCTATAACACTCATATTCAAACTGTGTAAAAGTTACATGTTCCCAAATAGGTCTCCACAACATAGCATTAGCTGCCACCCAAGCATCCCGTGTAGGTCTGAGCTAGAACAGAGTCAAAGGAGCGGGTTAAGATCAATCTGGGGTGGGAAACATCTGGCCTGAGGCTTGACGACTAAGCTAGCTACACAGAGGAAACTCCTCAGACTCTTCTGGAAGTAGCTGGCTATACCAACCATCTCTTCGCCTCCTCATTTAATAACTGTGACTTAAGACAAACCACTTTATTTCTACCCCCACCCCAGCCCTCTCATTTTCTTTTAGCCTAAAATAAGTTGATAATATAGAACTCATTTCAAAAGGTTAGAGTGAAAAATAAGTTAAAGAATAAAGACAATGTTACACGCCTCTCTGAAATGGGTCTGCCTGCAGTGAGTGCTCAATGATAAACATGATAGTCATGTGCATTTGATTTGAGATAATACAAGAATTATTTTAGCGAAACTGCCTTTAGTTAGATGCCCATCAGTTGAAGAGCATTTAAAAATATTTAAGTACCATCACTTTTTTCTCCATTTATAGAACAAAATACTATGCAGCCATAAAAAAGAAGGAAATCTTACCTTTTGTGACAGCATGGATGGGTCTGGAGATTATTATCCTAAGTGAAATAAGCCAGTCAGTGAAATACAAATACCATATGACCTCAGTTATATGTGGAATCTAGTGAACAAAATAAACTGATGAACAAAATAGAAACAGAGGCATGGATACATGGAACAGACTGACAGCTGTCAGAAGGGTGGGGGAGGGGAGACTGAATGAAAGAGAAGAAATTAGCCAGGAGCATATATATGTAACCCATAGACTCAGACAACAGTGTGGTGATGGCCAGAGGGAATGAGGGGCAGGGGCTGGATGGAGGTGGGTAAAGAGGAGGGGAATGGGGACATTTGTAATAGAGTCAACAGTAAAAATAAGTTAAAAAATTATTTAAGTAATTCTAGCTTACATAGAAAAAGGAAAATGAGCTAGAAAATGAACTAGAATCAAAGCAAAAATAAGAGTCTCTAGCTTAGTCTATAGTGTTGGTTAGTGACAGGAATACTAAACTGGGAAAGAGCGCGAGTTCCCAGTATCGGCGCTGCTGTTAGCTGCGTGGAGTGTAGGTGAGTTACATAACAGTGCTGGCTTCCGGCATCAGCTACAAAATGACTAGATGACCTCAGCTTCCTCTCAACCTTCAAACAGAATGGTTCTATTTACCTAGGCATTAAAATAAGCTCAAAATCTGTCGAAAAGTAACTAAGAATGATTAGATTTTCTAAATATATTGGGTCAGAGACCCCAAAACTTGTTTAAATTTTAGAAAGATGTCTGAGGTTGCATAATATAATTAGTATACACCATCAATAAGCCTACTCATTTCTCTGCTTTCAAATGTTTACTCATTCATTCTAAAATACTATTCAATGCCAAGCACTGGGGACAAAACTGTGAACTTGAATAACACTATTCCTCATCACTTTCTAAAAAGTACTAGGATAAAAGGTTAAAAAGCAGTGCATCTAATTCCTATATGCAAGTATGCTTTATATTTATATTTTCAAAAATTGGAAATGGTGGAAGATTAAAATATAATTCCAAATATCTGACATGGAGCAACTTAAAAGAATCTGTATCATATCAATCCACTTTCCTTTTTCTAATTTTTAATCCAGAAAATCTGTAAAAGTAAGGAGTCAATATATTTTTGTTGTCCATAGGGTACAAGCATTTTCAAATTATGCTGTTTTTCTCTTTTTACTACGGTTTGTCACATTACCATTTTTCAACACTTCCCTCAGATAGTTTTGTTACTTTGCAACTGGAGAAATAGAGCATTTTCTAAGTTAGTCTAATACCAAGCAGAAAGTTCTGGCCACAGTCAAAACAGGAGCCCTGAATCCTCATTAGTGTATCAAACACTGTCCACAATCCATGCCACAGTTAATCATTATTCAAATTAAGAATGAATTAGAAATGCAAGTAAAGAAAACCTGACATGAAGAGAGAAAGCAAATTGTCAAGGATTCAAGAACAGTAAGTGCAGGGTTAAATTGACACTAAATCAACTCTCTCTTAATCCAGAAATGTTTTCATTTCCATCTCTAATGTCTATCTTTTAGGGACTTTCTTTTTCTCATACTATTGCCAAGATAAATTCAGAAGGAGCATACATTCTCAGCCTGATTGAGCCAGGCATGTAATTATTTTTAGATTTTTAGATTGAGGCACAAATGTCATTGTTCTCTTCACAAACACCTTCCACTATTCCCCTCCTTGAACTTTCTCCTCAGGTTAATAAAACAATCATAATCTAATGCATACAGTATGGCTTTTGACACTGTATCACTTCTGTTAAAATAAATTATCTCATTGTTGCCACCATAATCTCTGTTCATACTTCAATGTATCAGTTGCATAACTTTTGTCTCTCCTTTTTTCTAGATATTAAGGCACATAAAAATGTCAGAAACTAATATGCTTTCCAGATGCTAACATTCTTGTTGAATGGAGAATATTAGCATATATGATGTGCTGAAAAGCGGGCTTCTGACCATATATACAATCAGAAATTGAAGCCGAGAGAGAATCTTCTGGATATGAGGAACCCTCAATACTTTGAAAGTCCTCAATGGATACGACACACAAACAAACCCACAAATCTCTTGTGCTTAATGCCGTATCTCGTTTTTGCTTGGATGTGCTGCATCCTTCTCTGGTCTCACTCACGTCTGTTGCCTGAGATGCTTGCTAAAGAAGCTTCATCACCCTCAGGGTCCGTCAGAAAAATTCTGACATAGAGGCTATAGTTTTGGGGATCAATGGTCCCCAAATGTTTATTATTCTATGTGCCAAAATAGTACTGGTTTGCATGCAGAATTACAGTGGAAAAGGTTTCTTCTGTGTCTCTGTCACCATGGGCCACAAACTTCTCTGGATCCAAAAACTAACAAAAACTATGGAATGTCCTATTTGCCCTGCTTCTAAACATACCTAATGCTCACTTCCCCTGTTTCAAAAAACCCCCCACAAAAAAACAAAAACCAAAAACCCGTATAAGGAACCTGGGGGTGGATAAATACTTCATTACACAAATTGTGTACTTCTCTTCCTCTTATTCATACCAATCCTTCCCTTGACAACACCTCTACTCTTTTAAAATTCAAATTAAAAAAACCCCACAGATATGAATGGGCTGGGAAAACAAGGGACGGCGGGGAGGAAGCAGTTATTGACGTGGTCAGAAATCATCTAAAAGTCCTGAAACACTTCTTTTACAGAACTGAAGACCGAGATTTAAATCATTGAGCGACTTCCTGGAAGTCCTAAGTCAGCTAAGGGGTAAAACAACACTTAAAACCAAGTCCCGTTCTGATTACTACTGCCTCCGCACTTAAATTAGAAAGAATTGCTACAGAACAATTTAAAAAATTAATGCTAATTCAGTTATGCTTGGTACAGTTATTTGGGATTCAAATCAACATTTTGAAGGAGATGTAATGTATAGGAAGCATCATAAAAAACAGAACTATAAATTGGTCATATTCAATATTGTGTTACATTGATAGTTCATTATTTTGAATTCATTAACTTTTTCATTTATGTGTATTCTGTTATTTTAGAACCATTTTTGTTTTCAGAAAACCAATTTACATCAACTTCCATTTACACGCATATGTAGAAAATTTAAATATTTCTAAAATAAATCAATTTGGGATGTTTTCTGCCTCTGAGCCTTAGTTTCATTAGCTATAAAGAGATTGTTTTACATGGTCTCTTGTAATGTTGACCTATGAATTCTTCTTTACCTTTAATACCCAGTGATACTCTAAAATCTATATTTAAATAAAGTATACAAATACATTTCACATATAACAGTACATAATGAGATGTTGCTGATTTCTTGTAAATTTCTTACCAAGCACATTTTGAAACAAAACCAACATCTATTACCAGAAAAATAAGGATAAAATATTTTAGAAGATACATATGCTCTTAAGTTTTTTAGAACATTTTAATCCTAATGTAGAAATATTTCTATTGTTTACAACTATACAATTTTAGAATTTTGCCAACAAATTTGAGCTTTTAAATTTAATTAGATAAAAGTGAACTTGCATTAATTTCTTTATCATTATAATCAACAGAATTGAATTGAATGGAGCAATATAATCCAGATTTTTATTACCAAATACTCTACTAATGCTACAAAAGAAATGTCTTTTGATAGATCAGTTTATTTTTTTTAAGATATTAGGGAAATATCAACTTTAGCTGTACTATAAAACATCTTTAAAATAAAAAAAATCATACAACCACATAGACCTTTTCGATGGGCGAGGTTTAAAGCTTTGCTTCTAGCGTTGTATTTCTTTTAAGCCTCGTGTTACTGCAGAACAAGTCACATGCCGTATTGAAAGCAGAACAAAGAACAACTTAACTTCATGATGGCTTATTACTGGGTTTTTATATTTAGGAATTTTAAATCTACCCACACTGAGGTTTCCTACTTTTAAAAAAAACATTATCAGGGATTATTCTTACTTGCTATTTCTATTACATTTCACACATGAAAAAGATTAACACAATGTATCATGGACATCTTTTGTATATTAGCTACTTTTGTATGATTCTACTTTTGATGCCTTTATTCCAAAGTGTCCAAAAGCAGCTTAAAATACATGGTTTGAAGAGATCTAGGTAAAAATTTCTAGGCTGTCAATGGACTTCGACCAGAAATAGAAATCACTGTGACTCGTTTTCAGAAAGCAATTTTCACTTCCTCACAAATATGTGGTTATGAGAGATAATCTGGATACTGTGGTGAACACTGATTTTCAGTGTTCAGAGACAAACTTTGTATGAATTGTGGAAGTTTTTATTTCTCAATTTTTTAATTCAAAGTATCTTTGGACAAATTAAATTAAACAGAAGAGGCACTTATTGAAGACTACTACATATCAGAGGTAATACTGTGGATATGTGGCCAAAACAATGTAAACTTTCATCTCAAAGCACACAAAATCAAACACGGGAAGCAGAAATGGAAGTGCTGAACAATTTTTCCTCCTCATCCTTCCCATGGCTTCATTTTCTTCCCTAGACAACAGAAATGCAACATTACGGTCACTTTTCTGCTAACATTCTACATCCTGGTCTTCTTCCTGTTGTGTCTCACAAAACCCTGCACCTTCCAGCTTAGATGACCCTATGTCCTTTGCTCTCGCAAGGCTGGGCTTCTGAATGATGTTATAGAACTGCACACAACCCTGAAACCTGGAAAGACCCCAATAACCAGTTCTCTGATATTTGCTAACGCCAAGCACCTCTCAAGCATTTATTTTAAGTATCTTTAGCCAGTTGACATTCATCTTTTTAAAAAAATCATTTTAACACATATTTTATGCCTCTAGATAAAAGTTTTCTCATCTCTATACAGTTTTTATATGTTCCCTCACCTCTATACCTGGTTAACTCCTACATCACTAAAACAGTCATGGCTGCCCATACCAATTCACTGAAATCTGCCCTCTACAACAGTACCTACATCTTGTTACCCCGAGAAAGAAGATAACTGCTAATATGGGCTCCTAGTTGCTAAGTGAGCTCAAATTAAATAAAACAGCCTAGCAGCCATTTCTATACAGGGGCTTCACACACAAATTGCACTTCAGGGAGAAGCCTGCACTGAACTACTTGCCTCTGCACTGAACTGCTTGACTTATGTTTCTGTCATCTGAGCCAGCCCCTATAAAGGAGTTCTTGTCATCCTATTTCAACCAATAGGACCGAGGCTTTCCCCATTCAATCGGAACTCTACAGCTATACCACCACCAGCTTCTTCACTGATCAATAAAGGCAGCCGCATTCTGACCAATCAGGTGCCTTTTGAGCCAATCAAGCTTCCAGGATCAGAATCCTCATTTGTATGAGGATGGACCAATCATAGACCTGGGCAGGGGCAGGACCTCTGTATATGTAAGTCAGCTCCCTGTGCTCTGAGAGAGCACTTTACCTTTCTAATGAGGACTGAGCACGCCAGAGCAGCTGAGAGCGGAGCAGACCAGCAGTGCAAATCAGAGCAGACTAGCCCGGAGCAGGACTGTCTAGCTATCTAGACAGCCTGACCCCTTGCTGTTTTCGCAGCCATGCAGTACTACAATCGAGCTGTTTTGTATGGAGTAGTTTCCCTCCCCACTGAATCCTGAACAGGATTCCTGTTGGCATTGAATTGGTGCCAGTAACTGTTGGTTGACAACCCACACCTGCCTTCACTGACTTTTCTCCCACCTTAGAGGACTAGGTGGACCTTCTGTTTTTAGTAGGATGTTAATTACACCTCTACTTTTCATGACATACTCTTCCAATTCTTTTCAAATTCCTTTTTCAACAACAGCCTAAATTCACTAGGGAGAGAAACATGCTTGGGTCATGATAAATGTTTAAAATAAATGTTCAAAATATTGTTGAAGAGATGACAGATTTATATATTTGGCACTAATTATCTGTGGAATGTCAAACATGGTGTGTGCTTCATAAAATTGCCTATTTTAAGAGTGAGTCAGATTTCTGTTCACAATTATGTGGTGAATTAATACCTAATCAGAAGTAGTCTGCTCCAGACACATAGCAATGTACAGTATAAAAGCGGAAAGCCAATAGGACATATATGAAGTTAGGAAATAAGGTTATTGTTTCTATCCGGGGCTTACAGAAGACCAAAAAGGCAAGCAAAAATCAAGGCCACTGCTATACTCTTGCTGGTCTCAGGTTCTGGAAACAAGCAGTGGCTGCTGGAAATGCAAACCAGCCTGTGGGGTAAGAGAACTAAAAAGGGTTCCTGCTGAGATAGGGCACCAGACCCAGGCTCAACCAAAAAGATGGGTTTGATCCCACCCCTGCTTAATGAGAGAAAACAAAAACGCAACCTCTAGTAACAAAGCTGGGTCTTTGGCAGCAAAGAGACCAGCAATTAAACCAAGGTAGGTGTCCACTCTCCCAAAGACTGGGTCTGAAAAATCCTTGCTATCCAGATATTATGATATAATTGATTAGAAATAAAAAATCATAAAATATATTAAAAATAGACCTAAAAGCCCCATGAGTTTGTAAGAATAGAACACATTCTTAACTAATGGGTCAAAGAGAAAATTAAAACCAAAATTTCAAAATATTTAGAAGACTAGAAGTACTTATTATAAGAACTTTTAGCATTCAAGTGAGAAGATTTTAATAAGAAAAAATGATAATTATTATGTGCTCTATACAAATTTATGAGAGGAAGAATAAGGGAAGTTTCTAAAAGTTAGTAGAAATAGTAAAGAGCAAATAAAACATAAACTAGAAATGAAGAAATGAAAAGAAACACTAAAAGTTGCTTATTTGGAAAAACATAAAAACAAACAATAAAATGGGGGAAAAGCTTAGAACTTACCACAAAAAAGAGAAATAGGCTAAAAATAGCACTGGGAATAAAAAGGGAGCCATAACTACAGGTTAAGTAGATATTAAACAATTATAAGTAAAACATCAATTTTATGTTTCTAGGTAAAATATATAATTTCCTAAAAACATTAATAATCAAAGTTGAATCAAAATGATGCAGAGAATTGAAACAGAACAAATAAGTATTAAAGAAATTAAATCTATTTTCAGAAACATTCTATGACTCCTACTCTCTAAAATAGAACCCGTCAACTTTAAAGGAAAGTTTTCTGTACCACAAAGGAGCAGAATATACATATGTTGTTTACACTTTGTTTTTCCAGAGAATAGAAAAAGAAGGAAGGTGCTCCTTCTACTTTTACCAGGTAGCCCTTCTTTTTTTAAAAAAAAAAAAATTATCGTTATTCAATTACAGTTGTATGCCTTTTCTCCCCATCCCTCCACCCCACCCCAGCTGAACCCACCTCCCTCCCCCACCTCCACCCTCCCCCTTGGTTTTGTCCATGTGTCCTTTAGAGTAGTTCCAGGTAGCCCTTCTTAACAAACAATAGAAAACAAGAAATCAAAGAGAATAACAATGCTCAGAGAAGTCCCACTTACTAAACAATAGAGAAAAAAATCTAAAAACACTGCTAAGCAATTTAATCTAGTAGCAATGTTAATGGCAAGCAATGTCAGAAAACTGAATAATAAAAATCAGCATATAACAAATAAAGGGGGAAAACAGAACTCCAAATGCCCCAAGTCTCATTTGATAAAATCAAATCCGTATTTATGATTTAAAAAGGAGTCCTTGCAAACCAGGAAGGCAAGGTAATGTCTATAATCTGATGAATTTATTGTTCCCTAATATACAGCAGTAATTCTACTTAACTGTAAAATTTTAGAAGCTAGCTATTTAAATTCAGGGAAAAGCACCACTCATATTCAATTCTGTAACAGAAGTTCTAGTCAATCAATAAAATAGAAAAATACATAAAATTATAAGAATTGGAAAGAGAAAGGCTACATTTATTTGGAATAAGTTAAACATACATAAAGCAAGAAAATCTACAGAATAATAGAATAAAAAATTTAGTTCAGCACAATTATAAAATACAAAAACAAAAAAAGTCCTATAACACAGTAAAAAGCTAATTAACAATAGATCCCACTTATCACAAAATTGTATAACAGAAATCAAACACAAATATCTATGTATATTTGCATGGTCACATTAACATGCAAACACCCAAACACAACACAGAAAATCAAAAAGTGGACTTGAGGAAATACAGAAGAGCTATATACTATGTTCATAGATAGGAAGATCATATATCGGAAAGAGGCTTCTCCACAAATTATTCTTTAAATTCTCTATGATCTCTGTAAAACTCCAACAGTTTTCTTTGTATTTAAAAGTTCTCAAGTTTTAAAGTCATTATAATGCTACAGCAATTAAGGAAGTGTAATGTATATTTTTTAAGAATGGACAGAATCAGATCAGATTGAGCGTACAGAAACAGAGCGAGGAGAAGGAGGGGGCAGAGAGGGGAGGGGACAGAGAGGGGAAGAGAAGGACAGACATACAGACTTTCACTGACAATGAGAAAACGATCAATTATATAAACAATAATGGCAGAATAATCATGGGTACATAATGGAAAAATTAAACTAAATTTTTATTTACACTGTACAAACAAAAATTATGAGTGAATTAAAAGTCTGTAGGTGAAAAATAACAGTGTAAATATCTTGAGAATAGTATATTATATTACTTTAGAATAGATGAGTTTAAAAGAAAACTCAAAAAAGCACAGACCATAGCATAAACAACTGACAAATGAGAGAGAATTAAATATTATTAGAACAACAACAACAAAAAAAACCTAATTATCTAAAATGACAATCTAAGATTGAGGCAGATTTCCCAGATTAATATATAAAACACATAAAGAACTCTTTCAAGTAAACAAGAACTCTATAAACTATTCAACAAAATACCCAAATGAATAAGCAATTAGCTCATAAAGGAAGAAATCTACAATGTCAGTAGGTGTACTGAATGATGCGCAGTTGCGCTTTTGATCAGAGAAATGCAAATTAATGGAATGTGATAGTGTTAAACAGCACCTTTTTAAATGAAATTCTCTGTAAAATATGTGGAATGTGAACAATATGAACTCCACTAAAATGATGGTGGAGATATAAAACCGTTTTTATAACTTAGCAATGATGAGTAAAGTTACAGACGCACTACATACCCTTTGACTTAAATTCATTTGAGTTATATTTTAGTAACCCATAGTTGTACCATGAGACATATACAAGAATATTTATAAAAATTTATAATAGCAAAGAAAGCAAATCAAACAAAATCAATGTTTTTAAAAATGAACATTTTAACATGTTTAACAATATTTAAATGAATGAAACAATTGTTGCTTATTTATACAATGGAATAATACCTAGCCAGCAGCTAGAAATAATGAAACTAAAATTATGCATATTAACATGAGAAATATTTTGCAATAAAAAAGCCATTTATAGAATGCTATAATAATATTACTTCAATAAGGATAAATATTTCACATTGGTTCTATATTTCTTATTAACTATATACTTATACCTAATCAATGTGTATACATGCATGAAAAAAAGTGAAACATTAATTTCAAGATAGGGATTAACTCTGAGAAAGGAGAAATGGTAATGAAATTAAATCTAAATAATTAAACATGAGGTTTGAAATGTCTGGAATGCTTGATTTATTAAAAAATGTCTGTAGTAGATGTGGAAAAATACTTAGTTTTGCTTAAACTCAGTGAATGATATGTTGGTTATGTTACTTTCTATAATTTTCTTTCTTTTAGAAATATTCCACAATTAAAAAGTAAACAAAAACAGTACACAAACTGTTCTTGAAATTGGCTTTCTTGTTTGCAAATCTTCATTCCTCCCTCGCCATACACACTTTATGGGAAGCACAGCCTTCCTACCCAATGACGAGTCACTTGGTCATAAGGTTCGCATTGTCCAGTGGAATATGGATGGAAGTTATAGAACGCCAGTTTTGAGTAAAGGCTGTGAGAGGCTTGGCCAGTTTCTGTCCACCTTTTGTGTTCCTGTGTTTTCCCATGACAACGTCACATCACAGATGGGGGTCCTGCATCATGCTGCTCTTGGACTGACAGGACACACTGAAGCAGGCCTGCATCTGACATTGAACTTGGATGAGAGTCAGCATCTAACCCACTGGCACTGACATAAATTGTGAGAACCCGTAGTTTAACATGTGAACATAAATTCACAGTTACGTAAGCCAATGAAATCAGCAGCTATTTGTTACAGATCCCCTTTGCAGCAAAAGCTGTCACATAGAGTCCGTCCAATGTTATTATAGTGTAGAATATTAATGTGAAACATCAGACAATCCCATATTAGCATATAACACTACCTCTTATATTCCATATCAGAGCCCTGTTCATAAAATTTATTAAAAGACCTTGATTTGAAGTTGGTTCATGTTCACTACCATCAACCCAACGTACAACATAAACACACACACTTTGTGAATTTCTATAATTTATAATCAGCAAAAATTAATTTATAGCTAACATACATAATTCCTTCTGAGGAAGAACAGAATGGGGCTTAAATATTGTTAAACTATAATGCATAATTTAAAATATAAAATCACCAAAAATATAATATGATTTTGATTTTAGTTAGTGTTGCACGACCTTTCTCATTTTCTGTCACACAATATTATTTGTAGAGAAAATAGTCTCTGAAGCATAAGAATTTCTATAGTAAGTGATTACAGGGCATTTCTAAGCTATCAAGCAAAAGTGTCAGCATACAGATTTTGCTTGTTATTCCCAGAACAAGAAAAGAGACTGCTTCAGAAATTCTGTGTTCTCCCTAGTGGAGCTAAGAGCAGGGAAGAAGCAAGGGTTAGGAATTCACCCCATCACCGATTCACACAACTACAAAACAGGAGCCCTACCAATCCACTCTAGTCCCAGGTACTGACGCTGTGAAAACTCGTCCACCTCTCTTCGGTAATCATCAGACTTCTTGTTCAGAATAACCCTTCTTTTGAAAGAAATTAAAATGCTAAAATATTTTAAAAGCTTCTAATAATTAAGAGTAAAGGACCAAAATCTTAGTATGGAATTACCCAGAGAAGCAAGCAGAGCACAGAAGCCTTTTCTCTAAAGACATTTGCCAAACGTGACAGTATTGTACTAATGACTTCTCAGTCTTGTAAGGCACGGAAACAGAACCCAAACCCTAGACCTCCCTGATGGAGAGTGTAACAGACCATCTCCACTTCTCCGTCAAGACAGCTGGGACTCCAAAGGCTGTCCTTAATATAAAGTTAAGCAAGAGGAAACTCATCTCACCCCATTCTCAAGGGACTGTAAGGAAAGTATTTTGGCCATAGCTAATAGAGTTGGGAATCTATAGAGGGAGAGAGAGAGAGAGAGGGAGGGAAATTCAACTCTCAGTTATGGCTGCAACACTATTGGCACAAACACAAAAGTGCTGACTGCCACCAGGGAAAGAAATCACATCTAATCAACATCACGATAGGATGGTTGCCTAGTTTGCATATATAAAAACTGGAACCAGGTTACTGGGGTACGAGAGCCAAACGTACATAAATCACATCAACTATAAACACTTTAGGGTGCTGTGATTTACACACAGGTGAATCTCACAACCACTTGGGTGGGATTAACAAGCATGTGCACTCATCATAGGTAGGACCACTTTATTAGGGTACACTAGGTATAAAAACCCCAAGCCTTCATAGCTCAGTGACACTTGTTTCCACTGTAGGGAATTCTCCACTTTCCCAAGAGTGGAGGGGCACATTTTCAGCCAGAATCGGAACCTCTCTCTGAGGAGAAAATTGATAAGAGGTCTACACCACAGTGATGGCTTGTAGGAAAGGAAGCATGGCGAGGTGGGGAACACAAAGGGATTTAGAGAAAAAGGGAGAGTGAGAATAAATTAATCTATTTCTATGAAGTAACTAATGAACCATCAGAGATGACACCAGGATAAGGTATTTTACCCCTACCCTCATGAAATATATGTGTGCAATAATAAGACGGGTTTAGTCTACATGAATAAGATATTTTTATATTGGATAATATTTTGTTGTGTTGAATAATTTCATGATAAATACAAATAATTGAAAAAATCGTTTGGTTGGTTGCACATTATTATCCTAAATACAGTGGGGTGAAGGAAATGCAGTTTATTAAAGATCTCAGACTCTCCTCTCCCTCACTGCCACCATAGCTTTGCAAATTGTGATAAAAAATCATCCCTTAGATATTGAAATAACACTAAGCCCTATCAGCCCAAATTCACATCACCAAAGTAATAAAAAAAGAAAAAAAATCTCTACAGTTTAATTTTCTCTAGTATCTTGACAGAAGCAAAGACAATTTATTTTTCTGGAAGTTTTTTTTATTGTATGTTTGTTTTTTAACTTTATTCTAGTTACAGAGAATTCCTACTATTTTCCAAGCAAGAAAAAAATACCCTAGTCAAAATAAACTCAACATTAAAGGAAACAGACAGTAGTGTGCTCAGTAAGTGGCTTGTACTACAGACTCACAATGAGTTGAGTTGAAATTTTCAAGTCCGGATTACAATTAAATGACGATATTATAATGTTTAAAGACAAGATTGATAATACCTGCAGCAAATGAGAAACTACAAAATGATTATTCAAATCTGGAAAAAGTATAAGTCTCCAAAATAAGAGTATACATAAATTTAAAAACTCATTGGATTAGATTAGACATAGTGAAGAAAAGAGTCGTGATAAGAAAATAATTGAGAACAAATTAGTCAATATGTAGAGGGACAGAGAAATAAAAGATGGAATCAAATAAAACATGTCTAATGAGAGCTTCAGTAGGACCAAAGAAAGGGAATGGGGTAGATGCATATTGAAAATATAAATTCTGAGAACATCCTAAAATTGATCAAAGATATCAAGTCCAAATAGTCCAATGTAGGATTAATACAAAAAGAACACTACCACACTTGGACAAATCATAGTTAAATTGCAGAAAACCAATTGCAAACAGAGAAAACAAAAAGCAGTGGGGAAAAAAAGATATCCTTCAGAGCGGTAATAATTTGGTGGACGGACCACTTCTAAACAATAATAGAATCCAGAATGTGGTGCAATAACTTTAATAGATTTAAAGAAAATAAATGACCTTACAAATTATATCAGGAGAAAAAAAAATATTTTTCAAGAATAAAGGTAAAATAAAGACACTTTCACACAAAACCAAGAGTTTATCACAGGTGGAATTGCACTGAAGTCTACAAGATACACACCATGCATAAACCAAACCAAACCAAACCAAGGGGGAGGGTGGAGGCAGGGGAGGGAGGTGGGTCTGGCCGGGGTGGGGGGAAGTGGTGGGGGGAAAATGCAGACAACTGTAACTGAACACCAATAAAATAATTTAAAAGTCCCAAATGAAGAAGCTGAAGTGAAAGAAAGAAAAATGAACAGAGAAAATGAGAAACACGTAGGTATATTTAAATACTGAAACAAACAGATATTATAATATTTAATGGAGTTACATATATAGATTTAGAATACAAAATGAAAATAACTTGTCAAGAGAAGTGTAAATTAAAGTGTTCTGTGGGTCTTATGTTGTTTTGGAAGCAAGAACTTGTACCAGTTAAATTAAGAGTTCAATTGAAAATGTGCATATTATAACTTAATGCTAACCCCTACATCTCAGAAAAGTGTATATTTCACAACTAGTAGCAGGAAAATATACCATAAGACAAAATTAATTGCCCAAAAGGCAATAAAGGAGAAAAAGGACATTAGAATTAAAAAAAGCAATATGTAAAAATGAATCAAACTACAACAGAAATTACTCCAAATATAACAACTCAATTCTCTAGGTGAAGAACAAAGATTTTCAAACTGAATTTTAAAATCAATCTATATGTAAAATAAAAAGATAGAAAAAGATCCAAGAAGTTTCTAATCAAAGGGATTGTGGTTGCCGTTTAATGTTGAAGAAAATAGAATGTAAGAAAGACATAAACAAAGATGACTTTGGTTTTATAAAGAATAAATTCATTTTGTGAGGAAGATATTGCAGTGTGAAATTTCTATGCATGCTAATAGCACCTATGAACAGCAGCATTAATGAATCTTATATATATATACACGTATATATCTATAATACTAAGCACATTAAATTATAGAAAAGTCATAGAGATAAACCTATCCTGTGATTCCATTTTTATAAATTAAAAAACACAACACTAAATTACATTATATATGTGTGTATACATATACCTATATATGTGTGTGTATATGTGTGTATGTATATAAACATGCATATGTATATACACATACACATACCTTTGGAAAAAGAAACAATTTAAATGAGCGACAACATTCAGGGTGGTGATTTTTCTGAAAGAAGAGGGGTGGAGCGCGAGAAGAGGGGCATCTCGGGGCTTCTCATGGGATGACAATATTCTCATTGTCAGACTGAGTGGTGGTAACAAGGTACTTGCTTTACTATTTTTCTTTAAGGTATGTATTATATTTGTACATTTCTACTTATGTATTTCACAATTTAAAAAAATATGAAACTTAAGATTCTAAAAGAATAAATGGCATAGTTAAGGTAATACAGCTAATAATAATTGCTATATCTGGCTCCTACTGTGTTATTTTTTTCTTCTATAATATGACGTGTTACTATCTTAATAACATCTCTGATTGTCTATATTTATCAGTGGCCCATCTGTACAAAGATACATGATGCATTTATGCATACCTCATAGCTTTCTTGAAAAATACATATAACATTTTTATCAATTCATTTAGTAAATCAAATATGCATTCCTGAATAACCACACAGTTCCCTAGTGTTATATCTAAATTCATAATTGTCTTGAACTGTCATTTTGTCTGAACTAAAGTCCTTTCCCTTTCTCCCACTTATAGAATTCTTCTACACTGTGAGTATATTACTGCACGAGTTTCAGATCAAGTTAATTCTTCCTGCTCCTGCCACAGAGATGAGCAGATAACCCAGAAGCCGGACTTGGTCAATGAGGGTACCACCACCCCGCCCATGGCATCAGTGATGGGCTGGTTGGGCATGTGGCCTGACATTGGCTAGTGAAACCCCTCCAAGGTGTTACTTTGAAATAGTTGGAAGTTATACTCTCCCTTCATCTAGAATTATGGGTGTTAAAGGCTAGTAAGCCTGGAGGGAGCACAATGATGGCAGGAAGTGGAGAACAAAAGAAGTAATTTTCTGATAACATTATTTTGTACCCCTGGAACAAATAACGTGAGCCAATAATTTCTCCCTTTTTGTGTGAGGAAATTTGAGTTGTTTTCTGCCACCTGTGATCAAAAGCATTGATTATCTCAAGTCCTCTAAAACCTTCAGGCAGAGACTGAAATGGAAAAGCCTCAAGGATGTAGGCAAGGAAATGGGTTAAGCAAGCCAGGTAAAGAGTTGTCACCTCTTACTCCCTTACGTCCCAAAGCCCTGGAAATGCTATACTTTGTCTCTACCAAAGAATAAAAACATTACTTTTTTAAATAGGAATTTCTAAGTTTTCCTTTGTGTTAGCCAAGTGCTATAAGCAATAGAACACTTGACACTGAGGGATGTGAAGAGTTTGTCCCCGTTAGAAGGGGCAGCTGCTAGCTGGTTACCAAAGACTTCTGTCATTCAAGCACATGGGCCATGTGTGGATGTATTTTCTGGTGTTTCAATAGAACTGGATTTTTTTTTTTGAGAAATTCCCCAATTTTAAAATGTGGCAATTAATCCGAGTTTGTTTTAAACACTGTGTGTGCCAAACAAAACACATCTGCAGACAAGATTCATCTAGGGAGCCAGCAGTTTGGACCATTTCCCTCATTGAATTGCCTCCGTGCAGCCTTGCAGACCGTTCTCCTCTCCGCTCCCGCTCTCTCACTCACAGCAAAGCGTTGCTTCTACCTCCGGGATTGAGCTTGACCATGGCTACTTGATTGTTAGAATAACTTTGTTAGTGGAGTTAAATAAGAAAACTCTGAAGTTTTTACTAAGCTCTAAAAATAAGATACATTTGTGGCTTGTATCAGTTAATGACTATTAATTGTTAGTTTTTCTGATAAACAAAAAAGGAGATGAAGAGTGAGAGGGAGTATTTTTAAACAATAAAATATTGTTAAATATAGGGAAAATGCCTTATTAGGGCTGAAGGTAAAATGTTATAATTATTTCATGTAGCCAGGCACATTTTAAATAGATATGCACACACATCACAGCTTTTGAAATAACCCCCCCCCCCACACACACAGACAATCCATTGAATTAGAATTAAGCAAGCTTTAGTCCACAAAGGGAGTTGCTTTGTTGAGAAGTTAGATGAAGCTGCCAACAAGGTACAAATGTTTTCATATTCTGGAAAATACTTTGACCTTCTTAATATCATAAAACAGGAAGGAAAACTGGGGCAGAATTTGGAAATAGTTTTTTTTTTTTTTTCAGGAAAATGTCTGAGCTCATTTGGTTGAAGTATATCAGTAATGGACAAAAGGGGATTTGTGAGCTTGTTATTCAAGGTATAGTTTACTAAAAACATATGCATCTTTTTTTCTCAATGACATAACTGTAAAGATTGTAATTAAAATAAATATATGTAAATGCATTTAATGTTGTCTCACTAAAGGTAAAGGCAAAGGACATATAGCATTTATAAAACTGGCTAGGATTGTTAGCCATAACCTATATGTAAAAATTCTGAGTCCATTATGATTAGGAATAAACAAATAAACCAAGAAGCTATGCTTCATGGAACCTGAAACCCTGTTGAGGATACAACCATCCTATAAAGTCACAGTAATGCCATCTACCTTACAGATGGTACTAATACATGGTACCTCTATACTTATGGTACATTAAAAAAAAAAAACAAAAACAAAAACAAAAAACTTCATCAGCTACTGCTACAGTACAAACCACCTAAAATTTGGGGGCTTAAAATGGTATCTTTGCCTTATTGCTTACACGTCTATACCATGGCTGGCAGTTCTGTTCTTACTTATTTTGGCTTCCTCATGCATCTGTAGTTAGCAGTGGCACAGGTACACTACTGGGCTAGTTTTGTCTGGACTCACCTATTTGGAGTCAGTGCACCACTGGGTGTGGCGAATTAGCTCCACTCCACGTCCTCTCCTATCCCCCAGGAGACTAGCTTCAGCTTATTGTCATAGCAACGGCAGAAGTGCTAGCGGGAGAGCAAAAGTGTACGAGGACTCTTAAGTCCTAGGCTCTGAACAGGCACCTTGTCACTTCTATCACATTCTGCTGGCCTAAACAAGTCACAGCCCAAATTCAGGGACCAGGGAAATAAGCCCCACTCATAACAGAAGAAATTGCTAAGTCACATTGCAAAAGGTGTGAAAGGGAGGACTAGAAAATTTGTATCGTCATTGTAAACAGCCCACCAAAGACATTCAGCAGAGGTAATGGACACACATGGAAAGTCCTTGAACTTTTTTAAAATAGGAAATATAATTTACAACACTTTGCACAGTCTCTTCTCTCTCTCGGCCTGCACTCCCCCCACTGCCCCCTGCTTATCGGTATCTTTTACTACAGCTCCAAAAATCAAACGAGAAAAGATTTAGCTAAAAGTTATTTTTAATGGAATATCAAAAAGTAAGTAAAGGCAGTGGTGGGTCAGCTATGAAGATGTGTTTCCTACGTGCTAACCTTGCCTGTGGCAGTCAGCGACCATGGCAAAGAGAACGCCTTGCCGCGGCCTTGGGAGGTCTGAAAGCTACTTCAGGAACCCAGGTCAGCACCATTACCAGACGTGCTGCAAACGCAGGAAAGGACCTGTCATGTTTAGGGCACGTACTCTTAGGGCATGTGGCTTTTTATTAGATGTCAGTACCTCGTAAGTATTCAGGGAAATACCAGGTTTCAGAGATCCAGATTCCACATGAAGCTTTGTTTAATTAGACTATTTCAGCGTTTAACCTTGAAAGGCTCTTTAAATGTTAACTTATATTTTATTGACTATATTATCTGTGAATAATTGAATCATCCATCTTCCTAACATTTTAGGTTATCATTGAGTTACTAATAATTTTTGCAAAATTTAGAGAGGTTTTCTTCCATTGGTTTTTGAAGTGTTCCAAAATTCACTTAAAACTTGCCTAAGGGAATATCATCATATATCCATTATCCCTATTCTCAAACTTTGTTACCATTTTCATTTTCCCCAACCCACCCTCCTATTCCTACCGCTCTGTCATGGAATCAATCACCATGTCCTGTCTATTTAATAATTCTTTGACTTTGTTCCAATTCATCCTCTTACTTCTAGTATCACAACCTTCAATATTTTCTTGCCCAGAGTATCAGCAAAATTTTATTTATATTTAGTTCCTTCCAGTTTACCCACATTATTTCATCCCCATGAATTTTCTAAAACATAGATCTGAATAGGTTACTTCGCTCATTTGAATCTTTCCGATACTCCTTCAAAGCATCAGAAAAACTTTGTCATGGAGACATCGAAGTCTCCCCTCGCATGTCTGCAGTCCATCCCTACACTTCCCTTCCCTCCCGCTGTTCTCTATTCTTCATCTAGATTCAGATCCTTACACACCTATAAAATGTGTGCCCAGCATTCCCTAGGCTGTTAATAGCATGTAACTTTTCTGATAAAATCTGGTATGTCCTTTGTCTTCAGAGTTACTTCCCCTAAGCATCTTCCCCAACTCTTTCAGTCTGCATGAAGTTTCTTCTTTGGTCTGTATAACACTCCCACCACACTTACTGCCCTACATAACTGCCCCAGGCACTAACTGACTACATACGTTTTGAGGTAAGTTTTCTTGTTGTGTTGGGGGTGTGTATATATGGAGTGGTGGTGGGAGGTTTTAATAAATATTGCCCAAATAGTTGTCAGTTCCCCCAAAGAAGCCAGAGACAGAATCCAAGATTCCCCTTATTCCATATTTTACTCTTAAAAGTGAATTTTAAATAAACAAAGTACCTCAATAAATGTTATTCTAAGAGTATCCAATTTCCAAAATGCAGAAACTAAAAATAATGGATGGTTGTAAGGGAATATAACATAATTCTGAGTTTAATAAAGTGATGGAGAATCAAAGCATTGGAGGACATACAAGTTCATCTAGTAAAATCCTATTTCAATAGTGTCCTTCATAATGTCCACATGTCTAGCTGTGTTCTTGTGTTTTATGAAGAACTGCTTAGAGAGCTGCTCAACATGTCTGTCTTTACTAGGAAATTATTCTTATACTATTTAATAAGTATTGTTTTTAGAACCTCCTCAAAGTAGACATTTCTCTGTTAACTTTACTATAAACAAAACTAAAGCCAAGGGAGAAAAGGCATACAACTGTAACTGAATAACAATAAAAATTAAAAAAAAAAAAAACTAAAGCCAAATTGTCCTAAGCTATTCTATTTAACAGAGTGCAAAATGTCATCCAAATGGACTTTATTAATAGAAAAGGCACATTAGCCATTTGAATGTGGTGAAATGAAACCATGAAAGAAAATCGCATTTTTTGTTATACATTTGCCATTATAAAAACTCAGCTCTGTTTACTGCTTATGCTAGAATGTTATAAACTTACTCATGGACTTAAATCCACATGACATAACAATAATCACCAAAATAATTTAATCATAGACTAAGGGCAAATGATATCCATTCAATTTTTAATCACTGTAGAAAATTATAAACACAGATTTGTATTGAAATATAAAAGAGTGGTGCCTATAAAATATTAATAGTTTTGCTATTATTAAAATAACTCTTAGGAGATATTTCAGTAGAAATTAATCTATTGTGATTCAACTGGTGACTCTGAGCTTGAAATTTTTATTTTATTTTTCTTCATGCTGGCTTTGTAATCCTTGGCAATTTTTTAAAACTTTTTTTTTGAAAAATGTTATTTGCCTATCTTCACACACGAGTACAGGGGCAAATCACTTGTTGCTGTTCGGATACTTTCCTCTTTACCTTCTTCCCATCTCTCACCTGTACTCCCGGGTCTCCCGGAGAACATTCTGTCCTTGGCTTCTAACCACTTGATGTACCTCCATTTTTAAAAAAGGGGTGATGGGCAAATAATACATGGGGGAAATTTTGTGTTCTCCAAATAAAAGTAGTTGTGAAAGGAAGAATGCCTCACATTCTCCCAAGAACTGCACCTGATGCATTTTTGCTGGAGATTTTTCAGGAGAGACTGCGCAGTAAATACAGGCCATACAAAAAGCAGGACAATATCCCTGAGTAGCACTGGGGATTACAGAATATGTGGAGACGGAAGAGTTGCAGAGGTGAAGTACAGGAACCTCTGCATAATCTTGGAATACAGTTAGTAAATGTTGGGGTCATTTTCTGTAACACATATTTTAAAAACAATCTCACTCAAGACATGCTTGTTTTATAGCCACAGATTCAGTTGGGAACATTTGCTGGTAGCAGAGAATTCTGCCTAAAATGGGATTAAACAACAAGGGAAGTATAAACTCAAATACAAAAGACATGAGAGGTGGTGGAGCCCGGGGCAGGGTCTGTGGGTGCCCTGTTGCCACTTCTCAGTGCTCCTCTTGGTCCTCCCCTGTGTGTGTTGTCATTTGATCAGGCTGCTCGGAGATGGCCGTGGAACTTCAGAGAGTAGCAACTTTATTTGTCAACGTCAACGAGAAAAATATGTGCATCTTTTTTACCTCTCCTTTTCAGAAGCATGTAATGTTTTCTAGAAGGCCCTATCAGATTTCTCCTTAGTTCTCATTGGTCAGGATGGTATCATGCATCTAGCCTATTGGGATCATGTGCCAATCATTGCCAACAAAACAGTCATGCCAGGATGGGTTCTGATTAATCACTGGGAATGAAATGCATGTTAGGAAATGGGCAAGAACACACTATAGCAACATACACTTAGTAATTGTGAGTAACTTAGGATAATAAACATTGAAAGGAAAGGAGTTTACTTCTATCATTAAATTTATAGTACCAGGACCTATATCTTTTTAAAAAAATGATTAAGAGAACATATATTGCAAAAGGCCTGCATTTTTCTTCAAAATGTTTAAGTAGCCCCTCCATTACCACATAGTAAAAAATAAAATACATAGCGTTTTTTATTTTTAACATCTGTATCTGAGAGTTATCCTGTTAGATATTTTCCAAAAGCAGTGATACTTTAGAGTAAATACAGAGCTCTCTTTGTAAATATCTGAGATTGCTAAATAAGGACAGGGTGCGTCAAAAATTGTAAGAACATATATTTTATACTCCTGTTACCTAGGTTAGGTAGGGGTGACCTCAAAGTCCTGAAGTTGAATGACAGAAAAACAAGATGACCAAGGGTAGTCACTGATGTCATCCCCAATGATGACAGTACCTTCTCTGAAACTTCTTCAAATGCCAGATTATTTTGTACTCTCTCATTTTTTAAATTACAAATGCCTATAGGTAAACTCAAGCCTTATTCACCCTCGAGTGCACCCTGAGTTCTTGATTTATTTCATTTATCCTGCTATCAGAGGAGCCTACCTTTAGACACTACCTGGTGTTCTGAGTCTGGCTGTCCTCACTCCTGACACCTGGAACTGCTTCCTAGGTCACTGAGAGCTTTACTGACATATGCTATGGGCCACATCGTGACCACAGCAGTGCCGCCCATGCCTCTTCAGCATGCACTTCTTCAGTGGTGCCAGGAACACTGGCTCTCACATACTATATTCATCTCAAGAACAAGATCGGTGCTATAGTCTTCTTCCTATCTACGATCTTTGTTAAACTGTCTGCTTCGTAGAATATATTCAGTGAATAGGTATAGAATACATACAGAAAGAGATAATTGCTAAAAAAAATACCAATTATTATACCCACTAGTGGAGAGATGTGCTTTTGGAATCAAACAGAATAGCAGTCATATCATAAATTCTCACAACCTACGTGACTAAAAATGAGTTTCCTCAAAAAACTAAAAATGGAAATAACCTTTTGACCCAGCAATCCCACTTCTGGGAATATATCCTAAGAACCCTGAAACCAATTTGAAAGAATATATGCACCCCTATGTTCATAGCAGTGTTATTTACAATAGTCAAAATCTGGAAACAGCCCAAGTGCCCACCAGTAGATGAGTGGATAAAAAAGCCTTGGTACATTTACATAACGGAATACTATACAACCATGAAAAGGAAGGAATTCTTGCCTCTTGTGACAGCAGGGATGGACTGGAGATTATGCTAAGTGAATTAAGCCAGTCAGTGAAAGAAAAATACCACATGGTTTCGCTCATATGTGGAATATAATAAACAAAATAAACTGATGAACAAAATAGAAATAGAGGCATGGATACATGCAACAGACTGACAGCTGTCAGGAGGTACTGGATGAAGGAAGGTGAAAATATTAGTCAAAGAACATATGTACATAACACATTAACACAGACAATAGTGTTGTGATGGCCAGAGGGAAGGGGGAGCAGGGGCTGGGTGAGGTGGGTAAAATGAGGGGAAATGGGGACATCTGCAATAGTGTCAACAATAAAAATAAAGTTAAAAACAGAAAAAGAAAATTAAAAAATAGGAAAACAAAACAATATCTTCAGGTATCATTTCCAGAACCATAAAATTGGTATAACAGTACCTAACAATGGATACACAGCAATAGAATTGTTAAAGAGTGAAATTAGGTAATAAATGAAATAAATTTGAAATATGCTTAGCGTATAGGGCTTATTCACTATAACATAGTTTTTGTTACTATGCAAAGTAGTAAATGTTTGAAATCTCTTTGCAAATCATTCTATTATTTTGGGGAAGGAAGTATTTTCTGAACAATTCTCATAAAAATTGTTTCTTAGCCATAGAAATGTGTAAATTCCAAACATTCTAAATTGATAACATACAGGCTATCTTACCCTTTGTATCTATTTTCCACTCTTTTAAAAACTGCTCTCTGCTCTATAGGGAGGATTTGTAGGAACCCCATTGGCCAGTTTTCATGTCTTTGGGTTTCAGGTTGGATATAGCCAACAGGAAATCCTAATCAGAGAACAGAGGAAGACAGAACAAAGGGACCGGGTAATTTCCCCCTAGATCCTTCTCTTCCAGGAGCCTTGAGCTGGCTATTTCCTTTGACAGGAGGTCCATGTTAACTCCACGGAATTATTTCCTTCCAGATTTCTGTAACCCTTATTTTTCACTGGGACTAGGTGTGGTGAGAGGTCCAATGCTATACGCCATGGTTCTGCTATATGTAGATTTCTCTTTTTTAAATTAATTTATTTTTATTCAGTTACAATTGTCTGCATTTTCTCCCCTTCCCTCCACCCCACTCCAGCCAGTCCCACCTCTCTCCCCCACCAGATTTTGTCCTTGATTTTGTCTACCCTCCCCCTTGATTTTGTCCTTGTGTCCTTTATAGTAGCTCCTATAGACCCCTCTCCCCACTATCCCCTCCCCACTCCCCTCTGGCTATTGTTACAATGTTCTTAATTTCAATGTCTCTGGTTATATTTTGTTTGCTTTTTTCTTTTGTTGAGTATGTTCCAGTTAAAGGTGAGATATATGTAGATTTCTATAAGTAGTCCCTTTTTAAATAAGCTCTCCTCACATTATCCTATTTTGAGTGTGCCAACTATCTCCTATTGAGGGCCTGATTGTTGAGTAATTAGTACATGAACTGACTCCAGGAAACAAACACTTATAATGATATTCTGGGATTAGATTGGTTAAAGAGTAAATAAGTATTGGGATGTATCCGCTGCTACTGAAGTGTGGGGTGGAGCAAAGGGCCATGGGGAACAATGTCAAGCAGTGGCATCAACTCCAAAGTACTGTCTGTGACGGCATGCTTTGAAGTGTGGGTGAAAGAAAGGGTAGGGAGAACAAGACCCTGTTGGTATTGACAATGTTTATGCTACAGACTGAGGAATAAGTTGGCTGTTTTCTATGTCTCTAGAGAGTTTACATAGGGAAAAAAGAGAATCAAAATCTACAATCTGAAAATAAGAACATATTTGTAGAAAGAGCATCTCCATGGAACCTTTGAAGGAACATCCTATCTCCAATACTAAAAGAGAAAATACAGCTGAAGATGACATGTGGGTGAGGTGGGAAGGGTGGCACATCTGCAGCACCAGTTGTGGAGGGGGCACTAGTAGGAAAGCCATAGGCCTGGTGTGTGGGGTAGGGACGTTCTGGCATACTGAGAAGAGCCTGACGTCTTTGAAGTTTCTAAACCCCCTCGAGCTCCTCCTGGCCAAAGTCGCTCTTCCCTTCCCCAGGAACCAGCTCGCCTTGCTTAAAAGCCACTCAATAGTTTAAGAAACTGATGGCGGTTTTCTTCAGCATGCTGTCTTTCCAGAATATTGTCTCCAGGTCTATATATACACTTACAGTTCTAATTCAAATAAACAATAAGCCTACCTGGGAAAAAATAGATTTTACACACATGTTGGCAGATGTAAGCATCTGTATTTGCACTAAGTGGGGAGTATTGTGGAGTGCACCCTCAAGGTGCTGAACTACATGGGAGGAGAAGTATCATATCATGCATCGTATATGACTTGATCAATTTGAATTCAGAACAGGAATGCACTCACGGAGGATGTGGGCTGCAGGGTGCTGTCTCCAGCACTTTAGTTTGGCATTACTCTTAACAGTCAATCAGATTACTGATCAAAGCCTTAACTCGGTAATTGCTCACAATCGATAAAATTGAATGTAGCAACTTCAAAAGCACAGAATTGACAAAGGAGTTCACAGGCTACTGAAACTGTAGCCTTTTATATCAACTTGTTCCTATAAATGTAAAAAGTCCAGAAAACACTTCCTTCCCCCGAATTATTAAGAAATGTCTTGGGTTGAGGAGGGAGATACAAGAATATCTGAAGAGCTCTGTGCTAGCTCTATTGTGCTAGCTGTGACAACTGGGGGAAATGCTTAAATGGATTGGGTTTATCTTAAGAGGAGAACGGGATCCCAGGAGGGGAGAAATCAGGGTGCATCATTTATCTCAGAGATAAGGTGGGGCTTGTGCACTATAAGCCAGAGAGAAAGGGTAATTCAGTGTTTCCCAAACTTGACTGCACACTAAAATCACCTGGAGAGTTCCAGAAAATCCTGATGCCCAGGTCACACTCCATACAAATTAAATTACAATGTATGCAAAGGGAGCTAGGACTCAGTATTTTGTAAAATATTTCCCAGGTAATTACGGAGTTTGAAGCAGAGTTTGGAAAGCAGTGGGTTAATCGGTTTTTTGACCCCAGGGATCTGGGGCAAGAGCCTATTTATTGATCAGCTTCCTGGGAACGTGAAAGTAAACAGATAGGCAGTCTACTCAGACATCATGTGGTGTGTATTGGAAGTAAAGTTCTGAGCCTTCTGGGGTGAAGCCTAGTAAATTACCATTATTATAGTGAGAATTTACAAATTGTGTAAAGAAGCCTGAGGCCCAGGAAATGAAGGTAAGCACCAAGCAAGATAAAGATATAGGACCAAAAATCAAAAACAAAACAATAGAGTTTGAAATTCTATGTTCAGAGTATTTACGTTGTTACAGTTATTCAGGGGCACTTGCTGGTTTGCACTGCACATATTTTCATTTAGGTCCTTCATTATAATAGCTATAGTGGTTTTTTATTGTTATTTACCATCAGGAACCTTATGCCATAATCAGAAATGCAAGCCTATGTTGATTCACATATAGTATGGCAAAGGGTGTTATCTAAAAGTCGAGGCGCTCAGTGACCACCTGCTGCAATGGAGTTCAGAAACTGGAGAGACCAGAGGAGACAAAAAAGAGTCCAGATAACCCTCTGAGGGCGAGGTCCACAAATGAAAAGCTTGGTAAAGAGAATATGAGCTTGTGCGCTTTTTTGCTCTGCTGACTACCACACTAACTGTGTCTTCGGTCCTCCGTTTATCCTGGAGATGGCGGAAGGATCAAACATTGAGTGACCTTTGTCTGGTCCCAGATTTTCTTTCAGATACATTCCCCAAAATGTAGAATGATAAAGGTTTTCTTTTGGCTAATTTCTGTTTTGAAATTTATTCATTATTTCCCTTAAAAAACACAAAACTCTCTCCTGCTAATAAGTATATCACTCCTTTTTCTTCCTTTTAAATAGCTAACTCTTTTAGGCTGAGTGAGGACATGTACTGAAATTCACTATTTTCCATCTACAGTCTTGACTCCACTCCCCCGGACATTGCCTGAAACTACTTTTTGAATTCACCCAGGAACGCTGTCTAATTTAAGTCTTTCCAGTTCTCATTATTTTTTTTTCTTTTCATAATTGGATACTATTGCCCAAATCCAACAGCTTTTGCTTTTTTTTTCTTCTTACTCTGGTGATTTTCCTCCTCTTGTCTTTCTAAATGTGAACATTTCCTCAATGCAATTCTCAAACTTCCCCTATTCACTTCTACACTTTTATCCTCAGAGAGCTTACCTTTTTACTCAAGTCTCCAACGTTGTAGGTGAATTTTGTACAGATAAATTCACTTGTTATTTGTTCAGAACTGCGACACAAAATCTATTATACTCCAGATAGCTGCCCCAATTTTGAATTGGAGGTGTTACCATAGCTTAAAATTTCCTGTTCAAAACCAATGAAATATTTATTTTTCCTCTCTGATCAGAGTGACTCAGTTATGTGACTTTGTTATTCAAAACGTTTCTCTTAATCTGCCTCTTTCTTTCCATTCTCTATGCCATATCTTTCATCTCTTGCTGGGATTAAATACAGTAACCTCTTTACAAGGTCTGCTGGTCTTCAGTCTCTCCTTCCTCCACTCCCACAACATATGGCTGCTTGATTAAACTTTCAAAGGAATTGATTTTATTAAAGTATGCCTCTGTGCACAAACGTGCCCTCAGGATAAAATCTGAGCTCTTACCTGTGGCTTTCAAAGTCTGCACCTACTAGCTCTCCCCAGCTCGCCTCGCACCCCACCAACCTTGGCTAATTACTGTGACATGCAGCATTCCATAGTTATTTTGTTCTCATCTTGGTTTGAGACTCATTGTTTCATTCTGGAGACTATTTCTTTTGTAACTGCTCCATATCCTGCTATACCACTGCCTGCCATCCAATAATTTTAATTATGCTTATTCAAGATTAAATTAAATTATACGATGCAGCCATAAAATTGACATCTATGAAGATAAACGGATTGTTCAGTAACACAGGAAAAATACTCATAGTTCACTGGTAACTTTTTAAATTATAAAATGTAACTTAAATATATGTATACATACAGATATAATACATATATGATATATTGATATATATATTTATATACCTACATATTTGTAGAGCTTTTCTTTGAATACTGGGATGTAACTAATTTCATTCCTTATGCTTTTCTGTAAGTTCAGAGTTTTCTGTAAAAAAAAATACTATTCATATAGTACTGAAAGAAACAGGTGTTAGATTAATAAAAACATCAAAAATGTACATGTCACACTTCTTTAGTTATATTGAAATGTTTCTATTATATATAAAATTTTTTGAAAGTTTTTATAATTTCATCTATATTATTCACTATGTTTATTTTATATTCTCTCTATATACATATTTTTAATGAGTCCTAGTTTGTGGTTTCCATCCTGAGATTTTTTCTTGGTGTTATGATCAAAATCTGGCTTTTATGTAGGTGTTCTGTGGAAAACATTCGAAAAGGTTTACTGCCCTCTGCGATAAGCAGCCCAGGCTGTTATATTGACATTCCTGAGGAAGCAGTGCTTACAATTTCTCTGCAAATGGTTTCTGTATCTCTTGTTACTAACCTTTGATCATCAAATGTCTAGTTACAAACTACCTTGATCGAAAGTTGCTTTTTTTTTCTTTCAGTGGTTACTTCGATAGTTAGAATGAAAAGCCTGTTGTTACACCTTCATTAAAACTTTAAAAATCGATACTTTCTTTAACACAAAGAGCAACTGGAAAAGCAGACCTGAAGGACTGTACATTTCATCAGACAAATTTCCACTGTGCACAGTGGGCCAGTGTTAGGAGATTTAGCTCAAAAGGAGGCAGCAAGGAGGAGGAAGACAAAATGCAGCCTCTGTATCCAGAGAAATAAAAGAAGATTGTTGAATACATACTATGAATTCAGCTAGGGATATATTTCCCCTATTTATTATAATGGGAGCATTTTTCCTGCTGCTTAGTTTCTTTCAGATATCGTTGACTCGGGTTGCCGTACTGCAAGAACACACAACCGTGCCAGTCTTGTACTGCGAACGCCGTTTTCCAAATGTGCTCTTGGTAACTGCAACATCTGGAACGCCATACCCTTTCTCTTTCATGTTGAGAGTCACATTTTGCAGTACCTAGATGTCCCAGAGCCACCTCCGATTTAGTAAAAACTAAACTGAACTCATTACCTTCCTCAAAGAAGGTTTGTCTTTTCTTGTTTCCTATTTCTGTGATGACATCAGAACTGTCCACTTCACACTTGATGCTTTACACCCATCTTCAAACATGACCTTTCCCATTTTTCCTCAAGATCATTAACCTGCGGCATTCTAAATGGCCCCTTTCTACCCCCAATCACCTGTTATTCAGTTACTCAAATTACTTTCATTAGAAAAAGACATTTTAAAAGTCAACCTCTTGCTTAATATATTTCATCACTCTCCAATGATTGTTAGAAATCAAATTCCTGAACATAACATTTAAGCTCTGTACAGTATTTACCTGTTTCCTACTGTGCAAGTCAAAGTTCTCTCAAAGAAACCCACCCCGAAGCCCAAGACAAAAGCCAGCACCGAGTTTGACTGAAGTCAGTCACCTTGAATGAGCCAGCCCTGCTCGAGCAGGAGAGGAACGCAGTCGGGTGGCACAACATGAAACAGAACCAGTTCAGCTAATCCCAGAACCCCAGACAACTGGGACAGGTGACAAACGGGAGTTATGTTAAATGACATTAATAAACAGATAACAAAAAGAATAAGTTAAGAATCTAAGACGGTTTCATTAATTATGCCTTTATCAATGATATATTTACCTGCTATGCAGTTATGTTCAATCTAAGCAGGCTTCTAATTCATAGGTGGTATTCTCCTCATTCGAAATTCCACCTCTAAAGATCTGTTTATTATACTTTTAGAACAAAAGGAATATTTTTCTATACTCTTTGCCAAGGAATTTTGGAACCTAGAATTCTAACATATCATACACAGAACTAATATTTGTTTTGTTAGAGGAAGATTTCCAAATATTCTTGACAAATATTTATTGCTCATCAGTTTTTATTTTAAAAAAGGCAAACAGCAACAAGAGGAAAGAAACAAAACAAACCCCACCCCCAGCAAATATTAACCCCGAGTCTAAGAAGTACACATTCTACATGGGGCCTCAGATAATTATGGTATAGTGTTAACCCTGTAGAGCTATACATGGATTGCCATAAGAATAAAATAGGCAAGTACTACGTCCTGAAGGGAGATGCAATAATAAGAACAATTTCCTAGGAGGAGGAAACTCTTACATTCCAAAGGACAAGGGAGAGGCAGGCAGGAGAGAAATGACAATAGGTACTTTTTCCTGATAGATTAACATGAAATCGAAGGATACACTCCATAAAATATTTTAGTGTAACTTGACTAACTGCATTGTAGATGCATACGCTCATTGTAGATGGTTGGTCATGACAAGGGTCATAAATGTAGACAGGGAACAGGGTGACAAAATGTGCATGTCCTCAAGGAGGGTTTTGACTGCGTCCTGCAGGTCATAAAGACAGAAAATGCTTTAGGTTAATACTGATGCTATCAGATTTCTATTTTATGAAGATATCATTGGAAACAGATCGGGAAATGGTGGAGAGCAGTATAACAGCTAGGCAAATGATGCAGTAAGCAGCTTAAATACGTACAATTATTGACACACATCTAATCAGTGACATTGGGCATGAGCATGACAATAAAGGAACTTACTCATGTATATGACAGCTGAGTTTGTTTTCTGAGGCAAAATGGAAAGGGCTGGTGACTGAAGTTGTTGGTGTGAGGAGCTCACAATTGTCCCTAAGTTCCTGCCAAGTATGATGGAGGGAACTGTGAAATGGAATAGAGCAGAATTTAGAAGGCATAACCATGGTGTAGATGGAAAGTGATGAGTTGGAAGTACTTATGAAATATTTGGTACACATTTTTAAATAAATAAGATTTCACTATGCTGGCTTGATTTTTTAAATCCTTTTTTATTTCATTATCATCAACCAAAAAATAGATACTAGTATTTACTCTATACTGGATAATGCATTGTTTGTGCTAAAAAAATTACACCCTCAATTCTTCGTTAGAGAAATCATTTTCCTAATGTCTAGTTCCCTTCCACAGTGTAAGATTATTGAAAGACATTTCATTAGCTATGGATAGATTGTGCTTTGCCTGCCCTTTCTGAGTGATTTATTGGTAAAGGGATGCAACCAACTGCATCAAATTGCATGTACTCTTTAAATACATGCAATTAAAGTGTGTATCTGACTTAATACTATATACGTTAGGTGGCAGGGAGAAGAAGCGTACCTATGTCTCATATATAGAAAATGCCCAAAATTCTGCCCCTTTGCTATGGACTGAATTGTGTTCTTCTTCCCAAAAGTCCATGTAGTGAAGTCCTAACCCCCGTTCCCTTAGCATGTTACTATATTTGAAGATGGGGCCCTTAAAGTGGTAGCTAAGGTTGACTAAGGTCAGATGACTGGTGTCCTTAAAAAGGTTAAGAGATACCAGGGATGCTCACACAGAGAAAGGTCCTGTGAAGACGTATAGGGAAGGCATCTGTCCACAAGCCAAGGAAACATACTAAACCTACTCACGCCTTAGTCTTGAACTCAGCTTCCAGAACTGTGAGAAAATAAGAGTATGTTGTTTGAGTCATACAATCTAAGGTATTTTGGTGTGACAACCCTAGCAAATTAATATACACTCTTCTTATTTGGAGGAAATAATGGCAAGAACTTTTGATGTTCTCTCCATTGCTATCCCTAGGGCACAAATTAATAAATTTGTCCTCAATTTCAGTGTACTTATCATTTTGTGTTTTACTAGTAGGTCATATTACTCTTGGCAAAGCCAGTGTTCATGAATTCTATGTTCTCCCTCCCTCGGCTCCCTCATAAGTACACATATCTTATCCCTTGATGAAGCCTGGTCATACTTGGTAATGCAGCTGCTCAACAAATAAACTCAAATAAATGCATTGTCTTTCCAATGCATTTATTCTCATTTTAAACAGTACAAAGTAGGAAACCCTGTGTAGGCCTCTTTCCTGAACTGTATTCCCCCGGTATTAACAGGTATCAGGGAAAACCTGCATTTAGAATATTGGGTACTGGGAAATTGCTTGGTGATTTATAAAAGTATTACCTTATTTTCTTTCTTTTATTGTTTATTGACTCAGCAATTTGGAAGAAAAGGAATAAAAAGAAGGATTTGAGCTTCAATGCCTTACCTCTATCCCCTAAAGTTAAATATCATATTCCCCATTAAAGCTATCTGCTACAGAAAGGCTACTGTAAAAACACAGCATCTATTTTTCATGTGCTCATGAGTGAAGAAAACTTCATGGTTAGACAGAACTGGGGTTATCTTTAACACATAACTGGAAAGTAAGATAGAGCTTTTCTATAATACTGAAGTGTCAAAATGATTTTGTTTGGGACGGCCCATTACTTGACTGCTTTGTTCACTCACCAGAAAACGTTATTGTCACATTAAAGTCAATCCTTTTAAAACTAAGAGCCATAAATGTTATGTAGTTTGGTCTTTAAAGCAGGCTGTGCAATGAGAACTGAATAAACTGGAATTTCATAGCTCTAGAAATTGTTTTATTTGTGTTATTTTAATTTACTTACTGAACATACTGTGTTTATATAATTGGAGAAGTGGTACGGAACTGAGTGCATTTAATGGTAAACTGCAGGCTTGTTAAAATCAGCAACAAGAAACAAGAGACACGACACTTTCAAGTTCTAGAGTTCCTAATTTAAAATATTGTTCCAGCCTTAATGAACCTATGAGGAAAAAAATCACACACGAAAATTAGTTTAAAATAGAGTACCTAAAATACAGTAATATAAACGACTTCTACCTAATATAATACATCTTGCTAGGGTAAAAGAAGTTACAGTTAATGTTAAGTATTCCATTTAAGAATGATATTTGAATTGTTTTTAGGCAAGTGCATTTTTATTGCATATTTTAACTGAAATGGTCTATATAGGTTTCTAGTGAAAGATAGTAGTCTATACACACACATTTAGCTCCATCTCCTGCCAAAACACTAATAAATAACAGTAAAATAATTAAAAAGCTTAACCTACAAGGAGTAAGGGGTCGTAAGATATAGTGGCAGAAACAAGCAAGCAAACCAACCAGAATCAGATCAACATAGTACAAGTAGCCAAGACAAAGTTAACTTGTACTAGAAAACACACATAGTAGAGAGACTAATTTTTTTAAAATTAAAAATACTGAGTTTTGGCCAGGGTATGGAGAAACTGAAGTGATATATGGCTGGTGGAAGTAAATATTTGTGCAAACATTCTGGAAAACTGTTTAATCCAGCCACTTATTCTGAACTTATTTATATCCTGCGACCCAGAAATCTCATTCCCAAGTGTATTCTCAATGCAAATGTGCACCTATGTGCTCACGAGGTATTTACAAGAATGTTCATAAAACTGTTGTTCATATTGCCCTCACCTTGAAACAGCCAAACTTTCTGTCAGTAGTAGCATGGATAAATAAATCATATCTTACATAGTAGAATATTGTGTGCAATGAAAATGAATGAACCATTACATTGTATACAATGAATTAATCTCAAAATATTGGGTAAGAGAAGTCAGACTCTCAAAAGACACTGTTTAATAATATTCACATAAATTTGAAAACAGATAAAGTTAATTTGTGATTTTAGAAGCTGGACCAGTATCCAGTGACTTTGAGGAGGAAGTAGGGTTTAGTGATTCAGCGTTAGATAAATTCTGCATTGTTGGTTACATTCTATTTTTCCACTTGGATGAACACATGAGTGTATTAGATTTGTGATAATGCATTAAGTTGTATAATTATAGTTCTGTAGATTGTTTGCATACCTTTTCCTAAAATTCTGAAAATTTCATTGAAAGTACCAATTATAAAATTTAAAGGTATATAGTTATTTTTTAAAGAGGCAATTTTAGTCAACCAAATACAGTGAATTAGGCCAAGTAAGATAAATCACGGGTATTCACCAGATTTAGCAAGAAGATATCAAAAATACCACTGATGTCCATGACAAAAATTGTTCCACAGGAGGATGAAAACAAAACTCTACAGCATTTGATTAACTAGACAAGGTGAAGTAGGAAATGGAAATAGTAAGTTATTTCAGGAAGTTTTACTAAATGAAAGGGGAAGATTTGAAAAAAAAGAGGTCAAGGGAAGAAGCTCTAGAGCACGCCCCTAAGCTGAGGGGAATGCCCATGAGAGAAGGGGAAACCCACAAAGCAAGGGGAGACCTCAGGTGTAGGGGCAGGACATGTGAGACAGAGGGCAGCCAAAACCTCCATGGATGTTACCTGCATGGTAACAGATGGGTGGGGGCAGGCAAAGGTGTGAGTTCGGATGCTGCTGTGATAGCAGATTCAGGTCAATGGAGATCAGAGTTTATGTACACATACTTCGCCTGCGAGGTAAGAGGGGTGAGAGTAAAAGAAGGGTGAGGAGAGAAGAGAGTTTGAAATGATCGTTTTTGGAAAGAGGAAAAGGGAAATGGAACAGTAATGCCCAGCAACATGGTTCTCTTTACCATTGCTGCCTACAGTCAAACAATGGTATGAGATGGACACCCCTTCCAGGGGTGTCCAACCTTTTGGTGTCTCTGGGCCACACTGGAAGAAGAGTTGTCTTGGGCCACACATTAAGTACATTGCAACATGTAATCACACACACACAAATCTCATAATATTTTAAGTAAATTTACAGTATTGTGTTGGGCCACATTCATAGCCATCCTGAGCTACATATAGCCCACGGGCCACAGGTTGGACACCTCAAGTTAAGGTATTCCTTAAATTAGACTAAACAAATACCTGAAAGAACCATCAGGTTGCACTATTATCTAGGTATGTAAGTGTATTATCATTTTTATGAAGTTAAAAATATGTTGTTAAATTTAAATGGAATTGATAACACTTCAGTTACATATATAATGCATTTAATACCTTAGGTCAAATATTAGACTAGGATTAAAGATTTTTAAAGTTATGATTAGGGATCAAAGAAAAGATGAACATCACATCTATCTATAGGAATTGTTCTATGAAATAGAGAGATATACTTGCAAAGAAATCATAGAAATGGTAAAGAATATGATAAAATAAATAGGTCCAGTGCACAGTATTTAGTGATGGCAGTTGTAACAGAGTTAATTAACTCTTACTTGCAGCAGCTACGTATTTCAGAGGCTTAAAGAGATAGGCATCATCCTTGTTGTCCGGTGGCTTACATTCTAGTAGAGGAGATAGACAAAACAAATTATATCTTTTAGAGACAAGCATTATCAAGAAGTTGTTAAGTGACATGCAAAGTGGAAAAGGCAAAAGGAACCATTGTGACATTTACAAAGAATCAAGAAAATCAATGGCAATGTGCAAGGAAAAGGTAGGGAAAGGAAATAACATTAAAGACAGGTTAGGTGAGGTCTGTTAAATATTTTGATTCTGTGTGAAAAATGAATTTTATTGTAAAGATGTTGTGCAACCACTGAAGGGTATCAAGCATGGGAGTGACTTAGATTTTTATTTTAAAATAATTGTGTAAACAGTGGTATAATGTCTACATCATGGTATAGAGAGCCTAAAATGAAGATAACCTTATAGGTAGGAAAGAAGGGGGAAAAAAAGACCAAGAGAGAAAAAGAGAAAGAAAGAGAAAAAGAAAAGGGGAAGAGAAAGAAAGGCAAAAAATTAAAAAAAAGAAAAATGCAGATGGGGAAAACAAGAAAATATTTTGTAAATGGAATAGAGAGGGTGAACTCAGCATAATTATTTAATCACAGGCCCTACAGCCAGGCTTCCTGCCTCCTAATCCCATTTTGCCTACTTACTGGTGTGTGACCTTGAGAAATGCTTGTTTTTGTCTCGTATTATTTGTAAAATGAAAGTGATAATAAAAGGTTATTATTAGGATTGAAATAATTAATGTATGTGTTTTGCTTTGACCTGTACCTAGGACATAAGTGATAAATAAATATTAGAAAAGAAATTTTAAAAGCAGAATATGCTGTTTTAAGGAATATAAAGACAGAAAAATGAGTGGAAAATGACCTCAAATTTCTTCTTTGGTTCATTGGACTGATGATGGTAGCACCATTTAGAGGAGGATTAAAAGGGGAGGCAGGAATATTTAAAAGATAATAATAATTCTATGTTTAACATGTTGATTTTGAATTACCTGAGGGGCACCATATTAAGTTTTCTAATTAGGCAGTTGAATTTTTAATCAGGAGTTCAATGAGGAGCTTTGTATTGAAGATAACTATTTGTGAATCAATTTTTCTCTGTAAGGGCAGAGAGTCATTCAGCGCAGATGCTAATATTTGGGAAGACTGTATATTTACAAAAGACAAAGGCAACTTTAATGTCTGTAAAACTGAACAAAGAAGAAAACTGAAAAGGCACAAATAGACTCAAGGAAGAAATATAACAAATATGCAAAGATATTAAGGGAATATAGATTTTCAGGAATAAGAGTGTTCAATATACCAAATTCTGACATAGAAAATAGAACAAGAGGATAAAATACTGTCACTTCCTTCTAAGTAGTCACTAGCAGAGTCATTACATCCTCATTTTCCCTAATGTTCTGTTCATGGCAATCTAGGATTTTTTTAAAATCATGTTCCTCAAAATTTGAGAGCCAGTTGTTCAATCCAAAAATCACTTCTACATTTTTAGGTATTTGTCACAGCAGCTCACTATTTTCTGAAACCAAGGTCTATACATATTAGTTTCCTATTGCTGCAATAGCAATTCCTCAGAAATACAGTTGCTTAAAACAGCACGAATTTATTGTCTTACAGTTCTGGAGGGCAGAACATGAGTTTCACTGGACTGAAATCAAGGTGTTGATAGGACTGCATTCCTTTCTGGAGGCTGTAGAAGAGATTTTATTTTCTGGCCTTGAACCAGCTTTGAGAGATTGCCTGCCTTCCTTGGCTTGTGGCCTCCTCCCATCTTCAAAGCTAGCAATGGCTGGTCAAGTTTTCTCCTGATACCATCTCTCTGGTTTTAATCCTTTCCCCGTCTTCCCCTTTGAGGGTTCTTGTGATTATACTGATTTTACCCAGATTATCCGGGGTAATATCTTTATCTTCAGGTCCACTGACTAGCAATAGTTTCATCTGCAACTTTAAACCTCTCTTGCCACATAACATAACATATCAACAAGTCTAAGGGTCAGGATGTGCCATTATTCTACTTACCACAGCATCACCCATGTCCTAATTGAATATGCTTGTAAGAAAGTGATAGTGATATAAACCAGATTACATTTTGTTGAGGAATGATGGATGTTCAAAAGGAAAGACAAACTTACTTATAAGAAATATGGTGTCTAGGACATAAAAATGTAAAAATGGGAGAAACAGGTACAACAGTAACTTCCTTTTGTTAGCTGTTATGAAGGTAAGTGATACTCCGACTTGTCCATAGAGTGGTAGGTAATAGTTTGTGAAATCTTGTAAATATCAATGGCATCCAAAATTTAAGAGGCTGAGGTTTCTGGAAAATCATAGCAAGAATCAATATAAGTATCAGATAGCATTATCAGTCAACCTCTTCGAAATTGTTTTAATCAGGGTACTTTTCTTCTGCGGATTAGAAGTGAAAGTGGTCAAGATAAGATCCTGATGTATGTTGAACATGAGAAATTCCACAGAGCACAGAAGTTAGAGTGAGCTCTGCAATAAGACTGTTTTCAAAGTGATATAACAACACATGCGCCATAAAAAAAAGGTATTTAAAAGACTGATACCAAGTGTTGATCCAGACAATGCACTGCTATGGCAGAGTGAAGCAATGCAGCCGTATCTGAAAGACAGTAATCTTTCAAATTTCATATTTGAAAACAAGTTGGAACTCTGTCAAACAATTTGGAAAATCAATTTGTGGAACAAATGTAGAGCCTTTCAAAAACTCCACTCTTAGGTTTATAACTAATGGAAAGCACATATGTCAACCAAACACATACGTGATAATTTTATCAATCTTGTTTGTAATAGCCCAGTCTGGAAGCAATCAAATTGTACGTCAAAAGAAGATGGATTGTTTTATATTCATACCATGGAATACTATACAAACTTAACTATTGCTATATACAACATGAATGAATCTTACAAATGTAATACTGAGTGAAAAGTAGCCAGATTCAAAACAATGCCTCATTTTCAATTGCATTTATCTAGAGCTCTAAAATCACCCGGTCACGATTGAGTCCGGATTGCGGTGAGCTTTGGAAAAGAGAAAAGGAGTGACTGTGAAGCAGCAACAAGAGGGCCTTTCTGTAGCACCTCAAGTCCTACTTGTTAATATGGGTCATATTTGTACCAGTATATGCACTTTGTGAAATTTGTCAAGGTATGCGTTTATGATTTGTGTACTTGATAGGTTTGCTATATAAATACGTAAAAAGTGATATGAAGTGGCATACCATGTGGGTGTCGAAGTAGTGAGGAAGGAAGAGACGGTTTTGCCAATTTGATGTGAAAACACTCAGAGTGTATGGTAATGCGGATGAGTGCAGATAGCCATTTACATTTTTAAAAAATTCCCAGATTCGAGATGAAAAAGAATTGGCAATATTTAAAGAAAATTTTTCAAAATCAATTTGTAGCTGACTGCCCATATACTTTATTGAAATTGGAGAATATAAATGAGAAAACCAATTTGCTTGGATAAAAAGGTTATGTTAGCCTACAAAGTAGTAAAATTTCAAAATGATCATTATAATTCCAAAAAGGTTTAGATGCAACTAAATATAAGTTGTCGTACGCACAGATGTTACTACAGTTTGCCCTATATTAACTATGATTTCAGCTTGCAATATTTCTCTTCTTCAAGCAAAGGCTATGATCCCAAATGAAATGCCAGATGGCTAGAAGGTTGTATGTCACACTCAGGAAACCAATACAAAAATGTTGAGGGCTGTGTTCAATAGGGTGTTGTTATATTTGGCTTAGATTATTTAAATATTAAACAAGATGTAAAACTCAGACGAGAACTTTAAAAGTCATCTGACTTTATATTACATAATTTCTATCCATGCAATCATTTTTTTTTTCTAATTCCCCAAGTTGTTTTCTTTCATTTTACTTTTCATTTACTGTGGTTGCCATATAACCACTCATTTTATCCCTTTCTCCAGATACAAATGCTAAAATATTTATTGAGTTAGGCTCTGGATCATTTCATAGTACCTCCCTTTTGACTTCAAGTGACTTCAAGTATTTGGTTTTAAGAATATTTTGTTAAGGAATTTGGCAACTACAAGAATTAAACAAGAATATAATTTTTTTGGAATTTCTATGTAAAGTCAGTTTTTAACTCTGCCAAATAATGATAAATTAATTTAGAAGTTTATTTTTTAAATGTATTTTATTTTTATTTTTTTATTGTTGTTCAAGTACAGTTGTCTCTATTTCTCCCCACGACTCCCACCCACCCCAGCCATCCCCACTTCCCACCCTTCATCCCGTCCCCTTTGGTTTTGTCCATGTGTCCTTTATACACGTTCCTGAAAGCCCTTCCCCCTTTTCATGTAAACAATTTAAAATAACAAATCCATTCACTTCCTAGCAGGAGGGAACAAACCATTAAAAAAATCAAATTACTGAGAATATATACAAATGAGATATATTTGCTATAGGAGTAGAGTGCTTATTTTTATTGAAGGTGTATCACAGAATACCATCCCGAACAACATTTTCTCTTGTGCAGTCAAAATATACTCAGTCACAAATATTTTGCTTATAAATTTTTTTTCCTGTAAAAGTGAACATGGAAAGTGACAGAACTGATACCGAGCAAAGATCAGTTCATTATTTAGGACACCGAATCCAATGGAAGGAGGCATGACTGCCTTTGGGAAAGAACACGATCAGAAAGTTTGGGTTCTTAGTTATGGTTAACTCTGTGACCTTGAGCAAGACAGCTAAAATTGGGGTGGGGAGCTTCTATTTTCTCCTCTGGGAGGCATTTGCATTTGGTATTAATAATCCCCATGATCCTATTTATCTCCAAAACTCTGTTAGTTAACATGGAAATCAGGAAAAGTATTCTTTTGTGTATCATTTAAAAATATATCCTTTATACTATTTATACGTTGTAAACAACCAGATCACTGGATTTCCAGTGTCTTATCAGATAAGCACCTTTCAAATGAAATCTTAGCACAGAGCAAAAACCCAGAGTACAACACATAAAGTAGAGCTGGTCCTGTTGAAGGTGCTGGGAAGTTGCAGGTCTCTTAAAGCTCTGCTTGACCTTTTTCTTTTGACAAGTAAATAAATTTTGCAGAATTTCTAAGTCTCTTGAATACAGTTTAAAAATTGCCACACTAGACTACTCCAAACAATAAATGTTCTGGAGTCTAGAATTGTAGTATAGAAACTAGAAATATGACATGCTATTACCTATTTTTCACTTTATAATTTCTAGACAACGATAACATGTTCCTTTCTTATCCTTAACTTATCATCAACCTCAATAATTAACCATCATATATTAAGGAAAGTAGGCTTCTCTAATAATTTCATGTGTGAAATGCCTAACTAAATTAGATTTCATTTTAATTAACTTCAATTATAACAAATCACATTTCAAATGTGATATTATCTTCACTTCTCCAAATATGTAATATTATAGACTACTAGAACTGTGATATGTTATCAACACAGAGGAAATAAAATTTAACCTAATTAGTAAAATTGTTAATACAAATACATAAAAGGAAACAAATATTTTGATAGTACTTTAGCAGGAAAAGTACTCATTTCTGCCTTAATAAGATTACCCTTTACACAAAACTTCCCTGATTAACCATCACCGAGTAATGCCTGGTCAGAACACAATCTGGTTTATATAGAAAAATGATAGGAAAGGCAATAAAAATAGGAATGAAGCAATACAACAGGTTTTGGAATATGTGATCTCATTTTGTAATATGATCCATACTTAGTTTTGAATGTAAAAATCTATTATATAGCTAGGTAGATAGATATAGAAGGATTGAATAAAACACACTAAACAATTTCTAAAATAATGTGGCAGGAAATTTATAATTTTGTTCATTATGTGTCCAATACCTTATTCTTTCTTTAATGTTTTATATAAAATTAATACATAATTGAGTTATATTTAAAGAAGAAAAAGGCCTATAATATATAGGCCTATTAATCTCATGCAATACATGAAATTAATGTTAGAATTACACAGTTTAAGAAAAAGCAACAATTACTCAGGCACAAAATAAAGTCTAAATTTCTACAAACTGGAAAAATATTTCCTGAGCACCTATTTTGTAACATAATCCAAAATTTGAAGTTAATACAATGTTTTTCAAGACTGTAGATCTTACTTGAAACAATAACATTTTGCAAATGATTGGTGTAATATCAGGCATAGTGAGGATTTCTTATTTTGTTTAGCCTCCTAACAAATTTCTATCACATACTGTGAGGCGAGACGTTAGGTAGAATATTGTTAAAGTAGATGAGTCTTTTTTTTTTTTTTAAGAAATAGCTTTGTATTTGCTCAAGATTGCTTTAGTTTGCGATAGCTGCAATAACGCAGAACTGCAGCTGAGTAGCTTAAGAAACAAGGACTTAATGTAAGGTCTGGATGTTAGACGTCTAAAATCAGGGTGTAAAGAGGTTTGCTTCCTTTAGAGGGCTGTGAAAGAGAAGTCTTTTCCGGACCTCTCCCCTAGTTTCAGGCTCTGTGCTTGCAGTCCTTGGCATTTCCGGGCTTCTGTGCATCACCCTGATCTCTGCCTTCATCTTCACGTGGAGTTCCCCTGTGTGTGTGGCTGTATCTGAATTTCTCTTTTTATAAGGACATCAGTCATATTTGGTTAGGAACTCATCCCAGTCCTCTATGACTGTATCTTAACCAATTACATCTGCATTTACCTTGCTTGCAAGTAAAGTCATGTTCGAAGGTACGAAGGTACTTCAACATATGAATTTGGGGAGGGAACACAATTCAATCCAACATACTGGTAGAGTTTCAGCCAGATTTAGCAATGATAGAATTATGAAAGAAAATAGCAAAAGGAACTAATGAGTATTAGAATAAAACAGTATTTTCTAAGTCATCTTTGTGGTAGTAGTAGCAGCCTTTCTGCTTGCAATGGAAATCACAAGGATAATGTACTTGGACAGTATCCAGTGCAGTGAGCTAGTGATTAGAAAAGACAAGACTAAAAGTGAGACTCAGAGAGCAGTGCCTAGTTTGGACTAGAAAAGTGTTCAGTACAATGTGAGGGCGAGTATTACCAGCATCTATTACAGACAGCGAAAGGGAGCCAGGCAATTCTGCCACATCACTTCACAAGTCTACACCAGAAGGATGTGAGCACCACTGCTGGCCGTGGGACTACAGTGGAACTCTACGGAAGACTCAGAAGCTGACACTTAACATTTAGGGAAGCAAATTGTCAAGAACAAGTTTAAACTTGAGCACAGATGGCTAAACCAACCCACAAAATGAAACCAAAGGGAATTTGAAAACAAATATTTGCAGTGACGAAGAAAAGGCAATTCAAATGCAATTGAGAATCTTTCACAGCAAGGGCTGAAAATACTATACTTTAATATCTGGACTCTGAGGAAATACAAACATAATCTGGGTAAAGCATAGAAACCTGGAAAAGGGAAAGTGAAGAAAAAAACAGTCTAATAAGAACTGAGATTTAATAGCTCGAAAAATTATGAACTCATCGGTGTCATTTATAAGCTGCTTACAGAAAGACCCATATAATTTAAAAGTTGAAATTGTATATTTAGTTCAGCTTTCATTAATTGGTTATACTCATGTGTCCTTTATATTTCTGAGTCATTTACTGTTAATTAGTATATTTAGTTTTCAATACTAAATTCAATATCAATTGCTATAATAGCTGCTGAAATACAAAGATGACTAAGAAGACAGAGTCCCAGCCCTGTAATGCTCACAGTCTGCTGGAAGACAGATGGAACTCTCAGCGGGTTTTAGGAAACCTAGGAAATAGTAGCTTAGAGAGTAGATTTCATTTAGTTTCCCTCTCCAAGGAACATGTAAATTTTTCAAGCCAAAGAAAGTAGAAGAGACTCACTCAGTTACCTGTGCCTGCTGCTGAGATGCACAGCAGACGAAGATTCCTGTGTGTAGATCTTGTTACTAAGTGTGACCATTTATGGATCACTGAAATAATTTATCTAACCAAGTGTCCTAAAAAGCATCTAGCCCCAATTAGCAATACCCATTTAAAAAGCATTTAGAACTTATATAGGATGCATCTTTCCCAGATGACGCGACCAATTTCCTTTTCATTATTTACATAGCAAACAGCACTTTCTTTGGGCAAATTCATCAGCCAAATATTTGTATTCATCCAGTTAATTCTCTAGATAAGCCCAAAGCTTGTTCCTCCTGCAGACTGAAGGAGAGCATAGACACCGCCCAGTAGATAAACTAAATGTGCTATGACACATTCCTTAAAATTTCATACTTTCTTTTACAATAAAAATTTTAAAGTGGTTATTTTCCATTCTGTTATCACTAGATGGAATGGTCTGGAAAGGCTATTAAAGGTAATGCAGTTGTAAGGGCTTCTAGACCCTGAATATTCAAATAGTATATCTGACTGATTTCTAAACCTAAACAAAGTTCCTATTGCTGCATTCATCTATAAAATGGGAATAATAGTGCAACACAAAATGTTGCTGTGAAAATTAAAAGTAATAATATGTATAAAGCTTTCACAATGGTGCTTGGCAAAAAGGAAGCCCATATAAATATTAACTTCCATTATAATTATTCACATTATTTAGAAAATAAATGATACTCTATAATAAAGGACAGAGATAAAATGCTTTTGATTCAGCTAATTTACGATTCCAAATGAATTTCATATTGGTTATCTGGTCATAGCCTGGGTATATAAAAATGGATATTTAAGTGTTTATAAAAGTCAATAGCAAGTATATTATTTTATTACAGAGAATCACAACCAAAACTAAGCAAATATTGATCTTTTGATATATAATAAAACCAAAGTTGTTAATTAAGTAAAAAGGCCAACAGGGCCACAAACTTAACGGTATGGTACTGATTCCTTAAGGAAGCTTTATTTTGAAGCCACTGATGTGCATTAATTTCCTTATCTGTGACACAGAAAAATAGCACTTACTTATAGAGATACCAGTTAAACTTAATATAATTTATAGATCAAATATGTATTCAGAACCAAGGAAGTGAGTTCAGTTAGTACATTAATAAGAGTATGGGTTCTATCATAAAAAAAGTTTAGGTTTAAAATTTGTCTTTGCTTTTTGTGTTATAACTTCATTAAATTTTTAACTTCTCTGAAATCAAGATTTTTGCAACAAGAAAGACAATTTTGTAAGTAAAGGGAAATAACAGTACCTTTCTTAATGTGGTATTGTGGGAATTAGGAGATAGAATTCACATTATCACTAAGTAAATATTACCTTTATTCGTTGCTATTGAAAGGTTAGAATAAATGGCAGAGATAATTACTATCCTGTGGAGCTTATACAAGCATCATAAAAGAGGTGTGACTTCTTTCTCTCATGAGTGAAATAGGCAAACCTACATAATTTGGACAAAACGCACAAAAGTTTTAATAAGATTCAGAGTCAAACATTTTTAAAGGCTTAGAGTTATAAAATACACAGTTAACTCATGCATATACATATGGACTTCAAAATATGCCATTTTTTGTTTGTCCTCTACAAAATGTTCAAATATTTTTGGTTTTGGGGAAGCTTGAAAAAGAGGAAAAGAAATGAATATCAGGAAAACAAAATAAAATTATCTCAATGGCAAAATGTCTTGTAAACTGAAGTATTTTTTTTATTATCAAAATGTGAGTTATTTTATTACTCAAGGTCTTCCAGATCTTTGGTTTACATTTCATCTCAAATACATGTGACAGGATTAATTTCTTCCTCTTCCAAGTAAGAATGGCAATGAAATTATTTTAAAATACTTCTGATTCCAAAGAAAATTCGAACTAAAAGATGAAAAAATATATAATTTGATACCCAAGATACTTTTAAAATATATAATTTTATAAGTATGACTGCTTATCACAACTAGTCTGATTGTGTCTGCTAATACAGGAAATGAATGCCATTGCAAGGCCTATCTTGTATAATTTCAGATGATTTCAGATGACTCTGGTTTTTGGAATTTTCTTATAATTTCTAGAGCATCAAGGGCTTCAGCAACTCCAGGCTGTTTGGGTGCAAGTTCCCTTTTGCCTTGTCCTTCTGGGGAGCAGAGGGCTTAACAGGGCAGAGTGCTTGCTTCAGCTGATTACTAAGTGAATGAACACCATCTGGCGGAGGCGAAACCTGAACATTTGCATACATCTGGTCACAAATAACATGTTGCAACAAAACTGATTAATAATTGTATTTAGGAGGCCAGAGTTAGCTATTTTTACAGTTTGGTGCTGGTGGGAAAGTAGAAAATAAGTATTTATCATTCCTCCCTTGCCTTAATTTGAAAGGGCTGTTAACCAATGCTGTAACCTGTGTGAGCAGTAGTTCAGAAAAGGTTAATGTAAAAAATGGGTGATTTCCTTCTTCATTCTCCATGGTAGAGGGTACCCAAGCATCCTAAATGATTTATTAAAAAGGTTTTAAGTCTTGTTTACGTACATATTTTTGATTAACACATTTTTATGGTGCAAGGAGTCAACATGTTTCCTGTTAAGATTCAGACAGCCCTGAGAGCATTTTCAAGTTTGCATAAGCTTTCAGAGATAAAATTGTGTGGTGTTTTCTGTAATTCTATCCAAGTCTAAACAAAGTCTAAACAAGGTCATTTTAAAGAACTCATCCACACTAGACTCCTCAGGAGAAAATTTTAATTCCACATATCTGTCAAAATAGAGAAATAAAAGATGATTGTTTAAACTACTACAGGTGGAATTTTATTTTTTATATTTTTATGTTTATTTATTTATTTTTATTGTTTCAAGTAAAGTTGTCTGCTTTTCCCCCCATGATCTCCCCTGCCCCACCCACCCCCACCTCCCACCCTAAATCCTACCCCTCCTTGGCTTTGTCATGGGTCCTTTATACATGCTCCAAGAACAATTTAAAACACTAACTCTTTTGGTAAAGAGAAAAATTGGAATAAAAACATTTATTTTTTTCCCTTTACCAACTAAGAAGTCTAAAAAAAAATATTTCCCCTTTGTCTGCCTCCCTCTCCTTCCCTTTCTCAAACTCACACACACACACACACACACACAGGTGCTCATGTGGACATAAAACCCAAACCCTAAGCTGTATAATTTTAATGGAAATGTTGAGATATTGGATAAAAAATACCTTGCAAGATTTGTTCCTATAATAATATTAGTTTTTTTCTATCTGTATCTGTTTTAGTATAATTACAATAGTAATGACACATTATATATAAATATGGTCATGTTTCACAGGTGCTACCAGTACTTCTCAAAATTGAATTCACATACAAGTCACCTGGGAATCATGTGAAACTGCAGATTCTGGTTCAGCAGGTCTAGGTATACAAGCTCCTAGTATCTGCAATGTGTGGTCTGAAACTACATTTTAAGTAGGGAATTACTGATCCATTTACTCCTCCCAAAACCCCTCGAAGTATACACAACGAACATTTCAACTTCATAGCAACCTCAGGCGTGGATGGTCTAAGCAGTCTCCCCACGAAAAAAAAAATAGAGTTAAATAAAGCAAACAAAAAAATAGCAAGGAGTGTAATGCGCATTCACATCCAGAGTTCACCTCTAGGACCCCCCAATTTCCCTCCCTATCCTGTCCTGTCTGGCAGTTTATTAAGTCTAAGTGCAGGAAATGTGTACTCAACTGGGTAAGACAGAAAGAGACAGAGCCTGGGATACAGACACAAAGGGGAGGAGGGAGAGGAGAAGTAGGGAGGTGGTGAAATGAATGAGGGGAATAGGAAAGGCAAAGCAAAGATCAAGTTTATGATAAATCATGTACTAATTATTTCCTTTTCACTTTGTGGAGCCAACATCTTCAGTACAATCATCTAATAATTCCATGCAGAAACGTTTGATAATCTATGAAAGACAGTGACTAGCAATCTAAATATGTCTCATTTAATTAGGCTTGTTCTACTTCCTGTTTCCTGAATTGATTATCATTTAAGGACTGCTAAGTCATCCGAGCTCAAGTTAAAGAGAGACACCTGGAATAAAAGAAGACAGAATTTTCAAAGTCTATAGTGAGGTTGGCCCAACATCTGTAAGTTATTTTGGAGATAACATTTACTTTCTTACTTTTTAAAGTGATAATCATGTCCACTTATTGATGTCACAAATCCAATTTGCTTTTGATGTTATAATACATAGTTATACATTAAATATCTGTTACAAGTAAAACAAATGTTGCAGTGATAAAGGGGTACTAGAATTAAAATTTTTCATGTAGTCAACAATCATTGAGTACTTTCTTTGTGCCAGATACTATTATAAGTATATACTGACTATACAGTGGGATGGGGGAAAAAAAAAAAGAAAAAAAGAAGACCCTTGCCTAAAGTTACTTATACTTCAGTAGGAACACAAACAACTAACATAATAAAATAGCAAGCGATGGTAAGGGCCAGGAAGAAAAGTGACCAAAGGGCTAAGAAATGTTTGGGAAGATGATGCCACTTCAGACTGAGTGGTCAGGGAAGGCTCTACTGAACAGGCACTTCTGGGGCGGAAGCCTGAGTGAAGTGAGGAAGGAAACCAGGTAAGTATCTGGAGAAAAAGCAGGCCCAGGCACCAACACAACAGGGGAAGAGCCTGCTGTTTCTGAAGAACATCAAGAACAAAAGGGTGGCTGGGGAGAGTGAAAGACGAGCAGAGAGGTGAGAAATGAGAGGATAGAGGTGACTGCAGTAAAGACTGGGTACCTTCCCAAGGGTGACAGAAAGCCACTGGAAGAGTTTCAGTCGAGGGGTGACGTGAGCTACTCTAATCAGTTTTAGACTTTGATTTTGGAGAAATCCACTAGGCAGTATACTTGAAGTTTTTGTTGTTTGTTTTCTTAACTGTACACCATTACATGGTGTGAGAGCAGAGTAAGTTGAGATGTGAATTTAGTCAGGTAGGCTTATTCTATTAATCTTATCAGAAATATTTCATACACAATATATGTATTATGCATATTTTTATACCTACCAACTCCCTATATAAGTGCTTATGTCTAGAGAAATGCCAAAAGAAAGTACTATAATTTTGCCCAAATGCAAAATTTTATTTAGAAATTATTAATTCATTTGTTGATTAAAAATCATTGAACATTTTCTATGTTTCATGAATAGTTCTTGGTGCTGAGACTATAGCAATAAACAAAAAGAAAAAAACCATATTTTCCTTTATATACTAAGTCCTTCCTCCTGTTTCCTGTGTAATTGCTGCCATTCATTGCACTTACGTATAAGCATATGCCTATATCCACATGCGATATACGGAAGCATATATAAGTAAATACATCATTGCCATTATTTTGAAAAACTGTTTTCTGTTAGGTCAATTAAGAATAAGGATTGAATGTGGGAGGTGGGGAGTAAATAGGGCAGGGGAGAGTAATAAGGGAAAAATGGGGACAACTGTAATTGAACAACAATGAAAACATTAAATAAAAATAAGAAAAAAAATATAAAAGTTTTTATTTTACCTTCACTTGTTTCTTCTTTGATGTTCTTCCTTTCTTTATATAGATCCAAGTTTTTCTTTATTTCTGTTACAGTGTTTTGATCTTTAGCATTACTTTTTGGTTCTTTATTAGGTTTTCTATCTCTCTGTTTACATTGCTGATCTGCTTTTGCTCGCTGTCCGGTTTATCCTTTGAGTCCTTAGCATATTAATCATAGTTGTTTTAAATCCTGGTCTGAAAAATCCAACATCTCTACCACGTCCTGGTGCTTACTTGCTCTGTCTCTTAAAGTTATGCTTTTGAATTGTGATATACCTTGTAACTTTTTATGAGAGCTGGACATAACGCAACAGGTAACAGGAGATGCTGTAAATAAACCTTTGGTAATGTGTGTGAGGAAGGAATATGTTTTACAGTCCTATGACTAGGTCTCTGTCTTTCAGTGAGCCCAATGCCCCTGGAATATGAACTTCAAAAGTGTTTCCCAGGGGTTTTTTTGCCCTCGTCCTTTTGGGGGGAGATGGCTAGAGTGGGCCACAGTTGGGTATTCCCCTTCCCCACATCAGTCAGGCCCTGGTTAACTAGCTTCCCCGGAAGGTCAACTTGTTGAGAAGAGTGCTCTAGCATATGTCAAAATGGTTCGTTTCCCCTCCTTCTGCTGGAAGCTAAAGGGAGTTTCCCCCTGACATGTACCGTGGGACTCTGGCCAGGCTCCTGAAGGTAAGTCTCACGATATGGTGGACCCTCTATGAATGGGTCCCCTTGGAATTTTTAGCTTTTCCACATCCTCTGGTCAACTACAGTTTCAGTTTTCCTATCAAAGTGCAGGATCCCTAAGCCATTTCCAGTCACCATCTTTGCTCTGGGAAGCTGTCTCCCTGGCACAGTCTAGGTTTGCCCTTATGATGGGTCTCATTTCTCTCTAGGAATCTAAGAAGAGTTGATGATTTTTTTTTAGTCTGTTTAGCTCTTTACTTGTTAGGACCCTCATGTCTTTTAAGCCCCTTTGCAGAATCAGAAGCTGGAAAGTCCCTATATACTCTTTCAGATACTTATTTTAACACTAAACCTAAGTTACCTTAATGTGAGCTCAATATAAATATATAAATATATGTAAATATAAATATATATTTGAGCTACTGGAGAGGAAGGCCACTCTATGTAAGTAATGGGTTTTTATATCTAGCATTCTTCAAGCAAGAATTAACTACCTGTCAGTGATTCCCTAGAAGAGACATCTGACGAGTAGGAGAAGGTGAGAAATCACATCCACCAGGCTAAGCAGAGAATTTATCATTCAAACTGGGAAACGTGAAAGAGAGTGAATGGATGCACAATAATAATTAGGGTGGGCAGTAACTGTAAATCTGAACTGCCTCTGGCAAAAAAAAAATTGTCATGATCACTCAAACTCTTAAGTCCCCTTCAATCTTTTGACTTAGAGGTTAAGACATGCCAATATATAGCAATATTATTTTCAGCAAGTTTTAATTAGCTCTTATGGAGACTAGATACACCGTAATTCCTTCTCTAATGGGACAAGTTGTGGCTTTGGTCGCAAAAGCTCAAGTACAAAAATCAAGTTGGATGGACCAAATATAAAAACCTTCTCTGGACCTCTGTCTTTGATGTTGTTACAGAAGACTGATGTTGGAAAACAAGTAATTAGAAATATAGCAACATTGAAAATATTGAAATAGGACCTAGCTCCAAATGCTATATCACAAAATTGTAAAGCACACTAGAATTAAACGATAAAATTAGAATAGTTGTAGATAATTCATCAAAATACACAGAGGAAATCAAATTTGTGTTATCTAAGAAATATAATTTATGTATAGTAGACAATAGAGAAACCAAGGAAATAGGAAAAAATGCCAGGAATCAGAAAGGCCTAATAGCTTCAGATGAATTACTACTCTCTGCCATTGATAGAATGAGAGCTCAGGCTACCCAAAGTTTCCTTGATTAACTGGCCTCAGGAAGAAATCCTCCTTACTGTTTTCATCACTTGGTAAGGTTTAAGCTTATGAAGAAGAGGTACCTTTAGTTCAGTCCCAGAGCTGTCCTATATTTAAGGAAATAATAAGAATGCATACCATGTTTGAAGTTGCTCTAAAATACCTAGGGGCAAAGCAGAGGCATAAACAGAAAGATATTAAAGAGAAATGATATGTGAAAAAAGAATCTCTTGTGCAACTAACCTTATCATTTTAATCATAAAACGGTAGGATCAAAAATAAGACCTTTTGTTTTCTAGTGTTCTAGTCATAACAGACAAGAGAAAGGTTTAAGCTTTTTATTCTTATATGCTCTAAATTTAAATAATTTCAAAATGTTCTTCTTTGAAAAATATTTGTTTCTGTGAAAAATGTGGCAATAAATGTGACCATAGTACCAATAAAAAGTATAAACCAATAATTTTTTGCTAAAAAATCATGCGATCTCAAACACATAAAATTTATCACAATCATTTGTGACAAATTATAGTGACAATGTTACAAAGTAAGTTCCATTGTGATATTCACTATAACAGCATCAATTACTTCTAAAAGGCTGGTATCAATCAAGTAATCCATTTTTTTCTTATATCTACTTTTATAAGCAAAGGGGGATTCTGTATCCCCAATTTTTTATTCCAGAAATCTGAGTCATTTTTCATAAACTCCCAAATTTAATTTTACATTCCTGACACTTCTCCTGGCTGTTTGATTTTCTCTCATCTTTATCTGCCCCTGAAGACATTAGGCTTTTGCTTCTAAAGCCAAGTGCACAGCGCATTCCCATGGTGTCCTTTCCCAGCCAATGGTTGCAGAAGTCACGGATGCCCATCCCTTACCTCCGTGGTAACTGGTAGCACTTCCATGATGCTGTGTTCTCGGCGCTTTCACTAACCTTCTAACGCCAGTAATTTGCTCTTTGTCTTTTGGAGATGGTAGAGCTACTAATCAACATTTGTTTAGGCCAAGAGAAAAATTTGTCAGGTGCACCACTGAATTTCTTCTATTTCACTATTTTTACTTCCTACTTCATAGAGTTGAAAACAAGCAATCTCAGAGTCACAGCTTGTTTTAAATTCTCCATTCTACAGTGTCAGATACTGGCCCAGAGTGAAGAGTAGGCCTGCGCAAGTGTGGTACAGGGGTTATTGCTCCCTTGATTGACAGACTGTTCATGAAGAGTAACAATCTCCACTGAGTATATCGGGGTCTTTGCTCATTCTCACAACTATTCAATCAACACAGAAAAATGTAGGGGCGCACTAAGAACAAATACATGTAGAGAGCATTAGACCAGGCCCTGCAGGGAAAGCTAAGAATCAAACAATGAAGATTACAGTCCTGTGGGGTACAAAGCATTTAATGATCATATAAATAGTAATGCATTTTGTCTGAATGAAAAACAAAAACAAAAACTGCTTTGCCAGGTAAAAAAAAAAGAGTTTCATGAGGAGGTGGCTTTTATAGTGCTACCCAAAGGATACATCGATGCTAACCAAATGAGGGAGGAGGATGTGGCGAAACCTAGCAGATTCCACGTTTGGAGGGAGGCAGTGATGTGCACCAGCTCACCAAAGGGCCGGGTAGTTATTTGTAGGTTTGGCTTCTTGGTCATATACCCATTACCTTTTCTGTTTTAAAAATTATTACAGGTTATTAAGGGAGAAAGTTTTATGTTTTAGCACCTTTAACTGCACATTTTTTCTTTCTGATTTTTTGAGTAAGGAGACCACTGTTTCATTTTCATTTCTGTATTCAATTTAAGCAGCCAGCCCTGACTCCTGAAGCTATGTACAGAATATGAGTATCGAGACAGAATATCCAAACAACCTCAATGTTGCATTTTTCCTTTAGAAAATCAGAATCTTTAGTTTTACCTTCCGCAGAATATGCATATTAATAAGGCCGTTAGAGCCTTTCTAGTTCTAGGCCACTAGGTTATATACGCACTCCAGTTTTTCAGTTGGTATGATCATTTATTTGTTTAATAATTCTCTATTATCTTCAAAATTCCCCAAAATATTTTAATAATTCTTAAATGAATTTTATAAAATGTTATATATGTGATTTAATTTGAATATAACAACTGAATTTTAAGATTAACAGTAGAAATCAGCTTTTAGAAGATTATGGAGGGAGATTATGATATGGAAATATATGCCCCAAATATAACATCCACTTGTCAATTTAATACACATAGGAAGTATTTATACACATATGAATGTGTACACATATGAAGAGGCCAGAGAGTGGAGGGTGAAAACTAAAAGATAATATTGCTTTAATTTATGACTATATTTGTAAATTTTTAAATATTTCAAGGTGACTATTTTAATACAAGACCTATTTAAACTGATATCTTTCTGTGGATCTTATGATTTTCCATCAAAGACAGAAAAATGTGCTTCTAGGATCCAGAAGCCATATATTTTGCATCTTTTATAAATACATGTTTGATTTGTTTATAATTTGTTTCTGAATGCTCAAGCTAAAGTCAAATAAGATGTTTTTAATGAAAATGCATTTATTTTAAATTTTCTCTGTCTATAAATATTGAAAGTTTTCTAAGGAAATGCATTATTTTCCCAACAAGCATGTTTCTGAGTAAAAATTGCTTCCTAGATTATGGGCCACAAAGCAAGGCACAACATATGTAGGTGGTATTGTTTGTGGATGTTCATAGAAAGTGTCATTTTTGTATTTTTATTCCACAAGCCAAGGTATAGCGTTCCTCTGCTTTTATTTCTATTCAGACCAACAGAATAAAGTAAAATGACTATTTTGGGATTTGAATTTAAAGAAAGAAATATTACACTAAGTATAAGCTAGTCTGTAGAAAAAAGTAACAGAGCCAAGAGATAAAAATAGCATAAGGGTAATAAGAAAAAAAATTATAGCACATGATTACTAAATTTCTTTCTTTCTTGTTTTAGCACCTACGTTGTTACTTTTGGGGATGGGTACTTATGAAATAAGCACAAATAACATATTGATCCTGTCCTCAAGGCATCCTGTCTAGTCAGAAGATTATGTGACAAGTAGTAGCACATTTTGAATAGTAGCACACCTCACAGAGAGCACAGATCTCGCAAAAGGTTAGCAATCCACCCAAAACAACCACTTTTCCATCTGTAAGGCAAAAACTCATTATCATTCAAAGCAATTTACACTTTAGAAGAAATTATAATTAAATAAAATGCATTTAAAAAAACTAGATTCATCTAAATCAGCTGTTTCCAACAGGTGTGCTGCAAGAATTTTTACAACATACAATACCTGACTACATAGTCAGGGGCACAGACCTCTTCTCCCTTGGATTGTCAAATTAAAAAAATGACAACAACCAACACAACAATGGCCATCTGGTGTGAATGGATCAAACTTATACCTATTTTTTCCTTGGATTTTTTTTTTTTGGTGTACTGCAGAAGTTTAGTAATTAGTTGGCATGTGCCATGAGATGAAAAAAGTTAAAAATCACTGATCTAAATAATCAAAATATGAAAGTAGTAACATTCACTATTTTAAATCATGGAAATGTCAGTAGAGAAGAACCATTTTTAATCCACTTTCCTGACTCGCTGGAGCAGCTGACTTGATGGAGCAGCTGACTCCCTTCATACCCTCTCTGAGACACACTGAGGTACCGTCAGGGCCTTGAACACACCTGTGGAAGCGGCTCTCCAGCCTGCGCAGGTGACTTGAAGGCCATCTGTACTGTCATGTGTGTTCCCCAAGCTATTTCATGTTAGATAAACTTGTTATCTTAACTATATAATTCAATTAAATACAACGTAAGCTGAAATGAAAAATATGTTACTTCAATGGTGACTAAGTGGAATGTTTTGGAAAGAGTTAGTAAAGGTGACCTAATTAAAAAATTGCTAACTAGTTAGATGTGCGTTAGGTGACAATACAGTTTGAGGAAAAAATACTTAAATAATTTCACATGTGCTTGCTATAGGAGCACGTAGACAAAAATTAAAACGATAGAGATTAACATGGCTCCATACTAGAATTACACAAAAACTTGCAAAGCGTTCCATTAAAAATAATAACAGAATAGTTCTTCACGCAGGTTTTTCTATGTTGTGTCTACACTCCTGGGTCCACTGTGAAGAAATCAAAGCAGAATGTGCGCTGTGGGTGTGGTTTCCATGCCAGAGAATTTAGAGTTTTTAATTAACAGACACATACTTTAAAAAAATCTTCATCCCTTTTTCACAATTGAAAAGTAAAATGTGCATTTTATACTTTAAGATAAAATATTTGAAATTCATCTTTTTCATACCCTTTTTAATCTTTTCTGAACTGAACTTTTTTTGTTCTTTGCATCAGAGAAAAGTATTTTAGTAGAAATAATGATTTAGTTCTAGACTTATACGCAAGAGATGAAATATTAAAAGGAGAACACATACTAAATTTTAAAAGATTGTTTGGTGTAAATACATATTTTGTGAATGCCTCTTATTTTCACAAAGTCAGGAAGACAGTGAAAGAAACTTAAAATATTTTTCCAAAGATGTTCCTAGGTTGTTATTGTAGATAATATAAGAACTGATAAACTAATAAATACCTCTATTAATACAATCTTTTCTAGGGCTATTGAAAGTTTTCCTACCAATGTTGTATACCAAATAAAAGAAATTTATTAGCATTACTTATGTGCAATTTTATATTTAAAAAGTATAACTCAAGGATAAGCTAGTGTCATTCTCTTAAAATTTACATAATAGTTAGTTGTACGGATTCAAACTGCCTACCATAAAGTAGGATATGTTATGTCTTTCTCAAGAACCAGATAATTCATACTTTGCTTACATATATTCTAATCAATTTAACATCAAAATTCTATTCTGCGACCTAATTTCTTAAGCTCCACAGCAGCATCTCATTTCTTACAACTGTTCCCCTCTCTCTGCTCCACATAAGCCCAGATATGAAATAGGTTTTCACGCATTCGCTTGCCTTAGAATCACTTGGAGGGCTCCTTAAAAACACTACCCACAGAGTTTCCCACATCAGTGGATCTGGATTAGGGCCCCATAATATGCATTTCTAAGAAATTACTGGGTGATACTGATGATGTTGTTTCTCCAGGCATACGTTCCTGAGAATAACTGAAATATAAGCCCTTTCCATTAATGTTCTCCCAAATCGTTCATACAAAGAATTTGTTTACTTGGCATTCTCCATTAAAGATTGAGACAAAGGAGTTTATATCATACCAGAATGGATAAAGTAACACTGGGTATTGCATTTCTGGATTCTAATAATCCTTTGCCTACATTAAAATGGATTTCTCACTGGCCTGTATTTTCCATGGGCTCCAGCTTCCCCTCACTGTATCTTGGCAATCTCCTTTTCTTCTACCTTCTTATTAAATTTTAATATAGAGCATTTTAACATTATTCAGCAATCTCTTTACAAACCATCATTTCGGGGATCCAAACTTCATAAAAAATGTTCATAGTAGTTATTTTAATAGCATCTTTCATTTTTCTGGATGTAGGTGATGAAACCAGGTTTGTTCACCTTCAGTTGGAATGTTACTCTCGTAATTAACGGCTGAGACAGTAGCAAGTTAGTACCTGCCTCTTTTTATCTTGTGAACTCAGCAATAATAGGAAATAAGCGACTTCTAGGCAAATGAATGAGAGCAATGCATTTTGGGGGCACATTCACAGTGGTGGCACAACTAGGTAGCAAACTTGATTCAACTGAGTCACTACAGCATTCGTTGTTAACGACATATCTATAAAAACGGGACATAAATAAAAACATCCCAAGGCAGTACTGCATATGAATGAGCCCAGGGAAGAGTAACCCACAAAATCAGATGAACAACTTGCTGCTGAAGCTCAAGGCTGGGTAGTGAAGGTCACATGTACAAACACACTGGAGCGTGAGAGGAGAAGCGTTTCCTCAATTGGACTACATTACCTTTGCAAACTGATAGAAATAACCATAAGCCTACCTCCCAAATAAAACAGCATTTTTATTTTGATTTATGAATGGGTAAGTGCATTTGAAGATTGACCCCTATTATGTTTACAACAATAATTTCACTTTTCTACTTAAATATATTTTAAATAATTTTATAGAATTTTCAAATGTTCTAAGTCATAAACCTCTGGCTCAATGGCCCTTGCCGATTCCTCAGGGGCAGAAGAGTGGACTTCCGTAGTAGGAGGTTTGTGGGCAAAATCAAATGTAACCGGAAGCACGATATTCCCTTAAAATACCATAAAATGTCCTAATATTTTATGATTTGGCATTCTGCTGCCTACGATATTTGGTTTTTACCTAATATCAACGTAACCAGGAAAAGAGAGACAAGTTTGCTCTTACCTTGATTTCAATCTTGACACTTCTCATCAGTCAATGTAAAGGAAAATCAATGCGTGTTTTACTGAGGTCTCCCTCAGAGAATGCCAATAGTTCCTCCTAGCCATATCACATAAATATACTTACTGAATTTCATTCCCTCTCCCTCTCTGTGTTGTTCCCAGAATCCTCTTCTTTCTCCAGATGTAAAAATTCACTGAAGTTAATTACCCAAGACCATTCAGCTGGTTTGCAGCTTGTTTGTGAGTGATTCAACCAGAGATCAAGCGATGCCCCAGCTGTTCTCTCCTTTCAAGTAATCTGCTTCTTTGCAACACTAATTACAGGGACAGAGTCACTTCTGAGACTGAACTTGTATCCTATATGTTAATATTATTTCCTTGCAAGTGAAATGTTTAGATTTGCAATCAAAAGTCCTTAATATGAATCCAGGTTGTCCCACTTCCTAGATATGTAATTTTAGGTAAATCTTATAATTCTTCTAAACTTCCTGCTTGCTTTTGTTTGAAGACAGAGGCAATTTAACAGGACCTTCAAATTGGTTAATAATTACAAAAATGTGTGTAGACGAATACTAAAAATGTAGGTTATTATTTCTAAATATTATATAGCAATACAAGAGCAATTACATAATGTGAAAGTATGGAAATATAAATTACAATGTATTTTAAAGTATCGTAGAATTTAATGGAACTTAAAGAGTACTGTTTATATATAAAACAGAAAAGAGGAAATCTTGACATAATACATGAATGAAAATTATAGCGGTATTTAAGTAGTGTTGCCTACCCTGAAAAAAAGTAAAGCATTATACCATCTGTAATAGTTCATAATTTTTAAAAATCATAATACTTATAGAATTAAATAAGATGTATTGAGTGTCAAAATAACTCAAGTTAGGATATTTTAAAACACACATTGAGATCTCTATTTTTAAATAAATATAATTTCAACAAAATTCTCATGTGAGTGATTACTAATTTTACTTCATCTACCAGCTTGTTGATGTAGCATCATTTTTTTTAAGCTTTATCATGTACAAGAATCACCTGGAGGGATGATTGTTGAGCTGCAGATATCTAGGTCCTACTGAGTATTTCTGATTTAATATATCTGTGCTGAATTTTTAACAAGCTCTCAGGTGAGCCTAATGTTCCTGGTTCGGGTACTACGCTTTATGGACCACTGACATGAATGGATTTAGAATGATGGAGCAAAACACAAAGGTTTTGGGAATGGCTATTGAAGGCTATGAAAAATTTCATACCAATGCTCAGCATATAAGTGCTGTGCTCTTAGAGGGATGTAGTGCTTGTTGCTTATTACTCTCAACAGCATAATAAGCATGTATTCCCAAAAAATACAGTTTATATTGACCAAGCTTATACTTTGGTGTAGATAAGTTGGGATATAGAGTAAGCTACTATAAGAAAGAGGCCTAAAAATACTGGAGGGGAGAGAGGGGAATAATGGGGGAAGAGGGGGAAGGGGCAAGTCCAGGAACAGGAATAGAGGACTCCTGGGCACAGACAATGGGTGGGGATTGACTGTGGAGGGGGAGGGCAGGGCAGGGGAGAGCAACAAGGAAAAGTGAGGGACAACCGTCATTGAACAATAATAAAAAATAATAAAAATACAGTAGGATAAATAAACTAGACGTTTGTGCCTGTCTGTCTTCAATGCAGGCAGGCAGGACCTGGCTGGTGATTCTGTCCCCGGGCAACCCAGCTCCACACACAAAAAATGGCTTTCATCTCTGTATCAAAAGGTTGCCCCTCTAGTGGTAGTTCTCAGGCCAGAAGAAGACGAAAATGTGGAGTCAGTTACATACAACTTGTCTTTAAGTTGAAAATGACAAAAAAAAATTGTACACATTACCTTGTTTATATCCCATTGGCAAGAACTTAGTTAGACACACCTGACTGCAGGGGAGGCTGGGGAATATGCCCAATTCACACCCAGGAAGCGTGAGAACTATGTGAGGGAGGTTGAGTCTGCCACTGTAAGGAAAAAGGTGAGACTGGACCCTGGAGGCCAATTTAACAGAATCTGCTGCAGAAGTACACCAGGTGAAATAAAGCAGGTCCCACTTTAGAGGAAATAAAAGGACTTGAATAGACTTAATACATTTTTTCAAGAATTTCTGAAGAAGGCTACTTGCCTAAAAAAGATGCACTTTTTAAAAATTTAACGTTCAGAGATGAATTGATCGCTCGAATTACTTTTAAATAAAACAGTTTAAGAAAAGACAGAATAAGCTTCTTTTCTTTTCCTTGGTTGGAAGGTCATATGCTTTGTGTGTGGGTATGTGTGTAGGGGTGAAAAGAGAGAATATTAATACTATTGTGTAGTATTTTCCATTTCATCTGTGACATAATACAGTTCATATATCTATTAATAAAGAGAAAAAACTTTATTTTATTACTGATAATTAGAAACTGACATAGAAGAATTTGAAAAATCCTCTTTTTTTCATAGTTATTGTATATTTAAACATGCACTGGGGGATGAGTGAAAACAAGCATTGTTGCAGGCCTAGCTCCTTCACATAAAGCAGCCTAATCACCTCTATTTTTACTTACGTGAGTGTCTTGCTCAAGTTAATTTCATTACTTCTCTCTCCAGTTATTTGACTCTTCAGTGTTCTTACTCGTAGCTTTCATTCTTATTCCCCTGAAAAAGTTAAAATTTAAAAGTACAATGAGAAGCTTTCCAGAATGTTACACTAAAACAAGGTAAGCTGGTATTTGTAGGTACACTGACCTCTTTTCCACTGAGAGAACAAAGAATCATGTTAATAGAATAAGTGCCAAAACAACACAGTCTGTTCCAAAGGGTATTTGGCTGTATGAATGGGTCATGACTACCTGAGTATATGATTTCTTCAGAGAAAGTCATAGGGCATTTGTATATCAAAATAATAAACCCTTGTCTCAACTCAACTTTTACGGCTTTGTGAACCTTTGGGATGTAGATCAGCTCCTTCCGTGTGTATGAACTTCCTACTGTGAAATCTAACACTTCGAGGGCTTTAACACTTATAAACTCCAGAGGTAGTGACAGTTTTCCGTACTTACATACATTATTCCATTAGCAAAATATTGTTGCACATGTGCGAGAAGCTGAGATGACGGTTGGAATATCGAGGCAAGATCTGAGTCACGTAATACTCTGAGTTGTGTGACAGATTGGGAGCAATGCTGAGGTACACATTGTATCACATAGAAAACTGGAAAGCTGACGAGTGACTGTGATGGGACTTCCTGCTCTCCATCACAGGGAAGTTCTGGCTGAACTCTTTTTGTGGAAACTACAGAAAGCATTGTCGACCATTTCTTCTCAAATCAAGGTAAAAGTTTTCAACTGCAACTCAGGACAGCGGACATTAAGTTTGCAATAGATCCTGCATTCACTTAAGGAAGAATCTGAAATAAATGGCTAAATCAAGTATGGGTCACCTTTAGAAAACAGCCAAAAATTCTTTTTAAAGTCTAGATATAGAAATAAGGTTTAAAAATGGGGCATTCAGAACAAGAAAAAGTGTTGATTCCAGTGATACGAAAAATGTTGCTAGTGATTGGTAAAATATCATAATGAATGCACAGTATTAGGTACAGCTCACATTCAAGCATACAACAGTTATCACTTCTAATTTATTTATCAAGCCAGAAAAAGACTGCATTTATCTAGTCAATCAACAAAACTCAGGTATATGTTTGAGGAAAAAGTGAAGTCAATTTCTTCACATTTAAAAATAGATTATTATGGAACAGACTGACAGTGACCAGAGGGGAGGGGGACAGGTAATGGTGGAAAGAAGGGGAAGGGACTAGACAAAGAGCATGTATGAGTGACCCATGGACATGGACAACAGTGTGGGGACTGATTGTGGGAGTGGGGGATGGGATGAGTGGAGGAGGGTAAAGGGGGAAAGATCGGGACCACTATAATGAAATAACAACAAAAGTAAATAAATAAGTTATTATTCATTGTGATAACTGAATAATCTCATGTCTGATTGGACTATAAATCAACTCTTTTAAACCTAGAATTTTGCTTTTTAAATATCAGGTTTTATAATGGTCTGCAGAAAGCTAGTCTAATTGTCTCAACAAGATATTTTAATTTGTAAAATTAAGAATATTTTCCCAACTGTGACTATTACATGGTTTGAAGAGACTTTAAACAACTATTGTTTCTAATAATATAAAAGTTTTTCAAGGTAACTGTTGTGTACGTTATAAAGAACAAAACAGGAAAAAACAGTAAAATACAATGTTGAGATAACCAAGGGACATGTTTAATGGTATTGAATAAGAAAGTTATGACATCAATATTTCTGTGTAATAGATAACCTGTTGTTGTGCATAATTCATACCCAACCTAAAATGTATTCCTAAACCAGAAGCCACTGGGAATATTCTTTTCCATTGTTGTTGCAACACATGAAGGTGAAGAAAAAGAAAAAGTAGGAAGAAGAAGAACGGAGAGAGGAGGGAGAGGATAAGAAAGCAGAGGGGAGAGAAGGAAGAGAAGGAGAATAAATCATCAAACTAAAGAATAGGGAGGACATAGATTAGAGAAATATTGAAAGCTTCAGAGTCTCAGAAATAGTGAAAATAAAAAAAAAATCTATTGAGAAGTGAGAGGCAGTAAAATGCCTAGATCTGCTTGATCTAGGGAAGTGAAAAATATTTAACAACATTGTGTTAAGAAGTTTGGAATTAATTTAAATGATTGCCTTGGGAAGGCAGTCTCTTTTTAGGAGGAGCCACGATATTACATTTAGGCATTTATTAAAACAGAGAGAAGTTCCACCTAATCCATGTGAGATAACCAAAGTTTAAAATCATAAAATTTTAAACCTTGGTCTGTTGGCCCAGTTGGTTAGAGCTTTATCCTGATACACCAAGGTTGTAGGTTCAATCCCTGGTCAGGACAAAAGGATCAACCAATGAATGCATAAATAAGTGCAAACGTGGAAGAACAAATTAATGTCTCTCTCTCTTTATCTCTCTCCCCCACTTCCTCCCCCTCTAAAATCAATCAGTAAATTAAAATGCTTTAAAATCATTAAAATTTTGTTGGCATTTTCTATGTTTTAGTCGCTGTCAGTGCTTAAAGAGTATTGTGTAGTTTCCATAAAACAATAGGAGGCAGGAAAGTCAATGAGGCAAGGCTCAGGAAGAGAAGAGGACTGACTAGACCTCTCTGAGTGATGGTTGAGCTGAACTCTGAGGGCTGAGCAGGAGTTACGCAGTGAAAATTGTTAAGCAGTCTTTGCAGAGGTAAATAATAAAGTATGTGCAAAGGTCATGGGGTCACAGGGAGCATGCCTTCTTCAAGCAACTGAAATTTGCCTGGAGCAAATTTAAGGAAAGAATAATGTGTGAGAACAAAAGAATATTGTTACAGGCTATAGACATCTCAACAGGCTCTGCTTAAAAATCCTGTCATGTTGTAGGAATACAAGGCAAGAAACATTGGATTTTGTTCTAGTTCATTGTGCCACGTTTCATGCAATGAGAAAAATAAACTACAAAAAGAAATCTTTCTTACGAGGGCTCTCTTGTAGGTTTATAGACTTGCTCAGTATCCCAGTGCTTATTTTTCAGTTCTTATTAAAACAGTTATTTCAGTTTTAATTAATTGACATGAGGTTTTTCTTTCATTTTTAGACTCTTGCCCTTAACCTTGGACTCTGTCTTTTTATTTGTGTACATGGAATAGCTGAGCTTACTCCCTTTTGCCTTTAATAAATCTCCTGGAACATGAATTCATTAGCATTAATCTGTCTTGAATTTACAGTTAATATTCATAATATAACCCTTATCTAGACAACAAGGGTATTTCACCAAGTAAAATGACACTTGAGGAGAAGTAATTATTTATCTATGGTGAACTTTGAAGTTAAGTAATATATTAAATTGGTAAAGTAAGAGAATGAGAAAGGCTAAAATAAGGGCTGTAGAAGAGTGATGGAGATAGCAAAGATGGTAAAACCAAGACCAGGAAAGGAGAGGATCTCAATTGTCTGTGATGTAGCAAAGATTGAAACTAATATCAAAAAATCAGATAAAGTCATCACTGCACATAATTAATCCAATCTAAAGATATTTCTTAATTCGACCAGTTCATTGAATTTTTCAGGTCCTCAATAATACATAACATGTACTCAGAGTTACAGGAAGTATGGAGAACAATGAAGAGTGATAATTACATAAAGGAAATAATAAACAAAAATTATTATATTTGTTGTAATTTAAGCATGGTTAGAAATAATAACAGGTGCAAACTGGTCCATTGTCGAAGCAAAAGCCGTGTGCTCCCGAAGTACTGAGATTAAAGCGGAATGTAGCCCACTGTGAAATTCTGTGATTAGAACGATATGATGATGATCCTGCAGACTGATGACGATAACGACACTGAGGGTGAGCATGAATGAGAGTATCTCTTAAACTTAATATTGCGTATGTTCTTCTAGCAGGCCAGAAGACGAGCATTCTCTAATTTCAGATAGATTGAAACAGAGAGACAATTATTTTGATGATTATTTATAAATTAGGAATATGGAAATTTGAAAGTGTTGTCACAGCAAATCTCCATTTCTCACTACCAACAATCTGCATTATTTAGTAATCTTATACAGGACAAACTTTGCTGTTCATACAGCTGCATATCATTTTAAAATGCATATTCTAATTCAGCAGGTGGTGGAAGGACTGAGATATATATCTCTGACAAACTCCCAAATGATGCTAATACTGCGGGTTAATATAGCACATTTTGAATAGGGAAGCATTCACGCATACTCCGATTTCTACGACTGCATCAAAATAGCATAATGACATCCATAGTTCTGTGTGAGCTCTGGGTGGAAAGCAGGTAGATAAGACAGAATTTTGGTCATTATCACTCTGTTCTGAATGAAGGTCAGTGCTCCTTGAACAGGATGCAGGAACAAGTGGTTGAGAGCAGTGGTGCTGCCACCTACTTCGCCTGCCTCCATGAAATAACAAAGGGGCTGCTACAGGATCAAAGCTCAGATGTCACTGAGGATCTTTCCTCACTTTTAGTACTTGGCAATATCCTCCCCACCAGATGAAATCACTGGTCAGTTCCTGGTCTCTCCTGTAGGAGGCAACCATCCAGTCTCATTTAGTCTTCAAGATTCAATTCAGGTTGCGTCACTGGGGCCTGGACTGATCTTTGCCTTTCCCTTATTTTCTAGCGTGCATTGTCTGTATTACACATTTAGCCACTGAACGCTACAATAATTATAGATATATTATCTTGTCCCTGCTTCCATCATCTCTTCACAGGTTGATTGTAAGCTCAATGAGGAACAAGGCACAGCCTGCTCTTGTTTCACCCTGCAGCAGCTAAAACTAAGCTTTTAGGACCTCCTACTAGAATAGGATAAGAATAAACACTCTGGTAACCAAATATTTTGGTGTAATCTTTAAAAAAAAATATATATATATTTACAGTGTTTTGTGGAACAAAAATGGTTATTCTTTTTAGATTAGGAGAAAAATAAATATTATCTGTTAACCAAATATTTTGGTGTAATGCTTTCAAAATATATATATTTTTACAGTGTTTTGTAGAACACAAATAGTTATTGTCTTTCTCACTTGGATTTAAAAGCCCATAAGCAGGAAGGTCTAGGAAAATGATATTTTCAAAACATTTTCTCAGTCAGAAAAGGTTAAGCTTATTTCAATTAATGCAACTTTGGATTTAGCCCATTTCAATTTTTTTAAAAAAACTTAATGTTTATTGATTTTAGAGAACGAGGAAGGGAGAGAAAGAAACATCCATGTGGGAAAGAACTATTAATCAGTTGCCTCCCATAAGTGCTCAACTGGGGATTGAACCTGCAACTTAGGTATGTGTCTTGACTGGGAGTCAAACCCCCAGCCCTTTGGTATAGGGGATGCTGCTTTAACTAACTGAGCCACACCGGCCAGAGTCCATTTCTACTTTTTGATGTGAACCAAATATCTAGCTGATATATTGTTTAAAAATAATAGACAAATGTCTTAGTGAAACTTTTTAAAAATACACTTATTTGACATAACAATGTTGAATAAGCAATGTAATATGTTAATTGCAAAACAAAAAAAAATGATCATATTCCTTATCTAATTAATTTTTAAATTTTTATTTTACTTTAATTTATTAAGTCTAAATATTTTATTTAAGGAAATCATTCTTCAAAATTAACACAGTGAATAATTTGTCAAAAATGCTTAGCTAAAGTGTTTACTACCTATGGTACATGTATGTTTAAAATGTGTTTTTTCTTTAAATCATTGTAAAGCTATAAACAAAGGAAAAAATGATTATTGTTCAATTTGTTGAAGGATTACTAGTTCTACATTACTAGTATACAAATTTAGAACAATTATTTCAAGTAAGTATGCCATTTTCTATATGCATGCAATTCCTAAATGAATAGTGAAAACAGCTAACATCATCATTACATTTAGGTAAAAAGAGATCCCACTCAGCTTTATTGTTCACCTCTTAACAGCTTGCACTCTGCTACAAAGTACTTGAATACGGGCAGAACTGCAGAACACAATAGTCCCTGGTTTACATCTCAGGAAGGTTAATAGGTCTTCAGACTACATTTAGCACCACATTTTCAGACCATCGTAAGTTTTAAACTCACTTCCATGCTGACAGTTTAATGTTCGAATAAGCAAGGAGTTAACTTACTTTTAACTTCTAAACTTTGGGACCTCTCTTTTAGAGCTATAAAATTGACATTTCAGCATGATTTTTTTTCCATGATGAGTCCTTCAAGTGTGCACATGTTACAATGTCTAAAACAGCTGTCCGTGTTTACATTAAAGGTTTTTCAAAACATTTTTTTCCCTTTAGGATGCCACTTGTGCAGAAAGAAAAATAAGCAAATTGACTTTTTTTTCCTCTTTCCTTCCCTTTCTCCTTTTTTCTTTCTCTTTCTTTCTGATTGTTCTTTCATTTCCCTTTTCCTTTCTTCCCCTTTTTCTTACTTTCCCCCCTCTTTTTAAAGTACTTCAAAGTAACTTCAGTGATTACTCACGTAGTGTTAGGAATGACAGCCATTTAAATCTGCACTCTGCCTTTAATTCTTGTCAGGGTTTCACAGGCATATATCAGAAGTGAAATGTTCTGCTATATTTCATGCTTAACCGCTAGAGGTCAAAGAACTAAATCATTGTACTCATGAAAGTAAAATATTGTGCTTTCCAATTGCCTTCACTTTGGGAGGCTCTCACTTCCAATTACCAATGTAACCTTCAAATATGATATTGACCACTTAACACTACAATTTATTACAATTGTGACATTACAATACAAAATAAAAAATGACATAGGTAAAATAGCTGGGAAGATGGTAGTAAAGTATTTTTTAGTCAAGAAATTTTATATTCAATTTTCTGCTTGGTTTTCTTTTTCCTAATTCTTCAAATTGCCTTTGCCAATAAACTTTATATGCTGTTTGTGATTTTTATACAGTTAGACACTTATAAAAAGTATAAACTTTTTAAAGTTCTTAATACAGAGTCATGGATGTCTAAAGATTCACATCTTTGTAGAAAGATATCATATATATTAATATTTATATTTTATTAATGTGAGGGAGGGAAGCACTTATATATCCTGGGTTATGTAATGAAATATTACATTGTTCCATATCACTAATTTATATATCCCTTATAATACAATTACAGGATGTAAGTAAGAAGTAAAAACTTTTAAGTATCACGTGTCTACTACCTGCTAGAAAGATGAAAATGAGTAATAATTGCTCTCTGCTACAGGAAAGAACTTAGGTCTTCCCAAGTGCTTTACTGTCTACTTCTCAGAATAACCCAGGTTTTGTTAAAGAGAAACATATCCTTGAGAAATCAGGTAACTGTGTCAAAAACCACTTAACTAGGAAGACAGAATTTGAAAGTAGGACTTGACTGCATGTCTTAAAAATGTTTCCACTCTTTTGTTCCTATGACTGGTAGGGGGCCTAAAATCATCCACCTCTTCTATTGCTCCTATTTGCAGATGAGGAAACTGAGGCCCACAGTGGTTCCAAGACTTGACAACCCACCCCCGCCCCCCTAATTCTTTTCTTTAGTGATCTTCAATGACTGTTTTCCCGTAACACATTTATTATGAGCTCATCATTTACTTAATGAAAACAAGGGGTCATGTCAAGGCCGGGGCAGTTCTGAGACCCTTTGCCTGAACCCAGGAAAGTCACTTTACACAGAAAACACTCAACACTAAGTTGGGAAACACACTGTAAAATTTCGATTGGTTTTCTGTTAATATTTTCATTATTCAAGTTGCATTTATGCTATTAGGCCTGAGAGTAAGTGGGTAACTGGGAAAAGCTGAACAGATAGTCTAAAGTATTAGAGGAAAAAATAATTGCAACGTGTTTTTGTGTGCGTTTTGAAGTGTTTTGTTAGCAGAACCATTGCAGTTGTGGTTTTGAAGACTCAATGTAAAAATGTATACCCATTGTTAAAAAAATCACAGCAAACATAATACACAGAGTAAATACTGAAGCTCCTCTTTCTCTTTCAACCCAGTTCTATTCCCTTGTTTAACCACTGTTGATAATTTTGTATCCTTACAAAATGTTTACTTTGTATTTAGGTCAAGGGATAGATATTAGAATATTATATTGATAAAAGTTAGCACACAAATTCAATGAAAAAAGCAAAAAAGAATAGCAAAAAATGTCCAAGAAAGAAACCAATAAAATAGGAAATAAAATGTTAGACTTAATCAAAATATAGTAGTAATTAGATTAAATGTAAACAGCCTAAATGTTTTGTGATTAATGGGTTGTCAGAGTCTGCTAAAAACTAAATCCAATTATATGCTGTTTAGTAGAGGCAAACCTAAAAACATGAGCATGGAAAACTTGAGCATTACAATATAGAAATATACATGAAGTTAAAAGATGGATAGAGGATGTATTTTTGTAGATATTTTAAACACAACTTTGAATTTAAGGCAAAATAAAAGAAGAAAAAGAGAGAGACGCCCAACGGAAATGTGTATTCCTGGGCATCAAAAGCCATGTGCTACAATATTCGTGGCAGTGCTATACATGATAGCCAAAAACTGGGAAAAATTTACATCCCATCACCAGGAGAATCAATAAACAAACCTAAATAAGCCTCACAAATATAATAATGAACAGAAAAGCTTAACAACAAAAGAACCCATATATAAAGTTAAAAAATAAAAACAGAACCGCAAAACCAACGTATGGTAGAAGAGAGTTGTGGGGACTGCTAGGGAGGTGAGGGGAGCTTCTGTGTGCTGGAAACTTGCTGTTACCAGATCTGAGTTAGAGTTACCAGGGAGTGTTCACTTTGTAATAACTCACCAAGCTGTATACTTACAAAGTATTCATTTTTCTATGTGCATTTTACTTCAGTGTTATTAAAGCAATTCCAATTTAAAAACAATTAGACATAAAGAGAAACATGTTATAATGACAGAGTGTTTAATTTTCCAGAAAGATAAACCTAATTTAATTTTGTCTGCCTCAAATAATGTAGCCTTTTTAAAAACCAAAAACTTAGAGGAATTTAAGGAGATACACACATAGCAACAATCAAATGGTAATCTTGCTCAGAAATAGGTGAGAAAAATACTTCGTAATAACAGAAGTAAAAAAAAAACTGTAGTTATGCTATAGAAGGTTTTTCTTTTCCTTTTTCTTTTTTTTTGAGCTGATGGAGTCAGTTTATTATTATTTTTATTTAATTTTTATTGTAATTTTTTCCATTATCATTTAGCCCCCTGCCCCCATAGCAGTCACCACACTGTTGTCCATGTCCATGAGTCCTTTTTCCTTTTTGCTCCATCCCAGTAATGCTATAGAAAGCTTGATTAACTTGATTAAAAAAAGACTTAAGGAACACATTGAGAATCCTGCCCCCAACAACTGCAATTTTTATTTTCTTCAAACACACACAAAACACATTTATAAAAATTGATCATATGCTAGGCTATAAAATGTTTCAAAACATTTTAAAGAATTGTGAGAGAGTGCACAAAATGTTTATAAACAACAATGCAAGTAAGTTAGAAATATAAAATAAAATTTAATTATAAATGTAACTATATGTTTGAAAATTTATACATCTAAATAATCCATAGGTCAAAGAAGAAATCATCATAAAAATTAGAAAGTATTTTGAATGAAACTGCTACATATATCTGTGGGTTGCATCTAAAACTGTATTTAACAGGAAAGTTGTGACTCTAAAATTAACATTGGGGAGAATAAGGATGAAAAGTAACAAGCAAATTAAACACCTTAATAAACTCAAGTCTTTACGGTCAATTAATATTTGACAAAGGAGGCAGGAGCATAAAATGGAGCAAAAACAGCCTCTTCAACAGATGGTGTTGGGAGATCTGGACAGCTACGTGCAAAAAAATGAAACTCAATCACCAACTTACACCATACACAAAAATAAACTCAAGATGGATAAAAGACTTAAATATAAGTTGTAACACCATAAAAGTCCTTGAGGAAAACATTGGCAGGAAAATCTCAGACATTCCATGCAGCAACATCCTCACAGACACATCCCCTAAAGCAAGGGACATAAAGGAAAGAATAAACAAATGGGACCTCATCAAAATAAAAAGCTTCTGCATGGCTAAAGAAAACAGCACCAAATTACAAAGAGAACCAACTGTATGGGAAAACATATTTGCTAATGATACCTCAGACAAGGGCCTGATCTCCAAAATATATAAAGAACTTACGCGACTCCACTCCATGAAGACAAACAACCCAATTAAAAAATGGGCAAAGGACTTGAACAGACACTTCTCCAAGGAAGACATACAGAGGGCCCAGAGACATATGAAAAGATGCTCAGCATCACTAGCCATCAGAGAGATGCAAATTAAAGCCACAATGAGGTACCATCTCACACCAGTCAGAGTGGCCAACATAAACAAATCCACAAACAAATGTTGGAGAGGATGCGGAGAAAAGGGAACCCTAGTGCACTGTTGGTGGGAATGCAGACTGGTGAGGCCACTGTGGAAAACAATATGGAATTTCCTCAGAAAACTAAAAATGGAACTGCCCTTTGACCCAGCAATTCCGCTGCTGGGATTATACCCTAAGAACCCTGAAACACCAATCCAAAAGAACCTGTGCACCCCAATGTTCATAGCAGCACAATTTACAATAGGCAAGTACTGGAAGCAACGTAAGTGCCCATCAGCAAACGTGTGGATCCAAAAACTATGGTATATTTACACAATGGAATTCTACGCAGCAGAGAGAAAGAAGGAGCTTATACCCTTTGCAACAGCATGGATGGAACTGGAGAGCATTATGTTAAGTGAAATAAGCCAGACGGTGAGGGACAAATACCATATGATCTCACCTTTAACTGGAACATAATAAGTAGAAGAAAAAAGGAAACAAAATATAACCAGAGACATTGAAGTTAAGAACAATCTAACAATGGGCAGGGGGGAGTGGGGAGGGGACAGTGAGGAGAGGGGATTACAGGAACTACTATAAAGGACACATGGACCAAATCAAGGGGGAGGGTGGGGGTGGGGGAGGGAGGGGGGTTCAGTTGGGGTGGGGTGGAAGGATGGGGAAAAAAGGCACACAACTGTAATTGAATAAAAATAAAAAATTAAAATTAAAAAAATTAAACACTTTAAAGTTTGAAAGCAAGCATAAAATAAGTGAACATGTAGAAGGAAATAAATAAGAAACAAATTGTGGGAATTAATGAAATAAAATAAAGAAGATAAATAAACAGCAGAAAATGTTTCTTAAAGAATATCAATTTGCCACAAATCTGGCAAATTTAATTAAGTATAAAAAATAAATATGAACAGTGAAAAAGTGATTCACAATCACAGATGGTGCTGGCATTAAAGAGCTAATTAAATAATAAGAGGTTCTTACAATGATTAAAAAATAAACCAATTTAACATACAGAGAAGAAAGAAATAGATCCACACTTTTCTCAGTGTGCGATTATGACAGACTGCAAAGCAGTTAAGAAAAAAAAAAACATTTCCCATTAATTATGTTTATATAAAAGGATAATATATAGTTATTTAAAATAATAAAAACAATGTTTTATACTAATTTGAAAAATCTTTGACACATTTTATTAGATAAGAAACAAGTTGCAGAACAGTTGGTATAGTATGCTACATTTTATGTAAAAGTAGCTGTAAGGAAGAATTTATGTTTTTATTTGCTTTTATAAGCATTAAAATTACATATAGAAGAATATACTCTATAAGAAACTAGCATCCATGGTTACCTATTGAGGCAGGAGGAAAATGGTAGATAGCTCAAAAATTAAGTATATAAAAAACTGAAAATTGGCCCTGGCACGAAATGATATCCATGTGAGGGGGGAATGTGAAACTGAACTCCTAACCCTTACAACTCAGTTCTAAGAAGATTACAAGCCAACAAGTGAAAAGCAAAATAATGAAGCTTATTGAAAATCCTGTTATGGGATATGTGAGACCTGAGATCCCTGGAGAACACAGGAACCCCATTTAGGCCAGATGAATCCCACCCCTAATCTAGCACAGGTACTGGTCCCTGTCTCAGCAGGAAAGGCAGGGGCAAGAAGGGTGGGAAGGTGGCTAACTAAAGCAGTCTGCTTTCTGCAAGGAAAGGGTTGCCTGAAAAGGGGGAATTGCCTGAGGCAAGAGGCTAGTATAAACACAATGCAGTTGGCAGAAGGAGGGGCAGGAGCTCCTTGAATGGGATCAAAACCAGATCCCAGAGTTTAATAGCCCACAGCCTTGAGGCTACTAGCTTGTGATGCTGGCTATACTGCGCTAGTGTGAGCTGTGGGGCTGGACATCCCCGCCCCAACTCCATTCCTGCCTCCCGGTACTGCCCCCCCCCTACTTATCTGGGTGACTGGAGACATCTGCCCATTGTGGGGGGGGGGGTGGCAAAGACAAACGGGGACATTGGTTAAAAGGCTGGGCACTCCTACTGGCTTCCTCCTCACTTGGGACTTTGGGAGACCCCTTTTTAAAGCAAAGGCAAGAAGTTCTGGCTCTCTCTTCCTTTGGAGCTGGGTGCAAGCTCGCGTTCTCTCTGGCTTTTGGCACTTGGATGATCTGGGTCTCTGGCCCTTGCTCCCCTTGCTCGTGGGACCAGGCGGATGTTCTGGGTCTCGTGGGAGAGAGGGGATCAGAGCAGGAGTACTCTCAGCCCCAGTAAAATTGAAACCCTGTTAATTAACACCTGTTTCCTTCAACACAATGGTTAGGTCATGTCCATTAGCTGCAGCAAGCAGCCAAACCCAATGCTGCATGGTTATAATACCAGGAGAATATTTTAATAATCTTGGTTTAAGGACAAAACCTCTTAAATAAAAACAAAATGTATTGACATAAAAGAAAATGTTGATAAATTAAACAAAATCAATATATTATCTTCATTCCAAAATAACATCTTAAATAGTGAAAAAATAAGCCAAAGGGCAAGCAATGATATCTGTATTATATATTATGGCCAAAAACTGAATATGTCAACTACACAAAGAATTCCTGTCACTTTATAGTTAAAAAAGCAAGAAGCTGTTAAAAAGTGGGGCAATATACATGCAAAAGAATAAATTCATAATAACCAATAATGCATAAATATTCAACCTCTCATATAATAAGATAATCAAATTTCTTCAATTGCAAGCACAACGAATTGGGGACAAATTAAACTTGATAATGTCAAATGTTGGAAAGGATGGGGTGACCACAGAAATGTTCATGACTGAAATACAGACATCCATTTTCTTAACAGTTGGGCATTGTTTATCAAATTTGAAAGGGCACAAGTTCTACACCAGCCATTTTCACCTTAGATATGTGACTGAGGGGAAAACAGGCAAAAAACACACCAGAGTATAGCTTTAAAATAATGATCATCAACAGAGAAATCATACCATGGCATACAGAGGGATCTATATATCTAAAGAGCAATTGCTCCAAAGTATATTTTTGAGTAAAAGTAAAAATTGAAATTTAATAGGAAGGTATAGAATGATATAAATGTGGAAACCTAACAAACATTTTTCATATTTTTATCTGCATATAAAAATGCATATACAGGCTCTGATGTATATCTCAACAGTGGGCACTGAAGTGCAATATAGGTATTATCAGAGGAGACCAAAGGCAACTGTGACAGAGCATGATAATCCAAAGGTTTACCTTCAAATGTAATGCTTTTACAAATTTTAGGAAGATTTTTCTCTTAAATTACTTTGCATTTAAAAAGTAATTTCAAATGAAAGTGAATGATAAAGAAAACCATTCTGAGAAACACTGGTTTTAATGGCCTAATATTGGCTAAATATTTAGGATTTTATTGGGCCATTTATTCTCTTTATTCTAATTCTCCTTTAAAAACAAATTCCAATTCACAAAATTAGATTGTAGCAAAAGAAGGATTAAACTAAAAAAACTTCTGAATTAGAAGGGAATGTTAAGAGTAAAACAAATATATCTTTTGAAGATTAAAAAATTATATTTATTGGGAAAGAGATGTATACCCCCAACATAGGGCATAACTATTCAGTGCAGAAAGCAAACTTGGAAATCAGGATAAATTGAGGAGTAAACAACATTTTGAAGTTAATTTTTACTACAAAATTCTCATGTGAATTAAAAACAGAAACAAGAACTTGTTTCATGTTATATAGACCACAGGGAAACCTAAATATATGTTGAGTTCACTTTTCAACCGGTTGCTTTCCCATTGATAAAATATGCCAACACATACTGGTCAAGACTTTTGGCAGGTTTACTTAATTGATTCAATATAACATGTGACAGTTAGTCAATTTATTTTTAAAATAAGACAATTTAATTCAAAATACTGACTGAATTCAGCTAGTATGGTCACAATAATCATGCATTGGGATGAAGTTGTAAACTGATAAAATGAGGTGGTAGGAAGAGCACGAATCTTGTAGATAGATCCAGATTTGAGTTCATTCTCTCCCACTCACTGGTTGTTTGAGCCTAGAAAATTGACTCAGTCATTTCCATTCTTTGTGTGTGTTCTATAAAGAGGGAAACCGAAGTGTACAGGATAGTTGTGAGAATTGCGTGAGACAATATGGGGGTGAAGTGATCGGTCTAGGAGTGGCCTGTAGGAGATTTTCTAGCAATTATGGTCCTTGTTTTTATCTCCCACTATTTTTATTAAAAAATCATATACTTATTTAATGTGATACATTCTTAGAGTTCAAAATTCAAAGCACAGAAGGACAAAGGCAAGGCATCTCTTCTTGTCCCCCTGTTTGGGAGGCACTAGTAACTAGTCTGTCCTGTAACTTCCAGAGACTTTTTGTGCATATACAAACAAGCCCAGCTGTATGTCCTTTTTTCTGTTTTGTACACGAAAATAGTGGTAACCATTCACAGAGTTCTGCCCTTTACTTTAGTTACATGGGTATCTTGGATGTAGTTTCATGACTAATAACCAAGCTGTATTCACATCCTTATGACAGTGGAGAAATGAGCAATCTCCTCCGTGCAGTTGTCCAGTTGATATCCATAGAGTTCCTACCTAGTGAGGCTATGCCTGGTGATGGTGAAGTTCACGTAGACTAGGATTTGAATCTCAGTTGTGTCACTTAACTGGAGGAAACCTGTGCTCAATTGTACTAAAAGGGGTACAAAACCAGCACCCACATTGTGAGGTGTCACTATGATTATATAAAGTAATGTATGTGAAGCTCTTAGCCTTGTGCCTGGTATAAAGTAGGTGTTCAAGAAATGGTGGCGTCTGCAAGTATTATTAATATAAAAATGGTTGTCATTGCTTTGTGCTGGGCCGGAGGATGTGGATGGCTGGCGGCTGTGACACACGCATCCTGCTGACATTGACATCTGAGTAGGAATGGCTGTCCAAACTCCTTTTGGATTGGTAAGCGGTGATCAGTCTACAAGATCCACAAGCATGTTTTTATCAGTATTTTGGAAAAGCTTTCCTGAATAACTCCAAAATTTTTCCTTTTAAGAACTCTACACTGTTACTTGAGGTCATAAAAGCAAAACGAAACATTCCTATCCTCTTTCCTTTCATTGAAGTGAATTTAAAATTACTATGGAGTTCGACAAGTGAGTGAGCATGGAGAGAGGATGATTTCATTTAGGTAGATTTCATATCTTGATAGGTTATAGAGGAAGATTCACTTTTCAGTTTTAAAATTTAAAAGAGTTTAATAATGTTTTATTTGATATTTGGAGAAAACCATGACTCATAATGAACCTTATAAATTTATTAAAGTTGTTTTGTAGGATATCCTAATTAAGTTTTAGGGTAATTTGAAACAGATTTTCTTTTGAAGTTGGGATTTGCTAATGACAAAAAGCAGTAAAATCACTACATAGAATTTTGGGTTGAGTGATATAAACCACTTTTTCTAGTTCAGGCTAGGGAGTTTTGGCAAAAGGAAAAATAATTTTAGAATAATCAGGAATTGTGTTTTCACATTCAATCTTACTGAGTTATTTTTAAACAAGTCCAAAGAAATATCATGTCAATGCTATTTATTAGATACAAATCTACTTTTTCTAGCAGTGTATGCGTTAGGGTTTTCAAAAAAGGTGCAGAAAACACACATTAAAGTATCGTTTAGAGGATGGCTGCTATGTTCATTCCCTGGAGACCCAGGCTGTCCTGTGGACATAGAGAGGAACAGAGAAAGCGTTGACCACGTCCACATCCAAATCAGAGCACCTCACTAGTGAATCGAATTATGATATTTTAGTTACTTCCCCTTAGAATGAAATTGTTACTAGAAGAATACATGGTTCCACATATATTCATATTATAAAAGAATTCTCTCTAAACATCTTTTTATTAAAGCTTATGCTTATAAAAGAGGAACCAAAGATAATTTCTTCGGATGCAGAGTTAAGCCATTTTATTAGACTGTTTTAAAGACTGATTTAAAAGTTTCATTGAATGTCTTCACTTTCCTCTTTCCCCTTAACATTTTGGCCTAGAGTGCACTTCTTGTGTCTGTTTTAATAAGTGCCTTTAACTCAAAACAATTCTGCTGCCAAAGTGGCATATTTGGGGGAGGCATATTCTGCCACGTTTCAGCACTTAAAACAGCTGGCAGTGCATCATGGTACCTGCTCCAAGAAGGATAGTTACTATTCATTTGGAATATGTTAGGAGGATCTTTGTTTTTATTTTTACTTCTGTTATAAAGTTGGGATAAAATAAGACTCCATATTGGAAAACTCTTGCAAGGAAGACCCTAAGTCATATTTTTTTTGGAAAGTTCAATAATAGTGACAATAACAAACATAAAGACAATAAGCGAAGATATTATAATTTTTAACTGCCAGGCACTTTGCAAGATGTTATACCTGTACTTCATTCTTCTTTAAGCTTTACTTTTACCTTGAGAGTTCATTTTTATTATTCCTGTTGTACGGAGTAAGAAAGGAAAAGTCAGCATACAAGTAGCAACATGGTTAGGAAGTAGCACAGGCAAATCGGCTTCCGAGATTACTGTTTTGAAAGCTCATGCTTACCAACTAAGATAGGGTTTCCCAAATAGCTAAAATCGTCACCCTTTTTGCCATTTTGTTGTATATGAAAAATGAAATGACATTAAGCATTTAATATAAAGGAAACATAAGTCCACGGATCAGTTACCTATGTGAGGGAAAAGCCGAGAAGGTGCAGAGGGCATCAAGAATCTATCCAGAGATTAGCAAGACAGTGAGCCAAAGTGGAGCTGCCCCAGAGAAGGCCATGCTTCCAGATCTAAGGGCCAGTGAGTGGAACAGGGAGAAACCTGTGCTCAAGGCAGGCATGGTCTGTGGGGGCCAGGAAAGAAGTGTAGCCAACATCAGAGATACGGAGGCAGAGAAAACGACAATAAATTCTCTGTGGTATCCCCCTCCAATCTCCCACCAAGAACTCTCATTAGTCAAAGCCAGCCAGAATCCTAAGGACATGGGTGGGGACCAGAGTTGTGGAGGGTGGCCCATTGGGAAACAAAGAGCAATATGGGAATGGGGAGCAGTGAAACTGATGGTAATCAGGACTAAAGTCAACCTATTCTACTGCTCATTTTATAGCTTTTTTTCCAACTGACCAACAATTTTCTTTAAATGAAGAATTGTAGTAAGGCAACTTTCGATCATTACCTGAATAGGATTAGAATCATAGTCATAAATAGAAAATATCAAAAACTAAAATCTAATTTAAAAAGCAATTTTAGCTTTGAAGTTAGATCTGGCTTCAAGTCTATCTTTGTTACTTATGGGTTGTTTGGCCCTGGACAATTAATTCAGCTTTTCCTACTTTTCTGTTTTCTATAAAAAGGGGACCCAAAAAGGTCCTGCAAGCATTAAAGACATTAATAGCACTGAAGTGAAATTTGTTCTCTTACATAATCAAAGAATTGGTAGAAAATTGGAAAGAGGTTAACTTTCCCAATATGTGTGTCAATGTTATTTACTGCTGTGTGTGGGTAACCCCAAATCATCCTGTGAACCATGGTTCAGAAATATTTACAGGTAATTATGCTTCCCTTTAAATATAGACTGGGTTTTGCCATGTATAATTCACACCGACGTTTTTTGCGCATTACACACAGGATTATTATACCCATGGTATGTAATCATTATACCCTTGTGTTATGCGCAGCCTTATCTTTCCCTTAAGAATTTGGGCAACAAGTGTACTTTACATATGGCAAAATATGTAAATTTAAATGTGTTGTCACTTTCAGATTTGTTAATTTAGAATACCCTTATGCACCAAAACTATAGATTCTGATCCTCCTGATAATTAATGAACATACACAATGTTTAATATGTGTTTGTAACTGCAGGATAATCTAAAAATTGTCCTATCTTATATAGCACAATACTGAGTTGCTTTTCAGAAACAAAAGACCAAAACCCCAAGTCGTGCAGCTGAAGCATATGCAGAGGAGAGAGCTTTAACCTTCAGCTGAACCCAGAACCAAAGTCTCACTCTCTACCCCCATCCCCATGGAACCTCACAAATGACTGGGCTATGACAGAAACTTAGACACGGGAACCCTTTCAGAAGCAGAGCCTTTGTTTTTAGGGAGGTCTTGTGTTTGGAAGCCCTTACAATAAATGGCCAAGTTGATATGGCAAATTTGAATTTGTACTTCCACAACCTATTCCCCCTACATACTGAAAATCCAGCCCTGAACCCTAGATTGGAGAGTTCAGGCATTCAAGCATGAGCATCTCCTTCTCCTCAGTGGCATCATTTCTAATAAAATAGCCAATCTTACTCCATTGCAATTCCTGGGGTTTATTGTTTGACCGTACTAGCAATGCATAGACAAACTCTTTCTGTTCAATAACGTGTTTATATATATAATGTGTTGTTTTGAATTGTTGCAATTTACTTTAAGATTCAATATAAAACAATTACTCATATTTACAGGTAAAATTTTATTAGGGAATTTAATAATTTTAGTAGTCTCCTAGAAATTGTATATTAGATGTATTCAAAAATTTTAAGGAAATTAATTTAATGAGGTACTTAAGCAGAAAATAAAATCTAGGCAGAAAATAATATTTAAAAACAGAAAAACCAATTGCATGAGAAGTAGGAATAAAAATTTTAATTTAATATAAAACTTTGATCTTGATAATTTATCCACCTTTAAAAACCTAAATATATCTATATTTCTAAATCGTAGAACACCAAGCCTTCTTTTTAATTGTTTAAGAGGTTGGTATCTCCAGAAAACAAGATCATTTTATAGAATGATCCTTTAAAAATATCTGTTGTTGAGGGTTCGAGCTACTTTGCCGTCATTTAGATCAAACAGCACCTCTGTGGAAACACAACACCCGTTTCAATGCGCGCAGACAGCACCTGGCACGTTAGAGCAGGAGACGGGACGGCAGAGCAGAGACAAAGCAGACTCGCCGCCTACTGAGGAAAATAGAAACACGGGCTTGGATGGAGAACTCAAATTTCGACTGCTTCAGATAGTTCAAGATCATCTATTGTTCATGTCTCAGGACCCTTTTGAAAACCTTCCAGCAAAAGTACTTAGTTCAGGTTCTTTTTTATAATCTTTCAATGTAGCACTTTTCCAATTACTTACTTTGAATAATTTGCACAAATAAACAAGCCAACGAACCTTTGTAATCTCAGTCTAAAATAAGTTTATTATACTCCTCACCACATTTATAAATACCATTCTTTTGTCTCCATTTCTTTTTACTACTTTAAACAAACTAGGGGAATAGTACATTTAGGCTGTTTTATATAATGATATGAAATGTGAGGATTTTATAAAACTGATCTCTCTGATTTTTATTCAACTTCATGCCAACACATTGGACAAGCTAGATAAAATAAATAAATTCTTACAAACATACAATCTTCCAAAACTAAATTAGGAAGAATCAGAAAATATAAGCAGATTGATTACAATTAATGAAATTAAAAAAAAAAATACCCAGCAAATAGAAGACCTGGACTGGATGGACTCACAGGGGAATTTTACCAAATGTTCAAAGAAGCAGTAACACCTCCCCTTCTCAAACTATTTCAAAAAATTCAAGCGGAGGAAAGACTCCCAAGCTCATTTTACCAGGCCAGCTTTATCCTAATTCCAAAATCAGATACACCAAAAAGAAAGAAAATTGTAGGCCAATATCCCTGATAAACATAGATGAAAAATCTTCAACAAAATATTAGCAAACTGGATCCAATGATACATTAAAAAGATTATACACCATGATCAATGAAATTTATTCCAGGGATGTAGGGCTGGTGCACTATTTGCAAATAAATAAATGTGTTACACCTCATAAACAAAATGAAGGATAAAAATACCCGATCATATCAACAGATACCAAAAATTATTTGATAAAATCCAGCACCCAGTTATGATAAAAACTCTCAGAAAAGTGGGAACAGAGGGAACGTATCTCAACATAATCAAGGTCACATGTGACAAACCCACAGCTCACATTTTTCTCAACGGGGAAAAAGAAAAACAGAAAAAACAATTGCATGAGAAGTAGAAATAAAAATTTTATTTCTTGCTTTAGCAGTTCCTGTAAGCTCAGGAACAAGACAGGGTGCTTTTTTACCACTCATACAGTGTAGTACTGGAAGTCCTAGCCATAGCTATCAGACAAGAAGGAAAAATAAAAGGCATCCAAATTGGAAAGGCAGAAGTAAAGCTCTCATTATCTGCAGATGACCTGACACTGTACATAGAGAACCCTAAGGAATCCACCACTGAAAACAAACAAACAAAAACTACTAGAACTGATCAATGAATTTGGTAAATTAGCAAGACAAAATTAATATTCTGAAGTCAGTTGTACTTTTATGTACCGATTAAATACCAGAGAGGGAACCTAAGAAAAGCAATTCCATTTGCAATTATACCCCCCAAAATGAAATACCTAGGAATAAATTTTACCAAGAAGGTAAAAGAACTATACTCATAACATTATAAGGCACTGAAGAAATAAATCAAGAAAGATACAAATAAGTGGAAGCATATACTTTTTCATGGATAGGAAAGACTAAGATCACTAAAATGTTCATACCACTCAAAGAATCTATAGAATCAACACAATCCCTGTCAAAATGCCAGTGGCATATTTTATGGAACTGGAACAAATAAGCCGCACATTTGTATGAAAGCACAAGAAACCTGAGCAGCCTCAGCAATATTGAGAAAGACAACCAGAGTTGGGGGTATCACAATATCTGATATAAAACTATATGCAAGACCATAGTAATCAAAAAACATGGTACTGGTGTAAAAACAGACATTATAGGTCAATTGAACAGAATATAAAGCCCAGAAATAAACCCATGACTATATGGTCAATTAATATTTGACAAAGGAGGTAAGAACATACAATGGGGTAAAAACAGTCTATTCAATAAATAGCACTGGGAAAATTGGACAGATACATAAATATAAAACTAGACAACCTTCTTTTTTTAAAACTTTTTTTATTGTTATTCAAGCACAGTTGTCTGCATTTTTCCCCCACCACTCCCCCCACCCACCCCAGCCATCCCCATTTCCCACCCTTGATCCTACACCCCTTTGGTATTGACCATATGTCCTTTACAGATGTTCCTGAAAACCCTTCCCCCTTTCCCCCCAATTTTCCCCTCTCACCTCCCCTCTGGTTACTGTCAGTTTGTTCTTAATTTCAGTGTCTCTGATTATATTTTGCTTGCTTGTTTGTTTTGTTGATTAGGTTCCACTTGTAGGTGAGATCATATGGTATTTGTCGTTCACCTCCTGGCTTATTTCACTTAGCATAATGCTCTCCAGTTCCATTGATGGTGTCACAAAAGGTAGGAGCTCCTTCTTTCTTTCTGCTGTGTAGTATTCCATTATGTAAATGTACCATAGTTTTTTTGATCCTCATTTACTGATGGGCACTTAGGTTGCTTCTAGCACTTGGCTATTATAAATTGTGCTGTTCTGAACACTGGGGTGCATAGGTTCTTTGGGGCTGGTGTTTCAGGATTCTTAGGGTATAATCCCAGCAGCAGAATCACTGGGTCAAAAGACAGTTCATTTTTAATTTTTTTGAGGAAATTCCACAGTGGCTCCACCAGTCTGCATTCCTACCAGTGATGCACTAGGGATCCCTTTTCCCCACATCCTCACCAGCACTTGTTGTTTGTTGATTTGTTAATGATGGTCATTCTGACCGGTGTGAAGTGGTATCTCACTGTGGCTTTAATTTGCATCTTTCTGATGGCTAGTAATGCTGAGCATCTTTTCAGGTAGACAATCTTCTTAACCTTATACAAGAATAAACTCAAAATGGATTGAAGACTTAAAAATAAGTTTAAAAACCATAAAAATACTAGAAGAAAACATAGACTGTAAAATCTCAGACATTTCTTGAAGCAATATTTTTTCTGATGTATCTCTTTGGGCAAGGGAAACAAAGGAAAAAATAAACAAATGAGATTACAGCAAACTAAAATGGTTTTGCACAGCAAAGAAAACCTTCAAAAAGATGAAGAGACAACCTACTAAATAGGAGAACATATTCTCCAATGATACATCTGATAAGGGTTTAGTATCCAAAATTTACAAAAAATTCATATTACTGCACAACAAACAAACAAACAAACAAACAAATAATTCATCTGAATAAACACTTCTCCAAAGAGGACATACAGAAGGCTAAGAGACCTATGAAAAGGTTCTCAAAGTCATTAATAGTCAGAGAAATACAAATTAAAATCACTGTGAGATTATCAGCTCACCTCTGTGAGAATGACTATCATCAAAAAATCCACAAATTACAAGTGCTGGCAAGCATGGGGAGAGGAGGGAACCCTTATTATTCTTATGTATGGTGCCAGATGCTATACTGAAACTATCAGGAAAACTAGGTAAAGTAAATCATTGTTTAACTAGAAAGCTGAATATCTGAAACATAATTAAGTTTTTAAAAGGAAAATCAAAGTTAATTTTAACATAAATTCTGAATGGAATAAAAATAAAAACAACATATAAAATATGCAAGTCTTTTTTTTCTGGGACCCAATTCCAAGTGTGTGTGAGTGTGAGTGAGTGTGTTTGTGTGTGTGTGTGTGTGTGTGAGAGAGAGAGAGAGACAGAGAGAGGGATCCACCCACAACAGCAGTACTTAAAAAACATCAGTTTATCCAAGAATTTGACTCAGTTTTGACACTATCCTCCTCAAGGTAGCATCAGATCCTACAGGTTAACCTCTCATTTCCACACGATGCCCTGCCCACATGCACTTCAAGTGCCAATTGAAAACCCATGTGATCACTGTGCTTTCAACTAAACAGCTATAAATTTTGTGATAAAAAAATTCAACCAAGTAAATTTAGAGATCTAACTGGTTTTGTTAAGCTATTCATGAGAGATCTAGCAACTAGAAGGGTACTCCAAAGGGTTTTATGAATTGCAAGAAGAATGGGCAAGGGAGTTATTAACAAAATAAAAACAAGGATTATTTGGGGACCAATACATCTTTTCTTTGGGGGAAAAACATGGGAAGAAACTTTTATGTGAAGGTTGCTTCTTTGTTTTCTATAGGAGATGGAGAAGGCCCAAGTGACACGTTACCTTAATGGTGTTTGATCAAAAAATTTCAGACAGATTGATTAAAATTATGTTTCTGGGAGAGAACAAAACTACAGTGAGATTGGGTATTAAATCTAGGTTTGGAATCATGGGCTTTGAGCGTGAGTGACATTATTTTGGGCCTGTAATTTCCTCTTTCAGAGAAGTTTCAATGACCTCTTCTTTGGTTTGAGTAATTTGCTAGAGAGAGTCACAGAGGGAGTAGGAACATTTTACTTACTGGATCACTGGCTCACTATAAAATGATATAATTCAGGGGCAGCCAGGTAGAGGAGATAGACAGGGCATAGAGCGAGGGATAAGAAGAGGGCACAGAACTTCCATGCACTCTCTGAGCAGACTATTGTCCCCAAATCTCCTTAAGTTTACCAGTCTGAAAGCTCTCCCAACTCTGTCCTTTTTTTGTATTTTATGGAGGCTTCATTATACAGGCTTGATTAATTAAGTCATTGGCAGTTGGAGATTGATTCAATCTCCAGCTCCTCTCACCTCTTTGGAGGTCAGGAGGGTGGGACTAAAAGTATCTACCTTATGAGATTGTCTCCCCTGGCAAACAACCCCCAGACTTAGGTGAGGTCCATGAGTCACCTCGTTAACATAACAATAGACAATTTTGTTACTTACAATTCCTTTCCTCTAAGAAGGGTTTTAGGAACTCTTGCCAAAAATGGGAATGCAGACCAAATACATATTTCTTATTATAAATCACAGTATCACAGCTGGGCACAAATAAAGGAATACATCAGATAAATAAAAATTAAAACTGCAATGCGAAACTACTGCATGCTACCTAGGGTGACGGAAGATAAAACTAAACTGACATAAAATAAAAAGTAAGATCAAACTGAAAACACTAAACGCTGAAGGATATGTACAGCGTGTGGAGTCCACACAGGATGCTCATGCACGGGGTGGGGGATGCCGATTTGTACAATTGCATTTTGTAAAATCATCTGGTGGTTTATTTTAAAGTTAAACATAAAGTTACCATGTGACCGGCAATTCCACCTCTAGTCATTTACCCAAGAGAAATAAAAACATATTTGCCGAAAGAGTGTTTCCATAAGAATGTTTGTAGCAGCTTTGTTTATAATTTCCCCAAACTGGAAACAATTTTGCAAAAAGCTTCTATAAGAATGCTTGTAGCAGCTTTGTTTATAATTTTTCCAAACTGGAAACAATCAAAATTTCCATCTGGCTAATGAATAAAACATTTTGGAATATCCATACAAGGAAATTCAACTCAGGAAACATAGGTATGAAGTTCAGAAAATGTAACAATATTGATGACTTATAGAAGCATTATTCTAAGTGAAAGAAGCTGGGCATAGAAGACAATGTACTTACTATATAATTCTATTTATGTTAATTATTCAGAATAGACACATCTTTAGAAACTGAAATTAGATTATTGCTTGACAGGGTCTTGGGTGGGAAGAGTTGAGTACGAAGGGTGATGAGGGAACTTTTTCAGGTTCTGAATTTTGATTTTAGTGGTGACATCACAACTTTCTGCATATGTAAAACCCATAGAATAGACCTGTGAACATAAGAAGGGTGAGTTTGGGTGTACATGAATTATATTAACATAAATCTGATTTAAAAATAGTAGCAAATAAATATAGAATGCAATATGTCAGGTTTAATATCTGAACATTAGAATTTTTCAATAAGTTCAAAATAGAAAGGGAGGAAATTATCAAAGATAGAAAAAATATTCCCACAACAAACAGACATTATCTCCAGATTAAGAAGACTATGTATGCATGTGTACACATACACACAAAAATAAGTACAAGATCTACACCAGTGCACTGAACTTGAACACTCAGACCAGGAAGTGTAAAGGTGAGAATCATAAAACCCTTCATTTGGGGAAAATAGAAGACCATGAACAGAACATCAGCAACCAGAAAGGCGTCAGTTATCAATGGGGACGCTGGCGGCAACAGAGCTGAGCTTCAGAATTCTCGGGGACATTATTTAGCTTCTGTTCACCCTTTACCAAGTGCAATGTTAAAATAGGCATTTTTAAACATGCATGTTGTCGACAAATTACTATGTACAAATTTATTCTTAAGAGGCTACTGGAACAGATGTTCCATTGTTTTAAGGGAGGAAATGAAGAATGTGGACATAACCTCCAGGAATTTGGAGATGTAATATCAAAATGGTGAAGAAAATTTCCAGTACAATTGTAATTTTTTCAGTCTTCCTTCGAATATCTTTCATCATGTTTTCTATTACATCAGCTAAATAGATTATTAAATTTTAAGATACCCAACAATGTTTTATACTTTGTAACTTTTAGAAATATTTTATAAATAACAGTTAATTTGCTTTTAAATTAAGTTTTACATATTATTTCTCCTCTCTGTCATCATTGTTTGTATTCTACAATAGATATGTGTTCAATTTCACATTTATTAGTGTATAACTAAAAGTTTTAATAATGTGTAATATTTTCTATATCTACTTAGAAGTCTACAAGTTCATCTAAATACCTTTTTGTCTTAAAAATGATTATACAATCAAGAAATGATATATTTAACTGATGAGCTATATAGTCTTTGTTTTTTTGAAGATAAGTTGCTTTGGATAATATTATAAACAACCTAATTCATCAGTGACTTGTCAGTTTTTAATATGTGGTGACAGCTTGTCAATCCAGAAGACTGCAGGAAAGCATTTTCATTACTAAGTTGACATTATAACTTGATGAATCCTGTATTTCAATGACAGTCATTCTTTGCCTTTCCGTCAGCATGTTCTGTTTGGAATTCAGTGTAAGACACATTATAATAAAGTTTATTGGTTTAAAAACTCTATGACCTTTTGGGTCTTTTTACTTTTATATGAAGAACACAAAACACAATTTATCACATTCAGAACCTTATATTTTTAGAATATTTTAAATAGTTGGCTTACATAATTGCAAATATTTTAAATCTAGGCAAAATTAAGATATTACTAGCCAGATCAGATAATACAGGGATATTTACTTTGAGATACATTATCAAAATGATAACCAAATGAAATAACTATTAATAAATGAAGGCAATTTACTATATTGAAAAAAATAGTTGGATTCTTTCAAAGCTCCAGATTTATTTTAATAAATAAAGTATGCTTGATTCCAAATTATCTTCAACATTATTTCACATGTGAAATTATACTCTCATCCAGGTTGGAATGTAAAATACCCACAGCTAATTTTAAATTAGAATATATATTTTAAGTCCCCAAATTGACAAAGCTCATCTCTATTATTAATATCCTACCTTGAATTTGATTGGCTAATTTGTAGCTGAAGTTGCTGTGACGGAAGCTCCCAATAATCTTATCTTTATTGATGTGATGTGAGGTTGTACTTGCTAGTTTCTTTGTCAGAGAATGGAGAGCAAATACAAGAAGTCTTGGGCGATGGCCCTCACAGGACTCTGAAGCTTCACAATGAAAAGTTTGACTCTCTAAAGCTGTGAGGATAAGGGCCATTTATGTAGAAGGGACTGAGATACTGAAGTAATCTCTGAGAAAATATCTTGGTAGTGAAAATTTCATATTGCTTCCATATTTTATTTAAGTATCACCTACAAGCAAAATCCTCAAGAAGAAACTGGTATGCAACTCTAGAAATATGTCACAGAACAATGCTCACCATACATATGTATTTGAATAATGAAGCAAGGTGTTTTTGTGACTTATTTTATGTTTAAGGGCACAGGCTTTGGACACAGAAAGACCTGAGATTGAATATCTGCTACTTATTAGCTGTATAAACTTAAATAAATCATGTTTCTGCTCTTGATCTGTGTGTAACTATATTTCCTTAACAATTATTCTCTGGAGAATGGCCATGTTTATACACTATGGAACATTAAGCCCCTTTTCAAAGTCTTCCTCAGACGTCTTTGGAAGCCATAAGAATATCTCAAATATTCTTATGAAGAAGAATAATTCTTCATAAGAATTATAATAATTCTTTCTTATAGTCCCAGCCCTCCCCAGGTATCTCATGATTTGATATCATTGCAAATAACATGACTTTGGCAAGGCTCCTGCTGGGCCCCTGTAGGACTACTTGTCCCTGGAAAACCAGTTCAGGTGGATTGGTATCCAGTGGCATCAACCGACTCCAGTCCACTGGATCTTCAGTGATGAATGTTACTTGTATTTGTCATTGTGTTGACTTGCACTGATGGCATGAAAGTGATGGTAAATAGTTTAGCTACTATGCAACAAACCATCCCAAAACTTAGTGGTTTAATACAAGTATTTTAGTTCTTACAATTTGCTGGGCCAGGAATTTGGGAGTGATTTGGCTGAGTGGTTTTGGCTACTTTCTCATAAAACTTGGTCAGATGTTGGTCAGGGCTAAGTCCTGTAAGGGCTTGATTAAGACAGGAGGATCCTGTTTAAAAATATGTCTCATTCCCATGGTTAAGAAGATGATGCCGGTATTGGTAGGAAACCAATTGGTAGTTTCTCCCCATGGGGCCTTTCCACCAGGCTGTTTGTCCTCACTGCATGGCAGCCAGCTTCATCCAACAGTACCAGTTAGTGCCTTTCAGGCTCCTAAAGACACACACCACCACGTTCACAACATTCTGTTGTTCATACACGTCAGCCCTGTTCAGCATGGAAAGGAACTACTTAGGGTGTAAATAGCAGCAAATGAGAAGCACGGAGGACCATTTGCAAGGCTGGCTATCACATTGAGCCAATCTTTTGGCCCTTGTCATAAATCAGGGCAGTGCCATCAAACAGTACTAGCAATCACCATATTCTTCAACATCTGTGTATATGTTCCTAAAATATATTTTTTACTTGTCTGCTTAAACATTAAATAAAAGGAACATTGTATATGTTTTTTGTATCTTGCTTCTTTTACTTAACACTATAGTTGTAATATTAACATAACTAGCTTTCTCTGTCTTAAAAATAAAAACAGAAAAGGTGGGTTGAATCATACCCAGTCACATATCTCGGACCCACTTTGTCTTCTCTCACTTTAAAGGACTCATGTGATTCCTTTCACACCTGGGTAATCCAGCAGAACATCTCATCTCAAGGTCCTTAAAAGTAGTCACATCTGCAAGGCCCCTTTGGACATGTAAACACACACACACACACACACACACACACACACATTCATGGGTTATAGGAATTAGGATGAGGTCTTTTTCGGGAAGCCATTATTCTACCTACCGCAGAGGTCTGGATAGGCTTATAAAAATCTATGAAACTTTCAAGGAATAAACATTTAAATAAGTACAAGAAGTCATGAGATTATCTAACTCATCTTAAGAGATCAACATAAATATAATGCTAGAATCAGAGAAGAATAGGACACATACTAAAAAATGTGAATAACTCCCCTCCCTTTAAAAAATATTTTATTCAGTTATTTTTAGAGAGATGGGAAAGGAGGGAGAAAGACAGGGAGAGAAACATTGATTGGCTATGTCCACAACCAGGGACCAGGCCCATAACCCAGGCATATGCCTCAACAGGGAATTGAACCGATGACCTTTAGGTTTGCAGGATGACACCCAACCCACTGAGCCACACCAGTCAGGGCTAAGGTTAAATAACTTTTATCGTCATAACTACTTTTATCATATTATCCCAGTAATACAAAGATATTTCAACATTAGAAAATCAATAAATTATGTCATTAATTCTTAAAGAGAAACACATATGCATATGTATCTGTATATATATATGTGTATGTGCCAAAAAAAACTTCATTGAAATAATGGTTTGAATATAGACATTCTGTGAAGTACAGGCAGATATATATTGTCCTATAGTTAATTTGTCAATGCAGCTTGTCAACTTTATTTTCACCCATATTAAGATAATCATCATGTAAATATGATACTGGGCATTGTCAGACTCTAAATTACTTTATAATTCAACGATAGATCAATCACTTAAAATGTGTCTTAAATATTATTTAAATGTGTTTAGTTGACACTTATAAAGCATATATTAAATGCACTTTTTATTTATTGAATAATCATATGGTTATATAAACACAACAGAGGAAATATTCATTTTCATTTTTTTAAGTTTGGGGAAGTTATTTAAATTGTAACAGATTTTATTCACAGCATATTATTATTGAATCATATCATATAATTGAGTTGACCAACAGTCCAATTATTGACTGCCAATATGTTAAGTCAAATATTGGTTTCTTCCTTTATAATTTTAACAGACTTTTTTGGAGCAGTTTCATGTTTCCAGACAAATAGAGCACAGGAGAGACTCTCCATATAGCCTTCTTCCCCGATCCTCAAGTTTTTCTTAATATCTTGCCTTAATGTGGTATATTTATTAAAATCAATGAGCCAATGTTGATAAGTTATTAGTAACTAAAGTGCACGGTTTACCTTAAGATTCTCTTTTTGTCATACATTCTTTGGTTTTTACAAATGTATAAGAACATGTATGCACCATTATAGTATACAGAATAGTTTTACTGCCTAAAAAATCCTCTGGGTTCTACCTACTCATCCCTAATTCCCTTCCCCAACCCTCTGACATCACTGATCTTCCTGCTGTGTCCACACTTGCCTTTCTAGAATGGTAGAGGAGGTGAGGAATTGGAATCGCGTAGCCTGTAGCCATCAGATTGTCTTCTTTCACTTAGCAACATACGTTTGAGTTTCCTCCATGTCTCTTTGTGGGTTGATAGATAATTTCTTTTAGTTGCTGGATAATATTCTATTGTGTGATTGTACAACATTTTATTTATTCATTTACCTATTAGTTGCTTCTGAGTTTTAGCAATTATGAATGAGACAGCTATAAACATCCATGTGGGAGTTCTTTTGTGTGTGGACATAATATTTCATTTCCTTGGGTAAATACCAAGGGGTGTAATCGCTGAATCATGTGTCAAGAAAACTTTTAGTTTTGTAAGAAATTGCCAATATGTCTTTCAAAGTCAATGTGTAATGTGTGTTCCCATCAGCAATAATGAAACACCTTACAAGTATTATATTTAGGAAAGAGAAAATGGGGTTACTTCTCTGATTTTTAATAAATTTGTTTAGGTTTTAAATTCCAAAAAAAACCCAAAGTATTTTTATAAAGTGATGGGATAATTTATACCAGGCATTGTTTTCTATAGAGAGTAGTCACTTAACAAACAAAGGTGAGGAGATGATGCTATTTAAGTCTGGTTAAGGGGTAATTTAGAGAGGCAAGTATTTTTCATTGGTAAAACCATGTGACCTTTCAAGGAACCTGCTCACAATAATTGATAATAATATGTTGTTCTTTCTCAGATGAAGTCACCCCTCTATCTGTGCAACATTTTATGGGTAGAAATTAGATAGTTTTCTTTTGTTCAATTTATGTCTTTTAATCTAGGGACTTATATTTATTTCATATGTAAAACTGACTGATATTGGTGCTGGGTAATTATAATTTTTACCTACCCATATCTCTATTAGATTAAGAGTGAGAAAATCAAATATTTGTGCTCTCCAGTCAGTCAACTGCTCTGACTACTTATTCAAGTTCTACTCAAGACAAAAAAGAAAGGTCACACTATGTTGTGCATTTTAGCATGGCTTCAGGAATAAGTACAAAATGATTTTTTTTTGTATATTGTGTATGCTAAGTAGTATGTAGACTGATGTAGTGAATTCCCTAATACCATTTATTATTTTTAGAAATAATGGTTATTATTAAGTGACCCTTAATTAGTAGATTTTACTATGTCCCTTTTTTATGAATTTCAAAACACTTTCCTCTTATTGCCTTGTGAATTACCTATAAATGTTCTATGCTTTCAGTGACTGAATAATTGTCTGTCCCTTGAGACATATTATTTGAGGGTAGAGAAGCCATCAAGAGTTAGACTATGGAATCAGGTATCCTGGATTTAAATATTGGTTTCATAATAAGTATGAAAAAATCACTTCCAAACCCTAGCTAAGCTCCATTTTCCTCTGCTGCAAAATGTGAACACTTCCCTCACAGCGTTCTCTTGGCTGTAGATCGGCGTGGGGCTCCTCTTTTGCTAAGTGGCATAATAAAGGGTATGAATATGCTGACTGTTGTTACTACAATGTCGCAGTGTCTATCACATAGCACATATTTGATCAATGGATAAAGGAGCGTATTGAAAGAAGTAACATATCAGTATTGCAAAAAATGCTTTGTTATATTTGGAAGAAAACACTCTGCTAAAAGATTTTTTTTTGATTCTCTAATTTCCAAAAGAAATGAATAAACAGAACTGGTAGTTTTCATCTGATAGAAATACCCTTGCTATGACTTCATCAATTTTCTTCGAAAAAACATCACTACATAAACTTTTTTTTTTTTTTTTTTTTAGTGAGTCCCTGGTGCATATTTGCTGGTACTTCCTTCACACATTGGAACATTTGACTCAATCCAAACTCTGCCCACATAAAATATCAAAGTAAACTGCATTAAAAGTGCATTTTAGTTTCTTTCTGAATGGGGGATGTAAAATATACCCTCACATCCCACATAAAAGTTTTGAAAACGTTGGCCATCTTCTTTGATGGCCAGCAAACTTCCGTCACTCACCCACACCACATCTTGAACCTCATTTGCAGTGTGGAAAATAAGCTCCAATTGCGCCATATCCCAAATTTCCTATCCTTTGAGGGCCCTGGAAAAAGAGATTTATCCTTTGCAGTTCATGTGATAATACTTCCATGATTTCATTGAAGTTACCTCATAAAATATAATGATAAACAGAAGGGTTACCCTTTTTTCTAGTGGGAACGCTTTATAGAAAGAAGTATAATTTCCCTTGTGGTCTGGAGTACCATATGGCTTTCCCCCACTGGCTTTAGAGTTTTTTTAAAGACAATAAAGATTAGATTTACCCTTTAAGGTTTAAGAGACCCCAAAACTATCACAGCTTTCATCATCAGGCCGCAACACATCGCTAATATGGTGCACCCACCCCGAGGAAAGCGGCGATAAAACGGCGATGTTAACGGGTTCTAAGGGCTGTCAAGAGCATTAAATCAGGTTGTGGGGTGTTCAACATCTTCCCTTCCTTTTAAAGAGACATTTAACTGAGATAGATTGAGCTATTTATACAACATTTGTCAGCGCACAGTTATATGACTATATTTTCAAAAGCCACAAAATGCCACATCAAAACCACCCCAGTAGGACTATCAACATAAGTGGAACATACTGACTTTTCTCTTCCATTTTATTCAAATTAAAAAAAAAATAAACCTATTTCTCCAATTGATTTTACAGCAAGGTTTGTCAGAAGCATTTCGCGCCCTTACAAGATTAGAGTGTTTATAGGAACCCTTTTTACAAAACATATCTGCTTTCATTTGTGACCACACACTCTCTACTTTAACTGCCTTTCTCCATTGATGAAATTTATCTCAGTCTTACCTCTAAAACCCGAGTTCGCTAAAGCCGGAGACCCCAGACACTCACCGTCAGTGTGACCTGGTGGTGGGGGGAGGTGGGCCGAAATCGCAGTATTTTCTTATTCATACACCACATTTCAGCTGTACTCTGCCCTACCTCTTACTTCCTCTGGGTCGTTAGACTTACTTCTGTGCTTTATCGCAAATGTATGTGTACACTTTCACATTTGATATAAGACTGCTGTTTTTTTCTTAGGCTCTAGGGTACACACCATGCTCCTGTCTAGTTACCTCCCTTACTGGTTTCTGCAAAAATATATTAAAAACAAAGAATCACTCAGGAGGCATCACTTTGTGCCATTATTGAATCTCTAAACTATTTTCATATATTCATTTTTTACTTTTTTACTGTATTTTTCCATTACTATTTAGTCCCCTTATATCCCCGACCCCCAGCAATCACCACAATGTTGTCCATGTCCATGAGTCCTTTTTCCTTTTTGCTCAATCCCTCCACTGCCTACAGCTGTCAGCCTGTTCTCTATCTATGAGTCTGTCTATATTTTGTTTGGTAGTTCGGTTAATTAGATTCCACATATGAGTGAAATCATACGGTATTTGTCTTTCTCTGACTGGCTTATTTCACTTAGCATAATGTTCTCCAGAACCACCCATGGTGTTGCAAACAGTAAAACTTTCTTCTTTTTTTGTGATTGTCTAGTATTCCATTGTGTAAAGGTCCCACAGTTGTTTTATCCACTCATCTACTGATGGACAGTTGGACTGCTTCCATATTTTGGTGATTGTAAATAATGCTGCAATGAACAGAGGACTGCTTTTTCTTTGAATTAGTGTTCTGGGTTCTTTTGGATATATACCCCAAAGTGGGATCACTGGGTCAAAGGGCAGAACCATTTTTAATTTTCTGAAGTATCTCCATACTTCTTTCCACAGTGGCTGAACTAATCTGCATTCCTACCAACAGTGAGAAGGGTTCCCCTTTCTCCACATCCTCTCCATTGATTTATTGATGATGGCCATTCTGACAGGCATGAGACGGTATCTCTCTATAATTTTAATTTGCATTTCTATTATGTCTTTTCATATGTCTATTCATATGTCTATTTTCATGTGTCTATTAGACATCTAAAAGTCCTCTTTGGATAAGTTTCAATTCAGGTTCTTTGACCATTTTTACATTGGGTTGTTTGGTTTTTTGGTATTGAGTTTTGTAAATTCTTCATAAATGTTGGGGTATCTTCTCCCATTCCATGGGTTGTCTTTTTATTTTGTTGATGTTTTCCTTTGTTGCACAAAAACTTTTTAGTTTGCACAAAAAATTCCCATTTGTTTATTTTTTCTTTTGTTTCCCTTGCCTTGGGAAATATATCTGATAAAATAATTCTAAAAGCAATGTCTGAGATTTTGCTGCCTATGTTTTCTGCTATGACTTTTATGATCTTGGGTCTGACATTTAAGTCTTTGATCTATTTTGAATTTGTTCTTGTGTGTGGTGTAAGAAGGTGGTCTAGTTTCATTTTTCTGCATGTAACTGTCCCATTTTCCCAGGGATTGTTCTCATAATTTCCTTTTCTTTTAGTTTGTTATTGGCATATAAAAATGCAACTGATTTCTGTATATTAATTTTATATCCTGTTACTTTTCTGAATTCATTGATTAGTTCTGGTAGTTTCTTGGTGGAATCTTTGAGGTTCTCTATGTACATTATCATATCATCTGCAAGCAAAGATAGTTTTAGTTCTTCCTTTCCATTTTGGGTGCCTTTCATTTCTTCTGGTCTGATAGCTGTGGCTAGGACTTCCAGTGCAATGTTGAGCAAGAAATGTGAAAGCAGACATCCCTGTCTTATTACCAATCTTAAGGGGAACGCTTGTAGTTATTGCCCACTGAGTACTATGCTGGCAGTGTGTCTGCCATATATGGCCTTTATTATGTTTAGGCATGTTCCTTCTATTCCCACTTTGCTGAAAGTTTAGATCATATATAGGTTCTGTATTTTATCAAAAGCTTTCTCTGAATCTACTGATAGGATTATGTACTTCTTATGCTTCATTTTGTTTATGTGGTGAATCATCTTTATTGGTTTGTGAATGTTGTACCAACCTTGTATTCCTAATTAAGTCCCACTTGATCATGGTGTATGATCTTTTTGATGCATTGCTATATTCAGTTTGCTAGTATTCTGTTAAGGATTTTAGCATCTATGTTCATCAGGGATATTTACCCTGTAATTTTCCTTGTTTGTAGTGTCTTAATCTGGTTTTAGAATTAGGATAATGCTGGAATCATAAAATAAGTTTGGGAACCTAACCTCCTTGAATTTTATGAAATAGTTTAGGCAGGAGAGGTGTTAGTTCTTGGAATGTTTGGTAAAATTCATCTGTGAAGCCACCTGGTCCAGGGCTTCTGTTAGTTGGGAGGGTTTTTTTTTTTTTTTTTTTTTTAATTGCTGCTTCAGTTTCATTAGGTGTAATCTGTCTATTCAGGTTCTTTGAGTCTTCTTGGTTTACTTTTGGAAGATTGTATGTTTCTAGGAATTTATCCATTTCATCCAGGATGTCCAGTTTGTTGGCATAATTGTTTATATTATTTTCTTACAATCCTTTGTATTTCTTTGGTGTCAGTTGTTATTTCTTCTCTTTCACTTCTGGTTTTATTTTTTGAATACTTTCTCCTTTTTTCTTGATGAGTCTGGTGGAAGGTTTGTCAATTTTGTTTATCTTTTCAAAGAACCAGCTCTTGGATTCATTGATATTTTTGTATCATTTTGTTTAGACTCTATACCATTTTGTCTGTTCTAATCTTTATTATTTCCTTCCTTCTACTCACTTTGGGTTTTCTTTGTTGTTTTTTTCAAGTTCCTTTAAGTATAAAGTTAGATAATTTATTTGTTTTTGTTTTTTCTTTTTTTTTTTGACATAAGCCTGTAAGGCTATGAATTTCCCTCCTAGGATTGCTTTCCCAGTGTCCCATAGATTTCGGAGTGTTGTGTCTTCATTTTCATTTGTTTCAAGGTATCTTTTGCTTTTTTTCTTAATCTCATTGTTGACCCATGCATTGTTTAATAACGTGTTATTTAGCTTCCATGTCTTTGTGTGATTTTCAGTGCTGTTCTTGTGACTGATTTCTAGTTTCATAGCACTGTGGTCTGAGAAGATGCTTGATATGATTTCAATCTTCTTAAATTTATTGAGACTTGTTTGTGTCCTAACATGTGGTCTGTCCTAGAAAATGTTCCATGTGCACTTGAAAAATATGTATATTTGCTGTTTTGGGGTAAAATACTGTAAAGATATCATAAATCCATTTGATCTAGTGTGGCGTTTAAGGCTACTGTCTTCTTGTTGATTTTCTGCCTGGAATTTCTATCCAGTGAAGTCAATGGGGGTATTAAAATTCCTAACTACGCTGTATTTCTGTCAATCTCTTCCTTTATGTCCACCAAGATTTGCTTTACATATTTAGGTGCTCCTGTGTTGGGTTTGTAAATGTTTACTAGGGTTGTATCCTCTTGCTGGATTGTTCCCTTTATCATTATGTAGTGTCCTTCTTTGTCTCTTCCTATAGTTTTAGTTTTAAAGTCTATTTTGTCAGATATTAGTACTGCTACCCCAGCTTTCTTTTTCTTTTCCATTTGCATAAAATATCTTTTCCCATCCCTTTACTTTTAGTCTGTGTGTATCTTTTGATCTGGGATGGGTCTCTTGGAAGAAGTATATATATGGGTCTTGTTTTCTTATCTATTTAGCTACCCTATGTCTTTTGGTCAGAGCTTTTAAGCCATTCACATTTCAGGTGATTACAGGTAGATACATATGTAGTGCCATTTTATTGTTAGACTAATTTTTTTTTCTTTTCTCTTCTTTTTGAAGCAAGCCCTTTAACATTTGTCGCAGTGTTGGTTTGGTGTTAATAAACTCCTTTAGCTTTTTCTTGTCTGGGAAGATCCTTATCTTTTCTTTTATTTTAAATGATAGCCTTGCTGGGCAAAGTGGTCTTGGTTGTAGGGTCTTGCTTTTCATCACATTGAATATTTCATGCCACTCCCTCTGGCCTGAAATGTTTCTGTTGAGAAATCTGATGACAGTCTAATTGGTGCTCCCTTGTATGAAACTACCTGCTTTTCTCTTGTGGCTCTTAGTGTTTTCTCCTTGTCTTTTAGCCTTGACATTTAAAAAAAAAAAGAATTTATTTATTTATTTTAGAGTGAGGGGAAGGGAGGGAAAAAAAGAGGGAGAAAAGCATCAATGTGTGATTGTGTTTCCTCTTGTGAGCCCCCTACTGTCATGTGCCCTGACTGGGAATCAAACTGGCTACCCTTTAGATTGCAGGCTGGTGCTGAATCCACTAATCCACACCAGCCAGGGCTAGTCTTCCAATTTTAAGTATGATATGTATTGGTATAGGCTTCTTTGGGTCCAACTTGTTTGGGACTCTCTGAGCTTCCTGGATTTGTATGTCTTTTCCTTTCAGCAGATTAGGGAAGTTTTCAGTCATTATTTCTTTAAATAGGTTATTGATCTGTTGCTCACTGTCTTCTGGTATTCCCATCATGTGGATGTTGTTACATTTCATGTTGTCCCAAAGGTTTCTTAAGGTCTCCTCTTTTTTATTTTTTTTTTAATTTTGGATCCTCTTTTCTTTTTGCTGCTCTGCTTGTGTGATTTTTTTCTACCTTGTCTTCCAAATCACTGATTCAATCATCTGTTTCATCTAACCTACTGTTTATTCCTTCCAGTGTATTATTTTTTCAGATATTGCATTCCTTTTTCTGACTGCTCTTTTTTATGGTTTCTAATGTCATTTTTTCATGCTCTTGAGTATCCTTATAATAATTACTCTAAACTCTCTATCTGCTATATTGCTTGCCTCCATTTCATCTAGCTCTTGTTCTGTACTATTCTCTTCTTCTTTCATTTGGGACCTGTTTTTTTGTTTGTTTATTTGTTTGTCTTCCCATTTGGCTGTCTCTTTGTGTTTGTTTCTATGTATTAAGTACAATACAAGATTCTGGTGTAGGCCTAAGTGAAACCCTGCCTCTGATTGGCCCTGTGTAACTTGTTTGGAGCTATGAGCAATCCATAGCTTGTAGCTCCCTTTGCTGGGCTTGTTTGTGTACAGAAAGAACCAGGCTGGCTTTTAACAGCACTGGGCCTGGGGGAGGGCCAGCTAAACTGTCAGAGCTCCCAGAGATCCAACTCTGCCTGTAGGCTTTCTGTTAGGCTTAAAGAGTGAAAGTCTTCTAGCTCTACTCCTCAGCAGCAGGGTGTAAGCTCCACAGGGTAGGGCAGAGTAATTCCTCCAGGTGGGATTATTGTTTTCCCTCAGGCTGATATCACTTGGAGGGGAGTAGTGTGCTTGAGAGAGACGGCCCCTGCAGTATGGGGAATGACTGAGCACAGGGATCCTAGCAGCTGTTCCTTCAGTTCTCTCTCCAGAGCCACCATCACCAGACTCTCCTTATGCATGTCTGGTGCACATTGCCCTCCCTCTACCAGAGCCCAGGGTAAGTGGCTGCAAACAAATTTTTTTTATACTAGCCCTTTAAGTGGCTTTCTGTGTCTCCAGCTATCTCTCCCTGGTAGGCAGAAACCCTGCTGCTTTTCACAGCCATATGATATTTGGGTTCCTTTCCTAGTTGTAGTATTATAGGTGGGGGAGCACAGCTTGGGGTTTAGACCCCACACTTCTCAGAGGGAACCCACTGGCTGCTGAAATATCCCTCTAGAACTTCAGCTGCTGCTCGTGGGACCCCAGCCAGCCCTCTTGCATCTCCTCCCTACAAGTCACATTGTAGTGAAGTGGTTTTTCCATAAGCCCATGGTTATAAGGCTTCCCTTCAGCTAGTGTTCAGCTGGTTATTCAGGATGATTTTTTAAATAGTTTAGTTGTAATTCCAGTTTGACCCTGAGAGGAGGTTAGTGTGGCTTCCACTTACTCCTTTGCCATCTTGGGTCCTTTGAATATTTATTGATTACAGTTAAGCTTTGCCTCACACCTTCTTTTTGTATATTAGTGCTAACTTACAATAAAAATAAAGGCTTTCATATTGAGAGAGAGATAAGATTTATTTGATATTAAATAATAGCTTTTTGGGAATCATTAATTCAGGCAGAAGCCCAAATGATATTCTGATTTGGAGACAAAGGCAATGGGTATTTATGACAAAGGGAAGGGGAACGATTAAATCAATAAAAGGTAGATATTTCTATTGGTGCACATAACAAAACATAGTGGTGTTAATTCTAAACCATGCTTTTACATTTTTTGGCAAGTAGTTATAAGTCTACTAGTCATAATAATTGCTTCCTGGTTATATTTACAAACAGGTTCTAGGGAACAATGTTGCTTAGGCCCAGACCAAAGGATATCTTGCCCTGTTGTAACAATCAAAGGTTTGAGACACAAGAATTGCAAGGCAGGCTCTCTGGCTTGGCAGTTTCAGCTGCTTTTTGAAGTAGTTTCTTCTTTCTTCCTCCCTCCCTCCCTCCCTCCCTCCCTCCTTCCCTCCCTCCCCTCCTTCCTTCCTTCCTTCCTCTCTTTCTTTCTCTTTCTTCCTTTCCTTTCCTTTCCTTTCCTTTCCTTTCCTTTCCTTTCCTTTCCTTTCCTTTCCTTTCCTTTCCTTTCCTTTCCTTTCCTTTCCTTTCCTTTCCTTTCCTTTCCTTTCCTTTCCTTTCCTTTCCTTTCTTTCTCTCTCTCCCTTCCTTCCTTCCTTTCTCTTTTTCTTCTTTCTGTCTTTTGTATTTCTTCTATTACTATTTAGTCCTCTTATACCAACACCTTCCCCCCAGCAGTCGCCACACTTGCTGTCCATGTCCATGAGTTATTTTTCCTTTTTGCTCAGTCCTTCCACCCCTTAACCTCCTTCTCTCCACTGTCATCTTGCTTGCCATCTATGAGTCTGTCTCCATTTTCCTTGTTAGTTCAGTTTGTTCATTAGATTCCACATATGAGTGAAATCATGTGGTATTTGTCTTTCTCTGACTGGCTTATTTCAGTTAGCATGATGTTCTCCAGGTCCATCCATACTGTTGCAAAGGGTAAAATTTTGTTCTGTTTTGTTTTGTTTTATGGTCAAGTGATATTGCACTGTGTAAATGTCCCTTAGTTGTTTTATGCACTCATTCAAGATGGACACTTGGGCTGCTTCCATATCATGGTGATTGTAAATAACACTGCAGTGAACATAGGGGTGCTTAAATATCTGATAAATGGTTGATATCCAAAATTTATAAAGAACCTGCAAACTCAATGCAAAAAAACAAACAACCCAATTAAAAAATGGACAAAGGACCTGAATTAACACTTATCCAAAGAGGATATACAGATGGCCAACAGACCTATGAAAAGATGCTCAATGTCACTAATCATCAAAGAAATGCAAATTAGAACCACAATGAGATACCATCTCACACCTGTCAGAATGGCCATCATCAACAAATCAACATTCAGCAATTTCTGGCAAGGATGTGGAGAAAGGGGAACGCTTTTCACTGTTGGTGGGAATGCAGACTGGTGCAGCCACTGGGGAAAGCAGTATGAAGATACCTCAAAATATTAAAAATGGAACTGCTTTTTGGCCCAGTGATCCCACTTCTGGAAATATATCCAAAGGATCCTAAAACACTAATTCAAAAGAACATAAAGTGGTTTCTTTTATATTATTATTTACATAAACCTTCCTCGTACTTCATTATTCTGATATCATTTGATGACAATTTTCTCAAATCAAACCAGTTGAAAGGAAATGTGCTCCAAAATTGGAAGATAAGGAAAAATTTTATATATATATATATATATATATATATATATATATATATATAAAGTGTATGTGAACTAATGTCATCTCAATAAATTTAATTAAAACAGTGTGTGTGCATATTTGTGTGTGTGTGTGTATATACAATTTCCTCAACATTTAAACATTACTTGCCCATATTTGTTCTAACTTAATGACTTTCATCAATTACTGTGTTGGATGTTAAGTAAAAAAAAAGATTTATATTTGTTCCCCCACATTTAATTACTCAATATTATAAAGGTTTCTATCAAAGAAGAGATACAAACAGCATTGGCTTAGAAATAGAACCCACAGTAGAAAATCAATAAATGGTTAAGATTACTCATTGTATATGTACATGTGAAAAGTACATTAATTCTATAAAAATTTACTTTGACCAAGGTTTGTATAAACCCAAGTGAAAATAGAATATGAAACACAATAATGAAAAATTCTGTAAAAACTATTAAATTGATTTTCTGTACTTCAGATAAAAACCACTCTGAAACATTTATAATACATGAAAATTTTGACCCTCTTGTTTTAAATTCTAACTTTCAAGGAAATTTTTGTCATTTCAATATTTAATAGTCCCTCCATTTGCAACATTCATTAAATATAAGAGGACTGCCTGGAAAAAGTCCAGCCATTTTTAATATAATGAGAACAGTTTTTGTGACATCTATGTAATCTGGCAACAAAGGAGAGTGGGCTGGAATGTGCATGCATGAACAATGATGACCTCACTGTACTAGTCAGTGGGGGCGGTAGATGCCATTGAGTGAACATATGTATTGCGTGGTCATTGCATTCAGAATAACTGAGCAAGTAGAGCAATGAATCTGCATCAAATTTTGTGTTAAGTTTGAATATTCCTTTGCAGAAACTATTTGGATGATTCAGAAGGCCCCAGCTATGGGCAGCTGGTGATTGGCAGCTTCATCATGACAATGTGCGCACTCATGCATCACGTCTTGTGCAGAGTCTTTTGGTGAAACATCACATCATCCAGGTGACTCAGCCCCTACAGCCCAGATTTCGTGCCCTGTAACTTCTGGCTTTTCCCAAAACTAAAATCACCTTTGAAAGAGAAGAGATTTCAGACCCATGATGAAATTCAGGAAAATATGACTGGTTAGCTGATGGCAATTGAGAGAACTGTGTGAGGTCCCAAGGTGCCTACTTTGAAGAGGACTGAGGTGTCATTGTCCTATGTACAATGTTTCTTGTTCTTGTATCATCTTCAGTAAGTGTCACTATTTTTCATAGTACATGGCTGGGTACTTTCTGGACCGATGATACACGCACAGACACATGCATATACACAGTATATCAAACTTTGACCTATGTTCCTCACAGTAAAGACACTCAGAAAAGTCCTTCAGGTTAGACCAAATTTGTAGAGAATCATTCATTCTCAAGTTCTGGGTCTTCATTTTTGTCATAGATAAAAGGCGACAATGTATTAAATGATTTTAAAGTAATCTCTAACTTTTATGTGAGGATTCCAAAAAAAATTCTCGAGACACCTAAAGTAATAGAAAGAAAAGCCAGGCAAAATTATCTGTACTCATTTAAAAAAATTAATTAGACCCAAAACCCTATTTGCTCTTAGAATACCCCAGCTTCTAAGACCTTAGACAAGGGCTCTGTGTCACTGTACAGGAAATATTAGCCCAGAGTACATTACACCTGGCTTCTAATGCCAGGCATGGCTGTGTAATTCCCAACAAGTCTTTTAACTATTAAGGAATCCAGTTTCCTCATTTTCAAAAAGAAGAGATTAGATGAAATGAACTCTACAGTTTATTTTCTATCTAAATTATTAAACACACTTTTATGGGATAATTTTAGACTCTATGCATTCAAAATCCTCTGTAAAAAAAGCATATTATTTCTTAGAAGTTGAAGAAAAAATTTGGTGTGTTTAGTAGATTTTAAAATTTAATTTTAGATGATAAAAAGACATAGGACTTCCTTGACCACTGTAGCTAAAACTGTTTGTTTTCTTTATTTGAAAGTTGTTTCTTGTTCATTATCTCTTGTTAGTTTGAATGTAAGTTCCTAAAAGACGAAGACAGTATCTTCTTTATTCCTGATTCCACAATAAAATGCTAGGCATATAAATTAAGTTGGTCATTTTTTTTTGACAAATAAGCGAAAACTAAAGAAAGGTCACTTATCACATATTTTTTAAACTAGTAGAGAAAAGAAACATTTATGGGAAATAGTTCAAAGGAATATTATCATTTATTTATTTAAATGACTTTAATAAAAGGTAAATATACTTCATTTCTATCATTTATCATACATTCTTTGTGTCAAGATTTTAATTTAATTCAGCTCATTTTTATTAAGTGTCTACCATATTTCTGGCAAGAAAATGGTGTTTACAACCAGGAATGAAAACTGATTCTGGCTTTTTCATTCATTGTTATATGACCCTGGACAAATCTCACTGTTCTGAGTTGTGATATTGTCAATTGTATTGTGAGGATGATAACGTCTGTTTTCTAGTGTGGTACCACGTTAAATTAAATAATGTATAGAATGTGCTCAAAACAGAGCTTAGCTCTGAGAAATTACTTGATTTTTTTCCTTGTGAGTAGTGTTCTACTCACAATCTGTGTTCAGAGGAATGAACTAGGTCCAAAGTGTTAACGTTGTTAATATATTTCCATTTCAATAAGAAATAACTTCTTGTTTCCCACACTGTTTACTTCCATTTTAAAATGACTTTTGGTTCCCAGATGCCTTGGAAATTCTGACGAGAGCCACGAGTCTTCTTTCCGTATGGGTGCAAGTACAAATAACCACAACCACGTGCATGTAATTTTGTTAAATATTTCAGGGGATTGATTGACTCATTAAAATCCTTCTTTTAATTTATGTTTCCAACAAAATAAACTTAAATTAAGTTAGTAATATTAAACACTTTCATTGCCAAGTCTGCCAGGTCTGATTTTGCTGTAGGTACATATTTCTTTTTAGTCTATAATTCAGTGACTTCAGCTTCAAATTAAATCAGTAGCACCATTATTATTAGCTTATTTATATGTGCTCATCAAAAAAGTCCGTTCTAACTATTAATAAATGTCATTATTTACCTTAAAATGAATGACTTATGGTGATTTAGGTATCCTATATTAATTAATGTTACTTTGTCTCTATATCCCCAAATTATTCAATAATGTTAAAGGAATGATTTGGTTCAGTCCTGAGGAGCTCAAATGATGTGCTTTCCATTTTGTTACAGATAATACTAACTGTAATACAATACTAACTGTTTTTCAATAACATTTGTTATTAAAAATTAGTGTACTCTTTTCTCAGAAATTGGTTGAAAATTACACTTTTTCTTCACTGAGTAGTACTCCAGTGGTCGAAAAGCTGACACCCTGCTGTTCTTCAAAACCTATTATAATGCGGTCTTACTAGAACTAAAGAATGAACCAGTAGAAATTATAGCTGTCTTTTTAAAAGGAAAATTACTTCTTATTCCTTTGCCGCTTCATTTCTTCATCTTGGTTGTCTAAGGTATGGGTACAAAAGTATGCCATTGATTTTCCTTTCTCATTCCCCATTAAAGATAAAATATATTGGTGTAATATGTTTACATATTTACATGCAATTAAATGAATATGAATTATTTCACTTGCTGGTTCAGTGAATTAGTCAAACTTTTTACCTGTAAGATAAATGTTATTCCAAGTAATTAACATATGAAATATTCATAACTTTTTGCTGTTTGCATTGTCCTGATAGACATTTTCAATAAAGTGAAAAAGTGTAAGCTGAGTTCCTGTTGGAAGGACAAGTTATGTATATGGAAAGATATAAATAATTCTCAGAAACAATGTCATAAACAGGAAATAAGTGATACAAACTGCGAGTTCTGGATTAGTAGGCTAGAGCTGCCGTAACAGAATGTCTTGACTAGGTGGCTGACATAACAAATTTATTTCTCACACTTCTGGAGGCTGGAAGGCTAAGACCAAAGCAGGGCAGACTCAGTGTCTGCTGAGGGCCCACTTCCTGGTTAGTGATGATACAGAACGCAGGCAGATTCCCTGCCCATTTGTGGGACGGTGACAAGCGTCATCATGTGGAGATTCTGCACATAGAAGTGCCGTCAATGTACATTCCTTGAACACGACAAAGGGCCAACATAACAAATACATTGAGAATAGTGGTCATGGTCACACTAGGCACACTTTTGACAGGCAGCATCAATGCCTGTAGGCCCAAGGAGACTGTTTGAGAGGTACGAGGTCATTATGCAATAATTAATATGACTGGAGCTGGTCGTCTATAATCTTACCATTGGAGGACGGTGGCAGAAGGAAAGCCATGAGACAGAGAGCAAAAAGAGCAGAAACTAGAGTGTAGAGAGATGTGGTCCAGATAGGGGTAAAGCACATTTGAGACAGTTGATGCTAGGGCATGGCTTGAATGAGCACTTTGAAGGTATCGGATGCAATGCTGGGTGAGGGACCGTAACACTAAGTTAGACATGGTCCTATAAATCAAAGATCTTGCAGTCTAGTGAGGGAACACCAAGTATCTTATAAATTGAAAAGTGTTTCAGTTGCTATGACGGAAGTGTTTTCAGAATAAAATGAGTACATCAAAGAAAGAGTGGTTACGTTTAGGGGTCAACAAAGAATCCCTCGATGTGTTCGTACTGTGTCTTGTAAAATAAGAATGTGCGCTATTAAACATGAGGGATTATCAACTGGAGTAACAGTCTGAAAATCCCATGTATCCATCGAAAATACGGTGGCGCTACGAAGGGCACTGCGCAAACATCGGGGCGGTAAGGACCAGTGGCAGGGCCATGGCAATGGAACCCAGGAGCTGACAACGGAAGATACGGGGTCAGGACGCCTCCTGCAACCCAGGGCTTGCTGTTTACTGCATTGGCAGCAAACATCTTTGTGCCTCAGTTTCCTCATAAAAATGTTTTTTGTAAAGATTAAATGATTTGATATTTATGTGTAGTCACACGAGAGTGATTGGTTAATCAAGTTCTGTTCCCAAAGAGAACAATCACTCTGGGGCATAGAAGAGGGTCACTAAGGTACCAAATAAACATTCCACTCTTTCTGGTGAGACAATTTTATTCAAACATTGGGTAATATGGAGGGAAGGAGTACTTGTTTTCCTTTTTATTAAAAACAAACAGCATATGACTTAAATATAATACAAGACTCTTGGGATACTTGCTCATTCTTCTTAGCTCTGAGTATTTCTTCGCTGGAAAAGACAAAGAATCACAGCACTGACCACATTCTGCAGCAACACCAATTCTTAGCAGAAGAAGGAAGTGGAAGTCAAATAGGATCAGGTCTGTATAATAAATATGTAGTTCATTTAACTTCTATGATTATGTTGGATAAGTATCACATCTATATAGGATTTTTTTCATAATGTTCAGGCTTTTGCATTATCTTCTGAAGTCTCAGATTAATGAATTCATTATTCTAAGATGTTTTCTAAGATGTTTGCATATTCTAAGATATTTTAAGCCAAACTTAGTAAGAGCAAATGAAGGGATTTTTTTTCCTGTTGTGTGGAAATTTCAGTTAAGCTCCAAAACTTATATCAATACTTACCAAATAAGTTCTACAGAGTTACAAAAAATTGCCAGAATGCCCCATCTGGGATTAATAAAAAGGAGCCAATCTAAGCCTTCAGGCATCATCCTATCAATTACCTACATTTTTAAAAAAGATTTTATTTATTTTTAGACAGAGGGGTAGGGAGGAAGAGAAAGGGAGAGAAATATCAATGTGTGGTTGCTTCTTGAGTGCCCCCTACTGGGGACCTGGCCCACAACCCAGGCATGTGCCCTGATCTGGGAATTGAACCAGTGACCTTTAGTTCGAAGGCCAGTGATCCATTTACTGAGCCACACTAACCAGGGCCCTACTTTTTTTTATTGCTGTTCAATTATGGTTGCCCCCATTTTCTCCCCATTACTCTCCCCTGCCCTATTCACCCCCACCTTCTACTTTCAATCCTCCATCCATGTCTTTGTCCGTGAGACTTGACACTTCCCTTTCTTTCCCCTGTAATCCCCCTGCCCCTGCCCCTCTGGTAGCTGTTACCTACTTTTATGTGCAAGGAAGAAACTAGGCAAGATAGTCTTCAATAAAAAGCAACCAAAGAACAGTGTTAAACAGATATTTATATGCACTGGAGGTGAGCACACTCTAAACCATAGTTCACCTGTCGTCCAGGGCTGATTATAATACAGTGTCAGGACTGTGCTCAGAAGAATGCAGACTGACAGACTGGAGACAGCCAGAGTGGAACAAGGGCAGACACGGGTAATTTCAGAGGGACAGGAAAAGCACTGAAATCATGAAATGTAGAGATGAAGGCCTTGTCAGAATTAGAAGACAGCCATATCAATGCCATCTGTGGCTCCATAAGGAGCGACCATAATGTAAAATAGGGAAATAAAGTTCTTCCAATAGGGAAAGTTCTCAAGTGGTTTCTTAATTCCTCATTACTATGGAGATGATTGTAGTGTTATTTTTATTTAATCTGGCCCAAATTTACTTAGATGAGATCTTACACTCAATAATAATGGACTAGATTGTTTGAGATTAATGTTCATGCTGAGAATAGTTCAATGAACTGGACAAAATATGTTTTTGTGTCTTTGAGAGCTTCAGTGAGAATATGTTGGGCAAAGAATAGAAGAAAATAGAGGTTAACACCAACCTTGTGGCCACTTTTCCCCCTGAAGCAATTGCTGATTCCAAAAGTAAAGTGGTGGCAGAAAAGATAATAAACCAAGTAGAGTTTTAGAGGTCTCACAGGGCTGGGGAGAAACATCAGAAGTCTGAGAAAGAGAAAGACCTCTAGAAAAACTGTAGGCTTCTGCTGTGAGCCCCAGGGATGAGGGTGAACCAGAAATAGACCAGCTGCCAGAAGGAATGTAGCGTGTAGCCATCTCAGTCCATTTTTGGACTGAGGATTATTTGGCTGCAGAAGTGTTTCAGGCCATAAGGAAAAGTCAGTCTTCTCTCAGGGAAAATATCATTAATCAGACTTGCAGGAAGTTCTTCATTTTATAGTCCATCCTCTTTTCTGTGTGTTTGATTCTATTTAATTGATTGCTATCTTTATCATTATTATTTTTCTTTCACCTTTTTTTTTAATCTGCTGGGATTTTTTCCCTTTTAAATTCTTGAGATAGATGCTTGAATCACTGAACTTTTGTCTTTCTTCCTTCTTTCCTCATATATGCATGTAAGGCCAAAATTTTTCCCTGAATCATTGTTTAAGCTTAAATCTTCCAAGTCAAATTTAAAAGAGTTCACTATTTTTGCATATATATTATCTACTATAAATATCTAACAAATCATCATCTGCTTAGGATATTGGTCAAGACTCCTGCATTTGCAAGTCCAAAACAAGTCTAACTAGTTTAAGAATGAAAGGAAATTTGTTGCCCGCAGAGCTAGTGTAACTGAAAGGATCAAGGAAGACACTCTAACAATGGACCCTTGATGACTGAACTAAGATTCAGTGTAGCCAGTATTTTCTTACACACAACTTCAGTCACTCTTTAGCCCTTTTTGGTTTTATTTAGATAATTTTAGCTGGTCTTCGTCACATGACAAGTAGTATAACAGGTCCAAAATCATGGTCCTGCATCATGGACCCGTGTCAAGTGGTTTCTTAATTTATGGGTCCCAGAGGCAAAGCCTTAAGTTCTAGACTAATAACGAAAGGCAGAGCATTCCTGAGCCTGCCTTACATCGAATATACCTCCACCCCTCTCCTCTCCCCACACCTGAGAATTTAGGACTGCAGGTAGAGGGAAGAAGATGGGAAAGCTCGCTCAGCAGTCAAAGATAATAAATAACAGTACATAACACATATTAACCTTCAGCTCTTTGGTTCCTTGGTTTTAGATGTGTCTCAAGGATAGCATACACTGGATTTTGCTTCTACAATGCAAGTGGAAATGCTGTTTCTTCTCCTTTAAGAGATGACTTTATTTCATTCAGACTTTCACTGTAAGAGTGTATATTTGCCTTAATCTATTTTTTAATCTTATATAATTGTACATGTAGTATTTTTGGCTGTTTTTATATTGTCTTTTCTAATTTCTCTTCTTCCATTTTTTTACTCTGTGTAGAAGTATAGAGTCCTTTTAACTCTAGGGGTGGATGTGTTTATATTTTTAAGTAAATGCTTAAATTTATATTTTTTAATTAATTACTTTCACAGATAAATAAATCTTTTTTGATGCATACTATATAAGATGAAGAAACTTTTGGGCTATTTCTAGTGTCCCTTTCATCCCCACATTTGTTTATTTTTGAATTGATTTTCTTATCTCTCTATAACATAAATGACATAACAGCAGAAACTACTCCAAGCTGTATTTCCAGTTCCTGGGACAGAATAGAACTTTAGTACATATGTCTCAGAAAAAGAACATGTCAGGAAGATGACACATCACACTGATAAAATCATTGCATTTTGGAACAAGGGAGAAGCTTAGTAAGTAAGGTAGTGAACAAACAGGATTTTAGTTTCTCTGTATATTTAATTTTTATGGTGTGGCTAATTAAAATTAATTAAAAGAACTAAAAAAATCATGTCACAACTTTTAAACATACATAAACTATATGGAATATATAACATGACAGTGTGGTTTTACCACAGATGTATAAAAGTGTGAGCTTCCCCAGACATTTTTATATGTGTAAATTATCTGTTATTTCCATCTGAGTGTTCCCATAGTCTTTTGCTTTTGTTTTGATGTTCAGAAATGTCACCAGGATGTCGTGTTGTTTGTGGTTAGTGTGTCTTTTATCTTTCCACTTCTGAAACACTGTGAGCCCTATCAGTATGCTGGAATATCATCTCTAATTGCAAAAAAAAATATTCTTCCTTTGTATTTTTATATGTATTTCTTTTTCAAAATTTATTTTTACTCTTTATATATTAAAAGTCTACGTAATCATCTGCCTTATGTATGTTGTTTTGTTCTTTTTGACTTTGAGTTTTTGTACTTTTGCACTGAATTGTGACAGCTTTTTGATCCTTTTCTATTTTTTTGCAAGTTTGTACTCCATGACTAAATGCTTCTACTTAAAAAAATACTGGAATATTTTTAATGTTTTCTTCATTATGTTTAATTTGTACCACCAGTTATCATTTCATTCTGTTGTTTTTTTCAACTGTCCTTTTTTATTTTTATTTTGTCTCTTTTAAAGTTTGCATTATTTTTCAATCCGTTATTTTATATTTTCTATATTCTCATATGTTTCATTGACTATTGCAGGTATTTCTCTCAAGTTTGTTTTCCAAATCTCTTGGACATTGATATTGTCTATTATTTGGCTTCCAACTCTCTTTTACGTTAAGTATGTGAGGCTGTTTTCCTCAGAGGTAACTGTTTACAGGGTTGGTCCTTATTTCCCTGGGAAATGGGCTTCAAACAGTTCCCTCTGGTGAAGATTATTTTGTCCATCTGGGGCACCAAACACTTGCTTTCCTTTCTGGGAGTCTAGAACTGCAAGAGTTGTGGGTGTTTTTGGTGCCTGTGCCACCATTTCTGAATTAAAATGATAAACTGAAACAGGCTTGCCTTGGCAGATACGCTCTCCAGTGTTACAGCATTTCGAAGAGCTTGGGGAGCCTGCACAAGAATTTATCTAGATTTCACCTCTTGTGTGTTTTTCTTCCTTACTGATGCAACAATGTATCCTTGCTGTGTCACTGTAGTACAGCTTAGCCATTAAATATTATTATGTGTTGAGTCCTGTGAGTCTTTCAGGAAAAGCACCAACCCTGTGGCTGGTCACAGAGCCTCTGGCATAATTCTCACTCTCTAAGAATTTTTATTTAATTAATTTTGTTCTTTATAATATCATCTGAAATCTTTTCAAGACCAAGGAACTAGTGTTGACTAAATTGTTTCTTTCCTCAATGTATTTTAGAGAAAAGTTAAAATATTCCAGAACTTGAAATACTATTGCTGTCTTCATAGTAATGATTTATTGTTGTTTTGTTATTTTTTAGGGGGAAGGGGTGGTTCTTACGCAATTGTTCTCTGCCATTTTGTCATAAGAAAGGGAGATTGATGCAGGTCTAATGATTCTAAACCCTCTAACAATGAGAAATAAAGAAATAAATGCTATGACACTGAGGAAATTTAAAATACATGAATAATCAATCACAATGCTAATTCTGAGACTAGACCTCAAGGAATGTATGGTCTTCCATTCTCTTGCTTGGAATCTTGCCTCCACCCGGAGCAAAGAACCAGACTATCCTCTTAGAGTTGCTCAAATGACGTTCTCACTGTCGGCAGACGGATGAGGAAGGCCGAACATTGATGACCTAGCCACGGTCATCAGAACCACACAGCCGGCATGTAGACCCACGAAACAGTACCAAGTATTATTTTTCTTGTCTTATTTCTTTTTCTCGTTGTTGTTTTTTTCTTTTATTTTGTTTTCTTTTTTTGTTTCTCTTTATCATTTTTCTTTGTTATACTATTTATATTTTAATACTACTTATTTTAATGTCACTTATATTATTCTATTTATTTTAACTTTTTTAATTGTTTCTTTTAAAAGACACTAAATGTTGGGTAGAATATTACAGCAATAACTAATATAGTCAGGAAGGGTATCAAAACCATCACTGTAACTAGGAGACTGTTTAGCAAATGTATAAATTGTAAATCAAAGAAGCTAGCCAGAGGTATGTTTTAACTTTCAGGGATTCAAAGGTAACTGAAGAGAAATTAACTAGGGAGCATGCCAGGTTACATTTCCAAAGAATCTAGAGTATAAGCAATCTCATACACCACCAGTTCTTATCTGCTCTTTATAAAGATGATTTAGTTCCTCTTACTAGTTCCAGGAATGCTTCATATGAATTAAACAACAGGTCCAAGTACATTGGTGATGAGTTCAGTTGAAATATTTAGACTTAGGGTATCAATTCTGAAGTATTAAGCATGTAATTAAGTCTATAAGTGTTGCAATAGGACACATCATTCTCTCTGAAGGACAAAGGGCTTTCATGTGTTTCTCAGCATGGTGGAAAAATATGACAACATTGAAATTCTAATGTTTATGCCCTTTTTTTTTGTTATGAGCTTTACTGCAAGGCATTTACTGTAGGGAAGAAGGTAACGAAGGGAGGTGGGGACATCTGAGGACAAGCTCTGATTCTGCAACAGTCTGTCTGTGGGACCCGCCACGTCACACTGCTTACTCCGACCCTGAGTTTCCCACCTCCTTAAAATTCTCAAATCCTAACCTTTACAGTTTTGGGTGGTTTTGTGTGTAAGTAATAAAAAACCCAACCCTAATTGGCTTTAAAACAAGAAATTTTATTGTTTCACATAACATGAAGTCCAGAGGGAGAGAAGATTTCAGACTCTGATTCTACTTCTTACGATTCTATGGACTCTGCTTTCCTCTGTGTGTTGACTTCGATCTCACATAGGTGATAAAATGACTGTGGCTGTTTTGAATCTCACTTTCATTTATTTAAAAAAAAAAAGACTTTTAGCAGAAGCAAAAGAGAGAGAATGTTCCAATCTCCGCATTCCAATCAGGCATCCTTAACCTCGTTAGGTTGCTCTGGCCATAGGCCACCACTAACTGTGGTGTGACTTTGGCAACGTTCATTTGGTTAGAGCTATTCAAGGATCACCGCTAGGACTGACGTAGCCTGAGTCAAATTAATTCTGCGTAGGAGTAGAAATCCAGATAAAATCAAGGTTTTGTTAAGTGGAGGAAAGGCACGTGGGAGTTTGGTGAGCTAGAGTACTTCCTATATGGTTTATGCAATTAGCACTCCATTTTTGCTTTAATACATCTGTGATTGACTACACTGTGAAGCATTATGAATATACCATTCATATTTTTAAGATTCAGTTTTTAAAGTATTTCTTAAGTAATGAAGGACACAATACTCTAGTTCTCACTATTGCTGTTAGACTTATGAAGGATAAAAAAAAAGTGGTACATTTTTTAACCTTGACAGACTTTCATATTGGATTTTTCCATTCCTCCTTTTCTTTAAAATGAATTTTGAGGAATAATTGTAAAGGAGACATGTAAAGGAGACATATAAAGGAGAAGAAATAAAAAATAGGAAAAGAAAAGTGATGGAGAAAACTCCTTATAATGGGTAGCATATGTTTAAAGTAGGAATCAATTTTAAAAGTAACAGAATAATGATAGCAATTCTCCTATTATCCTATTCTCCAGTCACCCTGCATGAAATAATTTCATATTTGAAGTAGGCATGATTTTATCCATTTTACAGATGATAAATTTAGGACAAAGTGAAGTTAAAAGTTTCCTACTGGCCATAATTCTAGGAAATGTCACAGGAAGATGATATGCCACTCTAACTCTTCCACTCTTCACATCAACACATTTAAAAACTAATACAAAGTTCACATAAATTTTTTTTACCTGAATTAATATAGTTTCAGTAACTTTCTTTAAGAAAATTATAACATTTCTATATTATTAGAAAAGCATGTAGGATCTTCAAGTAGGCTGTTGAGGGGAAAATGTTGAGTGAAGCACGTAATATTGATTTCATAGATAAAGATAAATGCTTTCTGGAATGCAACAAAATATAGCAGTGTGTTCATTAGGCCATTTCAGTTGTTACTTTCAAAATCAATTTTCCTAAATATTTATCATTTAGAAAAATTTACCTCAGTCTCTGAAAGTTATGTTGTGGTGAGGGGGATGTTTCAATTTTGTTTGTTTGTTTGTTTTTTCAGATTAAAAAAAATTTATTGTTCAAGTACAGTTGTCTGTATTTTTCCCCTACTACTTTGCCCCACCCCAGCCATCCACAGCTCCCTCCCCTGATCCCACTGCCTTGGCTTTGTCCATGTGTCCTTTATAGTTGTTCCTGAAAACCCTTCCCCTTATTCCTCCATTTTCCCCACCCACCTCCCCTCTGGTCACTGTCAGTTTGTTCTTAATTTCAATGTTTCTGGTTATATTTTTCTTGCTTGTTTTTGTTCATCAGGTTCCACTTATAGGTGAGATCATATGGTATTTGTCCCTCACTGCCTGGCTTATTTCACTTAGCATAATGCTCTCCAGTTCCATCCATGCTGTTGCTAATGGTAGGAGCTCCTTCTTTCTTTCTGCTGTGTAGTATTTCATCATGTAAATGTACCACAGTTTTTTGATCCACTAATTTATTGATGTCTATGTTTTCATCTAATGTTCTGTTCCAGGGAGTGAGTGTGAGTGCATGGCGGCAGTCATTGATGTTGTTGCCCCAGCACCTGCAGAAATACCAGTGTGACACCAGTGCTGGCTCGTTATCATAACACTATATTCAGAGAAAGCAAAATCTACAAGGAGCTTGATCTTTCAAGATTAGTGTTTACAATTTCCCTAGAACTTTTCTAATATGTAGCTGTAATAAGATTTTCTGATTATAAATAGCCTGTGATAAAGAAAGATAATAAGTAGAAGAAAGTGGAGGGCAGTACAATAAAATTAAGAAAATCTTGATCTCTTTCTGAAAATAAGTGAATATATACTTCAACTTATCAAAACAATGGATCTGATAAAATGCAATGCACTTATTCTCACATCTGTCCTTTACTTCTGAATAAAGCAATAGGATTCCAAATACAGCATATATAAAACTTTACATAAGAATGACTGGGTACATCGAGGTTATCATTCCTTCACCACCAATATAATTTTGAAAAATTTCTTTTTGCTTTCTGATCCATAAATTAGCATCATTTTTGCCACCCACAAGCACAATTTACTACAATATATTACTAGAGATGTTTGAATAAACAGCCTTGAATTGTACTTTGATTCACTAGCAAACACCACAGATTATGTCTAGGCAAGGAAATAGCACATTATCAGGGACAAAAGTAGACCTTAACATACATTTGTTGAATTGCTGAAATCTTTTTACCCTTGCCATTTATTTGCCTCAGATCTGTACACTTCATCCCCAGTCACACACAAATGTACTTATTTTTAAATGCAAAACCACAGGCGAACAATAGATCTCATGCTATTACTGGCCAAATAATGACTGTCAGGCCATAACAGTAATCGTAATTGATTCATAAACACCTTCAGAGTAGAGATTTCTTACTTTGCCACCAAAGTACACAACTGTACGTCACTGAGTCCCATACATGGTGTCACTAAATAGCAGTGTGGCTTGAAATTGCAAGATTTGAATTCCTTAGGTTCTGAAAAATCAGAAGATGTTTATAAGTATTTTGTTTCATTAATTCTAATTCTTTACTCAACAGTGTGTTTTGTGTATTCAAATTGTTTATATCCAACATGTATACCACCTCAGTATGTCTTAAACCAAAATAATTCTTTTCACTCTCAAAATAATAACCTTCTAAGAAGATATCTCTGAGTCACAAGTCTTAATTTTCTTGCTTTCCGAAGTTATTAGATCTTGGTATAGCATCCTTTACCATATCCTTCATATCCCTCATTTCTTTCTAATTCCCTCTTCTTCATTTCAGTCAAGACTTCTAATTTTGATAAAACTATTTCTCCTCCTTTCTAGCTTTTGAAATATATTTTTCCAGCCACATCTCTTCCTCATATTCAACTGTACACTCATAACAAGTACCTCATTCATCTATTAGTTCATTCAACAACAAATAAATAACATTAAAGTTGAGATTCAAAGAATCAGTAGGAGAAAAGTACAGGAATAATAGAGTTAGGGAACACCTTGAGCCGGAAAGAGGCTGGAAGGCTTGAGTTACTGAAAGAAGGTCATTGTGGTGGATGCACACTCAGCAAAACAGAGAGTGACAGGTGCCCAGGCTGCAGAGGAAGGGAGGATTTTTGCTTCAGGTTTCCCCATTGATTTCCAGACAAGAGACAGATTTCTTAAACTGGCATGAAAGAATTTTTTTTCTTTGTGTTGAAATTGTTGTTGATTTTACTTTATTTTTATTGTCAACGCTATTACAGATGTCTCCATTCCCTCTGTCCACCCCTCCGATTTGCCCTCCCCACCCCCCCTTCCCTCAGGCCATCACCACACTGTTGCCTGTGTGTGGGTTACTCCTCTATGTTCTTAGGCTAATCCCTTCACCTTCTTTCATCAGGTCCCTGGATGAAAGAAAGGATCTTTTATGATTCACCTTCCGGCTCTTCCTATATGAACAGAGATTTCAGGGCATAGTGATGAAGCAAATGAGAAGGTCTAAGAGACATGGGCTTGAACTGCAATTTTAATACTTGCTGTGTAATTTTGGGCAAGTTAATTTACCTCTTTGGTAACCAGCAAGTTACTTTACTGTCTGACCCTTAATTGGAAAATGGAATTAACTGCAAGAGAGCTGTAAGTATAAAATGATTTAGCATATGTAAGGTTTCTCACTTCTATTAGTATTAAATAAGATAACACATAAAATTAACTAATTTTCTAAAATAATAAAGTTCCATAAAAGCAATATTATTATTTTAGTCACATTTAATGTCACAATTCCAGAAAGGAATTTTTAATTACTTCATGATGTTACATTTGGGGTGAATCACAAAAAACTTAGATACTAACATTAGATTCTATTTCGGATCTTGAAAATTTACCTGCAAAAAAAAAGAAAATCAGAATCATCAAGGGTTCTTAAGTACACACTATAAGAGCTTTTGAAAAAGAATTGAGAATGTAATTAGTTCCTTAGCTTATCCTTAAATATTTTCAAAAAGTAACAGTTCTACAATCCGTAGCATCAATATTCAGATATAAAATGGAATTAGTGGGAAAATGAGTTTATAAAAAGATGCAATTTCACACCATGGTTTTTCTTAATACTGCTCTAAATTTAAAATTTTCTGAGCAATCAGAATAAGTTGCTAAAGATTAAATATTTACAACAATTTCATTTGCCACTTTAACAATTTTGCTGAATATCAGTTGATGAAAATTGATGTTCCTAGCTACATATATAATTCTCTTTGTATATAGAGACTTGTCCAACCTGAACTCCACTTAATAAACTATTTATTTAAACTACTGTTCAGTAGCACGTGATAAAAGGTTGAATACCATCATTAATGTTGCTGTCTGAAAACTATGACGCGAGGAAGCCCTGTCATTAATAAAGGCTGCTCTCTGGCCAGGCTGTGTTTCACGGGGTGGCATTACCTTGATGAAACCAATCATCCAAACTTTGTGCTCATCAAGCACGGCATGGGAAAACAGACTCATGCGGACAAATCCCACAAACAAGTCCCACAGACCAAACTAAAACAAACAAGGGAATAAACACAAATCAAAAATGAATCTTGTTATTTACACTTTGCCTATTTGTTTCCTGGGGCTAACTTATTTACAACAGCTTTCCCAAGCGTGCATTCTGAGAATACCACATTTGTAAAGGCTAAGGTACTTGATAGGAATCGGATCAAAGGAACTAGTTAGAACACTTAAATTAGTGACAGTTATTGACAGTAATGGGAGTTAGGCATAGTCGTCATGTTTCCGGCTCCATGTCAGAGATACACAGGTGCCAGAGGATGATCCGTTCATGTGGACAACACTAACGGGCACTAAAAAATTTTTGTTTGTAACCTATCAGCATCACGAGAATAGGGACTCTGTCTTACTCTTTTTTTGTCTATGACACTTAACTCACTTCTGACATGATGTAAGCACCACAATATTTTTAATTTAATTTCTCCTCATCTGTTTTCTATGTCAACAGTGACAATGTCCTATTTCTAGCAGTCATTTTTGTTTTTGTTTTTTTAACTTCAATAATGCTAGTGATTTGATTATTTCTCCTTAGGGTAATACTAACTGCCATAATAGATGAGCCTCCAAATCTCCCTCAGTGGCAGAAGAGAAAAAAAGGCCTTCTTTCGCTCACAACAGTCCATTGTGGGTTTCCAGGTAGATCAGCTCTTTTCCATGTGGTGATTCAAGGATCTAAGCTTATTATAACCCCTGGGTCTGTGTCAGCATGTAACTCTCAAGGGTCCCCTGGCATTCTAGAAAAAAACTGAAAAAACCCCAAGGAAAATTCCAAATAATGGTCTATTGGAAAGGCTTTGGAAGTGTCAATTCTGCCTTAGTTCCATTGTCCAGGATTCAGTCATATGGCCGTATTTACTTGGTTGCAAAGAAGTTAGGTATATTTACATTGTGTATAGGTAGGCGTCCAGCCTCCTTTTACACAATATACAAATAATTTCTCTTATTATTATTTCTGCTATGTTACATTATTTTCCTTCTTTTTAAAAAATATATTTTATTGATTTTGCTATTATAGTTGTCCCATTTTTTGCCCCCTTATAATCCCCTCTGCCCTGTAACTCCCTCCCACCCCATTCCCCACCCCTTAGTTCATGTCCATGGGTTGGACATACAAGCTCTTTGCCTTCTTCATTTCTTATACTATTCTTAACCTCCCCTGTCTATTTTGTACCTACCATTTATGCTTCTTATTCCCTGTGCCTTTTCCCCGACTCTCCCCACTCCCCCTTCCCACTGATAACCCTCCATGTGATCTCCTTTTTTATGGTGTTCACTAAATATTTTAATTCATCAAGTAATTAAGTATTTTCCTTCTTATAAGGCAAGCTTAATAGAATAACTGTGAGATACAATTTTTTAAAGCTTCATAGGTATGCTTAAAATATTTTTAAGTGTTAAAGGTAAAGGCTTAAAAACAAGAGCAATGACAAAATTTTTTCTATACAGTGATGATGTATTTTTAAATTTTTGATTTTTAAAAAATATTATTGAATTTATCATACATAATAATGTACCATAGAATCATGTTGCTGAAAGAATCTGTGGTATCACTAATCCTCCCCATTTAGGGATAACCATACTGATTACTATTGATAAATAGAAATAATAATCTTTTAGGAAAATTCCTTAAGCGACTTCAGGAAACAGGTGAAGATAGTAATGATTCTCACTTTGCAAAAGATAGTTTTAAAAACTCTATCATATTTACCTTGGTATTATGCTCTTCAGTCATAGAAATTCAAAACAGGCACACATATTTGAAAAATAGCTGTTTGTCGTCCTCTTTGCCTTATTGTAGCACACATTCAAATCTTACAAAATTGTTCTTCTTGATAGCGCAGTGTTGTCTTATATAGTTCTGTTGGTGTTACCACTCCTTAGCAACTGGGATTTAGTATTCAGAAACATTATTTTGAAAAACTGATAAACGAAGAGCCATGGATTTACTTCCTGGTCTGCAACTTACTACACGTGTGAACTGCACAGCAGATTCCCTAATATCTCCTGGTGGCCACTTCTACTGCTCTGTGACACTGAACCTCTGTGACATTAGCAATGTATTGTGGGGACTGGATTAAATGAAGTAAGGAAACTATGACAGGGCTCACCATATCCTCAATAAGTATCAATAACATCTCAATTTTTCTTAACATTGACAATAGTCATGAAAAGTTTCAATCATGCAGCCAGTGCTCCTTTCCATTTTCCCTAATTTACTTCCCCCTCTGTTAATATTATTCTGCTTTGTGTATTTTTGAAAGGCAACATGGCACTTTTAAAGATGTGATACAAAAATGCAAAATAGTAGCTGTAATAATAGATTTTCTATTGTTTCAAAATTGCAAAGCCATCACTATTTAAAAGAAATATTTTTAGTTTCAATTTTAGATGCCCATTTTAATAAGGCAAGCGAGGCTTTTCACAATGTGTTCTTTTCAAATCTATTCATTGCCAGAGAAAGAAATGAGACAAGGCTTTAATTTGCTTCTCACAGGGCAGATGAAATTGGTTCACTTTATTTCTTATTTTATTATTAACACCTTTTGTCACAAATGCAAAGCCCAAGATGTTGAAAATGCTTGGTTGAATTTGCACTAGTCTTTCTTATGAAATTATAATTATAGAACTTTCCTTAAAATTTTACTTGGTTTTCTAGAACTGGTATAGTGTTAACCTTTGCCTTAAATTTGAATTTTAAAAAGAGACTGGCAGATATCTCTTTTTGAGACTAACAGCCCCAGTTTCTCCTCCACTGTATGTGTGCCTCCCATAATAGTTTCAGCACTTAAGCCAACATGTAGCAATAGATTGTAAGACAGTGAAGATGACATGAAGCCTTAAATGTATTTCACTAATAAATCCACAAAAGGAGGCAGAGAAGGGAATGTAGTATATAGGTTATGTTTCAAATTGGGATAAAAATAGTGGAACCAGCTACCTGTGATTTCTGTGTGGGAGGGTACTGAGCAGTGATGATCAGATAAAAGCATGCTCAGAAATCTGAATGGAGTGCTCACAGTCCCGGAAGGAGACAGCTATGGATCCCTGAGGAAAAACGATATGGACTGGGAAAGTTTACCCAGTGCTGTAATACCTGGGTGGCTACAGTTAACAAGACCATAACAGTATAAGCTGGCTTGTCTTTGTCTACTTTTTAAACTTCTTAGTTGACTCACAGGCATTCATTGACTCGACACGGATGAGAATTAATCAGCTGTCATACTATTACGAAAAGGATCTTACAGGTAACCTAATTTGACTGATCTTAAAAATTTCTAAAAGTACTATAGCAACTGATTACTCTTTTAATATATTTGCTTCGGCACAGAACACAATACATCTGGGGGAAGAAAGATGCCTAAGATACCTGAAAAGGTGGCGTCAGCTAGAGATAACAGTCACAAGGAATTACAATATAATCTATGAAGTATTTGCCACAAAGAAGTTTTAAAAAATAATGTTTTACAGGTCCAGAAGAGTCATCAATCATGTGCTGGGGTTTCATGGATGATTCTGTGGAGTCAAATGACAAATAAGCGGGGCTGGAAGACATACAACCCTTAATTGTCAGAGATGGAGAGGAGTGTGGAGAAGGAAAACCTAAAACATTTTTTAAAGAGTAACTTTAGGAAATCCTCTATGTTATATACATCCTGGTCCTGAAACTCTATCTGAAAGCCACATGTATAAAAGTTGAACAGATTTATGTATTATAAAAATGAACTGATACTAAAATCTTTACATATATATGTATAAATATATGTGCATACATGTAACTTATAATAGTTATTATGCTATTTTAACAAAATAATTCTAGGTGAGTGAAAGTAAAATGGCTTGGCACAGGTAAAGTAACAAAGACAGTGGTCAGGAAGCATCCCAACTGGCCAGTCTCATAGAAGTTTCTGTTAATCTCCCCTCGAGGGGGAGACTCTCCCCTATCTGCCCTTTAAGATGCTCATATTGCTTGGGCATCCTCTCCCTTAGTGAGGCTGCTCCTCTCTCCCTCTCCCTCCCTGCCCTTAGAAATGTGATATGCTTTTCTTCATGAACCCAGAACCTACTTGGGTACTGCTGGAGTATGCGAGAAGGACAGACGATCATAGAAAATGTATAGGGTGAGGAAAAGAAAAAGGCAAAAGAAGAGGAAGGGAAAAGAACTATGTGAAATGATAGATCACTTCCAATTCTGATTCTGCATCCTCTCAAGGTAAAATACTCTTCTCTTCGAGGTTCAATAATTGCAAGTAAATTTGTGTGTGTGTGTGTGTGTGTGTGTGTCAGAGTGCAGCTGTTTTTGTTTTTTTTTTTTTTTTTCCCATCTGCACTAATCCAGAGGTTACAAATGGCCTAGATTCTGAAAGAATTTGGCTTGTGGGTAAGTTTGGATTGGTATGAACAATGACGTAGAATGAGATAGGCTGAGAGATGACAGGTAAATAGATAGATAGTAGATAGAGAGATATTAACACTGAGATGCAGAGATACTGAGACACAGAGGTATTAACTGGGCCCGACTCACGAACATGCCTTCGTTACCAAGACTCCCTGTTGTGCCACACTGATTTACTGCTCTCCATTACGTTACTCTTCTTAGCACTGAAAGCACTTCTGCTTGTGAACACGGATCTGAACAGTTTCACGTTAGGGCAAAGATTCCTGAGTTTTCAGCACATCTACCAGTTTGCTGATCTGAGTTTCTGGACCACTATGTGCAGCTCCTTCAAGGTAGAATTTGTTTTTTTGTTGTATTTATATTTTTGTTTTAATTTTATTTAGTAAAAATCTCACACTGAAGCTTAATACACAAGGTATGTAATTGTTGGCAGAAGAAAAATCTTCATTTTATTGTGCTGTTAAAAATATTTTGTGGATCTAGTTTAGAAGTTTCTAGAATAAAAACTCGAATAAAAAAATTAAAAAGACTCATGCACACTATCTTTGTATCATGCATTCCCTCTACATTTAAGGTTACTCTAATGCTATCCGTTTTTTCAATATTCATCAGTGTATTTCATATTCTGAGTAATGGACTTAATATTGACTGTGTCTGTGGGGTTTAGCAATGATCCTAAAAAATATGAATCAATATCTTCCACTCTGTTTTCTCCTCCAGTGTGATGTGGCTATATTTACTTTGGTGCAAACAGCCACAGGCTGGTTATAAATCATTCTACCTATCTGCCCACTGACAATCTCTAACCGGGTCGGTAGATTTCCCCAAGGGAAAAGAAAGCAGGGCAACTGTCGGTCACGATAAGCATTCCAACTCCAAGTACTTGCAGCTGGAATGTGCCTGCCTTTAAGGAACAGAGGGGAATGACCGTGGAGAGCTGTTTTAAAAAATGCAATTCAATTTTAAATGTATTCATGCATTTCTGTTTAGGGAATTTAAATTAAATAACCATTTAAAGCTAATATAGATCCCTTATTAATGGCATTGAGGTAATCAGCATTTGAGCATTTAAAGATCAAGAGAAGAATGTTTAAGCAAAGACACAGTGTGTGTCATTGAAGTAGTGTGCAAATATGATTGATTACACATGCCTATCACATCTCACTTGCTGAGAGTATATGTATTATTACCTCTATTAAAGGAAGACATAATAATGATAAATACCTATTCAATAAATTAACAAAAACTTTTTAAATATGCTGACCAAATGTGCCTTCCTTTAGATGCATAGACTTTCATTTTTTAAAGTACTTTCCCATAACTGTGACAAGCACTCTGGTTGTTTTCAAGGTGAAGTGCACTTTTTCCACCCATACCCAGTCACATGTTTTCTGAGGATTGGAGGTACAGTCTCTCCTTGAATAACATTTTCTTCTGGAGAAGATAATGAGGCAAGGAAAGATCACATCTGCAACCTTGATCTCAATATAACCGTGCTCCGACTAATCCATTGTAAATATCTTGATATAATCATCTATTGTAATAGAAATATACTATACACCTGTCATTAATTAAATAATCGACCTATGTCAAGGCACTTCAGAATAACAACTTCCAAGAAGGTGGGTTAAGATGTAGTGTACATGGAGGCGAAACTTGTGGCAGACTGGTTTTGACTACCTGGATTCAAATTCTTGGTCTAATACTATTTCAAGTAAGTTTGAACAAACTTTTTATTCTCTATTAGTTTCCTTATTTTTAAAATGAAGATAAAAGTTGTACTTACATATGGGTGCGGCTGTGCAGGCTATAGACAGAAATGTGAAGCCCTTTCCATTGGTACATAATACTCAATAAATGTTCTACCATCAATGACTTTTCATGTTTTATTTGTAGAGAATTAAAATCAAATTCAAGCTGGTCCTTTTGTTTAGTTTAGTCAGATAAGATATATTTTGGTCTCTTATTTAATAAGGCTTTTGACTGTCAAAGGCTATCATGTGAATGCTTAGTATCAAAGTTCCCCAGACTGTTGTCTTTCTCAAAGGCAGATGGTAAATCTGTCAGCAATAGCATTTAGAACAACAACCCAGCTGCTTTAAAACACTGCATAGAAAGCTGCTCATACCATGAAGTGTACTATTGGGCAAGATGCCAAAGGGAGGTCCCCAAGGCAATTAGAGCTTCTGAATCCAACTCTGACTGTCTGGGAAGTCCAATGAATGCAGCTTGCTTGGCCATACACCATTTAATTTAAAGAGCACGCTCCTTTTTTATAATCAAGCCTGTCTTCAGTGTTTCAACCTAGCTACATTCTAATAAGAGATTTGTATGCTCTTTATTCACAGAAAAAAGTTTTGCATTACTTTATAGATGTAGTATTCTTTGTTAATAAAGCAACCTATTAGACTTAATGACGACTTATCTGTAATTATTTTGCAGATGCACAGTTATTTTTAGTGATTCGTAATAAACACAATATTTATGAGTCCCTGAGCATAACCTGAATAATGATGACTTCAGTAAGCACGGGAGACCTATTTATCAGTGCTGGGTAGAATCATCAGGGTTTTTGTTCAATATGACTTGAACACTTAACAAAAGTGATAATAGGAGTAGAAAACAATGCTATACAATAGAAATAAAGTAACATTTCTATTTAAAAAAAGTATCCCTTATATTTAAAGAATACACTTTTAAAGTATATGGATGGTTAAGTGTTACTTATAGCTTCTGGTAATATTCAACAGACCTGAAATATTCATTGCACATTTACTATGTATCAAGCCTCACTCTAGACACTTTCGATTCATTTTCCTTAAACTTTGTGAGGACACTTCAATTATCTTCACTACCTTCTTTGTATAGAAGAGGGGGCGTGACCACAGCCATAGAGCTCAGTTTGGCGTTTGAATCCCAGGAGTTTTTTGTTTCAAAGACAGTGTCCTTCTGATTGTACCATCCAAAGAATAAACAAGATACTTTAACTCTCATGATGACAAGTTTCTCATATGTGAAGGAAGAGTTCATTTTTTATTAAGCTATCAAGACAGCTAGCTTCACGCTGAAGATTTAAGGGAAAGTCTGAAGGCGTTAGAGGTAGACAGCATTGGTTACTGATTGTATGACATCTCTAGATTATGAAAAGAGATGGAGATACTTATCTTAGAGCAGGAAGGCAAGGCTATAAGAGGACAATTAGGATTGTGTGGTACCAGGAATATAGAGATTAAAAAGTAAGGGTCAGAGAATTTAAGTAACTAAATCAGGGTCACATGCATTAATAGCAGAGCTGCCTTCAAAACCATATTTTCCATATGTCAAATTGAAAAACCATGGAGAGTAATAGTAAATCATGAACTTGAAAGCATTATAAATGTTAGATATTGCTCATTACCATAAGCGTGACAATATTGTTGAAAAATAATAAAATAATAAAAGGAAACAGTATTTCCCCAGAATACCTAGTAACAGTATGATATCACTTATACTGTACATGTGCTGTATTATAGAAAAAGAAAGAAAGAATTCTGAAAAGACATACCAATTATAGTTGATTTTTATTTCTTTCATTTATTTTCTTCCATGTATTTTGTATCCATATTTTCCATAATGAAACTATATAACTTGGATTCTTACTCAAAGAACATGATATAAAGTAATTACATTCTGTCTCAATTTTATTTTCCTAAATGTGTTTTTTCATTACATCCTGCTCATTTTATCTTGGAAGTTGAAATGTTCATAAACTTCTAATTTGCATTGCATGTTGAATTATTTTTCTGCTTATGGTTGTTACTAACCAGACATTCAGGCAATGCCTAGGGATAGATCTTTCCATGCTGCAAGGGGAAAACTGAGCCCAGGACTTAGCCATGAAAAACAAATATTGCCTTCTCTTCTCCCTGGAATTAATTCTCAAACTTTACTGTAAATAAGGCTCCTGTAAGATAGCAGTGAAAATCCAGATTCCATTGTCAGAGATTTTGATTTGGTAGATTTCAGGTGGATTCCTGTCTCAACAGTTTTAAAAAGCTCCCAGGTGAGAATGGTAAAGGAATTCTCAGGTTCCTCACTAAAACTTTGCTCTGCAGGAACTGGCCATTTGAGTATTGTGGTATATGAGTGAATATAATGTTGCCATCCTATCTCTGTGTATCAATAGATTACTGTTCAAACAGAAGACAGAGGTAACTGAAGAAAAATAATAGAAATTATATTTTTCAAGAACAATAGATCATTGTTATAATTTTTGAATGGACTTGGTTAATTCTTAGTAATGAACAACCCCCTATGTCATTGACTTAACATGATAATTATTTTCCTCATTTACAATATAGGCATAACTTAGAATAGCATTAGGGCTATTGTGGTCATTCAAAAACTCAGACTGGTGGAAATTTTCAGAATCACCTCAGCAGGGGCAAGAGTACGTGACAAATTGTTACCAAACAGCAAGCGGAATCCTGCTGCCAGCTACTACCTTCTAGGCAAAATTCCAGAGGCGGAGGTTTGGTGAAAGAGGAAAGGAGTCTTTATTCAAAAGCTACATAATTTGCGAATAACAGCTTTCCATATGCATCAGTCACCTAAGCTTATTGACAAAGGCTAAAATCTTTAACTCTTGAGTTCCCCTATGATTCCCCTTTCTAGTTTTTAATTACCTTATTTCTTAAGATTTGTTTACACACTAAAACAACATAAGATACAAAAGCGACACAATTTCGGAAGAATGGCAGGCTTCTGCCTCAGATTCCATCCCCTCTAGAACACCCAAAGAAAAATAAGCTTGTCCCCCACTGCCAGGCCAGACTAGTCCTAGGCTGTGCCAGGAGTTCCCTCTCTCATCTAAAATACCGTTCTTTAAGGAGGTGCAGGCAGCTACAGCATGATCATCCAGGCATCCTTGAGGAAGAGAAAGAGAGCCAGTCTCTCCCTTCCTTCTGCTTAAATCTTCTGGCCCATCATTCCATGCAGAGCAGGGGTGTTCAGCTTCTCAGCCAATCTCATCCTAGACTGTTTACCTCAGGCAACCTCCTCTGACCTCTCCCTACTCCTCCCCTGTGATCTGATTGGCTCTCTCTGTATCAAAATCACAAACTGACACACAAACCTTCTGCTTATATTTTATGTCATAGGAAATCACACGGCTATGCTAAAATCAAATGAGTGGGAAAATTCAATTAGATCATATGTCCACAAGAAGTATAGCCAGCTGGTGAACATTTTAATCACGAACTTACTTGCCAAACTCAAGCGGTTATAACATAGTATAGTGCTTACAAACCCCATGTGGGAAGTTTCAAAGCTCAGATATTAATCCTAGTTGTACCACTTACTAACTCTCTGAATTTGGACAAGTCACTTAACCTCCATAACCCTCAGCTCCCTTACCACATCAAATCTCCCAGGTCTACTGTCAGAAACCAATGCAAGAATGTAGATAAAGTATAGTGTCTGGCATGTAGAGTGACCTTGTGCTTATTAGTCTTACTCATAACTAAGAGTTACAATAAAGACACCAAAATATTCATATTCTGAAGTAGGCTAGCATAAATATATAAAAGATACTCTAGCAGTTATGGATCATATATTTATTTAGCTCTGACTATTCACAAGGTACTAAATTAGGAAAAAATAAAAAACACATAAGTGAATAAAATATGGCCTCTGGTATGAGGAATCTTACATTCTGTTTAGGAAGTCAGGAAATGAGACAACCACCCTAGACAGATACTTTGAACATGGTAAAAGGAAGGAGCTATGGAAACCTGAGGAGATAAAATCAGGTTTGAGAAAATGGTGAATCTTTTTGGAAAAAGTATCATTTCTGTTAGTACTATGCAGCAAAAAATTTTAAAAATATTTTAAGATGAATATGTAGTAGTAGAGAACCACTCAAATATAGGGGTTACAGGTGGTGTTTCTAAGAAAAATAATGTACGTAAATAAATGGTTGATGGATATAGATGCAGATAGAGGGACGGATGGGTAGATGGACATGCATTCAGCCTGCAGAGCCTCCTGTTTGAGAGAACAGTTGGCTCGATTACCAGAGTGTCATAGGAAGCACCGCACTCACAGTTCGTCTAGAATCTAAGGCGAGATTCACTCATAGAATCAGAACAGACTCCGTGTTTTCATTTGCATTTTTGTTTGAGTGTGAGTGGATAAGTGTTGTTTAAGGACATTGTCCTCACTTGGGTAATAGAATAATTCTCTTTTCTAAATTCAATTTCCATACTGAGTTGTGTTTTGTGCACTCAGACATTGTTCTCCAAATTACAATTCCTTTCGGGTGTACTCCCAGCCCTTGAGTTTGGATAAGGAAGTCCTGCAAAGGGATAGAAATTGCTGAAGAGTGACTTAGGGAATCAGGCATGTGACAATTTCCATGAATGTCAGGCATGGTAATTTGCCACAGGGAGAAACAAGGTCATTCTGTACACCATTATCAGAATCGTGGTGCATAGACTAAGTAGACAACTTAATCTTTCTCTGATTCAACCTTCATTCTTCTTGTCTTCACAGTGCTTTGTATTCAGTCATTGCTGAATTCTATAAGGTCCTTTGAATACAGAGAAACTATTAAGATATGCTATCTCCTTTATTAAGTTGAAAGATTGAGATTGTTCAGAATTCTACTTACAAATGTCTGACAGCCAGGAAGCTATTTAACTTGATATGTAACTTAAATGGGCCCAGACACCATCAGATAGGAGATTGAGGCTTCTATCTATCTAATGCAAGAAGAGAAATTTCCCCTTTTTTCTGTGGGTGGGGTGTTAAATATAAAAACCTTGATTTTCAATTACGGCACTTGAGCTCTTTCTATTGAACCCTTTCTATTGCTGCTTGGGAGGCATGCCAACTTTGCCTGCAATATAAATCAATCAGCTATATTTCATTTTGATGGTTTTTTTTATCATGATTCTTGGGGTTCCTTGACAAGACATTCACATTAAAGGCTCAGATATTCAGAGTGAACATTAAAGAAATAAGACAGTGAAAAATTGGGTTTAATAAATGAAATAAAATGGAAGATAGGAATAGCAAAAGTGTGGCAACTATTTTCTCTGCACTTTCACATTTTCTGTTAACCTATAATGTTCTAATAATAAAGTCTATTAATTTAAGAAACGTGCAACCATCATTGCCTACAGCGCATGGACAGGAGGGTCAGATCTGGAAAGTTAATTCAAGTGAAAAAAAGATGGCTACTCTTAAACTTCCATATTGCATTATTACTTGTGTACATACATTCACAAATTTTAAACATATTCACAGTATCAGAAAAAAAAATGGAAACATGTAGTGAAGCAACTATAATGCTGGAACAGTTTCAGTGTCAAATATTCCCCCTAATACTAAGATTTCTACTTTTGGTGACATTTGCATGTTTTGTTAAAATAAAGTAATTGAATTGAAACAATAAAATACCTAGCATGTTATTCAGTAGCGTTATTTGCAAATATATTTTATATCTTCTTTTTGAAAGGTTCTGTGGGGAAACGATGATGGAAAGGACATATTATGCACTTTGAAAGTTTGTATCCTAGAAGTTTAGATGACAAATTAAAGTCTATGACTAAACACGAGTCTTTACAGGGGAGCTTCAGTGGGTCAGTGTTATGACAATGGAATTCGTAAGTGCTGCTCAAGAGCAAACAACTAACAGGCCTGCCTCTCTCAACACTGAGCTTCAATTAAATCATTGCTTTAGCTCAAATTTCACACAGTTTTTATTGAAATGATCAATACACAGGGGTAATTACGAAAGAGAGCACAACAATGCATTTTGGAAGCCACAATGTTTAATGGTAAAAGAGTCGGTACTGCCAGGAGGTAGGAAATCCCAAGAGACCTAAACTATGTTCATCATTTAAATTGGAGGATATGGACATATGGCAATCAAATTCCTGATCAAAATGTTTGGAGGCACTTTCATGCCGAAAATACTCTTTGCAGCACCATGTATTCAGACACTCATATGCCTCTCGAGCATGTTGGCCAATAAAGCATATTTCCACTTATGTTCTGCCAAGTCTTACTCATTAGCTAAAAACTCTTATTTTTCAGCTCTTATAAAAAGAATTTGCAGTACCATGTTTCAAAGTAAAGATTTTTATACTTTGTTGCATTTGTTTTTAACTTGCAATGTTACCAATGTACTGAAGCTTGATTTTTGAGCATTAATTTCATCCTTGTCTTTTACTAAATCTTGATTACAGATGCTAATAAATTTTAAGAGTTAATCAATGAAAATGTTTTCTGGTACTGCTGATTCTCTGCTCCTAGACAATGATATAATAAAAAATCAGAAAGAAAGAAATAAGAAGTAATACAAGGGTATGAAAAAATGGATCAGAATTTCCACCTACAGGTAAACCATATAAGAGAATTCAAATGTATTTGGAAAAATGTAAATACATTACTTAGTTATGTAAATACATTACTTGTACTATTTTTACCTTATATTTTTTTACCTCAGTTTTTGAAGTATTAATTAAAAAAAAATAAAGTCAAATCCCTCAGCTTTTTCTTTATAAAGTCAGTATTTGACTCAATAGAAATTAAGACCCCTCTTAAAAAGTCTAGGGTGTTTGTTTATATACTTCCAACAGGATAGACCCAGGCCTTGTATTCTCTGGTTCACTATACATCAATACATATTTAGGATTGAACATAAAACTGGGAACAGACATGGCTAATGATTCCTTTAAAATGCCAAATTATTCTGAGTTTTTGTTACACTTTAGAAATTGGCATTATTGGAGAAAAGATACCACATAAGTCTTCCATTGCTGGGTAACAAACTACCACAAATCTAGTGACTTAAAACCACTTACCTCGAACAGAGTGGATTAAAACAACACCCATTTAGCCCTGGCTGGTGTGGCTCAGTGGATTGAGTGCTAGACTGTGAAGGAAGGGTCACTGGTTTGATTCCCAGTCAAGGCACATGCCTGAGTTGCAGGCCCAGTCCCCAGTAGGGCTTACACGACAAGCAACCACACATTGATGTTTTTCTCCCTCTCTTTCTACCTCCCTTCCCCTCTCTCTAAAAATAAATAAATAAAATATTTAAAAAAAAAACACCACCCATTTATTATCTCATTTTCTGTAGATCAGAAGTCTAGGCATATTATAACTGGGTTCTCTGTTTAGGCCTCACAAGGCTGAAAACATGGTGTAGTCTAGTGGCATTCTCATCTGAAGCTCAGGGTTCATTTGCAAGTTCATTGGTTGTTGGCAGAAATTTGTTTCGTGTGGATGTAGGACTGGGGTCTTTGCTTTCCCTGGAGTCAACTAGAGACCGTTCTCAGTTCTAGAGGCCCTGCCACATGGTTCTCTCTACAACATGGCATTTTGCTCCTCGAAGGCCATCAGGAGAATCTCACTTCGGATCTCTCTGTCAGCTCTAAGGGCTGAGCTGAATAGGTCAAGCTACCCAAGATAATCCCCCCTTGATTCACTAAAGTGAGCTAATTTGGGACCTCAGTTACATCTGTGAAATCCTTTCTGCCTATAAGCTAACATAATCACCGGAGTGATTTCTCATCACAGGGATAAGTCAGGAAAAGGTGATTACACAAGGGGACAGAATACTTGGGTCATCATAGATTTCTGCTTACCAAAGACACCAAAAAATAGGTGTGCTGATATGGTAAAACTTTGACAAGGCAGAAGTGAAAAAGATGTGAACTGGACAATTTTACACAAGAAAATAGAAAATCTTTTGTGACTATGAAAACAAATTAGTACTCATGATTTTATTCTCATGTAACTAAAGAATTTAGAAAGACGTAGTAAAGCTTAATATTATTATAGCAATCTCATTTTCTTTTATGGAGAATCATGGTCAATCCTATAACTTGATGAAGATCAGTTACTTTGCATAACAATTACAAAAGAGATGAGGCATCAGAAATCTGAAATCTTATCGGTTGACTCATTTTTTATTGTATTTATTTTTGAATTTTTGGCCATAAAGATAAATAACTGTGCACTTCTCTTTCTGTTTAATTGGTGACTATATCACATGTCTTTCTGAGGTTTCCATTTGGGCTCAGGGCATACAGGTTATATTATTAAACAGATATTTTTGTTTGGGAGCATGATAATTAGTTTACCTTAACTGTCCCTGGAGTCTCAAAGCAGTAGTTATGGTCCATTGTCTTAATTACTTGTGGATACAAATAATATGGTATTTCAGTATATAGATTCAGGAATAGATTAGCCTCAGTTTACCAGTGTTATATAGCAAAAGGTTAGATAACCACTGTGACTGAAATGAAAACTATTTCTTGTCATTGAATGGGCTGCATAACATTGTTTTTCATAAGATTGTGCTGGGGAATATTACATGATGATTGTATCACAACATAAAGAGAAAAAGCTTTAATTGAAATAATTATTATCATTAAGATTTATAAGCTGACATATCTTAATTCCAATGCTTGTATAAAGTTATCAGCAGCTGAAAATGTTCATAAGACATAATAAAACCAAGGAGAAAAGGTGCAGAAAAAAGTCAAGAGTTTACAGCAAAATAAAACTTCAATCAGTCATTATCAACAGGGGTGGTCAAAGTAAACTTAGTATGAAATATAAAAGTTTCATGGAATTATATTTGCAGCTCAAGTAACCCTGCCTAATCCTATGAGGTAAAACACTATATAGCCAACAAGAGTTAATTCTTTAACTATGTAAAATAAAAATAATGTTTGTGAAGTGTCTGGAATCTTTGTTTACTAAAACATACTATTTAAGAACAAAAATGTGGTTCATGCTCTTTATGGAGTATGGTGTGTTTCCAGTTCTTTAAACTAAAACAACTATAATATGCCTATTCTAGAATATGAGAATCGCACCATAAGCATAAACTTTGATGAGTTATTCATGTAGAGACCAAGGATGAAATATAATGGGCATGTGGCTGGAACCAAGTTACATGGAAGGGTAAGTAAGATACTATCTGTAATCCTAAATTCAAAGTCCTGCCAGGCCAAACTTAATGAAACACAACTTTCTTCTGGCATGTATAATATGAATATAGTAACTATGAAAACAAAAGTAGCGAGAACAACCATAAGCTATATAGGACACTATGTGATTTTTGTAGTTCTTTCATAGGCAGTGACTCCTTGGACATCAGGCCTAGAAATAAATATTAATGTTATCATTTTAGACCTTGGGGTCCTTGTTCTGGCTTATTATTCCCTCTAGGAAACCACTATTCATCCTTCTCATCCCAAGACATGCATTTTTATTCTTGCATGTATCATTTCACTTGGCACCTTTGAGAGGTGTTTCTGACCCATCAAAATAAATTAGTTTTCTTGGGTTAGTTTTGCTAATCATAGACTTACTTCTTCAAGATCTGTGTTAGAAAGGTGGCATTTGATGCTAAGTTTTTAAGTGGCAGATGAAAATGCTATTCGATTTGCAAATGAGGAAATAAAATCCCAGAGAATAAAGTGACCTAGAAGTCAAAGTAGCAAAGTTGGGATTTAAATTCTAGTATACAGGCTAAAAACTCCTGTTTATGGTGTTTCAATAAATTCCTTAGAGCCGTTGTTCTAAAGTGGGTGTGGTTTTGCTCCCCAGGAACCATTTGGCTATGTCTGGAATCTCTTTTGGCTGTTTCCACGATTTTGTGTGTGTGTGTGTGTGTGTGTGTGTGTGTGTTATTGTGTGTTTGGGAGGGGGTTCCTGCTGGCATCCAGTGAAGCGAGTGCAAGGATGCTATGAAACAGCCTACAAGACACAGAACAGTTTCTCAACAACAAAATGTTATTCAGTCCAAAGTGCCAATCATAACATAATTAAGAAACCAAGCCTTAGAATACTTAAAAGAATAAAAACAATACACATGTTGTTATGTATTTTTGACATACAAAGAGTATACAAATAATGCTTAAACTCTTTCATTTTGTAACATGTTCCTAAGGACTATTCTGAGACTCTCTAGCATCCTGTGAGAAAATTCACAGATTAAGAGCTTCATAGGAAAGCATGTTAATTTTAAGATTAATTTCTAATTTTGCCATACAGATGACTTGAAAATGAAATATTCAATCTTCATATCTGTGAAAGTGGAAGTGAGAACTACGCAGAAGAAAGAAAGAAGGAGCTCCTATCCTTCGCAGCAGCATGGATGGAACTGGAGAGCATTTTGCTAAGTGAAATAAGCCAGGTGGCGAAAGGCAAATACCATATGATCTCACCTATAAGTGGAATCTTATCAACAAAACAAACAAATGAGCAAAATAAAACCAGAGACATGGAAATAAGGAACAAACTGACAGTGACCAGATGGGAGGGGGAGGGGGATAATGAGGGAAAGAAGGGGAAAGGTCTGGTCAAGGAACATGTATAAAAGACTCATAGACATGGACAACAGGGTGGGGACTGACTGTGGAAGCAGGGTTTGTGGGTGAGGGAGCATGCTGGGCGAGGCAGGGGAGAGCAACGGGGAAAAATTGGGACAACTATAGTTGAAAAACAATTAAAAAAAACAAATATTGTGGCCTTAACAACAGAAAGAATAAAAAGTATAAAAAATAAAAGCAATCATCTACTACAAACTACCATGGAAAAATCACACACATTTCAAGCCTATGAAGTGGCCTGGAAACAATTGTGTTTTTTTCTACCATTTATGACTGTGAATAAGTGACCAGGTCATATAAGGAATGGATGAAAAGTTTTATGAGCACAAACCGAAGGTTGGTTGGTATAGGAAATCTGTGCTCAATTTTGGAAAGTGTAGTGGCACTGATGCTACCGAATCTGCAGTTGCCTACAGGTGCCAAGAGCGGACAGGCAGCCCTGCAAGCACCGTCAGAGCGGAGTGGCTCAGCATTCACACGAAGGTGCAAGACCACCAGAGTCAGAGAGAGGGCCGACACAAGCAGGCACTCAAGCCTCATCCACTAGCAAAGAGTGACCCCTTGCCTTTGGCAAAGAAAGGCTGGTTTGTTTATTTGTCTTTGCACATTCTCTCTAATTAGAGGCTTCCCCTTCAACCTCTCAAAATCAACCATTAGAAAGATGAAGATATTGATTAAAAGGGTTATGTAAGATAATGGCAACCTAAAATACATATTATGTTTAATTAACATAAGTGGTTCTTTTACTGGCTTAGGCCAAATCAATTTGCATATATTCCACTGCCAAAGGAAAAAATTTTTTTTTGACATTTCAATCTAATTTTCCACTAGAGGAAAAAATACCTTCATGATATTCTTTTGCTTATACAATGGTTTATTTATTGTCTGTCTCTCCTAACACTAGACTAATGATACTTTGATTAGAAGTGTGGAGCTTGTTTATCTTCTAAACCGTATGCTTTGGACATGGAGGAGTACACAGGACCTGCCACATATAAGTGTTTAATAAATGCATAAATAGACAAAGTGAAGGTGAAATATGTGCAATTTTCTCACCAAAGTGTGTGTGTGAAGATTACCTCAAATCTGTATTATTCTGCTAGGATTTCTTTAACAAAGCATTGTGGACTATGTGGTTTGAACAGAATTGTTTTCTCACAGTTCGAGAAGCTTTAACTCCTTGATCAAGTTTTCAAGAAGGTTGGTTTCTTCTGAAGCCTCTGTTCTTGGCTTGTGACTGGCTGTCTTTTCACAGTGTTTTCCCATGGTCTTCCCTGTGCATGTGTCTGTGTCCTAATATCCTCTTTTATCAGAAGAGGAGTCAGATTAGATTAGGCTCCACCCTAATGACCTCATCTTAGCTGCCTCTTTAAAGGCTCTATTTTCAAATGCAGTGACATTATGAGGTACTAGGGATTGAAGCTTTAATGTATGAATCTGGGGGGCAGACAACTCATCTCATAACAAAAATCTACTGCAAAGTGAATGCACTGCAATATGCATTCTATTCCACAATATGCAGCTATTCTATTCTATTCCATCTCACAATATGCAGCTATTCTATTCTATCCTATTCCACAATATGCAGCTATCCTATTCTATTCCATCTCACAATATGCAGCTATTCTATTCTATTCCATCTCACATCATGCAGCTATTCTATTCTATCCTATTTCACAATATGCAGCTATTCTATTCTATTCCATCTCACATCATGCAGCTATTCTATTCTATCCTATTCCACAATATGCAGCTATTCTATTCTATTCCATCTCACATCATGCAGCTATTCTATTCTATCCTATTTCACAATATGCAGCTATTCTATTCTATTCCATCTCACATCATGCAGCTATTCTATTCTATCCTATTCCACAATATGCAGCTATTCTATTCTATTCCATCTCACATCATGCAGCTATTCTATTCTATCCTATTCCACAATATGCAGCTATTCTATTCTATTCCCTCTCACAATATGCAGCTATTCTATTCTATTCCATTTCACAATATAAAGCTATTCTATTCTATTCCATCTCACATCATGCAGCTATTCTATTCTATCCTATTCCACAATATGCAGCTATTCTATTCTATCCTATTCCACAATATGCAGCTATTTTATTCTATTCCACAATATGCAGCTATTCTATTCTATTCCATTTCACAATATGCAGCTATTCTATTCTATTCCATCTCACAATATGCAGCTATTCTATTCTATTCCATCTCACAATATGCAGCTATTCTATTCTATCCTCTTCCACAATATGCAGCTATTTTATTCTATTCCACAATATGCAGCTATTCTATTCTATTCCATTTCACAATATACAGGTGTTCTATTCTATTCCATTTCACATCATGCAGCTGTTCTATTCTGTTTTGCAATATGCAGCTATAATTCATGTGGCTGTTAAGCACCTACCACTCTAGTATTACATTTAGGTATCCAAAGTTTTGTAGATTAAACCTAGTAATGTACACTATACTAAGTGATCGTTTTTGTATATAATTTTCATAATAAATAGTAAGCATTTTTTCCCATAGGGCCCAAGATAAAAAGATTGAAAATTAATTAAACTTATAGAAAACAAGGTTTAAGAATTGAACTTTTAAGGTTATATGTGTTTAAATTAACACAAAGTTTTGATTGTATTAATTTGAGTGTTATATTATACATATGCTATGTACATGTGTTATATACAAACATATGAGATTATGAAGCACAATGCCTAAAAAAATAAAAAACAATTTCTAAATAAAATGTGTTGTGTATCTCATTAAGCATATTCAAAACAATGCATTGAAGTAGAGGGCTCTATTTACCCACCTGAAATGACCTTTTCCATGGAATGTAAAAAAAATTGGCAATCGTTATAAAAGACATGTCACACTCTTAGATGATTTTTGATGTTATATAATCACAGACAAATATTAAACAATGTAAAATGTCTCCTTTTTAAATAAATTGTACTATTTCAATAGGCAACCATATTGTTTACAGAAAGATTATAATTTCTATGTCTAAATTTCAAAAAATATGAAATTAAGCACTTGACACAATTTTTAATTTTATTTCTGGTATTCTGGTAAATGTATTTTTAAAATCTAGCCCTGGCTGGTGTAGCTCAGTGGATGGAGCACGGGCCTGTGGAAGGGTTGCTGGTTGGATTCCTAGTCAGGGCACATGCCTGGGTTACGGGCCAGGTCCCCAGTAAGGGGCATGTGAGAAGCAACCACACATTGATGTTTCTCTCCCTCTCTTTCTCTTTCCCTTCCTCTCACCCTAAAAGTAAATAAATAAAAACTTTTAAAAAATAAAAAATTTAAAAAAACAGAATCTATTCCCAATATAAGAGAAGAATTCACATTTATGGCTATTAGCAGAAAAAATGACTTTACATGAAAATGCAATGGAAAATATTTAGACATGCCACTAATAGTCATAATTTACAAAATTAGTAATAAAACTATGTTCTCTCTGTGTAGTATTTGCCAGAACAAAGATGAAACAAAGCAATATGTTTTACATATTACTCATTAAAGCACAAAATTTAATTGTGGGTTAAATGGAAGTGATACAAATATCATTTTATCGTTTACAAGTACTTTCAATACCAGACGTGTTTATTGTAATACATGTTACTCATCCAAGTCTTCGGAGCATCCTGTGACAGACCCCAAAATTTTCAACTGAATTTGTCACTTGTGGTCTAGGTTTAGGTTCCTTTAAGTTGGGGTTCCTTAAACTTAAAAAAAAAAGGATTAATTGAAGACTTTTGTGAGCTGAATTGTGATCCTCAAAATTCACATGTGTAAGTCCTAATCCCCAGTACTTCCAAATATGACTATATTGAAACACATGGGTGGACCCTACAATTCAATGTGCCTGGTGTCCTTAAAGAAGAGAATAAATATAGACACAGCAGAGTGAGGAAAGAATGAGAGGACACAGGAAAAGCAGCCGTCTACAAGCCAATGCCTAGGAACCAACACCAAAAAGTGAAAACACTCACAGTACCTTCCCTTTATCTGTAGGGTGTAGATGCCAAGCCCTCCGGTAGGTTCCTGAAACCACAGAAGGTCCTACAGCCTGTATGTGTGCTACATACATGTCTAAGATATAGTTTAATTTAGGCTCAGAAGGAATTAACAATAATAAATAACAATAAACTAGAACAATGATAACAATATAGTGTAGTAAAACCTACGTTCATGTGGTCTCTTTCTCAAAATAACACATCCTGTACCCAACTTGTCACTTTAAGGAAGCACATTAGAGCTTCTTTTTGTCATATGTAAATTGCTAGCATCATTACTCTTGCACTTTGGGATCATTACTAAGTAAAATAAGGGTTGCCTAAACACTGGACTGTGACACTGTCACAGTTGCGCTGATGACAGAGACCACTACTATGTGACTAATGGGCAGGTAGTACACAGCATGGAGATGCTGGATGTAGGGAGGGTTCACGCGCAGGGCGGGATGGAGCAGCGTGTTGCGAGATTTCGTTGCACTACTGAGAATGGCATGCACCTTAAAACGTATGAATGGTTTATTTCTGGACTTGTCCATTAATACTTTCTGACAGTAATTGAGAGTAACCGAAACCACATGTAATTGAAACTGTGAAAAGTGAAATCACAGATAAGGGGATCTAATCTGTATTTCAATATATAATGAAAAGATGTGTAAATATTTATAAACAAGGTAAACACAATATACAATGTTGTTCTGATATTAAATTCTAATTACTCCTTTCCGAAGAGTAGTGGAACTTTTTAAACATCTCCATATCTTTTTCTTGTTCTCAATCATGTTTTTTTTGCAGTCCATATTGACATCATACACAGACTTATGTCCACAGTTTTTACATCCCAACTCTATCATCCATCAAAATGATTCTTAAAAAGGATACATACAATTCAATTGTATTTATATCGAATTCCAGCAAATGCAAACTAATCCACTAGTGACAGTAAATAGGTCAGTGTTTCTAGGAGGGCAGGAAATTGTAGGGAAAATTTATAGCAGAAATTTTAATATCAATTGCAAATTACTCTGTTTCACTATCATATTATCAATTCAATTCTTGATTTTAAATATAGCTTTGCTTAACTGTTGGTCTACCTGTAACTTATTGATGCATTCTAGAACATTGGAATATAAGCTTTTCTTTTTCAATAACTCTGGAAATGCCCAGTATATCTGCACACACACACACAGGGTTTTCTAACTCTAGGTTAAGGTTCCATACCATTATCTTTCTCTATGCCCGGTTCTGCAGTTCTTCGAATGCACTTTTGGGGAAATAGAGTTTTCCAGCACCCAGTTTGGTTTTGAGACAACAAAACTATTTGTAGTTTGAAAAAAACTGTCAATAGTTTGGCAAGTACTTGAAAAGTAGTGTCATTGTGCAACAGTCTGAATTGTTTGACAAATTTTTATACCTAATGTTTAAAATCCTCCCCGTAGTGGAATTTACTGGATTTGCACTTTCATTGCCATTTTAGGATTACCTATGTACTATTTCTGGAAAGTGAAATTTGGTATTTTCATCTCATACTTTTCTGTATCGCCTCTGTATGATTGTGACTTGTGGTAGTTTACCCAGAATTAACCCAGCAATACCACTGCCGGGATTATACCCTAAGAATCTTGAAACACCAATTCAAAATAACCTATGCACCCCAATGTTCATAGCTGTACAATTTTTAATAGCCAAGTACTGGAAGCAGCCTAAGTGCCCATTAGTAAATGAGTGGATCAAAAAGCTGTGGTACATTTACACAGTGGAATACTACACAGTAGAAATAAAGAAGGAACTCCTACCCTTCATGACAGCATGGATGGAACTGGAGAGTATTATGCTAAGTGAAATAAGCCAGGCAGTGAAAGATAAATGTCTTATGATTTCACCCTATAAGTGGAACCTAATCAACAAAACAAATGAGCAAAATAGAACCAGAGACTCGGAAATAAAGAGCTAACAGGCAATGACCAGAGGGGATGAGGAGGGGGATAATGGGAAAAGAAGGGGAAAGGTCAAGTCAAGGAACATATATAGGACCCATGGACAAAGTCAATGGGGGGAAGGATTGAAAGTGGTAGGTGGGGGGTAGGTAGGGCAGAGGAGAGTAATGGGGGGAAAATGGAGACAACTGTAATTAAGCAATAATAAATATAAATATAAATATATATATATAAAAAACTGTGTTTTTCCAAATGAACTTTTTTTTTTAAATATATTTATTGATTATGCTATTACAGTTGTCCCATTTCCCCCCCCACTCCACTCCATCCTGCCCACCCCCCTCCCTCCCACATTCCCCCCCCATAGTTCATGTCCATGGGTCATACTTATAAGTTCTTTGGCTTCTACATTTCCTACACTATTTTTACCCTCCCCCTGTCTATTTTCCACCTATCATCTATGCTACTTATTCTCTGTACCTTTACCCCCCTCTCCCCCTCCCACTCCCTTATTGACAACCCTCATGTTCTAGTTGTTTGCCTAGTTTGCTCTCCTTTTTGTTTTATGTGTGGTCGTTAATAACTGTGAGTTTGCTGTCATTTTTACTGTTCCTATTTTTGATCTTTTTCTTAGGTAACTCCCTTTAACATTTCATATAATAAGGGCTTGGTGATGATGAGCCTCTTCAACTTGACCTTATCTGAGAAGCACTTTATCCTCCCTTCCATTCTAAATGATAGCTTTGCTGGATACAGTAATCTTGGACGTAGGTCCTTGCGTTTAATCTTGGGTAATGTAATTATGATGTGTCTTGTTGTGTTCCTCCTTGGGTCCAGCTTCTTTGGGACTCTCTGAGCTTCCTGGACTTCCCGGAAGTCTATTTCCTTTGCCAGATCGGGGAAGTTCTCCATTATTTGTTCAAATAAGTTTTCAATTTTTTGTTCTTCCTCTTCTCCTTCTGGCACCCCTATAATTCTGATGTTGGAACGTTTCAAGGTGTCCTGGAGGTTCCTAAGCCTCTCCTCATTTTTCCAAGTTCTTGTTTCTTCATTCTTTTCTGGTTGAATGTTTGTTTCTTCCTTCTGGTCCATACCATTGATTTGAGTCCCAGTTTCCTTCTCATCACTATTGGTTCCCTGAACATTTTCCTTTGTTTCTCTTAGCATAGGCTTCATTTTTTCATCTGTTTTTCGAATAGATTCAACCAAGTCTGTGAGCATATTGATAACCAGTGCTTTGAACTGTGCATCCGATAGGTTGGCTATCTCTTCGTCGCTTAGTTGTATTTTTTCTGGAGCTTTGAAGTGTTCTGTCATTTGGGCCATTTTTTTTGTTTGTTTGTCTTGGCGCGTCTGTTACTTTAAGGGGAGGAGCCTTAGGTGCTCACCGGGGCTGGGTAATGGTGGTCGCTGCGCTGTGATGCTGTACGTGGGGGCGGGGCCGAGAGGGAGCAATGGCGCCCGCTTCACTCTCCTCCGGATTTCAGTCTTTCACTCCGCTACCCACAATCAAACTGGGCCCCTCTGGTGCTGGTTCCCGAGTAAGTGGGCCTGTGCACACTCTAGGCCCCTGTGGGTCTCTCCAACAACCTCTCCTGTGAGGCTGGGAGTCTCTCCTGCCGCCCCAACCCCCAGGGGCGCTTTCAATCAGAGGTTTGAGGCTTTATTTCCCCGAGCTGGAGCCCTGGGTTGCGCAGCGGTCTGCTTCTCTGCCCGCCGTTCGTCCGGTTTATCTGTGGGCGAATGTGGTGCCGCAATGTGCTATCCGCCACTCTGCCTGCCCCACTCTCCGCCACTCTGAGTCCGGCCCTCTGGGTTTATCTGTGCAAATGTGGGACCGCAGGGTCTGCTAGTGCTCGGACTGCCTGCGCCATTTGTCCCACACTCCGCCAGTCTCAGTCCCGCCACAGCCACGCGAGTCCTCTCCACCCTAGTGCCGTCTCCGCCCCTCCTACCAGTCTGGATGAATGATTATTTTCTGTTTCCTTGGTGTTGGTCCCCCTTGCTGTTCGATTCTCTGTCAGTTCTGGTTGTGCGAGGAGGCGCAGTGTGTCTACCTACGCCGCCATCTTGGTTCTCCCCCAAATGAACTTTTAAAAAAGTTTTTTTCTTACATCAGTTGATAGTATCTACGAACCTTAAAGAATGTTATGGTGTCCATTTCAATAATCGGTGCTTAAAATCACTAACATATATAAACAAAAAATTTCAAAAGTCTATTTAGATATCTTTAAATTATTTTTCACCAAATAGTTATAATTGACATGAGAGCTATTATGCCCTTGAATAATAGATTTTTCACTCATTATTGATGTGCTTTGGGCTTTCATTTTTTAAAGAGGAACAGAAGTTTTTATTGAACAGGATTTTAAATTCCATACCTTGTACTATCACTCCATAAATTTTGTAACTCTAGTAAGAAATATTCCATACAAGTTCCTCAAAATAACTGCATTAATTCATTTAAATTAACAATGTATAAAGTGAACATTTTTACTATCATTATTTTTTCAATATTTTATTCATTTCTAAGACAAAGGCAAGACATTCAGGGCTATTTTGTTTTGCATTTTCTATAAAATGCTTTAAAAAATATCTGAATAATAAACCTAGACAAGTCCCCTTCTGGGCAGAGACCTGACCATATAATTTTATGCTTTAAAATTACATTTCTCATATTGATTCACACTTTATAATGTAACTCCAATGGCTGAGTTCTAAAGAAAACAGGTTAAGAACAAAATGGATGCTAAATTATTAACTATACCTCATTTAAAGTTCATAGCCAATTTGTCCTATTAATGATTAAAAAATTATGACTGTTTTTAAAAAAATTAACATGTTATTCTTATTGTAATTCTGTGAACTTAGTTTAAAAATATTGCAACCATCTTTATGAGTGAAATTGCCATTAGCATTATGCCATATAATTTTTTTTATCAAGACACAGAAATTAGTGATTTGTGACTTAAAATATCTTTTTTTTCTTTCATCACCACAGAGTACTTCTCACCTGATCTGAGATTAGCACCATTTTTTCTCTCTCTGGCTAAACAAAATCTAAGCCACATATTTTAAAAGATTCTTTTAAAAATATACCTACCAAAAGGAAAATGGTGGTCTTTTAGTGGCCTTAATTAGCAGAGCTGAATTTCTCAGATGACTAAATCAAACTTTAAGCTTGAAAGGAAATGGCTTTGTGCCCATGCAAAGGTGAATCAAAACACTCTAAGCCTCAGTTTCCTCATTTTCAAATTGAGAGTGGGGTGATGAAGTGAGATGATCTATGAAATCACTGTACAGGACTGGGGGCACCCTAATGTTGAATCTTGAATCCAGCACAGACACACAGACAATGCGGCACTGGACGCAGGGGAAATGAACACAAGCCCAGTCGCTGCTCACAACTGCACATTTTTGACATTGGGAGAATGATACAATGCTGGAACTGGGCAGAGTGCTGGTTGCAGGGTCATGTGTGAGAAAGCAGAGGAGAATGAGTAACAAAATAATGGAGACATGACCAGAGCATCATCCAAAAGACACAGTTTATCCAAGTATAGAATTTTTAACTTAAAAGTTTCTCTACATATTGTTTTAAAGCTTTTATTGATAGTCTGAAACACATATAAAATCATTATTTAATTTGTATTGCTCAGTGGAAGCTTGAAGAAATATTGAAATCTGAATAATTCTATACACAGACAACTTTACATTAAACCCAGACATGTGGTTTGATTTAATCTCACTCTTTCTAATGTTAATTGTCAAGCTGGGGCATCTAAGCAATAAATTCGGCTTTGACGTTACATTCAGTATTAACCTTACATTCAGGCTTTGTAGACTGGAGCTTCAGTAGTTCAGGCAACAAGAAGAGACATTCTGTGTAGAAAATAGTGGATAGTCGATAGTTATTACAAAGAGAATGTAATCTATAATTAAAACTGAAGCTCTTAGAGCAAAGTGGACTCGTTGTCATGGAAGCATGGTTATATTAATTGGTCTTTTAACAGATAAAATCAACCAATTTTCTATAATTGTCAACACAGGAATGTAGATTTTTTACAATTTTTAATATTTGTAACAATATATTAGCATACAGTTAAACTGTTTCATATAATAACTCAAATCTAATAATTGGGTTTGATATTCGAAAGTGAGTCAATTTCCTGATGTTACTGTATCAATGGCTTACTAAAATACCATAATACACTGTATGTATATTATGAAAATTAGAAGAATATTAAGTAGCAAAAGTGAATATAAATTAACCAAAAAATCATAACGTAAGCTAAAGTACCCACCACTTTTCTCTCTGACAGAAAGAAAAAAATGCCTAACACGTTCACTATGCTAAAAAAATGAATTTTAAATATCTCATTGTCCCAGTAGGTAGTTCCCTGCTTAGTAAGTTACCTGTGCCATTATTTGATTGGAACACATGGACATTGTATATATGTCACAATTGCCACACTGATTTCATTAATTTTAGGACTATGTCTTCTATTGGAATATACAATACTGTGTTTGTATTCCCTTTATATTTTTCTATACTATTGTAAGTCCCCAGATTCCCAAATTATCCCATAGGTCATTGGTTTTCAATGCCCCCTGAGTGACATTGGCAATGGCTAGAGACACTTTTTTCCTTTCAAAATTTTATTTTTCCACCAAAGTTTTCATTCAATATTATTCTGTATTAGTTTTAGGTATACAGCATAGTGGTTAGAAATGAACATGTACTTTACAAATTATTCCCCCCGATATTGCTAGTATTCACCTGGCACCATAGATAGTTATCACGATATTATTGATCATATTCCCTCTGTGGTTCTTTACATTCCCATGACTATTTTGTAACTACCAATTTGTACTTCTTAATCCCTTTAACTTTTCTCTCAGGTCCTCAATCCCCCTCCATTCTGGCAGTCATCAGACTGTTCTCTGTATGGTTCTCTGTTTCTGTTTTGTTTGGTTGGTTTTGTTTGTTTTATTTTTAGATTCCACATGTAAGTAAAATCATATAGCATTTGTCTTTGTCTGACTGACTTATTGCACTTAACATAATACCCTCTAGGTTCATTCCTGTTGTTACTAAAGGTAAGCTTTCATTCTTTTTTGTGACTAATATCCCATTTTATATATGCACCATTGTTTTTTCCTCCACTCTTCTATTGATGGGCACTGGGGTTGCTTCTACAGCTTGGCTATTGAAATAATACTGAAAAGGACATAGGGACCGGTGCATATATTATTTAAAATTAATGTTTTGAATTTCTTCAAATATTTACCCAGATGTAGAAACACTGGGTGATAAGGCAATTTCATTTTTAATTTTTTGAGGAATGTCCATAGTGTTCTCCATAGAGGATGCACTAATCTGCATTCCCACCAACAGTGCAAGAGGGTTCTCTTTGTCCACATCTTTGCCAACACTTATAGTTTGTTGATTTATTGATGTTAGCCATTCTGACAGTTGTAAGGTAATATTTCATTGTGGTTTTAAGTTGAATTTCTCTGATGCTTAGTGATGTTGAGCACCTTCCCATGTCTTTTGGCCATCTGCATCTCCTGTTTGGAAATGTATATTAAGGTCCTCTGCCCGTTTTTTAAAGGGGTGTTTGATTATTTGGTGTTGAGTTGTCTGAGTTCTTTATAAATTTTGGATATTAACACCTTATCAAATGTAACATTGTCAAATATCCTCTCATTGAGCAGATTTTCTTTTTGTTTTGTTGATGATTTTCTTTCTATGCAAAAACTTTTTAGTTTGATATACCTTATTTGTTTATTTTTTCTTTTGTTTCCCTTGTCCAAGGAGATCTCTCTCTCTCTGTTTCTGTCTCTCTCTCTCCATATATATATATATATATATCTCCATGTATATATATATATACACACACACACACACATACATATATATACACACATATACATGTATATATACAAAAAATTCTTGATACTAAAAGAAATGTCTGAGATTCTCATACCTATGTTTTCTTCTAGGAGTTTTGTGGTTTCAAGTTTTACATAGCCTTTAATCCATTTTGAGGTTATTCTTGTACATGTTGTAAGAAAGTGGTTTAGTTTTATTTTTTGTATGTATCTCCCCATTTGTCCAATCTTACTTATTGAATAGATGATCTTCAACCCATTGTATGTTCTTGTCTCTTTTGTCACATACTAATTGACCATATAGGCATGGGTTTGTGTTGGGGCTCCCTATTTGGTTCCATTGATGTATGCATCTGTTTTTATGGCAGTACCATGTTGTTTTGATTATTGTAGATTTGTAGAATACTTTGATATCAGGTAGTGTGATACCACCAACTTTCTATTAATTTCTCAAGATTATTATTAATTTTCCAGTCACTTTGAACTTTGATTTTTGTTGCTGTTGTTGTGTGTGTGTGTGTGCGTGTGTGTGTAGTACAGTGAGATTATTTATTTGAGATTTTTCTTTCTTTTTTTTGGTGGTAGGCCTACATTGCTCTGAACTTCTTTCTAGGACTGCTTTAGCTGTGTCCCAAGGACTTTGTATTGTTGTACGTTCATTTTCACTTCTCTCAAGGTTATCTTTTGATTTCTTCCATGGTTTTATTGTTAACTCATTTATTATTTTATAACATGCTATTTAGCCTCCAAATGTTTGTGCATTTTCATTTTTTTCCTTGTAACAGATTTCTAGTTCTATACCATTATGGTTAGAGAATATGCTTGATATGATTTAATTCTTAAATTTATTGAAACTTGTTTTGTGGCCTAACATGTTTATTCTGGAAAATGTTCCATGTGCACTTGAAAAGAATGTACATTCTTCTACTGTGGGGTAAAGTTCTCTAAAAGTATCAATTAAATCTATCTGACCAGTGTGTCATTTAAAGCCACTATTTGTCAACATTTTGTCTGGAAGATATATCCATTGATGTTAATGGGATTTTAAAATCTCCTGCAATGGTTGTATTATTGCCAGTCTCTCCCTTTATGTCCATCATGATCTTACTTAAGACTCTAATGAACAAAATAAACTAATGAGTAAAATCAAACCAGAAGCATAGAATCATGGAACAAAATGACAACAATAAGAGGGAGAATGGAATTGGGGACTTTTTGAAAGACTGTAAAAGATTAATCAAAGGACATGTATGAAGGACTCATGGACACAGACAATGGTGTAGAGATTGACAATGGAAGTGGGGGCAGGCTGGGTGGAGGGAGGCGATGGGGAAAAATTGGGACAACTGTAATAGCATAAACAATAAAACATTAAAAATATTTTCTTTATATATTTAAATGTTCCTATGTTGGATACATAAATGTTTGTAAGGGCTATTTCCTATTGTTGGAGTACTCCCTTAATCATTACATAGTGTTCTTCTCTGTTTATTATAGCCTTTGTTTTAAGGTCTATTTTGTCTGATATAAGTATTGCTACCCCAGCTTTTTAAAAATTTCCATTTGCATGAAATGTCTTGTTTCATCTCTTTACTTTCAGTCTCTATGTGTCTTTTGTTCTGATGTGGATTTCTTGTAGACAGCATTTATGTGGATCTTGTTTTCTTATTCATTCATATACCCTACATCTTTTCTTTGGATCATTTAAGTTATTTACATTTAAAGTGCTTATTGATAGGGATGTATTTATTATTATTTTATTATTTATAATTATGTTTATATTTTCTTCTTCTTAATGAAATTCCTTTAACATTTCTTATAATACTGGTTTGGTGGAAATGCACTTCTTTAGCTTTTATTGTCCAGGAAGTTCTTTATTTCTCTTTCAATTTTACATAATAGCCTTTTTGGGTAGTCCAGTTGTAGGTCTTTGCTATTTATTACTTTGAATAGTTCATGTTAATCTCTTCTGTCCTGAAATGTTTCTGTTAAGAAATCAGCCTACAGTTTTATGGAAGTCCCCTTGTAGGTAGCTATTTGCCTCTTTGTGTTCATCTTGTTTGGGCTTCTCTGCACTTTCTGGACTTGTGTGTTTTTTTCCTTCACAAGGTTAGGGGAGTTTTCAGTCATTATTTTTTAACTAGATTCTCAATCCCTTTCTCTCTCTCTTCTTCTGCTACTTCTATGATGCTGATGTTGTTACACTGGATGTTGTTTCAGAAGTCTTTTCAAATATCCTCATTTTTAATTTTTAAAAATTTTTGATGCTCTGATTGAGTTTTTTCTGATGCCAGTTCTTAAAATTGATGATTCAGTCCTCTCTTTTATCCAATATGCTGTTGATTCCTTCTAGTGTATTTTTTACGTTAGATATTGTATTGCTCATTTCTGACTGGTTCTTTTTCATGGTTTCTATATCATTTTATTTTGCTTACTATTTCTTGGTTTAAGTTCTTACTGAGTTTATTTATTCTTCCATAGTTCCCTGAGCATCTTTATAACCATTGTTTTGAACTCTGTTTCTGGTAGCTTAGTTGCTTCCATATCATTAGTTATTTTTCTGGAAGTTTCTCTTGTGTTTTCATTTGGGGGTATATATCTTTGCCTCCCTATTTGGGCTGCTTGTCTGAATTTGTGTTTGTGTATTAAGTAGATCCACTATATCTTTTAGTCTGGTAATGGTGACTTTATGTAGTAATTGTACTGTGGGGTTCAGTGGCATACTCTCTCTGATCACCTCAGCAAGGTGCTCCAGGAATGTCCCTTATGTGAGTTATGTGATTCTTCCTGTTGTAATTGTGTCTTGATTGCTGTTGGCCTCTTTGTGGGTGGGGTTTACCGTCATGATGGCTGGCTATGAGGATTGACCCCTGCATAGTGTATCAACTACTGTGCTTGGGCTGACCTGAAAAAGTAGAATTTGCCTGGCAAGGTCTGGTGCCTGATGAGCTCTCTTTTAGGGTGTGCAACTAATAGAGCAAATTGGATTATGTTTTTATATGAGCTGAAGCATGCCATCTGGTATGTCGTTCTGGGTTTCTTGGGAGAAACTCCAGTGAGTGTCAATATCAGATGCTGCTTGTGGTCAGTCCTGTGTTACCTGTTTGGAGCTGCAAAGTAATCTACACTTTAGGGCTGCTTCTGTTGGGCTGGGCGCATGTGGGATGAGCCAAGCTGTGTACCAAGACTAACTTCTACCAGTCCTGAGCCCAGGAGAAGGTCAGCAAAAGGCTCAAGGCAGCCTGAGATTTGCCTGTGATGCTTGTTAAGCTCAGTCTCTGAAAGAGCCTCTGAGGTAGGTTTTCAGTGAGGTACCAGTTGGAGTGAGTGGGTGATACAGATTCAAACTTGGCACCAGTACTGGGTCAAAAGCCACTCAGGAAAAGTCTCAGTGTACGGTAAGGACAGCCAGCTGCTACTCGTCTGGGGCCCACAGACCTTTGTGGTAGATCAGGATCTCAGGGAGTCATCAGGATGAAGCCAGCAATTTATCTGGCTAAGGCAGACAAACATTTGGTTTTGTGGAAGGTAGGCTCTGCCTAAGAATGGCAGTGCCAGTTAGACACAAGAAGGAAAATTAGCCCTTGCCCTAGAGTCACACCACTCAATCCTTCCCTTTGCATCTCTGCCACCCTCTGAGTCTGTCTGCCCAGACCGGCTCCAGAGCCCCTAAGAAACTGTGCATGCAGGACCAGGCTGGTTGCAGTCAGCCAGTTTTGACAGGTGTGAACTTAGCAATGCAGGGTCACAAAGAATTGGGAAGGTGGGGTTAGTGCATTCCTCCAGAACAATGCAGAATGGGAGAGAGTGCTTGACCCAGGAAAGATGCTGTCTAAGGGCCATGTGGGAGAGGGACTCAGCACAGGGAACTTTGTGGCTGTCCCTTCAGCCTTCCCCCAGATGCCACACAAGTCAGTCTCTCCTTCTTGTATTAACTCTAGTCAACTCTGAGCTGCATTCCTTCCACCAGAGCCTTTGTATTGGCTCCGTACAAGATTTTGTAAGCTGGCTTTTTAAGAGGGCACCTAAGTACTAGCAAAATTCTGTCTCTTCCCAGCTGATAGAATCTCTGCTGATTTTTACAGTCAGATGTTATGTGGGCTCCTCTTCTAGGCTCTGATGCTCCAGGTTGGGGAGCCTGGTGTAGGGTTGAGAACTTTTGGTCCTCTGAAGGACCTTAGCAGCTGAGCTATCTCTTTGGATTCTCAGCTGCCATATGTGGGTGTGGGGCTTGTCTTATTCACATCTCTGCCCTTCCTATCACACTCAGTGTGGCTTCTTCTGTAAATCCTTGGTTATAAGACTTCTATTCAGCTAGACTTTTGTTGATTATTCAGATTGATGGTTCTATAATTTAGTTGAATTTTGGTTTGGTCCTGCAAGGAGCTGAGAGGAGTTTTCACCTACTTCATCACCACCTTGTATCAAAATCTGGAGACATTGTTTGACTGTCACAATGTTGTGGCACTGGTATCTATTGAGTAAAGGCCAGGTGTACTGCTGAACACACTACAGTGAAAGACTGCCTGCCACAGTAAGTAAATATTTGGCTTCAGTAACAACACTGACAAGCTTGAGAAACCCTGCCACAAAATAAGCAAGTAAAAGTAATGTGAAGCATCATTATCAATGAAAAAAAGAAATTTTTTGTTTTTTGGCAAGGAGAATACAATGAACAGATTAATTTTTAAGTTTAACAATAATTACGTTGCCCAGTTTTATAAGATGACAATAAGTTCTGCTTTTTTCATATTAATGTTTAAAAATGAAGAAGAAAAACTTAACCAACAAAAGAAATGAATAAAAATGGGGAAACAAAAATGTCCAGGATAAGGTTAGACATGGAAATGTGTGGCATCTAAAGAATATGTGATGCACTTCAATCTTTGATAAGCATATGAAACAAATTATTTTTCAGATTTCATTGGGGTTTAATTGTCTCTATGTTTACAAGTTGACATTTTGAGATTGTCAAAGCTTCAAAATCTGTGAAAGTTGATTTGGTTCTTTACTTCGTCCTCTGCAGAATCTACAGCTCCCAAATCCAGTCTCTTTATCAGGAGCAGTTCTTAAAGTTTTTCTATATTATACAATGTGTAGACTTGGAAACTGACGTAAACGATTACATTTTTCCTCACAACCACACTGATATTTATTTAACATTGGCTTCAGCTTTTCAAATTTATGTAATCATGTATGCTAACAACTCACAAAGCTATAAAACCTCTTATACAACTCTCAAAGCAGGATACATTAAACATAAATATTATCTTTAGAATCATACCACTAATGCAAATTTGTTCAAGTAAGGAACTGGCTGGGAATTCACTTTCATGTATTTTGAGAATCTCAAGATGTATTTTTAGAAACTATAAAAAGCTAGGGGAAAATCATTACCAGATACACGAATAAAATAGAAAAAGACAACATTGCTACTTGGAAAAATTGCCATTGATAATCACATATATACATGTTCAAATTTGGTACCTATCTCTAAAAATACTCTCAATTCAAAAAGGTTACAAATAAATTCTTCCTGGCCTTCAATATAAGTGTGAATTTTTTTTCTAGCATGTGCCTGTATGTTATTATAGTGGTTTCATGTGCTTTTACATATGCTCACCAAATCTAAGCCTTAGAATATCAGAGACATAACTGCTGTTACAGTATTTTAGATCCTCTGAGCAATAATTGTTTCAAGGACATTGTATTGCCCTATCTATGAATAATAATTCAAAATTTTTAAAATGAATATTGAAAAATTAATCTTTCCACATTAGCATAAGCAAATAAATAATAATTTAAAATGAAATTACATTAAATAAAAAGCAAAGGAAAACTAGTTTACAGATATTTAAAAACCTTTTCTCTGGCTAAGCAATACACTTGGTTCTATAAGAAAATGCAAAAGAAAAAATCATGTATAATTTAAGAAAATGCCAAGTGCTCTTCACATATCAGTATCTTTCTAAAAAACAAGGTGAGGCTAAACAATCTTAGAGATGAAATGTTTAGGGGGCTTGGTTTCTGCCAGTGTGCATGAATCCATGAATGAATCATGCACTCAGCATAGCTCTTTAATTTCAAAGATTATCACATTTCACTCCAGATTAATGGAATGATATACAGAGGCAATTTCATGATATGGATCAAGAAGATAAGAAATGAGCAATTACTTGTTAATAGGAGAAAATAATCAATGTAATTTCAACCTTCTTGTTGTCCGAGTCCTAATACTAGACTTCTAGTAATGTTTTGTGAGTAGTTAACATATATGATTATATACATGTAGGAAGCTTCAGTCAATGATAAATCAATGTCAATCACTACCGTTACAATGGTAGAGGGTCTCTCAAAAAAGACTCTGTATAATCTTGTAACACTCTTTCTGAGTCTTACAGCTGTAAGAATATTGAGGCCTAACAATTACTGTTGCAGAAACAAATACCTTTAGCTGATCTTAATTTCTTAAGCTCAAAACAAATTTATTCACTGGAAGAACTGTTAATATAATGTCCAAGAAGGCAATGCTTCAAATTTTATTTCCTTCCCAGACACTCAATGATTCCTTTCCCTTCTGGTAACATACCTCAGCTTTCACACATTGAAATGGCTAGACAGTCAAATTAGAGCTAGGCTAACACTCAGATAATTAAAAAAAAAATCTGCCAGAAATTTTGATTATGTCAGAAAAAATTCTGCAAACCTTTTACATACTTTTCAGAGGAAATAGATTGCATTTTTGATGGTGATAATGTTATCATCTTGGAAAATAAATTATTAATTATTTCCTAAGCCTTAATTAAGCAGGTGATCATTGTATTTAAGGACTAGGTAAGTTCATTGTTCTAAGTCCTTAAGTTTTTTGACTCATACTTTCAGGGGAAAGTTTGATTTTCTCCTGAAATGTTTATCACTTGTGTCATACATCACTCAGATCATAATGTCACTACCCACATTATTAAACTGAATTGAATAGGGGAGAGATACGTCCCTCACCCCATTCTTTGGACCGGCAACTCACTTATATGTTATTTATTACAAACTAGCTCCTTTCTTACCTCCATTAGCTTGGCTATGGCAGATGGTATCATGTTAGTGTGGCGTTTGCTATTTGCACACCACTTTCCCTCCTGATGACCAAATGAATCTTTTGGGCCTCAGTTCTCATAGGTTTGAATGTTATTATTCCTTTTTTTCCTAAATACTGACTAGTTTAAGAGGTCAAAACCACAGAATTAGCAAGGAAATTGTCCCTGACTATTACAGTATTGAGTAAAAAAGAGATCTTTATTTTTCACATAAATTGAAAAATACAACCTGTATAGTAAATCTTCAGATATCTGAGCTGAGATTTTAATTGACCTATTGTTGTGGTCCTAGAAAAGATTTCAGTGGTTAATGTCACCACTCTTCTCCCGTAGCCCATGGATGTAGCCCATCAAACACACTAACAAACAAATAAACAAAAAACCCTACTTTGCCAAGAAATTTGAAAAATGTAAAAATGAGAAAGGTAAAACCCACATTTACTAAAAGAATTTTAAAATGCAAATATAAAATTTACTTAATATAAACAAAATAATGAAAAACACTAACTCTTAGAAGTCTTCTTCCAAAGTCTTAATTTTAGAAAACATAACTTACCAATTCCAAAATTAAATATCTAGCCATGTGGGTAATGAGTGGACAAATGACCAGCTGTTTGGGTAATTTTTGTGTTTATTAGAGACTACTGTCAATGTATATATAGTTGGGTTTAAACAGGCACAGGCAATACATATGATTTTTAATGCACTTTGAAGCATGAATAACAAAACAAAAAGTCAGTTTAACAACTTTCCATCTACATCAAAATTCCTTAAAAAAAATTACCAGGGTTGTGAGTTACACTACCTCAGGGAGACAAGCTAAATAAGTGTTTGTGTGTTCTCCTCCTTAAGGAACTTCCAAACATCTAATTATACTATTTTCTACTACGATTATAGAGATATTAAACAAAGAAACAATGCCTGATCTGCACAGTCTATAAGCAAATGTTAACAAATGTTCAATAGCCAGAACAACGTTTCAGGTAAAATATAATCACAGCATAATACCATATGGTAAAATGTAATTTATGGCATAGACAGCTCATAGGAACTTACTGAAAATAGTTTGGAGATTTACTATACACACATAATTGGGGTTTTTAACATGAGACAATACATGAGGAAGAGTTTAAACAATAAAATGAGAAAAGTAGGTGTAAAAAATCATGCTATCAGAAAAAAGATGAGTGTAGACATGAATCAGGAGAACAATATAATTTTAAGACATCATTTTATTCTACAACAATGATGACCCATATCACTGTGACTGAGGTGGAGATTATTGAAGCCATATTAATAAGTGATAGAAAATGAAGATTAATAAGTATTCAATTTAGGTTATTAAATCAATAAATTACTACAGCGTGGTATGATCACTAAGTATGGTTTAAGTGTGATACAGAGCTGTCTTATTTCATTTTTTCCTTTTTATTGAATTTACTGGGGCAACACTGGTTAACAAAATTAACCAGTGATGTGATTTTTATTTGTTGTTTTCCTAATTCTGTGCATTACATTGATCAATTTACTTATCTTGAACCATCCTTTTTCCCCTGGAATGAACCCCACATGACCATGATGTAGTCTTTTTAAAATGTATTGTTTTATTTGAATTGCTAGTATTTCATTTAGAATGTGTGTATCTATATTCATCAGAGGTATTGGTCTGTGTGTGTGTGTTTGTGTATGCATGTGTGTGTGATATGTTTGCCAAGTTTTGGTTTTATGTTGGCCTCAAAAAGTATTTTAGGAAGTATTTCCTCTTCCTCACATTTTTGGAGGAGTTTGAGAAAAATTAGTATCAAATCATCTTTGAGTGTTTGGTAGAATTCACTAGTGAAGTATCTGGTCCTGGATTTTTATTGTTTGGAAGGGTTTCGATAGTTATTTCAATTTCCTCATTGTTTATCAGTCTGTTTAGATTTTCCAGTTTTTCAACACTCAGTCTAGAAAGTTATATCTTTCTAGGAACTTATCAGTTTCTCCGAGGTTATTGAATTTGGTGGCATATAGTCTTTCATAATATTCTAGTATGATCCTTTTTACATCTGTGATGTGTTTGGTAACTTCTCTTTCATTTCTGATTTTGTTTATAAGATCCTTTTGTCTTTTTTCTGTAGTGAGTCTAGCTAGGGATTTGTTAATTTTATTAATCTTTTCAAAGAACCAATTGTGTTATATTAATTTTGTGTAGTCTTTTTGTTCTTTCTTTCATTCAGTTCTGCTCTAATTTTTATTATTTCCTTTCTTCTGCTGACTTGGGTTATTTTTGTTTTTCTCTTTCTAGGTCTTTAAGATGTAAAGTTAGGTTGTTTACTTGGAATTTCTCTTGTTCAATCTCTTGTTTGGGATTAATTCAAAATTCTTGAGATAGGCCTGTAATGATATACACTTCCCTCTTATTACTGCTTTTGCTGCAACCCAGAAGTTTTGATGTGTCTTATTGCCATTCTCATTTGTCTCTATATATCTTTTGATCTCACCTTTTATTTCTTCTTTGACTTAGTCATTTTTAAGTAGTATGTATGTTATTTAATCTCCACATATTCATGAGTTTCTTACTTTTTTTTGCAGTTGATTTCTAATTTCAAAGAATATGGTAGGAGAATATGCTTAGTAAAATTTAAATCTTCTTGAATTTGTTGAAGGTAATTTTGTGACCCAACAAATGATCTATCCTTGAGAATGTTTCATGTGCACAGCGAAATATGTATAATCTGATATTTAGGGATGAAAAGTTCTAAATGTCAATTATGTCCATTTGGTCTAATGTTTCACTTAATGCCTGTATTTCTTTATTGGTTTTCTGTGTGGTTATATATCTAGAGCTTTCAATGGAGTATTAAAGTCCCCAAATGTGATAATGTTTTTTGTCATTTTCTCCTTTTATTTCTGTTAGTAGTTGCATTATGTATTTTAATGTGCCCTGATGGTGTGAATATATATTATAAAGTCTTATATCTTCTTGATATAGTGTCCCCTTTATTATTATAAAATGTCCATTTTTGTCTTTTGCTACTTTTTTACATTGAAATCTATTTTGTCATACATAAGTATGGCTACACTTGCTTTTTTTGTGGGTATTACTTGTTGGAGAATCACTTTCCACCCTTTTACCTTGAGTCTAACTTTGTTTTTGCAGCTTAGATGTGTCTCCTGAAGGCAGCGCATTGTTGGGGTTTGTTTTCTGATCCAGTCTGCTACTCTGTGCCTCTCTATTGGTGAATTAAGCCCCTGACATTTTGGGTAATTACTGATGTATGAAGATTTTCCACAGGTGTTCTATCATTTGTTTCCTGGTAGCTCTGTGAATCCATTGGTTCTTTTCTTTTGTGTTTCTGTCTGTTTTTGTTTTTGTTTAGTGGTAACTCTTTACTTCTTACTTCTGATTTCTTTTTTTTTAAGCTATGTTTATCAGGTGTTTTTGTCTGTAGTTATGATTAGGTTTACAAAAAGATTGTTTCATATATATAGCTGTTCTTTCTCTTTGGAATTCATCTGATTTCTGTACTTCTTAGCCAGTTCAGACCTTTACCCTCTCCCTTTTTATGTTTTTGTCTTCACAGATTGTCCATGTTTATACTGTGAGTTTGTTGGTGATCTTACTCATAGTTTTGCGACCTTTTGTTCTTTGTTTTAGGTGGAATATCCCCCGTGAGCGTTACCTGCAGTGGAGGTGTTCTGGTGACAAATTCCATCAGCTTCCGTATGTCTGGAAAAATCTTTAATTGTCCTTCATATAGAAAAGTTAACTTTGTTGGATATATTATTCCTAGCTGGTAATTTATTTTTTAAGTAGTTTGAATATGTGGTTCCACTTTCTTCTGGCTTTTAGATTTTCTGCCGAAATTTGATGATAACCTAATTAGCTTTCATTCACAGGTTACTCCCCCCCCCGCCCCGGTTTCCTTGAGCATTATTTCTTTGTCATTAATTTTTGACAATTTTAATACAATGAATGTGCCTTAGAGAAGGCGTCTTTGGATTGATGCAACTAAGTGTTCTGTTTGCTTCTTAGATTGCAGGATCTAGCTGTTTTCATAGGTTTGGGAAGCTCTCATCAACTATCTCATCAGTATTTATAATCTTATTAACTAACATTTAGTTCTCTACTCTGTAAATTCAGGATAACAATAAACTTATATTTGTGATGGGAATTAAGTAAGCTAATGTACAAAAACAACTTAACATCCTATTGTTTTGTAATCAAGCGATTTAACTCTGTTAACCTTGAGACCTTATGTGTTGCATGAATGTGTTAAAATTGATGTTTGAAAAGGAGTAAAATAATATATAATCAGATAGCTGTAGCACAATATGTAGACAAGGAAGAATTAATTCAAAAAAGAGTAGACATTTAAAAATCTTTCCCATTTTTAAAGAAATAAAGAGAAATACACTCAAAGTGTTAAGGAAGAGAGAGTGTGAGAAATTGAAGTAGAAATAGAGAATGAGTTTTAAAAAGTGGAGGAAGAAATAGCAATATAACAAAGAAAAGATAAGAACAATAAAGAGAAGAAAAAGTGAACTGACAGATTTGGAAATACATAAATATAATAATAAAGGTATTTTAGAAATAAAATCTGCACTAGAAACAATAAAATATAAAATAGGCAATGAAAGTTAAAGTCAAATATATGTATTACAGGTTTAAAGAAATTATATGAAATAAAATAGAAAAGAAAATAACATGGAATGTGACTAAAGGAATGATGACAGATAATTAAAAAGGACATAGAAAATCCATAAGCATAATTAATATTCTTTAAAACTGGAAATGATAAATGGACTGAAAATATTCTGATATAAAAGGAGAAATCATTCCTGAAATAAAGTAATACACTGGAACCAGATACTGAGCTGAAGAATGCAGAAGTAGGTTTATGACTTTTCCAAGACAAAATCAGTAGGGAGGTAAAAAATGGGAACAAAAATGGAAGGAAGCCAAACAGTGGTATGATTCCTAGTAAAATACCAGAACATGGGAATATGAACATAATCCCAGGCTAGCTCTGGAGACAGTATAGCTCATATCTGAGACTTATCCCAGCAGAGGCAAGGGAATTGTAGTATTTATCCCCTGCATGCCATAGTCATTGTTTAACAGTTACTCCCAGGCCAAACGGGGATATAAATTCTCAGGACTTCTGGTTTTTCAAGAGCAGAGAAAATGAATCTGGTAACCTGAGAACAGCCTTCTAACAGAGAGACTCAGGTGCTCATTGTTATGGGAGCATACTTGGGGTTGGTGCATGAAAATGTAAAAGTAAATGAAATGATAAAGATGAAACACAGCATTTGCTACAATCTGCATTTTGAGATTGAAAGACTTAACCAAGACCCAAGAAACTTTGATATAGAATGACCAACAACATGATGTATTTTCTTATGGTTGGTTTTTATTTTTACTTCAAGGGCAAAGAAAAATTCTATGATCTTTACATTCAAAAAGCCAACCACTCATTAATAAAAAATAAAACAAAAATCAATCTGACTTCAAATTTTTTGCATAGAATTTATTAGTGAATACTGGCTTGTTTGCCAGGTCTATAGCAATTTGAGGTAGAAGATGTGACAGTATAATTTTATTCCTTTGAAGTTATTCATCTACAATTTCAAATGTAAATGAATAAAACCTGTGATTTAAATTCAGCCAACTCTAGATATAACAAAATAATAATAATACCTTGGTTTTAGAAACATAGTGGTAAAAGAATGACAATGTGCACGAAAGGACTTAAATATAAAACTATAAACGTTTCTCAAAATTCTGTGTATAAAGCAGAACACAAATTTCTTAAATCTTGATAATAAAAATAATAAGATAATATCCAGAAAACGATGTTGAAAGAGAAATGACAGAAGTGCATAAGTATGCTAATTTTCTTATAATTCATGGAGGAATCAACAAAAACTGCCTAAAATCAGAAAGTCAAAAAATAGCAATTTATATATATATTTTAAATAGAAATATATCTAAGCTATATTATTACATGAAAATACCAGATACAGAATAAGGTGAAAAGGAAACTAATAAAAATGATTGAAGAATTAAAGAACTCGTAAAGAGTATTTATCATTTAATAATGGAAGAAATTGAGGTCATGGAGTGGGATAGAGAGTTATTTAATTTTTATTTTAACTCCTGTAATATCCACATTTTAACATTATCGTGCATTACTTTAACAAGAAAAAATAGATATGCTTGTTGATGGTAATCTGTATTATTTTTTCATAACAGCAGTATACATAAAAATATTAGAGGATTTTGTATTTACAATTGCCAAGATATGGAAACAGCCCAAGTGTCCATGAGTAGATGAGTAGATAAAACAACTATGTAACATGTACACAATGGAATACTACACAGCCATGAAGCAAAGAAAATACTATCCTTTGCAACAGTATAGATGGACCTGGAGAACATTATGCTAAATGAAATTAGCCAGTCAGAGAAAGATAAATACCATATGATTTTACTCGTATGTGGAATCTAATGAACAAAGTGAACTAACAGGAAAAATAGAGACAAACTCATAGATAGAGAGCAGGGTGACAGCTCTGGGAGTAGGGTAAGGGGATGGAGGGACTGAGCAAAAAGGAAAAAGGACTCACGGACATGGATGACAGAGTGGTAATAGTGGGGGTGGAGGGGATATAAGAGGAATAAATTGTAAGGGAAGAAAACACAGTTAGAAAAATACTAAAGGATGTGAAGTTTTGTTCCCAAGACTCAATGCTACTGATAATATTATTGTTTGGGGTGAATGTCCTTTTTGGTAATCTGATTTCTTCTCAAGATTGCTAAAAGGATTTGAAATAAATTAATTTTGATTACCAAGCTTTTCTATTTTATCCAATGACTTTCTTTCCTGAAATTATTATTTTTGAATCCCCAAGTTGAAGCACTACTATGCATGACACAGAGGATCTTTCATCATCTGTGGATTCTGCCGAGGATGAAATTGAAGCATACATAACTGAACTCGAGACTTAAAGAGTCTTTCTACAAAGACATTAGAATACTATATAGCTTATACGATAAATTTGCAGGTGTTCTGCATATGTGCAATAGTTTTATCAAGACACTTCACATTCACCATAGAAATTATGCCTTTAGTAAAAGTGTCGAAATTTCCATTTAAGAATGGAATTCTTACTCTCAAAAATACCTGTTGGGCCAGACCCTATGAAGCAGAGAGCGCAGAAACGCTGCTCCCTTTCTCCTCTCCTCTTTCCCTGCTGCTGGGGGCTCAAGTTCCCAGGCTGGTAGGTCCTGGAGAATGTGTGGTCCAGAAACATTCCCAGCATGCCCTCCTTGAGCACAGCTAGATGTGGTTAGATGAAGAGGGCAGCACACCATGAGTAGGATGCCCAGGTGCACATCTGAAAGATGCCTGAAGCCAGACAGTGACTGGAAACCAGCTTAGCCACCTGTGCTTCATCAAGATGGTACTTTTGGGTGAGAGATGAGGTTCCTGGTGCAGCTTTGAACTGAGCTGGCAGAAGGTGGCAGGATGATTTTCTTGGGATGTCTCAGAGGAAATGGGTTTTGAAGATGAAACCTCCCATTATTTTAAACTCTATAGCCTCTGAATAAAAGATTCCTTTCCCTTTCCACTGAGCTCTACCTCCAGAGTTTTCGCCTGTTGGCAGTGAGTGGTAGGTCCCTACTGGTGATTCAGTTACAGTTTCATGCTATCGTAGGCATTATGATGTGGTGAATTGGAAAGAAAAAAACATGGAAAAGAATCCATGCAATATTTCACAGGCTCTAACTCAGATACATGGCCACATCCAGCTGGATCAGAGGGGGGGAAACCTAGGTTGATTACGCATTGATGTTAGATGTGAAACTTGTCCACACATCTCTGAAATCTCTCACATTAATGGAGGGTGTTTTCCCTCACACCTTTAATCTGGATTTGCCCAAATTGCTTGTTTTAACCAAATGAATGTGACATGTGTGACTTGTGCACATTATGAGCCTAGAACTCAAAAGACTTGCAGTTTCTTCTCTGTCCCTTTCAGATTATTGCCTGCATTCAGAATCAATGTAAAGTGGATGGAGCAACCACATCGAGGACCTGGCCGACAGCTTGCCAACCACCATACATGACGGTGAAGCCATCCCAGGCCCTCCAGCCCCAGCACGCCTCTCGTCTGATCAAGCTTCTTTGTAAGTCCAACATAGACCATACAAATCTCTCCGCTGAGCTCAGTCCAAGTTGCTGACTCGCAGAATTAGGAACAACAACAAAAAATGGTTGTCTGTTTGAACCATTAATTTGGGGGTAAATTGTTAAATAGCACAGACTAAGCTCCCATAAAAAAAAGAAGTAAAAAGATGTGGCAAACAAGTAGCACCTATTAGATACTCATCATAGCATAAAGATCTAAAATTATTTAGACTACGAATCACTATTTTCCAAGTCTCTTAGTGGTGAAAAGGAGCAGTTTCTTATGATTTTCCGGTTCTGTAAAATACCTAGAGGAAATAATTTTAAAGGATGATTGTGATACTTCCTAAAATAGAATAGTCACAAATTTATACTCTGAATGGAATGCATTTTAAAACCATATATCACTTGCTATTTGCAAAATCTCCTTTTTTGCTGTATATTTTTATATTTTAGTAAAAATTAGAGGCAATCCACACAATACATAGATATAACTATAATCGATAGTGGTTTTAATTAAAGGAAAGGTACTTAGAATATGTATTCATGAAAATATATCCAATTTGAAACTCACAGGACAAGGATAACCTGACCAAGAAGGAATAAGGATAAATGAAGGAGAGTCAGATGTAAAGGAAAAGAAAGTTGAGAGCATTGGGGATACACTAATGCTTCTAAATCTTTGTTTTAGCAATCTATGGCAACACTTTTCAAAGCAAGTATGTATGGGCAGGAAGTATCTGCAGGTTATTTGAACTCAGAAAAATTCAAGATAGAGGCTCTTAAACAAGAAAAAAATTGGATTGCTTATTTTTAATATATGACTCATATTAATATTTTTATTTTGAGTTGCACAATAAACAGAATTGATATTTTATAGTAAAATTTTCAGCTGATCTGTGACAAAACCTCCATTTTTTGACAATTAAAATGCAGTTTTTTCTTACTAATATAAACCAATATATAGTTTCTAGACTAAAGACAATACACATTTCTTTAGTAAACTATAAATGTTTAAGATAACTCTTTAAAAAGATATTTATAAATTCAAGTAAGATAAAATATCCTTGTTTTAATAAATAATTAGGTTTTGTAAATAATTCATGTTGCAACAAAATAAATTCATAGTATTCTGTGAGCTAAATTGTTTCATTTATAGAATTCTCCAATTTCTCTCGATCCTTTTGTAATAAATGTGATTTTGGCAAACATAAACAATTGTAATTTTATAGAAGAAAGTTTATTTATTAGATTTATGCCCTAACTTTACCTCAAAAAGGTTAGATTGGCAGTTGAAGTAGGTAGGGATGTATTAAGGTTGGCATTACCAATAAAGGTTGTACTTATAAATCTTTATTCAAGAGTATGGAAATGAATTTGCCTAATAGAGCATTTACATAAAGGGATATTTTATCACATGTTCTATGGAAAGTAATGCAAAAATGAGTATTCTTGGACTAAATACATTTTGAAACTGCAGAAACAATGAACATTAAATTGATTCCTTTACCACAGGAATTTTTCTCAGAGATTTTAATATGTTAATGTTTTGCATGAAGTGTTGAAAAGGGTGAATTTATATGCAGCATTTCCAAATTTAAATCACCATACTATTCTTAAGTAAGAGTCCATTGGATCAGTGTCAGACAGAATTATTTTGGGAAATGGGGGCTTAATGATTTTCAAAAATGTATTGCAGAACAAGTTAGAGATGCCCATTGATCACTAAGATTTTAGAACTGAAAAGAGTGTTACAGATAAATGGCACAGCCAGTGGAAATATCTTCAGGCATTACTAGCTCTGCCCGGCTTCTTCGGGGGACAGCCAGGAGCCTGGTGTGGCTGGAGAAGAGTGATGAGAGGTAGGGCCATAGGACATGAGGAATAGGTCTTGTCATTTCTTTTTGGTAACAGGCTTACTGCACTATAAGTCACATATCATAAATTCACCCACTTAAAGTGTACAATTTAATTTTTTTAGTATATTTAGACAGTTGTCCAGCCATCATCAGAATAAATTTTAATTTTATTTTTTTAATTCAGGTACAATTGTCTGCATTTTCTCCCCATCCCTCCACCCCACCCCAGCCAGTCCCACCTCCCTCCCCCACCTCTACCCTCCTCCTTGATTTTGTCCTTGTGTCCTTTATAGTAGCTCCTATAGACCCCTCTCCCCACTATCCCCTCCCCACTCCCCTCTGGCTATTGTTACATTGTTCTTAATTTCAGTGTCTCTGGTTATATTTTGTTTCCTTTTTTCTTTTGTTGACTATGTTCCAGTTAAAGGTGAGATCATATGGTATTTGTCCCTCACCACCTGGCTTATTTCACTTAGCATAATGTTCTCCAGTTCCATCCATGCCATTGCAAAGGGTATAAGCTCCTTCTTTCTCTGTACTGTATAGAATTCCATTGTGTAAATGTACCATAGTTTTTGGATCCACTCATGTGCTGATGGGCACTTAGGTTGCTTCCAGTACTTGGCTATTGTAAATTGTGCTGCTATGAACATTGGGGTGCACAGGTTCTTTTGGATTGGTGTTTCAGGGTTCTTAGGGTATAATCCCAGCAGTGGAATTGCTGGGTCAAAGGGCAGTTCCATTTTCAGTTTTCTGAGGAAATTCCATACTGTTTTCCACAGTGGCCGCACCAGTCTGCATTCCCACCAACATTTCTATCACCCTTCTCCCCAAATTCCATATACACTTTCAGCAATCACCTCCCAGTGTCCTTAATCTCCTAGCTTTAGGCATTCCTTAATCTACTTTCTGTCTACCTTTTGAGGCCCAGATCTTATTGCGTTACTAAAAAGCATTTGGTTTTTATTTTGAGTAAGATAGGAAACAATTCGAGGAGTTGAGCGGAGAATTGACATGATCGACATGACAATTTCACAGAATCCCTTTATATGCTGCGGTGAGAAAAAACTGATAGGAGAGTACAAAAATAATCCATCAAGCAATGGTCCTCTTGCCTGGAATAAGGTAGTACTGATGGAGGTGCTAATTGAATGTTATGATGGTTAATTTTATGTGTCAATTTGAATGAACAAAAGGACAACCAAATAGCTGGTAAACATTCTTTCTGGCTGTGGCTGTGAGGATGTTTCTGGAGAGGTTGAAATTAAGGTTGGTAGACTGAGGAAAGGTCCCCGCCACTGCTACAATCTGTTGAGGGCCCAGAGAGAACAAAAAGATGCAGGAAGGGAAAATGTCCTCTCTGCTTAAGCAGGGCCATCCCTCTTCTCCTCCCTTTGGACATCTGTGCTTCTGGCTTTCAAGCCTGTGGACCCAGGCTGAATTATTTCACCAGCTTTCCTGGATTTTCAGTTTGCAGAATTTAGAGATGGCAGATTCTGGGATTTCTTGGCCTTCATAAGCTCCAGAGCTAATTCCTATAATCAATCAATATCTCCCTCTGAAGGACACACAATATATGAATTTCATTTTGTTGCAACATGAATCATTTGCAAAAACCTAATCATTTGCTAAAACAAAAAATTATCATACTTAAATTTATAAATATGTGTCTTAAGAGTTACTTTAAACATGTAATTCAACTAGATAATTGCATGTTATTTTAGTCTATAATATATATTATAATATAAATAATTGTATAATGAAATTATTATATTATATATAATATATATCATTGGTCGTGTTTCTCTGGAGAACTCTAATACGAATATGCTTCATAAAATAATTTATCAGATGAACTGAGAGAAAGTGGATTCTTGATCTGACTGTATATACCTTCCTTTTTTCAAGTATGGTCAGAACATGTAATTCTTTCTTAGCCCTTTGCCTCACACACCATATTTCAAACAAAGAACTGTTGAGTAATTAAAAAAAGACTTTGCAGTAATTTCTTCCTATGCAGAAGCCAGCTGAAATCTCCCTGTTAGGAACCTGTACATGTTTGTATCTTCTATGTCTGATGGGGATGTGAGGTGGAAGAGCAATATCCACTTAAGAGATTTTCTTTTGTTATTCATTTTTGAAAACATGACGTAGGTAGATATTATTATTATTGCAATGAGCATACTTATTATTTTCATTTCAAAAATAAAGAATGAGTTTATAAAGTACCTTATTGACTTATTACAAGTAGGTGCCCTACTCAGAGCTTTCACCCAGGCCTCTGTGATTACACAGGCAGTGCTCTCAACAGCCTCACCGAGCTAACAAGCGCAGGTAAATAACGGTGCTGCGTACCTGTTTGTCATCAAGAAACAAATTCCTCCATTTCGATTTTGTTTCTGATTTAACAAAAGGAAGGAGCTGTAAAAAAAAAAACAAAATAAAAATAAAGTTACAAAAAGTTAAATCATGTAAAAGTTATCCTGATTTTCTCCAGAGGGAAATAAAGTTATATAATCTTATAAATGTGTGTGGAATCAAGGAGATACAATGAAATGAACCTTTAAAATTTATATCCAGGCTTTAATATTAACTCTTTATTATCTAAATTTGATATTACCTGAACAATTAAATTTCTGAAAAAATGCCTATGAGGACTATTATGTGAATTTAATTATTTAGGAAAAATTGTGTATTTAATTTTGTTATGAAAAAGTTCATTACAATGGAATTTTTATTATTACAGAAGAATGCTTAGAGGGTTAGAGTTAAAATACATACACTTTTATGGAGATATTACATATTCAAAGCATTTTAAAACATTATTTCATTAACTTTACTTCAAAAGAAAAATGAAATTCGTGCATGCATGTATTCACACACATACACAGAAGGAAGTGGTACAACTAATTTATTATACTCCAGTTTTTCATTGTTATTTGACATTACCTTTGGAAATTTGGGAATTTTTTGTTAGTGTGACTTTTCAAATCAGAGAATTTCAGTAATGCAATCAACATTTCATTTTTTTCTCTAAGTTCATCATGCAGAACTTAGAATAAGAAAGTATGTTGAATTTCTTCCTTTGCCTCTTCAAAGCTACATTTCACCATTTCCCACTCTGAACCTTAAACAGGATGTTGATATTTATAAATTACATCTCCGTACTCTGGACCGTTAGCTTTCAAGTTGAGTTGTGTCCGTGGGGCCACAGATCATGACCCCTGGGAAGGAGGGGAGAGAAGTCAGGCACTTATTTCCTGGCTCCTTGAGGTCACCAGGGCTGACTTTCCTAACAGGAGAGATCACTGCCACCCTCAGTGAAGTCAGCTCTACACAGATCTCTTTCTTCCAGTTCCCAATAACATCTTTTCCCCCGGTCCATTGGGCCTAGGAGTGATGGCAGCCCATTTCTGCTAGCTCTGTGTTTCTGCACTATCTTGTTTACTTCCCTATATTTTACTTACACCGATGTAATTGACCTGTTGTCCAATGTAAGAACGCCATATGTTTTGAATTGGTTGTTTTAAAGACTAACAAAAGCAAAGTGATTAAACTCAACTAATGTAATTGAATTTTTATGCTTTTCCTTAATATGTTGAAACTATCAGATATACTGAGGTTTATTCCTACAGAATATAGTAGAATTAGCAATATTAATTTTGATTTTAAGAATGACATTATATAAAATTTTATAAAGTAGTAATTAGAATATTATTTATGAAATACAAATATTGATGTAGTTATAAAGGCAACACACTTTTATAAGAAATCTCATTTTTCTCACACATTTGCGGACAGAAGAGTATGGAACAACAGATGTTGAAATTATTAAGAGTATTCTGACAATGTCAACATTTTTGCCTCTTATTTGATTTGGCTAGAGACCACGAGCTCAGATTTTATCTGAGCACTGTCTGCACTAACTTAAGCAAAACCTTAAAGGTTTTGGTTCACAGAGATTGAAACTGAACTTTCTGTGTGTGTGCATGCATTTACTTTGCCATCTGTGAATTTTATGTAGAACTTTGGGTTTGCTCCCGAAATGATTTTTCAGAAATTATTTTTGGAACTTTTAAGCACTTATCAATAGCAGAAAAAAACCTGAACACCCAGAGGGAAGAGATTGACCCACATGAAAATATACAATATGGATTCTATATTATTATTGGTTTATAAAAAGAGGTCACATATGAATACAAATAGAAATGGTTGTTTTCAAAAGTACACACCAATGCCAATATTTCCAGAAAACCAAAATGAACAATTTACTTTGGTCATTTGACCTCAAGATACATCTCTAATTAGTTCCAATATTAGTCTTTAGAAAAGAATATAGATTTTTGACTTCAATTTTTAATTTTATTATAAATTTTTCCTACTTATTTTTTAATTATTAACTTGATTATCTCTTTTACCCATGAATTGTGCAAACATAGCATGATTATCCAGGATTATTTCAATTCTAACTTAACATTTTAAACACATTAAGTTGGATATTATTGATATTGTTTTATATGGGTCAAAGTTTATTTAATTTACCTACAGATGAAGTAACCATTTAATTTGATAGTCATTCCTCTTTTTAAAATCTCAGTACTGTTTTAAGGAATTGCCTAGAGCCAAGGTCTAGTGGGTAGGTGGGCTCCCTCTCTGTGGAAGGCTTTTTATTGATGTACCCACTAAAGATTTTTCTCTACAGATCTTGGCTTTTTGTGAATGATTCTGTGTGAAACTTTCGTCTTCTGCTCACCACCCATTCAGGCACCAGGCTGTGGTCCTCTCCTAGGTTCATTTGGTTTATTAAAGGCACATTGTAACACTCCAGAACTGGGCAGATACATTGAGGGTGATAACTGTTTCCAAAGTTTCCTTATTCTTATGGATTTATACTTTCTTGTCATTTATGATCTCAGAAAATATTCCTTATTTACATCCACAAAAATGGGGACTATAAACTATATTTTAAACTGTATTTTAAAACTAAAGAAGATTGATTTCGTTTAGCATGATATTCTCAAGATCCACCCATGTTGTCTCAAATGGCAGTATTTCATTTTTTCTTATGGCTGAGTAGTATTCCATTGTGTACTTATACCACGTCTTCTTTATCCAATAATCTACCAAAGGACACTTGTGGTTTTTTCCATGTCTTGTCCACAGTGAATAATGCTGCAGTAGACATGGTGGTAAATATATATGTATATGTATATATATATATACACGTATATATATATGTATGTATATATATGTATTTATATACACATATACATATATATACACACATACATTATATATATACAGTAGATGTGGTGGTGGTGGTGTGTGTGTGTGTGTATATATATATACACGTATATATATATACATATACATACATATATATACACACACACACACACAAATAAATATTTTTTAAAATTTTGGTTAGATACTCAGAGGAAGGTTTGCTGGGCCATATGTTAACTCTATTCTCATTTTTTTAAGGAACCTCTTTACTGTTTTCCATAGTGGCTGTACCAGTTTCCATTACCACCAGCAATGAATGAGGGTTTCTTTTACTCCAACAAATGACTTCTTGTTACTTGTTTTGTTGATAACAGCCATTCTAACAGCTGTAAAACAGAAAAAGTCAGGAACCATATGATTTCACTCACATGGGGGATGTGAACCTAAAATAACAAACGAAGAAACAAGACAAACAAAAATTCACAGACAGAAAGCAATATGGTGGTTAACAGAAGGCAAGTGGATGAGAGAAAGGTAGTAAAGGGCAGAGAGGGTCAAATATATCATGAAGAAAGGAGATTTGACTTCGGCTGACAAACATACTATGGAATAAAGAGAAGGTGTATTATAGAATTGTACACTTGAAATATAATTTTATTAACCAATGGAAACCTAGTAATTTAATTATGAAAATTAAAATAAATTATTGAAAAATAATATTTTAAAGCAATATTTTTAAAGCAAAAACTTTATTTTTTAAGATTTTATTTATTTATTTTTTTACAGAGAGGGGAGGGGAGGGAGAAGAGAGGGAGAGTAACATCATTGTGTGTTTGTCCCTCATGTGCCCCCTACTGAGGACCTGGCCCCCAGGCCAGGCATATGCCCTGACTGGGAATTGAACCTGTAACCCTTTGGTTAGCAAGCCAGCACTCAATCCACTGAGCCAAACCAGCCAGGGCTAAAACCATATTTTATCCAATATTTATAGGTGTGTCTAAACTTATATGCTTCCAGAATATATTAAATAAATATTTTCTGAAGTCTATATTTTGTGCATATGTTGTTTTTAAAAATAAATTATAAACAATATATTTATGAATGCATTCTCAAATGTACACTTTAATAAAAGTAATTCACATTATAAATATAACATACAAGATCTGTCCAGAAAGTATCCAGCCACACACTATGAAAAAAATAGAAACATTTCTTGAAGAAGATACAAGATATAAAAAATACTGTACATAGAACAATGATGCCTCAGTCCTCTTCAAAGTAGGCACTTTGGGACCTCACACAGTTCTGGCAGCATCTCTTCCACTGTTCAAAACACTCTGCTAAATTCTTTATTGGAATCACCATTAGCTTCCCTGCTGCATTTTCCTGAAGCTTATCCCTGGTCTGAAATCTCTTCCCTTCCAAAGGTGATTTTAGTTTTGGGAAAAGCCAGAAGGCACAGGGCACCAAATCTGGGCTGTAGGGAGCTGAGTCACTTGGGTGATTTGATGTTTCACCAAAAACTCTGCAGAAGACATGATACATGAGTGGGCCTGTTATCTTGACAGAGCTGACAATCACCAGTTGCCCATAGCTGCAGCCATTTCAGTCATATTGCATTTGTCAGCTGATGAAAAACCTTAAGGTAGCACTCCCAATCATAAAACACAGTTCTTGACATGGTCTTGATATTGCTATGATTTTGCTGCACCTTCTTCAGGTGTAGAGAACCAGGTGTCTGCCATTGGGATGACTGGGACTTCATTTCTGGACTATAGCCATAGACACACCATTCATTTCTGGTTATGACCTTCTTGAGGAAATCTGGTTCTATGACAGTGGTTTGAATCAAGTTATTAGCAGCTGCAGCCTGATGGTCCTCCTGCTTTGGTAGCAGAAACCACAGAACGAATTTTACCATGGTATGTTTCATGCCAAGATCTTGCATCAAAATCTTGGGCATGGTAGTTTGGGGAATCCCCAGATCAGCTTCTAGTTCTTCCACTGTCAATTGCCAATCTTTGTTGATTGCAGCCCAGGCATGTTCAACATTCCTAGGTGTCCTGTTTGTTGCAGGCCTTCCAGAACGTGGATCACTTTCAACATATTCTCAACCATCTTCAAAGCACTTTTATTTCCACCGCACCCGTAGCATCATCCCCAAAAGCCTTCTGAATCATCCAAATAGTTTCCACAGAAGAATGTTCAAGCTTAACGCAAATTTGGATGCAGATTCGTTGCTGTACACATTCATTTTGCATGCAGCATCCACACAGTACAGAGGCTCACACAACGGTGTCTACAGCCCCCACTGACTAGTTCAGTGTTCAGTGAAGTCATCATTGTTCATGGATGTACATTCCAGTCCACTCTCTTTGACTGACAGGTTACTTCAATGTCACACAAAACATTCTCATTATAATAAATGGCTGGACTTTTCCAGGACAGACCTGGTATATGCTATAATTATATATTTACATGAAGTATCATTCAAGTAAATAGTTAAAAAATCAACTAATTCAACCAAATAATTATTCCTCAAATTGACTATTTAGTACACTGGGCATCTGGAGCAATTCATTGGTTTTCCATGAACTGACTGTTGTGGAATTGGCTGTATAGTGAGTTGACTAGGTGAATTTGCATTCGGATAATGTTCTTTTGTCAAACAAGCTCATATCCATCTGAAACACCCCTCCAGAGATGAATCTTCTTTTCATCTGCAAAGTGCAGGTGGACAAGAAGGACAGTTTACTTTGTTGTAGGGGCTAATGGAAGAAGTCTGAGTTTTTTTAGCTGATCCTTATACAAACTTTTGATATGTTTTGGTTTTAGTTCCATTTTCTTTTCATCCTCCAGAGATATTTATTATAATCAATTATTCATCTTTCCTGGAGCTTTATGCTGTAAATCTGCTTGCTTCTTGCTAACTTTGCTCTGCCGTAGGAACTTTGGTTCCAGCTCCCTATGCTAACTGTCCCTACTCCATCTGTATTTAATCTTTCTACAATTTGCTGACATCCCTCCTCTATTACCTTTGTTAATACATTACTTTGTTAATGTGGGCTATTCCTTTTAAGAATGTCTTCACTGCTGTTCTAATGACATTATGAGAGGGATTAGAAGTAAGTGCTTATTTAATCCTGTAGGTTTAAGTGGACGCCTTTCCCCACTAGATAACTAACTTTAAAGCATATAATAAATTATGCAATGATAAACCTTCTTGTACCAGCATCTTTTGTGCATAATAATTTTTAACAATGTTGACATTCTAAGTCTTATTTTAATCATTTTGATTAAATGCTTTTTTAAAAAATGTTTTTGGGTAATTATAGTGCATGTTTTATTTTCATACACATATTTAATTTCTTAAGTTTAATAACCAGTTCCAAGTGGTTTAAGACCTCTTGAAGGTGTATGTAAGGTGCTGCAAATCATAAATATTTTAAATACTTTCTCATTTTCTAGGAATAGGATCTTTTATTAGATTCTCAAGGAACTCCCTCACAGCAACAACAAAAGCTTTACATAAGTAAAACGGAGATTAAAAGTCCCAAGTTCTTTCTGTTTTATCTACTAAGCTTTGGATCTATTATGAATAAATACTGTGCATAAGGAAAATCCAAAGTTTAATAGCAATCTGAATAACATTTATTTAAATTTTCATGAGTTTCACTAGAATAAATGCCTGTCAAGATGCTGTGTTCTCAACTACTACCTATAGTAATCCATTTTTGATAAATATTTGATAAAATGTGAACCTGATTAACATTAATAAAATTATTAGGCATTGTAATAAAATCTATTGTATTATTTATATTAAGAAGTTAATTTTTATAGTTTACCATTAAAAATACTTTCCTTTTCTCATACTGATATAAAGTGTTTTAAAATGTACCTTCATCCAAATCTACCAAACTGAGGTAAATGTTGGGGTTGTTATTTTCAAGACTTTTATATCACTTACTGGTTCCAGTTCTTTATGTATAACATTTGTTTATCTTCAATTAGTTAACTATATGATTAAATTTTTAAAAACTCTTCCCATTTATCATATTTCAGATTTATAATTTTATTTTTATTACTATGATAGAACTTTACCAACAGATTTAGTTATGGAATAAACAATATTATGTTAAGTGTTTAGAGTAAATCTTGGAGAGGAAATAATAACAGTGATATAGTTTATAAGCTTTTTTTACAAAATAAAAAGCTTCCAATTTTTAAAAAATGCCTGTATCAGTAACTTGCAGATAATACTGCTTAATTAAATTAATAATTAGTAGTTTAAATAGAACAAAATGTTCAAGATTTGTAAGTTAAAACTCATTTAGTGTAGTTTTTAAATAAAATATTTTAAGAAGCTATTATATAAAATTTGAACACAATGAATTCCAAAGCTTCCAATTTAGTAAAATAATATTGTTAAAAAGATACAACTATTTCATATTGTAATAAAGGCAAATTCATATACTTCATTTGTCCATTCTATTCTCAATTTTAGTTTATATTGGTGATATCTGTCGGTATGTTTTTCTTTTTTTCACATATTTTTACCCAATAATAGAAGCCAATACGTTTTTTATAGAGTTGGGGACCTGGCTGTTGTGGCTCAGTGGATTGAGTGCTGGCCTGTGAATGAAAGGGTTGCCAGTTCAATTCCCAGTCAGGGCACGTGCCTGGGTTTCGGGCCAGGTTTCCAGTAGGGGGCATGCAAGAGGCAACTGAACATTGATGCTTCTCTCCCTCTCCTTCTCTCTGCCTTCCCTTCTCTAAAAATAAATAAGTAAGTAGAGTTGAGGTGTTTTTTTTAAAGATTTTATTTATTTATTTTTTAGAGAGAGGTAGAAAGAGAGGTTCTTTGATTCACAGGCCAATACTCAGTCTGCTGAACTACACCAGTCAGGGCCATTTTTTTTTTCATTTGATAAAATGAAACATACCACTTCAATTAAAAGAGCACAGAAAAGTCAAAAAATCCCCAAATTTTCATAATTTTAAAATTCAAAGAAAATTACTATAAGCATTTAACATATTTTCTTTCCAGTTTTTCTCTGTATTTACTTTACATCAGCAATTTTCACCTTTTTTTTGTCTCATGACACCTATACGTGTGAACTCATTAGTAAAGTTCTGTGGCATACCAAAAATATGTTACACTTTTTGCCTATCTGACAAAAAAATAAGTATAATTTTGATTCATTCACACTGGATGGTTATTGTTGTGTTGACTGTTGTCATTTTTTTTTATTTGACAACCTAAGGGAAATAAGTTCAGTGCCTCTGACTAAATAGCCAGGTATCACATGTTTTAAAAATTCTTGCAGCTGTGGCATACCGCTTGAAAATTGCTCCTTTGCATAACTGAGAATAGACTACATATCTATAGTTTTATATTCTGCTCTTCTACTTTTTTTGTGGGAGGGAGTTGAACATTATCGTACATGTTTTCCGATGGAATAACTAGCTACTTAATTTTTTTTTTCTGTGTGGGATAGTGTATCCTAATTTGAATATATCATAATTTGTTTAACCAAGTTATGTTTACATTTTTGCTAGTATAAAGAAAGATATAGTGAATATGTTTAATACAGATGACTTTCACTTATTGACAGCTCACTCTCCCCACAGCTACTCTATGGGTGCATTTATTCCAACTATGTAAATAAAACTGAGGCTTGCCAAAATGTCACAGTTTTGTAAGTGATAAATCTGAGGTTCGAAATCTTTAATAAAATTTTAACAAGGCCTATTTTTTTGCTGAAGTTTCAGATTAGTTCTTTTGACAAATTCCCAATTGAGTTGTTTCAAATGAACATTTTCACTTTTCCAAAATACTAATAATTTACTTTTCATGACCTGTTTGTAAGCATGACTTTGAATATTCTCACTAGTAGAAAGAATGTTTTCATTTTTAAAATGTTGAATATTTGTTATTTTGGCTAATGATGCTTTTATTTTCTCTATTTGTACTGAGTGCCATAGTTTCTTTTAGAGCATAAGATGTTCTGCAATTGTCTTCACTGTATTGTAATTAATAAGCAAAGTGCTTTGTTTTCTCCCAAGCAAGATACGTGACTCATGCAGAGCAACTGGAGCTTTTGCTCTGAATTTGGAATTTTAAACAGAAGAGGCAAACACTGAAAAATATAGAAGTCACTCAAACTGACAGTGGCACACTAAGTGACTGTCATAATTTTCTGCTACTTTGCAGAGCCTTCCTAGACTTGTTTTCACTTAAATCTGATTTATTTACTTTTTTCTTTTTGTTTAGCCATATTTGATAAATATTTTTTGCTTAAGTTAGCTGTAGAGATTTTTATAGTAAATGTTAAAGTTGTAATTAAATTTTTCCATTAAGTTTCCTAACTTGTTAAATAATCCTTTTATATCAAAATTATCTTTACTTGTGATTTGTGCTATCAACTTTATAATACATTATATTTTTGTATTTAATATGATATGCTTTTTATTGCTCTCTTTGTATTTTCTTCTTCTAACAGAACACTAATATATTTAGTGAGAGTATATAATCTATTTTAATTTACAGGTGTGGGCAAAAGTAAATTTATATTTGTGAGCACAGAAAACACAGTTTATCCTTGTATTATTATCTATTAATCATTGTGTCATTTTTCATACAAATAACTATAAATCTACTTTTCCCCACCTTGTTTTATAGATACAGTTCCCTAGGCAATTTTTTATTAAATTAATTATTTACAGTATTAATTTTACACAGATTTCTTTTCTTTTTATGGATTTTTCTTCGATTGTACAATACAGAAATTATTCTTTATATTTTATAAAAACCCTATATTTAGACTCCTTATTTTTTAATTTTTATTCATTTATTTTAGAGAGCAGGCAAGGGAGGGAGAAAAAGGGGGAGAGAAACACCAATGTGTGAGAGAAACATCGGTTGGTTGCTTCTCACACACGCCACAACCAGGGTCCAGGCCTGCAACCCAGGCACGTGCCCTGACCGGGAATCTAACCAGTGGCCATTGGCTTTGCAGGACAGCACCCAACCAACTGAGCCTCACCATCAGGGAGGCCTCCTTACTTTTTAAAATTAATTTATTAGCTAGTGTTGTAATGGCTTTTAGAACAATTTTATACTTTTAATTGGAATTATATTTATATTTAAACAGAGACTTATGGTAAACTTGTATCTTTATAATATTAATTCAAGTACTGTGATTTTTGGAAGATTTTTTTAAAAATGCATGTTTAGATGCTTTCTCATGTGCATTACTATTCATATTTTTGTGTGTGTGCATTTGTATGTATGTGGCTATTTTAATCAAGTATTCATCATATAAAAACTTGGATTACTTAGATGTGAAAGAACAAATCATTCAAAATACATATATATAATAATATATTATCATATATAACTAGGCTACTTTGCTTCCAGTACATATACATGGTTTAAAGTAGTCCAGCCTAGATTGTATATACTGTATTTTGCTGTGTATAATGTGCTCCTGAGTATTGTACACACCCATGTTTTAGGCCCAAAGTTTCAGGAAAAAAAATTTGTTTTAATTTTTTAATTCAGTGTTTTATTTACTTGTATTTAGGTACTTGTTTTTTATATCATAAAGGAATTGTAACATTTGTTTTTGAACATATTATGGTACAAGATATTTTACATAACAATTATAAAGCACAGGAATAGATACAAAGTATTTCAGGTTCTACCCATGTATAATGCACACCCATATTCTTCCCTCAAATATTTGGGCAAAAAAGTACACATTACACATGGCAAAATATGAGCAGAAATATATACACATATAACATATACATATATGTTATGTGTGTGTTATATGTCATGCACATTATATACATTATACACAACACATGTTAAATATATGTATATACTAAATATATAAAATATATCTATATTTCTACTGGAGTCAGGTAACCAAGATTACTTAGACCAATCATATTGGTGAAAAATATTTGACATGATAAAACACTAGTGGTAGGTCTGCCCCAGATCACCACCTAAGGATCCAAACACTCATTCCGCAAATCCTAGCAGAGCTGTCTGGCCCAATATTAAACCTTCTCTTGGTACAATTCTTACTAATCAGTGGGGGAAGATAACAAACCTTGTTCTTTTGTCAACATTTTGCTATTGCAGCTTAAAAGCATCGCAGGGCCTTAGGCAAAGTCTTGCTTTCCTGATTTCTTTACGTGTAGTACTCCCCAGAGCACTCTTCTATAAGTACCCCAGAGAAAAATCTCTCTCTGAGTCTCTTTCCTGGGGGACATGATTAAACACATGGATATTGACATACCTAGCATAATGTGAACTTTGGGCCTTGATTATATAGGAAGGAAAGAGAAGTGAAGCAAAATTCCACAGTCTTTTCAAGGCAGGGAGGACCTCATGGGCTATATATGCTCAAACAAGCCTGAAAACAAAATGAAAACACTGTGCCTGATCCCTGAACACATGCACATACACACATCGTCATACAAAAAGATTGCTTTCATGCTAAAGAAAGTCAAGGGGCAAAAAACAAACAAACAAACAAACAAAAAACCTAAAAAGATCTGTCTTTATTATATTGTTATGCACAAGCTAAAAAAACAACGAGCTTTTCCAGGGCAGGACCCATGTTCTTGACATATCTCTAACACACTGTCGTGGAACACTAGGTACTTGCCAAAGGAACACTTAGGAAACAAGTATGTTATGGATCAAGGCCTGAAACCAAACAAATATATTTAAGAAAGTAAGATATGTTTGAGATTGCTACAAAAGATTATCAGGCTAAGAGATGGCATGACTTTTCTTGTTAGCATCGTAATAACAAATCTAATTTTTTAAGCTATTGCCCTAAGCTTCCACGTTTAATAACTAAAGTTAATGTTACAACACGAGTGCTATAAACTTTCTTGTTGTTTGAGAAATAAATTTGTAGTAATTTGAGTGGCAGACTAAAGATGGCTGGGTTAAATTAGCATAACATCTGGTCACTACATAACTTCATGCTATACTCTACATGAGCAGCAGAACGTAAAATCTTTTTTCAAAAGAAAAATAAAAACAACAATAAAACCCTTCCTTGAAGCACAATAAGATTGCTGTCTTAAAACATGCATAGAAACATATGTCTCAAAGAATCATTGAAACAAACATCTGAAAAACAAAAAGACTTATTAAAGTTATTGAAAAGGTTGAGTGCGTACTCTGTGGGTGTGTTGTAAAATTTCATTTTCCCATTCCATGAATACTAAGTAAATTCAATTCTCTAGAGAAATTCTGCAGAAACTGTATCATTGTTCAGGAAGCAGGAACTGGCTTTTGATAAAAGGCTTCCCTTTCTTTTCCACAATGCATCTGGGACCTTCACAGTTGATTACTGTAATATTTATATAATATAGCTTTGACATACAATTGAGAACTATATCACATTAATAGTGGAAAAAGTTGGCTAGCATCAGAGATTTTTAATGAATTGGAAGACAGCCTATTTTATTTCATCTGAAATCAAGAAGGAATGCCAGGTTGGTCACCAAACACTAGTCATTTCTTTTAAAAAGAATGCTTAAGATTTTTTTTGGAAAGTGGTTTCCAAAAATCCTTCATCATTATACTATAAAACATAAGTGAAAATGGTGCTTTCTTATATACCCCATTAACACGAGTATTAGATTGATGACCTTGCTCTTATGAGCAAAAAGACAATTTCACTGTGCTTTTTTTAGATCATTGTTTTCCTTTGTATGTATTTGGAAAGTTATTATACTGACTTAGAAGGCTTAAAAATGGGAATCCTTTTCTTTTTGCCACAAATCAATTTATTTGCCATTAACACTTCTATCCCAAGAACATGTACTAGTCAGATTGATATTCAAATAAGAAAATTAAAAAGGAAAAAAAATCTACAAAACTAGAAACCTATAGTACCCAGAGATATGAACTAGGTTAGTAACAATTACTGTACCATCTACCTATCCCATTTATTGCCCCCTTGTTTTCACTGATTATATGACTTGTATAGATTCATAGTAACAATTTACATGAACCATTTCAGAAAATAAAAGTATACACTGAAATCCAACTTTTCATGCACCGTATTGACATCAGGCACCCCTTACATAGTGTATTGAGAGGGCCTAAGAATATCCCTCCTGTGGTGTTCTTGTTAAAATATGTAAACTCAATCCAGTTATGAGAATACATCAAAAAGTCTGAATTGGGGAGTGTTCTCCAAGAATAACTGGTTAATACTTCTAAAAAAGTGTGAATGTCTTGAATAATAAGAAAAGACTGAGAACTGTCACAACTGTGAGTGGGCAGCCAAGAGGACTAAATGAAATGTATGATCCTGGCTGGTCTTGGAAAAGAGAAAGCACATTGGTGAAAAAAGGAAAAAAAAAGACAACTACTTGAATACAAATAAAGTCTGTTTTTAGTTAATTGTACTATTCTTATTTTCTATTGTCACATTTTCACACCTGTCTTTGTAGATCATTTGTGCTATTTTTATAATACACAGATTCTTAAAGCCATTTCTCTTTGCTTTCTTAGCCTCACCCATCCCAACCGTAAGAAACTGAAGTTAACAACTGAGTGAGTTTCCTTCTGCACATTTCTCCATGTAATCATAATCAACTCTCTCTCTCTCTCTCTCTCTCTCTCTCTCACACACACACACACAGATGATTTACTGTGAATGGTTTTTTTTTTTTTTTTTAACAACAGTAATAATGTTGTTGAAGCAATACTTTCACTAACTTTAAAAGTCCCTCATGGAACCCTGGCTGGTGAGGCTCAGTGGATTGAGTGTGGGGCTGTGAACAAAAGTGTTGCTGGTTCTATTCCCAGCCAAAGCACATGCCTGGGGGCCAGGTCCCCAGTGGGGGGTGTGTGAGAGGCAACTACACATTCTTATTTCTCTCCTCTTTCTCCCTCCCTTCCCCTCTGTCTATAAATTTTAAAAAGTCCCTCATGGAAGTCCCTCTTCAAGTCAATGGCATAGATATGATTATTTTTATGGGGAAATATTTCATGTTACTAAATAATGTACCAGTATGTTTTCCACCCTTTTACTGCTGATAGGCATTCATTTTGTTTCTCAGTTTTGCTTTCAACAAACAATTCTACAACCAAGTACCTTTTACATTTTTATGCATTTTTATGCTTTTGTTTTTCTGAGATAAATGCTCACGAGTGGACACATTGAAATAAAGAAAAATACATTTAGGCTATAATTGACTACAATTAAAATTACTAAATTGTTTCACTTGAAGTTATGATTGAAATTTCTCTAAGTAAGATATGAAAGTTCATTTTTCCACATACTACTGCTAGTGATATCTATTGGCAGTTTTTTGTAGAGGTATTAAGTGACCTTTTATTATTACTTTAATTTCATCTTAAATCAGCTTTGTTCTCAACTTATAGTGAGATTGAACATCATCTGATATCCTTACAGGTTATTGAAAAAAGCTCTTTTTTAATAATTAATTTGTACATTTTTCGTTTGGAATATTTGTTTTATCATTTTTAATATGCAGATGCCTCAATTTAACTCTTTTGTCTCATCTCTTAGTACTTCTGTCTATGTTTCATCACTCTTAAGGGGTTTTCAGTTCTCAGAAAATACCATTTACTCTATTTTTATGTCTTTTATGCATTTCCTTTTTCTTGAGCATTCCAATGCTGTCCTCCTCGTCCTATGTGATGTAATTTAAAACTAGAGCCGATCTTTATGTCTCAGCATGGATGCTAATTTCTCAGTCAAGGGGAGAGGCTTGTCTTTATCTGAGTTAATCTCTGAGTTTGTCAAAGTATTTTTCATCATCGCATTCCCAACACAATTGCTAATATGTATTATATGGTAGATGCTCAAATAATTATCAGTGTATGAATTTCATTATGTTGACCTTGCACTCATAGTTCATTAATTCATTAAGAATTTATCAAAACTTACTGTGAGTGGGGCTCTGTGCTGAGTTTATCAGGAATAAACTAAATACGAGATGCAGTCCTGGACTTCAAAACCCTAGAGTCAAGTGGAAATGATATGATTACTTCTAGTGTAGAATGAAAACCTCTTTCCATATTGAGAAGTTGGTAAAGCCTGATTTACGTATGTGAGATCTTGATAATTACATGGCATTATTGAATTCTAAGTAGGTAATTCTGAATGGAATAAAGAATTAGACCTTTGAGACAGCCACTACGATTTCTCCATTTTATCACCAAGACATATATTTAAACAACTACAATAGAACAAATGAGTCGAAAAACCATGAATCAGAGCTGAGACTTGGCGCTATTCATTTCTTAATCAAATTTTTACAGATCACTGCCTTTAGAGTAGCAAGTATAAGTTATGATTAATTATGAAAAAATTTCCTCAGTATCATGTCTCTTTTGTGCAGTTTAGGGGAGATCATTGAATACGAAACCCTGGGAAGAAAAGTCCATGAGTGATAACAATTTAGAAGCTGAAAAATTACTATTGTTTTAAACTAAATTGACATTCCTAACTTGTCTGAATTAGCATTTACCGAATTATTTCTTTTGTTGCCTTTTTAAGTGGCATAACAGCTCATGTTTTAGGAAATGAATCATTTAAAAGAATTACATTAACTTTTGAAATTTGTGGTACATAGTAGAATTAGACAATATTAAGTCAAAGAGTATTTTTTTTTGAGTTGACCAACTTTTATGTAATCAAATCCATATTAACATGAAGTCTGATGCAATTGAAACTGTATTATTTCTAATTTCAATAAAGGAAGAAGAGAGAGGTTGGGGGCATATGGTTCTTTGGCAAGGAGGCCGGTGTTAGTGAAGCATGCCGGGGCACAAGGGATTATCAAAATTAATATTAAGGGAGGCTTCCAGTCAAGATGGAGGCATAGGCAAACATTGCTTACCTCCTTGCACAACCGCATCAAAATTACAACCTAAGTATAGAACAACAATCACTCAGAACTGTCAGAAATTGAGAGGAATGGAAATCTGACAACTACAAACTGAAGAAACCATATCTGTCCAAGTAAGAGATGTGGAATGGGTTGGCTTCACATCCACATGTGGTGGATAAAAATTTAGGAGCGAGGAGTCCCAGTGCCACACCAGGCCCCTCAACCCAGAATTCCATTGCCAGGAAGATAAGCCCCCGTAAATTCTAGCTGTAAAAAGCAGCGGGGTTGGAGTAGATGAAAGTAACTACTGGAATCCCAATCAGTTCCTCCTGAAGGGGATGTACATGGACATATGCAGACTCACTCCCTCTGAGACCCAGCACCAGAGTAGCAGCTTGAAAGGCACCAAAGAGGCCCACTCCAAGATGCATCATAATTAAAATGCCAAAGGTTAAAGATAAAGAGAGAATCTTAAAAGCAGCAAGAGGAAAGCTGTTAATTACCTATAGGGGAGTCCCCATAAGACTGTCAGCTTATTTCTCAGAAGAAACTCTGCAGGCTGGAAGGGATTGGCCAGAAACATTCAGGTCATGAAAAGCAGGGACCTACAGCCAAGATTGCTCTACCCAGCAAAGTTATCATTTAGAATGGAAGGGCAGATAAAGAGCTTCCCAGTCAAGAAAAAACTAAAGGAGTTCATCATTGCCAAACCATTATTATATGAAATGTTAAAGGGAATTATTTAAGGAAAAGGAGAAGATGAAAACTATGAACAGTAAAAATGCCAATAAACATATACTTATCAACAATTAAATAAAAAAATAAACTAAGCAAACAAGAAGGACAGAAACAGAATCATAGATACGGAGAGCATTTTCCTGATTGCCAGGTGGGGGCTTCACCCCGATGGGATGGGTGAAGTCGTGAGGGGATTAAGAAGTACAAATTGGTAGTGACATAATAGCCATGGGGATGTAAAGTACAGTAAAGGAAATGGAGGAGCCAAGGAACTTATATGTATGACCCATGGTCCCTTCTTTCTCTTTCAATGGATTGATATAGATATAGATAGATAACTTCATACAGAATATTCAAAAGATCAAAGGTTAAAATAATTGAAAGCCCTTACAAGACTCCACAGAGCATATTAAATAGGCTTTAATAAATGTAAAATATATGTATATGATAAAGTACAGAGAAGTATTTTGGTCACAAGGCACTTACCTTAGTGTCTCCCTAGAATCATTACTTAGTTACAAAAAAAGGAGCTTTGTGGCTGGATTATCAACAATTGCTCCACATGAAATATGCCCGGTGGGTACTTGAAATACCAGGGGGACCACTTTGTAAAGTATATGATTGCCTAACCTCTATACTGTACACCTGAAACTAATACAGAATGATATTGACTATGAACTGTAATTCAAATTTTTTTAAATTAAAAAAAGATAAGTGTGAGAAATCTTTGTTTCATAAGGACTTAAACAAATATTTCAAGAAGGGTCTTTGATGTCCTATGGGTAAGGTTACCCAAATTAGCAAGTAAAATACAGGGTCCCAGTTAAATTTGAATTTCAGAAATACAACTTTTTAAGTGTAAGTTAGTACCAAATAATTCACGGGGATTCTATATTTTATCTGGCAACTCTACCCACAGGTCAAGTAACCAAACCTATCAGCAAACTAATTAAAAGTAGTTTAAGCCATCAATTGATACATTTTTAAACAATGTAAGTGAATTTTCGTGGGTGTCACCAAGATAACTTCAGATTTAAAAAGCATGTTATAGGTTATCTGGAGTCCATCTCAGCCTTATCTTGGCCAAAAGTCAGTACCTGAATCTCAAATATCCCTGTGAAGAACCGCAGTGTTATTCCAGTCGAAGCTGAAAGATACATGTATTCCATACAGAATTCTTAAAAATTAATATACACTTTTAAATAGCCCATGAGGGAAATAAATCATTAAAATGTATTTTGAACTGAATGCACTTGAAAATGCAAGTATTTTTTTCACTTTGTTGGCTGTTATATTTTAAAAATATTTTATTTATTTATTTTTTAGAGAGGGGAAGGGAGGGAGAAAGAGAGGGAGAGAAACATCAATGTGTGGTTTCCTCCTGGCCCACAACCCAAGCATTAGACTGGGAATTGAACCTGCAAACCTTTGATTCACAGGCTCATGCTCAATCCACTAAGCCATACCAGCTGGGGCAGCTGTTATCTTTTTATGCTATAGAGTATATATACATCGGGTTTAAATTATTCCTGCAACCCTAGTTGGTGTGGCTCACTTTCTGGGAGTGTCATGTCATAAACGAAAAGGTCATGGGTTCAACTCCCAGGCATGGCACATGCCTAGGTTGTGGGTTTGGTCCCTGGTCGGGGCATGTACCTGAGGCAACCAGTTGATGATATTTTCTCACATCAGTGTTTTTTTCCCTCTATATTTCCCTCCCTTCCTTTCTCTCTAAAATCAATAAACATGTCCTTAGGTTAGGGTAAAAAGTAAATAAATAGAAAAATAAATTACTCCTGTTATTAGCTTATAAGGTGGAAGTTCAGATCATTGATTTTAATCCTTTTTTCTAACATAAGCATGTAAAGCTACAATTTTCCCTCTACATACTGCTTAATCAGTATTCCACAAATATCAATATATTGTTTTCATTACTATACCTTAGAATATTTTCTGATTTTCCTTGAATTTTTAGACTCTTAAATGATTTAGAAATGTATTTTGTTAACACCCAAGATTTATTGTCTAGATATATTATTGTTATTGATTCCTAATTTAATTTCATTGTGCTTATAGAACATATGCTATAAGATTTTAGACTTCTTTTGTAACCTAGCATATATCTTTGTTAACATTCTATATATAGTACTGAGACTTTGTGTTCTGTTTTATTAGGTTCTGTAAATGTCAATTAATAGTTAAGACAGTTAAGACAATTAAGACTATTAAGACAATTAATAGTTCTATAAGTCTTGTTTTTTTTTCCCTTTGGTAGTTCTATAATTAACTCAGAGAGGGATGTTATCTCCAATTATGATAGATTTGTCTATTTCTTTATGTAAGATTTTGCTTCAAGTGTTTTAAAGGTCTGTTAATAGGTACTTAGAGTTTAAAGACTTTTATGTCCTACTGATAAATTAAGTATTTATTATCATGAAATTCTTGTCTTTATCTCTAGGAATACTTTTTGCCTTAAAGTCTTTTATCTGGTTTTAAAATAATCTTCTGTTTAAACATAAATATTTCTTCATGCTTTTACTACTATATTATTTCTCCATGCTTTTACTTTTAAAATTATATATTCCTTTCTATTTAAATCATGTATGTTACAGACATTTGTGTTAGTTGGTTTTTCCAGTTACTGAACCAATAGGAGTTAGATAGATGATAGATGATAGGTGATGGATAGATAGACAGACAGACAGACAGACAGGCAGCTAATTACAGAGAGAGAAAGAGAGAGAGAAACTAACAATGAATTGGCTCACACAATTACAGAAGCTGTGGATAAATTACCATCTGCAAGCTGGACCCCTAGGAGAGCTGGTGGTGGGGCCCTGTCCCAGACCTAAGACCTGAAGACCAAGAGTGCTGATGGTGAAAATCCTCTTGCAAAGGCAGGAAGACTGATTGATTTAGCTTAACCCCCAGGCAGAGAAAGATTTTTTGCTCCCTCTCCCTTTTCATGTTATTAAGGCCCCCAGTGGAGTGGTTGATGCCCATCCACATAGTGGATGGAAATAAGATTTACTCAGTACATGGATTCAAGTGCTCTCTCTCCTCCAGAAACACTCTCACAGGTGTCCCTGGAAATAAGGTTTAACCAGATTTCTGGGCACCTTGTGGCCCAGCAAAATTGACACATATAATTAACCATCACAATAGCATTTAGAAAAGTTTTACCTTGTGGTTAGTCTCATATTTCTGACTTTTAGTTGGAATATGCAATCTATACACATTTAATGTAAATATTGATAGTGTGGGATTTAATGCATTAGACAGCTTAAAATTTTTTCCTTACAATGATTTTTCTTTTTCTTTCTTTCTTTTTTTTTTTTGCTTATTTGTCCCCTTTTGTCTAACTTCCTTGTGGGTAATGAAATATTTTATAATAATTAGTTTTAACGTGTATACTAAAATTTTACCTATGACTCTGCATTATGTTCTTAGAGCTTCTTGGTATTGCAACATTCATCTCTTTTTTCCCTTATATTCTCTTTGTGGTTCATATTGTACTACTGAGAATAACCTATAGGAAACTTTCAATAATATAGTTCCATTTACTCTTTGCCCTGTCTTTCTACTGCTTTCAAAATTCTATATAGATTATACAAAACTCTATACACATAGTGTACGCCATGCCGCTTTGCTTTGACCAGCCATGTCATTTATAGTCCTTAAAGTGGTGGTTAAATCATCGCTCTGTTGTTTGTGTTTTCCTGTCTATCAAACTTCTACTGTTATTTGCCTTCAGCCTCTGATGGCATAAGTTCTCTCAGTGTTTGTATATCTGACAATGCCTTTACTTTGCCTTTATTTTTAATAGATTATTTTGCTCCATGTAGTATTCTAAGTAGACACTTTTTTTTTCATACATTTAAAGATCACATTGTATTGTCTTCCAGACCCTATCGTTTTTTGAAGAGAAGTCAGTCTTAATGTGTATTTTGGTTTTCTCTATATAATATGGCATTTTTTAAAAAGGGTTTTATGTCTTTTTATTTTTTGCAGGTTGCCTAGTTTTGTGATAAACATAATTTATTACAATGTGTAGATACAAGTTTTCTCCAAATTAAATTATGTATATTTTTTACTAAAATATCTAAAACAACTGAGAGTGAACTCAGATTTTTATTAAGTATCCAGACTATACTTGCTGTGCTTTCTTGATGAGTAAACATCTCATCTGTTAAGTTAATATGATATGCATTGTCCCACCTCAATTTAAAAATACAAATCATGACTTATTTTGATATACGACTATCAATTTAAACTAAGATTATTGGCTTCAGTTTTATCTATCTCGTACTTACGTGTGCTCTGAAGTGATTGTGAAATATGCCATTTGAAATTTTAAAGTAGAAGCTCATTTATTCTTTTCCCTCACATTTTCTCCTTTGTCAGGGGTACTTGGTGAATAGTGAATATATATTTATATATATATATATATATATATATATATATATATATATGTTTTGTTACTATAAAGTCAAGTGGTTCAATAATATTTATGGAGAATAATTTAATTTTAAAATTGTTCTAATAGGAATACAATTTCTATAAGCAGATTTAATAAGATTTTAGAACTATTCAATATTTTAACATTACATAAATGTCAATTTTAGTTTATAAAAGCAACTCATTTTCTTTGATCTTCTCCCAAGTAAACCAATTAAATTCAGAGTTTTTATTAACTGTGCAATAAAAAGAGACATAAAATTAACCCCAAACAACATTACAATGAAACAAATTACTTGACTTGGCTTTGCAAATATTACTTTCTATTTTTATCTCAGTAGATTTACCTTCCTCTATTGATTATACATCAGCTATTTTTATCTTTGATTTTGTATTCCTTAAGAAGAGAGTAGCTAATGGAACTGTTGTGAGCATTGAGTATACAGGTGTATATGTGAGGGGATTGGAAGAGGGTTTTTTTTAATATATAATAATCAGTCAGCTTTTACTTATTCAATGCATATTCATGGCGCATCTTTTGGACTTGACTGTAGTATCTTGCCTATGCTCTAGGTTTCAAGAGTGGAAAACAACAGGAAGAACATCTCTTCCTCTTGGCATATACTCTAGTAAGAGGAAGTTAAAAATAAGTAAATAAGCATCCATTTACTAAATATGTTCTGCTACTTACTGCTAGTATCTCAAGAACTCAGGGAATAGGTGCCTTGGAGCCCACTGAGGAGATGATATGCCCAAAGGGGCCAATATCTTAGCAGGGGCTCAACCGATTGGTTCTGTGAGTGCTACAAAAAGCTGCAAGCTGGAACCAACTGCCTTTGTCAAAGTATGCTGCCTTAGCTAGGAAGAATCAGCAAGCACAGAGGAAGAAGCAAGTATTCTTCCCCTTCCGACCTTCAAGCCTCCTTTTTGTGCTCCCTATTCTGTGAACACAGCAAGAAGTCAGGTGGCAAAGAACTGCAGTTGTCAGAGGCCTGGCATCTGCATTACTGAGCTGATTATGGAAGGATGGAAATAGCATCAAGAAACAGTAACATTATTAACTGTTCAACTAAGTTACAGTTGCAAAATGAAAATATTCTGATATAGCCAAATTCAGTATGCCATGAGTGCTCACTTTCTCATTTCATTTCTTTTGGTTTAGTTTGGCCACATATACTCTTCAAAAGGACTTATTTTTCATTTCCTTAGAATATTGGTGCATTTTTTGTGTGTTTATAATTTGGAGCTCCGAGTCTCCTTTATACTCCCTGCCATCACGCTGTCTTCACTTTTTGTAGCAAAAGCTTTATTACTATTCATTTTACTTTTTAAACTTTCAAATATATTTTAAAACACTTCTTGTATTTTGCTATTAATAATTTTTGTTAATGTTTTAGTTATAAAGTTGTGTAGACTTTGAGTGTCTGCTCCTAACACTATTTTTCTCATAAAAATCATTATCTCAGGTTATGATGTTTTGAAATCAAAAAAAATTAAATGAATATTTAATTTGTGTTAAAATCCAAACAAATATATTTAGATGGCAGTACATTTTATGGATTAAAATAAAAGCAAGTAAGAGACACATAAGGGGCTGGTGAAAAGGGGTGTTCTTTTATGATGGGCCGTCAGGGAAATCGTTAGCCTTAGGTTGTTATTTGAGGATCAGTTTCATGGATGTGAGGAAGCAAGTGTGTGGATATATGAGGGAATCACAACTCAGACACTGGGAGAAGCTAGTGAAGTTCTCCAAGAAAAGAAAGCCCCTTACTTATTTGACCAATAGGAAGGCTTCCACTGAGGAGGAAAATTGAGAATAATAGGTTACGACATCAGTGAAGCCATTGGGGGCCAGATGATTCCAGCAATAATTTGGGGTTTTACTTAGAGTGAAATGGTAAATGACACTAGTGTTTGAGCAAAGGAGTAGGTTAACTTATTTTACATCTTAGAGCAGCCACTATAGCTGCCTGAAGGAGAACAAGGGTCAAGGTTGGAAGCAGGCTGCTGTACTATTGCTTCACGCTGGCCGAGTGCAGTGAAAAAGGGGGCAGCGGGCACATGCAGGGACACGGAGGACGTGTGTAAGGGATCTGTTCAGTCTGGAAAGCAGTCATTTCGTAGGAAATTTCTAAGTTGCTATTTCTCACTATTTGAAATTTTAAAAAGTTATAAAACAAATGTACTTGAACAAAAATAAAAGATAAGAAAGAAAGAAAGAAAGAAAGAAAGAAAGAAAGAAAGAAAGAAAAAGGAGAACCAAGATGGCGGCGTAGGTAGACACACTGCGCTTCCTCGCACAACCAGAACTGACAGAAAATCCAATGGCAAGGGGGTCCGACACCAAGTAGATAAAAAAGAAACATACCTCCAGACCGGTAGGAGGGGCGGAGACGGGCACCGGGGAGGCGAGGACCGAGACTGGCGGAGTGTGGGACGAACGGGGCAGGCAGTCTGAGCACTAGCCGACCCTGCGGCCCCACATTCGCACAGATAAACCTAGAGGGCCGGACACAGAGTGGCGGAGAACAGCGCAGGCAGAGCAGCGGGTAGCACCCGGCGGCCCCACACTCGTGCATAGATAAACCCGACAAACAGCGGGGAGCAAAGCAGACCTCGCAACCCAGGGCTCCAGCTCGGGAAATAAAGCCTCAAACCTCTGATTGAAAATGCCTGTGGGGGTTGGGGTGGCAGCAGGAGAGACTCCCAGCCTCACAGGAGAGGTCGTTGGAGAGACCCACAGGGGCCTAGAGTCTGCACAAGCCCATCCACTCCGGAACCAGCACCAGAGGGACCCAATTTGATTGTGGGTAGCAGAGGGAGTGACTGAAATCCAGCAGAGAGTGGAGCAGGCGCCATTGCTCCCTCTCGGCCCCTCCCCCACCTACAGCATCACAGCACAGCAACCAGCATTACCCCGCCCGGGAACACCTAAGGCTCCGCCCATTAAGTAACAGCCACTCCAAGACAAAAAAAAAAAAAAGGCCCAAATGACAGAACACTTCAAAGCTCCAGAAATAATTCAACTAAGCAGTGAACAGATAGCCAACCTATCAGATGCACAGTTCAAAATGCTGGTAATAAGGACACACAGAATTGGTTGGATTTAGTCAAAAACTTGATGAAAAAATGAAGGCTATTCTAAGAGAAACAAAGGAAAATGTACAGGGAACCAATATGATGCAAAGGAAACTGGGACTCACATCAACGGTGTGGACCAGAAGGAAGAAAGAAACATCCAACCAGAAAAGAATGAAGAAACAAGAATTCGGAAAAATGAGGAGAGGCTTAGGAACCTCCAGGACATCTTGAAACGTTCCAACATCTGAATTATAGGGGTGCCAGAAGGAGAAGAGGAAGAACAAAAAATTGAAAACTTATTTGAACAAATAACGAAGGAGAACTTCCCTAATCCAGCAAAGGAAATAGACTTCCAAGAAGTCCAGGAAGCTCAGAGAGTCCCAAAGAAGCTGGACCCAAGGAGGAACACACCAAGGCACATCATAATTACATTACCTAAGATTACACAGAAGGAGAGAATCTTAGAAGTAGCAAGAGAAAAGAACACAGTTACCTATAAAGGAGTTCCCATAAGACTGTCAGCTGATTTCTCCAAAGAGACCCTACAGGCAAGCAGGGGCTTGAAAGAAGTCTTCCAAGTCATGAAAGGCAAGGACCTACATCCAAGATTACTGTATCCAGCAAAGCTATCATTTAGAATGGAAGGGAAGATAAAGTGCTTCTCAGATAAGGTCAAGTTAAAGGAGTTCATCATCACCAAGCCCTTATTATATGAAATGTTAAAGGAACTTACCTAAGAAAAAGAAGATAAAACATATGAACAGTAAAAATGACAGCAAACTCACAGTTATTAACAACCACACCTAAAACAAAAACAAGAGCAAACTAGGCAAACAACTAGAACAGGAACAGAACCATAGAGATGGAGATCACATGGAGGGTTGTCAATAGGGGAGCGGGAGGGGGATAGTGGGGGGAAAGGTACAGAGAATAAGTAGCATAAATGATAGGTGGAAAATAGACAGGGGGAGGGGTAAGAATAGTATAGGAAATGTAGAAGCCAAAGAACTTATAAGTATGACCCATGGACATGAACTATAGGGGGGGGGAAATGGGACAACTGTAATAGCATAATCAATAAATGTATTTTAAAAATAAAAAAGAAAAAAGAAGAAATTTAAAAAGTTATAATAGGTCACAATAAAATCAAAACCATCAACAAATTTTCTGGCTGTAACTGCAGTCTAGTAAAATGTCTGTATAACATAAAAACTATCGAAATAGGATATAAGGTGTGTAGCTTATTGTTTTCTAATCATCAGTTAATATGTTTTCAACAAATTGAGTCATAAAAATAAAAAATGAAGTGAGAAAATATAAAGATATTTAGAATTTAGGATTATTATATATAGAAGACATAAAATAATTATAAGAACACATTGGAAAATCTCACAGGGAGATTGCCAAGAAATATTTGGAAAATCAGAGTAAAGATAGGGAATCTGATTTGATACACACATATTTTTAAATCATTTAATGCTCTGTAGTAATTAAAAGGGTATATGTTTTAAAGCAAAACTGATCCATAAAAATGTGGAACAGAATAGACAAAGATTGTACAGTTACAACTCAACAATTTTTCCTGAGGTGATAATTAAAGATAAATACATGTCTATTAATATTCAAATTCTTTAAAATAATGATAAAATAAATGTAATGCCAAGTCTACATGGATAAATTTCAGAGATTAGTAAAGTATCTTTAACCACTTAATAAAGTAATCTACAGGAGAACCAAGATGGCGGCGTAGGTAGACACACTGCGCCTCCTCGCACAACCAGAACTGACAGAGAATCGAACAACAAGGGGGACCAACACCAAGAAAATAGAAAATAACCATTCATCCAGACTGGTAGGAGGGGCGGAGACGGGCACCGGGGTGGAGAGGACTCGCGCGGCTGTGGCGGGACTGAGACTGGCGGAGTGTGGGACAAATAGCGCAGGCAGTCCGAGCACTAGCAGACCCTGCGGCCCCACATCTGCGCAGATAAACCCAGAGGGCCGGACTCAGAGTGGCGGAGAGTGGGGCAGGCAGAGCAGCGGGTAGCACCCCGCGCGGCACCAAATTCGCCCACAGATAAACCTGACGAACGGCGGGCAACAAAGCAGACTGTGCAACCCAGGTCTCCAGCTCCGGGAAATAAAGCCTCAAACCTCTGATTGAAAGCGCCCCTGGGGGTTGGGGCGGCAGCAGGAGAGACTCCCAGCCTCACAGGAGAGGTTGTTGGAGAGACCCACAGGGGCCTAGAGTGTGCACAGGCCCACTTACTCGGGAACCAGCACCAGAGGGGCCCAGTTTGATTGTGGGTATCGGAGTGAAAGATTGAAATCCGGAGGAGAGAGAGGCAGGCGCCATTGCTCCCACTCGGCCCCTCCCCCACGTACAGCGTCACAGCGCAGCGACCAGCATTACCCCACCCCGGTGAACTCCTAAGGCTCCGCCCCTTAAAGTAACAGACGTGCCAAGACAAAAAAAAAAAAAAAAAATGGCCCAAATGACAGAACACTTCAAAGCTCCAGAAAAAATACAACTAAGCGACGAAGAGATAGCCAACCTATCGGATGCACAGTTCAAAGCACTGGTTATCAATATGCTCACAGACTTGGTTGAATCTATTCGAAAAACAGATGAAAAAATGAAGCCTATGCTAAGAGAAACAAAGGAAAATGTACAGGGAACCAATAGTGATGAGAAGGAAACTGGGACTCAAATCAATGGTGTGGACCAGAAGGAAGAAACAAACATCCAAGCAGAAAAGAATGAAGAAACAAGAACTTGGAAAAATGAGGAGAGGCTTAGGAACCTCCCGGACGCCTTGAAACGTTCCCACATCCGAATTATAGGGGTGCCAGAAGGAGAAGAGGAAGAACAAAAAATTGAAAACTTATTTGAACAAATAATGAAGGAGCACTTCCCTAATCTGGCAAAGGAAATAGACTTCCGGGAAGTCCAGGAAGCTCAGAGAGTCCCAAAGAAGCTGGACCCAAGGAGGAACACGCCAAGACACATCATAATTACATTACCCAAGATTAAACGCAAGGACCTACATCCAAGATTACTGTATCCAGCAAAGCTATCACTTAGAATGGAAGGGAAGATAAAGTGCTTCTCAGATAAGGTCAAGTTAAAGAAGCTCATCATCACCAAGCCCTTATTATATGAAATGTTAAAGGGAGTTACCTAAGAAAAAGAAGATCAAAAATTGGAACAGTAAAAATGACAGCAAACTCACAGTTATTAACGGCCACACATAAAACAAAAACGAGAGCAAACTAGGCAAACAACTAGAACATGAGGGTTGTCATTAAGGGAGTGGGAGGGGGAGAGAGGGGGAAAGGTACAGAGAATAAGTAGCATAGATGATAGGTGGAAAATAGACAGGGGGAGGGTAAAAATAGTGTAGGAAATGTAGAAGCCAAAGAACTTATAAGTATGACCTATGGACATGAACTATAGGGGGGGAATGTGGGAGGGACAGGGGTGGGCAGGATGGAGTGGAGTGGGGGGGGAAATGGGACAACTGTAATAGCATAATCAATAAATATATATAAAAAAAAAAAAGAAAAAAAAAAAAAAATAAAGTAATCTACAGGTTTTATGCACATTTTCAAAGTGTATTCAACAACTTAGAAATGTTATCCTAGACTAGTAATATGTAGTATGATATTCTCTTCTGATGCTGGGCAGCAGCAGCAAGATAATTTTGCCCAAATGTAGGCTAATTTAAGTGTTCTGAGCATGTTCAAAGTAGGCTAGGCTAAGCTATATCGTTAGGTAGTTCAGGTATATTAAATGCATTTTCAACTTGCAATATTTTTGAATTATAAGGGGTTTATCAAGACATAACCCCACTGTATGTCAAGGAGCATCTATAGTACATTTTATCCTTACAATTTTTCAAGCAAGAAGACAGAGTCTGTGCAAGATTAAGTAGCTTGTACAACAAAGCTTCCTAACTCCTGCCAAACTATTTCCCCACCACTCCACCACCACCAAAAGCAGAGTACAAAGGTTTTCTTTTCTTCCTGTTATTTTAATCCCATAAGGTAATATCGGTACCAAGAAAATACCTGATAATATATATTAAAATATTAATCACATATTCAGTATTTGGTTATCAGAAATATTTTTCTCTTCCATTTGATTATTTTTTTAAATTTTCCAGAACAAGAATTTTTAAAACATGCAATACCTGACTATTTTGTCAGGGGCACTGACCCCTTTTCCCTTAGATTGTCAAATAAAATTAAAATGACAACAGCTAACACAGCGATAGCTGTCCAGTGTCCAGTGTGAATGAATCAAATTTATACCTACTTTTTGTCAGATTGTCAAATGTATATTATTTGGCATGCTGCAGAATTTTAGTGACTAGTTTACATGTTCCATGGGATGAAAAAGGTTGAAAATTGCTGCTCTAGAAAACTAAAACAGATAAAGAAAAAGTATGTTTCCACCAACAAGTAATTAATAGTAAAGAAAAGCTTTGCTAAATGGCACATTTGAGAAATGGAGGCATTAATTGTTTTTGCATGTGAATATTTACAGATGAACATATCTATTATATTAAAAATGTTTCCAAGTATCTGCCTAACTACTAAGGAAAAATAGAAAGTTTGCTGGGTGATGAGAAGATGAACCTGCTTTCTGTAATAGGTGAATTGCCTAAATAAAGGTTTTTATTTAAGTTAAACTTCACCGTAGACAAACTATGGATGTCAATATAAAAATTGATATTTTGGTTAAGTAAATAGCTAATTCTTTATCTGTTTCATGACTGTGACACTGGATATCAGGGAGTCCAAGCTAATATTTAAAGACACCAAATCTACCTTGACCAGTGTTGCTCAGTTGGTTGGAGCATCATTCCATACACTGAAAGGTTGCAGGTTCAATCCCCCATCAGGGCACATACCTAGGCTGTGGGTTTAATCCTGGTCGGGCATTTGCAGAAGGCAGCTGATTGATGTTTCTCTCCCATTGATATTTCTCCCTCTCTCTCTCTCTCTTCCTCTCTTTAAAAAAAGCAATGGAAAAAAATGTCCTTGGGTGAGGTTTGAAATAAAATAAAATAAAATAAAATAAAATAAAATAAAATAAAAAGACACCAAGTCCCAGGAACTTTGGATCCTTTCAACACAGCAGGTTGGCTCTGGAACTTTCATCTTTGAACCCCTCTGTTGCTCCACTTTCTCCATCACTAAATGGTTTCTCAAGAAGGACGTGTCCTAACGGAACATAGACGTAGATGCTAGTTTCCAGCATTCAGTAGAATGTTAGTGTTAGTGTTTTTCTTTTACCTTCATTTATGCATTTTTATGATGGTGTTTTGCTTTTGAAGTACAAAAGGAAATATATAGATTCAAATAAGAACATTTCACATTTTATAAAACTTAGTCAATTTTGTGTCATAAACAAGAACAAAAAATAGGAAGCTGAATAAAACAACTCAGAAGTTACATAATTAATTTGAATTTTTTTAAATTGATGAAATATTTCAGAGTCTTTCCCAAATGTTTCATTCCAGGAAACATTTGATTTTAAAATGTCGTGTCTATGATATCCAGTGGGGAATAGTAAGCTTATGTTTTCCTAGGTTTTATTCATGGGACACTTGAATCTCTAGAGCCATTCAACTGAGGTCACATTTAAGACCAACTGTAATTTTCTTTTAGGAGAAGGAAAACATGGTTTTACTACATAGGTAATAATAACATATATAAATTACATAGGTTGTGGGATCTGGAAGCACCGGGTACCCATTAACAATAGAAACACTTCTATATGTGTTTTTGAAATGATTTACATGGCCCAGGGGAGTCCTGACTATGGCGACCTTAAGGGAAGTCAGAGAGTAATGAGATCCTACTGGACGTGAATCGCAAAAACACTCACTGATTCAGAAATAAGAGTAAAGGAGGAAAAAATGTGGTACCAGAAAGCAAGTGAGTAATCCTCAAAATTCATTCACAAACCTCAGGAGATTTTCTTATGTTGACTATGAATAAATAAATTATAAACAAGAGAGGCAAAATTCTGTTTTGTAAACATAGTAAAAATTTATGTATATAAAACATGAGTAACTAACATATGAGTAACTAATCAATAAAGCACTCTGACTCTCCCAAAATAATATAATTTTAATCATAAGAATAAATATGTATTTTTCACATTAAGTTTGTGTATGAGAGGAAAAATATCCTTGAACTCAATTGTCTTTTGTATTTGCTCTTTGGCTATAAGATTAAAATGCAATTTTTGTTTCAGTTATAATTCTTGATTTCTTAAAAAAACTCGTCATGTGCATGTGTCTTTAAATGCTCAACCTGACTTTATGTGTTCATTTAAACTGCTAATAGTTTTTTCTGCTGTGATTTCTAAAACTGATGAAATTTCAGCATGCCAAGAAACCTTTATATATCTCATCACTGTTGTAAACTCTTTCTGTGTGGGAAGTTTACATGCCTTATGCCTTCATTTTTGGGGTGTCACTTATTTCTTTCTCTCATACAAACACACACACACAGACTATAGGTTTCCCCAACAGATAATATCAGATTTGATTTTTGCTTTAATATGATGATTTCACAAATTACTTTTATTTCAAACTCAGAATTATTTCAATCTTCCAATTACTCATGAAATGGTGATAACAGAACATATTTTTCCTCATTATTTATTGGACTTTATATGAAGTGAAATCTCCAAATTGGTCATTTCAAAACCCAAATATTGTGAATCCCTATCAGGGTGTTGGAATACTGAATATATTCCATGTATCAGTTACATCTATCCTTCCTTTTTTCCTTTATTATTATTCATTCATTGAGTATCTACGACTTAGTGGGTTCTCTGCTGAGCAAGTGATTTAAAGATGAACAAAAGAACGTATTACAGGAAGGTTAAAATTATGAAAGAGGACTCACTGTATCCAAGGTAGAAAGATCATGCTATCTATGTGTGATGTGGGGAAGCGGAGGGAATATGATTCCAGGCAAGAGGCCCAGAATGGGCTGGAGCCACATTCAGGAAACATAGGCAGTTTGGCGTGGCTGGAATGTAGAGTGCAACTTCGGACACATTCTGAGTACCACTGCATGCTCTCTGTCTTCCAGAAAAAGCTGACCATAAAAATGCACGTCTTGCACATACACTTTACAAATAGACAATGTAGTGGAGTGAATGCAGTCTGCATCTGTGATAAATGTATTTCCAAATTACGTAACTAATGAGGTGAACACCTCGATAAATTCATGTTTCTCTTCCCCATTACAAGCAATGTATCTGAGGTTTAACTTGTCAGTTGCATAAACACATTTGGTAACATTTACAAAATATGTTTGAAATTGTATAAGATTCCCACCTAAAATTAATTAATTACTATTAAATGTAATCCATTTGTCTGAGAGTGGATCTCCTTGCTAGAAGCATTCGGAAAGAAAGCAGTTTCCAATGAGATCTGAGTGTCTTGTCTCATGTAAACAAGCAGAAGAGCCAGGGCTGGGTGGTGTGAGCAAGGAACTGGTTACAATTGATGTTGGTCCTCACACAGGGTATATGCCAGGTTCTCTCGAGAGATCTGAATGTCTACTGTATTTTGTTTTCCGTTAGAATTGTTGGCTGATCTGAGTAGGAGTTGGACTTTCCACATCATCACTTGTCTCACTGATTTATTGGACTTTATTTGCAATGAAATCTCCAAACTGGTCATTAAAAAAACAAATATTATGAATCCCTATCACAGTGTTTTACTGAATATATGCCATGCATTGGTTACTTCTGTCCTTCCTTTTTTTCCCTTTATTATTATTCATTCATGGACTATCTAATATAGTAGATTCTCTGCTGAAAACAGTTTCCAGTGAGATCTGAGTATTTGTCTCATGTAAAGGAGCAGAAGAGCCAGAACTTGGTAGTATGAGTAAGAAACTGGTTACGATTGATGTTTCAGGGTATATGCCAGGTTCTCTTGAGGGAACTTCTTTCAGTGAAGGGTGTGAGCCTTCACTGAGAGAAGCCTCAAAATAGCATGCTATACTACATAGTAGAAATAATAGCAACTTGAAATTCTGGAAAGATTAAAGCATGTAATCCCAAATACACACTTTTTAAAAACTCTTTTTGATAAATAAAGAAAACTAAAGGACTATCCTGGGGGATGTATTTTTAACTAAGTGTTTTTCAGATTTATTTTTCTGAATGTTATTACATAAAAAAAAAAAGTTTTGCCCGGGCTGATGTGGCTCCATGAATTGAGCACTGGCCTGTGAATCAAAGGGTGGCTGGCTGGTTGGATTCCCAGTCAGGGCACATGCCTGGGTTGCAGGCCAGGTCCCCAGTAGGGGGCACATGAGAGGCAACCACACACTGATGTTTCTCTCCCTCTCTTTCTCCTTCCCTTCCCCTCTCTCTAAAAATAAATAGATAAAATCTTTAAAAAAAACAGTCTTGTCAGTACTTTAAAGCCAATGGATTATGTCTTTGCAACCTTTGTATGTTTGTAACCTAGAGAAGAACCTGACACACAGAGGAATTCAGAGTTCTGGGCTAGTTAAGCAAAAACCAAGCTTTTCCCCCGGAGCATCAGCCTGCAGTCTAAATTTCCAAGAGTGTATTAAAAACTCTAGAGCTTATGCCTCATTCTTTATATCTTTGGGAAGACCACCAGGTGCCAATGTTTGAACTATAGTGGGTTTAAAGTCAGTTCAAGGTAGGGTTAGAGGTCTCACTGTGGGAAAAGCCAAATGGATCATAAACTCTCTCTTTCATTGCAATGCAGCTAAGTACAGTGATTACAACTTTGCTGTTGAGTGCCAATGGGTTCAGAGATTTATATATGTCATATTCATGTGTTTGGTATGAAATTTACAATAGCAGTAATAAGATCCCAGGGACAAGCCTGAAGACAATACAGGGTGTTTGCCTACACCTAATAGAAACCATTTGCCAATAGAATATCTATGGTAATAAGATCTATATCACAAGGGCTTCCAGTTAACATGTCAGGGCAGCTGAATGTGGTACTCAAATCCTCCCACAACCACATCAAAATCACAGAACAGTCATCATTCAGGGCCACCTGAAATCTAGATGAACAGAGACCTACAACTAAGGATATAAAGAAGAAGCCACATTGAGACTGGTAGGGAGGTCAGAGACATGGAATGGGCTAGTCCCACAACCATGTGTGGTGGATAAAAATAGGAAGGATAGCTCAGTTGTAGAGGTTCCCCCGAAGAGTGAGGGTTCCCAGCCTCACACACCAGGTCTCCCAGCCCATGATTGTAGAGCCTGAGAGAGAAGCCCCCCGAACTCTGGCTGTAAAAACCAGTGAGAATTATGGGGCGTGAGATGGAGGGCTTCTGAAGTTCCACATGTACCTCTCAAAGGTCCCATAGAGAGACACAGTTGGGCTCACTCACTGTTAATTCCAGCACTGGGGTAGCATCTCCAAAGGCAATGGGGACATACAGGGAAGAACTGAATCATCTGGAATCAGGTTGGGAGGTGGAGGAGCAGCTTTCTTCCAGACAGAAGTGCTGGCCAAGGCCATAGTTCCTTTTCCTAGCCCTCCTCCCCCAGCACTGCCTTGTTTGAGTCCATCAATCTGGCTAACACTATTCACCCTGCCCTGGTGATTCCCTGAGACCCCACCCCACATAACTTGCAGGCACACCAAAGCAGTTTCCACCAATTTTTCCATATAAATGGCCTCTGGGTTATGCTTCAGATTTCCTAAAATCTCTCACACAAGCAGCATCTGGTCTCAGTGTGCTCTGTACCTCTTGCTAAGTGGCCTCTTCTGAGCCCTTCCAAGCCTAGCACAAGTAGCAGCCATCTGAAGATTGCTTTGTAGTTCATTCCAGGTAGCCCCAGGCAGAGCACAGTTGGTGGCTGGCCTTGGACTCTACCTTCTGGGAGGCCCAAGAGCCAGCACGATTGGATAAACAGCTTTAGACCATATGGAGGCACCACCCCATTACTGCCACATGTTACACACTCAAGGGTGAACTCAGCAGGAGCCACATCCCTGCTGAAGTAACTCCTGCTACATGATGTGGCCCCTGCACAGCCGATCTCCCACAGTGGTGGTAGCCAGTCTTTGTAGCTGATTGCCTGGGAGCAAATCCTCTCCACTGATGTGCCAGCAGCAATCAAACCTCAACTACAACACAAGGGTGTACACAGCCCACAAGGAAGGGGGCGGGGCATTGGGTGCACCAGGAAAGCCCAGCTCTGTTGATTAGTGAGGCTGTGCCGCTGGACCCTATAGGACACCCACTACATACAGCCACTCTTCCAAACCTGAGACATAAGAGCTCTACCTAACACATAGAAACAAAGACCAGGAGGTACTCAAAATGAAAAGATGAAAGGAAAAAAAAATCTCAAATCAAAGAACAGAAAAAAACTCCAGAAAATGAACTAAACAAAATGGAGGCATGCAACTTACTAGATGCAGTGTTCAAAACACTAGTTATATGGATAGTCAGTTAACTTAGGGGAAGAGTAGATGAACTTAGTGAGAACTTCAACGAAGAGATAGGAAACATAAAAACAGAACGAAAGTCATACAAAGAACCAGTCAGAAATAAATATATTAAAGGGAATCAACAGTGGAGTAGATGAGGTAGGGAATCAAATCAGAGATTTGGACGATGAAGAAGCAAAAAACACCAAATCAAAATAGTAAAAAGAAAGAAGGACCCCTCAAAATAAGGATTGTATAAGGGGCCCCTGGGAAAACTTCAAGTGTACAAACTTCACATAGTGGTGCCAGAAGGAGAAGAGAGAGAAAGAAAGGAACTGAAAACCTATGTAAAAATAAGGATAAAAACTTCCCTAACCTGGTGGAGAAAATAGACATACAAGTCCAGGGTGCAGAGAATCCCAAACAAGATGAGTTCCAAAGAGGCCCAAACCAACACACATCATAATGAAAATGCCAAAGGTTAAAGATAAAGAGAGAATACTTTTATTATATTTTATTGATTATGTTATTATAGTTGTCCCATTCCTCCCCCCCCCACACACACTTTACTCCCCTCTGTCCCACAACCCCTCCCACCCGCTTTCCCACCTTAGTTCATGACCTTGGGCAGTACATGTAAAACTTTGGCTTCTCCATTTCCTATACTATTCTTAACCTCCCCCTGTCTATTTTGTACCTACCATTTATGCTTCTTACTCTCTGTAACTTTTCCCCCATTTTTCCCTTCCCTCTCCCCACTGATAACTGTCTCTATGATCTCCATTTCTGTGATTCTGTTCCTGTTTAATTGTTTGCTTAGTTTGTTTTTGTTTTAGGTTCAGTTGTTGATAGTTGTGAGTTTGTTGTCATTTTACTGGTCATAGTTTTGATCATCTTCTTTTTCTTAGATAAATCCTTTGAACATTTTATATAATAAGGGCTTGGTGATGATGAACTCCTTTAACTTGACCTTCTCTGGGAAGCACTTTATCTGCCCTTCCATTCTAAATGACAGCTTTGCTGGATAGAGTAATCTTGGATGTAGGTCCTTGCCTTTCATGACTTGGAATACTTCTTTCCAGCCCCTTCTTGCCTTCAAAGTTTCTTTTGAGCAATCAGGTGATAGTCTTTTGGGAACTCCTTTGTAGGTCACCAAGTCATTTACTGGGTTACTGGGAAGCCAAAGAGCTTACCAGATAGAGAAAAGCTAAAGGGATCTGTCACCACCAAACCAGTATTACAGGAAATGTTAAAGGGCTTACTTTAAGAAGAATAAAAGAAAAAGACAAAAATATGAATAATAAAATGGCAATAAATGCATATATGTCAAGATATTTTAAATGCTCCAATCAAAAAATATATGGAGGCTGAATAGATAACAAATAAGACCTCAAATACGCTGTCTGTAAGAGAGTCATTTCAGATTAAAAGACACGCACAGACTTAAAGTGGTAGAAAAAGACATTTTATGAAAATGAATACAAATAAACAAACAAAAATTTGACGTAGCAATACTTATACCAAACAAATTAGAATTTAAAACAAAGGCTATATAATAAAAGGCAAAGAAGGACCTAACAATTCCACTTCTGGGTATTTATCTGAAGAAACCCAAAACACTAAATTGAAAAGTCATGTACACTGAAGAGAAGCAACCTAAGTGTTCATCAGTAAATGAATGGATAAAGAAATTATATATATATATATATATATATATATATATATATATATTAGATAAAGAAATTATATATATATGTGTGTATATATATATGTATACACACACATATAAATAATGATGGGACCTTCCAAAAAATGGATTTATCTTCTGGAGGGTGGGCCCCCTTGTAGTACCACTTCCCCTGCTAGGTGAGTGTTCTAGGAACCTGTCTCTGTCAGTGTGCCAGTTGGCATTGCTGTGAGAGGCAGCATTTGGCTTCAGTGAAATTTTTTGAAGACTCAACACGTTTGCCCATTTGATTTACCAGTGCACCTGCCCAGACTGTGCTGAGTGTTCAACAGTTTTTGATCACAAGTGACATGACCATCCCCACCCTCCTTATTCACCCAATCTTGCCCCAAGCAACTTATTTTTTGTTTCCTTGGATGAAAAAATTCCTCAAACAGAAATGTTTCCCCAATGTGGAAGAGGTGAAACAAAAAGTGGCTAAAGCACTGGAAGCCATGAAAATTGATGAGTTCAAAAAAATGTTTTGAGCAGTGGAAAAAATGTCTTTATAAGTGTATTGCATCAAACGGAGAATACTTTGAAGGTGATTGAAGTTTAAACTTGTAAAAATACACAAATGCCTATAAATAAATTCTGTTTTTGAGGGGTTCCTCCTCAAATATATACACGTATATACTTATACATATACATACATGCACATGTATACATGTGTATTTATATATACATACATATACACATGTGCATTTATATACATACACATATATATGATGGAATATGACTCAGCCATAGAAGAAAGAATAAAATCTTGCCATCTGCTACAAATATGGACCTAGAGGGAAACAAATGCCATATGGTTTTACTTATATGTAGAATCTAAAAAACAAACAAGCGGAAAAAATACAGATCCATAGACACAGAGAATGGACTGAGGGCTGCCAGAGACGACGCTGTTCTAGGGGATGAGTGAAAAAATGCAGGGATTAAGAGGTGCAGATTGGTAGCTACAGAACAATCCTGGGGGTGGAAAGTACAGCACAGGGAATGTTGTGAATACTAGATGTCAGATAGGCACTTGGTTTATAGAAGTGATCACTTAGTTAGTTATACAGTGTCCAATCACTGGGTTGTGCACCTGAAACTAATAGAATATTGCACATCACCCGTCATTAAAAAAAATACTTAAAGTTAAAAACATATAAAGTAAAGATTTAGAAAAAACACCTAGCCATGGCCAGTGTGTTGTCCTGTAAATCTGAAGTAGTGGGTTCAATTCCCAGTCGGGGCACATGTCTAACTTGGGGGTTTGGTCCCTGGCAGGGGCATGTAAAAAAGGCAACCAATTGATGCTTTTCTCTCTCATGAATGTTTCTATACCTCCCCTTCTCTCCAAAATAAATAAGCATGTCCTCAGGGGAAGATTAAAAATTTTTAAAGGGTATATATCATATGTTTTTGTATGAAAGTTTAAAATCAAATAAATTGTTTGAAATTATTTTGGAAATTTTATGAGTAAGAATGCAGTAATTTTTGTTTCATATTTTTGAGAGGCCAAATTTCTTCTTTCTTTTTTTGAATAAGTGATGCACTCTTTGACTTTAATGTGATGACATTCTTGCTTCTATCATTGATACAACAGTTTTGCAGTTTAAACTACAATATTGTTTGGTTGTTTGGCTTATTCTTTTTTAAAATTTTTATTATATTTTTTCCATTACCACTTATTCTTCTTATACCCATCTTCCTCTCTCAGTCACCACACTTGATAGCCTGCGAACTTCCTATGAATTTTGTATTTCTTCTTACAGAGATGATGCACTAATTTAAATTGTGACAGACTTGGTTAAATTGAAAACAATGGTATATTTAAAAAATTTAGCATGAGATTCTATACTTCCATTCTTGTATTGTTAGCATAGAGCAGCTTATAAAATGAAAATATTAAAACCACAAAGGATTAAAATGTGAAACAGGAGGTAGCTGTAAGAGATCATTTATAACTTTCTTGTTTTCCCCAGATTTTTGTTCATTCTGTTTGTTTGTTTTACATGCTATTGATGTATAGCATAAGACATAAGTGTACAAATTACAAATGTACTCATCAATCTTTATAAAATGAACTTAGCTATTTAATCAGTACCCCAAACCAGAAATGTAACATTTCTAAAACCCCAGAAGCCCCTTATTGTGTCTTTTCCTACTCCATTCTCTGCAAGGGTAAAATCTACCAGGTTTAGGTTATAGTAGGAAGAGAAGGGTGAAAAGGAAGGCCTTCGGTCTATAATTTGGTTAGTGAAGGGGGGAAGCTGAAGTAGGTGACCTCTCCTAAAGGACTGCTTGCTCAATGAAGTGACAAATTTGACCACCGCCACAAAGTGCAATCCACCAAGGAAACATATGTGTCCTGGTTTTGAACTAGGAATGAGATTTCTTTGACCACTGGAAATCATAAGTACCTCTTATGAGGGTTCAGAGTTCATATCCATGTTCCATAATTTTGCAGATAAGCTATAGCCAAGCATGTTTTCTGGAGTTATCAGGTGGTTTGTATCCTGTAGCAGAACTGTGATTTCCAAACATGGCCTCACCAATACACAAGGGTGAGTAAAAGCAGGTTGACAGTTGTTCATATGGAAAGTAATACAGTAATTAATAAGTAATAATACAAGACTAAATTCTATTTCATGTACTCACAACTATAAACTTTGGCCAATTCCTGTCTATTTTGTGTCACATCCTCTTCTAACAAAGCTTCCTCCTCTTAAATCTGGGTGTATGTCTTAAACTTCATGTCATAGGGCATGACAGAAATGACTATGTGACTTTTGAGGGGAAGTCATAAAAGGTAGGACCTAGTTCTCTCTTGCTTAAAACAAGGGCCTTTGGAGCTCTTTGCTGCAATACAAGAAGTATGAATGCTCGACCTTTAGCTGGGAAAAAACCACACATACCTACATACACAAAGAGCTCATCGAGGAGCCCCAGCTGTTCTAACCCCTAGCTGTTCAAGTCTTCTCATGCAGGCATTATGGTGGAAGGAGCTTGTCCTCCTTTGTCTATGAGGAGGGTGTCTTTACCTTTATCATTTATTTGTCCTCATTTATCTATGACTATTCTATCATACAACTTACCCTTACTAAAAAAAGAGATCTATTTAATGCAAACATAAACTTTTACCCACCTAATAATTAAATCATATTTTATCAAGGTACTTTATATAAATATCACAATAATAATTTAATGTAAAATAGCCACACTTCAATATTGAATATGAATATTACTTAATAGCTCTCCCCTTCGTTTGCTCAGGCAATTTCCTATTTAGTTTTAGCAGGCATTTTTTTTGTTCTGCCTTGTCTTAATGATTCCAAAAGTTAAAAGGGGTTATGACATATTCAATAAATTTGTTCAGACCCTGAAACATTCAAATAATGGAAAATATGCCTTTGTAAAGTACAGGCATGTTAGTCTTTGATTCTTTTTATGGTTTAGTCTACTTTATGACTTTTTCTCAATAAAAACCATAAAATTAAAATGACCATGCAAAGGTTTATGAAGCGCCTCTGACTCTACATGGTGAAACTAACGGTGGCAAAATTGTTTCCTGAATCTGCTAAAATACCCGGAGGAGACCACTTTACAGTGCAAAGGCCCACAAGCGGTCTGGGAAACCCACTGTTGGGGAACCCTCATCTGGCAGCTGCACACAGGAAAAAAGTGTCAGTGTCCACAAGGTGTATTTTAAACATTGCACAATGTATCTCAAACCCCTTAGCTATTGTACCTTAGAAGGAAACACATAAGAAAGACCTTTACAAACATTAAAGCATAGTTATTACTGAAATTATGAACACGATTGGTTTCTAGAACATTACTCATGTTCCGTATCTTAGTGCAGTTCTTTTGTAATAGAGAAAAAAAGCGAATGATAAAAATATCGAATTATTGGATTACATTTCTCCCACCATTCCTAAAAATAAAAATCACACCATCTGAAGAGTATGAGTTAAGTGGATTGGAGTGTATATTCAAATTATATTAACAAAGTGTTTCTCTAAGCATCCAATAGGTTGAGCTCTTTGCCATACATATTTTTATATATGGGGGTTAAAATTGTGTATAGCGCTCAATGTATAAAAGTAAGCAACACTTGTGACCATAGAAGTCTTACAGTTAGTTGCTTCCTATCTCTTTGGAGGGAGGTGGAGACCAGGGGATTAGAAGAGGAGGCAATACAATACAAGAACAGACTGGTGCAGCCACTGCACTGAGTAATTTCTGCAACCTGGCTTTCAAATCTTTTATTATATTACTGTTCTCTCGGTCATATTATTTATTATAGAGATCATTATCATATAAACTGTTTAGCAGTGGCTTAAACAAATCATTTTTTTTCTTCTTTTTATCAATTACAAAAAGAGGGGGTGATAGTTAAGGCTACAATAGTTCAATAATCTTGCAGTCTTTTGTATGAGCAAGTCTCATGGCCTCGCCCTAAGTTCCTACGATAAAATAACCTTAAATGGCAGAGAGACAATGTAAGTGTGGTTTAAGCTCTAATGCTCCTTATTATAAGGAAGCAAATGCTTTCTCATGAACAACCCTTGTAGATGTTTATATACGCCTCATTGTCCAGAACTACGTCATGTGCCCCTTCTAAGGACAATGAGGCTGAGACAGCAAGATGTAACTAATCTTATCAATACAAAGTAATTAAAAATTCCTTTTAAAAGGTGCACCACTTCAAAAAAAAAGATTCTAATAGAAGTTTGCCATGTACATATTTTAAAATAGGCTTTCAAAAACTGCACCTGGACATTCTGGAAAATGTTATGAAAGCAGATATTACAGCTTGAATAGCACTATACTACAAAACTAGAAATATTCATTAAAAAATTGTAAATTTAAAAATGTTTCTTTGAGACCATAAAAGGACTAGTACACCCATAATGCTTAGGACAAAGGGCTTCATGTGCCACCAAGCATTACGAATTTTATAATTTTTATAACTTTTGTCATTGATCTTTGCTACTGACATTAAATTTGTTTTTCTTGCTAAGGCAACAGAATAGACTTTAGGTAGGTGATAATAATACATTTTGTTCTGTGAAAAAATACTATGTAGTGGAAAAGAGAAAATTTAATTGTGAACTACTTATATAATACTGAAAAATATAAAGAAATTGTATTAATATTAACATATTATACTATAAAACTATTTGATAAACAAGATAATTATTTATTGTTATATTTCAGATAGGTAGTAGTTTTCAGCTCTGGTTTCATAATAATATAAAATTATTTAAGGCAAATGTATTTTTTTGAATCTGCAAAAAGCAAATTTTGGATCTTTTATTAAAAAAGAGGGCTTAAATGTGTTTTAGTAAATTTTTTAGATGTATATTTTGAATGTCTACAACATTGTATAATGAATGTACAATTTTATTATTAATTTTATCCACCAGACATATCCATGAAATAGTAATGAAAAAAGAAGCAGTTTCTTGGCTAGATATGCATTAATTTTAAAAAGGAGCTCATAATTGCTAAAATACTTGGATCAAACCATTACCTCTCTTCTGCTGAGCCATTCCCAGTGTCAAGGGAAAAGACAAACATGACCAGATTTAATCCATTTAGTTTATAAGTCCTATCTTTGCTTCCCCTTGAAATAAAGTTGTGCGCTTTTACTATTGAGTGTAATTTTGCATCCATCATTGAGCCTTTCAGTGGTCTCCAAATTCTTCCAAGAATCAGGACTTTGCAGTATTAAAGATGATTATATAATGTTGGTAATAAACATTAAAAATAAAATAAAACTAAAGAGGTGAAATTTATTTTAACAATATATTTTATTTAACCCAATATTCCAAAGTATTGTCATTTCGCTGTGTACTTAGTGTAAACCTATCAATGAGATTTTTTTTTGTATTAAAGTTTAAAATCTATCTTTTAGAGTACATCTCAATTCAGATTAGCTGTAGTTAAAGTGCTAAAAAGTGACAGTAGCTAGTAGCTACTCTACGGGACGGTCCAACGTCAGAGGATCTGGGACACGCCGTTCTGTTTCAGGTTGACTAAAGCAGCAGTGTTATCTTCACTGTCAAGGTAGGTCCACGGTTAAAATGGTTTCATATAATTTGAGATGCATAACGAAGATGCGTGCCTAAATAAAAGACATAACTATTTGTACTTGGAGATAAATCAAGCATGCATGTTAAGCCAAAATATAGACCACATGTAAGAAAATATTTAGATAATCATCACAAGTCTGCTTTTAATTTTGAAATATTTGAAACATAACCATCAAACATAAGAGAGCAGAAAAAATTTTATGCAATCCAACAGAACTTTATAGAAGCAATAAAAATAGGTATATAGTACATATTAATAACATGAATATGATATTTATGAAATATTTTTAAATACTTGTAACAAGATGCTCCCTTTTCAAAGTGTACATAAGCCATGTAAGTTAGATAGGAATTTAATAATAATTTTAAAGGAGTAATAATTATAGGTAGGCAATCGTGGAAGATAACAGTCATGCATGACAAGGCTATGCCCTTCTTCCATAGGCCCTAAAGTGAGAGATCAGTGCCCTATTTTTTTCAGAATTCTTTGCCAGTACACATTGCAAAGCTGCAGGTATTGTCTGCTGTTATAGTGAGTCCCAGGGAGAAGTTTTGTCCCCAAAATTCATTATGTTGCAAAGCTGCATAACCGCATTGCAGAGTGATGAAGCACTGAAGCCTTGGTGCATGAGACTGACCAACTGCCCTGAAAAAATCATCATCAAAACAAAGGTATTGATGTAAAAGTAAGATATTCATGAGAAGTGTTGCTATGGATACCACACTCTGAGCTGTTGCTATGGTTGGTGCTTTAGAATTGGCCAAATTAGCCATCATCATAAGAGTAAATATTATGATGAAGGCCTCCACCACTGGTTTCAATTCTAGAAAGAAGTATGTTATACAAGGAAATATAATGCTTACTAACGTTCTCCTGGCTTATAAATCAGATAACAGTTTTCCAAAGAAATAAAAAGACACTCTGTAGTATCCACTGATACATTCATTTATAAAGAGCTCCTTCTCTGCCACAAGTAGCTCCAGGCATGCTATGCAACTAAAACATTGGATTTTTTTGTCAGGAAGAAGAGCACCCAGCTCTACTTTGGATTCCCAGGAGGTGGCTTTTTAGATGATAGAAAATAGCCTCTAAAATCAGTCCCAGGATGTTACTTTCATAACATCCATGGCAGATGTTATGAAAACTTAACACAGTTCTATCGGTAAATGTCTTCAGGTTGTTAGAGGTTATCCTGGAGGGGCCACTGGATCTCTTTGTAACATTGGGATAAAAACTTGCTCATTATCGAACATCTGGTGAGCTTCTGCCTTTCTCGTCTGGCCTGGATAAATTTGGTCACCACTGGTTGCCCACATTATTTCATGATGTATATTTATGTAAAATAAGTCACAAAACATTATATCTGGTATGATTTCATTGTGGTAAAATAAAATATAATTATTTGAACATATATGTATAATAAAAAGTTGAAAAGCTATATGTAAAATTAAAATGTAATATATGGATGTCTGAGTTTCTAAAAATTTTGTATCTTTTTTCATATGGTTGGCTGTATTGTCTAACTCTAAATGGTACTTTTTTGTTTATAACAAATAGTACATGTGTGACAGCAATATACATGTAATCAGAAAAGCTTTCTACTATAAACATTTGGATATGTAGGACAAATTTTATCATTGTTATACATGCAGAACTGACATTATGTAAGGAAAACACAATTCCTGATTTCTAAACTGAAGAAGGAGTTTGAAACAAGCTCAGCAAACCTCTGACAGTGAGGTTGGTGTTTTTGCTTCCCTAAGTTGATGGGCATGTGAGGATGGATGGGAGCCTTTTCATAACCTAGAAGATTGGGTTTTAGCTGACAAAGAAATATAAAATTATATCCTAAACAAATTGCATTTGTATGTCAAGATAAACTCTAAACCCAGGATTCACAACAGTTTCAGGATAAAGTATTTCAAATTTTTAGCTCATAAATTTACAAAGCCTATTAAGATTACTATTGGTGAATAACAAATCCTTACACAACTGCCAGCTTAAAACAACCTTATATTCTTGGGTGTTATGGTTTAGACTTCAGAAAGAGAATAGTGCAGGTGTTTTATTTGCTGTATGAGGTCTTAGGCATATGTTTGTGAAGAATTGACAAATAAGCCCCTTGCCAGGTGGCTCAGTTGGTTGGAGCTTATTCCATATATCAAAGGGTTGTGGGTTTGATCCTTAGTCAGGGTACCTATCTAGTTCGTGGGTTCAGTCCCCAGTTTGGGTGTGTACGGGAGGTAACTGATTAATGTTTCTCTCTCCCTTTCTTCCTTCCTCTCTTTCTAAAAATCAATAAATATAACTTTGGGTGATGATTTTAAAAAGAAAAAAATTGACAAATAAGGATGACTCCAGGGCTGGGGGCTGAAGTCAATCAGCAAAGTCTTCACGTCTTTGAGTTGACTTTGGGTGTTGTGTAGGAACTCAGAGGGAGTTTACAAGAACACTGAAATGTGGCTTCTCCATGTGATTTGGGCTTCTTCACTGAATGGGAACCCCAAGGTTCCAAAGTGAAGTGCCCCAGTAAACAAGTCAGAATCAACATGGCTTTTATGACGTAGCTTCAGAAGTCCTGCACCACTACTTCCACTATATGCTATTATATTTGTTAAATGTGAGTTATTTATATCAGCCAAGAGTCAAGGGAAGAGGACAGAGGAACCACCTCAATGAGAAGAGTGTTAAAGGGTTGGTGGACATATTTTAAAACCATCACAGTCTGCATTTTAGCTAAAAAGTACATCCTATATTCCTTGCACTTGCAAAGCATTCCTTCTAAGATCCCTCATAAGTTTTCTTTCACTTCAGCATTACGCTCAGGATCATGGCCCAGGATCGCAAGTTCTAAATCACACCCAGGTCAGATGAACTTAGTCAGGTATAGTCACTATTGATATGAAGACCTGTGAAACAAAAAGCCAGTTTTCTGCCCCTGCTGCCCAAACCCTTCTCTCAAACATATGCGACATCTACGATGAGACGGGTGTTGGACACCTGCTATTGACACGGTCCCTTAAAAGGTTACAAATTATGAACTCAAAATCAAAAATGAGAAGGCCTATTAGGAAATAATCTAAAATGATTGAATATAATGGAATCTAAAGTAGGCTTAGAATGTCAAGAATTTATGTTATGATAAATAGTAAAATTAATACTTAAAAGATTAAGACATATTATAAATTAAAATCTTAAAAATGAGGCAGTAGGTGCAGGTTTAAAACATAGAATTTTAGGAATAAAATATTAAAATTTAAAATGCATTGCATGGGTAAAATAGCAGTTTAAGATAAAATTGAAGGCAATTAGTTAACTCGAAGAAATGACTAAAGAGACTGAAGGAGATTAGTGTAAAAAAATATGTGAGTTTTAAAAGTCTTGTGGGACAAAATTACGTGGTATGATGTATTCTAATGGAGCCCCCTTGAGAAAAGAAAAGGGGCGATGTGTAATGTGAAAATGATTGAAAATATTCTGGAGTTGTCTTAAATCTTTGGATTCTAAAAGTATAATCAGTTCCCAGTGAGGATGAATAGCAATATATCTATATCAAGAAATATTCTAAAGGAAATTTCAGAGTCTGAGAGATCTTATAAGCAGCCTGGAAAAAGCAGAATAACTACAAAAAAACTATAAATTTGACATCAGCACAACATTGACACATAATAATAAATATTCAGAGTTTTTAGAGAAAATAATTTTTAGTATAGATTTGCAACTCAGGTACACTACCCTTAGGAATGGGCATGAAATAAACATTTTCTAGAGAAACAATGAATGAGAGTCCTCCATTCATAGATATTCATAAAAAATCTTACTGAGGATGCCCCGGCCAGTACGGCTCAGCTGGTTGGAGTGTTGTCCCATAACTGAAAAGTTGTGGGTTTTGATTCCCACTCAAGACACATGCCTAAGCTGTGGGTAAGATCCCCGGTCCCAGTGGGAACAGTCCCTGGTCAGGGTGCATACGGGGGTGGAGGAGTTGGAGGTGGCCAATCAATGTTTGTCTCCCACATCTGTATTTCTTTCTCTCCCTTCCTCTCTCTCTAAAAGGTAATAAAAAACACTGTGCTGGGGTGAGGATAATAAAGAACTAAAAACAAAATCTTACTAATGACATCATTTAGGAGAAAGAAATCTCCCCATACTTGGATGGAGTAGAATACCAGATGCAATCATGATCAAATAATCTGTCAAACATATGTGTAAATCCAATTAAGGCTTACTAAATTTTGGATATATAAAATAATGTACACAAAAATTGTATAAGACAGGAAGCAATGGAGTAGTTGAAGGTGATGGGTAATAAGCATATTGTATATACCCTTGTAGGAGAATAATCATAACAACTAACTTTAAACTGTGTTAAACAACTTGTGCTTATTAAAATGGATAAAATATCATGAAAATAAGAGAAAAAAGAAAACAGAGAAAGAAACCTTATTTTAGAAACGCAGAAGACAAAACAGTTAGAAAGTTGAATAGAATATAGCAAAAATCATTGCAAATGTATGACATTTTCTCGGGATTGTAAGTGCTACACCTCGGGTTCAAGAAACAAAGGGTAAATCAAACACTAGAGGAGAAGGTGTGAACAGACGTAGCAGCTGTGTTAGCAGACATGCCTTTATAGTGGAAACCAAAGTTTGGGCCGATAATGGTCCAAAAGGCAAAGTGTAAGCTCTAAACAGGCAAAAAGTGCTTAGTGATGCTTCAGCTGTGCTTGGTGACATTAGTTGACAGTGGTAGTCAACGATCTTGAGTGTTAATGGTCGTGGAGGTACAGGGTGAAGGTAGCATTTAGGAATTTGAGAAATGGATTCTGGCATAAAGACAGGATCTCTGTTCTCTGTATAAATGTAGACCAAATAAGGAAATACCTACCTTCAATGGGAAAATAAAAGAGATTATTGTCCTTTTCAGTTTTGGTTGTGGATAAGGTAGAAAAAAATATTCCCCCTGACATTTTGTGACCACATGTTTCAGTTCACATGGGTTTCGTGTTAATATTTATACTATTTTACTTTGATATTTAGGAAGTCAGACAACACACAATTTCTGAGGAAAAATATGACCAAATATGAACTTTTAATCTAAATTAATGAAGTACAAGTAGAAGCAAGCTACCATAATGTCAGCAGCAGAGAGAAACAAATAACATGGTTAATCTGAAGAGAACGGCGGGGTGGGTGGTTTGGATAAGGACATCTGTAATAGTGTCAACAATAAGATTTTTTTAATCTCCCAAAAATACTACAGAACAGAATTATTGGATGGAGGTTATGTGGTATAGACTGGCTACTTGCTCTTCCCACTTAGTTCATCTTCCTCTTGGATTTATCAATAGAGTGATCACATGTCCAAGTTTCCCTTGTGGTTAACTATGGCCATATGACAAAGTTCTGGCCTACGGAATGTGTTTAAAAATGATGTATGTCAAATCTAGGCCTGGTTGATATAAACTTCCAACATGCAATCCTCCACTCTTTCTTTCTTTATTTTTATTTTTTTCATATTCTTGCAAAATAAAGAGGACAGAATGCATTTGGAGGAAGGGGACTCTGGATGCTGAAGGAGATTGTAAACTCAAATAGACAAGACCACTCAGCCTCAAACACCTGATTGATGTTATTTATTTACATTTGCAAGGAATATGTGGCACAGAGATTGGTTGTGTGTTTGCAGCAACAGTTAGCAGTAAACAAATTAATAAACTATAGAAATATGCATGAGTGATTAAATAAAGAAATTAAAAATAAGAAAAAATTATTTCAGTAAAGAACACACAGATTTGGAAAAGAATCAAAGTGTATACCTATAAATTAAATTTTTAGATATTATAATTAAATACAGAATTTAATTGTTTTTAATTCAGATTTGAAGGCACTAGTAAACTGGCAGAATTATCCAGAATACCAATTATGCACAATGCGGCACAAAGAGATAAAGTTGTGGAAAGGTGACAGATTAAGAGACATGGAGAACATAGGCAGGAACATTTCAGATATTCCATGCAGCAACATCCTCACAGACATGTCCCCTAGAGCCAGAGACATAGAGGAAATAATGAACAAACACGATCTCATCAAAATAAAAAGGTTCTGCATGGCTAAAGAAAACAACATTAAAATCAAAACAGAACCAACCATATGGGAAAATATATTTGCCAATGATACCTTGCACAAGGGTCTGATCTCCAAAATATATAAAGAACTCACATGACTCCACTCCAGGGAGACAAACAACCCAATTAAAAAATGGGCAAAGGACTTGAACAGACACTTCTCCAAGGAGGACATAGAGAGGGCCCAGAGACATATGAAAAGATAGATGGTCAACATCACTAGCCATCAGAGAGATGCAAATTAAAACCACAATGAGATACTACCTCACACTGATGAGAATGGCCATCATAAACAAACCAACAAACAACAAGTGTTGGAGAGGTCGTGGAGAAAGGGAACCCTAATGCCATGTTGGTGAGATTGCAGACTGGTGCAGCCACTGTGGAAAACAGTATGGAATTTCCTCAGAAAACTAAAAATGGAATTGCTTTTTGACCCAGCAATTCTGCTTCTGGGATTATACCCTAAGGACCCTGAAACACCAATTCAGAAGAGCCTATGAACCCCAATGTTCATAGTAGCACAATTTACAATAGCCAAGTACTGGAAGCAACCTAAGTGCCCATCAGTAAATGAGTGGATTGAAAAGGTGTGGTACATTTACACAATGGAATTCTATGCAGCAGAAAGAAAGAAGGAGCTCCTACCCTTCATGACAGCATGGATGGAACTGGAGAGCATTATGCTAAGTGAAACAAGCCAGGCAGTGAAACAGAAATACCATATGATCTCACCTATAAATGGAACTTAATCAACAAAGAACAAGCAAGCAAAATACAACTAGAGACATTGAAATAAAGAACAATCTGACAGTAATCAGAGAGGAGGAGGGAGAGGAATAATAGGGGATGATGTGGTGGCCATCAAGTATGAAGGACATACTCATACTCCACATGTATGAAGGACACATGGACAAAGCCAAAGGGGGTGGGTTTGAGGGTAGGAGGCTAGGGTGGGTGTGGAGAGGGGGCATGGTGGGTTAAAAATGGAGACAACTGTACTTGAACAACAATAAAAAATATGCTCTGAATTGTAAAATACAAAAAAAAAAACCCCAAAACAAAAAACCTGCTAAGAGGAAAACAAAAAGAGACATGGAGAAATGCCAAAATACTTCTTACAGGAATTCTTACATAAGATGAGGGAGGGAGAGAAGGAGAGGCACAGTTTTATGACATGCGAATTAGAATGTTTCAGGTCTGATGAAAATCATATTAAGGAAGCACAGTGTATCCCAAACAGGTAATAAGAAATCTATACTTACAAACCTGTGACACTGAAGATTTCAAAAGTTCAAAGATAATCTTAAAAACCATCGATCAAAAAGGAGCAACAAATCAATGTTTCTCTCTCTCAAATCAATAAAAAAGAAAACTAAGACACATTACTTAGAAATTACAATATTTGCAGATTCTCAATTATTACAACAATATCCAGCAAGTGTGGAAACCTACTATCCAAAGTACTGAAAAACATTATGTGTCAAAGAACTAACTTACCGAAACTGAGAGTGATTATTTTGTTATTTATTATTATCTTTTTAAAAGCTAAAAATTTTTACCATCAATAGGTCACCATTAAAGGAAATTCCAGGAAGGAAAAAAAAACATACTGAAGACAGAAATGAATCTAGAGAATCAGTTAAGCAAAAAAAATAATTAATTACTAATACTAAATATGAGCCACAGTAATTCATTCTTTTTTCTTTTTTTTATTGGAATATTTTACTCATAGAATTTGTAATCTGAACATCTTCACAGGGAAGGTTGTTAACACCTATGAGGCAATGAAGCTCCAAAGTTGAGTTTATTTATAATTGATATCTATTCAAATGCCCCCCCAAATTTTCATCTCCTTCTCAATAAGAAAATAAAGATAACACATCTGAATTGTTAGAGCTTGTACATGTGATAAGATTTAATAACAATTTACAATAGCCAAGTACTGGAAGCAACCTAAGTGCCCATCAGCAAACAAGTGGATCCAAAAACTACGGTATATTTACACAATGGAATTCTATGCAGCAGAGAGAAAGAAGGAGCTTATACCCTTTGCAACAGCATGGATGGAACTGGAGAGCATTATGTTAAGTGAAATAAGCCAGATGGTGAGGGACAAATACCATATGATCTCACCTTTAACTGGAACATAATAAATAGAAAAAAAAAGGAAAGAAAATATAACCAGAGACATTGAAGTTAAAAACAATCTAACAATGGGCAGGGGTGAGTGGGGAGGGGACAGTGAGGAGAGGGGATTACAGGAACTACTATAAAGGACACATGGACAAAATCAAGGGGGAGGGTAGAGGTGGGGGAGGGAGGGGGGCTCGGCTGGGGTGGGGTGGAGGGATGGGGAGAAAAGGCACACAACTGTAATTGAATAACAATAAAAAATTAAAATTAAAAAAAGAGATTTCACATAATGTGTTTTATATCATGCACAGAGTAAAAATCCATCACTAGTAAGAAGATAAAGAGCAAAAGAAATAGGAAATAAAAAGAACATGAAAGAAAAAAAGAGGAAGAAGGTTAGAGCTTCAGGAGGAATAACATTCAATGTGCCATATGTAATTGCAAAGTTATATAATAATTTTAAAAGATACTAGGAAATACTTTCATTATTTCTTATTCAGTTTTTCAATCTAAAACTAAATGGTAGTATGAACAAAATTATAAAAGCTTTTTCTCTAAAAGTAAATTTAATGATTAAACATTTTTATTTTAACAGATACATCATATATGTTATTTAAAACAAATCAAAAACTAGGTAAATATATCCTTATACACTGAGATAAAACTGTTATAAGTTGTAAGTATGGAAAAAGTTGTGAAAATATTTTATTTGGCTTATAATTGAGTACATATTACATATTAATGTGTAGTAGTGATTTCTCTCTTGATATTTCTGGATTTTGAGATTTCAATCTAAGGTATTGAATATAGAAGATATGGGTAATTGTTAAAAAGAAAAAAAAAACCTAAATACAAACAGAGCAAAATGATTAAACAAATTTACTTTCTATATGACTATCTTTACAGTCAATTTAAAGACTGTCAATGATAACCTTAACCCTATTTCTTCGGCATGTTTTTTTTCATTAAAAAGGCAAATGATAATAATTTTATCTCAAACCCATTTTCCTAAATAAAATGATGTGTATTATGTCACATTCACTTAGCACCACTGCTAAATTTTTTTACATCTGCATTTGCAGAGTGCTCAGAACTTTTTTTCTAATACGCAGAAAAGCCCAGGTATTAATTGTAACTGTTTTTCTCAATCTTTCTGAAATAAATGGAGTGAAATTGTATTCTCTGCTACAGTATTGGAAACAATTTACTCACAGTGAAAGAGGAAGAGAGAAAAAGGGAACAATACATATTCATTAACTCAAAGAATCCTTAGCAAACATGTATAATAGGGATTCATGAGAATACACTGACCGGGACACGCCCAAACTCTGTTCATATGTAAAATCAATAGCCCAAAACACTGTGTTATTTCTGCCAGTTCTTAGTGTGGGTTAGACTATTACACAGCAAAATAGTAACATCTGGAAATGTGAAGGTCGAAGGTCATTTTATGCATGAAACTGAGCCAGCATGGTTCATAATTACCTGTATCTGACCTTGGCATGAACTGGACTTTTGCTGATTTTCCTGTATAAATAAACTAAAAATCCATGCTTTTGTTTTATTATGATTTTATTTTGGTGATTTGTGTTACTTAAACAACTAGTATAAAATTAAAAAATTCCAAATGCTGCATCCCTGTGTTTAAATTCAAAAGTGTCTACTGGTACTGAAATTCATTCTAGTACCTATGTTAGGAGGTAAGATTTATTAAAGTAAAAATGTTTCCATATTCAAAGCTTACATGTTATTTTCCACTTCTTGTGTTAATAATTGAATGTACTGGACTGGCTTTTGAGAGTATGCACTATTTGAAATGACTATTAATCAGAACTGCAGAATTTTTTTCTCTCATTTCTTTCATATTTTGTAACATACATGTTATGGACCAATGGTTTGTGTGCCCCCAAAATTCATAGGTTGAAATGCTAATCTCCAAAGTGGCTATATTTGGAGTTGGGGCCTCTAAGAAAGTAGCTAAGATTAAACGAGGTCATAAAGGAGAGCCTCTTGTCTGATAGAATTAGTGTCCTTCTAAGAAGAGAAACCAGAGATCTTACTGACTCCTATGCAAGAAGAGTGAGTATGTGTGAGCACACAGGGAGATAGCAACCACCTACAACTCCAGACAAGACTCATCAAGTAGTCAGCCATACTGGCACTTCGATCTTTCAATTCCAGTTTTCAGAATTGTGAGAAAATACATTTCTGTTGTTTAAGCCACCCAGTTTGTGGTATTTTGGCACGGCAGCCTGTGCTGACTAATGCAACACTTGGGGTTTTTCCGAAGATAATATGTTCAGGAATACCCTCCCAAAGCAATATTTCATTGAAATTAGAGCACGGAGTTAGGGTGTATGTTTTTCACCAATATTGAATAATATTGAGGGAGAATGGATTATAAAGAAACCTAATTATGATGATTTGAGTGGTCGACTTTATATATGTGGACCCTAGAACTGACCACTAACCATAGAGAAGCCCTAACCGTTAGCTGGCCAATTTCTAGACATGATATGGAACTGAGTAAAATGTCATCGCATAGAAGGCAACAAAAATATCTTAAAAGTAGTATATATAGGAATATTTTTGCATATATTCAGGGCAGAAAAAATATATTCCCTTTCTCCTGTCCCCCTTCCCCCACTGGATGAAATTTGCTGGGCTCTGGCTCAATTCAGATCGCTGCATACATTTAAAAATCTTCTGATCGCACTTCTGCCGCACCGCTGATAAAAGAAATCCATCTGAAAAAATTCAGCAGACGTTGTGGGTTCATTTGGGAAAGCAGAACTCCCAGACAGCAGATGTTCCATAAGTGTGTAAATAAGATGCCATTGGCAAATTTATGTTCTGCTTCTACTCTCTGCTCCTTTCTTTTTCTAGTACTCATCACTCCTAAATCTGTTAGATCAAGCTACTGTTTAAGTGCTTGCAACTTACTGAAAGGGTAAGTCTCTGATTAGGAAATAGACTTTCAAAAATCATGTTCATCTCAATTTACTTGTTTCTTATTAGACAAAAGAAAAATAAAGCATTCGGTGATGATGACCTCTATATCAGCATGTAATTGATTTGTTACTAGATTGGTTTGATTGGACAGTGGTTGGTTGCAATGCATTGCTGAAGAAATTGTCACCCTAGATCTTGGACTAAAGACAGCCGTGCTCCTGATGAAATTAAGACATCGTTCCTAGGGTAAAAAGAGGAATACATGAGCATTATTAAATTATATTTTAAAACAATCATTGGGTTACTTAATTATATTTCCATCATAATAAATATTTTATATATTTAAAAAGTGCTTTGGTGAGTTCCTTTGTATTGAGTTTTATTGCTAAAAAAGGAATACAATCTATGATTATAGATTCTGTTTAGTAAGTACCAGTTGCTCATCAGTTAACATTCGTCAGTTTTCCGTTATTATGTGTGGATGAATGTGCCTCGCTAAATAAAATAGGAGAACTGGGGACTATGAAAAAGTGAGCCTAAACGTGGGTCATAGTTGGCTTCATTTGATGTGTTAAAGCTGATGTCTGATTTCTTTAAATAACATATTGAAGCCAAAGGGTTGAGAAAAAACACTGGTTTTGACCTTGTAGGCATTAGCAGATAAATTTTAAAAACTGCTTCTGTAAGATAAAAATTTAAAAATGAAATAGGACTGGTTTGATGAAAGAAAAATGTTATAATGCAATTATATTTATGTCAGTATATTTTTGTAAATAAATATATATTTCAGTTAACCTTGAATTTTTATGGATTATTACACAGACATTTTATTAAAAACTACATGTGTTACTTAATCAGAGTGCTAAAACTCCTGATCAAATATCTAAGGAAGAAAACAGAAATATGTATACAGTATAAATAGAACTATAATAAATAGTTCATGTTAATTTTTAAATTAAATTTGTCTTAGGAGTTTAGAATGTGTGGTGTGACAGACTGTGCATTAGTGTGTGTGTTGGTGTAACTGTGTTGTGATAGTAGATTTCCAACATCCAACTGGTAAAGAATAAGAAGCTAAGACAGGTGAGGATTTATCTGCATGTAGAAGTGCTCAGGACTGGAATCACTGAATGAAGTTTTGGATTTTCTCTAGTATCTAAATCAATTTGAAAAAGAGGCTTATCATTGAATCTTATTTTTTTCTTTTTACAACTTTTTTTCTTTTGCTCTTTTGTCTTCATTTTTAGACAGTTTTTCTGTGTTCCATCTTTGTGAATTAATCATTGAATCTTATTTTCTTTTCAATACACTTAATTTATTTAAGAACTTAGTGTATTGGAAAAACTATCATCATTACATAAACTTCTTAGAAGAAATAATTCTGTGTTCCCATTTTTTAAATTATTATTTTCAATTCCTGACCAAGCGTAGACACACAGTTCTAATTCTTGCTTGACATCTGTATCCAGTCCACCTCCAAAGTGCATACAGCCACACCTATCTTTCTTTTAAACTTTTACTCACTTCATGTATGCAGTCAGTTGCTGTATCTTATTCTTACAAATCAAATTTTCATCTTACTCTAAGTGTAAGGACAGTGCTTGTAATTTAAGATAACACAAGAAGTTTTGACTCCCATATGGAGAAGAGCTGGAGGGGAGCAACAGTATAGCAATCAAGGAATGAGATATGTTGCTGAAAATAAAGATGAAAAGAAGGGGGGCATTTAAGATAATTTTGGAATTAGACCAAACAGTACTTCTAGTGGGACTGAAATTTGGGGAGAAGGGAGATTAAAGGTTAATATCATCATCTAGATTATTGGTGTAAACTACTGGGAAAAGCAGATAACATTTATTGAGATGGAAGAGAATGAGAGAGAAATGCTTTGGGGCATTTTATATTCCTTAGTGGACAAGGAACTAGTGGACAAGCATGGACTTTGGCAGATGCGAGTTTCTTGGAATGTCTCCAAGCATTTTCTTGTGAATTACCTACCTTCCTGCTGTAAGTGGCTAAGATCATACTTTGAACTTCCCTGGTATTCCAGCAACTGCCTGACAACTTGGGAGGACGCAGCAAACTGGGAGCCAATGGTGACTTTCGTACCTTTATATAGTCATTACTCAATGATTTTATAAGCATCTAATTAGCTGTATTAAACATATTTCTGAAATCATTTCTGTTTTATTAATATAACCTTGGCTTTTTCTTCATCTCAATTCTTTAAAGCAGAAATGCACTAAAAGTACTATAAAAGGAAACATGTTGAAAGTTTTCAATGAAATGTTCTCTTGAAATAAGTGTGGGGAATGGTGACTCTTACTGATGTAAATTTTGTCAAATACTTTATTTTCTGAAGTTTGTAACTTTATAAGCAATTATATGCAATAATAAAAAAGAAATGTATGTACTTTGGAACTTATTTTGATAAGAATTATAATAGCAATTAAATTAATTAACTAATATTGGTATTTATTGCACACAGACACTGTTCTGGGCTCCGGGATACAAGTTCAAGTAAAACAGAGTACTTACACTCATTAAGCTCACAGCTAGTTGTCAAGTAATGACATAAAAATGGAATGACAGCTAATCTAAGGGAATAGAGAGTGAATGAATTTTCAGCAGGGATCTAAATGAACTGCAGCACGCATTATGTCCAGGCAATAACTGACCAAGCAAAAGTGGCAAGTGCCTCAGTCAGGAGAAGGAAAGTTGTTTGACTTGTTCAAGACAGCAAGAAGATAATGGTACTGTTTTGTCATGAAAAAGTGGAAGAGGAGTCAGAGCTTGTTAAAGACCTTCTATGTTATTCCACGTGCAGTGAGGAAGCAGTGGAGAGTGTGAGTAGTGGTGGGCATAGACGTGGATGGAGGTGCATGATTTACTCACAGGTTAAAAGCATCCTCTGACTAGTGTATGGAGAAGTGTCTGTGAAGGGGGTGGGTGGGTAGAGAAGACCTGTAAGGACAACTTTGCAGGCAGTCGAGCTTAAAGGGGTGGAAAGCCTGAACTAAGGTCTTGAAGTAGAAATGGTGATAGAAAGTAGAGTTTAAGACACTTTGAAGGTAAATCCAAAAAGATCAGCCCTGGGAAAAAGAGAAGAGTAAATGAAGGCAATTGGAATTTGGGTCTAAATAACAAGTAGGATAACTAAATGTTGCTCATTTAAAATGTGATGAGGAAATTTTATTAAGAGAGAATAATTGATTCATCATCACAAAAGTTGCCTGAAACATTGACAGATTTTAAGGCCTATAAGCACAATAGTTTATATATTAACAGTAGATACTGCTTACTGTGTGCTGCTGTTTGCCAGCCACTATCCTAAGTGCGACACGTGCATTGGTCCAATCAATACCCATAACAGGCTCAAGAGTCACATTCCTGTTACAGGTCATTATAATTATTTTAATTTTACAAGTGAGAAAACTAAATTTTCTTGAAACTAGAATATTTGTCTAAGATCACACAGCTATTCCATAGTAAGTGGCAGAGTTAAATCCGAAGGCGCTCCTCGGGCTTTGGGTCCATTCCCTTAAGCACTGCACATTGCCTATTGTTTGGTTTCTTGCCCATCAAAGAGAAAAGTGGATTCTATTACAATGAACCTTGGTCTTTAACTTAAGTAATTCTGGAAAACTGTTCGAGAAGTAATTTGTTCCAAAACCAAATCTCCTTTGTTTGTTGCATGAGAGACGTGTGGATGATCATACAGTTTTCGCCATGAGAGGGTTGTTGGGTAGAGAATAAAGACAGAAACTTTATTAGATAATTGAGACATCTTTTCATGAACACCTTGGTTGGGAACCAAATTGTTTGAGAACCAAGGCATACAAGAACTGAGGTTTGTCTATACTATAGAATATATAAATTTGTTATAATAATACTATAATATTTTAGCAGTTGTAAAAGAACACCAATGAATATATCCAATTTTGACTTGGAATTCTGAAAACATACGTGGGAAATTATCCTCTGACCTAATATTTCTTTGTATATCAGTCATGAAATGATTCAATTCATGTGACTGTGAAGAAAAGCCTAAGCATGTGAGATACAAGGTACATCAGTAAGGTGCCTTATTTTTGTTTAAAAACAACAAACAATAATAAGCACACAATTTTATAGAGTTGTTTGTGCATTCACAGATACGTTTTTACTTGGCATTGTTTTCCTCATTACTCCCCAGTTCCTGAATAATCTCGTTTATTACAAGTAGCTGTGAATAAACCCGAAGTTCTCCTTGACATTTCTCATTTTATATTTTTATTCAAGTGTGAAAGTTATGAGGTGTTTGTATTGCTTGACCTTAAGATTATATAAGTACTAGTCTGTGTTTTTCTTGAGTATTCTTTCTCATTTTAAAGATGGTGTGTGTTTACTTTCCATCATAGAACTCATAAATATTGATCAAAATATAATGCACAAAATGTCAAGAATATGAAAATTAATGGTCTGTGATCTCCCAAATTGAAGAGCACATATATTTAATACATACAGAAAATAAGCTTAAATATCACATCACAATATTATACAATACAATGACTACATGCTATTTTTAGTGGTGATTCATGAAATTGGGAAAAGAAATGGTCTAACTTTGCAGATCAAGATAGCCTGTGCCAATCTTATTTTCACTGGATATTTTTCTTTGTTGAATTTGTGTTTCAGTAACAGTCTAGCCCTGGCTGGTGTGGCTCAGTTACTTGGAGCATTATCCTGTAAACAAAAGGTCTCAGGTTTGAGTCCCGGTCAGGGCACGTGCCTCGGTTGTGGGTTCAGTTCTGCCGTCAGAGTGCATACGAAAGGCACCCGATCAATGTTTCTCACACTGACGTTTTTCTCCCTCACTCTCTCCCTCCCTTCACCTCTCCCTAAAATCAATAAGCCTATCCTCAGGTGAGAATTTTTTTAAACATCTGTATTTTAAGTAAAAAAAAAAATTCAAAGACCTGCATAAACTGAGCATTTTACAATAATGATAATTAATATTATGAACATTAGCAAAGAAGTTTCCACTCTAAATTTGTGCAAGCTCTATTCTAAGTTTTATCTAGTTCAATTTCCAGAACAAATCTGTTGGGTGAGTGCTATTGTTATTTGCACACAGAAACTAAATAACTTGTTCAGGTTGCAAAAATTGAATGAATAGAGACTGACCACATTGTGCATTACTTTAGTCTCTATTAAAAGAAATCAACCATCTGAAGATGGAAATTTATTTTGTTTTTCTTTATTTTTATCCAATAATTAAAAGTATAGCTAACAGTTATCAAGCTTTAGTCATGTTCTATGCACGAGTTATCACATTCAATCCTCTCCACAAGCAGAAGGAAGCACTATTATTATTCCCAATGTACAAGTAAAGAATATGAGACATAGAAAATTATGAAAAAAACCTACAAAAGTCAAAAAAATACTTTCACAGCTTGTATTAAAATTCAGGCAATCTGAGCACTCAGCCCATATTTAAATACTCTTGTCTTGCTTGAACCAATACTTATATGCTAACATTTTTATACTGGTTTAATCATAGCATTACATACTAATAGCATGTACTATTTTATGATTTTATTTTTATATCTAGTCTAGTATTAAAATATTTTCTTTATGAATATATAGTATGCAGTCATTTTACGATTCAATTATGATGTTTGAGGTTGATGATCCACAATTTTCTTAATTTTTTTTGGTGGACATTAATGTAGACAATCGGATAGGTAACATAAAAAAAAGCCGTGCTGCAGTTTCGTTCTTTTAAATATATTTCTTTACCCTATTTAACTTTTCCAAAATATTTGAGAACTTTGAGCCATAGGTTTGTACCCTTAGGTGCTTTTTCATGACTCATTCTCCGTTTCCCACATCGGTTTCCTCCTTTTCATCGACTCCTGCTGTCAGCTGTGCTGTGTGATTGTCAAATCTGTTTCTCATCCCTGGTCTTTCTCCTAAATATCACAACCAGATCATTCTAAATGCTACATAGACATCTTCGTCTTATTTAACAGTCACTTCAGTCAAGATTTTCAAATGAATATTTACTTTCTGTAAACATGTTTTTTTTTCCTCATAGGCATTATCTCAACTATAATGTTTCATTTTCCCAGAAAGTGAGCATGACATTGTTAGTCATCCTTGAGTTTTTTTTTACCTCACATATAATTACCTAAAGTAAATATGGCATTTCTCCTCTTGCATATTTCTAGCTCAGTCTCCTTTCCTCCTAGCTGATTGCTTCGGTTTTCGTCCATATTATTACTCTGTTGATGGACATAACCTACGAACGTGTCTCTGTCTCCGGTTTGTCTCTCTTCCGAATGCTGCCAATTTTCTTTCTAAAGGATACATCATGTGATGTCATACATTTTCTTAAAAATTTCAAGAGGATCTCCATTTATTGTAGATAAAATTCTATATTTTATGATATGAGAAATGATAATTATTCTTTTCACTGGGAAGAAAAAAAACACTTTTATAGAGTGTAGTTGGTCATGAAAAGCAAGCCCAGATGGGAGAGGCTTAGACAAACAAAGGAAAATTTCACTGGTACTATAGTACTTTTGGTGTATGAATTTTGATTATGTCCTTAGAGGCTGTATTAGCAAGGCTTGGGAGCCCAGAACTGGAGAAAAAGAGAATAATCAAGAGAGAATAGAGTTGAGTTGCAAGAGAAAAGGGCCTGAGTAAAGAAGTAAAATTTTTGGAAAGAAAAGAACAGGGAGAAATGCTTAAGGCTGAGGATGGTCAATGTCACCTTTTATAATTTATCTGGTATATATTTTTAGCATTAGTTCATTTATTAAAAAACATCTATTGTTACCAGGTATTTTTCTAGGTACTGGTAATAAGGTAGTAAACAATTTGGCAGAAACTGACCCTCAGAGAGCTTACATTCTGCATAAACAAAGAAAATAGTATACAGCTTCTGAGATGTATCTTCAAATATCTCACTTTCTATACTTACTATTGGCATTTCAAAGGAATGCATGCATTTTATTGATTTCTCAGAACAATCTGCTGACATAAGAATGGTTGACCATAGCCATTAACCTTCACCAACATCTATTAGTTCTCACACCAAACTACATACACATACACGGCATACACAAAAAAATATCGTATCCGCGTTAATATACACACTATATTTTTCTTTTTGGTGGATGTCTGAATCTGAGAACAGCTGGGTGGTAATAGGAGTCGAGGGAGAATGGCTGTGTAGAGAAAGGAAAATGAAAGTGTCAAAGGGGCAGACTGACTTCAGTATCTGTAGGTCATTGCCTAAGTCACTTAGCTGTCCCCCTTCAAGACTTCTCAAATTTTGCCCTCAAGACTTTTTTACACTATTAAAATTACCGAGAGCACCAGAGAGTTTTTGTTCATGTGGAGTACATATGTGGATAGTTCTCGTATTAAAATTAAAACAGATGAGTGTTTAACATATTTATATATTAATTTATTTTAAATGACTATAATAAACCCATTACCTTTTCACATAAGTACCTTTTTTGAACCATAATTATTTTTCCCCAAACCCACAAATATTTAATGGGAAGGGTGGTGTTGCATCTTATTTTTACCAATTTACTTTAATGTGTAATATATTTTCATATTGTTTTGAGCTTTATTGTGTTAAAATATTGTTTTGCTTTAAGTGTATGAAATATATCCAGATTCTCACAGACATATAATTATCAGATTGTTTTGGATTTTCCTCTTTGATACTAAACCTTAACTCAGTATGTACAATTTCTGAATGCTTAGGTGCAATGTGGAAACCATATCAAGAAACATTTCTTACTCTGTTATATTAAAATCCATTGGTCGTGTTGCTCTTTGAATTAATTCTTTACCCATGTATGACTTTAGAATATGTTGGTACTGAACTATGTACCTCTTCTAAACATTTCCACATTTCATTACGAATTTTTAAAATATCATATAAATATCACTATTAATATCACCAGAGGTGTATTTAACTATTGAGATGATGTCAAACTAATGGTGGTAGAAACAAGTTTTCGCAATGCCTAGTTTTCCTCTGACATCCCTGCCCAGCATCCGCAGTCTGGGAACTTCTGCTTCCTGTTCTACCTTTCAGATCCCTTGAGATCCAGAGGATTCCTCGTACTGTCTTTCAACAACACTCTTCATTTGTTTTGATTTTTAAGTGTTCTATATAATTTATTGGTAGATTTTGATGTTCCAGAAACTAAAAATATTTCATATGTCAGTGTTCAAAAGAGGAAAAAAGTCATTTTCCTTATAGATTTCAATCTCATTTTGTCCCTTCTTGCATAAACCCTTTGGCTATATCTCATGAATTACTAGCTTCTGTTTGTCACATTGGCTGTGCATCATGTTCTACTTCACTCTCAGATAGATGTTTAGTAACTGAATCAACCTTTATTATAATTACACAAATATTTTGACTTTGTGCTTAAAATATGATTTAATAGAATCACACAGAATATACGTGAAATGGTAGGAATAGGTGACGTAAACATCCTAGAATACTTCATTTGTCTTAAGTAAATGTAGCGATAGTACAAACTGTTTCAATATCATATGATAATGCACATATTTCACTTTTTTACAGTATCATTTTACCCTCATTTGTAATGTATCTGCCTATAACAGTAATGGAGTTTTTATGTTTTCTTACTGTCTTCTGTAGAACAATGTCAGAAATCTAGGATAATTTGTGATTTTTTAACAAGCGATTAAAAGATTAAGAGACCGGAAAAAACAAATTATTGTTTATTCATGGGGTTAAGAATCCATTCGGTTTACATGTAAACACAATTATCATTTGTTTGACTGCTGTTGCTGAAAACGCTTCTAAGCGTAAAGACAAAATAATGAATAACGCATGATGAGTCAAGGCTACTCTCCATCCACACATCAGCTACAACCGAGGAAAACAAGTTCAGAGCAGAGAGAATGAGAATATCGACAGGGAGCACAGGTTGAAATCTGTTGAGAACATCATTGCTTTCAACCTTCAGTTCCTACTGATCTGGAGTCTTGGGCAACGCCTCCAGATTTTCCTGAATGTACTAAAAGAAATTTTGAATACAGATATTTGTTTTATAAAAACAGTTCACCATGTAATTTCCATGTTTCTAAGTCTGTCAACAATTCAGATGGAAAGTTTTATTCAACTAAAAATGGCACAAAAATCTGGATTTGGGGATTTTTACTTTTAGTTATTTTCCATCATTGTACCTGCAGTTTATCTCAGGGGCAGTCAAAAGGAAGACAATTAGTTTCTGCCTCCATTGACTTTTGAGGTCTGACCTCTTCTGAGATACGAAACTGATTAAGAAAGTTTTGGAATGCATTACTAAGTAGTGTTATGAAACATCTTTTCCTAACTGCTTCAGGAACATGGTAGAAAACTTTTTTTTCTTTGTATATCAGAGAGGGGAATAAACAAAATCAGAGGTCCTAAACTCTTTGAAACTGTACTTAAAAGTTTGCAGATGGGGGCCTTAGTGCCTTATTCTGAGGAGAAGGCACAGTACACAGCTTTCACCAAATTCTCAAAAGGGTAATTAAACTTCACAAAAAGCCAACAGACACTCAATGAACACAAAAATATTTCCAATCCTATAGTTAACTAAGCTTACACGGTCAGGTTATCACAAAATAAGTAAACTGGTAAATAGGAAGAAACAACTTGACTACACGGGACTTTGAAAAAGTAAATATTTAGAAATAAAGACATGTCTCCTGAGAGCACTTGACATTGTGGCAGATTTTTATAATTTAGAGAGGAACATTATTTACTTCATTCACGGCAAAAGAAACATATAGGAGTGTATACTTGTCACTAACGATTCCTTTACATGTTTTTCAAATCCTTGCAAAAGTCTGTTAACTTGCATTGCTGACTGATGGTGGTCTAGCATTAAGATTCTCTTTCACAAAGAGGAGATATCAACAAAGCTAAAGATAGACCTTGTTTATTTTCTTTTGTATTTTTGGAGAAATGTCTTGTGGAAACCATTTTGTTGTTGTTGTTTAACACAAGGAAGGAAAGGGGTCACTTCAAGAATTTATTTTATTAAATATGGTGTATTTCACATTGTTCACTTTGACCCAAACAGCAGAGTTTTATGAACCTTCAGGAAAAAAAGACAAAAAAAAAATTACACAATGAAGCACAGGTAGTTGTAATCCACACTTTTGTATATGTCGATCATGTTTACAAGACAGGAAGGAAGTACTTTTACTCTCCTTTTAATTTTTTTTGATGTTTATTAAATGTATTTACCATCTCATCTCTAACTTTATTAGCTTGAATTACCTGGCATTAGAACTTTTCAAATCCTGATTTAGTGTTCTTTCAAGGATACAGTATTATTCTATTATTATATTGTAGGGTTTGGGACCAGAAAACTGAACAGTAGAGGTAATAAGGGCTATATGTTTATTTCCCACATCATTGATTTACCTCATCTCTAAAATGCAAGCAGTTCTTTGGAATTCAATAAAATAATCCAGCCTTCTTGTACTTCATCAGGTCTGATATATTGCATCTGTGGTATTGACTCCCCTGAGCTTCCTTTAATTCAATTTAAAGACGTTGTAACATCCGGAAGATTTCCATTTAGATTTACTAATTTTGTTAGAATTCTTTTAATGTCTAAAGTAAGTATGCTAATAAAGTTTGAGACAAAGTCCCAGACTTCAGTAAGTCTAATTTGTTGTTAGATACTGTTTTACTAGTGTCATTTATAAGATCCTCAGCTATATGTTACAGTAAACAAGGAATCACAAATAACATCAAGAAAACTATTTACTGAATACCCACTTGCTAAAAAAATAAATCATACCAATGAACCCAACAAATTTCTCTTCTGGTTAATTTTATGTGTAGCATTATACACAGCCCCAGGGTACTTAATGTGTCAAAAAATAATTAGTAATACCTGATAAAGATGCCAAAATAGGTGTTTCAAGGATAAAAAGTAAGTGATATAGTCCTCAGATTCAAGGAAATTATGTACTAACTCACAGCTTTCCATGAATAACGTGATTTAGAGACCAGTTAAATCCATAATTGAATTGCAAAGTGATAGAAGGGCTCAGAGGTAAGGGGCTACTATATCAACAAAAAATTATAAAATTTCATTTTGACAATATTGGAGAATGACTTAAGCAATTGGGCATCTACTGATACTTCATGGCCATATATATTTTTAAAATTTTTATTGTATTTTTTCCATTACAATTTAACCCTCTCAACCCCTTCCCTCCTGCAAGCACCCCACTGTTGTCCCTGTCCATGAGTCCTTTTTCCTTTTTGCTTGATCCCTCCACTGCTCAGTTTCCCCTTCTCTAATAGCTGTCACCCTGCTCTCCATCTGTGACTCTTTCCCCATTTTCCTTGTTAGTTTAGTTTTTAGTTTGTTCATTAGATTCCACATATGAGTGAAATCATTTGGTATTTGTCTTTCTCTGACTGGCTTGTTTCACTTAGTATTATGTTCTCCAGGTCCATCCATGCTCACAAATGGTAAAATTTTCTTCTTTTTTATAGCCTAGTAGTATTCCATTGTGTAAATGTCCCATAGTTGTTTTTGATAGACCTAGGTAGGTCTAGCAGGAATGGAAAATCACCAGGCAAGAAAACTGTACCATGGGAAAATGCCTGCCTGGGAAACTGCCTGCCGACCCTACCCAGGACAAATAGATGCCTGCCTAAGACTGGGGTCTGGGGTTGGCCTATCTATAATAACAGGATACAGCTTTAACTTGAGCCTGACAAGATGTATCAAGAACAATGGTCAGCAGAAATGGCACCTAGCAACCAGCTCTAGCCAATCAGACTCTGACACCCCAACTAGTTACCCTTCACGGGTTTTTGCACTTAAAAACCCTGCCCTAAGAACAACCTATCCTAACCTCCCTTGGTTGGCTCCCCTTTCTCCACTTTCCCCCACGAATCCCAGCCTCCCCAGGTTGGCTCCACTGTTCCCCTTATTCCCCACTAATAAACCCTGCTCCTTAGCTTGCTGCACCCGTCTGGTTCATTGAGCGACTTCAGCCTAACATTTGTATCCACTCATCTACTGATGGGCACTTGTGCTGCTTCCAAATGTTGGAGATTGTAAATAATGCTGCTATGACCGTAGAAGTGCATATATTCATGGATACAGAGAGCAGACCGGCAGCTGTCAGAAGGGATGGGGTTGAGGGCTGGGTAAGAAGGGTTAAGGGATTAAGCAAAGAATAAAAAGACTCGTGGACACATAACAGTGTAGTGATTACCAGAGGGAAGGGCATGGGGGAGGTATAAGAGGGTAAAGGGGGGGATAAATGGTGATAGAAGGAGACTTAACTTGAGATGGTAAACACCAAATACAACATATAGATGATGTATTATAGAATTGTATACCTAAAACCTATATAATTTTATTATCCAATGTCACCATAATACATTCAAGAAAAAAAAAGAAACAATAAAAATATATGACCTGAATAGACACTTCTCTAAAGAGAACATACAGATGGCCAACAGACATACAAAAAGAACCTCAACGTCACTAATCATCAGAGAGATGCAAATTAAACCCACTGTGAGATATCATCTCACACCTGTGAGAATGGCTATCATCAATAAATCAACAAACAACAAGTGCTGGTGAGGATGTGGAGAAAGGGGAACCCTTTTGCACTGTTGGTGGAAATACAGATTGGTGCAGCCACTGTGGAAAGCAGTATGGAGACACCTTAAAAAATTAAAATGGATCTGCCTTTTGACCCAGTGATCCCACTTTTGGAAATATATCCAAAGAAAACCAAAACACTAATTTGAAAGAACATAAGCAACCCTATTTCAAAATAATAAAGAAACACTTTATAGAATGTAAATCATCATTTGCATATATTTTAATCTTAAATTATCCATTTGAATGAATAAAAATGTAATTGGCCCTAACTTTTGGCCTAGGACATCTATGTCCTTGAAAAACTAAACAAAATAACAATTCTCTTTGTTATACTGAGCATTTTAAAAACACTGCAAAATACATAGAAAATTGACAAATCAATGTTGGAGATTGTTTTTGGCATAATGACTGAAGAGGTTAGTAAATGGTCTCCCCAAAAAACAACTGCTGGAAAGAAAAACCAAACAGTTAAATCAACCACTTTGATGGCCCAGAAATTAATCAGTGACATTGACCAAGTCGGGAAGTGTCTATTCATGTGAACTACTGACCTTTGCATCAGAATCGTTTGAAGTGTACGGCATTCTTGCCTGAAGCAGCTTCTACCTATAGCTCTGTTACAGTGAGGTACAGACATGGTCTTCTACTTCAAGCAGGTTCAGAAATATTCTCTTTAGTGACTAGTCTCTCATCCAAGATTAACTCATATAACCCATCATCATAAGCATTTTCCATGGAGCTAATGAAGGCCAAGCTTTAGGGCTCCAACTTGCATGCACCTCTTAAAGGCCTTGAGATGGGTTCTAGCAATTTGTTTACCCGGTCATAGGTGTTTTCTCTTTTAAATTATGCAAATATTTTTAAAAATGCAGTTGCTGGACTTCTGTATCTATCATTTCAACTTTCCCTGCATCACATTTGTCTTGTATTAGATGACTTTACAGTAAAAAATTGGCTTGGGTTATAATTAGATTGGCTTAAAGCTTATTTTTGTGGTTTGTAGTCACACGTGTATTGTTATTTAGAACTGCTGTAGGAATTCTACCATTCACTGTGCTGCCTTATTCTGCCTCATTGTGACATCAAACTGGCACAAAATTTAAGTCCAGTGCAGCTCATATTTTTTATCATTAAAGAAAAGGCTTCCACCACAGTATACCATGCTGTTGACTATTTCAGTAATGTGCAGTATTTTACATTGTGTCTTAGCATTTGTGTCTTATGCAAAATACTTGAACACAGAGCATACTGAGTTTTTTTTATCATTTAAATATTCATGATAAAGCTGTTCAAACCATGCAAAGTGACAATCTAAAATATATTTTTGCAGAATCAAACAAGGAGCCTATTCATAAATGAGATGCAAAATGTATATTTAAAAAGTTAATAAAGCTTGAATATTTTTTAAATACAGTTAGAATGACATTTGGAACAATTTTAATAGACCGTGTTAGAAGTTGCAGATACCTGGCTTGAAGGTAGGAAGTTGCAGTAGGTAGGTAGCAGGAAGGCTCCAATGTTTCATGCCTCTCTGCCTCTGTGCACTTTGCCACCTGACTTGCAGTGTCTGCCGAGTCAACCCTTTGAAAGAGGACTGGACTTGTGAGTGATTTGATCAATAGAATGGGCAAGTGTGTCAGTGTGCCCATCCTGACTCCAGACCTCACGAGGCTCTGTGTGCTTACAGAATCTATTTGACCTCTGTCGTTGTCAGGAGAACATACCTCTGAGGCCTGTTGAAGAATAAGAAGCCATGTGGAGTCGATAAACATCATTCCCTTTAGGAAATATGCCAGACCAACCAGCACCCAGAGGATGAACCAGCTGAATGCATACACCCGAGAGAGCCCAGCAGTGATCGGCAGAACCCATCCCGGATCGACACAAATAACTAGCTAAAACAGAGACTCAGAAGAAAGTAAGTTATATATTTCTTTATAATCCAACCTATGTTTTGTGGTGGGTTTATTATGACTGTTATTATGACAATAAATGCCTAACACAGAGGGTGCATTCTTTGTTTTTATTTTTATTAATGAAAGAACTCAAAGAGAATACCGATAAGAATTAGGAAAATATGAGAAACATAATAACATGAGCAATAAAAGTAATTGAAATTATCCAGATACTACATTGCCTGCATTGTGCCCCCCACCCCCAAAAGATATGTCTACATTGCAATCTCAGAAATTGGTGAAAATTACCTTATTTGGACAAAAAAAGTCTTTGCAGGTATAATTAAATTAAGGATTTTTGAGTGAGATCATCTTGTTTGATCCATGTGGGCCCTAAATCCAATGGCAAGTTTTCTTAAGAGACACAAGAAGACAGACAAGGAGAAGAAGGTGATGTGAGAGCAGAAGTAGATTGGAACCATGTGGCTATGGGCTAAGGAAGCTGCCAACCACCAGGAGCTAAAGAGGCATGGAGTAGATTCTCCCTTAAAGTCTCTCCAAAGGGAGTGCCCTCCAGAAAACTTGATTTTAGACTTCTTGCCTCTAGAACTGTGAGAGAATAATTTTGTGTTGTTTTAAGGCACCAAATTTGTGGCAATTTGTTACCACAAATTGCCCTAGGAAATTCTTACAGATACCAAGAATTGACTTGTAATAAAAATGTATATCACATGGTAAATAATAATTAACTAAGAGAAATTTACTTCAAGTTGAAGCAAAATATAAAGCCGTAGTAGGTCTGATAATATAATTAATACTGAAGAGTGAATCACATGAACACTCTAAAAATGTAAATTCTTACTTATTTGGCATGAAGTAGTAACATGTAGATTATTAAAAATTACAAAATGCTGCTATGACAAAGACATCTTTGATAAACAGGTTAATGAATGTTACCAAATTGACGACTGCTTAGAATTAGTCACTGCCAAAATGAACTTAAAATATATGAATATACTACCTCTTGATAGAGGTCTCCCCAAATTTGACAATAATTCTAAAAATACACAGGTTTTGAAGAATTTTCTAAACTACTGACAAAAAAAAAAGAAGTTTTGATTAATAAACTATTTGCCCTCCAGATCAGAGTCCTGGAAGAACAAGACCCTCTTACCTTTCTGCTCAGTACAAAGGAACCCTATTTTTTTTCAATTAAAGCTCCATTTTCCTTCTTGCAAGGAAAAAGCTCAATTTTCCTTCTTGCTGGGGAAAAGTAGATTATACCAAAAATTTCACTGAGTTTTGCTGCCACAAAATGTATTGAAATGACCAAACTGAGCTACAGCAGAGTTTGAATGTCAGAACGTTTTCCCTAACATCCTGTCTCCACATCCCATTCCCCATCACCTTAGTCACCTTTGATTCCAGTCTTTGTATGTGGGGCATATTCCTTCTGGTAATAATACTACTACTAATAATCTTAATTTGAATCCATGCCATTTGGAATTGGTAAGATTTCAAATCCAAATTTATTTTTGTACCTCTGAAAGAAACTAAAAACAAACAAACAACAACAATGACAAAACACCTACATTTTTCCTTGACAGCAATTAAAATTAGCAGTCCGTGTTGTTCATCCGCATACGTTTGCCCCTAGGCCTTCGCCAGCTGTTGCAAGTTCTGCCTCACTGTTCGGTTCATGCTTGACGTTGTTGTCTGCATGTAGGTCTCCTTTCATTGTCACAGAAACAGTGCCCCCCTCCTGTCACTGCTGCTCTTCAGCTGCAGTCCTCCTGTCATTGCAGGGACTGCTTCCACAGAAGGGATAAAAAGCTTTTCGACTCCTGAGCCTACCGCTCGCTTAGTGTCTTACAGCTTCTGTCAGGAAATTCATCTCATCCCCTCCCTAGTCAGGGAGCAGTAATACTTTGATGATCTACTTCTCTATTTCTTTTTTTTCTTAAGGACTAATTGTTTGCTTAATAAATTTATAATAGGGGATTCTAACTCTGAAATCTCAAATCACACAGATTATCAGGAGCCAAATTTCATAAAAGCAAATCACCACTGCATCCTAACAAGAAGTAAAAAGCTGAAGAAACTAAAAAGTCAACAAATCTTTTCTAGATGGGTAAGAGAAGTGAGAGCATGGGTAAGCCCCACGTGAGTGACTGACACGGAGGAGAATCACAACTTCCGAAAGCAGAGCCCTGTGGGCAGGCTCCTTCTGTGGGCCCCTCTGGTCAACTGCAGTGCTTCGAGGAATTCTGCTGGGGAAATTTAAAAGGTGGGCTGTATCAATATTGAGGAAGCCCACTTCTGGTAATATTAGTCTTTAATCTAAACCTGAATTTTTGATGATGAGAAAATAACAATTAAGGAAAATTAACTTCCAAAAAGAGGAGAACAAATCATCAGAGAAAAATGGTTGTCACTGAAGCAGAAAGAACTCAGGAAATAAGCTAGTACTTTGAACATATCATAAGTAGTATTCTCAGTGAGATGTAGGGAAAATATGTTTATAAAACAAAATATTCAGCTACAAAGAAAGAAAAATTACACTTTTAAAATTGACCAAAATATGTTGGGCATTTAAAGAAATATTTACCAATAGGATTTGTCTGCAGAGCCTATGTTAATTTAGATTTGAAAGGATGAGTTAGAAAAGAGCCTCTGAAATAAAACCAGAACTATAAGTAGGACATAGTCAATGAAGGATCAATGAAAGAACCAGTTTAATGAGTGAGAGCAATATTCGCAGATAAATTCAAAGAGTGATTCTGGGTTTCGGCTTTAGGGCCTGCATCGCAAGTCATGTAAAAGAGTTTGAATCTTCTTACACTTACTTGTAAAGATGTACCGTTGGAGGAATTTAAGCAAAGGATCTAACTTTTCCCCTTTAAAACCACATAGTATTCATTGTGAAAAATAGACATGAGGGAAGGGAACAAGACTGGAATGGGAACACTAACTTAAAAGAAGATGGTAATTGGAACTAGAGAGGTAACAGTGAATATCTAGATGAATTCCAGCTTTATTCATTTATTTATTCATTTTTAAATTTATTGATTTTAGAAAGAGAGAGGAAAAGAGAGAGAAGAGGAACGAGAGACAGAGAAAGTGAAACATCGATTTGCTCTTCCACTTATCTGTGCATTCATTGACTGATTTTGTACGTGCCTGGACCTGGAATTGTACCTGTGACCTTGGCATATTGGGATGATGCTCTGAGGAACTGAGCTATCCGGCCAGGGCCCCAGCTGTATTTTAGAAGTAGTGTTGGCAGTAATTTTTGATGGGTTGCTTGTGGAGAAGAAGATGTCGACAAAAAGAGTAGAAAGAACAGGAAGATGATGTGTTATTTAGAGAAATTTGGTATATTATAAGGATGACAATTCAGGTCCATGAAGATGTACAAATTAACCCTTCAGTGGCTTAGAACAATTGACTCACCATTTTGAAAAATAAATTATACAGCTGCCTGACATCATTCCTATAGCTAAGATGGATTAAAGACTGTAGGCTTAAAATTAAAAACTATGGGAGAATAGAGAAGGACATTTTTATAAAATTGGATGAAAACCATCTCTAATTGTGACCAAAAAACCCAGAAGCTCTATAGAAAAACTTGGGCAGAATTGACTACATACAAACAAAAAACATCTGTATAGCAATAAACACTAAAAATTTAAAAGAAAAACTACAAACTAGAAAAGTATTTCAACATATGTGACATACATGATCTCTTTTCCTTACATGTGAGACAAATGAAATCACTTAAGGGAGAGGAAAGTGATAGAAAAACAGGACAAATAATAATTGTATATCCACTATACTAGATGCCATGTTAAACACGTCATATACTATGTTTCATTTATTCCTCACAAAAAAGTTATGATGTGGAAACTATTTTGAATCGTCATTCTACAAGTGAGAAACCTGAAGCTCAATATAATTAAGTGATCTGCCCAAGATAGAAAAATCATCACGTTCTGGCTTTTGGGTTTGTACATAAATTTTGATATGAAATTTAATGCTGTACTCTAATTATGCTTTATTTTGCTCTTCTGTACTATACCATATTATGTTATACTGTCCCATCCTAATCAGTCTATCCATTTTATTTTATCCTATATCTTATTTAACTCTACTATGCTGCATTACACATACTCTAGTTTCTTACTCCATACCAAACTATCTAGCTTCAATAAGGTAAAATGCTTCATTTTAGAACATGTGCATTATAATACCTGCCTTCACTCTAGAAAATAGTAAATTTCCTCTTTGTTACCCCCTGTGCTTGCGTGCATGCATGTGTGAGTGAGACCCACACATGTTTCTTCATATCTGTCCACAGCACTGCAGGGATTATTTAGGGAATAATATCTTCTTATGAAACCATGCTGAGCATTATTTATTATACTTCTGTATTTCCAACATGAATTTACTGCTATATATCACAATAATAAATAATATGCACAGGTATTCTGAAGGCAAGCAGTTCAAGAAAATAATCATTCTATATTAAGATGTGATATTGACTTGATAAGCTAAAATATTAATGTATCTTTAATAACAAACACACTTTTTCTTTATGTGACAACATTCCTAACTGTAAAGTTATTAATTTACTGGCCTAATAATGGTGTTGAATGCATCATTCAAGCACCACAGTATTATATAAACATCCAATCATTACTAATTATTTTATGATTACATTAAAGAACACAATTTTTATTACCTGAATAAACATACTCATTTATCACTGAATTATTGAAATATTTAACCTACAAAACTCTATAGAAATATTCTCTTATATGCCAGTATTTTCTAGAAGAAATAGACATAAACTAAATTATACTTTCAGTTCAATAAAAATATAAATTACCTTGGAATTAATAATCTTGCTCTCGCATTTCCCTTTTAGAGTGAGAGAATCTAGCTGGGTGACTTAGCTGTCAAATGTGGTGAGACTGATCAGTTAGCTGGGTAATTTATTAGGTTCATTTTAGCACAATATATTACTTATCCAGCCAAAACATTTGATTTGGCGGAAGTGATAGATGCAAAGGCTGGTACTTACAGGTTTATGAGAGATGGATTTTTACTTTAATTTGGGAGAAATATGATTAGTTTGATAGCTCTAGGCTGGCCTATAGAAAGAATTGGAGGGTAACTGTTTATAAGTATTTCCTAAGTTTATATAAGTATTTGGAGTTAAATGACTATCCTAAAGGTCTTTGTTTATAATTTGTACAAAGTATTTAATATTTATAATAAAAACACCAGTATTCTTTGAAGTAGAGTTCCTCCTGTTTTATGGCATCAACTTTTGGCATCAGGTCAGCAAGTGGTTGGTTGAATATAACCTTCTTCCAAAAGCTAAAATGTATGATCAGAAGTAGTCTTTTTAAAATTTTTATTGTTCTAGCAAATCAAATCTACCACATCACAAGACTCATAATAAAGTGCTGTGAAACTGTGTAATATTATTGTGACATGTGAAATGGGAGATGGTTGAAACCCATCTTTACAAAGTACTATTTAATGTCCTCCAGTGGCGTTCGCAGGTTATAATTTCATGGCAGAGCATCCTATTTAGTGTCTTCAATGACATGCTATTTTTCTTGTGCCTGATGTAGTTCTGATGAATTTAGAATTTAGAAAAGCTAAATTCTTCACAATGGCTACCTGATGGGTTGCTTGCATATTTCAAACACGCTGAACGTGTATGAAGTGAAGGGCATGACATTGAGCTGAGTGTATAGTAGACAATCAAAGAAAATAAGGATGTCTTTTCATCATAAGTAAGAATAATGCATGTAGCTATATTAAAAACTAAAATATCGATGTTTGATTTAATTTCAAATATCTTTTTCTACATGCGGGACTGTAAAAGTTAATGTGTGCTGACACAAACCAGACAGCTAATGTTACCAACTTTTTCTTTTTTCTAACTCACATGTTACGAGCAAGGAAGTTTTTACTTTCCTCTCTTAAATTACCCACCAAAAAAAGTTTTTTCTTTTTTAAATTATATATTTGGGCTACTTTATATAATCAGGTTGTTTCGCTTTCTCCTTTTACTCAAACAAATTTAATCTCTACAGAGGTGAAATAAAGGATGGCCAGTACAACCCTCGAGCCTTTCTTTAGCTTGTTAGCAGGTACTTACTGATCATGTACTGTGTTTAAAACATTTTTTGGTAGTTGTACTTTTAATTAGAGTGATGAATACTTGGATATTAATATAAATCAGGGACAATTTTATCTCATTATAGAGAAAGTCGTGTGTGTGTGTGTGTTAAAGACAGCTTAAGGTGAAAAAGAAACATTTAACAAAAAGAATAATCCTTAAGTCTTAAAATTTGATTTCAGGGAAAAGTACTTATAAGAATACAATGCAAAAGATACACCATTTTAGTAGCAAGGGAAAAACTGATGGAATAATTTTATAGAATTTTGTTAAAGAGACTTTTAGACTAGCACTTCTCATGTATACCTTTTTAGTGATGACAGAACAGAATCCAACCTCAGGAAATAATTCAATGTTAACATGTTTCATACTACTGCTTTAGGGTACATTTATATTTTTAAAACATTGCTTCTGCTTGCTTACTACACAAAATTTAGATTTCTTTGCAAATTATTCAAGGGCAATTAAATATCTGTCTTATCTCTAGGTATTTTCTTTGGACATATTTAACGTAGACAAAGTAGACTATCTACTATTTCCTGGTGAAGGTTCATATTTTTGTTGCATTATACCTCGGTCAGCATTCTCCCCTTCAAGAGGAAATCTCTCTAACCTCTCATCAAAAATCTAATAAATTCTTTAGCATTCAGATTAAATATCACATCCCTTATAATACTTGTTAAAATTCTTCCTTTTAGAAATATTCTCTCCTTTCTAAAATTCAGTAGCACTTGTTAAATATACATATACACTATTAATACCAAGCATTGCCTCCAAGAGTATGTGTGAATGTCTGGACAAACTCAGGATGTTATTAGGCAAAAGCTGTGTGGAGCAAAGCTGGATAGAATGCCAAATATGATCACATTACCTAGTTAAATAATAGTCCATTGGGAGAATTCTCAACTAGCACTGTGCAACTAAAAACAAATCAAAAATGACTTTAACCTCTCAAGCTGTTCTTTTCTTTTTCTCAGTGACAATACTTATCCATCTATTACTGGCCTCAAAGTTATTCGGTCACCCATGAGAATGTTAGTGTTCATATGGGCATTTTTGGATGTGAGCGTGCTGGCTGTTAAAGACCAGGCCTCACTTACGATTCCCATGACTCTTTTCAGTGTCTTCATGAATTCCTCGGATGGTAGAAAGGTGAGCACTTTGGATACTTTGGTTACTCTTGGAAAATGAAAAATAAAAAACAGAATATCCTTTCTTCCAATCACTGAGAGAACTTCAGGTTTTTAATGCAACAAAGAAAAAAAAAAACAGCCAGAAAACTCCCAAAACAACTGTGAGCTTGAATTTTTAGTACTGTAGAAATATCACACTTACATGGTTAAAGATCACTGAAACAAAATGAAAAAAAGTAACTAATAACCCTAAACCATGCATAATATACTAATATTTTATATCGATCTTTTAATAAAATACTTTTCATTGGTGTGCATTTCTTTTTTTAATTTTATTTTTCAGTTGCAGTTCATATTCATTATTATTTTTATTGGTTTCAGGTGTGCAGCATAGTGGCTATACAATCACATACTTTACAAAATGATCCTCTTAATTTTAATCAACATTTGGTCTCTCGTATTTCCTTTGTTCTTAAATTAAAGCAGTATGTATTTAATACAACCTCTTAAATTACAAATTTTGATTCATATACCCTTTACTTTATAAATGCCAAGTAAAGGGTAAGAGTAGAACAAATATACATTATTTCCACACTATTAAATTATGTTTGATGTGCCTGCCATTAGTTCTATATTTTAGTTCTGAAAGCAGTCCCTCCTGTGTGAAATTAATAATGTGCAGAATAAATATTTATAAGTAAATATTTATATATAAATAAATATATATAATTTGCAGAACTGGTGTAAGGCAGTGAATAAAACAGCAAGGGCAGTTAGTTCCATGTTTAGGAAACAAGCACTTCATTGGGCAAAGAATACATGCCTAGAGAAAAGTCTGGGAAAAGAATGCGAAACAAGATAAGGAGATAATTCCATTAACTCAAGCATTTGAATACATTAATTATCTTAATGCTCATGCAAATAGGTGCATTATAATAAATGAATCCTTGATCATATACAAAACCCACACATTGTACCTCAAAAAGAACTATGCCCTTAAGAATACAGAATCGTACTTGACAACTTTTGTTGTATGGACTTTAGAATGAGCCTTCACACAAATTAGAATCTAATTGTTCTAAGGATTGAATTTTAATTCAAAATCATGCAAATTTCATGGAACAGATTTTTGCCTATATTCTTCAATATGCAGGAAGAACTAAAATCTATTGTTTATTTAATTAATAAACTTTACTCTGATGATATTAAGCTCTTCTGTTCATCTAATTCTGCTAAATATATTTTGTAACTGGCAGAAAGTAATTTTGGTTTAATAAATAAAATATTTAACTCTTTTATATATATAAACTTTATTTAAATACGTAACAGTAGGGATTAGAAATCTTTTCAACTTCCCTTTTTCTTTCTCTCATACTAGTGAGAGCAATTTGAATAATAAGGATAGTAAATCAATTGGAATAGTAATTGAAATACAAAATTTAACCCACACCAACAGACCCTGTTAGAGGAAACAATTCCAAATGCCCTGCTGGTGGGGAGTCAAACTTTCAGACATTGATTACCTCATGAATGCTTGGGTAATGTATTACCACTCAAAGGTAGTTTAGCCATTCGTAAAGTTTCAAGTATTTGAATAAAAATCCCTTATTTATGTTTCTACATTCAGCTAGCTAAGAGGGGGAGAAGTTTGCTTTCTGGTCTGAATGCAATGAGGTCTGTTTCATATTTCCAGTTGGATCAATCAGACCTAGAGAGTGAAACAAGTCATTTAGACAGCCCAAGAGAAATCCTCTATGAGAATATAATCATAAAATTGTGATATGTGATGTTGTTAAGAAGTTCTGATACTCTTAATGTAGACAGGTATGAGCTGAGCTTCAAAGATAAAGAGAATGGACAAGAGATCTTAAGAATAAAATACTTGAAGCATTACAGTTACTACAACTCACATTAAAGGGCAATGTCAACTCGTTTATTTTTTCATATGTTGTGCCATACTTACAGTGGAAAAGAATTTGAGACAGGCTGTATTCAAGGATATATGGTACGTTTTTTGAAGGAAATAACCAATATAGTACTCCCCTGTTATCTGTAGGGTACACAGGGGGGACCCCATAAAACAAAATTATCTTCTAGAGGGGAGGCCCCTTGGTAGTACAGGCCCCCCCTTTTAGGTGAAAGTTCTAGGAATCCGTCTGTATCAGTGCACTAGCCGGTATCGTTGTGACAGGTTGCCTTCAGCTTCAGTCAATTTGTTCTGAAGATTCTTTCAACTCCTTTGTCCATTTCATGGTGGGTGATTTACCAGCACACCTGCCCACACTGCTCTGAGTATTTAGCAGTTTTTGGCTAAAAATGGCATGATCCCTGTGCCCCACCTTCCCTAGTCACCTAATCTTACCCTGAGTGACATGTTTTGTTTGTTTCCCCAGACAAAAAGTGTCCTCAAAGGGATAAGTGTTGCCGATGTGGAAGGGGTGAAATAAAAAATGGCAGAAGTACTAGAAGGCATAAAAATTGACAAGCTCAAAACTCTTTTGAGCAGTAGAACAAATGTCTTGAATACTTTAAAAGTGACTGAAGTTTAACCATGTAAGAATAAATACACACTTTTTTATAAATAAACTCCATTTTGGGGAGTATCCCCTCATATGTTACAAGACCCCACAGATGCCTGAAACCTTGTTTAATACCGAACCTTGTATATATGTATATACACACACAATTTTTTCCAATACATACATTCCTATGATAAAGGTTAATTTATAATTAGGTACAATAAGAGATTAACAACATCTAATAATAAAATAAAACAATTATTATAATATACTGTAATACATTTGTAGAAATGGGATTTCTCTCTCTCTAAATGTTTTATTACACTGTACTCACTTTTCTTGTGATGGTGTGAGATGATACAACGCTTACGTGATGAGATGAGGGGAGGTGAGCGACATAGGCACTGTGATGTTGCGTTAGGCTACTAGAAGGGTTACTTGAACACAAGCACTGTGAGAGGAGGCCCATCTGATAACCCAGATGGCTACTGGTGACTTACTGGTGGAGAGCATGTCCAGCGTGGATACCCCAGACAAAGGGATTATTCACATCCCAAGTGGAATGAGCAGGACAGCATGAGATTTCATCATTCTACTCAGAGTGGCATGCAAAAAAAAGAATGTTTATTTCTGTAATTTTCCATTTAATATTTTTGACCATGGTTAACCACAGGTAACTGAAACCTCAGAAATCAAAACTGCAGATGAGGGAGACTCCAGTACATGGAAACATGAACATATAGAGAGAAGATATTCCTAAATATTTGCACGCTACTTGAAATATCTTTATAAACTAAAACTTCTAACTAAATTCAGTGTCTTCACTGCTTCATTGAATGTTCATTTCTCTACCTACTACAATCTGCCCTCGCTCTACTTCTATGTGGCATCTACCTTTTCTAGGCCTCCTTGTTGATAAATCCAAGAGCATTCTTCAGTATATACATACTTGACTTAGCTTCCCCTCTTACTAGAAGTAAGTATCCTTTTACTTTTCAAAATGTACCTTCCTTGTTTGCTGTTGTTTCCTTCTCATTTAGCAGTAGAACACTGCGTGGTCAAGAACAGCATGCTTTTTCCTGTTATGTAAGTGAGGCACATAATTTTTTCATAAAAGTCATAGAAGAGTTGTACTAATACAACTGAATAAATATGCTGCTTAGCTTGTTAGACAATATATGAAGTACATAAAAAGTAAGCAAAAGTTTACACTTATTGCCAAATTACATTTTGTACCTGTTCTGTTGTGAGATTGGCTAAGAAGCTGAACTATGGTAGGTAGTTTTAGCTCAATAATAGAAAGCAAGAAATTAAACCAACTCCTTAAGAAAATAAGGTTAGGTTATGCACAGTTGCAGGAGATTTTTGTGCTTGTGCCCAGGTAGAAGCAATTCTAAATGTCACATTTCTGCACAATGGCTTGAGAAACAAGTATACAACAGTGTGAGGTAGAGAGCTGTGTCACTACAGGTGTGCTGTGTAACCACAGGTAATGCCTTGATGGCAGAAACCCTAAATTAGCGCAGAGATGATTTAAATATTTTTTTCTCACTGCTTTATTTAAAAGGCTCTAGAAAGTTCTACTGCCTAACTTGGAATAGAGTTGTTCATGTCATGGATTTCTCTAAGTATCAGCCAAACACAATGTACAGGAGAATAAGCAGGCTTGTGCATTTTCAAGGTACAGGTGATCTTTACTCTCAGGGGAGCACAAAACTTTTGCTGCTGAAAGATAATGGTTTTAACTTTTGTGCACTTCCCTTGGGTCTGAGGCATTAAAATGCAAACTAACTGGATTCATGTCAGTGATCCCTAGGGTTGTAAAGGGCCACAGTGGACCTCTCAGTCTGCTCTGGGATTGTGCCACTAAGGTAAGGTAAAGCTGAGGAGTCTCAGAAGCCAATGATTGTGTGGATAATTACCTTAAATGTGAATGGTGTAAAAACACCAATTGAAAGACAGAGACTAGCAGAGTGGCTAAAACAATAAGACTCAACATATGTTGTTTACAAGAAACCAATTTTAAATATAAAAACACAGGTAGATTACAAGTAAAGAGAAGAAGAAACATTCAGTATGCTAACACCATTCAGAGAGAAGAGAGAATAGCTACATTAATTTCAGATAAAGCTGACTACAGAACAAAGGAAATTATCAGGGCTACAGAGGATCACTCTCTTACTGATATAGTGATTATTGATATAGTTTGCTCTATATCAATACCAACAGTCATAAATTATATTGGTAGTATGTACACTTGGTATGATGTGATGAAAATGTCATTCTATGTGATTGTTTTTCCAAATACACATAATTTGTTCTAATCATGAGATAAACACCAGACAAATTTAAATAAAAGGGTCTACAGTATATGTGACTGGTACCTCTGTTCATTATCAAGATCATCAACAACAAGAAAAGTTGAGACACGTTATAGTCAAGAAATGCCTCAGAAGACATAGATATAAAACATAGTATGGTATTTTGGTTCGATTCCTAGAACAGAAAGGGGGATTTGGGACTTAAAGTAAAGGGACTTTAGTTTAATAATAATGATTGAAATTGGCTCATTAATGTAACAAATGTAACATACTAATGTAAGATATTAATAATAGAGGAAATTGGGTGTAGGGGATACATGGGAAACTCTGTGGTATCTGCTCAAGTTTTATGTAGACCTCAAAATATTTAAAAATACAAACTCTACTAACAAAATATTAAATGTCAATAATAAAAAAATATGTCCTTGAAATGTGTTCCTTCGGCTACGTATTAGTCAGGATGATCCTGGCTTCCTGCTTGTGTTTCAGTTATCAGAAATAGCTGAGAATGAACTCAAGATTTGTGTGTAACAACTGTGGCCTGGTCTTTTAAACTCGACAGAGAGTAAGAGAGAGGGGCTCCTTTACCAGCATGAGGCATTTGAAGAAAATCTAAGGAAACTATTTCTAATAGCAAAGAAGATTAAATAATTAAATGGTTCTCAAGGAAAGTTGTGGAATCTCCTTTTGCAGGTGTTTTTGCAGGTTTTGCAGGTATTTATAATTAGAATTATTTTAGATGTAGTCTAATAGGGAGACAGGGCGATGGGTGAGACGACTTCTTATATTTGCCTCTTCTGATAAATGTAATATTACAGTAGCAAGTTGCCATCCCGAAGAAGATAGTTGAAAAATGAGCCCAGTAGGAAGAGATTATATAAATAAAATGGAGGCTTGTGCAGTACTTGAAACTATTAACATGATGAAAATCTGTATTTCGGTACGACCGATATTTGCGTCCATTTCACAATGTCCAAAACCCATTCACTCAATGATTCATTCCCTCAATAAATATTAAGTGGCTATAATTAATATACTTTGACACATATAGGTGTTGGTAATTTTTAATAAAATGTTTTTTTGTGATAGAGAATATTTGGAATTTTAAAAAAATAATTAATGTTTCTGCTTAAAGACAGTGTCTTTGGGGTTATACTTTATTAAAATTTTGTCTTGGTTAGTTAAAATACAAGACTAAAGGAAAGACAAATTATACTGTGGAATGCTTTACTTACAAATGGACACTCAATTTCAACTGATTCTGTACATGGCTATACAAAACAGTGTTTTTCAGTTTAGATTTTTTTCAGTTTTTTAATTATTTTTTCATTCAATCTCCTTTCAGTTTTCATAAAATGTAATCTCTTTCTTTAAGACTCCCATCCAAGACCAAGCCTCTTTTAACAGATGAGTCAGATCTCCACTGAAATTGGGGCTACTAGATAATGACAACCTTAACTTCCCGGCCATACTGCTCATCCTTACATATGCATTTGCCACTTGACTTAAACAGTTTCTATCCTATCATTTCATAGGCTCAAACTTTTTCCCATCAGTGAATAAAAAATTTTAAAGTGCTTGCTCTGTGCCAAGCATCACGAGAAACACTGTTTAAAGCCGCGTTACCACTATATACTCTTGATTGCCCTTTTCCCACTGCCTTCAGCATTAAGCACTCCTCTCCTTTCTTGGCTATGATTCATATCAGCCTATAAATAAGCCTATTTATTACCCATGATTTAACATACATTTTAATCAGGTTATCCATAAACTATTAGACTCTTTTTATCCCTTGTCAGTCAGTTTTCATAAATTCAAAATCATTGTCTTCTAAATGCCTAATACTTCTCAAAGTAAAGTAACTCCCACTGCAACAGCCACACCACATGCGCACACACACCAGAGAAATTTCTCATATGAGAAACACCAATAACTACCTTATGCCAAAGAAAAAAGCAAGCATAGTTTTTAAGGTTTCCTACTGGACTTCTACTTTCATAACCATAACAGATACTGACTGCCATGTGGAATATCTCTATGTCCACAAGTACAGAGGTGATATTCTCTCATAGTTCTCCGTCCTAGCTTACTCTTTCATTCTAAGCTGCCTGGGTTTTATTCCCCTTAAAAATGTGTGTTGCCCTGTAATTCTATTTTGAAATTATCAAAGCCTTCAAAATCTTGACCTCTCTCTGAGCTTCACATTTTGTATCACACATTCTTATAGTAGTGGATGGGTAATAATCAATAATTAATACTGATAAATTGATCTATGGAATATTTTTATTCTCCCTTAGTAATCAATCCTTACTTCCATTTCTATATTTAAGTCCATTATTATCTATATCCTGAGATACTGCAATGATTTTATATTTGTTCACCTTGCCATTAATATGATTTCCCTTCAATTTACTTTTTAACTAATTTCTAGATAATTCCACCTCAAAGCCATTTGGCCTATCCTAAGTTTTTATAAAGCATTTATATAATTCAAATTGCTTTCAGAAAAATAATATTTATATTCTTTATGACAGAAATCTAAGACTTTTAAGGCCTAGTTCTTACTATTTCTTTATCCTCATATCATAAAATAGTTTTTAATATATAAATTATGCCAAATTATGGTTTTTCATGTAAGCATACTTTTTGTTGGATTTTTTGTGTGGTTATTTTTTTTCATCTGGTGAATTTTGCTTATCCTTTAAGACTCACTTCAGGCACCATGTCATATATGAATTAGTCCGTGAACTTCTAGTTTTAGCAGTGTAATCTTCCTCTGAGCTCTCCTACACAGGTGTGCATATCCATTTTCCCCCACTTATGTCATTTAGAAATAGTCTGATGAGGCTTGTTCCTTCTCTAGCAGAAAATAGTTTCATTGATGTCTAAATTTTCCTTGCATAGCACAGTATAGGGCATGTAAAATACTAAATTATGAACTTATGAGAGTGTCTTCCAGGAAATTGGAATAGGTATACTTTTCCTTAATCATACTGTTAGGTACAACACAACCTTGGAATATCATATATAAACAACCAGAGAAGTCTGTGAAAGGTGGAGAGAAGAAATACAGTGGGTACCCAAGGCACAACACAGTGGTGGCTATGCTGGGTCACCTTTTGGTCTCCTATTTCTCAGACACATGGCTGAATGAGCTGGCAACCCCACACCACCAAAGTGTCCAGATGACGAATAAAAAGCATTGCGACAAAATCTCGTAAACCTGTTCTCTCTGGCCAAAGAACCATGGAAGGAGCTTAGCAAGACACAAAACATTCAGACACTGCAGTGAAATACCACAAACAAATCTATGTCCTCACCCTTGAATTCTCCAGTAAAGACAAAATAGTCTAGTTACCCACCATTGTCAGGTGGTAATGAGGTGACCCAGTCCCCCACTCTTCACACAGCGTTTTCAGAGAAGGACTAGTGGGGAGGAGGGACTTTCATCCCACTGTACAGAAGATGCCCCGACCCTTCCATGGCCTAAGTAGTGACTGCAAGGAGTCTGGACTTTCACGCCCACCAAGTCCTATAAAAATCTCAGTAGTGTTTTTGTATTTAAGGAAAAATCTTTCTAAAAATTTTAAAAACATTTTTAAAAAGAAAAATGGTATAGTATGTATCTGATTTTAGAGTACATGATATAGCTACAGTAGTCAAGACTGTGTGTACAGAGATCAATGGAAGAGAAGAGAGAAACCAGAAATAGCGTCACACCGCAGTATGGCTAGATGGTACTTTTTATGGAGATGTAATTGTAATTCAAAATTAGCCTTTTAAAGCAAATGGTATTGGAACAATTGGAAATTTGTAAGCAAAAGAAAGTGAACTTCCTCCTAACCCTTACCTCTTTTACACAAATCAACTTAAAATAGATCACACACTTAATGTAAAACTTTAAAACTTTCAGGAGAAAGCAGAAGTTCTTCAGGACCAAACACTAGACAAAGAGTTTTTAGACTTCACACACAGAGCATGATCCATAAAAGAAAAACGTGTAACTCGGACTTCATCGAAAGTTAAAGACCCTATTCATAAGATGAAAAGACAGGCTACATACCGGGAAGGAATATTTGCAAACTACATATCTGATAAGGAATCACATCTAGAATATATAAAGAACTCTCAAAACTCAACAGCTGAAAACAGACAATCCAAGTAGAAAGTCTACAAAAGTCATGAAGAGACATTACACTGCAGAAGACAAATAAATAAATAAATAAAGAACAGTAAGTACATGAAAATGCATTCAACAGAACTAGGCTAGAGAAATTGAAATCATGTCTATAATATCATTACATAGCTATTAGAACAGCTAACTTTTTTTTAAGTGAGAGAACAAATTGCTGGTGAAGATGCTGAAAAACTGGACTCATGTACTGCTGGTGTGAATGTAAAATGTTACCTCCACTGTGGAAAATACTGTGGTAATGTCTTTAAAAAACAAAGAATAAACATATATTTGCTATATGACCCAGAAATCGTACTTCTGGACATTATCTCAGAGAAATAAAAACTTATGTCAATACAAAAATCTGTATATGAATATTAATGGCAGCAAATTAGCATAGCCCACCAATAACCAGCAAACCCCTCACCCCTCCCCTGCCCCAGGCAGCAGGAGACAGTAGCCTGAACCTGACTGACTGTCACAGGGTCTGACCTCTGGCAGGCTAAAGATAATGTGTTGACTTAAGTTATGTTTCAGTTCCTGAGGTGGAATGACCCCCTGGCTACCTTCCTATGACACCAGAGAGAGGGACACCAGAAAAGACCTCAGAGCTGTCCTTCAGACCTGAGGAAAAGGTTCATCACCCTTACCTCACTCTGCAACCAATCAGCTCCCAGCACAACCCTTAGTGCCTTGTGGTTTTGCCCTTTATAATCTGTAACCTACATGCCTTCCTGAGTTTGGAATTTTGAGGATTAGCTTCCTATACTCCTCAGTGGCGCTACTCATAATAAAATAGCTAGTATTTCTCCCACTTCACGTCTCGGTGTGTAGTGCTGTGCTAGCTGGAGTGGGCCAACACTTTGTGTTCTGTGACACGAATAACTGGAAGTAACACAGCGTCAGCTCCAGGACTGTATAAAGAGACAGGGTGCTCCATCCCTGAGGTCTCCTTTGTTTTAAGATCTCCCATTGGCTTGGAATACTCACCACTTACGTATGATGGCTTGTTTTTCCCCTTCTTGATTTAATTCCAGGGCTTTACATCTTGCTCTTACGTTTTAAATTCACCAATAATGAATGAGCCCAAAAAAACCTTTGCTCCCATCCTCCACCCCAATAAAAGCAGAACCTTGAGCCTTCTCATCCGATCTCTACCTGCAACCTTACCAACCTTGCTGTGTGGCCTTCAGCGTGTTATGAATCCCTCCAGGATGTGTGTTTAACAAACCTTTTGATTTCCCCCCAAAAATCTTCCATGGCTGTTGGTGAGGTGCACCTTGCAATCGTAATAAGAACTACAAGGGCCAGTTCAGCCACAACATTAGCTCTGAAAAGGGACATGTTTGAAATTGAATTTAAAATGTATGGCATAATATTATTTATGTTTAAGGGTGACTTATTTTATAAAATAAAATTTTACACAAATTAATATTCCTCAAAAAATATTGCCAAGTTCAGAAAGCAAAAATTGAAAAAGATAAGGGACTACCCAATACAAAATTTTAAAAAAAATTATACAAAATATTTTGTTACATTGAAAATCTGAGGGGGCTCCCTCAGGCCCAGGAAAGTGCTCCCAGGCATTTCTAGCTGATTACATCACTATCCATAGGCTGAAACTAGCACAGAACACTATGAACCTTTCAAAATAAAATGTTAGTGAGGAGGACTTCCGGCCAAGATGGATGCGTAGGTAGATACACTTTGCCTCCTCACACAACCAAAAGCAGGACAACAAGAAATTTAAAAACAAAAAATAATCAGGCCTGATAGAAAATCAAACTGTATGGAGTCCAAAAACTGAGGAGTTTAAGAAGAACCATTCATCCAGACTGATAGGAGTGATGGAGGCAGGCAGCAGGGGTGGAGAAGAAGCAGCTAGAAGCTAGAAGGCTGCTGCTGGTGGAGCAGACAGTCCCACATTTGTGGGACCAAAAACAGAACTAAGCAATGAAGAAATAGCCAACCTATCAGATGCAGAGTTCAAAACACTGGTAATCAGGATGCTCACAGAAAATGATTGAGTATGGTTGCAAAATGGAGGATAAAGGGAAGGCTATGCAAAGTGAAATAAAGAGAAATGTACAGGGAACCAAGAGTGAAGGGAAGGAAACTGGTACTCAAATCAACCATTTGGAGGAGAAGGAATAAATAAACATTCAACCAGAACAGAATGAAGAAATAAGAATTTTTTTAAAATGAGGAGAGGCTTACGAAACTCCAGCACAACTTGAAACATTCCAACATCTGAATCATAGGGGTACCAGAAGGAGAATAGAAAGAGCAAGAAATGCAAAACTTATTTGAAAACATAATGAAGGAGAAACTCCCCAATCTGGCAAAGGAAATAGAGTTCCAGAAAGTCCAGGAAGCTCAGAGAGTCCCAAAGAAGTTGGACCCAAGAAAGCACACACCAAGGCACATCATAATTACATTACCCAAGATTAAAGAGAAGGAGAGAATCTTAAAAGCTGCAAGAGAAAAGGAGACAGTTACCCACAAAGGAGTCCCCATATGACTATGAGCTGATTTCTCAAAAGAGACCTTACAGGCAAGAAAGGGTTGGAAAGAAGTATTCCAAGTAATAAAAGGCAAGGACCTTTTTCCAGTAAAGCTATCATTTAGAATGGAAGGACAGATAAAGTGCTTCCCAGATAAGGTCAAGTTAAAGGAGTTCATCATCACCAAGCCCTTATTATTATATGAAATGTCCAAGGGAGTTATCTAAGATAAAAGAGAAGATAAAAACTATGACCAGTAAAATGACAACAAACTCACAACTATCAACAACTGAACCTAAAAAACAAGCCCTTGCTGATGTAGCTCAGTCAAGCATGGGCTGGGAACCAAAAGGTGGCCAGTTGATTCCCAGTCAAGGCACATGTCTGGGTTGTGGGCCAGTTCCCCAGTGGGGGCCACGTGAGAGGCAACAACACATTGATGTTTCTCTCCCTCTCTTACTCCCTCCCTTCCCTTCTCTCTAAAAATAAATAAATAAAATATTTTAAACAAAACAAAAACAAAAAAGAACTAAGCAAACAACTAGAACAGGAACAGATTAACAGATATAGAGATCCCATAGAGAATTATCAGTGGGGAAAGGGGGAGGGAGAATGGGGGAAATGTATAAGAAATAAGAAGCATAAATTGTAGGTAAAAAACAGACAGGGGGAGGTTAAGAATAGCATGGGAAGTGGAGAAGCAAAATAACTTACATACATGAGCCATGGACATGAAATAAGCTTGGGGAATGATAGTAGGAGGAAGGGTACAGGGCGGAGGCAAATAAAGGGGAGAGAAAAATAACACAACTGTAATAGCATAATCAATAAAAATATTTAAATAAAGAAAAAACCCAAAATAAAATGTTAAACCATATTAAAAACTTGAAACAGGTCAAACAGAAAGAGACAGATACTGTATGATGTCACTTACATGTGGAGTCTAAAGGAAGCTGAGCACATAGAAAGAGAAGATGAAGAGAGTGAAGGCTGTCAAAAGGAACAAACTCCAGTTACAAGTAAGTTCTGGGGATCTGATGTAGCGCATGGTGGCTATAGGTAACAGTACTGTATTGTAGACTTTGAACTTGCTGAAAGAGTAAATCTTTAAAGTCCTCACCATGCACTCACAAAATGGTTATATTGGTCATATGTATAAATATATAAATATATATGTTTATGTATATATGTGGCCAATATAAGTACAGCTGTACACTTTAAATGACAATGTTTTATGTCAATGATATCTTAATAATGCTGGGAAGGGGAGTTTGTTGAAATGAGGGTAGATTGTGGGTAAATAGAGCTATTAATGCAATGTTGTAAAGTAAATTGAAATGTTCAAAGACTATTTTTATGCATTTCTTGTTTGAAAGATATGTGGATCATAATGCTGGATTTGGTGGAAATGAGATTATTTATGCATATAGACTTAAGAGTCACATGGGAAAATCAAAATCAAAGCTAGAGACTGAGATATCCCACAGATGCTGAATCGCAGAGAGGAAGCACCTTGGAGGAAGTGAGTGTGTGAGTGTGTGAACGTGACCCTGAGCTGTCTACGCACAAACTGCGGCAGTTGAGAGTAATGTTTTATTAAGGCCTGGGGCAGCTGGGCAGATGCCTGGCACGATTCTACAAGCCTTCATTGTAACATGTTTAAAATATGAAGCCAGTTAATACAGTTTCTCCTAGGCACATATTAACATAGATGGCAAAAAGTAAGCCTTTTCTGCTCTAATTGAAGTAGCAATTTAAAACTTGGTGAAGACCCATAACTCTCAGTACGTGGGGGATCATGTCTTCATTTTGAGTGTTATAACTAATAAGCCACGTCACTGATTCAGACACAAGCCTGACTGTAGTATGATCTTCATAGTCACAGCCAACTGACATTCTGAAATTGAATTTAAAATGCATGGCATAATGGTATTTATGGTTAATAGGTGACTTATTTTATAATATAAAATTGTATACAAATTAATATTCCTCAAAAATATTGCCAAGTTCAGAAAGCAAAAATTGAAAAAGATAAGGACTACCCAATAATAGTACAAAATATTTTGTTACACTGAAAATCTGAAAGAACATGTTTGAAACATACTTAATCCCAATATATACCAGAGCCTAAGCAGTTATTCCTCTAAATGATTTTCTATCATTTTATGTGAATAAAAGTCATTCAGCCCTATCTGGTGTGGCTCAGTGGATTGAGTGCAGGCCTGTGAATCAAAGGGTCGCCGGTTCATTTCCCAGTCTAGGGCACATGCCTGGGTTGTGGGCCAGGTCCCCAGTAGGGGGTGTGCAAGAGGCAACCACACAGTGATGTTTCTCTCCCTCTCTTTCTTCCTCCCTCCCTTTCCCTAAAATAAATATAAAATATTAAAAAAGAAAGCAGTCAAATGCTAATTGAAAATGTTACTTTTTTTCTTTCTATCACAAGTTATCAAAGAAGAAAGAATGCAATTTATAAGTAACAGCATTTAAAATTTTTTCATAATGTGCCCTTAACTGTTAATAAATATTAGGACACTTGGTGTCCATTATTTCATACTTTTACCAAATTCCTCTTGTTTACACACACATATATACATATACATGCATATACATACATAGGGAGTTTGAATTTATGTTTTATATAAATATGTTAATACTTTATAAAAGAGTCTAAACTTAACAATGTATTAACAACTTAATGTATAATGCATATGTTTATAAGTTAATTGATATAAATCTAATTATATTATTTCTTCCACCTATATTCACAAATTTTATATATAAACACAATACATATATATACAGTACATATGTATATATACACACATGCAGATACACATACAAATACACACATGTAATTATCCTACTAGCTCTTGAAAAGCTATATTTATAGAAAATGTATCTTTTTTTTTCTTTTCTGATAAAGGCATCGTTACTAATTATTTTGACACAAGAATTTCCTATCAAAGAATATCAGTTGGGATGTGCTTTATTTCACATGCCTTAAAAAAGTGTTAAAAGTAAAGTATAACATCTTCTTAAGCTCTTCAACCTCTGCTAAGGTGTTCAGCCTTAGCTTCAACCTAAGCTATGTAGTAGCTTATTTAACTCTTCAAAGCACCATCCTGTGTAGTCTTTATAATTTGATAAAGCTGGTTTTCTTGAGTTATTTCAATTTTTTTAAGTACACTTAAAGTGCACAGTGACACTTGACTTTCAAAAGACTCACTGATGGGAAAATATGTCATATTGGTATTTAAAGTAGGTTATGGCAATTGAATCAACACATAAAAGAGAAAATCTTGTCCTACACTGAAATTAAACAAACAAATTCATCTCAGTAGAACTGAGAACCTAATGTAGGATTCAACTGTGAGAGAGGGTATAACATTTTGCAAATATCTCATGCTTGTAAAAGAAAGGAGAAGAATTAGGAAAATAAAATTCTGGATTTCTTGGAGGTTTTTGTTGTGTGTTTTTGGTTTTTAAATATGAAGGAATTTATGGGTCAACTTGTGGATAAAATAATTGATATCTTGTTTCTGTACAAATTAGAGACCTAGGTGCATAAGGTGAGAAGCAGAAAGATGACGATACCATTAGCAAAATGGAAATGCAGCGTTAACTGCTGTATTCCGGAGGTGTAGGGCAGCAAACACAGGACACTTTCTCACTACAAAACTACCTGGAATCTTAGGTACAGAGCAGCTTCTCAAAAGAAAGTCAGGATGATTACTCAGTTTTAGCAAAAACAGTCTATCTATGGCAGTGTAGCAAAACAAAACAAAAGAAACAAACAAAAAAATTGTCTTCATCTGCTGAAATGTTGTAAGCCACACAAAGGCAGAGATTGCGTGTACATGTGCTTTTTCACTTACAAATCCCAGTGTGTAGAATATGCTGGTGTGTGATAGGCAATCAAATATACTTATCTGATCAATGAAGTATTCTCATTTTTTTAGTTTGTTTAGTTTTTTGTTTTTTCTATCATTCATCTCTCAAAACTGAGTTCCAAATTTGATTTTATCTCTTTTTGTTAAAGCATTTAAGCACTACTTTCAGAAATCTTTGTTTGCTCCCCAGAATAAATATGACATTTCCAGGGTTCCTTTGCTGTTATAAGTGACATGTGACTAAATTTTCACCGACAAGGTGTAAGTAAATACGTAGCAGCCTAAGAAATCCTTTCTTGAAAAGCTGGGAGTACTAACCCTGGATCAGTGACCTTTTGACTTCATTTCTGTGACAGAGAAGCGCTGTCTTGTTTGAGACATTTTTAAAAACCAGTTTTCTGAGACTTTCAGACGAATCTGCTGAGTCCAGTTCTAGCAAATGCACCTCCTCTCCTCCAGGTCCTGTATCTTAGTAAATGTGCACGATCAATGCTACTCTAGGTATGAGTAACAGACATATGGAAGTTGAAAGATAATTCCAAAAAGGGTAAAATAGTATGTCTTGTTCATTTTTGTAATGCATCACGTGTATCTTTCTATTAACAGATAAATAATCTGTTTTCATCCCTCCTCAATGCATGTGAATCAGGAGTACAATCCTATTGGTTAGAAGTGTACCCAGGGGTAGCCTCACAATGAGCTTAAATGTTTTTGTCCGATGTGTACGTTCTTATGCTGAGGTGAGGTTGTATTTCACAATAAATTATTTTTACCCTATGACTGTAAGGTAAGTGCATTTTGAGGGGAGGAGGGACGTGGACGTGCCAGGGTGCCCGTGTGTGCTCAGGGCAGTGAGAGCTACATGCATGCTTACATAAAGGCACTCTAGGGCAATGAGAACCTTGGATCAGATCGTGTAGACTCATCTCCCTCCAGTGCCCTAGTTAGTATCAAAGAAACAGAGGTGAAATCTCTTCAACTAGGGCACAAATAAGCAACAATTTGGAGAATTTTGATTTCACAGAATATCAGATACTGACAAAGATGAAAACAGATCTTTGATGCAGGTCGGGGGCCGGACATTCTGTAACTGAGATTAATTTGAAGCCCTCTGCCATCTTCATTGGCCCCTATGTATCCTACATTTGATCCCCTGGGAATCTCACACACCAGAAGCTAACAGTTGGGGGTATAGAGAAAAAGATGCATATTTAAAATTTTGCCTTTTACTTAAGACAAGCCTCCTCTGTTCTAGTTACACAACTGCTGATCGATAAGAAAATATCACATTTGACATGACCTGAAAACTGACCAGATGAAACAGTTCAGGATTTATAAAACCTGAGCAGGCCAATCAATGTTTGCTTCCATTTTGCAAGGTAAAAACACAACTGCTTGGGCTCCAGAGATCCCCAAAGGCTGACACTGAAGAACTTAGGGTGGGTGTAAATATGGTGTAGTTCAAAGGTAGCCACGATCAGATATCACATTACCGATACATCTGTATGTCTCTACTATTGTCTGCCACAGGTGTTAATGTGCTGGAATAATAAAAATATGTTAGGGACCAAGTAATGCAGTATGTTTTACCAACACTTAGTTTGTGCCAAAGTACCTTACATTAACTTATCCTGCATCAGATAACAAAACAAATTCCATGGAATTCAGCCTCTATACATGCCATGGATTGTTTATAAAATGTTACTTTGTAAGTACTTCATTATTGAATAGTAACAGAATAAAATCTGATGATGAAAGATGGCATGGAATTTTAAACATATTTTTCTTTGTCATGAATGTCAATGTTAAAATTAGCTCAATCTACTTGAAGAAAGGTCAGTAAGAAATAATAAACACAATGTTAGCTTTTATTATAGTGGGAATAAACTCCCTCCTTCTATTACAGAATCTGAAAGGGCTATTTATATATTGAAGAATACATATATACATACATATATGTGTGTGTACATTTTATTTATATATTTTTTGCATTATATATACACACACATATATGTAATGCATAAAATATGTAAATAAAATATTTATATATTTTGGAAATGTACCACAGTTTTTTGATCCACTCATTTACTGATGGGCACTTAGGTTGCTTCCAGCACTTGGCTATTGTAAATTTTTGCTACTATGAACATTGGGGTGCACCAGGTTGTTTTGAATTGGTGTTTCAGGATCCTTAGGGTACAATCCCAGCAGTGGTATTGCTGGGTCAAAAGGCAATTCCACTTTTAGTTTCAGAGGAAATTCCATACTGTTTTTCACAGTGGCTGGTGAATGGAGACAACTGTATTTGAACAACAATTTAAAAAAAAGAAAGAAAATGATGAAGTCAATGAGAAAAATAAATAAATAAATACACACACATACAAATATTTATATATTCTATTCATATTAACTAGAGTTATTGTGGTGGTCATTCACAATATTTACAAATATAGAATCATGTTGTCCACTCAAATACAATGTTGTATGTCATATATACCTCAAAATGTGAAAAATAGTTATTTTAACTAGCTTTTCTAAGATTTTTGAATATTCAGACTGTATTGATTTTTGTTATCTTAATCTTAATTAATAGTAAGGATAGATAAATGGAATTCCTAAACAACAAATTAGTTCATGTACAGACTAGAGACTGACTAAATACCAAGGAATATTTGGAAGCTCATGCATATGTGAGCTTATCCTGCCTCTGGGCCTCTTGTGTGTGTGTCTGTGCAGTGCCCATGTGTTCTTCTTACACCTACTTGTCCTTTGAAAAGTACGCTTTTAGGTCACCTAGGTGCCTCAGAGGGAGAATAGTGAGATGGGAATAAATCTCCTGGCTATTGTAGAAGTATGAAGTTACATATCCTACTTGAGCTTTCGTTTATTAAGGTCATAATTGACCACCGTTTATTTTGCTAAATTATATCATATAACATAAGTAGAGAGTGGTAGTTTTAAAAGATAACCATATAGTTAAATATTTACACCTAACAACAGATGGTACAGAGGATACTCTAAGATTACCTTTTTATTAATATATCAGAATATGGTATGCTTTGGTCTATGTTTCTATGCAGACTTTATGGAAATGCACATTGAATAAACTCAAATTTTAGTCTAAAATTCCATCATTTGAATCAAAAATAGAAATCTAGGTCCTCTGTGGGAGGTATGAAATAGTGGCATATGCAGTTTATTCCCAAATTACCATTTCCCCATAAAAACCCATTGATGAGTTGAACTTTTATGTCTTGGAACACAAATAATGTTATTCATGGTGGTTTGTTTCAGGCCAGTCTTCAAATCCACTTAACCCAAAATGTAATTTAAAATTGATTCTAATCTCCATATATAACTACATTTTTATGGGAAAATAAATCAGTACGTCTTTCTCACTGAAGCACTAGTGTCATACTAGTTACTGTTTTACTTCTTTAGACTTTTGACTGTTGGAAGCGTTTGCAAACGTTCTATGGGTGTGACTGATTATTTTTCAGCAAATACTATGTAGTCCCCAGCCCCCACCTTATCCATGGAAAGAATATAGTTCGTCACCTCTTGCCTTGAGCTGGGGTCAGTGGGTGCAGTCCACACAGAGCTTTAAATGTGTCTGTGCTGTTGTTCTTGCCGTCCTAGGTGTTTGCCATTGTCATAGGAAACCACAACTTGAATAGCCCCTGCCCCTTCATCCTTGGTCCCAGAACAAAACATGTGGGGCAGAGTTACTATAGACATCCCTTACATGGGGGAGTGAGAAATACCTTATCATTCCCTTGGTATTTTGTGGCAGTATGTTCTGAAGAATAACAAATAAAAAATTAACATATGCAATCAGCTACAAGTCCATGGGGTGTGGCTAAGGGATGCTAAAAGGTTGAGAAAAATGCTACAAGATCTGAGGGAAAGATAAGTTAAGGGTATAATTTTGCATGTGAAGAGGATGACACTCTGCATTTTGTCACTTAAATTAGCCCTGACTCTTAAAAGTAACAATAATATGTTAAAAATTGAGCAAGAATGCATTTTTGGAAAATTCTTTTTATCCAGACACCTTTGCTATTACTGGTTCTACTAGTATCAAATGATCCAAGGGAAGATGAATAATGCTAAAAAAATAATGATGAATGCTTAAAAACATTGGCCAGTGATAATGAAATCGACAAAGAACATAACATTGGCAACATAATATTGGAAAATGAAAAAAACAGAGGCTCTGAAATAATATCAAAATATTAAAACACTTTAATAGTCAATGGATAAAAGAAAATTCTGGTGATATGAAGTCAAGAAAAGTGTCAGGGACAACAAAAATTGGAAAATATTCTAAAATTACATAAACAAACAGACTAATAGTGGTGGGAAAGCAAGAACATTACAACCTCAAGTGTTATGCCTGGCAACTCTGAGAAAGATTTAGAACTCAGTAAGTAAGCTTAAGAATTGGTCCTTAGCCATCTATAGGACTTTTAAAGTAACAAAGGTATAATCAGAGGGAGAGTACACTGGGGTATTCCTGATACCATATAATATAATGAATGCCCGAGAAACAAGATGTCCAGCTCTGAGCCTGCTTATCACTGCCATATTCTCTCTCAGAATGGTTTGCTCCAAACTATACTCTGACTACTGAGACAGAATTGGCACTTGCTTTCCATGATCAGTCACCCATTTCCTTGATTACTAGGGAACTAAGAGCAATCAATAATAAACACCAACATTTAGAACTGTTAAGGTACGCTGATGGACTAAGCGTGCTTATTTTAAAGCTTGATGTGGATGTTTATTCAGATGTTATACCACTGAAAGCCAAAGTGTAACATTTTTAAGGGATTTGTGGGAAAAGGTGATTGTCTATAGCTGTATTAATTTTGACATGATGTATCACAAATATCCCCCGGTAACTTGTCTAAATCTTTATTTTTTTCCAAGAGGTGATACATGGATTCTTATTTATGAGACATTATTTTTTTTCAAGGAATCATGCTAAAACAAATTTCATTCCAATGTTTCGTTTTTACCACAGACTAAAATCTGCTTCTAGATTCAGGCTTTCTTTCAAATAAAAATTCACACCTCAGGCATTTTTAGCTCTTCCAAAAATTTACATTTCTGAGCTAGAATTGAAGAAATAAAAAAATCTTTACTTGTGTACAGAATACATGTACAGAAAGTTGCAAATGTTATAATTTTTCTACATGGAGCAAAATTGATGGTGAAGACTTATAAAGAAATGCCTATATTTTATCTTTTTTAAAAGATATGTTAAATAGTATCAATACATTTATATTTATTATCAACCTAGATATAAAGCTTAAATATTTCAGCAATAATGGTGACATAAAGGATGAAGATCAATGCTGAAATTTTGTACTTCCCTTGATGATTTTCTTTCCCTTAAGTTCAAAGCCCAGAAATTTTAACATTTGTAATCTGTTAATTGAGATTTCCTCAAAATTTGCTGCTGTTGTTTTCCTTCTAAATGTAAGACTCTTTTACTCTAAAAGCTTCAGTGAGGTACAACTAACACAAAATTAACCAAACATATTTAAAATTTATAAGTTGATGAGTTTTGACATATGTATATGCTCATGAACCTATCATTACAATGTAGACAATAAATACATGAAAAACCCCTAACATCTTTTTAAATTTTTTTAAAAGATTTTATTTATTTATTTTTAGACAGAGGGAAAGGGAGAGAGAAAGAGGGAGAGAAATCAATGTATGGTTGCTTTCACACATCCCCACCTGGAGACCCGACCTGCAACCCAGGCATGTGCCCTGACTGGGAATTGAACCAGCAACTCTTTAGTATGCAGGCTGGTGCTCAATTCACTGAGCCACATGAACCAGGGTCTAAAATCTTTTCATATCACTTTTTAATCCAATTTCTCTCTCTACTGCAACCCCTTCCATAGGCAAACACTAATTTGTTTCCTGTCATTATATAGTTTGCATTTTCTAGAATTTTATATTATTAGAATAATAATTTACAAATTATTTTTGTCTAGCTTATTAAAAATATGAAGTTATTTTGAGAAACATATTGGATGTACTAATAAGTTCTTTTAAAATTAAATTTATTAGGGTGACACTGGCTAATAAGATCATAGGTTTCAAATGTACATTTTTATGACACATGATCTGTATCATGTGTGCCCACCATTCAAAGTCAAATTATCTTCCATCAGGATATATTTGGCCCCCTTCACCTTTTACTGTTGGGAACTGCCCTGCCTGGTTTCAGAAGCTGTAACATCCCCTCCCCCCACCCCCCATGGCTAAGGCTGAGTAAGAGACCTTGGGACCATAAGCCACTAAGGAGACAAAGCTTATCTCCCTGGCAGGAGCACTGCCTCTGCCCACTTTACTTCACCCTGCTTGGCCCCCAGTGCATGACCAGTTAGCCAATGATAGGTAAGATTCCTCAAGGGAGGGGTGACCTAAGACAGGCATGGTCACAAAGAGGCCCTCAGGGAAGGACTTGGGGGGCTATAGAAAAAGGGGGTGATGGACCCTTGCCCCTTGGCTTTGACATAGCCTGAGTACTCATTCTGTCTGCAAGAAGTCTCCTAATCTCTTGGCTGCCTTACTTCCCCTGCCTGACTTAAACCTGAAACAATGCCAGAGGTGGGTGCAGCCCTGTGCTGGAAAGTGCGGGTTCCCAGGGGTGGTCTGGCCTAAGAAAGATGAATAAAATGCTGTGAAACCTGCTTCGCAAATACCCTCAACTTAAATGGTAAGGATCCAAGCACGAAATGAGTTTGTTTCCCAAAGTTTTATAGTCCTTTAGCTATCTGATCCTGACTCTAAATAAGCCCTTAGAGTTCTTTGAATGTTATCTATTGTTTGATCATTACTGCTGACAATGTTTGAGCTTTACATATATGCCCTGTATTCCCATGCAAATTAAACCCAATAAAAGCCCACTGAGGAAAAGGCTCAAGGTCCTTCTCCTTTGAGAGTTTGACTACCTTTCCTCCCCAAGCAGATCATATCTTGGTAGACTTATTTTCTTCCGTGGCAGATGGGGGGCTCTGCAGACAAAGCTCCCTACACTTTACTATCCCTCCAACCTCTTCCCTCTGGTAACCACCATACTGTTGTCTGCACCTATGGAGTTTCAGTTTTCTATCCCACATATGGGATATAAACCCATATGGTCCTTAGCTTTTTCTGACTGACTTATTTTGCTTAGCATGACATTCTCAAGGTCCACCCGTGTCATCACAAATGACAGTATTTCATCTTTTCTTGTAGCCGAGAAGCATTCTATAGTATATATCAGGTACCACATCTTCTTTATCCAGTCTGCTATGGAAGGACACTCTGGTGGTCTCCATGGCTTGGCCGCTGTGAACACTGCTGCAACGAACATAGGGGTGCATATATTTTTGCGAATAAATGTTTTTGAGTTTTTAAGGTAGAAACCCAAAAGACAGATTGCAAGGTCATATGGTAACCCTATTCTTAATATTTTGAGGAACTACCATACTGATTTCCATAGCGGCTGTACCAGTTTACATTCCTACCAGCAGTGAATGAAGCTTCTCTTTTCTCCACCACCTCTCCAACACTTGTTATCACCTGTCTTTCTGATGTTAGCCATTCTAACAGGTGTGAGGCGGTATCTCATTATAGTTTAGATTCACATTCCTTAATAGATAATGAAGTTGAACATCTTTTCATATATCTGTTGGCTTTTGCATGCCTTTTGGGGAGAGGTGTCTATTCAGGTCTTCTGCCCCTTTTTAATTGGATTGTTTGGTTGTTTGGTGTTGAGTTGTATGAGTTCTTCATACATTTTACATATTAATCCCTTGTTGCACCTGCTGTTTGAAAATAGCATGTCCCATTCTGTTGATTGCCTTTTTGTTTTGTTGTTGGTTTCTTTTGCTGTGCAGAAGCTTTTTAGTTTGTTGTAGTCCCACTCATTTATTTTTGCCTTTACTTCCCTTGCATTTGGTGTCAAATTCATAAAATATTCTCTATGACCAATGTCCATAAGTTTACTACCTGTGTTTTCTTCTATGTAATTTATTGCTTCAAAGATTATATTCAGGTCTTTCATCTATTTTAAATTAATATTTGTACATGAAGAAAAAAGTATAATTTAGTTTCATTCTTTGCATGTGGCTTTCCAATTTTCTCAGCACCATTGATTGAAGAGTCTTTCTTTCTTCCATTTGTATTTTAGATTCCTCCATCAAAATTTTTTTTGCCCATATACAGGTGGCTTTATTTTTGGGCTCTAAATTCTGTTTCATTGGTCTGTGTGTCTATTTCTCCATCAATATGCTGCTGTTTTGATTATTGTAGCTCTGTAGTATAATTTGAAGTCAGGTAGTTTGATACCTTCAGCTTCATTTCTTTTTCTCAGATTTACTTTAGCTATTTGGGTATTTTGTGTTTCCATAAAAAACTGATAATTTTCTGTTCTATTTATTTTAAAAATTACATTGATATTTTGATTTAAGTTGCATTAAATCTCTATATTGCTTTGGGTAATGTGGCCATTTTAATTTTGGTGATTCTTCCAATACATGAACACAGAATATATTTTTATTTCAAGGCATCTTTTACAATTCTCTTTAATAATGCTTTGTAGTATTCAGGATATAGGTTCTTCACATCCATTTTTAAGTTTATTTCTATGTATTTTGTTTTCTTGTTTCAATTGAAAAAGGAATTTTTTTCTTCATTTATTTTTCTAAAGTGTAATTGTTTATATATTGGAAAGTGGTAGATTTTTAAAAACTGTATTGTGTTTTTTCCATTACCATTCTGCCCTCCCCCATAATCAGCACACTGTTGTGCATACTGATGAGTCATTTTTCCATTTTGCTCAATCCCTCCACTCTCTAATCTCTGCCCCCCATAACTGTCAGCATGATTTCTATCTATGAGCCTGCCTCTATTTTGCTTGTTAGTTCAGTTTGTTCATTAGATTCCACATATGAGTAAAATCATATGGTATCTGTCTTTCCCTGACTGGCTTATTTCATTCAACATAAAGTTCTCTAGGTCCATCCTTACTGTTGCAAAGAGTAAAGTTTTATTTTTTGTTATGACTGAGTAGCATTCCATTGTGTAAATGTTCCATAGTTGTTTTATCAACTCATCTACTGATGGACACTTGGGATGCTTCCATATCTTGGTGATTGTAAATAATGCTGCAATGAACATAGGGGTGTTTAAGTTTTTCAAAATAACTGGGTTTCTTCAGATATATTCCCAGAAATTGTATCACTGGGTAAAAAGGCAGATCCATTTTTAATTTTCTAATGTAGCTCTTCACTACTTTACACAGTGGTTGCAGCAATCTGCATTCCTACCAGCAGTATATAAGGTTTCCCCTTTCTCCTCATCCTTGCCAGCACTTGTTTTTTGTTAATTTATTAATGATAGCCATTCTGATAGATGTGAGGTGATATCTTATTGTGGTTTTAAGTTGCATTTCTCTGATAATTAGTGATGTTGAGAATCTTTTCCTGTGTCTACTGGCCATCTGTACGTCCTCTTTAGAGAGGTGTCCATTCAGGTCCTTTGCCCATTTTTTAAATTGGATTGTATGATCACACTCACAGTTGCTTCAAAATGAATAAAATACCTAGGAATAAATCTAACCAAGGGTATAAAGGACGTGTACTCAGAAAATTATAAGATACTGAAGAAAGAAATTGAAGAAGATACAAATACGTGGAAGCACATACCATTTTCATGGTTAGGAAAAATTAACATCATTAAAATGTCCGTGCTACCCAAAGCAATCAATAGATTCAACACAATTCCTATTAATATTCCAATGACATATTTCACAGAACTAGGAAAATATTTCCAAAATTTATATGGGACCACAAAAGGCCTTGCATTGCAACAGCAATCCTGAGAGAGATGAACAAAGCTGGAGGAATCATGCTACCTAATATCAAACTATTACAAAACCATAATAATCAAAACACCATGGTCATGGCATAAAAACAGACACATAGATCAATGGAACAGAATAGAGAGCCCAGAAAAAAACCCACACCTTTATAATCAATTAATATTTGACAGAGGAAGCAAGCACATAGAATGGGCTAAAGATAGTTCATTTAATAAATGGTGCTGGGAAAATTGGAGAGATGTGCAGAAGAATGAAACTAGATTACCTTATTACACCACACACAAGAATAAATTCCAAATGAATTAAAGGCTTACATGTTATACCTGAAACCATAAAAATCCTGGAAGAAAACATAGACAATAAAATCTTGGACACTGCTTGAAGCAATATTTTATCTATATCCTCAAGCAAGGAGAATGAAAGGAAAAAAAAGCAGGTGGGAGTACATCAAATTAAAAAGGTTTTTCACAGTAAAGGAAATCACCAACAAAATAAAAAGACAGCCCATGGTATGGGAGAAAATATTTGCCAACACATCTGATAAGGGGTTAATATCCAAAATTTATAAAGAACTTAAAAAAATTCAATAGCAGTGCATTTTTGTATATTTTTTGTATCCTGCAAATTTACTGCATTTGTTTATTGATTCTAATTGTATTTTATGGAGTCTTTAGGATTTTCTATACACAAAACCATGTCTTCTGCAAAAAGTGACACTTTCACTTCTTTATCCCCAATTTGGACGCCTTTTATTTCTTTCTCTTGCCTTATTGCTCTGGCTAGGACTTTCACAAGTATGTTGGATAAGAGTGGTGAGAATGGGCATCCTTGTCTTCTTCCTGATTTTAGAGGAAAAACTTTAAATTTTTCAACATTGAGTATTATGTTGGCTGAGAGCTTATTATATATGGCCTTTACTATGTTGAATACTCAACACATACTTTGATATTCATTTTATTGAGTGTTTAATCATGAGTGGATGTTGTATGTCATCAAATGCTTTTTCTGTATCTGTCAATAAGATCATATGATTTTTATCTTTTGTTTTATGAATGTGGTCTATTACATTGCTCGATTTGCACATGTTGAACCATTTCTACGCCCCTGGAATAAACGTCACTTGATCACAATGTGTTGTTTTTTTAATGTATTGTTGTATTTGATTTTCTAGTATTTTGTTTAGAGTTTTTGCATGTCTGTTCATCAGAGATATTGATCTATAGTTTTAGTTTTTTGTATTATCCTTGCCAGATTTTGATATCAAGGTTACATTGAGCTCTTAAAATATATTAGGATGTATTGCCTGATCATCAATTTTTTAGAAGAGTTTGAGAAGGATGGGTATAAAATCTTTGTTGAGGAGAATTCACTAGTGAAGCCATCTGGTCCTGGACTTTTATTTTTGTGGGATGTTTTTGATGATTATTTCAATCTCCAAACTGTTTATTAGTCTATTTAGATTTTCCAGTTTTTCATGATTCAATTGAGGAAGGTTACATATTTTTAGGAATTTATCCATTTTTTCTAGGTTATCTCCTTCATAGTTAAAGAATAACCTTGATGGATATTTAATTCTTGGCTGGTAAGTTCTCTCTTTTAGTAGTTTGAATACTTGGATCCAGTCTCTTCTGGTTTTTAGAGTTTCTCCTTAGAAGTCCAATGATAAGTTAACGGGCTTTTATTTATAGGTCACTTTCTTCTTTGACCTGGTTGCCTTTACAATTTTTTCTTTGTCATTAATTTGTCACCATTTTAATACAATGTGCCTTGCAGAAGGCCTTTATGGATTGAGGTAATTAGGTGATCTGTTTGTTTCTCATATTCAAAGATCTAGCTCTTTCTATAGGTTTGGGGAGTTCCCATCAACTATTTGTTTGAATAAGCTGTCTGATCCCTGCTCCTTCTCACCTTCTTCTGGTATGTCTACTATTCTAACTTGTTCTTTCTGATGGAGTGAGATAGTTCTTGTAAGTTCTTTCATGTTCTTTATGCTCAAGTCTCTGGCTTCTTTACTGCATCATTTCTAAATTTTTATCTTTCATATCACTAATCCTTTCTTTCATCTGTTAACTCTATTGCCTATGCTCACTAGTTCATTCTTCTATTGAGTTCCTCATCTCCAGAATTGATTTGGCTCTGTTTTAGTTTCCGTCTCTTTGGTAAAGCACTTGTTTTGTTTGTTCTCAGATTTAGTGCCAGTTCTCAGGTTTACACACAATGTGTTCAGCAACACAACACCGAGGGTGAAGGGAGGCAAGCCTTGGGAGATTATGGCACATCCAAGCTCCAGGGGTTTGTTCCTCTGTCTGAAATGCTGATGCTGACAACTAGACAACCCAGCTGTACCTCTTCTGTCACTGCTCAGGTTGCTGGGCTCAGGCGCAGCTCATACTGCCCACTGCTGCAGGAATGCTCACTCACTGAATTTCTGCTCCTTCCCGCTGAATGGAGTGCCAGCCATAACCTAAGTTCTGTTCCCCGCTGTGAGCTCCAGGCTGTAGTGCCTTGACTTATCTCAGCTTTTCTCCCTTCTGGCCTTTCCCATTAGCTCCCACTTACCCACCTTTAGATGTTTGAATGTGCGGATCTCCAGGTGTGTTTGTGCATTGAGCAGGGAATCCTTTGTTGAGTTATATTGATAGCTGTGCAAACCGTTGAAACTTCAAGGTGAGAGGCCCAGGAGATCTCTCCTGCCACTATTCCTCGGATGTCACTTAAAAAGTTCTGTGTGTTGTTAAATAGTGTTCCATATGTAGATAGAACACAGATTTTATATACATTTATATTTGACAGATATTTAGGTTGTTTCCAGTTTTTGGTTACTACAGATAATGTTGATATGAACATTTATGCACAAGCCATTTTATGAACATGTGATTTTATTTTTCTTGAGTCAAGTCACTAGATCATGTAAAAGGCACGTTTAACTTTTAAAACACTGTTGATCTGCTTTCCAGAGCAGTATTCCACCAATCTGTTTTCCACCAAAAATGTATGAGAAAGTTGTTGTGATCTTGGGGTAGGCAAAGATTTGTTTGGTACAATACCAAAAGCATGACTTGGAAAAAAAGAAAAAGAAAAAGGCTAATTGAACTTAATCACAATTTCTAAATTCTGTTATTTGAAAACAACATGAAGAGCATGAAAAGTCACAGACTAGAAAAATATATTTGAAATAATATGTATTTTTATTCAGAGTGCATAATGAATTCTTAAGACATAATAATGAGAAAAAAACACATATTAAAAAGTAGGCAATACTACTGAATAGCTTACCAGAAAATACGGATTATAGTTACATACCTAAAAATATATTCATTACTAGTTATTATGGAATTGTAAACCACAATGAAATACCATTTATATCCATTAAAATGGCTACAGTGAAAAAAAACACAAAGAAACAAACATCCTGAGAATACAATGCCAAGTGCTAACGTGAACGTGACACAATCGGAATCCATGCGCTTCTTGTAGAAACGCTAAACAGTGTAGCCGCTGTGGAGAAGGGCTGCAGTTTCTCATGGAGTGAAACGTGCACTTACTGTACGACCCAATTATCCCGTACCTAGCGACTTATTCAAGGAAACAAAAACTGATGTTCATGTGAAAACTTGCGTGTGCATGTTTGCAATGGTTTTATTATAATTACTCCAAAGCCGGAAACAATCCACTTCAATAGTGTTTGCATTTAAAACAAAAAACCTGTGCTCTATCCACACAATGGACTGTTATTAAACAATAGAAAATGACAAACTATGGATTCATGGAACAACCTGTCTGCATTGCCAACGTGTTAAGTGAAATGAAAGAAGCCAGATGCTAAAGGCTATATATTGGATGATTCTGTTTATATGACGTTTATAGGAACAAACAGATCACTTGTAATTAGGGCTTAAAAGGGGACTCCTGTGACTACTGAGTAGTATAAATGAATATATTGAATACCCTGGGGGCTGATAAAACTGTTCTCTATCTCATTTGTGGTGGTTATATGACTATCATTTGTTAATACTCATAAAACTATATAATAAAAAGAGTGAATTTTAACATATGTAAATTTACAAATACATTTTAAAAATTCTGTCATTCACTTACAGAATTTTTAAATATAATGTGATAAAATTTATCATGTTTTAATTTTTACATTTGTTTTTTATTTAAAAATTCACTTTTAGCCTATGGAACAAATACAATTTTAGAATTTAAGTTTTATTTTTTATGTTAACTCCTTATTTAAAAGATTAAAGTATTAACTCTATTTAACCCTTTAATTAAAAGATTGTTTTTTTAATATAAAAAAACATAACTTATTCAAAGATATAATACATACTTAGAATACATAATGGAATATTTTCTTCTACTCTTTAAAATGCTTTGATTTCTCCACAGTTTATACTTTAATATTCTTACTAAATGATAGGGTTCTTTCTTATCATTTCCACTGTGTTTTTTGATCGGTTATTGCTGTCGTGCAGAAGAACAGATAGCTGCCTGTGAACACTCACATATCTTTGCAGAGGGAGAATATGAAGATTCTCACTCTGTTGGGAATTTTAATAGCTAAGTTGGAGGTGCTTGCCATCTGTTAAGCTGTTTGGTTGTACATAGCCTGCCTCTTTGTGTTTTCACGTCCCATGGTTTCAGTTACCTGTGATCAATAGTGGTCTGAAAATAATAATGGAAAATTCTAGAAAGAAAGAGTTCACAAGTTTTAAACAGTATGCCCTCTGAGTTGCATGATGCCAAGCATCCCGTTGTCCAGCTTCTGCATGCTGCCTGCGCTCCCTGCTTGCTAGTCATTAACAGCTGGCTCAGTTATCAAATTGACTATCATGTCATTGCAGTGCTTGCATTCAAGTCACCCTTATTTTATTTAATAATGTCCCCAAAACACAACAGTAGGGATGCTGGTGGCTTGGAGATGCCAAAGAGAAGCTATAAAGGGTTTCCTTTTGGTGAAAAAGTACAATAAGATATTTTGAGAGAGAAAACACTACCATAACTTTTATTACAGTATGTTGTTATAATAGTTCTATTTTATTATTCATTATTGTTGTCAATCTCTTTCTGTACCTAATTTGTAAATTAAACCTTATCACAGGTACATATGTATAGAAAAATAATAACATATATAGTATAGGATTCAGTACCATGCATGGTGTCCGGGAACGTATCCCCTGTGGATAAGGGGAGAATACTGTACCGTAACTTTTAATCTTCAGTGTAAACCTGAAAAATATATGTTATTTCCCTTTCTCAACAGGAGAGGAAGCAGATGCCCACTGAAACTAAGTAACTTTCAAAAGTGCTATCTGTAACTGATGAGGCTCAGATGGGATTCGGGACTATTGGCTTCAGAGCATGTTTTTTCTTTCCAACCACAATGTTATTATTACATATTACATATTCCAGGTGTTATTTACTTGAGGTCGTAAACATTTCCTGAGCTGTGATAAAATTTATTATTTTTATTTTTACATTTTTCTTTATTAAAATGCATTTTTACCCTAAGGAATTAAATTAAAATTTAAAAATTTGTTTTATTTTCATGTTTAACTCTTTAAATGAAGGACTTTTTTTTTTAATGTAGAGAAACATGATCCAAAGAAATGATACTTACATAGACTGTTAATGTGAAAGTACTTATTTTTTTCAGCTTTATTAGGATACAAATGGCATTTGATGCAGCTATATTTTGCAACACGAGGGGTGCATTTAAGCTCTGGGATCTAGAGCACAGAGTCATGGTTTAGAGCCACCAGTACTATATTCTGTACTTGAAAACTACTAAGACAGTAGATTTTGAATATCTCACCACAAAAAAAAATGGTAATTCTGTGATAATGGAGGTGTTAGCGAATTTTGTATTTTATTAAACAAATTTCCTGCTCCTTTTATGCCATTTACATTATAGAACATTCAAAACTATATTAGTAATGGGGGGAAGTGGTGGGGGGAGAAATGGAGACCACTGTACCTGAATAACAATAAAAAAATTAAAAAAAACCCCTATATTAATAATGATGCAAACATTGTATCTGTTACAGACACCAATTGATTATGTCACCCCAGTACTTGACACCAACAAAGACTTTTCTCATCTATTACAATAAAATCTAAACTCCTTTCTTTGGACCTCTAGGCCCTACACAAAGAAACCCCCCACTACATTGGTACAATGAACCACAATTAAGTAAGAGGAAGGACAAACTATCAATCCATGTAACACTTCTGAATTCATATGTTTTATTCCAAATGAAAAGAGCCAGATCTGGCTCCTACATACCTATTTTCATCTGTCCTGCTGGTCCAGTGTGCTGAGCACCCATTGGCCTCTGTTAAGTTGCCTGTATACAACATGCTGGTTCGTGCACCTGAACTACAGCAGTTTCAGTGTTGGAGGGGTGCTGGAGGGATTGAAAACAAGAGAAAAAACTCATGGTCAACAGTATGGTAATTGTTGGGGGTGGGAGGAGGAAAGGTGGAGAAGGGGGTAGGGGGATAAGTGGTGATGGAAGGAGACTTTACTTAAGGTGGTGAACACACAGTACAGCGCCCAGATGATGTGCTGTGGAGTTCTGTACCTGAAACCTGTGTAATTTTGTTAACCAGTGTCACTCCAATACAAAGGACGAAAGAGACATTCTTAACCTTAGTGGCCGATTGTCTTTAAAATATATGAATGACACGAAAGCGAAGAAAGATAACTAAAGAAATATCATGACTAAAACAAGTGATTCCTAGTGGTATATTGTACTGGAGGAAAAATTGCTGTGAAGGACATTGTTGTGATAATTGACAAAACTGGAATACAGTATCAATAGATTGTAGAGTACTGTATGAACAATAAATGTCCGAAATTTGATATCTATACTGCGGATACATGTGAGACTATTCTGTTCTTAGGAAGTATTATCAGGAAAAGAGGCATAATGTGTATAACTCTTCTCAAATGGTTCAGAAAAAATATATACATAAATTTGAAAGAATAAACAATGGTATCAGTTGTTCCATGCACGCCTGATTTCTTCTCTCTTTTCCAGTCTTGATTTAATGCTTCAACCTTAGAGAAGCTGTCCTGACATCACCAGCCCAGCTCTTGTCCCTGTTATAATCTTTCTATGTTCTATTAGTTTACTTCCACCATATTTCGGTAATGGAGATTAAAAATAAAAGTATAAATTTCATATGGCCACAAACATTCTAAAATCCATATTATATAATATGATATTTTTTTCTAAGTTAAGGAATAATTTAATTTGCCTTCTTTTGAATACTGGTTCCCAAGTCAGGCTGTACAATCACTTGAAAAAAAAAATCAATTAAGAAATTAAACAACACCTAGACAAATTTCAAAAAGAAGGAAAATAACTACATTAAACACTGCATCAGATAGAATGCTACATGTACTATATATTTTACAAATCTAAGCTTCTAGCCCAAGACTTTCATGGGTTTGGTAAGAAAAATCATATAAAGCAATGACCCTCAAACATTTGCATGGATCAGAATCACAATCCAAAACACTGATTTCTGAGCTTAGTTTCCAGAGATTCTTATTCATCATGGGGCCTGATATTTTGCTTTTGTAACCAGTGCCAGGTTAATGCGGGTGCTGCTGATCTGTGGACCACACAGTGAGAAGTGCTGTGATACCGGAGAATACTGGGGGGCTGGAGAGGAAGCCAGTAATTGGCAACTGAGGAGGCAGAAGGGCAGAGGATTCCAATACCTAAGATAAATTTTTGACTAAAATTTTTATTTATGAATTTTTAAAACAATTAGTATTTGTGATAGTAAATGATTTGAGATTATATATATATATATATATATATATATATATATATATATATATATATAAACACTCAAGGAACTACAGTATACTTGACTGTAAAATGTATAGCAAAATACTTCCTGACCAATATTAGATTTAATCAATTTCCAATACATTTCAAAGACTTGCATAATCATTAACACCTGTCTCCATGTGTGAAATGCTCTAAAGAACCTATCAAAATTTAATTTGAATCCAATGTTTGACCAAATCTGGTTTAAATAATTTTTCTGTGGATGCGGGCGAGCTTCTTTTCCAGCTTTGTGTGTGTCATTATGTACAATCTTTACCGCTGCCCCCAGAAAGGTAGAGTGGAAAATGCATGAAATTGGAATAGAAATCCATGACCTCTACTCTTCTCACCGGGATTTTGTGAAGGTTAACGAGATTTTCACTTGTTGTATGTTTGATGTCTTTTGATGAGAGAAACTAAATAAACATCAAATATTATTCTAAGCAAAGGATTCATTAGTGCTTTATTTTCCATTAATATGTGCCAAAACCAAATTGGCACTGAGTGTAATTCTACAGAATGTTTGGCAACCACTTGTTTTCTGTCAAAGTCATCTCAACATACAGATGGATTTCATTTCCATAAGAACCCAAATAAAGTGATATTCAAGATTAAAATTTGGGATGAAATAACTATTAATGTGTGAAATGCCTTAAGGAATATATGCAGTAATGCAACCCTGTGATGAAATGCAATAACATCCAACGACTGTAAAACTAGTCAGGAAAACAGAGTGACTTAGATATGTTAGTAGGTGACCACTGGCAGTCTCGTGTAATCACACTGTACTGATAACAAAGAAAACGCTTTTAAGTCACACATTGTGTAATTTTTAGAATGAATGTGGCCAGAAATAACTCCTAGTGTTTCCACAGAAAGTACATTTCCCTTGGGAAAAGTGGTGTTTGCTATTGTTAAAGCACACGGTACAACTCTAATACGGTTTGTGAGAAATCGTGTGTGCACGCGTCTGTGCGCAAGCGTGAAAGTATCGAGGGTCACTAAAGAGACCCTGTGAGAGTGGACTGGCCTGGCGATATAATGCACGGGATTGCGGATTTTTCCAGGCTGACTGCTAATCTATGCTTTAAAATTGATCTGAGGTTAATGGATTTACTTTTTTTTTTAAAGGAACCTTACTGGAGTATCTTCACACTGAATTGAAAACTGTCTTTACTTACTTCATTCTTTCAATGACTATTGATGGCAAACCATGAAATTGGACAGTCTTAGGCACTAGAACTATAGTAACGAATGAAACAATGTATGTGTCCCTGCAGAACTTTGTGAAGCTTAGCTTATATTCTATTAGGGGATATATACAATTTAAAAATATGATGCAATATATATCATAATGTATTATATAAACATATGTAATATATTCTATATATTATCTATTGTTAGGGCCATAACTTTATAGAAAGGATTGAGAGGTTTACATAGTAGAGATTGAAAAAATGCCATTTTAAGTGAATGATCAATGCAGATATCTGTGAGGGGGTGAATTTGAGAAGAGACTTGTAGGTGTGTGATAACCTACAGAAAAAGGTTTCCAGTTTGAAAGAAACAGGGTGGGGTGCACGAATGGAAACATATCTGCTGTTTTCAAGGAACAGCAAATGAAAGCAGGATGAGCAGAAGAGCTTGTGGAGGGAGGCGATGGCCCGAACCACATCATGCAGGCATGGGGCAGATCATTTGGCCATATAAAAATTTAGATTTAAATTTAAATTTAATATAATTCCATTAGAAGGTTTTGAACAAGAAAATGACTTGATCTGACTCATTTATAAGAGAAAAGAATTATGTATGAATGTGGAAGGTTGAAGATTTAGATAACTTTGTTAGAATATAGGTGCATGCTTTTGAGCTTACTAAGGTACCAATGTGATCCTAGTGAAATGATAATTAAACATAATACTCAAAATCATTTTATCTAGAGGAAATAATAACTTACTATATTCTGGGAAGGTTCTCTAAACATTTTAATCTTCATAGGAAATACATTTATTACATCTATGCACAGTTTAAAAGTAACAATAAAATGAACACATGTAGTCTCTATACAGCTTACTTTAGGGCCTTACACGTCCCCTGTTGGAGGCCTTCCATGATTTTTGTTAAATATATTTCAAAAAATTTTTTGTCCAATGCCATTGTAAGTAGAATTTTTTAAATACAGTTTCCAATATTGTTTGCTAGAGTATAAAAATAGATTACTGTAAGTTAACCTACCATCCCATGATCTTGCTCAATTGATTTATCGGTCATAGTCATTTTTTTAGCTTCCTTAGAATTACCTGTATGATGAATCTTGTCATACTCAAATAGAGAGTTTTACTTCTTCCCTTTTAATCTTCATGAATTTTAGGAGTGGGAAAATAACAAGTGCTCGCGAAGATGTGGATAAATTGGAATGCTCACGCATTTCCGGTGGGAATGTACAATCATGCAGCACTGTTAAAGCAGGGTGGCAGTTCTTCAAAAAATTAAATAGAATTCTTGCATGACCCAGTAATTCCACTCCTAGGTATATAGATCTGAAACAGTTCAAAGGACACTAAAATATCACTTGTACTAGAACGTTCATAACAGCACTATTCATAAGAGTCAAAAGATGGAAACAATTCAAATATCTACCACGCCATGAATAGATAAGTTTAATGTGGTATATACATTCAATCGACTTTTATTCAGCCAATACAAAGAAATCAAGTGCTGACACTTGCTACAATTGTAGACAAACCTCGAAACCAATGTGAAGAAAAAGGTAGTCACGGGCAGGCATGGGGGCAGGGGTGGGGAGGAACTGAATTCTAGTCTAGGGTAAATTAACACAAAGTTCAGGGAAATAATTTTTGAGGTAAAATAGGAGTGCTTCTTTATCTAGAAGAGCAAGAATCAGACTACTGGAAGCAAATTGAAATGGGCCTACCGAGTTATTTTAGAGCCCTTTGTAACTTGATGAAAAAACACTTCAAACTGGCTCATGAAGGTACGAAAAAGCAAAGGGAAGAACAGAAGCCAAAGGTATACGCTGATCTAGTGTCTAATCTTCCCAGGATTGGTTATAGATAATTTATAAGAAAAAATCTAAATGAGTTACACTAAAGAACATAAAAAATGAAATGAAGGAAGGCATCTAGGAAAGAGGTGGACTTTTGACAATCTTCTCTTTTTTACATTCACATATTCACATCCTGTTCTTTATTCTCAGCTTGAAATTCCTGTAGAATGGGTTATTTGTGTACTCTTTAGAGTCAGCAAGTTGCAGGAAAATGAACAAAAACTGAGGTGAAAACCAAGGTCACAGAATGTGATGGTAACACAAATGAGCAATCCAAATTTGTTGAGGCGGAAAGATATCAGGTGACATTATGAGTAGACAAAAAATAGTTTATTATAATTAGCCAAACCAGGATAATTTTGCAGTGACTTAAAACCAATTAAAGAGTCACATCATCACATTAAAATCACTGTAAGATTCAACTTACCTGTCACCTGTCAAAACATATTTTTATAAAAAATAGCTTTTACGTAAAATACTCCACAGTAAATTCAAGAAAATTCAATCTTTGATTATATTTTTTTGAGTGAATGAGTCCTATGGATAATTTAATTAACCTTTTTTATAGTAGTATAATAACTGAATATTTGTGGGGTTAATTTTATAATTAAAATTTACTTATGTACCTTAATATTCCAGAGACTGGATAATAAATGCACAGAGAAATGACACACCTTTAATTTGGCAAACCAGATTTCTTGATTTCAAGAGATTCATATTGAGGACTTTTGAAAGCAGTGTTTTGAAAGACACCTGATACTGATAGGTGATCTGGTTATAGAAGAATGATCAGTCTTTTCTCCCTTCCTCTCACCAGTGTTCAATTTAGTCCATTTAAAAACAGGAGGGAAGCTTGTTTGAATGATGAACACTTCATAACAGACTTTATGATTGCTAGTCATAGGAAATATAAGTTTTCTCATTTCGTCACCTTACTTCCTCCTCAAAACATGTTGGATGCTTTCCAAGTGTTATTTTGTATACTTAAATTCAAGATGTAATAGGTTATCATATTTCCTTGCTGATTTTAATTCTAAAATGTGGATTTGGGATAAACTCTACTATGAGTTAAGTTTCTTTTGGCATGTTGTCTTCTTTGCACATGTTACCCTAATGGAACAAAAATGTTTTCTACCAATTCACAGAAAAAAATTGATGGTTTGTTCAGTTTAAAAAAAAATTGTCCATTTTCATAGCTATATAAAAACAATTTAAAAACTATATTTTATTTATTTTAATTTTTTACTGTATTATATTTTTTTCTATTACCATTTAGTCCTCTTATATCCCCTCCCCCCCATGATCACCACACTGTTGTCCATGTCCTTATTGCACAATCCCTCCACTCCCCAACCTCACCCCCTGCTTAGCTGTCACCCTGCTCTCTATGAGTCTGCCTCTAATTTGCTTGTTAGTTCATTCTGTTCATTAGATTCCACATGTGAGTGAAATCATATGGTATTTGTGTTTGTCTGACTAACTTACTTCACTTAGCATAATGTTCTCCAGGGCTACCCATACTGTCACGAAGGGTAAAATTTTCTTATTTTTCACAGCTGAGTAGTATTCCATTGTGTAAATGTCCCATAGTTGTTTTATGCACTCATTTACTGATGGACATTTGGGCTGCTTCCATACCTGGGCAATTGTAAAGAATGCTGCAGTGAACATAGGGGTGCTTATATTCTTTTGAATTAGTGTTCTGGGTTTCTTCAGATATATTCCCAGTAGTAGGGTCACTGGGTCAAAATGCAAATCCATTTTTAATTTTCTGAGGTATCTGGATACTGCTTTCCACAGTGACTGCAGCAATCTGCATTCCCACCAACAGTGCAAAAGGAAGCCAATAGGACAGATCTCTTTCTCCACATCCTTGCCAGCACCTGTTTGTTAATTTACTGAAGATAGTCATTCTGACAGGTGCGAAATGGTCTAATTGTGGTGTTAGTTTGCATTTTGCTGATGATCAGTGATGTTAAGCATCTTTTTATATATCTACTGGCCATCTGTATGTCCTCTTCGAAGAAGTGTCTATTCAGGTCCTTTGTTCATTTTTTTTAATTGGATTGTTTGATTTTTTGGTGTTGATATTTGTAAGGTTTCTAAACACTTTGTTTATTACCCCATCGTCAGATGTATTGACAAATATGTTCTCCCATTCTGTGGGTTGTCTTTTTACTTTCTTGGTGTTTTCCTTTATCATGCAAAAACTTTTTAGTTTGATGTAGTCCCATTTTTTTCTTTTGTTTCCCTTGCTTGGGGAGATATATATGAGATAAAAAAATTGCTATAAGCAATGTGTGAGATATTGTTGCCTATGTTTTCTCCTAGGATTTTTATGGTTTCAGGTCTATCTTTTAAGTCTTTAATCCATTTGGAATTTATTCTTGTGTGTGGTGTAATTAATATATGTGGTCTAGTTTCATTTTTCTGCACATATCTGTCCAATTTCCCAACACCAGTTACTAAAAAAACTATCTTTAGCCCATTATATATACTTGCTTCCTCTGTCAAATATTAATTTGTTATAAAAATGTGGGTTTATTTCTGGGCTCTTTATTCTGTTCCATTGATCTAATCTGTTTTTATGCCAGTACCATGCTGCTTTGATTTCTATGGTCTTAGTATGGTTTGATATTAGGCAGCGCGATTCCTCCAACTCTGTTCTTCTGTCTCAGGATCACTGTTGCCATGTGGGACCTTTTGTGGTTCCAGGTAAACTTTTGAAATATTTCTTCTAGTTCTGTCAAATATGTCATGGGAGTCTTGATAGGAATTATATTGAATCTATAGATTGTTTTGGGTAGTATGGACACTTTAATGATGTTAATTCTCCTATTTTGAACATGGTGTGTGCTTCCAGTTATCTGTATGCCCTTCAATTTCTTTCTTCAGTGTCTTATAATTCTCTCAGTGCAGATCTTTTAGATCTTTGGTTAGCTTTATTCCTAGGTATTTTATTCTTATTAAACAAATGTGATGGGATTGTTTTCTTAATTTCCCTTTCTGTTAGTTTATTATTGGCATATAAAAATGCAACTGATTTCTAGATATTAATTTTTTGTCCTGCTACTTTGCTTAATTAATTTACCAGGTCTAGTAGTCTCTTGGTGGAATCTTTCGGGTTCTATATGTACAGTATCATGTCATCTGCAAATAAAGACAGTAAAAAGAGAGAGGATCCAAATAAATAAAATCAGAATTTCAAGAGGAGAAATAACAACTGACACCAAAGAAACACAAAGAATTGTAAGAAAATGTTATGAAGAACCATGTGCCAAAAAACTGGACAACCAGGATGATATGGATAAATTCCTAGAAACATACAATCCTCCAAAACTAAATCAGGAAGAATCAGAAAATCTGAATAGACAGGTTATAGTCAGTGAAATTATAGCAGTAACCAAAAAGCTCCCAACAAACAAAAGCTCTGGACCGCATGGCTTCACAGGTGAATTTTACCAACCATTCCAAAACTAACACCTCTCCTGCTCAATCTATTTCATAAAATTCAAGGAGAGGTTAGGCTCCCAAACTTATTTTATAAGCCTGGCATTATCCTAATTCTAAAACCAGATTAAGACACTACAAAGAATGCAAATTACAGGCCAATATCCCTGATGAACATAGATGCCAAAAATCCTCAAAAGAATATTAGCAAACTGAACACAGCAATGCATTAAAAAGGTCATACGCCATGATCAGGTGTCATTGATTCCAGGAATGCAAGGTTGGTACAACATTCAGAAATCAATGTGTGATTCATCCCATAAACAAAATGAAGGATTAAAAACCACATGATCATATCAATAGATGCCGAAAGCATTTCATAAAATACAGCACCCATTTATGATAAAAACTCTCAGCACAGCGGGAATAGAAGGAACACGCCCCAACATAATACAGGCCATACATGACAAACCCATTGGCAGCTTCATACTCGTGGGCAAAAACTACAAGCACTCCCCTTAATATTAGGAACAACACTGGGATGTCCACTTTCACCTCCTTACTCAACATAGTACTGGAAGTCCTAGTCACAGAAATCAGACCAGAAAAAGAAATAAAAAGAATCCAAATTGGAAAGGAAGGAGTAAAAGTATGTCTTATATCTGAGGGAAAAATTCCACATGCCAGGGAATGGGAGATTTGCTTATATAATTTGTGGAAGTTGAAAAGTATTATCTGTGGGTCATTTACATGGCAGTCAATTTTTATAAATATAGTATTATTCTGTTATTATTGTTGTTTTTGTTATTATGTTATTACAGTTCAAGAATATTGTCTCAGGATTTTGCTGTTTCAGGTAAAATATTGTTCCCTTGATTGGCTTCATTATTCAAGGCCATGAGCTCCTTAATGTTTATATTTTATTTGATACACAGTCATTTCATTAATACATTTTGGAGAGCTTTCACAGTCTACATTAACATGAATGAGCAACATATAATTTATATCTGAAATCTTATATCTTAATGTCTCATAATATTGTCTCAACTGTTTTATTTTGGTGAGATCTGTATTTCTCACTTAGTTTATTATTCTTTAGCACAGACTTTTCAAACCTAAATTAGTGTGTTAAAACAATATACATTTGTACTAGGGCTTCAAGTACTGACAAGTATGTTTTTCATTTTCTAAATATTTGTTGTGTATCTACTATGTACAGTAACTAGTATAAGCACTAGAAATGAATACTAAGCCAAAGGAAAGTTGCCTTAACCCATCTGCTGATTACAGATTCTGTTATAAAATCAATTACAGAAAGATACAATTTCAAAGAAGGAAAAGTACAAGATGCTGGAAAATTTTAATGGGGGAACTGATCTGTCATAAATGTAATGTCATGCATAAAATTTCCTGATTATGTAAAGTTTTAGTTGAACAGAGGAAGAGATCCCACATTCGATGAATGTGGAAAGTTAAGAAAAAGGAAGAATAATGCCTGGAAAACACTGCAAGAAACTCAATATTATCTTCATTTTGAGCTAAGGCATAAAGATCTGGGAATATCTTCTAGTGACTTTATCAATACTTCACTGTTAACTGGATGGGAGTATGTAAACTCATAACTGGACTATCTGATGCTAAATCTCCTAATAGTACAGAAAAATCCTAAGTGTTTTTCAGACTATTGTACACTTTCCCTCTGAATCACCACATGGAAGACTTGTCATGATATGGCCCTAGTATCCCTTTTAATCTAATTTTCCCCTTCACCGTTTTGTCCCATCATATAACCTGCGTTCCAGACAAATAATGTGGTAAAAATCTTAGAAGTTGCCAGATGAATCTTATTTATCTTTCCACCCCCCGCCCCCGAGGACCTGGAAATGTATCTTATTCTAGTAGGAACTCAATATTTACTGAATTTTTACTAAAATTTCCATTGCCATGGAAGTGTGGTTTGAACTGTGAAAACCAAAATGGATAGTGCATATCAAATAGGAAAGCAGAGAGTTTTTGTATTGCTTTATTTGTTAAGAATAATGATTAACTTAGACAAAATAATATGATAAGTAAATATTCTGTGACTGTTGCATAACACAGAGTGGTGACTTTTCAGTAAAGATTTAATTAACTCCTTAGCAAAACAAGTATAGAGTAAAATATGTAGGGTTATTATAAATAACCACATAATTTATGACATTTTGCTATTTTACACTTTATAAAAGGGCTTTAATGTTAAATATTTTTGTAATGTATTGGACTGTGGATAAATAAAACAGTAATTAAAGTGTTTTTCCTCAGAAACTCAACTAATAGTGGTTGTCTAAAATTCTGTCATTTGCTATGTATAGTCAATTTGTGGGAAGAATTGTCATATGAATTAATAAACGTGTAAGTTCACATTTCAATTATACTTACATGATTATATTACTAAAATAGATTTTCTAATTACACAATTTGATTGAGATATTATTGGAGACACATTCTTTAGCAATGTGTCTATTGAATTTCCAAAGCCAGATGGCAGTAATTCAGTTGCGATAGTAAGTTATGAGATAACTTACAGTCTTTCTGTTTTGTGGCTTTGTTTTATTACTCTTTGTGTTGTGTCCCCAGTGCATATGCCTTCTAAACAATTACCTAACTCTAAGCTCAGTTCATTTAGAAAGATATCTGTGGTAAAGCTTAATACACAACTTTGACTTAATGCTTTCCCATGATGAGAAAAGCATTTTTATTACTCCTCTGCTGGTGGAGAGGTAGGATGAAGGTTCCTCAGTGACAGTGCACTAAGTTCATTAAATGAATTCCTTACTTAAACACCCTCAACAATCTTTTCTTTTTAATTTTATTTTTATTGTTAACACTATTACAGATGTCCCCATTCCCTGCTTTGCCTACCTTCACCCAGCTCTTGTCCTCCAGGCCATCACCACACTGTTGTCTGTGTTTATGGGTTCTGCGTGTTTGTTCTGTGGCTAATCCCTTCATCTTTCACCTCGTCTCCCCTCCCCTGTGACAGCTGTCAGCCTGTTCCATGTATACATGCCTCTTTTTAGCTTGTTCATCAGATTATTTTAGTTTGTTCATTAGATTCCACATATAAGTGAGATGCTATAGTATTTGTCTTTCTCTGACTGCCTTATTTCACTTATCATAATAATATTCAGGTCCATCCATGCTGTCGCAAAAGGTAAGGGGTCCTTCATTTTTATGACTGCATAGTATTCCATTGTGCAAATGTACCACAGCTTTTTTATTCACTCATCTACTGATGGGCACTTGGGCTCTTTGCTGATTTTGGCTACTGTAAATAACAGTGTTATGAACATAGTGATGCATATATTCTTGCAAATTGGTATTTTGGGATTCTTAGGGTATATTCCCAGAAATGGGGTCACTGGGTGAAAAGGCAGATCCATTTTTAATTTTCTGAGGAAACTTCATACTGTTTTCCACAGTGGCTGCGCCAGTCTGCATTTGTACCAACACTCACAAAATCTTTTGAGGAATGAATTCTTCCTTTTCTTATTAAATATGAAGAAGGTGGGATTTCTCTGGTCATACAGCAAAAACAAGTAGTGGACTGTTTTTCTCTACTACTTTTCAGGTCCGCGTGGTTGGAGCTGTTGAGTTAGCCACTAAGCTGCATTGCTTGTGAGAGAGGTAGACCCACCAGTTGCTTTTTTGGCTAAAGAGAACTGAAAGGGGATCTCCCTCTTCTATTTTCTATCTGTATGACCTTGGGAAAGTTATGTAGCCTTGTTGAGCTTCAGTTTTGTTCTCTATAAAATGAGGATAAAAATAGCAGTGACATGTTGAGGTTATTGTGGTAAATAAATAACTGTGTAAAAAATATTGCCTAGTACCTGGCATTTCCTCACTCTTACTGTTATTGTTCTTTTTAAAAAAATGTTTTATTGTATTTTTTCCACCACCATTTAACTCCATTACATCCCCTCCTCCCTGCAATCACCACACTGTTGTCCATGTCCAGGAGTCCTTACTGTTATTATTCTTAATGACAGGGACACGAAAACAATAAACTCATCAGTAATTGAGGCTATTTTACCATAGCCTGCATTTAAGTGAGTTGCCTCTGATTCAGTCATCTGTATAACTAGCACAAGTTTAGTACGTCTAAATTTTTTGTAAATGTTAAAACTGAAATGTATATAATATTACTAGCGTAGTGTCTGACATATTGTGAAGTCTTAATCTTATTTCTTACTCTTCTCTGAATGAAGTACCTTTGTTATTATTTTAAGAAATGGAGACTAGAACCTTTTGGAGAGGTAGGGACCACCAGCTGAGCTTTAAAATATTTATGAGTTTTTAAATCTATATGGAACACTCTTTGGATAACAGTATTTAGATTGGAAGAGAAACTCTAAGGTGCCATGTTGCAAGTGCGCAATTTATGTGGCTTTTCCAATTAATATGTTATAAAGAAACTTGGCTACTAACATGGCAATTTTGTTTTTAAAAGTTTAATAGCATTACATAATGAAATCAGAACCTATGTTTTTAGTGTCTAATAATGCAAATTTTACAACCATTCGAAGTATAGCTTTTAAATTAATTTTAGTTAGAGCAAATAGCTTAAAATATATAGACTTTTTTAACAGTTTAAGTATACTGAACACTATATACTAAAGCAACCTCAATGAAACTAGAAACATAGTTATATTAAAATACTTCAATATTGAACATGACATTTATTTTTGTCTCTGGGGAAAGGCCCTATTAATTATCAAGAGGGATCTGTGAAAACGCTGCATATAAGCATTAATGTAATGAGCCAAAGGAAAATTAATTTTTGATGATCAGTTGTAAGAATTTGGTAATAAAAATCAAACATTATATAGTTTTATAGAAATATTTTAAAACATTATTTATACAAAATAAATTACTAAACTCTTGCTATAATTTGAAAATCATTATTTAGCAGTAATTTACATTTTATTATTTTATTATTACTCATTTTTTTATTAACCATTGAACCATAGGCAGAGATCAGAATTATTCCTAAAATATCTAGGAAATAACCCATGTATTGATTATAAATATCCTAAATTTAAACAGTGGGACTTCAACATACATTTATTTTTTAACTGAATCTAACTATATATGATTACTTGCATATATATAATATATAATATATATGTTAAACTCTTAGAAGCTGAATATATATTCTGCAAAACACTACATTATTTTGGCTGTTAATTATTTAATAGAATATTACTCAACTTTAGATTTTATGTACTTTAAGGATGATTTACAAAATTTTGAAGGAAATGTTGACTCTTTGTGCCATACATATTTATTTTAGAACCTAACTTAGAAGTAAAATCAGGCACCTCTGGTTTGAATTCAACATTTGTGTAAAACAACTTAATTTAATGTAGGCATTTTACTCAGTGGCAAAAAAACGTAAACACTTCTCAGTGATACAAGAAAATTGACAACTGTGTTTTCTAGTATGTGACTTTTTGTTATTTTACAGTTTTGGTTTCTGGAGTACCAAACCAAAGGTCTTTTAGGCATTTCTAAATTAATAGCAAGCTGATTTGTTTAACATTACAACCTTCTCACAGATAAACTTTTGTCTATATAAAATGAAATACCACAGAAACAGCTAAAACACATACTCATAAGCACTTTAAAACCAAATATAAAAATTTCAATAAGATTTAAAGAAATCATATTTTCATCACAGTTCAGAATAATTCTGTTGAGAATAAATAATTCAGTGAGTCAACACACAAGAGTACTTTTACTAACAAAGTCCATGGAAGTTTTCATTTGGTGGGAAAATGTGACAAAAACCAAGGTAAATGTTTAACATATGGTATGGAAAATGGAGATATTTGGTAATGAGAAAAAGAAGAGAGATTTTGGGAGGAGGTTGAAGAGTTGCATGAAGAGAAGCATTAGTATTTGCAAAATTAAACAGAGTGCTCAGGAAAGATTTCATTGAGAAAGTGACATTTCATTGAAGGTGGAGAGTGAATAAGTCATGTTGGTATGTGAAGGAAGATCACTGTAGGTAGAGGAAACAGAAGTGCAAATACACTAAGGCTTAGAACATCTGGGGGTCAGAGTGAGCAGAGAGGGTATTAGCAGGTGTTATAAAGCAGACCACAGGCCCAAAATGGAGTTGCTTAGTCTAAGGTCACCAACCATACCGGTCCTTAGCCCTTGGTTAGTCTATGGTTCCAGTCTAGGGCTTACTGGGTCAGTTTGGGCTTGCAGGCGGTTCCACCTGGAACCCCTATCCTCAACCCTTGATTAACCTGCAGTTCTGATATGTTAGGTTCTGTTAGGTCCTGGTGCCAGTTTCGCCAGTGCTGTACCTAAGGCCTTCTCTTGGTCAATCTGCAGTACCGTTTTCTCGATTTCTGCTTTTGTTCACAGGTCTGTTTCTCTGGTTGCTCTTGGTTTCCACTAATTTGCTCACAAGTTATAGGCATGATAGATCTGTCTCATGGTAATTTCAAAGCCAACGCCACACAATTGGTGGGCATGAGTCAAGCTCTTGAAAACTGCTGGAGCACTCAGCACCTACCTCTAAGCCTCCCTATCTAGGACACGTTGGTCATGGAGTAGATGAGATCCACCTTAGGTCACCTGCTGACCTCAAGAAAATTTCTGTGCAACAAAGTACACTGTCAAACATAACGAAATGTCCAAGCCAGTAACACATCCCTCTTTAGTGTTTATTTTGCTCAAGACACACGGGGAATAGCTCAATAAGTGGAATCCTCAGGTTTCACGGAATTGCACATGCCACCTTCTGGAAACGGCTCATTTTATCACCAAGAACTGTGGTCACAGAAGCTGTGTATGTACAAAAGTGGCAAAATCTTACTGAGATAACTTAGAATGGTAAAGACCATTATGAGGAATCTTTCAATTAAGATTTTTATTTAAGAAGTACAATTTTAAAGCAAGAGCTTCCAAATCAAATGAACATGGCAGAATTGGACATATATTTTAGTCAGTATGCACAAGGTACTAAAAGCCTTTAAGATTCCCGAATAGCTTCTTTGAAAGATTCATTGCAAAAGCTAATAAAAAATTAAAGACATGAGGTATCTAAATACAAGTGGCATCTAAAACAAGACTATAAGACTAACAAGACTCTTATTACTCGTCTCCTATTTTTCTCAGTACTTAGTCTACTAATCCTTTATCTGAATTGCCTCTCCTCTCTTAAGAGACTGCAAGACTAAAAGTCCATTAAGCTAGTGGAACAACAGCTCCAAGGGCAGAAACAAACAAACAAACAAAAATACCTGGGCCACCAGTGTTGCACCCTCATAGGGGGCCAATAAAAGTGCTGAATCAGAAACCGGTGTCTCCTTTGCAATCAACTTGGACACTAGAAAACAGATTGTCCTCAGCACAGCAAGGAAACTAGCAAAACAACCAGAAAAACTACTGGATGGAAGAAAATAATTGCACATACCTTGTAAAAGGCCAATACCCAAAATATATAAAGAACTCATACAAATCAATGGTAAAAAAGAAAAAAAAACTAACTAATTTAATTTAAAAATGAGTAAAAGATTTGAATGGAAATTTTTCTGAAGAAGACATGCAGATGACCAACGGGCACACGGACAGGCGCTCGACAGTACTGATCACAGGGAATATGCCGTTCATCAGAACAGCCATGAGTTACCACCTCAGACGTGTTAGAATGGCTGTGATCAAAACAGTCAAGAAATAAAAATGTTGGCCAGGATGTGGAGAATAAGGAACCCTTGTGTGTTGTTAGTAGAAATGAAAATTGGTGCAGCTTCTATGGAAACAATATCAAGTTTCTTGAAAAAATTTAAGAAATAGAACTACCAGTGATTGTGCTTTTGGGTATTTATCTGAAGAAAATGAAAACACTGATTGAAAAGAGATATGCACCCCGCACTCACTGCATTGTTGTTTCCAGTAGCCAGAATAGGAAAGTGTCTGTCCCACTGACGGATGAAGAAATCTTGGTATACATATACATATACGTGTTATCCAGCCATAAAAAGAATGAAATACTGCTTTTGTCATGACGTGGATGGACCCTGAGGTCATTATGCCAAGGAAAATGACAGAGAAATACAAATACCATATGATCTCTCATTATGTAGAATCTAACAAACAAGAAGACAAGCTCACAGATACAGAACAGTGAGCCCTGATTACCAGAGGTAGGGGTGGGGTAGGAGAATTGGGAGGAGGAGGTCAAAGGTAAAAAGAAAAAAATGCAATTGATGTGAAATAGACATAGAAATTTTGAATTATATTCAAAATATTGACTTTATATATATATGAGGGTAAACCACCCAAAATAGAATTTATTTATAAGAAATGATGTATTCTTACATGTTAAACTTCACACCTTCAAAATACTGTCCATTTGATGTAATACACCTATGGAGACCCTTTTTCCACTGCTTAAAAGAGTTTTGAACTCATCAATTTTGATGTCTCTTAGTGCTTCTTGCCTTTTTTTCTTTCAGTTCTTCCACATCAGCAAAACACTTCCCTCTGAGGACTTTTCTTATTTGGGGAAACAAAAAAAAGTTACCCTAGCAAGATCAGGTGCATGGGGAGGGCGGGGCGCAGGGTTTGTGCTATTTTTATTCAAAAACCTCTCAACACTCAGCCCAGTGTTGGGGTGTGGACAGGTGCGTTGGTAAATCACCCATCATGAAATGGGCAAACACGTTGAAAGAGTCTTCAGAAAAATTCACTGAAGTGCAACGCAGCCTCTCACAACACCACCAGCTGATACACTGATACAGATGGGTTCCTAGAACACTCACCTAGTGGGGAAGCCAGTACTAAAAGGCACCTGCCCCCCAGAAGATAATTCCATTTTTAGGGGGTCCCCTCTTGTATATATACCTGTATCTGTTTATATATATGGTAATGTATAAGACGAAGGCATATTATACATTATATATATATATATATATATATATATATATATATATATATACATACACGTGTGCATGTGTATATAAACCTGATACATACTTATTATAAAAATAAGTATAAATTGCAGGTATTCCTAAGTCTATCATACACGATGTCTGCTGTTTTTGTTTACGTTTTTGAGAGCTGATTTGTAGGACAGTTGTTTTATACTGGGCAGGGAGTAATGAGTAAAGAAGGGTGTCAATGAATGAGATAATGATGTTTAACTGCTGTGTGTTTTTTCCTAGCTCCATATGTTATTGCCAAAATTAATTTGTAAAGATCTCTATTTAATTGGCTTAAAGAGAAACAGGCATTCATATAAATCAAATGCACTCTCAGAATTGTAGAAACTAACTCCAATGTTTTACAAGTTCACATAGTCTAGGATAATCTTTGATAAATAAAAGCTAGTTTAAATGTACTGGTTTAATTAAAACTGGCATGCCTCTAGAGTTATCAATATTAAATATAATACTTTTATTCTACCTGGGTCTACTAAAAGTGAAATAAGCTTATGTTATCTCTGAAACAGAATTTGTAGTAAGAATGAGCACGCACATGATGGTTAGCTGTTTAAATCATGAAATTTTAATGAATAATCTAAACATCATTGTTAAGAACAAGTAAATTTAAATAGATGTAGTTCAAAGTTTATAAATTAACTTTTCAACAATTATGCTTTATGCTAATTAAACACAGTTTTTAAAATTTTACCCATAATTTGAAACCTTGAAATTTTACTGAGGTAACTTAAATGATGGCTATTCATGAAATACCTAGGTCATTTACAAATAAGACAAAATACTGAAACATTAATTACCAAATACAAGCTTATCTACTTGGGCTTTCTTTTATAGAGAAACTAAAAATATTTGAGTTCATTAGTAAGCACGTTTTGTGTTACCCTGAAAAATTTACTATGAGGAAGAATATATATCCAGGAATTCGGAAATGTGTTCATAAATTTGTCAACCCACAGAATTCTAGGGTAACAAACAGTTAGTTTACAATTTCTAACTTCTTAGTTTTTGCTAAAAATAAATGATTCTGAGGGTTACGAATTATAAGCAATATGTGTAATTAAAGCTACTTAGAAATAAAAAGTTGAAAGGAAACACCTGTGTATGAAAACTAGGTAAGACAACTAAAACGTCTGTGCATTCCAGAGTGAGAAAGGTGGAAAAAAAGACAAAATATGAATGCATATGAAAAAGTTGCAGAAGTTTATAGAAAAGGAATTTTGGTAAAACATTTTTATGTGTGGTCAAACTGGTTAAAATTGGAATGTACTTAAGTTTTTAAAAGAATATGTTTTAATATTAAAAACACACTAGTACAAAAGCAGGGTTTGGTTTTCTCTCTATTAAAAGGATGAAGGGGTTTTTTTGTACTATTGGTCTGCTCTTTATGGGAGAATCCAAAAGTTTAATTTGTTTATTTAATTAAAAAATTAATCCTTTTGAGTGATTTAGAAAGAAAAGATTTTTGTGGCTTACCAAATAATTTAGTGTGCTTCACGTTTTCTCTGTCTGAGTTTTTCAACTTGGGCAGCTTAAAAATTAAAATTATCTCTTGCCCAGGTGGAAAAGAAACAAATGGTGGCAGTGGGAGCGGGGTAATCCAGGAGCTCAGGCTTTGGTGTGCTGATGTGGCAATCTCATCAGACATTTTTGTGGAAATGACAAGTAATTAAGTGGGTTACACCGTTCTCTCTTCAGTCACTTGATCTCCATTACCTCTCCTGTTCAGTTTTCTTGAGCCCTTAAATTGATAGGTGTGATGGGCGTATTATGACGTGATAGAATCTTTATCTGATTGGCATTTAAATCTTAGATGGCTATATACTTTCCTTAGCTTCCTAATTTTTCACACTTTTATGAAAAGTGTGAAAATTTGCCATGACGGTTCCTGGAGAACCAAAAAAGAAATTGCTGCCTGGAGAGAAGGGACAAGGACAAGCCATGTCGGCAGTCACCCCTCCAGTGTCAGAAGCCAAGGACCACCCTATCCCCCTTCCCTGCTTAAGTTTAATAAAAACCATTCCTTAATAAAAAGGCCCCGTCTGAGCTACTCATAGTCCAAAGTCACTGGTTCTCACTTCTCAAGTGCCTACTATAGCTTTAATAAATTTACTGTGCTTTGCTAAATCTCTCTGTGTGCTCTGGATCGCTTTCTCAGAACGTTAGAAGAACCTGGACACCAATATCGGTTTCAGGCCTCCCCAGTGCTGCTGACATCAGAAGAACCCAAAAAGATCTGCACTTTCAACCACTAGAGTAGATCCTATGTGATTAAATGTTTCTTATTCATATTTTTTAGGTATTTCATAATGTTCTTGCTATGTAGCAGATGTTGGACATTAATATACTTTTCAATGTTTTACATAAATAATTTTATAATAAGTATTGGGCAAACTTTCTTCATAATATTTCCATGTCTTAAGTGCCTATAATCATCTATTCTAGTTTAAAGAACATAAATATTTTTGGATATCTTGAATAAAAATTACACATTGATATTTTTTCCAAATTATTATATTGTTTTAGACAGCTGTCAATATTATGTAAAAGACTGCTCATTGAATGAACAAGGATGTAAGCCCACTGTAGAATCATGAGTGAATATAGGGTAAGATGGACTAAGCCCTCGAGTTCTGACTTTGACACCAGAAGTGTGTGAATGACATGGTAGTACACTCTTTCTTTATTCTGCCTATCTCACGGCTTTCCCAAATCTACAATCTACCCACCTACAAAATATAAGCTTTACATGTGGTGCTTGAGTAGATATAAGCTCTATATATTCTGGACTCACACTGACTTGATTAAATGTAAAATATTGGTGTTTAATATTAAAAATAAACAAAAGAACTAAAAAATCCTTTGCAACACTGTATTAGAAATAAAAGTAATGTCACATTGTTCAATTATAATTAAGAGCAAAAAATAAACTTATGGCAAATAAGTGGAAAAACACAAAAATATTATTTACCAGATTAAAATAACAAACGGTAACAAATGAACACAATCCTGGAATGAATAACATAATTACTATGCTTTTCTCTTTAAACATTACTTTTTTATAGTTTTTTAAAGATTTTTAAATGTATTTTTAGACAGAGGGGACAGGAAGGAGAAAGAGAGGGAGAGGATCATCAAAGTGTGGTTGCCTCTCGCTCGCCCCCTACTGGGGACCTGGACCACAACCTAGGCATGTGCCCTGACTGGGAATCAAACTGGTGACCCTTTAGTTCACAGGCTGGCACTCAGTCCCCTGAGCCACGTCAGCCAGGGCTAATTTTTTATAGGTTTTAAATGGATTTGATTTATATCATGTGGTCTAGAACGCACAAAATCCATTACCAAAGACACTCATTATTATGCATAAGGAACCAGGTATGCTAGCAATGAAGTAAAACTTGTTTAAATGTAATTCATAATGCTGAGAGAATCTTCCATATTCTCATTTGCATTGTAAGTAGATTCTGAGAGGTAATCAGAAGTTTACTAGAAGAAAGAATATTCTAGATTTTTTCTCTGCTTTTTTCTACTTTATTAGAAGAGCCTTTGCCTTCTAAGTCACATCGTTATTTAGCTGATGCCCTTGTTATGATTCTGCTATTAGTCACTCTGATTTATTCTGAAACAGTGGAAAAAGCAAAAAAAAAGAGTTGCAAGATTTTCAAGTTTTGTTGCTTTTATTTCTAGGAGGAGAATGTTTTCCAGTCAATGTCTATAATAAAATTTTGGATATCTAACAGTGCCAAGTCATTACATTTTCTGATTATAAGTTATTTATTTTAAAAACTCAATAGTAGTAGTAACTGTTCTCCTTATTAGAAAGAATTGTTGTGAGGTTGTGAGCTTAGAATAAGCAAGTGTATGTGGAGATGTGTAAACCATAAGAATTATGTAAGACACAAAAATGTGAAGTGCTGTAAGAAATACAATATTGAATACTTATTTATAAATTTCTTCCTTTTACTATATCTACTGTAAAACTAGGTTTTTAAAATCCCGTGCATAGCATTCATTTTAATTCTGCACATACTCCCCCAAATGACTATGCTAGTGAATCCTCATGGCAATGTTAGATGCACTGTTTAAATAAAATAAAATTACTACTAACATATAGAAAACATAATTTTAAAGTGTAACCAAAGTAAACACAAAAGTTGTGGATTCTTAAAGCAAATCTACATGGCATTACATTAGTGCATCCTATGTTGCCCCTTCTAAAAGGAAACTCGAGAATGAATAAGGCGGTCACTGTGAGAGATCATCTTTCTAATTAAAAAACCCAGCATTAATCATCAGTGTCTGTATAATCTGTCACTGTTTGGATGAAAACAAGTGGTAACGTGTGAGGTTTTCAACCTCACACATTTCCTGTCGTGCTTGGTGAATTTAAGAAAGACTCGACGTGTTTACAAAAGAATTAGATACTAGTACTTTAAAAGCCCCAAGCCATAGTTATCGCATCATATAACTTGATTTTTTGTTATTCATTTATTCAACAAATAATTACTGAGCACCTACATGTTCTAGGCCATATTGTAAATGCCAGTGAGGATGAGACAGACTGGGACTGTGTAGCCTTCATCTGAGTAAGTGATACGAGCAGGCAAACGTTGCACGAGCATGTAAGTGAATCCTAACACATTCCACATGATAAAGAGTATAATCCCCCAAATTAAAATGAAATGATGTAACTGAGGATAACTGACTGGTTACTCAGATTTGTTCGCCATGTAAAGACTAGGTAACAGATAGGGGATGGGATAAAAACAGTGACCGCTTCTGAAGGGTTTCAGTTGCAGAAAGGGGGTGATTTTGAACTAGATTTAGGTTAGTAAAACTGGAGAAAATAAAAATGTTGATGATATTTTGGCAGTATAAATTGACAGGGTTTGCTCCTATATTTATAAGGGAACTGATAAAAGAGGGAAACCAAGATAGACACTGGATATTTGTCTTGAGCTTCTGGGTCTACAGTTTAATTACAGATCTGGGCAAGACGGGGTGGGGAGTGGAATTTGAAGGAGAAAAATAAGAGTTATCTTGGAGAGGGTGCTTTAAAGGTTGAAAATTCTCTTATATATCCAATGGAGAGGTCAAGGAGACTGTTGAAGTTCAAAGGAAAGTTCAGAACCGGAGATGTAGATTTCAGAGAAGCCCATTTGTCTTACTGCTCTACTTACATTGACTGTCAAGGATTTGCCATACTCCTTGGTTTTGACTTTCAGAACAGGAAACTTTCTTGATTTTACATTTTAAAACCATGAATTCCAAAGAAAGACCTTTCCACCAGTTTCACTGGCTCTTTATCTTTAACCTCAGAGAATTTACAAAAACTTTCCAATACTTAGACTATAGAATGAAAAAAAATGTTTTCACGCATTAATGAAACAGAAAACCATGTGTTCCTGAGTCATGGGGCTCTCTCCACTCCGGAATTTTGGTTCTTTATCTGTAAAGAATAAAACTTGGTAGTCTTTTTTATTTTTAAAAATAATCTTGGGACCTCTTATTGGGGGCAAAGAAAACTACCTCAAGTAGAACCCCAGGAACTACAAGTAAAACAGAGATGTTCTGTTTAAAAGGAGACGTGAAGAGTTCAGCCTTTCAAGTCAAGCACTATGCCCCTCTTTTGCACTAAGAGCTGCCCACTTAGGGTTCTGTTCATATACCATGGGACTATATGTCCTCAGTTTCTAAGGCCCCTTCTAGGACTTATGATTTTACTAAGTTACTGCCTCAGGATGGAAATATCTCTTGAGGGTTCTGCTGGGACTGAATTGGTCTTAGATTCTCTCCAATTCTAGCATGTGCAGGTGGTGACCTACACATGTGGGAGTACCTGGAAAAGCAGAGGTTAGAGATGAAGACAGAATCTGAAAGTCAGAAATGTTCTGTGTTGTACAGAGCAGTTGCTCTGTGATTTGAAACACATGGTACACAATCGGCAGACTCCACAGACTGGAAAAACTACACACCAACAATTGAGATTATACAGTGTGGCATTTCGTGTCTCTTCCTTTATTTAGAATCAAGGGTGAGTGTGCTAATCTACATTAGTTTCTTCTAAATAACAAAAATTAACCATGGGTACTTTTTATCATTGAAACTGCTTTCAATTATACAAAATGAATGATCATGAATAAATGCATTATCTGCTCCAAACTTTTCGGCAGTACACGTGGAATGTATTTTAGCAGCATTTCCTTTATGGATCTCAAGTTATCGCTATGAGCAATAATGATTATGTTGTGCTGTGGATGGAGAAGAAACGCTAGATGTTAGTGAGTTTCCAGAAGACTGATTAATCCAGCATATCATTGTTTCACTAACCATAACAATTTTTCCTCTCACAGGTTTGAATTGTTTATCTTATTCTGGTAAACAAGTTCCCTTAGGAATTACTCAGATGTACATACTATATTTAACCCTGCCTTCAATACTTTGCTGAAGCAAAAAACTGTTATTTCAAAGGCTGGTTTAATCAAAGTGGTGATTGTTCTCTTCTCCCAACTCGTTATGTAAATTTTTTTGAGTATGCAATTCAATGCCAAGAATTGTTCTAATTACCTGGGACTGATCAGTAAATAAAACAAATATCTTTGCCTTATATTCTAGAAGTGAAGAGAGGGGGAAAAGGGTGAAATGCATAAAATGAATATAATATCAAGGATATTAGAAATTGCATTGTGTGTGTGTTTAAGTAATGAATAATACTAGAGATTGGGAGTACTGGGTGTGAGGGGTGATGGCGCAAGGGGGTGGGTTGTAATACAAGATGCACATTATTAATAAGGCGACATGGAGCCAAAGTGTAAAGGCAGTGCGTTAATTAGTTACGAAGACATCTGAGAGAAAAGCCCTCATGCAGCAGGGAATTAGCAAACGCCCTGTTGTGGGAGCATTCCTGGAACAGCACGGAATGTGACTGGAATGAAGAGTGTTGTGGGACTAACAGAAAATGAGGTCAGAGAGAGGACAGAGGACAGATCATGGAAAACTTCATAAGCCATTGTAGGAATTTAGGTTTTTACTCAGCTTGTTATTCTCCTGTTAGGGTTTGCCATAAACTGCAAGCAACACCTTTTTCTAACAGAGGTACCTCTGTGCTATAAATCCTGCCAAGTCAGATGACCCACGTGGCAGGATTACCTTGACCTGTTGCAGAAACTCTTTATGCTATGGAACACTCTCAAAGACAACAGCTTTTCTTGTCACTTAGCGAATAGCTGGAGAAGTATTGCCAAATACTAAGAGGCTGTTTTTAGAACCTAAGTTGCCTATTTGGTGTTGTGCTTTCTCCTTAAGTGCTAGCAGATGTGAGATGCGATGATACATCCTTTAGGTTAAAGGTAATGTTCCAGCATCCTGAAGATCTCTAAATTCCCTAGTACTCCGCTGATGTAGCAGGCCCTTGAATCTTAATAATGTTTATCTCCCTTTCTTTGGAGTATATGTGGTTTACTAAGGCTTCCAGTTTATTTGCCATTCCTTGCTCATTAGATCCTTTCTACATTCTAGCATTCATAAAATGAAGATTGGGCCAATGTAATACTCTACAGAATATCCAAGCGGTTTAAATCTCTTTGGACTATACTAGTGGAGGGCAGAAAGTTTAGCATAGCCTGGGGAAAGACTGGAAATGTGTACTGTAATTTCCATCCCAACTGACAGTGAACTGCTTCTGATTCTCTTCCCTGAGAGGTGAAAAAGAAAACATTTGCCACATCGATGACTCCATACTATGCACCTGAATCTTGGTTCATTGTTTCTTTCCATATCTCCATAGCAGCTTTGATTGGGGTTATTTTTTAAGGTGTTTTTTTTTAGATTTTATTTATTTATTTCTAGAGAAGAGAAGAGAAAGAAAAAGAGAGGGAGAGAAACATGTGGTTACCCCTCACACACCCACTACTGAGGACCTGGCCTGCAACCCAGGCATGTGGCTTAGACTGGGAATCAAACTGGTGATCCTTTGTTTTCCAGGCTGGCACTCAACCCACGGAGCCACACCAGACAGTTTATTAGGGTTCTAGTGCACTGATGTTTGCCATTTTCATTTTCATTTTATAGGAGGACTGGTAAAAAAAAAAAGGGAATATAATAGTTCCATTATCTTTTTATGCAGTCAGTTTTCTTCAGAATTCCAATTATTTATGCTTTCTTTTTGTTACATTACTGTAGTGACATACTTTTTTTGTCTACCTGTCTATCTGGCTCTGTATTCTATTAACTGTCTCCATAATTCTCTACAGTCAGGCCTCCCTGCTGCCTTCAAACTTTTTAGTCTTTATCAGTCACTGTGCTTGTCTTGCGTTGAAAGCCAGGTATTACCACTTGGTGTCTATTAGTTCAAGATCCTATCATGACATTATGATCAGTGAGCCCAGTTCACTAATAGCTACTTTTCCAGAGATGTTGTTATCTACAGGAGAGAGCCTTATTGCTTTTGAAAATAGTTTATTTTAGGACCTTCCATACAATATCATTGGCTGGAATTTCCTGGTCTTATATGGTATCTACATTATAACATACATACTTTTCTAAGGCATTTGGTTCTTTTTTCTACCACCTGCCACAGCTATTCTGGCGTTTCTACCTCATTTAAGTCGGGCCAATACTTTCAGCATGCTTCCAGCTTCCAAGCTCCAACCTAGCAGTGGCATATTACCTTCATTCTCCTTGCCCCAGAATGAAATACTGAATCACGAAAGAGTGCTCCCATATGGATAAACTCTCCTTTGTCCAACTTTCTTTTTTACCCCTAGGCCCAGCATTTTCAGAATCTGGTTCCATACACTCACAGCAAGTTTCTGCTTGCTATCCATGCTGACTAGGTCCTCCACTTACATACCTCTTCTGGGGAAAGCCCTTTCACTGAGGAAATCTTGGCACTCCCTGGGATATGTTGTGACATGACCACAGTTATTGGTCTAGTGATCACGAAGGCAGGAGAGTGGATATCCTCAGGGGTGCATGTACTGTCTTGTAAAGAGATCTCTTCTGCATCATCTTTAACCGAGAGCTGGGGATTGGTTCAAATCTGCAGATTTTCATGCGCATTGAGCCAGAATACGTCCTACGTCTCAGAGTCCCTTCCTCCAAGGTAGGGCTTGGACTGAGAATTAAACCTTCCCTGGAACTCTGCTACCATTATAATTACATCCTGTGCCTCATCCTCAGCTTCATCTGTCCTTCGGCTCCAGGAGAATAGGATCTTCTTATATTCTGCCTAGAAAGTGCTTTAGTTTTCACACTTTATCTTAAATTACTGATTAATCACCCGTAGCACTTCATTGTTTTCCTCTCATGCAGTCATTGTCCTATATAATCAGAATTTTCTCTAACCTCTCACATGCTTGATGTATTGTATACAAGACTATATTTGTTTTACTAAGATTCTTACACGTCTGTGAAACATGTACCAATGGCACCACCAGAGTTTGCCAGAGGCTGTCAGGCCTATCTACCAGCAGTGGCAACTTTTTCATGCCAGTCAGCCAGGTGGTGATTCAGCTACAAAAACCAGTTTAAAATCTGCTTGCCAGGGCCACATTTAGGGTCAACTCTCTTTAGTCAAAATCTCCAGGAAAGAGAATCTGAATGGAGATTTCATTAGGTGGTTTATTGTGGGGGACAAATTACTGTAAGAAAAAAAGGGGAGCAGATAGAATGCAGGTAGAAGTTGAAATATGATTCAGTTACAGTGGAGGCCTTGATGCTACTAGGAACTCTGGAGCTAAGTTGAACTCTCCGAGTTGTCCAAATTTCAGATAAGAGGGTTGGCCTTTTGTACCCCTACACTGAATACTCACTGAGTACAAACTACTTCTGGAGATGGGCATGATTTTGGCACATCAGCTGCCATCCGTTAAGATCAGGAAATTCTAGGAGAAAGACTCAGCTGTGATGTCTAAGCAGCTAACACCCTTTAAAGTTTAGTGAGCCAAAAGTCATAGTCCTATCTCTCAACCAGTACACTCCAAAGAATACGAAATTGGTTTATTAGTACGACATAGGCTTCTGATATTAACTTTTGCTCCCATGGAAAATTGTCTTGTGCAACAAAATTTCAACCTTTTTATAAGTTATGAAAATAATTGTGAGCTTGTGATAATCATAAAGAATAACAAAGATAATATTAATTATCTTCAGAATAGTTTTGATATAACAGAAAACACATAATAAATTGGTCATATATTTTATTTCTATAATATAAGTGCTTAATATATGGTAGTGTGCATATGTTTTGTTTAAGTTAGATCTAAGCTCTATGAAGTTTTTTTATTTCTTATAATCAGAATCCTTTTTATACCACTCAGTTTAATTGTGGAATACGCAACATTTATTTGTGTCATTTAATAGCTTTCTTTTGTAACCCTGCAGACTGGGATTTGGCTGCTTGTCACCTTTACATGTGACCCAAGGAAGGATAGGTCTCTATTAACAGTGTCCAACGTTGGTGGTGGGGTGGGGGGAGGAGGCTGAGAGCACTCCTGTTCTGAGCCCTTCTCCCCCATGCTACCCAGAAAGCTTCTCTTGCTCCCCAAAAGACCACAAACCAAAACCGTGCCCATAAGTTCCCCATTTCCCTATCTGTCCATCAGCCACTCTCTCAAAGAGATCTCCATCCTCTCTGGAATGTGCACGTGTGGGTTTCAGAGTCACCACCCTCTGGCAGCAGGTCTCTCGGGACCTGGGGTGCGCTGCTCCCAGTCTCCATGTAGCAGGCCAGGACCCATGCGCCCCGTGCTGCACCGGATCTCTGTGTTCCAGAGGCGGGAGCCCAGGGAGGCGCACATCCCCATGTGGGACCCTGCCTTCAGGAGTGGGTTTCCATACAAGAGGAGTCTAAGCACCAGGTGGGCCTGGCATCTGCTTGGTCCCATGAGTGCTCCTGTCTGTGCGTGGAGCAGGGCCAGAGGCCCAGAAAGTCCAAAATGCCCAGAGAGAGAGCTTGCACCAAGCCCCAAAGCCCCTTACCAAGAGAGTGACTTCACCATACCAAGCGCTGAACCAAGAGGTCAAGCTTTTCCACGCCTTTGTTTTAAAAAGGCCCTCCTGAAATCCCACGTGTGCAGGAAACAAGTGGCAGTATCCAGCTTTTCCTACAGTGTGTCATTGTCTGCCATTTTTGTTAGCTCCCCAATGTCTTTGACCCCATTTTTAATAAGGGCAAAATTTCCCAGCTGTGCACAGGTGCACCAGCGTCTGTTTGTCCTGAGTCGGACATCCGGTTCCTGTACATCACGCAGGTGCTGTATGAGCTCCCCCCTGCCTGCAGCTATGTCACGAGTGACTCTGCTGGCACATGTTCTCACAGTCAAATTTTTTTATTTACAGTTTGTCCCGGGCATCAGGCTCCTTCTGTAGCCCCTCCCTTCAGGAAGGCACCTACTACACCAATCTACCTTTGTTATGCGATGTGCCCTAAGCACTGTATCTCTGCTCCGTTGGCACCCTCCCTGCCCTCCTGCCTTTTTGTTTTGCAGGGAGGCATTCCCTAGACTTGGGGTCTTCCTGTTTTTCAGGAACCTCTGGTCCGACCTACCCCATTACACTATGAGTCAATAAAAATAAATTCAGAGATAGTGCAATACTCAAATATAATAATTATGGTAATATTTCTCAGTGTTTGTCACAAAATTGGTCATTCTATCAATCACCTTGAATGTATATATTTATAAAAGTTATAAAAATTTATGAATTATTTCTACAGTAAATAGGTATATGTTTTGATAAATAGGAAAAATTGGCCTTCTTAAATTCATAATAAACATTGTAAATAAGAAGTTTAGGTGAAAGTAGAAAATTGGCAGACATCACATGAAGAAGTGAGAGTGATAAATTATAATGTGGAGGTATTACTTAGTATTGCCAAGTATATAAAAATATTTTTCTATTTAGGATAGTCTACAAGCAAAAAGGAAACAATATATCAGAGTACCAAATGAAAGGAATAACATCTATTATATAAGCTTATTTTACATTAATACTAAATATAACATGGAAATTAAAGAAGTAAAAAGAACCATTTAAAACAAATACACTGGTCATCCATGAGCCCATGGGAAAAGTTCCTACCTCAATTTAAAATAATCAGGTTGAAGTCTTTGAACAGCTTTTATTTTCATACCTCAAATATATCTCAGCTGTGGGTAACTGCCAGCTTATGAATATTTATAGGACATTTCCTAGTTTCTCATGCTAGATAAACTTCAAAGAATTTCACGGACAGAGAGTTTGATTTTGCATGAGCTCCAATTGTATATTTCCTAAAAGTGAAGACATGTTAAATGGAAATCACAACAAGACCACTTAGGACTGAAAGTGAATTTGGATTGTATGACATTCAAAAAGGATTGATTGAGGTGTGGAAGTATGCTCCTATGTAATTATTTTTTATGAGATGCTTTATAGCATTTCTCTGTGAATCTTAAAAAATGTTAGTTCCTATCTCATGGCGTTTTTATCTGAACATTTTTGTGGACGAAGGGCAAGATTATAATCATTAGCCAGTCAAGTGTTGTCAGAGTAAAATTTTTTTACTGTCCCTTAGATATACCTAGACACAACCTGGGGTTCCTGTTAGGCAGGCAGGCATGATTAGAGTTTTATTATTATTTTTTCCTGTTATGTTCAGAAACTGGGGTTCTGTATATGCATTGTCTTATTTTCACAAAACATTACATATGTAATGTTTTTCCTTAATTTAAAATTAAACTGAGTATTTAAGTAATTATTCTAACTTACTTAATAAGTAACATAAGTAAAAGTAATTAAAGGATACAAACAATATCACTTTTTCTGAAGTCTGATATCTTAGAAAACCACTTTCAATACAATGGCTAAATATACGTGGGTTGATGATATAAGAGAAACATAGTGGTAAATCCTCTGTTTCATGGTTGGAAAATTGTGTAGTGAACACACAGATTGATGTTACCCACAAGCAATACAATTCACCTCTGTTCTCAGACAGAAAGGAAGGGTTTGTGGATAGATAAAAGAGTTGGAGTCTGTTAAAGTTTGACTTTGCTTCTTTTCTCTCAATAAAGTAGGAGGCAAGTCAATAGCTGAGCATTTGTTTTGACAAGGGGTGGTTGGAAATTTCAAGAGAGAGAAGAGATTTAAATAGCCCCATCTTATGTGGGGAGTGGGAAAGTAGAGTTGCTGGTCTTCATAGAATCCACTGGAGCTTTGTTGGCTGCCATGACTTTACAGAGAGGCCAGTCAAGGTTAGACCAAAGCCTTGTATTTTGCTCTAGCCAACGCAGATATACAAGAGGTAAATCTAACCAGGTTATCATGCCGACAGGATAACTGGAGCAGGAGAATTGTAAGCAGAAAAAGAGGTCCAGGCAAAAGAATGTAAAAGCTGATTATGAAATATGAATTAGGTAAGAAGAGGAGAAACCAAGATAAAATGATTATACAAAGTAAGAATAGTTAGGTCATCCATGTGTATGGTCTGTATAAGCAGTATGTTGTCCAAAAGACCCCACAACTAGTAGTTCAGCAACCATGATGAAAAGAAAAACACAGTAACAACAACAGAAGGAATATGTACACCATGTTGTAGCAAAATTCTGTGATTAGAAAGTGACTTGTGAAAGCAAAACTTCAAGAAGCAATTAGCTTGGATTGAAATATCCATTTAGGATCTACTGTCTTTTTCATAGGTGGAGATAGTTGGGTTTTTAATGAAAAAAATAAAATCTGAAGTTAGGTCTCTTTCCTTATAGGCAATGTGGAGTCCCCAGTTTTAGCTTAGTAGGGAGGTGACAGACAATAATTGTTACAGTACAGAGTCATTAAATAAATACATTCAATAGAATAAGTCTGTAAATAAATCTACCTTACATTCTCTGTAATAGCTACAGAATTTATCTGATCACTGAGATGATTTACTTTTCAATATAAAATTCTTAAAGCCTCACATTAAGTATTTTGTCAGCTGCATATAAGAGTTTATATACCATTGTTCTGTAAGCTACTTCATTCTAACAAAAAGAAAAATGAACTAATGTGATCAAAGAGAGATTTAGAATCGGGCTTAACTTTTTTTCAGTGTCAGACCATTGCCTACCATGTATTGAGTTTCTGGTTTTCTTGTTTTCTATTAAGAGCCTACTAGGTTCCAGACACTTGGCAAAGACGAGTTACCCCCTAGGTACCATACTCAAAGGCAAGGTCACCTGTGCCTTGTATATAGGTTACTGGAAACTTTGAGGTTCAGTTAGTTATATCATAGCTAGCTGCCTTCAACTAGGTTAAATTCCATAATTAATTACTTTGTCTTAATATAAAATAAATTAAACATTATAAATTAATTTTTGTCAAGGCATCAAAGAGATCTTTTCCCTCCCTCTGTGGAGGTATTATTGGCGAGTGAAACCACACATGTTTAAGGTGCACCGCCTGATGACTTGACGTATGCATGCGTGTTGAAGCCATCACCACAATTAAGTCAGTTAACGCGTCTTTCACCTCACATGGCTCCATTTTGTGTGTACGTGTGGCAAGATCTACCCTCTCAGCAAATCTAAAGTGTACTATATAGTTTGATGAATTATATCAGCATTCTGTACACTGGACCTCCAGAATATAGTCATGTTACAGCTGAACGTTTGTACACTTTGGCCAACATCTCCCCATTTTCCCTGCTCCACATCCCCTAATACCACCATTCCATTCCCTCTTTCTATGCATATGATCTTTGGGGTTCCACATTTAAGTGATTCTGTACAGTATTTGTCTTTCTCTGTCCAGTATGAAGTTTGATGCTCAACAAATAAACAGAGTGAAAGATAGAACTATCTGTCATCTAATGAATCTTACTGTAAAAAACACTTGTTATTTTTTAAATAATATATTACACATGTTAATACTAATTGATATACTTAGAGAACTGTATCACTTCATAGTTCATGAGATTAAACATCATTAAATGACTTTTGTCCAGATGCTCATTGAATCTGAGCCTGGGAACAAGAGTTTAGAAATTTTCTCATAGATTTAGACAAACTGAAAGGCTTTAGACTGTTTTAATATTTTGTGTTTTTATCTCACTGTGTTCCGATATGTTTTAGTGTATAGTACATATATATAATACAAATGTATGTATACACTACAGCATAGCAGAACAGCAATAATATGTGTATATGTGTGTGTATATAAATGTGTGTGTATGTGTGTATGTATATATAAATATATATAAATATATATATGAATGAGATATATCCAGAAGAAATTCAGCCATTGTTAATATAACATGAATAGTTTGCGCAACATTGATGTAACCTGGCAGCTGAGGGGACTGGACTGGAATGCGCATATGTGAACAATGACCAGTTCACTGTACTAGTCAGGGGTAATAGAAACCACTGAGGGAACATGTGTACTGTGTGGCCTTCACATTCAAATTGACTGAGTGAGTAGAACAAAGAATCTGCATTAAATTTTGCATTAAACTTGCACATCCCTCCACAGAAACTGTTCAGATGACTCAGAAGGCCGTAGCTATGGGCAGCTGGTGATTGGCAGACTCATCACAACAATGTGCCTGTTCATGCATCACATCTCCTGCAGTTTGTTGGTGAAATATCAAATCACACAGGTGACTCAGCCCCTCTACAGCACAGATTTGGTGCCCTGTGACTTCTGGTTTTTCCTAAAACTAAAATCATCTTTGAAAGGGAAGAGATTTCAGCTCATCAGTGAGTCAGGAAAATACAACAGTGAAGCTGATGGCAATTGGGAGAACTGGGTGAGGTCCCAAGGTACCTACTTTGAAGGGGACTGAGGCATCATTGTCCTATGGACAATGTTTCTTGTACCTTGTATCTTCTTCAATAAATGTCTCTATTTTTCATATTACATGGCTTGGTACCTTCTGGGGAGACCATATATATATATATATATATATATATATATATATATATATATATAAAATATATATAGTATACATCATAGTACATGGAAGCTGCATTCCCAAGTTCCTGTGACATACTGCTGCTGGCCATGTGGATAGTAAGAAGCATCAACTGGAGATAATGTGGTAAGCCTCCCCATCTCCACACTAGTCAACATTTCTGGAAAAGATTTCATTTTCCCCAAAGGCTCCAGCACACACACGATGTACACATCACAACCAGCTGCTGTTCATGACACTAGTGTTTATATCTAGTAATTGTGTCTCCTTTCTCTGTCCCTCCAGCATAGGAGCTAGGAGCTCCCATCTCTGAAATCTTTAGTTTCCTTCAAATTCCTTAATTTGCTTTACAAATTTTCTGTCAATTGTGTAACCAATTCATTATAATAATATCCCTTCATTTTAAATATTGATTTCTATTTTTCTTACTGGACCATGAATGATAGAAATATTTCATACTTCACTGATTGTTGTAGACCAAAACATATATGTACACTCATTTATTCGTCCAACAAAGACTTATTAAGTGCCTCTTTGGGGTTAGGTACCACACAGAGTTTGGGGAATAAACACTGAAAAAGTGAGGCCCAGTCTCTGTCCTTATGAAGCTCAGTTTAATGAGTCAACAGATACAAAGAGGTAATACTGAAATTCTTGATGTTGGACAAATTGCAAACAAGGTTGGGAGTGGAGAGGAAATAGTTCTTGCATTAATGAATACATATTTGTTCAACTTCTCAAAAACTATGTTGCTTAAGGACCAGGTTTTGTGGAGGAAGATATTGGGATTTGTTTTGATTTGAAATGATTTTTTGGTGACTTTGAAATATCAAAACATCCGAAGGGAGGTGCAGAGTGGGCAACTGGAATAGTCAAGGCTAGAGGTGAATACTTTGCAGTCATTTGTAGACGACTGAATTTAGAAGCCCTGGGAATGAAGGACTTTGCCTTAGGAATGAGTATATTACAGAGAAGTAAAGGTAGATTTCTAGACTGAAAAATAGTCCAAAGCAGGAAATGAGCAATCATAATTTCCCCCAGAACTTCCTCTAAATATTCACATAATTATATTTCTACTTAAAGGTGGGGTAATTTCTCAAACTCTAACAACAAAACAAGCCTAAAATTCCATCATATGAAATTATTGCTTTAAAAATATATTATAGTTTTCTTTTAGGTGTATGCATTTATGGAACAAATGTGTTAATAATATTCTCCCGATGTTGGGCCTTGAATGATAACTAAAACTTAAAGATAACTTTCCCACCTAATGACAGCGGTACAAGGAAAAGTATGTGGGAAAAATTTACACATACCATTTTTTAAAAAAAACTTATCTACACTTATTTATTTATACTACCCCTAAATACCAGTATATGGATAGACATTATGCTTACATATAGAAACATACTTTTCCTAACAACAATGAAGGCCTGTTAATTTCTCACAGAAAGACTGTGTATTTGTTCAAGCATTCAATTACAACTCAATTTGAAGACTGACTTGAAAAGAGTTTCAGAAAATCTTTATTCCCAGGTTTACTGAGGTATAACTGACAAATAAAAGTTGTTCATATTTAAAGTGCACAACCCGGTGTTTTGGTGTAGGTTTTCACTGTGCTCAGGTAACCCATCTTTTCAGCCTCAAGGGCCAGCTATCTCAGGGGAATCTCCATAGATAACAAAAATGGACCAAAGACTGTTTAGTGCAATTAAAAGTGCCTATGATCTCACCTATAAGGGGAATCTAATCAACAAAACAAACAAGCAAGCAAAATATAACCAGAGACAGTGAAATTAAGAACAGACAATAACCACAGGGGAGAGGGGAGGGGATAATGGAGGGAAAAGGGGGAAGAGTTTTCAGGAACAACTACAAAGGATACAGGGACAAAACCAAAGTGGGGTAGGATCAAGGGTGGGAAGTGGGGATGGCTGGGGTAGGAGGTGGTGGTGGGAAAATAGAAACAATTGTACTTGAACAATAAAAAGTATTTTTAAAAATGTACTGCTCAACTTTACTCATCTATCAAAAGAGAAATTAATTATATTCAGATTAGTCATAACCAATTAGTTATAACCAAACAAAGCCAAGACAACTTTTATAAAAACAAAATCTTAAACAATGTATTGATTTTTTGTTTTTGTCTTTTTTTCTGATAAACTAATTGGCTGGAGCTAACAAAAGGTCAATCAGTACCTTTGAGCCAGCTGACCGCATCATCAGGTAAAATAATTTTATTTATTTATGAATTTTTCTAGGAAATTTTATAATTTCAGTTGTGGAATATACTTGATATCTTGTGTAATGTCCACTAGTGACATACCGTATTGGCATCCCCACTTTTATCAAGATAGAACTACATTATTTCCCTCTTTATAATTTTGTTTGCATTTAAATGTTTTTATATGTTAAAAGTATTATCACCTTGATAAAATATATATTGTATATACATAAATTATATATTAAAATTATATACATATATAATTTTTATATATTGACTTCAGTGTTCTAAAGGAACTCAGTAGTACAATTCTGGACTTACTAGTTTGAAATATGGAATTTATCATAATAAACAGCCACTATTGCTATTTTGCTATTGCAGCTCTTGTGCCCAAAACGTCTTTAAGAGAGAATTTGTAAAACACCTGATTGAGCAATTAAATAATTGCTTAATAATTTAAGTAATAATTACTTAACTTAAGTAATTATTTTAAGTAATTATTTATAGGTATATTGTATCTAGTACAATAAAGAGAGTATCATTTCAGAAGGAACCCCTGTAAATATGTTCTTGGTGAGGTAAACATGTAGACTTATTTAGGGCAAAGCAAGGGATTCAGTTAGACACTCCCATAACAATGTGAAATTGACTTACCCAACATTATTTTTATCAACCCCAAAGTTTTGGAAAATAATATATTTGAAATTGCTACAAGTAGATAAATTATATGTATTAATTTGAATTCCTTACTTGGAGATGTACGAAGAGCTAAATGTTCTAGTGATTGTTAAAGGCACTACACCTGTCTATCTGTCTGTCATCTATCTCTCCATCACCTATCATTTACCCACCTGTTTTCTACCTACCCGCCTGCCTATTGATTTTTTAGAAAGATGGTTCTGTTGTTTACTAGTTTCTAATGTTTTCATTATAAAATATTAGAGCTGAGAGTCTCATTGTTGCTTTTTTGATAATAATATCTTTTCTTTCTTTTTGCTCTGTTTTTCTTATTATATGCAGAGGCATGTTTTTCTTTGTATCTATAATGATTTGAGTTTTTAGATGTTCCTGAATTTCTGAATTGATCTTTTTTTATCAGATTGGGCCAGTTTTGGGCCACAATTTCTTTATATATGTCCGGCATACCGTTTTCTCCTTCATTCTAATACTTCAATTATATTTAACCTTTTCCAGTTTTCTACAAGTTTATTATGCATATTTATTATTTTCCTTTTGTGACCCAGTTGGATAGTTTATATTAATCTGCTTAAATTTTGTTTAACCCATTAAATTTTTAAATTAAGATATTTTATTTTCAATTCTAGATAACCTACTTGATTCATTTTTAAAGACTCCATTTTTCACTATCTTCTAAAACATGTTAATTGTATTAAAATTTTGTTAAATACAAATAAAATCCATTATTGAAGCCAATTTTGGATGGCTATTGACTGTTTATCTTCTGTATTTTTGGTCATATAATTCCCTTTTAAAAGGGCATTCTGTTGATATTTGATTGAATGCTAGAGATGCTTGTCATACCAAAATTTTAGTGGACACAGATTATCTAGAAATTACCATCCTATAGAAAGGGGTCCCACTCTCCTAGTTTAGGAGAGGATGGAGTGGAGCGGAAATCTGAATCCAGTCAGAGGCTGAGCAGAGTGAAACCAGGGTGCAGTTGGTTAAGACTGCACTTCCATTTACCACCTTGTTAAAGTCCTGGTCCTCCACAGTTTCTACATAAAGCCCAACGTTGTTTATTTGTTTGTTTTTGTTTGATTTTTAAACCCGGGTCCTTCGCCTTGCTGGGTCTTATCTATACAACCCATTACAAGTGTTGAATATTCTATTATTTATTTAATTATGTAGATTTTTATCATCCTACTGTTGTGTATACGTTGAAATTTGTCAAATGGTTCCACGGGAAATGACCCACGTGTGTTAAGTGTCTTAAGTTTCATTGGAATTGCTCTAACAGTACCTGACTGATGATGAAAGATCTTGGCTTCTCTGATCCACAGCAACAGCCTCTGTCCAGGCATCCCCCATGTTCTTGGCCTGTTGCCCATGCCCAGCAGCAGCGAATACTCTCGGCAAAAAGCACCTGCAGATAATAAGCTTCCCCTTCAGGTTTCTCTCTCTTCCACAATTTGAGCCTTTCTATTGTTCCATATTTCTGTATTTCTCTGATGATTTTACATAAATTGTTTCTTTGTTTTATTTGGCCTTTATAGTTAGTGGCTATGTGAGCATTAATCTGTTTCAATTTTTACAATCTGACCATAAGCAGATATGCCTCTTTATTAAGATTTACTTTCATATGCAAATTATGTGAAGCTAGACTGCTTGATTTGGAATCTTGAATTTATATATTACTGTATATATGACCAAGAAAAAGTCATTTATTCTCATATAATTTCAATTCCTAATTCCTAATTGTGTAAACAGTGAAGATAAGTCTCCCTACTTATAGGTTTGCTGTGAGGATTAGTTAATATATACAAAGTGCTTGAAATAGTGGCTGGCTTATTTTAAAAGCTCAATACGGTAGTACTTATTATTCTTATTGCTTTGATTTTTGTTGTTTAAAATAATGAATTAGCATATATCTGTGGCTTCTTTAAGATGTTAAAATTCAGGAGAATAATTCAATTCTACACACATTTATTATTAAACAGGTACCATGTGCAAGGCCTAGCATAATTATATGCCTCTTGCTGATCAAAATGAAAGCAAATGTTATCTCTGGAAGTGTATACAAGAGCAGTGTACTTATGTAAAGAACAGTGAATTCTATGAGAAAAGCAAAAACAAAGTTTAGAGGCAGAGCAGAAAAGCTGCTTCTCCACCAGATGCTAGATCAACATATTGGCAGTTGAGAAAATAAGTACAAATAGCCCTACCTGCTTAAGCCACTTAAAGTACTCCCTCTAATAAGTTCCACTTGTGTAGAATAGAAGTTCTAATTACCAAAATTTGCCCCTTAGCACAAACTAGGTTCCTGAAATATCTTTAGAACTGGCTCATTGACTACACTGAATGTGCATCTAAGAACAGACAGAGATGCTGGCTGGGAAGAACTGGTCTGTAAAGGAAATTACATTTTTGAAAGAGTTTCAGAATTGTTTATTGAATTCCAACCTGTTTAAGGGTGTCTGCCTTATAAAAAATATGAACAGTAAAAATGACAGCAAACTCACAGTTATTAACAGCCATACCTAAAACAAAAACAAAAGTAAACTAAGCAAACAACTAGAACAGGAACAGAACCATAGAGATGGAGATCACATGAAGGGTTGTCAATGGGAATGGGAGGGGGAGAGAGAAGGGAAAGGTACAGAGAATAAGTAGCATAAATGGTAGGTAGAAAATAGACAGGGGGAGGGTAAGAATAGTATAGGAAATGTAGAAGCCAAAGAACTTATAAGTAGGACCCATGGACATGAACTATAGTGGGGGAATGTGGGAGGGAGGGGTTGGGCAGGATGGAGTGGAGTGAAGGGGGGCAAATGGGACAACTGTAATAGCATAATCAATAAATATATTAAAAATAAAAAAGTCTGCCTTTTTTTAAAAAAAAGACTTATTTAGTTACTTACTTATAAGGGAAAGAAGACAGAGAGAGAGAAAGAGAAATATTGGCTGGTTACCTGTCATACCCACCCTGACCAGGGACCGAACCCACAACACAGGTATGTGCCCTGACTGGAAACGGAACTGGCAACATTTCACTTTGCCAGGATGATGCCCAACCAACTGAGCCACACTGATCAGGGTGAGAGGCTCTTTCTTAATTGTCTTCATCTAATGCAATTACACTAAAATGGATGTCAGTATTCAGCATTTTTAAAGCAACGATTTTCCTGACCTTTGCTTATATGCTTACAGAACTTATATTGAGTGAATTTGGCTAGTGTCAGTTTAAATCGAATATATTTAGACTACCCTTTATGATCAATTCAGATTTTTTCCTTCTGGTGAAACACAGACCTGAAATTTTATTCATTGCTTTTAAGTAGGGAGAAGAAGATGATAAGGAGAAAGAGGAAAGAGTAAATTGAAATAAGTTGAGGCAGAAACATGTTATAACCTTTAAAATATTCTTCTACCTGACTGTATTAAAAAAAATGTTGAGCACCTACTCTGTGCCAGAAATGTTAGAAAAGAAAAACTAAATCAATGTTAGTCTATAATTTTTTTTTTACCACCAGTTCCATTCTTCTCAAATGCACGTGTAAATAAAAAGTGTTAACAACTCAGTGCTGTAAATGAATATTGTTTACATAGTTAGTAAGTTCCAGGTAATTTAATACAAAGCTTATTTTATATCAATATAATATAAGACATAATATTAGTAGGTATCGAATTTAAAAACAAAACTACCTCAATAATGAAACATTGAAATTGCCAAAGAAAAAACTGGTTTTTATTTCTTGAAATGGTTTTAAAATATTAACAAATTTTTCTAAGAATCTATTAAAATTATTCTGAAATGTTTTATATACTTTTTAAAAATCTTCAATATATCTTACAATAAAATATTAAAAATGAATAATTCAGAAAAAAAATTATCAGAAATATAATAAGACATACAAGCAGAGATTTCAATCTGCAGTGCTATGTGTAAGTTGCATAGTGCAGATTTAAGGATATGTCCTAATACTTTTTCTATGACTTCAAAATCTTAGAACATACCCTTCCCACCCACCAGCCATTTTGAGAATATGAAAATGATAAGCGGAAAAAAGTAGTTTCTGTGAGGATATTTTTGAGGAAAGCAGGGCTATAAGCATCTCTTCCATCTTGCTACATTGGGATGGGATCTGCTCCTCCAAGATAGCGTAGGACTTCTGTGAAGCTATTCAGAATGCTTAATAGGAGACCCACATAGTTGGAGGATGCGCTGCACTAAAGATCTCACTATTGCTGAAGAACTTTAAGAGGGCTAGAGACAGCCTAGAAAATTTGAAGCCTTTAGAGTTCTGTTTGGCTGAGATCTCGTGGGCTAAACTCCCAGTGTTTGTAGCGTACAGGTGTGCGTGACTGTTCCTCATGGAAGGTATACTAGCCCCATGCCACCCTGTGAGATGGTCCTGGACCCTTCAGACTGCCTGGAAAGGTCAAGGCACTCCACCAGCAAAAACCTGGATGTGAACTTCTAAAGCCTGAGAAAGGAGCCAAAATTGAGTACCAGAAGAAAATAAGAGCATTTCAGGGTTAAAAAAATTTCATGATAGAAGGGCCTAGTGGGGAGCTTCTCAGAATTACTTTCTATAAGAAAATCATCTTGAAACACTTACTAGCTTCACAGGGTACAATCCCAGTTTAAGATGTTACCAATTTAAATAAGGACTTTTCCTCTTTCTTTAGAAAACTTAGAGAAACACCAACCACGCACACCCTTATCCTATGGCGAGTTTGTAGCCAAGAGCTGGTCTGAACTACACAGAAGAGAATATTTCATGAAAGCTTAGAGGTTTGACTGATTTTTTATTAAATATTGTTTTTATTTCTAATTGAAGACTGTGTTTGTCATCAGAAAAAGCATATTGAGCAGAAAATCAGAAAATATTTATGGATGATAGTAAGTTCAAGAGTAAGATGGCTGACCAAATCTCTCAATTTTTCCTAGAAGATTGGCAAAGATAGTAGACTAGATTTCACGTTTACTAAGCATTTCCACCATGGTGTTTCATCTATTGGTCGCTTTGATATTTGCAGGGGTGGGCCTTGATTTGTGTTGGCCTGTAGCAGTAATCTTTCTGCAGCCCACACCCCTAGCATAAGGATAGGGGCAGGCAGTGACCTGAACTTAAGTGGATCAGTGAAGGACATCTCCCAAACCAGAGGTGTGAAGAAGGGAGGTCCGTCACTTTAGTATTCGGGGCACCTGATGACAGGGGGTGAAAAATACTCTCTCTCCTCTGGATTGGAATGAGAAGGAATCTATCTTAAACATCTGAAAGGCAACTTAAGGATTGTAAGGACTGCAAATGACTAGGAAAAACCAAACCTACGTAGAACACTTATGAGAGAGATTCATGGAAAATTAGAGACCTGGACACAGCTGAACTGACCTGCTGGCTGACCTTCCACGGGATTAAACTCCTTTCTTGTCTGGTCTGTTTGAGTCGGATTTTCCCTGCATTCAAAACACTCCTATATACTAACATGTTTATAGACTATAAAATAATGTTAAAATTGACTTTAGGCTATTATACATGACCATAATTTTTATTAAAGATATGTATAAGGAAGATATGGATAGCTGCTTCTTAAGAGGGCAGGATAGCAGTGTGTTTGACATGTAGGCACTGGAATTGTGTTTCTGATTTTTAATACCCGCTTTAATAACTAACATCTGTCATATCCTCAAACAAGTCACTTACTCTAAACCACTGTTTCCTTTTGGCAAAATGAGAGCAATTTCATTACCTGCATTGTGGGATTACAAGGCTAATGAGACGTACATTCTTGGCTGTAGTGCCTGGCACTTACCGATATGCACTCACGAAGTCTTTTGGTTAATGCAGTTCTTAAAAGAGGTTATAACATAATTTATTCAGTTACATTCACAGTTTTAAAATAGTAGTCATGCAGATATAATAATTACTTTGGTCCAATTGTATGATTTTAGTTGCACTATCAGTGAGAAATTAATAAAGCATATATTTAAGGAACTACTTTAATAATTCCCAAACTAAATGTCTCCACTGACTTTGAATAAAGTAGAATGTCTTTAGATCTCCAAACTCAATGTTTATGGACTTTTACTAATTTAACTGTCCTAAAGTAAATTCTAATTGGATATTCTAAAGCCACCTAAATTCAGCCTCCCTATATTTACCATAGTAGTCTTCCATATATAAATTTCATGTCTTTTCCTTCCTTCCTTCCTTCCTTCCCCCTTCCCTCCTTCCCTCCTTCCTTCCTTCCCTCCTTCCTTCCTTCCTTTCTTTTTTCCTTTCTTTCTTTTGCTGTTGTTACTGATTTATTTTTGTCTTATTATTTAAAAAGATCTCTTTATCTTCAACCTTCAATTAACTGATTCTAACACCCTAAGTTTTTATAAGCCATTTCTATTTTAGGCTTCAGAAAAAATCAATCTTGAATTAATATTCCTGTGTAATTCATCTAGGTAGGGATGCCAGTGGAACCTCAAGGGATAAGTAGGACACAACCGGTATATCCAGTATCTACGTGTGTTCACTCTAATGCCAGCTTCTCTCTGCGTCTATTCTTCTACACATAAGTATCTAGGTTCCTTCTTTTACACAGTTTCAAAACTACAAGGAGGGTCTCTATCACTGACTAAATTAATTATAAGTCATTGACAAAATTAAGGAGCAATATTAGATTAAATTTAACTCTTTATAAAATAAATAGCTTATTGGTTTGAAACTGAAGACAGAGGGAAAAATCCAACCTCATTTATCTAAAGTTTTCTTTTCCTGCTTTAAAGTATTTAATTTTTTCTGAAATATTATGAATCCCAGGAGAAAATATACAAAATAAAGTTTACACTAGATGTCACTAGTTTCTGAGCATAGAAGATAGTAGGAATTATTACACAGTAAGGATGAAACAACTTTTCTCCTCAGGAAACACTTAACGGGTTTGGTGCAGCCCAGGTGCGAAGCTGCAGTGCAAATTCGAGCATCTCCTCCCACAGCAGGAAGTGAAAACTCATTCGTTTTATCTCCAAGATTTGGCATTACTTTATCTGTTTTCATATGGTTTTATTTTAAAAGTAGCTATGATTTAAATTAAATCCTATAAAACACATGACTGTAAATTCTACTGTTTATTTAAGAGGAAATAAATGTATTTGAAGTATCATTAAACTCAGCAGCATATTAACTATGTTTAAATTTAAGATGCCCATAATAAGGGAAAGATAATGTTGGAATTATACGCATTATACATTCCAACTCTTAGTGTGTTTCTCATGGTAAGATATAATTTTCTCCATTTCATTGTGGTTTTCTGTAAGTTCTTTAATAGAAACTTTAAAAATATGTAATGTGTTTTAACTGTGTGCATACTTCATTACAAAGAAAGGACTTGAGCTAACTAAATATTTAGAAAAGTTAGTTAGCTATGGACACTTCCCGAGCTGTAGTTTGGGAAATGAGTAAAATCGTCCTGAGTAGACTGAGGTATCAGGAACAGAGTCAAGGAGCCTAAACACTCCTAGTCTTTTTTTTTTATTATTATTGTTATTCAAGTACAGTTGTCTGCATTCCCCCCCCACCACTCCCCCACATCCCAGCCATCCCCACCTCTCTCCCATGATTCCACACCCCCTTGGTTTTGTCGTTGTGTCCTCTATAGCTGTTCCTGAAAGCCCTTCCCGCTTTCCCCCCATCATCTCCCACCACCTCCCCTCTGGTCACTGTCAGTTTGTTCTTAATTTCAATGTCTCTGCTTATATTTTCCTTGCTTGTTTGTTTTGTTGATTAGGTTCCACTTAAAGGTAAATACTCCTAGTCTTATATTGCTTCCCACCTAAGGTCTGCAAAGCTGTTCCTTTGTCATTTGCATAAAACCTCCTGGTAAGCTTTTAATGCCCTTTGCATTTCTGTTCTGTACTGTTGAGTGAAGTAAGTTTCCATGTGAAAACATGGAAACATTTGCCATCAAAACAGGCTTCATTCTCGTCTCCTAAGCATGTTCTATATTCGTCTCAACCCCTAATTACTCCGATTCCCAGTTCCAGTATAGATTGCTTCTCTAGTGGTATCCAAATTGCATTGCGTTGACCCCTGAGGTATTAGGGGTATTGGTATACCAGATGGCAAGTATGGAAACAATTTGGTGCAATGCATGGAAAGCTAAATAATTTTTAAATATTGGATGGCAAATTCCTCCCTGTTCTGTCAGGCCAAGCATCTCTCATGCTCACTCTCCTCTCTCCACGTTGTATAATTCTTAGAGCAGGGCTTGGCTTATAATGTTTAGTATAGTATCAAACAGGTAATAAACACATGGTTGATTGGAATCTGTTTTTGTGAAGGCCTGATTAAGCGCTTTCAGATGCTGGTTACTTATATTGCTCTTTTGTTATTTAAATGTATTTTTATTTCTCTAATACTTTGGTAATATTAATTAATAGAATGTTTTTTAAGGATTTTAGTTCTTAAAAATTTACATTTAGAGTGACTATTTTTGGATCTTTTTGTTGGAACCATAGGACTTTCTGATATTTTCAAATTCCCGCTTTATCCACATTCAGTTATCTGTGGGCATAACAGGCTGGTCTCATGTACTTACATATATAAGCCCTGTCAAAATGTGTTTTTTTCAAATTTCAGTTTATGCATACCACATTCAAAATCTGCATGTCCCCAACAGTATTATCTCTCATTAAATTAATTCACTTTAAAATTTTAAATACCTACATACACATTAATGTACTCAAATAAATTTTGTCCTATCCAGAGATCTAAGACAATAAAATCCATTAAGGTCCCTTTTAGTAATTTAAAACGGTAGTAAAAACCGAGCCACCTCCCTAACACCAAGTAGTCACGTGTAAAGACAAGTTAGTAATGTACTTTCAGGAAGTTTTTACGTGTGTAGGTCTAGATGAGGACATACTTCATTGTGTCGTGTAAGTATGTATTTTTTCCCACAAGCTGTTGTATTACAACCCACTATACATTTTCCTTTTCTCTTCTTTTTGCCTTCATATACCAGATCAAATAAATAACTCAGAAACTCACATTAACCTAAAGTGTTAATCATTCTGATGAACTATACTTTTGGATTTTCCTTTCAACCAAAAGAATTAAATGATCAAGGTAGAAAATATTACAAGTATCTTAGAGTTGTAAATGCATATTATATTTATTCACATTATTATTTTTGGAAATAAATCTTATAGAACTACTTTGTTCAAATCGTACAGATACAGGGAATAATCACTGGTATTATATTAACACTATTATTTCAATTAAAATTGTTAATTGCCTAAAAAACATCCACAAAGATAACTCAGTATACAAACAGTCCCATTGGAAGACAAGCGCTAACAGACTTAACGCAACCCTCTCATGTGCTGTCCTGTCCGCTTCACTTAGGTCAGCTCACTGTGGTGCAGCAGCTAAAACCAGAAAACAGCCAAAGAGCTGAGGCAAAAGCGAAATACTTTCTAAAACAACAACATAAAATTTAAATAACATTTTGATTCTAATACAGAGAAGATTATGGCAACGTAACTATGTTTTTAAACCAAAAAATGATGTTGAACCCAAGAGTGGAGCATTTTTCCTTTATACTCAGTATTAGCCTTCCTGTAATTCTATGCACATTTTTCAGTCATAATCACCACATACGTGGAAACATATATTTACTTCTCCCCACCAAATGTTACATGGTGAACACTTATCCACTTTTCCACGTGACCCTGAGCTGATGGTTGGCTGAGTAAGTCTATGAATTTCATGCAACATAAATTCCTTATTCTCCTATCACTGTATACTTAGATCACAGTGTGTTTTCAATGATATCAATAAGGCTGAATTTTTGACACAACAATTTCTTTTTTAAAACAATAATTAATTTCCAGAAATTAGGTTATTTTGACAAGGGATTGAACATTAGACAGAAATTAGACAAATATTTTGAGAAATATCCTGACATTTTTTTCGGAGGATTTATTGGATACATATTTTCAGCTGGTATATGTGGATTGTTTTGGCTGAAAAGATAAGGCCACCCACAGCAAAGGTTTGTTTTCACACTCCATCTGTTTGGTATGTACTGTGTAGATTAGAAAATAGTTCTGTCCCCAGTGAGACAGAATGTTTGGTGATTATCATAGTTTTCAATTTCTCCATGAGTCACTCTCTCCAGATGCCTAAGAAAATTGTGAGTTTTGCAAAAACCTTCCAGAAATGGAAATTACTTCACTAAAATGAATGAGAATTAATAAACTAATTTAACTCATCATAAAAATGTGTTTAAATACCGTTCGGCATGTAGCAAGCATAGAGAGGCATAAAGCACGTGGACTAGGCGTATTGTCTTACTCTTCGGGACGAAAGGAACGTCTTGAATGGGGGTGTTTGCTTGTGTGTGTGAAAGACTGTATCAAATACTGTTGCACAAAAGTTTTATCTGCACAAAATTCTTTGTATTCAAGGTATAAGTTTGAACTATTTTAATGATATATTCTTTATCTTCAATTTCATTTTATGACTTGATTTGATTTTTCGTCTAAGCTTTATTCAAAATTAAACAACCCACAGTAATAAATATGAAAGGTAGAATCTGACATTTTATCCAACTCAACAATGGCCCAAAACAATATCTTCATCAGTGCAATGAAATTATTGTTTTTTTGTTATATTTTCTTTCTAAAATTAATAGCATGATTTTTTTACCATGATGTTATTACCTTAGGAATTAATTATATATCATCTTGGAATAGATATTATATTGTTATTTGTAGTATTATTAACCCAACTAACTCATAATTTATATTTGAATGATCTTAATCAGAAACTAGAACATATCAAAAATAAGCCCAACTTTGCTAGGAGCTAGGGATCTACTTCATATTTTTGAGACTCCAGAAAAGAATTTTCATAGATGTTCATTTACTAAGCTTCCTTTTAGTTTTAAATCCTTGACATTTATAAATGCTTTTGATTTATTTTTCTGCATGACTAAATTTATGGGTGACAGAGACTATCAATTAAATGCCACTGTAAGACACACATTGCCTAGCAAAATGTTTTATATATAGTAAATGCCCAATAAACGATAGCTAATATAGTCAGGGAGTTAACTAAATTGTCAGAGCAGAACTTTCATGTAAGAGTTATCAATTTTGTCACTTTTATGCTGCTTTGGTTTCAGGTCAATTTCTCTTTCATTGACAAATAGATTTTAGACCAACAACTTCCTGATTGTTTGTCAATAATTTGGTCAGACATAGAGAAGAAAGTCAATGAGCTTTTTTTTGAATCTATCTCATTTTAAATATCACATTTCATCTATGAATATGACCTTTTTAGTCAAAAAGTTCAGCAAATAACATTTGCTTCAGGTAGTATAGAAATTCATTCTGATCCAGAGATAATATGAAATTAGAGTTGACTATTTTTCATTATTACACATTGACACTTTTACACTTCTGTAAACATCTTCCATCTTACTGGCTTTTAATTTAGTTTCTGCTTTTGTAGAAGATTGGAAAATGGTGTGGTTTAGAAAAGCTTAGTGATTGATTACTGCTCTTTAACTTTTATTTGCTAATGTGGATCATTTTTCAGTGTCTAATCTCATAAAAACATGAGATATGAGTCTTGAGTTTGATAAAATATATATATACATGTTCTTAAATTAGGACAACTGTAAACTGAATTTCTCTTAATTTCTAAATATTAATATATTAATATTGCAATGCACTATCCTGTTCTCCACTCCCCTGAATGACACTTATTTCTCCATCAGTTCTTCCTCTTCATCTTGATCTCAAGTCTGGACACCTTGTAAAACCAAAGCCATGGTGTCTTGGTGTTCTGTTCTGCTTCCTGTGAGAATAATCTACCATGGTTTCAGAGTGTGCATTTATAGAAATAATTTCTGAATGCACTACTACTAATAATTATCTTATTTTCACTTCTGACAATAGACAATATCTAAGGCAGAATCTCTGCAATTGCAGACTCGTAATATCTAAAATGAAGTTATGATTTCCCCTCACAAATGGAATTCTTCTTTTAATCTTGGTGAATACTGTAGCTGTTATGACAGTATTCCAGATCAAAAACTAAAATCCATAGTTAACATGCTCTTCTCTTACAAACCCCAAAGGACAAAACGTATTACATCTTTTCCCATCTTACTTCCATTACTCTCATGTAGATCCTAACGAAATGAAAACTGAATTTCTGGAAAAACTGATAACTAATTGTTCTGACTCTACCCTTTCCTCTGATGCCTGTAAATAACTGGGGAATGTTTGTTCAAAATTAGTTTTAAAATGTGAAATACCAGTGAAAAAAGTTCAATGTTAACAGATGCATAAAAATCCCCACTATTTGAAAAGGGTTATAAATAGGCTCAATTTTCTCACTTTAGCTCAACCATTTTTTGCATGTTTCTAACTTACAGTTCTTTGCTAGCCAACATCCAGCATCCATCCCCATACACACATAGACACAGATGCACACATATCCACCACTGAGTAAATATATCCAAGGGCTATTTTTGAAAGAAACTTTTTAAGCATTTGGTTAATAGACAAATTTTGCAAACCACAGAATCACAGCCCTGAAATATATATAGTAAATTCTGCACAATATAGACTGAACAATTGTGTATGAATTTAATTTAGGTTTTTAGATTAAATGAATATGCAATTAGAAATCTAGCATGCTGTGAACTAAACTACAGACCTTACTCGAATTTCACCAGTTTTTTTTAATAAATGTTCTTTTGGCATTCCCATTTTTAATAATTATACTGTGATTGTGTAAGGGGGATAGGAGAAGAGATATAAGAGAATTTTTTGTACTATTTTTGCCACTTCCTGCAAGTCTAAAATTACTTCAAAATAAACAGTTTAGGAAAGTCTGGGGGGAAAAAAGAAGTCTAGCATAACATAGGTAATAAAAATATCTGAATTTTAATCAGATTTTATAAGTATGCTTTAGAATCTAGATTTTTATTTCTTTAAAGAACAGGCTAAAACTCCTCTACATATAGGGGGATTTTTCCTCTTTTGGGAAGAATGCCATATTATGTAACATATTGAAACATCTGTTTTCTAGTTTATTTTCCAATATGAAATGGAAATCTGAGTACGACATGATAAAATTATAGACCTTGAATACTGAATATAATTGGATACATTTGATTACTTTAGAGCGTAGGATATAATCACAGATACCTACACTATTTTGTTACTGATAAATGTGTTCAGAGACTTCCTAAAAGTAAAGTCACTGATTCTATTAAATTAAATCCCTTTTTTTATAAGTATCCCATTGATATTTCATTCAACAATATATTTTGTGCTTACTCTTTGAAAGCTACATGCTAGAGTCAGCACAAAGAGAGAAATATAGAAGCCTTGTGTTTAAGATGTTATCAGTATAACAGTATAAAATATACATAAACATAAGTAATAACATGTTAGCGCTAAAGACCTATGAACTAGATGCAATAGGAAAACAGCAAATGATCAATTCTGAGTGTTAATCCAAATATGCTTCAGAGGAAAAAAGATGCTTACACTTGACTTTAAGAAATTCATAGTTATTGAGGTGGGGGAAATAACTCATTACTTCAGGGTAAACTAGTGGGATCCCAAAAGCAAATCTGCCTGAAATTATCATGGAGTTTGGGTAAATTCTAAATTCCTTGGGCCTAGGGCAAAAATTATATGTAGCTCTTTGGCTAGGGGAGATATTAGAGAAATAAACCAAGGTGAAACAGTGAAGACTATTAACGTGATCTCGGACTCTTACACTTTTTGGTGACTGAAACTGGAGGTATTGAGGCACTTTTACTATGAGAACTGCAGTTAAACTGTGTTCTAACAAATTAGAGAAAACATTGTGAAAGTATGTTTGAATGGGAAGTTAGAAGGCCATACATAAACATTTCTAAGCAACCAGGAGAGAGGAGGAAGCAATGAAGATGACGACTAGAGGCCTAAAAAGAGAAAGAATGCAAAGAAGACACAACCTGACAATCCAGACCCATTGTGACAACATGACAACCATTTATTCCAGTAATTTTTGTTTTAATTGGGCAGATAGTGCTATAGACCAGTAATTACTTTCACTCTTTGCAAAGTCCTTGCACCTAAATGTATTAGCAGTTTGCTCATATGGGTGAACAGCGCTCCCATTAAGATAGCATCTTGTTCACCTGCACAAATATTGTGCTTCTCAGACACCACCTTGCTTTCCCAAACTCCTCTAAATTTTTCTATCCTGAGTCCACCAATCCTTAAGTATTATATCATGAATTTTGCCAAATTCCAACCAATCCTCCACACTGAAAAGCCCACATAACACCATTTGGACCTAGACTCCAACCTATAAATACTTTCCCCATATTGCCTTAATAGTGTCTTCTGAGACACTATTAAGACTCACAAAGAGGAATTCTCTTTTGTCTAGTTAATTAGTAAGTAGTTAATGCAATTTATTAGTAAGTTTAATAAACTCAGTTTTACTTAATAAAAATATTTCTCTGGTGATCTTTGTGGGAGAGTTGACAGTCAGGGGACCTACTAAGTTCTGGGATATTATGGATACAGGGAAAGGATGGAGGCAGGAGCGGATGAGTTAATGGGAAAAGGAGAAGAAAAAGATTTTATAGCTTAAACAATGAATGAGTATTGGTGCTCTTAATAAAGATAAGGGTAAAACTGCTAAAGAGCAATTTGGGCTTGATGTACTGTGGTAGTTAAATTGATACCTTATCTTTAATAGGCCACAGTACCCATATATTTTCTCAAACACCTGGATATTGCTGTGAAGGTATATTTTTTTCAGATGAGATTAACACTTTAATCAGACTTTTAGTAAAACGGATTGCCCTCCAGAATATGGGCAGGTCTCATCTAATCAATGGCAGGCCTTAATAGAAAATGCACAGAGGGTTTCCTAAGAAGAGGGAATGCTGCCAGCTTCTGGTTGCGGCTGTGTGACGCCCACTGCAGTGCCAACTCTTCCCTGGGTCTCCAGCCTGTCTGCAGAGTTTGGGCTTGTCAAGACAGTTGTGGGAGTTAATTCCTGGAAATAAATTAATCTCTTTCTCTCCATAGATATAGATATTGACATAGGTATAAAATAGGTAAAGATATAGGTATAGATAGATGATAGATAGGAGTAAGATATATGCAATAATACTTTTCAAGCACTGCATTTTCATTGATTTTTACATGGAATTTAAGTATTAAAAGTAGCAAACAGGTTTGATATTCTATATAATTTTTAAAATGTAAAGTTTCTTTATTACAGATAAATGGGTAGACTATTCTATTTGTAATTCAGTAAAGATATTGTAGGTGAGTAGGATATGTTCAATTGATGAGCCAGTTTCTGAATTATCTTATTAGTATTCCTTACTTTTATTTTTATATTTAAGAAATATTTTAAGTGTTCTTAATCTTTTAATTCTTGGGGCAGGAGATTTAAAAATTCTTTTGAGGATTGCATATGTGGCAAACATAACTGTAAATCATAGGAATTTTTAGAATTGTTTAAACATTTCATTTAAAACATCTAGCAATCCACACTGAGTTATCATTTCCTCCTTTATAAAAACAAATCCATGTCTAAGGTTAATTCACATTTCTTTTTTTATATTAAAATGAAATTTATTTTTGTTGTTAACACTATTATAAAAGTCCTCATTTCCCGCCCCTTCTGCCCACCTCCTCCCAGCCCCCCACCCCACTTCCTTCTGGCCATCACACTGTTGTCTGTGTCTGTGAGTCCTGCATACATATTCTTTGACTAATCCCTTTACTTTCTTTACCCCAGCCCTCCCTTCCTCACTCCTCTTTGACAGCTGTCACCCTGTACCGTGTGTCCATACTTCTATTTCTATTTTGTTCATCAGTTTATTTTGTTCATTAGTTTCCACATGTAAGTGATATTATGTGTTATTTGTCTTTCTCTTACTGGCTTATTTCACTTAGCATAATAGTCTCCAGGTCCATCCATGCTGCCACAAAAGATAAGATTTCCTTCTTTTTTATGGCCACATAGTATTCCATCTGGTAAATGTACCATTGCTTTTTTATCTATTCATCAACTGATGTGCACTTGGGCTGTTTCCAGATCGTGACTATTGTCAATAATGTTGCTATGATCATAGGGGTGCATATATTATTTTGAATTAATGTTTCAGGATTCTTAGGATATATCCCCAGAAGTGGGATTGCTGGGTCAAAAGATGGTTTCATTTTTAATTTTTTGAGGAAACTCCATACTGTTTCCTACAGTGGCTGCATGAGTCTGCATTCCCACCAACAGTGAACAAGGGTTCTCTTTTCTCTGCATTCTTGTTAGCACTTGTTTTTTGTTGATTTATTGTTGGTAGCCATTCTGGCAGGTGTGAGGTGATATCTCATTGTGGTTGTAATTCGTATCCCTCTGATGCTTAGTGACAGTGAGCATCTTTTCATATGTCTATTGGCCATCTGTATGTCCTCTTTAGAGAAGTGTCTATTCAGGTCCTTTGCCCATTTTTAACCGGATTGTTTGCCTTCCTGTTTTTGAATTGTGTATGTTCTTTATATATTTTGGAAATTAACCCCTTATCAGGTGTACTATTGGTGAATGTGTTCTCCCATTCATTGGGTTGTATTTTCACTTTGTTGATGGCTTCATTTGCTGTGCAGAAGTTTTTAGTTTGATGTGGCCCCATTTGTGTAGTTTTCCTTTTATTTTCCTTACCCTGAGAAACATTGGCAAAAAAATATTTCTATGAGAGATATTGAGATTTTACTGACTATGTTTTCTTCTAGGACTTTTAGGGTTCACTGCTATTTAATATTTACTTTGTAAGACTGTATGAATGTTAACACTGTACATATGTATATTCTATTATTTCATTACAATCTAATGTCTGTAGTTTAATATTAAAGGCAGAAAAATTATTTAAGAGGTTTTCATTCATAAATGCATATCAAAATATGTAGGTATTTCCTTGTTTTGATTAAAATATCTTTTAAAAGGCAGTTAGAGAATTTTTATATGAATACTTTCTGAATAAGAAAAAATATACTTTAGATATGGTTATTATAGTAAATATGCTATTTGGAAAATTAATTTAAGGCAGAGGTGTCAAACTCATTTTCACCAGAGGCCACATCAGCCTCCTGGTTGCCTTCAAAGGGCCAAATGTAATTTTAGGACTATAAAATGTAGTTATGTAAATGTAACTACTGCTTAACTGTTAAGGAGTTGAAATTACACTTGGCCCTTTGAAGGCAACCATAAGGCTGATGTGGCCCCAGGTGAAAATGAGTTTGACACCCCTGAGTTAAGGAAAATAAAAACCATCTACTTGCTTGTGAATACAGTGAATTTTTTAAAATTAATTAATTTATTTTTATTCAGTTACAATTGTCTGCATTTTCTCCCCTTCCCTCTACCTCACCCCAGCCAGTCCCACCTCCCTCCCCCACCCTAATCCCCTTGATTTTGTCCTTGTGTCCTTTATAGTAGCTCCTACAGACCCCTCTCCCCACTATCCCCTCCCCACTCCCCTCTGGCTATTGTTACAATGTTCTTAATTTCAGTGTTCTGGTTATATTTTGTTTGCTTTTTTCTTTTGTTGATTATGTTCCAGTTAAAGGTGAGATCATATGGTATTTGTCCTTCACCACCTGGCTTATTTCACTTAGCATAATGCTCTCCAGTTCCATCCATGCTGTTGCAAAGGGTATAAGCTCCTTCTTTCTCTCTGCTGCATAGAATTCCATTGTATAAATATACCATAGTTTTTGGATCCACTCATTCCCTGATGGGCACTTAGGTTGCTTCCAGTACTTGGCTATTGTAAATTGTGCTGCTATGAACATTGGGGTGCACAGGTTCTTTTGGACTGGTGTTTCAGGTTTCTTAGGGTATAATCCCAGCAGCGGAATTGCTGGGTCAAAGGGCAGTTCCATTTTTAGTTTTCTGAGGAAATTCCATACTGTTTTCCACAGTGGCCGCACCAGTCTGCATTCCCACCAACAGTGCACTAGGGTTCCCTTTTCTCCACATCCTCTCCAACATTTGTTTGTGGATTTGTTTATGTTGGCCACTCTAACCGGTGTGAGATGATACCTCATTGTGGTTTTAATTTGCATCTCCCTGATGGCTAGTGATGCTGAGCATCTTTTCATATGCCTCTGGGCCCTCTGTATGTCTTCCTTGGAGAAGTGTCTGTTCTAGTCCTTTGCCCATTTTTTAATTGGGTTGTTTGTCTTCCTGGAGTAGAGTCGTGTGAGTTCTTTATATATTTTGGAGATCAGGCCCTTGTCTGAGGTATCATTGGCAAATATGTTTTCCCATACTGTTGGTTCTGTTTGTATTTTAATGCTGTTTTCTTTAGCCATGCAGAAGCTTTTTATTTTGATGAGGTCCCATTTGTTTATTCTTTCCTTTATGTCCCTTGCTTTAGGGGACGTGTCTGTGAGGATGTTGCTGCGTGGAATGTCTGAGATTTTCCTGCCAATGTTTTCCTCGAGGACTTTTATGGTGTTACGACTTATATTTAAGTCTTCTATCCATCTTGAATTTATTTTTGTGTGTGGTGTAAGTTGGTGATTGAGTTTCATTTTTTTGCATGTAGCTGCATGAATACAGTGAATTTTTATGTAAACTAATAAACTAGAGCTGTTTATAAAGCAGCCCAGCTACCTAGCTTTTGGGGAACAAGGGGTAGAAATAAATTGGCTTTGGAGGATATACCCTTTATTCCTTCTCACATTTTCAAATTCTTACTTACTACTCTTTCATTATTGGCCATTTTCTCTATTGATTGCTTATTTACAATCTCATTTCAGAAGTGTTTGAAGCTACATTGAAAAAAAAAATCAAACACATAATACTGTAAAAGTATGCAGAAAACCTAGATTAATTAAAGTTACTGAAATTGAGTACTAGGAAATGGACAAACAAGAAAGAGAGGGGGGAATAATCCTGCTCATATACTACCCATGGTCAAAACAACCAAGAATGATATTAGTAACACATGATGAAAATGTGAGTTTTAAATTTGTTTCTTAGCTCTCACAGTGAGAGGAATGTAGTTCATATTTGTTTATATACTGCCATGTGAGCAGAGAAGTCAAAATCCCTAACTACCTTTAGAGCAAGTAAAATATACAGAAAAGAGAGATCGTGAAAGACCAAGAAAGACACAGGAAACTGTCGCAGGTCAGAGTACACAGTGTCATGGTGGCCAGTGCAGGGTGCAGTCCTGGTCTGGATCTTAACATCAAAACGAGATCAGTGGAAACCTGTGAAAGCCAAATACAGCTTATAGTTTAGTCAGCAGTATTGTACCCAGGTTACTCTTAGTGTTGATACACACAAGATGTTTATGTGAGATGTTAACCTTAGGAGAAGGTGGATTAAATGTATGTGAGACCTATCTGAACCTTCCTTGAAACACTTCCACAAATTGAAAATTTACAAAATGTAAATTTAGTAAAATCCAAATGTTGTTTAATTACTCATTAGGTAATGAACTATTTAGTGGGTGTTTGTATGTATTTTTCAGTAATACACTAAAAGAGCTGATGCAAATTAGATCTTCTTTCTATATTACTGTAGTTTTGGGTTGTAATTAAATGATTCAAAATATATTACCTCAATTGGACCCCATTTAATCATGCCTGGGAAAAGGCAATCATTAAAGACTAAACAAGTGAAAAAGTATAGGAAACAAAGAAAGCAAGTATTAACATTCTTGGCCAGAAGGAAGGATGTCTCGTAGAAGCCTGAAATTACTATAAAGAATCCCTACCAGACCAAGAAAATATTCGGTTGGAGGTTAAGAAGGCATGGGTGACTCTCTTGTAGAAGAGAGTGACCGTAACATACTAGGGAGATCATTGCAACAAACTCCAAAGAAGCTTCAAAGACAAGAAAAACACCATGGATTAAATGATCAAAATGAGAAGAAAAAAGAGAGGAAGGGAGGAAGGGAGAAAGGAGGAGAGACAGAGAGAGATGGAGAGAGAGAGAAATCTCTCTCTGTACAGGACTCTCTGGATTCTAGAGTCTCTGGGAACCTCTGTACAGAAAATCCACAGAAACTATACATTGTAGACTACCTCCTGAAGGAAAGCTGTTGGGCCATGGTATTGCAGGCAGCCTTTAAGTTTTCCAGAACCTACCACAAAATGTAATATGAAAAGCAAACTCAGAAAAAAGTTATATCCATACTTACATCATATGTTAGCAAGATAAACTCGAGTCATTAAAATGTTAACTATAATTATTAAGAAATAAAAGCATAAGAGAATAAAATGTAGACCAGAAATACATGATTATAGATTGAGATACATTTTTGAGTTACAGGTAATGATGCTGTCAGTAAAACTATTGATAGATACTAATTCTGAATTGTAATCTCATCTATATGTATATTTCTCATATTTCCTGCTTAAGCCTCTGACTCTAAGCCTGAATCCCAGAGGATATAATACATACTGAAGTGAATGTAAATGGTATTTCCTCAAGTTTTCTAAAACTCTGGCCATGCGTATAAAACTAGGCATTAAACATGAGTTATGGGTCTAAAAGAGAGAAAACTGAGTCGTTACTTTTAAAAGCACAGACAGATTTTACCTGTATGATCATCTTTAGGACACATAAGGCAATATTAATATAACCTGTGACATAAAATCTTTGTCATTTTTATAACAAGTACAATCAATAAAGAATCAGATTTCATTTTTCTAAGCCATGCCTGGGATTCGTTCTGCCTTAAAAGAATCTTGATATTTGGTGTATGACTTTATCATAGGTCTAGAAAATTTTTATTAGGGTTTATAACACAATGTAATGAGAAAAACATAAAAACTGTTTCAGGTGTATTAAAACCACTCCAACATGGTTGATGATACTGTTTCAACGTGTTTGATTTATTTATGCCTTGCAGTTCAACTTTTTCCAGGACAATAGGCCACTGCAATCCTCACTTGTAGAATATTAGTGTTTAGTTAGTAGCAATGATGTAGGTTTATGGCATAGAAAATATCTAGCCGATGACAAGTATAGAAAAATGAGATTAGATATAGATGGTTACATTTCATGAGGTTTTTCATTTGAAACCTTGAGTTGATTTTAGAAAATATTAAAAATGAGACTAAGGGCTCTCTATAATTTCAGGTTTTAGTTAAAAAAATTTTAACTAAAACTTGATAGAATTACCATATTTTGCCATGTACAGTGCACACTTTTATCCCCTGAAGTTCTAATAATATATATTTTCTCTTTAGATTCAGTCACTTTTGCTTAGTATATAATTAAGAATTCAGTATTTCTGGCTTGTATTTTATTAACTTCACGAAAGTTTGAGTATAATCAACCCTTGGTTATGCGTAAGCTTGCTTGATATTTGAGGAGTGCAACGTGATGAGAAGACAACAATAGGAGACAGTATAAAAATGTAATTAACTCAGCACACCTCCCTGCCTTATTTTATATGAATTCTGATGATATGTGTGTTTATAAACATGATCACAAAATAATTGTAGACTCACTTGCAGTTGTAATAAATAATACAAAGACGTCCCGCACATCCTACACTGTTTCCCTGAGGGAAATATCTTGTACAATAATATCAAAAACAGAAAATTTACATTCATAAAATCTACCAAAATGACTCAAATTTTACTAGTTTTATATGCACTCATTTGTATGTGTGTTATGTGCATTTTATTCCATGTTGCTTCTCTTATCTACCATCACAGCCAAGAGACAGGACAGCCCTATCAAAAGGATCCCTCATGCTACAATCCCTTCCTTCCCTGTGATTTTGTCATTTCCAGAATGCTATATAAATGAAATTATATGCTCTATAGCCTTTTGAAATTGTACCTTTTTCACTCCTCGAAACTGACTTATGATCCATCTAAATTGTGTATGTTGTGTATGTTAGTAATTTGTTCTTTTATATTTTTGAATAGAGTTCATGGTATGGATGTACCACAATTTGTTTAATCATTGACCTGCTGAAGGACATTCTAGGTGTTTCCAGCTGGGGCTATTATGAATAAATCTATGTGTATTCTCAAGCTGAATTTTTAGCCTAAGTTTTCATTATCTGGGATAAATGCTTGAGTGCAAAGGCTGAGACTTGGTAAGTACATATTTACTTTTATAAGAAACTGTTACACGTTCTTTTCCAGAGTAGCCCAGAGTAGCCGTACAGAGCTGCTTTCCGCACTTGCAACAAAGGAGTGATCCCGTTTTACCACAGTTGCTACAAGCAGGTGGTGCTGTCATCACTTTACATTTCAGTCATTCCAATAGATGTGTGGTATCACGTTACTGCCGAGCTACCTTTCTGCTGTGAATAATGGCGTTGACTTTCCTTTGTGTACTAATTTGTCATCATATATCCTTTTCAGTAAAATGTTACTTTATGTCTTATGACTATTTTCTAATTGGACCGGTTGTTTTATAGTTGTTGAATGGGAGAGTTGTTTATATATACTATGTACTTGTCAGATATATAATTTGAAAATATTTTCTCTTATATGTAGTTTGTCCTTTAATCCTTTTAACAGGGATTTGTCAATTTTTAATTTTGATAAAATCAAATTTATCAATTTCACCTTTTACAGAAGGCGAAATTGATAAATTGTGCTTTTGGTGTTGTCTAGGGCTTCTTCTCTTAGTCCTAAGTCCTGAAAGGCTTTCTTCTCTTGTTTCCAAAAGTTTTATAGTTTTGTATTTTACATTTAAATCCATGATCCATTATAAGTTAATTTCTGTATCATGTATCAGGTTTTCTTTTTTAAAATTAATGTAATTTTGTTTTTTTAACTTTAATTCTTGAATTTAAGTGTAATATTTAAAAATTTCCAGTAATAAGGGCTTTTAAAAATATTGTTATGAATTTTTATATTTATCTATGGTCATCAGAGAATAACATTTACACTGTTTTTACTTATGCACCTTCATTTTTATGATATAATATCTAGACTGGTTTCTATTGGAAAGATAGCTAATATTAGAATCAGGCCAACTTTCTACTGTGTACAAAATTCTAGTAGTTGTATATAACAAATACTTCTGAGGTCATTAGTCTACTTCTCATTATCACAAGAGGTTATAAAATGATAAAAATGAATCATCTAGAATATGTGCTTTTAATGAGTCATGGGGGATTATTTTATTGAACGAGGACATTGAAAAAAATATGAATAAGTACAAGAGAAAGAAACATTTTGCCAGAAGATGTATATTCTGTCTATAAGTGTAAGATGGCTTGACATTAATACTTTTAATTGATGTCATTTACTGCCTGTCTATCTCCCCTAAATGATGTAAGTGCAAAGTCCATGTAGCTGGAATCGAGAGAGGGATGACAGGAGAAGTTCATCGTCTTCACTAATGGTTCTGATGCTCAAACTGACAATGAAAGTTGCATGTCTCCACTGATTTAATTTTAATTTTAAGTGAGAGGATATATATTATATAAAAAATATTTACTCTCTCACTCTGAGTTCTATTTTTAACGAATTCTATTCTTTTTTTCATTTCCATGTATTAAAATATTGACATATACTGCTATCAATATATCTATGTTTAAGTTTCTAATGATCTATTTCCCTATTATATGATGAACATTTATCAAATTTCTATCTATTTTCCATTTCACTTGGTGCTTTGTTATTTCACAATCACGTGCTTGGGGAGAGAGAGAGTGTGTTTGCTTGTGTTCATTTATTTCACAAGAATCTCAGTTGGCCATTGCAGCCTAGAAAATCACAGTTTTCAGTTGTTAACATTTTAAAAAATACTATTTGATAATTTTCCCCTTCTTTATTTCCTGTAAAATTTTCCCTGATAATCCTAGAATTTATACATTAGAACTGGTCTCATTCTGATCTTTTCATTTTCTAACGTATTTTTCCCTGTTCTATTTTCCACTCCTGACAACTTCATTTTTCAAACGTTTAACTTATTTGTAAATTTTCACTGTCTAATTAAAATAGAATTTGATTTTCCATAATATCGATTATATAATGTGTGTGTTTATCTGCTCCTTGCTTTGTTTTCCCAGTATTTTCCCCCTTTTTTGTTTTTTCTTTGATTAATTTGTCTCTTTTTTTTTTTTTTTGTATGAGTAGCTTTCTTTGAATGTTTGCTGATCTTTCCGATTTCACGAGTAAATGAAAGGAAGTTGAAGCATTTAAATAGATATCTACGTGGACATTTTCTCTCTCCATTTGGCTTTTCCGGGAGGTGATTGAGCAATGCACCGACAAAATGTTGTCCCTCAGAGGGCTTTTCTCGTGGATCAGTTTCTCCGGAGGAATCCTTTTTCCAGCCCCAGGGGCCTGTAGGCTTTCACACAATCTCTGCTTCACATTAATAACTGGCCCTGTGCTCTGCTATATCTATAGTCTAGTACTAAGAAGCCCTAGACATCAATTTCTTCAGGAAATAACTCCTTTATTTTTGCAAGTGTAAGACATAGATCCTCATTTGACTTTTGTTGTGGATGAGATATGAGTATATTCTTGGTCTTTACCTTGAGTTCATAAATTCTTTTGTTTCTAAATTCACCCTTCTCTTTTTTAACCTAAGGTCACATGTACCTAAAGCTTCTCTGAATTAGTCGTTACTTGGATGATCTAACTTGCTACTCAGGGGCATTTGCAGTCTTATTACCTAGAATTTCACCTGTTTATGTACCAAGTAAATTGCTATCCTGCAAAATTTCCTAATATGTTGCAGCTACTGCATCTATACTCATTCTATTTATCTTGTGAGTGTATTTTTTAAACATGTAGTTAAAGGCCATTTAGTGTTCGGAGGAAGTAGCACTAATTTAACACATTTAATTTACCATGTTTAACATGAAAATCCCAAAGCATATTTCAGTTTCATTTCCATTATTTTTGCAGTCTTTATTGTTAAAGAAGGTATGTGTAAGTATGAGGGAACATGTATAGAGGAGTCCCTCTTTATTCATATTTCCACTATGGAGATGACTACATTCTATTTGCAGCATGGTGACAAGTACACTTGTTCATATACTTCGCTCCATTGCAGACTTTCTTTATGCAAAATAATGTCTAACTTATTTTTGAATCTCTTATAAAGATTAGAACAATTGTAGCGTATATAGTTAAAATGATAGGTGAATCTCTGTATGTTATAAAATACAAGAGTAAAAAAATATATAATGATATCCTTTATAATACCTTTTACATTTATCACTTTTAAAAGTCAAATATAGGAATTTTGAGGTAGATTTCTTTACATCAGTGTGTTTTTATTGTATAACAAATCAGTTGCTTAAACAAACTTTTTTTTTTTGCAATTATCCAAATATCTTTGGGCCACCTGAATGCCTGCTGATAGGCCTACCCAGCTGAGGCAGCTCAACCGGTACATTCCTGCTCCACCTATTACACAGCCTCCTCCTAGGATTCAGGGTTAGCCAGTCAAGTTCTGGACAGAAGCATGTGAAAGCACGTTAGTATTGTCTCATCCTTAATTTACAAATCTTTTCTTTATATAATTGGATCTTGCACATAAGTATGTTCTCACATCTCATCACATACAGTGGCATTAGTATATCCAAATAGAATACAAAATATCAGATGGTGAAATAAATACATATAAATAATTATCAATAACATAAATACTGTTCTTCAAACTGCTATTCTTCCTCTTTTCAAATTCTTCATTATTGTAGTCCTGGCATCTACCAAAGATGGGATATTTTTCTTTTTTTCACACTTTTTTGTTGTTGTTGTTAAAGTACGACTACTAAAAGGATTTATGAATATTTTGATTTTGTGCTAATGCATTAGCACCTATACTCAACTAATAATAAAATAAAATACTGCATATTAGCCTTTAGTCAGAAAATAAGTGTTCTATATTGGGCATTTGGCCAACTTATGACTTACAAAGAATATTATAGATAGAAGGGATATGACCACCCAGGACAATCCACACATTTTTGTTAAAAAAATTGGGGTTCAGAGACTTTAATCAGTGTCAGAGCAGAAAGTCAATTCCCTTCTCTTAGGTCATACAAAAGCATTTATTGTAGCCAGAATTCAATATTACACTAAGTTCTTTTATAGTTTTAACCTGAAATTTTAAGTTTCAATTTAAAATTGGGTTGATCTTTTAAAAAGCCTTTATTTTTTAGAGCAGTTTGGGGGGTTGACTTCCAATTATGAAAACAATATATTTATTATAGAATATCTGAAAATATTGAGAAGTAAATGATATATGCTTATAATCAAACCACTTTGTTTTTTTTCAAATGAAGCAAACAGTTCATAGAAATTAAATTCATTTGTTAGTCAAGTAAATTGTAGGATAGGGAGATTTATTTATTTATCAGGAGATAAGAGGATTAAAATCTTTATTAAAAAAACATAAAAATTAAGCTTCCTTCTTTTCAAATACCGGCACAAGCTCCACCCAATAAATGGGGCAGGCAGAAGGCATTAAGATCAGATTAAGACCAAAGGATTATTAAGTAAAGGCAATTTCAAACTTGTTTGATTGTTCCTGATCCTTCAATTACAAAGGATTGCGTTTCCTAAAAGAATTTACTGGCTTTTATGGTAGGAATGTTTTAACAGATTTTTTAAGGGTTTTTAATTTTAGGTATTTTAACATTTTAAGTATAATGTTACATATTTGGTAGTGATTACTTTTATTTACTTTACACATCCCAATTTACACATTAATACACTGACAATAAATTCAACTTTTTAAAAGTTAAGGAATTAAAATGTTGACATCTTCAGTTTCTACATAAGAACAAAGCTGAATATGCAATATCTTGATAAGTTAAAGTTAGGACATGAATTGAAATTCACATATTGGTTGCTTGCTGTTACTGACACATAGTGTTTTTATGACTCTCCCTCAAGACTAGCCAAACTGTCCTACTGTTTTCATGAATAGTATTTATCCCAATTCAACAAACTGAATTGGAAGGCAGTTTGGTTTGAACGTAGTACTTTGAATGTAACCTTACAATAGGGTATATTATGAGATCATAATAAATTGCCTACCAGGTCCCATTTTATCTTAATTCACCATGCATACATGCACCTGATTTTGTTCGATCAGAACTTACTTACTAATCACCTGCTATATGCCTCATACATAATAAAACTGTGATCATAAAATAGTAATCTATTTTGATGTGTAATAAAATAATCAGCTATATAAAAATAAATATTTGGAAAGTTAAAATTAAGAACTGATGATTTAGCACTGACTGGTGTGGCTCAGGTGGTTGGGTGTGGTCCCACAAAGTGAAAGGCCACCAGTTTGATTCCCAGTCAGGGCACATGCCTGGGATGTGGGTGTGGTCCCCAGTCAGAGCCTGTATGAGAGGCAACCAACCTATGTTTCTTTTTCACATCGATGTTTCTTTACCTGTCTTTCTCACTCCCTTCCCCTCTTTCTAATGCTAAATAAATAAAATAATAAAAAAAAAAGCTGGTGATTTAGCTGAACAGAAGAGCAAATCTCTGAATTTGTTCATTAAAACTCTTCCTGCATGCAGAACCCTTTTAGTAGAACTGCAGGTCTTGGCCAAATAATCACCGTTGTAGGGTTGGCATTGGTAGTTATGGGCTGGCTCTCCTGGTTCATGAAAATAACTTTTAAGCAAAGTCAATCACAACAGTAAAGTGACTGATTTTATTTTACTCCCCGGATTGATCAGGGATTATTGAGAGGGTGTGATCTTCACAGAGGTAAATTCTATGACATACAGAGTTTTGAGAATTGAGGACTTCATCTAGGTGGTTCCTTAACTCATTCTTAGTTATAAAATAATGGGTTTTTTTGGTCTTTTAGAAAATGCCTTCTGTTTGTTTCAAACAGGAACGGCTCATAAATTTCTTTGTAACTGTTTTTTCTGTTTTCCAGAGTAAGCCCTTTAATCATGACATAATTAGAGATTGGACAATGTTTGGGGCCACACCAGTTTCTTTTCAAAGCATGAAAAGCCTGTATACTCTGCTCCTGCCAGAACTTTTTCCAGCCCCTCACTTTGTTCCAACCCTTGTTTACACAAGGTGACTTGATCTGATGCTCATGTAACCTACTATTCGTCGGCCATTTTATTTTCATACATGGCATTTTTAAGAGAAAAAACGTTTCATTTCAAAGGAAAAAGAAAATTGAGTAATATTACATAGAAATGTAATCTATTCTTTGGATGCAAATAGTTTTTTGAAATCATGTACTTCATTAAACTCTGCCCCCCAAAACATGTTAAGATAACTTTTACACACTTTCTCAAAAAATATTTTTTAAATTAATTTGACAGTCTTCGGGAGGTCATGCCTGCAGCTTTAAATGGAATTCCTTCATGTATTTGACTCTCTTGAAACATCTTTCGTAAACCATAATCCAAGCCCAGTTAACAAAACAATCTAAAATGATATAACAGCATGTGGCTTAAAGGAGTGGGTAAACAGTCCTCCAGTGCATTGCTACATATGACATTCAGGTTTGAGCTACTACAAAGGCCTCCAAAGAGAAAGAAGCATAAATCAGTGCAAGCTGTGGAAACAATAGTTTTCCAAATATTGTACTCGAGTGTGGACATAGCGCCACAACACGAAAACAGAACAGAGCCTGAATTAGACCACACTCAGGATTTCAAAGGGAGACGCTGCGGCCCAGTACAAACGCCACGCCTCTCCTGCGCACACATCTGTCACAGCTCTGAGACCGGTCTGTTTGCTTGAGGCGGAGGCAGTGGTGGCCCTCCCATTAACCGGGTCTGGGGAAGCTCGCAGAAAGTGGAGATTTTAGAAGGATTTCTGCAGCACCATTTGCTGAGATTTGCTTCCTCTTGATGCCTTGCCACACTTCTCTGATATGCACACGGGGCCAGTTTTAGAAAACATATTGCAACTTAGGCTTTCTATTAATAATCCTCAATAGCAACAATACCTACAATACAGAAACAAAAATTCTTTCTTGTACAGGAACCTAATAGTAGTCAATTTATTCATATTCCTAATCCAAAATAACTGGAGAATGCTCTAGATGCAGTAAATTCCCTGCTGCCCTAAATGTCCCCACCCCAAAATGAGAAGGATCAGCCTTGCCCCTGTTCTCCGACACTCCTGCCAATTTACTGATCAGGAGACAGAATTATTGTGTAAGATATAGGGTTTAAGTGTTTGTACAGATTTTTACTCATGGTGTTTTGTAAGTTTTTACAAACTGCGCGTGCATTTTTACCGATAAAATAATATCGAGCATTGCAGAAGCTACAACACAACCAGATAGTAAATTTGGGCCCCAGCCCTTACAGAATCAGTGGAATGAGTGGGGGAAAGATGGTAGATTAAAAATTGGGGGCTAAAAAACATCAAAGACTTATGTACATAGTTATCTTTTAATCTGTCATTTTAACTACATGTGTATGAAAGAAAGGTGATTTTAGATATGCTTCTTACAACCCCAGTTTATTTAAACGGAACTTCACACATTACTGGGTGTCTGTTTGGGGGGCAAGAAGGCCACGAAAAATATGGCTCAGGATCAGTGTTTCCTCAGTGACAAGAGGAATAAGACTTATAAAGATTCTGAAATTTTTCTTAAATAAATAAGTCCAGCAATTAGTAATTGACATTTATTGCATACTTATGTGCCAGGTATTGCTTGAAGAGCTTTGTGTATATTTATCAATTAATCTTAGTAAAAGCTCTAAAAATTAGACAGCATAAAAGTCCAATCTTTATAGACGAGGAAATCGAAGCTCACATAGTTTCCCCGTGGCTCCCCTTTGTAGCTGTAGTAGGAATGACACAATTGACCCTGAGGGCTGCTCTAAATAAATAAATAAATGAAAATAATAAAAAGAAAGAGAGAAAGGAAGAAAGTTGTTTTTACACCTGCAGCCATGCAGAAGCACTCATAATTGGCTTAAATAGTTTTTTAAGATTAATGTAATCAACAACCATTAGCATTTGATTATTTATGCCTTCATATTTTCTAGTACTCTAAGCTGCAGAATACAAACATCTCTGGGAGCATAATTTCAGGGAAGAATTAATCCTGAAAGGAGAGCAAGACTTTACAGAAATCCTAGTCCAACATAGATCTGGAAATTGGCAGCGCAAACTGGTGGCTCCTTAGGGCGTAATGGGAGCATGTGGGACGCACGTAGTCCAGGAGGAACTGAAAGTGACAGAAGACCCGTTGAGAACAAGGTTTAGGGAAGAAGAAAGAAAGAGGTGATAACTGTGGATACAAACAGCAGATGAAGTGGAAACAAAATTCATGTCTAATCTTTTCCTTTTTAATTTCTTTCTTTTTCATGTATTCTTAACCAATATTTATTGAGCACATGTTAAGAGCCAGACACTATTCTAGGTGCTAAGAATGCAGAAAAGAACAGATTTAAAGTTTTCTGCCTCCATGGAGCTCCTGGGGGAAGACTGACCATAAACAGGGAAGTAAATGGATAAAATACCAGATGTCAGTATTTGTTATGAAGCAAAATAAATTGTGGTGAAAGGTTGCTGGGGGAGGGTTTGCTATTATAGTCTATAATTTGTTTAGAAAAAGACACAGTGATGCAACGACTAAGGAGAAACTTCAGGGAAGTGGGAGAGTAAGTCACTTGCATACCCGACGACAGACAGCTTCACAGGGAGGCTGAAGGAGGAATATGCCCGAGTGTACAAAGGAGAGCAAGGAGGCATACAGAGAGGGGGTGGTAGAAAACAGGGAGTGAGGTCTGATAGGGTCAGTGGAAGTCAGTGAGGAAAAATCACACCACACATAGTCTAAACTCTTTGGCATTATTTAGGCTACTCGTAAGTCCAAATATCACCTGATAAGAAGATAAAAAAATAATATGTGAAGGCAGGAGAGTATTGATTAACTGAGGAGTTATTGACAAACATTGAATTTCCCAAAGATAGTGGCTCTGAATAATCTTGAATTGCATAGATTATATTGCCTAGTAAAAATTAGACTATACAATAAACTGAAAAAAATCATGAAGCAATACTGAATCATTTTGCAGGTACAATTTTACAAATATCACCTATAAGTTGTACCATTTAAAATCATTCTGAGTGAGCAAACAATGAAATATAAATTAATTTATACTTTTATGAAAAATCTTTGTATGTAACATTTCATAGACAGTGTTTGAAATCTAACTTTATTTAGTTATTTTGAGTTACCATGAATGCAGTTGAAATATTTAGCATCTTCATAGGCACTTTGGGGCAACTGAAAAAAATAGCATAAAATAAGACCAACTTCAAGGGAATACTACAAGCAGTGAATAACTAACTGGATTGTTTGATGAGAGACATAAGAAATGTAACATAAAATCATGTGATGGAAACATCTTGTGACTTAAAAGGGCATTTAAATAGAGGATATTTGCTTGAGTTAAGAATATTTAAAGAATAATATTTTATACCAATATTCCTAATAAATAACTTTGCATAGTTAACCATTAAATTTTTGCAGTGTTCATTTGCATCTTGTAAATAGTACGAAGTTTCTCAATTTCAATTTCACAATTAATTTAGGTGATGGTTGTTTTATTTTCTAAGAAGAGCTCAGCCTGATTTTGTTGGGTTTTTGTTGAATTTTAATATGTGCCAGGGAATGCCTAATACCTAGCTAGATAAATGGAAGAGAAGAATAAAAGTTCATGATTTTTCAAAAATAAACCAAAATAATTTGGTCTTGTCACTGTGCATTGGAATTTAAATACTCCTCTATACATATTAATTATTTTAATCAGTTCATTAGAGAATGCTCTCAAAAGGGTCAAACCCATTGGTTAATCTCACATAAAATTTACTTTCTTTTGCTAACATTTTTAAGTCACATAATGCCATGGATTTTATTTGGTCATCATTAGGGAAGGTTTATCCATCTTCAAGTTGGAATAATAAGCAAGATGTTTGTGTTTATTAGGTAGCAGCAATATTTTCATACATGGTTAATTGATGTTGTTAGTAGTTTGGCTCCCACCTTTACCCCCCAGAAACTAAGACAATATTGTTTACTGAGCGAATAAGATTCACTAAGTTATTTGGGAATGAGTGTGTTGATGGACAGAGTCTATTGCGATGAACTGACAGATGGATGAATGAATGGATAGATCCATGGAGGGACGCATGGATGAGAAATGCAATCTCTCCAGAAAAGTTTGGACTCCACTTTATTGTTCCTTGTTAACATTAAAAAAATTGAAAAACATAATCTGTGAGAAGTAAGACAACAACTCATTGTACATGAAGTATGTGGCACTGAAACAGAGTAAGCCATACGGGTCAGAAAAGAATTGAAGAAATTAGGCTGTCAGATGGATTCATCCCGCTCTGCTTTAACGCAAGACTTGTTCTGGGAACAGCCACGGAGTAGCGCCATCAGAGTCAGCGCGTGAGGACCTCCTGTGAAAATATTCTGATGGATGGTGCTGGCGGAAACGCAGTAGCATTCTCTGGTTCAGTTGCACTGTGTTGCATCCACACACATTAGGAGAAGCTGGTTCACCCCCAGCAGTCTGAATGGAGACAACTTATGGGGACACCTATTAAAGGATGATAATTCCTGATATGTATCTTTCTTTAAATTTTCATCTATTTATTTTATACTTCATATTATTTTATTTTTACATAATCCATAGGAAATTTATGTAGAGCATAATACAAAAAGCGGAATCAAACTTTTTTCAAAAATTATTCTTTGAGGTAAGCTTGAAAAGGGAATATTGATAGTGCTGTATTCCATCAAAAGTCAATGAGGGAGGTTTATCAGAAGAAAGATATCTGCTACTATTTGATGCTTATCCTGGGCTTTTGTAGCCTGGAGGAAGGGGCATTCTATATATGTAGTAATATATCAATTTCATATTTTCTTAATTCAACTATAATATACAGGGTGATATAAAATTTCAGACATGTGTTATTCATTTTACAGGTTATGCATATCAAGTGATAATCTGTGAGAAAGAAGTTTCCAAAAGTTACATAAAGATATTTTGAGTTTAAATAGCCAATGTCTGACATTGAATTTAATTGAATATTAGTGCTATTCAATTAATATATAGGGTCTGGCAGAACTAAAGCCTACTTGAATAGTTGGTGGGGTAATAATATGGGTGTAATAATTTATAGTTTTAATTTGAACATTTCATCTAAAATGTCATATGGTGTGCTTCAGTGTGGTGTTTTTATGTTAGAGAATTACATGCTTATGATTTCATAATAACAGATTTTGTAATAAAAAAGGGGCTTTACTTGTGCCGGACCCTGTACAAGGAGGTGGAAAAGTAGATTTACAGTTGTGAGTTACTGTATTACTTTCCATATGAACAACTGTAAACCTACTGTTGCCCCACCCTGCGTACGGAATGCTATCCCTTTGTATTGGATGATCTGAAAGGCCATTTTAGTACCTCAAAATATACCAAATAATCACTGAATATTTAGTAGGTTCAAACTGGGGTGCTCAACGAGTACATAACTAACTTAAATTTCACGTTAACTTTGCGATATGACAACTCTTCTATAACAGTTTAAAGCCTAAGACATTTGAAGATTAGATACGTTTAGAAACATGCTGTCAGTCATTCAGCTGTTGAATTCCCATCCAGGAGACACAGAGCATTCTAAGCTTTTCCATATCAAAATCTATCCATTGTACAGTAGTGCTTTATTCAGACACTGCCATACACGACAGACTTTAATGTTACAAATGAGTTGTGACTGGAGGAGTGCTCTTCATTTATCTCAAATACATTTAGAGAACAGGGTAATATCTTCAATCTAGAAAATAATGGAAATAATTTTCCTGTGCTATAATTTTGGAAATTCTTAATATTTTTATGTTTGTAGAATGTAGAACACAGACAGGGGGAAACAGTTGAAGGGAGGAAAGGAGACAATTTCTACTTTTTTATTACCCATCATGCATAGCAGTTTGAATAGAGCACAATAGACTAATGGAGATGATGGCAATTCCGGTCATTATTGACAGAATATTTACTTCATTCTGACTCAGGAAATGGCACTGTAACTTCATCATGGAAATATTTTCAACTTATGAGGAAAAATGATGAATGAGATTTAATTACCTATTCTTTTTTTGTGTGCCACAGTGACCGGGGGATTTGATTTCAAGAATTTTTTAATAAATAGACATCTGGGATTCTTTATTATGTAAAATAAAATCTATCACTTTTTGTATGGAACCTTTCAATAATGTACAAAATGCTTTATTTTATTTTATTTTGTCACAGAGCAAAAGCGGAATAAGAATGTGGTAGATTTTTATGTAAATAAGTCAAAAGATACTTTCTAGCATAGTTTAGTAGTTAATATTTGATGTGAAATAATTAACAAATGCATTGTGTATTGTTGTATTCCAGGACTGAAAATCATGGCTTCATTTCATTTTCACACTTCATGTGAATCAACAGCGTACATGATTTTCTGATGAAGATTAGAATCAGCATCATATGGTAACCAGAATGTTTCAAGTTTGATTCCTGGTCAGGGCACATACCTAGACTGGGAGTTCAGTCCTCGGTGCAGGTGCACATGGGAGGCCACCAGTTATTTCTCTCACATCGACATTTCTCTCTCCCTTCTTCTCTCTCTAAAAACAATGAGAAAATGTTCTTGGGTGAAATTAAGGAAATTAAAAAAAAGAATTAGACTTTATGCAACATTTTTACTGTTCATCAATCAATTAGAGTTATTTTCAATAATTAATTACCCATATTCTCACCTAATTATGCTCTCATGGTTCTATAAAAATTTCTAATTATCACTTTTGAATCTATATTTCAATGTATCGCTAGCTACAGAAAGTTGTATACATTATAATAGAGGATTGAAAAAGGCAAACTATTTGGTCTGTATATATTTTATAGACTTATTATTTCATGTTATCTGTATTTATCTTCATTTAACTAAGTTACATATCATTCTTATATTTATTGAATAAAAATATACTTCAGAGATTATTTCCACTGATTTATATACTTAGGTTATATCATTCTCATACAAAATGAACAACTCATTTATATAGGTCCAATAATAACTATGGTAATTTATAATTTTTGGTAAATTCTTGCACTTACTCTATTATCAGGTTCTGAAATGGCTAGGATGTTTTTCATTGTCAAAACTGTGCAAATAATTTTCCAATATATCCAATATTTTCCAATATGTTAAATATTTTGGTTAAATTTTTAAGCTTCTTTATAAATTTGCCTGACAAGGCTGAAAAATACTTCTGCAGAGTTCCTTAAAGTTAGTTTTTCCTTTTCCCAAATCACCATAGTAAGTTTATTGCTGTGAACTTACTAATTCTTATGCTCATCTCTGATTATTTCTCCCTAAACCAACCAAAAGTTATCAATCTTTACTCACTTACATAAAATTCTATGCCCTGGAATTTAAAGCCTTGTATTATTTGTACTATTTTGTAGGCCTTGCTTCTCAGAGTTACACTAATCACAGCACTGGCTTGGTAAAGCTCATGGTTTCCTTATCACAACCACAATTTCCTGCCTATTTTTACTTATTCTTAGATATCATGATAACAATACTATATGATTTATTATCTGCTTGACATCATATCATTTACAAACTGCTTCTACAAATACATATCATTTAATTTAAAACAAAAAAAAAAAAACGACATAAAAAACTTTTAAGATATCTATCTTTGTTTTATTGATAAGGCCCAAGAGACACTACAAATGTGACCCATATATCAAAAACAGAGCCAAGTTTTTGCAGTCACCTCCTTGCTATTTAGGATTATTCCATTTACCACAGCTTATGTTCAATTTCCTGAAAATGTTGGATTTTACAGCAGGGGGCCATCTTAACAGTTACCCATTCTAACCATTTTATTTTATAGACAATAAATTGAACACTTTCCCCCCTGGGCTTGAATCATCTGTGCTTTGTTTGCAACCCTTCAGAGAACCAAAGATGACTAAGACATGATAATGACTAAGTCATTACTAAGTCATGACTAAGACAAAAGGGAATGACCATGTAAAATAGACTTTTCGGACCTAAGTTACTTTCATAAAGAGGTGAGGATTGGTACATAGAAAAGCAATCAGTTCCAAATGCAGCTCTGGGGATGTCTCTTTTCAAGTACAACTTCATGGCATTTTACTGGCACAGTGTTCTAAAACTATCAATTCCTGTTAGTTTAAGATATCTGTGAGAAGATTCTAAGACAAAAGCATTCTATTACTCCAAATTTTTCCAATAAAATCTTAAATAGTTCCTGGACATCATAGTTTTCATTCAATATTTGTTTAAATGGATCAAGTGATCACATGGTATAAATTAGGCATGAAGTTAATGACTGCTCTGTTTAGGGTTCATTTTATATTCCAATCACCAGGCTAAACATTGAACATATATCATATTTCATGCTTAGAATAAGGAAGTGTGTGAGACAAATAGTATTCCCATCACATTACATTCTTAAATCCAAACCCAGAGCATACTAAAGATTTTTGTAGTTACTTGATGATTTAAAAGCATTGAGAGTAAAGCCCATTAGATCCGACCGGATCATGAAGATGATCTGTAATTGGGGAAGGAAGAAAACAGTTAGACCTACAGGGTTTATATATTTGATTTCCTTCCATCTGCTGCTTGAATATTAGCAAATGGCATTTAATACAGAGAGATTTTACTAGCAGAAACAAATGGAAGTTGAATATGTCGTTTCTCATTCAACCATTTGGATATGAATCTAGATGGAGTCAACTTACAAGTATGTTCTAGTTTGAAAATTCATAAGATGGTGTGCGAGTCAGGATTCAATAGCAATGAATGTAATTTTAATAGAAAGAGAAAAACAACCCATCTTTAAAAAACTTTTTATTAAGAGAAATTCAAACATGAAAAATATTTAAAATGGTATAATACTGCCAAACATACTAATTTAACAGTTATAAGTATTTTCTATATTTGCTTTATAGACAAAACAGTTTATCTATAAAACATTTTTAAAATAATTATGTAAAAGTAAATACAAATATCTTAATAGTTCAGTATTAGTGCAGTGTACATCTCTACAAAAACTTCCTGCATAGTCAGAATATTATTAACCCTCCTCATAAACCCTTTTTTTTTTCTTTTTTCAGGATCCCAGTAATGCTATTCTCAGTGATTATTACAAACCTGAATCCAGCCAAGGATTACACTACATGCTTGCTTAGACCAAATTTATTAAAAAACAGTTTTGACCTGGAAAACTTACTCAAATATTTAGGGCAGATTAATAATGACTTAAAAGGAATATCAATATATGGTATGTTAGTTATCTATTGTAGTCTAATAGACCATTCCAAATATAGCGGCTTAAAACAACCACCACTAAATTAACTCACTATTTTGTGGTTTGGCAATTTTGGCTGGATTCGGCAAAGAAATTGTTTTATTCTTGGCTGAATTGTTTCATTCCTATGTGGTCAGCTGCCAGCCAGGTGCAGGATGGCTGAGAGAGGCAGGTCTAAGATGCCCCAATTCATATGTATGTTGGTTGGCATGATATCAGCTAGAGCAATAGGAGCAACCAGCCATATGTCTCTCATCTATCAGGATGGTCTGGGCTTGTTCAAATGCTGTCTCAGCTGGGTTCTAGGAGAACCAGTGTGAAGTCTGTTGAGCACTAGATGGAGAACATGAGTACTTTTGATTCTAGTATATTCTACTGGCAAAGCAAATTGCAAGTCCACCCAGATTCAATATATGGAGGGGTAGATTTTATTTTGGTGGGTAGAATGGCAGGGTCTCATTGCAAAGGAGTTTGCATAAGGCAAATATGGAGAATTGTGCCCATTTTTACAATCTAATCCTTGTAAATTATCTTATGATATCACCATATGAAGAACATGGTAGAATTCTGGTTTTGAATCAATAGATAAAACTATTTATTCAAACATGTAGAGTATATTCTCAGCCCCCAAATTACTAACTGGACAAATTTAGGCAGGACTTTTAATATCCTCAATGTCACTTGTAATATCCTCAGTGTCCCAATATAAATGGGACTCAATGTCATTGCTTAAACTCATGGCTCCTAAAATGCTGAGTTCACCTCAAGATAGAACAAGGATCCATGTACCGTGCTGTTCATAGATGCAATGTTTGTAACAGTTAAACAATGGAATGTAAATATTTATAATTATAAGAGAAAAGATATAGAAAGGGTTTTTCATATAATAAAATCCTATTTGGCTAGACAGGAATAAGGCAATTTTATTTATAAATAAATAGTTACCTGCTTATTTATGACTAAATATTCATGCAAAAACATTCCTTCAAGAGAAAGACAGTTATGGAATTCAGAGAGTAATTCATCTATAATGCAATTACCACCACCCCAACCCTAAATGACACACATACCATGAAAGATGCCCTTCTTATCCAGGAGAAAAGAAATGTTCGTACAGCTGGGATTGGGAAGTTAAGAATAAGAGAATTCTGCACAAACAGACCTTGTTAAAATTATTCTTATTGTCCTTTGGATTCCTTATATATTTAAGTTATGTTTCCACAGTTGCCCTTCTTTGTTCAAACTATTATAAACACATTAGGTTTTGTCACTTTAGGAATCTTTATTTCCTTACAGTGCTTTCATGTAACTTAAAACTTAAATTTATATGCTTTTTAAAATCTTGTTTGTTACAGGGCCGATATCAAAATTTAAGATGACAGAGAAAAGAATTTTCCTCTCCCTGTGATGATATATCCAGAATACATAAGTTTTCAGTTATTGGGTGATGCTGTGGGTAGCTGCTCTTGAGCTAGGTTTCAAAGACCCCACCGAGTTTGATTGTCATCAAACTGCCAGGAGCAGGAGCTGAGAGACTGATGTCAGAAATCATATTATAAGTAGACTTCCCATTCAATAAAACTATAAATGTGGAAGGGCTCCTGCTGGACCTGCTGAGGAACTCACAGACATGCTAATACTAGGAGGCGCTGTCAGGGCAGCGAAGGAAAAGGAGGCCTCAGCAGTTCCAGTCAGCCAGGATACTTGCCCCCTTCCCATACCTTCCCTCTTCCAAAGTTACAAAACCAGGGATGAGAAGGGGATGAAGGAGAAGGAGGAAAAAGAAAGAATGAAGAAGAGACTCCATTCTCTCCAATCCAAGAACTCATAGAAGGGGTATGCCAGTACCGAGGACAGGAAAAGTGAAAATGTGAGAGATAAACAGATAATCAAATCTCGAATTAGATTTTGCTAGGATGGACTTTAAAATCAGTAACCGTGACTGAGAAGCAATCCGGTATTCCAAAGTTATCATTAAGTGACAGAATATAGTTTCGCTGAAGCCAGTGATTGAAAAGAAATAAAACCACTGTGTGTTCATATGCCACAAGGAGTGGAATTTCTAAAACTATTTACATTTTGTTTATGTGTTTGTTTTGTTCGTTTTTACATACCTTCACATCATTCCAAGAAGATTATTGAAATATTTGCATTAAATAACTTAAGTGGTATAATGGTGAAGAAGTAAATGCAATAGGGTAGTAATTAACAGGAGAGGTAATACCACATGCACACAATGAGATACTATATTCTTTGTTAGAGATGATTCTCATAGCCAGCCAATTCTGAATGTTCCAATAGACAAAAAGATGAATACATGCAGTTTTAGCACTCACAGTGGTTGGTAACATAAACAATCCAGTCACTGTGAGAATAATGACTAGTCAGAAGACAGATATTTATTAATCAGCTGCTGCATGTCAGACAAGGACAATTTTGTAACCACCGGCCATATCTTTGTGGAGCTTACAGGATAGTATAAAAAAAAGTCATTTAACATATATTTGCAAGTATGAATGAGAAGTACAGCATACAGAGAATGAGCTTTTTATGCGTTATACCTGAGTGGGTTTCCTCTGACATGAGACACTTAAGGGAGTGTGTATATATTTGTGAGACGGCGTGTGTATAGACCTTCACGTATACATGATATACTCTTAAATAATATATAACAGGACTTAAGCCTCACTCAAAAATTCAGAATTAGATGGGGCCAGAGTAGATTTTGTTTAACATTTTTTTTCTTGTGACATCACCCACAACACAGTTGTTGACTTTCATTAGGGAATATCAGTCATTTTAGGTCTAGTCATTGGAGCTCTGTCAGAAATGAAATTTCACTCCTCTTAATTCCCTGGCTCTCTCCTACATAACACAGTGCTTGGTTTCCAAGAAAATTACAGGAACTGCTAACAGAAGTGGAAATAGTTTTAGAAATAGAGATTTTTTAAAGGGTTATCCAATATAAACAAATAGTAACGTGGTTAATAGTGAGAATTTCACTCATGCTGACTAGAGATTTCTTGTCCTGGTTATATTGTCAGCTTAAGGAAATCACAATGAAAGTTTACAGTCCATTGTTAGCTACATTGAGTCCATTTTACATTTTAGCCCATTTTAGATACAAACAGAAAATTTTCAGGTAGAAATATTACAAAGCAGTGTTCCAGTTTTAAGTTTCAAAAAAGTGAGTGGAAAAATTTGGAGACTACATTTCTGGATCTAAATGAAAGCATTAATATAAAGTTTAATGACTACTAAGGACTGACGTATTGGCATGTTAACCTAAGCTCACAGGAAATAATAAGCAATAATAGGCTTTGAGTTATGTATTAATTAGGATATACAGTAAGCTTTTGTTAACAAGAAAGGGGAAAGAGACCACAAAATACTGTGGATAAAAACAGAATGGAGATTTAGTTCCAACAATCCTGATGTATAGGGCCTGGGGTTGATTGGCAAGCTCTGCTACCCTCGACTCCCAAGTTTGAATCAGATGTGATCTAGTTCTTGCCATCATCTAGACAGTGGAAAGGGAGACAGGGTTACAGGAATGCATGACAAAACTTTTTCAGGTCAGGTTTTGAAAGTGGCAGTTATTAAGCTCAACAGACATAGGATTGAGCAGAATGTAGTCTCAGAGCTACGTGTAGCTACAAAAGGCTGGACATGTAATATATGGATGAACAGATGAGCTCCACGTCTACAGAATAAGGAAGACCCAATATTGGTGACACCTAGTAGTTAGCTACAAGAAATTATACTTCAACTATAATTTCTTTTCAACTACTTTTAGTCATCAGAATTATAAATCTTAATTTTATTTTTATAATCTGTATGGTTAAATATAATTAGAGGAAATTAAACAATAACTTTACTAACAATTTCATCCTTTGAAGTTACCAGCTATTTTATATTCTATCATTTATTTCCAATTTTGATAAAATATTTTATAATTTCCAATGTATTAAACATTCTAAATATGTATGAAAATAAATAGGTTGTGGTAACTTTTTATTGCAGTTATCCATCCTTACAATAGTATATTAAATTCTATCAATTATCTATCAATATACTTGTCTACAAATGTCTTAGAATGTCCCCTGCATTCATCAAAAATTTTAGCACTTGACGTATCCTTTTCTGTATTATAAACTGCTGCAGGGATTTTGGATGAATACAAAGTCCCTCCCTCACCTTATCTTTACTATTCTTTGAAAATAGAATTGAAATTTGAGATCAGTGTGGCCCTTAGTAAATTGTAAGTGTTTATCCAGAGATATATGACTCAGCGAGGAAAGGGCTAGGAAGCTGTCCCAAATGAGGCTTTGCAGGATATACCACCCTGCATCGGTGCATCTCCTAAAATTCCAAGCCAACACCTTGTGCTTCAAGACTCAGAAACAAAGAAAGAATTCATCTCTCAAGGTCAGTTCACACCAATCAAGTCAACAAGCATAACAAGGCTGATATATACAGGATATAATAATAGATCCTTTTAAATAATTATTGAACTTTAATATTTAAAGAAAACTAGCTTATCTCACAAATAATCATTGAGTTTTGATGTTTTGTACAAAATATAGTGCTAATAAGTAATAGATAAACATATCAATATTGTAGAAGGTATAATGCTCACGTGATAGAAATGACTTCTCTAAAAATGTAAACTGGGAAATGACACAAAACAGGAGTAAATACTGTTGTCTTTGAACTTGGAGACTTCCCACTCAAAGATTCTTCATATCTTCAAGATCTTTAATAAATAATTTCAGCCCTCCCATTTGCTATTTGTTCCAGTGTCTAAATACATAGGTAACACAGTTTACAAATGAAAAGGGTGATATTGGGAATGCTGTTCTCCACTGATATGCAGTGTGAGTGCTCAAATATATACATTTTTTGTTTTTATCATAGGTTAATTTAAGAAGCTATTTGATTCAGATATACATTAGCAGATTTATTTATTCCTGGTTTACCACTAACTATGCTGTATTCATTATAATTGTTTTACAATAGTTCCTAATATCTTGCAAGCTAAGTCACTTATATCCAATATAGTTTATCTATGAGTAGAAGGAAAGCTTTCACAGTAAATGTAGATTAAACAAAGTATACATGTATTTCTCTCACACACAGATGTATAGTGAATGGGCCAAGACTAGCATATCAGCTTCATGAGCGTCTGGACCTATGGTCTTACCACCTTGTTCTCCAGTACCCAATTCCTGGTTTCCGCTTCATGGTGTAGTTCCAGCCACTGAATCCAAATTCCAGCCACAGAGAAGGGAACGAAGGAGAAAAGCAACACTTTCTGTCTTTAAGGACATTTACTTGAGATAATAGACACCACTATCACTTATGTGGCATGTTCCATTGAACAGGTTTTAACCGCCTATATTTACAAGGGACTTCAGAAATATATTCCCTTATTTTCAGATATATTTCTGCTTAGCTAAAGAAAAATATTAAAATAAGTAATGGGTAATTATAATTTTCTGAAACAGCTCTCTATCGAATTTTCTTCAGCAATGTGAAGTTTCCTCTTGACAAACTCTTCCAGGTGCACTATAGAATAATCTTCACAAGGTTTATTTTCAGGATAAACCTAATTGAATATTTTGAAGAGGATATCTTTATATTTTTCTGTGATTATCCCTGTCTACTTAGAAATCTCAAGAGATATGGAAAACTATGACAAAGTTGATGGAAAATATAAAACTTCAGAAATTAATAATATTCTTATGTAATTTAGAAAGGCTTCATAACAGCAGCAGAGTATGTGAGACCATGAGGGGCACATTGAGATTTCTGAGTGCATAGTAATAAATAGTGTGGGTTTTTCTGAAAAATTATTTTTATATATTTTTTCTAGCATTGGTCAACACTTGAACATTGCTATATAGAATCAGTGCCAATGACTATTCTCACTTTTCTTAGGGAGAAAATTTCCATTTTTATTGTACATTTATTTAGCTAGATATTTTAACTGATCCTTTAGCAACTGAAGTGATTTCTTTCTTTGTTTTGCTCAGCGTTTTTATCTTGAGTAAATGACTACTTGGTTTTGTCCTTTGTTCAGTTAATGGGGTTATTTATAGGTAAACATATCTCAAAGACAAAGTTGTTCACCTGACAAGTTTTTCAATTCAGTTTGATTTTTCTAGTATTTATTTATTGATTTTAGTGCTATCATTACCTTTCACTTTTTTGAGTGTGTTTTTCTGTTCTGTGTTTACACCTTGAGATAAGCGATTATCACATACATTTCTGTAATTCCTTTTTCTAATGCTTCCTAAACCGTCTATACATGTTTCTTCAAGTACCTGTTTAGTATCCCAAAATTCCAGTGTAATTTTGTTGACCCTATTATTACTTAGAAAAACATTTTAAATGTCTAAATTGTATTTAACTATTCGTGTTAATTTTCTTTTGTTAATCTAGATGACACTGATTTTTCAAAACAGTTTTCGAAACTGGTTATAAAGTTAATATTAAATGTCAAATGCAAATCAGAAAATAATGCATATTTACCAGTTTAGTGATGTTTTATATATGCCTATTAGATTAAGATTGTTCACTATGATTGTAAGATTATCTATATCATTACTAATTTTTGTCAATTTTGTCAATATTGAAACATGATAATAAAATCTTCCGCTCTAATGGTGTTTTAACCCTACTTATGGTTATAGCATTTTTACTTTGCAAATTTTATTAAGTTAGCCTATATTCAGAATATGTATACTATTTTATTCGGCATCCTTTTGTGTCTTTATTTATTTTTGGATAAAATATATTTTATCAAGTAAATTTAGTAAGACAATACATCTTTAGATTTATTAGTAATTGCCAAGTAAATGTATCCCCCTTTCTAAATAAACCTGTGTTTTCATGTTTTGGTTTATATTTCCATTTGATAAAGGTTGAATGAAAAATTATGTATAATATTTTCATTATCAATGATTATTTTGAGTTAGTTTTACCACATTAATTTATGTTTTTTATCTTTTATAGTACCTTTTCACTTTCTGTTTTAATTCTACTAATTCAATTATTTTTCTAATTTCTTTGAAAGTCTGTTGCCATTCTTCTATTGGCTACCTTTTTTTTTTTGAACTTTTTTAATAGACATAAGGTGTTTATTGCAATGCTGAAATATGTTATCAATTATTATTTTTTCAAATTGAGTAGATTACTCTTGGATACTTAAACTTTTTTAAGTGAGTTAATTAACTTTTCAGACAATTAAATACTTTTGCTATTTATAAGACAAATTAATATTCATACTAATCTTCTTGTGAACTATAATACCTTGTATTTACATCTAGCCCATAATAATTTTTGTTTGATATTTTTAAATGGATTTTATTTTCCAGAAAAATTTTACACTTACAGAAAAATGGAAAAGATAATGTAGAGAGTTCACATATACCCTCCATCCAGTTTCCCTCCATGGTTGACATGTTACCATCATATGTGCATTAGCATTAATAAACTGATACTGATGCATTATTATTTGCTAAAGTCTACCCTTTATTCAGATTTTCTTATTTCTGTACAATGTGATATACAGATGATGTATCTTAGAACTGTACATTTGAAACATGTATAAACTCATTAGCCAATGCCACCGCAATAAATTTAATTTAAAAATGTAATGTGGTATCCTAGAACAGGATGGGATTCTAGAACAGAAGAGGGGCATTAGGTAAAAGCTAAGAAAATGTAAACATGGAGTTTTTGTATGTTTTTATATGTCCTTTATGTATTTGGTGTTTTGAAATTTCCTTATAAAGGGTCTAGGTAGGTGTGTGTGGAACTTTCTGTATTTATCCTGCTTCATGTCCGTCATCACTCTCTCTCTTTATAACCTCAGAAACTATGTTGGACCCGTTATACCACCTTTTAACCTATCTTTTATTTTCTTTTGGTGTCCTTTTGTCCTCTTTATTATCTGCTATTTAAATATATGTTTGACCTTTTAAATGCAGCTATTGTTATATTGTCATTGTTAAATTTCTAGGGAATTTAGAATTTCTGTGAGGGAATCTGTGTGCCAGTTGCCCACATGGGCTGTCCCAAAGGCTGTCAGGGCCCTGGACCACAATTAAAATTCAAGTCTTCAGGTATCTGAAATAATCCAAAGCCTTCACACCCACCAGGTTTTCAGCACTAGTTTATCACAATGGATTTGAGCTTTCAATATATTAAAACCTAGCCCTGGCTGGTGTGGCTCAGTGGATTGAGTGCTGGCCTTCAAACCAAAGGGTCGCTGGTTAGATTTCCAGTCAGGGCACATGCCTGGGTTGTGGACCAGGTCCCCAGTAGTGCCATGTGAGAGGCAATCACATATTGATATTTCTCTCCTTATCCCTCCCTTACCCTCTCTCTAAAAATAAACAAATAAAAAATAAAGTTTAAAAAATATATTAAATCCTGTGATTTTATTTTCTATTTTCTTATAGATTCAGGTGTACACTTTGTAGGAAATTTTCTGTGTTTTGTCAAGGATATTTGCTGTTTGAGAGCTGGGGAATATTCAGAATAATTTTTCCATATTGGCAGAACTAAAGTCTGCATATCTTTTCTCAGAGGCTTCAATGTCAGGAAATATGAATGGAGGGCTAGACAATTTTCTATTACTTTTAAAGATGGTTACATTTTAAAAAGTGCTTTCTTTATATACAAAAGTATTTTACTGCCAGAACTGATTATCCATCTTAGTAAATGTTATTTTTAGAATAAACAGTAAAAATGTCATCACACTAATATTAAGCCATAAGAATCAATGTGACTAACTTTTGCTACCAAGTTATGTCAGGAGATATTTAACTTAGCAGAACAGAAACTAAAATGCAGTATTTCACGTAAAGACTGAAGTTAGACTAGAAAAAAATGCTGTACCATCAGATGCCAAAACCACAGAATACCTTTACCAAGTAGCTGCAGTGCTCTCATTACATAAAGCCACGTGTTCTCTAGTGAAATTTCTTTACTTTTACTCTAAACAAATTGCATTTAAGTGTGAAAGTGTCAGAGTAATTGAGTCAGCCTTTCATCACATTGCATTGTTATAAAGTTGTCAGTGTCTACCTGGACTTCAAAACTTTACTTGCTGTCTTAATTTATGAAAGAAGGAATAGTTGGGAGCCTCACAAATGAAATTACTAGACAAAGGATACATGTAATCAGGAATATACTCTTCTAGATGTTCTTGAATCCTCTTTCTCCCCTGATTTTTCCTCAACCAAGCTTCCACTGTTCCCTCAAGTTTATACCTTGTTGTCACATTCCTTTAATTCAATCTTGATAATGCCTATTTATGGATTCCTGTCTTTATGGTCTAATTTTGTTAACAATTTGGGGTTGCCACATGCAAATGAACAATTCCAAAGTCTTTTGTTTCTTCCCAATTGCTCTCCTCCCAATGTTAATCTCACACAATTGTATAGTTTCAGTTATCACTTCTACATGATTAAGTTCCAAAAGTTGATTTCCATATCTTTTCTGTCTCTGTATCCAACTCCTAGGGTGTATCACTAACTATAGGTGATTGATGTACCTGAAACCTTTTCCTGGCAAACTGAATTCATTATTTTCTCTGATAATTGTTCATTTCTTTGTCCCCCTTTTTATTTATGACATGGTGATTATCCTATTTTCCAGATCTCTTTGACCTTACTTGAATTTCACTTTTACTATATATCTGAAACCCGTCAAGTTAAAACTTATATTATCTCTTTACATTTACCAAATTTATTTTTAAATTATTTGACATGTTTTAACAATGCATCAAATGTTAAAGAATAATATAAGAAATCTGACAGTAATCAGAGGGAAGGAGGGAGAGGGATAATAGGGGAAGGGCCATCCAGGAACATGTGTGAGGGACACATGGACAAAGCCAAAGGGGATGGGTTCGAGGGTGGGAGGTGGGGGTGTGTGGGGCAGGGGGGTGTGGTGGGGTAAAAATGGAGACAATTGTACCTGAATAACAATAAAAAAGAAAAAAATGCCCATATTTCTTCTCATATTGCTGGTCGAATCTTAGTATTTTGCCCTTCTTGATTGAGATTCATTTTATATTTCAAAAATTTGTGACTTTAAAAATTGAACAGTCCTATTTCTATTTTCTTATCTTGTGCCTTTTCTTCCATTTCAGAAGTACATACTTTTCTGGATTTGATGTTCACCATTTGGATTTTCATGTATTTACATTGTTTATAAAAATGTATAACAATGTGTATGTTTTAAATTTTTATATAAAAGGCATGACATGGTATCTTTCTGATTTTTTTCACAAATTATGCTCTTTAGATTTCTTCATTTTGTAAAAATCTTTCTGATCTTTTCAAAAATTAGGCTCAAGATTTATCCACTATCCATCTAGTTAATTAATTTTGATACTTAGTTTTATGAATATAATGTCACTTACTTTCTTTTTTAAATTTTTAAAAATATTTTATTTATTTATTTTTAGAGAGAGGAGAAAGAAGAGAAAAAGAGAGGGAAAGGAAAATCAATGTGTGGTTGCCTTTGGTGTGCCCCCTACTCGGGACCTGGCCCACAACCCAGGCATGTGCCTTGACTGGGAATTGACCCAGCGACCCTTTGATTCTCAAGCTGGTGCTCAATCCACTGAGCCACACCAGCCAGGGCTCAACTTACATTTTAGATAATATTTTGATTAATTCTATTAAAATGTCACAATACATAATTTGTATGAGACATACATGACATCTACTAGCAATGGAATTACTAGTTTATAGAATCTGTATTTTCTTTTCATTCTTGTTTTTTTCATTTTTAAAGATTTTATTTATTTTTTAGAAAGAGAAAGGGAGAAAAGAAGGAGAGAACATCAATGTGTGGTTGCCTCTCATGCATCCCCCCACTGGGGACCTGCCCAGAAACCCAGGCATGTGCCCTGATCGGGAATCCAACTAGCGACACTTTGTTTCTCAGTCTTGTGCTCAACCCACTGAGACACACCAGCCAGGGCGTATTTTCAATTTACTAAGCTTTTGCTAAACAGCATTTGAAAGCAGATGAATTAATTTTTATTCCCACCAGTAATTAATGAAACTTCCATTACCTCCCATTCTTGCTAACATTTGTTAAAAGTTGTTTTAATTGTTGTTAATGGAAGTGAATGACATCTCATTTATTTTTTTGACTACTAGTGTGATTAGAACATTTATTGGCTATTCTATTTTTCTTTCTTCAAATTGCTATTCAAATTGCCCACTTTTATATTAAGCTGATGCTTGCTAGTTTGTGTTTCCTATGGTTTTTGAGAAGCTCTTTATATGTTTATAAAAATAATGATAATGGTAGCTAGCAATTGTATACTTTTAGTGACACTGAGGTCCATGTACAATTGTATTTTATAGAAACTACTTGTTCCTGCACCATTTGTATTTGGTGTGTCATTTTCCAGCTGAATTTAAAGCGCTGTGTGCCATGTATCAACTGGCCACAATTGTGTCAGGATATTCTGTGAGTAAGTTTCTAAAGTGTCCCATTAGTACATTTACCCATCTCTATGTCAACATACTTTTTTGAAATTGGTAAAACTACATAATATATCCCTTGAATGGATATAATTCACCTATCAACCTTGTTCTTTTAGAATTTTTGTTTTGCTCATGCTGATTAAAATTGACAAATTCATTTAAAAACTCAAATAAGACTTTTAAAATTGGATTGCTTACATAGATTGTTTTTAGTAAAATTGTTATATTTATGAAACTAAGCCTTATATTCATGAACAACATTATTTTCTATTTACATCTTCTTTTATATCTTTGAATAAAATTTTGTCACTTTGGTTTTTAAAGACCTGCACATAACTAATAGTTTGAACTTTTATTGTTTTGCTGCTGTGGTAAATAATAAGCATTTTCTAAATTAGTTTTGAATGTTGATTCTGGTATAAGAGCACAATGTAATTATCTATCACCTTTGTTTTTTCTCTATATATATTCAGTCAACACACTCAAGTTTTTAACCATCTTACTCAGACTTGCAGGAGATAGTTTTCTTCCTTGCCCGGTACAATTATTAAATATTATCCTTCTTTCATCATGAATCTTTCTTAAAAAAGACATCCTCAACTAGGATCTTCCCTTTTTTCTACTACCAATATAATGAACTAAAATTTATTATTCTTGAGTACGTAACCAATCACAGCATGCATTTCTGAGGCACACCTACTCTTTGTCCATTTTATGATTTGCTCTGAAGCTCATATGTTTTTGGCCACTACTTCAGATTCCTTTTTCTTTTTTTTTTTAACTTCATTGTTGTTCAAATACAATTTTCTGCCTTCCCTCCCCACCACTCCCCCCCCCCACCCCAGCCATCCCCAACTCTTTCCCCTGATTCCATCCTCCCTTGGTTTGTCCATGTGTCCTTTGTAGTTGTCCCTGAAAACCCTCCCCCTTTCCCTCCATTATCCCCTCCCACCTCCCCTCTGGTTACTGTCAGTTTGTTCTTAATTTCAATGTCTTTGGCTATATTTTGTTTGCTTGTTTGTTTTGTTGATTAGGTTCCACTTAAAGGTGAGATCATATGGTATTTCTCTTTCACTGCCTGTCTTATTTCACTTAGCATAATGCTCTCCAGGTACATCCATGCTGTTGCAAAGGGTAGGAGCTCCTTCTTTCTCTCTGCTGTGTAGAATTCCATGGTGTGAATGTACCACAGTTTTTTGATCCACTCATTTGCTTATGGGCACTTAGGTTGCTTCCAGCACTTGGCTATTGTAAATTGTGTTACTATGAACATTGGTGTGCATGGGTTCTTTTGGATTGGTGTTTCAATGTTCTTATGGTATAATTTCAGCAGTGGAATTGCTGAGTGAAAAGGCAGTACCATTTTTAGTTTTCTGAGGAAATTCCATACTGTTTTCCACAGTGGCTGCACCAGTCTGCATTCCCATCAACAGTGCACTAGGGTTCCCTTTTCTCCCCAACCTTGTCAGCACTTGTATTTTGCTGATTTGTATATGATGGCTGTTCTGAATGTTGAGAAGTGGTATGTCATTGTGGTTTTAATTTGCATATCTCTGATGTCTAGTGATGCTGAGCATCTTTTCATATGTCTCTGGACCCTCTGTATGTCCACCTTGGAAAGTGTCTGTTCAAGTCCTTTGCCCATTTTTTAATTGTGTTGTTCATCTTCCTACAGTGGAGTCATGTGAGTTCTTTATATATTTTGGAGATCAAAATCTTGTCTGAGGTATCATCCGCAAATATTTTTTCCCATACAGTTGGTTCTCTTTTCTTTCTAATGCTGTTTTCTTTAGCCATGCAGAAGCTTTTCATCTGATGTAGTCCCATTTGTTTATTCTTTCCTTTATGTCCCTTGCTCAAGGGGACATGTCAGTGAAAATACTGATGCGTGGAACACCTGAGATTTTCCTGCCTATGTTCTCCTGAAGGATTTTATGGTGTCACGAGTTATAATTAAGTCTTTTATTATTTTTTACCTGAAGTTTCTTACAGGCTTCCAGACTACCTGCCTCAATTTCTCACCGACTGTGTCTGCACACTGCCCTCCTGTTTTGACACTGGGCCTTCTCCATAGGGAAGCTCGCAGCGTGGCAGTTGATTTTCTGTCTCCCTCTACACCGGTTCTTCAAATTCAGCACCATGAAAAGTGAGTGGGAAACTTCTTTGTCTTAAGTGTGAAATCCAATAACTCATGTATTATTTCTCTTTTTTAACCCCCCAAATATAAAAGATATGCTCATTGACATTGCAAGCCACTTTTCTTGTCTTTGAGCTTTATTCGTACAATTTGCTAAAAGCAAATTGATCTGGTTATAACAAGTGCTGCTAGCTGAAAAAAAAAGATGAAGTAATATAAATGTTACATTTTTAGATACAGTCACAGTTTAAAAGTCATTTTAAATTGCAGGATTGGTTTGAATTGTAGACCAGAAAACCTGCCAAGGCCCTGGCAAAAATGAATTTTAAAAATATTAGCAAGTTCAGTCACTGATTGATAGGTTTTGAAAGGCTGTTCACTTTGGAGATATCCACATTTGCAGTGCTAGAGCATAAAATGGAAAAGGAGAAGAAATAAACTCACTTGAATCATTTATGAAAGATTTCCAGAGGCATAATAATTTTACCTTTAAAATTATCAGTGAGTAAAATTAATGTTGGTGACACCTGGGGACGGAAGCCAAGTGAGTGCTGGCTGGTGTTCTGTGGACTGCCCTTCACATTTCTGCCAATAGTCCTTAGCTTTGACCTTGAAACACCTGTTCGTTAGAAGGTACTGTCTGCCAGACCGAGCAATCTATGTTCTGTGATTTGAAAATGTGGAGGAATAGAATGAAATCTTAAACTTTCCTTTTCTGTGTAATCTGAGCATTTAAACAAAAATGTTTAAACTCATCCATTCAGTAGTCCTTTCTTTTCAGTTAAAAAATATAGTGTTTATAGAAATGTTATTTTAAAATGTAAAATATACCTAATAGAAGCTTCCTACCTAAATAGGAATTACAAAGTGTACAGTATTTATTTAAATTGAAGATAAAAACCCAAACTGTTATTTTAGTTAAGAGGAATTAATTTGAAAAAAATAAATATAAGACATTTTAAAGAACTGCTGACATTAATAATATTACTCTTTGATACATTTGTATAACATTTTATGTAATGAAATATATGGCATCAAATATTGCTCTTATCAGTGTAATGAAATCTCCACTTATTCATTATGAATTGCTTGTTTCATCATTAAGGAAATGAAAAGACACCTTTGTGTGAATCTACACACAGCTCATTAATTAGTGTTATTTTTAATACAATTTAATTTGGTCTTTCTAAACCTCAGGACCTCAGATACTACTTCTGTAAAATTAAATGGATAATTTAATAGAACACTTATATGTCTCTCAGTTGGTCTATTACTGAACTAAATTGAAAAGAATATAATGATAGAGGCACAGTTTGCTGAAAAACAAATACTCTCATCTTCAGATTAATTTATATACATTAAAAAGGTCAGTTATACTTACATATTAGTGTAAAATTAAAAATTATCACATGCTTACTTTATATCTCACCATCATAAAGTTTTTCTATTTCTATTTTTTAAAACAAAAAGGGCAGACAAAATTTTATGATATTGACACATTGATTTTCATAGTTTCACAGACTATTAATTTCACTTACAGTTTTGGGAATATTAATCTTTATTAGGAAAAATGAATTTATTAATATTTGGTTATAGATAACTTCAAGGTATTTGTTTACTTGAAATTGTAAATTGCATATATTTTACAGAAGGTTGACATGTCCACTAATATTATAATTAGCTTCTAATTATACTTTAACTTTATTCCATAAATTTGTGTTAAATTTCTTGACTTGGTTGTCTGAAAGCATTACTATCCTTTAAATACCTAATTCTCTTCCATAGCCTTAGTTTTTAATTTAAAATATATTGAACAGAATACTTGTTATATAGATATTCAAAAGTTTGTACAAGGGGGACACCTCAAAAAAACCAAGAATTATCTTCTGGAGGTAAGGCCACCTGTAGTACAGGTTTCCTCCACTAGGTAAGTGTTCTAGCAACACATCTGCATCAGTGTACCAGCTGGAATTGTTGTGAGAGGCTGCATTCAGCTTCAGTGAATTTTTTTTGGAGACTCTTTCCATGTGGTTGCCCATGTCATGACGGGTAATTTATGAGCACACCTGCCCACCCCATGCTGAGTGTTCAGCAGTTTTTGACCAAAAATGGCATGTCCCCCATACTCCACCTTCCTATTCACCCCATCTCACCACAAGTAACTTTTTTTTTTCCCCTAGATGAACAAAGTCCTCCAAGGGAAACATTTTGCTGATGTGCAACAAAAAATGGCAGAAGCACTGAAAGCTGTCAAAATCAACAAGTTCAAAAACTGTTCTGAGAGGTGGAAAAATGTCTCGGTAGCTGTATTACATCAAATGGAGAATACTCTGAAGTGGCTGAAGTCTAAGAAAGTAATAATAAATACACAATTTTTTATAAATAAATTGTTTTTTAGGCCCTGCCCCTTCATAGCTAGTAGAAAACCTAATGTAAGAGTTCATGAATTTGTAATTCCATTGAAAAACTTGCATATGTGTATGAACTTCTATTGTAGGTAAAATTATATTAAACTGAGACTTGAAAAGTGAGTTACTTAAACATCTAGAGCACATTATTAATAAAACCTTTACATTAATTTTTTCATAAAGAATGTAACCAAATACATAAAATTTATTTGATATTTTAATGAACAGAGGAGTTCAAGTACCTTAATTTATTTGATTGTAGAAAATGTATTTGATATTCTTATAATCACATCAAAATGCATCTGTCTAGTTGCCTTTTGTTTGACACAAGCATTGAGCCACCTTAGCTCACCCCACTACTCACCATGGCATTCAGCATGAATTTACATCCTCACAGCTCTTAGCATGGTGCGTTGGGCTCCTGATAACCTACCTCTACATCCACCTGGCACAGGCAGGTGATACCACAGGTAATGTAAGGGCCAAACTATAATGAATTGGTGTCAGTATTTAGAATGTAACATACTGTTTCCCATCTTTATGTAACGGTGCATGTTACCAAATCCATTTGGTTTCCCTTCCCTCTGTATATTGGAAAAAATCTACCTATTCTTCAACACTCAATTATTTTTACTAAGGGCACCTCCCCGTCAGTGTGCTACAGATCACTCTATACCTCAATGATAGTATGTTTTAGTTGTATGTCTACTTTTCTCTCTTGGCTATTAGTAGGCTTTCTGGAACTCATTTTATTTCAAAAGCACATATGTTCAGAAATACTTTGAGATCAAGTATTGCATTTTAAATATGTTTGTAATCTGTGTCCTAAGATGCTCAAAGAGTTAATGATAAATGAAAATTTTTAAAAAAACTGGAGTAGTAAAGAAAAAAGAAAATATGTTTGTTTGTTTGTTTGCCATGAAGGGCCACCATTGTTTTCTTTGAACTGATTGTACTGAAGCAAAGTGACCTATTCACTTGTCAAATAACACATGTACAACTCTCACTTTCTCTGTTCCCCACTACTTCCCATTTTCAGATGTTTTCTTTTATAATTTATAACTGGCATTGTAATTAAAAGTAACTTTTCTGTTACTTAAATTTCAAAAAACATAGCACAGATGGATATAAACCAAACTGATTTATGTGTACTGATTTGGTGGCAAATATTCCCATGAAGACAGAGAAAAATTTAGGATATTTATTATTAGTGATAAAGAAGGAATTATCTGGATCTGGCACAGAAGGAAATACAACTGTTTACATAGAAAAAAGAGGAAAGAATGTATACACATTCTCACATGTTCTCAAACCAAGTATTCTTTTTTTTTTAGCATACTCTTTTTTTAAAAGATTTTTACTTATTTATTTTTAGACAAAGGGAGAGAGGAAGAAAGAGAAGGAGGGAGACATTGATCAGTTTCCTCTCACAAGCAGGGACCAAACTGACAACCCAGACATGTGCCCTGACTAGGAATTAAAGTGGCAACCTCTCACTTTGCGGGATGATGCCCAACCAGCTGAGCCACACATCAGTCAGGGCTCAAACCAGGTATTCTTAATAAACCATTTATGAAGAAAATAGGTGAGTTTTTTTTCAAGTTTAAGCATATTATTGAATGATAAACCTTGAAAAAAATAACTGTCAATTATACTTTTCATGTAAAATTTTCTTGAAGGAAAACATTGTAAACTTTTAGTATTTATAATTATATTATCAATATATTCAAGCATCAGCAGATATATTTGTCAGTCAGAGATATTTTGCAAATATATTATAAATACCAATATAAAGATCTATATTTATTCAAAAGTAGAGGACCTAAAACTGACTAAGTGCCCATTTTATCCTAGATACTGATTTGGCTGCTGGAGCTAAAATGGAACAAAATTGATAAACCACTTTATCTCAGACTTTTCATTTTAATATGAGTAAACATATGATTATATTATATGGTTATAATGACTAGGAAATAATATACTGATAAAGGGGCATAACTTTTTTCAAGGACATTAGGGAAGGTGTCTTTGGTTAGGAAATGTACATCTTTGATATACAGACAAAATCATTGGGTATAGAAACTGTATCCACACACATATACACAAATATACATACATACATACTTCCACAGGAATCAAAACACCACAAAACATTAATAGGATGTAATTTCCACAGGCAGAAAACTTTGAAAGAAAACAAAAGGGGATAGTAAATCATATATACAATTTATGCAAAAAAGAAAAAACACACAATAACACATGAATACAAGGCATCAGTAATACATAGACTTAAGAATACAATGAGATGAGGGGACTGGGGATAATGGGGAAAGAAGGGGAAGGGTTGTCAAGGAACGTGTACAAAGGACCCATGGACAAAGCCAACAGTGGTGTAGGATTGAGTGTGGGAGGTGGGGGTGGGTGAGGTGGGGGAGAATGGTGTGGGGGAAATGGGGACCACTGTGCTTGAACACAATAAAAATATAAAGAATATTTTTATCTATCACCATCATTTAATAAAAGAAAGGGTATTTATATTTTACATACCAAAAATGTAGGAAGGACATATTCTCAGAATAAAGAACAGTTTTACAAATGAATAAAATTCATTATTCATTTTATCCATGAATAAAAAATAAGCTAAGAAAAGAATGAGATGACATTTGACCTGAATAGGAAAAAAGTTTAAAATTTGTATTTTTTTAAAAAAACTTCATTGGCTTACTAAGGTTGCCATACAAAAAACTTAAACAGACTGAGTGGCTTAAACAATGTAAATTTATTTTTCACAGTTTTGGAAGCTAGAAGTCCAAGATCAAGGTGTTGGCAGGGTTGGTTTCTTCTGAGGCTGCTTTGCTTGGTTCATAGATGGCCCTCTTCATCTTGTTTCTTCACATGGTTTTCTGTTGGGAACTGCCCTGCTTGGTTTCAGAAGCTGTAACCCCCCATGGCTAAGGCTGAGTAAGAGACCTTGGGACCATAAGCCACTAAGGAGACAAAGCTTATCTTCCTGGCGGGAGCACTGACTCTGCCCCCTTTGCTTCACCCTGCTTGGCCCCCAGTGCATGGCCGGTTAGCCAATGACAGGTAAGATTCCTCAAGGGAGAGATGACCTAAGACAGGCATGGTCATGAAGGGGCCCTCAGGGAAGGACTTGGGGGGCTATAGAAAAAGGGGGTGATGGACCCTCACCCATCAGCTTTGACATAGCCTGAGTCCTCATTCTGTCTGCAAGAAGTCTCCTAATCTCTTGGCTGCCTTACTCCCCTGCCTGACTTAAGCCTGAAACAATGACAGAGGGCAGTGTAGCCCTGGGCAGGAACAGGCAGTTCCCTGGGCAATCAGGCCTAAGAAAGAATGTATAAAATCCTGTGAAACCTGCTTTGCTAAGAATGCCCTCAATTTTCTGATAACTGTCCAAGCATGAAATGAGTTTATTTCCCAAAGTTTTATGGCCCTTTAGCTAACTGACCCTGACTCAGAATAAGCCCTCAGAGTTCTTTGAATGTTATCTATTGTTTGATCCTACTGCCTGACAATGATTGAGGAGCTTTACCTGTATTCCTGTGCAAATTGAACCCAATAAAAGCCCACTGAGGAACAGGTTCCTGCCCCTTCTCCTTTGAGAGGTTGGCTACCTTTCCTCCCCAAGCAGATCATGTCTTGGTAGAATTATTCTCATCTGTGGTGGATGCAGCGGCAGGGCGGGGGGGGGGGGGCTCTGTGGGTGGAGCCCTCCCAGTTTTCCTCTATGTGTCTGTGTCCAAATGTCATCTTCCTATAAGCACACCAGTCACAGTGAATAGGGCATATGCTGATAACCTCATTTAAATTTAACTATCTCTTTAAAGATCCTCTCTAAGTGGGGTAACATTTCCAGGGAACAGAGGTTAGGACTTCAACATAAGAATTATGGGGGCACACAATTCAGCTCATAACGACTTTTATATTTTAGAGCAGTTGAGTGAAGGGGTGGAAATAGGACAACTGTAACAGCATAATCAATAAATATATCAAAAAAAAAACCCCTGTGATACTAGCACTGAGAATCCACATATACCCCATATTCAGTTCAACTCTTATTAGTATTTTATATTGGTATAGTACATTTGTTGCAATTAATAAACCAATATTGACACATTCTTATTAAAGTCCATAATATATTCAGATTTTCTTAGTTTCATCTAATGTCCTTATGATCCCAGGATCCCATCTGTGATACCACATTACAATTAGTTGTTAAGCCTTAGACTCTTCTTGGCTTTGGAAATTCTGATTTCATGACCATGACAATTTTAAGAAATACTAATCAGGCATTTTGTTATATCCTTCCTATTGGAATGTATCTGATTTATTATTAGTAGTAGTAGTATTAACTATTACTTTGGGCTTATAGACTTTGGGGGAGAAGATCACAGTGGCATTCTTATCATAGGAAGCATGTACACTGTCAATATAACTTGACCTTGATCACTGGATGAAGAAATGTTTGTCAGGTTTTGCACAGCAAAGGTTCTATTTGTCCTTCTTTTCCCCTACTATTCTCTTGGAAAGGAAGTCACTGTAAGTACCTTACACTTAAAGAGTGGGTAGTCATGAGGATGGAGAAACCCCATTATTTAGAATTCTCTTGTAGAGGAGATTTTTCTCACCTACCCCCTTATTAATTTGGTTATTTATTTATATCAGTATGAACTGATGGGAATTTATTTTATACTTTGGGTTAAAATGCAGTATTTATTTATTTTGTCATTCAAATTCTCCCAGCTTTAGCTCCTGGGAGTTTTTTAACTTGTATCCTTTGTCCTTTTGACATACCCATGTCATTATAGATTTGATTGTCTGCTTTTGATGTCTTTTGAGCATCTTATAGTTCCAGACCTAAAATAAGACTTGCTTTTATTTTATTGGAAATTATATGAGAAAACCATGTCTGGGTGTTATATGTATTTGTAGATATGGGGATATTATTTCTTTTAGGCTCTTTACCCTGACCATGTAAAGAAATGTATGTGTGTACACTAACATGTATATACACAAATATCTGTAAATATTTCTATGTGTAGCCATCTGTATCTATACTAAGTTAAACTTAAGTTCTCACTGATGTCTCCAACTCTAATTCATTACCACATTGGCCATTCTAGTCTCTTCCCCTTGCTTTTCCCACTTCAATCATAAAAACTTGGCTCCAACGTTCACCATGAACTTACTTAATTGTTCCATTCCACTATGTATATATAACAGCATCAAACTTTTTAACCCATACGTTGATGGAAAAGAGCATTTACATGCAGTTTTTTGCCATTAGTCATAGACTCATTTCCAACATTATTTAGGTCAATGTGTCTTCTTCACCACCTCTTTAACTGAAGATTTTCACACATTTGTAATACAGATAAATTAGTTTGTTACAGTTGGCATTACTTTCTGTGATCCTCTAACCCTGATTTTTTTAAATTGCATATACTACTACTCAGCCATAGGAAAAGATGAAACACTGCTATTTGCAACACCTGGATTATCTTGAGAATATCATGCTACACAAGGTCAGTGAGCCAGAAAAAGCTAAGAACCCTATGATGTCACTTATATGGGAGATATAAAAATGAAAACAGGAAAACAAACAGACAAAAACTCATGGACACACACAACAGTAAGGTGGTTACTAGAAGTAAGAGGGTGGCGGGTAGTAAAGGATATAAGGGGTCAATTATATGGCAATGGAAGAAGATTTGACTTTGGGTGGGGAGCACACAATGCAACATATACGTGACATCATAGTACTATACACTTGAAACCTATATAAGTTCATTAATCATTGTCACCTCACTAAATTTAATTTAAAAATAGTAAAAAATCACATACAATAAGCTTCACTATGGGCTATAAAGTTTAATGGATTTTGACAACTGTATAATGTTGTATATCCATCATTACAATATAATGCAAAACAGTTTCATCACAAGAAAAATAAGTTGTGCTTTATCTATACAAGCCTCTCCATCTCTACCTTACCCTGGTTCCCTGGAAACCACTGAACTTTTTACTGTTTCATCTAGGAATTTTCATGGTTTTATCACTCATTTATTTTCATCATGTGGATGTATCATAGTTTGTTTAAACATTCCCCCATTAAAGAGCATCTTGATTGCTTCTAGTTTTTGAGAATTCTTAATAAAGCCACAATAAACATTCATGTGTAGGTTTTTATGTGACATGAGTGTTCAAATTAATTAGATAACTATCCAGGTGCATGGATGTTCTATTGCATTGTACAACACATTTAGCTCTGGGAGAAACTGGCACACTGTCCTTCAGTGTGAATACACCAGTTTTCATCCCCCCGCCTCAATGGGTGAATGTTCCTTTTGCTGAACGTTCCTTTTACGCCCTTGCCACCCTTGCTAGTATTTGGTATTATCAGGGTTTCTTTTGTAAGTCATCCTAATAGGTATGTGGTGGTATCTCATTGACTTAATGACAAATAATGCTGAAAGTATTTTATATGCTTATTGCCCTTCTATATATCTTATGCCATGATGTGCTTATTTATATATCTTGCCTCTTTTTTATTGGGTAGTTTATGTTCCTATTGTTGAATATTAAGAATTCTTTGTATATTTTGGGTATAAATCCTTTGTCAGATATTTTACAAATATCCTCTCTGTGGCTTGTCTTATTCTCTTAACAGTATCTTTCACAAAGCTGATTCTTTTAATTTAGCAGAGTTTCAACATCGAATTTTTCCTTGCCAATCACACTCTTGGCATTGTAGCCTTAAACTCTTTATCAAGCCCAAGGTCATATAGATCATTTAAGATGTTTTCTTTTAGAAATTTTAGGACTTAGTGTTTTACATTTATATGTATGATTTATTTTGAATTATTTTTGTAAAAGGTGTAAGCTCTCTGTCTAGATACATGGTTTGTATATGGATTCCCAATTATTTCCGCACTATTTGTTAAAAATATTTTTCCTTCATATATTGAATTGCCCTTGTTCTTTGTCAAAGATAAATTGAGTATATTTGTGTAGGTCTATTGGTGTGTCTATATCTTCTGTTCCATTGATCTATGTTCCTTTTTGCCAATACCATCTTGATTTGAATACTTTACATTTATAAGTCTTTTTTTTGTAATTTTCTTGTAATGTTTTTTTCAGTTACAATTGTCTGCATTTTCTCCCCATCCCTCCACCCCACCCCAGCCAGTCCCACCTCCCTCCCCCACAACTACCTCTACCCCCACTTCTATCCTCCCCCTTGATTTTGTTCTTGTCTCCTTTATAGTAGCTCCTGTAGACCCCTCTCCCCTCCCCACTCCCCTCTAGCTATTGTTACATTGTTCTTAATTTCAATGTCTCTGGTTATATTTTGTTTGCTTTTTTCTTTTGTTGATTATGTTCCAGTTAAAGGTGAGATCATATGGTATTTGTCCCTCACCACCTGGCTTGTTTCACTTAGCATAATGCTCTCCAGTTCCATCTATGCCATTGCAAAGGGTATAAGCTCCTTCTTTCTTTCTGCTGTGTAGAATTCCATTGTGTAAATGTACCATCCACTCCAGGAAGACAAACAACCCAATTAAAAAATGGGCAAAGGACTTGAACAGACACTTCTCCAAGGAAGACATACAGAGGGCCCAGAGACATATGAAAAGATGCTCGGCATCACTAGTCATCAGAGAGATGCAAATTAAAACCACAATGAGATACCATCTCATAATAAGTCTTGAAGTTAGGTAGTATCAGTTCTCCAAACTTTGTTTTTCTCCAGAATTGTGTTATATATTTTCAGCCTTTGTCTTTTGCATATAAACTTTAGATTTGGATTGTCAATATTCACAAAATAGCTTAATGGTATTTTCCTTTTTTAAATTACACTGAGTGTAGACCTCAAATTGAGAATAATTGACAACTTAACATTGAGAAAACAGAATATTTATTTCTTATTTCTTATTTTTACTCATTTTATTTATTTTTATTTATTATTCTAAAATATGTGAAGAATATAAAGTCAACAAGCAATTTAAACCCACTGTAGTCATTACCCAACCTGAGAGCACATAAGTGTTTAATTATAAGATCCCTTTTGCCAGAGGTTAACTTCTCCCTGAATTTTGTATCTTTTCTGAAGAAAAGTTAATTTTTCCATGTGAATTTGTTATACCAAATTACATATTGTATAGATTTCCATGTTTCTGAAATGTATCCCGATTGAATACTTTTTTGTTTTCTTCTCTGATGTTTCCCTTTAACACTACGTTTACATTCACGTCCAGATGCAGCTGCATGGAACTCATTCTGCTTCACGACTGTTCGACCCATAGTGTGTATGTGTCTGTGTTTTCCTTTCGACATTTTTTCTCTTGCTCACAGTTTTTGGCTGCTACAAATTTATTGCCATAAAAATTCTCAAAAATATATCCCAGTATATAAATTTGGGCCCCTCCTTCCCAGGTTATATAACAAAAAAATTACTTGAAAATAATGTATTGTCAAAATGTTTTTCAAGTATTTCTCTCCTCCACATGTTAAACAATTATGGAAATATTTAGGCATCTTTGTTTCCTATTGTTACTAACTTTTTAAGTTGAAATAAAACTTTATTGTGGACTTATTTCCAAATCTTATTATAAACTACATAAAATGCTTTTCACATAGTTCACGGTCATTTGTAGTTCTTCTCCTCAAGTGTCTCTGGGGTGTTTTGTCTTTGTCCTACAATGTGTGGATATATGTGTATATATGTATTTTTCTTAAATATAGATACACATATTCTTGATATAAAACCTTTGTTATAAATGTGTGGCAAATGCCTTTTGCACACTTGGTGGTTTGTCTTTGCACCCTGTTTATGATATCCTTAATGAATATGTTCTCTATTTTATAAGTTTAGGATCTACCAGTATAATTTCTACTGGCTTTTGTCCTTTATTAATTGAAAATCATGAATTGTGTATGAATATTTTATATATGTAGGATACATATTTTAAAAGTTGTATAGATTTTTCTTTCACATTTAAGTGATTAAACTTTTTGGCATTGATTTTTTTAGTATAGTTCATTATTTATTAAATAGGTCTTTATTTCATTATTGACCGGTCATACCAGCTGTCATCTGTTTCTATATAAACATTAACCTATCCATAAGCCCTTTAGTCTGTTCATCTATTTCTGTGGTAACACTATAGCATATTAGTGACTATAAATTATAGTCTCTGGCTAAATAACTGAATATTTTACTTTTTTATGATTTTTTTACTTCTTCTAGAACTCTGGGTTATTCTATTTTAAAAGTTCTTATCCAATTGTCACCTCTCTTTGGTAATCTTTTATGTTTTCTTTTTTTTATCCCCTACACTTAATTTTTATATTTATCTTCCCAGTCACTAATTATCTGTTCAAATGTATCTAATCTGATGCCAAATCCTTCTCTATTCTACTTCTAACAATATGACTTCATAAGAATTCTACATGGTAATTTATATAACTGCTTAAATATTTTTATAGTCCCTTATGCTTTTTTTCTTTAAGCCACTCTATTTAAAAATATATTTTATATATTTACTTAGTGCTCTCTGTGTGATCATTCTAACATCTCTGTAAGTCTGATTTTGCTGAGTGACACCTATTGGTAACCTGCCATCAGTTTTCTGTAAGCCTTCTGGTTTGCTTTTCTCACTGTGTTTTTCCTGTGAGAATCTCTGTGACTTTCAAAGATTTGGTTTTGCTTGTGCCAGGCATATGGGTTACTACAAACCTAAGACAACCTTAGAGTAAAATATTTGCTAGAGATTTGGCTGAACAGCACTGGTTTGGTGAAATTGATTCCATGGGTAAATAAGGTCTGTCTTGTCATTACAAGACTTTAGGAGAGATTTATTTTGCCTCCAGGAGACCAAGATTCATTTGAGACTGTACGCATTTCGTGCTTTCTTCTCCTATGTCATGGAATTATTTTTTGTCTTAGTGGTTCAATGATTATATTAAGGTCTTCTATTATTCATTTAACCCTTGGAAATCCCTACACATTGTTTCCTGTACTTTACCTTAGCTCCTCCACCTCATGTCCCAAATCTAAATTCAAGTTACCAGGGTTTAGCAGAAACTCTCTGGGTGGAGAGCCAGCTTCTGAATTCTGATTTGCTTCCTGCAAAGGATCCCCATTTTTACTTTGAGTGTGGCTTTTGCTGTTCCCTTATATTCTTGGTATCTTAGCAATGCTTTTATTTTTATTAAATTTATTGGGGTGACTGGTTCATAAGACTATGTTTCAAGTGTACAATTCTATTGAAAATAACACTTTTCACATGTTATATAGAATGTTTAACTGCTTAATATGAAGGTCATCCAGGGAATTTATCTAATCTGCCATATTTAACAAGATAGAAATTCATATTTATTTTTATATCCATGTTTATGCCAAATGCAACTATAATATCTAATTAGAAGACAATCATGAGAAGCAATATAAAATGTGTACACATATAACTTAAATAAGAGAATAAATAAAATATTAATTATATTTCCTGGCTATTGAAAAATGTGGGGGGAAAGGGACACAAATGATTTTAACAGAACAAGCTAAAAATAAATCTCACATACATAATTACTTTTTCAAAGTTCTGAACAAGAAATACTTAACTCAGTCTTTATTCTTATAACTGCTTATGTTTACTCTCCTTATTGTACATCTATGAATTACCTTTTTAACATGTGTTCAATTGACAAGACAGTGCTTTCAATGTCTTCTTCTTATGCTGGCCTTTCTTATCTGCCTGGCATGTCACAATATTATGTGAATGATGAGATATAAGAAACTTGGGCATATTTAGTCAACTGTTAAGGCTTTTTTTCTTTTTCTTTTTCCTCTCTTGTGTTCTTTATAAATATTCTGAATTTAAATAAACAAATATGGATAATTCCTTTGAAGATTATATATATATATTTATAATATATAATATATGCTATATATGTTATATATTATATATATAAAGCAAATTCTACACTTATGTTTTTATATGTTGTGTTTATATATATGGAAAAAGCATACCCCAAGATGTAAAAATAGAAAATTTTACTATAAATAATTCCATAGACACATGTTAAACTTTAGCAATCAATATATCAATATTCCTCAGACAAAGTAAGTCCTGTGAGCTTAAGATGACACTGTCCATTCCAGTAAAATGATAGTTATACTGTAGCAAATAATTTCTGTTATTATTGTGTTGCTTTGGCATTAACAAAGGTTGAAAAGGAAGATAGTTCTGCAGTATTTTGGTAGGTACCGTAAACACGTAGGAAAATTATTTATCTTTTCCTCTGAGGCTATGGCTACCATTATATGCTAACTATTTTTCAGTAGTGCTATGTGCTGATTGAGAGTTGTATTAAGGTTTTTCTTAAGACTTTTATTTAAAATAAAAATTGAATTGACAGAATCTGTTACTTGTGAATTTCTTTCCAAACAATATGCACATGTGATTTTATCTTTTTTCTTTTCAACTGAGCTTTCTGTTGACTACTACTTATAATAGAGAAGATCCTCTATTGATGAATATATTTTCCCCTGTGGTTTTCCAATGCCTTTAATTTTCATATGCTGGTTGTGGTATGGGGGAGAGAGAGGGAGGAGAGAGAGAGAGAATGTGGAAGAGAATAAATGAATGAGAATGAATGATATTGTTCCTCTTCCTCCCTTTTTTCCTCTGAATATATTGAGCTAGCACTTAAATATATACAGCTGCACCACAAAAAATTTATCTGCTATTATGTTATGGTAGGCTGAAAATTCTCTTTTCCCCCAATCCAAAGTATTTTATTATAATTCAGCATATTAGAGTTAACTCCAGCTGGTAACAGTTGAGTACAATTAGAATGAATGGAATCACCATTGTTGTCTGTTTATAATAGCAATTTTCAACTAGGTATGTGCCAAGAATTTTTATTTTTATATTTTGTAAACCATTTTTATTTATTGTTTCCATTAATGTTTATCCCCCTTATACTCTATTCTACCTTCATCAACACCCTCCCCCCAGCAATCAGAACTTTGTCTGTGTTCCTGAGTCCTTTCTCTTTTTTCCTTGATCCCTCCACCTCCCACCTCCCTCTCAGAGCTGTCAGCCTGCTCTTTATGAGTCTGTCTTTATTTTGCTTGTTAGTTCAGTTTGTTCATTAGATTCTACATGAGCAAAACCATATGGTATTTGTCTTTCTCTGAATGGCTTATTTCACTTAGCATAATGTTCTCCAGGTCCATCCATACTGTCGTAAAAGGTAAAATGTTCTTTTTGTACAGCCAAGTAGTATTCAACTGTGCGGCTCTACCATCTATTGATGGAACTTGGGCTGTGCCCAGATCTTGACTATTGTAAATAATGCTGCAATGAACATAGGGGTGCTTATATTCTTTCAAATTATTAAAGGCTTAAATATTAAACTTGAAACCATAAAAATCCTAGAAGAAGACATAGGTAGTAAAATCTCAGACACTGCTTGTAGCAATGTTTTTTTCTGATATATCCCCTCAAGCAAGGGAAACAAAAGAAAAAATAAACCAATGGGACTATATCAAACTAAAAACTTTTTGTACAGCAAAGGAAACAGTCAACAAAATAAAAAGACAACCCAATGGAATGGGAGAGCATATTAACTTATACAGCAGATAAGGGGTTAATATCCAAAATTTATATAGAACTTATAAAACTCAACACTAAGAAAAAATAAAAGCCAATTAAAAAATGATCAAAGGACCTAAATAGGTATTTCTCCAAAGAGGACATACATGTGGCCAATAGACATATGAAAAGATGCTCAATGTCACTAATAATCAGAGAAATACAAATTAATACAACAATGAGATGAATCACCTAATTTTTCATAAATTTTTCATCATTTACTCAAAGTGGATGCATTCTACAATGCAAAAATACAAGACACTTTACAATAATGTAAACATGTCAAAATATGCCCATAGCTATCTAAATAGAGGGTATTAATGTGACAAGAAAAACCTTGTACTGTGGACACATGGTGCTGTTATCAGGCAGAGGAAGAATTCATTGCTTCATACAATAGACAGGATTTTGAAACTATCTGCTAAAATGGGTATTTTGAAAACTGAGCCATCTGAAGCCCTAAGAAATAACCATTTAAAAACAATCTGATACAAATCTCTTTTAAAGAGGATGTGGTTCAAATATCATTTTTATTCAATCTTCATTTTTTTTCCATTATCATTTAGGTTTAAGTATCATTTAAAAGAAAATAATTAGTATTTTTTGTACACAAAATTGTTTTAACAATAAATCTTTCCTTACAGAAGATGGTTTAGAATTCCAAGTAAGCAATTAATGTAACATTTTAATAATCTGTGAACATATATAGGTATGTTAATTTATGGTATGATTGTGACTTTTATTATAAAATAAACTGAATTACTGTGTTTTACTTAGGAATTTGTTTTTTTATGCTTGCTGACAAATAACTTTACTGAATGATTTCAGTTAACATATACTGAAAGGTTGGAAAGACTGAGATTTTTTGGGTTTTGTTTCTTGTTTCCTACAAGACACAAGGAACAGGAAAAACAATTCCCCTCAAAAAAGGCTTGGAAAATTATAACCTCAGGGAAAAAGTGTAGGACATGGAGAGTGAAAAGAGAAAGCTGAAAAAGCCAACACAAGGATGCTATAATAATTTGACCAAGCGTACAGGCAACTGGTGTTTGATCTCACAACTATCTTGTAAGAGGATTCACGCACAATGCATCTCAAAACATCCTGCCCGAGGGAACAGAAGGAAGACACATTCATCTCTCTGGTGTCACCTATCAGTGGTCAAAGGAGCCTTGGGTTTTGGCTACTCCTTGTGTCTAATTTGAACATGTGTGACTATTGGGAAAATTCTCACGTGTGTTTCTGCCACAGTTTCAGGGAAACTCCAGAGGGCAAAGCAGGGGGTATGTGCTGCACGATTATACCTACATGACTTCTTCAGTGCCTACATGAAGGTCCTTACTGTTCGATGTGGAGTGGCTGGAGTATGAGATGGGGCCAAAAAAGATTTTAAAGTGTTTATGAGGTTTGTCCAAGAAATAAACAAACATGATATTCTTCTCAGATTTCTTTGTCTTTCTTTCTTTCTTTCTTTCTTTTTTTTTTTTTTTTTTTTGCTGTGCAAAAGATAACCAAGACAGACTAAACAAAGTCAAACATGGGTCTTTCCAATTAAACTTGAATGTTCCTCAACTACCCTCTCACCACACATATAATTTCTTCCAATGCAGACATTTTGTAACATGCTAATTTACTTGATGTTACTATTGCATATATGAGGCCTGTCTGAAAAAAGTCCAGCCAATGTTAATATAATGAGAATGGTTTGTGCAGCATCAGCGTAACCTGGCAGTCAAGAAGAATGGGCTGGAATAATCATGAATGAACAATGACAATTTCAGCCAGTGGGAGAGGTAGATGCTGTTGAGTGAGGATTTGTACTGTGTGGCCATTGTGTTCAAAATGACTGAGCAAATAGAGCAACAAATCTGCATCAAATTTTGTGTTAAGCTTGACCATTTCCCTGCAGAAACTGTTCAGATGATTCACAAGGCTTTTAGGGATGAGGCAATCAGTGCTGCACTAACAAAAGTGTGGCACAAATGCTTCAAACGAGGTTGAGAATCTGTTGAAAGTGATCCATGTTCTGGAAGGCCTGCAACAAGCAGAACATCTGAGAATGTTGAACGTGTACAGGCTGCAATCAACAAAGATCAGCCACTGACAGGCAAGAACTAGAAGCTGACATGGGGACTCCAAAAACTACTGTGTCAGAGATTTTGATGCAGGATCTTGGCATGAAATATGTAGTGGCAAAATTCATTCCTTGGCTTCTCCTGCCAGAGCAGAAGGAAGGAACATCGTGCTGCAGTTGCCAATGATGCTGGGAGAACTGTGTGAGGTCCCAAGGAGCCTACTAGGAAGGGGACTGAGGTGTTACTGTCCTATGTATAATGTTTCTTGTATCTTGTATCTTCTTCAATAAGTGTCTCTATATTTTATAGTGTGTGGCTGGATACTTTCTGGACAGACCTCCATGTCTTTCTATTTTGTAACACTTTTTAAATTAACTTCTAAAAGAAGAGTGACTGTAACATTACCATTTAATAGATTTTCAAAATGTTGGCTGATTATGCTATTCTCCTCCTGAAGTTTTAGTTACAATACTTCACATTCTTTGCTACTGTAATACTTTTTTAAATTATGGTATTTCTTTAATTAATCTTGAGATTTTCTATAGGGTTTCTGATTGTTCTTGGTCTACCATTAAGTCTTAAATTTCTTCTTGAATGTTTTGAGCATCACATCAAATATTTTGAAGCATAGTCCCTTTTCCAAACACAGAATCAGGAAACTTCAAAGTTAAAACGAAGGTTTCTACACCTGTGAGTCATCAAGACTAAAATGGTGGAAGAGGAATTATTATAAAAAGATTTCTATTTAGCTTTTCTGAAGCTCTGTATATATTTTTTCAAATAGCAGAATCCATTGGCAGATTGTCAGGTTGGTTCCTTTAAAACTCCCTGTTTGGTTGGCGTTGGGACAACATGTCAGTGCACAGGCCTGATCATGAGGAGTTCGCTGCAGTTACACCTGCCTTTCTAAGTAAATTTGCAGTTAGAATTCTTAAAATATAGCTCTCCTTAACAGGGTTCAAAGAAGTTTTAAGGCCATGATTTAATTAAAAATAATTGATATTGAATACACTTTATGTTATGAAATATGTGTGGTTGAGATGAAAGCTGACACCTTTAATGACTCTCTGTTTCAATTCTCTAATATACTCAAGCAGCGTAACAGCTTGTGATTACTCTTCTTTCCATACTCTCCCCAAACCTAAGTATTTATTCCATACGAAGAACTTTTCAAAAAGTCTAAAGCAATAACGTAATTTAAGTACTGTGAATTAAATATTAAGTTTCTAAACCAAAGAGTTATGTAACTTTTAGGAGTATACATTTTTGCCTGACTTATCTGTGGTAAGGACAATAACTTTTCACCATTTCCCCTAGCTGTGTATTTCCTATATGAGAATGTAATTGTAACAATTGCAATGCCTTTTATTTATAGAATGCTCTATAATTATACATAACTGTTTTACTTCTCAATTGCCATAGAAATGAGAAACTAACTTCATACCGCTTATCTTCTCAGAGTACATAAGATTCTCCAGAGTCTTTATGCTTCTATTAATGTCGAGTGATTTCAGGTTATTTTCTAATATTTCAAGATTCCATAGTTTGTGTCTGTGGTGAAAGCACTTCAGCTGGGACTCACTATGGCCTAATGGGAAGTCAGATGTTGAGAAAAACTTTTTTAAACAATAGAAGATACAAATGTCATGTATATTTAATAAAAATGAATATATCAAAACACAAGTGTAGAATTTGTCCAGTTTTCAAGAGATAAAAGATTATGTTTTCATGTTAGTAATATGTTATTTAGCATATTATTCATAAGAACATTGCTGAAATACGCCATTATGGTCAGACATCCCACTGCACCCATATTCCCAAAGAGAGTAGCTTATTTCCTAGAATGACATAAGCCATTTTACATTATAAATTCTGCTGAATACACAGAAAGAAAAAACACCAAAGTATGATCAAATAGTGCTATCCAAAACTTGAAATAATTACATGATTTATGAGAAATTATTTGCTGAGTTTGTGTTTTGCAACTACAATTTACTTTAGAAAAAAAAATGGCCTCATCAGGATATAACTTAAAACATTTAAAATGTGAAATAATTTATTCACTATATCTACATCTCAGTAGTAAACAATTCTAGAAATGTCTAGTAACAGTTTCTATTACTTAAAGAGACAAAGATTCAGTGATATTCAAAAAGTCATTTTCATAGACTCTATTCTGATCTCCATGACAACAATTTTGTTCTATTTTGGCTGCTTATATATTATTTTAAAAAGTATATAGCATTACAATTATGTGGCATTTTTGTATGTGGGTGTATGTGGGTTATATGAAAGATGTAACATTTATAAATCCTCCATAACTCACTTCAGATGCAGTTTAACAATCAAATTCGGGAAGTGCATTGTCATAGATGGGCTTTTAAAGAATCTTTGTGCTATATATAGTATTGGCTGTTATCATATGAATTTGAATTCTTTGAAGAAGTTTCTTGAGGGAAAAAAGATTATTATGGCTGAATTTCTTTCCTCTACTTCTAACAGGTAAATATAAACTTAAAATCACAAAGCTCACTTCTGTGGAAAACCATTCAAGGGAGGAAAATAATCCTGTCATAAGATAATTTAAATATAGAACATTTGTTAAAGAAAATTTGTCATTTTCAAAGAAAAAAATTATATGTCATATCTCTAAGAAGTAGGGTTATATTTTAACCCTAAGATTAATTTTGGGTAAAATCAAATGCTTTTGAATTTGCAATAGTTCTCTTAGCCAGTTGTATTTTTTTGTGTGTGTGATTTCTGGCACACGAGCATATGTATCCTCCTTGATACATGATTTTCAAGTATCTTTAAAAATTGCAAATTCCTCAATTTATTTGGAAGATTCTGCTCTATAAGTGTGTGTCACACACACACACACATATCACAGTGGATCAGTGGATTTACTCGTAAGGTTTAATTTCTCACATGGTTTTTGTGTAAATTAGAGAAATGTTCAGTATTATGACTGCTGAACAATGTCATTTTGAGTATTAACTGTCACAAATATAGGGGAAAGCACTTTGAAAACAAAAGACTACACAAATGTTGGTAATCACACACTTTTATAATTGTCTATTCCTCTTTTAGAACCACCAGCCCTTTAATGGAAGCAGTCTCCTTAGTGCCCTTGAGACTCAGCAGACTGTTTTCAAGCTCTTTTTACAAGGCCAGCAGAAAGAGACACTGCAAAGAAAGAAAATTAGACACTAATATCCCCCATGAACATAGATGCTAAAATCCTCAACAAAATATTAGCAAACTAGATCTAGCAATACATTGAAAATATCATACGCCATGATCAAATGGGTTCTATCCTGGGGATGCAGCGTTGGTATAATATTTGCAAATCAATAAACATGATACATCACATAACAAAATGAAAGATAAAAGTATGATCATATCAATAGATGCAGAAATAGCATTTGATAAAGTTCAAAACCCATTTATGATAAAAAAAAAAAACCTCTCAACAAAGGGGGAATAGAGAGATCATACCTCAACGTAGTAAAGGCTATATATGAAAAACTTACAGCCAGCATTGCAGTCAATTGAAAAAAACATTAAAGCATTTTCCTTAAAATCAGAAACATGACAGGAATGTCTGCTTTCATCACTCTTGTTCAACATAATACGGGAAGTCTTAGCCACAGTAATCAGACAAGAAGAAGAAATAAAAAACATAATCAATAGAAGAAAAAAGGAAACAAAATATAACCAGAGACATTGAAGTTAAGAACAATCTAACAATGGTCAGGGGGGAGTGGGGAGGGGACAGTGAGGAGAGGGGATTACAGGAACTACTATAAAGGACACATGGACAAAATCAAGGGGGAGGGTGGAAGTGGGGGAGGGAGGGGATTCAGCTGGGGTGGGGTGGAGGGATGGGGAGAAAAGGCACACAACTGTAATTGAATAACAATAAAAAAAAATCCAAATTGGAAAGGAGAAGTAAAACTGTCATTATTCACAGGCGACTTGATATTTTTCATAGAAAACCACAGAGATTCTACCAAAAACCTGCTAGATACAATAAATGAATTTGGCATGACAACATGATATAAAATTAATATTCAGAAATCAGTGGCATATTTATACACCAATAATGAACTATCAGAAAGAGGAACTAAGAAAACAATCACATTTACTATTGCAACAACAACAAAAAATAAGTTACTTAGAATAAATTTAATCAAGGAGGTAAAAGACCTGTATTTGAAAAACTATAGGACTTTGAAAAAAGAAACTGAGGTAGATACAAGTAAGTAGAAGCATGTATAGTGTTCATGGATTAGACAAATTAACATCATTAAAATGTCCATACTACCCAAAGTATTCTATAGATTCAACATAATTCCTATTAGAAATACCAATGGTATATTTCATAAAACTAGACCAAATATTCCAAAAATTTATATGGAACCAAAAAAGATCCCAAATAACCTCACCAATCTTGAAAAAGAAGAACAAAGTTGGAGGGATCGTAACACCTGATATCAAACTGTACTGCAAGGCCACTGTAATCAAAACAGCCTGGTACTGACATAAGAATAGGCATATAGTTCAATGGAACAGAACAGACAGCCCAGAGAAAAACCCATTCTTTTACATTCAATTAATATTTCACAAAGGAGACAAGAGCATGCAATGGAGTAAAGACAGCTTTTTCAATAAATGGTGTAGGGAAAACTGGACTAGTACATGCAAACAGAAGAAAGTAGACCACCAACTTACACCATACACAAGAAAATAAACTCAATATGGATAAAAGACTCAAATATAAGCTGTGAAACCATAAATATTCTAGAAGAAAACATAGGCAGTAAAATTTCAGACGTCTCCCTTAACAATATTTTTGCTGATATATCTCCTAGGGCAAAGGAAACAAGGAAAAAAATAAACAAAAGGGACTACATAAAATTAAAAAGCTTCTGCACAGCTAAAGAAACCATTAGCAAAATAAAAAGGGATTCCACTGTGTGGGAGAACATATTTTCTAATGATATATTTCATAACGAGTTAATTTCCAAGATATTTAAAGAAGTTATGCAACTCGACGCTAGGAAGACACACAATCCAATTTAAAAAATGGGCTAAGGACAGGAATAGACACTTCTCTAAAGAGGACATACAAATGGCCAATGGACATATGAAAAAGTGCTCAATGTAACAAATCATCAGAGAGAAGCAAATTAAAACCACGAGGAGATATCCCCTCACACCTGCTAGAATGGCTAGCATCAATAAATCAACAAATGGCAAGTGTTGGAGAGGATGTGGAGGAAAGGGAACCCTAGTGCACTGTTGGTGGAAATGCAGACTGGTGCAGCCACTGTGGAAAACAGAATAGAATTTCCTCAAAAAGTTAATTGAGACTGGTTTATGACCTGGTAATCCTACTTCTGGGAAAATATCCTAAGAATCCTGAAACACCAATTTGGAAGAATATAGGCACCCCTATGTTCACTGCAGCGTTGTTTACAATAGCCAAGATCTGTGAACAGCCCAGATGCTGCCACAGGCTGGTCTGTAGTATGTGCGTTCTTGCCTTTGTGCAAGAAACTTTTCTCCACACAAGTCCAGGTGATTTCGAGAGGACATTTATTAAAGCTTGGGACAGTGAAACAAAAGAAGTGTTTAGGGCAGCAGAAGCAATAAGAGAAAGCCTAGGTAGTGCTGTGCTTTGACTCCCTGGAAATTTTATAAAAAAGGAAGCCAAGCTGGGGCTGCTTTTAGCTCACTGCCAATTCAGAGGAAAAAGGGGGCCTTTGAGACAGGCTCAGGGGGTAAGCTTGCTTCTGTTCCTCTGGCTGCAAGTCTCATGGGGACCCTTAGAGTTTAGGAGGAAGTGAAAATTTCACGTCCCAGAAGGAGCATGGATGTGCTCTAGAGAGATCCACACCCAGTCTCTGTCTTGAGGGTTTTTATCTCTTTTCTGCAGCGGAGAATCTTATGGGAGGGTTTCAGCAGACTATTCATTAACTTTCTAGGTGTGTTTTTAATATGCTGATGAACCAAAATCTGCACATAGAGGAGTTTGGGGTTATTCTTTGATCTGCTTTACCGTCTGTCTGGCTCTGAAGGGTTTTTTTTTGTTTTGTTTTGTTTAGTTCTGTTTTTGTTTTTGTTTTTGTACTTGTTCCCTTGACTCCATCCATCCTTGGGTTTAGCTGGAACAGATGGCATTAATTGGGTCTCTGTTTCCCAGACCAGGGTGATTTAAACTGTGTATATTCTCTGGTTAGGGAGGAGAGGTACAAATCATTCACTCTCAAATGTCCTTGGTTAGGGAAGATAAGGTCTTGTGATTCACTAGCTGGCTGTAAGTTATTTAAATTGTTTTGTCTTGTTTAACTTTCCTGTCTCAGTTTCCCTATTCCACTTGCCCAGAACTTCTCCTAGCTTCTTATCATCTTGTCACATATACATGGAACAGAGTGACAGCTGTCAGAGGGCAGAGGGTGGGGGAGATGGGATGAAAGGAGCTGGAGGGATTAGCCAAAGAGCATATTGCATAACCCATAGGCACAGACTACAGTGTGCCGATGGCCAGAGGGAAGAGGGGGAGAAGGGGCAAGGAGAGGTGGGCAAAGGGGTGGAAAATGGGGACATTTGCAATAGTATAAACAATAAAAATAAAGTAAAAAATTTAAAAAGAACTATTTCTCATACCACATTATTATTTTATTTTTACAGTGTGCAGTTCCCTTTTTTCTTCTTTCATTACTTTTAGGATTAGAGCTTGAGTTATTATTTCGCAGCAAGCATTGCACCCACATTTATATTTTGCTCTATCTCTGTTCTCTTATATAATAGTACAGTATATTGTGTATTTATCTTGACCTTGAACAAAGACCAAAATATAATTTAAGCATATATCACAGATCTTCTTTCTGAGTTTACTGTTGCCACCTGAAAGTAATCATCTACGTATCTGGGCAGCTTGTCACATACTGTAGACATTTTTTATTTGAAAAATATTCTATAATGGTCAGACTACTCTGAATATACTAAGTGGTGGACAATTACAGCTTGAAGAAAGATATGCTCTCTTTTTAATAGATTGTTTATATTCTTTGAGAATTCAATTTATGTTTTGTTTAGGAGATGAACACTTAATGTATAAAGAGTACTTACATGGGGAGAGTTATTAGTGAATCCCTTGAAATATATTTCTCTTTAATAAACTACATTATAACTGTCTTCTTACAAGATTATTAGCATTTGCCCTGGCTAGTGTGGCTCAGTGTATTGAGTGCCAGACTGCAAACCAAAGGGTCGCCAGTTCAATTCCCAGTCAGGGCACATGCCTGGGTTGCGGGCCAGGTCCCCAGTACGGGGCATGTGAGAGACAACCACACATTGATGTTTCTCTCCCTTTCTTTCTTCCTCCCTTCCCCCTCTCAATAAATAAATAAATAAATAAATAATCTTAAAAAAAGATTATTAGCATTACTATTTATTTTTAAATTAATACAAAGTCCAGATTTGAATACGTTTTGAGTTTAAGAAAGACAGTCTTTTTGTTGTTGTTGTCGTTGCCGCTGTTGACTTTCTCACCTGCAGCCCCTACCATAAGCATGGATATAAGATGCTCTCGAAACGCCTAGCAAAAAGCAAAAGAAAATGAAAAACCAGTCAACCAACCTACCAAAAATGCTCAAGAACTTTTGTAAACATAGTAAAATTATAGAAGTAAAATAAGGTGTCTATTCTCAAAAGTTTACAAATAGGTAAAGCAAATATATTCAGCTTTCACTGATTTAAATGCAATAAAAATTATAATTTTTATTAAAAGTATAAAAATTATAATTTTGATTTTATTTTATCAGCAGAAAGAATATTCTAACAAAGTAGAATTATATGAAAGTTAAAATTTTTAGTTTTGGACACAGTTTCACATAGCTGAAATTAAAGCAATTATGTAATTAAGTAAATGTGATGTGATTGTCATCCAACTTCCCATAATAACCCTGTGTTACATGGTTATATTAAATGAGAAAATTGTCTCTTCACTCATGTGTGTGTTTGTATATAAAGAGAATATTCCACTGAAATCTGGGTAGACAGATTGTTAGATTTGAAAGTTCATAGAGAAAAAAGTATAGCTGTGAATAGGGGATGATTAAAGACAAGTAAAAGGTTTGCTGAATTAAATGAGTCCATATGAATTCAGAGACCATATGTTCTTAGAACTATCAGTGCCCTTTAGTGTTTTTGTTTTTTGTTTTTTGTTTTCCAGTAAACCCAGTAATCCAGAATCCTGGGCCAGGGGAAGAAATTGTAGTATGGGTTAAAGGAGAAGGGATAGTAGAGTAGAAGTGGTGGGAAGAGAATGGGACAAGGTGATTGGGAGTGCTGTCAAGAGAGTGGTTAGCCCTGGCCAGTGCAGCTCAGTTGGTTGGAGCATCATCCCATAGAGCAAAAAGTTGTAGGTTGGATTCCCGGTCAGGGCACATATGTAGGTTGTGGGTTTGATCCCCAGTCAGGGTACATATGGGAGGCAATCAATTGATGTTTCTGTCTGATGTTTTTCTCGTGATGATGTCTCTCTTTCTCTCTCCCTTCTTCTATAAAAATCAATAAACATATTTATTTTTTAATGAAAAAAAGAGAGGGGTTAAAGTGATGTACATACTGCGAAGGTAGAGTCCTGTAGCTTCAGATGTATTTGACCAAATAGATTGAAAAGAAACTATAGGAGGAATTCAAGAAAGAGGTCCAAGATCAAGTGAGAAAACCACATACTGAAATGTAGATGTGTAGAGAAAATGATTTATGTGTCCAACTAAGGGAAGAACCTATATATACCTCAGAGGATAATTTAGCAATAAAAGTGGTGAGAAAGGTTAATAACTGACCTAGTAGCCCAGACGTCTTGGATATCAAAAGCTGCATAATATCAAATCTGTATGGTAGAATCAAATGTTTATTTTTCAAGAAGTTGAAATTTAAAAGCTGTCAAGGAGCCAACCAACTACATGTGCTTTTTGCACAAACACATGGAAAATGTTTTGCTTTTCATTGAAAGTTCAAGACAGAACAGAAGCAAGACACTACTATGTGTTTTACCATTAAGGAACCTGACCTTTACCTAGGTCAAGTTTTAGAGTCAAGGACAAGTGTTAATGCTTAGTTCAGAGTGCTTGTCATGGTTCTCCCATAGCTAGAGAAATGTAAACCAACTGTCCCTTACTATTTAAAATCACCATAAACATACTGAATATAAAGCTAATGAGAAAACCCTTGTGCCAAAATCTCAAACAATAATTGCACAATAAACACATAAAATAAATAAGTGGAATATTATGCCACTCTAGCAGTCTTCCTCTGGGTAATTAGGTACCTTGAATGGTAGGAAACAACTGTTATTTCATGAAGGGTGATTATAACTGATGTCTATCTCAAATCAGTAACACTATGTTATGAATACACACATGCAAACACAAACAATTTAAATCTAGAAAGATAATTAAATATTATATATATGAATATTCTCATTTTGCAAATCAGGAAATGAGGCTTAGAGACTAGATATTATTAAAGTACCAAAAATGACTTATTAGCTGAATATTGCACTCACAATCTATGGTACCTGTCTCTAAGTCACAGGATTACATATGTTATTTGTTTATTGTCTATGTTTATACCTTAAAGTGCATATATATTTTGTATAGGCACTTGAAATCCCTCCAAGTGAATTAATCTTTCATTTTAAAGTATTCAAAAATTTATTAAATATATTTATCTGTGTTATTATAGTGCATACTGTTATTTCATTAGTGCTTATTTGTAAAAATGACAAAAAACAGATATAACAAATTTATTTGAAACCATTCTCCATTAACATAAATCTGATGAATAGCAGGTCATGTGGATTAACAAATGCAACCCCAAGGTTTATGAAACATCAGTGTCTCAAATTATGCTAAGTGGTTTGCAAATTAAGCAAAAATTAAAGTTCTTTTAATTTATTTTAGTTCATTCAGTGTTCAGTAAATCATTTTTTCTTTCAGTATATTTTAGATAATTCATTTATGAGTCTATTTTAACAGACTATGTTTTTAGAGAACTTTTAGATTTATAAAAACTGTACATGCTTCCATACCTGCTTCTCCCCACACACATAGTTTTTGTCTATTATTAACATCTTGCATTAATGTAGTTATAACTGATGAATGAATACTGACACATATTTCTTAAACTCCATAGTTAACATTAGTTTATTTTTTGTTTTACAGTTTTAAGACTTTTGACAAATGCATAATACTATGTATTTACCATTACGGGATCCTAAAGAATAACTTCACTACCCTAAAAATGTCCTGTGTTCATCTTTGCATCCCTTCTCACCTCCTTCTGAAGCCTTGTCAACCACTGATCATTTTATTGTCTCTAGAGTTTTGCCTTTTCCAGATGCCATCAAGTTAATACCACACAGCATGAGCATCGTCAGACTAGCTTTTCTTAATTTAATTTATTTTTTGTGCTCCCCCAAGGACATTTTCCCACTACTTTTTAGAGAGAGAGGGAGGAAGAGAGAGAAACATTGACCTGAAGAGTAACATGGATTGGTTACCTCCCAAACACACCCGGACCAGGGATGACAGGCGCCTAGACCAGGGATCAACCCACAGACCAGGTACGTTCCCTGGCCTGGAATCTAACTGCAACTTTTCATTTATGAGACCACTCTCCAACCAGCTGAGCCACACCTGCCAGAGCCAGGCTAGCTTTTTAAAAATCCTTGGCAATATGCATTTAAGAATCTTCCATGTCTTTTTGTGGCTTGATAGCTCATTTAATTTTAAAAAAATTTTTATTGTTATTCAATTATAGTTGTCTGCATTTTCCCCCCATCCCTCCACCCCACCAGAATAATACTCCAATATATGGGTGTACCACTGAATTTTTTCATCTATTCATCTGTTGAAACACAACATAGTGTTTATGCATAATTGCTTCCAATTTGGGCAATTATGCATAAAACTGGTCTAAGCATTAATGTGTATGATTTGTGTGGATATGTGTTTTCAACTCATTTAGGTCAATACTTAGGAGTGTGCTGACTAGATTATATGGTAAGATTATATTTAGCTTTGCAGAAAACACCCACAATGCCTTCCAAAGTGGCTGTACCATTTTGCATTCCCACAACCTCACCAGAAATAAGTGTTGTCAGTGTTTCAGATCTTAGCCATTCTAATAGGTACTCAGTGGTATCTCATTGTTGTTTCAATTTGCAGTGACATGCTATTCTGAACATCTTTTTGTATGTTCACTTGGTATGTGTATATATTCTTTGATGAGGTGTCTGTTCCAATCTTTTGCCCATTTTTAATTGTATCTTTTTATCATTGAATTTCAACAATTTTTATACATTTTGTTTCCTAGTCCTATATCCCTATATCAGAAATGTGTTTTACAAATAATTTTTCTCTTAACAGTGTCTTACAGAGCATAGGTTTTTCATTTTTTAAATTTTATTAGCTTTGTTGAGATGACATTGGTTAATAGGATCCTATCCGTTCTAAGTATACATTTCTATGATACATGATTTGCATGTTGCAGTGTGCCCAAAGTCAAATTATCTTTTGTCACCATACATGTGGCCCCCCTCACCCCTTTGCTCTGGTAACCACCATACTGTTGTTTGTCCTTGTCTATAGTTTCATTTTTATATTCTACATATGAGCAAAATCATATGGTTCTTAGCTTTTTATCTCACTGACTTACTTCACTGAGCACAATATTCTCAAGGGCCGTCCATGTTGTTGCAAATGGTATGGAATACGAGGCAGCCATAACATGAAATACAGCCATATTGACAACATGTAGATTTTTAAATTTTTATGAAGTCCAAGTTATCAATTTTTTCTCTTAGGGAGCATGCCTTTGGTATTGTGTCTAAAGTCATTTCCAAATCTAAATCCATCTACATTTTTCTCATGATCTTCTAGCAGTTTATTCATTAAAACCATATTTGCTGGCTTATTTTAATATATAATCATTCCGCCACACTCATCAGTTTCAGAAGCCATCACACTCTGTGCTCCTGGCATCTTGACAAGAAAAAAATGTTTCAGCACTCAGTGCTTGGTCGTCACGGGACGCCTCTCTCTCAAGATGAGACAGAGGTTGACCCATCAGTCTCACGGTAGCTCACGAGTTCTGGAACGAATTAACACGTACCGAGGTACTACTGTATATGTTTCCTCTTGGGCCTCTTGCTACAGGGTGGGACAATAAAAGTATTTTTAAAATGACAACCATCTCAGCAACCAAAGACTTAAACTCAAGAAATAGAAAGTATGGAGGATGCAGTTTAAGTAAAAAAAAAAAAATTTGAAGCAAACTATATAAAATCAATATGAAGGAGTAGATGGAGTAGTCTCTTTGAGATATTGAAGATGAGGGATATTTCCTAAGATTGAAGTATTAGGTGAGATTCACAGCTTTTATTTTTCAATACTTACACAAGGGTCAAATAATTTTAATATAAGGGTTGCTAATACATATATGTGAGGATGAAAATATTTAAAGGGAACACCAAAGTAATATAGATTTAGTAACTTCAGCAAGCAGCTACCACCCTTGGCAATGGGGAAACGAGGGTCAGAGTTGTGGGTATCAAAATACAGAAGCCAGGAGAAGGGACTTTGCAGTTCTACTGCCAAGAATCTGCGGAAGGTATTGCAGAAACTGGAAGGAGAGACCCCCGTTCCCCGCAGCTGGAACTCAGACTTTAGAGAAGAAAAGCTGCCCAACTGGTGCTGGTATCCCCTGGTCATGCAGAAAGATGGAAAAAACCTGGAAACATTAACCAGCCGCGCAGCCTGGGTCTGAAGGCAGTGGTGGATGATGCTGTTAGGGATAACAACTAAGCAGGAAGGCATCTTGCCTCTTACATGCCAGTCCCTCTCTCTTTTCCACTTAGAAGAACTTAACAAGGAACTGGTTGTAAAGAAAAAAAAAAACATGTGGTTTGCGGAGTCACACACTCAACTTTACAGAGCACAGTATAAAAGCAGTATGTTTAAAGCTGATAAAATAACTGGTACTGTTTCCTACTGGCCAATCATGGTTAGGAAAGGAGCCATTAGGGTCTCTGGACTTCCTTAGGTAATGTCAGCAACATAAGCTTGAGTTTCAGTTTCATTTTTTATAATTACTTTATTGTTGTTCAATTACAGTTGTCTGCATTTTCTCCCCACCCCTCCCCTCCACCCCAGCCAAACCCACCTCCCTCCCCTGCTTCTACCCTCCCCTTTGGTTTTGTCCATGTGTCCTTTATAGTAGTTCCTGAAAACCCTTCTCCCCTCTGTCACCTCCCTCCTCCCCTCTGGCTATTGTTAGATTGTTCTTAACTTCAATGTCTCTGGTTATATTTTGTTTGCTTTTTTCTTTTGTTGATTATGTATGTTCCAGTTTCATTTTTAAAGTGAATAATCTAGGTTAAATGCTCTTTAGTTTAAATAAAATTTAAATAGGTAGGGCAGTAAGTTTTATTTAGTAAAATTCTTATTATAGATTTCATATTCACTGAGAGCTGAGTTTGTGTTGTCTCATCAGATGCTAAGATATTAACATGATTCTTCTGTCACATTTTTACTTTTATCATTATGGTTAATTCTCTACTTTAAGTCTTCATCAGTTTTCACATGGATTAGTGAGTAATTTTCTATTAGACTTTATTAAGTGCAGCTTTTATATTGCTAATGATCTATTATTAGTTGTCTTTATAAAATTAAAATAAATAAGTATGAAAAATAAAACATCAGGAGCAGTAACCAAATTTTAATTGATCCTAGGTAACTACAAATTTGTAACATAGAATAAAAAGCTCTATAAACCCACTTGAATTTAACACTTCAGGCTATCCATACTCATTTCCCTTCTGTGGCATATTCTATTCTTAGCAAGCTATAACCACTTCTTTCAAAAAATATGTGGTACTTTCTTACAACTATATATCTTGAGTTATTCTTCCAGGAACTTGAAAGTAGTAATTGCCGAATTTCTAAGAGGACCCCCAAAAGACAATCTCTGAAAAAATATATTATATCACAGAAATACAAAGATGAACTAAGGCCTACTCTTGAGGACCTCAAAATAGTGTCAGGGTATAAGAAGAAAACATAAAGCTCCATAGTCAAAACTTAATATGATATAAGTAATATCAATAATAAACCATAACAATGTTTTAAACACTAATTATAAATCAGACCCTGTAGTAATTTTATACAAATTACTTTATTTAACTGGCACAACATTTTTATGTGGGATGCATAACAGTAATAAAATGAATGACAAAAATCTTTAATATGTTTTTCAAGATTGAAAAACTGGTAAGCAGCACCTCGAGAGCCTTAGATTCCACTGACCCAAAGCTTTTAACTCAAGCACGGATGTGCTGCTTCTCTGTAAGTGTCTTGCGGACAGAAGTTATGCCATTTTAGGCAGATTATAGATAGGGAATTGATCTAGTAAAGAATAATGTAAGGATTAGGTAATTAATACTAATCAAGATAACATCCTCAAAGTACAATTTTGGAGAATCATAGTGTCTCTTTGTCCAGAAGATTATTACTAAACTTTGTTGTACAACTACATATACAAAAATCTATATAACACTAAGGAGTTACCACTATATTTGAGTTTTCTTTTTTTTCCCATTTATTTATTTATTTATTTTTATATAACATAGACACTATAGAATGGCACCAGGCCTGGGGAGGTCAAGCAAGTAACAAGGTTAATAGGAAGGAAATGGTCTGAATATTTCCACAAAGTGCAGAAAAGACTTGAAGGGCCAGTAAAAGAGCAAAAACTAAATCCCTAGTGACTAATAAAAGAGAGGAAGAGAAGGCAAGGGAGAGTGGGCAGAATATTGATGGAAAAGCTGGGTTTGTCAGAGGTCTTCTGGACCTTCCCAGGGGGTGGGAGTACCTAAGAAAAACTACACAATTCTATTAAAGCAGAATTCCTCACAAAGGTCATGATGCAGTATTATAAAGTGGAACTTAGGGATTTAAAGTTGCCCATAAGAATACTACTTTTTTAAAAACAATGACTTGGGATTTGCATTCTAAAATTTTCATTATATGAGGTAATATTTCCAGGATTGATTTCAATTAATGCTTCAAAGATTTCTGAGAACTACTCATAAAGAAGGTTTGGCCCGGACTGAGTGACCCAGCTGGTTGGAGCATAGTCCCATACACCAAAATGTTGAGTGTTCAATCCCTGGTCAGGGCACATACCTTGGTTGCAGGTTCGATCTTCAGTCGGGAATGTACAGGAGGCAACCAATCGATGTTTCTCTCCCACATCAATGTCTGTCTGTCTGTCTGTCTTACTCCCACTTCCTCTCTCTCTAAAATCAATAAACATATCCTTAGGTGAATATTAAAAAAATAATAAAAGAAGGTTGTTCCTCGCACATTCAAATCTTGAGAATACCATATTAAAAAATGTTTGAGAAGAATTTAAGATGAAACTAATCAATGGAGTTTTAGTCTGAAGGTGTTATATCCAGGTTATCAATGAACTTTTTTGGTACTTTCCTGTGAAAGGATGATTTTGAGATCCTTTGAACATATGTTGCAGAGTAAAACATTAAATTATTTCTTAGATATTTAAAAAATTTAATATAACCTTAAAAGTAGATTGATATTATAAGATTCTATGTAAATGTATTTACTATGTAACTTTCTAAAGCATTCATTAACTACAGTAGCTACTGGGGAGTCATATTGACTGTGGGAGTGGGGGGGGAGGGAGAGCAATGGGGAAAAAGTTGGAAAAACTGTAACTGAACAACAATAAAAAAAGAATATATAATTTTGTAAAATGCATTAAATTAATGCTGATTCAATTATTTTTAATAATTATAGTTAAAACAGTGAAAAAATATGAGATATGGCTTCAATAATTCATTTAATTTTATGCATAGATTGCTTACTTTGAGATTTTGAACAAATCTATATGATATTAACTGTTTTTCCTTCATTGCTATTCTATTTTTAAAGGAGACTTGGATTGATGTTTCCTAATATGTGGGTGACATTCTTGAGAAGCTTTCAACAACTGTAGTGCAATGTTTTCATCCTACAGTTTATTTAGTTCAATCCCTCAAAGTCACTTATTTCTGTGTATACATTTTATCTGTGAATGTCCCCTAGTATTTTCACATTGGTCTAGATCTGTTTAATATTCTCATGATTATCATTTTTAAAACAATGGCATAGACCATACATTTTTACTTTACAAATACAGTTAAATTATATTGAGAATACAAAATATAGAAAGTATTTGCTAGTTGATATCTGTGCAGCTTGATCTCCTTCTTTCCTTAATGGGAACCCTGATGGGGTGCCCATTATTTATCTGCAAGGCTTACATGTCCTCCGGGGACTGAGGACACCTCCAGCTTCGTGGATGGGCCTTCTATGATCTGAACTGGAAAATCTCTCCTACCATGATTCAGGGTTCTATTCAAGGATGCACTTCCACCAAAGGCTTATCAGTATTCAGCATTTCCCTGGAGTCCCTAAATAGAGCAAGGTCAATTAGACCTAAACCAAGTGTATTTGTTCCTTGTTTGGAGCAGCACACTCTTTCATCTGCTGGTCCTGAAAAAGAAGTATGTAGCTCCCATCCCTACAGTCTAGCCTTGACACTGCAGACAGCTAAGCAGAAAGGCAGTGCAAGATGGGGTATTTAGTACTATTATGACATTGGTGGATCAACCAACATAGACATGCTCTTATCTCTGTACTCTCCAGATATATTGGGTGTTAATATATTTTTAAAATCTTATGAAGTCAGTTTGAATTGTGATTTTGTGATTCTCTTAATTAGAAGTCATCCTGACTTATATAAGAAGTAATGAGATAGATATAGGTTATTTAAGAGTTTCTTCTAAAGGTAAACATTGTTCATGTTCCTTGTCTTACATGAACTTCTTTATTCTGTGGAGAAAATTTACTTTTCATTACTCTTATGTTTTGAAGATTTTCAGAACTTAAGATCCAGAGTCCACCCAAGCCTAACTTCACAAGTACCCGCAGTTGTGTCTCCCTCTCCTTGTAATGACCCCACTTGCCAAGCACTTTCTGGTCAGGGAATAATGAAGTATGTGCTTATTCTAGATCATTAATGTTCTTATCTCCCTAAGTAAGTTGAGTTAAATGCCTTTTACTTCAAGCATATAGATATCTAGTATTGCTTTTTATAGGGAGGATAGAGAGTATATTTATTTATACTATTAAAGATAACTCTCCCACGCTGTATTTCAATTCCAGTTGTAAAGATAGTGTTCAGGTCACAATTTTTCTAAGTACATCTCAGTTTGATAACTAAGTGGATCTATATCCTTTGAAAAATCTGTGAGGAAAATCAAGGGCTCTTTCAATACAAATGGTATTAACTAGTTGATAAACTGTCATGACAACATGATTATATAATTCACTTTGAAATCATTCTTCAAATTCAGGGCTTATGAAGATTGCTTTAATGAAGATTTTCTTTATGCTTTGTTTTCTGACATCTCCATCACACTTCTATTGTGCCTGATTCACGATGAAAATAAAATGCATATTTGAAGTAGTGAATTATTTTGTATTCAGTTGTTTATATTATTGTTTCTCTCACTATACTATAAACACTCAAAAGCAGGGTGAACTTTTGATTATAAGAATCCTTATTGCCTAGAACAGCATTGGATCACACAATAATAGTCAACATTTCTCAATTACTGAATCAGCATACTCATTCTTTCCCCACTATCTCTGCAGCGCATATTAGAGTTTAGCTTGGGGATTCTGGCTAGGTTACTGAGAGGGCCACAATAATAGCTCCAAGGATGGCTACATCTTCGTCCTCAGAACCAATGAATATGGGAGTCTACAGGACAAAGGCGGATTAATTTTTCAGATTGAATTAATGTTGATTATCAACTGCTCTTCAGATAGGAAGATTATCCTGCATTATGTGGGTGGTCCCAGTGAAATTACAGCCTCCTTAAAAGTAGAAAAAACTAACCAGATGAAAGCCAAGAGGTGCAGAATGAAAACACTCAGCCAGATTTTGCTGGCTTTGGAGTTGGAGGAAGAGTTCCATGAACAAACCAAGGGAAGGGTAGGCAAGGGATGGGAGAAGGTGGGCCAAGGGTAAGAAAGTCACTATTACAGGGACATCTGTAAGAGTGACAATAAAAATAAAGTTAAAAGATAAAATATAAAATAAAAAAGAGCTTAGCAGAGAGGGAAAAAAGGCTTTTGGAGCTAAAAGGCAAGGACACAGAATCTCCTCTAGAGTTTTTAGAAAGAAATAATCTTGCCAGCACTTTTATCGTAGTCCAGTGTGACACATGTCATCCTTCTATTCTAACCTATAGAGCTGTAAGATGATAAATTTGTGTTGATTTAAGCTCCTAAATTTCTGATGATTTGTTTCAGTAGCAATAGGGACACAAAGCACGGCCAGTGGTAGGGCCTCCTCTAGGCTGACTTCAGTGGAGCCCCTTCTCACCACCTCCGCTTTATGGCCTTTTATCTTCTGTGGCGTGAGACATTCTGTGCCATGAAGCCTCCCTGTCCCAGACCACATAACCTGATATCCTTTCCACATCGCCCAGGTGAAACACACACACATACACAACAACAACAACTTGTTTTAAAAGGAAGAGAAAAATGAGGTCAAAAATTGGAATGCTATTAAACATCCAACAGTTTCACTATGTTAATGATACTTTCTATGTTTGCTTCTCAGTTAACGTAGATTAAGTCAAAATCAATATAAAGAAAATGGCTTCTAAAATTTTTATTTTATTATAATGTTTTGCTGTCTCGTCTCCTTTCTTTTTTTTATTGTTGTTCAAGTACACTTGTCTCCATTTTCTCCCCACTACTCCCCACCCCCAGCCATCCCCACCTCCCACTCTCACCCCCTTTGGCTTTGTCCATGTGTCCTTTATACCTGTTCCTTGATGAAACTTCCTCCTTTTCCACCCTTGTTATCCCTTCCCTCTCCCCTCTGGTTACTGTCAGTTTGTTCTTTATTTCAATATCTCTGGTTATATTTTGCTTGCTTGCTTGGCAGTAAAAGAAAAATACCACATGATCTCACCTATAAGTGGATTCCAAAAATTTAAAAAACTAAAACTTATGTGCAGATACTCATAAATTGTATAACTTTCCTATGAATGTAATAAAGCAGCATTGAAAGAAATACTTTATAGTCTATAATTTTATTCAGAAGAAACCAGTTTTGTATTTGTATATTTGGGTCATTGCAAAGGCTCTTTTCTATAAAGTATTGTTAATTATTGCACAGAAGCTTAAAAGACCTTGCTTTCAGTCCTTTGCCTCATTTGTGACCTGTTAGTGCTAAAAAGTTTTATTGAACATATTTAATTATTTCATTCTATATGTAATCCTGGAAATATTTTGCATTTTAATGTCATATTATCTTTCTCATTTGTCTTTATCTAGTAAGAAACTATATAATAATTTGAAAATTTAAAAATACTTACAAAAATTCAAATTTGAAATAATACTATATTTTAAGTGGACTCTAATTCCTATCATTGACAATTTTTATAGATTATAAACATGTTCTAATTTTACTTCTCAGGTTATATAATTAGTCGTACAAACAGAATGAACTAAAAATGAGAAACCTAAGTCTAAGCAAAAAAAAAAACAAAACATGAAATTTATGTAGGGATTTTTGTTTTATTCATAGAATTACATAACATTAATATAATATATGAATAAACCACTGTAAAAGAACTTACTTTACCTCACAAGTTTTTTAAATTGGCAAAGAGTGCTCTGGTGAATTTTGGATACAAGATAAATGTGGATTGTGTACACCAGGCAAATGGACAGAGGCCAGAGGAGAGGAAATGTACAGACTTTGGGGGTAGGCAGGAGAAGGGGAAGACAAAAGGAAGAGAGAAGAAAACACTCCCTGAGCAGCATGTGAAAGGAGTGTAAAGAGAATCACAAAAGGTTAACTTGCTTTTTCAGCTTCATTGACATATGTAATTGTAAGATACTTAAAGTGTACATAGCTGGGATTTGTTATGCACATACACGTTATGAAAGGATTCCACTCTTACAGTTAATTCACACATCTATCAACTCACACATTTATCTCTTTTGCCTGTGGGAGGTCATTTAAACTCTCCTTTCAGCAAATTTGTTATAAATACAGTGTTTATAATCTCCATGCTTTTTTAATATGGTACATTTTTTTACTGTGTAATTGAATTTATTGGGGTGACACAACAAAATTATACTGATTTCAGGTGTACAGTTCCACAACACATCATCTGCACACTGTATTGTGTGTTCACCGCCCCAAGTTAAGTCTCCTTCCATCACCATTTATCCCCTTATACTCCCCTCCAGCTCCACCTACTCCCACCCACTCTGCATCCCCGGCGATCACCACACTGTTGTCTGTGTCCATGAGTTTTTTTTTCTCTTTTTTCCTTTCTTCTCAATCCCTCAATCCCCCTATCAAATCCTCTACCATCTCCCCATGACAGCTGTCAGCCTGCTCTCTGTCTATGAGTCTGAGTCTATTTTGCTTGTTAGTTCACTAGATTACTCATGTGAGTGAGGAAAATGAAATCATATGGTACATATCTTTCTCTGACTGGCTTATTTAACTTAGTATAATGTTCTCCAGGTCCATCCATGCTGTTCCAAAGGGTAAGAGTTCCTTCTTTTTTATGGACAAGTAGTATTCCATTGTGCAAATACATCACAGCCTTTTTTATCCACTCATCTACTGATGGACAATTGAGCTGCTTTCAAATCTTGGCTATTGTAAATAAAGCGGCAATGATCATAGGTAAAAATTTAGGTTTTACATTAGATCCTCAGACCTTATTATTTATCTTATAGCTGAAAGGTTGTAAACTTTTGCCAACCTCTCCCTATTCCCCCAACCCCACCCCACCTTATCACCAGCTCCTAGCAATCATCTTTTTATCCTGTATTTCTAGGCATTTAACATTTTAAAATACATACATTCCACACATAAGTGATGCACGCAGAATTTGTGTATAGCTTCTTTCACTTAGCATAATGCCCTGAGGGCCCATTCATGTTGTCACAAATGGCAGAATTCCCTTTTGTTCCCATGGCTGTATAATATTCCATTGTATAAAACTATGCAAATCCCAACTGATTGTTTTGTTTACATGCTAGTAAAAAGCGAGTGACCCATAGAAATGAGACTTTTCACACTTATATGCTTCTAACATCCTGAATGTCACATATTTCATCCAGAATTTGAGGGAAGTATCCCAAAAGCCTCAGGATTATTTCAGGGAGCTAGAAAGATTTCCTATTGTTGGAGAAAAGAAAAAGTCCTGAAAAATTATTTTATTTGGCCTGAATACATAAACTTCTCTATTATATTTAATAAAGTTACTTAAATATATGAAGATGAGTTCATCTCAAATGGGGTAAATAGGTGGGGTCTTCATGATGCCCTATGGAAAGTCAGGTAAGACTATAGAATTAACACAAAAGTTCACATGCCTACCTACACTTTCTCTGGATATGTATCGATTTGCACCTGACACAGCTCCAGTGACATACTAATGAGAAGAAAGGGGGAGCATTAGACAAAGCAGAAAAGCAGTGACTCTCATCCTGGTTTTGTTTATTCAGCAAATATTTAAAAATGGATTCTGTAATTAATGCAAAATTTTTGAGTATATCAATTTCTATGGTCAATTTTAATTCATAGTTACAGAACTGTGAATCAATAAATGGTAGGTAGTTTTTTTCTTTTTTTACCTTTTTAAAATTGTTTTTATTGTTGTTCAATTACAGTTGTCCCCATTTTTCCCCCATTGCTCCACCCTGTCCTGATCACCTGACTCTCCCACATTCAATCCTCCCCCACCTTGTCCTTGTCCATGGGTCCTTTATATACATGTTCCTTGACTTGACCCTTCCTCTTCTTAAAAGTTAAGTACGCTTAGAGTTTCAATAAACTCCAGTTTGGAATTATATTTCTTTCAGGTGACTTAGATTATGGTTATAAAACTATGAGGAATCACCGGAGAGTCAGCAAATACATGAAAATAATTATTTGTCTGTTGTAGCTCCAGTGAACAAATGCCAACACTCAACCAAACAGGGAAAGATAGCCTCTACTAGAAGCAAAAGAGAAACACACAGTGGCAACAGGTTTTTTAAAATAAGTTATTCACATTTGATTCAGCAGACCAAAGGATGCGTTCAAAGTAAGGTAATCTTTTAGAAGAAAGCTGGGAAGCATAGTACAGTCATAAGAGTATATCCACTAAAATGAAGCAACATGTGTTGAATTTTCTATACACTATAGTTCTCTAAATAATTCCAAATAACCTAGTATGGAGAGGACTTGTAATTGAGAAAATAACTGTATAAGTTATTTTCTGCATAAGTTTATATTTGTTTCAGGAAAAGATAACTTTGCAACAGAAATCAGAATTATATTTTTATATTTGGAGGCCAGGATCACCTTTCTATAAATTGCTGTCTTTTGATAATTTATTTGAAAGCAAATTCAATTCAAGGAGAAGGCTGATGCAGGAAGCACACACCTAACTACCAACAATCTCTGCATCTCACCTCAACCTTCAGTAACCACTATGAGCAGGAATGCCCACTCTTGTCAGGAGGCATATGGTTTTTGGCAGCAATTTCAAACTCAGCAGAAAAAATACTTCAGAAAATGCTTTAAAAATAGATATTTGGCATTATAATTTTAGGGAATGACATATTTACCAATTTCTCTGATAACAAGTTCAAGTTAGTAAATATCCTACAGAACAGAATTTAGTTATCCTCCATGTTTGCGTAACTCAAATCACTTTGCTTTGCAAACACATACCCAGTGGGAAGGGTGAAGGGGAGGGACCTTCTCTGGCTCCTCAGTCCGGCACGTATTGCACTGGTGATATGTTGGGGGGCTTTAACGCAGCCCCCTGGTCTGCCAAGGATGAAGAATAAGACTACCAAGACATGATCTGCTTGGGGAGGAGAGGTGGCTGATCTCTCACAGGAGAAGGGCCTTGAGCCTTTCCCTCCATGGGATTTTATTAGGTTCATTTGCACAGGAATACAGATAAAGCTCATCAATCATTGTTAGCCAGTAAGGGTTAAACAATACAAGATTTACAGAGAACTCTGAGGGCTTATTCTGAGTTACAGCCAATTAGTTAGAGGGCCATAAAACTTTAGGCACCAGACTCATCTCAGGTCTGGACCCTTATCTTTTAAACTGAGGGTACAGATTAAGTAGGTTTCACAGGAATGTATGTATTTTCCTTAGGCCTGATTCCCCAGGGAATCCGCCCCTCCCAGCACAGGACTGCACCGCCCTCTGTTATTGCTTCAGGCTTAAATCAGGCAAGGGAAGTAAAGCAACCAAGGGATTAGGAGACTTCTTGCAGACTGAATGAGGACTCAGGCTATTTCAAAGCCGAGGGGCGAGGGACCATCACCCCCTTTTTCCACAGCCCCCCCCCCCCCCCGAGTCCTTCCCTGAGAACTTATCCCTGGTGACCAGAGCCTGTCTTAGGCTGATCCTCCCTTGAGGATTCTTACCCATCATTGGCTAACTGGCCAAGCTCAGGGCCAAGCAGGGTGAAGTGGGCAGAGGTGGCACACCTGCCAGGGAGACAAGCTTTGTCTCCTTAGTGGCTTATGGTCCCAACTCTGACTCAGCCTTAACCATGGGGGGTTACAGCCTCTGAAACCAGGCAGGGCGGTTCCCAACAGTGATAGTTCCCTGTTATTTCACAGCTATCACATGGTTAGCCTGTGTTTTGCCCTAAGGCTGTGTCATTGTTTTAAATTTAAAATTTTGCCAATTACAAAGGACCCAAAAGCCTGCCTAAAAGTTTACTCTCTACCACCTTTCAAAGAATTTCCCCTTTGCTTTCCTCCCCCACCAACCACCGCCATCTCTGACCTCTCGTCCTCACCAAAGAGCAAAAAGGCTTTCTCTGCATTGTGTGGATATATAAACTGATGTTATTAACTTAGTACCTTTTAATTATCTGTATCATGTGATATACAACTTTGTATTACTTATATACTATAATGCATACCATTTCAATTGATCAAATTACATATTATGTATTTGAAAATTGTCTCATGCCTATAATTTTACACATTAAAATAATAGAAATTTCTTTTTCACATAAGTGGTTTTCTCTGACTGATAGGAACATATTTGGTTGTCAAGTGAGAGACATGTTACATTAGAAGTAATGAGAGAGAGGAGCCTAGTTGCCTAAAGCGTATGACCATTTCTTTATTAATGATGTTTTCACTGAAGTTCGCAGTATGTATCCAAAATGACTAATGATTACGGATGGTGCTAATCAATAATTTACCAAAACATGTTTTAAAATATTTTCTAAATCTATGAATTAAAGGTATCCATAATTCCTACTTACTGTACGTGGAGGACTAACTCAATTAAATAAAATATTCCTGTAGAGTTCATGCAACATATCTTATCAGGGTCATTGGGTTCAAATGGTATATGAAACCGTTTACCTGATGAAGACAGCCTGAAATTCCTATCATACTTAATCATCATTGAATGTTAAGGGAATATCCACAGGCAAATGCAGTATTTGTTGAGAAAGTCCATCTGTTTGACTTTTCCAGAAAAAAATTGAACCTCCACTAGAATAAAGAAATAAGGTATTTAATACGGGGATTTGGGTTATAAGAATGCAAAATGAGGGTCTGAAAGACCATCCTAAATGGGCTGAGAACTCAGCCAGCAAGCAGAAAACAGTATAGAAGCTGGAACTAACAGAGATGTAGGCCAGGTGCTGCTGCCTTTATCCACCACCATCAAGGAAAGGAGTTATTATTTTATTTATTTTTTATTTTTTAGACTTCTGAGCTCTGTCCTCACATCTGGCTGCCATGACCTTTGGAGCAGAATGGCTTCTCGGTCACTTCTGCTTCCTGGATCTTACACAGTTTGCCCTTTGTTGGCAAACTCTAACCTGTAACCAGGTGTGAAAGCAGAACCTGGGAAGCACTTTTACCAGTTGTTAAAAAGAGCGGTGTGGCGCCAAGTTACAGACAATCAAGCACACTACAGAAAATACCACATCTGTAAACATGGTCCCTTAACAAACACATCATGCAATGACCAACCGACATCATCCAAGTGAGAATAAAGTCTTTCTATATCAGTCTTAACTATTTGGGCATTTACAAAATTAAGATTTGTTGACTAGAATTTCATGTATTGTCTATGTTTCCTTTTTCTTTAAGGTGGCTTAGAAATAATTTTACCTTTTAGTATCCATTTAATAAAGAATCAGTGCTTTTCTAACAGTACAATAATTTTTTTATTTTTTATTAATTTTATTGGGATGACATTGGTTAATAAGATCATATAGATTGTAAGTGTACAGTTCTTTTTTAAATATAATCTTTATTTTTTTTTCCATTACCATTTAGTCCCCTCTCTCCTCTCAGCAATCACCACACTGTTGTCCGCGTCCATGAGTCCTTTTTCCTTTTTGCTCAGTCCTTCTATCCGCAACCTCCCTCACACACCAGGTCTCCATCTGTGAGTCCGTCCCCATTTTCCTTGTTAGTTCAGTTTGTTCATTAGATTCCACATATGAGTGAGATCATATGGTATTTGTCTTTCTCTGAGTGGATTACTTCACTTAGCATAATGTTCTTTAGGTCCATCCATACTGTCACAAATGGTACAATTTTGTTTTTTATATAATGCACACACACACACATCACGTTATCTTTATCCAATCTTCTGTTGATGGACGACACTACAGTTATCCCCGTGTCTTGGCGACAGTGAATAATGCTGAAATGAACATAGGGGTGCATATGTCTTTGTAAATCAATGTTTCTGAGTTTTTTGGGTAGGAATCCAGAAGAGGGATTACTGGGTCACATGGTAACTCTATTCTTAATTTTTTTGAGGTACCACCATACTGTTTTCCATAGTGACTTTTCCAGTTTACATTCCCACCAGCAGTTAATGAGGCTTCCTTTTCAGCCACAACCTCTCCAACACTTGTTATTACCTGTCTTGTTGATAATCACCATTCTGACAGCTGTGAGGTGGTAGCTCATTACAGTTTCGATTTGTATTTCCCTCTTAGCTAGTGAAGTTAAGCATCTTTTTATTTATGTGTCAGCCACTAATATGTCTTCTTGGGAGAAGTGTCTGTTCAGGTTCTCTGCCCATTTTTGATTAGATTTTTATTTAGTGTTGAGTTGTATGAGTTCTTTATGAGTTCTTATTTTGGATATTAACTCCTTGTCAGAGCTATTGTTTGCAAATATCATCTCCTACTTATTTGGTTGCCCTTCTGTTTTATTGGTGGTTTCTTCAAATGTCAGGTATAATAATATTTTTATTATGTTTACTTGCTTGCTACCTTATATACATCATGAAGATTTAATTTTTGAATAAATTACCACCTTTTTCTGCCTAATATATTCAGTTTCTCAGATAACATTTTTTAAACTTAAATTAGTTGTGAACTAATTTAAAAATCATGGTGATAATAAAATAGTTTATATTATTTCTGGACAACTTACTATGTATGAAGCAGGAACTAAGACTTGTATATGTATACTGTAGCTTATTAAATTATTGCCTTTAATTATCAACCTTACTTTAAGGTAGATTTTTATGAATCCGTCTTTAAAGCTTAATAAAATAAAAAAAATGTTTACGGAACTTGTACAAACTCAAGGAACTGACAAATGATAAGATTTAGATACAAACTTATACTGTTATGAGTTAGCATGAACTCGTGAACCTCCCATAATACTTCTTATATTTTTAGCATAGTTATATGTCTGATGTGACCAAAAATGGACATGTAATGGGAATATGGTTAGAGAGAGGTATGAGGGGAGGCTAAGAAACAAGAGAACCATGTGAGAAAGTTTGCATCCTTGAGATAGCAATCTTTTCTAGACCCCAAAATCTTCCTCACACAGGTGTCCTTTGTCTGATTATGATTTTCTAATATTTTTAAAGCTACAGGAAATATTTAATGACTAAACCAAAACCCCAGCACTGCAAGCAATCATTTCTATTAAATACAATCTAAGTGCTAGTATAACACAATTTGAAATAGTTTGCTAAAATAAAATTCTCCTCTGCCATTTATTTTTTTGAACTCCAGGCAAAACCTTATATAAGATTTGAAAATATATTATTTAATAAATAGGAAGGTAATGACTTTTAAATGTCTTAAAGATTTTTAATATTAAATGTTATATTATAGATCTTTGCAATACAATATTTATTTACATGAGAAATTATGCCATGAGGAATAAAAACATGTGTTTCTAACTAAACTTATTACCTTAAAAGCCTGATGAATGACAGCTATGAATAAAATTCCCCTTAAAACCATAGTCTAATTGGCTGAATATAAAATCTCTTGGGTCAGAAATAACAGCTGTGCATATAACTATAAGGCAAAATATGAGGCAAGAGGAAGAGATAACAGCAAATAAGTCTGTCATTTTATGTTGAATGATTCAAGAATGCTTACATGTCTCCTTTCCCTCTTGCATTCCATTCATCGGCCCACAGGTTCCACATCAGTGAGTAGCAATTTACCATTTCTAATGTTTTTTCCTGTTTCGGTTGCTCTCTCTCTCTCATCACAGTCCTTCTCAGTGTCTGCACACATCCTTGGCTTGGTTCAATCTGTGGTAGGGGGGCCAATGTGGGGAGCAGGTATGATCTTTTCCCTACACTGCCCTTGCACTGTTCAGGGTCTCATTAAGACTGTTCTACTTTTAACATCTTTTCCACATTTTATAATCTACAAAATTTAAAAATATTGCATCATATTCTTATGCAACTTTTACTGCCCCCTTCAATCTCTACCTAAGTGTAAGCAAACTACCATTTTCAAATAAAATGAAAATTTGCCTATGCACGATACAAATTAAATGCTATCCCTGTCCCTGGGATGATGGCCCAAAGTCTTTAAAAGGGCTTATGGAACCATTCTGACGTCGCTCTCTGCATGTGCACAAGGTCTCGCTGCTCTTCTTTCCTGCATTCCCACTCTATCTTGGGCTGCTTGATTCTGCACCTCGTTCTCATTCCTTAGCCTTAACCTGTGCTGCAACCTCTTGCTTAATCATTTTCTAGCCTGTTTTCTTGAATAAATACTAGTCATCTTTTTTCCCTTGTTATCTTACAAGTCATGATTTTTATTTATTTCGGGAACTTTTCTCCATTCATCATTTCACCTATTTTGCTTAGCTGAAGGTGTGCTTCAGCTACCACAGAATCACATTTCTGTTTTGTACGTAGGTTTTAGTTGCTTGCTTCCTACTTTATATTGTAAGTGTTCAGAGGAAAAGATCACATGTACCTTGCTCTCCATTTCAAATTTAACTCCTAGCAAAATCTTAAAAAGTTACTTTTGAAATGCAAATTCCAAATCTGTAAATTCTTTACCTGGAGGTACCTTACCTTCTCACCTACACATATGAAAATGTTAATGTAACTCGTTGTCAATATTTAAGTCAAAGTTGTAAGGGTTTGGAAATTTCAGAGGGAATAATATAATATGAAGCATTTTATATTAAAATAATTTTAACACTTAAATTAATAGTTATAGGGATATTATTGTAATTTTCAGGCCTATGAATTGATATTAGATTGTTCATTTGGTATTGTGTTAGCACTGTTCAAATTATGAGGACAAAAAATACTATAAAATGTTTTTATATATGTGTGAATTTGGGTGTGTACCATGTTGGCAGACACTGCATTTACTTCTTATAAAGTGCCTCAGAAGCATGTAGTATAATAGAAAATAATCTAGAAATAATTTGGTTAAATTCTCATAAAAACAGCTAATATCCTAAAAAAATATAGAACTTGCATATTCCCTTTCCTATTATAAATATCCCAAACATTAAGCTAAGATATAAATCTAAGAAAAAAACAAACTTTGGGTAAATAATAAAAACTGATTAAAAAAATCTGCCTCCTAAAAGAAATGTCAATTTCTTCTGGCCATACTAAGTTTCCTTGAAACACATTTTGGCACACTGTACATTCAATTAAAAAAATATAACAAATAAATACTGACATGGATAGAAAAACAGCTATAGCACCTAATTCTTTTGTTTTAATTTTTCAATTATAGTTTACATTCAATATTATTTTGTTAGTTTCAGATGTATAACATAATGGTTAAACTAATCAAATACTTTACATAATATTCCCCCAGGTATTTCCGGTACCCACCAGGCACCAAACACAGTTATTACAACATTATTGACTATACATTTCCATGACTAGTTTGTAATTATCAACTTGTACTTCTCAATCCTTTCAACTTTTTTACCCAGTTCCTCCAAAACACTTCCCCTCTGGCAACCATCAGTTTACTTCTTTCTTCTAAGAGTCTGTTTCTATTTTGTTTGTTTATTTATATTATTCTTTAGATTCCACATATAAGTGAAGTCATATTGTATTTGTCTTTCTTTGCCTGACTTATTTCTCTTAGCATAATACCCTCTAGGTCCATCCATGCTGGCTCAGATGGTAAGATTTCATTATTTTTTATGATCAAGTAATATTCCATTATATATATGTACCACAGCATTTTTATCCATTCTTATTTGGATGGGCAGTTGGGTTTCTTCCATTTTGGCTATTGTAAACAACACTACAATGAACATAGGGTTATACCACCTTAGTTCTTGTCTAACAGCTTTTTAAAATGAGTTGAGAATGAAATATAAGTTAATTTGGCCATAAATCATCAACATTTCTTCTGGTAACCTATAATGAATAGTATGAGAAAGAAGATCAGTATACTAACAATTTATAAAGCCCTTCTGCATAATAGTAGGTTTCCTATATTTTCCTGCATTTAATCAATTGGGTATATGCATGTGTTTGTGTATAACAATTAATCAATGTGTGAAAATTATATGCATTATGTATACTGGTTTGAAAGAGGAGAGAAGCAGAATTATATAGGCATGAGTAGTTAATATTATGTCTGTCTTAGATGTTAAATAAAATAGAATATCTCTTGCAATTTAATTATCTGAATTTGGGTAAAGTACTGAATTTTTCTAAATATGTATTCTAGGGTTGTTTTAAGTATTAAATAAGGGAAGGTATAAAAAGTAACTAGTACAGTACTTGGTTCAATACTTATCTCATTAGGAATACTTGCATTCGTGTGTCTAGCAAAAAAAATCAAAATTGTATTTTTATTAGTCTTTCTTTTTAACTGTCTTATTAACAGTACTTAATATTCTAAAATTAAACATTCATTTTCCACCACACATTGTGCTTTTCAAGGACAACAAATGAAAAACACTGAGTTTCAAAATTTTCCAAATGAGAAATTTTGAAGTATATTAACTGGGAATTAAATGTGAAGATATTTCCATAGCAGAAAAAAAAAAAAACCCTTCATTGAGAATCTGAAGGAACTATCTTTTTTACTAACATTTTTAATATAATTTTATAAGAAAGCGTTACCTTAAAGATTTCAGAGTAGTTTAAACTAGAATGTAAACTTCAAAATGTCTGATTATTTGCTTGATACTTAATTTATTCTACAGAAAGCATTTGCTATATCAAATTATAAGAAAACGGAATAACCTGTGCTGTAAATGGAACCATTAAGCAGTGCCACTTTGTCACATATCGTTGTGAAGTAGAAAGGTGACACCAGGTAATACTTCTGAGTGAGAAGACAAGGGAATTAGATACTGAATGCTTTGTACTTCTCAGTATATAAAACCTTTAAATCTTATTTAAGGAACAACACAACCTATAAAGACAGCCAACCAAAGCATCTACACATTCTAGAATTAAAAGAAAAAAATTGTAATTCTAGAATTTATAAGAAAAATTGACTTATTTTCTTAAGAAAAAAAGTATTTTGTTCACTGGGATCTAAATCATTACATCAGGCCTGTGTTAGAATTACTAACAAGTTTAATCGATGTACTTACAGAGTTGTATAATTTTCATTACTGCATTTAAAAATTTAATTAAACTAAGTATTATATTTGTCTTTATAATAAATTATTTTAAACTGTTCATTATCAGACCTCAATAATGGATGCATGTGCAATGTGATATTATACTTTTTTGAGATAAAAGGTATACTTTTTTTCACTCATTTTCAGAATAAAATTTTATGGAACCCAAGATGATAAATAGAGATAAAGTTCTTAGGATAACAGATGTCGAAGTATGGATGAACTTGTGACTTTTTGGCAGCTTATATCTTAGAAGCAGCAGGAATGTCAGAGCTAGTAATGACAAATACATTTTCAAAAGAGAGTTGTAGTTATAATTGAAGTACAAAGAACTTAAGTGAGCAATTTCAAACAATCAGCTTATGTCTTAATGAGAATAATGAAAAAATAATTGAAACAAAAATTTCAAAGGAACAGAAATAGATCAGTTAACTTGTATACTTGAGCAACAATAAAAAAACATGAAAACAAGAAAAATAAAAGATAAAATAAGCTTAAAATATAAATAGGAAATAAAACTGATATATATAATAGTTAGACTAATTCTCCTTAATTTTCAGTTTTAATTTTGAGATTTAAAGCAGATAAAATTTTAAGTAATTGTTTTCTATTTGCTAATTGCGAATGTATACTTAATGAAGTAATTCCTGAAATTAATAAATCGAAATGCTAGACTATACTACTACTATGAAATTTAAAACATGCAAACATGAATTTACTGTCAATTTATTGAGTACTGTTCTGTGCAAGACATTGTGTTAGATGAAGTGAGGGGTTAAAATTGTATACGAGGAGTTTACTCCTGCCCTAACAAAGCTCGCAGTTTTGTGTAGGGCTAGGTAAATGGGCAACTGAAGTAGGACATTTACTGTGTGCCTATGGGACAGTGCTTATATTCTTCACAGAGGAGAGATGTTAATTCTACTCAAAGGCACAATAATGTATTTTTTAAATGGAGTTCAAACTGAGCTTCATCAGCAAATATATGACTCTAGCTGATAAAATTTTTAAAATATTCTGAGTTTAAGAAATAAAATATAAAAATACTAGTTGATAACATGGGCAGGATATGTTCAAGAGACAGGTAAAGAGTGGATGAAAGAGTTTGGTTTCAGCAAAGAGGAGTTTCAGGAAAGATAAGAACTAGGAAGTTATAAGTGGGACCACACATCACAGACCCCACGGGCCCAATCATTGAACACCATGATGCGCCTCATTCTTTGAGTAACAGAGAGTCAGTGCAAATTGTTGAGAACAAAAGTAACAGGAACTGAAAGGTAATATTTGACATTAAAGTGGAATGTGATGGGAAAGAAGCAGGCAATTATGCAACAATAAGAGAACAGAGCATTCCAGATAAAGGATATACTCAGTGCAAAGGCCTACTGAAAATGCAGAAGACTGGTGGTTTCAAAGGACAGGTAGAGGTGTCTATGCTTGGAGCTTGAGTAGCTAGATAGGATGGTAAGAGAAAGAGAAATAAGATAGAATAGGGCTTTGTAAGCCACCATAAATAATTTTGATCATATTTTCAATTGGGACTGGAGGACATTAAGCAGGAAAGCAATCACTATTAAAACATTAAAATCATAGAAGCTGTCTGTCTGAAAATGGGTCTTATGAAGAGGAATGAATAGTAGGTGATGCCGTTAGTGCGTTTAGGCTGTCTAACCCAGATTCTGATTCCGTTTTGAAAAAAAAAAAAGAGAGAGAGAGAAAGGGAGAAAGATCTTGAGAATGAAAATAATGAGCTCTCTTTTTTTTTCTTATTTTTGAGTGCAAAGAGTATAGTACAAATCATGATGCCTAGTGAGGAAAATCTCACGGGGGTAAGAATTGTACTGAGAAATAGTGTAGAGAAGTCAAGACTAATGAAGACAGAAAGATGCAAATTGATTTTTCAGTGATAAGATTACTCTTTGTAAATCAGCCAGACAGCAGCTTGCGAGAGTGACAAGAAGAAAAGCCAAATTATTAAGGTTAAAATAGGTGGTGAGAAATGGATCTAGCAAGTAAATTCTATTATTTAAAAAAAGCTGTGAAATATAGAAAAACACTTAGCTATTTCAGTTATTTTGTAACACTAGAAGTAAACTCTCTAAAATATGGAGCAAACATTTAAAATTGATATCGGTTATTTTGACCAGCTTTCTGTATTTTCAGTTTTGGAAGCAATGTGCCACCTGGTTCACATTTACACATACTTTCCATTTAGGAATAAATTGGTTGTGCATATTGGTCTGGTTTTGTTTGATAGCTCATTATAATGAAAAGGAGTGAAAAAACACCTGAAACATGGAAAGCAATTTAATAGATATGAATTTGTCTTATAAGATTTTATTATATTTTATGCAGAAGTTCATTAAACTACACAGTTATAATTTAGTGGGTAAATGAGGTAAATGCAATAATTCAAAACATTGCTTTAAATAATGTTTTCAAGTCTTTGTTTCCTAACATATAAAAAAAACATGGTTGAGCTCAATTTGAAGGCAAATTTTGGTCTAAAACTCTGTGACTAAACATTTCTAAGAAGTTTTTAGAACTCAAATGACAGAAATAATAGCATTGCCTATGACCCTAAAGCGCTTTTTGGTGTATTGACCCATTTGTTTCCCACAACTTTGTAAGTGTAACTATTTGTGCCCTGAATCCAGGAAATTGAATTTAAATGAGGCTGAACTGAATTTTATACTATAATGATAATAAAATTAACATTTTGGCTCCAGTTTCCTGATACTTAAATCGGAGGTCCTGATAATAAACAATATCCAAAATGTACTAAGGGAGCCTGAAATAGATTCAACAAGCCTTATAATTTATTATTTTCCCTTCCATAGTTTCTAGAGAATTCAGAGAACAATCTTACAATTGTACACGTCTTATTATCCTAGTTCTATATTGTTTTAATGTATTGCTTTATCATTATGTGTCTACTCATTCTAGGTTGTCAACATTCAAATAAGGAAGTTTATATCATATTCAAAACCAGAAACCATGATTGCAAAAAAAGATGACTAAACAATACTACCAAGTAATTTCTTGACTTTATTGCTTGGATTAGAAGAGATATTTATTCAGCTAAAATTTCCATTGCAGTAACACATTCAAGTATAATTTATTTAGTAAATATTCATTGAGTGCCTATTTAAATATATTGATGACTATAGAAGATTTCAAAGAACATGACGTGCAGTACAAGGGAAGGGTTGCTGTCAAGGGAGAGCCACCCGGTCCTTAGTCAGGGGATTTCACAAGATGGACTTTACCTCAGTAAGTTCACTGCGGTCCAGTGAGAAAATGTCTAGGTCTTACACTTAGAATTGTGACTTTTCTGTCCGAAGACAGTAGCTCCTTCTATCAAGGGTGAATGTATTATACATAATAGCCAAGTTTGAGATACTATATAAACCAGCATTGCAATGAATTAATTTAAAATAAAATAGTATATATCAAAGGAAACACATTGTATCACCTCTTTCTTATTAGAAAAAAAAAGGAAACATAGGAAAGCCAAACTATAATCATAAATTTGGCTGGTAAATAAGAATAAGACTGTCAAAGAGTAAAAAGGAAAAAGAAAAAGAACAAACTGACAGTGACCAGAGGGGAGGTGGGAGGGGGATACAGGAAAAGAAGGGGAAGGGGCAAGTCAAGGAACCTGAAGAGAGGACCCGTGGGTGTGGACCATGGAGTGGGGACTGACTGTGGGGTCAGCGGGTGAGGGAGGGGAGAGCAACAGGGAAAAGGGCAGGACAACTGTAACTGCACAACAATAAAAAAAAATTCCCTGTAAATGGACTTTAAAACAAAATGAAAAGGAACAAAAACCCATAGACACAGATGAAAGTATGGTGGTTACCAGAGGGAAAGGGGGGTGGGGGAAAGTCTTAAAGGGTAAAGAGGGTCAAAAACATAGTGAAGAAAAGAATTTGACTTCGGGTAGTAAATACACAATGCAATAGGTAGATGATGTATTGTAGAATTGTACACATAAAGCTATTTTCTCTTATTTCCCAATGTCACCTCAATAAATGTAATTTAAAAAAACATGGTAGATTGAAAGAAACTATTTTCATAGTATTAACAAACAATGGATTTATATAGGGGCAATATAAAGTATTCACACAAATTAAAAAACAGAATTAAGAGAAACAGATAACATCAGGATAGAATAATGTATTGAAGGTTGGAAGATATATAAAAACCAGTGATTAGCAAATCTATGAAAGCATTTATCTCCATCTCTTCAGGTTAAAGAACTGATATACCTCAGTATAAATACAGTTATTGCAATTAAGGAAATTAAAACACGCTACCTTGATCAACTGAAATATATGGTCTGAATTATCTAAATTTTTAATGCACAAAAGCCTACATATTGAAAACTAATTTAATATTCTTCTTAATCTATCCTTTTGTTTTTATTGGTTTAATTGAAAATTTAGTAAGATTATTTCAACACCTCAAATTCTGAATACAAACTGCCCATTTACTGCCATGTATGTAATTATTAATAAAATCCTAACTAATATTATACACACACACACATGTCTCCAAACTCAGTTTCAGAGGATAACTTTATGTGCTTAATATCTGCTAAGTGCTCGATGAAGGGCTAATACATACATTAAACATGATTCTCCCTTCAAGTTGTTTACAGACTAGAGAGAAAGATAGACCTAAAACGTAAGTCAGTGTGATAATATGAAAAAAATGATTGAATGAAGTTCAATGTACAGTGGCAGAGTGACCCACAGAGCTAGAAGGGTGTGAAGGAAAGCTTCAGAAACAAAGTGAAATTGCACTTCTCTGAAGAGGACATGCAGAGGGCCCATAGACATTGGAAAAAATGGTCAGCATCACTAGCCATCAGAGAGATGCAAATTAAAACCACAATGTAATGTCACCTCATACCTGCCAGAATGTCCATCATTAATAAGTCAACAAACAAGTGCTGGCAAGGATGTGAAGAAAAGGGAAACCTAGTACATTGTTGGTGGGACTGCAGACTGGTGCAGCCACTGTGGAAAGCAGTCTGGAATTTTCTCAAAAAACTAAAAATGTAACTGCCTTTTGACCCAGCGATTCCACTGCTGGGAATATGCCCTGAGAATCCCAAAACACCAATTCAAAAGAAGTTATGCACCCCAGTCTTCATAGCAATATTGTTTACAACTGCCAAGATTTGGAAACAGCTGAAATGCACATCAGTAGTTGAGTGGATAAAAAAACTATGTTACATTTACACAATGGAATTCTACACAGCAGAAAGAAAGAAAGAATTCCCATCTTTTGTGACAGCATGGAATGCACTAGAGAGTATTATGCTAAGTGAAGTAAGCCAGGCGGTGAAAAACAAGTACCATATGATCTCACTTACAAGAGGAATCTAATGAATAAAATAAACATGAGGAAAACAGAACCAGAGGCATAGAATCATGGAACAGACTAACAGCTATAACTTGGGGGGGAACTGCTTAAAAGGAGGTGAAGGGATTAGTCAAAAAACATATATGAATGACTTATGGACATGGACAATGGTGAAGGGACCGATTATGGAGGTGGAATATGGGCTGGGTGGAGGGGTGTAAAGGGGGAAAAAGTGGGACAACAATAATAACATAAACAATAAAATATTTTAAAAAGAAAAAACAAACAGTGAAGTTGGAGGGAAAATATGAAGGCTGAGTAGGAGATTTGCAAAGGAATCCAGAAAATAAGGGGTGTTTTGCATGGAATAAATTTCATGAAAGAACTTGATATATTTACGTTACTGCTCAAAATATACGAAGTAACTCTGGAAAATAAAATGTGGGCATAGATGGATATGGTTGGGAGGAGAGGCTGAGGATGGCAATGATGAAGCCTGTATGACCAAAAAAATGGACCCCATCTGAATACTTTGGATTGGCCTCAAGGTCTCTGGAGTTTTTCCACTACCTCTCCTCCACTCATCCCCAAGTTTTCAATAGTTTCAAGTCCACAATGAAAGGGAACTTAAACGTGTACATTTCCTGTTACGTCCAGCCACACTGACCCATGGAATCCTCCAGTAAGAGTCCTGCATTATTAGGAAGGAAAGATACAGAGGAGCAAGCATGTCATAGAGAGATCTGTACTCAACCTTAAAAAGTTAAGATTTTATCCTATTTGTGATGGGGATTCAGCATTTATAATGATAAAATGAAAGATTAGACTTGCATTTCTGAAACATCACTCAAGCAGCAGTATAAAGAATATACTGGAGGGGTGTTTGGGGCAAAAATGAAAGCATAAAGTTCAAGTATCCATAACCACATAACTTAAATACTTTTAGTTGTTAGCAGGTAATAAGTTGTTCAATTTCATTGCCATGAATCAAAGCAGGTTATGTATTAGAGGAAAATAAATCTGCTTTATTTCATTAATTGCTTCTGGTAAAACAGATGTTAATGTCACATATTTAACCATGGATTTAACAATTCGATTTCTTGAGAAAAGCAGAATTTTAAATGAAGGATTGCCCAAAAGTGTTCAACTCAGTTGGGCATTGTTCTCTTAAAGCTGCATTTTACATTATGCACAAGGAAACCACTAATAAACAGTAATAATGACGACACGGTAAACTGTCCCTAGTGGATTCCTATACATTTCCGTAATGGTTTGTGTAACACACTTAAACTGTGTAGGAAGGAATAATCAGGGAACATGCGCACATAGTATACTGTTTATTGTCTCATTTCATGTTATTAGATGTTCATACATTATGGGTATAATAAAAATCCCCTCAAGAAAATGCTATTATAAAGAAATCCATAATTACAGCTGGAAAAATAAGCTTCGAAAGTAAAATAGATAAATAGGTAAACTTCAATGTAATTGTAAAGAAAAAAATATCATCAGGGGGATTTTTGAACACTTGTGATTCTGCGTTCATTGGCCTAAATTATTATGACCTACAAAACCTAGGCATAGTTTCATTACAGCTTGGTTTCTTGCACATCTGGATTTAGTTGGTGGCTTTAGTAGCATTTTTTTTAACGGCAGTCTGCATTTAGTTTCGGGATTTTGTGTTAAGAGCATTGGAAAACACTTGTAGGACTGGGGACTAATTCTCTGAAACACGAGTTTTGGCAGAAAAGATTCTTATAGATAGACTTTCATATATCCATGCAGGAAAACTTAAGATACATAAATATACAAATATTCAGAAAGTCAAGAGTATAAAAGTCATGATATTTATTTGATCTGCCAATCTGCTCTTTAAAAGGATAGGATGTGAAAAATCAAGTAAAGTTAACACTATAATTAGTCTACATATGAAATCGGAGTTTGATTTTAAGTTGGAACTTAAAGTCAGCGAGATGAAGTGAACAAATTATGCAAATTGCTGAGTAACATTCCCATAACATTCCCAATGGTACATGGTAAAAATAAAGGAACTGTTGTATGATTAATATGTGGTGATTAGCTTCACAACTTATGTTCTATTTATAGCTTGAAACAAATCCCATACTCATTTATTATAGTCATTTTACAAGTAGTAAGCTTGTAAGGATGGATTTAAAAATTCAGTTGATTGGGAAAAACAGAAGAGTTTGGGATAAAAGATTTCAAACTCAAAGATTAATGACAAAAATAACTGAAAGATATCTGTTATTGTTCTTTTCAATAGTGGTGTTAAACATGCTTTGATATTTTAAAATATGTTTGTCTCCTCTTCTAGAATCCACTTTCCATGTGGATAAGAACTATTAACACAAAAATTGCACTGGATAAAGTTATACCAGTAAGGCAGACTCTATTCAAAGCTATTTCATGGGGGAGAGACCAGAAAATTGACTAAACTCAACTCCTCTGGAAAAAAAGAATGTGAGGGCTTTTAAGGGGATTCGGGGATATCATAGGTAATACCTGCTTGCTAACTGACCTTAACAAAAAGTAAACTTTCTTCTGTCTTCATGGCAGAAGGAAGCTGTGCAACTTGGAGCAGGGTTTCCTAACCCAAACCAGGGTTCTATCCTCTCTATCCAGACCTAGGAGATAGGGATATTTTTTTTTATTATTACTATTTTGTTCATTGTTACTTTTTAAAGGAATGGCTCCCAGGTCCTTGAGAAACACACTCTCAGGTATTAAACCTGGCAAGGAGCTTTCAAAAATATTTACATCTCAGAGCATCAGAGAAGTAATTTATACAAGATTTCTAAGGTAAATGCTGTAGGGAAAGGGAGGTTAGGAGCCTAGAGACAGGAAGAAGCTCGCTTGTCTACAGTCTGGTCAAGCTGGGGAAAACAGTAAGGCCTTCTTGGTCCAAACTGCTTCTTTATCTGTTGTCCTAGTGCAATGTCAGTTTTAAGCAGGACCTTGCTTATATCCTTGACTTTTGGGAATGGGGCTTGCTCAATAATCCTGTCCTTCTTCCCTGAGGCATGTATCGTTGGTGGGCAGACAAAGTCTGCCTTCTATCTCAGTATATCTAGGAGGTGAGAATGCTGTGTCCCTCCTGAGCTATAGAGATCTGCATCTTCCGCTCTTCCTCCTCGCCACAGCAGGGCTCTCATTTTTGTTCTGTGGAGCACAGCATTCTGGGGTGAGCTTCCTCTTCTTCCCATAGCCAAAGCCCCTGCTCTAGGCCTTTGCCTCTGAGAGAAATCCTCTCACGCCTTCATCTTTCTCGTTGAAGCTGAGGAAGGTCCACACAGATCCCTGAGTGAGTACAAACCTAGTGGGAACGACTCCCAATGGCTCTTTTCCACGCTGGCTCATGCATGGCATTTAGTGATTAAAACCTTTCAGCAGATTGTTCTATACCCATTTGTTCTGTCTCTGGTTTTTCTTCCTCTCTCGTCGTCCTTTGACAGGCAGCCAGTGCTCACTTTCCGGCTTTCCTGGATGGTCTCCATACCCTTCATCTTAGGCTACTGGGTCACCCAGAGAACTCAACTATTTAATGGGACCAAAGGCATGTTGATTTTGTAATTTTTCCTATTTTTTCTTTTTCTTAAGTTGGAAGAGATGGCTTTATTGCTTTCTACATCCCAACTGAAACCAGTACTCTGATATTACTTATTTTAGAATTCCTTTTTAGTTATTAGAACAATCACACAAAATGACTTGACTTTGAACATCAAAATAGCTCCAAAACACTGATAAGAAATACAAAAGTCTCAAGTTACATTTTTTCATTGATTTGTACTATTTTTAAAAAAGATAATTTAATATGTTACTCATTAAAATATAATTGTAAAAGTATCAAATAACTTCAAATCGCATAGTAAAAGGAAATATAACTATTTTCTTACAAAACTCTAATGTACTTTATTATGCAAAGTATCTTTATAAAAAACAGGTTTCTTAGTGGTGACAAAATGTTGCAATTGAGTAGACATTTCTAAGAATGACATACATTAAAAATTAGAAGGAAGTTTTAATTTACTTTAAAATAACTGAAATGAACTTAAAATACATATGGATTCAGTTGTTAGCAATAAGTTTCTGTCTTTACATGATATAATCAGAGTACCTTTGTATAGATTTTTAGTTTTAATATTAGCAAAAATTTCAATTTAATATAAGTGCATACACTTTCAAAACTAACTTCTATTTATAAAATCCAATAAAGGACTTAAATACCTAAAAGTAAATTGGTTAGTTCTTTTAAAAATTGAATATTTTAAACAAGAAATTTTGAAAATTAAGTAATTTAATAAAAATAGAAGCCAAATTTTAATAGGTTATAATGATTACAACTTTTTAGATTTATATTTTGAAATTCTCTGAACAATGAATCTGTCTTATCTTTTCTCAACACTATTTATATTATTTCAAGTTAGAAATCTATATAAATATATTTATAAGTAAAGTAACCAGAGGGGAGGTGGGAGAGGATAATGTGGGTAAAGGGGGAAGGGTTTCCAGGAACACGTATGTATAAAGGACACATGGACAGAGCCAAAGGGGGATAGGACCAAGGGTGGGAAGTGGGGATGGCTGGAGTGGGGTGAGTTGTACAGGGGAAATGGAGACAACTGTACTCGAACGACAATAAAAAATTTGGAAAAGATAAAGCAAAATAAATAAATAAATACATATTTATAAATAATGGACATAAAGTTATGAGACCTTGACATATTTTACTACAACTAACAAATGGCTATAAACATTTTAATATTTCTGTGTCATTTTTCTTTGAATTATGTTTTTATTATCACTAAAGATCAAATGCAAGGAGATAATCTATAAGATCATTTTAATCTTTGAATAAGATCATTATAGAAAATAATGAATAAGCACAAATGCACAGAGCCAGAGAAGAAAAATATTTAAAGAACTTTATGGTATGAAAATTTCAGATTCAAATGGTTTTAAAAATCCATTTAAGTTATACACATCACATACTCTCAGCTCCCTGGCTGCTAATTTATTATACAGGTAAAGATGAAGAATAAAGCTATTTTTAAGAATCTGAGCTCAAAGGGAAACTATTTGAGCTTCAATCTGAGTTTCATCATTTACCATTGGTAACAATGTCTTTGTCCCTCAGTTTCTTCATCTAATAGCAGACTTTTATTAATTACTTAATTCAGGGATCCAATGAGCATACACACACCAACACAGAGTTAACACAACAGTGCCTGGAATATAGGAAGTCTTTTAAAATCATTACACATTAGTAATGAAATCAGTCATATTAGATATTATTTGCACTTAGAAGTATCACTATGTTCTAACAAAATTTATTGTCTTATTTAAAAATGATTTTACTGGGCTGGCCAAAAAGTCCATTTAGTACATTACATAAAGTAAACAAACTACTTTTCATTTTCACCAATAACTTGATTTGTATATTTTGAGTATGTTGGCTATTTCCCACATGTTGATTATTCTTAATTAATTTCTCGATTTGATTGCTATCAACTTCAACTAATTTACCTGACCATAGAGTATCGTCCAGCAAGAAATCTCCAGCACAAAATTTGTAAACCACTTTTGAAATGTTCAATCAGTCATGGCACCTACGTCAGACAGTGTACAAATATATTTTTTGTGTTTCAGTTGCATTTTTACCTTTTTTGAAATAATACAGCATAATACGCAGAACATGTTGCATATTTTCTTCCATCTTCAGTATAAAATGGCTATACAAAAATTCACTAGTTGTGATATGTATTTTTTAAAAGATTTTATTTACTTATTTTTAGAGACAGGGGAAGGGAAGGAAAAAGAGAGGGAGAGAAACGTGAGTGTGTGGTTGCCTCTCATACATCTTCCCCCACACTGGGGACCTGGCCCGCAACCCAAGCATGTGCCCTGACTGGGAATTGAACCAGCGACCAATTGGTTCGCAGGCCAGCACTGAATCCACTGAGCCACACCAAGCAGAGCTTGATAAGTCTTTTTTAAATGTGCACTGATAAGACAACTGTCACAATACAATCTAACAAATTTGCTTTGAGTGAAGTTAAAGACAACTAAGCAATACTAGAGCCATCATAAGTGAAAAAAAAAAACAAAACAACCCAGAAGCTTTTTGGCCAACCCAGTATATTGCTACCTGTGTTATAAGTTAATTTTTTGTTTGCAGTGAATTTGTCATATAAATGTTACAATTGCATTTATTGTGAACAATAATGTTTTCTTCTAAAATAATTAGGCAGGCCACTGTTGCATTCTGTAACTGAGCTGCAGTAACGACAAAACTCCATGAGTCATAGAACAATTAAAAGAGGTTTCCTAAATTTACTATATTTAAAGTTGAAAATGTCTTCCGTTTTCACTAGAATCTCTCTTTTTGTATCTATTTTCTCTACCCTATTAATATTTGAAAAATTTTCACCTTATTATTAAAAATTATATCATCTTGCCTTGACAAACTAAGAAGGTGCCCGCTTCCAAACAGAGAAATGGAACTATTCCAAGGTCTAGGAACATGAAGGACAACACATACACGTGGGTGCGTCAAATATTGCTTACACATTTTTGTGCTAACATGAGAATGGGTGATGAGTTAAGTCAGAGGAGTGAAAGAGAACAGAATTTTGATTAGAAAAATTTTAAAAATCTGTGGTGACAAACCTAAAATATGTAATTTGTCAGTTGTATTGGCTCAAGAATCAGCAGCAGCTGTTGAACACACTGTTTCTAGAATCTCCACCAGAATCTTCCGCTCAGCATCTCATACATGCAGTTGATCACTTCATCTGTTAAGTAGCACATGGTAAAAGCTACATTAAACAAATGATATCAATAGACGTCTAGATGCCGACAAATTTAGTAGATTCAGATCAAAATAAAATTTTATAATAATTGCAGGTAGGTTCTGAGCAATTGGTGACATGAAGTAACCATACAATGCATTTAAAAATACTCAAAGTAATTATATGTTGTGTTAGTAGGTTTAAGCAGGATGACGACAGTAATGTGCTTTTTTAATAGCATTTTTTTGAACCAGGTGTGTTTAACAAAGTAAATAATCAAAAAATGTACCTTAATCACATATATCATTACAAGTTTGAGGTGCTCATATATAGTCACACGCACAGGGAGAGCTGCCCTCCTGGAACTTGTTACGGATGATGGGCATGGGGGCACTATGACAGAAAATATGCAAAGGTTTCTGCATATGTTATCAGAGTGGCGTACTGGAGCCAGCTTGTATTTTATTTGAGAGTGATTTTGTCCCAAGTCCATCCGTGTTCAGTTAGAATCGAAATTGAAGTGAAGTTGAAATTGGCCATGGTGGGGGTTTTAACACAGGAAAATCAGCAAGTAGTATAAATCGAGGTTTTTATCTATGTTTTCTTCTGAAGAGCCTGTTAAGCATTTACCAGCGTTCTGCTTGTATCTCCTCTAGTCAAAAAAAAAAAAAAAAAAAAAAAGGACTCATTTCTTTGAGAAAATTCAAGAAAAAGGTTTTTCTCTCAAAAATTTGAGTAATTTAAAATAAGAGAAAGCCATCCTACTACTAGAGATGTGATGAACCCGTCACATATATGTGGGTGCCATTAAGCTCCCCCAAACAGAATAAACTAATAATGAATTAAAAAGAGAAAGCCTATCAGGACGGTAGTTCCATGTTTCATACCTCCAAAAGAGAGCTGAGGCAGCTAGGTTTTCCCCACCCAATTTTAGAGACAGTAAAAATATTACTTCTCAAATAGGAAAAATATGCTAAAAATGAGAAGTTTGGAAATAGTGGGTTCAGAAAGAGCAATGACAACATCAGACTATGTCCAGGACCTGTTTAAAGAGGGTCACCCTTCACTGAAGTCTTTTCCTTGCCTCGATCTGACACTAGACCTGAAATGTCATTGTGAATATTTATCAATTCCCTACACGATAAAATATAGAAACCCCGTAGCTCAGGTTAGGTTACAGTAGTGTGCCAAAGAGAGAAAAATGAACTTTGGAAAGCAGCATTAGGATAAGACTTTGGCAAGACTCTGAGTAAAGGCATTATGTAGTCATGGCATTAAAAAATATCAGAAAGATAGGAATTTACTTCTCGAGTGAAAAATATTACCTGCAACAACCAAACTGGCGAGTGGTTTGTCCAGTCCCTTCTGCAGGCCCAGTCACTTGATGTTTGGCATCTGGTAGCAGCAGTTGATAGGTGGCTGTGTAGATCTATTTTAGAGGGACAGCATCTTAAATACTTAATCATCTGTTTCTAAGTGGTTAGCTCAACCAGAAGCTCAACACAAGTAGGGACATTGTGTCAGGGTTATAAGATAGTTCTGTTTAATCTAATCCCCTTGAAGGGAAATAGCCTTGTACTTCAGCTTTCTTTAACTTTCTTTCCAAAGCACTTGCCCTGTGAATTCTGTAAAAGGAGCAATTGTGGGGTAGAAATTTCAACAGCAGCTCAGTACTACAGAGAGGAACTGTAGAAGTCAGGGTCCAGGCAGAAGGAAGTAGCGCACTTATGAATTTAATAGAGGATATTTACTACAACTTTATTGGGAAAAAAATGGAATCACAAACGTAACACTAAGATTGTAACTGAAAAGACCTGCCACCACCTTGAGTGCAGAGGTTGCAGCTACTGCTTGGAAGCTGGGGACAGATGCCAGGCAGCCCTGCATTGTAGACCGTGGAGAAGAAGTGTGTGTAACTCAACTGGCGTTGAATCTTCAGGGTTATTTACCTGAAGAGGTAAGAAGGAGCTTGTTTCCCAGGTCAGAGTGAATTGCTGTTGCCAGGATGAAGGAGGGTTGCTATGAGAACAGTAAAGAACAAGAAGCAAACAAGTGAAAGCAATGCCTTCTTCCTTTAGACTTCCAGACTCCCTGCATCATCCATTCAGCAGAGCCTAACCAGATGGATGGCAAAGTAAGTGTGGTTTGCGAGTCCCGGCTCTCACATCAGAGTGCAGAGAATAAAGGGTCTGAAACTGGCGTGAAGCTGGAAGTTGGTTCTGGTCAGCAGCAACACTGACCTGAGACTTTGAGCAATCATATATGGATTGTATTTTAAGTTAATAAGTTTTAGAATTGTTTGTGGAGCAGAAATAGATAACTAATGTACTATTGTTCTGGTAAAAATGCTATGTTCAAACCCAAGTATCTCAGGGATTTCCACCCGCCGCCATGGCTTCTTATGGAAGAAACAACTCAAGGATGAACTTTATTTCTACTGTGTGATAAGTGGAAAAGATACAGAAAATATTGACTCTATGTAAAAGTAGAAGTGAAATGCACAATAACTACGTATATTATGATGATGATGATGACAGAATAGAAGGTAAGTATTTTAGACCATAAAATGTAAAATAGTTATATATACCTAAAGGAGCGGAGGTGGAAGAGGGCTCTGGTGGGTGTCTACTGACAACTACGACAGTCCTCACTTCTGTCAAAACTGTGCTCAGTATTTTTTGCAGCCATGTCTCCTTTTTCCTCGTGCCATGGGAGAGTTAATCCCACTCTCACCTTCAGGAGTCAGTGAGCACCAGTAAGCTTGTATCTGTCAGCAACTTTCCCCTCTGCGCTCAAGTAGAGATGGACCATGTACGTACATTAGACCAGGGTTTCCCAACCTTTCAGTATTAAGATAATTCTTGGTTGCAAGGGCTGTCCTGCACCCTGTAGGACATGGAACAACATCCCAGGCTTCTACTGTGTAGATTCCATTAGCATCTATCCACATGGTCCCAGTGGTGATAAGCAGAAATGTGTCCAGATATTGTCAAATATTCTTATGGGTGCAAAATTGCCTCTGGTTAAAATCCACTGAGTAAGACAAAAAGAGATGTCAATTTTCTTAATTGTGGGAATTAAGAAACTCTTTTAAATGAAATCATGTGTGAGTTTCAGAGTGGCTGCAGCCATTTAGCAACCAAAGAGAAGTTGGTAATTACGGAAAGGTCAACGTAGTAAAAGCAGGAAGGAAAACTGAGAAAGAGAAATTTAATCCCATTCATTGAGTTCCCATTACCAGTAGTACTTAAAATACTAAGCTCAACACATCCTCTTTCTGATTCAGATTTTCTCTAACAAATACAAAATCAGGCAAGTAAATAACGAGACCCTATTCATGTGCATTTTACTCAAATATATATGATGTCGATATCATGTTGCCACTTTTTTCTGTGATATTTTCTTCCATTCCCAAGATTTATGTGGCTAGAGTGCAAGTGGGCATACTTAAAATTGACCGAAGACAATTGACAGTCACTTCTCTGGGAAGTTATCTCTGAAAAATAAAGTATTTCTTGGTGACTAATATAAAACTCAAGTTTCCCAATAGCCATATATGTGTGCGTTTGTGTGCGAACATGCGCCTACCTTGTGAGTCAGAACATCAGAGGAAGAGTTGAGCTGTAGAAAGAAATGAGGGGAAAAGCAGGTATTTAGAAAGCAACAAAGGTGAGGTAAGCAGGAAAAGCACTGCTGACATCAGGCCTGGCTATGTAAATTGTGGGCCCAGGGATGAACGAAACAGGGGGCCTCTTGTTCAAAAAGCTGGGAAAAAAGAAGTGCTGTTAAAGGTACTGAAATATAAAACTTTTCCGCTTTTTTTTTCTTGTGGTCCTTCTCTTAACCTCTAGCGATGTTTTTAATTTCTGATGTAACATATCACTTCCTTGAGAACAAACGTATTTGCAGGGCAGGAGCAGATGCTCAGAAACACCCACTTGATATGTGCACACGCTCAGTTCACCTTTTATACCCAGCCACTGGACCAAGATGCTGTGAGCCAGCCAGGGAAGGGAAATCTTATAAGCCAATCATTCTGACCCACAGTGACAAAAGACACCCCCCAAAGGACTGTGACCTCTGTGCCAGGACACATCCACTATGTACTTGAATTATGGGTACATGACAGTCTTCCACTGCCAAGGTGCCTGATGAATGTGCTGTGGCTGTGCCATCCTGGGGTGGGGTTGGCAGCTGCCCATGCTGTATTCTAACTGAGTTCCTGGGGACTCAGCGGGTGGGTAGCAGTGCAGGGGCCATGGCTTCAGGGGTCACAGGCAGCAGAGTTTACTGGGCGGCTGAGAGAAGTACAGACTGAGCAGGCCAGGGTGCTAAAGACCAGGAAGTAGGCAGCCTGAGTGGAGGAGAGGCAGCGGAAGACAGGACCACTAGGGTGCCTAGCTTGGTTCTAGCTCCACCAACATGCTCCATTGTTCTACCAAACGTCACTTATAAATTACAATTTTTTTTAAAGTGTAGTAATTTCAAGATGGCAACCCCAGAATATTAACCCTTACGCATAGGCCTTTCTGAGTGAAAGACTTCTGAGTTACTCTACGGCTCTCAGGCTCAGGAAGAGGGTCTGGACTGGGACTCTGGTCCCTGGTTTCAGTTTACTCCTGAGACCCAGCTGTACTCATGTCCTTGAATTTTTGGAGACAATTATATATCCTTAAAATTTGCTGTAATTGTTTGCTTCACATAGCCACAGTAAAAATCATTTATTTTTTATTCAAATCTCATTTCTTTCTCTCCATTCTCCTCTTCCTCCTTTCCACTGCTCCCCTCTGTCCACATCCCTCCCTCTCTGTAACTTTTTCCTCATTCTCATTCAAATCTTTAATCATAGATATTATTTGGGGACATATAATCATAAAACACTTACTAAGTCCTCAAATCTAAGCCTGTGATATGGGAGAAGACAGTTCCTCCTTAAACTCATGATATTATAGCATCTCTTAAAAACATTAATTTGAGCTAGTTTTATTTCAGAATTCACTAAGACAAGAGTAAAACTTTTAATTAATTAAAATGACTAAGAAGGCCTAATACTGACAACCACTTTCTATTTGTTCATCTTTGAGTGATTATAAAAATGATTAAAAATAACTATATACAACAGAAAAATGGCATTCATGTTTTTAACAAAACAAAGTATAACATATCTGAAAAACCTGTGAAAAAATTGTCCCTCTTAAACACTTCCTGTTTTTTAAATCAAATTCTTATCTAAACTTTCTCCTAAAAATACACACTAATATTTAGACTGATAGGGAATACAGTAATAATTTAGTGTTACTTTAAACAAAAATATATTTAGTCAATTTAATATACTTAGGCCACAACATATATTCTTCATTCTTAAATAACTCCCCAAGGATCCACCAAATTAATTCAACTGAGCCTCTTCCAGTAAAGGATGGCTTCTGTTAGCATATTACAACTCATAAAAAATAGTGACTTGCTGATGTTAAAATGGAAGAGTTGTATTTGTAGGCTTAATAAAAAAAATGACCACTATAATTTCTATAATAATTCTAAAACACTTTTCTTGGTTTAGGAGAAGGTGATGGAGAGATAAGTAGAACAGACCACAACACCAAGAGAACATGTCTGCAACGAAACAATACATTTGTTCTGTGCATGTGTGGATGCACACGCACACACCCACACATACGTATTATTCTCACAAAGAAGAGAGTCTTTGAGAATAGAAGCTGGACACTTTTTAAGATATAACTGTAATGAGCTCTTATCCAGTATTAAATGGTGAGACAAGATCTGACTTGTACTTTTCACTGGACTCTCTGGCTGGCTAAGTAAAAGGACAAAGAGTGTCTACCCAAAAGTAGAGAGATAGCTGGATGGTGACTGAAGAAGAGAGAATACTTTAAAACAAATTCTATGAGGCCAGTATTACCCCAATAGTAAAATAAAAGGAAAAAACGAGAGAAAAAGAAAACCACAGAACCATATTTTCATAAACATAGTAGCAAAAACTCTCAGTACAGTTTTTGCAAATTTCATCCAACAATATATTAAAAATAATGATGAATAAAATGACAATACTTCAAGTTGGGTTTATCCCAAAATGCAAGGTGGATTTAACTTTTGAAAAATCAAGATTTAAGACATATATGTAAAGCAGATATAACTTTTGAAAATAAATCAGTATTAACAAACTAAAAAAATAACTTGTTTAAAAAGAGTGTTTGGGGATTGATTTCTCATATATACACTTATATACTCTGACAGCAATTGTGTAGTACTTGGGGTTCAGCTGCAGACATGCGAAAATCCTCTTGTAGGAATGACCATAACCAGGTCTTAGGTAGCTTACAAATCAGTGGGACATAGCAGGTAGAAGGTTCTAGGCTAAGCTTCTGCAACAATTTTCAGTCCTTCAGGGTTATGTTTTTACTGCTAGGATTGATCAAACTGTCACTGAGGCCTGAGGAAGCTGCCACCTCAAGATGCTTGCTATAATTTGTTCAATAAATGGATGCTTGGCACCAGGCTTCTCTCCCCTACTTAATTCAGTTCTAAAGAAATGTCACAGATGTGCATCAGTTTGTAAAATCTAAATCACTCAGAACTACCAAGCTGCAAAGCAGTTTAGGAATGTGTAAAATTCATTTTTGTATATGTGTTTCTTGCTGGAATCCTTCCTTCCTTCCTTCCTTCCTTCCTTCCTTCCTTCCTTCCTTCCTTCCTTCCTTCCTTCCTTCCTTCCTTTCCTTCCTTCCTTCTTTCCTTCTTTCCTTCTTCCTTTCCTTTCTCTTCTTCCTTTCTTTTCTTCCTTTCTTCCTTTCTTTCTTTCTTCTCTTCCTGTCTTCCTCCCTTCCTTCCTTCCCCCCTCCCTCTCTTCCTTCCTTTCTTTCTTTCTTTCATTGGTAGGTTGTTTTATTGCTTTTGTTTTTTAGCTCTTTGCTCAAAAGATTCACTGTAAAGAGATTGGAATGGGCAATATATAAATCAATTTCCAGATGACAACTCCTTCAAATGATATGCTTGGATTTGTGTATCATAACACTTAGTTCCATTAAAACCTAATAATTCATGCAATTAAACAAATATAAGTTTTATATTTAATTTTATCTTACTTAAAAGATATAATAACAGAAATATACAATATAATCAAGATCCATATTCTCTTTTACCATCATGATATTTTCATGTGATACAAATACTTGAATGAAAATTAATCACATATTTAAATTAAATTATCTTATGGTGCTTATAGACTATAGGGTTGTAGTTACAGGATGTGTTACTTCTTCATGTTTAAAATATTTGAGACATTCTAAGATTTAGTTTCTAAGAATGGCATAGATATTAAGATTAATGGATTAAGTTTTAGTATTTATATCTATGTAATTACTTATAATATAAGTAATTATTATTACTTATATATAGACATAGCCTAAATACAAGTAATTTGAGGTTACTTCCAAAACCTCTTCAGAAAAATTTGTGCACTATGTATTACTGTACCAGACAATCGATATCAAAAATTATACAATCCAATTAAATAATTTTAGGGCTTAGTACAAAAGAAAAAAGAAATAGTTTACAAAATTGTTAAGTATTAAATATTCCATTACTTAAAATAAGGCATACAATATGTGTTTTGGAATCCTAACATTAGCTTAGATTCCTCCATTTTTTATATTCAAAATATTTAAAGACAATTTTTTTTGGTTTTAGTCAGTTCTAATATATTCACACACACACATGAATACACAGACACACGCTGTCTATCATGATTCTATCAAGACTATAGCAAGCTGATTTTCTTTAGTTCTGTTCTAGAAGCAACACTGAAAGATTTATCGGGGAACACTTCATAAAATATGTGATTGTCTAAGCACTCTGCTGTACACTTGAAACTAATAGAAAATAATATTAAATGCAAACTGTAATTGAAAAATAAAATTAAAAAACCTTCATTAGAATTGTTTTCTATTTACATTGCAAACCATGTTCTCATTGTGACATTTATACATGCAATTTCTTTTAATAAAAAAGCTTTCTATGACTTAGTAGACTCCAATATTTAACCTGCTGTTTTTCTTTATTATATTTCTATTTTAAAAATATTTCAAGAGGTACTCTTTGCTAAAGACAGAAAATTTGTCCATCTTTCCTCACCTACCTTTGTAAATATAACCATCTTACTTTAAACCCTATGTGGCATTTTGATGTCCAGCCACATACTTTCCTAGGTTAAATTCAGTAAGTGAATTACATGACTCACTTACCCAACAACATTAAGAATATTAAGACTTACGAGACATGGTAGCACTTTTAAAATGTTACGTTTCTTGTCTCAAACTGAGTGTTTCCTTCGAGTTATTTTAAATGTTCCTTCAACATTTATAATACTCATATACTTAACTATTTCACAACAATAATGATAAACACATAAGAATAGTATTTTTAGCCAATTCCAAATATGCCAAACGTATGGACTTTGATCCTCTGACCCATAAGAGCGCTTGTGGCGTTCTGGTAAGCAATGATTCTTTCAAGTTAAAAACATCTACTTAGAGGGTGTTGACTTTCTGTTTTGAATTTGGAAATAACCCTTGACAAATATCCACTGCATATTAAATTATTATTAAATACATCAAGTCATGAGATATGCATGTGTAAAGTGAGATTTTAAAAAAATTTAGTCAACAATTTCTGCTAATGTTTAAAACCGCTTGGCTACTTTAGTCAATGTTCCGTCTGTTTGCACCAACAGACTCACTCATCTAGAAGAAAACTGTGTTTGTTTTTGTAATGCACATGGACAAATTGTTCCCGTATGCATTGGTAGGACTCTTTCTCTGAGTATACACTCAGAAAATTGTTCAGATACTATGCTTAGAAATTACAAGGAGGTATATTATCTTATTGTTCCATCATTGTAGATAAAATTATGAATAAGAATAACTTCTTAGACTTCTTGGTTTCAAGTAGATCTTGGCAAGGCCTCTTTAATTGAAAAAAGCAAAATGGCTCATTATGTGCAAATTTAATTGTGAGGAAGAGAAAACTTTTACAACCGAGTGGGCAATTGTTTAACTATTATAAACCTGCACACACCTATTCATGCATTCCTCATGCAGTTTAGGGATTATAACATCAGAAGTATTTAATAACTATGTGTCATAGAACTCAGTAGGGAATATTTATGCAAATAACAGTGGAAAAACATATTCACAAAACTGTGTCAGAAAAAGTGTGTGCGTGTGTATATATGTCTGTAGGTGGGAATTGAGAGTGCCAGTGGATGCTTCTGAATATGATTAAGTCTTTCTCTTAAGAAATGCATTGCTTACCTAGGGGAAATAGAAAAATAGCATAGCTCATCAATTCGAAGATAAATAAGTATCTTCACATTCTAACAGCTTTACGATTAGGATATGTCTTACAGTCAATAGTGTATTACTATTTCAGTCTGTCAAACTGTTATTGTCATGTAAGTTTCATTGTTTTCGTCTGCATGAAAACGGACTGTATGGTCAAGAAAACATCAACATCAGACTTACAGAGTGGGGTGCTTGCAGAGCAGACCCCAGCTTCCAAGCCCTCTTTTAAGAAATAAATTATCGATATTCTTCATAGTAGAGAATGATGCTGTAAAGCAACTGTTGACATTGCTAAGTTGAAAACTAATTTAGCAAAAGTTGAAGTAGGAATTTAGAATAGTTTTAACAACATTTTACACTCTCTATTTCACTTTTATTTTTCTTCTTTTGTATTCATGAGTGTCACATTAAAAATTACATTTTTAAATAATTCTGAAAGACTTTCTACTATTCTAAGATAATTCTAAGTAAACTAACACATTATATAGGGGTTGCCAAAAGTAGGTTTACAATTGTAAGTATGTGAAACAGTGTATTCTTGCAGTATTATTCATTTATTGATTATTATATTATTTATTCGTGTTATGTAAACCTACTTTTTCCACTCCTATATATTAATTATATCAGTAGTGAGTTTTTGTTTCTTAGACTATAAAAATTTTTGTACATGATACACCAAATATACCTTAGATTTAATGAAATATGGCCATGGTGATGTAATATAAAAACTACTAAGTTGGAGAAAAACACAAAGCTACATAAGATGGAGTGAGAGCAATGCATTAGTATAGTCTGTGGAAGTCAGGGGGATATTTAAAAAAGAAGTAACAATGAAACCCAACCTTGAAGGTTTTACAAGCAGGAGAAATGTATATAAACTGTTATTCTTGTAACACATATAAGTGTATAATAGCACATGTTTAAAAAAAAAAAAAGAGCTATAAGTGCCACCAAAGCATTTTAAAGAATTGAAAGTGTTCCTTAAAGTATCATTACAGAGAAATGTTCAGCAATGAAAGGTGTCTATGGTCAAATAAATTTAAGAAAAATTGTGCATTATATCTTTTCCCCTTGGAAATTTCACAAAAATGCATTAATATATTAGGAGTTTGGTTTAATGTTTTTTTTTAAATTAAATATATTTAACCTGGGACACACTCTGGGGAAATACAGGGAAGAGAATGAATTAAATGAGAAAGTACACAGGGATTGAACTAGTTATCAAATAGACTTTTAGTGCTTTTGCATATTGGGCAACATTCTTCAAAGGGTTTGGGACTTGATTCTTGAACAAATTAGTATTCATTTGGGTGATAAAATTGATAAACAGAAACCTCATTTAAAATTGAGTCAGAAGGCTAGAAGAAAGAACTCACGCATGTCACACAGCACATGCTACTGTCCCCCACAGGAAGAGATGAATCTTGCATCTTTGACTGGTAGTAATACTGTGCTGGAGTAACAGTGTATTATTAACTGAACAAGAGAAAATAATCCTTTTTGCTCAGGAACAGCGCAGTTAGTGGGAAACTGCTGTATATCAGCTAATTGAGTCACTATACTTTGAATTTTTTATTTTTTTTCCAATAGACTCTTTGTTTATAACACCCCCCCCCCCAAGTGCACAAAAAGCATTTCTCTCCCTTGATTATCTGGACTTGTGTGTGGTTTGCCCCTGGACCACATGTCCAGAAATGCAATTCTTTCTTATTCTTAATTAAACCCATTTTAGTAGACAAAATCTTGCTTTCTATTTGTTAAAGCTTAACAGGGAATAAAAAGAGAGTTTCTATTTGAAATTTAAAAATTAAAAATTATATTTAATAGATAAAATCATTTAAGTAAATAAATTTAACTAAAATATACTTTATAAAGTTAAATGTTAGCTTCTTAAGAAGAAAACAAATAAGTATGATATTCTTTTCCCTCTTGTATAATAAGTACTCATGTGAAGGCTAATAATATAGATTTTCCAAGTGTAGTTCTAAAATAACTTAAAAATAGAAAGAAGAACAATATTAGACACCTCATTGATATTCTGTGAGGTATAATACAGCTAATTGATTTTTTAAATATTTATAAAACTACTGAAATGTAGATATATACAATTTAATAAGATTTAAATTATTGAAGAATAACTCCTGTGACAAAACCATTCATTTTGAGGAAGATTAAAATGAAGTTTGTTCATATAATGTAAATATGGCAGAATTACATGTAAACTCCATGTGTATGAAAATATACATTTACACAAAATTTGAAAATTCATTTAATTTGGAACTAATTTCTCCCCAAAGAGGATAAAGTAGCCGTCCCTATTAAACCATTCACTAGAAATAGTTCATATCTTATCTTGGACGGGCTTTAGAAAAGTAGTGCTATGGGACAGATCTCCAGGAAAAATTTTATGTGTGTTTAATATTTATGTGAAAGCTAATCACCAGAGTTTTTTTTAAGTAGCTCACAGTAGGTAGAACATGTTTTAACAAACACATATAATAAATCATTTTCTTTAATTTTACTGATAAGGATTGAAACTTGAGTGTTTAATATCACGCACAACAAGAGAATTTATTTTTTGATGTGGCCAGATGTATTAGTTATGTCTTTACATATTTTTAAGTGTAAAGTTAGGCTGGATAGTGCTTTGAAGGCAATATGAGAAAAAACATCACTTTTACAACAGTAAAAGAGTACCATGCACACTAGTCAAATGCACTGGAGACTAGCAAGAGCTCAATGTATTGTTTTAAGCTAAGAAAGGCAATTGCTAGGTCAAAGTACTTTTCAATTCCCAATGTTTTCCACATGATGTGGATTATATTATTCTAGTTTTTCTCTAGAAACAAAATGAAAAGTACAGTGGCTGCTTAGGGAATAGTACAGCTGCAGGTCCCACTCACTTGGTCGACACACAATTTTTTTTCCAGCAGGAGTAACGGCAGTAGTGGCAACATCTGGTTTCTTGGCTGACTGCACTGAAGAAAGTGACTGGCTTACTTACATTGGCGTCCACTGACTTGCCTGGTGAGCGTCAGCTGGGGGCTCCCCGGGAGAACCTGCCCAGATGGATGCCATACTCCTTTGATAGACCTGTCATTGTCAAGAAGTTTTTCGAGTTCATATGTCTAAAATAAACTCTTGTTAAAGTTTCTGATTATTTCTTCCACATGTGAAGTCCCTTTTTATGATACAGAACAAAGGCCAAAAGCATTTAAGTGGAGGCAAAAGTGAGGGTTCAAAAGATCCGTTGGCTGGTTCACGTTTGATGAATTATTAAACTACAGATTTCACAATGTGATAGAGAATTCATTTTTCAATGTACTAGATGAATTACAAACTCTACCAAAGTGAAATAACCCTTCTGAAATGACAGGTTTATGGCAATGCTGAAAAGATTAATAACTTTAACCTTGAGACATTTTATTTACAAGTAATGCAAAGAAAGAAAGATGCTCATATCTAATTTAACACCAGTGAATGAGTAGAACATTTTTATAGTAATAATATAACTTTCTCTTGGATGTCTAGACCTAATTTGCAGAGGCCATCCACAATGTAAGATGTATAGTATATCAGGCAGGATTAGATAAGATCCTAAAAATGTGAACTTTCTAATGTTTAATTTCTCTGCAAGTGCCCAATTTTGTCAGGCTGTGCTTTGAGACCATCATTGAGAAGAACTCACTACTTTTGGGGTCAGACAATTGGAACATACATCCTTGTCTTTCATGGAAATCTTTAGCCCTTTGGTTTAAGAGCTTCTAATGATGTCTTTGGGGACCACTGTTTCTGATCCTACCTTATTAGCCTATTCTCTAAATACTTGAAAACAACCATCGTTTTCTACCACTTGCCATTCTGGGTCATTTCATCTTCAAGTTAGCAAATTCAGCTTTCAACAACAAAAGAGGTATTTAAAAACCATTTCTTCTTCTTGTATACATTCAATTTGAATATACCTCTTGTAAAGTGCGATCCTCAAAACTAAGATTCAATGTAATGTCACCATTGTGGAATATAACTTGTTCAGTAAGGGCAAGAAAAAAATTTTGTTAGATAATTCAAATATGGCACTTGGTAGATTCAATGAGACAGAAACCTCACAGGATATCACAAGAATATCAAAATCCAGAAGGTCACTATATTCTTCCTGCGTAGACAAAAAGAGTGTCTTGTTCCTGACTATCTTCCTGAGTAGTGACAGAATTCTCTAGACTCACTATTACCTTTGCTGGACAACATAGAAAACTCTTGCACCCATTTTTTTAACTCACAAACCTTACAGTCTAATGACATAAAAGACACAATAAAAATAGATGGTAGTAAGTAATCCTGTTGAAGCAGGACACATTAAATATTTTCTATTATAAAAGTGTGAGTTCTCCAAAGTCCCTAAATTTCATTTGTTCATCATCATTTATGACATGGATAATTAACCTAAAGAATCACACCCAAATCTATTTAACCTTTCATTTTTTGTTGTTTCTTTATCATTCATTTATTTCACAAATATTTTACTTGCTTGTTAAAATCTTGAAAGTCTTTCTCACTCTGTATTTGTAATATTCTTTTTCTTGATTGTTTTTCCTTTTATCATTTCAATTTTAATAGGACTGGAGTTTCTATAACTTACTTATCACAAATAAACATTAAACCTACAAAATCCATAAAAGCAATACCAGTAATATGATGTTAGCAAATAAAAAGGCCTTTCTTTAAAGTAGTAAGTTATAAAAATACTAAGCTCATTTTTCTGATAATTTTGGAAGTGCTCAGAAGATTCTTTAAGAAATCCTAATCATATTTTTATTCTATCTGCTATTTTTTTGCTTTATATGAAACATCAATGCTCAAGCTATTTCTCAAAACTCATATTGCTTATGCTTCTTAAATAATTTTGCTTAATCAATTTTATTGAGAGTAATATATAAAGTCATAAAGCTTTAAGTAAATCATGTTTTTAAATTTTTTTCTGGAATATCCTAAATACCAAAGATTTATGTGTGTCATATCTTATCTATTATAAATAATGCTGCAATGAACATAGGGCTGCATTTTTTTTTCATTAGTGTTTTGGATTTCTTCAGGTAAATACCCAGAAGTAGAACTGCTGGGTCACAAGGTATTTCTAATTTTAATTTTATGAGGAAACTCTATATTGTTTTTCATAGTAGCTAAAAAACTCACAATTCACAATTCCACCAACAGTACACAAGGGTTCCTTTTTCTCCACGTCCTTCCCTACATTTATTTGTTGATTTATTGATGCTAGCCAGTCTGACAAGTTTGAGGTGATATGTCATTGTGGTTTGCATTTACTGGATGATTAGTGACACTGAGCATCTTTTCATATTCTCTTAGCCATCTACATGTCCTCTTTCTAATTATCTCTACTTAGGTCCTCTGCCCATTTTTTAAACCAGATTATTTCTTTTGGGTGTTAATTTGTGTGATTTTCTTATATATCTTGGATGTGTATGCCTTATCAGCTGTATAACTGGTGAATATTTTTTATTGGTGGGTTCATTTTTCATTTTGTTGATGGCTTCCTTCACTGTGCAAAAATGCTTTGGTTTAAGGTAGTCCCACTTTTTTATTTTTTCTTTTATTTCCTTTGCCTGAGGAGACATATTCAAAAAATATTACTAAGGGTAATTTCAAAGAGTTTACTGCCTATATTTTCTTCAAGGAGTTTGATTATTTCAGGTTTTAGATTTAAGCCTTTGATCCACTTTGAGTTTATTCTTGTATGTGGTATAAGAAAGTGATTCAGTTTCATGTATTTGTATGTGTCTGTTCAGTTTTCCTAACACCATTTTTAAGGAGAAAGTCTTTATCCCATTGTATATTCTTGCATCCTTTGTCATAGATTGTATAGGTGTATAGGTGTGGGTTTATTTCTTGGCTCTGTATTCTGTTCTGTTTCTATTTGTCTTGTTGTATGCAAGTACCATGCTGTTTTAATTACTATAGACCTGTGGTATAGTTTCAGGTAATGTGATACCTCCAACTTTGTTCTTTCTCAAAATTGCTTTGACTATCCAGGGTCTTTTGAAGTTCCATACAAATTTTAATTATTTGTTCTAGTTCTATGTTTTGCCCACCCTTTATTTATCCATTATTTTATGTACATTAAGTATAATGTACATAATGTACATTACTAATGTATTATAATTATACATTATCTCTTTCTTTTGACTGTTAACATTTCTACTAACTTTATTTATCATTGGTTGGACCACTGATTTTATTGTTTTCCATTTCCAGTAAAAAAAATTTCTTTGCTATATTTTCTTACTCATATTTTTGATAAATTCTTCTTGAATAAAGTTCCATTAATGTCTTTTGTGAGACCAGTTTGGTGGTAATGCACTCCTTCAGCTTTTTAACTTTTTTGGTCTGAGAAACTTTTTATCTTATTTATTTTTTTTAATTCTAAATGATAACCTTGCTGGGTAGAGTCATCTTGGTTGTAGGTCCTTGCTTTTCATCACTTTGAATACTTTGTGTCATCCCTTCTGCCCTGCAAAGTCTCTGTTGAGAAATTAGCTCTGAGTTATATGGGAGCTTCCTAATGGGTAACTAACTGCTTTTCTCTTGCTACTTTTAAAATTATCTCTTTGTCTTAAAACTTTGCTATTTTAATTATGAGGTACCCTGTTGTGAGTTTCTTTGGGTTCCTCTTTTTGGGGACTTTCTGTGTTTCCTGGACTTGTGTGTCTATTTCATTCACCAAGTTAGTGAAATTTACATCATTATTTCTTGAAAAGTTTTTCAATCAGTTGTATTTTCTCTTCTCCTAATGGTATCCTAATCAGCAAATGTTGACACACCTGATATTGTCCCAAAGTTCCTTTACACTAACCTTTACTTTTTTTTTTCTTGTTCTTATTACTTTCTACTACGCTGTCTTCCAGATCATTGATTCAGTCCTCTGCTTTATCCAATCCACTATTGATTTTCTCTACTGTATTCTCCATTTCTGCTTCAGTTATTGTATTCTTCACTTCTAATTGGTACTTTTATATGTTTTCTATCTCCATTTTTTTGCTTACTATCTCATTGTTGAAGTTCTCATTGAGTTCATCTATTTTCCCCAAGTTTATTGAGCATCCTTATAACCAGTCTTTTGAACTCTGAATTTGGTAGATTGTCTCCATTTTATTTAGTTCTTTCTCTGGAGTTTTGTTCTGTTCTTTCATTTGTCTCCTCATTTTGTCTGTCTCCATGTGTTTGTTTCTGTGTGTTAGGTAGATCAGCTATGTCTCCTGGTCTTGACAGACTGGCCTTATGTAGTAGGCATCCTAGGGGACCCAGTGGCACAGACTCCCTGGTCTCTGAGCCCAGTGCTTCAGGGATATCCCTTGTGTGGGTTTTATGTGTCCTCCCTCCTGTTGTAATTGAGCTTTGATTGCTGCAGACATGTCAGTGGGTGGGGTTGACCCACAGGCTGACTGGCTGTGACGACTAGCTATGACTACAGTGAACAAGCTAATGTGCAGAGGCTGACACCAAGGGGAAATATTTGCTTTAGCAGGGCTCTGGTGCTTGCTGAGTCTGCCTTTTGGGTGTGTCATTTGTGGAAGTAGTCATGTGGTACTCTCAGGTGGTCTCCGGCAGCCACCATGTATGTTAATTTTATGGCCTCTGGGGTCAACCACTGCCTGTTCCCAGCCTGGGTGCACCTGGTAGTGGTTTCAAAGTGATCTGAGGTTGGTTGCCACCTCTATGGGGATTTGAGGTACATGGGAGAAGCTAGAATGCAAATGCAGCTCAGTTGCCACTAGTGCTGAACTTGGAGTCACTTAGCAAGAGCTACACGGCATGCCAAAATAAGCCACTATCATTTGGGGTTTATGGATATTTAAGAGGTTTTAGCAAAGTCTGAAGCATTAGCTAGGAAAGACTACTTGTGTGGAAGAGATGCTGGAAGAGGTTTGGACCAGATCATGAGTTAGGTGAGGTGAAGTCTCAGGGAATCACCAGGGTGGGGTGAATGTTACTAGTCAAGTTAATGGAGAGCTCAGGATGGTTGCCTCCTGGGTCTGCTGGCTGAATGGGGGAGGGCTCAACAAGGGAATTATGGCATCTCCCAACACTTTCATCTATAGAAAGAGCTGCTCTGATCCCTGCCCTTCCTGCCCTTGTCCTGAAGCTAGTCAATTCAGCTTCTCCCTGCATATTTCTGTTGCATTTTCAGCTGCTGCCCAGCACCAGAGTTCAGTGAATCTGTAAGGAAGTGAGTATGTATAGAGTCTCTTTAGAACCTGAAGTGCTTAGGTATTCAGAAGCCCTCTGTCTCACTCAGATGTAATCCCTCTGGTTTTCATTTCCAGATTTTTATAGGGAATTCTCTTCCCCTTACTGGAGCCCTTGGCCGGGGACCCTGGTGTGGGGCTGAGAATCCTCACTGCTCAGGCTGGCCTCTGCAGGTGAGGTATCTCCTGTTTCTTAATTGCCACACCATGGGTTTGGGACCTGTCCATTCTGCATCTTTGTCCCTCCTACCAGTCTCAGTGTGACTTCTTTATCACCTTAGTTATAGGAATACTGTATAGCTAGTCTTCAGGTGGTTCACAATGTAATTTAGTGAAAAATTCTTCTTTAAATTTATATGGAGTTTTAAAGGCCAAGTGTAGCCCAGACAATATAACACAGAGCTCAAGGAAGGAGGATATGATCTCTAAAAATTTAAGACACAAATTAAATCTATGAAATTCAACAATTATGATGTTGGTCCAGGGATAGGCAAATAGGTTAATGAAATAAAATAGAAAATTCAGAAACCAAACTTAAACATATAATAACTATATATATGACACAGCTAAAATTAAATAAGGCAAACAAATTCTTAGAAGATGTTCATATCCTAAGACCCTGAAAAGTTTCTGGTACCAATATATTCTGGAGAAATGTTCCTATACTTATATAATGAAAGCAATACAATGTAACTAATTTTAACATGATTTGTGATAGAAAACAAATGGAATAGATTTCAAGCCTGGAAAGTATAAGTAAACTATAAAACATTCATGCAATGTGAGGCCAAACAGCAGGCAAAGTGAATTCATTTAATTTATATTTACCACAATGGAGAAATTATTTTAAAAAATTGTTAAAACTTTGCAAACATGTATTATTAAGGCAAGTTTATTGATCATGTACACAAGTAAATGTTTTATCATGTTTCTCATATGAATGTACGTACATATGTGTGTGTGTACATACATACTATGCTATATGCTTATGGGCATATAGATATATGCTGTTTAGGCATGTGCAGAGACAGTAAATGATAAGAGCATGGACACAATAGCACATGTGAAGAAGAAGAAAGTAAAATTATGGAGAAATTACAAACATAGCTTGAACTATATCTGAAAATCTTTATTTAAAAAAATCTACAAATTTGTTCTATAACATCCTTTCAGTGGATGGAATTGATGATAATCATTCATATATAATATAATACACTGATCTCTTTTATGAAAAAGCATTATCCAACTAGTCCCATCAAACTCAACAATATTTTGTCTTTCTTACATTACCTGATGGAGAATGAAAAGTTAATTGTAGTAAAACCACTGTCATATTCTCTTAGCATATACCACATAGATAGTTCAGCAAATTGATTTAGAATGTGTCATTCATTATTTGGATCTATGCTTTATCTTGACCTTGGGCCCAAAACACGCTAAAGATAGGAAGAGTCACATTTTGACATATTTCACTAATGGTCTTTCTGCTTACATATTTCCCCTTTAAATAAGCCTGCAGATCCTTGGCATAATTATCCTGACAAAATAAAAGTCAAACAATTACTTTACTTTTTTTTTTTTTTGCTAAGGTTTTAAAAATTGTGTATTGAGGTAAAATTCATATAAGATAAAATTAACCATTTTATTTTTTTCTTTCTTTTTTTAAATTAATTAATTTATTTTTATTCAGTTACAATTGTCTGCATTTTCTCCCCTTCCCTCCACCCCGCCCCAACCAGTCCCACCTCCCTCCCCCACCTCTACCCTCCCCCTTGATTTTGTCCTTGTGTCCTTTATAGTAGCTCCTATACAAATACCATATGATTTCACCTTTAACTGGAACATAATCAACAAAAGAAAAAAGCAAACAAAATATAACCAAAGACATTGAAATTAAGAACATTGTAACAATAGCCAGAGGGGAGTGGGGAGGGGATAGTGGGGAGAAGGGGTCTATAGGAGCTACTATAAAGGACCCAAGGACTTTACTTTACTTAAAAATTTATTTTTTTTAATCAAGTTTCAAATAGACAGAGATTCTTCAATCTGCATTCAGATTCTCTTATAATATGTCCCCTAACCATGTTTTGGAGTTTTCCATGATCCTTACTCCCATAATGAATAGGAAAAACAATTGACTTATCTATCCTTTGTTGCTTTTCTTCCAAAGTGGAATGAAGGCTTAGTAGGAAAGGACCCATAATTATCAGCATCTTATAAACCAAGAATTCTTTCATTTTGTGTATCTGATCATCAAATTCTGAATTATTTTTCAATGGTTATATCAGATCCTTTTTGAAATTTCTTTCTCCCCAAGAGAAGCAATTCATTAAAAACAATCATCTCCCACTATGTGCTAAGTACTCTTCTAACCACTGAAGATCAAGAAATAAATAAGAAGCACAGTAAAAGCAATGAACAAGATAGGACAACCTCATTTCCTTCTAGTTTTATATTCTGTTGTATATCATCTGTCATTTCACTATATGCTACCACCAATCTCCTCCTTAACTTTCATCCAACTTTACCTAAGTAATTGCTAATTTTCTTAAAATAGCTGTATGTGCTGTCTTTGTTGCCATGTTGACTTCGTGATAGCCCTGACTTAGTTATCTTTATTTCAATTGGAACACATGGCACAGAGGACCTAACATAGGCTCAGTACACATCTTGATATGACTACATTGATTCAATAACTCATATTTGATGTTAGGCAACATACAACTGATTCTAGAAAAGAAACCATATTTGAGCAAACGTAAATGTATAATGGCTTTAGTGAAGCAGAAATTATGCATGAATTAAAGATCTTGGGTTGAAGTTTGATATACAATACTAGTTCCTAATGTGAGAAGTAAGAAGGGACTCACATAGACAATAAATAACTGTATGGTCCAGGATTCTGTGGTTAAAAAACGAGTTGTCAGGTTGCTAACACAATAGCAGGGAACTGACAGAGGGAAAATATGAAACAGCTGTTGTTATATTTATTTGTAATCACATAAATCTAAATAGTAATTTTTAAAAAGATTATTTGAAGATTTAGAGAGAGAATCAGGTTTTTAATTACAGAAAAGAACAGGATACAAAAGAATGTAGAAAAGCAAAACCACAATGGATTACTGGAAGAAGGTAAAGAAGGGTGATATAAATACAGATAATATTTACATTTGAAACCAAGTATACAGAGCACAAAATTATTTTACCTTACACTGTCTTTATAGCAATGTTTTGAACCAGAGACATGATTAGCACTTGTACTGAGTTCTTCATGCCTGGAACCCAGTTCCCACTGTACTTTACACAGAGACTACTCATCTACAGTTTTGGTAGCGGTTGCTAGTGTGAGACAAAATATGTTCTTCTAAAATTATGTGGGACATTTTATTTCTATGTAGTTGGCTAATTTAACATAAAATAATTATGTAGCCTATTAATTTGACATGGCTATTTAATATATGTACTTTTCTAGTTTATTTTGGATTGTTATTGATCCTCCCGTCAACAAAGGATTATGAACGGGAATATAGGATTATATTTGGTACTAGAACATTCTGAACAGCAGTTGGGGGAATGCAGAAGAGCACAGGAAAGGCAAATAAAGAAAAAGAAGGGCCAATTAGAAGGCTATGGAATGAACCTGACTGGAGGTGACTGGCATGTGAAAAGTGTCAAAGGTGACATAGAAAAGTGAGAGTACTTCCTGTCTTAGTCTGGATGCAGGGATAAAAGAGAGAATAACCGCTACAGAAAGTTCAATTTATAGTTCTAGACACTGACGATGACACAACATTCTTCTCTGTTATTACCAGGACAGGGAGAAATTTTCTCATAAATGGGAGATAATACATTGATTTGAGTACACAGTGAGTGAAAGATTTCTTACAGGATGTCTAAATCAGATTCTATTACAGGATTAAATACACAAATATAATCTCAGGATAGAACTCTAGGCAGATTATAAAAAATGACACTTAATGAGCATATAGGTGATGAGTGAAGTCAAGGAAATGGATGTTTTCACCGAGAAGAATATATCATTTATTACATTACATGATGGTGGGTGTTGAAACCTGGAGAATACAGACAGAAAATAATTGAGCAAAGGGAAAATGACTATGAAGAAATAACTACATGTGCAGGGGAAAATATGAAAAGGTTTGTTTTCCCAGATATCAAGGCAAAAAAATATGTGAAAACAAAAAGTGGTTGACTGACTGTCAAATCAAAGAAAAACCAAGAAAAATAACAACTGAAAGTTTTTCTACAAAGTGATCATTCAGCACTTTAATGATACTTAATTCAGTCAAAACCTGGGCACAGATGCCAGGTCATAAAAGTTTGTGCAGTAAGATAAGTAAATATAAGAAAAGCTGAAAATAAGACCAAGTAAGAATAAAAGAGATAATTAGTCTCCTGGGTGTAAATAAATGAGACAATTATATCCAACAAGCCTGTGAATTTAAGGGAGATTTTTTTTTCTTCAAAATTTAGGGCATGGTTAAATAATGATGATAAAGACTTAGAACAAAGCATAGGAAGGAGGCAATACAACACAGAGTAGAGATGGAAGGATTAGCCTTGCATGCAGGAGTAATATTTTTGTTGTAGCAGCAAGAGGCAAATATGTTGAGTCAATTTAATCTATGTTCTAATACCTCATATAACCAACAGGAAAATAGTAAATGTTTTTGATAATTAAAGCTTCATTCTATTCAAACCAGAACGAATTTAGATATTACTGTCATCTTTAGTGAAAGATTAAGAAAACAGAGAAGAAAATAATGAGCTTAAATGTGCAGATGGTTAAAAACAATATCTAGAGGAACATGATTTAGATGAAGAGTCTAGTTAACCTCTCATTTCTGGTAGGTATTTGCATATTTAATCACAGATGGTGTGTGCAAACTTGTGCCTGAGCATGCTGTCTCTAAATGGAAACAACCTCCACTCAGTTCCAATCCTATTTTTCAAAAGCCAAATGCACTTTTATCCGAATGCCCCTAATTAAAATTACAGGTTTTTTAAAGATGTTCTTATAAAAACTCATTGCCCTAAAAATATGTTTCCTTCCCTCTTCCCTATACAGTACTTTCATCATCCAGTTTTATATTCCCAAAAATGTGTTTGAACAATCATTCACTTAAACAAAAAGCCTTTACTTTCCCTAACTTCATACTATCTACTTACTTTTCCTCATGGACAATCTCTCTCCTACACTGACAACTAGCATTAATCCTTTATATTTCTTGAACATTTTGAATCATTGGTGATATTTTATTAGCAAATTTGTACAGTTATTGATAGGTAGTTCATTATTAGTAATTTTTAATCATCACCTGAACACTGTAAACTTTTTGATATTGCTCTATACTTCAACTTTTCTGTCATCTTTGTGCATTTTAATTTATTAAAATACATTCTTATGGTTTATACTAAGTCATCACACAGTCTGTTCTGCATTTTGCTTTTACTTTATCAAAATATAATATGTATATTTACATATACATATACATATAATACATACGTATTTACATATACATATAATATGTATATTTACATAGATAAAGAATAAATCTCTTCTGGAACTATAGTGGGGTTATTTAATACTATTAACCACTTTATTTGTACATCTACAAAAATGGGTACAGATAAATATGGCATTAGAAGATCTGAGGAACAAGAGAGTAATGGAAAGGGTATAGAAAGATACTAACAACACTGAATAATTATGATTGATATTTAAATTTTATATTGAGTGGGAATATTATGCTCTTTATTAATTAATCTTCAAAATCTTATGAAATAGGTCAATTATTATGACTGCATCAAAATAGAGAGAAGGAGTTGAGATTTAGGGAGGTGAAATGACTTGTCAAAATCACACAGCTATTAAGTAGTAGAGCCAAAATTTAAACTCCTGTTTTCTGAATCAAAGAAGGATTTTTAAGCAATAATCATAATTCCAGTGAGGCCTTGTTCTACAATTTGAATTAAAGCACTAGTTCTATTGGTTAATAACAATGGAAAATTGATAAATGAAATTTTGAATCGCAGTTACCTCTGTTTTAAACAGGGGTAATGTTTGTATTAGATATTAGGGTAATTTTTGTTTGTGCTGGGTAGGTTTAATTTCTTCCACAAAGAGACTCTAAAACCTCTGCACCAAGCAAGTTAGAAGCTTAGATATCTCTCAAATAACAGTTTAGAGACGGACCATTAATTTAGAAATGGAATGCTAAATTAGCATGAAAAATAGCCCACCTGAAGATCACAAAGACACTGAATTCTCTTATAACATTTTGATTTATCATCACCAAGAGTCTTATTTTACATGATATCACAAAAATTTTAACCTTTGTAATGAGAGAAAAAGAGAAAATGGAAAGTGAGCACTTGCCTTATAAAAAATGATATACTTAAGTTGCATAAATGACTTCTTCTTTTATTCAATTGACCAAAATCAATTTTATGGCTACACGTAGAGTCAAGAGAGACTGACAAAAGTAGTTTCCAGTTGACTATGAGACAATTGCGGAAATAGGTAATTCAGATCTTCCTGTAAGAAAAGGTGCCATGAGGGATGCAATAGGCTGACAGCATCCAGTTTCTGCCCCTTTCCACCCACTGTGGCATTTCAGCTGGGGCCACACTTTCCTGGGCCTGAACTAAGCTAATGATTGAATTTATTGAGGTATTTGAATGAGGTCATTTCTGCTCACCTTCGAATTCCTCTAATAGATAACCAATTATCTGGGGCTCTGGAACAAATGGGTGGGCCCACCAAAATGGAATTATCTTCTGGAGGGTGGGTGCCTTGTAGTATAGGCTTCACCTACTAGGTGTTACAGGAACCCATCTGTATCAGTGTACTAGCTGGTCTTGTTGTGAGAGGATGTATTCGGCTTCAGTGGATTTTTCCAAAGACTCTTTTTAATGCATTTGCCCATTTCATGAAGAGTGATTTACAAGTTCACCTACCCACTGAGTGTTCATCAGTTTTTGACCAAAAATGGCATGACGCCCATGTCCCACCCTCCCTATTCACTTGATCTCATCCTGAGGGTCTTTTTGTTTCTCCAGATGAAAGAAGTCCTCAAAGGGAAACGTTTTGCTGATGTGAAAGATGTAAAACAAAAAATGGCATCAGCACTAAAAGGCATCAAAATCAATGAGTTCAAAACTATTTTGAGTAGTGGAAAAAAATGCCTCAACAGGAGTATTGCATCAAATGGAGAGTGCTTTGAAGGTGGCTGAAGTTAAAACATGTAAGAATAAATACACAAATTTTATAAATAAATACCGTTGTTAGGAGATCTTCCCTTGTACTACCTCAAAACTGCACTAAACTCTCAGACTCTTATTACTCAATCATCCTACAGTCCATTATTCCTTTTGCAGATGTCCCAGTAGACCACGTGTGAAGGTGCTTCTTATGAGCTGTTAATACTTTCCCTTAACCTGGAGTTTAAATCTCCTTCACATCTAATTTTGCCTTATGGTACGCTGTTCAGAGGACCCAGAATGACATAGATAGTCATGTGCTGAGGGTTTCCATCCCACAAGAAAATTATAATGGATCTAGGACACTTAACTTTCTCTGTAATGATCTTCAATTCTGTTTCTCCAAGTACCCATGAATATCATTTTCTCCACACATGAAACACATTTACTCTTTCCAATAAAGAAAAATCCAAAAGTCACTTGCTTACTTCAGTTCAACATGCAGGATAGCTAAATAATATGATGTCTCTTTCATTCAGCCTGCATGATATTCTGAAACTGATTTATAAATTTTAAAAAATGCTATTTATCTTCTCACACTGAATATACGATGACAAAACTGAAACTGAATACAATAACAACTTCCATTTGAAACAAAAGAGGAGAGAAACACTGTGAATTATCAATTTCTATTAGGAAGGAATCAGGGAGAATCCTCTTCTGTCAGTAGAGTAAGTTCTTTGAGCCCATTAGGCTGCACCTGGTTCTTCCCACTGAAAGTAACTCCACTGTATCTTGTTTTCTGTATGGTTCATTGGTTTTGCTCTTGGAGAGAGAGTTTTGATTGATGTAGGGTAGATATTATTAAGATTTAATACTAATGAGTTCCCCTCTACTTAGAAATAAGCAGAGAGAAAGTTGTTCTTTTATGCCCTTTTAAAGTTACCTATGCTCACATGACATTCTTTGGCCAGTGAAATATGTGGAAGCATAGTTTTCTTTAAAGATTTGTGTGTGGATAAACAGCAAGGAACAACTGCAGAATGAGACAGACCGTGCATCCCAGGGTTCCAGCCCAGGGAAATAAGCCTCAAAACCTCTGACTGAAAAAATCTGTGGGGGTTGAGGTGGCAGGAGAAACTCCCAGCCTCACAGGAGAGTTCATTGGAGAGACCCATGGTGTCCTAGAATATACACAAACCCACCCCCAGGGAATCAGCACCATAAGGTCACAAATTGCTTGTGGGTAGCAGGGGAAGTGACTGAAAGCCAGCCTAGAGCTGAGCAGGTGGCATAGTTCTCTCTCAGACCCCTCCCCCACATACAGTACCACAAAGCAGCAATGTAGCTTGCTCTGCCCTACATAAGGCTCTGCCCCTTACTACATAACAGGGGTGCCAAGACAAAAAAAATATGACCCAAATGAAAGAACAGATCAAAGCTCCAGAAAAAAATACAACTAAGTGATGAAGAGATAGCCAACCTATCAGATGCACAGTTCAAAACACTGGTAATCAGGATGATCACAGAAATGGTTGAGTATGGTCACAAAATAGAGGAAAAAGTGAAAGCTATAAAAAGTGAAACAAAGGAAAATGTACCCGGAACCAAAGTGAAGGGAAGAAAACTGAGACTCAAATCAACTGTTTGGAGCAAAATGAAGAAATAAACATTGAACCATAACAGAATGAAAAAAGAAGAATTCAAAAAAATGAGGAGAGTCTTAGGAATCTCTGAGACAACTTTAAACATTCCAACATCTGAATCACAGGGGTGCCAGAAGGAGAAGAGGAAGAGCAAGAAATTGAACACTTATTTGAACAAATAATGAAGGAGAACTTCCCCAATCTGGCCAAAGGAAATAGACTTCCAGGAAGGCCAGGAAGCTCAGAGTCCCCAAAAAGTTGAAACCAAGGAATCACATACCAAGGTACATCACAATTACATTACCCAAGATTAAAGATAAGGAGAGAATCTTAAAAGCAGCAAAAGAAAAGGAGACAGTTATATATAAAGGGGTTCCCATAAGACTGTCAGATGATTTCTCAAAAGAAACCTTGCAGGCAAGAAGGGGCTATAAAGAAATCTTCAAAGCCATCAAAGGCAAGGACCTACATCCAGGATTATCCTATCCAGCAAAGCTATCATTTAGAATGGAAAGGCAGACAAAGTGCTTCCCAGATAAGGTCAAGTTAAAGGAGTTCATCATCACTAAGCCCTTACTATATGAAATGTTAAAGGGACTTATCTAAGAAAAAGAAGAAGATCAAAAATATGAACAGTGAAACAACAACAAACTCACAACTATCAACAGCTGGGCCTAAAAAAAACAAAAACAAAAAACAAACTAAGCAAACAACTAGAACAGGAACAGATTCACAGAAATAGAGAGCATATGGAGGGTTATCAGTGGGGAGGAGGAAGGGGAGGAATGGGGGAAAGGTACGGGGAATAAAAAGCATAAATGTTAGGTACAAAATAGATAGGGGAAAATTAAGAATAGTATAGGAAGTGGAGAAGCTAAAGAACTTATCTGTATGACCCATGGACATGAACTAAGGTCAGGGAATGATGGTGGGAGGGGGCATACAGGGAGGAGGGGAATAAAGGGGAAAAACAGGACAATTGTAATAGCATAATCAATAAAATATATTTAGAAAAAGATTTTATTTATTTATTTTTAGAGAGCGCAAGGGAAGGAGAAAGAGAAGGAGAGAAACATCAATATGTGGTTGCCTCTTCCATGCCCTCTACTGCGGACCTGGCCCACAACCCTCCTGATAAATACCCAGAAGCAGAATTGCTGTGTGTGTGTGTGTGTATGTATGTATGTATATGTGTGTGTATATGTATACACACACATATACATACATATATACATATACACATATATATATAATCTTTCTTTAAAAGTCTATTTTGTCTGGTATAAGTATTACTACCCAGCTTTTTTATTTTAATTTTTATTTTCATGAAATATTTTGTGTTTAACCTTTGCCATTTTCATTATGGTATGCCTTGGAGTGGGCCTCTTTAAGTTCATCTTATTTGGGACTCTGCACTTCCTGTATGTGTGTATCATTGTCCATTACCTAGTTAGAGAAGGCTTAAATTATTTCTTTGAATAAGTTCTCAAAACATTGTTTTCTTTCTTCTCTTTCTGGTACCTGTATGACACCAATGTTGTTATGTTTGATATTGTCCCAGAGATCCCTTAAAATATTCTCATATATTTTTATTTTTTCTCACTGCTCTGATTGGGTATTTTCTATTACCTTGTCTTTCAAACTGCTAATTCAATTTTCTGATTTATCTAATCTGTTGTTGATTCCTTCTAGTGTATTCTACATTTCAGATATTATCTTCTTCCTTTCTGACTTTTTTATGTTTTCTATGTCCTTTTTTATGCTTTTAGTATATCTTTGTTAAGGTTCTCACTGAGTTCTTCATTCTCAGTTCCTTGAGCATCCTTATAACCATTATTTTGAATTCTGTATCTGGTAGATTGCTTGACTCCATTTCATTTAGTTGTATGTTTGGTAATTTCTCCTGTTCTTTCATTTGGGGCTTTGTCTTCTTATTTTGGCTGTCTGAATTTGTTTCTGTGTAGTAGGTGGATCTGCTATGTCTCTCCACCTTGGAATGGTGGTGGCTTTCTGTAGTGTCCTGTGGGGCTCAGTAGTACAGTCTTCCTGATTTCTTGAGCTAGGTGTCTAAGAATGTCCCTTGTATTGGTTACATGAGCCCTCCATTCTAGTTGAGTCTTGATTGCTGTTGACCTATTCATGGGTAGGATTAACCCTCAAATTGGCTGACAATGAGGAATGACCCCCTCTGCAGTGTATGAGATGCTATGCAGGGGCTGAGTCAATGAAGCAGAATTTGCCTCAGCAGGGTCTGGTGCCTGCTGAGATTTCCCTTTGGGTATTCCAGTTATTGAACCAATTGTGTCATTCTGTGATGTTGCCTGAAGCCTGTCACCTGGTGTGTTGGTTCTGAATCTTATTTGGAGATACTCTGGTGCAGGCAGGTCAATGTCAGGTGATGTCTGTGACCAGCCCTGGGCTACCACTCTGGGGCTACAAAGCAATCCAGTTTGTGGCTGCCGTTGCAGGGCCTAGGTTCACATGGTAGGGGTCAAGCTGCATACTGAGACCTGCTTCCACCAGCATCAAGTCCATGGACAGCTGAGCAAAAGCCCCAAGGCACCCCAAGATCTTCCTTTGCCTGTCAGCTGCCTGCTAAGCTAAGGCACTAAAAGAGCCTCTGGTGATATATAAGTGGCATAAAGTAGGTTCTTGGTGAGTCACCAGGTAAGGATGAGTGCTATTTACCAGGTTGATACAGATTTACACTTGGTACCAGTGCTGGGTCTGAGGCCACTCAATGAAATTCTCATTGTGCATAAAGGCCTGCTGTTACTTGCCTGGAGCCAGCAGACTTCTCCTGGAATTGTTACAGTGAAGACAGCAGAGTTGAAGTAGACCAAGATTTTCCCATGTAGAGGGATGGATCTCCACAGGAACTACAGTGCTGGTGTGTGCAAGGGAAAATGTGTCACACAATTTGGTCCCTCCCTGTGTATCTCTGCCACCCCTGAGTCTGCCAAACCTCCTCAAGAGCCCCTCAAGAAAGTCTGCACTGGGTCCCAGGCTGGCCACAACCAGCTGACTTTTCTACAGGAGTGAGCTCGGCAAGAAGGGGCCACAAGGAGTCCAGAGAGTGGGGCTAGTACATTTCTCTAGGCTGCTGCTATGTGTGGAGGAGTGCTTGACCCAGGAGAGAAGGCATCTGTGGGTGGTATAGGAGAAGGGCTCAGCACAGGGACCTTGGAGGCTGTCCCTTCAGCTCCTTCCTTGAAACCACACAACTCAGTCTCTCCCTGATAACTCCAGTTTACTCTTAGCAGCCTTCCCTGTGCCGGTGCTCATGATGAGTGGCTATGGATGAAATTTTGTGTGCTAGCTTTTTAAGAGGTCTCTTGGGTTTTTAGCAGGCTGCAGTTGATCCCTGGTAAACAAAACCCTTACTGATTTTTACAGCCAGATGTCATGTGGGCTCTTCTTCCGGGCTCTGGTGTTCTTGGCTGGGAGCCTAGCTTGGGGTTGAGACCTCTCACTCCTCAGGGGGGACCTTTGCAGCTGAAATATCCCTCCAAGTTCTCAACCTCTACACATGGGTGCAAGGCGATCTCTTTTCATGTCTCTGCCCTTCCTACCAGTTTCCATTGGTTTTTTCTTGAAATCTTTGGTTATAAGACTTCTGTTGAGCTAGTCTGCAGTTGGTTATTCAGATTGATTGTCCTATAATTTATTTGAAATTCTCGTTTTGTCCTGGGAGGAGGTAAGTGCAGCTTTCACCTACTCTGTTGCCATCTTCAATCTCACTGAAATGTTTTAAATGGAATATGTATAAGTGTCAATGTTTAAGGCATTACAAAATGCCTTTTGACAGGAAATATTTTCTACTGAGATGATGATCATTCAAACATGGCATTTTCCGATGTTGCCTTTACAAATTATGGTGAGAAATAACATGTATTATAAGCCTAGTATGCCAGTCACTGTTCTAAATACTCTATCATTTAATCATTGCAAAGCCTTTCCAAGAAGTAAAAAGTAAACCACAAAGGTAAATTAAGTAAATTTTCTAAGATAACAGAAATTATGTAGCCAGGGTTGAAATTCAAGACCATCTGCTTTCATAACCCACATGCATTCTGTTATCCAATAATGCTTAATGTAACCCAATACAATTGAAATAAAAACAATGGAAAATTTTATTTTAAAACACTCCTGGATATTAACACTGTTGAATATCTCATACTAAATATTACTACTCAATTGGCTCACACATTTCTGATTCTTTCAAAAGGGGCTGAGCCAATTCAACCAATTCTGTGAGCGTCTTGATAACCAGTGTTTTGAACTGTGCATCCGATAGTTGAATTGGTTCGAAAACCAGATGAAAAAATGAAGCCTATGCTAAGAGAAACAAAGGAAAATGTACAGGGAACCAATAGAGATGGGAAGGAACTGGGACTCAAATCAACGGTGTGGACCAGAAGGAAGAAAGAAACATGCAACCAGAAAAGAATGTAGAAACAAGAATTCAGAAAAATGAGGAGAGGCTTAGGAACCTCCAGGACATCTTGAAACATTCCAACATCCAAATTATAGGGGTGCCAGAAGGAGAAGAGGAAGAACAAAAAATTGAAAACTTATTTGAACAAATAATGAAGGAGAACTTCCCTAATCTGGCAAAGGAAATAGACTTCCAGGAAGTCCAGGAAGCTCAGAGAGTCCCAAAGATGCTGGACCCAAGGAGGAACACACCAAGGCACATCATAATTACATTCCCCAAGATTAAAGAGAAGGTGAGAATCTTAGAAGCAGCAAGAGAAAAGGAGACAGTTACCTACAAAGGACTTCCCATAAGACTGTCAGCTGATTTCTCCAAAGAGACCTTACAGGCAAGAAGGGGCTGGCAAGAAGTATTCCAAGTCATGAAAGGCAAGGACCTACATCCAAGATTACTGTATCCAGCAAAGCTATCATTTAGAATGGAAGGGAAGATAAAGTGCTTCTCAGATAAGGTCAAGTTAAAGAAGTTCATCATCACCAAGCCCTTATTATATGAAATGTTAAAGGGACTTACCTAAGAAAAAGAAGATAAAAAATATGAAGAGTAAAAATGACAGCAAACTCACAGTTATTAATGACCGCACCTAAAACAAAAACAAGAGCAAACTAGGCAAACAACTAGAACAGGAACAGAACCATAGAGATGGAGATCACATGGAGGGTTGTCAATAGGGGAGTGGGAGGGGGAGGGGGGGAAGGTACAGAGAATAAGTAGCATAGATGATAGGTGGAAAATAGACAGGGGGAGGGTAAGAATAGTGTAGGAAATGTAGAAGCCAAAGAACTTATAAATACGACCCATGGACATAAACTATAGGGGGGGAATATGGGAGGGAGGGGGTGGGCAGGATGGAGTGGAGTGAGGGGGGTGGGAAATGGGACAACTGTAATAGCATAATCAATAAATATATTAAAAAAACACACACAAAAATACCCCCCAAAAAACAAAAGGGGCTGAGATAGTTGATCCCTCACAAGAAACACAGATAAATATAGTCTTGGGGCTTCCTAACAAAATGGAAGAGGTGTATTAAAGGAAATGTTCATTCTTACAGTAGAAGAGAGCAATGCAGTGAGCAGCAAGTTTTCATATAGGAATAGTTTTAAAACACACTGTATAGTTAGCTTCTGACACTAAATGACCAACAAAAGTTACATTACTGAAAATTATTATTTGGGGACATAAGAAAAATAATCACTTCTGTAGCATAAAACTGTTGCTGTGTTATTGTTCTCATGGTTTGTTTTACTTTGAACTTTTTTACCAGTTTTACTTCTAATAATTTCCAATGGTAATTCACAAGATGTTTTACAACTTTGCAGTTTGGAAGTGTAGCTTAATCTTAGACAATGCTGTATAAGTGCCTATTTCTATGACAATTTAGAGTTACAAGAATTACCTTTTGTGAATAACTGATTCTGAGTTGTTTTTGCTATATCTTTAATTTTCTTTATAATATAAATATATTTAAGCCTACTTCTGAAATACGTGATTACAATAAATAATGTTCGGTAAAATTCTGTTTTTAAAAAGTTACAATGAAAAGGCTTATTGGATCACTACCTTTTTTATATTTGTTGTTTAGGGTAGACAAATGTAATATTCATTAATGTATTTTAATCACAAATATGTGTTGGACTAATGAATGGTTTTGCCCTCAATTTAATTTGACATGTTTGTGTTCATCCACAATTACCTGATTCCTTCTAAACTTCTTTTAAAATGTTTGACTATCTAAATTAATATATTTCCTCATTAAAGTCATAATCCACTTTGGAGCATTTACTAATTAAGTCATGTTAAAATACTTTCATTTGGTTGTTTATACTTTACTCCTTTTCCCAAAGTCTATGGTGTGGTATGTGTTTAACAAAATTGGGATGTGTTAGAGGAAGTTCAGTGACATTTTCTTAGATGCCCTTTTTGGGAATTATTAAAGAAAAAGAATGCATACACACACCTGGAGATAGAGAATTTCTTTCAAAGTCCTAGGAACAGTAAGAATGTTCAGAAAGGAACATTTTGCAGAGAAACATTAATTTCTCAAATGAACATCACTGAGTGCCAACTCTGAGCGGAACAGTGCCAAGAACTAAGAAAGGACATAAGAGTAAGATAGTAACTATTGCCAAGGATTCAGACTAATCACAATAACAAATATTAAAAAAGTAATTGGGGATTCTGGTTCAAAGTCTAGAACTAAATTAATAAGCTTACCTTTCTGGAACCTTATTATAATTCCTTAAAAGACATAAATCCATGTCAATAAACAGAAGAGGAGGGAGGTGCCCGTTAATAGAAAATTGTGTTCCACCGATACCTGAAAGAAGTGTGCTGGTTGATAAAGCATACTACTGGAAGCCGTCACACAGGACATGCTCAGAGAAGCCTGAGGAAGGAGCCAAAAGCTGATTTGCTAATGTTGGACCTCAGAGGATCTCTGGGCCGAGATGGAGGTCACCCTGTTATGTCAGGCAGGTCATTTCACAGCACCTCTCTCTCCCATTCCTGCATACAAGATGATTCAAGGTGAGCATCTACCTCCTAGGTAAATACACATAAAAATATAACTATATGACTGGAAAAAAATGGAGTAGCTAAAATTGCTCAGAATAAATTGTCTGCATTTTGACATTTCTGAATGCTCAGTAAAATGGAAGACTCTTCACCATTCACCAACTCGTCCTAAAATAAAGCACATCTTTTAACAAGTTTCACTCAAGAATGAAGAACACTCAGTACCTTCTCTATTTTGCTTCATTCTTAATACAATCAACTAATTTTTAAAAATTGTCCCCCATAAGACAACAAAAATTTGAGATTCAGGGAATTTAAGAAAACATATATTAAATGGAAAAACCTAATGTCACAACCCTCTACCCAAAAAACTAGAAAAGGTAGGTTAACAGATGTTTAAGCAATTCAGGCAACCAAATTCCAATGGAAAGAACTGTGCAGGAAGAGACTAGAGGGAATATGAAAGAGACTATCAAAAACAATTTAAGAAATTATTCTTAAAGTAAAACCTAAGGCTTAAAATAAATCAATATATGCATACCTAAATACATAATTTATTTCTAGATATCTCATTATTACATTTAAAAACAAGATTAATATCCCACTGTTTGGAGGATACAAAGTCAATATTCAGAAATTAAAGGCATTTTTGTACACTAATAATAAAATATCAGAAATAGAAATTAAGAAAAAATCCCATTAACTACAGCAAGAAGAAATATAGAATACCTAGGAATAAACTTAACCAAGAAAGTAAAAGACCTGTACTCAGAAAACTACAGAACTCTGAAGAAAGAAATTAAGGAAGACACAAATAAATGGAAGCATATACCATGTTCATGGATTGGAAGAATTAACATCATTAAAATGTCCATACTCCCAAGCAATCTATAGATTCAATGCAATCCCTCTCAAAATACCAATGATGTATTTCACAGATTTAAAACAAATATTTCAAAAATTTATATGGAACCATAAATGACACTAAATAGCCTCAGCAATTTTGAGAAAGAAGAAGAAAGTAGGAGGGTTCACAATACCTGATATGAAACTATATTACAAAGCTACTGTAATCAAAACAGTCTGGTGCTAGCATCAGAAAAGACACATAGACCAATTGAACAGAATAAAGAGCCCAGAAATAAACCCAAGTCTCTATGGTCAATTAATATTTGACAAAAGGAGTAAGAACATAAAATGGAGTAAAAATAGCCTCTTCAATAAATGGTATAGAGAGATATGAAAAAATACTTGCAAAAAAAGAAACTAGACTACCAAGTTATATCATATACCCAAATAAACTCAAGATGGATAAAAGATTTAAGTACAAGACATGACATCAAAGAAGTCCTAGAGGAGAATACAGGCAGTAAAATTTCAGATGCCCCACGCAGCAATATTTTCACCAATACATCCCCTAGAGCAGGGGTGTCAAACTCATTTTAACCAGGGGTCACATCAACCTCGAGGTTACCTTCAAAGAGCCAAATATAATTTTAGGACTGTATAAATGTAACTACTCCTTAACAGTTAAGTGAGAGCTCTGCACTTCCACCAGGTAGAAACACAGTGCTCGACCAGATAAAATAAGATAAAGGGCTGGGTTTGGCCCATGGGCCTTGTGTTTGCCACCTCTTCCCTAGAGCTAGGGACATAAAGGAAAGAATAAATAAATGGGACTGCATCAAATGAAAAAGCTTCTGCATGGCTAAACAAAACATCAGCAAAATAAAAAGGAAACCAACCGTATGGGAAAATATATTTTCCCATGATACCTCGAACAGGGGTTTGACCTCCAAAATATATAAAGAACACACACAACTCAACACCTGGAAAACAAACAATCCAATGAAAAAAACGGGCAAAGGACTTGAACAGACACTTCTCCAAGGAGGACATACAGAGGGCCCAGAGACACATGAAAAGATGCTCAGCATCACTAGACATCAGAAATATGCAAATTAAAACCACAATGAGATACCACTTCACACCAGTCAGAATGGCCACCATACACAAATCAACAAAATACAAGTGCTGACAAGGATGGGGAAGAAAAGGGAACTGTAGTGCACTGTTGGTGGGAATGCAGATTTGTGCAAGCCACTGTGGAAAACAGTATGGAATTTCCTCAAAAAACTAAAAATGGAACTGCCTTTCTATCTAGTGATTCCACTGCTGGGATTATACCCTAAAGATCCTGATACACCAATTCAAAAGAACCTATGGTCATAGATGACTGTTTCTTAACCTTGGGAAGATGAACACTTTTGGCCAGATGATTTATTGTGGGCTGTGCTGTGCATTCTAGAATGTTGAGGAGTATCATTGACCTCTACTCACTACATAGACACCAGTAGCACCCCCCTCCCCAGTCTTGGCAACCACACATGTATCCAGACACTGCCAAACGCCCCTTGACAGGCAACTTTGCCCCGCCCCCCATGAGAGTCATTGTTTTAGAGGAAAGAACTGATATCAATCAATGTACTTTGAAGTGGAAAATACAAATCTCATGAAAAGATTGGAAATTTTATTTTTCAGAACCTGACATGTATAGTGTTTTAGAAAGACAGGATCACAGTGGAAAGTTTCTATGAGATTTTCAGGACAACTTCTAATTTCATAATAAAATGACTTGTACCTGGAACCCACAGATGTTATTTCTCAACTTCCTCTTTGCTAATTTGGCAGAAAGGGTAGTTTTCCTTACTTTTCTTATAAATCTAGAATAAAAAGTGAAGGAATAGCCAACAATTGTAACAACTCAACAGTGGAAGTGTTTAACTCACGTAGCCTTGTATTGGAAACATGCAGGAAGTCTGAGTGGACACCTCCAAAGAATTTTGGATGGAAGGCATTCACATATTACAGAAAAATAATTTAAAATCTCTAACTACAATTTTGTGCCTCTGATACAAGTGACTTGATTGCTTACATACACAACTGTGAACAGCAAAGTTGTTGTCTACCGGACACTTACATACAAAGATACTGAATCGCTTTGCTAACTTGTGCTCGGCTAGATGGCACCTTTTGCTTGACGGGCAACTTGCCATGACTCACTCAGCACTTCTATAAGTTCAATAAATACAACCAAGTGAAAATTGGGAAGAAAGAAAGTGTGCGTATGGTCTCCAGATGCACTTTTGCTATTATAGAACCACTAATATAGTCCAGCCTCAGCCAATTTAACCTGGAAGACACCCAGACAATATGGAAACATTGATTCTGTTAACAGGTAGAGTCGGCTCAGAATCTCTGCGACCATACCACACACAGGTTTCTACTTAACAGAAATTACTGATTTTACTATTATGTTCTTAGAACTTCTAACATCATATGAGTACTAGTTTTCTTGCCAACATTATTTTTAGCTAGTTCCATGTTCACTCACCATGGTTAAACAATAGGAAACTTACCAAGTAGCTCTCATAAACCTGTCAAAATCTATTTCATCAATAGTCTCAAATGTCACTCATTCAGTCAAGTATTCACTTGGTGGCCAGAGGATTTTGCCTTCTTTTCTGTCTATAAATTTTTCTGTAGTGAATCTAACAGTTTCCCAACCATTTTAGATGTCGATATAAATACAAATATATAAATATACATATGTAGACACAGATACAGAAATCTACATATACCTATATTTACCTTTAGATAGATATTAGATAGATTTAGAAAAAAAGTGACAGGAAAAAGTATTTTGGAAATATTGGAAAATAGTAATGTTTTTACCTGTTTTGCTTTAAGTCAGAGCTATTAACAATGACAGAAGATGCCATGACAATGACAAGGGTGAAAGAGGGTAAAGGGAGTTAGATAAGGATGGAAGGAGACTTGACTTGAGGGGAAGAACATACAATAGGATGTACATACAATAGGTGATTTGTTATAGAATTGTACTCCTGAAACCTGTAAGATTTTATTAACCAACTGTTGCCCTGATAAATTCAATAACATTTTTTAAAAATTAAAAAGTTGTCCACTAAGAAATAGTTAATGAAGCAGCATGAACTGCTCCGAGGTGTGAGGAAAGGGATGGTTTAGAAAAAGTGCGCTCTAGGTTTTCCTCATTGGAAACCAACTAATGAGAACAATCCATATAGTGAAGTTGTTTTAGCAAATATGTGTAAACTATTAGCATTTACTACCTTTGACCCAAGTAATGAAGATAGCAGTTTGTCTGGCTATATGACTATATAGCAGGAAAGGAACATGTAATCAGGTAGTGTTTTAGTTCTTTAACTCTTCCTGAAATATAAATAAGGAGAATGACATAGAAATCACATGTATTATCAAATCTGCTTTCGTAACATCAGGATATATGAACTAAGTTTTTATAAATTTTTAAAATGCATTTCTATTGTTTATCTAACTATATTATATATAAGCAAACTCACAAGCATTCTGATTACTGGGTCCTTTCCATAATGAGTTGTTACCCTCCCTCAATTTTCCTTAGTGCAAGCAGGCCAAAAAATAATTTACTTGTCTAATAGCTATATTCATGAGTATTGCATTCTGTTTCAATAAAACATGTACACTATAAATTGAATTAATGAAAGAAAAGCCCCTCTTAAAAAATAAGAACAAGGGAAGCTTTCAAACAATTTGACTCACAGGAAAAAAATTGTAAGCCTTTATCTGTTTCATGTTCTCTGGTTACTCACCGAAAGTCTATTTCCGGATATGAGTATTAGTAGGTGTAAGAAATATCAGCTTTATTTACTCTGAGGATGGAACAGAATAAATTTAATAAATAGATAGATAGATAGATAGATAGATAAAGGTTAAATGCACATGTTGACGGTGTGTGTTGTATTTTCTTAAATGAAAATCACATCATTTTCTTAGTAGATGGGGACTCACCACTTTAATACACTTAATAGAGTAGCATAAAACTACTCACTGGTGAGTTCACATGAAAACTTTGGTTGAATACTTCCAGAGTTGTCAAAGAGAAGCTGAGAGTAAGACATAAAAATCAATGCCAGACAAAAAATTGTACCTTTAACATATGTATTCCTGAATTTGTTCAGAAGACTCCTCTAATTTTATAATGTAAATTTTTAAAATACTTTATTTATTTATTTTAGAGAGGGGTAGGGAGGGAGAAAGAGTGGGCAAGAAACACCAGTGTGCAGTTGCCTCTCATGTGCCCCTTGTTGGGGACTCAGCCTGCAACCCAGGCAGGCACACTGACTGGGAATTGAACCAGTGACCCTCTGGTTCCCAGGCCGGCCCTCAATCCACTGAGCCACACTAGTCAGGGGCTGTAATGTGATTTTTCATGTTATTAAAGATAATCTATATTTCAGGCATACTGCATATACTTCTCATGTGTTCACCTTAAAAATACTGAAGAACAATATTTATTATTTCTATTTAAATGGACAGTTGTCACAGGCTAGCATAGAGCTGGATTTCTAATTCAAGTTTCTTAAACTACACATTTCCGTTTCTCTCCAAAATACTACATGTATTTTATTGTGTATTGGAGGGTGTAGTTTGGTGCATGTGGATTACATAAAATATATCAATAAAGATGGAAATAATGAATGCACAGATGGGGAATATCTTCTGAGAACTAAGTGATATAAAACAAAACTTTTGGGGCAGTGATAATACTCTGCATGATATTATAATGAGTATGTTATACATACTCATTATACAGTTGTCCAAATCCCTAGAATGTAGAGCACCAAGAGGAAACCCTATGATAAAATATAGACTTTGGGTGATTATAATGTCAATGTCAGCTCATCCTTGGTTAAAAACAAATTTGTTTTTTTTTAAGATTTTATTTATTTATTTTTAGAGAGGGGAAGGGAGGGAGAGAGAGGGGAAGACATAAATGTGTGATTGTTTCTAGTGCACCCCACACTGAGGGCCCAGCCTGCTATCCAGGCATGTGCCCTAACTGGGAATCGAACCAGCAATCCTTTGGTTTGCAGCCCATGTTCAGTCCACTGAGCTACACCAGCCAGGGCTAAAAACAAATTCTGATGAATGATGTTATAACAGTGGGGGAAACTATGTATGTGTTGAGGGCAGGGAATATGTGGGAAATCTGTCTACCTCCCTCTCAATTTTGTTGTAAACTTGAAACTTCTAAAAAAAATAGTCTCTAAAAAGTCTTAAACACACACAATTATATTAAAACCTAGAAGTAAATAATTTAGGACTTAGGATTTGTAAATTTAGTTATCTATAACTTGAAGTCTAACATATGTTTAATTACAGAACTGATAAAAGAAAGAAAATAGAGCAAACAAATACATAAGATAAATGTCCAAATTTTTTCTAAAATTTGCCAGAAATAAAAGACACATAATTGGGTAGGGAATAATAGAATGATATCTTAATTCTTGTCAGGAATAATACAAACTATAAGACTTTAGGAGGCATTTTTAAAAAACATATAATCTTCATTATATTTTTCCATTACCATTTCCCCACCCTCTCCCCACAGGAATCACCACACTGTTGTCCATGTCCATGAGTCCTTTTTCTTTTTTGCTCGATCCCTCCACCCCTTCCCATTCCCCCAACTAGCTGTCATCTGCTCTCCATGTATGAGTCTCCCTGTTTTGCTTGTTAGTTCAGTTTGTTTGTTAGATTCCAGATAACAGTGAAATCACATGGTATTTGTCTTTCTCTGATTGGCTTATTTCACCTAGCATAATGTTCTCTAGGTCCATCTATACTGTTGCAAAGGGTAAAGTTTTCTCCTTTTTTATAGCTGAGTACAACTCCATTGTATAAAAGACCCATAGTTGTTTTATTCACTCATCTATTGATGGACACTTGGGCTGCTTTCATATCTTGGCAATTGTAAATAATGATGCAATGAACATAGAGGTGTTTGTATTCTTTCAATTAGTGTTTTGGTTTCCTTTGGATATATTACTAGAAGTGGGATAGCTGGGTCAAAAGGCAGATCTATTTTTAATTTTTTGAGGTATCTGGGTACTGCTTTCCGCAGTGGCTTCCCACCAACAGTGCAAAAGGGTTCGCCTTTCTCCACATTCTCACCAGCACTTCTTGATTTTTGATTTATTGATGATACCTATTCTGACAGGTGTGAGGTGATGTCTCATTGTGGTTTTTATTTGCATTTCTCTGATGACTAGTGCCATTGAGCATCCTTTCATACATCTATTGGCCATCTGTATGTCCTCCTTGGAGAAGTGTCTGAAAGGATAAAAACAAACTGTCCAACTTAAAATTCCTAACTAAACTTAGTGTACATCAAGAAAGATTATTATCTTACTGGTTGATTGATCTCCCTTTACCATTATGTAGTATCTCTCTATCTCTAGTAATTTTACTTGGTCTAAAATCTACTTTGTTAGATATTAATATAGCTGCTTCTGTTTAAAGATTAATGTTTGCATAGTATAGTTTTCCATATTTTTACTTTCAACCTGCCTATATTGCTGAAGTGTGTTTCTCATATTCATATAATTGGGTCATTTTTAAAATGCACTTCATCAATATTTCTTTTTAATATTTAGATCAAATGGCAGGTTTTAATTTTAACAAATATATATTAGTTATTTCTCTAGTTTGGCAGATAAAAGAAATTATTTTTAAGAAATTCAGTGACTGGCCTAAAGTGATACAGACAGTATCAAAATTAAGATATGATCAATAACCTCTAAATTGACTCCAAGAGAAATAATTTCTAGTGTTTCTTCAAAACTTGCACATTATATTTAGCAATATAAATGTACATTAATATAAATTTGATTAATTCTAAGGATTCTACAACAATATACAACTGTTCTCACACTAGTGCATAAGCACACTTGTTCCATAGATAACAAGTTTTTGAGTCATCATTGGTAAGAACTGATCCTTTTGTTTAATTCCAGATATTACTTTCACAAAAGCTGACATATTCTTTAATCAACCTTACAAAAGCTGACATATTCTTTAATCAACCTTACAAAAGCTGACATATTCTTTAAGTCCCAACAGTTTCTAAAGGTTACTTAATATTTTTGAAAACTACTATTTATAGCACCTAGGTGACTTCCATCTTCCAGAAGCAGACCACTGTAATTTTATTTATTTTTAAAAATGTTGCTGTAATTTTAATACCTTTTCCAAAGATATACCTTTATTTATTATTATTTTAATTGATTCTTGACACCTGTAGTAATTATAGTAAGACTTTTAAAACCAACCACATGCTTTTACCATTAGTTTTCAGAGTTTGCTACCACAAGGTGACCACAGGTATCAGGTGTGTAAAGTCAGTGACACTGTAGTCACATAACAGAAGTAAAGCATAGCTCTGATTATACGTACATATATATACACATATGTAAATATATATACATATATATCACAAATCAAATCTCTTCTACAGCAAGCATAAAACGCAGTACATTAAACAACCCTACTGGAGAACATGCGCCTAAGACAAGTGATAAACCACACTGTGTTTATGTTGATGATAAAATAGTTTGAAATGGGCCTGCAGTCCTTTGTTAATTTTGTAAGTTAAAATTATAATAATAAAATTAATATAGATATTTAGGTCCTTTTTGTTAAATGTGGTCTCTGTTGAGTAAAAACCTTTAATCAACCCATTAAAGTAGCACAATTTAGAAAATAAAATCATAACCTTAAATTTTGGACATTGGATAAGCTCTATGAAGTTTATTTAACTGTATAAACCTGCTTGATACAGATATTTTAACTGAGGAGTTTGAACATTTAAATTAAAAACAATACTTATATACCGGAAGAGAAGGTGTTGGGGGATGGGTAAAAAGGGGATGTCAGTAACATGTGACAAGTTTACACTGTGATCACATCGTAAGGTGTAAACCTGTTGAATCACTACATCGTACACTGGAAACTAATATAACTAATAGGATTGTATACCAACTATACTTAAATTAAAAATAAATTTTAAAAAACATTTCTGTAGAAAAAAATACAATAATTTTCCTAACACAGCCAGCCGGTTCTCTCAGTTTTTATCTGTGGTCCATCTGAACCTAGATTTTAGGATAGTTTTATTAAATATATGTATTAAAAAACCCCCATAAGACAAATAAAGAGAATCAGTATACATATGTAGCTTGGCCATATATCTGCTCTTCAGAAAGGATAAGGAATAGTTTTGAAAGTAAATGGAGTAAATATCTGTGAGTTATCATTGTCAGACATTAGAATCACTGACATTTGTGATTTTTCCTAGAAGATATGAAATATTCTTTAACAGGTGGCTCGATAGATTAGAAAAGGAAGGCATCATAATATAGCAGCTGAAAGTGCAGTTTCTGGAATCAGACTGCCTGCGTTCAAGTAGTTGCTTATCTGACGGCTACGTCGGTCACTTTGGATTACTTAATTTTTCTGTGTTTGTTTCTATAGTTGTGATATGTATTTTAACATACAGAAAAATCCCATAGTATTAATATTTCTATTCTGTATTTTTCTATCCTAAATTGTGGTACAATAATTTTTGCCATATCCCACAGGGCTATTGGGACAGCCCGTCCCCCCGCCCCGAGAGAACACACACGTTGACTTAGCATGCTCCTCGCAGGTTGTAAACACTTTATGTACTTAGCTGCTGTGGCCGTTTTTTCAAGCAATTTTACATGTGCCTGAATTTTGCCAAAATACTGTATAAAATCTTAGGGTAGCATACTGTATAGCTTACTGTTTTCCATGTTGATGAGTCAGAAATTCACATTATTGTGTACAGGTGTATATGTATAACTTTTTAAAGTAATACTCCTAGGTTTAGGAAGTCTTTGAGATTTTATTGCAACCAGAACATATGAAAACTTTTGAGTGGCCTGATGATCCAACACATCACTATTTTTTCCACATACCAATCCGCCCTTTCATGAATTTTAAAGGTTTGAATGCAGTCACACCGTTTTAAACGCACTGAGTTTTGTCAGTATTTTTGCTGTTAGTTTGCTGGGCTATGGCCAAGCTATAAAAATAGTTCAGACATGAGTGAAGTGATGGAGTCACTCATGGGGAATAGCTCTGATATCTTCTTTTCTTAAAATGGGAGGTTGTAAAGTCAGTAAAATAATTCAGAAGTTTACGCTTAGCCCCTTCTTCATTAAAATAATAAATAAGTAAATCAGAAACAAAATGCAGTCTGCCTCCTGGAGTCATTTGCCATTTTTATTTACAGTTAGATGTAAATAATGAAACTTAACTATTCCCTACTACTTGGGTGTTTTGAGCTGAGGAAGGTCAAGAACCATTAAAAAATGACAGCATAAAAATTGTTTTCAAAAATTAACTAAAGTAAATCTTTGTTGAATTCTGCTTTTGAATTCTTGCCTATGAATACACTATCACATTTACTTTGCTTCTTTCATTTTGATCCATTCATTAATAACTTTGTATCTTTTTAAACTTCCATGCAATCTTTGCAGCTGATGAAGATTGTTTGTAAAGAAATCATTTAATACAAATTAAAGTATTTGTCAATATAGGTGCTGTTGCAACTACTGCTATAAGTACATTGAAGTGTATTTATTATGAGAATTATTTTACTTTAAATAGCTGACTGCGGTACCCTTCTGTCCATAAGAAACACAATCTGAAGCTGTATTTTAAATGCTCGGTTGAAGTGCACCATTTACAATGCGCTACAACACTCATGTGAAAGATCACCACAGAAAGAATTGAATTATACTTTGAGAGTCAACGTCATTTGAGCCTATACAGGGATATTGCCTCCTTTAATTATGTTGGCCCTATACCTCTGTTCCAAAATACTTTCCAAGTCAGCCAAATTGCTAAGTGCACTACGCTTATCCCTGCCAATTGATAGATTAGATAATCCAACTATTGTTCTAATAATTAGGCTTATATTTAATACAAATTGATATGAATCATACAGTTTTAAAAGGTAAAACCTCTAGCCACATACAGGAAAAATTCCCTAAATATCATTTTAAACTGACACTTACAGGTTAGAGTTATTTATATCAACTTTCTGCAAAGGACTTAACAGAAAATACTGTAATTTTTTGTATTGAAATAAAAGATTCATGTTTTTGTTTTCCAAATAAAAGCTATCCCTTTTCCCTTTATTCAGTATTTAGTTAATACATAATATTATGTCTTCTACCTTGAATGGCTAATCTCAGTGAAAATACTGATAACTCCCATTTATGTATTTGGGTTCTCCTGATTTTTTCCCAGGCTTTAAATCTTAAGAGGTCGTGACAGACATTTGCTTTACAACTTCCGAGGGAGTTCTTCGCAGCTATTTGCCTGCCTTCTAGTTCAAATGCTTAGAGAATTTTGAGCTGAAAAACCATTTGCTATCAGATCCCAATCAACCTTCTGTTAAACAAATGGTATTTGTTCCAAATGGTTAAATGGAAATGAAAAGTTTTATTTAAATACTTCCTAGGAGTTTAGTAAAAAAATAATTAATAAAACAAAATGAATTGTCAAAATTGATTTTGTCTCTCTGTAAGAGTCATTTCATTAGGATGTGAAAATCTTCCATAAAGTGCTTACAATAAAAAGCTTCTGTGAATTGTACAGTGCTATCAAAAAATAAATTAAAAAAGCCAATTACTCCCCAAAGAATCACATGATTAAACTGATAGCTGCCATGTCTTATTAGATTACAATAACCATTCTGAAAAAATTTTTTAAATACTGTTTTTCCCACTGGACTGAAGGGATATTTTAATGAAACTTAACAAATAAATGGCATTGTGTAGAAACATAGTTCAAATGTTTTATAACATATTTATATTACATTATTTTAGAGCTTAGGAGGATTTGAAGAATGTATCAGAGGGCATGCCAAGGCTGAGAAGGTGATTGTAAGGAAAAAAATGAGATGGAATGTTTTAACAAAAGACCATGCTATGTCAGATCCCTGGCTTTTTTCTTTTCTTTTTTCAGAGTTCAGCTTTTTATTGAATGTTACACAAGAGGTTTAGTCAAAAGAGACTAAAGTGCATGTCATCACCTGACTACTCATATTCTTCTTTCTTTGCTTTCACTCTCTTTTCAGCTGGTGAAGCAGCAGCCGCGGTGGAGGGGCAGGACCACCTGCTGGTGTGTACCAGCTGCCTGGGCAAGTCCACCAGCCCCTATGTTGCAGGTGAGGCTCCTGATAAGTTGACATTGGCCAGAACCTTTGTACACAAGCCTGACCAGAAAGGTTCAACAGTTACACTAGCTGCCTTGGTGAAGGCATTGATCTTACCATTCCTCACGGGTCACCTCATCCTCGTGAAGTATAAGAGCCCAGTAGATGTGGGAGAGCTCTGAGACGCAAGCCGTGGTGTGGGTAAGAGCTGGGTGAGGGCTGGCCAAGGGCTGGAGATCTGGGCAGGTGCTGGGCGACGGCTGTCCTGAGTGGTGCTAGTCGCGGGGTGAAGTGAGGGGCTCACTGCCGCCAGGCCTTCGCTTCCTGAGCACCTGAGTGGCTGCTGGGGTGAGCGGGAGGGCTTTTTTCTTAATGTCTGTTAGGCAAAAATGAGGTCACCCAAAAATCCTGCTCATGAATTTCTTTTCTCCTTCTTCTTTCCTTCTTAATTTATTGTCTCTGGTTTATTCTATGAATATGTATGTGTGTAAAGCTTAGATCCTAACTTACACTATATTTTCTCCTGACACATCACTAAACACTAGTTTTTCTACAAACTGCTAGGAGAATGAATAATTTTTCAGTTAATTATGTTGACATTACATTCATTTGCTAAACATCTAAATTATAATTTTGAATAAGATGATGAATAGATAATAGAAGTAACTTAATGTTTAAAAATAAAATAGTGTTTCAGTTTATTTCTAACCTATAAAGAAGATAAATTGATGTATATCTAGAATATTTCAAACTCATATTTGCCTTTTTATCAACTCAAATAAATCTGTTCTCTAAATTATATTTTCATTTTAAAGTGTTTTTTATTTTCTATTTCAGATAAGGTGTATTTCAAAGCAAAATTCCAGTGGTCACTAAGATCCTATCTGGTGGAAAAAAATCACATTTCCACTAATCATTCTTTAAGGGCCTACATCTTCCCTCTTGAATTTATGTACTTTGACTTTCCCATTTGCTGCCCTCAGGCCTGTACCACAAGGACTGATGTAACAAAAAGATAAATGAAATATTTGACTCAGTAATATAACTGCGGTTCTATTCTCCAGTTACAAATAACTATATATCCATATAGTCTCATTTAAAAATAATGTTTTTATTTTCCGTTTAATCTTAAATGTAGATACATAAGCGTGAAAGTTAAAGAGAGACAGGGGTGACAGCTGCGGTTGGGAATGAATTACCTGAATCCAAGATTATGCTCAGTAATAGGAGGGCAAGGTAAATGGGGAGGGACAACATTGTATCTTCCTTCATTATAATTATTTAATGTTTTAAAACTAATGCCTAAAAAGTTTTTTTTTCTTTTCCAAGTGCACTTTCAAATAAATGCTAAAAGGTACATTATCCATCATACTTTGTTGAACATTGATGCGTGTAATTCTTGAAAAGCTGAAGGATGTATTACAAACATTTTTTCATGTTTATCTTTAAAGTGATTTCATTGGACCTAGAATCTGAAGTTCGTGTTGCTTCTGTTGAAATTTTTAGTGAAGTTTCCTTCTTGTGGCATCCTCAGAAATGACACTTCAGGGAGACGTTTTAGACTATATCTTACCAAGGTCACGAGATGCAGAATTTTGGATAAATCTTTTTGGAGTGTATATAAACACACATTATTTTTAGGAACAAAATGTTTTTATTGTTATTCTGGGATCACTGTGCTGAAAAGCCCTAGAAATAGCTGAAAAGCAAGAAGGGAGAATTTCCAAAAACATGCTTCTCGAAGTAGTTTAGTAACAACTTAGAGAGATGACTTAGTTGGTAACTAGGATGAGCCAAATGATGTCACTTGCCAGTGAGGTTTCACCAGAACAATGATTATAGTTAAATGGTGTTTCTTTATCAATAATCCCACCGAACTTTTGGGAAAGGATAATGGAAGTTACTGTTCATAGCAATTCTTCATAATAGTATCCCAAACCACATCCTGCGGATGTTCACTGCAATTGACGCTAAAATGTTCTAACAGAGAAGACCCAAGGAGATTCCTTCCATAACCAACTATCGGAGTACCCTCAGATTCTAAATATTTGTTTAAAATGCCAAAATTGATCATGTCAGTGCAACCAAAAATATAGTCAAATATTTTCAAGTACTTTTGCTCACAGACTCAAACCTGCAGTAAGTAAATCAAGTGAAATTTCATGTAGGGTGACAGTGAAAAAATTAGATTTAGATATATTTACAAAGTCAAAACTTTACAGTTTTTATAAGCATTTGGCACTAACAAAAACCTGCTTCCTATTTTTATATATCAAAGTAATATCAATTTAACTGTAGTTATTTGTTATCATCAACAGTAACATTTCCTACTTCAATTCTTAAACCAGGTTCATAACTTGTTCATTAAAGTCCCTCCACAACTCGACTCCAAAGTAGCTATTATTCTTCCTTCTCACTGAATTTTAGTTTCAAGCAATCAGAACAAAATCTCCCATATATGAGTGTACCTTTCATTTTCCTGATTTAGTGTTTGGGCATTTATAATTCATTATCCTCAGAATATTAATCCATTAAAATCCAGATGTTCCAAGATGGAAATCCCAACTCAAATTCCTCCGCCACCATGAAAATTTTCCTGCACTTCATGCGGTCCTCCTCTCAATCCCCACAGCGCAGGGGCCGTATCTGTGTTCCACCACGTGTCAGTCTGTACCCTTTGTTACCAGATTGGGTCATGTCTGTTCTTTCAGTTTGCAGGTCTTCAAGAGCAGAGAAAATGCATGTTTGTGTACATATTTACATATCCTTCACCAACAGAGTGTTTCACACATGTAATTTGTGTGTTTCATAAAGGAATTGCTCTTAATATTTGTCAAACTAAAGTTTAAATGAGAAAACACCAATAAGATTCCTATTTCCCAGAGAGATAGTGAAAGAATTTGTTAATTTCTCACAAAATAGCAACCATTGACAACTCTTAAATACAATACAAATATATGAGAGAATTTCCAATTTTATAAAAATTCCTAAGGATGATGTTTACATCATTGCTCTTATTCAGTATGCTTGACCTACAACTATTCAAGCCTTAAGCAATTGACGCTATACCCTCAGTCACTCTGAGGGCACCTACCTCTCTGGAGACCGTATGTTAAGAAGGCCTTTTGCATTAGAAACCTCCTACACCTGTGAAGTCTCATAAACATTTCTACTAGGTGTGTCCAATAAGTCTACTACCTTGAAGTGACTTTTGCTTGATTTCTATTGTCTGCTTTTCTGTTGTTATTCATAAATTAATGCTATTTTAAAAATTTCTGCTAGGTTATGTTTTCCTGTTCACCTGAAAGATGTGCTTGAGAAATTATTTCCCTCCAATTTATATGCATTTTCTATGCAATAAGGTTTAGAAAAATATGTCATGGAATTTTGTGTATGAATACTAATTGTGTAATGAACATTGTTTAAACACTTCTTACAACTTATTAGGGATCAAACACTCTCCCCCAAAAATAACAGCAAAGAAAGGGAAACTTGACAGGAAAGAATAAGGTATACCATCAAAGGTAATTATTAAAATTTTCTCATCCAGTTTCCTTCCCTAATACAGTCACATCTCAGTTGGTTTAATATTTTCTCATGGAGAGAGAGGGGAAGAACAAAAGCAGCCTACTGTCTGAATACTTCACATGTAAGTGCTATAGACTCAATACTTGTCTTCCTCAAATTCATATGTTGCAATTCTAACGCCCACTGTGATGGTATTAGGGATGTGATGGTCATCAGGAGGTGATTAGTTCATAAGAGTGGAGCCTTTATGAATGGGATTAATTCCTTCATTAAAGAGAGCTCCCTCACACCCTCTGCCATGTGAGGACACAGATAGAAAATGTCAGTCTATGACCAGAACGCAGGCTCTATCCAGACACTGAGTCTACCAGCACTGTGATCTTGGGCTTCCCAGCTTCTAGAACTGTGAGAAATAAATTTGTGTTGCTCATAAGCCATCCTGACTAAGGTATTCTGTTGTAACAGCCCAAGTGGACTAGGACTTTAAGGTTATGCTAGAAGTACAAATGTGACATAGTGCTGTACATTATTCTATAGAGCATTTATTTCTATTGACTTTTCATACTTTATAGACATTTCTGTATTCTCTGATATGCTATTGTTTCACTGAATTATTGATGCCCATAATAATTAGTAAGATTAAAATGTATTCCTTTTAAATATTATTCTTAAATTTCATAATAATCTAGACATCATTTGAGAAATTAATCTATGGCCTGAAAAAGTCACTGGGGAGTCTAAATAGTGTATTCAACACACATGAGCAGAAGATAATCAATGTACATTAATCAGTTAGTGTACTTTTTAATATATTGAATAATATTTATATAAAATATCTCACTGAAGATATGTTTATTTTTATTTCATATTTCACTAACTTGTTTTCCATGTTAAAACTTGTTATTCTTTTTTTATATAATCATCATTAGCATTTCCATTCTCCAACTATTAAAGGAATTGTTCTCTGTTATTCATTGAACCTTGCTGTCAAGTAATGATAAATGACCACCTTGAAAAGAAAAAAAAAAAACCCAAGAACAGGTCAACAATGAGGATGAGCCCAGGAGAAAGATAATGGTTTAAAGCCATCTTAACTTACTAATTTAGACCTACAAGTCAATAAAAGCTTAATGTCCTGGAAAAAGTCTTCAAACCTGTGTTTACAGAGCCATGGGGTACCTATATTTTAAAAGATGACAAAATAGCACAGCAGTAGTTCTTTTATAAGAAAAACAAGTGACCAGAGAAAAAGATGGGAGAAGAAAGAAAAATGTAGGAGCAAAAATTGAAGAAGTAAAATAGAATTAAATTCATTTTAATAAAAATTCACTTTGCATCTGTTCTGTGTCAGATACTATGATAATTGCTGAAAGTAAAAAATTTAAAAGATATGTTAAGTTCCCAATCCTCAACAAATTCTTAATATAATAGAGAAAATTTGGTAATAAAAAATAATAAAAATAGCACATTTCATGCAGTAGATACCAGAGCAAAAAGTATTGGGATGCTTTTTAAAAATGAAAAATAAACATGTGCTTTCTTATTTTAACTTGCACCTAAAACAGCACCACATTTATAAGGATAAACCATGGGTTTTTTGGAATCCTAAATTACTAGCATAGACAGAAGTTAATCAAGTTTAATGACCTGGAAAGATGAAGTCAGTAGTGCTGTTACCTGTGATTGTGAAGTCAGTAGTGCTATTTTTCAGGAGGTGACAAAGTGGAACGACATTACTTTTTAAAACTGAGAGAAAATTCTCAACTTTCAGTATTAGTAATCTTGACATTCTTGGGATGCTTCTGTTGTGGTTTGGGGTGTGTTTGTGTGTGTGCACTCACATGACAGTGTATGGTGTGGTTTAGAGAACGGACAAAGAAAATGATCTGTTACTTTTAGTTTTATATTATCCCTTGACCAAGATTTTTTGTGAACAAAGTATAGAAACTACCCATGTAAGACCACATCATTTTATGTACGTTTTTATATTTTAGAGGTCATTCTTTAGTGACATCATATACTTACTTTTACCTTTTTATTAAATTGATTGGAGTGACATTGGTTAAAAAATTATATAGGCCTTTTTATTAGAGAATGTTTCAAATATGAATTAAGATAGAGGGAATTTTAGCAACGAATCTGCAAATCCACCCCCTACTTTAAATCTTATACTATTGATAGAGACTATATGTGTGCTCCCAAATATTGTATTAACAAAAGTAACTGTATCATTTCATCTCATCTGTGATTTTTAAGCACATTCTGAGCATTCTAGATTCCATAAAATTATTATTATTTCCCTTGATTTTACAGATGACAACATTTAATTCAAGAGACATAAAGTAATTTTATATATCATATGGTTACTTAATGGTAGAGTGAGGATTAGTGTCTGACCCCAGTGCCTCATTTTGTCATTGTACTGTTGAATTTCAGAAAGTTATGAAAAGAATGAGCTTCTTATTGGGACATAGAGGAGGAAAGATGAGACACTAGTAAACATGAGGGTCTCACACCCTATTTTCAGCCCTCAACTCTGAAGAGCTATTGCAGCTCCAGCACTGAAACCCCTCAGAATTATAGTTGTAAGAGAATTTTTCCACTATAATTTCTGCATGTAAACCTCAGTCTCATGATTTACTTTCTGGAGAAACTGACCTGTGACAAATTGAATGTTAAGAGTATTTCTTGTCATTATTACATCTGTATTATTGTGAGGCCATGAATTTGTCCTGTAAACAATGTGGATGGCTGTATGACTTCTCCCAGTTAGTGGTCAACAGGACAGGTATAAAATAAGATGGTAACTACTGAGTTGAACCAAAATTTCTATTTAACTTGATGACTGAAACTTATGTATATAGCGCAGAGTTTATCCCATAGCTCCCTATGTAACTGGCAGAGCAAAATAAATGTGTAGGTTAGTAGACTTGATCACCATCTCTACTTAGTTATCCTAAGTGGTGACACTTGCTAGGATGTTACACAAACACTGGCAAAAGGAAAACACAAAAGTCACAGACTGCAACTTACCCTTTTTTTCAAATAATATGGTATAATTGCCCATAATTCTACTCACAAAGCAGCTGAGAATACTTGGGTATTTTTGGCTTTGTTGGGTTACCAATCATTGTTAAAGCTGAAATAATGTTTCAACATGAAGGTCTGTTTATGCTTCACAGGGCCACTAATATTTTTCACACTGACCCAGAAACAGCACAATTTAAGATACCATGAAGTACCTCAGAGAGACAGAGCTCTGAAAAAGAACGGAGTATTGGGGATAAGTGAATCCTACATGAGACATTCTATCAGACGGTTGGACGGATGCAAGTAGATGCGGTCCTTCACTCCCTGGTTGTTTGTGTTGGCTTGCCTGCACATGGGGTTGTTTCTTATTTCAGTGTCATTAACTGCATTCTGACATATAAAAAATTATGTTCTAACCTAAATCTAATAAGCAATTATAGTGAAGTTGCAAGATATAAAGTTAATGTACAAAAGTCAGTCTCTTTCCTACATTACCAGCAATGAATAATTGGAATTTGAAATTGGAAACATAATACCATTTATACTAGCATCCACAATCTGAAACACTTAGGCATAAACCTATCAAAAATATATACAAAGTCTATGTGAGGAAAACTACAAAAACTCTCATGAAGCAGATGCAAGAATAACTAAATTGAGGAGCTTATCCATGTTCCTGGAAAGGAAGACTCAGCATTGTCAATATGGCATTTATTCCCAACTTGATCGATTGATTTAATGAAATCCACATCAAAATCCCAGCAAGTAATTTGTGAATATTGAAATATTGATTCTATATCTTTTCTGTGGTGAGCACAGAAAAACAGAGTAGCCAATGCAATCTTGTAGAAAAATCGAGTTACAAGACTGACACTATATGACTTCAAGACTTAAGGGAAGACACAGTAGTGGAGACAGTGTGGTACCGGTGAAAGGACAAAGAGATCAATGGAACAAAGAAGAGCCCAGAAACAGTCGTCTAATCGCTGACAAAGAACAAAGATAATTTGTTTCAACAAATGGTGCAAAAAAAAAAAAGTATCCACATGTGAAAAAGAAGAATGTAGATACAGACCTTACATCCTTCTCAAAAATTATCAAAATTGTTTATAAAGCTAAGTATAAAACACAAAAATTTAAAACTTCTGGAAGAGAGAAAAAAATATACATGGCCTTCGGAATGACAATGACTATTTGGATACAATACCAAAATCACAATCCATGGAAGAAAGAATTGAAATATTACACTCCATTAAAAGCTAAAACCTTCTGTTCTGTAAAAGATAATGCCAAGATAATCAGAAGACTAGCCAGGGACTAAAAGAAATTATTTTCAAAGAGATATCTGATAAAGTACTGCATCCCAAAATATACAAAGAACATTTAAAACTCAACCATAAGAAAAAAATCCATTTAAAAAATGGGCAAAATATCTGAAGAGATACCTTAGCAAAGAAGATATGATAGAAAATAAGCATATAAAATGATACTCTGTATCACATGTTGTTAAGAGAATTGCAAATTTTTAAAAAACACAATAAAATACCACTACACACCTATTAAAATGGTTTAAATCAAAAATACTGACAATACCAAATGAATTTAGACCAACAGAAACTCTTATTCATTGCTGCTGGAAATACAAATTGGTGAAGCCAATTTTTGTAAACAGTGTGAGAGTTGCTTTAAAATTAAAGATAACCTTACAATATGATACAACAATTGTGCTCCTAAATGATCTGTAAACTCATGTCAACACACAACCTGCTCAAGGATGTTTACAATGGCTTTATTTATCAATGTCAAAACTTGGGAGCAATTGTGTCCATGGATGAATAAATAAACTCTGGTACATACAGACAATGGAATGTTATTCAGCACTAAAAAGAAACGAGCTATAAAGCCCTGAAAACACAGCAAGGGACCTCTAATTCTTATTACTAAGTGAAAAAAGCCAATCTGAAAAAGCCATTTACTGTACAATTCCAATGATGTGACATCTGGGAAAGGCAAAACTGTGGAGATAATTAAAAGATCTGTGGTTGCCTGGGGGCAGGGGAGGAAAGGCTGAATCCACAGCACAGAGGTATTTTAGGGTAGCATCTGTATGAGGCTATCATAGTCGTCAAAACCCATTGAATGTACATCACCAAGAATTAAGTCTAATGTAAATTATGGACTTTGGGTGACAAAGATATGTTAATGTAGGCTTACTGATTTTAACAAATATTTCTCTGTGGCAGGAAGTTGGCTGTGGGGGAGGCTGTGCGTATGCAGCGGTAGGGGTATGTGGGAACTTTCCGTACTCTCTGCTCAATTTTTCTGTGAACCTGAAACTGCACATAAAATAAATTTCATTAAAAATATGAAATTGGAAACTACAGGTAGATCTGCTGCTTGAATATAATTTATTCTGACATAGCCCCATTCACACTCTTAGAGCCAAATAATGTCAATATAACTGAAAATAGTTTTAAGTCAAAACACCGATACACATTCAACTGCAAACATCTGAATTATATTTAATATCATGAACTAGCAGAAAATTAAGGTCAATAAGTTAAAATCATTTGACAGCTAAGTGGTAGAGTGCTCATAGGTTTTATGTCTTGCATTAGGTGACAAGCCAGCAGGGATATCTAGTTTTACTGGTAGCAAGGGTTAGTCTACTTTGTAGTTGGCACATTTTGGAAGAGGCAATGTGGTGTGATGAATCAGTGGGTATTACACTGCTTCCTGCCTAAGGGACCGTTCACTTCTCTGTAAAATGGAGATAAACTAAAATATCTTTTTGAATTAATGCATATTATAAAATGCTTTGACCATGCCTTGCCTATGGGAGATTGTACAGGATGAATATTAGTATTTTTTGTTAGGATATTGAAACTGGCGGTGAAAGTGCAGGCAGAATATGAGAAACAGGGTAGAGGACGGAGTACATTTCTTAAACCCCAGTTTGAAGGCTGGCATCTCACATAGGCTCAGTACAACTCTCACCCACACATGAAGTGTGGACTTAGCTTGAAGACCTGGGAGATTCGATGATACTAGCTCCAAATCCTCTCACACTCAAAATTAACTCCTAGAACGTGGAGGCAACTCTTCTTCCTAGATAATCAGTGGCTCCCCTATCTGACTCCCTCTCCATCCGGTATTTTTCATTCTGACATGTCACCTGCCTGGTCTCTTCTGTCATTTGTGCTTGAACCCCCAGTGCAAAACAAACGAAATTACACAAAGTAAATCTGCTTTAAGGTAACAAACTATATTTTGGAAACACCACATAATGATATTTAATGTTTTTATTTAGAATGTAGTAACTTCACAGTCTCACATAAAATGTGTCACTAAAATTTATTTCCTTAAATATGGATTTAAATATTAGTTTTAAGTTTGTCCCATCCTTTCCAATCAAGGTAAGTAACAAGGGATACTTACCTTGGCTAATGAGATAGCCCACTTAGAAGAATTTCTTGTTTGCTTAATAAGTTGATAAAATGCTCACAAGCTAAGAGGAAGAAAACTGGGTGGTTTCCAATTACACTTCTAAAGAATTACTTGCAGACTCCTACAGGATGGATGTAACAACGCTGCCCTGGGTCCTGCTCTGCCTTCTTTCCTGCTCGACCTTGTCCTTTACATCAGCTGTAGCGGTTCATGTGAACTATAACTGCACCACTGCCCATCATAAATGTGTTTGAGGACAGACAGGCTCATGTTCTCCTTAAAGAAGTTTCTGTAGTCAGCTTGATACGTTGTTGGCTTTAGGTGACCCTGTAGGATTTGCATATATTACTTTGCAGTTAAAAGCCTGAGTTCTCACCAGAAAAATTACTTAACTTTCCTGTTCTTTGGTTTCCTTATTTACATGGGGATTTATTTTAAATCCTCACACGAGAATATGATTTTATTGATTTTAGAGAGAATGGAAGGGAAAGAGAGAGAGTGAGCAACATGGTTGTGACAGAGAAACATGGATCAGTTGCCTCCCATATGCACCCCAACTGGGGATCGAACCCACAACCTTTGGTGAAGGGATGACGCTCCAACCAACTGAGCCACCTGGCCAGGGCTCACATGGGCATTTTAAAAGAACCTAAAATACTGGGCTACTGAGACAATTAAATAGCATAATAAATTTATAAAGTGCCTAACACTGTATTTGCTGCATATGAGTTACTTTAAAAAAAATTAGAGGCTGATCAGATCATTGACATGTTAAGACAATTATGTTCCTATCACACACACATGCAAACACACACACTCATGCATCCCTCATTTTAAACATGGTGGGTTATGTTAAAGAAGTGGCTTCTTATCCAGCTGAGCAACTAAATAAGTGTTTAGTGTGCATATTTGATTCCACACCTGGTCCTGCAAGTGGGAACTAATGAAGAAGGGAGATATGGAGGTGAAGGGAAAGATGGTAGTGAAAAGATGGAAAACAACAACGAGATGGAGGAGATGCCTCTGCTGGGGTAAGAACAAAGGTGGTTTCCATACAACGTCTTAATAGGGATATACCCGTCTTAAGGCATCAGAAATCTTCACACACATTTCATAGGCAGCTGCCTTGAATTTATGTTTGGAGTTGCCAAAAGGAAGTTTTGGGAAGGGTCTCTGCAATAGGTTTGAATGGACACAAGGATGGTGTTAAAGACAGTAGCATCACACAGCAAAAAAGCACCTGGGTTTACCATGAAACATCAGGTGCCTGGGACATCACAGAATGCTTCAGTTTTATGGCATGTTTTTTTTCAGGCAGCAATTTGAAATAATCCTAGGGAAAAGTGAGAGAATATTTAACTTATAGAAGAAAAAAATTAGAAAAAAACAAGGAAAAATGTGTCATCAACGTTTGAAAGCATGTCTTGGAATAGAGGTGATTTTTGTAGCTAAAGAAGATAGAACTCAGAAACTAGGAAAATATTTGTGATGTATATTTTTAGTCAATGAGGTAGAATTTTATAGGTACAGGTACAACAACCTCTGTTTGCATCCACACGCTGCACAGCAGAACACAACGGGAAACCACTGCTGCATTTTATTTTCTTCCTCTTGTTTTATTCAATCTTTTGTTTTACCTTGAAAACTGTGATAGGACAGTCCAAAATGGAATATGAAATAATAGTGCAAGATGAGACTCCCAGGTCAGAAAGCATGCAAACCATTACCGAGGAGGAGAACAAATATGAATTGAATTGTGACTAATGACACAGCTACACCAAAGCCGAAAAGATGTCTAGTGGCTGCTGTGCACAGAGGTAAAACAAAGGTACAAAGCCACTCAAAACATACCATTCGAGCATGGAAAGTAAGAAGCATGAACCAAGTTAAACTGGAAATTGTCAAGCAAGCAAGCAAATGTTTGAGTATCGCAGTATTTAGTGTTAGTAAACTAAAATGAACTAGAATAGGACATTTCCAGTCAGGCAAGTACAACACAAGGTGTTCTACTCTGGAAATGACAAACACATAAGAAATAAAGTTGCTTTCATTCTGAGGCAAGATGTAGCACAGATAGACATGGGCGACAATGAAAGTTTTGATCGAATAATATCAAAGAGTTTTCTAGTAAAACCTATTAACAGAACCACCATTCAAACCTATGCTCCAACTACATAGGCTTAAGAAGATAAAATAGAAAGCTTTATGCAAGTATTCAAGGAGATATGGATCACACGCAAAAACAAGATATGCTGATAATTATAAGTAACTGGAGTGCAAAAGTAGGAAATAAAGCAGTATGCATGTCATTGAATACATTGGACTAGAGGACAGAAACGAAGCAGGAAATTGGCTTATGGATTTCTGTGAAGCCAACAACTTGTCCGTGGCAAATACATGTTTAAAAAAACTGAACAGATGACTATGTGGACATCACCAGATGGCCAATATTGAAATCAAATAGACTATGTAATTGGAAGCAGGAGATGGAGAAGCTGTATTCTCTGCCAAAACAAGACCAGGAGCAGATTGTGGTGCTGACCGTGAACTGTTAATATCAAACCTTAGAGTACAACTGAAGAAGAGCACTGAGAGAATTACAGTGCCAAAATATAATGTGCATAGTGGTCCGGATGGACTTAAAGTCCACATAAAAACCAGATTTGCATTGGTAAACTTGATTGACCGTGAACAAGAAGAATTGTGGCCTAAAACTAGAACTATTCAGGAAGAATGTGGAAAGACAATGACAGAAGTGCAAAGGAAAGGAAAATCAAGATGGATGACAGAAGAAACATTAAAAATTGGCCGATGCAGTTGCAAGGGAAAAGTAAAAGCTGACAAAACAGGGCTAGAATCCTGAACACAACTTTTCAATGGCTATTACATAGAAATAAAGAGAACAATTATTGGGTTGGCTAAAATGTTCATTTAGTTTATTCCTTAAAATAAGAAGATACATTTTTTCATTTTCACCAATAACTTTACTGATTTGGATATTTTGAGTGTGTTGGTTATCTCCCATGTGGTATATTGTTGATTGTTCTAATTAATGTCTCTATTTGATCTCTATCAACTTCAACTGGTCTGCCTGACCATGAAGCATCATCCAGTGAGAAATCTCAAGCACAAAACTTTGCAAACGACTTTTGACATGTTGAATCAGTCACAACACTTTCTCCATACACTGCACAAACCTTTTTCTGTGTTTCAGTTGCATTTTTACCTTTCTTGAAATAATAAAGCATAATATGCCAAAAAATGTTGTGCATTTTCTTCCATCTTCAATATTAAAATGGCTACACAAAAATTCACCTATTTTGATAAGATTTTTTTAAAATGCATACTGATACAGCTGTCACAATACAATCTAACAAAATTGTTTCAAATGAAGTTAAAGACAACTAAGTGCTACTAGACCCACATTATGGAAAAAAAACAAATGAAAATTTTGGCCAGTCCAATATAATGTATGAAGACAAAACAGAACCACCCCCCCCCCCCAAAAAAAAAAGGAAAACAAGTGATCTCTACTAGGAGATTCAAAAAATAAAAGGGAAATTCAAACCTGAAAGGTTGTATAGAAGACACAAAGGATGACAGATACCTCTGAAGAAGACTTCTATGAAGAACCACCTATAGTTCTAGACAGCAAAATGAAAGTTTCTCTGATAGTATTGGGAAGAAATAAATCACCAGGGATAGATGGGATACCCATAGAATTATTTCAAGCCACAGAGACAGAATCTGAAAAAATTCTAACAAGACTACATCAACAAATATGGAAAAGAAAGTTATGGTCTCCAGACTGGAAACACTCAGTATACATCCCAATCTTCAAGAAAGGAGATGCAAAGGACTGCAGCAACTACAGGACGGTTGCTCCAATTTCCGACACAAGTGATGCTCCAGCTGATGCAACACAGGCTCCTACCTTCTTTGGAGAAAGAAATGCTGGATTCAGAAAAGAAAGAGACACTCAGGTATAATTGCAAGCATTTGTTGGATACTGGAGTGTTCCGACATATTTCAGAAAGAGATTAGTCTGTGTTTTATAGATTACAGTAAAGCCTTTGACTCTGTTGATCACGAAAAGGCGTGGGCTCAGGAAAAAGGGGCATGGCTCAGCTTAGTCTGTCCTCGTGTGGAACATCACTGGGGGACAGTAGGCCACATTCAGGACAGAATATGGTGAAACAGAATGGCTTCCTATAGGCAAAGGTATCAGACAAGGGTGCATTTTATCTCCTTCTGTGTTTAATCTGTATGCAGAATACACATTACCTGAAAAACTGGGGTGAGAGGAAGGAGGAGTGAAAATTGGTGGAAGAAATATAAGATATGCAGAATGTAGCAGTGATTTGAAACAACTTCTGATGAAAGTGAAACAAGTGCCAAAGCAGTAGTGAACTGGGACGTGAGAGACAAATGGATGACAAGGGAAGAAATACACAACTTTAACACAGGCAATGAAGACATGGAAATTGTTAAGATTTTGCTCACCTTGGTTCAGTCATTAATGTGAATAAAAGAATACAGTGAAAAAAATCAAAGAGAAGGCTGAGGTATAAAAAGCAGTAATGGAAAAATTAGGAAAGATCACCAAGGGCAAAAATGTGTCATTAGGAAAGAAGGCTAAGATTACCCATACACTCTCATTCCCAATTACTGTAGTGCTATGTGTGGGCAGGGGGCTCTATCCGCAGGGCCCCCCCCCCCCCGCCGGGTCCCCTCCCCCCGGCCACCACGGATGAGAATAAGTCTACCAAGACATGATCTGCTTGGGGAGCAAAGGTGGCCCATCTCTCAAAGGAGAAGGGCCGGGAGCCTTTTCCTCAATGGGCTTTTATTGGGTTCAGTTTGCACAGGAATACAGGTAAAGCTCATCAATCATTGTCAGGCAGTAAGGATCAAACAATAGATAACATACAAAGAACTCTGAGGGCTTATTCTGAGTTAGGGTCAGTTAGCTAAAGGGTTATAAAACTTTGGGAAACAAACTCATTTCATGCTTGGACCCTTATCAGAAAATTGAGGACATTCTTAGCAAAGCAGGTTTCATGGGGTTTTATGTATTCTTTCTTAGGCCTGATCACCCCGGGGAATCCACCCTTTCCAGCACTGGGCTGCACTGCCCTCTGTCATTGTTTCAGGCTTAAGTTACAGCATCTGAAACCAGGCAGGGTGGTTCCCAACAACTATATATGGATGCAAAAGTTGGAAAATGAAAAAGGTTGGTAGGATATATATATCCAGTAAACAATACATGTGTGCATATATATGTATACATATGTACATGTATATACACATGTGTGTATATATACACACACATACACACATGCACACACATTTGTTTGGAATATGGTGTCAGAGAGCAGCTCTACCAACAACACCCTGGAACCCCAGAATGACTAACAAGTGGGTCCTAGAGTAAATCGGGCCTGAAATATTAAAGGAAGCAAATATGACAAAACTGAAACTGTCCTTCAGGGACATTATGACATGGCAGGATTCTTTGAAAAAGTCACCAATGCTGGGAAAAATAGAAGGCAGCAGCAAAAGAGGCAAACCAAGTATGAGATGGATTGTCTCCATGGGCATGGGCGTGCAGGAGCTGAGCAGGGCTGTTGAGGGCAGGACATTGTGGACGTCACTCGTTCCTATGGCTGTCAGAAGTCAGAGTGGACTCATGGAACAGAAAACACGCAGGCACAGCTGCCTTTAAATATACTCACTACCTGGTAAAGTAATTAATCCCTTATCTTACACATGTCTGAGAAAGAAACAAACTGACAACTTCTTATAGTTACTGGAAAAAAATTATGTTGCATTTGATAGAAAATCCAGACTAGAAAATCTCCAATGACTATCTCTTTTTTAATTCTGACAAAATTCCAGTGGGTAAAATTTTTTTCCTATTATATTTTTGGTCTATATATAAGGAAATGAGTACAAACTGGCATTTAAATTGTGATTTAATCCTCTTATTGTTTTTTTTTTCTCTAGAGGCACATAATTTTATGCATGAAATAATAAACTGATAGTATAGAAACAGCATATAGACAGTAAAAACAGATGATATGAATTTATTCTTTTTAGTTAGCAAATATTTAAGTGTAGTTTTGGCATAATATAATGTTATATAAACTTCACCTCGGTGTTCCAAACCTTTAGGTGGAAAATAAACCTCTAAAAGGAGTTGAGCAATGTGCTATTATAACACCAGCAAATGTAGACTAATTGTATCACAACTACCACACAAACAGTAATCATAAAAGAATCTGCAACTGCAAAAATATCTTCAGATTCTAAAATAATTATAGATTTCTAATGCTTAGAATAGTATTGCTGCCTGACAACTGTAGGATCAGTCTTCCAAATTTAAAAAGAAAGAGTAAAATTGTCACTGTTTGCAGATAACATGATACAGTTTATAAAAAACACTAAAAACTACATCAAAAAATAATAGAATTAATAATTTCAGAAAGTTGCAGGAGAAATAATTTATGCATAAATCTCTGGTGTTTCTATACATACACACTAATAACAAACTATCAGAAAGAAGAATTACAAAAACAAACCCATTTTTAATGGGATCAAAAAGAATAAAATACCCAGCAATAAATTGAACCAAAGCTGTGAAAGATTTGTACTCTGAAAGCTATAAGGCAGTGATGAAAGACATTAGAGATGACACAAATAAATGCAAAAGTGTACTATGTGTACAGACTGGAAGAATTAATATAGTTAAAATGTCCATATCACCCAGATAAATATAGATTCAATGCAATCCCTAGCAAAAAGCCAATGGGATTTTTCACAGAACTATGACATATAATTCTAAAATTTGTATGGAATCACAAAAGATGCCAAATAGAAAAGCAACCTGGAGAAAAAAGAACAATGCTCGGATATCACATGCCCTAATTTTAAACTATACTACAAAGCTATAGTAATCAAAACAGTTAAGTAGTGGCACAAAAACAGATACATAGCTCAATTGGATGGAATATAAAACCAAGAAATAAATCTGTTTCTGTGTACTCAATTTACAACAAAGAGACAAAAATATGCAACAGGGGAAAGACAGTCTCTTCAATCAGTGGTGCTAAAAAGTTGAACAACTACGTGTAAAAGAATGAAACTGAATCACTTATATACAAAAATAAACTCAAACTAGATTAAAGACACATGTGTAAGAACTGAAATCATAAACTCCTAGCAGAAGACATAGGTATTAAATTCTTTAACATAGGTCTTAGTAATATATATATATATATAATTATACATAACTATATATATATATAATTATACATAACTATATATATAATTATACATAACTATATATATATATATATATATATATATATATATATATATATTTCCTCAGGCAAGGGCAACAAAAGAAAAAGTAAACAAACAAACTGAAAACCCTTTGCACAGCAAAGGACACTATCAACAAAATGAAAAGGCAACCTGCTTAATGGGAGAAAATATTTGCAAATGACATATCTGATAAAGGATTAATATTCAAAAGATATAAAGAACTTACAAAATTTAATATTAAAAACAAACAATCTGATTTTTAAAATGGGTAAAGAACTTAAATACACATTTTTTTCCTTAGACTTACAATTAGCTAACTGGCACTTGAAAAGATGCTCAGCTAATCATCAGAGAACCACAAACCAAAACCACAACAAGCTATCTCCTCAAACCTGTCACAATGACTGTTATTAAAAGGACAACAAATAACAAATGCTGGCAAGGATGTGGAGAAATTATACACTGTTCGTGAGAATGTAAATTGGTACAGCCACTATGGAAAAAATAAGTATAAAGTTTTCTCAAAAATTTAAAAGTAAAACTACAATGCAAGTCAGCAATTCCACTTCTGGGTATTTATCTGTTGGGGAAAAAAAACAGTAATTTGAAAATACTTTTGTACCTTTATGTTCATTGAAGAACTATCTCAATATTTAAAAGAGCTAAGATATGGAAACAACCTGTGTTCATTGACAGATTAATGCATAAAGAATAAAAAAGTGATAAATTGGGTTGGCAAAAATGTCTGTTTAGTTTTTTCATAAAATAAAGACACATTTTTCATTTTCACCAATAACTATTGATTTGGATATATTAAGTATGTCAACTATCTCCTGCTATGACTTTTACAGGGTGGAGGCCAGGTGTGCTGCTAAACATCTTGCAATGAATAAGACAGTCCCACAGCAAAGAATTACTTGGCCAAAATGTCAGTAGTACCTGGAAAATTTGCAAACCACTTTTAAAATAAAATTTATTTTTATTTTTAATATATTTATTGATTATGCTATTACAGTTGTCCCATTTCCCCCCCACTCCACTCCATCCTACCCACCCCCTCCCTCCCATATTCCCCCCCTATAGTTCATGTCCATGGGCCATACTTATAAGTTCTTTGGCTTCTACATTTCCTACACTATTCTTACCCTCCCCCTGTCTATTTTCCACCTATCATCTATGCTACTTATTCTCTGTACCTTTCCCCCCTCACTCCCCCTCCCACTCCCCTATTGATAAGGCAGAGCGGCGGGTAGCAAACCACTTTTGACACATTTGATCACTCATAGCACCTTCTCCCTACACTGCACAAATCCTTTTTTGCGTTCCAGTTTTTACCCTTCTTGTAATAATAAAGTATAACATGTTGAAAATGTTGTGTAACTTTTCCCATCTTCAATATTAGTGTCTACACAAAAATTCACCAGTCTTGATAAATTTTTTTAAATGCATGTTGACATGACAGCTGTCACAATACAGTGTAACAAAGTTGTTTCAAACAAAGTAAAGACAACTAAGCACTACTAGAGCAATCTTATGGGAAAAAAATGAGTATTTTGGCAAATCCAATATATACATATATACCACTTTATATCTATATATTTATACTTATATATAAGCAGTCTGTCCAGAAGGTATCCAGCCATGTAATATGCAAAATACAGACATTTATTGAAGAAGATGACCTTCAAAGTAGGCACCTTGGGACCTCACACAGTTCTCCCAATCACCATCAGCTGCCCTGACATATTTTCCTGAATCTCATTGACTGTCTGAAATCTCTTCCCTTTCAAAGATGATTTTACTTTTGGGAAAAGCCAGAAGTTGCAGGGCACCAAATCTGGGCTATAGGGGGGCTGAGTCACGTGGGTGATCTGATGATTTGCCAAAAAACTCTGCACGTGATGTGATGCATGAGTGGGTACGTATTTGTGATAAAGCTGCCAATCACCAGCTGCCCATAGCTGTAGCCTTCTGAATCATCCAATAGTCTCTGCAGAGGAATGTTCAAGCTTAGCATAAATTTTGATGCAGATTCATTTGCTCTACTCTCTCAGTCATTTTGAATGTGACAATCACACAGTACACATGTTCACTCAACAGTGTCTACTGCCCCCACTGACTAGTACAGTGAATTGTCATTGTTCACACATGCACATTCCAGTCCACTCTCCTTGGCTGCCAGGTGACAGTGAAGTTACTCAAACCATTGAACAATGGCTGGACTTTTTCTGGACAGATCATGATCTATATTAAGAACTATTATACCTCCAAAAGAAAATGAAATCTAGTTATATGAGAGAACATGGATGGACCTAGAGGGTATTAGGATAAGTAAATGACTCAAAGAAAGACTCAGAGTGTATGATTTCATTTATTTGTGGAATCAAACAGCAAAACAAATCAACAAACAAAATAAATAGGAACTCACAGATACAGAGAACAAACCGATGATTGTCAGAGGGAAGCAGGGTGCAGGAATGGGCAAACAGGTGAAGGGAATTAAGAGATTCAAATTTTCATTTATAAAGTAAATAATTCTCAGGGATGTAATGTATAATAGTAAAGTATATATAATGCATTTGTATGGTGACAGATAGTTGCTAGACTTAATGTGGCTTTATTTAATAAGGTATTCCAGTGTCAAATTACTATTTTATACACCAATACTTCAATAAAAAATTTTTCTAATTAAAAAAGCATTTGACACAATTGTGATTTTGCTCATTCAAAACAGGTTTATCTTGACTTACTCAGCAGATGTGTTGCTAAAAAGTTGTGTTTAGATGTTAGCTAAAGCATTAAAAATAATTATTATTAGGAACTATACAATAAAAATAAAAACAGATATAAACAAGGTTATGAAATATTCAATAATTATAGTTTAAAATAAAAATCACTTATACCTAATTTGAACAGGAATCTGTATAAATACTCCTCAATTGTGATTTCCAGTTCCTTTTCTTCTACCTCAAATATCTGAGAACAAGCTTCAATAATTCAAACTCAATTATAAATACCAAACAAAAGAAGAAAGAAAAAAAATAATTCTCTTTTGGAAACTTAACTCCAGAGTTAAAAAAAAAGTGATATATAAAAAAACAGAGGATATAAATTTAACTGAAAAAAACTCAATCCTTTTAACATATTATTGATATTTTCATGACACTTTGTCATAAATCATTCCCCATCTACCCAGTAAGTTATGTTTTCTTGATAATTAAGCTTGTTGGTAATATCTTAACAGTACTTAAGAAAGATAATCTTTCTCCCTTTCCTTCTCTCCTTTTCTTAGTCAAAAACATGTTCATCTTCATTCTCATCCACAAACATACCCACATCCACAAATACATACATGCCTGCGTTCCTACTTGGGCATTAGGAAAAATGCAAGTGGAAAGGCAAGGTTGATTTGAAATCCAAACACTTTGAGCTAAATATTTGATGGCCACATACATGCTTGTAAGTAGTAATTATTTATATGTAAAACAGATATTTATAAATGTTAATTAATATTTTTAAAATAAATACTTAAAACAATATTTTAATAATGTATAAAACCTTTAGGAAAACATTGGGAAAATAAAGATTAATTTTAACAATATTGGCACTTTTTTCCTACAAGTAAATATAATGCAAGATAAATTCCTTAGGAATATAAATTTATCAATTGGTTGGTGAAAAACTTAGATTTATGGGAAAAAATATTTAGAGATATAACCAATGATGTGCTGGAGCATGCTTTTGAGAGCTGAAGATTTCTGTTTCTTCCCATCTCTGTCTTCCACCTTTAGTGACATATAAGTGGTTTGAAATAAGCCATCATGGGAGTATTTACACAATGAAATTTTGCAAACACTGCAAATTAAGGGGGGTGTGTGGGGAGGGTTAGAGAACTGGTTGTTAAAAATCAGCAAGCACGTTACTGGATACAACCCACACTTTGCATATTTAGCAACACAGTCACCATTTTTTCTCCCTGTTTCAGTGGAAATAAACATATTTTGTTCTTTTTTCTAAAATATGTTGTTTTTCTGTTGTAGATATAGCATGATCATTAATTAAATAATATTATTACTAATAAGGAAGTACTTTTGTTTTATTTGTACTGTGACAGAAATCACGGACCACAGCTTCCAAAGATATTTTGCTGTTTGACTATTCAAGTGTGAATTAATAATATTTCACAAATCATGATATTTATAAAGGTAAAAGTGCTCTTTAGAAAATTTCTGGTCACTATTCATTATCTTTCACTGAATTTAGGAAATTTCAAAACCTATCTGCTTGATCAGTTTTCCCACTTTAGGTAGCTTTTAGAAGACAGAAAAAAAGCCAGGTAAATCCCAGGATTCACTGGATTATAACTGAGATGCCCATGTTAAACCACATTTTAAGAAAGTTTGAATTAATAAACGAAGAGGTGATTGGCAAGTCAGTGTTTCCTCCCGGGGAACATATTCTGCCATCACACAGAGAACCTCCTGTCCGCACTTTATTTTTAAATTTGGCAACATCTGCCCTACTTTTCTTCCTTGTCTGAAAGAGTTACAGAATGTAGTATCCTGTACACCATTGCTCCCTGGAGTAAAGCTGGAGACTACTACGTAATGAGATTTGTTAAGCCACAAGAATATTCGTATATCTAATTGTATTTCCTTCTAGGATGCATATAAACTTTTAGGGTAGTCATTTGCATTTCTAAATGAAGAAAATTCAAAAAATTGAAAATGCTTTTTTGGTTACTATTGTTTTTGTCATTTTTGTTAAGAAATGTAAGGCATTGTGTTGGAAGCAACCTAAATACCCACCAGTGAATGAGTGGATAAAAAAAACGAGGTGCATTTACACAATGGAATACTATGCAGCAGAAAGAAAGGAGTCCTATCCTTCACAAGGGTGTGGATGGAACTGGAGAGCATTATGCTAAGTGAAGTAAGCCAGGCAGTGAAAGACAAATACCATATAATCTCACCTATAAGTGGAGCCTAATCAACAAAGCCAACAAGTAAGCAAAATATAACCAGAAGCATTAAAATAAAGAACAAACTGATAGTAACCAGAGGGGAAGGGGGAGGGGAGGGAATTATGGGAGAGAGTAGGGGAAGGTCCATTAAGAAACATGTATAAAGGATACATGGACAAAGCCAAAGCGGGTAGGTTCAAGGGTGGGAGGTGGGGATGGGTGGGGCAGGGGACCATGGTAGGGTGAAAATGGAGACAACTGTACTTGAACAACAATAATAATAAAAAAAAGAAATGTCTGGTGTTATATTATTAGAAAAACATTTTTTTTATGGTAAAGAACAAATTTTCTAAACCATGTCTTTCTTTGTTTTATTTTTTTAAAGATTCTATTCACTTTTATTTTTAGAGAGACAGGAAAGGAGGGAGGAAGAGAGGGAGAGAAACATCAATGTGTGGTTGCCTCACATGCACCCCCTGCTGGGGACTTGGCCTGCAACCCAGGCATGTGCCTGACTGGGAATCAATCGCACTAGGGACCCTTTAGTTGGCAGGCTGGCATTAAATCCCATGAGCCATACAAGCCAGTGCACACGTCTTTCTAAGTGCATTAGAATTGGTCTGTATTCATTATTATACAAAATTTCTCCAAATCTCACAAAGAAGACTGAAAAGGAATTATTACTTTTTCACTTGTCCGATTCACAGGTTCTCTAGAACATAAAGTTTATAGTTATATCTAAGACCTTGAAAAGTATAATCTATTTTCACTAGACCTATCCATTCACTGGAGACAGAATTTCGCTGTAAATGCAGTCAGTTGAACCTCTTTATTTGTGGATTCTATATTTGCAAATTTGCCTAGTCACTAACATTTATTTTTAATCAGAAGCAAAAAATTTGAGTCACGCTACACATGTTCTCGGCTGAGGTTGAATGAAGTGACAGTCTTCTTGCTTCCATTCCTCTTTTGGTCTATTTAGTGCCACATTTTTATGTGTGTGCATGTGTGTTTTTGCTGTTTAAAATGACACAAAGAATAACAATGAAATAGGTTTCCATTCCCAGGCACAAGCAGGCTGTGATGTATTGTACAATACTTATAGAGAAAATGCACGTGTTAGATAGGTTTTGTTCATGCTAGGTATATATTTATTTCAGTCAATAAATGATTATATTTAGGGCAATTGACTTCTATTTAGTTCTTTGAGTTCAATGTTAATGAATTACTAATGTGTATTAAATAAAATATTTTTAGATAGAAACATGTAAGATGTGATATCTTATGATCAATTGATAAAAAATGTTGTCACCAGAGCTTTGCAGGAAATTGTCACTATATTTGCCCTGTGAGCAATGACTCAGTGTTCACTATTCAGCATTTGCTGCACCATACAAAATGTAATTACCATAAATTATGAGAATTGGCTGTATTATGAAATAATTAATGTAGTAAGATCAATATGATAGCTAAAGAGATTTTGTGGAGAACTATTAAGTTTCACAAAAGCTTTTAATATGATTAAGTGATATTATTCAATTAAACAAAATACATATATTTGTAATCTAAATTTAACAATTACTAATAATATAAATTTTAAAGCCATCTTAAAATTTTCAATATGATAACTATCTGTTGTCCAAGACATACCTAAAATATTGAATACTTCTGAGAACACTTGTTTTTGATTATTAATTATAGTTATGTATTCTCTAGTTGGTATAGATACTCAATTATTAGCATTATTCAACTCAGTTAAAATATTATTAATATACATATAATAGGAAAATGAACTAAAAAAGTTTAAGAGTCTGAATCTTCAGGTCATCTGTATTTGAGTATAATAAACTTCTATAGTTTACATACATCAGAAAATATTGTCTTTATTACATTAACATATCATTTAACAAGAAGAAGGGATAAAAGTGGGAGGAAGAGAAAAATAACTACAATATATTGAGGTTTTTTTCTTATTTAATCTTTATTGTACTTTTTTCCATTACCATTTAGTCCCCTTATACACCCCTCCCTTCACAATCACCACCCTGTTGTCCACGCCCATGAGTCCTTTGTCCTTTTTGCTCAACCCCTCCTCCCCCAACCTCCCCCTTCCAGCTGTCATCCTGCTCTCCATCTTATGAGTTAGATGTCTTCCTCTGTGTAATAACTATTTTATCCAATAATTTCTTTATTAAGAAAATCCTTCTAGTGTCTCAGTTATACACATAGGACTACTAGAGACCAAGTGGATTAAGAAGCACAGAGTCACACAGCTGGTGAGGAAGAGAGTCCAAATTTAAAAGCAGGTAGGCCTGACTCCACAGCAAGGAAATAAAACATAAAGCAGATAATACCTTTAATTTTTTTTTTATTGTTCAATTACAGTTGTCCCCATTCTTCCTCCATTACTCTCCCATGCCCTATCCACCCCTACCTCCCAAAATTCAATCCTCCTCCCACCCCTGCTCTTCTTTAACTTGACCCTTCCCCTTCTTTCCCTGTTCTCCCCCTCCCCCTCCCCTGTGGTCACTATCAGCTTATTCTTTATTTCCAGCCTCTGATTCTATCTTGCTCATTTTTTGTTTTGTTGATTAGGTTCCACTTATAGGTGGGATCATATGGTATTTGTCTTTTACCACATGGCTTATTTCACTTAGTATAATGCTCTCCAGTTCCATCCATGCTGTTGCAAAGGGTAGGAGCTCCTTCTTTCTTTCTGCTGCATAGAATTCCATTGTGTAAATGTACCATAGTTTTTTAATCCACTATTGCGCTGTTATAAACTTTGGGGTGCATAGGTTCTTTTGGATTGGTGTTTCAGGGCCTTTAAGATATAATACCAGCAGTGGAATTGGTAGGTCAAAAGGTAGTTCCATTCTTAGTTTTTAGAGGAAATTCCATACTGTTTTCCACAGTGGCTGCACCAGTCTGCATTCCCACCAACAGTGCACTAGGGTTCATTTTTCTCACAACTTTGTGTTTCTTGATTTGGTTATGAAGGCCATTCTGACCCATGTGAAGTGGTATCTCATTGTGGTTTTAATTTGCATCTTTCTGATGGCTAGTGATGCTGAGCATCCTTTTTGTGTCTATGGGCCCTCTGTATGTTCTCCTTGGAGAAGTGTCTGTTCAGGTCCTTTGCCCATTTTTAAATTGGATATTTTCTCTTCCTGGTGTGAAGTCTAATACCTTTTAGCTGATAAGGTTTTATCTGTGCATGAAAGCCTCCTTTTCAAATCTGTTTTCCTCATCCATTATATCTAAATTACCATGCATATGATATAAACCCAACAAAGCAAAGCAAACAAACTTACTACCTTCCACCTACCCTCACTAGTTGCCCCTCCTTTAGGATAAGTGACCTGAAATGCTTCATCACTCCAATATTCCACCCTGTTAATTAAGAGATAGAGGACTAAGGGTGTAGGTTATTTCAAAATAAAATTTGCCATACTTTTTTTGAGAAATAAATAGTTCTCTAGAATGGCTAAACATATAGTTGTTAGAATGGCTAAATATTTAACAAATGATTTAAAGAAACAGAGGACTACTCATGAAATTGGTAGTTATGAACACTTTGTATTGAACAAAACTGATGACAAAAGAAGCGTTTCTTGGAATATAAACACCAAAACTGCAGCAGCCAGATGCTATACTCTATAAAAAATTCTCAGATTACTTTGCTTATGGTGTTTTTTTGTTTCATATGCTCTATACATCACTTCAGTTGTTATTATTCCTGCTTTCCTTGCTCCTAGTGAGGGTGAAATTTCTCCTTTATTTTGTTTGATGCAGGATTTCCACACCCCCCCAACCCCATTGGAGATCTTTCCAATTTTTCAATAAAATAGGTTTTTGACACTCTCTTTTATCAATCCGGTGGGACCTTTAGTTCAAATATTACTGTAATCCTTTTATTTTAGTTAAAAATGGTCAGAGAAGACCAAGGTAGATGATCAAATGAATGTAGTTCTTCCTAAAAGAATCATAGTACAACAAATGTATTTGTTTTCTGGATTAGTGGCAAGTAGCAAACTGTTTCTATAAATACAGATTGCACTGTAGGTATTAATGACACTGTCATATCACATTGCATGATTTCTACTGAATAATTATTCTCATTCTTTCTGTGCCCATTTTAATAAGCTGAAGACAATGACCTTCAATGAACTTTGTTACACTGAAATGAAATTCACAGCAAACACTAATTTCACCTACCTTTTCGACAGACATGTCCATCCCCGTTTAGTCACGGATATCTGAAGTGACATAGAGGATGGAGACTTTTCTTTCACCTCCGAAGAAAACACACTGCCTCTGACCCTTCCCCCTTGTGTGTGTCTCTTATAGCGGGAGCATCTGTCTCAAGCACTAACCAATTTACTGCCTTCTCTAAAGTTTCATGGTAAATTACACACAGCTGAAATTAATGGAAGTTCTTTTGGACGGTTTCTCAGGGTTTGATTCTCCACACATGGAATTTGCCAGGAACTCTCATTGTGGTTTGGGCTCTGCCAGAGGGTCTGTGGGGAGAAGCTCTTGCATCAAGGGTGGAGACTGTCCCTGCTGGACTCATTCTGGAGTAAGTCAGAGGATAAATAGGTGGCGTGGTCTCCAGAGCCTCCGTCCTGACTTGTAGAAAAAGGATTTAGGAGCCGCTGCCATGTCTTAATTAGCCACAGGTGCACTGAATCTTTCACCAACAGCTCAGTTTCTGTCCTTCTTCACATTTTAGTGGTATGTAAAGTATTTAGCGGCGTGTTTCAGTGTTTGACAATTAGATGAAAAGTGCAGATGTAACAGAAGGGAGGATGCAATGAGGAAAAAAGTGATTCCCAGAAATAAAGTCCATGATTCAAAACCATATGATTGAGTCCCTTTATGAGTTCATGTAAGTTATTAATTTGTAAGAGGGAAATAAATTACTCATAATTATACTAAATTAGCAGATTCCATAGACAATGAACACATTCAAGCCAGTAATAGCCACTGTCAAAATCTCATACAAATACTTCCACCAGTTTCCAAATACTGATAAAGATAGTTATATATGATGTCTGTCCAGAAAATGTCCAGCTACTGTTAATATATGGAGAACGGTTTGTATCACACTTATGTAACCTGGCACCAAGGAGAGTGGGTGGGAATGCGCATGCATGAACAATGATGCCTTCACTGCCCTAGTGAGTGGAGGCAGTAGACACCAATGAATGAACAGGTGTACTGTGTGGCTATTGCATTCAAAATGAGTGAGTAGAGCATCAAATCTGCATCAAACTTTGCTTTAAGCTTAAGCATTCCCTTGCAGATAATATTCAGATGATTCAGAAGGTCGCAGTTATGGGCAACCAGAGACTGGAAGTTTTATTTAAATAATGCATTTACTCCTGCATCTCGTTTCATGCGGAGTTTTTTGGCAAAACATCAAATCACCCAGGTGACTCAGTCCCCCTACAGCCCAAGGTTGGCATCCTGTGAATTCTGGCTTGTCCCGAAACTAAAATCACCTTTGAAAGGAACAGATTTCAGACAATGAGATTCAGGAAAATATGAGAGGGCTGCTGATGGTAATTGGGAGAACTGTGTGAGGTCCCAGGGTGCCTAATTTGAAGGGGACTAAGGTGTCATTATCCTATGTACAATGTTTCTTGTATCTTTTTCAATAACTGTCTCTATTTTTCATATTACATGGCTGGATATCTTTTGGATAGACCTCGTGTATATATAAAAGAGTGTACTCAGGATCCAGTTGGCCTGGGTTCAAATCCTGGCTTGTCTACTTAAATTGTATATTCTTGGATATGCCACTTAATTTTTGTGGGCCTCAGAGTTCTCATTTGCAAAATTGGAAATATATTATATTAATACTTACCTCATGGAAACGTGAGCTAAGTGAGTTTTAATAGACCTAAAGTGCTAGAACACTGCTTGGAATAAGGTAAATATAATAGGTGTTAACTGTTGTTTTGCTGTGTTATTGTTATCTTTCATATTTGTTGGGAACAGTCCTGCCTAGTTTCAGGAGCTGTAACCCTACCAACAGGTGAAAAGGCCCCATCACTAGGGACCATGGGACCATAAGCCACTAAGGAGACAAAACTTATCCTCCCAGCAAGGGCACAGCCTCTTCCCCCTTTACTTCACCCTGCTTGGTCCCTGGAGGATGGCTGGATAGTCAGTGATGGGTGAGATTCCTCAAGGGAGGAATAAGCTAAGACAGGCACAGTTTTGAAGGGGCCATAAGGAAAGGATTTAGGGGATAGTGGGGGAGGGAAAAAAGACCCTCACTCTTTGGCTTTATCATAGCCTGAGCCCTTATTCTATCTGTAAAAAGTCTCCTAATCTCTCAGCTGTCTTGGTTCCCCTGCCTGATTCAAGCCTGAAATAATGCCAAAGGGGAGTGCAGCCCTGTGCTGGAACAGGCGGTTCCCAGCAGGGGCCCTCAGGCCTAAGAAAGAATACATAAAGTCCTGTGAAACCTGCTTTGCTTAGAATGTTCTCAATTTAAATGTTAAGGGTCCACACACAAAATAAGTTTGTTTCCCAAGGTTTTACAGGCGATTGGCATCACCCTGTCTACCAGACCCTGACTCAAAAGGACCCCCATGACCCCAGAAATGTTATCTGTAAACCATACCTCCTTTCTTTGATATGCATCCCTATGCAAGCTCAACTCAATATAAGCCCATTGAGAGAGAGGCTCGAGACCTTTCTCCTCTGAGAGACTGGTCAGGCTTTCTCCCCAAGCAGATCGTGTCTTGGTAGACTCATTCTCACCCACAGTGGCCAGGGAAGCTCTGTGGGTGGAGGCCCCACACATATATTAATGATATTAGCCTCAGGTGGCATGACTAATCTATATTTATTTTTATTTTTCATCTAAAGGGAAATATTTCTTTTTGTATTAAATCATTTTTATTGTTATTCTATTTCAGCGGTCCCAAATTTCCCCCATTTTCCCTCCTCCGCTCATCCCACCCCTGGCTCCCATAGTCAGTCCCCACACTGTTGTCCGTGCCCATGGGTAATTCATACATGCTTTTGTCTAGTCCCTTCCCCATCTCTGGTCACTGCCAGTCTGTTCCATGTATCCATAAACCAAAATATTTCTTAATTCTCTGATTTTGCTGACAGTTTTAATATGCTTTACTGACTCCTTTTCAACTTGTTGCAGTGTCTCTAACAGTGGATTTCTCAGGGATCATTCTTTGCATCTCTTTTCTCTCTATCTTACTCCTTTCATGATATCACACAGGCTCTTCATTCGTGGCTTTAAATTCCCCCCAAAGCTGACAATTCCCAAATATAATCGTATGTCACCAGGCCATGCATATACTCTAAATTCCCGGCAATTGCTTATTTCAGCATCAATACTGGAATGTGCAGAAAGCAAGAACAAAAAGAGGATCTGTTAAACCTAAAATATAATTTGGGGAAACATTAAGAAAAAAAAATACAAATTATAAATACTGAATTAGGCATAAAAGTGATTTTCTCACACATGTGCTGTAGAGATTCACACCATATTCTTCTGAGATGTCTTTTTGGCGTTTTAACACAAACGCTCCCAGTGTTTGCTTCCTGTTGGAAACATGACCTTCCCTCTGCCCTTAGAATACTCTGCAATCCCCAAATACTCCAGCATTAATTGAAATGTATACAAGTGAGGTGCTAAGGCTTGTCCATCGCTGGCTAAATAATAATCTCCCTCAGTGTTTGAATTCTTTCTATTATGCACCTCCCTCCTGTTTAGAGAAATTAGAAAGCATATATATATATATATATATATATATGTATATATATATATATATATATATATATATATATATATATATATATATATATATATATAATTGACACTCCCTTGAAGCCAGGTTTCTGAATGTGACTTTTTTTCCTGACAATTAGATATAGTTGCACAGGACTTGGAAAGGAAAAGTGGCATGCAGATGATTTTCCTGGGGGCTTTGCTCTTGCTTCTGGCAGTGAAGGTTAGCATAACATTAGGCTCCTTTGTCCTGCTTTCCAATTCCACTCAACAGCAGTGTGAGTGAATAGAAAGAAGGAGAGGCAACAGCAGGCAGGGTTTTTCATCTGAATCTTAATCCCTGAACCACAGATTTATGTATCTGTTCTTCAGTTTTCTGGTGGAGAGAGGAAGTCAATGTAGTGGTGGGGGAATATCTATTGTTGATATTTGAGAACTTGGTCCAGGAAATGGTCTCTGAAAATGAACCTAGCTTCGTGGGGCAACAGAAAGTCTTCAGACAAATTTGCTGGACGTGAGTCTAGAATTAGGTTTTGTTTATTGCTTCCCAGACAGAACCAGTGGAACCAGTGGAATCAGTCCATGATAGCAGAAAGCAGTGTAGGTGGAAAAGGCCTGGAGAGTATCTAATATCTCAACATTGTAAAGGAGAAAAGGAATATTCCATTTGCTAAATGTGTCAGGAAGCAGCCTAGCAGGGACCAGCCACAAAATAATGATTACCATTATTAAAGAAAAACCCATAAGCAGTTGAGAGAGCACCAAATGCAAAGGGGTCCTGAGGGTAAAGAAGAGATCATTTAACAGTGGACAACACAGACCACATAAGAAAGAGGAGCGCTCAGCAGACACCAGCGTGGAAATATGATGTCCCAGACAAAACATTTCCCTGTAATTTTACTAGGTATGGCCCAAGAGAAATAAAAAATCACATTCATAGACAGATTTATAAAGAGACGTTATAAACAGCCTTACTCACAGTAACAAAAACCTGGAAAAATTTAAATATCCTCAAATAATGGATAAACAATGCTTTATGATCCAACTGCGGATCACGTCATTCTTGGCGGGGCAGTGTTGTCCTGCTGGGGAATGTCAGAAAAGTGCACGTCTGACTGTAATGACAGGGGGGAGAGTGTATTAGCATTTAGTGAGTAAAGGCCAGAGAGGCCACCAATCATCTTAAAATGCACAGGAGAGGCCCTTTGTAACAGAGAAGTATCCAGTTCAAAATGCCCATGTACCTAGGTTGCGAATCCTACACATGAAAGGCACCGGGAATTTAAATTTTAGAAACTGGAAATGACTATCTCACAACACAGATATTTCAAGTATCAGTTCTTAAAGGGTTCCAATTTTAAGTAGGTGATGAATCTTTCTCCATTTGCTTTGAGCTCTAATGTTATTTTATGCTTTCTTGGAAATGACAGATTCACACACCCAATTCTCTCTTGGAAAAATATGTATTTTTCCTAAATGAAAAAATAAGTCCTATCCAATCCTCAAATACTTTGCTCATCTTCTCATTATATAATTTGTCCTATTATACATAAAATGAATTCCATGCAGTCACCTTTTGCACTTCTATTTTAAATTAGCAAATATTTTGATAGTTACGTACATTGTACAAAACAATAGAGAAAAATCAATGTTATTTTTACTCATCAGCTTAGACCTTAATTATTTATTTCTGTCCTTTCAATTCTAAATAATTTTCCAGTAGCCATGTTTTTCCTCTTCCATTAAGGTATTAGGTTTATAATCCCAATTTTTAAATTTTTTTAAATTTAATTTTTATTGATGTTCAAGTACAGTTTTCTCCATTCCCCCACCACTACCACACCCCCTACCCCAGCCACTCCTACCCACCCTTGATCTTACCCCCTTTGGCTTTGTCCATGTGTCCTTTATACATGTTTCTTCACAACCCTCCCCCTATTTCCCCCCATTTTCCCTCTCCCCACTCCCTTCTGGTTATTGTCAGTTTGTTCTTTATTTCAATGCCTCTGGTTATATTTTACTTGCTTGTTTGTTTTGTTGATTAAGTTCCACTCATAGGTGAGATCATATGGTATTTGGCAAAACAGTGAGACACAAAATCAATATTCAGGAATCGAAGGCATTTTTGTACCGCACCAACAAAATATCAAAAACAGAAATCAAGAAAAAATCCCATTTCTTATAGCAACAAGAAAAGTAAAGCACCTAGGAATAAGTCTAACAAAGAAGGTAAAAGACCTTTACTCAGAAAACTACAATCCCAAGACTTTAAAAGACAGCTTACATATATGTTACTGATATCGATAGTACTAAAATACAGGGGCCTGTCAGAGTTACTGCAACTTAGCAATGGCCTATATTTAGTTGCCTTGTACAGAAAAAATAGTGACCTTATATTGCAAAATACATATACCCTCCAAATGTTGGAAATAGAAAATTAATGGACTGAACATTTATTTAAGTACAGGAAAAAATATACAATGACATTTAAACAAAATGATAGTTCATAATATTTCATGAAAATTATCTTTTAAAAATAATTCATTTTTGCCATGAATTGGTGATTTTATGATCTCTGGACACTTTCACTGAATTTGTCATCTCTGGATGTGGTGATCAAAACCTAGATTCATCGTCCTTGGTTACAGAACATAAAACCTGGTTACAGAGACGCTGTGGAAGGCCACATGCTCCATAACCAAGGCTGGCTCTGTAACCAATGGAATCATAACCACATAACAAACCCTTATTGGCTGAGGTAAAGTTACCATAGAAGTAGCCTCAGTCTCACCCCAGGTTACCATAGAAGTAACCTAAGGCTCACCCCATTGGGTATACAGAAGTTACTATAGAGGTAACCTTAGTACCAAGAACACATAACATACCTACCATGGTGATTGCTGTGTTACAGCCTATAACGGAATCATGTGTGTAAAAAGTAAAAACACTTTATGTAACAAAGTTATATAACAAAAGGCTATATATTAGAAGCTTGGACAATAAAGATTGCCTTTGGCGGTTTGCCTCTGGCCATTCACCTTCCCTCGAGAGTGGTGTCTTATTTGCAGCTCCTCATCTGGATCCTTTTTTTTTTCTTAACTTATACATGTTGACTGTCACTAATTGGTCTTATGGCTATCAAATATGAACAAACAAACTTTTATAAAGGAAATTCTATATATTGATCCTATGTAAGAGCTGCTTTTCAAACATTGTCAATGGCTTTTATCTAAACAGGAATTTAGAGTCTTTCGTGCCTCTTTTTTTCTCCAGTTTTCTACAAATATATACATCATTTCCAGCACCTTCAGTGTATTTATAAACATGTTCATTTAAAAAGTATACTCATCAAATAAACAGTTGCTTTAAAGAGTTAAAGAGTCAAAATAACTAGTGTAGCTTAGTATTATAATATTAAAATTTTATAACTCTTGAGAGTGACATCTTTAGTCCCCTGGAAAAAAACTGCACTTTTCAAATTAACATCTAACATCTCTTTAAGAATTTATTTTTAAATAAAAATACTATACTATTGAAATATCAAACAAAGGTCAAACCTATACAACTTAATCAGAGACTGCCATCTCAATTAATACCTTATTTTCTTAAGGGGAATATGGGCAAAAGCTGCAATAAGTTAAGTTAAACATAAATATTTATCTATGCTTTTAAATTCCCTATTACAGATATTAAAAAGAATTTTGGAAATAGAAACTTTGTCCCAGGAGTGGAATTGCCAGGTCAAAAGGCAGTTCCATTTTTAGTTTTCTGAGGAAATTCCATACTCTTTTCAAGAATCCTGAAGCACCAATTCAAAAGAACCTATGCACCCCAATGTTCATAGCAGCACAATTTACAATAGCCAAGGGCTGGAAGCAACTGAAGTGCCCATCTGTATATGAATGTATCAAAAAACTGTGGTACATTTACGTGAAGGAATACTATGCAGCAGAAAGACAGGAGCTCTTTACCCTTTGCAAGAGCATAATTGGATCTGGAGAGCATTATCCTAAGTGAAATAAGCCAGGCGGTGAAAGACAAATACATATGATCTCACCTATAAGTGGAACCTAATCAACAAAACACACAAGCAAGCAAAACATAACCAGAGACATTGAAATTAAGAACAAACTGACAGTAACCAGAGGGGAGGCGGGAAGGGTAATGGGGGGAAAAGTGGGAAGGGCCATCAAGGAACATGTATAAAGGACACATGGACAAAGCCGAAGAGGGTAGGATCAAGGGTGGGAAGTGGAGATGGCTGGGGTGGGAGGGGGTGGTTGGCAAAAATGGAGACAACTGTACTTGAACAACAATAAAAATGTGGAAAAAAAGAAAAAATAGAAATAGAAATGTTGAAAATCATTTCAAAGTATCAGCAATATTTTCAGTGTTCCCTTCTTTTCTTTCTCTTACTTTTTTAAATATCTGGACCTTCAGCAATTCCTCTTTTTCCTCACTATGTTATAATCATAAATTGAGATATGAATTGATTATCACTATATAAACTTTCAACAAAATTATATTTCAATAATTAAACTGCACAATGGAAAATTGGGAGAGGAAACCATGACAAATATTTACCTGATGCCTAACACCAGGGGTTTTTAGAGTGAAAATAGCAGCCATCAAAAAAATGACAGTTTTGGCCCTGGCCCGTGTGGCTCAGTTGCTTGGGCATCGTCCCACAAAGAAATGTTGCAGGTTCCATCCTCTGTCAGGGCACCGGCCTCGGTTGTGGGCTCGGTCCCCAGTTGGGGCACAAGCAAGAGGCTACAGATTGATGTTTCTCTCTCAAATAGATGATTCTTCCGCTCTCCTTCTCTCTCCTTCCCCTCTCTCTGGAATCAATAAAAGAAAGAAAAAAAAAAGACAGCTTTGTAGGTGAATCAATTACTCCATGTTTAGAAATAAGAAGTTTGGGATTCAGGGGGATTAAGTAATTTTCCTAACCCACACAGTTAGTAAAAGCCTAGTAAAGATTTTATCTTAAATTTGTCTGGCTCCAAAATCTGACTTATTTTGTTTTCTCTGGTGGAGATTTTAATTAATTTATTTTTAAAAATTCTTTGTTTCCCTTTCACATCAATGTTTCTCTCACTCTCTTTCTTCTGTCTCTAAAATCAATGAGCATATCCTCAGTTAAAGATTAAAATCTCACAAACAAACAGCCATACAGAATTACTATTACAACTTAATAACTTTGGAGATTAATACATATTCATATCCATGAAACCATCACCATAAACTGTGCCATAAACATATCTATCACCTCTAAAAGTTTTCTCCTGCTATTATGATTATTATTATTATTTGAACAATTAATGTAAGATCTATCCCCTAAGCAAAATTGCAAGTATATAATTGTATTTTAACTATAGGCACTAAAAACACAATTAATCTCTAGGAGTTATTTATGTTGCATAACTGAAACTTTCTACCATTCAATTAATACCGCAAATAAGGTGGAGTGGCTATTATGAACCAAAAAGCAAAAACAAAAGATGTGTTGGTGAGGATGTGGAGAAAAAGGAATTCTTGTTTACTGCTGGTGGAAATACAAATTCATAGAGCCACCTTGGAAAGCAGTATGAAAGTTTTTCAGAAAATTAAAAATAGAACTACCATATGATCCAGCAAACTCCTTTATAGGTATATATCCAAGGAATTAAAATCAAAATATTAAAGAGATATCTGCACTTTCATGTTTTTTTAAATCCTCACCTGAAGGTACATTTATTGATTTGAGAGAGAGAGGAAGCAGGACATAAAGAAAGAGAAATATCGGTCAGTTTTTTCCCTTATGATCCCTTACTGGCGATTGAACTCACAACCTAGGTATATGCCCTGACCAGGGATCGAACCTGTAAACTTTTGGTATGTGGGCCAATGTTCCAACCAACTCAGCCCCCAGCCAGGGCTGCACTTTCATGTTTGTTCAGCAAATATTCACAACAACTAAGATATGGAGCGAATTAAATATCCACTGATGCATACATGGATGAAGAAAATGTGGTATGTACACAAAATGAAATATTATTCAGCCTTTAAAACGAAAGAAAATCCCACTGTGACATGAATACATTTGGAGACCATTATGCTAAGCAAAATCGAACTCTTTGAGCTCATTATCATATCATCTTAGAGTTGGTATTTGAAGATAGCATTAATACTTGTTGACACTATTAATACTTGATAGCATTAAGACACAGTTGGTAGAGAAGCAGTTTGATTTTAACCTCAATTACATATTAATTTCTGTTTTAACATAATTTTTCCAGGATTCAGCAACATTTCTGAATAGGCAGGTTTTATGACAGTATATCTTCAACATTGAATTAAAAAATTGTAAATCAGAATTAAAGAGAGAAAATAATTTACAATTGTTAAAGAGCTCCTTCTTTGTTTCAAAATTGATGATATTTCAAACACTCAAATATAAAATAGTTAACTTTTTGGGGCATCTAATTTATGAAATAATTTCTTTTTCCTGATCTTAAAAATGGTGGCTTTCTGTTGTTCAGGAAAGCGACATGAGAAGTAGGATGGAAATATCATCTGAGAATATTAGTAGCATACTACATAGATTGTTCAAGTACCATCTCCCTCTCTCCACTCTCTTCATTTTACTTTCAATTAAGTTTTAAATAAGGAAATTTTACTATATCAAAACATAATTTATCCATTTAAAAAATATTACTATTTTCAGTAGTTGATAATTCTTATTAATGCCTTTATTTTTTATTTAATAATTTCTTTATTGTACATTTTCTATTACCATTTAGTCCTCTTGTTCCCCCTCTCCCCAGCAATCACCACCCGGTTGTCCATGTCCATGAGTCCTTTTCCATTTTTGCTCATCCCTCCACCCCTTATCCACCCCCCCCCCCAAGCTCATCAACATAATTTGTCCTCATAGATCAGCTAGCTGAGTACAGGTGTCAAATTAAAAAAGAAAAATATTTAAAACATTAAAGATTTGAGAATCTATAACATTCATAACATGTTATCTAACATCAAAGTCTACATAATAGTAAAATGACAACAGATTCACAACTATCAACAACTAAATCTAAAAAAACAAAAACAAAAACAACCTAAGCAAATGACTAGAACAGGAACAGAATCACAGAAATGGAGATCACAGGGAGGATTATCAGCGGGGAGAGGGAGTGGGGGAGAATGGGGGGAAAGTTATATGGAATAAGAAGAGTCATTGGTAGGTACAAAATAGGCAGGAGGAGGTTAAGAATAGTGTGGGAAATGGAGAAGCCAAGGAACTTATATGTACGACCCATGAACATGAACTAGGGGAGGAATGCTGTTGGGAAGGGGGATGCTGGGCAGAGGGAAATAAGGGGGAGAAAAAAATGGGACAACTGTAACAGCATAATAAATAAAATATACTTTAAAAAAATGAGAAAATTACAGTGCAATAAAACTATTTTGTATTGTAAATTATCCTTTGTTTACATTTATTATGTCACTTCCCAGTAATTAATAATTTTACTTGCACTTTATACAGTTTATTTAATATTTTAAACTCAGTGTTATAGCCTTGATAAAATCATTTTTAGCAGATTCCTAAAATAAAGTTTTAATTTAACCTGGAAATATTCTAAATTGAATATGTAGACACCAGCATAAAAGAGAACATTGAGGAAGAAAATATGAGAAAAAATGGCAACAGTTTTCAAAAAGGAAGTATAAGGAGAAACAAAAAAAAAAATCCAAAAGAGATTTAAAAAGTTTACATTACACTAGGCCATCCACTGCCCAAACTTTTTACTAAAGAACGAATTAGTAATTACAACCTAACAAAAGCCATCCTTTACTCACTACCACTTCCTAAACTTCATCTCCACTATGTTCATCATCCTCTCTCCCTTAGAAATTTGCAACTTGCAAAGTCTAGGTTTCACTAGTTGTTACAATAATACAACAGTATTTACAACAGGAATGACCTCAATATGCAACTAGTGTATTACAACAATATATCTATTGTATATTGTATTTTGATCGATATAAAAGCTTTTTATAGAGTGATAATAACCGTGAAATTCAGAGGAGGAATCCTGTTTAAACTTTTCTATAAAAAACTTCTAGGAAGTAATTTACTAAAACGATAAAGGAAAGCAGAAATATTTGCAGAGTCTGACTTTAACTTGCATTATGTCCACAAGTGGCAGCAATGGCTTGTTCTAGTATGTTTGCATAACAACAGCAACAGAAGCGTAGCATGAAAAAAGAATGTTAGGAGGGCACATGGTCTCAATGATTTTAAACTCTTTGTTTCTGGAAAGTAATCTAGTTAACATTTTTTTCCCCTTTAGGATCCAGTATTTTAGATCCCTTTCCAACTTGTCTGTCTGGCTTTCTTTTATATATATATCAGTTTTATAATTGGATTGGTCAGTATTCTGTCAATCACTTTTTAAAGAAAATATAAAAATTTTGGCTTCCTTTTTTTTTACTTTATTTTTAAAATTATGAAATATTAACCCTTGACTTCTTTAGTAGGATCCTTATCAATTCAAATTGTCAACCCTTTGGCATCAAAAGTTTCCATCAGAGATTGAGTTTAAAACAACTCTGCCACATTTCCAAACACGAGTGCCAAAGAAAATACAACCAGAATCCAGCTAAGGATATGGAGTTTAGATCAATTCTTCGTAAAAACAAAAGCTCAAGTCTCTATTTCACATAGTGATGTGTTTTGCACTTGGGAAAACCTAAAATTTAAATAGTTATAGCTATTGTATATTTTATCTTTATTGATGCAAAAGATTTTTGTAGAGTGATATTAATCATTACACTGAGATGAGGAATTCTGCTTTAACTTTTCTATGAAAAAATTCTTGGGAATAATTTGCTAAAGTGAAGGAGGAAAGCAAAACTGTTTGCAGGACCTGGTTTACACTGTGCCCGTGACTGGCAGAAATGGCATTTTGTAGTCTGTTTAACATAATTACAGGAACAAAAATAGAGCATTAAGAAAGGAAGTGAGGGGGGAAATGCTTACTAATTTTTGCTATTATTTTATTAATCTTATCTAATATATATTTGAGCCTTTAAGTTTTTAATCATTTCTTTGTTGCTTAATCCAGTGATTTTTAACTTGTACTGTAAAATTTTGTGTTTTTCTTTTTTAATTGTTATTCAATTACAGTTGTCCCACATTTTTCCCTGTTGCTCTCTCCTCTCCCTCACAGTCAATCCCCACTCAGCTGTGAGTACCCACGGGTCCTCTATACATGTTCCTTGCCCCTCCCCCTTCTTTACTCCCATTCTCCCCCTCCCCTCTGGTCGCTGTCAGTTTGTTCTTTATTTCCATGTCTCTGATTATATTTTGCTCACTTGTTTGTTTTATTGATTAGGTTCCACCTGTAGGTGAGATCATATGGTATTTGTCTTTCACTGCCTGGGTTTTTTCACTTAGCATAATGCTCTCCAGTTCCATCCATGCTGTTGTGAAGGGTAGGAGCTCCTTCTTTCTCTCTGCTGTGTTATATTCCAGTGTGTAAATGTACCAGTTCTTTGATCCACTCATTTACTCATGGGCACTTTAGCTGTTTCCACCATTTGGCTATTGTAAATAATGCTGCTACGAACATTGGGGTGCATAGGTTCTTTTCATGCAATACCGGACTCTTTCATCAGGGGAATTGACCTCTTTTTCTTTATATTGTCAAATATATATTTTTAATGACAACAGCTAACACAACAATAGTGTCCTATGTGAGTAAATCAAAACTATACCAATATTGGCAGATTGGAGATATATATATGGAGATGTATAGATAGATAGATAGATAGATATGGAGATTATATATATATATGTATACAGTTGATGTGCCACAGAATTTTAGTAATTAGTTTATATGTGCCATGAGATGAAAAAAGTTGAAAATCTCTGACTTATATAATTATTTTTAAATATCAGGAAATAAAATTATAAAGGAACTTAATATAAATTTATTATTGGAGTGAAAAAGGAGGAAGTTTCTTCTTTGAGTATCAGCACTTTTAGACAAAAAAGCTCCTTCAGAGAAAATAATACTCAAAAATATAATATTCAGAGAAAATAAGTCTAGCAAGCAAGATATGTAATATTGATAAAAAGAATATGAAATAATTCAATGAGGCTATGAATGTAATAGAAGGTTTCATTAAGAAATATTTAATAAGACATATGTCTATTCTAATTGGAGAATTATCTATGTTTCTTTATATGATTCTGAAAGGATTAACCTGAGCTTTTTTTATCCATTTGGTAGGCAGTTCTATTATATCCCTTTACAGTTGAATAAACAGAGGTGCAGAAAGATTAAGTAGCATCTCTGAGGTCACGTAGCTGGTAAAGTGTGGGAACAATTCCTAGGCTGCCTGGCTCCAGGGACAGTGGTTTCTTCCCCTGCACCGTGCTGCTTCTTGTATGTTGCCAGACAAGTATTTTCTCAGCTCTGAAGAGTTCTTCAGTTTCCTATCAAGTATGTTCATGTGGCCAAATGCTTGCTTTTTACATATTGACATGTATCATTCCAATAACACTTTATCACTTCAAATTAGATATTAATGTCCTTTAGCTAAGGATAAAATGATAACTCAGTTACAGAACATAAAAGCAATGAAAATAATAAAGAAGGAACACTATAAATAAAAATTTTGCAATTAGAGAATTCAGTATGATGCAATATACAATAATAAAAAAGATAAAAGAGAAGTCTCCTTAATATTTCACTGTCTAAATAACAAGACAAATCTATAAACTTTTACATCTACCAAGCTATAATCTGATTTTTTAAGTATATTTTAAGAACAAATAATGTGTTTAAAGTATGTAAGAGAAAAACAAAAAAGATTTTCATGATGAAGTAGGGAAGGGTTTAACATTATTGATTCCAAGGGATTGAAAATATAAAGTAAATAAAATTTTAAGGAAAAAGTACTTCAAGAAGTTTTACTACATGTACTATTATTCCTGTGTAAAAACAAAAGAGATAAAACATCATATAAATATTGATGGAGGAGATAAAACTTCCATAAGATCTCCTTTAAAAGTAGTCAAAACTTAATGTACCTACCCTGATCTGGTGGATCAGTTGGTTGGAACCTCATCCTATGCAAAAAAAAAAAAAAAAAAAGGCCGTGGGTTCGATCTAGCAGGGCACATACCTAAGTTGTGGCTTTGATCCCCTCTCAGAGTTCCTATGGGAGGCAATGGATCAGCTTCTCTCACATCAATGTTTCTCTCCCTCACGTGTGCTCACTCTGTCCCTCTCCCCCTTCTTTCCTCTCTAAAGTCAATAAATACATCCTAAGGTGAGGATTAAAAGAAACAAACTTAACCTACCAAGAATTTTTTAATTTTATTTTCAAATACATCAAAAGTGAAAAATGACAAGAGAATAAATATGTCAATGGAACTATGGAAACATTACTAGTAAGTGTCCATTCCTGCCATGGTAATGCAAGTCTGGGTGGGGATTAGAAGTCATAAAGAGAGAATGAACAGAAGCAGTAGTTAAAAAGGACATGAATATGAAATTACCTATCGTAGCACAAATATTGAGTAAATAATTGGGTAAGAAGAAGACATAAATACCTCACGTTATTGTTTTGACATTATTAGCAGGAAAGGTTGTATGTGTGTGTGTTTGAAATAAAAATAGTGCAAATATCTGCAATATCTTGAGAGAGAGAAAAGTCAACAAATATAACAAAACCCAGCATGGAAAAGAGATAAAACCAATTTGGTTTAAGATATAAAAAGCCAAAATGGATGAGAGAAATAAGACCCAACTTACAATTCATTATAATTAATATGAATGAGTTAAATCAACATATGAAAACAGAAAGATTTGAGTATTGCATCAAAACTCAAATCTAAATATGTGTTAATAATCTAATATCTGAAACAAAAATGTAGAAAAGTTTAAAATGTAACCAAAGATACAGCGTAGCAATACTGATAAAATAAAAGGCACAAATGTGTGAATTTAAGAAGACGGCATTGAATCATGGTAAAATAAAATTTATAACAAAAACATAAGTGTCATGACTGCTTTCTAAATAATATCTTAAACTTAGAGTGAAAAATTGCAAAATTTACATAGAAAATATAGAAACAATTAACTTGACAACTCTTATTCTAGCTATATTAATTTTCATTGTCAAAGATACATTTTTCCAATTTTGTATTTTACGTCCAAGCCTTCTCTTTACCTTTCAGAAGATACTTTCAATGCTATTTGGATATAGGTTTCTTCATCTCCTAAGAGGAGTCATAGCAGTAATAGCTAAAAGAGGGCTCCCTTAAATCATCTCTGTCTCATTTTACTCAACATCTATCTATTCATTTTTTGTTGAGTACCATCATAAATAAAAACATATATTTGTCTCTTTCTTAAGCAATTTGGATCCTTATTTTTTAGATATAAGATCTTATTTTTTTCTATCATATTAACTTTGATTCAGGCTTATTTGATCTTGAATATTATCGAAAGTAGAGTAAGATTTTCATTATATATGCATATACAAGGTCTGTCCCCCCCAAATTGCAGCCATTGTTAATATAACAAGAACAGTTTGCATGACATCAATGTAATTTGACAGCCAAGGAGAGCGGACTGGAATGTGCATGCCTGGACAATGACAACTTCACTGTTCTAATCAAAGGAGGTGGTAGACAGCCTTGATGAGCATGTGTACTGTGTGGCTGTCACATTCAAAATGACTACGAGAGTAGAGCAACAAATCTGCATCAAATTTTGCATTAAGCTTGAATATTCTTCCATGAAAAATATTCCAATGATTCAGAAAGCCGCAGCTATGGGCAAATGGTGACTGGCAGCTTCATCACCACACACCTACTCCTGCATGACGTCTTGTGCAGCGTTTTTTGGCAAAACATCAAATCACCCAGGTGACTCAGCCCCCCTACAGACCAGATTTGGTGCCCTATGACTTCAGGCTCTTCCCAAAACTAAAATCACCTTTGAAAGGGAAGAGATCGCAGACCATCAATGAGATTCAGGAAAATATGAGGGGGCAGCTGATGACAATTGGGAGAACTGTGTGAAGTCCCAAGGTACTTACATTGAAGGGAACTGAGGTGTTATTATCCTATGTACAATGTTTCTTGTATCTTGTATCTATTCAATAAATGTCTCTATTTTTCATATTACATGGCTGGATACCTCCTGGACAGACCTAGTATATATGAGAGAGAGAGAGAAAAGAGAAAGAGAGAGAGAAAATCTCCTCCTTCTTCTGTCTGTTCCTCTTGAGAATCCTGTGGTCACATGTTTATATTTCCCTGATACAATTGATGTAATGGAGTATATTTCCTATGGTTTTATAACTACTGAATGGATTTTTAAAAAATTTCCAAATCAGAATTTCCACAGTTTTCTATTTGCTTTTTTATGGGTGCCAAATTAGAAAATAAATTGAAATTGATTGTTATTTATATACCTTAATAACTTATCATTTAAATTTGAAGGTACGGGCCACTTATCTATCACTTTAAGTAAATCCAATGGTAGTCAAGGGCAACTTGTGAGAAATACTGGGGTAACCTTCCAAACTGTACCATACCTCCTTACCCACCATTGTAACAAAAGTTCCAGTACTTATTTTATGAGTCCTGATTGTTTATTCAATATTCAATAAATTTAATAATAATTCTTATTTCTAGTAGAACTAAATTAACTTTGAAGTTATCATTGAAACAGAAATTTAATTTAATATGAATAGCACAGAATCTATTATGCCATAAGCAGGGTTAGAATATAGCTATAATTGTTAATGTTGACAATTTGCAACAATATTCTCTCACTAAGAATAATGATAAGTTCTTCTAAGACACTTTTTTCTGTTAATTCACTAAGTGTGATTATATTTTCTCTTATTAAATTTATTGAGGTGACACTGGTTCACAAAATCATACAGGTTTCAAGTGTACAAGTCAACCAAACGTCATCTGCACACTGCATCGTGTGCTACCACCTCAACAGTTTCCGTCTTTCCCCACTATCCCACCTCTGCCCCTCTCCACCTAACCCTTCAGTCCCCTTTCCCTCTGCTTTTCACCACACTGCCGTCTGTGTCTATATGTATGTATGTGTATGCATGTATGCACACACATGCATGTATAGCATGTATGTGTATATGACATGTGTGTATAGACATATATGCCATGTGTGTGTGATTTCTTTTTTGCTCAGTCCCTTCTCTCATCCAGCCCCCCAAACTCCCCTCCCCTTTGACAGCTGTCAGTCTGTTTCATGTATCCATGCCTCAGTTTCTATTTTGTGCATCAGTTTATCTTATTCATTAGATTCCACATGTAAGTGAGATCATATGATATCTGTCTTTCTCTGACTGGCTTATTTCACTTAGCATAATAATCTGTTCCATTCTTGCTGTCACAAAACGCAAGATTTCCCTTTTTCCCCCCTTTTTATGCCCAAGCATTATTCCATTGTGTACTAATTTTTAAATTCTATTGCTAAAGCAATCATCTAAATTTATAATCATTTCATATATTTGGCATAGTTCTAATCTCAAGTTTAAAGATAAAGTAGATGAATATTTTCAATTTTCTTTAGTAGTTGTAGTCCTCAGCAACAAATAAAATCTTTTGAACTTTAGAAGAAGTTGAAGGTTAGAGGTACTAATTGACATAATGCCACTTTTTCTATTTTAGGGATCTGACAACGCTTTGTAGGCTTTTAAAACTGGGAGCAATGATGTACTCGTGCTATGATTACACATATGTAAAGTATCTCTCTGTCTTCAAAAGGAGAAAATACAAGAATAACCTCCTCCCGTGAGATATTATATGCATTATTTTTATGCTAAAATTAATTAAAAAGAAAATATATAGGTAAGAATATTTAAATTGAATGTGTTTTTAAATCATAGTAAGTTTACCCCCAACATGAAACACATTTGTTCAGATTGTTTTTTATTCAAAAGAGGCATTTCCCATGGTGATCAATTTTATATTGAAAATTTTCTAAACAAATTCATTAAATCACCATTGATATCTTTCTGACTTTAGGTGTCGTACAACATTTCAGAAGGGTCCGTATCCTGGCACTTTAAATGATTACTCTTACTGCTTCTTTCCAATATTTTTCTCCGAAAAAGAAGTATCTTTGCATCCTCTTCAACTGCAGTCCTCTGCAAAACAAATACAAGGTGTGGTAAAAGTAGGTTTACAGTCATGAGTACACAAAACACAGTGTATTCTCCTATTATTATACATTAATTATGGTATTACTTTCCATATGAACGACTGTAAACCTACTCTGCCTCACCCTGTATGTTGTTTGTAACCTACATAGTATTAGATTTAGCCATTTTGATTGGATCTTTTGCTACTATTTGTGCTGTTTGAGTTTCACAGTCAGTTACAAACCCGGTCTAAAAGCTCTGCACAGGGACGTCCAAGGGATTAAACTTGGTAGTACGATAGACTTTACTCAGGGTGACTATGTGTATTGGGAGCAAAATTTGTGTCCATTTTTTATCCTAATCTTGTTATGTAGTTACTAGAAACAAATGCCTTTATTCAAACACACCAGCTTGGTATTAGTGTTTAAAAAAAATCAAGTCTTTTATAATGCTGTAGCTTCACACCGTGCTTTGATAAATGTGTTTTTCAAATAATATACATAACTTGACAAAAATACAATTTTTAAAATCATCTAAAAACCAGAGATGCAAAAGAAAAAATGAATAATAGTTCTGCACTAATTAAATAAATAGTATACAACTATAAATGTATGACATAAATTACATGTTTTTCATTTTATACAATTAAACTGCATTTATTTTCTAAAAATGTTTTTATGGATGGATAACACTTATACACTTGCTTATTAATACATGAGGTGCTTTTCTTTTTCTATACTCAATCAGAAAAGAGGCCAAGATTATTAGTCAATAGTAATGTATTCCTGCGCTCATATTTTCATGATGTTCACATCTCGTGTAACCTTTGTGACAAACAAGTTAAGTATCACATTATAGCAAGAGCCTCAATCGATAGCTCATAACTCACATTGCAGCCCATTAGTCTTAGAGAAAACTTACAATAGCAGACGTGATTACAAAAACAGCTCAGGACTATATGATGAGGACATTCAGTCACGTAGTGTAAGTAATCATAAGAGATATGATACAGTTAGATCGGCCAGTGGATTCTGAAGCACCAGCAAAATCATTCCCCTTTATACATAAACCCAACTCACCTTTACAAGTCCCATGAAAGTGAGCATCACTGAGATGAAAACGGACCAAGGAGAACAAAAAGATGGCATGGGTATTTGCTGCTGTTCATGGAAGCTATAATTTAACATCAGCAAAAAACAGACCTTTACTTTCTCTTTTCTCCTATGAAGAAGATGCCAAACATCTTAGATGCCGGCTGTGTTTCATCTTCAGGCGTGAAGAGTTGAAAGGAAATAGCCATGGTGAGTGAGTAAATAAAAAAGTAATGTAAAGAAAGCACACCTGTGCGATTTAAATTTTTACATCAGTCAAAATATGCTGTAATATTTTAAGAGAATTTTTAAAATCAGATTTTTATGACACAAAACCTTACATGTGAATTTATTTAATTTTACAAAGTAATAGTTTAAATTTTTGGTTAATATTCATACATACCAAGGCTTTTATTTTCCTAAAATCATAAGCTTTTTAAGGACCTTAAAATTGCATTTTTGGGGAAGCAGTTAAATCCATGACGAGCATTTCTTTTCTAAGTAACGGCTCAGAAATGATGATTGATAGTCAGATATTTTCTCCAGAGTGAGCTTACAGACCGTGATTAAAACAAAATGACTGATTTTATGGGAAATTATTTTTACAACTATTTAATCAAGTCAAGTTTATACAAATGTTTATTACCAAATATAAACACATCTAAATTTAAACCACTGTTTGAGCGTTGTTTCAAATTTAGCCAACTCGATTGCCAGAAAATATAATATCTATAATATAGATTTTCCTAAACAGTTTATATTAAAATGTGACTTTGCTTTTCTATCTAACTTGCTTCTAAAGTTTCTCTATCACCAGGGAACTTTTCATGGGATACAAACTTATTATTGTTTATAATTAATAATTCAGGTATTAAATCCGCTGCTAATCATAGACAGTTTAGCTAAGAGAATCCTACCCTACACTGAACGAATGTTTGCAAACACAAAAAAGGAGCTATATGTATACATAACTTTGTCATAAAGGGGAATTTACCTTTACATTTACCCCTTTTAATTCAAAAACAGTGAAAAAAAGATTTACTGGAATAATAACAATACTAAATCATATAATTTTTATTCTTAATTTTGTTGACATTATTATATAAGAGGATTTTTCCACCCAGTAGAAAAATGAAAGCTGAAGTGCTTAAGGCTCACGTCTGGCACCCTTTCACTCGATCTCCCCTCTGTTGCAAAAGCTCCCGGTGCACAGGTCCTTAGGCTGAAACCGGTGCAGAGAGGTTGCGACCCGTTAACGTAAAATGCGCCCTTAGCCTGTGGAGTAAGAACCCCACAAGATGCAGTAGACATTCCAAGGCCAAATATCTATGGAGCATAACGTGTGAGGCCACTTATTTCTCAGCTTTAATGTTCAGAGCCCATCACAACTGGAAGTTCCGAGCTTACATCGTCCATGCGTATTATGGTGCCATCAAACCTTGCAGCCTTGTGTTGTGACCACAAAGAGATGTTCATTCTTCATATAGTCCATTTCTCGTTTACTCTTTACTTCTTCTTTCAAGTCTTGACACAATCCCCCAAATATTGGTGCTTTCAGAGGGTCCACACCCTTTTTCATGTACCAAATTTTTTAACTTTGTTTTATTGTTGACATTATTACAGATGTCTCCATTTGCCTCCCTTTGCTCACCTCCACCCAACCCCCACCCCCCTTCCCCTGGCCATCACCACACTGTTGTCTGTGTCTATGTGTTATGCACATAAGTTCACTGGCTAATCCCTTCCCCTTCTTTCATCCATTCCCCCCACCCCGCTTCCCCTCTGACAGCTGTCAGTCTGTTCCATGTATCCATGCTTCTGTTTCTATTTCGTTCATCAGTTTATTTTGTTCAAAGATTCCACATATAAGTGCGATCATGTGATATCTGTCTTTCTCTGACTGGCTTATTTCCCTTAGCATAATGATCTCCAGGTCTTCCATGCTGTTGCAAATGGTAAGATATCTTTCTTTTTAGGCTGTATAGTATTCCAGGTTTTAAACCAACTGAGAATGATACCAACTCAATGAACATATGTGCAGGAAGTATATTTTCAATTATGCTGTGGACATTTTAAAATAATGTTTCCTTTTAATATAAATAAAACAGTGATAATGAACGGCATAGCATGGAGTGTAATAAAATGGGAATGGAATGCATACTAATGTAATGAGGAATTCCCATATGGAAAGAAGCAAGTTAACTATTAATTTTTGTTAGGGTAGATGTGGTCAATTTAGTTGAAAATACATTTAACTGAGGACCTTTCTATATTGGCTGCTGATTTGTGCATTATGTTCACCAATTATTTATTGATGATCTACTCTGGTCCAAGTTCTACAATGGATACCTTGCAGAAAAATTAAATCTGACACTTTTTTTGAAGATGCTTATGTTGTACTGAAAAAATAAAAGATTATTAAGATATAAAAATAACTACTATATCAAAACATTACTATGAAAATATACAATGACTACTTGCATAGACTAAAGAATGATAATTTTTTTTATCCTCACCCAAGGACTTATTGCTTATTGATTTTAGAGAGAGGGGAAGGGAGGGAGAAATACATTGATGTGTGAGAAACATCCATCAGTTGCCTCTTGAATGAACTCTGACTGGAGGTGGGGGCTAGCAAACCTGCAACATAGGCATGTGCCCTGACCAGGTATTGAACTCACAACCTTTCTGTTTACAGGCTGATGCTCCAACCAAATAAGCCAGGCCAAACATGCTGTGAAGTGTGTTTTTTGAGTGAAATTTTGCCTAAAATTTGTCTTAAAGGGAGAGTGCCCTCAGGTGAGAGAAATGGCTAATTCCTATTCATTATTTACTCTCCACATGGCCTACATCAAGGCACATTTTGTCATTTTCCTTCCTCATTTTCTCAGCCCCATGTATTTTTCTTATGAGCATATTGAGGACTTATTGTTGCTGAGTTGTGGTGGTTGTTTATTTTTTGTTTTTATGCATTTCCTTACTGGTGAATGTTTTGTTACTCTCAGCAACAAAACATGATAATGGTAATTATCATGTTTTACCTTTTTCCTTTTTGCTAATCCCTCCCCCCCTCCCCTCCCCTCCCTTAGCTGTCATCCTGCTCTCTATGAGTCTGTCTCTATTTTGCATGTTAGTTCACTTTGTTCATTAGATTGTACATATGAGTAAAATCATATGGCATTTTGCTTTCTCTGCCTGGCTTATTTCACTTAGCAAAATGTTCTCCAGGTCCATCCATACTCTTGCAAAGGGGAAAACTTTAAACGCTATTTTTAAAATATTGTAAACAGAAAATGTGGAGGAGAGGTCTGGTTAATATTCAGCATTGGGGGAGTAAAATTCACTCAAGCCATAAGATTATAAATGAGTGTTCTATATTTTGTGTCTTTTAACTAAGTTTATTTTTTAACTACTCACTTAAATTTTACATATCCCTTATAGATTATGTCAATTTTTTTCTTTTTTATTCTTTTAGTGCTTTGCTGCTACACAATTCACATTTTTAACTATATGTGATTATTTTTTACTATTGTTATTTTATGTTCATTTTCTAAGCATTATATTTAACATTATTATTAAACTATCAATTATTAATATCCTATTTTGATTATATTTCTAAACTTCCTAGTTTTTCCAATTGGTTTAAACTAGTTTTTACCCTTTTTCCATTTTTATTGTTATATTTTTTTTGGTCCATTTGCCAGTCTGTTTATTTTAAAACACATGAAGGAAATGCAAGTTTTAGAAAATGATCAGGGGTATATCTGTGCCTTAATCAGTGATGCATTTTTAGACTCCTTCATTGTTGGCCATGCATTAGACTTTTCAGCTTCATATTGTACATCATACGCACTTAAAAGAAAGCATACCATCATGAATTCAAGGATCCGTTCTTTGAGGAATTCTGTAAAAAATCTGTTGTTTCACAGGCAAAACTTTTTCTCTGCTTGTGAAATATACTCAAGTGTCAATCAGATAATTAGCTAAGATATTGCCTACTGGATATTCAAATGATTTATTCCCTACGTGAGAAGACCCATGAACAAAACTCAAAGTCTCAACAGTGGGCAAACGGGCTTCTATGGATAAATAATTAAATGAATGACACCATAATTACATTTGTAAAAAAAGTAGAGATACTTTTGTGGTGGATAATAGGAAAAAATAAAATGTAATTTTTAAACATTAAATAACTTTTAATTAAAAATAACAAAACACCAAATAAAGGATTATTGACCTATCTATTAAAACTGCAGAAGGTACAACAGAGCATCTGTTACCAAATTACCAGTATTCTGTCACATACTGAATCTAATTCACCTTCTTACACTTATCATTCTTTTAATTTCCAGGTGGAATTTTTCTTACCTTTTGTTCCTGATAATAAAAGTTAAGAGGAAGTTGCTTAGATCTAAATTTATTCTCATGACATTTTAAAGTTTTATTCTCCTGTTGTATAAACAAAAAAGCTACCATTATCATTTAAAACATAAACGTAACCATCATTAATAAGCCCAATTCTGTTAAAAATGTAAGATTCTCATTAAAAAAAAGAAAACCTGTGCTGTTTTCAACTATATGTATTTGTTAAGTGGTCATATTTTATATTAGGGATGTGTTTGGTTGGAGACTTAAAATATCACAGAGAAATCATTGAAAACAAGTGCTTGATCCAACAGGTAATATTGAAGACTCCGGAACTTATGGTAAAAGGCTACTGTATTGTATTTTCCTTTCCTTTCCTTTTCTTTTTTCTTCTAGCAGTGATCACCATCATTGGTTAAACAAATATCCAGCATTTATATTTATACAGACTTGTTTTTCCCTAGAATTATGAAAAAATAGAGTGGGGTACTTAGAAGATCTGAAAGAGAACAGTTAAAGACTGGAGCACGAACTGTTGATATAAGCTGTAACAGAATACAGGACTAGCAAGGGAGGAAATAGAAGAGTGTTGGATTAAATAGCCTGTGGAAATAGAGAAGTAGAAAGTAATAAAACCCAGTGTAATAAGCTTTGAGGAAGTAGGAGTTTTATAAAAAGAAAAGTGATTTTCAGGAAGCTGCCTTGGGGTTGAGGGGAGATAATGTGTACGGTATAGGAAATGAATATTCTCAAGGGAGAGCCTGCTGGCAGTTAAGAGCAGAAGGCAGACAGTTTACCAATCATAGAATGACTGGGGGTTCAGAGACACAATGGAAAAATTTGAAAAAAAGAAGAAAGTGTTCATTTAAATCACTTACAGAGAAAGCTTAAAGCATTATGTCTATAGATAATCTATCAACATGCAGATAGTTATTATTTTAGGAATAAAGGGACTGGAATACCCCTCGTGGTGGACATTATTGACTGAGGAGTGGTTACACATTAAATCATATTGCTCTCCAGTGTCACTGAATGCTGAGAACTAAGTAAATGTCTTCTCAATAGAATTAATGGCTATAGTGTGGTCCAGATATGTTATCACGCCAGGTGGCTGAGAGCAAATAATATTGTTCAAATGACACTGAGGTGGGCACAGTGATGGGCAGAGAAGTCTGGGCTGGCACAGGATTCTCACCTCATGCCGGTCAGATCACCTGTTGCATGTGGTTTCCTCTGCTTTGCACCGCTCAAGGACATTTTCCTTGGCATGAAATTTCCGGGGACTAAATTTCTCCTTCCAAAATGTACTAGGATAGTGATGTATACTTAAAATATTTCTGCCGCCTATATTCTCTACTTTCAAGAAATTTGGATTTGAAAAAGAAAACTCTTATTTCTGTGGTTCTTTACTTGCCATATTATAAGGAAGGAAACAAGGAAAGAAAGGAGTAGGGACGAAGTCGACCTCTCTTGTTTGGTTAAACAACCAAACTCACGTAACTAAAAGTTACTTACTTAATTAAAGTTTAAGTTTCAATGATACTGGTATATCATGCCCTGGCATTCATATCTTTCCACAAAATGCATGCAGATTGTTTACATATCTGGTCTAAGTTTGACAGTTTTATGACCTCTGCTCCCTCTAAGAGCCTCTGATGGACAGAATTACTTCCGAAAATTTTCGCAGCAGAACAAGAGAAGACATTGTAGTCTCCTCCTGAGATTAAATGGAAAGAGATTATCTCACCATTTGCTAATATCTTAAGGATAGTTATATAAGGAGAATTTCTAGAGAATTTCTTTGTAACCATAACCTAGTATTAATGTTCCCAAAGCACAAGTCTAGGGAACTATTATTGATGATAGAACCTATTTGATTGATTATTTCATTGACAGCCTATTGCTGACTACTGCCAATCCTAAAGTGATTTTTTCTGATTGTGTGGGAATTGATATTTTAATTCCCATACTCACACAATTTTTTTCCTAAACCTGTTTTGAAGTGATATGATTGTTAAGTCAAAAGATTAATCTAAATGTATATTGCTTGTAGTTTGTCAATATGATTTAATTGCACTCATAATTTTAAATATTTGTCTTTTTTTGACTAGACTATATTAGACAAAACCCACTTTATCTGTCTTATGTTTAGCCATACCTCAAATTATTGATTTAAAGGGATCTTTTAAGAAGCCACAAAAATAAGAAAAGATAAGGGAGAAAAAATACACACACAATGCCTTTTATTCTGTCTTTCCACTTTATTCACTTTTCCACTGAAAATCTAAAATTTGCTTTATTGTCTCTGTAATTCACATGCTTAGAATCACTATGCTACAAGCAATTACCAGTCATTACTCTTAGGGAAGTGTTTTTGAATCTGAGACAATGGTGTCCAAGCCGTGTCCCACCGGCTGCATGCAGACCAACACAAAATCATAAATTTACTTAAAACCTTTTTTTGCTCATCAGCTTTTGGTAGTGTTTGTGTATTTAATGTGTGGGATTTAGAAAATGGCTTTATACAATTAAAGTTTATACTCACAATATTGTCTAAGTAATTGAAAATAATCTTTTACCAAGAGAAGATAGTACTTTGATATAAAGTAAAGTGATCCTTTTTGGAATCATCTTGTTTTATTTGTCTCTTTCGAAAACTAAAAAGGAACTTTAGTTGCTCTTATCTTTAGTAAAATAAAATGTCATTTATTTTAATGTTTTAAAAACTAATTAAAAAAATTCAACCTAAGGAAAAAACAATTATGTGTCTCCTTTAACCTTAGCTTTCAGCATACATGGGAAGTAACAAACCAAGTGTGTATGCAGAAAATTTTTAACCTTCAAAAGTTAATAAATATTACAAAAAATATCTAATAAGAATTTTATTTTAACTTGGCAAATAATATTATATTTATCCAAACTTTTTATGATAGTTTCTATTAATTGATTCTTGAGTTTTTTAAAACTTATTCTTGTTTATTCTATTACAGTTGTCCCAAGTTTTCCCCCTTTGCCCTCCTCTGTCCAGCCCACACCCACAAACCATCCTCACACCATTGTCCATAGTCATGGGTCATTCATACATGTTCTTTGATTAGTCCCTTCCCCTTCTAAAATAATCTGATAGATTGAATTGTGTTATCATCACCAAGTTCAACTGAATACTACAAAAAATGCAGCAAAAGTATAGCCAGATTGCTGTGTTATTTCAAGAATGACCCAACTTAACAAATTATACCATCCTCATGTCTGTGGCAAATAGTTCACTCTAAATATCAGTTCTGCCATAACATTTGGCTAAATCAGCAAATAATAAACATAATCATAGCAAGTAGTTTAATAAGTATAACCTAGCTTTACTTCTGAGACTAGAAAGTAATCATTAGTAAGTTATAAAAAGGAAAAAATTGCAATTGCTTACTGCTAATTTTAGTAGACATTCAGTTGCACTATGTATAATTGTTAGTTTTCTAATCCATCCCCGTACCAAGAAAGAAACATGAAATCATAAAAGATTTTATTCTTGATAAATTTGATGATTAAAAAATTGCAATCACTTCCCAATTGATAAAAATTCCAGAAATTATCTTCTCTAAAAGAAGTCTTAAGAAATTATAAAATTTAAAGACATGAACTCTATGTAATCCCAGGATATGAAGCCAATTATGGAAACATATATAATTAGATATATTCCAGAACCTGTGATCAAGCCACAAATGACCTGGTGTATTTATAAGGCCACTTTCAAAATGACTTTTTTTATTACTGGCTAAAAGTAAAATAAGAATAACATTTTTGTTTCTAAAGTTGTTAGTAATTGACAACTAGTAAATGAATCTGATATGCATTAGTACCTTTTGCAATATTTCTGGTATTCACCATTCTAGACACAGACAAATCCATCCTCCAGAAATCTCCTTTTCATCTGGTGATGTTTGAGATGGCTGTTGCTTCATTATTGGTTTGAATGCCTGACTGACCAATAAGAACATAAATCTCTTGCCTACTTGAAGAGATATTATGAGCAACAAAGGGATATTTTTAATTAATATTTTGGAGTTTGTACAGCATCATTATTTTGCCTTCCCCAAATAATACAATGGCAAAAATGACCTAGGAACTTAGCATTTTACTCCATATCCAAAGCTTATTTTTCTTCACTACTCCATCTTATAGAATGTGTGTTGTATTCCTTAGTAGGTCATGAAATCAATAAAGTAGGTTATACTTAGTATTTTGCAAAAAGAAATAAAAATAATGAAAAAACAGCAAAACTATATGATAAATTTATCAGAGAGAGAGAGAGAGGCAGGACTTCATTTCACTTATACACATGTACAACATAAAATGTAGGTCACAGACACAGATATAAATCATAAGATATTTGAGATAAAGGTAAATGAAAACATTATAATATATCATAATTTTTGCATTGTAGGTAAAGCAGTGCTCCTAGGAAAGACTTACCATGGGGATCACTTAAGTTACATAAATGTCTAGCCACTATGTTAAACACTTGAAATTAATATAATATTGAACATTAAATATACTTGAAAAAAATTTTCAATTTAAAAAGAAAATAGGAAACATCTAATAGACAAGACTAGATAATTAATTTATATAAAGGAAATTATCACAACACCTTTAGCCATTTGGTAAATTCAAGTTAAAACTACTGAGATAACATTGTACACCCCGTATATCTAAAATTAAGACATTTGTTGGTAAGAATGTTTTTACCCAGATATTCCACTTCTAGATATTTACCAATTAAAAATTTTAAAGTATATGTCCATACAAATATTATGCATGAGAATTATAAGTATCATGATTCATAATATTTAAAAAACTAAAAATAGGTGTCCATCAATATGATAATCACTAAACTGGTCTGTGTATTACTCATAACTAAAAAAGGACAAATTAGTGAATCACCAATTTGATTCACTAATTAGTGAATCAGTAATTATTCACTGACAACTTTGACTCATAAACACTGTGCTGGAAAGAGACAAATACAGAGACTGCATGATGTGAAATTCTAAAAATGACTGACTCAACTTAAGGTACACAAACAAGATAATTCCCACCGTTGGGGATGAGGAGAAGTAACTATAAAACCCCAGGAAGGGCTTCTTTTTTGCAATTACTTTGCTACCAGAAAGCAGATGTCATGAAAACCACCACTAAATCAAATCCAAAATGGCAAGGAAAAGATTCATCAACATTGTCATCATCAGACACAAAGATTCTGGCAAGCCTACCACTGCTGGCTACCTGATCTACAAATGTGGTGGGATCGCCAAAAGAACCATTGAAAAATATGAGAAGGAGGCTGCTGAGTTGGGGAAGGGCCCCGTCAAGCATGCCTGGGTTTTAGATAAACTGAAAGCTTAAGCGTGAGTGTGGTATCACCAGTGATATCTCACTATGGAAATTGGAGACCAGCAAGTATTATGTGACCATCACTGATGCCCCAGGACACAGAGACTTTATCAAAAACATGATTATAGGCACATCTCAGGCTGACTGTGCTGTTCTAATTGTTGCTGCTGCTGTTAGTGAATTTGAAGCAAGTATCTCCAAGAATGGGCAAACCCATGAGCACGCCCTTCTGGCTTACACACCTGTCTGTTGGTGTTAACAAGATGGATCCCACTGAGCTGTCCTACAGCAAGAAGAGGTATGAGAAAATTGTTAAAGAGTCAGCACCTACATTAAGAAAATTGGCTGCAACCCTGACACTGGAGCATTTGTGCCAATTTGGTTGGAATGTTGACAACATGCTGGAGACAAGTCCCTTGGTTCAAAGGATGGAAAGTCACCTGTAAAAACGGCAATGCCTGTGGAACCTTGCAGCTTAAGCTCTGCATTGCATCCTGCCACCAACTCATCCAACTGACAAGCCCCTGCATCTTCCCCTCCAAGATGTCTACAAAATTGGTGATGTTGGTACTGTTCCTGTTGGCCGAGTGGGGACTGGTGTTCTCAAACCCAGTATGGGGGTCACCTTTGCTTCAGTCAACATTACAACGGAAGTAAAATTTGTTGAAATGCACCATGAAGTTTTGAGTGAAGCCCTTCCTGAGGACAATGTGGGTTTCAATGTCAAGAACATATCTGTCAAAGATGTTTGTTGTAGCAATGTGGCTGGTGACAGCAAAAGTGACCCACCAATGGAAGCAGCTGACTTCATGACTCAGGTGCTTTTCTGGAACCATCCAGGCCAAATTAGTGCTGAATATGCCCCTGTCTGGATAGTCATGTAGCTCATATTGCTTGCAAAATTGCTCAGCAAACTGCTAAGCTGAAGGAGAAGACTGTCATTCTGGGAAACAGCTGGAAGATGGCCCAAAGTGTTTGAAATGTGGTCATGATGCCATTGTCAGTATGGTGCCTGGCAAGCCTGTGTACGCTGAGAGCTACTCTATCTACCTCTGGGCCATTCTGCTGTTTGTGACGTGAGACAGATAGTTGCCGTTGGTGTCATCAAAGCAGTGGACAAGAAGGCAGCTGGAGCTGGCAGTCACCAAGCCTGCCCAGAAAGCTCACTAGGCTAAATGAATGCTATCCCCAGTACCTGCCACCCCAGTCTTAATCCGTGGTGGAAGAATGGTCCGAGATCTATTTCTCTCAATTGGCCATTAAGTTTAATAGTATTCAAAGACTGGTTAATGTTTATAGTACATTGCAAAACCTTCATAAGAAAAGGAGAATGTTTTGTTTGTTTATGTGTGGTAGTTTTTAAGTTATTAGTTTTTTAAAATCAGTACTTTTTTAATGGAAACAACTTGACCAAAAATCTGTCACAGAATATTGTGACCCAGTAAAACAAATTTTAATGAGAAAAAAAGCACACCAGATTGGAGATATTTTGGGGTAACAGAAATATTCTTTGAGATGGTGGTTACATGGGTGTGTATACATTTCTCATACTATACATTTAAAATGACTACATTTTATTGCATACAATTATACCTCAAATAAATATAGTTTTGTTATCCAGTGAAATATATATTATTATTAAAATACTTTTCACAATAAGATGTAATGAAATATAAAATATCGATGTGTCAGAAATCTCTATATTTTTCTGTTTTTCTTCTTCATTCAGGCACATAGCTGGACTACATTCCTCGTCATGGTCATGTGAATGAGTTCTAGCTATTGGCCTGTGAAAGCAGTGACTCTGGCTGCTTCCAGGCCTGGTTATGGAAAAGACCTATAAAGTCTTATTTTTCTGCTACCTGCATGAAAATAACAACTTTGGAAGTTAGGTTTTGGCAATGACTTGGTCTTTATAAGAGTGAGTTCCTGAATGACTACATTGAACCTACTCGCATATTATCACTTCAGTATACATCTAGAAATGTTTTGAGCTGTTTATGAATGAATAAAGTAAATGTGTATATTTCTGGAGTCTCTGTAGTACATCACACAACCTGCTCTAAGAAAATTGGGTATAAACTTATGCAGAAAAATTTTTGAAGTTTCTACATTTAATTCCCCAGCCAATTTTCTTTACCTTGTGATAAAAATTAAACTGCAATTAGCTACAATGCCTTATATAATTTGGACTTTGGCTGCTCTCTGACTTCACTTTCTACCTCTCTTCCAATATATTTCTTCTTCAATGACATTACTCAAACCTGTCAACATACTTTATGCCCAAGGCTTTTGCACATGCTATTTCTTCTGCCTGGAATATATTACCCTAGTTAATAACATAACTGATTTTTACTATCCCTTAAGGTGACATGGCCATTTAATGTATTAATAAAATAAGACTACTCCCCATGTATCATTTACTGCCCTTTTACCTGGTTTAATTTTTCTTTAAACATTTAGCATTACCTTCCAGTATATCATGTAATATACTTATTGTTAATCTTTTATTGCTTGTCTCTACTACCAGAATATAAATTGCATTAGGGCATCCATAATAGCTGCAAGAGTGCCTGGTACAAATGAATTATTTGATAAATGTTGATGAAGAAATCAATATATGAAAAGAACTATTGAGAATTTTGATGTTCTCAGAAATAAATGAGCAGAGCAGTTAAGCAAAGAAAGTATATGCTATATGAACAACTACTACTTCCAGTGTATAGTGCTCATTTTCCTTTGGTCAAAACATAATTATTGTGCTTATCTTGTCTGATTTTCATCAGTAAATGGGGAACAAACATCTAGACAGCCATCATCAAAGAATTATTTTTTTTCCATAAATGTGAACAGCTAAATAATTTTTTATTTGAAGGAACTAATCTTTGTTTAGGTAAAGTGTTAGGCTGAAAGTTTGCAGATACATTTTAAATGCTGAGTACACTGTTCAATTAAAGCAAAAAACTATATACAAAAAAGGCACACATTGGGACAAATATATTGATTTTCTTGAAAAGAACCACGTTTCTTCATTTTAATATGCTTTTATACTTTTTGGTCATAGGGATGTATTATTTGTAACAATTAATAAAATGCAAAATAATGTATATTACCTTACAAACCCATATGTTAATTAAAGGCCAACAATATTTATCTACATATTGTTTGGAAACAGTAGAGTTAGTTAAAACTTGAATCCAAATTAAGAAAGAAGTATCAGAAGGGGCTATATGTAATTATTTGCTTGCCTATTACTTCTATTAGTTTTTGTCTTATTTAAAATGCTGGAAAAGCATTTGATAAAATCCAGCATCCACATACGATAAAAATTCTCAGCAAAGTGGAAATAAAGGGATCATACCTCAACATAGTAAAGGCCATATATGACAAACCCACAGCCAACATCATACTCAATGGGCAAAAACTAAAAGTGCCCCCCTTAAGATCAGCAACAACACAGGGACGTCTGCTTTCATCACTTTTATTCAACAGAGTACCGGAAGTCCTAGCCACTGCAATCAGAGAGGAGGAAGAAATAAAAAGCAGCCAACTTGGAAAAGAGGAAGTAAAACTGTCATTATTCACAGATGACATGATATTGTACATAGAAAACCCTAAAGATGCCACCAAAAAACTACTAGATCTAATAAATGAATTCAGCAAAGTAACAGGATATAAAATTGAAATTCAGATATTGGTGGCATTTTTATACACAAATAATGAACTATCAGAAAAAGAAATTGAAAAACAATCCCATTTACTATTGCAACAAAAAATAGTGAGGTACCTAGGAATAAATTTAACCAAGGAATTTTTTCACTGTCCTAAAACTTCTTGCTTTTCTACTTTTTTATCTTTTTTTCTTTCTTCCCCTGGCAACCACTGGTATTTGTCATCACAGTTTTACATTTTATAGATTGTTATTGTAGTTATACGGTATGTATCCTTTTCAGATTATCTTCTTTTACTTTAATATGAATTTAGGTTCTTTCCTCTCTATTCATGACTTTGTAGATAATTTCTTTTTTGGAGCTGAATAACATTCTAGTTCTGAGTGTACCGCAGTAAATTTATCCATGCACCTACCAATGGACATCTTGATTGCTTCCAAGTTTGGGCAATAAAGAATAAAGGTGCTATAAATATTGTGTGTGTTGGTTTTCCTGAGGACATAATTTTCAATTCATTTGGGTAAATACTAATAAACATGATTGCTGGATTATATGGTCAGTATATGTTTAGTTAAATAAGAAACTGACAAAATGTCTCCCATAGTGGCTGTGCCATTTTGCATCCACACCAGCAATGAATGAGAGATCTGTTGTTCCACATTCTCAGCAGCATTTGGTGTTGTCAGTGTTCTTTGGGGTTGGACTATTGTATGAAGTGTGTAGGAGTATCTGCATTTATTCAATGACATATGATATGGAGCATCTTTTCCTATGCTTATTTGCCATCTGTATGTCTTCTTAAGTGAGGTGTTTGTGCAGGTCTTTTTCACATTTTTGGAGTTCTGTGTTTGTTATTGCAAGAAATTTTTGTGTTGAATAGAATACATATTGTATATATTAGATAAATGTCCTTTATCAAATAGGTTTTTCGCAAATAATTTCTCTCAGTCTGTAGCTTGTGTTTTCACTCTCTTAACAGTGTCTTTCCAAGAGCAAAATTTTACATTCTAGTGCAGTACACTTTATCAATTATTTCTCTCATAAATCATGCCTTTGATGTTATATCTAAAAATGTATCACCAGATCTGATGTCATCTAAATCTTCTCCTATGTGATATTTCAAGAATTTCATAGTTTTGCACTTTATATTTAGGTATATGGTGCCTTTTGAATTAGGGGTGTAAGGTCTGTGACTAGATTCATTTTTTTTTGCATGTGGATGTCCATTTATTCCAGCACCATTTATTGAAAATACAATCTTTTATATATTATATATTTTATATTATATTAATTTGCTTTCTTGTTAAAATCAGTTGAATATATTACATGAGTCTATTTATGAACTCTCTATCCTATTCACATGGTCTATTTATCTACTTTTTTACCTATTTTATACTCTTTTAATTACTGTAGCTTTTTGTAAGTCTTGAAGTAAGGTAGTATCCCTCTTCTTACTTTATACTTCTCCTTTAATACTGTGTTGATTATTCTGCATCTTTTGCTTCTCTATATAAACTTTAGAATTAGTTTGTTAATATCTACAAAATAATTTGCTGGGATTTTATTTGGACATATGTTGATTCTTTGAGTCAAATTAAAAAAAAAAAACCTAAACTGACCTTTTGGCAATACTAGGTCTTCTTACCCATGAACATGGATTATCTCTCCATTTATTTACTGCTACCTTGATTTCACTCATCAGACTTTTGTAGTTTTTTTCATATAGATCTTACACATACAGGACAGAACAAAAGTAGGCTTATAGTTTTTTTTGTGCAGAAAATAATACAATAATAAACTGTTTTGTATACTCACAACTGTAAACCTACTTTGCCTCACCCTGTATTTTGTTAGATTTGTACCTAGATATTTTTTGACAAGGTGCTAATATAGATAATACTGTTTCTTTTTTATCATGAATTCCATTTTTCCATTTCTTGTATATAGAAAAGTACTTGATTTTTGTATATTAACCTTATATCCTACAACTTTGCTATAATTACTTGTTAGTTCCAGGAGATTTTTAAAAAATGTTTATTGATTTTAGAGAGAGAGGAAGGGAGAGAGAGAGAAAGGGAATATTGATGTGAGAGAGAAACATCAATCAGGGGATTGAACCAGCAACCTAGGTATGCTCCCTGACTGGGAAGTGAACCTTCAGCTTTTTGATGTATGGGACGACATTCCAACCAACCAAACTACTGCAGACAGGGCTCCGGGAGACTTTTTCATAATTTTTTAAAAATTTTTCTACACAGACAATCATGTCATCTACAGTTTTCCCCTCCTTAACATGTATACTATTTATTTATTTATTTATTTATTTCAGTAAAAATGTATTGTATAGATTGACAGTATTCTGTTGAAAAGGTGTGGTGAGAGGGAACATTTTTTGACTTGTTCCCAAAGTTAGCTGGGAAGTTTCTAGTTTTTCACAATTAGGTATTATGTTAATTATAGATCTTATGTAAATGTTCTTTATCAAGTTAAGGAAGTTCCCCTCTACTAGTAATAAGATGGGAGCTTTTATTCTTAATACTTATTTTAATTTTTTTATCACAAATGGGTGTTGAATTTTGTCAAAAAATTTTTCTGTATCTATTGATATATTCATGTAATTTTTCTTTATTAATCTTTTTAGCCTTTTGATGTAATGGATTATATTAATTGATTTTTTTTTAATGTTAAACAGCCTTGCACATTTGGTAACCCTACTTAGTCAAGGTGTATATTTCTTTTTATGTTATTGTTTTTCAATTTGCTTATATTTTGTTGAGAATGATTACATTTATATTCATGAAATATACTGGCCTATAGTTTGTTTTTTTGTTTTGTTTTGTTTTGTTTTGTTTTTTGTCTTAATGCCTTTACCTGGTTTTGGTATTAAGGTAATGTTGGCCTAATAGGATGAGTTAAAAATTGTTCCCTTTTTTCCACAACCTCGCCAGCACTTACTGTTTGTTGATTTGTTTATGATGGCCATTCTGACTGGTGTGAAGTGGTACCTCGTTGTGGTTTTAATATGCATCTCTCTGATGGCTAGTGATGCTGAGCATCTTTCATATGTCTCTGGGCCCCTCTGTATGTCCTCGTTGGAGAAGTATCTGTTCAAGGCAATTTATAGATTCAATGCAATCCCTATTAAAGTACCAATGATGTATTTCACAGATATAGAACAAACATTTCAGAAATCTACGTGGAAACATAAACGACCCCAAATAGCTGCAGCAATTTTGAGAAAGAAAAAAATGTAGGAGGGATCACCATACCTGATATCAAACTGTATTACAAGGCCACTGTAATCAAAACAGCCTGGTGCTGGTGGAAGAACAGACACATAGACCACTGGAGCAGATTAGAGAGCCCAGAAATAAACCCAACTCTCTGTAGTCAATTAGTATTTGACAAGCAGGCGGAAGCATAAAATGGAGTAAAAAATAGCCTCCTCACAAATGGTCCTGGGAGATCTGGACAGCTACATGCAAAAAAATGAATTTCAACCACCAACTTACACCATACACAAAAATAAATTCAAGGTCGATGAAAGACTTAAATATATGTTGCAATACCATAAAAGTCCTAAAGGAGAGCACAGGCAGGACAATCTCTATGCAGCAATATTTTCACTGATATGTCCCCTAGCGCAAGGGACATACAAGAAAGAATAAACAAATGGGACCTCATCAAAATAAAAAGCTTCTGCACAGGTAAAGAAAACATCATTAAAGTGAAACCATAATCAACTGTATGGGAAAACACATTTGCCAATAATACCTCAGACGAGGGTTTGGTCTCCAAAATATATAAAGAACTTACATGTCTCCACTCCAGGAAGACAAACAACACAATTAAAAAATGGGCAAAGGACTTGAAAGGACATCAAGGTTTTAATACAAAGAACAAAATTTATTTTCACTGGTATAGATTCATATTACAGTATGTGATTATTGATAGCATTCTTTCATTTATTTTTTGTACAGAAGTTGGTCTCTCTCTATATAACCTTGTAAGGCTTCAATAACTAAAATATAAAACAAAACCAACAAACAAACACCCCCCTATAGCCCCCCCCCAAAAGCCGCAACCTATTAGTTTGCAGTTTATTTTAAATTCTGAAAGACACTACAAGCTCTACACTTATAGTTGTGCCGCCCATACACAACCACATGGTCAAGAATCTAGTAAAAGAGCCCCTTTCAAGGAAGCACTGCAACAGTAGAATTATGCAATATGGATGTCTCTTACTGTAAGAAAAAATTATACATGGCACATTTTCATTCATATTTTGGAATGCAAAAATTTACAAACATACTTAACCAATTAAATAATAGTAAAAAAATTGAATGTATTTGTTAAGTATCTTAAAACCACTACATAGAACAATGGCAACTTTTACTCACAGATTATTTACATTATAATACTCAGAGTGCTGCAAAACTCAAAACAGAAACAGTATACTTGAAATTTTTCCATGGTAAAGACCTAGCAACATGACTGTCTAATGCTGTTTTATCTCAGCTGCTTCTGAAACATTCCTTTTAGTCCGTGTTTTTATGCAGTTTGTAATAGTTTTTCTCATAAATATCTTTTATTAAAAGAACCCATATGAGCATATTTTCCAAGGTGTTTCAGTCCAGTGTAGTAGATGTGTACCAGACAGGGCTACCTAGAACTAGAGCATTCTGGTTGCAAATAAAAAAAAAAACACTTCACTTTTCTATTTAAGAGTTTGTGGACTTTTAGACAAATAGCATTCAAGCATTTTCACAGAACTTCTGATTGGCTGTATTTTCAATTTATTCGAATACTGGCTTATTGTGTTTATGTTTTCTTTTTTTGGTAACAATTTTATCTTACCTGTGCCACATAAAGAAGATATTTGGCATGGAAGGCATTCTTTGTTTTTTCATTGTTAGAGGTTTTTTTCCAATGCCTAAACACAGTGCCAAAGGAAAGTCTCCACTATTTTCAGGCCATAATAACTAGTGTTAAAGTAGAACAGGGTATTCAGAAGAGCTACTGAGAGTGTGAGCCTAGCTGTTTTATCCTCCCGAGATAATCTTCTTCGACTTAAGGAGAAAATTGACCCATCTGGTTGGTATGCTTGGTTGCCAGCTTTGGAGGATTTTATTCAATTCTCGCTCAAATGTCTGGTATTGTGGATTGATAAATATTTTGTGCTTTTGATTGCTACCACACAAGTACTTCTGTATGCCAAGGCAAATATAGTAGATACAGTCTGGTGTATAACTCTCTCCATTGGACTGGTGGTTCTCATTGATGAAATGAGTTAGCCTATAGATAAGCTCAGATGTGGTGTGAGACAGCAGATCCTCTTCTTACTTTACTGATTTAGGAGATTTTAGCTCATCTAATACCAGAAAATCTTCGTCAAGTTGCCTAGTTTTGACCCAGTGTTTCCACGCATCTACACCATATTCATATTTGAACGGAAAGATGTGTTAGGAATTGTCAGAACTACCATCATGAGACTGATACCATGGTACAGCTTTTCTCTTGGCTCCCTTTTTTTAAATTGAGGTCTAGGCTATTTCTCATATTCTTCTCCAAAAACAAGTGGTAAAAAAATGACGATACTGTTGAATTCAGCTGTCAGTTCCTGCTAATTTTCTGCCTGCTGGATCTATTTCTCACTGAGGGGTATTGAAGTCTCTATAATAGTGGATTCATCCATTTCTTATAGTTGACCAGTTTTCCCCTCATATATTTTAATGCTCTGTTGGTAGGCAACTATGTGTGAAGGTTTGTATGTCTTCTTGGAGGGCTGATTTATCCTAATATAATTACTCATTCCATTTTATCTGTGATAACTTTTCCTGCTCCAAAGTCTGCTGTGTCAGAAATTAATAGCTAGTCCTGATTTATTTCAATAGTGGTAACATGGTACATCTTTCTCCATCCATTTACATTTAGTCTATATATACCTTCATATTTAAAGTGAATTTCTTATAGGAAACATAGATTTGTATCTTTTTTTTTTTTGGCCCACTGGACCATCTTTGTATTTTACTTGGTACATTTAGACCGTATGTTCAAAATTACATAGTTGGATTAATATCTACTATATATGTATTACTTTCAACTGTTGCCTATGTTCTTTGTCCCTGTGTTTGCCTTCCACCCTTCTCTTGTATTTTGCATTTTTAATTCAGCATTTTTAATTATTTCATTTTCTCTCCTTACTTACATATGTTATACTTTTTTTCTTACTTTTTAAAAGTTATTCTCCTAGAGTTTGAAATATCCTTTTACAATCTTTGCAATACATTTAAAATCCAAGTCCACTTTCAAATAACACTGTACAACTTCATGGGCAGTGCCAGTATCTTATAATAACAAAATAATACTAATTCCTTCTTCCTGTCCCGTATGTCATTGCTCCCTCACTTTTCATTTGTACATCTGCAGACATTAAGTGTATGTATGTACATAGTCATATACAATTTAATTCATTGTTGCAATTATTATTTTAACAAATTGTTAATTGAAGTATTTTTGTTGCTTTTGTTTCATCTTCACTTATTTCTTTGTATCTTTGTGTCAGGTGTTTCTTTTTCTTTTTTATGTAGATCCATGTTTTAGGTGTGTATAACTTCCTACTCTGGACTTCTTTTTAACACTTCATACAAGTTAGGCCTACTGACCACAGATTCACTCAGTTTTACTTGCTGAGGTCATCTTTACTTCTCTTGTTTTGAAGGAAAATTTCACAGGGTACAGAATTCTAGATTGGTGCTTTTTTTCTCTCTCTCAACACTTTAAATTCTGTTTTATTTTTCCTGGTGGATATTACTAAAGGTTGATCTGTTCAGGGACAGGAATGGAGAGATATGTAGAAGGAGGGAGGTTTGGAGTGGTGGGGGCTAAATGCAGAAACTGTACTTGAACAACAATAAAATAATTTTAAAATAAAAAAATCATCATCAATTTTTAAAATGACTTTGGCTTTTACTCTGTGTGGATCAGGGAGTCAGTGGAAGCTTCACAAGAGACACTGTCAGGCTCACTCAGGCCTCTTTCTTGTAGACGAGGGCAGTGGCAAGGACGAGGACAGGGAGATGGAGATGCATCGGGTTTTAGAACTGTTGTGGTAGCAGTGAAGGTGATGAGACACGGTTGGATTCTAAATATAATTCGAAGACAGAATCAAGAATTGTAGACAGATAAAATGTGTGGTCTGAGAGGAAGTAGTTAGGAATTAATCCAAAGTTTTTGGCCTGAGCAAAAGATTTAGCTAAGCCAGGGATTTAGCTGAGAGTGCAAGTCCGGGACCATGACAGCAGTTAGATTAGTTACTTCAATTAATGTGTGTGTGTGTGTGTGTGTAACATAATATATAACATACATATATTTTTATGACCGATATGCAGCCTAATAAATACATTCTGCAAAAATTCATTATTTTTTCTTTTGGGAATGTTTTCTTTGTCTCTCTGTCCATATGATAATATGGTTTTTTTGGACAATATTATTTTATGATCTTCAAATGGTTTTTATATTTTGTGTTTTGGCCCTCTGTTACTTTTTCCTTCTTTCGGTATCAATATATTTTATCCAGAACAGTAACATTTATATTTTGTTTATGTTGAAATGGAATTACTCCTTCATTGTAAAACACAAAGACATGACCTTTCTTATTTTATACCATTAATGAATCTACTGAATTTTTACCAGTTTAACCCCATTTACCCCATCATCATCTTTTTCTTCCATCACAATTCTTAGCAAAACGAATATTTTTTGTCTGCCACTCATCCATACATTCTAATACTGTCTTTTAGTATCCCATGTTCTCCTTGGTTCCAGGAGAATAATATTAAACTGGAAGTAAGTTGATTAATTTTACTGTGTGAAGGCAATTGCTTTAAACATAGGATTAACTACAGCCTCATGCTCCTTTTTCTTAGTCAATAAATACAGATTCGCTAACCATATGAGACATGAAATATTTAGGTAGCATTTATAACTTACATAGTTTGGCATTGCTAAGTAAAACATTTTCATATATACCCTGTGGCATTTTTAAAACCACTTCCCCAATACACTCGTTCATTTTGATTCTGCTCTTTTCACTTCAACTTTTCTCCAGCGCGCAGAGCTGGTGCTTGACTTGGCCTTCTCAGGGCGCCTTTCCTCGTATCAATTTCCATCTCCCTCACAGAGGCAGCAATGCAATTACAAGGTATGAAAATATTATTGTGCAGCCTCCACTATTTCTCAAAGGGCCACGTTTCACAACACATATCCCCTCTTTAATATCCATTTTACCTCTACCGTCTCTTCCTAAAATGTTCTTCTCTTTTTCTAATCACTTCCAACAGACTGCACATTCATTCTCCAGACTAGGGGAGTATTACACAAATAATCTCTCTACGGAAATCCTAACCTAAAAGTCAATCCTATTGGGGACTGGGAATTATTTCAATTGGCTATCTGAATAAAATTATTCCTCAGGTGATTCGAAAGTTTAATCTTATGGTTTCAAGCACACAGTCTGAATGTCTGACAGTTTTAAGTAGAAATGGGAATAAAGCTATTTTCTTGGATCAGATCAGCCTCACATTAACCATGCCAACTTTCATTAATATATGTTCTCAAAGTTTTGCTATCTAAGCTGTTTCATTGTTTTTATTTCCGTTTTTAGACAATATTCATTAAACAGGTGGGAATTTGAAATATAAAGTCTATGCAAATTTAAAGGTGTCTCAGGAGAATAAGACTACAACATTATAAAAATGTCCCCAAACTAGGTCCTTTAGTATTATATACATACTTAAACAACTTTATAGATTTTTAATAAAACTTTTGATGAACCCTAATTTTAATGAAAATCTTATATTACTATTATTGAAAATAAAGGTAGGAGACCTTACTCATTATTTGAAAGAAATTATGAACAGGTGCTTTATTACATAATTTTATTAAGTGTTTAATCAATGAATTATTAAAACAGTATAGTTTGTAATGCCACCTAGTGGATATCTGAGTGAAAAATGCCCCTTGAGTATAACAGATGTATAATATAAAACATATGCAAAAAGAATGTTAATCTACTCTTCCTGTATGTTAACACTGCTCCCCCCTCACATCTCTCTTTCTATATATACACATATATATACATATATATACACTCAGTATTTTACCTTGAGATATAAAGCATTAAACATTTAAAGGCATTAAGATTGAAAAAAAAAAGGGAGTATGTATGTCTGAGAAATTTAAGTTTTCTATAGGTGTAGAATATTTTAATCAAATCTCAGAGACTATAGATCAAATCTTGGCACACTTAGTTATAAATAAAATATATGTGAAGATGATTAAAATAACTAAATAGCAAAATATATAAAACTGTAGGTAGTATATAGGTAGCAGCGAGTAACAAGCGGCCGCAGGGGAAATAAAGCAGGACGCCCACCATTACAATCTGACAAAGAACTTAAACAAAAACAAGAGGCTGGAAAAAAAGGCAATACAAGTCTCATTGATTAACCTAGAGTCCTGAGCCTGGTCCAATAAGATTGCCAGTGTTCACAAGCAAAATTATGATAGCAGGAGAGGAGCCCTTGAAATTCTGTGTGTACCGTCTCCACTGGCTGGGAAAGACAGCCTTTGTGACTGTGCATTAATCCCACCGTTTGGCGAAGGGGAGGAGGACAGAGAACCTAGAAGCCAACTGAAGTGTACAACCTCTGAACCCAAATAGTCATTGCCCTCTGATTAGCTGAGTGCCACTTGTAGACTCAGCTCAAGTGTACAGAATAAACTTAGTAACAAAATGATAACCTTATTTCCTCTATTTCAGAAATTTGCTCTCATTTCCACCAAATGTGTTTGTCTTTTGCTTGAATTCTTCTCTTGTGAATGAGGCAAGAACCAAGGAACAATTGTAAATATATATACACACTATATCTAATCTCATGTCAATATATAATATAATAATATAAGCATGAAGTCATTACTAATTAAACCTTTAATTTTTAACTCCATATAAAATTGCTTGAATAAGTACAATATAAACCTGTGATTTGTAAATCCAATAGTGCATGATAATTCTTCTGATTACAATTCTTTGAAGATAAGGCCCAAGAATGTCTATTTCTGCAAACCTACACAAGTTATTATGATACACAATAATGACTATAAATGCTGTTTTAAATTTTTATCTAGACCAATACTAGTGTTTGGACTGCCTAAAATGGGACAAATGAAATCTAATACAGAATATTGTCTTAAAATGGCTTTTTAAATTTGTTTTCAGGTATATGAATGCAGTAATATTCACTAGCCCCACTCCTCTGTATGTTTTAAATACTGGCATACCCTATGACTCCGTCTTTCCCCCTCTCCTCTCTTTATAATTTCCCAGGATCGCATTTCTCACTTAAAGGGTTTCAAATACCATACATATGTTGTTATCTTCAAAATTTATGGAACAAATTCATACCTTTGTCTTGACTCCCAAATCTGTATACACTTGCCTCCTCAATATCTCTATAAATTTACACCAATTTCCGAGTGTTCAAAGTTAGTCATATTAATTCATCTGTAGCTCTCAAGTAAATTCATCAAAAGTTTTACCTTCTCTAATTTAGATAATGTAAAGAGAATACCTCAAGATTATCAAAAAAAGACAAATTTAATTCTTTCATTTATTAACTTCTCACAACTTAACTTCTTAAAGCTTCTGAGTCTTAAATTATACTTATTTATCTTAAACCTACTTTATTCTTTCTCTCTACACAATGACTACTTTAGCTCAGGCTTCCTCATTTTTTTCCTCTAATCTTTGACTCAGTTTTGTTTCCCTCCAGTCCATCTCTTCCCTTCCCTCTATATAGGGATACCAAAGTGATCACTGGAATCTTTAATACCTCTTAAATGGATTTTAAAATAAAGTTTTACATTTTGCCAGCAGTATTTCTCAGAAGTACTTCAATGATCAGAATGCTCTAGAACCACCAATAGGTAGGATTGTGAATAAATAGCTTCTAGGATTTAATCCTAAATGAGGGAGTGCAGGACATGCTTTAAGGGACCACACCCACTGCAGGACAAATAGATGATGAAACACACATTTTTCTGAGGCATTGCTGGTCCCAGATCTAGAAACCCAATCAAAAATTGCTGGGAGTATTAGTGACTGTTAAGTATACAGTCACTGATGTTGGGTTAGTGAGATCTGGGTAAGTTTCTGAGACTAATATTCACGTATTGAGACAAGAAATCAGAGGAGAGCCAAAATGCTCCCACATCACATATTTTGCTTGGTGCTTAGTTGAAAAAGATATGAATCCTCGTTGGACACAAATTATGCTAGTTTAGTCTCACAGTGTTCTCCCAAATTAAGACATGGCAATTACCTCACAATAAATCACCCAACACAAAATTTCTTATGTGTTAAAATAAAATCAAAAAATTTTAAAATAATCTTTAGGACATGAATTATTGAAATTGCCAGAAACACAATATTATCAAGCCATGTATATTGGGTTTTTTAAAAGTTTGAAAATAATGTAGGTCAAGAAATAAAATGTAAATTTTGAAATATAAAGGGCAACAAATAGATAAAGAGAAAACAGATATGGCTGAAAAATAAAATAAAGAACTAGAAAATATATTCAAAGAATACATTAAGTAGAGAATAACACAGAGATAGACAATACCAAAAGAAGGTAAAAAGAAATTGAAAAAGTAACATTTTTTTAATTTTTAAAAATTTATCGGGGCGACATTGGATAACTGAATCACCTAGGTTTCAAGTGTACATTACTTGATACATGATTTGTATATTGCATTGTGTGCCCACCACCCAAAGTTAAATCACCTTCTGTCACCGTATATTTGGTCCCCTATACCTCTTTACAACCTCTCTCCTCTGCTAACCTCCATGGTGTTATCTGCGCCTCTGAGTTTCAGTTCTACATTCACATATGAGTGAAATCATATGGTTCTTATCCTTTTCTGACTGACTTCGTTTGCTTAGTATGATAGTTTAAAGGTCCATCCATGATGTCCAAATGGCAGCATTTCATCTTTTCTTATGGCTGGGTAGTAGTCCATAGTGTATGTGTACCACATCTTAAATTAAATCCACTATCAAAAGTCACTCTGGTTGTCTCCATGCCTTGGCCACTGTGAAGGATGCTTCAATGAACATAGGTGTGCATATATCTTAGCAAATAAATGTCTTTGGATTGTTCGAGTACATACCTAGAAGAGGGATTGCTGGGTCCTATGGCAACCCTATTCTTAATATTTTGAGGAACTGCCACACTGTTTTCCGTAATGGCTGTACCAGTTAAATTCCCAAGAGCAGTGAACGAAGGTTCCTTTTTCTCAACAACCTCTGCAACACTTGTTATTATGTGACTTGTTGATAATAGCCATTCTGACAGGTGTGATGGGTATCTCATCATAGTTTTGATTTCCATTTCCCTAATAGCTAGTGAATTTGAACATTTTTTCATATATTTGTTGTCCATTTGTATGTCTTCTTGGAAGAAGGGTCCTCTGTTAAAGTCCTCTGCCAATTTTTAAATTGTATTGTTTGTTTGGTGTTGAGTTGTATGAGTTTCCTATATATCTTGGATATTAAACCCTTGTCAGACCTGTTGTTTGCAAATATCGTCTCCCGTTTGTTTGGTTGATTTTTTTGTTTTGTTGTTGGTTTCCTTTGCTGTGCAGAAGCTTTTTAGTTTCATATAGTCCCACTCATTTATTTTTGCCTTTTCCTTCCTTGCCTTTAGGGTCAAATTCATAAAATCTTCTCTAAGACCAAGGTCTATAAATACAGTATCTGTATTTTCTTCTGTGTAATTTATTCTTTCAGATCTTATATTCAGATCTTTGATCCATTTTGAATTAATATCTGTATATAGGGACAAACTCTAATCTAGTTTCATTCTTTTATATGTGGCTTTTTCATTTTTTCAGTACCATTTATTAAAGAGGCTTTCTTTTCTCCATTGTATGTTTTTGGCTCCTTCATCAAAAATTATTTGCCTGTGTATAAATAGTTTTATTTCTGGGCTCTGTTTTTCTGCCAATACCATGTTGTTTTGATTATCATAGCTCTGGAGTATAATTTTAAGTCCAGCACTCTGATACTTCTGGCTTCATTTTTTTTATTTGTTTTTGTTTTTGTATTTTTTTTTTCAGGATTGCTTTGGCTATTCAGGATCATTGGTGGTTCCATACAAATCTGATATTTTTTTGTTCTATTTCTTAAAAAATTGACATTGGTATTTTCATGGGGTGTTCTATTTCTTTAAAAATTTACATTGGTATTTTCATGGGGAATGCATTAAATCTGTATTCTGCCTCAGGTAATGTGGATATTTTAGCTATGAAAATAGAATATCTTTCCATTTTATTGTGTCTTTTACAATCTCTTTTAGTAATACTTTGTAGTTTTTAGTATGTAAGTTTTTCACATCCTTTGTTAAGTTCATTACTAGACATTTTACTCTTCTGGTTGCAATTGCAAAAGAAATTGTTCCTTTTTTCATTACATTTTCTGAAGTTTTTGTTAGTATATAGGAAAACAGTGGATTTTTGTACATTGATTTTGTATTCTGCAACTTTACTGTATTTGTTTACTATTTCTAGTATTATTTTGGTGGAGTCTTTATGGTCTTCTATATACAGAATCATGCCATCTCCAAAAAGTGACATGTTTACTTATTTCTTCTTAATTTGGATGGCTTTTATTTATTTATCTTGCCTGACTGTTCTGTCTGGGACTTCCAGTACTATGTTGAATAAAAGTGGTGAGAGTGGGCATCTTTGTGTTGTCCCTGATATTAGAGGAAAAGTTTTCAGTTTTTCATCATTGAGTATAATAGTGACTGAGGGTGTGTTATATAGGGCCTTTATTTTATTGAGGTAGTTTCCTTCTATACCCATTTTATTGAGTGTTTTAATCATCAATGGACGTTGTAATTATCAGATCTTTTTCTGTATCTATTGATAAGATCATATGATTTTTATCCCTTGTTTGGTTAATGTGGTATATTACCTCATTTGATTTACTATGTTGAATCATCCTGTTCCCCTGAAATTAACCCTACTTGATCATGATGTATGATTTCTTTAATGTATTGTTTTACTCAATTTCCTGTTATTTAGTTCAATTTTTGCACCTATATTTGTCAGAATTATTGGTCATTTTGTGTTATCCTTGCAAGGTTTTGGTATCAGGGTTATATTAGCCACCTAAATTGTGTTAGGAACTATTTCCTCTTCTTCAATTTTTTGGAAGTTTGAGAAGGAAGGTACTAACTCTTCTTTGAACGTTTGGTAGAATTCACTAGGAAGCAATCTGGTCCTAGACTGTTACTTCCAGTCAAGATGCTGACATAGGCAGTCATGGCTCACCTCTTTGCACAACCGCATCAAAATTACAACAAGAATATAGAAAAACCAGCACTCAGAACCATCGGAAATCAAGTTAAATGGAAGTCTGAGAACTACAGAATTAAAGATACCACATCCATCCTGGAGGGATACAGACACGGAACCGGCTGGCCTCACATCTACATGTACTAGATAAAAATTCAGGAGAGATATCTCAGGAGTGAGGAGACCCAGCCCCACACCAGACCCCTCCCTCCGGTGCCAGAAAGACAAGTCCCAGGTAATGGTGACCTTGGACCACTGTGGGCTCCTCAACCTTTGGACCCAACACAGAGTGCACTCTTTACTCAGGGAAAAAGGTGATTCTGTAGTACCAGTTCTTGGGTTTGCAGATAATGTGTTCTGCAATCCAACACCAAGGGTGAAGGGAGGTGACCTCGAGGAGGCTACTGAGCAGCAGGGTTCTGTGGTTTTGTTTCCCTAATTAGAATGCCAATTGCTTGACAACTGAGGCCTCTCCCCCATGCTGTGTCTTTGCTGGAGTCTCTGGGCTCAGCCACAGTTCCTACTGCTCTCTAATGCATCAATGCCCACCAAATTTCTTTGCTTCTCCCAAATTAAGGGAGCAAAAGCCATTACTGGTTTCCTTCCCTCTTTAGGCTGATCTCTGCTGTGAGGTCCCAGTTGTGGGGCTGCATCTTTGGCTGATCTCAACCCTTCTTCCTTCTCATCTGTTTTGCTCCCACTTGCCCAGTTTTAGATGTTTCAATGCACAGATCTCTCAGCCATGTTTGTGTGTTGAACAGGGAATCTTCTGGTGAATTATAGCTGTTCAAATTGTTGAAACTTTAAGGGGAAAGACCAAGGGGATCTCTCAGGCCACCATTTCTCTGATGTCACTCAAAATGTTTTAATATATACAATAAGATTTATAGAAAAAGAAAAAAGCATTTTAAGTAATAATTATTGAACAATTTAAATGACTAAAGCAAAAATTGAATATAATGATTCAGAAAGAGGAAACATATAATAGGTTGAACAAACTGTGTATTGATACTGAAAGAGCTTATAATTCTGTATGTCAAGGCAACACGGCCTTTGCTGCACCTTTGCTCCAAATTACCCCAAGTTAGTTCTTATCAGGTAAAAATTATTCAATAATTTTCTAAACATTGCATCATGGATTTAGAACTACAAGATAGCCCTGGCTGGTGTGGCTCAGTGGATTAGGCACTGGCCTGTGAACCAATGAGTCACCAGTTTGATTCCCAGTCAGGGCAAATGCCTGAGTTGCAGGCCAGGTCCCCAGTAGAGAGTGCTCGAGAGGCAACCACACATAGATGTTTCTGTCCCTCTCTTTCTGCCTCCCTTCCCCTCTCTAAAAATAAATAAATAAAATCTTAAAAAAAATAAAACCACAAGATAATATTTAGAAAATCATATTCCCTAAATCAAATATATTAATTAGGAATAAAAAAATGTTATATTAAATACTATAGAAAACTAACTGTCATTCAAGTTTAATTATTCCCATCAGAAAAATCTAGCTTTTTCTGAAGTAACAAAGAACAGTGGTGGCAAGAATCACAGTTTATTTTTGGTTCAAACTCAGTGTGTGTTTTGGGTTATCTGTGAGCTCTGCCTATTGTCTTCATGATCCTCATCATGGGAACCAAGAATTGCCAATATCCGGGCTTTTGCTACTCCTTACGACAGAGGGAAAATAGTATCAAAGAAGGCACCCCCTGGCTCTTCGCATGTTTACCTAGAAATAACACACTTCCCTCCCATCCATTTTATTGTCCAAAACAAATCCCATGACCACATCTAAATTCAAATGGGATGGTGAAGTGCAATACACAGGTGGGCACAAATAGGGTTACATTTGTGACTGTGCAAAATAAAATTTATTTTTGTGTTATTATTTAGTATTTATTATTTCTATACAAATAACTATATACCTACTTTTTCCTCATCCTGTCTCAAGAGTATCTGGCAAAAGAGACAGTTGGGATATCTGTGACCTCTCCAATGTACACCATTAAGATATACTGATATGGCTTATAAAAAGACATATTTGAAGGAATTTAATTATTCATGTAATTCAATATGTTTAACTACAATCAAACAAATTTTAAAAGGCTAGAATTCCTCCACTTATTCATTTATTCCTCATTCATTCATTCTGCCTCTGTCTCTGTCTCTCTCTCTCCATCCGATGTTATATTTTAGTGCTTTGGAAATTTATTTACTATATCCCTTTCTGGAACTGCACACGAAGCCCATATTACAATGTGAGGGTAAAAGAAAGCTTCTACATAAATAACCAATAACTTCTGTGTCCCAAGATGGAGCTTATTTATCAATTAGAATAGAATAAAAAATATATATCATCAGTACAAAATAAATCCCCAAGGAGAAAAAAAGGGTTATAGAACAGACTTTTGCAGGGAGCTAAGGAAATTAGAAAAGGGAATTTAGAATTCATAAGTTATCCTGGAACAAGACAATCCTTAAATGTTGAGAGCAATTTTGAATCCAATATAAATAAATTTTCTAGGGAATTGTCTGAAGAGAATGAGAGTGATGTGTTCCTGTTTCCTTATCCTACCTACTCAGGACAGAAATACACAGCCAGAAAAAATATTATCAATCCAAGCATTAAATGTCACTACTAAATATAGCATGAACTGATCTAAAATACAAAAAGTAGAAAAAGATTGTCAGTATTTGTGCACAGTGAGGTTAACTCTATCCTGCCAACAAGTATCCCCCTTAAGTTTAACTTTTTGTGAATATTTAATGTGTCAAGAGTTTTATTTTTTATTTAAAAATGTATTTGCTGTATGTTTTCAAATGCTGTGTAATTTTCTGTAAAAAAAGGTCAGATTTAACTATAATTTTATCTTACTTGGAACAATATTTTATTGTTATATAAAATATCCTCTCCAGGAAGTAACTTAGCCAGGGGAGAAAACAAATTAATCACTGAAATGTTTTGAATTTATGTAAAGCTATTATTTATGTTTTTGTTACCTAATATACATAGGTTTAATTTTATGGAACAATGCATATGTGTACCTTTCAATTCATCAGATAATAAAGAATAATTCAATGCTTTTTGATAATTGGTATTGGTAAAGATTATAAACAAATTATTATTTATGTGTAACTAAGAATAATAAAGAAGCATGATAATCATCAGATCATCAAATCTCTCCAAATAAAAAGCTGACACACAAAAAAATCCAAATTTGAAATTCTTAAAAATAAAACAAAAAAAATGAATCTTTACTTTCCCTATTGAATATGAAATATTGGCTTGGCCAAGGAGTCCATTAAGTTTCTTTTCAATAAAATAAAACACAGAGTTTTCATTTTCAACAATAACTTTATTGATGTGGATATTTTGAGTATGTTGACTATCTCTCACTATTGGCTTCTAGTGGGCAGAGACCAGGGGTGCTGCTAAACATCTTCCAATGCATAAGACAGCCTCACAGCAAAGAATTATTTGGCCAAAATGTAAATAGTATCAAGAAACTTCGAAAGCCACTTTTGACACCTTTGATCAGTCACAGCACCTTCTCCATATACTTCACAAATCTTTTTTTTTTGCATTTAAGTTGTGTTTTTACTTTTACTGAAATAATAAAGTGCAATACACCAAAAATGATTCATATTTTCTCCCATCTTCAATATTAAAATGGCTGCACAGAAATTTACCAATTTTAATAAGTTGTTTTTTAATGCATGCTTATATGACAGCTATCACAATAAAATCTAACAAAATTGTTTTGAATAAAGTTAAAGACAACTAAGTTCTACTAGAGCCATTATACAGAAAAACTAAATGTAATTTTTGGCCAACCCAATAATAGTTTTGTTTGGCATAGAATGTGTTCCAGCATTAATGACCATTAAGAGTTAACCATCCTTAGTTTATTTTTGAAGGTGCTTAATAAATATTTTGGAATGAATTAATAATCTAAGGAAAATAAATAAATGTCCCAGACATAAAGAATTTGCTATTGTTTATTTGTCAGGACATATTTACTAACAAATAAGTCAAAGTAAACTTGTTATATTTGAGAGAAAAGCTGTGAGTTATTGGAAAAATATTGGAAAAATATTTTATGAAACTTTGGAAAGGACATGTGTGTTTGAAACATTACCATAATTCCTCCATCTTGTATTTTTGTTGTTTGCTTGTGAACTTTTATACTCTCTACTCCTCTCTCTATTAGGAATACAGTCAGCAATAGCCTCTAAAACTCATATGTCAAGGTTGCTACTACCAGAGAAAGACTCTTTGTTATAGGTTGGAAAAACTAGTAAAAAATTCTAAATGTTGTAACTTGATTCAAGTGCACAGTTCTGACTCACAAATGCAGTCAGGAAAGAGTGGGGCCGAAATACGTTAACAGTTGTAAGTATGCAAAATACAGAGCTTATTTTTGTATTATTATTTATTATTTTATTATTTTCCATACAAACAACTGTAAACCTACTTTTGCTCTGCCCTGTATGTGGCTGACAGGATGGGTTGAGCTCGGGTCAGATTATACTTCATATTGGGTTAAGGAGCTAGGGTGTGTTTAGTACCAGAAAAACAACTTAGGGCTGGATAATATGTACTGGAGCCAACCTTAGAAAGGAACAAGTGAATTCCATCAACATAATCTGGAAAGGCCAACATGGAGGTGGCTGTAAGATGCCTTGGTAGAGGCTTGTTACATCAAAGACATAGTCTTTCCTAAGACATCTCTTCATCCTTGTTTTGCATGCATTCAGGTGCCCAACAGAGATTTTCCTGCTGCTAGGACACATGGAAAGAAAAAAAAGAGGTATCAAAGAAAAAGCATCAAATGAAAAAAAAAAAAAAAAGATGAGCTAGGAAAAAATAAAGTCATATCCCTTTATGGAAGGTGTACCTGAGAATGATGTCTACTTAAATGCTTATATCCAAGACTATACAAAGTGGAGAAAGCTATTCATTTACTTAAAAAGTTTCAAATTCTGGACCTTACAAATCCAGCACATGGTGATTATCTTGATTTGACACTAGATGTGGCACTGGGGAAGAAAAAAAGTGGAGCCATTTGCCAGTGTTCTTAGATTGCTATACTCATTCATTTCAGAAATCAACAAAGTTGCTTCATTCACAGGGAGGGCATCAGATATTAAAATAGGAGGAAATGGAGGTGTGTTTGTCAGAAGAACTAATTTCATATGGAAGATTGTGGGTGATGAAATTCAATCAGAATTTTATGTAGCTGTTCCAGAAATAATGCCCAAGCTTCATCCATTAAAGAAGAAACTGAAGAAAAGATTTCCAAAGCTTACTTGAAATACCATTGGCCATGACACCCCCCAAATGCTTGAGTTATTTAAAACTGGACATGAAATTAAGGTAGATGAAGGAAGGGATGTCTTTCTTGAGACCACAATAGCAACATTGAATATGTTAAGTGACCAGATAGCTGCCAATCTGAAATCTGTTATCAATGAAGTTTGTAGGCACAGACCTCTGAATTTGGGGCCGTTTGTGAAAGTTCATTACTAAAGATTGATCCATTCTTGCCTAAAGAAGTAGAAACTAAAGAAAGTAATAAAGAGGCTGCCTAAAACTATTGTATTGTGAAATTATTTTAGTAGATGAAGAAACAACAGAAAATTACGAAACTGTATAATTTCTTGAAAGAAAAAAGAAGAAAGGAAGGAAAGGAAGGAAGGAAGGAAAGAAGGAGGGAAGGAAGAAAGGAAGGAAGGAAGGAAGAAAGAAAAAAGAAAGAAAGAAAGAAAGAGAAAGGGAGAGAGGAAGGAAGGAAGGAAGGAAGGAAGGAAGGAAGGAAGGAAGGAAGGAAGGAAGGAAGGAAGGAAAAGTAACAATTACTCTAAACTATGTACTACCTCAAGTTTCTTGTCCTTCCAATAAACAATTTCACACTTTCTCCATTTCCAATTGATGTTAGGAGTAGAAAATAGTACTATTCTTCTAAAGAAAGTGAATATATATCTCTGACACACATTAGAGCATATAACTTAAAAATAACAGGTATCTTAAAAAGTCTTATGGTAATCACTTCACAACATATACATATATCAAATTATCATATTGCATACCTTAAACTTACACAATGTGAATTATATCTCAAGAAAACTAGAAAAAGGAACTCAATTCAATTGTAAGATGAACAACCCAATATAAAAGTCAGTCTAAAAAGTATTTGAACAGAAACTTCACCAAAGAAGATATATTAATTGGCATTAAACACATGAAAATGCTCAATAACTTTAGTTATCACAGAATTGCAAATTAAAACTATAAAAAACATACCCACTAGTGTGCATAAATTAAACAGAAAATACCAAGTTTTGGTAAAGATGAGAAATGACTGGACTCACATATTGTTGATGGTTATGTAAATATTACTACTTGGGAAAATAGTTTAGTAATTACTAATAAAAATGTATACCTCACCATATGACCCAGTGATTCCACTTCTAGATATATACCTAAAGAAAATGGATTTTTACAAAAGGATTGATATATAAATATTCTTAGCAATTAATTACTGATAATCCAATAACATGTATGGATCTCAGAAGAATTATGCTGACAGAAAAGAAAATAGACACAAAAGAGTAATATATAATTGTTTATTGTACTTTTTTATTTATATGAAATTCTAAAATTGTTGAAACTATAAAAAGTTGTAATATTTTACAAATCTGATATTAGTAAGTTAATGACATAACAATAAGACTTTCTTCAAAGTATATTATTCACAGGTTGTACTTCACCCAGTCATTTAAATTAGTGTAAAATGTCATGCAACATACTCCAAGTAATGAAAAGCAAAGGCCTGCAACCAAGACTATTCTACCCAGTGAGGCACTCATCTAAAATGGAAAGTGAAATAAGGAGTTTCCAGGACAAAAGAAGGCTAAAGAATACACCTCCTCCAAACCAGCACTGCAAGAGATTAAAGGGACTCAATCTTTAATCCCTTTACAACATTTCTGAATTCAGACAGTAGAATTTCAGATATCCCATGCAGCAATAGTTTTGCTGATATATCCTCTAGGGCAAGGGGAAATAAAGGAAAAAATAAACAAATGGGACTACATCAAAATAAAAAGCTTCTGCATGGCTAAAGAAAACATCAAACTGAAGAGGGAACCAATCGTGTGGGAAAACATATTTGCCAATGATACCTCAGACAAGGGTTTGATTTCCAAAATATATAAAGAACTCACATAGACTCCACTCCAGGAAGACAAACAATCCAATTAAAAACTGGGCAAAGGACCTAAACAGACACTTCTCCAAGGAAGACATGCAGAGGGCCCAGAGACACTTGAAAGGATGCTCAGCATCACTAGCCATCAGACAGATGCAAATTAAAACCACAATGAGATACCAACTCGCACTGGTCCGAATGGCCATCATTAACAAACCAACAAACAAGCGCTGGCAAGGATGTGGAAAAAAGGGACCCTAGTGTCCTGTTGGTGGGAATGCAGACTGGTGCAGCCACTATGGAAAATAGTATGGAATTTCCTCAGAAAACTAAAAATGGATCTGAATTTTGACCCAGTGATCCCACTGCTGTGATTATACCCTAAGAACCCCAGACACCAATTCAAAGGAACCTATGCATCATTATGTTTATAGCAGCATTATTTATAATAGCCAAGTGCTAGAAAAAGCCTAAATGCCCATCAGCAAATGAGTGGATCAAAAAACATTGGTACATTTACACAATGGAATACTATGCAGCAGAAAGAAAGAAGGAGCTCCTGCCTTTCATGACAACATAGATGGAACTGGAGAGCATTATGCTAAGTGAAATAAGCAGGGTGGTAAGACAAATACCATATGATCTAACCTATAACAGGAACCTAATAAACAAAAAAAACCCCACCCAAAACAAGCAAACAAAATAGAACCTGAGGCATGGAAACAAGGAACAAACTGACAGGGGCCAGAGGGGAAGAAGGAGGGGCATATGGGGAGAAAGAAGGGAAAGGGCCTAGTTAAAGAACAAGTATAAATGACCCATGGATATAGACAGCAAGGCGGGGATTGACTGTGAGAGTGTGGGAGTGGGCGGGGCAGGGGAGAGCAATGGGGAAAGTTGTGACAACCTTAACAGAACAATGAAAAAAAAGAAATTTGTTTGCTGGTGATACCGTTGATCCACAATATTGTTCAATTTTTTCCATGAGCTCTACTCATAATTACACACTTAGTTGTTATTCATATGTTGGAAACCAGAGGATGTTTGACTAGTTTTTCTAATCTCAAAAGTTGCATTTCTGGTAGAAAATGCCAACCTAATTACCAAATGACACAGATTTCCACAGCACCAACACTACATCTAAATATTTTGAATGATTAGTTAACTGAATAGATATCTTGGTGTTTCAAAGAGGCAAGGCTGGCTAATGTAAACTGATTAAAAAACACACTAACTCATTTTTTGGCACTACTGTAAGTAAAAATGTAGAACTATCTATTGATACGAAGTTTGGAATGTAAAATTAGATCTCTTTTTATTCCTCGTTTTAGAATCTCTAGATTCATGAGTCATCAATTTTAGGGACAACGACATTTTCGCAGTAATTTGAAAACTTTAACACAGTATTTTTCAACATCCTTTTAGTCCATGCCCCAACAGCTGAGCTGAGTTTGTCATGCTTTAATTTCTAGAATTTATGCTGCAAAGTATATTCTTTAATTTTTTAAATATAAATTCATTTTATCATATTTGGTGTAAGTTTTCAAAGTCCAATGTCCCACCTCCCATCCTGAATTTTACTTTTGTCCTTAAAAGAGAGTTTCTCCCGGCCATGATTCATGGGGAAACAACATGGACTTTGGAGTCTAAGGGAATAAGAGTCTACCTTTAGCTCTGCAGTTTTGCACTACTACGGTAGTTGTCTTACCCTAACCCTGGCCACTTGTTTTTCCTGTTAAATAAGAGTAGTACTTACCTTTCTGATTTACTGTGAGAATTAACTGATTACACACTATACCTGAAACTACCCGGTACAATAAATGTCAGTAAGTTGCTCAATAATGATTATTCAAAAAATGTTGAATTATTGTCAAAATAGCATCTTAGGGTTATTTAGTAAATATTTCTCTATGCATGCCAACATTTTTGATGAGTAAACATGTGTGTTAACTTATTATTTTTTAATTATTTATTTATGGGGAGTATAAACTCCCCATATTTGAAGAATGGTTAACTTATCAGTCATGAATTACACTTTAGTAAGCTACTATAGGGGATACTATACACTGCAATACTGGATCTATAGACATAGCAATAGAAATAATCCAGAAAAAACACAGAAACATTTCAAAAAGATAAATTAAGAGCAGAATACCAAGAAGTGATGAAACAATTTCAAATAATCTAATATGTATAATACAGGTAGTATATGTCATTGTAGTCTCCAAAAGAAAGGATGAATGTAAGAAATAACTGATGAGATACTGGTCAAAATTTTCCAAAATTTGATGAAAATATAAACTGACAAATTCAAGAATCCATGAAACCCTGCCTTTGCAATATAGGTGGCAAGCCAGAAGAATGAATATCTATAAGGCAAACTTGCTTATTTTAATTTTTTAATGTAAAGATTTACTTGAGGCAATGTCTTACATTGGGATAACAGTTGTTATCCTGTCAAAATTATTTTAAGTAATTAGGTTGGCATTTTGTAATTTTGAGGAATGTGAACATAAATATTATCGACCAAGTATTCAATTTTGAGATATGCGAGCTTTAGCACATAATCTACACTAACAATTTTATATTTCTACAGTCAGATTTTTATTTGATATTGTGTTATCAGATGTCATTTAAATTTGTCTTTCTCTGCCAATCAACAGTTAAAGACCAATAAAGTATCCTTATCTTTATTTAAATAATCCAGGTGTTTTGTTTTGTTTTTTTCAAGGCGCAAAATAGTGGATGCTCTACTAAAGTAGAGATGATGGGATAGGAATGGTGGCAAGCACAAAGTCTGTTAATTCTTCTCAAACAAGAAAAAGCACACTTGGCTGGAGAGAATTACCTCTTTCTAGCTGTGGCCCTCTTCCTTAGGCAGAGGAGGACTTCTCTGAGATTTTACTAGAGAAGGCCGTTATAGCTTGTGTAAGTCTAAGAAATAATAATTGAAGTTTTCTTTAAGTGCACTCTAAAACTAGAAGGGCAGCATATCTGTAACATTAACTAAGTTAAGAGAATACAGGTTCAATTTTTTAAAATCTGTTTATTATTTTAAAGTAACATTTATGATTACCTCAACCAAAAATCTATATCAAAGTTACATTTCTTAAGGGGAAAAAAAGGAGAGACAAAGAGAATACCTCTTAGGCTCAAATATGCTTTTATAAACTTAAAGATGATATCATTAACTGAGTGTTTAAATATATAGTTAAATCACTTTCATTGGGGCTGTCAGCGAACTAAAACATTCCCTTCGTAAAGCAAACTATATAAGAATAATTGTTTTCCAGTTCAGTGCTTTCATTCTTAAGTTCAGGTTACATAACAGATCCTCAATTATTATGACATGAACTCTGTGGTGGCCAATACTATTTTAATAAGTGCCAAAACCCCAGAATATTGCACATGTTAGGGGTTGTATATACTATTTCATTCCACGCTGTATTTGGGAAGTGATCCGGTGGGGGTGAGGAATCAGGTTCAATGATTTTTTCTTTGTTCTTAGACAAATCAGGTTCAATGATTTTTTCTTTGTTTTTCTTTGTGGAAGGGTGCGGGGCTTAAGTGTTCTCAGGAAGTGTGTGCCTTACAGTCCCTCAATTCTTGGAGTCAAGCTCCTTGGTAAACGACTGTTTATGTTACAGCTCTGCACGTTTCCACGTGAAGGAATTCACTAGTATACCCTTCAAGGTCTTTCCCCACCCATTATTCATTTCTGTCTGTGCAAGGGGTGACTTTTCTGATCACAGATTTAACAAAAAGGAGCCAGACATGCTCAGCTTAGCTCTTTGCTCTTTTAGAGTCAAGGGTCTCTTCATGCTATAAATTTTACAAGGTAATCTCAATGGAGGAAGTTGGTGGTTTTCCAGCTCTGTCTGTACCTGGGTGAGTAACAGTAATCCCCCAATGCGATGTTAGCAAGCCATGTTTTTCAACCTAGTTTTTGTCATAAATAAAGATACATTAATCTGCATCTGTCTGACTTACCTTAGCCACACTTTCTTCTGTTGCACTCTTTGTATATAAATATGAAGGCTCCTGTTTCATTGTATTGCATTTTAAATTTATCCATCTCTTTCACTAGGCTGTCATTTCTATTGCAGGCAGAGGATGTCATTTCCTTTGCCCTGTTTTAATCATTTTAAACATAGGAAATAGGCAATGAATGTTTGTGGAGTAAATTGATAAAAAGTACGGCAAGAATTTCACATGATAAAGTTTAACTTGATATGTATTACATAACAAGTCCTGTAATAAAGGTCCAGTAACCTTATTTAACCAGCTTACTGCTGTTCACTGGAACACAAAGCATAAAGGAGAGAGAATAGCTCCAACGGAGGTCATAACAGGGTGCCAACCTCCATCTTTAGTCTGCTGAACTTCAAAATCAAGGTGACTTTTCCAGAGTTTTCTATTTCTTCTGTTGGATAATTCATCTTTAAACTGTGATTCTGTATGTGGTTCTGTCCACCTAGACTAAATAAAAGAAATAGAAGGTTTTTTGAGGGTGAAAGAGACCTCACTGGCACAGTGACAAGAGAAAGACTGAAAATGCATGTATTTCTCATTCTTCTAGCAAAACAGTCTTTCTGGTTCAAAGCAGCTGTTTGATACTCTTGGTCCTATTATTTGGACTATCCCAATTTTGAAAACATTGTGGCATAATTTATTCCAATACTTGTTTGGATGTAGTCTTTAAAATTCAAATAAAATTCAGGAGCAGAAATTTAGGATCATCAAGGTAAGTAAAGAAAAGTGCATTAGTGAAAGTCGGGAATGTTAATAAAAAGTTATTAATAGTTATTTACTGAAATATTAGCTTATGAAATAAAGAATAGCCAGGATTTTACAAGTATTAAATAAAAGCAAAACTCTTCCAGGCCATATTATAATGCTTCAAAAATCAGGAAAGAATTTTTCCATCTCCTTTCTTTTCCAAGAAAAAAAAATAATAGTAACAGTCATGATATAGAACCTCCTCTGGGATTTGGTAAAACATTATAAAAAGTCCAACCTGCACACTTTGGGTTTTCATGACATGAACTCAGCTTGACCTTATCCCATATTTTCAACTTCCTATTCAAATTGAGAAATTAGTGATTTATAACATCATGTCATTTTTGGCTGAAGTAACATATCATAAATGATGCTGCACATTGCTACAGCATGCAGAGTGTTGAACAAATATTTCTTTTTTCTTACCTCTTTCTGTCTTGTTTATTCACTTATATCCCTAGGAGATGCCAACTCAACACAAAACTTTCTGGCAACGAAATCTCTAAATCAGTGGAAATAACCAAGTACATTTTGGGGTTAGGACCTGTGCTGGCTATACAATCCCTCAAGCCTACAGGAAGAAGCTATTACAATGGATTCCCTACACGTTCATTTTAAATGGTTCAGAAAGCTCTATAACAATATAAAACAGCACACCAGAGCTTTAAAAATGATTTATACTTTGTTACATTTATTAATACTAATAACTGAACAATTTATATCAGTAAAACAGCCTTGTTCTTGAAAAATATCATGGCCATCTGTGGACATACAGTGTTTGTAAAATGTCCCAATTCAGGACTTTATATCCTAATTTTAAATGTTCCAAAATATTTGATTTTCTTTCAATTTAGAAATTTTTATTTTTCCTGGAAAAAAATTGATTCTTGGTATATGTAAATAAAGTTATATTTCATAAGAACGTGTAATATATTATGAAGAAAAAAATCTTGTTTGAGTGCATCCACTTTGATTAATGGCACAATCTTTCTGTTGTATGACTCTTAAAAATGTAATTTTAAGTTAATTAAGTTGATGTGAATTGGTTATGTTCTTGGTCATATGAGCACATGTAAGATCACTTAAAATTATTTCATTTTTGCCTCTGACTAAATAACTGAAGTACAACAAATATTTAAAAGCTCTCCTTCTTTATATTCATTAGCTGGACTCTGGTTTCAGTGTCAATACACCTAAAGACTCATACATATTGCACGGTGGTTTGCATGACACTGTGGTATAAGGTTTATTTTCACACAGGCAATGAGCCCAGAACAACTGCCAAATTTTGCCATTGTGCTCCTGCATTTGTGCTTGAGCCGCCATGCCATGTGTGAAAATTGCACTGGAAGTTGGCTCAGAGACATCTGAAGAAGCATGACTATACACACATGTGGTAGGCAACTCATCTACTGACGTTTTACTTAATGATCAGCGTTCACTTTTCCCTGTCTGACGTTGTGCCCATTGCTGTGATATGTGGTTTGCTTTTGTTCAAAATATTTGCACTTTCTGTTAATAAAATGAACTTGAGGGGAAAAATAAAAAACTATATATGCAATTAGCTTGAAGAAAATTTTAAAAGAAAAAAGAATAGGCATGTTTTATAATTTCTATTGATTTCTATAAAGAGCTTTTAAAGAGGCTCATATATTTTATTTAAGAGAACTTTCATGATATTTAATCTGTGTCAAGCCATGTTATAAACTCTTTTCATGTATTAACTGAAGAAATCCACATAGTACCCCTGTGAGGTAGCTACTGTTAGTATCCCTGTTTGTGGGCAAGACAATTAGCCCTGTCCTGCGTCAGGAATTGCTCAGGGGGCCCAGCGAGTGCAAAGAAGCCGGCTCCATAGTCTAGCCCCAGAGCCTGTGCTCTTACTCCTTATGCAGTCACTGAAACTCCACAGTCCTGAGGGGAAAATTTTAAAAACTTCCAAAATGCTACAAAATAGTCTTACTTTCTTGACTTTTGTCCATATGCCTAGACCTAGCAAGTGGACTTATGATTGTATTTATATTAACAGTTACGCCCACGTGATTATACAAAATTTTAACCCATAACTTTATCATAGAATTTGGGCTATTGTTACATAGAAAATTTAACCGTTAACCTGAAAGATGCAGTAAATACTACTATATTTTTATGTACTTAGCCTTTATTTATGGAGGTTTAGACCACATAATATTTTCTCTTACAGATATGGAGTGAATACTGCCCAGATGGAGAATGTGGCTAAGCCTTTTCAGAATACTCACAACAGCCTCATGATCAGGTACGACTACTTCTACTTCAGTGGAAAGGAAACTGAGCGTAAGATGATCAAGTAAATAATTTAGTGTCATACAGCTCCACAGACTAATACAGGAAGTGAATAAGCAGTTTGACTAGAATCGCTGCTCTTACATATACTATATCCCCTCCCATTGAATAAACCATTGTTCATAGAAAGTTCTCCAGGGTCATAGGGTAAGAGAATTTTAAAGACAATAAATATATTTAGCCAATTTGGGTTGTATCATTTTCTTATTCAGTTGAACTAGAGATACTACCCAACCTGGATCTTCTTTTATATATCTATACACATATAGATGTATGCACAGGAATATATTTTCTTAACTTATTTTAAATTTAAAAATAACATGTTTTTAAATACTTTTTTATTTAATAGTAATTTGATGTTTAAAATCCCACATAAATATTCATAACATTAATTCCCGTTTTTGCATATTTTTAAATAATTTTGGCATTTTAGGTTACTTTTTAATGCATAGAATGAATTACTATAATAAAATTATCTTTTTTTGCTTATTTCACTTAGCATAATGTTCCCCATGTTCATCCATACTGTCACAAAGGGTAAAATTTTCTTCCAGTCAGAGAAAGACAAATACCATTTCACTCAGATGTGGAATCTAATGACAAACTGAACTAACAAGGAAAATAGGGACAGACTTATAGATGGAGAGCAGGTGACAACCAGTGGTGTGGAGGTGAAGGGGTGGAGGGATGGAGCAAAACGGAAAAAGGACTCATGGACATGGGCAACAGTGTGGTGATTGCTGGGGAATGGGGTATAAGGGACTAAATGACAATGGGAAAAGTACAATAAAGATTAAATAAAAAACATATTTTTTCCTTATTTGTTTGTTTTCTCCATTTTTAAAGAGGATCTTTAGCAATGCTGAGATAATAGCTAAATAATTAATCCAGCATAAGAGGAATTATGCTTACTTATTACTTTCAACCAAATGTCAAAACTGAAACTAAATATCTCTGATAAGCTCAACTTGAGCCAGGAATCTATTTTCAATAGTCCCTATGTCAGGTTAATGAAATGTATTTGTGTGCCCAAGGCTGGCTGACAAACTCTACTCTTGAATTAAGAATGCAGGTATTCATGAGAAAAACATGGACCGAGTTGCTGAATATGGCTCCCCACAGGACTATCAGGAACAAGTAGCGTAGGCAGGGAAAAAAGAGTGCTGACTAGTCCAAATCAGTAACCATAGCCTGTATGGAGAACAAAACAGATAGAATCACTGGTCTCTTTTAGTTTAATTCTTGTGAATGGAGGAAATAAGTAAATAAATATAAAGAACAAAGCAGATAAAGGTAAGAGCTGAGCTATTATAACTGAATTTATTATACAGTGTTTGGCAACTTGATATAAGATTTGTGCTTCCTTTAAACTTTCTTACTTCTTTATGATAGAACATTGCATAAAATTTAGAACTATCTTTTAGTTAGTCAGAAAGTACTGACATCAATAAATGAGTTTCTCATACTGATCTTCAGAACATAAATAGACCAATCAGGATGATGCATTTATTTTTCAATATTTTTCCTCTTACATCTTTTTAAAGTTGGAATGGTAAATTATAATCACAATTAAGTCACAAAATGTTCAGGGTACCAGTAGATCAGAAAAACTCCCTGTGAATTAAGATATATGAATAATATAGATTTTTAATTAGAATATGAAATACCTGTCTAGCATAGACTAAACAACCTAGGTGATAAATTTCTGTCAATTTGATGTAAATATAAAGGAATAATGACAAGTTAATCCTGTGCTTATATAAACAATGTGTATCTGGAGAAGGCATTTGACAATGTGCAGGGGAATAGTTATAACATTTAATAATATTTCATGTATAGCATACTTTAAACAATCTTGATAGGAATTTCCTAATCGTTTTGATTTGTATTTATTTTGAACAAAAATGTTTGGCTTTAAGACATTTCAAAGCATAATATAAACAGCCAATGTTTGGCTTTGTATCATGTCTTCATTGTATGTAACATGTTTGAAAACTGCTATGTAGAAGTGATGTAAAGTTTAGTAGTACTTTATGATGACACTATTCCTTGTATAATGGAAGTAAAACAATTACAATGGTTTCAGAGATTAAAATTAGCATCACATTTTAAAAGGAAGTGGCCTTTATTAGTTACAGAAATGCATGCTTGATATAAGTGACACAAACGCTTTCTCACTTCAGTGAGCAATCTTTGGTTATCTGTTTATTGATTTATAAAATTCATGGCAAATCTGTAGAATTTTAGTTGTTCTCAAGCTTTTTGACTTTTGTATTCTTATCTCCTTTCAAAGCCATATGTTTTCTCTCGGGAAGTTAAAAGCTCAAAACTTTGTTTATTATGTTGGCAGGAAGTGGAAAATACCTGGACTTCATTTTCTATTAATATGCCAAATTGATACTCTGAGAAAATTCCTGATAACAAAACATCTATGAATGCTGGAAAAATATAGCAAGCATTTGTTAATGCTACACTGTGCTTGCAGTAGAATAACAAAAATCCCAAAACACACACAAAAAAATCTGAACAAGAAAATTGTAAGTTAAATACTCTGAAGCTTTAGTCATACTGTATTACTAGTATGGCATTTACTAGTTGTGGTAATTAAGATAGGGGGTTGTAACACTGTACATGTAGAGACCCTGTGAAACTGATGACAGAAATCCCCTTGGCTAGCAAAGGTAGCTGCAAAGGAAAGTGGTTTATTTTGGCATTTCCAACATAGTGGAGGAAGTTCACACCGAGAAAATGGTATTAAGTGGTTCCAAGTTTGTTAGCAGCCAGGAACAACTAACAAAAGTAAATGCAAAGGAATACACAGATAAAGTTAGAGAATGTCTCATAGGGTAAAACTCTACTAAAAGTGATTCAAAATTCAGAATTATAAAACACCCACGGACACAAGAAAACATGAGTGGTATAGTCCCTAGAATTGAACATCATGGATTTCATACAACGCAAAGACTGAGTGTCTTTGGAAAAGACAGTCTACCTGAATATACAACCTTTTCATATTCAAACTGGCAAAATATAGCTACAGCCTTAAACATTTTTATACCCTTTGACCCTGGACACCCCTCTATGCAAATGGCTTAGTCACTGGGAGGGAATGCAATATATAAGAGAGGAGAGACTCTAGTTGTGCTGCTGATTCACAATTTGCAGCTGTTCATAGAGCCATATGGCATTCAATCATTTATTTGAACTTCCAGTGCCTAGATCCCATATCATTAAAATAGGAATAATCATCCAATCTCATAAGGCTATTGTGATTATAAGGTGATATTATAAATGGAAAATCTCATCCACATTCTTTAAATATTAAGCATCATTAATAGCAGATTTATATTTATAAGAAAAATATTACTGGTTTTCTAGTAAAGTTAAATACGGAAACCTGCCCACTTTAATTGTTCTGAGCCAATTTCAAAATGCTAAGGTAAGGATCAAAGAAAGGAAAATAAAATTGTGCACTTATAACCTCTGTGGCAACTGTGAGATTCAGACACAAGTTTTGATACGTCAAGGGTGTTGGTTGCATTGTGTCCATTTCCAAATTCATATGTTGAAGTCCAAATTCCTAGTATCTCATGAATGTGATCTTATTTGAAGATAGGTTCTTTATGGAGATAAAATGAGGTCATTAAGGTGTTCTCCAATCCAGTATGACTGGTGGCCTCATAAAAAAAAGGAAATTTTAACAGAGACATATTTAGAGGAAAGATGGCATGAGGAAACAGTAGGAAGAGGATGGAATCTATGAATCAAGGAGGAATGCCCACAACATTCCTTTCCTTGCGGCCCTTTGAAGGAACCATTCCTGCGTACACCTTGATTTTGGACATCTGGCCTTGATAACTGTGAAACAATAAATTTTTGTTGTTTAAGCTACCTTTTGTGGTGTTTTCTTATGACATTCTAGCAAATTAATACAGTATACAGTATAATATTAATTTGGTTTAGAATGAGGGAATATTTAAATTAATAAATATCAAGTTAAAAGAAGTCTGACTTTTTTTGCCAATATACAAGGAAATGGAAAGATTTTTAAACATAATTTGCTTTTATGTTTCAAAAAGGCTAACAAGCCATATGTTACTCTGCTTTATCTCAAGTGCTTATATACAGCAATACAATGAAGACTCCTAGGGCCCAACATTAGTACCCAATACTATTTTAATAACTTAAAAAAGGTTCATCTTGTCATTTAAAAATTTTTGAGAAACAAATATTATTTTGAAAGGCATGAGGGTGGGTTAGAAGAATTCAGCTTAAAAAGAATCCTTTGAGGAAATTGGGACAATTTAGCTTAATTTTCTTTTTACATAAAGATGGAAACTAATTGAAAATAAGCCACGTATCTGTGGAGATACTCAATGAACATGATGTTTATGGGAGATAAGTCTCTCCTGTAAGTCAAATGATTTGTGCCTAAATTCTCCATTAAGGAGGGAGAATAATTCAATTGAGAAAGGAAAGTACAATAACCAAATGAATTTTATGAATGCAATAGTATCTCACAATCAAATATTTCAAAAAATTGCTGGAGTAATAGTGATAAATATGTTTTATTTTATTTCCCTGAAAGAACAGGGGAAAAATTAGGAAGCAAAAATAAATTAATCTAAATCTACTAACTCAATAATGTGAGTTCAGGGGTGGATTTCAGAACTTCACTTCAAGTTTTTCCTAGTAGGTGATGGTATGCCTAACAATTGGATCTGTGAAACAATGAGACATCCAGGGAATATTTGGGAGGGTTTTGAGGTTGATTTGTAGCAGGGTAATTAGGGTGGTGAATATACAATGCAATATATAGATGATGTGTTATAGAATTATACACCTGAAACTTAAATAATTTTATTAGCCAATGTCACCACAATAAATTATTTAAAAAAGAACAGTCAGAGAGAGTGAAGGGGCAAAACAAAGTAAAATAAAATGATCCTTGTTACTTCTATTTCTCATAAAATCATAAATTAGAATACTTTAAAGGCTACAGATTATTTATATATAAATATGAATATTTTGGCAGCTTTGTATATATGTGTATATAAATATTGATCCTGATTAATAATAGATTTATATCTTAATACTATGGGTATAGATGTGTATATATAAAGATGTCACAATATTCCTTCAGTAAAAGTAATAAGCATTCTTCAGTTTCTTGAAAAACAGGTTACCCTAACTAGTAGGTTATGTGATAAATAATTCTACCTGTTATGGGGTTGGCCTCACCTAGCTTACTTGGGGGTAGGATCCAGCTAGCCACCTTCTTTGAGGGCTCAATAGTCTGAAGAATTCTTTATCCAAGTCACACTGCTCGCCCCTCATCTTCCAGGTCCAAGGAAGCACAGCTGGCTATTCATTTGTTCATCTGATTGAGTTTTGTCCAGTCACTTTTTATGAACTCCTTTGAAGACATTTGCTGAAATTCCATTCAATCTTATTAAAGGCAATTTAGAATTTTGGAGTGAGAGTGAAAAGCCTCTTTCGGCTCAGAAACAATGAGTTTTAGCCAAAATTCTACAGAACCTAGATGGGGGCATGACGCTATTTATTCTCTCAGACACAGGGCCATGTATCAGCACAGAGGGAGTGCTATTTTCTGCTACTTGTCTTCACTTTAAGCCAGTGCAAAGAGGCAAACTTCCCTATACAAAATTATGTTTTAAATGTTAAGTTTTCTATTTAACACTATAATTGACTTCACTTTGGTAAATTCAATCTAATATTATTAAAGACCATGGATTATCCTTAAATTATGACACGGAAGGTTTAATTTCTCAGACACGGACAACATTCTCGTTGGCCAGATAGCATGCACACACTTAACCAACTTGTAAGCAGAATTAGCAGAAAGAAAATATGTGTATGCCTTCGCTAACGAAAGATTTATTGCTTGACAAAGAACGATATTATTTTCTGGTTGAAGGGAAAATATTCTAAGGAGAAACTCTTAGCCCAGTTTTCCCAGCAATGTGATTGATAACCTCTGTGAAAATCATTACAAAAACCTGTAAAATGCAATTACTTTTCCAATATTACGTAACACACAAGTCAATATTTTCTTTTCATTTATTGTTTGTTTTTAATTTTCAAAATGACAGGCCTTGCAAAGGAGTTTACTCTCTTAGGTAATACAACACAACCATAATGAAAACTCTATTTTTTTCCCCTTACTTCAATCTCCAAACTTCCCTCCCCAACTTTTGCAGGAATTTCTGATTTAAACAACTTCTCAAGTATGATTTTTAAGTGAAAATGTTATTGCTTTTTCGAAATGTAGTAAAGTCCACATAAACATAGAATTTACCATCTATAAGTGTACAGTTCGATGGCATTGAGGGCATTCACACTATTGTGCCACCCTCACCCCCACCATCCCCATGACTTTTTGCATATTCTCAGACTGAAACTTCACGCCCTTTAGACAGCACTTCCCCGTTCTCTTTCCACCCGGCTGCCGTTATCCTGTCTGGCTTTATGATCTCGAACACTCTGAGCACTTTGGTGGTGATTCGTACAGTTAATTTTTTTTTTAACACGACTGCCTTGCTTAACATAACGGCCTCAAGGTCCATCCGTGTTGTTGCACGTTCCTGTCCTTCCTTCTCCGGTTCCTTCAGTTGTGAAGGTAGGTTGTTGATTTGGGGTCTTTCTTGTTTTCATTTTGTTCACACATTATTTTCTTGACTTCCTTCATATTTTTCTGAAGTTCATTCAGGATATTTAAGAAACTTTTTTGTAAGTCCTTATCTAGTGTATCTGCCAATATATGTCTTTCATTGACAGTTTCTATTGACTTATTTTCCTTTGAATGGATAATACTTGGCAGTTTCTTTGTACGCTTTGTGATTATTTTGTTGAATAGTGGACATTTGAGTCCAATATGTAGTAACTATAAAAATTAGATATTCCCTTTCTCCAAGGTTTGTTGTTTTATGTTATTGTTTTATTTATTGATTCAGGGGGCTGGGAGGTGGTGTTTTAGCTGTTGCTGTGCTGAAGATCAGCCTGCAGTGTAAAGTTAAGGTATCCTTTGGTCTTTTTTGAGCCTATCCTGGGCGAGTGTGGTCACGTTCTAATTTTCCCTCTATATATGCAGTAGATTTGAATATCCTAGCCTTTAATACTTGGCTCCAAAAATGGGGAAAATAAAAAAAAGTAAAGGAGGTACAGGGCACTGACCCAAATCTCCTAGAAGTCACTTTAGGCAGAGAGACATAAGCCTTTGCAACAATGGGGGAAATGCAAGTCAATGTCTGGGTGCCTGTTTGTCTCCACTTCTGTGATCAGAAACAGCCATCAGAGATCAAATCACAGATAGATGCCTGATATTTAGAAGACAGTACCATTTTTGCTCACCCTGGCTTCTGCAAGCTATGTACAAGTGCCCAAGTTTGCCTGCCACATAGCTGGGGCTGGGGGAGGGGTAACTCCTACTATGATAAGAGCTGAAACTGACCAAATTCAGCACAATTTACCCTCCAAGTCTTTCCCTGGAAGTTGCAAGTTGTCAATAGACTCCAGAGTTACAAAATAGTTACAATGGACAGATTCTGCCAGTGCAATTGTTGTCCAGGTAGGGAGTCAGATATTTGGTGCTTGTTACCCTGATCTTCCTAGAATTCTCTTTCTTCAAATGAGATTTTATACCAGAACACTTGACAAGTAATCTGCCTGTAAAGATGCCAGCTTCCAATCTAGCAAAAGATCCTGACTACTTTCCCCAACACCAGGTTCACCACTTTATTACTCAGTTCATGATTTCAGGCTTGGAGATAAGTGGGAGTGGTCAAGTTAAACACTTAAAGAGAACATTTTTTAAAAGATTAAAGTACATGCAAACATGTATTTTGAAGGAAAAGGCATTGCCATATCTTTGCCATTGTACAGGTTTTTATAGCTTCTCTGCCTTATCCATAAAGACGTAAGAGCAGCCCATGTTACCACCTTTACAAAGTAAGAATTCTATGCATCTGAAAACAGTTGCATTTTCATTCTGTGGGTGATTAGACACTCACATGTCTGCATCGGACTTTCCAAAAAGTTCCACTTGTATACCTAAACATCTGGAATTACCCCATGCAAATTTTAAACTATCAGTATTGCATCTCTCAGAAGCTTGGAATGGAGTGGCAGAGATGAGGAATTAAGGAGAATGTTTATGTCTATATCCTCTGTACAGGTATGTACTGAGAGTGACCTGCGTGGTGTGAAGAAAGAAACAGTCCATGGTTGGTGGTTAGGGACTCTCAGACACTGAAGTAGAATTGCCTGGGTTCAAACCTGGGCTCTCTCCTCAATGGTGGGCAATATGCCTAAACTCTTGGCATCATTTTCATCACCTATAAACGGGGAAAATAATGCAGCTCTATGTGTAGCCTTAATTTTTAGTGATTATTTAATTTAAAAATGCATGTATATATATAGTGTTATTTTAATTTAATAATCATTACAAATCAATATATATTATATAGTTATACATTACTTTATATAGACAGGATATACTGTATGTATGTATATATAATGATTAGCATAGGAAACAATCAAATTTGTAGATATTTATCTATCTCCAAATATGTGCATATACATATGAGTGTATTAATGTATATGTGTTGTAACAGTACAGCACACAGTAGAAATAAATTAATAGATTTTAGGTATACTTTACAGTTAAAATTGACAGGAATTGTTTAAAGCTAAAGAATACAGCATAAGTTAAAAGAAGGACCAAGAACATCCCCTAGATTTCTAGCTTGTATGACTGGTGATGCAGTTACTTAAGACAGTAAAGCATGGGACAAGGTACAGTAAGTACTGGGATCAAGCAAGGAAAAGCATACAAAAGCCACGTTTGTCTGTCCCCAAAGTTCTCGTTTTAAGCAATTCCTACAACTCTTCTTTTCTGTTTGCTATGGGAAAAGCCCAGTCTTCTTTGTGGTGTTAAAGCTCAACTATATTGAGACAAAATAAATGTAACGACTCTCAGGTATTCCTTTGAATCTCAGGTATTCCAAGAAAAAGTAAAATAAATCTGTCTTTTATTCTCCTTTTTCTTTGAAATAAATACCGTAACTTTGAAAAAAACTGTAACTGCACAGGAGAAAGAGGTTGCTTTGTATAATGTACCACCTCCAGGACACATCAAATAAACATAAATTATGAAAAAATGAGTGTTAATTAAGCAAACATAGCTTTAAAATAAATTAGCTACCTATCTCTTCAAAACACATAGTTGTCCCTTAGCATTTCTTAGAAAATTCACATTCATCAATCTTACAAGAATGAAAGATTCACAGAGAAAATTCACTCGACCAAGAACAACAGATTATACAGAGGAAGCAATGTCTTTAAGGTTGATTATTAATTATATTTGGTGAATGAAAGAAGTTCCAATATTTGATTCTTTTCTACCTGTGAGAAAATGCAATCTCATATTTTGTTGTTGTTATTATTGAATTTATTTGGGTGACATTGGCTAATAAAATTATGTGGGTTCCAGGTGTATGATTTTATAATACATCACTTATATGTTGTATCATGAGTTTACCACCCCAAGTCAATCCATCAGCATTGATCCCTTCTGTACCCTCTCCTACCTCCACCCACCTACAATTTCCCCTGGTAATCTCATAGTTAAACGGAACAGAGGTCTGGCAGAAGCTCAGGTGATTTTCTGAGAACTCTAGTGGCTGTCATTTTATGTATCTGCTTCTACATCCTGATGTCGTTATCAGGCCAAAAAATCTTATTCTATTTTTTGCATATATTTTGTCTGCTTCTCCTTTTATCAGTTAATGAAATCTCAACATATAATTGTATGCAATTTCCCAAGAAAGAAAATCTAACCAATTTATCTGTTTACTATTGCCTGTTTTGAGGCACATTTCTCATTAGATATAAAAACTGCGTTGAACTTCAAAATGTATTAAAAAGTCCCATTTGGAGTTGATAATTGCTATTGGGTGTTTCAAATCACTGTTCTGTAGATATCAAAGACTACTTTTTATTTCAGTCTGATTGCACAGACAATAAGGTTTATAATTATGCATATCATCTTTCCTGGAGATAATTTTATATTTTTAATTTTTCCAAAATCAATATTATATAATAACTGTTATAATTAATTACTCAACTATCTATTAGTGAAATACTAAGATCTTGAATGCAAAGAATAGTTTGCTAAAATATAAGATAGTTTTCTCAACAAAATTAATGAAGTTTTATTCAGCAAAAATAATACATACTTTGTTTTGAAATTTAAAGAAGTCAAATATGTCCTTGGGTCATTGAACTCTATATTTTTATAATTAATATATTTTTATTTTCCATAGGTTAATATTAACTTCAAAGAATACTTTTTTCTTGGTGTATCTGATTCTTTTCTTTAGACCATACGAATAGAGATCAAGTGAGTGCTTCAAGGGAAGTCAGTATTATTTACTGACTTGGCTTTTATATTTCTCTAATGTAATGTTAGGCTTTGCTCCAAATGTAATAATAAAATTAAGTTGTAGGTGAAGCCGTCCAACCCAACCTAACATGGTGCAGGGGAGTAGGAGTGCTCCAAGAACCTTGGGGTCTAGGTTGACACCTCGGAGAACCCAGGGAACTCTGCGACTGTCTGCCGAACCGGAGAACAGAAATTGGGATTCTGCCACATCTAATCCACATGTTGCTGTGGTGACAAAATGAGACATTCCTGGTGAAAGAACATCATTAATAAATTGTAACAACATATACTTAATTTTTTTAGTATTTAATTAAAAAAATAAAATCATAAAAAATTAAATATCATAAAAAATGCCTTACTATTTTGTCCTCAACTTAGGTTCCTTTTGGGGCTGAAATGAATGTTTAGTAATAAAAGTTCTCATGTTTATTGTTTACTTATGGTACATAAATATATATATAAAATATAAACTCAAATAGAATCGGATTTTTTAATGATAGCAACAAATCTTTTGATGAAAACATTAATACCATGATTATTGGTTTTAGAAAAATTCAAATATCGTTGCTTCATTCTGGAGAGGTAAATGATCAGGGGAATCTTCATCTTTTTTTGCAAGGTTATCATGATTATCTTTGGGTGTTCCTTTCTTCTTTTGCTACAAAGTCATCCATATACTTGACAACTCATAGATAATGATTAAGTGTGCAAGTGGTATTTCAATAATGATCTACTGTATAAAAAAAGTCAAACTTTTTTTTCTAAGTAATACAACCAATGCTAAATGCAGCATATTGAATACATTTGTAATGTTATATAATCATCATCGAATAAATAGTCTCCATCAGTTCCTATAGGCCTATCCTTTATTCCATAGCTTATAATTACATTGTGTGTTTTTAGAAAACAAATTAAATACCAAACTTTTTTAGTAATACTTTGAAGCACATTTACTCTAATAATAAAATTCCATTAAAATTATTTGGAAGCATTTTATTAGTTCTGATTCTATAAAGTTTAGCAGAAAAGCAACGATGTCTGCATAAAGGAATTTTTGCTACAGAATAAAGTGAAATTCTTATTCCTAATTTGATAATAAAAACATCTACATGAACAATGATAAGGACAAGTTTCCAGGAAATAAAAAAGGAAGTGCCAAAGAAGAAAAATTATAAAAGAATAGAAATAAGTAACATGTGTGCTATGGGAGTGCTTTCATTGTTCTACGGGTCTCTTCTGTGGTATTGGACCTAATATTTATTTTTAGACCTTCCAGTTTTAAGCAGCATAATTAAGAAAATTTTTCTAACTTCTCCTCTCAAAGTTTTAAAATTATTAGGAGATATCTCTAACCCCAGACCATATTACATAAGAAAAAATAGCGAAATAAAATAAAGGTTAAGTAGAGATATGGAAAAGTGCCTAAAAGATGACCAGGTTGAACTTTACCTAAGCTCTATAAACAGCAATGGTTAATAAATCTCCCCTGCTCTTTGGCGTACTAGAATATTGTTTACCGCAAAGAACCATCCCGCCCAATATGATTTACTCAGATTTGCTGTCCACTCTTCTTCATGACTCCCCTAAGACTCGTGAATAACCCCCTTGTTCCCCTACGAAAAGACTAAACACAGATCTTTGACCTTTTGCCTGAACCTAACAAGGCCAGACACAGACCCTTCAACTTCCTGTTTTTTTCCCTCGTGAATGATTAGCTGAACAAGTTGTCCTCTAAAATATCTAGAGGACAAAATACAGAGGTAAAATACAGAGATAAATATTTCTTCTTTTGCTGACTGACTGAGACATCCCCTGATTGCAAAAATCAATCCTGACTCTAAATCACTCCCACTATTAATTGTCTACCGTTTCTTGTAAAAGTATAAGGCCGTATCATCCTGCCGAGACACTCTCGCCTTAAAATCTCGGGTGCTGTCGCTATTGCAAGAGCCTGAATAAAATCAATTTCCTTATTCTGTTTTTGTAATTGAAAGAAGGAACAGTCAAAAATATGCATCTTATAAAAAGAAGGCAGAGGACATTCTCTGCATGACATTAAAGAACATAGATTCTGAAGCCATTAATATGGATTACAGATGCCCTAGGAGATATATCGGCAAAAATATTGCTACAAGAGATGTCTGAGATTTTCCTGCCTATGTTTTCTTCTAGGGTTTTTAAGGTTTCATGACTTACATTTAAATTTTAATGCACTCTTGGTGGGAATGCACACTGGTGTAGCCACTGTGGAAAACAGTATGGAGTTTCCTCAAAAAAATTAAAAATGAAACTGCCTTTTAGCCTATTGATCCCACTTCTGGGAATAAATTTTAAGAATCCTAGAACACCACTGGGGCTGGTTTAGTGCCATCTGTAACACTAAAATTTTTTTTTTAAATTCAGCAAATTTGATTACTTTTATTTTAATAGCCTCAATTTAAAATGGGCATGAATTACTTATTTCAGAATGTCATTGAGAAAATTATATGAGCTACTGTATATCTGTGTGTATATACATATGTCATAGAACTACTCAAGTCAGTAAGGATTAGTAGAATGTTAGATATTATCATTACTGTTATTGCTTTGGAATGTTTGTTGTTATTATTACATTGGCTTTTTCCAAGTAAGTTGCACAAACTGAGGGAATAAAACAATATGCAGTTTGGAAAATAGGACAAAACTGAATGGACTGGAAGTAGAGGATCTCTGGATGTAATTGGAATGAATGTTCAGTGTAAGTAAGGTAAGAATCATTTAGAATCGCAATCTTTGCAAGATGGAGAAAATAATCAGGATACAATAGAAAAAAATCCTCTAAATTGTGAGTATAGGTCTCAGTTTTAAAGACTAGCAATTAACTTACATATATGCACACTATATACACATTATTATAAAAAAAAACAATTCTTTCTCCCTTTGAAGACGACCTTGGCATAACTCTGTATGAACCTCATGGAAATAGCTATTCCAAAAAGAATTAATCTCATAAAAACATACGCAATAACAAAATAAAGATAAATATATTATGCATTTATGTGTTTATTCATTCAACTAACATTTCATGAGAACTCACTAGTACCAGGAATTTTTTTAACTTTTATTGTTGACACTATTACAGATGTCCCCATTTCCCCTCTTTTGCTCACCTCCACCCAGCCTCTGCTCCTCCTTCCCTCTGGCAATAACCACATGGTTGTCTGTGTCTCCAGTTTATGCATATATATTTTTTGACTAATCCCTTCACCTTCTTTCAACCCATTCTGATAGCTGTCAGTATACTCCATGTATCCATGCCTCTGTTTCTAGTTTGTTCCTAAGTGTATTTTGTTCATTAGATTTCACATATAAGGGAGATCATATGCTATTTGTCTTTCTCTGACTGGCTATTTCAACTAAAATGATAATCCCAGTTCCATCCATGCTGTCACAAAAGGTAAAAGTGCTTTTGTTTTTATGGCCATGTAGCATTCTATTGTATAAATGTACCACAGGGTTTTTGGTGTTTTTTTTTTTTATCCCCTCACCTACTGATGTGAACTTGGGCTTTTTCCAGATCTGGGCTATTGTAAATAGTGCTGCTATGAACATAGGAGTGCATATAGTCTTTCAAATTGGTGTTTCAGGATTCTTTCTGTTTTTCAGGATTTTATTTATTTATTTTCAGAGAGAGGAGAGGGGAAGGAAAAAGAAGAGGTAGAGAGAAACATCGCACACCCTCAACTGGGTGCCTGGTCCGCAACCCACGTATGTGCCCTGACAGGGAATCGAACCAGCGACCTTTCGGTTTGCAGGCTGGCACTCAATCCACTGAGCCACACTAGCCAGAGTGGTGTTCTGGGATTCTTAAAATTTATTCCCAGAAGTGGGATCAATAGGATAAAAGGCAGTTCCATTTTTAATTTTTTTGAGGAAACTCCATACTGTTTTCCACAGTGGCTACACCAGTGTGCATTCCCACCAAGAGTGCATTAAAATTTAAATGTAAGTCATGAAACCTTAAAAACCCTAGAAGAAAACATAGGCAGGAAAATCTCAGACATCTCTTGTAGCAGTATTTTGCCAATATTGCTAGGGCAAGAAAACAAAGGAAAAAGTAAGCAAATGGTACTATATTAAACTAAGAAGTTTCTGCATAGCAAAATAAACCATCAACAAAATGAAAAGGGAACCTGCAGTGTGGGGAACATATATGCCAATTATACCTCTAATCAGGGGTTATTTTCCAAAATATATAAAGAACTTACAGAACCCAATACCATGAAGACAAACAATCCAATTAAAAACTGGGCAAAGGACCTGAATAGACACTTTTCTAAAGAAGACATAGAGATGGCCAATAGATATCAAGCAAAAAGGAAGAAGGACTCATGGACTTGGGCAACAGTGTGGAGACTGCGGCAGGGAAGGGGTTACAAAGGGGGATAAATGATAATGGAAAAATGTAATAAAAAATGAAGAAGGTTCAACATCACCAATCAGAGAGATGCCAGCATTATTTTATGATACACTGGTAAACAAAGATTATGTTGTGCCTCTCCTAAAGAATTTTTATTTTATTGGGAGAAATTGATAATAAACAACTAATATTCAGATAATAAACAGTAAACTTTGTAAACATATAAGTTTTATGTTATGTTAATGATTAAGACTGGAAAAGAGAAAAAGAGAACAAGATAAAAGAAAGGGACACTGAGTAGTAAAAATGGATACTTGGAGTGCAATATTAAACAGGATGATCAGGGTAATCTTTCAGTAGTCAAAATGTAAACAAACACTTTCAGATGGTGAGGCATACAGCCAAGTGGATGTGTAGGAGAAGAGCATACCAAGCAGAGGGAACAGTGGAGCAAGAACCATCAAACAAAAATGTGCCTGGTGTATATGAGGAAAAATAAGGAGACTGCAGTTACTGAAGCAGAATGGGAAATGAGAGAGTGGTAGAAAAAAAATCGGAGAAAGAATGGGGCCAGGTTACATAGGGTCTGGCAGATGCTGGTGAAGATTCTTTTCATTCTGAAAGAAATTGGAAGACATTACAGGATTTAGAGAAGTAACATAACCTAACCTGTTTTTTTTTTTAATTTTAACATATTTTAAATCCTCACCCAAGGATATGTTTATTGATTTTATATAGAGAGGAAGGGAGAGAGAGAGAAAAAAACCAAAAAACATAGATGTGAGAGAGAAACATCAATCAGTTCCTGCAGGCACACGATAGGGGATCAAACCCCCAACCTAGGTATGTGCGCTGCCTGGGGATCGAACCTGCAACACTTTGGTGTATGGGACAATGCTCCACCCAACTGATCCACCTGGCCAAAGCCATCTAACCTGTGTTTTAACAGGATTACTATTTCTGCATTTTTGAAAATAAATTAAAATAAACTACAAGGGTGACAGAAAAAGGTTAAGAGGTTATGAAAGAATGGTGAAGTCAGGGTAATGACAATGTATCAGTGAGAAGTGTTCCGGTTCTGGATGCATGTTAAAGGTGAGGACAACAGGGTTTCTTAATAGCTTGGATGTTCAGTGTGAGAGGAAGGAGGCATACACGGATATCTGCAATAATATTTATCCGAGAAACTGAAGGCTGGTGTTATTAACATTTAAGGGTAGATTCCGGGGGGTTAATTTGAACATGTTGATTTTTAGATGTTTAGAAGTTATCCAAAAGGAATTTGTATAGGCCAGTCTATAATTGCATCTAGACTTTGGGGAGGGATCTTTAAATTTATTGAGGTATAAATTTAAAGGTGTTATATAAATTGTGTTTAAGAAATGGAATTGAATGCAACAGCCAAGAGATATAAGAAAAACAGAAAATGAAAATGTGTAGTTTCCTGAAAACAAAACAAAACAAATAAACTTAGACAAATATTAAGAGAACTTAAATACAAATAGGAAACATTACATTTATGTACAAGACTCAATATTGTTATGACATCAACTCTTCTCAAATAAAATGCAATCCCAATGAAATTATAGAAGGCATGTTAAAGAAACGGAGAAGATGGTTTTAAAATTGATATATTAATACAAAGAACCTAGCACAATCAAATAATCCTGAAAAATAAGAACAAGTTATAGTACTTTCATTATCTGATATCGCCACTTATTTTAAAGACTGAGTAATTGTGACCACATGATATTGTCGTAAAGATAGACATAACAGATCAATGAACAGAGAGCAAGTGCAGAAACAGTCTCACACGGTTAACTGTTTTTCAGCAAACATCATTAAAGTATTCTATTAAAAATTAAAATCTCCATAAATGTTGTGGGGACAAGCAAGACACCACATATAGTCAAACCTCAAAACTACATTGAGGTAAATACAGTCCTAAAATTAAAACCTTGAGAAAACATAGAAAAATATTTTCACTATCAATGGATAAGCAAAGAAAGTTTACATAAAGCAAAAACCTTAGAGGAAAAAATATTGAGTAATAAAATACATCATCAAAAACTGAAAACATACACTTGCCATATATGGAAGCAAAAAGGAAGTACATTGTCTAGACACACACAGGAATCATTATATATACACACACACATATACTTATACATATATATATAATCTCATAAATGACTTTACCTAAAACAGAAAGAATTCCTATAACTCAATGATAAACAAAACAAGAAAATGGACAAAAACTTTCCAGGTGCTTCAGAAAAGAAGATACACAAATTGATAGATCCAAGATGGTTGCAGAGTAGGTGTAAGTTACACTCACCTCCTCCCAGGGCCAAACTGAAAATACAACTAAAATATGGAAAAATCAACCTGAATAACTAACTGAAGACTTGCAGAACAGTCTTATAACCAGGATTTGGCATCCTGATGGCCCTTTCCTGTGGAGGAGGTCTGGGTAGAATCTGAGACAGGCTGAGTTGTGTGGCTTTGGGGTGGGAGCCACTCACTCCACCGTTCTCCAGGCCTGACTCATGGCCCCGTTCATGGGAAATACACTAGCCTCACCCTCCTGACTCCTGGCTCTGGCCTGCTCAGCTCAGGCATCATGCAGAACTTGGGACAGACTGAGTTGAGTGGATCTAAAATGGGGGACATTTTCACCTCACATGACTGACCAGTGCATAGCCCTCCCTTCACATGGCCAAGTCTTGGTCTGTTTGGGCCTGATAAACTCTGCAGGCCTCATCCTGATGACGCCCTGAGACCCCACCCCAGCACAAAGGTCAGTGGGCGACCAGTTGGGAAGGGGCAGCTAAACTTGGTATACCCTAGGACTTCTGCTGACTGGCCTCAGACCCAGCACTGGCACTGAGTTTGGACCTGCATCAGTCTGGTGAACACCACTTGCCCCTACCTGGTGCCTCACTAGAACCTACCTCATGCAACCTGAGCACTGCCAGAGGCTCTTTCAGTGTGACTGAACCTAATGGGCACTCAGCAGACTGAGAGAGGCAGAGGTGGACCATGAGGTGTCTTGAGCCTTTTGCTGACCTTCCCCTGGGCTCCATGCAGGTGAAAGCCAACCTCGATGTGCAATTTTGTCCTTCCTGTGCACACCTAGGTCCATCACAGGTGGCCACAAACTGTGGATCACTTTGTAGCTTTAAACATGTTGCCCATGTCAAAGGCAGCATCCGACATTTTCCTTCACAGAGTCGCTCCCAAAAGATCCCAGAACAAACACATCCAGTGGACAGCTTTGGACAACATCAGAGCAGGATCCAGTTAGTATTACAAGCTGTGCAGGCAAAGGGAGATCTGGACAGCACCAGATACTGCTGAGGCCAGTTCTGCTACATGTGATTAGCACCTGCACAGCAGTTTGTACCCTGTGGCTGGGTTGATTCTCCCTCTCAGAGAGGCTGAGTGTCATCCATGCACTAAATGAACCAATAGCCATCAAGACTCACATCTAACAGTAGTACTCACATAACCCATGTAAGAGATATTGCTGGAGTACCCAGCTCAGGTGATCAAGGAGACTGAGCCACTGGGTCCCACAGGACACCTATTATATAAGAGCACCCTACCAAGGCTCGAAGACATAACAGATCTACCTAATATATAGAAACAAACACAGTGAGGTAGCCAAACTGATAGACAAAGAAATATGCCTCGAATGAAAGAGCAGGAAAAGTCTCCAAAAAAAAGGCTAAAATGAAATGGAGGCAAGCAGTTTACCAGACATAAAGTTCAAAAAAGAAATGTTCATAAGTATGCTCAAGGAACATAGTAAGAAATTCAGGGAATTTAGTGAGAACATCAATTATATATATGAAAAGAACAAGTCAAATGAAGAATAAAATACTAAAATGTAGAATAAACTAAAAGGAATAAACAGCAGGTTGGATGAAGCAGAGGACTGACTCAGCAATTTGTAAAACAAGATAGCAGAAAACACCTAATCAGAGAAGAAAATAAAAAAAGAAGAAAGAAAAATAAGGATGGTTTAAAGGACCTTAGGGACAACATGAAGCATAAAAACATTGACACCATAGTAGTATCAGAATAAGAACAGAGAGGCCAAGGGATTGAGAACCTATTTGAAGAAATAATGACAGAAAACTTTAACCTGGTAAAGAAAAAAGTCACATAAGTCCAGAAAGCTTGGAGAATTTCTAACAAAATGAACTCAGAGGCCTGCACCAAGATGCATCATAATTAAAAAACAGACTGTGAGTAGATTAATAGTCAGTACCTTAATAGTTTGGTTTCATATAAAACAAACATTCATTTATTTGGGAAGTAACCCGTAAGCATTTGCTATGTGGCACACATCCTTCCACACATACTGGATGTGCTAGTAAACAAGACAAAGCATTGTGTCTGTTGTAGGCCTAATGTGTTGTGTAAAAAGACCCTGAAAGGACAAAGAAACATACATGCACGTATTTGTGTGGGGGCATGTGTGTACATGTATTATATATGTGCATGTATGTATATTGACACATATATGTGCATTGTGTGTGTTTAATACATGCATATATATTAAAAAGGAAAAGGACAAAAGACCTAAAAGTCATTTCACAAAAGATGATATAAAACAGTCAGCAATCACAGAAGAAAAGGTGCTCAGAAACATTACTTTGTAGAAAATGCAAATTAGAACTACAATGAGATGTCACTTCACATGACTTACAGAGGCTCAAACAAAGCAAACTGACAGCGATGAATGCTGGGAGACTATGAAGCAGGTGGGGCCCTGAGAGCTTGCTGAGGGGAGCGCCATACAGTCTAACTGCTTTAGACCACTGCTCCTGCAGGAGAGGAGAAGCAAATGCTAAAAAAGGTGCTGGAATCCACACAGCACACTATTCGTACTATTCAAAAATTGGAAACAATCTAAATGCCCATCAAAAGAAGATTAAATAAACAAATTACTGTGTAGCCAATACAATGGAAAATTCATCAGCAACAAAAAAGAAACGTGCAACAACATGCACAAAATCTTTAAAACATATCTTAAGCAAAGAAACCAGACAGATAAAAGTATATACAATATTATTCACTTTACATGAAATCCAAATACAAGCCAACTTAAATTATTTTTGTGCTTATCAAAATACTATAGTGGTTTGGGAAAACATAGAGATACGAATAAGAATGGAGGAAATAGAAAATAACTGGTTAAGGAATTGCCAGGAAGAAGAGCAAAGTCTTTGGGAGCGGGGTTTGGAAGTGTTCTATGCTTCATTTGGGGCAGTGGCTACTCAAGCTTATAATTATCAAAACATCCAACTAAACCATTAATATCAGTATTTTTATTGCTTGTGGAATATATTACAATACAGAATAATTCTTCATATATCATGGCTTCATAAATTTTTAATTCTGAATCTTAGTAGCCTACTTTTTCCTTATTATTAAGTTTCTTAGATTAAATTTATTTTAGTATAGTCTGAGCTCATTTTTCCACTGCTCTCTTCAGTTCAGAAAACAATGATTAAAAATTGTCTGAGCATTAGAATTATTATACATTGATATTTATTATAAGCTGCCACCAGGGAAACCACTTAAATTTAGAGCTATAGAATAGTTAATATTATTGACTATAGGATTAAAACTTTCCTTTAAAATTCCAGTTTTCCTCCTTAATAGCTGCATAATCTTTGCCAAGCTCCTTAAATTTTGTGACTCAGATTTCCTTATACAGTAAGTAGCCATAATACATTTTTATCACAAAAATATTTATAAACAAAGCAGTTTTTTTAAATAAATACTACTTTATACATAATTATTACTTTACATCAATCCAGGCTGGCTATCAAGGCCTTTTATGATTTAAGCACATTTTGTGTTGACAACTAATTCTCTTTTTCTTCATTATAAGACATTATTATATCAATTTGTAGTTGACATGACTTTAAATGTAGAAAAGCCTTAAGAATCTATAAAACAAACTACTAGACCTTATAAACATGTTCATTAAAGTTGTAGGATACAAGAATAATATATAACAATAAGGTGTATTCTTATACACTAGAATAAATAATCTAGAAATAAAAATTAAATTTAAAAAATTATGTTTGCAATTAAATCAAAAGAATAAAATGCATAGGAATACAAAGAGGACAGATGGAAGGCTGATAGACATATGAGAAGATGCTCAATGTTGGTAATCATCAGAGAAATGGAAATTAAAAGCACAATGAGATATCACCTGCCACCTCTCAGAATGACCATTATCAATAAATCAAAAAAAATGGGGGAGGATGTGCAAAAAAGGGTACCATTGTACACTTTTGGTTGGAATGCAGTTTGGTGCAGACTCTATGGAAAACAGTATGGAGGTACCCCCAAAATTAAAAATGGAACTGACTTATGACCCAGCAATTTCACTTCTGTGTAAATACTTGACCATAAAAAAGAATGAAATGTTACCATTTGCAACAGCATGGATGGACCCAGAGGGTATTATGCTAAGTGAAATAAATCAGCAAGAGAAAGACAAATACTGTATGATTTCACTTATAGTTAGAATCTGAAAAACAAATAAACAAACAAACAAACACAAACAGACTCATCATAGAACAGACCGATGGCTGCCGGAAGGGAGGGGACTTGGAGGACTAAGTGAAAAAGGTGAAGGGACTGAGATGTACCCATTGGTACTTTCAAAATAGTCACGGGGATCATACAGCATAGGAAATATGAGGGGTATCCCCCAAAATCCCAGAATGTATTTATAAAAATTTGTGTATTTATTCTTACATGTTTAAACTTCAGTCACCTTCAAAGTACTCTCCATTTGATGCACTACACCTATCAAGAGGTTTTTTTCCCCACTGCTCAAAACAATTTTTTAACTCATTGATTTTGATGCCCTTTAGTGCTTTCACTGTTTTTTGTTTCACCTCTTCCCCATTGGAAAACAATTCCCTTTGAGAACTTTTCTCTTTCAGGGAAACAAACAAACAAAAACAAAAAATGCTGGGGGCAAGATCAGGTGAATAGGGCAGGTGGGGCATTGGGTCATGTCTTTTTTTGGTCAAAAACTGATGAACACTGAGCATGGTGCAGGCAGGTGTACTCGTAAATCACCCATCATGAAATGGGCAAATGTGACGAAAGATTCTTAAAAAAAATTCACTGAAGCTGAACACAGCCTCTCATAATAACAGCAGCTGGTAGGCTGATACAGAGGGGTTCCTAGAATACTCAGCTAATTGGGAAAGCCTGTACTACAAGAGGCCCGCCCTACAGAAGAGAATTCCGTTTTTGGAGGGTCCCCCCAAGTATAGTGATAATATTGTAATTAACTGTGTGATGCCAGGTGGGTACTGGAAACACTTTGAAAAGTCTCTGAGTCTAACCACTATGCTGGGCACCTCAAATTAATACAAAATAATACTGAATGTTAACTATAATTGAAAAAAATAATTTTAAAAAATTAAAATGCTTAGGAATAAATTTAAGTAATAGCAAGACCGTACACTGAACGCTACAAAACAATGTTGAAAGAACTTTATAAAGATGTGAAAAATTGGTAAAATATCTTTGTCCATGCACTGAAGTGTCGGTAATTGATATGCATATTCAACATAATTCCCATCAAATTTCAACTGCATTATTTTACACAAATGGACCAGCTGACACTAAAATACATATAAAAATGAAGACAACAAGTAACCAAAGCAATCTTGAAAATTAAGGACAAAGTTGGATGCCTGCTTCCCAATTTTAAAACATTTTTTAAATCTACAATAACCCACACGATGTGGTACTGACTTGAGGACAGACGTATATATTAATGAAGTAGAACTGAGTATCCAGAAATCAACTCATATACAAATATCCCCTCCTATTTATAGTCAACATACTGTCTGCAAGGGTGCTAAGAGCACTCTATGAGAAAAGAATACTCTTCTGGACAACTACGTGCAAAAAAAATGAAACTCGATCACCAACTTACACCATACACAAAAATAAACTCAAGATGGATAAAAGACTTAAATATAAGTCATAACACCATAAAAGTCCAAGAGGAAAACATTGGCAGGAAAATCTCAGACATTCCACGCAGCAACATCCTCACAGACACGTCCCCTAAAGCAAGGGACATAAAGGAAAGAATAAACAAATGGGACCTCATCAAAATAAAAAGCTTCTGCATGGCTAAAGAAAACAGCACCAAATTACAAAGAGAACCAACAGTATGGGAAAACATATTTGCCAATGATACCTCAGACAAGGGCCTGATCTCCAAAATATATAAAGAACTCACACGACTGCACTCCAGGAAGACAAACAACCCAGTTAAAAAATGGGCAAAGGACTTGAACAGACACTTCTCCAAGGAAGACATATAGAGGACCCAGAGACATATGAAAAGATGCTCAGCATCACTAGCCATCAGAGAGATGCAAATTAAAACCACAATGAGGTACCATCTCACACCAGTCAGAGTGGCCAACATAAACAAATCCACAAACAAATGTTGGAGAGGATGCAGAGAAAAGGGAACCCTAGTGCACTGTTGGTGGGAATGCAGACTGGGGAGGCCACTGTGGAAAACAGTATGGAATTTCCTCAGAAAACTAAAAATGCAACTGCCCTTTGACTCAACAATTCCACTGCTGGGATTATACCCTAAGAACCCTGAAACACCAATCCAAAAGAATCTGTGCACCCCAATGTTCATAGCAGCACAATTTACAATAGCCAAATACTGGAAGCAACCAAAGTACCCATCAGCAAACGAGTGGATCCAAAAACTATGGTGTATTTACACAATGGAATTCTACGCAGCAGAGAGAAAGAAGGAGCTTATACCCTTTGCAACAGCATGGATGGAACTGGAGAGCATTATGTTAAGTGAAATAAGCCAGGTGGTGAGGGACAAATACCATATGATCTCACCTTTAACTGGAACATAATCAATAGAAGAAAAAAGGAAACAAAATATAACCAGAGACATTGAAGTTAAGAACAATCTAACAATGGTCAGGGGGGAGTGGGGAGGGGACAGTGAGGAGAGGGGATTACAGGAACTACTATAAAGGACACATGGACCAAATCAAGGGGGAGGGTGGAGGTGGGGGAGGGAGGGGGTTTGGCTGGGTTGGGGTGGAGGGATGGGGAGAAAAGGCACACAACTGTAATTGAATAACAATACAAAATTAAAATTAAAAAAAAGATAAATAAACCTTTTCCCTGCTTACCTGACACAAAAATATTATTTAAAAAAAAAAAAAGAATACTCTTTGTAAAAAGTGTCTCTGGGACGAACAGACATCCACAGGCAGAAGAACGAACTTGTACTGCTGCCTCATACCATTTATGAAAAACGAACTCAAAATGGATCAGTGGCCTAAAAGTTAAAGTTAAAATATAAAATTCTTAGTAGGTGACACAAGTGTGAGTCTGCATAGCTTTGGATTAGGCCTTGGTTTCTTAGACATGACCAAAAAAGAGAAAAGCCTAGCAATAAAAGACAAAATAAATTGTACTATGTTAAAATTTAAAAATAAAATCGTTTGTGTATTAAAGTGAAAAGATAACCCACAGAATAGAGAAATTATCTGCAAATCATATATCAGATAAGGGCCTACTACCTAGAATATATAAAGTTACACCTCAACAATAGCATGACAAATAATCTAATTTTAAAAATGGACAGTGTGAATAGTCATTTCTCCAAAGAAAATATACCAATGGACAGTAAGATAATGAAAGATGCTAACATCACCAGTCCTCAGGGAAATAAAATCAAATCCACAATGAGCTACTACTTTACACCCAATATGATAATTCAAATAAATTTAAAAGTGTGAAATTGTACAATATATATTCTCCAGTTCAAGTGATGTGAAAAATTAATATCAGAAAAAAGTTGGGAAATTCACAAACAAGCAGAAATTAAACAACATACTACTAAGAAATGGGTCAAAGAAGAAATTACAAGTGATATTAGGAAATACTGTGAAATGGTTGAAAATGAAGACATAATATACTGAACTACAAGAGAGAGCGCTGAAGGAAATGTATTGCAGATCCATGACCCCTAGAATCCTCAAGGACAAAAACCGATTCTGGGTGTCTGCTACTTAGGCCATTCATGGAGCTTTCTGGGTGAACATAGGAGGAAACAAATACTACCCTCAAACACAAAATGCGCTAAGGCTGGCCTATAAGTTTCTTTCAATGTGCCCCTTCCTCTTCTCCCCACCAATCAGTGAACTAGTCAAAGTGGTCAGTGAGAGCACTGCATTAGTTCTTCCCTCTTAAGCATACCCCTTTGTGTATTAAACAAAAGCTTATTGTGATTGAAGATATATTTTTCATACAAACTTATTAATATTAAACAGTGTCTGGGAAATGCCACAAATTGATATATAAGACTTAGTAGTTAAGCTTAAGAGCTAAACTTGAGCTAAAGTATATAATAGTTATGCAGCTACTGGCAAGTCGCTTAAGCCCTCTAACATTATGTAATTGTCAATAATTTTGGGCCAAAAATATTTACCTATTATGAGGATTAGAAAATTTGTATGTTTTGCCCTAGTCACATTGTAGATACTTAACAAATGCATCATATCATGTCATTGTCTTAATTATTACAAATTATTCTGAAATATTTTGGAGGTCATATGTAGCTATGTTAATGCACATTTGTTAAGTATCTGTAGAAATATGATAAGACATTTATATAAAGATGAATAAAACATTTTTCTAGGGTAAAACTTTATTGTAAGGCAAAGGTTGAAAAATAGAAGAAATTGAAAATAAAATAAGTTATGCAAAAGAGAGATATAATGAAATTGTAAGTACAGAGGAAGTGTAACCCCAGATAAAGATGTGGAAAATTCTGAAAAGCTTCAATATAATAAAGCCTACAATCATATGACACTTAGCTGCTTTGGTATTTCTATTTCCACTGTTACAAGTAGTACGCTATCAAATCAAATGTATTGTGCCTACCTAAGCCTATTATCATTCCATGTTTATAGATTGTTTCTTTAAAATTGTGTTCTTAAAAGTCCTATTATTTTCTTATAAATCATTTTACTCTGTCATGAAATGATTACATTTTAGAGTGATGGTCAAAATAGCTACTATTTATTAATAGTATTTCACAATTCTCTAGCTCCATGTTTTGCATTTGATTATACATTAGACGGATAGATAGATAGGTACAGGATGAGAGATAACATACATACACATGTTTGAAGGACTGTACAGGAAACTGTTAAGTTTGTTTAAGAATGTTAGTGGAGGACTTAGCATATAGGTTTCTGTATCTTCATTGTCCTTAAACAAAGGAGCTTGTCTTTTATGTTCATTCATTTTTCTACTTCCACTTAGAATTGCTTGAACAAATAATACTCAGATGGAAAATAATGCCTGAAAAGCCTCTTTTTAGAAGATTAAGTTTCTTGCTGTTATCATGCACCTGAATCTTACCGTACCCTAACATGAAGTGATCAGAGGCTGCAAAAGTAGCAGCTTCCCCTTGACCAGTAGGAATATCACTCAACTCCTGAGATACAATTTTCCTTGTGTAATTGATGCATTAAACAAAGTACAGGAACAATTCCAGGTTTTCTTTATTAGAAAAATAAATAGGAAATAAGGGAGAAACCCATCAGCTCTAATATGTCCTTTTTTGAAATCATAATTATAGAATTAGAGGGTTCCTGTATTTGTAGGATTTCTATATGATTAAATATAAAAGCCCAGATCTGAAAATATAAGAATCTTTAAGAATATGTTTAGGAAAAAAGCTTGTTAAAAACGAAATGTTTCATGTTTCCTTTTTTTCCTTTGCAAAAGTATGTGGATTAGAGTTAAAGCAACTAACAAGATTCTACATACATTTCAATATGAGAATATTTATTTTAAAGAATTGCTGAAGTATAAATATTATCATTACATATCAAATAAACAATAATCTTGAGAATCACGAGTTATAAAAAATGTTCTTTTCTTTGGAGTGAAAATATATATGTAAGATAAATATACAGTTTTATCCAGCCAGAATATTTCTGTTTGAATCCACCAGTTAAGAATTCACCCTCTGTCATCCAAAGAAGCAACATTTACTTTTTAACTAAATGTTCAGCCATCAATATGTGGCATTACATATAAAGCTCAATCAAGTGAAATGAGTAACATAGTGCAACTTCTTTAATTAGCTAAATCAAGGATCTGTGCAGAAGCTCTGCAAGAAGAGCTTGTCATGTTCAGAAATAATTTGACATCTGAAACAGATGATAATATTACACCGTAGATATACCCTAATTTGACAGAATAAACACCTGCCATTGATAGGTGCAGGGCACTAACAACCTGTGCAGGTGGATTGTGGCATCGGTTTGACCTTTAAATAAAGCTAGAGATTTCCATGTTAGAAACTATTGATTTCTAAATAGGAGCCTGTAAAAAATAACATCTTATACCTCACATTCCTCCTCCTCCTCCTCAAAAAAAAAGTCAATTAAAATGCAAAGGTTAAAGACAAAGAGAGAATCTTAAAAGCAGCAAGAGAAAGACAGTTAGTTACCTACAAAGGAGCACCCATAGGCTGAAAGCTGATTTCTCAACAGAAACTTTGCAGGCAAGAAGGCTCCAAATATGTAAAGTGATTAAAAGCAAGGATCTAAAACTAAGACTACTTTACCCAGCAAGGTTATCATTAAAAATTGAAGGGGGAATAAAGAGCTTCCCAGAGAAGAAAAAGCTAAAAGAGTTAATTACCACCAGACCAATATAAGAAATGTTAAAGGGTCATGTTTAGGGAGAAGAAGAATGAGGAGGAGGTGGAGAAGGAAAAGGAGAAGAAGGAACAGAAGGAGAAAAGAAAAACAGAGAGGAACATAGGAATAAAGAATAAAATGGCAATGAATATGTACTTATCAATAATCACTTTAAATGTAAATGGCTTAAATGATACAATCAAAAGACATTGGGTAGCTGAATGGATAAGATAACAAGATCCATATACAGAGTTGGGCAAAAGTAGGTTTATAGTTATAAGTATGCAAAACTCAGAAGTTATTCTTATATTATTATTTAATAATTAGTATATTACTTTTCTACATGAAAAACCTACTTTTGCCTACCCCTGTGTATGCTGTCTATCAGAGACACACCTCAGAATGACAGACACACACAGACTAAAAGTAAAGGGATGACAAAAGATAATTTATGTAAACGTAAAATGTAAACGTAAATGGGGTAGCAATACTTATATCAGACAAAAGAGCCTTTAAAGCAAAAGCTATAATAAGAGACAAAGAAGGATACTACATAATGACAAATGGAGCAATTTCACAAGAGGATGTAACCTTTGTAAATATTTATGCACCCAACATCAAAGCACCTAAATTTTCAAGCAAATCTGGATAGATATAAAAGGAGAGATCACCCCATTGACATCAATGGATAGATATTTCAGACAGAATATCAGAAGAAAACAGTGGCCTTAAATGACACACTATATCAAATGAATTTTAAAAATATCTTCAGAGCATTTTACCCCAAAGCGGCAGAATATACATACTTTCCAAGCGCACATGGAACATTACCTAGGATAGACCATGTGTTAGGACACAAACAACTCTCAATAAATTTAAGAAGATTGAAGTGATATCAAACATCTTCAACCACAAAGATGTGAAACTAGAAATTAATTATAATAAAAACATTGAACAACACACAAACATATGGAGGCTAAATAACATGTCACTAAACAATGAATGATTCATCAATGAAATCAAGGAGTAAATCAAAGCTTAACCTGAGACAACTGAAAATGATCACAACCAACCCAAACCTATGGGACAGAATGAAAGCATTCTTAAGAGGGAAATTCATAACAAGTATATCTCAAGAAGCAAGAAAAATCTCAAAAAATCTAACTTCACACCTAAAGGAACCAGAAAAAGAACAATAAACAAAGCCCAAAGTGAATAGAAGGAAGAACATAACAATGATTAGAGTGGAGATAAATGACACAGAGATTTAAGAAAATACAAAAGATCAAAAACCCAAGAGCTTGCTCTTTGAAAAGACAAACAAGATGGACAAACCTTTATACAGACTCATAAAGCAAAAAAGATTATCCAAATAAATAAAATCACAAATGAAAGAGATTGACAATTGACATCACAGAAATACAAATGATTGTAAGAAAATATTATGAACAAATATATGCCAACAAATTGGACAGTCTAAAACACAATGCCTTCCAAAACTGATTCAGAGTCATAAAATCTGAATAAACATATTACAACTAATGAAATTGAAGCAATAATCAAAAAACTCTCAACAAACAAAAGTTCTGGACTGGATGGCCACACAGGTGTATTTTACCAAACATTCAGAGAATAAATAACACCTATACTTCTCAAAGTATTCCAAAAATTTCAAAAGGGGGGAAGATTCCCAAGCTCATTTTACTAGGCCAGTATTACCCTAATTCCAAAACCAGATAAAAACACTACAATGAAAACAATTATAGACCAATTTCCCTAATGAACATAGTTGCTAACATCCTCAATAAACTCTTAACAAGCCAGATCTGGCAATATATTAAAAAGATCAACAAATGTGGTACTCCACATAAACAAAATAAAGCACAAAAATCATGTTTTATCAATAGATGCAGAAAAAAACATTTGAAAAAATACAGCACTCATTTATGATAAAAATTCCAGGCAAAGTGAGAATAGAGGAAAAATATACCTCAACATAATAAATGTCAAATAGGATAAACCCACAGCCAACATCATATTCAATGGGCAAAAACTAAAGTGTTTTCTTTAAGATAGGGAACAACACAGGGATCTTCACTATTACCATTCTTATTCAACAGAATACTGGAAGTCCTAGCCACAGGAATCAGACAAGAAGAAAAATAATTAAAAACTTCCAAATTAGAAAGGAAGAAGTAAAACTGTTATTTATTGTAGATGACATGATACTGTGTATAGAGTCCCCTAAAAATTCCACCAAAAACTATTGGAATTGATAAATGAATTCAGTAAGGTAGATGGATACAAAAAAATATCCAGAAATCAATTGCAATTTATACACCAAAAATGAACTATAAGAGCCCTGGCTGGTGTGATTCAGTCTGTTGGGCATCATCCTTCAGACCAAAGGGTTGCCAGTTTGATTCCTGGTCAGGTCACATGTAGAAGGCAACCAAGTGATGTTTCTCTCTCACATCAATATTTCTCTCCTGCTCTTTCTCCCTCCTTTACCCCCTTTCTAAAATAAAGGAAGGAAGGAAGAAAGGAAGGAAGGAAGAAAGGAAGGAAGGAAGGAAGGAAGGAAGGAAGGAAGGAAGGAAGGGAGGGAGGGAGGGAGGGAGGGAGGGAGGGAGGGGGGGAGGAAGGAAGGAAAGAAAAAAAGAAAAAAATTATCAGAAAAGGAAACTAAAAAAAACCCATTTCCAATACCAGGGAATACATTTAACCAAGGTGGTAAAAGACCTGTACTCACAAAATTATAATACACTGAAGAAAGAAATTGAAAAGATACAAATAAATGGTAGCATATAACATGTTCATGGATAGGAAGAATTATCATCATGAAAATGTCCATGCTACTCAAAACAATCTATAGGTTCAATGCAATTCCTATCAATACACCAATAGTGTATTTCAAAAAAACTAGAACAGATATTACAAAGATTTGTGTGAAGCCACAAATGACCCCAAATAATCAAAGCAATCTTGAAAAGGAGAACAAAGTTAGAGTAATCATGCTACCTGATATCAAACTATACTACAAGGCCATAGTAATCAAAACAGCCTGGTACTGGCATAAAAATAGACTATAGATCAATGGAATAAAATAAAGGGTGCAGAAATAAACCCACAACTTTATGGTCAATTAAAATTTCCCAAAAGAGGTACAGTAAGGTAAAGGCAGTCTATTAATAATTAGTACTGGGAAAATCAGACAAATATATGCAAAAATATGAAAATAGACCACTTAATTACACCACATACAAGAATAAGCTCAAAATAGATTAGACTTAAATGTAATTTTTGAAACCATACAACTGCTAAATGAAAACATAGGCAGTAAAATCTTGGACATTTCTCATAGCAATTTTTTTCTTAATATATCTCCTTAGGCAAAGAAAACAAATAGGACTACATCAAACTAAAACATTTTTTCCACAGCAAAAGAAACCATTAACAAATGAAAAGACAACCCACTTAAAGGAAGGTCATATTTGCCAAAACATTCTGATAAGAGGTTAATAACCGAAATTATAAAGAACTCATACAACTCAACATTAAAAAACAACAATCCAATTTAAAAATGGGCAAAAGGCATGAACAGACATTTCTCCAAAGAGGACATACAGATGGCCAATAGACAAATGAAAAGATACTCAACATCACTAATCATCTGAGAAATGCAAACTAAAACCACCATGAGATATCACCTCGCACCTGTCAGGAGGACTACTATCAATAAATCAATAAACAACAAGTGTTGGCAAGAATGTAGCAAAACAGAAACCCCTCATGCACTGTGGGTGGGAGTGCAGATGGGGCAGCCACTATGGAAAACAGTATAGAGTTTCTTCAAAAGACTAAAATTGAAACTAACTTTTGACCCAATATTTCCACTTCTGGAAATACATCCAAATAAACCTGAAACACTAATTCGAAAAATATATGAATCCTCATGTCCATCCCATGTTATTTACAATAGTCAAGATTTGGAAGCAGCTCAAGTGCCCATTAAGTGGCCATAAAAAAAGAAAGAACTCTTACCTTTTGCAACAGCATGAATGGACCTGGAGAGTATTATGCTAAGTGAAATAAGCCAGTCAGAAAAAGAAAAATACCATACAATTCAACTTATGTAGAATCTAATGAACAAAATAAACTAACAAAATAGAAACAGACTAAGAGATACAGAGAATAAAGTGACAGCTGTTGAGCACAGAAGGATTTGGGGGCTGGGTAAAAAATATGAAGGGATTAAGAAAAAAACAAAATAACCTCATAGACACAGACAACAGTATCATGATTACCAGAGAAAAATGGAATTGGGAGGAGGTCAAAGTGGGTGTAGGGGGATGATTTGGGAAAGGAGACTTGACTTTGGGTCTTCGACACAAAATACAATATACAGGTGATGCATTATAGAATTGTAGACTTGAAATCTATATAATTTTATTAACCATTGTAACACCAACAAATTCAATTAAAAATGATATACAAATGATCAATGAATATATATAAAATGAGGAATATGACAATTAAAACTACTATGTGATATCATTTTATACTCACAAAAATAACTAACATTAAAAAGACTGGTATCATCAACTGTCAGTGACAATGTGAAGAATCTGATATTTTTACATGTTGCTATAAGAGTATAAAATGTGACAACCACATTGATAAACTGTATGGAAGATTCTTACAAAATTGATCATGCATGTACTCTGTGATGCAGAAATTCTACTCCTAGGTATTTACCCAAGAGGTTTTAAATTAAATATTCAAGAAAAGACTTGAATAAAAATGTTCAGAGCAGTTTTATTCATAGTAGTCAAAAAACTGGAAGCAACTTTAATATTTATCATGAGAAGAATGTTTAAAAGACAAAATTCTGACCTGGCCAGTGTGGCTCAGTTAGTTGGAGCATTGTTCTACAACCAAAGCCTTATGGGTTTGATTCCTTGTCAGAGCACACACCTAGGAAATTGGGTGATCCTGTGTGCCAGTTTGGGTGCATACAGGAGACAATCAATCAATGCTTCTCTGTTGCATTGATATTTCTCCCTCTTTCTCTTCTTTTTTTCTCTCTTCCACTGCCCCTTCCTCTCTCTCTAAAAGTAATGAAAAAATGTCCTCCAGTGAGGATAAAAAATTCTTTGAAATTAAAAATATGATTACTAAAAATGTGGTATATTGGTGGGACAAAAGAATTGGGGAATTGCCAAAGAACTTAAAAGCAAAGTCAAGTTAAATAAAAATACAAGGAAAATATTAACAACATAGAAGATTATCCCCAAAGATTCATGATCCTAGTTGACCAACATAAGAAATTAGAAAAGAAGAAATTATTAATGTAAAGATATAAGAACAAATTTTAGAATCCCATAGACAGTCAAACCTTGAATTGAGACATGGGTTTCTATTAAATAGTTCTAAAGAATATAAGTAGAATAAATGAAATTAAAAAATCACTCACATATGTTGTATACTATAACTTTAGAATCTTTGCATATTGGATTTTTTTCTCCTTATAGGAAAAAATCAGAAGTGGAAGAATTTATTACTACTATGCAAGAATTCTTATGTATTATTTAAAATCCAAAAATGTTTTTTGGAATACTTTTTAAAGAAAGATAGCCACTAGGAAATATTTTCCCAACCAACTAATAATTTTGTAAGAAGATAAACAATTCTATATATAATGGCTCAAATTTCTTTCTGGCTGCCTTTATAGAACAAAGTGACTTTCAAAGGGAAGACCAACTCTCTTTTAACATTTATGTGGCCTGTACTACCAAGACCTAGAGTCAAAGCAGTTCTACCTAATATATAGAAACAAACACAAAGAAGCTGCCAAAATAATGACACAAAGAAACGTGGCCCAAATGAAAGGACAGATCAAAACTCCAGAAAAAGAGCAAAACGAAATAGAGATAAGCAATTTATCATATGCAGAGTTCAAAATATTGGTTACAAGGATGCTCAACTAACTTAGTGAAGACCTCAACAGCATAAAAACGATCCAGTCAGAAACTAAGGATACACTAATTGAAATAAAGAACAATTTACAGGGAAACAACAGTAGAGTGGATGAAGCTGAGAATCAAATCAATGATTTGGAGCATAAGGAAGCAAAAAACAGCCAATCAGAACAAGAAAAAGAAATATGAATCCAAAACAATAATGACAGTGTAAGCAGCCTGTGGGACAACTTTAAGCAATCCAACATTCACTTCATATGAGTGCCAGAAGGAGGAGAGAAAGAGCAAGAAATTGGAAATCTATTTGAAAAAAATATGAAAGGAAACTTCCTTAATTCGGTGAAGGAAATAGACATACAAGTCCAGGAAGCACAGAGAGTCCCAAACAAGAGATGCAAACAGGCTCACTCCAAGACACATCATAATTAAAATGTCAAACTTTAAAGATAAAGAGATGGGAGGGTGGTGGGGGAGAATGGGTGAAAGGTGAGGGGATTAAGAAGTACAAATCGGTAGTCACAGAATAGCCATGGGGATGTAAAGTACAGTATAGGAAGGGGAATAGTCAAAGAACCTACTCGCATGACCTGTGGACATGCACAAGGGTGGGGGGACTGCCTGAGGGAGGGCAAGGTGCTAGGTGGAGGAGCAAAGGGGGAAAAATCAGGACAACTGTAATAGCATAATAAAATATAATTTGAAAAGATTATGTGGCCTGAGTTCTAAATACTTGATCTATACTTTCTGATGCAAAACAAGCAGCAAGAAAAATAGACAGCCAGCTCAATAAGCCACAGACAACCACACACACCAGACAAATTTTTACTCAGTTCTTAAGGATAATTTTGATGGTATGGAGGAATTTTTACACATTTTCTTGTATATTGAAAGGAAATTACTTATTACTAATGTTATACAATGAAATATTATTAAATACAGAAAAATGTATATGTGTGAATATGAAATGCATATATAAAATGATTTTCCAGTATTCAAAACAATGAGACCTACTTTTGAATGTTCAAGATTAAATACGGCACTAAGAGAATGTGATTTTCGTTAGGTTGGCAGGAGCTAGAACCCTGTTTACCACTCAGAGGCCATGTCCGTGGAACCTAAGTCTCACTTTTATCTAATAAATGAAAATAATACATGCAGTGTAGATTTAATATAAATTTTAATATATATAAAATATCTAATATGAAGTCAAACATTATTGATACTCGATTCAGAAATTATGTTGTAATTGTTTGGGGTTCACAGTTCTACAATAAAATGCAATGTCCTAAATATGTATCGCCAGGCTCTTTATCATCAAAAACTTTCTCATCTCTCCAACCTGATACGTGCTTTCAGCATATCTAAGCACTTCCAGTTTCTTCAATGTGCCACTCTGTCATTCACTTCTAGCACTCTTTGCACATGTCTCTTCCTGCATTTGGCACTCTAGTCTTCCATGTAAATATGTTCCAGCTTTTAACTTCTCATCTACATCTTATTCTTTTTCATTTGTTCATTGAGATATTCATGCATTACACAGTGACAGTTCCTATTTTTCAGGGACTGCATTTGAGTCAGAATACCAGAAATAAAATAAATACCTTACCATCACGGAGTTTACAACTGAGTTGGTGGACACAAACCTACGTGCACATGCATACATACATACGAGATCTGTTCAGAAAAAGTCCATCCATCATTAATGTAATGAGAATGGTTTGTGTGACATTAATGTAACCTGGCAGCCAAGGAGAGAGGACTGGAATGTCCATGTGTGAACAATGATGGTTTAACTGTACTAGTCAGTGGGAACAATAGATGCCATTGAGTGAGCATCAGTACTGTGTGGCTGTCACATTCCAAATGACTGAGCAACTAGAGCAACAAATCCTCATGAAATTTTGCATTAAGCTTGAACATTCCTCCATGTAAACTATTAGGATGATTCAGAAGGCTTTACATCACAAGAAAATGAGTGCAGCACAAATAAAAGTGTGGTACAAACACTTCAAAAATGGTTGTGAATCTGTTGAAATTGGTCCACATTCTAGAAGGACTGCAACAAACAGAACACTTGAGAATATTGAATGTCTAGGGTTGCAATCAACAAAGATTGGCAAGTGACAGTGCGAAAATTAGAAGCTGATCTGGGGATTCCAAAATCTTGTGTCTAAGATTTTGACACAGGATCTTGGCATGAAACATGTTGTGGCAAAATTCGTTCTGTGGTTTCTGCTACCAGAGCAGAAGAAACATAATGCTGGAGTTGCTCATGGTTTGATTCAAACCACTGCCAATGAATCAGTCCTCCTCAAGAAGACCGTAATTTGAAGGGGACTGAGGCATCATTATCATCGTGTGTACACAATGTTTCCTGTACCTTGTGTCTTCTTCAATAAATGTCTCTATTTTTCATATGATAGGCTGGGTACTTTCTGAATAGACCCTGTATATAGGTATCTAACACATACAAGTGTATAGCATAAATCTATTGGCAGTAAGAACTATGATAAAAATGAAGCTACAGGTTATAAGGCAGTGTGGATTTAACAGAGTAAGATAGAGCTGTCAGTAGGAAGAAATGACGTCAGAGACAAAGAGCACTTAATGTACAACTGAGTAGGGCACTGAGAAATTCAGATTTCATTTAAGTCTTAGACAGATTTGAAGAAGAGCAGGAAAATCTGATTGACATTTAAAAAAATCCTGAGATATCCTTAATGGAGAAAATTTCACAGAATATTAAGAAAGGAATAGAGACCAACCGGTCAAGGTAAAATAAGAAAATGGTTTTTATTAATGTCCTAATAGTGGAACTGGGCTAAAGGCATTGTTACTAATGTATTTCAGAGAGAAATCAACTCTAACATCCTGATTAGAATGTGAACGTAAGAGACAGAAGAGCAAGGCTGACGTGTAAGGATGTTGGTGATTGGTGCTTCCATGTACTAAGATGAGGTGACAGAGAAGGACGCTTGGGGGGAAAAATCATGATTCTTTGTTAGCACAAATTGCATTTGAGATTCCTGGTAGTTTTCCAAAAGAAAACATCACTTAGTGGAATTTAAAAGGAAATATTCCACAGAAGTTGCTGACATATTGGTGGTATTTAAAACCATGGGGAAAAGGTTTATATAGAGAAGAGAAAATGGTGGAACTAACCCTACGTAGCTAGTTTTTTTTTTTATCAATAAAGAAAGAGAAAAAAGCAGTGACCAAATAACTAGCAGGAAAACCAGCAGAACAAGTTATCCTGCAAGTGTAGTGAAGAATTTATATTAGAGTACAAGTTAAGTTATTATTAAAAAAGATCTGAACACACATATGATTAAATAGAAATCTATTTTTAATGTATTAGTCCAAGGATCCCCAATTCAGGGTGATAGGGCAGTTTTGTCATCCTCAACATGGCTTCATTTCTAGACCAATATGTTCACTTTTGTTCCAATCTTCTCCCAGCAGGAGGAAAAGAAGATATTGGCAAAGGGAGTTTACTTCTATTCCTAAAAGGCCATGACCCAGAAGAGGCATACATCACCTCTGCACACATCCTAATGGCAAGTATGCAGTACCATGGTCTTACCTAGCTGCTACAGAAGTTGACAGTATAATTTAATCAAATAGCAAAGTGTCTAGATAAAACTTTATAGCTGGACAAGAAAGAAAGAGCAAATAACTGGGAGTTTCTTCCACAAAGCTGAGACTAAAGTGATCGACTATGTAGAATGTTGCTATGAGGTCCACTAATTTTAGGACAAGGAAGTAAATGTTAAATTTGTGAAAACAGTGATACTGATTTAGTTGGGTTCAATGGAACAGTGGAAACATGAGTCTTATTGCCACAGTCAAAAGAACTGGAAGGTTTGGGAGTAGAGACAGTAAATTTGGAAGAGCAATAGCCTAATTTTTAAGGAGAAGATGACTGTAGCACTGGTTTCCTGTCAAAATCACCTTCCTTAATGTAACATAAGCAAAGGAAACACAAACACAGAGTCATGTAATGCAAAATTTAAAAAGAACTTCATATATATTTGAGAGCATAAAACACTGTTTTCAGTATTGTGTCCTAATTTGTTTGAGAATGGTTTTATGGAAGGGAAAACAATGCTCATGACAAATCAGCATGTCTAATTAGAAGACAAACAAAAGAAGACAAATTTTAAAAAAAATTAAAAGGAGAGGCAAATTCAAAATTCCACAAATGCTGTAATCTAAATTCTATAGAATCAGAATTACTGAGAAGAATACCAACACTAGTTTGTTCCCTTGGTAGTGGGTTTTAAAAACAAGGCCAGCATAAACACAGAAAAATTTAATAGCCTTCATTTATTTACAAAAAATACAACGTGTGTGACCAGATAACTTGAATATATCCCAGCAGAGTGGGAAAGATTGTAAGCCAACGTAAAACGAAAAGAGACTTAGGAAATCTTTAAATAACCTCAGTGTATTTACATCCCTAGGATTCAATGATAAACACACGAAGGTACTCAATAGTATTTTTATATCATTTTAGCCCATTATTTTGATAGATATTCAAAGAACAGGAAAACTCTGAAGTTAAAATGATAAAAGGGTTTTTTTCTGAATTATGAAAGACTCTGATAATTACAACACCTAGTTTAACTTAACTCCTCAACATACATAGGTGACTATTAAGATAAATACTGTATGGAGGAATTCAGGAATTATGTGAAAGCAAATATTAAAATATATTTGAGTTTTCACCTCTGTTGTATTTTCTTTTAATTTTTTGAAAAGTTGTTATTTCAATTTATACTGCTAAATCTTTTTAAAAAGTGATTTTTAAAAATCTCTAGTGTTCATATATATTTAAAGCCATTTTATATATTAATAATCAGGTATTGAGTTGGTGAGAATTGATATATTTATAAAATAAAGTTTTTAAAAAGTATATTTGTTTGACTTCAAAATCAGTTTTTTTTATTATATCCTTCAAAGAGCATGTATGATCCAACAGTTACTGTAAAGCATAATGTAGACTGTGAACATAATTACTCATTGGTAACAGATAAAACAAATTGAAATTAAGAAGGAACAATTTCTTTTGCAATCTGTCCTTCATTAATAAATGACTTTTAATTTTTTATTGTACTTGTTTATTACTATTGAACGCCCAATACCTCCTGTCCCCAGCAATCACCACACTGTTGTCCATGTCCATGAGTCCTTTTTCCTTTTTGCTCGATCCGTGCAACCCCTAACTAACATGGTAGAATGAGTCCATTTGACTTTCTCAAAAACTAATAATTTATTTTCAGTACCCAAGTGGTGGAAACAGCCTAAGTGCCCATCAGTAAATGAGTGGATAAAAAAACTGTGGTACATTCACACAATGGAATACTACACAGAAAGGAGGAACTCCTACCCTTTGCAATAGCAAGTATGGAACTGGAGAGCATTATGCTAAGTGAAGTAAGCCAGGTGGTGAAAGACAAATACCATACGATCTCACCTGTAAGTGGAACCTCCTGATGAACAAAAGCAAAGCAGCAAAATAGAACCAGAGACATGGAAATAAGGAACAAGTTGACAGTGACCAGAAGGGAGGAGAGAGGCAGTAATAGGGAGAAAGAAGGGGAAGGGTCAAGGAACATGTATAGAGGACCCATGTGCACAGACAATGGGGTGGAGATTGACTGTGGGAGGGAGGTCAGGGCAGGGGAGAGCAACGAGGAAAAATGTGGGACAACTGTAATTGAAGAATGAATGAATAAACAAATAAATAACCAAAATAAAAATAAGAAAATAGATTAATTGGTATATAAATAGAAAACATCCAATTAGTTTTTTAACGTAAAGATTGCTTTGTTGAAAACCTTACCTTTGGCTCACACCTTTTTTAATATAAGATTTTAAAAGATCACAAATTAAAAATTAGATTCTTATAACTGTGAGGACGACAGTAAAATAAACATAAAGGAAACATTTTATTTGCTCCAGAAAAGGTGTTTTTCACAATTGTTACAAAAGAACTATATTCACAAAATTTATCTTCTTTCTAATAGCAAAAGTAAATTCCTTCTAATAACAAAAATAACCTGCTCGATTCTGTCTTTCATCCAGAAAGATTATTTTTATGTGCATGTGATATACCATAATAAATAAGTGAACCTCTGCCCCCACCTGAACACTTGATGTTACTTTGGAAAGCCGCGTATAGATACATCTAGGTGTTCCTGACGACTCCCAGCTTCCCTGTGTCTGGATGAAAAGTTCCAGGGCATTTGGAGTCCCGAGGTGGAAGCAAGTTCAATCAAAACATGTTGGAGCATCCTGAGTGCAAACGTGACGAACAGCAGAGCATGTGCATAACAGTGTGCACAGGTTCAGCAAACGGATCCCCTTCACACTCCGTGTTCGAACGAACACATGTAAACTGGACGAAAGAACTAATTCAAACTATGAGAACTAATCAATGTCCACACACACACACACACACACACACACACATGCACACACGCTGACTCCAACTTGTGGAAGAGAAATAGCAAAGGTAAGGCCTTTATATTCACGCTTGTCAGAAGACCCTCTAACTATGCATATCTGCTTAGAGTGTTTATACTCAAAATACATTCATTTTGCGTTATTACCCAAAATTGTATAATTTTTTTCTAAATTTCAAAACAATCCAACTAGTACTTGTAAATCATTTATTGTTTGCAAAACTGAACCTTTGAACAGAATTTCTCATTCAATGCCAAACTAACGGGCAAGCACTGCTAGTGTCTCTTTTTTATGGCTAAGGAAAAATGTTCAGATGGAGTAAGGCTACCTGATTGTTAAACAGATTTTATGAAATTCTGGAATTAATAACATCAAAAATATATTCCTAATTGTGTAATAAAGTTGGAAAGTGTTTTCATAGAGATTTAAAAAATATTTCTAAAAATCATACTTCATTATCTAGTCTCTGATACCATTATTTTGTATACAGAGGGGATATTTTTTAAAGAAAGACTATGCTAAGCCACATATTTTATAAATATCACCACTAATGTGAAAATTAATTTTGAATATCAGTGATAAAGAAAATAAAAACTACAAAGATATATGCTTGTTGCAACAATTGGTAGAGGTCACTGAACCTTAACATTTTGGCTTACAGCACTGAGGCAGATGTTACGTATTTTTTTCAAGTATATTTTATTGATTATTCTATTACAGTTGTCTCATTTTTTCCTCTCCTTTATCTCTGTCCACCCTCCACACCCCTCCTACCAGAATTCCCCCGCCTTTAGTTCATGTCCATGGGTCGTACATATAACTTCTTTGGCTTCTCCATTTCCTATACTATTCTTAACCTCTCCCTGTCCATTTTGTACCTACCAATTATGCTTCTTATTCCCTGTACCTTTTTCTCCACTCTCTCCTCTCCCCCTCCCCACTGATAAACATCCATGTGATCTCCATTTCTGTGATTCTGTTCCTGTTCCAGTTGTTGGCATAGTTTCTTTTCATTTTTGTTTTTTAGGTTTAGTTGTTGATAGTTGTGAGTTTGTTGTCATTTTACTGTTCATAGTTTTTGATGTTCTATTTCTTGGGTAAGTCCCTTTAACTGTTCATATAATAAGGGCTAGGTGATGATGAACTCCTTTAACTTGACCTTATCTGGGAAGAACTTTATCTGCCCTTCCATTCCAATGACAGTTTTGCTGCACAGAGTAATCTTGGATGTAGTTCCTTACCTTTCATGATTTTGAATACTTCTTTCCAGCCCCTTCTTGCCTGCAAGATTTCTTTTGAGAAATCAGCTGCTGGTCTTACGGGAACTCGTTTGTAGGTAACTGTCTGCTTTTCTCTTGCTGCTTGTAAGAGTATCTCCTTATCTTTAATCTTGGGTAATAATGATGTGCCTTGGTGTGTGCTTCCTTGGGTTCAAATTCTTTGGAATTCTCTGAGATTCCAGGACTGGTGCCAGAAGGAGAAGAGGAAGAGCAAGAAATTAAAAACTTACTTGAAAAAATAATGAAGGAAAACTTTGCCAGTCTGGTGAAGGAAATAGACTTTCAAGAAGTCCAGGAATCTCAGGGAGTGTTGTATATTTCTTAAAGAAAAATTTCCCAAATTAAAATAATTATTTATGATACATAAAAATGATGAATTGCAATTGAGATCTAGTGAATCAGAATATTCTGTAAAAAGACCAGGAAACTCATATTTTTAGTAAGTAAGCTATGAGATTCCTATGATTATGCAATTTTTGAAAAAATGTTCTTAATATATTTCATAAACTTCTAAAGGTAAAAACTAATAAAATTGGTCATATGACCTATTTTGTTCTAAATAAAGATACTATAATATTAACTTTATTTTTGCTAAGTTTTGACAAATGCATATACCTGTGTCGTCCATACATAATGCTACCCAGATGTAGAATATTTCCATGACCCCAGGGGTTTCTCTAATGCCCTTTATAATCAACTTCTGTCCTGCAGGCATGGAAACAACGGCTATTCCAAGCATTTCTGTGTTTGTTTTTTTAGCATAGATAAGAACTATTTGGTCATTAATGTCATAGAAATGAAATCAAGTCTGCTTTGTTTGAGGCTTCTTTCACTCAGCACAAGGGTTCGGAGATTAACCCGTGGTGCTGCATACACCAGTAGTTTCTTATTTCTATCGAGTGTTCCCTTTTACTAAATATCAAAATATATGTATGCATCTTCCCACTGATAGATATATGGCATGTTCCCAGTTTGGAGCTATGATGAATGAAGCTGCTATAAGCATTCCTGTACAAGTATCTTGAGGACACATGTTTTCATTTTTCTTGGGTAAATACTTAGAATTGGAATGGCAGGGTCATAGAGTACTTATAGTTTTAATTTTATAAGCAATGTTCAGACATTTTTCCCAGGCGGCCGTAACATTTCACACTGGCACCAATAATATGAGCTCCAGTTACTGTATGACCTTCCATCAACCGGTGTGTTTTCAGACTTTTATGGTTTTGATTTGCATTTCCTTGGTGAATGATTGTGAGACCATTTTCATGTGCTTACTGATCATTCAGAGACCTTTTCTAGTGAATTTTCTATTCAAGAGTGTGTCCATTTTTATTGACTTGTTTCCTTAAGTAAACTCTTGCTTACTGCACTTTGGGGCGAGGTCTCCTACCAGAAAGGAGACCTGGCCCTGAGCGAAAGCCTAGGGCTAGCCAGTAGTGTGGGGGTTATTCCCTTCATGCAGGAAAGATTTCACAACCCCAGTCCACGTAATTTTGAGAGTTCATTTATTAAAGCTAGGGACAGTGAAACAAGGAAGGGCTTAGGATAGAAGAAGCAAAAGGAGACGGCTTAGGTAGGGCTGCTTTGGTTCCTAGAAACGTTATGGGAAAGAAATGAGCCAAGGTGGGGTTGCTTTGGCTCTTTGAGAAGCCAGAGAAAAGGGGGCCTTGGGGACAGTTTTAGGGGGTTATCCCAGGACCACCTGCTGCTGTCCATTGCTCCCCTGGTTGCAAGTCTCATGGGGACCCTTAAGGTTTAGGAAAGGCATGCCTGTTGGGGAAGAAGAGAAGGAAGAGGAAGGCACTGGTGTGCTCCCAGGAGGGAGACTGAGCACTAGGTCTTTTGTTTTAAAGGTTTTATTTTTATTTATTTTTATCTTTTAGTAGGTTGATATTATAATATTTATCAAATGAATGCCATGGATTAATAGAAACAGCAAAGAACCAAAGAATTAAAATGCAAGTTATATATTGTAAAATTCCATCTATAACCTAAAGTCTCTAATGATTTCATTTACTAGCTAACTAAAAAGCCCAAGAAAGACAGGACACCCACTCTAATAAAGTACTTCAAAACAACTGGTAATTTTCTATAGGAGACCGTTCCGAGTGGCATGGACCCAGCTCCCACTCAGAAAAGCCAGTGGGGAGTGGGGTCCGGCACACAGGACCCACACCCAAAGAATAGGTTCTCCAGTGGGGAATCTGGCCTGCATTGTACCTAGGCTGCTATGAGGCTTGCTTTTGCTAAAACTCCCCCACCCTGAATTGAGGCAGCAAACGTTTACTGCATATCTTTAAAGTAACTTCCTAAAATCTATGCTAAACCTCCCAAGGACAAGTGTAACCAGTTCAACCACTTTTCCCTTTAATTTGCAAATATCCTTCCCTTTTGATGTATTTAGCAACATCCTCCTTTGTTTTCTGTAAAAGGTAACCACCTAAAGTGAACCTGTGCATAGTAAATGAGGACTGTCCTCAATGTAATGTGCCCAGAAAAGCAATAAAAGCCTGTCAAGGCAAGGGTCAGGGTGCTCTCCTCTTGAGAGAGTGGCCATGCCGTCCCTTTTCCTCCATAGGACTTGATAGTCCGTGAGAATTTGTCCATTGCAGCCACAATACACGGATCCCATAGGCCGGGATCCGCATCAATTTTCCATTATCAAAATTGTGGGTTTTGCATTCAAGAAAAAAATTCTCTTTGAATGTTCTATAACATTCATTTAAACAACATAGAAAAATACATTATAAATATGTAACAATGTCTATAAATACATTATCTTAAGTATTTCTCATAGGCAATAGCACACACACAGTTGGAAATTCTAAGATGATAAGAAATTGACAAAAAACATATCAGCTGTATAGTAACATACAAGCAACACTCCCATATCCCCATTCTAAAAAAATTATATAACACTGTCAAACGTCCTTAAAAACTGCATATTTTAATAAGAAATAAATCCAATAAAGAATGATAATACTGAGAACAAAGGCATCCAGAGATTTTAAAAGTCATGCTTATTTCAGCTGATCCAAAATTGTTTCAACTAAGTTCTCAAAAGTGTATCCACAGCCAACATCACTCGTAAGTGTCACACATCTATTTCACACATTTACTTTCTTACCTTTGATGAACATCTATGATGTCCAGACATGACACGGTAGAGATGAGACTGGATCAAATGCTGGTATTGATTTTAAACTACTACCACTCAAGTGTGTGAGTGTCACAGATTTCTGTAACCAACCAAACAGAATAAAAATCAAAATGACACAGCCTATATTGTAAATAAATAAAAACAATTGTATGCGTAACAGACAAAGGAGTGGCACAGTAAACCAAAGCTAGCTGCACAAACAAGGAACATCTATTGCATAGTAAATAAACTGAAAACGACTTCCACGCGAGACAAAGCAATGGAGGTGGTCTCCTCAAAGGTGCTTGCTGAGCTTACTTGATGACCTTTCCTGATTTTCATTCTGGAAAACATTGTTTTTTGAATGACCCAAACTTAGATTTGTTTCTACCACACCAGATCACTTGGGTTGTCCATCCCCTTTCCGGTTTTAATAACCTAAGCTCTACCCTACACAAACACACCTTTTTTTTAACTTTAAAGGAATGTAAAAAACTAGCATCGTTGTGCATATAAATACATGACTACGTATGAGTTTAAGTTTCCAGTGTCTCGTGAAGTGCAGTTAGTTATGTAGTTGAAGTGATTTGCGCACAGCACCTACATCTATCAAACACCTAAGTAATTAACTGTTCAGTACCAGCGGTGCCAAATATCAAGGGGCAGGGGGTCCTCAGCTCTTCAGCCGGTTCCTGCCTACGTACCTGCCCAAGTCAAAGGTAAGCAGTAAGCCGTTTTGAGGGTTCTCAAAGGCTGGAAGTTTAGGGGAAGATTGCAACAGAATATTCATCAGCTCTACCAGGTGTGCCTTTCAGGGTGGTGGTCTCCACTGATTGGTTAGCATCAGGGCAGGGGTCATTAGTCATTGCAGCTGGTCCAGGCTGTTGCCCATCTGGTTTTCCTGTTTTTCTGCACCTGGAGCTGAAATACAACTGAGGCCTGGATGGAATCTCGAAGAAGGTGATCTTCTGTATCTGGCTGTAAATGGCTTGGCCAGTTTATTCCATTTGCCAAGGAATTTTTCTAGCTTGTTACTATCCTGCCTCGTTAGGAAGACTATGTAATTGTGAATAATATGTATTTATGTAGGAAAAATACAGAACACCTGTTTTCTCCTTCTTCAAGCATTCAGTAAGGTTCCAAACATAGAGATGTTTTAGTACAAGGGCAACCTCTCTCAGAGCAGAATGTAAAGTAAAAACTCTGCTAAAAGAGGCTTTTTCCTGTGGCCTGCAATCCTAGTTGACTATGAGAATATACACTCTTCTTGTCCAAGTTAAGAAACTTACTCGGACAAGTAAGTTAAACTAAACTTGGTGTAAAGAAAGGTAGGAAACCAAGATACGGTAAGACACATGGTAAATCCCAGAGCTATAAAGGATAATAATAGATAAGAAAGGTCCTACCAGCAATTATTTCTAAAAATACTTTTCTGCAACTTGTCTTCTGAGTCTCCAAATACCTTTCACAGGGGGTTTACTGTAGTTCCACAGGTCATTAAATCATGCATATTATTTTTTCAGTCTTTATTTCTCTGAACTTCATTTTTGATCCTTTATATTGCTATACCTTAAAGGTCACGGATTTGTTTTTTTTCTTCTATCATTTCATCCTGTTAAATTATGTACATTGCATTTTCTACTTTTTATTATTTCTAGTAACATTTTTGCTTATGTTGAATACTGTATAATTTTTATATGGTTGGTACATAAGTTACTTTCAAATCAGCTTGACTTTTTTGAGGCTTGTGTTAAAGATTTTTAATGGAAGTCTCTTGTGACTTTTATTCTACTCTGAGTTTTTCTCTACTACCGAGGCCTGACTTTTCTGGGATATTTGTTGAATTAAAGGTGGTCAACAAAGTTTCTCCATGGGGGATTACTAAAATTTAGCATTACAAAATGAAAGTTTAAATTCTGTGTTTTCTATCAATTATGATAATTTAAATATTGAACTAATTTTTTTAAAGTTAGGTAAAATTCTGCATTATTCAACTAGAACTCATTTTTCAGTATAAATTAATTAACCTTCCTAATTTTTTTGAATATAATTAATCAACTATATTAAACTTTTCACTTCTACTTGGGTCAGTTTTGATGGTTTGCACTTCTCTAGGTAATCCTACATTTTTCTTATGAAGTTACATGCATTTTCTTTAAATGAGCTTAACTTGTTTTTCTAATATTACTTCTATATTTATTTTTCCTTAAGTTGCTGAGAGCTTACCAATTTTATTATTTATCAATATAATAATTAATAATTTTTATTTTATATGTTTGTTATTTTTGTTGGTTAAACTTAAAAGTAATTCTTCATTCTTTGCAACTTTTCTTTATTCTTTAATAAATTATAGAGAGCTATGAACTTTCCATCCTAAAGCATTTATTCCATCTAATATGTATTGATATAGAGTGTGTTCCTTTTCATTATTTTCTCAGTTGTTTGAAATTTTATTAGTTTAACTATATTCTTTGATTCTACAGTCAAATTACATTTTCTCAAATTACATTTTCTCAAGTTGTTTCTTGACGCACTTTTCAGTTACCATATATAACTTTATTCAAATATCATAAGAAGAAATAGCCTATATAGACAGTCAAATATTAACTTTATAAGTTTTCTTTGTGGCACCAAATTGTGAAGTTTTACTAAAGCTCATATAGTAGATATTTATATAATGTATGTATATTATGTACTTGAGAAAGTTAATGTTCTCATTTGCTTCTCTTTTTTCTATCCCTTCTTCTCTCTCTCCTAATTCCTCTCTCTCTCCTACCTTTCTATAATGATGTTACTTTATTTTACTGTGGAATAAACCCAGGGCATATTTGGTTTGTCTGTATCTTCTTAATAGAGACCCAGTGCTCTGCTGGGTCTCTATTCCCAATTTTCTCTAACTGATATGAATTTTCCCACATTTTTGCACATTTTGTTTTTGTGTGTATTTCTATTGTAAATTATGTTCAACCTTACTTTATCACTTGGTCTAAATATATCATTGTTTTGGAAAGAGTATTTAGTTAATTTGTTTTGTGTTGACCCTGTTTGAAATTGCATTATAGAAGAATTAACTCTATCCACATTATATATGTTAGATATGAAGTGTTGTTGGATATGACTATTTAATCTATGCCTACTTTTACATATTCATCATTTATTTTTTATCATTTGTTTTTCTCTTATTTTAAGTTACACTTTTTTAACATTCATTTCTTTTATTGGCCTTGTTAATTAAAATGTTTTACTGTGTATTAAATTTCATTGATAATTTAACTTTCTCTGCTATTTTTCACTACACTTTCCTTTCCCCATTCCAATCATTTGTCTTTTCTTTTTTCTCCTGTATACCCCTTTCCCTCTTCTACACAAGTTTTGATGATATTTTGAGAATAATTTACTTACCTCTTCTACCCATAGACCTCAGATATTGCTGAAAATTTATATTCATTTTAGATTGCCTATTCTTACACTGTTAGTATAAATTCTCTTTTAAAACATATTATTTAGCATGCTTCTGTTTTTCCTATTATTTTCCATATTTTGGGGGACACCATTTTGCTTCACATGTTATGTGATTAAAATTATTTTTCAAGTGTTTTTCTCAGATGTTGTGTGCTTGTGTGATATCTTCAAATTCTTGCATATCTACATAGTTTTTTCTTTCTTCTTGACCATAGATACATTTGTGAGATTTTGAATGATTTGGTTACAATCATTTCCTCTCAATCATCTGTGAATATCCTTGAATAACGTCAAACTTATAATGCGAGAGAAATATTGTATACGAGTTACCCACAACAGTTTGTTATGCCTGAAAGCATGTAGCTATTTTTCTCTTTAAGATTAGACTTCAGTAATTTTACCAGGATGTGCCAGGGTTCATGTTTTATTTAGCTCAGGTTTATGGTTTTCTTTTTCTTTCTCACCAATTCGTCCTGAATTCCTTGAGTGCTTTCAAACTTAGATTTAGTCTTTTCATCTCAGGAAAACTTTCATTAGTAATTTTTAACTACTGCTATTTTTTTAAGTTTTCTTTTATCTGCTCCTGGAATTTTAGAGATATTAGCTGTTCTAGACATAATTTCTCTTCTATTAATATTTTCTTCCCACTTGTTAAAAATTCCTAGGCCCTTCTTAGAGATTGCTCTAAAAAGTAAATGGAATTAGCTCAAAAGTGAAGGTGGGAGCTCACAGGTGAAAGCTGTCAGCTACGCACATCCCTCCTAGGTGGCCAGGCCAGGCCTTCCCTGGGGAGGGACCTGAGCAGCACATCTCCTGCCTGCCACAAAGGGTAAGAAAAAACATTTTAATCTTTATCCAGTTTGTTTAAAGGAGCTTAAAAGAATATATCAACAATGCAATAAGATAATACTGTTTGAATGAAGGAGGTAAAGATAAATTGTAAACTGGAGATAAGGAGACAGAAACGCAGCTAGGAGTGATACATACATTGAACATGAAAGGTCATTTTTTAAAGTCTAAGCTATCTAATACCAGGCGGAAACTAAAAATTAGATCACTTAGAAAATTCACTATATCCCTAAAGTTAAGAATTTGTAATTACATTAATGAATCCCAACTTTGCTTGATGTATGATCAGAAAAAAACTCTTCACCAGCTTATCTATGATGGTGGTAGGCTGTTTACGATAGAAAACTGGGCTTTGTAATTCCACTGAACCAATGTTAAAGCAGCCATTTTGTTTATTTTTTGCCTTTGGTACTATTTACCCTACACTCTGTGATAACCCCAAACCTAAAAGTGTGCAGAAACAAGATGCTCCACGGGAAGTGTTCATTTTCTGGCCCAGTAAACAAGAAAATAGAAAATCTAATAGTCAAAGACAGCGAGGAGATATCTATTTTTTTTCTTTTTCTTTTCTCTCTCTCCCCACTCCCCCTCCTCCGCTCTCCCCTCTCTCCTCTCCTTTTTCTCTTTCGCCTCAGCCGCAGTCACTGCTGTGTGGTGGTGGTGACAGGGAAACAGGAACGGCGGGTGGTCGGGCAGGACCTTAAATTCAGAGGAATGGGAACCTTTTCTCTGACCACAGGAGCCACAGTCCCAAGACCATGAGATGCCCCATTGCTTATCTTTGCTCTCTTTATCCGGACATCTGGCTTTAGATGTGGACACAGTCACAACAATTGTGTGAAGGAGCAGGAAAGAGAAATGAAGCCGTAGGGAAGCAGAAAGAGTTAGGGCAACTGCCGGGAAGAAGGCACTACAGAAAGAAACTTCATTTTTAAGAAATTGTTTGATTTTCTGAGCCCAGTCCAAAGCTACACTTTCATAGATCTTTCCCAATAAAGAATGCCAATAATTTTGAAAACTGAACTACAGATTTAAAAAAGTCACCATCCAGGAACAGACTCCTCACTGGGTGGTGTGTATGTGGGACAGTTCCAAGCAGCACTAAAACGTCCTTTAAAAGCTACAAAGTTACAGTTATACAAGATGAATAAGACCTAGAAATCTACCACATACCATAGTGCCTATAGTTAACATCGATACAATGTACACTTAAAATTTTGGAAAGAGGGTAGAACTTGTATTACATGTTCTTCGCATACACACACAGATAAAGGGCAGGAGGCGACAGGAAGGTGATGGATATGTACATTGCACAGATTGTGGTGACCGTTTCATAGATATTTGCTTATCTCCAAACTCATAAAGTTGTTTACATTAAATTTGTATTGCTTTTCGTGGCTTCAATAAAGTGGTAATTAAAAAAATGAGGTCCATATTGGAATTCTGCCCTCGAAGAAGATTGAAGCCAGCAAGGTGGACTGTCTACATAAAACATACAAACAAATGAAAATCAGTATTTTATGATAGGATTCAAACAAGAACAAGAGACTTATGGCATTATATTCAAAATGTCCAGGAAACAATCCAAAATTACTCAGCACAGGAAGAACCAGAAAAGTCTCAAGTTTCAAGATAAAACACTAAAATAAATAAAATAAAATCAACAGACTTTAAATCCAAAAAAATACATATGTTGGGAGTATAGATACAAAAATTAAAGTAGCTATATCAGGCATTCTCCAAAAAGTAAGGAAAGAAAAATAGACAGTTTAAAGTAATAAAATAAATTGTACAAAGATAAATCAAATGAAAATATTAGAACTGTAAGATACAATAACCACAATAAAAAATGCACTGGATGAGCTCAATAGCATAATGGACATAACTGAGGAAAATTATCACTGAAGGTGAAGGTGCAAAATGTGAACAAAAGAGAAAACTTGTTTAAAAGGATGACAAAAGTTAACAGCCTTAGAAACCAATGGGAAATTACTAAAAGATCAATATTTATAGCATAAAGCCCCTAGGATGAAAGAATATCAGGTGTGGATAAAGAAAAATAATTTTTTGAAGAAATAATGGTTGAAAGCTTCTAAAAATGGTTAAAGACATACAAATGATTTACAGTTACAGATTTAAGAAGTTGAGAAAATACCAAACTGGCAAACAACTCAAGCTAACCCATATCAGCTACATGGTAATCAAACTGGTGAAAACTAAAGTCAGTGAAAATGCCTGACAGCAGCTACAGAAAGTCCACACATCACATAAAGGAAAACAATGACTTAAATGACTAAGCATTTCTTATTAAAAACTCCCGGAAGCCTGAAGGCCAGAATGAAGTGTGGGTGTGGGGAGGGCTGTTAATTTACAGAGAGTGTAAAGACTGTTGATTCAGAGTTCAATTCCAGTGAGAATGTACTTCAGGATTAAAGGTGAAATAAAGACAATATCTCATGAAGGAAAACTAAGAGAATACATAGCTATCAGATTTTATCCTAAAGGGAATGCAAAGCGGTATTATTTAAACAGAAGAGAGTTGAGGCCAGAGGACAACAGATGTATATGAAAATGAAGGAAAAACAAAAGAAATTATTAATACCTGGGTAAATATGACAGACTATTCTTCCCATCTTATTTTTTTAAATACATTCTTGAAGGTCTAAGGAAAAGTTGTAATATTATCCATACAAATTGGAAGGAGTAAAACTATCCCTGTTTGTATACTAGAGATGTCTACCTAGAAAACTCCATGTTACCTAAAAACTTCTTCCAGAACTAATATGTGAACCTTATAAGATAACAAAGTCAACTCATAAAAATCAATGATAATGCTATATAGCAACCTATACAGATCCTTCCAACAAATGGTACCAAACACAGCATATTTCGTAGGCAAAAGAAGTACGTCAAACTGAACCTCACACCTTACTGCATTAGTACAACTGTAGTCTTTCTACAATTAACTCTAAATCAATTACAGAGCTAACCTTAAAATATAAAATTTTAACTTTAACATTTGAAAGTAAAATAATATTTTAGAAAAAAGAAAATATTTGTGACATAGGGTTATGCAAGGATTCTTACATATGACACAAAAAGGATGATTTGTAAAGAAAATAGAAACTTTAACTCTCTGAAAACATCTTTAAAAGAATAAAGCACATACTTAGAAAATATTTTCAAATCCTGTATCTGACAAAGAGCATGTATCTGAGAGTATATAAAGACCTTCCAAATCTCGATAGTAAAAAAACAACCCAATGCATAAATGGGCAAAAGCTTGAGCAGATACATCACCAAAAGAGAAAATAAGGATGGCAAATCATCACTATGCATTAGGGAATTGTACATAGAAATCATGATGATATACTAAAACATGCTTATTTAAATAGCTGAGATAAAATCAATGATAATAGAAATAACATTATTGTGCTAAGGACATAGAGCAACTAGAAGACTCCGAGATTTCTAGTGGAAATGGAAAATGGAATAGCACCTCTCCAAAAGAGCATGGCAGTTTCTTAGAAGGTTGAACACCATTTAAGTCTATGACCCAGCAACATCATTTTTTGATATTTACTCAAGGGATATAAAAAATCATATTTACACACAAACTTGTACATAAATATTAATTTCAGCTTTTTCCATAATAGCCCCACCTAAGTGAATCAATAAACAAAACTATGTTACATCTATATAGTGGAATACTACTCAGCAATAAAAAAGAAACAAACTATTGATTAATACAATAACATGAATGAATCATAACTGCATTTGATAAATAAAATAAGCATGTCTCAATGGCTATATATATCAAGCCTCAATTCAAATGACATGCTGAAAAAGACACAATGACATGGGTTGAGTGTGACCAGTGGTTGCCAGGGGTCAGAGGGGAGTGTGTGACTGCAAATGGACAAAGAGAATGTGGGAGATTTTTTTCGTGGGGTGGTAAAATTATTACATTACCTAATTATGATAGTGCTTTGCACAAATCTACACATGTGTTAAATCTGATAGAACTGTACACCGAAAGAAAATCAATTTACTATATTTAAAATATAAAAGTGTTAATGGGTTCCATAAGAGTCTGGGAGAAGACCCTCCTCAAGTCAGTACAGAAACTGAAGTAGCTGTGACTTTGCTCAGTTTCTTACAGTTAAACTACTCACAGCTTGTGGACTGAGCTGTCCAAGATCAAAATCCAGTGTATAAGGCTTTGATTAATCATCCCACCCTATTCACCTCCCACTTTCCACTCACCTCTTTCTCTCCTCAGTCCCTCTGCAAATCCTCCTTTCTCTTTTTCCAATGCCTTTATCTCTCTTCCTCTCTTTTTTATTATAACTGGTGCTTACTGTGTGTTGCAGGGGAGATTTATTTAGAGAAAGACAAAAGTAGTATGTTAGTCTAAATTGTTTTATTAAATATTCCCAATTTGATAGATATTGACAAGATGTAGAAACTGGTGTTGTAAGTTAATAGGGTCTGGAACCGAGATTTTAACTCAGATATCCGCTAGCTATAAAAGAAAAGCAATTTAACTGTACCATATTATGAAATCGATTGATTTTCTCAATACATGTTGGGCTTTGTGATTCCTAATTAAAATATAATAAACATTATTTAATTTATACTTCACAATAGCTTCTAATTCTCATTTAATTAACATCCTTTTCTTCATCAATGTTTAAATTTTATTAAATGCCTTCTAGAATGAAAGAAGTGTGAATAGTGCCTCTAGATTTTTTGTTAACATTATAATAGAATTAAATCTAAGTTTAATTTAGAAATAGCTTAAAATTTTCACTTCACCTCAGAGGGAGATCTTTTCCAGCAACCTGAGTTCTTAGACACATTTTTGCTTACACAGAAACCCTGCCAACTGTTACTGTCACAATGTTCATAAAACCATAATTACATACAACTGTGAGCAGCAGTGTATGCTTAATGTAGCAAACACTTGTGGTTTTAATTGAAATTAACATCTGTTTTTGCTCTTGTTTTAGCACTGAAGAAACTAAAGTTGATTGACTAAAAAAAGATACATCAACAAATGATAGTTAATTAGATGTTATCATTCATATGTAATAAATCCTCCTTATTCAAAGGATCCAATTATAATACTGCTTTCAATTTATATTTATTAATATCACTACTTTTAAATTTATGGTTATAATTTTGTTTAACATGTTAGCTCTTTCAAAATTTTATTAATAATGTTTCTCTACTTGCTGTTATGCTAAATAAAATGTTTAGTAAATGAAACAGTAAACAGTGGGTGGTGAGATATCTTCCTGTAATATTTGTTTGGTATTTTAAGTATTATTTGCATTAAAAGTGGTTGTTAAATCTACTTCAGAGTTTTGCTTTGCCCAAACATTTTAAACTTTTCTTAACTGATACCAATATATTCATTTTTACCTTAACATACACACAAATAGGTACAGAAACAATTATAGTAGGTGTTTCTACATGAGTTAGTATATATACACATATCGCTGTCTCTGTTCATTTAGAGAGCTCAGAAGCAACTCAGGAGCAACAAGCACATTAAATGGCTTTAAAGGTTTCTGATACGTCACATGACATAATTTTATGCACTGTTGTAATAAATGTTACTTTTCATATTTTTAAAAAGGAAAATGCTTAGATATATTTGTTTTTAAGAAACCCAATATCCAATTTAAGACTCCAAATTCTATAATACTGCAGAAAGAACACATCAAATTTAATGAATAAAAGAAAATTTGGTTAAGCAAAAGTTAACAAAGTACTTACTAAAAGTCTTATTTGATTCTAAATTTGAAAATTTGGTATGGAATAGCGTCTCCATGAATGCAAAACACATTTTTCCTTATATTTAGCAATGTAGAATCTTAAATTTATGTGAAACTGGAAATAACAGCTTGGCTCACCATACAGTCTAAATATCCAAAATTATTGCCAACCTGACAGATTGATGTAATATATTCTGAATAAGCTGATACAATAAAAAAGTGAACACCGGTTATAGGAACACAATAAAATCATAGGGGAGGTAGAAGAAGAAGTAACATAATATTACAAATTTCACTTTTGTATCACTTCCAATAGTTTATTATTCAGGCAAATCATAATCCCAGAAAGATTATACCCTCACTGTGGCTAATTCAAAGTCCAAGGGAAATACTGGAGTCTTTCGTGGACTAGGTTACATAGCTAAAAAGAGGCCTCGTCACTAAACAAATCTCTTTAAATCTGGAGGCAGACTTAACTCCTTCAGTTGCCCATTGTGAAACTTTTATTATTATAATTTTCTATTTTTTCTATCTGCTGCCATGCCCACTTGTTCAATTGTTCACTGGCCATCGAGTTTCAATAAACCCAGACCATGAAAAGTTATCCTGAATCATTTCTTTGGCATTGTAGTAACATTTTTTCACAATCCTTTTTGACACTATAGCTTCTGTCTCAGATATATTTTTTTAATTTTCATTGGAACTTTCTGTCACTGCTAAACTTTATTCCGTTTATTCTTTTTCCAATTGCCACAAAAATGGGTGTAAGAACTTCTCAATATACATACTTGTATCCTGACAGCTCTTTCCACACTGTTTATGGCGTCTAAAACAAGGGGTGTCGGAATTGTGGACATCCCTTTCTGCACTTTGATTTTCCATTGATGGATTCATGCCAAATAACTTATGTCTCCACTGGACATTTGCTTTAATTTACAGCCTGATCTATGGAGACCTACAGTCACTCCAATGTTAATTAAAAATACTATCTTCTAATACTTCCCTTTCAATACTAGGATATTATGTGTTTTCCCGGTATTCTATAGAACAACTTTCAGGCACATGAGAAATTATCTCTTCATAAATTGAGTTCATAGATTTAAAATCCCAAATGTGTATGCAGATTACCTGAGGCTATTTTATCAATATCCCTCTATGCCTTGGTGGATAGCAGTTTTGGAACATGGGTCATATCAGTTTGATTTCACCCAAGGACCTAAAGACCAATTTAAATGGAGTAGATGTCCTAACCACTTAACTGTATACTCCAGACATAAGCCTGGTCAAGGGGTGGCATACGGTTGAACAGAAATGACAGCCCATAGACATGTTACTGGTATTGATAAGTGTTAAAGACAGTGATCTTTCTGAAAAATGTGTGTGTTGATGCGGATGGTATGTTTTCTTATAAGATATTTGCTACTATAAAAAAATTTTAAAGTTTTTTTAAAATTTGTCTAAAGATCTCTCCTGTATAAATTTTAATTTGCCTTATTTTAAATAGAATTGTTTAGTAATATGACTTTCTAAACTATTAATTGATAAATATTTTACCAGAAACCGAATAAAATTTTGTAATATAAATAGAAAAGCACAGGGCATGAGACTTTACATGAGAAAACACATTTTCCTGTTAGTTTTCAATTACCATGAAATTCAATTTTGAATTTGAAACCAGTTTTGCACTGAAGGGTACTCAGTTTTCACAGCAATCATTTGTTTTTAGACTTTCTGTTTTGCCATTTACTCACTCAAAATACAATTTTTACGATATTCTAAGTAACACAAATCAACAACTCTGCAACATGTTGTTGTCTGTGGTTTCTGAGGGAAATTAATAACATCTGTAATTGGAAATTTTGTTGAAACCAAATCTCCAACGAATGGCACCACAAAGGATATTATTGACTCAGAAAATTATTGTCTACATAAAAATAAAGATCCATGTTTAAGGCCATTATTATTTCCTTGCCTCAAGTTAATTTCCTCCACACCACCTTTTCCACTGGTGACAGCCATGGGAGTTTTGCCTACCCACAGCATATTACCGGGCAGATGCCACAAATTGCCCAAAACGCACTGGTATTGGAAAAACCCTGAAGATAACTCTGTTTTCGTTCCAAGTTGAAAATATTTTTTTCAGGATGATAAACAGATAAGACAGTTAGTCCCAGTCCCTTTCTGGTACTCTTAAATATTTTACTGTGAATATCTGTAGTAATATTTGTCCTGTTTAGCACTTAGGTCTTATTTGCATGTCCAATAAATCTTGTGAAGAAAATATTTTTAATATAGTAATTATGTAAAAAACCATCAATAATATTAGAGAAGTCACATTGAAATCATGCTGAGTCCGCTGACAAACCAAATTTCCTAGCTTACAGACCACGAGCCAGACTATCTCTGGGCTCTTGCAAGTTCACGAAGGAGCATGCAGTCTTGTCAGATATGGATAGTGTTGGTATTCTAACTACTAAAATCCACATTCTGGGGGAAAGAACCTAAAGCTTTTAGAAATTAAGCAACATTCTTAGCAGTAAACAACTCAGGGAAGAACCAAAATTCTAGATCTGGTCTACCTGAATGTAAGGTCTATAATTTTTCCAATTATTTGTTCTTGCTCCTCTCTGCTGTTTTCTTTGATATCCTACAGATGAATAATCCTTATTCCTTGAAGTTATGTGTGGTGTCCTGGAGGACGTAGTGAGGCAGCAGAAGGTGTGTGTGTGTTGTGTGACTTTGAGTCGGTGGATGAGTGATGTCCACAGTATCCTGTCCTCAGCAGCCTGCTCAGCTCTTGTGGAGTCACGACTAAGCCTTCTTTTACGGAGTCAGTTCATCTTCTAGTGGTCTTACTCTTTGCCTGCTGCCTTCTACTGTCTCAGCATTATTATCTTTTCCTAAGAACACTATACTCCTGATGTGTCAGAAGTAGTATATATAATTCCTCCAGCGATGTTTCAGGCTTAATTTGTTCTTGGACCCACTTGTTCATCTTTCTGGTGGTTCAGGGTGAGGTGCAGGGTAAGTGCCGATCCAGTAGGAAGAGATTGGTATAAAAATCAGGCAGAAGGCTTTGTAATAATTGGGCTAAATACAAGCACAAATACTTTAAAGAAATGTTATAAATATGACAGAAGAGATCTAAGTGATTTACATATGAAATATACAAGACATAATTCTTATAAAGTGTGAAAAAGAGGGAGTTTCCTTCACTCTCTGACTTTTGAAGTTTTAAAAAATATGATTTAGGAAAATTAAATTTATCTTTTAGAAGCTTGACACTTGGATACCATGAAACTGAGCCACCTGCTACTGAGCACTTGAGATGAAACATAGAGTTCAGACCCCTAGAGAGAAGCAGAAATATAACAACGGAGAGTTCTGACCCATAATAAATAGAAACTTGAATTTCTGATGACTTTTAAATTCCTAGTTGTACTTCACAAGAAGCCTGGATGTATTTTGTTCTGTGCATGGGTTTCTGTGAGACTACAGTGTGTACCCATGTAAAACCCAGTTGCCTGAGCTGGTTTAAATCTTTTTTCCTTATAGGAAAAGGAAAGAAAGAAAAAAAAAAAGGAAAGAAAGAAGAAAAGAAAGAAAGAAAGAAAGAAAGAGAGAGAGAGAGAGAAAGGAGGGATGGAGGGAGGGAGGGAAGAAGGAGGGAAGGAGGAAAGAAAGTGAAAGAAACAAAGAGAAAAATACAAAACCAAAAATCTCTTTAATGGAGAAAGAAAATAAACTGTTAGGGAAGGTCTCTACTAATGGTGATGGGATCATAAAGGTGAAATAGACATGAGGAACGAGAAGCCAGAAAGAGAAGCTGTAAAGAGGGTGATGTAGGCATAGACATATACGTAACTGCTTTCCAGAAATGCACTGAGATGATCCCAACTGAATAATGAAATATGTCATATATGCATATGACAGAAACCTTAAGGAAATTTGTCTATAATCAAGTTCAAATTGAACCAAATTGAAGGAAAGGCTGGTCCCAAATTATAGTGTGATTAAAAAGCACCTCTATATTCACTTTAGCATTATTTACAATAACCAATATATGGAAGCAACCTAAGTGCCCACCAATAAACAATTAGATAAAGAAGATGTGGTACATATAGACAATGGAGAATATTGCTCAGCCATAAAAAAATTATACCTTACCTTTTGTGACAATATGGACGGACCTAGAGGGTATTATGCTAAGTGAAATAAGTCAGACAGAGAAAGACAAATATTATAGGATTTCACTTGCATGCAGAATGTAAAGAACAAAATAAATGAACAAACAAAACAGAAACAATATCATAGATACAGAAAACATACTGATGGTTACCAGATGCAGGGAAGTCGGGGGCTTAGGTGAAGAGGTGAGAGGATTAAGAAGTACATATTGGTAGTTACAAAATAGTTACAGGGATATAAGGTGCAGCATAGGCAATAGAGCCAGGTGAGTCCCAGTTTATCAGGAGATCGCTACATAACTTACACAAATGTCTAACCACTAATCTGTATACCTGAAACCACTATAAAATAATGCTGAATAGCAACTGTAATTGAAAAACACAAAAACACAAAATAATTTTATTTTGCCAAGGATAATTTTGTTTATAGTACAATGATTTATGTGTAACAATTTTTTAAATGACTTATATATGCATGTTTTATTTTTTATTGTTGTTCAAGTACAGTTGTCTCCATTTTCCCCCCACCTCTCCCCACCACCCCAGGCATCCCCTCTCCCCACCCCTGATCCTACCCCTCTTTGGTTTATTAGCCTTACAGTTTATTTTTTCATTTTATTAGAAAAATTAAAAGTTAAAAAATAAGGCTACTTGTTCAAAAAAGAAATAAAACTTATAAATTAATAAGTACATAAAGCTATGTGAAATACAATGAAAAACCTAGTAGAAAAATTAATGTACATTAAAAATAAATAGCAAAATTGGCTTTTTATTTATTAGAAAAATTGATCACAGTCAGAAAATGATTGAGAAACATTGTTGAGTAAAATGGCTCCAGAACTGCCTGATTTTTTGTCAGGAAGTGCTTTCAAACTTTCAAGGAATAAATAATTTTGCAGTTATGTACTAGCCTAGAGAGAATAATCTGTCTACTTACCAAATATAGTGTATGTGTATATATGCTAAATGTATATGTCTATATGAAGGTCTTTACCTTACTAAAATACAAATATTTTTTTGAAATGTAATAAGTATATCAACCTAATTCAGATCAGTATTTTGGACAAAAGCCTTAATTGTGTTAAAGAGGAAATTCGGTGTTAATTCAGCTATTGACAAAGGCATACAGTATATTATGTTATTGCTCATTTTGAAATAGGAGGTAAGAATTCTATAATAAAAAATCTTTTGATGTTTTTAGCATTAACATTTTTAACATATTCATCCAATAATACGTGGCTCTTACATCAGATATCCCCTGGCCAAATATCCTCTAGTCCTTCATGTGCAAACTCTGACTGAGCTAACATATATTTTTTTTCAGAACACTTGAGAACACCCATGGAAAGATTAAGTGGAGGGTCTAAACAATTATGAGGGAGGCCAGTGGGAAGAAGAAAAGGAAAATAAATTAGCTTGTTCTATTGTACACAAGTACTGTGATGGTGGTTACTTTATCTTTAATCCTAACCCAATGCAGTTATTATTCTCATTTGACACATTAGGAAATAGAATGAGTTGGCATTTCTGACTCATCCCACGAGCACTTCTGTCATATAATAGAGCATGAAAGTACTTTTAATATTAAAACAGTGATTCAAATTCAAAGGAAAACCTCAATTACATTAATAAAGGGCATTAGAGGATAGTGATTAAGAACACAGACTCTGAAACTATGTGGCCTGAGTCCAAATTCAAATCTGAAATTTATTAAATTTGTGACCTTGGGCAAGTTTTGTAAACTAACTGTGTTATAGTCACTTCATTTTTAACAAACAAATGGTAAGAAATTGTGCCTCCTAATGTATTTGAATGACTAGCTCAGATAATATATATAAAACACCTAAGATAATTCTTGGTACATAGTAAGAGCTCCACAGACTTGGTAATAATATTTTTGCATTAAACTAAACTTGGGAAAACATGAGGAGAATTTTCTGTCCTATAAACTAGAGTATATTTCCTATTCTCTATTGTGTATCTACTACCAACAAGACACTGCAAATTCCTGGAGATTCTTTTTTTCTTAATCATTCACAGATTTTTTAAAAGATTTTATTCATTTACTTTTAGAGAGAGGGGAAGAGAGGGAGAAAGACAGGGAGAGAAACATCAGTGTGTGGTTGCCTCTTGTGCACCCCTCACCAGGGACCTGGCCTGCAACCCAGGCCTGTGCCCTGACTGGGAATCGAACCAGCAACCCTTTGCTTCGCAGTCCGGCACTCAATCCGCTGAGCCCACCAGCCATGGCAGAATATTTTAACTATCTCAAATAAAGTAAGATTTCCTGAAACTATCTTTTTGACTATTAATATCCTCTAATTTAAAGTAATTACCCTGTGTGATGGATAATTTTATGTGTCACTTCACGTGTCTGGGCTGTGGTGCCAATGTACTTGTTTCTGATAGTGTATTTTTGGAGATTTACATTTAATTTTGTGGATTTAGAATAAAGCAAATTGCCCTCCTTAATGCATGTGAGTGGGCCTTATCCAATCAATTCGAAGGCCTGAATAGAATGAAAGGCTTGCCATCCCCTGAGTAAAAGGAAATTCTCCTGCAGAGTAGAGTGTCTCCAGACTTCATCAGCAACACTGATTCTTCCCGAATTCTACAGCAGTGGGCCTTTGAGGTTGAACTGGAACTTGGCCCTTCCCTGTGATTTCTACCTGCTGGCCAATCCTGAGGATTTTGGACTTCTCAGCCTCTATGACTGCATGAGCTAATTCCTTTAAAAAAACAAAACAAAACAAAACAAAACCCGCCTCTCTTTCTTTGTTTATCCTGTGCTCTTTTTGGTAATTTGGAGTCCCTCCTTTTAGCAAAAGCAAGTACAAAAGTGCTAGCTGCTCTTTCCTGCCAACATGGATGGGCTCATAATATTTTTTCTCTTTTTTACAGAATTTATTGAGGTGACATTGATTAATAAAATTATATAGGTTCAGGTGTACAATTCTATAACACATTATCTGTATATTGTACTGTGTGTTCATCACCCCAAGTCAAATCTCCTTCCAACACCATTTCTTCTCCCTTTACCCTCTCTTACCTCCCCCCACCCCCCTTTGCTTTGTAATCACTGTATTGCTCTGTGTCTGGGTGGTGGTGGTTGTTTTTTCTTAATCCTTACACTTTTTTTAATTGAGCCCCACAACCCCCGCCCCTCGGACATCTGTAAGTCTGTAAAAATTCACAAAATAAAAGACACGTTACTCTGCAGCAACACATCGTGCCCTGAGCTTGGGGGGTGAAAAAGACACATATATTTATGTATACATTTTTATTCTTTTCAAAACAAACTAGCACATCTCTAAGTAATGGGTTTTTTTTTCATTCTGAGAAATTTTCTAATTAAATAGAGTTAGCAGTTCAAGTGCTCTTTTAAAGTATTTTGAATGTTACTTATTTGAAAGTAACATTGGCATGAAATGACTCTGAAGAAAGGTGACTAATATAGACAGGCAGACAGGACCCACCACATCATTGCCTATCCATACAGCCACCTCCATTAGCTCTTTGGGCAACTTCCTTCTTGCCTATAAAATACCCAGAAAACATACATACTAAGTTATAAAGTTTTATAGCTGTGTTCTTTTGATTTAACTGCAAGGAATATCTAGAAACAATTCTGGAAACTATCATCATAGTATCAGAAAAAAATAAAACATTTTGTTGGGAAAAAAAGAAAACTAACGCCATAAAGCCACAATCAACAAAACATGGCAGGTCATTATAGTGTAATGTTAAGAGCATGTGACTTGGGGACAGATAATACAACTCTACATCTCATTTAACCTTTTTTTTTCATTACTAAGCTTGATATTTTGAATTAATTGTAGAATAACATGTATCTTTATGAAACAATATAGACAGATTACGTATGCCCAGTTACCTGCAATGGTGACATCTTTCTTGCAAAACCACAGTACAATATCACATCCAGGATACTGACCTTGATAACTGTCAATTCACAGAATATTCTCCTCACAAGGAACACTCATGCTGCCCCTTCATAGCCACTTCCATTCCCTTCCACATCTCCACCTTTTCCTTCGTCATCCCTAACACCTAGCAACCACTGGCAACCACCAACCTGTACTTCACTTCTATAATGTTGTTACATCAAGATTATTATATCTATGGAGTAATACTGTATGTAACTTGTGGAATTGGCTTTCTTCATTCAGCATAATTACCTGGAGAGTCATTCAGGACACTGTGTGTATAATAGAAATTAAATATAATAGATTATTGATCAGTAGTATTCCATTAGATGGCTGTACCACAATTTATTTAATCAGTCACCAATTTAAAAACATCTGGGGTATTTTCAGTTTGTGGTTATTATGAATAAAGCTGCTATAAGTATTGTGCATAGATTTTGTATAAACATAAGATTTTATTTCTTTGGGAAAATGCCCAGAAGTGCAATTTCTCAGTTGTATAGTGGTTTTTCTTTTTTTTTTTTTTTAAGCAACTGACAATTTGTTGTTTAGAGTTGTCATTTTGCATTCTCACTGACAATGCATAAGTGATCCAGTTTCTCCACATCTCGCCAACATTTGGTGTTGTCACTACCTTTCCTCTTCTGATAGGTGTTACCTCATTATGTTTTTAATTTGCATTTCACAAAGGCAACTAATGGTGATCAACTTTTCATGTGCTTACTTGCCATTGCATACCTTCTTCAGTAAAATATGTGTGCCCATTTTCTAGTGTCATTGTTTCTTTTCCTATAGAGTTTAGAGTTCCTCACACATTCTCAGTACTAGGCCTTTGTCAGGTACATGCAATTTGCAAATAGTCTATCCCACTGTGTAGCTGGTCTTTTTATCCTTTCAACAAAATATTTACCAAAACAAAAAATTTAATTTGATAAACTCTAATTATTAATTTTTATGGATTATTCTTTTGATATCAAATCTAAGAAATTTTGTCGATTCCTAGATCTCAAAGATTTTCTCCTATTTTTTACTTTAAAAAGTTGTATGGTTTTATGGGTCCATGATCCATTTTTGAGTCCTGAGTGTGCCATCAGAGCTTTGAAGGGGCGACATTCTAGGCTAACCACTAGAGCTTTGCTGGCGCGTATGTGGATGGGGCCACGTTTTTGTTTTTTCCCTGTGGTGCCTGAATGAAGCACAGCTATTATTGCCTATACGTTTCCTGACCTTTTGGTTAAAGATAGCCAAATTACGGGGAAGCTTGTTATCCTTTCCAGATTGCTGTCTTCTTCAGCTCCACATTTGGGATATATGAAACAAAAGGAAAACCTGGGGAACTCAGCACCGTGTCGTTCAGCAGATCCCAAAGTCCCTAGTGAAGTCATCACTTAAACCGAATTTGCATTGTTTCTTCATCTATAAAAGAATATGCAAATACAACCTTACATATAAGTCCATTGTGAATATTAAGCAAGTTAATATATGTAAACCATCAATAAAAGTGTGTTGTTTCTATTTTATGTCTGACTGAATTCCATGTAACCAAATACAATTCCATATTCTAGCTCTACATATTATTTAATTCACACACACAAATGCACACATGAATGCATATTGAACTTTGATAGTTTCAAATTAATATTGGAAGTTGTCCTGGAAATCACCATTCTTTAAATATACATATTACATATTGGACTATAAGTTCTGCAGATAAAGGAAGCCATTGAATTCCCCTGGGCCTATTGTATAGGAAGTAATGAAAATACGTATGTCTTAGATGAATGACTAGATAGATGTTTCGGAGTTTAGCTTAGGCCCTTAGTGAAAATTTCCTATTTTTTAAAATGATATTCTAAAAGGAACTAAAGCTTTCTTTCTTTTCTTCATTTTTCATTTCTTTTTTCTTTTATTTCCTTCTTTGTTCTTTTATTTCCTTCCTCTTCTGAACACTGTAGCCCCAAAGGGCTGAGCACTGTATGCATCTGGGTTAGGAGAATAACAGGAGTCCAGAGTGCTACTTCAGAGACAGCATCGAACGAGGAAGAATCCAATCTGGGGGGCAGCCAAGTCAGAGCTCAAGCAAGGTGAGAAAGCTGTCTCATGGAGGCTTGTTGTGACATGGGTTTCGGATTTGCAGTGGCCCACAGTGATGGATAGCAGGCTGTTCACTCAGCACGGGGTAGAGGATGGAGAGCAGGGTTAAGGACGGCACTCACCTATGAGGTGGCAGCCTGGTGCAGGGTGTCAGAACCAAACAAAAAAACGACAACTGTGTAGTAAGACAGGGATGACATTTTGGTTATGTATAGGAGGACCACTGAAATAAATAAAGGCATTGTATATAATGGTTGCGTTTCTTGGTGTCTGAGAAGGGAATCACAAATTAGAGAGAGAGAGAGACAGTAAGCCCTGGGATTTTGGGTTGAAATTCGTAGTATCAGTGTAAACTCTTGGTTTTCAATAAAAATGTAAATTGGTAGAACGATAAATATGGAAGTATATATTTATTCATCAGCTTAGGCCACTGAGATCACTGAAGATTAATGAGCACATCTCAGAAGATAGCTTTATACATCCACCTCTACCAAAAAAATAAACAAATGAACAAAAAAGCACCCATCTTAGGACTCACTTTGGAGAAATAATTGTTGACAAGGCTGGGTCAGAGAAGTTACAAAGGAGCCTAGCACATTGCACTTTGTTATAAAGAATAATTCATCCCTGTCAAAAGGCCTAGAAATAACTTGAAGATTCTCCCACTGACCAAAACAGACAATCTCAGCATAAAAATGCATAATTATAGTAAAATTATAAAGTGTAGAATAAAATGAGGGTTTGCGAATTTGTACTGGCACTAATTAATTTATTCAGGTTATAACGAAGACTAAGATATTTTTGTAAACTCAAATTACCCCCTGAAAATACATGGCATCCTCTGAACTGGCACACCTGACAACATGTCCCATCTCTAGCAATGTTAACACTCACCACTGATTACACACGGGACCTTCCAGGCTTCTGCTCGGCAAACATGTTCCTTTTTTCCTTTTTGTAGTTAGTACTTTGTCAAAGGTACTTGGAGGAAACTAAATAACTTAGGATCAAAGTGTACAGGGTTTATACTGCTATCAATATATCACCTTCCTTTGTGTTGTACATTATTCTTCTGTGGATTTATAGGATGCACACTTAAAACTACCCTGTGCTTTGTGCACCTAAGGTTTAGTCTCAGATGTTTTGATGTAAAATATGTAATATTGAAATATAAATATTAATAATGTAATTTATTTCTTAACCATCATTTGGAAACAGAAACTATAAGGATAAGTTTTACTAATAAACAATATTTTTCTTGGATTTATGTCTTTTCTATGGACAAGGGTAAGTTTTATTTATAAGCAATATTTTTCCTGATTTATATCTTTTCTATAGAGTACACAAGTCAATTTATTCAAGAAAGAGGAAGGAAAGCTTCATATACATATGTAATCACAATATGCCACGTTGTGCTGAGCACTTCACATGTTACCGTAGGCAATTTTCATATCAACCTCTCTGCATTTTAAAAATAATAAATGCAGTCTGCTATCACAAACATTTTGTATGAGAACAGAAATTTAAAACCATGCCTGCAAGATTATGTTGTCACCCAATACTACCAAGCAGCAATACATGTTGTTTGACAATGCAAGACACTAAGAAATGATAATAAAATTAAATATTAAATAGCTTGTAAATGTTATCCTTCATTTTTCCTTGACACTCACAAGGTAATTTTCTATTCTCTCCCCTCAACTTTGGTAAATCTCTTCTTTCCAATGTAGATTTTTAAATGATCCTCTACCAAAATACACATGCAATTTACAAGTTTTACCCTAATCTTGCCACACTCAACATTTTCCTTTCTATTTTTTATTTCTTTCTAAATTACTTATTTTCATGTCTTGGTTTTCCCCATTAGATTAAAAAATCCTTTAAGAAATCATGGCCATCATGAACAAATCAACAAACAAGTGTGGCGTGGTTGTGGAGACAAGGGAACCCTAGTCCACTGTTGGTGGGAATGCAGACTGGTGCAGCCACTATGGAAAACATTATGGAATTTCCTCAAGAAATTAAAAATGGAGTTGTCTTTTGACCCAGCGACTCCATTGGTGGAATTACACCCTAAGAATCCTGAAACATCAATTCAGCCCCAATGTTCATAGCAGCACAATTTACAATAGCCAAGAGCTGGAAGCAACCTAAGTGCCTGCCAGGAAATGAATGGATCAAAAAATTGTGGTACATTTACACAATGGAATACTATACAGCAGAAAGAAAGGAGCTCCTCCCTTTTGCAACAGCTTGGATGGAACTGGAGAGCATTGTGCTAAGTGAAATAAGTCAGGTGATGAAAGAGAAATACCACATTACCTTACCTATAAGTGGAACCTAATCAACACAACAAACAAGCAAGCAAAATGTAACCTGAGACATTGAAATAAAGAACAAACTGACAGTAACCAGAGGGGTGAGGGGAGAGTAGAGAGGGATAATGGGGGGAAATAAGGGAAGGGCCATCAAGGAACATGTATAAAGGACATATGGACAAAGCCAAAGGGAGTAGGTTCCAGGATGGGAGGTGGGGATGGGGAGGGGTGCATGGTGGGGTGAAAATGGAGACAACTGTACTTGAACTACAATAACAAAGATTAAAAAAAAAAGAAATCAAATTAGTACTTTGCATACAGCAGCAGGCTTTCAGTAAATACTACTTTAAACAGTCTAATATTAAAATCAACTTACTTCCTCTTTAAAAATTTATTCCAAGATTTAGATATATTGAGAGAAATATAGTAAAACTATAGCTGAAATTTTGCTGAAATAATTTAATAAAGATTATAATTAATATTAGCAATGGGCATTCACTGTAGAAACAGGGAACAATTCAAAGTATTTTTTTTTAATTTTTTACTTCTCACTAGAAGCTACAGTAAAAAAATACTATCTTGTGGTGAGAAGAAATATATTTGAGGGTTTATTTTAGTAGGTCCAATAAATATTTTTATTTTTCTTTTAAGGGGTGATACTAGAGAAAAATAAGAAATCTTTATTTCCCATTACCTTCCATAGACTAGATAAATGAGAGATTATGAAAGAAAGTTATGTACTATCCAATAGCTGGATGGTTTTTGGAATCAAGGATGAAAGAACTAGAGAAAAAAATCTTTTCTATAAAATAATTTGATATAAAGTAATTAGATGCAGAGCTTCATTTGAAGCTAATCTTACAAATTAAAGAATGAAGATGCAGAAAAAATCAATTACTAATATTCAAATTGCTAATAGTCAAAATTGTACAACTATAATAAATCTTAATTTTGTTTTTTTTCTGCATTTTACAATTGGAAATATGAAAACTCAATATTCTGGTATGAAAGAAATTGATCAAATATTTAATAAATTTGAATAACCTAAATATGCTTCTGGATATAATACAATAATTGGTACCAGACTAGTTCTCTTGCTATAAACTATTTTAAGTTGGAAAATTGTGGAGGTGCTCCACCCGCAGAGCCCTCCCCCCACCCACCATCCACCAGGGAGGTGGATCAAGTCTACAAAGACATGATCTTCTGCTTGGGGAGGAAAGGTGGCCCATCTCTCAAAGGAGAAGGGCCAGGAGCCTTTTCCTCAAAGGGCTTCTATTGGGTTCAATTTGCACAGGAATACAGGTAAAGCTCATCAATCATTGTCAGGCAGTAGGATCAAACAATAGATAACATTCAAAGAACTATGAGGGCTTATTCTGAGTCAGGTTCAATTAGCTAAAGGGCCAAAAAACTTTGGGAAGCAAACTCATTTCACGCTTGGACCCTTATCAGAAAATTGAGGGCATTCTTAGCAAAGCAGGTTTCACAGGATTTTATGCATTCTTTTATAGGCCTGATCACCCCAGGAAACTGCCTGTTCCTGCCCAGGGCTGCACAGCCCTCTGTTGTCGTTTCAGGCTTCAGTCAGGCAGGGGAAGTAAGGCAGCCAAGAGATTAGGAGAGTTCTGACAGACAGAATGAGGACTCAGGCCCTGTCAAAGCCGAGGTGATGCGGATCCCGGCCAGCAGGAGCCTGTGTTGTGGCAGCAATAGACAAATACACACAGACTACAGAAATCCTGTGGAAAAAAAGGGACGGCATGGCCACTCTCTAAGTGAGAGAGGGTGAGAGGGGTAGAGAGAGCCCAAGAGAGAGAGCCGACCCCTGCCTGGACAGGCTTTTATTGCTTTTCTGGGCACATTACATCGAGGATGGTCCTCATTTACTATGCACAGGTTCACTGTAGGTGATTACCTTTTACAGACAACAAAGGACAGAAAGCTGCTAATTACTTCAAAGAGAAGGATGTTACAGCTCAAGGGGGAAAGTGGTTACACTCCATACTTGGGTGTCCGAGCACAGACTTTAGGAAGTTAAAGACACTCAGTAAACATTTGCTGCCTCAATTCAGGGTGAGGGAGTTTTAGCAAAGGCAAGTCGCATAGCAGCCTAGGTACAATGCAGGCCTGATTCCCCACGAGAGAACCTGTCCATGGGCGTGGGTCCTGCCTGCCAAACCTCACATCCACTGGCTTTTCCAAGTGGGAGCTGGGTTACATTTTCCATGCATGGAACAGTTCCCTATATTGAAGGGTGAGGGTCCATCACCCCCTTTTTCTATAGCCCCCCAAGTCCTTCCCTGATGGCCCTTTTGCAACTGTGCCTGTCTTAGGTCATTCTACCCTTGAGGAATCTGACCTGTCATTGGCTAACCAGTCATGCGCCAGGGGCCAAGCAGGGTGAAGTAAAAGGGGGCAGAGGCAGTGACCCTGCCAGGAAGATAAACTTTGTCTCCTTAGTGGCTTATGGTCCCAAGGTCTCTTACTCACCCTTAGCCGTGGGGGGTTACAGCTTCTGAAACCAGGCAGGGTGGTTCCCCACATAAAATATATATAATAACATTATTTTCAGGTCAATAAACAAAGTAACACTACAACTATGAGAAATGGGAAGTTAACAAAGTGGACCTGGACACAAAAGTCTGACTTGTTTTCTAGGGTCAGTTTTCTGGCAGCACTGCAGAAAGCCAGCGTCTGAACAGAGCACAGTGTTGATGAGCCAATGATCAGGCCTGTGAGCTGGAACATCAGAGAGATGAAGGATTACAAAAAGAGGTGGCCTGAAGAGTACATCCAAGGGCTTGTTGAGATGTCATGACTAAGAGGTGGGCTATACATGCAGAGAGTAGGATGCGCCAGGACTTTCCAGAAAGTGGTAACAACTGGGTTAAAAACAAGGTAGAAATACTGTGTTGCATTGGCAAAATTGAATTGACAAGAACAGAAATTGGGAAGATTGGAGTTCTGCCCCACCCAAAATTGTCAAAATTTATTAACATTTGTCAAATAACCAGAAATAGCAAAGTTAAAACCACAAAATCAATAAATAGTAGTTAGCAAGAGTATATTGTGTATGTAAGAACAGTTCATGAACTTGAGCTTTCAAATTTAAAGCTGATAAACAGCTCAGGGTCCTGATGTTATAAGATAGCTTACCAAGTGAAAATGAGGGACTTGTTTAACTTTCACAGTGATTGGTCATTACAAAGGGGATTTCCATGTGACAGGGATTGGTTAAAAGTAATTATATCATACCATTTCGAGGAAGACAATTTAAGTTTCTTTCATGATCATCAGAGATGTTTACAAGAAATAAGCTGTTCTGCATTTGTTCATGAATTAAGTTTTGCATATGTGGCTTAAATGGTTTTGTCTGTTCAGGGAATTTCCATGTATGGTCTCCATTTTGTATTTAATTTGAACACATTCATGGCACTCAGCTGACAGAAATAATAACCATGTCCTTAATGGGGAAGAGGAGAATGGAGTGTATTTGCCAATCAGTGGACATTTGGCAAAATCTGGAGACATTTTTGATAGTCACAAAGAGTGAAGCACTACTGGTATCTTATGGGTAGTGGTAGAGATGGCTAACCACCCTCCACTACACAAAACAGTCCCCACAACAAAAAACATTATGTGGTCCAAATTGTAGGAAATGCTCAGACTGAGCAATACAGTGCTACTCTCAACCTATCAAATCTACTTTCTACCTATTCCTCCAAGAAGTCTAGAACTAAGGTTCACCAAAATCCACAGAAGATGAAAAAAAGTAAAAAAAAAAAAAAAAAAAAAAAAAAAAGACATGTTATGTACACGGGAATAAAGAGAATAAATTCTGTTCATGTTTTATCATAAATAGAGGATGCCAATTGAGTGAATTTTATAAGTGATATAGGAAGGACTCATGTGGGGATTGACTATGGTAGTGGGGGGCAGGTTGGACGGAGGGGGACAAAAGGAGGGGAAGTGGGACATCGGTAATAGCATAAACAATAAAACATCAAAAATTTAAAAATAGAGCTGAAAGTTAAAAAAAGAAGAAAGAAAAAAAAAAGAAGAGAAAACTTGACAGAAATTTTATATACAGTGAAAATATCCTTGCAAAGCAAGTTTTAAAGGACATTTTCAAAAAACTAAAGCTGTGAGAGTTTGTCACTATGAGAAGTGATAAAATATCTTTCAATCAGAAAGGAAATTATATGAGATAGAAAGTTGAATGTAATGAGAAAATACAGACCACTGGGACTGAATCCGCGGAGAGTCTGATCTTCGGGGCTGATAGTTACTCAGCACGGCCTCGCAGATCCCAGGTGTTATCCACCTTCCAATTTGACATCGTTGACAGATATCAGCAAGATGGTGGCAATATGTTACTACTGTTTTAGCATCACTTTCTCATACAATAACTACCAGAGTAAGTAAATCTCTTTGAGGTTTTAAGAAGTAAAAAAGCTTTTCCAAAGACTTTGCTGCATGCCTCTCTGGCAAAGCCAATCACAGGCATGGATTTTGAAAGGCCATGATTGGTGTAGAACAGTTTCCTGACATGAGGTGAATCCCAGGGAGTCACCCTCAAAGTCCAGCACATGAAAGTGGAAGTTCCAACAGTCGCACCCAATCTAAATAGTTTTGTGCCCATCCTCCCCCCACACAATTATATCATCTATTTCAGACTGGCAACCCAACACTTAGGTGTTTGAAATGGAAATTATTCCAGTCTCCTGTTTAGGTTAGTGGTTCCTAGGAATATGTAAAAACACATTCTATATTCTATCGAGGTTTACAACTTTTTTGTGTGAAACCTGTAAACTGAAAGTCCTTTAGTCCTCAGGATGAAGGGCAGAAGGGAGAGGAAAGTGGACAGAAACAAAAATCTTCAATGACATCAGCTCTGTGGAACAAGATCAGAGAATGCCTCCCCAGGAAGTGGGGATGAGCTCCCTTGTAATGTGGAGCAGCAGGGACTGCACCTTTGGGCTCTCCAATGTAAAACTCTTCCCGGTTCTAACTGATACCATTGGCTGACTGCGTAAAGCACTGGAGCTACATACTCTACCTCCAGAGTTAGTTCTGCCCACAGTAAATATTTCAGGGAACCCCTGCGTTGCTCCTTGAGGCACTCGATATTTTTTACCCTTTTCCACCTATAGTAGAAACCATCACTGGGATACTGAGGTTTCTAAGATCAGTTTTTAGCTTCCCTACTGTCTTACTGCACACAGGCCTGTCTTTGCCAAGGGCCATCAGTGGGAACAACAGCAGTTTCTCTCAGTATATGCTTACATCCTCCGTCTGTCTACACCTTTCTGGGGGGGGTTTCTACAACGCCCCTCACTGCGTGTGGTTCCCATTCCCAAATATCTTTCTGCCATTTCCACCTGCCCAAATCTATCATCTTTAGATATCTACTCAATATTATCTCTGCCAGTGAGGCTGTTTTTTTCTGTTTAATGTGGGTTTTCTTTTCTTTTCTTTTTTATGTTTTTCTCAATCCAAAAGGCAGCATCAATTGATTCTAGACCTTAAATGTTTGTTGCCTTTCTGCCATTATTTCCTGAAAAAATTCAGCTCACTTCTCCCTCCTCAACTGTAACCTTACTTTAAGCAAGACTGAAGCCATCCTCACTCTGCTTCAAGGGAAAGAATACTGTCTTTGCGCTCAGACATGGACAACTTTAATTCCAACTCCGTCGTTTACAAGTATGACTTTAGACAAATCACCAAATCTTTCTGGAACTTAGTGTTATCCATTTGTTAATAAAAAATGTAATACACTTGAGATTGGTGAACCTTAGTGTATGTTAAACTTTAAGTAAAGTAAATATGAAAAATCTGAATGAGTTAATCAATGAAGCTAAATTAATTTTAAATGTGTATTCAGGTTTTTTGTGTAATTCAGTAACAGCTTTTTCAAATGTCAGTGACAAATTTTAAATAAGGAAAATATTACCCACGTGGGTGTACTGTTTTTAGAATTGTACCAAAGATGACTTACTCCCAAATAACAATACCAAGAAAACACTAATTAATATGTATAATACATAGTATGTATAATTATATATTTAACTACATATTAAAATAAATACATATTAAAACAAATTAAAGAAAAATCTATAAATTAATAACAATTAATGAATCTAGATTAAAAGATATATATGGGTGTTTTTTATATTGTCTTTCAAATTTCCAACATATTTTATATGTTTCAAAATAAAATATTTTAAAAGTCAGTGAAGGACAAAATAGACTATTCAGTAAACTACATAAAGAAACAAAATATCCAAATTTGAAAAATATTTATATCCAAAGATTATTTCTATGTGAATTAAAATCAAGTTTGGGAAAGTTTATTTTAAAAAATCAAGTTTATTTCACTACGTATAATGCTTTCTAGATCCATCCATGTTGTTGTTAAGGGTAGAGGTTCCTTATTTATTTCTGCTGTGTAGTATTCCATTGTGTAAATGTACCATAGTTTTTTTTTTAAGATTTTATTTATTTATCTTTAGAGAGAGGGGAAAGGAGGGAAGAAGAGAGGAAGAGAAACATCAATGTGTGGTTGCCTCTCACGTGGTCCCCACTGGGGACCAGGCCCACAACCCAGGCATGTGCCCTGACTGGGAATTGAACCAGTGACCCTTTGGTTCGCAGCCTGTGCTCAATCCACTGAGCTACACCAGCCAGGGCTGTAACATAGTTTTTTGATCCACTTATTTATTGATGGGCATTTAGGTTGCTTACAACACTTGGCTATTGTAAATTGTGCTGCTATGATTGTTTTGATTATCAAGACCTTATAATATAGTTTGATACCAGGTATTGTGATCCTTCCTACTTTGTTCTTTCTCAAAATTGCTATGGCTATTCAGGGTCGTTTATGGTTCCATGTAAATTTTTGAAATGTTTGTTCTATATCTGAAATATGTCATTGGTATTTTAATAGGGATTGCATTGGATCTATAAATTGCTTTGGGTAGTGTGGAGATTTTGATGATGTTAATTCTTCTAATCCATGAACACGATATATGTTTCCATTTATTTGTGTCTTCCATAAGATGAATATTATTTTTATTCCCACTTTACAGTTTAGGAGACAAGTTCAGATCTTTTAAGTAATGTGATTAAGATTACTCATGATTGATAAAATGAGAGCCAATATTCTCTAAATGCCAAGACTCCTTTCTTTGGATTTTATATTGGTAGATATTTTTTCAAAAAATGCAACTTATTCTAATTATTATAGTGAACCTGATGATGATTATGAATAAAAATATATATTTAAAAAATAGTTTAATTGATAGATGAAGAGAAAGATACAGCTATGGGATGGACAAGAGCTTAAGGGGAAATGGAAGAGGGCATAAGAGGGATAAATGGTAATGGAAAAATATAGTGAAAATGTGTCTGTAAAAAAAAAAAAGGTTATCTTGAGTTGACAGAGATGTATTTTCTTCTTACCAATATGTCAAGTAATCACATCCTTGTTCTCATGATTCAAGAATTTCAGTTTCTTACTAAAGCGATTATTTTTATACGGTTGACTCTCCGGTTACACAAGGTTAACTGCGCATGCATATGCATATTTATGAATCTGACAAGCACGGCAGGCATTAGTTTGTGTTTGCTCCGGGTCAAAGATTGAAACACTGATTATTGCTTACTGGGAGCACAAAAGGACATACAAGACTTGACAATGGCTATATATTAGCTTTGGGTACCAGTGCGACTACTGCATATTCAGAAGGCTCAAGCAACTTTTACTGAAATTGAATCAGTCCTTCATAAATTAAATCATTATAGTTAATCAGCCAGGGCTATCCTATGTGTCTATGGGAAATGAATCTATGTCTTGCAAAAAAAAAAATGACACTATTATTGAAGAACACCATCAGCTAGGAGTTAACACCATTAGGGCTGATCAGCCAGCATTCTGCCAGCCTTGAGAGCATGTAACAAGCTCTATTATAAATACTGGAATGTAATTAGACCTCATCAGATTTACTGAAAAATGACAACAAGCGCTTGGCGAACCTGTACAGATGATCGGCTATTCTGGTAGTCGTACTGCTCTGCCACATGGTGGTGTTTGGTATGATTATACTATTTTCTGCATGTGAAGTAAAATTTAATTACTGGGACAAGAAAAGTTACATCTAATCATTTGTCTTTTTCCCTGGAAGCATGTTTGTTTCATGAAAATATTGCCATATCTTAAAACAGAAAGCTGAAGTATCTTATTGCCATGTTGTCGGGGAGAAGAGAATACACTTAGATCTGGGGCTGCCTGTTGTACTAGTGGGGTTCAATTAGGAAAGCACAATCACTATGAGAATTATGGAATAGGGAATTTATTATAGGAATTAACCTTTACCCCATTGTGGGAGGAGATAGGGAAGAAATGTCCAAAAAGAAAACACTAATCAGGGAAAAAATATTTGTCAACCCAGGCACAGGAGAAAGAGCTAGAGTTTGAAAGCGAACATGAGAACTGACATGTCTATATTTAGCTACTTGCTTTGAACTAAAGGAGGGAATTGCTATAGAAGTGTATGAAAAGCTGTTGACTCATTATGGCTACTGCCTCTATAAGGTTGGAGCTAATCATCTGGTGGTAAGCTTGTATCAGGATTGACGGCAATTGGGAAGGACAGTTAGATGAGAAATGAAGATTGAAGACAAGTGGAAATCACTGTTACTTCTGCAATACCCTTGTATCATCCCTAGCTAACAATGACATCCAGAGCATAATGACAACCATTTTATTTTTGCCTTTCCAATTCTGTGCAAATTTACTTGTGTTCAACTTTATGCTGGCACTTGAAAAAAAAAAGAACAATGACAGGAAACAGTTTTTGGAAATACTAAGTTAACAATACAGTAATCTAGATCTCAGGAGAAAGTTAACTTCTGGAAGAACTTGAGGTGATGGAAAAACTTAGTTTGAGTGTACAGTAAAAACACAAATACTAAGTGATCACTTAAAACTAGCAAAAACATCAAGTCCAAACATGACTGGGCTGAAAAAAATTATATTTATTTATTTATTTATTTATTTGGAAACTCTGAGGTTACAGATAGCAGAGATACCCCAAGGTAATGGAATTAGGTTTTAGTTTGATAGAATTCGGGTCCATTACTATGGGTAGCTTTTTGTTATGGTGAAATCTTAACCATAGACAGAGGGTATGCCCTGCTATCTCAACTGACTAAAAGTGAACTTACGACATCTTAAGCTTGTTTCCAAGCACATTCTCTTCTTATTGTCCACTTAATATTTGCGTTTCATGACTTCATTATTTTCTTCCTTTGTGAAAATATTTATACACACGCATACATCTGTAAGCAACATTTAACCTATTGGCACATTTCATTAGTGCATCACATTACAAAAATCCTTCTAAAATATTATTTTTTCTTAATATGTTTCTGAAACTTAACCATGTTGGTACACATGTTCTAAAATACACATTTTAATTGTTTAGGGAGGGGAAGCATCCCTGAGTATGTAATACCTTAAAACACCTTGTGAAAATACATAACAAACTGGTTTTCCTCCACCTCACTGTTGGTAATAGAAAATGAAAAATTAAATAAACATAAAAACCATGCCTAAATTAGAGTTGGTATTCTATCAACATACCAGAAAAGATTTTTCTGACAACAATGAAAAGATTATTAAGAGAATTTGTGGACTGTTATGATAAATAACAATATATGTCTCAATAATGTTTTAAAAATAAAACAAGATGTATAAAGTACCAGGCAGAATAGATAATGCATAAGGTCAGCTTATTTTCCTGAATTAATACTAGAATATATACTATACAAGTCTGTCTGGAAACAGTGCAACCATTGTTAATATAACGAGAATGGTTTGCCTGACATCATACACATGTGAACAATGACAACTTCACTGTACTAGTCAGTGGGGTGGTAGACACCATTGAGTGAGCACGTGTACTGTGTGATCATCACATTCAAAATGACTGTCTGCTTGACATGTATATTAAATTGAATGCTGTTAGGATTATGTTCCCTTTCTTTAAAGGGTATTGAAGTTTTATGCTGACATACCTATTTATTTACTCTTGTTAGAGTAAATAAATGTACTCTTGTACTCTTGAGTGAGTACAGTGACAAATCTGCATCAACTTTTGCCTTAAGCTTAAACATTCCTCTGCAGAAACTATTAGGATGATTCCAAGTTAGCCACTTATTTTGATATTTGGAAGATACTAGTCATTCTCCAGGGCAGAATGTAAACACATGATTTTGCAAAGCTTTGCAACATCCTCTATGAAAACCTTAAATTTGTCCATCAATAGCTGGGTAAATCTTTTGCTTGTGGAACTGTGGTACCTTTATGATTCCTTCAAAATTATCATTAAAAATGGAGTTAACTGCATTTTTCTTGACTTTTCCTCCTCTGGGCATTTCAACAGTTTGCAAACAAATAATCATTTCCATCAAATCAATCTCTACTTAAGATGCCTAGGGCATTTATTATTTTCTTGACCACATTATGACTTTAATGAAGAAATCAAATACAGAAAATTATTCTAACAAGAGTAAATAAATAGGTATGTCAGCATAAAACTTCAATACCCTTTAAAGGAAGGGAACATAATCCTAACAGCATTCAATTTAATATACATGTCAAGCAGACAGTAAAAAAATTACTAGACATGTAAGAAAGCAAGAAAATATGATAATCTAAAAATCAGTAAACATAAACTGATTCCAAGATGACTCAGATTATAAATAGCTAATAAAAACTTTAAGTCAGCTATTGAAAGTACTTATAAAACTTAAAGAACAAGATGGATATGATGAAAATTTGGGAAATCTCAGCAGAGCATAAAAACTAAAACTATTTAAAGTTCTAGAACTAAAAAGTACAATAGTGGATATAAATAAAAATGTTTTGATGGGTTTATCAGAAAAATGGATATAAGAAAAAATAGTTAATGAATTTGAAGATACATTATCTAACTCATTAACACTGAAAAGCAGATATGAATTAAAAGATTGAAGAAAATTAATTATGCCTCAGTGGCTTTTGGGACAAAAGCCAGAAGAGAGATCTCATCAGAAACTTAATTGGCCAGAACCTTGATCATGGAATTAAAACCTCCAAAACTGTGAGAAAATAAATGTCTGTGGAAATTTGTTATGGCAGCCCAAACATACTAATACTCCTTATGAAATACACATAATAAATAATTTATGAAAGTAAAAGTACAGGATAATAATTACTTATATGAATGCAAATATGTGCAAAACTATATTCTTTTTCTATATTATATTTTTTGGTAAAAAGCCATATAACATTAAATCAACTATATGAATATTTCTGTAGTAGATTTCTAGAACTTTTCCATATTGCTTGATGGAAACCGTATACCCATTGAATAGCAACTTTTGTGTTCCCCTGTCACCCTAAGCCTGTAGCAAGAGTCATTCTTTTCTCCGATTTACAAGGTTGACCACTTCAGATATTTGATGTAAAGGGATCATACAGTCTTTGTTCTGGCTTAATTCATTTAGCATAATATCCTCAAGATGTACCCATGTTGTAACATTTGACAAAATTTCCTTTTTTAAAAGAAGAATAATATTTCATTGTGTGAATATATCTCATTTTCTCTATCCATGTATCTGCAGTGGATACTAAAGTTGACCTACAAATGGCCAACAGTTATACAAAAAGATGCTCAACATAAATATTCATCAGGGAATTCCCAATTTAAATTATACTGAGATATCACCTCATACCTGTTAAATAGCCATTATCAGAACACATCAGAAAATAATAAATGGTGGTGACAATATGGAGAAATTAGAACCCTTGCACACTATAGGTGAGAATGTAAAATGATGCAGCCATTATAGACGACAGTAAGGAGAGTCCTCGAAAAATTAAAAACAGAACTACTCTATTATCCAACAGTCCCACTTCTGGGTGTTAATCCACAGAATTAAAAAGAGGCTCTCAATGAACTATGCGTACTCTCAGGTTCACTGCAGTATTATTTATAGTAGACAAAAGATGAAAAACCTCTATGTACTTCTTTCTTTCTTAAATTCTTAATTGAATTTATTAGGGTGACATTGGTTCATAAATTACATAGGTTTCAGGTATACACATCTGTATACTGTAGTGTGAGTTTATCACCCCAAGTCAAGTCTTCTTCCATCACCATTTATTCCCTCTTTACCCTTTCCGATCTCCCTCGACCCTCCTTTCCCTTTGGTAATCACCATACTGTTGTCTGTGTCTATGAATTGTTACTTTCTTTGCTTAACCCCCTCACCTTTTTCACCCAGCCCCCCAAACCCCTATCTTCCCACAACTGTCAGTATCTTCTCTGTATCTATGTGTGTTTCTATTTTTTCAGTTTATTTTGTTCATTAGATTCCACACATAAGTAAAATCATATGGTGTTTTTCTCTGACTGTCTTATTTCACTAAGCATAATGTTCTCCAGGTCCATCCATGCTGTTACAAAAGGTAAGATTTCCTTTTTTATGGCAGAGTGGTATTCCATTGTGTAAATGTACTATAGACTTTTTATTCACTGTTCTACTGATGGGCTCTTGAGCAGCTTCCAGGTCTTGGCTATTATAAATAACCTCTCTATTTGTAAATGTATATTCTTTGAAGCCATGGCATGTAAATACTCTGTACACATTATTTTATGTGCATTTTTGCCTCCTTCCTAAGTAGACATGTGCATCAGAAATGACTTCAGATTTTTTAAATTGTGAACATTTGAATTTTTAAATATAAAATTCATAATAAAAAGGTTACTTTTTAATCCATAAAAATAGAGGTTAAAATAGAAGCAAAAATTTTGGCTATCCTTAGGTACCACATGCCCAAAACTCTAAGTTTATTTCTATTTTTCCTCAAAATATACATAGCTCCATATGTCTTGTAACCACTATTCTACATAGCTCAGTAACTCAGCTATCATCTATATGCAAAGAATTGAGCTTTAGATTTAGTAAGTGATATATAAAATAATATTAAAAATAAATCAATGTAATGATATCTAACTTTGTGTGTGTGTGTGTGTTAACCATAGATATGATTGATTGCATTTGTGGACTGCACTGATATTTTTTATTATTTTATTTTAGTTTTGCTGTATGTAAGTTCTGTCATCTTACTGTCCTGGAAACACTGATTCCCCGCTGTAATCTCTGCTGGTGTAAAACACAGCTGCCTAACAAATGTACACTGCAATGGGCTCCTCTTAGCATCTGCTAAAACTCAACACAGTGTATAACCACTCTTTTCAGAGCACATCAATCACGGAAGAGTGAGACAGAATTAAAGAGTTAGACTTGCTTGGCTCCCTTTGTATCTAAGTTAAGGATGTATGACCCATTGCATTCATTGTGCTTACGACAGCTGTTTCTTATTATTAAGAAAAGCAGCTTTGCATGCAGAACATAAAACAATAAACGCTAGCCATGTGGATAGAGTACATTTGTTTCTAAAGGTTATAAATATACGCTTAATTAAAAAGTAAGGTGATGGTAACCATATTTCACAGAGAACAAACGGTACCACTTCAGGCAATAAAGTGTAACACCTCCTGATCAAAAGAAAACAAAATGCTGGATCCAACGATCCCTAACACTGAAAAAAATCTGTAATTAGTAGAGCTACTTACAGTGAGCATAAAATGTTTTGGGTGCTTAAAAATTATGGTAAAGAAAGAACATCTTTAGGTGTTTTACCTAGAATGCCAACTAATTCAACCCAAAGACTGTTCAGAAGTACAGAAAATATAAAAGTGTTGTTAGGTGTATAAAAGAATTTAAGCTGGAGGTTATGATTTTAATTTTACTTCTCTGTGTATGTATTTATTAGAAACTTGGAAACACTTGCCCTGGAGAGTGTGGCTCAGTTGGCTGGAGCATTGTCCTGTAACCTAAAGATTGCAGGTTTGATTCTAGGGCCAGGTGGGTATCGGAGGCAACAAATTGATGATTCTCTCTCTCCCTTCCCCTCTCCTTAAAAGTAATGAAAAAATGTCCTCAAATGCGGTTAAAAAAGTAATTAAAAAATTGGAAACATTTAAACACTTTTTGCCATATTCAATTTGTAATATTAAACTTCATTTCTTTAATAAATATAACAAGTAAGTATTAATAAATATGTTGACAACTAATCCTATACTTTCATTATTCCCTGCAAGTTGAAAGTTTATAAAGCAAAACTCATTGAGGTAATTTAAAGACTTTCTTGGTTAGGAAACTTATCAATCAGTAGAGGTCGAACTAATAAAATGCATTATTTAAAACATAACAAACTTTTGAAATAATATTTTCTATATTATACTATTTTCTTTAATCTCTTTCAGACTAAAGATCAGTATGTTTCTAAGTGTTCTTTGCTGATTTTGAGTAGTAAAATGGCAATATAAGAAAAGAGACACTTCTCCAAGGAGGACATATAGAGGTCCCATAGACATATGAAAAGATGCTCGACGTCACTAACTGTCAGAGATGCAAATTAAAACCACAATGAGGTATCACCTCCCATCAGTCAGAACGGCTATCATTAATAAATCAACAAACAAGTGCTGGCGCGGTTGTGGAGAAAATGGAACCATAGTGCACTGTTGGTGGGAATGCAGACTGGTGCAGCCACTGTGGAAAACAGTATGGAGTTTCCTTAAAAAACTAAAAATTGAACTGCCTTTTGACCCAGCGACTCTGCTGCTGGGACTATACCCTAAGAATCCTGAATTACCACTTCAAAAGAATTTGGCACCCCTATGTTCATAGTGCTTAGAACAGTAAATGTGTGAATCAAAAAACTGGCACATTTACACAATTAAATATTATGCAGCAGAATTAAAGAAGAAAATTCCTATGCTTAATCCATAGGTAACAGAATAAAGTTTGTTTATTAAATAGAATTGCTTTAAAGAATAAAGCAATTATTTGTATTGAATGGGTTAACAATAATATATAATATTAATTCATTACTATATTTTCAAACTCTATATTGATCCCTTCAATATATACTGTGGGGGGCTCTGCCCACAGTGCCCCCGGCCACCACAGATGAGAATAAGTCTACCAAGACAGGATCTGCTTGGGGAGGAAAGGTGGCCCATCTCTCAAAGGAGAAGGACCAGGAGCCTTTTCCTCAATGGGCTTTTATTGGGTTCAATTTACACAAGAATACAGGTAAAGCTCATCAATCATTGTCAGGTAGTAGGATCAAACAATAGATAACATTCAAAGAACTCTGAGGGCTTATTCTGAGTCAGGGTCAGTTAGCTAAAAGGCTATAAAATTTTGGGAAGCAAACTCATTTCATGCTTGGACCCTTATCAGAAAATTGAGGACATTTTTAGCAAAGCAGGTCTCACAGGATTTTATGTATTCTTTCTTAGGCCTGATTGCCCAGGGAACCCTCCTGTTCCTGCCCAGGGCTACACCACCCTCTGTCATTGTTTAAGGCTTAAATCAGGCAGGGGAAGTAAGGCAGCCAAGAGATTAGGAGACTTCTTGCAGACAGAATGAGGACTCAGGCTATGCCAAAGCCAAGGGGTGAGGGTCCATCACCCCCTTTTTTCTACAGCCCCCCAAGTCTTTCCCTGATGGCCTCTTCATGGCCATGCCTGTCTTAGATCACCGCTCCCTTGAGGAATCTTACCCGTCATTGGCTAACTGGTCAGAGTCAGGGCCAAGCAGGGTAAAATAAAGTGGGCAGAGGCAGCACCCCTGCCAGGGAGATAAGCTTTGTCTCCTTAGTGGCTTATGGTCCCAAGGTCTCTCACTCAGCCTTAGCCATGGGGGGTTACAGCTTCTGAAACCAGGCAGGGCGGTTCCCAACAATATACTATGTACATGCTAAGCCCAAAGGAAATAATGATGAATGCAACAGTCTGTGAGGAAAATGGAATTCACAATCCAGTGAAAGAAACAAACACTAAATAAGTGCCCAAATACAAGAATAAATATTGATAATAGTTCAAATGTTTTCTGAGAGAATAACAACAGTATAATGAGAGAGAATTAAGCAACTGAGATTATGAGGTGGTCAAAAAGTGTTTGTCAACTAAAAATATTTTAAAAACACTCATGAAAAGAACCGAAGGAAATCAGTGAAGATAGTGTCAAAAGCAAATAGGCTCTGATACAGGAAAGGGCTCAGTATACTTCATCATATGACAGAGGATGATGTGACTAGAGCAAAGAAAGTGGGCATAAGGCCCGGCTAGTCCAGGCAGAGCCTTGTAGGGGCTGGCAAGAAGTTTGGGTGATACTGAGTCCATGACAAGAAGGCATGATGAGTTTAAGTAAAAGGTGCTCTATGATATGTATTTTTTCCATTTGCTATATAGCATAATATATTTGATAGTTGGTCTACCATATATGATGATCTACATTTTTAAAAGGCAATAATCATCTTTACTCATAAAATTTTAAATATATACCCATTATCTTACCCATAATTTGCAAAAGCGATTGCAACATACAGTTTTCGAAATCTCCATGTGACCTTGAGTCATTTTAACAACAGCTCATTATAAATGCTCATAAATAAATAGAAAATTTTAAATACAAAGTTTCAGAATACACATTTTCAAATTATTTCTGTAGCATGATTTATTCAGGGATTTATTCTATAAAATATGCATTAAATATTTAGTGAAATGAAGTACACAGTTTGAGTAGCATTTTTTAAAGAAAAACATTTCCTTTGCTTCTGTCTCACTTTTTAATTATAATTTTGTTTTAGCATATGTATGACCTATATATATATTTTGAAATCAAAATGTTAGGACCCATTTTAAAGCTCATTATTTGGCAAGTGGGAGCTATTAATCTGGCTCCTGTGTGTTTTTGCCAGACTCCATTAGTCTGGAAGCATTTTCTTATTTCATTGAATAAGCCTATTCCAGCTTCCTTTGGAATTACTTTGTCCCACATCTGAAACCAGTCATTTCTATAAAAAGCACTAATTTTTGTTTGTTTGTTTGTTTCAGGAGAGAATAGTATCTAGAATGGGCATGAAATATGGTCATTTCCAATGAGTAGTTGGCTTCCATGTCTTTTAGTAATTACTTGGCTCCAGGGTCTTTAACTCCAGTTCAGCATCATAGTTCAACATCACTCTTTCCTCTCCTTTTCTTGTTCCATATTTGCATCTCTCTTCACCAGAGTATTTATGAACAATTGTTGCTAAGAAAATCAATATATTTATTCATTTACTAAATTATTCACAGAAACAAATTCAACAGAATGTTTTGATGTGTTAAATAATAACATGATTCAAAATTCAAAACTGTGGGGATAGGTACATTTACTAAAGTGTAATCCACTATTTCATTACTTTAGACCCACCTTCTGTAAGTAGCTATTTCATTAGTTTTAAAAATGTACTGTTCTTGAACAAAATTTTTCCAAAAGTTAGACTTATTTCTTTCAAGAACAAGTAATACATTACACATACATTTTTAACATTTTAAGTTAATAATATAGCTTAAAAAACATTAAAAATAAGTTCACAGAGATTTTTCTTATAATTTTATAACTTCATAGTGTTCTAATAAAGAGTACCTTTTTTCTTCAGACAGTAACCTATTTATGGTATTATATTATTTTTAATATATTGCTATTTAAATTGCTCTTGTGAATACATTTGTGTATGTGTTCTTGTTGATAGTATGTCATTGGTTGCTTGTTTTCAAATTAGTGGACATGTAATCCAGGGTAAATTCCTAGAAGTGAGATTGCTGAGCAAAGGCCCAAAACAAATGTGTTCCATAAGATTTCTCTAAATCCCCTTCATAAAGATGGGACCACGTTAACTTGCAAATTAAGGAAATGTTCTTACCCTCCTAGTAGTCAGGTTTGCTCTGTTCAATCAACTTTTGAAAGTTTGCCAATCTAAAAGGTGAAAAACATCTACCTCAAAATGTTTTGATTTACATTTGTCTTAGTGTAAATGAAGCTGAGCAACTTTACATATAATTTACATATATTTTAGATTCAGTTATGGCTGTTTATTTGTTTTGCCTATTTTTGTAAGATGTTTTTCAACTCAGCCCGTCGATTATTTTGATGCTGTTAATTTATATATCAAGATATAATTTGTATACAAAGAAATTTCTAAGCCTTACTTGAAGAGTTTGAGGAGACTTACTAAATTTACTTCTAAAGACTATGTTTTTGATTATAAATTTAACATTAATTTATTAGCTTTCTATGTTTCAGTTGTTTATTGTTCATATGACAATGCAATTGGCACATTAACCTTATATCATGCAAACCTGATCAATAGATTTACTAGTTTTACATATGTATAGATTGCTTAGAATTTCCTACTCATAGAACTGAGTTTTCTGAAAATAAGAATGTCCCTGAGCAAGAACCAGTTAGGCAAACTACTATTGAAGTAATATAGTTCATTCCCCTGGGTTTCCTAAGTACATGATCATATCCTATTCATGGAATACACTCGCACCCCACCAATGGCATTTTCACCTTTTCATAAAATTATATATGCTTCAATTTTTGTGTCTGATCAGGCTCACCAGAATCTCCACTTCAATATTGAACAGTACAATATATTTATTGTATTTTTATGTTAATTCTAATGCATCTAATATTTTACTATAAGTATATTGTTTTGTGAGTATTCCATATCAGTCTTTTCAATTTTAAACAAGTTTATTTATTCTTAGATACATGATATTTTAACACAAATATGGCTTGAATTGTATTAAATTGTTTTGGAAATTTATTCAGTTGTCATATTATGATATTGACCCTACCCTCCTTCAAGACTTACTAAAAGGCTGTAGCAATCAAAACAGTGTGATGAAGGAAAGATGAATAGATCAATGGAACAGAAGCAGAGGTAGCCTCAGATAAATATCGTTAATTAAATTTTGATAAAATATAAAATATCACACATTGAAACAGAGATATCTTTAACAAATGGTGCTGGAACAATGAGCATCCACATCCAAATAATAAATCAGGACATAGATCCTTCAAAAATTAATTCAAAGTGAATACTAGAACTAAATATAAAATACAAAATAATAAAACTCTTAAAAGAGAATATCTAGATGACCTTAAGTGTGGCAATGACTTTTTAGATACAACACCAAGATAACTACCCATGAAATGAATACTTTTAAGCTGGATTTCATTAAAATTTAAAAAAATCTTTTTTTTCAAAAGACATTGAGAGAATGAGAATACAAACAACAGACTGGAAGAAGTTATTTGCAAAACAAATCCAAAAAATTATACATTGAATACTTAAAGTCAACAAAAAGAAAACAAACAACATAATTTTAAAATGAGTCAACATTCTAACAGACACATCACTGAAAAAATATACATCTGGAAATAAGCATCAGAAGAGATGCTCATATCACATGTCATTAGAGAAATGCAAATTAAAACGACAATGAAATACCACTACTCCTCTATTAGAATAGCCAATACCTGGAATATTGACAACACCAAATGCTGATAAGGAGGTGAAGCAACAGGGATTTTCATTCATTTTTAGTGAGGATGCAAAATTGTACAACCACTTTTGGAGACAGTTTGGTGTCTTTTTACACAAGTAAACATTCTTACCATGTGATCCAGCAGTTTTGTTCCTTGTTATTTACTCAAAGAATTGACAGCTTACCTCCACACAAAGCTTGCATGTGATGTTTTTAAGAGCTTTACTAATAATTGGAAAAACTTGAAACCAAACAAGCTTTCCTTAAGACAATGAATGAATGAATACACTGTGGTAATTCCAGACAATGGAATATTATTCAGTACTAATAAGAAATGAGGGATCGAGCCATAAAAAGACCCTTAAATGCATATTCCCAAATGAAAGAAGCCATTCTTTCATCCTGAAAAAACTATATATTCTCTATGATTCCAACTAGATGACATTCTAAAAAATGCAATCCTGTGAAGGTAGCAAAAAAAATAGTGTTTGCCAGGTACTAGATTGCAGGGAAAAATAAAAGACAAAGCACAGCTTATTTTGGGGACAGTGAAATGCTCCTCATGGTACTATCATAATGAATATGTGCCACTACAAACATTTGTTTAAACTCATAAATGTACAAGAGTAAGAGTAAATCCCAACGTAAACTATAGACTTTGGATGGTTATGAGGTGTCAACATAGGTTCCTCTATTACAACAAGTGTTCTGTTCTGTTGGGAACTGTTGATGAGGGAGGCTATGTATGGGTCGGCATGGAAGTATTTGGAAAATCTCTGTATCTCCTATCAATTTTCCTTTGAGCTTAAAACTGTTTTAAAAATAGTCTGAAAAACTGCACACATTTAATTTACGCAATTCAATGAATTTGGTCATATGCACACACGCATGAAATCACCACCACCGTCAAGGTAATAGATGTCTTCATCGCCTTCAAAAGTTTTCTTATGTTGTTTTGTTTTATTTTTATTTTTTGTGGTGATAATACTTAACATGTTTTCTACCCTCTTACAGGATTAAGGGAACAACAGACACTATGCTTGCTGTACAACAGATCTCTAAACTAATTCGTGTGGATAATTGAACTTTCATATCAAACTAAAAACTCATTTTATCTTCACTCCAGCTTCTTGAATCCAACATCTTATTATCTACTTGTGTAAGTCTAAGAATTTTGTATACCTCATGTAACAGGAAACATCAGTATTTGTCATTTTTGACCGACTTATTTCACTTAGAATAATGTCTTTCAGGTTCATCCATGTTGTCTCAAATGACAGAGGTTTTTTTTTTTTATTTCTAAGACTGAATCGTATGTATATAACACCTAGGCTTTATCTGTTCATCCATTGATAGACATTTGGGCTGTTCCCATAACCTGGCTGTTGTGAATAGTGCTGCAATGAACATGAGAGTGAATGTACCTCTTCATGACTTTAATTTCAGTTAGTTGGGGTTTATAGCACAAGCACAAGCAAATATGAACAAGTGGGACCACATCATACTAAAGACTTCTGCACAGCAAAGGAAACAAGCAGCAGAGTGAAAATGCAAACTACATAAGGGCTGACAGGATTTGCAAGCCATGTATCTCATAAAAGGTGAATATCGAAGATATGTAAGAAAACCATATAACTCAATAGCAAAAAATAAAAATAATAACAATAACACAATTTAAGAAATGAATAAAGAACCTGAATAGGTATTCATCCAGAGAAGAAAGAAGACATACAAATGGCCAACAGAAATGTGAAAAGGTGCTCAGCATCAGTAATCATTAGGGACATGTGAATCAAAACTACACGGAAATGGATATTAATTTTTCAAATTAATAACCAGAGTTGGTGAGGATGTGGAAAAATTTGAACTCTTTTCACTGTTGTTGGGAATATAAGATGATGCAGGTGATAAGGAAAATGTATGGTGTTTCCTCAAAAAACTAAAAATAGAACTACCATGTCATCCAGAAACCCAACTTCTAAAAATATACCTAAATATATGTATTTTTTAAAAGATATGAATCAAAACAGTATACCCAGACACTGACAATATCATTAAATTCTTCTTGCAAAAATAACTCATGTAATTTTTAGGAGACTATGCCAGATCCAAGACAAATGATCATCCGAATGAGAACTATCCGAGACTAATCACGTGTATTTCATTGTCAAGATGGTTTATTGGGTGATGTGTAACAGGTTTTGAGATCATGTAGCTGCATAAGAAAATGAGTTATAGTCACATATCCTTCAGAGGGTCACATGATTGATAGTCACAGACACCTGACTAATTAAGTATAAGAGGTGAAGAGACAAAGAATGACGGATTGCTTGAGCCATCTGCCTTCACTCACTTCATCTCTCCTGACCACACAGACCCCACATATGACATAAGTGGGACATGAGGAACTGCACTGGGAATCATTTTACCTTGGCTCTTTGCTCTATTTTGCTATTAAATTGTGCTATTTTCTTTCATATTTTTAGGCAGAAGTGAATTTTATATGTTCACAATATTTTTATTTTGAAGAGGATATTTCCTTGATTTTTTCCTATATGTTTTCAACAAACACACACACACAGAGTTTGGTAAGAAGGTCCTCAAGCTTTTATCCAGCCCAGTACATTAAGGTATGATAAACCCTCAAGAGTACTAGAGACTCACTAAAGCAATGATTATCATAGTTTAAAAGCATTAGTTTAACTATGATCTGACTCCTAGAGCATAGGAAAACCCTCCAAGAGTTTTTCACATCACAGAATACAAAGAAAAAGATAATAAAATTACAGTACACTGGAGTGATGAAAAGGTTAAGTAAGCTTAGTGCTGGCTGAACCTTATTGTGTTTGAAAGCTTGGTTATTAACCTGAATTCTACTAGACAACTTGATTAAATTGGTGATAATTGCATTTAGGTGTTTATTATCATTAAATTAACCTTGTAATCCTGAAATAAATTTTACATGAAAATTATATATTTTTATAATAGTTCATTTTGATAATTCGCTAGTAAGATTGGCCAATAGTTTTTTTTGTTTGGTGGTTGGTCAGCGTGTTTATTGTTACTTTTTGGTTTTAGAAAAATTTATATCAGGACTCTGTAATTCATGTTAATTGTGTTGGCTCATCTTCACCTTTTAAAAATTTTGCTCCAGAATATTTTATAAAGGATAACAATGATCTCTTCCTTGAATGTGTCTTAAAATCTCTAAAACAACATTAATATGTCCCTATTTATACATAGAAAATTTACTACCTGTTTATATCCACTACAGTTATTGATCTCTTGAGGTACTAAGCTTATTTCTGAGCCAGTTTTAGAAATGTGTATTTTTCCAGAAAATTAACCATTTTGTCTATGTTGTAAAATTTATTTCCTTAATTTGAACACAGTATTTGCTTATTATTTTATCACTCTCTCAGTTATGTACTCTATGTGTTCACAATCTTGCTTATGTATTTTTTCTCCTTTTCTAATCACAGTAATCATAAATTTGTTGATTTAATCATATTTGTAAAAATAGAAAATTTTAATTAACATATTATACGATTGTTTTTTGTTAATTAACCATAGCTTTATCTATAGCACAGGTGGCAAACACAAGGCCTGCGGGCCAAATCTCGCTCTCCACCTTGTTTTATCTGGCCTGGCACCCTGTTTCTACCTGGAGGCAGCACCAAGATCCTTGCCCCTAGTTAAGGAGTAGTTACATTTATGCAGTCCTAAAATTACATTTGGCCCTTTGAAGGCAACTGTGAGGCTGATGTGGCTCCCGGGGAAAATGAGTTGGACACCCCTGATAGCAATTGCTCTCTTCTAATATATTTTTGTCTTACTTAAAAATATAACATTTAACACTACATATATTCCTATTAGTACTCTCATGGGTCTATTTTAGTGTTTTGATATGTTTTTGGATTTTCTCTCTTACAATAGTGCTTACCTTTATCAATTTGGTCCTTTTGGATTCATGCTCATTTATATATTGTTAATTTCTTACTTCATTAACTAAGTCTATATTTACTACAGTGTTTTTGTATAGAGAGATGTGATTCTGTCAGGTTTGACTTGAGGGATTCAGTAGAGGTGAAAGTTCAACTGCTGCTGTTTGAAATGAGCCAGTGTCACATCTTGCACCAAAATCTCATCATTGCTTCTTAGCATCACTGTCTTGGACATTGCTGTTTCTCTTTAGTACGTGGCTCCCAACTTCTGATTTGCCTCTTTATAATCTTTCAGGTGAAGGGTCAATTTCTTATTTTACACTGTAATACTGCTTTGTAAATAAATAAATAGATTGATTGAAAGATAAATAGATTTATTTGTATTTATGTGTGTGAAAGTATGTGTTTCAATGTTTATGTTTACATATATGAGTATATTTCCTTATAGTCTCCAATTAAAATGCCTATATTATACATTCAATGATAAATTTTAAGGATTAAGGGGCTCAATATGTATAATACATTGAATTTTTTTCCAGTACTCTGGACAAATTGAGAGATAGATGAAGGGTATGAACATCAAAATATCAAATTTTAGAGCTTGTGAATTATGCACTTTAGGTGCACAATTACTGTGATAATGTCATTGAATTAAATAAGCTTCTCCACCTCTCTAAACACAGGCAGTACTAGAAAACCCCTGTCCGTTCTTCACAAGAAACAGAATATCTAATGTTCCCTCTATAGGCAGGCAGATGTGAAGAGAGAGTAAAGGGAACGACCTAAATGACACATTCCTACCACTCAAAAAATTCATTCCTCCTACTATGGGGAAGGGCAGGTGAAAATAGAAAAGGCAACATATTTCTCCATGTCAAAATAGGAGGAGTTAAGAAGAAATACTTTTTCCTCTCCTTTCAATGGGTTACAGGTCAAAGCAGCTGGGAGCTAAAAGAGAGCTGATAAAACATGTAATCCATTGGTTCAAAGTACATGGTGGAATTACCAAAATCAGTTGAGAAGTTTTACCAACATACTACTCCAACACCAATGGTCTTGATTTAGAAATATACATGTATACTTCTAGAAATATGTATTTAGAAATATATATACATATATGCCTAATAATTTAGGGCTAATAATGTCCCTGTTTGGATTATTGAAATAATTATGAAAAAATAAGAACGCTGAAAAATGTTGTGCTCTTTGGCAAAGTGATAATAACTGAGAAAAAATAAAATAAAACAGAAAAATGAAAAAAGGCAGATAATGCTGAAGTCTCAGTCCAAGATCTGGAGAAAATGGTGGCACTCCAAAAATAATTTAATAGCCACGAACAGCACCCAGTGTGATAACAAACAAAATAAGCATTTGTCAAATCTTATACTCGATGAATTGTTGTCTAAAAAGAATAAATGAGAAGAATCAAAAACAGTGATAACACCAAAAAAAAAAAACCCTGATAGATTAAATAGTTTCAAGGAGTATATTTTTAAATGGTTAAGAGCCAAAGAATCATCAAGGAAGATTAGAATTAAAATCCCATGGCATTTTTAAAGGAGTTTATTGGGAGTATTTGCTAGAACAAGTAATATATCAAAAGATGATATGAAATTAAGAGCCTATGTATAAGAGAATTGGACTGCATTTTTCTACAACTATACAAATACATGATATACTCACCAGTAAAAGAGAATGTGTTTTATTTTTGTATTAGTGGTAATACATTTTGTTGAGTCATTTATAATTTTATCATGATGAGACTTTACCTTTGTTGGTGGCATTTGTTTTGTAAGGTAATTCAATATGATTAACATCAATCAATAATATAGCTTGCCCTGAAATTGATTTTCTAATCACTTGGCTTGGATGTAGCCAAGAGAGCTATCCCTTTTTATTCCTTCTTTTTCCTTCCTTCCTTCCTTCCATTCTTTTTACAATAGATAAAACAGTTGATATTTGAACAACATAAAGGGTACTAGTCCCCACAAAGTCACAAATACATGTATAACTTTTGACTTTGCCAAAACTTCAGTTTTCCCTTGGTATCCACCGAGAATTAATTCCTAGACTCCCTGCACATATGAAATTTGCAGATGCTCAAGTCCACTATATAAAATGGAATAGATCAATGCATAGTTTTCCTTCCACATCTTTTGACTTTCAACTATAGATCAAAAAGAGGACAAATATTTGTTGAAAAAAATTCTGTGTAAGTGGTCCCATGCATTTAAAATACCATGTTGTTCAAGGGTAGACTGTATTTATAGAAAAATAATGTTTTCATGAATAATCTGATTAAGATTCTTTGGTTGTCCCTTCCAGGAATGGTATGTGACAGTTGGTGTGACAGTGCATTTTCACCAAGAAATTTTTAGATGAAGTAAGCACCATAAAGAATAGTAAATTTATAAATACATAAAAGCATGGTAACAGGATTGAACTAAAAAGCTGTTTTAGTGCCCATGCACTGGCCCTGGCTGGTGTATCTCAGTGGATTGAGCATGGGCCTGAGAACCAAAGGGTCACCAATTCGATTCCCAGTCAGGGCACATGCCTGGGTTGCAGGCTGTGGCCCCAGTGGGGGGTACTCGAGAGGCAACCACACATTGATGTTTCTCTCTCTCATTCTTCCCTTCCTCTCTCTCTAAAAATAAATAAATAAAATATTTTTAAAAAATGTACTCATGCCCTTCAAAAATATCTATATTGCAAATTTGGTACTCCACTCAGATTCTCTGGGATATTGTTTAATATTTGTGTGTTTCAAGGAAAGGGACCCCCAGGCTACTAAGTCTACTTTCCTGACATCTAAAAGCAGACAGTGCCTGAGAAATTTTTCCCTCTGGAGCTGCCCTTAACCAATGACTAATAGGCATGTGGCCGTTATAAGAAAGACCCAGCTCCTTTCCCTTAGGTCAGTTCACCCCAGAGGTAAAACTTACATCGAGAGGTCCTCTATGGGATTAGGCCTATGTTACTCTCTACATGACTTAACTGAAATTCTCATCCTTGCTTGCCTTTCTCTTATTATCTGTTATTTCCTTCATTTTCTTATGTGTTTCCCCTCAGAGAATTTATTAAATATATCATTTGTAAAATTATTCTCAATTCAGGAGTCTGCTTCGGGTAGACAGGTCTAAGAAAATGTTTCATGAGGTTTCTGTACATTCGATGCACAGCATATAAAGCATCCTATAATGAATTATGTCAAAGAATTATCTATCTATTTGAAATATCCTTAATTAAAGAGTTAATGAGAATAATAATATTCATTTATTTAAAAATATTTATTAAGCACCTATATGTATGAGGCACTTGTTATGGAATTACAAAAGCAAATGTCATGTTCCAAAGTAAGAAGCAAGACCATGGCATACTATGCAACAGAAGGAAAGAAGGAGCTCCTACCCTTTGCAACAGCTTGGATGGAACTGGAGAGCATTATGCTAAGTGAAATAAGTCAGTCAGTGAAAGATAAATACCATATGATCTCACCTTTAACTGGAACCTAATTAGCAAACAAAATACAACCAGAGACATTTAAATTAAGAACAAACTGACAGTAACCAGAGGGGAGGAGGAAGGGGATAATGGTGGGAAAAGGGGGAAGGGTTTTTGGGAACAACTATAAAAGACTCATGGACAAAACCAAGTGGGGGTGGGATCAGGAGTGGGAGGTGGGGTGGCTGGACTGGGGGTAAGGGAGAGGGGGAAATGGAGACAATGGTAAAAAAAAAAAAAAAAGAAGGAACAAAAAGAAGCAAGACTGTGGAAGAGTATTTTTAAAGAATGAGTAAAAAGGGCTTTAATTTTTTTTTAATGTTTTTCCATATCCAACCACATTGTAAAGCCTAAAAGTATCTGGAGTTGCAGGTTTGAATACGATTTACTGACAAATCTAAGTTCTCTTCGAAGTTCCACTTTCCCTGAAAGGCAGGAGGAAAGTAGGCTTTGAGAAACCTCAGGAGGCTTGATTAATGCCAGGTGAAGAGTGCACTGACAATCGATAGCTATGAAGATATCTAAAGGGAGAGCAATGATATGACTAGCTGCTCTGACATGCAAGTGATAGAAAGGTAGCTTCTTTGGGTGGCCCACCCTTCCACAGCTTGTTGGGAGAAAGCATCTGTTTTTACCAGGAACCAGATGTGTGCCATGCCACAACAGAGTTAGCGTGGTTTTGTCTTGGACAACATCCAAGACAACTGCTTGGAAGGTGTAAGAAGACCTCAGCAAAGAGTCATAAGAGATACCATTACAAACGTTCTAGTTGAACAAAGACAAAACAGCTGAAAGGTGAAGAGATATCTATTTGCTGAGATCAAGACATCTGTAGATAACCAACTGCCAGCCCCTCAGTGATGGGCATATATAATTTTCCAAAAGAGAAAATCAATGAAAATACTTTCGTGGCTATGAGGCTGATTCTATATTAGCACAAGAATAAGTTGAGTAATAATTTTCCTTATTCCTTCATTTTCTCATTATACAACAACCTTGAAAAGATCTCAAACTTTGATCATTATAGTATGAAAGGACAGACCACCCACTTTTTATGACTCCAGAAGGCATTATTCCCATTAATACAAAATGTGAATGCTGTCTCAGGACCTATGTAATATAGCAGTCTAGTTAGGACAAATAGAAATATTGGCTGGGAAAAGAGAAAAGCAAACCAATCATCTTTCCCAATAGACCTGAGTGGGGAGTCTGGAAATCATTTATAATTTAAATGAACACTAAAAATTTGACAAACACCCTTGACTAAACTTTGAATGACTGAACCATAAATGTGTTTTAAATGATCACTTTTAGTTACCTAGAGCTACTATAAAACTCATGGATATTAGTATGCAAATTCCACGATGACTCACAGTGATCTTCCCTCCTGGTGTTAAAGCTCTTTTGTAGCCCTCTCCCTTTGAGCACGAACTAGGTCTGCTGTTATGTTTTTATAAATAGAATATAACTAACAAAAGTGATGTTCCATCACTACTGAGATTAGGTTCCCAAAACTATGAGTGATGTTCTGCTGGCCTTCTTTCTCTGACCTCACGGACCCTCACTCTGAGGAAGCCATCTACCACGCTAAGAGCTGTTGTATGAAAAGGCCCATGTAGAAAGAGAGTGAGGAAAGCTTACTGTCAACAGCTTGTAAGAAACTGAGGCCTTCCACTTAACAGCCTGTAGGGAAATAAATCCTGCCAACAATGCATAGAATCGGCTTGAAAATGTGTCCACCCCCAGCCAAGTGTACAGATGCACCCACAGCCCTGGCCAACATCGTGATCGCAGCTTTGCGAAAGACCCAGGGCCTGAAGTCTCAGCTAGGACATGTCTGCATACCTAATTCACAGGAATAGTGAGGTAATAAATGTCATTATTTTAAGCCAATAGATTTTAAAGCAACTCATTACAAAGCAATAGATAACTAAGCCTGATCCTTGCCTTTGATTTTAACTACAGGGATGGGAGCAAAGATAAAAAAATTTGTCTTCTGCTTATAGTGAGTCTACAGGACCTGCTCTAGTCAGTGTAACTATTACAAAATCTGAATAAGACAGCTTATCTGATTTTCAGCAGCTTACAGGCTCACAGGGAGATTTGCACCAAAGAGGATGCCCAGAGGCATAATTAAATATGTATGTATTGTGAAATTTCAAGGCCCTATTTTTAGAATTAATAAAATTATAGTAGGCTGTAAGTTTTCTATATCCTCTTTATCTCAGAAACCCTACTAACAGTAATTGCCTTTATTTAATGATTATCTTGGATCTGACAGTTGTTACCTCTGTTTCCATGATGCTTTCACACGTATAAAGTTCACACACACACACACACACACACACAGAGCTTCCAGGAGGGATTTCAGTGTAAGAAACAAGAGGTTCCAGTCCAGATGGTGGCGTAAGGAAACACAGGGCTTGAACCCTCCCACAATCAACAATTAAAATTTTCTCCAGCAAGAAATTTTAATAAATCTTTTTACTTTATATCACCCCAAATTCCATATTACCTCAGTGTCTAGTTATTCAGCAATGCCCTTCCCTTATAACTTTGGTCCTTTTAAGAACAAAAATAAGTTTTTCTAATTTTCTACATAGCATATTTTGTCTCTCTTCAGTTTCTGAGGGCTCTAGCTAATACTGATATATCACTAATAAAACTCATATAAAAAACTCAATAAAACTCATTTCCCGCTCAGACATCTTCTCATTCATAGCCACATGTGGGTGATTGGTAGCATTATTCTCCCAGCCATCCCAATTGATCTACAATTCACTCTTTTTCTTATTTCCTACGTCTGCTAAAACATTTTCTACATTCATTGTTTACTTTCCTTCCCCTCGATCATTGCTTATCCTTAAACAGTTCATGTAGGATCCCTCCCCTGTGGACCCAGAACCTTGTTCACTCTTCTGTGTCTGTTTATATTCTGTTATGTTCTATCATACATCTGTTAACATCCATTTACCTATTGTTATTTTTACTTTTTTTCCAGAAGAAATGTAGTGAGATCACATGCCTGCCAAACGACAGTGTTCATGAGACTCATTTATTTTGTTTGTTTTGTTTGTTTGTTTTTGGTTTCATTCACTGTGCCTTAGGTAAAGTGGAAGTCCTTCTCAGAAACAGTCATGGAAAGCAATGTGTTATGCAGTGCAGTTTAGAAGGTATCTGTTGCACCAAATGTCACCATCTCCTCTCCCTACCAGATAGAGTTTAGACAGTGAAATGCAAACCAGGTGAAATTGCAATCCTGAGCAAACCTTGCAATCCAGACATTTCCTGCCTCTTAGCTTTCTATAGGACTTTATCATTAAATTGTACCTTTCCTAAGATGCAATGTGGTATCACCAAACACTTCATATTTCCAGCCATATTAGTTTATAGGAACTGCATTCTCTGCATATGTGTAGAAGTGGTATTGGGAGTTAAGAGTAAAAAACACTTTGGACAGATGTTTACTTAATACGGTAACAACAAAAAAAGGAGAAAGATAGCTTCCAAATTTTCTGTTCAGCACAACTTCTATTTCACAGAATCAGGGGTAACTGATTGTCGGGGGGCTTTAACGCAGCCCCCAGGTCCTCCACGGATGAAGGCCGTCCGTGGCAATGGTGGCTCGAAGCCTCTGCTCCGTGCAGGTCCCTGTGCAGGAGCCAGATGTCGGGGGCGGGGGGGGGGGGGGGGGGGCTTAACGCAGCACCCCCATCCGCCACGGATGAAGAATAAGACTACCAAGACATGATCTGCTTGGGGAGGAAAGGTGGCTGTTTCTCTCAAAGGAGAAGGGCCTTGATCATTTCCCTCCATGGGCTTTTATTAGGTTCATTCGCATAGGAAGGCAGATAAAGCTCATCAATCATTGTCAGCCAGTAAGGGTTAAACAATACAGGATTTACAGAGAACTTCGAGGGCTTAGTCTGAGCTATAGCCAATCAGCTAGAGGGCCATAAAACTTTAGGTGCCAGAATCATCTCAGGTCTGGACCCTATCTTTTAAGCTGAGGGTACAAATTAAGTAGGTTTCACAGGAATGTATGTATTTTCCTTAGGCCTGATTCCCCAGGGAATCCAACCCCTCCCAGCACAGGACTGCACTGCCCTCTGTTATTACTTCAGGTTTAAGTCAGGGAGGGGAAGTAAGGCAGCCAAGAGATTAGGAGACTTCTTGCAGACAGAATGAGGACTCAGGCTATTTCAAAGCCGAGGGGATAGGGTCCATCACCCCCTTTTGCCACAGCCCCCCAGAGTCCTTCCCTGCGAGCTTATCCCTGGTGACCAGAGCCTGTCTTAGGTTGATCCTCCCTTCAGGATTCTTACCCGTCATTGGCTAACTGGTCAATCTCAGGGCCAAGCAGGGTGAAGTGGGCAGAGAAGGCACACTTGCCAGGGAGATAAGCTTTGTCTCCTTAGTGGCTTATGGTCCCAACTCTGACTCAGCCTTAACCATGGGGGGGTTACAGCCTCTGAAACCAGGCAGGGCGGTTCCCAACAACTGATATGGAAAAAAAACACACACAGAAAACATGGCCCCATATTCCTTCAGTCATTCAGGGCTGCGTTTGTTTCTCGAGGTGATAAAAAGTTCTGCCACTGATAGTTTTGATAAAGGTAATTTATATTTCATTAATACCAATCTCAGTTTCTGGCATTTGTTTTCTTTTGGTCTTAGATATAATATTTTTAGTGAGTTTTCATGTGCTTTCTACTTTGGAAATAGTTTAAAGGGAAAAAAAGGAAGAAACTAACTTTGTTTTAATCCAGAGATTACCTCCAATTTTTTTTGGGGGGGGTAAATATTGAATGGGTTTACTATATTTTCCTTTTCTTTTGAAAATTCCAGTAAGTAATTGATTTATTCATACTGCCATATGTTGTTTTACCCTTTAAAACTTTAAGGACACCAAAGGAAGAATATGTTTTCAAACTTTAGTTTGATAATAAGAGAGAAACAGAAAAAGAAAAAGAAGCAGATGAACTTATACAAGAACATGTACAACATCCAGCCAAGCTTGCTTTCTTTGGTATATTTAAACATCAGTTTAACATTACTTTTATTTTTTTACATGAATGCTGCCATAGATTGTCAATAAGACATTTTTGGACCACTTTAAAAGCATAATAGGAAATTATGCTCATATTGGCAGAGATTCTTTTTACATTGAAGTTATTCCTTTTGTGATCATATGCATTACAATAAAAATGTATACTTCAAAAATGACTTGTGCTTTTATGTAAATATGATAACAATTGTTTTTCTCTATAACATGAAAAGAAAAAAAATTAATTGTTTTACAATAATAGCTTAGAAAGTCTAGAATAATTATTTTAATGTACATCATTTTAACTATTTATTATTAGTATATTGAATCATATCTATATATTTTAAATGATCTATTATAAAAATAGTAACAAGTATGCCTATCTTTTGAAGGTCTAAGACATAAATAAAAATAAAACAAAAACAAGAAAACATCTCCTGATGGCTTGCTAGAGTAATTCTGATGAGATGTATGATAAACAGTATGCCTTTAATGGAAAGAGTAATGAATCACATCTCAGAGAGATACAAATTAAAACCATGATGAGATACCACTTCACACCAGTCAGAATGGCCATCATAAACAAATCAACAAACAACAAGTGCTGGCAAGGTTGTGGAGAAAAGAGAACCCTTGTGCACTGTTGGTGGGATAGCAGACTGGTACAGCCACTGTGGAAAACAGTATGGAATTTCCTCAGAAAACTAAAAATGGAACTGCCTTTTGACCCAGCAATTCCACTGGTAGGATTATATCCTAAGAACCCTGAAACACCAATCCAAAAGGCTGGGGTGGGGTGGAGGGATGGGGAGAAAATGCAGACAATTGTAACTGAATAAAAAATAAAAAAACACCCCAAAACAAAAGAACCTATGCACCCCAATGTTCATAGCAGCACAATTTAAAATAGCCAAGTGCTGGAAGCAACTCAAGTGCTTCCACTTGAATCAAAAAACTGAGTGGATCAGAAAACTATGGTACATTTACACAACTGAATACTATGTAGCAGAAAGAAAGAAGGAGCTCCTACCCTTTGTGCCAGCATGGATGGAACTGGAGAGCATTATGCTAATTGAAATAAGCCAGTCCATGAAAGAAAAATACCATATGATCTCACCTTTAATATGAACCTAATCAATAAAACAAGCAAGCAAAATATAACCAGAGACACTGAAATAAAGAACAAACTGACAGTGACCAGAGAGGAGGAGGGAGGCAGATAATGGGGAAAAGAAGGAGAAGGGGGGTCATTAAGGTACATGGACAAAGCCAAAGGGGGGTAGGGTTGAGGTGGGAGGTGGGAGTGGGTAGGGCAGGGAAGAATGGTGAGGGAAAAATGGAGTCAACTGTACTTGAACAACAATAAAAAATAATTTAAAAATAATCATATCTCTGATAAAACTTGTGTTTTGGAAATATCAAATAAACAAGAGAAACAAATAGGCTATGAGCAGGCTAAAGAAGAGGTCCTACAATTTTTTTAAGCACAGAAGATTGTCACCAAAAAACAACCAGAACTGCCAGAAAGTCAAACTGTATGGAAGTCTGATAACCAAGGAGTTAAAAAAGAAACATTCATTCAGATGGTGCCACAACCCAGAGACATGGGTTGCACCACCTGGCAAATACCTAAGGCTCTGCCCCTTACAATGTAACAGGTGTGCCAAGACAAAGAAATGTGGTCCAAATGAAAGAACAGATCAAAACTCCAGAAAATCAACTAAGCAACAAAAAGACAGACAACCTATCAGATGCAGAGTTCAAAACACTGGTAATCAGGATGCTCACAGAAATGATTGAGCATGATTGCAAAATAAAGGAAAAAAAGTGAAGGCTATGCAAAGTGAAATAAAGGAAAATATACAGCGAACCAGCAGTGAAGGGAAGGAAACTGGGACTCAAAGCAATGATTTGGAGGAGAAGTAAGAAATAGACATTCGACCAGAACAGAATGAAGGAACAAGAATTCAAAAAAATGAGGAGAGGTTTAGGAAACTCTGGGACAACTTTAAATGTTCCAATATCCAAATCATAGGGGCGCCAGAAGGAGAAGAGGAAGAGCAAGAATTTGAAACTTATTTGAACAAATAATGAAGGAGAAATTCCCCAATCTGGCAAAGGAAATAGACTTCTAGGAAGTTCAGGAAGCTCAGAAAATCCCAAAGAAGTTGGACCCAAGGAAGCACACATAATTGACCAAGCACACATATGACCAAGGCACATCATAATTACATTAACCAAGATTAAAGATGCGGAGAGAATCTTAAAAGCAGCAAGAGAAAAGGAGACAGTTACCTACAAAGGAGTGCCCATAAGATTGTCAGCTGATTTCTCAAAAGAAACCTTGCAGGCAAGAAGGGGCTGGAAAGAAGTATTGAAAGTCATGAAAGGCAAGGACCTACATCCAAGATTACTCTATCCAGCAAAGCTATCACTTACAATGGGAGGGCAGACAAAGTGCTCCCATATAAGGTCCTGTTAAAGGAGTTCATCATCACCAATCCCTTATTATATGGAATGTTAAAGGGACTTATCTAAGATAAAGAAGAAGATCAAAAATACGAACAGTAAAATGACAACAAACACAACTATCAACAACTGAACCTAAAAACAAAAACAAAAACAAACTAAGCAAACAGCTAGAACAGGAACAGAATCACAGAAATGGAGATCATAGGGAGGGTTATCAGCAGGAGGGGGAGGAGGGAGAATGGGGGAAAAGGTACAGTGAATAAGAAGCATAAATGGTAGGTACAAAATAGACAGGGGGAGGTTAAGAATAGTGTAGGAAATGGAGAAGCCAAAGAAGTTATGTGTATGACCCACAGACATGAACTAAAAGTGGGGGGATGGTGGTGGGAGGAGACATGCAGTGTTAAGGGGAATAAAGGGGAGAAAAAAATGGTACAACTGTAATACAATAATCAATAAAATACACTTAAAAATTTTTAATGTACAACCAATTAGATTATTCCTGGCCAAATGTATGATGGCAAAAAACAATCTGAAATGATTTAAGAACCTATTTAACACATACATTTTAATGTAGTTAAATACAATTTTATTTTTAAAATATAATCATAAATCTTTAATGCTTTGCTACACATATAAGTTTATTGCAAATAAAACTCTTATTGTCTTTGCAAAATGCAAATAGTAGTACAAGGTAATTATCTAATTAAATTTTCTGTTAATAAATGTGTTACATATTAAGTTCTTAATAAGTATTGCATGAATGATTACACAAATAACTAAAAATATCAAAAATTTTTAATGGACGTTATCAAAATTTATTTGATGTATGTATTCTTCATACTTGTATTTCCATCATCATTTATATCAACATATTTGGAAAGGAACTGTCAAATAATAACAATAATAACAATAAAACAAAGAAATAAAGATGTCAATTAATGTGTGTAAAGCAACATTTTAAGTATTTACACAAACCCAATGAGATAGCTATTATTTTCATCCCTATTTTTCCAATGGGAAAATTGAGACAAATAGGCAAAATATTTTGATGAAGTTTGCATAATTATTAAATGTTAGAAGCACACCTCTACTTAGGAGTCTGGCTGTATAATTTTAATCCATATTAATTCTGATAAACAGAAGACAGGCAAATGGAAGATAAAGGAAATATGTGAGTAAAATATATTTGCTTTTAATTCACTACTATTGGTTTGGAGAAAATAAGTTCTGAGCTAGAATTTAGGTTATGTTCCACAGTGGCCTCAGGGATATAATTTTTATCTTTTTGTTCCACTCTGCAAACCTCATATTCTTGAAGTTCCCCCAAAGTCAAGGTTGATGCTGTACCCTTCACATATAGATTTTACTCAATCAGAAAGAAAAGGCACAAGATGGACCTAAAAGAAACCATTATAAATTTTATACACATTTCTTTCCCTGTCAAAATAGCCAGATTATATTCAATTAGTCATAACTGGTTGCAAAAAACCTGGAGATTTTTTCTCCTAACATTAAATGTGGTCTCATTCTAACTCTAGAGGTAAACAGATTTGGGGGCGGATTTAAAAATCTCTGCCATATAAAGATACAATGATATCATCATGACTAATACAAAGAATATCAAAAATTGATTATAGTTTGTATAGCTACTAACTGTTAGAGCTAGGATTTGAATTTATAAATGAGACAAGTCAATACATCATCAAGAAGAGAATAATGAAAAAATGTAATTGAACTGGTTTGAATATGGACAACCTTGAAACAATATTATAATTAATTCATCTAAAATAGTGAAAAGACTTTAAAAAATTAAGATGTATAAAACAAATATTGTTTTTTAGCTTTAGGTAAAATATTTTCTAAGGTAAAAATACCTACTTTTCACTGGATAGAAAATTATGTATATATAGCCCAGTGCAAAATTTGTTGAAAATTCATTAAATATCTTGTTTAACTAAATGTAAGAAAATTTCCACTGATAAATAGTTAGAAATTATCCTAACCATAAATAAATTACACTTCAGCCATTTTCAAATTAAGTAAAAAGTATTTAATATTGAAAAATTACATGCTTAATTATTTTTACTTAAATTTATAGGAGATTAATCCTACCACCTTTTGCAAATGTCATAAAATAATCTTATTGTAATTAAACTTAATAAAAATAAAAAATATATAATTAAATCTAGTGATCTTTAAACATGAATAAAACTAAATAATTTACATTATAACAAATATTACTTATTTGAGAAAATTTATTTTGTTTTTAAACTGAAAAAAGTTGTTTGTAATTCAATTATGCAACAATTTTTAAGATGTTCATCATAGTTTTGATGTAAAAATATTATATAATGTTTAAAAACAAAAGAAACAGAAGGCATCTTAACATTGTAGTAACTTTACATGCCAAATTAATCTGCTCAATTTTACTAGAAAAAAGGAAAACTCTGAAGCTAAGCAAATAGTCATGAAGATGGAAATATAAGAATTAGTATAGAAGGAAGAAAGAAAATTGTTGACCCAAAATTGAAATAAATAATAAAGATAAACCTTAAGTACTCAGATTATTTGAATTCTTTCCTGGAATTATGGGAGTTTGGGACTTTATAACTAAAAAATGTCAACCTGTGAAATAAAGAACACACACTCTTCAAATTCTTCACCAAAGGAAAGAAGTTAAAACATCATTTCAGAGAAATCACAGATTGTACTCTTTGCGGTGAGAGGGGAAGCACTCCTCTGCAATACATTTTGGGAAGCAGCCACTCACATCTGCTTTGGGACCACATCGTTGACTGACAGTCTCAGCTGTGGCTGCTCCTCTATATCCACCATCAAGTATATGCCAAAGCCTTTCTCCAGAGCTCCTCCCAGCGAAATGCTGAGTAGGGCAGGATACTGGCACTGAACCATTCCTATGGAAAGTAGGACTCCTCTGACAAGTGACCTTGACTCATGGACTCACCATTTCCCTGGCCACAATTTTCTGAGAACTGCCCTGTCATCTGAGCCTTCATACAACCCGCCTTCCTTCCCATTCTCCTTCATATACCAGGTGTGCACTACGGTCTGAAATTTCTCCTGCTGCTTTTTCTCCAATCTTCATAAGCACTTTCCTCAGGAAACCTTTTGCATATCTGATCTGATTTGGGCATCTGCATGGTGGGGAAGCAGAACTAATGCACTTTGTATAAATTACATCAAGGAATAAGTACTGGAGGCCAAGATAGAGGAAATTTTATAGTAGTATATAAATTACAGGATAATTTTTATTGTTAAAGTTTATAAATTTTATCATCAGAAAAAAGCTGATATTTTCCAAGGTCTTTAGAAATCAACTTCAAAGGTAAAAATAACAAGAATGTAGCATGATTTTTAATTTTTAATTTAGTCTTATTGTAATTCATTTTAATTAGAAATTTTGCTTAACATGGTACAGTACCATTCATATAAGGATATATGTCTTCAGGTAATGTAAAGCTTCAGAGTTATTTCTTTTCTATTAAAAATTTTTCTGGAAGCTAAAATCCTAGTTTTTGAAAGAAGTCAGTGAAAATAGAATAAACTACATTGTTGAACAAATTTTTAAGTATGAGATCTATGAGACCCTTTAGATGTGTAATGAACATTTATGCTCTATAAGTAGATTTTGTGTTAATCTCATCATATAAAACAATAAATTAAACCAATCTCTATGGAAACCTTAGCTCATTTTATGTCATTGCATCTTTATTATTTTGATAGTTTTGTTAGACTAACACACAAACATGAAAATATTTATAGGTCCCCTAGAACAGACTATAAAAACAAAGTTAAATTGGACTAAAATACAGACATGTAAACTGGGTTGATATCAAGTATTTTAAGAAGTTTTGAATTCATTATAGGAAAAACAATCTCATAGTCTAAAATAGTTTTTTATATGTTCACTTATTATAACTCAGTTAATATGAACTTATTTTTCACTGACAAACTCAAGTAGCTTTTTGTGTTAGGAAAAAAGACAAATTGAGAGCCAGTTAAAAGTTACCCCTTCATCACTGTATACAAATTATTGTTTCTTCTGGATAGTCCTTGATTTGAATTATTATAAGGCAAACATTAGAAAACATAATGCTATCAGTTGAAAAGGTGTATCACTTAGATCAGGTAGAAGTCAGTGCTAAATAACCAAGTTTTATCACCAGAAGGATACTGTACTGGGTTGAATAATGAAGCAGCCCCCCAAAAAAAACTTACATTCACCTGAAACCTCAGATGTAAAATTATTTGAAAATACAGTCTTTGTAGATGTAATTAGTTATGATGGGTCATACGGAATTAGAGTGAGACCTCAAGCCAGTGTTTGGTGCTTTATAAGAAACGGAAGAGAGAGATTCAGACACTGGCACACAGGGACAAGGACATTTGTCAGTGAGTCAGAGATTGAATTGATGCAGCCATAAGCCCAGGGTTACTGGGCAACAAACAGAAGCTAGGAAGAGGCAAAATAGAATTCTTCCTCAGATCCTTCAAAAGAATAATTGCCCTACAGATACCCTGACTTCAGGCTGTGAAAGGATATATATCTGTTGTTTTAGGCCACTCATTTGTGGCATTAGGAAACTAATATAGACACCTTACTCCTATAAAAATTAGTTTAGTTGTAAATAAATGTTTTGCCCATAGATTGCTCATAGATTATTTTACCTTATTTACAAGTGAATGGGGTGATTTAAAAATATGGGACATTCTTTATAATCTACCACCAATGCATAAAAAAGGCATTTTTCTGATTTAATATACACGTGTAAAACTTCTTTGAGACCTGTCATCAACACTCAAAGTGAAAATTTTACTTATGGTGAAAAACAGAATTATCTATGTATTAAACACACATATGCACATACACATATACATTAATATCTCATCAAATGTAACCGAAACAACAGAAAGGATTAACTATATCAACACACAGGACACATAAGCAGCCTTTGATATTCAAGTAGTAGAGTATATAATTATCTTTTAAAAAGTGAAATTAAAATATAACCAGAGATATGGAAATAAAGAACAAACTGACAGTAACCAGAGGGGAGGGGGAAGAAAGATAATGGGGCAAAGAAGGGGAAGGGTCATCAAGGAACATGTATACAGGGCCCATGGGCAAGGACAACGGTGTCAGGAGGAGGATTGAGTGTGGGAGGTGGAGGTAGGTAGGTCTGGGGAGAATATGGAGGGGGAAATGGGGACAACTGTAACAGAACAAAAATTAAAAATAAAAAAGGAAAGAAAAAGCCCTGGTTGGTGTGGCTTAGTGGATTGAGCACCTGCAGGCCTGAGAACCAAAGGGTTGCCGGTTCCATTCCCAGTCAGGGCACATGCCCTGGTTACAAGCCAGGTCCTTGGTGAGGGGCATGCGAGAGGCAACCACACACCTGATGTTTCTCTCCCTCTCTCTCCCTCTCTTCCCTTCTATCTAAAAATAAATAAATATTTTTTAAAAGAAAGAAAAATAAAAATAAAATTAATAGACCTTTTTATGGAGGTTTTAGGTTTGCAGAAAAATTGCATGAATGTGGTATATTTCTTAGAACTGATGAAACAGCATTGATACATTATTATTAACTCAAGCCCACAGTTTACATCAGAATTCTCTTTCTGTTATACAGTTTTATGGGTTTTGACAACTGTATTATATCATACACCCACCATAACAGTATCAAATAGAAGGACTTTCCATGACCTAAAAATTCCCTGTGCTCTATTCATTCATCCCTTCCTCTCTTAACCAAACCTCTTGCAACCACTTATATTTTCACTTTCTCTATAATTTTGACATTTCTTGAATGTAATATACTTAGAATCATATAATGCATTGCCTTTCAAACTGGCATTTTCACTAAGTCATATGCATTTAAAGTTCTTTCATGTTTTTTGTAGCTTGAGAATGCATTTCTTATTATTATTATCGCTGAATAACATTCCCTTTTATGAATGTACAAAAGTTTGCTTATCAACTCACTTGTTGAAGAATATTTGCTTGCTTTCAAATTATGGCAATTATGACTAAAGCTGCTATAAACACCTTTTGTGTGTGTAGATATAACTTGTCAACCCACTTGTGTAAATACTTAGGAGCACAATTGCTGGATTGCATGGTGAGCCTATTAAGTTTAGCTTTGTAAGAAACTTCCAAAATGCCTTCCAAAGTGGTTGTATTATTTGCTCTCACAGAAACAATGAATGAAAGTTTCTGCTCCTCCACACCCTGGTCAGAAGATGGTGGTGTCAGTATTTGCGGTTTTATCCATTTTAATAGGTGGATAGTGGTATTTCACTGTTGTCTTCATTGTAATTCCCTAATAACGCATGATGTTGAACATATTTTTCATAGTGATTTGCAATCTGCAATCTTCTTTGGTGAATTTTCTGTTCATGTATTTTTGTCCATTTTTTAATGAGGTTGTTTTGTTGTTGTTTAGTTTAAAAAAAAAACAAAACAAACATGACGGGCCTCATTCTGGGACTGCTGTAAAAATGAACAAAGACTGAAAACTTGGAAGCAACCGCCATTGTCTGCTAAAAGGTGGTTGTGAGGCTTTGCTGGCTGGAGCAACAAGCAATCAGAGAAAAGAAAGTTCTTTTTTTCTATCTTCTAATTGCCCTTTAAAGCCCTCTTCTGGCAGAGTTTAACAGGAAGTTAGCGGATAATGGGACAGATAGTGGCCCTGTTGCTGTCAAACACAAGTGGAGTAAACTCAAGAAATGTGCAAAAGGCATTAATGATGTGTTAACCTGTAAACTCTGTATTAGATTACACAATACTTTATAATGGTGTGCAGTGTAGAAAAGGGACTGCAAAACCAAAACTAGAACAATTTGATTTTCATGAAATGTTTTCACCTTAAAGTGAAATTGCTTCTTATTCAAGGAGCATAATGTTTCAGTAAGTTTTCTGAACAATTACTATGTTAGCAAGTGTTTAAAAAAAGATTCTTTAAGTAAACTAATTCCACAGTATGACCTAATGTTACATGTAATGGGTAAATTTTCATGTGGCTGAACTGCACATAGAATCACCTGTATTATAAATAGTTTCTGTTTTGCAGGTGTATTTTTTTTCAGTGCTTATGAAAGGCAAATTCTTCTATTTGGATATACCTAGAGAGGCTTAGCTCTTTACAAGTGCTGTGCGCTCTCCAACATTCAAAACCTATTTGTTTCAAAGCTTAACTATTAAATATATGTGTGTAACATTTATATTCCCATAGGCTCTGTAATTATAATTAAAGGTTACAATTAAATTTTTGTCAAAAATGTTATACAACTGTTAGACACAACATTTATAAAGTTTACACAAACGTTCTCTATTTACCTTTTTATGTCCAAGTATAGAGTGGCTTAAAATTGTTCAAGCGCATTTTGTTTTATCTTAAAAAGCTGGATGTATTTCAGAAATAGTTATTGTTTGCTGTTAAGATTTATCTGATAATCGTTGAATTCAGGAAAATGCTGCAGGTTGGCACCACAGATTTAGTTGCTGCAAAAAAGATCTACATAAATCAACATAAAAGGGATTTGTGTGTATGTGTGTGTTTTCTTTTATTCCTAGTCTGTTAAGGGTTTTACTTAGGGATGGATATGGTATTTTATCAAATATTTTAAAGTGTATCATATATTAAAATGATCTTTAACTTATGTTATTGTAATAAATAGCATGTAGTGGTAAAACATTTGATGAAGCTGTTCACAAACTATGAGCCATGCACCTGGTCAGAGAGAGAGAGAGAGAGGGAGAGGGAGAGACCCCCTGCTGGAGGTCATGGGCTATGCAACTCTTAAGGCCCCACAAGCCCCCATATGACTGCTAAGGCCCCACATGACTGCTAAGGCCATGTGGCCCATGGAGAGAACAGGCCAGAGCACCGTCCGACTGCGGGTCCCAAGCAATGAGTGGTGAGCATGACAGAAGACAGTTTCTTTGATCCCCTGGGTTTATATTAGTTTTAGATGTGGGAAGGACAAGATGCTGATGCTTTCTTAGAATGACTAAGTAACATCCTAAACTTTCATGTGTTTCAGGTGAGTCCACCTCCCAATCCATCCCTTCTTTTCCCCAGGCTAGACTGACAGGCCTCTTTGGTACAGCACCTCCTGCTGCTGCCATTCTGACTTCTATGGTGCATGTGCTGCCTTCCCTCATACCACCTCCAATATGGTACAGAAGTAGGTGGGAGAGCTTTCTCCCTCTAATTACCTTGCTAGCCTCGAGTGTGCTCAGTGTAAGAACCTCCCCTTGCTGCCCCTGTGGCTGATGGGGGAATCTTCCATGGAGCTCTGTCAACTCTGTACCTCCCATGTCCTTGTTCCCACATGCAGTGAGTTACCCACCCTTGGGGCCCACCAACACAGAAAGCAACTCAGGAAACCTCCCATGGCCTGTCAGGCAATGCCCAGGGTTGTGGGAGGAGTGGGTCATCTGCGGCTTAGAGCAGGACTTCCACACCAGGAGCAAGAGCATCTGCAAGGCACAATCTCAGTTACTCAGGTAACACGACCTTACATGAAAGAGAAACTCAGGATCCTCGCCATGGCCACAGGTGGTTCTCGAAAGCATTGACTGGCTGCATGCCACAAACTCAGTGCTTGAATCTGCAGCCTCTGTCCCCGAGGGATGTGGCTCAGTGCTTGAGTAGCTGCTAGATCCCAATCTCCCGGCCAGCTCCATCTCCTCCATTGGCCCCTCCCATTCCCCACCCTCAGCCTGCTCCCTGCCATCAGACAGGCTGACTATCACTATCAAAACTATCACATGGGGAAATTAGTAAAAGAAAAGATACCAAATGAACATGTGTCAAGATGTTTCCAGGCCAGATGTGGAAAGTCTGAGTTTGTTGCTGCGTATAAGCTACCAGAAGAAACTGATAAGTTCAGAGAAGAATTGAGCATATTTCAAACAGAATTTAGAGGTCCTGTAGAGATCCATGAACTTTTGTTGGGAAGTTAAAACTGTCTCTCCAGTCAATAAAAGATTCTCAAGTTGAAATATAGCCTAGATACACACACAAAATCAAGAGCAAGAGACGCATTTTGATAAGATCTCTGAAAGAATTAAGTTAACATTTAATAGCTGTTTTCATTTTGGCAAAAGGACTTATAAAAGACATAAGAATATGGTTTTGTTGAAGAAAGTTGTACCTAAATTACTTCTAATTAAATCTAGAGGGAAATGGATGCCTGTAAAGGAATTATGGATATAGACTGTGTCAAAAAGAATTAAATTAGCAATAAATACAGAAAATCAAGGAAGTTTTTGAGATGAATGTATAGTTAAAAATGCATCAAGCCTTGACTGAGATGACTCACAATGAAAAAAGTTCCTGTTCCTCAGCTTTCTACGGGCATGACGACAGGTGGGAAATCTGCCCACCTCTCCCCAGAAAGTGCATTTTAAAATTCTCTCTAGAATAGGCCAAAGAAAATGCCAATAAAAGAAGGAAGCTGAAAACTATGGTACATTTACACAATGGAATTCTACGCAGCAGAGAGAAAGAAGGAGCTTATACCCTTTGCAACAGCATGGATGGAACTGGAGAGCATTATGTTAAGTGAAATAAGCCAGACAGTGAGGAACAAATACCATATGATCTCACCTTTAACTGGAATATAATCAACAAAAGAAAAAAGCAAACAAAATATAATCAGAGACATTGAAATTAAGAACTATGTAACAATAGCCAGAGGGGAGTGGGGAGGGGATAGTGGGGAGAGGGGTCTACAGGAGCTACTATAAAGGACAAAAGGACAAAATCAAGGGGGAGGGTAGAGATGGGGGAGGGAGGTGGGTGGGATTGGCTGGGGTGGTGTGGAGGGATGGGGAGAAAATGCAGACAATTGTAATTGAATAACAATAAAAAAAAAGAAGAAGGAAGCCCCTAAGGAAGATCCAAGAACCGTGGAGAGTACTGATGAATGGTGACAAAGCAGACCCAGGAAGCAGTTACAGAGCCTAATCAAATGTACTTCCCACCCACAGATCAGAAAATATGACATTATTTGTCCAGCAGGGCTTCAGAATGACTGGGGACAAATAAACCAGTGACCGCTATGTTTCTCCAGTTACCTAAACACATAAGATTTTCTTGAGGATGTCCTGTCCCCGTTCTAACATTGTGTTGGTGGGGAGATGTTTTATTTTTCGTTTATAAATCTTTGAATTATGAAAAGTAATACAAAAGTGATACTTATATAGCTCAGGCCTGATGACATATTTAGACTATGGTTTTGGAATGGTGGGGACATGTTTTATATACAAGCTTGTGAATAACTGTGACGAGGAGAGCACACTTCACTCAGTGGAATTATTAGCTAACATTATTCACCCGACCCTGTTTCCATGCCATATATATATATGCATATACAAATATACATACATATAAATACTTTATATATATGAACTTTGTAGTTTCCTCCACAATAAGGCTAAGTAGACTTCTCCCTTTGACTTTGGGATTGGCTTTTGTCAATAACATTTAGATGGCGTGACAATGTGTGAGCCCTGAGCTTAAGCTTTAAAGAGCCTCAGGTGTTTACTACTCATTCACTTGTGCTCTGACACTATTAAAAAGCGTGTGTCAGCTGACTCATACATCTATCAAAATAAATAACTGTTGCTTGAATCACCGAGTTTATGAGTGTGTATTACACAGCATCAATAGCTGATATAGGCGTGAACTTACAAGTAAATAAAACAATAATTCTATTAAAATTTTATAAGATTTAAAAAAATTGTTTCCAAGGTGACCATAACAGCTGTACTTCTCTAGGCAGTATTGAAAAATGTATGTCTCTCCCATTCTTATCAACTGTAATAGTGCAAAGGCAGTGATACCTTGGTACTCATCGTCAATTCGTCACAGACCCCCTGATGAGTGCCAGAATTGATGAGTACCTGGTGATAAAGCATCTTCTTGTTCAGGGCGGCATCATGACTCACAAGTTCCAGCAAGTGTGACAAGTTCCGAGCAAGTGCCAAGTGCTGTGAAACATATTTTTCTCATCAAAATGCAGTGAGTATAGGGTTTGATGAGTTCTGAAGCCAATGAGTCCCAAGGTATGACTGTGTGTGTATATATACACTTACATGTGTACATATATACATTTATATATACACATGTGTATATATAGTAAGTTTTTTTTTATTTTTACTAGTCTACTGAGTGTAATTAGGTCCTATTAAAAATACATTCCTAGATTTCTAGTGATTTTTAGCACCCACTGTGAATTTGCTACTCAAATTTGTACATTTCCTCTTTAACAGTTTGTCTTTTCTATTGATAAGTAGGAAGATTTTTTTTTTACATAATCAAATTTCTATTCCTTTCTTGGCAATGTTAGTTCTAAATATTTTCCTAAGTATGAAAATTACATTATGTGGTTAACTAATTATTTCCATATGCAGGAGTATATAACTGTAAGGTAGTATAACTTATTACTTATAATTTATGATTTCGTTTTTTAAAAGTAGTAATATATATTATCCAAAAGCATTTCTATATTTTCCCAAGTTTTTTTGTAATCTTACTTTATAAATACACATATTTGTTATTGGTATAATTGTGTCTCTCTAAAAAATATGTTAAAGTCTTAACTCCTATCAGATCTAATTTGGAAATAGGATTGTTACAAATAAAATTATTTAAGTTAAAAATGAGGTCATACTGCAACAGGGTAGATCTTCAAACCAGCAGTTGATGACTTAGAAAATTCTCAGCCTATCCTGGAAACAGGACCAAAGGTGTGTCTGGAATCATTTGCTAAAGAGGTTAGACGTGTGACTACTAAATCCAAAAAAAGTCTTAACAGAAGCCAGGAATAGAGATAAGATTATTCAAAACAATGTTTGTAGAGGGCTCTCTTGTGTGATGGTTTGGCCCCCTGAGGATGGCATAGCAGGTCAGGAAGCTTTCTGCGAATTTTATAACAACAGAAATAATGCCAGCACGGACTGAAAGAGAAAGAGGTGGGGGCAAATGAAAGAAGAATGACTTTGAGGGCAGAGCCAGGAATGCAGAGACTGCAGGGCCACTTGCAGCCTCCATGGGGCAGAAGGCCCAGGCGCTGAGGAGGGTGCTGGCACTGCCTCAGTTCCTCTGCCTAGGGTCAAGGGGTGAGGGTGCCCAATGGGCCCAGGGATAGACTGTGGAGCCACAGAGGGTTATTCTCAGGCCATGAAATCAAATGAAATGTATCCCCTGGACTTGGGATTTTTTAGGACTTTCGACCTCTTAGTCCTTCCAATGTCTTCCTTTTGAAATGTAAATGTCTGCCACATGCTTTCCCTCCATTGTGTTTTAGAAATTAATAACGTCTCACAGGTAATTGATTTAAATGATTTAGATGATGAGATTTCGATTTTAAGGTGAGAACATGTAGGTAAGTTTTTTTTAACTTAAAGGTAATACCTGAATGTTTTAGACTTTAGGAGATCTTGGGATGGGGTGGATTTTGCACAAGGGAAGGAGAGGAATTTGGGAAGAGGGTCAGAAGGTAAATGGACTGTTATCGGTTGAATTGTTTGTCTCAAACTATATGTTGATGTCCTAACAAACCTGTGCTACCTCAGAATATGACCTTATTTAGAATTAGGTTCAGTTTAAATGCAATTAGTTATTATTACTATTTTTTTTTTTTTTAGTTTTTAAAAAATTGTTCAAGTAGAGTTGTCTCCATTTTCCCTCTACCACTGTCCCCCACCCCAGCTGGGGCAATTAGTTAAGTTAAAATGAGACTCTGCTGAGATAAGGTAGGCTTTTACTTCAACATGACCAGTGACCTTATAGGAAGAAAAAAAATGGATACATGGCGGCCGACAGAAAGAATGCCACATGGTGAATAAGTCAGATACTGGAGTTACGCAGTCTCCAGCCAAGGAATGCCAAGGATTGACGGTAATCAGAAGCTAGAGACTCAGAGGGGATTTGTAGAGGACAGAACTTTGAGAGATTATATTTCTAAGTCACCTGGTTTATGGCACTTTGTTATAACAGCCCTAGAAAAGTAACACAATATTTAATACACAAGAGTATATTTTGAGTGATTGTGTGAGGTATAATTTATCTCTTTTTTATGTGAACAGCTATTTTTTTTCTAGCAGTATTACTTGAATAGCAAAACATCTTTTTCTTTCTCTCTCTTTCTCTCTCTTTTCAGTCTTTTGGAGTCCTAAAAAAAACTCATTGTTTTCCTTTATGTACTTTTAATATTAATTTTATAGTCACTATAATTTTATAATGGGTCTTAATATCCTGTCTCTACTCCTCTTATTTCAGATTTTCTGTTTGGACCCTGTAATTCATTATATGAATTTTTGGCTTATTTTTTCAAGCTATATTTTATGGCATAAAATTGGAATTGATTTAAGCTGCAAATTATATTGGGAAAATAAGCATCTTTGCTATATTTAGTCTTGCCCTCTATAAGCCAAGTACATGAATTTGTGTATGTGGGAAAGCTATTTCATTTTAAATATATTTCTTTTTTTTTGTCCCTTTAATCCAAGAAAGTTTAATAAGTTTCTTCATTAAATCTTATTTATTTTTGAAAGATTTATTTGCTGGTACATTGTATTTTGCTTTTCTATCGTAATACATTTCTTTTGTTTTAGCTCAGACTGCTATAGCAAATCACCACCGACTGAGTGGCTTAGACAACGAGCATTTCTTGCTCACCCTTCTGGAGGCTGGAAATCCGAGATCAGGGTGCCAGCATGCTCATGTTCCCGGCAAGGGCTTACTTCATGCTTTGTGGAAAGGGCTGTCTTCCAGTTGCATCCATGCGCGGCAGAAGGTGAACCAGCTAGCTCTCTGACCCCTTCCTTGTAGGGGCACCAATCCCGTTCATGAAGACTCTGCTCTCATGATCTGATTATTTCCCAAAGGCCCCACCCCCAAACACCATCATTTGGGATTAGGGTTTCGACAAATTAATTTGGGGGGATAGACTCAGCAAACACTGCAGCTCAGAATACCTCTTTAACCGTTTTTGAAAGAATCTTTGTTATCCCTCTTATTGCCTGTTCAATTAAAGTTAGAATGGAACTATCACTTTGCCAAGTATCTTTTGGTGACTAAATACTTGGTAACACTATTTTTTATTTTTTTTTAACTTTTAATATAATTATGCTTCATTTGTTCCTTTTACACTTAGTGTAGCTGGATATTTTTTAACATCCACTTTTCGAGTTTACACTCTTTGTAAATTGATGTTTATATTTATTATGACTATTGAGAGATTTAGATTCTATTATCTTCTTTTGTTTCTGATTGCATTTAAAGTTTTCTCTTCTTTCTCCATAATTTTCTCCATTGATTTGAAAGTTTTGAACTATGTTTTCTTTCCTTTAGTAATTATTTTAAAACCCTTTTGGCATTGTTTTATTGACTGTCATAAAACTATATTTTATGTCAGGTCCAGTAGGTAAACCCCAAGACAGCCATGGTAATATCCTATCAGAGAAAACCACTGGAAGGGCAAAAGTGTGCAAAGTAAGAAAGCATCAGTCAAATTAAAACTGTCTGTATTCCCTTCCCTTTCTAGGCTCTTCTGTTGACACTGGATTTGTGAACATCGTTTTCCACAATCCCCACTGCTCTCACTTCAAACAGTCTCCTAGTCTGAAGTAGGTTTGAGATTGAAGAGAGCTGACTTTAAGCTAAATTTGAATATTTTATCAGTAGCGTGGACAGGAATTCTATTTTAACTCCTGAATTTCAATCTTGAAAATCCCTAATGTTTTTTATTGAAAATCATTGTCATATTTTTCATTAACTAAGTAAGCAAAAAACATCTGAGTTGCCTTAATTGTCTGTGGCCATCAGAATAAGGCTAATGAGAAAGAGAAACAAAAGTTGAATTACAGTACACATGTGAAACTTACATAAGAGACTTATTATTTAACGCAAATGCTGCCATTAAAAATGGTCCCTAAAATTTTGAGTAGATTTTATGCATTATGTGTTAAATTCTAGTTAGTAGATTTAGATCCATTTCACACTGTTAGTTTTACCTTTTAATATAAAGTAATTTTAATATAGTGTATATGATTAACAAAAATGAAATTATTCAGTCAGAGGTGCTTAGTAACATCAAGGCAAAGACATTTTATTGTTAGATAATCATAAATCCATGACATATAAAAGAATGTGGAGTTTTGGTAAACAGCTCTATTATAATGATGTGATGGAATTAAATATTTGAATGGATACAATTACTAAAAGCAGTGCCTGTATTAGCAAGGCAAAGAGCAGTCTTTATCACTTATGCTACAATATATTAACATGGAATAAAAATAATTTGAAAACTAATAAATCAATATTCCATTTGGCTTTTACAATGATATATTATCTCTTAGTTTATGTAATTAATAAAATTACTAAATGTGAAAACAAACTTTATCTCCCAATTTATATAGCTATAAACTTGAATGCTTGCTGAGTATCTTAGTTGTATTATCACAAGAACTTCATCTAGAGCCCAGTTTTTAGAGAGAGCTACATAATAATCATGAGCACTTATATGCCTATCAATGTACATAAGACTTAATAGATTTAAAAGACACATCTGTGTTACAAGTTTTGTGGGTTTTTATGGGTTTTGAAAAATCCATCAAGTCATTCATTTACCGTTACAGTATCATACAAATTAGTTTTACTAACCCCCACCCGCCAAAATCCGTGCTTTACCTATTCAATATGTCTTCCCTCCCTCTGAGCCTGACAACCATTATTGAACTTTTAATGTTGTTATACTTTTATTGTTTCCATATGTCATATAATTGGAATTATATAATATGTGGGCTTTCGGGTTGGCTTGTTTCAACATCAATATGTATTTAAAATTCATCCATGTCTCTTTGTAAGGCTGGATAGCTTATTTTTTTTATTGCTGAATGATATTTGATTGTATGAGTGTGCAACATTTTGTTCTCATTTGTCTACTGTTTTGTTCCAGGTGTTGGTGATTATAAATACAACTGCTATAAGTATTTATGTGCAAGTTTTTATGTGACTGTAAGTTCTCAAATGAGTTGGATGTACACCCAGAGCACAACAGCTAGACTGCATGGTGACACTGTTTGCATTTGTGAGAGTCTGCCAAAGGGACTGTGTCGTTTTGCTTCTCCACAAGTAATAAATGAGATTTCCAGTTGCTCTGCTTTCTTGCCATCAATGAGTATTGTCAGTGTTCTTGGATATTGATCATTCACATAGCTTTGTGGTGATATTTTGTAATTATTTTATAATTTACTAATGACAAATTTTTGAGCATCATTTAATATACTTATTTTTCACATTTATATATTCTTTGATAAAGTGTCTTTTCAGATCACTTGCCCCCTTTTTTTCATTGGACTTTTTGTTTTCTTATTGTTGAATCTCAATAGTTATCTGTATATTTTGAATACAATTTCTTTGAATTTTGCAAATTACTTTCTATTAGCTTGTGGCTGTCTTTTGTTTCTCTTAATTGTCTTTAGCAGAGCAGGATTTTTCCATTTTAATGATGTCTAAAGTATTTTTAAGATTTTTTTTGTATATTGCTGTTATTTTTACCAGCATCATTTGTTAAAAAGATTTACTTTCTCCCTTAAACTGGCTTAGCTACTCTGTTGAAAATTAATTTACTGTATATCATAGGTCTATTTCTGAGCTCTCTATTCTTACCATTAATCTATATTTATACGAGTATACTTCTACCAATACTTCACTTTTTTAATTACTGTAGTTTGATAATAAGCCTTAAAATCAGGTAGACTGGACACTTTTCTTCCTCACTATCACATATACTATTCTTTGTGCCATTCCACATAAACTTTAGAATATACATGCTTATGCATAAATATTAATGCTTTAAATGTATGTGAGTTTATATATATATGGGAAAGCTAAAAATTGACATCTTTGTTGACTACCATATAAATACATTTCATGTAGGGTTCATCAGGTAAACTCCAAAACATCTATGAAAATATCCCAGTCTGTCAATATCAACAAGAGAGTTCTCTGGGATTTTGAATGAAATTGTATTGATATCTCGATAAAATTGGGCAAAATTGACATCTTAATAATATTGAGTCTCTCAAACCATGAACACAGAAGATACTTTCAAAGAGTCAGGTTTTGGTTTTGTTGGTTTTCTTTACTTTTTTTTTTGTTTTCAAAATCATAATTCCTGTTCTGCTTTTTATCATTTCTTTTATTTGTATGCTTTAGACTAACATTGGTCTTCTTCCTATATATGTTTGAAATAGTTAGCCTAACATTAAAAAACATTATAACTTCTCATATAGTGCAGGCAGTTTATAAAACAAAATATTCCTAATTTCTGCCTTCCCACATTACATTGCTATCATGGAACATGCTTTCCCTTCTTCATATGCTATCATGTCCCAATATCTCAATCTGTGTTTACATAAATACTCTATTGTCTTGATGTACTACTATTTTTGGTTAAATACATTTATTTTTTATACCAATTAAGAGTAAGAAAAATAAAAGATTTTATTTTACCTCTGTGTAATACTTGTCTAATATTCTTTCTCCCTTTATGTAGATTTGAGCTTCTGTCCTATATGATTTTTCTTCTGCCTAAAATAATTTAACATTTTCTGTAAGGAAGATCTAGTGGTGATGAACTCCCACAATTTTTATTTTCCAGAAAATGTCAATTTCCCCTTCACTTTCAAAGAATAAGTTCATGAATACAGAATTCTAGGTTATCAGGGCTGTTTGTCCTTTGTGCACTTTAAGTATTTCATTCCACTTCTGAGTTTATGTTTTTTGATGTCACCACCATTGTGATTCTTTCCTTTGCTCCTGATTACATAAGGTACTTATTTCTCCCTGCCTACTAATATATATGAGGTTTGTCAAAAAAAATTCCAGCCATTGTTATATCACAAGAATGGTTTGCATGACATCTATATAACCTGGTGGCCAAGGAGAGTGGACTGGAATGCACATGTGTGAACAATGACAACTTCACCGTACTAGTCAGTGGGGTAGTAGATGCCACTGAGTGAGCATGTGTACTGTGTGGTTGTCACATTCAAAATTACTGAGCTAGTAGAGCAACACATCTGCATCCAATTTTGCGTTAAGCTTGAACATTCCTCCACAAAAGTTATTCAGATCAATCAGAAGAGTGTTGCAGATGATGCAATTTTAGAGTAGCAGAAATAAAAGTGTGGCACAAACACTTAAAAAATGGTTGAGAATATGTTGAAAGTGATCTGCATTCCAGAAACCCTGCAACAAACAGAACACCTGAGAATGTTGAATGTGAATGTGTACGTGTTGGGAACTGTGTGAGGTCCCAAGGTGCCCGTTTTGAAGGGGACTGAGGTGTCATTGTCCTATGGACAATATTTCTTGTATCTTGTATCTTCTTCAATAAATTTATCTTTTTTTCATGTTACATGGGTGGATACTTTCTGAGCAGACATGGTGTGTGTGTGTTTGCTTTGCTTAGGTTTTATACAATTGAATATGATATGCCTAAGTGTAAGTTTTTATTTGTTCTGTTTTATATTTATCTAGTATAACATTTTCTGAGATGTTTGTAACTTTGGTTTGGTGTCTGTAATTTTGTTATGTTCTCCGCCATTCAAGTAGGTTTTTTGTTTGTCTGGGGTTTTTTTGCTTTCTTCTCTATTCTAATTATTTGTATTTTTATGTTTTGAAATCGTTCCCCATTTTGAATACTCATTCTGTTTTCTTTTTTTCATTCTTTTTATCTTTACATTTTAGTTTGGGAAATTTCCATTGACCTACATTCAAACTCACTGATTATAGATCCTTGGTGTCATATTCTTGAGCCCATCACAAGTATTCTTCATTTCTCTTACAGCACTTTTCACTTCTAGCTCTTTAAAAAAATTCTTTCCTAGAGTTTTCTTCTCTTGGGTTTAATACACATCTGTGTTTTGCATGCTGTCTATTTTTTGTCATCAAATCTTCCACATACTATAGTTATTTTAAATCTCCTTATAAATGCTTGTTCTCCATTTATTAATAAGATCATATGATCTTTGTCCTTTATTAATGTGGTATATTACATTGATCAATTTGCATATATTTTGAACCGTTCTTGAGTTCCTGTAATAAACCTCACTTGATTGTGATGTATTTTTTTTAATGTATTGTTATATTCAATTCACTAGTGTTTTGTTTAGGAAATTTGCATCTGTATTCATCAGAGATATTGGTTTGCAGTTATCTTTTTTGTGCTATCCTTGCCAGATTTTGGTGTCGGGGTTATGTTTGCCTCATAAAATATGTTAGGAAATATTGCCTCTTTTTCAATTATTTGGAAGACTTTAAAAAGGATAGGTATCAAATCTTTGAATGTTTAGTAGAATTCACTAGTGAAGCCATCTGGTCCTGAACTTTTACTTTTTTAGGAGTATTTTGATGGCTGTTTAAATTTCCTCACTGTTGATCAGTCTGTTTAATTTTTCCAATTCTTCATGATTCAGTCTAGGAAGGCCCTATATTTCTAGGAACTTACTCATTTCTTCTAGATTATTGAATTTGGTGGCATATAGTCATTCATAGTACTCCAGTATTATCTGTTGTTTATATGTGGTATCTGTGGAAACTTCTCTTCTGTCATCTCTGATTTTGTTTGAGTCTTTTCTCTTTTTTCCTTAGTGACTCTAACCAGGGATTTGTCAATTGTATTAATATTTTTAAAGAACCAGCTCTTTGATGCATTACATTTTTGTATAGTCTTTTTATTGTCTATTTCATTCAATTCTGGTCTGGTTTTTATTATTTCCTTTACTCAGCTGACATAGGATGTTTTTGTTTTTTTTATAATTCTTTAAGATGTAATGCTAGGTTGTTTATTTGATATTTTTCTTATTTCTTGAGATAGGCCTGTAATGATAAAAAACTTCCCTCTAATTACTGCTTTTGCTGCATCCCAAAAGTTTTGATGTGTTGTATCATCATTTTCATTTGTCTCTATGTTTTTTGATCTCACTTTTTATTTCTTCTTTGGCCCGTTTTGTAGCAGCATGTTGTTTAATCTCTACACATTGTACGGTTTTTTACTTCCTTTTTGTAGCTGATTTCTCATGTCAAAGCTCCCATGTGATAATTCCATCTGTCTCATGTCTGAGTTTGGTTCTGATGCTTGATTTGTCTCTACATATTGTTTTTTTCCTTATTATTAGAATACTTTTTAATATTTTTTGAGTACCTGATATGATGTATTGGGTGATAGGAACTGAGAGAACTAGCCTTTACTGTGAAGTTTCTTATTTTTCTGGCCAAGAATTGAGCTAGCTTTAATGTTTCCTGTAGCTATGTTTTTCAGAGTCTTCCAATTGCTTGGGTTCTTTGTTTTTGTATTCTCCTATCTTCAACTTCCCTATATATTCCTCCTCAGACATAATCTGTGTTTGCATTTCTTTCAGTTGTAATCCACTGCTTTCCCAAAGCTCTGTTGGAGTATTGGTAAGATATTAGAGAGAAGCATTCCATAACCTTACTATTAAATCTCAATAGTTTAGTTGGCCTTTGTCTCTAGGCTGCGCTCTTCACAAATGCTTCTCCGTTGGGATAGCTTGATTTTTCCCTTGTGTGTAATAGGATGGGTTGGTGTGTTGGGGTTGTTGATAGGGAGAATTGCCCTTCTCCAACTAGAATGAGGCTCTAGTACAACTTTTTCACCTAGGGCATAGGTCTTTGTTATGGAGAATGCTCTGGATATATTTCACATTGATTATCATTTCTTTCTCTCTACGAGAGCTAGGAGGACATCATTCTTATTCATGAGACCATGGTGTGGTCCATGGGGGTGAAATTCATGAATTTGTGCTCCTGTGAGACTGCAGGCTCCAGGAGTTCTCACTCTCAAGCCAGTCCGCACTTAACCTGGAGATATTCATCAAAATCACCATTTATGTTCTTCAAAAGGCCCAAGGAATGTTAATGTTCACTATATTCAGTTTTTTCTTATTGTAAGTAGGAGAGTGGGGGTTGCCAAGCTTTTTCTGTGTCAGAGATAAAACCAGACATTCACTAAAGTTCTTTTAAGAAAAATAATAAATAACATCCAAGTTAAATAGTATATACTGATTTAATAAGACTGCCTTCTAACTATGTTCAGTCTTTAAATTTGCTACATATTTAAGGGTCCTCTGAGAGTTTGGAGTTTTTTCTTTTCTCTTTTTAATGAAACATAAGACTGAGTTTTAGATCTGTTAATTCATCCCTGAAGAGAGTTGGCACATAAAGCATGTTAAAAGAACTATAATTAAAACAAATTGTATGGAATCAGAAGCCCAGAGCAAAAGATGGCACAAATATAATCCAATTACCAATAATTTGCAGAAATCTTGGTGAATACTTACATTCCCTTAAGAATATAATGAAAGTTTGAGATGATTTTATCAAGGTCCCAAGGAACCCTCATTATTTCAGTTTCCACAAGACACCAGGATAGTCTCTATTTTTCTGCCTCTGATATTAATAATTAATAATCTTTCAAGGATAAATTAAACTCCAGACTCTGGAGATAAAAAGACAATTATCTGATATTCTAGTTCTCAAAAAATTTATAATTTTTTAGAGAAGAGGCTTTGAAGCAAATATAAGCAAAGCAGTGATATATTTTTGTTTTCTAAAGTTCTTTTTAGTAAACTTTTTAATAAATGAAAGCTTATTTAGAAAACGAGATTCAGGAAAATATGAGGGGGCAGCTGATGGCCATTGGGAGAACTGTGTGAGGTCCCAAGGTGCCTATTTTGAAGGGGACTGAGGCATCATTGTCCTGTGTACAATGGTTTTTGTATCTTGTATGTTCTTCAAAAAATGTCTCTGTTCTTCATAAAAAAAGAAAATATACAAATTTTAGGTGTACAGATTGGTACATGTCCAGGGAACAAGCTTTCAACCAGCATTGATGAATTCTCACAAATTATACAATTGTGTAAATGAGACCCAGATCATGCAACAAGCCATTGCCAGCACTCACAAACACCCCTCATGATTTTCCCCACCTCAGAGCAATGTAAGTTTTTAGGAAATAAACACAGAGCGTGTTGGAAGATACCAAAGGAAAGCTCAGTTTACTTTTAGGAACAAGCGCTAGACAAATCACTGTATTTGCTTTTCAAGTATGGAAAGTAGAACAAAACTCTTCTAGAAGAGGCTTTCCTTAGAGCAGGCTAGGATATGCTACCGTGAAAACAAACAAACAAAACTCACCAAAACCTTAGTGGTGAAAAAAAGAGAAACTTTTATTTCTCGTACAAAGTATATTTGAAGTCTGGGTGACTCTCCAGAGAAATTACCTTTCATGTTACTATCCAGTGATCCAGACTATGCCATCTTGTTCTTCTGTCTCAACAAAGGGTTATGTGGTTGCTCTGGTACAGGAAAAGATCAGGGCAATCTCATACAGGTTAATTTCCTTGTTACAAACCAGGCTAGAACCAGCCAATGGCTCTGCCTAATTCAGAAGAGGAACTGTAATGTGTCCCTGTGCCCAGTGAGAAAAGAAAGCTGGATAGGGGTAAAGAGTAGAAACCTCTTCTGTCTGAGGTAGTTGGGGTTTTATCGCCAATGTGCTAAATTATTCTGCTTAACAACAAACATATTTGTTTATAATGGGATGGGTAGAGTTATATTTCCTATGCAGAATTGCTTATTTTTCTCAATTTTGATTTAGGCTGCTTTAGTCCAGTATATTATTGGTTTTTTTTTCTTAAATTTATTTTTAATTAGAGTTGACATATAATAGTATATTAGTTTTGGGTGTACAACACAGTGGTTAGTTTAGACATACCCTACAAGATGATCTAGTACCCGTCTGACACCCTACACGGTTATTAAAATATTGTAGACTATATTCCCTGTGCTGTACTTCACATTCCTGTGTCTATTTTTATAACTGGCATTTTGTGCTTCTTAATCCCTTCATCTTTTTCACCTAGTCCCCAGACCCACTCCCATCTGGCAACCATTCATTTGTTTTCTGTATCTATGAGTTTCTGTTTTGTTTGTCCATTTACTTATCATTCTCTTAGATTCCATATATAAATGAAATCACATGGTATTTGTCTTTCTCTGTCTGACCTATTTCATGTAGCATGTCTTCTAAATCCATCCATGCGGCTGCCATGACAAGATTATTAGTTCTTATTACATGTTTACTTTCCTTTCAAGGAATGGATCTTGAAGATTAATTGGAGACTTAGATCTACTTTTCATCTCGACCTTAAGGAAAATTTATGAAAAGCAACTAAACTGAATTGCTTGACTTGCTTTTAATAGTGTAGATGCCAGGTGGGTGTATTCTGGTTTGGGGGAGAAGAAAATAAACAGTGCCCACACATTTGAGGGCATTTGTGTGACTTCCCATACAGGCAGGGAATGATATCACTGCAAATCCCCCTGTGAGGAAGTCATTCCTTAGACGTGGGATGTGACTCTGCCAGCAGGGCTTCATCACGGGTTGGGGCAAATATCAGCCGCTTGCTAAGCTAGGCCTGCATTCAGGGACATTCCTAAAATGTTCCCAATAGTATAGGTCTTAACACTCATTCCTTCCTTAACCTTGAAAAGAATGCAACTAAAAATATGAACCTACAGCCCAAGATGATTGCTAAAGTAGCAGACATAAAGACAGTAAAATTCCAACCAAGACCAGCAGACTGGAACTTAATATTGATTCATATTCAAAGAATTAAAGGATTTTCTGACTCTTCACTAGGTATATACAAACACACCCCATACTTAAACACATAATACATACAAAAACTTAGAAATACAATCAAAAACTTAGAAATGTATTATCTAGCTACCAAATCCATAATTTTATAATAGATTTATAATTATGCCATACATTTGTATGGTCCTATGCCAGTACTCAACATATTAAGCCCTTGCTATCCTATACAAGGCATCAAAATATGAAATAACGTGGGGAAACAAGTTTAGGCCCCAGATTTTCAAAGATCTTAGTTTTGAACTCAGCCTCACATTAAGCAGCTCTGATGCCTCATATATAATATTAAACCTGTCTAGATACATGTTCTCATTCCTACATGATTTCTTCACTGCTTCTGCACTGATCCCAATGGATCAAAATCATTTATGAAAGTATCTTTTAAAACAACATACATTTCCAGGTCCCACTCTTATCGACTCTGTGTTGGAGAGACCATGGGGAGGTGGGACATCTGAACAACTCAACTCCAGCTATGTGCGCAGCAAAACGCTGCCATTGAAAAACCCTAAGTGAGACTAGCAGAGGCAAAAGCTCCTGCCTGAACCTCAGCCAACCAACACTATTGCTTGATGTGATAATTTGAAGTTCTTTAAAGCCTCTGAGTTTGAAGATGGCTCTTACGCAACAATACCAGGTAACAGAAAATGTAGATCTGCATCATGCCCTCAGGATCTCTAAAGAAAATTCCCTAAGTGATTCCAATATTCAGCCAAACCTGGAAGTGGCAGAATTAGATGATAGGTGCTATATCTCCCCGTTTCAACATTTCAGGAATTCAGGGTTGAATTAGTCTTAAGATGAACCAAACTGAATCAAATTCTCCACGCCACCTCCTTCCGATGACCTAGCATTTAGGTAGTCTCAATAGGCACTGACACAGAGTCAGACTCACTACATTATGTGACACTGCCAAGTAATAGAAATACCACAAATACCTAATGGTTTGCAACCTTCATCTTATGTTCAAATTAGCAGCCTAGTGGTTGATTCTCAAGTATCATAGGAAAAAATGCTTATCAGATTGCAACTCAGAAAATATGTAGAATTCCAATTTTAACACTAACCTATGTTTGAACACTGACAACAGAACATCAGTGCAAAATTATCTTACCCCACTCAGCAGTGAATGTAAGCCATTGTGGCTAGTGTGTGAATGTGCCTCCCAGCCAGGGGCTCTGGGCTGTGAGAGACTTTCACAGCTGGCCCAGGGAGGGGCAAAGGACCAGGCCCAAGCACATAAGCTTATGATCTCCAAGTAAAAACATTGGGAAGAAAAACTCTGGCCTCAAAGAAATAAGGGTTCAGTTTTACTGTTTTTTGAAAGTCAATGGTAGAACTTTGGCAACAATCAGTACTATGAACAATATTACTTAAGGAAGAAAGGAACCAGCTTTTTAATATCTTTATAAACTACCTCATAAAACTTAAGCAAAGAAATGTTCTTCCTTACTTCCTTCTACCAAGACATTTTCATGTACCCAGCCAAACCCTGATAAGCAAGGAGTTCTCTTTGTTGTAATGGCTTCCACAATAAACTTTATATCTGGCTCATTTTTACTGTTTATTCCTCTGGCCAGACTTTGGCTTTTTGGATGAGAATTGTATGCACCTTTAACCTTTGTTTATGCAGCAGTTCAAGATACAGTTCTACACAAGAGGCTCTATTCCTTTCCTTTCATATATATTTTAAAATTTGAAACAAAAAATAAATTGTTTCATAAATTATTTCAATTATTTGTTGAGTCTTCACGAAAACTCTGAGTAACCCACATGAACTTAACTCATGTGCTCTGAAATTGTGACTTATGGGTCTATTTTCCACCATTTCACAAAATGTTCTGCTCTAACTTCTGTTTGCAATTAGTTACTTTGGAAAGAACTAAGCATATGTGTTACAGTTTCTTTGAATTATCAGCATATATTTAAGATAAACTGCATCTTCGGAAGAAATTGTGTCCTCGAGGGAATTATTTGTCTTGTGCTAACAGACTTTTATTGGAGATGTGAAGTTAGTTTAAGGTTTCAGGTGTGCTGGCCTGAAATTAATGGAGCTAACAGACATAGCATAAATTTTTGAACGTACAAGATCATCGCACTTGGTTCTGGGCCTTTGATTTCTTTTAAAAAATATGTAGTCCTAGGCATTAATAGCTGGAATCATATCTTCGCAAGACTTTGAAGCAATTAGGATTGATGTAATAGAGTAAAAAAGTAAAGGGAGGTGGAAGAAAATTTTTAAATAGTTATAAAGTCTTCCCCAGAGAGCATTATAGGCAAATTCTATTACAGATGCTGGTTTTTATAGGGAAAAACCAGTATAGAGACATATGTATCCCATCAAAAGAAACAAACAATTCTCAACCTATAGTTTTCAGGGTAACGGCACTTTTCAATTTTTTAAAGAAAAGGAAGTAATACTGAAAAGTAACTGGTTTAATCACATTGTCATAGACACAATAAATTAACATGAAAAAAACTCAAGCAAAATTAGTCGCCATTATTATTTGACTATATACCCAATTATGATCTATCAGAAAATAACATTATTCTTTCTATATAGCCCATTTATCATTTTTCTATTTACTTATTTATTTCACAGCTTTAAAATCCTATAAACTTATTAATACCCTTACTTCTTTTGGTTAAAGTAGTCCCCCAGAAACAATAGTATTCCTTTTTTTTATAAATGACTTTGTTCCTCACCAGCAATCAAGCGGAGCATCTTTTACTTGACAGACGTGCGCTGCACAACTAATAAGGCTACATCCATGTTGGTGGGATGTAGAAAAGCATTTTATGTTTTGTTTATCTAAATGGTTTTCTCCATATTTTCATGCTACAGTTTGTGTATTTTAGAGTAATAATCTAAAGTAAATACTATCAAAGTTAAATAGAATAATTAATAGTTTTCATTATTTTTTAAAAAGAAAATATCATGTGTCAATATGCCATGACTTAAGTATACTCAAGCCCTTTGCTTTTATAATTAATAAGATTTTAATATTTGAAATTTTTCTCTAGTTTTTCCCTATATTTAACCATCTTCTTTATGACAAAGATAATGACACTCTTAAAAAATAAACATTTTGTCAAATCTCAAAAACACTTTGTATAATTAGTGCTAGTTTCTGTAATTTAAAAAATGAACATAATTGATATGTTTAAAATTTTTAACATACTCTCACTCAATAAAACATTAATTTAATTCAGTTTTATAGTTAATGCTTTAAATATTCTAAATAAAATGCTTGCTGCAATAAGGCCACTTACTTCATTTACAATAACGTCAGAAAATAAAAACAATAACGTATGTTATGTAAGAAATAGCCTTGCACAGGCATTGTCCTCAGAAGAATAAGATCAGTCCTCAGATGTTGTACAGTCTCACCATGGCATATTAAAGAACCAACTGTGGGCTTAAGCTGTGAGAGACAGACAGGCGGTCACCTCACTTCTAACCTGCACACAGTAGAAAAAGGTATCTTACTGTTCTCATTTTGTTTTAAAAATAAGACCTTGATCTAATCTGAGAAAGCTGCAAAACTGTGAAAATGAATAACAACTTTGATTTAGCATTAATTTGCAACCTATACATGCACATAACTCCCACTAAAACTACTTTTTTATCAATTTATGTTAGTAGGTGTTGGGCATGCATAGGCTTCAATTAAATTGTCCATATTGAAGTCAATGGGAGTTTATCGATAATTGATAGGGGTTACATATATGAAAAATATATAAAACAGGGTGTTAAAAGTTGTTCAGGTTATATCCTTGAGCAAAGAAACATGTTTCTTAAATTAAATATTTATCTCTCTTCTAAATTAAGGTTTCAGTTTTATGTGTGGTAAATTGTCAAATTTTTAAAAATCAACTTAAAAATACATATTTAAATGAGGTATATAAATATATCTGAACTCTCAAATGTAAATTCCCTAAATGTATCATGTAAAATTTATTTCTCCCCTTGGTGATAAACTTTTCTTCTGATTTCCTATTAACGCAACACTGCATTTTTTTATTGACTGGCATTTATTTTCAAATGTTAGACAACACTGTCTCATGCGCAGTCTATCAGTCCTCACTCAGCTATGGAACAGTGGGCTTTAGGCCTGGAACACTGTCTTATGAAAAGATAAAGTGCTGATATAGCCTGTGCTGGCCTTGTCACTTTGTGCGGGAATATCTTTTCCTGTTTCGTGCTCAGTGGGAGTTCCTTTGTGTTACTTAATCGTAGATGTCAAGGGACATTAGGCAAGCTTCCAGCTTTCAGTGTTTCAGACTCATCAGAGGATTGGTTGGGTTCCTTCTGCTGGGGCAAGGGAGGGGTGCGCATAAGCCAATTGCCCTGCATCACTTGCCAGGGACACCTGCTAGCCATGAGGTACTTATATCGATTATTGGAAGTGGTCTTACTCTGCCGCCTCAGTGTGTGAGTAAAAGCATTTTTCCATCCAGTGTGTAACTGTGTTCTTTGGTGACCTGGATACTAAGATACAATGGACAGAAAGAATTTGGACTTCAATTCCTGGTGGCTAGCATCGTGATAATCTTTGCTATTCTCCATATAGTTGGAATCCTCTGGCATTGGTCCCCAGTGCATGGCATTCTGTTCAATATAAAACTTTGTTGCAAAGATATTAAAAAAAGCAGGAGGCAGTAAGTGCTTGAATAACCACACAACCAGTGAATTTATACATTAGAATTTGGCTGGTTACGCCCTCTATCTCAGGATCATATAGAACTATCAATGTGAGAAGCTATGAAAATCTTAGTATAATACGTAATAATGGGTAGGTAGATAGATGATACATACAAATAATGAAATGATTGCTGGGCATATCAAGTTTTAACCCACAAAATTTTCATAGTATATCATTTCATTCAAAGAGAACTTCATATATGCTTTCCCTGTACAAAGCATCAGGTATTATTTTAATGTATTTTACTTACTACACTAAACAGAGAGAACAATTTTGTGCACTACAAATCAATGAGATAACTGAAACTTAGAGAATTAAAAAGCAGAGTCTGGATTTCAAGTCTTGTTTTGTGACTCTAATTTCAATGTTCTTTACATTATACCATACCAGTTCATGAATAATTTTCAAAATTATTATACATATGTAAATCCACTGATATATTATTTGATAAACATATAATTCCTCATCTTATTGGACTTCAATAGATTCTAAATAACTTAAATGCTTCCATTCTTTAAATCCCAATTCCCACTTGAAATGCTATAAAAAAGTTAGTAAAGGGATATAACTCATAAATCTACAAAGAATTCATAAACTTTTTATACCATGTTTTGCCATGATGTATGTGAGTAATTATGACCATATGTTTTCATTTTTATCTAACAAGATAAAGCAATGAGAAATGTTGCTTGAAAAAATATTTTGCTTAGACCAAGACACTCAGAATAATTTAAGGTGTTTTGTCAAATCAGAATCCCCAAATCCATTCAACTATGGTTTTTCCAAGTCTATTATTGTCACTTTCTTTTCCTCGTCTCAGTGGTAACGAGAATTGAATACATGACAGCCTCTGCTCCCTGCGCAGTGAGAGTTAATTGAAAGGAACTGTATTGTCTACAGAACAAATTTCTTTAGCATATGGAGGAACTCAAAATACCACTATATAACATAAATATATATAATTAATTGTAAATAATATTATTGTAATAAATAAACATAACATTGAAATCACTTTAAGTAAAAATAGGATGATATCTAGTCTTTCAACTCTAAATTAAATACTTTTCTACAAAATTAGCAAATGTTATTTTGAAGATCTTCCTCTTTTTTTCTCCCTTATATTTATTTTTTATTTTTTTGCCTTTGATGAGATGCCAAATAGGTTCTACACCTACTGAAATGTAATAGTTACACTGTAACTGTAGTTGATGATCACAGTGCTCGGTGCTTCACACTGGCTGGAAAGCCATGGAAACAATAGTAGGTGATAGATACACATATACCCTGATCTTAAATGTATATACTCACTTTGCTGTTCTCCGCTGCCTTATGTTTTGCTCTATCAACTTCTGTTTTACTAATCCCCTCTTCAAGTAAACCAGCTAGATAGCTCCCCCTCCTTTTTTTCAGCTTTTACATAATTATTCAACAGCACACTTAATCGAGTTCCTCCAAAATTTTACTTGAAATTATGGGTAACACCAAATCTCATTTATCTTTGGACTCTCTGTATCCGACACAGTGTACTCCACTTAATAATAACTAAAGAAATGCTTCTTGGCATTGGGGTTGTGGTTGGGATTGCAAGGGGGAAAAAGGAGGGACAACTGTGACTGAACAACAATAAATTTTTTTTAAAAAAGAAATGCTTCTAGAATTAAACTGCTCAATTTACTATCCCGCATCCCTAAATAATCTACACTATGAATGTTGGATTCACTATAATTCCTTCAGGAATGTTCGATGAATTTTATGCATTATAATAATGATAAATAACAGTAATTGTCATTTTAGTATCTACCATATGTTATTATATTGCAACACATAAACTACTACATGCCATGTATTTTCAAATGTTGTCATATTTAGCTTTTATAATCATTTTACAAGGCAGTGAAGTACCAACATATTATTCAGAGATGGGAACTGATATTTACAGAGGTAGGATAGATTTCTTGAAGACACACACACACAGCTAATTAAAGGCATAAGTATTTAAATTCATATGTTTTTGTCCTTAGAGCCCCAATTTTTCAACATTCTACTAAGCTATACTTTAACAATTGTATGTTAACTCTAAATTCCTTGATTGTTATTTTAGAATAGCCATTTTATTTTCTTTAGTAATAGTAGTAGAAGACACTGGTGCTGTTCCTTTTATGTATACAAAAGAATTACACATAGCAGTCCCTTTGAGGTTAAGTGTGGCTAAGAGACCATTTTGGTCAGAAATATCAGTGATGTGACACTCCTTACATGAGTGCACAATTGTCCATCCGGCATGATGTTTGACAATGAGCCAGAAGTGAAGTCCTGATCCCTGAGCAGGCAATGAGGGACTCGCACTACCCACAAGTGAGAATCTTTGTTTTTTAAGCCACTGAGATTTGGGGAGTTCGTTCCTACCACAGCCATAGCTATCTACCTGACAAGTTCAAAGCACGGAAACATAAACTCAATTCTACACGTTTTAGCTTTTGTTAATGAAGATTCCAATGAAATACTCAGATATCTGCCAAGAAAATCTAGGGAATAAATGTACAATTCTTTTTTTGTTCAACAGTTTATTGATGTGTAATTGATATGCAAAGTAATGCACATACTAATGTGCACAATGTGAATAGTTTGAACATATACAAACACCTGTGACACCATCGCTGCAGTCAAGGTAACAGACATTTCTAACACCTCCCAAAGTTCCCTGGAGTCCCTTTCTTTTATTTTGGCTTTTGTGTGTGTGTGTGTGTGTGACAAGAACATTTAACTTGAGATTTATTGCTTTTACAAGTTTGAAGTACATGAGGCCCAGTGTTAACTGAAGGGAATATGTTGAATAGAAGTTCTGTGGAACTAGCTTAATCAACTTTATACCCACTGAGTGACAAAGGAAAAAATAAATTATGAGTTCATTGTACAGCAATTATATTCTGGACAATTTTGACACTGGTATACAAGATAAATAAAGCATGGCTAGAAAATTAAAAATAAAAACATAAAATATAATGAATAAAGTCCTACTAAAAACATCTATTTTTGGCTATAAGATGAATAATGTCTGACAGTCGAATGTGAGACATGACTACAGTTAATAATGATATATTGTATAATTTCCTAAGGGAGCAGAATTTAATGTTCTCACACAAAAAAGGAGGTGATAGTTGTGTTAATTTAGCAGATGGGGGAATAAATTTATAAAGCCAATTTTTAAAAACTAGCTATTTTCAAAATGTGATGGAAAGCAAAAGTCTTGTATTATTTTACAAAGAAAGAAGCCTTGTTTGTTTTCCTATCTAAATAAAATTTGCTTCATGATTCATGTGTGCATATGATTTACATTATAGCATTAGAGCTTTGGAGGTCATTCCTGTAAGTGCCTTTTAACATTATAACAGTATAATGACATAAATGCAGCACAGAAAAATTCATTTGTTGATGAGAGATTTGTGGCTTTATTTGATGTTATACTCATATGTCATATAACAAAATATTACCTTGAATATGATTTGTTCACCAATCCCCTAATGATTCAAATTAAATAGATTTAGAAATTTAAAAGAAAGCCACAAAGTAATTCAGTTTATAAATTAATGACTAAAATCTGAGAAGGTCAAGTTCATAGGAAGTAAGCTTAAATCAATGTAAAATTATACATACGTCTAAATAATCATAAAAATGAAATTCTCGAATATTTCAAGGCCTAAGTACTGTTGTAACTGACTTAAGAAGTCACTTTGAGCCTCTATCCATGTACATTAAAGGAAAGCAAACTATTACTTTATATCTGTATAAAGTTTTTCAGCCAAAACACTTGGCTGGAAATCTAGTAATTTTAATGTATTAATGACTACAAAACACAAATTAATGTCTAATTTTTAGTTTTCTGATTATGTTATTTTCCTGTAAAGAAATTGTCTAATCATATTATGTGTAATAATCTCTTTATATTTGAATTGCTACTGGTTTATGAAAAAAAGAGATATATACTTCCTTAGATTTACACATTTTTAAATCCATATTGTGCTTAACTATGTTTGCTTTGTCTTAAATAAATTCATTTCTATTTAGTGTATTATTTTACAATGACTTATATGAAGCTGTCTTGGAAAGGTGGTATACTATTGACAAAAACTTAAATTAAGAAGTCTTGCTACCAGATTATTAAAACCAAATATAGAATTCAATCTTACACAAGACCAGGTATATAAATAAAGATGACAAACTGTAATCCAGTTCATTTGCTGAAATGGTGATGACTAGTGTTTTTTCATTATGTTTCTGTACTTACAAAGATAATTTAATGTACAAAATAATATTTATTTTAAATTAAGGGAAATATTTAAATTAAGCAAGAGATACATACTTATGCTAAAGGAAACAGAAAAGAGTATAGAACCATTTCTTAGTATATAATGAACTTGGAATTATGTGTTTATATAATAAGCTGAAATTGTATCAAATTTCGTTATTGATTATAACAGGGACATACACAGAATTATAAGGCAACTTTATGTTACATTTTATTAGGTTTTGCTATTGGTGTTTCGTTGGTTGTTTATTCATTTGTAAAGTGACAAAAATATGATTTTTAGTCAAAAAGATGAGTATGTGACCAGAGTTTACAACTGTGGTACATTGCAAAGATTATTGGACAAGGTATACCAGGTTTTTGGATAAACCACTAAGAATACGGGTTCAACTGTCTTTATTTGTAAAATGGGATTTGAGGTTAGATGAGTTCCAAAGATTTCTTTCCACTCAAAATTAGTTTATGAAATGTTAAAATTATAGGACATTTATTAAAGTAACTCTTATGTGTTCTGGAATGATATGTTTGTTAAATACAAATGAGCATTAGTCATTCTAATCATTAATAATATTGGAAAGGCATTTTTTAAGCTCTAAAAAATATGAACTCTTTATTCTCAGTCTTTGCATACACTTGCCAGGTAAGAGAAATCAGAAACTGTCAGCAGAGCTAAAACCTTTAACGTTTGACACTTCCAATATCTGTTGGCAACATCCCCAAGATGATGTCAGCTCCTTGTACAGTACAGAGCATTTAATACTCCCCCAGAGCATCTCACTTACAGAGTTGGTGCACTTTCAAATATCAAGTGCACTAATGCTTTGTCTCCAAATGATGACTGAAATCTTTAGAAGTTATACTCTGCTCTCAACAGCGAATGATATTATAACATGGAGAAACAATGTGAAGGACACATAAAATACATATGAAATGTCTGAAAAGTTTACGAAATGAACTGATGCCTTTAAAATATTCTAGAAACAGCTATAATAAATGGCATAATTAAAACTGAACTCTAAATAATATGTTAAATAAAAAATTTCCTCTAAACATAATCATTTTTTAAAGTACTAATGAATAACTTTCTTTTAGAACATGACTGTTCATCTTATTTCTTAATACCATACCTCAAAGTTTTATTGTGATTAATGTAGCAACACCATTTGTTTAGCATTCATAGGTAAATAAGTTGTTGCATATGTCAATTTTATTTATTAATAAATATTTTAATTACTAATTTGTCCTCTTTTTAGGTCAAAAGCCTTGATTTTTATTTATTTTATTTTTTTATTTTTCAAGTACAGTTGCCTCCATTTTGCCCCTACCACTCCCTCCCTCCCCACCCATTCCCACCTCCCACCCTCGATCCTACCCCCTTTGACTTTGTCCATGTGTCCTTCATACATGTTCCTGGATGACCTTTCCCTATTTCCCCCAATTATACACTAACTTGTCTTTTTTAATTAAAAAAGCACATTTTCATGCTCTCTTAAAAAGAAAATGCCTAGCCTGAATGAAGTTTCTTTTTAGAGGCTGCAGTACTCTTATTATACTCAATTACTGCAATAGATTCACACTTTTAGGAATTCTCACTTACAAGTGACAAGCTAAATGTTTCAGCATTGACTAACACCCACAACAATACTTCCTGTATTTTGCAGTATAGAGTATAACACACTTCTTTTTTTTATTGTTGTTCAAGTAATGTTGTGTCTACTTTTCCCCCACTACTCCCACCCCACCCATCTTCACCTCACCCTCCATCCTACCCCCTTTGGCTTATAATACACTTCTAAACAAGACAACGGGAATTGGGGGAATGTAAGAAGCTGAAAAAAAAGTCACCCTTAATTCCACTATCTACAATTATATTTCATTTCTGATATTTTCCTACATGATTTTCATACGGTTAGAGTAATATTTCAAAATTAGGCACCTTGTATTTTCCCATGCAACACATGATAAATACTTCTCCATTAAAAGTCTAAACACCATCTTAATAAAATAACACATTCTCTTATGTGAAGGCACCTATTACTGTGGAATTAGGTGATCTCTGATTTTTTCTACTCACTATAATATGTGTTATATCCCTAACACAATAAATATGAAAATATTTAAGTATCTCATGTAAAAATTAGACTGAAAGGCAGTTTACTGACTAGTAGATATTAAGTCTCTGTGTCATTTTCTCAGAAATTCCCTTAAATTATCCCTGATGGCTGATGACAGCTACTGAATCTCCAGACTTCTTATCCTTACACAATTCTATTCAAAGAAATTATAATAGGGTGACCATACTTCTTAATATACCTTTTAATATAATACACCTTTTGCCTTTGGTCATGGAGGAAGTAATATTTCCAAGAGACCTCTAAAAAATTCTCATGATTCATTGCCTGAAATTAAATCACATGAGAACATTTCATTTCAGGAAAGTGATAGAATATGAGTGATAAGGGCTAGAATTGGACTAGATGAATTGTGCTTCATTCCCTAGGTCTGTCACATTGATGTGCAAAGAAAAAACACTTTTTAACTGTCAAAGTAAAAGGACTGTGGGCAAAGGAAAACTGGCTATTAAAGGGCTCACACATGAACTCTCAACTGGGAAAACAGCACAAAGACACCAAATGGAAAAGTACATATGCTATAGATGATGGAGGCCAACTTACCAAACTTGGAGCACATACTGGCAAGGTGGGAGGTAGCTGAAACTTTACCTGAAAACTGAGACACTGGTGGCAGCCATTGCTGCAATCTTGTTCTGCTGGTCTGACCCCAGTCCTGGCCGGTTTCATTTGGTAATGCCTCCTCTAGCTTGTTGATGCCAGAAGGCACACCGTGCTAGAGAGCCCCAAACAATCCTACCTTTTTCCCAGAGCTGCTGGACAATAATCCTGCCCACCAGGGCACGTGCCTCAGTCACAGCCCCACCACAACAGAAGGGCACATGCAGCCCTCATAGGGGACACCCATTGAACACCTGGCTCTGGTGGCCAGAGGGGATTGAACTGCTAGGCCCCACAGAACATCTCCTATGTAAGGCCACTTTTGCAAGACTGGGAGACATAGCTGATCTACCCAATATAGATCAACAAATAGAGAGAAGTGTGGGAAATGAGCAGATAAGGGAATATGTTCCAAACAACAGCAACAACAACAAAAAGACAAACATCTCAGAAAAAGAGATAAATGAAAGCAAGCTAAACAATCTACCTCATAGAGAGTTCAAAGTAATGTGGTCATAACAGCATTCATCAAATTCAAGAGACAAATGGATGAACACAATGAGAACTTCAAAAAGACAGAAAATGTAAATACCAATTATAGCTAGAATACAATAACTAAAAAAGAAAATACACTGAAAAGAATCAATAGCAAAACAGATGATACTGAAGAACAGGTCAGAGATCTGGAAGACAGAATAGTGGAAATCACCCAAGCCGAATAATAAAAAACAAACATACAAAGAAACACTTAAATGAAAATAGTTTAAGGGACCTCTGGGACAACAACATGCATAAAAGCTTTTGCATTATAGGGATTTGAGAAGGAGAAGAGAAAGAGAAAGGCCAGAAAACTTTTGAAAAACAATACTAGAAACGTCCCTAACCTGGGGAAGGAAACAGGTATTCCAGTCTGGGAAGAATAGAGAGCCCAAACAAGATGAACACAAAAATGTCCACACCAAAAAATATTAAAATTAAGATGTCAAAAATTAAAGATAAAGAGAGAATCTTAAAAGCAACAAGATAAATTCAGTTAATTTCATGCAAGGGAACCCCCATAAAACAAGTAGTTGATTTTTCAGCAGAAACTTTGAGGCCAGAACGAAATGGGATGATATTTCAAAGTGGTAAAAGAAAAATAAAAGTTAACTCTAAGGCCCTATCAGTAAGCCTGACACTGGGAACTGAAAAAATTAATCCTTCCACACTCACTTCTTTGAATTAAGATTTGAATTATATGAAAATGTTGCCTTTCAATGGAAAAGAATAAGCTAAATGGGGCATATGGTACAAAATGAAACCATGAGCTAAACACCATGTCCCCAGACTACTCTGAAATACAGAGAGAAAGTTGTGCCCCAATAGACATGCATCTATTCTCTTTGAAACAAAAATGCGATATGCTACTTTAATTTTTCTCATGTTATTAATATAAATAGGCATAACAAAATAACAAATCTTGAAAGATAACCCCCTTTCCAAACTGTTGTCCATTTGAACTAAGTGTCTGTGCTAACAAACTTGATTCTACATGTGCAGGAGCTGACAATTAAATTTTTTCAATTTATGGGGGTCCATAATAGCAATTGAAATTATATATCACAAACAGAATTATTCAAAATATAAATATAATGTAGTTTACAGTAGTTACTTTAGGTGACTCTTCAAAAGGATCCAAAAAGTAGAAATTTGACCTAAACCTTTAATCCTAGCCCTTATTTTTTTGCCACTTCCTCTAATTCTGCAAATCACTTCAATATCTGCCCATGACCTCCTTGTCTACTCTTTCTGTATTTGCTATCCTTTTATTTCTGCTCTAGATATTTCTTTGTTTTATAAAATCGAGTTCTTTCATTGGCTTCTACTAGAACACCTCAATCAAACATTTTTGTTACAATTTTTATCCTTTACTGAAGAAGTGGGCACTCAGAGAGAGTCGCATACCAAGCAAGTATACTCTTCTCTCTTTTTACTTGATCTCCATTCCCTCTCTCTCTCTCTCTCTCTCTCTCAAACACACACACACACACACACACACACACACAATGTTCCTCATGTTGTCCCACAGAGAGAAATTAAAATTATTTAAGCTGAGAATCTCAGGGCCAACTACATACAGTTTGTCAAGGAATTCTTTCTTATAAATGCACTGATATGCTTCAAGGACACATTGGTTTATGTACCATATTGCTCATTTTGTTATGGAAATACTGTATAGAACTTTGTGTGGTTGTCATATTTTTCTCTGGGACTATGTCGAGAATTGCCCTCTCAAGAGATTCCACTAGTGCTTTCACGCTGGACTGTGCCTCACTGGCACTCGTGCTCATGTTCTACATGATGCTTTATAAAGGAATAGAAGCTGTCAGTCATTACAATGGAAGGCATTCAGCTTTCTGCCTGTCTGAAGATAAAATTGGGGTTTTCTCTCTGGATTCTGCTGATTCTTTTTTATTCCACATAGCGAACTGCTTTTTCAGGGCATTGCTACAAACAGAAAAATCCTCTGCTACGACCAGTAGTACTAACAGCTTAATAGGAGCAAGGCTTTATGTTCTCAGCTGACTATCATACCACGGAGAATAGATTTACAAAATAAAACACTCATTTCCAAAGTTTTGTGCAATGTTGTGTGTTTTACAATGTTTTTCTCTTTTATTCTCATACTATTCTCATCTTGTTTGTGTCAACACTTCACAATTATCACGCTTATTGACAGTGTAAGATTTTATTTTGGAAGCAATAGATGGTTTAGCAAATGGCTACATTTGTGATGAAAAAATAAGAAAAATTTTAGAATCAAAAATAAGATATATTTTATAGTCTTTGTTGAAAAGTTTGAGATGCTGTTTTAAGCATGCTATTATTTTCTGTTTTTGTACAATTGATTGTCTTAACAGCAAGTCATCAGTAATCTCCTATGGGAATGTATATACACTATGTGTGTGTATATATATATATATATATATATATATATATATATAGTACTAAAATATTTATCCAAACAAGGGAAATTTATAATGCAGCGTGTATGATTAATATATTTATAATTAAATCAAATTTGACTTAAAAATTGAACTACATATTATGTAACTTGATATCATCATTATTTATGTTCACTAGCAAAACAGTAATTTCAAAAGGTTTGAGGTAAACACAGTAATCATGTTGAAAGTGAGGTACTTGGATATTTTTTCAATTATTTTAATTTGCTTGCAATAATATTTACAGGTAAATAATGATTTGTCATTGGGGTGAGTGGCAATGAAAGTTTACTATGTTACTCGTGATTACCTAAAGGTGTATCTCACCAAAAGTAACTCCCAGTTTTTTATTACCCCTGCTGTGTGTCTGATTGGAGGTAACTGTATAGAAGGTAAAAATTGGTTAGCCAATTGAATCTTTAAGCTTTGTAACCCTTGAATTTTATTTGCAATATTATTTATAGATAAGCAATCACATGCCCTATTTGATGAATAGAAATATTTCATTTATAAGCATAAAAGTCTCATTGTTAAAATAATGTTTAAAGCTATTTTAAATATAATACTGATTTAGTAAAAATTTGTAAACTTTTCTCAAAAGTTTTTATGTAACGTCTTTTGAAAATGTTAACAATATGCTAAATAAAATAAAAGTCTCAATTAAAGTTTAGATTATCACAATAACTGGTACAAAATACACATGCTAAAAATAATTTACAGAGGATTGAATCTCTAGAACTCAACATTGTACTTAGTACAGAATCAAATCTTGACATTATTCATACAACATTTGTATTAATTAAGCAATTGGCTACTTCATACTCATCATTCTGCCTGAAAACCTCTTATCTTCCTTTCACACACAAACACAGAGAGCATACTCAAATACCGTACACCATAATTATTAAAGCTGAATGCAAACATTAAAAAAATCCTACAACGCTTATGAAAAGAGTTCCTCATTTGCATTCCATTTGCATCCTGTGATACTTTTATTATAAAATTTATGGCTGTCATCATATGTATCATTCTATGCCTTTTCTATAGATTAAATATAGAATTATGTAAATCAACTTTATTTGAAACAATTATGGATTTGTTTTAACTAAAACTGGAGTTACTAGGCTTTAAGATTAAATACCTGAATAAAATCCATGTTGTGCCTATAGCAAAATTGAAAAAACTGTCCATAATTTTATATCAATCATGATTAATTAGAGGCAAATATTTTGGTTACATTTAGTTTCCTAATATTCATGGAACTATGACACCTGTACAAATCTATGGCATTGAATTATTAATTTACATTTCCTGTTAACAGACTTTAAATGAACACATCACCCTTTTCCCTCTTCTTGTTAAATAATATATCTCATAATTTTACCATTATAGGTTTCTACTGGGAGTTTTATTATTATCTAAATAATTTGCCTATTGAAACTGTTGAATTACTTACCTGGTTTTTATAAAAAAGAAACTTTCAGTATCTAAAGTCCTAGTTTTAAAATTGTCCTTTGTATAATGTATAATTTTTTATGTTTTTATCTTTTAATAAGGAATATAAATTGATATAAACATCATTGATGACTTTGGTTAATATATTAAGTAATGCAAATATTAATTTAAGATCTGAGATGTAAGAATAGAGAGGCAAATGGTAAATGATAAAACAATGAAAGTTGAGGAAAAAGAATGAAAGAATTTAGAAGTTATTTCCAGCAAGACTGGTTTTAGAGTTATAGTTACTCAATTTTCACTGTAAATTGCAGAAGACCAATAAAATTATGTCTTAGACAATTCACACACTATCACATAAATTAACAAGGAGGTTGAACTTGGGCTATTTCAGTTAGCACAGTGACTTTTTTAGTTTATTTTTATTTTTAAATTTTTTCCCATTACCAGTTAGTCCCCTCATACAGTGACTTAGCAATGTCTTAATGGTCCAGGTTTTTCTTATCATTTTGTTCTGTTATCTTTAGCACAAGAAAAATATTCACATGATAGCTACAGTGAATCTAAGCATCAATTAACATGGGATACTCTAACAGTGACAAAGGAAAGTGCCTTTAAAAAGCTATGTCCTTCCACTCTCCTTTCTGTAAGGGAATGCATTTTTCTCCCCAGAACACCTAGCAAACACTCTGAGGATGAATGATCATAACACAACCGTTGTCCTTCAAGAGACAAATCAATGATGTGGACAGGGTTTTGGTGGTTGTCTTATATCCATGGTTACAAGAGTATCCCACAGTGAGAAGGTCATTTTTACATCAAAAATATTATGCATAATTTTTATTTACAATAAAAATATAAATTTTATTAAGTTATACTTAGCATACACTGGGAAAAAGCACTTTGACATTTTCTCTATAGTTTGAATTGGGTTTGACCCATTAAATTAATTTTATAACTCAGAATAGGGTCATATTCCATAGCTTCATAAATACTAACTTACATATGTCATAATTTACTTCCTGGAGCTGGAAGATTGTTAGGTAAGGTTTCTGGGAGCTGATAAGGTTTAGAAATGGTTATCAGTCATGTATTCAACAAAATCTCACTATTAGAGTAAAAGTGTGGTGACGTGGCTGTCTTTAGCTTCTGTCTGCTTTCCTTTTGGCCACTCTTTCAGGACCCCGCCTCTATCCTATGCCCCTGCTTTTGCAAGGCCCCCAATGTGGGTGTCATCCAGAGAGTGCTCTACCATGAACTCAAAGATGCTCTGAAATATGATGCTCTAGATCTTGACAAGGAGAAGTCATGTGCATTAGCTCAGTGTAAGGAAAAAAGTAAATTTTTTTAATGCATATTGTGTAAAGAATCATTAGACCACCACAACAGAGCATTTAAAAAATAAGATGACTTCTAGCCAAGCAAATAACCATTTGGTGTCTCACAATACAAAACAAAAACAAAAATCAAGCATGTAAGGAAAATGCTTCATTATAGAAGTAACTACCACTACACAAATGAGTTTTTTCTGAGAGTCTCAGCTTGGGTCAACCTTCTAGGCCAATCTTCATATCAAAAGTATAATTCTTTCTTTCTCTGAACACACTGGAGGTATTTTACTTGAAATTTGTGGAACTTAAAAAAACAGAATGGAAAATAATTACTTGGACCTACTGGTTAACTTTAAAAGCAATGTGACTTTATAAAGATTGAGCATTGCAGATAGCCTAGTATGAGACATTAACATTTTAACATCAAGGTCAAAGGATTACCCCTAAACAAGCTATCCATTCAATCTCACGTCTTTTTCCTGATGCTCTCTCTTGTAGGTACAGATAGGCAAATTTTGTAATCCCTGGTTCTGGGTAACGGGAAAGAAAACAAAACAAAACTAACAAAAAATCAGCAAACTAAGATATAAAGCCCAGTCTATGTTTCATTTAAGACAGAATTACTTCTCAGAAAGTGTCTATATAACCATCGCATTCTAATTTTCTGAGCTATTTCATATAAAGATAATGTTTCTGATGGTGATTGCTTAAATTATATGTTTTATATCTTTGTAAGGTATTTAAGAGGAGTCATGAGTAATTTTTTAAATAACAATTGCCATTTCATTTTAAAATTAATTAATATTTATGTAATCCTATACATGTTAAGAGATTTTGTAGAAATATTTTGGTTTCTGGTATGTATTTTTCTGACATTTCTTGTGTAGGTATATTCTTGTTTGTTTAATAATGTTTTTGTCTTTTATATTTAACTTTCTAGTTTTCTGAAAAACTGAAGTCTCAAAACTTTAAGGAACAAACACTTTTTGTTTCAATTTTTGAAATAAGCCAAAATAGTAAATGATGCAATTTTCAACATTAAAATAAAGAAGCATGCACATATTTTAAAATTACTTTTTAACAAAAATGGAGGAATGCAATTATTGCTAAACCACAGAAATATATTTTTCTATGGCACAACTTAAAACTTTATTTATTTTTCTAAAGAGAGGGGAAAAAAGATCAGTAATGTTGTCCAATTTACTTACTTGGATTACAAAAATTTGCCAATTCTAAAATTTGTGGATGGCTCAACAATCCTTCTAAATATAAAGGGAGCATAAAGAAGGACTTGGAGTGGGGTGATCATATAATTTATTTTCCAAACTAGAAAACTTCTTGCAAGTAAAAAGAAATATTGTTAGTGACATAACAACAACAGGTATAAATCATGCAGTCCAGGGCAAAAGGAGCCACAAAGTCATTATAACTGGACAGGAAGTTGCAGAAGCAATTCCCAGGTTATTTTGCCTAACATAAAGTTTTTTAATTCATTAAGAAACTGGGCTCTTTTTATTATTCTGGCATTATTGCCTGCTTATTATGTGCTTCTCCTTACTAATTATTTTACATTCTTTGCTTTATTTTTCCTTTATAAAATAAAACCCATGGGGTAGACATTATTATTTTGTTTTGCTCATGAAAAAACTGAGATGAAGCTCAAACTCTTCATTATGATGTTCTAGTGTGTCACACTGCTTCCAGCTATATTATATGCCTCCCCAACTAAGGCACTAAAGCAGCAGAAGAAATGCCCATCAGTAGATGAATGGATAGAAAAACTACTAAGTGAAATAAGCCAGTCTGAGAAAAACAAATACCATATGATTTCACTCCTATGTAGAATCTAATGAACAAACTGAACTAATATGCAAAGTATTTGAGACAGACTCATAGATAGAGAGCAGGATGACAGCTAAGGGGAGGTAAGGTTAGGAGGTGAAGGACTGAGCACAAAGGAAAAAGGACCCATGGACTTGGACAACAGTGTGATGACTGTGGGGGGAGGGGTATACTGGGTCTAAATGGTACTGGAAAAAAAAACTTTCAGAAACAACAAAAAAAAGTGTTACTAAAGTTTAAAAAAAAACCCTGTGGTATGTTTACACAATGGAATAATATGCAGCAGAAGGAAAGAAGGAATTCTTACCTTTTGCAACGGCACTAATGGAACTGGAGAGCATTAGGCTAAGTGAAATAAGCCAGGCGGTGAAAGACAAATACTGTATGGTGTCACTTATAAGAGGAATCTAATCTACGAAATAAACTAATGAGTAAAACAGAACCAGAGGCATAGAAATATGGACTGGAAGCTGCCAGAGGGGAGGGAGGATGGGGAAATGGTGGAGGAAGGGGAAGAAATTAGTGAAAAAACATGTACCAGTGACCCATGGACAAGGATAGTGGTATGGGGACTGACTGTGGGAGAGAGGGTGGGCTGGGTGGGGGAGTACAAAGAGGGGGAATTTCAGACAACTGTAATAGAATAAATAAGAACAAAAATTAAGAAATGAACAACAGTTATAAATCTTGCTTCCATGGGGACTTTATAGAGAACTTGCCTTACAATATCTGTAGGAACACTGTATCAAACAAACAACAAATCTGTGTTCAAGAAGAGAGGATAAAGGAAATAAGGAACTTTACATGACCTGAGAAAAATTCACTCATCAATATAGGAAACAGTTTTTGAGCAACTACCAGTTATGAGACATTGCAGTAAATAAGATGGAAAAAATTAAGTTTTTAGGTTCAAAGAACCAACCTGTAGCATCAAGAAAAGACAGGTAAAAATACCTTTACCAGATGCCATTATTAAATTAGGAGATCAACTGCTTTTATGGAAGATGATGGGGATGAAGAGCTTTCCATGTAAAGGAATAGACTGACCACAGGAAGAAATATCCACTTTGTCGTCAGGAAAAAGCAAGTTGCTTTTATGGAAGAAATGCACTGGCACACACACATATATTTACTTGTACATTTACACACATACATGTACATACTTATTTAGGTATGCACACATACATACTTATACATGTATACTCCTGCATATATGCATCCTTAACATGTATTAGAAATAAAGAGAGAACAGGTCAATGAGGCCTGTGTGACTTTAATTTCATTATAAAAATCTATATGGTACTATTATTTCTAAAACTTCTTTAGAATCTGAGATACAGAAATGTTTTTTGTTCCCAGTGTACTTAATCAGCAAACTTCCATTACATAGAAATCATATATATATGTTCTTTGTGTAAAAGGAAATAAAATCTCCTTGACATTTTCCTCAATATTTCTAAGGAAATTGTTACATTTGTCATTGCACTTTAAGGGCATTGTGCAAAGAAGAATAAAGCTGAAGCTTTAAATTATAAGGCTAAAGCTAATATATTTGCCCTTTTGTAATAATGAAAGACCCTTTCAGGAAGCTTCATCTCTGGAGAATATTTTCTACAAAATGATATATTTTACAGCTGAAACTCACAAAGGGAGGTGGGAAAAGGTGAATGAAAATATATGTGTTACTTTATTTAAAATTACATTTAGAAGCAGAGTAAGAAAGAAGAAAGAGACCTAGTTTCAGATATACTTGGTATCAGAAAAATAAACAGTGTGCATCTGTTTTGTTTTGTTTTGTTTTTAATTTGATGTTTCTTGTTAGAGCTTTAAGATCAGTCTCACTGGAATGAAAAAGACTAGAAAAACTTTATTGTTATTTCTCTAGCCTTATGTGTTCTATTGGCACCCCTTTGTTATAATGCTTAATGATTTTTAACAGTCCCAGTACATAGGAAAAATATTCTACTTTATTTTTTTGCATTAAAAATTCTAATATATACACTTTATCCATAATGTGAAAAGCTAAATATTATGTTTATTTCTTTTCAGGTTATTTTATTTAACTGTAAGAGCACTAAGTTTTTACTCATTACTAACTACTTTTTTGAGATTTGGAGGAATATTTACTTGAGTACATTTTCCAAAGTGATGCTGCAATATGTGGCATAAAAATGTTAGTATCCAAGAAATTAAAATTACGTAATTGCAATAAATATTGCAATAAATCTTGGAAGTCAAATACATAAAATGATAGGCATTTTGGACTCTTCATAACTCTTTCTTCTGATGGTAGAGTTATTAATGTAAAATTTTAATAAGAAGGAACTATTTTTTTTTAAGTCAAGAGATTTAAAAAAAAATTTTATTGTTATTCAATTACAGTTGTCTGCATTTTCTCCCCATCCCTCCAACCCACCCCATCCGAACCCACCTCCTTCCCCCACCTCCACCATCCCCCTTGATTTTGTCCATGTGTCCTTTATAGTAGCTCCTGTAAACCCCTCTCCCCACTGTCCCCTCCCTACTCCCCCCTGGCTATTGTTAGATTGTTCTTAACTTCAATGTCTTTGGTTATATTTTGTTTGCTTTTTTCTTCTGTTGATTATGTTCCAGTTAAAGGTGAGATCATATGGTATTTGTCCCTTACCACCTGGCTTATTTCACTTAGCATAATGCTCTCCAGTGAAAACATATTTGCCAATGATACCTCAGCCAAGGGCCTGATCTCCAAAATATATAAAGAACTCACACGACTCTGCTCCAGGAAGACAAACAACCCAATTAAAAAATGGGCAAAGGACTTCAACAGACACTTCTCCAAGGAAGACATACAGAGGGCCCTGAGACATATGAAAAGATGCTCAGCATCACTAGCCATCAGAGAGATGCAAATTAAAACCACAATGAGGTACCATCTCACACTAGTCAGAGTGGCCAACATAAACAAATCAACAATGAAGGAACTATTCTAAGGCACGATTTTACAGAAGACATTATTTTCTGACTCATGTCAATAACAGTTTCCCCTGCTTCTTGCATAGACTTTTTTGGTACTTAAAATATTATAAGCTAATAAAAACCACTTTTCAGTATTTCCAAAATATGGTGAACATATTTTATATACTATATATTTACAATTTTTTATAATTATGAACTTATCATACTTAATAATATTATCTAACAATATTACAAATAAAAATTTTAATAAATAATATGATATAAATGGTTTTGCATATAAATTAAAATTATAAAGATATGGCTAATGAACATTTCATTAATTTATTCAAATTTTTCAAATACTAACAGTGTTAAGGAAAGACATGTTTGCTAGTGAAATGCTTTAAAATTTCTGAAATTCATATTCTGTTTTCTTGTTTCATTAATTTGTTGCATGATTAATAGACATTTAAACCTGTATTTATGTATTTTAATGCTGCCTATGAATATTATTAAAATTATTCCAACCATAATATAACTACTTATTTTAGATGACTAAAAATATTATATATTAATTTATTACTAAAGATCACAACTGTCAATTTTACTGGCACCAGATAACATACTGTTGGCTTTGGATGCCTACACAGACAACAATCATTACATAAATAAGTATGTAAAACAACATAAATATGTAGTGAAAATAGGAACTTCAATCTAGTAAATCAATTACTTACTAGTTTTATTTTTTTATATTAGCTGCCATTCAAACTTGGGTATATAAATACATATGCATATATGTAGATATTATACATGCAATTTTTTAGCTATTTTAAAATTGTGGATGCACGTGTCACATTACCACTATAGTTCAGTGTGTTTCCTAGGAACAAGAACATTTCATACATAACACAAGTATAAAAATCAAATTTAATCTAAATACAGTGAATTTATAAAGTTTAATCAAGTATATGTTCACAGATCATAGACACTAGGCATTTTTACCATAATGCCCTCTACAGATAAGGTAGTTATCTGTCCTGACCGTGGTCCAATCAGGAGCATACACTGCACCTACTTTTCATGCATCTTCTGCCTCCTTAAGTCAGGAACAGTTTGTCAGTCATTGTTTTTCACGAATCTGACGGTTTAGAAGAGTGAAAGCCAATTATTTTGTAGCATCTTTCTCACTCAGCATGTGTGTGATATTTCCCTCTGACTAGGAATACAGCAGAAGTGGTGGTGTGCGCTTCTCTTTCCCAAACAAAGCCCTGGTGCTCACGTGAAAATTAAGGCAAGTCTGTGCTAATCGGTGACTCACATGCCCCCTCAGGTTTTTGACCATTCCTTTGTTTTAATGTTTAAGTTCTTTAGCACATTTAGAAGTTATCAGATTATTGTAATAACTTTATATTTCTTATTTTTGTCATAAATAATCTGTAGCAGCCCCTCAGACTATTAAAGACTTGTTTTCAATAGGTATTTCATTTCAGCACCTCAGGCTAGTTAAAGTAACTGTTTCATCATAATGTGCTATACACATACCAGTCTCTGTTTTTGAAGTTTAAGAGCACATCGGTGACTTCACACTCAGCTGGGGAGATAACCAATCTCACACCGCCATGTTTCTGAGCGCCTGTTGCCTGTCAACTCCTGGTGTCTGATGTTAAGGCGGGGTAAAGGGAGCAGAAGGAACAAATGTTTAAATTAGCTTTTAGTAATGTCTCCCAAAGTCATAAATCAGAGAAGCAGGATACCAAATAGTCACTCCCTTATCTGTAATTCAGAGAATGTTGGCATTGTGGCTTCCATCAGGAATCACGATATTAAAAGCCTGTCATATTCAGGAAGCTGCACAGAAGCCTATCATATCCGAATAGTGTGACCTCAGCAAAACAAATGCCCATGTCTTCCCTCCTGACATTCCTAAATTAGTGACTCAGATTTTGCTAATATTAACCCAGAAAAATGATGGCTTCTGCAATTATGCATGTCAGTCGAAACCACAGAAACAGCAGAATTTTGAACTCCACCCCATTTATGCCTTCACTATCCACACAAACACATTTGGTTAGCCAAATCTAAATTTTATCTGCAACCAAATTGCAAAGAAGTCTAGAAAATGTAAATGTTATCCCTGGCTGGTATGTCTCAGTGGACTGAGCATCGGACTGTGAACTCAAGCATTGCAGTTCGATTCCCAGGCAGGGTACATGCCTGGGTTTCTGTCCAGTCCCCCAGTGGCGGGGGAGGTGTGAGAGGCAACCACACATTGATGTTTCTCTCCCTCTCTTTCTCCCTTCCTTCCTCTCTCTAAAAATGAATAAAGTCTTTTAAAAAATGAAAATGTAAATGTTAGCTGTTCAGCCTCCATGGTACGGGGAGTCATACCATCCAAGGAGTGCTGCTCCATCTCTTGGCATTTTCTACTACAGGTGTGCTTAATGCCGCTGTGGGCTTTGCCTCTTCCTGCCAGTAACTTTTTCCATCCTCTATGTTGCTCTGGCTTTTTCTGTGTCATCTTCCTGTTGGAGTGATGCTGTCATTCCAGAGTATACATTTGGGAAGTTACTTTTAGCAGACAGCTCTCAGCTGGTCCCCTTCTCTAGGACAGGGCACAATGTTGTTCTAGTTTAGTAGGAGACACAGCCAACTTCCAGAACAGCCTTCCCTCTTGTTGCTCTGCAACCAGAACGGCATTATTAGTAGACAAGATCTATGTGCTTTCTCTTTTTACGAGATGATAGCTATCCTGTGAAGGTCCTTATGCAACTGTATTTCTGGAGGGTTGGGGCTATAGACCCAATAGACCAAACATCTTGGTTATATTCATAAAGACAGCTCAAAATGTGGTTCTCAGTATGCATTGTATTATCTCTTTAAATATTCAAAAATGCTTAGATGTGGATATTTTCTGCATTTACACTAAAGAAAAAGTGAGTGATGAAGATAATAAGCAATTCAATAAAGGTCATACAGCTGTCCTATTCCAAATTCTCAATCTTCTTGTCACTCTACTCTGTCCTCTGTAGAGCATTCAGAAATTATTCCAAAAATTCAAGTAATTCCCACTCAGTTCCTTGATCTTAATATACAATATCTTTGAATCAGTAATATGATCTTTGTATTTTCATCTTATACTACCCATTTTTCTCAATATTGAAATCTATGTAAACACTAGCATCATTTTTTTCTTCAAGGTGTGTGAATTTTCTCATATTTAGGTAATTTACTATTTTGCTAAAGAGGGATCTAATATGTTGGGAGCCTGAATGGTGAGAATATTTTTGTAAAATAAAAAAAAAGAGAGAAAAGTCTATTTTCTATTTTTATATATTAGAATAATCTCTGTAAATGAATTTTTCCTGTAGAATATTTTCAACTATTCTGTTCAATAAGTATGCTGTCTAGAGTTGTTATTGTTTTATTTTCATCACTAATCCAATGACTATCCTTAGATTAGTTGCCATTTCAATTTAAAAGCATTTCTTTTCACATATTCCTTGTTCATATTAACTGTCCATTTCTCGGCATCATGTTTATGGTCCTGAGGGTTATATAAAACCCCGACAAGATTACTAAGTTCACAGAAATAAAGGAGAGATGTTATTCGGATTCAGAGATTTTCTCAGATGTTACCTCTCATTTACCTGCTAGCCAGGTGTACTATGAGATTTCGTAATTTGCATCAGCTCAGTTTACTGGCCCTGAAACACTGAGCACTGATAAATGATACTTTACGACTTACTTTCCCATTGGTGTAGGGGGAAATTCGGAACTAAACTTCTCATTCCACTTTTAGGTATCTGGTAGGATTCAATGAGAAATAAGGTAAATTTAGTTTTTTCGGCTCCTAAGAACACAGGGTTGCAGCTCCCTGTCTCTTGGGTGCAATCACTCTGCTGACTAAATCACTAACACATAATCCCTCTCCAGCTTCCTGCTAGGATTTCACTCAGCTGTAGATTCTGGCACGGCCCACCGAGGGCTCTGAACTCCGCACATAGTCTCTGCCAGCACTTCTGGGGTCGACCTCTGCTTCTGGTATCCTCAGTATCAAATGCATGTTCGCAACACAATACATCTCATCCATAATATAGGTCTTTTACTGTGTTTCCTGGACAATTTCATTATTCTAGGTTTCATATTAAAAATTGTCTCAGTCTATGTTGATATTTCTCCTTTCTGTTCTACTTATTTTTCTCCTTTGGCTTCTTAATCAAAGACTGTGGACATGATGGATTTTTATTTTCTCATTTCCTTTCCATGTGCTTCCCATGGCTGTCCACACCTCAGTCCTATCCTTCTTTCCTACTCTTCCCTTAGTGACAAAATATTTTTGATTTATTCTCTTGTCAAGATTACTATGAAAAGGAATTCAATACATTTATTTATACAACAAAACTTCAAGAGATTTGCATTCAAAGACAGTAAATCTTGGGCAAAATGAAAGAGAATCTAAAACTATAATAAGTATTACTCTGTGATTAATGAATTTCTGCTACATACCACACCTAGTGCCTTCTGTAGCATTGTAGTTTCTGACCATCGTTGAGGAGAGAAAATGATGCTTGTAGGGAATAGTCTTTTATCCCTAGAGAATAACCCAATTTTATGAATCTATAATGAAGAAGAAATAACAACCATAACCATAGAAAAATTCTTTGATGAGTTTTTGGGCTCTGTGATGAGGTGAGAAGTCTGCTTTCTTGTTTCAACATATATTCTGACTCAATAGGATCAGTTTTATACATGTTCAAAATTCTAGATTTTAAAGGCTGTTTTGGGACCAAGATATTTTAGTGGTCTCCAATTACTAGTTGTCCAGAACTCAGACTACATCAGTTCTCTATTTTGGTGATTATACTATCCACCAGTTTTTCCTGAAAAGAACTTGTAGGTGATAAAACTAATAAATCAAGGGAAAGGACAACTGGCATTTAACAAAGACAAAATAAATGGTTCAATTTAAGACCAATATTGCATTGCAGAATATGAAATGCCATACCCTCAGTAGTCTCAAAGGCCAGCATTTTTCAAAATCTCTCTGAAATGCTAAGGAATCTTTGATAAGAGACTATAATTTTTATAAAATATACCTTTATAGTAAGTAGGCCACGGTTTCCCATTTAACACACCTCTTTTAAAGCCTAGAATTCAGGAATACTGACATATCCTGTATTTAACTTACTTATATTTTAAGTATGTACTCCCTCTTCTAAACATATAATTAAATATCTATTTTCTTTCTAAGATTGCATTATAATCCACAAAGTTCAAACCAATTAACCATTTCACTTCACTTGATTGCTCTAAGTGTTCTCATTTTCATAAAAGCAGAAACTCTGAAAGATTTCTTTAGAACTTTCTATACATTAAGATACTTACCAATATCCTTAGTAGCATACAATGGAATCTAACCAGTCAGTTATCCTTAGTATTTTTATTTCTTTGTATTAAAAAAACTTTATACTTATTATTTGCCCCAATATTTTTCAATTTGTAGCACATTTAAAGGACACAAACTTTTAAGAAAGATAACTTTAAAAATAAATTTAAATTTCTTATGAGTTGACTGTGCTAAGGAGAAAATGGGATGATATTAATACTTAATATTTTCTGGAATATAGTAGAAAACACAGGGCTTCAGAAATAGTTTGAACTAATTTTAAAATTTAATTATACTGTTATCGGGGAAATAGCATCTCTACAATGCAGTTTAATCATCTTTTAATGGGTATACTCCAAACTTGCAAAGTTTGTACAAACAGATACTAGGAAGGGCCTTGGCTCAGGTCCATAGGGGTGTAGTTGGGCTGGAACATGGACTATGTTTTCCCAACTCTTGTGACCATCACTGAGGCTAATAGAGTTCATAGCAGCTACTGGTAGGCAGTCATGCAGCCAAAGCTTGAGAGCATAGAAGACAGTATTAAAACAGAAAAGCTACTTGGAAATGGTAAACAAAAAATATTTAACAGTCCTTTATTCATATCATAGCCTTTCCAGTGGTATCTGGGAACCAGTGTGAGAACCTGCTCTGTCCCCATTCTATGTAGCTGTCTTCATGATGTACATATTTTTCCATAAATCTTTATTATCCTGCCCCTGTATCTATTGGTCCATCCGTCATTCACCCTTGAGACAGGTGTGTGGATTGTTATGGTGTCATTATTAAAAATGTATGTAAAGTGTCTTTATTCTTTCCACTGTCCTGTAGCCTTCATTGGCAGCAGTGTATACAAGTGCAAAAAGAAGAGGTGCATTGTTCATAGTTAAGGAATCAGCACACAGTGAAAACAAAACTGACACACTGATTACTTTCAAATTGATACGCAGAGCAAAAGACAATTAACATATGGCTGGGGGAATCCCATTTTATTGGTGTAGATAATGATTAATACTGATAAATCCGAAACCTTGGTGATTGGTTATTTCACTTAAGTAAATAAGGGAGAGAAATACAGATGATATGAAGGAGGTAGGAGTAAAGGTGATAAAATTGTATTTAAAGTATGAGAAATGTTGTAACACATATGAAATCTACTCTCGGTGGAACAAAATGGACAAGTACACTGGATTTGAAATCCAGAAGTCTTTGGCTAAAAATCTAACACTTTTGTTTACTGCACATATGACTTATTATACCACTTAACAAATGTAGTCAACTGATTTAACAAAAAAGCATAGCCAATTTAATGGAGAAAAGTAGTCTTTTTAACAAATGATGCTGGAATAACTAAATATCCATATTTAAAAAATAAACCTAGAAACAAATATTATACCTTTCAAAAATTAACTCCAAATATAAAACAAAATATAAAATTTCATGAATAAAACTCATGTCAAAATCTAGGTAACTCTGAGTTTGGTGATGAGTTTTTAAATTGAGGTATAATTGACATGTAATGTTATGTTCCTTTAAAATGTACAGTAGCCCCTCCCTTTTTTCATGGTTTGCTTTCTGCAGTTTCACTTACCTGCAGTCAACCATGGTTTTAAAATATTAAATAGAAAATTCCAGAAATAAACAATTTATGTTTTAAGTTGTGTACCGTTCTGAGTAGCATGGTGAAATCTCTTGCCAATGCAATCTATCCAGCCTGGGACATGAATCATCTCTTCGTCCAGTGAGTGTACGAGTGCTGTATACATAAACCACTCATTAGTCACTCAGTAGGCGTCTCGGGTATCAGACTGACGGCTGCAGCCCCACAGTGCTGCTGTTCAAGTACCCTTGTCGTAGCCTAACACTGTGTCAAGACACCCACCTCATTTACGTCACTTTATATCATCATATAGGCACTTATTATCTCACATCACCTCAAGAAGAAGGGTGAGTAAATTACAATATATTTTGAGAGAGAGAGAAACTTTGCTGACATAAATTTTATTACACTGTATCGTTGTAGTATTTCTATTTATTAGTTTTTGTTGTTAATCTACTATTGTGCCTAATTTAAAAATTAAAAACTTTATCATAGGAATGTATGTATAGAAAAAGTCATAAAATATATAGGATTTGGTACTATCTTTGATTTCAGGAATCCACTGGCGATCTTGGGATGTATTCCTCATGCTTAACGGAGAACTACTGTACAATATAATATGTCAATATTTGTATGTATTGCTAAATGTTCACCACACTAAGTCTAATTACATTCTGTCACCACAAATAGTTTTAATTTTTTTATGATGAGCACTTTGAAGAGGAGTTTTAAGATGAATATTTAGACATAACACAGAAACTACAATCCATGAAAAAAACGACTGGTAAGTAAGACCTTATTAAAATCATCTGTTCTGCCCAAGACATATTTAAGGAAATCAAAATAGAAGCCATGGATCTGAATCAAAATATTTGCAAAGTACATATATAAGGTAATTTGTATTAAAAGTATGCAAAGAACTCTTAAAATTCAACAATAGATAAACAACCAATGTTTTATTAATGAGCAAAAGATCTGAACAGACTTTTTCCCAAAGGAGATATACAGACAGAAAAAAAGGAAAAAGCAAGATGCTCAATGTTATTTGTCACTAGGGAATTGCAAATCAAAACAATAAGATACCACTACACACTTGCTGGAATAGTTAAAAATCCAGAAATTGCTCTATAGGATGCAGAACAACAGGAAATGCTATTCCTTGCTTTGGAGAAATGCAGAATGGTACAGGTATTTTGGAAGACAATTTGGGATTTTCTTACAAAGCTAAACATAGCGTTACTATATGATATGATAATTATATTTCTATTTATTTCCCCAACTGATTTGAAAATGTATGTCCACATGAAATATTGCACATGAATATTTAAAGAGATTTTATTAATATTCACCAAAACTAGAAACAACCAAGATGCTCTTTAGAATTTATTGGGGTAACATTGTTAATAAAATTATATAGTTTTCAGGTACACAACTCCACAACACATCACCTGTATACTGCACTATGTGTCCACTACCCCAAGTCAAGTCTCTTTCCATTACCATTTATCCCCCTTTTAACCCTCTTCTACCCCTTATTCCTCCTTCCCTCTAACTCATCTGTGCCCATGAGTCTTTCTTCATTTTTTTTTGCTTAATCCCTTCACTCACCCTTTTTACCCAACCCCCAACTCCGTTACTCTGACAGCTTAAGTCTGTTCTCTCTATCCATGAATGTGTTTCCACTTTGTTAGTTTATTTTATTCATTACATTAGACATATAAGTGAAATCATATGGTACTTGTCTTTCTCTGACTGGCCTATTTCACACAGCATAATACTCTCCAGGTCCATCCATGCGATTGCAAAAGGTCAGATTTTCTTCATTTTTTCAGCTGAGTAGTATGCCTTTGTGTAAATGTACCACTGCTTTTTTTATGCACTCATCTACTGATGGGCATTTTGGCTGCTTCTGAATCTTGGCTATTGTAAATAACACTGCAGTGAACATAGGGGTGTATATATTCTTTTGAATTAGTGTTTCAGGTTTCTTTGGATATATTCCCAGAAGTGGAATTGCTGGGTCCTAAAAATAAAACAGGCAGTAAAACCTCAGACATTTCTTGTAGCAATATTTTTCCTGATATTGCTATAATATTTTTCTCCCCAGTTAAAAGAAACAAAAGAAAAAAAAAACAAATGGGACTACATCAAACTAAAAATTTTTTGCAAAGCAAAAGAAATCATCAACAAAATGAAAAAAAAATGGCCCACTAAATGGGAGAACATATTTGCCAATACATCTGATAAGGGCTTAATATCCAAAATGTATAAGGAACTTACAAAACTCAACACCAAAAAGCAAACAATCCAAGTAAGAAATGGACAAAGGACTTGAGATACTTTTCAAAAATGGACATACAGATGGCCAATACACATATGAAAGGATGCTCAGGGTCACTAATCATCAGATGCAAATTAAAACCACTGTATCACCTCACACCTGTCAGAATGGTTGTTATTGATAAATCAACAATCAAAAAATGTTGGCAACGATGTGGGAAAAAAGGAACCCTTGTCAGAATGCTAATTGGTGCAGCCACTGGGAAAACAGTACGGATTTACCTCAAAAACATTAAAAATAGAACTGCCTTATAACCTAGCAACCAAGATATTTTTAATAGGCAAACAATAAGCAAATTCTGGTACATACTCATACACAAGAGATTTGTTCCAGGACTGCTGCAGATGCCAAAATCTGTGATGCTCAAGTCCTTATATAAAATGACACACTCTAAATTTTTTAAAAAATTATTTACAATCTGTGTTATACAATTTGTCTTAGGTGGTGCATCTGGAATGTAGCAGAGTCATGTTTTGAAGGCAGGCATTCTGAACCCATGGTCCACTTTACTGTGAAGTAATACTATCTGTGAAGAAAGTGATATATAGAAAAGAATATGAAGAGAAATAAGTTTGAGAAATATGGGGTTAACAAAGCTAAATAAGTCTTTATCAAGTCAAAAGATTTCTAGGTATCTTCAGTAGGCTAATGTTACAGGGACTAATCAAGAAAATGATTCAGCCGTGGAATCATTTTTCCTCTTGGACCTTTGGGTCTTGCTGTGCATTCTGGGACTTATATCCCATAAAATGTACACTTTAGGGAACAAATGACATGTCACTTTCACACATCTTGGAAGCAAATAAAAGGTTATTCAGAGCTAAACCCTGAACATGGTAGATATGTTTGTTTTAGTTTGTATGTTTATTTGTATTGTTCTTTTTTAGACAGAGGGAGAAAGATACACTTAGAATATCATGTGTATGTCATCAGTCTCCATTTTATTAAAAAAAACTGAGAAGAAAAACAAAATGAAATATTACCTATTGTTCATAGTTGGTATATTTCTCTGTCTGCTTAATTGAACTAATTTTAGAATGATGATGTGTTTTTCTATAATTAATCATAGTTTGTCATTCTATTTTCCTTGGCAGCAGTTTGGCCTTTTATTCTGGTTGCATTGCAATGATCACAGTGCAAATGTGCTGTGAATTATGGAAGAAGGGAAGAAAGCCCTTAGATCTCTTCCATTTCCATATTTTAAAAGCACAAAATGATTAAGCCACTTTCGTGGCTTATGAAGCATTTGACCGAACATTTATTCTGATTATTCTTCAGAACCGTTCTCTCCTCTGATTCCTACTGCTCAGTGCTGGGACAAGACAGAAAATAGCTCATCTTGACTTCTCCTCCTCTGAAAATATGAGATGAAATGGTCCATAAAAATGTAAAATTACTATGAATAAATGCCAAGGTATAAGATTAACACAAGAGACGGAGCTAACCTTGTCCCCGAGTGATTAATAATCCAAAGTCTAAAATGACCTAACTTCCTATAATTAAAGTTTTTTATGCTTAGCCTAATGAATGGTATGCAGGATTTAATAAATGTAAACTTTCTAATAACTGTCAAAATAAAATAATAGATATTCTAGTCTATAAAAGACAAGAAATATAAAAGTCACTCAGCATGCCATCCTGAAGTAAAAAAGCTGAGGTAGTTACTGCTAAGTCTGACATGGACACAGTTAAAACCATGGAAGTAATTTCTGCAAGACTGTTAACATCATATTGCTAAACAACAAATGATACTTTTCAAACATGTTTTGTGTGATTCGACTACATTCTTATTTCTTTTACCTGCTTATCCAAATAACCTATAAGTTTCCCTAAACTTTTAAAGCTGTATTATTTAGCTTAACTTGTTAAAGCATTGACAATGATGTTAAAGTGGCTCATATGTAAATCAATAATCAAATTTTTAAATTTTTATATTTAAATATAATATAATAAGTCTTATCATGACATTTCATATATACTTAAACATGAATTTATTAAATAATAAAGCCAAAAATTGGTAATAAGTTTAATAATAATGATGACTAATCCTTAATAAAGTGTCTCTTGTGCCCTAAATATCACCATGGGTGCTTAGCACATATATTATTCTCACCTAATAATCAGAAGTCATATGTGCTAGACATTACTATCTCAAAGAGGTTAGGAAAATTTCAATAAACTTCTCAAAGACTCATTATTATTAAGTTGTAGTGCTAGTTAATGTTCAAGCACAATTGTATGATCTAAAGATGGCACTTTCACCCTGACTGGTGTGGCTCAGTTGGTTGAGCATGGTCCAGCAAAGCAAAAGGTCCTTGGTTCAATTCCCAGTCAGGGCTCATGCCTGGGTAGCGGGCCTGGTCCCCTGCTGGACTCACGCAAGAGGCAACTGACTGATGTTTCTCTCATATTGACGTATCTCTCCCTCTCTTACTCCCTCCTTTTCCCTCTCTCTAAAAATATATAAATAAAATCTTTAAAGACTATGCACCTCCATTTGCTATGTTGCTTTTATTTAATTTTAAATAAAATTAAGTTCATTTTTCATTTCTAATTATTTTTTAAAAATATAATTTGTAACTTATGAAGAGCTTTATGTATATTTTACCTATTTTTAATTCATCAAAAACTCTATTAAATATTATTTTTAGTTTAGCTTATGGGTAAAGAAACTAAAGTTACTAAAATTGCCCAAGTTCAACAAATTGAATCAGGTACTTGTATCCCTGCTCCTTTCTGGCATCAATACCTTGCCTTTCCACTGATGCCTGCCCTTCTGAAGATTAAACTAAACAGTATGTATTTTCTGCATTACTATATCAAGAACACTTTGAAATGCATGGGTGTATTTGCTGTATGCTATTTGGAAATGTTGATGTGGTTTAAAGATATTTTTAAAATTCTATAAACATGATATTTAGGTGTTTTATATCTGCCAGTAGCATGGATGGGTATATAGTAATTTAAACACAGTTCATTACTTTTGTTTATTTTTTATTTAAACATGAATTTTTAATTTAATTTATTTTTATTTAATATTTATTGTTTCTTTCCATTACTATTTAGTCCCCTTATGCCCCTTTCAACTTTTTCTTCCCACCATCTCCAAACTATTTTCCATTTTCTATGCAAAACAGAACTCCTTTTCTTAGAAATTATGAGTTTTAAAGCTAATAATATAAATCGTGTTGTGCGAGGTCACTGTATCCAAGTCATCTGTTTTGCATTGGTTAATATTATTTCATGCAGATGACAGGAAATGCAATTCAAACTGGCTTAAACAACAACAAAAAATTTTATTGCCTCATGTAACTGAAATGTCCAGCTGTTAAGTTCTCAGGTGCAGTTTGATCCAGAGCTTCAAATGTTGTAACAGGGCTTATTTTCCCGGCGTGTCTTGGCTCTAAATACCCTACACAGGCTTTGTTCCCAGCCGCCCAGCCTTTCAGGTTGAAGTCCAGCTGGGAAGAGTCTCTGCCTCTTTTTCAGTGGCCACATGAAGTATCATGTTGTACCTCTTGGTTTCATTTGTGTACTTATCACTTAGCTATCACCACGTGCAAGAAAATGTTCTATTTCATTGGGTCAGACTGATGTCTACCACCTGCCTGTCCTAAACTTGACATTAGGGGTGAAATCCTATGTGAAGCATCTGTACAGAGATTTTCTCAAAAGGAAGTTAAAAACCGCATGAAATAGTTACCAGATTATGTTCAAACAACACACACACAGTTGTACACACGTGTTCACTGTAAATCACAATTAGAAAGGCATTGACGAAATCATGTATGGTCATATTTATGCCCTCTACTCTTACCATTTTGGTCACATCAACAAGAAAAAATGTTATGCAATTAAACTCCACAAGATTTATTTCTCGAATTGAAGGCCATTTTATCATCTTTATTAGATATGTTCTTTTTCTCCAAAGATTTTTAAGATAAAACCCAACTATGAAGCCTATGTTACACGTCCACATATGTTCGTCAAAGTTCATTGTATATGTTTTAGGTTATTCCTTAATTGAAGTGCATTTCAGATTTAAATGTTCTCACTTCTGAAATTATTAGAGCAAAGCATTAATTAATCTCATGTTCCATGAAATATCCAATATTAATTTTTATAATAAAATAGTATAATATAAGGAACCTGTCGTTGAGACCATTTGAGTGAGAATCTATCTCCTTACAATAAACCAGTTACTAAGTCTACAAGATAAAGATGGGACGTGGGAAGGGAATGGGAGGACAGTGTGCACTAAAAGTAATGTGAGAGGAAATCAAACCTGAAAGGTCAAGTCTTACTCTAATTGAAAAAAATAAGGTGAGCGACAGAAGTGAAAACCTGTGGCGGAAGGATTCATTCCCTGAGGTATGGTGAAGGGCGGCATCTCAGTGGATCCTGACTTTGCCATTTGCTGTCTGACTTTGGTAAATTATTGAAATTTTCTAGGCTTTTGTTTTTTTATCTTTGAAATGGGCATAATTATCTCCAGTAGTGATAACAAATGTATATAGTACAAGAACACTTCAGGCAATTATTATTTCACCTTAAAGACAGAGTATTAATTTGTAGGACAGAAGGGGAAGAAAGGATGATTATAAGGAAGAACAAGCTAAAACAAATGCTTTTTGACGCAGAAGTAAGTGTACTGTAAAACTGAAACTTATTTTCTTATGCATCCTTTTTCTAAATCTTAGATTTTAAAATTCAAATTAAATCTTGACTCATTTTCATGGGGCATTGTCCTTGCTGTACTTAATTCTACCAGTACTTTCTGTTTCTTTCTGAATTGGAATCTCACCTGTGCCTGCAGACAGGATCTACTCTAACAACATCGATAACTTCCCCACCTGAAGCTGTGGGAAAATGCCAGTTACTCACTTAAACAGTTATTTAACATTTTCATTGTTCCAGTTTTCAGATCACGTCTAAATGTGTTGGCTATATTTGGACTAGCAAAAGATTAAATAAAAGCAACAACAAACTGTATCTTCTGAACACCCCAGAGCATAGAAGAGATTGTGAGCCTTCATTTTTCAATACTTATTATAATTACTTTATGAATTAGTAATATCTTTCTCTCACTTCCCTTAAGACAATGTTGAGCATGTTCATCCTGTTGACTATTAATGGTTTAACATATCAGTAAAGATTTATTTATTGAAGGTACAATTCTCTATGTTTTTTGAAAAATCATTTGAATTCAAAATTGATGGTGGATATTTCCTGGTAGATATACAGATTAATTACTAAATCAAAAAGTTTTATTAATGAACACTATGATTAATAAAGCACTGAAACTATAATAACTCATGTCCTTTATATAATGACATCTAATTTTCTCTTTCAAAAGAAAATCTCTTTGCCTCATAACCACAAAAGTTGCAAAAGAGTCTTGTTTTTATTCCCAACTCTCTCACACTAAGGATGTGGTTATATGAATGTGGTTTGTAAAACAGCACACACATTTAACTCAGTTTTTTTATGATCCAACAATTGAGAATAACTGAAAAATACATAAAGTAATATAAAACCACTTTAGGTTTTACATATAAGAAAATATGAAGAATTTCTGAAGTTAGAGAAAGGATGCATTCACATATTTCAATAATTCCCCCATATATTCTTACACAATGTTTGATATTCCACTCACCTCAAAGCTTTTCCTCTTCACAAGTAAGGAAATGAGGCTGAAAGTCCTCGGTGTTCTTTCCTCTGTCCGCTTTAATTAATCCAAATTCTCTGTCCTGCCCCATCAGACAATAGTTTTCTTTCTCTGTTTTCAATTATTCTGAATGATTTTATGTATGACATTTCTAAATTCTTTTAACATTGATTTCTATAAATGGTACCTTTATAAATACATTGGTTTTACACATTTGGTAATTGATTCTTGCAAACTTAGTTTGATAACAATGAATGAATTAATATGTGGAATAAAAATATAACTAATGGTTTTGTCAAAAGTACCAAAAAGCATGATCACATGAATCATGACATATTCAACATTGACGTTGTTTCATAAATTACCATTGAGAAAATAATACCTTGCCTTACAATCTCATACAATTTTGAACTTTTATAACACTCCTTCAACTTATTTAGTTTCTGTGTTTTGTTTTTTTTCACTATACTACTGGATTTTCAAGGGCTAGAATTTTATCTCACTTTTTAAAAGTGGCATAGGAGTGTCTGAAATATACTAGATACATACTGAATATCAGTTGATTATGAATATTAAAAATTTGCAAAAAGAATATGTGATTTTAACACCCCAGCTCTCTATTGAGTAATCACTTAGTGACAAAAGTTCTTCTTAAAACAGAGATTGTATCATTTCATGCTCCTATTCATAAATTATGATGTATTCCTTTATTCTATCTTTCAGAAGATCATTTTAAATCTTCCTTTATACCACCCTTCATCTTCTGCCATGTTTTTCTCCTCATTACTTTGCCTCTCTATTTCTGCCTTTATTATCTTGGCTCATAATATTTTCCTGATTCTTCTATAACTTACAGAACTTTAATTCATGATACAGCTTACGTTACCACCAGGTCAAAACTGAAACCTTGGGCTATAAGGTAAATGAGCTTGAGTTGTCTGAATGTTAGCCACCGATGGCTAGAAAATACTATGTTTATCCACATTAAATGAAGTGCTGTGAAAATAGGGGGAGTCAATGATCATAGCCAAGGTTGAGTTTGGACATGGACATGTAGTTACGGCTACTGCACAGATTATCTGAATGAAGATCTGATACATACACACAATTGGACAAGTAATAGATAAAATTATTCAAAATTGGTCAACTTGTCAAAGCTGGGTCCATGGTTCCAGATTTGTAGATGTGATAACTAAGTAACTCAATTATCGCTTCATATGATTTGTTCATTTCTGTGTTCTTTATTGCTCTGTTTTTCATCTTTTAATTTCATTAATGGTAACCCCCCCTTTTTTTTCTAGTTTCTTTAAATATTATGCTCTCTCCTTGACAACTTTTCCATACTTCATTAATGTATATTGAGCTCTCCTTTGTTGAAATCTTATCAAATCAATATTTAGTATATAAAAAATAATGACAAAATAACGTAAGTCACCAAATTTTGTGTTAAGAGAATGTTTTCTAGTCCTACAGTCCTTGGCATAAATATCAGAATGGCCATTTTCCTGCTGTGTGATCATGGGTGAATGGCTTAACCTCTCGAGTCCCAGTTTCTTAAACAGAAAACTGAGGATAGTAACAATTTGTATTTAGTAGCTTTGTTGTGAAAAGGTTAAGATGATTTTGGTACATAGGAGTAGACATTTGTTGGCTCTTCACCACCAGGATATGTCAGGCATCTTCGTGGGCCAGGACTGGCTGGCGGTGCCTGCAGCTGCCTGACTCCAAAAAGATCACTTACCCTCTTTAATAACCAGCACCATCCATTCTGATTTGGAGATTAAATATGCAGATTCAGCCTGGTTTATAATTTTTGTGAAGATTAGTAAATATCAAAGGCTAATCGATCATCCCAACATTATTATGTTTGTGCATTTATATAGTTTTTAATTGCAATAATGTTTTAGTCCAGGTGCTGTTATAGACTAAAGCAGCACCTGTTTTCTGTCTCCCCCAAATCCATATGTCGAAACCCTAATTCCCACTGAGATGGTACTTGGAGATGAGGACTTGGGAAGTAATTAGATTGTGAGGATGGAGCCCTCATGGTGCCACAGTGCCCTTGTGAGAAAAGAGAAGAGGGAACGTGCTTCCTTTTTCTCTGCCATATGAGGGCACAGCCATCCGAGAACCAGGAAAAAAGCCTTCACCGGAATCTGACCAAACTGGCACTGCAGTCTTCTGTTGGAAACCGCCCTGCCTGGTTTCAGAAGCTGTAACCCCCCATGACTAAGGCTGAGTGAGAGACTTGGGACCATAAGCTACTAAGGAGACAAAGCTTATCCTTCTGGTAGGAGCCCCACCTCTGTCCACTTTACTTTACCCTGCTTGGCCCAGGGCAAATGACTGGTTAGCCAATGACAGGTAAGATTCCTCAAAGGAGGGATGACCTAAGACAGGCAGGGTTGCAAAAGGGCCGTCAGGGAAGGACTTGGGGGGCTATAGAAAAAGGGAGTGATGGACCCTCACCCCTTAGCTTTGACAGCCTGAGTCCTCATTCTGTCTGCAAGAAGTCTCCTAATCTCTTCCCTGCCTTACTTCCCCTGCCTGATTTAAGCCTGAAACAATGACAGAGGGCAGTGCAGCCCTGGGAAGGAACAGGAGGGTTCCCCAGGGTGATCAGGCCTAAGAAAAAATGCATAAAACCCTGTGAAAATTGCTTTGCTAAGAATGCCCTCAATTTTCTGATAAGGGTACAAGCATGAAATGAGTTTGTTTCCCAAAGTTTTATGGCCCTTTAGCTATCTGACCCTGACTCAGAATAAGCCCTCACAGTTCTTTGTATGTTATCTATTGTTTGATCCTACTGCCTGACAATGATTGATGAGGTTTACCTGTATTCCTGTGCAAATTGAACCCATTGAGGAACAGGCTCAAGGCCAGTCCCTACCTTTCCTCCCAAAGCAGATCATATCTTGGTAGAATTATTCTCACCCTTCTAGACAAACAGTTCCCACAGAGCCCCCCCCCCAGTCTTCAACTTCCTAGCCTCACGAATCATGAGGAATAAATGTCCGTTGTTGTTACCTGGTCTATGGTAATTTATTATAGCTTGAATGGATGAAGACAGACGCCTTAGAGAGTAGGGCAGAAGATGGAAAATAAAAATGAGGTCTTTATATAAAGAGTGTTTATATACCATTTTCTCAAACACAATGGGGGAATACATAATAGGTTTTTAGCAAAGAGTTAATAATCAGAAAATAATAAAGCAAAATCTAGGAATGTGCTTACTTCTGAGGATGACAGATTCATGAGAAGAATGAACCAAAATGGTAGGGAAAGCATTACCTTGGAACAACTAGCTCGTGTTAGGTAGTCAGTCCTCAGGAATTAATTTTATTATCCCACTTCATAATTTACATGTATGTTGCATACATCCTCTTTTCAAATATCACATATAATTCTAAAAATCATAAATAGGTCCTAATTGAATATTTTCTAATTACTACATGCATGTGAAATATATGAGGTATATTTTATGTTTGAAGAAAAAAAGAAATAAAAAACTTAAGAATATTTTGCTTTGAAAGACCCTACTTGCAAACACATTTACAAAAAAACCTTTAAATTAGTATAAATAATATCACCACTATGTGATGAAATCCATGACATCATCACACACTCCTCTTCTTTTCAGTTGACATCTCGAACTGAATTTTCTAACTGCTCTCCACAGTGTACTTATTCCTTTTGCTGGGTTTTACACAAATTTTTGTTTGCTTGCTCATTCCCAGGGACATAACTATAATCTTTTTTTTTTTTCATTTTAACACTTCGTAACATAATACAGAATTACCTGAGAAGCAAGGTAACTATGAATGTCAGGACTATATATGTATATATGTTTTTTGTTACAACATGTTACAAATTGCTTTGGGTTTAAATGTAAAACTTGGCACACACAGGCAGACAAAGAACAAAGGAGCATGTTGTTGGATTCAGTTCTGGATTGGCCTCTGAGGATGGACTTCAAGGTATAAGCTTTTAGAAATTCTTTCTAGCTGGAAGTCATATGCTTTCCCTCCTGCCGTTTTATTCCCCGTACTTGCATATACATGGGAATGGCTGTGGGGCTCTATTCACAGAAATTCAGTGGGGCTATTAGGCTCAAACCATGACTCCTGAATATGTGAAATATTGTATTTTTTTGCAATAAAGTACTTACATCAAAAATCTATGAAATCAGAGTAGTTTAAAGGTTTTAAATGACTGAATGTAATAGGAATTCTGGACCCCATTAAACTATGACAACTTGGTCAAATTTACTTCTTCCTCCTCATCCCAGTGACTTGCTTCTGCATCCAATGTCTCTGAAGAGCAGAAAGACACCAAATAAACAGATGTGAGAGGGTGTGAGTTTGGCTAGAAGGAAGACATATTGTAAGGAATATGGGCACGTTGCCCAGCAGTCTTCAGACACACCTGAATTCTGTTTTCTTTGCAATATGTAAAGTTCCCTTGTCTAGTTGATTCCCTTATGATTTAAACTCAATTAGGTAGAATATAAGAAATATTACACTAGGTTGGATGGCTTTGCTTTTGTGTCTGTAAACTTCATGTGGTTAGAAACTACATCAGTCAGCTTTTTCCGAGTCATTTTGTATTAACAAATAATCCCATAATGTCACTGGCTTAAAGGAAAAAGGGTTTCTGTTTGTTCACAATACATGTCAGTTGTGTCAGCTGAGGCTCCGCCCCAGAGCCTCAGTCTGGGATCCAGAGTGAAGAGTAGCCGCTATCTAAGACATGTCATTGGCATGGCACAGAGAGAAGAAAAATGGTAGGAAACTACACGGGGTCTTAACATCTCTTCTTGGCAATGGCCTCACTTTTGCTTACATTCAACATCATGGCCAACCTTGATGCCACTTAGCTGGAAATTGTATCTTTCTATTTGGATGTACACTGCAACTCATATGACAATGGATATAATTATATTTCTCTTACAGGGAGTGCATCAAATAATTGGGAACAATGATACCATTAGCACAGAACTTAGTCTGACATTCACTACTACATGCCTTGTCCCTAGGACAGTTTCAGCCACTTAGTAGTTCTTCATTCATTCAATGGCTATTCAAACATTCATTCATTAATTTATTACTACATGCCTGAAATATACTAGATGCTTGGGATTCTGTAGTAAATAAACAAACAATTTCTGGAAGCATAATGTTCATGTTATAATGATAGGGACTAGAAAATGAAGTGTTAAATCTATGTTAGTTACATGCTAATAATTTCTCAGAAAAATTAGATTTAAGGAATATAGGTTTAAATAAAGTGATCAAGAAAGCTCTCACTGGGAAGCTCATAAAAAGACCAAACCAAACAAGAGAGAACTGGTGGAGATGTGGTGAGAAAAGTGTTATAGGGAGAGAGAGAGTAGTGAAAAGCCCCGGAATGCAAATGTGCCAGATGAGTTTGAGGCACAACAAGAAGACTGGTGTAGCTACAGATGGTCAGATGGAGATGTGATGAGAGACAGAGCAAAAAGAGTTTGTAAGCGAACACCCAGGGGGGTCCTGCCACTCTCCACCAACAGGTCAAAACTCTGGAGACAGTTCAGTGGAAAGGAAAAGATCTTTTTTTAAAAGTATATACAGTGTGAAATAATGGCAGGTTTCTGCCTCAAAGCCCATTTTCTCTGAGACAGCCAGAGAAAAGCACCCTGCCACCCTCTGCTAGCTCAGTTTAAGGCTGCACCAGGAACCTCCTCTGCTACCCGAAGGCACCAGCCCTTTAGAAGCACAGGTGGCTTAGCGGGTTTCCAGTCACTGTCCTGCTTCAGACATCCTTTGGTGTCTGTGTGTCCAGGCATCCTACCTGCGGTGCCCTGTCCTCTTCCTCAGCTGCTGCCCTCCGGTGCATACACGGGGCCTAGCTGGGAAGGACCCACGCAGCCCAGCAGCCCAGCGCCAGTTGCCCACACCCCAGTTTCCTGTGCCGGGCGGGGGGGCGGACACGTGGCTCCTCACCTGGCCTCAGGGCACTCGGGACCAGCCATCAGCTAGGTGGCTAAGCCCCATTCCTTGTGCAGGAGGGCACAGGGCTCGTCTCCTGCCGCTGTTCCTAGGGCCTGCAGGACCGACCCTTCTCCCTCCCCTTCTTACTGGCCTAGCTCCTGGGGCAGTCTAGGCACGCCCTGGAGGGTTCGGACAGGGGCGAGGGGCACCGGGGATGTTCCCGGACCACAGGGACCCCAATGCTCAGGGGCCCAGGAGCTCCATCCCCCAGCGGCCAGGAAAGAGGGGAGAACAAAGCAAAGCTTTCTGCGCGCTCTTTTACAGGCTGCCCTGAGTCCCCGTGCACCTGAAGTGGCTGCGTGTCGCCCTGGGTGTCTGGACAATGGCCGCTGGTTAGGCCACTGCAATGCGGCTGTCACTAATGAGCCATCCTGGCGCTTCCCCACCCCTCCCCCATTTCTGGGGGCACTGGGTACCCTCGTTACAATGTCAGTGTGCCAACATTTGTAGGGAATGTGGGCCATTTTACGCGCTCAGCTTTTTCATGAGTAGGAAATCATTGGGAAGCTTTGATGAATGGCAGGATCTGATTTACATTTTAATGGGCGGTTTTGGCTGCAATGTTAAGAACAGATGGTCATGGGGTTGGTGGAAGAAAGACTAGTTATGAGCCTGTTGCGAACTAGATGAGGCATGACGATGATTTACACGATGAAGAAGCAGGGGTGGTGGTAAGAAATGGTTTGGTTCTGGGTATATTTTAACGGTAAAGCCTGTAGGGTTTTCTTCTGGATGAGATATGGAGTATGAAACAAAGAAGTACCAAAGATAAGTCTAACATTTTGCCTTAGTAAATAAAAAATTAACCAAGTGGAGTAACTGCAGCAAGGCATCCGATTTGTTTTCACCATCATTTACCCACATATTTCGAATACAAGGATATTCCTTTAAATATTCTTATGCTGAATCCGTGTTTGGCCAGGTGACTTGCTTTAGCCATTGTAACAGTAATATGTAAAACTTAAAAAGGGCGTAGGCATTGGAGCTCGCCCTCTTGCTCACCTAGAACCCCAAGCCTCAATGCAAATAAGCCCAAACAAGAGTCCAGATGATGAGAAACAAGCAAACCAATCACCCTGTTGTCTCTGCTAATACCCAGTCAATTCCTCCAAGCAGACCCAATCCAGCTTCATCGGTAGCTAATCTCAGATGCATGAGTGAGCCCAGCTGACAGCAATGGAATTTTCCAGCTGATTCTAGCCCAAACTGCCAACCCACAAATTGATTTCTATTTTTAGTCACTGCATTGGGAGGTGAGGAGATTGTTACACAACAAAAGCTATTTGATATAATTAAGTTACTATTAATTTAGATGGGTATAATTTTATAAATGTTAGGTCTAACAATGAAGACTAGAAGCTTATTTTTGGACATGTTAAAAGTGAGTTGTCTATTATGTATCAAGTGGAAGAAATGAATCAAGGAACTAATAGTACAATAGGTAGGCAGCCTTAATGGCGCCACTAAGATTAGTGACTAGTTAGAATGTTTGTTTTTCTCCGCCTGTGTGAATACAGAAGCTCAGCAGGCAGAGCACTGAAATTACTATATCTATTAGATTTCAGGGGTGTCCAACTCACAGCCAGGGGCCATATGCATCCCAGGATGGCTTATAACTACAGCCCCACACAAAATTGTAAATTTACTTAAAACATTTTTTTTTTTTGCTCATCAGTTTTTGTTAGTGTTTGTGTATTTAATATGTGGCCCAAGGCAACTCGTTCTTCCAGTGTGGCCCAGAGACGCCAAAAGGTTGAATCACCTTGTTAGGTATTGAGATGTTGAATGTTGGCACCTCAAAGTAAGTGAAAATCAATCAAAGCATATTTAAAAAATTCAGGGTCTTTCAGTGTACCCCATACATTTTACATTTCTTAGTCAAGTACTGCTTATGACCTACAAACCCATACTTGGTGCTGTGAGATATACAAAATAAATATAATTCCCATCTATTTGAAAAATGAGATTAATATACATGAACCAGTGAAATGTATTAAACAAAACTTGCATGATTCAAACTATAAAATTTGAAGAAAAAAGAGAGAAGATAGTAAAAACTGTAAATTAAAGCAGCTGAAGAAAATTTCTGGCAAATGTTAAGTAGGATTTTTGTTGGTAGAGAAGCAAAGAAGTAGAAAAGAACATCCACGGAGGAGTAGAAGAAATAGAATAGAATTAAATGACAAGCTGGAACAAGAGCTGGATGATGCATTTCAAGTTGATTTTTAGACTTTTGTAAGTCTTACCAATCGCAGACCCTCAAAACACTGTGGTGTGCTGGTAAATATTTAACAACTGGCTTTTCAAAATTGGGGTGACTTGGTATCTCTAACATTTGCTGTTTTCCATGGTACAAATTTTTTCATGATTGCCAGTTTCAAGCTACCAATATGGCACAACCAACTTGCAAAATCCCTGAACTTAAGCAACGTCCTGATGGCCAGTCAATGCCAGGTGCAGGGCATCACTGATAGATACTCTTACAGCTCACACAGAAACGTCTTTGTCACTTTGGAAATGCTGCATCCTAGGTATTGATCCCTGTAGATGGCCTGGAAAATGATTAGTTTGTACTCAATTCTGGGACATTTCTAAAAAGCTAAAATGACCAAGGTACTCAATTAAATGCAATTGATCTTTTCCTCACTATTATAAGGAGGAACTCGTAACATGCGGATCTGTCCTCTGTAGTGCAGCAGCTCCTTAGGCTCTCCTTGTAGATGGGTTGTTGATCTCTCTCTGATGAAAGACCTAACGTGGCCCAAATTCCACAGAGGAGACTTCAGGTTGTCCCCAGGTATTCCATTCCTAACCTGTAGAATTCAGTGTCCTTTGAGGCAGCTCAAATAGAGGGCAAGAAACAGACTTTGGGGTCAGGTTGGAGTTTTCTTGTGCGTTCCCCCATTTATCATTTCTGTAACTTTATTAAAGTAAATTCACTGCTTCCTCTACTCACAACACTGCTGACACCAGATGTGTGGGTTTTTCCACACCAAGAAATTTTCTAGTTCTCAACAGACACTGACTGGGTGTGCCACGATTTAACTCCATTCTGATAATGACTGCCCAGAGTCAGCACAGACCCCATAGGTTAACGGCTCAGTCCCGCAAGACTGCTCCCCTGCCAGATGTCAATTTTAAGTAGTGTGTTCCCAGGTCACCTACAACTTCTACCCAACTTGGCTACAAATCAGAAGTCTTGACGAATCCCTCCTCAGGTTTGATAATTTGTAGAACATCTCATAGGACCCAGGGAAACAGTTGACTCACTATTATTTTAAAAGATATTGATGAACAGACATATGAAGATGTTTACTAATATAATAATGTATGTCAACTGTAACTGAAAACAACAATGGTTTAAATATGGGAAAAATGAATAAATAAAATCCATCTCAATATTTCTTATAAAAAATAAGGGTCCTGGTGCAGGTGCCTCTGTCCTCAGGGAATTAGGCTGTGTCCTGTAAGGACAGGGATTTGTTCATCAACCCAGAAGCTCTCTGAGCTGATTTAATCATTTTTATGACAATTTTATTACAAGGGTAGATAAAATTAGGTTTACAGTTGTTTGTCTGGGAAAAGACATGCAGGTTATGATTATTAGCATAGTTTTATTAACTCAAAAGAATGTCACAGTGTCATAGTGTGCACTTAGGTACAACATTCTAAGTCCTCCGATGGCGGTCTTCACTGTTTACACATTCTTGTAGTCTACTTGGCCATGCTCAAGCACACGTTGGCACAGAGTTCTTTGCCTACTTTTGCCGGCCTCTGTGTATGCATGATTGACTAAGTCATTGGCCATTTGTTAACGCAACTTCTGGCTCCTCTTTCTCCCAGGAGGTCAGGTGGTAGCCTCAAACTATTCCAATCTTCTAATCATATCGTTTGTTCCCCTGGTAACTAGTCTTCCACCTTTAGGGGCTTTCCAAAAGTCACCTAATTTACATAAACTCAAGTAGGACTGAAAGGCTTCTTAGAAATAGGAAAAGACTTTTGTTTTGACTTTATTGCTCTGGGGCTGTTTCAGGATCTAGGAAAAAATATATATGTAACAAAAGATTCTCCTATTGTGCTTATCACTTAGGAAATGACAAGAGTTTGGGAACTTTGACCAGGAATTGGTGATTAATATCAAAATGTATATTTCTTTTTTAAAAAGATTTTATTTACTTATTTTTAGACAGAGGGGAAGGGAGGGAGAAAGAGAGGGAGAGAAACATCAGTGTGTGGTTGCCTCTTGCATGTCCCCTACTGGAGACCTGGCCAGCAACCCAGTCGTGTTCCCTGACTGGGAATCACACCAGAGACCCTTTGGTTCGCAGGCCAGTGCTCAATCCATTGAGCTACAACAGCCAGGGCCTATATTTCATATTATATCACAATATCACATGTTGGACATTACTTAATCTGAGTTGTCTGTGAAACAGGGCAATAATAATGCTTACCATGTATGGTAGCTTATGCTATGATTATCAGTTGACAATTAGTTGTTAGTGTTTACTTAAATGTTAATACAATGTGGTATCTCATTATAATTCTTTTTCTCTGTAACCTCAGATGAGTTAACTAATATTTTGATTTATTTATATTTAAATCTTTAATGAGGCATTTGATAGAAGTGGTCCCTCAAGCCTCTTTCATTTTATGATTTCATGAGGCTATAACCTGCCTCTCTGGGGTCATATTTTGCTCTAGTATATTATCTGTTCTTTGCATAAAACCAGCCTTTATATACAAAAGACTTAATATGTAAAATTTTGTTTGAGGTTAGTGGATTCCCAAAACTTTCTGCTATCTTCCCTATTATAACTTATATTTTCTACCCATAAATAAGCCCTGCAAAGCTGAAGTATTTAATGTGAGAACCACTTATTTAATAACATTAAATAAAATAAAAATTCACATTCTCTGTTGTACGAGCTGTATTTCCAATGCTCAATAACTGCATCTCAGTGTATAAATTTCATCATTACAGAGAGTTTTATTTGACAGTGCTGCTGTCAAATTATTCATGAGATAAAACAGCCCCTTTAAGCATAGCACATAAAGACAGAAGTCTGATCTAGGTGGATGCAGAATGGGGCTTTTGACAAAAATCACAGTCTCTAATCATTTATTTCTTCTCAACTCAATATCTCTGTTCTCAATTTACAATGTGAGAACATTCTATCTTCCTTTCTCTGCTGCCTCTAGCCTCAGATATCCATAACAATAAAAGACCTATCATCGTTTAAAAGAACTTGCGACATAAATGACTTTTAGTGTTCCCTGCATTCATCATTTGCAGAAGAGAAAACCCTGAGTCACACTTGTCACACGTTTTCTAGTGGGATAGCCAGAAATGTAAAAGAAACCAGCTGGATGGGTAACTCCTTATTTGTGTCATGTGTGGCATGCAACTTCACGTTTCTGGATGTACCAAATGTTCTGGCAGTGACTTGGATCATACCTCTTCTGCCTTCTCTAACCATGATGCATAGTTTGCAACTTAAGATCACAAAAAACTCCTGAGTGATGCTTGTAACATACCATGAATAAATATTCCTAAGTGTTAATGAAATATTTTTAAATACTTTGCCACTTTAATAAAATCAGAGCTTTTTCATTTCTGTTTTCCAATCTTAAATATCTAATATATTATATAATACAACAGATTGAGGATGTAGCCATATTGTTCTTACTAAGAAATATGTATATTTGTGATATATGAGCCTTTTTTGGCAATAAAAACATCAAAGATTTTTTTTTGCTTCTCCCTCAAAATTTCTACCTGCCTAATGAATTAAATCACTCATTGAAAAAATTGCATGAAAACACCCTCTAATTTACAATAATATATACTAGATTCAAAGGCAGATACACACCTCAATTGATAGGATTTATTTTATTCTGCAACAGAACAATGTAGGTAGAGACAGAAAATAAAAAGTATTTCTGTTGCATGAAGAGTAATATTAAGCCAAGATTTTTAAATGGCTACTTATTATAAAAATCAATAATATTATTTTGTTGTTGTTCTTGCTTAACTCAGAGTACTATTCTTCACAATGATGAGTGTTTGGCTCACATTCCCCCAGATGTCCAGGCGTAGACTCTTTTGCAAAGTATCCCTTAGATGAGGAATAGCATATCGGAGTGGTTTAGAGCGCCCATTAACAGGAGCCGGGGCACCTAGGTTTGGCTATTAGCTCCAACAGTCTATGTTATTTTGGGTAAGTAATATAACCTCTCTGTTGCACCATTTTCTTATTTGTAGGATGAAAATAATAATAACCCTACCTCAGAAAGAGTAATTAAATTATAAATTACAACTCTGCCTAGCAATTAACCAGAGATGCTTGTGAAAAAAGCATAAATTATCATACAAATATATAAATATATCTATTTTTAAAAGCTAGAGAACAATAGAAATCCTGATTTGTTTTTTGATAAGATGCAAACGAAATAATGCCTTTTGTTACTTCTTTTATTTTCTAATGTTCAATGATCTCTGAACTTCTTTTTGGCCTCCTGTCCCACCAAGGGGTACCCCACTTCTGCTGCCTTTAATGCCTCAAAATGTTGGTGTCGTTGACCTCAGACACCACTCCGCCATCCACAATCCTGTGTGTGGTAGTCTTTTGGATGGTTTGTAAGAAGGAGCTCTTGTCCAGGGCATCAACAAGATTGAAGTCTTCCTCTTCTTCCAGTAGGTAGGATAGGTAGCTATCTCAGCCCCCAGCTTGACCTTGATGTTCAGCAGGGCCTCATGCTCCTGGGCCTGGTGCTACCCCTCTACCAGGGTCTGGGCCAGCTCTGACTCCAGGTGCAGCAGGATCCCACTGAGTTGTTCCATCTGCATGGCATAGCGCATCTCCACCTCCCTCAGGCTATTCGCCAAACTTGCCTTCACATTTCCCATGGAGGAGTCCACGTCAGTCTCCAAGGACTGGACCATTCGTCTCGGCTCTGAGTGTTATCGCAGTAGCTCCTATCTCAGCAGTCTGCGAGGTGACCACTGTGGTATGCTCCTCAGTCTGATGGGACCAGTGGTCCCCTAGCTCCTCTCAGTTCTTCCAAGCTAGCTCTTCATGCTGGGTCCAGATGCCCACCATGATCTTGCTGAGGTCCTGAGATTTGGGTACATCCAACTCCACAGTCAACCCAGAGTTGGCAATCTGGTTTTGTAGACCATTTATTTCCTCCTTGTGGTTGTTTTTAATGAAGAACAGCTCTTCCTTGAGAGCCTCAATCTCTGTCTCTAGCAGCAACCAAGTGATATTTGTGTCATTAATGACCTTTTGAAGTCCACTAATATTACTCTTCACAGACTGGCATATGGCCCGCTCTGTCTCATACTCGACTCTGAAGTCATCAGCAGCAAGACAGGCGGCTCTGTCAATCTTCAGAAAAATGTAGGAATTGTCCACAGAATTTGCAAAGATCTGACCCCTTAGGTCCTCAATGGTCTTGAAATAATGCCCCCAGTGTCTAATCTGGGGTCCCTTCTTCCCTAGGTGTCCCTGGACTTTGCTCTGCAGTCTCTGATTATCAGCCTCAAGTCTTTTCACCCTCTCCAGGTAGGAGGCCAGGCAGTCATTCAGGCATTTCATAGTCTCCTTCTCACTCTGGATGCCCCCTATGCCTTCCAGACCCCTGGCCATCCCTACAGCCAGGCCTCTGGGTCCCCAGTTGCCCTGCATGCTGGTGAAGTGGGACACTGAGATCTGGGAGCCTGAGGCCCTGGCACCTATAAAGACACTGGCCATGCTGCTGGCCTCTTGACCCGGTGGCTGGGCAACTGCATGGAGCCCAGTGTCCAGTAGTTTGTGGAGAAGCTGGAGCAAGTGCTGAAGCTCATGTTGTTCAGGGAGAAAGGGGAGAAGCTGAGACTCAGGTTGAAGCTGCAGTCTAATTTCTCATTTTAATTTAATTATATTTCCTTTATATAGTAAATAGTGAGTAAGCTACATAATTTCAATGTGTTCTAGAGAATTGTTTATCTTCACAGTTAAAGAATATAAAACTTCTGTTATCTCACATTTTCTAAGAAGTAACTGAATTGCATTTATATTCGTCAGATAAAAAGATTTTTATAAATTTACTTTTGTCCCTTACACTAATACCTGGTGAATTTTAAGTGACATTATTGGCCTTTCCTTGATTAGGACCTCATTTTTAGTTAGCTATTTATTATAAAATCATAATCATATTGGGAAGAAATATTGTACAGTAAACAATCTAATTTAAAAGCTAATTGTCTGGTAACTATTTTTTTTAGTTACAGAACCTATTTAATAATATTTTTATGGGAGTTTTTAATTTTAAATTTTATCAATCACTCAAGGTTTGGATAGAGAAATAGAATTCATATTGCATATTCCAACAGAAAATTTAATATAGTGATTTGGACGCCTGCAAAAGCAAAACGGAACATTGAGGTAACATTCTGTAGAGGGGGTGCTGCCTGACTGATGCTGGTGACTCAAGAGCCCAGAAGGGCACTGTAGAGCTGGGGCTAACACTGTGAAGGAGGTAGCATTATCCAGCTTATGTGGGTGCCTTTTCCAGGGCGTGATGGGCGTGTCCTGCTGAGAGGGTCTGAGAAACCTGGAACCAGCTATTTGGGCCCAGCTGAAGTGTCATTGCTCGCACTACACTGACAGGACCAGCAACAAACAGGAAAGAGAAATCCCTTCTCTTTCTCCTGCTTATAAAATCTCTCTCCCTGGGGAACCCCTACTGACAGAAGAACTGGTAAAAGAGAAATGTGGTTTTGAGAGTCCCAGGCACAGAACAGAGGGGAAAACAAAGACTTTATATCTGAAATAAGCTTAGAAATATGATTATTATAAGTTTACATGTCCCCGGTGCTAATGGCTCCAATCCGTCTCATGGATGCCCTTCCCCACTCTTGTCTCCCCCTGGAAGAGGGTGAACAATTCTTCCCAGTTTCTTCAGAACTTTCTTGATTTTTATACTGAAATCCCTGCATCTCAAGAAACCCCCAGTCCTGGGAAAACTAGGATGGTTGATCACTTTTCCCGAGAAATTAATATTTAACCTTCTAATTTCTATATAAAAAGCTGAGTGGAAATTGACAGATTGGAAGGAGGAAGGATAGCATATTTTGTTATAAACAGATCTATAGTTTTGTAAGTTAGATGTATCCCATTCCCTGCTTGTTATTATTATTTTTTTATTTTTATTATTCACAGGACCATAAAGAAAACTGATGGTGTAGGAGGAGAAGAGGAAAAGTTTAACCTCTGGTCTCGATTGAGTGAAACAGTACAAGCTATCACTACCTGACTGATGGTTGGAACTTGTCTTACCACCCACCAAAAAGCCAAGCACTGACACAGCCCTGTGTGCTAAAGCTCAGAGAGTTTCCTGGGACTTCATGTCACAAATTCTGAACCGGATTAATACTGGAATCGTTACTGCAGGTAAAGAGTATACTTGTTACCACATTAGGGCTGGCTAGTCCCTTTTACTGTATTGAAAGATACTTGACAGGACTTACAACTTCAGCTAGAGAACGTCAACTTAAACTATTAATGTTTTCCGGGGGAACAGGTCAGATACAGCGTCCTGGACTGAGTCGTGGTGAATATTTTATGGTCCTGCATCTATTAAGTACCTGAGCTGCTATTTGTCCTCCCGCGTGAACATTTTTATGACACTTTAAGCAAATTTCAATCAAACAACAAAAACAGCACATTTTTACCTCATAGTCAAATTATTTTTTGTCCTTCATCTTATTTCCCTTCAGAATATTTTAAATTAAGTTTAAGACTCCTAAAGGTCTGATTTCTCACTACCATCTCAGCTTCAATCCCAACAACTTTGCTCCTCATCCTCCGCCATCTGTATTACAAGACCTAATTTAAATGTTACATCAATTGGGATGAAGGCTAAGCTAGGTAATTATAACAAAGAGACAGAAGTAACGGCATTTCCTCCCATGTAACAGTCCAGCTAGTTTAGGTTAGTGGGGCAGCTGTGCTTCCTGATGACCTTCAGGGTCCCAGGTCCCTGACTTCATTTGCTCTGCCTTTCATTAGACATAAAGCTCTTCTTAATCATCCAAGCTAAAATGCAAATCATATGAATTCCATTCTACAGAAAGAGGAAAACGACATCAAATTCAAGGCAGCAGTTAATCTTTGCTCAAGTGAGAAAGCTGCAAAAATGACCCTTGCCAATCTGGCCATTCCCAGTTAAAAGGGAAACTGGTTCCTATAACAGGAAGCAGGGACCCCATAACCTCAGGAAGAAAAAGAACAGATCTGGGAATATAATCAGTAGTCTGTCAAAGAAGCCAGTCATTTTATGAAATCTCCAAATTTGCCTAAAAAACAAAGTCCACTACATTATTTTCTATACCTTAAATATAAGAATGGCATTGCACTTACCATAGCACATGTATTTCAATGTCTACTTCAAATGAGAGATGCAAAATCTTTAAAATGAAAGTAAAGGTTTCTTTGTTTATGTGTTCCACAACATTGCACGTGGTGGACGGTCACTTCAGGTCACTGATTGATTAGAATAGATTGCATTGCTGTGACAGCTAATTAGGTTCAGAGATTATAACAGCCTCCATTTTATAGATTAAAAACCCTGAGACTTTAATGAAATCAAATGACTCTTCCAAAAGCTTGCTCATGATGAAACTAGGATTAGAGGAACCTTTTTGATTTCTGCTTCAATTTTATTAAAGTAAGCTCACTAATGCGCTGGGTCTGCTCTGGCATGGAAATCATTGATTTAAAAACTAACCACCAGCCATTTGAATGACATCATGTTTACTGTGTGGGTTTTTTAAATGTCAGCATGAAAAAACATTCTTCTACACCCTCATGCAGCTTGACAATGTGCATTACTTAATCCTTTCCTTAATTTAGCATCATTTTACTATGTCCAGTCTGTATCTTTCCGGTGAATATTGCTATCCTTAAATATCATGCTGGTTCTGCATAGTCTTAAAATTGAGATTGTTGCTATACCTTCAAATGAAAAAAGCTACAAAAATAAAGACTATCTGGCCTTTAATTAATAAGATGACTTTATTAGAAAAACTTAAATACAAATGCTCATGGTGATGGGGGAGCGTTGTGGAGATGATGCTGAAGTTCATCTGAAAAAATGTCTTAGAAACTCAATAATGATTGACTACACTATTAATAAGTTCTAGAAGCAGACTCACTTTGGTGATATCTTGGCTCCACTACATAATTTCACAGTTTTTTGAAAGTCACTCTTCTTTTGTGAGCATCAGCTGAAACATTCTTAAAATAAGGTAAGTCCCTAAGACCAGTTTTATGGGTTATAGTAATTGATTTAACAAATGATAGCTTTTATTACGGACTGTGATTGTAGATCTAAGTGCCTTATAAGTCATGCCTTTAACTAAGATAGTAAAATAGCTCTGTTTAAATCAGCAAATAATTTTGAAACAATAAAAATAATTCCTCTAAATTCCAGACATTAATATTCATATTAAGTATTTTATTTTTTACTAACATAAAAAGAAAAATGACATAATTTTTTAATTAGTCTAGATTATTCCTTCAACAGAGCAAAGCATTAAGTGTCCAGCATACTCCAGTGGAAAAAAATTGCTGAAAAACAAATACATATGAGATGACTATTTTTATTTTTAAATTTTCACTTATTGATTTAGAAGAGAGAGAGAGAGGGAGAGAAGCATCAATTTGTTTTCAATTTATTTATACATTCATTGGTTGCTTCTTGAATGTGCCCTGACCGGAGCTGGAACGCACATCCTTGGCGTACCTTGGCGTGTCGGGATGATGCTCTATTTGAGCTACCTAGCCAAGCCTAAGAGAAGGCTATTTTTAAAGGGGAAAAAATTAACTTTTTCATAGACAAAATTTAAAGAATAAGTTAGAAATAATAGTAATAAAAAGAGAATATGTTTTCTCTTTTTTATCTCTGAAAGTAAAGCATTTTCTTTCCTCTACTACTTTCATTACCAAACTAACATCAACCTTAAAGCACCAAACTTCATACCAAAATAATGGCCTGGAAGAAATTTTGAATTAGACAGAGGACAATTTTCCCCAGTTAGCTTTGAAACTTATTACTGATTGAGTTTTTGTTGGTGGTGTTGTAATAATGTTATTTCTGCAATCCGTTGAGCTCAATGAAAAGGATGCATCCATTTGCACCACTACAGCATATAGGAGTTAACACTGATCAACTCTGTCATCAGTTTGTCATTTAGGATTTACAGGAAGGAGCTCCAATTGATGAATTGTGACTATTTTATTGAAATATATAAGAACCTAGTTTATTATTACAAATTTAATATGACATTGAAAAGGTTAAATCTAAAAGTAAAGAGTAGTATAGACATGAAAACCTCATAATTACTGGTTCCTAAAACTCTTAATTGCATTTTATGCCATTTTATTCATTTTTAAAATATCTCTGTGATTCTGTTTTTCTCTTTTTAGATATGGTTAAAGTAAGGTGAATTTTTATTCATTTTCATGTTATTTGCACTTGAAGAAAATCTAAAGTGATAGACATAGTCAGGTCTAAGTTTCCCTCAACTAAAATAATTCTTATTAAAACATACTTAAATCTATTAAATTCTGTCTAAAATGGAAAAATATTTTATTAAAAGTAAATTAAGAATTAATCATTTTTGTTTTTACTGAAAACTTTTATTTCATGCAAGCAAAGGGAATTGTGGTCATAGAAAATCTGTGTTTTTGTACATATTTGTTTTTTCTCATATTAATAATTTATTCCATTCTTTTCTAATGAGTTATTGCTAAACTGTTGAAGTGAAAATCTTTAAGACATTAAGGAAAGAAGACTAACAATATGATTCAATCCTCAGAATTCAGAACCTGAAAGATCTATTACATGAACAGTCTACAGTTAATTAATTTGTTCACATTTGAACCCTTCAATTTAAGGTAGATATCAAAAATATTTTAAATAGTTTTTAATCAGTTATCTAAGGCCACAGTAATCATGCATACCAAATGGCTACAAAGCTCTTGTGGGATACTGCAATAAGGGGATGTTGCTCACTTATCAGCAGTTATGGTCTACCAGTGTTGGGAACTGCTCTGCCTGGTTTCAGAAGCTATAACCCTCCATGGCTAAGGCTGAGTAAAAGACCTTGGGACCATAAGCCACTAAGGAGACAAAGCTTACCTGACTGGCTGGGGTGCCACCTCTGCCCCCTTTACTTCACCCTGCTTGGCCCCAAGCAGATGACTGGTTAGCCAATGACAGGGAAGATTCCTCAAGGGAGGGATGACCTAAGACAGGCATGGTTGTGAGGGGGCCATCAGGGAAGAACTTGGGGAGCTATAGAAAAAGGGCGTGATGGACCCTCGCCCCTCAACTTTGACATAGCCTGAGTCCTCATTCTGTCTGCAAGAAGTCTCCTAATCTCTTGGCTGCCTTACTTCCCCTGCCTGACTTAAACCTGAAACAATGAAAGAGGGTGGTGCAGCCCTGGGCAAGAACAGGCAGTTCCCTGGGGCGATCAGGCCTAAGAAAGAATGCATAAAATCCTGTGAAACCTGCTTTACTAAGAATGCCCTCAATTTTCTGATAAGGGTCCAAGCATGAAATGAGTTTGTTTCCCAAAGTTTTATGGCCCTTTAGCTAACTGACTCTGATTCAGAATAAGCCCTCAGAGTTCTTTGTATGTTATCTGTTCTTTGATCCTTACTGCCTGACAATGATTGATGAGCTTTACCTGTATTCCTGTGCAAATTGAACCCAATAAAAGCCCATTGAGGAACAGGCTCAAGGCCCTTCTCCTTTGAGAGATTAGTGACCTTTCTTCCCCAAGCAGATCATGTCTTAGTAGACTTATTGTCATCCATGGTAGACAGTGGGGGGGCCTGCAGCAGGAGTCCCCCCACATACCAGAAGTGTCCAACCTTTTGGCGTCTCTGGAAGACACTGAAGGAACAAGAGTTGTCTTGGGCTACACATTAAATACACAAACACTAATGAAAACTGATGAGCCAAAAAAAAAGTTTTAAGTTTACCATTTCGTGTTAAGTCACATTCATAATCATCCTGGGCTGTATGAGACCCCCGCTGTGAGTTGGTCACCCCTGGGTTTAGTCAGTGCTCTTGACTTCAGATGCACCCACTCATGCCTTTGCATGATGGATAGCTGTTGAAATGTGGTGGAGTGACTGGGGTGAGTCAGCTCAGCTCCACACATCTCTCATTCCGTGTCAGGCTAGCCTGGTGACGTTCTCATGGTGGCAACATTAGAGACAAAAGAGGGTCCACAAACACACTCACAGCCTTTGAGGTAGGACGTGGAAATCAACTCTGTAGCATCCATCAAGGTCCACAGCATTCTTTTAGAAAAAAATTACAAGGTCAGCTCAATTTCAAACTGTGGGAAAAGCTCTGCCTTTATAGTTACAAGGACTGCAAAGTCACATGAAAAAAGTGTGTAGATACAGAAAACTGTAAAGGATTGTGACCATTTTTAGAATCTATGATTTTTAAAAGATATTTTATAATAAATTCCTCTTATATGCATTAACCAATTTATATGCATAATTTATGCTATATCAGTTAATGAATGCATTTGTCCTCTTTGTATTTCTGAACTAGGAAGCTACTATACATGCTATATCCCAACAGAAAAATAATTACTCTACTTTGATTGCTTTGACCACATTTTACCAGTACTGGCACAGTGACCTGAGCATCAACAAATTAAACTTCACCTAAGTGGATCTTGTATAGTTTTTATTATTTCAAAAAATGTACAAATGTTGTTTGGTAAAATAGTAAGGATCCTTCTTTTTTGACAGCCACTTTTCCAATGAGAAGTCAAGTCAAGTCATAGGACCAACTGGGTGTTAATATGCATTTGCCTCCATGGCAATTCAAAAAATTATGAAAACCGAATGTGAAGTGTAAGTAGATATTAAAATCTACTTCTCTTCAGAGCAGTTCTATAGAACATAATTATCATAATTATTTATACTTTAAAATTTTGTAGGAAATAAAATTTCCCTCAATGTCAAAGCTAGAAAGAAGTATAGTTCTACCTTATACGCAAGAAAATTAAGTTATGATATTAATATCTCAATTGATTAATATTAGTATCTCAAATTGGGTTAATAAAGATCTATGTTTTCAGAACAAAGCCTGCATTCACTTACATATCTTGAGTTGTACGGTTTCTGCCCTAAGCCTATTTCTTGAATAACCTTAAAGCCATGGCTGCTTCTGAAATGCATTACTTAGTAAATAATAATAAATTCAAAAGTAATCACTTTCATTTAGTAGAAGTAATTTTAGACTTTGTCTATAAAATACCAATCATTTTAATGAAAAGTTGAAAGAAAAATTGTTTTATATTTGGTATTTACATTACTGTTTTAATAGTGAATTTTTAAAATAATGATCAGTTGGTTTCTTAATGCTCTCCAGGGCAGAAAGTTTGCCTTGTTCAGTGGTGGCTTGCCAGCCCCTGGACCAGAGTATGTAAAAGTGTATGGACTCAACAAATATTTTTTGAATAAAATATCTGTTGACTGAATTAATGATGTTATTGTATAATAGAGTAACATTTTTCCTTGATAATTCAGGAGTAATCAGCAAAATACTTTCCACAATCCAACCGGAAGATAATAAATCTATGCTCTGAGGGCTATCGGATCCTTCATAAATTTTTTCAGTGACATAGATAATTCTAAAATGAAAATCAGAGCTAAAAAGACTCCATATTGTTTTTAACTTTTATTCATTTTGCAGATTTCTGTTTAGATTCATGGATGTTTGAACTCTTCAATGTCAAATCAGAATGATTCCTTTGAGTGACTTTGGCAGCCAAACACAGCATATTGTTAGATTAAAAAATCTAAGACTACATTGAATTTTAACCAGTTTATATGCTCAGGAATTTGTAAAATTTGGGGGAACTGTATGCTTATTAAATTTGGCAAAGAAGACTCATAAGCAGCATCACTTCGAAGAGTAATAAATTTTTCAGTATTTTCAATTTTGCTATTTATGAGGTTTCCCAAGTGCAACAGGAAAACTTTGGTTGCTGTTGTTATTACGCTATTATAAAAAACTAGAGTTGGTTCAATATGTAAGGAAACGTGAACCCCAGATTTCCTATTATTTTTTTAAAAAGTTGTGTTCTGGTAAATAAAGATTATTCTCAGCATATTTTTATTAAAGGTAAATTCACTGCATTTTGTCTTTTTTCTGTTCACCATACAATAGTTTGTTCCAAGAGCTATGATAATGATAAATTTTACTCTTTTCTTAGGCAAAATTAATTTGGAAAATCATTTGGATCTCTGAGAGAGAGGAGGTAGAGGAAACATGAGGGGAAGGACTGTTCGGTAGACTCAAATTACTGTAAATTTTCTAGATTTTACTTTCAGCAGATAATTCATGAGTAATAGTGATAGTAATATATTAATAGTATTATGCTTAGGTTACATAATTGTTACCTATATTTATGCAAGTAACAAATAGTAACAAATAAAGTCATTTTTAGGAACAAAATGTAATCGAAACTACTTATAAATGCTAATTTGTGGAATGATTTTCATCTCTAAAAGTATCTTGTTGAAAACCCATTAGAAGAAACATTTTTCAGATTTACATCCTGAGGAGAAATGAAAATTCAATTTTTATATTGAAATTTCTGCATACTCTCTAATCATGGAATGAATAACATTGTTTTCTGACAATTTGGAAGAAATCAGTGGAAGATTTTCTACAAACTTAATAAATAGTAAATGATGAAGATACGCTGTTTCAATTATTTTAATTGAAAAAAAAATGATGCCCTGGCTGGTGTAGCTCAGTGGATTGAGCACGAGCCTCAGAACCAAAGGGTTGCAGGTTCGATTCCCAGTCAAGGCACATGCCTGGGTTGCGGGCCAAGTCACCAGTGAGGGGCATGTGAGAGGCAACCACACACTGATGTTTCTCTCCTCTCTTTCTCCTTCTTTCCCCTCTCTCTAAAAATAAATAAAATATTTTTTAAAAAGAAAAAATGCCCATTTGTCTTGTTTATGGATAAATTTAAGAGAAATTTAAAATTAAGAAGACTGAATTTATTTAAGAAACATTCATTTATTATTTATGACAACCCTTGTCTCTAAACGTGAAGTTAACAAGTGTATGTGTATACATTTTTCATTGGGTAAGTACCAAAAGGAAAACAAAAAGTAATTAGTCATGTTCAATGTAGGCAATTAAATAAACTCAACAATTTACATGTCACCAAAAAATGACAACTGCAATCTATAGTATATAATTTAATGATATAAATAAGATATAATAATTATGTACACATAAAATACAAAGTTAATATTGAGACAAAAATAACATTGAATTGATAAAAATATAATTGGATGAAACAATAATAGGAAGGAGTTAGTTGTCAGATATGTAGAAAATTCAATCTTCTAGTGCAAAAAAATACACAATGTATTTTAAAAATAAAATTAATTTTTATAAATTACAGTAAATTGTGTAGTAAAATACATTGCACTGTGCTAGACATAGCATTGCAAAATATAAATGGTGCATGGGTTCTCAAAAATTGTTCTGTATTGTCATTTATGTTTTCCTTTTTCTTATTTTAGAAAATAAATTGGACTTTATCCACCCCTCCCCATCTCTTACTCATCTTAGACAGATATTTACTGATTGCAAGTGAGGAAAAAAAGTTAACTAATATTATTTTTTAAAGGCATTTACTGACTCATGTGATAAGCAAGTCAAGAGTAATATTTGATTTTAGACATCTTTGGGTCCAGGAATTAAACAATGCCAGAAGAGCATCATGTCTCTTTGTCCCCTCATTCAGCTTTACCCTGTGTGGGGAAATACCGGCCATCTCTACCTACTGAGTGAGGATGATGACTAGTGGCAGATGGCTAGCCCAGACTCATGTTCTTTTAGCGTGGTGAATTTGATAAAAAGGGAAGGCATTTTTTCCAATAGTTCTGGAGAAGTTCCCAGATCCAATCCCCATGGGCCTTTTGACACAATGCATGTATATCCCTGAAATGGTTCTCAAAAGGAGAATCAAGTACAACAACCAAATTGAGATAAATGAATTCTGGGCACAAAGCAACAAATAAAAGAAAAAAAATGCCTACATAGTCTTTACCCCTAATACACACTTTCCCACATGTACAATTTTAAAAATGGTTCTGCTCCAATACAATGCACTCACCCTTTTTCTATTTCCATCAACTCAAGTCATTCTTTTTTTATACCAAGAGAAGTTATTCTTCCATAATACAGATGTGAACAGATCACTATATCAAAAACTACTTTTACTATTACATACAGAAAACAAAAAGTTTTCATACAAAATCATTCATCTGAGGGCCCCACAAAGTGTCAGATAACTGTGTTCACATAGAAGTTACCACAGTAGATAAATTGGACGAGGTCTCTGTCCTAAGGAGGGACACAATTTACCATGTAATTGAAGCAAAAATGTAATAATTTTCCAAAAAAAAAAACCCAACAGAGGGAGATAAGAGTGCTATGCTCACTTAGGGCCAGGGTGTATAAAAGGCCAGGAAGTCAGAGGGTAAAATACTGGGAGTAGCTTCCCAGAGGAAGCGACATCTAAATTGAGCCTTGGTTGATGACAAGAAATTATATTGGTTTCTGGGAAGAAAGTGTTCTAGGTAAAGGAAAAAACAGTTCTAAACACCCAGAACTAAGAGTAAAAATGGTCACTTGAGGACTTGGAAGATGTTCAATATAGCAGGATCATGGCGTAAAATACAAAGCGATGCATAAGGGACGATGTTAGGAATTAAAGAAGATGGGACATAAAAGGACATTTCAATGCCCTATAATATGACTTTTTTGTGAGTCTTGTTGGTATTCATTCCTCATTACATCTCCTAAAATTCTATCTTCCCTCCAGTATCATAAACTGAGAAAATCTTATACACTGGAAATATTCTGAAGAGTTCAATTTTCTTATTTGTAAAACTAAAATAATGAGAGTGTCTATCTCACAGGGTTCAAGTAGATTACCTGGGTTAACACAGAGAATCTTCTAAGAGGAGCACCTGAATCCTATTTGATTAGTTATTACTCCTATTATAATAGAAATCTGTCTTGAATTTCTTCCTTTCTTTCCTTTTGACCACGTTGGTTTGTTTGATAGGAATTCCTTTCTCCCCTGTATCTAAAGTCCATCTAAACATTATTACCCTAAGAATACTTCTCATATCTTGCAATCGTACTAGCTCATTTTTGGCCTCTATGAAATGTGACACTTCATGCATTTACATTGTTTTGAGTTAAAATTAAGTGCATGTATGTCTTTCTATGTATCTTATGACCTCCTGCAGGTTTTTTTTTATCTGTATTCTCCATGGCATCTAGCCTAGTGCTGTGCTGATATGACTGCACAAGTCTTGTTGTTGTTTTCTTTTTTTTAATTCAAATTAAATCCAGACATCAGAGGTAAAATAAATAGGAAACGAAAATCATCACACACACACACACACAATACTGAAAATGAGAATTAAAAAACCTCACTTATTTGAACCTCTGGTTATAAATATCCAGAGTTCATAGAACATATAAAAAGAAATATATACAAATATTTCAACTAAAGGCAACCTGTGTCAAGTGTCATATAAAATAGAGTCCAACAATGAGGACTGGAAAATTTGAGAAGTGTTCTTACATTGTGATAGATTGGGATGAAATTTATGATTGTATGATGTATAATCAAATGATTAACTGTTGAAATCAATAGTGTAAACTAGACTTAAAGAGGTAAGATTAATGATGATTAAAGAATCAAATGCTTTTAAGTATTGTTGGAAATGCACTTATAATCAGACAGATAGACAGAGCCCAGTGGTGCTCAGGATCTTACTTTTCTATGCTATTCCAATTAGCTGCTATTGAATCAATAAACAGGATTTTAGTTAAGGAGGTATGTAAAAATGCAAAAAAATAGCCATTGTCATTTCTCTGGATGTAAGTAAGTCATCGTGTTATTAATTCAGATTGCCCTACTCCTTAAATTTTTAATTCACACTTATGTACTGATGTTCAGGTACTGATCTAAACCTTAGATGAATTATTTCACTTAATTCTCAAAATGACACGTCCAATATTATTACCATTTTACAGGTGAAGAAGCTAAGCCACAAGGAGGTTGAGCAGCCTGCTGAAGCTCCTACCACTGGTAGAAGGAAGAGCCAAGATTCCACCCAGGCATCTTGGCAGCAGAATATGAACTCTAAAACACCACGGTATACTCCTTCTGATGTTTAAAATATACCTAACATAGAAAATGGGGAATAAAAACCTAGGAGAAAAAAAAGACAAATCCCCAAATTATTAAATTTAATTTAACAAGAATATGCCACTAATGCCCCTGTATATCAGGTCTGCCATTTGATTTCATATGACTAATTGGGTATTGCTTTGATATCCACTTTTCAGGTTATAAACTTTTTGTCATATCTCTAGATATATTGATTGTTTTTTAAAATATTACTTCCTACCATAGGCTGTTACTGACTTTAAGTACAAATAAACCATAGAATCAATACTTTTACTTCTTTGTATTCCTACCATCCTTTTTTGTTGTCTTTCTAGGTGCATTTATATTGATTTTTAAGTTCTGCTCCTTTCACACTTTCATTGCACACTTCGAAGCCAGGCAGTGAAACCAGTGGTTCCTAAATTGAGACAGAGTTGAGAATGTCTTCTAACCTAGAACATACAAAGTTCTTATTGCCATTGTTATTATTAGTTGTTTCCCATGACTAGAAGGAAAAGGGAACCAACTAATGTGTTACACGTGTTTTATTGACCCGTGTGAAAAGAAAAACTGAGGCATATTACAAACTTTAAGAGTTTATTTGAGCAAAAATCTATTTGAATTGGGCAGCATCCAATTTAGCAGATAGAAAGGAACTCTGAGGAGCTGTACAAAAAGAAAGTCCTTTATAGGCAGGAGGGAACAGACACAAGGAAGTTATATTAGGCAAAAAAAAAATGGTTTGGTTATTGCTAAGTTGCTTTTCTTTTTAGGGGGGTGGCAGGGGGCACATATGAGGCAGGTGACCTAACTAGTGCTGATCAGGCCATTCCTAATTGACTGGTTTAAAGTTCCATTATTGGGAGAACCAAAACTCTAATTAAGTCTTGATTTGGTGATGTGGGACTTAGCATAAGCAACTCCATTTGGGGCCTGCTGTCTTATTTCTAACATTCTTAAAAAGCTACTTAAGAGTGAATATCAAAGTGCTGAGAAGAAGTACGATGGATAAAGAAGAAAAAGACTAAAAGAAAGAGATAAAAAAGATGTTTATTTAAAACATGTGATTGATGGTTTGAAAAATCCTTGTGTTTAAGCACATTTCTAAAACTATAACATAAAAACATGCACATACTGGCTCTGAATATTATCCAGCAAGCCAATTGATGGTAAGTTTTTTCAGCCCTAAAAATGGTAACCTGTTGAACATTCAATTCCATTATAATATATTGATATGATCATATCAAGATGGCTGGAAAAGTTACTATTATGGGTCAGTGGAAAAATCTATTAAAAATCTGTTTGGCAATTACAACATTAGAAATGAGAAGATTAGTTATAAGGGGTTTGAGAGGTTCATATAAAATATGCAGGGACATTGGTGCTCAGAGACACGCTCTTTATTAGGAAAATCTGATGCAACTGTCACTTTAAAAGATAGTATTGCAATCATATTTTTCCAAAGATAATATGAACAGTGATGTATTAATCCTATTATTGCCCCTTTGTTTCTTTTAAAGGTTTTAAAAATGATGATATTCTCTCAAAAGTTGTCTAAGGTAAAATATTAAGTACATTTTCTTAGGATATTTTAGTGCCCCCTAGTGTGCAGAAATTGACAATAAATTTCATTTTCTAAATTATATAATTGTTTTAAAAATACAAGCTTTAAAAAATGGCAACTTTAGACCAGTATGAAGAGGGTACAAAAATATTCAGCGTGGAAAGCAAATTAGAACCAGATGTCAGTTCAACCTAAATATGAAACCCAACAAAATTCAACATTTTCTCCTACTTTGATTTAACCCAGGTTAAACAGCTCCTCCGCCCCTGCTCCTTGACTGTTAGACAGGATATCTCATTTGCATACATTCATCTTCAGATTTCAGATGTTCGGCAATTTAGATTGTTAGCTGCCCTTTCTAACACTGTGGGTTCCATGTTTTCTCCTGGGTGTGTATGCAAAGCAATGTTTGCCTATCGGGCGCCTCTCTGAATCTACTAGCCTCCCACATACTGAAACATTTGATTTGTGATCAGGAGAGTTCGTTATTGCCAAGTAAAAGGAGCCGAACCTAAAGCCTCCTGCTACTCCCACTGACAGACTTTTTTTCAAATAAGAATGGGATATTAAGGATATATGCAACTATTCAAAAAAGAAAATGCAGAGTCTGTGGAGGATCAACAGAAGGGATTTGAGCCAAAAGGAAAGTTTAAACTAAGTTTGGAAAGTCATTTTGGTGGAGGTCTTTGGAAATTTAACTTTAAATTTAATAATAAATTCGTCAAAAGAATTGTGGATAGCTCTTATTTGTCTACCAATAGCCAACACTGGCCGATAGATTATTCATGCATTGAAGAGAATGATGGAAGATATCGCATAGCATCGTTCTAATTTTCTATGGTGAAGCCATGACTCTCATGTTATAATGCATTCAGATTGAGATCACAGCCCAGTTCATACTATTACAAAATCTGTGAGTGCCTCTCCAGACTGACTTGCATCACCTTTTTAATCATGTTGTTACTGAAAAGTGAATGACAGCAAAATTGAGTGATTACAAATAGCTTTGTGGTTTTTAATATCTAAAAGGGAACATTAAAGATCAAGAATCAGTGTTGGATACCAAAAGCCAGATAATAATATTTTATTTGGCAATGCTACATTCTTAATGTGATCCAAATTTTATAAACAATAATCTCTGTAAAAAAAATCACAGAGAATTATTTTGTCTTTGCATTTGGCAAGTCTTCTGTTTGTTTTGTGTGTGTAGTCTGAGGATGAAATCATAAAGTTCGGGGGATTGTAGCCTCGGAGGAAAACTAGACATTTCATACATTTGAAAATATAAATGAAATTTGAATGGATATTTTTAATTTTTAAGATAAAATATTAATATAAGCGTGTTATTCAGTGAAATTTCTAATTATCCTCTGTCGACATAACACTCTACTTTTTAGTACACAGTTTATAATAAACTAGCCAGAACAGGGTGAGTTTCCGTAATTGGTGCAAAAATTCATACAAATGGTTACAGGTTACCAACTGACTTAAAAATCCTAGCATTTCAATCAATAGTGTGAGCAAGTGAGGAGTGGCAACCGTCCCTCCCCACTGTTACAATTACTAGCAGTAAAGGTAGTATCAGTAATTCACTTCCATGTCTTCCCTGGGGCATGCTCCACCTTCTCTCATATGTGTTTACAGATACCCTTTCCCCTGCTCCCAGATAACTTGACATATGAGAAATACAGACAGTCTTGTATCCAACCATCTTTTTTACACTCTCGGCTAAAGAGTGGGAGATTCACATTAGTTGAGTACCTACTATGCACTAGGATCCCCTATGTGCTTTGGTGGTCTTAATCTATTTATTTTTTCACAATAATCATTTGAGGTAGACAACATTATGTTTATTTTAAAGACAAAAACAAAGGTTCAGGAAAAATTAACTATATATAATGTATTGAGCTCTTTCTAGTTGCTAGATACTGTTCTAAAATCTTTCTGATAATTATTTTTAAACCTGATGACAACACTAAGATGTAGGTTCTCTGTCTCCAGTGTTACAGAAGAAACAAGTGAACTTTAACGGAATGAGTAGCTTGACTATGTTTACACAGCTTTCAGTGGTAAAGCTGAGACTTCATCTCAGAGCAGTCTGATTCTAAACTGTGTCCTAATAGTATTAACAGGGCGGATTGATAAGAACAACGGAGGTGTCAGCATCTCTGCCCTCACGCTCATCCCCGGGAAAAGCACAGCACTTCTGGTCTTTGTTTACCTAACGGCGGATTGAAGGCAGACGCCAAACTGACAGCCCAGGTCTGCGGAAGCCAGGCTTTAGGCATAAATTCTTTGTGCAACACTGAGCACTAGCACCGTGGCTTCCAGACTTGGCGAGGGCCCACGTGCCCAAATTTGGCATAAAGTTATAATTTTAGCTATTTTAAAAGGAACAACGCATTAATGTGGAAATGTTCAATGAATGTCTTAAAGAAAAATCAGACTAAAATAAACAGAACACTAAAGATGAATAGTGAGGAGAAAGGAGGGAGGAATGACCAAACTCCGTCCTTTGCTGTGCAGCTCACTTCAGACTTCTACTCGCTGTCCGTGCTCAGCTGTTCTCCCTTTCTGGCAATGCCAGGGTTCTCGCCTGCCCCGACAGCTCAGTTAGTGTGCGCCTTCACGGAATCCGTTTCCTCCCACTTCACTTCGCTAATTTCTACTTATTTTTCAGGTTTTAATTTATAATCACTTCCCCCAGGAAGCCTTCTCTCATCCTAAGTCTACATGAGGTCCCGCATCTTAAATTTCCTAAAATATCTGAACTACTCCTCTCATAACTATAATTACTTAATTATTTATCTTGTCTAATAATATCCTTTATAAAAGGCTGCCTCTTGACCACACTGGACACTCCATGAAGACAGGGTTTTCATGTCTGGTTTGTCAGTGTTTTGCTGCATTTGGCACATTGTTGAATAGGTGAATGAATGTAAATTTGCTCTCAATTTCATAGTCAATCATATTTATAATTTTAGTAGAAATAAAAATTCTTATGAACTCTTCAGAATGCCAAAGAAAAGTGAGCTAGAGGTCTTTTTTCTTTAAATGTTCAGATCCTATTACAGAAATCAAATAAATATCTTTAAAATATTATGGAATGGAAGTGAATTTGAAGCAATTTTTGTCTAGACTGTATATAAGTGCTGTATTGATCTAAGTCACTTTTCAAAAGCAAAGAAGAACATAAAACAGTTTTAGTGTATCTTTATTGATTTTCTAATATTTTAAAAATCAAAACAATTTTCTTATTGTGTATTTTCTTCCAGTGGTCAAAAATATATTGTGGCCCTTAACTCATTTAAATGCATAATAACCACTTAGAACAAACTAAAAGGTTGACATTGAGAATATGAAGGGTACATAGTTATTACATATTTCATTCTAAACTAATGTTTTGTTAAAATTTGTATCATTTCAAAGATATTCTAAGTTATATACAACGTAATAACTCAGATTTAAAAAAAATTCATACATTCTCCACAATCAGAAAGTAAACTGCAATTAAGACACACTATACAAGTTTAACTAACTGGTTCTGTAGTAGCTACATATTCAAACAATTTGGCAAGAAAAATAGATTCAAAGATATATTTTCCTCACTTTAGAGCTTTCCAAATACTTTAACATCAATGATGGTAAAAAAAAAAGAAAAAGAATCTGTGCCCATATTAGTCTTCTATAGAGAAATGATCGAACCTAATTTATTCTTCATGAAAATAATTTTGCAAAATTTATTAAATATCTACTTATATTTATAAATCATCAGCCATGAAATAGAATAAAACTGATTGTATTATTTTACATTTTAAACTTGTTTATATTTTGTTCTTCCTGGTTTTTCTATTATTCAAGTAAATTCCACCAGGCTTCCCTCCACCATCTGATGAATAGAGATACTATTTTTGAGACTCTGAGCCAAAATTAATCCTCATTTTAACTGACAGTGAATGATGTAAGCATCAGAACTTTATAATAGGAAGCACTAACATTCAATAGACTAGCTAGATCGATAGTCATCAAATGATAAAAATATTGTAAAAACTTAAAGAGATGAGGGTTTATTCTTTTCATGTAATAAGTGTTCTATGTGTAACCAGTCCAGTGAGTGTACAGCTGTTTAAGAAAGTTTTTTTTTAAGTTTGATTGTTTGTTTGTTTGCTTTTACTACAAGAGACAAAAAACTGCTCCTTCTAACTCTCTGCTCACAGTCTTTATTGTCTGGCTTTTGTCCTCAAGTTTGCAATCTGGCTGCATCACAGAGGCATCCTTACTGCACTCCTGAAGAAGAGCGAAGCTCAATGAGGAAAAGTGATGTTCTCCCAGTCTTGTTCCTCCTTTTTCTTTAAGAAGGCTTGTCCTCCCATGCATAATCTTTCACTTATATATTATTATTTTTGATGTATATAACATCCCACTATGAAAAAGCTAAGTTTAACGTGTTTTGTTTCCATTTTTAATGCTTGCAGTCTTATTATCTCTATGGTGGAATCAATCAGTGAAGAAAGAAGTCAAACATCAAGATATCACTGGCCAAACTTCATTGTCACCACTAATTACTTTGTTCACTCTCTCTCTCTCTCTCTCTTTCTCTCTCTCTTTCTCTCTCTCTTTCTCTCTGTCTTCTTTACACCAGTCTTCAGGTGCTGAGGTGCTGAGGATTGAGTTAACTGCTATCATAAAACTCTACAACATTCCTCTTTTATTCCTTCTACATATTTATCATCACCTTACCTCACTATTCTCCCATGGTCAACAGTTCTAGCCTGTTTAGTATGGGCACCTTTCTGTTTGTACAGGCTTCTATAAAATTTTAATTTTTGTTTTTATATGTAAAAATAATTTATGGGCATGATATTGTGTTATGTATCTACTGTGTTATAATTCCTCATTATACTCTTATATAAAGCACTATATTTTAGGTGTACATTGTGCAAAATAATATTTTAAATGTAAATATAGAATTCTTAATAAATCTGAAGATACATCATTAAAGTTTAGTTATTTATTCAAAATGTATTTATGTAGTCCCTACTATGTGTCAGGAACTACTCTAGTTACTATACACACAACTTTGACAGTAAAAGATACATATATATATTTTAAAAGTTCTCTGGTGCTTCCATTCTAGTAAAGAGTGTTGGAAAAAGGTAAATTATTAAATTATATAATATGTTAATAATACACACAATGGAAATCAAACTAAAGCCAAAATTACAGATAGGAAGAGTTGCAGGCAGGGATAGGATAAAGGTTAGAGCAGCAGGATGCAATTTTAGACAAGGTAAAGGCAGACGGGGAGGATGGCATGAGAAGGCACCATGTGACTGAAGACCTGAGATGCAGATACAAGTTGTGTTGATATCGGGGGCAACAGGATTCTAGGCAGAAGGACTACTAAGAACACAAGCATTCAGGAAGGAGCGTGTCCAGTCTATTCAAAGAAGAGCAAGGCTGTTCTGTTTGATATGCCTATTGGAAGTCCAAGTGGACATGTACCCTGGATATGAATCACATGGTAACTACAAACCAAAATATACAATATGCATATACAAAGAATAGAGAGAAAGGACACATATAACATGAAATATAATATATGGGCAACCAATATTGCTGCAATAAATGGAGGGAAGAGGGAAAACAGGAAGTGGAGATGTGAGAAGAGAGAATAAATCATGTAGGCACTGGTGGGACATCATAAGCCCTCTGACTTTCACGTTGAAGATATTTGAGTTGCTTATTAGACTTTTTCTGCAAGATAATTTTGCTTCCAGATTAAGAACAGGTCAAAAGTGGGCAACCCCAGAAACAAGGATATTTGGAAAGCTATTAAAGTAATGGAGATGAGACATGGTAGCAATTTGAGAGAAGATGGTGTCAGAGAAGTGGTAAAATTGTATTAAATTCTAGACATATTTTGAAGAGTAAAGTTAGACAGAATGTATTACTGAGTTACAAATGGATTATGAGGGTAAAGAGGTGACAAAATGATTCCAAGTGTCTTGGTCTAAACAGAAAGGATGGAATCAATATTTGTAGGGATGGGAAATTCAGTGAAAAAGTATAAAGGAGAATAGTATCTTGAGGTCACTTGGGACTTCTTAGATTTGATATGCCAGTTAGGAATCCAAGTGGACATGTTCACTGGACAGGTGTATAAAAAGGACAAGTTACTCTCAACTGTGTAATGTGTGATTAAGATCCAAGTCCCTGACTCTGTCCACATCTTTTCATCAATTACTGTGTAATCAAGTCCAAAAGTGGGCACATCAAGGCAAAGCTGGAGCAACTGGTTTTGCCATGAATCCTCACAGGTATGCCATAAGATCATGGTTAATGTGTATGAGTGCTCTTTGCTACACTGAGGATGGATTACATATGGCTCTATCCCTAAGGTAGACCATGGAGATGGAGAACCAGGCTACATGATGTGGAGTAAATTTAGCTTACCCCACCATGTAGCAAAGCCCAAAGATAAGCCAGGTAGCATTAAAAATGATGGTAATGATTATGAAATGTGTTCAAACTTAAGTGACCACCAACTAAAATAGACTGCTATAAAGACAACTTATATCGAGTTACCATATGAAGTTACCAAATGAATCACATGGTAACCACAAACCAAAATGAACACTAGATATACAAAGAATAAAGAGAAAGGACACACATAAAATGAAATATTACTTATCAATAAAAAAAACGAAGTCTTACCATTTGTGACAACATGAATGGATTGAGAGGATATTTTTGCTAAATGAAATAAGGTGGACAGAGAAAGACAAATACCATATGATGTCATTTATATGTGGAAACTAAAAAACAAATAAAACAAAGAACAAACTGATGGTTGCCAGAGAGGACGGATCTTGGGGGTGGGGTGAATAAAGTGAAGGAATTAAGAAGTACAAGGTGGCAGTTACAAAACAGTTAGGGAGATGTAAAGCGTAGTCAATATTGTAACACCTATACATAGTGTCGTGTCAGGTGGGTGCCAGATTTATTAGGGGTCTGCTTTGTAAGTTATGTAAATGTTTAAACACTAAGCTGCATACCTAAAACGAATACAATATGGGATGTTAATTGTAATTTTAAACATTTTTTTAATTTAAAAAAGTTTATTGGAACATTATGTAACTTATACCCTTTCTGCCTCAGAGGTAGTTTTTGTCCATTTCCTCAGTATAACTCTTTCTTCATCTGTACAAATAATTATAGACTTGATAAATTGTCACTAGAAAAGCATGATTTGGACCATTTATCCTTTGAGATATATACATACATATATATGTGTGTATATATATATAAAGGTATAGGTATGTATACTATATATATAGGTGAATATATAGAGAGTGTGTGTGTGTAAATATATATATATAGGTATATATATACCTATATATATGTATGCTCTGAGTCTTTCTTCCTTGCTATCCCGCTACTTACTAAGTTGTGATCTTTCTATTTGAAAATGCAGTGCTTAAATAAAGAAGGAAATTTTATGACTTAATAATATCACTATTGTTAGTCTTCTTCATTACAAAAAACAAGGTAAGTCACCTTCCCAGGGAAAGAATTGACAGGGATGGCTTCACAGAAAATAACTGTGGGTAAAACCTCCTGTCTGCCTTTCTTAACACAAAAGAAAAGAGGAAACTCTTCAATTCTGTATAGGTTTTGAAACAATTCAAAGAAAGACTCTCATTTGTTAACTGCTGAGACACCAGTGTGGGCAATTATCTGATTACAAAAAAGGCAGCTTCTCTTCTAAGGAAGTGAGATGGGCAACTTTTGGAAAATACTTTAATGCTTAGATGTTGCAGGGGGTGCCCAACAGTTTAATAATAATAATGATAATAACAATAATAATACTCCCTAAAAAGTCACCCAATCACACGGTCTCCCTCTCTTCAGAAGAGCTATCTTTATGCCTCAGCTATTTTGCCCCCAGTGAAGAGCGAAGAATAACAGATCCATATTATTGATGATTGTATGCCGGGCAAAAAATTCCATTCACAAATAGTTAAATGACTTATTACCCCCTATCCATTTCTCCATCTATTCATGAAAGTAAGTACAAATTGTTTCACAGCTTGCATTCAGGTCAGCTCACAACATGTTGAAGCTGCACACCAAAGCTTCGCTTACCAAGGGTGCCTACTATGGTCGTTGCACATCTAGACCCAAGGCAGCCCTACCTCCTGCATCCTTTCTTCCTTGCTCACTGGCAGCCATCTGGCCGATGGAGCCTGTGACTCCCGAAACCCTCCTTCACATTACGGCCCTCACCTGAAATATTGTTTCTTCTCTACTTGATTTTGTGTTTCTGCCAAATGTTACATACATTTGGAAAAAATTACCTGTTTCCAATAAAAAAGTTAATGGCACTGTTTAAGGTACCCAAATAGCACTTCGATAATAATGTTCATTATACTGTACATTGTATTGCAATATCTGTTTACTGGTCTTTTTTTGTTCTGGAAATTGTTACCTATTTATATATGCTCTTTTCTTCTGGAACTTTGCTTTCATGTAACAGAGTACAAATTGTGGACATTCTGGTAACTTCTATTTATGTGTGTTAGGGGGGAAAATGGATATGCCTTTGATTTATTTAGTGTACAGGCTGGTCTGTAAGGGCTGACACTGTGGAACTCTGGCAATTTAAGTGCTGTAGAGAGGGCCTACTGTTTTATTTGTTGAAGGCATCCAATGCTCCCCAAACTGCAGTAAAATGGAAAAGACATGTATGGAATTATTCATCACTTAGTGCTTCAACAAAATAATATGGTTCTGAGTAATGAAAGATCCTGGGAAGAAAGAAAAAAATCTGTTCAAATAGCTTGCCTGCTTGCATCAGTAGGTAAAGCCAAGATGAGAATGGCCTTCAGAACTTTAAATAACGTACTTTATTTTACTCTGCTGGAATGCTCTCAATATATAATCTAAAGACTTTCTTAATGGTCCCCAGGAGCAAGAATATAACTAAAAAGTTTTAAGACGTTTTCTGTGCACTGTATCTAAGAGCTGGGCTACTAAACCTGAACTTGCTTTAACTAAACAAATGGTATAACAGACGCTCTTCTTAAGTCCTAACGGCTGCTTCTTTTTTCCCACCAACTGCACTTTTCCTCGCAATTGAGCAAGATTTTTATGCACTGTTTTGGAAAGGGTTTACACTATGACGGCTCCAATTAAACCACAGGAGACATAACGGAGGAAATTGCTTACTGGAAATATGTACATAATACAATTTTTCAACTGGGCTTTAATATAAATTGAGTCAGAACCAGAGTTTGTATATTTAAAAATCAAATAACAATTTAGTTATGCTAAGTATTAGGCAGTTTGAATAGAGTTCTTAGTATTTTTTTAAAAATGGAAACAAAAAAAGTGTTAAGGAAGAGTGAAACTGCTGCAAATTTGGGTATTTTAGACTTATCAGCTAAGAGGTAAACCCAACTACCTATGCTCAAAAGTATAAAAATCTCATCGAATTGGGATAATGATTGTCTACTCTTGCTAATTTTTATTAATGGAAAAGCACCCTTTTTTCCAGAGTTAACACCCTACAGATTCTTACATTATTGTTTTTGGTTCCATTAATTTTTTTTTATTGAATTTAGAGAGGGAAAGGGGAGAAAGAAAGAGAAAAACTTCAATCTCTTATTCCACTCACTTACTAATTCATCGATTGCTTCTTGTATGTACCCTGATCAGAGATTGAACCCACAACCTTGGCGTATTGGGTTCCACTCTAACCAACTGAGCTACCCAGCAGAGCCTCCATTTATTTATTTTTCTTTTTTTATTTTAATCATCACCTCCTCCACTGCAAGCTACTTATTCTATGATCAAACATGGTGGAGATTAAAATACTTCTGTTCTTTTAAAAAAAAAAGGTTTTATATTTTGGGAGACAGTAGTCATAACTTGAACTTTTTTTAAAGTAAGTGTTTCTCTCCTTTTCCCACTTAAGCCTGCTGTTTGTAGGAAGCTGGAAATGGGAAAGTTTCTGGTCCCTCCAGGTTGCAGGTGGGAAAAGAGAGGAAGACAACTTCCCTGGTGATTTGGCACTGCTTATCTCAGCTGAGGGGAGATGTTTGAAACAGACTGTCTCTGGACCTCATCCATGCTCTTGTAGATGCTTTTTCAGGGAACAGGAACCACATTAAAAACATTTCAGTGAATTCACATTGAAAGATAGTGCAGATTTCTTTGGTTGGCTCTGTATAGCTCTTCCTCAGCTCTTGGGATCTGCACTGTGCATCTTTTCATTGGGATCATGTTCTCTACGGACAGCCCCTGAAGAAGGATTTGAATTAGCTTCTGGACGGCTTTCATTCCTGTGGAATATACTTGATCCCCACCAAAAAAAAAAAAAAAAAAAAGAATACCCTTGTACTTACCATCAGTAGAAAAAAGGTTCCCCCAATTTTTTTTCTGCTGCCTCAGATCAGTATCCACTACCTCTCCCCTTTACGTTCTTTCTTTCCAGTCCCTACACCAGTCCACTTTGCCTCAAACAACAGGTGGGCTTTACATAACATTCCTCATCTGGCTTGAGCTGCAGAGGAAGCAACACCTCTTTGGGTGATGTAGAGCTCCTTTTCTCCGAAGAAATTCTCACTCTTGTGCATGTTCTTGTGTAGACATAACTTTTCAACTCCTTTTGATAAATACCAAGGAGAATGATTGATAGATCATATGCTAAGATTACATTTAGTTTTGTAAGAAATCACAAAACTGCCTTTCGAAGTGGCCGTACCATTTTTTTATTCCCACCAGCAATGGATCAGAGTTCATGTTGCTTCCACACCCTCACCGGAATCTGGTGTCAGCATTTTGGATGTTGGTTATTGTAACGGGGTGTAGTGCTATCACATATGTTTTAATTTGCATTTCCATAGTGACCTATAATGTAGAGCATGTTTTCATGTGCTTATTTGCCATCCATATATCTCTTTTGATGAGGTATCTATAAAGGTCTTTGGCACATTGTTTAATACAGTTGTTTGTTTTCTTATGGTTAAGTTTCAAGTGAGCTTTATATATTTTGGGAAATAGTCCTTACCAGATGTATCATTTGTAAATATTGTCCCCAGTATGTGACTTGTTTTCTAATTTATTTTTTTGAAATTTTTGATACTTATTACAGGAAAATACTATGAAAAGTAAAGGTGAAATGGGAAAAAGAGGAGTGTAAGCGTGTTTGTGTAGAAGTGCACAACCTCTTTTATATATATCTACATGGAGGGAGAGAGAGAAATAGACAGAGATTGAGAGAGAGAGAAAGAAAAAGAAAGAAGAAAAAGAAAGGAAGAGAGAGAGAAAGAAAGGGGGAGGGAGGGAGGGAGGAAGGAAGGAAGGAAGGAAGGAAGGAAGAGGAAAGAAAGAAAGAAAGAGGAAGGAAAGAAAGGAAGAGAGGAGAGAGAAAGACAGAGAAGCCATTGATACAATGAAATACTACACAGCAGAAAGAAAGGAACTCCTACCCTTCATGACAGCATGGATGGAACTGGAGAGCATTATGCTAAGTGAAATAAGCCAGGCAGTGAAAGACAAATATAATATGATCTCACCTATAACTGGAAACTAATTAACAAAACAAACAAGTGAGCAAAATAGAACCAGAGACATGGAAATAAAGAACAAACTGACAGTAGGGAGAGGGGAGAGAGGAGGGGGGTAAGAGGGGAAAGAAGGAGAAGGGTCATCAAGGAACATGTATATAAAGGACACATGGACAAAGACAATGGGGGAGAGAATTGAATGTGGGAGGTGGGGAGTGGGTAGGGAAGGGGAGAGTAATGGAGGAAAACTGGGAACAACTGTAATTGAACAACAATAAAAAATTTTTTAAACAGAGAGAGAAGCTAGCTGCTAACCCCTGATGAACTGTTGGGCAACTGAGGCACAAATACTCATGCTATGTCCAGCAGAGCATAGTTGGAGTAAAACACAACATACAGGACTGTAGGAAAGTAATTCCTTTGCATAATTTTCTTCTTTTTTTAAAAAAGGAGAGACTACAGAGATGGTTTAGGACACTATGTTGTAATGGGAAATTCTTGGTCTAGGAAATGACCTTGCAGAAAAAAAACCCTGTGGAGTTGGATGGCAGGTATCATTTTAATCTTATGCTGAGTTAACTCTATCTTGTTAGATCAGCTTCTGCTAAGCTACCTAAAGGGAATGTAGTAATTTCTAAGGGCATCTTAATTTTGAGTTTAAATTTAGTTACTGTAATTACTACAAGTCAAAAGAGTTTGATAGCAATCTTGATATACCTAGGAGTTATGCTAATATATTAAAAGATAAAATATTAAGCTTATTTCTAATACTAAATTTTACAAAGCTGAAGACACAGTAGAATATGAGAACTCTATTCCCCTGATGGGCTTCTTCATATAAAATTGAACTCATTTAAGGAGTAATGAAGATGCCTAGGTTAAATCAGCCCAAGCTTCATTCCTTGACATGGCCAAAAGATGTGTATGTAGGGGAAGGTGCACGGGGTTGCTAAGGAAAATAACACTACACTTCATGAGTACTACTTTTGCATGAGATGCGATAGAGAAAAATGCAAATAAATCTAACACCCTAAGAAAAATAATTCTAACATTTTTCACTAGGAAATTTGAAGGTTCCTTTTAAATATATACATTGTTTAATAAGCAAGCTTATTTTAGATAATTTAATTTCTCAACATGTTCAGAATTTTGATCACATATTTAACTACAATCACATAAATTATACCTGACAATAGCAAAAATTTAAAGAAGGGCAAAAAAGGTTTTTTAAGGATTTAATATGGAGTATGTTTATAATTAGACCAGAATTTATTTAATTTAGATTTCATTGAGGATTATTTATACTCTAACATCTATGACCAAAACCAAATTAATTTGCTCATCGGCTATATCAGACTCAGAAGTGATTTGAAATCCAGTGTTCATACTTCATCAAATATTATGGAGTTAGGAGCTACTCTGGGCACTCAGGACACAGCACCAAGCCAGACCAATAAAAGCCCCTGCCCTCATGAAGCTTACAGTTTGCGGAGGGAAAAGACAGATGATAAAATTAAACATATAGAGTACTTACAAAAGATAACTGATAAAGAGAAAAATCGAGCTGAAAAAAAGATATATGAAGTACAGAATGGGTGACTTTACAATTGTAGATAGGGAAGCCATGGAAGATTTCAATATACATAAAAATGACTTTTTTACTTTTATTTTTTATTGTTTATGCTATTACAATTGTCCCAGTTTTCACCCTTTGCTCTTTCCCACATTCAATCCCCACTGTTGTTCATGTCTATTGACAATTCACATACGTGCTTTGTCTGATCCCTTACTTTCCTTCAGCCAGTCCCACCCTCCCCCATCCCCTCTGACGGCTGTCAGTCTGCTACTTGTTTCTGTGCCTCTGATTCTATTTTACTTGTTAGTTTATTTTGTCCCTTAGATTCCAGTTATAAGTGACATCACATGGTATTTGTCTTTCATTATCTGGCTTATTTCACTTAGCATAATAGTCTTCAGTTCTATCCACACTGTTGCAAAAGGTAAGGATCCCTTCTTTTTCTCTGCTGTGTAGTATTCCATTATGTAAATGTACCTTTTTTTTTTTTTTTTTTGTCCACTCATGTGCTGATAGTCACTGAGGGTGTTTCCAAATCTTGGTATTGTAAATAACACTGCTATGAACATAGGAGTGCACATATTCTTTTGAGTCAGTGTTCAGGGATTCTTTGGATATATTCCCAGAAGTGAAATCACTCAGTCAAAAGGAAATTCCATTTTTAATTTTTTGAGAAAATTCCATACTATTTTCCAGAGTGGCTGCACCAGTCTACATTCCCACCAACAGTGCACCAGGTTCTCTTTTGTCCACATCCTCACCAGCACTTGTTGTTTCTTGATTTATTAATGATGGCCATTTTGGCAGGGGTGAGGTGGTATCTCACTGTGGTTTTGATTTGCATCTCTCTGATGCCTAGTGATGTTGAGCATTTTTTTCATGTGTCTGCGGGTCATCTGTATGTCCTCCTTGGAGAAGTGTCTATTCAGGACTTTTGCCAATGTTTTAATTGGATTGTTTGTCTTCCTGATGTTGAGTCACTCAATATAGAGTTCTTTATATATTTTGGAGATCAGACTCTTGTCTGATGTATCCTTGGCAAATGTGTTCTCCTATACAGTGGGTCCCTTTTCATTTTTCTGATGGCTTCTTTAGCTGTGCGAAGCACTTTAATTTGATGTATTCCCATTTGTATTTTTTCTTTTGTTTACCTTGCCCTATGAGACATATTGACAAAAATATTGCTATACAAAATATCTGAAATTTTAGTGCCTATGTTTTTCACTACATTTTATGGTATTGTGATTTATATTGGTCTTTTTTTTTTCAATTTTTAGTTCATTCTAGTGTAAGAATGGTGGAAGCTTGCGGCTAGTTTCATTTTTTTTGCAAGTACTAGTCCAGTTCTCCCAACACTGTTTATTGAAGACACTGTCTTTACCCCATTGTATGCTCTTGCCTCCTTTGTCAAATATCAATTGATCATAAAGGTGTGGGTTTATTTCTGGACTCTCTATTTTGTTCCATTTAATCTATGTGTCTGTCCTTATGTCAGTACCAGACTGCTTTGATTACAGTCTCCTTATAGTATAGTTTTACATTGGGTATTGTGATCCCTCCAACTTTGTTCTTCTTTCTCAAGGTTGCTGAGGCTATTCAGGGCATTTTTTTGCCATGCATTCATATAAGTTAAAACTGTGTATATATACAGTTATATATACACATATACATATATACATACACACACACACATATGCAGTAAAAGGATAATTATAAACACCATGTAACTACCATCCAGGTTGAGAAAAGGAACATTGTCTCTACCCAAGAAGTCCCTGTCTTTCCACCAGGTATGCCTCTAGCATACCACATCTTCTTTCCTCCACATGTGATTATTATTAAGACTTTTGTAATAATCATTTCACTTTTTAATATTTATCATCTATGTGCATCTTTAAGGATTACAATGGCTAGTTTTGCCTGTTTTAACTGTATGTAAACTTATACTATATATATATTTTTTAACATAGATATATAGCTTAAGTTTGCTTGTAATCTATTCATATCGGTATAGGCAGCTATAATTTATTTTCACAGATATATAACATTTCATTGTAAGACTATTCCATTTACTTAGGCATTTTCTTGCCATAGGGTTCATAAATACCAGAAATATTAAAACCTTTCAGCTAAAGATCCCCTAAAGAAGAACTTCATTGTCAAATACATATTCTATGGAGTTCCAAAATATGTTCCAAAATATGTCCTAACACTTCATTAGGACAATGAAGTGTTAAACATTTCTTTACTTTAGAACTTCTCAAAGGCTCATATATTCTAAAGATTTTTTGAATCAACAAGAGGAATACCCTGTGCAGTATTTTCACCAGACACATTTAACTAAAGAAAACTTTGTTTGAAGAACATCTCTCAGGATATATCTTTTGGTCAGTGGCACTCAGAAGTTACTACCTGTGTCAAATATTCCTTTTCTTTGCATCTCTCTTTTGTTTCTGTCAGCCTGCAGTTTTACCCCATGCACACACATGCCCAAAAGGACCGTGACTTTTCCTTCCTTCCTTCCTCCCTTCCTTTCTCCCTCCCTCCCTCCCTCTCTCTCTTTTACTCTCTTTCCTTATTGACACAGGTTGGTTTTCTCTAGAGACCTGTATGCACTCTTGACTTCTCTCATACTCTTTTACATTTTTTGAGAAAGCAATTAGTTTGAAGCCTCCCTTAATTATGTCCTCTGGCAATTTCATCTGGCCAAATGGAAATAATTGTATTTTCATTGACTCCTGGACTCACAGCTAAGATTGAAACTACAATAGTAAAATATTCTGTCAGGAATCTGAATTGCATATGCAAAGAACAAATGCAAGGCTTTTCAAGACCTATTATAAAATTCATTATCTTTCTCTATCAGAGGCTATTATAATTTAAATGGATCAGTGAAAATTACATTTCATGTCAACTCTATGTTTCTCCTATGGTGACTATCTTATTTTATGCATTAAATTATGAATTCTGTGCAATACATTTTACAGATAGTCCCTGATTGAAGCCCAGTAAAATTAAATTTGGGTTAGAGTAAGTTAGCTTTAGGTAACTCAATTCAAGTTTTTTTTTCCCCTTCCCCTGGCTATGTCAGGAGTTCAAGTTCATCTTTAAACCATTTGAAGGACTGGAGATATAAAGGCCTATGGATATAGCTCTATCTATATGTGCTTAGCTTTAGGCATAGAGCTGAATTTCAGATATTCCAGAATCTTTTTGCATCTATTTGTAGATATATGTTGATGCTCGCCCACTTGCTTCCATTCTCCTGAGCAAGAGCCCACTCACTATTTCCCCATTCTGTTTGCAGCTGCTACATTTAAAGGGTCAGTAGTTGCTCCTCTGATAAAGTGGCTCCCTCTCTCTAAGCTCCCCTGACAGACATTAAGATACTCGTCTCTCCCACACTTAGAGCTGTAGAGACTGTCTGTTCTGATAACTGTAATCAAAAATCACATTTTATTTTGCTAACTAACAAAAACTTTAGCTGGCTTTTTGGATGAGTTTTTGAGCCTGAGGCACAAACACATAAATGCTTTCATGAAAGCTTATACATCAAAATCACTGCTTTGAGTCCAAGATGGATTTCTCAACCTTTCCCCAATATGCCTTATAAATCAGCTTAGGAGAGGGCAATACGGGAGAATTTGTAGAAAGGCATGCCATGAGGGATTGTTAAAGGGCCCAATTTACTTGTATTTTCAGTCAAAATTCTGTGCAAACATATCTTCTGTACAAAAACATTTCCTAAGCCAGTACTTTATGCAGTGGAATCCAACTATATTCAAATATGGTATCAGGATTTAAACCAAAATATCTTATTTTTATGATGGTCAACTGTAAGAAATTTCCCTTTAATCTTATAATCATTGGTGAAAAAAGTAGCCATAATAAGAAGAGGTTTGCATGACAGGAAAAGATTAGATAAGCCTCACCAATTTGAATTTGAATAAACAAGTATGAAATTCTTGTGCAAGTACTAAAGAAGGCAAAAAAGAATGCATCTCAATGTGCCTATCACCACGTAAGAGTGACATCAGCTGTGACGGCAGTGACAGTGGTTGTTGCGACGGCACTTACAGTCAGATATCTGATAGGAATGAGAAAATAAATGATTGCCTAGTTTGAAAATGTAGGTAGGGAAAAGATATAGAACCAACTGGTTTAATCACCTTCCAGAAGGTTGATTTTCAAAAACAATAATACATTTGTTTGAATACAGGTTTCAGTCTACATGGGTAGAAATCATTCTACCCTCACTTTGGGATTTCCTGGAATTTGCCCTATTGTGAATTGAGCTACATCAGCAGAAATCACAGTCATCTATGATGCACACTACACACAGAGGTAAGCATCAACAAAGAGGGCCTAAGTAAGGGGCCAGATTTATTTATAAACTCTGTTCTAGAGAGTATACAATGTACTAAATATCAAAAGTAAAACCTTGACCAGAAAGACCAAAAAATTATTCAATTATGACAAAAGAGTGGCAGTAAAATTTGGGGGAAAGTATGAGGAAAACAGTAATATGATCAGAAGTTTTAAATAAACTGAAGTGCAGAAGAGCAAACAAGTCTAGGCTATAGTTAGGTATATTATTTTTTCAACTTGCTCTTATTTCAGTTATACTGAAGTACAATTTATACAATATAAAATACACCCATGATGAGTGTACAATTTAATCACATTCAACAACCACATTCACCAATGCATCGACTATCACAATCAAGATAAAAACAATTACTTTCAGTCCAAAAAGTGTTCCTGTGACTCCCTTACTGTGAACTAAGCATACTACTATTCCCAAGAAACCACTGATATACTATGTTATTAGATGTTAATTTTGCCTTTCCTAGAACTTCATATAAATGGAGTCACAATAAATATCCTTTGTGTCTGGTGGCTTTTGCTCAGCCTCATATTTTTCAGGTTCTATCTGATATTGCATGAACCAATCATTTGTTTCTTTTTATTTCTGAGTATTCCATGTAGGGACATACTATTATTTGTTCATCCCTGGTGATCAACAATTGTATTGTTTCCAGTTCTGGGCTAATACAAATAAAGCTGCTATTCATGTCAATGTCATGAAGAGGTCATTAATGTCATGAAGGGGTTAATTATAAGATATATATTTATATTTTCCTTAAGTAACTGGGTAAGTGTAATTCTGTTTCTGAGTTTACTATCATGTTCAATTGTTCTATTTGTTCATTCTCATGTTATATCACACTTTCTTGATAACTGTAGCTTTTAATAAGTCCCAATACCAGATCATGTAAGTCCCCCAACTTTGTTCTTTTTTAAAATTATTGTGGCTATTCTAATCCCCTGCATATTCTTACACATTTGCAAATCAGTCTATCAATTCCCCACTCCCTAAAAAAGGCCTGAAGGGATTTTGATTGGTTATGCCTTGGATCTATAGATCAGTTTGGGGAGGGTCGACATTTCTGCAATGTTGAGTCTTTTAGGACATAAAACATAAATATAACCCTTCATCTATTTAGTTCTTTATCTTTTGCAACATTCTGTATACATCTTTGTTAAATTTATTCCTAAGGACTTTGTGTTTTTGAATATTATTGCAAATAATTCATTCTAATTTTGCTTTCCTGTTTTTGATTGCTAGTGTGAAGATATACAACTAAGTTTTATATTTTGTCCATGCATCTTGTTACTTTGTTAATGCTGGTAGCTATTTGGAAGACTCCTTAGGATTTCTATGTATAAAGTCATCTTATTTATCTTTTTTTTTCATGTTGTACCCAGTAGATTTCCAAAGAAAATGTTAAGTAGAAGTAGTGAGACTGAAATTCGTTCTTTTTTCCTATTCTAGGATGGACATTATTAAGTCTGATAATAACTACAAGTTTATCATATGTCTTTTAAGAGTCTGAGAAGATTCTCTTTTATTATTATTTTACTAAGAGTTTCCATCATGGTCTGTGTTGAATTTTATAAATTTCATTATGTGCATTTATTGTTTTCTGCTTTGTGTTAGTAATTTAAGAATCTTATTGACATGTTTAAATTTTAAAACTACTTTGCATTTCTGGGATAAAGTACACCTGCTTATAATATTTTATTTCTAGTTAGAACTGGGCTCTATTTTCTAACATATTTAGGGAATTTTTGCTTTTACATGCCTGAAAGATATTGGTATGTAGATTTTTTTTAATGCAATGACTTTGTCAAGTAACACAAGCCTTATAAAATGAATTGGGAAATGTTCCTAACATCTTTTAGTTTATGAAAAAGATTGAGTAATATTAAGTGTTTGAGAGAATCTACCAATAAAGGCATCTGTGACAGAAATTTCTCCTTAGGGGAATGAACTTTCAATTCAAGTTTTCATTTTTTTAAGCCTGTGGATTTCTATTTATTTTTGTTAAGTTTGATGGTGTGCCATTCATGGAATTTATCTACTTAATCTAAATTGTGTAATATCATTGTACAAGTTGTGTAATTTCTAAATTTTTAGTGTTCTGATTAGCTACACTCAAGTCTTTGCAATTTACAACCCAGGCATTCACAGGAAATTTTTTTTTTTTAAAAATGACTGGATTTTTTGGAGAAACCTCCATATCATCGATAGAAAGGATTGAGATGCCACTCTGCCTCCAGTGTAAATGACCTTTAACATCACCTTAAAGGCATTTGGTGTCCAGGAACTGTAGCTTCCCAAGATGCTCCACTTTATACAGGGGAGGGCTAAAGCAAGTTAATATAATAAATAATCCAATAATTAATAAATAATAATGAAAGAATAAACCCTGTGTTTCACATACTCACAACTGCAAACCTACTATTGCCCACCCCTGCATTTTTTTAAATCCAATGCTTTGTTTTCTTATTTATTTTTAAAATTATTTTATTGTCGTTCAATTATAGTTGCCTGCATAATATAGTGTTATACATCAATTGTACCTCAATCTTTTAAAGGTACCAACTTCCAGTTATATAGATAAGCAAGTTCTGGGGGCCTAACGCACAGCATGGTGACTACAGTTAACAACACTGTGTTATGTATTTGAAAGTTGCTAAGAGAGTAAACCTTAACAGTTCTTATCATAAGAAAAAAATTTAAGTATATGAGGCGATGGGTGTTAACTAAACTCATTGTGGTAATCACTGCAATTATACAAATATCAAATCATTGTGTTGTACACCTTAAACCTGTGTGATATTGCATGTTAATTACATCTCAATAAAAATTGCAAAAATAAAAAAAAAGACTGGATTTGTACTCTGCTATTTTAGAGCCCCCAAAGTATATGTCTTTTGCCTCTCTGCACAAGACTGTCTTAGGAAATGTCAGAATAGTTTCAATAAATAGAGTCGACAATCTCCTTGCAGAAAATTAATGAATACAATTATTTTATACACATTTCAACAATAATATAATTCTTAATGTGAAAAAATATTTAGAACATAACATTTTTATTATATTAAGAAATATTATTTGGAAGATCCTAAAGAAAATCATTATCGTATAGTATCCACACCTAAAATGATTCCAAGTTTCACTGCTTTGAATGTAAATTATAGGCACTAGTGCTTTTCAAATCATCAGAAAAGAATTAATTAATATTTTCCAAACAGGAGCTGATCTTCAATGTATAACAAAAATGATCCTTTATTTTAATGGCAAATATTTGTCCTTTGGAACCTAGCTATTATACTGTCTGCTTCAGACACAAAAAGCAAAAATAAAAAAAGAAAATAATATTTAAGCTACTTTTACTGCCAAATGGAGTATGTTAAGTATTGTAGTATTTTAGTTCTGCTATGGGTTTGTAAACATAACTTTCCTAAAGGCAAGCAAATGTATTAAATAGGATGTTAGTGAATTATTCCAGTGCTGTTGTGAAAAATATTTGCACCAAGGCATGTCTTCTGAATTCCAAACATTTTGAATTTGGAGAGACTGATTAACAGGAAAAAATCTATGTGTCAGATGCATTCCAGTAAATTTTCTGAAAATATTTTTCTGCTATGTGTAAAGCACTTCATCAGCATTATTTTTGTAGTCCTTACACCCAGACTATGATGTAATTGCCATCATTATCCCCATATTAGAGATGAGCACATTGGAGTTAGTGGACTTAAGCACCTTGTCTAAGATCACACAGACACCAAGAAGCTGAGTCAGGATCTCAAGTAGGCAGACTGACCTCCTGTGCCTGACCATTGCCCACTGCCAGGAATGGGATGCAATTAAGGTAAGTCAAGTTCCTTTATAAATGTTGACATTTAAAAATAGTTTAGAAAATATTATATATAATAATTTCTTAGTATTAAATTTGATCTGATGTCTACTAGAAAATAAAAAATGCATACTTTAAAATTATATGATATAATAAATGTCTTAAAAGGCTATTCATTTTTTAGTTATCTTTCACTTATTGATAACCACGGCTTTATCTAACTGTGGTCAGAGAACATATGGAAATCTATCACATTTGATGCAATGTGCTTACAATGTCAATAAATACAATATGCACAACGTTCCATGATGATGCTCCGTGGAATGAAGAGTCTATACTCTGTCATTGCCGGCTGCAGATTTTCATGGTAAAGAATGTCAGGTAGGTCAAGTTTGTTCATTGGAATGTCACACCCTCTGAATCCTGACTGATGGTTTCCTGCTTCTTCTATCAGTTGTTGAAAGCATTCTACTGCCATTGGGGACTCATTTATTTTTTTTCTTCTAGTTGTGTTTTTCTTTTCTTTTTTAAAATATAGTGTGAAGCTATGTAATTGGATGTACTTAGACTTAGACTTGTGATATACTCCTGGAAGACTATTTTATCATGATGAAGGGTCCATACCTCCTTTCTCTTAAGGAAAACCGTCTAACCCTACAGCCCCCTGTGTCTGATGTCAGCGTAGCTGCAGCACTCCTCATTGACCAGGCTGATGGCAATCTTTCTTCTTCCTTTCACTTTAGCATCCGTGGCTTTGGAGTTTCAGTGTGCCTCTAGTGAACAGCATATATTTGGGTTTTACATTTTGTCCGGTCTTACGATCTTATAGCTTTAAGTAGGCTGTTTACTTAACTTAGAGTGATTGCCGAAATATATGAGTTATAACCATCATTTTCTTATTTGTATTCTATTTGACCTACATGATATTACTTTTTCTGTTTTTTTTTCTTGGTTTCTTTTGAAGGCAATATTTTTCCTTATCCTATTTTCCCTTTATTAACTTTAGTTATGTCCAGATTAGGACTCCTAGATTTATTAAAATTTAATGAAAATTTTCTCTTCTTTCAATAATGCTTTAAGATTAGAACTCTTTACTTATATTTACATTGTGTCCACACTTTGTGTTTATTGCTTTGTGCACTTTGATTATACATATATTTTAAATACATAAGATGATATTGTTTTGTAGAGGTAATAGTTATTTATATTTATCTATATATTTGCCCTTTCTATTGTCTCTCTTTTCTCTTTGCATTTGTGTTTCTCTGCAAAGAGTTTCATTTTATAGTATTTTTTAATTGAAGTTCTGCTCACCCATTAATTTTTTAGTTCCTGTTTGCTGAAAATGTCTTTAGTTTGTCTTGATTTTGGAAAGTAATTTCCACTTTGCAAAGAAAATTCAGTGTTGGAAGGTTTTTTCTTTCTGTATTATAAAATAGTATTTTATCAACTTATCAATCCAATTATTACTGTTGAAAAGTAAGCAGCAGCTCTTACCACTGTGCCTTTGAAGATAGTATGCCTTTTTTTTCCCTACACCTACTTTGTAGGATTTTCTATTTGTTTATAATGGCTATCATTAACTTATCATGGAGGCCATATTGTGTACTACACTGTATTATTGTTTTTATTGTTATTCAATTACAGTTGTCCCATCTTTTTCCTTATTGTTCTCCCTGCCCTACCTCCCCATAGTCACTTCCCACCCCATTGTTTGTGCCCATGAGTCCTCCATTCACGTTCCTTGACTTGCCCTTTCCCCTTCTTTCCCCATTGTCCCCCACCCCCTTCCCCTCTGATCACTGTCTGTTTGTTCTTTATTTCCATGTCTCTGGCTCTATTTTGCTCATTTGTTTTGTTGATTAGGTTCCACTTATAGGTGGGATCATATGGTATTTGTTTTTCACCACCTGGCTTATTTCACTTAGCATCCAGTTCCATCCTTGCTGTTGCAAAGGGTAGGAGCTCCTTCTTTCTTTCTGCTGCGTAGTATTCCATTGTGTAAATGTATCACAATTTTTTGATCCACTCATTTACTGATAGGCACTTAGGCTGTTTCCAGCACTTGGCTATTGTAAATAATGCTGCTGTAAACATTGGGGTGCATAGGTTCTTTTGAACTGGTGTTTCAGGGCTCTTAGGGTACAATCCCAGCAGAGGGATCACTGGATCAAAAGGCAGTTTCATCTTTAGTTTTTTGAAGAAGTTCCATACTATTTTTCACAGTGGCTGCACCAGTCTGCATTCCCACCAACAGTGCACTAAGGTTTCCCTTTCTCCACAACCTTGTCAGTACTTGTTTGTTGATTTGTTTATGATGCCATTCTGACCACTTTGAAGTGGTATCTCATTGTGGTTTTAATTTGCAACTCTCTGATGGCTAGTGATGTTGGGCCTTTTTAAATTTGTCTATGTGCCTTCTGCATGTTCTCCTTGGAGAAGTGTCTGTCCAAGTCCTTTGCCCATTTTTTAATTGGTTTTTTTGCCTTCCTGGAGCAGAGTCATGTGAGTTCCTTACATAATTTGGAGATCAAACCCTAGTCCAAGGTATCCTTCGCAAATATGTTTTCCCATATATTTGCTAATGACACTTCAGTTCCCTTTTCATTTTGTCGATGTTTTCTTTAGCTGTGCAGAAGCTTTTCAACTTAATGGGTAGATCTTCCAGACAGAGAGTCAACAACCACACGGTGGCACTGAACTACACGCCAGATCCAATGGGCCTAACTGATATATACATGTATAACCTTTCACCCCGAAGAAGCAAGATACACGTTCTTTTCAAATGCATTTGTACCGCACTTTAAATTGGACCTTTTACTTTTGTTGCTTGTGTGTGGAAATATCTAGAATATATGTAATGCTCAATAATAGTTAATTCATGTTTTTGCTTAATATAATATTATAGTTCTTAAAATTTAAATTGTAAGTATTATATCATAGTATTATAATCTTTGAAATGTATATTATTAAAATTAAAATTTATATTAAAACAATTCATTTTAGCATAAATATGTGATAGGTTATATTAGAACTATTTCTCAATTGTGTCAATATATAACTTACTCCCAACTTACCTAAATGCTACATAAGCTGATATAATAAAAAATTACCTTTACAGTATATTAGTTAGTATACACATTTGTTTTAACTTTGCTTTCAAATACATGTGTTTGTGTTTTTGTAATATATTTTCAAGAAATTGTTTCAAAGAGAGTAGTTAAAAGTATGTTCCCAAGCCATTTTTACTCAGTAGCAGGATAAATTATGTTTTTATGAGCTATATTGTATAGTGTTTTGTTCTTTTCCTTACACTAACAATTTATACTGAGATGCTACGATAACACTGTCCATTTATGAACCCAGTGTTTGTTGTTACAAAGAGCTAGCTATCTGTTGTAAACTCCATGCCTCCATCATCGTGCCTTGCATGTAATAAGGCAAATAAATGTATGATTAGATGAACTGATGACTGCCTTTGAATCTAGGTTTTCTGACTTACTGACTTTTTTCAATTATTTCCAAATGCACTGTGTTTATTTTGCAGGAGTATAGTTTCACACTTATTAACAGTCATTTCCTCCACTATACATTTCCCCAAATATAGTGAAGTTATGAGGTACAGCTTGTATGAGGTACTGATTGCAAGCCCAATTGACAGCTGGCAAGCCCAACTGTCTCCTGGGCTTGCCAGAGAATGCAGCATATGGTGGAAGCAGTGAGCACCCTACGGAGAACAAAGTTACTAAATTCTCCAAGGCCAAGTGTTTAAAAGTCTTGCTCCTTGTTCTAATATGCCTTTCTGCCTCTGGTTATGAGAGAGGGTAAAATGTTATATAGATCTACCACCAAAAAAACCCAACCCAGTAAAAAGAGCAAAGTGAGTTAACATTCTACAATACTTAATGGCTGATTTGTCAGCAGTCACAGACTTGAAGAGGCAGGAGAAATGAGTGAGGCTGCTCTCTTTCCTCTTCCCCCTAGGAAATGAATAACAGCTGGCAGTTGTTATAATCAAACATAAATACAAATTATGAAATCAGACTGAGATGGCATTAAGGGAGTTCACCAACTGATAGGCAGAAAGGGAAAAAGAGCAAAGACAATAGCAGTTACTGAAATACTAAACCTTTTCATGTTTACAGTTGATGTTCCTGAGAAATTAATTTTTATATAGCTTTGATCTTATTAAACTTTCTTTTTTAAAAATATTGTATTTATTTATTTTTAAAGGGGAAGGGACAGAGAAGGAGAGGGAGAGAAAAATCAGTGTGTGGTTGCCTCTCACATGCCCCCCTCTGGGGACCTGACCTGCAACCCAGGCATGTGCCCTGACAGGAATTGAACCAGTGCCCCTTGCTTCACAGGCCTGCACTCAATCCACTGAGCCACACCAGCCAGGGATGGCTGTTCTTATTAAACTTTCTGATTTGCATGTTTTTTTAAATTACACTGAGCAACTGATTAATTTAGTCATTTAAACACTTCCTTTTTCTTTTTCAGACCAATTATCACAGTGAATAAGTAATTCTTGAAGGATAAATTTTTTAGCTATGCTATGACAGATTTTGACATGGGAAAAAATGTATTGACCTCATAGAAATCAGTAAAAGTGCTGATGGGTTTTCTTTCATATAAAGAAATATTGATACTAGTAAAACAGTTCAAAGATTGTGTTGAGCTACAAGATTTTAAAGAAATATTTTAATTATTAAAACAATAATTAAATCTGACTTTGTTATTCTCTAGCTCAGTCTATTTTTCTATTTTGAACACACATGTCAAAGTATTTCTGTAGTTACATTTTTACTTAATGGAACAAATTCTTATAGTATTGATTTCTGTATGCTTTGCACTAAATCTACCAGGCTTTCATTTTGCTTATGCCCTCAAATGTACCAAGTCTAAATGTTTTTTAAGTCCTTGTCCTAGATTTGGACTGAAAGTAATCTTTAAGCACATTTTCAGCTAAGATACTTTGGGCCTCGAAAGAAAAATGTCAGCACGCAGAGGATGGTGCTGTGGAACCAGTCACTGTAACCTTTGTCATCCTACCACCTACCGTCCAAAGCAGTTGCTAACGCATTAGGTGTTACAGATAATGAACCCAGAGGGATCTGCATCATAGAACCCTGTTGAGGAAAATGTATTAACTCGTTTTAAGCAGTATAAGCAGTGTATGTGAGATGTTTGTTTATGCCTTACAAACATATTAACAAGTTAATTTAGTATCATTTTTGAGTGAAATAAACAGTTTGATCCCATTCAAGATCAATTATATTCACAAACTAGATTTCAATCTCTGTATATTGGCAGCATGTCAGCATTGAAACAAGACAGCTGGAACATTACTGAAGTCTTTTCTGCATGGAAGCATTTCACAAAAGCAAAAGGTTGTTCTAGCCAACAGAATTAAGTTAAATATTAAATTGTCACTCTTAAGTACACTTTTTGACCTAGAGTTTCAGAGTTGGCAAAATTAAGAATAACACTTGATAAAAAGACTAAAGTCAAATTTTCAGTATTTTTAAAGATATGTAAACAAATGCAACAAGTATAGGAAAGAGATAATAATTACAGAATATTATAATTTACAGAGGTCAAATATTTAGTTTCCCGAGGACAGTGTTTTCTTTACTCACCCTACAGCAGCTAATATACCTTACTCTCTGGATATTGGAAATTATTTTCTATGTGTACGTTCTTGTACCTTATTGAATAATATACAATAAGATGACCTAACACCAAGTCGGAAGCACTGTTATACCTTTGGCAGAAGACAATGCTATTAATGGTACAGAATTTTCCAAAATACTGAAACAGAAGCAAAGCAGTGTTTTACAATACAACCAACTAAACTATAAGCAAAAGAAATAAACAAAATTAAAAAAACAGTGTTTGATGTGAACATATCTTTTCTAATGTTCAAGCAGAATAGGCACAGATATAGCTGGGCCCATCCTTCATCACATGTCCTCTCAGAATAGCAACATGGATATGATTTCTATGTACACACACAGACTCACTCTAGTTTTGCCTCTTAAGGCAGAGAAACACTGTGAGAGTGACAATATAAGAACATAATTAAAGGAGAGCTATCTCGGGAGCTAGAAGAAATAAGACCGGGGGAATTAAAGATGACACTATTTTTTTACATTTTTATTGTTGTTCAAGTACAGTTGTCTTTGTTTTCCCCCCACTACTCCCTCCACCCCAGCCATCCCCACCTCCCACCCTCAATGCCACCCCTCCTTGGGGTCACCCATGTGTCCTTCTTACATGTTCCTAAAAACCCCTCCTCCTTTTCTCTACTTTATCTCCTCCCACCTCCCCTCTGGCTACTGTCAGTTTTTTCTCAATTTCACTGTCTCTGGTTATATTTTGCTTGCTTGTTTGTTTTGTTGATTATGTTCCAGTTAAAGGTGAGATCATATGGTATTTGTCCCTCACCGCCTGGCTTATTTCACTTAGCATAATGCTCTCCAGTTCCATCCATGCTGTTGCAAAGGGTATAAGCTCCTTCTTTCTCTCTGCTGCATAGAATTCCATTGTGTAAATGTACCATAGTTTTTGGATCCACTCATTTGCTAATGGGCACTTAGGTTGCTTCCAGTACTTCCCTATTGTAAATTGTGCTGCTATGAACATTGGGGTGCATAGGTTCTTTTGAATTGGTGTTTCAAGGTTCTTCGGGTATAATCCCAGCAGTGGAATTGTTGGGACAAAAGGCAGTTCCATTTTTAGTTTTCTGAGGAAATTCCATACTGTTTTCCACATTGGCCTCACCAGTCTGCATTCCCACCAACAGTGCACTAGGGTTCCCTTTTCTCCACATTCTTACCAACACTTGTAGTTTGTTAATTTGTTTATGATGGCCATTCTGACTGGTGTGAAGTGGTATCTCATTGTGGTTTTAATTTGCATCTCTCTGATGCAAATTAAATGGCTAGTGATGCTGAGCATCTTTTCATATGTCTCTGGGCCCTTTGTATGTCCTCCTTGGAGAAGTATCTGTTCAAATCCTTTGCCCATTTTTTAATTGGCTTGTTTGTCTTCTGGGATAGGACTCACACGAGTTCTTAATATATTTTGGAGACCAAACCCTTGTCTGAGGTATCATTGCCAAATATGTTTTCCCATAGGGTTGATTTTCTTTCCATTTTAATGTTGTTTTCATTAGGTTTGCCAAGGAGGTAAAAGACCGGTACTCAGAAAACTACACAATACTGAATAAAGAAATTAAGGAAGACACAAACAAATGGAAGTATGTACCATGTTCATGAATTGGAAGAATTAGCATCATCAAAATGTCCATACTACCCAAATCAATTTATAGATCCAATGCAATACTTATTAAAGTACCAATGGCATATTTCACAGATACAGAACAAACATTTCAAAAATTTATATGGAACCACAAATGACCCCAAATAGCCAAAGCAATTTTGAGAAAGAAGAACAAAGTAGGAGGGATCACAATACCTGATATCAAACTGCCTTACAAGGCCACTGTAATCAAAACAGTCTGGTACTGACATAAAAAAAGATACATAGACCAATGGAACAGGACAGAGAGCCCACAATTAAACTCAAGTCTCTATGGTCAATTAATATTCGACAAAAGGGGCAGCAGCATAAAATCGAGTAAAAAATAGCCTCTTCAACAAATGGTGTTGGGAGAGCTGGACAGTTACATGCAAATAAATAAAATTCGATCACCAACTCACACCATACACAAAAATAAATTCAAGGTGGATAAAACACTTAAATATAAGTTGTGACACTATGAAAGTCCTAGAGGATAACATAGGCAGGAAAATCTCAGATATTCCATGCAGCAATATTTTCACCAATATGTCCACTAGAGCAAGGGACATAAAGGAAAAAATAAACAAATGGGATCTCATCAAAATAAGAAACTTCTGCACAGCTAAAGGATGAAATATCCTTTAAGATATTATGATAGAATGTCTTTGTTCTTTTCTTCCATGTTTTTCCTCAGTGTGATCGTCACCTTCACTCTCTCTCCCCCACCCCCAGGGTTGTGACCAACTAAAAAGTATGTAAATTACACATCATCTGTTTCATTGTCAATTCACTACTATTGCTGATAGATAAGTTTTACAGAAATAGCTAATGTTTTCAAGATATACCAATTTTGAAACATAACAGACTTCAGGAGGAACAACTCATGCAGCCACAAATAATTATCCAGAATTTTCAAAGCCACAGATTTTACACAAAACAATTCCCAATCAAGCTAATTTTATATTGCATATGAAGCTATTTGATGTGAATTCAAACTAGAGAGAACATTGGAATAATGATGGAAAAGAACTCAATAAACAATGCACATAATGGCGCAGCCTGTAATACAGAGGTGAGATATGCACATTGAGATAAACCACCCTGCACATCATCAAATGAGTGAAAGTTCTCTTCTCGACCATCTTTATTTTCCATAGAAGGTATGTGTGAATCATAAATGATTAGATTTACTTTGGTGATTTACAATGTTTTGAAGGTCAGAGCTCCTTCTCTGCCTGAACATTCAGTCTATCCAAATAAAATGAAGCCTAACAAGTCATTCCTTCCTTTCCCAGCAAATGAACAGACATCTAAACCCCTCATCAAATTGCTTATGCTCTACAAATGTGTAACAAGCACTTTCCTCCACCACCACCCCCATCAGTCATTTCTCAGAAACCTCTGGTAAGAATTTGAATTTCTGATTTGCTTAAGGAAATGTCTTGAGCATCTAATTACATGTAAGTCTTATTAGGAGACAGTCTTCCCATACTCACTTGTACTATTGCCTGACCCAGACATCATTTAGATTCCAAGTAAATTGCAGTGGGCGTTTGGCCTCCGCTGGTTCCCTGACAGTGGTGATGACTCTCATTTCACCTTGGATGTCTACTCTGCAGAGCAGTCCTCACTTGAATTAAGAAATCTAGCAAAATAAAGACTAGTGCAAGAGTATTAAAAAGAGCACAGATGCTGTCTAGAGAATAGATTTCCATACGAAAGCTAAGGGCAGGACACAGCCGACACCTATTAAGAGAGGGCGGCTTTATACAAATAGGATGACTGAGAGAGCCAAGGCAGATGGTTTATAACTCTTGATTCTGAAGTGCGTAATTAATAATTATATTCACTTTGGCCCAGCCATTTCTCATTATAAAATTAATTTATTTTAACTTATGTTCTGTACTCACGTCTCATGCTAAAAGACATAGCCAAAGTAGGGATCTGCTCTTTTTTTTTTTCAGTAAAATGCAGTTCGTAAAAATACACTCATTTTCTAAAATGTGTTTAGAAGTGTGAAAACTTTATTAGGAAAAAAACTTTTTGGTCATTTCAATAGATAATCTTAACAAAAATTGACCTCAAAAAAGCATAAATCTGGTTATATTGGAAAACACTTCAAATAGTATACCTAGAATATGTTAGCAAATAGTGATAACCAAAATACACATTTTGTGAAGTGTTTTCCTCCTCCAGAAATAAAAGTAAAGACAAATATTTTAAAATGTGTTTTTGAACCAACTCTTTAGCATAGGAGAATGTGAACTTTAGAAGTTATTGCCAAATATGTCACGGATTGCCTCAGCGCGTATTGGCTGTTTCCATGATGCTGTGATAAAAGTGTCACACTTCCAACACGAACAAAAATGAGCATCAACGCCTTGGAAAGTGACAATATTTCAGGCATGGTGTTCAGCACTTCACATGCGTTCTATAACTGAGTCTCACAATAACTGAACAGGGCGGCTACTAAAGGCCCTCATTTTATAAATGAGAAAAATCGTCCTTGCTCACAGAAATAGCAGACATTTGAATGTCTGTGTAAGATACTATTAAAACTTTTTTCTAAGACATTGTTTAAACTCTAATTTCTAACTATTTCTGAGAGCAATAAAATATCCAGTTACTGCATATTATGACATAGACAGCTTGGGGTTTTCATATTAATAAAAATACTTCTTCATTACAGAACCCTAAAATATTTAGCAGTTTAAAATAACTATGTTTGTATAATTTACACCTCAAAGTTTTCCATATTTTCCAGGGAAGCTCCTTATGTATTCCATAATGATTACTAAGGTTTCTCATGACCCCCCAAAACTGTTTTTTTAACTCTCTACAGTCTTAGAGTTTTCTCTGAGCCTCAGTGCACAAATCCTATAGAGTTTGACATAGTGGGAAAATTGAATGTCTTGAATAATTTTGGATGAGTTTGGAATCTGTTAAAGTGAAAATCAGATTATTTCTGACTTATACATATTGTTTTGGTTTCAGTATTTCAGTGTATTTTTTTTTAATTTCTAACGTTGAAGAAAAACTGTCAAATACTTATCAACTAATCCAACTACTAGGAATGACACTAATTGCACACAATAATAAATTTGTCTAAAATAAAATTTGTCTTATATTCCAAAGTTCAAAATTTTTATTGAGAGTAATTTCTGACTGCTCTGTGGTATCTACTTTTTAAAACATAAATATACAGATTTGAAGAGAGATACCATCTCTGTGAGGTAGAAGTGAAGGAATTTTGGTGTAACTCCACCTAATTTAACCCAGATTGAGGTGGCATTTTAGTAATTTACATAATACATTTTTGTTGTAAATTAAGCTTGCAATTCTAGTCTTAAATTTTCCTTGAAAAGCACTGAAAAACTTGCTTACTCTATCAAAAATGGCTGAAATCACTCGCCTCACAGAATTAAAGTTTCTGAAGCATTGCTTATGGAAAAGCCCACATAAAATACATCACTAGGTAATTAAATTGAATTACTTTGGCTTCACTTTTTGCTAACAAAGCAAAATTTCTTAGCCCTGCCGTATCCTAATATGTATTAAAGGAAAAAAAAACCCTTCATAACTATTCTTTATACTGTGAAATCAAAGATGAGTTGTTTTTAAAATCAAATCCATTTGATATTCCTTATAGTTTTTATAATGGTTCCCCAAAGGTCAGTTTTGGTAATAATTTTCTTAAGGAATGCGCTCAAGCACTAACTTTTTTGCTCTTATTTGTTTCAAATGAATCTTTACCTTTTTTCATGCTCTGTTTCACCCAGCTATAAATTCTCATGCAGGGTAATATACCAACAAGTCAGTTTAAAGCAGTTGGCCCAATTTTCTGATGAGTCTTCAGGGTAAATTCTCTGTTCCTTATGAAAGGCTATGTAACACTGAAAAACTATTGCCTAACAATTTTAATGAAACCACATAGTTCATACAAAGAAGAAAAAATTAAATAAATTTCAAATAGAGAATTCTTTTAATTGGCTTCAGAAAATATATCACTAATATTTAGCTAAAGAAAAACAGCAATCATAAAATTTTCTCAAAAATATGCAAAACCACACAATATCACATTGTTAATTCTAAAAAGATGTTTTGTTAAAACCAAAGAAACACCATCTCCCCCCTCTTTTTTTTAATATAATACTATTTAGTGTGGGAGAAAAAAGCAAACCTAGACATTGGAACTTGAGCAACAAATCTAATGCTTATAGCTAAGCCTACATGTAATTACACATTTATCTGATGCTTAAAATTAAGCCATACTGTGCTCCCATTAGACACAGTCTCCTAAAAAATTTACTTAAGACAAGTCACTGAGCAACCCACAAAATATCAAACATCTCCATCCCTCTTATTAAATAAGTGACTACTACTTCTTTACCTCCTATATCTTCATCCTTATGCTCCATATAGATGTTAAGATTTACTGGTATGCCCAGTCACAAAGTGCCCAGTCCCCACTTCCTGATGACACCCAACTGAAACCCTCCTCCACTTCTTTACACCCATTGCCAAATTACTCAACCAACGCCCCAATTGTACAAATGCTTTCTGACACCCTCTTACGGAGATGTACCAGGGCTCCCATGGTGAGTATTTTTCTTGATCCAACCAATACTAAATCAAACTTGCTCAGCTACAAGTGTGCTTCTGGTGATTTTGGCTGAAGGCACTAACAGTAGCGATAGGATATTCATACAATACTAGAGTCTGTTCTAAAGGTAAACTCTTATGAGCAAAGTTGCAGACAACTAGATCTTCAAATTAATTTTTAAATATCTGACTAGAATGAGCATAAAGTACAGCTAAAATCTTCAAAATCTCAAATCAGGGATTGCTTTTCGTCTAGGATAATTAAGCTCTACTCTAATATATACCTTTTTTTTCTTAGAGAATAATGTGATTCATTGTTTTGTATTACTTCTTGTTTGAAGGCCTTTATTAGAGCTTCTCAGTTTTCTCTACTGTAGACTCAATAAAACCAGTTATTTAAGCTTTTCTTTAATAATTACTAACTAATACTTTTACCATTTTAACAAATCTCCTTTGACAATTTTCAGTTATCTCATAGGTATTCTAATGCCTAATTTAACTAAAAATATAAAAGAGAAGCTTGAGTAATAATTTAATTTTTAATATAATTTATGCGCAGATATAATATTTATATTAATATAATAGTTTAAAAATAAGAGATAATCTTCAGTTCTTTTTTAAAATTAAAAAAAAATATTCACCCACGGACATTTTTCCATTGCTTTGAGAGTCGGAAGGGAGAGAGAGAGACATCAATGTGAGAGAGAAACATCTATTGGTTGCCTCTTGTATGTGCCCCTACCGAGGACTGAACTCACAACTAGGTATGTGCCCTGACCAGGAACTGAGCCTGCAACATTTTTTATGTAAGAGACGACGCTCCAACCAACTAAGCCACACCAGCCAGGGCCATTTTTTGTTTTAAAATATATTATTTTATGAAATATAGATCTAGTTACTTGGATACAGAGAAATCAAGTCTTTTTCCTTTTCATATATATTTATAAAAAAATGAATTCTCAGTCTCTGTCTCTGGTACCTACCTATGCTTACAGACTGCATCCTTACCAAATTCTGTTATTATATACTAGCTGACAGTTGTAAGTGATATTCAAACTGTATGTTTTGTTTAAGACTCCTTGGCAATAGGAGGTTATTAGTTATTGTATAAAGTGGCCTTGGAGATTCCATTCCCCCCAAAACCCCCAATCTAATTTTTAAGAGCAATTATAAATGTATATATTTTGTTATTGTCTTCTTGGCATATTTTGAAGTTTCTTCACAGCATTAAAAAGTCAAAATAATATAACATAAAACAAAGCCTCCCACTAGGGAGACTTAAAGAAATTTAAAAACTTTGTATGCTTTGGCTTACAACTTCCACTTCTGATAATCTACTATAGAAAAGCAATATAAAATTACAACATCATATACTCTGCAAAAATTAGGGATTAAAATAGTAAATGATCAGTACAAAATAAGCTCTGTGCCTATATATAACTCATACAACTCTTAGGTATTAAGAGTTAAGAACAAGATTTTCTACAATCATAAATATGTAAAACAGAGAAACATATGCATAGAAAAGTGAGAGATAAGTCAGAAACATATTTATAAGGTTATATTGTTTGTTCTAAATAATCAATAGTGTCATAATATTTTTCTTAACACATTTCTCTATATTTTATAAAATATCAATATTCACTGAATTTATTTTTATGGGAATATATTTTGTACTAAAGTTTTTATTTTACTTTTAATATATGCCACTCTAAAATGATTTGTGCACTTAAAATGTAAAATAATTTGACAATCTAAATTAATTAGTATATTTTTGAATAATTAGACTAAAGATACATATGGACATGTGACCTAGAAACATTTTTAAATGCAGTCCCAACTATGATTAATTCACAATTAAAGAATAGTTTATGGTTCAAGATGAACCCAAGTAAAACACGTATATACAATTAGAAGCTACCATATCTGCCTTTGTTATTATTTCTGTATAGTTTTTATCTGTAACATATGTTAGAATTTTTGTAAGTTATTTATATTTTTATGAAGCATTGCTACTAGAGCTGTAGAGTTTATATTACATGTGGATCTTGCATGAAGTAACAGAAACTGATTTGGGATTACTTAAGAAAAAAATAGTTTATTCAAAGCAGTTTGTACGTATGATAGAATTGATAGGGAACTTGGAGGTAAGTTTTGGAAAATGGCCAGATCTTCTTCGGGCTAACAAGCAGGAAATAGTGTCTGGAGTGTATGAGAGCCTTAGAGAACACTGCCCGCTACTAAGGCAGCCTGTACTGTGAGGCCACACTGCGGCTGTGAGCGTCCCTGACCGTGAGTGGGAAGAGCAATCCGGCCTCTGTAGCCAAACCAAACAGGAGACTTAACACCTTCATGGGTTTCCCCTCAAACAGTGCAGAAGTAAAAGATGTTTTCTACAAAGGTGTATTACATTATATTTTTTTGTATTATTATCTTCACAGTCACTCAACATAAAAACCAAAAGTTCAGCCTTCAATATGCACTCTTTCGTCCCACTTATTCACAGTATTTCCTTGTCTTACCAAGTTTAAATGTTTTTAACATCAATGTCCTATTTGTGTTCTGAATATCTCTGCCTTAATACTTGCCTTCAATAATACTCACCAGAGTTGGAATAATATCTGCCTTTCCTTTCATGAGAGATATTAAGAATAAACATTAGGCCTGAACTGTTTTTCAAGGATATTGCTTTGACATATAAAGGAAAAAAGCAATGGAAATAGAAGAAAAATTTACAGAAACCAATGATTTATCGAATCAGCTTTAGAAATTGACAGATCAGGGTGAAAACAGTAAATAATAGGAGGAAAATAGCCAGATCAACCAACTTGATTTTATAGATATTATTTAGGTTTTCTATTGCTTTTGTAACAAATTATCACAAAGTTAGTGACTTAAACAGTACAAATTTATCATCTGACAGTCTGTAGATCAGAAGTGTGGCGCAGTTTCTCAGTGAGCTAAAGTCCAGGTGCTAATGAGGCTGCACCCAATGCTGGAGGCTCTAGGGAAGAATCTGCTTTGCTTTGTCTAGCTTCTCAGAGGCTGCTTCCTCCCGATCTCTTCTAAACCAGCAAAAAATCACATCTGCTGCAAGCTCTTCAATTGTCCCATCTCTCTCCCTGACCGCAGCTGGGAGAGTTTTTCTGTGTTTAAGGAGTCAGATAGATTAGAATAATCTTCTCATTCTATGGACCTTAACCTTAATTACACCTGTAAATTCCTTTTTATCATGTGAAGTTAACACATTCACAGATTCTAGAGATGAGGACATGGGCATCTTTTGAGGGTCATTATTCTGCCCGAACAGATATAATTAGATTTTGAACCTCCAAGAACAAGCATAGACACTGCTTTCAAACCCATGTGGAAGGTCCACACACACACACACACACACACACACATGCACACGCACACAATGAGCATAAAGGCAATGCTGACAAATACCAAAATGTAGAACTAATGCAGGTCATTCTGTCTGCATACAACAGAATAAAATTAGATATAATAAAAATAGCTAATACATTTATAGATCTGAAAATTCCTAAACCCTATGACATTCAGATGGATTGAAAAGGGTGTTGTAAGGGATGTTACAACCTAACCATAACTACATGACATTGAGGACACAGTGTATCAGAAGCTTGGCGGTAGAACTCAGTGATACTCAAAGGGACACGCAGTCCTCATCCTCACCTATCATCAAATACAAAGACTAAAAATAAATGAGATTATTTACCTTCCAAAAAAATCTAGAGAAAGGACAACAAAATAAAAAAATAGCAATACAATTTGAAGCAAAAAAAAAAAAAACCAAATAGAGTAATTGGTAAAAACAATGATTCATGGGAAGATTTAGGTGGATAATGCTTTCTTGTTTATGGCAGAGAGAGAGAGACCCAACCCCACTTCCTGTTTCCTCTCTGACATAATTTCTCACTAACTCCCCCTCTCTAATTTAATTCCCCTGTGCACCAACAACAATACTCTTTGTTGTTCTTGGAAAATTCCAGCCATGTTCTGCTTCAGAACTTTATACCTGCTTATCCTTTGCCTGAAATTTTTTTCACCAGATACCCACGTGAAGAATCAATGTAGCTGTTTATTTCTTTTCATTATAATCTCTCCTGGTGGCACCTATTAACACTGAAACCAGTCCTCCTTCCTGTCCCTATTTTTACATATGTTTTCCTCTGTGATTTTTTGCCATCATTGGAGATACTATGTTGTTTAATATTCACTGCCCTCCGCTAGGCTATAAATCCTAATAAAGCTCAATATTTTACTTAGTTTCTTCATTTTACCCCAATAACTGCAAAGCAAATATCTGGTACATAATAAGTACCAATGAATAGTTGTTTAAAAATACAGGAATGAACAGGAAAAAAACAATTTAAAAAGAGCTATAGATATATAGAAGATAAAAAAATTACAAAAAATTTTACAATTTTATAGGAATATGAGTCCAAATCTAGATGAAATTTTTATTATTCTTTGTGAAAATATGAGTGATATTTTAAACATTTAGTACCTACAAAATAATACCACAAGAAAAACAACTGATCTTAATTTTTTATTTTATTTTCATTTTAATTATAGGTGACATACAATGTATCCGTTTCAGGGGTACAATGTAATAATTCAATATTTGTTTACCTGATGAAGTAATTACCATAACAAGTCCACTAGCAGTGTGACACTGTGCGGTTGTTATGATAGTATTGGCCATGCTGCACAGCACATCCCTGCGACGTTTTATAACTGAAAGCTGGTAATTCTTAACCCTTTTCCCCTTTTTTCCATCCCCCACACCCTTCTCTCTGACAACCATCATTTTGCTCTGTGTACAAGTTTGTATCTGTTTTGTTTTGTTTGTTCATTGTTTTTAAGATTCCTCAAATGAGGAAAATATATGGTATTTGTCTTCTTTTCTGATTTATTTTACTTAACATAATACCCTCTAGATTTATCAATGTTGTTGCATATGGAAAGATTTTATTCTTTTTATGGCTGCATGATATTTCTATATATAGCCTTTATAATATATATATAACATATATATATCCTCTATCTATTTATCTATTGATGAACACATTGGTTGCTTCCATATTCTAGTACTATGCTGAAATGAACATAGGGGTGCATATATCTTTTTGAATTATTGTTTTTGTTTTCTTCAGAAGTAGAATTGTTGGATCACAATATAGTCCTATTTTTTATTTTTTGAGCAAATTGCCATACTGTTTTCCATAGTGGTCACACCTACAATCTACAATCCCATCAACAATGCACAGGGGTTCCCTTCTGTCCACATCCTCATCAACACTTGTTATTTGTTGTATTTTTGATAATAGTTAATATGACAGGTGTGAGGCAATATCTCACTGTGTTTTGATTTCAATTTTCTGGTGATTAATGATGGTGAGCATCTTTTCATGTGTCTATTGGTCATCTATATGTCTTCTTTGACAAAATGTCTATTCAGATTCTTGGTCCACTTTTTTAAACTTTTATTTCTTTTATTGTTGTTCAAGTGCAGTTGTCTCGATTTTCCCTCCCCACACCTCCCTACACCACCTCTCCCTGCCTCCTACCCTCAAATCAAACTCCCCTTGACTTTGTCCATAGGTTCTTTGTCCATTTTTTTAATTGGAATTTTGATGGTTTGTTTTGATGTTGAGTTATATAAGTTCTTTATATATATTGAATTTTAACCCCTTATTGAAGATACCATTTGTAAATTTCTTTTCCCAACAAGATGTTGGGAAGTAACGTTGCCATTTCATCTTCTTGGTGGTTTTCTTCACTGTGCAAAAATATTTTTAGTTTAATATAGTCTTATGTTTATGTTTGCTTTTGTTGCCTTTGCCTGAGGAGACAGATCCAAAAAAATATTGCTAAGACTAATGCCGAAGAGTTTACTGCCTACATTTTCTACTAGGAGTTTTGTGGTTTTGGGTCTTACATTTAAGGCTTTACCATTTTGAGATTATTTTTGTATATGGTGTAAGAAGGTAGTCTAGTTTTATTTTTTTTGCGTGCATCTCTCCAGTTTTCCCAACACCATTAATTGAAGAAACTGTCTTTTTTGCATGGTATATTCCTGTTTCTTTGTCATAGATTCATTGACCATATCAGCATGGGTTTATTTCTAGGTTCTTTATTTTGTTCCATTTCTAGCCTCTTTATTCTGTTTTTATGCCAGTAGCATTACTGTTTTGATTGCTGTAGCTTTATATTATATTTTGAAATCAGAGAGCATAATAACTCCAGTGATGATCTTCTTTGGTCAAGATTACTTAGCTGATCTTAATATATATATATATATTTTTTTTTGTATTGTTTCCATTACCATTTAGTCCCCTTACACCCTCTCCCCCCACAATCACTACGTTGTTGTCCATGTTCATGAGTCCTTTTTCCATTTTGCTCAACCCTTCCACCCCCTACCCTACTCCCCTTAACTGTCATCCCACTCTCTATCAATAAGTCTATCTCTATTTTGCTTGTTAGTTCAGTTTGTTCATTAGATTCCATATATGAATCAAAACATATGGTATTTGTCTTTCTCTGACTTGCTTATTTTATTTAGCATAATGTTCTCTAGATTCATCCATACGTCACAAAGGGAAAACTTTCTTCTTTTTTATGGCCTAGGAGTATTCCACTGTGTAAATGCCCACTGTTGTTTTATCCACTCATCTTCTGATGGACACTTGGGCTACTTCAATATCTTGGTAAATAATGCTGCAACAAACATAAGGGTTCTTTTGTTCTTTTGAATTAATGTTTTGGGTTCCTCCAGATATATTCCCAGAAGTGGGATCCCTCAGTCAAAAGGCAGATCCATTTTTAATTGTTTGAGGCATCTGGATACTGCTTTCCACATTGTTTGCAGCAGTCTGTATAACCACCAACAGTGCAAAAGGGTTCCCCTTTCTCCACACCCTCGCCAGCACTTGTTTGTTGATTTTTGATGATAGCCATTCTGACAGATGTGCGATGATATCTCATTGTGGTTTTAATTTGCATTTCTCTGATGATTAATAGCATTGAGCATCTTTTCATATGTCTACTGACCATCCCTTTGTCCTTATAAACTGGCACTTTTGGAATAAAGTTATATCTTTAATTGTATAATGTTTTTTTCAAAGTGCATTGTTGGAGAGAGTTTTGAAGGTGACTTGAGTAAGAGGGACTGAAAAGGCAAGAGTGAGGGCAAACTGTTAAGAGTTGGTGCACAGCTAAATGCAGGTATCTGGACTTTCCTGCAATATAAACAGATTTAAGTTACTTTTATATGATTAAGGTACTTTAACCTTATAAAGTATCTAATTTGAATGTATAATGATCAACCAATAACAGTCATATATAGAAATAAAATAGTTTTATTATGTGGTCATTTTTATGGTCTCTGTCTTGTACATGGACTGTTTTCTCTGTATTCATTATATTTATTACTGTTTTTAGTAGTCATTGTTTATCTATTCACCAGCTCTCCCATTTTTTTATAATAGCATCCAGATTTTCCTTTGGGAAACCAGCTTTCTTCCAGTTTTATTTATCTTCATGATTTTGATGGTATTAAACCCCACCTAGCTCCAAGGATAAGTCCCAATGGCATCATCCAATCAACATAATCTTATCCCTTTGCTGAAAGGTTGGTTTAAGAATGAGTAGTAGCCTCAGTAAAAAAGAGCTAACATTCCCTGGCCAAATTCAGGAGTTTACATCATGATAATCAGAGTTGAAGCTTTCCTTTCTCCTTAATATTAACCAAAGAACTTGTAGCTCTGGTTGTTAGTGGCAGCCATTCTCTACACAAAGTAGGGAAGCCTGAAGCCTAAGCTAACCTGCCATTGCTGAAAAAGTCACAGAAAAGGGAAGCTGGATTCCTGCTTGGGTCATGTCTGCCACCAGACTTACCACTTGGCTTTTCAGTTACACAAATCCATTGATCTTTCCCACTTTTAAAGCATAACTGAATGGTTTATACTTCATAAGGACAAAGTGGGGTATGTGTGTGTGTGTGTGTGAGAGAGAGAGAGAGAGATAAAATTTGAACTTTGAAAACATCATTTTTTTGTTTTTTTTTAAACTGAGAGAGATTGTTACATATATCAATTCTTTCTCTTCTCTAGCATAGCCTAAACTCTTATTCTTCACATCAAATTAAAATACTCATTAGTTTTGCTCCCTTAACCAGTGGGGTTTTTTCCTGAACCATAAAACACATTTAGATATGGATATGTAGACACTTATTCAGTGCACTATTACAGATTAAGATAATTGGCTCTGTGATTACAATGTTTCTCTTTAGAAAAATGGAATCAGAGCAGTAATACTGCAATTTGTACATCGATCCCTTTATATCATTCTGTCAGACTTCCGGCCTTCAAAGGTTTCCTGAGTCTATTCTAATACAGCATAGTTCAGTCATTTCGCTCTCTGCACCCTTTGCAAGAATGTTCTCATTAATGGCTTTCTATTTCAACCACCATGCCTTAATTTAAAACCATGTCCTTTTCTTCAACACTTTTGCCATGATGTTTTAAACTCTTTCTCAGGGAAAAAATAACAATCCCAGATCTTTGTTGAAGACATGATGAACTATTTCCATGAAGGCTCATTTACAAAAAACAACAAAGTTCTCTTGTTAGAAACAAGGGAACAATCAATTCAGATGAAAAAAAAAGAAGTGACCTATGCCTACTCAACCCCAAGTGAACCTTTTCTATGCTTTAAAATTTGGTTAGCTTATTTCTATTTGTTTTCTTTTTCATTTTTATGCCTCTATGCACTTGCAGCTGGACTGACTCTGGAAGGAACAATTTTTACCAGAGAGCTTTTTCTCATATTTCCAATCTGATTTCAACCTCTATGAGAAAGGTTAGGATAATCAAAAGAATGTTGAGTTTCTTATCTGGACTTCATCTTTAAACCTTGAAAGGCTTGACCATCACTAGTTTGTAATTTCCAGTATTCCCTTCTGGGCTAGAATATTTGTTATGATTTCAGTATCTCCGATCTTTCCCTCTGTCTCTGTCTTATTCTCTTTCTTCCTCTGTCTTTCAAAGATAAAATCTTTCCCGCTTTCCTCTCACATTGATTTGTTTATTTTCAGCTCTTTCATCTTTGAAAGGTTAACTTTAAACCATGGCTAGAGAAACATTGGAAAGTCAACTAGAAAAATATGTTAGATAAAGATGTTAGTTAATTTTATGAGTTTTCCCTTTTTAGAAAATTATCTGTCCAACATTCAGCTATTTACACAGATACTACAATTAAGGCAGTATTAAATGCATAATATGTATCCCTATCAGGCACTTGTAGTCACTGACTTTATTGTGCCATGGATATAATTAAGAAGTTTTAAACTAACTTTTGTATATATTTTTATTTAAAATGAAATAACTAAAAACATTATTTGTATAACATGGTGTTTTATTAGAGCAAGAAGTTAGAGCCATTATTGGCTTCATTTCAGTTTTCCTGTTTTATGGACAGAGAAATAGAGAAGAAAACTAGGGACATTTAGATACTATGAATTTAATTTACTATTTTACCAGAGAATCTAAGATTTGGAAAAAAAGGGCCATATGGATATTAGACATGAACAGAGAACCAGCAAAGAGGATACTAGAGCAATAAAAGAAACTACTGGTTATCCTCCATAATACTTTGATTTACTATGCCCTTGTTTTCTCATGAAATAGTGCTATTCAAAATTCTATTGAATGAGTTATAGTCTAGATCACTTATTATAAGAGATATGTTAAAAATTAATAACAGAACATGGGAAAACTATTATGTCAGCTGTTTATTTAGCTAATTTTAATATTATACCTAAAGTATATTTAAAAGGCTTGCTACAGGGGAGGCTCAGTTTATGAAATAAGAATTAGCCATCAAAGAAATTCAAAACTCTAGCTCTTACTGATCTTCTGTATTTTGGCAAATAAATTAATCCCTGACCCTTAATTTTCTGATCAGTGTAATGGGAAAAATAGTATTTATCACATATAATTATTATAAGAATTTACCCTAATATGTGTAGAATACTACTGAAGACAGTGACTAAAAACAGACTAATATTTAGCCATTACCGAGAGTAGTATTAAAATTATTTGTTCATTTTCCTTTCCTTAAATTGAATATTAAGCTATTGCCCTGAAATTATTGATCTATAAGGTATGTATTTAGGAATAACCTAAAATTATATGCATAAATTGTAATTTCCTTGCTAGAGGGAAGTATTTTAGAATGTTTTATATTTAAGTACATTCTTATTTTACCTACATATGCATATTTTTTAAAGATCTTATTTATTTATTTTTAGAGAGGAGAAGGGAGGTAGAGAGGGAGAGAAACATCAATGGGTGGTTGCCTCTTGAGCACCCCCTACTGGGAACCTGTCCTGCAACCCAGGCATGTGCCCTGATCAGCAACCCTTCAGTTCTCAGGCCTGTACTCAATCCACTGAGCCACACCAGCCAGGGCTACATATGCATATTTTTAAAGAGACAAGGAATAAAGTAAAAAATAAGAAAATGTGACACTAGTAGATTAGGCTATAGAGTCAGACACACTTTAGTCTACATTAAAACGTATTTGCTTTTAGATGATGACTCTATGCAACTTCCAACTTTGTATAGCTCCAGCTTCCTCAACTGTAAAATAAAGATAATGATGCCTAAATCATTGAGCAGCTTTGAAAGGTAAACGAAATGATGTTTAGCAGAGCTCCTCAAAGAAACTAACTATCAAAGGGGCTAACAATAATAATTAGTATTACCATCATTGTTAATAAGATGGTGCTTTCTGAGTATTTTTAAATCAAAAGATTGTCCTAGTAAAAAAAACTAGCCCATTGAGGGTGGGGGGTGGAGGCGGTGACAGTGGGTAGAGGGGATTACAGGAACTACTATAAAGGACACATGGACAAAACCAAGGGGGAGGGTGGAGGGGGGGGAGGGAGGTGGGTTCACCTGGGGTGGGGTGGAGGGATGGGGAGAAAAGGCATACAACTGTAATTGAATAACAATAAAAAAAAATAGTCTGTACTATATAATCCTATTTTTGTGAAAATAAATGCATATATATTTATGCATAGAAAAAGAATAGAATATTCATAAAAATATAACAGCAGTTATATTTTTATGAAAAAAAAAACTAGCCCATTGAAAGTGAGATGAACCTTTTAAAAATCTGTAGATCTTCATAGGCGAAAGGATGCTGAGCTGACATTTTGCTACCATCATACTGGAAAACTTACATTCACATTTTTCATATATAGTAAATGATGGATGAGCTAATTTTAAACACATGAACTATTTTGATGCTATATAATCCCTCACAATTCCAAAAGGAAGTTTTTAACTCCCTTAAGGTTATTGTCAGTATGAAACTTATTTTAACCCGCAAAGCTCCTCTGTCTCCTGTTCCTTCCCCGGCTGCATTTAACCAGTTCTAACTAGTGTCAACTGTTTGTGACCTCTAGTGAGGCAAATGGCTGGAGCTCCTGGCAGGTTCATTTGCACAGTAATGAGTTCTGTCTACTAGTCTGCTAGGGACTGATGGGGAGAAGGAGATTACCTTCCACCACTGCCTATTAAATATGATTGACATGACTGTATGACATCTGTCTTTCTTAACAGTCCTCTCCATCCTCCCCTAAAAACTGTTCATGAGCACAAAGAATTGTGCTTAAATGAGGTTTGAAGCGCTGCTATCCTATTTTCACATATTTTTTGTTTCAGTTGTTATTGTATAAAATGACAGAATTTCATTTAAAAGGAAAAATGATGCGGTACTGTGCATGACGAGTAACAGAAGAAAGCTTTTCACTAATAAAATAAATTAATGTTTTTAAAAAATACTTTATCGAGTCTCCTACAGCAAAGGAATTGTAAAGAAAAAGAAATGTTATCTTAACTTATTAGAAGTTTTCTTTAGCATGTTTAATTGTGCCATTTCATTTGATATTTTCAAACATTGGCATTTATTATAGCTTCTTATTCCACACACATTTTTATAATCTATTTTATTTTTTCATTCAGTTCATATTTCCTATTTAATATTACTTTTGCATTATGGTGCAATTGCTTTAAACATCTCCTTTAGAAACGTCTCTTAATAGCTCAATGACACATAAAATTGCAACAACTCGCAGAGTAACTCTAATTGTATACTTCTATAAGAATGCATTTACCAGCAAATATTTAAAAACCTCAACATTAAAGTACATTTTAATTCTTGTAAAAGTACTTTGTAATCATACTTTTCCTATGACATTTTAGGCAACCAAATCATGTACATTTTATTTTAAGGTCCTACTGCAGGAGTCCATTTTTAAACAAGATGGAAGGCTAATTCTATTTAATTGCAAGAAACTATGTGTCAGTCATAATGATATTCTTTTTCCAATAATAAAATATGGCAAGCATTTTTATTTTTAGATATTGAAATTCATTCTTGCTTATGTTTTATGATCTGTTTCATGTCAAACTTCAGCATAGTTCAATTTTTAAATGTGTCCAATCATAACATTATTAATGCTAAGTTCTGATGAACTAATAGGTTATAGTTGCCCACTAACTTTCAACTACGTGAATCAGATCCCTGAATAATTATCTTTCTCCGTAACACAACCAGGATATATCCATTTAGTTGTCATGAAGCTCTGTCTGTTGGTTTAAGTTTTGGGTGTAGCTCCAATTAGGACGACTCGAGGCATGAATTCCACTTTGTTATAAACTGGAAGTTCTCAATGTACTGGTATAAATTAACTGCTTGACTAGAGCAATGTAGCCATGAAGGTGAGAATAGAGCAGAAATGTATTACACTCTCTCTATATTTATTTTCATCAAATGAGAGAGAAGAGGTAGGCAGCTATAGAAGAAATAAGAATTGCTGCTGTTTGGAGTTGCTAAATAGTTGTCTCACATCAACTGTTTATAATATATTATTCTACAGTTTTGCTACTGCAGAGCAGCAAGGACTAAAGAAAAGTAGATGTCAGCTGTCAGTTCTAGCAAAAGAGTTGTTCTGTATATTCTATATATAAAAAAAAAATCCTGCTTCTACACTGGTGATTGGTTTATTAAAGTACAGAGAAAGAGGTATTGGGGACCCTTCTGGTATTAGTATTGTAATTTAATTTAACTCACGGCACAGCAGGAAATTGATTAATGTTACAAAGTACACATGTGATTTAATAGCATGAAAAGCAATTACTTCACCAATTACAGAAAGTCCAAAACAGTTGTGATTGACAGACACAAGAAATATATTGGAGTTAAACAAGGTAATGTTGGGGAAAAAAAACAGGAAGACATAATTGCTTGATTTTATTTATAAAGACACACATATTCTTTGTTTAATACCCTATTAAAATGAAATCTAAAATGAAGATTCATAAGTATTTATGATACATGATTTTAGATTTATGATGTTTTGGTGATCTGAGTTACCATATTAAAGTTGGAATGTATATTATCAATATCTAAAAATTATTCTAATGAAAAACATTCAACATACAATATAACAGAATTCAAAATGACCTGCTTAAGAAAAGCTGAAATTTTCTTAAATATTAGAAATAAGGAAACAATTAACTTTTCATTCTCTTTTTACATTTTATTATTTGTTTTGATCAATGAAAAGGTAACAACTTTATTTGATACCTCAAAAGGCCATACATCAGACCAATTTCTTCACTTCATTTCTTTACAAAGTATGTTTTTCCAGGGCCATATGCCAATCACTAAGCATTACATATAGTCACACAAGGTGCTCAGCAAATGCATGTTTAAAGAGTGATTACTGAATATTAACATTGTCTTGCATAGAGCATTAATCAGTCAACTTTGAATATTTCTGATCTGCATGGTCATTTATGTGACATATAGAAACTCACATCGGGGTAAATAATTTCAGATATTTTTTTGCCCAATACCAGACCATTCCTTTTGAGATGCAGATGTAAACAGCATTTCAAATAATAAGTTTTGTGCAATCTATACTGAAACTTTCAGAAACTTTGAGTCATATAACTCTCCTTATTGTAAGTCCATGCTCAGAAAAAAAATTAACTTATTTCTCTATAAGTCTACTTATGTGGAAAAGCTCTTTATATATATTGACTGTTCGGATTTTACCCACCAATAGAATAATGATTTCTTATTATGCATTAGGTTCTATGAAATAAATATATTATTATATTCAATAATATGAATACATAGTATTTATTAAGTACACATTTTGAGTCAGGTAGGATGAAGATTTGAACTAAAGAAACTGGCTTCACAGCCAGCCCTCTTAGCCACTTTGCTATTTTTAGCATGTACCTCCCAATACTGTAGTTAGTTTGTCCTCCAAAAATCCATGAATTTTTCTATGGATGTTTCTCTCTTAAAGGAGCCCCCTTTCAATATGCACAGGCAACATATATTTTAAAAATTCCTTTCCTTAAGGATAAGGTACTTAGTCATTGAACTGGTTGCTATAAAATAGTTATTTTAGATAATCACTAATTTTTAAGAAAAAGAACCAAGCAGATTTTTAAAAAGAGCTTAATAACACTGCTTGATATAATCCATATATTTCCAGAGGAAAAAATAAATGTTAATGTCCATGACACATTATTGCAAAAACAGTGTCTATAGCTTTAAAAAATCATAAGTTACAAAAATTCAACATAATGAACACCTAAGGTGTACACTTCAAATAATTTTTAAAAGTTTTACCACCAAAGATACTTTGAATTTTAACCAAAGCTCATAAAATTAATGCCAGATAGCTCTAGGAATTTTCTAACTTTGAATGAATTAGAACAATATTGACAATGTTTGAAATAGGTTTTAAACTTTGACTTTCCAGTGATCATAGTTAAGTGTTGATGTATGAACTTGTCATAACTCTCTAATACAGCCATTCAACAAAATCAACCAAGGTAAGTAATTAAAACGTAATATTCATTCAAAAACAAAATACAGTGTATGGGCAACTAATGTTAAAAGGTTCCCTTCCAACTATGAATAGATTAAACTGGTAATCAATTCTTAAAAGGGGCTTTTTAAATATAGTCCTGGTCATAGATTAATTATATCCATTTTTCCTTTAGAAATGAAATATATATATGTATGAAATCAGCATTTATATTTATGTTTAATGTAAAATTTACCTAGCTTATCCTGAAGCCATTTGTAACAAATATACTTTATTCACTCAGTCTCCCTTAATGAAAAATGTATTTTCCCTTTTCTGATTTCTAGAAATAGCTTGACTGTTTAAGATCACTTTGGTCTTTCACTCATTCAAGTCTTGCTGCTTTGGGGGATGTAAAAGATATATATTTATGAATCATTCAGCATGTCAACCACATGTGGATTTTACAATACTACAAGCATATGCTGTTTGTATCCTGCTTTCTGATTTTCTGATTGACAACATAAGTTTAAGGGTGACTAGGTTTATTTCCTGCAGTTTAAAATTGATAGCATATTCGCTGATATATAATATTGCTTCCCTGATGACAGTGGGAATGAAAATTGATGTGTGAGCTCTTTGAACTTCAGAAAGAGAAAAACTTTAGCAGATTGTGAGCTTATGCAAATAGTGAGACAAATTAACTTTGCAAATATTGAGAATGCAAATATTGAGAACAGGAAAAAAAAAGAAATTTGAAAGTGAGCCAATCATCTCAGGAAGTTATACAAACCGTTCAACTACTTTTCATTTTCTGAATTGTAAATATGAATATTATTCTTTTTCATAAGGTAAGTCTTATATGTTTTATTAACCTGCATTCAGAAAAATCCAATTCTATGATGCAAAATTAAATAAATGCTATTGGAACTTCTTGAAAGAAATGTATCACAACTTGTATTCTGTGTAGCAAGTTAGGATGTAAAATGCTGAAATAAAAAAATGAAAACTACTAAGAATATGTCATCAATGCTGAAGCTCAAATTGCCATATATGTTTTATAAATTAATTTATTTTTTATTGTTGTTCAATTATAATTGTCCCAATTGCCCCCCCCGCCTATTGCTCTCCCCCATCCCTCTCTCTCAGTCAGCCCCCACCCTGTTGTCTATGTCCATGGGTCCTTTATATATGTTCCTTGACTAGACCCTTTTCCTAAGAAGCTTAAAGAAGAGAAAGGACTTTAAGTTTTGATTTATATTTAAAAAGCAATTAATATGGCTTTGATTTACATTGCAAAAATGATCAAGGTAAACTAATGACAATGAGTTTTTTTCTCTAATTTGTTAGTTAAGATTCCAAAAAAAGATGGAAGTTTCTATTTTTTAGTCTAGCTAATCAGTTGTTTAGTCCTCAAACAGACCATGCTTTCTCAGGTGTTCTTACTCTTCTGACACCTGAAACTGCAAAGTACTTCCGCCGGAAATTTCTGCCTACATTTTGACTCTCAGCTTAGATATGACTTCCTCCAGAAAAGATCCTCAGGTATGTGTTAGATGAACTCTTCCTATGCTTATAGACCCTTCATTTTCTCTCTCTAAGATCTTATTACACACACTATCTTTTCCTGTCTCTATTCCTCATAAAATGTCCATGAGGACAAGAACAACATCCAGTAGCACAATGGTTGATATCATGTATGTCACCAATAAATGATTATTGTATGAAACAAATGATTTAAATATGATATTCTTAGACATAGGATATGTGCTTATCTTTTTTCATATGCAATTATCATCTCTCTATGGATAAGTAGTGTCTTATTAATCTTTTTATTTCCAATGCCTACTATGAAGCTAAGAATATAATATACATTCAGTAAATGTTATTAAATGCATATTCAAAAAGATTTTGGAAAATCATAACTGAATGAAGAAGTAATTCTCACATTTATAAAACATGAAAATTTGTTTTCTAAACAAGAAACTACTTAGCAGAGTTTTTTGGTTTTGGTTTTAGTTTTTTTACTGAAACAAGCCCTGTTACCACAGGCCAGTAAGAGACGGCTAATGTGAGACTTCCTTTCTGCTTCTCACCCCAGATACAACAAAGAGTGTGACCCTTCTTTCCCCTGCAAATAGGCAAAGTGGATTTTGCTTTTAAAAAATTAAGGTGCTGTGTATTTTTAAGATGAAAAGAGGCATATGCTTGGAGTACAGCATCTAAAAATAAAAATATCACATCAATGGCTTTGCACATGGACCTAAACATGGTTGGCGTTTACTGTCCGCCATGTATGGAGCTGAGTTTCGTGTTTTAGGTTGTGGCAAGGTTAGTGTTTCACGCTGATAAAAAGGTGTGCTGAAAAATCAGGAAAACAGGTTTTTCTGAATCCCGTGTTACCCTAAAAATAAAAAGCCAAACTTAGAGGCAACAAGTGTATATTTGGGATCAAAAAGAATTGGAATTGGGGAAGCACAGATTCAGGCAGAAAACCAAATAGGGTCCAATTATGGGGTGAAGGCTAAGGGTTTTAAAGAGAAAAGCAAAGGAAATAATTACCCTGATAAAAAGAAATTTCTATTGATGCTAATAACTGAGTTGATCTTTAGCTATTCATGGCTGATTTTTTATTCTATCTTCAGAAAGAGAGTTCATAATTAGCAGCTTTTCTGGTCAGGATATCTGCTTCATTAGCTTTACACAGTTGTTTATAAAACAATGTTGCTTGGGCCCACCCACAGGTTATTAATCCACTTCGAAAAGTCCAAAGGATAGAGGGACAAGATGTGCAAGGCAGTTTCTCTGCATGGCTGCTCTGGTTCCACTTTAAAATGGTTCTACTTATATCATTTTTCATACCTGGTTTGTCACAAACTTGGTGGAACACTCAGAAAATTACTTAAGACAAACCTTTATTTGTGAAAGTATCTCCCTCTCTGTACTAGAAAGAAGAGTATGACTAAAGCTTTAGAAATGTATCAGTGGAAATAAATATGTATAAAAACCATACTCTTCGTTACTGTGCTTTTCCTGGTAACCATCCATACCTGCCTTTCTCTCACCCCCAGTATCTTTTTTCTTTAGCTGGAGATAGTATTTAAGGTCCTGGCTTGGGCATTTTCTGGGGAGTAACTCAAGTTTTCCTGGACATCTCTCATGTATTCATGTTTTTCTTCTATTAATCTGTCTATTTATTACAGGGGTTCTCAGCTAAGAACCCAGAAAGATAGAGGGAAAACTATTTTTCCTTTTCAACATAAGTTAACAGTAAACAATGCATTATAATGAAATATTAAGCATTTGTGTGACTAATTTGAAATACATGTAATTTAAAATAATAGCAAATTAAGGCAGATTAATAATTATCTTAGCCTTCATAAAGGTGGAAATTCTAGCACTGCATAAGGCCCTTGTGGGGGAAATCAGCACATTTTCTATTGTTTCACCGATGACTTGGAGGAACGTTTGGGACTGGTTCCAAGTTTATAAACCTGACTTTAGGCATCATGCAATGCCCCTCAGTATATCCCATAACATATAAATAATAAAGTCCAAGTTCTATAGCTATAGTTCACAAATGGCTGACACAGTCTTGTGTCCTTTCCTTTTGTTAAAACAATTTTGATTACTGTAACCTTTTCTTTTTCATTGTTGTTGTGTCTACAAGAACATCCCAAACTATTTTTCATTTCAAAAAAAAAGGTTAGAAAAGCTTTGACTGGTGCGAGTAGCTAAGGAATTCAGAGGAATTTGGAAGGAGTCTATGCACACTCTGACACAGCCCGGCCAGGTAGTAAAACGATTGTAAGATTTACAAGGGTCTTAGTACAAAAGAAGCAGACAGAGCTTGGCCATGCTCGGCAAGCTGGGAGCATACTCACGAGAAAAGCCTTTTGCTTCTCTTCTCTCTGCCAGAGGAAGCAGTCCAAATTTGATAACCAGTTGCCCTGGGCACTGTTAGAGCAAGAGACCTAACATCATTGTTGATCTTATACTATTGTCTTTTTTCCTTCAGTTCAGTCTTCCTTTGGGGGCTTCTGCGAGTGTTTAGAATTAAAAACTAAATGACGTTTGAAACACTGATTATAAGGGTCTTTAGTGCAGCTGTATTAGTTCTACTTCATAAACTGAGTTTAAACTGGAAAGACTATGCCAGCCATATCTCCTAAACACTGTTTAAAGAAGCAATAAATAAAAGCCATCTGTATTTCCAGCTTATGAAATGTTTTATATTTTTAATAAGCCCAGTTATTCCATAACATATGATAACACTAATGGCACTTATGGATGAGACCAAATGTGCCTGGACAGACAGCATGTGAACACATGGCAAGAGGAGTGAAGACGTGGCCACCTAGAGGAAAAAGCAGACAGCTATTGGCAGAAAGAAGCAAATAGCCCCTACATTTTTCCCCAAGAAAATTTTGGACCTTGTAGAAAAAGAGTATACATGCATGTGTTTGCATGTGTATGCATATTTACATGTTTATACATGTTCCTGCAAATATGTGAGTATATATAATTGATGTTACTCTCATTTTTCTTAAAAGTAATTAACTGTCACGGGGTGAAAGACACAAGGAAGAACCTTGAACCAATGTTTTTAAAACCTAAAATACTTAAATCCAAAAAAATCAATGTAACTCCACAAAGATTTAGGAATATAATAACTTGTTTTCACAGGCATAACTCATCTATACTTTTCCATTTATTAATTGACTTATTGTTTCATTTAGTACTAGGTATTTATCTTAACTATGTATACAAAATTGGAAAAACCACTGACAATATAATAAGGGTTCTGGTAAGGAGCATAAAGGGGAAGTGTCAGTATGGTGCCTTAATACAAAGGGCAGGCAGATACAGCCAGCGGTACACAACATATGTAAGTAAGCAAAGAAATCTTTCCAAAGCTAACATGGCTCCAGGCATAAAGTTGGTTCCCCAGAGCAGCCTCAACCTTCAAGAGAAGGATGTAATTTGCAAAAGCAAGATAGGAAGCAAGATTAGGTGGTTTCAACCAGATAATTAACAATTACTTTTTTCATTATATTATTCATTGTTTGAAAAAGAATGCATTTAGTGGTTTCTAAGTTTGTATAATTATTACTGTAATTGAACAAAAAAGATTAATAAAATGAAATTTCTGCCTTAAAAAACTTAACTTTGAAATATGCAAAAACTTTTTTGATGAAGCTGTATTTGTAATGTATTTAGAATAAAACAAGTATAATATAAGGTACTTCACAAACAAGCCACAAAATAGGAAATATTTGCAATGACAGCCTTTTGGTATAAAAAGACTGGGAAAGTGGGTAAAAAAACCACTGGTTCATCTTTTGGTTTTTTCTCTTCCAGGAAACTAAAAAAAATATCTCCTCCCTCTCTTCAGGTAGCCGAACCAGAGCACAGTAAATCCAAAACCCATATTTTGCCATGCAGACAAAAAAGCAATAAAAAAGTGGTTGACAACTAGATAGAATAAAGCAAGTATACAGAATAAGTGAAAGGAAGCTATTCCAAGTAAGGGGGGCGGTACAAAATAAGGAGTGGGAAGGTGACGGGCGAGGGAGGGAGGGAGAGAGAGAGGGGGTTGAGAGAGAGCTGGAAAGACGGAAGAAAGAACTTCTTCAGTTTCCCTGGGACTCTGTGTGCTTCCATTTGTTTCTGACATGCATCTTAGACCTTGAATTCCAGAGATACATAGCAACTTTCCAATTAATGCCTTTTTTTTTTCTCTTTACTCTAACCAAACAACAGGAAAAAAACAGCTGCTGGAAGAAAATGTCAAGTCCAGAACCCGACTAGGAGAAGGACCGGACAAAGTGGAATCTGTTTTGAACCAGAAACCGAAGCAAAATTATAGTCATAAGTAAATTTTTTCCCCGGATTTATTTTCTTTCTGTTTATAAGCCTCTGCTCCAAAGCCCAGGGCCTTTTATCACATAAAAATATGGACCATGTATTTGTAATCAGAATCCACTGCTAATTTTCTACTCAAAGTTTTTTTTCGGAGGGCCATAAGAAACAACTCTCTCAGGCTAGTTCATATAAAACTGGCAGGAATCATGAAAGGAAATAATTCGCAGCTAGGTTTTCTGAATCTAGAATAAGGAATCAGGAAGGTGTTAGTTTTTGAAGAAACTATTCTCTTTGTATTTCTTTACTTCTGAGGTTCCTTCAGTCACTTGTCTGTGAAAATTTACTAAATTTCTCTTTGAAAACTGTCATACTCAGCTTAATTAAAATTTCTGCACTCAGTATAGTCTGACCTTGAATATGACCTGCGCAGGCCATTGTGCTAACACGATCTATAGTTTATGTCAGCGCCCTCACTGTAAACTTGCTGACTGATATTCATGTTATTTAGAGATAAAGATAAAGAAAGAGAATCTGTTTGGTTAGTGGTAGATGATAGTTGGTAGATTTGATTCAATCATTTCCAGGGGGTCATAGGATTAAAAAAGTATGTATCTCATACATCTGATAAAGGGTTGTTAATAAAAATATACAAAGAACAATTAAAACTCAACCATAAAAAAATAACAACTTTAGCCCTGGCTGGTGTGGCTTAGTGGATTGGGTGCTGGCCTGCAAACCAAAGGGTCATAGGTTTGATTCCCAGTCAGGGCACATGCCTGGGTTGTGGGCCAGGTCCCCAGTAGGGGCACATGAGAGGCAACCACACATTGATGTTTCTCTCCCTCTCTACTTCTCCCTCCCTTCTCATCTGTCTAAGAATAAATAAATAAAATCTTTTAAAAAAATAACAACTTGAATAATAAATGGTATTCACATTTATTATCTTTAATCAAGGCAAGATACTTTGATTTGAACAAATTAATTAAATTAATAATTGACAAAAATAAAATGTTCTAACAAATTTTCCCTGTGTCAGATCCATATATATATATATATATATATATATATATATATATATATATATATAAACAATCTTAAGACAAAGTATCAATGATATACTCCTGAAATTGCAAGTAAAGAAGACAATTTGTCAAAATCATTCTTATTACCCTTTACTGAATACAAACAACTACTCAGTTAAGTCTTTCCGCTCCTCCTGGTTGGAGGAGAACTTTTAAATCCCGTTTCACAAAGCATTTCCTCCACCCTCCAAAAGGCTCTCTTGACTCACAAGTTTGAAATATTTTCTTTTCAACTACTATAGACATAATTTTCAATATTATTCCAATGTCTTTTATGATACAATACCTTTTACATGGAGTTGTATATTTATTATTATTATATTTTCTACTATCATATGTATTCCATACTGGCAAAGATCATTTCATATTTTCTATATTCCTCAAATGCATGCCAAGTAAACTCATTTGAAGTAATATTATAGGTTTTAAACAGCCACAAATAAATAAATACATTCCAAGGACTGTTTTCTAAATCTCACCAATTCTGGCTCTGCCCACCGCTCCACCGACATTTTTCCTACCAAATAGTCAGTTTAAAAAAAAAGAAAGATCAAAACAAAACCAACAAACAACCCAACTCTGTCATTGACATACCCTCTATTTACCAGGTTCCTGGGAAGGCCTTAAAGCTTCTTCCTATGTTAATAAATGTAAAATTAGGTACCCTGGTTGGACCAACTAGTTATATAAGCTTATATGGTTCCCAGATAATGGACATCTCCATTGCTTTAGTGTCCAATGGGAATCTTGCCGTGACAAGAAGCCTATGTTTTACAGCCAGCTTCCCAGGTACTCCATGGTCCACAAATGCACCCCCTTCAGAGGCCCCACTACCACTCCACAGTGCTTCTACGAGCTTCCACTTCTCCCCTACAAAACCTTTGCTCCATACCCTCTCTCTTTGGTGATGAAAGCCTGGATCTTTCATGATTCCCCTTCAAAGAACCATTAGAAACCCAATGCTGGTCTTTTTTTTCTATTGTTTGAAAGCAGGTTAAAAATTTCTAAAATCCAATTTTTGTCTTACTAGGTCCCCTTGTTACATTAATATAGCATACACAGTTAAACACCAGCAAACATTTTTAATAGGTGGTTTGATTTGCTAATATTTTAGTATATAGAAATGTAAATGGAAAGAGATAGCCTTGGAACGTAGGAATTTCACTAAGCCTGTTAACCTAAAACTACTATCTTACCGACTTACAGCATTAATAGTGTGCATTGCACTCTATTGAATGTAAGCAAAGTTATAAGAAATCTAATAAATTATCTAACTTCCCTTCTTGTTAAATTCCAAATTGGCCAAATTCCATATGAATAACATTTGCTCTAGATGAAAGGAAGTACTGTTCATTATTTATAATAAGTGTCTGACATCATGGATCAAATAATTAAATCATAAAATTGGCAACGCTGACCTGATGTTCAGGAATAATACAGAACATAAAAACGGATTTTAAAAAATAAAAGCCCTTTCCTGAGTTACTTGCATGGAAAATTCTTACTCAAATAAATTATAAAATAGAACTGAACTATTTTTAAAGTTGAAAGATGTGTGCTGGAAATGATAAAAAACAATATTTAGGGCACTCACACATCAGCTTGAAATAAAATGAGAAAATATTCATGGAAAATTTAAATCACATATGCTTACAGCATCAATAAACTGGAAATATCACCATTATAAAATGCCATGTTAAGTTAAACAAAATATCTGAAAGATTTTATCTTCTGGAAACACAGTAACTAAAGAGAACAGTGTAAGGGAAAAAAAGACATTCTTAAACATTTGTAGCTATTGCCACAGATGAGTTATGTTCATTTTAAGAGTCTTCTAAAATGGGTAAACCAAACATTACATTTTATGCGTGAAAATTTACAGAGTTTCATTAACCTGATTAAAGTCTGTCAAGATCAATTTCAAACACTATGCAGAAAGTTATGTAAAATAAGAGACTTGGCAAAAGATGGGATGATGGGTGTCCCAACTTTTACAAAGGCATTAGGACACAAAGCCTTAGGATAAATCAAAAATCAGGTGTTTCTTAAAATTAGTGATGTAGCATTTTTAAAGAAAATTAAAACAGTTTAGATTTTTAAGTTTATAGTTCCTGGAAGTTATCATTAGGTCTCCTCTCTACAGTTCCAGCCTAGTCCCGTCTCATATTATAAAGAGCTGTAGAATTTTTTTTAATTCCCATTTTATTATTTTCATTGAAGCTGAATGTTCTATGTAAAACATATTTCCTTGTCCATGCTACATACCAGTTTCTAAAATTTGTGTAAATTTGTTCCTGGGAAGAAATAATATTAAGTAAAACTTTTACTTTACTTTTATTTTAGACTCAATATGTCTAAATGTTAGCATACTTACAGTATGTTGATTTTATTTTAATTTACATGCTTGATCTTATGTAAATTGTGGTAGACAGGCTTCCAAGATAGCACCAAAGAGCCCAGCCTCCTGGTGTCCATGTCCCTGTGGAATCTATTCCTGTTCCTCTGAGTAATTTGTTCTAACCAAGAGAACATGGAAACGCTGAGAGGGAGCTACTTTCGTGATTAGACTACAAGAGATTATGACTCTTGTCTTGCTAACAGACTCTATTTCTCCTTGGCTTGGATGAAGCAATATATCATGTGGAAAGACCTCTGCAACAAGGAACTCAGGGAAAACTTCAGCCAATGTCCAGTGAGGAACAGAGGGCCTCAGTTCAACACCCCACGAGGAATCGAATCCTGTCAACAACCATTGAGCGAGCTTGGTAGCAGAACCTGCCGCACTCACGCCTTCAGATGAGACTCAGACCAGGCTTGTTTCCAGCCTTAAGTAAGAGATTATCAATCAGAGCACCCAACAAGCCATGCCCAGAATCATGAAGAGCAAGAACTATGAAAAAGTATATATGCACAGTTTTAAAATCGCTGAATTTCTGGTAATTTGTTAGGCCATACCAGATAATGAACACACAGAAAAATATAACAGTAGAAAGAAATAAAAAGAGCAAAATTTAAAATGTCATAAATATCCTTGTTGATATGGAGAGTTTCTTGGTCTCCAAAAGTGTATTTTTATCTTCTGAGATAGTTCTGTATTAGTTTGGATATGTGGGCCATGTACTAAAAATAAGTAAAACACCCTCTGCTTATGTATTTACATCCTGGTTCTTTGATCCCTGGCCCCTAACATCTACTTGATCACTAACCCAGTTGATTCACACTCAGGGACTTTCTCATTTCCATCCCCTTCTCTTTACCCCTCTGCTTTCACCATGGCCTGGCATCTGAACCATTACCCTATGCCCTCTCTGTTCATTTTATAGGCCCTCTTTCTCTCTCTGACCCATTTATTCAGATGATCCAGAGTGAATTTTAAAAATTTATGTATGATCATGTTTTCAACATTTCATGGCTTTTGTAAAACGAAGTTCCAAATTTTTAAGGAAATGCACTTGTGTAAGTAAGTGGCACCTGCTGAACTCTCCAGGTTTCAAACGATGAATTGCGCTCAACACATTAGACAGACTGGCATTTTATTTTTGCTTCTTTAAATGGGCCATACTTCGTTCTTCTACATGTTTCTCCCTCTGTGTAAAGTACTCTTTGCTTCTATACTCACCCCCATTCTAATCTCCTTTATTTAACCTGTTCTTTTAGAACACTAATGTTTCAGCTTACAATCACTTGTCGAAGGGAAGCTTTTCCCAACTTCCAGTTTGGGTTAAATTTTCATGTCGTATATTTTAATTTTACTTTATAATTCTTCGTAGCATTTAATTAAAATTACTATACTAATATTTGTATTCCCTAGTAGATTATGGATTTTAAGGGCAGCAAGAAATGCCTGTTATTTGTTCTGTAATTTCAGCATTTAGCAGAATGTGTAGGTTGCAACAGATGTATCTTCGTCAGTGCTTCTCAATGGAAAAGAAGGGGTAATTTTTCCCAGCCACGGGACACTAGGCAATGCTTGGAGACATTTTTTGTTGCCACAGCTGGGCAAAGAACAGGGAAAAGGAAAGTTGCTCCAAATGTCTAGTGGAAAAAGATGAAGCATGTTGTTATGCACCCTGCAATTCCCTGGACATCGCCCTCAGGAAAGAACTTTCCAGTCCAAATCTCAATAGTACTAAGACTGAGAAATCTATTCGATTTATTAATATTATTATTTGTTGAGTGTGCAAGTCAATTAACTAATCAACAAACTAATTTTATTATAAAATTGCAAGATTCAAGGATATTAATAAACAAATTTTTGTTTCCATTAGTATATTATTTGCCTTTACAATTCCTTTAACAAAGATAGATTCATTTATTCACTCAACTATTAAGTACTTACTGAGTGTTAGGTGTTGTGCTTGGGTAGTGAAGATTCTTCAGTAAACCAGGACTCAGTATTCAAGGATCATATATAGCTGAGGAAGAGAAAGATAATCAACTAATAAATAATTTGATTCTGGTGATAATTGTTAGAAAATAAACAGAATGATATAGAAACTTGCGCGGGAGATAAAAGTTGGCAGCACTTGAACAGGAATATACAAGGAACCAGTCATACAAAGACCTTGGGTGGGGGGAGAATATTCCAGGTGTAGAAATAATGGATGCAAACTGCACTAGACAGGAAAGATGTTGGTGTATCAGGAAACTTAAAGGATTCCAGCAGAGTTGAAACATACACATTTGAAATTATTTCAAATGGCAAGGGGAATTTATTAAATGGTTTTCAGTAGAGAAATAACATGATTTGACTTATATTTTTAAAATGTCATGCCAGCTGGTATGTGGAGAATGCATGGGGAGGGGAAGAGATATGTTAGGAAGAAAAGTAAGGCATCGTATGCTGCAGGCCAAGAAAAATAATGTTGGTCTGGAGACGCAAAGAAGCGGGTGGCTATGAAGTACATGTTGGAGATAATTTCTATGATTTGTTGGGAAATTGGATTTTGACGATGAGAGAGACATAAGGACACTACTTTCTAATTTTTGCTTCAGTAAATGAATTGAGTTTGTAAGGACTGAAGAAAAAGGTATGACAGGAAAACCAAGCAGTTTGTCTTAGATATGATTTATTTTAGATACATTTGGGCAATTTAATAAGAGATGTTATAGACCAGAGTCAGTTCACTGTTGGCCCATGGACCAAAGATGGCCCACTGCTTGTTTTTGTAAGTGAAGTTGTACTAGCACACAGACACTCCTATTCATTTATGTACTGTGTTTGTCTGCTTCTAAGTAAATTAGAAGAATAACATGAGGAAGCATATGTTCTGCAAAACCTAAACTATTTTCTGCCTGGATATTTACAGAAGATGTTTGCTGACCCTGTTATCGATTTTTTTTTTCTGTGACTTATCCCAAGCACCAGATATAGTGCCTGGCTTTTTAGAGGTGCTTAATAAATATGTGTAGCAGGAATAAGTAAATGTCAAGTGGACATTTAGGCTTATAGACGTGGAGGTCAGAGATCAGGTCTTAGACTGAAATATACATTTAAGAACATCAACATGTTCATTATTGGATTAAATAAAAACTGCCCAAAACATCATGTTAATGAAAAGAGAAAAAAGAAAGGAGGGAATGAAAGTAGGAGAAGAAACAATAAAAGGAAGATAGGAAAGAGGACTAGAATAGAATCTCAGAAGCCTGTTAAAATGTAGAGATGTAACAAAATACACTTACAAAGATAAGCAGCCTATAAAGAAAGAGGAAAAAAAATCGTGTCTACATGACTTTATGCTGAAACCATGAATTGAGGAAAGAAGAGGAAGGAGGGTGATTTGTGTTCATTTGAAACATGGTAAAGTGGTAAGGATGAGAGCCACATTATATTCTGAAAAGAGAAGTAATTTGTAACTATACAGACAATACCTCCACTTTTTGCTAAGACAAAAGCAGCGCAATGGAATGGCTTTGGGTGGGAGGTGGTGAGGTAAGGACAAGGGAAGATTGGGTTTTAGGTGATTAGTCTTTAAGCTGGTAGATACCAGAAGGTTTCAGTGACAGCAGTTACCGAAAGGGAAAAATGATAATGTAACTGAGAGAGGAAATAACTGCAGAACTCCTTAAGCAACTGAGACATACACGATCCGCAGAATAAATGGAGGGTTTGTTGTTTGATAGAAGGAGGAACGTTTACTTCTTTATAACCGAGGTTAAGATGGAGCAAAGGTAAGCAAATAAAAAAATTGAATATTTTGTATCAGAATATACTACTTTAAATTGCAAATAGCAGAAAACACAATTCAGTGTGTTTAAGATGGAAACTTGTTTTGGGGTGAACACACAGCACAGTGTACAGATGATGTGTTGAAGAATTGCAACTCAAACCTGTATAATTTTATTAAACAGTCACCCAAATAAATTCAATAAAAAGAAAAAAAGAATGAAATTGAGTATCTCATATAAGCTGAAAATCCAAGAGAAAGTCTACCTGTAAGATTCTTTGAGTCCGTTAATGCCATGATACAATTACACCTGGTTGTTTGGTCTCGGGTCCGTTTCTATTTATACATTAATTCTCCGTGTTACACGGTGGCATTGTACTAATGGCAGTATGCTCATCTCTTCTACCTGTGTGTCATGTAATCTGAAAGCTTTTCTTTCCCCACATCATCACTAAGAAAGATCTTCCATTTCACTATCTTTAGTTGATTACATATTCTTCATTAGATCATCTTTAAGAAGAGTATACACTAATTGGTTTGACCCAATTATGTTCTTCCCCTGTATTGGGTCGGGGTCTATTCCACCCAATCATGTTACTAATACATTGCTAAGTATTAAGATGATGTTTAGAAACTCCAGTGGAAATGTGGAGTTCAGCAACCAAGGGAAAGGTGAATGAGTGCCAATGAGTAAATACAATATAGAGTGAATTTGTGTATATATGAATGATGTGAACTTTAAATTATACAATAAAACATTAATAAATCTTACCTTGTATGCATAGTCTTTAATTATGTAAATGTATCAACTTTTAAACACTGTATAGAATTTGAGCAAATTTAAATATCAGAGAACAACTGAATGGCAAGCTTTGTGCACTATATTTTCATACTAAGGAATCACTTTCAGAAAAGAACTACAGATTCTGCCTGCTGTTGTTTATGTGCATCAGTACTATTTTTTTAACTTTATTTTTATTGTTTACACTATTACACATGTCCCCATTTTTCTCTTTACCCTTCTCTACCCAGCCCTCACCCCCTCGTCCCTCGGGCCATTACCACATTATTGTCCATGTCCATGGGTCAGGCCTAGATGTTCCTTGGCTAATTTCTTCTCTTTCTTTCATCCAGTAAGCCCTCTCCACTTCCCCTGACAGCTGTCAGTCTGTTCCATGTACCCATGCCTCTGTTTCTATTTTGTCCATCAGTTTATTTTCTTCATTATATTCCAATATAAATTAAATCATATGGTACTTGCCTTTCACTGACTGGCTTATTTCACTTACTATAATGTTCTCCAGGTCCATCTATGCTGTCAAAAAGATAAGAGTTCCTTCTTTTTTACTGTCACATAGTATTCCATTGTGTAAATATACCACAGCTTTTTTATCAACACATCCACTCACTGATGGGCACTTCGGTGCTTTCCAGAGGTGGCCTATTGCAAATTGTGCTGCTAGGGCCATAGGGGTGCATATGTTCTTTTGAACAGGTGTTTCAGGATTCCTAGTTCAATACACTCCAAGAAGTGGGAGAGCTGGGTCAAAAGGCAGGTCCATTTTAATGTTCTGAGGTAATTCCACATTGTTTTCCACAGTGGCTGCTTCTGTAAATTATTGTTTGTTCTTATGTGATTATTTCTATATCACCATTTAATACAATATACTGTCATAATAATGTCATCTGAGTGCTGATTAATTTATGAGCTTGGTGTTAAAAGTGTGCTTAATAGCCAACAACTTTAAGAGGAAGTCGGTTGCCATGAAAGCTAACAAAGAGGACAATGTCAGTACACACCGAGTGTCAGCTTACTTCAGGGATCACACAGTACAGAATGTAAAAGATAAGGCTGCACAGACAAAGTCAGTATCAGAGGGAAACAGTATCAATGCCTTTAGAGTTATTTGCTCCTAGAGCCAGCACGTGAGCATGAAGGCACATGGTCATTCTTTCCATCCAAATGGAAAATTTAACCTTGAATTATGTAGACTTTGTATACAAAATGTGGGTAAAATGTGACTACATTGTATATCCAATACAGATTATTTTAAAAGTTCCCTGTTTAAAGAATGTTTCTAAAAGAAGAATGAAATATGGCCATGAAATATAAATAAGAAAAAGAAAGAATTATAAGGTAGTTTCTCTCAAAGAGAAGTCATTTAATCCTATCGTAAACATAAATCATAGGCCACATGCACACATTTGCAAGAAGTCGCATCTCTTTATTTTCTATAACTCAATATAATTTCTGAGTAAAGTACCCCAATCTGGTCTCCTGAGGAACTTAAACTTGGAGTTCCCTGGTTTTTGCTTTCTTTCAGTAGAGAAACAGCTTCACACACAAAGAGAGCAGTAATATATATTACCCAAACACACTATGAAAATGTAGTATGATTTTAAAACATTTTTGAGCACTCAGCTGAGGTTTGTGGTGATTAAAGTATAGGAGACAGCCCAGGTGTGCAGTTTCTCTAACAACTTCCAGCTGCTTGTGAGCAGGTGCGAACGCGGTGAATGTGTGGATGAAGCCAGGAGAAGTGCTATCAGATGCCTGCAGTAGAAGGAGAACGCCTTAAGGAAGCTGGGGGTCTTTCCAAGGCTGCAGTTACGTACTGTTATTATCAAGTATCAATTGTGTATTGATAGTCGTGTGATGACATAGGGATTATTTATATGGTAAACAATCAAACTTTGTTATTGGCTTACTGTGGTGGAAGAAGAGCTGGCACAGTCTCCAGCGGAATTGAATATTCAAACCAAAAAATTATACTAAAAGCCTTAAGAGTCAATGGATGTATCTACTAACATAAAAATAGATAGCTCGAATAAGGTCGGCCTGCACCAGGGACTGAATCTTGTTTACTCTTTTCAGATCTACCAACTTTCTGTTTTTATCACATGTGTATATGTGAGATATACATACATACATTATATACATGTAACATAAAAATATACATGTATAGGTATATGCATTTAAATATATTATTTATGTGAGTTAAAATCTAAAGTACAATTAAAAATATATTTATCACATAACCAAAACAATTATTTTGATAATGATTAAGAAGAAATTCAGGTCAATATAAGACTGTAAATTATACTTGGGAATTTATCTTGATATCACAACTACACAATTCTTCCCTAAATCATTTGCTTTCAACTCAGTAAAGTCTACATTACAGTTTCTCTCTCTCACACACACATACACACACAAGCAGCTAGTTTTTAAGAAGTCATCCTATTAGAGTAATTTGTTTCTAGTTTCAAATAAATTCTCTGCAAAATTTGCTAGAGGGAACACAAAGATAAATGCTTTTACTACTGTCATTTTATTTTTTAAGCTATATTTTATTGACTATACTATTACAGTTGTCCTGATTTTTCCCTCTTTGCCCCCCTACACCCAGTACCCCTCACTCCTTCAGGCAATCCCCACAGATTTGTTCATGTCCATGGGTCAAGCATTAAATTTTTTGGCTACTCCATTCTCTATACTGTACTTTACGTTCCCATGGCTACTCTGTAACTACCAATTTGTACTTCTTAATCCCCTCACCTCTTCACCCATTCCCTTAAACCTCCCTCCCATCTGGAAACCATCAAAACGGTCTCTGTAATCATGATTCTGTCCCTGTTCTTCTTGTTTGCTTAGTTTGTTTTTTTATATTCAGTTGTTATAGATACACGTTTTTGTCATTTTATAGTTCATAGTATTGATGTCTTTCTTTTTTTTCAACAATTCCCTTTAACGTTCCATATATAATGGTTTTATGATGATGAACTCCTTTAGTTTTTTCTTGTCTGGGAAGCTCTTTTCTGCCCTTTAATTCTAAATGATAGCTTTGCTGGGCAGAGCAATCTTGGTTTGGGTTCCTGCTTTTCATGACTTTGAATGTTTCTAGCCAATCCCTTCTAGCATGCAAAGTTTCTTTTGAGAAATCAGCTGACAGTCTTATGGGAACTCCCCTGAAGGTAAAGACCTGCTTTTCTCTTGCTGCTTTTAAGATTCTCTTTTCATCTTTAACCTTTGACATTTTAATTATGTGTCTTGGAGAGGGCCTCTTTGCATCCATCTTGTTTGGTAATCTCTGTGCTTCCTGGACTTGCATGTCTATTTCCTTCACCAAATTAGGGAAGTTTTCTTTCATTACTTTTTCCAATTTTTGCCCTTTCTCTTTTCCTTCTGGTACCCCTATGATGCGAATGTTGAAATGCTTGAAGTTGTCCCAGAGGCTGCTTATACAATTCTTGATTTTTGGATTCTTTTTCTTCTTATTGTTCTGTGTGGTGTTTTTTTTGCTTCCTTATCTTCCAAATCAGTGATTTAATTCTCGGCTTCACCCACTCTACTGTTGTTTCCCTGTAAATTGTTCTTCATTTCAATTAGTGTATCCTTCATTTCTGACTGGGTCTTTCTTTGTGCTGCTGAGCTCCTCACTATGTTCCTTGAACATCCTTATAAACAGTGTTTTGAACTCTGCATCTGATATATTGTTTATCTCCATTTTGTTTAGCTCTTTTTCTGGAGTTTTGATCTGTTCTTTCATTTGGGCCATGTTTCTTTGTCTGCTTACTTTGGCAGACTCCTTGTGTTTGTTTCTATGTATGAGGTAAAGCTGCTGTGACTCCCTGCCTTGGTATCATGGCCTACTGTAGGGTCCACTGGCACAGCCTCCCCTGTCACTTCACTAGGTCCTCAAGGTATGCCCTTTGTGTGGGCTGAGTACACCCTCCTCTTGTAGTTGAGCCTTGGTAGCTGTTGGCAGATCAATGGGAGGGATTTACTCAGGCCAGTCAGCTGCAAGGATTGTCTGTGACCTCTGACCATGAACCTCTGCCTTCCATGGAGGATCAGCTGTACAGGGCCCACGCCACAGAGCAGGACTTTCGTCAGAGGGGTCTAAAGCCAAGTGAGTCTGCCTCCTGAGCATATCATGTGTGGAGGTGGTTGGGTGGTGGTGCTCTGATGTGGTCTGTAGCTTTCCACTGAGTACACAGACTCTAGGGCTTCCCAAGTGATTCAGGCTAAGGTTAGCCACTGCCTGTGTTCTGTCTGGGGCCTCTTGGCACACTCTATAAAATGATCTGCAAAAGGCTGCTACCTCTGCTGGTCTTGGAGGTGCCCAGGTGAGGCCATGCTGTGAACCAAGACCAGTTGCTGCTAGTGTCAGGCCTAGGGTCACTTAGCAAGATGTATGGGGACTGGGGACACACTGAGGCTGAGTTTGCTTGTTGGAGAGGATTGAGGATGATCTGAACCATGATCCAAGACAAGCCATTTATACGGAAAAGACAGTGTTAACAGCTGGGTGGGCCTGTACGTTGGTTGGAGTGGAGCCTCAGAGAATCATCAGGGTGAGGCAAACTGGGTAAACTAGGTTGATAGAGCCTTAGATATGATGCCTGCCTGTCAGCTCTGTGGCTCTGTTGGGGAAGGATTCAGAAAAGGAGCAATGGCCTTTACCCACAGTTCTGTCTGGGAGAAAGCTTTCCCCAAGCTCTCGCCCTGATTCCAGACACTTTAGTTCCTCCCTGTATGCCACTGGTACCTTTTAAGCTGCTATGCCAGGGCTGGATCTCAGAGGAAGGATGTCTAAGTTCACATGTGGGTCCTTTAAGAGGAACTGCTTGGGAACTTGGGAATCCAGCAGTTTCTTCCACTGACTCAATCCTTGCTGGTTTTTACAGCCAGAAATTACAGGAACTTCTCTTCCTCACACTGGAATCTTGGGTTGGGAGGCCTGGTGTGGGCCTGGAACTCCTCATTCCCAAGATATCTCTCTCAATATTTATCCACCACATGTGGGTGTGAAACCAGCCTGTTCTATACCTCCTCATCTTTGCCCCTCCTACCAGTCTGGATGGATGTGGTTTCCTTAATTCCGTAGTTGTCAGACTTCCATTCAACTCTATTTCTGATGGTTCTGAGTGATGTTTGCTCTATAATTTATTTGTAATTTTGATGTGGTTGTGCAAGGAGGCATGCCATGATTACCTACATCTCCATTGTGTCATTTCAGGAAATATTGAACACTGAAGATTCTCAAAATATGTTGATGGATGAGCCAAATATTGAGTGTCCAAATTCTAAATTCAATATTTTCCTTGAGCAACAGTACAGCTTAATATTTCCTCAAGCCATAAACCAATATAACATCCATCTATTATATCATATATCAAAGTACAAATGTCATAGGATTCATAGCATTAAAGAATTTTGAAAATTATCCTGACAATTTCCATCTTAAAATTTCTCAATAATGGAAATACCATGAAATATTTTAGTTTGTCTTATTTTTAAAACATTTTCACAAGATTTCTGGTTTAAACTTGCTTAGAGTCTGTTTCTATAATCAACTACTGACCAATACATCAAAATGATCAAGTGATTTTTACTCTCTTTCTTTAGACATAATGTTATAAACTTTATATGATTTTACTCTTACTGAATCAGGAAAATAACATTTCTACAATATTGCATCAAGTTTTTAGCCACAAAAGTACTTTCTGTACATAGAGTAGCTATTTATGCACATCCACAGATGCAAGTAAAACTTAAGATGAATACATTAGAAAAAAAATCAAGGGTCCCATAATTGATATGTATTAGTTTGCTAGGCCTATTGTAACAACTTACCAAAAACTTGGTGGCTTAAAACAATGTAATTTTTTTCTCTCTCAACAGTTTTGGAGGCTAGATGTCTGAAATCAAGTTGTCCACAATGTTGGTTTCCTTTGGAGGTTCTGAGGGAGAATACATTCTACACCTTACTCTAAGCTCCTGCTTGTTGACTGCAATGGTTGGCGTTCTCTGGCTTGTAGATGCCTCAGTCCGATCTCTGTGTCTACTGCCACATGGCACGTTCCCTCTGTGTCAGTATCTGTTCTTCTTCTTCTCTTTTTATAAATACACGAGTCGTTCTAATACAGGGCTTTCTTTAATCTAGCATGACTTCATTTTAAGTTTATTACATTACAAAGAATTTATTTCCAAATAAGGTCCCATTCACAACTTCCAGGTGGACATGAACTTGGGGTGGGGGGCACTTTCAGCTCAGTATAATATACAAAGGCTCACGAGGTGGATGGGTCACATGCACTCACTGTAGAACTAGGTTTATTTTCCTGTCCATATTAAATATATAAAATTCGACTAGGCACATTTATTTCTGGAAATATGATAGGCTAGAAAACTGAAAACAATCTATTCAAAAGTTCAAAATTAAAAATGTTGAACACAATATTTATTCATGTACCTTAAATTTGTGGCCGAACTAGCAATAAATGGAGGGTAATTCTCAGAGAATAGAATTACAGGAAACCATGACTCTGAAGAAGGCCATTGAGGACCAGAGCCAACAGCTGTACTTAACACATCTGCCATTCCTTGTCTGCAGTTTTCCATTTTAGTAATAAAAGTGCACGTAAGTGTGGGATGGAAAGCAAAGTCTTGGCCTTGCGTGAAAGGGAAATTAGATGGAAGTTGCTGTTCACATTACTCAGTTGCCCTAAAAGAAATATTTTGGAAGATTGTCTCAGTGTTGGTTCTGAATAGATATAGGGAAAAAAATCTACCCCTAAAAATTTCTGGTTGCAACCTAGAATTAAATTTAAAATAACTCCAGACTGGTGGTGACCCAGATGCTTGGAAGAAGGAAATATTACTTGTCCCTGGAAGAAATCACCTTCACTTCAGAGCTCAATGTATTACTCTAGGGAAATTGCCATGGAAATTGCACTTACAGTAAAAGTCACAAAATAAACAATGAAACAATCCAACATGAGGCTAAGAAATAGGAACAAATAGAAACAGATGCATCAAGACCCCAGATTTTAGCATTATATACCATAGAATCTGAAATAAAATTATGAGATTTAAAATTAAAAAGGTTTTTAAAATATGATAGTAACTAGGGGCTATAAAAAATTTTAAACCAACCAAATAGAACTTTTAGAAATAAGAAAATTAAGACAATTGAGATTAAATATTTTTTATGAATTAAATAGCACATTGGAAGGGCCAAAGTGAACCAGGAAAATGTACCTGAAGATTTTCCCATAAATCAGAGAGAGAAAAAGAGATTAAGACACGAGAAAAATAGAATGAAGGTATTCAGAAAGAGAAAATAGAGTATGAATGAGAAATAAAATTCAAAGGACTATTGGATGCAGAACTGACAAAAAATACAAATAATCCAATTTAGGGAATAAAAAAACTTTGCTATGAAAAATAAAAACAAATTTGAACAGACACATTATAATGAAGCTTCAGATGAATAAAGATAAGGAGAAATTATAAATGAACACACAAAAAAAGACAAGCTATCTCCCCTCAAAAAAAAAAGACAAAAATTAAACTGATAGCTGACATTTCCAACTGCCACAGTGGAAATTGAATTATATCCTCAAATAATTTTTTAATTGGCAATTTATAGTGATATACCTAGAAAAACTATTATTCCATGAGAGTATATTAAAAACAGTTTTAGGAAAACTGAAAACTGAGATGGTACAACAAATATAGAGCCTCACTAGAAGAATTTTTTAATTATAAAGCAGAAATTAGAAAACTCAAGAGAAAATAGAAAATAAACCCAAAAGAAAGGTCTAAAATTAAAAAGAATCAAAACAAAAGTGAGTAAAGAAAATGCAAAATCCAAAAAGTTAAATCTAAACAAACCTTAAGCATAAAAATAATTTTAATGACATTTCTTTTGTGAGATTACAATTAAAATACTGTACAACCATATAAGTCATGAGCTTCCTAACTGGAATTAATATCTTCAAAAACCCCTACACTGTTCAGGTTAAAGATATAAATATATCTCCCAGTCAAAAAGGAGTGGATGGAGGGGACGTAAAAAGTAGGACAGAGATAAAACCCAAAATAAAATCATAAAAGTCAATCCAGATTTTATGAATAAGTGTATCCCAGCTATGATGTTTACAAAGACACATCAAACATAAGGAAAAGTTTTGAAAGTAAAATAATCATGGAAAACTATGCAGACACATGCAAAACAAGGGATAGCTAGAATAGTAATAGCAGACCACAAGGCAGCAAGAATTACTAGGGAAGAGAGCTACACAGTACCTAAACACAGGGCAAATAATTTGGAAATCAATCACAAAAAGAACTAGAATTAAAATAGATGTATTCAGCCTAGAGAGATTACGTTGTTTTTTAATAAACTTAGAGGGTCCAACGTTTCCTTGAGGATGGATAGCTTTGTGGCTTAATTCTCAGAAATAGCAAACCTTCCTTCAGGTACCTCGTCTGCAAAGTGTTGTTAGGAATTGAAGTTGTCTTGGGACCTCCCTTGGACTTGAGTCATGAGCCCAGACAGTTAGTGCATATGGCAGAACGGTGTCAGCTGAGAATGCTGCCGATGGTGGGGACAGGGCAGATTTTACTCAGAAGCTTTAGACTACATTGCAATCAAAGTTAATAAAGAATATATATTTAATGCAAGAGAAAAGTAAGACATCTAACCAAGATCACTGCTAAAACATTGGTTTAATAATTGGGAAAGTAAGCTACATCATCATATAAGGTGAAGGAGTATATACCTTTCTCTGCTTACCCTGAACCTTATCATATTTGATCATAGGTAAGTATTACACCAAGAATTCTAAGGAAAGCTCTTTTTAAAATTATGTCTCAAAATCCCAACAGAATTGGTTATCTTATATAGTTACATATGAGTTTCAAAGCAGGTCTATTTCTAGTGGACAGAATCTTTGTAACAAATATTATTATTATGATTAATAATTTATTTGTTGTTAAAGGTTGTGCTTTATAAAGTATTTCAGCAATATTTTTTAACCTTAACTGAAGCTTGGCTGAAAATCATTGGAAAATTGTTTATATTTACATAAAGTTTACGCCATCCATTCCCATTACCTTAATGTTATCAACATTCAGAATTTTCCAAACCTTAATTGCTCAGAAATAATATTGGTTTGTACCAAATTGGCTTTCTACTATGTAAGCAAAGTGAAAAGTGAATAGCAGCATTTAAATCCACTGAGAATAAATAGCCATGGATGAAGATAAAATTTCCAAGTATGAACCCATAATTTGATTTTTCCTTAGATAAGTTGAAGTATGTTTGATATTTTTAAAGGAAATATTAAACAGCTTTTAAAAATATATGTTCTGGAGCCTGAAGTAACACAGCAACAGAAATGTAAATGTTTTGCTCTGTTTGACTAGTAACTATGAAAATGTAATTAAAACACATTAGGTTATTTCCTGTTCCTGTTAGCTAAACTCATTCTTGGATTGTTCTAATTTGCATTACATAATTTGACAGTATGAATTTTTTTTCTCCATGTAGGGGGAAGAGTACAAGACAGAAAAATTTAAGATTTTATTGTAGAACTTTTACTACATTATGCTTTGGATAGGTTGTCATCGTGAAGGGTAAAAGCAACCTTGAAAGACTTTGACTTTCTGTTCTACGTTTTGCCTGCAGAGATTTTTCCATTGGTTTCTTCAGGGAATACACATCTGTTATGCCCACACATATCGGAAGCACGCTGCTTCTCAGGTTGAGTGCATGTGTATTCATGTACTGTACTCATGCACTCATGTTGGTAGTTATAAATCAAAGGAAGCTTCTCAAAAAGTCACCTGGAACAACCTCACGCCTTCAGGCACAATCGCCTTGGAAAGAGACTGGAAAAAAAATGTTTTGAACAGTCCAAATAATTACAAAACAAACAAACAAACAAACAAATAAATACAGTTCTTTTAAATCTCAAAAAATAGGGGCAATAAGGAGAGCGCGATGGGGTATATTGGAATACTGTGATTTCTGCTCAATTTTTCTATAAACCTGAACCCACTCCCAAACAACTCTTTTAAAAGCCACATCTGCAATAGGAATTAACCGTATAAAATATCCGAGAAGAAGCTGAATGAAAGCTATGTCAGATTTATGAAAGAAAAAACCTATGAAGCAACAAAAAATGTATAAAATAATATAAAATGAAATGAGTAATCTTCTTAACAAAATAAAAGAAAAAAGATGATTTGACTTACCACTTACAACATCAGAGAAAGTGACTTCACACCAAAACATAGTTACTCTCTCTAGCATTCCCAGCCTTAAAAAGAGTAAATTTTTGTCCACTTTTACTGAAATATTTTTCGTGATGTTAGAAACACATTAATTATTGTATCCTATGCTTGTGATCACTCTTTTTAACTGTATAAAAACTAGCAAAACAATTTGGTCTGCACTCTTTCTCCCCCAAGTCCTGCTTCTTTTCACTGTTCTTTTAAAACCAGAAAAACACTGTTCAAGATCTTGTACATTTTGTTATGATGTAAAGACATTTAGTAATGTTTTTAAAGCATGTATGAAAAAATGTGAGGACTGAGTGAAGCTAGGCTCTGAATTGAAGAATTTTTAAAAATTAGCCATCCATAGGAGGAGGAGAGATTTTGATAGTCGTTTTCTTCAGATTTCTTTCCAAATCCTGACAGAATGTCGCTTACTGTTTTGACTCCACGAGAGCCTGTGTGTGGGTTTTGCGTGTGCACATCATTATTTTCTTTTCTCACCTACTGAGAAGGAGCCCGCACTCAAAGGTATAGCTCCCGACATAGACACCTGGACAGATGGATCCCGCCGTCGTTCCTAATCTATCAAAGGTTCTCCGTAGTCCTGTTTAGCAGTCATACAGATAAAAATCCTGTAATAAAAACAATAGTACTAACGATGAGTTATAACAATAATTCATAAGTTCAAGTAACCGGTGACAAAACATAAATTAGCATTGTTTTGAGTTTTTTAATTTAATTTTTCTCCAAACAAATGACTTTCCCTCACACAAAACTTTGTCTGATATTGCTTGTCCTGTGTGTACCACACAAACCCTTTCCATACAGTTTATATTACTCAGCCTTTTCCTCTATTGATATTCACTTATCAATCTCAGAACAGGTCAACTTAACAGAACACATGAAAACACATAAATTATCTTATGGCGAAAACACTCTTAGGAACCATTTGATTTCAAAGGGAAAAGCTAATACAGTATTCAAGAATGTATTTTCAAAAGACAGTGACACCGGCAGACAGGGCTCACCTCCTCACACAACCGCATCACAATTACAACTAAAATATAGAACACCATCACTCAGGAATGTCAGAAATTGAGCTGAATGGAAGTCTGATAACTATGAAATCGAGTTGAATGGAAGTCTGACAACTATGGAATTGAAGAAACCACATCTATCTAGGCTGGTAGGAGGGGCACAGACGTGGAATGGGCTGGCTCTACACCCACATAGATAAAAATTTGGGAGAGATATCTTGGGAGCGAGGTGTGTTGCCACCCTTCAAAGCCAGGCAGGTTCATGGTATTCATGCAGATGGAAAAACACTCACGGAGCCATTGGGATGTCTGGCACGCCTTCATTCATGGGTGGGCAAGCCACACTCTGCAAGCTACGTGTCTCTCTGTATGTCTCATGTCATGGCCCTTGCTCCCCAGAGTGGCACCCATTGTGGCACCTGTCCCCTTGCATGTGTCTCATCATCACCGCCCCCACCAGGGAGTCCCTACCTCTTTAAAGTACTAGAGGGAACAAAGCCAGAAAACTGCCAGAACATCACATAACATAACATAATTCTGTGCATGCGAGCCCACTTCATGTTATGGGGACAGTTTATTGGACCCAGTCTCAAGGCTATGAGAACACTAGTTATCAGGCCCCTGCAAGGCTATGGGGACACTGCTTCCCTTAGCTACCCAGACGCCTGGGCGAGGAAGCCAGACTGCCTCCACTTACCCTACAAAGGAGTCACATACCCACACCAGGCCCTCTAGCCCAGGATTCCAGTACCAAGAAAATAAGTCCCCACAACCTCTGGCTGTGAAAAGAAGCAGGGATTGAGTCAGTGGAGGAGACTGTTGAAGCCCTAAGCTGTTCCTCTTGGTGAACCCATACACAGACTCACCTACTCAGACTCACTCCATCCGGGCTCCAGCACCAGGGTAGCAGCTGGAAAGGCACCAATGGCATATGGGGAGAAACAGAAGTGTCTGGCATCAAGGTGAGCAGAGGCCATTATCCCTTTGCTAAACCCTCTCCCCACAGAGCCAGTAGGCTCGTGCCATATCTGAGACTCCAACAGCCTGGCTAACACTGTTTGATCCTTCCTGGAGATCCCCAGACCTTCTGCCCCACCTAACTTACCAGTCCACCCGAGCTGCTTTTCCATAAGAATGGCTTGTTGTAGCTCCTAAATCCTATCAACATGCAACAGTTGGCCTCAATGAGCCCTAATGGCAGCCAGATTAAATTCACAGTTTGACCTCACCTGGGAATATCCAGCCCCCGCACAAGTAGCAGCCATCTCAGGTTGCTTCACAGCTCAGGCTGGGTGTCCCGGGCAAAACACAGGTGGGGGCTGACCTTGGCCTGCACCACCTGGGAAGCCCCAGGGCCAGTGTACCCAATGGACAACTACAGACCACATTGGAGCACCACCAGGCTGCCCCTGCACAGCTGATTTTCCACAGAGGGCAGAGGTTTGTGGTCAGTGGTCACAGCCAGTCCTTGCAGCTGACTGGCCTGAGTAAATCCCTCCCATTGACATCCAAGAGCAATCAGGGCTCAACTACAAGAGGAAGGTGTACTCAGCCCATATGGAGGGCTCACCTCCAGTACCCAGATTGGGTGAGAGCAGAGGCTGTGCCACTGGATCCTACAGGACACCCATTACATCAGGCCACATGACCAACACACAGAGTCAAAACAGCTCTACCTAACACATAGAAACAAACACAGGGAGGCACCAAAAATGAGGAGATCAAGAAACATGGCCCAAAGAACAGATCAAAACTCCAGAAAAAGAGCTAAACAAAATGGAGATAAGCAGTCTGTCAGATGCAGAGTTCAAAACACTGGTTATCAGGATGCTCAAGGAACGTAGTGCGGACCTTAGCAGCATAAAAAAGACCCAGTAAGAAATTAGGAATTCACTAATTGAAATAAAGAACAATTTGTAGGGAAACAACAGTCGAGTGGATGAAACCAACAATCAAATCAATGATTTGGAAACTAAGGAACCAAAAAACCACCACACAGAACAGGAAGAAGAAAATGAATCCAAAACAATGGGGATAGGATAAACAGCCTCTAGGACAACTTCAAGAGGTCCAACATTCACATCATAGGGGTATCAGAAGGAGAAGAGAAAGAGCAAGAAATTGGAAATATATCTGAAAAACCAGTGAAAGAAAACTTCCATAATTTGGTGAAGGAAATAGACATGCAAGTTCAGGAAGCATGGAGAGTCCCAATTATGATGGATGCAAAGAGGCCCACTCCAAAACACTTCATTATTAAAAGGCCAAAGGTTAAAGATAAAGAGAGACTCTTCAAAACAAGAGAAAATAAGTTAGTTATCAAAAGGTTTCCATGGGAGGGGTGTGGGGAAATGGATGAAGAGGTGAAGGGAGTAAGAAGTACAAATAGGTGGTTACAGAACAGCCATGGGGATGTAAAGGACAGTACAGGACATGGAGTAGCCAAAGAACTTACACACATGACCCATGGACATGAACAGTGGTGTGGGGACTGCCTGAGGGAGTACAGGGCACTGGGTAGGAGGAGGGGGGCAAGGGGGAAATATCAGGACAACTGTAACAGCATAATCAATAAAACATAATTTTAAAAAGGAATGTATTTTCTGGTAGAATAAATGCTTTTTAAAACTACATATAAATATATTACTTGTTTCATTTGTAAATGAGAGTGGTAGAAACAAAATTAAATTGAATTAATCTGATAATAGGAACTTACTAGCTCAAATAACTAAAATGTCAGGCTGCCACATCACACAATTTCAGGGGCATCATTCATACAGGACAAGAATGAATGATGCCCCTGGAGTTATAAAATACAGATTTCCTAAGCCCAGAATCTCAAAAAATGTTCATTAGAATTTGGTCTTTCTCTCTTCATCCCTCATTCCTTTTCAATTCCATTTCAATCTGTATCAACTTGGTTCTCAAGCAGGTCCTCTTCAGGACATTAATTCTATCACTTAAGTGACTCCAGTAGAACATAAACACATTGTTATTTGTAGTATCAGAAAAGTTCTGATGCTGATGCTTGATTACTCTGCCCTGGTCATTTGGATCACAAGCCAAGCCACTAAGGCTTTGGGAATAAGGACATTCCTCTCTGAAATACATGACCTGAGTATTTCTATTTTTAGAAAGTACATTAAATTACCACCCATCATTGCCTAAAAGATAAATCATATGTAAGGATATAAAGCAATAACAACAATAAGAAGACAATACAGATGAATAAAAAGTAATGAATAAATAAATAATAATGCAAGCATAAACTCCCGTACTCACAACTGTAAACCTCCTTTTGCTAATCCCTGTATATATCAATATATATTTACTAAAGTAAATAAAGTGATAAAGAAAAAAGTAGGTAAGTACCACAAGGGAGGTCTGAGGAACTTCAGAAGAGGGGAAAACAGAAACAATCTGCAAGTAAGGAGAATCGGGGGAGTCCGAATGAGCAGATAGAATTTAATCTATGGCATGAAAGATGCCCAGGATGTTGACGATGAGAAACAAAACAGAACAAAACAAAAGATATTCCCAGATGGATAAGACATGAGAAAAGACATTGAGGGAAGAACGAATGAAGTAAAACTCAAAAAACTGCCTGTTACATAATTATCGCTGTGATGGAACATGAAAAGAGTAAGATAAGAAAAAATGATTGGAAGGAAAAAATGAAGGGCTTTGAATGCCAGGATAAAAGTTTGGGACTATAAATAATGACTAATCAGTGATGGCTTCTGAACAAGAGTGTCGTAAGTTCAAATTTGAGATTTGAAAAGATTCATATCGCAGCTGCGTCTAAAAGGCACTGTGCCAGAGAAGGGTTTTTAGGAGGCTATGGCTGTAGTCCAAGTAAAATACAAAGGGGCCACGAACCAGGAAAATGGTGCTGGAAAGAGGAGTGAAATTTCCACGTCTCTGTTAGGTAACTTTCCCTTGACCTCTGTCCCTCCTCCTTTCTACTGCCTGGCATGTGTGTATGAAATATTGCACTTCCTAATGAAAAACCCAATGGCTTTTCTGACACCTCATCTCTTTTGACTTCTTTTCATTATTTGTCAGAGTGAACCTGTAATTTCTTTTAAAAAACCATTTTTCTCTTGACTCTCATGGTACTACACAGCAATGTGTAATAGTAAGATTAATCCTTATCTGTATCCCTCACTTCTACAAACATTCAGGCTGAATATCTCTCTCTCTCTCTCTCTCTCTCTCTCTCTCTCTCTCTCTCTCTCTCAAGCTGCTTCTTTCACCAGAATGCGGCTCCATCTTAGCTGGTATCGCTAGCTCTCACCTCTCTCTTCCGCTGCGGACCCACATTTGTAACAGTCTAGCTGATATTTCAAAAAGAATGCTTTCTCTTTTAATGCTTAACTTACATAAAAACAAAGTCTATTATCTTTTATAGGATCACTCATTCTTCCCAAATTGTTCCATGATTTTTTCAAAGGTTTTATTATTCCATTAAGTCCATGTCAAATGCTACCTTATTTGTAGAGACTATTACAACATGCCTGCCTATGTATTTTCTTCCCTATACTGCCTTTGTACCCAGTGTATACTTGTCATGTTATATACATTAATTCATTTATTAAATTTTTGTTAATGCAACAGATAATTATTAAGCCTTAGGTGTTCAGTCTCTATGCTACTAATTAAAAATACAACAATGCACAAACCACCAAATGAGAATCCTTGCTTTCATGGGACATTTAGGTCCAACTATGATGTGTGTACATTGTATATCTGTATATTGCACAGGAATTGTCTATAGAGTTTTTATAATAAGTATCTGTTCAATAAATTAGTTAATGGATGAATCATCAAAACCTCATTTTTTTAATGTTGAAATATTTTGGGTGTTGGTGTGTAAAGAGGCTAGAGATAGGACTGTGTTTTACTTCTTTATATAACTTATAATAGCCAACTCATTATAGTTTATGTTTTCCTTTTATGTTCTTGTAGCGATCATCGGTCATTTGACTGCAATGTTCTAAGTGTCAAATTAACAGTGTATGTGTAACAGAAAACAGTTAACAAATGATTACATCATTGTTTCATTCATATCTTTCTAAAGGATAGTTTCTCAGAAAATAAATTCTTTTCATGGAAACCTTTGGGTGAATTTCTTATTATAAAATTCTGGTCAGACAGGTATGAGTCAATGCCATGTGATTAACTTTATTTTCTAAACAGAAATGTCGAATTTCTCATCATGTACCAGGTTTTGATAATTTAGCCCAACAAAAATTGTTAGACTAGAAATGTTCAGTTATTTGATGCAGGAATAGTTCTATAGCATAACAGAATCATCCTTTTTTAACTTTATAAAAACTGTGATTAATCACATAGGTTTTTTTATTTTCTGCATAATTATTTTTCAGATTAGTTGACATAAAATGTTAAATATATGACAAACAGTTGTTCTTTGATATTTGCTTTTAAACACACATAAAGTATTATTTTATTACTGCTTTCTTTCATGCAAGAGGACAAATTGTATAAAACCCTTCAATCAGCCCGAGTGACTGATGATAAGAAGATTGACTTTATCTAAGTCAGGGGTTCTCCACCTCAACACGATCAACATTTCCTACCGGGAAATTGTTGTCTGAGTGTGTCTTGTGCCTATGTGTGAAGCACCTATGTCCTCTGCCCACTAGATGCCAGTAACGGCCATGGCAATCGAAAACGTCTCCAGGCGTCACCAAGTGTTCCCAGAGTGGAGTTGTGAGGAGTAGGGAAGCTGTCCTGCTCGGAGCCACTGACCTTAGTGATACGGGATTGTCCTAAATCGGCCTTAAAAATAGTCACGTCATGAACATTTTCCTGAGAAACTAAAAACATATTTCTAATTGACTATTTTAACTGATTTGTACAACTATTTTACAATTAAAAACTACATAATCTTTCCACTTCCTTTTCGGTGAAGATAAACCCTTCCTTGCTCTTCATCTCTGGATATAGGTTGAAGATTGCCAGTTCCTGGCTCTTTTCAAGAAAAACTGAATATTTCATATTTCTGATCAAACTCACCTGCCAAGCCCTGCCTCATGAAAAATAAAATCACCATGTGTAATGTGAAAAATAAAAATAGTTTAGGAAACAAATGTTTTAATTTTTCTCAAATTATAATAAATTCCACATAGCCCCCAAATCTTAACTATTATGTAGTTACTCTTAACTAGTAGTTTATACAAACACTGTTTTATTTCTCTGATATAAGCTAAAAGAAACTTCTTAGAAAATTAAATTGAAATAAGCATGTTGTGATATAAAAATAGTAAGTAAAATCAAGGCAATTTTTAGCTTTCTCATTTAAATGAAGGAAGAAAAATGTTTTATTTTAGTACCATCTTGAAAAACACCACAAAATAAGTGAAAATGTAGCGATTTTTATTTCTCCATCTTGCAAATGTAGCTTTAAAGATAACAATCTGGAATTTTTCAATCAATTTATTTGTCCACTTGATTGTTTTCTCACAGAGGATTTAAAGAGCTTTCAAATAACAATTCCCTCAGCAGAGATATTTTACATTTGCAGTTATGTCTCCTGTAATGGAGAAAACAAATAGAGGATGATGTTTCTATCATTTACAGTCATTTTCTTTCATCTAAATAAGAATAAGAAAAAAATAAAAATCCTAGTCCGTGAGATAGAAAAAAGAAAAAAAAAAAGCATGTGTTGAGAAACTGTGATGATGACATATTGATTTTTATATTTTATATGTTTAGGAGAAAATGTGAAATAAATAAAATTCCAGGCAAGCCTGAAAAATGTCCAGTGCACACTATTCCACGGTGGGTCTCTAGACCAAGATTTCATTAACTGCCATTAAATTGTCTGCATCTGGTGTGGGCTCCTTAAAGCAAGCAGCCCAGGGCAGACATGGAGACAATGGTATGCATTGTCCTTCAGAAGCCATCATTTTCCAAGCTGAAGCATCTTCATGTAATCCAACAGAAACCACGTTCTCAAGGGCCATTTTAACCAGATGTTCAAACAGCTTTAATTCATCCCCCAGGAAACCAATTTAGACTTTTGATACAATATCTGTCTCTTCTTATTAAAAATTATCTTAGTTTTCATTTGCTCTTAGTTGGATTTTTGAGAAGTATTTTTTTCACTAACCAGCAGGGCTGTTATAATTATAAATTGGTATCTAAAATATAGATAAATAATATATAGATAAAAATTAGCTGTCACTATTTGTGATTCTGTGCATCTCTAGGGAACTCCCTTAGTCAAAACAACTTTGCTGGAATCTTTCAAACATCTCTCATTTTTAGAAGAACATTATTACAAGATTTATTTTCTTCTGTATCATTTAACAACTATTATGTATATCTCAACAACTACAGTAAATCACTATAAGGTAAAACAAGCTTATAGATATATAAGAAATTAATTCATCATCCTGCATTATAGTCATATAACTACATGTTAAAAATGAAGATTAAAAAGTTTAACAGAACATTTTTATTAAAAATTTTGTATTATACATTTAGATCTTTAAACCATTTCTCCATGTAACACAGCTTTTGTTAATTTATTTTATTGTCTCTCTCCCTTAATATGTAAATTACATGATGTTCTTAAGTTTTGTTTATGTTCGTTGCTTTAGGCCTCATAGCAAAATGCCTGGTATGTACTTGGCACACAATAAGCATTTGCTGAGTGAGTGAGCAAGTGAATAAAGTCTACTTAAATATGATACCAGAAAAAAATAAAATAATATTTTTCTTTCATTACTTAAAAAATTTAAATGCCAAGGTGTAAAATGAAAAAAAAATGCTTATAAGTCCAAACTGTTGATAAATATAGATTTTTGTTTTCAGATTTATCTGAGTATAAATCTTGGATTTTGCCACAGACTTTCTATAATTCCAAGCAAGTAACTTAACCTCTCTAGTTTTTATTTCCTTATCTGTAAAATATGGCATCTACAAAAGTACCTGACAAAAACAAATGCTGAAATAAAAATAATTGCCATTCTCTTTCAGAAATGTTGGGAGATCACTTAAAGAGAAAAAAACTACTAGTAAATGTCAAATGGAAGCACAAAATTACTTTATGGAATGTTCTGTTAGTACTTAACGTTGCTAAAGTCGCTGAGAAATTATATATTTCCATACCCCACACAAAACATAAACTAGCATCTTCTTAAATCAACCTATTCCACGTGTGATCTTGCAAATCATAGACCCGCTGTGTAACTCATATAGTTTCACGTTGGACTTTGTGCCTTGTATAATTATAGCAATTGGGATATTATGCCTGCTGTCAGAGCATATCAATCTATTATCACACCAAAGTAGGAAGAATGCTTTCGGATAGCTTTTCTTAAGCTGATGTAAAGTAAAAACCAAGTCATATAATAGTCCTTCACTTATACATGGAATCTAATGAACAAATAAACTAACCAAAAATAGAAAGAGATTCATAGATACAAAGAACAGACTGACAGCTGTCAGAGGTGAGGGGGATTAGGGGGTTGAGGGAAAAAGGTGCAGGGATTATGCAAACAACAACAACAAAGTAACCCTCATAGACACAGTATGGTGATTACAAGAGGGAAAGGGGACCAAGGGAAGTAGAAGAGAGTAGAGAGAGTAAAGGGAGTAAAGGGGGATAAATGGTGATGGGAAGAGACTTGACTTGAGATGGTGAACACACAGGACAATATATAGATAATGTATTATAGAATTGTACACCTGAAACCTATATAATTTTATTAACCAATGTCACTCCAATAAATTCAATAAAACTTAAAATTAAAAATTTAAAGTCTTGTTTCCCTTTCTCTTTTTTATTAGTGAAGTTCTTCATTAAATTTGAGACAATAGGTAGAAAAGAAATTATGGAGACAAATAGTACTATGGTTATGTTTTTTTCTGATGCTAAGATATCTATACTTCAAGTGACAAGATCAATCAGTCATCCAGATGTATTTGACCGGTTGCTCACAAGTGATTATTTCTGAACAAGTTCAGTGTTCAGAAGCAATTGCTTTGTAGGAGTGAAATTGATGAAGTAAGTCAAGCTGGATTTGAATCTAGGATTTACTACATAATAGCTGGACAACATTAGACAAACTACCACAACCTTCCCAAATCTCATTATCTTAACTCTCCACAGTCCTTTCAGCATAATATACTTTGAATAATTTATGTTTTGAGATAGTATAGGTAGAGTCAGTATCTAAATCATAACTGATATTTAGTAATTATCATAGTTATCATTTACCCCAAACTCATGCTTGCCTGTCTAGCATGTAATAGAACTCTATTATAGGTAGAATCAGAAGAATAACAAGCTAAGGACATTTTAGCATCTTGGTGACAATTGCCAATGACTCTGTGCCCACGCTTCTTAGTTTATTCATTGAACTCCTGGCCCTCAGATTATATATATATTTTCTTCCTTATTATTCATTGCACTTAACTTCTGATTATTCTCTTACTGATTTTATTTCTAGCACTCACTAAGATTTATGGCTAAGAAATTTCTTTGTAAAATTCTGGTTAAGAATAGCCTACTCTCAACCCTCGGTGTCAATATACATCACTTCTGCTTTCTTCACCTTGACTAGAATTAAATCACACGACTCCTCCTTACTGCAAGGGAAGCTGGGAAACATAATTTATCTGTGAGCCCATAAAGTAAAGGAGAACATTGATTGTGGTGAACAGAAAAAATATCACAATTGTTGAATCTAGCTTTTAATGATCTGTCCTCTGTCTGTTTTTGCCATCTATCAGTTTATTTCTGCTGTAGACTTGTAAGCTGATTTATTTGCCCAAAACATTTTTAGGACATTGAAGTTGCTGCTTCCTCTTGCCTGAAGCACACTACCTCTAGATTATTCATTCCTGAATCTTTCTGACCTTGCAGAATTTAGCTCCAGTGTCGCCCTTGGGAGTCATCTTCTCTGATTTCCCATTCCAAATGCCAACTCACAAACATTTTCTTTTCTATGTCCTTGTTTAACTGCCCTAAAAAGAATCACTTTTTCAATATCTTCTGAGGTGAACTACCCAGAGGTATGCCAAACTATGTTCAGGGCACAATCCTTCATAAAGCTATCATTACTTTATCATTACCAGCCTCAAGTTTGGGGGTTCCTAGGAGCCCTGTAATTTTTTGTCAAAATTTGGAGGGTCTTACTACCTCCTAAGTTTTGATAATTTACTAGGACAAATTATACAGCTCAGAAAATGCTATAGTTTCATTATAGCAAAAAAATGTACAAATAAAAACCAACCAAAAGAAGAGACACATAGGAAAAGGTCTCAAGGGTCCCAGATGCAAAGCAATTAGTTCCCTTACTCCACTGAGTCAAAACAAGTCACCATCCCTGCACATTCATGAGTGTTACCAACTGGGAAAACACACCCAAGCTACAGTGTCCAATTTTTATTGAAGTTACATTTGTTGGAGAGTCATTGATTGAGTCATTAGCCCTGTGGCCAAACTCAAATATCTAGGACTTCTCCTCAACATCTCAGAGGTCAGCTGCTATAGCTTGACTCAAAACTCAACTCTTTAAATCACCCAGTTAGTTTTTCTGACATGACCATCCCTCATTCCGAGTCTATTAGTACAATCTGTCTAGGAACCTATCACAAATCATCTCCTTAGCAGAAATGATAAGGATCCACCATAAATAAAAAAAGATACTTCTGTAACTTACAATATTCCAAGTATGTAGAACCATCTCCTAAGAACTGAGGCAAAAACCAGCCAAATTCTTTTTTATATAACACTTTCTCTGAAATGATAGTATGCATTTATTTTTAACTTTCTACATTTTTGCCTTTAGTGCAGAAGGGTACCTGGCAAATAATAGGTGATAAAATAACTATGTATAAAATAAAAAAAAGCTATGAATTAGAAGTTCTGCCCTTAACAGTTCAATAGACAGCTGTTGGCAACCAGGTGGTTCCGGAGGCAACCTGAAGCTGTAGTGTGCGAGTCCTAAAATAATTATGGAGAGAAATATGTCCTTGTCCATTGTTGTCTGGTCTTCCTTGAATCTTAGCTCTACTAAATGTGTGGTGTAAATGCTCTTGCTTCATTTCCCAATTACCACGCAGTGAACTCTTTCTACCTGTTGGGAGGGATCAAATGAGATGTCTGAAAAGCTGTTTTGAGGTCACCTGATATTTTTAAATCTTTAATAGCTGTCATTTTTATTGAGAATACTGTGATTATGGTGTACAAAGGTTTGGAGTCATTGAAATGGAAGAGTAACTAAAGTAAATTAAGCACCATTTTAGCCTTACGGGGATCAGTACAATGTAGCCAAAAGTATTCATTAAATAACTTCCCTGTTCTTATGGAAACCCAGGTAATAATTTACTTAATTTAATTTGAAATTAACCATACCAGTTGTTCTATGGGGAAATCAGACAACCTAAGTCCTAGAAAAAAAAATATTTACATCAGAAAGATTATAGCAAAATGTCCTTGAATGCAGAGAATGTATTTATTCAGATTTGTCCTTCTTCTTGGTGTCTTAACTGGTACCCAACAGTAAGATTAAACTAAATGAAGTAAATTTAAGAGAATAGATAAATTGAGCATATTTGTATATTATTAAATCTAAAAACATATGTACTACATTTACTAGGCTATATACATTTATGAAATTATTATTATGAAAATGGCTCAGAGATCAAAAAAGTTCAAAGAATTCAGTGTTGGACCTTTTCATTTAAATTCTTCTACTGTTGATTATGACTATATTAAAATTTAATGTATAAAATCAAAAGATATATCTCTTCTCGGCTTTTTGGCTAAGATCAAGTGTCGTATCTGTTCTTATTAGTTTAAAATCAAAAGATAAACTAATAAAAATCATGTTTAGCAGTTTTCAAAAGCCATTTTTAACCTACAGTTACTACTTTTCTAATTGAAAAAGATTAAAAATCAAAAGTTAAAAATAATACTGTTTTTGGTTCATATGAAATTAACAAACATATGAATTGTACTGCTCATAAATTTAAAATGTTTAACCACATTTAAGAAAAGCACATTTTATTTTTTCTATACCAAGAATATTATGTGAAATTTCATTAAACTTATAATCATATAATTTATATAAAAATAATCATAGAGTAAGTACTCAACTGAAGGAACAGCCACAGGAAGACAGGAAGCAGAGAGGAAACTTGAGGTTTACTTTGCTGAAGGTGTGTTCCACTGGATTTGAGTACAGTGAGGTCGGGTACTGTGTCAAACAGAGACTAATATGCATAACGAACTCGAAGTTCCAGCATACAGCTGTATGAACTCGAGAGAGAAGAAACATGTGGAAACTGCCCTGAAATGAATGGTATTTTAACTTCATTTCAACAAATACTTTCTGAGTTGGTTTGATACAAAACACGGCATTCAGAACCACAACTATCACAAATGGTAATTCTTGAAGCCCATTCATAGAAACATTGTGCTAGTGCATATACAAAATGATAATTATTAACAATATATAACTTCTTTAATTCCCTAGAAAACCTGCCCTAGAATATTCAGTGTGAAATGTTCGTCTAGATTCCTCTCTCCGTGGTACCTGTATGCTCCCTAGAAAATTCAATAAATAATTGTTTAATAAATGCATAAATAAGTTGTAAAATACTAGAAAAGAACAAAATTATATCTTAATGGAGAAATCTGGAAAGGTTGCAAAAAAAAGTTGACATTCGAATTGGAATTTGAAAGATAAGTGAAATTTTAACAAGCAGTTAGAAAATTGGAGCATCCAGGCCAGAAGTAACCACATGCAAAATAGATGCAATTTCCTGTTATACTAAAAAATAGTATTTAATCTGATCTTCTTGAGCTGTAAGTTGTATATGAAAGTTGAGAGGTCTGCTTTAGAAGATGATATAAAAATATAAATTCAATCCAGGTTATAATTATTGATCTGAATTTAAGTCAATTTTAACTTACATAACAATGTAAGTTCATCCAATTTATTTTAACTTTTTGGCACTTAAATGCCTGACAATTTTTTAATGTCATTTATTTATTTAACATGTATTAATCAAGTCTTACCATAAGGTAGGCACTGATCTATTCACTGAGGCACTACCTCAAACAAAAGACCAGGCCCATTCTTCTACGGAGACCATAGCCTAGTGGGGGGTACAAATGGTTAGACACAGTAGTAGGCAAATGTGTCACAACCTATCACATTTATTTAGTTAACAAACATTTATTGAGCACCTTTGTGTGCCAATTACCTTTTAAAACACACAAAAATCCTTGCACTGTAGATTTACATTAGATTAAAAAATTGTTATGACAACAAAAAAGCAGAATATGAGGCTTACTAAAACTAGTTTTGGAAGTTAGTTATTTTTAATAGAATCATCAGGAAAGACCCAACAAATAGAGGACATTTGAGTAGAGACCTACAAAAAGTGAAAAAAAGGGTAAAATAACATGGTGGAAGAAACCATGATGGAAGGAATTGAAGTATCTTTGGGCCCTAAAAGTCTATGGGTAAAATGGATGGAGTAAATTAAACAGGATAGAGGAAAATCAGTTGATACAAATGCAGAGAATTATCTGGAGCAGTGATTGTAAGTTCTTCATTAGCCAATGGACTACTATAGGGATGTACTAGAGGGTTTTGAGCACAAAAATGACTGGATCTGACATTACTTTTCCTAACCCAGTTGCTGCATTGAAAAGTGATAGAAGAGAGAAAGATAGAAGCAGAGAAAGGAGTTACGTGTGACTGAAATAATGCTGTTAGGAGACGATGGTGCCTTGGTCACATACTAGATGATTTTCAGAGACAGAGTCAGAAGGATTTATTGACAAATTGAATGTGAAGAATGAGAAAAGGAACATCAAGGGATGCACTTGATACAATGCATCGAATATGGTCTAAGCAAACGGAAGAAGGAGCTGCCTTATACTCAAGAACAAGGATTTTTGTGAGTTTCAGCTTTATGCACATTGACATTGGTTGTGCCGAATGGTATATTCAGATAAAAATGTTCAGTGGGCAGTTGAAATATTTAAATATGGAGTTCAAGAGAGTGGACTCAGCAGAAGGTATAAATTTGGAGCAATTAGCATTTACATAGCATTTAAATATATACTCTGGCTAAGGTCCAAATAGATTAATCATAGATAAAGAAGAATAGCACAAGGACTGAGCCCTGTGGAACTGCAGTATTTGGAAGTCAGGAAAATAAGAAGAAAACTGCAAAGAAGGAGTAAGTAGTAAATTTGGAGAACCAGGTGAGATTGATAATCTTGTGTTCAAGTTATAAAAGGATTCTCAGTAGTGGTGTGGTTATCACAGTTGAAAGCTGCTGAGTGGTCAGACAAGGTGCGACATGAGAGTTAGTTGACCCTTGGATTTCACAACGCACAGATCACTGGTCACCGAGACCAGAGTGATCTCAGTGGAATGATTATACACACACACACACACACACACAGCTTAAAACAGAACATGAGCAGTGGAAATGGAGCTTTCAAAGATCGCTAGAGAGCCCTGGCCAGGTACCTGCATTGGTTACAGTGTCGTCCCCATATGCCAAGGTTGTGGCTTCGACCCCCTGTCAGGGCACATACAAGAATCAACCAATAAATGCATAAATCAGTGAAACAACAAATCAATATTTCTCTCTCTCTCCCTCTCTAAAATCAATAAAATTTTCAAAAATCTCTAGAGAAATTTAGAGAATTGGTGTGTTAGATGAAGGAGATGTAGGTTCAAGGGAGAAATATTTTAAGAGAACTAACATAGTATGTTTGTGTTCTGAGAGGGAAAGTTGATGACACAGGAGAAAATAAAGAGAAGACAATTAGAAATGATATCCTTGGGTGGGGTGGAGGGATGGGGAGAAAAGGCATACAACTGTAATTGAATAACAATAAATTTTTTTTTTTAAATGCAGGAACAAGCACATAGCTTTTCCCCGCTTCCAACAGTCTTCCACTGTAAAAAAAAAAAAAAAAAAAAAAAAAGACATCCTTGAGGAGGTGAGAGTGGACAGGGTGAACAAGTGGAGGCGTTGACCTGAGAGTAAGAAAGGTTCATCCATTATAATTGAAAGGAACGTAAAATATATAGGTATACACTCAGGTGGAATGATAGATTTAATGAGAGATTCTTAGAAACTTTTCTAATTGTATTCATCATCTTGATAACCAAGAAGCAAAGTTAATAGCTGAAAGAAAGGAGAGAAAATAGTTGTGGAACTGTCATGTAAAAAGTAGGAGAGTAAATGGATCGGGGAAATACAGTAAAATTCCATGGTAGTGCTAAGGGCTCACTCAAGATTCCTGGTCATAAATTTAAAGTAAAATCAGCCAGCATGGTTCGTTCTCTCTCTCTCTCTCTCTCTCTCTCTCTCTCTCTCTCTTTCTTTATTCCTTTTTTTTGCAGCTATATTCAGCTGCTCTTAATGGAATGGAGTGATAAAATGAATTAAAGACGTATTACAGTTGTTATAACAGTTGCTGTGGTTGCTACAATATTCGAGTAACCAAACATATACAAAAGAACTTTGAAAGCTATAAAGTACCAGAGAACTACCCTTCTTCCCTGAGTCTGGGACTGTCCAGGTAGTAGCTTTGCTTTATGAATGGAAGTCAGAATGTCCTGTACTGCTGCCAGTCTTTCAAGCAGATGAAAGGTGCCTAGTAGTCTCTCAAGTATTGAAGCCTATACCTGACAGATCATAATGTAAATTAAAATTCATACTACTACATGTTTAGAATGTAAAGGACCTAGTTAAAATGTACATATATAACTGAGCCACGAACTGTGGCATTTTCATTCTTCAAGATATTTATAAACTCCCTTGAAACCAGTATTATAGTGAGACTTTAACAGACAAGCTTGCTTTGGGATTTAAAATGTCCATGCTTTCTCTTATGTCATTTTAATGTTTCCTTCAAAAAAAAAAATAAATAAATAAAGGATGCTTTAGCCAGTTACTTCCCTTGAGATTTCTCTGTGAAACAAGTGTTTCATGCCAAAAAATTCTTTTCATATTGCAAGATTAGATCAATTTCATTCATTGCTATCACTCTTGGCAATCCTTGTAGGACTTTTTTGCAATAATTGAGTAATTCAGCAAATTTAACAATGGATTTAGCTTTCCCATAACTGAAGAATGATTCTTTACAATATTCATTTTTCATTCAAAGCCTTTGGAAGGGGAATTGCAACTTTAAAGCCAAAAATATTATATATTTGTCTGAATGAATTTTCAATATTTGGCTTGAAAATAAGGTCTTTCTGAGCAAGATAACATATTCTCATTCCTTATCAATCACCTCTTTCATACTTCCTACATTGTCTCTTAGTTTCTATACCTTGCTTTATATTTAAACACATGTTTTTTCTCAGATAATAATGTTCATGTATTTTATGACTACTTTAGAATTAGAATTTAGTTTTTAGAATAAATTTTGAAAATGTTATATATTATTAATATCAAGAAAATAGATAAAATGAAATATTAATATAATGGTTGGAAATGGTCATAATGAAGAAAATTCTTTGATTGCTTTAACTAAGATGCATCAATATTTACCAATGTAACTAATGTATAGTTTGCTCAAATACAAATTCCCATGCAGGAGTAAAAAAAAGAAGAAGAAACAAGAAAGAAAATTAAATACTAGTACTCATAGGCTTGTAATAGGAACAGAATGATTATTCAAAAATAATCAGTCATGATCCCCAAAATAGCTTTATAAGTTATAATGAGTATTTGAGGAAATAATATAATTTAATCCAAATTTCAATAATTATAGACTTAATTTTTTGGAGCATTTCTTTTAGAAATGTATAAATATTGTTTTCAATGTTTTCAATGAGGATATTATGTTATAATTTTCCTGACCCATCAGGGAAAAGCATAATAAAAATATATTGAAATGAATAAAAATTTTAAAAAGAAATAAGAATTTTTCTCCTCAAAATATTAAAACCACTTGATATTGAAATATCTTAAAGCATTAAGCAATAAAATCATAACATCATAATACTGTATTGAAAGTGCTGCAAAGGATCACAAACTCGGAAGAAGCTCATGCCATTTCTCTCTCTCCTTTTTTTCAATAGAAATGAGAGGCCTGAGGCCCAAAGAAGTTAAGTTTTCCATCTAAGTCACAAAATTCTTCTAAGTCCTCCAAATCTCCTGACTTAAATTCTTATGGAATTTCCACATATTTAATATGTGGAATATATAATATATATTATATATTTAATATGTGGAATATATAGTAATATAAGCATATCTAGGGTGGAGGTGACATGAAAGGTACATGTCATCCCCATGGGATTATTTCCTGGGCAATAGTCACTTTGGCAAAAGTAACGTCATGAGTGCCACAAAAGAGGGACAAGGACATCCTCAGATAAAGAAAAATGGATAATTTAATGCTTAGCAAACTTATTCTGAAAATATAGCTAAAGGGAGTTCTAAAACTTAAAAAAAATAGCAAAGGAAGACTTGGTTCTTCAAAACAGAAAGAAAAATATTAAAATTGTTTAAAAAAAGACTACCTACTTTTCGTATATTTTAAATCATATTTGACGGTTGAAGCAAAGTTATAACATTATCTCATGTGGTACTCAAGATATGTAGAGGAAATACTTAAGAAAATTATATATAAAAATTGGCAAAGGTCAGGGAACTTAAATGAAAATATGTTTTCTATGTTTCATCTCAAGGCCATATAACATGTCAATATCAGTAAACTGTAACATTTTGTATACAACCACTATACTCAAACACACTATAAATAAATCAAAATGGAATCTTAATGAATATTCAAATAACCCACCAGTTGTTAAGAAAAACAAGTATAATAAACAGAAAGGAAGTAATAAAATAGCAGATTTTAAGTCCTATATACACAAATTAAAAGATTATTGATAGAATGAACAAAATGCATCAGCCAACAACATAGTCTCTACAAAACACTTCAAATACAGCACCACAGGTATGATTGGTAAAATGATTAAAAAATTACACCATGCAACCACTAAAAATTTTTAAGTGTAGAAATGACTATATTCACATTTCGGTAGACTTCAGAGCAGAAAGAATTGCTTGGGTTGGAGACAGACTTTGCAAAGAGATGAGAAAACTAATCCACATAATTACTCCTAAATGTTCATTCATATTTTGTCAGATTGGGGTAAATCTATAGATAGGAATCTTTCAAGGAGGTCTGTGAAGATAAGAGAAATCAGTTCTACTTTAATCCCTGATAAGGACCTGTTTTCTCCTCTATTATTTATTACTTGCATAACCTGGTAAAAATTACTTCTTATATGCCTGTCTATAAACTGCAAATAGTAACAATCTGATCACATGGTATAGTTATGAGGATTAATTGAGTTAATACATATAAAAACTTAGGACCACATTTAGCACATAGTTAAAGTTCAGAAAGTGTTACATGTTATCATTGTTATTATCATTGCTAAAAGTTCGATGGCTTTGAAGATTTTACTTTGACTCATGAAGACCTGCTAAGGTGAGAAAATGTATGAGGATGCTGTCTGACCTGATATCATATAAAAATGTCTGGAAAGTACCCAACCATATATTTTGAAAAATAGAGACATTTATTGAAGAAGATACAAGAAACATTGTAAATAGGACAATGATGCCTCAGTCCTCCTGAAAGTAGGCACCTTGGGACCTCACACAGTTCTCCCAGCATCTCTTCCTCTGTTCAAAACACTCTGTAAATTCCTTTGTTGGAATCACCATCAGCTGTCTTGTCATATTTTCCTGATTCTCATCAATGGTATGAAATCTCTTCCCTTTCAAAGGTGATTTTAGTTTGGGAAAAGCCAGAAGTCACAGGGCACCAAATCTGGGCTGTAGGGGAGTTGAGCTACCTCAGTAGTTTGATATTTTGTTAAATCAACAAAACAAACAGGCAAGCAAAATATAACCAGAGACATTGAAATTAAGAACAAACTGACAGTAACCAGAGGGGAGGTGGGAGGGGACAATGGGGGGGAAGGGAGAAGGGTTTGCAGGAACATCTATAAAGGACACGTGGACAAAACCAAAGGCGGGATAGGATCAAGGGTGGGAAGTGGGGATGGCTGCAGTGGGAAGAGTGGTGGGGGAAAAAATGGAGACAACTGCACTTGAACAACAATAAAAAAGTTAAAATAAATAAATATGCAGTTAAAATTTTTAAAAAATCAAAAACTCTGCACAAGATGTGATGCATGAGCAGGCGTGTTGTCCTGATGAAGCTGCCAATCACCAGTTTCCCATAGCTGCAGCCATTTTTGTTCTATTGCATCTCTCAATCATGAAGAACATTGAGGTGGTACTCCTTATTAATTGTTTGGCCTAGAGGAGCGTACTTGTGATGGACAATACCTTATCAATCAAAAAACACAGTTAACATGGTCTTCATCTTGCTGTGAGTTTGCCATGCCTTCTTTGGGTGTGGAGAACCAGTCTATTTCCATTGGGATGACTGGGCCTTCATTTCCAGACCATAGCCATAGACATACCATTCATCCCCGGTTATGACCTTCTTGAAGAATATGGTACATTGGTAGCAGTTTGAATCAAGTCATTTGCAACTACAGTACAATGTTCTTTCTGCTCTGCAGAAGCTGCAGAATGAATTTTGCCCTGACATGTTTCATGCCAAGATCCTGAGTCAAAATCTCACAGTAGTTTTTGGAATCCCCAGATCAGCTCTAGGTCTCATACTGTCAGTCACCAATCCTTGTTCATGGCAGCCTGTCCACGTTCAGCATTCTTAGGTGTTCTGCTTGTTGCAGGCCTTGCAAAACATGGATCACTTTCAGCAGATTCTCAACCATCTTAGAAGTGTTTGTGTCACATCTGTACTTGCATTGCACTCATTGCATTGTCCCCAAAAGCCTTCTGAATTATCTGAATAGTTTCTGTGAAGGAACGTTCAAGCTTAATGCAAAATTTGATGCACATTCATTGTTCTACTCACTTACTCATTTTGAATGTGTCAGCCACACAGTACACGTGCTCACTCAACTCCCCCCACTGACTAGTACAGTGAAGTCATCATTGTTCACACATGCACATTCCAGTCCACTCTCCCAGGTTGCCGGGTTACATCAATGTCATGCAAACTGTTCTCATTATATTAACAATGGCTGGATTTTTCAGGACAGACCTCATGTACAAGCCTAGAAAACATGACTATAGAAAATTTTTTTTCTGCTAAACATTGTGAAGAAGTGATATCTGTGTTCTGGATAAAATATAATTCTTTGAAACAAGCTAGACACATTCACTGCTCACTTCAAATGGAATCTGTGGTTTTATAAGCATAAAATATGTTTTGGGTTATTATGGATAGAATTTGGATAGACCTTATATAAGTAATTTCAGGACCCATAAGAGTTCACAAAAGGTGGGGGTACAGATGCTTTAAATTCTAGTCACTCCACAGAGCAGTCCCCAAACCCAATTTACTCTATACTATAGATGAGAAAGCTATAAGTTAGTGAGTATGTTCTTATAAGGACATATTCTTCACATACAAATGAAATTTTGACCAAACTTTTCCAGAAGCTGAATATTTTCTATATAACAAGTTTATATCAATATCCTTTTAATGTTTGGTACCCATCCCCTTTTTCTAAATAAGTGTAGTTGATGTCTGCTATAAATGCCAACCCTGGGATGAGAACTTGAACTTGAATCTTTTACAGAAGAACTTAGAGACATTATCATGTGAGTATTTTGGCTATAGCATTGCTCTGATAAAAAGCTGTTGCTTGGAAAAATAAAAACGTATTAAGCATGAATAAAATGATGCCAGTATCTCAGTCATTCTTATGATGTGAATGCCTTATTTCAGTTGCATAGTTTGAAATCATTGTGTGACTTTCTGATATGCCTAGAATTATGAGAGATTAATTATTTATTTAATACAGGCAAACTTGTGACAAAAGAAAGTATGCATTTTTCAAACCTATAATTAATTGTTTTCATCTCACTTGTATAAAGTTTTGTAAAAAGCAATATAGTCCCTAGCTGAGTATTTTGGTTAAGGTGTCATCGCCATATGTTAAAGTTATAGGTTCGATCCCAAGTTGGGCATATACAAGAATCAACCAATGAATGCATAAATAAGTGGCACAACAAATTGACATTTTTTTTCTCTCTCTCCCCCTTCCCCTTCCTCTCTAAAATCAATAACTAAAAAAGCAATGTAAAGAATATAAAATCTAAGCCTTTATAGAAAATAAAATTGAAACATAGAAAGATTAAATAACTTACAAATTAAATTGCTAAATTTTTGTCAGACATAAGAAATAGCACTGAGGCCTCACCAAAAGACCAGTATTACTTTACTTTGAAGTTCAAAAATATATACCTATGTCCAAAAAAATTTCAACAAAGTTACAAAAGCAATTCCAAGGACAGAAGACATCTTCTTAAGTAAATGTCACTAGAGCAATTGGATATCCATAGTCATAAAAAGAAAAATCTCAACCTAAACTTTACACATTATATAAAAATTAATTCAAAATGGATCACTTACTTGTATCTAGGGCTAAGCAAAGTGCTCTTTTACTTGACACCAAAAGAAAAATTCATAAAGGGGAAAATTGATAAATTGGACTTTATCAAATTTATAACATTTGCTTAGTGAAATACCTTTTGAAGAGGATGAAAAGAAAAGTTATGCACAGGGAGATAGCATTTGCAAATTGCATATTTAATAATGGACTAGAATCTAGAATATATATAGACCTTTCAGAGCTCAACATTTTTTTTAAAGCAAACAATTCAACTGCAAATGGACAAAAGGTACAGATATTTCACTGAAGAGGATACACAGATAACAAGTAAGCACATAAAAATGTTCCACATTATTAGTCATAAGTAAATACAAAGTAAAACAATAATATATCACTACATACCTATAAGAATGGTTAGAAGTAAAAAAAATAGTGATAACACAAAATGCTGATGATATTGTATGGTAAACGTTTTTGTAAAGGGGTAAATGTTTTTCATGCTAAAAAACGTTGGAAAGTTTCTTGTAAACTAAGTGTATAATTACTATAAGACCCAGCAACTGCACTCTTGGAAATTTATCCCAGAGAAATTAAAATATGTTCACAAAAAAACACATTCATCTGTTCATGATTCTTCAGAGCAGCTTTCTTTTCTATCACCCAAAACTAGAATCAACCCAGATATTCACCAGCTGAATGTTTAAACTATGATACATTATACCATGGAATATTACTTAGCAATAAAAAGAAAGGAGCTCTTGGTACATGCTACAACCTGGATGAATCTCCAGGAATTATACTGACTCAAAGAAGCCAATACCAAAATATTACATACCACATGACTCCAGTTTTATAGCATAGCATTCTTGAAATGAAAGAACATGCAGAAATGAAGAACAGATCAGCAGTTGTCAAGGCTGAGGCTCAGTGTTCCGGGCTGAAAGGTAGGACTGGGCAAAATGAGACTCCAATGCCGTAGTGACATTGTTTCATATCTTGACTGTGGCGGTGGATACACAAATAGATACACTTGAAAATTTTCATATCCCAAAATACACACACACATGGGTCAGTACATGTAAAACTGGGGAAATCGAAACACAGTAATAGATTACAACATGTCAGTTTCTTGGATGTAGTTTTGAGAGATGCTTTCATTCTACTGGAGTGGATGGAGGGTAAATAAGATCTGTCTTTCATTTCTGACAGCTGCATATAAATCTACAATTATCTAAAGAAAAAATGTGTATTTGTGTGTATGTACAAATGTATTTTCTTGATTTCAAAATTAATTTTCCTTTTAAGAATATTTGAAATATTTTGATGAGGTCCCATTTGTTTATTCTTTCCTTTATGTCCCTTTATTCTTTGCTTTAGGGGACGTGTCTGTGAGGATGTTGCTGCATGGGATGTCTGAGATTTTTCTGCCAATGTTTTCCTCTAGGACTTTTATGGTGTTATGACTTATATTTAAGTCTTTTATCCACCTTGAATTTATTTTTGTGTATAGTGTAAGTTGGTGATCGAGTTTCATTTTTTTGCACATAGCTGTCCAGATCTCCCAAGACCATTTGTTGAAGAGGCTATTTTTGCTCCATTTTGTGCTCCTGCCTCCTTTGTCAAATATTAGTTGACCATAAAGACTTGGGTTTATTTCTGGGCTCTCTGTTCTGTTCCATTGGTCTATGTGTCTGTTTTTATGCCAGTACCAGGCTGTTTTGATTACAGGCCTTGTAATACAGTTTGATATCAGGTATTGTGATCCCTCCTGCTTTGTTCTTCTTTCTCAAAATTGCTGCAGCTATTCGGGGTCATTTATGGTTCAGGCGGTGAGGGACAAATACCATATGATCTCACCTTTAACTGAACATAATCAACAACAGAAAAAAGCAAACAAAATATAACTAGAGACACTGAAGTTAAGAACAATCTAACAATAGCCAGAGGGGAGTGGAACAGTGGGGAGAGGGGTTTACAGAAACTACTATAAAGGACACATGGGCAAAATCAAGGGGGAGGGTGGAGATAGGGGAGGGAGGTGGGTTTGGCTGGGGTGGGGAGGAAGGATGGGGAGAAAATGCAGACAACTGTAACTGAATAACAATAAAAAAAATAAATTGAACAAGTAAAAAAAAGAATATTTGAAATAAATATTTTTACCAATATCTACGTATAGTTATTTGTACTTTCTCTTGTTTAATTGTACATAAATTAATGATGTACTTCCATTCATGGCATCTTAAACTCAATGAAATATAATAATATTCTTTTATAATATAACTTTAAAATCAAATATATTCAAGATTAGGTAAAAACATACCATTAATCATTCCTAAGTCAACAGGGAGTCCAAATACATATTTGCATTTCCAGATTCCCAATTAAAATTTAAATTATTAATTTATCTCTGAAAAGTATTCATATCATATCTATCTACTTTAAATTATGGTAGATTAGAAATTAATAACGTGAGTTTCCTCAATGCATTTCAATAACTTCCACATTTTCATATAACCTCAGGAAAGACCATAGAAGCACTTGATTAATAAAAACTCCTTCTTCCATGTCAGGTAGCCTTTATGCCTCAAAAAATGATAAGAAATAATGATCTGAGCATTAAAACTCCTGAGGTTCTTATCCACAGAAATCTTAACTGAGGTTCTTATCTATGAATCTAGTGCCTCAGTTTTCAAAAGATCAGGAAGTGACAAAGTTGTATTTAGCCTTGCATACCCAATCTCCATCAAATGTCTTTTGAAGGAATGAATAAAAAAATAAGTGTCTCAATACAATTGAAATATTAAATATAAATCACAAATTATGGTGTTCATTTCAGAACACGCATTCCCAAAGCTTCTCTATGAATTCAACAAAAGGAACTTATTCTACAGAAGGACCAAATACTTCATAAAGATTACCTCATTTATTGACAGTAATTTTTATTTTTCCTATTAATCTTATCATTGTTTTTGGTAACAGAATTGTGTAGAACCAACCACAATTCCTTGTAAGTTTCAAAGGGATAATGTAATTACATACCACTACCTTTTTAGAAAGTCCTTTATATTGGCCTGAAAAAGTAGTGGATAGTATATTTCTATAATAATGCTCAGCTATGTGAATTAAACTTTGACTAGGTTAAATACCAACCTCCAAGGAAAATCAAGTTCATGGCAGATGTAATTCTTCTAAGATTTTAATCAGTAACCTATTGTTTCCACTGATTTTGATTTTGATATCACAAGTGCTTTATTTAGAAAGGAACTATATTAGACATTTTTATGTCATTTTATTTTATTTTACTTTCAATTTTTAAATTATTTTATTGTTGTTCAATTACAGTTGTGTGCCTTTTCTCCCCACCCTTCCCCCCAACCCCAGCCAAACCCACCTCCCTCCCTTGCTTCCACCCTCCCCTTTGGTTTTGTCCATGTGTCCTTTATAGTAGTTTTTGAAAACCCTTCTCCCCACTATCCCTTCCCCACTCCCCTCTGGCTATTGTTAGATTGTTCTTAACTTCAATGTCCCTAGTTATATTTTATTTACTTTTTCCTTCTGTTGATTATGTTCCAGTTAAAGGTGAGATCATATGGTATTTGTCCCTCACCCCCTGCCTTATTTCACTTAACATAATGCTCTCCAGTTCCATCCATGCTGTTGCAAAGGGTATAAGCTCCTTCTTTCTCTCTGCTGCGTAGAATCCCATTGTGTAAATTTACCATAGTTTTTTGATCCACTCATTTGCTGATGGGCACTTAGGTTGCTTCCAGTACTTGGCTATTGTAAATTGTGCTGTTATGAACATTGGGGTGCACAGGTTCTTTTGGATTGGTGTTTCAGGGCTCTTAGGGTATAATCCTAGCAGTGGAATTGCTGGGTCAAAAGGCAGTTCCACTTTTATTTTTCTGAGGAAATTCCATACTGTTTTCCACAGTAGCTGTACCAGTCTGCATTACCACCAACGATGTACTAGGGTTCCCTTTTCTCTGCATCCTTTCCAACACTTGTTTGTTGATTTGTTTATGTTGGCCACTCTGACTGGTGTGAGATGGTACCTCATTGTGGTTTTAATTTGCATCTCTCTGATGGCTAGTGATGCTGATCATCCTTTCATATTGCTCTGGGCCCTCTGTATGTCTTCTTTGGAGAAGTGTCATGTCATTTTAATTCAGACTGAGACCATATTTTCTATCAAATGAGCTTTGTATTGAAAAGGGCATACCTTAGTAGTTTCTTTTCCTATCATGGCACATGACATTTAATTTCTATTCTTTATCTCTTAAATCATATGTGAATTCAACAAAGTGATTTTTTTATTCTTATTTTTTTTTACTTATCAGAAATGTAGGAAGAGAACCTTATTTTTTTTCCCCATCCCTCCACCCCACCCCAACAAAGCGATTTTTTTGTATCCCTGTTTTTACTTTTTACATGTTACAGATGGTATGCATGCCAAGGATTTTTTAAGAAAATATGCAAGAAGTAACATTTTGATGAAGTTGATTTTTATTATTTTATTCAGTCTTTTAACTATAATACATTCTACATAAATTTAAATAGGAATACTTACAACATAGCTCCAAATCTGTTTTCCTTTCCTCAGCACAGAGATTAGTTATAATATTTTTGCTTGTGAGTACCAAAATTATTCTAACTACCACCAACTGTTATTCAAATCTCTCTCATTTCTTCACTCCAGCACAACCATGTCTTTATCCTCATTGAAACATTCAGTCTCTCACATTTTCCTATTTTGCTATTGTATTATTCCTTTTTATTTTTTTATTTTAGTCTTATGTAATGTAGACTTCACCATCAATTATGTCAACCACGCTTGTTATTGCTCTAAAAGTTTCTGTCAGTTATAACTACTTTGTAACCAACCCCCTTTCACTCCTTTATAATCTAAAGCTAATTTTATAATTATGAAAGTTAAACTTAAATAATAGGGACTTTACACAAGGAACGTAAGTCACTCCATGCAAAGGAAGTTAAAAAAGCGTTAATGCCACGCCCCCCGTCGTCTGGAAACACACTGGGGAAGAAGTGCGAAGGTGTCCAGCAGAGGAGTAGGAAAGCATTATTTTTTTACTAATGGCAGATTAAGTCCATGGTGGTAGTTGAGAATATCTTTTCTTATAGATGGTGAGGGGTCTCTAGACTGGGTCTAGAGGAGCTGGGTCTCTCTATCTAGAAAAGGGAGATGAGGTAAATTTTTGTTATTGTATTTAGTCTAGAGAAAAAAAACACATTTTTCCAATGAGTTGTGGATGTGAATATTGGTACAGAAAGCAGAAACAGAATTTTAAAGTTGTACTACTAAAAGAGCCAATGGCATGAATTATGAGAAAGAAAACCTTTAGAATTTCAAAGATCCGTAGAGAAGAAGCAGACTGCAAGTGCTACTCAACTTCCAAGGACTGCGCATTTCTGTTCTTTGTAGATATGGCCAAGGAAAGTCCTTGCTTTGGTCTGAACGTTTGTGTCCCTGTCCCTCCGTGCCCCGACCCCCGCCCCAGAATTCATATGTTGAAATCCTAAGGCCTTATGTGATGGTATTAGTAAATGGGGCCTTTGGGACATGTTTATAAATGGGATTAGTGTTTTTTATAAAAGAGGTTTCAGAGGGATCCCTAGTCTTTCCACCATGTGAAGACTCAGTGGCTATGAACAGGAAGGGGACCCTCACCAGAAGGCAACTAAGCTGGCACCTTCAGCTTAGCCTTTGCAGCCTCCAGAACTGTGAGTAATAAATATATGTTTTCTGTAAGTTACCCAGTCTGTGCTTTTTTGGTATAGCACCTCAAAACCAGTAACACAGTCTTCACAGAGGGGAAATCCAGAAAACCATGGAGAATCTACTACCAAGGAAGATAACTGAGGCCTCATCCAGGAATTTTCCTCTGCCTTCAGGATAGGGGGTCTGCAGAATACCTGACCCGAGGATCTCAGACTTGCTGCTAACCAGCAACAGCTGTGTGCCTCCCATTCTTCCCTTTTATTCACTAGACTCTAGAGGTTACTGTATATTGTAGTTATTATCTATCTGTGTCCCGTGGTATGCTGTCTAAGTGGGAGAAAGATAACTTTGTAATTAATTCATTTACTTTTTAAACCTTTTTGTTCACTGTTTTCTAATAGGAGAGAAGCTAGACCTAACCTGATGTACAGATCACATGAACTTGGAGCCTAATGCCATGACTGGATGAAAGCTTGGGGTGTCTTCTTTAGGAGAGTGAGTGGATTTTACAGGCAAAAGGAAGTAAATATTTGTGTTGGAGAGAGAGGATTACCATGGCTTCTAACTATTTATTGTCCCTCCTTGTAAGAGGATTACATATCTTTGCCCATTGCTATGTATCCAACAGTAAGTTTTTGTGGGAAGAATATACTTTCCCATCCCATAGATGGTGGGCTTAGCTATCTGACTTCCTTTGTCCGTGGCACACGAAGTCACTTTTTGTGTGCCAAATCCAAGCCTGTCATTACAAACATCTCATTTGAGATAAATTCAAACTACCCATTAAATTTAAATTACTTCAATCTGCTTTTTATTTAAAGTCTGCAAGCTTCAATTTAAGGCACATTCCGGAGAAAGAAATTCTTCTTCCATATGGTAATTTCTTGGGGAAGTTTGAAGTCCCCTCTGGTAACTAACCTAACAGGTCATAACAAACTTACTTTTTCTTTTTTAAATTTTTTTTCCTGTGCTCAATCCTAGACTACTGATAATATCTGAAAAACAAAATATGCCAATCAGTTGCGCTACAAAGCATTGCCATCTAATCTAATAGTTTATGTATAATAGTGTCTGTCAATCTTTGTTTTAATTTTTATTGATTTGGTATTGTAGTGTTTACCAAATTGTACACTGTAGAATATTATCACCATGTGATATTCCAGGAACAAAGGCATCCATGATCTAATAAATGAGAAAACTGTTACATAATATATCCATCTTTGTCAAAATATACAGAGCACAAAAATAGATTTTAAGCACAGAGTAAAGTCCAGAGAAAGAATGTGAAAAAACCATATAATATACCTCTACAAGCTCCATTGTATCCAAGTGTTTTGGCACGCTTCATTTGATTTTATAGATAAAGCAAAATAATATAACCAAACACTATAGATATAACCAAAGCCTCTCTGAAAAGAGGAAGTATTTTTATCCCTATTTTAGTGATGCTGTAGCAAGCCGAGGGGTGATCCTGGGTAAGATCACAAAGCTAGTAAGAACCTTAAATGAAGCCTGCACTTGTTCTGGCCCACAGTCCAACCTTCCTACCTGAAAATCACCGGTATAATGTAGTTCTATAGATTAAAAAAAACCCTGCTAAGATGTTAAATTAAACATCTAATCTAAATGTCTTTAGATAAGAGACATTTAAAATATAAAACAATCTGTTTATAAATATAGAATATAAAACAATATGTATATAAATATAATATGGAAATCTGTGTGTGTGTATATATATATACATATATATACACACCCAGACCTATCTCTTAAGGTTTGCTTGTATATTTTAATTCAGTTGTTTGTCTGATTTTCTTCCTTGACTTTGCGTTCCCTTTAACAAGATACCATCCTTTTAGCAAAGATCTCAGCATAGAGTAGGCATTCATTAAATGCTCAATTTTAAAAAAATGCAATTAAATTTACAACAAATAAAATGATGTATAAAAAGCTGCATGCAATGAAAATATTCTTTGAATATATAGTTATAAAATTCTTCACAATCTTAAAATAGATTATAATGAAACTGAAAATATTAAAAAAAAGAAAGTCCTAAAACAAACATTTCATTTTGCAGAAAAGACAAACAGACCCAAACGTTGCCATTTTTTTTAATTTCACTCTCTCCTCTATTTTTAGTGAAATTTAATAAGAGCCACACATCACAAACTTTTTTTACACATAATGATCATGTCAAACACTACCATGAGGTGACCTGATGCAGTTATTTATCCCCAAAATATTCATTTACTATATTCATTTTTGTCACCATCAACAGTTGCATTCTAACTTATCTCTGCTTAACTGTTTAGTATTGACATCTAATTTAGCATACAACTATTTTGAAGGAAATTATCTGAAGTTGAATTTTTTTAATTAATGAGAGAATAAAAAGCAAACCACCAAAATAAACAAACAGCTCCATGCCATAAAGAGATAAAGTTATGTGTGGATTTAAAAAGCTATTTTTATTTTACTTTTTAAATATATAATCTTTATTATATTTTGTCCATTACCTTTCAGTGCCCTTACACCCCTCTTCCCAGCAATCACCACCCTGTTGCCCTTGTCCAGGAGTCCGAAAATGTATTTTTAATTGTGTCAACAACAGTATAGTTTGTTAAAGATTACAGAATTTGAAAGGTTACTTAGAGTAAGAAAGACTGTGACTTTTCCCCAGGCAGATAAAAGAAAGGAAAAAATCACAACTAAATGGCTGCCACATTTCAGGCCCTCTGTCTCTTGATCAGAGGGATACTTACACCGTTTTCAAAGCAGACTTACTTGATTTTCTCCTCCATCTTGAATTTTTATATCACACTGTTTTAAGAACTATGTAATTTGATATTTTTCTAATTATTTAACAGCTCATAATAATGAATTATAACATTAGCAAAAATTATAAAATTTTGAGTACAGTTGCAATTATTTGTGACATATGGCATTTGCTATTGAAGGGAAGAAAAAGTTTTCCTCAGCTTTCTCAGGGACCCTGGCTAGGTCTGAAAATTAAACTAATAATGACAAATTAGCAGGAGAAAAACATACAAGTTTATTTAATGGGAGTATTATGGGAGTGACACAGCAATATTCAGGAAACGAAGACCTGAAGAAACAGACCTGCGTATTTTCACATTGGCTTTGATGAAGGGTGGAGACCCATGGAGGTATATGATGGGTGAAGCAATATGATATAAGTGTAGTAAACTGGAGGGAACTTTACAAGGCCCATTTGTTTGGATTCGTGTGCCCCTTTGAAGAGTTAAGGATAATCTTTTTATCTAGGTATAGAGAGGGCACTTCTCAAGTGACAGTTTTGTATTGTCTCAGGCTATTTTCTCAAACTCTTTCAGTCTGAAGTGTACAATACAGCAAGGTGTGAGATTTTTGGATAGCATGTCCTAAAACCCAACATTGTCAAATTATAATGCTGAGTTTAAATTAATATTTTAAATAAGTTAATCCACTCTTAAAATCTGTCCTGGAAGTAGAGAGGGTATTGTGGACACAATACATTAGCCACTAGATAAGATCAATATTTTGGATCAGCAGGATAACAACTAGTATATATATTAGGATATGTATGTATGTGTAATATACACTCTCAGTCATTCATACATAGAAAAAAATGAATCAGAGTGGGAAAGTCAACCTCAAGTCAATAAAACAAACAAATAAATTAAGCTTATTAGAGACTACTATAAAACCAGAATTTATAAACTCAAGTAAGTTGTAAGGCTAGAATCTTATAGCATAGTCTGTGGACTCTGGAGGATCCTTATGAGACATTCAAGAGGTCATATCATGGTCAACATTTTTTGCAGGGTGTGTTCTGCCTTTGCCTTTTTCACACGTTGACATTACCCTGAGGGTGGGTAAAACTCTTGGTGCTTGAGCACAAAAGAAGGCAGTGGTACCAAACTATAGCAGTCAGGCCAACCTTTCCTAACCACCATGCACTCATAGTCAAAACATTCAGATTTATTTACAAATGCCCTTGATGGAGCAGTAAAAAAAAAATAGTAATTTATATTAATCCTTGAGTATGTGTCTTTTTGTAAAAGATATTATTTATTTTTAAAGGAAGGAGAAGCGGGTAAAAAAGAGGGAGAGAAACATCAATGTGTGGTTGCTTCTTGTGCACCTCCTTCTGGGGACCTGGCCTGCAGCCCAGGCATGTATCCTGACTGGGAATCAAACCAGTGACCCTTTGGTGTGCCGGCCAGTGCTGAATCCACTGAGCTACACCAGCCAGGGAAAGTGTGCATATTTTTAATATTCTACCTAATGCTTATTCATACTGCAGTACAATGGTTTTCTTCAGGAGTGGCACTTTTGTGATTGAGTGGTGAGCTGAACTTTGAACTTTCTTCATGCGACGTGTACTTGAAAAAAAAGCAGACCAACTATGGTTATTCAGACTTGTGTGCTTAGCACATATTTTCTCAAAAATTAACAAAGTGAGTTTGTCATTTCCAGGGAAAGAGATTGTAGTATTTATGGACAAAGATAAAATCTAAGCTTTCAAGTAAATATTTTAATTTTGTAAATATTTTAATTTTACAAAAATTATATCTACCACCATGAGCTTGATGGGGTCACAACACATAGAGACTCTTCTGAGAATATTGGTGGTGATGTTAGCAAATATAATATTTTAATACTGTACAATAAAATGTATCAAAATTTGTAAGACCTGCATAACTCAATGAGCTACTATTTTCTAATGAACCAATGTAAAGGGTTACAATATAATGTATACATATGAGATTCATTTGAAGTATAAAACAGACTAATGGATTTTAATGCAAAACAGTTATTAATATAATTTCAGATTCCACATTTCCACTAACATTTAAAAAACTACCACTTGTCAAGTTTGGTTTAGTATTAAAGGATAATAACTACAATTATCTGAAAAGAATAATAGAATGATTTTCCCTTTTCTAATTTCATATAGGCAATATGTAAGATTTTCTTCATATACTTCAATAAAAGCAGCATGGAGCAATAGGTTGAATGAAGATGAAAATATGTGAATATCTAGTGGGGTTTTCAATTAAGTCAGGCATTAGCTTTGCAAAAGTATAAAATTATTTCAATATTCTCACTGTTTTTCCTTGGTAAATTACAGCCAGATTATATAAAACATGTTATTTATTTTAACATTAAAGTGTTTATTATTGCTATTCTTTTTTTATTTTTACTTTTTATTTTTATTGTTCTATTACAGTTGTCCTAATTTACCCCCCATTGCTCTCGCCTACCCTGCCCACTCCCCACTCCAACAGTCAATACCCATCCTGTTGTCCATGTCCATAGGTCATTCATACATGTTCCTTGACTGGACCCTTCCCTGCTTTCCCCCATTACCCCCTACTCCTCCCCTCTGGTCACTGTCAGTCTGTTCCTTGTTTCCATGTCTCTGGTTCTATTTTATTTGTTTGTTTTGTTCATTAGGTTCCTCTTATAAGTGAGATCATATGGTATTTGTCCCTCACCACATGGCTTATTTCACTTAGCATAATACTCTCCAGTTCCATCCATGCTCTCTCAAAGGGTAGGAGCTCTTTCTTTCTTGATGTTCTATAGTATTCCATGGTGTAAATGTACCAGTTTGTTGATCCACTCATTTACTGGTGGGTACTTTGGCTGTTTCCAGCACTTGGCTATTGTAAATAATGCCGCTATGAACAATGGGGTACATAAGTTCTTTTGAATTGGAGTTTCAAGATTTTGGGAGTATAATCCCAGCAGTGGGATCACTGGATCAAAAGGCAGTTCCATTTTTAGTTTTTTGAGGAAATTCCATACTGTTTTCCACAGTGACTACACCAGTCTGCATTCCCACCAACAATGTACTAGGGTTCTCTTTTCTCCTCATCCTTGCCAGCACTTGTATTTTGTTGATTAGTTAATAATGGCCATTCTGACAAGTGTGAAGTGGTATCTCATTGTGGTTTTAATCTGCATCTCTCTGATGGCTAGTAATGCTGAGCATCCTTTCATATATCTCTGGGCCCTCTGTATGTCCTCTTGGAGAAGTGTCTGTTCAGGTCCTTAGACCATATTTTAATTGAATGGTTTGTCTTCCTGGTGGTGATATTTTTTTAATTTTAATAAGAAGCGGTTGAGTATGGTCACAAAATAGAGGAAAAAGTGAAGGCTATAAAAAGTGAAATAAAGGAACACCTACAGGGAACCAACAGTAAAGGGAAGGAAACCAGGACTCAGATTAATGGTTTGGAGCAGAAGGAAGAGATAAACATTCAGCCAGAACAGAATGAAGAAACAAGAATTCAAATAAATGAAGAGAGGCTTAGGAACTGAAGGAGAACTTTAAACGTTCCAACATCTGAATCATAGGGGTACCAGAAGGAAAAGAGGAAGAGCATGAAATTGAACACTTATTTGAACAAATAATGAAGGAGAACTTCCTTAATCTGGCAAAAGAAATAGACTTCCAGGAAGTCCAGGAAGCTCAGAGAGTCCCAAAAAAGTTGGACCCACAGAAGCATACACCAAGGCACATCATAATTACATTACCCAAGATTAAAGAGAAGGGGAGAATCTTAAAAGCGGCAAGAGAAAAGCAGATAGTTTTACCTACAAAAGAATTCCCATAAGACTGTCAGTTGATTTCTCAAAAGAAACCTTGAATACAAGAAGGGGCTGGAAAGAAGTATTCGAAGTCATGAAAGACAAGGACCTACATCCAAGATGACTCTATCCAGCAAAGCTATCATTTAGAATGGAAGGGCAGATAAAGCGCTTCCTCGATAAAGTAAAGTTAAAGGAGTTCATCATCGCCAAGCCCTTATTATGTGAAATGTTAAAGGGACTTATCTAAGAAAAAGAAGAAGATCAAAAATACAAACTATAAAATGCCAACAAACTCACAACTATCAACAACCAAACCCAAAAAAACAAAAACAAAAACAAAAATGAACTAAGCCAACAACTGAAACTGGATCAGATTCACAGAAATAGAGATCACATGGAGGGTAATCAATGGGCAGGGGGAGAGGAGAGACTGGGGGAAAAGGTACAGGGAATAAGAAGCATAAATTGTAGGAACAAAATAGACATGGGAAGGTTAAAAATAGTAGGGGAAATGGAGAAGCCAAAGAACTTATATGTACAACCCATGGACATGAACTAAGGGGAGGGGATGGTGGAGGGAGGGTGGGTGCAGGGCAGAGAGGAATAAAGGGGAGGAAAAAATGGGACTACTATAATAGCATAATCAATAAAATATATTCTTATATATGCTATTCTTAAATGAGTTGTTTTTAAAGTTTCCTCATCTCAATGTCTAATATTGACTTAATATAAACTGTAAAAATGTGTTCTTTGTTGTTTTGAATAATAAAATCCTCTACATTTTTACCTTTGTAAAGGGATTTTGACAAATAATCACTTTCATGTACTTTAAAACACTTTGTCTCACCCCTCGGAATTGTGATTTTTTCATGTGCTGTCCATTCATGATGCCCCTGCCAGATAGCCCCACTAAAGACTCTGATTGCATAATTTTTATGGGGCTGCAAAGGTCAGTGGTTCTCCTTCTTGTCTGCTTTGCTACATCTTTTCTCTGACTTTGAATCTTTACCTATGCCAGAAATGCCCTTTGCCCACAGTTTTGCTTTTCAAATACTTTCCATGCTACAAGATCCATTCAAATGCCAACTCTTCTTCAAAACCTCTCTTTAAGACAATCTGCCGCCTCCCACAGGAAGTCATCTTTCTCTGCCCTTGAGATTATTAGGAAGTTTTTTAAATCATTCTCACATACCTGCAGTATTATAAATTTTAGCATGAGTATAGGTGTCTTTTCTTATTTTTGAGATTCTTGAAAGCAGAGTTATGGTTTTCATAGTACCTTTTATATAGTAGGGTTTTTTTAAATCCATTTATTTATTTATCCAGCAAACATTAGTTACTGCCCACCATGTGTGGAATAATTGATTGGTTAGATACAGAACTTTGCATCATGGCTTTTGGGATTAGTTACAGAAAAGATTTGTTGTTTTATGTCAAACCATTCCCATATAACAGCATTAAATCTCCACCCTATCTATAGTTGTATAGGTAATTCATCCCCAATGTGTTGTGGGTTACATTTACACAGAACTACTCATTTCATGAAACTGAATGTACATCAAATTTGTCTTTATAAGAATCTATAGAATAATAAATAAAAATTTATAGAGGAATAAACAGTTCAGATACAGTCTAAATGCATCTCACACAGAGCCAGAGTATAGCACTGTGCACAGCCATAGCTCTGAAGATGTCACAATAGGTGATGACACTGAAATGTGACTATAACTCTGGGAGTTAATATGATCCCTATAATTATTCTAAAAAGTTCTGTTCTACTTTCTCTTTCGTAGTATTTTCTGTAGTTACAGGTCCACGGTTGTATGGTTATTTGATAAAATGTAATCCTTCCACTGGACTCTAAGCTCATAAGAACAAGTATATCATTATTACTAATTATCGCCTCCCCAGAACCTAACTCTGTGCCTGACTCATAGTTGATCCTATATATTTGTTAAATAAATAAGTATAAAGAAATAATACCAATGATACATGCTTTCATTGTGATTTCCACAATTCCAACTGTGACACATTTCTATGTATGCCACTGTTCTATTTCCAATGTAATCAAACTTTTGAGTCTACAATTAGTAACAGAATAAGCACCATATGTAGGACAGTGTGTCTAAAAAAGAAAAACCAGACACAATATACAAAACATCAATGCATAAGCAAGTGCTGCTTGTTAAGCACTATAACCTATGATTAATAATATCTAACGGGCAATAATATTTGTATTCAGAATGTGAGGCAATAGTCAAAAAGCCTGTGGGTTGGCTTTTTAGAACAAGTTAAATGTTTGCTTTGGTTACATTAATGTTTTGCTTATCAAAGTATCATCATTCACAGGAATGGAGAACATCAGCTAAGACAGACCATTAGCCTTGATTTCCTCTTTGACCCCTCCACTCTGCACACAATACTTATTTGTTATGCCACCAAAATTTTCTCTCTAGAGCCTAAATCTCATCACATAATTCCCTTACATGGAACTCCTTCATAATGATCAAACCCAGTGATTCTCAACTGGGGAGTATTTTCTCTCTCCCAGGGAACATTTGGCATTATCCAGAAATATTTTTGGTCGCCACAACTGGGGGAGGGAGGAGTAGGGGTAGAGGCTCAGGAGGCTGCTAAACATTTGACAGTGCACAAGAGAGACTTCCACATCAACAAACTATCAGGACTGAAAGGCCAGAGTGCTGCGGCTGGGAAACCCTAAGCAAAACATGAAGTCCAAACTGGTACACGTCCCAAGTGAAATTCATCCCAAATGAAGTCTTCTTACCATTCATCCTACCTATTTTGCATAGGATGCAAACCTGTAGCCGAAGGGACACATATGGCAAGCACATGTGTCTCAGCTGACTGCCTGCCCCTGTGGATGTTTCAGATCCTTTCCAGTTTGCCACATTCTCCATGACTTGCTATTGTCTTTGTCCAGCTGTCTTCACTTATTTATGTTTCCCACCTTACCTATAGCATCCAGTCCCGGCAAAACTTACTCACACTCACATGAGAGCAAAGTTAACCTGCCTGAGTTCTTCAGTGTGCCCTTCTGTGTGTCTATGTCTTTGCATACGCTACAAAATCTAACAGGGATTTCCTAGAACTGTGCTTCCCAGGCTCCATTTTTCTGATGAATTAATCCATGTCTTCCCAGATTCACTCCTTTCATTTATGCCTCAGCTATACATTTGACTGTGTCCATTACAACAGAGCTTGCACAGAGTAATATTTTGGTGTTTATGCCTTTGCCTTCCCTTTCATTAGGCTTGAGGTCCCTCAAAATTAAGACCATACTGTAATTAGTGTGCGGACTAATTAGTATGCTGTAATTAGGTATGCTGCACCTAAGACAGTATCTAGGCATGCATTTACTAATTTTTTGTTGAATTCCTGTAAATAAATCAATTTCTAGGGCACACTTTAACTTTTTAAATCATAAGTGCCATATATGTAATCATTTTAAAATCCAAGGAAAGTGAGGACAGTGAGGAGAGGGGATTACAGGAACTACTATACAGGACACATGGACAAAATCAAGGGGGAGGGTGGAGGTGAGGGAGGGAGGTGGGTTCGGCTGGGGTGGGGTGGAGGGATGGGGAGAAAAGGCATCCAACTGTAATTGAATAACAATAAAAATTTTTTAAAAATCCAAGTGAAGAATATTTTATACTATTTTTCTGTCCTCAAACCTTTAGAGAGTAGAATTAACACTTTTTTAGAAAATTCAGGTATTAGACTATACAAAAAAAAAAAGAGAAGAAAATATGTATGACAAAACACTTAAGTATCATTAATGTATTAGAAGGAAAGAATAATATTTAAAATTAGTGAATTTTGAATTATATGTGCATATTTCATCACTATATTCTAAGTTCTCTAAAATACCCATTTTCTGCTTTTAAACTCAGAAAATAAGGTAAAAAGGAAAGACACACATATACACACACACTTACCTTTACCTCAGATAAGGTAAAAAGGAAAGACACACATATTTACATTTTAAAGAACAATTTTTTTAGATTAAGTTTCAGTTTCTTCATTATCATAAAATAGGGATTTGCTGATTGAGTGCCCATTCTTGCTATAAAAACAAATTTAAAAATTATAGCTGTACAGCCATCATGAAAGCAGCATGGAGGTTCCTTAAAAAATTATAGAGGGAACTATCTTCTAATCCAGCAGTGGTCCTGCTGGGTATACATCTAAAGGAAATAAAATCAGGATTTCAAAGAGATATTTGCAACTCCCATGTTCATGGAATGGATAAATGGTAAAGAAAATGTGATTTGCAATATCTATATTTATATTTTATTTACATCAATCAATAAATATAGATATATCACACAATAGTATATTATTTAACCTTAAAAAACTAAGGAAATCCTTTCATTTGCAACAATGTGAATGAAACTGGAGGACATTATGTGAAGTAAAATAAAGCAGACACAGGAGGACAAATACTGTATGATATCACTACATGTGAAATTGAAAACAGTCTAATTCATAGAATTAGAGAGAAGAATGTTGATTACCAGGGGCTTGGGAGAAGAAGTAAATGGGGTGACACTGGTTCAAGAGGTACAAAGCTGCACTTATGTGAGATGAATGTTCTGGAGATCTAATGTACCAAAATGTGACTTAGGTTAATGTTGTATTGTACTTGAATTTTGCTAAGAGGATAGATCTTGTGTTCTCAACAACTGGGAGGGTGCTCATAGTGTGACCATAATAATACAAACCAAAACATTTTACATTTTGTTCACGAACTTTGTAGGCACCTTTGAATGTGCATAGCACTGTGAGAAGTACAACTTATTTTTATTTATGCATTGACTTACGTGGTAGATTTACATTACACTAATCAAAATTTGTAGATTTAGTTTGTTAAATAAGCCCATAATAGAGAGAAGTAGCTGAGGTAATCCCACACGTTAGCATGTTATAGCAATAGCAAGTTTCTGATTGAATTCTTCCACAACTTCAAATACACATAAAGGCAGAGACATGTCCATTATTTAAGTTTGGTGAACTTTTAGGTCCTTTTTCAGTGTTCAAACAGCATAAAGCACTAGTATTGTGACAAGGTTTGGTAAACATTTAGCTAAGTACCTAGTTTGTGTGAGGTCATAGCAATCTTCTGGCAAATTATAAATTAGTACATTATTCTAAAGCGTATAGTCTATTCAGCTTTTAAAACCTTGATACTCTCATTAAGCAAGGGTAGGTGTTTAACGAGAGTTAAAGGCCAGCACTTAAATGCCACTTATTTCATTTGAAATTTTTTCTAACATTTATTAGGCTTATAACTAACCAGCCTCTTTTGTTTATGAGATATAAAACTAGATAAATATACATATTTGTATTAGATTTCTGGAGTAGGAGCTTCTGAGTACATCTTTCAACTTAATACAAATGACCCCTGGTATGTTCATTGCAAATCAGGGCACTTCAGTATCTGTCAATTGTTCATATAGTATAATAAAGATTACAACTGACTAGCACACACACACACACAGTCAAACATGCACACATATCCACACTATTCCTACTAACGTAGATTTAAAAAATTATAAATAATATAAAACTATGGCTAATTTTAACATAGGTTTACCTTAAAATAATTATATAATATTAATACTAGAAATGTAAATAGTTAAATGCTAATAAAATAATGGCTAGTATTTATCGAGGATTTACTAGTGTTATTACTAAGTATTTAGAGTATTTCCTGGCTCGTTATAGATATTCTATCAATAATAGTAATAAATTAATAAATATATCAATAAATGAATGAATGAACACCGAGCTCTCTGGTATTTTTCAAGCAGTAGCTTATGAAGTCCTCACAATAGCCCTATGAAGTGAAATTTCACAAATGCATCTTATGAGACTGAGACATTAAGAATCATTCTGTGGTGAGATCAACATTATAATTTGTATATTGGGCATTTTTGTCTGTCTACTTTCTTCTCTTTCACTCATATGCATATATGCATTTTAGTACATGAACTGAATATAGGTGTTGAGTGAACAAAGGCCAATGGCTGGGGGGGCACTCACACATCAGGCCTGATGGAACAGTATTTGTTGGGGAAAGCTCAGAGATTATAACAAAACCAGGTGATCAGGTTCCCACTCGCACCGTGATTTTGCAGGTCCAGAAGTCAGATTCTGGAAGGGAAATGTCAAATTCGGACTATGTGACTGCTAAGCTAGATGTTGGAGAGGAAACAGCCTCCCCTGGTGTGAATGATATTAAGGGGCCCTGGCATCCAGTCCTGCAGCCATCCGAAGTTGATTGCTGTAAACGCCAGGCCGCTCTTGGTTTCCATAGAGCTTGAGCGGGAGCTCAGCTCTTTCCTGGGAGGCCAGCCTGTAAAGTATTAGCCTTGTACGTACTAACGCTTAGCCCTCTAAGTTAAATCTTATTAATGATTCTTATTCTTGATTGAGCACTTACTTTACCAGCGCTGAGTGCCTAAAGCAAGACCTGAGCCAGCCCTAAACTCTACAATGATTCTAATGTATTTTATATTAAAGGAAAAACTATTTTTAAAAACTCAAGAAAAAGTCCTTTACATCTGTCAATAAATAAAATTCACAAAATTGAACAATACTGGTAACAAAAACACAGCTTCTCCTTGACGGCTCCTGTAGTCAGAGAAGCATCCAGTAGCTCACGAATAAGTGGTATAGCTAGTACAATCTTGTGTTTGGGAAGAGATAATAAATAGGATTTCACTAAAAAGCTTAACATAATTATTACGTTAGAGTCAAATTTAGGCCTACAAACAAAAGGTTTTTCCCCATAACAAAACCTTCATTAAAAAAACAAACTCAAACAGTAATTTAAATGGGATTTGCAAACCTCCAGGTTACACATTTCTCATGAAATCTAATTAAATCAAATAAATACCAAATCCTGAAGAAAGGTTAAGAATTTAGTCTATTCTATTTAGTTGAATAATACCAAATTTATTAAAGAAGTTCTCAACATTTTTTAGCCAAGTAGTACCTCTTAAAGGAATTTCTAAAACAATGTATTATCTAGCAGATTTTAGCTTAAATATTTCATAAATGTAAATAATAGCAAAGGAAGTGATTTCTGAATGTGGTAAATATTGACTTTTTAAAACATATTAGTTTAAGTACATTTAGAATATGAATTTAATGGTTCCCAAACACCATAGGTATTTAATTCCTATGTCACACATTTTTAAAATGCCTGAAAAAGTTATTTTTATCATTTTACATTGCTATTTTCTCTTAAACTCATTTCCAGTCCAATTATCTGATATAATATCCTAGAATATGTCTTTATACCTGAAAATACTTTATTGATATGCCTATCATACGTCTCTGACCCAAAATTATAAATCAACATTTGATATTCTATAATGGTCCAAAATTATTCAAGTTTTCTTCTGGATTAAGTTATTGGTACAAATACTATTCATACTTTATTGATTAAAACACTATTCATACAGCACGTTATGATGATTATTTAAGGAATTATCTTTCGATGTGATAGAAGAAGCATTTTTTAACCAGTTGTTTTATTTATTGTTGGATGATAATAAGTTATTGCTATATAGGGACCAAGCCCAGCATTGATTCTATTCCTATTTTTTAAAATAGATGTTAACCCCAATGACCACTTTCTCCTGTGTGCCCAGCATGGTCCATCTCTGTGGAAGGTACTTTCGCTCTCAGGTCCTTGCTGTTCCCTTCCATAATTAATGACATCTGAGGAAAAGCAAGTGTTATCATCAGCTTATCTCTTTGTGATTCTCTCCTTTCTGGAATATTAATCACGTTAGTCTCATTTCTTCTGCACCTTTAACAGATAATTTTATAAATTAGTTTTCTCTAGTTATTGTCTCCAGGAGTATTTATCCACTCAAAGCTTTATTCAATTCTTTTCAAAAGAAGAAGTCTGTTATAATGGTATCATATGTTTGTTTTTCACTTCTCTAGTGTCAAAACACAGAAATTTTGGTGCATTTAAGCATTTGAACAGGGTGCAGTGATTTAAAAAATGAGGCAGATTTATATGATCTGATATGGAAACATCACCAAGTTATATTGTTAAGAAACTAGTCCTATTGTATTGTATATGTTTTTGAGTTATCTTAATTTTTTCTACATACATATACTAAAAATATAATTTTTTAGGTTAAACAATCCTGCCAGTGGAGCTGTCTGAGTGACTGTACAAATTTAAGAACTGAGCTTTGGCTTCCAGCCAAGATGGAGGCATAGGTAGATTTGCTTCACTTCCTCACACAACCTAAAGAAGGACAACAACAAACTTAAAAACAAAAAACAACCAGAACTGCCAGAAAATTGAACTGTATGGAAAACTGACAACCAAGGAGTTAAAGAAGAAACATTCATCCAGATTGATGGGAGGGCAGAGACGAGCAGCCGAGGCAGAGAAGATACATGGCAAAGCAGCAGCTGGCGGGCCAGGCTGTCCCACATTCCTGTGTGGATAGACTGGGAGGAACAACTGGGGAGAGAGACAAACTGCACAACCCAAGATTGCAGTGCAGGAAAATAAAGCCTCAAAACCTCTTGCAGTAAAAATCTGTGGGGGTTGCAGCAGCAGGAGAAACCCAGTCTCACAAAAGAATCCATTGGAGGGTCTATGGGATCCTAGAATGTACACAAACCCACCAACCCTGGAATCAGCACTGGAAAGGCTCAATTCACTTGTGGGTAGCAGAGGAAGTGACTGAAAGTCAGCTGAGAGCTGAGCAAGCAGAATTGTTCCCTTTCTGACCCGTACCCCACATACAACACCACAACATAGTGAAGTGGGTTCCCCCACCCTGGTAAATACCTTACCATGTAACAGGTGCCCTGAGACAAAACAAAATATGGCCAAATGAAAGAACAGATCAAAACTCCAGAAAAAGAACTAAGCACTGAGGAGAAAGCCAACCTATCAGATGCAGAGTTCAAAACACTGATAATCAGGATGCTCACAGAAATGGTTGACTATGGATGCAAAAAGGAAGAAGTGAAGGCTATGCAAAGTGAAATAAAGAAAAACATACACAGAACCAACAGTGAAGGGAAGGAAACCAGGACTCAAATCAACAATTTGGAACAGAAAGAAGGCATAAACATTCAACTGGAACAGAATGAAGAAGAAAGAATTCATAAAAATGAGGAGAGACTGAAGAACCTCTGGAACAACTTTAAACATTCCACCATCTGAATCACAGGGTTGCCAGAAGAAAAACAGGAAGAACAAGAAATTGAAAACTTAATTGAAAAAGTAATGAAGGAAAACTTCCCCAGTCTGATGAAGGAAATAGATATGCAAGTCAAGGAAGCTCAGAGAGTTCCAAAGAAGTTAGACCCAAGGAAGCACACACAAAGGCACATAATAATTATGTTACCCAAGATTAAAGAGAAGGAGAGAATCTTAAAATCAGCAAGAGAAAAGGACACAGTTACCTACAAAGGAGTTCCCATAAGACTATCAGCTGATTTGTCAAAAGAAACCTTGCAGTCAAGAAGGGCTGGAAAGAAGTATTCAGTCATGGAAGGCAAGGGCCTACATCCAAGATTACTCTACCCAGCAAAGCTATCATTTAGAATGGAAGGGCAGATAAAGTGCTTTCCAGATAAGGTCAAGTTAAAGGAGTTCATCATCACCAAGCCCTTATTATGTGAAATGTTAAAGGGACTTATCTAAGAAAAAGAAGATGATCAAACTCTGAACAGTAAAAGGAAACAAATTCACAACTATCAACAACTGAACCTAAAAAACTAAGCAAACAACTAGAACAGAAACAGAATCACAGAAATGGGGATCACATGGAGGGTTATCAGCAGGGAGGGGGAGGGGGGAGAATATGGGAAAGGGCTCAAGGAATAAGAGGCATAATTGATAGGTACAAAATATACAGGGGAGGTTAAGAATAGTATAGGAAATGGAGAAGCCAAAGAACTTATATGTACAACCCATGGACATGAACTAAGGGGAGGGGATGGTGGAGGGAGGGCTGATGCAGGGCAAAAGGGAATAAAGGGGAGAAAAAAATAGGGCAACTGTAATAGTTTCCCCATAATCAATAAAATATACTTTAAAAAAAGAATTGGGCTTCTGTGTTCCAAATGGACAATGAAGGAAAGAATTCTTTTCTTTCTACAATCTATCCCTGTGGAAGGTGCATTAACAGGCAAGCTTTGATGGGAGCATGGCATAACCAGAAATCTAGGTGTTATAAGATCAGCATTCTATCTGATTCTGTTACTTGGGTAATATTAGAAAGTCTCTGACTTCTCCCAAGTTCCAACCTGTAAGTTGAAAACACTAAATAATATAATTCATTTTGTAAATTATAAAAATGTTATTCTATACCTGACAATTTGACAACTGAAATAAATGTATAAGTACAATCAACACATCCTCCATTAAGGATAATAATATATAAATATATGCCATGGAATCTATAATGATATATAATACATACTGTATAATTTTCAATGGTATTATATATTATATATAATTTATGACACTATACATTGTATATAATATGTTTATATATAATATAACATATCAATTTGATAGTTAATCTGAAATAAAGTTTAAGGTGAACTAATACTTCCTCTATTGATATATTATATATAATTCAAATACACATTATTAAAATATATATGTAAATAATATATACTATATGATGTGTTATGTATGTTACTGTGTATGTTATAATACATAATATATAATGTTTATATATATAAAATATAACATTCTATTTGATATCTAAACTGAAATAAAGTTTTAAGGTTTAACTAATACTTCCTCCATTGACATAATATATGAATATAATGATGATATATTATGTATATTATTCAGTTTGCTATTAATCTGAAATAAAGTTTTAAGGCTAAACTGATAACCTCTGGTTAACTTCCTGGTGGAGGGGGTGTTTCATTTAAGTCCAAATTATTTTTCTAAATGACTAAGTTTATTTGATGATTAAAAAAAGCACTCTGGTTCCAAATATCTTTGACTTTTTTGGCTATATTCCATTCTGAAAGCTTTTTGATTACTTTCTTGTAACCTTGGCATTATAGGTGTTTTAATTTTAAATAGCTCTTATTAAAACACATTTTTTTTAAGTTTTAGGGTTTAAACTTGCATAAGTAACTTTTCAACTGTAGAGTTTGATTACCCAAATTGATATAAATATTTGCCTTTTATAAAGTGTCAAATTTAAATTAATGCACAACCCAATTTATTACCAACCCCCCCCCGAAAAATAGTAATACCTAAGTCTTGTAGCTATTTGATTAAAATAATTTCACATGTAATACTTTGGTGTTTTAGAATGTCTGTGAGAAAATTGGTAGTCTTATATAGACTGGATTTAATATTTATTAAAAATGCACAAGCCTATTACATATAAAACACTATATTAAAGTAACACCCACAATATTTTGAAATTCAAGCATAAAGCCAATGTAGCAGACACTGTGGGTGCCCTGCCCAGGTTCCCTGAACCCCTTTGTCTCTGTGCCCCTCACTGGAAGCCTAGTCTCTGTCAATTGTTTCTAAGAGCTCGTACTCGCAACCCTTTTGAGGGATTTCTCCAGTCTACTGGGGAAGCTTTTCCTATCCACACACGCAATCAACTGCAAATGCTTGGAAGTTTCACTAAGCACTCCTTGCCATCCAGTGGTGGTGCCCTTAGCCAGTATTAACTCGTGTAAAATATGAAAGTCCAAGTTCTGTGTTTTTAGACGTGATGAACTCTGAGACATCACTTACACCCCAGAGATGCCCTGTATGAGCCCAGGGTAAGGCACTTCATGAAACCTCACCATTTCTTCACTTCCTCCTCTTCTCTGCCCTGCTTCTTTTACTCTTTTGCTGGGTTACACTGCAAACACATTTTTAAGTAAACCACACAAATTAAGCAAATCACACAATTATACACAAAATCCTATCTAAGTCTGGTTCTGGGGAATTGACTTAAGGCAAACAACTCAGAAATGAGTGGCAACTCAGCATGGTGATAATGAGAAAAGACAAGGCACTATCCCTCTCATCTTCCAAAAGAAATCCTCCACTTTCCTTCCAAAAGAAACCATTGCTTTTTAACAGCAGAGGCACCTGCACGATTCTCGTACCTTGCTGCTGCTGGGCTGCTGCAGGTCTACACCAAAGACAAAATGACTGCCTTCGTGCTGAAAAGAGAGACTCTGCCCTGGTACGAACATGGTCATGCAGACAGCAGTTCTCGTATTGGTATTGTTCCATAACCAAAACAGCGTTTGACTCTTCTTATATACCAAATGCATAATAGCTTAATGTATATATTCAGGTTTATCCTACTCAAGTACTTTAAAAGATATTTGCAGCCACTGTTTAAAACCCGAGATGTAAAATATTCGTATATTAATACAAGTTGTGTTTCTTTCAGAATGTAATTACCATAGCAGATGGTAGTATATTGGAAGCATTTCCAAATTATTTCACCTAAATTTAATTATACTATAATCCTATTACAAAGAAGAAAAAGGGGTCAGTGGGGCCATGTTTAAATGAAAGAATTACATTCAAACCAAATTCTCAGGAATAATGATACAGTTAGAGCAGATGGGAGAGGTGATATTACATTTTGAAATCAAAATAAGTTATTGCTTTAGTATAAATAAATGTTTTTGAAATATAAAAGTTATAATAAAAATAAATGTTGACCTTATTTGTTATTGTCCTGCAACTTCAAAAATCCTTTTATTAAAATAAAAAAGAGCTTTTTTTGAATAAAATATATACTATACTCTTAACATTCCCTCCCAGATGAGTAAATGCTGCAATTTACCTGTTTTTTTTTAAATTTCCTATGATATTACATTGTATTTCTAGCTGTGTTGGTATCAGAAATACCTGATAAAGAACAGTTTTATCTTTTCATTTCATAAAATTTCTATCAACAGGATTTTGGATTTCACACCTATTTTTACCTCCTGGCCCCACTGAAAGTCCTCCTACAGAGGACAAAAGTGGGCCAGGTGACCTGCACCGGTGCTTCTAATCCTGGAGCATGTACAGTGCTAATGCTACCTGTATGGGCCTCGCATCCGCAACAGCTTGCTCTGGGTGGAATTAGTCTCTTGTTCTCTAGTGAAAGAATAACTTGGTAGTGGGGATATGACCACATGTTCTCTTTTCCTCTCTCTCTCTTAGAAACATATATGTAATACAAAATGTAAGATTTTTTGTTTGCTTGGTTGAATTTGCTTTGAATTTCGAAATTACATTTTCAGATCAAGCAAAAGCCAGACTGCATTCATGACAAGGGCGTGTTTCGGAGAAAATACCCAGCTGTGGACATGCCCCTCAGGGCGTCATGTCTGGAAAACTGGATGGGTCTCCTTGAACGAGAAGCAGCGTCAACTCCTTTCACCGCCACAGCAATCACTCCAGCGCTAACCCTCACTGGCCCACACCTGCCTTTCATTGGGTATTTGGCCTGTCCCTGATTGCTTGAAAGTCTTCCATGATTTTATACACTGTGATGCAAAAGAAGTACAAAGTGAGAGGCGCCATACCGTTTCCATCCCTGAAAGAAATTTCAGTCTCTGTGAGCTGGAATTAACAAAACCTGAGACCGAATCTTGGTGCAGTTTGGGGACTCAGTCACGTGGTGTCTTTAACCTCCAGGCAACTTGGATTTATAATGACCTTTGAATCTCCGAGGACCCTTTAACATATTTTACCAAATAGCCAAGTGCCTCAAATATGAATATTTTATCCCCAGCATTTTAGACGTTTTAAGCAAGTCTTTCATTGTGGTTGTTAAATATTTTGGATAAACTTCTCTATCCTTCACTGGGCATATTACTGAAATAAAATCCTAGACACTCCTGTAATTATCTGTTTTATGAGATCTTGTACAAGGAACTTTACTTCTCTTGGCTTCACTTTTCTCATCTGAAATATAAATGGACCAGATGCTCTGTATCACCCTTCTCTTCCAGCTTGGAAATCTTACTATTCAAAAAACTAGTTTCTTGCACCACATTTTTTAGGCAATTTTCCTTTGGAGGTAGTAAATATACATATTCTTTATCCTTGAAAAAGAAAAAAGATGAAGGACAAATTAGGTTTGCACATTTATTCGTGAAGAAACTATATTAAAATTATTTATAGAACTTAAACTACTTTCCCAGTCCAATCCCTAATCCCAGATGCACTGTGTAGGCTCTCTATAAACTTGTATTGCTTAATTACTTACACCCTCTGAGAAATCATACTACTACTCACTGCAATTTAATTGACACGAGAGAGTGGTGTTACTTGATAGGTTTAAAACATCGTCAAACTCCAGATTTCTTTAATAGGCATAGCTTTCTGAATTCCTAAGATAGATTTTTTTGAGAAGTATGTTAAATTTATATAATGTAAATTAAACACTGCTTGGAGCATATACATATAAGAAGATAGGTTGAAATAATATCTAAAAACGAGTCTCAATTTACACCACTCCTAATTTTAATAAGTTTGACAAAAACTTGGCATTTCTTATGCTTCTGTAGAAAACCTTTAACTTTCAAAGAGCCAGACCCTTGCCATACAGGGCCCCAGGCCAGCCGTTTACAGCTTTGGCGTCTGTTGTTCTGCATCCAAGCTTGTCACTTCATCAGAGCTAAAGTATCTCTTTTAAATCTGGAGAACAGCTTTCTGGGCAGAGCAGGAACAGAGCTCTTTAGCCTCCTGCTCATGAATTCCCTCTGAATCACCAGAGAAGTGCCTCAACCTGGTGGGCTGCAGCTTTGGATAGGATTATCAAGTCATCCTTGGCTTAACTTGTCTCTGAGGTTCACCGACTCTACACAGTCTGCTCTCACTCAATAGAGAAGCAAGCAGCTATCTGGCTAATGTTTCCTATTCTCGATATTACAACTTACCCTTCCAGCAGCTGTTAGCTTTTAGCAACTTCACAATCTCACCCAGTCCAAGGCAAGTAGAGATATTTGAAGGGACTGCCTTTATCTTTGGCTACCATTAAATACTTAAAACACAGTATATTTAAACCACTAGTCATATTGATCAACAGGGCTTTTACAAACCTAGACTCTTAATTTTAGCAACTAAGAAAAGAAGTTTTAAATGTTCAGATGAATAAACTTAGAATGAAGAGAAATAACACAGGTTACGGGTTCAAAAATCTGTGCAGGGTCACTGGGTTGAAATCAACAAGAGTTTTAGGAAAAACAGAAAATATTACATGCATTTACACTTAAAGTTAAATGCATAGGTAGCATGATGGAGATTCAGTAGTTTAAATGAAAAATATATGGATGCTTATGTAACCACAAATTTAATATAAGCTAACAGGATGATGAGACTATATGTAAATATTAACATCTTAATTTATTCAGGCTTCAAAAGGCTTTGTCTAATTTTGGATCTCATAGCAAAAAAAAAAAAGTGTTTTGAAAAGACACCCAGAGTTGTTTAAAAAGCAATAATGTGACATAATGATGGTTGAAGGAACCGAGTATGAACAAGACCATCTGTCCTGTTGTGGGTTAGAGATGAAGATATTATTATTGGATAAGATATTGTTGGATTATTGTTTTAAAAAATTTACAAACTGACTAATTCTGTGCTATTTCTAAAGATAAAATTATGATTAAAAAGGCAAACGTAACTGAAACATACTTGGCTCAAATAAAAATCAACTCTCAAGAAAGTATCAGTGTGTAGCAGAGAAATAAACTTTCGTACCAAACTGAGAACTGATTACTAAAAGACGTGTGAGCAGACACCAAGCACTAACTGATTCTCACGACTCCTACCCTAGATGTAAATTAGAAAATAGAATTTAGAATCTCCTGGCCAAGTAACATAAAAAGTCCATGTTTTTTTTTTATTTTGAATGTGAATTTCCTAAGAACAGGGTCAAGCTCTCTCCATATTCCAATATGAGGAATTGGAAGCATATTGGAAGCCTCTCTTAGAAGCCGGTGTTTCACGGTGTTTCTCTCACCCTTTTATCCTTCAGGACAAGTGTGTATAATTCACCTAACGAGAGCAATAAGCATTACATAAGCAGGAGGGTGCTATAACCCAGGACCGAACACAGAGAAAACAAAAGATTTTCTAAAAACAGATAATTATCCACTTATTCCAAACCTTATTTTAAAATATTTTATGCAAGCCCTCATTATTTATGATTTCTTTAGTATTACTAACCAGAATTATTCTTATTTTTTATTGTACTCTGAGAAGTGTCATACAATACTCTCACAGATCTGTAGCTTTCAGTCTTTGTTTACCCCTGCAGTCGCTATTTCCAGCCATGGAGTGTTTTCTTGCAAATTTCATAGATGACAGGGTATATATATGTAAGGAATAATATACATAGAGTCCCTTGAAGTCTGTACAGTGAAAGTTTCTCTTATTTATAGAGCATTTTTAAAGAAAAAAACTTAGGAGGAAAGCTAGCAAAGGTTGGAAAAATCATTGCTTAAAAGTAGGCTTCAGATCATATTTTAACATAAACTTCAAATGCTATGCTTTTGCTAGATTTTCACCTCAAAAATATTGCTATTTGGTTGATCTTTATGTGGTTCATATATCCTCCCTTAAAAAATGTTCTTTGAGGAATGTTAGCACATCACTTGGTGCAATACCATTACAAGTGCACTTGAAGGAAACGAAGAAAATTCTAGCAGGTTAATGTGCTAGCGTTTTAGTGTTGGAAATAGAGGCTGAAATTTCAAACTGCGGAATAAGTTTGGCGCTAAGAGGCGCTAAGAGGTCATTTATCCACTCACAAAGATAGCACAAAATTGGTAGTTTTGTGTTAGGGAACGACACTATTCCAGCACAGAAATGAGACATGCATATTCTTCAGAGTAAGTGCTTTGTGTAGGTCACTTCAAATGGTGCTGCAATGTCATTATACAGGGATAAATTTTCTGACATTTCCCAATCCATTTCCACAAAGATACATTGTCAAATTTTCCTGAAGATGTCCCTGGTGTGTATTGACATTTCAAACCTATTTTAAAATTTACATAATTAGAATGAAATAAAAGAGCCTTACTTTCCTTCCATGTTTTGAATACTAATTATAAAGTGTTTTAAATGTAATGTGTTTTACAGCTTTCCAAACATATTGCAGCCTTTATGCAAGCTAATGTCCCTCCTCAGAGAGCTTCCAATACTATTTTTTAGATCATCAAAATTCATCGTGTTTGCTTTATTTTCTCCATTTCTTATGATAAGGAATCTGAGCTTTAAAACAATAAAATAGTTCTGCCGAAGTCACATAGGCTGCCATTGCCTGTAGTTTCATGAGTTTCCCTTATCCTCTCACTACTGAGAAACTATCTGAATCTGTATTATAAATGAGACCCCAGCATCCCCAAAATAATTCTCCAAAGCTTTTGAAATTCTGTTCATATTATCTCATCAATCTAGAATATTTATGCAGGTGCTTTACCTTTAGACCATACAAACAAAGTCAAGGATAGGACCTCCAGAAAGTGGAAGAAGAGCATGCCACCCTTGCCCCACACCCTCTGCCTCAAGTGTTATTTTCAAGTGAACTTGGATTAGTTTAAAGTTATGGTTTTAATTTTGCATTATAATATTAAACTATGGACTGTTCTAAACTATCATATTTAAATGAGGGAAAAAAATCAAAAATATCTAAAATAAAAAAATAATGGTACTCAATAATAAGGAAACTTAAAGTTGAAGTAAAAATAATGGATCCTAGGATGGGAGAAGGTCCCTGAGATATCAGGACTTCCTGCCCTTATACCCTCTCTCCACTTTCACGTTCTCCTTTTTCTCTTGTTCTCTTCACCCTGCTGTGTGTAGCCTCATAGTGCAGAGAATAAATATAGGGAACACATGGAAACTCTAGAAGGATTTTTATGAAATTAGGATAAAAAGATGAATATAGATACACAAATTAGGTATGACTTTAAAATAAGCTTTAGCAAACATACCAGAAGTCAGGTGTAAAAGTGAGTGTTACTTAAAACCTGAGGTGACTGTGGAATAGATACCACTAGACACGTAAACCTTCAGAGCACGGGACTCAATTTCTGGAACGTGCTTCTTTGTGAATCTCTGGGTGCAATTTATTTTCAGGTGAATTTCTGGACTCTCATGCTTTCTTAGAAGAAACTCCTCCAACAACTCCCTCTTGAATTTCCCTTCTGTCTGTAACTTTCAAAGATCCTAAGGACTAGTAGTCTAAAATAGTCTTAGTTCTGACTTCTAGACCCAAAAGGGAGACTATTAGTTCGGGATGACCTTCCTTTGATCTGCTCCCTCCTCACTGAGTTGACACTGGCATTCAGTTGATTCCACTTCTGCTGAAGTGACAAGTTTACCCGGATTTCCTATACAGGCCTTGTGGCTCTGTGACAGAGAGTAACCTCGTTCCTCAGTCTTAACTCGACCAAGGACATTCCCTGCTTGTGCTTCCATGTTTGTAGTGCTTCTTATTGACTTCTTTCAAGTTCACACACGTTATAAATAGTAAACTACCAGACTATGACTCTCGGGGGTTCCACATGACATTTGTCAACTTTTAAGAAAAAAATGTTATATCTTTTCTCCTCTAGCAAAGGGGACTGTTCACTCAACTCCTGAGGGGCTACAATAAGGGGATATAATAAGAAATTAATAAAATTAAAATAATGTATCACCCAAGCCTCCACAATATGTGTATATCGCCTCTTTGCAGCATAATAATGTTTAAACGGAAGTAGAAGTGAAATGTATACACCCACTTCCCGGCGAAATATGTCCGAGGAAAGTAGTGGATGGAGTGACAAATGTGAAGGAAAAAAGTTAGGAAGGACTTAACCTGGGCATCAGCTATACATGGAACTTCAGCCAAAACTCAGAGTAGAAGCCTAAGAGTCATAAAGCCCTTATTAGAAATGACAGAAGAAAAGAATGCCGCTAATGCCAGGGATTCCTTCCTGTGCCCATTGGAGGGAGGTGGTTTCAAGAATTCAAAGATCACGTATACTGGTAAGGGAAATTTGCAAGTTTCCACCTACCTTAGAGTAAAAAACTGATTTATTTTCACCGATTTTATGTTGATTTTGTTTGTTTGATTGTTTGATTGGCATTGTAGCAGATAAAAAAAAACTAGAATGGTATTTTCTGATGAGGCTTTTGCTATATTTGAAATTGGTTTTAATTTTTCTTAATAACCAAAGAACATTTGGAATCAAGCATATTACATGGGAGGAATATTTGAGCTGTATAATGCTGATTTGGATCTAACTTTATCTATAATTCTATTCTGAATATGAATGATGGTGATGGTTGTACAACAATATGGTTACACGATACTATTGAACTACACACTCAAAAATGGTTAATGCAGTCTTTTATGTTATGTGTAATTTACCCAATGAAGATAAATAAATAAAATGATCTGTAAACTCTAAATCAAGCACTGATTGACTGATAAATTTTTACATTTTCTGGCAGTATTTTTATATCTGTAGGTCTGGTATATTTGCTTTTATAATGATCATTACTTTATAGACAGATAGTTTTATCAAAAAACAATGCTTAAAACTAAGAGCTAGGAAAACACATACAATGAGCAAATTTTGCAAATATTTAAAAACTAATGAAAATATTCAAGTACACTTTTTGAAAAGTTATAGCATGACTTTCACACAAGTCTAAAATATCTTTCAAAGATGCTACTAAATTTAATAATTCAATAACCACTAGGATGATAAGGTTAATTAAAAGGAAAATTTGAGAACCAAAAATCTATACAGGCAGTCAACAGAATGCTGAAATAAACTTACTAATAGACATAAAACTGGTTAATGTCCTATAAGGCCATAAAGTTGTAACTTTTAGGTTATCTCTTCTACCAAACCAAAATCTAAATATTCACATATAAGAGTTAAGAGTTTTCAGAGCACAAATAAAATATTAACTACTGATGTCAAGCACAAGTGCTTTCTCCTTTATAAAGAAATACATTTGAGTGAGCTTATTATTGTAAAAAGACATGGAAATATATGCAAGATTTGAAAGAAGGAAAGGCCATCCACCTGTTTTATTCTGAATTTGGATATTTTTTTCTTAACAAAGGAAAATAAAACACAGAAAGAAGTTCTGTTGAGAATTATCTTTAAGTTAAGAGTTTAATTTAAAATGTCTTCTCTTTAAAATTGAGCTGAGATCCTTGGACAAGGTACACAAAAAAGAAAGAAAGAAAGAAACAGGTGGGAAGGAGAAGGAGAAGACAGGGACGGACTTGAGTAGCCCCAGTGGTAAGAGCCACCCCAGACTTCTGGGGTCCAAAATGGAAGCTGAGTTAAACTATGTCCTTTTCTTCTGTGTTGCATCCTGTCTTCCAAGGCATTCTTTGTTCACTCTGCTGGCTTTACAGGAGATGGGAGCTGCACCTCAGCTTCATGCCCAGTTCTGAACACCCCCTTCTCCGGTCCCTTCCTAGTCCCATTGTCAGGCATGGGGTCCCTGACTTCCGAGGACTGGGCCTTTGGGGAGCAGATTGGCAGGGGATACTTGCATTCCAGAGGCACAGCAGAAAGCTGCAGGGATGATGGGTGGAAAAGGACGCATTAGACAAATATGATTCATCCTCTCTGACCAAGTTCCACAACAGGGACTTCTGGTCAAGATGGAAGCATAGGGGAGCATGCTTTCTCTCCTTGCACAACGGCAGCAAAAATTACAACTATACTACAAAACAAATATCACCCAGATTCATCATAAAATCAAGCTGTATGGAAGTCCAACAACCAACGATTTCAAGAAGGCACGTTCATCCAGATGTGTAGAAAGGTCAGAGATGTGGAGACTCACAGAGAGGCATGGAGAGGAGGAAAGGAGTAGAGATGGAGATGAGTGAAGATGCAGAGTGGCACAGAGAGGCATGAAAGATGCAGAGTGGCACAGAGAGATGCAGAAAGGGTGGTCCCACTTTTAAGGATGGTGGATAAAAATTAGGAGGGATACCTCAGGAGCAAGGGATCCCAGTCCCAGACCAGACCACCCAGCCCAGGATTCCATTACTAGGAAGGTAAGTCCCCATAACTTCTTGCTATAAAACCAGTGGGGGGTTGGGGAGGTGAGAGAAACTGAAGGATTCTCAGGAGACTTCTCTTACAGGGCCCACAATGGTCTTAGGACTTACACAGACCCATTCCCTCTGGTATTCAGCCCTAGGGCAACAGCTAGAAAGGCGCCAGTGGCATATGGGGAGAAAGTAAGTGACTGGCAATCGGGTGAATGCCAGGAGACAGCTTCCCTCTGGGAAAATCTCCAGAGACCAGGCAGAGGCAATGTCCCTTCTCTGAGCCCTCCCCCCACACAGAGCTACAGAGTGGTGACAGGAGTTGCCCCAACCTGGCGATTATCTAATGCCTAGCCCCATACAACTTACAGGTGTGCTTTTCTACAACAGGCCACACTACTAAGACAGGGACTCAAAGCAGTTCCACCTAATACACAGAAACAAACACAAGGAGGCTGCCAAATTGAGGAGACAAAGAAATATGGCCCAAATGAAAGAACAGAAAAAAACTCCAGAAAAAGAACTAAATGAAATGGAGATAAGCAACCTATCAGATACAGAGTTCAAATCACTCATTATCAGGGTGCTCAAAGAGCTCACTGGGTACTGCAACAGCATAAAAAAGACCCAAGCAGAAATGAAGTTCACATTAAGTGAAATTAAAAAAAAAATCTAAAGGGAACCAACAGTGGAGGGATGAAGCCGAGAATCAAATCAATGATTTGGAACAGAAGGAAGACAGCATTCAGTCAGAACAGCAAGAAGAAAAAAGAGTTGAAAAAACAAGGATAGACTAAGGAGCCTCTGGGACATCTCCAAACATACCAATATCTAAATCATAGGAGTACCAGTTTCAGCAAGAAACTGAAAATTATTTTAAAAAATAATGGAGTAAAACTTCCCTAATTTGGTGAAGGAAATAGATATTCAAGTTCAGGAAGCACAGAGAGTCTCAAACAAGTTGGACCCAAATAGGATCATGCTAAGACACATCATAATTAAAATGCCAAAGGTTAAAGATAAAGATAAAATCTTAAAAAAAAGATAAAAGCAGATAGTTACCTACAGAGGCAACCCCATATGGCTGTCAGCTAATTTCTCAAAAGAAATTTCACAGGTTAGAAGAGACTGGCAAAACGTATTGGAAGAGATGAAAAGCAAGGCCTACAACCCAAATTACTCTATTCAGCAAAGCTATCATGTAGAACTGAAGGGTGGATAAAGTGCTTCACAGACAAAGTAAAACTAAAGGAGTTCATCATCACCAAGCCATGATTATAAGAAATGTTAAAGGGAATTATATAAGAAAAAGAGAAAAACTATGAACATTAAAATGGCAATAAATTCACAACTATCGAAACTGAATGTAAAAAAACCTAAGCAAACAAGCAGAACAGGAACAGAATCATAAATATGGAGATCATTTGGAGGGTTATCAGTTGAGAGGGAAAAAAGGAAGAAGGGGTAAAAGGTGCAGGAATTAAAAAGTAAACATTGGTAGGTACAAAATAGACAGGGGGCTGTTAAGGACCATATAGGAAATGGAGAAGGCAAAGAACTTATATGCATGACCCATGAACATAAACTGAGAGGGTGGTATGATTGTTGGAAGAAATGGGGGTACTGGGTGGAAGAGGGCAAAGGGGAAAAACTGGGACAACTATAATAGCATAATCGATAAAATCTATTTAAAAATAAAAAATAAACAAATGGGACTACATCAAACTAAGAAGTTTTTGCACAGCAAGAAAACCATCAACAAAATGAAAAGACAACCCACTGTATGGGAGAACATATTCACCAATATATCTGATAAAGGGTTAATATCCGAAATTTGTGAAGAACTTAGAAAACTCAACACTAAAGTAACAAACAATCCAATTAAAAAATGGGCAAAGGACCTGAATAGACAGTTCTCCAAAGAGGACATATAGATGGCCAATAGATATATAAAAAGATGCTCAATGTCACTAATCATTAGAGAAATACAAATTAAAACCACAATGAGATGTCACCTCATACCTGTCAGAATGGCTATCATCAATAAATTAACAAAAAAGTGCTGGAGAGGATATGGAGAATAGGGAACACTTTTGCCCTGTCGATGGGAATGCAAATTGGTCCAGCCACTATAAAAAAACAATACAGAGTTAACTCAAAAATTAAAAACGGTACTGCCTTATGACCTAGCAATTCCATTTCTGGGAATTTATCTGAAGAAGTTCTAAACACTAAATAAGTATATATGCACCCCTATGTTCATTACAATGTTGTTTACAGTACAATAGCCAAGATTTTCAAGCAACCTAAGTGTCCATCAATAGATGAATGGATAAAACAACTATGGTACATTTATACAATGGAATACTACTTACCTGTAAAAAATCAGAAAATTTTATCATTTGTGATAGCAAGATGGACCTGGAAAAAATTATGCTACCTGAAACAAGCCAGTCAGAAAAAGATAAGTACCATATGATTTCACTCACACGTGGAATCTAATGAACAAACTGAACTAACAAGTAAAATAGAATCAGACTCAGAGGCAGAGAGCAGGCTGACAGCTCTGGGGGTAGATGGGAAGAATGCTTAGGAGTGTGGAGGGATCGAGCAAAAGAGAAATCAGTAATAAAGAAGTTATGGACATAGACCACAATGTGGTGATTAAAAGTGGGAGGGGGTAGGTGGAGGTGGAAGAGGGCATTGGGAGTACAAATGGTGATGGAAAAATAATAAATAAATAAATAATGAATCTTTGAAAACAAACAAAAAACTAAACTGAGATATTAAGAAAACACAAGGCTATTTATTGTAGGTAGGAAAATGCAAGCACAGATTTTGAGACATTCACTTAAATACAAGTGATTAAAAATTTTCATGAAATTCAAACTTCAGTGTCCACAAATAAAGTTTTCTTGGAACACACAAAAAAATAGCATTCAATTTAGAACAGCACATATTCAATTCAAGTACTGAAAAAAGATTACAAATAGAAGGATATAGATACCTTTACCTTTTAAAAATTGGTGTTACTAAGCCTTTTTCTTTAATTGTTGAAGTTTCCTGTAGAGGTTTGCCCCATATGGGAAGCCACTCAGCATCAACTGACATGTCAGGATAGCAGATTCAGCATGCATGGAGCAGAAATCCATGTCTTTGATTTGGTAGCTGCATGTCAGGAAATAGTTTTCCCTTTTATACTTTGGGTTTTATTCCACTGAAGACCCGTTTAAATAATTACAATACCAGTCTTAGCATAGGAATAGGACCAGACAGCCAGTCTTGAACATTCGTGATCATGTGACATAGGAGCATTTTAAAACACACCATCACTTATTTGACAAAGTTTTATGCTTTCCTTAATGAGTTTTATAAAATATTTTTAGCCCTGGCTGGTGTGGCGCAGTTGATTGGAACATCTTCTGTAACAAAAAGGTTGCAGGTTCAGTTCCTGGTCAGGGCACATACCTAGTTGCAGGTTCCATCCTTGGTCTGGGTGTCTACGGGAAGCAACCAATTGATGCTTCTCTCTCATATCGTTTCTCTCTCTTTTTTCCTCTCTTCTTTTCTCTCTACAAGCAATGAAAAAGTGTCCTCAGGTGAGGAGAAAAGTTGTTTTTTAATATTTTTAGTACTTTATCCCTAGGTCAAAGTAGCTCTTTATTCACAGGATCATCCAAATATTTATTTACCCACAGAAAAGTAAGCACAGTTTGAAAGCAAATGAAATTTGGAATTCAAGCATTAAACAATCATCCTAGAAAATATTTCTTTAATAAAAGAAAAAGCCCTAGAATAATTAGCAGCATATAAATAATGCCAACTAATTGCCATATATCTATATAAATAATTGTAAAATATTAATGTATTCATTTAATAAATATTTTGTTTTTCATCAGTATTTGATTTAATAAAAATATTGCTTGACTCAATGATAGGTATTGAAAAGCATTAGTACAATTTAGCTTACAAATCATCAGTTATATGAAGGGTTATGTAAAATATCTGAACTAAAATTTTTAAACAATTTATATTTAATAGTTCACTCACATTGTCTCCAACCCAACCATTCATATAATTTAATACTAAATACAAAATATGTACTATTACACATTATTATATCCTACCTCTCCCACTTAGACTATATTAATTGTCATCTTAAGCAAATCATTTATCCTGATGCCTTACTTTCCTCAACGGTGTAGTGAGTGATAACAATAGTTATCTAATGGCATTGTTATGAAGTTAAAAAGAGTTAGTAATACATATAATGCACTTGAAAAGACCCCAGCATGTTGTAATCACACAAAATATTGGTGCTTGTATTATAAGTGTAATTATTAGTAATAGTAATTGTCGGGGAGCTTTAATGCAGCCCCCCCCCACCCCGGTCCAACACGGATGAAGAATAAGACTACCAAGACATGATCTGCTTGGGGAGGAAAGGTGGCCAATCTCTCAAAGGAGAAGGGCCTTGATCCTTTCCCTCCATGGGCTTTTATTAGGTTCATTGGCACAGGAATACAGATAAAGCTCATCAATCATTGTCAGCCAGTAAGGGTTAAACAATACAGGATTTACAGAGAACTTTGAGGGCTTATTCTGAGTTACAGCCAATTAGTTAGAGGGCTATAAAACTGTAGGCGCCAGACTCATCTCAGGTCTGGACCCTTATCTCTTAAACTGAGGGTACAGATTAAGTAGGTTTCACAGGAATGTATGTATTTTTCTTAGGCCTGATTCCCCAGGGAATCCGCCCCTCCCAGCACAGGACTGCACTGCCATCTGTTATTGCTTCAGGCTCAAGTCAGGCAGGGGAAGTACGGCAGCCAAGAGATTAGGAGACTTCTTGCAGACAGAATGAGGACTCAGGCTATTTCAAAGCCAAGGGGCAAGGGTCCATCACCCCCTTTTGCCACAGCCCTCTGAGTCCTTCCCTGCGAGCTTATCCCTGGTGACCAGAGCCTGTCTTAGGTAGATCCTCCCTTGAGGATTCTTACCTGTCATTGGCTAACTGGCCAAGCTCAGGGCCAAGCAGGGTGAAGTGGGCAGAGGTGGCACACCTGCCAGGGAGATAAGCTTTGTCTCCTTAGTGGCTTATGGTCCCAACTCTGACTCAGCCTTAACCATGGGGGGTTACAGCCTCTGAAACCAGGCAGAGCGGTTCCCAACAAGTAATCATAGTAGGATGTTGCTTTTTAAAGTATCATCTACATTGATCAAAAATATATGAGAAATGAATTTATTCTCATGGTTTAGTTCTCTTGGTGAGATTACAGAAATCTAAAGCCAATGATAATGCAAAGGCAGAAAAGTGGTTTTGTTTGACTTAGTTTAATTAGGTTATGCATTTCTGGCAGAGGTGTTTATAAAGCAAATCACATATTATATATTCTAAATTCATGTCACTGGTACCCTTTTTGCTTTACCTTTTCGCTTTTCCTTTCTTAGCTCAGAAAACTAGTCTTTTTGTTCTGTTCTTAACTATTTACTCTAAAGTACACATCCTACACACTTAACTCACCAAGTTGGGTGCTCTGCAAATTCTATGAGGCCTGCATCTTCCCTAGATCATTTCTTTATTCATACAAAGAATGGACACATGCAAATTAAGTCATGCATTCCCTAACCTAATTTGTTGGTATATTTAACATATCTTGTTAGAAAGATATTTTACTACAAAGTATGTTTGTAATAAACCATGTAACTGGTGCATTTGTTTTATTTTATTTTGTTTTGCTTTTAAATATAAATACTAGTGTTATATTTTAATAAAAATAATTACTACAACTAAGTGCTACTTTGCAAAAATTCCTGAATTCTATGTATTTTATAATATCATACCCATCTTACAAATGAGAAAATGTGATTTAGAAAAGCATATGACTTGCCAAAATCCACCTGAAAATAAAAGATACAGCAAGGAATTTAAGTCCTGTCAGAATGTATCTAAAGCCCAAGAACTGTCCTACTTAGTAAAGAATGAACTAATTTTGGAAGGAAAGAGATATATATTCTATGAAAGAAAATAAAGATGGTTAAACATACTCTACAGTGATAAATGCTATATTTAACAAATCTATTTTTAAATGTAAAATGTTCCTGTATGGAATATAATATTTAAAGTATTTTTATTGCAAATTTACTTTCAGGCTTTTTAAAAATTTAATCTTTATTGTATTTTTCCATTAACATTTAGTCCCCTTACACCCGCCCCTCTCTAGCAACTGCCACACTGTTGTCCATGTCCTTGAGTTCTCTTTCCTTTTTGCTCAATCCCTCCACCACCTAACCTCTCCCCAACCCACTAGCTGTCATGTTCTCCATCTATGAGTCTGTCCCCATTTTCCTTGTTAGTTCAGTTTGTTCATTAGATTCCACATGAGTGAGATCATATGATATTTGTCTGAAAAAATAAGTACAATATGAAGTTATGATAAGTGTCTGCATGACTTCTTTTAAGATTGAGAGTTCAGAGAGTCTCAAAGACTGCAAATATTATTTTTTAACTATATATAACATTAAAACTATTCAGCATCTGGAAAAAAGAAAAGACAAAAGAAGAAAAGAAGTAAAAAAGAAGAAAGAAAAAGAGAGAGAGAGGAAGGAAGGAAGGAAGGAAGGAAGGAAGGAAGGAAGGAAGGATGGAAGGAAGGAAGGAAATAGTAAGTACCTCTGTCACTGAGTTGTTTTTCAAGGTTTTTTTAAAAGGTGAATCACAACTGGAAAAAAAACTTATAAAACATTAGCATTAATATTAAACTTTCTTCTTTAAACATTTTTGGATATATCAGTCTATATGTTAAAATTAATTGTTACAATGAAAAAAGACATGGAAAAATGTTGATAAATATTTAGATATATTTGGGTCAAGTAGAGGGATGATTTTTATGCCTTATTTATCCAATGACATCCCCATATCTGTACTTTGGTTCTCCAATAGAAAATAATTGTGAATGGACTTAATACAGTTCCAGAATTTTTGTTGGTCACATCTAAACATTGGATCTACCTAATAAATAAATAAATGTTTTTGGAAAACATCACAAAAATGTATCTAATATGTGGTTGAAAGATGGAAAAAATTCAGTCTATCCCAATATTGTATCTCCATTATGTTCCTCCCTAGTATTCTATTGCTGCTGAAACAAATTGTCAATACTTCATGATTGAAAATTATAAAAACTTATTATACTACAGTTCTGCAGGCAGGAAGTTCAACACAGTAGTCACTGGGCTGAAACCAAGGTGTTGACAGAGCTGCGTTCCATCCCACATAGCCTCTGGAAGAGAATCTGTTTCCTTGCATTTTCCAGCTTCCAGAGGCTGGACACATTCCTTGGCTAGAGCCCCTCTCCTTCATCTTCAGCATCACTGCATCTCTAGCAACATTCTTCCTCAGGTGCATTACTGTCTGATTCTCCTCTGCTGCCTCCCTCTTCCACTGATAAGGACCCCTGTGATTATAGGGGGTCCACTTGGATAATCCAGGGTAGTCTCTCTTATTTTATGGTCAAAAGATTAACCATCTTAAATCCATCTGCAATCTTTATTCCTCTTTGCCTTGTAACCTCACATTGTCCACAGTTTCAAGGCCTTGGGTCATGGTCATCTTTGGAGGCAGCTATTGACCTGACTACCAAACAGCCCCTCCCATTGTTTTTACCATATTCCTTTTAAAATCACTGGCTATGCTATTTTAGCAATATATTTTCCTCACCAATAAAGTCTTGTGAAGAAGAAATGATTCACTGGCTTGCCAAATAAAGATCCCCAAATCCTAATCTTCTTATAGGCTCTACTGTGAAGACCGACATGATTAAAACTTGCTTTTGCAGCCAGAATCCTGGATAGGAGTAGCTATGTGACATAGTTCTGGTTAATGAGTCTGCTGTGGGCATCTAAAAATGTTTCCTTTTGCTTTTAAAAGGGTGAGACCTAGCTGCTCTCATACATTACTGTTCTTTCTACCTTGGTTGCAGATATGATTCCTAGAACTGAAATAGGCCTGTGGCATCTATGAGGAAAAAGCAAAGAGAATCAGGGATATGGCAACCATGAGTGGATGACCCACCAAACTAATGCCTGAAGCTGCTTACCTTAAGATTTTTTCTCATGTGAGAAAAACCAGCATGTATTTGTGTGTCTATTAATAATGTGTTATTCTGTTATTTGCAGCCAATTTGAGTATTGTGCAATTATTAAACAAAAGTACTCATAATGAATTTATTTTGAATCTGAAAGCAACATTTCAAGACTGTTTCTGAAAAAAATAACAAACCAAATGGCATTAATTACTTCTGATTGTTTTTGTTGTTTATTAAAAAAAAAACACACATTTTTTGGACCACATCCTACCGTCTGTAGAATATCATGAAAATAAACAGAGAAAGAATGACAAAAGACATTAACAATTTGTTTTCTTCTAAATTTTCAAGGTATGTTTTAGTTATCATCAACTGAAATGCCTGTCACCTGAACTTTGCCCTTCCTTGTTTGCTTTTTAAAATTGATCAGACACTTTAAGTATATTCTTGCTTTGTCAGTTGGCAGGAAGCTTTGTCAATGGCTGGTGCTGCAGAGGCTTTGCAGGAGAAAAGCTTTTCCTCCCCGGTTCAGGTGAGCTCACTTGGCAGGCCCTGCAACATACTTGGCTGCTCCAGCACCAAGTAACCCCAGTGTGGATGGAGTCTCAGTTTCTGGTATCCAGCTCTTGGAGCACACACAGCTTCTCCATCACCAGACTCCTGCAGTGCGTGCACGGCATCTAGCAATTGCAGCTGCCAGCAGCTTCCCCCAGAGGCCCTTCTAGGCAATTCCATAGCAGAATGTTTCCATGAGACACCTTCCTGTGAACAGCTTTCTTTTGCACCCTAGATAATGGATTTCCAACAAGTTCCAGAGGGAGAATCCCCAGCAAGTTCCACCAGTGCCTCATCTCAGTGACTTCTCTGCCGTTCTGTGAGAAGCGGCATGTTCTCTCCAGCGAGGTATAGCTTTTAGCCCTGGTACAGAGGATGGTGGGGCTTTCCAGGGATGTTCTCTCTTAGTCCAGAGGTCCAGCAGACCCTTATATCTGCTATTCTTATAATCTTTAGAGTTCTTTTTGTATTTTCCAAAGATTATCCATCATCAGTCTAATCCCTACTATAGTTTATAACTCTTTTATTAAACTTCCTCTACTCAAATTACTATGTGGTTCTCTCACCTGATCAGACCCTGGCTGATTCCTGTTCTTTGAAGTATAGTTGATAAAGTTAAATGACATTTAAGAAGTAATTGCATAAAATTTTTCTTAAAACAGCTCCTTTTAGAAAGGTTTCTCAGAATCTGTCACATGATGTACTTCAAGAAAATGGGTTCCGTAGTCCCATACCTTAAGGAATTCTCTTTCAATTAGAGAATCATCCTGCCTGTGAGCATATTGAATTATCCCAGAGATTCCGTGGTAAATTTAATCTATTTAATTTTATTTGCCCTACCATTTCCTGAATTATACCTGAGCTTAAAAACAGTTTATTAAACAAAAACAACTGTAGCAATTTGTTTGGGGTGGGAAATAAATCATGTAAAATGTTTTCTTAAAATATCCATGTGATACGCTACACTATTCTGTCAACAACGACATCAACAAGGCTTTTGAAGAGCATGGAGAACGTTTCTTGCTGGACTTTTGTGCCATTTCTTAGACTCTTCTTTTGCAAATATAAAAAATTGGACTCCAGGGTTTTCACTTTTCCATAAATGCATTTTATGTTTATGTTGCATACAATCTGGCATAATTTTAAAATACACCCTTAAATTGTGAATAGCGGGGGGCGGGGCAGAGAGTTTTCAGTTCATGTTATATCATTCTAATTTTCACCATGTGCGATATTGGTCACTTTATTTGATATGAGACTTACTCTTGATCAAAAATAAATTTCTAACTCAGGTCTGGTTAACCTCTCTCTCATCCAAAGAGGATTTAAATAGAAAAGTTTCTCTGTAATAATATCTGCGGGTAGCCACTTCTGAGTGAGCCCAGCTGAAAAAAATCAACAATAACTGTTGAATGAGGGACAGTGATAAGTATAATGGTGATGTGATCATGATTTGTTTAGACTAAAACTGCAAAGCTTGTCATTCTTTTCCAAAGCCATAACAAGATGTTTTTATTGAGAAAATGGATATCACATTGATTTTTTTCTGTGTCTTGGCATGTAATAGCAATTATTATAAGACTCCTATTGATATTTTTACATGGCATTTTGAAATATTGTCAACATTTTATAAAGTTCATAAGAGCAGCATTATGCCTTACATTTCTTTTGTAACTGTGTACATCAAATATTCATAACATATAGTGAGTTTCCAATAAATGATTAAGTCAGATTATCATGATAAATATTAAACATTTACAATCGAATGTTTAAAGTTTAATAAACTTTTCTTTATGATACAGTTCTATGTGTGAATCATTCCACTCCTGTATTTGTTGCACGCATGTCTTCTTCACTGCACTGCAGGTAAATGCCAGAAGTTCTTCCTGCCTCACCCAGCTCCCCTTTACCAGCTCATTGCACAGCCATCCTCCAGCTGCTGTGAGCACTGAAGCTAATGACTTATCACTGACTTTCTCAGCAGAATTGCCCCTGGACGAAGGCAACCAACTTTCCTGGAGACACCTGGGCATTTTTGCCACCACTCCCCATTTAATGACTTATAAAAAGATGCAAAATCATGTCCCTTAGCCTCCAAATAGTATAACTCTATGGTGTGATTTATTCTTCAGGAATATTCCCATTCCCTCTATGTATCAGACCAACTAGTGTACATCCTCACTCAGAGTTTTCCCATCTTCTGTCCTGCTTTCCTCATTTGCTTACAGGATTTTCCTGAAGAGCACTCACTCAATAAATCACATACATCTGAATCTCTGCCTCAATAACTACTTCTATGGAAGTGATCTAAGGAGGAAGCCAACTCTAGGATGGGATTCTGGAGTTGAACATACAGTGACCAGCTGAAATTAAGTCCCCATCTTGGATAGTAAGTAGAAAATTGATAGTCCCTCTGGCATTCTGAGAAAGTATAATTTTCAAGGCTTTCAGTTGGAAAGGACTGCACTGGCATTAAACATTTGGCATACTCTCTCTGGTCTTTAAGAAATATGGCTATTATAGTAATGATATTAATTAGGAAATTAGCTGTTGGTGAGCAACACTGGTACTTTGAAAAGAGAAAATGGAACACTTGGGGTGATCAAAAATCAATTCCAATAATTCAAATAAAAATGAGAAAGTAGAAACTTCCTTAGCAAAATTGGAAAAAAAACCCCAATAATTTTCCGTAATGGGAAAGCTGATCGTGTTGAAAATCAGGCATAGACGTTTATTTAAAGAATTGAAAAATATAGGAGAAAGTTGATTGCTTATCATGGCAAGTCTCCTGCATGAAACTAGGGGCCCAGGTATGAAAGATATGGGGTCCTTAAACATTAAGCTGATGAACTAGAATAACTCGAGAGCCCAGATCCCCCAGAAATGTTTAGGCCTAAAAAAGTAACACATAGCTTTTGTTAAAGGATAACATACCCCTCTTTTTTTAAGACTAAGTGAAACCCTCAAATGTGACAGGTGCTTTACTAAGCAATGTTTGTCTTCTTCAAGATCTGCTCCTACAACTCCTCCTTAACAAATCAAGTTATAACATAACCAACGGAAGTGCTAGGCATGCTAAGAGAGGAAAGTTTACATGACAAAGGAGCTGACATACCTGCCTAGCATGTAGCAGTGGGAACTGGGAGAATATAATTGGGAGTAAATCCTGAAGGAGGTGAATCAAGGGAGACAGAATGTCAAGGTGAGGAAGAGTGAGATTGTCAGTATAGCTAAACTCTCTCATGACACAAAATTTAAACCTTGACTTAGGCCCCAGCAGCCAATTCTTATATATTGCTGGGATGGCATTTGGATGCTTAGAAACAAGTCACCCACATTAATAAAGAGGATGCCAGAACTGTCATAGTAGGTTGTGGACAAAGGTGGTCATGCCTGAAGTGGGCATCTAGAATGGGACATTATGAAAGATCACAAACTGAACCAGCTCTCTGCTCCTCAGTAGGCCTGTCACTTGTCACTTAAAGACAAAAAGAAATACACTGGGAGTGGGCAGCAGCACTGATAAAATGTTCAGTCACAACTCCTTTTTGACTAGGATTGGTGTTACAAGATGCTATTATTGAACTGAATCTCTGAATAGCAGAGGTCAAGTGCAAGGAAGGTGAATATGATTGCCATGACAGGACAGCAAGTTCAGATTGTAGCCTGTGGTACATGACTTTGCCTGACTATATATGAACATACATGTGAAGATGACTAAAAGAATAGAGTGGCTTAGGAGCAAGAGACATAGGCAGCAAACTATATATATAGAGAGAGAGAGAGAGTATATTATATATGTATATATTGTGTATATATACATTTAATATATATTATATTATATAATATATTATATAATATATATTATATTATATAATATATAATATATAATATATATAATATGTTGTATTATATAATATAATATATTATATTATATTATATATATAATATATTATATAATTATATAATATATATAATATAATTATATAATATAATTATAATATATAATATATAATTATATTATATATTATATAATATATTATATATATAATATATAATATATTATATAATATATATAATATATTAAATGAATATATAATATATTATATTATATTATATTATATATTCATTTAATATATATTATATATTATATGTATATTCATTCCAAAGATACATGTATTCCATATATATACTATTCCATATATAACATGTATTCATTCCATATATTATATATATTTTATATATATATATATGTATACATATATTCATTCCAAAGAAAGTCAAGATAGTTATGATAGGTTTAGAAAACAGTAACAACAATAAAATGAAAATCAAGATAGTTATATTAGGTTTAAAAAACAGTAACAACAGCCCCAGCTGATGTGGCTCAGTGGATTGAGTGCCGGCCTGCAAACCGAAGGGTCACCAGTTCAATTCCCAGTCAAAGCACATGCCTGGGTTGTGGGCCAGATCCCCAGTAGGGGTGTGCGAGAGGCAACCACACATTGATGTTTCTCTTCTTCTCTTTCTCCCCTCCTTCCCCTCTTGCTAAAAATAAATAAATAAAGTCTTTTAAAAAATAAATAAAATAAATAAAACAGTAACAACAATAATATTGTTTAGAGTCTCCATTAGTAACAACTTAAAAAATGATAAAGTTTGAAAACCAAGGAATAATAGATAAATCAATAAGCAAGTGGAAAAACTATTATTAACATTAGCTAAAGTTAAATTTAATTATAATAACAATAGAGGAAATAATTCAAAATATGATGTAATTTCCTAATAAAGTATACAATAGACATTTATTTGTATGTATTAAATAACATAGAAACTAATAAATCAAGCAAAAATGACTAAAAGAAACTTTCACAACCATACAATTTTACCAAGAGGCAATTCTAAATTGGAAAATTTAGGGAAAAGTAAATAAAATTATATGAGAATTGAATAATATAATAAAAATTATTGAATATATCTATCTAGCATCTGTTATTAAGTAAATAAATAATGTGTATTATTTTTGGTATAAACATGAAATATTTACAATTGATTATTTATAACAAAATAATTTACATATTTAAAACAATTATTAGCCAGTTCTATACTATCTGATAATGAGCCAGTAAAATTAAAAATAAATCATAAAATATATTTAACAACTTAGGAATGATGAAATTCATACCTATATAATCCTGGTATCAGAAAACTATTTTAAGACTCAGAAATACTGAATTCAAAAGTAAGTGTATATAGACTTAATGACTTTGATAATAAAAAATTAATAGAAGAAAAGAAAGGAAATTCTTACTCAGCCTATAAGCAATTTGAGGAGTATAAAATAAAGGAAAGAATTAATATGAATAAAATGTAAAATTAAGAACTAGAAAATAAAAGAAATAAAATACAATAATTAAAATGTCTAAAGGAGTTCTTTTTAAATAGCAGTGAGATTAGCTCTGTCCTATAGAACTTTATATGATGACAGAAATATTGCATATTTCTGCTGTCTATCAGAGTAGTCCCTACTAGCGTGTGACACCTGAACTGTGGTCGGTGGAACTTAGGAACTAAAATTTCCAAACTTATTTAATTTTAATTAATATAAATGGATATAAATTTGTGACTAGCTGATACATTATTAGACAGAAAAGATATAGTTGGCTGATTTTTTTATAAGGCTAATTCAAGAAAAATGAGGTGAAAACTTTAAACATTTATAGATAAAAATTTTACAAACAAAATCAATGTACAAATAATAGATTTGGGGAAAAATATCTTCGATGCAGAGTGATGACTAAGAGTGATACCTGTACTATATGAGGAACTTTAAAAATTGGTCATAAGTGGATAAATAACCATACAGTAGAAGAAAAACATGTAAAGAAACAATTTTCAAAGAATAAATACATAACGCCAATGGTGGTAGGCAAGTGTGTAAAATGGCCCCATAATTCCCCCTGATATCCATCCCTCCTCTTGGGTATTGGTAGAATTGTGACTTTTTCCTATATGGTAGAAATACAGCTAAGTTATAGAAATTTTTTCATCTCTAAGTAAGGTTCTTAAATAGCTGACTTTGAGTTCATGAAATGAAAGATTATCTTGGCCGTACTTGACCTAATCACATAGCCTAAGAGGGTGTAGGCCCTTCCTGAAGTTAGAGACTTGAAGCTGTAGAGTCTGACTCTCCGTTTCTGGTTTTGGGAAAAGAAAGAAAAAAAAGCCACCATGAATTATACAGTCATGAAATGAATTCTGCCAACAACCAGAGGATATTTAAAACAGATCCTTCATTAGTCAGGCTTGAAGATGAGATGGCAGCCCAGCCAAATCCTTGATTTCAGCCTTATGAGACCCTAAGCAGAGAACTCTTCTAAACCATGCCTGAACTTCTGACCTATGGAATCTATGAGATGGGTATTGTTTTCAGCTGCAAAGTTTGTGGTGCTTCCTTATGCTACAGTAGAAAATTAATACATGAACAGACAAAAAGACGCTCAGGTAGTGAGGAAACTGGAAATTGAAAAAAATGAGTTCTTTCTATTGAGATGGTTTTAGAACACAACTAAAACTTATGTGAAATTTCTCCCAACCAAAGGTGAAGTCTAATTCTCCATGAATGTGAACTGGCCTTAGTGACTGACTTCTAATGAATATAATGAGGTGGAAGTGATGCTAAATGACTCTCTTGGAGTGCTGAGTTTTCTCTCTTGGAATGCTTGCCCTTGGAACTCAGCCACCATACTCTGAGGAAGCCAAACAGCCCTTGGAAAAGCTACATGTATGTATTCTGGCCCCTGCCCCAGTTGAAATCTCAGCCAACAACCACCAACAACTTGACAGCTTGTAAGTGAGCATGGTTTTGGATGACTCCAGGCCACAGCTTTTGAATAAGCCCAAATGAAGCAGAATGAGGCAAAGATGAGCAATCTTTATCATGCCTTAACCATATTACATATTTCCCAGCAAACTGTCATTACTTTAAGCTTCTAACTTTTGTGGTGGAAAGATAACAGAACATCTCTGTATTCATTTGACAGGCAATTCTTTCAAAAAACAGTAACATCTATTAGCAGCTGAGATGTTGGAGAAAAGCAAACAATGAAGCAATAAGCGGAACTGTTTGTAAATGAATCTGGGGGCTCACTCTGATTAATGGTAAGACAATGGCTTCATCCAAACCCTGCTTACCACAGAACTAATAGCTACCTCCAACCACTGGCAAAAGAAATTTCAAATGGTTTCAAGTTCTCCAGATGCTGGGCAGCTGGTTTTCCCAAACAAGTGTAAACATCTCATAAAGAAAATCTCTCTTACCTATCAAGAACTAGAACATTTATTCCTCCACTGACCAAGCTGTAACAGTGAATTGAATCCATCTCTTAGAACATTTAGACAGCTGTTCTATCCCTGGCAGGAGTCTCTGGCAGTGATAATAAGGATCAAGGATCTGTGCTTTCTCTTCTGTTTTAAAAGTTTTCCAAAATCGTCCTGTGCAGTATTACAGAAATGTCCTGAAGTCTATAGCAAGACTGGTAGCAGACATAAAGGGACGTACCTTGTATGGTGATAGGTGATAACAATAAAATGTCTCATCTTGCACAATATTTACTCAAATATTGCCCGTGATTGTTTAATGCAGCATGTTCAATAGTCAATAGAACAAAAACAAACACAATGAAAAACAAAATTAAAAGGGACTAAAATAATTTTAATATCTACTAGTGGAGAAATAGTTAAATAAATTATTTTATATTGATAGCATGGAAAATAAGAACTTCCATATATAACCATGTGTATAAATTATATATACATTCATATATATGATTTTGATAAAAATGCAAACTCTGAAGGACTCCATATTAGGTTATTCATATGGACAAGGTAGGTGCAGAGAAAAAGAAAATGAAAGCTGATTATTTCTTAAGAACTAAAAAGACACGGGAGTCAGTGAGTACCAGCCTAAGTAGGCACCAGTTATTGTAGGATGGCCAGGGTTTATTATCTCAAGGATATAAATCAAATCATGGGATATTTCAGTCTTTCCTTAGCTATTTCATTATTCAACAGATCATAATAGAATTAATCACATTTTCTCTATTCTACCTTTTTTTATTTCTGACAACTACTTTCCATTTTTGGTGCTCAAAACAATCAGTACAATAAAAGACTTAGTAGAGGTATATTTCCTTCAAAGTCTGAGAGTCTGCATTATTCTGTGCCTGACACTGCCCCAAAAAGGCAGTATCAAGCAGTTGCCTGATTACTTCACAGTTTCAAGCCCCATAGGAAGCTCCTAGAAAGACAAAGAAATATATTTTAGCAGAAGCTTTGCCTCTTCCTTTGCACCCAAAGTTCAAGTAGAGTAAGTAAATCTAGTTTCAACAGCCAATAAGACAAGAGAAGAAATGGTTGGGTAGCTGGGTGCTGGAGAGCAGGGCTCTGAAGCCCGCTGCTGGATTTGCAACTCTGCTCTACCGTTTATTAGCTCAGTAAATTAGGCCATTTTCTGCAGAACAGATAATAGTACCCATTTTATATAGTACTGTAATGAGGATTTAACAGATTAATACCTTTAATGTTCTCAGCAATGCGCCTGGTATGCTGTAAGAGCTCAATAGATGTCAGCTGATATTTTAATTATTGTTCTTATCAATTGAGCTATCTAGTTCCAAAAGCATAAAATAACTAGCTCCTGTTATTTTCTAAATTGCTAAGGTCATTCATTCCACCAATAACAACATGGTAGCAAACCCTGTAAGTGTCCTACCATATCCCCTAGGCTTTACTGCGTCCAAGTACTCCAGCATCCCCCTCATGGCTTTTTCCAAAGACTTTAAGAACTCAGCCCAGGAGCAGCTCTCAACCAATGATTGGACAAGGGTTAGTGTCTAAATACCCTGCCCTCTGGGAAGTTATTCTGATATGTGCATTTTACACTTTCACCAGAGTTTCTCTGCTTTTTAAAAAAGGTTTAGTCACATGTGGTTTATTGGCAGTCATCCTTTCTCCACCTCATTGTCCCACTGGGAGTGCATTGGAATCCTAGTTTCAGGGTCTACTTCTGAAAGAACTGAAACTGAGAAAGAAACAGAGTAACATACACTGGACTTTTTTTTTTAATCCTCACTGGAGGATATATGAGTATGTACATTGAATGTTCACTGATTTTTTTTTTTTTTTTTTTTTTTAGAGAAAGAGAGAAAAAAGGAGAGTCAGAGAAACATCAATTGGTTGCCTCCCTGTGTACTCTGACTTGGGATCAAACCCACAACGTAGGCAAGTGTCCTAGATTCCTGACTGAAATCTCTTGGGCACTGGGACAACGTTCCAACCCATTGAGCCACCTGGCCAGGGCTTGGACTTTTAAAATATGAAAAACATATTCAGCAATCCCTCAATAGATAAATAACATTACCTTTGGCTTATGAAGTGCTGCAAAATAGAACTGAAAAGAATAATTAACTGAGTAATGGTTGAGAGCACAGACTCCAGAATCAGACTGCTCTAATTCTCACTCTACCTTAGCAGTGCTGTTTAACCGCTCCATGAGGACGTTAACCTAAACGTCCTCATCTGTGAAATGAATATTACAACTTACCAACCATACAGAGTTGTTACAAAGAGGAATTTGTATGATATGCAAAGCAGTTAGAACATGATCACTCTTGTCATTAATAAAACTGAGTTGAGACTTCCAGCCAAGATGGAGGCATAGGTAGACACAGTGTGCCTTCTTGCACAACCAAAAGAAGGACAACAACAAATTTAAAAATGAAAAACAACCAGAACTGACAGAAAATCAAACTGTATGGAAGTACAACAACCAAGGAATTAAAAAAGAAACATTCATCCAGACCAGTAGGAGGGGCCGAGATGGGCAGCCAGGCAGAGAGGACTTACAGCAAGATGGTGGTTAGTAGAGCGGGTGGTCCCACATTTTCATGCAGATAAACCAGGACGAACAACTAGGGAGTGAGACAGACCACGCAACCCAGGGTTCTAGCACAAGGAAATAAAGCCTAAAAACCTCTGACTGAAAAAACCTGTGAGGGTTGAGGTGGAGGGAGAAACTCCCAGCCTTACAAGAGATTTTGTTGGAGAGATCCACAGCGTCCTAGAATGTACACAAACCCACCCACCTGGGAATCAGCACCAGAAGGGACCAATTTGCTTGTGGGTGTAAGCAGAAGTGACTGAAAGCTGGTAGAGAGATGAACAAGCCTCATTGTTCTCTGTTGGACCCTCCCCCACATACAGTACCATGGCACAGCTACATAGGTTGCCCTGCCCTGGCAAATACCTAAGGCTACACCTCTTGCTACTTAATAGATGTAACAGGCACAACAAGCACACCAAGACAAAAAAAATGGCCCAAGTGAAACCATAGATCAAAGCTCCAGAAAAAAATATAACTAAGCGATGGAAAGATAGCCAACCTATCAGATGCACAGTTCAAAACAATGGTAATCAGGATGCTCACAGAATTGGTTGAGTATGGCCACAAAATAGAGGAAAAAGTGAAGGCTATGAGAAGTGAAATAAAGGAAAATGTACAGGGAACCAACAGTGAAGGGAAGGAAACTAGGACTCAAATCAATAGTTTGGACCAGAAGGAAGAGATAAAATTTCAACCAAGACAGAATGAAGAAACAAGAATTCAAAAAAATGAAGAGAGGCTTAGGAAACTCCAGGACAACTTTAAACATTCCAACATCTGAATCATAGGGGTACCAGAAGGAAAAGAGGAAGAGCAAGAAATGGAAAACTTATTTGAAAATATAATGAAGGAGATCTTCCCCAATATGGCAAAGGAAATAGACTTTCAGAAAGTCCAGGAAGCTCAGAGAGTCCCAAAGAAGTTAGACCCAAGGAAGCACACACCACGGCATATCATAATTACGTTACCCAAGATTAAAGATAAGGAGAGAATCTTAAAAGCAGCAAGAGAAAAGGAGACAGTTACCTACAAAGGAATTCCCATAAGGCTATCAGCTGATTTCAAAAGAAACCTTGCAGGCAAGAAGGGGCTGGAAAGAAGTATTCCAAGTCATGAAAGACAAGGACCTACATCCAAGATTACTCTATCCACCAAAGCTATCATTTAGAATGGAAGGGCAGAGAAAGTGCTTCCCAGACAAGGTCAAGTTAAAAGAGTTCATCATCACCCAGCCCTTATTACATGAAATGTTAAAGGGACTTATCTAATAAAAAGAAGATCAAAACTCTGAACAGTAAAATGACAACAAACTCACAACTATCAACAACCAAACCTAAAACAAACAAACAAACAAAGCAAACAACTAGAAGAGGAAGAGAGTCACAGAAATGGAGATCACATGGAGGGTTATCAGTGGGGGAGGGGGAGGGAGAGAAATGGGGAAAAGGTACAGGGAATAAGTAGCATAAATGATAGATAGAAAATAGACAGGGAGAGGTTAAGAATAGTATAGGAAATGGAGAAGCCAAAAAACTTATATGTACGACACATGGACATGAACTAGGGGGGATTGTGGGTGGGAGGGGTTATGAAGGGTGGAGGGGAATAAAGGGGGGGAATGGGAGAACTGCAGTAGCATAATCAATAAAATGTATTTAAAAAAAAACTGAGTTGATAATGTAGAAGCTAAATTGCCATATTATTAAGTAGAATCTTGACCTGCCTGTATCTCTCTCTGCCTCTGTCTCTCAATCTAATGTTGCTAATGCCACCTTGCTTCCTGGAAGACAAATGACTCCTCTGTTGACCTTTCTGCCCTCAGACCAATCCTGCCTCTGAAGTCTGCTATAGCTACTCATAGCAATAAGTATTTATGCTCCATCTCTCAGCCCAGAATCTCCTTCATAATCATTCCCCTAATTTTTAAACCAACAATTGGGCTTGGACAAATTTCCAAATTACTGCTCATTATATATTCAATGTGCAAAACTATGAATGTTTAAATTCCAAATCTGAAAACCTATCAGGACTTCATGGTCATTAACTAAGTTCCTAACAAAATTATTCTCCCCTAATGAAATTTTCTTTTTTGCTTGAACTTGAGAAGACATCTGATGTTAGTAATGACAGGCTATGTTAACTTAAAATTGGGACTAATTGATAGATCACCATTGCCTGTCCAACCAATGTTCTCTTCTGTAGATGATTCTAAGGAGGTTGGGTAACCTCTGGAAGCCTACTCCTTCTCTGCTACGATCTTTGCAGTTCAAGTATTCATATTCATATTCAAGTCTTAACCCATGCTTCCTCAGTATCAGAGGCACCAGTCTTCACCAGCTTTCCCTCCACTCTAGCTGAGAAAAGATTTTCTAAATTTTAGTCTTCTAAATTTTTCCAAATTTCTGTCTTCTACCTCGAGTTTGTCCACTGATCCAAATGTCTAGACTTTTGAAATGTAATTGCCTTCTCCTTGCTTTTCTGCAGAGAGAATAAGCTGTATCTAAAGAAATAAATTCCAAATGTCTAGATGGTGTCTGATTTTGGAGAAATGCCTTGGATCACAGGAAATGGCCCAAGGTGGGTGGTGTACATTCATAATTGAAACGTTATATCCATTACAGTTATTTGGAGATTGTGAACAAAGAAATTATTTGTTAGTCTGCTGTGAACTGCTCAAGGTCAGAAGCCATGTCTCAATCAACTTTAGATATTAAGCCCAGCATAGTGTGTGGTTCCTTAAAAGAGCTCAGTATATGTTGCCCCTCTGTTGGTGGCTAAGTAAATTTATGACATGCCAAATTGGGAAGACGTTGAGAAATGCATGTTAGGTGGGTGGTATTTGAAATTTGTTCGATACCTAAGGTGAACCATATACCTTTATACTCAGAAGAAATTCCGTTTCAGCTGGCTAGCATCAATGAAGAATAAAATGCAGCTTTAGTCCCTAGTAGACTATAGCTGTCTTACCCAAAAAGGAAAGATAATGTCCTCTCCTGTGCCAATAGACACACACCTAGAAATAAACCCCAGAGAATAAACTGTGATTTAAAAGAAGAGAAAAATAAGGCATTAACCAAAATAGGTTATAATAAGGCAGTTTGTTAAGGGCTTAATTATCCACAGTCCCAGAGTACAGTATGATGTTATGGCGAAAAAAGAAATCATACAACTTAGCAGCAGGGAATCGTCTTTTCAGGTACTAAGTAGGTAATTAATCTTAACTGTAGGAGGCAATTAAGGCCCACTCAGTAAGGTGCAGAGTTTTAGGCTCACAGTTAGGGCAAAATGTCATACCAAAGCAGAATAGAAAAGTCAGGAGAGGAAAATAAATATCAGCTATGAGTAGGTTTCTTATAAAAAATGCACTAATCTTCATATTGTGTCTGTATTAATCTACATTGTTTTGTAGAAATCTTGATTGCACTTAAGATAAAGTTGTATTTTTATTTATTAAAAAACCTGTCTGGATTTATGGCTACTTGGTGGATTTTTGTTTTTCAGTGGCTACTGTAGATGACAAAAATGTTCCTTTCAACATTCTACATGTTAGAGAAATGTAACCTCACAACAAATCTATGGAACTAGTGGGTGGGCAAGTATGATGAGCAGGATACTTTCCACATACTTATGAAAGGACATAGGTTCTTAAAAAAAAGTTTTTATTGAAACAAAATAGCATTAATTTTGTATCATATAAAATATTAAACAAAGCAAAAATTAAAAGTATTTTAACTGATGTGTTATTTTAGGAGTAAAAAAAGATAACATACACTGTATTAGTTTGTTATGGCTGCCAAAATAGTAAATGAGGAAAAAAGTGACATGAATATTCCAGGTAGAGGAAGCACCATGGGAAAAAAGCTCTAAGGTGAGATGGAATTTAGTAAATTCATGACACTGATTAAAAACGGGAAAGTGGCTAAGGTCTACTCTACACATTTGAGAGAATCACAAGGAGACATCAAAAGGTTGGGAGCAGCCAGGTCCTTCGGCACCTAGCCTGTGCTAAGGAGCTTGGCTTTATTGTAGGGGTAGTAGGAAACCATTAAAGAACTCAGGTCTAATAAGACATATCTGAACTCAGGTCTAATAAGACATACCTGAACTACATTTTCATAAGACAATTCCAACTGCTTTTTTGAGGATCGATTGGGAGAGTATAATCATGGAAACCAGTTAGAGGGCAGTAATGATAGTCCATGTGAGAGGTGATGGTTGCCTTGAGGAGGGTGGTAGCAAGGGAGATACACAGATAGGGGTAGATTCACACAACAAGTGTATCAGAAACCTGACTTTCTCATACATTCAATGGGAAAGCATCTCAAAGAGAAATCAAGGGTCATTTCCTAGTTCTTTGCTCTGAGAAACTAGCTGGATGAGGCAAAAGAGTAAATGAGAAACCATTTTAGAAGGTAACATCAAGACTTATATTATGTATTATGGCAGATACTGTTAGCTTTTTCTAACAACTGTTCTTTGCTTTTCTCTTCTTAGTAGAACTAGTTGAGATTTAGCTAAATGTGGAGTTGCCTAGAACAAAGACTACATTTTCTTACTTTGAGGAAAGCAGACTAAGTTCTGAACAATGGAACATAGAAGAAGAGGTGCATGTAACACCCAGAAGTGTGCTTAAAGGCAAGCACATTTCTCTTCCATAGGTCTCAGTCCTTTTGAGCAAAATGTGGGGATTCTTGTAGCAACTGGAGTAACCATCTATTGAGCATGGCGAAAGAGCATGGTACAAAAAAATTCTTGGTTACTAAGAATTCATCTCCAATATGGATGAGAGAGAAATAAATATCTTTTTTAAACCACTGATATACACTTAGATATACAAGTCTGGAACTCAGAGAAATTGTCAGGAAAAGATATGTGGATTTAGAAATCATTTACTTAAAAATGATTTCCAGAGCTTAAAACTGAGTAGGATCACATAAGAAGAAAATCCAGCAGACAATGATCCACAGACTCAGCACTGGGATACTAGAGAAAGGAAAGAGGAAGAAGCCTTATCAAAAGTAGCTTAAGAAGTCGTCTTAGTGAGAGTGTATTGTCTTAGAAACCCAGGGATAAGACTTCAAAGAAAGCAGCAGTGGTTAGATAATAGGTGAATTAATAAGGGCTAAGAAATGACCAATCTACATGCAGTCTCAATGTTCGTAACCTTCACTGGGGCAATTGCAGTAGTTTGGTAGGGATGGAGGCCTAATTTCAGTGGGTTGACAAAGGAATAAGAAGAGAAAAAATAAACACAATGTTGACCACAGGACCTACATTTGAGTTTTTCAGGGTTTTTTCTCCACTATCAGAGGGCAGTAAAAAGATGGAAATGCAAGAGGGTGAGAGGAAGACAAATAAAGGAGGATTTTATTTTGTTTAGTCTCATGCCTGGGCCTAATAGATAGAATAATAGAATAGGATCTAATACAATAGGATTTAATTGAATGGGGTCTAATTGAATAAATAATAGATAATAAATAATAAATGAATAATAAATAAATTCATTCTTTAGAACACCCCCATGCCTGGTCTTTCTTATCAGCTTTTTCATATGTTTTCTATTCCTGGTATAAGCAATTTTTCCTCATACTTTTCTCCTGACCTCTCCCTTATCCTATTGGGTCTTATAGATAATACTTATCTTCTATTGTCTTTCAATCACCCTTCATTGGCATTCCATATTTCCTAACTTCTCCACTGTAAAGCACGTGAGGACAGGCCATGGGACTACCTTATTTCTTCCTGCATCTCCATTTCCTAGGAAGTGCCTATTGTGTGTAGGGAGGCAATAAAAGGGGAACGGCAATGACTTCTAGTGAAAGATGTTGTAGGAACTAGAGAAGGTGAAACATGAAAAGCATGTGAAACATTGTAGGTGCTGAGTATATTTTCATCTATCGGTGTTTTTACTTAAATTGAAGTATTCTAGGGCACTTTAAAAAAATGTCTTACCAGGCACATCATGATTTTTGCCTTTTATAACATGAGATTATATTACTGATTTTCATGAATGAGATCTCTACCACCTAACACAAAACTTATGTATTACAATCAGCTTTGTTGTCTCGATTTAAATATTTCTTCTAATTTCACTTTCTTTTGAAATGCTCTATGAGAGTCTTTTAAATTTCTATTATTTTCTTTTGTGGTTACCTGCTATCATTGGTAGGATTTTGGCATTTTTATATTTCTGCTGAGTTTAACCAAAAATTTCTGAAAAATTCTTTTTATAAACAATTTCTGTGTGATATGTCTTACCAAGATAAAAAGATAAACCATACCAAATTTAGCTATTATGTTTTTTCTACCTTCAAATACATACTTACATGGTTGGCCGAATATCAATGACTCTGTCACAAACATTTGCCAGCAACAGGTTGAAATAAATTGTGGTCACTAACGTACAAACTTTGTATAAACAACTGAATTCTCACAATTTTCTCAATTTTAAGACTTGGCCAGTGAAACATTTCTACTCACTTCTCTAAAGTCCATTCCCCCTAAATTGGCACTTGAGTTGTATACAACACAATTAGTCTTCCGTTAAAGTATATTGGTCAGAGACAATTTATTATAAATTTTATTTTTGCTAGCTTGAAAACTATAGAGGTAAAAAATATATTGGTTAATAAGCAGTATGAGTCATGGCACATTTCTCAACTTAAGTCAAACTAGTTTAATATTGCATTATATAATGTATTTTAGTAAAAAACAAACAAAAAAGGCCAAAAGCAAACACAAACATCATCTCTTTAGTTTCTACCAGGAGAAGGAAATACCAAGAACTATGTTAACCTAACTGTGCCTAAAATTTATCTAGTTTTTTGTTAAAATGTAAATAGACTACATCTTCAAAGGAATTCAGTCCTTTAGAAACTAATAAGCATTTGCCTTTCTAGCAGAGAGAAATTTACATGTCATCACTTGTAAGATTTCAGCTAGCAGATGATATCCATCAGTCACCAAGCTGATTTCGCTGGAGTGAATATTCCTGTTATCAGTGTAGTATAAAGTGATATGTTTATTTTAGGTGTCAAGGGTGAAATGAAGCATTCAGAGACAAAGTCACACCATGCTAAGACAGTATTCTTTCAGGAAGGCTCTTATCTCACCTGCCGAAGAGAACATCAAAATTTTCATTGAAATACTCAGTGGGGACACTTAAGACCAAATATCAGACTATACTATTTTCTGTGATTTATAGAATTTTATAAAAAGAATAAGCATACTTAATCAGTAATGATTAAACTCCTGTTATATAATGAAAACAATATGTAAGTTACTAAACTGTTCACTCATAAGCATAAGCATTAGGGAATGCCATAAGAAAAGCTGTCATCTATTCCTTTGTGTTAACTTCCTCACTAAATAAAATAGTGAATTTTAGCCTGAGAGTTAAAAGGTCTCTTCTTGCAGAGAGGCAGATTTTTGCAGAAAAGAAAAAGAACAAGAATCACCATCTGAGAATCAAATGGACATTCTAAATATAAGCTGTTTAATATTGAAGTAGTGGCTAAACCATTCTGTCTTAATTTTCTCATTATTAAGAAGTTTTATAGATACAGGGGTAGGCAAAAGTAGGTTTACAGCTGTGAGGACACAAAACAAAGTTTGTTCTTATATTATGATTTATTAATTATTGCACTATTTTCCAAACTGTAAACCTATTTTTGTCCACCCTGTATGCCAGTTATTGAAAATCTGCTGTAAAACCTCAATGAAATAGCACGTAAGTAGCTTTCCATAAAGCCTGTCATATATTTATGTTTCCTAAAGGTTTAGTTTAATATGTTTATTTAAAATATTACAAAAGAAATCTGGGAGGTGCCGTCTACTATATGGCATATTTCTGTGCGCATGGCCACACAGGTGTTTTCAAATTGTGTCTAGGGTAACATTATTGGGTTGGCCAAAAAGTCAGTATGTTTTTTTCCATAAAATAAGACACATTTCTCATTTTCACCAATAACCTTATTGATTTGGATAATTTGAGCATGTCAGCTATCTCCCGTGTGGCATAATGTTGATTGTTCTCAATTAATGCCTCAATTTGATCGCTATCAACTTCAACCGGTCTACCCAACCACGAAGCATCTTCCAGCAAGAAATCTCCAGCACGAAACTTCACAAATCTCGTTTGACGCATTCGATCAGCAACAGCACTTTCTCCAAACACTGCACAAACTTCTTTTGTGTTTCAGTTGCATTTTTACTTTTCTTGAGATTATAAAACAAAATATGCCAAAAATGTTGTTTTTTTCCATCTTCAATATTAAAATGGCTACACAGAAATATACCAATTTCAGTAAGTTTTCTTAAATGCATGCTGATATGACAGCTGTCACAATACAATCTAACACAAGTGTTTCAAATGAAGTTATAGACAACTAAGCACTACCAGAGCCATCTTATAGAAAAAACAAATGAACTTTTTGGCCTACCCCATATTATATAATTTGGAAACTACCTCTTCTTTGTCTCATGTGAACTCATTAGACTATAAATGCTTCACGAAAAACGCTATGTTTTTACTCATTTATATACCCCTAAGAACATTCAATAAATGTCTGTGCTCTGTCTTATATCCCCTTGTATATGTCTATGATTCAGCTGTTTCTCTCTTCTGCCAGGGCCTGCTGCAATGGATGGTGAAATTCTATTCTACATGTTCTATTCTTTTGCTGGGAAGTGTAACCACTAGATTGAGTCCCAGGTTTATTGTTTGTCTCCTATGGACAAGTGTTAATGAAGCTGAGATATCCTTCCTATTGTTTATTGCTCTATTTGTAGTACTTTGAACAAGGCCTGGCAAATATTAGATATAATAATCAATGAATATTGAATATTTATTCAATAAATATTTACTTGAATTGAATAAATATAGAATATTTACTCAGTAAATATTATTGATATGAAAGGAGACACACACACATCACTTCTTTAACACTATTAAACATCTTAATATCTGACCCTAACTGTATCAGAAACAGAGTCTTATGGAACAACAAATTTCCAAAAGTATACATACCAGAACCTCTAACTTAAAATAAAACAAAACAAAAAAACCAGGGAACTGAAAAGTAGTTCAGGGAGAAAAATCTGGGAAAACTGACTACTGCACGTGCAAGGCTGTTGCTGGAGGACGAAACGTTCTGTGTTTGCAAATCTCTCACAACCTTATGCCTACCACACATGTCTTCTCACCTGCAGCAGCAAACCTTTCCATCCGGTACCTTTCCTACGGTGAGAGTACAGTCAAGTGACAGGGCGGATTCTAAAGGAAAAAGGGGTTTGTTAGAGGTCCACATCCAACTCTCACCAACTATGATTAATCTTCCTGATCCCCCAAATCGACTCACTTCTTTCTCCATATCCTGCTTCAGAGAGGTAATAAAAATCATAAAGTTAAAACTGCCTACCAGACCTCTCCTTTTGGGTGTCCCGTAGGTATTCACCACTTTCTCCATCAAAACATGTTACATCTTGAACAAATTCAACAATATTGACCAAAGGCAGTTCCATAAATGTCTTTTGAGGGAAGTTATGGTGACTATACCCGAGGAAGTGCTGTACAGGAGCTGACCCCATGGCGCAGAACTCACTCAGCAAGGCTCTGGGTCCTGATAAGTCCGAAATTTGAGTGTGTCACTCGTGGAGGTGGTTGGGTCGTGTGTCAGTATGGTCTGAAGCTGACCACCAGATGAGCTGGCTGTGGGGCCTGGGAGGAGGTGTAGGCCAAGGTCAGCCACCACCTGTGTCCTTCTCAGGGACACTGGCATGAGCGACAAAGTGATCTGCAGGTGGCTGCTATTTGTACTGGGCCTGGAGGTGCCCGGGACAGTCCAAGCTGCCAACCTGGGCCAGCTGCCACTAGTGCCAGGCCTGGGGCCACTTAGCAAGAGGTATGAGTTACACTGAGGCCAAATTCACTTCTTTGGGGTTTGTTAATCTTTGAGAGATTCTTAGGAAAGCCTGAGGCATGAGCCAAGACAGTCTATTTGTATAGAAAAGCCACTGGAAATATCTAGGGCGGGTCCCCAGGTTGGGCGAGGCAGGGTCTCAGGGAATCACCAGGGTGTGGGGAATAGTGGTAGGCAGGTAGATGGAGACGCAGATATGCTACCCACCTGCTGGCTCTGTGGGGGAGGGCTCCCCAAAAGAACAGTGGCCTCTGCCAGTATTTCTGAGAGAAAGCTGCCCCTTACAACATTTGCCCCAAAGCCAACCACTTCATTTCCTCCCCATAGGTCCCTGGCACTTTTTGAGATGCTGTCCCAGTGCTGGAACTCAGAGTAAGTGAGTCTGAGAAAGTCTGTGCAGCCCCTTCAGGAGGACACTGGGGATTCCAGAGCCCTCTGCCTCCCGCAGCTGCAATCTCTGCTGGTTTACACAGCCAGACTTCTCTTCCTGGCACTGGAACCCTCAGCTGGGTGGCCTGGCCTGGGGCCGGAATCCCAGCTTTTCATGGGGCACTTCCACAGGGAAAATATCCCTCCTAATGTCTAATCACTACACTTGGGTGTGGAACCAGCACATTCTGACTCTCTGCCCCTCCTACCAGTCTCAAGGTGGCTTTTTCTCTGTATCCTTAGTTGTAAGACTTCTACTCAGCTAGATTCCAGGTGGTTCCGAACGACGGCTGTTCTGTACTACAGCTGTAGTTTTGGATGTGGTTGTGCGAGGATACGAGTAATGTATACACCTACTTGACTGGAAGCCCTATGTTTGTTTTTAATGTTTCTTTGTTTTGTACTGATATAGAATATCAGATTATCAGATACCCCTTCTGGACATTGTTTTCTCAATTGATAGTGGACTTTAACATATTTCTGACAAGTGGGTCATCCACTACTTCATGAGCATGGACGGAGAAAGCTCCACGGTTATAAAGTCACCATTGTGTTTCTTTTTGACAAGGTGACATCCTTCTATTTTTTATGCCCAAGATGATTGCTAGAGCAATCATACTAGTTGCTCTCAGACATAAAAACTAACCAGTGTGTGTGTGTGTGTGTGTGTGGCACATTATATATCATGAGCTATAAGTACTATGTCACATATGCTTTCCAATTCTTCCACTTGGAAGATTCTATAAATTGCCTCTTAGGAATGTAATAGCCCAGTTCATGTGGTCCTATTCTCTCCAGTTGAAGTTTATTTAGTCCATGCCTTCCTGTAAGGAGGAAGCACACGCCACATTACAAATGACCGATGTCTTGAACGCCCAAAGTAGAATGATGAGGGTCCTCTGATATAACACCTTTTTGATTTTGTACATACTACTCTCTCTCCCTAGAATGGGCTTGCTTCTTCCTGCTCCCTTTCTTCATCTGCTTTTCTCCTCCTCATGGGTAAGTGCCTTACTTACATATTTATATATATTTTTTTACATCTCTACATATAAATACAATGGGCTGCACTTGTACAAGCCCTATTAGGAAAGAAATCGATCTTAGTACAGGGCTTGTCACATGGTGCATATAGAAACATTTGACTCAGTGAATAAATTGATGGTATTTTACTTTACCATTTGACAGGCACATTGCAAAATGTAATGTGACCAATGGTGGGGAGAAAGATTGAACTAATTAATGATAGCACTGTTTAGAAAATGGCATATAGTGGTAGAATTTTGGATAAGAGATTTACTGCTTACATACCAATAGGTAAAGGTTCACCCCTCTTTCAGCAGCCATGGAGACTTCAACTTCACTGGAAGAGACCATAACTCGAGATGAAGGTTAAAAATAGACAAAAGAAGTTTCTCCTTCCACTGGCTCATGCAGCTCATTACAAATAAGGTGCTAAGCTGAGCTGTAAAGATATTATAGAGTCCTGTTTTTACTCATATAATCAGTTCACTTTCTTCATAAAGGGAATCGCAGTAGGGACATGATCTCTCAAGATTATAATGAAAGTTTTATTCCAGTCGGCCTGACACAGGCCTCATTTTTAAAAAAATGAACAGGTTTCTTCTAAAGGGAAATCTTTAAAAAACAAGTTGAAAATAAATGTACTCACATAAAATCCCACATCTCTGAATTTTTTGTTACAGACTTTCAATTGAACCAACCAAACTGACGAAAGAAGCTTATTTGGTGTCACAGCTGAAATATCAATGGTCAAAGTGTGGTTGGATTTCTCTATAGACAAAAGTATAGTTATTACAAAAAAGTAACTTGCAAGAATTTTAATATTAATTCTTTTATAAGCATAAAGCTGTACCTCTTTTTATGTTAATTGCATAGCATATTTCTTGCATGGATAAATTAATTAATAAATTAGTATACTTTTATATATCCTTAGTACTGTAAGAGCAACTGATTACTTTTATGTGCCTTGAAGATTTTAATTATAAATACAAATTAACACTATAATATGAAAATATAAAAGTTCCTATCAATAGTTACACTTTGGAAAGTATTCTTCCTGATTTTGGACTTTCTTACCAAGAAAGCATGTCCTTTACATTTAAAATGATGTTACATAAAACAACATACTGTATTCACTGCTCTTTCAGTGAAGGACCCACAAGATTAGCTTAAATTTTCATTAGCCTTTTTTTGTCTCCAAGCTTTTCCTTTTACTAAAACATTATTTATGAATTGTGTATTATCCACCCTGTTGGGTAGATAGAAAGCTAGAAATGGTGAACTTTCTTTGATGTCACTTGAAAATATATCACTTACTGATACTAAATTCAGTAAATATTAAATTTATTAAATGTGCAAGAAAAATTGAATCTCCACAATGACAGTTCTTAAATTTTCCAAGGTTCTTCTTAAAGAGATATTCCTGATAATAAATTAAGTAATGATAGAATTAGAATATCACCATTTGCAACTTCTCGTTAAAGAGTGAATGCAGCATAGGCATATATTAATGTCTGCTAACATGAAACAGTCAACAGTAGATTACATAACGCCCCTTGTGAACTATTCTTGACAATAACATCAAACCAGTATCTCCCGAAGCCTCTGCATCTGACATTCGATTTGTGGGAAGTTGAAGAACAGAAATACACAGGACACAACATCACAGATGTACAATTAGCCAAACCCACCATGTGGTGAACTCTAAGGGAAAATGACCTTGTTTTCAACAAGTAGGAAAGGAAAATAGAAAGATTGAAAAACATACAACTTGGAACATATAACCAATTTTAAACTGTTAACAGATGAAACTGGGAAAATGTGACCAACTAGAGATTCGATAACTTTGAGGATTTATTGTTCAGTTTGGAAGCATAATAATGGCATGGTTGTAAATTTTAGAAAAGCCATCATATTTTAGAACTGAAATATTAATAAATTAAATTATAGGATGACTGGGATTTGATTTTAAAAGAGTCAGGAGGAGTGTGGACAGGAAAGTGCGCATTTTTGTAGAGGAAACAAGATTAGCCAGTGATTGATCATTGCTGAAGCTGGGTGATAGGCACAAGGAGTTCATTAAGCTGTTCTCTATATTTTGCATATGTTTGATATTTTCCATAATAAATGTTATTTTTTTAAGTTTTTAAAATTAAAACTCTGCCCACTTCACCAATAGGAATTTCTTTCTCAGTCACCTTGTGCATGAGCTCTTTTGCCCTGTCGCTCCACACTCTTTCCTCTCTACTGTATAACTCCCATCTCTGCGTCTGTCCCGTTGACCCATTCTGCTGAATGCACACACGCTTGTTCCTCTCACTTTCTTAAAGGAGAAGTTTAGTTCTCCATGTCCCACAGCTAGGTGCAGTCCTGGCTTTGAGAATCAACAGACTGACTAATGTGTCTATTAAACTATGGGCTACCTATACCAGGTGCTAACCCTGAGTATCCCATACTGGCAAAGCCTTTAAAATATCAGACCTATAATCTCCTCTGACAAACAGGCTCTTGACAACCAAAGTCTATGAGTAAAAATATTTTTTTCTTCCACTGATATGAATTATGTAATCACTACCTTTCTCATCTCTTTAAAAGGCAGTATTGGCTACTAGGCTCAGTTTTACATGACTTCGGAGGTAGGGTCCCTCTCTATGGTTGTTACTTTTTATATAAGATATGTATATTGCTCATACCATTTTGGAATAAAATTGGAAGCAAGAAAATCCTCTCAGAATTTAGATTGAAAACAACTACCATGTAGAGTAATGCTTTAAATAATTCTGTGACTTTCTAGTGAGGCAATCTTTCATTTTAATTATGTGCTTTACATCTCAGTTTGGAAGAAAGGTAGATGTATCATCCATTAAAAACGTCTTTTGTAGTCATTAATGGAAATTTTCTCTAAATTACAATTGCATATTTTAATTCCATTTCTGACTTAAAGTTTGCATATCATCCACTTATATAACTTTGTCAGAAAATCATTCTACTCTTTCTTCTTTTAATGGCAGACCATTCAATTTATAAGTGTTAAGTGTAGAATTTAGGATAAAAAGCAAGTGTTAGTGAAAATGCTCTGGAAAAGTGACAGCTTTGCATCTTATTTTATGCTATAATCAAAAAAGAAGGTGTAAGTGGGTTACATGAAACCACTGGTGATGAATTAGGGCGGTGAGGGAAAGTAAGGGTGTGGGGGACCCCTGGGATTTGAATAAAAAGTAAAATGATAGACACACACTTCTTTTACATAGGTGAGTACGGGATAGCTAACAGTCAACAATTAACAGGAGGGCAGTAACAGTGAGGGGATTTGCTCTGCTCTGGTGTTCTGTGCCCAGAGAGGTCTGGAAAAACGGAAGTTAGCCCGACATTCCAAAGTCATGTTATTTTAGATGCAAAAAGACAGTAGACAGGCTCAAGTTAGGGACAGGCTGACTTTTCTCAGGGGAGATTCTGGCCTGGGACGTGGCTGCTCGCTATTACATGCTTTTACTTTAAAAGTTTTAATTTCAGACCATTTACACGGTAACCTAGATCTCTGAGTGTGTCAGGCTGCCGCACAAGACTCCCCTGAGCTGGTCGGGGTTGGTACGTGGCCCCTTTTCATCCACACACAGAGAAAAAATTGGCTAGTTTTATGGGAATAGAAAAAAAATCTATGAATTGAGGAAATTATAGGATTTGAAAAAAACCCAACTCCCCCTCCCTTACAAAGAATTAGCAATGTGTGTGTGTGAGAGAGAGATAAAGAGGTATTGTTGGGGTAAACTTGTTTTAAAATGAATAAGCTACATTCAGTGGGAACCAGAAGTCACATTGTTGCACACACTTAAACATGTCTTTATTTTATACTGAATCTCTGTAACCCCTTCTCTTTTCCACAGCACCTCATTTGAGAGGGAAAAATCAGTGATGTCCTTGCTACTTTCTGAAGTTATGTTTTAGACACATGGATTCTTTGGGTCATTGCTTTTCTTTACTAATGGAAAAATATAATGAAAAGTGCATAATGGAAAAAACAAACCCAATGAGAGCAGGTTAAACTGATACAGAATTTTAAACTTGCAATGTGAACTATGGTATAAGTTTCTAATTTAAGTTTGTTACCGAACGGAAGTGGAGTCCTGCTGCCTGTTGCCCACAGGCAAGTTCCAGAGTCAGAGCTTTAGTAAAAAAGGAAAGGACTTTTTTTATTCAAAAGCTACATAATTTTGGAAGAATGGCAGGCAACTGCTTCAGAGCCCATCCCCTCTAGGACACCCAGAGAAAAACTCCCCTGCCCTCTGCCAGACCCGTTCAGAGTGGCTCCTGGAGATCCTTGTCCCACTTAAAAACACCATCCTTTCAGAAAGCCAGACAACCACTGCACAATCATCCAAGTGGGTCCGCAAGGAAGAGACAGAGGGCCACGTCTCTGCCTTCCCTCTGTTTAAATCCTGCAGCCCATAATTCCGTGCAATCTGGAAGCATCGAGTTTCCCAGACAATCCCACCCTTTCTCAGGCTAGACTGGCAGGTCTGCACCTCCTCCTGCGGTGTCTATGCCCAGAGGTAGGGCAATCTGGCACCCCTCCCCCATCCATGCTTCTTTACTGTGGCCTCAGGCAACCTCCTCCCCTGGCCCCTCCCGTCTCCCCCGATCCAGCCTGACACAAAGCCAGTATTAAGTTGTCATCTCTGTAGAAATGAGAATTTCTTCATAGAGAATACAAGTGGCTTTTTAAAAACTACCTGAGTTTAAAATCTTTCTCTGTACCAAAAATTTCTTTTAATCTTAAGTAAAGTTGGTATCTCCAATGACTGTAAAGCTAGGACAGAAATTAAAGGGACCTGTTGTATTGGATAGGCAAGCAGTCCCATAAAATAAAACAGTCGGAATTTATTTTTTAAGGATTATTTGCATGTTGAAGGGGACCAAAGTTTTGACATCCCCAAAATAACCTTCTGGGATATTGATTTTAAGCTAGTTATTAAGAAACAAAGGTACAAAAAGAACTTTTGACCCCCACCTTTCCTGCCTGCAGTAATTCAGATTGAAAGGCCTGCTTCAGGAAAGAAATCTTAGCATAATCACTTTAAGAGTTTTGACCTTAGCTTAATCTGAGTTAGGTATGGTAGATAGGGAGGGTCCAAGCAGGGGTCGGTTAATTAGACCCCTCACTGAATGCCCTGGCCTCTGGACTGTCTAGCAGGAATTTGTTTGCCATTTAATTTGTGTTCCTCTCTTTCTCAGCCACCTGTAAACTGCTTATTTCCCCTTAAAAATCCCAGACCTTGGCCCTCTTTTCTCCTTTGTCCATAATAATGTATCAATCTCACTATCTAATGCCTTATGGTTCTCATTATTGTGACACACTCCAATGTCAATTCATAATAATAAATCATGGATATTTCTCCTGTTCATCTATCTCTGTTATTTTGATTATTAGCCCAGCTAGAAGAACTTTGAAGGTAGGAGAAATATTATCTTTTTAGCCTCCACAATGTATAAATCCCCAAATGAAGCAGCACAATGAGTAAGAATATCAGTCATTATTGATTAGGCTGTATAGACATGGAAACGACGTAAGTATTGAATATCAAATTGTTAAAGAGCAATAACTTAGGATGACTGAACTCCAGGGCGTGTTTAGTAACACAAATAAAGGAAGTGCATGATATTGTAACAGGGTGCAGCCAAGAGAGGGGAGCCTCAAATAGGGATTTGTAATGGGGTCCAGAACTCAGGGTGTCCCAGAAATACTAGAAAAAAATATATATATACATAGGATGTCCTCACCCCCACAAGTCTGAGCTGGGGGATGGGACACATGGAACAGGGCCATTCAGAGCTGTTTTTTGCAGCAACAGCTTTGCAGCTAACCTCTGGCACGGTCATTTAACATATCTATAACCTTTAACTGGTTTCATAGGTATGTTAAATAGCTGTGGCAGTGCTTTCAGCCCTGGGGATGGAAGCAACTTCCATCCAAGATGTAACTGGGAGGCAACTCCCCCTGGTTACAATGCCTGCATGAGAGCTTGGAGATGATTGGCTCCTTGCCATGGGGCCACACCTGCCCTGAGTTACTATGGCAGCCCAGTAAAGCTGGAAGAATACAGGAATGCTGGCAGGTATAACTGATCATAGGAGGAGTTGGAAACGGGGCTGCAGAGGAAGACTGACACTGGGATTTAAACCCAGGCATGGCAGCCATGCGAGATGGGGACCACGAGGCTTTGGCAGAGTGGGGACCCCAAGGCTTGGGTGAGAGTCAGGACCACACAGCTTTGGGGTGTTCCCTTTTGCCACGTGGCTTAGGCAGCAGGAGAGACTTTGCCTGGAAGAAAAGGGGAGAAAGGACTCTTGCTGGTGGGCCATGAAAAGGTGCCACATGGCTCTGGATTAACTGGAGATCATGGTGGCAACAGAGCTGATGGTGCCGGGATCCTGAATCATGGACTTCTACTTCTTTCCCTGAGATACGGAACCCCAGACTGGGCAGGGTGGGGGAAGGAAGGACTGTGTGCATCTGTGAGTATTCTAAAGGACTTTAGTATTTTAATGAAGACATTAAGTAATTACTATAAGTCTGTATAACTTTTAAATTAATAATTCCTTTCCTTTTCACCAGTCTCTGGCATTGAGAGACATCTCTCCCTGGCAGCGGGCAAGGTGAACCTAGTAGGCAGGTGGGGACCCCCAGAGAAAAAGGGGGATCCTTTCGGTAACAGTATATCATTCACCCCCCTGGGTCTGTTCTGTAACAATATTCCTGATACAGGGAAATCACCTGAATTTGAAGCCCCAAATAAGAATTTCTTTTGTCTCTCCACTCACCACCCCCTCCAAAAAAGCTTAATTTATTAGTCACATTTTCACATAAAAACAAAAAGTGAATCAGGATGAATTTAGAGCAATTACCAGTCAACACAACACTGAAGTTATATACACAGAGTTAAAGGAGGATGAACACAGAGAAAAACCTTTCCAACGCAGTAAGAAGTTAAAAGGGACATTTTTCAGTTTTAACTACAAAGACTGAGAACTTCCCACAAATTCTAAAATACGCTATGTAAGGAAAGAAACCAATTCCTATAGGCAGCAGTTAGAAATGAGCAGTGGGAGGAAGAAGGAAGGGGCCACTGCCTTTGCTGACCCAAGGCAAATAGTTGAAATAGTTCCAGTTAACCACCCTTGTTAGCAAAATTTCCACTGTGGTTTTAGCCTCACCACCACCACCACCACCTCCCTGTGGGTGGTCAAGGAGAATTATGGGAAAGGACATGCCCAGAAGAGACTAAAGTTATATGACCAAGTATCTGTCAATCAATTTAGAACCCCTCCCTTATGCTAATACAATAATCACACATGTACTTAAGGTAGCAGATTCAAGAGACTCCAGCCTTTCATACCACATTCAGGAGGCCCCTTCTCACCCTTGAGGACATACTAATAAAACTCTTACGTCTTACCCACTTTTGTCTCACTCACCTGTAACTCTTTATTGCACCAGTGAGAAGAACCGAGCCCCGGTGACATCATTTGGTGCTGTGACTCAGATCCCTGGATAGGGTAAGTCTCCTCCACTGCAATTTTTCTTCGACCATATCTCCATGAATCCTTGATTTTTTCACACTCTTTTACATTGCCTGGTCTGTCTTCATGGTTGTATCCTTGGTGATAGCAGTTTGCAAACCAGCTCTCTATAGTTACTGGTTTTGCTGAGGGTATCTTGCTCTCTCCCTCTCAAGAAATTGCCACACTCCATGGGCATGGGTCAAGCATTTAAAGTCCACAAGGGTGCTTGCTGCTAGAAGTCACCCATGAAAGTATAAGCTGATCATGGACTGCGAAAGAGACACTAGGTCCCCTGCCAGCTGCAAGCAAACATCCATGCAACAAGGAACATTGTAAAAGCAATCACACTCCCACCCATGTGGCACTTCCCCTACTTAGTTCTCCAGAGGAGGAGACAAGATTTTAACCTTCAGCAGAAAACTCCACCCTTTCTAGGCTCCTTTTCCTAACCATGCCTTCTCGTTCTATCAGTCTTTCTCATAAGTCCTCACTTTTCCTTTTAGATCTAGCTTCTCCTGCTGCTTTTTGGCCACTCTATTTACACCTCAACCCTTTCTGCCTACCCTGAAAGCAGGGCAAGTGTTGTGTTTGCTCTCTTAATGAACAATGGCCACACTCCTCTGGGTCATGTGTCTTCACTAGATAGTACCCCACCCTGCTGATGGAGACCCTATGCCTCCCCTCTCTTGCTGCTATGAACGCTGCTTATACCACTATGGGCTGGAGGCTATCAATAGACAACTCCTGGTACCTTGTGGCCAGTTATGGCCCTGCCTAACAATAGTTTACCACATTGAGTCCAAGGTTCTTAGACTCTTTGACTCTTTGTTCCAAACCCTGCATTATACTCCTGTTTCAAACTAGGCTCGCCCTGTTGTGTCCACCTCATGTGGGAACAAGGAACCTTTTGCATGGACCTCCTCAGGGGCCTCCTGCACAGTTTTTTGAATCAGATCAGCTCCCTAAAGTACCTTGAATGGGCAGAAAAGTTGGAATGAACCTGTCCTTTGTGTGCCTTTGAGAGGCAGAGGGGACAAATTTGTGTTTACCACCTGCACCTCTGATTCTTTACCAAAAGAGGGATCCCCAGGTAAATCCTTTGTTTAAAGCCCAAAGACCCACAAAACTGGGCCCATCTAGATTATTGGTCCTGGAGAGTATTTCCCCATTCAGAGAGTCATTGTTACTGGATTAGTCAATTCATTTTAGGCCTATAATCTAGGACATGTGGTTATGACTCACTAGGTCCCAGCATTACAGCTTTTAGCAGGAATCCAGCTCATAAAATCCCTCTCTCTAGCAAGCAGGTGCCAAATTCAATGTCACCAAAGTTTTTGCCTCCACTTTGCTCGTACCTAAGCTCTGCATGACTCCACTCTTCCTATTTTCCCTTTAGCCTCATATAATTTCCTCCTCAATTCCTGGTCGAACCTCTTTGGCTCCCGTGCCTGGTTGAGCTTTTCCTGCTTCTGGAAGAATGGGGAAACTGCCAAGACTCTTCCTATGCATGGTAAACAACCCCTCAGGAAGGGAAGGAGCTGATTTGCCTTTGCCTCCACCCTATCCACGACAAAGATCTCTGTTTTGGATACCAGGGTCTCGGGATGCTGAGGCCCAGTTCCCTGGGTTTCAGGATGCTGAAACCCTCAGGTTTAGACCCCAAGATTCTGGGCTCTCTAACCTTACAGTATCTGTCCCTTCTAGATGGGAAGCCAAGAATCCATTCCTGCTGGCACCCCTCTAGATGTATCCTTTCCAATTGGCCTCAGTTTGATCCTTAAACCCTGAAGAAAAGTTGACTTATATTTTTCTGCAACACTGCTTGGCCTCAATGTTGTCTATAGGATGGGGAGGTTTGGCCACTAAGGGAGAACTGAAATTACAATATAATTTTACAGCTTGACCTTTTTTGCAAACTTCTTGGTAAATGGTCCAAAATCCCATATGTGCAGGTGTTCTTTTATCTAAGGGGTCATGGAGATTTATGTCGTTAAGTATAAGCTTTCTCTCACCACTTCAACGGGTGACTTATCCTCTAATTCCCAGACCCCTTCCAAGGCTGCTCTTGCTGTAGAAACTCAGGGCAAAACTCTCCAGCTGTCTTCTTTACTGGCCCCATACCCGGGACCCCCAGCCCAACCAATGGCCCCTGCTTTCCCTACCCTTAAGACTTCCCCACCCACAAGGCTGTAGTAGAAACTGCAGGACAGTTTGACCCTCAGTTGATTCACAAACCCTTTTCTCTTGTCTCAATTTAAAACCAACTTAGGAAACTATTCTGACAACTTAGATAAGTATACAGATGCTTTTCAACACTTCACCTTTGCTTAGGAGTTAACTTGGAAGGACATTATGGTTGTCTTGGGGCAGACCCTATCAGATTTTGAGCAGGAGAAAGTAATAAAAAAGGCCAGAAAATTTAGCAACTTATATTTTTCAGATAGAAAATATCTCATAGGAGAAACAGCAGTCCCACCAATGGCTCCTGAATAGGACTATAACAGCTCTTCCCCGAAGTGGGAAAGGAATCATTTCCTACTCTGCATTAAAGCAGGACTTAAGGTCAGCTGTCATACGGCCATAAACTATTCCAAGGTCTCAGCTGTTAATCTGGGTCCAGATGAAAATCCCACCACATTTCTAGAGAGGCTAAGGGAAGCACTCATCAAACACACCAAAGCAGATCTACAATCACCTGAGGGCGGGGTAATACTAAAAGACAAATGTTTAACTCAATCAGCCTCTGATAGTAGAATCTACAAAAGCGCATTCAGAAGCCCAGAGTTTTCTTGGAAGAAATGCTGACTACAGCCAATGTAGTCTTTTACAGCTGGGACCAGGAGAGGGAGGTCAGGGCTCAGGAGAACGAGAAAGGGAAGGAGACTAGGCATGCTCAATTCTAGTTGCTCTTGCAAGACAATCACATGCCACAGGCCCCTCCTGTGCCACCCCAAACGACACTAACTGTCATGTGCCAGAAGGAGGAACTGCTCTCAGGAATATCCAAATCATAACAAGCTACCTCAGGCACCACGCTATAAGAGCAAGAAGGCAGGCTACTGAGCAGCCTTCTGTCCCTTGAGTTAAAGAACTCTTGAGCCCAAGTCCACAGCTGCCTTGCAGATGGTGGCGCAAGACTGAAGCTGCCCACCCCAGCTGGCCCCACCTCAAGAGGTCGCCATTCCTGGACTGGAATACACATCCTAGGGCACTCATGGATGTGGCAGGTAGGACAGTGACTTTATTATTAAATACTGGGGCCACCTACTCTGTCCTTACTTCGTTCTCCAAAACCCCCTCCTCACAACCCTGCACCATCCTAGGAGTAACCAGAAAGCCTACAACCTGAAACGTGATCCCTTCTTTGGGTTGTCTCTGGAATGTGTATTACTTCTCTCATTCTTTTCTCATAGTCCCAGAGTGTCCGGCCCTTCTACTCAGAAGAAAACTTCTTCAATTATTAGGAACTAGAATAATTATAGGGGGCAGCCCTACATTAAGCCCCCCACTTCAAATGTTAGTTGTACAGGCTAGGGATCACAGGGATACCCTTACTCCTTCATGGGAATGCCAAATTGATCAGGAGGTGTAGAATAACGGGGTTTCTGGCCAATCCCTTTACAACAGGGGTCCCCAACCCCTGGGCCCCAGACCCGTGCCAGTCTGTGGCCTGTTAGGAACGGGGCCGCGCAGCAGGAGGTGAGCAGTGGGCAAGCAAGTGAAGCCTCACTCACATCAGCACTTGAGCTCCAAGCTCCTGTCTCCAGCCCCTCTCTGCCCTGCAGTTTGTAGAAAAATTATTTTCCACGAAACTGGTCCCTGGTGCCAAAAGGTTTGGGGACTGCTGCTTTACAAGCAGTTGAGTGGTGACCCAACTGCTCAGGCATTAAAAATAACTGTCTTTGTTTTAAAAATAAAGCCTTTCCAGGGCCAGAGGTGTGGAATCAAAGTCTGCCAAATCCTTTTACTGTTCCCAGCCCTCTTCTCTTCATCTAGGATCTATCATTGTTTTTTAGTTGAAATACTGCCACCTCACTGGTCATTACATGGGAGATTATAACATTATATAGTATTGCCTGTTTCCCTCAAATGCTACTTAATGAAATGTGTTCCTTTAATTAGGAAAACAATTACAGCTACATTGACTGACTTAGAGTAATAGGCATTAATACTTAACTAAAGTGAAATAAATAGAATTTAATGATTATGGTCAAATTTTTATTCTGCTAAGAGGTTTAAATTCTCCTTCATAACTGTTTGTCTACATTTACTTTAATATTTTAGTGTTAAAATGACTTAGACCTGACTTTTAATCCGAAATTAAAATTTATAACTATAAAAGCATACAAAATCAAAAGATCTTACATTTTAAATCTATGAAAAGCTTGGTAACTTCTCAGAGTGGCAGAGATGGCACTTTTAAAAAGAACTTACAAAAATAAACTCATTTTTAAATTACCATGTAAAATTCAACTGGATATTAAAAATCTTAAAGTTGTTTAAATTTGAAAGCAATACTTTAAGTCACACTTTTACCCTAGAAATCATGATAAAATCAGATAAGATTTCATTTCAGACAATATTACGTTTGCCATAGAACACAAGCTTTTATATTGGAAGCATAAAGCAGTCATTATTTTCATGGCAAGAAAGTTAAACTTAGCTCTGTATCACTCAACCGGTATCTAAGTATTATCTTCCATTCCATTTACCTGGCTCTTACCTATTCAGTTGTGCAAAGCACTTTTTGAGAACTTCTTCAGTGTGTGATTTAATATTGACCCTTAAGTCAACTACCATTGAACACTTTACTCAAGTGTGTGCATGACTTAGTGTGAATGATTAATCTTCACATAAAAGTCCATAAAATGGACTTTCAAAAATTTTTGTGTTTGAATTATGAGAACTGAGGGCATTTGTAGCAAAGACAGGAAAAAAAATTATTAAAGTACTTTAAGAATATATATATAATAAACCTGACCAAATTTAGTCAAATTAATTATTTCAAAGTAAGTAGAAACAATAAAAGCATCACCACTTTATATTTTTCTAGCAAATTATCCTATTTCTGAATTCTACAGAACTTTCCAAAATGTGCTGTACAAATTGTTAAAGCATAAATGTAACTGGTAATAGTAAAACAAAAACAAGGAGGGATAGTGGAATTCCCGTAGCCAAATAATTGGGGAAGTTATGAGCTTTCATTTTTTTTATTGGTTCTGTAGTTTCATACATATTATGTGTGTGTGTGTGTGTGTGTAGTAAGTTCTGGGGATATTGGTATCAATTTTCTACTGATGTATATGTGGTCTGTCTGGAAAAACTGCAGCCATTGTTAATATAATAAAAATGGTCTACACAACACTGATGTAACCTGGCAACCAAGGAGAATAGACTGGAATGCGTATGCATAAACAGTGATGACTCCATGTACTAGTCAGTGGGGGCAGTAGATGCCATTTACTGAGCATGTGTACTGTGTGCCTGACACATTCAAAATGACTGAGCCAGTAGAGCAATGAATCTGCATCAAATTTTGTGTTAAGCTTGAACATTCCTCCACAGAAACCATTCTGATGATTGAGAAGGCCACAGCTATGGGCAACCTGTGATTGGCAGCTTCATCACGACAACAAGCTTGCTTATGCATCACGTCTCACACAGAGATTTTTGGTGAAACATCAGATATCACAGGTGACTCAGCCCCACTACATCCCAGATTTGGTGCCCTGTGACTTCTGGCTTTTCCCCTAATTAAAATCACCTTTGAAAGGGAAGCAATCTCAGACTGTCAATGAGATTCAGAAAAATTCAACAGGGCAGCTGATGGTGATTGGGAGACCTGTGTGGGGTCCCAAGGTGCCCACTTTGAAGGGGCTTGAGGCATCATTATCCTATGTACAATGTTTCTTATGTCTTCTTCAATGAACATCTCTATTTTTTATATTACATGGCTGGATACCTTCAGGACAAACCTCTTATAATAAACCACCCCCAAAATTTGAATCTATGGGCTTTTGAACAGTTCTGCTCATTTGAATCAGGCTAAATTGATCTCTAGGCTCACTCATGCTTCTCTAGTTACTGGGCAGCTCACCTAAGGACTGGATGGTCCAGAGTCCTCAGCTGGGGTAATTTGACTCTGCTTGATATAGTCTTTAATCCTCCAGCAGGCAGCTTGAGCTTGTTGTCCTAGCAGAGGCAGATTGCATAGCGAGAGAAGTAAACAATGCTAAGCCTTCTGGACCTACACTTAAAAATGGGAAAACATCACTTTCACTGTTTTCTATTGGACATAACAAGTCACAAGTACAGCACAGAGTTAAGGGGTAGAGAAGAAGATTCTACCTCTTGATGAAAACACCTCTTAATAAGAATTAAATTTCAAGGGATGTATATAGGAAGATGATGGAGTATAGGGAACAATATTGTAACCAATCTGCTGTAGAATTTAATGTGGAACCCTTTTTTCACATGTCTTCCAAGATTGAATTTGCAGCTTACATTTGGGAAATGCTAATGTATAATGAGTTTATTTATTCAACTTAATAAATACTAATTGAACATTATTTGAGTCCAGTTAATAACTGATCTTTTGGTACACAAGGTAAACTGAAAACATGTTCTCTATCTTTAAGATAAGTGGGTCTTTCCAATGATAACACAAACTAGGATTTAAAAGCACAATTCAGTGCAGCTTTTGAGGCTGCCCAGACAGGAGGAGTAAACTGTTACATTGGTGTTTTCCAATAAACCACTCTTAGTGTTATTCCACAGTGACTCTGAGCTTGCCCAGTGGATTTCATACCAACAGGACATTAGTAAGTATGCCACAAGCAGAGGCATAGATTGATTTAACCATTGCAATGACAACTATTAAGCAGACAGTATTATCAGTCTAACTTTAGGAATGCAAAACAGGCTTCAGGTCAAACAATCTCCTCAAGATGCATCCACAGTAAATGACAAAGTTGGATTCAAGTTTGATATTGAAGCTCTAGAACTCGTAGTCTTATTATATATGTGACCTCCAAACCATTGTGGGTTATCAAACTTCCAAGGTATTTTTTTCTGTCAAAATTGTATCCAATGGAAATTATTGCATCTGACAGTCTATTCTTTCAACACTGTTATCTTTGCATAGAAGAGGGATAAAGAAAGAGACTGAGCAAAAAATCATCAAAAGAAAAGCTTACATTGGTGAGAGAAGTAAGAGAAAGGAACAAAGGGGTCCATAAACCATTGCAAGGAGTACCCTCCCTGGGTTGGGAACTGTGAATACAGAAAGGAAAAAGACTGATGCTGAGAAGGTTCCTGCCTGTGTGGTGTTTGCACTGAGTCCAGAGGAGTCACACAATGAAAGGATGACAAAATTGAAGGATTAAGATCCGTCAAATACGTAATAAGAAGTAGATAAACAAGGTGAAAGAATTCAAAATATGCCACTTCGGCATATTGATTATTTTGAGCTGAAGGCAAATGAGAAATAGCAGGTGAAGAAGAGGCTTTACATCTTCCTCCCTGTTTCTCTAAAAGCAGGACATACATCTCCCAGGAGAAAGGTACCCTCCCTCTACCAAGAGAAGAGAGCACTGTTACCAAAGACAAAGAGTGGATGCCAGGGTGAGTTTGCATAAGCAAATCTTACCAAAATAACTATTATCTTCCATTAGTTTCCTCTGCATATTTTTAGTTACTTGTCCACAGTTCATTAGCCCAACCAGCCTAAACCCCCTTTCCTTTGTCTGGTCACTTCTCTACCATCTAGTGCCCTGTGTTAAAATGGTGCATAATCTTCAAGTCTAACTTCTTATTCAGGTTTTGACTTTCTTTTTGTGAAGCCCTTGTGAACATAAAATTTAAAATCTTAATAAAACTGTATTTTATTCTGTTAACTTGTCTTCTGTCAGTTTAATGTGCAGGTGTGTTGTAGTTAGAAAAAGCAGCAATCTCCCTGGCCTGAGTGAAAGCAATGGTGGTCTGCTTAAGCCACAATAACAGCAAGGAGACCAGTGCGGATGATGCACAGTGATCAGGTGTGGAGCGATGAAAGAGATGCGGTTCCAGAAGAAGACAGAAACTAGGTCATGGAAGAATTCGTGTACCAGGCAAAGGAATTTGGAGTGTATTATAATTGAAATAGAAAGCAACTGAACATCTTTAAGCAAGAAATTGATTCTATTTGAATATGTATTTAAAAAATAAAAAATAGTTTTACCCTGGCCCCAGTGTGACTCAGTGGGTTGGAGCATCAACCCATACACCAAAAGGGTGCAAGTTAGATTCCTGGTCAGGGCACATGCCTAGGTTACCGGTTCATCCCTAGTCAGGGATGTAACCGACTGATGTTTCTCTCACATCACTGTCCGTCTGTCTGTCTTTCTCTTCTTTCCTCTCTCTCTGGAATCAATAGATAGATCCTCCAATGAGGATTAAAACTTTTTTAAATAAAAAAAAATATTTTCATTCATTCATGAAGGTCTCATGCATTTTTCTCTGTGACAGAAATATAAGCCAATATGTGGAATTTTATTTGTTATCAATTTGTTGTGTGGGGAAAGAAGCCTCCCATTAAAATAGTTGTGTTCACCAAGATAATACAGAATACAACTTTAACAGCATGCTAGATCTTCAATTTCAATTGAAACTTAATGTCAGTAAAACCTGAACTTATTCTCATATTGTTTCTTCTTTTTGTTTAAAACTGTGCCGGATGCCTTATTTAGCCTTACTGATTTTAAAATATAACAAAAATTGTAATAAATATGTACATCATATTCATGACATTTTAATTAGCAAATGGTAAGTATTTATACCATTATAAAATAGTAATTGTTTCATCTTTTTAAAGGTCTGGTTCTTAAGGTTGAATTCATAACAGATTGAAGCAATTAGAATAAAGATGAAAATCATAATCTCTTAAAGATTTTACTAAATCTCTATGGCCCTCTAAGTATATTTTCCTTTAGTTTTGCTTGCTCATTAGCATGCAATAGGAGCACAGAATGAAGGACTGTTCTCAGGACACTATGTTAGCAGCAAAATGGCACCAGAATGTTAGCAGCAATTGGACTTTGGTTTAGCAAGCTTGGCACTTCAGTTCGGGCTAAGGAGGAATTTAGAGCCAAGACTTAAATACAAGCAAAAGTTTGTTTAGAAAGTCACAGAGGTGGGAGAAGTGAACATTCTGGGTTGTGTGGGCTCAGGAAACATGTTACAGAGGCAAAAGAAAGGCCTTTGGAACTTAGGAGAATGAATGCAGTGTGTGAAAACCTGGGGGAAGAAGAGGGAGAAAGGAGAGGGGGAAAGGCTGCATGTGCTTCAAAGACAGTGTTTGCCGGGAAAAGAACAAGCTGGGGAAAGACAAGGGCATGCAAGGGAGAAAGAGAGAGAGAGAGAGAGCACCTCACTGGGTCCTTTCTCTTGAGGGTTTTGTTTAGAGGTCACAGAGGAGATCTCAATAGAATATCCATCAACTTTTCAAGGGTGTCTCCTCAAGGTCATGATCTCCACTGATTGGTTGATGCTGAAGAAGGGAGTCATTTGTCATTGCAGCTAGTCCTGATATCAGCCATGGCATCATCCTGCCTGGCCTTGCTGCTCTTCTGAGCCTGGAGCTGAAACATAATTGAGGCCTAGATGTTATCTCTAATTTGACCAAAACTCTGTCTCTGTGGTCAACAGACCTGAGGCTTTATCTCTAAGATTACTTGACCGGGGGCCAAAACCTCATTGTTCTGAGGGCTTAGTGTTTAAGGGAGTGCTTATGCAGGGCTTGCACCAGGAGTCCTATGAAGCTATTCCCGGGTCCCCTTTTGCCTCCTCTGAGGGGGCCTAGCACATAATTAGTGACTTTCTGGGAGAGGAAAGGTCAGGGGGAGGTCTGGAGCAGCATGACCAGTGATATAAAAGGTCAGAGCATCTAAACCACAGGACCACTGATATGCTTGGACAGGAAAGGTCACCCTGGGGACAAGGTCTCAAAATTGCTGCTAAGCACACAGGGTTTTCCAGCTGGGTAACCTCCCCTGCCTGGCTTATCATTCCTACTCCGCTCAGATTTGTCCAACTGCATACTACAGGTCTAGTCCCTCCAATTATTTAATGTTTCAGAATCAAACCAAACTTGCTTTCAGATTATTTTCTTGTAATTGTCTTGCCTCAGGCAGTAGTTACAGTTGTGCCACAATGTTTTATTTTAATGCAAAAGAGAAGTAAATTGATTTGCCCAAGGTCATTGACTGCCACTACCAGAACTGGGGAAAAAATGGAACTCTCACATAGTTTTGTAATAACTGAGGAAAAATATCTAGTATTTTACATCATTTACTGAATGAACAATTTCTATCATTTGGCTGTGAAGCTGTAAAAAGTGTGACCAAACTTCCTGATGGGTAACTGAATTGTTTACTTTTTATGTGATGTTTCTCATGCAAATTTTGGCATGCTGACCAATGTAATCTACCAGAAACAACACAAGAGTTTGGGACAAGTAATCAGAAGACAGGTTGTAATCTCAGCTACAACACTTAGTAGCTCTTCCAGTTGCTATCACTATAAAACAGATTATCCCATCACTGAGGGACTTAAAACACCAAAAATCATTGTATTATTATCACTCCTAGTTCTGAGGGTTGATTGGGCTCTCATTTAGAATATGTCATATAGTTGATGTCAGATGGTAGTTAAGGATGAAGTTATCTCAAATGTTCTTCCCTCATGTGTCTGTAGATTGATGCTAGCTGGGTTTTTTTTTTTAAGATTTTATTTATTTATTTGCAGAGAAAGGAGAGGGGAGAGAGAAAGAGAAGGAGAGAAACATCTATGTGTAGTTGCCTCTTGCCCCCAACTATGGACCTGGCCCACAACCCAGGCATGTGCCCTGAGTGGGAATTGAACCAGTGACCCCTTGGTTTGCAGGGAGGCACTCAACCCACTGAGCCACACCAACCAGGATGCTAGCTGTTGACTACACCTATAAAAAGCCTTGTCACAAGATTTGAGTTTCCTCCCAGCTTGGTAGCTGAGTTCCAAGCTTCAGTAAGAAGGAATATTACTTTTTACTATCTAACTTCAGAAATTGCATAACTTCAATTTCATAAATTGAAATATATCCAAAAACCTTCCTAGAATCAGGGAGAGAAAACATAGATCTCTAAAACTCTTAATGAGAAGAACATCAATATCACTGTGCAGGAAAAGCATGTGGACCTTGTTACAGTCATCTCATAATACAATCTTCACACAAACTATACTATTTTGATCTAGTTTCTGAATCCCTTATTTTATTTAAAAATAAACAATTCATTTTTTTAATTTTTTATTGAATTTTTTCCATTACCATTTAGTCCCTTTTTAACTCCCTGCCTGCGATCAACACACTGTTGCCCATGTCCACGAGTCCTTTTTGCTTTTTTCTCAATCCCTTCACCCTGTCACCTCCTCACCAACTAGCTGTCATCCTGCTCTCCATCTATCAGTCTGTCCCCATTTTCCTTGTTAGTTCAGTTTGTTCATTAGATTCCATATATGAGTGAAATCATATGGTATTTTTCTTTCTCTGGTTTATTTCACTTAGCACAATGTTTTCTAGGTCCATCCATACTGCCACAAAGGGTAAAATTTTCTTTTTTATGGCTGAGTAGTATTCCACTGTAAATGCCCCATAGTTGTTTTATCCACTCATCTACTAATGGGTACTTGGGCTGCTTCCATGTCTTGGTGATTGTAAATAATGCTGCAATGAACATAGGGGTGCTTATGTTCTTTTGAATTAGTGTTTTGAGTTCTTTTGGATATATTCCCAGAAGTGGGAGCACTGGGTCAAAAGGTGGATTGATTTTTAATTTTTGAAGTATCTCCATACTGCTTTCCACAGTGTCTCTACCAATCTGCATTCCCACCCATGATGCAAAAGTCTTTCCCTTTCTCCATCCATGTCCTCACCAGCACTTGTTGTTTGTTGTTTTATTGATGACAGCCATTCTGACAGGTGTGAGATGATATTTCATTGTGGTTTTAATTTGCATTTCTTTGATGATTTTTGGTGTTTTAAGTCCCTCAGTGATGGGATAATCTGTTTTATAGCGATAGCAACTGGAAGAGCTGTTAAATGTTATAGCTGAGATTACAACCTGTCTTCTGATTACTTGTCCCAAACTCTTGTGTTGTTTCCGGTAGATTACATTGGTCAGCATGCCAAAATTTGCATGAGAAACATCACATTAAAAAAAAAAACAATTCAGTTACCTATCAGGAAGTTTTGTCACACTTTTTACAGCTTCACAGCCAAATGATAGAAATTGTTCATTCAGTAAATGATGTAAAATTCTAGATTTTTTTTCCTCAGTTATTATAAAACTATGTGATGTGAGCATCTTTTTTCCATGTCAATTGGCTTTGTCCCTCTGTATGTCCTCTTTAGAGAAGTGTCTATTCAGGTCCTTTGCCCATTTTTTAATTGGGTTGTTCGGTTTTTGTTTTGGGGTTTTTTTTTCAGTGTTGAGTTTTGTAAGTTCTTTATAAATTTAGGATATTAACCCTTTATCAGATGTATTGGTGGATATGTTTTCCTATTCTCTGAGTTGTCTTTTTGTTTGTTGTTGTATTCCTTTGCTGTACAAACTCTTTTCAGTTTGATGTAGTCCTATTTGTTTATTTTTTCTTTTGTTTCCTTTGCCTGGAGAGATATATCTGATAAAATATTCCTACAAGCAATGTCTGAGATTGTGTTCTGACACTGGCTCATATGCAGCTGATGATCCCCATATTTATATTTTACATATGTGTTCTCTCCCTATATTAACTGCTTGACTTATCATTTTGCTGAGAAATGATAAAATTCTTTCAGGATTTTTGTTGTTTTGGGTCTAACATTTAAGTCTTTAATCCACCTTGAATTTATCTTGTGTGTGGTATAAGAAGGTGGTCTACTTTCATTTTTCTGCACATATCTGTCCAGTTTTCCCAACACCATTTATTGAACAAACTATCTTTAGCACATTGTATGTGCTTGCTTTCTTTGTTGAGTATTAATTGACTAGAAAAGTTTGGGTTTATTTCTGGGCTCTCTATCCTGTTCCATTGATCTATGTGCCTGTTTTTATGCCAGCACCAGGCTGTTTTGATTACTATGGCCTTATAGCATAGTTTGATATTAGGGAGCATGATTCTGCCAACTTTGTTCTTCTTTCTCAAGATCATTGTTGCAGGGCCTTTTGTGGATCCAGATAAACTTTTGAAATATTTGTTCTAGTTTTGTGAAATATGTCATTGGAATCTTGATAGGAATTTTATTAATCTGTAGATTGCTTTGGGCAGTATTGCACATTTTAATGATGTTAATTCTTCCTATCCATGAACACGGTATGTGCATCCACTTACTTGTATCTTCTTCAATTTTTCCTTAAGTGTCATAGTTTTCTGAGTACAGCTCTTTTATATCCTTGGTTAGGTTTATTCTTAGACATTTTATTCTTTTTGAAGCAGTTGTGAATGGGATTTTTTTTTAATCTCCCTTTCAGTTAGTTCACTACTGGCATATAAAAATGCAACTGATTTCTGGATATTAAAATGACACTGCTTTATGACCCACTGATTCCACTTTTGGGAATTAATCTGATGGATCCCCAAACACTAATTTAAAAACTATAAATATCCCTATGTTCATTGCAGTGTTATTTACAATTGCCAAGATATGGAAGCAGCCCAAGCATTCACCAGTAGATGAGTGAATAGAACAACTATGGGACATATATACACAATGGAATACTACTTGGCCATAAAAAAGAAAATTTTACTCATTGCAATAGTATCGATGGACCTGCAGAACATTATGCTAAGTGAAATAAGTCAGTCAGAGAAAGACAAATACCATATGATCTCACTCATATGTGGAATCAAATGAACAAACTGAACAAGCAAAACAGAGACAGACTCAAGAGAGAGTGAGCTGACAGCTCTATGGCAGGAGAGTGAGGGGATGGGACTGAGCAAAAAGGAAAAAGGACTCATGGACATGGACAACAGCATGGTAATTACAACAGGTTGGAAGGTATAAGGGGGATAAATGGTAATGGAAAAATACAATTAAAAATAAAAATACTTGACTTTAAAAAAGCTTCAGAATCCCTCTGTGCTTTCATTCTTCCAACTACAAAACAGAAATATTAACTGTTGACTTATTTCACATTGGGGTTATGAAAGTCAGATATTAGGATATATAAAAAAGATATAATACATTTTCAAACACAATAAGCATTGTTATTAGGACATAAATAATATCTATAACTTATGTGACAAGGAAAAAAGTAGATATATTCAGATCTTAGAGTTCAACTATTTGTCTAGAGTTTGTACTTTTTAGCTTGGCAATAAATTGCCTAAATGGGACATGCTATGGAATTAACTCAATATTAAAACAAAAGGAAGCCTTATAAAGTTGACTTCAAAAATCCTTTATTCTTTACAAATTTGAAAATAGTCATAAGAATGAAAATATTTATGATAGTGTATCAGTATACTGTATAATTATCAATATATGGGGGTTTTTAATTTTATTTTTTCTGATAAAATTCTTGGTAATTTTGTATAAAACCTTTCTTTGTTTCAGTTTTCTTTGTCAGCAAAATTAAAATAGTCATATTTTGCCATAAATGTTGTGCTAAATAATCAATTAGATTACATTTAAAACAATACCAACATGAATAGTAAATACAGTCTGGTGTAGAAATAAAGTTGGAAATTGATTCTGAGTTAGGCCTGATCAAACCACATAAAAAACATGAAATAATGACCTAAATTTGTCCCCAGGATATCCCACTTGTTTATCAGGGGCCTTATATTTATTTGAGTTTTTCTGTGCATTTGAATTCTGATGATAGTCCTATTTAATCATGGCTTTCACTAAAAATGTTTTTTAATGATTCAAATGCAGAAGAAAATGTGGCGGATGCTATTTAACTCAGAAACTCAGAGGGTAGGGCCATGGATCTGCATGGGTATACCTGCTTAAGAACAATACACTGAGGACTACATATTTTAGTAGTGCATTGCTATTATTTTAGTGAACAGTGATATAAACATAATTCAAAATATTCAAAATAAAACTTTAATCAATTATGATTTAAAAAATAATTCTGAGCTATAAAGCAATTCTTTTTAAAATCATGCCTAAATTAGTAAGCACAATGCATTATAAGGTGAGACTGATGGACTACATATCCCATCACACTGCCAACTGAAACTTATACACGAATACTAACTTCAGAGATTTTAAGGAATATAAGTGGTAGGGTAGAGTGAAGACAGCAATTTTCATAGTCATCTCAGAATATCACCTCTCATCACTGATGATTAATTTAAGAAATATTTACTGGGCACAACAGTTCTATGTGCATGACATTTTCTTAGATCTAAGAAAATGAGCCAGGAGAATGTAGTTGGTTTCTGAAATAGTCCAGGAGAAGCCTAAAAACTTAAATTTGTGGCGTGATGGTAGAGGACAGAAACCACATAAAAGACATGCAGTCTCCAGCGATCTGTAATCAACAAACTATGAGAAATGATACAGAGGGAAGTGCACTGGGCCTCAGGTTTACAGCTTCTGGCCTAGGCAATAACGGATAATGTAGTCTTTCACTGAAAGTGAATTACAAAGGGAACGATTCTTTGGGGGAAGGGGGTTAAAAATAAGATCATTTAGGATAAGGTAAATTTTTAATCTTTCAGGGTGTCCAGGTGGAGACACAAATTTCAAACAAATTAAGATGAAGGATGCACTCTGCCAAGAGCTGAGGTGTCTGGAAGATTGCTGAGTATGAAATAGGACGGAGAGAACATGTTGTGAAATGTAACTATGGGGTCATCAGCTGCATGTGAGCCGGTGACAGAGCAAAAGCAAAAACAAAAAAATCTTAATTCAGAACATTGGCGGTACTGATAGCTGGAAAGGCTCATCAGGATTCACGAAAAATTTTTAAGATAAAAATAAGTCACAGACTCCACAGATTGGGGTGCAATGACATCTCTTGAAGTTTACTCCTTGGTGTGACTAACAGAGCCAGGAAATGATACCCTTTTTACTGCCAGAAACTATCCTCAATAAAGTTAAACTTTGGTTTAATGCAACTTGAAAAATGAATATGATTTGGAAGTAGATTATGTGTTTGATTTCTGGAATCAACAGCAGGGAGTGGACAGATTTTGAATGAATAAGGGAAAACATGGTGGGTTGTTTTGTTTTGTTTTCGTTTAAGACAGGGAATTCTTTATTCAAACCCATCAGAGATAAGAACAGGTTGGGTCAGTAACAAAGCATCCTGTTTTGAAGCATAGGCCCATAATTATACATGACAGTATATACTGTTGCATACAAATTAACTCACCAGACCACAACTTTTCAATTTTTAAAACAGAATAACCTTCTCTGTAAAAGAAGCACTGTTGTGACACTTTAACTTCAGTATTCCTCTCCTCCCTCATTGTCTGTGGATTCAACAGAATCCACACCAACCTCCTCATAATCTTTCCAAGGGCAGCCGTGCCTTCATGGGCCTCCGAAAACTCTCCTTCTTCCATGCCCTTACCCACGTACCAGTGAACAAAGGCATGCTTGGTGTACATCAGGTCAATCTTGTGGTCCAGGTGAGCCCAGTCCTCAGCAATAGCTGTAGTGTTGCTCAGCAAGCACACAGCTTGCTGTACTTTGGCCAGGTCTCTACCAAGTACCACAGTAGGAGGGTGGTAATTAATGTCAACTTTGAAGCCAGTGAGGCACCAGTCCACAAACTGAATGTACAACTTGGTCTTGATCATGCCAATAGCAGTATTGGCATCTATGGGAACTACATCACCACAGTGCAGCAGGTAGCATGCCATGTATTTACCATAGCAAGAGTAACACTTCACCGTCTAGTTGGCTGGCTCAAAGTACACACTGGTGATCTCCACTACTGAAAGCTGCTCATGGTAGGCTTTCTCAGCAGAGATGTCGAGTCACATGTGATCAGAGGGAGGTGGATGCAGGGATAGGGTACCAGGTTGGTCTGGAATTTGGTCAGATCGACATTCAGGGCTCCATCAAATCTAAAGGAAGCAGCAATTGAGGGCACAATTTGACTTATCAATCTACTCAGGTAAGTATAGTTTGGGCACTTAAAATTGAGATTTCCACAACTTGTCAATCATGAAGGCATAATCAAAGTGCTCCAGGGTGATGTGAGTGGTGAGGGCGGAGTTGTAGGCACTCAACTATAGCTGTAGAAACTTGGGAGGCTGGTTAAAGGGAAAACTCCAGCTTGGACTTCCTCCAAAATAGGCAGAGAAGTATCCCATCAGCAGGGAGGTAAACCCAGAACCAGTTCTTCCACCAAAGTTGTGGAAAACCAAGAAGCCCTAAAGACCTGTGCACTGCTCAGCCAGCTTCTGAATTCCTTCCAAGACAAGGTCAATGTTCCCCTTGCCAATGATGTAGTGTCCACAGGCATAGCTATTGGCAGCAGCTTCTTGCCTGTGATGAGCACTTTGGGTGAAAAAGCTGGCAGTGTATGCAGGTGGGAATTTCATCAGGGATCCTTGGTTCCATGTCTACAAACACTGCCCTAAGCACATGCTTGCCAGTACCTCTCTCACTGAAGGGGGTGTTGAAGGGTGTCAGGCCGGATGCCATGTTCTAGGCAGTAGAGTTCCTAGCCGGCATTGCTGACCTGGACGCCCACCCGGCCAATGTGGATGGAGATGCACTGATGCATGTTGCTGCTTTGTGGCTGCCAGGTGGATGGCAGAGAGGAACAAAGGAGAGGTTGTTGCTTCCATAGCACAATTCTTAGGTAGTTGGTGTAAGAGAACCTTCAAAAACATGGTGTATTTTATTCACTGGGATATTAAGGGCAGTTGGCAATAAAGTAACTGAGCCACAAAAAGATCACTGGTGATCAACATGAAATTTACTTTCCACGTGTAAAGATATAGCAGGAGTTGGTATATGTGACAATGAGGGAAGTGGCTATTGAACATACTTGCTTCACTTTTGTTAAATTTGTTAAGCAATAATAGTTGCACTCATTTCAGATTTCTTTCAAATGATTCACTTGCCCCTTAAAATTAAAAGAAAACGTTTCCTAAAATTTCCTAAAATATAGAATTACCTCAGGGAGATTATCAAAAATTGAGCTCTATGTAAAATGTTGTCAGTTTTCATTCACTAGAGCTATTATACTCTTCTAATTCAATATTTTTCCATTACTAATAAACAATCGATACCTTGAGACTGAGAATGGCATGTGAATCTGTAAGATTCTCAAGCATTACATCTTAGGATAATACAATATTTATTGGTGCCCATGGAGTTGCGGGTAACGCGTTTGAAGTTCCTAACTAGAAAATGGTGAGAGTGCCTTGGGGTCTCCGTCATTACCGCAGCTCAAGTCAATGGACAACTGTCTTTTCTCTTTTCTTTCCTTTAAACAACTATCCATCATTTTTCATTCAGGTGACCATTTTAAAACCTAAGTAAAATACAAAGTATATGCACTGGAAAACTATCATTTTTCTTGATGCTACAGTGCAATGTTCTATAAGGTCATTAATTTTGGAATGGGTTACATGTCATGAGCTTTGGGGAATATTCTGATGTCATCTACTAAGGAAGAATTTACTTGCATAACAAATTAGTAGCTAATTTATTTTCACGAGGGTAAATAACACTGTCCTAAGACATCAAACAAAACTAAAAGGCAACAAGACTATGTTCAGAGACAAGGCTCTGCACACAGGCAGAACGGTTTCAAGTTCAGTTTCAACCACTTATTCGCATGTGACTCTGGTCAGGCTATGAAAGTCCTGAAGCCTGAGGGATTTTTTCATATTTAAAAATGGTAAAAAAAAAAATATCTACCACACCCTACTTATGTGGGGGCTTCATTAAGCAATGCTTATAAAGGACATATTACTTTTTAATAAGTAATTTTAGCTCTTCTTGGAACATGAATAGACTGAGGCAGGGGGAAGGAGTAGGGACACAATTAAATTGTGGAGAGCACTGTAAATACCATGCAAAATTATTTCCTTCCTTCTAAACAATATGGTCTAATTTATAACACTACACTATGAGCCAACTCATGATTAGAGAATTTTATTAATTGTAAAGATCTATTCAAATTGCCCCTGTGAGGAATACTCTTTTCTAGATATTTTACTTTTTTACACATTTTCCCCATAGAGGAGGAAACCTCTCCCCTTCTTTTAGTTTCTTTTGGCTGGTCTAGTAATTAAATTTACCTAACAGAGTAACAGGAGAAAAAACAAATTTAGTTTTGTACTTAGAGGAACTCATAGAAATATGAAACCTAGAGAAGTGACCAAAGCAGGCAGATTTCATATCTTTTAGACAAAAAAAGAAAAAGAAACTTTTGAAGAATTAATGAAAAACGGAGTTACGGCTTAATGTAGCTAATTAGTGAAGCAGTAACAAGGTTTGTTTATACAGCCTTCTCAGCCCTGAATTTCCTATCTCTGGTGATGGGAATGTCTCCTGTTCTCCTGGTGTAGGGAAAGTACCTTCAGATGGAGATTGATTTCCTATTTCCGTGGGGACATAGGAGGGTCAGAGTATCCTTCCTGCACCTGCTTTTTCTTAAGTAACTTTAGTTCATTATAATTAATATGCCAAAGCATATTCTGGGGTGGCATATTCAGCTCTCCTTCACCCCTTATTTACAGATAATAAACATTGTACTTTCTTAGTGTGTAATTCATGGAATTCCAAGAAAAAATAGATTTGGCACCAGAATATTAAGATGATATCTCCCATCAAAGAATGAGTTTTACTTTGACAACAATTCCACTATTGGCTGATCATGTATTCCTGGTGACACTAGAAATGCAATGCCACCAACAGCCACCAGTAATGTGAAAGGTTAGGAGAGCACATGTTCGACAAATAGATTTATTCTAGAAAGGTACAACTGAGCTCTCATTTGATTTTATGCTTTCTCTATAAATTGTAGCTTTATTGATTCAAAAAACTACATTATTTTAAAAAATAACTAAACACAATTTCTCCCATTTACATGTTAGCAACCAAAGAAAATTCTGTTTGAACCATACAAAGATCTTAAGTTTATGTAGATGCAAAGTATTGATAAGGCTTTAATACAGATGTGTCCAGGTTAAATGTGAGGGTACAGGGCCAGTTGGGAAGAAGTTGGATCAGTCAGCAAATGTTAGAAGGCAAAAGAAAGTCATATTAAAACAGTGACTATTCATTGTCCAGCTTTTTTGATTTCTAAAACTAGCTATAGAGAATATAGTGGGAAACCCGCACAGAGAATGAGGCGTGAAGTGTGCCATAACAAATGAAGAAAAGAACAGAGTGTTGCAGGCTGAACTGTGTTGTCCTCCACACCCAAATCCATGTCTTTAAGTCCTGATCTCCAGCATCTCAGAACATAACTATATTTAGAGACAAGGTCTTCTAAGAGGTAACTAAGTGAAATGAAGCTTTGAAAGGGGTCTTAATTCAGTATGACCACTGTCTTTATAAGAAGAAGAAATTGCTTTTTTTTAGGCAGCTGTGAAAATGGCCAGACATTCAACTGAGTGTGTGTACCAAAAATAGCCCAGTGTCTTTAAAAATGAGAAGAGGGTCCTGCTTGGAGAAACTGGCAAAGAGAAGCTACCTCGATACTACAAGAACATCAGTGTGGGTTTCAAGATGCCCAAGAAGACCATTGAGGGCACGTACATTGACAAGAAATGCCCCTTTACCTGTAATATATCCATCTGTGGACATCTATTGTCTGGCATGGTGACCAAGATGAAGAGGCAGAAGACCACTGTCATCCGCCAAGACTACCTCCACTACATCTGAAAGTACAACCACTTTGAGAAGTGCCACAAGAACCTGTCAGTGCACCTGTCCCCTTCTTCAGAGGTGTCCGGATCAGTGACATTGTCACAGCAAGCTGAGTCCTAGCCCCTGAGCAAGACCATACTCTTGAACATGCTCAAGGTCACCAAGGCTGTCAGCCCCAAGAAGTAATTCCAGGGGTTCTGAGAGTAGACACCCACCCACTCCCCCAAACAAAATAAAGTTATTTTCTCAGCCAAAAAAAGAAGTTATGTACAGACATGCATATCCACAGATGAAAGACCATGCAAAAAAACCGAGAAAGATGTCCCTCTACTCACTAAGGAGAGATAATTCAGAAAAAATCAACCCTGTACATACAATACACCTTAATCTCAGACTTCTAGCCTCCAGATATGTGAGAAAATAAATGTTTAGAGTACCCAGTTTGTGAGGTATTGTTATGGCAACCCTGTCAAACTAATATGGACCAAAGAGAACTAATATGGACCAAAGAGAAAGAAGGGTGAGGGAAGATAGATGTCCTACTTCCTGCTAGGTCATTCTGTGCTATCATCCCCTCCTTCCCACCAAGATCCTCATCTATTGTCTAAGAACCTAGATCTTCAAGAGGGTACTTGAGAATCTGTTCTGATCTCCTTGTGGTCCTTATTTTTTTAAATTTTCTCTACATTATGGTAGAAATGATTATTAACTGTTCTAGTAAATTTGCAAGTTTTCTTGGAAATTTTTCTGTAACAATCTCAGACAAAGGTAGAAACATTTATCCAGTTGAGTATTGGAACAAGAAATATGGGGGTTGACTCATAGGTTGAACTCAGATCAACCCATAGGTTGACTTTCTCAAGTAAAATAAAATTACTAATGAACACTAAGAATTTAGTTCCAGATGCCAGTAAAAAAAAATTAGTTGTAAATTAATTCACTGGCATCCAAGAACATTAATGAATCATGCTACTGTATCAAAATATTAACATCTATTTGTTTTTATTTCTTCACTTTTCTGCCACCCTTACTGCCTTCCACCACACTAGGTACTGAGGGTTTAAAAGTCCAGGTATTTTTGGTGGAATGGAAAGCTTTAGAATTTAAATGATATGATAGATACTTTTTTGTCCTTTGAAAAAGAAAAAATTAGCCCTGGCTGCTGTGACTCAGTGGATTTAGAGCTGAGCTGTGAAACAAAGGGTCGCTGGTTTGATTCCCAGGCAGGGCACATGCCTGGGTTGCGGGCCAGGTCCCCAATAGGGAGTGCACAAGAGGCAACCACACATTGATGTTTCTCTCCCTCTTTTTTTCCCTCCCTTCCCCTTTGTCTAAAAATAAATTAATTAAAATTTTTTTAAAAATTAACTGGGGGCTGAAATAGGCCTACAGGAGTGTTGACATAGTTAAAAATATGAAGTTTGTGACAAACTTCATCATTTCATAATATATTCAGTTTGACTCCAGGGAACAAGTCCGTTTAAAGTCCCTGGATGCTAAGCAAATAAAAAAGATTATGTTAGATAGTATGGACACTGTATAGAAGAAAGAGTATGAGGTCTGTCCAGGAGGTATCCAGCCTTGTAATATGAAAAATAGAGACATTTATTGAAGAAGATACAAGAAACATTGTACATAGGATGATGATGCCTCAGTCCCCTTCAACATAGGCACATTGGGACCTCACACAGTTCAAATCACCATCAGCTGCACTGTCTTATTTTCCTGAATCTCACTGATAGTCTGTAATCTCTTCCCTTTCAAAGGTCACTTTAGTTTTGGGAAAAGCCAGAAGTCACTGGGTGCCAAATCTTGGCTATAGAGGGGCTGAGTCACCTGGATGACTTGATATTTCATGAAAAACCTCTGCACAAGACGTGACACATGAGCGGGTGTGTTGTCGTGATGAAGCTGCAATCACCCGTTGCCCACAGCATCGGCTTTCTGAGTCATCCGAATAGTTTCTAGGGAAGAATGTTCAAGCTTAACATAAAATCTGATGCAGATTACCGCTCTACTCACTCAGTCATTTTGAATGCGATTGCCACACAGTACACATGCTCACTCAATGGCATCTACCACCCCCCACTGAGTAGTACAGTGAAGTCATCATTGTTCGCACTTGTCATGTGCATTCCAGTCCACACTCCTTGTCTGCTAGGTTATAGTGATGTCGTGCAAATCCTTCTTGTTAACAATAGTTGGACTTTTTCCAGACAGACCTCATTTCTTTCAGAATCAAGGAGGCAGAGAAAATGGATTATGATTTGGGAGACAGGATTCTTAGTTCCATAGGCACTGGGAATCTAAGCACTGTTGGGCCAGAGGGAGACAGCTCCACCTTTTTAGATACAGTTGTCTGTCTGACATATCTAGGGCGGTGCAGTATTGGTTATAAAAAATGTAAACACAGATACTAATGTTGAACAGAAAGGCAGTCTATTGGCTACGTTACTGAAAAGTTAAGCAGTTATTTGACCAGCATTGAAAATTGTCCCAGGATTCAGTTTATGATTCTCAGTCTTTTAATTCTACTGAAATAATATCAGTGCTATTCTTCAGCAACCTCTCTCCTCTTGGTTTTGAGACAGCTTAAGCAGCTCCAAAGTACACATGCTCTGAGCTTCATATTTTAAAGGAAATAGTAATATTCTGCTATTCAGGACAACACTTGCCCCATAAGATTTTTTTCATTTCATTAGCCCTAAATATGTTACATGTTTATCTATAAACCAATTACTATAACCAAAGAAATGTGCTGTGCTGATTGGCCAGACCAAGGTTTTGTATCTACTTCTTGGTCTTGAGAATAAAATTAGCTTTAACTAAACCACATAGAATGAATGAGATGGAAAGAACTGACAGTTTTCAAAAATAAGCTTGGTTTCCAAAAACAGAATAAGTAGATCCCGGATCCCACATCTAGCACAAAAGCACAGAACTACTGGCCATCAAAGGAATACTGAAGACTTGGTGGGGTGGGGGGAACAGCAGTGAAGGGCAGACAGAGATTACAAGTTATTCTCTCATTTGGGAGGGGGGTAATGTCTAGATTCTTGATTTCTGTGTGGAACTGAAAGAGGAAGGAAACCCCTATAATGACTGAGATGGGATTCCCATCCAGCACAGGAGAACTACAGCTCTGCTAATCTAAGTTGATTTAATGGCCTATGGAAAGTAATATTTCTTTTATACATGGGCTTGTGGGACAAGATTAACTTCCTTTCATAACTATTGTAGACTTGCTTAGTAAATGCTGACTCAGCAAGGTTTCTGAACTTGCAGGGTCAAATGATGTCCCTGGAATCTTTAAAAGTCATCACAGAAATGCCAAACTATAATGACTATATATGAGTTGGGATATTTCTCATTATGACATATTCATGTATTAATAAATATACAAAACTATAACCATCTAAAAATGTAACCATTTACTGAAACCTATTTTTAAAACTACACCTTTGATGCTACAGGGTCAGCTCATGAATTTAAGAAAAATGGAGTGAATGGAGGGGGACATTTACTTAAGGACAAAGCCTCTTTAAAGGAAAAAAATATCAGAGAAGAAAACAAAATCCTAAATAATGTATCATATGTACTCTTAATGCTCTCTGACTTCTTTTTCTGAAATATTAAAAATATATATCTGTACTTCAGGGAGAAGGTACCTTTTTGTTACCAGCATTGAGGTTGTATTTTTAATGTAAGAACAATGAAAACTATAAATATGGTTCCAACAGTAAAAATATATGGAATATTTCAAATTCTAAAAACCTACGTTTTGCTCACACATTCCAGCAGAATAAATATTGAAGCCAGATGACCTCCAGTGGTGACAGACAGGCTCAGCTTTTGACAATATGATTCTTACATTTGCTCTAAGCTAGAACATCTTTAAATTTGATGAGAAATAAAATGAGAATTTTATTACACAATATGAAATAAGACTCAGTCATATAAATTGAGCATGAACCTAGGGCATTAATTGGTAATAACTTCAGCTTCATGTAATTATGCAAACATTTTTTCTAAGTTGGTAAAGCAGAAGCAATTTTCCTATAAAGTAGTGCAGTTTCTCAAGATGGTGCAGGGATGATGGTTAATTAGTTTGTTCTTGTAGTTCACAAAAATATTTAAAAATTAATTCATTTTATTTCCCTTGGTAACTTGATTAATTAAATGATATGTTTCCCTAGGAGATATCTTTCATGCCAAAGTCAGTACTTGCAAAAAATCTGAAAAACTGTCTTCATTTGATTGCCTTTATGTTTATGGGTGAGAAACCAGATGCTCCCAATAGAAGTTTATTCTCTTAATCATTAGGTTATAGAATTATTTTTCGTCCTGGTACCCAAAGCATTTATTTAAGCAATAGATTTTCTTTTTATTATTTATAATGTTTTGAGTCAATAAATAAGGAAAAGTCCAAAGAAACTAAAAGTTAGAGATTTTACATATAGCTTTTATTATCCCTCAGTATAGTGAGAGAGAGCAATTGCCAAACATTTATGTATTTATTTACTTAAATGGCAAAATACCCAGTTTTTCCAAGTTATTATAGTTAGCTAAAAATCTTTTCATTTTAGTTTAAAATTGAACCAGTGGGGGTGGGGCAAGTGTGCCTGTATTTTAGAATATATCACAGAATGATTTCCCAATACAGCTTTCCTGTGAGGACGCTCTGCTACCAGACACGTGTTCCAGTGGTTTTCACCAGCTCGTCTGCACCCAGCTACGAAATACACAACAGCTTTGAACCCTGTTTCTTTTTTTATTCATTTTATTGTTGAAATCAATATCTTGGGTGCATGAATAAAAACAAATATGAATACATTAAGTAGCTAGAGGAGAGAGAAGACTTTCTTTTTTGTATTATTTGAGCAAATATACCTGTGCAACAATGTTTTAAGTGTGATTAATTAAAATTTTCAGGACAAATTAACCAATCGGTTTTCTTAATTCTCTTCTAATTTTTGAGCCTTTATTTGTTCAGGAGAAGTCACATTCAATGGTGAATAAGGATACAGGTTATTCAGTAAAGTTACCTGAATTCTCATGTTCATTTGCTTCCCATATAACTGAGGTAGTTAGAATTCATTTGACACAAATGCCAAAACCCTACTTATACTGTCTTATAGAGAAAAAGAGAGAATTAATTGACTTCTATAACTATAAAGGACAAAATACAGATTCAGATATCACTGTATTCAGGGACACAAACAAAATTACCAGAATTCTGTCTTGCTCCATCTTCCAGCTTTACTTCTTCCTTCAATGTCTATTCAGACAGTGTCTCTCTTATGTTATCAAAAACATCGTCCTTGTTGCTCCAGGCCGACATTATTTCTACAACCAAGGGAAAAATTATTTATTGGGAGTGACTTTGGCTTGAAACTTTCACGTGTTCCTCCCTGAAGTGAATCGCTATAGTTAAATGAAAGGGCATGATGTGTGACATGTGTGACATAGACCCAAATACCACACTGAAAACCCCAATAGGTACAGGAGGCAATTCCCAGCAGGATTGTAGGCAGATAAAAAGACAGAGATAACCTTGCATGATGACCTTGAGCATGTTAAGCACTATGACAGTTGACTCCTTCCTCTAAATATAATATACAAAGAAAAAAACTCCTTCTACGATAATAAAAAAACACAGGCATCATCAGTAGCTAAGAGATTTTTGTTTTTGATCCTAAGGATTCAGAAGCAAGCAAAACCTTACTGATGATGTAATAGAGTGAATGAAGTCACTGAGAAAAATCCTGCAGGAGGAGCCTTTAGAAAAAACAAAAGTGAAACTGCCACCTGTAAAGAACTCTGAGCTTGAAATCATTTGGAAAATTACAAGAAATAAAACATGTAAGAGAGTAAGTTGAGAGCATTTTAAAAGGCAATAAATTGATTTCATTCCACTTGACAAAATTTATTTATATTTCTTTAGACATGAACTATTTGCTTTTCTACAAATTTTCTACAATTTGGAGACATAAAGAAGCTTCAAAACAATAAAAGTCATAGATATAACCCTGTAGGGTGAGTTAGGGCTTTCAGGAACCTTTTTACACTTTTCAAAGTCTTTCACAATTTTTCCTGACACTAGAATGAATAAGATGCTGGTGATATTAGTTGTCTGGTGAAAATAGCATGCTATTTCTTCCAGATTAAAAAAAAAAAAGGAAGAAAGAAAGAGAGAAAGGAGATGAAACAGATTAAAGTGATGAAGGGGAGGAGAAAGAAAAAGAGTGGAGAAAATGGAAGGGAGGGAAGAGAGGGAAAGTAAGAGAAAGGCAGGTAGGGAAATAGAAACTTCATGAAGGAAAAAAATGTCAAAAAATAATGGTCCAAGTATGAAAGAAAAAAATTGGCATAATTTAAATGACTGTGGGTTGTAAAAAATAATAATCTGTTTTACTTTGACTCTAAAAACATCCTCTTTTGAAGAGCAGTTCTGAACCTGTCAGATGTTATCTGCAGTGACAGAAACTCACACAGTCATAGTAATGAAAACATAAGTTATTTGTTTTAATACTTTGGAATTTATTTATTAAAAGTAAAAGATTAATTTATGGTTACACAAAAATATATAAACATGAAGACACCCTTGAAAACTTTTGAAAATAAAGATACACATGCAAAAATGTTGGGTGCTGTAATGCAAAGAGGTAGAAAGAAGCATAAAAATCCTAGTTATCTCTTCAGAGTGGTGAGACAAGATAATATGAAATTAAATAGGACCAGAAATAGAGCTTTTAAGCATTTAGAGTCACACAAGCAACAGAATCCATCATTTGTTGGACTTGCTGTAGTCCACTTTGTTCATTCTTCAAGGGCCTCTCTGCATTATTTAAGAGGTCCAGGGAATAAATTTTCCAGAATTTCTTTCCCTGTTTGGTTCTGGGTCAGAGGTCAGCAACACGGGCGAAGGGCAGCCTTTATTCTCTGGAGGCAGCTGTGGCTTGATGGGCTCAGAGGTGAGGTGTGAGGCTGACTCAATGGTTCCCTGGTAAAAACAGGAGAACTACTCATTTTACTGTTGGATATTAATACAGTAAAATAAAAGCTTCTCAGAGAGTCTGGAGAATAGCATGATCTTCCTGGAAAGTTCTTCAAAATTATCCAATTTTGCTTGAGGCTGAGCTTTAGAGTGCCCTCTTCTCTGACACTGATGGTCAGGGGTGAGGTTCTTAAGCTTGACCCCAAATCTGGCAGTGTTTGTGCATGCCTCTAATACTATGCTGTACATTTTACCTTGAGATATATGGAATAGCATCTTCTTTCCTGACCAAATACTGATTGATATAAGCTATAGAAAATTGGAAGAATTGGAAGTAGAATTAAGTGTGAATGCTTTATAGCAGGGAATAAATCAATAACATTTAGAGCTGATAAAACAAGAAATATATATATGAGTGGGCTGGGAGTGAAGAAAATGTGACCAGGTCCAGGAAAATTATAAATCAGTACATAATTGTTATGTGTTTTCATTGACTCTTTTCATAACTTTTCTTCTGTATTAACTGTTTTTCAACAAATTAGTTTCCCATTGCTGTTGTAATAAATTACCACAAACATTTATTACTTTATAGTTCTGGAGATGAGAAGTTAAAACTAGGTCTCACTGAGCTAGAACTAAGGTTTTAGCAAGGCCGCGTTACTTCTGGAGGCTCTAGTGGACCATCAGCTTCCTTGTTTTTTCAGATTGCAGAGGCTACCTGCACTCCTTGGGTTGTGGCCACTTCCTACAACATCTAAACCGGCAGAGCAGTATTTTGAAACCTCCCTCTCATTCTGAGGCCCACTTCTGCCCCCTTTTTGTATTTTAAAAGACTTTTATGATTACAGTAGGCTCACCTGCCAACCTGAAACAATCTCCTTACTTTAAGGTTAGCTAATTACCAAACAATTCCTTTAGTAACCTTAAACTTCCTCCCTGATGTGTATCACGCATTGCCGGGGGGCTTTAACGCAGCCCCCCCCCCCCCCCCGTCCACCATGGATGAAGAATAAGTCTACCAAGACATGATCTGTTTGGGGAGGAGAGGTGGCCGATCTCTCAAAGGAGAAGGGCCCAGAGCCTTTCTCTGCATGGGCTTTTATTAGGTTCATTGGCACAGGAATACAGATAAAGCTCATCAATCATTGTTAGGCAGTAAGGGTTAAACAATACATGATTTACAGAGAACTTTGAGGGCTTATTCTGAGTTACAGCCAATTAGTTAGAGGGCTATAAAACTTTAGGCGCCAGACTCATCTCAGGTCTGGACCCTTATCTTTTAAACTGAGGGTGCAAATTAAGTAGGTTTCACAGGAATGTATGTATTTTTCTCAGGCCTGATTCCCTAGGGAATCACCCCTCCCAGCACAGGACTGCACTGCCCTCTGTTATTGCTTCAGGCTTAAGTCAGGCAAAGGAAGTAAGGCAGCCAAGAGATTAGGAGACTTCTTGCAGACAGAATGAGGACTCAGGCTATTTCAAAGCTGAGGGGCGAGGGTCCATCACCCCCTGTTTCCACAGCCCCCCGAGTCCTTCCCTGCGAGCTTATTCCTGGTAACCAGAGCCTGTCTTAGGTTGATCCTCCCTTGAGGATTCTTACCCGTCATTGGCTAACTGGCCAAGCTCAGGGCCAAGCAGGTGAAGTGGGCAGAGGTGGCACCCCTGCCAGGGAGATAAGCTTTGTCTCCTTAGTGGCTTATGGTCCCAACTCTGACTCAGCCTTAACCATGGGGGGTTACAGCCTCTGAAACCAGGCAGGGCGATTCCCAACAATGCATGACATATTCATAGGTTATGAGGTTTAGGACATGGACATTTTGCGGTGGTCATTATGTTGCCTACCATGATAGTTTTCTGCATCGTTTTCTCTATTGGTTGTGTGTGATTTGGGGCAAGTCTCTTTAACCTCTCTGTGCCTTGTTTTCTTTTCTTATTCATTCTGTAGCATGTTTAATAAACTGGCAACAAAGAAAATTAGTTGAAGGAAAGCAGAGGAACTTCATCTTTTAAGCATTAGAACCAAGGGGCTCCATCATTATCTGGCACCTACTCAATGTTGTACCAATGACTAGAAATGTACATGAGGGGAACTCCAGGGATCTTCCTGATTCTTCGTTTAAGGACCCGGTCAACTGTGGCCACAATGTAACACTTGTGCTGACTTACTCTCTGTACTAAACAGTCATCTGCATAGGTTCCTTTGCTAGTGCATGCTAATTGTTCAAATCTTGGGTCCTTGGTGACCCTAGAGCCACTCAATACTTCTGCCCCAATTTCTCAATTTCAGCCATTACACAGTCAGTTATACAAGGTATACGGTTGGCATAGAGACAGTCCATCATTGACTGCACTAAGCCCAGTTTAGCCCTAATGGAAAAGTTGATGAAGTTGGTATCAACCAGGATGTGGTAAGATGGGCCCAGCTGTGTGTTATATTGGGAGAATAAGCAAGAAGAGTACTGGGGGACTTCTCTTCCCTTGAGTGCACCAGGATCATTCTTTTCTTTCTTTTTAGGTTTAATCTATCCTCTCCTTTAAGCCCCTGATCCCTCAGACTAAGCACTCACTTCATGGTCGCCCACTTCCTTGTTTTCTTTTGCTTCCACACAATCAGACCACACTCTTGTTTCTTCCACCCTCTCTGTGCCTTATTTTCTTACCTGTAAAATTAAAATAAAATATTACTAACCATATTTCCACTTACACAGCCAGGGAATTTGATTCATTGAGTCCCAGGTTTTAACATCTGAATCTCTGGATAATGAAAATAGGAATCATGTATTATTCAACATCATTTATCCTTTAATGTCTGATTCATATTAATTGTTCAGTTATTTTTTTCCTATCTAAATGGCTGTGAACTGAGCATTGTTCAAAGTATCCTAGGAAGATACATTCTTGCATTTTCACATATCAGCTTCACATATTGGCAAAATAAATTACTTTTCTATGAGGTGTATTTTACTTTATTTTTTAGAGATTTTATTTACTTATTTTTAGAGAGAAGGGAAGGGAGGGAGAGAGAGAGAAACAATGCGTGGTTGCCTCTCACATGTCTCCTGCTGGGGACCTAGCTCACAATCCAGGCATGTGCTCTGACTGGGAATCGAACCAGGATCCTTTGGTTCACAGACCAGCACTCAATCCACTGAGCCACACCAGCCTTGGCTCTATGTGCCATTATTTTAAGGCCATGAACAAGCCCAACTATCTTAGGATATGCACAAGATTATCTCAAATTAAGACTCCTCTATTCTTAAAACTTTTAGTATCACAGGTACATTTAGATGTGGGCAGAAGAAGCATATGTGGATTGGGAAAAAGTATGGTTTTGAAAAGAAATATGCTGCAAGATAGATCAAATTTGGCCCAATGTTATTGAGAAAGGAAAATTCTAGGCTTCAGGAAGCTTTAAGTTTGCTTAGGCACGTGCACGTTAGTGTCAGGGAATAGGGCAGAGCTGGTGCTGGAGACGGATCACTTATTTCACCATCTCTGTGCACAGTGGTCCCCATCCACATCTGCTATAATCAGAATGTGACTTAAACAAAGAGCAGTATCTTCACTCGTGTATTTATTCCACTTTTTTATTCAACGCTTACTGTGTATTACATGACTTGCTAGACATTGGGACTGTAAGAGTGAACACATTAGGCACAGTCTTGGAAATTCCAGTGTTATATGTGATGACATACAAGGTAGAACTATAAATTTAAAGAAGTTATCCTTTTCTTAGTGTTAATCATTTTCCCAATTTTATCTTTTTGTCTAAGAATGGACACTTACCATTAAAAAGTGAGCAAAACTTGCATATGTGGATATAAATAGAGATTTTGTAGTTTTTATCAAAACTTAAAATGTCACAGAAATGGAACATTTCATTGTGCTTTGTGATAGAAAAGTGAAATTATGATCTTGTAAAGTATTTCTGGCTAGTACATATGAATTGGTAAAATAGATTTTATAAGGCTATTCTTCTTTGACAACCTGTTTCTCTAAAAGAGATCTGTTTTAGAATTGTTTTCTTCTACACGAAACATTCATGTGTTCAATCTATGCTACCAAATTGTTATTGCTTTCATTAACTATATTGGTATCTGGGGCGCAGGTTTCCCTATATTTTATCTATTTAAATAGTACATTCCAAATGATTATCTCTAAGAAGATGATCTATGCCGCTATGTGTATATTATACATTCCTATAACAGGCTCTCCTTAACCAATACAATAAGTTAGCCACCTTTTAAACTACTTTTTTTTTAATTGGTAAAGTCAGGAAAAGAATTCAGAACATTTTAATTTAACATCTTTTGGACACCTGTGTGTGATGCACTGTGGTAGTTTCCAGGGACAAAAAGATAAAAGCTATTCCCTTCCTTCTCTCACAGGGATCAGAGTCTAGTGTACGGAGGTGGTGCGCGGGCACGAACTCTGTAGCTCACCCTTTGTATCATCTTCCTCTACTCCGCCTCGTTTGATGCATCCTTTGTTTCCAGTCCAATTCACCTTGCAGGCTGCCACCCCTGTAATCTTTTTCTAAAACCTCTCAGCTTTCGACTCACATGTGTAAAAAATCTTATGTTAAGTAATATCTCAAATTAACTGGAGCAATATAATGTAAATAATGTTCATGATGTCCCCCTATGGCTACTTTCTACTTGAAAATAAATCAACTTGGTTATACATTTTTGAGTTATACAGTAGAAGAATGGGAACATGTGCACTTTCAATTCAGCAATTTATTATTCCCCTTGCATCGTTTGCTAGAAGTTTGTTAAATAAAAGAATTTCTTTTTATTGAACCTGATTTTTTTAAATTAATGTTACATAGTAAACATCCTCCATGTCAAACAAAATATAGATTTTCAACATTACTTTTAAGTGTTAAAAATCATCCCATAATAGAATTGTAAAACAAATTCTTCGACCAGACCTCAATTGTTGGACATGTATAATGTTTCTTTTAAAAACTTTTAAAAATAAAAACAGCATTGTGAAAACATTACTATGAATGAACTTTAGCACCTATTTTTCAAGTTTCTTAAACATATTTTTAAATTACAGTTTACATTTGATACTATTTGTATTAGTTTCAGATAAATAGCATAGTGGTTAGATAATCATATACTTTGCAAAGTAATCCTCCAAATATAGCTAAATAACGATGTGAATGTTTTTCTTCTTTTTTTGTTTGTCTGGTTTTTTCTCTTTTTTTTAATTGTTGTTCAAGTACAGTTGTCTCCATTTTCCTCCCACCACTCCCTGCCATCTCAGCCATCCCCTCTCCCCACCCTTGATCTTACCCCTCTTTGGCTTTGTCCATGTGTCCTTTATACATGTTCCTTGAAAACCCTTCCCCCTGGTCTGAATGTTTTAATACATTATATAAAAGTTGTTTTGAATTAGTTTTGGCAGTAATTCTATCAAGCAGTCAATTTTTCAGGCAATATATGAAGAAGAGTTATTAAAAAAAAACACTAAAGAATGGTAGACACAGAGAAACAAACAGAGCACAACCATAAGAAAGAAAAACAAAAAATGGCATTAAAAAATACTGGCATTTGGAAAGAATTAGAAAATAAGAAGCTATGAGATTAAAAAGTTTAGAGGGCAAAAATAATGAAATACAAATAAACGAAATCCAAATCAGAACCAGCTTGGTCAGAATGAAATGAAATACAGTTTGCAAAGTGGGAAAGAACATTACAGAGCATGTTTTTAACACACTAAAGGCCCATCACAAGGGACTTAAATCCGAAGTCCAGTTGACATTAGTGCTTAGTAAATAGATACCTATAATTGAAATTGGAAAAATAATTATGATTAAATTGGTTAGAATGAAAGCTTGAAATATTATCCATCGAATGAAATCAGAAGTAAATGGTTTATAACAAGTTGAAATGGTGCTTGAAATATATCTGTTCTAAAAAATACAAATTAGAATTTGTCTGTATAAAGATATGCTCACACTGAAGAGATGAAAGAATACCATTTGACATGTTTCTTTCCAAAGCTTATCTTTATTATAACATATTTATTTTTCTAGTCTGATGCATAAAACTGAAATTAAAAAACATACTTTTTAAAAAATGTTTTTTATGAGAAATTGTACTTCGAATGTATTTGGAATGAAGTTTTACTATACTATATTTTTTTAAGCCTGTGACATTAAAGAAGTCCTCATTCCCAATCCTAAGAGAATTGAATGGAATTTTCTATCTTGAACTTATAAAAGTGAATAAACCTAGTCAAATAATAAAAACAATAAAACAAAAAGTGTTCCATTTTGAAAGACCTTTAGAGAGATTTGGTTCTCACAGGAAAAAAAAATCCTTGGCATTTAACATGTGTTCCTAAAATTTCCAAGTAAGTAATGTTATGTTTTATTTATGAACCTACCTTAGACCTCATAACCTAGAGTTGATAAACTATGTAATATATGATTTAGCTTTATTCTTCAGTATAGTTTTTAGATAGAAAAATATAGCATAGAAAAATGGTAGGGTAAAAAATTTCAAAGACAAAAATAAAATTACTATATTCACTCTAATGGTCCTTGCCTTTTTTTAATAACTAAAATAAGTTATTACTATTATTAAAAGTTAGAAAAAGCATATGCAATTAAAATAGTAACTAGCCTTACAAAATTTATTGCATATATACTTACATATTATATACATTTATATATAGTCTGTCCGGAAGAAGTTCAGACATTGTTAATATGACAAGAACAGTAGCATGATGACATCGATGTAACCTGTCAGCCAAGGAGAGTGGACTGGAATGCACAGGCATGAACAGTGACTGTGGTGGTCAGTGGGGGTGGTAGACGCTGTTGAGTGAGCATCTGTACTGTGTGGCCATAACATTCAAAACAACTGAGCAAGGAGAGCAAAGAATCTGCATCAAATTTTATGTTAAGCTTGAACATTCCTCCACAGAAACTATTCAGATGATTCAGAAGAATTTGGGGATGATGCAATAAGTGCGGCGCAAATAAAATTGTCGCACAAACGCTTCAAAGACAGTCATGAATCTGTTGAAGGTGATCCAGGTTCTATAAGGCCTGCAACCAGCAGAACACCTGAGAATGCTGAACGTGTACAGGCTGCAGTCAAAAAGGACTGGCGACGGACAGTTTGAGAACTAAAAGCTGATTTGGGGATTACAAAAACTACTACGAGTTCTGTGTCTGAGATTTTGACACAGGATCTTGGCATGAGATGTCTAATGGCAAAATTCATTCCACAGCTTCTGCTACCAGAGCAGAAGGAACATCATGCTGCACTTGCTAATGATTTGATTCAAACCCCTAATAATGACCTTCCCAAGAAGGTCATAACCAGGGATGAACAGTGTGTCTATGGCTATGATCTGATAATGAAGGCCCAGTCATCCCAATGGAAGTTCTCCCAAAGTAGGCGTGGCAAAGTCACAGCAAGATCAAGACCATGTTAACCATCTTTTTTGATTGGGAAGGTGTTGTCCATCACAAGTACACCCCTCCAGGCCAAACAGTTAATAAGGAGTACTATCTCAGTGTTCTTTATTGCTTGAGAGATGCTGTAGGACAAAAACAGCCACAGTAATGGGCAACAGGTGATTGGCAGCTTCGTCACTACAACACACTCACTCATGCATCACAAAGTCTGTGCAGAAGGTATCCTGCCATGTACTATGAAAAATAGAGACAGTTACTGAAGAAGGTACAAGAAACATTGTACATAGGACGATGACACCTCAGTCCTATGTAGACATCTTGGGACCTCACACAGTTCTTCCAATCGCCATCAGCTGCACTGTCATATTTTCCTGAATCTCATCAATGGTCTGAAATCTCTTCCTTTTCAAAGGTGATTTTAGTTTTGGGAAAAGCCAGACATTACAGGGCACTAAATCTGGGCTATAACCTGGGTGATCTGATATTTCACCAAAAAACCTGCACAAGATGTTATGCATGAGTGGGTACATTGTCGTGATGAAGCTGCCAACCACCCGTTGCCCATAGCTGCAGCCTTCTGAATCATCCAGATAGTTTCTATGGAAGAATCTTCAAGCTTAACATAAAATCTGATTCAGATGCATTGCTCTACTCGCTCAGTCATTTTGAATGCAATGGTCACACAGTACACATGCTCACTCAATGGCATCTACCACCCCCCACTGACTAGTACAGTGAAGTTATCATTGTTCACACTTGTCATGTACATTCCAGTCCACACTCCTTGTCTGCTAGGTTATAATGATGTCGTGCAAATCCTTCTTGTTATATTAACAATAGTTGGACTTTTTCCAGACAGACCTCATTTCTTTCAGAATCAAGGAGGCAGAGATAGTGGGTTATGAATTGGGAGACAGGATTCTTAGTTCCACGGGCACTGGGAATCTAAGCACTGTTGGGCCAGAGAGAGACAGCTCCGCCTTTTTAGATACGGTTGTCTGTCTGATATATCACAAACTGTTCTCATTATATTAACAATAGCTGGACTTTTTCCAGACAGTATTTATGTGTATGTGTGTATATATATATTATATATATACACACATACACATATATACATATATATATGAGTATATATAATGAGTGTATACATACACTCTGCTGCAAAGAGGGTGAGTTCTTGGACCAGACTTTTCGAGTTAAACTCCTGTCTTCAAACGATTTGACAAATTATTTAACTGTCTTATGTAACAGCTTTATATCTGTACTATGGGGTAATAATGTTACCTCAGAGGTCTATTACGAAGTTGTATATGTAAAGTACTTACAACAGTGCTTCCTGAAGTATTCCTATTACAGTTATTAGTATATGGTAACCAAGGAAGTAGGACTTGAATATAAAAGCTATAAATATGATGAACTATTGAGTAATTACTTATCACCCTTTTCTGGTTTCACTATTAGTATATGGTCTGTAAATCCAAGAGCTGAAGAATGAGGTATGTGGTGGAATGACAGAATCAACAGAGGATTTTTTCCCCAAAATGCACGGCCTAGAATCCGTATTAGAACCTGCCGAATGAAACTTCAGGATGGGGTGAAGCAGAGAGAAGAGGTAAGCTGTGTGTGTCATCCTCTCACCCCCAACCTTTGAAAGCCATTTTCTGAGGGTCTTGGTTCCCGAAGGGTTTGCCCAGAGATTGCCCAGTGTTTCTCACTGCAGCCAACCTTTCCTGTTTCTCAAGAAGGAACCAGGAAGAACAAGATGGAACAAATTTTCAGTTACTCTCTCCTTTAGAGAGACAAGGAGAAGAGGAATTTCATAGTTCATGCCCCTACTCTCTGCATCCTTTGTCTTGTCAAATCTCACCTAAATTGGCGTGTTTTAGAATCCTGTGACTGTTCAGCTTTGATAACAGTGAGCACATTTCCTCCGTAAGATCAGAAGAATGGCAAAGCTGTGCATTTGTGTCGCTAGCATTAGATTTTAAAAAATAAAACATTAGCCATTTTTAAATGATTATTGGTAAGACGCTTGGTCTTGTTTTAAGAAAGAGAAAACCAAGCTTTAACAACAAAAATAGTGAAAAGCTGGAAATGTGAAAAAAAGATAGAGTTGACAAGGCAATATGCTGTCTTCTTAAAACTTTTTAATAATATTTAAATACCATTTTTGTTTTAAAAACAATACACATTAAATTTTGGTTATCAAGTTTTGCCTCAGTGTATTTAAATGTTGATAAGTAACCATATAACTAAATGTAACTATACATTGAATTTTATAGCAGGTTACCTGTTCTATGCATTTAGAAGTCTTGTTAAGTAGAATCTTTAACCTTAACTAGGGATCCAAAAATTTTATTTAATATTCAATCCATGCACTGAGAGACATCACAAAACAAAAAGTCTCTATATTCAGATGCAATGTATGACTTCCCCGATCCATAACAAACACATTATCTGGAAGCGACTGTAAGTAAGAGAGTATTGAGCTGCCCTAGATGAATGCAATGATTTCAGACATGTTAGTTCCATTTGGTTCTTCATTAATTTGGTGACTGTTTTGGGTTCTCTCTAATTGTGTGGTTATTTATGAGTCCTTCATGTATTTATTCAACAAAATAATTGTGAGCCTATTATTACCTGGCAAAACAAGTAAGAACAAAGTACAGTTCTCATTTTCTGAATCACTGGGGGGAAAGCCTGGAAATCACTGGAGAGAAATCATAAACTCATGCAAAAGAATGGAAGGCATCCCTCAAAGCTAGGTTTACTTGAATGTAGGGCTCAGTTAGGAATTGGGAAATTCAGGTTAGGATCTAAGATGAAGAGAGGCTACTAAAATAAGAAGCCTAACATTGTGAGAGAATATTCTCTTCTGCTTTTTTTTTGCGGGGGTGGGGGCATTCGAGTCGATAGCTATAAGAATCTCAATAGAGTGAAGAAGAAAAGGAAATGATTCTTTAGAACAAACAAAAGATGTACTCAGAAAGAATCTTAGTGTTGATCAAGGTCATTAATTGAGAAAAATCAATAGATTTCATTTATCCAGTAATTTAACAGTTTGAGTGCCCACAATATATAGAGAGCCATGCTAACCTTCATGAAACAAACCCAGTGTCTGCCCTCCCAGAGTTTGTAGTTCAGCAAAGGGAGCCAGAGTATGTTTATAAACTGTGATAAGTCCTGGGATAGAGAGGGAAAATAAAGGAAACTAATATTTCTTCAGTATCTACCACATGTGCTCAGATGCAATGGTGAGTACAGCAGGCTGGCTCCGTGCCGCCATAGCTGAGAAAGAGATATCAATCACATGAAGACACGAATACGCAAACTGGCAAAAGCCACAAAGAGAAAATATGTTGTATCATGTGAAAGTACCTAAGGGCCTGCCTAAAGCTGAGGACTTTGGGAAAATATGCCAGAATAAATGACTGCCTGAGAAGTAAAGGATCATCAATAGTTAACTAGTGCAGAGAGATGAACCATGGGGGTGGAAGAAGCAAGCCCAAACCGAGAGAACACCTTTAGCAATAAAGAGAAGCTATAACCTTCTGATCTGACACCTGTCAGAGCCTGCCATCTAATCCAAAACTTTGGACCCAGAGTTTACGGTCACTCTCCTCCACTGTGAAAAAATGAGATGCAGAAAGAGACTATAGAAAACACATAGTGATTTACCTGGGAAGAAAGCATCTCTAGCAGAATCCTACATGGCACTTTCGCTTCCCAGTCAGAACTGTCAGAGTGAAGTCTAAAGTATTTCATTGAGTAGGTACCCAAAAGGCACGTAGGACAGATTATGAAGTCTGGGAAGCTAAAATGGATGTGTGGGTTTGTGTACAGGCAGTACTGCCCAAGCAAAGTGTTAATGTGAGACCACTGAGTCTTACAGTCTGGGGGGGAAAAAAATTGAAAGGAAAAGCATGAAGCCTGACACATGTTAGGAGACCAGGTGGCCAAAAAGTAACACGATTCTTATACTAAATAGCAAGTGTAGAGGGCAGTGTGAGGCAATTCAAGTCAAGCAAAAACAATACAATGTTCAAATGAAGAGGCCAAGAGAGAATATAGCAGCAGCACTAGCAAAAGAAGCAGCGGTGGGGGTGAGGGACGGTTTTGCAATTCAGTTTAGCCAATCCTTACACTGTGGCAATCTGATGCTAAACAATTGGAGTTGAAATCTGAAAATTCCTGCAGACCATCTAAAAGCATAAGCATTAGCCAAATTAGATTAGTGTATTTCAGGTGTTTATAAATATTGCTTGAGCTCCCACTCTGTTCTAGGTAATGTTCTAAACATTAGGGATACAGCAGTGAACGAAAAAAGTCCTTACCCTCGTTCTATTGGAGAAGATTGGTAAAAACAAATAAATCTTTAGTATGACAGATAAAATGATAAGTGCTGTGGAGGGAAATGTGAGATAAGGGAGTTAGAAAATGCTGAGAGAGGGTAGTCCAGCATGCTTCAGTGGCAATGTGGCATTTCAACAGGGACCCAAAATAAGAGCGAGAGAAGGCACGAGAAGAAATCCAGGACCCTGACCCCAGAGACTTCCTTTTGAGTCCACAGACCACATGTTGTCTCTGGGTGGACAACACCAGAGAATAACCCTAATAATGGTTTTGGTAGCACTTACTGAGTGGTAGGCACAGTTACTAGAGATTTGCAAAAACACACTTGAAATAACTCACTGAATCCTAACAACAACCTTATAAGGTATGTACTATTATCATTATTCTATTTTATAGATGAGAAATGAAGGAAAAAAGAACTGCGACAACTTGTTCAAAGTTCTACAGTTACCATGGGGCATTTCTGGGATTTGAACCCAGACATTCTGGCTCTGTATTAGACTTCAGGACTTCACACATTACATCTCAGCTGACCTCTTCCATAACCACGCTTTCTTCTGGCTCTGGCTCTTCTACCTTCCTCTGCCAATTCTAAAGGCCCTGATGGTTATATTGGACCCATCTGGATAATCTAGAATGATTTTCCTATTTTAAAGGCAGCTGATTAGCAACCTTATTTCCATCTGTAGTCTTATTTCTAACATAACGACTTCACAAGTTCTGGGGTTTAGCACATCATCATTTTTCCAGGGAGGGAGAGGTTATTCTGCCTACCACGGGCTCCACCTCTGTTCTCTCAACCTAAGAGATCCTGCCCTTATAAACACAGCCACAAGACAGTGGGTTCCCCATAGTCTCTGCATAGCCCAGGGCACCAAGACGACTGAAGCCAGACAAATTTGGGTTTCTGAAACATGTTTTTAGTCCAGTCATACACTCAATACATACTGAGTTGAAATGTAGAACACCAGGGTGCTACTTATTCAATTGGCCTGGGATTTGAATCATATACAATTATTTGAAGCACAAGTTCATGTTGAAAAAATATGTACATATTCTTAATGTAAGAGAATCAAACTAATATTTATTTATGCTCACTTTTCACTTAGTTTAGTCCTGTTGGAAATGATTTAACTTGTTTCCAGTAGTTTTTCTCAATCTTTTTCTCTGTACTCATTCATTTTTATTTTTTTACATGAGAAGCTGAATATGTTATTCTTGATCTGTGTTCATCCGAAACTTTAAAAGCAAAAACTGAGTCTTTATCTGCCAAAATCATTTACTCCCCCAACTTAAATCCATTTACCTTTTCCTAAATACTTCCTATACTTGGTCTTACATGTGACTTTTCCTTACTGTCCCCTTGTCCTGTCTCCAGCCCTGCAGGTGGATTCCATTCACCCTTCAAGGCCAGGTTCTCCTTCCTTTGTGCGCCAACTAGCCTTTTTCCCCTCTTTATGAAGCCACGTGTTGAATTTTGTTATAATGTATTGTTATCCATTTGTGTGTATTCTCTATCAGATTTTATAGTACCAGGAGGGAAACTTCCAATGACATTAATAGAAAGATGGAAATTTTTAAAATGTTTTTGTTGAACCACTACTGTGGCTTTTAAATCATCTAAATATATAAAAAATCCTTTTTATAATTTTGTAATACCCTACTAATTTTCTGAAATGAAATATATAGATAAAAGAAACTTACCTGTGCAGGATGAAAAGTAATCTAATGCCTGAATTTTGGCACTTGTGAAACAAATATTTTTAAAATTATAATAACGCACTGCTTTTTTTTCTGACCTGTGTCAGTGCTTAGGCAGGTCTATACTAAACGACCCAAAGTGGTCAGAGGGTCGTGCTCATATGCAGGATAATAATAGTGGCCATAACCACAAATGCTGACCCAAACTCTGGATATTGTACTGTCTTAAACATTATCATTAAAGTTACTGTTATTTATGCTGTTCCCCACAATATGAAATACTGTTGGTAAATTCCCAAACAGAACAGTGCATAATTTCCCCTTGATTTATACAATAGTTATATTTTTACAAAATTCAGTTTACATTAAAATTGTTCAAAACAAAACCCTTGTGTTTATATGTATATAATAGAGGGGGATTCTAGTCTCAAAAAATCATGAGTTTTTCATCTGCAAGATTAATGATATAAATGTTTAAAAGTCATCAGGACACAGTTAAATTATTTTTTTGTATTGGATTCTCTCACACATTCTAGCATTTCTAGCACCCTGATGTAAGGCCCCCGAATGCCAGCAGTACAAAAGGATAAAATAAACTAATAACTTACTTCACAACATTTCAATGCCACCTAACTCTCTGGAGTTCATATGATTTTTAAGGACTCTACTATATAGTAAGATTAAATCTATACTGGGAGAAGCATTCCACCATCACCATCGGCGTCCAGAAGGTACTGAAAATATTACTTAGCTATGGGAAAATATTTGAAGACTGACTCCTTCCTGTTCTCTATGAACTAATTATTTAGACAATGTTTAATGGACCATCAATGTCTATTTTGAAAGAAAAAGAGAGTATTCCTATGGAGGGATAAAAAGCCTGTGGCTAGCACCCCAACACAATTTCCCAAACTATTTTCCAGAAAAAAAAAAGGAAGAGGGGAGACCGGTGGAACACCACTGTTGGGGATGTGTAAGGTGAATCGGGCTTGCTTTTGTTTGCTTGTTTGTTTAAATTTAGGCTCTAAGTTTACTCTGATTTGATATCCAAAAGGTCAAGCTTATAAGACATTTGATCTGCCTCCTCCGGGCTGATCGCAGGAGCTACCTACTCTCCTTCAAAACCGCCATCTCCCTGATAACCGCAGACTGGGAAGCCAGGCAGGCCGGGAGATTTTGCTTTGATGCTGTCTGGCTGCCCTTGAGTACAGAACCCCACAGTGAATCAGAATGGATGCCATCCGAAAAAGGGTTTCTGAACACCTAGCAGCCCGATTCAAATGAGATGCAATTCCCATGTCTGCTTGTGGGGTGAGAGTGCTAAACTGAGTCAATTGAGAGGTGGGGTGTATTTACTAAATTCTATTTCCATAAAGATTATAAACTCTTTTTTTGTAATCCCTCTTCTACCACAACCACCACAAAACTCTAACACACTCTGGCAAAAGTGGATTCTAAATACATTTTTATTTATTTCCAATCTCTTTTTTCACTACACTCTTTGCAAAAAAAAAAAAATTAAAATGTTCTATAGAGTGCAGTTTTATAGTATTATCTCTTAAATATTCTGGGATTTTTCTAAATGTACACTGTTTATAGCTTTCAAGTTCATGTGCACACAGTACGCAGAAAATAATTGGTCAAACCAACTAATGATCTGTGTGCGTGTGCGGGTGTCACAGTTTGAGCACAGAATAGGTATCTTAATAAATCCTGGTTAAATTGAATTTAAATTCATTACAATCACCACATTCATGGTCCTGTTTTTTCCCCCAAGATTTTGCATAATTAGAATTGCTGAAGTTTTGTCCCTACGTGCCTTGTACAATATTGTGTAGATTATAGAATTTAGCAAATATTCTTGAGTAAATAAATGAATGATCAAATAAAGTGACTATGAATTTTTAGGCAAGAGATTTTGCAAAAGATACAAAATGATCTGCATTTAGCTCCTGCCTAGTCAACTCTAAAATGTTTCTTTGATTTTAAACATTATTGTAATTTTAGAATCTAATGCCATTGGATGTTCAATTTGAAACTGGAAGTATTTTTCTTTTCTTCTACCTACCTGTGTTTGCAACTAAATCAAGAGGAACAACAAATGCACAACTATCTTTGAATCTTTTGAATATGGTCTCCTTTGCCATGAACTATGTAAGTAAATTAACACAACCGGATGACCCAGGTCAAGAAAGAACACACAGTTACCAGCTTGAAGTGTTTAGCAAATCTGGGTGTCGATGCAGCGTGCCATCTCAGTGTGGGTAACATCTGCAGCTACAGGGTTGCTGGAGTTCTATGTATAATGGAAAACATAGACCCTCCCACTGGATCAAAAAGTAAACAACTATGAATCAGTGAGCTCTTGATAAACCACAAGTATATTGAAGAAGAAAAATAGCATCTCCCCATGTGATTACTTTAGCCAGCTGTGTGAATTTGCCTTGAGCTGAACCAGGCTTTTTGAAGTGCCAATTCTTCATTAGAACTCTGAATAAGCACCTTTTGGAGCCAAGAACATGGGATGGTGGGGGAGGAAGAATCTAAATACCTGGGTGCTTTTGGCAAGCAAACCAACTGGACACAATTACACTCTAAATATTGCTTGGCAAAATGATCATAGCATAAATGTTGGGAATAAATGTCTAACTGATTTGTTTGCCCTTCTCGCTTGAATAAAAGAGTAGTAAATCAGCAATCAGACAATGTTTTTATATCCACAGAAATGTAAAACAAATTATTCACTACATTATAGCAAAACAGGAACTAAAATATCTTCACTCCCCCCTCTTCTGCTGTTTTTTAAAATACTCAACAAATATTTATTACCCCCTAATCTGTGCTAGGAGGTGTTATGTTTACTTAGTAATGTTTCTCAAAAACTGTCACCATTCTTAAGGAATTTATGTTCTAATAATAAACTCAAAAACAAATAAAAATTATATATGTGTAGAGAGAGACAGAGCTTAAAATACATAATAACATAATATAACAGGCTACTATAATAAAGAGTGATAAGGATAGGAAATTTGAAGTTAAGTGCTTCTTTTACTGGGACAATCACAGAACATCTCTTTGACATGATACCTGAGTTCATATGTATCTATTCATTAATGAAACATGTACTATGGGATAGGAAATTTTTCTAGCTGTTTGTTAAGATCTGTGAACAAAGATTCCTACCATCACTACCTCTAATAATGTTAGCGGAGAAGAGTGAGAACCGAAAAATAACAAGTGAATATAGCAAATAAGTAATATGATAGAGTGTGATATATGCTAAACTGATGCATATAAAAGCTGGTGGAGAAGTTTTCACCAGAATAGGGAGTCAGAGAGGCTTGTTGAGACAATATTTGATCAAATACTGGAAAGAAGTAAGACGTCTGCCATGGGATACTGGGGTAAATATTCCAACCTGAGGCAATACCTGCTGCAAAATTTGGAGTGTGGCTTCTTTGGGATTTTCTGAAATAGCAGGGAAGCCAGTTTGACCAGAGTAAGGTTTGGGAGGGCAGAAATTACATTATTTCAGAGGTCTTTGAGTTTAGTTCTGAATAATGAGGTTGCGATGATGTGTCAAATTAGTTTTGCCTCACAAATCAGTATTCCTATATTTGGGAGGAAAGAAGCTTTGAGATCAGGAGGTGTACCAGCTCAGAATGAAACTCTCCTTCTCTCCATTGAACTCTAAAAATCTTTCACCCTGACTTCTGGGCAAGATGGAGGTGTAGGTAGATATACTTTGCCTCCTCAAACAACCAAAAGAAGGGCAACAACAAATTTAAAAACAAAAAATTACCAGAACTGACAGAAAATCGAACTGTATGGAAGTCTGAGAACCAAGGAGTTAAAGAAGAAGCATTCATCCAGACCACTAGGAGGGGTGGAGACAGGCAGCTGGTGTGGAGAGGACGTTTGGCAAGGCAGCAGCTGGAGGACCAGGTGGGTGAGGTGGCAGACTGGGCCCCACATTCATGTGCAGATAAACCAGGAGGAACAACTGGGGAGTGAGACAGACCGCACAACCCAGGGTTCCAGTGCAGGGAAATGCAGCCTGAAAGCCTCTGACTGTAAAAACCTGTGGGGGTTGAGGCAGCAGTAGGGGAAACTCCCAGCCTTATAAGAGAGTTTGTTGGAGAGACCTACAGGGTCCTACAATGTACATAAACCCACCCACCCAGAAATCAGCACCAGAAGGGCTCAATCTGCTTGTGGGTAGCAGAGGAAGCAACTGAAAGCCAGCCAAGAGCTGAGCAAGCAGCACTGTACCCTCTCAGACCCCTGCCCCATGTATAGCACCACAAAGCAGCGACATGGGTTGCCCCGCCCTGGTGGACACCTAAAGCTCCACCCCTTACTATGTAATGGGCATGCTGAGACAAAAAAAAATATGGCCCAAATGAAAGAACAGATCAAAGCTCCAGAAAAAATACAACTAAGTGATGAAGAGATGGCCAATCTATCAGATACAGAGTTCAAAACACTGGTAATCAGGATGCTCACAGAAATGGTGGCAAAATAGAGGAAAAAGTGAAGGCTATGAAAAGTGAAGTAAAGAAAAATATACAGGGAACCAACAGGGAAGGGAAGAAAACTGGGATTCAAATCTATAATTTGGAGCAGAAGGAAGAAATAAACATTCAATTGGAACAGAATGAAGAAACAAGAATTCAAAAAAATGAGGAGAGGCTCAGGAAACTCCAGGACAACTTTACACATTCCAACACTCGAATCATTGGGGTGCCAGAAAGAGAAGAGGAAGATCAAGAAATTGAAAATTTATTGGAAAACATAATGAAGGAGAACTTCCCCAATATGGCAAAGGAAATGGACTTCCAGGAAGTCCAGGAAGCTCGGAGAGTCCCAAAGAAATTGGACCCAAGGAAGCACACACCAAGGCACATCATAATTACATTACCCAAGATGAAAGACAGGGAGAGAATCTTAAAAGCAGCAAGAGGAAAGGAGAGAGTTACCTAAAAAGGAGTTCCTATAAAGAAATCTTGCAGGCAAGAAGGGGCTGGAAAGAAGTATTCAAAGTCATGAAAGACAAGGACCTACATCCAAGATTACTCTATCCACCAAAGCTATCATTTAGAATGGAAAGGAAGATGAAGTGCTTCCCAGATCAGGTCAAGTTAGAGGAGTTCACCATCATCCAGTCCTTATTATATGAAATGTTAAAGGGACTTACTTAAGCAAAAGAAGGAGATCAAAACTATGAACAGTAAAATGACAACAAACTCACAACTATCAACAACTGAACCTTAAAAAAAAAAAAACCTAAGCAAACAACTGGAACAGGAACGGAATCACAGAAATGGAGATCACATGGAGAGTTATCAGTGGGAGGGGGAGGCAGGAGACTGGGGAAAAAGGTATGGGGAACAAGAAGCATAAATGGTAGGTACAAAAAAGACAGCAGGAGATTAAGAATAGTGTAGGAAATGGAGAAGCCCAAGAACTTATATGTACAACCCATGGACATGAACTAAGTAGGGGAATACTGCTGGGAAAGGGGTGGAGGGTGGAGGGGAACAAAGGGGAGGAAAGTAGTGGGACAACTGTAATAGCATAATCAATAAAACATATTTAAAAATAATAAATAAAAATAAAAATCTCTCACCCCAAATACTATCCACATTCCTCCCAACATACCCTATGCCTATATGAACTCTCATCAGAGAAAACTATTGGTCTGAATCAGTGGTTCACCATCCTGGCTGGGACTCAGTCACTAGTGGAGTTTGTTAACTGATCAAATGGCAGAGGCCCACTTAGGCGACCCAGATTCAGATCTCAGTTATGGCCCAGGCCTCTTTGTTGTTGTTAAATCCTCCCAAGGTGAGTTTGATAGGCAGTCGGGGTAAAAGATCCACTGCTCTAAATCCTAGCTACGTGGAGTACAGTCTACGAGCATTATCTGGGAGGTTGTTTGAAATGCAGACACTCAGAACTCATCAGGAAAGTATAGAACCAGAATCTGTATTTTAATGAATTCCTCAGGTGACTTAGGTCAAGTTGCACATTCAAGTTTGAGATGCACTACTCTAAATCACTGCCTCAACTCTCAATTCTTTTACATTTAGTCTGGTACATACACCCCATACTTCAAACCTGTTTCTTAGCTAGAAGTAAATGTAGACCACCGGAATAAAATAACCTCTCCAACAGAAACTCTTCACGGGACTTTTTGTGTAAATCTATTCTGATTTCTGATTTCTCATAGTATTTTTATAACCTGGAAACAATTTGTAAAATAGTGTAGAGTGGCCAGAAATCCATCATGCTAATTCTATGTAATTTGATACCATAATAATATCATTATTTTTTAAGACATTGGTGAGACATTTTAAAAATATTTCTCTGAAACATTCTTGAAATTGAAAATTTCTCTTATCCTAACTTGAAATATGAGCAGGAACTTCTGCGTATATGAAACTTGAATATGATCAACTCATACAAAAAAAAATTAGGGAGTATACTTCTCAGGGTCTGGCAATCAACGTAACTTTTTTTTTTTCATTTTGTTTTTTTCCCCTGTTTCCAATGAGTAGACACCAGTATTATATTTATGGGCTCTGAATTTTTTTCTACATATACTTTTAAAAATAAATAAAGCCTATAATCAAATAAAATTTTTAATTTAAAAAATAAATTGAAAGTATTTATGGTATTTTCAGAATATGTATAGGATATATGTGTAAATATATTGAATATTTATAATGTATATGAATATATATAATTACTCCCACATAATTTTCACAGCTCTCAAAGTAATAACTCAAAAATCCCTACCAGGGCCGTACAACCCACAGCCCATGGGCTGCATGCAGCCCGGGATGGCTATGAATGCAGCCCAACACAAAATCATAAATTTACTTAAAACAGTATGAGGGGTTTTTTTTGTTTGTTTTCATTAGTATTTGTGTGTTTAAAGTGTGGCCCAAAACAACTCTTCTTCCAGAGACACCAGAAGTTTGGACAACCCTATGCCTAAACCATCACCAAGGGACAAAAGTAAATATATCAAAGAATATTTTTCTCTTTAGGTTTATGGCAAAGAATACGTAATTCTAACTCACACATCACATCTGAAAGTGGATATGTTGCAGAAATAGAAGCTTGCAGTACTGGCTGTGGTTGACGATGAACTGAAGCCATTCCCAACGACTCACATCTCTCTCTGCACTAGCAGATGGTTGAAAAACTGGTCCGTCTATTTAATAATATCTAAATTTGAAACTAAAGGTGTTTCTCCACCAAAAGACCATGTGCCATGGGAGAAATTTCATTGGACAAGAGCAAGGCTGATTTGTTAAAAGATACGTAAGTCCAATTCTGTATGGTATACTGAAGACTATCACTTTCTGCTAAGAGTCACCTTTAATAATGAGAGGTCATTAAGTGAGCCACAAGTCGACAAAAACAAGTAATTTGTTCAGGAGAGCAAAGTAATCAAGGCACTTGGCAAAGAATATCAAACACTGTCACAGATATTAAAACTGACCTGCACCTTTGTGACTCAAATCTGACTTAAACTTTATCGGATAAAATTTACTTCATGTAAAAAGTGTTATTCAAAAACAATTCGTCATTTTTCTACATTTTTAGAGTTTTTATGTCCAAGATTTTATTTCAGTCACACTATAATTTTGTTAATTCAGAATGACAAAACCTTACGATTTCCTCTCAGAAAACACATACTCTTTAATCATTTTTTAGCCCATCTCCCATCTCTATGTGCACCCTTTTGAAATAACTTTTCTCTAGCCCCTTCCACATTAAAAAAAAAAAATCAGTGGTATAAGATGCATGGAAGGATAAAGAGAATGTATGACGTTTGTAATTTTATTCATTGGTTTACATAGAATTCAGAAGGAAATCTGTACACCTACAGAAATTTTTCATTGCAGCTAAATTAAATTGCCCTTATTTTAACTAAAACCATCAGAAAGTCTAATACATAGTCATGACAGCAGGAATGAAAATAAAGTGAACTGGTTTTAATATGGTATTAAGTAGTTTAATTCAGGCCAAAAAATAACTTTTAGTGTTATCTTGGTAAAAGAAAAATATGAGCTGTATCTGTTTTCTTGAGTTGCATGAAAATTGGGGGAAATTGGAGAGAAAAGAAACTAATTAATGGTGACTTATTTTTCACAATTCTAAGCAATGTTTTCAAATCTGTCTTCAAGATGTAGTCATTGAAAGACCAGAAATACCCAAATTGGGGTCACTTTCAAGGAGGTTAAAATATTTGGAAAACTATTTTTACAAAGAAACCACCTCTTAGTGACACCAGATCTTCTCGTCCTATTTCAGTCGTGCCCACACTTGGCCACACACACATGCTACTCGTGTTATTTCATAAAGCAGAATTCAAAACTCCAGAAGGGGAAAAATTTTGAAAGACATCAATGGACTTGAACGAGGCTGGGGTAGATATAAGAATTTCAGATCTATGTCAAAAGTACAGGATCATGCTAAAGAGACAATAAACAAATAAAAAAAGGTAATATGGAACAAGTTCCTAAATATCTGCTGATATTATATTTAAGTGCTAGTACTTTTTGAAGATTTAGATCAATTGCACTTTTTAAAAAAATAAGCTATTAAACCTAACTTGCGTAGGCCATTTATTATCTCAGAGATCAACCATATTGACCACTAAGTGCAGCTAGGCATTCAGGCCAGTGTCCTGTGGTAAACCAAATGACTTCAGGCAAGAAGAAAACCGCAAGTAAATATATCTGCAATTATTATTTTCCAGACTCCATTATGTCACGTTTATTCTTACTAGTCTTTCCTATTGATTATTCAATCTGTGATTATTTCAGGATTCTGCTTGGGAAACAAAAATATATAGTTGGTGTAGAGATTTGAGGGCTATTTAGAAAAAAGTTGTAAAAATTATTCTTCCAGAAAATTAATTTGCTGGTCGCTGGGGTTATGAATGATTTTATTCATACAATTTTTCAGTATTTTCCTAATCTCTATAATGTATATGAATTACTCTCATAACTAGAAAAAAATTCAAAATTATACCAAATGGGAATTGAGAGTGGTGTGAACATTGTTATAATGATCAAGGATATTGATATCAGTAGATTTACTCAGGTGGCAAGGTAATTTATCAAGTTGATGACTTGTGTATTTTCACCTCTGTTAATTCCCTCTTATCCAGTCATGGTTTCGGGTTCTTCTGCCTCAGAGCAGCCAGCTTTCCTACTTTGCTCTCAAGCAGAAATTTTAATCCATTGAGTATAAAGACTGAGAGTTTGAGGGAAATGTCTTCGCAGGGTGAGAAAATAAGCCAAAGGCCGTGCAGTGGATCAAAGGAAGCAAGATTCTGAAGGCCCAGGTGCTTCACAGAATGCTGGAGCTAAGCGCTTTCAGTGAATGAAATCATTTGTGCGTCTGAGTTAGTGAAACATAATACATACGTACACCCTACGTTATTCTCTCTTCTGAATCATGAGTTAAAGTTTATCGTATAGGTTTATAGTGTGTAGAAGAATATTTTGTATAGTAAATGATATAGATTTTTGCATTAAGATCTTCAAAGGTATTACTTAAAAATAATGTTGATTGCTGAGTCCATCTAAGACTTATTAAATCACCATTTCTTAGACCTGGAAAGCTCTAATTTAAATAAGCTTCTGAAGTAATTTTAACCACAGTAAAGTTTGAAAACTATTGTTGTAAATGCATAAATTAATATTTATTAGAGATATCATCTCATCACGCATCTAGTTTTAATACTAGGGCAAATCTTTCATACATTATTCAATCTAAAAGAATGTCTTCTCTGGTCCACAGTAAGATGGGAAACAAGACTAATTCAGTGCGTTTGTACGTAATGGGGAGACCGCCCTTTCTCTTTTCTCATTCTTGACCCATTGGGGAACTGACTGCTACGAGCAGAAGAAGAATAAACCCATATATTCCCCCACTGCCTTACATTAATTTGCTTTGGTATAATCTAAGGAAAGTAAATGTGATATGTTTTCTTTCAAAAGTACTTTTTGTAAAAAAAAGTTACTCGCAAAGGACAGGTGCTTGAGAAATTCACAGCAATGAGCCCTATTTTTTATTGACCCATAACGCTCTGGGTATGATTTTGGACTTGAGGAGAAGAGCAGAGGTGTGAGTGAGAACAGTTTGGTGTCTACATGATAAGCAAAGTATCCTATAGAGATTACATATATTTAATATGAATCTGGACCATAATGACCCAAAATTATCATTTTTTTCAGGTGTGGGTAGATGTGCACGTAAAGGTTTTGCATGAATTATGCACTAACAATAAGACATCTTCAATACAGCCTAGTAGAGAGGCCCCAGAAGGTACTGAAAGTTGGAGGATCAAAGTCTGACCCAGACCTGGGAGCTGTCCCTAAATTCCACATCTCATTTACAACAGTTCTGGTAAAGCGTCTCATGTCTCCTGCTCTCCCTTTGCACATTTTGTTTTAAACAGAAAAACTTAGACCTGTGATATTTACTCCGGTACTTTTATTGAATCCCTCAGGTTGTACCAATGGAGGGGAAGAACAGATTAGCAAATGAGACTAGACTCTGCAGTTGTGAGTGGAGTTTTCTAAGTGGGGGAGGAGAGTAGTGTGTTAGCATGAGGGGCAGTGTCTCTCGGGAGATGGAGAAAAAAGGCTTTGACATAGGGAAGCATGACTCAGGTCTGGGATCTGTTCATGGGGGAATGGATTCCTCTGAAAATGTCTTGATTAATTAATTTACAATAGCATGAACATTTTCTTATAGTCATCATAAAAGGAAAGACATGTACTTTCCTATTATCACAGAGTACAGACGCTATTAGGAACTTTTAATTGCTGGCAATTGATCTTGGTATCTTGTGTGAACTTTCACAAAAGAAGCTAAATCAGCCATAATTTAAGCAACACCTATTGATTCCTTGCTATTTTAATTTTGTTTAAAGAGGAACCACCTGTTGATTGACCCCTATCACAAATGCGGTGATCAAGTTATGATCGCCTATTATCACAACCCATTGTTTCAGCCCAAGAGAAAGTAATAAAAGCAGCAAAACCCCCTCTGTACCTTGCAACGAACAGTCACCTGATTGTAAGCTAAATCCACTACGGGAAGCCCAGACCTGCTCGTAGCTTTAGAAAAGAAAGAGGGAGAGAAGGAGTCATTTTAATTTGGACAAGGGGCTAGAACGTGTTAGGATAGTACCCGAATGTGTTCAGTGCATTTGGGTGTAAATAGTAAAGAGGCACAGTAGGTCCGTCTCTGCCTCCATGTAGACTTTGTTTATCTTAGGAGAACCAAAGTAAAGTTATCTGATGTCTGAGATTTGCTCTAAAATACTCCAGCAGGGTGGGGGCGGCTGGGGGGGGGGGGGAGGTAGCAGTTTTGGAATAGATTTTAAAAGATAAGCCAATCCTCTAAAATTGTTCAAGTGCGGGAACAGAATGCGGGAGGGTTTGCTATCTCACTGCCTCTCCCTCTACAGGTTTGAAGATTATATGATAAAAAATCAATGTGTTCTATCCCAGAAAATGGTGCCATCTCTGCTTTCAGCCAGCTCAAACAATGACCCTCTAAAAGTCATTTTCTCTCCACACTGAACTACGGAAGAAGTCATATTCAGTGTGCAAGTTCAGCAATTTTTTCTATGCTTAAATTTCCTACTGACTACTATTTCTCAGTAAATACATGCTTTCAATCAGGAATAGCAAGATACAGAACAGTAAAGTTTGATCTTTTGCATGTGTACATTTCTGTTGAAAACATTGTAACATCATCCTGAATGGGCAATGATCCTTGAACTTTAGACCATAATCAGCTGAAGTGGCAGTGAGTGCTAGTCCATTTTAGAAGAGAGAGACTTGGGAAAAAACTCTAGTGCAATTTGCTTTCAATTAATCTAGTTAGCTGAAGATAAAATTGCTTTGTTCCCAAATATAGCAGGGGAGAATGATCTTTAAGGAGTATCTGTGGTATGTTTGCATGTGTCTCTGTTGAATAGAAAGTTACTGTCTTCTCTAGGAAAGGACTGATTTGTATTCTGACAGTAAGTTATTTCTCCATTTGTATTCAAATGTCTGTTCTCAGATAAGTATGGTTTGATTGTACTGTGTCAGGTCCCTAGAATAGGCGAGTTCATTGAGCCAGAAAGGAGAAGAGGTTTCCAGGGGGTGGAGAGAGAAGAGAATGGGAGTTACTGTTTAATATATACAGAGTTTTGGGGGGAGATGATGAAAAAGTTCTCAAAATGGATAGCTTGATGGTCACACAACATTGTGAATGTACTTAATGCAAATGAATTGTACACTTAAAATGGTGAATTTTAAAATTATTAGAATGTTAAATTTAAAAAATAAATTGCTGTATCACAATGGGAAAAAATGTCTTTTCTTTGTGAAGAGATGGTACCAGCATCTGGTGGCAGGACACAATATTTTTAATGTTTATTTTTATACTGTTTTTCATAATAGTTTTGGAATTGTTCTCCAAAAATAATAAGTCTATGGATCATTAATTTTTTAAAATATACATCTTGTCTATTTTCATCTCTTTATCTCCTTTCTCTAATCATCTGCTTCTCTAAGTATTTTTACTTCTGTAATTATTTTCTACTCTATTCCATTAAGCTTAATTATAGTGAGCAATTTATTCTACTGGATATATTTTTCTTATTCTTTTTAATCACTATTGAGTGTGGCCCCCATGTAAGACTCCTAGGGGCACACAATAAACTTGTGTGACACACAGGTGCATAATATGTAGAAGTTATGACTTTATCTTTCATTTTATAATAACGAAGAAGGATGGAGTAAAATAAAGACACACATTTTTAACAATGTATAACCAGCATTTTTCCAGAGATATGTTTACTGATGGTGAGTATGTCTATGAAAACAGAAGCCTCACCAGTTATTTTAATCATGAGAATTTAATAGAGAGAACTGGTTAAAGAGGTATTGGTGGGCTCAAAAGAATTTTTTTAATAGACATCACAGTAGTAAGGGGAGGAAGCAGCTACCAGCTACTATTGTTAAGTTAAGGAAAGGGGAAGTGGTTGAGAGACTCAGAAGCTAGAGGCTTGAAGAGGGACTTCTGCAGGGCTCCTAGTCCTCTTAGAAAGGGAGAAGGGGCTCAGCAGAGCTAAGACCTAGGCCTTGGAACAGAAGATGCTGCCTGGCTGATGCTGGTACCTCAGCAACTCAAAGCTTTGCGGCGATGAGCCCAGATCTCTAAGGAGAAACTTCTACTCAGCTAAAACTGGTTTCTTTAAGGGAAAATGTGTTTTTTAAAGGCTGGAAACACGAACTAAGTGCTGTTCCCAGACTCAGGAGCTGTTGCTGGGGAAGGACTGTCGGCATTACACAGCAAAGATCAATTGCCAGCAGGTGAATCTCTTCTGCTGTTCATCACCTGTATACGGTCTTATCGGAGTATATGTTAGAATCCCATATAATGGCAATAACAGCTTCATGCTTTCACCTAAAAGTGTTCAGTGATCTTATTTACACACAGAGATGTTCTCATCCACTCTCTACAAAGGGCTACACAAAATCCAATTGGTCAGAGAATCCCTATTGTTAATAACTCCCCATATTCAGTCCTGGTCCCACCCGAATATTCTGTAATCTAAAGACTAATTTACAAAGTTAACTACCCATGACGATTCTTAACCATATAATAAGGACGAGACAGGAGTGAGAGACAAAGAAGTCTGCGCGCGCGCACAACGCTGGGGAAAGCACGCATAGCTGCCGCGGGACTTGTTTTTGTAATGAGTCCTGAAGCCACAGTTGGTACTGGCCCTTCTGTATCAAATTTGCTGCTTTCTGTAGCGTAAATACTTCCAAAGGCTGATTTCAAGCTTCCAAGGTGATGTCACTGAAGGCCAAGTTGAGAAGTAACTCATATAATCAGTGCTTGGGAGACCACATGTGCCTGCGCCAGTGAACCTGGCTTTGAGAGTATCAGATGTTAACACAGCACATGCCATTTTGCACTCTTCGCGTCCGCCGAGCAAGAGGCAAAGATGATGCTGTGTGGGCCAGGTGATAGGTCATAATTAACAAGCGTCAATTGTGGTTGTTGCTATACAGTTTGGGGGGAACTGTCTAGACCCTCTGGGAGTGTCTAGGGTCTCCTCCTATGATTTCCATGAAGTAATTGAAAATTAGACCAAAGTAAATATATGAACAAGTAAACGAGTAGGTGAACAGACAGACAAATGAGACAGGTCCACTCATGATTCAGACCCTCCAGGAATCAACATCTAAATCTCTACACATTGGTGATGATTTCCCTGGTCAATCTTTATTTTTCCATGTCCCTGGCAATGGTTTGGAAGCCTCTAGTTATCCATTTAAATGTTCTACCTGTATCGGATTAATCTAGAACAAATGACCATTCTAGCCCATACCTTTTTCCTCATAAATGACATTATAGAGATGGATGAAGCAGAAAGAAGCAAAAAAAAGGCAAAAAAAGTTAATATTTGTTGATTAGTCTTTGAAATTAATGCAAAGGTTTCTTAGTTCCTGGGATCCTTGGAGAAGGATGGGAGGAACATTTGTCAGAATGAAGTACAGTATTGTTTTAGGAGTCTATTAGTCACTTCTAAAATTACTTTTAATGCTATAATATTGTGATTCTATGCACCATTAGGTAGTAACTAAAGAGTGGGCATTCTGAACCACTATAAAATTGCTATTAAGTTATCTAAAATGTGATAGAAGAATAGCTGTAATCACATCAATAGCTTACATTAGCACTTTAAAATACTTCAAGGTACAATTTCCTCATAAAACATTCACTAGAGAAGCATTATTGTGTAAATATGTCCACTCTTCTAATTATTTCCAAAAACTATCAATCAACATATATTCAATATACATGGACTATTTTATACATGCAAGTCCCTATGCTATGTATGTACTTTGAGACAAACAAAAGAGTATAATTTACACACTCCCTTATTTCACAGAGAACTTCAGAGCCATCCTTAACTCTCCCATTTAATCCTTCAGCCTATAGCTGTAGGTTCTAACTTCAAAATATATCTCAAATTTATCTAGTCCTTGTCGCCTGCTTTGCAGGCACACTGGCTAAGCAATGACCATCTCCCACAGAACTGCCCCTCACTTCTGCGCTGCATTTCCTCCTCCTCCTCACCACCAGTCCAGTTTATACTTGACACACACAGTATGGTTTTAAAACATAAATCAGATCATGTTGATTACCTGCTGTAAAACTTTCAGGGCTTCTACTTTCTTTTATGGTAAAACCCAATGCCTTTGGCCAGCAAAGCTCTTCTAGAAGAGGCTCCTGCCGGTTTCTGAAGCCTTGTCTGGTACACACCGCACCCCTTCCCTCGCTACGCTCAGCCATCCTGCCCTTCCGTCTCGGCTTAGCACTGTGGCATTTGCTGGTCTATGTCCCCAGTAAACTCCTCCCACTTGCTTTTATAAAATCTGTAATTTTGAAATAATTTCTAATTTACATAAAAGCTGCCAGATAATATTAAGGTCTCTCATATACCCTTTGTCCAGATTAAAAGACTTGCTTTTTATAAGCTCGGCAAGATCATTGCAATCAGGAAATTACTATTGACCAAATTTTCATTAAAGGTTACCACCTAATCCACAAAATCCACTGATTGCTATAATAATATTCTGTAAAGAACCAAGATTCAATCCAGAATTTTGTGATGCTCTTAATTAACATGTCTCATTAGCCCTTTTCCAGCTGAAGAGTTCCTCAGGCTCTCCTTGCGGTTCCCGTCTTTGACAGGTTTAAAGTCCGTAGACCAGTTACCCTGTGGGTGTCTCCGCGTTACACTGCACTGGAAGGTGCACCCCGGCTGTCGTTTCGCTGGCGATGCTAACCTCCATCCTTCGGTTAAGGCAGTGCCAGGTTTCCGCATTGCAGAATTAATGTATGTATGAATAATAATTTTAAAGTTGTTGATGGAGTATACTTCTGATAATCTTTAAATATTCTTTTCTGCATGAATTTCTGCATCCATTTATGATGCTTGCATAAATTATCAGTATGAAAGCCCCAAATGCTGATTTTCCATCCCAGCATTCCTTTTATATATATATTAGTCAGCATTCTCCTTAAAGTAGAACTTGTTGTCTCTTCAATTTAATGTATAATATTTTATTTATTTGTGTATATATAGCTTTGAATTTCTGTTTTATTCAAAGTGTTAACAGTTGTTACTATCATTATACATTTGATGTTCAAATTCTCCCATATTTGGTCGGTGGAAGCCTCTTCAAAGTTGTTTCCGTGTCCTTTAGACACGTGTCCATCATTCTCTGAGCGCTTCCTTATTCCCAGCCTGAGGAATTGTCCCAAGCTCATCCTGTATTTTTCTTGCCCAAGCCCTGGAGACAGCCACTTCTTCAAGAAGCCCTGGTTAGTTTTACTTGGTTCATTTTAGTGGAGAATAGTATTTGGAAACGAGGCTCGCAGTGCCAGTTGTGCTAAATGGTACATCACTCATGACTCACCGGCTGGTCAGTGGAGAGAGTTGGAAAATACACACGCGCATGCATACACAGACACACATGCATTTGTATCTATTTCTATACCTATGTAGCTACAATTTACTTTATGAATCGGTTTCACTCTGCTAACTCTAAGTCTAGTCTCCCCATTCTGTTTGTAATTCCACTTATTAACAGTGAGAAACTAGTCTCTCACTATTCTCAACTTATGTGTTTATTTTCTCTGTCCCCCCTAAATTATATGTATCAATAACCCAGCAGTCTTGGGAAAAACTCACTACCTATAAAGAGGAAAAAGAAACAGGAAAAGAGAGAGAAAAGGAGGACACCTCACCATATCCTTTAACTACTTCCATTTCACTCTTGGGTCCTAGCTCCCATGCTTTAAATCTTTTAAAACAGAGTCTTTTATAGTGACATACACGTCATAAGTAAAAATATAAAAAACTAGTTTAAAAAACTATGTGTCAAATTTTAATTTTTTATTTAATCAAACTGGTTAAGAGCTCAGGCCCCTGGAGAACTGATTCTGCCGCTTCCTACCTTGTGAACTAGGTCCACAGATTTTAATCATCAAGTATAAAAAGGGCCTCCTTAATACTGAGAGCTAACTCATATGGATGTTGTAAAGAATAAATGAGATCAGAAATGTAAAGTTCTTGCTGTGAACTTTAGTTTGCATATGGTAAGCACTTAGTTAAAAATGTAGTTGTTGCTGAAATATATTTTGGGTAGTATTATGGTATGAAGTTAAATGTATGTTAATACTGGCATTTACATTTCTCAGATTTGAGTCCTTCAACAATTTATGTACCTCCAAAATCATGATCATATATTGTAAAAATATTTTTAAACTATATGAAGATTTTTCTTAAGAAACATTATGAATTTATATCAGTGAAATATAATGAATAGTTGTGATCCTATTATGTAAAATAGAGTAAATATATTTATATTTGCTAGATTATCTATTACAAAGAGGTACTATTTATTTTCAAAGATGATTCATGGCATTCTAAACACACTAACACATAAATATACATAGAATGATGGAAAAATTGGCTAATATATTTTAACTACTCATATTTTAACGAGAGAAAAGTGTTTTCAAAATATTTCGCTAATGTCCAGAATTTTAACTGGAATATTAATACATTATGTTAATTTTTATAGTTGCTTTCATTTAGGAAAACAAGATTTGTAATTATTGCTTGTATTTTGTTTTTAAGAATCAATTGTGTTGGTCTTTTTATATTTTGTACAGGTGTTATTTCTACGTAGAAATATTTTTAAAGTTACGTCATAATAAAAGTGTAAAAAATAAAGTTTTAAGCCATAAAAACAAAGTTTTTACATAGATATACAACATCCAAAGCACCAAATATTATTGTCACTTTACTTGGTTATCATGTAAATGAAAAAAAACTTGAAAAGCTTTTATTGATATCAAAATGTGCTACTGCCCTCTTATGGCAGGTCCTTGAATGACACTCAGTGGTTTTTACAGATCTCTTGGCAAGAATACATTTTAAATATAATTCATTAAATTGTATTCTGTCCACTTATGGTCTTACTTTTTGTTAGTTAATTTCCTTAATACAAGAAAAAATTTAAGAACTTTTTATTTGTATTATTTTTTTTCTCAAGTTAACCAGCATTGTATTTCTACAAGTTTTATTTCTCACAGTGTTCTTTCAATTTGAATCAGAATTATAGTAGTATATGTAATGGAAAACTGAAATATAACAGTCAAGCATTTAATGTTAATGCTTGGTAAAAAATATTCATTTCATCATGTTTAAACCATGGCTGGTTACCATGCTGGTTAATACAGACGAAAAAACGGAATAAAATAAGAAAATGTGTAACCAATGGTTAGCACTATACAATGTGTACTATTTGATATACATCGTTCCAGGTACAAAGCATTCTACATCTATTAACCCAATGTGCCCTCACATCAGTCATATAAGGTAGGTATCGTTATCCTCCCTAATATGCCGGTAAGGAAAAGAAGGCATAGAGGGGCATATAAATTACTCATGTCACTTGGATACTATGTTGCAGAGCTGGTCTGAACCCAGGCTATCTGGTTCCTTGTTTCTCAGTCCAAAAGGCTACTGGTGCTCTTTGTTCAAGATAATTTATAATAACATCTGATATATCGATTTATGATTCCTAAAAGGAACCCGAATATTGTCAGCTCATCTCTTGTTAGATCATTTTAATGAGTTTTAACAAATTGAATTGGTAAACTAGTGTGGTCCTATTTAAAGAGTGTGGGCATCAGACATGCATTGTTTATTCTTTTCTAATGCCTCTTCCCTCTTCAATTACACCTTCTCTCCTATTCCTTCTTCTTACACCCCCGCCTCCAAAAAACTTCGCATGTCCATTCTATGCCAAGCACTGCCTAAGTCCTGGAGATACAATTCTAAATAAACAAAACATCTGACCTTTGGGAGTTTATAGGCAAATGTGGGGAACAGAGAATTTGAATATAGTGAATGAGTGCTGGCCCAAGTGTGATCAGGGCACGTACACAGGGCAATCAGCCCCACACAGGAAATACCATGTAAACTGAGAACTGGACAATGTGTTGATTCTAGCCAAAGATAAAGAAAGGGATGGGGAGGAATGGAGGTCAACCTGAACAGTCTGTGCAAAGAAGTGGATTAGAATGAATTGCAGGGGTAGAGAATATGCTGGGAAAGAGATGAGCCAGTAAGGCACAACTTACTGTGAAGAACCAGGCCTACCAGTGTAAACAGTCTGAACTTTATCCTAAGGGAAACGCGGAGCCTCAGAAGGATTTTTAAGAAAATGGTTAAGACCAGAAAATGGTTAACCATTAAGAAAATGGTTAAGAACACTTTCAAATGTTCCAGTTTTTTGCATTTTCTCTGGAAATTAAAGAAAATAGTGAAATGTGTAGTTTATTATTTCACCAAGGAAGCTGAACATAAATGAATACAGGGGCAATGTCCTCTATACTGGGTTGGATTGTGTGCCCCCCAAAAAACATGTTGAAATTCCTAACCCCCTGTACCTATGCATGTGTGACATTTTTTGGAAATAGGGTTTTTGTAGATCAAATAAAGATAAGGTCATAGTGGATCAGAGTGGGCCCTAATCCAAAAGATTGCTGCCCTTATAAGAAAAAAAGAGACACACCACGTGACTAAGAACGCAGAGACTGGTGTGATGCATCTAGAAGTCAGGGACACCAAAGATTGCCCACCACCACCAGAACTTAGAAAAAGGCATGGGACACACTCCCCTCTAGAACCTTCGGAGGGAGCATGGCATGATTTCAGACTTGCGGCCTCCAGCACAGTGAGAGAATAGATTCCTGGTTTTGTTAAGCCACGCGGTCTGTGGTACTTTGTTACAGCAGCCCTAGAAAACAGAAAACACCCGCCTTCCTTCTGTCTGTAGGATTTCATACCAGGAGCACTCCAGGACACTACAGAATTTACCAAGTGATAGGCAGTTGACTTATGAGAAAAGGCCATCTTTATATTTTGCAAGACAATTTTATATAATTTCTCTCTGAATTGTCTATATGATTATGTGTATAGGTAACTACAGTTGTGAAAACACCCAAAAAGTTTCATAAATTAAGTCTCGTGTGTTCTTATTTCCCTGCTGAGATGACAGTGCATCAGGAAATACGCCCTGGGCAGGTAGCTGAGTCCTGAGAGTGTATACGAACGCATGACGGTAGTAAGAACGAGTGAGATATTATGTGTGGTGTGACTGTCAAGTGGCGGACTTTGTAATCTGCCTGCTAGCAGATTCTAACAGGTATGTGTTGTTTCATCAGCATGTGTTTCTTAGTTTCTTAACAAGAATTTTGAGCAAATTTAGACATGTAGCCTAGTCCTCAATATTCTCTGATGATCTCTAGACTCTCAAAGTTATTTAACGTAAAGGATCTGGGTTTGTCGCTATATATTGGGTTGGCCAAAAAAGTTTGGGTTTTGTTTTATTTTGTTCTGTTTTTTGTATGACAGCTCTAGTAGTGCTTAGTTGTCTCTAACTTCATTTGAAACAGTTTTGTTAGGTTGTATTGTGCCAGCTGTCATATCAACATATGTTTTAAAAACTCATCAAAATTGGTGAATTTTTGTGTAGCAATTTTAATATTGAAGATCAAAGAGAATACTAAACATTTTCAGCATATTAGGCTTTATTATCTTGAGAAAGGTAAAAACGCATCTGAAACACACACACACAAAGGTGTGTGCAGTGTGTGGAGAAGGTGCTGTTGAATTGATCAAACATGTAAACACTGGCTTGTGAAATTTCCTGCTGGATTTCCTGCTGGATGATGCTGTACAGTCCAGTAGACCAATTGAAGTTGATAGCAATCAAATTGAGACATTAATTGAAAACAATCAATGTTATTCCATGAGAAAGATAGCTGACATACTCAAAATATCCAAATTAATAAAGTTATTGGTGAAAATGAAAAATGTATCTTTTATTTTAGGAAAAAAAACTAAACAGACTTTTTGTCCACCCCCATATTACCCACCTTGCTTTGCATACCTGCACTGCCACCTTGGCTATATTATGTGTATAGTCGTTAAAGAGGGTCCGCATTGTTCTAGTGCCTTTAAGCCGATACAAGAAAACATAGCTACCCCCATACGAGGGAGATCTTGATATTTCTGTTCACAAAGTTCTGGTCCCTAAGACTTCCTTCTTTCCTTTGTTTCTTAGTTCCCCTTTCTTCCCTGGCTCGCTGACTCTTGACTTTTGGGCTGCATCTCCTGTCTTCAGCCCTGCGTTCATTGGTTAGACCCTATAACATATTGGCTGTATTTCCCATGTGGCGTGGGCTTAGGAAATGTATTCAGAATGGAACAAAAGTGTATAATGTCTTGGTCATTTATAAATTAAGAGGCTTAATTTGTCTTGGCATCTCACAGCCAATCTATCATATAGGAAAAATGGGGAAATTCTTATATGTGATTTGATTTTTATGAATTTTGGAAAGCTTCAAGCTTATAAAGGATCACTTTCAGCTTTTGAGGATGCCTGAATATAATTACCACTTAATATGGAGCAGCAACTGTGCTGAACATTTTATCTCATTATCTTTTTCAATTCTTATAATAGCTATAGGTGATAGATAGCACTAGTAATTTTATTTTACAGGTAAGGACACTGAGGTTCAGATTGGCTTGATAAATTGTCCAGACTTACACCGTAATAAATGGGAAAGACCATATTAAGAAAAATATAAATCAAAATTCAGGATCAAAATGTTCTTATTTTATACACACGTTATATAAATGAAATAAGAATATTTGCATGTAGCCTTTTGTAAATTTGGAATTCATTTTCAATGAAATGTTACCCAACCTAAAAACTGAAAAGAGTGAAGCTGCTTTAAGTTGAACAGATGGAGTAGAAGCCTTTTCCACTGCTTCCCCCCACACTAGGGCACTGTGCACTGAAGGGGAACTGATCTGAGACTCCTATCTGTCAAACAGTGGCTGCCCTTAAGAGTAGAGCTAAACCTAAAACTTTACCTAGTCATTTACACCTTAACTAATGGATAGGGATCAAGGAGAAGAGGACAGAAAAGAAGAGCAGAACAATGCAGCCTGAAAGTGGGCAAGAAGAGAGAAAAGAGCCGAGGGAAAATAGTTGACTTGGAGTTCAGGGCTACCCAGGTAAAACCTATGAACATCCAGCTAAAATGGTGTTCATGAGTTAGGGATGCAATAGCTAACTTTTTTATATCTAGCTGTCCAGGCCTCAATATTAGAGCTCTTAAATAAAATAATCATATTTCACTGCTTCAAAAATTTGGACTATGATTTTTAGTGGCCCAGTCTCTAGATTTTCAAATCCCTATTACCTAAAACATACTATGCTTCTTAAAACATGAATAACAAGTGAGAGCTATTTTTCTAGACTTCCCATAGCTTATGCTCAGCAATAACACTCCCTCAGTTTGCTCCTTGTACTTTTTAAGATGAGGCTGACTACATTCTAAGGAACATGTCCTAGTATTTCCTTTGTGAGAAACCAGCTGACAAATCTGAAACCTCGACAGCACAAGCCCCGAGTCAGCCGTGAGAGCTGATCAACCAGAGCACGCAAGGTTGCTGAGCTTTTTTGGCTGTGCAGTGAAGGCTATCACAGTGGGGGAAGGAAAAGCAAGGGCCCATGTTCTGTTTCCTCTGTCAGGTGCACGCAAGTGAGCTCTTCTGCTGCAAAGATTTCCTCATTTTGTCTAAACAGAGTAGAACCTACTGCTTTCCTTCATTAGTTGATATACAAGCAATGCTTTATTCTATTAAAAGACAAAGACTCATTAGCATATAAACTCCTGTCCAATTACCTGAATAAGACAAAGATTTAGTATTCTATTCAGACTATTGTCAAATAATCATTATTTTTACTCAGAAAAAGCATCTTTAATGCAAAAATATTTTCTCCCTACTTCAAAAACATCCTTTATTGCTTTAACATTACCTGAAATAATTCTATTGTGAAAGATACTTATGCCTTAATCAAATACAATTGAATTCCTATGAAACTACTTGTGAACTGTCCAGTATTTTTCCATTTCATTTATGCATGGCAAAATCAAGGCAAAATCTCTATACTCATTAGAAAGGGTACTTGTGAGGTAAGAATACCCAAAAGTGTTATTTCTATCCATCAACCCCAGACTAGAGATGTTTTGATCACTCTACCTGAAAATACAGAACCAGCTAATAACAGTGTTATTTATATAAGCTGGAAATCTGAAAAATTAAAATCTTTGAAAAATTCAAGTTTAGGATATGGTCTACTAAGTTTTCTCAAAGAAAACAAAAAGGTTCCACAAGGTGGTGACAAAAAACTGTATTGTTTTGGTTACTGTGACTCATCTGTAAAATTCAACAGGAAGGTGACTTAATTTACTTGTTTGAATTGGGATTTATTTAAATAGAAATATTTTGTGAAGATGTAGGAAGAATCAAAGTCAAAAAGTTTTGGATGAGAAAATACTCTCTATGCTGTATGGGTATGATGACTACAAGTTGAAAAGCCAAAATAAAATAGATAACTTCCACGTGATAAAAAAGTGCATATTATGTAAATCATTAGATTTATTCTATTGAATCAAAGTCCTAGAATCGGTTTCTTACTGCCCATGCTTGGCTACAAAAAAATGGGGTGGTGGGGGGAGTAGATGTCCCATGTCAAATGGCTTGTTGGTTGATACTCTATGCTGACATTGCATTCCTTTATTCAGCAACTCAAAAAAAAATTGAGATGATTAAATCTCTTATACAATTATTTATGAAAAAGCTTAATTAAAATAATTCTACCCAAAAGTATATTAAGAAAGCACGCAACGAATAAACTTCTCCTTGCTTCCTTTTAAACTTCTAAAGGCTGTCTTCATTGCTCAATTCTACTAGTTACTGATCTAACTGATCTCAAATCTCCTATTTTGATCCTTTTAATATTTGCCCAAAATAAAGCAAACCTTAAAATGAAGGGAGAAAAAGGCACATTACTGACAAAAGACAGCGTTCTCTGGCGGAATGAACACAGGCCAGGAACCTGCACCTGTGAGCTTGCCGGCCCTTTCTCTCCATGCGGGTGACTGCTAGTGAGGAGCAGGTGAAAGGCACACCTCCACGGCCCCCATGCCTGCAAATTTTAAGTCTTCTCACTCTTTTCAGATTCAGGGATGTTAGGGTATCGTGTTCCGCTTTTATTTATTTTTTCTTTTTATAAGCATTCCTTTAAAGAACCATGAAATGATATATTTTTGCAACCCCGTTAATGACTTTTACTGAGAAAATTGTATTCTTAGAAATATGTCAGTCTCTTCTAAAGAGCCTTCATCTTCCTTAGTATGCAACTGAATATGCCCGAAAAGGCTATCAGTGGGAAAAGAGTAGCAGCTAGGATATCACCACTACTCCGCAGGGCATGGTTCCTCTTATTTACATGGCACCACATATGGTATTGTGTAGGCACCACATGGCACATTTCTTGCTGTTCGTATAAATCAGGTATTTTTTCCCCCCAGTGGTGATGGTGTGGTAGCGTGTGCCTCTCTGTGTCGATGGTGGTGCCAGGAATCACTGTGGTGTGTTAAATTAAAGCATTGGTACAATCTAAAAGATACTGAATTTAGGACAAGATAATAATGTCCCAGTTCCTTTTCTCTTTTTACCTCCACATAACAGGCATTCTGAAAGCAATGTTTTAGGTGGGAAGGCATGTTGGGATAACTAGAAAATCAGCCAGTTTTGGAGTCTGTCATCTTAGGCAAAATAACATATGGAACATTTCACTTCAGTCTGAAGTTATGAAGGGAAAAATATGCTTTGCTTGGTAATGGATGGCTTATGGAAAGTGTTATCTTTAATATTTCCAATAGTTTTCTAGAGTTTTATGGTTTTTCCCTTTTTGTCAAAACTTTATGGCTCAAAAATTTACAACTAAAGTTTATGGAAAAATCCATGTAATTGCTATTGATTTTATTCATATTCAATCAAGATAAATATGAATCTCTTTGGGAGTGTTCAGGAAACACAATGACCAGAACAATATCAAAAGGAGAAAAATATTTTATTTTCAAAGGATTTATTATAAATTCCAGCTTCTATATACCAAATTATTTTCACCCATTATCACAGTTACTGCATCTTCATTGTCATTCTCTTTGAAGACAATTAGGGCTCATATTTTACTTCTATTTCTTTTCATCTTCTTCATACCCATGGTACCTAATTAAAAATGCGTATCGCAGTATGTTTTTAACAAGATACTCATGGTGTGCATCCATCCTAAAAGGACTCAGATTCAGTAGGTTGAATATATGTATTTAAAAAGGGTGCTGGTAACTCAAAAGCATAATTATAATAAGCACTGCGTCTTCGATCTTAAAACTTTCTAAAAATCACATACCCATTTGAAGACCTGATGAAAAAAGTAACCTCTGCCTAAAAGATGCACATGAACACAGACACATGAAAACGCAAATATACTTTCATAAAATTACATCCTCAGCCTTCATCGCACCAATGTGTTAACTCCCTCATTATGACTCTAATACCTAAAGAGTTTATATTTCCTCCACTGTCCTTTTATTGCATTTTAGACACTCTGTGAGCCCTCCTCCCATTTCACTCCTCAGCCTGCCTTCAGCTGGATATGCAATACTTGGCTATGTTATGTCTAGGTGCAAATTTAGACCACAGTTTACAGATGCAGTGGAAAGTAATACAAAGACACGTAGTCTTAATTTTTAGACTACAAAGAACACTTCATGGTACCATCCACTGATTAATACTACAGTGCCTGGAAAGGGCAGGTAAGGGGTGTCCTTGAGGACAGGAAGAAATCGAGGGAAAGATGAAATATTCATAGTCTACTTACAACGGTGTGCTGGCTTATGACTAAGGTTGATTCTTAAAGATGCTGAAAGGATGAGCTAATGAATAAATGGATGAATAGCTGAAGAACTGACTAATGAAAAACCAAAAAGCAGAGACCTTGTTTTACTTTTAATTTCTATGGCCTGGTTTCCTCATTTGCCAGCCAAGTGAGAGCATAAGAAACAGTTTAGATGCTCTTCCTTCTCAAAAATACGATTCCTACATTCTCACATCACTCTGTGAATAGAAAGATGGAGACCTAGTCCCTAGTGGAAGGCATGTGTCCAAACTCTATGAGCCCTCGCGGCAAGAGGGGGAACAAAGAAAAGCATTGCTGTCTGGCAATGTATCATGATAAGCTCACGGCTGGCACGTAATGTGTTTGCTACAAACTTGTTAACATTGGGGTAGCTCATAAAAATATTGCTTCAACACAAAAATAAATAAAATGTATATTACTTCAACTTCTGAAATAATGAAGTAGGTCTATGTGCCTTCATATGAAACACTGTCCAAAATAGATTATTCATTGAAACAAATAAGATTCAGAAGAAAGAATACGGAATGCTGCCAATTAGGTAGTGTATGTATAGAGCATCTGCAGAAGGGTACATGATAAACCGTAATGATGGCTGCCTTCAAAGATGGGAAGTGGGAAGCTGGGAGAAATTTGAGGAGGGAAATTCTACACTGAATTATAATCTTTGAGTTTTGTATAATGTGCATATATTGCCTATCTATAAAATATTTTTAAAATCTAAAAAATTTATAAAATATTTTATTGAGATACAAAATATACTGAATGTGTAAAACAACAAACTAAAAATTTTAATCCCCAGTGGAATTGTACTTTAAATGGTGTGATGCGCTCTGTAATGTATGTCTGCAGCAGACCAAGAGTGTTCGGCCAAAAGAAACCAGTGGGTATGTTGGGCACGACCTCCCCTATTTTGTTGTTCTATCATTCATTATTTTAAAAGTGTAATTAATATAGTGATAGGACAGTTATAAATAAAAGTCTCTTAATGCGATGGCACTCAACGGAGTTCTCCTGCTTCATCCAATTTCATATATTCAACAGTTTCAAAAAAAATCATTAACTTTTTACACCTCAGAGACAATACTGACCAGTAAGCTGTCAACTGTATATGTGGTTTCCTGGGAGATGACAAGTAGTTTTTCAAGCATTGTGGTTCTACATTTTAACACTATTTAACCATAATACTCGATTTGCTATTGTCTCTAAAATGGTAGTAACTCTGTTAATCAATATATTAACCTCACTTGGAATAGGATGGTTAATTATTGTGAAATGCCTAAGTGCTCACGGAAGTGCAAAGTAATCCAGTTCAGGCAATACAGGAAAAATCAATGTGGAAAACAAGTATCATTTTTTAACTTTATTTGTAGCTTAAAATGTAATGTCATACAACTTTAACAATCACTTAAAAAAGGATTTATATTTGCATAAAACAGAAGCAAAACAGAAATATATGAAATAAAATGCCATCTTGCTTCAAGTTTTCAAATCAGTACTTAGAGTACCATTATTCACCTATATACATTGCAAGTATATTATATAAATATACTATGAGTAATCTTGAATTCCCAATAAACATCAAGTAGGTTTTGAGGCACGTGGCATAGAAAAATGTGGGATCTGCATAATTCTTGAGAGTGCTGGGCGACTCACCCTTAGATCCTCCTCACACGTGCTTTTCGCCAAACACACAGCCGTCACACACATGATCCTTGGTCACCTCTGAGTATAATCTTTCATCCCAACATTTGTGCCTTCTTAGTCCTTGATACTATTGCTCTATATAACTGTTACATAAGAAAATATTTTGCAGTTTTCTTCAACTAATTGCCTAACAAGGTATCAGTGCTACCAAAATAAGTGCACCCTATCTACACAGTGTGTTCATGCAGACGTGCTGAGAGGCGCCGACGGACAGGGCCGTTCGTTGTGATACTGGAGTTAACCTGAGGGCAAACTTGCACGTTTGGAAGTATACCATTTTGCAGTTACAAATACTATTACATCCAGAAATTATTAGAAACTGAGGTAACTCCTGTTTTGTTTTTTTTTTAGAGATAGAAATACTTGAAAAAAATACCAAAAGTATTTTTAAAAATTCTTACAAGCATGAACCTTTGTCATCGTAAGCTTCCTCTGTAACTCTGCCTGTGCAAATGTAAACCAAAGAATCCAAAGGAATACTCTAGCTGAATTTACAGACACGGTTAGGGTTGAAGATCGCAGCCGTGGAACACCTGAGATCACCCTCTGATAAATGAGGCCTAAAGCTTCTCTTCGTGGAGCCAATGTTCACTGACAAAAATGAACTAAATAAAACCGCTGATCCCTCCCCCCAGCTACAAGTCGGATTCGGGCATATCTGGCATATCTGCCATCAAATACCCTATTCCATATCGTCCATTGGGAGCAGTATCCAGAGTCGGTGATCCACTCTGTTTCCGATAAATATTTTTACCAAAATTTGGAGACGACATCTCGCTTGGTATCTTTCCATGAATGAGGCTTGCATCATCTCCCTCTAAGTTTACCGATTCCTTTAGGACCCTCCCTTTCTTGTAGGTCACCGAAGCTAAATTACCGGAACTGTCGTCTATGAGGTTGCAGTGACGAATGACGAAGACAACTGGGACGGGGAGTATTGCCAGGACCATCAGAGAGATACAGACAACCATTCCCCACGTTGGATATCTCAGAAACTCCTCAGATGCCTGTTAGAGACAGAAATATGAATTAATAATCTATTTTTCCCTGCAAATATAGGGAAAATATTCTATTTGTCTCAGGTTTTAAAACAAAGAACCTGGGCTGGTCTTGTGACTTGCTAGGTCCAATGGAATGATGTGGATGTGACATTAAGCATCTTCAAGGCTAGGCCTTAAAGGACGTGAAATTTCTGCTTGTTTCATAGAATGCTGCCCCGAGTCCATACTGGTTGGAAGAAGCCAAGAATGAAAAATTATAGAGACTTGGGCTCTCCAAGTTTAATCAACTACTTGGGTTAGTGCAGGCAAAACTGAGAATCACCCAGCTCACCCATAGCACCCAATAAATAATAATGAGCATTGCTTTCAATCATGACATTTTGGGGCAGTTTGTTTTTGAGAAGTAGATACCTGTCACACATGCCATGCTAACTTTCTAAAATCTAAATCTTGAAGCATTTCTGGGACCAGGGGTTTTGGTAAAAGATAGCAAACTTATTTATGCCCCGGTCATGAATTTAATTGTTATTGTATAGAATTATTGCCCATAGAATTAAGGTCAGAGGTACCTCTGAAAACTTTTATAACAGCTCCTATATACCTTATAGTTGCATTATTATTTGGGTAATGCAGCTTGACAACAGAATTGAAAGAGTCATTGCTAATATCAAATAGTTATAACAAAACTTCTATAGTTAGTTAAAATTATGTCTACATGGCTAACACACATTTTCATTGTTACATAGTATCTGCGATACAATTTAATAAATTTATACAGGAAAAATATTTCTGGTGGTTTAAGCAAGATGTTTTCTAGTTAAAGGCTAAATAATTACTAGTTCATCCATGGTGACATGAATAAAAGCTACTTTAATTAGAACCAAGTTAGTATTTTAAATGTATTTAAAAATTTTACAATGTATAAAAATATCATACATATTTAGGACCAAAACAAAATATAAATCTTAAGATCCCTGGATAAAAGCAACACCATTCATTAAACATCAAAATATACTGTGAAGAAAGCAAAAAACAAAAACTTCCTCATTTAGTATTTTACCTTATCTTCAATCCACGCGTTATAGCCAGGAGGACTTAATCCCATATTCACAACGCTAGCTATTACCAGTGATAAGAGCATCAGAGGAGAAATATATTTCCACATATAGTAGTAATATCTGCTGGGAGCAAAGCCCAGCATATCTCTTAGGTCTTCCATAAACCTAAATAAAAAGAAAGTAATTATTTCTCAGGTTTATGTAATACCTTATAAATGTGCATTAGATCAATGATTTGACAGGGGATTGGAAAGGACACCACATGACATTCTGTACAGAATCAAAAGTCATATTGGAAGATGACATAAATTAAAAACATACATAAAGTAAAAAGGAGACAGTTAATTACATACTGTAATTTTCATTTTGCAAAAGCCCTATTAAGCCAATTACTAAAGAGTCTCCTCCTACTGATGACTTTGTACTTCACGAGAACAGTATTTGCAACACATCATCAAATTCCAACATATTGCAGGTTAGAACATGGGGGTGGGCTGACAGAGTGTCAAGATGGCTGGTTTTGAAATTAAGGTCTAAATTCAAGTCCTGGCTCTGCAAATAACACATTAAGTCCTCTTGTATAAGTATGCCAACTGTCCGTGTGTGACATGGGTGCTATTAGTTATCCCAGAGTACTTTTAAGATGATTAGGAATGAATGCATGCCAGACAGCCACTGCTACTATTGCTAATATATGATTATAAAATGGAAGCTCCCCCACTCTTCATCTGGAGATTTTGACAGTAATAAATAGAAACACTCTCTAAGCTTTGTCACAAAACTCATTCAACACCATTCATGTTCTCTCTGTATTGTTTAAGAGGACTCTGGTCTTCATTCAACACACTCATTCCTACTTTACACAGACCTCTGATAAGATTGATAATCTTATTGCCTGAGTCCATAGATGTTCACTAAAAACAACAACTTTAAAAAATATTGGACAAGAACTCCAGGGACTTTTTCCTTCTGAGATTACTCTAATGCTTCACCTCACAGCAAGTATATATATTTTTCACACCAAGTAGATATACAATTCAGAGGTTTAAGGCATCTAGTAAATTCAAGTAATGACTCGACATAAATATAAAGTCCGTGCAGAGAAAATGACATGTATATCTTAGAGCAAGATAGATAGTTTCCCAAAACTGGCCTGTTACACAAGGCATTATGTAGCATAAAAAATAAAGTTCCTCTAATAAAGCAGGTTAGAAAAATAATTACAATAACAGGGTTTGGAGTTAAGGGGAAACGGCTATGAATCCCAGGTCTGCAGGTGAGCAAGTCACTTGGTGTCTCACTGAGCCTGAGTTTCCTCCTCTGGGAAATGTAGGGAGCAGTAACAGCTCACAACAACAAGGTTCATGGACTGCCAGTAGTACTAGCCGGTACTCAGTAAATCTTGGAAGCTACTATTTGATAACCAGAATTAAATCAAAGCTCCAGAGTCCTAGTCTATATTGCCATCTACACAATTTTATCTAACTTCCTAATAGGAGAATATAGAACCTTCACAAAGGTTTGATTTTATAGAATTTTTCCCTCTAGTCATTTTCTTCCTCTTCTAAATGAAATATCAGTAGATAATGACAACTGGTGTTTCCAAAATATAGATGAAAATAAACTTACTTATCTATGCCATAGACAAAGGATACAGCAATATTCTCCAAAATGACCACAATTAGAAGAGGCAGTGTAGCAGAATAATCATCAAACATTGTAACAAAGTAATTTCCAGAGCGTTGAACAAATATCAGGCCAATACAAAATGCCAGAAGACAGCAGATAACTGGACAAAAGGAATAAATGAAAAATTAAACCCTTATTCAGAATCGAGTATTTTAAACTATATTATGAATTATTATATTCAAACTAATTTTGTTTTCTCTTTTATAACTTGTCAATGATATCAATAGGTAATACCTTTCCTGATACTATAGAGTATGACGTATTGGGAGTTAATTAACTTGGAGTTAGCCCAGATTTTAAATAAATTAATTGTAAGACATTAACTCAACTCATTTCCCAAAGTCCGTGCAAACTTCCTTACCAAGCCCAATTAATAAATGAGGCAAAACTGAGAAGATTTAAAAAGTATAAATCTCCATGTCCTCCTTCTCTTTATTAACAGCAAAGTGACCTTTTCAGGCAGTAAATGTTCACAGAGCATTTCTAGTTTTAATAATATTTTATGGTTTTGGAAGCTATATTGAATTTTGTATGAATAATGAGAGTAATGAGGCTTATAAGATTGTGATAAAATATATTATTTTTATATTCGATTAAAACATCGTTATTTTTAAAGCATAACTGAAAAAATCTGATCAGACCCTTCCTTAGCACCAACCCGAATCTTTACCTTGATATTGCCTGAAAAGATTAGTTGGGAATACAATTATAACAGGGTTGGGAATCCAATTATCCAAGTAACTAAGAAGAACCATGTAAAAGGAGTTTCTGCAGTAGGATCCATACACTATTCCCATAGTTTCATTTGACAATTTATTCTCTCACGCACATGAGTAGAGAAGTCCTCAACAATAAAAGCTGACCGTGTTCTAGTTCTCAAACACCTCTTAGCAGAGGTGAGTAAAGCGAAACAAGGGGGAATAACGATATCCCTGGGTTTGAAGATAGTGTTCCCCTGACACTCTCAGTAAGTATGGGCCAAATAAATCCATTACCTCCACCTCCTCAGCACTACGCTAGTGTTGTGAGTTACAGCATACATAAATGGGTAAATGTACGTGTAGAAAAGGAAAAATAATGTGTACTACACTTGGAGTCTATCACATATTGAAATATCTAAATGGTTGTCACAATATATTGTACTTAAAGTCTCAAGATGAAGGTAGCAGAACTCGAATATGAACCACAACCTGTGTCACTTTCACTGTCTTCTAATCACACCACAGAATAAGGCAAATATGAAGAAGGTGTGTTCTAGGTGGTACAGACAGTAAGAGTTTAGTAGTGATGTGAGAGGAAAAGATAATGATTAATTCACTTATCTAGTCCTACCACAGTATCAGAAAAGGCAAAAACATGTCTGACAAGGTTGATGGAGGTACGTTTCATCAGGGTAAAATGTAGCTTGAAATATAGGTTTGATCCCAAAGACAGATAATGGGGGAAGAGAGTAATTCCCCTTTGCTCTGACCAAATAGGTCTCCCGGTGGGAGACAGCAAACACTACCTGTGTATTTTTCTCTCTATACTGTTGCCTTTCCCTTAATTTTGCAAGCCTGCTTACCTCAGGGGGATTTGAACATGGGACAAAGATGAGGAAGGCAGCAAGGATGACTGTTATTTAGCCTGCACATCCGGCAGGATATTGGCAGCCTTAAGGGAAATAGAAACTGAAGAAGTAGAGACTGCCTTTTGGGAGAAGAGAAAGAAGTTTCTCATTTATGTTCACCTGAGCTGAGGACATTTAGCATCAATATTTAACAAACTGCTGAAATTGCTTTACATACACACACAGTTTGCAGAGCAGTAAGTGACAAAGGTATATATGTGAGAGTTATTTACATATACATTATTACTAAATTTTTAAAAACAGAGCCTCTGGGAGCCTGTAAACTACTGCATTCAAGATCACCTACATACTGTTTTTCACAATTTATTTTGGCACCACTTACAGACACTGCTCCTGCACTCTGGTCTGAATGGCGTCCTTGCTGCTCTCTTTAGCTCTATTTATATGCTGTCCTCTGACCTCTGAGAAGACTCTTCCCCTTCCCCATTCAACTTCCCGCTCTTTTATCGTCAGTAAAATCATATATGTAGATGATCTTTGTTTCTTCTTAATTCATATAGTATAGAAAGTCTCTATTATGCTATCTGTCAGGATGTTACACGATACAAGTCTTTTATCTACCCAACTTAGTTTTGATTATCAGTGCTATTACTTTTTGAGTTGAGGCCCTCCTGTATCTCTGCTATCAATTTCTCCTATATTTTTATGTCCCTCAAATGCAGTACAAATCTGGTACTTTAATAGATGTTTGCAGATTGAACTTATTAATAAGCATCAGAACTGATAAATTGTTTTATTTTCTTTTCTATCTAGAGATATTAGCCACTAGTGGACCACAGTTGCTATTTTTATATAAGAAGCAAGTTTTCATTTATCAATTCCAGCTATGCACTTCCTGGAAAAGGAATATCAGATCTCAACTACCTTGTTATAATTAATTACTTGACTTGCATACAAATCTATACATGACCATTCTATGACTTTATTAAGTGTCAGTAATTCATGATAACATCACTTTATAAAGAGCAATATAATAATCACTAATAATTAATATAATCTATACTAAATTTATCATTTGGATTATAGAACTATATAAATAAAAAATAATAGCAATATACATTAATAAACACACATTAATAAAACCCAAAATAGAACACTTCCCTATTTCTACTTCTGATCCCTCACCAAGAGTAAAATGGCCTGTATCAGTCAATGAAAAGTCCAATACATAAAAACTCACCAGTAAGAATTTCTTTCCTCACTTTGGAAGTGTCCACAATAGGCGTGATGATCCCTTCCATAGTTCCAAACATGCTGCCGAGCCCAAGATTTACCAGCATGAGGAAAAACATCACGGACCAGAAGGGAGATGCAGGGAAATGCGTCATTGCCTCTGTAAAGGCGATAAAAGCTAACCCAGTTCCCTGGACAGCCTATGAGACATACAAACAGCAACATGAGCACAGAGCAGTATGAAGTGTTGGCTACGTACCTGAGTTACAGAGAACTCTAAATAATGCCTGGGGGTGACTGGAAACAAACATGCAGACATCACATGGCCCCCTAAGAAACTGTGCCTTTCAACTAACTTCAAGTTCACTGTATTATCTCATAAAGAAAACAGGTAGACCAGAATTTTAAAAAAAAACAAAAAAACTTTTAAGGGTAAGATGGTAATTGTCTTTTCTTATAGAATTCAAGATTTTTATATTAATGATTGCTTTACCAATAATTTCCTGCACCTGATTCTTTATGTTTAGTCTCAAGTATAGTTAGGTATTTTAAAGCAACCAATTAATGACTAATTTCTATTATATTTTATTTTTTGGCAATTTAGAGAGAAGGTGACAAGTTGTACAAGAATATTTATTAATGTTCACCTATTTTATGTTTATTCAAATATATTTCACTGGCTAAGAAAAAGAACTTAACCATAACTTGTTTCACCCAATACTTAAAACGGCCAAGTATCATTCTTGTCAAAGTAATCATGCAATATGTTAAGTGATAACCGCAATACAATTTTTATGTGAAATATTATACCAGGAAAGGTTTTGGACTCATTTCATTTTACATGACGGAAATTACTTAATTTATATTCATAATTTAAATTACTGTGGATGAATCAATGAGATTGTTTTTTAAAGTAAAGGAAACCTTTATGATTTAATAAAGTTGTTCTATGAAATAAAGAATGTTAATTTTAAAAGAGTATAACAGGCATTTTAAACATCATTTTCCTAAAAAATTAAGTCTTTTTAGATGCATATTTTAAGTGAATGACACTTATTTTATTGCTTAACCACAGCCTACTCACTTTATTTAGTTCATCTTCAATTTGACAGGAATTGAGGTGAAGAGCAGGAAACTCTTCTTCTTTCACTTTTTGAATGATGTCATAAACTAAGTGATAATCTTCTACAGTAACAGCCGATAAGTTGATGTGATGGGGAATAATATCCTGACTAATGTTGCCCATTTTCAAAAATGTTACAATCATTTTCGAATTTCTGAAAAATAGAACAACGTGTTAATGAACAAGATCTTGGGGGAGAATATATTTTAATATAATTATGCCATCAAAAACTAAAGGAAATTGCCCTGGCTGGTATGGCTCAGTGGATTGAGTGCCGGCCTGCAAACCACAGGGTGGCTGGTTCTATCCCCAGTCAGGGCACATGCCTGGGTTGCAGGCAGGTCCCCTGCAGGGGGCACATGAGATGCAACCACACACTGATGTGTCTCTCCCTCTCTTTCTCCCTCCCTTCCCCTCTGTCTAAAAATAAATAAATGAAATCTTAAAAAAAAAAAACCTAAAGGAAATAAATATACATACTCTGCGATGCATTTCTCACTTAGGACATTTGCTTTGAAGCCCAGAACTGCAAATACCACCAATGTTGCCAAAACAGAAGTAAAAAAATTGATGAAGGACACCAGCACAGCATCGAAGTGGCAGTTGTTGTCTCTTTTGTTGTAGCTTGAAAAGGCAATGACACCACCAAACCCCAGACCTAAGGCAAAGAACACCTGAGTAGCAGCTTCTCTCCAGACCTTGGGATCCAGCATTATTTCAAGCTGTTTAAAATTAAACGTAATAGAAGTCAGCTGCAAAATAACATGTCAGAATAATCTACATGGAATTAGTTGTATTGTTTAAATATATCATAATAATCTTTATGCACCTAAAGGTTATTTAAATCAGGGGGATAATCTGTTCTTAAGTAGAAACAAATTTTTCATTTGAAAAAGAAACAAGGCATATGAATAAGAAATACTACAGGCTATCAAGCTTTTAGATGGAGATTTTACTTACAGGGAAATTTTCTACCTATGAGGATTTTTTAATATCTTTAAGACAAATCATCAAAGGACTTCTTAAAAGAAAAATTCTCTTCAATTATTCCTATTATGCCTTTGCTTTCTTTCCAAAGCAAATTATCAAATTATCAAATTAAATCAATTATCAATAAAAGTTTAATAATTACTTAACTAATATTTTATGTTTTGTGTTTTCTGGCAGAAATCTAACAGCCAAAGCAGATAATAATTATAAACATTGTAGAGTGGTAAACTATTTGTGCTTTGCATATTCACATATGTATTATTTATTATATATTATTCATTCATTCAAAAAAGCTTTTTTGAAAGCCTTTTCTTTGAAAATTAGAGAAATGCAACTACAAGGGTATATCATCTCTAAGACCCTTTCAGATGCAAATTTCTAAAGTTCTGAATCTGTGCTGAACATAAACTCCCAGTAGTTCTGCTTTACTTCTTAGGCAATGATCAAAGTGCCTTTACTGGGAGCAGTGTGAGACATAGGCGAGAACATGAATTCCACAGTTCAGACCCTGATTCTTTCTGTCACTTAATAATCTAAACAAAAACAGTGCGACCTAGGGTAAGCGGCCTGCCCTCTCTCAGCTTTTGCTTCCTCGACTCATTGATGGAAGTAGTAAGACATACGACTTAACTACATTGCCCACCACTCTAAGTGCTCAAAAATTGCTAACATATGTGGACTACGGTGGCACGCATATTGATAAGCACTTTATATAGATTATCCAATTTAATCCTCACAATCCATGAAACGGTTGCACTATTACCTAAATTTTAGAAAGGTTAAGTAAGCCACCTAAGGTTATAGAGCATTTCTGAGGTGGAGCTGAAATGTGAACAGATAGATTACAAAAGCCCTGGTTCTTCCAAACACTGGGATTAATTGTTCAATTAATTTTAGTTATTATTATTGAAATGTATAAAGCTTTTATTAAACATAATTATTATATTTATAATTTATGTACAATTAACTAAGACATGCATATTGTCTATTGACCACGGCTACCTTATTATTCTGTACAATCAACTGTCTATCCCTACTTTAGCCACTAGATGGCAGAAAGCACCCGTTTACTGAGGATATTATTCAGCTTGCTGTACTTCCAACTCAGGAACTGTTTCCATTCAAGGTTTAGGGAATATTTTGTGTTTAGCTACTTTCTCCCTTATACAAATAATGTAAATTAAAAGTAATTAAAAACAACTTCTTATTATTGTATTTACTATCACATGAGCTGAAGAAAGAATTAACTATATTTTAATAGTGATCCTAGTCCGGGTTTAAAATGTAAATTATGCTGCAAATTTTAATATAGGGGCCATGTAAAAGTGTCATAGCAAAAGGTTTAAATTGTAAAATACCTATTTAATCAAATATTTAGAATTATGTCTCAAACAACTGCCAATTTAGAAAGAAATGACATGCCAGAAATCCACACCAAAGCTAGATGTTTTAAACACAGAACATATGCCTTTTTCAATATTACAAACAAAAATAAATTTGGTCACTAAGTATGCCTCATTGCAGATGATTTATATTACATATTATCATGTAGCTAAAATTTATAAATCATAACTAGTTATATTCACTGAAGTGTTCCAACAACGCCGAGTGGTAAACAGCACTTTTGAACTAGTAAGAACACCAGACACCAATGTCAGTATTTTTGCTACCAGAGGATGTACACCACGCTGGAACCAGGCACCCGAAGAACACAGCCTCTTTTACACAGTGTCAAGGCAACTGCTAGGAGGGACAAAAAATTTTTGGGAAGCTAGTTAGTATCTTCTGCCCAAATCTCACACCAGGACCATTCTTTTTGAAATTGTATTTTTATAACTCAGTGTCTGCCAATGATAGTGTTAGCAAAGTAATAGTGAGGTGTAACTTCATTTCAGTGAATAAGCAAGTTAATATATGCCTCAAAACTTGGTTTTGTTTACTATCAAATGAGTATAACAGGTCCACAAGGATTGATTATTGGGTTCCGTGTACCCAACATTGAGTTCACCTCTAAATTGAATGACAGAGAATAAGTTCTAAGCCTTTTACGAGACCAAATGAGAATTTTCCTGAAAAGTACATGTTATAAAAGTTGCGGAACTTCCCAAAATCATCATGGAAATATCATTCTAGAAGGTACAAAATCACAAAACAAAACAAGAAAAGATAGATTTTCTCTGAGATGGGATTTAACCTGGGTCCATGGATTTTAGTACACTTCCTGAGACTCTAAGTAAACTAGTATGTTCATTACGTTTTTCTGGTAAGATTCTATTTTTTGTTAAGGAGTCCATGACACAAAATGTTAAGAACCACTGAAATAGAGGAGGAAGTAGAGTAAAGACTAAAAAGTCCTAAAACTTACAAGTGCAAAAATTGGAAATTAATTTAATATAAAAGAGGAATTTTTGAAGTTTAAATAGTGATAGCCTTACTCTAGAACTAAAAGGAGACATTTAAAATTGGAGATGAATATAATAATAGATATATAAAATCTCTGGTTTATCTAGGCTAGATAACATAACGACTATAGTTTAAAAGTCTAGTTATATACGTTGGAACAATTATCCCTTAATTTGAACTGTGAGAACATTTTAAAAGCCTTATATGGAAATACTGTACTTACCTTAGGGGTAAACATGTGGCGGATGCCATCAACTGAACCATTTAAAAGGAGTGCTCTAATTAGGAAGCATACAAGTACCACATATGGGAACAGAGAACTAAAATACATGACCTGCAAAGAAAAAGAGAAAAATAAAATAGGTGAGCACACTAACAACTATATTTTTTATAGTTCATATTGTTCTATTCTATACTTTGAGTTAGTTTTTATACGATTAATAAAATAATCAATAACCTATCTAGCCATCTTAGAATGGCTTATTAGTCTTGATTTAATGATTTAAGGTAGGAAAAAAAAATAGTCCTTTATTTTCCATTGACCAAACTTGCATTACAATTCTGTATAGCTTCTGGGTTTGAGAGTGGTCCCTGTTAAGTCTCCTACACAACTGAGCAAATAACCAAATAACCATGTAAAGGTTTGACTTTTCTGCTTCCACAGTTTTCACCATTAAAATAAAGCAGATATTTTCATAGAGAAAGAATTGCCCTAATCAGATCTTTACTGCCTCCTAGACATCTCCATGTGGAGCCTTTTAGGTCTCTGAAATTTTTCAGGTCCAGAAGGGAACTTCTGAATTTCCCCCAGACCTGTCTCCACGCATCGCCACCTCAGTAAATGGCCCACCATCCACCCGGTGGCTAAGGTCAAAGGTTCAGTAGTCCTGCACTATTTGTAATAGTTTCCTGACTCGTTTCCAGGCTAACCAGAGATCACCTGAATTAGCTCACTCCCTGCTTCACATACTCCAGGGTGCTCAAATACAGTTGGGATAAAAATCCCATTTCCTCCCTCTGACCTGCAGAGCCTTACAGCAGGGCCTGTCCCGCCACTCTCCCTCGCCCCTGCTGAGCTCTAGCCCCACGGGCCCTAGTTGCCTGTCCATGGACTAAGCCCTTCAGCTTCAGGGCGAGAGCAGGTTTGCACTCATCTCCCTCATCTATTCAGGACTTTTCTCCTTGTTATTTATGTCTCATCTTTATCTTTTCCAGGAGTCTCTCCACACCAGTCAAAATAAGGCTATGCTTTTTTCCATCCGATATCCCTAACTGCCCTCCCTCGTGCCCCATGAACCCTCCATGACATTATTTTTTTGACAGCACTAGGCATTGTTGAAATTATGGTTTTTTATGTATTTGATTGTTAATTTCCAGTCTCCCCTACTGGAATATAAGCCCTCTCAGGGCAGGAGCCTTTTCTCTCCTGTTCACGACCACATCCCAAACACCTAGCACAGTTGTCGGCACGTGGGAGGTGTATTCCAGGGGTGTGTATCTATGGAAGGAAGGAATGGAGGGAGGGTTGGAAGAATGGAGCAACTGCCATAGCAGAGGACGGCTTAGGGCAGGTAAGAGATAACAAATCCATAATCACTATAGACAAACAAGCTCTAAGTCAACATCATAATTTGCACCTCTATAGTTCTATCCACTTTTATTTAATTGCATTTATTTTAATTTTTAAACTATTTATAGTTATTTTTATTAATTGCATTTAATTGTACTTCTTTTTAAATGTATGTGGAACACCCTAAGAAAAACTTATTATGAATAAAATCTCAACATAGTTAAAATTAATATTGAATTAAAATCATTATATTTTAATTTAGTTATAATGAAGTATAATTTTTCAATCATTTCAAATTGGTTTAATTCCTTGATTACTGCAAATCACCCACATTGCTTTCATCAGAAAGACTTCAGATGTAGTACTTGTTATTATTTTTCTTGTCTACTTTCAGCATCCTTTAAATTTGTCAGTCTACTACATATCTGTTTAAGTAGGCTTGATCTCACTTTAATTAAAATTATTCTTTTTATGGTTCTTCTTCACAAACCTTGAGGCTAGCCAGAAGCAAGAATTCATTTTTTGCAAAACAGCTTATCTTTTTTTTAAAAAACAACTCAAATTTGCTGCCTTATAAATGACTTATTTTAATTAATTCCACTTACTTAATGACAGTTCCTTTAATTTTATTTGTCCCGGCTAATCATACCCTTAATACGTCCTCTCACACATGTCCCATAACCAGCTCATCAACCAATGCTATTGATTCTTCCACGGAAGTCTCACATCTGTACCTCTGTTCCCATCCTCAGTGATGTGTCACTATTATAACAGCTTTCTCATCACCTCATCTCCACATTCTCCTTGCCATCTCCCCCTTCATCCCTGAAATCCATCATCCACACTGCTACCAGAATGATCTTTTTAGACTAAAGATCTGATGGTGTCAATGAACTGCTAAAGATCCTCAAATGTTCTACATTTTTTGTTAAGCAACGGACTATGGGTCTAACAGTGCCCAGTAGACACTCTAATATCTTGTAAACTTGTAAGTCAACTTACAAGTTTCATCTCCCAATGGCAGCACAAGTTGTACGCAAAAGTCATAAAGGGGCACTCAGCCATCTTTGGGCTCTCTACATGCTGCTTCCCACGCAGCCAGTGTCTTCTCTGAACTTTCTGGTAAGCTCGTCTTCAAACACGTACTCCAGCCCAGTGATTTTCAACCAGTGTGCCATAAAAATTTTTAAATATGCAATATATGACTATTTAGCAAGGGGCACTGACCTCTTTTCCCTTGGATTGTCAAATTAAAAAAAAAAAAAAACCAGCCAACACAATAGCTGTCCAATGTGAATGAATCAAAATTGTACCTATTTTTTTGTCAGTTTAACAAAAAATATATTTTTTGGTATGTCGCAGAATTTTAGTAATTAGTTTATGCATGCCATGAGATGAAAAAGGTTGAAAATTGATGCTCTAGCCCAAAGGTTACCTCCTCTGCGAAAAGCCCTCCCAAGTCCATGTTACTTGCAGTGGCCACCTCTACGCTACCTTGCATTTTTCACATGCCTCCAGGACTGCACTTACTCCGCTGTGATTACCTGCCGCACCCACTACATCACAGGTTCCATGAGGACAAAACTGTGGCCTATTCATCTCTGCATATCTACCAGTTCCTGACATATACTAGATACTCAAAAATATTGCATAGAATTTATAGAAAGTTAGTTTTCCTTTCTGCATACATCCACTTAACAATAAACTCATCCTTATTGTGCTGTATTTTTAAAATTATGTACCAATTACATTGCCAGTCATTTATTAATTCAGTAAGTATTTGAGCTCTTAAAGGCACTGATCTGAATTCAATGAAGACTTTAGCACAGCTTCCTGAAAAGGAAAAAGTAAACCAGGGGAGGGCTGGCTTCTGCCCACAGGCCTTGTGTTTTCCACTGGTGCTGTAGACAGAGCTGATTCTGACCCCAGGTACTAGCAATTACTTACTAGCCGTGACATGCTGAGCATGTTACCAAATTGTTTTATTTCTGTAAAGCAGGCCTGGAAGTAGTAACTACTTCTCAGAGTTTTCTTTAGAATTAAATAGGATAAAGTAAATAAAGTACCTATTAGTGCTTAGGGGAAAAAAAAACATGCAATAAATACTGACATGTTATTGTTCTTGCTCTGATCATTGTCAAAGTCATTTCACCATCATCATTCATTATTGCTACCACCATTACCTCCTTTTCTATTAATATATGATGGTGAGTGGTAATATATTAGCCTGTAAAGATACAAAATCAGATCTATGCTTTGGAAAGAAAAAACAGTAGAGATGGATTAAAGGCAGAGAAAAGAACCAATAATAAATTCTTGCTATGGCCTAGCCAAGAGCTATGAGAGCATTAAAACAATGACAGTAATAATGAAAAAAGTGTAATGTGAAAGCAAAAGAGTGATTAGCAATTACTTTCCTAATTTGTTCTTTAAAAAGCATAAATCGAGGTTTCTAGAATTCACTGAATGTCTTTTCAACCACAGCTGTTAAAATTTCCCATTTGCCCGGGCAGGCGTGCCCTTTAGTCTTTTACATTTACTCTGAGTTCCTTGTGGAGACCATCGCAACCACCTAACAATATTCAGATCTTCAGGAAACACTCCACGTTAGAGACCCTATTAAAGTCATGTATGCAGCTACTCCTTAGAAAAACTACAGGACAGAAAAATAAATGATACAAGACAAATACAATGAACAACTTTTTCATTCTACCACTTCCCCCAATCTCCCATTTGGAAATGACTGATAATCAGACAACTAAAATATTAGGGTAAACTGAAAAAAATAGCAAAAGAAAATAGGTACTGACAAAAAATTTCAAAAATCTTGATGAAGTAAGAAAAGTTTATAAATTACTTTAGACTTTACTATAAAACACTTATATCTTTACTTTTTTCCTTTCCTTAATGTAAACACCCAGAATGAAGTGCTCCTTGCAGTTTGCCCACAGAGATTACAGAATCAGGAGGGGCTCTTAACATACTGACTTTTCCAGAAGACTGAATGCCTTTGATCATAGCCAAGCAGACCATGACCCAGGAAGCCAGCAAGCAGATGGTCATCCTCCAGTTTAAGCCCCCACTTTCAGAAATGGAACTGGAGATATTCAGTGCTTCTCTGTACCAGTAGTAGGTGGTGGCAGAACTTTTTTCACATTCTGGCTCCACAACTGCAGAAAGGAAGGGAATAATCATTCGGACTATAAAGAACAATGACACAGTTTTTTTCCCAGAAAGCCTGGAAATCAATTCTCAACGTTTCCAGGAAAAGTATTACTATTCTACAGAAGCATTTAAATTCACAATAAAAACTTAATTGAAAAATGTGAAACTTCAGTACACACGTATCCTCTTTGATATTTCTGATTACACATTTATGAATATGAATATGTGAGTTTTTTATCAAAGTAGTTAAAACATATCAAGTGTATAGTCCCTTCTACTCCCCGAATCATTTTCCGGGGGCAGAGCTGTCAAATGTGCTTGTGGCTGCCTCTCTGCAACTTTTGCAGTGAGCTAATCCAAATGACATGTGCTGTAATATAAAATACAAGGGGGGTTTTGGAGACTTAGTATGAGAAAATAATGCAAATTATTACATTAATAAATTTTACATTAATTATATATTGAAATGTTAACATTTTGGATATATACAATTAAATGAAATATTTCACCTATTTCTTTTTTACTTTTTAATAATGTGTTTACTAGACAATTTTACACTACACATGTGAATTGCATTCTCTGTTTATTGGACATCACTATAGGGAAATGTTCTTTATTTATACACTAGAATATAAAAATAAATGATAGGAAAACCATGAAATAACAGAACCAAGGACATAACAGCAATTTCTTCAATCTAACATCTTTTTTGTCCTTTGTTTTATTGTACTAAAAAATGTAAGACATCAAGAAAAGTGTACACTTGCTAGAGGAACAGGGAAGGGCAGGGGTTCTCAGAACCAGGGTCCTCCAGGATAAGATGTCATCCACTTATGTGCTGAGCGCAAACCAAAGAACAACCTCATCAGAAAGGGCCAGGGTGTTTGAATTAGCTGCTAGACAAGGGGCTGGCAAACCCTGGTCTACAGGTCAAATCCAACCACCCTCTATTTTTATAACGTTTTATCATAAGGGGGTCTTGCCCATTTATGTGCATGCTATCTATTGTGGATATTCTCTACAGCTCTTGACAGAGGCCATAAAGCCTGCCAAGCCAATAACCTTTCCTATCTGTTCCTTTACAGAACTCTTCCAGGGTCCCTCCTCTTTCTCTCCTTCACTGCCCCATGTCTTCACTGCCCTGACTTTTTTCTTCCATGTCAGCAACCAAGAGATGTGATAGAGGTGTCAGTAACACCCTTGGGATAATCACATTGAAACATACAAATGTGTCAAACCAACACATTGTACACCTTAAACTTGCACAGTGTTATTTCACAATTATATTTCAAAGAATAAATGGGACTGCATAGAATGTGTGGGATAGTATACTATGCCTGTTTCTTGGGTTTTATTTCAGTTTTAGCACCTTCCATTGTGCTAATCAAAACAGAATAATTCAAAAATTGATGAATGATGGCCAATAGTAAGTATGGAATCCTTCCTGTCTTTAAATTCTCTTTTTAAAAGTATGAGAACTCTGGTAGAGGAAAACAAAAAGACATTTTAAAAGAACTTTGTTAGTTCCAGCTTTAGAAAAATTCATTTTTCTTCTTTTTGAAATTTTTCCCTTTTCCAGAAATTGGAGAATAAATCATGCACCTCTGACAAAAAAAAGAAAGAAAAAGTGTACAAAATTAAATACTGTCAAAGGTAACACTTGAAGGCTTATTTCACCCTGATATCATGGGGCACAATGAAATAACTTGAAAAGGGGGATGCAGTTAATAATATTTTGCTAAGTTTGCATGGTAATAGATGATTACCGGAATTAGTGGGGTGACCACATTGTATGTAAGGAATAGATATGTCAAGTTACTATACTATACACCTGAAACTACTATAACTAATATAATATTGTTTGCTAACTATACTTAACTGAGAAAAAATAATCTGAGAACTATTAAACTTAGATGGTACCAAAATTCTGTCTCTGAGTATGCCAATCCTAAAAGTGATGAAAGTTATAATTTTGAAAATTTTTTCTACATTATTTTAAAAATCTTAAAAGCTCATGTCTTTACCAACTTTACAATCATTAAATATGACAACATATTGTCCATATCTTACAAGTATGTGAAGCATTTTTCACCAAAGGACACTGATCCCAAGGTAGAGGTTGCTGAAAAGACTGAGAAAAATAAAACAAACTCCAGCCAATGATGACATTGTAGTAGAGAGCCACAAAAACGCACACCTGCAAAGTAAAATCGTATGATTACATTAAGCCTATCATGTCCCTTCTTTTGAAACAATGAGATATGTATAAGACTTCAATCAGCATTTAAAAAATCCTACTCATTTTATTTTCATTTAAAACACATTATCTCTTCTAAAAAGATAAGTCTCTTACCGTTCTTAAGAACATGCATTAACAAGACTGAATTATATTAGTAGAGTTTAGCTTGTTCTGTATATTAGTGCAAGCTCCTGAAGTGTTTTCTTAGAAGATGATTTAAAAAGTTGAGTAGCAATACACACTCAAAAGTTCTATTTACATACAAATTATACAATTACAAACACTGTAAAAGTTACATGGAATATATCATATCAGGAAACTTACCACACAACTAGTAAATCCAATACCACCCAGTTTAGGGCTTATGTAATTCCACACACCAATGCTTCCTCTCCGAATTCTCTGACCCACGGAAAGTTCCAGGAAAAAAAGTGGTATACCTATTACCATAAGTAGTATTAAATATGGCAAAAGATATGCACCTACAGAGACAAGAACCAATAAAATAGATTATATTTTCTACTGTGAAAATACACTAATTCTGATTATCTCATAAAGATGATATTTGAACTTCTACACTGTATAAGTAAAAAGGACTTTACAGAAAATGCAATTTCATTACTTTAAACTTTCTAGTATTTGAAACCTCAATTCGACTGCTACAAAGAGTTTCTGATAAAAAATAACTGATGAAAGTAAGAATATCGATGAGTAGTTTTGGTTTCATTTTATTGAAAGGGTAAACAACTTCTTTTTCTATAAAAATAATTGATTCCTTAAAATTAATTATTGCCTCAAGTAGGTTTCACAAACTCATGGAAATCTTATTCATGCAATGTGTATAAATTTTATTCAAGCTCATCTAAATAATGCATTGCAAATTGGATAAATTAGAATGAATGAGATTTTATGTTAACAAAACTGACTTTTTTTCCTAAATAACCACAGGGGAGAAAAATGGATGCCTCAACTAAAAACAAATAAAAATAAAATAACTTCTATCACAAACAAATGTCATTGTTCCCATATATACTTCATATAAAAAGTATACTTCAGGAAAGAAGTAATTTTTTGTTTTCCAAATTTCTATGATGGGGTAGTGAGATTGACAGAAACAAAGATATTTCATATCTATTATAAAATATGTGCCACTATCCTAGTAGTAAAGTTTCCGTGCTTAAAAAAATTACAACTATATTTCAAATTAATATACATGAATAGTGATTTTAAAATGTACTAGTTTGATGCCCTGCTCAGGTGGCTCAGTTGGCTGGAGCATCTTCCCATAAACCAAAAGGTTGCGGGTTCGAGGTGAATGGATGGATGCAATTCTTGGATCCATCTTGGATGCAACAAGAGGCAACGGATGGATGTTTCTCTCACAGATGTTTCTCTCTCTCTCCCCCAACCCTTCCTTTTTCTCTAAAATCATATCCTTGGGTAAGGATTTTTAAAAATGTACAAGTTTGACAATATTAATTTTAGACTATAAATTGATAAAGTTAAATGTAAAGTCTATACAAATTTCTACATGAGAATATATATACAAATCATTCATGAAATAACCTCCAAGGTCTACATTCAAATTTCTTACTGGAGTTTTGTCTAACCAGATACTGTCAAATGGGTTAATCAATGGCACTAATTCCTTTTTAAATAAGAGGCCATTTATTGTATTTTCCCATTTTTTTAAGTGTTAAGGGGTATTGATTGAATAGATTTTAGAAGCTATTCAAATTTTTGAGCATTCTGCTGAAAAAATTAATAAATTTTTGTTCTAATTATTTATCTCAGTATCTATCTATTGCTGAAATAATGGCCATATGTAAGAATTTTCCCTAATACAGTGGTCAGGGGAAAATCTCGACTGCCGTATGCCTGACTTTCAGTCTTTCGGACCTGAGTTGACTCTGCAAAGGAGTATGTAATGTAAAAGTATGGATGTGTGAGCTGATGAGACAAAACTACCAAATTTCTCACTCTAAAACGATTCATAACCTTCAGGTACTAATGACCTTAAAATGTCTCCCAAAGGACTGAAAGTGCATTTCAACACCTGCATTGAATCCTAGAATGTGAATGGATTTATGTGTGTGTGAATGACTAGGAAAAAAAAGAGAGAATTAATTAACACTGGACACACTGTGAATCTTTCCTCAGTTATGTATGAGAGGGACCCCCCAAAAACAGAACTCATTTATAAATATTGTGTACTTATTCTTACATGTCTAAACTTCAATCAGCTTCAAGGTACTCTCTATTTGATGCAATACAACTATCGAGACATATTTTTCCCACCGCTCAAAACAGTTTTTGAACTTGTCAATTTCAATGCCTTTCCATGCTCTGCTGTTTTTTGTTTCCCCTCTTCCATACCGGCAAAACATTTCCTTTTAGGGGCTTTTTTCATTCAGAGGAATAAACAAAAAAAGTTGCTCTGATGAGATCGGGTGAATAGGGAGGGTGGGGCACAGGAGTCATGCCATTTTTGGTCAAAAACTGCTGAACATTCTATGTGGTGTGGGCAGGTATACTCATAAATCAATCATTATGAAATGGACGAACACAGAGTCTTCAAAAAAAAAAAAATGCACTGAAGCCGGACACAGCCTCTCACAACACCACCAGCTGGTACACTGACACAGATAGGTTCTAGAACACTCACCTAGTGAGGGAGGCATGTACTACAAAGGGCCCATCTTTCAGAAGATAATTCCAACTTTTGGGGGTTCCCCTCATGTGCATGACACACTCTTAGATACTTAGCTTTTCCTCTAACTCAAATTACTCTAATTAGCCTCCATATTAAAAACACCTATGGCTAAAATATAAGTATTTACCACTTGCTAGGCACATTTCTAAGCCTGTTACATGCAGTTACTCACTTATTCCTTACAATAATCCAATGGGGTACCATTATTTTTGTTTTATAGATGTGGGAAATAAGCCAGAAGAAGTAAGTTAACTTGTAAAGATCACATGACTAGTGTCCAAAAGAGCTAGGCTTCACAGTCAACTTGACTTCAAATACTGGGCTGGTAGCTTGTATATTGTACCATTTATTAAGCTTAACCATTGTGCTTTAAGTATAGTATCTTCAGAAAAAATCAACTTTTATAGGCTTATTACTTTTTACTTCTATTATTCATATAGTATCTCAAGTGATGAATAAGTAAGAATTGGGTAGCCTGAGGCTCTCTGACTCAGCAGCCAGAAGATACTACTGGAATACCTAGACAGCTCAACACTACTCTGCACACTGAGTACAGTCTTTTGTACTCTGACAACCATCTTGAAAGAATAAAATTCCACTGTTTTTTTGTAATATCACTCTCTAGTATTTGTGATTAGAAGGAGGAAACAATACTAGAAAGGGCATTTTGATTACTTTTACATGAACATTGGAAAGAGAGCCATTTTTGCTAATTACTAACTATGCAATTCTTTAGAGCTCTCCATCAAGACAAAAATTGCATAAAATGGAAAGCAACCTAACTTTTCAACCAAGGCAGCCTTCTCCCTAAACAGCGTGGACAGTAAGACTCATAAGGTGAGAGGTCTGAAAACCCGATTTCATCTTCCGCCGGTCTTGGCAAATGCAAGGATTTGAGAGAACAAAAAGCAGCATGCTACATAGCTGCTTATGCTGATTTGATAAATAATTTATATGGGATGTCACTGACTAGAAAAGGAGCTCACGATTTCAGTGGAACGATATGCCGCGCATCACTGACTTCATGTATTGGTTCATACATCTCCAGAAGATCTGTCAAACAGGCTAATTTTTTCAAACCTGTTTAGTCTGTGCCTGGCTGAATTAGCTAAGCAAGATTTTAAACATATTTTGTCAACATAACACCTTATCTTTTTATCTCTTAGTGGCTAAGAAGACATTCTGTATTGAATGGTTATGTTATTTCACTTGATGTGTAAGTTGCAACTACATCTACAATAAAACCATATATATTATATGTATGACCCATGGACATGAACAGTGTAGAGATTGACTGTGGGAATGGGAGGTAGGTTGGGAAGAGGGGCTAAGGGGGGAAAATTGGTACAACTATAACAGCATAAACAATAAAAAAAAAAAATAACATAACATAACATAAAATAAAATCATTTTGTCCAGTCGACAAAACTATCACAAACTGGAATCAAATACCAAAATATTTTTTCTATCTGATGGGTACTGAAATGAGGCATATGGAGTATTTAGTTTTTAACCACACATTTTAACAGCTTCCATGCATATAAATAATAAAGATTCAAACCAGCATCAAACCATTCAGTTTGACTTTGGTGTACTATAAAGTTATGTCCTACATGAACAATCTATTCCTTTGAATGTGTTTTCCCCCCCTTGATTTTTAAGAAATGTTTGCTAAACATCCCTTGGTACTTACATGCAGAAATACAAAAAAATTATAATACCATGTTGATATAGATACTTTTGTTTAAAACTAAGGATTAGAATTTGTTTAAAGTTTTCTTTAAAACAAAACATTGCAAATACTATAGAAGAAACAAATATATATGATATCTAAGGACGGAGAATCTGGTATTCTATTAATTATCCTGTCAAATCCCTTCCACTGGGATCTACAAAGTTCTGGTCAAAATTTGAAGACTATATTCATTCCATATTATATGTAATTTTTGCTTTTATGAAGAGTTAAACTACTTAAAATTCAGATATATAAGTAATAGAAAATTCTCTCTTTCTTCAACAATATTGTCTTATTCCAGAAACTTTAGGTTTTTCTCCTAAAATAACCGAGGGGCACAAGGGATGCAACATTGGTTATAAAAGCCAGTAATTTAGAGACATTTAATAGCATCCATGGAAAGAATCTGAGAATGTATTACCCTTAAAGCAATCCTTGTGTATTCATAGCAAGCCATCTGCTCCTATGGAAACCTATTCTGAAAAGAGAGTTAAGCTCACTTTCAACAAGAGCACCCCTTGCTTTATTATGGAATTCATAATTTATAAAATAATGTGACGCCAGCAACAAAAGCAGCTGTTTGAGATAATCTATTAAAATTTACTCAGCAATGTATCACTTTAAAAAAAAAAGAAAAAGAACAAAAAACTTACCACCCCCATTCTTCTGACATAGGTATGGGAATCTCCACACATTCCCTAAGCCTACAGAAAATCCAACTTGGGCCAGGATGTATTGTAGCTTACTGCTCCAAGCTGGTCTTTCATCTTCGACTTCAGACACTTCTTCAGCATCTGTATCCTTCTCGTCTTGGACATCAACAATTAGTTCACTCTTCTTAAAAGCATCATCAGCCGAGTCTTCATTGGAAAGAAGGTCTTTGACAGATTCAATAACCTCATCATCTAATTCTCTTTTCACCACTTTGCTATTCTTAGGCATTGGAAAGTGTGGGTAATATTATTTTTAAAAAATTCTTAATGGCAAATATGTTAATTCTTTTTAGAAATAATAGAGTTGATAGAAGAAAAGATAGAAGAGGATACCAAATAAATGCTTGATTCAAGGTGTAGAGTCTTACGGATCCTGGATCTGCAACTCCAGTATTTTGCAGGTAATCTGTAAAATTTTAAAATGAAAAATTTTAATAATTAAGGAGGCAAGTATTAAAGACCTTATTTAATAATTTTTATGATGGAACTTCCTACTACAGAGTATAGAACATATGATCGTCAGCCTCGTAGAGCTTACCACTTCCACACGTGTAAGCACTGTAAAGTACACAGGAGCTGCACACACGTTCTTTTAGCTCACTTCTTCCTTCTCACCAAGCTCCACTTTGATCCGACACACTCCAACACATAATGTATGCCCTGTTCGTTAGTAATTAAAACCTGGGGACTCTTTTTTTTTAATTCTTTCTTTTTTCCTTTCTGGCTGAAGTACAACCCTCATTTTGTTACCTATGGAATTATAAATTTGTCTTTTACAGAATCTCTTCTGTTCATGTATTCATCTATTCACTCATTTGATATTAATTGTGATGAGACCTTAAGGAATACAAACATTAATGAAACATATACAATATCTGCTTTGTGTTGCTTACATCTAAGACAGAAAGGCATACCTCAAATATAATTGCACTGTACTGCATAATTTAAGTGATCCAGCATCATTACAATAAAAGATCAGGAATGTTGGACAAATGTGACGTTACAGTCAGGCAGAAACAGAATGAGACCACACCAAACACAAGGAGCAGCATCTTCAGGAAATGGTAAAAAACAAAATCATGGTATTTGTGTGAACATTCTCTCCAACAACTCAAGAAAAACACTGCCATCAGACAGTTTTCCTTTCTCTAGTTTGTTTTCTATTGCATGTCATATCCTTTTCTCTATTCAGACACAGGCTAAGAAAGTGTACAAAGTTTGTCTACACACCAATGAGACTGTCAATTTTTAAAATTCACTGAACATGAGTGGTTCTCTCCAAAGCTGGATCAGGAGGCTTTAGAAATGATATCCCAAGAGTCTGCCAATCGCTGCTAGAAAAAAATAAATGTATTTGATGGAATTACTGTTACATTTACATTAGAAGTCAGAAAAGCAGCCCAATCACACTTTAATTTATAATAGTAATGAATACGACAGGGTGGTGGGTAACCCAAAGGAAAAAAAGTTCTCTAAATTGACCACGTAACTTATATTTTCCATTTAGGTTTAGATGTTTAGTTGTTTCCAAAACTAGAATATATACCCTAAAACCAAATACTCATTTACAAGACTTGAAGGAAATTCTGAAAGAGAATCATTAACAGTATGTTAAATAACAAACACATCTCTAGAACAAGAACAAAACTTCTTGCGGTAACTACCTTAAATTGGCCAACAAAGTTTTGATGTGGAATTAGTTGCAGGAGATTAGGGATTATATCTGTTTAATTTGCATTATTTCTCCCTACAGCTCAATAAATATTAGTTGACTAAGTGAATAAACATTACCATTGAAAAACTGAAATAAGCTAATCTTCTAAATTATTTTTGCAGGAAGAAAGCAATGTGACATGTAAAAAATTACGATTTGCTAGAAATGAATTATCTAAAGGTCTACATTTATTATAAATTATCTAAAGATAAGCTATCGGCATCGTAACTTAACTAACACATAGAGAAGAACTTTGGCTTTAATCTGACAAACTGGGAGCTGTGTCCTTACTCTGTTACTTCTCCGTTGTGTGACGTCCAGTAGTTGTACCACTGTTGGGCTGTTTCCTCAGTAAATATTAATCTGTAATTCCTTTTGCTTTTTTTCATACACATAGAAAGCTAAGGAATGTATCAAAGTTTAGAGCTATTATTACAGTGAAAACACTGACCATTTCATAAAAGAAAAATTTAAATAACAGTGTTACTCATGTACCTCCACAAATAATTATCTCAAAAATTGTTGTATTTCTCCTATATGTTTCTAGCCTTGAAGGAAAAAATAAACAATAAAATCAAAATGCAATATAGTTAACACCTTTGGACACTGCTGCATGTTACTGACATATCTAATGAATAATAATACCAAGTTACACAGAATAACCCTTGGCAATGTCTATACTTAAAAATCCTGTTAGACTACCCAAAGTTCATATTTTCTATAAAAAATAGACATCTAACATAAATAAAATTTAAAAGCAACTTTATATTACAAATGCCTAAACTATATATGTGTGGATTTTATAATGCAATAATACTAGGCAATTTTTATAAAATTAAACATATTAAATAAGGATGTTAAATATTTATTTGCATGCATTTAGTATTCCTTTTGTATTATAAGTTTTTTAAAAAGTGATAATATATTGATATTACAAGTAAAATAACTTAAGCTCTGTTTTCTCTATTTCTTACCATCTCCTACCTCCTACTCTTGTCTGCAGTGGTTACAGGAAAATATAGGATAGGTTTGCAAGTTAACACTGAAATTTCTACAAAAACATGGTAAGTCTAGGGGTTGGGGAGTCTCTCTTTTCTTTACTAGATCATACACTCTGCCTGGAGAATAATTTTATCTTACCAATCCATCTAGTGTTCTCACAGTATGCTTAAACTTGTCGGTCAAATGAACTGGAAGAAGTATGACAGAGTATTGCTGAATAATAACTATACAAATTTTGCACTATTACGTTTGCTTACCTTTTTCTTACCCCAAAGTCCTACTGAGTCAGAGATATTTCCTTCTTTTTTTAAATGCTCCAGAGAATGTTTTTTTTTAATCCTCACCAGAGGATATGTTTATTTTAAAGACACAAAGGAAGTGAGAGAGAAGGAGGGAGGGAAAAGGAGAGAGAGAGAGGCACATCAATGTGGGAGAGAAACATCGATTGGTTGCCTCCCATACCTACCACAACCTGGGTATGTACCCTGACTGAGAATTGAACTGGCAAACTTTTGGCTTACAGGACAATGCTCCAACCAGCTGAGCAACCTGGCCAGGGCAACAGTGCTTTCTTATATAGTCGCTGCACAGAGCCAAAGTAAAGGGATGAGTTTCTGAATGAATTCGTAAACATTTACTATGAGACAACATTTTGTAAACCTAAATAATTTCAAATTTTCAAGATCTGACGTTTTTGAAAAATTAAGATTTTTATGAATGCCAAAAGCTTAGTCCATAAAAGTAGGCCATAAGCATACATTAAAAAGAGAATAAAAGTGAGGTTGACTAGTGCCAAAACTGTATTACTATTAATACTTCTGGGAATAGAAGAAATGAACCAGTTATATCCAACAAGAAAGTGAGGTAGAGGTGATATAGTAGGGATACTCTCAGAGGTCACACAGGTCATATAATCAGTATCAAGTAACCGCACAGCCTCCGCCAGGTTACCACAATCCATTCCAGTGGCAGACTCAACTTCACGACAAGTTATCACTAACTGCACCTAGGAGTCGCATTAGCCATTCTCATTATTATCTGGTAAGGGCCTCCTATCTATAATTCAGCAACAGATATTCAAGAGTGGGGGTCAACAAAATATTGTCCATGAGTCAAATACAAGACAGTATCGGATTTTGTAAATAAAATTTCATTGGAACAGAGCCATGCCTACACATTACATATTTTCTATGGCTAATTGTGCGCTGCACCGGCAGTCACTTTGTATGGACTGCAAATCCTGCAAAGACTTACTGACTCTACTGAAAAAATTTGACAGCCACTGTTCCAGAGAATAAATCAGAATGAAAGGTGTTGAGTGCCCCAGCTCACTCCACCTATGCTCCATTTTTATGTCATTAATTTCATTATCATATAGTATGACAGGATAGAACTCTCCCCATTCAAAGATGAGTAATTACTAAGAATAAAAGAATTTTACATAGAACCAGGGAGATGAAGGGGTAGTACTTGAGAGGGGAAGAAACATAACCATACAAATGTAGAATGTATATAAGGAAAGAGTGCTCCAGAATTTCAAAGATACTACTTACATAAAAAAACAAAAACCCTCAGATATCCAATAAATCAAAAGATAAAGGAGTTCCCCTTAAAGAAAAGCTCAAGGAAAAACATGTAAAAGATTAACAGAGCCCTGGCTGGTGGGGCTCAGTGAATTGACCACCAGCCTACAAACCAAAGGGCCACTGGTTCAATCCCCAGTTAGGGCAGATGCCCAGTAGGGGTGCACAAGAGGCAACCACACATTAATGTCTCTCCCTCTCATCCTCCCTACTCCCCTGTGTAAAAATAAATAAATACAATCCTTATTTTAAAAAAGATTAACAGGAAAAAAGTTAGATATATGAACACTGACTAAAAGTAAGAAATGGGACAATTTATTATCAGAATAAAAGGCATATTAGAAAGGAGTGAAACTAGAATAACTGCAACCACATCCAGAGAAATGGAGGGAAGGCTTAAGGAAACCTCAGAAAGAATAAGAGACAAATATTTAAAAGTAATATACAGAAAAAGCTAGTGAATACTTAGATAAAGGAGATTCAGCAAACTTAAAATTGGTGTACTCAGGCAAGAAAAAAGAATAACACACAAAATACTAAATGATAAAATAACAGAGGTTTTGCTTAGATTTGTATTTTCAAATAATAAAACTACTACAGAAGGGCCAATACTGAGAAATTACTGGGATAAAGATTTCTAGGGATTTTAAGCATAAGTACAAAGGGAAAATTAAAAGACTTCTCAGGATATTCAATAACCTCTATTAAAACTAAGAGGAAAAAAAACCCCAAACGCCAATTTTCATACTCAGTTACTTTGTACTCCAAATAGAAAGGCCACAGGCAAAAATTTTTATCCATGAGAGATCTGATGAACCCTACTGGAAAGGGAGAGGGAGGTGCTATCTGATCATGAAACTTAGTGAACCAAGAGAGAAAACAAAGTAAAGATCTCAGTAACGAAGAAGCCATGTTAGAGAATAAAAGTAAACATTAATTTAAAGAAGAAAATAGGCTGTAAAATCTTAAGATATTGTGTTGAGAGGAAAATATATAAATTAAAACTTAAAAATAACATAACAAAATCAGGAATTGAAATGGGATAGAAAGAAATAAAAGTATGAAAATGTCCTCTTCTTTCATAGTAGGAAGAAATTTAGGATACTATCTAAATATAAAACTCATAGTCTAAAACAGGAAAAGAACCCCAATCTCTTTATGTTTTCATGTAATCCTTCTTATATAATTTTAATGGGGCCTTGTAGGAATTAATATTTCTTATTCTCAAGAGACATGTAATGGTGCCAAACATTTATATCTAGGTTCTAGAAACAGACTGAGTTCAAACCCTAGCTCTTTAACTTAATGGTTTTTATGACTTCGGTTAAGTTATTTAACAATTCTTCCATTTCTTCATTTATAAAATAAGAAAAAATAATGTTTATCAAATAAAAAGTATTTTGATAAATGCCAGCACATCTGAAGGACTCAAAATGTTGTCTTTTATTACTATGATTAGCATCCCCCTTATGATTATACTATATTACAACTGGTTTGTTGCATATTACTATATTAAGGATAATGTAAGTCCACAGCCAATGCTACATGGTTTAGTTGTTTTAACACCACTCTTTTGATATAGTACAAGTTTTCTATTGCTGCATAACAAATTACCTTAAAACTTAGTAGCTTAACATACAAAAAAATTATGTGTTCATAATTCTGCAGGTTAACAAGTTGAGCTAGACTTAGAGAATCAGCTGTTTTGCACGTCAGTCGTCCGTCAGCTTGTGAGGGAGGACAGTCTAAGATGTGCTCACTCACTTCTGGCCAGAGGCAGGCTTTCAGCCAGAGAGCACTTTGGTTCTCCCACATGGATTCTCTGCAAAGGGCTAGCTCCAGCTGGTTCACATTCTGTCTTAGAATTTCAACTCCAGCCAAAAGAAGTAAGCCCAATATGATAGTAAAGCCTGTGTGTCACATTTCCTAATGTCTCACTGGCCAAAGCAAGTCATATCGCTATGGCCATGCTGATTCAAGAGAGGAAAAATTCCACTTCTTGATGGAAGAAGCAACAAAGTCAAATTGCAGAGTATGAGTAAAAGGACAAGAAAATTATTGCCCACACCTTCTACATCTGTTAGATTTCTGCTCCCTGGAGTAGGAATCTCAAAAAGAGAAACGATAAAATCTGGCATCTCATTCAATTCCAAAGTCATTATGCCTAGGCTGTAACTATTGTAATCACAGATCCTGGCTCACAATTTTCAGAATTGTTTTCATTCTTGCCCTTTTCCATCTCATTGCCAAGCACCCTGCTGTTTCTTTGAGCCACTGTGAACTTGCATTTATATATATGGCAATATACATTTTGCCTCTTGCCAGCATCAACTCCTACAGCTTGCTAATAAAAAGTTCTATGCCCTGACTGGTGTGGCTCACTGGATTGAGGGCAGGCCTGCAAACCAAAGGGAAGCCCTTTTGATTCCCAGTCAGGGCACATGCCTGAGTTGCAGGCCAGGTCCCCAGTTGGGGGCACGTGAGAGGCAACCACACATTGATGTTTCTCTCCTTCTCTTTATCTCTCCCTTCCCCTCTCTCTAAAATAAATAAATAAATAAAATATTTTTAAAAATCTGTTTTAAAGCACTTAAAACTAAATTCAAAACTTTTAAAATCAACATAATAAATTTCTAACTCAGTGGTTCTCTATGCTAACCATTTTTAGTGTTTTCTTTAACATTGTTTCTTTGCCTTTCTACATAAAATTTTAAACCAGCTTTTAAATATGTACCCCCCCCCCAAAAAAAAGCAGTGTGCTGCAATTTTGAATGAGATTACACTGATTCTTCAGACCCATTTGGGAGTACAACATCTTTAAAAATTGAGTTTTTCAATCTATGAACTTGGCGTATAGTATTTTCATTTACCTATAGCTTCTTTAATTTCTGTCTAGAAAAAGACTGATTTTTTCCTACACACTTTCTATCCTGCTACAACATTATAAGTTGTTGATTTTTTAAAGATCCCTTAGGACTTTTATATACACAATATATCATCAATAATAAATATAGCTCAGTCTTTTGTAATTGTTTACCTTTTTGTTTCTTGACTTATTGCACTGCCTAGGACATCCACCAAAAATTTAATGGAATTGTTAAGAGCAGACATCTTCATCTATGCCCCAATGTTAGAGAGAAAGGGCTCAAAATTTTACTGTTAACAACAATGTCAGGTATGGATTTTTTCACAGGTACCTTTCATCAGTTTAGAGAAGTTTTTCTTCCTAGTTCAGTGAGCTTTTTTTGTTTGCTTTTTCTGAAGCATAAATAACTGTTGAATTTTGACACAGTTTTCTGCCTTTAGTAAAATAATCATATAATTTCTTAATCTGTTCATATCAAATCGAGTATTGCATTGATTGGTTCAGTATCTTAAACCAATCTTTCATTATTATGGGATAAGCCCCACTTGGTCAAGATGTATTACCTTTTCAAAAACACTGGAACCAATTTGCTAACATTTGGTAAAGATTTTTTCAACTACATACATGGGAACATGGATGAGTAAATTTTTTTTTTTTTTGTATTTTGCTTCTCTGATTTTGGTGCACTCATAAACTGAGTTTTTAAGTGGTCTCTCCTTTATCTTCTGAGCAAATATATGTAACGTTAGTTGTATTTCTTCCTTGAACGTTTTGTAGCACTCATCTATCAAGCCATCTAGGAATGGAGTTTTCTTTTAGGGAATATTTTAAGTTAATATTTCAATTTATTTTGTTAACATACAACAACTAGATTTTCATTTTCTTGTTGTGTTAGTTTGAGTAAATTGTGTTCATAAAGAGTCACAGGATTTCATTTTTTTTATTATCTTAGGAGTTATAGTCATATTACATGTTTTATTCCTGATATTAGTGATAGGTCTTTTCTCTGCTCTTGTCTTAATCTTAAAAGTATTTTCACTATAAAATTAACTCAAAATAATATGCAATTCTTACTCCAACTTTCAAGACCTTTTAGCTCCTAATCTATTGTTACAAACTCTTGAAATGTTACACTAAATTTTCACTAATATTTCTAGTGAAAATATGCAAAGATCTAAAACAGCAGGCAGGCACTCATATCTAAGAAATGAAACTGACTCAAACAGACATGCCTGCACTAGCTAATTATTGGTATTTGCCACAAACTGAATATTCTATAATAAAGAACTAGAAAAAGCGTAAATTATCTCCCTGACTTGGACAAATTCAAAGTCTACTGAACAAAGTTTTCTCTAAATAGGAACCAGTTTTGAACACTGAATCTTCAATTCATTGTAGATTCAAATGGAATGTATTTTTTAATTCAAACATATAAGGTATAAAGTAAAGACTATCTGAACGAAAACAAAATGCTGAACCATATTACAACACCCAAGAAAAATAGCACATGTTGAGAAGTTTAGTTATAGAATTATTGCAAAAGGAAAAGAGAAAAAATATTTGATAAAAAACAAATAATAATCTTGACAAATAGCATATTTTCAACAGTATACAATGCAACCTAAACATTTCTTTTGCAAATTATGTCTCCCTTTCCATAAAACGTTTGTACTGAGCAGAAAGATAACAAAAATCACAAAGCCAATCAAAACAAGAGAAACTTCTCTTTTTTTTGTAGTTGTCAACACAAAGTCACAATTTATATTTTATAACATAGGTTTTGTCCAAAATAGTGGACTATAACACACCTATCGATACAACTAAAATTTTTTAAAAGTAGTAACACCAAATGTTAGCGAGGATGCAAAGAAACTAGACCAATCATGTATTTCTGATAGAAACATTAAGACAGTACAGCCACTCTACAAAGTAAATGGCAGTTCTTTTTAACCCTAAAAACAGAGATACCATAGTGCCCACCAATTTGCACCCTTAGGCACATATGCCAGAGAAACAAAAACTTTTTTTCAAGGAGAAACTTGTACATAAAAGTTCATCTCAGCCCTGGCTGGTGTAGCTCAGTGGATTGAGTGCTGGCCTGCAAACCAAAGGGTCGCCGGTTCAATTTCTAGTCAGGGCACATGCCTGGGTTGCAGGACAGGTCCCCAGTAGGGGTTGCATGAGAGACAACCAACATTGATGTTTCTCTCCCTCTATTTCCCCCTCCCTTCCTTTCACTCTAAAAATTAAATAAATAAAATCTTTTAAAAAAACTTCATGTCAGCTGTATTCATAATAGCCCCAAACTGGAAACTACCCAAGTGTCCTTCAGTGAGTGAACAGTTAAACTGTAGTATATCCATGTCATAGGGTGTCAGCAATAAAAGGGGAAGACCTGTTGATACAACCAACAACTTGTTCGAACCTCAAGGGAATGATGCCAAATTGGGGCGGGGGTTGGGAATGACAATTTCAAAAAGATACATATATCATATGCCAATGATATAACATTTGTGAAATAAAATGATAGAGATGAACCACAGAGTTAGGGTAGAGAAAGGCAGGTAAATGAGCTATAAAAAGAAATACAAGGTAATCTTTTGAGATTGTACAGTTGGTATCTTCTCTGTGGTAAGGATCACATGATATTACACATTTCATAAAATTACAAAGAACGATACATACATAAACATGCAGGCAGAACAAATGACTGCACAATTCGAAAAAGCTCTATGGATTATACCAATATCGATACGCTACTTTTGATATTGTACCATACTACTTTTATACAAGACTGTAAAATGAAGAAGGCTAGGTGAAAGGTGCACAGGACTTCCCTTTGCACCTTCCTGTGAGCTTGTAATTATTTCAAAATCAGTTATAAAGCAATTTCCATAAATTAAATTGTATTTTTACTGACGTCCATGAACCAAGGACAGATTTTAATTCATACTTAACTGAAAGTCTTTCAAAAAGTTTTTTACACATTTTTAAAATAAAGTCATTTGAAACACTTAAAATGTTATTAACATACTGAATGCCTCAGATTTAGGCACTGTATTCATTTCATGAAGCAGCTGTAACAAATGACTTCTAATTTAGCAACTTCAAAAAACCAAATTTATTCTTTTAAGGCTCTGAAACCAGACATTCAAGACCAGTTTAAGGTGAATGATCCAAGATGGTGCAGGAGTAAGTGGAAGCTACCCTAACCTCCTCCCAAAGGGGAATTACAACTAAATTGTAGAGAAATCATCCTGAATAACCAACCAAACAGCTGCTGGAAAGATGCCTTATAACCATGGACAGACAGAAGAAATGACTTCACCAAAACAAGACCGGTAGGGAGCGAGGAGAAGGTGCAAGAGGGCTGGCTGGACTCCCATGAGAGGCAGCTGAAGTTCCAGAGGGGTATCGCAGTAGCTGGGGTTTTCCCCTGAGAAGGGTGGGGTCTAAACCACAAGCAAGGCTCCTTCCTCAGCCTACAGCACCAGAGCCAGAAAGGAACATCCAGCTGTGAAAAGCAGGTGGGTTTCTGTTTGCCAGGGAGAGATGGCTGGTTATGAAGAGAGCCTCTTCAAGGGCAAACACACAAATTTTTGTTTACAGACACTTACCCTGGGTTCCAGCAGAGGAAGGGAAGAGCAGGCTAGAGACACTTGAGGAGACTCTGGGGTTGGCGGCTCTGGTGAGAACTGAAGGAACAGCCGCCAGGATCCCTATGTTGAGTCATTCCTCATAGTGCAGAAGCCATCTTTCTCAAGAATAGCACTCCTCTCCAGCTGGCATCAGCCTGAGGGGAAGCAATAGCCCCACCCACAGGAGTTACTCTGCCCTACCCTGTGGTGCTTAAACAGGGCTGCTGATTACACCTTGAGGCTACATTATTGATCAGTTTAACAACTAAGGTGCAAAATACAAAGAAGCAGCCAAAATGAGAAGAAAAAGAAATGGACTCCTAATGAAAGAACAAGAGAATTTTCCAGAGAAGAACTAGATGAAATGGAGACAAGCAATTTATCAGACAGAGTTTAGAGTAATGGTTATAAGGGCACTCAACAGCATGAAAAAAGAAACCATAAAAAAGGACCAGTCAGAAATAAAGACTACAATATCTGAAATAAATAATATAATGGAAGAAATAAATAATAGGTTAGATGAAGCAGAGGAGCAAATCAATGATTTGGAAGACAAGGTAGCAAAATACACCCAGGCAGAACAGCAAAAAGAAAAAAAAAATTAAATGAGGAGAGTTTAAGAAACATTTTTGACAACATGAAGAGAAAAACATCCACATGATGGGAATTCCAAAGGGAGAAAACAGTGAGCAAGGGATCGAGAACCTATTTGAAGAAATAATGAACAAAAACATTCCTAACCTGGTGAAGGAAAAAGACACACAAGTCCGGAAAGCCCAGAGTCCCAAACAAGTCGTACCCGAAGAGAAATATACAGAGACACATCATAATTAAAATGTCAAGCCTTAAAGACAAAGAGAGAATCCTAAAAGCTATAAGAGAAAAGCAGGTAGTTACATACAAGGGGGTACAAATTAGGCTTCCATCTGATTTCTCAACAGAAACATTTCTGGCCAGAAGGGATAGATATGAAATATTCAAGGTGATGAAAAGCAAGGACCTACAACCAAGGCTACTTTACCCAGCAAGGCTACCATTTAAAATCAAAAGAGAACTAAGGAGCTTCCCAGACAAGAAAAAGATAAAGGAGTTTGTTAATACCAAACCAATTCTGCAACAAATATTAAAGAATTTGCTTTTAGAAGAAAAAGAGAAAGAAAAAAAAACCCAGAGAAAATAGTATAACAATAAAATGACATTAAATAGACATCTATCAACAATCACCATAAATGTAAATGGCTTAAATACTCTAACCAAAAGACATAGGGTAGCTGAATGGATAAGAAAACAAGACCTATATACATGCGGGCTCCAAGAGACCAATCTCAGGTCAAAATATACACACAGACTAAAAGTAAAGGAATAGAAAAAGATATTTCATGCAAATGAGATAGAAAAAAAAAGCTGGGGTAGCAGTACTTGTATCCAACAATTAGACTTTAAAACCAAGGCTATAGTAAGAGACAAAGAAGGACACTACATAACGATAAAGGGAACAATCCAATAAGAGGATATAACCCTAGTAAACATTTACACACCCAACACAGGAGCACCTAAATATGTGAAGCAAATCTTGGTGGACATAAAGGGAGAGATCGACAGAAATACAGTCATAGCCAGGGATTTTAACACCTTATTGACTTCAATGGATAGATCTTCAGAGAGAAAACCAACAAGGAGACAGCAGCCCTAAACAACACACTAGATCATATTGATTCAACTGATAGTTTCAGAGCATTTCACCCCAAAGCAGCAGAATACACATACTTTTCAAGTGTACATGGAATGTTCTAGGATAGACCATATGTTAGGGCACAAAACAAATCTCAATAAATTTCAGAAGGTTGAAATCATATCAAGCATCTTCTCTGACCACAATGCTATGAAAGTAGAAATCAAACACAAGAAGAAAACTGAAAAACACACAAACACATGGAAGCTAAATAACATGTTATTAAACAACGAATGGGTCAACAACAAGATCAAGGAAGAAATCAAAAGATACGTTGAAACAAATATAAATGAGGACACAGCAATCCAAAGTCTGTGGGACACTGGGAAAGCAATCCTAAGAGGGAAATATAGCATTACAGGTCTAGCTGAAAAAATAAAGAAAGCTCAAATAAACAACAGAACTTCACATTTAAAGGAACTTGAAAAGGAACAAAAAACAAAGCTTCAAGTGAGTAGAAGGAAGAAATAATAAAGATCAGAGCATAAATAAATAAGAGTCTAAAAAAGTGATACCAAAAGAATAATGAATCCAAGAGATGGTTCTTTGAAAGCACATAAGGGCACCAGAAGGAGAGGAAAAAGAGCAAGAAATTGGAAATCTATTTGAAAAAATGAAAGAAAACTTACCTAATTTGAAAGAAATAGACATACAAGTCCAGGAAGCACAGTGAATCCCAAACAAGATGGATGCAAAGAGGCCCACACCAAAAGTTAAAGATAAAGAGGTAATCTTAAAAGCAGCAAGGGAAAAGAAGTTAGTTAACTACATAGGAATTCCCATAAGACTGTCAACTGATGTCTCAAAGAAACTTTGCAGGCTAAAATGGTTTGGCAAGAAATATTCAGTCATGAAAAGCAGGGACCTACAGCCAAGTTGCTCTACCCAGCAAAGCTATCATTTAGAATTGAAGGGCAGATAAGGAACTCCCCAAACAAAAGAAAACTAAAGGACTTATTTAAGAAAAAGAAGATCAAAACTATGAATAAAATGGCAATAAATACCTATCTATCAACAATTGAATCTAAAAAAAGATGGGAGGGGGTTGTGGAAGAAGGGGTGAAGAGGTGAGGGGATTAAGAAGTACAAATCGGTAGTTACAGAATAGCCAGGGGATGTAAAGTACAATATAGGAAATGGAGTAGCCAAAGAACCTATATGTGTGACCCTCATACATGAGCAGTGGGTAGGGACTGACTGAGGATGTAGGGGGTGGGGTGCTGGATGGAAGGGACAAAGTGGGAAAAATTAGGGCAACTGTAATAGAATAATCAATAAAATATAATTTAAAAATTAAAAGTAAAAACAACAAAATGGATGACAGACTTAAATATAAAATATCAAACTACACAACTTTTAAAAAGCAATCATTGAGGAAAACCTTTAGAGATATGAAAACAGTTAGATATATGAAAACAGTTCTTAGACGTGACACTAAAAGCAGAATTCATTAAGGCAAAATTGGTAAAGAGGACTTCAAAATTAAAAACTTTTTCCTCTGTGAAAGACCCTATTAAAAGGCTGAAAAAATAAGCTAAAGACTGAGAAAATATATTTGCAGACCACACATTGGAGAAAAAGTATTTAGGATCTATAAATAACACATAAAATTTGGCAATTAAAAGTAATTTAGAAAATGAACAAAGGACATAAGGGGTCATTTCACTGAGTATGTCTAGATGGCAAATGAGTACATGAAATGAGGCTTGACATTATGAGCCACCAGGGAAATGCTACTTAGAACCACAGTGAGATGTCACATACCTATTGGAATGACTGAAATATAGTAACAACCAAATCCTAGCAGAGGCAGAGAAACTGGATCATTCATATATAAGTGATGAGAATGTAAAATGGTACATACAGCTCTCGAGAACATGCCATTACCATATAACCCAGCAATTGCACTCCTGGGCATTTATCCTAGAGACCTGAAAGCTTGTGTTCCATAAAACCTGTGAGTGAGTGTCCAAAGCAGCGTTATTAATAATAACCCTGAACTGAAAATAACCCAGATGGCATTCACTGGGTGAATGCTTAAGCAAATTCTGGTAAATCCATTCCACGGAGTACTACTCAGAAATAAAAACAAACTACTGATTCACATAATTTGGATGAATCTACAGATAATTATGCTGAGTGGAAAAAGCCAGTTCTAAAAGTCTGCATTTTCTATGGCTCCATTTATGAAACATTCTTGAAATGACAAAATAATAAAGATGATGAATAGATTATTGATTAGCAGGAGTTGAGGGGCTGGGGCAACACAGTAATCCTTACAGTGATGGAACAGTTCAGTAACTTGATTCTATCAATGTCAATATTCTGATAGAGGTTACATTGGCAGAAAAATGACGAAAGGGCACACAAGATCCCATCTGCTGCTGTGACGTAATTTTACTACTAAGAATGTTGAAAGGAAACTTTCCTGTAAGTTCAGAAACTACAATCATGGAGCCAAAATACCCACCTTTCTACTGTAATCATCTCATTTGGTAGCATCTATTGCCTGAATACTGTTCTCCCATGGGTTTTTGCTATTTTCACTTTAGAATATTTTGCATCTATATCATCACTTGAGTAATACAGTAATGTGGTATTAAAGGGCACAGAGTGAAAAATATTTTCTCACCTTTCCCCCCATATAGCCTCACATACCTCCCTATCAGTAAACAAAGTTCTCCACACATAGGTATATATTCAAGTTAATTATGTATATTCAAGCTAATGTGTTTTTTCATCTACCCAATCTATTTCTTTTTATACTACTGTTTCTATATTCCTAATTCTGCATCTTGATTTTTCACTTAAAAAGTCTTCCAAAACTTTTGCTCTCAAAAGCTTGTTTTTTATTTTTATTTTTTAAGTGAATACATATGACAGTTCATGATATATCACATATTTAGGTCATTTCTTATCATTTGCTTTAATGTTTAAGCAACTAACTTTGTGTACCTGCCCTGTGCCTATCTATAGAATAAATTTCTAGAAAAGGAACTGCTTGGTCAAAAGGTATATGCTTTTATAATTTTGGTAAGTACTACCCTTTATAAAAGTCATCTCAATTTGTACTACCACAAGCAATGTATGAGAGTGCCTGTTTCCCTCTGCCCTCTTCAAAACAGTAAGTAATCTTTTTGATCTTTGCCAATCTGAAATCGGGAAAAGCTCTCAGGCTAAGCATTCTACTCCAAGATAATAATCAATTAATTTTATGTGAAAGGATACCTACGCATTAATCACAAAGAAATAAAGTGAGCTTTAAGACTGAAAACAGCTCTGTCATATATCAAGTGATACTGTGCATTATTTAAAACCTTCCTGCATTCCAGTATATAGGGTTTATTTTTCACCATGAAATATGAGATAATCATTACTGGTCAAAGTTAATATTTAAGAAGATAAATGTTTTTGTTAATATTATTCACTAAATATGTCAAGAAGAATAGATAGGACTTGCTTTATGTTATAAGGAAAATTGGAAATAAATCTAAAGACTCCTGCCATGTAACCTTAAATGTTTTCATGCATCGGACTATGCCCATGATTTTTGTTAATAAAGCCATCTGCTCAGACACTACTTTAAAATGTACTCTGAATAGGAATATATTATTATATCCAATCATGTGTATGTATGTAGTAATAGGAGTTAAAATCTTCTGTAAAAGGAGTTGAAAATTAAAAAGTTTTCAGAGCTGTTGATAATCAACAAGGTATCTTTCAGGTCTATCATTCTAAGTCAATGACTTTTTAATTACTTGGAGGACAACCCCAGAGTTCAAGAGAATGCAGATTTCTTGCCTATTCATACACAAGTTTTATTTTATGACAGGACAAATATATTTCCTAACATGCCCATAGTAAAATTTGGACTGTGATCATTGGGTAAATCAACTATAAATGCAGGTTTCATAATTATAACTTCGGTTTTAGTAATTATTCCAACTTATTTTAAATGTTCAATAATTGAAAAGGCTTATTGGTATTATTGGTATTTATTGGTATTATTGGTATTTACAATACCAATAATTGGATTATTGGTATTTACAATAGCTATTAATTATTTTAAAAACTTTACTGTTTGCTGTGGTTTGAATGTTTGTGTCCCCCCGCCCAAATTCATATGTTGAAACCCATGCGGTTAGGAGTTGGGGCCTCTGAGAAGTAATAAGGGAAACCCCAGAAAGCTGAGTAGAGCGTCCCACCAGGCAAGAACACAATGAGAAGGCACCATCTAGGAATCAGGAAAGCGGCTCTCATCAAACACCAAGAATGTGCGGGTGCCTTGATCTTGGACTTCTCAGCCTACGTAACTATGAGAAACAAATTTGTGTTGTTTTGAAACCACCTAGCTCATGGTATTTTGTTATGGCAGCCTGAACAAAGGCAGCATTTCTTACTTACTTTAGCAATTGGAGGATAGAGCAGTCCTTTCCTAGAAACATGTATAAAAACTTTTATTAATGACATTAAAATGTCATATCTTAAGTTACACATACTAGAAGTAATTCTTGAATTAACTATATAACAGCAATTATTAAAAAAAAAGTGCCAACAGTATGAGATTATCTTCCTTTCAAAACAGTATTATCCTTTCAAAACAGTATTATTGTCTGCCTTTCTGGGCGGGGGGGTGGGCGGGGGAAGCATACGCTGAATGCTTCATTTGGAGAAAAATCATCAATGAATGAATTCTATTTAAAATTTGGTGGGATAATATATTGAATATTCCAACAAATATACACGTATCATTAATCATGTGGATAGCAAATGGCACTCACCCTCACAAAAATAAAAAAGACGACTCTGATGGTCAATTACTCTAAACTTAAAGAGAAATGAACGTGCTTGTCAAGGAAAATTCAATCATCATCAATTACTTGTTAAGTACCGATTACAAGTCAAGCCCAGGACTAAGCGCTGAAGACAAACATTCTGTATCAGCAGCGTTCTGGCAGAAGTGGGGCTGGGTGGGGTAAGGAGCTGGGTGGGGCTGTTTCGTCAGAAATTATATTTCCCAAAGCATACACTTTGTGCTCGGGATCCCGGGAAAGCAACCGGTCACTGACAGCCATAAAGCAGCTTGAAAACTGGTGATGAGGAACCCAAATGAAGTACATACAGCAAACCCTTCAGTCCTCTCGGTATCTGCGTAGCGAACCAGGCAAAAGGTGCAGACTAACACCGGGTCTACCTTTAAGACCTGGAAGAAAAAACGGCCGGACGGGGAGAAACGGTCGCGGTGTCATTTGCATAAGCACCCAAACACTGCTGACGTCACCACGCACGAGTGCGGACCCCGCCTAGTCCTACTCCAGCTTTACCCCGGGAGGGAAGGGGAAAGAGGGGAGAAGGAGAGGTAGACGTCGGAGAGCGCGAGCCTGGGGCTTCGTCCTCCGCCAACGCGCGCAAACGCAGTTTCTCTGCTTAAAGGCAAAGGATTCCAGCGACGTCTGTCTCAGGGAGGTCTCGGGCGCTTTAATTCATTCATATTTATAAGGCTTGTGTGCCGTCCTGTAAGGACGGAAAGGCTCTCCGGTACTCAAAACCCTCCTCTGCCCAGGCCACGGACAGACCAGCCAAGTGGATAAAACGAAGAAATGGTTTGGGTTTCCAGCTACTCACAGCGTCTCCTTAAAATCCCTGCAACACCACCCTCGCCGCCACTCTTCCAAATTCCTGGATGCGCAGGGACCCGCGGGCAGTGCTTTCTCCGGCAGCCACGTGCCTGGAGCAGAGAGGGGCCCCCTATAGAAACATTTATCGCAGGACGCCTCCGGCAAAAGGGGATTGGGGGTCACGTGAAACACACCGCCTGCGGTGGTCGCCCCGAGCACTTGCAAAAGCAACCAGAAGCGAATGGGGAACGAGACTGTTCCTCTCCCCGTCCCACCTCCCACCCGCAGGAGGACTGGCTTCCAACTTGGCCGGAACCCCAGCAGCGCCTCGCTGCGTCGACCTTCCCAACTTTCCTCTCGGACTCGCCCCAGTCGGACCCCACCCTTCAGCCTCCCCACCCTAGACTCGGAAACGGCCGGTCTTCCGGGGATGCCGCGGGCAGTTCCCACGGCGAGAACGGAAAGAGGGTGGCGGCACGTTCCGACCCCGGCGCTTCCCCCTACGCGCCGCCGCTCGCGCCCTCCCACCCCCTGCGGTGCGCGGGTGCGGGACGCCCAGACCGAGGGTCTCCCGCGGAGCCCAGCTTTGCGGCGCCTCCCTCCCGGCCCCCACCTCGGGACACAACCCGAGTCCTTCCCCGGATCTAGACCTTGGTTCGGCTCTCGGGCCCTGCGCCCGGGCCCCCGGGGTGCCTGCCGGTGAGCCTCACCGCGCCTAACCCGTGCCCTCGGCGGTCGGGGCGAGTCGTTACCGTTAGCGTGCCCGCCGGCTCCTGCGGCCGGTCCACGTCTGACAGGAGTAGCGGCGGCCCGCGGATCGGGTCCAGGTGGCTCTGATGGAGGCCGGGAAGGAGCGGTCTGCGGAGAAGCAGCCGCCTGCCAAGGGCGGCTCCCGGGGCTGGGTGGTAGGGTCGCTGCCCTGCGGACTGCCGCGGAGGGACGAGCCAGCGCCTGTGTTTCGGCCGGGGACGGAGCACGAGTGCGGCGCGGGTGTGTGTGTGAGTGAGGGTGTGACGGAGGCGCCCACGTGCCCGGCCCGCCAGTGCGGCGGCCGCCCGCAGGCTGCGGGGAGGGGAGGCTGCGGGCGGCGGGGGGAGGGAGCTCCGGGCTGGGCGCCGCACCTCCCAGCCCCACGGCCCCTTGGCGCAGTGGCCGCTGCGGTTCCCCGCTGCGCGCTGCGCGCTCGGGCAGGGACCGCGGGGACTGGAGGGACCGGGAGCCCGCCCCGAGGCCGAGCAAAACAAATCCGCTCGCCGGGCGGTCCTCCGCGACCCACCCCAAAGGATGGGCACCGGCGGCCGGACCCCGCCTTTGTGTCGCCGAGGATAACAATAGAAATGGTCCTACCGTTCACTCTCTGAATATTCTGTGAGAGTCGGTGATGAGATTAGAAGTGTGTGACTCAAAGAACCCTTTTCCTAGCTTTCTCTCGAGGCCAGCCATTTACCAGTACCTCTACTGCAAAAGAAAAGCGCTCTGGGCATTTGTTCCTCCTGCGAATCGTGGCCTAATGCGGCTCAGTGATTCTGACAGGTTAAGCGAGGCTGTTTCTGGATCTGGTCCTCACGCTGGTCCATTAGCTTCCAACTCTTCTCCAAGGAGCCTCACTACAAGGTCTTAAGGCTGACTTACCTCTTGTAGCAATGGAGAGGTAACCATAATTAAACCACGTGGAGAATTCCTAAAATATACATCACTGAGCACAAAGCTTGGCCTCCTTTTGAAAATGGCTGAATCTTCCCCTAAATATGGCATATGCTCCAGCGATTAAATTTTATATCCTCGAAACTCAGAATTTGAGCGAAATGCAAAATGAACCTAAAACATATAGCGGAAAGGTTCAGTGACTTGGTAAAGGATATTTTTCACTTCCAGATGATTAATATTTCCATTTTCAAAATATCTCTGCACTTTTATACCTTCCAACAATCTCACAGACTTTAAAGGTTTGTATCCAATTAAGATTGAATTAAATAATAAGGTCATTGCAGACAGGTTTTTAATGCAGTGAAAAATCTCCTGGAAAGAAATCACAAGACCTAAATTTCAGGTCAGAACACTTACTAATCCTTAGCTTTCAAGGCAGCCAAGAGAGTTTTTTCTCAGTCTCTTCCAATCCGACTTTTAAAACAAGGTTTTGTTTTGTGTTTTAAGATTTTATTTATTTATTTCCAGAGAGAGGGGAAGGGAGGCAGAAAGAGAGGGAGAGAAACATCAATGTATGGTTGCCTGTTGTGCATCCCCAGCTGGGGTCTTGACCTGCAACCCAGGCATGTGTCCTGACTGGGAATCGAACTAGTGACCCTTGGGTTCAGAGGCTATCGCTCAATCCACTGAGCCACACCAGCCATGGCAAAGTAAGGTTTTTTTAAAATTAAATTAGCTTTGATCCCCGGGATGCCCTTGCCTTGCCATGGGCAAAAATACTCTGATAGATGCCCCATAGGAAAATAATAATTTACAATAAACCTCTTATAGAACATAATGCATAATTTGCTTTTTATTCACATATTGGTGATAGGCAAACATTTATGTTGATATCTATCATATCTAGAGAGAGAAATTTAGATAGAGAGCAAATAATACCAATGACAACTTAATGCCAATGCCAAGAAGATATTAAGAAAGTAAGTAGAGGTATGCCCTCCATAATCAGGATTAAGATTTTCTGTGGAAAGCAAAGTTTCCTGCACGCTTGCAGGAGTGGTTTACAGTAGTGCTGAGAAGGCCTACCCGCCTGCAAGTGCTCCACCCTCACTCTTTTGCACTGGTGTTTGATACCTATCTCAAATGCATATAAGAAGCCCCATGTCACAGAGTATTTATGGAGTGGTGCTCTTAAAAATGACCAATACTAATTTATGTTTGGATGTCAATGAGGAGAAATAAGAGAAAGCAGCTACTGAGTTTCCCACTGAGGACCTAGGGTTTTAAAATGGTTTATTTAATCTTCTCAATTAATTAATGAGGTGTTTTTTCCTAATTTAGAGATTATACAGAGGTGATACTCAGGGAAAAAAATTGCAAAAAGTCACACAGCTATTTCAATGACAGAATGGAGATTTGAACCCAGATCTGTCAGGCTTCAGAGTTCATGTTTTTTCATGCTGTCTTGTGAATTTGTAGATTTTTAACAGGACAAAAACTGAAAATTAATGCAAGGGCTAGTTACCTTTGAAAATAAGGAGTGTGGATGGAAAGATCCCAAAAGGAGAGTCTAACAGCCCCAGTACAGAGGTAAAAAAAAAATCCATTATTAAATTTTAATAAAGACCCTTCAAAAATTTAATGTTCAATTACTATCCTTAAGCTAATGATTATTGAGTGCTTTCTCTGTCACACAGTGGAAAAACGAGCACATGGTTTTGGTGTGGGAGGAGGAGGCAGCACACTGAAGGAGAAGGGCAGAACTTCGAAAATTTCAACCTGCAAGGAAAAGGAGATTGGTCTTTTTGGCCATAGTGTATTTTTTATGTTATTAACAGATATTGATTCCATGTTAAGTATGTGCCTTTGCAATGTATAGAATAATTTATATGCCTTACTTTTCTTAATCCTTGCACCAACCCTGTGATGTAAATACAGTTATTAGCCACACATTGCAAAAGAAAACCCTGAGATTTTGTTTGTGTGAGTTTACACAGTCAGAGGTATCTGTTAGACGCTTTAAGAAAAATAACCTGCCCCTATCTAAACCGCTTTCTGAATTTGAGACCTACTTTTAAGCACCAAATCCCTCAAAATGGCAATATCATGCAAAAACTCCCAAAGTTGTAACACGGGTTCAGAAAAATATTCGAAGACTTACAAAAAGATTTAAAAACCTAAATACTAAAGAAAAATATTGAAATCAACCCCCATCATGAGATTATACCAATTCATTTTCCTATATTGTTACATATGCAGTATATTATGAAAATTCTTTTTTTATTCTAACAAAATGTTTGTTATAAAATCCACCATATCAAATGTTATTTGATATATAGTTTCAAAATTTTTATGAAACCAAAGTCTGCACATTCCCAAAACATCTAGTGACTCTTCTGTTCAGCCTGCGCGTCTATGACTATGAAGAGCTGAGAGGTAGAAGCAAAGCAAGTACTTAGATTATCTGACCTCTTTGTAGGTAGAGGACGGGTCAACTAAACTGACAAGTGTCAAAGAAATCAAGGCATTCAGAATGGTTCACAAACTCCCAACAGTATCGTTTCAACAATTTCCAAAATCATTTGAGGAAAACATGAAGATAAAAGGTTCTTTTGCCTCTGACATTTATAAAAGTAACTGCTTACGGTTTTCCTCCAACACATTTTTAGTAACTCTTTACCCATCTTCTGTATATTCTCTTTCTAAATGATGATGGCTTTAGGGCTCTATCCTTGGTCCTTGTGTCTTTTTTCTCTCCATACTCTCCTCAGGTGATATCATTTGCTTACATATTTTTTTCATATTTGATTCAAATATTGGTACTATTAAAATATTTAATTTTATTAACCAAAAACTATAATTTCCAAAGGAAACTGATTATGGAGAGAACCAGGGACCCAGAAGGGAGCCAGGGTGACTGAAGTAGCAGGAAGAAGGTACTTGTAGGACTCAGGGCACAGGTATCTTTACAACAACATATAAAAATATTTCGATATTTCTTCAACTGGGACAGCTGAACAATTTGTGATAACTGAAAACCATTCTTCATACTGAAGTGGGTTTGGGGGCATATTTTCATTTGATTTTACTATATTTTTAAATCATGAATTATTTTATTCAAATATTTATTGGATGCTTACAAAAACCAGGCACACTTCTGGGTGCTTGAGATACAACAGTAGCCAAAACAGACAAAGGTACCACTATATCTAGATCATACCACTCTGGTATGAACATTTTTATTAGTTTTGATTTCGTCGGTAGAGCAGAATCATTACAAATATTACAGGAATATGCTATTTAGTACAGGTAATATAAGTTTAAAAATTCAAAAAGAATTGAGGCGGGGAGTAAAGGTCTAGAGCCAGAGAATCAGAGAAGCCTTCGCTAACAACTTCAGCCTCAAGCAATGTAGCTGGTGGAGATTGCCATCTCCCAGGAAATTCCAAGAAGCCACTGCACCTGGCTCTGTGAGCTTCTGAGAGTGGTGGCTTCCACTTTACTGCTGTCTGCCACCACGTCTGTTCCTCTTATTGGTAAACCCTGAGACTCAGATTATTGGAAAGGTCAAGCCCACCTAGAAGGGAAGTAACAGTGACACCAGATGACAACACTGAATCCAGCACATAGCTTTTCCATCCGTAATTAGGTTTTTTAAACAACTTCCTTTTTTGAGTGTGATATTTTTATTGGGTATTGTTTTCATGGCTATACTGATTTTATAAAATAAATTGGGAAGATTGTGTGTTTTACTAAATTGTTGACTACTGTGTATATATCTTCTTGGTATTATCTCTTCTTTGAGGACCGAAATGAATTAACTTGTAAAACCACTTGGGCCAACTAATCTCTCATAGATAATTCTTTTGTATTTTTCCAAGAGCCTTTACAAACTCTGTTTATTTATGTTTTCTACTTCCTCTTTCATCATTTTAGATTTTTTCCAGATATTATTCTTTATTCTTCCAAATTTTAAACCTAGAGTTCTGCATGATATTATTTTATACTTAAAAATCTGTTTCCTAGCTGGTTGTGTTAGCCTTGCTGCTCAACTATCCACCCACCCATCTGTTTCTTACAAGGATTTATTTTTCATTCAAATTATACTTCAACACTGCATTTTGCTTAGTTTTTACTTCTCTAAAACTTCATATATATGAAATCATACGTTAGTGCTCTTTTATTAAGGTTTTTGTCACTCAGAATAATACTTTTTAAAATTATCCATGTTGTAGAAGTAGTTCATTCCTTTCCATCAATGAGTAGTATTCTGTTATAAGCATATAAATATTTAATAATTATCTATACCCTATTGATCAATATCTGGGCTATTTTCAGTTTCGGCTATTATGCATACATTTGCTATAAAACATTTTTCAACTTCTTTTCAATGACATATATTTTTATTTCTCCTGGGTAAATTCCTAGGAGTAGCATTCCTGTGCTGTATGTATGGTAGTTTGCTTACTTTTATAGGAAACTGAATAACATTTTCCAGAAACCTGGCCTCAAATCAGTGTTCTTACTATTATGATAGAGTTGCAGTGGGCCTTGAAGAAAAAATATGGAATTTTTCCAAATAGAAAATTTAGGGAAAGATATTTCAGATTAATACATTTCAGTTTAAGAGAACGGTATTAATAAAAGCATGTAATTGTGAGAGTGAATTTTACTCTAGAGAAGAAAATGAGGTATGTATGTGTTTGATATAGTAAGAGATGAGATTGCAAAGGTAATTAAGTAATTTCCTGGGGCTCTGCTTGATCACAGTGCTAAAGATATATGACTTAATGCCAATAAAAATGGGAAATCATAAGAGTTTTTTGGGAAGGTGTAATCACTCGTTCATTCTCTACAGTGAATATTTGCTGAATGCCAAGTATATGCGAGCTCACAGTGGTCTCTGGGGGGTTATGAGAGGAGGTTCTAAAGGTCTAGGATAGCACAATATCAGAAAAGGAAAGAACATCTCAGAAATACCTAAAAGGAGAATTTGAAAGGACCTGTGGTTAATTAGATTTAGTTTCCTAACAGAGAGTAAAGGCTTACTATTATCCAAAGCTTGAGTTATCAGGTAATTGATATCGCCTTTAACCACAGTAGAGAATTTAAAAAGAGAATGAAAGAGCTAGGAAGCTGGAAGCTGAATGTGTTTTTAAAGACATCCCTTCTAGGGAACACAATAGTTTTGTTATAATACTGAACACCTTATAATAAAAGTTCTAAATGTAACTGAGTTTCAGTCTTTCAGGTTTTCACATTAAAAAAATTGTGTAAACTACTCTGTAATAAATACAGGGCAATTTTAATTCAAAGTTGGTATACCGTAGTCCAATTACATCTATGAGTTCTGTCAAATAATTTCTTAGAACAATTTTATATGTCGTAGGAAATATAGCCAGGAGGATTATATTTCCTTTGAAAATAGCAATATTCGGGGATTTAGAAAATGATTTAAGGGCTTTTTAAGTTTAATAATGCATAAGTACTGGTGCTTTTTTGGACTAAAGCCAAACTAATTTGCAGAAGTTAAAGGCAGAGGGAAACATCATAGCATATTTTTTCAAGGAAAAGCAATGTACAATCATATTTAATGATGTAAGTTACTTTAATGTTATGCCTATAAAGAATTTGGGGATATGTGTAAAACATGAGAATTCAAAGTGAGTCAGAAGTGAATATATCATGTAATAAAAGCTCTACTAGCAATTTTTCTCTTCCATTATTTTCATACGCCCTTACACTGAGTCTAATTGTCACACTGTAATCTCTTAGTTATTTGCACATGCTTCTCTTGTGAGTAATCCTCAAGCATTATATTTCCCTCTCAGCTGAATAGATTCTTAAATTCCACTTTTTTTTTCATCATTTAGATTCTCTCTTTGTTTGATAATGCTGGGGCCCACCATTTAATGATCCCTCTCCACTCATCTGCACAGTTCTGTCAATTTCTAATTATGAAAGGTATGATAAAAGTAACAACTCAAAATAGTAGCATGACAGGATTAAATAGGAGAAGCTGAGGAGATTCAATTGAAAGATAGCACTAATTCAAAAATAATATAAGGGGCGCTGAATAAGTCAGTTATGTCATAATAATGCTGCAAAAACAAATGATTCCCACTCAGTGACCTACAACTCCGATTATTATCCTCATCACGTAGCTATGGGATGGTTGGAGATTACCTTATTTAGATGGGCCTGTCTCTATTGGTTATAAACTTCATTCAGGCCTGCTGCGCATGTCACTCGCCACCTTAGACCATTAATTTCAAGGGTACATTCTTCTTGGCAAGAGGCAGGAGTGCAAAAATGGCCAATAAAAACCTGATGCCTCTTAAGGCCAGAATTAGAACTGGCTCACTTGTGCCAACTGCCCACATTCTATGAGCCAAACCAAGTCACTTGACCAAACCCTGTATAATGGGGCAGGAAGTATATATCTCCCATAGCATTGGGGAAAGGACTGCATATTATAAATATTAATCCAATTCAACCCGGTCAGTTAAGCAACTAATATATTTCTGCAGCTAGTCTTCACTCTAGAGTTGTACACCTATGTATTTCCATTCCTAGCTGTCCTCCAGGTACCTCAGCTTCTCAGTCCTTGGCAATTCCAATTTTGCCCAAAGGCATGTTTTAATGACCTTTCATTTCTATGCATAGCCACACTCAGTCCCTGAGTCATCAACAATATAAAAGGCAATTTATTTGTTGTGCCATTTATGTTAATTCTTGCTGTACAAAGTAAATATCATTGGGTCTGGGATAGGACCTATAGGCTTACAGAGAATTGGCATCTTTTCCTCTAAAAAATGTTTGCAGGGTATGAGTGGCTTTTGAACTAGGATTCTGCATCAATTTTCCAAAGTGGCATAAAGAAGGTAATAATAGTTTATATGAAAGAATGCATTGTGTAGTATGAACATTTTAACCATATGAATTCCAAATTCCAATCCATGAACATAGAATATATTTGCATTTATTTATGCCTTCTTTAATTTCTTTCATCAATGTCTTCAAGGTTTCAGTGTACATGTCTTTCACCTCCTTAGTTAAATTTGTTCCTAAGTGTTTTATTATTTTGACACTATTGTCACTGGGGTTGTTTATTTCATTTTTGGTAGTTCATTTTTAGTGTATATAAACATAACTGATTTTTGTTTATTGATTTTGTATCCTGCAACTTTACAGAATTTAATTATTAGTTCTAATAGTTTTTTTTCTTTTTTTTTTGGTGAACGATTAGGGTTTTCTATATATAAGATCATGTCATGTAAAAACAGAGACAATGAACATTTTCCTTCCTATTTGGATGCCTTTTTGTTTCTTTTTCTTGACTAATTGTGCTGGCCTAAATTTCCAGTACCACATTGACTAGGAGTGGTAAGAGAGGGCGTCTTTGTCTTTTTCCTGATCTTAGAGGAAAAGCTTTCATCTTTTTACCTCTCAATATGATATGAGCTGTTAGTTTGTTATAGATGGCTTCTATGATGTTGGATACATTTTTATATACCTAATTCGATGAAAATTTTTCACATGAGCAATGTTGAATTTTGTCAGATGTTTTTCTGCATCTGTTGAGATGGTTACATGATTTTTATCCTTTCCATCATTGCAGTGTATCAACGTTAGGATTTGCATTCGTTGAAACTTTCTTGCATTCCAGGAATAGGTCACACTTGATTTTATAGTGTATAATCCTTTTTGTGCCAATGGATTCAGTTTGTTAGTATTTTTTTTGAGGAATTTTGCATCTATGTCCATTAGAGATATTGGCCTCAATAAGCTGGAAAAATATACATTTTTATACACCAGAAAAACATAAATAAAATTAAAAGTCAATTAAAAATAAATAGCATATTGTTGGTGCAATGACAAAACAAGAAATCATTCTTATTCTGATTTATTTAATCAATAAATATCATTGAGAACCTAAGTAATGCAAGATTTCATTCTAAAATCAAGATTTCAGTGGGTTAAGAAACATTTTGACAAGAAACAGACCTAGAATCTGGAAACAATAAGCAAAACAAATGATAATGACAATAATTAAATAATTATTTGTTTGGGTTTTCAATCTAACGTACTCTGCCCTGCAGCAAGCTGTATTTTATTCCATATCGAAGTCTACAAAGTCCAAGTGCAGATTAAAGAACAAACAACTATCAAGCCCTGACCAGTGTGGCTCAGTTGGTTGCGCATCATCCTGCAAAGCAAAAGGTCACTGGTTCCATTCCCGGTCAGGGCACATTCCTGGGTTGTGGGTTCTTCCTAAGTCTGGGTGCCATATGAGAGGCAACCCATCAAGGTCTCTCTCCCTCTTTTTCTCCCCCTTTCCCCCCTCTCTCAAAAAAATAAATAGATGAAATCTTTATTTAAAAAGCTATCAAAAATACCAGTCAAATTCATGATCTTTTTTAAAACCTCATCTTTGAATATTAAAGATTCATTTAATTATTTAAAGTGATGGGGATAAAATGTTCCTATATTCTTCAACTTACAACATTGGTGTTTCACCATATGCCTAATGCATATTTCAAATATTTATAATATTAAATCATAGACAAATGTTGCTTTATATTTACATTTTTTAAGTTAAAAGTTTTCTCTGATTTCTTTAGAAATATCTAAATTTAAAGGCACAACCAATTGTGTTTTTTACAGAAAGATGTATGGTGTTCAGATAAAATATAAATATGACAATAAACTTTATTCTCTGTTTAGTGGTAAAGGTTAAGTACAATTTTTCTCTTCTTCCTGAGGACATCAGGGCATAAAATTGGAAAAGTAGGTCCATATACAAATAAATACAGTCATAGGACTGTAAGCCCATCAGTAATAAGTATTATCCTTCACTCTCACAAGAATGGACATTTCATGGAATAATAATAAGGTCACTTACACTCTGAAAATAACTGAATACACTTAATATTTGCTTAGTTTGTGATATGAAAAACGTTGGCTCAGGCAATTTAAAGGAATAATTAGCAGCAGAACCAAAAGTAGCATTTTTATGTTGTGGTAGTTTGTCTTTCTAAAGAAATGATTGATGTAAATATAATACATTTAAAGTGGTTTGCTAACCTCACTATATTTAATTACTAAAGATATTATTTATAATGATATTAGTTAAAAAGAAAAGTAAAATGTAGCATTCAATGTATCACACCTTTAAAAACTGTAGTTCTAGAAGAAAACTTTTTTCTGCTTTTTAGAAATATTTCTTAAAATGAGAGACTTAGTATAATGGGAAGTAGGCCAAATAAAGACATTTAATAAAGGATTTACCATTTAAAACATAATTTACTAAAAAATGTTAAAAATTTAAATTTGTAGTTAAAAATTAATTAGGAAGATTACTAATTCACATAAAAACTGGCTCATTGTCATACCTGCTGCTGAAAAATTTGTGAAGCAGATTTCATGTTGGCAAGCAGAACTGCGGGCTGTCTGAGATATAAAAATATCTGCAAGCATAAAACATGTTCCATGCAATAGAGAAGCACGGATGCAAATTTCTGAGGATTTCTCTTGTGGATGATTTTCAGTCTCCGTGAAGATGGGAAGTTATAAGAAAGGTTACCTGACAAAGATGATGTCCTGAACTAATTGACCTATTCCTAGATAAAAGTATTATTATAGATAAGGGTATGGGATCACTTAAAATTAATGAGTTGCCAGATGTAGGTGTGCAGTAAACACATTTCATAATAAACTGGAATAAATGGGTATTTCAGATTTTATTTCAGAGGTTTTTGTTGTTATTTTCAATTGTAAAATGATCTTTAATTGAAATATTTTCCTTTGTAGTTCTTAACTAGCCGGGCATTCCACTGCACCACTGTTAATGTCACCTATGATGTCATCAGGGTGGCAGCCGTCGACACTACAGCCCAGAGAATTCTCTAGCTGAAGATCAGTGCCGCATCTGTTGGGCAATGTTGACAATCTCCTCAAAAGTGATATTTCCATTGTGCGTAATTCTTTTAGCTTCTTTCTGCCTCCTGGCTGTTCTTTGAGGGCTTCAATGATCAGGGCAGAGGCAGAAGGCACTGTCTAGATCTAGGCTCTCTGTTCTCAATGGTCAGTTTCACTGTAATCCTCTGACCCTTCCAATCACCGGTTGCTTTGATAATATCATCACCAAACGTTTTAAGAGACAGACCCAGAATGCCAGTCTTAGAGGACACGGCAGGTGGGCACCACCTCCCTGACCCGTGCACCTCAGGTATACGGCTTTGATCTCTGGGTCAAACTTCGGTGGCATGGTGAGTGCGGCTGGTGTTGGATGAACCTACATTCAGGACAACCAAAGAGAGTAGCACCTTAGCCTCCTCTGAAAAGCCAAAAGCTATTTCAAAGTCTTTACATTCTTTGTTTCTGAGAGAGTTAAGAATTTTGAAACATTTCCATATGGTTCCATTTGAGTTATTTTCCACTAGGTACTGAAAAATAAAATATCTTTATACCAAATGCTCCAGATTTTTTTTTTTTTTTGCTTTCAAATTTTGACTGGCAAAATAAATAAATAAATAAAATTTAAAACCCCATAAGCTGATGCTGTTGAAATAGTTTTGTGATTTGTATAATGTTACTCTGTTCTATGGAGGCTGTTAAAAGTGAATTTTGGAACAAAAAATTATAAAATTATCCAATGAACTTGTATTTTAAAAGAGCAGACACTTCAAAAGTATTTTTATTTTTTGTACTGTCCTCTGTTTTATTTTTTAAATATATTTCATTGATTATGTTATTATAGTTGTCCTATTTTTCTCCCTTTGCCCCACTCCACCCAGTACCCACCCTCCCACCAGCATTCCCCCCCTTAGTTCATGTACATGGGTTGTACATATAAGTTTTTGGCTTTCCATTTCCTGTATCATTCTTAACCTCCCCCTGTCTATTTTGTACCTACCATTTATGCTTCTTATTCCTTGTACCTTTTCCCCCATTCTCCCCCTTCCCCCACCCAGCTAATATCTCTCCATGTGATCTCCATTTCTATGATTCTGATAATGTTCTGGTTGTTCGATTAGTTTGTTTGTTTGTTTGTTTGTCTGACTTTTAGATTCAGTTGTTAAAAGTTGTGAATTTGTTGCCTTTTTAATGTTCATAGTTCTGCTCTTTTCTTAAATATGTCCCTTTAACATTTCATGTAATAATAGCTTGGTGATGATGAACTCCCTTAGCTTTACCTTGTCTGGAAAGCACTTTATCTGTCCTTCCATTCTAAATGATAGCTTTGCTGGATAGAGTAATCTAGGTAGGTCCTTGTTTTTCATCACTTTGAATGCTTCTTGCCAGTCCCTTTTTGCCTGCAGTTTTTTTTGAAAAATCAGTTGATAGTCTTATGGGTACTCTTTTGGAGGTAACTCTCTGCTTTTCTCTTGCTGCTTTTAAGATTCTCTCTTTATATTTTACCTTTGGCATTTTAATTATGATGTGTCTTGGTATGGTCCTCTTTAGGTCCAACTTCTTTGGAACTCTCTGTGCTTCTTGGACTTACATGTCTATTTCTTTTAGCAAGTTAAGAAACTTTTCTTTCCTTATTTTTTCAAATAAGTTTTCAATTTCTTGCTGTTCCTCCTCTCCTTCTGTCACCCCTATGATTTGGATGTTGGCACGTATGGAGATTTCCCAGAGTCTTCTTAAACTATCCTTGTTTTTTTTTTAATCTTGTTTCTTCTTTCTGTTCTGGTTGGATGTTTATTTCTTCCTTTTGTTCCAAATCATTGATTTGAATTCCAGCTTCTTTCCTGTCACTGTTGGTTCCCTGTAAATTTCTCTTTATTCCACTTAATGTAACTTTCATTTCTCCCTGTATGCCTTACTCAGTGAGTTCTTTGAACATTCTGATAACCAGAATGTGTTTTGAACTCTGCATCTGATAAGTTGGCTATCTCTGTTTTATTTAGGTTTTTTTTGGTGTGTGTGTGTGTGGAGGGGGTTTTGTTCTATTCTTTCATTTTGGCCATATTTCTTCATCTCCTCAATTTGGCAGCCTCCCCATGTTTGTTTCTGTGTATTAGGTAGAGCTGCTTTGACTTCCTATACAAGGCACCTGTAAATTGTGTGGGGCCGAGCCTTAGGTAATTACCATGGTGGTACCCCACACTGGAACCCTGGGCTGTGTGGTCTGGCCTGGGGCTGGGATCACTCGCTCCCAAGGTATCCCTTCCAAATTTTATTCACCACACATGAATGTGAGACCAACTGTGCCCTTTTCACCTCTGCCACTGGCTCCCTGTCCCACACCGTGTCTCCTCACCTCTGTGCCCCTTCTCTGCATCTCCATCCCTCCTACCCATCTGCATGAATGTGGCTTCTTTAAATCATTGATTGTCAGACTTCCATACAGTTTGATTTTCTGACAGTTCTGGGTGTTATTTGTTTGGAGATTTAGTTGTAATTCCTTTTAGTGGTTGCATGAAGAAGAAGTGAAGTGTGTTCATCTACACCTCCATCTTGACTGGAAGTTTCAAAAGTATTTTTAAACTAAACAACTTTTGTTACATGAAGTTCTACAAACACCTATTATTAATCTTTTTGTCCCATGGCCTAAATATCTTCAATTTATAATTTATAGTTATTTGTTTTGTGTTTACTTTTTTAATATAAAAACTCTAGTTCTAATCACATTTAAATACAATGTAAATGTAAATATTTACAAATTTAAATATTAATGTAAAGGTACATGTACCTAAATTATATAGGCAAAATGTGGTTATCCCAATAATGTAAACAAAAAATCTTTGCTTCACTACTGATTAGACATGTTATGCCAAAGTTCTTTCTGTATAATTCCTTACCTCCTCCAATTCCTTGATTAGTTAACTTCACCAATAATATGGGCTTTAGATTAAAATAACAAAAAAGAAAAATAGGCTAAGATAGTTAACTTAATTTCCACTTCATAAATTTAAATCAGGATGTGTGTCAAATATTTTTTACTTTAGGACGATGTGTCTTTTCCAAGACCAATGTTAAAATGCATATTTCTCTCTGTAGTAGATAAAAATAGGGTACATATTTTCAATTTGTTGCCAGATTTTGGAGCTATATTATTTGGTTTGTCTTACTTTTTAGGTTAAATTATAGAGGTTATTAAACATTTCTGGTCACTTTGTACTGTACATTAACATAAACTTTAAAAACTGAAAATACAGCCCTGGCTGGTGTGGCTCAGTGAATTGAGCGCTGGCCTGCTAACCACAGAGTCGCTGGTTCGATTCCCAGTTAGAACACATATCTGGGTTGCAGGCCTGGTTCCCACTAGGGGCCATGTGAGAGGCACCCACACATTGATCTTTCCCCCTCTTTCTCCCTCCCTTCCCCTCTGTCTAAAAATAAAATAAATAAAATCTTTTAAAAAGAACTGAAAATGCCAAAGGTAATTATAATTTATTACACTAACTTTCATGTGTTTATAAAAAGAACTATATCCAAGAATGCTGTATTACTTGTTCCCAGGAATATCTTATTAGGTTAAACTCACATCTCTTTCATGGGGCAAATTTAGACTTAAATCAATTTTTCATTTGTTTTCTTTTTCACATTGTTATTTCTTATTGTTAATGTCTCTTGAGTGAATATTTGCATCAAGAATACAAAGAATATTAAATTATTTCACCATAATAATATTACAATTGATAAAAGAATTAAGTGAATTAACCTTTATAATTATATCATTTTATTAAAATAGTTATGAGTATATACTGTCCTTAAACATATCCTGAATCTCATAACCACAGAAAACTTAATAAACAAGATAACTAGACAAATTTGGAAATTTTCATAAAGCTTTCTCAAATCTTTATTTAATTTAAGAAACCTAATCCATAAATATTTACTGACTACTTTGTAATGTTAAGGCAAAGTGAAACATAAAATTTGTACCCTATGCTCAAGCAACTCACCGTCCACATGTGAGCTAATACAAATACATTTGAAAGGTGGAGTATAAGCAACATTTAAAGGAGTGTTTTAGCATTGTGTGACTATTTTAACACTGTCATCTCAATCTAGCTCAGTTTTTACAAGAAAAAAATCAAATTAAATTTAAATATTAATAAACCTTCAAATACAAGCAGAAACAGACTGTTTCTATCTCTTCTCCTTCCGATTCCCTCATATGAGCCACCGTCTATCTCTCACTTACGTTACTCCACTAACCTCCTAACGACATACCCTAGTGCTGAAGTTATCCCTCTACACATTATTTCTAATAGCAGCCAAAATAATACTTTGAAAATGGAACTCATATTTTTTCATTCACATGCTTAAAAAACTGCCCTGGCTGGTGTGGCTCACTGGGTTGAGCTCTGGCCTGTGAACCAAAGGGTCACCAGTTCGATTTTCAGTCAAGGGCACATGCCTGGTCCCTGGTTGGAAGCGCACAAGAGGCAACCACACAATGATGTTTAAAAACAAACAAACAAAAAAACTGATATGGCCCCCCATTTTATTCAGGGTAGAGTTATATTCCATAAAGTGGTCTATAAGATCTTCCACAATCTGCTCTTCAACCCTTAGCAAGCACACTGCAAAAGTTCATATGCAATTTTCTCTTGTTTATCAATTTTGCTCACTCGGCTCCTTCCAGTTTGGCTTCCTTCATGCTTTCAAGCCCCCCAAGCATGCTTCACCCTTAGTAAGGTCTTTGCAATGTCTATTCCTCCTGCCTGGAACATTTTTACTCCAAATATCTGCAAGTCAATGTCCTCATCTCCAACACTGCTCAAGTATCCTTGACTGTACTCTTTCTTTATAAATTTAATCTTTATTGTATTTTTTTCCCATCACCACTTATCACCCTTATCCTCCACTGCCCTTGGCAACCTTGAGTCCTTTCTCCTTTTTGCTCATTCCCTCGAAGCCCTAACCTCCCCTCCCTTAGCTGTCATCCTGCTCAGCATCTATGAGTCTGTCCCCATTCCTCTTGTTATTTCGCTTTGTTCATTAGATTCCATGGTTGAGTGAAATCATAAATTGCATGCTACTCCTCAGCTCTGGCACTTTCACATCTTCTTACCTTGCTCTACGTATTGTTATTCCATAGCAGTTATTGCATTCTAATAAATTAATTATTTCATTATTTGTAATGTTTAATTTTTCTTTAAGCACATAAAGCCAAGAATCTTTGTATTGCCTGATGATATACCTTTTGAAAAATATTTTATTTATTTATTTTTAGAGAGAGGGAAAGGGAGGGAGAAAGAGATGGAGAGAAACGCTGATGTTTCTCTCAATGTTTTGGCTGCTCCTCACACATGCCCTGACCGGAGGAATCCATGGACCAGGCATGCTCTACAATCCGGAGTCAAACCAACGACCCTTTGCCTTACTGGGCGACACCCAACCAACTGAGCCACATCGGTCAAGGCCTGATGATGTATCTCAAATATGTAGAGTGATGTGGGACACACAGTGAGAGCTTAATAAAAATGTGTGGGGTAAATAAACAAATGATTATTTTAACAAATAGGAAATGCTGGGGGGGGGGTCCTAAAAAGTTCAATTTCTATTACAATGGAAGCCACCTATGTTGTGTTTAGATTTTTGTTTATTTTTTATTCTTTCATTTTCAATCATAAACTTTTGTTAGAAAGACCAAAATACCACCATCAATGTATTTAGAAAAAGCAAGAAATACTGATAGAAAAATTATCAATGAGCTCCTCTTTATTACCTTTGATCAAATATAGAAGTTCAAAGTTAAACTACTTTGCCATTTGCTATTCAAAAATGAAATATCTGTTCTGATGCTATATTAGGTAAGTATTTAGTCTGCTCTTTCAGCAGGCAAATCAAGTTCTGGGCTTTCGGCCACTTTTTGAGAGGGGACAACTTGTATAGGTTTTATGGAAAGAACAGACTAAATAGCTTCTCCCTTTTAATGAAAACAGATCTCTGCATACCTGGTTGGTTCTCATATCCCCTTTACTAGTGCTGGCATATTCTTTCCCTGCCAGAACATACACCATGGGTATATGCCTAAGGGTATAAACTGCATTTATGTGAATTCATCCCTATGTTATCTAAAACCCTACTTCTTTCTCTACTACCAAAATACATACATACATACATACAAACATGCATACATACATATCAGAATGCTAATGTAGTGAATACTTTATATTGCATCTTATTTGGTTTCATAAAAATATTTAAAAATTCACAAACATTAGTTTTTTGCCTACTTATAAATACAAGGTAGTAACACTGAATAGATGGAAAAGCACCAGAGTTTGACACTGAATAAAGAATCACTACTTGGTTATATTCTGAGCATACTTTTTGAAAGAACATAAGGAGGCAGATCCAACTGCTCTTTACTAGCAGCTGACTAGAACTTTATTATTTCATTCATTCAATTTTTAAAAAGTTATTGAACTCTATGATGCAGTAAATTATATAGCAGGGTTCAATTTAAGACATGGTCTTTGCTTAAAAAGATAAATCATCAACCTGTAAGAGAGGGAGAGATAAAAACACAATTAGCATACAATACACTAATTACCCTGGGCAGCCAAATGCAAGCAAAACTTCCGTAGAAGAAATAGAATGAACGATTCTCTCCTCCGACACTAAAAAGCCAGTGTCACTAAACTTTAGCTCAGTGAGTTTCCTATTTTGAGCATTCAGTGATTTTGTTTGTGTGATTTCATCTTTGCTTTAAAATTACACAAGAATGTGCATTTATAAAACAAAAGCCGCATGCTGATATCAACCTGATATTTCTGGAAAAACATTTAATTATATCTCTCTGGGCCCTCCAATGCAGTCTCCCCCTGCAAGTGTCTACAGGGCCTTTCCTAACTCCAGCCTTTGCCTTTTATCTCTCATGTAAAGGTCCTTCCATACCTTGCTTTTTCCTAAATTCAACCATCTCACTTTTCCAAGGACTGTATTGCTTTTTGATTCAATAATGTGAAGCCTCTTATAGCTTTTTCAAAAAGAAGCTATAAGAATTTCATGCTTCTGAATCTTTGTGCATGAATGTTTTCCATGCCTAAAATACTGTTGCAACTTTCCCCGGTAGTAAACTCTTCCTACCCTTTAAAACTTTCTTATATTTATACTCTGTGAGGCCATTCTGGAGGCTACAGAGTTATCCAGTCCCACTCATACCTCTGAAATGTCATTGAAAGTTTTCCTTTTGCATTTATCACATCACATTTTAAAAGTTGTTCCATTTCCCTCTGTGTCTACCTGACTGGAGCATCTGGAAAATAAGAGGGAAATAAGCGATATGTTCATTTGTTGATGACCTTGAGAGGACTTACTGCTAGAGGTGTTCAAAACAGCCTCCCAGGCAGGATAGAACACATACTCTTTAAGGCTACTAGCCTGCTGTTCCTTGCAGGAGATCCTTTGTGGAATTCCTTCCACTGAGCAGCAGGAGTCTTGGGAGCTCAGGCCACTGAAGACACCAATTTGGGAAAAATGAAAGGGGAAGTATGGCTTAGAAGGGAAGGAAGGAAGGAAGAAAGAAAAAGAAAGAGAGAGAGAGAGAGAGAGAGAGAGAGAGAGAGAGAGAGAGAGAGAGAGAAAAGGAAAGAAGAAAGAAAGAAAGAAAGAAAGAAAGAAAGAAAGAAAGAAAGAAAGAAAGAAAGAAAGAAAGAAAGAGAAAGAAAGAAAGAAAGAAAGAAAGAAAAAGAAAGAAAGAAGGAAAGAAGGAAAGAGAGAGAAAAATCTTGCAAAGGAAGATCTGGGAAAGCTAAAGCTAAGGAAGAGGCCGCCCTCCTGCTGAGAAACATCACCAATCCTTGATTTCCAACCCCACCTCCCCACACCCAAAACTGACAAAGCAGATGAATGCTATCATTATACTGCGATAAACTACAAAGACAGGTGTAGGGTGGAGAAGGTGCACAGTGATCCTCAATTGAAAATAGAAGGAAATAGTGCAGGGTGACCACTCAGTGAAGTTTTCATTCAGTTACCTTCAAGGAAAGAATTACCAGAATACGAAGAATTAATTAGGAATCTGGTGGATTTCAAAAAAAAAAATAAGGAAGGAATTTGTAATCATAAACAACAGTGCCTGGGGGACCTGAAGAAAGAAGGTATGCTTCTCTATCATAATGCTCAGCTGTTCAACTTGGAGGGATCCACCTATAAGACTCCATCGTCAGAGCAGAAGATTGTCGAACAAGAGGAGAGAGAGGATGAAAGCAATGAAGAGGAGGCGGAAGAAGATGAGGAGTCAGAGTCAGAGGCAAAATCTGTTAAGGTGAAAATGAAGCTCAGTAAAAAAGATGAGAAAGATTGGGACAAAGGAAAAAGGCAAGAAAAAGGCCAAACTGAGGAAAAGCAAACCTGGTGTGAATGATTTCAACAGCAATGAAGAATAGGATGAAAATGAACAGTCAGAAGCAAATGGGGCTGATGAGGAGTGAGGGGTATAAACATATGTCTTTGGTAGAACTAAATTCCTCCCTCCCCTCTCTCATTTCTAGCCAACGTGTTCATTTGTCATAAGGGTACTGAGTTGTTTCTGTATCACCATTATCTATAAACGAGCTTTAGGACAGTGCCAGACAAGCATGTGACACCATGGTGTAAACACACACACCCGCACAAATATTTGTAACATATTGTAACCAATGGCTCTCTAATACTTAAAGATTAAAACAAACACAATGAAGCTTTTGATGGAAAATATGTGGGTGGATAGTATATTACTATGGGTGGGCCTAATTTGGTAATGGTTTGTTTGTGCCTGGTTTTATCACCTCTTCAGATAAGATTTTTGTCTTACTGTAGCACTGGTAACCAGAAAACATTTAACATCACTGGTTATTTATTTTTCATCAAGCAGTCTTCGATATTTTTATTTTATTTTTTTAATATTTGTACTTTGTGAAAAAAATATTTGTACATTGTGGTACATACAAGCAACTTTAATAGGTGATTCAGGTGGAGTAGACTTCACCTGCATAGACATTTTTCCTTTTTATGCACTATGACCTTAAAAAAATGTATAAGATTTATGTCTACTGTAAACATTGCTTAATTTTTTTCTGCTCTTGATTAAAAAAAGGTTTGTTGAAAATGGTACTAAATATTGGAACCTACAGAGAGCTTTGGTTGGCTTTTTTTGTCAGCCTGATATTCTGTGTTACAGTGTGTGTTGTCTCCTTCTCCCTAAAGTATACTTAATCTTTGCTTCCTTCGCACAGTGTCGTTGATTGCAAGTCATAAGCCTGAGGCAAACAAAATTCCAGCAATTTCCAAGAATGTGGTGTTGGTGCTTTCCTAATAGATAATTTCGCTCAACAACAAAAAATAAAGAGACATAACATTAACTAACATTTCCATTGTTTCTCACAGTATTGGCATCTAGTAGTTGTTAAATAAATGTAAATTAATTAAAATGAATTTAATGACCATTTTATAAATTGTTGTTGATGTTTTTCATTTGTGCCAATAAAAATATTTTTTAAGTATCTACATTCACCATTTGCTTCTCAGTGAGAACCAGTTTGCAAAACTCCCATAGCCTACACTAATTCATAGTTTTGTTAGACTCCTAGAAAAAAACTACATTGATACATTAAGATTACTCTTCAAAAACAGGAAGTACCCCTCAGAGAATATGATCTCACTATAGTTAACCTCTTTTTCAAACTTACAACTTAGATATATGTTAGACACAACTAATTCGTTTCTATTATATCCTCACCTGGAACCACTTTTAAAAACTATCAACATTTATCTTTCATTCATAGCTCAGAAACAGGAAACTATGTATCTCTGTTTCCAGGTGAAGTAACTACTAGGTATTCCGTGAAACACACAAATTTTCCAAATGGTGGATTACTCAATCTACAAAGAATACCTGTTGCTCTAATAGGTAAATATTAATCTTTCCACTCATCAGAAGAAGATTGATGCCTGAATTGCCTAGATTTTTGTTACGTCGGGTGGGAAGGAAAATACAGAAAACCCAGGGATATCACAGTAAAATTTGATCTGAATGCTCTCCATGTACTGGCTCACGCGGCATTATGTTTCTGCTCCCCACTGAATGAACACATCGGCCCAGCTTTCTGTGTCCTGACCTCTGTGAGAAATGGTTCCATATTGGTTGCCTGGCAATATATGAACCATTTCTTAGTATTAGGGTAATTTATCTGCCACTATGTAATGTTTTTATATTCATCAGTTAGACCAGAAAAATAGTTTAACCGTGTTTGAATGTTTATTTCTAGGTCAGAGGTTCCTCCAGTTATTGCGGTGATTGGTCTGGGTGGGGGTGGGGAGGGTAAGTTTTGAGGAAAAATTCCTTAATAACTTCACGTTTTAAAATTTGGAAAGAACCCTAATCTTCCTAAATTTTAGACTAATTTAATAGAAATAATAAAGTTAGTTTAGAATACAAAGTAGGTGACATACAAAAGCTACAGCTGAATAACAATAAGCAGCAGCACCAAAACATAAACACAAAGGAGTCAGCCCTAGAATAAACTTGAAGAGGTGATTCATTCTACCCTGGTTTAGTGTGGAAACTCATTTATAAAATTGGTAGCAATTATGACTCCCAACCTACTTTAATTAACCAGGGGGCATAAATCCATAATAAAGGAACAGCAAGCATCAGCTCATATTTTTACCCTCAAACGTAGTTACCTTGGTTCTTGGAATTGAAAGCAATGTTTTATATTGTGTGCATGTGGCTGGAAATGAAAATAGGCTAAGACTGTGTTGAAAAGGCAGTTTCACTGATCAACATAATAGTACTACACAGATGTGGATTCTGTGAACTTGTTTCCTTTACTGTGTTAATATCACGATGTCTAAAATCCCCTGCATTTGCATCTGTAATTCTCATCACCCTACCTGATTTCAAAAGAAATCGCTGCATGCTCTGTGTTCCTAGCCTTGTGTTCTCAATCCACATGCTAATTTTATGAACCCATCGCCAACATTTTTACTGCTTAAAACTGGACACTGAGTGATAGTATATACAGATATTTGTAGATAGCAACATTGGTATAAAATACAACTCCATTATCAGCCTTTAAGTCAGTATTGGAAAGTGTAGAGATCTTCTCCAATTCTCCACAGTTTTCCATATGCATTGCTGCAAATACAGAGATGTCACCCTGGAAGGAGTACGTATTCATCTACTAGAAATAAAGTTCTGTGAATGATGTTTGGTGAAAACAGATTAGGTGATCGATAATTAGCCAGAGGCACAGGATGAGGGGCAAATACATTACAAATTTGTTGTCAAGTCCAATATCCCTGAAAAAAGATGGACTTATGGACGTAAGCCAAGGCATTGGAAACACACTGAAAGGCAACATCCTTCTTGATACAACCTCAAAAGATGACAAATGTGGTTACAATTTTCATTTTGAAAATCAGGCCACTCTTTAATAACCTGATTGAAACGTCATAGCTCAGATAGTTAGTGTTCATAGAATATTTTGTATAATCAAAAAGGCAAACTGATCAAATGAACACAGATAAAAATAAAACAATTCTATCCATACAGTGGTTTTCCATGTTTATACAATTTATACTGTACAATATTGCATTGCATGCGATTGACCAAATGAAGAAAAAAATCACTGCAGTCAATTTAATGTAGATTTAAAACTGGGCAATATTGCCTTTGCTAAATCTGCTGATACTCTTTTTTAATTTTATAAACCTTTTCCTTTTTCCAGTTTTAATTAATCTATAATCTGAACCAGTAAAGCTGGTACACATTTCTTTTAAAATAAAAATTATGCCTCTAGGCAAATTTATATAAATTCAAAAAGTTCAGTCAAATGTTAGAAAGGATTAAGAAAACTATAGCTGGGTTAAATGAGTTTAACATCCATATCCTATTACAAGGCACTTATATGAAACTAAATTAAAATTTCTATGTGGATTAAAACGTTCAGTCTTATGGTATGGTGTACTTTCCTCTAAGATATGCTTCCTTTTTCAGCTTTGTATGTATTTTTACAAGATTTTTAAATTTATTTTTAGAGAGAAGGGAAAGGAGGGAGAGAGGAAGAGAAACATCAATGTGTGATTGCCTTTCGTGCACCCCCTACTGGGGACCTGGCACCTGGCCCAAAACCCAGGCATGTGCCCTGACTGGGAATCAAACTGCCGACCATTTAGTTCACAGGCCCACCCTCAATCCACTGAGCAACACCCACCAGGGCTTTTTCTTTTCTTTCTTTTCTTTTCCTTTCTTTTCTTTTCTTTTCTTTTCTTTTTTAAGAGAGAGGAGAAGGGAGGGGGGGAAAGGGGAAAAGAAACATATATGTGAGAGAAACATTGATTGACTGCCTCTTGGACCTGCCCTGATGGGGGACTGAACCCACAACTGAGACATGTGCACTGAATGAGAACTGAACCAGCGAACTTTCGATTTGTGGGGAGGATGCCCTACTGAGCCGCACTGGTCAGGACTGTATTCTTGATGTTACAAAGCAATCATTTATAGGGTTAGAAATTCATTCCTTTATGTATTCATGTATTAAGGTCATATTTATTCATTGCCTTCTATGTGCCCTTCATTGAACTGTTTTTAGGCAAAGATATACATATATATACATATATATACATATATATAAAATCTATCAAGATATATATTTTTTTGATATCTAATTTTTTTCTCCTCTAGCCAGTATAAAATCCTTAAACAAAAATGTCCATTTCTTACACCATATAATTCTGGTAAAGTTGACCATTAAGTAGCCCTACATCCTTCCCCCATTCCTCCACACGCACACGGGGTGAGTACGTGATCCAGGCCAATACAAAAGAGCAAAGACTCCATTGCTGTGGCCCAGCGATTTGCAACCACACGGTGTGCCACGACACACTGGTGTGCCGTAAGGTCCTTTGAAATGTGCAATTCCTGACTAGCCAGGGACACTGCCCTCTTTTCCCTTAGATTATGGAATTAAAAAATGACGATGACCAACACAGCAATAGCTGTTCAGTGTGATTAAATCAAAATTATGCCCTTTTTTGTCAGATGGACAAAAAATATATTTTTTGGTGTGCCACAGAATTTTAGTTATTAGTTTATGTGTGCCATGAGATGAAAAATGTTGAAAATCGCTGCTCTAGCCAATTGGTGTTCGTTTTAGGGTTGGATATAGATGCTGACAGAGATATTCCTGTGTCTTTACTGCTCCATCTCCTGGGAACGTTAGCTTCACAGATGTTGTGACCCTGAAGCTGCTGTCAGCATAGCATGGGAGGTTGCATAGGAACGAAGTCTACAGAGAGAGAAGCTCAGACAAGATGTGCAAAAAATAATTTCATCCACTTGAGAATGACAAAAGCAATCATGGAATTAATCAAATTTGAATCTGGTCTTTAGCAATGAATGAGATACCAATAGTTGTAAATGAGTAAGAATGATCTTTTAAGCTTATGGGAAAGTGTAGGTACTAGTGGAGATATAATTAAGTGCCTTCTTTCCTCCTCTCCTCCCTTCCTCACTCCTTCCTTCCTTCCTTTCTTCCCATGTTTGTTCCCTCCCTCTGTTTTATCTTCCTTTCTTTTTTACATCTCCTCCCTTCTTCCTGCCTTAAGCACTTTAAAGACAACTGTAAGCCATAATGGACACTAAGACTAATAGATAGATGATAGATAGATGATGATGGATGGATGGATAGATAGATACATAGATAATAGAAAGAGAGAGAGATAGGTAAATAAGTTCCAGTCCTCTAGAACCTTAGGATCAAAATGCAATACCTTTATATCTGTTTGATGGAAGTGAAAATGATTTATGCAAAATAACTTTTTTCTGTCCTTAGAATTCAGATAATAGAGCAATTCTATAAATATATGTTTTTACAAAAACACATTTTATAGAAGGGAGTATTATATTTTTGAGATATGACAAGAGGCCACAAATTATAAATTGCCCTAAGTGTATTTAGAATGTGATGATTTAGATAACAATAATATATAAATTTCTTTGAAACTTCATAATAAATTAATAAATATTAAGTTCCACTCTCCTGCTATGTGTTGTGATAGAATCTTGAAAATAATGGCTTCAGAACTTTATTTAGGTACTGTGTTGCTGATAATTTTTATATGACATAAATAGTTATCAATTTAAATTGTGAATAGAAAATCAAATAGAAACACATTTGTTTCCAAAAAATAGATAATGATGAAGACAGGACAAAAAATAATGTATAAATAAACTTAAACATCACACACACACACAGAATGGAAGTGTTCTCACATGGTTAAGAGGACAATTTCACCTTAATGTGGTAACACTTCAATTTTAATTAATTTTAATGATTTGGAGAAACTAATTTATTTTTTAAATAAGACTTCTTCAAAACAGTGAACTCTCTATCACCAACTATAAAATTGCTTGCGTTTTATAGCTAGAAAATACTTCTGACAGTTAATCAAATGTTAAACAGATTAAAATGTTCATTTCATAACTCTTAAAGATTAAATAGAGCCTGGCATTAAGATTTGAGATATTTAGAGTTATTTTTGTTCAATATGTTTTAGTTTATAGGTTTCCCAATTTAATGTTGGGCTATGGCCAAAATATTTTTTCTATTATAAACTGTACTCTTAAATATGCATTTTTAATTTATGCCTCTATTAAATTTTTTTTAAATGTTTCCACATAAATTGCTTAACATAAATAAGGACAATTAAATGAAAACCTTGCAGTTCCCCATTTCATTTAATATAACTTGCACAATATTATTTTAACAAATGTCTACTTCACACTTTACATTATTTAGACATAACATTAAAGCAACTTTTGTCAGTTTTTTAAAAATGTATTTATTTAGGCCCTGGCTGGTGTCACTCAGTGGTCTGAGTGCCAGCCTGCGGACCAAAGGATCACCGTTTCGATTCCCATCAGGGCACATGCCTGGGCTACAGGCCAGGTTCCCTGTAGAGGGTGCGCAAGAGGCAACCACACACTGATGTTTCTCTCCCTCTCTTTCTGCCTTCCTTCCCTACTCTCTAAAAATGAATAAATAAAATCTGTAAAAAACATGTAAATATAGTACTACAGTAATAAGTAAGTTCAGTAGATACTCTTTATGTTGAACTTATGCTGGATAATCCAGTGAATCTCAATTTCAGCGTGGCACTAGGGAAGGTTGTTTTTTTTCTGTTTTTTTTTTTTGACTGAATCCTAATTTTGTTATTGATACAAATGTGCATTGTAAACTAAAAAAGATAAGGATAATGCCTCTTTTTAAATTCTTTCTCTCTCTCTCTCTCTCTCTCTGTCTCTCTGTCTCTCTCTCTCTCTCTCTTTCTGTCTTTCTTTTTGTTATGGCAAGAACACTTAACTGAGGTCCACCCTATAAAAAAAATTAAGTACAAGGCAGTATTGAACGATGTGCAACAATGTTGTGTATCAGATCCCTAGAACGTATTCATTTGATGTAACTGAAAGTTCGTGTCCTTTGAACAGCAACTCCCTGCTTCCCCTTCCACCCAGCCCCTGGAAAATCACTCTTCTACTCTTTGTTTCTATGAGTTGACCATTCTAGATACCTCATATAAATGGAAACACACGGGATTTGCCCTTCTGTGGCTGGAGTATTTCACTTAGCATAATATCCTCCAGCCTGATTCATGTTACACATAGCAGGAGTCTCTTTCTCTCACTCTGAAGTTTCTTATATTTAACTTAGTGCCTGACTTGCAAAACTTGTGCAAGTACTTACTGAATAATTAATTTCTGGGAGATTAAATATCAATACCATCATCAGCTTCCTTATTACTTTGTGAGTCATTGTTCACTATTTATTCCACTAATTAGCTAAATGTGTGTACATTCTTTTTTCCAACTTCAAATTTTACATTTTCTCTTAATCTGACACTTAGCTACTCATCTCTATACTGGTGTGATCGTGAACCACGATACTCTGTGACAGGACGGTAAATAGCTCACAGGTGAGCCCCATTTGCTATGGGCAGGTGCTGAACTTGACATATTTAGCTCACTGAGTCCTCCATATAAGGATTGGTGTTCTTAATCTTTTTGTTTCACAGATAATGCAACTGAAGCACCAAGGTCACTCAGGTAGTCTGGGATTTAAGTCTAGCCTGTCGGACTCCAGGATGTATTCTATCACAGCATTCTCTCCGCTGTTACCTTATGCTGCCTTGCCACTATGCTGTCACTGAAGCTATGATTTCCTTTCACAATCAGCGTAACTCTCATTGGTGCAACAAGGGCCTTTCCTCAGAAAAAGATTAGGTCTGCTGGAAAAAAACCCAGCCATTGTTAATATAATGAGAATGGTTTGTGTGACATCGATATAACCTGGAAGCTACAGAGAGCGGATGGGAATGCGTATGCGTGAACAATGACCACTTCACTGTACTAGTCAGTGGGGGTAGTAGACGCTGTTGAACGAGCATGTGTACTGTGTGGCCATCACATTCAAAATAACTGAGTGAGTAGAGCAATAAATCTGCATCAAATTTTGTGTTAATCTTGAATATTCCTCCACGGAAACTATTTGGATGATTCAGAAAGCTGCAGCTAAGGGTGACTGGTGATTGGCAGCTTCATCACAACATGCCTGCTCATGCAGTATTTTTGTAAAACATCAAATTGCCCAGGTGACTCAGCCTAGAGCCCAGATATGGTGTCCTGCAACTTCTGGCTTTTCCCAAAACTAAAATCACCTTTGAAAGGGAAGAGATTTCAGGCCACTGATGGGATTCAAGAAAATACAACAGGGCAGCTGATGGCAATTGGGAGAACTGTGTGAGGTCCCAAGGTGCCTACCTTGGAGGGGACTGAGGTGTCATTGTCCTGTGTACAATGTTTCTTGTGTCTTGTACCTTCTTCAGTAAATGTCTCTATTTTTCATAGTACATGCCTGGGTACTTTCTGGACAGAACTTGTACATATTAATATGAACAACTCATGTTTATATTTCAAATTAGTTACCTTATTAGTTAACGCCTCTAGTTTAGTTATATTTTTATTTTGTACAATTTGGAATCATGTTCAGGTTCAAATTTTAAATTTGCTTCATATCAATAATGCCCCTTTCAGTAAGTTACTTATTTTTAGCTCTTTTAGCACAATTGTTTATTAATCTCTGACATAGCTAAGTTAAGACAGACAAACAAAAATGTTTTGAAGTACTAGCATAGTGTGTGAAATATGGCCACCTTTTAATTAATATAAGTATTAAGAACACTTCTTTAAAACTTCATCAACAGAATTTAATTTTAACCCACTAAGCAGAAAAAAGTGTTTCTAACATGAATGATAGCCATTCCCAGAAGGATTATAACAGAATTATTTTTTGCCATGTTTATGACAAATATCATCCTATGTTTAGTTACATTTTATGATTCGCTATCTTGAGTAATCTGTTGTTAAATCTCATGGTTGAATAACTGAGTACCATAGAAAGATTTAACCTATGGCTTTAGTATTCAAGTGCAGTGAGACCCTTTCATTACAAGGGAGATGAATAGAAGAGTTCCAAGGAAGTTTGTGCTTACAAAGAGAATAGTTACATGAGCACGTAACGCTGGCACGTTAGATCGTTACATTGGCTCTTGCAGGTACCTAGGCATCAACAGTGCACTTCAAGTTTTACCTCCACTGGTAATGCTACCTAACATCAGATTTCTTCACACTTTTAAATTAGGAAAATAGGACATAGAAAGCCCCAAGTTCCATTTTATATTCCAAAAAAGGTCAACAAAGAAGCTGTGTCGTACAGGAAATAATACATATTTAACCAGTAAATGTCACAGGATTTACTACAAAACAGTAGACTAATGTTCAGTTATGAATGTACACTTTGAGGATTAGCCGACGGTACAGGAACCAACATGTTCGAGAGACCTCCTTTCCAGAACAGTAAAATACCTGGAGTATTATGAGGTTTCATTGAATAAAATTTCACCATGTATACACATTTATAATCTTCCAGGTCTTAACACACTGAAACTTGATCAAGAATTCAACATCAAATAGAAATTTCTACTAGCAACGTCGCATGAAACCCTAATCCAGAGAGACTGATATTACTAAGACCTACATTCTCTGTCCAATTCACAGCTATCCCCAAACTAATTTTAAAATGCGTTTCTATTTTCTTCATTCTCCTTGAAGATAGGATCATAAATAACTGGCACCACGTTCTCAGGAGATTGTTTTAGAAAGGAGCAGCCTTTTAAAATTCTATTTTCTTAGAAAAGAACAGGTCCAAGATAGTAAAACATATATATATGTTTTAGCTATATATATATATAGCTACAAAACATCCCTAGCCATTCATAATTAACACTAGGAATATAAGAATAAATATATTAGCAACATTAAACACATTTTAATTTACACAAATTTAGTACCTATTTAAAATCTCCTTGAACAAAGTATGTTTATGGCTTAGAGGCAATCGTTAAACACCAGCTGTGCCCTAGTATGTGAAGTGCATATTACCTTCCTGTTCAAACAAAAATAAGTATAGTACACACTAAAAGAGGACCTCGTAAGTTTATTGGTTGTAGAAGGTGATTTCATAGATTAATATTTTAAAGACAAAGTATTTTCCTCAATTTATATAATCACTCCTAAAAAGTATAAAGTTTATCTTAAGATGAATAATTATGAACTAAGACTATTAGCATCAGATGGTTTTAATAAGTGTACACTTCGTCACTCAGACTATTCATGAGACAGGTGACTTTAAATACGTTCGGTTGTTTGTGCCAAGGTGTTTTTCCTCTTTCTACCCTGTTTTCATTGTGTATTCAGCCTGAGATGGTACCTGACGAGAGAACAGAGTTATTGTGATGTTACTTGTCTTACTTGTCAAATGACTTGAAGCCTACTTTAGATCAACAACATTTAAAATTCCAGTCGAATTTTCTAAAGAGAATGGAAAGGAATGGAAATACTCATCATAGGAATAAACATGGGAAAAGCAGGCTGTGAAAAATGTCTTCTATCTTTTTCATAACTTTTTATTTTTCTTTCCACTTTAAAACCTATTCAAAATTACTTCTCTTGATCTATTTCTTTGGCATTTAGGAATAAATTTATTAGCCCACTTAAAAAGTCACTTAACCTCTCATTGCCTCAGTTTCTTCATCTGTAAAATAAGGGGGGGCAGGATTAGAATATGTGACCCACAAACCTAAAGGGGTGTAAGAAGGCAGCTTGAGGAGCTTGCTATGGTGAAGATTCCTGAGATCTGCCTCCAAATTCTTATTTGCTGAGACTGGGTAAACCTCTGAATTTGCTTTTTTAAACAAGCCCTTTGACATTTTTTAAGCAGGTGGTCTGAAGACTCCATGAAAACCTAAAAATAAGGCAAATTCTGTACAAGATTCCTCCCATCTCTCATAAATCCCCAAGACATTTTTTCCTTTAGATTCCATAAAAAGGATGAAAACTGATTTTCTGGCATATTAAGGTGAAGCACAAGGGATTTTTATATTATTAAAGTGTTCCGATTCCTCCATTCAGGTTTTTCACACTTACAATGGAGGCCATTCTATAAGTGAACAGAGTTTTGCAAGAGAAATATGTCTTTGCACAGGGATTATATTGTAGCTTATGGAGAATTTCACTGAATGTTACAAAACTGTGCAAGCAGTCTTTTTTGAAACTTTGTTGATCTCTTAATAGCTTCAAGGTTAGAACAGAACTAAAATTAATATGTAGCTTGCCTTTTCATTTTGAATTTCAGTTTGTGTTGGAACATCAAAAGGAATCAAAATTACAAAGGTTTAGACCTAAATTACACTCTAGAGCTTACTCCATACTGTTCCCTGAAAGGTGTTATAGCCCTCATTTATCAGTAGTCAGAATGCACGTGTTTGTCCTCTCAGTGCACAGTGCCTGGCTCGTCGTAGACACCCCCAAAAGTTCACTAGTGAATGAGTGACTAATGGTGGGGACAGAATAAAAGGATCCCATCACCGAAGTACTTACAGAGAGGCTAATTAAAGTACTAGGTTTAGAGTCCATTCAGATTTCCTGAATCCATGGAAGACGTTTAAACATCTGTGCTGCTTCGGCAGACAAAGAGCTCTTAAGTTTTCCAAAAAAATGTGTTGAAACCTGCCTCTTCTCTTTTCTCATCTTCACTTTCACCTCAGGCAACATAGCTTGAAATACTCAGGGTACTGACATTTTATATAAGAAATCTTAATCCTCACGACCTGTGCAATTGAAAATCCCGATACTTCTAGATTATTCTTTCTGATGATATTAGGTCTCTCTGATCACCAGCTAATGTAGCTCTATCGTGCAGCAATAATGTAAACTCAATTTTTAAATTACGGCCCACAACCAGTGAAATCACGTCATTCTTGAGTTACGTTTGTTTCTGGGAATTGTATCACGAAGAGAGGCTTGGCATTTTACATCACACTAGCTCAAATTTGTATGCTTTAAATCTTTACAAAGTGCAACCACACAGTATCGTCACGTGAATTCTGGCACAGAGTCTCAAACAGGCGACAGCTGTCTAGGCCACCTCTTGTCCCTGCCCTGGTTTTTCTGTGTGGCCTTGTTTGATAGTAGCAGGAGTAACTGGAGTGGATGTTTAGTTACTTAATTTAGTCATTTTCCCCTGAGGAAAGGGGGATATTATAGTTTGTTTTGTTTTAATGTATAGGGAATGAGATTTTTCATGTGATACGCGTTATTTTAGGTGGATGCTGTGTCATTTGTGATATCAAAAGTCAGGAGCCAGTTTAAAAAGTAACTGTTACTTAAGGCCTCAGCAGAGGTAGACTTGTTTATTTGTTTGACTGGAAAAAAAACCAAACAACTTGCAATTCAATATATTCGAGAGAAGACACGGTTTAGGGGATCCTTGTTGTTTCAGTTACCTATTGCTGTGTGACAAATCACCCACGACGAGGTGGCTTACAACAACCAGCATTTGGTTATAGCACAGGTTCTGGGGTTGCTGACGCCCAGATGTGCTCTTTCTCTCGGTCTTGCTCAGAGTCTTCACACAGTTAGAGCCAAATCGCGGCTGGGTCAGGATGTCTGGCTCCTTGTTGTTCCACCCCGCAGCCTCCCTCTCTCCAGCAGGCCTGCTTACCGTTCATTCGTGCTAGCATCCGTGCTTTAAGAGAGGAAGGGAAGTTGCAAGGCAAGCTTTTTAAATTCTGGGACTTGTAAGTCCTAGAGCGCCCATTTCTTCTCATTCTGTGGTCAATGCGGAGACAAGCCCAGCCCGTATTCAATGGCCGGGACAGAACGTCCCTCTCCTCAAGGGAGGAGCAGCAGGTGGGAGAGAAGCGTGGAAATGTTTTGTGTTATCTTTGCAAACTAGCTACCACACTCACTGTTCTTCTGGTTAAATATCGATACATCCAGAGTTGTGATGATTGTGATCTTTGGGGATAGTTGCTGACTGCTTTCTAGAACAATTTCTGTGGTTTTGAACAGTCTATTGAAATTCTCTGGGGCCCACTTATATGGTAAAATTGCATTATCCAATATTATCTATGGACTTTTATAAAAAATGGAGAATAACACACGTTGGTTGTGTGGAGAAGATGAAAAAAAATGCTAGGAATCCTATTATCACCCACATAACAACCACCAACCTTGCCAGTCTAGTTCAATCCCACAGCGGAGGATTCCTGTGGGTTCAGGCTCTCGCGCTCCGGATTGACGTGACAGAGATGCAGTGCGAGAGGAATGCCTACACGGTCATGGTCTTTTTCATCGTAGGGGGAGTTGGAGAAGCGGGGAAGAGTTTAGCACATACCCCATCCTAGATAAACGGGAGATCAGCTAGAGCAGCCCTAATTTGTGATGGGGGGCTGTACATTTTAAGGGTTTTCCCCCAGCTCCTGGCAGTTCTTGTTAACCAGATCAAGCCTACAGTAAATGGTCCTTTATCAAGGTGATGCCATCAGATACTGAGTATCTCTGTTATCTGTCTGTCTGTCTTTCTGTCTATCTTTCGCACACTTACTTCTTCTTCAGACCGATTTGGAGACGCTGCATGTGGTTTGTGTTTTCTCAGCTCCGACTTTATATGTAGAGAGGTAAGTTTAATGGATCAGAACAACCGTCCAGGAAGATTTAGCTGACAAGACTGCCTTACTCAAGACACATTTTGACGCAAATCATATTTATTATCTAATACCTGATCATTAGTATTAAATTTTACCTCCATTTTCTAAAGATAGAGAATATTTGTAGAGAAAAAAATTCTTCAAATCACAGGCTGACAACAGCTTTACTTAAAAAAAAAAAAAAAGAAAAAATCCTAACCAGCAAGAATGCAAAATCCACAAATGACTTTAGAAATAAGGTGTCAGGCCACACACACCTGAGTGTAATCCCCTCTTCGGATCAAGAAAAGAAGAAAATAGCAAGCTTGAGTGTTTATTGCAGAAAGACAAACAAAACCTTTCATTCTGGTCTGAAACCTCGGTGCCACGATGGAGCTCCACCACGGGACGAAGACAAAGGCCTGGACCATGACCTCGGTAACCCCTGAATATTGGAGGTCCTTCCTACAGCTAGTAAACCGAACAAGTGGGTGTCATGAAGTGTAATCTGAAATCATATTTGGTTTTGCCTCTGTGGGGGAGTTCTTTCTTGCCTCTAGGTGAAAGCGTGGGCAGTTGCATGCTTTTACACCTTATTCTTAGGTAATCAAAATTTACTTGGCCTCTTTAAATCATAGAAAAGTATCAATTCAATATATAGAACTTTTGGTCCTAGGTACTGATCAAAACTGTCGATTCATTTAAGGTCATAGCCAATCTCCTTTTGCCTGAGGCTTCCAATGCCCTTTAATTACAGCTTTGATTCTGCAAAGTTGGAACAGAGGAAGGCAGGAGAGTGAGAGGAGAAAGCCAGGTCTTACTTGGCTGGTACTCTTACATCCTGTCTTCATTCATAATGTGCATACCAGGTATTTAGAGCTGGCAACCATCTTCCCTATTAGCTGTGTTTGTGCATTCTTCAGAGGCTCCTTGTTCACAGGCTGTTCTCTCAATCTGAGTGAATGCTTCTTTCTGCTCTCTTTTAGCTTCTTGTTTAGTCTTGCAACCCCTAAAATACAGTAATACCTACCACTTAATGCTGAGATTCTTTCGCTGCTCTAAAGCTATCTTTTGGCTAAGGCCTAAGGTTCTCTGCATGCCAGCTCTCTTCTACATGCAGCCTACACATGGCCCTCAGGAACACACTCACACATCCTTTGCTCCTGCAAGTAGTGAGAGGGAAAGTTGGTCCTCACTGGGTGACAAAACCCTTTTCCTCTGGCCTTTGGAACAACTGCCCAGCCCACATGAGTAAGGGAGCAGCATCCTCACCAACTCGTCACAGAAGTAATCCCATGTTTAATGCATAATAAAATGAGTTGTGATCATCTCCAGGAGAAGACTGGTGGTGAGGCTGTGAATAGTGTTTGGGAAAGGAGGAAGCTTTCACCAGGAGGGTGCATAGTTCTGGAGTCCCCTGTTTTGTTGGACACAGGTGATGTTGAGGCCAAAAAAGGGTGGTCTCACTGGAGCACACAGATCTTCAGGCTCTCTCTTGGCTCCTGTTGGAGTCTAGAAGCTGAGGAAGGGAAGCTTTACCTAGAGCTTCTTATCCTATGCTCCTTTGTGATTCTCAGAGGAAGGGATCTTTAATATAGCTGTGGTATCCTGCTAATGGGGGCGTGCGGGAAGACGAAAAAGAATAATTTGTTTGATAGGATTATACGTGTTTTGGAATTCTTTCTAAGTAAAATGTAACGTCGTTTCGGTGATTTCAAAAATCTGCATCTGTAGAATGCCTATTAACATTACAGAAACTGACAGTATCAAACATGGGTGAGGATACAGACAAAGCTGAGCTCTCGTACAGTACTGGTGGAAGTGGAAAGTGAAAAAGGCCTGGCAATGTTTATAAAACAATACATACATCTACCCACCCTGTGGCCCAGAATTCATTCAGGAGAAATGAAAACATGTTCACACATACATACACACAAACGTGAAGAACACAAGAATGTTCGTAGCTGCTTATTTATAATAGCTCAAAACTAGAAACAGCCCAGGCACCCACCAATAAGAGAACAGCTAAATAAGCTGTGGCTTGTTCCTGCAATGGAATACTACTCAGTAGTAAAAAGGAATGCAATAGCATGAATCTCAAACTCATAGTTCTGAGTGAAAGAAATCTTACATGAAAGAGCCAATGTTGTATGTTCTATATGAACTAATAGACCAGAATAAGCGGTCTGTGAATAAAAAAACAGTGGCTGTTTCTGGGGTGGTGGGAATAAGGACTGACTGAGGAGGAGCCTAAAGGAAGCTTCTGGGTTACAGAAATCTTCTCTAACTTGATAGGAATTTCGGGGTTGCCCAAGCCTATGTCCTGTGAATGTTACCTAAACTTACTGAGCATACACTTAATATTTTTGTATTTTATTCTATGTAAATTTTGTCTCAAGAGAAAAATATTAAACTCTAGGTAACACTATACATGCTTAAACACTAGAGGAATGTACTGATGTATGCAAGTTTTTTGTAAAAGCATCAAAAATTATGATGAAATGATAAATGAATAGTGGGATGGATCAATAATTGTGTGATTGGTAAGTATAGTAAAAAGCTAATCATAGAATCTAGGTTGAAGGTACATATTTACTATAAAATATTTTATTTAAGCTTGATAATTTTAAGAATAAAATATTAGGGCAAAATTTTAGAAGTCTGAGGTTGGAATATGATCTTTTATTATTATGCCTTTCAAATTGTAAACATTTAAACAAAAACATCTCACAACTTTGTTAGGTACCTTTTATTGAGATAATAAAGATGATAAAACATACATTCACTTAATAATTATTTATTGAGCAATTCATTATCCATCTCTAATAAGGACAGGGGCAATGGACTGTGCCTGCTCTGGTACTTGGATGTAAGAAGAAAAGGTCTTTATAACAACAATTCTGCTAATAAATGATACATTGTTTCTACTGGAAAAATTGTAAACAAAATAATTTTCCTTCACAATCCCTAACACAGCTTGGATATTTTACATATACTTGGTTAGAAATTATTTCAATGAAGATTAGTGAATTATTATGAAAAGAAATTTCAGAAGTAGATTTTATAGTCCTTGTATGGAAACAGTAGTTAGCAAATTTCTCCAATTAATATTCTTTGTATCCTTGATGTAAAGTACAGTCATAAGATATTAGTTTCTAAAATAAGTTTATCAAAATCAAACCAGTTGAGTAAGTAAGCTTTAAGAAGCACAATGTAGAAATTTTTTAAAAAATCAAGCCAATTCTCTTTTTTTCCCAGCAACATCATAAGATTTGTCTCTAATGCCTATATAATGTAAATTATATCTAGCATGTCTCCTCGCTAAATCCACAGTGCCCAGACTAAAGTAAAATAGGTTTAAGCAAGTTAATTTAAAATCTCATCCAGTGAGTGTACATGCAGCTGTCAAAAAACATCAATCTTCTGGTGACTGATTTTTAAATACAAATCCTATTATTTCTGTTATTGAAAATGCTAAAAGCATGCTTTGGACTAGTATGAACTTAAGTCAGTTATCAATCTTCTGTCCTTTCTCTGTATTCTTTTCCTTTGTGAATTTTTCCCACGACGTTTTCACTGAGCTTTAGTCTTATTTCTCTTATGGAATACTGAATATTCTTCTTTAAACATTTCCAACACTGAACTTTTCACCTTCCTCCCCAAAGAGTTATGTAACTTTCCTGTTTTATTCAGAGCTCTACTATTTTCTCATCAACCACATGCTAAACCTGACCCGTTCTTCTCTCCATCTAGTATAGGAAGCCACTGAATTTTGTTACCTTTTTCATCAGAGAACTTTCTCATATCTCTCTTTCTCTATTCTCATTGCTGCCAGCCTAGTTCAATTATACTTTATTGAACTATTGCAATAGCTTTTACAAGTAGAATTTATTATTGATCTTTCTCCAATTATTAAAAAAATAAGAAAGTAGAAAAATTTTAAATTATTTTAAAAAGCGATTTTTGATATTTCTATGAGCTAAAAACAACTGTTCACATTTTTTTTTTGGTATGTGCTTCTAGTGGCTTCTCACTTCCTTTAAAAACATGATTTTTAATTATATATTATTTTCTCACATATACACCAAAATTTGTGTATTTAAGCTCCACATTAGCATATTTATTTTATTACTAATATATTTTATTATAAATAACACTGATATGAACATCTGTGAATCTCTGATTATTTCCTAGAAATAAATACCAAGAGGTGGAAATAGTTGAATAGTATGAACTATCAAAACATTAATAATTATCTTGCCAAATTTCTCTTCAAACCCTTCTTCCAGTAGTTTGTATCTGTTTTGCCATCCTTCAAAAGAAATTAACATTACAATTTTAAAAACAGTTCTTAATATTATAGCTTAAAATAATACTTTAATTCTCAGTTCTATTTAATTACTGATAAAATTAAGCATTTTTTCATAAGTTGACTGGCCAATATGATATATTTTGTGAATTATTGAAACTGGAAAAGTCGGCCTTTGTGCTGTCACTACCAGAACCAATCGGTAGAGACAAAGACTGAAACTTTATGGGCACGTTATTCAGATGCTGGTGACCTGAGAAGACAGCGGGTTATGTACCTTAAAATCCTCCTTAGCATCTCCTCTCAAGCAGACCTTTTTGTAAGAAGAAAAGGGTAGATAAAGGGTTTGGATAAAAGATCAATCAGACAAGAATTGCAATCTGGTGATTTCCCTAGTATTTCTTTCTGCTGATCAACAATTCTTTCATTCCCTCCCAGGCACACAATGGCTCGGATACCATCCGCAGGGATGGCTTGCAGACCCCTGGGGCACAAAGGTTGAATTGCTTGTGGACCTCCTGGAGTCACATAGGTCATGCATTCCAGTTCTTGGAATAACAGCTTTCCACATGCACTAATCACTTAAGCCAACCATAACTACACTAAAATTTTTAACTTTGGAGTGCCCCTGTCTTACCAACTCAGGGTTTTAGTCCATTTTTATACTGGAGACTTTGTCCTTTGCTTATTTGTTTAGCCATAGTTTTGCAGTCGGCATGTTTGTCTCCAGCTTCTCCTAATTCTAGTATATTCTGTTTTAATTTCACGAGAATATAACTGATACAGCATTTACTTGTCCAAACTGTAAATGGTTCTCCATTCCCATACAAAATCACGACTTAGAATTCATGAATTCTAATTCTCTATCTAAGCCTATCAGTAAGTACCAACATCCTCAACACCAATGATGCCTCCACACTTCCCAAGTGGGTATAAAGATATCCTTCTTTAACAGCTCCTTCCTTCCTTTTCCATCTAAAACTTATCTACCTTGTGACCCATATGTGACATAAGCCTTGCCTAGTTTCTCCAGCTCACACGAGTTTTTCCTGGTGGAATTTTTAGTTTGCTCCTTCATTATTCTAACTACAGACTCCTGCCAGAAATCTGGGAGACTTCACTGATAATTTTCTCCTCTTTATATATTCAACCCATAACCAAATACTCTTAATTCCATGTTACAAATACAATTAAATTCCCTTACTTATCTCTACTCACACACCACTATCCCAGACTTTGTCTTAATCCTGTACTACCTAGACTATGAATAGCTCCCTCCACCACCTACACTTCATTCTCTCTTAAAAGGCAAATTTGATCACAGTTCTTACTCCCTTGCTAAAAAGTCTGTCCATAGATTTTTATCGCACTAGGATAAAATCCAAAATCTTTTATCTGGCTTAATATCCTGCAGGACCTGCCTGTTCTTTATCCTGATCGGTCAGCACTTTCCTACTGTCATCTCTCCTCACTGTCGTTCGTAAAGGCCCGAAATTTCTTCACCAGCACTTTTCTTTGTTCTTCCTCTGTGTTACCCTCTTCTCTTCACTCACAACCTACTCCTCCTGAAATTACCTACGTAAATGTAACTTCTTCAGAGTACACTTCTCAACTCTCTGACTAGGTAACATTCCTTTATTGCTCTCAGCAGATGATATTTTTTCTCTGCAGGATTTATGATCATTTTAATCACTATTCTTGCAATTATTAATTTAATATATGTCGCCTTTCACAAGGGCAAAGGCCTTGTCTATACTTTCAGCATTGCATACAAAGTACTAAGCGGGAATGCATTACAAAAAAGAAGAGATGCAATAAATATTTTGAGGCTTAAAAAAAAATAAAGCCTGAACTTATCCTATAGATACAGTATTGCTTGTTACTACTTGTTTTTCTCTAACTTGTTCCTGTGGCTTACGTTTATGTTTCTAAGCATACTTCATCTTTTTTGTGTGTGTGTCTAAGATTATGTCCTATACTTATCTATGCTCCTAGTTGCAGAAAGTAGTTCTGTGACACAGCAGACATTGAATATATACCAGTTGAGATAAATGCACAGTTGAATTGTCACTAAACTGACCTTTTGAAAGACATTGAGAAACAGTTAGTCAAAACAAAGTTTGGTACTGAAGGAAAACAGAAAAAAAGAATATAAAAATGTTACAACTGGGGATTGATTAGCCATCAGATCATAAATATTGATGATGTTCTTAGTTTTCCAATTGGTTTATGTTTATTTTGCTCTTAACTAACATGAGGAATCTGTTAATGCAGGAAAATTAATGTTCTGGAATGCAATCTAAAAAATAAGTTAAATTTATTTAAAAATTTATCTTATATAGTAATAAGTATTTTAAAAAATATTTTTAATTTATTTTTAGACAGAGGGGAAGGGAGGGAGAAAGAGAGAGCGAAACATCTCCCTGCACCAGGGAATCTGGCCCGCGACCCAGGCATGTGCCCTGACTGGGAATCAAACCAGCAACCCTTTGCTTCGCAGTTTGGTGCTCAATCCACTAAGCCACACTAGCCAGGGTGTACTAAGTATTGATAGTTGTTTATTTTATTGTCCCATCAACTAATTCTTTAAGGATCAGTTCAACCATGTAAAGAGACATTGAAAAATGGGTAATAATGTCAATGAAAACCAAATCAAATTTACAAACAAAAAAAAATATTTATTGGCAATTTAACTCATTTAGGACACAGACCAGGTCTGGTACCCTCTCATTGCCACTAAAAAAGTTGATGGCCAACACTCCACCACCCAGATTGGAGAGAGAAAGCTGGCTTTGGTATTGGAGTGGAAATTTGACTAGTGAGAGGAGTTGCATGATGGTGAAGCCCAGATTATTCTCTCCATTTAGAGCAGAAATGCCAAGAGCTGCTTTCTCTTGTTAGACCCTGAGTGAAACCTAATAGCAGTATCAGTTAACCATTGGCAAATCATTCAGTTTCTCTGGGTGTGTGCTTTTTCCCAAGATCTGTTATGCCTCAGATAGAAACTGGCCCTTCCTCTTGCCATCTACATCTACCTCATGAGAAAAAAGTCTTTCTTTCTCTTTTCCTTTCCTTTCCTTTCCTTTCCCTTCTTTTCACTTCCTTTCCTTCCCTTCCCTTCCCTTCCCTTTCCCCTTCTTTCCTTCCTTCCTTCCTCTTTCTTTCTTTTTCTTCCTTCCTTCTTTCCTTCCTTTCTTTATTTCTTCCTTCCTTTCTTCTTTTATTTTTCTTTTCCCTTCTTTCTTTCCTCCCTCCCTCTTTTCCTTCCTTCCTTTGTGTGTGTGTGTTTAAAAATATGGATGCAATGCAAATGCTTCTTTTGAAAGAGTATAGTCATATATACCCCTGATCCCAATCATTGAGTTCCTTGATGGGTTTCAGAATGTGAATTTCAGTTTAGGGGTCAAAGAGACTTGCTCTTCAGGACTGAAGAAGAATTAAGCATTCTAGAAAGGAATTTAGGGGTAAGAGATAGGGTTGTCAAGGAACATGTATAAAGGACCCATGGACAAAGCAAAAGGGGGTAGGATTGAGGGTAGGAGGTAAGAGTCGGTGGGGTGGGGGAGAATGGTGAGGGGAAAATGGAGACAACTGTACTTGAACAACAATAAAAAACAAATAAAAATAAACAAGAGATAGGGAGGGGCCAGGCTGGGAGTCCGGAGGGGAAAGAGCATGGGGAGGAAGGCGGACATACAAAGCTGCGCCTGACCCAAAAATGATCCTCCCAAATCTCCAGACAAGTGCACTGAAGCCCATAAAACATACAGTCCAAGTGGACTACTTGTGAAAACCATCGAAGGGACTAAAATTCAAATCTAAGTTAACCGAGGGGAGAGCATGGAAGGCAAAAAACACAGTCATTGACAGAAGCAATGATCTCTAAAAAGTAATTCCCCAAAGAAGAGAATGAGAAAGATCTTTGAACGTCCACTGTTTATTCTAAGTTTAGGTAAACTAAAATAATACCCCCAACTAAAATCCGTGTTTCATATTCTTTAAGAGAAGCAAGGGCACTTAAGGAAAACATAGTGAAATTCAATAGTATTATAAATAAATTATTTAAAATAACAAAGAAACTAAATAAGAGAAACAATTTAGAATTATCTAAGTTATTTTTAAGGGATAACAGTCCTAAAAGGTAAATCAGTGATTCATTGACAAATAACAATTTTAATTCTATTCCTTACATTAAAGGTTTTATCTTGAACCAAGTCATTTCATAATCTTGTTTAGACCGCCTTGTTTACAACATGTGACTGATAACATTTGCAGCACGTGACAAGGCTGGATGATCTCCTGAGAACATTATATCGCTCAGAAATAGGATTCCCTGTCTGCAAAACAAAATTGAATATTTAAATATCTATTTTCCCATTACGTGGAAGTGAATTAGCTAAAACAAACTCATAACTAATTAGTAAAATGGATATCATTAAATAGTTCAATTTTCCTAACTTTAGTTAAGCACTCTGATGGAAAATAATACATGGATAAGCAAGATAAAATAAAAGTATATCTCTAAGAGAATTTTGAATGATGGTATTATTTCCCATAAATAAATAATTAAAAATTTATTCTACTCTTATTTTAAATACCTTATTTGGTACATTTTAATATATTGCAGATCCTTCAATTATATGTAGGAACAGGTAAATGTGACATTTAGATAATATTTCAAATTATGCTATTAATGTTTTTATTTTAAAACTCAGCTAATGTTGTTAATTTCTGGTTTGTTTGTTTGTCTTTCCATTTTGATCTGATCTCATTCTTTTCTGAATGGGCACTACCTCTGGTAAATTCCCAAAACAGTCAGCTGGTGCTTAATAATAATACACGTTTATGTGGAAGTGTATGATTTTAAAGTATATTTACACATAAATATTTCACACCTATGAATTATTGTTTTTCTTGTTTTACATCACAGAAACTAAGACAGTGAGTTTCAGTGAGGTCCATTATCATATTGCCATCAGTGGGTTGATAAGAACTCGAATCCCAATTTCCGAGTTAAAGCCATCTTTTGACTTCACACACACACAAAAAAAACAACTTGGAGAACACAGAGTAAATACAAATATATATATAAATGTCACTCAAAAGCCAAAATCATGTTTTGCCCCTACATGTTTAGAAGTTTCACAGATGACTCTATTTTAATAGCATTATTAATTCATATCTGCAATAGCACTGTGAAAACCGAGTAACACCTCGGTGAGTTAGATTAGGTAGTGTGCTCCGTCACTCTCGCTTTAATGAGAGAAATCATTGCTTCAGCTTTTCAATTCTCCTTGTCCATAAAGACAACCTGAGACTCAGCTTTCACAGCAGAAAAATCACATTCATATTTTTCCAGGATAATCTGTTCAATTTTTTCACCCAAAAGATTGACAGCGGTTCAGAAAGAAGAAACACAAACAAAGCCAAGGCCTGAGGATCACTGGTCCATAAAAGATGTTTTTTATAGCTCTAAAAAATGTACGTTATTTTGTATTTTTATAGATTTATACCATAAATTCACCTACTTAATTATATTTTTACATATCCATTTCTGAATCTTAAATAGTATCTTTAAATGCTATGTGGGATCCCCAAATTTGAAACACATTTGCTTAAAATACAGTCAGGAAAAGACAGCATGTACAAAGGAATGTGTAGAGATACAGAAATTAGAAATTCAAATTAACATAAACTTAACCATATATTTTTATAGATGATCTTGCATTTGATGTATTTCTTATATTTCTTAACATTTTTCAAATGAGAGTTAGCCTACTCAAGGGGCAATTAATTTATCTCATGCAACAAGAAAGAAAATTATTTTATTTAACTGGATTCGGCACAGTACTTTAAAGGTCATGTAGTCACATGGCATATAAAGCCCTAACACTCAGAGGCAAAGTGCCCTTGAAGAGTTTAAGCCGCTTCACACCATCATGTGTTTGTGTGTGTGTGTGACATGTGATGCACAATAGCCAGTTTTTGCCATCGGTAGCGTTGCCCTTAGCAACAGAAAAGCATGTGCTTATCTGACTCTGCTGGCCGGCAACCGTGTGTAGAAGGATTTAAGCAAAATGAAACAGACAGAAATACTGATCCAGATAACTGGAGTGTTCAAGTGTGTTGCAATCATAATGCAGATTATTAAGGGAAGAAAGGTAAGGAGTGGAGAAAACTGAAGTGAGAGACTATGGTAACGTGAAGGGTTAAGTTTTCCAAAGTTTATGGTAAAGCTGAATTATGTATAGGTAGAATAGATGTAATCATTTTATTCAGTTGTCTCCATCATTTTATAACATGTATTTTGTAAAGAAGGTTAAACCCTATTCTGCTGCTTGATAGGAAAAGTAGTCGTTCCAGAATCACAAACACCTTCCTTTGTTACCATCGCAATTAAGAACAAGACTGAGGATTCCCTCAGCTGTTACCATGCTCACTTAAAGAGCTAGAGAAATACATTTTCAGTGGAGATTACTTTTCTGAAGTTCATGGAACAGCTTACATTTAATGGAATTATGAGATCACATATATAGAATAACATAGTTATGCTAATGCAAAGCCATAAATTTATTCAAATATAATATGTATTTTTTAAATTTGGGAAAATAGTGGAGTTGTGAGAGGGAAGATTCTATAGAACACATATAAACAAACTCCATTTACTCACTCCGTTAAGAAACTATGCATCTCCAAGCAGAGAAAAAACTGTGAGGTAACAACATAAGGATCTGTGTTAGATGTGTATCACGTAAACAAGCCTCTGGGCTGTATAATCTTCCATGGAAGTTTCAAGACTTAAATAGTCTATGACAAAGAGAACGATATTGTGAACAGAACTGTGATGGAGAGAGTGAATCTCAAACACAAAAATATCCTCACTTTTACTATCTTATGTTTACTCTTGTAAAGAAGAGAGGAAATACGGGATACTGGGCAGTTACCAAATACTTGAAGTAATAGGAGAACCAACAAAAATGCTGAACTCTTGTGATATTTAAGTCGCATCATATGATGTCATTGCAAAAGCATGAAGTACGTGGTGTTATCCCAGTTTTACAGATGAGAAGCTTGAAACTTTAATTGCTTAAATGAATCACTCAAGATTATTCGTTAAGAACTGAATCCACATTTACAGCCAAGCATTGTACCACACCCTTGCTTACCTTTAAGCCACTTAGAAGAAAGTCTGTGTCCATGTCCGTTTAATATCATAAGGTCTTGTACAATTGTACATGATGGGCAGTACATTTTAACTCTGAGCTTTCGAAAAGTCAAACCAATAAAGTAAATACATGATCAGCTATAATTCTCTAATTTTTAAGATATTTATTCAGTCCCTCCTCTGTGTAGACACTAGAAATACAAGGGATGGAAAATAGACAGTTATGGTGTAAAACAAAGGTTCACACACCGTGTGAATAAAACCGGAGTCTTAGTTCAGTGCTCCATGATGTCCATTGACATCACTCCTCGCTGTCGTCAGTGTGAAACAGTGCTTACATGTGAACTTCATCGTTTCATAGCTCCCAAACAAGCCTTAAATCACCAATGGAGGGGGTAAGTAATGCATGATAAAGACTAATCCCTGTAAAGGAGACTACATGGGACAGTAGCTTAGAAAGTACTTTATTTCTTTTAATTTGTAGTCTGGGTTGATCTTCCAGGGCTGGGTCGCCATCTTGACTGTGTAAGAGACTTGGGTACTTTTCATTCTGATGCCCTGCCTTCCCCAGAGTATTGTCCTCACTCACACACAACCACATCTACATTTTGGCCCCGGAAAGGGGAAAGGGGAGATACAGCGGTGTGAACTTTAATTTTTACAGGCATGGCCTAGCTATCCAGAAATTAGTTACATCGCCGCTTTAGCTGCAAGAGAGGTGAGGATATTTAGTTTTAGGTGGGAGAACATTAGTCCAGCTAAGTCTTCTATAGAATTGGAGGAGAGGAATTGGACCCAAAATGTTTGTCTTTACCACCGTGTGCCAAAGCCCAGGCTCTCTGAATCCACACCTTCCAAAGCTGGGGATCATCTATAGCTGTGGGTCGACCTCCCTTACTTATTCTGAAAACTGGGTTCATGCACCGAATGAATAATTTGGAGTTTATTCTTTCATACATCCTTTGATGCCAGATACAAAGCTTTCACTGTAAAGTGGGAATAAAACATAGACAAAGCTCACTTTGGGGATTCAGCCCAGGAAATGCCCTAGGCAGGGACAGCAAGATGTTACTGCAAGCTTAATGAAGAAAATTGGAAATAATTCTCAATACCTTTTCAGTATTGATAACAATTCATAAACAATGTGTTGTGCATAACATAACAACATGCCAGGAGAAATATAGCAAAAAAAAAAACAATACAGATGAAAAAAATGCAAAAGAACACAGACAGGGAAAATTGTAGTAACTAAGGTATGGGGTTTTTTATCATGAAGAAAATGCAAACCCTTTTATCTCTCCCATTTCAAGAAAAAATATTAAAGACCATGGTGCTTTTGAAAAGCATGTGACTTTTGATTAATAGACTTTCTAACATTAATCCAAATCCTGAAGTTCAAATGTTTGATAGATTAAAACAAAATAAAGTTAATCTTTTCAAAGTCTATTGCCTTTTTGGAAGGAGATGTCATGATTCTTTGGCACTTAGTTGTTGCCAATAATTGCATAGTTGATTTTTACTATAATTTCTTGCTCAAGCTTTGGGACAAAAAACATTCTGTGCCCGCCAGCCCTGGCAGTCAGTCTCAGTGCTCCGACTCCTCTCTCTGAGGAACTAGTATGTGGGCAGCTTCTTCAGAATGTGACAGCTCGTCTCCTGGGTCCTCAGGAAGTGACAGCTCATGCCATGGAGGCAATGGGCTTCCTTCTCCCTACGAAACATCACAGATTGATGGTGACATCATTAGTGTGCTAAGGCTGCAAACGAAGCCACAGGTCTAGTGGCTTAAACAATAGAAGTGTATTTTTTCACAGTTTTAGAGACTTGAAGTTCTCCTCAGGTCGCTCCCCCTGGCTTGCAGATGGCTGCCTGCACCCTCACGTGGACTAGCCTCCGTGTGCATGCGTCCCTGGCGTCTCTGCTCTTATAAGGACAGCAGCCATACGTGTTTGTTGCAGACTGAATGTTTGTTCCTGCCCCCAAATTCGTACGTTGAAGTCCTAACCCCCAAGATGATGGCCCGAGGAGGAAGGATTTTAGGGAAGTGATAAGGTCATGAGCCCTCGTGAATGGCATGAGGATGCTTATAAAACAGATGCCAGAGAGCTCTCTGGTCCCTTCCAGCATGTGAGGACACAGTGAGAGGGCCTCATCTATGAACCAGAAAGTGTGTTTTCACTAGATACCAAAACTGTTGGCACCTCAATCTTAGAACTCCCAGACTCCCAAACTGTGGGAAACACATTTTTCTTGTTTGTAAGACACCCAGCTTATGATATTTTGTTATAGCATGAACCCTACCCTTATAACATTATTTAACCTTAATTACTTTAATTATTTTAAAGGCTCTATCTCCAAGTGTAGTGACATAGGGGATTAGGGCTTCATGTATGAATTTTGAGAGGGGGACAAAATTTAGTCCATAACAGTGACTTATGTATATTATACTTCTTTACTTTAGCATTCTATTTTTTCAGCTTGTTTCAGTTTGAATAAATGGAAATATTGCTAATTTTGTGCCCTCTACTATAATCATATTGCCCTTACTATGAACTAATTTTTACAGAGGACTGCATGCACTTATTTTGCAAGTTTGTTGTTATCTATTTATTTGTTTGCTTATTCATTCATTCATCCATCATTTATTCATCCTTTTCCTTCTTTATACCCAATCCTATTTCCACCCAGGCCATTTGTGTGTTTTGTTCCTTGGGGGGCCGGGGGAAATACACACACACACACACACACACATCTATTTGCAGTTTGCATAATATTTTGTTCTACACTTATTATGTTTTTTTATTTTTCTAATTCAACATTTTAAAAAACATTTTATTTATTTATTTTCAGAGAGGGGAAGGGAAGGAGAAAGAGAGGGAGAGAAACATCAATGTGTGGTTGCCTCACACATGCCCCCTGCTGGGGACTTGGCCTGCAACCCAGGCATGTGCCCTGACTGGGAATTGAACTAGGGACTCTTTGGTTTGCAGTTCAGTGCTCAATACACTGAGCCACACCAACCAGGGCCAACATTTTGTTTTTAAAGTTCCACCTATGATTCTCAGTAGGGTTGCTCTAACTTCTAGGGATTACCTTACAAACTTGTAGGAATATTTAAAAATGATTGGGAGGATCGTAATGGCTTTTAGTGGGTAGGGTCCAGGGATGACAGGTGCCATATAATGTGGAGAAAACCCATAAAATCTTGGTCTTACACTGCTTTTGAATGTCCCATGTTTTGAATTATCTGAGCCTAGAAAATAACTGGTTTGTTTTTTTTAGCATGATTTGTTTTAAATATTTTATTTATTTATTTTTAGACAGAGGGGAAGGGTGGAAGAAAGAGAGGGAGAATAACATTACTGTGTGGTTGCCTCTCACACGCCCCCTACTGGGGACCTGGTCCATAGCTGAGGCATGTACTCTGACTGGGAATCAAACCAGAGACTTTTTGATTTGGAGGTTGGCACTCAGTCCACTATGTCACAACAACCAGAGCTGTTCTTTAGTGTGTGATTTTTTTTCTAATCATGCTACAACTATCTGTTCTTATTATTTTGGCTCTTTTAGGATGTTAGTATATGTAAGTGTATTTCCTCAATATTTTCCTTTTGTGTGTGCGTGTGGTTGGTTGACCTAGGCATTCATAAACCTTTATTTTTGCATATAAATTGTGGAGCAAGTAATTTTATTTTTCAAAATATTCATCTGAAAATTTTATTGAAATTGTGTTAAATGAATAAATTAAATTGTGAAGAATTGATATTATTCTAGACAGGAGTATGTGCTTCCTTTCACTTTTGATATTACCTTCTATGTTGCCTTTTAAAAACAGTTTTAAGGTTTCTTTGTAGAGCTTTTGTGCAATCTTATTTTACTTGTAATACACCTCACAGTTATTTTTCCTATTATAAGTGGTAACTGATTCTATTAAATTTTCTAATTTCTTATTATTGGTGAAGCAAGTAGTGTAAATTTTGAATCTAGAAAATTGCCTCAACTTCCTTATTAGGTCTAAAAGTATTGCCGTTATTTTTATTCTTTTTTCTTTCTTTTTTTTTTTTTAGGAGACAACCATATCTGCTGCGAATTACGATGTTATCTCAGCTCTTTGCATTGTCACATGTTTGTCTGGTACCCAGTGCACATTTACAACTTGAGATATTTAGTCTTTTTAGTTTCTTCTCCTTTTGTTTCTCTGGGGCTCTTTATTTTCTAATGTTGGCACTTCTAGTTCTACCTTTTATACGTCTCAGCTTTTCTCTCTGTAGTATCCTCCCCTGCTCTTTCCCAGGAGAGTTTTTCAATCTGAACTTTCCAATTTGCTGTTTCATTCTTCAGCAGCATGTATCTTGTTTTTTCTTCCATTGATTCTGCTCATTTCAAACACAGTATTTTTCATACTTAATAAAATATACTTAAGTTTGAATTTTGAGGGGATATTTTATTATCACTTCAGTTGTCCCTATTTTCTCTCCTTAAGTATATTTATCAAGCTTACTTTATATTCTTGATTTATCTATTATGATAATACTTCCTCAGATGGTAAATATTGTTCAGTCCCCTCACCTCCCTTTCCATTATAGTAATTGTACTTCTTTAATTTCTGGTTATTTTTCTCTGTGAGGTCATGTTGTTCAAGAAGGCATCAGCTTCTCTGTTTGTAATATATATGAGAAAAGGCCAAAAGCCAGGTTCTAGGCTGTGTCTGCTATGGTGAGTTTAATGAGATTAAAGAAGATGATTCATCCCAGTTCCCAGAGTAGAATGCAATGAAATCTGTGCTCTAGCTCATTGCTTCGGACTTCCGTGGTGAAAGGGAAGATACCAGTTGTCTGAAGGAAATGTGAGTTAGGAGAGAGCAAAAGTAGTAACTAAAATAGGAAACACGATCAGTGTGAAAAATAATAGAACGGATGCAGCTCAAGAAGGAATTAGTGAACTGGAATGTCAGATTGAAGAATTATTTCAGAAGGTATCAAGATACAATAATGTAATGTTTTAAAATTAATTTTTAAAAAACCCTAACTGACATGGAGGATGGAAATAGAAGTGTACGGGGTATAGTATGAGTGAAATATTTATCTTATAAGCAGGCAAGCCAACCATATCTAAATATATCTCATAGTACATCTTAACTTGTGTGAAATCATAAAACTATATTTCTTTGTGAAAAAATAAATAGGAAAAGAAGATAATTTGTAAGCTTAGTGATAAACATAAAAATAAAATTAAGAGATCAAGAAACTGATGCTTTTTAGCCAGAAAATATGTTTAAAAATTATATCAAATACCATTCCATTTGGATAAGATTCATGAAACTTTTTCAGAAGGGCTTCTCTCTCTGCAAAAGATGTTCATCAAACAAGAGATAGAACTTTAGAGATATATAAAATAAGGTTAACTTTCCACGTAAGGCTACAATTACACTGAAGAGAAGCTAGTTTCCCCAAGCAATCCCATGAGGCAAGGGGGCACTGAAGTCATCTGCACTGCCACTGATCTTCGCTGTCAGTTGGTTGGAAATTTTTAATTGCTTTTGATATTAGACAATTGAAGCCATAAAGAGGTGGCAACAGCTGACATGTTGCCATGGTAGCATTTCCTCCCCAGCTGAGGAAGCGATACAGAAGAAGGGATATAGGTCAGAAAGTGTTTGAACTGACAAAACAACTGCATATTAAAATCAAATGCTTTTGTAAACATCACAAATGCCAAAAGAGCATTGTGAATCCTAGTTTCAGGCTATTAAAGACAGATCGATTCATCTTTGGGGTGATGGGTATAGCAAGCTGTGCTGTGAGACAGACAAGGTCACGCATATTGTCTTCCATACACACTGGCAGTTCAACTAAAAAGAAAAAATAGGGCCGTGATAAAACTTTTCCTACTGGCTCATCTGTGTTCCTTGAAAAAGAGAAAATTCAATTAAAGAATTCTCCCAGAAGATAGTTCATCTCATAATGACTTACTCTGGAGTAGGAGATCAACTCTATGCTTAATAAATATCCATTGGTTGGTTAATTCTCTGCTCTGATTTATGACCAAAAGTTCTGTAATGCAACTGAAGCAAGATATAACTAAGGTGAAGGAGGACATAAGGGTAAGAGACACAGGAAGGAACGGAAGAAAGTTAATAGTGCAGAGGCAGAAAGAATGAAATAAAATATTAACAGAAGTAGGAGGGAAGATAGGAAGGAAGTAGGAAGGAAGGAAGAAAGTGATGGGGGACTCAAATGTTGGAAAAATTTTAGTTTCAAGTAATAGCTAATAAGCTTAGTAATCAATGTATATGAAAAGCTATTGTTTGAGGAACCGAAGGTATGACCCTCCTTGACCATAAGCAGTTCCACCTTTGTGCCTCAGGAGGACTGTAAGCAATCAAGATGGTATCTGAGCCATCGAACTTCAGGGTGAGACGTCCAAGGCACAGGACACAGATAAAGACCACTGCCAAGGGCACAGAGAAAGAATGCTGCAGCTTTTACCTGATTAACTTTTTAACTGAATTCCAATCCCCTTACCTACACTTTTCTTCTTTTTATTAAAAGGGTCAATTTAAAATGAAATTTAAGATGGTCTATTAGGATACAAACCCATCATCTTCTCAGATTGCCAACTATCTGAATACAGCGCCCATAAAGATTCAATCCCTGTCTCTGCTTATTGGGTCTGATAGGTGACAGGCAGGAGGAATACCTGTTTTTCTGGTTTCAAAAGGAAGACAAACCACTGGGAAGTATTATAGTCTTCCAGGTAAAAGGATGAAAATGATATTTGCAAGACAGTGGCTGAAGTAGAACAACCATATCTGTTCTCATCTGGGGAATTCCTACTTTGCATTTTTTCTGAATTTAGTTTAGAGGAGGTTAACCAGATGCTCAGTTTTAAAGGTAGTGTCTGATTGGCTTAAGTTAATAATACATTCCATTCTCCACTGGACAAAGTAATTAGTTCAGGGATGGGCAAATGATCCAGTCTGGGCCAGTACTTAACATGCTCTTTGGCGTTTCTAAATAGAAAAAAAAAAAAAAGAAGACAAACAACCAACCAAACTCTTCAGCCTTATCCTGGAGTGGCATATGAGGATTTGAGGTTCTCTGCAGCCACCTTGGGGACCACTAGGAAATAGCAGCAAATATTTTGTGCTGTCTATAGTAAATTCATATACCCATATATTCCATCTGTTTATTGATAAGCTGTATCTATTAGGAATAAAACAAGTGACTCGTGTTATCATGTATAATTTGAATGGCCTTTGGCTCCTAGGAGGAAAACTAAATCCCTGAATTTTCCTTGTGATAAGAGTTCTTTGTTATTCATTCATAGTGGGTCCTGGAATTTATACAAATGAGGTCATTCATGGTGGGCCTCTAGTTAGCTTACATTAACAAAATGAGGTAAGTCCCTCCAGAAACACCAACCATGTGACTAAAAGGTTAGAGCCTGGAGCCACAGATGATAGCTGAAGCCCTGACCTCTTGGGAGGGGGCCAGAGACTGGGTTCCATTATGTGGCCAATGATTCAGGCAATCATGCCTATGTAATAAATAACACAGCAATACAAATTCTGGGCACTGAACCTCAGTGAAGCTTCCTCTGTGGGAAATACACTGATGTGCTGGAGGGTGACGAACCCTGATTACACAGGGAAAGGACACTGAAGCTTTCTGTTCCTTTCCAGACCTTACCCTTTCTGCCTATTCATTTGACTGGTGGTTCTGGTTTGTATTTTTAATAAAAAGAAATCATAATCATAAATACAGTACTTTTTTTGCATTCTGTGAGTCATTTTGAACCTGACGAGTTGTGGAACTTCCAAATATATAGACAGTCAGCCAGGAGTGTAGTGGCCTCTTAAAATGATACGTAAGTGTAACTGGCGTCTGAATTGAGATCAGTCTTCTGGGGGATTGTGCTATTTAATTCGTAAGGATTTCCCTAACTCCGGCGGGCTAATGCCAGAATTAAATTGCAGCGCACCCAGACAGTTTTATACCAACTGGGTTGAAATGGAACAACAGAACACCATAATGAAATTCAGGGCCTTTGCAAACACTGAAAGTGCTATTCAACACAAGAGCATTTAAAGAAAAAATAAATTTTCCTTGGTCTTTTCTCCAGTAAGACATAACTAGGGTTCCAGAAGCCCTTTAGGGAATGCTTGGAACATTGTGGAGACAAGTTGACTAAACAAACAAACAAACAAAAAATCACTCCACACACCTTGTGAAGAGAGCTATCTAAATTAGAGCTACTAATTAGCTCATAAGTGGAGGATGAGAGATAAGCAAGAGAATTACAATAGCAGATGAAGGCAGCAATGTATGAATTCCCTTCTGTACCTCATTGCGTAATAGGAGCAGACTGCTTTCAAGATATTTTGCTAGCTGTCAACATCAGCTGAGTTCACTTGGGTGGGAAGGAGCTTCCGAGGCCTGAGTGATTCTGTGACTTCAGGGTATATATGGAATGGATCTGAAACGGGAAGAGTTGGCTTTTGTGCAGCCTGTCACTACCAGAACCAATAAGTATAGGCAAGACTTGAATCTTTATGGGCACTTTATTCAAGTGCTAGTAATCTGAGAAGATAACGGGTTATGTACCCTGGAAAACCATCTTAACATCTTATCTTAAGCCAACATTTTTATGAGGAGAACAAAGGGTAGTTAAGAAGAAAGGGTAGAAGGGTAGTTTGGAAAAAAGATTAATCGGTTAAGAGTTGTAGTCCAGCAGTGATCTTCCTAGTACTTCTTTATCTATTGATCAATAACTCTTCATCTGCCTCGTGGACATTCACTCCCTCGAATGCAAAGGCTTGGATATCATCTCCATGAATGGCTTGCAGACCCCTGGGGCATAAAGGTTGAATTGTTTCTTGACTTCCTAGAGTCACAAAGGTCATACATTCCAGTTCCTGGAATAACAGCTTTCCACAGGCATTAATCACTTAAGCCTATCAACTAAGGCTAAAATCTTTAACTCTTGAGTTCCCCTATCAGATCCAGAGCTCAGCTGCAGGGTATTTGATTGTTAACCTTATGTTTTGTTCTGCCATAATATACTGGTCTAAGGATTAAGGTGGAGTTTTGATAAATCCCCAAACAGGGAACATGTATCTGCATATTATTTACAATCATTTTTATAGTTCTGGAAGGAGTACTTCCTCACTTCCCCTCCAGTCTATAAAACCCTGCACACCATCTTACTCCCCTGGAGGGAGGGACTCTACCAGAAAACCACTATGACCATGATTTTATAGTGTTCTGTGTGCAGTTATAGTAGTTTCTCCAGCAAATTTTAACTACACTGGAGCCAACACAGACTTGACTGCTGAGATTAAGAGAGGGACAAGATGATTGTAAGAACGTTACTGATATTGTATGAATTTAGTTAAATAAAAAAGGGAGGGGTATAGGGGACTACATGGTAATGGAAAAATATAATAAAGATTAAATTTTTAAAAATTAAAAAGGAGGTAAAGACAAGAGTTAAGTGTAAACAAAGAGAGATGTAGGGGTCAGTCTAGAGAACTATAAAGGTAAAAGAACTGTTTTTATGGGAGCACTTATGGGCAGAGTGGCAGAAAGTGTGGGCAGATGCCAACATATTTTTCGAGTCTCACTTTAAGTCTTCTGAGTTCAGAAGGCAAGAGGCCCAACGACCCTGGTAAAAGGACACAGCCAGCCCCATTTGCTATGGTGGCACCATCTGCCTAGCAGGCCTATGACCTTGTTGGACATGACTGCCATTTTACTCTTCTGAGCTTGTCCCCAGGAATGGAAATTACTGGAAGTGAAAACAGAACTGACTGACTCCCTACAGCCACAGGCAGCAGATAACACCGGAGCAAACTGCAGCGTCAGCCACCTGTTACAATGCCCCGGCAGCCCAGGGGTCTCAAAACAGCAACTGCCCGCCCCCTTTTAATCCAATTATAATCCCATAAAAGCTCGACCCCTACCCCTCAATGCTGGTGCATCTCTCCCCACCATGCCCCTCTCCTTTCTTGGAGAGTGAATAAAAACTTTATTCTCTACCCTTTCTTCTCTTTGTGAATTGTTTCACAGCCCACATCACCAACTACCTTAACACCTAGTTTGTTGTATTTAGAAAAAAAAATTATAACTCCAGGTCAAACACTTGGAAACCCCTAAGTAAACACTGAAACCCAATATATTTTTGGTTTGTAGAGACTTGAAAAACAAAATTCCTAATGCTGTGGCTTTTTTGTTCACAATTTATTTCATTTTTTAATTACTGTTATTCTAGACAGATTTTCACATAAAATTACTCCAGACATTTAAAACTTTTTATTTACTGATTTTAGAGAGAGAGGAGGAGAGAGAGAAAGAAACATCGATTTGTTGTTTTGTTTTTCCACTTATTTATGCATTCATTGATTGCTTCTTGTATGTGCCCTGATTGGGGATGGAACCCACAACGTTGGCGTATTGGGATGCCACTCTAACCAACTGAGCTGCCCCGCCAGGGCTAGCAGACATTTTACAACATTGCCCCTGGAGGCAGGCCAGAAATCAGGCATGGAACACCCTCCCCCATTCTACCTGCTGCTCCGGCTCAGTGGCATTCAAGGCCCAGCAAGCACTCTCCTCTCTTAAAGCCTGTTCCGTCAGCCATTCTGTGGGTCTCAGCCATGGTACATTATGGATATCCCTCGGAGCAATTAGGAAAACAGTATAACTTATTCTTCAGAGCAATTGCGAAACCAAAATAGTTTATTTTATAAATACATAATTTTCATTTATATGATGCTATGTACAGTTTTAAATGCATTACAAATATTGAATCATTTAATGTTACCAGAGCAGTAACTACTTGGTAGGTTTAATTTTTATTATATGCATTTTTAAAATAAGAAAAATAAACTCCTTTGAAAAAAGAAGAAGTAATTTGCTGAAGGACATAACTACTAATTTACATGATTGAGGCGGGGTTATCTGATTCCAAAACCATGCATTAGCCACTCCCCCACCCTATCTCTCAGTAGAGGAGAAGCCTCTCAGGAGAAGCCTCTCAGTAGAGGCTTCTGTCAGTGGCTGAGTTGAGGGAGGCATTCAAGGAAACTGGAACATAATGAGCAAAGTGATAGAAAGAAATAGGAGATTTTACTTGAAAAAGCCCAGTGAGTTCAGACTGATTTAGTGACTAATTGTATGGTGGAATGGAATGGGGGTGGAAATTGAAAAGCGTTATAAACTAGTGATGGTATCAAGTACCAGAATAAACATATGAAGCAAATATTTTGGGTGAAGGGAATAAATATCTGTGTAATGACAGCATCATTCCTGAACGTCAAGCTTTTGGATAGAAATAGAATTCTCCTTTCCAGCGAGTGTGTGGAGGGTCTCCAAGACTAATCCAGTTCAGTGAGTCACTAGGAGGACTCGCAGGATTCAGCATAAAATTTCACCTGTGGCTAAGATTCATGGATGCAAAGCAAACTTGGCAAAGAGAAAAGGTGCATGGGAGATAAGTATGGAAGAAACCAGGAACTAGTTTTTGAGAATCTTTGCCAGTGGAATTACACTGCACACACTACGTTAGGTGATTCATCACAGGCTCAGTGTCCAAGGTTTTTACTGGAGACTGGTCACACAGGTATCCTCTGCCTAGCATGTATGTGAATTCTAGAATCTCGAAGGCAATGCAGATGTTCAGAATAAGCCACATTGTTTGTATAAACAGTTCAGGCACAAGGAGCCACACATTATTTAAGGACTCTTTTATATCAATAGGGAACTGTGTTTCAGCCAAGGTCCCAGGTACAAGTTAAGGGTCAACCTTGCAAGCAGGATCTTCAAAGCGAGGCAGCTGAGGTCCACTATGCTGACTCTTGTTTGCACAGAGGTTTTCCAAAAAAATGTTCTTTATAAGATACTGTTCTTTATTCTGAATATGAGATATCAAGTACAGGAGGCATCATGCTTACTTTAAAAAATGAATTTACTTGATGTATGCTTGTGATGTAACGGAGACACTGAATCACAGTGCTCACGGCTGGTCTACGTAGACTGTGGATGAGGCTCAGAATGAAAACAATGCCTTGCAAAACCACCCTCACATTCTAAGTAGAATGCAAGACATTCTTATAAGTCTTGTGAGACATTCTTACAAGTCTGGCAAAGTGGATGGACTAAGTGGATTGGGCAAACCTTGGCCTATATCCTACATCTAGATTTTATCAGTAGACTGGTGATGGTAGAGGGCTTAATGAGACCTGCATGCCCAGAACAAAAAGGACTCTTTATCTTCTTGCCAGTGCATGAATCTCCTCGTAAAAACCAAGGGAAGGAAAAGGTCCACCCAGCTAGGGTTGTGATGTTGGAGCTCACAGATTTAATTTAATAAAATAAATTAATAAAGATAGGTAATGCTTCTGAAAAACCTGAATTTTCTGATGGCACAGCCACCTATGGTATAGTGTTTATAGATTGAATAGAAATAGCAGGGATATTATAGAAAAAGAATTGGTTGGCTTAGAAATGGACTAAAACTGGAAGATGGAAAATGATGCCTATAATATTTGCAATAGATATGAATGAATATATGCTACTATAAATATATAAATGTATCATAAATTTGTATAATGGAACATAGTGTAATTCTTTTCTTGTGTTAATCAAGTATTACTAATTACATGCATAATTTCAGGTATCTAATAATAGTCCAGGCAGATCGGATTTGAAAGAAAAATTTTATACCCGAAAGTCAAACAGCATAGACACAAAGTAAACACTGAAACTCACTATCATTACATCATACAGACTTGAAAAATAACCTTCCCAGTGCTGTAACTGGTTTGTTTATAATTTAGTCTGAGGTTGCTGGTAATGTTTGCTAAATTTTAATGCAGAATTGTTCTAGACCTTTCGAAAACACATGTAATTTTTAACACAGAAGTAATTAATAAATCTCAATTGGTTTAAATTTGTGGTCCATGACATTCTAACAATTTTTGTATTTACTATTATTTAGGCACATTAGAGAGTGATATACTTATTACAATGTGAAATTTCTGATTTTATTGTAAAATCTGACTTGTTCAAAAATTTCCTGATACCTTCTGTTTTCTGGAGTTTCTATAGTAATGAAATACATTTCAAAATGAAAAAAAAGCATTTCCTCCTGAGTGAAATAAAGTAAATAAATAAGTAGTAGACAATTTATATTTATCTGTTACAAAATTTGACTTACTCACACTTTATTGTGTTTATAACCTAGAAAATTAATCATGAAATGATTGATTTTTGATGTATCTTTGTTCTAATTCCTCACATATAATAATTTAAATGTTATTTAAAGATACACATTTACACACATATTAAACAAACTTTTGTATTTTTTTTAAAAACTAGGAATTCTTATGGACATATTTTATTTTCCAGTACCTTTTATACTTTTCCCCTGAAATAAAATATTCAAAAAATTGCAATAAAATATGCAAGTAGGGAAATTAGCAATTCTGTATGTTTCATTCCATAAATCTTTTCTTACATTAAGGAGAATGTCTATTGTACTTGAGTGAAATTAATAATAACTTTTAATTATTTCAACAATGACTATATACTTTTTTATTATACACTTTGTTTTCACATTACAAATGATCTTGTACAAAAATATTCCATTTTACTTTCTTCCAAATATTCAGAACACTGACAAAGACTTAATGTGGATAATTTAACTTATCAAGAAATACCTTCTGCTCTCCTTGGTTTTATCATTTGTATAGTGTTAAAATCCATTGGTGTTCCATAAATAGTTATAAATTTACCAGAACCATGTCATTATCTTTTTGCATTTAATGGGTGACTTCCAACATCTAAAGGAATAAGGAAGAGAAATAAATAAAAGATGCTAAACAATGAAACATAAGAGATAGTACAAAATCAAGGGTATTTTTAAATTTTACAGTCCTATTTCCAGGCAGTGAAAACATTAGATTTTTTTTTTTTTCCTTTTGCCAGGTACTCTTATGTCTCTGAAGAGTTACTTCCCTAAGATCAGAAAAAGGAAATAAAAGTGCAAATATTCAACAAATATTGCAAACACTTAACAGACACTTAGGGCTGTCTGACAATATTTCTATTACAGTATTCTTTTAAAAAAATGTTTCAATGAGATCATTTTAAAGAAGTTTTTATTTTCCCAGCATCCCTCATTCAGGTTCCTGGAGAAAGAAGATGTGGGTGGCAGTGACTAATTGAACTAGCAGCTACTAATTACCAAACAAGTTTGGACAGAGTGGTTTTATGATAGTCTAATGAAATCAAAACCATTGAGTACAGTCAGCGTCAGACAACCTAAGAGGACAATTGGGTTTTATCCGATGGCACAGTGAGTAATCTGCCTCACTAACATTATTAACAGTTATTAGCCACCTACATTGTCAAGTACCGAGCAAAGCTTTCAGTGCAAAGACAACTCAAAATATCCCCAGCTTTGAGTTTCTTGCAGACTTGTAGGAGATATAGACACATAACAGATCACTTCAGTAGGACTTTTAGAGGGTTAAGTGTTAGCTTAAAATACCTAGCTTCTCCCACAGTCTGCCCAGTATCTGTAAGTGGAGACTCCATTTTTCCAGTTACTCAAGTCTTCCTTGACTCCTCCTTTTGTTTTATACTTCTACATTCAAACTAGGGGTGAATTCTGATGACTCCACCACAAAAAATATATAGACTCTGATCACTTCTCATCAACTCTACCTCCACTCTCTGGCCAAGCCTACCATCATTCTTATCTGGATTATTAAATAAAAACCAGTCTGTTCTCTCTGTTTCTACACTTGTACTTTTCAAGTCTATTTTCAACATGGCGGCAAGATTGCTCCTACAAGCTTAATCATGTCACTTGTACAAAACCTACCAATTGTTTCTCCTATCACTCAGTAAAAACTGAAGCCTTGAGAGTGGTTGATAAGCTGCTACCAGACCTCTTCCCCTCTGAACCTTTCACCCAGCCCCCCGTCCCTCCAACTGCACTTCAGTCTAGCCACACCGGCTTACTTGCCCTTTCTTGAAAGCAGCATGTTCACTTTTGTCTCCGAGCCTTTCTTCCTTCCTACTTGCTGTTTCCTCCTGCAAGCAGACTACTTTTCTCATATTTTCCCGTTACCTTTGTTTATTTACTCAAAAGTCACTTTCTCTGTGAGGCTTTCTTGACACACCCCATTTAAAACTATAATCCTCTTAATTCCCCAACACTTTTTATTCTACTTCCTAAATTATTTTTTCTGTATATCTCTTTCCACCATCTGCTATATTAGTTTTGTTGTTTGGCTCCCCTGACTTGAATGTAATCTCCATGAGGGCAAGTTTTCTTTTATTTTATTCACTATTGTTTCTCTAGCACCTAGAAAAGTGCTCAGCACATAGCAGCCTCTCAATAATTGTTGAATGAACGGCTCTCCTTTTTGGAGTGCTCTCCCGTCCTCTAAGACAAACTTTGGGATTCTCTTTTGAATGTCCATAAAAATGACCACATATAAAAACTTATTTGTCCACATTAGGCTGTGTGACTGAGTCTGAGTTTAACACCAGCGACAGGGCCAGCAGTGGAATTTACAGAGCCCAATATGAAATGTAAATGTGAAATGCCTTGTTCCAAAATGGCTAAAATATCCACATGGCAACTGCAAAGTATTAAACCAAGTGTGGAGCTCTTCTACGGAAGGTTGTATGCTTCTGAAGGAACCCTGTAGAGGAACTATACATGTGTCTTATCTTCGTATTCCAAGAGTTAGTAATGACCCTGGCACAGAGCAGGTTCTCCATAAATGCTGGTTGACTGAATACACATTTCCTTATCTAGAAGGTATTTGAAAGTATCTCACTTCACAAAATTGTCCTGAATTTTGAAAACATAACTAAGATGAGGAGACTGACATAAATTAAATGTGTTTTTGTCAGTGATAAGACAGTTTGAAGGGGAAGTCAGGATTAGTTGTTACCCTAAATTCTAACTAAATTGAATGGCTCACTTTTGATCTGGACTGATTTCCAGAACTTACTAGGTTTTCTATCTCAAAAATTAAAAAGCAAGTTAGAGAGAGATTATCCTGATCTACGCTATTTTATCTTACCCAACAAGTCTTTATTTTACTAAAGGTGTGAAGCGATGTCCTTCAAAGCAATAGTCCTTGTAACCATAAAGGTGATACGTTCAGTCAGTGGTGCATTTTTTGTGAATTAACTCTTACCTTAAAATAGGCAATGTAGTATCTAGAGAATGTTTTTTCTTTCCTTGATGCAAAGACAAATATGTGTAATCAATCTATAATATTTATTTAATTACCAATAAGTTCATTTTCAACTTCCAAGTAGGAGAGAGGTTTTTGCTATCAGTGTTCTTGTGGCATATTTTAGAGAAAGTAGGAAAATGAGCTTTAAATCCCAAGAGAATTTTCCTTAAAGAACATAAGGCATGTCTATTTATAGTTCACTTTTGAGAAAATAGTTATTCTATTTTCCTTATTTTGCTGACTTAAGAAAACCCTACAGGTCTCTAAAATCCACAGTGTACTGAATAGGTAGATGAAAAGAGATATGATTGAACGATTAAATGAGAGTGAGGCTTCTGTAGAGGTGGGAACAACGCAGGACCCACAGTTATTCTAACCTTTCTTCATTTTCTCACGACCAAGACAGCTTTGGCTAAAAGGACAACAATGATATAATAATACCTCACATCTGTATAGTAGTTTTTTAAAAAAAATTTCTCAAAGAACTTTTATTCTGTTCTCACAATATCATTGTAAAAAAATAGAACAACTAGGTTATTTTTGTATCCTTTAAAGAACTGTGCAGGCACACACTGAACAAAATTTAAGGAAAGAGAAGAAAATGAGGAGCAAGTAAGGAGGGTGGAAATTGGTAATCACTTGGAATACATTTTTTCTGCTGTTGGGAACTGCCCTGCCTGGTTTCAGAGGCTGTAACCCCCCATGGCTAAGGCTGAGTCAGAGTCGGGACCATAAACCACTAAGGAGACAAAGCTTGTCTCCCTGGCAGGTGTGCCACCTCTGCCCACTTCACCCTGCTTGGCCCTGAGCTTGGCCAGTTAGCCAATGACGGGTAAGAATCCTCAAGGGAGGATCAACCTAAGACAGGCTTGGTCACGGAAGAGGCCCTCAGGGAAGGACTCGGGGGCTGTGGAAAAAGGGGGTGATGGACCCTCGCCCCTCGGCTTTGAAATAGCCTGAGTCCTCATTCTGTCTGCAAGAAGTCTCCTAATCTCTTGTCTGCCTTACTTCCTTTGCCTGACTTAAGCCTGAAGCAATAACAGAGGGCAGTGCAGTCCTGTGCTGGGAGGGGCGGATTCCCTGGGGAATCAGGCCTAAGAAAAATACATACATTCCTGTGAAACCTACTTAATTTGTACCCTCAGTTTAAAAGATAAGGGTCCAGACCTGAGATGAGTCTGGCGCCTAAAGTTTTATGGCCCTCTAACTAATTGGCTGTAACTCAGAATAAGCCCTCAGAGTTCTCTGTAAATCTTGTATTGTTTAACTCTTACTGACTGACAATGATTGATGAGCTTTATCTGTATCCCTATGCGAATGAACCTAATAAAAGCCCCTGGAGAGAGAGGCTCGGGGCCCTTGTCCCCTTGAGAGAAACGGTCACCTTTCCTCCCCAAGCAGATCATGTCTTGGTAGTCTTTTTCTTCGTCCGTGGCGGGCCCAGGGGGCTGCATTAAAGCCCCCCGATATCTGGCGCCCAGAAGAGAGGACAGGGGCACCAGACAGGGACCTGAGGATTTTCGGGACCTGCACATGGACCAGAGGCTTCGAGCCACCATCGTCATGGACAGCACGCCTAAGAGGACAGGAGTTAACGCTTTCATCCCCCCAGGGCTTCGTCCGTGGCGGAACCTGGGGGGCTGCGTTAAAGCCCCCTGACATTCTGCCACAGTTAAAAATTCATTGTTATTTTAATAGTTTATTACTGCCACTAATGTATATCCAAGTCTTTAAAACATTAAGTTTATTTTATACTTGTAAGCATTATTGGAAGAAAGAAATAAATGATTAATTCAGTATAGAGGTGTCATGAAGAGTTTAAATCTTTCTTTTGAATCTAAGTCAGTGTTATTTTCCTAAAATTTGCAAAGGTAAGGTACATGTTATAATTGCTTGATTAATTAATATTTTATGAACATCTTATAGGTATTTTTTCTACATGAGAAACTCAAAACACATGGTGGTACGTCACCAAATTTTGGATTCAATATATGTGGTGATATCCTCTGAATTCAGAAAATAAGATAAAATTCTGAACTACAGAATATTTTGATGTTTTGAAAAAACAAATTAATAAAACTTTCATGGAGTGATGTATTATAATTTTAATAATGTTATGCTACATATAGCCCATGACTTCAATAAGTACCAAATTTTATTAATGTAATTCACAACTTTTTTAAAATGAAAAAATACAATGTAATTATTATTTTTAAAAAGATTTTATTTATTTTATAGAAAGGGGAAGGGAGGGAGAAAGATGGGGGGCGAAACATCAATGTGAGAGAGAAACACCATTTGGCTCCCTCTCCTCCATACCTGGGCAAGGGCCAAACCCAAACCCAGTCATGTGCCCTGGCCAGGAATTCAACCAGCGACCTTTTGCTTTGCAGAACAACCCCCAACCAACTGAGCCACAGCAGTCAGGGCTACAATGTCATTATTTTGAGAATTAAATGGTTTCTTCTTGACAAATTAAAATCCAAAGATCACATTTCTGCATGTATTTTATTCTTGATACGTCTGAAGAAAGAGACAGTTAATGAGACTTGCAAAACCTGGAAGAAAAGGAAATAAAAAGAGCTCAAAATGTAATCAATAAGAGTAATTTGTAAAGGTAGCACTTACTATGTAATTACCAAAACGCATACTGTAAAAGAGAAGGGATCAAGTAGGTTGAGAAATTTCAGAGTAAGGGGCACATGGTTGTGAATGAGAAGTCTGCAGAGGGAGTCTTCCAGACTAACCCAGTCACCACCAAGTTCATTTACAGAGGGCACTAAGGAAGAGACTGTTCGGCTTAGTAAGATGTGCTGTCCTTGGGCTAGCTGCCTTGATGAGCTGATAATCTGTTCTTTCCTTCATCATTTTTCTAACCATATCATCAAGTTGCCAAAACTGACTCTTTTTGGCATAGGATCATGATAAGTGATGTGTAAAGGGAAGATAGGAAAATGGATTACAGATACCATCCCCCCTCAGACTTGTCTTAGGCTCACCAGCATGAACACAGCAGCATTTCAAAATAACTATATTAATGCTTATGAAATGTCTTGGCTAACTCCTTCACCTTCCAAAGGACATATATGCATAATCCATAGACATAGACAACAGTGTGTTGATGGCCTGAGGTAAAGGGTGGAGAAGGCTGGAAGGAGAAGAGCAAAGGGGAGGAAAATGGGGGCATCTGTAATAGCGTAAACAATAAAAATAAACCACAAAAAAGGAATATCTTGGTTTACTATCATTCTGAGACTAAAACTGTCACCAGTCGAAGATTATTTATGGAAACTTAGGTCAGTGCCTTTGTGAATGGATACAAAATTGAATTCAGTAGCCCTGGCTGGCATGGCTGAGTGGATTGAGCACTGGATGTGAAGCAAAGGGTCACTAGTTCGATTCCCAGTTAGGGCACATGCCTGGGTTGTGGGCCAAATCCCCAGTAAGGGATGCACGGGGGCAACCACACAGTGATGTTTCTCTCCCTCTCTTTTTCCCTCCCTTCTCCTTTCTCTAAGAAAAAAAAAAAAGGAAAGAAAAAAAAGAAAATAATCAAATTCACTCTCTTGCTTTGGCCAAACTATACATTATATATTCATTCCAATATTAAAATCTGCACTGTAATAATGTATCCACTCACAGTTTTCTGGAATCCATAGCCTTCACTTGCTCTCATCAATTGTTACTGAGGCTGGAAAATGAGTTCCTGTTTCTGAATCTCAGCTCTGCATTTGGTTCCCTGAAGGTCGTGAGATACGTCTATTTTGCTTCCCACTGTACCTCTAACATCTAGTACAGTACCTGAGCCACTGTAGATGTTCTCCACCCTTCAAACTTATGGAATGAATGGATGGATGGATGAATGACTCTATGAGTAAATAAAAGTACAAATGTCAAACATCTTCCTGCATTTCAGCAGTTTGCCAACTTGCCAAACATGGTGCTCTCACCATGTGAGATAGGAAGGGTTTTTTTTTTCATATCACAAAGCAGTGAAATTATATGATACCTGCCACTTATTAACAGGCTCTACTGACCTGGTTGATTTAAGGGTATCACCTAGCTGGATGTACACCTCTCTTGGTGATAATAGCCTCAAGGTCTTGGCTCCTCTCAGATTAACTTTTCAGATTAGGCCTCCAGCTGGTTGTTCTGCAGTTTATTCTGTATCATTTATACTTCATATTTTTTATTTTTAAACATAGGAACAAAAGCTTACCTCTGAAACCAAAAGTCCAAAGTTAATTTCAATTAATGTTAAAACATTAGCTTGATACCATGTGTTGATTTTATTTTCACAACCCTAAGGAAAAAAAGTTAAACTTAGATTGACTTAGAGATCGACATGGTTTTATATATAACTTTATTGACAAGAAAAAGGGACACAAAGATTAGAAATTTACCAAAGTCTAAAAAGCAAGTCAGTGCTTAACTAGAGACTGAACTTTGTAGACCAGAAAGCTTGATATGATAACAGGACACCTTGGTTGCTACTTTTAAAGTCCTAAGATGTAATGCAATGAGAAATAGGTTGTTTTAAAATTATTTTACTGTTCAATTACAGTTGTTTGCATTACCCCCCACTACTCCCCCCAGAAATAGATTGTTTTGAGAGGTATTTGATTTTCTGCAAACAACTGTGATTCAGCAGGGTATATACTGCTTCCTAAAATGATTAATACCCAAACAGGATAAGCTTTTTTAAAAAACAACGCTGTACTTACCTATAAATAAATTATGTAATTAAAGGCTACATCTTAAAATTAGAATAAGATTAGCATATAAACTATGCAAAGTATGACGAGTTTTGGGGATGGAAATCCCTAGTTTGTCAATATTGCACACCTGTAAATACTAGTTGCTCTGGGTGAACTTGTGCTCCTGTTCTGCCAATCTTATCGGAATATCCCTTCTGTCATTGCTGAGGTGCCCTCCCTTCAATTTCTGCCAATCCTCATAGCTCTTTAATACTGGTATGGCGGCTCTCCTACCAATCCTCTACTCCAGGGAGTTCCCAATGCTACCTCCTTCCTCTGCGAGGATTTGGGAAGGGGGCTTCTGGAGAAAGGGTGATGGTACCCCAAGTTCTAGGGGCACTTAGATCACATACTCCCAGAAAGTTTACTTACTGAAGATATACCTGAGATAATAAATACTGCATTCACCAACTATGAGTTCAACTGAGTGAAGTTGCTTAAGAATTTAATCACCATAAATAACACTGGTTTTCTACAAAAATTTGCTCACAATTCTAAATCAACTTGCAAACATAAGGCACTGTAAAATCTTGCAACAGCTTTGACTTATCTTTACCTCTAGGTACGTTGTGTTCAGTGGCTCATCACAAAACCACTTTCTTAATGTGGAATTCGTGCAAGAGCATGGTATCTGTCCTGAATTTTCTTTATTCTGATTCTTTACCCAGTCTGTGTAATTGTGTTGGCCACAACACTGTAACTAGAAAAAAGATTCTATGAATTATAGCATAAAATATTCAAAATGCAGTTAACTATATAGTTCCCATGCACACTAGTGTTTTTATGATGAATTTATTAACTTATTCCCCATTAAGATGTAGTGAATGAAACAAATAAGTACAATTTTTTTGTTTAATCTATTACTTTGTTGCTGCTATTGTTGATCTTAACCAAAGGTAGAGAGCTGTACTTACATAAATGGGCTATGTTTGGCTGAAATTGTTATATCTGAATTTATTAGTAGGAACCTGTGATGAAAAATATGCTTGATTTGCTAAAGCTACGAACTATGCTTAAGGCCTTAGAAGAGAGAATCATTTTAGCCATATCTTCCTCCTAACAATAGCAGTTATCTTTATATTTGTCCCCAATATGCTGCTATATGTGTTTAATATACATGAAGAAATTCAGGGTTACATCTGCTTTCTTTAGGATTAATGTGAGTTGTTAACTTTCAGTTTTGTATTGTGTGAAAAATTGCAACAAAGAACCAAAAAGATAATAAGGAAAATAGTCATGGAGATGATTAAACACCTAAATAATATCTCATTTCCCATCCTATCAAGTTGAGTTGGGAGAATGTAAAAGAATCCGCTCATATATTTGATACCTAGAAAATAATAGAATGTTGGAGTGAATATTTAATTGTCTTCTAAACTTGTTATTGAAAGTTATAACATGTATCAACAATCTTGGCACAATTTGGAAATGTTAAATGACTGAAATAGTGCTTCAGAATTTGGATATTAAAAGTTCAATCAATCAAACCTACATATACTATATCAGCTACATTCATGGATAGGAACTGTAAGCTGGATTCTCATTAATCATAGTAATGTCATACACAGAACTATTTTCCTGTTTATCAGTTTATGACCAAAAGAAAAAGGATTGATACTCAATCGGTTCTAATGCAATCTGGAAAGGCAGTACATGTACAGACCCCATACCTTAGAGAAAACATTTATAATCACATTTCAATTCTTCTAAAATGAATTTGGTTAGTAAATGTGCTAAAAATAATTTACTATTTCTATGTGAGCCATCTAGTGTAACAGTTAAGAACACAAAATCTACTGCTAGATTGTCTGAGATCGAATCTTGGCTCTGCCACTTATTAGCTGGCTGACACCGGCCCAGGCACTGAATTTCTCTGTCCTTCATCTATAAAATGAGAAAGACAGTTTGACCTCATTTGTTGGGAGAATTAAATGAGTTAATACATGCAGAGCACTTACAAAGGGCCTGGTGCTATGCAAATGTTTGCTATTTTCTGTATCAAGAGCTGTGTTGCACGTGCTGGTCTATTCCTATAAATTATCAGTTTCCTTCCTCGCCCAGAAAGATCTGAACTGTTAAATAATAACCCTAACAACATTAACTAATAAATATTAGTTGCTTACTATGTTCCAGGTTCAAGGCTTTCTAAATATTCTCTACATTACTTCATTTATTCCTGCCAACCAGAGGTAGGAGTTGTTCTGCCATTTTGCCCATTTTACTAACATGAAAAGTGAAGTAAGAAAATTACTTATCCAGGGTCACAAAGCTACAGTGTGGCAATCCTGACATGCAGGCTCAAACGGGAACCACCTGCTACCCTGCTGCCAGCCAGCAGGGACTGTGCTCAGACCTGCTTCCCGTGGTGCAGGAGGACAGATGACTTTACTCGGCAGAGGATGGCCCACAATGTTATAGGGAAACCAGGTTAAAATGCACATCAGTTAACCCAGAAAATGAGCTACAAGTTACAAAAGGGAGATAAACCTAAGATCTGTAAGTGCGGGCCATGCAACTATATCCAATTTGTTTGGAAGAAATATAAGAAAGTCTCATTCCTCTCCTATCCCCTCTACTTCCCTATATCACCCCCTACCCGACGGTGGGCAATTTTTAGTTTTGTGTTTATTTGTCTTACCATTTTCTGTAAAGCATTTAGAGCAGTCCACTTAGGTATGTCTTCAGGCACATCTTTAGACCCATACTGAGAAATGACTAAATCAATTTCATCATGCCATACTTGGTGAACCTGTTGAAAATTGTATTAAAAGTGAAATTTTGATGGAAATTTTCCTTGTCTTCTTGTAAAAGAGTATTTAAAGTCAGTTTGTTGATGTCTGCTTATGTCTAAATGCTTTTGTAATTCCTTGTAACTATTTTTAGAAGTCTCAGTGAATGTTGATGTACTTGGTCTTACTTTAGCATTTAAAAGTTCATATGACTTTTATAATTAATTCCTAATTTGGTCCTCAAAAATGTCAAAAGTTAGAAAGAACATATACTATTCCGATGTTATAAATAAGGAGACAGATACTCAGAGAATTTATTTGCTTTGTGTATGTGAATAAGGAAGAGGAGCTGCGACTTCTAAATATGGTTTATTTAACTTCCAGTTTGATGATTTTTCATTGTTTTATGCAGTCTTTGAATAATGAAGACTAAATAACTGGTGAGAATACTATAATAATTAAAACATCTGTACAATTTAAACCCTATGAGTTACTTATGTATCTATACTTTCATATATGAAAGATTAGAATAATATAAAGTATTATTTAGAACTATACATTGTCTAACTTATTCTCTAAGTTAATTTTTATTTAGAATGGAAAATGATATTTTTCCATTTTATATTTTTCTAGAGAGAGGACAGACTTAGTCCTCATTTACCCTCTAAGGTCAGCAAGCATTATTCGGGAGAACCAAAGGGCTTATGAATCACCCCTTAGTACATAATAGTACAATGAGTTTTGTTAATAATCTATGTGGCCACAATATAAATAAAATTGTCTCACACATATTCAATTTGAAGCCCTAGTGCATCCCCAACACTGAGTTAAGCACTGTAAATGACATAAGAGCTTCAGAGGCTCACAAGAGCTTAATCAACTTTGTAGATTAGAAGACAAATCCATGTAAACACAGCTGTTCTCTCCAGCGTGAAGGAGGTTCAATCCAGGCTCTTTTCACAACAGGACCATCTCCCAAGACAGACCTTGACTGTATGGCAACATGGACGATTCTTAAAGGATTAAAAGTAACCATAGACTGTAATAGGTAGGTTTGGTTATGAAAAGTTTTTTCAGGCAATTTATTATGTGCTATTTTGAACTTACCTAATTAATTTAACTATATTACCCATGACCATACCTATGCAGAATACATTAATTATTCAGTCCATCTTAATAAGATTGCTAAATTTCAAATTAGTGCAAGTTGAAAGATATTTCTTTATACGAACAGAAGATAGTGAAGTGACTGGGTCAGCTGTGGTAGCCGGGGTGGCCTGGGGCCGATTTCACACCCATCATCTCCTCTTCCCCCACATTCTTTGTTATTTGCAATACTCTGAATCTTCTACAAACAGAGTAACAGGCAAGTTCCCAGCCCAGTCTTCCACCTGATACCTGGCCCCTTGCTGTATAGAATTCTGGTACTTTCATTGACTCTTCCCCCAACCCCCCAAACATTTACCTTTAGCTTTTAATATAGGCTCGTAGGTCTCAATAATCTAAGGTATCAAATTTTCTTTAGATTTCAAATAAAAGAATGATCTTCCCATACCTCCTCTTTCTTTGTGAAGGTGAGTGCTGAAAGGGCAACCTGAACAGCACAGGCCCACGTTAACAGTGCTGCGTACTACGACAAAAGAAAGGTGGAGATGACAACTTTGCTTCTGGTGGATTTGTTAGATGCTGCAACGATGGGAAAGTGTACAGCAGATGAAATGTTCAGTCTTAACACATACATAGGTTCTGCTAAAGTTCCCTGTTCTCATATACATCAGTGGGTTATTAAAGCAAAGAGCAAAGAAAAAATATCAATGAACACGTGGGTAAGTGTGAGATAGGAAGAAGTGCAATACTTCCGGGGAACCCTCACAGACTCTGTGGTCTAATGGAGTTGTTGTTTGTGCCATCTTCATTCAGTTCTAAAACTGGCACAGAAGGAAATGGAATTAAATTCCCTTGGCCAGTGTAGACTAAAAATCAGTGTCCAGAGTGACCACACAGATTGTCAGTGTTACGTAAAAGGTAAGCATCTCTGCATTCTTCCTGGCAAGACACAATGACTGCAGTTAAATTTCCTGTCTTCTTGACAGGAGAGTGCCTGTGAATTTAAATTAATTATATGTAAAGGAAATGTTAAAAACTATGTTCCATCTAAGTGTGTAAATTGTGGTCCATACCTGCCACATGTATGGTAAGTGGCTCATGTTAGGTCTAAATTTCTGATCATAATTTATCTTTTCACATAACAATGCCTTGGGAGAGAGAGAGTACTAGCCAGAGGCCACAGTTAGCAGTCACATTTGTCTTTGTTAATTAATAAATTGAGAATTCAGTTATAAGTTAGCTTCCTAAATGGCATGTCCACAAGGAGAAAATGCATTGACTATAGGACATGGTTTCTTTTGCCTGCTGAACTATAATGCTCATTGAATTTAATATATTTTATTCTGATATTAGTCTTCATATTCTTATGTTTAGTTAATTGTAGTTCACCTTAGAAGATGGATTCCTATTGACTTTGTGCTAAAAATTAATATCTTATTGTGTAAGTGCTGAGGTGCAGATTTGATCCATGGAACTCTCCCTAAGAAAATTCTACCTGGAAGGGGGAGGGTTGTAAGGAACATGTGTAAAGGTCACATGGACAAAGCCAAAGGGTGTAGGATGGAGGGTGGGAGGTGGGGGTGGCTGGGGTTGGGGGGGGAGTGGTGAGAGGAAAATGGAGACAACTGTACTTGAACAACAATAGAAAAAAGAAAGAAAGAAAGAAAGAAAGAAAGAAAGAAAGAAAGAAAGAAAGAAAGAAAGAAAGAAAGAAAATTCTACCCTAGAACACTTCCTTGGAAGGGGGTGCTTCATTTGTCTTATGCCCAAGGGCACACTGTACAGCTATGTTATGATAACATAAATCAGTCAACTCATGTGTGTGACTTGGACACTCAAGATTGAAGATACACATTCAAGCTATTGAAGTGAAATACATACCAGAATTAGGAGCCATCTGATTTCATTGTGAATTCCCAAATAACCCAAGAGACAAAGAAAAACAATAGACGATCCAGTTCCAATCAAAATTCCAAAAATATATACTATCAAGTGATTCTTTTCATCTGTAAAAATTATAAAATAACTTACTATTAAATAATATTTGTTTTCTACCTAGTAATAAATGCAGCAACCTGAGTTTTTCCTAAACAGCTGTTGCCAAATCACTAGGGTTCTCTCTCTTTTTAAACTTTATTCTAGACCCTTTTACTTGAAGAAACAACATTTCTTTAATGACATGATGGAGAATTTCTTCAGTTTCAGAAGATCTCTTTCCCTTTACCTTATCTTCATTGTCTTCTCTAAAAGAGGACAAATTTTTTTCTTGAGGTGAACGCTTCTACAACTTATGTACATCCAATCACTTACATATTTATCCATTTCTCAAAGAGTTTTTAAGCAACTAAAATGTACAGGTTAAGTTACCCTGGGTTTATGGCTAATATGGCCCTATTAAAGCTATATATTTTTTATTTTTTTATTTTTATTCAGTTACACAAAATATAACCAGAGATATTAAAATTAAGAACAATGTAACAATAGCCAGAGGGGAGTGGGGAGGGGATAGTGGGAGGAGGGGTCTATAGGAGCTACTGTAAAGCTATATTTTGTTCTCTCCACATCTAGGTTGAGCTGTCTGTGCTGGAGGGTTATGTATATTCAACAGACTAACTGTTAAATGTTTAATGCTGTGGCACAGACTGCAGAATACTAGTACTCAGCAAATGTTAGTTTAAAAGCAAGAAGAATAAATACATTAAATATGCCCTGTGTTCTATGGGAGAGGCAGTGGTGTGCTGGAGCCAGCTTCTCTGGCTCATGAGAGGCAAGTGTTAATTTTTTGCAAAAGATAAAAGCCAACTCAATTCACATGGACACCTTAAAATTGGCCATTGTGGGAGTAGTTAAACCATAGAAATCAACAAATTCCATAAATCAACACTCTCCATCCCAAAACCACTTAAACACTTACCAGCACATATTTGGATACAAGAACAACTAACGCAGTAGGGGGAGGATTCTGGACTGTCCAGCGGTGTTCAACCCACAGCCCAGGATGGCTGATTGCGGACCAATACAAAATCATCAATTTACTTAAAACATTACAAGATCTTTTTTGTTTTCATTAGTGTTTGTGTATTTAATGTGTGGCCCAAGACAACCCTTCTTCCAGTGTGGCCCAGAAACACCAAAAGGTTGGACATGGCTGGGAGACAGTCAAGATTACTGTCTTGAGAAGGTAACACCTGAGCTTAGGCTTTAAATGATAATTAGAAACATCTATGGTTGGGTAGTAGAAGCATCTGGAGACTCAGAACAGCGCATTGCGTGTAGGAAGCTCTGCTTTGCTGGCACTTACAGTTTGAGGCTGGTAGACTGGAAATGTTTGCAGGAGCCACATTGTAGGCACTTTGTGTGGTGTTTTTTAGTCCTCCTCACTGGAATTAAACTCCATGAGGACAGGACTTTTATCTTTCTTGTATATTACTGTATTCTCAGCTCATGGGATAGTGCCCAACATGTAGAAGATGCTCTATAAATGTATTTGTTATTTGAATATATTTGAATAAATAATAGCAAGGGGGAGCCAGAGAAAGGCTTTTAATGTTACATGGTTAAATTTGCCTTTTAAATTAATTCAGTGGTATTTGGAAGGTGGCTGAGAAAGGAGATCAGGGCTCAAGTCTATTGGGGCCTGTTACAGTGGTAAGGGATAGATGGGGACTTTAGGTGGTATGATTTAGGTGGTGTCGGGGGGCTTTAACACAGCCCCCCAGGTTCCGCCACGGACGAAGAAAAAGACTACCAAGACATGATCTGCTTGGGGAGGAAAGGTGGCCATTTCTCTCAGGGGGAGAAGGGCCCCGAGCCTCTCTCTCCAGGGGCTTTTATTAGGTTCATTCGCATAGGAATACGGATAAAGCTCATCAATCATTGTCAGCCAGTAAGGGTTAAACAATACAAGATTTACAGAGAACTCTGAGGGCTTATTCTGAGTTACAGCCAATTAGTTAGAGGGCCATAAAACTTTAGGCGCCAGACTCATCTCAGGTCTGGACCCTTATCTCTTAAACTGAGGGTACAAATTAAGTAGGTTTCACAGGAATGTATGTATTTTTCTTAGGCCTGATTCCCCAGGGAATCCGCCCCTCCCAGCACAGGACTGCACTGCCCTCTGTTATTGCTTCAGGCTTAAGTCAGGCAAGGGAAGTAAGGCAGCCAAGAGATTAGGAGACTTCTTGTAGACAGAATGAGGACTCAGGCTATTTCAAAGCCGAGGGGCGAGGGTCCATCACCCCCTTTTTCCACAGCCCCCCCAAGTCCTTCCCTGCAGTCCTCTTTCGTGACCAGAGCCTGTCTTAGGTTGATCCTCCCTTGAGGATTCTTACCTGTCATTGGCTAACTGGCCAAGCTCAGGGCCAAGCAGGGTGAAGTGGGCAGAGGTGGTACACCTGCCAGGGAGACAAGCTTTATCTCCTTAGTGGCTTATGGTCCCAACTCTGACTCAGCCTTAACCATGAGGGGTTACAGCCTCTGAAACCAGGCAGGGCGGTTCCCAACAAGGTGGAATGTTGTTCCAAATGGAGAGGTCAAGGCAGAATACTTTAAAAAGAGGTAAATTAACTGAAAGGTAAAATACAAAAGAGGGGAGGGCCCAACACTTCTTGGCCCCAACTGGTTATTTTCAGTCCACATCTTGAAACCTTAAATGAAATTTCACTAAGTGTTAATACATGAATAATGTGTGCAACTTTAGCCTTCCCTCTTTAAAAGAGAAAATCACTTGCCTTCTACTATTTTCCGCATCTCATAGCCTAGAAAGTAAACTTGGTGTTGAGCCAGTGTCCACCTGGCATTCAAGAACAACTTTGGGGAATAACAGAGCAACAATATAGAAAGAACCTGGGTTCTGGAATGACTCAGAATTCTCACTGTGGTTTGTTACATTAAATATCCATTTTGTTGGAAAAAAATCTTCAAGGATAAATTTCTGACTACCTTTGCAGGGGTTTTTAATAAACAAGAACATGAGGATTAATGAGATTATCTGTCACATCCAAAATCAAGAGGTAAAGGATGAAGAAAATGACTTACTGCACACGAGTACAGCATTATTAAATGAGATATTGTACAAGAAGTGCTCAGCCCAGGCGTCTGGCACAGCCAACACCTCGTAAGTGGCAGTTACTACTGTCTTTATTGGGGGGAAGGAAAAGAGAGATAGAAAGGTCCACATGCCCCTTTACTCTGAACAAACCCCTAAGGCACTCAAGCATCGTAAATACTTCTCCATAAGCAAAGTGTACAAAGTGAAGAGAATAAAGATACTAGGCACTTAGGAATAGCTGAAGTTTGGCTAACTTATTCAATAGTTTGTAGCACTGTATTACATATTAAACCTTTTCATTTAGTTTTATTTTTCCTAAAAATATATTTTTTCTTACTTGGTATCCACTAAGAAATAGGTTGGCTCTACAGCCCATGCTTTTGTCGTATATTTAATGTCTGACAGTGCCGTTCAGTAGAGCTTACTGGAATAACGGGAAAGTTCTATATTTGCACTGTTCAATAAGGTAGCCAGTACCCAATAGCCGCATATGGTCATTGAGTACTCCAAATGCGGCTCCTTGCCTGCCAACCAAGGATATTGATATGAAAATAAAAATATCCTTAGGCTATTAAATGCCAGTCCACGTGATCACAGCACACCATGATATGGTAAAATAAGGACAATGTAAAGATCTGAAGTTTGTTTTTAAAATAAAGTTAAAGGTATTCAGTTCTTTCATTCATATTTAGTTAATATTTTAAATATATATTTAAATACATATATACAAATAAAAATGTTATTTATTAAACTTAATTTAATAAATACTGGAGACAGGCAAAAAATATCTGAGCAGTCACACTGGGAACAGTATGGAGATACATTTGGGTCTTACGGAAATCAGAGGCAGATGATGTCTCTCTCTTATCTCTGCCTCTCTCTGGAACCAAACTCCCCTCACTTTTTCCTCTTGACCAGCTGCTGCTGTGCCTCTATTCCGTGTTTCGCTACCCTGGGTACCTGGTGTGGGACTAATCTTACAGGCTCTTAGCCTCAAATTCAAAATTCTATGGGAAATACGTGTATTGAATAAAGTTGGCACTCAACATTGTAGAAGTGTAGAGTGTGAAATGTGTTGTGGCACATTTATGTATCGCAACAGGATTTCTGGAGCTGCATTAGCTAACGCCTTCGGCCTGTCACATATTTATCATTTCTTTTTTGGTGAGAATAGTTAAGATTTAGTCTCTTAGCAACTTTGAAGTTTATAATACACTGTTACTGACTATAATTACTATGTTGTACATAAAATTGCCAGAACTTAGTTATCTACTAATTATAAGTTTGTACCTTAAACAACAAACCTCCAATTCTCCACCACTCAGCCCCTCATAGCCACCGTTCTTTCTGTTTTTACAAAGTTAGTTTCTTTTTTCAGATTCAGATAAGTGATATCATAGAGTATTTGTTCTTCTCTGTCTGCCTGTCACTTAGCATAATATTTTCAAGGTCCATCCATGGTGTCACAAATGACAGGGTTTCCTTCTTCCTCATGGCTATATGTAGAAATATTGTTTATATATGTATATATATCCTACCTTCTTTATATATTTATTCATTGATGGACACTCAGGTTGTTTGTATAGGGAATATATTTTATTTCTTCTCACCACTCTTCTTTGTGGGAGCCATTTTACCAGGCCCAAGTCAGACAGAAAGTTTGCTGGCAACTGAATTTTAAAAGAGATTATTTAAGTTGGGCAGTGAATCTATATTGATCTCCATTATCTTTTGAAGTCTACAGATCTGTAAAGATCCAGAGACAGCAGATTACTCAAAATCTTCCATTTCTTTCATCCCTCTTGTCCAAAGAGTTTGTAGCTTTCTCTCCCCAAATTCTCCTTCTTCTTTATGGTCTTAGATTTAAGTCCTGTCATTTAATAAGATATTTCTAAAACCAATTGACAAACCTTCAGAAGAAAAACTGAATTTTAGAGAAACACTGCCACCTGCTGAATAAATCATGCATGCAAATGTTTGAAATGAAATGGCCTCGTTGCATTCAGAGTGAAAAAGGAAAATAGATACCTACCTAGAGCAGTGAAGAAATTATTTCTGTCTAATAAAAGCCATGCCCCAAATCCCACGAGTAAAAGTCCAAGAACCTGCAAAAAAGAGTAATTGTGATTTTTAGTAATTGCCAATAAAAATGCATTACATTTCCTAAATAATTTTGGCGAGTCTTACCAAGAAAGCTCCATTAATAAGATGAAGAAAGTATTTTAAAATTAATGGTTTGCTTTTCCTCAACATTCTTTTTCTCCTCAGAAAGTGATGATTCTGAAAAGAAAAGCACAATTATTACTATAAACACTCACCATAGTAACGACTTTAAATAATTACATCTACTAATTTCATTTATTTTTACATTTTTCTTCTCTTACAAGTGGTCAGTGTAACATTCTCCTCTGCTCAGATATAAGGACATATTGAAGCTCTCTTGAAGCTGCTCCTCTTTACCTGAGATTTTTGGCTAAGCAGTTGAGACCCAGAGGGCATTTACTGTATAACATGTCAACAGCTGCTTTACTCAACTTCTTGCAGTTTTCAGAAAGTAAAATATTGTATATAATTTCTAGTCTTACTACACTTTTCTCCTTACTGGAAAGCATTGCTTCACCTCTTCATGCCCCTACTTGTCCCCAGAATAAAGTTGGTCCCTCCTTGAAGTCTCGCCATTGCCTTAATTTTTTGCCTATTTTCTCCTTGGCATGTCTTTCTTCCTGTGTAGTCTCTGAGGTCTTTAAATGAAGAGAAAAGGTCTTGTATACCACACAAAGTAGGTACTCAACAGATATGTGTTGAATGAATGAATGAGATTATTTAATTAGTCTACAGCTTAGGGTATACAGTATTAAGAAAGGAACTAACTTAAGGTTGTTTTAATTAACAACTATTTTCCAGGGAGCCAATTTTCCTAAAATTTCTATGGAACAACCAACATCCTACTGTTTTTTTTGTAGCTTTACTACATACCAATGCTTTACATTTTCCTGGGTACTTTCCTTCATTGTTTTACTTCTAGCTAGCAGCATAAAAAAGTATTGTAGTTTACAATGTTTTAATACATGCAGTAACTACTTGATATGATGAAAGATTTGATAAAACTAATCTGAAGCTATTTCTGCCGAATTAGGAAGAAACCAATCTATTTGTTAAAATGAAGAATGCGTCAGCAGTGGGGAAATAAGAGATGTCTAGGGTAGTGTTCACACAGTTCCCTCCCTACTTTGACCGGAGGCCACATTCCTCCTAAAAACGCCCAAGGTTCTTCTTCCCATTTTAAGTAGTCCCTCCAGGTTTTGTCTTCCATCCTCTGCTTTGATCTCTCCTGCTGTCATTTAGCTTCTCCAATTTCTGTCCTCTAGTCATATTCCTCCTGGATTCCTCCAGTGGCTGGCCTGTTTGGATGGAACTCTCACTTGGAAAGACTGCTTGGTTTTTATTTGTTTCTCCCCAAGATGCTATACATTTGGGGGCTTCAGTTATATTTAATTCCTCATATTAGAAGGTTGTGATCCTCTCCTAGAACAGAACAGGAAGTTCGGCCCAAAGTCCTGCTCTCCATTTGAGATAAGAAAAAGAATCAGGAGTAATGTAGGAGGTTGCTCTGTGGTAACTGTGGTGTTAAATGCTGATGATGTAACCTAACGCAGGTCCAGCTGCCAGCTGCAAGGAAAGCTGAACTCGTGAACAGGTGCTGATGAGAAGGAAAGTGGTTTATTCAATTGCCAGCCCCCTGAGAAGATGGGGGACTCTTGTCTCAAAGCCCATGTTAGCATCTCAGTGCACGCAGAGGTTTTGATAAGGAGGGAGAGGGAAAGCAGAACAATGAGACTGAGGGGAGGGGGCTGAAAATTTCTCTCCTGTAGACCAGCACAGTCCACTCTGATAAGCACCTTGTAAATGGTCGAGTGATAGTCTACTGTGTGGCATCCTAGTTTCTGTCATCCTGGTTTTTGTAATCTGGTTTTATGGTCAAAGGTCAGCAAATCTCCCAGAGCTGGTATGACTGAAGGTTGGAGTATGTATCTTTTGTAGTTCCCAGGATTCTTATACAAACATGCTATTTATTTACAAATTATATATTAGTCAGAGTCAGCATTTATAGAAACAATGTCAAAAGAATTGTGGGGTGGGTTATAATGCCCCACTGTTACAATTTCCCACAGTTGCAAAGGCATATCCTTGACTATTGATTTGGTAATAATTAGCATGTTAGAGTCAAAGGCAATTGTTTTATCAAAGTAACCAAATATTAAAATAAAAAAGTTTGTTTCTCCCAGTCCAACGTGAGTAACTGGTTCTCTCCTAGGAAATCATCTTATGAACCTGAGTCTTGCTCCTAAATTTCCTTAAGGTGTTATGCTTTATAGCCAGTAGAAAAGAAAAGAAAATGAGTAAACTCAGGTAAGCATCTCTTAAACAAGTGAGGAGAGAGCTGCACATTTTCTCTTCTGCTCATATCCCACTGGCACAGACTTGGCCACTGGTCCATGCACAGCTGGAAGTGCAGGCAACTATGTGCCCAGGATGAAGGAAAAAGGTGAATTAGGGTGGGAGAGCCAAACAAAATGCCATTATGAAAGATAATTAGAGGGAGTAAAAGAGGTCTGGGGACAGTGCACACTTTCTCTATCATGGAAAAAAATCTAAAGTGATCAGAATGGTTCCTGTAGATTGGGAAAGTAAAAGAATAATGATATTCACTGGAAATAGGAAAATTGGGAAAATTGTTTGAAAAAAACTGTAAATCTCGTAAGTTTAATATTGAGTTTGAATTGGTAGAAGATGTGTTTCTGGTTAAGCACTGGAAACAGAATGCAGGAAAGTGGGTAGCAAGAGCTAAGCTGACTTGGGAGCCATCATAGGGAAGTGATGTCATGGTAATTAGTGAAGAGAATGAATGAATGAAGACTGGAGATAAAATGAGCAGAAGTGTGAGGGAAGAGAATAATGATATAGTTAAGAATTTGGATTTTTTTGAAGCAGGCATTTACAAAATGAGAACATAATCAAAGTATGATCTCTTAGAAACCAATGGGAGAAGAAACTTCTAAAAATGTGTTACATGATAAAGAGGTCAAAAAGAATGAGAATTCAGTGTTCTCAGAGTCAGCCAATATGGTAACAAAGATGTTTATGGTAACTTCAAAACAGTAGTGTTTAAGTCCATTTGGTCTCTTGTGACAAAATACCACAAAGACGCTTATAAACAATAGAAATGTATTTCTCATAGCTCTGGAGCTTGGAAGTCAACTCAGGGTGCCAGTATGGCTGGGTGAAGCCCCTCTTCCAGGTTTCAAACTTCTTGTATCCTCATGAGGCGAAATGGGCTAGAGTGCAATGTGAGATCTGTTTTATAAGAACACCCATCTCATTCACGAGGAATCCATCTCATGACCTAATCAATCACCTCCTAAAGGTCCTAACTTCTAACACATTGGATGTAAGGATTCCAATGTAAACTTGTGGGTCACACAAACAATCAGACCATACCAAGGGGCTCAAATGAACGGGAACACAGAAAACAGGGTGTCTAAGCAACGAGTCAAGGAAGCCCACAGCCACGTTCGCACAGAAGGGTAAGAGGAGATGGTCACGTGCTGATCTCTTCAGCCTCAAGCCCCACTCGGGAAAGGACGCCAGTGAAAATGTGGATGCGCAAACACAAAGGCGCACAGCAGTCAGTGCAGTTCTCATGTAAATATCTGTGATGTGGAAGATGTGTGTTTTCTTTTGCTGGAGACAAATAATTTGCTCTTAACTTAATCAAAGTATTGGTGTGGTATTCCTCTTGTTCATTCCTGGTTAGATAATTAATGGTCCTGGGGGCATGGGTAGGAGCGGCAAGAGACGAAAGAGAAGGCTGGAGAAGTAGAGACTGTGAAGGATCATGTGTGCTTTGTGAAGAATCTGCTCTTTTCTTTTTTTATTTCTTTGCCCGATGATCATTTATTTGTCCTAGAGATGATCACAGCTGGACAAAATAAAAGCAGAAATGTGTAACTGGTCATCGGAATAAAAGTCTTGTGCAGCTCAAGAGTGTAAAAACAGTCATGGAGGCTGTAGACAAAAGCGCCTAGGAGTGTTTTTGATCCATTCAATTAAAAAAAAGCAGCTTAAACAAGGGTTTAATGCTTCAAGGATTACAATTTCATTAAAATCCACCTACAAAATGAAACCACAAAAGCGATAGTTAAATGGCATACCCCCTGAAGAATGACCAGGTATTGTATCATGCTGTGACTTCAGTGTGAGGCTGTGGGTAGAAGAGATGTTTTTATTGCTCAGGTGAAAGGAGTAGTTTCCTATTATCAGACCACACAGTATTTGAAGTGGCCAAAAATCTACAAAATTCCCCCAAAAGTATTTTAATCATCTACCTCAACATCCATAGAGTATTCCTGATTTAGAAAAGGTCAAAGGAGCTTAACTCCAGTAAAATTGTACATTTATCTCTATGTAACTGTATCATTTAAATTAAATGAAAGAATTCATCCCAGAGATTGAATCTGCACCTTAAATTATTTACTTACTTGCTGCAGCCTGAGCATTTGGAAACCCCTGCAAATAGAAGTTTATAAGGGAAATCTGGATAAACCTTTCGGTGCTAGATGGAGACACCACCAGGCTCCATCCTCCATGTTACCACTTTGTGACTGAGATACAGATAACTCGGTCTTTATCAAATCCACGCCCGCCAAACCTCAGCTGTTGTGACCTACACTTCATCTGGCTTTTAAAACTTTTATCTCTCATTTAAAAAAAAATTACTTTTTCCCTTTTAATCAGACACAAGATTTTTAGAAAAAGATATCTATGCCTTTATGCAGGATAATCTGTCCATCGAAAAAATATTGCTGGCCTGGATGATGCCGTCATCAGCGATGAGCATCCCGCCTGCTTTCCTCTAACTTCCCAAAAGCTCAAGCAATGTCTTTGCTCCTCAAAGGGGGAAGGGGGTTGACTTCTGATGTAATGAAGGGAACCTGAGACAGTGTGTCCTTAAGTTCTTCAAAGTTAATTTTGGCATGGCGGGATATTCCTTTCTGATAAGGAAATTAACTGAAGTTTTTGTTGCTCATTTTTCTCCCATAATGTGTAAGGACAGCATGCAACCCCCCCCAAAAACAAACAAACTACACAATAAAGTAAAATAAAATAAAACCCCCAAGAGATCTTGGAAATGGTGCACATATTCTGGGGACCCCAGTCACACAACACCCCACCCTAAGCCCAGGGAAGATGGGTCAGAGTTCTGAGTCTCCTGGAGTCCTTTGCCAGGAAATCGGATTTCTGTGAGCCCCGGGTTCCTAGAGCCCAGGACAGGAGAGTCACTTAGACAATGGAAGGAAGAGGCAGGCGGTAAAGAGAATTAGTAGTAAACAGAGAATAAATTCTCTCTCAGTAGTGTGTACTTGATGTTAATGCCGCTGCTAATTCAACCAATGTATAGAATATTCACTTTAACAGAGAGATGGAGTCTGAGATAATGAGAGGAAAACAGATGCTGAAGCCATTATAATAATGTCTTGATACAAAATAACATTAAAATGAGAAACTAACATGATCGGTTCAAGGCCTTTGAGGACCCGTTTTTTTTGCCAGGTTTCACATTCTTGCGGCGACATGGTCTTTTTCTTCTAACAAATTCATCAGCTGGCAGAAGCTGTCTTTCAGCGTGTCAACGTTGTCCAGCAAGCAGGGCTGCAGTATCCAGTGTTTTCCAAGGGTCAGGGGGTCAAGTTTAAAGCATTTTTTGACCCCTTGCACGGAGTGGGCGGCTGGCCTGCGCTGATGCTTGGCCAGGATTAGGAAGGGCCGAGTGCAAAACTGTGGGTGCTGCCCAGTGCAGCTCCTTTCTGGCCGTTTCTAAATCACCTTCTGAGGATGCGCTCACACAAAGATCACCCCTTGAGACCTATGATAGTAGCGACTCCAGTATTTCCGGACACGATCGGCCCCTCCAAGTTCTTTGACACTCAGGATGGCATTCTGGAACAGCACTGCTCTTACACGAAAGCCTGTGGTTGACACAGAGCTCGGGGCTCTCTCTGCTTAGCTTGGACAGCAGACTGGTCTTGCCAGAGCCTGTGAACCCCACGCACACCTGGCCATGTTTGGGTCATGCGGGTGGCGGTCCCTTGCAGCACGGTGCTCAAAAACACAGATGATCCATGTACAGAAACACTTCAGGTGCCAGGAGATCAGTCATCGGGCACCTAAAGCATCCAGGCTCCGGAACCTGGAAAAAAAGTAGCGTCTTGGGATGCGAGTGAGCAGCCCTTGCAAAGCCAGCCGCCATGAAAACAGTCTTGTGCCGCCCTGCTTTTTATTTTCTGAAGATAATGGGGGACCATAATTCTGTCATGTGTGCGGAAGTCAAATTAGGAAAGAAACCTAAGTCAGGGACAATTTGCAAAGCTAACACATTGGTTCATAAGAAATGGATGTGATCTAAACTGCAAGATGGCTTTGGAACAATTCCAGGATATGAAGGATATAATAGGAAGGAGAATTGCTAGCACTGGGGTGTTAGAAAGAAGCCAAGATGAAACTTGAACCCAGGTTTGCAGACCTTAACTACATAAACAATTGGCACTATCCCATAAGCTAAAATGTGCTATTTATATTGATTCTCTTGACCATCAAAATTTTGCAAATTCAGCACTAGTATGCTATTACTCCCAGAATTACCAATGAGGAAAGACGCTCAGAAAGGTAAAATAGCTTCCTTGAGATCACCCAGTTATGATATGTGGCAGTACTGAGATTCAGACCCAGAGATATAAACCATATATGAGGGGGGACCCCCCAAAAGATTTTATTTATAAAAAATTGTGCATTTATTCTTACATGTTTAAACTTCAGTCACCTTCAAAGTACTCCCCATTTGATGCAACATAGCTATCAAGACATTTTCTTCCACTGCTCAAAACAGTTTTTGAACTCATTGATTTTGATGTCATTAGTGCTTTGCTGTTTTTTGTTTCACCTCTTCCACATTGGCAAAATGGTTCCCTCTGAGGACTTTTTCATGCAGGGAAATACAAAAAAAAGTCGCTTGGGGTGACATTGGGTGAATAGGGAGTGTGGGGCACAGGGGTCATGCTGTTTTTGGTCAAAAACTGCTGAACACTCACCCTGGTTGAGCAGGTGTGCTTGTAAATCACCCATCATGAAATGGGCAAAAGCATTGAGTCACTAAAGCCGAACACAGCCTCTCACAACAATACCAGTTGCTACACTGATACAGAAGGGTTCCTAGAACACTCACCTGGCAGGGGAAGACTGTACTGCAAGGTGCCTGCCCTCCAGAAGGTAATTCTGGTTTTCTGGGGTTCCCCTGTCATAAGTCATCATCTGTACATGCCCATTATAAATAGCACATACCTCAAAGGAGAGTCAGGAAAATTAAATTAGATTATCTTTTTAAAGCACTTAACCCAGTGCCTGGTTAATTTCATTATACCACATCTTAGTATAGAAATACTAAGGTTGTCCAGTGACTATGAAAATTTCTACTAAATGCTGCATCATTACATAATAATTTCAAGTAAATTGATTTATAGTCTATAACTATTTGAGATAATTGTATTTTGTTCTTTAATTAGTGATGCTAATTAATGATGGGTAAGTTATGGCTAATAGATATAATTATCAGTTATTTTCAGGGTAAAAATAACATAAGAATATGAGATGTAGTAATGCTCACCATGGATTAATTAATCTTCAGAAGAACTTTTAATATTTTTATTTTTGTCCTCAATTTGTTTGACAAAGTAAGCTTTTTAAAAAAGATTCTATTTATTTATTTTTAGAGAGAGGGGAAAGGAGGGAGAAAGAGAAAGAGAGGAATATCAATGTGTGGTTGCTTCTTGTACACCTCCTACTGGGGACCTGTCCTGCAACCCAGGCATGTGCCCTGACTGGGAATTGAACCAGCGATCCTTTGGTTCACAGGTTGGCTCTCAATCCACTGAGCCACACCAGCCAGGGCTAAAATAGATTTTTACTGAAAAAGTATACATGACCATAAAGCAATATAAAAATGAGAGAATGAAAAAATACAAATCTAAGCCCAAATTTAAATAACTTAACTTTTCCACATATTCTCCGTAAGTCCTTACATGCAATAAATGAATGGAAAGACACCAATTGCTTTACATTTTTAATGGGTTCATTATTTACAACTTTTTAAAAAAAGACTTTATTTATTTTTAGAGAGAGGAAGACAGGGAGAAAGAGAGGGAGAGAAACTTCAATGTGTGGTTGCCTTTCATGCATCCCATGCGGACCTGGCCCACAACCCAGGCATGTGCCCTGACTGGGAATTGAAAGGGTGACCCTTTGGTTTGCAGGCCTGCCCTCAGTCCACTGAGCCACAGCAGCCAGGCCACAAGGTAAGTTTTAAGAAGGGATGCAATATAAACATCATTTTCAAATTAGTTGATTACTAAATTAGCTATTTGAAATTAGTATTAGAATTTCATTGATTACTAATGACTTCTATATATTTTTTGGAAAATTACAAATAAAATTAAGCTTAAAATTTTCAGACATGAATTTCAACATAATATGGTAGCCTGACCATTTTTAAGAGTTTAAATAGTCTATAAACCAGCAACAAAACCAAACTAAAATAAAAGGGCATTTTGGCATGCACTTTGATGATGAAAATAGTCTCAATTTAATTAGAACTAAAATTAGGCATAGTTTACTTTTGAAAATCATTATCTTACTTGAATGAGGCACTAATGTGTTTTTTCATATCTAAAGTCTACTGATTTATCACTCCGCATTATTAATTCTTATGTTGATGCAATACAAGTTTATTGTAACCAGGCAATAGAGTTTATTTTCTTTCAAAGGCTCAATGAAATGTTTGCCTTTAGCTTAATATATATCAGGTATCTTTTACAGTTACAGCCACTTCCTCTTGGAATTTAATTCTTTGTTTGAAAACTTAAAAAAATTAAAGTCAGAAATGTTTGTAACTAACTAAAATGAAATTTCACATTTGTATATTTGCTCCACACAATGAAAAAACTGATCAATTTTTAAATAAAAATTAAATGGCATAATATATACTTAAACTTCAAATTTCATATTAAAACAGTGGGTGTCACCATCAATATTTTACAATAAAACAAATTCCAGGAAATAATTTTTCTAATTTTTTATCCCACTCACCCATTCGTTTAGAGGTTTTTGATAAGCATTGAGCGATAATTGATTTCTTTCTTTTTAAAAAGAAACTGTCGTCATGGAAAGCAATTTATTGGATTCTCATTCATATTTCCAGACCCCACAAATCCCTATTTAGGATTAAGATTTTGTGGAATGAACAATTTATAGATAGGCAATTTAACATTCACTCGATGCAAGTAAGAAACACAGATCAGAAACAATTTAAAGGTCAGACTACTTCTACTTGGATAATTGTAACAAAATGTCATTTCCTTATTAACTACTTTCCATAATTAATTTCTATAATTAATAAGTACTTAATTGTTTTAAAAGATTAAAACCAGGGACCTAAGTTCCTTACCCAGCTCTTGAGATGCAGCGTTAGTTCCAATGTCGAAAGGAGATAATTTGTCCTACTCCAGCACCAGTAAGAAAAGCCGGACCAACATCCTTGGGATTGGCTGTTGCCTTGGTTACACTTTGTTTGGAGCCTCAGAGCGCTGTCTTCCGATCTAGCCGGGATATTTAGCTGCTGGTGGGTGAGCCGGGGGGCCCCTCAAGCCCCGCATTCGTGATGTGGGAGGAGAGTCAGCGCTGCGGCAGCGTAGACCGAGCCAGGTGCCTGTCCACCAAGAGCAAGCTTTAGAGCAGAAGGAGGGAAGAGGGGCTGCGGGCTGAAGGGCTGGCTGGCTGTGCAGCTCGAGGCTCCCTTCCGTTTTGGAGATAGTGGTAGCTCACTCAAAACTTGAAGATCCACTCTGAGCAGCCGTCCCTTAGAGACGGTTCCCTTCCTCCTCACTCCCTCCTTCCCTACTCTTTGCCTTCCTTTCTTTTTCCTCATATATACTTTTGGTTACTTTTAAAAGTAGATTTTACTCTCCTTTTATTGTGGTGGAAGGGTGGAGTCACTTAAGATTCCCCACTTTTGGCAGCTCTAGCCAGTTCGAAGTGATTTATTATCAACTTGAAACGTTTCCTGTAGCCCACTTGCTGCGAAATCAATCGAGGACTGCTCTGACCTATCCGGTAACCACTCGCTGAAGGAAGCTATTGGGGGCTGGAGATGCAGCCAGTCTGAATTGAAACGTGCTGTAAATGTCAAATATACATCAGATTCTGAATAATTAGTGTGCAAAAAAGAATGTACACTTTTTACATTGATCTTAATAATACTTTTTAACTGATTACATGTTGAAATATTTCGGATAAAAGAAGTTAAATACAATATTTTATTAGAATTAATTTCACCTGTTTCTCTTTGCTTTTTAAAAAGTTGCTACTAGAAGATTTAAGATTACGTATGTGCTCAGATATGTAATTGGTCAGGGCTGGTCTAAAGAGCCAGTAGATGAGCAGAGAGAACCATGTAATGGAAATGACTCTTACCAGTACCCCATTCTCCTGTCTTCCTTTCTACACAAAGCTTTGTGTACCTGTACTTTCTGCTTTATAGCCACTTAAACCGCCCCCCCACCCCAATTTCCACTAACCCTTGAATTGCACTTTATGTTAATTTGACTACAGGATCGCATTTTGCACTGGTATGTTGTTTTGTTTCGTTTTCCTTTAGGTGAGAGGCTGTGGATAAAATTGACTACTTTTAAACTAGCTTTTAAAATTGTGAAGATAGTACATGTTTATTGTTAAAATAGCACTCAACTAAAGATATGAAATGAAGATTAAAAGTTTCTCAATGTCTTCCAGAAAGTTTCTGTCTAAAAAAAGAAAAGGTGTGTGTGGTTCCATGAAAGTGGTGTCACTGCATATTTTTCTGCTACTTGCCTTTTTTCAACTATTCCATCTTGGCTACATTTCCATAGGAGTGCAATAAGTGTCCTTATTTTTTTTAATAACTTGCATATTATTCTATTTTATGGATCCATTATAATTTGTTTTTTTATTGAGTACTTAGGATACCTTTATTAACTTTTGTTGAGGTAATTGTAGATTCACACACAGTTTTAAAAAATAATACAGAAATGCCTCTTGTACACTCTGTCTGCTGTCTCCCAATGTTAATATTTTGTAAACTATAGTATAATATCATGACCAATATCATGGTATTGATACAATCTGCTTATCTTACTTAGATTCCCTCAATTTTACTTGCACTTGTGTGTGTATATGTGCTATGCAGTTTTTATTATCTGAATAATATATACTTACTTACCTGCTCCTGCAGTCAAGATACTGAACAGTCCCAACACTGTAAGGATCTCTCATGTTGCCCATTTATCACCATAACCACCTTTCTCCAACCCAATCCACCCCAAACTCCTTCTAATCACTAATATGTTCTCCATTTATACAATTGCGGCATTTAAAAGTGTTAGAGGAATAGGGTCATAAAGCATGCCGTGTTTTGGTTTCTCAGCCCACTTCCATGCGGACTCATCCGTATTGTGGCATGTATCAATAGTTCATTCTTTTTACTGCTAAGTATTATTCTATGGTGTGCATGCACTGCAGTTGGTTTAACCATTCACTTTTGAGGGCATTTTGGTTGTTTCCAATTTGGGACTATTAGGAATACAACTGTTGTGAACATTTTTGTGTGAACATAAATTTTAGTTTTTCTGGGATAAATGCCCAAGAGCGTAAACAATACCATATTTTGCATATAAGGCTCACTTTTTGCCCAAATTTTTGAGGGAAAAATAAGGATGCACATTATGCATTGGTATAGCGGTTACATTTCATGGGTATAATGATGGGCATAATAATCCCGTGTATAATGTTCAGAAAAACAGGGGTGCCTATTATACACAGCAAAATTCAGTACAAGTGCATCAGTCCAATTAAATCATTTATGTGTAAAATAAAGAATTGTGATATCTGTGGCTAGAGGAAAGGCAGGCACAGGAGTTATTCTTGGGATGGGAGTAAACTTGTGTTCATGTGGAGGGGGTCAGTGGAGTAAAAATGTATGATGAGGCAGTAAACATAAGGAGTGGTGGCTGGAGCACGGTTCAGTAGGTGAGCAGTTGTCAGATTCAGAGTAAAAGTAGAGAATCACCTTTTATTAGGAAGAGGGGCTCCTTTCCTGGTAATATGGGTAAGAGGTGATTTCAGGAAAAGAAATAGAAAAATGAGGGTGTTTCATTTTCTTTAAATAGACTATAAACTCTATGAAAACAGGTTACTTCTCTCATTTAATCAGTGTATTTGTAGCATGTAGCCCTGCTCTGGAAAGAAGAAAGAAAGGAAAGGGAGGAAGGAAGGAGGGAGGAAGGGAGGGAGTGAGGAGAGGGAAGGAAAAGCCAAGGAAACAGAGGTCAAAAGACTTGAGGAAGGAATGAAACTTCGGAATAATCTGGAAAATAAAATAACAGCAGACTAGTACAGTTGTTTTCAAAATTATTTTTACCAAGACCCACAGTAATACGAACAAACAAGTAAAACAAACAAATAAAAATAGATTACATTGTAACTCAAGCACAGGTGCATACTTTAGAAACGTCTTTAAAAAAAACAACAATTCTTATCTTTAGTTTATCTAGTGAACTTATTTTCTGGCCTATTCTAACTTTTTCTATCTTCTATCATTAAAGCTTAATTGAGGCACTAAATTAATTTCTTTGGTCCATTGATGGGTTATGATCAGCAATTTGAGGATGATTAGGCAAGGGGATGTTCGGGACGATTGCTGGTCAGATGAATAGCTTGACTGAGCTTGGAGACCATTTGGTATTGAAGAGCGTAGGTTTTGAATTCAGGATGTCTGAATTAGGATCCTGCCCCCCGTTAGTTATTAGCATAGTGACTGTGGACAGTTAAGTAACCTCTTCAAATCTGGGGTTTATCATCTATACAATGACTTAATGACCTTTAACCTGTTCAGTTACTCTGAAGATTATCCATCATACAGTTGTCTTCCAGTACCTGCCTTGTCATAGATACTCAATGCATGGAAGGTAATGATGGTGGTATGATGGTGATTATGATTATGATGACGACATGAAGATATGAGGTCTGTCCAGAAAGTATCCAGCCATGCACTATGAAAAATAGAGACATCTATTGAAGAAGATATAAGATACAAGAAACATTGTACATAGGACAGTGACACCTCAGTCCCCTTCAAAGGAGGCACCTTGAACCTCACACAGTTCTCCAATCTTTGTTGATTGCAGCTTGTACACGTTCAAAATTCTCAAGTGTTCTGCTTGTTGCAGGCCTTCCAGAATGTGGATCACTTTCAACAGATTCTGGACCGTCTTTGAAGCATTTGTGCCACACTTTTATTTGCGCTGCTCTCATTGCATCATCCCCCAAAAGCCTGTGAATCATCCAAATAGTTTCTGCAGAGGAATGTTCAAGCTTAACACAAAACTTAAGGTAGATTAAAAACTACTCGCTCAGTCATTTTGAATGTGATGGCCACACAGTACATGTGCTCACTCAATGGCGTCTACTTACCTCACTGACTAGCACAGTGAAGTTATCATTGCTCATGCATGTGCATTCCAGTGCACTCTTGTTGGTTGCCAAGTTACATCGATGTCATGCAAACTGTTCTCATTGTATGAACAATGGCTGGACTTTTTCCGGACAGACCTTGTATATTGTAATATACTAATTAACTCATATCTATTACACAAATTAAAAATTTTATTACATAAATAATGATTTTATATGCCATATATTATCCACTATTACATGTTACTGTTGGAACATTTGTGTATCTCTGGTAAAAATAATAACTCTTGAGTTAATGAGTAGAAACTAGCCATATGTTTCCTCATGTATAGACTTAGGTTGTTCTTTCTGAGTATTTTAATCTCTGAATATTCAAGCTATTCATAGGTATTTTTCCATTAGTCATTTCCATGAGGCTGAATTTTACTGTGAACTTTCTTGGTTCAGGAACGTAACCTAGCTCATTCCATGTAACTTTTCCCTTAGAGATTTAAAAGTCTATTATTAGAATTGACCACTTTGTAGTCAAACACCAAAGAAATAATGAATGATTGGAGAGAGAAATCAGTTTTCTTCAACAACTGGAATAAGCTGTGATAATTGTTTGTTGATAAATGAAGACATGTTTATTTAGAACAATATTGTATTATTATGACACATTAAAGAGCCCACAGTTTTTATTGTCATATTAGTCTCTTTAATTTTCTTTAAATGATTCTGTGTTTCATTATGAAGGGTAATGGAAGACGATGAAGATGTAAAGCTCAAAGAAGAAATAGAAGCTGAATTGGATAAAATCAGCATTTCTTCTTTGGAAAAAGATGATGTTGATAGTGATTCAAAATCAGAAACCCAGAGTGATGATAGTGATACAGTAAGTGTTAAGTGTTGGACTTTTGAAGCTTTTAACTGGAGTAACCTCTTCAGGAGATATATTACTTTCTCATGTGTTTTGTGTACTTATCTCATTTTTAACCTTAGGATTACCTTTAAACCAGGGGTTCCCATACTTTTTTGGTACCAGGGACCGGTTTCATGGCAGACAGTTTTTCCACAGACCGGGCGGGGTAGGGAGATGGTTTCAGGATGATTCAAGCTCACCTCCTGCTGTGCGGCCTGGTTCCTAACAGGCCTGGACCAGTACCAGTCCGTGGCCTGGAGGTTGGGGACCCCAGCTTTAAACAATGTATATTGATAGATACTTAAATATAAAAATACGTTGAAGGTAGAAATCACCTATAATGACACATGTCTGTATTTTTTTATTTTTGGTAAACTTGGAATTATACCATATTGTGTGTGTGTGTGTGTATTTGACAACTGCTTTTTTACTTAATTGTGAGCATTCTCATGTGATTATATAAGGATGAAAACAAATTTACCTGACAACTTTAGGTCTATATAGTTACTTTTTTGAATCGAACATGTTATTTTTTCCTTTGTGTATTTCCCCCAATGTTTGTATGCTTAGAAAATCTGTTCATAGTTCATTCTTTTACATCAAAATTCTTAACCCAATGGGAATTTATGTTATGATATGTAGATCTAATTTGAAATTTTCTTCAACATATTCAGTTAATGTTCCTAGTGTCATTTGTTAGACAGTCCAACTCTTTTCTCTTGATTTATTTTATCTTTTATATACATTTAATGGTTTTATATGTGATCTATCCAAGACTATCTGCTATTTCAATTGCTCTGTAATTTTTCCCTACTGTAGTTTTATATTTTTAAATTTCAGATGAGTCCATTTTTTTAGTTGTTTTATTGTTTCAAAATCTTCTCAACTAAGATGTTCCCCAAAACAACCTCATTTGTCCAGTTTCAAAAATAATTATACTTTAAGTTTTAATGAAGGTTTCAACAACCTATATTTTACTTTTGGAAAAAAAATGGGTATTTTTACATTATGATTTTTTTTATCCATACCTAATTTAAGTGAAACAGAAAAATCCTGAGATTCTTCATTTGATTATGAAATTCAACAGAATCATATAATTCCTAAGACCTAAAAATGAAAGCACATTTTCACCAAATGTATTTGTTTGAACTATGCTTTTTATATCCCTTTTACCTCATTTACACATTTTTTCCTCAAATCTTTGGTGTGGAATGAAATAGGGAATACTTAATATTTAGTTTTGATAAGCAATTTTATACTTTCATTGTTGAAATTTTTAGGACTTAGATGAATTACCTGAGTCTGTTCTTCACTGTATCAACATCATCAAGAATAAGAGTAAAACTGCTGAAAAGCTCATTCTTCAGGACTTAGAAGACACTGATGTTTTAAGTAAGTACAGTTTTTATCTGCTTGGCAGATAAGTTTTTTATTTTGTTACATATAAAACTTATGATTGAGGAAATTAAACTGCTTGAAGTGCTTATCTCTTATTTTACGCATATATTTTATCTCTAATACCTATAGTTTTTTGGACCGTTCAATTTAGTTCATTCATTTTTCTTACTACATTCATTTTTCTTACTAGCCTTCCTTATGTCTGCAATAAATACTAACCACCAATATTTGCTTAACCTTTCCTAATTAGAGCCAGACATTCTATTACTTTACATGAGAGAAAACCAATCGTAAGACTATTTTAAATGTAAGAGTTTACATATCTTTTTGGAGAAAAATATATTTATATAAAAAACCTAGCTATCTTTGTTTTCCTCAACTGAGCAAATTTATTTCTTGGAATTATTCTAAGAATAATAGAATGATCAAAGATTTAACTAAACTTAATCATGGCGTGGTTTATAGTGAAAAATTATAGCCATAATTTTTCAACAGGATCTTGGTGTGTTCAACAATATACTCATTAAAAAAGGTTATTTAGACAAATATTTAATGACATAACTATTCATGATATATTATTAAAACTGTTATACATATTAATGTAATTTATGCAACATTAGCATAAATCAAAATGTGGATATTCATAGATATTCATTTAAAAACCTTTACTATGTAACAGTATATGTTCCAGCCACTGAAAATACAGCAGAGAACAAAACAGGCTCTATTGTTCTAATGTTCTAGTGTGGAGAGACAGACAATAAATTAATAAATTAATAAATATGTAATATTTCAACAGAGATAACTGCTATGAAGGAAAAAAATTCCAAATAAGGGGGTAACTTCTGGTCAAGTTGGTGGCATAGGTAGGCATGGCTCGCCTCTTCTCACAACCACATCAAAATTACAACTAAGATATAGAACAAACATTACTCAGAACACTCAGAAATTGAATTGAGTGGAGTCCGACAACTACAGAATTAAAGGAACCCATCCATCAAGACTGCTGGGGGGATGCAATTGAAGAATGGGCTGGTCCCTCACCCACATGTGGTGGATAAAAATTCAGGAAGGATATATCATCAGCGAGGAGTCCCAGTCCCACACCAGTTCCCCAGGGCAGGATTCCAATGCCAGGAAGATAAGTCCCTGCAACTTCTTGCTGCAAAAACCAACAAGGATTGAGTTGATGGAAGAAAATTCTGGAGCCCCAAGCAGTTCATTTTAAAGAACCCACACATGGACTTACCTACTCAGACTCACTCCCTCTGAGCTCCAGCACTAGGGTAGCAGCTTGAAATGCACCGGCAGCATACAGGAAGAAACTGAGGTGTCTGGCATCAAGGCAAGCAGAAACCATTGTCCCTTTTCTAAACCTGCCCCCCCCCCAATAAAGCCACAGAGCTGGCAAGCTGGTGCCATATCAGAGATTCCATCAACCTGGCTAACAGTATTTGACCCACCTTGGAGAATCCCAGAGACTCTGCCTCACCAACCTACGGGTCCACCCAACCTGCTTTTCCACATGAATGGCTGGTCTTGGCTCATACTGTACAACTTCCTAAATCCTCTCAAATAAGCAATAGCTGGCCTCAGTGAGCCCAGGCCTGGCACTAGCAGCAGCCAGCCTAGATTCACAACTTGGCTTTGCCTGGGAATCTCCAAGCCCAGCACAAGTAGCAGGCTTCTCAGATGGCTTTATAGCTCAGGCAGGGTGGCCCCATGAAAAACACATAGGGGCTGAGCTTGGCCATCACTACCCAGGAAACCCCAGGGCCAGCACACCCAGTGGACAACTACAGACCGTGTTGGAGCACCACCACCCTGCCCCTACACAACGGATCCTCCATGGAGGGTGAGGGTTGGTGGTAAGTGGTCACAGCCAATCTTTACAGCTGACTGGCCTGGGTAAATCCCTCCCATTGACCTGCCAACAGCAACCAAGGATCAAATACAAGAGGAATGTGTACTCAACCCACATGAAGGGTACACCTTGAGTACCCAGCTTGGGTGACAGGGATGGCTGAACCACTGGGCCCTATAGGACACCTACTATATTAGCCCATGCTACCAAGACATGGAGTCAAAGCAGCTATACCTAATACACAGAAACAAACACATGGAGGTTGCCAAAATGAGGAGACAAAGAAACATGACTCAAATGTAAGAACAGATCAAAACTCTAGAAAAAGAGCTAAATGAAATGGAGATAAGGAATCTATCAGGTGCAGAGTTCAAAACACTGGTTGTAAGGGTGTTCAAGGAACTTAGTGAGGACCTCAGCAGCATAAAAAAGACCCAGTCAGAAACAAAGGGCACACTAATTAAAACAAAGAATCTTTTACAGGGAAGCAGCTGTAGACTGGATGAAGCTGAGGTCAACTCAATGATTTGGAACATAACCAAGCCAAAAAAAAAAAAAAACAAACCCGAAAAAAGAAAAAAAGAATGAAAAAAAAAATGAGGATAATGTAAGCAGCCTCTGGCACAACTGCAAGCATTCCAATATTCCCATCATAGGGGTGCCAGAAGGAGAAGAGAAAGAGCAAGAAATCAGAAATCTATTTGAAAAAAATGAAAGAAAATTTCCCTAATGTGAAGGAAGAGACATACAAGTCCAGGAAGCACAATGAATCTCAAACAAGATGAATGCAAAGAGGCCCACTCTAAGACACATCATAATTAAAATGCCAAAGGTTCAAAATAGAGAGAAACTCATAAAAGCAGCAAGAGAAAAGAAGTTACCACAGGGGTGTTCCCATAAGACTGTCAAGTAATTTCTCAAACTAAACTTTGCAGGCTAGAAGCAAAGTGGTGAAAAGCAGGGACCTACAGCCAAGATTGCTCTACCCAGCAAAGCCATTATTTAGAATTGAATAGCAGATAAAGAGCTTCTCAGATGAGAAAAATACTAAAGGAGTTCATTATCACCAAACCATTATTATATGAAATGTTAAAGGGACTTATTTAAGAAAAAGAAGATCAAAAGCAATAAAATGGCAAAAATACATATCTATCAGCAATTGAATCTAAAAAACATACTAGGCAAACAAGAATAACAGAGGGAGAATCATGGATACAGAGAACGTTTTGATGGTTGCCAGATGGGAGGGGTGTATAGGGGAATTGGTGAAGAAGTGAGGAGATTAAGAAGTATAAATAGTTAGTTACAGAATAGCCACAGGGATATAAAGTACAGTATAGGAAATGGAGTAACCAAAGAACTTATATGCAAGAACATGAACAGTGGTGTGGGGATTGCTGAGGGAGTGTGGAATGCTGGGTGGAAGTCCACAAACTCAGGAAAAAAGGGGGAAACAGGAAAAAAAGGGGAAAACTCAAGATAACTGTAATAGCATAATCAATAAAATTAATTAAAAAAGACAAAAACCAAAAGCAATATAAGGGGTAGCATTTGGAGGTTGCTATTTTAGATAGCGTAGTCACGGAAGGCCTTTCTACGGAGGTGATATTTGAGCAATGACTGAGTAGTAATCCACATGGATATCTTAATGAATGAGAGGATGAACCATATCTAGAGGATGAACCTTCTAGGTATCCCTCTAGAAGGATATCTAGAGAGTTGATGTTGTAAAGGTCAAGGCACATGGAGTGGGCTTAATGTGTTTGAAGGGCAGTCAGCCTTTGTGGTTGTAAAATTTAAGGATACAAGGGGTCAGATCATATAGGGTTCTTATAAACCGTGGTGGACTATTATAATAGTATGGTATAGATGAGACTAATTTGAGTATATATGATGAAAACAGCCATATTCTAGAATCTTTTTTATGTTAAAAGAACCAAAAGGATTACTGATGGATTGGTATGAAAGAAAGAGAAGTAGGTGGCTCCAAGATTTTTGTTTTGAGCATCTGTATAAATGGATATGTAGAGACTTGCTATAGGTAGATGCTTCAGATTTTGGCAGTGATTATTTGTAGTGGAGTTATGGGGGGTTTTAGTGGTATGTTCATTTATTCTTATTAAGATTTACACAATGAAAATATAAATATGTTGGCAATCATATAGCTTAATTATGTGAAAAGTCAAAGGTAACAATTATATGAAATCAGTACATGAAAGGTTATAGAAGTCCAATAGTGGCAGTGGTTTAGAAAATTATGAGGGCCCTTATTATGAAAATTATGAGCTCCAGCCAAATAGGTTTAATAATCTCTATGAGTAACATAATTTTCCAAGAAAATTCAAATTATCAAAATTGATTTTAAAAATGGAAAACATTAAATCAATAATCTGGCAAGGTGGTGGAAGGGGATTTCTTTTCAAATGTCTTTAGAAACTAGGAGTAATTTTGCAGTTGAATTCTTATAGTATGTCAAGGAGGAAAAACATCTACAGATGATATAAGCTACATATTTCAAAAATGAAACTGTATAGGTATAACACACTACAGAAACCAGAGGCCAATTTCATTTATGCATATAGGTGTATTTATTAGGACTCTCAGTTGTAAATGTCAGAAGCCATTTGGCTACTTTAAGTAGTAAGGATTTGGGGGTATTTGTGTGTTTGTTTTTATGAGTAGAGGAGATGTTCTGGTAACTTATTGCTGAAAAAAACTTTGGTGGCTTAAAATAATAATTTGTTATTATCTTTTATAGTTTTGTGGGTTGATTGGGCTTAGCTGAGCAGTTCTTGCTTGGGTTTCATGCATTTGGAGTCAGATGTTGATTAAGGCTGCAGTCTTCTGGAGTCTTTACTGGACTGTGATTCCAAGACGGCTCGCTCAATCGTCTGGCAGTTGATGCTAATTGTTGGCTGGGTGTTCAGTTGGTGCTGTCAGCTGGAGGCACCCACATGGGGTCTCTCCCTGTGGCTTGCATGGTACCTGCATAATGAGAAGAAGCATCCCACAAACAAAATCCTAAGGTGGAACCTTGTAAGGCTCCTTACGACCTATTTTTAGAAGTCATGCAACATTATTTCCACTACATCCAGATGGTCAAGGTTCTATGCAGGGTGTAACCAGGCAGTGTGGGAAAGAAATCTTTGGAGACTAGCTGCTACAATAAATAACAGATTGTTAACAGAACTGAAGAAACAGTCTGTAGGTGGAGTATCCAACATGTACAAAATATACCACATACATTGTAGAACCTGTCGGCTGGTGGAGCTGCTGTCTGATAAAATGAAATACAGAGACATTTATCCTGTACTAAACACTCCCATTTCCAAATCAAAGCTCCCCCTATTTATCATGGTCTGGGCCCCCACAAAAACATTAAAATTAAAATATAGCTCCCTGTCCCTCTTTGCACATAATATTTTTATAAAAATAAAGACAGAAATATATCATGTGGTAGAACCTAAATCACCCTTAAGAACTTAGCCTCAAGGGAATCCGGTGAATGCTATTTTTTGCTTTACAGCCTCTCACACAGAAAGCGTGCCAGAAAGATTGTGAATAGTTGCTGAAGTTGAAAATTTTTATCTGAAAAAATAGGTGTAAATAACCAGTTAACCAGCAGAATGGTCCTCTTTAAAAATAGTTTATTGTAAATAGTTTATAGTATCCCCGTGATATAACACATTAAATGAATAAGGAAAAGAAACATAACTACATCTGCACAGATGATAAAAATACTTGACAAAATTCAACAAAATCTCATAAGATAAAGAAAGTTCACTTCATATGCATGTTAGTTATTATAATCTTTCAAACTGATACTTTTATTAAAGTGGTTTCCATATCTTGGGTAAGATTATATTGCTGGTTTATAGCAGGTAGAATTAAACCTTTGTTGGTTCCTAATAAAGATGTCATGAATCAAACAGAACATTATTCTGGGTATGTGGAGAATAAACTTTAGAGTACAAAAGGTGATAGGGAATTAGTGATATAAAAATTTGTTACTTTTTTAGAAAACAGTTACAGATTTCCTTTGTTCTTTATTCTCCATTGTTTTTCTGTTGTTTTGAGTTACTGATCAAGAATATGCTATGATAGAATTTGAAGTTAAAGGGTGATGAAGGGGTTTGGAATTTTAGTATGTTGTTCCCTACTCTAATATTTAAAGTTATAATATTTTTTCTTTCTCTAGGCTGTACTTATGGAGCAGTTTCTAATAAACATGTGCATTTAAGGATAGAATTATCAACTGAATATAAGGAAAAATCAGATCAATTAATGAAGGTATATGTTCAACATTTGACTAAAAGTACTCAATGTTACAGTTAGAAATTTACTTTTCCCTCTTACACTGGATGATAGTTCACTGATTTAAAGTTCACTAATTTAAGAATTAAAAACTTAATTATTTTTAAGGAAATTATTTTTGGTTTTGTACCTGCACTGTCATATAAAATAAAACCAGTCTTTAAAAATATTAGAAATAGTGATTTGAAATATCTGATTAGTAATTTAGTGTGCACGTAGGTAAAACAGTAGAACTATTTTACCTGATTTTCCCCTAAAACTCCTACTAAAAAATTTAATATACTGTGTTTATTACCTTGGTTAGAAATGTAATATGTTCCAGCAGAGACTTCAAATACTCTATAGAAACTTTAAACTTAGAACATCTTATATTAGTTTTTAATTAAAGATAAAATTAAATATCTCTAAAAAATAAGAGTAAAGGGAAGTTAGCATTTTTGGTCAGAACCCCCACAAATCTCTTACAGAGGTTCAACATCTTGGATTCATTTTAAACTCTCATTTTACCTAACTCTGTGGCTGCTCTCTAAGATGTCTAAAATAATATGAAATAATGTGTGTGTCTCTTATTTGCTGTTTTGATAATACTAAAACTTGAAATATTAATTTTGAATTATATCATACTGCTATTTCATTGGTATAGGTAACCTATTTCTTTCCATCTAGAGTCCAGTAGAAATCTAATTATGGAAAAGTATTAATCAAAGTTATAAGTTAATGTATAATCAAAGTTATAAGTATAATTCAGGTTAAAGTAGATAATAGTTCTTATTTTCTTTTATTTTATGCTTTAATTTATTTTTAAAGATTTTATTTATCACCTTTTAGATAGTGGGGAAGGGAGGGAGAAAGAGAGGGAGGGAAACATCAATGTGCAAGAGATACATCAATCACACCCCCAACTGGGGATCTGGGCCGCAACCCAGGCATGTGCCCTGACTGGGAATCAAAACAGTGACTTTTTGGTTCACAGACTGGTTGGTACTCAATCCACTGAGCCACACCAGCCAGGGCAGTTCTGTTTTTTAAAACACTGAATACATTAGCAATGTGTATATGTGAGCTATCACTACAGATAAGAAAGATAGAAACATATTAGGAGGAAAGCAAATATTAGTAGGAATATTTTAAATAATTATCAAGCAAGTTAATTGATTATTGTGGATTAATATTATAGAGTGATTAGAGGTCTAAATAACAAGGTTAAAATAAAGTCATCTTACATGGGAAAAACATTATTATTCACCATAAAGACAAAATAATTAATGTGCTATAAAATTGCATTTGAGAGGGATTTAAAGTAAATAAAGTTATAGATATGTGTATATAAATATTCTCTACATTATTAAAGTGATAGCTGTTCACTCTCTTTTGGTTTTCTTTAATCATTGGTACTCTTTTATCCTCGTAGATATTATCTGAAATAGAAAAAGAAGAATTTCTGAGACGTGAAACCTACTGTGGCCGTCCTGATTCCGTTCCAGAGCCGGGTCCTCATGAACATGCGGATGAATATATTTTGCCAGGTGGACTAAACTGCTCAATGATAATTTTGATAATTTTTACCTGATCATAGTTATCTGGGAAAATTTAGAGTTTTTTCCTTTGTTAATCAGAAAAATACAATCAGTACTTAAAATTATGCTTTCATTATACTTATTCAATTATATACTCTCATAGTTTTCTTTATACCTTCTAAATGATATTGATTTAAATATACATATAATTTTTTTACATATATAGCCGACAACAATGGACATACCCAGCCTTGAGTTTATTAAGTACCCCTTATAACACATAGTTTTAGACTAAGTTTTATGGAATAGTTTGAAGCAAGTTTTGTGTTTTCTTTATTGACTGCAGTAGGGTTTCCATGTATATTTAAGAATGTGGGCTCTTTTTTTGTATTTTATCACCTTTTCTTTGGTGATATGTTGAAATTATTTATTGCTTTCAAAATTACTTTTGTACTTTACATTGGATCACTTTTGACAGGTTTGATCTCAAATATATCATTTCTCTTTATGAATGCAGATGATGGTGAAATAAAATTTGAGTACTGTGAAGTGGAAGAAAGATGTAGACAATCTTTTGAGGCCTGGCAAGATAAACAGAAAGAACTAGAAGACCAAGAGAAAGAAACTCTCAAAGCTCATAGGGATAGAGAAGAAAAGGAATTTCAAGAAGAAGAAGAAAAGAGACATTGCTGGATGGAACAATTTGAAGTTGAAAAGAAGAAACTAGAGAATATTCAAAAGGTTTTTTGTTTTTGTTTTTCATACATTTTTTCTGAATCAGTAGCTGCTTATGAAGAGTATTGATGTTTTGTATTATAGTGTGGATTGAGCTCTGTTGTATGGCTTTTAATTACTCCCGATAATAGAAGCAATTGACCGCACATTAATAATACTTAATATGATTTCCTTGATTCATTTTTATTGAAATTTATTGGAGTTTCAGATACTGCTTTGGATCATTGGAGGCCCTAGAGTCTTTGACGTTTCAAAGATAGTCCTAAAGAGGCTGACATTTATAACAAACTATTACTTTTTTATACCCTTCTAATCATAGGAAATAATTTCCTATTTTTCTTGGTCAGTTTTCTGAACAGTTTTCTTGATCATGCAGTACCCTTGCAATGTGCTCTGATATATAGCAATTAAGTAAAACATATTTGGTTGAAGAGGTTCAGCCATGTTGGTTTGTCCTTCATCTCCATGACTGAGCTAATTCCTTGGACTAGAAATTTTTTGTTATGGAAGGCTTTTGTGTCATTATTATTTGTATTTCAGTTTTTCTCACAACCCCACCTCAGGAGGTCTGCACCCTCAGGCCATGGTCATGGCATGTTGAGAAGTAGGTGAATATTTAGGGCCCTACCTGTGGGCTGCCGTGATCCTTAGAATGTTTAGCTAAAAGGCTGCACTGACTTCTCCGTCTTACATCACTTGCTAGATTTGAGTGTTTCACATAGAGAAATTAGCATGTGGTCATCTGGGCAGTTCAGGATATTCTAGCCCTCCATGTTGAGTACATTAAATTTAGAAAATAAACTAAAGAGAATTATAATATTGAAGAAGTGGTTTGGCCACAGTTTTTTTCTAACAAACTCTAAATCTTAATCTTTCCTTTAGTTATAGTTATATTTACTCTTCACAAATCAGATTAATATGATTATTTCCATCATAAAATTATTATTTAAAAATTACATTTATAGGTTTAGTGAATTCCTAAATATGTGCTTTGTTATGCCTTGGGGCTTAAAACTTTCTGGTGGGGCCATTACATGATTTTATAATGATGGGTTCTAACCATGTGATTCACTCCCTTTTAGTAGTTCTTTTCTGTGCCCCTCGTTAACATCCTCTTCTATTCCTCAGAACTGCTATTATAAATCTCTTTCCATGAGTTCCACCCAATTGCTCTTTCCACATTGTTAGCATATAATCACATACAAGGTTTTTGCATCAATTTTGAGCTTCCTCTTCTTTCAAATCCCCTATCTAGTTAGCATGAACCTCTATACGCACCTTTTTTTTTGCCTTTGCTTCTATCTCAGTATCTCAGTAACACAGGTTTCTTTCTTATACCAAGGTTAGCTTTTCCTCCTCTGTTCTATCATTTTCCAGTTCACCCCTGCTTTTTCTTATATGCAAAATACCCTTATTAGCTTCCTCCTTTCTTATTGTTCATAAGCTTGTTCAATTTTCTGCCATCCTAGAAACAAAACAGGAAAAACCATGGAATCACCTTTGTTCATTTGTCTCACTATTTTTTTGTTTTTTCTTTTTAAAGATTTTATTTATTTATTTTTAGAGAGGAAAAGGGAGGGAGAAAGAGAGGGAGAGAAACATCAATGTGCGGTTGCCTCTCACATGGTTCTCACTGGGGACCCCACCACCCCCACCCCCACCCCCACACTGGGAATCAAACCCTTTGGTTTTCAGGACGGCACTCAACCACTGAGCCACACCAACCAGGGCTCATTTGTCTCACTTCTATCCAGCTCTTTAGCTCTACTTATCATAGTCTAGTTTCTTAAAAGAGTGTGATTTTTGCTACATCTATTTCATTGTCCCTCACTTAAGGTAATCCTGTGAGGTGTTTACCACACTCCACTGAGTGAAACTGAGAAAAGTGACCAATGACTTCTAAGTTACTGTACTCACAGGGTCTTTTTCAGTTCTTATCGTGGCCTCGATTGCATTTTATGCCAGTACAAATTTGATTGTTGACCATTTTTCTTTCCCATGACTTCTGTGGGACCACACTGAGTCAATTCTCTTTCTTACATGTTTGGAAATTCCCCTTGATATCCATTTTAAGCTTCTTTTTTCTTTCTCCTTGAATATGATACTACCAAGGCTTTCATCCTTTGCCCTTTCTTTTCTTATTCTGTATAGTTTTTCTCTCAATAATCTCATTCATAGCCTTGGCTGTTGAGAGCCAAATTTATATTTATAACAGAAAATTGAACTGCATGCGTCTCCTGCAGTACTTCCCACTCAGAGCTTCATGTATCTAAAACAGAGGGCGTTGTCTTCCTTTCCAAATCGCGCTCCTCCTCGGGACTCTGTGTTTTGATGAGCCGCTGTGTTCTACCGACATCATAACCCAAGCTCGAAAGATAAGGACCATTTCTTAGTCTTCCCTCTTTTCTTATCCTCTTCTTTTTTTAAAAAAAATAGTTGTATTATCCATCTTTTTATCCATATAGTTACTGCTACTCCATAGTTCATGGCTAGCTTTGGATACTTATTCTATTTTCTAATTGATCTCCCTACTTTTTGTCTTTTACAGACTCATCCACCACAGTGCTCTTAGAAGGATATTTATTTTTTTAGTTACTTACCTTCTTAAATCCGTCAAAAGTTCCCATAGCACATATAAGATAATGTCCAAAGAAGTTTGTCCATTATGTTCATATCCATTCAATTGGCAATTTGTGGCAACTTCATGTTTTCGTCATCTTTGTATCTGTTCTTGCCCCTGCCACACTATTCCACAGAGGCCCTCATCGATTCTCACGTAGACTTAACTAATAACTAACTGCCTTACTAATCTCACTGGTGTCTCTCTGGCTTCCTGTCTCTAGCTCTACCTAATGTGATGTTATGAATTTTCCTAAAATCAGAGCTGTAATTTTTCCAGTTCAAAAACATTTAATGAATGCCTAAAATGTCTGTTTAACTTCTTGAAAGCCTAGTCATTTCAAATACAATCTTCTGCATGATACCATTCATGATTCTCCAATTATAACACCTATTTATTGCCACTGTGATCCTCCATAGTCTTCTCTTATTATAAACTTATTCTGTTAAATTTGGAGTAATGTGTGAACTTTTGAGAATGTTCCCATATGGAAGGTAAACTTTTAGAGTAAAGGGATTGTGTTTTACTGATTTTTTTTTATTCTTCAGATCCTTCACAAAATATGTGCTAACTAAATATTATTAAAAGAAAACCATTACCCACTGAACCAATTTTTTATGTGAATTAAATGGGTAGGTATGGAGAAAAAAAATAGTATAATGCAAAGCCTACCTTACAAACATTATTATTTGTGATTTTTGAATTGCCCAGCACTATTTCTAGATGATGGTCTTTATTATATGACTAAACAGGCTCAAATAAGTCAAACAACTTTCCCAGGTTAAAAACATCTTTATGTATTCAAAATGGAAACCCTAGATGTTATTTATATGACACTTTAGGTTGAGATTAAAGATGTAATCTCAGTACTAGTAACTGAGCACCATTGTGTGAGTTGTTTTAACCGTTATTTAAAAATAAATGTTGTGAGAATCATGTATAATGAACATAATATTTTTCACATTTGTTTATAATATTTTAATACTACTATGTGTTCAGCAAGAGCAGGCCAGGATGAATGATGAACTCCGTAAAGAAGAGAAAATGTGGAAAGAGAAATTTAAACAACACGAGGTATGTATTTGCTGTTTTCCCTCAGGGCAATAATTATTCTTCATTTGGAATAAGTTATTATGCCTCAAATGGAAATTTTAAAATAATATTATCTAGATGGTATAGGATTTAATTTACTAAAGTTTTAAATATTCATGAATCATTAGAAACTTTTCTTAAAATAGAATGTCACGATAATGAAAATTAACTGCTTAGTAAGTATGTCTATATAAAACTATAATTCTAAAATTTCTTTTAAAGTTTAAGGAAACATACTATTGTGAGCATTTCATTGTGATTGAAAATTATTATGAAAAATTACTGCATTTCTTTTTTTAATTTCTAAAGATTTTATTTATTCATTTTTAGAGAGAAGGGGGTGGGGGGAGAAAGAGTGGGAGAGAAACATCTATCAGTTGCCTCTGACAGGCCCCCCATTGGGGACCTGGCTCCTCAACCCAGGCATGTGCCCTGACCAGGAATTGAACCTGTGACCTTTTGGTTCACAGGCTGGTGCTCAATCTACTGAGCCACACCAGCCAGGGAGAAAACTTGCTGCATTACTTGGACATAATTAATTGAATGTACTAAATAACCCCTTTGAATTTAAAATGAGTCTCTTGATATATTTATTAAATTTTAACTTTTATTTATTTAACAGTTTTTATATAAAGTTGTTTTAAGTAATTACAAGTATAAAGTAGATAAAAACTTCCATAATCCTGCTGTTCAGCTAAACATGTTACCTTTCTTTGTATTTCTTCAGGTCTTTTCTTTATTTATATGAACACCCAGAAAAGATAGGTTTCTACCTGCCACATTTTTTTATTGAAATATATTTGACATATGACATTGTATAAAGTTTAAGGTTAAAACATGTTGACTGATATAATCATGTATTATAATATAATTGTCTGTACTGTTCATCTTTAAATAAAAAACATTGGTTAGGTCTGTAAGGAGACAAATTAATAGAAATGACCCCTCCCCCCCCCCCAAAAAAAAGACCATAGTATCTTACCTGCAGCTAACTCAAATGTCAGAATTAGGAGAGAGATTAAAATAGCTAAATAGTTCCAGGCAAAGGAGTTGTATCCAGGGAGTTGTATCCAATTCCAGTTGTTGTTCCAACAGCAAAATAGTTACACAGGTGACATGACAAGAGAATTGGAATCTATAATGAAGTATCAGGTGCACATTTTAGTGTTGCAAAATTCCGTATATAAAGTTAAATTTCAGTGGATATTTGACAGTAGATTTGACACAATGAGAGGGAATTAGTGAAATTGAACTGGGATTAATAGGTAATATCCAAATTAAAGCACATAGAGGACAAAAATTGGAAAGGCAGAAAAAAACACAAATATGTGATATATAGTGTAAAGATAAAAAATGTGTATACTATTAATTTTGGAAGGAAAGGAGAGAGAGAAAGGAGGAGAAACAATGGGTCTGAACAGATAATAGTTGAAATGGTTTTAAATTATTAAAAAAAATCAATCTGAACATGCAAAGACATTTAATGATTCCCAAGTAGAACCTATATAAAGAAAATCACACCTGGGAACTATTGAAATAAAGACAAAGGGGAAAGTAGTCTTAAAAGCAGCCAGAAGAGAAAAGGCACATTACATAAAAAGAGCAAGAGTAAACTAACAGCTGACTTCTTAAGTGAAATGATAGAGGGAAGAAGACAGTAGAATTAAAGAAACTCAGTGCGAAGTGCTAATTAATGGTTTCTGATCATCAGTGAATCCTGAGTCTCCCCCTACTCCCTGGATCAGTTTTCATTTCCTATGGTTTATACCAAAACACTTGTCAAGAAACATTTTTGGAAGGCAAGTTTTCTCAATCTTTGTGCCTTTGAAAATGTTTTTTTTTTTTAATTTTAATTTTTTATTTTTGTTCAAGCACAGTTTCCTGCCCTTTCCCCCTGCCCCAGCCCAATGCCCCAGCCCTCCCCACCTCCCTCCCATTTCCACCCCCTGTTATTGTCCATGTGTCCTTTATAATTGTTCTTGCAAACCTTTCACCCTTTTCCTCTTAAATTCCCTCCCCTCTCCCCTCTGGTCACTGTCAGCCTGTTCTCAATTTCAGTGTCTTTGGTTACATTTTGCTTGTTTGTTTTGTTGATTAGCTTCCTGTTAAAGGTGTGATCATATGGTATTTGTCTTTCACCACCTGGCTTATGATTTTGTTTTTAAAACTGGATGATTTGTTTCCTTAGGTTTACAGTCCAGATTTATTACCATTTAGTTTTAACAATTTAAAGATATAATTCTGTTGTATATTTTAATTTTGCCTATTAGGCTTATTTTTACATTTTACATTCATCCACACATATTTATTGGTCTTCTGTTGTCTTCCAGGCACTTCTCTAAGTCCTCAAGGTACAGCTGTGTATCAAATAGAAAATAACCCCTGCCTCCAGGGATGTTACATTTCTTACGGTTCTGAACTATTACTACCATTTATACCAATGTACTGTGTGTGTATGTGTGTGTGTGTGTGTGTGTGTGTGTGTGAGTGTTATGAGTGTTACCTCAGCTCTTTATGTTATATACTTTTCTTGGTTTAGAAAACATTTTTCTGTTCCCTTCCATTTTTCTCAGTTCTTTATTCTGGAACTTCTACTAGTCATGTGAGTTTCTGTGATATCTTTTTATACCTGAACATCTCTGTCATATACTTCATGCTGTTATTTTATATGCCGTTCTGGAAAAATACCTAATTTAGAAGTTTTTCTTTAGGCCATCAGCTGTTAAGCCATTCTATTTTGATTTTTAAGTCTTTTTTTTTTAATTTGAGCACTTACATTATATTTTTCATGAGCTTATTTCTGTTTAAACATTTTTTCTAATTTTTCTTTATTTACATTTTTTGGTTTAATAACTGTATGTTCTTAGAAATTGATTCTTCTGCTTATTAAAGTAGTTTCATTGCCTTACATCATTTCTGTTTGTTTTCCTCAAATTTTGCTGAATTTTTTGATGTGTTTACTTTTGTTTTAGGATTCTAGTGACAGTGACATTTTCTCACCTAACTCCAAGTTGTCTCATTTAATGTCATGTATGCATATCAATTTTCTTATTAGTTATGAAAGAATAAGATGTGTGACTAGGCTAATTCTTCATATTCCTTCAATGATGATTTACATCACCTTCCTTGTATCCTGTCTCACAAAATAACTCCCTGCTTCTGCAGTCCCTGTCCTAGCTCTTGGAGTCTATTTTATTGGAACTTCCATCTCAGAAAGTTGAAATCCTTTTCTCCTACACAGATTTTGGCTTGTGGCTTTTTTTGCTTTTTTCTCTGTGTCAATTTGATTTCATATCTTTTCTTTCCTCAAGGAATTCCTCAATTTAATCTGGTTGGCTTAGGATAGCCATGTTAGAGTATCAACCTACTGACTTGATAGAAGCTCCTAAATATTTAAAAAACTGATATCCTTTAAAATAAATGACTTTAGTTTTTCTAAGAAAATTTTATAGTAACTTTATTATTATTTCAGTTTTAGTATTTGCTTTTAATCTCTATTTTAGGTTATATTTTGATAACATTGCACATTTAGTTTATGCTAACTACTACTTATATTTATTGTAGGAGTTTATTAGAAACCTGAATTTACAAATGGAAGAAGAAAGAACAAGATTTAAAGACCTACAGGAAAAAGAAAAAATACGTTTATTAAAAATGCAGCATAATGCAGCTGTAAAAATTCAAACTAAATATAGAGCATTTGTGGCCTACCAAAAATATGGCCCAATTATAAACGAACAAATAGAAAATAAGAAAAAAAAAGCACTAGTGTGGAAAGAAAAGGAAGCAAAAATACGACAGATTGAAGAAGAAAGACGAAAAAGATTAGAGGAGGAAAAAAAGATAGAAGAAGAGATACAAAGACAGAAGGAAGAAGAAAGAAAAGGGAGAGAAAGAGAATATGAGGAAAAAAAGAATATTGTGAGACAAGAAAGAGAGCAACTACTAAACAAAGAAAAATTAAAATTAAAAGAAGATACAAGAAAACAGCTAATAATAAGTAGATCATTAAAAAAGGGAGGACATAATGCTACACATTTAACTGTCAAAAATATATCAAAGTATAAGAATGAAACAGTCAAAATGCTAGGGGATGAAAAGTCAAACAAGTGGGAAGATGTTCCACTTCCGTTAGTTAAAGAATTTAATGAAAGAGAAAATAGAGATAAACAGCTTATACTGAAAGAATCAATACAAGTGCAATTAGAAGAATCTATATCAAACCAAGCAATTATGGCAGAATTTAAAATGGAAGAAAAAAATGAAAACCTAGCAAAACAACAATGTTTAGAAAAATTGGTCAAGCAAGCAAGGAAATGTGAAAATACAGACAAAAAAACTGAATTGGAAAACCCAGATGTGAAAGACCATATGGAAGAACACTTTCAGCGGCAAGAATTAGTCAGTCCAATAGTCCAAAAGGAAAAAACCATGGAGGCTGCTGTAAATGAGAATATAACACAAGAAACCCATGTAATTATATTAGGGCTTAATCAAGAAATCAATGAAGTGAAAAACAATGAAGTACAGAAAATAATCAGAGATAATGAACACAGTAAGATACAAAAAGTAGAAAAGGAAGAGATGTCAGAACAGAAGGGAACTTTGTCTGAAGAGGATAACATTTCAGTGATTTCAGTGAAACAAGAACTACTACCATTAAAATTAGAAAATTCTGAATATATAGGGGAAAATGTACTATTACAAGGAAAAGAAATTGATTTAAAATCTAAAGAAACTGAGGAGAACCCAAAGGACAATGCTCTGAGTAGTGATGTAATTATTAATGCCAGTGATTCTGTGATAAATGTAGAAGGCAAAATAAACAAGCGGAATTATGATTCAGGTAGATATACTCACTACGATGACTTAGGTGGCTATAATACCCAAAACTCCTTGCTTTTTAAACAAGCAAACTCTCTAAAGTCTCATATTAAAGAAATTCCAGAAGAATGTCATGAAAATAGAGCTGAATGTGAAAGTGTCGTGACCTGCTCTGTCCCAGGGCCGACACTTCTATCCTCTATTGAAGAGAAAAGGCTAGCTTGGATAAGGTCATTTAAACCCTGGTTGGAAATTTTAGAGCAAAATCAACAAAAGAAGATTGTTAGGAAGAAGAGACTTGTGAAATGTCCAGTCAACATGATGCCCCCCTTGAATACACTAGATATTCTTCAGTGTGGCTCTTGGGATACTTTACAACAGGTATTTGTAATTGTATGATACATTGCCTTTTTAAACTTCAATTGGTTCGCTAAATGTAACTTTTAAAATCTTGGTAGAACGCATATTTTATATTCACAAATTCTGTCCCTTAATCAGTGATGTTGTTAATGAAATATTGCCTTCATTTGAAAGGGGATGTGTTTGAAAGATATCAAATTATTACAGGAATCATCTCCCTCAGTGAGTCACTGTTAAAAGCTTTGATTTATATCTTATTTTATATTTACATTCATTATATTTTAATTTTTAGTTATATTTTATTAATTATGCTATTACAGTTGTCCCGATTTCTTCCCATTTCCCTCCCCTCCAGCTAGCATCCCCCACTCCCTCAGGCAGTCCTCACACCATTGTTCATGTGCATTGGTCACACATAGGTTCTTTGACTACTCCGATTCCTGCACTGTCCTTTACATGGCTACTCTGTAACTACCTATTTTTACTTCTTAATCCCCTCACCACTTTACCCATTCCCTATACACACCTCACATCTAGCAACCATCAAAATGCTCTCCGTGTTGTTGATTCTGTCTCTGTTCTTGTTTGCTTAGTTTGTTTTTCAGATTTAATTGTTGATAGATAAATACTTATTGCCATTTTATTATTCATACTTTTGATCATCTTTTTTTAAATAAGTCCCTTTAACATTTCATATAATGGTTTGTTGATGGTGAGCTCCTTTAGTTTTTTTTCTTGTCTGGGAAGCTTTTTAATCTGCCCTTCGATTCTAAATGATAGCTTTGCTGGGTAGAGCAATCTTGGCTGTAGGTCCCTGCTTTTCATGACTTTGATTTCTTGCCAATCCCTTCTAGCCTGCAGAGCTTCTTTTGAGAAATCACCTGACAGTCTTATGGGAATGCCGCTGTAGGTAACTAACTTCTCTTGTTGCTTTTAAGATTCTCTCTTTATCTTTAACCTTTTAATTATGCCATTTTAATTATGATGTGTCTTGGAGTGAGTGGGCCTCTTAGCATCCATCTTGTTTGGGACTCTGTACTTCTTGGACTTGCATGTCTATTTCCTTCACTAAATTAGGGAAGCTTTTTTTCCATTATTTTTTCAAATAGATTTCCAATTTCTTGTTCTTTCTCTTCTCCTTCTGGGACCTCTATGATATGAATGTTGAATCACTTGAAGTTGTCCCAGAGGCTGCCTACACTATCCTTGTTTTTTTGGATTCTCTTTTTTTCTTGTTGCTCTGATTGATTGTTTTTTGCTTCTTTATGTTCCAAATCATTAGTTTGATTCTCAGCTTCATCCATTCTACTGTCGTTTCTGTGTACATTGTTCTTTATTTCACTTAGTGTATCCTTTGTTTCTGACTGGGTCTTTTTATGCTGTTGAGCTCCTCATTTAATTCCTTGAACACCCTTGTAACCAGTGTTTTGAACTCTCCAATTGTTAGATTGTTTATCTCCATTTTATTTTATTGCTTACCTTTTCTGGAGTTTGATCTGTTCTTTCATTTGAGTCATGTTTCTTTGTCTCCTCATTTTGGCAGCCTCCCTGTATTTGTTTCTATGTATTAGGTAGAGCTGCTATGACTCCCTGTCTTGATAGTGTGGGCTAGTGTAGTAGAGGTCCTGTAGGGTCTTGGGGCACAGCCTCCCCTATCACCCAGGCTGGCTACTTGAGGTGAGCCCTTCATGTGGGCTGAGTACATGAAGGACTCACCTTCCTTGTAGTTGAGTCTTCATTGCTATTGGCAGATCACAGGAAAAATTTACCCAGGCCAGTCAGCTGCAAGGATTGGCTGTAACTACTGACCACCACCATCTGTCCTCTGTGGAGCATCTGCTGTGTGGGGGCAGGGAGGTGGTGCTCCACCATGGTCTGGAGCTGTTCACTGGGTGTGCAGGCCATGGGGTTTCCTGGGTAGTGCAGACCAAGTGCAGCCCCCACCTCTTTTGCACGGGGCCACCCTGCCTGAGTTATAAAGCAATCTGAGATGGCTGCTACTTGTGCTGGGCTTGGAGATTCCCAGGTGAAACCAAACTGTGAATCTAGGTTGGTTGCTGCTTGAGCCAGGCCTGGGGCCCCTTAGCAAGATGTAGGGAGGCTGGGGGCTCACTGAGGCTGGCTGTTGCTTATTGAGATGATTTAGGAAGTTAACAAGCATGAGCCAAGACCAGACATTCATATGGGAAAGCAGCTTGGGTGGACATGTAAGTTGGATATTATGGAGTCTCTGGGGATATCCAGGGAGGAGCAAACACCAGGGAGGTGTTTCAGGATTCTTAGGGTATATTCTCAGCAGTGGAATTGGTAGTCAGTGGCAGTTCCATTTTCAATTTTTTGAGGAAATTCCATGCTGTTTTCCACAGTGGCTGCACCACTCTGCATTCCTACCAACAGAGTACTGGGGTTCCTTTTTCTTTGCAACCTTGCCAGCACTTGTTGCTTGTTAATTAATGATAGCCATTCTGAGAGGTATAAGGTGATATCTCATTCTGGTTTTAATTTGCATCTTTCTGATGACTAGTGATGTTGAGCATCTTTTCATATGTCTGTGTGCCCTCTATATGTCCTCCTTGGAGAAGTGTCTGCTCAGGTCCTTTGCCCATTTTTAATTGGATTTTCTTCCTGGTGTTGAGTTGTATGACTTCTTTCTATATTTTGGAGGTTAAATCCTTGTCTGATGTATCATTGGCAAATGTGTTCCCCCTACAGTTGGTTCCCTTTTTGTTTTGTTGATGGTTTCTTTAGCTGTGCAGAAGCTTTTTAATTTGATATAGTCCCATTTGTTTATTTTTTCCTTTATTTCCCTTGCCCTAGGAGACGTATCAGAAAAATATTGCTATGTGGGATATCTGAGATTTTACTGCCTGTGTTCTGCTGGGACTTTTTATGGTATCAAGACTTACATTTAAGTCTTATCTATTTTGAATTTATTCTGGTGTAGGGTGTAAGTTGGTGGTTTAGTTCCTTTTTTCTTTTCTTTTCTTTTTCTTGCATGTAGCTGTCCATTTCTCCCAACACCATTTATTGAAGAGACTATTTTACTCCAGTGTATGCTCATGCCCCCTTTGTCAAATATTTATTGACCATAGATACCTGGGATTATTCCTGGTCTCTCTATTCTGTTCCATTTGACTTTGCCAAATTCACTTATTAGGTTGAGTAGTTTTTTGGTGGAGACTATAGGGTTTTCTATATACACTATTAGGTTGTCTGCAAATAATGACAGTTTTGTTTTTTTTTAAAGGAACTAGGAAATCAGGAGGTGCTAGTTTGGCTATTCATTTTTTTTAAAGGGTATTTATTTTTAGAGAGAGGAGAAGGGAGGGAGACAGAGAGGGAGAGAAACATCGATTGGTTGCTTTTTGCATGTCCCGAACTGGGGATGTGGCCCAAAACTCAAGCACATGACCTGACTGGGAATTGAACTGGCGACCTTTTCATTCACAGGCTGGCACTCAATCCCCTGAGCCACACCAGCCAGGGAAAATAATGACAGTTTTAATTCTTCCTTTCCAATCTGGATGCCTTTTATTCATTTTTCTTGTCTGATCACTGTGGCTAGAACGTCCAGTATGATATTGAATAAGAGTGGTGAAAGCAGACATCCCTTGTCTTGTTCCTGATCTTAAGGGAAAGCTTTTAGTTTTTGCCTGTTGAGTATGATGTTGGCTGTAGGTTTCTCATAGATGGCTTTTGTTATGTTGAGGAATGCTCCCTCTACTCCCACTTTGCTGAGTGTTTTTGTCATAAATGGGTGCTGTACCTTATCAGATTCTTTGTCAGCATCTATTGATATGATCATGTGGTTTTTGTCTTTCATTTTATTTATGTGGTGTATTACATTTATTGATTTGTGAATACCGTGCCATCCTTGCATACACTTGATCATGGTGTATGATCTTTTTCTGTGGCTTGCCAATATTTTGTTGAAGATTCAACAAGCATGTATGTTCATCAGAGATACTGACCTATAATTTTCTTTCTTTGTTGTGTCTTTACCTGTTTTTGGAAATAGGATAATACTGGCCTCATAAAAGGGGTTTGGGAGTCTTCCCTTTTCCTGAATTTTTGTAATAGTTTGAGAAGGATAAGGGTTAATTCTTCTTTAAATGTTTGGTAAAATTAGGCTATAAAGCCATCCATTCCAGGGCTTTTGTGTGCCGGGAGTTTTTTGATTACTGCTTCAGTTTTACTAGTTGTTATCAGTCTGTTCAGACTTTTTGCTTCTTGATTCAGTTTTGGAAGATTGTATGTTTCTAGAAATTTATCCATTTTGCCCAGGTTGTCAAATTTCTTAACATGTAGTTGTTCATTGTAATTTCTTACAATCCTTTGTATTTCTGTGGTATCAGTTGTAACTTCTCTTTCGTTTCTGATTTTATTTATTTGGTTCTCTCTTTTTTTCTTGATGAGTTAGGTTAAAGGTTTGTCAATTTTGTTTATCTTTTCAAAGAATTAGCTCCTGGATTTATTGATCCTTTGTATTGTTTTTTCAGTCTCTATGTAATTTAATTCTGCTCTGATCTTGATTATTTCCTTCCTTGTACTCACTCTGGGCTTTGTTTGTTGTTGTTCCTCTAGTTCTTGTAGATGTTAAGTTAGGCTGTTTGTTTGAGATTCTTTTCATCTTTGGGTAGGCCTGTATTACTCTGAACTTCCCTCTCAGAGTTTGCTTTAGTCTTGAGCCACGGCACCACCTAGTGGCTTTTTTTGGAATGAAATTGATTTTACTGTCCTTGACAAGTGCTGTGAAAACAGGACTAACAGCATTAGAAGCCTCTAGTATTTCTTTAGAAACATAATTATTTAGTAATGTAAACTTAGTGGATATATGTATGAACTTTAAAATAGCTGTCACCAAATGCTACTAATTTTCTATGTTTATGGAGCCCATAGTTTCAATCAAACTTAAGACAGAAACCTAACAAATGTGTAGAAAAACAGGGAATAATATTTCACATAGTGGAATACCAAAAACTACTTAATAATTTCAAAATATGTATATGGCTAGGGTCTTAAAGTCAAATGTATTTAATAAAATGTTTTCAGTTTCTTCATATAGGCAGATGCCTGGGAAACATTCAATTGTTATGTATATATTATTTTATTACTTACTCAGCAAATATGCATCTGTCCAATATGATTGGCCAATATTTACTGTTGGAACAAAGGGACAGATGCAAAACCTGGTCTTTGCCCTCAGGGAGCTTACTGTAGTGGAGGAAAAGGTATTAAATAAATATACAGATAAATACAGATCTTGACAATTACTGTAAACAAGATTTCAGGGTATTCTGTGAGAAGATAAGACAGTGCGGTTTAAAGAGATCTCTGGGATGGAAAAGAACAGTGTAAAGAACACGCACCACTTTGAAGTGTCCACTCTTTCCTAGGTAATGTATTTGCCGTATGCATCAGCTCTACAGGGGTACATATAGAATCTTTCTTACTGTTTTTTATCTTTGTCTACGTTACCCTGGGAACCATTCTTTTTCTACTTTTGGAAAAATGTGCCTGCAGGCTCTCTTAAGTAATGATGTAGCTACTAACTATTTTATTTAAATTATTTTTTCTAGTGAATATGTGTTTGGGGTAAGCATGAGTGACAGCCTCACGTCTACAGTGCAGTTGCTTCCAGAGTAAAACTGAAGTTAGGGTGGTGGTGGGGCTCGCCTTTGTTGGAGGTCCCTTCTGTCCGATGCGAAGAGCACTGAGCAGGTTAAAACGTGTGAACCTCTTTCTCCCTGGTGTTTCTTCTCCTGCCCACTCAGTTTCTTCTGTGGAACTCTTGTCAATTTATATAAAGTGAGAATTAACCCTTTCTTTCACTTCCTAGAGCGTAGCCTCCCAAACTGTGCTGTATGTGCAGGTCACCTGGGGGTCGGTCCGGATTTCTTAGGTCTGGTGATCAACCCCAGTGCTCTGTGTTTTTACAGTGACCCTGGCTGGTGCTGGTGCTGCTGGTCCATCCACTAACTGGAGTAGGAGTGTTCTACAGGACCCCGTAATCCTCTGACCACTACTCTAAGCAGCTGTTTCAAACATTTAACTTTTCTTTGAAGCCTCAAAATATATGCGATAGAGATAAAAAATATATGTGAGTGTGAAATATAAATATTGAAGTGTTGTAAAATATCATCTTGTAGTGACTCTGGCAGCTTATCGTGGTGTCTTCATTCACCACTGCTGCTGACCTATGACTCACTTTGTTCCTTCGATTTTCTAACCTCTTAGCTTTACATCTTTGTTCTTATCTTGACCAACCATTGTATAATTGAAAGGTCCTTCTGGAGAGGACCTTTAGAAAATAAAAGTTTACTCTTCTTGAATTTCACCCAATAATGAATTCACTTTGCTTATATTAATCTTGCACTTGGAGCCTTTAGGACACAAATCAGTTTCTTGTCCACACTTGTTTACGTATCGCCAGGCAAATAGTGATTGTCATTGCTTGACTGGGGTGGACAAATAGGAGGATGGATATATGGATGGATAAATAAATCTAGGTGAATGTTCATCTTATCTCTATATTATTACTAGCTTCACAGTTTTGATGAAATGTATTGATTAAAAAATAATATAAATTATTTGAGTGTCATTTATTTAATAAAGTACTAACAGGCCCTGTATCAAGTCAGATCTGGGTTCTGATTTTATTTTTGCTGTTTACTGACTGTGACCTTGTGTAAGTAAGGTTCTCGACCTTTCTGAGCCTCTGTTTTGTCTTCTATAAACTGGGAAGAGGAGTACCTACTTTATAGGATTGTTCAGTTTAAAATACACTATATAAAGAATACAGTCTAGGGCTCCTAATATATACCATAGTCGTTGTCAAACGTGGATCTCAAATATCTAAAGAAAAAGGCAATTGGATTTTTGAAAGCTGCTTAATAGTATATTTCATGAGAGAAGTTCTTAAACTGAAAAATCTGAAGCATCTACTTTATGTATTAATATTATAAAAGGATATGACTGAAGGTCAGTCATTATTGATAGCTAATATAGTTTAAGTTTTCCTAGTATTACCTCTTCCCTCCCTCCCTTCCTTCCTTCCTTACCTTCCTTTCCTTCCTTTCCTTCCTTTCCTTCCTTTCCTTTCTTTCCTTTCTTTTTGTTTCTTATGGTAACTTGCTTTAAATAGCACCAAAAAGAGGGTACTAAGCTTCAGGATTTTTTTTTTTGATATGGTTTCATAACATGGCACAGATTATAACATTTTAGCTGCTGATTAGTTTTTAGACCATAATGTCTCACCTCCCTTATATACGACAAATTGTAATAAACCAAACTTATTTGAAGTTAGATTCTCTTTCACTTAATCCACTAATGATAACTTGTATTCAGTCTCTGCAGCTGATATTTTAAAATAATATTATTTCTTCAGGTTCAACAGGTTTGAGATGTGGTACTGAGCAGGTGTTCTGCAAAACAGCAAAACCCAGTCATCGTTTTCATTACTTTGGCAGTTGCGGTTCACCGTAGACGATCGACGCTCCTTGGATTGAACTCAGGAATAACTGAGAATGAACTTTCTAATATCTATTTTATGTGGTACATAAAATGACATTTTCTGAAACAATAATGGTATGTGTATATATGTATATATGTGTGCTGTATATATATGCCACATATATGTATATGCCATATATACATGGCACATGTATGGCATTTTATGTACCACAAGCTGTCAAGAAAGTTTGGGGAAATAGAGATGATTAAGTGGAGAACTGTCTCGTGATCTTATGTTAAATACAAATAAGTGAGTCATATATTCTATACGGGAACAGTACATTTTCAAGTCATGAAAAATACTAGTTTTTCAAACATTTTTATTACCCTTTATAAGAGACAGAAGCTGTGAATGCTGTAAACATCTATTTAGTTTGCCACAGGAAGAGCGCAGTCTGTTCGTTCATTTGTTCAGGAAACGTTTTGTGCACATGCACTGGGCCCCCAGTGGCCCTCGTTCAGGCCGACCACAGGGCAAAGTGATGAGCTCCTAGGAGAACTACCAATGTGTTTTTCCTTTTTTGGAGCATAAAGACATTTCATTTATTTGATTCTTATCGTGCAGGTATCAATAAATAATTAAGACATTATGTTGATCTCATTTGTGTGGATAAATCTAGAATGGAGTAGTGAATAAATTGCTATATCACAAGGAAAATTTTAAAATTCTGGATAAAAGGGAGAAGGGAATATTGTGAACCACCATATATGCAAAAGTAGATCCCACGGACAAGGGCACATCGAGGACAGCTGTCTCTCCTGTACTGCAACTGCCGCATCAAATGACTGGAACTTACTTGTGTTTATATGTTTAACTGTAAGTCACATATTAAGTCAGGCAAGGTAATACAAATTATAGAGCAGAGTAGCATTTGTTACAATAAAGTTGCGGTTGTAGAGTTTTCAGTTCTTAAGTGCTCCATTGTAAACACTATTTAGAATTTCCAATGACAGAATCTCTAGTATTTCCTGGTGGACAAATTAAATGGACATTATGCAGCAGTTATCTTGTCACAAATGGATGAATAATTGTCCTTGTAAAATTTTAAAAATATTTGTTTTGAGTTGTTCTAGATTTATTTTTCAATTACAGTTGACATGTAATATTATATTCATTTCAGGTGTACAACATACAGCACTTAGACACTTATTTACTTTACAGAAATGATCACCCCAATAAATCTAGCTCCCATCTGACGCTCTACAGTTATTCCAATACTACTGATTATATTCCTTACGCTGTACTCTACATCCCTGTGGCTATTTTAGCGGCTGACAATTCGTACTTAATGCCTTTCACCCTTTCCACCCATCCCCCATCTCCTTCCCATCTGGCCACCACCAATTTGTTCTCTGTATCTATGAGTGTGTTTTTGTTTTGTGTGTTAGTTTATTTTGTTTTTTAGATTCCACCACAAATGAAATTATGTAGTACCTGTCTTTCTTTGTCTGACTTACCACTTATTTTGGTCTTCTTTGTGACTTTCATGATAGAATTCTCATCTACGATCACTTTTCCTTCTGCCTAAAACATATGCTGTAGTCACCTACATAGTCTCTTACTTTTGTTTCCGTGAGAATGGCTGCATCTTACCCTCATTCTTGAAAAATATTTTCACTGAAAATGATGTTTAGATTGTGAATAATTGAGAAATTCCTGAAATAATTATGAAACTAAAAAGTTTTATTCACCAAGTTTTTAAAATACTGATTGTTGCTTTTGCTACTCGAGTAAGGAGTAGACAATCAGTTCTTTATGTCTTCATGAATATAGGACCTTCCCATTCACTCATGCAAATGTGTAAATTAAAAACTCTTAGTTTAGTATCTTCCACAGGGGATTTTTATATGAAGAGGAGTTACCGAACTTAAAAATTTTATATGTTTTCCAGATTTTTCTGGAGCAACAGTGCTTTCAATTTCTTTTTTCTTTTTTTTTTAATATATTTATTGATTATGCTATTACAGTTGTCCCATTCCCCCCCCACTCCACTCCATCCTGCCCACCCCCCTCCCTCCCACGTTCCCCCCCCATAGTTCATGTCCATGGGTCATACTTATAAGTTCTTTGGCTTCTACATTTCCTACACTATTTTTACCCTCCCCCTGTCTATTTTCCACCTATCATCTATGCTATTTATTCTCTGTACCTTTACCCCCTTCTCCCCCTCCCACTCCCTTATTGACAACCCTCATGTTCTAGTTGTTTGCCTAGTTTGCTCTTGTTTTTGTTTTATGTGTGGTCGTTAATAACTGTGAGTTTGCTGTCATTTTTACTGTTCCTATTTTTGATCTTCTTTTTCTTAGGTAACTCCCTTTAACATTTCATATAATAAGGGCTTGGTGATGATGAGCCTCTTCAACTTGACCGTATCTGAGAAGCACTTTATCCTCCCTTCCATTCTAAATGATAGCTTTGCTGGATACAGTAATCTTGGATGTAGGTCCTTGCGTTTAATCTTGGGTAATGTAATTATGGTGTGCCTTGTTGTGTTCCTCCTTGGGTCCAGCTTCTTTGGGACTCTCTGAGCTTCCTGGACTTCCCGGAAGTCTATTTCTTTTGCCAGACTGGGGAAGTTCTCCATTATTTGTTCAAATAAGTTTTCAATTTTTTGTTCTTCCTCTTCTCCTTCTGGCACCCCTGTAATTCAGATGTTGGAACGTTTCAAGGTGTCCTGGAGGTTCCTAAGCCTCTCCTCATTTTTCCAAGTTCTTGTTTCTTCATTCTTTTCTGGTTGGATGTTTGTTTCTTCCTTCTGGTCCATACCATTGATTTGAGTCCCAGTTTCCTTCTCATCACTATTGGTTCCCTGAACATTTTCCTTTGTTTCTCTTAGCATAGGCTTCATTTTTTCATCTGTTTTTTGAATAGATTCAACCAAGTCTGTGAGCATATTGATAACCAGTGCTTTGAACTGTGCATCCGATAGGTTGGCTATCTCTTCGTCGCTTAGTTGTATTTTTTCTGGAGCTTTGAAGTGTTCTGTCATTTGGGCCATTTTTTTTGTTTGTTTGTCTTGGCGCCTCTGTTACTTTAAGGGGCGGAGCCTTAGGTGTTCACCGGGGTGGGGTAACGCTGATCACAGCGCTGTGACGCTGTACGTGGGGGCGGGGCCGAGAGGGAGAAATGGCGCCCGCTTCACTCTCCTCCGGATTTCAGTCTTTCACTCTGCTACCCACAATCAAACTGGGCCCCTCTGGTGCTGGTTCCCGAGTAAGTGGGCCTGTGCACACTCTAGGCCCCTGTGGGTCTCTCCAACAACCTCTCCTGTGAGGCTGGGAGTCTCTCCTGCCGCCCCAACCCCCAGGGGCGCTTTCAATCAGAGGTTTGAGGCTTTATTTCCCTGAGCTGGAGCCCTGGGTTGTGCAGTGGTCTGCTTCTCTGCCCGCCGTTCGTCCGGTTTATCTGTGGGCGAATGTGGTGCCGCAAGGTGCTACCTGCCACTCTGCCTGCCCCACTCTCCGCCACTCTGAGTCTGGCCCTCTGGGTTTATCTGTGCAAATGTGGGACCGCAGGGTCTGCTAGTGCTCGGACTGCCTGCGCCATTTGTCCCACACTCCGCCAGTCTCAGTCCCGCCACAGCCATGCGAGTCCTCTCCACCCCAGTGCCGTCTCAGCCCCTCCTACCGGTCTGGATGAATGATTATTTTCTGTTTCCTTGGTGTTGGTCCCCCTTGCTGTTCGATTCTCTGTCAGTTCTGGTTGTGCGAGGAGGCGCAGTGTGTCTACCTACGCCGCCATCTTGGTTCTCCCCCCGTGCTTTCAATTTCAATTGAACAATTTTTGAATTTCTATTTTGAGTATGATACATGCTAGACTCATAAAGCCAGTAATTTTTAAACTGTTATTCAGTACATGGGAAACGTGTCCTTAGGATTTTTGATGTGGTGATATGAAAATATTCTTACTATAAAGTGATTTATATAGTTTTTTCAGTGCAGAGAGTCAATTATAGTGAAAACCAACACAGTATGTTATTCCTCTGCCCTTTAACTTAGATGAGAGTTCTTGTTTAATAAGTGAAGTACTTCTCCATAATGCAAAAATATTTCCGACATAGTCTTGTGGAACAAGAATTGTAGTCCTTAATATAACATGCCATTAAGTTAAATATGTTCTTTGATATTGAGTTTTCTTTAGTTCAAAAGACAAACCAAAAAGAAAGTTTAAGAAAAAAGCTTTATGAAGTAATGAATCTATAGTAATTTTTCAATAATATGAAATATTGTAAATGTATGGTCTCCAAATTTTTGAGAAATAGATAAAATTATTATTCATGATTTGTTTTGCCACAGATACTGTATGCTTGGTTATATTACAATGCGTTATTCAGTAGTAGGTAATGATTTATACCTTTGTAATGTAGAAGACTTGTAATAGAATGTTGTTTGTATTCCATGGCTCGGTCCAAGGTCCCATCAACTTCTGGCTTCAGACTCGGACTTGAAGCACAGAATCATCTCATCTGTATCAGACCCGGGTGGAGATAACTGCTCAGATAGAGTTCTCTGAACTCAGAGGTTATTACTGTTGGATAATGTTATGCACTCCAATTTTCTTGAATTCTCTAGGTTACAAGAGTAACATTTCAAGATTTGCCAGGCCGTAGTCTCTCCACACTGGCAGAGTGTATAAATCTTCAGTTTCTGTCCCTGCGATGCTGTGGGTTAACTTCTTTGCACGGCCTGAATAACTGCAAAAACCTGAAGTACATTGATGTACAGGTATGTCTTCTGTTCTCATTATTTGTCTTATAATAAAATATAAAATGGATTTACCTTTACATTTCATAAAAGACTATTTTTAAAAATTTATTAAAAAAGCATGTAACTTATGTTGTGAAGAGATTAAGGACCATTTCTGAGAGCTGAAGAGGGAAAATGACTAGGGAGTATGGCCTGGACATTGCTTATCACTATTTACTGATGATTGTTCTTGTTAGCTTTTGCTATATAACAAATGACCACATTAGTAGTAACTTAAGACACCAGCCCTTTTATTTGCCCATGGTTCTGGGGCCCATGAATCAAGGCCAGGATTGTCTGGGCTTTTCTTCTGCTTCTTTTTGTTCTTACTAAGTATCTTATATAATTTGCAATTTGAGCTGGGATGTCCAAAATACCTTCTCTCTATGATTGGTACCTTGGGAAGTTATTAATTCCTTAATAAGGACTCAGTTTTGCTGCATAGTAATGGTTTTCTGTGACTCTTGATTCTGCCCACTGGGCTTCTGACTCCCACGTTGAGGCATACTTCCTTGTCTCTGAGAAGTGCCCTCTTTGGCAGCTGAGCATTTTTCCCAACCAGTTTCTTTTCCATAAAAGGTGTGGGGTGGGGCATCTAAAGACTTCTTTTAATTTTGAATTATATTCTTTTCAGCTCAAACTGGTGGTGCTTTCACCAATATGATTTCCTTTTGAAACACTGCGGGCTTTCTATGTTTCTCATTAAATTCACTTCACTAGACAAGGCTATATTCATAAATATTTTTTGACAGGGATGCTGTGGACTATACCCTTAAGATTCTTAAAGTCCATTTATCTTTCTGAGGTCTTAAAAAAGCTAATTGCTCTTGTGTGCTTGACATCTGATCTTGACATTGAGGACGATATACGAGGATATGTCTAGAAGGTATCCAGCCATGTAATAGGAAAAATAGAGACATTTATTGAAGAAGGTACAAGATACAAGAAACACTGTACACAGGACAATGATGCCTCAGTCCCCTTCAAAGAAGGCACCTTTGGACCTCACACAGCTCTCTCAAATGCCATCAGCTACCCTGTCATATTTTTCTGAATCTCATCAACTGTCTGAAGTCTCTTCCCTTTCAAAGATGATTTCAGTTTTTGGAAAAGTAGAAGTTGCAGGGCGCCAAACGTGGTCTGTAGTGGGGCTGAGTCACCTTGGTGCTTTCATGTTTTGCAAAAAACTGCACTAGATGTGATGCATGAGTGGGTGCATTGTCGTGATGAGGCTGCCAATCAGTTGCCCATAGCTATGGACTTCTGAATCATCTGAATCATTTCCACAGAGAAATGTTCAAGCTTAATGCAAAATCTGATGCAGGTTCACTGCTCTACTCTTTCAGTAGACAGGCACACAGTACACATGTACTTGCTCAGCCACATGTACTGCCCCCACTGACTAGTACAGTGAAGTTGTCATTATTCACACATGCGCATTCCAGTCCACTCTCCTTGGCTGCCAGGTTACATTGATGTCACGCCAACCTTTCTTGTTATATTAACAATGGTTGGACTTTTTCTTAAGAGACCTCGTATATGTATTGCAAAGATGTGTATGTGTAGGGGAACTACAAATCTATACATGAGATATATACTTAATTCATGGTCTTAGTGTTCTGGGGAGAGGAAGGAACTGAGGAGGGGAAGTGGGAGACTTCAGCTTTTTCAGTGTTTGGTTTCTTTTAAAGTACAGTTTTGTATAGGAACTGTGACCAAATGTTAACTCTTATGCATTTAGATTGAAATATTTATGTGATCCTCTATATTTTCTATATTTTAAAAGATTATTAATAATACAAAGTCAATTATTAGATTACTCAATATATTTTTATCTAAACGTTATAACATTCTGCATGGTTACTTAAAAGTTAGAGATTTTAATATTCATTTGGAGATTATATCTCACCCTCTTTTTGCAAGCTTTAATTTTTAAAAATAAGACAATGAATTAAAATCAATTACATTTGTTCTTTGTTTTAGGAGAATAAGATTGAGACTATAAACTGTGAAAATTTGGAAAATCTCTGTGTTCTTCTTCTTAATAAAAATCAACTGACTTCTTTGCATGGTTTGGATGGCTGCACTAATATCCAAAATCTTGAACTTTCACATAATAAAATCACTCGAATTGGTGAGAACAATGGAATTTGAATTTATAGACATTTATTTCTCATGATTATATTTTGTTTCATTTATTTCTTTTAATAGGCCACCATCCATAATTTGTTTATTTTGTTTATGCCATACTTATTTACTTTTTTATTCTTATTTGTTAAGGAAATAAAATAATTTTAAATCTATATATAAAAAGAATATGCTCACTGACAAATGGCTAGTTGTTAGTAGCTTCTTCTATTAATAATATATTCACCTTCCTGTTCCTTTTCTTATAATCAGTAGTGATCTGAGCTCTACTGGGGAATATAATACCCTAGTTTGGTGCCATCGTATTTTTATGAATTCTGTGCTTTCTGCTAGTAACTGTCGTAACTGTTCCCTGGTAAACCCTTCCATCACTGCTTTGCTTGCCTACATACATCACTCGTACTCACTTTTTCTTTAGCTAAGGCTACTAATACCACCTAGAAGAAATAATTCATCTTCTTAATCTTCTCCACCTTTCCATTTGTATATCTGTATACATGTATATCTATACCTATTTCCACCCTCACACTTTATAATCCATATAGGTCAGCAACAGAACTGTTTTTGTTTGTTGGTTTGTTTAAAGCCAGTACTTCTATTTCTATAAATATACCTATCAGTCTCCTCTGGTACTTTACTCCATCGTTTTATCTCCTGCCTTATGTCAAGTTTTCCTGTTGCCATTCACTTCTACCATCACCTCATCTCTCTTGCACTTTGCTGTCAAGTTTTATGAGTGTTCTGTTCTTGCTCTCACTTGTTTACTACCCAACTTCTCTTTTCTACCGACTGAAATTCAACTTACTTCTATACCGTTTCCAGTATGATAATTCTGAAATAGAAGTATGATATTTTTTACTACCTGGTTTAAACTTCTCTGTTACTTTTTTTTATTTAACTCGTGCAATTCTCAAGGCACTTGTTAGGGGCTTAAATAGTGAATTAATGAATAGTCAAGGATTATCAAAAAATCAGGAACTAGATCAAAACTTTACTCTGGTACAATGCTAATGACTTAAAGTTCTGGAACCACCAAAAGCCCTGTCCTTCCACCTGCTCTGTCCTGCAGTCATTAGGGAAGAGATCTGGACCAAAATGTCAGGTAGTGGTGAGGGAGTAGATGGGGAGGAAAAGTAAGCCAGCATTCTGTGCTTAGGCCTGGTTCTACTCAGGCCTCCTTGATGTTAGTTTTGTTTGTTTGGTTATGGTTGTACTTTCATTTTTTAATGTTGAAAATTTAAAACATTTACAAAATTAATACATGAAGATTCACGTAACCATATTCAACATTTGCTTCATTGTTACATTTTTTGTTTTTATTTTTTCTTTCTTAAAGCAAGTCCCAAAATTATATAATTTCACTCTTTCATGCTTTAGGAAATGGCATTTAATAATACGGTTCATTCTTACTTAACCACAATGCATTGTGACATCTATTATAATTCATGGTGATACCTACTATCAACTGAATATCCATAATCCAATTTTCTCATTTTTTCAAAATTATGAGTTGATTTGAAAAATAATACAACTTACATATTACCACATATTATATTTACATAATCTTTGAAGTCTCTTAAATCTGCAGCAAAATCCTCCCACTTTTTCAACCTATGCCACAGATTTATTTGCGAACCTATATTAATTGTCCTATGTGATGTCCCACATTCTGGATTTGTCCGTTTACTTCTCTTTAGTGTCATTGCAGTTGTTTTCTAATCCCTGAATTTACTGTAAATGGAACTTACCTCAGCAGGCTTGATTAGATTCCGATTCAGTCATTTCAGCAGGACTTTCTCACAGGTGGGACTCTGTGTACCGTATTGCCTTACACTGGGAGTCATATAGTGTTTGTTTGCTTTCGATGCTGCTGCAATTGACGTTGGGGACAGCTAGTAAGAGCCTAAACCCTCCGTTATAAAGACCTCTACCAAGCTTTAGATATTATTTTTATCCATTGATTAATGTGGCCTGAATCAATTAATGCAATGGGGATGCAAAAAGTAAGTTTTGTGATTTGATCATTCCTTCCATAATTTCTTCACTGTTATTGACATAAATACTTAAGTCTATACATTTTCCTCTGAGTACTGCTTAGTCCATAACTTATGATCCATAGGTATTTCCATCAGTTCTACAATTTATGGTGCATTTTATATTTTAGCTAAGATTTTACATTTCTGTATGAGAAGAACTTTGTTGTTGTTATTCTTTCTAGTTTTATTGCATTATATTCAGAAAATGATTTTGTGCCATTTCTGCTTTTTGGAATTTACTGTGATTTTCTAATATGTGGTCAATTTTCAGGAATGTTTAATGTGTAGTTGAAAAGCAGGCTATTTATTTTTATTTCAATATAGAGTCTATATTTTCATCTGTAAGATCTACCTTAGTGATCACTTGTTTTAGATATTTTATGTTTACTTGGTCTACTTCGGACTGAGGAAGTTGAGCTCGTTTAAATGAGTCTTTTCGTGTACGCTTTCTTTGGTTTCCACTTAATGGATGTTGCTCCATACTGTTTCGTAGATGACTGTGTTGTCTTCATTGTGAATTTTAGCCTAGAAAATTGTGTTTTCTTTTTGGTCTCTTTAATGCTTTCAGGACTAGATACTATCCTGTCTGAAATAGTTTCTTTCTGTTTGTATTTGCCATTTTGGCCATTTAAAAAACAATTTTCTTTGATCTTTCTGAATCACTTTGTTTTAGGTGTATACTTGTATGCAGCATAGTTTGATCCAGGCATAAATGTTTTTCCCTCAAATAGACTATGGCCATTTGCATGTATTAACTCAGCTTGCATAACTGGTCTCAGTAGTGTCACCGTGCTCAGGGTAATGCTCTGTTTTTCTGGTGGGAGGCCTGTTGACAATGCACGGCTTCTTCCCCCACTAGAGCACCTTCCTTTCTTACTTTCCCATTCACTTTCCCTGGAATTTGGATTCTCTCTGTATGAGTGTGGATTCAGCCTAGATCCTCTGGCCATGGGTACTTATGGTCTCACTTAGAAAAAAATTCAGCTTGTATTTCTTTATTTCCCATTTACACTGGAAAGATAGTTGGTGAGTATTTTTATTTTTTTATTTTTTTGCTATTTATGAAATTCTGGAGGAGGTATAGGGAGAGTTGGATTTAGGCAGTCACAATCATCTCCCATTTTTTTACTATGAGGAAAATATAGTTGTTTGCACAAAGCAGGCTTTTATTTTGCAAACATTTCAAGGCACACTTGAAAATAGTATAATGTATAGTACACTTCAATCTGTCTATTTGCCTGTGTTTCCTGCTTTAGGGCTACTCATGACTTATCCCATGTGGAAATACTGATACTTCTGATACAAAATTTTGATTTTAAATTTTTAATTTAATATACATAGAAATAATTTTGTTGTTGTTGGAATGAAGGCAAATGCATTGAAATGTATGTTACTATATTGGCACACAGTGAAGCAAACTTTAAAAAAATTAAAGGGCTGTTTGTGAGAAGAAATGCTTGAACTCTCATTCACTTCATTTTCATTGCCAGCAGTGCTGTATGGGATATTTTGTAGCCAGTGGATTTCCTGGGATAGGATATCAGCAAGATTTATGTGAAAACTGCCATCCTATTAATTGATGTACCTCAGGTATCTCTATGTAGTAGTACAGAGCTAACACGGTAAAAGACATCTTTGCTGTCTGTGGGTACAGTGAAAACACTGTATTTATTGAGTGTGGGTAGAGTATACATGAGAAAGTAGATTTTCTGAAAACCAGTTGGAGTCTGTTTTTCATCTTCAGAAACTGCTTACCAAGATTCTGGTTGAGCTGAGTGAAAAGCATAGATTTTGTCTTTCAGTGATAAATTGATGCTGAAAACTCTCGTGAAGGAGCACAAAGATAGATTTGTGTTTATAAATTAATAAGTTACTATTCTGTGCTATATTTCTTATGTAGGTGAAATAAAATTGGAAGCAATGCCAGGTATTTTACATTTGTAGTTTCAAGTTTAATTTGTTTCTAATTCTTACTAAGCTATAGTTACTGTGATAGTTAATATGTAATGTTAGTGCTAATTAGTCTTTTTGTTAGAAAACACTAATGTACATTTTATTTGACCTTTGCATTTAAATGAACAGAATAGCTACTGTGTCAATTTAACACAATTTATTGGAAATTACTCACGCTGAATATTTTCCATTCTAATTAAACTGTTTAATTGTAGAAACAGGAACGCAATATGAAATATACTTTTTAAAAGTAATTTAAAATTGAATTCTATGAATAAAAATTACAAATTTAATATATTTTTGTTATTGCCTTTAATATTTAAACATATTGTACACTGTGCGTATGGAAAGAGATGGTTTTACTTATTATGAATCATAATAAAATATAAATTTAAGTGTTATTTCTAAAGTATATATTGAGGTATAAATTATTCTCTGGCCAAATATAGTAAAAAATAAGCTATTATATTGGAGCTTATCGGGTCATATAAATTTTGTAGTAATTAAAAAAATACTGTATACATTTTTATATAGTTTTCTATGATTGGTTCTATATTAGTAGCAAGTTTTTGATTATAGCATGTTTTTAATGTACAAAGTAATTGCTCTAAGTTTATTAAATTCATTAGGTTGATGATTTTGAAGATGGATTTATTTTAATCAGACAAGGGGTTTTATTGTACTTTTTTATTAATTTAAAATGTTTTATGATTTTTCTTTGAGTTATATGACTGTCTTTTATAATTCAGTTAGTTTGGGTTAGTTTGCAGTCTAAGCGTTAAGGTTTTTTGTATTACTATTATATTTTATGCTTTCTTTTGCCTAAAATTTAGCACAAGTGAATTGTAGGCAACTTGGTAAAACATTTTGTTTTGTACAAGTTATGTGGAAACTTATTTCTTAAAGGGATATTGCTATAGTGATTAAAGTTTACAAAACTGATCTGTGGGAAATCTTTTGTATTTTAAGTTGGTGTTTTTTATTTAGTTTTTTTAATGAATAGCTAAAGCAAATGAAAAATAGGTGATGTATAATTTATAGTCCAGTTTTTTGTTCCTCCCATCTTTATATGACCTTTTTTGACGTTCTAGAAGAAACATTTGAAACTAAATTAATTTTGAAAAAAATTATGAGGAATGGCAAAACCATATTATACATTTTATTTATTAAAAAACAACTTAAAATATAAATATATTAATAGGTAACTTTTTACCACCTGGCATTATTTTATTTGTTTTATCCATATAAATTCATTTGCATCATATAATTGTTACGAGTTAGGTACTGTTAAATCTTTATTTATTTATATATTTTTAGTTAAGATAACTTAAGGTTAAGATAACTGAAGGATAACAGAAAGGTCTAGCGAATTATCTAAGATCACACAGTTAGTGAATGATAAGAGTCAGGATTCGAAACTTGGCAGTCTACCCCGGTACCTAATTTTTGAATTGCCTCCTTCTGCTGCCTCTCTAATAAATATGTGTTTATTATTTAAGGTTTTCATTTTGTTATTATACTATAGTACCATTCTTTATGCTGAAAAACCTAATGAGTTAAAGGTTTATTCACTGATGAATTTACTAATGAAAAAATTTATTGAGCACTTATTATGTGCCAGCACTTTTCCAGGCACTAGAACACAGCACTCGAATATTACTGAGGATGCAGTAATAAACAAAACAATTAGATATCCTGATTTTCACCAAGGTTATCCTAGTGATAAATATTTATATATAGAGAAAGAGACTAGGGGTAAATTGCTATATCTCATTTATTGAATATTGGTAAACATGAAAAAAAGTATGATTTTAACTGTAAGAGCAAATATTTTTATTTTTCTCATTTATGAAGCTTCTGATGTGCCATTTTATGAAAACTTTAACCTGGAAAAATGTTCCTTTAATGCCAGAAATTAATTTGTTTATTTATAAATTTCAGGCAATAGATTCCTAAAAATATTGTAAGTTAATAGAAATACTAAGAGGTTTTTTTCTTTTTCTGCTGCCTTATTTTCAGATCATATTGCTTTTGGGAAAGTGACACTAGCATATAATAAGAACAAAGGTACTGACATAATTCAGCATTTCACATAGCTTTGTTGCTGTGTCGTGGCTCATAGGGCAAATAGGCCTGGGTTAATTCTTGCTACCAAATGTTGGCTTTGGAATATTAGAAAAATAGGGAAGTATAATGAAGCTCTGGATATACTCAGTGAATTCTTTGGATTCCACTAGATGGTGCTAGCTTACTCTTCAGTTTCTTAAATTTAATTTAATTTAATTTTTTAAAAATACTTTTGATTTTTATTGTTGTTCAAGTACAGCTTTCTGCCCCCCCCACTTCTCCCCCATTTCCAGCCTCCCCCCTTGTTATTGCCTGTGTGTCCTTTATAGTTGTTCCTGCAAACCCTGCACCCTTTTCCCCCATTATCCCTTCCACTCTCCCTTCTGGTTACTGTCAGCTTGCTCCCAATTTCAATGTCTTTGGTTATATTTCACTTGCTTTTTTTTTTTTTTTTAAATTAAATTTGTTAGGATGACATTGGTAAATAAGATTATAGAGGTTTCAAGTGTACATTTCTACGATACATGATCTATATGTTGCATTGTGTGCCCGCCTCCCAAAGTCTGATCATGTTCCATCACCATGTATTTGGCCCCTGTTCCTCTTTACTACCCTCACAACCTCCTTCCCTCTGGTAACCACTATGCGGTTGTCTGTGACTATGGGTTTCAGTTTTATGTCCCACAGATGAGTGAAAGCGCATGGTTCTTAGCTTCTTTTGACTGCTTATTTTATTTAGCATGATATTCTCAAGGTCCATCCATGTTGTTGCAAATGGCGGTATTTTGTTTCTTCTTAATGGCTGAGAAGCATTCCATTATATATGTACCACATCTTCTTTATCCAATCATCTACTGAAGGACGCTTTGCTTGTTTCATGTCTTGGCCACCTTATATGAATAATGCTGCAATGAACACAGAAGCACATGTATCTTTGCAAATAAGTGTTTTCAAATTTTGTGACTAGATACCCAGAAGAGGGATTGCTGGGTCATATGGTACTCTATTCTTAATTTTTTGAGGAATTTCCATGCTGTTTTCCATAATAACTGTACCAGCTTATATTCCCACCAGCAGTGACTGAGGGTTCCTTTTTGTCCACAACTTCAACATTTTTTATTACTTGTCTAGGACCATCTGGCTTCAACAGTGAATCCTACCAGACTTTTAAAAAAGATTTGATACCTATCCTTCTCAAACCCGTCCAAGAAACTGAGTAAGAAGCATGGTGGGGTGAAAATGGAGACAATTGTACTTGAACAACAGTGTAAAAAAAAAAAAAAAGAGGCAATAGTTTCCAACACATTTTATGAGCCCTACATAACCCTGATACCAAAACCTGGGAAGGATAACATACAAAAAAAGAAAACTACAGACTAATGTCTCTGATGAATACAGATGGAAAATTCCTAAACTAAATAATATCAAATCAAATAAAACAATGCATTAAAAATATATTACGATCATTCCAGGGGCACAAGGATGGTTCAATATGCATAAATCCATCAATGTAACAGAACACATTAACAAAACAAATCATAAAAACCATACAATCTTATCAATAGGTGTAGAAAAAACATTTGAAAGATACAATATCCATTTATGATTAAAAACTCAATAAAATGGGTCTAGAAGGAAAGTACCTCAACATATAATAAAGATCATGTATGGAAAGCCCTCAGCTAATATCATACTCGATGAAAAACTGAAAGATTCTCTTCTAAAATCAGGAATAAGACAAGGATGTCTACACTCGTTACTCTTATTCAACATAGTACTGGAAGTCCTAGCCAGATCAATCAGACAAGAGAAAGAAAGAAAAGACATCCAAATTGGGGATGAAGAAGTGCTGCTTGTTGCAGATGATATGATTCTTTACATAGAAAACCCTAAAGACACCATCAACAAACCATTAGGAACAACAAACAAATACAATAAAGTTTCAGGATAGAAAGTCAGTGTACAAAGATCCACTGCATTCCTATATAGCAACAGTGAAATTTCAGAAAAATATGAAAAAAGTCAGTTTGCAATTATAGCAGAAAAGGAGAAAATACCTAGGAATAAACTTATGGTATGTGAAGAACCTATAAACTGAAAACTACAAAGCATTATTAAAAGAGATTGAATAAGACCCTATGAAATGGAAAGATACTCTGTGTTCATGGATTGGAATAATTAACGTAGTTAAAATGTCCCTATTACCCAAAGAAGTACACAAACTTAATGCAATCCCTATCAAAATCCCAATGACATTTTTTCAAGAAATAAAACAAAAAAAATCAGATTTGTATGGAACCATAAAGGACCCCAAATAGCCAAAGCGATACTCTAGTTTTGAAATACAACACAATGCATAATACAAAGCTGAAAAGGATTTTACATATTTGCCAGTCTAGGCTTCTTAGTTTGTAGATGAAGAAACAGACCCACACAGTTTTCGTCTAACTCCTGGCAGAAGTGGGGCTAGAATGCAAGTTTCCCGATTCCTGTTTCAATATTCTTTCCATGCAACATGTATGATCCTGAAGGACCAGTGCATTGACATGTAAAAATCTCATCATGTTTGTAGGTGACTCACAAACATTGCGCAGCTAAAGGAGATGCTTACCAAACACTTCAGGGAAAAGCTCCAGTCTAATTTAACACTTTTACCTTGGCTGTTCCTTACAGGCAAGACCCCCCTGCCCTCACCTGGTGGCAGGAATGTTTTGTGAGACCATTGATTCATTTCTGTGGAGGAATTTGCAGCAAGATATCTAAATGCTAATTTTGCCAAAGGGCCCTTTTGGCAAGGGCCCTTTGAGGGATAAACACACTTGGCTTCAGTTGTATTTTGTGGGACTTAGGAAACTTTTAAAGAGCTAATGAAGAATATTGAAGCAGTAAACTCAAGAATATTTAAGCAATTTTTTTTTTTTTACTGTTGTTCAAGTACAATTGTCTCCACTTTCACCCCACCATGCCTCTTATTCAATTTCTTAGAAGAGTTTGAGAAGGATAGGTGTCAAATCTTTTTTAAAAGTTTGGTAGGATTCACTGCTGAAGCCATCTGGTCCTAGACAAGTAATAAAAAATGTTGAAGAAGTTGTGGACAAAAAGGAACCCTCAGCCACTGTTTATTATACTTAAATCTTTTTAGACAGGCTCTTAAATATTTTTTGGCTATTGTTTGTTATGTTTTATGTTGTAATAGCAAAGAGTGGAAGAAATATCAGAAATTTTGGGAGAAAATAATTTTATTAGATATGTTGAGGAGTAATGATACTCTAAGGTAAGGCTTTCTGTAAGTCTGTTTTACTCAGTTCTCATCCTTCATTTGACAGCAAACAATTTGTAATATTAAAAGAGGAATGGTGGCAACTTACTATAATTTCCTTCACATTTAGATTTTCTCTTTTTGTCCAGCTTCATTGACTGATCAAATTACTGCTTAATCAATTGGGTGTAGACGTTACTTTGAGTGTGTATTAATATCCTATTCCTTCTTTAAAGTTTAGCTCAAATGTTAGCATTTAGCATCATTTCTCTCTGAGGACTGATTTTGTCACCACAGTTACAGTGGTGAACTCCTTGTTTTCATTAGGGATAATTGTTAGGGAACAATAATAAGAATATTTTTTAGTACCCAGCACATAAAAATGTTATCAAACTCTACTTTAAAATATTATTTTTTATTCTCCCAATAACATGAAATCACTCCCACTTCACAAATTCAGGAACAGAGACTCAAACAAATTAGCTAACTTGTTTATATTCATTTAGCTGGTTTTGGAATAGGCATGTTTATTGAAATTCAGGACTGCCTGCCTCAGAGCCTCAGCACTTTTCATTATACTATACTCTCTGTTGAGTAAATGGTATACTGAAAGTGTCAGTATAGTCATGGAGAAAATTATGTATATAACTCCCATGGTGACGGTAGATTGTATATCTTTAAGCTTATAGCCGGTTTTTTTTGCTGTATATATATTTTTATGCCATGCTATTCAGCACATAAAAATTTGTAACTTCTATATGTTTCTGTTGAATTGATTAATTTGATCATTTGTAAATGTCTCTCTTCATCTGTATTAATGCTTTCTGCTTTAGTCTTCTCCGTCTGATATAATCAAACTAAATTTCTTTTGGAATCAGACCCTTTAACACCCTTATAAATTGAGAATCTCTCTCAAACACCTTTCATTTATGTTGGCTGTATCTATTGATATTTACTGTGCTAGAAAAAAATTAGAAAAATGTTTGTTTTTATTAATTTACTCTGAGCTTAAGATAATAAAGCTTTTGCAACTTCATATTCAAAACCGTTTTATAAATTATAACAAAACCAACTCACACATACATGCGAAACCCACCCCACCACATACACACATGGTATGACCACCACACACACACACGAAAGCCAACACACCACATACACGTGTGGTGTCAGCACCACACACACACATGAAAGGTCATTATTACCGTATTTCCAAATCTCTTTAATGTTCTGCTTAACATAAGACAGTTGGATTTCCATACTTTCTTTTCCATTCAGTTTGCTATAATACATCTCATGTAGCCTTTGGAAAACTCCACTTTTTTAAAAAAAATTATACTTTATTGATTATGCTATTACAGTTTTCCTGATTTTTCCCTCTTTACCCCTACTCCACCCAGCGCCTCCTACTCCCTCAGGAAGTCCCCCCACCATGGTTCATGTCCATGGGTCATAGAAGTTATTTGGCTACTCCATTTCCTATACTGTACTTTACACCCCCATGCTACTTTGTAACTATCTACTTGTACTTCTTACTCCCCTCATCTCTTTACCCACTTTCCCCTTCCCCCTCCTATCTGGCAACCATCTGGTAACTAACTTCTTTTCTCTTGCTGCTTTTAGAGTCTTTCTTTACCTTTAACTTTTGGCCTTTTATATATGATGTGTCTTGGAGTGGGCCTCTGTGCATGCACCGTAGTTGAGACTCTCAGTGCTTCCTGGACTTGCATGTCTATTTCGTTCACCAAATTATGGAAGTTTTCTTTCACTAGTTTTTCAGATAGATTTCCAATTTCTTGCTCTTTCTCTTCTCCTTCTGGCACCCCTATGATGTGAATGGTGGACCTCTTGAAGTTTTCCCAGAGGCTGTTTATCCTATCCTCATTGTTTTGGGATTCATATTTCTTCTCGTTCTGTGTGGTTGTTTTTTGGTTCCTTAGGGGTTCTAAATCATTGATTTGATTCTTGGTTTCATCCACTTGACTTGTTTTCCTATAAATTGTTCTTTATTTCAATTGGTGTATCCCTAGTTTCTGACTGTTTTTTTTTTTTTTTTTTTAATGCTGCTGAGGTCTGCACTAAGTTCCTTGAGCATCCTTATAACCAGTCTTTTGAACTCTACATCTGATAGATTGTTTATCTCCATTTTGTTTAGCTCTTTTTCTAGAGTGTTGATCTGTTCTCTCATTTGGGCCATGTTTCTTTGTCTCCTCATTTTGGCAGTCTCCCTGTGTTTTTATGTATTGGGTGGAGCTGCTTTGACTCTGTGGGTTGGCAGTGTGGTATAATGTATTAGGTCACCTGGAGGGTCCAGTGGCACAGCCTCCCCTACCACCCAAGCTGGGTACTCAAGGTGCATCCTTCATGTGGGCCGAGTACACCCTCCTCTTGTAGTTGAGCCTTGGTTGCTCTTGGCAGGTCAATGGGAGGGGTTTACTCAGACCAGTCAGCTGCAAGGACTGACCAGCAATCTCTGCTCTCCATGGAGGATCAGCTGTGCAGGGCCAGGGTGGTGGTGCTCTGATGTGGTCTGTAGCTACCCACTGGGTACACTGGCCCTGAGGTTTCCCAGATGGTACAGGCCAAGTCAGTCCCAACCTGTGTTTTGCCCAGTGCACCCTGCCTGGGTTGTAAAGCAACCTGAGATGGCTGCTACTTATACTGGGCTTGGAGATTTCCCAGGTGAAGCCCAGCTGTGAATCAAATCTGGTGCCATTAGAGCTCATTGAGGTCAGCTGTTGCTTGTGTGATAGGATTTAGGAGCCAAGTCCAGCCATTCTTATGGAAAAGCAGCTTGGGGGGGGCTGGTAAGTTGGGTTGGGATCTCCAAGGTGGATCAAACAGTGTTAGCCAGGTTGTTGGAGTATCAGATGTGGCACCAGCCTACTGGCTCTGTGGGGGGAGGGTTTAGCAAAGGGACAATGACCTCTGCTCTCCTTGGTGCCAGGCACTTCAGTTTCTCCCTGTATGCCACTGGTGCATTTTGAGCTGCTGCCGTGGTGCCAGAGCCCAGAGGGAGTGAGTCTGAGTAGGTGAGTCCATGTACGGATTCTTTAAGAGGAATTGTTTGGGGCTCCAGAAGTTTCTTCCACTGACTCAATCCCCATTTTTTTTATTAAATATATTTTATTGATTATGCTATTACAGTTGTCCCATTCCCTCCTCTATTCTCCTCTGCCCTGCACACCCCCTCCCACCCGAATTCCCCCCCCTTTAGTTCATGTCCATGGGTCATACATATAAGTTCTTTGGCTTCTACATTTCCTATACCATTCGTAACCCCCCTCCCCATCTATTTCCTACCCACCATTTACACTACTTATTTTCTGTACCTTTTTCCCCCTCTCTCCCCCTCCCACTCCCCCACTGATAACCCTCCAAGTGGTCTCCATTTCTGTGATTCTGTTCCTATTCTAGTTGTTTGCTTAGTTTGTTTTTGTTTTTGTTTTAGGTTCAGTTGTTAATAACTGAGTTTGTTGTCATTTTACTGTTCATATTTTTGATTTTCTTTTTCTTAGATAAATCCCTTTAACATTTCATATAATAAGGGCTTGGTGATGATGAACTCCTTTAACTTGACCCTATCTGGGAAGCACTTTATCTGCCCTTGCATTCTAAATGACAGCCTTGCTTAATGGAGTCATCTTGGATGTAGGTCTTTGCCTTTCATGACTTTGAATATTTCTTTCCAGCCCCTTCTTGCCTGCAAGGTTTCTTTTGAGAAATCAGCTGATAATCTTATGGGCACTCCTTTGTAGGTAACTGTCTCCTTTTCTCTTGCTGCTTTTAACATTCTCTCCGTATCTTTAATCTTGGTTAATGTAATTATGATGTGCCTTGGTCATATGTGTGCTTGGTCAATTATGTGTGCTTCCTTGGGTCCAACTTCTTTGGGATTTTCTGAGCTTCCTGAACTTCCTGGAAGTCTATTTCCTTTGCCAGATTGGGAAAGTTCTCCTTCATTATGTTTTCAATTTCTTGCTCTTCCTCTTCTTCTGGCACCCCTATGATTTGGATGTTGGAATGTTTAAAGAAGTCACGGAGGTTTCTAAGCCTCTCCTCATTTTTTTGAATTCTTGCTTTTTTTCATTCTGTTCTGGTTGAATGTTTCTTTCTTCCTTCTGGTCCACACTGTTGATTTGAGTCCTGGTTTCCTTCCCTTCACTGTTGGTTCCCTGTACAATTTCCTTTATTTCACTTAGCATAGCCTTCATTTTTTTCCTCTAATTTGTGACCATATTCAACCAATTCTGTGAGCATCCTGATTACCAGTGTTTTGAACTGTGTATCTTATATGTTGGCTATCTCTTTGTTGCTTAGTTGTATTTTTTCTGGAGCTTTGATCTGTTCTTTCATTTGGGCCATTTTTTTTTTTTGTCTCGGCGTGCCTGTTAGTAAAGAGGCAGAGCCTTAGGTGTTCACCAGGGCAGGGTAACCCACATTGCTGCATTGCAAGGCTGTATGTGAAGGAGGGATCTGAGAGGGAACAGTGCCGCTTGTTGAGCTCTCTGCTGGTTTTCAGTCACTTCCCCTGCCACCCACAAGCAAACTGGGCCCTTATGGTGCTGACTCCCAGGTGGCTGGGTTTGTGTACGTTCTAGGACCCTGTGGGTCTCCAAGGAACTCTCCTGTGAGTCTGGGAGTTTTCTCCCACTGCCACAACCCCTACAGGCGTTTTCAGTCAGAGGCTTTGAGGCTTTATTTCCCCCGCGCTGGAACCCTGGTTTGTGTGGTCTGTCTCACTTCCCAGTTGTTCCTCCTGGTTTATCTGCACGCAAATGTGGGACCCCCTGGTCAGCAAGCCACCACCTTGCCCACCCTAGTTCTCCAGCTACTGTCTTGCCATGAGTCCTCTCTGCTCCACTGCCTGTCTTTGCCCCTCCTACCAGTCTGGTTGAATGTTTCTTCTTCAACTTGTTGGTTGTCAGACTTCCATACAGTTCCATTTTCTGTCAGTTCTGGTTGTTTTTTGTTTTTAAATTTGTTGTTGTCTTTCTTTTGGTTGTGCCAGGAGGCACAGTATGTCTACCTATGCCTCCATCTTGGCCAGAAGTCCTCCCCATGATTTTTGTAGCCAGAAGTTGTGGGAATTTATCTTCCTGGCACTGGAATCCTGTGCTGGGGGCCTGGTATAGGTTTGGGACTCCTCGCTCCTGAGATATCCCTCCTGAATTTTTATCCAAGTGGGTGTGGGACCAGCCCATTCAGTGTTCAGTGTCTGTGCCCCTCCTACCAGTCTGGATTGGTGTAGTTTCTTTAATTTCATAGTTGTCAGACTTCCATTCACCTCGATTTCATAGTTGTCAGACTTCCATTCAGCTCAATTTCTTATGTTCCTGAATGATGGTGGTTCTATATTTTAGTTGTAATTTTGATGTGGCTGTGTGAAGAAGCAAGTCATGTCTTCCTACGCTGCCATCTTGACTGAAAGTCTCATTCACAATTCTCTGTGCACCTGAATTGAGAGTAAAAAAAGCAAATAATGTCTTAGAATTATTATGAAATAGTTTTGACTCCATAGAAACTTTAAAAGTGTCTCTAGGTGTAGGGAATTCCTCTGGACCACACTTTGAGAATCACTGGTTTAGTATTTACATAATGTATCTTTTTCTGTTCTTTTACTTACAGTATTTCTACAAGTTTTATTTTTAGTATGCCTTTTATGTAATGTAGAATTTTGTTGATTTTGTTATTATTTTATCAAGGCTTTCTGACAAATTCTAACTTTGATTTATAGCAATTAGTCCATAAGAATAAATTAAGAGTAATTCAGTAATCAAGTGCAATAAATGATATACTTGTGTTTAAATTTCCTATCTTACTATTTGATTCTATTTGTTCTTTTTTGTTTTTTTCTCTTTGGTTTGGTTGAAGTTTCAAATTATTCAATTTTTCCTTTCTATTTTTACCAGTTGTATAGTGGTATTTTACTATTCTTTTGGTTTTCTATAAATACTATGTCACGTCTTCTTGATTTACCAAATCTAAATTTATTTGGTACTTTCCTCTTATTCCAAGGTGATGACAAGGTCATAGAACACATCAACTTCACTAACTCCCTTCCAACTTAATGTGCTGTTGCTGTGTATTTTAATTGGAATGCCTTAAGGCATTAGTATTTTATAAAGTTATTATCATTTGGATTCACCCACTTTTTAAAATGTTTCCATTCTGTATTTCTTCGTTTATCTACCATATTTCATCTAGTACAAGTATGCTGGGATAAACTCTTTCAGATTTTATTTGGCTAAATATGTTTTTACATAATACAGACATATCCGTACATATTTGAATATGTATTTTGAGATATAGACTTATGATTTGGCATATATTTTGCATTAGGACTGTATTCCATTTTATACTAGCTTTCCCTGCTTAAGGTGATGCACAACAATCTGTTGATCTTTGGAAAATAATATTCTTTTCCCTTTTAAAATTTTTCTTTTGGTCTTTTGTTTTCATCTGTCTACTCTGATATTTCTACTTGTGGTCAACTTAGAATTTATTCTGCATCAGTCTCTTATGCCTCTTAAATCTATGGGTTTGGCATCTTCTGTGTTAGAAAATTCTGAATCATCATTTCTTTATGTACATATATCTATATATCTACAGAGATATAGCTCCCCCTTATATTCTATAACCCTCTTATACTCTTAATACTCTCTGTGCAGCTAAATGCATACATATATTTATATTAAGACTACTTAAAGATGGGCTTTGGTACCTTGGGAGCCGTTCTGTATTTGGGTTAATGTATAAGCAGATGGAGATCCCAACCAAAAGTGAGGTAGGGACTCCCTAGTCCTCCTTCTCTGAGGAGAAAGAACCCTAGAACTCACACTTTTGACTCCTAAGGGTTACATCCTATCCTTCCCTAGAATTAATAGATATCATAAATAATGTGCTCATTTCACTTTTTCTGGAACTTAACCCTCTTCTATATTATTTTAGTTCCTCCATGTCTTGAGCAGGTATGTTTATATTTTGTCATTTTTCTCTAGTTATCAGAAACATCTAGTATAATTCTTTATTAAGAATTGTTTCTTGTTACCTACCTAGTTTCTTATTACTGCTAACAGGAAGCTTTGCTACATTTCCTATTCCTCCCTCCATTCACTGTGTCTTCTTTTGAGTTGATTTGTATGATTTCCCCCCTCATTTTCTCTTTTTGCTTAATTCCTTTAATACCTATATATTAATTAATTTAGTGGTCACCATGAAAATAAAATGTGCTCAATTTATGTCAACTTACTTTATATCCCTACTTCAACTTTCCTAACTTATATATGTTTTTTTTTTCATTCAAGATTTTAAATGCATTTTTATTTAACTCTTCTTGGACTACATTATGGTTATTTTATACAGCCAGAGTTTGATTATACTTGCCCACATTTATTGCTTTTATGCCCTTTACTCTTCTTTCATTTAAGATCCTAAGTCACCTTCCTTTTTCTTGATGTAGATCCTTTAACATTTCTTGTGGTAATAGTTGAAAAATTCTACAAGATTTTGTTTGCCTTCAAAAGTCTTTATTTAATGTTCATAATTGAATCATTTAACCAACTGTATTTTTCTAAATTGAAGTTCATTTCCTTTGAGTAATTGGCAGGCATCTTTTCATTATTTAACCCTTTCACTGTTGCTATTAAAAGTCAGTTATCAGTTACATTTCTGGAAGATCTGAGGGTATTTTCTATGCCTATTTCAAGTATTTTTTCTTTGCTATTTCTCTTACGCAATTTTACTCTGATGTGTCGAGGTGTGAATTTCTTTTTTGTTCATCCTGCTTGGGGTTTGATGCAATTAATGAATATGTGGCTTGCACTCTTTAATATTATTTGGCTATGTGTTAGCCATTTTCTCTTCAAATGTTTTTTTTCTCACTCATTTTTTTGTCTCCTTCTGAAACACTAGCAATATGTTATATCTTCTGATGCTAGCTTTTATATTTCTTATATTCTGTCTTTCAGGTTTTTTTGCTGTCTGTAGATAATTTCTATATATTTATATTACAGTTGAAAAATTCTGAGTTGCTATTAATCCTGGTTATTGAGTTTTTTATTTCAAATAATTCTAATTTCCATGTGGGTCGCATTTTTCTGGAATTTATTGTTTCTGCTAACTCCTATGACACCTTATTTTATTGAATATTTCATGTGATTTTTTGTCATGTATTTATTTCATTTAAAATTTAAGCTTGGTGGTTATACTTACATATGGTATGAATATATGTTCTTTAGAGAGGATTTCTCGGATGCTGGGAATCATAATCTCGATGGTTTGTGCTACATTTTAGGGGGAAGATTTCTGATCACAATTAAAGTGAATTTGAGCTGCACACCTATGAGAGAGTCAACTTGTGTTTATTAATTTAAAAGGCAGATTTTTTCCCCTTTTCTGCTGAGATTCGAGACAGTTTAACTTCCTGTCCTCTGGTTGGCTATCAGTGACTGGGCTTCCATATTTTTGTGGGATTGTCTGTTACACTTCTCTACTATAGGTGAATTTTGAGTTTTGTCTTCTCAAACTTTGATTCTATAGAAATTGATCTTCTTATTCATCAGATTTAACAAGTTTTTTCACACTGAAAACCGGCTTCACTGTTCCGCTTACCGCCTTTGCCTACCATATTTGTTAGGGTTTTGGACCGAGAATTGTAACTTTCTTAACACCTCATTTAGAAACATTTAAAAAAATGTAAAAACTATTTTTAATTATTTTCAGAGGTAAAGGTGATAAGGACATATCTGACCTGTAATTTTTGAAAATAGAATTTTAATTTTTTCTAAGTAACTTTTAATCTGTACAATTAGTACATGCTTACTGTCTAGGAGTTGTAGTGTAAAATAATAAAATAACCTATAATCCCACTGTCCAAAATAACCAGTATTGAACATTTCTGACTGTTTTCTACCTTTTTAAAAATCACTACTGTAATATTATGTTGTAATTTATGTTAGCCACTTAATAAACTTTGAATGATTTTAGGTTATAAATTTAAAAAAAAATTCTAGATGAATTTATCATGCAAGAGATACCTGAGTATAGATTCCATATCGTTTTCCTATTTCCATGAGGACACAACACAGTGCTGGGACTAGTAGAACGAGTCTCTGATGAGTTTTATATTGCAAGTAAAGCTAATTTTGGAAAATATTTAAGAAAATAAAATAAATTACACAATGGAATTCTATGCAGCAGAAAGAAAGAAGCAGCTCCTATCCTTTGAGACAGCATGGATGGAGCTGGAGAGCATTATGCTAAGCAAAATAAGCCAGGCAGTGAAAGACAAATACCATATGATCTCACCTTTAAGTGGAACCTAATCAACAAAATGAACAAACAAGCAAAATATAACCAAAGACACTGAAATTGAGAACAGGCTGACAGTGACCAGAGGGGAGAGGGGAGGGGATTTCAGGGGAAAAGGGTGAAGGGTTTGCAGGAACAACTATAAAGGACACATGGACAATAACAGTGGGGGAGGTTGGAAACAGGGGAGGGAGGTAGGGATGGCTGGAGTGGTGGGGAGGGGTGGGGGGAAAAGGCCAAAAACTGTACTTGAACAACAATAAAAAAAGGAAAAAAAAGAAAATAGAATAAATTAGACTATTTATACTTTCTCCAATTATTTTCCTCACAATTTTCATTAAATCAGGATTTATGACTGTGTTTTTTTAAGGCCTCACATGTGGTAATGAGGATATGTTTATTGATTTCTAGAGAGAGAGGAAGGGTGGGGGGGAGAAAGAATGAGAGAGGAGAGAAAAATACCAATATGAGAAAGAAACAGTGATGGGTTGCCTCCTCTATGTGCCCTGACTGGGGATTAGTCCTGCAACCTTTTGGTGTATGGAACAAGGCCCAACCAGCTGAGCCACCCGGCCAGGCCACTGTCTCTGTTTTTTCAGCAGCATTAGAGTTGTATGAAAATGGGTCAGAACTACTTCTTTTTAAAACTGCTTCTTTCATCTTTTGCTTGTCTGAATTGCATAGTTCATTAGCTCTTCTTACATCTTATTTTTCAAAATGGGCTAATGGACGCTCTATTCTCTGAATTCTTTCACATTTGAGGATATGTATCATTGCCTTCATACCTGAGAATATATTTGTGCCTACTATTTTTAGGTCACACTTTTACTTGGTATTTTATGGACATTGCTGCATTGCATGTATGATATGTGTTGCTGTAGTAAACCTGGAAGCTAACTTGATTTTTCTCTCCTCATAACCGTTCTGTGTCTATATACCTGAATAAGATTTTCTTTGTCCTTGATCAGTAATTTAACCAAGAAACATCTTATTGTCAATAAATCCACACAAATTTGTCTTGAAATGTAATCCTTTTTCAAACTACAGATTGACTTATGCTTTCATTTCTGGAAAATGTTGTTTTTATATATTTGAAAACTTTTTTGGTTTAATTTTATTTTTCAGTCATAGATGGTCCATATTTTGTTTGACTTTGTCTATCTTTCAGGTATATTATTGTTTAATTAATTTAAATAAACAATCTATGTGTTTTTATCTTGTGCTTCTTCACATTTTATTCTCAGTGTGATTATCTCTGCTTTGTGGGCAATTCAGTCGTTGGCTCTCTGTTATATAAATGTTGTTTCTAAATTACTTATTAGTCTGTCATGGTCCGTTTTGATTTATTTCTTCACCTACATTTATTGTTTTAATATCATTGGTCTTGTTGACCTATATCTGTTGTTTTAATAGTTTGGGTCCATTTGTTTACCTTTATCTGTCATTTTAACATTTTTGAATTGTTGTTGAATTAAATTTCTTTAATGTTCTTCCATAGCCCAAAGCATTTTCAACATAGTTTCTTCTTTCTCGTGTTTTCTTCAGTGTAGCATACTTACTGTGTAAGTTATATGTTGTTGTGAAATGAAGTACCCTGAAACTTAGAATTTAAAACCACAAACATTTATTACTTCATATTTTCTGTGGACTAAGTATCTGGGGTTGGCTTAGCTGGGTGGTTTTGGCTCAGGGTCCCCCATGAGGTTGCAGTCAAGCTGTTAACCAGGATGGCCTTCGTCCCACCACTCAGTGAGGCTGAAGGGACTACTTCCGAGCTCTCTCACAGGTGTTAGTGGACCTCAGTTCCACATACCCTTTAGATGATACTCTGTTTTTTCCTCATTAGGCTAATTTTCAGGTTATATATTCAATATTTGCTCCTTTTTTAATGCATGTCCTCCCTCATTGTTGTATTTATGTCATTGTTTTTAGAGATCCTACTGAATCTCCTTGTTATCATTTCACTGAATTTCCTTTAAAACCTTTAAAACCTTCAGTAGGATTTCCTTTAAAATTTCATTTTAAAATCTAAGAAGTATGCCTTCCTATCTATGTACAGAATTCCTCCACTTGTCTGTATAACAAACTGTTTGAGGATGCCAGAAACAGGTTTTCCCAAGTTTTTCTTCCATTCTACAACCTTTTGTTGTTGGTGGAAGTGGTCAAAATTAAATACAGGTAACAGTTCTATTCCATAATTACTTTGATTTTTTCCAACATATTGTTTTTTACAATATTACACAAGAAGTGCATTCTCACTTAAATTTTTTTAAAATAGTGAGGTATACAATATAAACTGAAATTTTCTCCTTCTACTTTCTCTTTTTTATTTTGTAGGCATAACCACTGTTCACAGCTGTTTATGAAAGAGTTAATACCTTGTCCTATGTGATACCAAATTATAGATGTATAGATTTAGATTCACGTATACTCAGGCATTGAAGGCTGTGTATGTAACTTAGGTTTTACACGCAGTAATATTCATAGAAACTCTTCTGTGTTAGACTTTGTATTGAAGATTATATATATTCATTTTATGAATTCTCCATAATTTATTTAACTATTTCTTTACAGATAGATATTTAACTTATCTCCCTTGATTTCTTTGTTTTTATATAATATGGTGAAGAATCCCTCTATATATTATTTCATAGATTTATATGTGTGTGTGTGTATATATATATATATATATATATATATATATATATATATATATATATTCCTAGAAGTAGAAATGCAAAGTCAAATGTACATTTGTATTTGAAGTTAAAAATCATGGTAATTCACCAGATTGGAATCTTTAACAGTTCTTAGATTAATCGTACATTCTCTGTATGTTGATTGAAAATTGTATTGTCTTAATAATCAAAATTGACTGGTAAGGTTAATTTTATTCTTCCTAGCCAAACATGTTATACACTGATCATTGTTTCCTACATATACATACAACACCAAGGTGGAAGCGTGTGTAGCACGTTTGAGGAACAGCAAGGAGGTCAACATGTTAGATTGAACTTAGAGAAAGGGACAGTAGTAGTGGGTGAATTCAGAGATAAGGAGGTGTGGGCCATTTTAAGGATTAGAGGAACTACTCTCCATTATTGAATATCTAAAAGTAGTCCACATTCATTGTCTCCACTTCCACTGTTCTATCTTCTAAAGCAGGTGTGTCCCACCTGCGGCCCATGGGCCTCATGCAGCCCAGGATGGCTGTGAATGCAGCCCAACACAAAAGTGTAAATTTACTTAAAACATTAGGAGATTTTTTTGTGATTAACGTGTCACAATGTCACATAAAACAAATGTGCATACAATGACATTTTATGACTTAGACATGTACATTTTCATATTAGTGATCACAAACTTGGGAATTTCTCAATAATTTTGAAAGATTATTGAAAGGGCTGCTGCATAATTAAGGTTATGTGAGGACTTTTTTGCTTATCTGTGGTGGTAGACATCATGAAAATTATGCATGGACCTTTCTTTTTGCCCAGTTTTCATAAGTGTTTGTGTATTTAATGTGTGGCCCAGACAACTCTTCTTCCAGTGTGGCCCAGAGACGCCCACATGTCAGATCCCCCTATTAAAGGGATTGCTCCCTAGATGGCTCTGGCAAAAGCTGCTTCATCACTGCCAAAGCAGTGGTCTCCTCATTACTGTTTTGCCCACACTTACTCACACTGTTGATCATGTATAAGTTAATGTAAATAGAAATGCCCTTGATAATTGTAAATTACATAGTTTTATTTTATTTTTACTAACAACTATCATCCACACAGAATTCAGTTTGCCTTTTCCTCTATCCCTTTTCCAATTGTTCTCCTGCTTTATCTGTTGTTTCCTTCTGGCCCTAATATTTCATCCTTGCTTCTTTTTTGGGGTGAACTTTGAAAAGTTTCACAAACATAGTACCCACTCTAGAATTAATAGAAAATTTTATTTCTGATTAGCTCTGTAAAACTTAAGAGCCATGTACATGGCTTTTAAAAATATTGTGCTTAGCTCTGGCTGGGTTGTTCAGTGGGTTTGAATGTCGTCCCATACACCAAAAGGTTGAGAGTTCATTTCCCGGTCAAAGCATGTACCTAGATTGTGGGTTTCATACTCAGCTGGGGTGTGTACGGGAGGCAGCCAATCAATATTTCTCTCTTACATCGATGTTCCTCTCTCCCTCCATCCCTCCCTTAAGTCAATAAAAATACCTTCAAGTGAGGATTAAAAAAAAGTACTGTGCTTGCTTAAGACATTTAAATATTTGATTAAGGACATTTGAAGTTACACAACTACAAATTTTCATTGATTACTATTTCTTTATACCTGGAAAGCATTTATCTATTTCTGTGGATTAAATGATGTTCATCAGATATGATTTTAAGGCATTCTATATTCCAAAGTGTTTTTTTAAATTTCATTAGAATTTAAATTACATTGTGGCTAATATATATTTACTATTACATGTAATACACTGTTTATAATCCCTTGCAATTGATAATATATAATTAGTCTATTATTTTAATTTAGTCAAATACCTTATAGGGCCAAACAATTTACTTCCTGAAGACATCAGATAACTTTCTGTAAATTACGATTGCTATTTTATAACACAGGAAAGTACCAGTACATTGATCCTGGATAAGAAAATCTTATTAAAAATGTAAGATTGTTTATACTTAAGTCCTTTATCCATCTTGAGTTTATTTTTGTGTATGGTATAAGTTGGTGCTCGAGTTTCATTTTTTTGCATATAGCTGTCTAGATCTCCCAACACCATTTGTTGAAGAGGCTGTTTTTATTATATTTTATGCTTCTGCCCCCTTTATTGAATATTAATTGAACATGGAGACTTGGGTTTATTTCTGGGCTCTCTATTCTGTTCCATTGGTCTATGTGTCTGTTCTTATGCCAATACCAGGCTGTTTTGATTACCATGCCCTTGAAATATAGTTTGATGTCAGATATGGTGATTCCACCTACTTTGTTCTCCTTTCTCAAAATTTCTGCAGCTATTTGGGGTTGTTTATGGTTCTTTATAAGTTTTTGAAATGCTTGTTCTATATCTGTGAAATATGTCATTGGTATTTTAATAGGGATTGCATTGAATTTATAAATTGCTTTGGGTAGTATAGACATTTTGATGATGTTAATTATTCCAATCCATGAACATGGTACATGCTTCCATTTGTTTGTGTCTTCCTTAATTTCTTTCTTCAGAGTTGTATAGTTTTCTGAGTACAGGTCTGTTACCTACTTGGTTAGGTTTATTCCTAGGTACTTGATTTTTCTTGTTGCTATAGCAAATGGGATTTTTCCCCTAATTTGTGTTTCTGATATTTCATTGTTGCTGTACAAAAATGCCTTTGATTTCTGATTATTGACTTTGTATCTCACTGTTTTGCCAAATTCACTTATTAGGGTGAGTAGTTTTTCGGTGGAGTCTGTAGGATTTTTTATGTACACTATCATGTCATCTTCAAACAATGACAGTTTTACTTTCTCCTTTCCAATTTGTACGCATTTTATTTCTTCTTCTTGTCTGATTGCTGTGGCTAGAACTTCCAATACTATATTGAAGAGAAGTGGTGAAAGCAGACATCCCTGTCCTGCTCCTGATCTTAGTGGGAAAGATTTTAGTTTTTGTCCATTGAATCTGATGTTGGCTGTAGGTTTTTTATATATGGCCTTTATTATGTTGAGATATGCTCCCTCTACTTCCACTTTCCTGAGCGTTTTTTATCATAAATGGGTGCTATACCTTATCAAATGCTTTTTCTGCATCTATTGATATGATCATGTGATTTTTGTCTTTTGTTTATGTGATGTATTACGTTTATTCACTTGTGAATATTGTACCATCCTTGCATTCCTGGGGTGAATACCACTTGGTCATGGTGTATGATCTTTTTGGTGTTTTGCTGGATGTGGTTTGCCAGTACTTTGCTGAGGATTTTAGCATCTTTGTTCATCAGTCATATTGGCCTGTAGTTTTCTTTCTTTGTTTTGTCTTTGTCTTGTTTGGGGATTAGGATGATGCTGGCCTCATAAAAAGAATTTGGGAGTCTTCCCTCTTCTTGGATTTTTTTTTTCATTGTTATTCAATTACACTGTATGCCTTTTCTCCCCGTCCCTCCACCCCACCCCAGCCGAACCCACCTCTCTCCCCCATCTCCACCCTCCCCCTTGGTTTTGTCCATGTGTCCTTTATAGTAGTTCCTGTAATCCCCTCTTCCCACTGCCCCCCCCCCCCGGCTATTGTTAGATTGTTCTTAACTTCAATGTCTCTGGTTATATTTTGTTTGCTTTTTTCTTCTATTGATTATGTTCCAGTTAAAGGTGAGATCATATGGTATTTGGATTTTTTTGAATAGTCCGAGAAATATATGGGTTAGCTCTTCCTTAAATGTTTTGTAAAACTCTCCTCTGAAACTGTCCAGTCCAGGGTTTTGTGTGACGGGAGTTTTTAATGACTGCTTCAATTTTGTCAGCTGTTATTTGTCTCTTTAGGCTTTCTGCTGCTTCTTCATTCAGTTTTGGAAGATTACATTTTTCCAAAACTGAATGAAGAAGAAAAGTGATACCATAAAAGTCCTATAGGAGAAGATAGGCAGGAAAATCTGATATTCCACACAACAATATTTTCACCAGTATGTGCCCTAGAGCAAGGGACATAAAGAAAAGAATAAACAAATGGGACTTCATTAAAATGAAAAGCTTCTGCATGGCTAAAGAAAACATTACAAAAATGAAAAGGGAACTAACTGTATGGGAAATATATTTGCCAATGATATCTCAGACAAGGGTTTGATCTCCAAAATATATAAAGAACTCACATGACTCCACACCAGGAAGACAAACAATCCAATTAAAATATGGGTAAAGGACCTGATCAGACACTTCTCCAAAGAGCACATACAGAGGGCCCAGAGACATATGAAAGAATGCTCAGCATCACTAGCCATCAGAGAGATGCAAATTAAAACCGCAATGAGATACCACTTCACACTGGTCAGAATGGCCATCAGAAATAAATCAACAAACAATAAGTGTTGATGAGGTTGTAGAGAAAAGGGAACCCTAGTACATCGTTGGTGGGAATGCAAACTGGTGCAGCCACTGTGGAAAACAGTATGGAATTTCCTCAAGAAACTAAAAATGGAATTGTCTTTTGACCCAACAGTTCTACTACTGGGATTATACCCTAGGAATCCTGAAAGAACTAATTCAAAAGAATTTATGCACCCAAGTGTTCTTAGCACAATTTACAATAGCCAAGTGCTGGAAGTAGCCTAGGTGCCCATCAGTAAATGAGTGGATCAATAAACTGTGGTACATTTACACAATGGAATACTACACAGCTGAAAGAAAGAAGGAGGTTCTACCCTTTGCCACAGCATGGATGCAACTGGGGAGCATTATGCTAAGTGAAGTAAGCCAGGCGGTGAAAGACAAATACCATAAGATCTTACGTATAAGTGGAACCTAATTAACAAAACAAACAGACAAACAAACAAAATATAACCAGAGACATTGAAATTAAGAAAAAACTGAGTGTAACCAGAGCCGAGGGAGGAGGGAAATAGTGTGGGAAAGAAGGGAAAGGGTTGTAAATGAACATGTATAAAGGACCCATGGACAAAGCCAAACAGGATTGAAGGTGGGAGGTGGGCGTGGGTGGGGCAGGGGAAAGTGGTGGTGGGAAAATGGAGACAACTGTATTTGAACATCAATAAAAAATATATTAACAAATATATGATTACTGCCTAAATTTAAACTTATATTTCTCTTTTCTTCTTTGGGTCTTTACATTTTCCTGCTTCTCTAAGATATTGTGTATTTTATTTTTCATTATAAAAATTTACTTTTAGCATAAAATTTTTTTTAGAAGAATCATTCATAACATTAATTTTCTTTGACTAAAATTATTAGAGATACTGCAAGTTGAAATATAATCTTTTTTGAAATGTATCTCTGAAATATTTTATAATAAACTCAATCCTATTATATTATCTGAATTTTTAAAATATGGTATAGAATTAAATCTTGTGAGATCTTGGTAATGTTATTTTTTTTTATTTCTCTATTTTTGCTGCAAGCAGTCTCTCTGCCCTTTTTTTTCCTTTAAATCACAGTATACTGTATAATCTAAGGAAGAAATATTTAATGTTTTAATTTTTTTCCAGTATAAATTGATTACATAAATTCCAGATATTAGTTTTTATACATAATTATGTTTTAAGATTATGTTTAAGCTTATTATCAAATAATTTTATGGTAGAAAAACATATCTATTTTAAGATTTCATTGAAAATATTTTGTGACTTTGACAAGAAAATCAGATTGGAACTCGATTCTCCAGAGTTTAGCCTCAGTGTTCCCCAGACATACAATAGTCACTGAATATGTTCTTCTTACCAGCACTTCCTCTAATCCTTAAACAATATTTCTGGTTTCCTAGAATTGTTTAGTTCATATAACAAGGTCTTACCTACAGAGAGCATACATAGTTCATTGTTCAATCGAAATAGCACTTTATAGATTTTTACTATCTTCCATAAAACATTTTCCGGGTTTAGTGAGAAATGACTGACATGCATCATCACCGCATACGTTTAAGGTGCGCAGCCTGATGGTTTTACATGTACTGTGAAGTGATACCACAACGGGGTCAGGTAACACACATCTTCTCATGTGGATACAATTAAAAAAAGAAAAAAATGTTCCATGTGACAGAACTCATAGAATTTGCTCTTTTACAAACTTCACAGCTGTGCTGGCTGCAGTTGTTGTGTTGTCCATCATACCCCCGTGCTTGCGTGCCTTGGAAGTTTGCACCTTTCGGTCGCCTTCCTCCAATCTCCCATTCTTGGCCTCCTGCTTCTGGTAACCACAAGTCTGATCTCTATTTTTATGAGGTTGTTGTGGGGTTTTTTCATGTTTGTTTTAGATTCTACATATAAGTGAGATCATACAGAGTATTTGTCTTTCTCTGTCTGACATACTGCACTTAGCATATGGCCTTCAAGGTCCATCCATGTCAACACAAATGGTAGGATTTCCTTGCTTTTTTTTTTTTTTTTAATGGAAGACTAGTTCTTCCATGAAATTTTTACAGACTTTCTCAGAATCTCTTTCCAGTACTAACTATGGTTGGCTTTTTTAAACAACCTTCTCAGTTGTTTTCCTTATGATCCCCCATCTATACTCTAAGCCTCCTCCAACTTTTTTTAGATAGTATCATACTGGTTTTAAGTTTATCTGAGCAAAAAGGAGACCACTTGTGACAACCTTAAAATACTTGAAAATATACTAATATTTCTTGGGTTTTATTTTATTTTTTTAAATTTATTTTTCAATTACAGTTGATGTGCAATATTATATTAGTTTCAGGTGTGCAGCATAGTGATTAGACATTTATATACCTTTCAAAATGATCACTTAAGTCTCATACCTACTTGATGGCATACGTAGTTATTATAATATTATTGACTATATTCCATATGCTGTACTTTATATTCCTGTGACTATTTGTATAACTAGCAATATGTACTTCTTAATCTCTTTCACCTTTTTTAACTTATCCACCCATCCTTCCTCTGTTTTGGCCATCTATTTGTTCTCTGTATATATGAGTTTCTTTCTGTCTTGTCTGTTTATTTTGGTTTTTTGATTCCACATGTAATGAGATAATAATGGTATTTGTCTTTCTTTAACTGACTTAGCATACTACCCTCTAGCTCCATCCAAGTTTTCATAAATGGAAATATTTAATTCTCTTTATGGCTCAGTAATATTCCATTGTACACGTGTACAATGAAACATTCTTATCCATTTGTCTATCAATGGAAACTTAGGTTGTTTCATTGCTTCATTGATTATAATATGGTTGTACCCACTTCATTTGGAGGGTAGATATCTCAATGGAAGTAAAAAGGTATTCTGATGTTATATATTAAAACTTAAAAAAGGATTCAAATAAAACATTTTGAATCACTGCTTTTTATACCTGAAACAAGTATAACCAATATAAGATTGTATTCCAACTATACTTAATAAATAATACATTTTAAAAAACCAATCCCTTGAAACTAAGTTAAACATTACTTTTTTAAAAAGAGTCCACATATATATTCATTGTTCCATTGTCATTTGAAAATGTAGCATTCAGTGCTCAATGTATGTCTTTAGCATTTTGTTTAATTATCAATTGATATATGATATGTCATTCAAAAATACATCTCCCCCAGTAGAAGTTTAAATAATTATAATACACTTTACACATTTTCCACCAGGAATTTGGCCCAAGTCTTCACTTGTAATTAAAAATATTGGGAAATATAAATGTGCAATTATTGAGAAAAAACTGAAATTCTCCTTTAGAATCTGGAAGAATCATGATACAAGTGATCTTGGAAATTTTTCTTCCAGGTGGTTTAGAATCTTTGAAAAATCTTCAGCAACTAGTTGTGGACCACAATCAGTTAATTAGTACAAAAGGCCTTTATGATACTCCTACCATCATATACCTGGATTGCTCACATAATCATCTTACTAAGCTGGAGGGTATTGAAAATTGCGGATTGCTTCAAATACTGAAGTTACAGGGAAATTATCTAAGTGAGGTAATTGCTTCAACTTAATTGATTTCTGTGATTAATGCAATACTCTCTTTTCTTGGAAATATCAACCAAACATTTTAAAAGCAGTTTTGATTATTTTTCTTCTTTTTTGCTTACCATCTGTATCTTATTTTCAGTTTATTTTAAACTATTGCACTTTTTTTCTACTTAAAAAAATGTTCACCATAGGATATTTTTAAAGAAATTAAGTTTAACAGTTTTTCATAATACCAAAATGTAGGAAATCAGAACTTTTACATTACATTTTAGTATGTAAGTGGGACCAAATTTTCTATCATGGAATTCTAATTAAAATTTATCAGAACTATCTTGTATAGAAAAAAACATTCTAATTATGAAGTTAATTCTTAAACATTTTATTTTTAGTAAAATTCTCATTACCTTATACTTTGATTTATGATATGCAGTTTACTAAATATATCTGTTGTTAGTTTTGATAGGTTTTATATTTTTAAACGTGGTTAAATGACAAAAAATATTTTGCTTAATGTAAGTGAATGACTCAACTTTAAATACAGCTTCCATCCTTGGAGAATCATGTTCTACTGAGAGAACTCTACTTGGACGATAACGGCATTTCGGCTGTGGAAGCGTTTTCTTCGTATTGGCTGCCTTTGCTACAAAACCTCTCTATGTCCCAGAACAGGTAAAAATGAACTTTATTTAAGCAATAAATTCAGAAATTATTACTTCAATGTATGATCTTCATAATAAGTAGAAAAGCTGTTAACTTTTTCCAGTAATTCAATGGAAGTGTATCCTATTAAGTTGATATATAAATTATAAATACAACTTTACAGATTAAAAACATTAAAATGTATTAACATACCCTTGAATTTTAGTAGACTTTCAATTGTTACTTACCCTACTCACTCTGTTTCTTTTTAAAACTATAAATGGAGAGTACTATCAGGGTAGGTTTGTTTATATTTGTAAAGAATATAGTCCTTGGAAAATACAGGAGGTAGTTAATTTAATTCAGAAGGATGTCTCATTCTCTCAAATGGTACTTATTAAGTCCTGGAAGAACGATTTTTAATCTGCTCTCAACTTGCATGTCTTTTTGTAACCGTTACGATTGATTTAAATTCGATTTCCCTAAGGGTATAAAATAACACTTAAAAATACTTTTAACATTAAATCGACATAGGTATCTATCACAGAAGATCCATTTGAAACTACCAAACATCTGGATCTTTGTAGAGAATAACCGTTGAAACCAAAACAGGAGCACAAAATGTATATTCCTTCCTCTGCTTAATATTTCATTGAGGCCTATTCACTCTAATATGATTAATTTGTTTATGCAAGGCCCGTGGAGTAGGGAAGAGAAACCACCTTTAACAGAAATTCCTTCTTTGAGTTGTACAATTCTGGCAAAACAAGTGAACAAGGACAACCCAATGTTAATATATGTACCTGTTTCCCCCCAAAGTAAAGTGTGCTCTCAATCTGAGCCACAGCAGTGTTCGTCCTTTGAGCATGGGTGTCCCCACTGATTTAGTTTCCACCTATTAAACTGTTCCGTTATTTTACAGATCAAAACTGAATGTGTGTTCAAAAAATTCCCTTAGATCTAAAGTATGAGGGGTGATTTAACTTTTAAAGGGCATTTATTCCAGAGCCAACTCTATCAGATAACACTTTTTGATTAATCTGGGCCATCCAAAAACACACTGGATCTTTTCCTGATAAGAGATAAAGTTTTAATAGAAATACTAGCACATCTAGCATATTCCATAGAAATGGTTCTCAAGCCACAATGATGAGCATAATATTTTAAAAGATTAGAAAAATTTATATTGAGAACATTTTTGAGAAAAAAATGCCTTTAATTTCACTGAATAATTTAAATCATCAAAAAGTATTCTACTTTTAAAAGTTAAAAGTAATATTGGCTGCTCATAAATTTTTCCCTATCAATCTAATATTACTAGGAATTATACATACTAAACTATTAAAATGTCTTTTAGAGATGATAACAATAATTGGGAAACTTAAACCCAATACTCATTTATAATTTTGTTTGCTTAGCCTTACACATTTGGATATTGAGGTGGTGCTTCCTATTTTGGAGGGTACAGAACTAATACATGTTCATTCCCTAAAAAACTCTTAGAAATAAAAGAACTTAATTTTTGAACTGAACTATATTTAAAGAGATGAAATTCCTATGTAATTAATATATGCTATTTTGAACTTTTTAATAATGTTGTCGCTTACATTTGAATTTAGTTTTCATGGGTGTCTCCTGCAAGTGTCTCCTCCATTTCTGAAGGGTGAAGGGAGGAGGTCTAGGGAACCAGGGAAATGTGACTGATACGAATGCATACTTATTTTCTAAAATCATAGTAAAAATAATTTTCAACCTTAGGATTTTTCATGATAACATAATACCATAAACTGTAAAAATTATCCATCTTACATTAAGCTTTGACATGTGCATTGACATATTTCAGAACTGTATCAGGTTTGGTAAAACTCAGAATCAGCCGATTTAAGTTTGAATTATGAATCTACAATTTATTTGTCAGTTGACATTGAAGAACTGTTTTCTCACGAGCCGAACCTCACTTTTTTCATGTGTAGAAAAGGATAGTAATACCTACCTTACCTATTTTATGGGATTTTAATGTAGATCCAAAAGGAAAATGTATGTGAATACATTTTTGCAAACCTGAAGAGAATTTTATAAACAAGATATCTGGATTTGTGTCTGGCATGTCTTTTAAATTACATTTTTCTTTTAATTTTTGATAAATATTTTCATCACAAGGAAGAAATTGTGTCCATATGCTCTTTCTCCAACAAATGAAATGCATATAAAGAATGATACTTAGTACATATTGTTTGAAATACTTGTTTCATCCTGACTTATGTTTTAAATTTTCATTACGACATGTGACTGTTTTAAGTTTGAGTCAATGGAGTTCTCACTGGAAGACTCTCTGGCTTCACAAGCCTTTCTACCTACAGTGAGACTCTAAGTAGGAGCAGAAAATGAAACCTCTTACCCATTGGCTGCTCATCGTACAAATCTTTTGCTTTTTGTCGTCTTTGAAATTTATATCTTTTTTATGCCCAGGGCTAATGTGACAAGGTCAAATGGTATTAGGTTTTCACTAATGTCCTTTGTCTTTCTGGTTTGAATTTTCTTAGGAAAAATATACACAGAATGTCAGTAAAAAGAAAAGTTTTAGAGGTTCTTTTTCTTTTTTAAATGTAAAGATTCTACTATTAGGTTTCTACCAACCTAATGAATAGTCATAAAAGTGAAAATAGCCAGTTTCTTGATTAAAATTTCCCCAAAAGAAAAAGAACATGATTTTAAAAACGTAACTATCTGAAAAGGTAAAATTTCAATATTATACAAATATTTGGTCAAACCAAATATTGCCTTGCTTGAATAGATATTTTAAGATGGGGATTTTTGTTTTTAATTCTAAAACTTTATTGGTTACTTTTACTTGATACCTTCATATAACTTATATTTTTCCTATGTGTTGTTATGTAACTTCTTGGTGAAAATATAATATACTCTGAAAAAGGAGAAAAGCTCATTAACAATTAATCTTTCCAAATCCTTTTATTAGAAGAGCAAAAAAATATTACAAATATATTAAAGGTAGAAAACAAATAATCATTTTCTTGTTAGAAACACATTTATTAAAACTATTTTTACTTGAATAACTTTAATTTATTCCTTGTAATAATGATGTAGAACATGCCTGAATAGGATATTAGGGTTTAAATTCACTAAGTATACATTGACAAAGTTTTAACTTTCTTCTTTTTTTATTTCTCTTTGTTTTCCTGTATACATGTGGCATTTCAGTAAATTTTAATATTAAGGACTATGTGTCCAAATATTGAACTATATGTGTAAATCTAATGGTCAATATTTTCTCACTTTTTCTTTTATTACCTTGGATTTTTCTCCTGGAAATTGTTTTTAAGAAGTAGTGTTGTATAGGTTTAGTATAAGTAGTACTATTGTATGTATTTAGTATTGGCTACATTCAGAAAGATCTCCCAGCCCAATATTTAGTCTCTTTTTCGTCAGCGGTGTCTTCTGTCTCTCTGTTACTATACAACAGGAGAGTACAAGAGAGGGGTCAAGGTCAATACAAGGGAAAGTTCTGTGTCAGATGCATGAGGCCCCTAGTCACAGCATTATTCCGTAATCTTCTGAACATAGAACTGAAGTATTTTTTTCCTCCATTGCTGGGAGCTATTAGAAATAAAGATATAGAATCCTGCCAGGCTAACTAGAGGGAAATATTTTTTAGAAAAGCAAAAGAACTGGAAATTAATGCACACTATTTTTGTACCAAAAATACTTCTTCATCTGAAGCATATTTTTAATAATTATGAAGTTCTAATATTTATAGGGGGAGTTAGTCATAACACATTTGTATTTGTGATGAGAATAGATTTTATATGAAAGAATTCTTGTCTTAGTTAAAGATTTAGATGATTTGGCTTAATTTTTATTCCCAAATTTCTAGGGTAATGTGATATTATATTCAGAGTAAGTGTAGCTTTGTCTTAGAAATGCAAACTAAACCAAAGTCAATTTTTCCTTTGTGGCTTTTTTTTTTCTCAATGATGTGAATATTTTGAATATCATGTTTCTTGCTTGAATGCAGGCTCTTCATGATGATTTTATCTTGGAGAATAATAGAAACTTTTTTAAGTAGGAGGAAAGATTATTATTATTAGAATTTGAGTATACATAATTTCATAAGAGTATTGATTTTAAATGCTTATAAATTTCTTAAGTTTATTCCACTGATACAAAACATTTTTTATTATTGTCATCCTTTGATGCATATTTCCAATTTATAAATAACCAGGTATAACTTTAGATACTTAGAATATTTTTACTTTCAATCTAGTAAACAAAATATTTTAAAATTAAAAACAGAACTAGTGACTCTAATCAGTTATCTGCAAAAAGTTAAAATAAATATTTTTATGATTTTTACCTACTCATGGTTTTTATGTGTTTGATCCAGGAAAAAAAACCCATATAAATAATATAAATTCTCTGTAAGTTGTCCTTATACAAAGACAAAGCAAAACAATAACGATAATATTATGCACTTGTTTTTATTTAAATACCACATATACATTAAAGTCCATGATATTTGTGATTGAAGTTGGAAATTCAATGATATTTCTCTTTAGAAATGAATATACATTTTCCATTATAGAATAAATACGTATAATTGTATAAATATTGCATTTTAATAAGTACTGTTAATAAATGTTATTATGATTGTATTTTAATGTACAAATACAATTGTACATGTAGTTATATATAATTACATATGATTCTGTAATTGTGTCATGTAATGTATAATTATATAGTTACTTCAATAATGTTAAGGGCATTCCAATTTAAATTTTCATGAATTCTATTTTTTTTGTTTTTAGTTTGACAAAAATCACACCGCTTTATCATTTTGTTTCTCTGGAAAAATTGGATGTCAGCAACAATTGTCTTTCTGGTAAGTTTAGAATAATATAAAATTTAAAAAAAAATAAGTTTTTGAGTTTCTGTTCCAAATATGATAAGGAGTTGTTGTATGTAGATGTATTAATGGTATTTACAAATCATAGTATATATATGTATAAGTGCATATGTAGGTGTCTATAAGGCATGTCCAGAAGGTATCCAGCCAGGTACTATGAACTATAGAGACATTTACTGAAGAAAATACAAGATACAAGAAACTGTGCATAGGACAATGATGCCTCAGTCCCCTTCGAAGTAAGAATCTTGGGACCTCACACAGTTATCCCAATATGAATCAGCTGCCCTGTTGTATTTTCCTGAATCTCTTCCCTTTCAAAGGTGATTTTAGTTTCGGGAAAGCCAGAAGTCTCAGGGCACCAAATCTGGGCTGTGGGGGTGGGGGTGTGGGCTGCATCATCTGGGTTATTTGATGTTTTGCCAATGTACTCTGCATGAGACATTATGCATGAGCAGGTTTATTGTCGTGATGAGGCTAACAATCACAGATGCCCATAGCTGTGGGCTGAGAATGATTCCATTCTCAGTTTCTGTGGAGGAATATTCAAGCTTAACACGAAATTTGATGTGTTGCTCTACCTGCTCAGTCATTTTGAATGTGATGGCCACACAGTACACATACTCACTCAACAGCATCTATATACCCCAAATGACTAGTACAGTGAAGTCATCATAGTTCATGCATCCGCATTCCAGTCCACTCTCTTGACTGCAAGGTTACGTTGATGTTGCACAAACTGTTCTTATTATATTAACAATGGTTGGACTTTTTCCAAACAGACCTCCTATATATATATATATATATATATATATACATATATATATATATATATATATACACACACACAATAAGGTATAGAGGAGGAAAAATTTCTCTTCTACCTTCTTCAGTTCTTAGCTGGTACTAAGAATTAAACTGACACAAGACAAATAAAAAAAGAATACAAGTTTTAATTGTTTTTCCTTCACATGTATATGGGAGTTCTCTCACAAGAAAAAGATCCCAGGAAGCAAGTAGACTTGAACACTAATATAGTAAATTGGACAAGAATAGTAAATTGTGAGACCATGACACAGCAAAAGTGCTTGGATTAAGGAGTTTAATTAAATGGAGAAGGGACTAAAAAATACAGGGTAGTTTAATAATTTGTACACATTTCTCTCAGCCTCTATTTCTGTCCATGGGATAAGAATATCTCTTTCCTCCTAGTATAGGGAGGTCATCTTTCACATGGCAATTTCATTTCCTGCTTTAAAGAAAAATAAGGAAGATGAGAGTACCTTTGCCTCTGCTGTTTTTAGCGTTCCATTATGTTATATTGAAGCCGTGTGTTCTGAGCTCCTTTAAAGGCATGGTGAAATAATTCCATTGCATTTTTTCCACTTTTAAAATTGTAGTATTTCCATTTCTCTGGTAGACCTCGGCACATGTCACATTTATATCGTTACTTAATATCATATGTCTTTTAACTATGAAATAAATAGCCTAGTGAAGATGAGGAAACAAACTCGTCTACCTTGTTGACTTCTAACAGGCATAGACACCCATTAAAAGTGTATTAAGAAATGATGAAAATGATGAATTGATTTGGTTGACTAATTTCCCCAAAGTTTGCCCATCTCAGCTCCCTCTAGGTTTCCTCATAAAGACAACTATAGTTCTAATTTGTCACCATAAGTTAATTTTGACTGTTATACATCTTTATATTAATGGAATCACACAGTACATTCTCTTTTGCCTCCTCTAGTTTTCTTTGCAGAACTTTCCTATGATATTCCACTATGTTGTTTACATCATTAATCTTTTTTTCCGAAGTGTAGTCCATTGTATGAATATAGAATATATCACAATTTGTTTGTACATTCTCCTATTGTCTGGTATTTTAATTGCTTGTGGTTTGGAGCTATTATGATTATAAAGTTCCTATGGAAATTCTTCTACAAATATTTTTGTGTATATATATATATATATATGTTTTCAGTTCTTTTGGGTAAATGTATACGAGTGTAATTTCCATATAGTAGAGTAGGTGTATGTTTAACTTGATAAGAAACTGAAAAAAACTCTTTCCCAGTGTAGTTGTAACATTTTACAGCCCCACATGCGATGTATGAGCGTTCCAATTGCTTGATTCTACAGGGTGTTTGTATTTCATTGTGTTACTTTATTATGGTTTTAGTTTGCATTTTCCTGATGAAGAATGATATTGTGCTGCTTTGCATGCATTTATTGATGATTTCTCTATATTTTTTTATGTCTATTCAAGTGTGTTACCATTTTTTAATTTGATTGTTACTTTTTATTGATTTGTATACATTTTTATGTATTCTGAATGAAGTTCTTTGTCAGATATATGTTGTGCAAATATTTTCTCCCAGCACTCCTTAACTTACTGATTTTATTGATGTTATCTGTGGATGAGCAGAAATTTTAAATTGTGATGAAATTTATCATTTCAAAGTATTTTTCTTTGTGTTCTTTGTAGTATTTTCTCACTTTCAGATTGAGATGATTTTTCATGTTTTCTGGCTTTCTTATAGAAGTTTTGCATTTTAGTTTTTACCTTTGGGTCTGACCTATCTCAGATTAACTTTTGTACATGATCTGAAGTAGGGAATAAATTCAGATTTTAAAAGAGATGTTTAGTTGTTCCAGCAATTTGTTAAACAAGCATTTTCATCATTGAATTACTTTGGTGTCTTTGTCAAAATTGATTTACATTTGGCTACTCTGGATGTGTTTATATTAACTGCTTTTCTCTTAAGAATAGGTCATTTTTCTATTTCTTTTTAACATCTAGTTTTTAAATTATATGTTGTACATTTTACATATTACGGAGTCTGTAATATGGCCTGAGTCTGGATATGGTTGTCTTCCTTTTAAAGGGTGTTAAGTTTAATTCTGGTAGGCAATTCAAGTATTGATGGACAATTTTTTTTTTCTGTCAGTCTTAATTTCATTCTCTCCTAGGACAATTCATTTTAGTTTTCAACTCTGAGCACATGCCCCTACCCTAGGGCATTATGTTCACTCCTAATGCATAGTCTGTAATATTTTAGCTGAATCTCTGAGATACTCAGTTAGGTCTCATTCCGGCTGGGCTGAAACTCCAATGTCTTTCATTGCTGTATGAACTTCAGCGTCATCATTCAGCTCAGCCAGCCCTGCAGAAGGTGATCTCTGCTAGGTTTTTCAGAGTCTTGTCCTGCCTATGTAACACCTAGCCCTTGCCTAATGGCCTGCGGTAAATCTTCACATTGACTTCTTCTCCCAGCTCATTCCACCACAAGGTATACACACAAAGCTGCTTCTCGGTACTTTTTACCATAAACTCCAGCATCAGTTCTATTCTTTGCCTTCTCACTCAGCAAAACAGCCTCTTTGCTTGGTCTCTACTCTCTGGCTCAGAAGTGCTAAAATGCTTTCAGGCAGAAAACCACTGTCATTGTAGGCTCACCATGTATGCTTCCCTTCTCTCAGAGTCAGGCTTAAAAACTGGTGCTTTAGATATATAAACCAGTTTTATGATTCTTTTCTGTGGGACAGCAAGCCCAATGTAAATTACTCTGTAATGTACCTAAAATTAACTTACTGTTTTTATTTTTGAAAGTTTAACAGGTCCATGTTGAAAAACTTTTTAAGAATATCTTCAATTCAACCACTAATCCTATTACTTTTTAAAATCTAATTTAAATTTTAATTGTTTATATTTTATTGTCTATGCTATTACAGTTGTCCCAGTTTTCCCCCCTTTGCACCCCTGTACCCAGCCCCCTCCCACTCCCTCAGGAAATCTCCACACCATTGTCCATGTCCATGGTCATGCATATATGGTTACTCTATCCCCTATGCTGTACTCTATATTCCCAGGACTGCTCTGTAACTACCATTTGTACTTCTTAATCCCTTTACCTTTTCCATCCATCCACCTAACCCGCCTCTCATCTGGCAACCATCAAAACATTCTCTGTATCTGATTCTGTTTCTTTTCTGCTTGTTTATTTTGTTTTTTAGAATCAATCGTTGATAGATGTATTTATTGCTATTTTATCGTTCATATTTTCCCTCCTCCTCTCCCTCCTCCTCCTTCTTCTTCAAGGACTCCCTTTAATTACAGTTGTATGCTTTTTCTCCCCATACCTCCACTCCACCCCAGCCGAACCCCCCTCCCTCCCCCACCTCTACCTCCCCCTTAATTTTGTCCATGTGTCCTTTATAGTAGTAATTGAATAACAATAAAATTTTTTTTTTAAATTTAAAGATTATAAGCAAAATATGCAGGTAAAAGGAAAATACTACAATAAATACATAAAATACCTTAAAAAAAAAAGAACACCCTTTAATGTTTCATATAATACTGAAGTGGTAGTGATGAACTCTTTAGCTTTTTCTTGTCTGGGAAGCTCTTTATCTGGCCTTCTGTTTCCAGGGAGAGACCTGAATCAGCCCTCCCTCACCACAAGCTTGTTCCTCTGTTCTTGCCTTGCTCTCAAGAGGATTTGAGTGAGGGGCAACACCTGTAGTGGTAATGAGATAGCAACTTTATTTACGAAATGCATATGAGCACAAAGCTGCAAGCAGGCACCCTGTATGGAGGAAACAAAGTTGTTAGTAAGTTCCGTAGTAAGTTTGTTCTATACACTTGAGCCAAGGCTACAAGTGGACACTTGGCTAGTCCAAATACACTGACTGTTGGGGTTCAGGGGTTATATACCTGAGTCAGCTTTCAGGTTTCTCCTCCTTCTCCACCTTCTAAACCTTGGGAATAATGTACAGCTACAAAGGCTTCTTTCTCAGCTAGTAAAGGCTCTTTGTCTTAGTGAAATTGTTACAGAGGCTCCCTTGCCCGGCACAGAGTCTCAAGGACTCCCCTCCTCCTGAGCTACCCCAGCTTGTGATATTCAGAACACCCGGCAATCTTACCCGACCAGTCTCAGGACTGAGTTAATTGGTGAGACATGACTTCCTTTTGTTTCCAGCCTCATGTTTTGAGTTCTTTGTTAGATTGTAATAGTGGAGGCCCTGCTTTATTTTCCCTCCAGCTTCTCGTTTCTAACTGCTACCTACAATAACACTTCCATTCTAAAAAATAGCTTCACTGGGTAGAGCAATCTTGGTTGTGGGTCCTTGCTTTTCATGACTTTGAAAATTTCTTGACAATCCCTCCTAGCCTGCACAGTTTCAGATTTCAGCTTCTCCTATTTTGTGTTTATAATCTGGAATAAACTGTTTTAAGCCCTTTGCACACACTATTTAATTTAATCCTCTCTATGAGATAGGTATGAAACTGAATCATTAATCAGTTGCATGATTTGCATACGTTCACAGGGCTGCTAAATAGTAGTAATATGTCTTCTGACATAAGGTTCTGTGTTCTGAATATGGTCTCCTTTTAAAAGTATATTGTTTTCTGCAGAACAACTAATTTTTGTTGCTTTTTAAATAGTTAATTAAATAAAATGCTCATTGATCTATGATTTCTTTTTCTGATATATATTTCATAATGATTCTTATTGTTTATTTCTGTAGATCTTACAAGTGCCGTGAAGTGGTTTGATGCATGCTATTCTCTCCGTGAATTGACTCTGACTGGAAATCCACTTCTTCAAGAAATAAACTGGAGGTAAAGAAACATTGTAGCATACTTTGCACATTATTACAGTTGCAGAAAACATAAACTGGTGAAAATTGTTTTGTGTATACAATTTGCTTTGGAAAAGTTAATAAAAATAATTTATAAGTTATTCAAGACAAAATAGTTTCATAAGAATAGTTTGAAAATATTCTCCAGCCTAAAATAATTTTTTGCATGGGTATGAACTAATGCAGATTTGAACTGATAATTCTCATCTATATCATAATTATGGGACAATTTTAATATGATGTTTACTTGAGTCTTATTTATAGAAAAGACATTTGTTGGGAATTGCCTCATGAGTCATCTAAATCACATAGGTTGCTACTTAAAATTATTTCCTTTTTGTCAACGATTTGCTTTTGTTTTAATTTCTTAAAAGTTAAAGTTGGTGTCTCTTATATGTATTATAAGCATGTGTGATTCCATGCCTCTCTTTGAAACATTGCAGTACCCAGGTATAAATGAAGAAAAGTATTTTTTTTAATTTTGAGAATTAATTTTCCTCTTCAAAAATGTTTTTCTAACATGAATCTCTCATATTATGCTAACACTATTTCCCCCAAATTGACTAGCAACTTTTATTTTTATATAATCAACTTTTTAAAAGATGGTATACATATAATCGACTTCATAATTTTGTTTAGGAATATGAATACTGTGTAAAATCCACCACAGGCAAGATATTGAACATTTTTATCACCCCAGAGAACTACCTCATTGGCCTTTGCAGTTGGTCTCCTCTTCCCATTCTTTAAAAATGCCTTTCCACTGTCTTTATGGCTTTTATGTTTTCCACCTAAAGTCAGCTAACATTCTTATCTTCATTCCTCCGTCTCTGAATACTTTTGAGATTTTATCCTTATCACTTGTTTTCAGCAGTTTGACAATGATGTGCTTTGGTGTGATTTAATGTAGATTTACTCTGTTTAGAATTAATTAAACCTCTTGGAACTGATGGATCAATAATTTCCATAAAATCTGAAAATTTAGGGCCATTACTTTTTCAAATATTTTCTGTCTCATTCCAGTCCTATTACCAGGACTCTAATTTCACCAATATTATACAAATTGATATATCCCAGAAGTTGCTATTGCTCTGTTCTAACATTATCATACTTTTTTCTGCCTATATTTCATTAATAGCATTTGCTTTGTCTTCAAGTTTTCTGATACTTTTCTTGTGTATCTATTCTGTAATTATTTTCATCCAGACTATTTTTCAGTTCAAATTTTAGATATTGTATTTTTCACCTCTAGAGGTATCTTTTATGTGTTTTTTAACATTTGCAGTTTCCTAATCATTCTCATGTTTTCCGGAATCATCGTGAACATACAGAGAATATTTATAATGCTCTTTTAACATTCTTGTCTGCTAGTTTCATCATGTTTTTCATTTTGAATTTGATATTTACTGACTTTTTTTCTGATTGGGTCATATTTTCCTGCTTCTTGCATGACTGGTCAATTTTGATTGTATTTCAGACATTTTAAATTTTATATTGTTGATTTGTTAACTTTTTATTTATTTTATTTTAAATGCCATCTAGAGGGAGTATACGGGAAACAAAATCAGTCAGGCTCCCTTACTGACCCGATAAGCAGCATTCCCATAACCTTGAGTGGGCCCGCAGGCGCGGAATCACGCTCTGTTATACAATCTCTTGGCATCTTGCCAGCTTTCTGTGCATTTAGTATATAAGGGAGTTGGGACCCCCTGCTGGCGCGACACACAGCTTGCAGCATGCATGGATTGCCCACCCTTGAATGAAGGCATGTCAGACATCCTCATGGCTCCATGAATTTCCTTCCATCTGCCCAAATCCCTAGTGAACCTGCCCAGTCTTGACAGGCTGCAAGACAAGGGGGATCCAAAAAAAACTAGAATTATCTTTTGCAGGGTGGGTCCCTTGTAATACAGGCTTCCCCCACTAGTGGGTGTTCTAGGAACCAAGCTATATCAATGTACCAGCTAGCGTTGTTGTGAGAGGCTGCATTGGGCTACAGTGAATTTTTTGAAGATTCTTTCAGTAAATTTGCCCATTTCATGATGCGTGATTTACCAGCACACTTGCCCACACTCTGCTGAGTGTTCAGCAGTTTTTGACCCAACATGGCATGTCCCCTATTCCCCACCCTCACTACTTACCAGATCTCACCCTGACTGACTTTTTTTGTTTTGTTTCCCTGGATGAAAAAAGTCCACAAAGGGAAACATTTTGCAAATGTGGAAGAGGTGAAACAAAAAATGGCAGAAACACTAAAAGGCATCAAAATCGATGAGTTCAAAAACTGATTTGAACAGAGGAGACAATGTCTTGATAGTGTATTGCATCAAATGGAGAGAGACTCAAGTTTAAAAATGTAAGAATAAATACACAATTTTTTATAAATAAATTCTGGAATTTTTGGTCCCCATCCCCCACCTTGTATTCTGTTTCTGACATGCAGCAGCTAAACTACTTGGAATTAGTAAGATAGTTTTAAAGCTTGTTTTTGAGTTCTGCAGGAAATGGTCAGAGTAGTGCTAATTGAGCCCCACTACAATTGTGCTGACTTTCTGAATATTGTCCCTGACACCTCTTATGTATTTTTTCAACTTTGGCTGATTGGAATTGTAGGTTCAGTGTTATGTAGGTTCTTGTAATTTTTCTGCCTTTTGCTTTCCACTGGTCCTTCCCTTGTTCTTACATGGCTTCCTCTTTCACATCCTCAGATCATTACTCATTTTCCAAGGGCCAGGTGAACTGTGTCCCAGAATACTGAAAGACTTGCCATATGTCCGCTTTGGAATTTTCTGGTGATGATTTTGGCCTAAACTCTTGTTTCTTTTAATGTCCAGAGGTACACATTTATTAAATGGCTTAGCATGATTTATTATATACTATTTGACATCTGTATCTTACCAGGTCATGGATACATCAGGGCAGAACAAAGCTAAAAATAGGGATTGTTACCTAATATAGCAAGGTGAGCTGGCACCAGGCAAGTGTAGGGAAAGGTAAACATTTACTAGAATTCAGGTAGAAAAGTCTGTTTCAAGATTTTCAGAGTTTGGATTAAGTCAGGAAGTCTTATCAATTTGATCAGGTAGTGAAAACACAACTTTTAAAACTAAAATATAGAGAATGAATGAAAGCTTTAGAAAAGGGTTGTTAAGGCATCTCATTTTAGGGCAGAAGCAGCTGACTCTCTTCCCTGACCTGGCTTCCCTGCAATGTGTGGCCATAGTCAGGAAGATCCCGGTTCTGACGGATTCAGAAGGAATATGAGATATTTTACTGAGGAATCAATGATCTGATTATGTTTACAATTTTTGTGTCTGATTTAATTTACCTGCATAACAAGATAAGAGAGTCTAGGGCGTGCTCTATGTTCCCCCCTTGGCCGAGTTCACTGCAAGCCTCTAACACTCTCTTTCCAGATGCAGAGTGGTGGGCAAAGGGAGATTTACAGTTGGAGTACAAGTAGATAATATAACAATTAATAAGTAATAATGCAAGGATAAACTACTTTGTGTACTCATAGCTGTAAACCTATGTTTGCTGACCCCTGTATTGGTTTCCTGTATTTGTTAATCAGTCTCTGGTTAAGAAAATGGCATTTACACCAAGTCAAACACCTGTGTGTAGTTTGCTGCTCTTGATAACTTATGTATCACAGTAGAGTTATTGCCTTTTCCAGAAAGTCGTCTTTTTCTTTAAAGCTCAGTTTTCACAGAAATTTCTAAAGTTACACTGTTGTTTGTTTGTTTTTTTAAGAAAAACCTGTTATGTAGCCACATGTTTTAGAACAGAACTTGTCAACTTCTACTTTAGAAACATGTTTCCAAGTGCAACTTAAGCTGAGTAGCATAGAGGAAAAGCATAACACAGTACAGTGATTCTCTAAGGTGAATCCGTAGACCTGCAACTTTATCATCATCTGGAAACCTATTAATAATGCAAAACCCTGGACTCTGTCCAGACCCGCTTAATGGGAAACTAGGGGATGATGCCCAGCCTGTGTTTTAAGAAGCCTTTGTATGATTCAGTACATATTAAAGTTTGAAAATCACTGTGTTTTTGTACCAATACATTCTAACTCTGCCCCATACTGTGTGATTCTGGGCAAGTATCTTAAGTTTCCTATGTCTCTGAATCCTCATTGGTAAAATGATGATAATTATAGTACCTGTCTTATGGGGTAGTCATAAGAATTTAATAGGATAATATACATATTTTTAGAACAATTCCTGGAAGCACACAAAAATCTACCATTTTCTGTTTCCAGGGTAACCAGACTATATACAGGTTCTCAATCCCCAAGTATTTGGGGTATGCCTACTCTACACAACCCGTGTCCTGACCTGTTGGAGTGTAGCCCCGAATTTCAAGTAAATTTTATAATCTTGTTTGGGATAGCTAAAAATGATAACCATGAAAACTAATAATAATAGCAAACACTCATATAGCATTTACTTTGTGCCAGCACTGTTCTCAATCCTTACAATATGCCTAATTAAATAATTAACTAGTACCCCTATTTTACAGTTAAGGAAAATGAGTCACAAAAAGGCTAAATAACTTGCCCAAATTCACACAAGTAGCAAGTGGAAGATCCAGGATTCAAACTCATGCAGTGTGGTTCCAGAGTCTGTGCTCGTAACTCTTGGATTTCAGTCCTCAGTGTTGTAGGCAAGATCATCATTCTAGTCAAGGATATGCCTTAGAGACTTGGAAATGCAACCTTAATTTAGTGCAGCTAGAAAAAACTGCCTTCCCTGAAGGGGCAAACTTTGAGTTAAACATCTTAAGTTTGATAAAATTTAAAATGAAGTTAAAAGAAAACACTTCTGTTGGAAGAAATATCCAAGAAATGGAGGGACTGTGAAATGTGAGCTCAGCGTCCGTCAGAAGGCCAGTCTTCAGGTGTAGAGTTGGTATTCTGAGAAAAGCCGTTGGAAAGATGTAAGAAATCAAGTACTTACACTTCAACAGTGTAGCATAGAGTGAGCTGAGTACCTGTACACATTACTTAACTTCTCAGCAACTGTGAGTTGGGTTCTGTAATTCTCATTCTCATTTCACAGAGGTGTTTACTGAAGCTTAGGTACATTGTGATATGCGCACTTACGATGTAAGTGAAGGGATTTGAGTTCTGAAACCTGGAATTTAAACTCTATGCTCTACTGTTTCACATGGTGAATTACTACCAGATTGTTAAGGCCCTGTATGCTGGAGTAGAAAGTCTCCTTTATCCCGTTGTCCTGGAGAGGGGCTACATAGCGTAGTAGATACAAATGCGGGCCTTGTAAACAAACTGCTCAGGTATGTCTCTACTTCCCTCACTTCTTGTGTGTCTTGCACAAGTTACTTAACATTGCTATATCTTGGTTTCTTCATCTATAAAATGGGCATAACAATAGTTCCTACCTCATGGGATGTATTCACTAGGTTATGCTATACAACAACAAACAAAAATCTGTGTGGTTTAGTCCGATAGAAGCTTATTTTTCTTTATATCTGATGTGAGTTTGTCCTGTCTAATCTAAGCAGACTCAGAAACTCAGGCTTCTTTTATTTTGTGGCTTTTGTCATGTAACATGAAAGTAAAACTCTTTTTTAGCAGTAGATTGTGGTGTGAGAGAGGGAAAAAGACCACAGGGAAAACTGACATTTATTTATTTATTTATTTTTAAAAAAATGTCCTTCATTTTTCAGGGAAGTTTTTTTTAAAACAATTTATTTTTTTAATTTAATTTTTTAAAAGATTTTTTTTATTTATTTTTAGAGAGTGAGGAAGGGAGGGAGAAAGAGAGAGAGAAACATCAATGTGTGGTTGCCTCTCATGCACCCCCTACTGGAGACCTGGCCTGCAACCCAGGCATGTGCCCTAGCCTGGGACTCAAACCAGTGACTCTTTAGTTCATAGGCTCACTGTCAATCCACTGAGCTACACGAGCTGGGCTGGAAAACTGATATTTAATCACACTGCCTTCAAAAGTGGCAGTGGTCACTGCTCTCATATTCTATGAGCTGTAATCACATGGCCAAACTAACTGTATAAGAGGCTGGGAAATAGAGAAGAACAGAGTATCAGGGTACACTAACAGTCTGTGAGAACTAAACATGTTACTGCATGAAAGCATTTTATAGGATTGCCTAGCATATCACACACTTGATAAATGTTAGCCATTATTTTCAAAGAGCTATAAAGAGAATTTGAATAGCTATGTACAAAGAAAAATAGTGTTTGGGGAAGATTGTTTTCAGCAGCAAAGTGACGAGATTGGGGAAAGGTGGCCAAAAAATGTTATTAGAGTGTCCCGGCATCAAAAATGGCAAAACTAAGTAGACCTGGTCCTGGATTATTGTACAGATCCTTTTAGGATACAGCTATATTTAAATATTGGTATAAATCTATTTTAAGTATATACCTTCATATATTTATGGTCTGTCCAGAAAATATCCAGCCATATGCTATGAAAGAGGCATTTATTGCAGAAGATATGAGAAATAAGAAACATTGTACATAGGACAATGACACCTCAGTCCTCTTCAAAGTAGGCACCTTGGGACCTCACACAGTTCTCCCAATCACCATCAGCTGCCCCATCATATTTTATTGAATTTCATCAATGGTCTGAAATCTCTTCCCTTTCAAAGGTGATTTTAGTTTTGGAAAAAGCCAGAAGTCACAGGGCGCCAAATCTGGGCTATAGGGGGGCTGAATTACCTGGGTGATTTGATGTTTTGCCAAAAAACTTTGCACAAGCTGTGATGCATGAGTTTTTGCATTGTCGTGTTGAAGCTGCCAATCACCAGTTGCCCATAGCTGTGGTCTTCTGAATCATCCAAATAGTTTCTGTGGAGGAATGTTCAAGCTTAATGCAAAATTTGATGCAGATTTGTTGCTCTACTCACTCAGTCATTTTGAATGCTATGGCCACACAGTACACATGCTCACTCAATGGCATCTACCACCCCCATTGACTAGCATAGTGAAGTTGTCATTGTTCATGCATGAGCATTCCAGTCCACTCTCCTTGGCTGCCAGGTTACATCAATGTGGCACAAACCATTCTCATTATATTAATAATGGTTGGACTTTTTCCAGACAGATTTTATTTATATACGTATCATTGTATGCCATCTAGGCACCTCAAAATTATTTGTTAAAGTCATTCATCATCAAATTTAATTACAGTATAATTTGTTAAAGCTTGAAATAATGTGTGTGTTTTTTTTAACAGATCAATTATTTAATTAGGTTTTTCAAAAGAAATTTAGAACTTCATTTTGTGAGGATAAAGCCCATTTGTGAGAGCAAACACAGAGCAGAGGTAGCCCTGGAGCTGAGGGGCAGCTTTGATTTTTGGCAGAATTTGCGAGTCCGCAGCTTTCTGATCAACCTTGAGTTGCTCTGTAATCTTGTATTTCTCTTTCTTGGTGTCGAAGATCTCCCCTTCCTGGTGTCTGAGCTTGCACAGCTTCTTCTTCTTAAGTAAGCATCAGTGAGATGCTTGGGGATTTCCACACCACCAATTTTGGTGGAGGAGGCGATGACAAATTTCTAGTGTGTTCTACGCAGAGGAACTTGATTAAGGGCTGGAGGTCCAGTCACAAGTAGCAAGCCAGTGCTCAGCTGCCTCAGGAAAACCACCCTCTTGCCTCTGTGGCACCCAGTGAGGATGATCAGAACGGTCCCAGGAGTGAGGCTGGCCTGCAGTTTTCTCACATGCCGACTGAAGGGTTTCTTGCTATGGCGCAACAGCTTTTGAGGCATGACTCAGTAGGATAGTATGTAGGCATTTTGTGAAGTGTAACCACTAGGGTACCACCATCCTTGTTGCCACCAACTGGTTTAGTGACAGTAGCCATAGCTTTCTCCTTTTCCTTTTCAATCCTGAATTTAGCTGCGGAATACTTCCTCTTGTACATGGCCTTTCGGGAATACATAGCTGACTGGGAATATCTGCCAATTCCTCTGACTAGGACAGGGTTTGGGCTGCAGTGGGGTTTCCCCTTCTTAGGCTTCTTGGCCTTGAGGTTATCCTTCTTTACCTTGCCACAGCATCAGCCTTCTTGGCTTCACGTTTCTTCTTTGAGTATCCGGCTTCTCAGTTTTCTCACCCACCATCTTGTAAGATGGGAAAAAGCACGTGTTTTATTTTCATCTATTGAATTTCATACTGAATTTATTTAATTTTATTTTGGTGACTGAAAAATTTACAGTATCAGGAGTTCTAAAACTGGAGTCCTCAGACTTCTAGGGAACCATAGTGTATATCAGATTCTTCAAGTTTCCTGAGAAATTGATCATAGGGTTACTATGACTACAAATTATTATAGGAAATATCAACTATCTCAGTTAATGTCAGGTCTTAAGGGGATGAGAAATTTTAATTACTTAAAAAATGTGTGTGTTCCTGTGAAATAGCCACTTAAATATGTCTCTGGAACTCTCACTCGCTAGCTGAATGGATGCCCCTCATGGAATAGAAACAGGCAAGGTCCCCATCCAGATGTACTAGCTCAAGTTCTAGAGCCGCACTTCTCTGACATTGGGATTTAAAGTGCTAAACCCTGAGTTTTGGGTTCTTCTGTCTAGGATCCAGATCTTAAAGTTAAATCTCCAAAAAGAAGAGGGTGATCATGTCCAAAGACTCTTGGCAGGGGATATTATTTATAATGGAAATACCTGGTGGGCTGTTTTAGATGGCCCTTTACTTTTCAAAGTGCCTATATAGGCCAAATCCATGATAAGAAATAAAAATAGGTAGATGTGCCCGTTATTCAGAATCAACTCTTCCTGTGCTAAGTGAAAGAGGGAATGGTTTTTCTATTAGATTTTGGGCAAATGAGACATGCATTCTCTTGCCGATCCAGAGTCAGGTTACATCCAAAGAGGTGTCATGTTACCAGCTGTGCCCAGGAGCAAAACTGTGTCCTGAATCATCTTTACATTTATTTATTTATTCTTGTTTTTATAGACCATAAACACTTATCTTATTGAATAAAATATGCTTGTGATAAATATATTTATATAAATCTATAAAAATATAGATATTCACATTTTATACTTAACTATGTACACTTTATATTCTTGAAGAAAATATTTAATTAGAAATAATATGGAAATAAAATAGATAGTATTTATATTCTCAATATATGCATAATTTAGCTATTATTTCTATATATTTAAATGAACTCTTCTGCACTAGAGTAATACCTACTTGAAAATATTACCAATCAAATTTCATTTAGATTAGTTTGTCTAATACAGGTTTCATAATTTAAATAAGGCATTCATTTATCTAAAGGGTTTTATATCTTATAATCTGTAAAATATAGATTAGTTAATGAAAGGATCAACTCAAACTTTAACCAGTGCATTCCGGTGAACTTTACATAACCCCCATGATACCAACAAAGGGATTAGTTGTAGATTTTCCCAATTGGATTTTTACTTTCATGTCTAGCCAGCGATAACATGAACAAAACTGATGTACTAAAAAAAAATTTCTCTTTTTAAAACTTAAACCACAGACTCAGTTTGGAATCTCCCTTGGGAATGTTTTTCATTCATTAATGATTAATAGAGCTTCTTAAGTGACACAATATTCACCAGGAAGTTTTTACTAAATGAAGTATTGATTCAGCCCTTGACTAGCAGGAACCCAGCTGGAAAAACTAATGTTGAGATACTTAGTATTCTTATACTTCATTTCCAACATGAATCAACTTGTTACAGCACTTTCTAATATATTCATCATAGAGTCTTATAAGGTTGCATTTGAACTTAATTAAGGCCAATCCCTGCACTACTAACTTATAGAGATCTGAGTACTGTTCCTTTAAAAAAATTAAAGAAAAATATTTTTAAATAAAACACTAACTCCATTCTAGATAATTATTATATAAATCACAAATTTCAAGATATGGTCACACTTACAAAGTTCTCAAGCAAACTAAATTTTTACATCCAAAAGAACATTAAAATATTCTTACTAAAATAAGTCATTTGGGAACTTTTAATATAAAGATGATAAATGTAACATCAAATATTCTAAAGGTAAAAATTCAAGCCCTGTTGATGTATTTGATGATAAAATTATCATTTTGTTCCTTGATGATGAGGTATTAGTTAACATCAGAATAGCTTCCATGTAATGCCAGCTGCTACACCTAGAAACAAACCTAATAGCTACTAGTACTTTTGAATTTATTTTTTAAATTATTTTGTTTGGAGCATAAAAACTTGTTTTGTTAAAATTAAATATGTTTGGGGTAAAATAGTGATCTGTCCATTAATCTGATAAAGTAAATTCTTATACTTCTTCCTCTAGTATTATATTACATTATTTGATTAAAATGGCTCTTTATTTTGTCACCACTTTTTTCTAAATAGAAAGCTGGTTTCTTCTGTATATTTGAAACATACTCTCTAGCTTCAGTTGTCACAGAAATACTTTTCTAAGAAACTTTCATACCATTTACATAAAACCAAAGGCAATGTTAATCAGTGAACACATCATTGGAATGTACCTGTCCATTCGGTATAGATGTGTTATACTTTGTGGTTCTCATGTTAGCAGTGTGTGTATTGGCTGTCTTTTGTTGACACATCCTCATTTAGCCAAAATGAGACCGGAAACGTAGCTGCTGAATCATTGGTGGTACTGCATTTGCACTACCACTGAGGGTCCTGGTGAAAAGTTTTGTGTGTCTGAAAGCCCTGGACCATACGGTTTCACAGGAGAATTTTACAAAGCATTTAAGGAAGAGCTAACCCCCATCCTTCACAGATTATTCCAAAAAATTCAAGAAGTTGGAAGGCTCACAAAGTCTTTTTATGAAGCCAGCATCATCCTAATCCCAAAACCAGATAAAGACACAACAAAGAAAGAAAACTTCAGGCCAGTATCACTGATGAACATAGGTGCTAATATCCTCAACAAAATATTGGCAAACCACATCCAGCAATTAGTTAAAAAGAACATATACCATGATCAAGTGGGATTCATCCCGGGGATGCTAGGATGGTACAATATTCACAAATCAATAAATGTAATACAAAAACAAAAGAAAAGACAAAAATCACATGATCATATCAATAGATGCAGAAAAAGCATTTGATAAGGTACAGCACCCATTTACGATAAAACACTTAGCAAAGTGGGAATACAGGTAGCATTCCTCGACATAATAAAGGCCATATACAAGAGGCCCACAGCCAATATCATACTCAATGGGCAAAAACTTAGGCCTTTTTGTGGGGGAGCTTTGCTGTAGAGCCCCCCCCCCCATCCACCACGGATGAAAATAAATCTACCAAGACATGATCTGCTTGGGGAGAAAAGGTGGCCAATCTCTCAAAAGGAGAAGGACCAAGAGCCTTTTCCTCAATGGGCTTTTATTGGGTTCAATTTGCACAGGAATACAGGTAAAGCTCATCAGTCATTGTCAGCAGTAAGGATCAAATAATAGATAACGAACAAAGAACTCTGAGGGCTTATTCTGAGTTAGGGTCAGTTAGCTAAAGGGCTATAAGATTTTGGGAGACAAACTAATTTCAGGATTGGACTCTTATCATTTAAATTGAGGGTATTAGCAAAGCAGGTTTCACAGGATTTTATGCATTCTTTCTTAGGCCTGATCTCCCTGGGGAATCTGCCCTTTCTAGCACAGGACTGCACAGCCCTCTGTCATTGTTTCAGGCTTAAGTCAGGCAGGGGAAGTAAGGCAGCCAAGAGATTAGGAGACTTCTTGCAGACAGAATGAGGACTCAGGCTCTGTCGAAGCTGAAGGGCGAGGGTCCATCACCCCCTTTTTCTATAGCCCCCCGAGTCCTTCCCTGTGGGCCTCTTTGTGACCATGCCTGTCTTAGGTCATCCCTCCCTTGAGGAATTTTAGCCATCATTGGCTAACTGGTCAGGCTCAGGGCCAAGCACAGTAAAGTAAAGTGGGCAGGGGTGGCACCCCTGCCAGGGAGATAAGCTTTGTCTCCTTAGTGGCTTATGGTCCCAAGGTCTCTGACTCAGCCTTAATCATGGGGGGGCAGTTACAGCTTCTTAAACCAGGTAGGGCAGTTCCCAACACCTTTTCCACTAAGATCAGGAAGAAGACAAGGATGCCTGCTTTCACCACTCCTATTCAACATAGTATTGGAAGTCCTAGCCACAGCAATCAGACAAGAAAAAGAAATGAAAGGCATCCAAATTGGAAAGGAGGAAGTAAAATTGTCATTGAATACATGTGACATGATAATGTACATAGAAAATCCTACAGACTCCACCAAAAAAACTATTCAACCTAATAAATGAATTTAGTGAAACAGTGAGATACAAAGTCAATATTCAGAAATCAAAGGCATTTTTGTAGAGCAACAATAAAATATCAATATCAGAAGCAGAAATCAGGGAAAAAATTCCATTTGATATAGCAACAAGAAAAATTAAGTACCTAGGAATAAACCTTACCAAGGAGATAAAAGACCTGTACCCAGGAAACTACACAACACTGAAGAAAGAAATTAAGGAAGACACAAACAAATGGAAGCATGTACCATGCTCATGGATTGGAAGAATTAACATCATCAAAATGACCATATTACCCAAAGGGATTTATAGATTCAACGCAATCCCTATTAAAGTACCAATGACATATTTCACAGATATAGAACAAATATTTCAGAAATTTATATGGGACCATAAATGGCCCTGAATGGCTGCAGAAATTTGGGAAAGAGAACAAAGTAGGAGGGATCACAATACTTGATATCAAACTATATTACAAGGCCACTGTAATCAGAACAGCCTGGTGCTGGCAGAAGAACAGACACATAGACCAATGGAACAGAACAGAGAGCCCAGAAATAAGCCCAAGTCTCTATGGTCAATTAATATTTGACAAAGGGGGAAGAAGCATAAAATGGAATAAAAATAGCCTCTTCAACAGATGGTGTTGGGAGACCTGGACAGCTACATGCAAAAAAATGAAACTCGATCACCAACTTAAACCATACACAAAAATAAATTCAAGGTGGATAAAAGACTTAAATATAAGCCATGATACCATAAAAGTCCTAGAGGAAAACATTAGCAGGAACATATCAGACATTTCACACAGCAACATCTTCACTGATATGTCCCCTAAAGCAAGGGACATAAAGGAAAGAATAAACAAATGGGACCTCATCAAATTAAAAAGCTTCTGCATGGCTAAAGAAAACAGCATTAAAATGAAAAGAGAACCAACTGTATGGGAAAACATATTTGCCAATAATATCTGGGACAAGGGTTTAATCTCCAAAATATATTAAGAACTCACATGACTCCACTCCAGGAAGACAAAACCCAATTAAAAAATGGGCAAAAACTTGAACAGACACTTCTCCAACAAGGACATACAGAGGGCCCAGAGACATATGAAAAGATGCTCATCATCACTAGGCATCAGAGAGATGCAAATTAAATCCACAATGAGATTCCACTTCACAACAGTAAGAGTGGCCATCATAAATAAATCAACAAACAAGTGTTGGAGAGGGTGTGGAGGAAAGGGAAACCTAGTGCACTGTTGGTGGGAATGCAAACTGGTGCAGCCACTGTGGAAAACAGTATGAATTTCCTCAGAAAACCAAAAATGGAATTGCCTTTTGACCCAGCAATTCCACTGCTGGAATTGTATTCTAAGAGACCTGAAACAGCAAACCAGAAGAACCTATGCACCCCAGTGTTCATAGCAGCACAATTTACAATAGCCAAGTGCTGGGAGCAACCTAAGTGCCCATCAGTAAATGAGTGGATCAAAAAACTATGGTACATTTACACAATGTAATACTATGCATCAGAGAGAAAGAAGGGGCTCCTACCTTTTGCAGCAGCATGGATGGAACTGGAGAGCATTGTGCTAAGTGAAATAAGCCAGGTGGTGAGAGACAAATACCATATGATCTCGCCTAAAAGTAGAACCTAATCAACAAAACAAACAAGCAAGCAAAATATAACCACAGACATTGAAATCAAAAACAAACTGACTGTAACCACAGGGGAGGAATGAGGGGACAATGGAGGGAAGGGTTTTCAGGAACTACTATGAAGGACACATGGACAAAACCAAGGGGGATTGGAATCAGGGGAGGGAGGTAGGGGTGGGGGGAAAGGCAGACAACTGTAATTGAACAAAAATAAAATAATTAAAAAAAAGAGAACATGAATAAACTCACCCCCCAAGTGAAAAAAAAAAGTTTTGTGTGTGTAAGAGCTTCCTCTTTTTGTTTAACCAGTAATGATTATACACTAGGAAAAAAAAAAGTCAGCTTTACTTAACTCCTGAGTAATCCAACTTACAATAAGAAAACCTAGTTTATTAATTTTCCTTACAGGATATACCTTTTCAAAGACTGTCATTGGCATACCTCATCCCTTCTGCTCCTCAGGGTCTCTCTGGAGACCAAGGCAGAAATTTGCTTGGACAGAAGTATTGAGTTAGCCAAAAAAGTCTGTATTTTTTTCGTAAAATAAAAGACACATTTTTCATTTTCACCACTAACTTTATTGTTTTGGATATTTTGGATATGTCGGCTATCTCTCCTATATGGTATAGCATTGATTGTTCTCAATTAATGTCTTGATTTGATCACTATCAACTTCACTTGGTCTACCCAACCATGGAGCATCATCCAGCAAGAAATCTCCAGCACGAAACATTGCAAACCATTTTTGACATATTTGATCAGTCACAACACTTTCTTCATATTCTGCATAAATCTCTTTTTCTATTTCAGTTGTGTTTTTACCTTTCTTGAAATAATAAAACATAATAGGCCAAAAACGTTGCTTATTTTTTTCCATCTTCAATATTAAAATGGCTACACAAAAATTCACCCATTTTGATGTTTTTTTTTTTTTAAATACACACTGATATGGCAGCTGTTACAATACAATCTAACACAATTGTCTCAAATAAAGCTAAAATCAACTAAGCACTACTAGAACCACCTTACAGAAAAACTGAATGAACCTTTTGGCCAATGCAATAATTAGAACAGTTGGTTATTCTCAAGGACTATTTTTGTCAAGTTATTGAAACCTTATGTTTAACTCTCTTCTATAATTTAGGAAATTTGAACTAAAGAAACAGGAATGGTAACAGAATTAGAGCATCTTTTTTTTTTCTTAAATTGGTTGAACAATACATTTTTTCAAGCCCTTTATTGTCACATCTCACAAACATCATTATTTCATACCTGGCATTTTATAATGATGACTAAATAAGTTATTTTGACATTATACTCATATCTTTTTAAAAATGTATTTATTTATTATTATCCTCATCTGAGGACATACTTATTGATTTTAGAGAGAGGGGAAGGCAGGGAGAGAGAGAGAGGCAGAGAAACATCGATCACTTCTCCTGTGCACCCCAACCACCCCAATTGGGGACCATACCTGCCACTTAGACATGTGCCCTGACTGGCAATTGAACCCATGATCTTTTGGTTTATAGGACAACACTCCAACCAACTGAGCCACACCAGCCAGGGTTGTAGTCGTGACTTGATGAGAACTTGATAAATATTTAAAATACAATGTATCTCCACTAGTAATGTAATAAACAATTTGATAGCATGTAATAGGAATAGTTAATTTTGCCATCATATTTTGATTATTATCAACTTCACTTTCAGAGAGTAATCCTTCCTTGCTTTAAGGAGAGCCTCAGTCAAAGATTTCATGTTATATTTAGTATTGTACATCTGTGATAAATACCTCTGTTTACCTCATAATCTGTGATGAATAGCTAGTATCCCAATTTAGCATTCTGCTTCTGAACCACATCTTAAAATGAGTCCAGCCAGAGACACAACATGTGCTTTCTTTTTCATCCTTTATAGTAAATGTGGTAGTTTTGGGCAAACACTGATAACTACCAGCCCACTGAGAAAGAACAGCATAGCCCTGACTGCTGTGGCTTGTCTGGTTGGGTGTTGTCCCGCACAGCAAAAGATCACCAGTTGGATTCCCGGTTAGAGCAGATGACTGGGTTGCTGGTTTGGTCCCTGGTCGGGGCATGTACCAGAGGCAATTGATTAATGTTTTGCTTTCACATTGATGTTTCTCTCCATCTCTTTTTTCCTTCCCTTCCCCTTTCTAAAAATAAATAAATAAAATTGTAAAAAGAAAATTCAAAATATATGCACCCAAATTTTCTTAATTAGCTCATTTTCTTAGTAAAGCATTAAGCTTTTTATCTGCTTTTTAATATTATGAAATATCTGATAATTACCCTAAAGAACCAAACCGTATTATTTTCTCTCTATCTTTATTTAAATATCAATGAGGGGAAAAAAGGCATTTTTTTTTTTCCGGGGGAGATGGTGAGGAGTGGGGGGTTGGTTAATCATCTGTATCCCCAGAAAATAAAAATGTATAGTGTTCCTCTTTTTGGTTTTTATGAAAGGAGATGTAATTATACCTCTCCTGTGATTACTTTTATTAGTAGCAAGGCTACCAAGATTTTAACTACATACAGGGATGCATTAGGACGTTTGTTGGCCCCAGGTGTTTTTGCTATAATGGACCACTTCGTTAATTTCATTTTTTTATTACTATTTTTTATCCTCACCTGAGAACATGCTTATTGATTTTAGAGGGAAGGGAAAGGAGGGAAAGTGTCAAGGAGAGAAACATCAATATGAGAGAGACACATTGATCGGTTGCCTCTCATATGTGCACCGACTGGGACCGAACTTCCAACCTAGGCCTGTGCCCTGACCTGGAATAGAACCTGCAACCTTTTGGTTTATAGGATAATGCTCCAGCATACCATTCAGGTTGAGCCACACCATTCAGGCCCACTTCCTTAATTAAAAAAAATAAATATATATTTTACAACTGTCTTTGTATAAATGGACACATCAATTCAGGCTATACATTTAGGCAGAAAGAATAACTGATATTAGGGTTGTCACTGGAGTTTTCCTTCTTAAACCTTAACATTTTAGTAATGTTACCTTTGCCATCTTCCTTTAATTTTTAAGAACTGTTTTGTTTTGTTTTTCAATTAATAAACTTAATTTTTAGAGCAATTTTAACAGCAAAATTGAGTAGAAAGTACAAAGAATTCCTACGTACTCCCCTGTCTCCACACATGCACAACCCCCAACCCCCCAGGCAACATCACACTCCCAAGTGGTGCACTTTTTTCCCCACCCTGGACATGGAAGTGTTATTTTTAAACCTCACAGACACAGAGGACAGGGGGCTGGACACAGGGAGGCCGAGGGAGGCTTGTGTGCTCAAGCTTGGTGGTCCTGTTCCGAGGGGTGAAATTTGAGGCCAGCCCCGACTGCAGTCTCGTGGTGCTGCCCCGCAGTGGGAGGACAGGCTGAGCCAACGCCTTTGACAAATGCGGCCTTACATTTCTGTAGGTTGTTCTGGAGCTCAAAGTGGTACACTTTTTACAATTAATAAACCTACACTGACACTTCGTTATCACCCAAATTCCATAGTATACATTAGGGTTAACTCTTGATGTTTTACCTTATGGATTTGAAAAATGGGTAATGACATATATCCAATATGTAGTATTATATGAAATAGTTTTACTGGCTTTAAAATCCTCTGTCCTATTTATTCCTCCCTCTACCTTAACCCCCGATGACCACTAATCTTTTCATATCCATAGTTTTGCTTTTTTCCAGAATGTATCATAGTTGGGAGTCATACAATATGTGGTCTTCTCAGATTGGCTTCTTTCACTTAGTAATACGCAGTTAAGGTTCCTCCATGTCTGTTCATGGCTCAATAGCTCATTTCTTTTTATATGGATGTATCAAAGTCTCTTTATTCACTTACTGAAGGATATCTCTGATGCTTTCAACTTTAGGCAAACACAAATAAAGCTGCTATAAGCAACTGTGTGTAGGTTTTCCTGCAGACGTAAGTTTTCAATTCATTTGGTAAATACAAAGGAGCCTGATTGCTGGATCAAATGGTAAAAGTGTGTTTAGTTTTATAAGAAACCACCAAGCTGTCTTCCAAAATGGTTGTAACATTTTGCATTTCCACCAGCACTTAAAGGGAATTGACAAACGAGTCCTTATATTTCTCCACATCCTCACCCACATATAGTGTTATATGTTTTGGATTTTGGCCTTTCTAACAGGTAGGTAGTTGTATCTCATTGTTTTAATTTACAATTTCCTAATGACATGATATTGGACATCTTTCATATACTTATTTGCCACCATTTAAATCTTCTTTGGTGAAGTCTCTTTTATGATCTTTGGCTCATTTTTTTTTTTCTTTAATATATTTATTGATTATGCTATTACAGTTGTCCCATTTCCCCCCCCACTCCACTCCATCCTGCCCAACCCCCTCCCTCCCACATTCCCCCCCCATAGTTCATGTCCATGGGTCATACTTATAAGTTCTTTGGCTTCTACATTTCCTACACTATTTTTACCCTCCCCCTGTCTATTTTCCACCTATCATCTATGCTACTTATTCTCTGTACCTTTACCCCCCTCTCCCCCTCCCACTCCCTTATTGACAACCCTCATGTTCTAGTTGTTTGCCTAGTTTGCTCTCGTTTTTGTTTTATGTGTGGTCGTTAATAACTGTGAGTTTGCTGTCATTTTTACTGTTCCTATTTTTGATCTTTTTCTTAGGTAACTCCCTTTAACATTTCATATAATAAGGGCTTGGTGATGATGAGCCTCTTCAACTTGACCTTATCTGAGAAGCACTTTATCCTCCCTTCCATTCTAAATGATAGCTTTGCTGGATACAGTAATCTTGGACGTAGGTCCTTGCGTTTAATCTTGGGTAATGTAATTATGATGTGTCTTGTTGTGTTCCTCCTTGGGTCCAGCTTCTTTGGGACTCTCTGAGCTTCCTGGACTTCCCGGAAGTCTATTTCCTTTGCCAGATCGGGGAAGTTCTCCATTATTTGTTCAAATAAGTTTTCAATTTTTTGTTCTTCCTCTTCTCCTTCTGGCACCCCTATAATTCGGATGTTGGAACGTTTCAAGGTGTCCTGGAGGTTCCTAAGCCTCTCCTCATTTTTCCAAGTTCTTGTTTCTTCATTCTTTTCTGGTTGAATGTTTGTTTCTTCCTTCTGGTCCATACCATTGATTTGAGTCCCAGTTTCCTTCTCATCACTATTGGTTCCCTGTACATTTTCCTTTGTTTCTCTTAGCATAGGCTTCATTTTTTCATCTGTTTTTCAAATAGATTCAACCAAGTCTGTGAGCATATTGATAACCAGTGCTTTGAACTGTGCATCCGATAGGTTGGCTATCTCTTCGTCGCTTAGTTGTATTTTTTCTGGAGCTTTGAAGTGTTCTGTCATTTGGGCCATTTTTTTTGTTTGTTTGTCTTGGCGCGTCTGTTACTTTAAGGGGCGGAGCCTTAGGTGTTCACCAGGGCGGGGTAATGCTGGTCACTGGGCTGTGATGCTGTACGTGGGGGCGGGGCCGAGAGGGAGCAACGGCGCCCGCTTCACTCTCCTCTGGATTTCAGTCCCCCACTCCGCTACCCACAATCAAACTGGGCCCCTCTGGTGCTGGTTCCCGAGCAAGTGGGCCTGCGCACACTCTAGGCCCCTGTGGGTCTCTCCAACAACCTCTCCTGTGAGGCTGGGAGTCTCTCCTGCCGCCCCAACCCCCAGGGGCGCTTTCAATCAGAGGTTTGAGGCTTTATTTCCCTGAGCTGGAGCCCTGGGTTGCGCAGAGGTCTGCTTCTCTGCCCGCCGTTCGTCCGGTTTATCTGTGGGCGAATGTGGTGCCGCAATGTGCTACCCGCTGCTCTGCCTGCCCCACTCTCCGCCACTCTGAGTCCGGCCCTCTGGGTTTATCTGTGCAAATGTGGGACCGCAGGGTCTGCTAGTGCTAGGACTGCCTGCGCCATTTGTCCCACACTCCGCCAGTCTCAGTCCCGCCACAGCCACGCGAGTCCTCTCCACCCCAGTGCCGTCTCCGCCCCTCCTACCAGTCTGGATGAATGATTATTTTCTGTTTCCTTGGTGTTGGTCCCCCTTGCTGTTCGATTCTCTGTCAGTTCTGGTTGTGCGAGGAGGCTCAGTGTGTCTACCTACGCCGCCATCTTGGTTCTCCTCGGCTCATTTTTTTAAATTGGGGTGGTTTTTTATTGGTGAATTTTAAGACTTCTTTGTATATTTTGGATATCTTATCAGATATGGCTTATCATAGTCTCTTGACAGTGTATTTATGCTCTGACAGTGACAGAGCATAAAAATTTACTTTTAATGAAATTTGGCTTATTTTTTTTCATAAATTGTATCTTTGGTGTTGTATCAAAAAAATCATTCTATAGCCAAGGCTATCTAGATTTTTTCCTATTTGGTATTTTACATTTTCCTTTTAGGTTTGTGATCCTTTTTGTTAATTTTTGTGAAGAGTTTAAGACCTGTGCCTAGATTCCTTTTTTATTTTTTATTTTTGCATGTGGTTGTACAGTTGAGGGCCATTGATGTTTTGCCCATGGCATGCATTTACTTCTTTGTCAAAGATGACTTGACTATATTTACATGAGTCTATTTCTGAGCTCTCTCTCTTGTTCCATTGATCTATTTGTTTATTCTTTCCCCAGTACTATTATGGTCTCTTGATTACTGTAGCTTGATAGTAAATCTCGAAGTCAGGTAGTATTAGTCTATAAACTTTGTTCTTATCCTTCAATATTAAGTTAGCTATTTGGAGTGTTTTGCCTGTGTAAACTTTAGAATCAGTTTGTTGCTATTTTCTAACTTTTTTGCAGGTATTTTGATTGTGATTGTGTTGAATCTTTAGATCAAGTTAGGAAGAACTGACTTCTTGACAATATTGCATTTTCTTATATGTGAACCTAATTTCATGGGACATCTTTCCATTTATGTAGGCTTTTTTGATTCCATTTGGCAGAGTTCTGTATTTTTCCTCATAAAAACAGTTAGTTTTTAACTAAGGAGTTGTACTTACGCAAGATGTCCATTTTGCCCTGTGACCACCAGTAGCAGCCTTGTGAAAGAGGCCTGGGCTCCCCCGTGAAAGGCTGTGGAGCACTTCTGAACCACTGGGCTTGCTGGACGGTTCTTGCTGTCTGGCCTGGATTTTCACAGCATTATTCTTTTAAGTTGATACAGACTTATGCTCACATCTTGAAGATTTTTATTATTATAATCCTTAGCAATTTCAAGAATAAATAACATAATTTTAGATTTTCCAGATCATGGAAAACAGGGTAATCCTTACCCCTCTTATTTTAGCCCTATTTTCATTATATTTTACTGATAAGCAATCAAAATTCACCTATATTTCTCAAAAAAAACACCCAGAAACTTTAAGTAAATTTTAATTATCTTATTTTTAAAAGACTGTATCTGATATTATTATTTTTATAATGCAAACTTTTATTTATTCCAAGCCTGTTTCCAACTTCTTGAATTTCCCATTTGTGCTTTAGAAGACAACAGTTAAGTGTAAGGACCTTTAAAAGTTATTTTGCATGGGACATGAAATCATAATACTTTAGAGCAAATTTAAGAGTATCATTTCTCTATAAAAATGGACAATTTTCAAGATATACTCTGTGCTTATATTGTTTAAGGAATAGGCATATGGTTATTCTAAATATAAATTCTTCTTTTCAAGATTTTTTTTAATGTTTTCAATAGGGAGTCTTTGCTTAAAAGCTTACCTGCTCTAAGAATCCTCAATGGTGAAATGCTAACCTCTTGTTCCGAAAGCAACATTGAAGAACACTGTCAACCAGAATTAGGACATTTCCTGGTACTTTGTCAGTCCCAGATTAGAGAATTCAACTTACTAATTGAAAGCTACATTACTGGGAAAAGGTAAGACTGTTAGCTTCAGCTTGTCATAATTAAAAGATATAATGCATTTTATACACATGATTAAAAATATTCTGATTAATGCAATCATATTTTTTTGGATTAGAACAGTATGTTTTAGGGATATTGTTCCTTCAAAATTCTGGCATCATCTTTTTATTGTTTGAAATATCTATTTTGAACATAATTTAAAAGTTAAAATATTAAATAAAATAAGGCATGAGAATAGTTTCAAGACAATATGCAAACATTCATTCAGTCATTCAATTAATCAAAATTTATTAAAAAATTATTGTACACAAGACACAATAAGATTAACATAAGAGAAAATTAGATAAATAGTTGCAATGGAGAAAGGCAAGTTTGATAACATAGGTAACATTTATATATAAGGTTTATTGCACATATTTTATATTTATAAATTAAACTATTGTGCAATCACAGTGGAGAAAAGCAGTTCATACATGCACATATTCAGGGGACAGAAGCTGAGGGAAAAATCCCAATCAAATATCAAATAAAAGAGAACTTCCCATTCCTTATCCCAAATTTTGAATACATTATTATGAATTCACTACAACTGATCTGTCTATAATTTTTTCTCATTTGCCTTGATCCAGAAAACACATGAAAAAGGACTTAGTATTTCATTTATGATGAGGCTTCCTTATAACTGGAACAATAATATGGGCTTCCAAATGTCTTAATTACTGAATTATATTCTTAAAATATTGCTCTCTGTACTTTAATATATACTCATCTATATGAGCTGATTTTTCTATTTAAATGTTTTAAAATATAGTCCATTCATATTAAAAACAAACTTAACAGCTTTAAAAATAATCCCAATTTTTATGGATAATTGTTTATCTTTAACAAATACTAAGATTATTTAGATATATCTTTGCACAAATCTAAACTTATATCTTCTTGTATATGTAGAGTAATGTAAAATTTTCTTATGTAAAGGTGACCCTTGATATTCCTCATGGAAAATAAACTATATTTTATATGTTTGATCACAAATTGTGGTAAATTTAACACCTAGCCATAAACATTTGATATTCTGATGCTGAACTGAACTTTTCTGATTTATTAGCCAAGAATTAATGAAATACAAAATATCAAAAATATATTGGGCCTCACCCTGGCTGGTGTGGCTCAGTGGATTGAGTGCAGGCCTGAGCAGCAAAGGGTCGCCGGTTCGATTCCCAGTCAGAGCACATGCCTGGGTTGCAGGCCAGGTCCCCAGTGGGGGGGTCTGCTGAGGCAACCACACATTGATATTTCCATCCCTCTCTTTCTCCCTCCCTTCTGCTCTCTCTCTAAAAAAATAAATAAAATCTTAAATATATATATGTGTGTAATATAATAAATATATTATTTATTTGTAATATATGGCTCTCATTCCCTGACTGGTATGGCTCAGTTGGTCAGGCATCATCCTTCAAAACAAAAGGTCACAGGTCTGATTCCTGTTCAGGGCACATGCCTGGGCTGCAGTTCTGGTCCCCAGTTGGGATGCATGTGAGAGGCAACTGATTGATGTTTCTCTTTCATATCGATGTTTTTCTCCCTCTATTTCTTCCTTCCTTCCACTCTCTCTAAAACAATTTTTTTTAATTAAAAAAATATTGGAGGAGCCTAGGCTAACAGTCAATAATACCTTTGTGAAGAGAAGGAGTACCTAATTATCTCTATGTCTTAGGACATATAACTTTCATTTTGTATGGTATACATAAAGTTTTTATACATAGTTACTTCTATCCTAAATTGTTTCAGAATAAATTTAAGGCAGCTTGTGGCTATATTTTAAATATAGTCATAAAATATATTATTTGAAGTAAATAAAATTAAATTAAAAAACAGAAATAAAGGAAGATAAATGAAATGTAGCCAAGAATAAGGCCCATACACATGCAAAGTCCTTTGAGTTTTTTATTAAAAGTCATTATCTGGAAAACTGGAAGTGTGATTAATTACACAAAGTATAACCTCAATAAGCTAAAACTCCAACAATTGTTCAAGAGAATCACAACCATTTATGTCTTAAAGTATTTGAATTTTCTTTGGAATGAATTCTTTTTCCAGAGAAAAATGGGAATATAAACTTTCCCATAATGTAAGTTCTTTGTTTAAAAGTCCAATACAAATATTTTGCATGGCAAGTGTCAGTGTAGAAAGTACTTTTAACTTTGTTTCATAAATAACTTCTCCAAATTTAGGCAGCCATGATTTCTCATGTTTGTGGTAGTAAAAGCATGGATTTTTCTCATTCATTTGTACCAAAAATACCTAAAATAAAAATGGTTCTAAAACTTCCAGACATTTTGTCTGGATTGACAGATCTATATTAACTAAACAAATATTTTCAAATTTTATTAGACATGATATCAATTTTTATCTAAACAACCAGAAATAAGTTTTTAATGAATGTTATGTTAAAGTTTAATGTCAGGCCACACAGGGAAAATTTCAAAACCTATATTAGTTTTAATATTTGTTGATATATTATTATTAATTGTTCTCATTATTTTTCAGGAATATTTTCACCTTGGATGTTGCAGAAAGCCTCTGTCATTATTTTAAGAAATTAATGAAACTTAGTAGGGAATACCGGTATGTGCATGAACACGGGGATGTAAGTGTAGCCAAGAGAGGTGAACCAGAAGCCCAGCAAACTCACGTGGCTCCTACAGACGGTGATAGCCTACTGCAAAACGGAGTCCCTCACTCTTGTGCAACCAAACCTAAACCGGACTCACCAGAGATTTCCGAAAAATGGATGGACTCTGGTTCTAGTCATTTCCTGTTAGCCAACTCCTTATGTGAAGATATAGAAGGAAGAAATCAAGAAAAAGTAGTAGACCAGAAGAGAGAAGACAGCAAGTCAAGTGCTGTCCCCACCAAAAGAATCCCATTCATGGAAACAGCAATGACAAATTACATGCTGAAGAATCACCCAAACATTGAACATTATGAGAAAAAGTAAGGTTTATAGATCATTTTTCTTTAGTTGTATACTTTTATTTTTATATATAATATTAGTTAATGTTACTGAATAATAACAAACAATATCAAAAATAATAATCCTTTGTAAAGGATTTAAATCATTATTATATTTATTATGTTTTTGATAACTTTATTTTTTTGTTTTTTTATTGTTCAGTTATGTTCCATGATGTGCACTAATAAGTATAGATTAATTTGATTGAATTATGGCAGGTTCTGATTTAATTGACTAGTTTTTCATAGAAAATGAGCAAATGTAAAATTATTTTTCTACTCTCTAATCTCTAAATAATTAAAATAAATTTTAAGGGAAATGATATACTACATTAGTCTCTAAGTCAGAGAAAGACAAGTATGATTTCAATTATATGTGGAATCTAAAGAACAATATAGACAAACAAGCAAAACGGAAACAGGCTCATGGTTACAGAGAAAGACTGGCAGCTGTCAGAGAAGAGGGAGGTTGCAAGATTGAGTAAAAAAGGTGAAGGGATTGAGAAGTTCAGATCGGTAATTGCAAAATAGTCATGGGGATGTAAAATACAGTTAGGAATTACAGTCAATAATATTATAATAACTAAGTGTGGTGCCAGGTGGATACTTAAAATATCAAGAGAAATACTTTGTTAAGTATATTAGGAAGGACCCTCCAAAAAACACCCCTGGAATTCACTCATAGTTTAAAGTTTAATATAAACTAATATGTGATAGAGAAGAGCCTAACAAGGCTCATTCATTCAAAGTCCTCTCTGTGCCCCATTGTTAAGGATGGCCCAGCAAACATTTATTTAGCAAACATTTGCTTTTCATTTCTATGTGAACTGCCTTCCTGCCCTTGAAGTCCCAAACCAAACCTCCTCCCTTTAACCTTAGCTCCAGAATGGCATAGAAAAGTCAACTGCCCAATGCCTTTTTGGCCTCACATCTTATGGCTCCACCAAATACACATTGTAATAACGTGGACATTTTCTCCTATTAAATTTGATTTAGCATAGCTAGAAAACTTAGAATGTGAAAGGAAAATTATTTTTGTTACCAGACTAAGGGGTCTGTTTGCCTCAGTGCATCAAAGCAATTCCTGTTCAGTAACACAGGAACAGGAATTTGCAGCAAAGAAAGTAAAGGTTTATTTTTAGGATGTGGCCCTTCCCCATAGACACAGGTGAGTTCATGTTCAGAGACATGGCTCCCCATGGCTTCTAGGGAATGGGTTATATAATGGGAAAATCATTAATAATGGTGACTGAGTTAGGGGTCATGGTCAGGGTCCTAGTCTCCGCTGATTGGTTGGTGCTAGGATAGGGGATGGTTGATCAGTTCATCCTGGTCCTGATGTCATCCATGGCTTTTCTGGGCCTGAAGGTGAAACATGAGGGAGGCTTGGATGTTGATGGAAAATCTGTCTCTGTGGTCAATAGACCCGAGCTTGTTTCCTGTGATTGTTTAATGCTGACTAGAATCTCATTGTCCTGAGGGCTTAATGATCAAGTGAGTGGCCAAGCAAGGGAGAGGGAGGCAGGTGAGTCAGGGTGCTGGATGAGGCAGTTTGAATCAAAGGGAGGAAAAAAGAAAAGACCATATTAAAGAAATGAAGTTTCTGCATGGTTACATTTTTTGTGCCATTCACACATGTCCTGAACCCCATTAACTCCAAACACACATAAATAATATTTAGAACTACTTAATTCATGATAAATAGCCACATGAGGATAATAAGGAAAGATGAAGAACTAAAAATATTGACAGACCAAAGACCTAAAGAATAAAAGGAAAAGCAAATGTATACCCACTTGCTGAACCTTGCTGTTGAGTAATTCAGGAAGACTCACTGTCAGTTGAATAGATATTTCCTAGGTGATTTACACATGTTCTAATGCTAAGGACATTTTTAATGTATTAATTTTTTTTATTGTTCGATTACAGCTGTCCCCATTTTCCTCCCATTACTCTCCCCTGCCCTACCCACCCCCACCTCCCACATTCTATCCTCCCCCCACCTGTTGTCTTTGTTCATGTGTCCTTTATACACATTCCCTGATGACCCTTTTCTTCCCCTGTTATCCCCCTCCTCCCTCCCCTTCTGGTCACTGTCAATTTGTTATTTATTTCAATGTCTCTGGTTCTATTTTGCTTGCTTGTTTGTTTTGTTGATTAGGTTCCATTTATAGGTGAGATCATATGGTATTTGTCTTCCACTGCCTGGCTTATTTCACTTAGCATAATGCTCTCCAGTTCCATCCACATTGTCATGAAGGGTAGGAGCTCCTTCTTTCTCTCTGCTGCATAGTATTCCACTGTGTAAATGTACCACAGGTTTTTGACCCACTCATTTACTGATGGGCACTTAGGACATTTTTATTATGATGATTTTTGCTAAAAACAGATGATGGTGATGATGTTGATGATGATGTAGAAATAATAGGAGATGTTTTTCTCAACATGGAGAGCACCCTATGTTCAGGAAGCTGTAAACTAACCTTCTTTACCTGCCTTCGCTGTTTTCAACATAGTGAAAGCAGTCCTTGTGTTAGTGTCACCGAGGACGACACCCCTCATTTACATTTTTCTCCCCTGGGAAACTTTGATGATATTGGGCTGAGGAATTCAAGCTCTTAATGACTGGTCAGCTTTAGAAAAAATTCACAGTTATGCCAGTAAAATTTGTATTTATCTGGTGAGAAATATATAAGATGGTATCTGAGGTTATATATGTTATCTTAAAAGTTTCTCATTCTTTACCAGTTATACATTGCAAGTATTTTTTCAGACTTTTTTCTTTACCAAAGTACCTATTATATATAGTGCATTAAAATTCTCAAATTTTTGTTCAAAAGATGAAAGAATACATTAGTGGTTGAATGTGAATTAAATTCATAGCAAAATTTACAAAGTTTACCTGCTATCTTTACTACTCTGACTATGGTTAAGCAAAAGATGATGTCTCCTTTTTAAATAATACTTTATGTAGTCCAGGTTTACAAATATAGCTTATGAGATCTCTTATCTACAATTGTGTATTTTCAGGAGCTAGAAATACTTTCTTTTCTCTTCATACTAGTGTGGCGGCTGTGGCAATCCAGGCATACTGGCGTGGTTACATTGTGCGTAGACAGTATCTTTTCTCTACAAAACTACATACCGCTTCAACAGGACTCCTGAAATACCGGCCAAATTCCTGCATCAAAAATCAAACTATTTTAAAGAAAGAAAAAAGAGAAAATACTGTAAATATCCAAGAACAGAAGGAAAAGGCTGCTATTCTTATTCAGGTTAGTTTTAATCTTTTGGTGAAGTAATCAAAAAAGATGTAGTAGTCATCTTTCACTGGGTTGTTCTGTGTAACAGGCAACATTCAAATCTTAGTGGTTTTTCAAATCATGGGATTTATTTCTTACTCACGTGACATGTAGGTGACAGGTCGACTGTGCCTCTGCCTAGTACCTAGGCTGAAGGAATAACCCGTAAGTTGGAAATACCATTCTCATGACTGAGGGCCACGCTGAACTCAATAATCATATTTAAAGCATCTGTTCACGTGTACCATTTGTCACATATTTCAATAGCCAAAGCAGGTTTCATTTGACCTAATCTTCAGTTATTTTTTGAAGCATTTTAAAAATCTATTAAAATAATTGTTAAAGTTCTTCAAATACACTTTTAACTTCAAAATAGAGGAAGCAACTATTGAATAGATTTGATTCAGCCCCACAAAGACCAGATTTCAAAATGAAGTTCAACCTGGTCACATTCATCCTTTTATTTATTCACTCATTAATTAATTTTCAGAACTACTGTTTTTCAAGCAGTGTTCTAGGCTCAAGAACCATACCTATGAACAAAATATACAAGATTTCAGCCCTTATGGAGTTCATATCCTATTGGAAGAGGGAGACATAAACTAAATAAATACCTAAAATAAGGCCTGTGGAAATTCATGGTACTTCCCCTGAATTGAATGATCATAATTAAACAAAAATTTTAGTGTTTCCTTCTATTCATTTAATCAGCAAGTATTTACTGGCACAAAAATCTTACTAGCTTACATTCTGTTAAGATGTGCAGTTAATAAATAAGTATGCTAGGTAGTGATCAGTACTGTGTGAAAAAATAAAGCAGGAAAAGGTGGGTTGGGAGTGTCAAAGGATAGTTTATTATTTTCGACAGGATGGATAGAGAGGACCAGAAAAGATGACACTGCAGTGACAGAGTAAGCCACTAGGTATCTGGGAAGAGTATATTCCGGGCAGAGAAATACGAGATTTCAATGCGCTGATTTAGGAGCATACTACTGTGTTCAAAGAGCAGCAAGAAGCCAGGGTGACTAGAGAGTGATCAGGGAAGGAAAGTAGGACTTAAACAACATAAGCCATTATAAAGATTTTGGCTTTTACTATGAATGACATGGGAAGATATTACAGGAAGCTGAGCAGTGGGTTCACAATATCAAGTATTCTTTTTTTTTGACTTTTTATTTTTATTTTATTTTTTAAAATATATTTATTGATTATGCTATTACAGTTGACCCATTCCCCCCCTCACTCCACTCCATCCTGCCCACCCCCTCCCTCCCACATCCCCCCCTATAGTTCATGTCCATGGGTCATACTTATAAGTTCTTTGGCTTCTACATTTCCTACACTATTCTTACCCTCCCCCTGTCTATTTTCCACCTATCATCTATGCTACTTATTCTCTGTACCTTCCCCCCCCTCCCACTCCCCTATTGACACCCCTCCATATGATCTCCATCTCTATGGTTCTGTTCCTGTTCTAGTTGTTTGCCTAGTTTGCTCTTGTTTTTGTTTTAGGTGTGGTCATTAATAACTGTGAGTTTGCTGTCATTTTTACTGTTCCTATTTTTGATCTTCTTTTTCTTAGGTAACTCCCTTTAACATTTCATATAATAAGGGCTTGGTGATGATGAACTCCTTTAACTTGACCTTATCTGAGAAGCACTTTATCTTCCCTTCCATTCTAAATGATAGCTTTGCTGGATAGAGTAATCTTGGATGTAGGTCCTTGCCTTTCATGACTTGGAATACTTCTTGCCATCCCCTTCTTGCCTGTAAGTTCTCTTTGGAGAAATCAGCTGATAGTCTTATGGGAAGTCCTTTGTAGGTAACTGTGTTCTTTTCTCTTGCTGTTTCTAAGATTCTCTCCTTCTGTTTCATCTTGGGTAATGTAATTATGATGTGCCTTGGTGTGTTCCTCCTTGGGTCCAGCTTCTTTGGGACTCTCTGAGCTTCCTGGACTTCCTGGAAGTCTATTTTCTTTGCCAGATTAGGGAAGTTCTCCGTCATTATTTGTTCAAATAAGTTTTCAAGTTTTTGTTCTTCCTCTTCTCCTTCTGGCACCCCTATAATTTGGATGTTGGAACATTTCAAGATGTCGTGGAGGTTTCCTACGCCTCTCCTCGGTTTTCCGAATTCTTGTTTCTTCATTCTTTTCTGGTTGGATGTTTCTTTCTTCCTTCTGGTCCACACCGTCGATTTGAGTCCCAGTTTCCTTCCCATCACTATTGGTTCCCTGTACATTTTCCTTTGTTTCTCTTAGCATAGGCTTCATTTTTTCATCTACTTGTTGAACAAATTCAACCAAGTCTGTGAGCATATTGATAACCAGTGCTTTGAACTGTGCATCCGATAGGTTGGCTATCTCTCCCTCACTTAGTTGTATTATTTCTGGAGCTTTGAAGTGTTCTGTCATTTGGGCTTTTTTTTTTTTTTTTTTTTTTTTTGTCTTGGCGCCTCTGTTACTTAAAGGGGCAGAGCCTTAGGTGTTCACTGGGGCGGGGTAACGCTGGTCACTGCACTGTGATGCTGTATGTGGGGGAGGGGCCGAGAGGGAGCAATGGCGCCTGCTCCCCTCTCCACCGGATTTCAGTCTTTCACTCTGCTACCCACAATCAAACTGGGCCCCTCTGATGCTGGTTCCCGAGTGGGTGGGCTTGTGCATGCCCTAGGCCCCTGTGGGTCTCTCCAACGACCTCTCCTGTGAGGCTGGGAGTCTCTCCTGCTGCCGCCCCAACCCCCACGGGTGTTTTCAATCAGAGGTTTGCTTGGGTTGCGCGGTCTGCTTCACTCCCCGCTGTTTGTCTGGTTTATCTGTGGGCGAATGTGGGGTCGCAGGGTCTGCTAGTGGTCGGACTGCCTGCCCCATTTGTCCCACACTCCGCCAGTCTCGGTCCCGCCATGGCCACGCGAGTCCTCTCTGCCCCTCCTACTGGTCTGGATGAATGTTTATTTTTTATTTCCTTGGTGTCGGACTTCCTTGCCGTGCAATTTTCTGTGAGTTCTGGTTGTGCGAGGAGGCGCAGTGTGTCTACCTACGCCACCATCTTGGTTCTCCTGTCAAGTATTCTTTATGTTGTAATTCTACTGAAGAAAGGCAGGAGTAGAAGCAACAGAATCAATTAGTAGGCTGTTGTCTCCAGACAAGAGATAAGGAAAGCATGGACAAGATTCTTTCAGTAGAAGTGGTAAGAAAATCACATCCCAGAATATGTGTTGATTTATCTTACAACTATGCCTGTGTACTTTGAAGGTAGAGCTGATGATATCAGTCCATGGGGTTATGGTATATGAGAGGGAGAGAGGAGTCAGGGATGCCTCCAAGGTATTGGCATAAGCAACTAGAAGAATAGCCTTCAAATTAAGTCTCTGGCTTTTGCTGTTTATTAAAGTGATAGTTTTCAAGAGTATTATCTTTGCTATGTTTCTAATGAATATGTTTCATATTTCAGCTGGCTTAATTTGTTTGGAGTGTGCTCTTAAGGGCAATGCAGTGCACAGATAAAGCCATACTGATACCTGAATGGTGGTGGGAGTGGGGAGAGGGCAACAGATTCAAGGAAACTCTGAATCTCAAAATTTTGTCTGCTTCATGAGGAGTGGATATGTCATGTGGTCCAAACTCTCTCCTGTCATCAGTTGATGAGTAATACATCTCTTAGCATCAATGGTAAATGGATATTAAAGTTTTGCTTCATTTCATTCAATAAAGGGAAGTTCATTACTTTATGGAATAGTCTAGTTCAGTGACTGATTATGTTGAATGTTCTTTTGAATATTTTCAGCTTCTTTATATTTGTAACAAAAGTATGCATAATTTACCCTCTCTTTGCAAATTAGAACAAGTCTTTTGTTGTACATCATGGCACTTAAAATCATTGAAGTCAACTCAACTTTATTTTCTCTTCTCTTGAGTACAATCATATAATTTTAAAAATCATCCATCATAAAATATGAATTTAAGGCTGTCTAGTCATCCTGGAGAGCAGAGAATGATATAGTAGAAACATGCCGGGCTTTAGAGCAAAGTGAAGATTTCTTGAATGATTAGTGAAGACTGTTTCCTGCCTACCAAAACTGACATTCTCCTCTTCTTCCTAGCAGATAGCCAGCTTCCCTAGCACTTTGGTATGGACCTTTTTCTTAGTTCCAGTCAATAGAATGTGAGTGAAAAACATATCCAACACTTTCGTGTCTGGCCCTTAAAACCTCCCACAGACATTCCTCTCCAATCTTTTCCTTTTCTGGTTGTATGAAAGGAAGACAGCCTTTGAGGCATCTCTTGGAAGCTGCCTCTTTGGATTGCAGTCTGCAAAGCATGAATATATGAATCACTCTATGTTTTTGTTGTTTTCAAATTATGTTTTATTGATTATGCTATTACAGTTGTCCCAAATATTCCCTTTTGACCCCCTCCACCCAGCAACCCCCACTTCCTCAGGCAATCCCCCCACAATAGTTCATGTTCATGGATAATGCATATAAGTTTTTTGGCTACTCCATTTCCTATACTGTACTTTACCTCCCATGGCTATTCTGTGACTACCTCTTTGTACTTCTTAATCCCCTCACCTCTTCATCTACTTCCCCACCTCCCTATCTCATCTGGTAACGATCAAACTGCTCCCTGTATTCATGATTCTGTCTCTGTTACTCTTGTTTCTTAGTTTGCTTTTTTATTTTTATTTTCAATTGTTGATAGATATGCATTTTTGCCATTTTATTGTTCATAGTTTTTATCATCTTCTTTTTCTTAAATAAGTCCCTTTAACATTTCATATGATAATGGTTTGGTGATGATGAACTCCTTTAGTTTTTTCTTGTCTGGGAAGCTCTTTATCTGCCCTTTGATTCCAAATGATAGCTTTGCTGGGTAGAGCAATCTTGGCTGTAGGCCTCTGCTTTTCATGACTATTTCTTGCCAGTGCCTCCTAGTTTGCAAAGTTTCTTTTGAGAAATCAGCTGACAGTCTTATGGGAATGCCCCTGTAGGTAACTAACTGCTTATCTCTTGCTTCTTTTAAGGTTCTCTCTTTATCGTTAACCATTGGCAGTTTAATTATGATGTGTTTTGGAGTGGACCTCTTTGTGTCCATCTTTGCATCCAGGGATTCTCTGTGCTTGCTGGACTTACATGTCTATTTCCTTCACTAAATTAGGGAATTTTTCTTTCATTATTTTTTCAAATAGATTTCCAATTTCTTGACCTTTCTCTTCTTCTTCTGTACCCTTATGATGAGAATATTGGACCTCTTGAAGTTATCCCAGAGGCAACTTACACTATCCTTGTACTTTTGGACTATTTTTATTTTTGTTTTTCTGACTGGTTGTTTTTTGCTTCCTTATGTTACAAATCGTTGATTTGATTCTTGGCTTTACCCACTCTACTGTTGCTTCCTTGTAAATTGTTCTTTATTTCAATTAGTGTATCCTTCATTTCTGACTGGATCTTTTTTATGCTGTTGAGGTCCTCACTAAGTTCCTTGAGCATCCTTATCACCAGTGTTTTGAACTCAGCATCTGATAGATTGTTTAGCTGAATTTTGTTTAGCTCTTTTTTTGGAGTTTTGATCTGTTCTTTTATTTGGGCCATGTTTCTTTGTCTCCTCATTTTGGCAGCCTCACTGTGTTTGTTTCTATGTATTAGGTCAAGCTACTATGACTCCCTGTCTTAGTAGTGTTCGCTAATGTAGTAGGTATCCTGTAGGGTCCAGTGGCAGAGTCTCCCTTGTCACGCAAGATGGGTGCTTGAGGTGTGCCCTTTGTATGGACTGCATACACCATCCTCTTGTAATTGAGCCTTGATTGCTATTCGCAGGTCAATGGGAAAGATTTACCCTGGCCAGTCAGCTGCAAGAATTGGCTGTGACCACTGACCGCCAACTTCTGCCCTCTGTGGAGGATCCGCTGTGCAGGCAGGGGCAGGGTGGTGGTGTTCTGACATGGTCTGTAGCTGTCTACTGGGTGCACAGGCTATGGGGTTTCTCAGGTGGTATGGACCAAGGTCAGCTCCCATCTATGTTCTGCCTGAGGCCACCCTGCCTGAGCTGTAAAGCAATCTGAGATAGCTGCAACTTGTGCTGGGCTTGGAGATTCCCAGGTGAAACCAAGCTGTGACTAGGCTGGCTGCTGCTATTGCCACACCTGGGGCAATTTAGCAAGAGGTATGGGCGCTAGGGATTTATTGAGGCTGGCTGTTGCTTGTTTAATAGGATTTAGGAAGTTGTGAAGCATGAGCCAAGACCAGCTATTCATATGGAAAAGTCACAGTTAACAGTTTGGGTGTGATTGTAAGTAAGTTGGGTAGGACAGTCTCAGGGGACTTTCAGGACAAGGCAAAAACAGTCTTTGGCAGGTCAGTGGAGTCTCAGATATGACAGCAGCCTGCCCACTCTGTGGCTCTTGTGTGGGGAGGGCTCAGAAAGGAAAGGGCCTCTGCCAGTCTTTCTGTCTGGGAGAAAGCTGTCCCCCATCTTCCTGCCTTGATGCCAGACACTCCAGTTCCTCCCTGTATTCTACTGGTGCCTTTAAAGCTTCTACCTCAGTGCTAGAGCTCAGAGGGAGTGAGTATGAGTAAGTCTGTGTGTGGGTTCTTTAAGGAGAACTGCTTGGGACTCCAGAAGTTTCTTCCACTGACTCAATCCATGCAGGTTTTTGCAGCCAGAAATTATAGGGAATTATCTTCCTGGCACTGGAAGCTTGGGCTGTGGGTTGGGGCCTTGTTCCTTGCAACTGAGATATCCCTCCCAAATTTTTATCCACCACACATGGTTGTAGGGCCAGTCCATTCTGTGTCTCCACCCTACTACCAATCTGGATTGATGTGGTTTCTTTAATTTTGTAGTTGTCAGACTTCCATTCAGCTCAATTTCTGAGGGTTCTGACTGATGGTTGCTGTATATTTTAGTTGTAATTTTGATGTGGTTGTGTGAGGAGGTGAGCTGTGTTTTCCTATGCTGCCATTTTGACCAGAAATTCTAGAATCATTGTATGTCAAAGTGCTGCCCCATTGTCTTGTTTTCTCTCTGAATGTTTGTTATGTGGTCAAGAAAAAAACCTATTTTTTCTGAGTTATTATACATTTTTGGGTATTTTTGTTATAGCATTTAGCTTACCCTAACTAATATAAAGGATGTAAGATACACTTTGAGAAATATATAAGTCAATGTAAATATGTAATAGAATGGAATTCCAAGTGTAAAGAGAATGGAAGAAAAAGAACATAGGATTTCATATTACTGGAATATTAAGTTATAGTGTAATTAGACTACCATAAGAACTAGAATATTAAAATATAGGAGGAACACGGTCATAGATGGGTGAAGGATTTTAATAAGGAACAAGTGTATGGAACAAGTTCCAGACTAGAGTTGATGGCAGTTGGAGAAGGAAAGTGTCAGATATGTCTAACATAGGTGTAGCCATCAAGCGGGGGGGAATTGATTTGAATGTGTGAAAGAAAGACGAAACGATCATAGATGGATTACTTGGAGAAAATTGAAGCCTTTACAGAAATAAATAAAAATAATCTGAACATTACTCATTATATATTTATATTATAATTATTTTTCATATAGTAGAAATACCTGGGGCTTGAATTCCTGATGAAAATTAATGAGGGTGCTATCTATATGTCTCACACCAGAAAAACACCCACTACGTATTGTATGGTCTGGGGCTTTGCAGGAGTTCTGTCCCTAATGAGCTGGGCTGGATCAGTTGTGATCCACAGTGAATCCATCTCTGTCACAGAAGGTCTGGATTAAACAATTTCCTTTATATGCTTGTCTCTACCTAATCTTGACATCTTCTGTAACCACCTCTACTTCCTCATCACTAGATTTAAAAAAATCTCAGATAGCTTATCATTTCTTTTTTAAAATATATCAGTATAAATTTCTTTTAAAAAATGTCTTTATTGTATTTTTACCCACCTTCATCCTGCAATCACCACCCTCATCCTGCATCCCCACCCTCATCCTGCAATCACCACACTATTTTCCAGGTCCCTGTCCTCTTTCCTTTTTTTTCAATCTGTACAAATTTCTGTAAGATCTGTTGTTTTAAATGTAACTGCAGTACGCCACTAACCTAAAAAACTGACAATTATTTTTCAATATCAGTCATTGACCAAGTCTTCACCATTCTTGGCTACTTGTTGTAGAGGCTGTGGTTTGGTTTCTTAGACTCGTTGCTGCAGAGGTTGTGAATGACTTCTGTTGTCATATATGGTGGGTCCATTGTCGGTTTGTGTATTCCACCTCTCAATATGTATAGGTTTTTAAGAGTAGTAATATCAACATATCATTAACATTTTTCTTACTGAAAACATATTTGAGGTATCTTTTATAGTTAAATGTGTCTTTTGAGTGTATATAACTAGGGATATACTTAAATAAATCTAGTTTAAAGTAATTTTAAATAACTTCTATGTGCTTACACCTACACAATGAAACATATTTTTATATTTTTTAGGAATTCCTTTTTTTATATTTATTTGTTTCACAATTGTCTTAAGCACGCACAGTTCAAAGTCAAATCTAAGCAAGGTATAGTCAGAAGTCTGGCTTCTGTTGCCATAACTTCCATCTTGTTTTCTGCATCTATAGTTAATATTTTATAACTAATTTTATAATATATACTTTTACTTTTATAAATATTAGAATCCACATATACTTATGTATTTAAATATATGTTTATATAATGTATATGTTTATTATATATTTACATAGTCTTTCACAGATAAATGGTAATATACATTTTTCTATAAAAGATATGTTAAGTAGGAAGAGACAGAAACATCCCACACTTCTTCCTTGTCTTTTATACTTAACATATCCTGGTGCTTCTTCCATAGCAATATACAAAGATACTTGTTTTTTAAATAAGAAGCTGCCATGTTCTTGCAGTTATAGTTAGGCAACCTTTCCCCACTCAAAGGTTATTGAGGAATCTGGATGTTTTTAATTCTATTGTTTTGTTATTAGTTTATTTTAAAGTGAAATTAGTTTATTGTTATGAACCAGGATACTATTTCTCTAATATGGCCATTTATATATGGTGAAATTTTCCTAAATGTGTGTTAGTTTATTTTATACATGATCATTTGAAAATTAGCAAAATTGGTTTTCCTTTGTACCTCTTTGTTCTTAATTTAGAACGGGTCCTGGAGGAATTATCAGATAATTGATTGGTTGACCTACATGTGCAGTTGAGGGAGTTTTAAAGATTCTTTTCTGCTGACCACAAGGAAAGTCTCCTGAGATTCAAAACTTTAGACACATGCAGTTATTTAATTTATCTTGCAGTTTTAAGTGTCACATAAAGTTCAAAAAACAGATTACTGAGCCATTAAACTAAGGCCTAAGATGTTTTATCTTCCTAATGGGATAATACAGAGAATCTGGTTTGGAGTTTGATCTATAACCTTGTATAACATGCTTTAAATTTTTGTTTAGGCGGTTTGGAAGGGGTTTCTTTTGCGAAAGAAACTGACAACAGCTCTAGAGGCTATTAAGAATGAGGAATCTGAAGAAGAATATGAAGAAATAGATTTAGAGGATTTCACATTTGATGAAGTAAGTACCAGTTTATAACATGAATATTGATCTCACAACATTTTTAGTATATTTATTTTGGAGCTAAACCAGTTTCTAAGGTTTTAATCTTGTAAAAACTGTTACAGATTTTTCAAATAACACTTGAAAAAGTATTCTAAATTCTCAACATCTTCATTTATCCAACAAGCCTGTACATTGTGTAAACATGATCATAGAATATTTACAAGAGTTTCCTGATACTCTTTACCCAGATTTACATGTTGCGAATATTACTGTGACGTTATATATGCCCTGTTCAACAACCTTTAATAATTCCTTGTTGCCTAGAAAACTGAGAACAACCTCCTTAAATTGTTATTTACATATTCCACAAAAAGGTAGCAAGCTATACAGACATATTCACCGCTTCTTCCCTGTGACTTCCATATACTGCCACCAAAATGAGTACACTTTTACTGTGTAAAGTATTGCATTTTGCGGCCTTAGTTTGGCTCATTTTGTTCCCTCTTCTCTAGGTAGTTAACACTCTATTTTTGAACTTCCTATAAGTGGAATCATACAGTATGTACTCTCCTTTCACATGATATGATGTCTGTGAAATGTAACTATGTGGTTGAGTACAGCTGTATAAAAGTAATTTTACCACTTATTTATCCATTATTTGAATATTCCACTTTTTAAAAGTCTATTCTACTCTTGGTAGATTATTTATTGTTGGATTATTTCCAGTATTATCTATTATGACTAAGGATGCTATGGGCATTCTTGTACATGTCATTTGATATGCATATTCACGTGTCTTTAGGAATGGAATTTCTGGATCATAAGTGTTTACCTATGTTTAGTAGATAGTGACTAACAGTATTTCAAAGTGATTGTATTGAATTACAGCTCAATAAGCAGATTATGAGAGTTTTAGTGCAGCTCTATCCTCACCAACACTTCGTATTTTCATGTCTTTCCCCTACTGCAGTAGATTTGCTGTATCTTGTTTTAATTTGAATTTTTCTCATAACTAATAATGCTTAATACCTTTTCACATGCTTACTGGCCATTTAGGTATTCACTTTTGTGACATGATCAAGTGCTTGTGTGTTTTTCAGTTGGGTTATATACTTTTTCTTACTGATTTATAGAAGTTCTTTATATATTCTGAATACTACACTGTTCTTGCAAGTGTCCACTCTAAATTCTGAAGCTTCCTTTTTTATTTTCTTTATGGTTTACTTTGATGAACAGAATGCTTCTAATTTTAAATTAAAAACAAAAGTTTTTGATTGTTGTAACATATAAGAAATATTTGCCTCTTCCTAGATCATATTCTGGAAACTTTATTATCTTAACTTTCAGAATTTAAATCTCTGATGTATCTAGAATTAATTTCTGTGAGTAGTGTAGGGAAGGGGTCAAGATTCCCTTCCCCATACACGTACATTTGGTTAGCTCATTGACTTAAAACCACTCGTAAAGACTATACTTTTCATAATTGACTGCTGTTGAAGCTTTGCCTGAACTCAGGTAATTGTATGTGGGTTCTCTTAATTTTTCTCATTGTTATGTTGTTTATCCTTACATATTTACTTTAATTGCTCTATAACTTATAATAAGGTTGGATAGTTTTATAAGAGCTCCAACTTCGTTCTTTCTTTTCAAAAAAACAAAACTGCTACTTCTCTATTGACCCATTTTGTTTCTGTACAAATTTTGGAATCACCCTGTCAATTTCCATAGTAAATATTAGGATTCTATCTGAGATTGCAGTGAATCTATAAATCAATTTGGGAGACCTGATATTTTTTGGAATATTGCATTTTTAAATCTATAAACACAGGCTATTCCATCATTTATTCAGGCAATTTAAGATTTTTGTCTGCAATGCTCTATAGTGGTGTTGCACATTTTTGCTTAGATTTTTTCCTAGGTATTTGATGTTTTTTGATATTATATTTATTTTTGCATATTAACCTTGTATTTAATCACTGTGTTGAAATCATGTATAAATGTTAGTAGTTTATCTCTCAAGTCTTTTGAATATTCTGTGTACACAATCATGTCATCTCAGAATGACAGTTTTTGTTTCCTTTTTTCCAATCCTTAGGCCTTGCATTTGTTTTTCTTTCCGTTTTTCTTTCCTTATCATCCTGACTGATATCTCCAGTAAAATGTAGAATAGGAGCAGACATCTTTTTCTAGCTCTTCATCTCAGGGGGAAAGCTTTCAATATACCATCACTAAAAACATGTTTTTTAATATCGGCTCTTTAGAAACTCTATATTTAATTAAGGAAGTTACCTTCCTTAGCATTTTCCTACCTTTCCAAGAGGTTGATAGGATGATCATGATCATGGTGATTCTTTTTATGGTTTGGATTTTATCAAATACTTTTAATACATATAACATTCATGTTTCAAACATTAAACCTTGTATTATAGAATAAACTATGTTAATTATAATGTATTAACATAGATCTCTATTATAGATCTCTATTATTTGCTAATATTTTGTTAGGTCTTTTACATTTATATGCCAGAAGGAACTGGCCTGTAAATTTTCTCTCTTATAAAACTCAATTCAGACTTTCATATGAAGTTTATGTTGGCTTTACACATTTGGTTCAAAAGTGTTTCCTCTGTTCTTATTTTCTGGGAGAGTTTGAGTTAAGATCAATGATATTCCTAAAATTTTATCTCAGCACAAAATCTATTTGGAGAAACATTCCATGTACATTTGAAAGAAATGTACATTTGCAGGTGTTAAATATATACTAAAATCTTAAATACTTCATGTTTATTAATTGTGTTTTTAAAATCTTCTCTATTGTTAGTGATTGCGGTAGGGGGATTCTATCAATTATTGACAGAAGAATGCATTATAATGGTGGATTTCTCTAAATCAGTTGTTATTTCTGTAAAATTTTACCTCATACCGTGAGACTATGTTATCAGAGCATAAACATTTAGAATAGTTCAATTCTGAACTATTGACCCTTTAATCATAGTAAAATTTTCCTCTTTAGCCTTAGTTTCCTGTTTTAACTGAACTAATGTCTGCTTCCTCTGATATTTTCAAAACTACAATACTTTTTTGCTTTACAATTTCACAATTTATATTTTTCTAACCATTATCATTTAACATTTCTGTGCTTTTATATTTAAAGTTGACTTTCACAAGAATATACAGTTGGGTTTTGCTAATTTTTATATTTCACCCTGACGTTTATTTTTCTTTTAATTGATGTATTCAGACTATTTTAATTAAGAGTATGATTAGTCTAATCTATGTCATCTTTCTATTTGTTTTTCTATTTGTCCAATCTGTTTTATGTTTTTCTTTTGCTTTTTTTTTTGCATTAACTGTGTATTTTTGCTTTTCCCCTTTTCCTCTTACATTAGCTTGTTACTTTGTGATTATACATGCACTTCACTCCTTCCTACATTAAAATGCTTCCATCTGGTATCATTTTCCTTTGCCTGAAGAACTTTCTTTAGTATATATTTTAGTTCAGGTCAGTTTTTGATTGCTTGAAAATTTCTTTTACTTTATGTTTTTATTTTTCACATTAAGTTTACATTCCATATTATTTTGTATTCATTTCAGGTGTACAGCTAGTGGTTAGACAATCATATACTTTATTTACCAAGTGTTCCCTTCTGATATTTCTAGTACCCAACTGGCCATACATAATTATTACAATATTGTTGACTGTATTTCTATGCTATACTTTACATCCCCATGACTATTTCATAAATACCAATTTTACTTCTCAATCCCTTCAGCTTTTTCAGCCTGTCCCCTAACTCCCCTCCCCTCTGGTAACCATCAGCTTGTTCGCAGTATCTGTAAGTCTGTTTATATTTTGTTTGTTCATCTATATTTTTCTTTAGATTTCAAATATAAGTGAAATTGTATGGTATTTTTCTTTCTCTGGCTGACTTATCTCAATTAGCATAATGCCCTATAGGGCCATCCATGCTGTCGAGAATGGTAGGATTTTGTTCTGTTTTATGACCAACTAACAGTGTGTGTGTATATATTCATTCTTTCTTTCTTTCTTTCTTTCTTTCTTTCTTTCTTTCTTTCTTTCTTTCTTTCGTTCTATCATCTATCTATCTATCTGTCTATCTATCTATCTATCTGCTATTAGTCTGTCCAGAAGGTATCCATCCATATAATATGAAAAATAGAGACATTTATTGAAGAAGATACAAGAAACATTGTACATAGGACAATAACACCTCAGTCCCCTTCAAAGTAGGCACTTTGGAACCTCACACAGTTCTCCCAGTGGCCATCATTTGCCCCATCGTATTTTCCTGAATCACATCAATGGTCTGAAATCTCTTCCCTTTCAAAGGTGATTTTAGTTTTGGGAAAAGCCAGAAGTTGCAGGGCACAAAATCTGGGTAGTGTAGGGGTAGGGTGGGGGGGTGAATCACCTGGGTGATTTGATGTCTTGCCCAAAACTCTGCATGAGATGTGATACATGAGTTTTTGCATTGTCGTGATGAAGCTGCCAATCACCAGTTGCCCATAGCTGTGGCCTTCTGAATCATCCAAATAGTTTCCACAGAGGAATGTTCAAGCTTAATGCAAAATTTGATACAGATTTGTTGCTCTACTCACTCAGTCATTTTGAATGCGATGGCCACACAGTACATATGCTCATTCAATGGCTCTACTATCCTCAATAACTAGTACAGTGAAGTCATCATTGTGTACACTTGCACATTCCAGTCTACTTTTTTTGGCTGCTGGGTTACATCGACATCATGCAAACTGTTCTTGTTATATTAACAATGGCTGGACTTTTTCTGGACAGGCTCTCTTCTCTCTCTCTATACACACACACACACATACACACACAGATATGTATATAAACATAGGGATGCATATATTCTTTCAAATTAGTGTTTTGAGTTTCTTCAAATATATGCCCAGAAGTGGCAGCTGGGTCATAATACAGTTCCAGTTTTAAGTGTTTGAGACTCCTCCATTCTGTTTTTCACAGTGTTTACACCCATCTGCATTCTCACCAACAGTGTACAAGGACTCCCTTTTTTTAACATCCTTGCCAACATTTGTTTGTTGATTTATTAACATTGGCCATTCTGACAGATATGAAGTGATATCTCATTGTGGTTTTAATTTTCCTTTCTCTGATGATTAGTGATGTTGAACATTTTTTCACATGTCTATGGACCATCTGTATGTCTTCTTTAAAGAAATGTCTATTCAGGTCCTTTGCCCATTTTTTAAATTGGATTTTGTTTTTATGAGTTGTACAAGTCTTTATAAATTTTGGACATTAACCCCTTATCAGATGTATCATTGGTAAATATGTTTCCCCATTCAATGGGATTTGTTAAAATTTTGTTGATGGTTTCCTTTGCTGTGCAAAAACTTTTTGTTTGATGTAGTTCATTTGTTTATTTTTTATTTTGTTTCCCTTGCCAGAGGAGATATATCAGAAAAAAAATATTACTAAGTGTCTGAGATTTTACTACCTATGTATTTTTTTAGGATTTTTTTTGGTATTGAATCTTACATTTAAGCATTTAATCCATTTTGAGTTTATTCTTGCATATGGTATGAGAAGGTAGTCTAGTTTCATTCTTTTTTGTCTGGATTTGTCCAATTTTTCTGTCACCATTTATTGAATAAACTATCTTTACCCCATTATATGTTCTTGCCTCCTCTGTCAAATATTAGTTGAGTAAAAAGGCATGGGCTTATTTCTGAGCTCTGTATTCTGTTCCATTGATTTGTATGTCTATTTTTATACCAATACCATGCTGTTTTGATTACTGTGGCCTTACAGTACAGAATCAGGTAGTATGATTCCTTCAACTTTGTTCTTTTTTCTCAAGAGTACTGTGGCTATATGGGATTTTTTATGGTTCCAAATAAATGGATTATTGGATTGTTTGTTCTGGTTCTGTGAAATATGATCTCGATAGGAATTGCATTAAATCTATAGATTGCTTTGGGTGGTATGGACATTTTAACAATGTTAATTCTTCCTATCCATGAGCATGATATCCATGAGCATGATACTTCTATTTATTTGTATCTTTAATTTCTTTCTCCAGTGTCGTATTTTCTGAGTACAGGTTTTTCATCTCCTTGATTAAATTTATTCCTAGGTATTTTTTTGGGTGCAATTGTAAATGAGATTTTTTTTAGTGTCCCTTTCTGATAGTTCATTATTGGTGCCTAAAAATGAAGCTGATTTCTGGAAATTTATTTTGTATCCTGCTACTATACTGAATTAATTGATCAATTCTAGTACAATAGTTATTTGGTGAAATCTTTAGGATTCTCTGTATATAGTATGTCATCTGCAAATAATGACAGTTTTACTTCTTCCTTTTCAATTTGGATGCCTTTTACTTTTTCTTCTTGTCTGATTGCTGTGCTTAGGACTTCCAGTACCATGTTGAATAACAGTAGTAACTGTGGGCATCCCTCTCTCGTACCATGTTAACAGAAATGTGTTTGGTTTTCCCACATTGATTATGATGTTAGCTGTGAATTTGTCATATATGATCTTTATGATGTTGAGATATGTTCCTTCAGTTCCCACTTTGCTGAGAGTTTTTATCATAAATGGGTGCTGGATTTTGTCAAAAGTTTTTCTGGATGTATTGATATTTCTTTTACTTTGCAATTTTATTAGCTTCTGGCTTCTACTGACTCTGTTGAAAATTCAGTAATAAATCTTATTTTTTCTCTTTTGAAGATACTGCCTTCCCACTTCCACTCTCAGACTACTTTTAAGGTTCATTTCCTGTTTTCGTTTTTCATTGTGAGTGTAATTTTCTCTGCTTGGAGTGGGGGAAGTCATATGACTTTTTTTTTTTTTTACTTCTTGAGTCTGTGGTTGATGTCTTTCATCAGTTTTGGAAATTGCTTAGGCAGAGTTATTTCAAATATTACATTTTTTATTATCACTCTTCTATAAGGTAAAGTGGCTCCAAAAGCATGTTAGAATTTCACATCATTTGACGTGTCTCTTAGACTCTTTTAAAAATCATTCTCTTTCTGTTTCTCTGTTTTAATTTGGAAGTTTTCTACTGACCTATTTTATAGGCCACTAATGATCTCTCCTGAGTTATCTAAATTTTTTTCACCTATCAATTGAATTCTTAATATTAGTTATTCCAATTTTAGTTTGGAACTTCTACTTGATTATTTATTATAAATTCCAGTTATTGTTGATGTTTTCTATCATTTTCTATGTATAATTTGAACATAGTAATATGGTACTGTCAAAGCTTTCTCAGGTAACTGAAACATCAGGATCACTTGTAGGTTTATTCCCATTGATTATCTCTTATATTTTGAGTTAGTCTGTTCTCTGTCTTAGCATAGAATTTTTGGTTAAGTATCAAAAATATATTTAAAAGTGTAAAGACTCTGGGAAATGTTTTCTTTCCTTAAAGAGGTTTTAATTTTATTTTGGCAGGCAGACACTATATAGAGATCCTTTTGAGGCTTATTTTCAAGCCTTGCTAGGGCTGGTATATTTCTGGTTTCTCTTAATGTTAAGCCAATGTGATGTCTCAACTGAAAGTGAAATGTTTACCAGGTTACCTTCACATTTTCTGTCCCTGAATTCTAATTCCTTTCAAGAAAGCATCAAGTAACAGACCAAATGTCTTTTTAGCTTCTTAGCACCCACTGTTGCTGTTGCGCTTTGATCTGGGTTGCCCTCCTACACATGCTCCGCTCTGAATTGGCAAATGCACGAAGGAAAATTTCATTCATGACCGAGCTCACATTTCTGTGGTTCCCTACTCCTGGGAATCTCGGTCCTTCAGGTCTGACTGTCTTGGCATCATCCCTGCACATCAACCTCTGTCTCTCCATCCCAGTGAAACTGCTACAAGCAAGCCTCAGGTTTCTGTTTGGCTCCTCTTTTATGTTAATAGAATTGGAATTTCCCTGAAGGAAAATGGAGAGAAATACAGAGTTTACATCAGCAATTTACATCAGCATGCAACTCTACTCTCTGGGATCTTGTTTCTTTAACTTCTGACTGCTTTATTGCTCTTGAGTGCCTTCAGCTTTTTAAAAATTTGATATTTATAGATGTTTTCAGGAGGATCTTAATTCTAATCAAAGCTAAACCAGAACAAAATGTTTGTAAATGAATATTTCAAATCAATGATTATCTTAAATGTTTCAGGCATTGTTTTCACCACAGTAAACAAGTGAGAGAAAATCCTGACATCACAGAGCTTACGTTTAACCTTAGATGACAGACAGTGAATAAATATATAACTATACAGCACACAATAATATACTGAAAATTACTGTAAAAATAAGAAAGGCTTAGGCATAGAGCACATAATCTGATTGGCAGATCAGGGAAGGCCTGAATAAGGTATAATGTTTTAGTATAGATAGGAAAGTAAAGTAAAGGAATAGCTATAGGGTAATACTTCTCTGGGTTAGGAATAAGACAAGTATGGAAGTCTTGAAACAGGATATTTCTTGGTATGTTAAAGTAACTGAAAATTCACAATAGGTAAAATGATTAGTAATAGAAAAACAAACAAACAAAAGTGGCCAAAGGTCAGTCCCCATAAAGCCTAGGATATAATGTCAACAACTTTGAATTTTATTTCAAACGTGATAGAACATTATTATAGGATTTTAGTAAGGAAGTTAAAGGCTTTTGTTTTAAATGGATGAATTTATTTGCAATGCAGAGATTATAGATTAGGAGAGTTAAAAATTAAAGCCAAGTACCAATGAGGAAGGTATTTTTGCTTGGCCTTCCTTTGACATTTTTTTTACCCTTTTTCTATTGCTGCCACTTTATTTTAAAATTAATCTTACAACTTCAGATGGCATTACCAAATTACCAGAGTGTCCCTGTACTTTCTATTTCTGTATTTAACTTTTCTGTTTAGAAGTATAAGACTTATTTAACCAGGGCTTCCCTTTTATCACTTACTTAGGTAATAAAAATAGTTGCCTTTGGATTAAGTCCATATTTCTCTTTTCTTTAAAACTTATCACAGTGTCATCATATAACATCTCTTCAAACTTATTTTTTCCCTTCTAGCCAACAAAAATACTGAATGTTTACAATATGGCCGGCATCATACTTGGGGATGGGATAGGCTCATAAACAGATATATCATGGACTGAAGTTTAGATGATGTCAGAAATATATTTGGGTATTTGCAGTGTATTATAATTGCTGTAAAAATATTTTTAAAAACTTAATAAACTAGTCAGGATCAAAAAGTTTGTGTCAATCTGCCATGAAATTTTTGTATTGGTTTGTTGCCTCTCCGAAATATGATTGCATTTAACAAATGGTTAACCAAGAAGACACTAATAACCAGGAGTCAATTTGCTTTAGTTTTATTCAGTGTGGTTTACCATAATTTTTTAAGTACCAAAAGCGAGGGCTATGAGATGTTTATCCTGCATGCAGTCAAACAGTTTAAGCTGCTCCACATTCATGGATGCTCGCAGAAGATACGAGATATTCATTACTTGTCATGTCAGGCAGCAGGAGTTTCATGTTTGTATCTGTTAACCTTGGCCCCCAAGTTCCACAGGGAGGAATCTGAAGAATTTCTCCCCTAGGAATCCTGAGCCTAAGAAACCCCATGTTTTATAAAGGGATGTTAGAAAACTTGCCCATCCTATGCTCCAGAGAATGTCATTATCTTTATTATATCAAACAACAAATTTTGACTTCTGGTCCAGAGGGAAACACTAAAAGACTATCTTCATCTTTCAAGGCTGGTAGCTATATTAACATCTTTGAGAAGAGAGGCCAGAACAAAAGCTACCATATATCGTGCATGACTGTTAGAGGTCAGTGGAAATTGTCTCCCAACAATATCTACCCTTTTTTTCTACATGGCAAATTTTCCCATAAGTACACACCCCAGTGACCAGTCAGAATAATCTGACAGAGGCTAGGACTAAAACTATTAGGTTATCCTCATGATGCATTTAATTAAGATCACTATAATAGCCCAGGTGGTGTTACCCTTACATTTCGGTATTTACCTTCCAAGTAGACTTGAGCTTTAATCCAGGGACACCTGTAGTATTAGATATTATCGACTCCTTCTTGCCTCTTGGGGAAGAAGTTTAATGAAATCATGCCATCTAAAACAGCCCTGGCCAGTGAGTTGTGGCTGACTGAAATACTTTCCAGGGCCACAGTGCTGTTTCCTTAAACATTTGAAGGTGACTTATGAGCCGGACACCTTCCAGGTGGGATATGTCCAGTCCATGGCCTGCTTGAGAACGGGGTGGAGGAAACACCCAGAGATGATTTACCTGGGAGGTGCAGGATTTGCGCTCTGTTCCTGCTCTCATTGTTATATGCGAGAGCGAGATCTCTCGTTCCAGGAACTGACAGACTCAGACTCTTAAGAGATTTATAGATGGTTTATTGGCCAAACAAACTTTACCTACGCAGGGGCGGACTCTCCCAAAGTGACCGGAGTCACGGTGCTCCGTAGAGCTGCACATGAGAGCCGCGCCGAACGCTTACAGGCTAGCTCTTTTATAGGGTGAGAAGCAAGCAAGCAAGTTACAAAAGCGGGAGTTGCTGTTATCTCTGCATAGCTCTGAGCTCTGGAGGAGTTTTGCTCTGGGTTCAGGAGGAACTATCTGTCTGTCTCCTGTTGATAAGCTTATTTCGGATGACGATTTGTTTCTCTTCCTTATCCATTCTAGTGACCTTCAAGAGGTTTTCTGCTTAGCAATGCCTATAATTGCCTAGCTCTCTTGCCTAGCTCTCAACATTCCCCCATTTCCTTGTTGGCACTTATGAGTCAAATCCTTGAATCATCTTCCTTATGGGGAAGGATAGTGTAGGGCTAGGCTAATACTATCAGCTTGATGGTCTCTATCCTTTCCTTAATAAAAGACGTAAGCTTATTAATGACGATGGGGCTACAAGTTAAACAGGAGTATAATTAATAAAGGCCTACTAATAGAGGAAATCAGGGTAGTTAGCTATGGGGACATCTTATAGATTCCTGTGTACTACGTTGGTTTTTCTAGCTTTTCTTGTTCTTTCAGTCTCTGGGTTAAGACCTTAATACTATCTCTAATTATCCCTGGATGATTAGCATAAAAGCAACAAGTTTCTCCTAATGCTGCGCATAATCCTTCTTTCCTTAAGAACAATAAATCTAATCCTCTCCGATTTTGGAGAGCTACCTCTGCTAATGAATCTACCTGTCTTTCTAAATAAGCTACTTGATCTTGCAGCAGAGATATGTCCTTAGAGAAAATCTGCAAAAGCTGTCTCAACTCTAATTCTCCCTGAATGAGGGCTGCAGCACTGAGTGCAGTGGACCCTAAGATCCTTATAGTGGCTACTATGGGTATAAGTGGAACTCTCTTCTCCCTAGTCCTGGAGGGGAGAACAAAATCTGGGTTTCCTGCATAGATATACTTGGGGAATTATGTACCCAGTTACACAAAACTCTGGATAAGAAATTGGTGGCAAACAATGGTACACCTTGAGTTCTGGATCCTATTATAAATCCCTTCTTGGGGCCCTCCTCTTGGCTGCACCCTGCTTCAATCCTTCCTTTCAGATATATAACCCCTTTATAATTATATAAAGGACAATGGACGAAGGTCTCATCTTCTTGTAACTGCTTCCGGCTGGACATGGACGTTGTCCTACCTAACCTTGGGTCAGGGGTGCCCTGGAAGGGGGTGCAGCACGGAGGGAGTCCTTTCCTGTAAGGGGAAGGACTTTACAGAATCTAAGTTAGTTGGCTGTCACTGCGAAGTTGCAGGCTCGGTGTCCAAAGGCTGGCCTTACTGGACAGTTGACATCCTCGTCGTATTCTGGAGGTGAAAACAGACTTGGCAAGAGAGTTGGAAGGCACAATTAAATCATAATTACTGAATAACAAAGGCAGGCACCTAGGTAAAGAATGGCTCATCTGGAGGAAGGTGTATGAGACATGCTACACCTATCCAAAACCCTGTGGCTCACTACACTTCGCTCGGGCTGAGGGGAATATATCAGGATTTCCCTCCTTTCAGATCTCTGGGCCCTTTCTGTTTTGGCTATTAGGACAGAAAAGGGAAGACAAGCTCTGAAGTGAAGTCTACAGACCGCCCGAACCCTGCACTAACCAAACTACCTAGTTTAACTAAACTAGTTGAGCCTTAGGGGGAGATGATGAAGGTGGGCTCTTTAAGTGAGGCCTATACTGTAACCAATCGCTCAGGTAATGAGGCCATAGTCCCACGCCCTATGAAAACAGAAGGAGGAACACACAGGTTAATTTACACAACTACTCCTAAGCCAGTCTCTATGCTGGTGAGACTGTCTTTTGGGAAGACATTCAGTTGCAAGGCCCTTGCTGCAACGACATCTAACAATGGCAATTTGACAGGTCCTTCGTGCCTATAAATTGAACATCTTTGATGATATTACAAACCCAGTTTTAACTTTCAAATGAAAACAGACTTTTAAGACAGTTAGCTGCATGATTCTAATATCTAATTCTGAGCATTGTGATTTTCCTTAGACTATGATTTTTCTCCTTAAGATCACCCTTATTGTTATTAAAGTGACTACTTTGAGTCTAACTTTTAATTCTGCCTGTTTATTTGCATAAACACATCAAGAGCAGCCTGGATCGCCTATGATCTTTAAGTTCGCCTCGCTGGAACTCACTCAGGGAACCTTTAGACTGACTTTAGTCTGCCCCTCAGGGCACAGAAGCAGAGCCACACATCTGCCACCTGGCTTCGCCTGTACCAGTTGTTTCACTTAAATCCTTGAGGCTTCCGTTGTGCCTACAGGTTCCTTTTTAGCCATCTTTCAGGAAAGCAACCTTCGTTCCTTCCCTGGAAAGACTGCCATGAACCGCACAATTAACCAAGGTACCAGGCTTCTTCTTGTGGGCTTTTGCTAGCTTCACAAGTCAATCCCAGTTCCTCAGGGCTTCCTGGTGACAACCAGAACCCAGACATGCCTCCTTCAGGCGTGACATTCCAGTCAAAGTATCAGTTAACAAACCACTATTAATGACCGGTCTTAATGGATTTATGCAGAGAAACCTTATGTCATTACTTACTCCTTCAGAATGCCAAATTCTGGAGGGATTAGATAGGGAGAAAAATACCAAATGCAAAGAAAATCCTTTTCCTTCTGATATCCTTTCATACACCTTCTTCATTTATATATCTTGCACTTTCCCTTGTTCACTTTCCTACAGAGTGTGAAGTTTTAACCATCCCTGGAATCCTCAATTTTCTTTTCAGAGAAGACACAGAACAAAATCCAAAACACAGACAGAGTTCTATAAGAACAGTACACAGGTAGAGGCATCCTCTTGCACCAGTGCGTCTACTGGGGCCTCCGCAGACATGCCATTCAGGTCCGGTCTCTTGGCAGAGACATGCTCCTTTGCCTCAGGCTGAAACACATATCAGGCCTAAATGACCCTTCCTGGGTCCCGAGTGGCAAAGGCATTCTCTCTAACCGGTTACAGGCGACCTTCGCTAGGTCTTCAGGTGACCCTAACTAGGTCTTCAGATACAGGGGGTTTCTGATCAGAAACAGAAGCAAAATGAAACCACATTCCTATAAAACCAGAAAACAAGTAGTTGAGGTTTCCTTTCCTCTAGGTTTAAAACTTTCACAACCTTTCTACATATTTTTGCCTATCTAGATTTAACTACAGTTTACCTTTAATCTCTTTCCTACTACACTAGTCAGGGCTGGAGGAAAATTTTTAAAATTTAGTAATATCACTGTAAGGAGAGGGAACTTTAAGCAAGACAGGAAGCCTAAAATCATTAAAGAAAAAAAAAATATTTGTCTCCATAAATATTTTTGAAGTTTTGCATGGCACAATAGAACTAAACAAAACATATGGCAAACATATTGTATCTTCACATAAAAGAATTTCTATAAATGGATTTTTTTTAGGCCAAATAGCTCAATGTTTTAAAAATATGAGCAAAGTATACAAGCAGGCAAACTACTGCTTTGAATCCTGCCACCCTTCTGCCCGTCCCAGACACCAGCACAACTCACAACTGGAAACAGATACTGGACACTGCAACTGGCTCCCGCCCAGACATGAGAGACCAGGCCCCCGAGAAGCCCTATATCACCCTGTCTACAGACAGGAGCGGTTTTATCAAAGATGGACAGGACTACCAGTACAGGCATCTTCTACTCAAAGTCCCTAGATAGGCAGGGACATCTTGCAGCTTTCTTAAGATTAGACCTTGCAAATGCCCTATCAACTCTGCCCTCTGTGCTGAAGTTCCTTTTGGCAGGGCTTGCTGCCAAATGACTTCAATTTCTGTGGTTACCGCAGCCCCCGAGTACCGCGGCCCCTCTCCAAGGAAACTACTGCCATCCGAGAACAGAGTGAGCTCTGGCCTCTTTCACTAGCATGGCTGTGGCAGCCAGAGCTCGCAAGCAGGCTGGCCACCCTGAGGCTACTGGGTCCAATCTCCTGGACAAATAGGCCACGGGCCTTCCCCAGGGTCCTAAAGCCTGGGTCAGCACTCCCTTTGCAATGCCTCCGTTTTCTGCCACGAACAGCTGAAACGGCTTTCCTAAATTTGGCAAGGCCAGTGCAGGTGCAGATACCAAAGCTGCTTTAAGCCCTCTTAATAAGGTTCAGCGGTACTGGAGGGGCGCATCCCTTCCACCCGTGGTATTGGGGTCCCAATTGGGAGGCTGTGAAGGGAGAATACTCTCTAGCTCTTGGCGAGCTGCAGCAGTTCCCTTCCCTTCTCCCAACACAATCTTTGCAACCTCCCTATAGATTCTTTCCCTTTCTTCTGAGGTAAATAGAGTCTGACAATCATCCTAGGTTGGCTGGTGAGTCCTAAATATAGTTTCTAGTAGGGAAATTAATTCCTGCGGTTTCTCAGAAAATGGGGGATTCTGGTGTTTCTAATTATACAGATCACTAGTGGAGAAAGGAACATATATCAACCGAGGGGGTGCTCCGGCAGGGGCACCCGGTCCGGGCGGTGCCTCACAGAGTGGCAGAAGTGCCGGAGGTGCTGGGGTTACTGGAGCCTCTTCCCCTTCTCTAGTTCCCCCTCCGGTGTGAGGAGGGCTCGCGAGTGTCCCTCCCTCCTCCGGCTGGGTAGAATGCGGCACTTCCCTCCTAGGGTAGGGAGGGAGCGCATTCAAGGGGTCTAACACGTCCTCCCCAGGTCCTGGTAGTGGGGGGTAGAGTTTAGGCACCCTCCGCCCTCTTGGCACGGAGGGCTCCGGGAATTTCTTTTGTTTCCTCTTCCCGCGGCTAACAGAACCGTTCTCCCGCGGGAGGCACTCCTTCTTAGACATTTCTGAATATAGCCTGGCTTGTCTGGGGCTATATCTACCCACACATCGATGTAAACTATCTGATCGGGGTGTGGGGCTCTATAAACTGTGGCTCGAACTGCAAACAATACCGGGAGGTCGAAAATTCCCTCTGCAGGCCATCCTGACACCAAAAGTCGGCCACTCTAGCTGGCAAAGAGTCCGCAGGAACTCCGGATCGAGCTGCACGCTCACGTAGCCGCGTGCACGACGCTGGAAATCAGAAAAGTTATTCAAGATGCAATCAAGCGGGGAGTTTGGGGTGGACTCCCGCTGGCCCATTTTCATGTTAGTTTCACATAACTGAGACAAACACACAAAACAACACAAACAGAAATGACAATTCAAACAGAAATGACAATTCGCTTTGCCCGCCTGGCCTCTCCTCTCGCGAGGACTTAGGTCTGTCTTAGCTAAGGCTGCCCGCGTAGAGTCCGGGTTAAACTCCCAGCCGTTATGCCGTATGACAGACTAAGGAACCGCAGGTTGGGGCCCACGCACGCTCCGTAGGCTGCTGCCCGTGGAGCCACACACTCTGTCCTCACACAATCAAACACAATGTTCATACTGCGGTTGTCACACTCATACACCAAACCAAATGCGATATCGCCACTGGGAGCCTCGCTCCGACTTTCCGAGAGCGTCCTCTCCTGGGAAAGTCCCCTGGGTGATACAAGCGGTGGCGTCCCACCTCTCACCTCAGAGCTACCAACCAAATGAACAGCCGTTCACAAACAAAGTGAGCTCACATACCAAATGGTCTAGACCTCCACAAATACGTAGTGAGGATCCTCCAATTTTAACTTACCCGGGCCCGGTTCCTTTCAGTTCCTTGACTCTAAACGGATCTCGCTGGGGCCTCCAAATGTTATATGCGAGAGCGAGATCTCTCGTTCCAGGAACTGACAGACTCAGACTCTTAAGAGATTTATAGATGGTTTATTGGCCAAACAAACTTTACCTACGCAGGGGCGGACTCTCCCAAAGTGACCGGAGTCACGGTGCTCCGTAGAGCTGCACATGAGAGCCGCGCCGAACGCTTACAGGCTAGCTCTTTTATAGGGTGAGAAGCAAGCAAGCAAGTTACAAAAGCGGGAGTTGCTGTTATCTCTGCATAGCTCTGAGCTCTGGAGGAGTTTTGCTCTGGGTTCAGGAGGAACTATCTGTCTGTCTCCTGTTGATAAGCTTATTTCGGATGACGATTTGTTTCTCTTCCTTATCCATTCTAGTGACCTTCAAGAGGTTTTCTGCTTAGCAATGCCTATAATTGCCTAGCTCTCTTGCCTAGCTCTCAACACTCATGTCCCATGTTGGTGTGATAGACTTCTCAGTAAACTTAGGGGAAATGACAATCAAACTGTGTTCCGTAACCTCCTAGAAAGGGATGGAAGACCCAGAAATAAGTTAAATTAAAGGCTCTTACAGCTTTGGAGGGCATTTTTCTTGGGGATGAAGGCTTCAGGGGGAGTTCTGAAGGACAAAAGGTCATTAATGTCTCTCCCTTTCCTGTACCTCTCAGAACCTAAGGTATTAGCCTCAGTGGTGCTGAGAGGTTGTTCTCCACCCATCTCCTCAAAAAATCAGAGTGTGCCATTTCATTCACCTACAACTTACTTTTTTCCTAATCATTCTCCACTCACACCTAGACCTTTATCTAGAAGGTTAAGGAACAAGAGGAACAAGTGCATTTTTATAAACTTAACTATAAAACTTATTGTAAACCCCCTTTGGCCAGGCCTCGCCATGAAATTATGTTAATTATGCTGGCCTGGGTCTTGCTATTGTGGAAAATAAATATGTGTATCATGCAGGAATGATCAGTAAAGAATCCTGACTTGTCAAAATACGTCTGTATTGCCTTCCATACATTTTTTCTAGTCATTACTTAGGAAGTAGCTGTAGCAGTTGACCGATTTCTGATCCCCAGTTAACTGATCACATGACTTTATTTTGTGTGGACAGAAGAAAGTGAGAGTTGTAGAGCCAGACTATTAGCTAGCTCATTGTTGAGTAACTTTTGTGATAAAATGCATAAAACTGTCAGGCTCTAGTGAAAAATTATGCAAACAACTTTCAAGGGCCCAGTTATATGGCCAAAGTCAGCTGATAGATAATCCCAAAAGATAAACAGTGGTAAGGTGTTGAAGGTGCAATGTATGTAGTTCATTTTTCAAGAGGACGCGGAGGCAAGGATCCATAGAATGGGGCCTCCTCTACCATAAAAGAAATAGGCAAGTTTTTCAGAAGTCACACTATGGCATGCATTGGTAGCCTCACATCAGAAACAGAATCAGGCCCACTTAGTGATGTGATTCTAGTTGTCTCATCAGAGAGTGGGCCTCACCATGGACGCCCATATGAGTAATCAAAATGGTTCTATATGCAGTTGTGATTTGTTTCTCTGCCCTGAGGGCCTGGAACAGAGTGTCTTTAGTCAACAAGTCTGTAGTTTTCCACATGGCAGGTCAAACTGTGAGGTCATTGGCTACAGCGCAAGATTCAGTTGACTTTCAGCTTAGCTGAACCATCCCTGCACCAGGCCCAAGTACTCAGGGGAACCAGAGTGAATAGAAGTCCCCACAAGCTAGCAGCTTTGGATGAAGCCGTGAACCGGAAATAAGTTTCCTTGAGAGGTATAGCTTCCACTTTTTCATGTGAAGGCAAGATGCCACTGGAGCCAGGCTGACAGTGTGGCTTTGGGGAGCCTTCATAACTTGTTAGTGACTGAATCTGAGTTGTTCCACCCCAAACTAGGAATATCAGGTCAGACAGTCACAAGTTCTCCATGGGTCAATGATTTAGTTTCTAAGGTAGTCCAGTAAGAAGCTGATAGCTGATTTTCAATACACCTGGTATCTGTATCAGAAAGGCCACACCTAAAACCACAGGGATGTCTCCAGGTGGAGGCCAGAGGTTCCAACTGGCCCAGTCATCAGCCACAGAGACTTGTATTTTCTCCATTACTGAAAGGGTCCAGTATGATGTTGGGCTTCCTTTTTTTGTGGTAATGTGCTGAAGAGACAGGAGTTTTTCCGTGGCTACTGGACAGACTGAGTGTTGTACATTTTCCCACATAGACAAGTCCCAAGAAACTACTTGGTAAACAGGCCTCAGAATGTAGGTTCCAGAATTTTGTTCAGATTTATCAGCCATCCCCTGAATGCAGACATGTGTGACAATACTTACCATAATCAGGATCATGGAAACTAAGGATTTTTTAAATTGAGATATAATTTACATACAGCCAACAGAATATCATCTATACAGGGAAAGCTTTGGACATCAGCAAGTAGAGGTGCTTACACTAAATCCATTAAATTGACCTAAAGGACCCCACCCAAGAGATAACTTTAGCTCCTTCCTCCACTGTGAACCATGTCCAAACCCCATCATTTGAATCCATGTGTCCCACACCCTGGGAGTCTGGGTAATGCTAAGTTAGTACCTTGTAAGATAGGGTGAAACACTATCTCCTCCTCTCAGGCTGTTGGCTATACAAAGATCCTTAAAAAGCTAGGTGGGGAAAGCTGTCATAAAACATGCAGAAATGTGGGAGACTCGTGGAGAATTGTGTCTCAGCATTAAGCATCTATTACATCATACTCATATTGGACTGCTGAAACAGTGATGAACAAGACATTTTCTTGGTCCTTGAGTCACAACATATCACCCTTTTAAAAGAATTATTTTAGCAGAAGTTTTAATGAGCCTAGATCTCAATCTCCTGTGTGGGGAATTTTAGCCACTTTTTCATGAAATATATACAACAATACAATAGATATCTAAAATAAAATGTGGGCCAGGGCTGGTGTGGCACAGTGAGGTATGTTGGCACTTTCATTTTGTACCTTTTAAATTATTAAGTAAGTTTTAGTTGATATTTTTAGGTACTGAATTAATTTAACAGAGTTTTTCTCTTTTACACATGCTCTTTACAAACCAAAATATAAAGAACCAATAAAGTTATGAGTCCCTAAACCAATTCAGAGAAAATGAGGAAAACTAATATATCATTAATACAAAAAAAAAATAAAGAAGAAGAAAAGCAACCACTGTCAAATTTGGATTTGCTTTTTTTGTCTCAGACCAAAGTCAAATTCAGTAAGTGTGCAGGAATAATGTTTGAGAAGGAGGCAACATACATTAGCGAGGCAACGTTCAGCTCTGGAGCCCATGTTTGATCCCTGTCTCAAATTACCTTTACAGAGTTTTGCATGTTATAGTGCATTGGGGGGAAATAAACAAACACACAGAACCTACATTTATAGGCAAAGGAAAAGGCAAAAGGAAAGTGACATATTTGGTTTAGGGAAAAGAAGCATCCGTAGAATGTGTAACAGTAATAATCTCCAGCCGTATGAGTAGCTGTGCTTTTCCATTGATGGTGAAGGAGAGGATCTAGAAAGTGAGATTTAGGATTCAGAACGAGCTATGTTTCCAAACTGTAAGGATTTTGAGATGCTAGAAAAGTTATCAAAAAGTATCAGAAGAATTTTGGGGGGTTAGCAAGAGTCAACTTGGGCGGAAGAAGGGGGAAGTGTGGGGGGCAGGTAGAGGAACCTGAAAGGAGAGGGATAATCAAGTGGGTCATGGATTTTAGAATTTCTAGGCCCTGCTCAACTCCAGCGGACCTACCAATCCAGACAGGTCTGATCCTAGCGTGGTGTGTCCAATAAAGGGATTACCCTGGGTGGCATGAACAATTTTGTGTATTAATATACAAACAAACATTGAGTTACTTGCAGTTCCTCTTTCTGATAGCCTTATATTCTAGTATCTCAAAATTGGATTATAAAATATTGATTTCTTCTGTGATGAAAACCAAATACATATATCAAATGCTCATTGTGAACGTGCGATTGCAAATTTATCTAAATGCAAGTTCATTTTTAATACATATTTGATAATGGTGTTCTAGCAGCCAGAAATATTTCCAGATCCTCACTTGTAAGTTAAAAAATATCTGAACAGTAGGTAATATTCTTAAGCAATAACTGGCATTTGTATAAATAGCCAGTGGTAAGCATGATATATTAATATACATTTTTAATATTGTATATTTACAATTTGGCCAATTCCTCCTGACATTTTGAGATTTTTTTTCCTCAACATACTAGGTACTGCCAAATATACTTTATATTAATAAGTTTGAACTCATATAAATCATTAGTCTTGGTAACACTGTTTGGTTATGATATATAATTACTAAAAGTTTCTTTAGCATTTTGTATTAATGCTTTACGCTTTTAGAAAAATTTTAATGAATATTCTAGGCTTTGATGTCTGGATCCTAAAAGAGGAAAAGGAGAAAAATGAAGGACCTGGGAGAAGGACACCAACCCTTTAAGTCCCATAGAAATCAGTCAGCTGGTAGGGCAGGGGCTTACAACAATAGAGCATGTTCAACACCAAAGGATCTTTGCACCTCCGTGATCAGAAGCAACAGTCAGCGATTAGGGCATAGATCCCCAGTACGTGGAGGATACAAGGAGGACAGAGTCCTCATTGTCTGCCCTGGCTCCTGCAAGCTGCACACAGGCTGCTCCACAAACACTTGAACAGCTGCCTGCCTGCCTAAGGGGTGGGGAATGGAAGACAGATAGCTGCTACTGTGGTAAGAGCTGAAATTGACCAAAATTAACCTCAATTTGCCATCCAAATCTTCCCCTGGAAGTTACAAGCCTTCAGTAGACTCCAGAGTTTCGGAATAGTTACATCAGAGATTCTGCCACTGCGGCTGTTGTCTAGGTTAGGAAACAGGTTCCTGGTGCTTCCTGCTCTGCCGTCGTGATCATAGCCGATATGCTTTAGCCTTTGATCTCTCCTGAGATAGATCTGGGTTTTTCTTTATTTGTCATTCAAAAGAAAGAATTAAAAAGTCTGAGCCCTGAAGCCTGTTTGTACTTTGCATGAAGTAGCATTGTTAAGCCAGAAATAACTGGTGTATAACTGTGATATATATAATCTCTGCCTGGAAGGAATTCGACAATGCACCTGTCTAACAACTAAGTAGGGGTGTCCTATTTTCATAGATATACAAATCATATGAATTTGATTATGTTTCCTAAGACTATATGCTATGCAATTTAAAGTCTATCATTGCAGTGCTGGCCTGCGGTCAGGATGTCTTAGTCTTCCCTTCCCAATGGTCAAGAAACATTGTAATTGTGTAAATGGAAAATTGCATTTAAGTCTTCACAGAATATAGTCATTCTGCTTTTTAAATCATAAATATGTTTGATCATTCGATCATTTTAGAAACTTTTCAGAAACAAATTTATTGGTATTCTGATCATCCTTTTTCATACCGATTAAAAAATACATTATAGAACTATGGAGGTTTATTTTATATCGTATTAGATCATCCAAACAAATAAAATTTAGGTAATTATATCTTAAATTATACAACCTAACATAGTTATGTATAGTCCCATTATGGAAAGATAAAGTAAATTTGTAAATTACATAAATAGAGTAAAGATGTTCTAAGATAAAGAGTGAAGGAATATGAGATGGGACTTTTGCAAAATTTAAATATATATTTTTCATTCAAACACTTAAATTAGAGAATACAATATCAGGAACCATGTTGTTTGTATTACCATAAAATTATTTTGCCACCTATTCAGGAAATTTGTGAAATTTTATAAAAATATTTGGTAAATCTATATTAAAGTGTTTATAGAAAAACTGATACTAATGTGATAAAATACTATATATTTTCAATAGGGAGGTTTAATGGAAGGTAATATAATTTACATTATAAAGACCTAATAGATTATTTCCCTTAGTTACGTCTAGCGTTGTCTTATAGTTATCAAACAGTTAAATACTCGAAAAATCTGTACCTCTTATTTTTTGCACACAGAATACTAGAGTTCTCACTTTATTCCACTGGGGATAAAAATTCTTACCCCATTTTTTTAAATGATTCCATTAAACAGATACATAACATCTCACAGTATTAAGTAGCACATTTTCCTATATATAAAAATTCTGATATACTTTCACAGCTTTAGTAGCACATAAGACAACTTAAAGACTCTTTGTAAAAGTTATGCAAACTAAATTATGTACATGAATGTTATTATTTGCGCAGGCTGCCTTAGAGAAAGAATGGCTAGCTTTCGATTCCGCCTGTTTCCCTTCACAAACACAGCTTCTCCCAAACCTGCTGCACTGGCCAAAGGTAACATGTCATGGAAACTTCTTAGTGCTCCATCTGTGTTCATTTCTTAAGGTTGTGCTATTTTGCAGTGATTAATAATACAATTTATTGACTTGAAAAACACAATTACTTTTAGAAGCCTCTGACTTCCTCTCCATCCCCAGATGTAATTATTCATGTAGCTTTTCTTTCATTTGCTCCTAATTTTTTTCTTTATTTTGGATTTCTTTCAACACTTTATTTCACAGTAGCAAAAAAAATGATACAGTTCAGCTGCATATTTGGCAGTAGACTAAAAATCACTAGTTGAAAGCACTTTAAAAATATAAAAATATGCATTAAGAGGGCAACAGCTGAAGATTCTCAGTCAGAGGTCAATGGACTGCAGTATCTGTTATTTATTTGATAATCTTTGAAGTTTTTGTTTCCTGAGATTTTTAAAGATCTCTGCAATTAATCACTTTGTATATGCAAACTATACCAAAAAGCATATTCTTCATCACTACAACAAAGGATATTTATATCTGTATTCCATAAATTTAATTTTATTATAATTTCAATTTTTATGTTTCCCTTAGGAGACTACTTGTTCTATGCATGTAAAGTAATGCAATATAAATGCTAGAATTTTTCAATTTATTTTATATTTATGTACATTTTTTTTTCCTGATAAGTTCCCTGGAACCTTAAACTATGATGGTACTTCATCTAATTTACCAAGTCGTCCAGCTCAAGCATGGGTATATAATGAGAAAGAAAATTTGTTTTCATCGGAACACACGCAGTTTACTGACAGGTAAGTTGAATTACTCTTTTAGAGGATTAACCCATGAATGACATACTTATGAAGAATATTGTACTATTTACTACAAAAGTAGGAAAATAATGAAAATAGGAGCAACTTTACTTGTTTAGAAGATGGAAGAAAGTTAAGGTTAAAATATAATTAATTTGTGGACTTTTCAGTGTAATAAAAATACATAAGGTACATTCATTCAAGCAGCTACAAATCTTAAGTGTCAGTAAAATAATGTAATTAATTGTTGTAAACAAATAGACTCTTAAATACTGTTATATAGGTTGAGATAAGGATTAGAATAAAAATTCCAGTGCCGCATTTCTTTCGACAAAAGTATTGAAATATGCTTCAAGTAATTGAAATGTAAACATTTTAAATTAATGGCAGACATTTATTGCTTTTCAAGATAAAGCTTTTCTGTAACTTAAATGGATTTTATTTTCAAGTTTGCGACAACATAAATAGCTTGTAGTTTTAAAAAGTGCTGATATACTTGTCTTGATTCAGTTGTGTGGGGCTTTTTCCATTGCTAGATCAGAAAATAGAACTTTATCCTGGACATCCGAATCGAAGACTGGCAGAAAGAGTTTGCTAAAATCTGTAAAAGAGGAAAAAATTTCAGAAGAATGGTATGTGGTCTATGTTACACTAAAATATGAGGAGACTTTTAAAATGAAAGACTTTTAAATGTCCAAAACAGATGTTTTTTTAAGATTTCAAGAATACCTCTATTAGCTTTCAAGAAACTATGTATCTGTAAATTATAGATTCTGAAATAGAAATCCAAATTTGTTTTAATATAATATAATTCAGATATGTGTGTTTATATGTACATGCATTTATAAATATGGTCTGGATATTTGTTTTGCCTTCATTAAATTTCATCTTTTAACAGGGGCTTTAAGGATATATCTACTGCTCAGCAAATGCTGAAGAGAGCGCAGAATATGAAATCAAAGAAATTAAGGAAAAAGTTAGGTGGGTCATCAATGCTCTTTGAATAATAGCTGTGTGTTTGATATGGAAGATAAGTTCTTTTAAAATATCTTTAACAAATTGTATTTAATAAGAATGGAAATGAAATGCACAAATATGCGTATTTCTAAGGTCATAATTCTATAAATTAAACAGGAACATTAAAGAAAAATGTTATTACATTAAATTTGTTATACTCTTAAATGTTATTTTCACTTTTTTCTCTTTCTTATTTTGCTATTGCTTCTTCTAGCTATTGTACACTGAAAATTATTCTGTAATTACTAAGCTGATTCGTTTTGGCAAAAGTTGATTTTAAACAGCATGTGTTTCATGTGCTTACTCCTTTCTGTGTTTTTAAATTGCGTGTTTAGTCAATAAACTATGTACACTCATCAGTTTCATAAATATCAGCCGTGAACACCTCACAATTTGACACTTTAGAAGTGGAGCACAGTGACATGTATCTTTCATGGTTGTGCAGAGCTTGGGAAGTGTTCAAAGGAGTCTTCTATCCCACTTGCCAAGATATTCTTTAAATCACTTACTGTTCTTTGGGTGACTTTAATCATGTTAGTATAATTACTTAATATGTGGAGTAGTTTATAGGTGTCAAGATAAGAAATAGCAGGTTCTTATGATTTTATATCTATAATTAAAACCATTTAAAATTATTTGCATATTGCATATAACTTTGCAATTTACTCATAACTTTATATTTACTCAGGAACTCATAGAAGGCATATAAAGGAACATTCAAAAGTTAATTTTATCTTTATTACTTTTTCTATTATTTTTGATTATTAGTTCAATAGTAGAATTCTAAGAAGTGTATGTAAATGTACTTAATTTTAAAAAACAAGTGCAAATAACCAAAATACTGTTAGTTTCCCAGGAATAACTGATATTGTTGTCATAGCACTTACTAGCCATTGATAAAGTACTTATGATTCATTTTTATATTCACAAATGTTCAACTTTCCTTGTTTTGTTATTTTAGTGATATCTTAATTTTAGGTCTTATCTTTTTGAGATAACTAATATTTTTTATTGTGTACTAAAATTTTGTCAGGTTTAAAATACTGAAATTTTACGCATTTTTAAAGAAAATGTAAATACATGTTTCCTTTGTCAACTTGCTCTGTGTCTCCTACTCGCTTATTTTGCGAGTTTGCAACCCTATGAAAGTTTATCAGGACTCTGTGAATTGAGTATTAGGAGGTAGTTACCCAGAGAAAGAGCAACTCAAACCCTTAATAGTAGTGAGATTCACAGTCCTGGGGAAGTTGAATCCAGTGAAGTAAATCAGGGTGTTTGATACACTTTTTTATTGTTTTGATGTATATTTCTACTCAACAGTTTTATTGAAACATTATTTAAATAGCTCTTTTGATAATAGTAAAAGTTTCTGAAACTCCTGAGACAAGTTCAAGTTTCAGAAGTGGCTTAAGAACTGATTCAGCCAATGTTCATCAAATAATTATTATTTTAAAAATATTTACAGTGTTTGCATAGTCTCTGACAGTGAAGCTAAGGAAAACTTCCTTCTGTTAGAATCAGTCCCTGGAAATATATTATATATGACTCTTTCTCACTAATTGTGATAACTGAGTGAGTGTTTTTTATGTTGAGTACATTTTGAATAAATAAGCATACTAAATAATATGTTTTAGCAAAAGTTTGAATAAGGAATATATGACCATATATACAAATCTTTGCTTTAATGGCCAGAAATTAGACATAATTATTATCAGGCAAAAATTAAACCTCTTCATCTGTCACAAGAGGGCATGGTCAGGTAACAAAACAACAAAAAAAGTACAACTAGACATCTGAGGTAACAACTACATCTTAAATTTAACATTTGACAGTGGTCATTCAGCATGACCTGTTAGATAAAAATCCTAAATGGTAATTGTATGATTTTCATCGGCGCTCTACTCTGATTCCATTACCGTAAACCCAATTGCCTCTCATTAGTGTGTGAGGCTCTGTAGCTCTCTGTTAAACTTTTGTTTTGCTTTTCTTTTATCAAAATACTACTAGATTGATGAAATAAAAGGTACTTCAAAAAACTGAATTCTGAAGTGTAGAACTTAATGATACCTTAAGTCTCCTCAGTCTGCTTCTCACTCCCCTTTCACAGCAGAGACAAAGTAGAGATAGTCGCAGTAAGATTAAAGATGAAATCCAGGAAAAAGCGTATCAGTGGAATCTTCTCCACTTATGGTGCTTTAATATTCTAGTAGGTTGACGGGGTAGCACTTATGTCACCTGTGAGCAAATTATTAAGACTCTGTGACTCAGGTTTTCTTCTTAAAGAATAAATCATTTTCTAGTATTTTTCTAGTATTAAATTTAGTCAATCTGCGATAGGCTATTAACTTATTTGAATCTGCATAAAGTAATGGCCATCATTTAAAATTTCACTAATGCATTAAAATAATATTTTAAATACGTAAATTCTGTTGGAATTGAAAAATTAACTAATACTTTTCAAATATAAATGGAGATATATCTTACATGGACCACTGGCCAACTTGAAATTTTCCAGACACCAGAGGGCACCCTTCTCCATAAAACTGCTGGAGGTGAACCAGTTCCTTGGGCAAAGGGAAGGTGGCAGATGAGGGTTCAGAGAATAAAAACTTTTAACTAAATGGAACCAGTTACATACTAAATCTAACAAAGCCATAATCCCCAAGGGGATGAAGCATAAATGCATGGAGTATGGAAGCTTTAATTCAAATTTCTGATATGAAAAAATCTTAAAGAAAGTTGCTCTGTAGCAAGCACTTTTTTTTTGTATCTTGTACATGTATTTATTAGCCAAGAGATATATGAGATAACAATATTTGATTTATGATGAGAGTGAAAATAGGGCAAAAGGCATGGGTCAATTACTTAAAGAAAGTTGCAGGTAGAGGAATAATACAGCTGAGAACGCTGATAAATGAAGCAGCGAGGAGCTGAGGAAGCCTGCAGTGTGGGCAGCCATCAGGGGAGACTCAGTACTGGTGACTTCTGTGCGGATAAATGAGCCCATCTGCTTTATGCAGACCAAGCAGGAGGAGGAGGGGCAGGGGCAGAGGCAGAAAAATTGATTGGAAACCACAGGAGCAAATCTAAAATTGTAAGAAGCCACCATGACCTATTGACTCAAGTTTGGGTTTGTGCTCTGACTGTTGTTATTCCTAGTAAGTTGTTGATGTTTCTCTTGTGATGGACATAGCACGAACCAATTATGACTAGTCTTGTTTTTGTGAGGTTTTTATTTGTATGTCTTTTTGTTTTTACTGTTGCCTCGTGCACAGAAGTAATTTCAGAATGTGGTGATCTGCACTGGAAATGAGCCGATACCCAGGGAACTTAGAGCTTAGCACTGTGGTCATATGTGCAAGGTGAGAGTTGCTGGTCTATTGAAAACATGCAGGTCAATAAACTAAAGGTAGTGAGTATAATTGGTAGCAAGACTGAGATGAGCCAGGTAGGGAAAGAGAGTGAGTAACTTGTTTTGACATGGAGTGTTCCTTAGAGAGGGTGAGTTCAGAGTATAGGAATTTTGGTGAGTAGATGATAAGAAGTTTAAGGGCTAAAAATATAAGGCTGAAGACATAATGTTTTTCAAATTTACCATATTCATGCATTTTGAATTTCATAATTAGATAAGAGAAAGCGCAGGCTGAAGCAAATGAGGTTACTTTGGTTACAAATGTACAGCCACAACTAGGAATAAGTATCACTTTGCATCTAGCACGGTGTTAAGTACATGTTAAGCATTCAATATTCACTGATTTTATTTCGATGAACAAAAATAACTTGAGACTGTGTTGGTAACAGTTATAGCCACGAATTAAGCCAGCTAGAAAATAAGACAGGCTAATGTTGGAATATAAATTAATCAGTTTTGGGGCTGCAGCAAAGAGATTGGGTTGCAAAATGATAGAGCAATGAAGGACTGTTAAGGGGGAAGGATCAAAGGGGAATAGTATTGACAGAACTGTGGTAAAATGAAGTTTATTGATGATTTGCTTTGTTTACCTCAGTTATTTCCAAAAGGAATTTACAAGAATTTTGATCAAATGTTACTTGTACTCTCAACCAGATGATAGTAAAACCCATTTAAACAGTAAGGTGCTTGAGGCCAAGACTCCGCTTGCTGTCCACTGAATTCCCGGGACCTAGTACCATGCCTGCAACATGGTGGATGGTCAGTAAGTAATTGATAGCCGAATCAGAAAGAGATAAGTCACTCAATATATTTTGGTTGTGTGTATGCATATGATTGTGTGTGTGTGTAGTATAGTCATTTTAGTGCATGTTTATATTTGGGAAGGCAAATTTAAATTAGTAATTAATATTCCTTATAAGATGATGAAATATAGCTACTCATTCATAAAACATTATGTCTTCAGCCCTAACATAAAACCTATTTTACAAAATTGTTGTTCTTGGCACATACAGAAAATGGGTAATACCCAGATCTTTCTGTGTGAAGTTAGTGAGAATTAGATAAACCAGTGAGATAAGATTAGGAATACAGAAACTAAAAAGAGATTCTACCAGGGAGGAAATAATTTCTAATGTCTAAATAAAATTATGTTGTTTAAATGAGATAATGACTATAAAGTGTCGAGTACAGGGCCACATGCATAATACAGACTCAGTTTACTTATGTGCTTCTTTAAATTTTATAAAGATGTATTAAAACTTGTTTCCCCATTCCTGGGAAAGTCATACTGGGAGATACAAAGACAAAAAAAGCAGGATAGATGTGCTATTGATGATCTCAGAGGAGTCGATTTAAATGTACAAGCCTGACTTTACAAGGCAAGAAAAAGATGTCACAGGCTGTGCTCTTTACCGTATCCTTATGTCCGAGCTTTCTTACTCAACTGTGTAGTTATTGAGGGTAAGAAAAGTGTTTTGTTAATAGTGGTATTTCCAGGGACTATCAAAATCAAGTGATTTCTTTCCCCACAGAATTACTGTTTTTCTTGCTTATCATTATCCTTTGAAATTAGAATTAATTTAAGTTTTAAATCAACTTAAGTTGGTTTAATTAGAATGTTTTTAAAAGGATATTGAAAATGTAGCACTTTTTATATACTCTTGACAAATAAAATTATTGAGTAAATGGAACTAGACAACTTTAAATATTTTATATGTATTGGCTTATTTAATCTTTTAAAAAAGATTTTTTTATTTATTTACTTATTTTTAGAGGGAGAGGACAGGAAGGAGAAAGAGAGGGAGAGAAACTTTAATGTGTGGTTGCCTCTTGCACACCCCCTACTGGGGACCTGGTCTGCAACCCAGGCATGTGCCCTGACTGGGAATCTAACTGGTGACCCTTTGGATCAGGGGCCAGCTCTCAATCCACTGAGCCACACCTGCCAGGGGAGCTTATTTAATCTTAACAATGGTATGAGGAAAGTGCTATTGTTGACCATGTTTTACATATTAAGAAATCAAGTCACAAAGATATTGTTTTTTGCCCAAGGGAGTGTCAAAGTACTTATAAAAGATCAATAGGTTTTATTTCATGTGCTATGTTGAATAAAATGAAATCAATGATGGACCTATCAATCTATTTTCAATATATCCCACCTTATTCTATGAAGGGTTTATAATTTTTAAGAGTACATAAATTGGGAATATTATTATTTATGTTGTGATTATATGTTTACTAGTTGCCATTAGTTGAGCAGCTATGCTTGATGCTTTACACACATTATCACATTAAATCTCACAGTAATACTATAAAGTCAATATGTTTTCTTTACATCTTTTTTTTATTGTTGTTCAATTATAGTTGTCCCCATTTCCACTCCATTACTCTCCCCTGCCCTATCCTCCCCCACCTCCCATCTTTAATCCTCCTCCGCCCCCAGGTTGTCTTTGTCCATGGGTCCTTTATACATGTTCTTTGACTTGACCCTTCCCTTTCTTTCCCTCATTATTCCACTCTCCTGCCCCTCTGGTCACTGTCAGTTTATTCTTTATTTCCATGTCTCTTGTTCTATTTTGCTCACTTATTTTTTTTTGTTGATTAGGTTCCACTTACAGGTAAGATCATATGGTATTTCTCTTTCACTACCTGGCTTATTTCACTTAGCATAATGCTCTCCAGTTCCATCCGTGCTGTCATAAAGGGTAGCAGCTCCTTCTTTCTTTCTGCTGCATAGTATTCCATTGTGTAAATGTACCACAGTTTTTGATCCACTCATTTACTGGTGGGCACTTAGGCTGTTTCCAGCAATATGTTCTTCTAGTGGACAGAGGAGGAGGCAAGGTTGAGAGCAATTTATTCAGAGTCATATAACAAGTATAACTTGGTGCTTGAATCTGACCTAGGTCTATCAAATTGTAATGTCTTTGCTTGGAAAATAGTAAAGACATTACAATGTCTTTATATATATGCAAAAAGAAAGGTAAGAAAGTCACGAGAATGGGAGGAAAGATCAGCAAGTTATAATAAGGTATCATTACAGTATGTAAGCCCATGGTAACCTGTCTTTCCTGAATGACTAACGCTCCTTTCGACATGTCAATACTTTTTTTGGTAAACAACTTTGATAGTATATAATCATAATTCTATTGCATATACGTACATATATACATACAAGGATTTTTATTATTCCTGTTAATAGTTCATATGATGAATACATATGGAAGCACCCAACTCTTATAATACTTTAGGTCGTATATAACTATGAGATGTGCCCAAATATTGGCCAATATTTTTCTGATATTAAGAAATACAGTCTTTGAAACATGGAAGTCATGCTTAGTAAAGATGAGTTCTTACTAGTAGACTAAGGGGAATCTTCAGTGTGCTCATGCTCTAGAATAACTCTGAAGATACTATTCTGCCTTTCTGATTTGCATTCTAAAAAACCATGCTACCTTAGCACTTAATTAAAATATGTATGTTAGGGTTTATGATATTTAAAATCTTAATTTTTTCATTTAGGACATTTAATTCAATTGCACTAGATATTAATAAAAAGTTCTTAAAGTCTATTTTTGCAAGAAGATGTGAGACACTAGAAACATGTACATTGACCTAAATTGTGCTTTAATGGTACCCTACAATTTATTTGTTTTTAAGATATAATTAACATACAACATTTTATTACTTTCAGGTGTACAACTAGGTTAACCTACTTTAATGTCTATTTTTCCACTCTTTATTCTACTCCTTAATATTTATATTTTTATTTTCTTACAGTTCAGCAATAAGCAAAAACCTTTTGTCTTAATTCAACTGACCCAATTCTTAATTTCACATTCTATAGAATCATTCATTAATTAAAACTAGGCTGATGATTTACAATCATCCTATTTATTTTGTGAAATTAATATATTTAGAATTGTCTTTGCTATCAAAGATATATAGGATTTATACATCTTTGTTATGGAAAATACTCAATATAATTAATTAGGGCAAAGAAACTATCAGTTTATCTGTAAAATTAATGAAATATCATTTTCTATCTGTTCCTCACCCTATTAGTTGTCTTGCTTCTATCTCAGCTATTCCAACTCCTCATAGTTTAGAGGGCATTTGGTTTTTCCTGTAATAACAGCTTTTACCTATTATGTATTTATGGAAATTTCACTTTATTACAGCAGAAATATGGGGAATTTAAGAAAGGAGCTAAAATAAAAAAACAGTGAAGCAACTCCCCAAATAAAAGGATTATGCCGTAAATGTACATTTTTTCACAGTATTAGCATTTCTGCTTTTTGTATTAATTAGTGGGTATGTGTTTAATTAGACAACGAAGAAAATTTGAATGGTTGGTTACTTTTTCATATTATGAATATTTAAAAATAATATCAATTTTATAGTTTTCTAGAGTGTATATAATTTTTTAATATTGTCATAAAAATATATGGCCGTGTCAGAGAAGGAATGATCCAGAACTGAACTTTTCTCTTATCTTGATATTTTGTCTAGATGCCACTGTGCGCCTAGCATTGTTCAAAAGCAATGAAAGTAAAGTTTCTGTTACAAAATCACCAGTGAAGGCACAATCCAGAAGAGATGGTTACTCTGAAGGTATGGTTTAATCACAGATACATGGAAAGATAAAAAATATATAAAGATGAAAAATGGTATTTAAAACAAATTTTTAAAATCCTCAATAGTAATAAAGTACATATATAAAAATTATATATAAAATATAACTAAACAAAAATCAAAATAAGGTTCTTGGAGCTAAAATACCAATTTAGCATAGCGATTAATTAGTATAGTATTTTAGTATTTGTATCAATGCTTGCATAAATTAAAATTCCTTGTATTTTTTTGTGAAAGTCTTATAATGCTGTATCATTAGTGTTACTGATTTTATTTAAATTTTACAATGACAGATAATATTAGCCTATATCAATCAATAAAAGTGATAAAATGTTGAAATGATATTCTATTATATATACCTTACTTCCAATATACACAAGTTGAACTAAACATTCAAAATTAAACTCTGGAATTTTAAATAGTTTATGATATTTGAAGCTTGCCCAACTCACTTTTTTGGTGAAGCATTTTGCACATCTAAGTGGCAGATGATATTTCTGATTTCAGCATTCAGAGGAGTTATGGACTTAAATTATTAAACAAATATTAAATGTAATAGAGCAGCAGGCATAACTTAAAGACAAGTTTGCCATTGCTTTCTCTTTAATATTAAAATAGTCATAGTTTTACCTATACTTTTTTATGGTAATTCCTAATAGGAAAAAATGAAGTCAAATATATTTGAATCAAAATTGACTATTTACAATTTTTTAATTGCACATTTTATTTTTTATTGTTCAGTTACAGCTGTCCTGCCTTTTTTTCCCTCTGTACATTTTAAATAAATCTTAAAATGTATGCATTATCATAACATGATTAAATATATATTTTGATTTACATTTCTATTCAGTGAATGTCTAGAACTAAAGAAAAATTGATAACAACCAATTTTATAGGGGTGAAAGACATGGGTTAGAATTTTCTTTAAAGTTTATGGTAATAAATACATAGAAAGATAAGTGAAGCAAGTGTGGCAAATTATTGAAATTGTTAGAAGAATAAATGATGGTATATGGAGGTTTGTTTTATCATTTATTTTTTTCATATTTAAAAATTTCCATAGTACAATATTTAAAAAATTGGTCATCATGAAAAGTGTCAAAATATTTACATATTACTATTTTAATGGAAAAATTTACTCATTCAATATAAAATAGTCTTCAATTTTAATCAGGGTTCATTTTTTTATTACAATCTTAACTTCATCATTTACTATTTTAAAAGGAAGAGTGGGAATTCTGCTAAAATCAATCCCAATTCCACAGATATTACCTGTTAAATAGGAGTGTTCTTACTTTAAAAAGAAAATACGTAGGAAAAGGAATAATTGGGGCATTTTTGCCGTTTAAATTAGCACATACTTCAGAATCAGAAAAAGGAAATCTATCCTAACATGTGCTGTTGTACTTTCTCTTTTCCTATGAAAGTGAAGATAAGTAAGTAGCAAGAATAGTATGCTTGTGTACGTGGTATACTTACTGATTTGTGTTCCTATATAAAGTATGCTAGGAATAGTTCAAATAGTGATAAACAGAAATATAGAACATGAAAGATTTCTACATATGCTCTGTGATATGATGCATTTTTTTTTCTTTACCACATAAAGAGTATTTACCTTTTTCCTACATCAGGTATATTTGACATTTCATTAATTTCACTATTTCATTGAATGATCTTTATGTATGTACCAGACTAATAGTTATTTTAAGACTGTTTTTTTGAAGGAATGGGCCTGCCAAAAAGAATTGTACATGGCAGAACTTTTTTTCCCCAATTAATGTGTTTATTTCTGCCCGTTTTTAAAGGGGAAGAAAGTGAGGCAAAGATGAGTTGATCTTTGCTGGCAAGTTGAACTTCATGTTATCTTTAACTGCTGCTCTGCCCTCACCCACCTCCGAGACTCACACTTGTATTTGCAGCCAAGTCAACTTGCAAGTTAACAGCTCAGCTAAAGTCAGCCTCCCAGCAGAGGACCCATTTTTAAATGAGGTCTACTGAGATAAAATTAACATAGTATAAAATGTAACCATTTTGAGTGCAATTCAGTTGATTTTGATATATTTATGTTACATCACCATTAGCACAATCTAATTTTAGAACATTGGAACAGCTTTTTATTTTCTTTAAAAGTTCAAATAAAAGTAATAGCTGGGCATCTTACCTTCCATAAATGAGGAAGATCAGAATTAAATTTTGCTGAAGGGTTAGGGTTAGGGTTAGGCTATGCTTTACAAAATATCTTTATATTTTGTCATATTCATAAAATGATACATGATTAAGAGCCTGAGGATTTTAGAGATTCGACATTGGTTTACTTGATCTATTTGTTTATTTATAGTATTTATATTTATTTAGTATTAGGTACCTTTCTTAATTTATCCTTTACCACCATAATCCCTATTTTGGTTTTCCTATCTGATTTTGCCTTGGCATTTGACTCTTGATTTATCACTTTCAAGTTTATTACTTTGAAGATTTCCCACTATGCTCTCTTTTGGACGGAGAGATTCAAATATTCCATTCAGAGCCCTGACATACTCTTCAGTTGCTCTCACTGGTATAAGAACACACATAACCTAATTGATGTAAGTGTATACTCTGGAGTGAGTCTAACACAGTTTGAATCATGATTCCACCATTTATTGACTGTCTGATTTTGGGGACATTATGTAACCTAAATAGCACTTTTTTTTTCCATCTGTATAATTGGATGTAAATAATACCTAGTTGTTGAGGATTACATGAGATTTATTTGCTCAATGCCTGCAACTCACCATATAAACACATAGTAAGTGCTTAAAACTTTTAATCATTAACAAGTCATTTAAAAAGTAGTTTTATCTTTTTCTATTGTTTGCAATTAGTGGTGTTTACTGTATTTCTTGCTAAGCACTTCGCTGAGTTTTACTCAACTCTGATTCACTCTTCCTAGAAATTCTGAAAATATATTGTAACTGTCAACATCTTAAAGATGAGGAAACTGCTTTTGGAGTTTGATAAGTGAATCGTCCCAAGTCAGACAGAGAGTGAATAAATGGCTAAGGGAAATGGGAATAACTTCTGTATCAAAACAAAGTTAGCAAAAACCAAACAAAATGCAAAATTGAAGAGCAAATGTTCCTAGGCAACCCTGAAATGTACATAAACTTAAAATATTTAAGAAAAGAATAAAGACTAATTATTAAATTAGGCAAAACTCTGGGAGAAGAATAATTTTGTTCTTTATTTCTCATAGCTTGCAATAATATAAATTAAAAAGCAGTTTAGTACCAACATGATAAAAATCTGATCTGTGCCCTATGTTAACTGCTATGTAAACTAATATTATTAATATTATTATCATTATCTAACATTATTAAGCACTTAACTATTAGGCAGTAAATAAAGAATATTTTCAACCATCTATTTTAATTTTCAGTTAGGTGAAAATGTCTCCACACAGCTCAGAAATATAAACCCTATTTTGCTTCATTTATTCCTTGTTTTTATTTTTATATAAATTAAATATCTTTCCTGCCCTAATCTACTGAAATTTTTAAATTTGCTATTCCTAAAGCCAATGTCAAGTTCAGACTTCTGGCTTTGGGCAAGGACAGAAGCTAGGCAAGCCAACAACAACAAAAAATTGGATCTGACCCAACAATCTTCTTAGGGAGGTTTAGTCTTAGCCCCTCCATTCCCTGGGACAATTTTACTTGGTTTTAAAGCCAAGTTTTCTAAATTTTCAGTCTGTGCTGTCGTCACTAACATGCTTCCTATTTCTCGTCCTATAAAAATGTAAGATTAACACACAGCATATGTCCATGTACAATACTGATGTTCAAATACTTTTAATTAAATCTTTGAGTATTGAAGACATTAAAAGACCTTTAATTTCTATAACTTTACTTCAGAGCATTTCCAATCAAACCATCTTCTTTTATGGTATTTTTTACAATATGATTACACCCATTTTTTTCTCCACCTTTCTTTTTTTCAATACAAGCTTAGAACACAGAGTCATATTACACAGATTGATTTAAAATAGGTCTTATCTTTCCATCGCTGTATAGAATGATTGCTAGTAGTCCCAACATGGCGGCTGTGTGTGAGGAGCAGGCAGAATAAACGGCACAGCGCTATGCAGACAATCAGAGAACCCCTGAAGTCATGCTCGTATGCACATAATCATTTATACTGAGCAAGCCTCAACATTAGACAAAGGAGACATGGGTATGGACATTTATAAACGGTGGTCTGTTCATCAGTCTCTCAGTTTCCAACCTGCACTATGCTTTGAATTACTATTTCATTACAAATTTGTAAGCTCCATGTATCCCCTTAGTATCTATGGTCCTTAGCATAGTGCCTAATGTATAATCAATGCTTAATAAATATTTTGTAATGAATAAATAAAAACACAAAGTACCCTACCCATAAGTAGCTTCAAATATAGATGGAGATGCAACATGCTTATATGATGTCTTTGAATGTACTGATTCCTCTGACAAATTAGACTCACTGTCCTATACATTGCAGAAAAATCTCTTCACTTGGCTAATTCTTATCATCTCAGGCACCAATCCCTTAGAAATGCTTTTCTTTTTTTTTTTTTTTTTGATATTTTTATTTATTTATTTATTTTTTATTGTTATGCAATTACAGTTGTATGCCTTTTCTCCCCATCCCTCTACCCCACCCCAGGTGAACCCACCTCCCTCCCCCCTCTCCACCCTCCCCCTTGGTTTTGTCCATGTGTCCTTTATAGTAGTTCCTGTAATACCCTCTTCCCACTATCCCTGCCCCCACCCCCCACCCCCGCCCTGGCTATTGTTAGATTGTTCTTAACTTCAATGTCTCTGGTTATATTTTGTTTGCTTTTTTCTTCTATTGCTTATGTTCCAGTTAAAGATGAGATCATATGGTACTTGTCCCTCACTTCCTGGCTTATTTCACTTAGCATAATGCTCTCCAGTTTCATCCATGCTGTTGCAAAGGGTATAAGCTCCTTCTTTCTCTCTGCTGCGTAGAATTCCATTGTGTAAATATACCATAGTTTTTGGATCCACTCGTTTGCTGATGGGCACTTCGGTTGCTTCCAGTACTTGGCTATTGTAAATTGTGCTGCTATGAACATTGGGGTGCACAGATTCTTTTGGATAGGTGTTTCAGTGTTCTTAGGGTATAATCCCAGCAGCGGAATTACTGGGTCAAAGGGCAGTTCCATTTTTAGTTTTCTGAGGAAATTCCATAGTGTTTTCCACAGTGGCCTCACCAGTCTGCATTCCCACCAACAGTGCACTAGGGTTCCCTTTTCTCCACATCCTCTCCAACATTTGTTTGTGGATTTGTTTATGTTGGCCATTCTGACTGGTGTGAGATGATACCTCATTGTGGTTTTAATTTGCATCTCTCTGATGGCTAGTGATGCTGAGCATCTTTTCATATGTCTCTGGGCCCTCTGTATGTCTTCCTTGGAGAAGTGTCTGTTCAAGTCCTTTGCCCATTTTTTAATTGGGTTGTTTGTCTTCCTGGAGTGGAGTCGAGTGAGTTCTTTATATATTTTGGAGATCAGGCCCTTGTCTGAGGTATCGTTGGCAAATATGTTTTCCCATACTGTTGGTACTCTTTGTAATTTGGTGCTGTTTTCTTTAGCCATGCAGAAGCTTTTTATTCTGATGAGGTCCCATTTGTTTATTCTTTCCTTTATGTCCCTTGCTTTAGGGGATGTGTCTGTGAGGATGTTGCTGCGTGGAATGTCTGAGATTTTCCTGCCAATGTTTTCCTCAAGGACTTTTATGGTGTTACGGCTTATATTTAAGTCTTTTATCCATCTTGAGTTTATTTTCGTGTATGGCGTAAGTTGGTGATCGAGTTTCATTTTTTTGCACGTAGCTGTCCAGATCTCCCAACACCATCTGTTGAAGAGGCTGTTTTTGCTCCATTTTATGCTCCTGCCTCCTTTGTCAAATATTAATTGATCGTATAGACTTGAGTTTATTTCTGGGCTCTCTATTCTGTTCCATTGGTCTATGTGCCTGTTTTTATGCCAGTACCAGGCTGTTTTGATTACAGTGGCCTTGTAATACAGTTTGATATCAGGTATTGTGATCCCTCCTGCTTTGTTTTTCTTTCTCAAAATTGCTGCAGCTATTCGAGGTCGTTTATGGTTCCATATGAATTTCTGCAATGTTTGTTCTATATCTGTGAAATATGTCATGGGTACTCTAATAGGGATTGCATTGAATCTATAAATTGCTTTGGGTAGTATGGCCATTTTGATAATGTTGATTCTTCCAATCCATGAACATGGTACATGCTTCCATTTGTTTGTATCTTCCTTAATTTCTTTCTTCAGTGTTGTGTAGTTTTCTGAGTACAGGTCTTTTACCTCCTTGGTTAGGTTTATTCCTAGGTACTTTATTTTTCTTGTTGCTATATCGAATGGGATTTTTTTCCTGATTTCTGTTTCTGCAGTTTCGTTGCTGGTGTACAGGAATGCCTTTGATTTCTGGGTATTGACTCTGTATCCAGCTGTTTTGCCAAATTCATTTATTAGGTCGAGTAGTTTTTGAGTGGAGTCTATAGGGTTTTCCATGTACACTATCATGTCGTCTGCAAACAGTGACAGTTTCATTTCCTCCTTTCCAATTTGGATGCCTTTTATTGCTTTTTCTTGTCTGATTGCTGTGGCTAGGACTTCCAATACTATGTTGAATAGGAGTGGTGAGAGAGGGCATCCTTGTCTAGTTCCTGATCTTAGTGGGAAAGCTCTAAGTTTTTGTCCATTGAGTGTGATGTTGGCTGTAGGTCTCTCATATATGGCCTTAATTATGTTGAGGACTGCTCCCTTTATTCCCACTTTGCTGAGTGTTTTTATCAGAAATGGGTGCTGTATCTTATCAAATGCTTTTTCCGCATCTATTGATATGATCATGTGATTTTTGTCTTTGCTGTTGTTGATGTGATGTATTATGTTTATTGATTTGCGAATATTGTACCATCCTTGCATCCCTGGGATGAATCCCACTTGGTCATGGTGGATGATCTTTTTAATATATTGCTGGATGCGGTTTGCTAATATTTTGTTGAGAATTTTAGCGTCTATGTTCATCAGCGATATTGGCCTGAAGTTTTCTTTCTTCGTTGTGTCTTTATCTGGTTTTGGGATTAGGATGATGTTGGCTTCATAAAAAGAGTTTGGGAGTCTTCCATCAGTTTGGATTTTTTCGAATAGTCTGTGAAGGATAGGGGTTAGTTCTTCCTTAAATGCTTTGTAGAAATCTCCTGTGAAACCATCTGGTCCAGGGCTTTTGTGTGATGGGAGTTTCTTGATGACTTCTTCAATTTCCTTTGCTGATATTGGTCTGTTCAGGTTTTCTGCTTCTTCTTCATTCAGTTTTGGAAGATTATATTTTTCTAGAAATGTGTCCATTTCATCTAGGTTTTCAAATTTCTTAGCATACAGGTCTTCATAGTAATTTCTTACGATCCTTTGTATTTCTGTGGTATCAGTTGTAATCTCTCCACTTTCATTTCTAATTCTGTTTATTTGGATCCTCTCTCTTTTTTTCTTGAAGAAAAAAAGAGAAATGCTTTTCTGATTCTAGCTTGGAACACCACTCACTGTGTTCTCACAGTATCATGAATAAGCCTTTATCTATCATATAAATTAATATAATTTGATTAAATTCAATAGTTTCTTTTCTCTTCCCTGCCATGTATCATCGTACAAGGAATTGTTCTAAGTGCTTTATCTATAATAACTAATTAAATTCTCACAACAAACTTTGGAGATGAGAGAGAAAATGTATTTATTTTTAGAAAAGTGAAAATTTGCCTGCACTAAGTAGAAATTAAAGATCAACTAGCAAAATCTTGTAGTCTAACTTTTATGATTGTTTTTTTATGTCTCAACTTGACTAAGAGAGAGAAAAAAGCCTGAGTAGAGTTAGTAGCAAAAATAAATAAAATGGAAATGTATCTTGAAAGCCCAACTTAGAGATAGTTGAAGATCAAGAGCCATATTTTAACTTCTATTTTTAAAAATGTAATACGGTAGCCTTTTCTATAATAATGTTTCTAAAATCTTCACATAGCCTCCCATTGAACTGAGAACAAAAGCCCCACCTCCTGGCCCACCCGACTGTGAAGGTCAGACCCCCCTTCTTTTCCTCAAATATGACAAGTACGTTCTTAATTTGCAGCATTTGTTCTTCATCTTTGTTCCTAGAAACTCTGCCCTCCACACTTTGCACAGTGGGTCCACTCATTGCTTAGTCTGCATTTGCAGTCCCGTGAAAGGGCTCTCCCTTACAATCCAGCCTAAAGTAGCACTTTCCTCTCTAGCCGGTAACCTTCAGTGAATGACTAAGGAAGAAAGTAAGTCTATAAGATATGCTTACAATTAAAACTTTCTAAATGTGGTTCAGACATGATGATACCATTTGTCATTTACATTTTCTATAGGAAAAAATATTATTAGGGAATTTTGTCCAGTAAAGCATAATACTGTAATTTAAAAAATTATTTATCTGTGCATAAGAGGGATGCAGGGAATGACAATCTAGGTTCACAGAGTAGGCTACTCCACTCTTCTTTATTCACATCATTTATACGTTGTATTTCCTAATTTTCTCCCAAATTCAGCCATAATAGATTACCTATACTTTATTCCAAAGTGTGTGTGTGTGTGTGTATGTTATATCATATATGTACAGTTTTTATGTTATATATAAATAAAATTGACATATATACACTTTATATATGCTTCTGTATATGTGGATATATATATGCAGATATAGATATGTGCTGTATATATGGTTAAGCTAAAAATGGAAAGGGATTTTAGAGCTGTTAGTTTTTTGAAATGGACCATGAGTACTCTGTGAGATATTATTAGTTTATTATTCATTTAAAAACTAAAAGAGAACTTCCCCTTCTGATGATAGGACTATGTAACTCAGAGCAATGCTCCTGCAGAGAAGAACTACAAATGTTTGAAATTTCATTTTTTTAAATGCAGTTGAACTCATTGAAGAATTAATATGTCAGTAAAGAACTGTGAGTCAGGAAGGAATCCAGAAATCTGAGAAGCTGAAGAACGCTTTTGTAAGGTGACATGGAACTGGCCTCTCTATTAGCCTCTTGCCAGAAATTGTCAGAAACCATCTCCAAGAAAAGTAACAAGCTTCAAATTACCTCTATACTTCTTTATATACAATACTTGGCACACAATAAAAAATAAATAGGCTTAGAAGGAGATAAGATAGCATCATTGACCACTATAAAAATCAATAGAAAATAGAAATAGAGCCCCGGCTGGTGTGGCTCAGTGGATTGAATGCTGGCCTATGAGCCGAAGAATCACTGGCTTGATTTCCAGTCAGGACACATGCCTGAGCTGCGGGCCAGGTTCCTGGTGGAGGATGTGCAAGAGGCAGCCAGTTGATATGTCTCTGACACACTGATGTTTCTCTCCTTCTCTTTCTCCATCCCTTCCCCTCTCTCTAAGAATGAATGAATGAGTGAATGAACGAAAAAATAAATAAAATAGAAGTAGAGTTGACAAGATTACAAATATTAGAGAATTTAAAGGAACTATATATTATTAATGTTGGGGATATAGAAGAAGAAGTTAAGATTTCAACAAGATTTTTTAAATTCTTGGTAATCTCAGTTAATTTATTTACTTTAATTTATTATATTTTCATTACAGTTGACACACAATATTATATTAATTTCAGTGATCAGACATAATATAACTTACTAAGTGATCATCCTGATAAATGTAGTACCCATCTGACTCCATATAAAAGTTATTACAACATTATTGACGATATTCCCTTTGCTATAATTTACACCCCTGTGATTATTCTGTAACTACCAATTTGTGCTTAATCTTTTCACCTTTTTCACCCATTCCCCAACATTTTCCCCCTCCCCCATATCTGGCTACCATCAAAATATCCTCTGTATCTATGAGTCTGTTTCGGTTCTACTTGTTTGTTTATTTTGTTTTTAAATTTCACTTGGTCATACTTATGTATTGTCATTTTATTCATATTTTTAATTTTTTTCTTCTTCTAAAGATGATGCTAACATTTCATATAATACTGGTTTGGTGGTGATGAACTCCGTCAGCATTTTCTTTTCTGGGAAGCTCTTTATATGTACTTCAATTCTAAATGACAGCTTTGTTGAGTAAAGTCATCTTAGTTATAGATCCTTGCTTTTCATTACTGTGATTATTTCTTGCCTATCCCTTCTGTCCTGCACAATTTCTGTTGTGATATCAGCTGACAGTGTTATGGAAGCTCCCTTGTAGGTAACTAACTGCTTTTTTCTTGCTGCTTTTAAAATTCTTTGTCTTTGACCTTTGGCATTTTGATTATGATGTGTCTTGGCATGGGCCTCTTTGGGTTCATCTTGTATAGGACTGTTTGCACTTCCTGGACTTGTGCATCTATTTCCTTTACCAGGTTAGGGAAGTTTTTTATCATTATTGTTTTACATAGGTTTTCAAGTCCTTGCTTTCTCTCTTCTCCTTGCACCCCCATATGTGAATGTTGGTATGCTTGAAGTTCCCCCAGAAGTACCTTACACTATCCTCATTTTTTTTCTTTTTGCTCTTCTGATTGGGTATTTTCTGCTTCCTTATATTCCAAATCTCTAATTTGATCCTTCTGCTTCATCTATTCCACTGTTGATTCGCTGCAATGTATTCTTCATTTCAGTTAATATTTCCTACTGGTTACTTTTTATGTTTTCTACTTCAGTTTTTATGACTCCTATCTCTTTGTTGAAATTCTCACTAAATTCATCTCCTCCTCCTATAAGTTCATTGAGCATCCTTATAACCAGTGTTTTATACTCTGTATCTATTAGATTGTTTGTTTCCATTTTGTTTGGTTCTTTTTCTGGAGGTTTTTTTTTCTGTTCTTTCATTTGCGATATGTTTCTTTGTCTCTTCATTTTGTCAATGTATTTATGTTGGTTTCTATGTATTAAGTAGACCTGCTGCATTTCCTGGGCTTGGTAGAATGGTGCTTGGGCTTTCCAAGACATGCAGGCCAAATTCATACCACCTATGTTCTGCCTTGGGCCGCCACCGGCATAAGCTGCAAAGCAATCTGCAGATGGCTGCTACTTGTGCTGGGACTGGTGGTGCCCAGGAGAGGCTAAGCTGTGGGACAAAGCCACCTGCCACTGGGGCCAGGCCTGGGGTTACTTAGCAAGAAATACAGGGCATGCTGAGACCAGATGCTGCTTGTTTGAGAGTTTTTAGGAAAGCCTGAAGCATAAACCAAGACAGACCATTTGTATGGAAAAGCCACTGGAAACAGCTTGCGGGATGTCAGAGAACCACCAGGGCTGAAAGAAAACTTACCCAGGTTGATGGAAACTCAGATATGGCACCTGACTGCCACCTCTGTCTAGGGAGGGCACAGAAAAGGAACAATGGCCTCTGCTACTCTTCTGTCTGGGAGAAAGCTGCTCATCCAGCTCTTGCTCTGATACCATATACTTCACTTCTTCCCTGTATGTCCCTGGTGCCTTTTGAGCTGCTGCCCTGGTGATGGAGCTCAGAGTGAGACCAAATAATTCTGTGTGTGGGTGCTTTAAGAGGAACACCAAGGACTTCAGAAGCCTTCTGTCTCACTAAGCCACAATCCCCACTGGTTTTTGCAGCTAGAAGATATGAGGATTTCTCTTCCTGGCACTGGAACCCTGGGCTGGGGTTTCTGGTATGAACTTGGGGCCCTTTGCTGTTCAGGGGTGACTTCTGTAGCCAAGATATTCCAATTTTGTCTAATTTTTATCTGCCACACATGGGTGTGGGACATTTGTGTCTCCACCCCTCCTACCAGTCATGATATGGCCTCTTCTTTATATTCTTAGTTATAGGCCATATAAGGACACATGGAGAAGGTGCCCTTCTGAAAGCCGAGGAGAGAGGCCTCAGGAGAGACTAAACTTGCTACCACCTTGATCTTGGACTTCCAGCCTCCATAAATGGGAGGAAATACATTTTTGTTGTTTAAGCACCCAGTCTGTTGGATTGTGTTATGGCAGCCCAAAGCTGACTATAGGAAGATATCAGTGAAATGATATCTTCAAAGTTCTAAAAGAAAAGTTCCACCATGAAAATGTCCAATGAAAGTTTCTTCTTCAAAAATCAAGGCAAGGCCCTCCTGCCACTCAGCTCCCCAGCTGCTGCTTCTCTGTAGAGCTGCAAAGAAGGAAGAGGAGGACCCCTGGATTCCTGAGTCAAAGCTTCACAGAGAAAGCAGGGAAGACAAGTGGTTCCAGAGGAAAAACACGGTACATTTTCTTTATCTGTGTTGTTTCTTGCCCCAGGATGAAACTTCTATTCCCACCTGTATCATGTGCCCATGTGCTTGGTACTTATGCTATCTATATATCTGGGATAGCAAATAATACTATCAAGGTCTCAGAGAATTATGACAAAACATCATAAAGGTCATCATCATGGAAATTACTCCGCCATCTAAAGAAGGATAAATAAGATAACAAAATAACAATGGATTTTGACTGAGATGACTTAGGTTTGAACTTGGACACTAGCTATATAATCCATGCTTTGATTTTCTGAACGGTAATTGGAAACAACAATACTCATCATGTGAAAATAAAATCATAATCTAAGCATTTCCATATAAAGATGATGGATATGAAAACCCTAAAATACTAAAACTTAACTGGAGATATATAAAGACACTAGCAAATATAGGGACATTAGGAAGAAGCAACATCAATAGAATTTTTAGTATAGAAAATAAAATATGAGTAATAATGATAAAGCAAAAGCTTAAACCAACAATGAAATAAGAGAGCTATCAGAGTTCCGGCCAAGATGGAGGCATAGGCAGAAACCTTTCACATCCTTGCACAATCAGAAGAGAATAACAACCAATCTAAAATCAGTAAACAACCAGAATTGCCAGAAAATCAAACTTGATGGAACTCCAACAAGGAAATTAAAGAAAATGTCAACCAGAACAACCAGACCAGCAAGAACCTATGTCAAGGGCCCGTCCAGCTGGGAAAAACTGCAGTGGGACTGTGCGGGTGGGTCTGACTGAAGGCAAAACTGAGACTCAGAGCTGACAGTGGACTATGGTGAGGGTTGCTGAGGTGGGAGAAACTCCCAGTCTCTCATGAGAGTCCATTGGAAAGTGCACTAGAGCAGAGCAGGGGAGCTGCATTGTTCCCTCTCTGGCCCCTCCCTCACAGGCAGCACCGCAGCAGCGCAGCAAGGAGGGCTGCCCTGCCCAGGTAAATACCTGTAAGGCCCCACCCCCTTACAACCTATCAGCTCTGCCAAGAGAAAGAAAGATGGCCCAAATGAAGAACAGAGCAAAATTTCAGAAAGAGAACTAAGTGATGAGGAGATAGACAACCTGTCTGATGGAGAATTTAAAGCCCTGGTAATCAAAATGCTCACAGAACTGATTGAGTTTAGTCAAAAAATGAAAAAACAAATGAAAGATACCCAAAATGAAATAAAGCAAAACATTCAGGGAACCAACAGTGACAGGAAGGAAACCAGTACTCAAAGCAACTTTTGGAACAAAATGAAGAAAGAAACATCCAACGGGAATAGAATGAAGAAACAAGAATTCAAAAAAGTGAAGAGAGACTTAGGAATCTCTGGGACAACCTGAAATGTTCCTACATCCAAATTATAGGGGTGCCAGAAGGAGAAGAACAACAAGGAATTGAAAACTTACTTGAACAAATAATGAAGGAAAACTTCCCCAATCTGGTTAAGGAAATAGACTTCCAGGAAGTCCAGGAAGCCCAGACAGTCCCAAAGAAGTTGGACCCAAAGAGGAACACACCAAAGCACATCATAATTAAGTTACCCAAGATTAAAGATAGAGAATCCTAAAAGCAGCAATAGAAAAGGAGACAGTTACTTACAAAGAAGTGCCCATTAGACTATCAGCTGATTTCTCAAAAGAAACCTTGCAGGCAAGAAGGGGCTGGAAAGAAATATTTGAAGTCATGAAAGGCAAAGACCTACATCCAAGATGACTCTATCCAGCAAAGCTATCATTTAGAATGGAAGGGTAGATAAGGTGCTTCCCAGATAAGGTCAAGTTAAAGGAGTTCATCATCTCCAAGCCCTTATTCTATGAAATGTTAAAGGGACTTATCTAAGGAAAAGAAGATAAAAAACTGTGAATCATAAAATAATAACAAACTCATAACTATCAACAAAAGAACCTAAAAGAAAAGAAGAACGATGAAAACAAAAACTAAGCAAACAACCAGAACAGGAACAGAATCAGAGAAATGGAGATCATGTGGGGGGATTTCAGTGGGAAGGGGGAAGGTATGAATAGGAGGGAAAAGGTACAGGGAAGAAGAAGCATGATTGGTAGGCATAAAATAGATGAGAGATAAAAATGGCATAGGAAACAGAGAACTAAAAAAAACCCGTATATGTACAACCCAGGGACATGAACTAAGCGGGGGAGATGCTGGAGGGTTGGGGCATGCAGGGCAGAGTGGGGATAAAAGGGGGACAACTGGGAAGTATGTAATAGCATAATCAATAAAATATACTTAAAAAAGAAATACACAAGGAAAAAAAACTATCTCAAATTAAAGTTTCATGAATTGATGGCATTAGGACCTTCAAAAGTGGGGTAAAGAGGTCACTAAAGTAAATTGGTCTGAATTACCTTTGCAAAATTGTTTAACTTATTTTTTTAAATGTATTTTTATTTTCAATTACAATTTATCCCCCTTATACCCTCCTCTCCCCTTCAATCACCACATTGCTGTTCACATCCATGAGTCCTTTTACCTTTTTGCTCAATCCCTCTACCCCCTAACCTCCCTCCCCCACTCCCAACCAGAACTAACAGCTTGTTCTCTATAGGTCTGTCTCTATTTTGGTTGTTATTTCAGTTTGTTCATTAGATTCCATGTATGAGTTCAATCATATGGTGTTTGTCTTTCTCTGATGCTTATTTCACTTAGAGAACTTAGAGTTCTCTAGGTCCACCCATGCTGTTGCAAAGGGTGATATTGTAACATAGTTTGGTATTAGGTAGCATAATTCCTCCAACTTTGTTCTTCTTTCTCAAGATTGCTGTGGTTATATGGGGCAATTTGTGGTTCCATAAATTTTTTAAAATATTTGTTCTAGTTTGTGAAATACATCATTGGAATCTTATAGGAATTGCATTGAATCTATACATTGCTTTGGGTAATATGGGTATTTTAATGATGTTAATTCTTCCTATCCACAAACATATGTGCTTCCACTTATTTGTATCTTCTTCAATTTCTCTCTTCAGTGTATTATAATTTTCCAAGTGCTAGGTTAGGTTTATTCCTAGGTATTTTATTCTTTTTTTTTAATATATTTTATTGGCCCTGGCTGGTGTAGCTCAGTGGATTGAGTGTGGGCCTGTGAACCAAAGGGTTGCCAAGTTCGATTCCCAGTCACGGCACATGTCTGGGTTGTGGGCCAGGTCCCCAGTAGGGGGCACAGGAGGGGCAACCACACATTGATGTTTCTCTCCCTCTCATTCTCTTTGCATTTCCCTCTCTCCATACCACATAAATAAATAAAATATTTTAAAAGTAAATATATTTGATTGATTATGCTATTACAGTCGACCCATTTCTTCCCCTTTTATTCCCCTCCTCCCTGCACACTCCCAACCACCCACATTCCCCCACCTTAGTTCATGTCCATGGGTTGTACATGTAAGTTCTTTGGCTTCTACATTTCCTATACTATTCTTAATCTCCCCCTGTCTATTTTGTACCTGCCACTTATGCTTCTTATTCCCTGTACCCTTTCTCCCCATTCTTCCCCCTTCCCCTCCCCACTGATAACCCTCTATGTGTTCTCTATTTCTGTGATTCTGTTCCTGTTATAGTTGTTTGCTTAGTTTGTTTTTGTAGGTTCAGTTGTTGATAGTTGTGAGTTCGTTGTCATTTTACTGTTCATATTTTTTGAACTTCTTTTCCTTAGATAAGTCCCTTTAACATTTTGTAGAATAAGGGCTTGGTGATGATGAACACCTTTAACTTGACCTTATCTGGGAAGCACCTTATCTACCCTTCCATTCTAAATGGTAGCTTTGCTGGATAGAGTCATCTTGGATGTAGGTCTTTGCCTTTCATGACTTTGAATACTTCTTTCCAGCCCCTTCTTGCCTGCAAGGTTTCTTTTGAGAAATCAGCTGATAGTCTAATGGGCACTTCTTTGTAAGTAACTGTCTCCTTTTCTATTGCTGCTTTTAGGATTCTCTATCTTTAATCTTGGGTAACTTAATTATGATGTGCTTTGGTGTGTTCCTCTTTGGGTCCAACTTCTTTGGGACTGTCTGGGCTTCCTGGACTTCCTGGAAGTCTATTTCCTTAACCAGATTGGGGAAGTTTTCCTTCATTATTTGTTCAAGTAAGTTTTCAATTCCTTGCTGTTGTTCTTCTCCTTCTGGCACCCCTATGATTCGGATGTTGGAACGTTTTGTTTAAAGTTGTCCTATAGGATCCTAAGCCTCTCTTCATATTTTTGAATTCTTATTTCTTCATTCTGTTCTGGTTGAATGTTTCTTTCTTCCTTCTGCTCCAAGCTGTTGATTTGAGTCCTGGTTTCCTTCTCATCACTGTTGGTTCCCTGTGCATTTTCCTTTAATTCACTTTGCATAGCCTTCACTCTTTCCTTTGTTTTGCAACCATACTCAAACAATTCTGTGAGCATCCTGATTTCCAGTGTTTTGAACTCTGCATCTGATAGGTTGGCTATCTCTTCATTGCTTAGTTGTATTTTTTCTGGAGTTTTGATCTCTTCTTGCATTTGGGCCATCTTTTTTTGTTTCAGCACACCAGTAATGTAGGAAGGGGTAGTGCCTTAGGTGTTCACCAGGGTGGGGCAGCCCACTTGCCTGCATTGTGGCGCTGTATGTGGGGGAGGGGTCCAAGAGGGAACAATGCCACTTGTTCAGCTTTCTGCCGGTTTTCAGTTTCTTCCTCCACTACCCACAATCAAATTGGGCTCTTCTGGTGCTGACTCCTGGGTGGGTGGGTTTGTGTATGTTCTAGAACCCTGTGGATCTCCCCAAGAAACTCTCCTGTTGGGTTGGGAGTTTCTCTTGCTGCCACAACCCCCACAGGTGTTTTCAGTCAGAGGCTTTGAGGCTTTATTTCCCTGAGCTGGAATCCTGGTTTGTGTGGTCTGTCTGGCTCTCCAGTTGTTCCTCCCAGTTGATCCACACAAAAATGTGGAACCACCCGGTCTGTGAGCCACCACCTTGACGGGAGTCTTCTCTGCCCCAGCTGCCAGTCTCTGCCCCTCCTACTAGTCTGGATGAATGTTTGCTCTTTAACTCCTTGGTTGTCAGACTTCCATACAGTTTGATTTTCTGTCAGTTCTGGTTGTTTTTTGTTTTTAAATTTGTTGTTGTCCTTTTGGTTGTGCAAGGAGGCAAAGTGTATCTACCTATGCCTCCATCTTGGCCATAAATTGCTTATTCTTTTTAAAAAAATTGATTTATTTATTTCTAGAGAGGGGAGAGGAGGGAGAAAAAGAGGGAGAGAAACATCGATGTGTGGTTGCCTCTCACACACCCCTAACTGGGGGCCTGGCCCACAGCCAAGGCATGTGACCTAGACTGGGAATCGAACTGGCAACCCTCTGGTTTGAAGACCAGCACTCAATCCACTGAGCCACACCAGCCAGGGCTATTTTATTCTTTTTGAAGCAATTGTGAATGGGATTATTTTCTTAATTTCCCTTACTGAGAGTTCATTATTGGCATATAAAAATGCAACTGATTTCTGTATATTAATTTTGCATCCTGCTACTTTACCGAATTTATCAGTTCTAGTAGATTTTTGGTGGAATCCTTAGGATTCTCTATGTACAATATCATGTCGTCTACAGATAAAGACAGTTTTAATTTTAATTCTTCCTTTTCAATTTGGATACCTTTTATTTCTTCTTGTTGTCTGATTGCTACGGCTAGGAATCCCAGTATTATGTCGAATAAGCCACAAGAGAAGGTAGTCACCTTCCTCTCCCTCCTCCTCCTCCTCCTTCTCCTCCTTTCTTCTCCTCCTTCTTTATTCTCCTTTCTTCTCCTTCTTCTTCTTCCCTTTAATATTTGTTGCAATACTAGTTTCTTGGTAAGGAACTCCTTTAGTTTTTCCTTGTCTGGGAATCACTTTATTTCTGCTTCTATTTTAAATGATATCCTGCTGGGTAAAGCAGCCTTGGTTGTAGGTCCTTGCTTTTCATCATCTTGAATATTCCATGCCAATCCTTAGGTTCTGAAATGTTTCTCGTGAGAAATCAGATGACAGTCTAATGGGAGCTCCCTTGTAGGTAACTACCTTCTCTTGTGGCTTTTAAGATTCTCTCCCTGTCTTTAAGCTTTGCCATTTTAATTATGATGTGAAAGAGAAAAAACTAATAAATATAATAATTAACTTGAAAGAAAAAAGGTACAAGTGAAAATATCTTAAAAAACATTCTCATAGATTTTAGAAAAGATTGTATCCATGAAATAAGAGAGAGGTCAGAGTACCAAAAATATCTCTTTGAAAATAAACCTCAATAACAGAAACAAAAACTTGGCAGAAGATAGTATTAAAGAAATTTTCCAGAAACTTGATCAAAAAGACAAATTGAGGGGAAATGAGGTCCATGAGGTCCAACCATTGATAAATTATAGGTGATCAAAAAAAGAGAATATAACAACAAATAGATTGAAGGAAATTATCAAAGGTATCATTCCAAAAAAATGCCAAAACTAAGGCATACCAGTTTTCAGATCAACTGGGTCCATTAAATGACAAGAAAATAAGTGAAAATTAACCCATTTTGTGGCCATCTTAGAAAAGATGTTAACACCAGGGACAATCAAAAGAGCCTAAAAGTGGTCCAGAAAGAAAGATGTATCATTTGCAATGGGTCAGTTATCTCAAAGATATTGAATTTCCCAACATTAATCTTAGAACATAGAAGATAATAGGATAGGATAGTCAACATTCTTAGGAAAAGTTATTTCCAACCTAAAATTCCATAAAGACACAAACTATTAATAAAATTAAAAATATAAAACCATGCCAAGTCCTAATTTATCTCCCTTGCAATCTATCTCAGCAAAGTATCAGAGGACCTACTCCGAAAAAATGAAGAAGTAAACTACGAAAAAGGAGTACACGAGATCTAGCAAGGAAAAAAGACAAACGGATGTTCACAGTGGTGGTGACGGGAGATCCCAGGATGATAGCTCCTGCAGGCTTAGAAAATAAACTTTCCATTGAAGACAGAACATCATGAGCGATCTCTCTAAGAAAAGAAAATCTTACTGATTGTATTTGAGAGGAATTACACTCTTTAAGAAGAGATCTTTGGGGTGTCCTATTGTATGTGTATAGAATACTAATGCATGAATGTAGAGTAGATGTACCCCACTAACAGAATTTGGAGACTACTGATTGCACATGGAAAACTAACTAAATGTGAAAAGGGAGATAACTAAATGTGAGAAAACAAAGTTACACAAGAAAGGAAATGTCATCTGTAACTGCTATGCCATTGTTTCTATTAGCAGCTTTATGTTTTGAGTTCAAATCAACACATTGAATTGGTGAAACACAATAGGCCCTACTACTAAATTTACTGTGATTTAAGGAAGAACAAATGAGAGGAGTGCACACAGCATGCTTAGTACCTGCTGTCCTAGCCATGGTGTACTTAGGAAACCTGTGCAAGTGAGAGATGAGGCTGTGATGGTGTGGGTGGTCTCAGTTAAAGGAAGCCATCTCTGGAGGTCCCAGCACTTTCATAATCAGACATGAGTCTCCCAGGTAAATGACCAGCTAGGAACCCAGACCCCTTAGACTGTGTAACAAACTCCAGTTCTCTGGTTTAGTTGCATTTCATCATTATTGGTTACTTATTACTCAATAAGCAATCTCAAAATGAGGTAAAATGTAAAAGTGTTTGGTTCAAAAGAGAAGTTCCACCATGAAAATGTTGAATTCTCATTGATCTTGGATTGAATATAGATTAAATTCTAACAATTTCTTGACCTAAGGATCAAATACTCATACTTTTGCAGCTAGAGAAAAGCCAAAGAACACACTATTAACCTTTTTTGATGTCCCATATGCCTCATCTGTAAATGATATTTACATAGTCATAAATAGGTAAATCATAACCTAACTAAAAATTATAATTTTTCCAGGAAATGGGAAGAAGAGGTATATGTGTTTATGGTATAAGTGTTGCAAAAGAGTTAAACCTTTATCTTTCATATTGTGAAAATAGATAATATAAAATATTTCAAAAATAAAGACATCAAGATATATGTGGCCCAATTGCAGAAGAAATGACTGAAGATGACCAATATGGCTAAATGTGGTTGCTATGACCTCACCTTTAACTGGAACATAATCAACAAAAGAAAAAAGCAAACAAAACATAACCAGAGACATTGAAATTAAGAACATTGTAACAATAGCCACAGGGGAGTGGGGAGGGGACAGTGGGGAGAGGGGTCTATAGGAGCTACTATAAAGGACACAAGGACAAAATCAAGGGGGATGGTAGAGGTGGGGGAGGGAGGTGGGACTGGCTGGGGTGGGGTGGAGGGAAGGGGAGAAAATGCAGACAATTGTAACTGAATAAAAATAAATTAATTAAAAAAAGTATAAACTGAGGATAGGGAGGGATAAATCTGGGGATTTCCCTTTTCCATTTTTAAAACAATATACATATATAACCTTGTTGAAATTTAATTTTTAATTAATTAAATGAGGTGTTTTTAAAACCACCCATTAAAGGGCCCAATCCTGTGATATTTTGCATGGCAGGCCATCTCCTGTCTTTTGTTTCGTAGATTTCTAACTCTGCTGTACAGCCACCAACTTCTTAAAATCCACATATGAACAAGCTCTATCTCTGCCATTGAAAACGTGATTCTATCTCATTTTCAAGCCACTACCATATCCCTTTCGTTTTTCTTTATCAAGCTCAATAGGCAGTCTAATCAGTGTCTTTACCTCATTCCTCCTGTTTGTTCTACATTTTTCATTCCTTCAAAAACCATAGTGAGCTTTGGTTTTCTTTTGTTGTACTTGAGACTGGAGGCGTGCGCACACACACACACACAACACTGGCTCCTGTGTCAGAACTTCAGCCTGGTGAGAGACAAACTAATAAACTGAAATTTATAATCTCATGCGCAAACCTTTGGTAAAGTTACACAGTGTATACTCTGGTCACATTCCCATCCTTCTACTCCAACTGCGTTCATTACAGTAATCAGTGCTGACCTCTGGATTGCTAAACTCAAGGTCTTTTCTGCCCTTACTCTCCTTGCTCTGTCTTCAGGAATTCTCTCCCTAGAACTTATCTTCTTCCTTTACATATTCATCTCCACTCTCTCCTGTTTTTCTATTTATGCGGCTACTCCATTCTAGTTGTCTTCACTGCTTATTGCAGTCATTTAAATGTCAATATTCTGTAGAATTATTTCTGACCTTATTCTCTATCCAATCCACATATTTATTTACTCATAGAGCAGATGCTTACTTTGTCAGATATTATACTAGATCTTGGAATACCAAAATGGATAAGACCTAGTCTTTGTTTGTTTGTTTTTTTAATACTATCTGTGAGTCCCTTGAAGAGGCATATAAATTGGCAAAAGAAAACATGGAAATACAAATGAGACCTATTCATATGCCATGATAAAATGATTGATATATAAAACACCCAATTCTCTTGTATAGCGTATGTTTACGGGCAATGACAACTAAATCTTTATCTCCACCCTACCCACTTTGATTTTTTCTAGGCACTTCACACCCAGTGTGTTTAACATGAAGTGTATTACATGTATTCCTCTTTGCCCACTTATTTGATTTTTAAAATTTTCTGTTTCTATTAATGGTTATCATTAGCCTTTATTCACTTAACCTAGAAAAATCACAATCATTCTTAATTCTGTTTCTTATTCATTAAATATAAGCACTATTCCCACATGAGCCATTGCCTGCAATGTCTCTTGCATTGAAATATTTTAATAGACTCTTTTCTAATATTTCGACGTGTCTCAGTCTTGTAAATGCTATCATCTATATTTGTATGCATATCTTTCTAAACTGTAATTCTGCACACAGCACATCCTCTAAAATCTTGCAATGTTTTTGTTTGCTATAGTACAAATTTCAAAAATTTAAGCATACAATGCCCTCTATATACTGTTCTCAACCTGCCTTTTCCAGCGCCATGTTGTACCATTTGTCCCCAGTCCCCAAGTATTCCCTAACCATCCTCAACTACTTCAATGTATTCCCAGCCATAATGGACTGCTTGTTTTTTGTTTGTTTTTTCCAAAATGGCCTGCCCTTTATATTTTTGTGCTATTTCCTTTATCTCTAGTTATTTTTTTCACTTTCTACTTTCACACTTGTATTTACCCTTTGTGACTCAGATAAATGCCATTTCATCCGTAAGGCATTCCTACTACTGCTAACCCTCCCCTAGACCTCTGTCCACATCTTTTTAATGCTGTCCTGTAGCTATATGTGTTTGTCTGTTTCTTCCCCTGACTGGAAATCTTTCCAAGGTCAGTGATCAACTCTCAGAGATATTTCTGTTTCCTTCCATCCCCAGAACTTAGCAACAGTATTAGATTCATCTATACTAGGCACTCAATAAGTATTTGTTGAATTAATAAACAGTTCTGACTTTAAAAAAATACCTTTGGATTCTCAGAAACACTCCTCCTGCCAATTGCTATTACTCAAAGTCAGATATTGGCCTATTCCCAACTTAAACTTACAACTCATTCAGTGTTCACACTGAAGCTTTGGGTCCCACTGTCTCAACCGCCTCTTAGATCTATTTAGCAAACTTGGGAACTCATTTAATCATTTCCTACTTGAGCTCAGCCAGCTGTGAGGGTTTGGGTTTTGAAAAACTTCATCATTATAAAATGTCCCTCCATTTTGAGGTTTCATAGTTTTAAAAACATTTTTGGAAGAATAGAGATGAATAATATATTAAAGTCAGAAAAGGTTTATATACTTCTTAGAAAACTAAATGATTTCTATATTCCACTAAGATTTTATAGTAGTTCAGAGAACTGTGGGGTCCCATGTGTTTTTCCTAAGGCTTCACTACCTTCTACAAGATTTGTCAAGAACATTATTTTATTTTATTTTTTATTATTGTTTAAGCTGTTACAGTTGTTCCCACTTTTCCCCACTTCCCCTCCCTCTCCTGGCCCCACCCTCTCCCCATCCCAAGGCAACCCCCACCTTGTTGTCCATGGTGTTCTTGGATTGTGTATAAATGTTCTTTGGTTAATCCCTCCACCATCTTTCATCCTCCGCCCCACCCCCGGCCCCTTCCGGCAGCTGTAGGTCTGTTCTATAAGAGGACCTGCCTTCAGTCAAGGGTATATGAGCAGCTTCAGCACCCTACTAGAACCTCCAAACTCACTCTCAAGATCGTTATTTTAATTTGAAAAAATGATACTCAACCTAATGGTTAAGAGAATGAGCTATGGAGCCAGAGTTACCTAGGTTAAAATCTCAACTCCACCCTTGCTAGGTAGGTATATGACTTAAATCATATACTTAACCTTTCTGTGTTTACTTCCTCATTTGTAAAATTGGTATGATGAGGTAAAGTAATGTATAGGTCTCAGAGTTGAGTAAATGAGTCAGTACATGTGACATGCTGGAAATAGTACCTCATGTACTGTAGTGAGCTCACTACACCGAGCCGTTGCTATGATCAGGAACTGTAGCCATCGACAAAGAAATTTGTACAGCTTAGAGTTTGATTACAGTGACTGAATACATTTTAAAATATTATACTTTGAAATATGGTATATGTGTGTCAGGGAAATTTAGTATTCTACTCAGTCAATCATTTTTCCATGGAAAGGGATTTTCCAGGTGAAGGTAAATGCATATACCAGAGTGAATACACAAAATTCAGATTTTGGTCAGTGATCCATTCTACTCTAAATTTTAGCTAGACGAATTTGATAGGCAGTTTTAATCCAGATTTCTAAAAGTGATGTCAATCAATCAATCAGTCACACTTCTGGCATTAACCTACCACCCCCACAGTACACGCTATCCCTTGTCATTCCTTTTCTTCACTCCGTATGAGGTCTTGAACCTACTTAGGCCATTGAAGCATGAATTAAAGAAGAAATTGATATCTTTAAACATTCCAGTAATAAATCTAATTATAAAAATTAACTTAGTTTTTATCCTCCATTGGAGATAAAATATTTTGATTCAGATATTGATATATTTTGTAAGATAAAATTTATTTTGCAATTTAATTCAAAAATAGAAAAAATTAATACTTCAGAATTGCTGACTTGGAGCAGGGAATTGATTTTCTATAATACTTGTGATAGTAGAATTTATAATTTTTAACAATTTTACAGTGTTTCTCAGTATTACCTGGAAATAATGTTATCCCTTAACTAGTAGAATAAATATATTTTAAAATATATTCTATGATTCTTTGTACTAGTGACTTTATATTGTATGAGATTCCCTATTTTGAGCACAAAATATTAAATATTATTTGAAAATTAGATAAATATTATAACTAAAATTTAGACTTAATTTTAAGAAATTAAACCATTTACCATAGAGTCAACATTTCATCATCACCCAGATGCTAATCTCAAAGTTAAAAGTTTCTCAGAATTGCCACTGATAAGTGGCATGCTTATGTTCCAGTGCAGTTGTGTTTGTGGTGGTATATACCGTGAAGCTGCTTTCCAATTTCATGTTTTGCTTTTTTCCATTCTCATGGGTTTGCACATGTACATACATACAATCTTCTATCTGATGAAATGAGTTCTTATTCTTGGCATACAGTGTTAAAGTAGGATTCATACATTTTTCCTTAAATTGCTTGTTTTATCAGATACTGTATGAAAACCCAGACCTTACATTTGAAATATCTTTTGAATTTAATTTTATGTTATTCCTTTGATATAGTTCTGTTAATTTTAGAAGAGTAAATATTCAAATAAATTAAGTAAGCTTTTCTATTGCTATGTGTTGGTAATTTTTATAAGTGAGTCTTTTAATATTTAAAATATTTTTAAAACAAGTTGAGTGTTCACAATTAAAAACCTATTACATTTGGAATCTCAGGTCCTAAGAAATTTGAATATATTCTTCAAAAAAAAATCTATAAGATTGCGTGCCCTTTTGCACTGTTCCTTCAAAGAATAAAAAATGTTCTTCAAAAAATAGTAATAGTAATCTCAAAAAAAGTCATCTAATCACCTCTGAGGTTAAAATATTTTGCTTTGGGAAGGACATAAAAACACCTAAGTTATTTTCCAGCAACTCATTTTGCCCATGATTAGAAGAAAATGTAGAAATAGAAACAATGGCAGGGGTTGGTATATAAGAGGGAGAATAGATCCTTTTATGCATTTTTATTTGACCATTAACTAAAATTGTGTGTGCCAAGACTTAGGTTAGTTGAAACCCCCTACAAACTGGGCTTATGGAAACAGTAACTGATCCTTCTAACATTGTGATTTTTAATACACCACGAGAATGCATTTCCCAAAAAGTATAAGATCCCTATCTTGAAATGTGATGAAATGCCTTAACATTTTTTATAGTAGAGGAGAAACATCTTTCTTAAAATTTTAAATCACGTAGTTAATATGAGCTCACACAATAGAGCCTGGCACATTAAAATATTTTCTCATTTTTTAAGGGAATTAATGGCTCTTCACCATCCCTTTAACATGTAAAATGAGTAAGTTACTTGTGTCCAGTACATCCAAAAAAGAGCCAGGATAAAATAAACATAAGGGGTTGGATATCTTGGAAAAAATCTGTCATGGGTTTGGGTTAATCATCTCCAGAAGAAATTCAACTTGATGCCTGAAATGTAAGACTTCTTGGAGAAAGCAGAAAGGCCCGAGGCAGTGTTGATCTGAAGGAGTGCTCTCCATGGGTCAGAGCTGCTCTGCTGGCAGAGTGCAAACCCAGTTCACAACCGCGGCCTCTGAAAGCTGTAAAAGACTGCAGGGGCCGTCCAGTGCACACACTCCGGCTTTGGTTACATAGTTTTAATGGCCCGGTTTCTTTTTATAAAATAAAACTTAAAAATAAAATCTGTGCCTAATTTTCCAACTTTCTGTCTATCATTGATAGGATTACTTCCTTTAACATTTGTGGAATAAAACATCTAATTTCTTAAGGCTTGGTGATCATATAGAAAAGTTATGTCAGTATGGAATAACTTTATTCGGTGCAGTTTGCATAACGTCCTATTCTTAGGCTTCCGAAGATTGGAAAGTGAGTTTTTCAAACAATATTTCTGCTTAATTCTCTTCTATCAGTTTTTATCCATTTTTGAAGTATTTTTTTCAAGCCATATGCATACAATTCTCTTTGCATACAATCCCTGACGCTCCTACCTGCCTTGGGAACTGTGCAGCACAATAATTCTCATTCCCAGCAGTGGCCACGACTCTGGGGAGACTGACCCAGTGCTCAATGACGCAGGTCAAATATCTACTCATTTTGCCCCAACTTCCCCCTATTTTCCTGTTTGCCATCATTAAAGATAGATTTATTTACCTGAATATAAAAACAGGAAAAATATCTATTATGGGCTTGGGTTAATCACTATTATACAGGAAAAATTATATGATTTATGTGGTATAATAGTAAAAGGTGCTGCTAAAATTAGCATGGTAAGTTTCAAGTCTACTTTTCAAGAAAAATAGCATAGAGAAATAACGTCTAGGTTCCCTTTGCTTGTGCCAGTAGTTAGTTTTATTGCACCCAATTGCCCAGGGAGTTATATTAGCCTTGCACTCAGGTAAGTTGTTAATTAAAATATCTGTGCATATCCTAAAGACCGTTCCTTTTTTTTAGATGTATGAGGCTGTTTACTTATACTATTATAATCTGTTTATATTTTGTAGATATTTTTAAATTGCTCTAATTAGATAGGCTTAAGCTGACTTATACCAGTAAAGAAAGTTCAACCTTTAAACAACGTGGCAGTCAATCATTTCAATGAATAGAGTCCTAAGTACTGGAGCATTTCAAATCCTTTTTCATTTGACCACTCAGTGACCTGATAACCATTTCCTGTCCCTAAATAAGGTTGTGACCCAGGTCTTAGAGTGCGAAACTCAGATAATTTTAGAAACAACTCAAATGCCATAGAATTAAAGGAGTAGATGACAGTTTGACTAAAATTCTTTCTTTTAAAGTGGAATTGTTTATCTTAAATATAAAAGAATCAAAATGAAATGCATCGCCTTCTGTTTGTTCACCACGTCTAGGATTGCCAAAGTCATTCATTTCATTGCCTGTTAGGGGGCACAATTACCAGGTGCCTCTAAAAGATTAACTTGCAATAAAATTCCCCATTTTTATTCCATGAAGGTAATTAAGATCATTAAATACATAAATAAATAAATCACGAATAATACTATTTCAATAACTCATCAGAACAGTTTGAGAAAAGTGATTTAAAAAATTAACTTCAATTAAATATGTGCATGCGTGTGTGAATATGTGTGAGAGTATATTCTTCTGTCTTGATGGATATTTATAGCTATAGAAAGGCTAAACTTATGAAAGAATAACAACAAGAGCAAAAACTACCTGTACATTTCAAAAAGTATGATAGGAATGTTTCCATCCACCTATTTGAGCTGCTAAAACGCCTTTGGGAATTGGACTAAGGGAAGGAAGACTCTTATAAATGCATTTTGCTAATCTGAAAATGTAATTGACTTATAGTTTGTTCTGATAATATTTGGCTTTTTCATAATTGGGATATGAAGTATAATGTTATGAAATATTAGTTTAATGATGTCAAGAAGTTTTCCCTTAAAATAACAGTTTTGATGTTTAACATACATTTGACACTTTTTCCTCTTGTACAATTAATAAATTTATGAGTTAAAAATATATTATCTCTAAACTTAAAAATATGAGTTTTAGAAGTAAATATTGAGAAAAGTCTTTGAAATGACACTTAGTCTGATCCATTTAACCTAAGCTGAGATTTACATTTCCACAAGGATCATATAATTTATCAAACAATATAAATTCTTTCTGATTTGATCTCACACACTCTAGAGTTATTATAAAATAAGCAACAAAAAGCTATAGAGCTGACTAAACAGTGAGGACTGTGTTGTAGTTGATTCCATTTTAGAGAGAGATGTGTCTTCTTACTCGTAAGGACCGTGCTTTCCCATTGATAACGTACTAATCACACAGCCATGGAAACAGGGGCTTTGCTCTTCTTCATTTGAATGTCAAACTGTTGCCAGTTTTAGTTTTACAGCTCAGTTTGTTGTGAGTTTCACTTGGAACTGTCATGGACTTGTGTGTGTGTGTGTGTGTGTGCGCTGTGGGTATTTGTAATTTAAATGTGAACTATATGAATTTGTAAGAGTGAAATATAAATTAATATAAAATAAAACCAAGCATCAAATTCTTGATTTTCTTACTTCTTGGAATTGATGTAATCACAAAGGAGCCCTAGAGGGTACAGTTTTCAAGCATGATTTGTGGAAGGTCTATAAAAAAGTAAAATTTGCAGTAAGAATAATCTGTCAAGGATTTTTATTTAAATTAAGTAATACTAAAACAATAGCATAACTAAAGATGTTTTAAATGTTTACCATTATATTAAAAGCATAGACTAAAATTAAAAATAAATCTTCAAATGTGATCTGAGGTTTCTTACAAAGTAGTGGTGATCATTCATAAATTCCAAATAGCTGTGAGAAAAATGTGAACTAATTAATATTGTACATCATGTGTCTCATATAAACCTGAATGCAACTCTATTTCATATATATTTTATTTTCCCTATTTGATTTAAATGCATATTTCAGCTACTTATTTATAAGTACAGCATTCATTTTATATTAATTACTAATTGTAAATTTTGCATCTTGTATCTAAAATTACTGTTCAAATTTAATTGCTGTTATATAAGGTACATGTAAGTAAGCATGGATACTAATTAACTGACAAAATTTGTAATTACTTAATTTGAATACAAGACTATTTTTCTTGTTATTTTAAGCACAATGCCACTTATGCATTAACTGTAATTGAATGACAATAAAATTTTTTTAAAAAGATATGAAGTTTAAATTGTATTTGCTATAGTTAAAAAATTTTAAATTACATTCGAGAACAAATGATAAAATGGGATTTAATGACAAGTGCATGAATTTAAATGAATGTTGTTAAGGTCAGAAAACAAAAAGAAATATTGAGCATTTACCTGATCAAAAGAAAATTACAGTTGTAAGTTTAAAAACTGTAAGGGATTAAGCCTGGAAAGGAAGCCTTAATACCAGAAAGAAGAACTCAGATTTAACCTACCGATGACCTGGCTTGTTTGTTCAGATGACAATTCTAAAAGTGTGCAGGGAATATTCCCATTTAATACAATTATTTGCCGCAAGCCTTGACCTCAGTGACTGTTAGGGACCACGTCTGAATTGGCCCATTCTCTGATAGGGTGACATTGCTTCTGTTGCCTCGATTGTGACCTCTGATTGCACAGCACCCTTGAGAGTTCTGTATAACAAGCGTAACTCCTGGTCCTTAGCCAGGAAGGTTGCTCGGCCTGCATAGATTTGTCGGCCCCCTTAGTCTCAGTTCCACATGCAGGCTATCCCGCCCTGGTATAAAACTCTTATTTTGTGTATATACCTCTAAGTACTTTAATAGTAGCATTTTGCAAGTAGTGAAATATGCAAAACAATTTTTTGCAAAAGGAAAAATGTGTGCTTTGCTAGTTTTTAAAACACATATTCATTTATTTTTCAAGCAGGTTTATTACTTTAGTGCATTTTTAAAGTTTACATATGTAACAATTATTTACCTACATACCTTTGCCTGCCTGAAAGAATACACTGCCTTCTACCATCTTCCTCTTCCCCTCATCTTCCCCTGCCCAGGCTATAGAAAGTTGATGTAGAGAAGGTAGCAAGGCATGGTGAAATGAGGATAACCATTAGAGAAGGAGGACCACTGGCTTTATATCATAGCTTTGCCATTGTCACCAGGGCAAACTAGTACATAGTTCTGTGAACCTCTATTCTCTCACCTTAAAAATGGAGAGTACCACTCAGAGTTTTTTTAAGAATTAAGTAAAAATTAATGTAATGTGAAAGGCATGCCACAACTCCCAGTGCACATTGTAATTATTATTATTATGGTGATTTACTTCTTTCACAAGCTTCCCACAGGAGGGGAAAACATGGACTTCCCTACACATAACGGATACGGGATTGTTTCAGAACTCTTATAATCGCAGAATGGCATGAGGCTGTTTCATGCACAGCAGCCCAAATAGAATAATTTGCATAGCTTTATTCACAGTTTAGCTGAAAGCTAGGATTAGAATCATTTGGAATCATTTGTTTGTCAGTCATGTGTTTAGACATGGTTTGGTTATTTGAAGTCAAATTATAAATGGGCGGTAGAGTTGGAAATTTAATTTAAACATTTTCATGCTGAGATTATGCTGTGTCCACCAGATGAATGATTTTCCAACTTTATATTTTAGCAGAAAAACCTCTTTCTTTGAATGAAATATTACCCAAAATTCAATATAGTGTGTAAAACAGCAAAGAGCACATCTGCTCTGGTTTAGGAAGTAGGCCTGATCTCCTGGCTGTTTCCCATAGCAGCCACTGAGATGCTCCTGCAAAGCCTCCTAGAGCTTCACGAGGCACATCGTCAGAACAGTGTACCTGGTTAGACTTTAGCAAAAGATAATTCCCTTCTTATTCACTCCCATTGAACCCAGGACTGACTGACTGTTCCTTAGTGCATGTTACATGCACAGGTACATGTTTAATAGCTACAGCTAAAATATATATATATATATATATATATATATATATATATATATTTTTTTTTTTTTTTTTTTTTTTTTTTTTTGCTGCTGAAGTTCAGGACTCTGTTGGATCACAGCTAGATCCTCAGCTCTTAGAATAAATGGTAGGCATTCAAAAAGAAAATTAAGCAATTCACATAAAATGTATCAAATTTATATTAGAGTAACCATCAAAAATTGTGTAGCATAAATCTTGTCTTGGGTAGCCTAATTTAATGATCCAAGATTGACTGTTATGGATAATTACATTTTATATTATAGAATACAGTATGCTAATAAAATATTAAAAACTAGTATTTAATTGGTTCCAATATATATATATTTTTACATGTTAACTTCTTTGCACTCAGCATCTCATAATAGATGGAGGCTTAGAAGTTGCTGTTGGCCCGGTGGCAGTTGACACATTATGTGAAAACCTTCACCTGTCCTTTTCTAGTAAAATCAAGATCATAACATCATAGATACTAGGAAATAATATAGTGGTCTGAAATTTGGAGAGCAATTAAATAGAGCTGACATAAGACTGCCATATCCAAGTATGACTGGAATCAGTTCTTATCTGTTGGTAAATAGCTGCTTCCAGAGGCTCTCCCCATCACAGCCACCCCTCCACTGTGGCTGTTGTGCTCCTCCTATGGAAATCTCTTCCCAAGTTTATGGTATTCAGTAACTAAAGGGCTAATGTCCTAATGTCCAGGGCCGCTGCCCTCCGGAACTCTGCTCCAGTTCAAAAGCAGAGTCCTTTCTGATTGGTCAGTACCATGTCATAAAGCTTTAAAAGTTTTCATATCACCCCTTTCACACATCAATCTTTTAAGATGATTCAACTCTGAGAATAAGGCAAAGGAATTGTGATCCCCAGATTTATGAAGAAATAAGACCCAGTAAAGCAACATTATCTCTCCAGTTCTGCAAAGCTTATTCTAAACTGATGCAGTAAGTAAAAGAGACAGAGCAAGGTGGGGAATCTCAAATCTGAGTGAGGCACAAAATTTGTGAGATTGAAAGACCAAGATAAAATAAGCAAAATCCCAGTAAAAGATAAACAGACAATTCAAACAGTCTCTCAGCCAGGGAATGCCATGGTATGGTACCTGGTAGTGAAGGAGCTCACATCGTAGAGTGGCTAGCTTGGGGCCTACAGATGAAGGTAAGAAGAAGAAAACAGCTAGATTCAGTACTGAGGATACACCCTGAGTATTGGCACTGTCTCGGCAGCCCTGACATCACTCTATGAATGGAATGACCCTTCCAAGAAGTGCTTTTGTAGACTACCTAAACTTTCTTCATATTGTCAGAGATGCTATATGTATTATTACCATAGTATGAGCACCGAGAAAAGTGTAGAAGGGAAAAGAGACAGTTTCCATAAAGGCAGGGAAACATAGAACACGAGTAAACATAAAGTATTAAGTAATTGAAGAATTAAGAGAAATCTTGAAAAGCAAAAGAACAAAATTCCATGGGTTTTGATATCAGGCTATTAAAAAGCATGAAAGCATGTTATTCTCCAGCCTCAAAAAGACACAAACAGTAGGAAAAAATATGTATGCAGTGACTAAATCAAAAAATTAAATTTTGATAGAAAGCATAAAAGTAATACCTGACTCCCAAATATACCTGAATCCTATATATGAGGGTAGATTGGGACCTGAACTTACCTTTCTGGTGGGAAGAAAAAAAGAATTAGGATAATATATTTAAGAAGTATTGTGGTTGGAGACTAATCTTAAATTCTTGGCTCTGCCACTTACTCTTATATGTTATATGTAGTCTCTCTGAGCTGAAGCCTTCTTATATTTAAAATGGCAATATTATTGTGCACCTCTCAGAGTCCTTGTGAGACAATGTACTGAAGTGTGTGGACCACTTGGGCATGTAATTCCTCAGTAGAAAATGACAACCATTAACTGCTGCTAGAATCTTTGTCTCCAAATATCACTGCCAGCCATCTCCGACACATACTCTCACCGAAATGTATTATCTACTGGCCGTGGGGTGTTGAGCTTCTGCTTCCACAGTAATTGTTAAAGAGGTTTGTTTCGGGCAATGTAGTGTGACCTAAATGTGCATGTAGCGGTCAGCTAAAATACTAGTTTTAAAAGCTCTGCCATTGACTTTTTTAAAAAAAGGTTTAGGTTCACAGCAAAACTGAGCAGAAAGTGCAGAGTCCCCATGTACCTCCCATGTGCACAGGCTCCCCCGCTGTAAACCTCCTTCTCCAGCTCAGTGCGTTTGTTACCATCAGGGACTTAGCATGGTACATCATCACCTAAGTCCACAGTTGACATTTAGGGCTCACTTTTGGTATGCACTTATTTCCATGGGTTTAGGGAAATGTGTAATGATATGTATCCATCATTATGGTATCATGCAAAAGAATTTCACTGCTCTAAAAATCCTCTATACTCTCCCTCTTCATTCCTCCCTAGCAACAAAGGTAGAGAATTCCCCAGAAGTCAGAAATAACATGAAAACATGAATATAAAGCTGAATAAATCTAGAGATCTAATGATGACTGTAGTTAATACTGTATTGAATACTGAAAATTTACTAAGAGTAGATTTCAGGTGCTCTCATCACATACACACACGAGGAAGGACACACAAAAAGTGGAATTATCTCCTGGAGGATAGGCCCCTTGTAGCACAGGCTTCCCTTACTAGGTGGGTGTTCTAGGAACCTATCTGTGTCAGTGTACCAGCTGGTGTTGTTGTGAGAGGCTGCATTCAGCTTCAGTGAATTTTTTTTGAAGACTCTTTCAATGTGTTGGCCCATTTCATGATGGGTGACTCACGAGCTCACCTGCCCATACTACGCTGAGTGTTCGGCAGTTCTTAAGCAAAAATGGTATGACCCCTGTGTCCCACTATATACATAGGGATATATTCACCTGATCTCACCCTGATTGACTTTTTTTTTGTTTCCCTGGATGCAAGAAGTCCTCAAAGGGAAACTTTTTGCAGATATGGAAAAGGTGAAACAAAAAATGGCAGAGGCACTAAAAGGCATCAAAATCAGTGAGTTCCAAAATGGTTTTGAGCAGTGGAAAAAATGTCTCAATAGGCATAATTGCAGCAAAAGGAGGTGAAGGTGACTGAAGTTAAACATGTAAGAATAAATACACAATTTTTTATAAATAAATTCGGGCTTTTGGGGGTCCCCCTTGTCCATAAAATAACTATATGAAGATATTGTATGTCAATTAACTTTTCTGTAGTAATTATTTCACTATATATATGTATATCAAATCATCAAGTTCTATACTTTTAACATAATTTTTATTAAAAATCAATGTTAAAAAATTATAAAGTAAGCCACAAATACAGGGTAAGGCAAAAAGTACATTTACAGTTGTGAGTATGCAAAACACAGAGTTTATTCTTGTATTATAACTTATTAGTTATTGTGTTATTTCCCGCACAAACAACTGTAAACCTCCTTTGCCTCCCCCGCCATACAGGAGGGCGTGGCAAGCGGTTGTTTAGGAGTGACCTCTCCAGGGGCAGTGGGAACGTGCCCTCTGCTACCTGGCAGAAGCAGTCAAAAATCTCCTGAGTTGGGTAGTTTAAGTTCACCTCTAAAAATCCACGTCAATGTATATTTATATAAAGAACATAAACTAAAACAGTAACAAAATTACTAAACATCTTGGGTGGGGGGGGAAAGCCACTAGATGAGAACCAATAGAAAAAACAAACTAGAAAATCAGTCCTTTGAATCATGAATGTAGTAGACTTGCCAGCTACAGAATAAAAAATAAAGGTCTTTAACTTGGTGAAACGCATAATGTTCTATGTGTTTCCATACATAAATATATATTTGAAAATACAATGAAGCTAGTAAAATGTAAGAAACTAGTAAAATTAGGGATCTTTGAAAAAACTGGTTAGCAATTCTAGAAATTAAATATGATTAATAAATTCATAAAAATGATTTGTAATTAATATTAGAAACTCAACAGGTGGATTAAACATAAAATTAGATTAACTGAAGAAAAAAAAATCAGTGGACCTGGTCTGCTGTTATTATGCATTATCTATTCACTTAGCTAGTAAATTCCAAAGGCCGCACACTGCATTTTAAATTGTTACCTAGTGTGATAAACCTGAGATTTACTCAGGACTCATATGACCTAAAGTATTTGCATTCATTTGTAGAGACTTAAGACATTTTTTTCTGTTTTCTGACTCTATAGCTCAAAGGAATATATTGGAGGGCATTCTTGACCTTTATGAACATGAAAAGAAAGCACTCAGCTATGGTCTCAAACATCTCTAAACTCACCGGCAATATAGTAAAGAAGACACAAGTTTAACACTTTGAAGGTCACTAGCTAGCTCTTGCATCTTAACTTTTCTGAATCTCAGTTTCCTCATTTGAAAACAAAATTGTATGTTTTTTATTATGAAAGGAACGTATTTTTATTTCTAAATTTATCTCTGAGTGTAGATAAAGTAAGTACTTAAAGACAAATCCTTAGTTAAACAAGATGATAAGGAGCTCTAGTAAGTTTCTATACCTGAGGAATTGATATCTAATATTCTTACTATATTGAGGTAGCTGCTTCAGAAGAAAATAAAATAAACTGCTATTTGTTGGGCAACCAGAATACTCTTTAAGGATTTTATATATCTCATCGAATCTTCAAAAGTCCTTGTAAGAAAAACATAATTATCCCCATATTTTTGAAAAGTGAAACTGAGGTTTTGAGTTTATTAAGAATAGTATAAGTTTGAACCTACATCTGGCTGATTCCAAAGCACACAATGTTTCCACTTCATCGAAGCCGTGTTTTCCCACAAAGTTTCCCTTAATGTCATATTTCTGAATATGGAAATGAATGACATTTAAAAATGTTCTTAATATACCAGCTGTAATAAATAACACAGAATTTCTTTTTCTCTTGTGAATAACTTTCGGAAAATAAGGAATAATTTTGAAATAAAATTTTCCATATTTGGTCTCAGAGGAATAAGTAAATTTCTACTAAACCTATTTAGTTGTTAAATTATGGGAATGAATAAGCACAACAAACTTTGTAGCCATCAGAAATTATGCATGGATTGTTCAAAAACCATAGTATTCTCAAACTCTGTACTTTCCCTATGGTAAATATAATGCTTTCTGAAGAATAGCTTTCTTTCACACATTTGGATAATAAGCATGTTTGTGACTAGTTAGAGCATATTTATCTATGTTCACTGAAAGACAAATAATTTTTAGCTACATGTGTTTCTGTGCTATGGTAAAATTATAAAACAGCATATTTTGACCTAAAGGTAGAATTTTTTGCTTTTTTTCTTTTCATTTTTTGTTTTTTTTTAACTTAAATATAAATGGTTTGGCTCAGTTTATTAGTACATTTTTCAAATTAGAAAACAATTTTATAAATAGAATTTTTTTACAAATTGAACACTCAACATTATCAACATTAAATGGGATATGATATTTTGGTTATGTTAACTATATCTACAGGGTTACTTTAGTCTGAATTCTAATAGAAGGAAAGGAAAGGTAGGTCATTGGTTCCACATGCAAAAATTGACCTAGGTGTAGCATTGTGAGACAGTTCTCTTGCATTTCTGAACATCCTAGAAGGGTGGCACTAACTACGCTTCTGTTCCAGATACCTTAACAAAATGTTTATATACCAAGCAGCCTAAGAGGATAAGAGCTGGTGTCTCCTCTGAAGCAGAGGGCAGGTTTACTTGCTGTCCAATGTAATAAAGATAATGTTTTCTCATCAGTACAAAAGGCAGATTAATTTGCAACCCATTATAAAATATTTGAGCTCCCTAAGCTTGGAACAAAAACCTAACATGAGGCCCGGGCTAGTGTGGCTCAGTGGATTGAGGGCCAGGCCACAAAGCAAAGGGTCTCTGATTCGATTCCCAGTCAGGGCACATGCCTGGGTTATGGGCCAGGTCCCCAGTAGGAGGCACACAAAAGGCAACCATACAGTGATGTTTCTCTCCCTTTCTTTCTCCTTCCCTTCCCCTCTCTCTAAAAATAAATAAATAAAATATTTAAAAAATCAAAAACAATATGAGATCAGTATTTACCTGAACTCCTTCACTGAACCTCTGAGGAAATTCAGGAGCAAAGAAAACCAGTACAAATATGCTAATATTTGTGCTACTTGCTGTGCTATGACTAATAAAGCCCTTTTTTCCTGACCTAAAATTCTTAAGGGATGTCAGGCAAACTTGCTACCTTAAAGTGGAATCAAATCTCAAACCTACAAGTTTCTTGACAGAAAAACATTAATTTTACAACTTAAGAAAAAATGAATTACCAGTAATGGGTACATGTAACTATATAATGAATAGTCTTGCTTTACGAACCGTTCTTTAAGCTTGTGCATGTTTTATCCCATATATGAGTTGATTTGTGGAGTGATGTTAGGAATCTTGGGTGTGTAATTATTGCTTATAAACTCTATAGTAGTTTTGAGGAACAGTAACTTACAATATTTTAGGACTATAATAATGTGCCAGAGGTGCCTGGCTGTGGGTATGATCTTAACACATATTAATGGGAATTAGCACAAGCCAACCTTATCCCAGGAAACATATCAAATCATGTTTTATAGCAGAGAGAGAATATTTATGCATATTTTTATTTATATTATTATTTAAAATAATTTATAATTTATATAATTTCCGTAATTGTTTGTATATATTTATTTATAAATCTTGAAATTATAATCAGGTAGTATATACAATATTTTGTGTGCATTGTATATATCACAATAAAATAGAAGTAATTAAAAAGGGCTTTCAAGCGCTCACTTCTACAGCACATATACAGTCATGAAACTGGAAGGGCGGAGATTAGCATAGCCCCTGCACAAGGATGACATGCAAATTCAGGGAACATGCTGTATTTGGCTTTCCTTTCTGATGTTTATGGATGACAAAACAAAGTCTTGATAAATGAGGTGACTTTTCCAGTTGAGGTGAGGGCCCTTCAAGCTTAAAATCCCCCCTCAATTTCTCCTTCCAAGAAATGATTTGCTTCCACAAATCAATATTTACATAAATAGTTTAAAGCTAAAAGTTAACTTTGTTTATAGGAAGACCTATAATGCCTTATCTTGACTTCTTTCTCTACTAGAGTGTGAGTGGATCAGTAATGCTTTTACATATTTTTTTCAATTAAAAGTGAAATATATGAATGGAGGCTCTGATCCATTCACACATGAAGTCCTTCTGTGTAAAACAAAATTCTATCTTTTTAAAGATAATATAAAAGATTAAAATTTGTTATTCATGGAGTATTCACTTAGAAAACTCTTACATCTTCAGCAGGCTATGGGAATACTTACTTAAATTATTACCTAAGGAAAACAATAATTTAGTAACAAGTTTATAACTCTGATATGTTCTCACTCAAAGTGTGAAAGAAAATTATTTTTACTTATATTTATTTATTGCTGTTTATAAGGAAAGCAATACTTAATATACACTCAGTTTTTATATGATGTTATTTCTAACAGAAGCATTTTGTATTCTAAAATTTGACAAATATAGAAATCATCAGATGCAAAAATTTAATAGACATTGAGAAATGCATAATGAGTGTATAGACACGTGCCATGAGAATTTCTGTTCTATAAAAAGTAGTTAGTACAATAATACTTTTTAAATGTTTAATTTTTCTACTAAGCCCCTCTATATTAACGTATCAATACACCACTCCTCGGCTTCTTTTCAAATAAAACTAGTAAAGGAAATTAACCTACTCTACTTGGCCTTCAATTAAATACACCAATGAGTAGAATTAAGGATTCCTTTTTACCAATAAGTTGAAATGTTTAGATATGTCAGGGATCTGAAGTCTAACATTATAACAACAACAACAACAAAATCCAAATAAACAAGAGCAGGTGGCAGTAGAATTGATGTGGCCGCTGAGTCCGTGTTATTTTAAAGGTCAACCTGCTTACATCATCAAGCATCATTCTATCAGGTGGGCCCTAGTTTAGATGACCTAGTACATTAACACTCCCTGAGGGAGTCGGAGCTGGATAGAGGAATATTTTCCAAGAATAATTAAATTGAGGAAGTGAAACAGGAGAGAATCATATCAATGGAACTTCTGTCATGGTTATTACTGAGCAATTGCTAAAAATTATTTGAAATAACTTTGAATCAATTAGGACTGTGTACCCTTCTTATCTTTTGGAAATTATTTTTTCTTTATTAAAGCCACAGTAAAGCTTTTATATATTATGAAATAAAATACATTAAAAAAATACCTGTTGCAGATTTAGAATTCTGGTAATGAGGACTTCCTGAGCTCACCCCCCAGACCATTGTTTTGTCTAGTTTTGTGGTCAATCCTGGAATCTCCCCCTCCTACCGGTGACTCCCTGGAACCCTGCTCTTGGTCTGGAATTTACAGACTGCTGCAGAGAGTCTCACCTCCAGGGTAGGTAAGTCTTCCTGCGTGGCAGCTGAGACAGCATAACGACTATGCATAAGGGAGTTTATTTTACTTTTTAAAGAACAGGAAAATGGCTATAGCTATTAAATCATTAATATATTTTAGGCATTATACGTAGCCAATTATTACATATCACTATGTACATTTTAAGAGGAGCAAACTAATGCAGAAAGAAGGTAAATAATTTGTCCAACATTTTCCAGCTAGTAAGTGAAAAACCAACTTAACTATGTGCAAGTTAGTTGCTAGGCAGATTGAAAGCTGACTATAAGGTGAAGTCTCTCCTTTAAAAATGAATTAATTTCTTCTATAATTTCTCATATGTCACATTTCTAAGGCCTCTTCTAATGGAAAATTAAATGGTATGCCTGATTCACAGGAAGTAGTAGAAGGCAAATTTAAACAATAATAGCTCTAAAAATAATATCCTGTTGACACTTACATTAATATTTATTAGATATGGGTAAATTTGCCAATACCATGGCAGAAAGGAATCAGTATTACTGATCTTTCCTTTTACCTCAGGCTTCAGTAGATCTTAGAACATCACTATGTGACCCTGTCATTTCAAACTTTGATATTTTTACCACTATAGGTTTTTGCATAATTTTCATTTTAAAATATTACATTAAATATTTGATTATTGAGTTTTTTGTTACCACCTTAAATTTTGTGCCTAAACTAAATATTTCATTTGTCCTATTTAACTTACCCTAGTCCCAGCCCTACTTAACAGCAAACATGGAGACACATTATACATTAATATCTAAATGGACTTACCAACCTATGATTTTCTTTTTCTTTTTTTATTACTTTTTTAACTTTATTTTTATTGCTGACTCTATTACAGATGTCCCCATTCCCCTCCCCTTTACCCACCTCCACTCAGCCCCTATTCTCCCCTTACCTCTGGCCATTACCACACTGTCGTCTGTGCCTATGGGTTATATATACACGTTCTTTGGCTAATCCCTTCCCCTTGAGCTGTGTACCTCTCACAGAAGAAATCAAAGACCCACCCTTTATGCTGTATTTGGTACTCTGCTATAAGGATATGAATGAAAAGATACAAATCAATTGAACAATACAAGTGGCAAACATATGCTTTCAGGTAGAATTGTATATAAGTTGACAAAAAGCACTTATGGTGATTAGTTGATAAGTACACTAACATCCACTTTGTATAAGGGTATTTCTGTCACTCCAGGGGCATTTACTTAAACATAGCAATTCCATAATCATGAATATTGTGTCTGCAGATCCCATATCTTTTAAAAGATAGAATTTAATAACTTTTATTTTTCTTTGCTTTCATAAAGGACATTCATATACTCTATGTACTACCCAAGCCCCAAACAGATGAATTTTGAACATTAATTTAAATATCAGGGAATAGCAAGTATTCTTCATTCTAGTACTTTTTTTTTAACTCTCTCAGCCATAAAACAGAGTAAAATATGTAAAGGAGTCACTAGTAATGCAGTTAGCCTTTCACCCTGACATGTAGCTTTGGCTCTATTCCCAAAAGTTCTGTTTTTAGACTTTTGTACCAACAGCCCTCTTCTTTATTCATGAAGTCATTTTTCCTTAGTGATCAATTACATCTATATTTAATATATTTTAAAAGAATAGGGATGTTGCTCGTCACACACAAATGGCTCTTAGAGAGTTATTGGTTTCATGCCAGTGCTGTCAGCACTCCAAGGACACATTGGATTGGTTAAGGAAGGAACCATAAACAGCCTATCAACAAGTATTTATACAAATGTTAATGAATTTAAAATTCTATTAGTGTAGCATGCATGCCAAACCCCAATTTTATTTGTGCTTTATTTGTGACGTATGATGCAATAACTTCTTTTAATAAACACATACAGACCACTTATACTTTATAATGTAAATCACATTTTTAGTATTTCCAGCATAAGATACATAGAATCAGCCATTTATCAAAGTTACCCAAAATAATTCCATCATATGAAGCATTTTGCTCAGCACGCAGTCATGTCCTCCAAAAGCTTTTGGTAAAGAAATGAACTCATCTCCATCCATGAAACTAAGAGTATTTTATTATTATATTACTGAGAAAAGCCATTAAAGGAAAAGAAAATAGTCATGGGAAAGTTGCCATATGTATAAAAATGTAAATAATTAGCTTTTTTTGTGTGCCCTAAATGACAGTTGAACCTTAATATCCCTCTGTATAAGATATGCTATATTGAAAATTTAGAAAACTGATTTATTTGAAGCATATGGGTTTAATGGACACTTATTTTGCTTTTCATGAAGAAAAGAATATTCCATTAATTTTTTAAAAAGACCTTCTTTTAGTGTACTTCTTTAAAGCTGAACTGCTTTTCTCTAGGATTGCATACATTGTGAACATTTTATAAAGTAGCCTTATATAATAGAATAGTTTTTCTTTTGTTTTTGTTTTTAATTTGATACCTTTTGCTGTCAATTTTTTGAAACATCATTAAATCATTTATTCAGTAATAACTCAGCAGATAACAGAAACTTACTGCACGATTCATTTCCCATTCATCCAAATAACCACTTTCACGCTACAATGCTTTCCGAGATGTAAGTTTTTCTATCATTAGGGAAACAACATTTTAAATAGTCCATCTTTTTAAAAATCGAAATGACTTTCTAAACAAGTATTTAGAAAGGACGTGAAAGCAAGCCTTGATTATTATAAAAACAAAAACTAACACCACAATTGTAGAACATTTAAATAGGAAAATTATGAAACTATATATAAAAATTATACATATATACACACTATATCAAAATACCTGTTCTATTTTGCTAACTAAATTTTTAAGATAAAAACCAACCAGTTTAAGCATTTCTAAAGATGAAAGTCAGGTTTATATTTATTAAAAACAAAATAAATCAGTTCTGTTGAAGTAACTATATATACACCAAGATAAATATTTGAAATTGTGGAAACAGAAATAGTGAGCAGCTTCAAATTTCTCAGTATTTTAATGGTTTATATGTTACCTTTTTTCAGACATTTTTTGTTAAAAATAAGTTTACTTAATTTTAAAATAAGGTCAGTTTGCTTTTTTACTCATTTTTAAAGATAAAATTCTTATTAAAAATGGGAAGTATTAGGTTTGTACCAGCTAAAGAATAACATTTTTATTTGTCTACATGTAACAATTGTTAAAACATACAAAATCAATAAGTAGTAGGTAAATATGTAAAAAACACACCTATACACAATAAACTGCACCATTAAAAATATAAATGTACCTTCTATTGATTATATGAATATCAAAACCTAAATATTTTGATTTACAAGTAGCTTCTATACAATGTCAAAATAGTGGGCATTGTTTTCTTTCCTGGTATAATGAATAGTTAAGATGCATTTCTGTATCAATTAAATAATAATATCAGTATTTCTTAGGAAAAATGTAGTGTATATATATGGAAAGATAAGCATTGTCCTGTACTCAAGTTTTCTAGTTTGATTTCCACTAAAATGCTTTCTACAGCTTAGAAAAATAACACACACAAAAGTAAACAGACAAGGTAAACATCTTAAAATCTTAAGAAATACTTGAAAATTAGTACTCAGATATCCCAAAGCCTAAGTTCTAGAACAATACTTAAGAAGTCCTCCATAATGATGATATGACAGGAATTTAAAACATGTAATGAATAGCAGGTTTCTTGGTCTTCTGAGTAGGCAATGATGTTCTTCCTTGTTATTACAGAGCAACCATGACTAAAATTTGCCAGGAACATTGCTTCCGTGAAGTTTTGCATGAGGCACCATGAAACAGTAAGAGAAGCTACAATGCCACGCAAAATCGCCATGTTATTGCCCATGTGGAAAGAACGTCCACTGAGTTTCTTGAACCTGGCAGGTGAAAGAGGAGTGAGGAAACATTCCCTGCTCAAAGAATAAAAATAAGTCACTATCCAAGAAAAGTTGCAGCAGGAGAGCCCAACAGTTAGGGATATTATAAGTGGAGTCAAGAATCCTAATACACCCAGTGTCTCCATCATGTTCATTCCCCAAACTCTTGGCGTCGGCAGCCTCAGGTTTGTGGGGCCTAAGTAACTTGACTGACTCCTCTGGGTGGGGGGTGGTAAAGGTGGCAGGTTGCAGAGTGAGGCAGTCAGAGCTTGGGAAGTTGGGACATGGTTGTCTTCCCTTCCCAGGGAGATGTTGGTGGAATGTTTTCTGGCAGAGGACACGGCACAGAAACTTCCCCCATCCGCCCCCACTCTTCCATGCAGGTGATGCCATTACTCATCAGTTTTTATTCCAGTCTAATTCAGACTTACAGAGGTGAAGTTTCTGTTACAATAATTAAGTTAATCACGTTTAGGAATATGTCATCCTTCACAATGCACAGGTTTGTGTACATGTGAAGATTCTACGTCCTAGCTCTATATTTCTCAGGGCTGACAGAACATTAATCAACTATAACAATTATTCCTTTTTTCACCAATATTTATTGTGCACCATACTACTATGTACCATTTAAATAGATTACTTTCTAGTAGGCAAAACAGACACATTTAATAGGGAAAGTAAAATATAATGTTATAGATGTTATCATGGGATCTCTATAGTATCCTTTGGAGGATCTCTCCTACCTAGATTGGATGAGGAATACAATGTTAAAAGATTAGGGGCTTACCCCAAACAATGTAATTTCTAAACTGAGACCTGGAGATCTGAAGCAAGAACATCATCGGTAAAATGGATAATCCCAAGCATAAGGTCTATGAGCAAAAAAGATCATTTTGAGTAATTACAATATATCTGGGTGGCAGGAATCTAATAGATGTGTTTGAAGGTATATGCAAGGTCTGTGTGTTATGTAAAAATTTTTAAATATTAACTAAAAGCAGTGCAAAGCCAGGAGTTTAATCCATGAAGTAGCATAATTAGGTTTGTACTTTCACAAGACCATTTGCCTTATGGAGATGATATATGTGGGAACAAGAGCAGAACAAAAGACCAGTGGGAGGCTGTTAAAGTAATTCAGAGGAGATAAGGTAGCCTGAATTAAAACAGTGGCAATGGGAAAACAGGAGATTTGATAGATTGAAAAGAATTTAGGAGGTAAAATGAGCAGTTGGAAAGTGAGGAAGAACGCTGTTTCAGTATAACACTCTGGTTTCTGAGTTGTACATTGACAATGGAGGTAGCATGGGAGCAATTTGGAAAGGTGGGACAATACATGGGTTCAGCCTTTTTACATACACAGTTTAAGTTATCTTGGACATCTAAGTGGAGAAGTTATGGATAGGTACATTTCAGAAGTGAATAAGGAAATTGATTGAAGAAGTTGAATGGATATCCTCATACAGGAAAAAGTATAGCCTAAGAATAAGATGGAGCTAGGATAGGACCCTAAAGAAGAGTCCTAAAATTAGAAGGGATGGCGATGGAAGAGGAGCCCTTGAAGATTGAGGTTAAGACAAAAGGTCAGAGAAAAACATGGAAAATATAGTGAAACAAAATCCAAAGGAAATAAGCCTTTTAAGAAGGAAGGAGTGGACAGCAGTATATAATATTATAGAGGAGTCAGAAGAGAAGAACTTCAAACAGTTCCAAAGTTTTAGCAGTATTAGTGATCGCTGTGTGAACAGTTTCAATGAAATGGGTGTGGAGGAAGCCATATTGCAGTGATCTGAAGCCCGAATGGCAACAAGCCAACAGAGATAGAGCTTTGTCACTATTTCAGGAAGTTTATCTGATTAGGAAGAAGAGAGAGGGGTAGCAAAAACAAAGCCATTTTTGAGAGGTATTGGAAATACAGAAGAAAATAAAATACTGATAGCAAGAAATCCTAAATTATATGGAATGCATGGGATTCAGGAGCATAGCTGAGAGCATTGGTTTTAGGAGGAGGGGTGCTTCTTCTACTGTGATAGATGAGAAAGGCCCTTTGCATATATGTCATCACACACAGGCTTACTCCTTCCCGTTCAGAAAGTAAGCCTGAATAAAATGGGGGCAGTAGGCATGGAAAGGAGGAGCCAGATATTAGTGTGATACCCAGCAGGTGAACTAGACCAATTTCTTATTAGGTGTTGGTACTTAAGGAATAAGGAATCAATGTTGACTCTGGAATATCTGGTCTGGATGCCTTGGAGATTCAGGGAAAAACAGACTTAGTGGGATGATAATGGTAGAAACAAGTTGTAATTTTGAAGTTCAGCTGGATATGACAACACAAATAAGATATAGGCTGGCGATACCCAGTCTTCTAGGCTGCCAACCCCCTAAAGGTAATATACAATGTCTGTCTAGTTCACTACCCTCAGAAGTGAGCACAGTGCCAGGCATAGAGTAGAGGGCGTGGGCTCTTAGACACTCGTAGAATGAGGAGCAACACCATCTAAAGGAGTCTCTAAAGAGTCTGAAAGGAGCACTCAAAGCCTGCTGTTCCAAAGCTCTGGAGAGAAGAGTTTTCAAGACAAAGAAAATGGTCTCTGTAGTTGAATTCAGCAAAGAGGTCAATGAAGATGAGGAATAAATGTGTTTGTTAAAGAAGACAATTTAAGGCATTCTTAGTAAAGACAATTTCAATTTCACAAAGTAAGATTATAATAAATTAAGGAGGCACTGGAAAGAAAAGAAATAGAGACTGAGAGTAGACTTCTTTAAAAAAAATAACCAATATCTTTTAGTGTGAAAATCAAAATATTAGGAGATTATAGAATTTGTCTCTGAAATTTTATATCTCATTTTATATGAGTTTACTGAATTTGGAGATACAAGCCTATAAATTATAAGGGGCAAATGGCTTATAGTTTAGAAAATATTTTACAAATAGATAAATTTGTCTTCCTAGAGAAAAAAAATCCCTTTTTGAAAGTAGAGTAGGAACTAAAACCAAATAATGGGCAGGAGTAAATATATGCACCAATGATACAGATAAAGGATCACTAATAGTCAACTGAAACCAAAAAGAAAATATTAAGATCCTGTAAAAACTTGAGAACAAGAAATATATTTTATACTCTATGACCTATAAATAATCTTATGAGATAATGTAAAATCTCACTAGCTATAAAGGCACGTAAATTAAGATCATATTGTATGATATTTTTGTCAAATTATCAAAAGCTTTAAATATGTAATATCCTAGTGTTGACCAGGGGGGCTCAGTAGAATGAGAAACTTCATATAGTATGTGGTAAATTGATGAAAGCTTTTAAAACTACTGAACAAGGTAGATTATATCAAATTCATCAAAATATTTATAGTTTTAGACATGTTAGTTTTAATTCCACCTGAACAAATACATTAATTAAGTGGTTAATTACAAACTTATGTAATAGATTTGTACATCATAGGGTAAAACCACTAAAAGTATGTTTAGGATGAGATTACATTACATGGAATTCATTTGTTATAGTGCTAACTGAAAATTATAGTACTAACTGAAAATTGTAAACAAAAAAACAAAGTGAAACAATTCTAAGGGTAAAAAAACACTGCAAGGGAATCCCTTAAAACTGTTATCCAGCGGTTGTCTTTGGATATTGAGATTTTGGTGCATTTTCTTTTTCTTTTATTTACTTTTACTTTTATTTATTTTCTAAATTGTCTATAGTGACACTGTATTATTTTTATAATAAAAAGTTTAACAATTTAAATAAAATGAAACAAATGCATGTTTAGAAGTAAAAGAGCATATATAGACATTAGTAATTAGGGGAGAGCAGGAATCAAAGGAAGACCTTTTTCTTTGGTTGATGATATAAGAAGTTAATGAAGCCCATTTTTGGATTGTTCTTAACTTCAATGTCTCTGGTTATATTTTGTTTCCTTTTTTTTTCTATTTATTATGTTCCAGTTAAAGGTGAGATCATATGGTATTTGTCCCTCACCGTCTGGCTTATTTCACTTAACATAATGCTCTCCAGTTCCATCCATGGCTGGGGTGGGGTGGAGGGATGGGGAGAAAAGGCACACAACTGTAATTAAATAACAATAAAAAATTTTTTTAAAAAGTTAATGAAGCAAGACCCAGAGGAGTAGGAAAGCACGGTAGCTACAGGGTTTCACTTTCTGCAGGCAGAATGATGTTGCTCCCAAACTGAAAGATTTATTGGGCAGCCTGACTAAATACTGATAAGAATTCGTTAAGTAATTATCCAGGTCACTATTATTTTTCCTACTCCAGATGCAAAAAGCAGGACTTCTTCTGCAAGCTTCAAAGAGTGCATCTTGCTTTTTTCTCTCTCAGAGAGAGAGATGATCCTGGAATGGTTTAGCCTGAACAGAATCATTTCCTGCAGCATCTGAACTGCAGTATCTTCAAGTTCATCCAGCCAACTCCTCACTGTACTTGCTCTGTTTCTCACACTGAGCTCACGCCAGTGTACCAAGCTGTGCCTTACGGTTAAGATGGTTAATATGAATTGAACCCTCACAGTAAAATCTCTTATCTTTACTTGGGGATAGTTGTCTAAAATCTTGGTTGAGTTAGGATTTATAGAGTGTTATTGTAGAGCTGAGGAAAACTTTCCAAAATGAGTACTTTAAAAAGTGAATATCATATGTATATGTCACTATTTTATTTATTTTAAATATTTTTTAAATATTTTATTTATTTATTTTCAGAAAGAAGGAAAGGGAGGGAGAAAGACATGGGGAGAGAAACATCAACGTGCAAAGAGAAACATCAATCAGTGATCCTGTTGCCTCTTGAACGCCCCCAACTGGGGACCTGGCCTGCAACCCAGGCATGTAGCCTGACCATGAATCAAACCGGTGACCTTTTGGTTTGCAGGCCAGTACTCAGTCCACTGAGCCACACCAGCCAGGGCTGTGTTGCTATTTTTAAAAACAGGAAGACACGCATAATTTTTATCTTGAACTAAAAGTACACTTGTTACGAAAGGATTCTCTGCGTAAAAAGAATAAGGGCCCAGCTGTGTGCTCTGATCATTATGGGGGTCACTGAGTCCTCAGTATTTTCTGTCACTGCACTGCTGGATCCAACATCTGGTCTGGTTAACCAAGAAAATGGATAGAAGGCTGGGACTCTGCTGGTGAAGAGACTTAATGCTGTGCAGTAACTGGGTGTAGCAGCACCAAAGCTTCCTTCCCTCTATTTGAGTCTTTTTTCTAGTTTCCGTGTACCTATAAAGCCATTTGTTAAAATGGCGCCTGCTCATGGATCCGATGGTCAGCCCTTGTAAGTGACATCATGGTTCCTCCAGTGTCCCAGATATAGATAGACGGGTTGGTCTCAGCTCAGGGTGAAAGGGGTGTGGTTGTTCTAGACACATAGATGTCGTTAGAACTAGCACAGAGTTTACAGAAATAAACATTCTCATTTTAGCTTTCCAGAGAACTTCCTCCATTGCCTATGCAGATTGAAAGCTAGAGTTATTTCACTAACAGTAACAGCAACTTTTAAGGGAAAAAAAGCATGACAGATGTGTTCTCCTCACATATTCAGAATGACAGGTGCTAAGCTTGTGTATATGCACGTGTGAAAGTGTGTGAGCTTCTGCACCAAGTATTCAAAATAAGCTTTGCACCTGCCTCATTTGTTTTCCGAACAACTTGCAAATATAAGGTGACTTTCTATGTACAAGGTTCTATGGTGAAAGAATAGTTCACATTAATAAATTGACATTTTAAATACCAGGTTTTAAATTATAGCATTCTTCTGAATTAGATTACCATGAGCTAGTTTTCAAGAGGTACATTTCTCTGGTGTACTATTTATCAAACCTACAACACTAAGTCCCAAAACACTGTGATGGCACCAAAAATGAACCAGCCTGAAAAATCAAGTTCCTGGAAGAGGGTTGTAAAATAACAGGTCTTCAGTGTACCTCTGAAATGCATGGCAGTGATGTAGCAGCAGTGTCTGTAAGCTTTAAAAAAAAATACAAATATAGCCCTGGCTGATGAATTGAGCACCTGCCTGGATGTGACTCAGTGGATTGAGCACCGGCCTGAGCACCAAAAGGTCGCCAGTTCAATTCCCAGCCAGTCAGGGCACATGATTGGGTTGCAGGCTGGGTCCCCTGTTGGGGCTGTGTGAGAGGCAACCAGTCGATGAATCTCTTGCACATTGATGTTTCTCTCCCTCTCTTTCTCCCTCCCTCCCCCTCTCTCTAAAAAATAAATAAATATAATCTTAAAAAAATAAAAATAAAAACATATATAGTATATTTTACATTTGAATATAAGGGTCAAGCTTTTCTTTTTTAACTATTTTATTTTGTTTAACATATGTTACCTTGTATTTTTACCTTATATGATTTCTCCTTTACATATTTTCCAGAACATCTTTACCATTATAGTTCCCCCTCCATCTCTGAAACTGCTACTGTGGCATAATAAGCACATATCATCTTGATAAAAATTGTATTCCTAACTTAAAATATTATATTATCTTATACAAACAAGCTTAGTTTTATATAAAATTAAAATCCTATTTTAAGTACCTTCAATATATTTATAAATTCTGCATATGGATAAAACTGGTATAAGAACAATTGGACTTTAAAATTAGCCTGAAAAGACATCACATGGGGCAGATAGATATTCTCTTATACTAGAGTTCTAAGTCTACCGGAAATAATTCTTTGAATTTGTTAATCATAAAAATAAAAACCTTATAAAATGTTGGTTGCATTAAAACATTTCCTTCATTTTTCGAAATAAGTGGGTTTGAAACTCCAGCAGAAGTAAGTACTCTATCTGTAAGTGACTGACCTTTTTCTTACAGATGATTCAGCTTCCGTGAATTGGTGCTTTATTTTTCCTTTCTTGTGATAAAATTATTACCCTAAACTTAACTCTTTGGACAAAACTGATGTCTTTAAATAAAAAATAAAACTCTCTTATTTCTTTCCCAGATAAGGAAGAAGAATTTATCAACAAGGAAACCATGGCACATGAAAAATTAGAAAGAAATAAAGAATATACATGTCAGTGGCTTTCCACACAGGTTGGAGTTCATGAAACAACTAACTCCAGAAATATGAAATGGTGAGGTCACTTCCCTTAAATTAGATTTTTGTATTGTAAATGTATCTTGAAAATTTAAACCTAGGTTAATTGTGTTAAAACAAACATGACTTTATGGCCAAGGGCCCATATACTGTAGCAGCAGGTTATAAAAAAGGCCTCTTATATAGAAGATTTAATCACTCTTTATATTTTTCATTTAAAAATGTTCGAGAACTCTGTTTCTGTAATGGTTAATAACAGATCAACTACATAAATGATTCTTCCTTATGAAGTAAAATGCATTGTATTTATTAATTGTTTATAAATATTATATATGTGGTAAGTTGTATTTTATTTTATATTATTTTTATCATTTCTGTTTGGCAGTTAATATTGTAATTCACCCCCGAGGCTGCCCCTTTACCAGTCATGTAACTAATTTCTAATGTCTTGATGCTCAGTTTCCTCTCCTGTATAGTAAGTAAGATGAGAATATTTTACTATCTATCTCACTGAATAAGGATGAGCTCACAATGTTGAAGATATTAAATGTTTTATTTAGCAACAAACAGGGTCAATTAATTTTAGTTGTATTAAACTAAATGTATGTATTAGTTTGCTAAGGCTGCTGTAACAAAATACCACAGATTGCGTGGCTTAAGCAGCAGAGGCCTATTTTTTCGCAGTCCGGAGCTTACAAATCCCAGATCAAGGAGCCAGCAACTTTGGTTTCTTTGGAGGTCTCTCCCCTTGGCTTGCAGAAGGCCCTGCTGAGTGTGTCCGCACGTGACCACCCTCACCTGTGTTGTCTGTGTGCTAAGCTCCTCTTCTTATAAGAACATCAGTCATATTGGATCAGGACCCACCCATATGACCTCATTCTATATGAATTACATCTTTTACGACCCTATTTCCAAATCCAGTCAAATCCTGAGGTATTGAGGGTTAGGACTTCAACATAAGAATTTTGAGGGAAAAAAATCAGTCAACAACAATGTAATGTAAAGCATATACATGCATAATCACTGAATCAAAGTTTTAAGGAAATAAAAGCCCAGAAATAATGTTTTTAACATAAATTTTTAAGACTTTCATTTTAGCTACATATGTCTCCCCAAAAGTAAAGAAATGTACTATTTTAAGCATTTATTAAATACATAAACTGATATGGAATCTAAATATAGATGATACTTTGGAAATGTTTTCAGTCATTGGGGTAATAACTATTTAAATGAGTAACAAATAAAATCCTATGGTTATGAGAGTTAAAAATTCATGTATAAAATGTATAAAAAATCAAACTTTTTAGTAATATAATATATATGAACTAAAACCTTCATATATGCTCAGTTATGTCAATACAAGGCTTTTAAATCATGGAAAAGAAAGTAAAGAATAAAAATAAAATTAAAACATTTTCAAATTTGAATTATGTCCCACTTTGTTGTAAGCAGAAAAAGTAGTAATAAACCCATCAACATCTGATAATTTTTATTTTACTAAGTATTCTAATTAATGCAAGTAAAATTTATTTTATATTGGAATCAATCTAGTGTAATTCATAAGATGAAATCCTTAGAACTATAAACAAATGTCATATAACCCATAGCTTACCATCTATATTAACTAGACACAGGTGGCCTGATTCAGAGTTTTCAAAGCTTAATATAGATAATGTGAAAAATAAAAAAAAGAATAAATCAGGATGCAGTTTAAATACACTTACACATTTAACAATATCCCTTACTCTTAGTAAATTATATTTAAACATATGATACAACAGGCAATTGTTTATGGATTTTCTCTTTTGACATATAATACATAAAGGAATAGATAGCAATATTTTAAGAAATAATGTTTTCAAGAATGGAAGTGCTTGAATAGCCAAATGTTAATGTTCTAGTTTTAAACATAAGTTAGTTGTGAACATTAGTATAATATATTAAACACAATAAAACTATTTTAATAATAGGACACTTTGCTTTACTCATAAGACAAGAAATGTACATAAATGTAAATATTTATAGTTTTAAAATTTATTAGTTATGATTCTTGTTTATGTGTTTATGTTTGGCAAAGAAGAGAAGAATTTAAGTTCTTTTAGAAATTTAAATTTTATGTCAATCGAATTTAAAATGACTATGGAAATATGTAAATTTGTGTATATCTTTGCATGTAGCCTCTTTTAAGAAAACCATTCCTCCCATTTCGTAAATTGCTAATTGCTCCCAAACCTTTCATTGGGCATTTCTCTTATGTTCTTTCTCTAAGCTTCTGTAATAACAAGGTCTCTGTTCTTGTCCCCTTTGCAGCAAGCGCTTCTTGCCTCAGTTAGACCCAGAGGTGCTTAATGGTGGCAGAGTTCAGCTTGTGGTAAGAAAGGCGTTTATACTTGCAGGAAATGTTGTAGACACCGGCACTCAATAAGTGGCGCTGTAAATTATGTCCATGTGTTAGCATAAATTATCAAATATCAAACTGTGTTTATTTGGGAAACATCAAAATACTGTGTACTAAAATAGTATGTTTTCCCTGCTTGTAATATAGTTTTAAAATATATTACTCTAAAATATTAATTCTACATGGCAGATTTTAAATGTTAGCATATTACAGTATTTAAAATAAAATTATTCAGGAAATTGCATAATAAAATTATTTTTGAATATGTTCAGAGTAGAATACTTGAGTGAAACAGCAAAGTACCCTCACACCTCAGGAAATTAAACCAGATAAAAATAAACAAGTAATTATGAACTCGCCCACTCTAAATAATAAGACTGTAAATTATCAGAGCTTTGGGGACAGCCAAGTTCTAAAGCAACGTGTGGGCTCTAGTTAGCATACTGTTTGTGCTTTGCTAAGTCAGTTGGACTATATGCTGTGAGAAGGAAGCCTATGTAAGCAAAAGGAGAAGGACCAATATGGAGTCTAGAGAAATGGAGCCCCCAAACAAGAAATCATCAGTGTTCCAGAAATTTCCAGAGAATAGGGCACCCTGATCAATTGCAGAAGTATATGACCTCCTTGGTAGGCAAAAATAGGTACATCAAGTGACCCCAACTTTATAACACCTGCCATTTATATCAACCGATTATTACTCCTTGCTCAGACTCTACATTCACCAAGAAAACTGGTTATAATTTCATTTGCCTTGTAGAATGTAGTACAAGAAGATAATGTAGTTTCTGATAGAATCAGTATTATGTTATCCAGAACAGTTATATTCATCATTGTCATGAACAACTCACTGAAGGAGTTCCCCTGAAATAGGAGCAAAATTAGGACCTAAATTAGTGAAAATTAGTGTTCATGAAAGTATTTATAGAATACAAATTTGAAATAATCACTATGCAAATAGTTTCTTGCACTGTAATAGAGACTCCTCTGGCAGAGTGTCATGGAGATTGCCATAGGGAAATCAGTACTTCAGTGTCCTTACACCGTACACATCACCTACTAGTACTTTCTCACATATTGCTGAGTGGCCATTTGGAGCAAGAATGGGAAATGCAAAAGTGCCAAGAAATGCCAGGATAAGGAAAATAATATTACACTTAATTGTTATATTTCTAAAAATGAATGAAAACAGATTGGGTAGACCATTAATCAAAATGGTTCTATGAGATGAATGCTGTGATAATTCTCTTTTTCCATATACCACTATATTACACGAGGTACCAATAGACCAAAAATACACAGCAATTTTTTCATATTGAAGAGGTATAGCTGAATACAAAAACAAGGTAAAATGGTAGTAGAAAAGAAATGCACATTTTGTTTTTGTGTGAGTAGAGACAGAGAAGAAATCAAGTATCACTAAGCCAAAGAGATACTGGGTGAACTGAAGGCCCAGAGTGGAAACCAGTGTTGGGGAATGAGAGCACCCCACTTTGCTGGGGAACTGGACACAGGTAATTGCACAACTGGGACCAGAACATGACAAAATTGAGGAAAAATAGCCACACCCACCTGTGTTGTAAGATCCTCAAAGACATAGAAAATTAGAAAAAAAAGTTGACTACTATCAAATTTTTATGAGAGAACAGGAGCATATGCAAAGGAGTCTATTAGAAATTCTGGAAATAAAAATTATTAGCATTGAAATAAACTCTGGACTGGACCTCATTCAGAAATGAAAAGGAAGTAACTCTGGATACACACAGCAACATGGGTGAATATCAAAAACAATATGGTAAATGAAAGAAGCAGATACAGAAAAGCACATACTTTAAGATCAGAGAAAACTAAACCAATGGTGAAAAAATCAGAACAGTAGTACAGTAGCTCTTCTGAAGATGAATTACTGGAAGGAGGCACAAAGGAACTATTTGATAATCATATTAGTCAGGGTTCACCAGAGAAATAGAGCCAATAGGATCTGTCTCTCTCTCTCTCTCTTTTTCTCCATATATATATATACATATACACACATATATGTATATATAATTTTCTCTTTACATATGTATATATGTATATAGGACCTTAGGATAGCCAGTGCAATCTTGAAAAAAGAACAAGACTTACACTATCCAATTTCAAGACTCTTGGATTCAGAATGGAACTTACATCATCAGCTCTTTAGTCTATCCACCCAACTAGAGAAACAATCTATCTACCTATTATTTATTAAAAAATAATTGGCTCATTTGATTATGAATGCTAAGTCCCATGATCCACTGTCTGCAAGCCAGAGACCTAAGAGAACTTCATGGTATAGTTCCAATCTCAGTCCAAGAGCCAAGGAACCAAAAGAACAAATGGTGCACGTTCCAGTCGTAAGACAGGAGAAGACCTATGTCCCAGCTTCTTCAGTCAAGCAGAGAGAATGAATTCTCCCCTTTCCTGCCTTTTTCTTCTATGCAGTCCCTCAGTGGATTAGGTGTTACCACCCGCATTGGGAAGGCCAATCTGGCGTCTGCTGATTCACATGCTACTGTCCAGAAACACCCGCACAGACAAACTCAGAAATAACGTTCCACCAAAGACATCCGAGTACCCTGTGGCACTGTCGGGCTATCACGTAAAATTAATTGTCACCACAGTTGTCTGTAATAAACAACTGAAATGAAGTGGAGGTGGGCAAAGGGGGGGAGTGGGGGACACCTATAGTAGTACCAACAACAACAGCAAAAGAAAGCACTGTGTACCCATTAAAGTATGGCATGATTGAAGAAATAAAGTACATTTGACACCGTAAAAAAATGAGCAAAGATATTTAGCAGATATTTCACCAAAGAGAATATTCAAATAGAAATAGTACATGAAAAGATTTTAAACATCATTAATCACTAGGGAAATTGCGAAAGCCACTATACTGTAACCACAGAACAGCTATTATAGTGATTAAAATAAAACCCTGGCAATACAAGTGCTGATGAATATGCGTAGCAATGGGATCTCTCCTACATTGCTACCGAGAGTGGTATAACCACTGGAAAAAAATTTGCCAGTGTCTTATTAGGGTAAATATACACTTAACATATGACTCAACAATTCTGCTCTTGAGTAGTTTTCTTAGAAAAACAAACTTATGTTTAACTAAAAACCTATATATAAATGTTCATAGCAGTTTTATCTGTAAGAGCCAAACATTGGAAACAACCCAAATCTTATTCAGTGAGTGAAAGTATAACCAAATGGCGGTACATACAAACAGCGGATATACGAGGTCTGTCTGAAAAAAGTCCAACCATTGTTAATGTAATGAAATGGTTCGTACCACATCAATGTCACCTGGCAGCCAAGGAGAGTGGACTGGAATGTGCATGCATGAACAATGATGACTTCTCTATACTAGTCAGTGGGGATGGTAGATGCCATTGAGTGAGAATGTGTACTGTGTGGCCATCACATTCAAAATGATTGAGTAGAGCAACAAATATGCATCAAATTTTGCATTAAGCTTGAACATTCCTCCATGGAAACTATTCAGATGATTCAGAAGGCTGCAGCTATGGGCAGCTAGTTATTGGGAGCCTCATCATAACAATGTGCCCATGCATGCATCACATCTCATGGAGAGATTGTTTAGTGAAATATCAAATCACCCAGGTGACTCAACTCCTCTATGATGCAGATTTGGTGCCCTATGACTTCTGGCTTTTTCCCAAAACTTTAATTATTTTTGAATAATTATATGTAGAAATACTACAAGACAGCTTTGTGAGAAAACTTTATAATGTTTTATCTCTCTTTTTAAAAATACCCAGGTAATAATTAAATAGGTATTTATTTTTATATGTGCTGTTTAGTATGCCTTAACTTCTAAAACTACAAAATTTTAGAATTAAATATTTAATAAAATGGACAGGTTTTTAAAAATACAAAGAAAGAGGAACTCCTTGTTTTTTTTATAAATAAGAGATTCTCTATTTTTTCTAAAGATTTTATTTATTTATTTATTTTTAGAGAGAGGGGAAGGGAGGGAGAAAGGGAGGGAAACATCAATGTGTGGTTGCCTCTTGCACGCCCCCTACTGGGGACCTGGCCTGCAACCCAGGCGTGTGCCCTGACTGGGAATTGAACTAGTGACCCTTTGGTTCTCAGGGCAGTCTGCAATCCACTGAGCCACACCAGCCAGGGTAGAGATTCTCTATTTTTAACTAAGTTGCCTAGGTTGGAGGTAAATCATAGTCCAGATGCTTAAAAGTCATGTTCCAAAATTTATACTCCTCATTTTATTGTGAAAATATAGAGAAAATGTGTCATAAACCTTGTAGATGGGGCTACAAATGTAACCTGTTTGGAAAATAAAAACCAAAAATAATTTTGCAAAAGAACTACTTAGTAAATATTTTATTGAATTGCACATAGAAAATTATTATCTGACATTAACTTAAAACTGTATTTTAACCACCTAAAATGTTTAATATTACAGTGTTTCAGAATTAAATACACATTTTATAGAATTAGTTTTAAAAGCATGAGCAATTATATTCAGTTTTTAAGTATACCCATTTTGCATGCCATAAAGGAAGAGATGTATTTTATTTATGCTTTTTTATTTATAAACAGTAATAGGAGGAATGATGTTCAATTTGAAAACCAATGTTTCCAAAAGTAGAATCTGAATATTAATGCATATGTGTCTGTGTCAGATGCACTAAGGGATTCTTGATAAACTTTCTAGGTTTGCACTTAAGCTGCTAGGTGGCACCATTATGAAAACATGTATTCCTGTTAAATCTCACTTTTAAATTTGTATACTGTTATAATCTGACTTAATGAGTAACTGACATTGTTTTCTATCTCAAAAGAAGCACTCTTTTGTGTGTAAATGGCTTAGATGATAAAGAGATTTTTGGAAGGCATGTATTCACAAATATTTTCTTGACATATAGATATTGTCTTAATGGGGGGAATGGATTTCTACTTTCTATTTAGGCATACTTAGTTTATATCATCAAATTGAAGCAAATAAATCCTGGTTTTAAAACCTTGGGGCTTATAGTTAAAGCCTCTTTAGCCAGCAGGCAAGTCCCCTATGTATTTAGCATCTTTTCTTTATTTTGTAACTGGTCTCACCAAAACTATGGTGTTGCTTTGGTATTTCCCTCTTGTTCTTGACTCTCTCTTTTTGGGGGATATTAGACCCACACTCCATTGTACTAGTTGAAGTAAAATTCAGAAAGAATGTGTAACACCTTTTATACTAATCACAAGTGTATATTGGAAGCCGGCTGTTCCTTATTTCATTTTAAACAGTTTTCTACTGAAGTTCTTTTGACAATGTAATTGTATCACTTAGCCAGGTACAAGAAAAAGTGACTGACATTATAGAATGGTTTCTATTCTGAGTTCAGCAAACTTGCTTGTTTAACAACGAGAAGTTCATGTATGTAAGGGGAGAAGAAGTGGGAAGGGATGTAAAGGAGAAAGGCAAACATCTAAATTTGAAAGAGGATGATCTTTAGATGCTAGTTTCATGAGTTTTTCTAGCTCATCACATAGGGACAGCTTTTTAAGCACAGTGATGATTTTATGGCTTTATTTGGCTTTACTTCATTTTTTTCTCACATCAAACATTAGAGACAATGCTTTCTCACAGGATTTCAAACATCCTGTGGTTTGGGTTACATCCCAGCTACTTTGAAGCTGCTTTGCTTTCCATACTGCATTTCCCCCACTTCATGGCTGAATCCTGATAAATCTTTACCTAATGATATTAGATGTCCTGTAAAACAATATTTTATAGGCAAGAAGCTATTCTTTCACTCTTGGGTTCAGTCTAAAATAGCAATAAAATGTTCAGATGGTAATTTGAGATTAAATAGATTATCTAATTCTTATGTCCTTCCTAGATTTTGAAATTTCTGTATATTTACCATTACCTCCAAATTAGACTTAATGCATAGGATTTTTATATTAACAATTGTTGTAATGAGAAGGTAGAGATCTTTTGTGACTTTACAGTATACAAACATGAGATGAGAGATATTGCAGGGAATTTTACTGAGAAAACTAATTCTTATAAGTGTGAAATGTAAATATTGCAGAAAATAATCCAATATGACATTTCTAACATTCAATTAAGAATTAAATAATATTCTTGGTAAATAAGTGATGTTAAACTGTGTAAAGTTTCATCAGTTGCCTTTAAGATTGATTTTCATCAAAATTACTGTACTAAAATGTTTTCTTTGGTTGTACAGACTCAAATAGCAAACCTCAATTTTAAAATCGGCTCTTATTTGTGAAAAATGCTTTGACATAGTGCGTTGGTGCTGCCGAGGCAGCAGTAAAGGGTTGCGGTGTCGTTTTGAGGAAGGTTGTTTGACAGAGTCTGTTTGTTTATTTGGGGTAATGTGAGCTACATTCAGAAAATGCCATATTTTGTTTCATGATTGTATACATTCTCTCCCATTGCTCCCAGGCAAGACTTGTAAGCAGAGAAGACACGGATTTAGACCTTTTTTCCATGACCAGTGGAAATGCTTTGTCTGTGAAGCGAGAGAAAAAAAGTCAGGCACACAGACACTCAGCGGGATCTTCAAGTAAGTTGTGGTTTCCTTCAGAATTAATTTAGAAATCACAAATGAATTGACGGAACCTCATGCCAACAAGAATTCTTTTACATACAGGGGGTAGAATGCCAGCAACCAGAACTGCCCAAAAATGTGTATTTGAATTTTTTCTTTCCTTAAATGTCTTCTTTTATATAAATGAAATTAAATTATATCTAAAATTAACAGCACAGCTATTTTAATTATATTCTGTGACTCAGTGGTCTACTCTCCCACCCCCTGATGGATCATATTGAATTCTTTGATCATTTACTTCTAAAAGAATTTTTTAGGCTAATTGTAAAAAGTTGGATTTATATATCAAAGTGGCATGTTTTGAACTTCTGTCATTGATTTAATAGATGTTTAGATAAAGTTAATTTTTAAAGGCATCTTTTAAAAAATAACAGATTTCAGATAATGTACCATCAAAACCATGCTTTAAAAAACTCTTTCCATTAAACAGATGATGGTGTGTATGCATTAATAGTGGCTTTTTTCATTCGTAAACCTGTTGCACACATCTATTACCTGTACCATGGTTTCAATGAGAATCGCACTGCAGTTAAGTCTGAAAATGTGAACACTTTAAAAATATCTGTATCTTATGGTATTTGGGGGTAATTTAGCCTATTTTTTTCAAACTCTTCACTTAGGGTGTAAACCCTAAAGATTTCACAATGTTTATTAACATAATATGGTATATTAGCATAAAAGATTTTTTATTTGGTATCATATTTGTTAATTTTCCCAAAGTATCCTGAACCTCAGGTATCAATACTTTAAGTGACACTTCATTTTAAGTATTGTTATTCTTGAGAAAGGTATATTCCTTATTGAAATTATAGTTATATACGTAGAAAGTCAATATTTGATTGAATGTAGAAAAGTCAGTGGTCCAGACAGTCCTCTTTAGATAAATGAAAACTTCAAAATGATTCTTTGATTTTCATTTTTCATACAAGTACTTCATAAGTAGATTCCAGTCATTTAAATACATTGATGCATGTAAGTTCACTTTGACAAATGTTAATTTGCTTTTGAGATAATTTTAATATGTCTAATTAAAAAATATTTATCAGGCTTTTAAGTTCTTAGAATGCTTGAATTTTCTTACCTGACTATAGAATTTGGACACCAAAAGGTTGCTCTAGTCAATATGGTTAAAAAGTATTTTAGGCTTATTCACCCAATATGAATTGTTTACATTATTAGTACAATGTCTTACTTACATCAATTTTGAATATATATTACATTTCAGAAGGAATCCAACTGTGCCACATCGTGCGATGAGTAATGCCGTATCTATTTTAAGCACTGCCTATTGCAAACTTACATGATATCACTTTTGGGGCAGCAGAAGCAAAAAGAAACAGACCAAATTTAAAAAACAAAAACAAAAAGAGTTGCCTTATGTCTTTACAGAATATCAAAGTTTCTGTTAATAATGTATCATCTGAATGTTAAAACATAAAAAGCTCAATAAATCAGCAACTATCCTGAAATACACATGCTTAATCTTTCACTTATGTGACATGGAATTATATATTGTAGAGTATGCAAGATCATTACATATATAGCTCATTTTTAACACATTCTCTAAAAACAATTGAAATAAGGCTATTCTCACTGTAGTTCCAATTAGTTGTCAATAAGTAACATTACAAACACTATTGATCTCTCAGTAAATTTACTAAGTGACAATTTAAACAAACTGCTTCAGAGAGGTAGTTTTTGTTAGATAACAGAATGCTACTTACCTGATTATTATAGTTACTAGTTAATTATAACATCAGCATAATATAATGCAAAGAGTATAGGCTCTGACATCAATTTGCCAGGATTTGAATCATGACTTAATTTCCTTATCCTTAAAATGGGAATGATACTGGAAGTACCTACTTTGTAAAATTGTCTTTCGGATTAAAGGTAGAGAGTTTAGAACAATACGTGGCACATAATAACAGCTTCATAAAAATGTGCCTTATAATTGCACCTGCACATCGCTGTAGAAGCACAATCAACTGAGGAAAGACATTGAAGTCTCTAGATTCTAGGCACATGGCTCAGTTTATAAGAAACCTAGTCTTAATAGTTGCTTGACTAAAAACTTGCCATAGCCTATTTTTTATGGAAATCTTTTAACCTCAAAGCCATTGGGTCCCAGGCCTCCATGGCCCCAGGCCAGCCACTTACAGCTTTGGTATTTTGACAGCTCTTCCCCCGCTTCCTGGGCCTTCCATGTCTCTCCGCTCAAAAACTTTTCACCTTATTAAAGCTAAACTATTTCTTTTAGCTTTGCAAGCCAAATCGAGAGAGTAGTTTATAGGCTGCAGCCATAAAACTCTTTAAGCCTTTGAACTTTTCTAGATATTTTGCTTTTAATGCTGCTATAATATTTGTAACAGGTATTCTTTAAAATCAGATAAGCTCAGGTTTAAAACCCCAGTACCACTATTAAATGTAAGTTGTGTAACCTTGGGTAAATTTTTTAACCTCTAAGAATGAGTTTATTGTCTGAAAATGGGAATAATAATGTCTATCTTATGAAGTTTTAGTGAAGAAGAAATTCTTAAAAAGTAAAAATGTATATAAAGCATGTCATGTATTGCCCAGCATCTTGTAAGAGCTTTAAAAATAGTGCTTGTTGTTTATATTGTCTGTTATTGTTTGTTTTGTGTTACTGTTGCATAATTTTAAACAACTACAAGATAGCATTGTCTTCCTTTTCTTTGTGTTAAATAATATCAGAACCAGTATACTTTCACCCTGCCAGCCATCTCAAGCAATACATAGTATCTGTTTTTGTGACTTTCCTAAGATTTCTGCCTCTTTCCTTTTAGGTCTTACTACTCTCCTACAAGAAACCAAGGCACCCTTTTCCTACCTAGCTTTCTAATATATCTTATGCTTTACAGAGAGATGAAAAAGTCGCATTCTTATTTTTAAAACACCATTTATAAAATAAATATACCAGAAGATTTCCTCATTTAGAAAAAATGTTTGATTTCCTTCAATGGTTTTTCTTTCAATTAATTTTCTCATTTAATACTTAAAATGACTGATACATTACAATAACAACTGTATTGCTATAGCAATCTATAGCTTTACAAATTTCTTTTAATTATCTTTTCTTATTTACAATGATTATTTTTCTTTGATAGTTAATGCAAATAAGACTCAAGGAGTTTATTTAATTTGTTTTGGCACAAAAAATTTAATAAGGTAAAGTAGCAATGTGAACCTGTATTTTCTTATTCCAAACCCAGTGTTACATTGCTTTTATTTTTCTGTAGACCAAACTATATAGCTTAGTTGGTAAGAGTAGAACATAACTAATGTAGTTCTATTTCTTTCTTTCTCTTCCTTCCTTCCTTCCTTTCTTTTCTTTCTTTCTTTCTTTTTCTTTATTTCTTCATTTTTTTTCTTTCCTTCCTTCCTTCCTTCCTTCCTTCCTTCCTTCCTTCCTTCCTTCCTTCCTTCCTTCCTTCCTTCCTTCCTTCCTTCCTTTCTTTCTTTCTTTCTTTCTTTCTTTCTTTCTTTCTTTCTTTCTTTCTTTCTTTCTTTCTTTCTTTCTTTCTTTCTTTCTTTCTTTCTTGTTTCTTTCTTTCTTGTTTCTTTCCTTTCCTTTCTTTTCCTTTCCTTTCCTTTCCTTTCCTTTCCTTTCCTTTCCTTTCCTTTCCTTTCCTTTCCTTTCTTCCTTCTTTCTTTCAAGAGCCATTTATTGAAAAATCATTGCTCATTATACACCTAGTTTAAGTCTCCTGTTTGCCTCTGAATCATCTCAGCACTTTTCAGGACATATACCATTTTCAAAGTTAGCCAGAGATTGAGAATACACGATTCCTCTGTAATAGAGCATAGTCAGCCCAAAGTCAAGTTCTTCTCTGAGGCGAGCTAACAAAGATTTCTGAAAACACCTTAGTGTTTTGGAAAACTTATCAATAGAAGGTATTCTGAGTCAGTTCTAACATTTTGCAATGCCTCTAATATATTTACAAAGTAACTTTATAGAACCTATGAAAAAGATTATCAGAAATATAAAGTGAAATAGTTAACTAGATGTCAATACTAAATAATATATGCAGATTTAGAAACTAAGGGTGGTAATTAAAGCAAAAGTAGATTCTAAAAATAACCATTAATGTTTACTCCAAATTTAAAAGCACATTCCACCCTGGCTGGTGGGGCTCAGTGGATTGAGTGCTGGCCTGTGAACCAAAGGGTCTCCAGTTCAATTCCTAGTCAGGGCACATGCCTGGGCTGCAGGCCGGGTCCCCAGTGGGGGTCGTGCAAGAGGCAACTACACATTGCTGTTTCCCTCCCTCTCTTTCTCCTTCCCTTTCCCCTCTCTAAAAATAAATAAAATCTTGAAAACAAAACAGATTCCATTAAATAATTTAAATTTGCAAATCAAGAATTATTAGCCTGTTATATATTCATGCATGCCCACATGTATATATGCACATACATGTACAGATATATAATTTGCCATTGCTATAGTATATATATATATACATATATATATATGTAAAATATATATTTATAATCCCCCACTGAGTAAACTTGATATTTAAAAGTTACTGCATATATTTCTGGGTCATTATATAAACCCCACATCATAATAGCAAGCAATTACATACCTACAATGTACATAGCACTATCCAGGCCATTAAAGTACAAAGACTGAGGGGCATGCTCAACTTCAATGCTTACTATAAAAGGAAATTCAAATTAAAACAAAATACCACTTCACACCAATTAAAATGACCAAAATACAGAACACTGACAATACCAAATGCTGGCAAGGATGTGGAACAATAGGAACTCTCATTTATTGCTGGTGGAAATGCAAAATGTTACCGCTACTTTAGAAGACAGTTTGGTGGTTCCATATAAAACTAAACATACTCTTACCCTATGGTCTAGTAATCATGCTCCTTGGTATTTACCCAAAGGAGCTGAAAGCACGTCCCACAAAAAACTTGCACATGGATGTTATAGCAGATTTATTCATAACTGCCAAAATTTGGAAGTAACCAAGACATCCTTTAGTAGATGATGGCTAAACAATCTGTAGTACATCCGGGTAATGGAATATTATTTAGTGCTAACAAGGAATGAGCTACTGAGCCAAGAAAGATGGAGGAAACTTGAATGAATATTACTAGGTGAAATAAGCCAATCTAAACAGGCTACTAGTAGGATTCCAACCATGTGACATTCTTAAAAAGCAAAACTATGCAAACAGTAAACATATCAGTGGTTGTCAGAGGGCAGGAGAAGGGGACATGAATAGAGGCAAGCGCAGAGAATTTTTAGGGGGCATAATGGGGGAAAGAAGGGGAAGAGTTATCAAGGAACATGTGTAAAGGACTCATGGACAAAGCCAAAGGGGGATAGGATTAAGCGTGGGAGGGGAGAGGGGTGGGAAGAAAATGGAGACAACTGTACTTGAACAACAATAAAAAAAAAAAAGAGAGCCACATTGGCTGGTGTGGCTCAGTGGATTGAGCACTGGACTACGAAGCAAAGGGTCACTGGTTTGATTCCCAGTCAGGGCACATGCCTGGGTTGCAGGCCAGGTCCCCAGTAGGGGGCACACAAAAGGCAACCACACATTAATATTTCTCTCCCAGTCTTCTTCCCTTCCCCTCTCTCTAAAAATAAATAAATTAAATATTTTTTTAAAAAGAAAACCAATTGAAGCTTAAAAATATGCTCTTGATGAATACATGTCATTCATTATATATTTTTCCAAACCCACAGAATGAACAAAACCAAGACTGAACTCTAATGTAAACTATGGGCTTTGGGTGATTATGTCGTGTCAGTTCAGGTTCATCAGTTTTAACAAAGGTACCTCCCTGGTGACAGGTGTTGATAATGAGGGAGGCTGTGCATGTGTAGGGGCAGGGGGTGAATGGGGAATCTCTACTTTCCCCTCAGCTTTGCTGAAAACCTGAAACTGCTCAAAAAATAAAGTCTTAATAAAAGTGAAAGAAAAGAAAAGAAAAGAAAAAAATGGAAAAGAAAAGCTCAGAAGGGTATTTCTTGCCACCTATTTCCTGAGATTTACTTTGTAATAGGGGGATTTCGATTTTAATTTGATGACTATAAATTCCTCAGAGTTAAGGAGGTAGAAAGCCGTGGAGTTTCGACTGAAGTCTGGGTATTCCGATTCCTCATGTGAAAGTATCCATTGCTTCCCAACTCTTCTGCACCATAAGTGTGCCATTTTAACCTATCTTAAGGTAAAGATGGAGCAAAAAGACACTTTATAAATGTTTATTTCCTTAAATAAAATAATAGTACTAAAATGAACTATATATGCTTAGCACATAGACTAAGAGAATAAATGAATGTATCAGCCATTGTTGCTTTTCTCCTATATCTTATGTTCCTATCATCTTATTTTTCAGTGGATATTGTCTTCTCCACAATAAGGGAAAGTACTTCCATTATATTCCATGGCCTTCTCTCCAAACTATGAGATTTGGGTTAATAAATGGTTACAGATATTAAAGAAAATTTGTAATATATTATAAATAACACTATTATGAAATTCAAATGCTAACTAGACATCTTTTTATATTCTTTGGCTACAATTACATTTTTGTTTATTGTTTATTCTCTTTCTCCCATCTAGTGTGCATGTTTCAGGAGGGCGGGGGGTTTAATGAAGTGTCTTAGGTACATAGAACAAATACCTGGCATATGGTAGGCCCTTTGATGCACATTTGATAAATTAAGTAATGGATGAGTGAGTGAGTACGGCCATCCTTTAGTTGAATAAGAGCTAGGAAAGGAGTATCTTACATTTTCAAGCTCGATAGTGGGGTAGGAGAAGGAGAGGGGTAGCAGATTGACTGCTTGGTAGACATTGAACGGTGCCTGCCAAAGCTGACCTATCCAAAATCCTGGTATTGTGATTAAGGAGTGCAATCTATCCAAATGGTGAGGGTTTTCTTCCAGGTGAGTCAATCAACCCAGTCATGGGATACAAGTTTCCATGGATCCAGCCTACACGAAGCCAGTTCTGTCATTTGTTCGTTCAAAAATGTCTGTGGAGTGCGCCTTGAAGGCCCCCTGCATTACACAGGGGAGAGAGTGCTGAGTGACTTTAGCCTTCCTGGAGTTTATAATCCACATAAATACATGCTGTGGCAATCTGGGTCCAATCAGAAGATAGCTATCATACAGCAAGTTACACACGGAAAGTTTAAATGTTATTTGTTTTACTAAAGGAGCAGCTTAAATACGTAAAGAAACTCTATGGTACCCTATTGCTGAGTAAGAGCACCCAAGAAAGGACAAACTTGGAAGGAGTTCAGACTTCATTGGACAGCAGAGAAGTTCCCTGGTCTGGCCAGAGCAAAGCTAGTTTGTAGTAACTGGGCGAACAATAAGCAATTCTCTGCACTGCAGGCTGGGGAGCAGGTGGTGAGTGATCAGTAGCATAGGCATGAGTTAGGAGTGGACCTAGTCAAAGGACATGTATGAGTGACTCATGGACGAGGACAACAGTGTGGGGATTGACTGTGGGAGTGGGGGTGGGCTGGGCAGACAAGGGCAAAATGGGGAAAGTTGGGACAAATGTAATATAATAACAATAAAAAATTTTTTTTTAAAGATTGGACCTTGATAGGGCAGAAGGTGTGGCAGGCTTTGGCTCCCCTGTGGAGAGGATGGCACATAAGTTATCACTAGGTCCCAGCTGTGTGGCTGCAGAGGGATCCGCTCTGGAGCTGCAACAGAGTCCTCACACCCACAAGGCCAAAGCCAACCCCACCTGTACCAGAAATTCCAAATGCTCTTCTGGCAGCATCCCTTCAGCACCCTCTGCTGAGAAAGCTTAGCATTTTTCTCACTTTAAAGTATTATGAAACGTAATGAAGGATGTATTTATTGCTATGAAGCAATAAATTGAACACTGACATATGTGCATGCACTAAATGGCTGCTCTCTGAACATCATTTATATATGTGTATGAATTATAGGTATGCGTATGAAAAAAATCTTTATAACAGTAAATTGGATTCCTGATTCTTGTCTTTGGAAGAGATTCACAGCTTGGACCAAATTAAGGCCTAGCACTATTTTACTCATGGCTCTTAAAGTAGAAAATATGTTTGAATGAGGAAAAAAAAGCAAAAGAGATTCACAGTTGAGAAAAACTGAAGAAAACCATAAGAAGACCTCAAATTATTAAGAAAATATTGCTCCATTATCCCTTTTCTCTTCTGTTGTATATGTTACAGCCTATAAAACCTTGTTATTGACTAGAGAAACATTATCTGGGAATTAATTTTACAAAGCATAGTGTATCCCTCAATAAATTGGAATTTTGAATTCAGAAGTAAGAGATCATTAATATGACAAATGCATTTTAAACACAGTGAGAGACAGTGTGATATTGGTAAGATAATTGTGGTAAGTGGCTGGGGAATGAACTTCAAGTCCTGGTTTGGCTTCACACCAGCTCGTTTGTGATCTTGGTTAAGTCACTTACAACTCTTTTATAAATTTAATAGGTAAAAGGCAGCCTGGTGGGGTGGAAAGAAATTTAGAGTAGGCCCCATTTAAATTTAAACCCCATCTCTGCCCTGGCTGGTGTGGCTCAGTTGGTTGGCGTGTCGTCCCATAAACCAAAAGGTTGCGGGTTCCTTTCCCCTGTCCGGGCACATGCCTGGGTTGCTGGTTCAGGACGTTACAGGGACAACCGATTGATGTTTCCCTCATGTCAATGTCTCGCTCCCTCTCTGTCTTCCTCCCTTCCCCTCTTTCTGAAATCAACAAGCATATCCTTGGATGAGGATTAAAAAAATTAAAATAAATTTAAACCTCATTTCTTACAGTTACATGTTTGTGGGTTTAGATGGGATATTTTCAATTTGGTTTGTCCATTTAGAAAATATTGTGGTGGAAATTAGGCCCATGTAAATATATATTTTGTGTTCACATGGAAAAGGGGGGAAAGAAACATAAACATAAAGGAGTTCCAAGAGTTCTTACAGCTGTGAATATCCATATTCTGCAACTACAAGAATAAAATGTTGTACCTGCCATTTTCCCACTTAAAAAGCAACAGAAGCTATTATTTCTAATGTGTTGTAGTATGAAAATCATGTTTACAAGTGAAAATTTTCTCCATCCAAAATACTTCTAAGTGACCCTGATTTTATACATTGTATAAATTGTCTCTAATTAGCTAAGCTCAGTTAACTGAGATGAGGGGGAAAATCTTTCCTTTAAATGTTTTCCAATGAAAGATCAGAAAACTCTACCATCTATAAAATGAGAACTATTTTATAAAATTAAGTTGAGTTTTACAAAGTTAGAAGTGATTCTGAAGATCGACATGCCTACTGAGATAATTAGGCTTCATAATATTCTTCTATAAATACTTAGTAGCCATTTAAATGTCCCAATATGTGTTTTTTAACTAAAGCAATTTCCTATTGAGAACCTAGTTGACATTTCATAGGGTAGCATTTGGAAATTACCTTTAGCTTACTTTAGCTCGGAAATTTTTAGCTGGTGTGCTGTAGGAATTCTTAAAATATGAAATACCTGACTATTTTAGGCAGGGGCACTGAACTTTTCCCCTTAGATTGTTAAATTTAAACAATGACAACAGCCAACACAACCATAGCCGGGCTGTGATTACATAATTTACCTCCCCATTTTCTCATCTCGCTGCTCTCTAAGCCTCTGCCACTCTACTGCAAACCTGCATGTCCTTTGAAATTTCCCTTTCTCAAGCCCCCAAGGTCTCCAGCATTTTGACCATTATGGTAGCTCTGCTACTTCCAATTGATCCTTTATGTTCCATAACTTACATCTATAAACCAATGATTTCATCACTGAATGGTGAGAATCATTTTACATTTAATTTAATGTTCTGTCACAGTGATCAAAGGTGAATACAGGTTATATTGAACCTGGTTCCTACTTGCATATTTTTCAGTATAGGGTAAAACTATATATGAAAAGAATAGATTGAATTTTGTTTCAATTGTATGCTATTAACTAGTATCTGGGTTTTACTTGTAGTTGGCCTTTAGAAAATCTTGAAAATTATATATTTCTGATATGTTTCCATCATATACTATCTTAAAGAAAAAGCATGTAGTATCTAGGATTTTGTGTCTATTTTTGCAAAATTTAAAGGAGACAGTACTCAGTAATGTCATTTTATTAAAGTATGTGTTCATGTAATACAGCCAAAATCACTCGAATATGAGAGTATTCTTTGAATAGCTTCAGAAATTGTGGTGACACCTAGTTTACAAAGATGTCGAAGGGTAAGCAGACAGTGGCATAGGCAAAGGATAAGAAAGTCTGAAAAAAACTTTCGATAAAATAATTCTTAAATTTTAAAAATTATGTTAGGGGTTATGAAACCCTAGCATATATCATAGATATAAGTAGATACAGATACAAATATAGATATAGAAATATCTTTTCATGTGTTTACTTGCTTGCAGAAATTGAGGCTAGTATTGATACATTTGGTTCATTTTTAGATTCATCAACCTTATTTCCAGGTCATGAGCAGTTGTTCCCATTCCAAAGCCTGCAGAAACAGAAACGCATCTCACCTTTGCTACCTACTGATTTTCTTTATGGTAGTAGTATTACATTAGGGGTATATTTTATTTTTTTAACATTAAATGAGACATTGTCTTGTTTATGATAAACCTGAGTCATGTAAAGTCAAATTTCAACTACATTACTATCACCTGTGGGAAAATAATTTAACTGCACTGCCTCAGTTTCCCCATGTGATAGTAATGTAGTTGAAACTTGCATTATGTAATGCAAATATGCAGATATGTAATGAGGATTTAAAAAATGATGGATACGAAGGGCTGAAGCAGGGGTTGGGACATAGTGGATTCTTAAATTCCTACTGCTCCTTCGGTGTAAATTTTCAGGAAAATTAAGAGTGAATTGTCATTGACAGAGAACAGAAGAGGAAATATATGATAAGAAAATACTGGCCATAGCACATAATACTCTTAAAAGATTTGAGAGTTAAAAAATAATGTGTTAAAAATGTGGATGCTAAACTTTTTGTTTCAATTTTTAAATTATTTTATTGTTCAGTTACAGTTGTCTGCATATTCTCCCCACCCCTCTCCCCCACCCTCCCCCTTGGTTTTGTCCACGTGTCCTTTATAGTAGTTCCTGAAAACCCTTCTCCCCACTGTCCCCTCCCCCCTCCCCTCTGGCTATTGTTCTTTACAAAAATTTTTATTGTTCAGTTAGAGTTGTCTCACATTTTTCCCCAATGCTCTCCCATGCCCTGCCCACTCCCCCCCACTCCCACAGTGCATGCTAAACTTTAACTGGCATACTTTTGATCAACTGGCATACATATAAATGAAAGTGTTTGCCTACAAAATCCTCTAATGAAATGACTCTGTGATACTACTATCTATACCAATTGCTGCAGTGTTATTGCAGAAGAAGTAAAAACTGACTATCAGATTTCCCATTTAAAAGGTTCAAATGTCAGTCCTACTCTAGATGTTACATACTTTTTCCCAGATAAAAATAAGGTATGGGTAAGATTTTGTAAATAATTTTGGCCAAGTTAAACATTTTTGTTTTATATATAATAAAATCTGTCTTTGTCTTTTTCTTTTTGCTTTATTTTTTAATTTTTCTTACATTTTATATATACTTTTTATTTTTCTAATAAATTTATTGGGGTGACATTAATTAATAAAATTGTATAGGTTTCTGGTGTACAATTCTATAATACATCATCTGCATATTGTATTGTGTATTTACCACCCAAAGTCACCTCCTCCCATCACCATTTCTCTCCCCTTTACCCTCTTCTACCTCCTCCCATCCCCTTCTGGTAATCACCATGCTGTCGTATCTATCAGCTTTTTTTCTTTTCTCCTTCTTCCTTTTTTTTGGTTAATTCCTTCACCTTTGTCACCCAGCTCCAAAAGTCTCTCTTTTGATAGCTGTCAGGCTGTTTTCTGTATCTATGTTTTTTAGTTTGTTTGTTTTGTTCATTAGATCCCACTTATGAGTGAAATCATGTGGTACTTGTCTTTCTGTACCTGGCTTATTTCATGTAGCATAATACTGTCCAGGTCCATCCATACTATTGTAAAAGGTCAGATTTCCTTTTTTATGGCCTAATACTATTCCATTGTGTAAACGTACTACAGCTTTTTTATCCTCTCATCTACTGATAGGCACTTGGGCGGTTTCCAGATTTTGGCTATTGTACATAACATTGCAGCCCTGGCTGGTGTGGCTCAGTGGGTTGAGCACCGGACTGTGAACCAAAAGGTCACTGGTTCAATTCCCAGTCAGGGCACATGGCTGGGTTTCAGGCCAGGTCCCCAGTAAGGGGTATGTGAGTGGTAACCACATATTGGTATTTCTCTCCCTCTCTTTCTCCCTCCTTTCCCCTCTCTAAAAATAAATAAATAAAATCTTTAAAGAAAACACTACAATAGACATAAGGGTGCATATATTCTTTCCGATCAATATTTCGGGTTTCTTTGGATATATTCCCAGCAGTGGAATCACTGGGTCATAAGGCAGTTCCATTTTTAATTTTTGAAGAAGCTCTGTAGTGTTTTCCACAGTGGCCACATCAGTCTGCATTCTCACCAATAGCACAGGAAGATTCCCCTTATTCTGCACTCTTATCAACACTTGTTTGTTGATTTATTGATGGTAACCATTCTGACAGGTGTGAGATGGTATCTCATTGTGGTTTAATTCGCATTTCTCTGATGGTTAGTGGACCTTGAGCATCTTCTCATATGTCTATTGGCCATCCATATGTCCTCTTTGGAGAGTGTCTATTCAGGTCCTTTGCACATTTTTTAACTAGACTGGCTCTTTTTTTTGGTGTTGAGTTGTATAAGCTCTTTTAAATTTTGCATATTAACCCCATAACAGATATATCTTTGGAGAATACGTTCTCCCATACAGTGTTGTGCAAAAACTTTTTAGTTTGATATGGTCCCATTTAGTAACATGTCAGTAAAGAAGTTAGAGCTATATCTCATAGAATTTATTTTTTCAAATTTTTTATCAGCAAGAGTTGAACTTTTATAAGGTAAATTTTAAAACTTAAAGATTCTTCATTATTGTTTAAACCATTAACTTTGATATATTTTTGTTTGTTCTCAATTTTTTTTTGGAGGTGGGAAGGCAGGAGCTTTAAATATGCAGAATTAGTAGGTCTTTGTCCCACTGTTTGACAATTAAATAAACATATTAACATTACATACACTTCAGCCCTCAAATGTTCCTGCAACCATAACTGGATAGTCAAAATTAATTCCTATAGGAGCAAAAGCACGGATGGTAGAATCATCTAGTAAGTAAATATTAAAAGTCTGCTACCTACTGGGCACCCACTGTTGATCCGTGCCCTTTAACAGACTGATGCTGCCTATTTTCAAAGATCTGAAACAGTTGGATGAAACAGTCAACAATGATGCCAGACCCAGTTAAATGTAGCAATTATTAGTAACCACAGAATAACGTTATAGGTCTGAAACAATAGTTTCACCAGTACATGACATTATCCAGAGAAAGACAAATCTCAACTGTATTTGTGTGAGAGAACTAGTTGTACATATGTCAGCTGCATTTATTATTTATTTAAAAACACATTTTAACATTTTGAGGACAGGCTCCATGTGTGCTCTATTGATAGTAGATTAAAGTATCATGTTTCCAAATGTAATATTTTAGTTTCTAGGCCTCTTCTTCATGATTATTTTCTTTCTTATATAAACTATTTGACTTTTGGTGGGGGTTATTGTTGCTTTCTAACCCATTTCTTATACTAGCTAACGTGGTGTGAAAATTAATAGGTATGGTCAAATGTGAAATGCATTTGTCAAGTGAATGAAACTGAAGTGCAATAATGTAATAACTCCTCAGGCTAGTCATGTTTATTGTTGCCAAATGTCTCCCTGCTATGAACTAATAAGCATGAAAAGGGATAATGAAAGTTTCCATGAAAAGTTTTTGGGAAACCTATCTACAAGTTTTCACTATCTGGGAATGTGAAAATAAGCACTTTTTAATACAAGTTCCATATGAGGACGGTGAAGATGGGATTAATGAGAATAGCATCAAATGGAAAGCAACTACAACATGATAGTTACTAATATTCTTTGGCACATGGAAGAAAATTGACAGGAAAGCGCTATTGAAAGGCAGAATAGAACCCTGCCTGCTGTGCAAGAGGCGCTAAACAAATACGTGTTGAATGAATGTGGAAATAAAAGGAAGATTTTTTTTATTGTTGTTCAAGTACAGTTGTCTCCATTTCCACCCCACCACAGCCGCCTACCCCACCCATCCCCCTCCCACCTTTGAACCTACCCTCTTTGGCTTTGTCCATGTGTCCTTTGTACATATAAAAGGAAGATTTTTTAATTAAAGCTTTCAAAGCCCCCAAGTGATCTTGAAAATCTAATTTTGGTTTTAAATATTTAAATTTCAAAGAATAGCTGCACAGAGATAATAAACATTTGGGGATTTATTTAGAATACATATTTTTGCTAACCATTTACCCTGCAAAATTGAGGTAAGACAAGTTTATTAGAAATTAAAATATAGTGTTATATAAGTACTGGGTTGTTTCAAAGGACTATGCATATGAAGGGTAATAATTTATGCCATTATTCTTTCATTATAAATACATATGGAAACATAGTTGTAAATATAATGAAATTGAACAGAGTTCCAAAGAAGAAACACTTTAAAAAATAATTGGAGAAGTTAGGGATAGACCTTCTCTGAACTGACAAGATTAAGGGGACATAGGACCTGATTTTTAGAACCAACTGTGTTCAGTAGAAAATGGATACCTAGGTAGCTGATAGAGTGTTAAATTTCATTCGTAACTTCTTATTGAGTTACAGTGTGAATTTCCTCATCAATTTACAAGTTTAAATACAGTAGTTTTCCATTACCTGTTGTTTCACTTTCCAGTTTCAGTTATTATGGTCAACCACAGTCTGAAAATATTAAATTAAAAATTTCAGAAATAAACAACTCATCAGTCTTAAATTACATGCCATTTTGAGTAGCATAAAGAAATCTCACTCTGTCTTGCTCTGTCCCGCCCAAGACACAAAGCATCTCTGTGACTTGCTTATCCATGCTGTATACACTACATGGATCCGTTCACCCCTTAGTGGCCGTCTTGGTTAACAGATCGACCATGGGTGGATCACAGAGCTGATGTTCGAGTAATCCTTATTGGACTTACTAATGACCCTTGAGTGCTAGAATAGTGATGCTGGCAATTGGGATATGCTGAAGAGAAGCCATAAAGTGCTTCCTTTAAGTGAAAATGTATGTACATACAGGAAAAACATAGTGTATATGGGGTTCAGTCCTATCTGTGGTTTCAGGCATCCCGGTGGATAAGGAAGAACTGTACTCTGTAACTATCTACTACTTGGTGGGAAACCCCAGAACTGTAATAACCATAGTTATATAGAATAGTTACCAATGAAAAGAGTTTAGTTTACTTAAGACCCATGTGGGAGAAGGCAAATTTAGTTATGAAAAAAAATCACAACATCTATTTAGATTTTACAACTGTAAATCAATCTATAAAAATGTTTCTTTAGAAAAAAAGAAAGCAGAGTTGAACCATATTAGTGTCAGAACCACAGAAGTTTTAGAATCGAGAGAGTATTTTTAACACCACATTCTAGTCACTCTTGTCTGTGTGTATACAGCCACTAAGTGTCTTTAAGCAGAAATAAACATAGAGTGTGTTACAAGTAATAAAAACTGGGAAAGCAGTGCATATTATAAGGAGGCCTCAAAGGCTATAGATCAAATATGAATGGTAGCTGTTATAAAAATCAAAATACACAAAGTACCAAAGTAAAACTATGTACAACATCTACCAAAGTAAAACTATATACAACATCTACCAAAATAAATTTGCCACTATATATATTATGTATTAGCTTTCATTATTAGGAATTATTTTCCAAAATAAGTGTACCTAGATAAAACTAGTATGTCACACATGTTGATTTTTAAGGGAATCATAGTTACTGTGATTTTGAGCAACAAAAACAAATACTATGGATATTTTTGTGACTTTCAAATGTATCAAACCTAACTTTTCTTATTTATATGTCTCTTAAATATTGGGTAAGAAAAATAACTGAAAATGTGATTGTCCAGTTGGGATTTTGAGAGATATTTTATTAATCTTTTTATAATTTATATAAAAAACTTACTCACTGAAAAAACTTGAAAACAATTTTAAAACAAGCTAAATCACCATGCTACAATGAGGAAATCTGAATATGATAAAAACAACCTGTTTGTTATTTGTTTTGTTTTCATCCTCAACGTTAAACTATCTACCTGAAGTTCACTGTAAATGATCGTTATTACTTAAGGTTGGACATGGGAATGGCCTTAAAAAGCAACTGTTACTTGAACACTGTAATACCTACCTCAACCTCAAAAGGGCCACGCGTAACTCAATTATAGCACTTAAATTGATGTAAACGCTTTGCTGCTAAAAATTTGTTCTGGTCACTTTCATTAAAATGTTGAATTTTTTTTCTCCATGCTTTTCTTATGCTGTATCTGCTGTTAAGCAATACAATATGGGAAGGACTTTGAAATGATTTCTATATTCATACATGTAGTGTTATGTGTATCAGTGAAAATCCAATGACGTATTACTATACTTCATGAAATTTCTATTTTGACCTGTTTAACAAAGTTTTTTCTGTACATACCAAGACAGTCATTCAAAGCACTTTAAATATTAAATTACTTATCAAAACACAGCACATAAAGACCTTGACATTTGTTAAAGAACCAAGGATTTAACAACAAAAATGAATTTAAAGGACCAGAACAAATCTTTAGCAGAACACAGATTATGTGGCAAAAAGTGACTTATTGGAAGATGAAGCATATTTATCAAGGCCCACTTTCAGCATATATGTAAGAGGCAATTTGTTGACTGGTATGCTTACCTGCAAATATGTAGCAGACCGTTGTTAAAGAAACATAAAATCTATAACAATATGGCAGGAAAGAGGAAAACACTATCACAGTTCCTTTAGCCATAATTTTTTTTATTCCAGGACAACATCAGTAGGTCTAGCTCTAATGTAAATTTTTTGAGGCACGATTCTCTCACTATTGTATTTTCATGTGGGTAAGTAATTTTAGAATGATTATACATTGACTGTATTAAATTGCTTCTTTTTTTCTTTCCTAGAGTAATCATGGTACAAAGTAATAGCTTTGCAATGAATGCCAATATGTGATTCTTTTATAGATGTGTTGTTTCACTCCTCAATTTATTTTCTATATATCTGGTGGTTCAAGAATTTATATGATAAAAAAATAAAGAGTCTCACTAAATGCAATGAGAGAATAAGCTACATTGATTACTGCTCAAATTGTTTATTTACACGTAGCCAAACAATAAAATAAAGGCTTTTAATCACATCTATAATATTGTTTTTAAGCAATATATTCACATATGTTTTTATGCAACTTAAACACTAGTTTTCTACAACATGTTAATTCCACTAAAAATATCTTCAAAATTGCTATAAAGTTGTTTTGTAATATCACAATGATTCTTAAATAATAACTATTTGCTGAAGGAATTACACTAAACAATTAAAAACTCACAAACTACCTTTTAAATATAGGGTTGCGTGGGGATAAGTACAAAAAGACTTGAAGATTCATTAATAGCTTCAAAATAATGACAACAGAACCATGTTAGAATAAAAACTTGTGTCATACCGTAAATATGTAGTCAATAAAAAACCCTTTAGAATGCAGAAAAACCATTAAGAATTAGGACTTTGTCTAAAACAAAAGCTGTTTTAATGTAATTTAGTTTATTTCTTTTTGAAATAATTGTTTTAGGAGCATATGAAATTATCTATAAATATTCTAATACTTTGTCCAGAAAGTGCCACCCTTCTCCCATGTCACTGCCATCTTTGATAAAAGCTTATATTAAGAATAAAGGCATTAAATAATACATCTTTATAATATGAAGATTCTTTCATCAAAAATATGAGTCAATAATACACTGTTATTGAATTATATTTGTAAATGCATACTTATTTCTATGTATTACCTTGAATAACACTTGCGTCAAACCTGATTTCGCTTTCTCTGTTGGGACAGAATATTTGTTTTAGTCATTTGTGAAAATCCACTTATTCTTTTTTGATGTCTATTTTTTCTTAAATGAATATATCTGAATTCTAAATGTATCCCAATAGCTCTTCATTTCTCAGACCTCCCAGCTCCCTCATCCCTCCAGTCCCAGCATTCTCCCTAACTAGTATGTACTTGAAAATATGTACTACCTGCTATCCAGGATATAGTTTATTCATCAAAGAATTTTTACCGCTGGGGCAAGGTTGTTACGGGGTTTTTTTTTTTTTTTTAAGACCAAAGTCCACATTCCATTTTGTTATTTGGAAAGAATACTTTTCCAATATGTAACTAGTAAACAGAAAGTGGATAAGCTTTTAGCATGCTTTCTTCCATTTTATAGGCTACTATTTTATCATTAGGAAATTCTTGCTTTTTTGCACCAGCAATATTCCTGTTGTTCGAAAGAATTCTTACAGTTTTACAAAGGACTACTGACTGACTGACAGGGAGTAGCTTAATGCAGGCTAAATCTGGCTGGCCCATGAAAGCCAACTCCACTTGGCACCTCCTACTTGTTCCTCTCTTTGCTGAGAATGCCTTCAGGAATGCCAGCTGTGAAGGTCTCTAAACTCCTGAGCTATGGTCTGTCTCTAACTCCGTTACAGACTTGTGCCATAGGCATTAGCTCTCTGAGCCTAGCATACCCTTTTCTAAAGCAGTACCTTTTAATTTTTTCTTGCTTTTCAGTAACGGTCTCTTTGTAGTCTAAAAGTAAAATATGCTCCCTTATAGAGGCTCATTAACTCCTTTGTATTTATTTTCCTAATCATAGTTTTAAAATTAAAATGTGATACTCTGTTTTAAAAGAGCTTTTAAATATAAAATGGACTTTTAAAATCAACACTCACCATCGTATTGCACCAAATTTGAAATTATATCCAATTTCCACAAAAAGTCTGTTTCCTAACCTATTTGGATATATATTTTTAAATGTTTAAAATTTTAGTTAGAAAATTATTAATTAAAAAAAAGAGTTATGTATGTTTTCCCTCTAAACTTATTTCAAGCACGAAGGCATCACAATGGAGAGTCACAGTCACGTGGTCTGACCCTTTGCCTGAAGCCAGCACTGAGGGGAGCTCAGGAGTATTTCACCCTGGTGCTGTTCAGTCCTTTCCCCGCAGACACAGCCCTGTGCACTTGCCTACTCCTCAGGAGATTTAAAGTTCAAAGCAGACAAAACCAAGGGGGAGGGTGGGAGCAAGGGTGGAAGCCGGAGGGGGGCACGGGATGGAAGAATGAGAGATCTCTCTCAACAACAACAACGGAGGAGGAGGAAAAGAGAGAGGATCTCTCTCAACAACAACAAACGGGAGGAGGAGGAAAAGAGAGAGATTGATACAGTGTTTTGGGGTCTTGCTGAGAAAAACATTCCTAATCCACTGTCCCATTCTTTCAACTGCCATTTGTTTTTATCCTCTAATAATTGGTGTTACCTTTCTCTGGAGAAATTATAATTTGTTGAATATAAATAATAATTTATTCCATTTTATAGCACCTGTTTACAAAGCACTCTCACAGATATTACTACCATTACAATGTAATCAGAACAGCAGTTTTCACAACAACCCTGTAAGGCACAGGTGTTTCTCCCTCATTTACAAAACAATCGCTCGGAAAGGGCACGACCTGTCGGGAATTACAAAGCTGCGTTACATGCAGCCAGGCTAGAACCCAGAAATATCTCTAGGTTCTAGATCTAATGTGTTTTCCATTTTACCAATAATTCTTTATCCTGAAGAAGCTTTTAATTCAGTCAGACTGTTCCTAAAACTAATCTTAACACAGTCAACATTTATGAAAATATAAGCAATTACAAAAAATTTCAACTGTGAAAATATAAACAAATTTAAATATCTAAATGTTAAGAAGATATATTATCTCATAGCCTTGAAATGCTGGGGATATTTGAATTGTAAACACATGAAAACTGTTATAGCTAGTTAACTTTTTTTGGTCAGTTCCTTTTATGTAACCTAAATATAATTTATACAAAACTTTGATTATACTATTTTGCAAACAAAAATAGAAAATCAATATACTTTTTTAGACGTCAAAGACCATATAGTTCTGCAATGCATTTTATTGACAAATATATTGCTTTAAAATATGTTATTTTGATCAAGTACAGTGAAAGTGTACATTTAATATCACTGTCTAGGTTTTTCAATTAAAGGAATACTCGCACCAATGATAACAAATACAGGACCTTCTAAGAAAGAACGCTTATCATTCCGTGACAATCCTGTACAGCTCAGTGGTGGATGGGGAAGTGGCAAAAAGAAGACAAAAACTTCAAACTAATTCTTCAAGTTTAGCAAATGGCACTTGATTTCTTTCAAGAGTTCTGTGGAATCTGGTCATGTTACCAATTGGATAAAAGGTGTTAGGATGCTGTATTCCATTTGTATTATTACACACATTTCTTAATTTTGCTTTATGGTGGAGTTATCTAATTTCCCTTCTGTAAAATACAGGTTTGCTCTTGTTCCTATGTTCATGTAAAATGGCCTCCAGAAATGAATTTTTGAACTATTGCAGTGGAATTTGCATATTCAATTTCTTATTTTCTTTACAATTTTATGCTATGTATATTAAAGAGAGTTTCTGTTATGAATAATAAATTGCAATACTATATACATAATAGAACATAACTATATTTTATTGACTTTATAGTATTAATAAATAAATAATATATTAATAAACTCTACTTGACCAGACTATTACAATTAACTATTTCAAAGATAAATTGATATATAAAGTAATTTAGAGTACACAATGAAAATAGCCTTCATTTCTTGTCTTACTTTGTCATCTTAAATAGATTATAGTTATGTTAAGAAAATATATATTCTATTTAAATTAAAATGAAACACAAACTTTAGTATTTATCAATTTGATAAATCAGACATTTTCTGTATAATTTTTATTCAGATGTATGTCACTTATTTATAAAAGGTAGATACTAATTTTTGTTCATTAACATTATTCTACTGACTCAAAATATTCTATCATTTTAAATTTTGTTCAGGTGCCTTAAAATTACCATTTAAAAATATTTTCAAAGCTCAACCTTATCATGTCATAATATTAATATATTGCCTAAAATGACAGACCAGTTTTATGAAACTCATACTATTGTGTCGTTAATATTCTGAGATATCATAAAATGATATGTAAATAAAATGTGCAAAATGCTGCATTTACCTTTAATGCCCCTTAGAATCTTTTACTCTCCTGAATCTGAGGCTTTTTTCACAGAGCTAAGTTCTCCAGTGACTTCTCAGTGTGTTGCTGTGTAATAGGATCCAGTGAACTTCAGTTTCCCCCCCGCTTTTTTTCTACTTTTTAATGAAATATTTCATCTAAATGTGGCTAAGCAGATTTAGAGATGCATTTATTTAGTGTGTGCCCCATCTACTTTTGGAGCACTATTGCATTTCAAACCTATAAATTTCTTTTAACTTGATTGAGACAGAAATGTTAATGAACCTTGAGCTGTCAGTCAATGTAGAAAACTTAGATTCAGATGTTGTGGGCTAGAAATTGAGCTTTGGAACATAAGCTCCATGTGTAGCTGCTTTATAAGCCTGTTGTTATGCCATCCTTTTACTAACAGAACCCACAAGCCAACATAATGTGATGATAGAAATTATTTTATCTCAGCTTATTGTGAACGCTGCAGGAGAAAGCCACATTAAAGCTGATATTGATGGAGTTTCATGGTTCGTATACCCAAATCAATTAAGTGAAAAGGCTAGCATGAGAGGTGAGATGCTTATGATTAAACTGTTTTAGTGCCTAAAAGTAATTTAATTTATAGTTTCCTTATTCTGTGATCTGTATAATTGTTTCATAATATTAATTTTGAGGAAGATGATGAGTATTACTGTTCCTTAAATTTCAGATGATTTTATATGTATATGTATTCTGTATATATTCTATATATATGGTGTTAAATTGAAAATTCTTTGTAGCGTTGTTTATTGTGTCAGCCTTCAAATGATGATTTTAAAAATCTCTGTGTTCCAACTTATTTTAATACTAGTATATTTGTGTTTGTGAAAATAGAAAAGATGAATTTTAAATTAAATACATTTTAAATTTTATTTATTTTTAAATTATAATAATGGAATAAAATCTGAAAGAAACCAAAACAAGAGATAGTCTTTCTTCTCTTTCTTTGGGCCAACATTAGGGCAAAATGTGTCTCTAAGATTTAGGAAGATAAACAATGTGAACCTAAATTGTCATTTATTTGACTAAATTATGGATTCATAGTGATGGATCTAGGCAGTGCTACTATTCAAATATACTCATAGGACCTAAAGTGACATTTTGTCCTTTCCTGCACCCTGTGTCCTACTGCCACCCCCTTCCCAACTCATCCTCGCCTCTCTACCTTTCCTCTTCCCCCAGGGCTGTCTCAGCAACTATCATAGCTAACTTCTAATAAGGTGGTAACGTGAGTCACTGTTCATAAAAAGGTGGATGAAAGTGTTAGGTAGGGTATTTGAAGATTCTAAAATGTCTTGATTTGAGAGCTAACTATGTTGATTTATGGGGCTATCACCTTCCCAACAGTCAGTCTGCCGACCTGGCCTTTGTGCATGTGGTTTATTGTGAGAGATCTTAGTGGGTGTTTGCGGAAGCATCCCAAACCCTCATTTCTTATTGTGCACATAAATTAGTTGAAAGCACAGCACACAGGTATTTTTTTAAATGGCAGAATAATACAACAATGGCCAAAGCATTGTTCTAGACACTGCTCTACCTTAGAGGCAAAAGAGAGAATGCACTGGGATTCTGAGGAACTAGTTTTCAGTTGTCATGGGTTTTTGTTTTGTTTTGTTTTGTTGTTTTGTTTTGAGAAAACAAAGGAGAATGCACTTTAACTAGAAAAAATATGTTGGAAGGTACAGATAGGAATAAAATGTTTTGAGATTATAATTGCAAATGAACAATAAATACCAGTGTTTTAAGAGATCTTGTCTAAATTTAAATCCTTACATCCTCAGCAGAATAAGCTTTGGTTCTTAAATTCCTTGGTTATGTTGTTCAGTTATTCAGTTGGCCATTGCCATGATTTTCTGTTATTTCATACTTCACTCATATTTCCTCTCATTTATCTCAAAATCTGGGCAGCATTGATATAAAGTTTAGAATAGTAAAATTAAACATATAGGATATATTTTGATAATATTTAACTGGTAGTATTCTATAATCAAGGGAACTATAATAAGTAGCTTAATAAACATTTAAAAAATATCATTTGTCATTCACTTAATCAAGATTAAATGAGTGGATAAGGCCTCCTGTTATATTGTTTTTCCTTTATTATCATATTTTCTACCAAATGCAGTTTCCATGATCTTTAAAGGCTAAAAGAGTATTCACCATCCAGATTTATGATATTTATTACTTACTGGTAGAAAGTGAGTCAGCTAGTGAATATACTTTAATTTAGGGGAAGAAGACCCCTGGGCATTCTATAGAATAACTAGTCACAAAAAGGTTAGCTAGTCTTACAGTCCATTTCAGTGTAAAATGAAATCCACTCCCTACTGTTATATTTTTACTTACCTACATGAAGCATTTTCTGTCGTTGATGACTGTGAGATTCAGGGAAAACCTTTTCCAGCAGATAAACAACTACAGTCTAGACCTATGCTGTCCAGGACATTAGCCTCTAACCACATACACCTACAGGATACTTTTAATATATTTTTGTCTGAATTGAGATATGAAGTACCAAACAGCAGATTTCAAACATTTAGTATGACAAAAGAATGCAAAGTTGTCTAATAATTATATATTGATTATATTAAAACAGTATTCTGGCTTAAATAAAATGTTGTTATAAAATAATTTCATCTATTTTTTTAAATGTTAGTGCTAGAAAATGTTAAGTTATATATGTTTAATGTTGCATTGCGATGGCACAGCACTGATCTGGAGGCCCCTCTGTGAGGTAACTTAGGCCGGGTGTATGGGTGCAGAAAATAATCAGTGAGATAACAGGTAAAAGACAGTGACCACGGGAAATAAGGCACACAAGTCCTATTTTAAAAAGAAAACTTTTATTCTGCTAAATATAGTGCATATTACAAAATAAGGAAAGATAAGTTCCATCATGGTTCAGTTCTAGACTTTAAGATGGCATAATTGAACTTAACTATATTAATAAAATTTATATTTAAAAAATTTGGTCTTAATAACAGACCATCTTATAAAGTCAGGTTGAGATCTTCTGTGTAACTGCTGATGTGAACTGGCACTAGCACTCACCTTGTAGCCTGTGTTGTGTCAAGCTTTACATATGGATAACTGTTCATTTTCCAAATGGCATGATATGAACTGTACATAAATGGGATCTTTTGATGGGACCCATATTCTATTTGGCATCCTAATCTAAGGCATAAAACATACAAACCAATAACAGTTACGTAAATGAACATAATACATTTAAAAATCACAAGGGTGTGTATAATGTCTACAAGCATGTAATCCGCACGTGCTTTATGCGGCACTGCCCAACCACCGTTCTTCCCTTCCTCCAAGTATCGCGTAGATCTTCTGTTCCTAGGAGCCGCAACTTTACCAAATCAAAAATTGAACTTTTCATGTGGCTTTTTATTTATAACTTCTATCCCTGCCCACAGGTTAGGGTATCCGCCCTCTGTAGCTCCGGAATGGCCACTGTAGGGAAGGGATCACGAGGACTCTTTAGAGCTCAATAAACAAGAATGAATTAAGCAGAATGGAAGAGAGCTCGCGCCCCAATCGGCCGTGTTGGCTGTAACGTTGGGAGGTTCCAGCGAGGGCTTCTCTGGCACTTGTTTGTCATATTGGCTTTGAAAAGTACCTAGCCAAGGCGCTACAAAAAGAAAGATCCTTTCCATGAAGCTTTGAGAAAAGTGAACCAATTACCATTACCGCAGGTAAAGTTTTCCCTTATTTCAAGGCTCATTTTTACCATCACTGAATGTAATCTTCATAGCATTCCTCCCTTTTAGATGTTTTTAAAACCACTTTTACATTGCAAGAGCAAAGGTGAGAAAACGCTTCAAGCCCAGGCTTTCCTCGTGGAGGCCTGAATGCATTTACCAGCGTCAACCAGGTGAGTAAATATAAAACAATTTTTTAATACATCACTGGAATTTATGAAAATTTTCTCTTGCAAAGGCTATACCAGAAACTTTCAAACTTATTTTAAGATCCTTATAGAATTGGTCTAGATCATCACTGTACAATACAAATATAATGTAAGCCACAAGTGCAACTTTAAATTTTCTAATGGCCACATCACAAATGTACAAAGAAATTGATAAAATTAATATATTTTATTTAATCCAATATATCCTTTTTTAATCAAATGAAATTATAAAGTACATTACCTAATAAGAGAAAATTTAAGGTATACTATTTCCTAAAATACATGTCTTAGAGAAAAATTTTAAAAGGCATAAAATAAGATGACTTCTGATTGACATCTATAAATGTGTAACTATTAGTAATATTTAACTATGCATATTCCAGATAAAATAAACACTAACTCTACTGCTTTGCTCTTTGATGTGGATTTAAGGTTTCCTCTCACATTACGGAATTCAAGATATCTCTCCAAAGTTCATATCAACCGAAAATTACAAGACGACGTAGTAAGGGTAGTTCTGTCCCTCATCTTCTCTGGCTTGTCCCAATTTGGTCGAGCCATGTACTTCCCCTTAGCCTCAAAGTGAAACCAATGCTTGGAATAACTCAATATAATCCATAGAACAAAGTGAGAAATCAGCACAGCAATTTCATTCTGCTCAGTACATATTTTGATATGATGCGTATGGAAGAAAGTGTAAAAACTCATGCTTTTTGCAATCTAATTGTCCTGTGTTCTAACCTTCACTGATAGGCCATTTTTGACAAGTCGCAAATTCTATGAGCCTGTTTGCTTATCATTAAATTAAGATTATAAGTTGCCCAGGCTGGTGTGGCTCAGTTGGTTGGGCATTGTCCCACACAATGAAGGGTCAGGGCACATGCCTAGGTTATGGGTCTGTGTGAGAGGCTACTGATCGATGTTTCTCCCTCACATAGATGTTTCTCTCCCTCCCTGTCTCCCTCTCTTCCCGTCTCTCTAAAAATAAATAAATAAACATTTTGAGGTGCTATGAAATTAAGTGCCAAAGTATACGTAAAGCCCCTGATTCAGTGCCTTGGGCATCATAAGCACTCAGTAAATGGTGTCTCGAAACAGAGTACCTTTCTAGACCAATATTCCAAAATTAAACAAAAAAATGCATAAATCCTGCAAACTTTATTTGGGATGTATTTCCATGAAAAGATGGAAACCTATTTTTAGAAGATCTTTAAAACAGATTCTCTTGAGTTGCCTTGAAATGGCAGTAGAATTCAGTGCTTCAAATAGACACATACTGAGCATCCTCTACTGACAGTGTGCAGAATACTTTGGAATTTTGAAAGGCACACAGTTCTAATAAAATGTTAACTTAAGTTTTCCTATTGACAAGTAAAATATCTATTTCTTTTTTTAAACAAAAAATAGACTAAATTCAGCACCAGAACCCTGTGAGCAATGCTTCATACTCCAAAACAGACCCATAACCACATTTCCACTACCAGGGCCCAAAGCAGATGCTAGTTAATTGACTACACTGGCTCACGTTCTTCATTTCTCTCTGACTCTCCACGTCTCCACCCTCCCCCTTCAAAGGAAAATATTGGCTTACCTTCTCTCTAGGAAGATGAAAGGATATTCTTACCTTGATTTGATTTCTTAATGTCTGCTCTGTTTTTTAAGAACAAAAAAATGTATTATCTTGATAAATATAAATTAACTTTAAAAAATGAGTATTAATTTAGACCCAATAAACAACACTATGAAAAATGTTTAGTATACTAAAGGGGCTATAAAAGTGCTTGGGGCATGGAAAGGATTAATTTTAAATGAGCATGCACAGGGAAAGGGTGTTTTCATACTCTAGCTAACTGATCTTGTAGGATGAGTTGCTACTGAGGAAAGCATTTTAGGCAAGTGATACAGCCTGGATAAGTACCTGGAGACAGATACCAGCGAGGTGTCCAGGGCACTGAGAACAGAACAATCCAGGAACTTAATTATTATACAGAACTAAGAGAGCCTGGTGAAGAGACTGGGAATAAGGAGGAAATATAATGGGGAAAGGGGATTGGATAAGAGACACTGAGACCTCTCCAGCCTGCAGATTTTAGGTCATAGGTGTGGCCACCGGCTGGAAAATTGCTATGTACTTCTCAAAAATAGGATGGCAGTAGGATTCTCAGGTAACATTAGCACCAGTAATTATGAAGATTATATCAAAATAAAAATACACATGATTAGGGGAAAATATTGATTTACTTCAAATATGAAATAACAATGAAGTTACTTACATCAATGTCCCTGATCAATGGGTACACTGATTTTTTCATTGTTATTAGTGTTAGGTGGGTGAAAACTTGAATGACAGATGCATTAGCCTTTCAGTCTGTTGAAAGTTGATTTCATATGCTGATGCTTCTTCAGTCTGAGGGAAGCTGTTTTCAAGTGTAGACATCGGCAGATCTCCTTGTAAGTGCTTTCCTCAAAAGGGTATTGATACAGTGATTTTCAGATCAAGCTGTTCAACTTCCCAGGGAGTGGGTTCCATGAGGCCTTAAGGTGCACTCTGCCGTGTCCTCTAAGCTAGAAATGGCTGTAAAAAGCTCATTTCTATATTATTTACTTGGAGTAGGTTAGAATCAAAACTTGAAAGGCCTCTGTCTTTGTCTGCTTGAGCTTCTCTAAAAGAATGCCAAAGACTGGGTGACTTACGCAGCAAACATTTATTTCTCCCAGTTCTGAAGGCTTGAATGCCAAGATCAAGGTTGGGTTCTTGGAAAGGGCCCCCTTCCTGGTTTACAGAAGGCAATCTTCTTGTCTCATCCTCACTTGGTAGGGAGAGACGTCGTGTGCCCTCATCCACTCATGGGAGCTTTAATCTCATCGTGAAGGCTCTACTCTCCCGCGGGTATGTCACCGTAATCACCTCCCACAGGGCCCATCTTCAAACGACATCACATTGGGGATTGTTCCAGTATATAAATTGTGAGGAAACTCGATCATTCAGTCCATAGCAGCCTCCCAGAGACAGCATAGTTTAATTGATATGAATTATATTTCTAATAATAATAACATCAATATAGTCTTTTCTCAATCCATTGCTTAAACTGAGACAATTTTAACAAGACGTTGAGATCTTAATAGGGAACTCTATTTATTTTAGGTCATATAGATTGATGTGTTAATAACAAAACTGGGAGTAGAACCCCAGTCTCCAAACCACAAAAACCTTTCGAAAATTCTTAGGGGCAATACCTAACGGCCTAACCACAGTGGTTTGGGGCAAGCACACTTACCTTAGACGAGCACATACACCCCAAGCCATAGAATCCTCATGGGGCTTTGTTGCCCATATGTGATCCTTTCTCCTCTTTTATCTCTGAAATAATTATATATTTTATTTTCTTAATTAGTTGAATTTTTTATTTTTAAAGTCAATTTTTATTTCATAGTACCATGAGTCTATTTTGCCATGTTCATAATCTCTGTTATATCCTTCCCATTGTGAATTTTAAAAATCATAATAAGAGTAAACAAGAAATGCTTGTAACATGCCAGCCACTTTCCTGAGTGCTTTGGATACATGAACTGTGGTTATATTTACTCTCATCCTTGGGCATGGATACCATTCAGAGCCCATTCTGTAGAAGATGATACTAAATCATAGGCTGGTTACACACTTTTCTCAGCATCATACAGCCAGCAGGTGGTAGAGCTGGACTCAAACCCTGTGAGCCTGAATCTAATCTGTACTTTACTACACTTTTGATGCTATAGATGAAGTAGGTGTGCATACATATATGTTTTACATAAAAGCTGTGTGTAACCAGTTAGCCAAACTTGCCATCCAGGAGTAATCAAAAGGTTATGTAGATAATAAAAATATAGGCAGGTCAGAATGTTGCTATGGATATTTGACAGAAAATACTTGCTTTCTAAGTATAGTCTTTAATTTCAGGTATCATAATTAAGGCAAAGTGTGATAAAAAATGGGTTTTTTTTTACTTAGAGAAAATCAATCCTAATTTGGAAATTAATAGTACAGCAGTTTTTTGTATAAAGGAAATTTCATAGATGTAATGCTACTGTGAGTATTTAGGGAATCATTCGCACGCTTTGATTTGGAAGAAACCAGTGCACCACATTTACTTCTATAATGTCTTTCGTTGGTACGGTGAAGCTTTGAGAATCAGCGCACTTTAGTTATAGAGAACTTTCATTGTTAAAAAGCTTGCTTTTACATTAAAGAAACCCACTATATTCTATCTTAAGCAAAGCCACCTATTTCTAAGGCTAAGCTGAATACATTTAATCACTCTTTTGAATGTCTTCTCTTAGTTAAAATTCACTAATTCCTCTTTTTTTGCATTTTTTTATTACTATTCAAGTACAGTTGTCTCCATTTTCCCACCGCCAGTTTCCCCTGCCCCACTCAACCCCACCTCCCACCCTCAATCCTTCTCTCCTTTGGTTTTGTCCATGGGTCCTTTATACAACCCTCCCCCTTCTTTCCTGGTTATCACCCTCCCCCTACCTCCCAGTTTGTTCTTTATTTCAATTATCTCTGGTAATATTTTGCTTGCTTGTTTGTTTTGTTGATTAGGTTCCACTTACAGGTGAGATCATATGGCATTTGTCCTTAACCATCCTTTGCATCATGTGGTTTCCAAATCTTCTTTGATTCACCCACTGCATACTAGGAAAGATCAGTTATTAATTTCTCTCTGGGGAAGTAGTTTCTAGAGCACTTCTCAGTTCCCTAGATTTCTGCTATAATACTTTGTGTAGCGAGAATCCAATATTTCTTCACTTTTGTTACTGTAATATAATTTTGTTTTAGCTACTTAAGCAACTAAATCATGTTATAGACTCAAAATACCCTCAGATGTTTAATGTATGGACCCTTACGAGCATTGTTTACCCAATCCTATATTTATTTTCCAACTTTAATTTTTGACTTCATGTTTTTCTCCATTGGTTTATTTCCATCATTCCACCTTTTCCAAAAATATTTGCCTCTCAAATTTTTCTTCTATTTTGAGCTGTGTCTAACTGTCCTAAGGATGCATACTTGTAAAACTTTAGAAGTACAGTTTCTGAGTATATGGTGAAAATATGGAACATAATTAAGGTCTACCTTTAATGGATGATACTTGAAGAAAAAAAAATTTTAGTGATTAACAGGATCCCACAGTGCTCATGTCTAGAGATTAAAAATTTGTATGGAAACCCTTATATACTATACAGTTCACCTGGATATAGTCTTTTTTTCAATATATTGCTTATAATGAGAATATTTTAACAAGAGATGTTGAGATCTTAATAAGGAACTGTATTTGTCTCACGTTAAACAGACTGATGTATTAGTAACAGAGTTGGGAGTAGGACCCCCATCTCCCAAGTCACAAAAAGCTTTTAAAAGTTCATAGGGTTAATACCTAACATCCTAACTGCAGTTGGATATACCCAAAGAAGCTTATGTAGCTCAAATGAGACATTGCCCATAAATCTATTCTATTTCATAAAAAATGAAACTTACATTAATAAAGTTTCTTTGTTCATTTTGCAAAGGTATATATTTCTTTTTAAACACTAACACAGTATTCAAAGTTGTATCACATTAGAAAGAGTGCAAGATTTAAGGGCATTCTTACTCAAAAGAGCATAATCAGTTACTTAGATTTTGCTTAATTCAACTCAATTATTGAAAAATTCTTTATATAATAAAACTGCAAGCCCCTCCCCCAACACATGTGAATCAAACACAGTGTAAAAGAAATGCTCTCATTAACATTAATTAAAAATAAACTTTATTGGAAATATATGGATTCACCACAAGTAATTGCATTAGAGAGATTTTCCCCCAAACAAGTTCCTTTTAAAATGGAAGTTTTCTTGAGAACTGTGTTTATTATAATTTTTTCATATCGCATAAGTGGTTGAAATTTCATAGGAAAACCTAATATAAATGAAATACTTAAAGCCATTTTTATTTTTGGTAACTTGAAAAAATGCTCGCTGAATTATTTGATAAAATAGCAGTAAATATTTCAATCGCTTGTTATATTTGAAGTTACTAAACTGGCACTCATGAGGTTTTGTGATCTCAGAAAGCAAACTATGAAGGTAGGGAAGTGTTTAATTGTTGTGACTTTATAACAAAGTCCCTTTGGGGCACCAGTTGGGAACTGAAAATGATGTAATTCGCCGAGGTCCGGAGGGTTCCTTTTCAGCAGTTGTCTTCGCCTGTGGCAGCGCCACCCAGCCAGAGGTAGTGCGCGTCAGTTTTGTTTAACAAAAGGGACATCAAATATCCAGGAAAGGTTAAGAAGTTCGAGCTGTAAAACAAGATCTTAAGACACTGGACCGCTGCCTGGCGTTTACCGTATCCGCTAGGAACCTCTTGCAGTCGGGCCGAAACGCAGAGAGTGGCTCTTCAGCTCTGGAAGACAGGTCGACGTGAGGGGTGCGCGGCTTACACACACACACACACACACACACTCACTCACTCACTCACTCACTCACCTGTGAAAGAGAGTTACAAGTCTGCTTTATCCCCCAAATCTGCAGCAGTCTGTGATAGGGATTAATTCTGATTGCCTGCGCGTAAAACAGAAAGGGCGCTGTGCTCGCCAGAGGACGGTTGGATGATCTATTTGCCAATATCAATATTTGGATGGAAAGCTTAAAATATGTTGCTTTCCCAACAGTTAGACTTTAAAGGAAGAAAAGCACTACTGATGACATATTAGCAGTAAATGGGTTAACCGCTAAGTTCTTTCTGTAGTCGTCGAATGTCTTTCAAGTTTACAGGACAAGCGAAGCTTCATTCTCTAGCTCAGAATGGAGACCCCTCCACAAACGCGCCCTTAGCCACAGCGTCTTCCCGGTCGTAGGTGACTTCGCCTACTGCCTTGAGGTCAAACCCGGCGGCACGTAGAGACTCAACTCTCACCCCAAAGGCCCACCTGGGCTGTCCCGGGCTGCTCCCCCAGGAGGGTGGTTCTTCACCGAGGTGCGTACCAGGAGGCGGCTCGCGGGTGCCAGGGGACTCCTCGAGTTGCCTCCGGAAGTTTGCTCAGCGCACAGCCTTTGCACAAGTTCCCCACGCGAAGCTGTGGCGTGAGGCAGAGCTGCAGCCGCCTTTGTGCGGGGGCGCAGGCTCCAGGGCGCGGTCCGCTCCGCTGGGGCGCCGCTCGCAGCGCCGGCTACTGCCTGCACCCCGAGGAGAGCCATCCCAGGAGTTCGGCTTGCCTTCTGCGAGCCACAGACAGCTTTTTGTTCCGAAACCCTAGAAAGCCTACTTACGACACTTTGCAAGTTCAAAAACCCATCAAAATTCACATCAGGAATCCATAATGCAGGGGGCGGGCAGGGCAGGTTGGAAGGGAAAAGTGAGTGAACATTAACCTTGACCTTTTTCTAAAGTTCTTTAATGTTTTCCAAATAAAGGATTTGGCTCCCTTTCCCCTCTTTTTTTTTTTTATTTTCTGAATAATCCTTGGTGTAATAAACGTATTGTGTGTTTTTCTTTTTTTCCTATCGAATTCATATAGCACCACAGAAAAGAGGTTGAGCTAGATGGGAATGGTTTTCAGCTACTTACAATGAGGAGCGTTCTAAGCGCACTGCCTGGGCTTCCACACCCTGGCCTCTCCTCCTTCGGGGACGGGCGCCTGTGGGCGAGGGTGGGGCACAGCAGGTGGGGGTCTACCCGGAGAAGAACCTGATTCTCTTTCTTTAGACCACCCTTGATTTTGTCTATTGGCCATACCTCCTACCTTGGTAGGGTTTGCTTAATGACCATGGACGTTACACTCACATTGTATAATTCCAGTCCAAAGGAGAAACATACGTTATGTTATTTCGCCTCTACCTACGTGGAGATGCTCTTTCAGGAAAGGTGAAAACTCAACGCGTGAATGTGTATGCACATCTTTTTGAAAATAAGCTGTCTTTAAGACATAGCTAGTAAACCAGCAGGAAAATGTATGTAAAATATATTGCATAGAACTTTAACCAATTCCTACCTCAAATAAAATAGCGGAAGATGTGTAATTGGTAAAAGATTAACAATTTCTAGTAAAATCTGGATTATAAATTTAGTACAGTTTAGATTAATTGTGTATATTTTAAAGGTACATGTCATGGAAGAGATCTAACTTTGACAGTCTTTTATAATAGAACTTTCTGGAGCAATGACGACAGCCATAGCAAGAAATAAAAGGTGATAAGATGATCACGATTGAATTATGAGTTTTAATATTTGTAGTAAAATAACTTTCTATGAAAATGTAAACAACATCTATAGTAAATGTAAACAAACAACAATGTTAGGTCAAAATATTTGTACGTGGGGAAATAATCGTGTTAGATTTTTACATTTCAATTGGATCCTTTAGGATAACAGAATTCAAATCTATTTCTTTAAGGGCAACTACTCATATGTAAAAAACTGTTACTGAAACAAGTTGAAATTCAAAAACAAGCATAGCTTTTGAAAAGATCCTGTGAATTTTTGAAATGCCAAAATACTATTATTGAAATCACAGGTAAATCTAATCTATTACACTTGAGAGCTTTGTAACAGTACACTCGAGAGGCTGACAGGATTGATTAAAATTCAGCTAATGGTTTTTTAAATTAGAATTCACACGCGTCAAAAATGTGACAAAGTTATATATTAATCTGTGGATGTATTTTCTAGAGTAGATGATGACAGATTGGGACATATATTTAAAAGAAAAGCTTAAATATTTCTTTGTGTGTGTACATGTTTTTATCTTGATGAAAACCTCTTGAGCTGCTTCGATGCAAAATATGTTTCTGTGTCTGTTCAGTCTGCAGAGCTGTGAGAAGGTTGAAGATGAAGCCAGGGAAAGAAAACAGCAACAGCGCACACACAAACAGGAGGCCGCCTGGCTTCTTGCCAACATACATGACATTCAATTATTTCAGTGCTTTTTCATGAGAGTTTTCCCTCCATCAGCCTCCCCTCCCTCCTCCAGACCCTCGCTTTTCTACTTTGGTTGGCAGAGCTGATCTGATTCAGCACGCATTCTCCCCAGCTTTACTTACTGATAACATGCCTCAAACTCACCCACAAAAAGAAAGTGCTAAGATTAAAATTCTTGCAATCCCATCTTGACATTTACAGTATCACTACATAAGTGTGACATTTCTTTCAATAAATTGAGAAAGGAACTGAGTGGTCCACACATTGCTTCAGCTGCTGCTTTGCTGTACGTACTCCAGATATTTTTCATTTCCCAAAATACATTCTCATGGGGGGGCATTGAAAACAGCGCTTAGACCTTGAGAATTTTTTTTCAAAGTATAATAAATAACTTAAATTGATAGACAGGCAATCTCTTATCTGAGTTTGACTTATTTGAAGTTACCTTTATGTGTGGGGGGGGAGGAGTTAAATAGTTATTTCAGAAGACTTTTCAATAGTTTAATTTATTCAATTACTTTGTTTCTAGACTCTAAAGGGAACTAAATGAAGAAAACTTGACTAAAACACCCCAAATATCTCCCACCCCAAGGGGGGAGTTGGCACCAATAACAACAGCAACAACCACAAACCAGTTCAGAGCATCAGAGTCATCTCACAAAATAGTCTTTCCACTGTGGTAGCATCTGATGCTGCCAGGGGCATGAAGAGAAAACTGTTTCCAAGAAGTGGAGACTTGAATCTGCAATAGGTCTTACTAACTCTCTTCCCTTTGCTTCCTGGACTCTGCACATTCCTTCACTGCACTTCATTCCTATCAAGAAGATGTGAAGAAACTTCAGTAGCTACACAGCAGCACCCAGAGATCTGAAAGTGCGAAAATCCTAGGATGTCCAAAGTTTTGTTAGGCTTTCAAAGAAATTGATGGCTCCCAACTCTTCCCCTCTCCGACTCCCACCATCACCCACCACCTCCTCCTACAAGTGTTGCCCATCGGTAAAGCAAAGGAGAAAAGCAGGCATAGCAGTTTCATTCCTCATAGATTTCTTGATTGACATGAAAGACAGGGAGCAGAATCCTGGGATTAGAAGCCAGGTTCTCTCATGGAAAGAGATGGACAATACTCTCAGAGATGAAATAGAAAGGTGGAGCAAAACGGGGAGTGGTCCCCTGAGGGTGCCAGGCCGAGCCTGCTGAGATACAATCCGAATTAGAACTTCACTTAATAAACTGGGTCTTACTTGCCTGCTGCTGGCTCCTGGGGCACTGACCAAGGTGATGTTTGGAGCTGGGGAGGGTCATTGAGGTAAAGAGTGAGGATTAAGAGAAAGTTTTGGAAGCCTGCTGAGGAGGCAAGAGTCATGCCATGCCACTCCGGATAGAGTAGTTGAAAGTATTTACCAACACGCTGTGGTCATTTTCCAAGAAGGTTATAGCCAAAGCATTAGGCAGAAAAAGCCCAGGTATGTCTCAGGGAAGGTGAGACAGCATCTCATCCGATTTCTGCTCTTTTTTTGTGACCTCCAGAAATCATTTAATTTTTGTTGTTTAACTAGTTATTTTAAATTTATTATTAATGCACCATTGGCTAGAGCTGTATATTACCATAAACTCCATCTCAAGCTCTCAAAATCCATTAAATGAAGCTCTTGGCAACCAGAGACCCAGCTTCTTGCCAAAAACTGCAGATTAAGCATCCCTTATGGGAGTTTGCCTTAGCTATTCTTCTGTTATAGGCACATGTGGTTACATGTCCCAAAATACACAGGATTCTGTATAATAGATTTGCATTTCAAGGGCTTTTGGGGGATGTTAAGTGGAGTTGGTGACACCTTGCACCCACTCCTCAGACCACCAGGGTCTGAGGTAAGGGCTGGGAAGGACTCGCTAGGCAGCTGTCCTCCTTGGCTTCCCTGTAGTTTCCTCTGGACGCCGAACCTTTACTGGTATAAGGCACTCTAGAGCTTGCATCGTATGTCTTTCATTTATAAGACACCGAATGTTTTTCAGGGAATTTAGAGCTCTTAAGACGCATATTTATAAACAAGCTGACAGAGCTCCACGACATAACTAAGTTTGTAGCTAGGAGTTGTTTTGTATGTCCTCAAGTCTGTAAGGCGTTCTTGCTGCTGTGAGTTTCTTGGCGGGCGGGGGGGGGGGGGGGCTAGTAAATCGTCATTTCTCTTATCCTCCCTGTGTTTGCTAGAGAAAGTCAGACTTTCAGAATATCTGAAGGTAAGGTAAGAGGGGGATAGAGAATGAAAAAGCGTGAAACCACACAGGACAGAGTGGATAAATCTACACTCAACTTTCCCACAGGGGCGGCCCAGGAACAGGCTAGGAAATGCCCAGGAAGCGCGTAGACGCTTCTCCCTAAGCAAGGTCTGGGTGCCCCAGCCGCTATTGGGCTCGTTGGGGCTGCCAAGCTTGGAGGTCCCGAGCCTTGACGCAATCTGGCTTTCTCCCGAAGCAAAGTCTCAGAAAGCTTTTCTTTGACTGCGCCCCCTTGAGATTTAACAATTCGTTGTTGGTGCCGGATGCAGGGCTCGGGAGACAGTAATAATAATACAGCAAAAACGACATAATTACAGGAATAGTGTCAACTCGCCAGAACCTGACTGCGCGTTCAAGGCCGCTCTGAGCGCGGCACCACGTGAACTGAGCTTGAGTTCCAGCTCCGGAGAAGCGACTAGGGAGAAGCGAGGACGCTGCTTCGGGTCGCCAGCTCGGCTCCCACCAGGCCCAACCTGGGTGTTTCTGGCAGCCCGGCCCCTGGGGGTAGCGCCTAAGAGCAGCTCGGAGGCGCGCAGCGCTCGATAATTGTTCCTCCCTGGTTGCGGCCTGTCCTGGCCTCAAAGAGGGCCTGCCAGTGAGTCTTGGGTCAGCCAAGACCCCTAAGAGGGTGGACATTTCCGAATGCATTCGGATGTCCAGATGCCCTCCAAGGTTGGTCCAGGGCTTCCCGACGTGCCGAAGGTCGCGGCACGGTGGTCAGGCTGGCCTGGGGAAACGCGACGGGCACAGCGGGGCCTCTGCGAGAAACCCTGGAGCAGAGGCTTCCCTTGGAAGGTGCAGGCTGCAGCCCTCAACTCGTGGGAGCGCTCCACCGAATCTGCCAGTTTGAGAGGCCTGTTGCAAATGGCTGCCTCTTCGTGCCCAAGGCCCTTAATGCATGTCCCTCCGGCGCCGCGGGCTCCTCAGAAGCCCAGGCCAGTCCGAAGCCACACGGGGATCTTTCAGCCCCGCAGTGCCGCCCTGCGCTCACCGAGCGGCCCGCTCCCGACCCTCCTTACAGTCCCCTCGGGCGGGGACGGGCCGGGACCTGCCAGCTGCTGGGACACCGCCTTCTCTCCAGCGCCCAGCTCCGCGCGTGTCCCTCGCTCCCTGCACGCGCTCTTTAAAGTAACTCCACCGCCTTTCTTTAAGAGTAAAAATAATAGTGTTTAAAAACAACGCTGAAGGCCGTCCTCTTTCACAAACACCTTTGTGTAATAAGCGCCCCTCTAGGACCCTTTGGAGGCAGTTTTCCTGTCGAGTTTTCTTAGACTAATCTGGATCTAATGATAAAATCCTGGACCCAAAGGGGTGCTGGAAAGGAAGGTGTACAAATAGGAAGATATTTGTATAACGGTTTCCATGCCTCGTTCTCCGCTTCCCTCTCGCACCCATCGCCACCAAGTCCACCCCCCGCCGCGTTCCAGCAAAAAAGGAAAGGCCTCGCGCTCCCAAGCGCTCCGAGCGCCGGGTCGCCGAGCTCCTTCCCCCGCGCCAGAAACCGGAGCGGCCCCTCTACCATTGCCACACCAGTTAGTAGCTGCCAATGTATCTGGTTTATAGGGCTTCGGATTAATGTGGGTCTTCCACGTAAACGATTTATGAACGAAATAAAAGCCCTTTAGAGCAATACTTCCTTTCAAGTTCTTAAGACGCCTCTCAATTTTTCTGGTAGTAAGTGGCCGGCGTGGGGGCGGGTGGGGGGCGGGGGCGGGCGGGCCCGGAGGGAGCAGAGAGTGGGGAGTGGAGGGTTAACTGCTGTGCGATCTCACCAAGCTCTTCCGAAATGCCAGTCCACTGTCGCTGCGACAATGTTTCTGGGTGTCGGGGCCTCGTCCCTCCTGGCATTTGTCTGGAATGGAGCTGTCTGTCTAACCTAGGCCTGGGCGCGCCCTGCCCGGGGACGCGGGGGAAGATGGGGTGGGGTGGGGTGGGGTGGGGTGGGGGCAGCGGGGGGCCCGGGGTGGAGTTAGTCGCCTGCCTATTTTCATATTCATTAGAACTGGGAGGTTGCCCGAGGAGCGCAGCTGAGTTTCAAGATATAAAAGCAACTTCGGGTGCCCCTTTCCAGCCGGGACGTATTAAAGGGCTGGGAGCGGGGCAGCTCCCGGCGCCGCAGCCCGAGCTTCCCCTTCCCTCCTCTCGGCCCTCCCTCCTCCCGCCCACCCTTTCCCTCCCCCAGAGCTAGTCGGCCAACGCGCCGCGCGAGCTGCGCGACAGCTACCCTGAGTATGGAGTTTCTGAGCGAGAAGTTTGCCTTGAAGAGCCCGCCGAGTAAAAACAGTGACTTTTACATGGGCGCGGGAGGCGCGTTGGAGCATGTTATGCAGACACTGGACAATGACTCCTTTTACAGCAAAGCATCGGCGGGCAAATGCGTGCAGGCCTTCGGGCCGCTGCCCCGCGCGGAGCATCACGTGCGCCTGGAGAGGACCTCTCCGTGTCAGGACGGCGGCGGTGAGTCGCCCGCCCCGGCCCGAGAGGCGGGAGCCTGTCCGCAGGGCCGAAGTACGGGGAGCCGTCGGGACGGGCACGCAGAGAGGAAGGAAGGAGGATGGAAGGAAGGATGGAAGGAGGAAGGAAGGGGGGGGCGAGAAGCTGGAGGGCGGAGGAAGGCAGAGGACGAGTGCGCGTTTCGGGAAGCGGGGTTTTGGCCAGTGGTGACTTTGGAAGGCGAAGGGAGCATTGGGCACCCGCTTGTCTCCCCGCGGTTCTCTTTCAGCTGCTCCGTCTTGTCCCCTCCGGGTCCCCGCGCCCCTCTATCCAGCATCCAGGCGAAAACTGATAGGGCGGTAAATAAAGCGTAATTGAGTCAAGACAGGGCGCTTCCTCTGCGAGCTCGCCGCGCGGCCCCCGGCTGCACGGGCCGAAATCGATCACAGCTCGTTAGGAGACGTCACCGTCGTCACGACCCAGAGAGCTGTGCACTCCGTCCGCTGAAAAACCTTTGCTATTTTCCAAGACGTAGCGATAGGTTTCTTTGTGAAATTGGAAGTTGGCTAGATTAGCTCGTGTGAATTTGTGACTCCTGCTTCTTTGGGTTTGCAGTACAAGACCTAAATTATGGACACCAGACACTTTAAATAGCTTCGGCCAAAGAATCCCCAATATATTCACGTGCTCTGGAATTCCGCATTGTCTGTTTTTCTGACTTCACGTTAAGAGCAACCTCAGAAGCCTTTTGGAATGCTTCTGGGTGAAATCTTCAACTTTGAATGGCCAAGTCTCTCAAAGTCAAAATGTTATCAAAACAAACCATCTTTTCTATCTTGTAACCCAATACAAACCTATTTTTTTTTCAGATCGCGACAGCTAAAGCAAGTTTACAATTCCAAGAGGACTTTTCCTTATCATTGTATATATTCCACAGTTAAGCTGTAAGGAGCGGGTTACTTTAAAATAACAAACGAATTAAGTGTGAAATATTTACAACAAGCCTCCTGCCCCCTATTTTAACGGAGGTTCGAAATCTGGCAAGGCACTGCCTCATAGTAGCTCATTTCTAACTACTACGTTGTACCTAGTAGGCTGAAAATAATCTGATATATTTTATTTATTTCATTCAACATGACAAGTTATTTTTGACTTGCAATGTTAAACCAAAAATAAAGACGGAAACGACAGAGACAATCAGTTAAATCGTTTCAGTTATTTATTTAGAAAGACGCAGGCAATTGATTTTTATTTTAATACACTAAATGTTTGGCTTTCTGGATTTGTTTTTAGACTGCAGTGTCTTTAGATTTTTGCAATTCTTAAATGCGTACGTAAAGTTATTTGAATGGACAGGATTTTTTTTTAAAAAAAGATTCTGCAATGTTGCTGACTGGTGGATAGAACTCAATCATAATATTTTGAACTGTCGGGAATTGAAGATAAAAGAAATAGGTGGTTTTTGGTACTTTACCAACTTTTAAACGAACGTCACCCTACTAGGTCTAACTCCGACGCGAGAGAAGTGAGACCAGCCCAGGCGGCAGTCCGCTGCGTTTGGGAGTTCCTGTCTCCTTCCCGAGACGCCCGGACTTTCGCGGACTGCTTCCCCTCCCCCCACCTCTAATGACCGAAGTTCCCCCATTTAACTCGGTCCGCGGAGACAACACCGTATTGTTAATCAGTGATGGCTCTTCTTTATATTTACTTTTACTTCACATCTTGCACAAAAACTCCTCAGCCTTTCAGTTTTTAGGTATGAAAGTTCAACAGTTGTATAATGATCAAAGCAGTTGTAAAAACACGTCATGGTATATCATTTAAAAACAGACAAAAACGAAAAAAGTGTGACAGTTCACTGGAAATTATTGTTCTGGCTGGGCTGACTTTACTTACTTTGTTTACTGCCTTCCATTTCATTATGGGCGTCAACTGAGTGTGCGTGTGTGTGCGTGTGTGGCCCATATTTTGTTCTCTATCATACCCCAAGCATGCAATCAAATCTGGAAGAAATCAATGAGATTAAAACATCCCCAAACAGAATGCCAGATGATATTCATTGTAAGCTTTTAGTAGGTGTTTTAATTTCTGTGCTTTACTAGAGGACAAAATGAAGATTTCTGTGTTAAAACATTTCCTAAGTTAAGAATAAATATGCCATATTTAGAAAGAACTGCAAATAAGTTTTTAAGCTGAAAAAGTCTATTTGTCTTCTTTTCTATAGGAAACAGTTTCAGAACCTGATATAAAACTCATTTGTAAATTTAGATGACTTTTTAAAAAAATTAAATGCAGATATGAATATACAGTTCAAATGTTAAAAAATATACTGGAAACAATACCATACCGGAAATCTATAGGTTTTATGTAGAGGAGGAAACTAACTTGGGAAGAGTTTGGAATTTGGTTTACAGATATTATTTAAAATTGAAATTCTTTCTTGGGCTATATAAGTAGATTAATTTTGTCTGCACTGAATAAATATATAACTTGCAATATATTTGGTTCAATTTTAAAAACTATGCTCACTTAGGACTTTCTAATCTAGAACATCTTTTAATTTGAATACCTTAATTTAATTAGGTGCATAAACATTGCATTAGCCCTTGTAGAACTGTGAATTTTGGCAAATTACATGAGTTTCATGGAGACACTTTTAAATGGCCTTAAACCTGCCCAAAGTGGATTAATAATGGTACATAATGTGATGATTTAATTAATACTGGCACAATAAATCATCAGCAGACCACTTTCCTGATGCTCTAAGTTACTTCATCTTAATTCCTTCATGCAAATGCTTTGCAATGCTGAGAACTGTTGTTTTCCTCCTGGGTACAGTGAACTATGGCATCACTAAAGTAGAAGGACAGCCTCTTCACACAGAACTAAACAGAGCTATGGACAACTGTAACAGTCTCCGGATGTCTCCAGTGAAAGGGATGCAAGAGAAGGGAGAACTGGATGAACTTGGGGATAAATGTGACAGCAATGTATCCAGCAGTAAGAAGCGGAGGCACCGAACCACCTTCACCAGCTTGCAGCTGGAGGAGCTGGAGAAGGTCTTTCAGAAAACCCATTACCCAGATGTGTACGTCAGAGAACAGCTTGCTCTGAGGACAGAGCTCACTGAGGCTAGGGTCCAGGTAGGAGCCCTGTAAAGGCCTTGGGTGGGTGGGGGTGAGGTGTGGGAGGACAGTGTTAGATAATTCAGTAGTTGCATTTTGCCACAAAGGAACTATTTGAAGATGTAGAACAATGTAATGTATACACATAGATCTACTAAGATTTCTTTTTACTTGCAAAGAATTTAACAATCCACATAACATGAAACAAAAGGATATTTGAGTTATTACATGGGCATAAAAACCATTGATTATTTAAAAGTAATAGAATATCTTAACATAGCTCTGATTTCAAAAATTAACTTTAAAGGGCAAAAACAGAGTCATAGTTATCTAATTAATAAGCATGTATTGTATTTTGTTTTTCTATTTTATCAGCTATTGAGGGTTTTTTTTTAAAGGTTATTTACTAGGTGTTGATAAGTTTTTTTTTAATAATGGCCCATAAACCTATAATTTTATTAAGGTTAAGGTAATAATAAAATAAAGAAAAAGTGAAACAGTCTCACAATTCCCAACTGTTATGTATAGAAAATGTATTTTTACTATACATAATTACAGAAAGATCATATAACTCATTTACAATTGTCTAACCTTAGTCGTTGCCAGTGGTGCCATTCCATTTTATCATTTTAACTCTAGATAACTTGTATGTTTTTTTGCAAAGGTGATGGGAATAATGATCTTAATAATACATACTCAATTACATTTATGAGTTATATTCAAATGACCAAATTGGATGATTTAATAAACTAAATTTTTAATCATTTGAAAAGGAAAAACTATGGTGGGTAAAATATCCCATTGGCATATTTTATTTTTATTAGAGTTGGTCTTCTTACACTACATTTTATTAGGTTCCAAATAACAGTAGTTTGGGAGAATGGCCTTTCTCTTTGGTATGTCTTTATTACTCTAAATAGGAAACTACTGAATTTTGCAGTTCCCATGTGCTACCAGAATAGAGAAGTGAATGCAAGAGTGAAAAGATTTGCTCCTAGTGGGGCAACAGTACTTCTTCTGAAGAGTAAGCCATTGTAAGGCCTTCACATCATTAAACACAACATCTGGTGGTGCGGGAATAACAAGCAGCAGGTTTTTTCTTTAGTTGTAGAGGCAAATGGTTACTTTATCTTAGTTCAGGAAGTAAATACATAGAAAGTTGATGCTAATGGAAAATTTTAGGATTGTCAAGTGTTAACATGAGCCCCGCATGTGTTCTTTTTTGTCTCGTGTTCAGATATTTCAATTGGATATGCTTGTAACCATACAGAAACATGCTTGTTACAGAGGCATCAGCTGTGCAAAAGGCATGTTTTCCCCTTAACATTTCATCAAGTCCCGATTAATTTTTGTCTCAGAACATGCACAGAGAGCCAACCTGAACCTAATTTACTCAGGTTATTTTCTTTCCTGCTTTTCACATCAGAGTGGTAATTGGCATCCATTTTAAGGAGATTGTCAAGGTCTCCTTCTCAGTGAAAAAAACCTCACTACTAAAGTTCCTGAGTATGCCCTTGGTGCCTGTGTGTGGAGACAGCAAGGAAATATGTTTTGTTTGGTTAGGTTGTTTATGTTTTCTTGAGCCTGGGCATGATGCATAATGCATGTTTGCCAGCAGTGTTCTAAGTAAGCAAACTGAATAGGTAGCTCTCTTTCCTTTGTTTTAAGTGATGAAAACTCTTCGAGTGCCATCTTGAATTTGCAATATATGTTAACATCTTAAACTGAATATTAATATGTTTTTGTGTGGTTACAATTATATTTGAAAAAGAGTAAACATACCGAGTAATTTTAATGAATGGCTTTTTACAATTTGCATTTTTATATTGGATCTCCAGCTTCTTTCCTAAACATTATATGTTCTGAATGTAGTTCTGTAAAGACTACAGAGCTTCCTGGAAGCTGCTTGTATAGTGACTACTCAAAAATAATTTATATGTATTGAAGATAATTTTCTGTATCTTCTCTGAATGCATTAAAATATTAAAATGAAGGTTCTGGAGAGCTGTAAGTATGAGTTGGTGACTATTTAGCGCTTTGTGGAAGGCAGTTGTTACGATAAATATTATTAGTGTGTAATTACAGAAATTAGAATAGGAGCATGTGACTCTCTATAGGCCCCTTTAACTCACAGGCTTTCTTCACACTTGGTTATATCTTGTCTATTTTTTTTTATTATTTATACTACCTGGAAGTCCTTTAAATTGGAGAAATGATCTTGAAGATTGCTGAGTATTTTCTATAAGGGAAAAAGATACAAAAGTGCTATAATTTGTGTAATAACATTTATATATTTTAAAATTGTAATTCAACTCCAGATTATTCCATTTTACCTTTAGTCTTTATCATGCTCATTATTATATGTGATATTAATATTATCTGTTTCTAAATCATCGTATGATATTTCTGCTGATGCTCTGTTTTATATGTAACCTTTATGTTTAAATGTTTCTAAGGGTATCTTAGTGTGGTTACAATCAAGAAGAGTGTTCACTTTGTGACGTGCTCTAAAAGTCCTTATTTTGACAGACCCAGATAGTCATTTGTTTATAAATTGGCTGGGCTAACGTCATGTGCATAACCCCAAACTGAAAAGTCATGAATATTTTCAGATTTCAGCGTTCTTTGAGAGGAGGAGTATCTAGGATAATTTGGAGATGTACCGTCTTCAAGATCATAAATCTAATTTCTTTTTACTTTCCATAAATGATAAAACAGAGGCTCAGATATATTAAATAATTGTTTTGAAAGTATCTTATCTCTTTATATTAATTTATACTGTCTCATGGAGATACCACATATCAAGGTAAAATAGGAAGTCAAATTTGTAGATCCTTTTCTGATAATGAAATTTCTTTTTATTAGTAATTATATTGACCTGATTTACCTTTCTCATTTGAAGTATTTAACATCCCATTTGTATTATCGAGTGTTCTTTAGCTAAAATTCTACTTCTTTAAAAAATTAGGTGTGGTTTCAAAATCGAAGGGCCAAGTGGAGGAAAAGAGAACGCTATGGCCAAATACAACAAGCTAAAAGCCATTTTGCCGCCACCTATGATATATCGGTGTTGCCCAGGACTGACAGCTATCCACAGGTATGGTAATACTGACCAAGGAAAATGGGCGTGGTGTGTACACTCTTAAACGGGCCTGTCCAGGCTTTGTTATCCCTAATGGTTAGGAAGTAAAGTTTTACACTTCAGAAGACTCTTTCATGTTTGTTAGATTTTTATTTTACTAAAATATTTATTCTGTTATTGTTTTCTTTCAGAGCCATTCTTTTAAAAAAATTTTAGGCTCTCTTCCTTGTTATACACTGCAACATCTGAAGTAGCATCATTCAATAGTATATGTTTGTCATTACTCTACATTTTAATTACTCAGAGTCACTTCCCATGGTAACTTTTAAGCATGTATTAGAAATTGTTTGGCATGCTGTCTCTGTGGCTAGTGTTTTATGACTCACCCATACATAACCTAGTATAAAATGTAGTATATGAAACCTTTATTCCACTTAAAAGTAATGTCTTTTTCTATGTTGTCTTTTCAGCTTTGAAGTTTCTCATTGTTTGACGGAAACATTTAGCCCTTTGTTCCTCAAAATGTATATAGAATTAGCACTGGTTATAATTGTAATATTTATCATGCCATAAAACACATGCTTTTATAATGGGAACTCTCATTTCAAAGAATAGAAATTATTTTTTCTTCTAATTTTCCTTTTAATTTAGAGATTTTTCTTTTCCACACCTTCTAATACATGTAAATAAAATATGTTTTCATCTTTCTAAGTGAGTATTACTTTTTCCTTAGTACTGAATTGTTGAGAACGGTATTTGGTACCTGATTAGGGACACATATTATGAGGAACAAGCCACCTGCTATTTAGTTCCTCATTGCTCGCTGCTGTGCATTGTGAGGCACCACTTTGACAACAAATGTGTAACACCTGTGCCGGTGCAATACCTTGACAGTCTGGTGACAAAATCATCTCAGTCCCAAACTTAAGGGATTCATTTTCCTCAACTATAAAGTCACACTCTGTTAGTGTGAATTCAGTCCTTTATTTTTGTTCTATTTTTGGCTTCTGATGCCTTTTGACCCTTAAAAACCTATCTTGAGACCTTCACTCCTCCAGATAAATTCACCAGACTTATTCATGTAATGTTACATGTGAACAAAAAAGCCTTAGAGATCACCTTGTTCTACTTCATTTTAGAAGCTGGGAAACCAGACCAGGTGCTGGAAGGAATGGTCTGTGATCACACAGGTAGTTCCTTGCGGGACAGTCTGCAGGGGCCGCCTTGCCGCTGCAGTTTGCTAGGATACCAAACCTTAGGGGTCCATTCTGAATAAATGCCACCCCTGCCTCGAGTAGAATCTTGTTTCTCTTACTTTTAAAAATTCATCTTAAAGTAGTTGGCTTATTTTTTCTCCTGTTTAAAGGCATGTATACATTCCTGGTTGCTTAGTTCCATAGGCCAATGAAATTTACTCCCCAAATGTTTTTGAGTGTCCCAGGTGAGTTCTAAACAGAGTGTGGTGGGGCTCTTTCCCCTGCAGGCGATAAGCTCCATGGAACCAGGCACCGCAGTGTTTTCCTAGTTGTTAACAGGGCTGTAGCTGTTGCTCTCTTGGGCATTGTTCTAAGCAGGTTGTATATATTAACTCACTTAATCTCACAGCAACCTTATGCAGTAGTGTTGTTAGTTATCCCCGTGTTACATGTGAGGAAACTGAGGCACAGAGAGGTGAGGTATTTACTCACTTTCACTAGTGGCGAAGCCTGGATTGGACACGAGGCACTTTAGCTACCAAGTGCAAGAACTTACCCGTCGATACCGACTGTCCCAGCACATATGTTTAAATAATCGAATGGTTAACAAGTTGACACCACAGGAGTATTCGGCTTAAGTTGCATTATTCAAGTCAGAGTTTAGTTCAGGGGAAAAGATAATGTAGTCACAACCAGTGAAATAACAGTAAAAAATAATGGGCATACAATATACATTATATAATTTTGAACAAGTTGACTATGGTGACTTTAGAAATGTTAAGTCATAAATTATGAGCTCTTTTCAAATGGACTGTAAATGGTGTGATGAGTTTATCCCACAACACTTCAATCTCTCTTTTTCTGCACGTTGTTATTTCAGTCTCCATTCCTTTTCTCGTAAACCCCATTTCTGCCTATTTCATACTCCTCTGTTTCTTGCTCTTGGTTGCCTTATCTCTAACTTCTCTTTCTTCTTCAGTATAGCATAAAACATGCATAACAGTGTGGGACCCCAATTAACCCCTTCATAATGGCTTAATATAACTTAATACACTCTTACTAGTTGCCCTTTTTACTAGGATTATCTTGCCATTGGGTTATTGTGTTGCATAGCCTTAGATATTAACAATTAGCAGAATCAGGTGAACTAGCAGCTCAAACAGGAAGGGAAATGACACAAATTATACATTTGACAGTCCTTTTCTCTCCAGCAAAGGACTGATTTAAAATTTCCCCTCACAAATCATGGGAATTTTGCACTAATTCTTCCTGTGGCTTCTCCGTAATTTATGTACATTGGTTATATCACCTCATAATTGAAGTATGGAAGCATGCAGATCATATGTTGAAGTTATTTTGACAGTGCAATTTCTCAACAAAAACAAAAATTGATACTATAAAATCCATAGTGCTTTTCTATATTGGTAAATCATTTAATGTTTGGTTGCCCAAAATTCTGAAATCACATGTCTCTCACTCCCCACTGTAGGTATTGGAGAAAGTCAGGGGGAATTTTGTTTTAACTTAAAAATATGTGGTTTATTTTTTTGTTTGTTTGAAAAATAATTATGACAAGATCTTGTCTCTAAGCTTCAGCCTAAGGGAAACTAGTTTTTTATCATGTGGTTTGAAAATAGTAATGTATAATGGGAAAAATAGAAATCAAAACAGAATTATTGAAGCCAATTTTACTAATTATAGAAAAAAGTATTAATTACAAAAGCAGTTGGAAACTAGAAAATATTGGAGACAGGACGGAAATAAAGAATTAGAAGTTCAGCAGGAAAGCAAAAATATCTTAGAGATACGTGAAAAACATAGATGCTTTAGAAAATTATCTTCTCAAGCCTGCTCAGTTTGGATAATAATTTCACTTAGCATAAAGGTATCTATCTATAACATATGATAGGTTACTTGTGAATAGTAATTAATGTTTTCTAACATGTTCTAAATACTTTGTCTCTCTGGTCTGCATTGCACTACAGCAAGAACATCCGTAACAGTAAAAATAATACGTACCAACTGAGGGCTTATTTTAAGCCAGGCTTTCTTCTTACAGCCATTAACTCCTTGAATTCAAGCCCAGGGTTTCTGAGTTCAGCAGTCCAGGGCACTTTATGTAACATTATCTCCATAGTGTATCATTGAGCAATGAAATAGTTAAATCTTGACTCTAGAACATCAAATTACTTTGGAAAGCAAAAACGCTTTCATTTCTGAATTTATAAAGTAACAATATAAAGCATTTAAAAATGTAGACACTTTCAGACTATTTTCATATATTGTTTTTCTTTAGCTTACTCATATTTGATAGCAAGCAAATAATAATAAAGTGAGTGGTGTGATGTCAGTAGTAAAATACTTCAAGGTAGTACTGAAAGACAGTATTTTTTTAAAGCCCTTTATTTTAGTTCACAGTACCAGTTGCCATTCAACAACACCACGATTTAGGTAAATTAAACTCCTTGATGCTCTCCAATAGATCACACTTTAAACAACTGTCTCGTTGCTTGTATTAAAGCTGTTCCTTCCATCTGGAATTCCCTCCCCTTCAACTGCCCCCCTTTTCCTCCATGAAGCCTCCTCTCAGCCGTCCTGCAGTCCGCACACCACTGTCTGCACTAGCACTGTGATGGGCCGTGTACAAAGTCTGCCACCTAGTTTACTCCAGGAAGCATTTACAAGGATGACTCAGTTCTTACCTTCGTATCGCAACAGTATTAATCAGATTCTACAGGGGTGGACAAAAGTAAGTTTACAGATGTAATACCGATAAATAATATAATAACTTGTAAGTAACAATACAAGAATAAATCCACAACTATAAACCTACTTTTGCCACCCCTGGCATAGATACTGAATAGATAGATGTGAAGAAAGTACTGACTCACTTCAGTATTTATTCAGGAGTATGTTTTAAACCTAAAATTAATCAGTCTTTAATAAAACAGCTGATTTCTGAGTCTCTGCTATTAACCAGCCCTGTGGTTGTAAGCAATTAGCTTTTCCTTTTTGATCCTCGATTTCCTTCCTCCTCTGCTAAAAGGGACAGATTAGAAAGATTCTGAGGAACCGCCTTTTTTTCCTTCCAAAGTTATTTGCATTTTATCCAATAAATAGAGTATGTGTGGTACTGTTTTACACATGGGGGTTACACAAATGATCCAGACAAAAATCTCCTGCTTTGTGGACAGATTACAAGCTACGTGACCTTTGTACCAAATTCTGCAAGCACTTCTTGATGCAAACGAGACATAGTAAACCAGAAAGACCTTTGCCCTTGAGTTGAAAAAGCAAGAGAGCATCTATTGACATTAGATTCTAATTTGTTTCTAATTTATCAAAACCAAACCATTTTTAAAATAATTATTTTGGTGAATAAAATATTTTGTTAAGGTATAAAAATTTCTGGGAGATTATAGCCAGCCTTCATGCTTACAAAAAACTCTAATTTTATGCCCTTAGATTTGCTTTGAATTACCTGTGCATTACCTTGATCATTTACTAGCTGGGTAACGGTAGAGAAGTGTCTTCACTTCCTTAATCTTCAGATTCTTTATTTTGTAAAATGGAGGCATTGTTAATGCTAGAGCTTTTCGTGGTGGTGGTGTAGATGATGATGAGTATCATTATCATAAAGCTTTTTCTCTTATTGAGAATATTGGGTTGATTTCCAAACAGCCTGCTGAGCTAAATCTTAAGACTTGATGAAGGCCAGGTATTAATGTATGACTATGGACCTCAGGGAGAGTATTGGGTTCAGATCCTGTACATGCCACTTAGTAGGTTTTAGATCTTTGGCAAATGAATTAACTTTTATGAATCTTTCTCTTCTTTCACAAAATGGGTTAAAAGTTCATATGATGTTTGTGAGAATTAAGCAAAATAATGCATGCAAATTACTTAGGACATTGCCTAGTACATAATGAGTGTTCAATAAATAGTGACCATTCTATAGTAGCCATTAGTCATTTTTTTTCTACAATGGAAAGGTATCTAAGTGGTTTGAATGTTTTCTTAATAAATTCAATCTGTGAGTAAATTTACTATTAGGGATCTAGGGAAAAATCAAATTCAGATAATATGCTTTCTTCTTTAAGATAACCAAATATGGTGACTTTAGGAAAGTTTGAGTATATTCTTTATCTACCAAAATTATTTTCTCATGAAAAAAAATTTTCATGAAAAATGTCAGAAAAGGGGTTGAAGATTTTTCTACCCAATTTTTAATGAGGTTTTACTTAGTACAATGTGAGAATCATAACTAAATCTATGCTTACTTACCAAGTTACAAACCAACCTGCGCAGTATCGGGCTTTCTGTTGTTTAATTGATTACCTTATCAATACATGCCACTTGCAGTTTGGACATACCAGGGACTGGATTCTAGTTATAGACAACTTATAATCACTGTTGTAATTTAAAACACAAATTAAGGTTGTATAATATTTCTAGTTTAACAAATTCTAATTCAAACATGGTAAATATACAATTTTTAAAGGAAGTAACAAAGCAATAATACAGCAATTGTGAGGACATTGTCTTCCCTGCCCTTCTTCTATCACCAGTTTCTATACTAGTCTTAAAGACTACTAAGCTAATTAAGAAAAAAGGAACCTGTCTCCTCGAACAACTGTGGTGTAGTAATTTGGCATCTGGAGTGGTTTTTTTACCTTTGGAGGAAGACTTACAATTTTATCACTGTTATTTCCATTTTTCCCAAATATTTAAAATAAAAAAACAAAATCTTTGGAAAATGTTAACAATATAGCTGTGCTTGTTGTATTATGTAAGAAATACATAAAGCATTTATGTTTTAGATTATGAAAATAGACTTATTTTTTTTAAAATGTAATATTCAAATTTACTGTGATTCAATGGCTTTATTATTAATATTCTCATATCTATGAAACCAATGAGATGGTCATGTCATTGATTGTACAGTGAAACTTCCCTTTTGATGGATGGAGGGACAAAAATATTAGCAGGTCATATTGATGTTGTACAATTTACCACTGCCTGAAAGGACAAATATTTGAAACCATACTAGGAACATGATATGATAGTCTATTATTATTCAAATAAATATGGTTTTTATAATTGATAAAATTTTTATTTAATTAAATTTATTAAATATATGCAGGTTTCATATACATATGCATAAATAATATTTATATGTGTGTATATATTAAATATAAATTATGTGTAGCATTAGGCAGATTTTGTCAGTATTAATTAGCTGAAGGTACAGCTGGACACAATTGGTGAATAACTTATTTGTTGAAATACATACACTTTAAAGAGATAAAGAGATATTTACTTCTTTTACTTCTCTAAAAGAAGTAAAGTGCATTTATGTTTTAGATTATGAAAATAGACTTATTTTTTAAAAAATGTAATATTCAAATTTACTGTGATTCAATGGCTTTACACAGTAATTATAACTTAGTTAATTTTTTTTACTTTTAGTAGGTGACCACTGTTAAAACATTGAATTTAACTGAATTTGCCATAAGTATTTTATATGTTTAAAATTTTATTTTTTATTTTTTCAGTTATAGTTTACAGTCAATATTGTTTTGCATTAGTTTCAGTATACAGTATTTTATATTTTAAGAAGAAAGAAAATAAAAGAGTTGAGTAGATTAACAAAATAAACAATAAGAAAAAATGTAAAAGTAAGTGATTGAAGAGTGCTAATGTTTCTTATACATATGAAAACTACCTTACAGGAGAATAGAGAAGAACCAGGGGGAAATTAAGCCATCGAAGCCTGGGAAGTCTATGAGAACAGACCTGTGGGTTAAAACTTGCAGTTCACACTATTATTGTTAGTGAATAACAATAAGGTTAGTGAACCTTACGAAAAAACTTTAATCCAGAATTTTATCTGTGCCATATTTATTAAGCCTAATGTTTCTATGGGTTTTCTTTTTTATTCTAAATCATGGAGCATTGAAACACACAAAAAAATTGCATGAACTCACAGTTGATTTAAATATCACAAAAATAAAATTCCAACTTTATTGTGAACACAAATGCAAGAAGACTATCATTTATAACCTTACTCAAAATTTTAGGAATGAATTTAAAGTTTATGTTTGATACCAAATGGTCATTTCTAAGATTATAAATATTCTGTGCAAATGGAAGTATTTGTCTATTTGATTTGTATTTTATTAATTCACAAGGAAACTTATTTTATATTTTAATCTTTGTTTCTTCTTGTGAACTTAGTTTTAATAGGGGAAATATGTCATTGAAAATGAATCAGGCATTGATAAATCAGCAATAGCTATCGTATGTATTAAAATATATGAAAAGGAATGTGAAAAATAACTTGAAAATACTTTATGTAACTTGATGGATAGCAATAAATAAAATAGCAAATTCTAGTGCTATGATTTTATTCACTCTTTAAGTGAGTGGATCTAAAAAGTCTCATTTTAAGTAATATAAGGTACAATTTCCTATAAATTTTTAAATTACAATTACCATAAAATTTACAAACATATCCAACACTAAAGGAAAATAAAAAATGTCATTAGTGTTTCCTATATCTTTGACTTGGAGCATATTTCAAATATTACTTGAATAATACAAAATTTAAACAAATTTATATGATGTCATTCTGAAAATTTCTGGACATTAAAATTTCGTATGGAACTTAGTGCCTTTGTTTTTGAACTAATAAGAGACATGTGCAGCCTTCTCAGATTATAGGTCTCATATAACTGTTACATCTAACAGTGTTTTTTTTTAATGGAAAAATCGTTGTTCCTTGTTCCAAATCTCTGTACTATTTGCAAGATGGAATTTTATTTTAAAAATCAAAGTAGTAATCAATGTTTAATATGTGATCCTTTTCAGATGAGTTAATTTCAAATCACTTCTGCTTAATAATACTATGTGTTTAAAAGGTATACTTTTGGATTTTTTGAAATGTAAATGAATTTAAAAATTTTTATATATTATCTTAACTTTTCTTTGGTAAGTTACATCTAATAAGTAGTCACTGATGAAAATACACCCTCGTTTCTATCTCAGGTGGTGCCTACCCATGCTCGATCGATCTTCTCACTGTGAATCATTTTAGTTGGGACTTTCCCCCAGATGGACAAAGCCTCAGTGTGTGTTACTCACTGGGAGCAAACTCTCATTTTAGTAAACCACTTAATTCTTTCTCCCTGCCAGCAGCCTACTGAAGTAGTGACTCAAAAGTTAATGGGACCTAAAGATAGTCAGCGGCTAAAAATATCTGCAAGTTACTAAGCATGTGATTCTTATTAATATTTTACCACCCTACATTTTAAAGGAAGGGATAGGCTCATAAACAGGGTAATGGTCTCTTAAAAAATTGAACTGCTTGTGTAAGAAGTGATGTTTACATTTTTTCAAGAGACTATATAAAAATCTGGTAAATTATATTGTAGTAATGTGTTAATAAATCCATATAGTATGTAGTGAATAATATGCATAATAGTCAATAAATGTAATCATTCTGTAAAGGTAAAAAACCAAAATCAACTTTTGAACTTGAATGCAAATAAGCTTTTGTTATAATATCACCACAAACACTTCTTTGTGAATCCCTGATTTGTCTTTTTAAATCAACATTTAACAGGGAAGTGTGTGGACATGTGATGTGAGAGCAGTGTGTGCATCATGCGTGATGTATATGTGTGGTGTGTGTGTACATATGAATATTGGTGGCAGGTAGGAGCAGTCTATATATGGAGAGAAGGAGTCAAGTTAGATAACTTTTTTACTGGATAAATATTATTTAGTTGGCTTTAGAGGTGCTTTAAAATTAAGGAATTATTGTTACTCATATATTTTCATGTTTATAAGTATCTCTATTAAACCCAGATTAAATTCCATAAGCCAGTATCTTCTATGGAGCACTAACATTAATATATAGAATATATAATGCTGTCATAAAACTATTTGATTTTTTTATACAACATGCTACTATAAAACCAAGGCAGAGTCTAGCAAACTTATATTTTTATCAATAGGCTTTTTAAAGGTATGAAAAACTGCTCACTCTAATAAAATCAGCAAATGTATTTGAAATATACACTGCATTTAGCATACTAAATTTTCTTTGTAGTTTTGGTTACAAAATACTGTATCTAATGAAGTTTCTAGGTAAAGCTAATTTCCATATCCATGATTTACCATGTTACTTCAATTCATGGCAAATATATATCCACAGTGAAGAATTCTCAATGTGTGTGTATTATATAATATGTATATATATTACATATACATGTAATATTACATATACATGAACCTTCTCCTTCTTATCTATAGCTTTTAATTTCTTAGAAGAAAAATGAATCTTAAGTGAGTTTGATTTTAGTTTGGAAGGAACCAGACAAAAGCTGACTTTCTTCCCAAATTCAAAGTCATGGGATAATTGTATCAACTTCTTATTTGATCAGGAAAACATTAAGGGGCAAATAAATGTTCAAAGTGAAGTGCAGAAGCTTCATGCTAATGGGAGGCAATTGGCTGAGTTCCCCAGAAAGTGCTTTGAACATACCCCTAGAACTTTGAAAAATGTTGCAAAGCGCATTAAAACATGGAGTGTTTTTAGATTCTCCACTCCTTTTAAAACACAAAGAAGAAAAAGTGTAAAGGCAGGCAGTCTCTTTTTTTCAGTACACATGAAAGAAGGATTTTTAATAACATTGTTCCTGGTTGTAAAGCCTTTGACTATTATACAGTTAGAAAACGATAGAAACACCCCCAAATTTATTTGGTGCCGGGCACTGCCATTGTAGGTGTCTGTGAAATAGGCCAAAATAGTAACAATCCTATAGAGAAAAAATATGCATTCTTTTATTCCAAAATTTAACGATAACTATAATATTTCTTTTAATGAGTCAGAGTGAGATTTTTGTATGGCTTTTCTTTTGACAGAATTTTAGACAATATCACTTGTAGATCTAGCACATAGTTTTAGAAGGATCACTTACATAAGAATACAGTTGGTGGAGGCATGGAGGAAATATACAATGAGCCTACCTTGGTAACAGATTTAGTAACCACAAGATCAAACAACTTTGTTGTTAAATATTGCCTTTAAATATTAATGGAAGTAGGTGATCTGGAACAATGATGATACCTGCCAGGCTTCCCCAGTGTTCAGATGACATCTAGAATATGACACATCCTGTTGTCCGTGCCGGGTGTCCATGAGGATGATTTGAAGGGTGTTGGCCTCCCCCAGCATGCTGGAGGAACGCGACTGGAACGAGTGGTCTGGAAACCATGCACACGAGGAACGCTTAAAGAAGAGAAATTTGCAACTGTGTAGTAACCGCCTATGGTATTTGAAGATTTCCACATTTGAGAAAGATGCTACTTATTCTGTGGCATTTTGAGGAAAAAGAAATAGAAGTGATAAGTAGAGGAAGATGCTAACAGCTCGCTTTTTTACACAGCTCTCCAAAAAAGAATGGGATTTTCTTTTTAAACAGGTGAGCTTCTTGTCAGCAGAAGTGAATGTAATTGAAAGTGTAGGAGAGGTTTTTGCATATGGAAGGAAGCTGGACTTCAACTGTCTTTCCTAATTCCTGGTGATTTTCAGAAGTTCATGTGTGTATTTTTATCATGGCTATTATTTCAATATGGAACCCCTGAGCCACACTCTATGCTTAATGAACCAGAATCCCCAAGCAGATACACCTATGATGGACGATAAATATTTAATAGAGAAAAAAAGCTACCCAGGGACTATAGTCAGCAATGCCCAGGCACGTAGTTTTCATGATTTCTGTTAAGGTAATAAATATGGTATGGTGATTCTAGAGTTCAAATTATAAAACAAAATTTAGATATATTAGCATATATTGTTTATAAAAGTTTTATTACATCTGTAAGCTGGATCAATCCAAATTTCGTGTTCTTAGAGATTTCTCAATCACTTAATAAATCTGTATTAAGGGCGTATTATGTGTTGTGTTAGGCCTGAGGATGCAGAAACGGTTTGAGCCACCACTGAGGATTTTCCTTGCAGAGGGTGGAGCCTAATAACCTCCACAGTGTTAGTGTTATGAATAAATGAATAAGCAATTTTAACTCATAAGAGAAGTTTTTATATCGTTGTAGTAGTTCTTAAGGTTCCCTAGGTTCAGATTGACCACCATTGCAGTTATGTAATCTTGGGTAAGATGCTGAAGTTCTCTGTGCTATAAGTGTGCATTCTACAAAATGGGGACAGTGAAAGCTCATGCCTTTTACTGCATTAAAATGATTAGAAGTCTTCATAAAGCACTTAATATAATGCCTGACACATGGTAATTATGTGATAATCATAAACTATCATAAGCCTCATTTTTCCTTATTTATTTATTTATTTATTGTTGTTCAAGTACAGTTGTCTCCATTTTTCCCCCTCTGTTCTCCCCTGCCCCACTGACCCCACCTCCCACCCTCAATCCTAGCCCCCTTTGGCTTTGTCCATGGGTCCTTTATACATGTTCTTTGATGACCCTTCCCCTTCTGTCCCCCATTATCCCCACCTCCCTTCCCTCTGGTCACTGTCAGTTTGTTCTTTATTTCTTGGTTGTAATCTGGATGCTTAAACATCCCGAGGAAATGAGCACTTTAGAAGAAGGAAAACCTCAATTCACTGGGGATATTATGTTTGTGATTTACATACAACTTTTGATATAAAAACCAACTAGATCCCTAAAGTCAAATGAAGACATACCAGAAATTTAAAAATGAAAGCAACATATGGGGCATGTGAGCGGAGATAGAGATCTTGGAAACAGAGCAGATCAGTAAAAATTTGTGATGATATTGCTAGTCATGGGAATACTTGGGTATCTTCCCAAGTCTAATTAAGGTATTGCTACAGTAACTTACTTTACCAATCTGTTCTGTTCCAGTAATATTTCTATATGTTAGAAATTCTTTCACCAAAAGTAACACATTAAACTTGCCTAATCATGTCCAGATAAGAAGTTTTGATCAAAACAATAACATTTTCCCATGTCTTGGAGACTGGAGAATTTCTTTTCAACTTACAAGTAGGTTAATGTTAATTCTTTTAGGGAGAAAATACTTTCTTAATTTATATTCATAGATTACCTTCCTTGCCTTTATCTTCCTTATTTTCCCTTTTTACCTAGTTGATACATGTATTTCTAGGCATTTAGAATATGAGTAGATGATTTTAATAATGAATTCTAAGTAAATTGAGAAGTCCTTTAACAAACGCAAAATGTAAATAATTTTTCTGAACCACTAGTTTGCCTTTCACTTATTTTTTCAAAACTAAGCAAGTAAGTTCATGTTCATTTCCTGGAAGCCCTTTTTTCAGACATGTGACTGTGGGTTTTTTCAGCGGAGCACAATGTTTGATTGAATGTTAGAGGAAAATCACCCAAATCAACTTAGAAGAGCTAGTCTGACAGAGTAATGACATCAACAGCCCCTCCTGTTGGTTTGAGATGCATAACTCAGCAGTCACGGCCGCCCGTCATTATAAATTTTGGCTAAAATAGGATACACAGAGTAGAGTAAGCAAAGTTAAAACAACACAGGCCATGATAATTTAAGGATTAACAAAATATGCATACAATTTATATCTATAAATATACATATTTATAGATACATCTCAATGGATTTAACATGTTTAAAGCAGCATATATAATATTCATATAAAGAACAGTTATTAAAATAATACTCAAATGAACATCTTGCCAATTGCTGAAGCCCCGCCTGAGAGATGAATTAGACGTTCAGATTTTCTCTTACGTTTGGAAGCTGGTGAAGTGGTTCTTCCTTGATGACAGAGTAGCATCTCTACCAGTGTGGTCTAGAAGAGTCACTAACATACTTCCTACTTTTAATTGGAAATAAGTTGTTTTTAAAAGTACAGTTTAAGCTTGGGTGTTATAAGGCACACCAAAGGCTATGTGTAGTAGACTGGAATCTTTGTGTAAAAATAAATATTTCAAAAAATCATTTGTGTAACTGTTGAAGTAATGGATAATTCTGTTGTAATTATCATGATTTTTTAAAAAGCCAGATGCAATAAATATGTATATTGCTGCTGTGTTCCACTTCAAATTTATTGTAATAATATTGCAAAAAGTGTACGTTTTAAAATTTCATCTTCTAAGGCTGCATTTCTTGGCCTTGCTCTACCAATGCAACATTGCCTTTTTCATTTCTCAGCTCCTCCCGTTTGTCATGACTTTCTCTGTGTTTCCCAATAATACACGTGATCGTTGCTTCTATCCTTGTTTACATATCTGGTGTAAGATAATTTCTATTTAAAATTCATATTCTACAAACTCTACTTACTTTTTTCTACATGCTAGTAACTTTACAGGAGTTTGTGGGGTTTTTGATAATATTGCCCTAATTGTTTTCTGTAGAGATATAATGATGTGACATGTGAATTTCTTGGGCACAAATGATAACCCAGTTTTCAATTTTATATGTGAGGTTTGTTATGTAGTACTTACATTACACCCATATATTTTTGCTAATATTTGAATATTTGTTTCAGTTGCTCCCATCATTTATTTTGTAATGGTCATGTTTTAAAGTTCTAAATTTGTTTTACATATCACACTTCTCTTGTAAGCTCACTATATCACATACAAATCACAAAATAAATGTTTCATATAAGTACGTATTTCTCGTATTCACAGAGCTACGTGTTCGAGATGACAGGAAATGAAAATTACTGAAAGGGCACACGCTTTCCAAAACGAGTTTGATCAAAAATGTCTACAAAGCAAACAACCTAATGTCAGCGATGGTTTCCAACAAAAACTCCCACACTGAATCCAATGTAGAACTTAGAAAAATGAAATTGTATCATTTGTTTAGAAATGTGAAAACTATATTTAAATTTAAAACCATCTTTTAAACCGCTTTTCTAAGCACATGAATTGGTCATGGATCATGACTAAATTTTCCAGATTTCATTTAAAAAAATTATGACTATAAAAAGGAATTGACATATTTTGAGAGTATTTTATGTGGTTAAGTCTGTGGGTTTTTCAAATAATTATATTTCAGTAATTGCTTTACATACTCAGAATGTAATTATAGACCACCCAACAGGAGAAAACAATAAATAGTTTAAAAATTCAGTAAATATAGTGTAACAAAAGTGAGAATGCGTAAATATAATATTTGTTGTTTTATATATTCCAGATTCAGAACAATTTGTGGGCAGGAAATGCAAGTGGCGGCTCTGTGGTCACTTCATGCATGGTACCACGTGACACTTCCTCCTGTATGACACCTTATTCTCACTCGCCTCGGACAGATTCCAGTTACACAGGGTTTTCAAACCACCAGAACCAGTTCAGCCACGTGCCCCTCAACAATTTTTTCACTGACTCTATTCTCACGGGGGCTACCAATGGACATGCATTTGAAACGAAGCCAGAGTTTGAAAGGCGGTCTTCCAGTATCGCAGTCCTTCGAATGAAAGCCAAGGAGCACACTGCCAATATTTCATGGGCCATGTAACATACAGTACTCTTATTTTTCTTTAAATGGAAAAGTAAAACATTCTTATTTCTCATATTTAAAGGATACCACAATAAGCTGCTGTGTGTGGAATTGCTAACGGTCAGGATATACAGTGAGACCAGCTTAAATGAATAGTTGTTATTATTTAACATTAAAATCTAAGAATGAACCTCTGAAGACTAAATAGGTTTACCATGCACCAGTCTCCACAAACTCTGTTTTAGTAGTATTTTTTTTCTATTGTACAAGTCGATGAAATATGATCATGCAACTTCTTAAAAGAATAAATGTATTAAACAAATTCCTCTGTTATAGATTGATTTGTGTTAGTTCTGTATAACAAGAAATCCCTTATTGTAAAATAATACCTGATAAAGGAAGAAATGCACTGGGGAAAATGTCAAGATACCGAAGCCGTCAGGTAAATATTGAAGCAGAGCTTTCCAGGGAGTTAAATGCCATTTCTCCCTCTCTGGCTCTCCGACACAATGGGCATATGCCCTGTTGATGAGAATTTCTCTTCAGGTCTCAAAGATTACTTCACCCCTAGAAGTTTTAGTGAATTTTCATTCCATGCAAAAAGAACTCTTTTAAAATGACCAGCATTTGCATGAAATATTTGGACATAGTTTCCTGAAACCATGTGGCTCAAGGTGATAACTGAAATATTCTGGTGTGATTTAAAACATAGTCATGAGAACAGCTTTTATAAATGTCATCTCTTTGGTGAAAAAGCCGACCTGGGCTCAGTGGCTTAGTTATCACATACAAGAAAAAAAGAAAGTTACAATACCTGTTGTTACTTTTAAATTAAATTTGTGTTGATTAAACTGTACACACAAACATCTAATAAATGCACTAAAATGTGTTCTGTTAAAGGAACGACGAACTGGAATTTATATTTACTTCGTGTGCTCATGCAAGGGTGCATCTGTGTGCGTGCGTGTATTTGGTTTTTGACATATCATCTGTAAGCAGTTTTGCTACTGTGGTTTTGCATAGGGAATTAAAATGTCAGAAGGCTCTCTCTAAAATTTCTGGTGGAAAAGAAGAGAAGAAAAATACATTGCATCTGGAAAATTGCTAACCCCGTTGATTTACTTCTCCTCCCTTTCCCCTGTCACATTCCAGGCTTTTTCAGATGAGTGAAATGTCAACCTTCTTGAAAGACTCTCAAGTTCATAAAGGCAAAGTAAATTAATTGAAACGAAGATGACTTTCATGGCTTGAATCAGAGCAAGATCTGCTCTTTGTACTCTCTTAGAATCTTCCTTGTGGCTTGTACAGACTTTAGGGATATTCTTGGAAGTTCTAAAGGCGAAAAGGACAAGAGTACATGAATTTAAAAATTAAATTTAAGAAAAAAGTACTTATATCCAGTAAGTATCTCTTCCTGGTGGGAAAATATTTACAGCAGTTAGACGTCTTTTGTAATAAAATTTTAAATCAAGCAGAGGATGGAGATGAGTGATGTCCTAAACAAACATTCCTTGACTTCATAATAACTCTTTTCTTTATTACTTTTGTGTTCTCTCTTTTTAGTTTTGTTCCCAAGACAAACTTGTTCAACTTTGGCCCTGAGAATGACGCTTACATGCAGGAGGTTTTGTTAAAGGATTGTTTAGGCAGCTGTTAAATATCCTTCATGTTTTAGAAGAGAATGGCTTCTTTTAATATATTCATATATGTGGTTAATAGGAATTTATGAACTAAAACTTAGAACTAAAATGTAAGGTTAAAAAGATTCCAAATTAGCAGCATTCATGTTCATTTCCTTCTGCTTTCTTAATTGAAATTGTAGTGTCCCCTTGGTTAATACTTTAGATTTTTTAACATGAGACACAAAACTCACATAGGCCAGTTTATATTTCAGTTCATTCCTTAGTTTTCCTGTTCTGTTTTACCTGTCATCGTATTCTAATCATTAGCTGGAGCTTCTGTAACTGATTTTTTTCAATTTATAGAATATCTTTTAATTGAGGTTCTACATCCACAATATTCTGTGTGAATTTAATTCAATCAGCACATTATTTTAAACACCAACAGTGTATGGAAGTATTATTTGGGATAATTAAATAAATAATGGAAGCGTGGTTCTTATCCTTCACGAGTTCACAATTTTCCTGGACAGACACGTAAATAAAGCATCCTTCAGCGTGCCTGACGTTTTATGATGGCAGTAAGAATGGCATGACACTTTTTGAATTAGCATTCCCACCTTTTTTATTGGCTGAAAATTTTATTATATATTTAAGTCACTAAAATATAGTGAAATGAACTTTTGATGTAATAGGATAAGATAAATCTTAAAAAGTGCATAAAATATACTGCTGAAGTTCTCTTGTTCTTTATGAGCTTAGATTCATGTACTAGAATTAATATTATTCACAACAATGTTGAATTTGATACTTGAGAGGACAAACTGTGTTTCACTGACTTTTATTTAAGATTGTTATCGACAGTATCGATAATTGAGAATTTAGCTTCTTTGAGTAGCTGACCCACTGCACATTTGGTCACATTTCATTCGCTCTCTGCTTCTTCCACACGTTGTTCTGGCACAGATGGTTTAAGAGGTGATTCATGTACTCTTTTTTTCCTGAGCAATTTGGTTACAGTTTGAACCTCACGATAAGATATAAATCTAATGGAGAATTAGATAAGGTTTGAAGTTTTTTCATCAACATAAAATGAAATTTCAGAAAACAGTTTGTGGTTTTCTGAAGTTATATCATTTATTTCTTATGAATATTAAAAGTGATTATTTTCTTTATATATAACTTTTTATGGGAGAAAAAAAAAAACAAGAAAGCTACTGTAATCTTTGCCCTCAGCCCTGACAACATATCTCCAAAGAATAACAGAGTTACTTAACCTATATAACCTTGAGAAAACTTGTGAAATTGTGTGTATAAATTATGGGAGTCTATTAGTTTCATCGTTTCAATTGGCTGTTGACTTTTTTTTTCACCTCCAAGGCAGGGGGAAAGGGCAGACCAATGCACTTAATACAAGTTCTTACAAGATGATATGTTATTGTTTCCTTTTAGCATCTTTACTTTCTCTTCTCAGACACTTGACTTCCATAGTATGCATCACTTCCCTGTGTTTTCAATAGTGCTGTTATATATATAATGCTGATTTTAGTTTATAAGCAAGTGAATGATGCCTTAGCTGAGAATTGAAAAGATCAACTACAATGTTTGCATAAACTGTTTGAAAATTTAAAAAGAATTTTCTAAACTTACCAGTGACTCTAATTTTTGTTTTTCAACATTTAATTAAAATAGTAAAAGATGAATAATATTAGATACAATTTTAATTAAAAATTGCTGCTTCAAATATTTTAGCAGAAATATGGAGATCATCTTATTTTTAAAATCTTAGTTGGGCTGACTTCTCTTTTTGGTGATTAGAATATAAAGATGTATGTTTACCATTTAAAATCTAATTGCTAATTTAAGCCATCTCTACTTTAAGAAGTTGAGCATCCAAAATTCCAATAGACATTATTTCTTTATAGCTATTCATATTTTGCACTGAATATGAGTATGAATTTTTAAAAGGAATCTATTTAATAAAATGACATATTAAATAGTACTTTTATTCTTACCTCTAATTCTTAGCATACATATTTATACGAGCCAGGAAGAAATGTCACTGATGATCAAAATGCAAAAAAAAAATCAGAATGAAATGTTTAGCAGTAGAGTTAGCATTTATGGCACAAACCCCCCAAACAGATTAAATGTACTAGAAGTATTACAGGGTGTAGTTAGTGCTAAAATAGAATATTTTTAACAATAACTCTCCTTTTTAAAGAAATATATTGCTATCATTTATCCTGGAAATATATTGAAAAAATGGTGAGCAAGCTTTAAGACAAGAGCTAGCTAGTTCTTCAGTGTGCTGAATAAATACTAGGAAATTGAAAGAAGCTTTTTCTTTTCTTCTTAGACTTGCATTTTTAAAAGTCCACAGAGCAGATAAATGATTTCACTTGAGTATTTCATCATGACACTATGTTACAATGTGTCTGACTTTAGAATACAAGACATTGTATACTGAAGTTTTTCATGCATTTCCACATAATATATACTTGCAACATTTCCCCTTATCTAGCTACTGTAACATACATATCCAAGATTTAAGAGAATATAGAAGTCACCCTTATGCACAGTTTCACCTTCTGAGGCTTTGGTTGCCCACACACAGTCAACATTAGTCCAAAAATATTACATGGAAAAATTCCAGAAATAAGCCCTTTAAATACCGTTCAGGGTAATGTGACAAAGTCTCATGCCATCCCACTCTGTCCTGCCTGGGATGTCAATCATCCTGTTGTCTAGTGCACCCACACTGCGTACACAGCCTCTCGTTAGTGAGCTAGTGGCCGTCCTGGTTGTCAGATCAGTTTGAGAGACAGAGAGAGAGGGAGATATTCACTTTACTTTCATTGCAGGATATTGTTGTAATTGTCCTATTTTATTATTAGTTATTAGAATATACATGTTATATTCTATTATATAATTATATAACTATCCATATTATATAATTATATGAATTATATATATTCCTAAGGCTTGGTACCAACAGCAGTTTAATGCATCCACTGGGGGTCTTGGAATGTATCCCCATGAATGAGGGGGGATACTGTAATCTAGAACAGTTGCCAACATTGTCAAAACATGACAGAGTTTCAGTAGAAGGCAGTTGGAGCCCCCTACAGGTCACTTACACAGTCCAGTGGGCGGACATGAAAAGACTCAAATGCCCAAAATCCCCCAGGTCACCAGAGTAGGGTTCATACCTTAGTGGGCAGTGGATAGGGGAAGGGTATCTCTGAATAGAGTTCAGAGGGTCCTTAAACTGAGATGGAAAAAGAATTACATGTCTATTTTCACTAACCACTAGAATAAAATGTAACATTTAAAAAAAAATGTATGAATATGGACAACAAACCTCAATAGTATTAGCAATGCTTGTGATTTTTGTCAACAATAGAAAGAAAATACAGTTTTCAGATTACATTTGTTAGTTATTATAGATGTATTGAAATAATTGTAATTATTTCAATTATAATTCAACTAAATTATAATTTAGTTTTTCACTTGATTAATATAGTTTTCAAAATTCAACAGTTTTCAAACTACATCAAAATTAAGGAAGTTTTAGCTCTGTTGCTGTATCTTGTTACTTAGTCTATCAATAAAGATGCATAGATAGTAACACATCTTAAAATTAGTTTTGTAACTATTTGGACGATATAGTTGGTTTCCCTCTTAAACCTATGCTTTTCACTTATTAAAAAGCATGATCTAAGAAGGGGCTCAAAAGATCGGAGTCCATAGCAGAAACGGGTTGAAGAACCCCCCTTTAAGCCCCAGGGGCACTTCTCCAGATTAAATATATACTTTTTCCCTCGAGGACGGTCATATGTTATGGAACTAATAAAATAGGGTGCCTAATAATTTATCTGATTTTCTCTCAGTAGCAGAATGTAGGACTGGAAAGGAACGGGACTTTAAAGCAGGCAGCCCCAGCACTGTAGAATGAATGACCGAGGCATTTTGGTGAGATAAACGCGGGGCCAGGATGCCGTAGGTGGGGACGAAACTTTTGGGGATGGGGTCAATGGTCTGGGCAGCGTCAGGGAAGGAGTGTGACCTCAGCAATCCTAGTTGTACCACTTTTTAGCATTAAAGCCTTAGGTGGGGCAGTCAATTCCTCTGAGCCGTAGTTTTCTCATTTATGGTTGAAAAAGGCGCTCAAAGCTTTACATTTACAGGGGACTTTCCCATTTATTTTCTCCGTTGACTCGCACAGTTTCGTGACAATGGGTACCATTATCGTCCCCGTTTCACATATGAGGACATTTATGGCCAGAGGATATATGGAACTTCTAAATCCAAAGCCTTTCCTTCTGCCTTCCTTAGGCGACATGTTTTCCTTACAGCTATGACGAAAAAAAAAATTGAAATATGCATTTGAAAACCCTTTATCACAGTCACAGTGCAGTAATTAAATATTTTTTTACAGACTCTAATTTTTCCTACTATTGCGTCGATGTCTGAATTTTTTCTTCCTTTTCTTTATTTTTTAATCTTTAAATTCAATTTTACTTAATTTATCAAACACTTACTGAGAACCCTCTGTGCCAAGACCTGAGAGAAAATAACAAGCTAGTTGAGGAGATGAAAGGGGGGAAAATAAAGTGTGAATGAAAGTTGTTCCAGCAAAACACTATTGGAAAACAGGGAAGACAGTGATTAAATCAACCCTTTGTAAGTCCTGGAAAACCGAAGATAAGATGTGAGCCAGACACTGAAAGATAAATAGGACCTTATAAAATTATAGCATTCTATCTCTTTTTATCTGAAAGAGAACCCAAATAAGATTTGATCGACTTTGGTGGTGGGCACACAATGAAATATATAAATGATAGATCATAGAATTATACAGTTGAAACTTATATGTATAATCTTATTTTAACCAAATGTCACCCCAATACATTTAATTAAAAGACAAAAAAACAAAACCTATGTTTGTGGTATGTAAAATACTTGCAATCTTTTCTTTATATCATACAACAACTTTTCTCTAATTTTAAGTCTTTTCCTTTTTCATTAATTGAACCAAAATTCTGGGTTTCAACAAAGAAATAATTTGTTTCATTCAATACTGTTTTTCAAGTTTTCTACTCTCAAATAATTCAATGAATGTGTGAATATGAGCGTATTAGCTCATAATATGACAATGTGCTATGCTAGCCAGGGAGGTTATGAATAAATGCAAGTCATGGAATTTGTCTTCAAAGAGTATTAAGTTTATTTGGATGGGTGACATTTTCTGAAACTTGCCTACTGTGAAAAGGTAGCGTACATATTTTAATATGAACTCTGTATAAATGTACCGAAAGAGAATACAAAAAGTTGTAAGTGCAGCTTCAAATACACATCTGCACAAAGTTGATAGAAAAGTTCAATAAGAAGAAGGTTTCACCCTAGTATACCCCTTGATCTCTGACCAAGAAAAAGACAGAAGATTCTGAGGTCATTACAGGAAAAATACTCCCTACTCCATGAAAGGAAAAGAAAATGCATCCGCAGCAGCTGGGTGTTGCTTTTGTGTCTTTAATTTAACTCTTTGTCAGCCTCAGTGAGGCCAAAGTTTGTCTCACTTCATGCAAAGATTCTTTCTCAAAGTTTATAAGCATAAGTTCAATGGAAGAATTGCTCTGTCTTATCTGGATCCTTCTATTCCCAGCTGTGAAATTGATTGATGCTTTTAGGTCCTAAGAAGCCTCCCCTTGTAGATCTGTTTTCTGGTTCAAAGGGGAAAAAAAGGCAGGAGAAATTTTTCAGGGAATACCTTAGAAAAAAAATTTCAGAGTGGTATATAGCTAGAGTTTATGAAGAGGGAAATCTCTGAAATTAGTCAATGTTTTAAGAGTGAAAATAAATGTCAAGAGAGAAGTTGCTTGGCCAATGTAATTATATGTCTCAGATAAACATTGGAGCTGTGTGAAATTTTCTTAAATTTAAACTTCTACATGTGATATTTCCCTTGGCTTTGGTTGAGATCACTAACTCTCTGGCAGGACAGAATCAAGATTCTGGTCCCAGATGTGTCATTGGTGATCAGTGGCACCTCACCTCGCGGTTCTCAGAGTTCAATTCAATTCAGCAAATATTTATTGAGTGCTTATGGCTGCTGACTTTCCTAAGTCGGAGAAAAATAATGAGATGTTAGGAGAATGTGACATGTCTTGGGTAAGACGGTTGTGCATATGGAAAACCGTTATCATCATTGGCATTTTAAATCAGAAGTTGGATTTAATTGCATTAATAACACCAGTAGTGTACATTGCTTTGAGGTACAACGATTTCCACACTAGATTCTGATTTTTTAATCTCTGAGAATCACTGGATACACACCCCTGTCCCCAAGGCTTGACTTGTAAGTAAAATAACACCATCCCCTGTCCAGCACCAGTTATGCACATCCCTAATAGCTCAGCTGAGGGACAGCATTAGCCATTATATAAACTAATTGGGTTAATTCTGCTCTGGAATTTAGGCAAATAATGTAACTGAGATAAACAGAGGGTCACTTATGCGTCTACTTGTACACATTTATCTACACTTTTTATTTATACTACTAAATGCTTAAAACAACACTAGGCTATAAATTTGCCTTTTCTTTCTGATTCTCTTGGCAGGGTTTCTTACATGCTTAACTTTTAAAGAGTGGAGTTCGGTCTCCTCTCAAATAAATAAGAGAGCAGTAGAAGGAAAAAACTGCAGCTACAAAGTAGTTCTAACCCATTAAACACAGATGGCTCACAGGGGGTTTAATCATCAGGAGCGAACACACATCACGCTGAAATATAGAGCTGTTTTCTATCACTTGTTACCATTTGAATGTCTGTCTCAGGAAAGTGAATTCCATATATCTTCCTGGCCATCAGTTGCCCTTTGAATACTCCTCTCTCTGATGTAGCTAGATTTCTCTTCAGAACTTACTGAGATGAATGAGCTCTTGCCACACGTAGAAGTGAAAGAAAACATTTCTTTCTCTGCCAGAACAGATGAGATTCGTCATTAGGCGAATGGATTTGACCTTGTAAAGTGGACCAAAGCAATTAACAAACAAACCCCTCTGGAGGCAAATTGCCTTTATCCTAGTCCTCTAACAGAAGCTTTTCTTTCTTTCTTTCTATTTTTTTGATGTGCTCCCAGCTATGTTGCAACTGATCACCTGGAAAGAATTCCAAACGCGGGATAAGAAATCATCTCTAATGTAAGCCTTTCTATGCAGAGAGAATTTTATGGACACTTAAAAATTCACATGGATTTATCCTTAGCTGTCATTTGCCAATTATCAATGATAATAAGTCAAATTGATCAGAAGTTATTAAAGAGATCCATAAAACCAGCTTGATGGCACCATATAAAATAAAACCGGAGATCAGCATTAGAGTCTATAGTAAAAAGGTTAAAAACTCGATTTGAGGACAACTATACCTGAGGAAAAGATTGATTGCACTTTGCATCTCTCTCCTCAACTCCCAGTATGGGTTCCTTTAATCTATTCATCTCCTAATGTATGATCTCTCTTCAATAGTTTCTTTCCCCCACTTCTTATCTATCCTTATTCTCCTTTTATCTACTCTTCCCCTTTCCTGGAGACAATTTCTAGCTAAAACCCATTCTTCAAGACTAAAGTTTTAGGTGACATTTAGAGAAAGAGCAGCTACCAATCCCTGGGATAACAGCAAAAGAAAGTAGCTTCCTTACTTCCCACCCAGAGTACACGTTCAGCCAATGCTATTAAAGCGGATGACATAATCTTGAGTAAACCCAGCTGATAAACCACGTGGAAGCTGCTCATCTACCATGGACCTGCAAGACCTCTGTCTTACTATTTCATTTGTCTTTCTCCCCGAGTTTGTAAATCACTTGCAATTTGGACACTTAGGTACAGATGGAAAGTTGTTGTTTTACCCTGGAAATAATTTAGTCAGTTCAAGCCACTTGTGTCATGGAAAGGCATCCTTTCTTCTAAAATGTTTATGCATATATTTTACTTATTTCATTCTTTACTTGGCAGATCTACCTTTAGAAAAACAAACAAAAGATAGGTAAGGGGAAAGATACAAGACTAGCAAAGTGTCTCAGATCTTAGTGCAGTTTTTATTGATAACTTAAAAAAATTATTACAGGGAGATATTGAACCGACTTACTATTATTTTTATTTTTACCAGTAGATGGCACTGCACAGGTGTAAGAGCTGTCTACGCCAACGTGACTGGGGGAAGACAGGATCATCAACTCTGCTGACTGGTGGGAAACGCCCTCCACTAGAGTTCTCTCTCATAAGTATTGTGTCTAGGAGTCCCAACAGTCCTGTGTGAGGGAGGAACAGAAATTTCCTAACACTAATTTTGTTTCCTAAACAGTACTTATTGTGTGACAGAAAAGTAGCTCCTCTTGTTTTCCTTTTTAGCTAGGAAAACGGAAGCACGGAGAGGTTAAGATTCCCTAATGTCACAGAGCTAGGAAGCTGCGGGGTCAGGATCTGGGCCAGATGTTTGATCTGGGCTGTGCTCGCACTGCTTTTCTTCCTTTCAGTTCACTAACACGCATCCCTCATTCAGCTATTCAACGACTTTTAAGGAGCTGACTTGAAAAACTAAGGTATTAAAATGGATAGATTCCAGTCAGACAACCAGGCAAATTTGAGGAGCATCAGGCTAAAGTTGAGAAAAGCAAAGGGGCCTGCAGAGGGAGGGATATGGGGGAAGACAGGGAAAGCTAACCGTGGTAAGAAAGAAGAGAGGAGAGGATGCCATGCATAAAATTCGCCAATTCACAACTTTGCTTAGAGTCAGGATGCTGCATATTTTTAAGAAGATTTATTTATTTATTTTTAGAGAGGAGGGAAGGGAGGGAGAAAGGGAGAGAAACATCAATGTGTGGTTGCCTCTTGTGTTCAGCCTCTTCCTACTGGGAACCTGGTCCACAACCCAGGCCTGTGTCCTGACTGGGAATCCAATCAGTGACTCTTTGGTTCACAGGCTGGCACTAAATCCACTGAACCACACCAGCTGCGTGTGGTTCACGATGCTGCGTATTTTTTAAAACAAATATATTCTTAATATCATTCAATTATATTTAACATTCTGGCTGAGGTAGAAAATACTTTAAAACTTTAATAAGCAGATTATAATTAGTTGACATCTTGCAGCATAGCTCCAGTAACTCTCCCTTACTGCAGCCATCTATCTGTATTCTGGCAACACCCAGAGCTTTAGATGACTTAGAATTGTGCCATCCTGACAATCTAAAACAACGACTTCCTGGTATTATCCTAGACTATTAAAATTTTCTAACTTAGTTTCTTCAACCTGCCTATTATCTGACCCCATTAATTCCTCCAGTCCCTCTACCTAAGCATGTTTTTTCTTGACATTCTCTTCCATATCTACTTCCTTTGTTATCGTCACGGCCCATTTTTTTAAACCACTCTTTTCCCAATACCTTCAAAAGCCTACTGTTTTCCTTTACCATGCCTGCTTTCCTCCACTTGGCTTGTCAACACCACCTTAAAAACATCAGGAGTATGTTCAGATTAGCTCCACCTAATGCATACCTATTAACTGAACTAAAAATGTGGATCTTTGTTCCCAAAGGGACCCTCCACATGCCCGAGTACAGTCATTCTTGCCTTCCCATTTTCCACTGTCCACTCTTCAAATCTGTTACCTTGATGCACTCTCACCTCACTGAACCTTTTTCACAAGGAAGAAAGCCATCCTAAAAGACCTGCATCAATTTCCTGCCACTACATCCCTAAATATATATTCATAAGTTGTTTTTTATTCTTCTGGTTTATTTTAGGGGATGAGAGATTCTCTTTTTAATTCTAAGCATTGTTCTCTATTGTATCCTTTCAAATCTTCTTAGAGTTTTATGGCATCTCCTAAATGTTTAAACTTCTCCATTCTTCCATGTACCTAACCTCATTTATTAAAAGAAATAATAATAACAGTTGGAAAAAATCTTCATGCCCCTTCACTACTTCCAGATTTCCCCCCATACTTCCTATGAAGATACATCTGCACTCAATAGCTCCACTTTTTTACTTGCTGCTCACTATTCATATCTCTAAAATTCAATTTTGAGTTCTACCAATCCACAGAAATGACTTTTTTCAGGATCACCAGCCCAAAACCAATAGTCACTTTTCAGTTCTGTTGCTCAATTCTGTGTGGGTCGAATGGTGTCCCCTAAACACTCAAGCCCCCAAGGTCTTTATGGATATAATCAAGTTAACATCACACTGGGCTAGGGTGGATCCTAGTCCAATGACTGCTGTCCTGATAAAAGGAGATAAATTTGAACACAAATAGACAGACAGAAAGAGAATATCATAGGATGATGACGGTAGAAATTTGAGTGGTGCATCTAACAAGCCAATGAATGTCGAAGATCTTTGTCAACCATCAGAATCTAGGAGAGAGGTAGGGCAGATTCTCCATTGAGCTTCCAGAACTTCAATGCCTATCATTACCTTGATTTCAGACTCAACAGATTCCAGCTGTTTAAGCCACCCCATTTGCGGCACTTTGTTACAGTAGCCGGAGGAAATCATTGGTACTTCTGATTCCGACTATGCCCTCTGGTTTTAGGAGCCTTCCATGCTGGTTTTGATGGCACCTCACTCATGAAGTCCTCCTCTTCCTTCTCCTTCTTTTCCTCAGTCTACTCTTACTCTATGCCTGGCTGTTCAACTCTATCCCCTTCTTTTTTCTCTACATTTTTTTTTTTTTGCAGATGTTTTTATTACAATAAACTACGCCCTTGACCAAACCCCAGATCTACCTTCTTACGAGATTATTTACTGGTGTGTTCCAGAGATAACAGACAGAAGAAGTTCAAACTAACCATAAAATTCTAACCCACTTCTGCTTTAACATATATATAAATACATATAAGAGATATTATATATTATATAAAAACTTAATTTTTAGAGCAGTTTTAGGCTATAGCCTCTCCTATTATCAACATCTTGCATTAGTATGGTACATACATTATAATGGATGAGCCAATTTAAATAAATTATTCACTAAAATCCAAAGTTTATGTTAGGGTTCACTCCTTGTGTTGTACATTCTATGAGTTTTGACAAATGTGTCCATCATTACAGTAGTATACTAAATAGTTTCGGTGCTCTAAAGGTCCTTTGTGCTCTGCATATACATTTCTCCCTCCACCGGAACCCTGGCAACCACTGACTCATTTACCATCTCCATGGTTTCGACTTTTCCAGAGCATCGTTTGAGGAATTATGTAATACACAGCTTTTTCACAATGCCTTCTTTTACTTAGCACCGTGCATCTGAGTTTCCTCTATTTCTTTTTGTGGTTTGAGGGCTCATTTGATAATATTTCATTGTGTGGATGGATGTACCATAGTTTGTTTATCAATTTACCTATTTTTAAGTATATTTTATTGATTATGCTATGAGTTGTCTCATTTTTTTCTCCCCTTTATCCCCCTCCACCCTGCATCCCCCACCCTCTAGCATTCCTCTCCCTTAGTTCGTATCCATGGGTCGTACATATAAGTTCTTTGGCCTCTCCATTTTTTCTACTATTCTTAAGCTCCCCCTGTCTATTTCATACCTGCCAATTATGCTTATTATTCCTCGTATCTCTTCCCCCTATTCTCCCTCTTCCTCTTCCCCACTGATAACCCTCCATGTGACCTCCATTTCTGTGATTCTGCTCCTTTTCTGGTTGTTTACATTGTTCATTTTTTTTTTAAGGCTCAGTTGTTGATAGTTGTGTTTGTTGTCATTTTACTGGTCATAGTTTTGATCTTCTTTTTCTTAGATAAGTCCCTTGAACATTTCATATAATAAGGTCTTGATGATGATGAACTCCTTTAACTTGACCTTATCTGGGAAGCACTTTATCTGCCCTTCCATTCTAAATGATAGCTTTGCTGGATAGAGTAATCTTGGGTGTAGGTCCTTGCCTTTCATGACTTTGAATATTTCTTCCAGTCCCTTCTTGCCTTAAGGTTTCTTTTGAGAAATCAGCTGATAGTCTTTTGGGAACTCCTTTGTAGGTAATTCTCTCCTCTTGCTGCTTTCAAGATTCTCTCCTTATCTTTAATCTTGGGTAATGTAATTATGATGTGTCTTGGTGTGTTCCTCCTTGGGTCCAACTTCTTTGGGATTCTCTGAGCTTCCTGGACTTACATATTTATTTCCTTCACCAGATTGGGGAAGTTCTCCATTATTTTTTCAAATAAGTTTTCAATTTCTTGCTGTTTCTGTTCTCGTCCCAACACCCCTATGATTCGGATGTGGGAATGTTTAAAGTTGTCCCAGAGGTTCTGAAGCCTCTCCTCATTTTTTTTTTTTTCCTGAATTCTAGTTTCTTCATTCTGTTCTGGTTGAATGTTCATTTCTTCCTTCTGGTCCAAATCATTGATTAGAGTCCTGGTTTCCTTCCCTTCACTGTTGGTTCCCTGTATATTTTCTTTTATTTCATTTTGTATAGCCTTCACTTCTTCCTTTATTTTTTCTTCCTTTATACTCATTCATCTCTGGGAGCATCCTGATTAGCAGTGTTTTGAACTCTGCATCTGATAGGTTTGCTATCTCCTAGTCACTTATTTCTTTTTCTGGAGTTTTGATATGTTCTTCCATTTGGGCCATATTTCTTTGTCTTGATGCACCTGTTACATTGTAGGGGGCGGAGCCCTAGTTATTCATCAGAGCAGGACAACCCACATCTCCGCGTTGTGGCGCTGTCTGTGGGGGAGGGGGTCAGAGAGAGAACAATGGCCCTTGCTTGGCTCTCACCCAGTTTCAGTCACTTGATCCATCACCCACAAGCAAATTGGGTCCTTCTGGTGCTGATTCTCAGGTGGATGGGTTTGTGTATGTTCTAGGACCCTGTGGGTCTCTCCAATGAACTCTCCTATGAGGCTGGGAGTTCCTCGCATTACCTCAACCACCACAGGTGTTTGCAGTCAGAAGTATGAGGCTTTATTTTCCCTTACTGGAACCCTGGGTTGCACAGTCTGCCTCATTACCATTGTTCCTTTCGGCTTATCTGCACACAAATGTGGGATCACCCAGTCTGCCAGCTGCCATTTCACCCTCCTGGTCTCCTACCACCACCTTGTCATGCATCCTTTATGCCCCAGCTTCCAGTCTTTGTCCCTCTTACAGGTCTGAATGAATGTTTTTTCTTTAACTCCTTGGTTGTTTGGCTTCCATACAGTTTGACTTTCTGGCAGTTCTGGTTGTTTTTTGTTTTTAAATTGGTTGTTGTCCTTCTTTTGGTTGTGCGAGGAGGCAGAGTGTATCTACCTATGCTTCCATCTTGGCTGAAAGGATCCCCATTTACCTACTAAAGGGCATCTCACTTGCTTCTAAGTTTTAGCAATTATGAATAAAGCTGCTATAAGTGTTCATGTGGAGATTTTTGTGTGGACATAAGTAGTCAATTCATTTGGGTAAATACCAAGGAGCATGTTTTCTCGACTGTATGGTAAAAGTATATTTAATTTTGTAAGAAATTGTTAAACTGTCTTTCAAAATGACTGTGCTAGTTTTCATTCCTACTAGCAATGAGTGAGAATTCCTATCCTTCCATATTGTCAAAACATTCTGGGTTGTGGCCATTATGGTAGGTATGTAGTGGTATCTTGTTGTTATTTGAATTTGCAGTTCATTGATGACATGATCTTAAGAATCTTTTCGTATACTTATTCGGCCTCTGTATATCTTCTTTGGTGAGGCCTTTGCCTGCCAATTTTTAAAATTGGGTTTGTTTTCTTATTGTTGAGTTTTAAGAGTTCATTGTATTTTTCAGATACAAGCCCTCTATCAGATATGTGTTTTATGAAGATCCCCCCAATTTTATGGTTTGTCTTTTCATTATTTTTCATAGAGCAAGAGTTTTTAACTGTAATGTTTCCTAAGTAATCAATTTTTTCCTTCGTGAACCATGCTTTTTCTGTTTTATCTAAAATCTCATTGCCTAACCCAAGGTCATCTAGAGTTTCTTCTCGTTTTATAATTTTATCTTTTACCTTTAGATCTTTGGTCCATTTTGAGTAAATTTTTATACAAAGCATACGGTCTGTGTCTAGATTCGCTGTTTTCTGCATGTTGATATTCACTGGTTCTGGCACCATTTGGTGAAGTGACTATTTTTTTCCCTCCCTTGAATCACCTTTGCTCCTTTGTGAAAGATCAGTTTACTATATTTGTGTGAGTCTATTTCTGGGCTATATCTGATTTTCATACTTTGTTTTTTCAACTTCCCCAATACAAACCTGAATGTCGTTCTTTACTCCTCTTTGCTAAGCACTTTACACGTAATACTACAATAATCCTATGCTATTATTAGGCCCATATTAATAGTGAAAGCCTCAGCTGAGAGAAGACTCTATTTATATAGACTGTACATATTTGTTCTTAACCCTTATGGTGTATTACTTCACACAGCTTCTAAGTGGCAAAGCAATTAGACCTCAAGAAATGAACCTGCACCATTACACTACTTTCTAAATATATTTTGAAGTTATTTGCCCTGGCTCATGTAGCTCAGTGGACTGAGCGCCAGACTATGAACTGAAGTCATTAATATCTCTTTATCCTCATTGCCACCATATTAATTCAAGGATCATCATCTTTCGTTAAGTTTACTAAGAGCACTTTCTTAATGGGTCTCTTGAATCCAGTCTGGCCCTAATCCAGGTTGTTACTTCTAAAGCACAAATCTGATAACACTAAACTTAAAACCATCTCATGGCTCCCCATCACCTCTAAAAAAAGCAGACACTCCAAAATATGTTTACAACTTCCCCCTTCATCCAAATTTCTAACTCTGCCACACTGATCTGCTTGTACTTCCCAACAGGCACTGAGCCCAAGGTTAAATCTGCATCTTTGTAGATGTGGGTCCATCTGTCTCTGTAAATCTTTCCTGTTTCTCCATTTGACTTCTTCCTTCAGATTGAAATTTAAACACCATGTCCTAGTAGAGTTGCCAAATTAGGCAAATAAAAATACAGGACACCTAGTTATAAATATTGCATGGAACATACTGATATTAGGGAATTATTTGTTGTTTATCAGAAATTCAAATGTAACTGGGCATCCTCTATTTTATCTCTGAAAGACCAGACCCGAAGATTGGGCTAAGTGCCCCTGTGTTCTGCTCTCATAGCATCCTGTGTTCACCCTATCACAGTATTTACTTCTTATCTGTTATTGATGTAATACATGCATCTCTGCCTCTAGCCTTAAGGACAGAGATTGCATCTTTGCCAGCAACATGTTTCCAGCATCTAGACATCCAATGCTTGGTGCTTAACAAATGTTCGCTAAATGTTGTTAAATGAATAGACTCGACACTTTTAATTCTAATACTTTACCACTGCAGGTTGCTGTTAGGTGTATTACTAAGATATATTTTATACCTAATTTTGATGTAGTTCGCAGGAATTGCTTTTTGCATTTTTAACTTTGAAGTTCTTGATTTAGAATTTTGTGAAACTATATGACTTATCTTCAAGTAATTCTTGGCCAGCCTCAGCTCTTCTAACCACAAAGACAAAGGTATGCAAAATTCACTGCTAAGATGCTAAGTTTGTAACTTGCCTAGATTGCAGCAAGAGTTTGGGCTTCCTTTCCATCCAGATTCTGGAAGTGACAGCTGAAATGCCAAATATTGCTCATTTACCCAATCTAAGGGAGAAAAATTATTGTTTTTCTATATTAGTCTTTTAAAATAATATTTTTGTCCCCAATATGTGCAAAGGAACACTAATACATGTTTTTTATTTATTACTTATTAATTTTTTATTGAATTTCTTGGGGTAACATTGGTTAATAAAATTATGGGTTTCGATTGTACAATTTTATTATACATCATCTGTACATTGTATTTTGTTCACCACCTAGAGTCAAGTCTCCTTCCATCAATATTTATCCCCAATTACTGATGTTCTTTTTAAATGAAAACATATTTTAACTTTATTTTTCAGCTAGGTAAAACAAGTATGAACAGATTTCTATTCTGTATGAATTTTCATAAATTTTAACATGTTAATCTACATACTGAAACCCTGGGATATGATATATTATATCGGGAAGGTTTTTAGTCTCATTAATCCCCAAAGTAGTTTTGTTAGTTAACACCTAATTTAAGGAATACTAATGTAGGTTTTGATGCTCTCCACAGGGTAAGTATATGAACCAGATTTTTATTGTTAAGTTCAGTTTCCTTGGAATGTCTGACTCAGAGATGCAATTACATAATTTATATAATAGACCTCACTTTATTGGGTCATGTTTTGAGCTAGAGTGTCAAAAAGTTTCCATAATAAGTGTCTTTAGGATTTAGTGTATATAAAATAAAGTTTGTATTTGACAGAGAAATCGGTAAGCCCATAAGGAGAAAGAGCAATGTAAAATCCTAGACCAGTTATGTATAATTTGTGGATTGCTGATTATTTAGTATTCTTGAATTTTAAAACAAAAACTTCAAAGGTGAAATACAATTCTCACTAATAAAAAGCATATGTGATATAGCTGAAGTCCCATAGGCAGCAGCCAGGCAGGCCGGGTGTGTGATCAGAGCGCACGGCTGGCCACCTGTGAGCTGCATCATGTGGGCCCCGAACTGCAGAGCTGCCTTCCCAATCACACTTATTTCCATCATTTGAACGGGGCTGAGTGTCACCAGAGGGTTAATATACGCCATGTTGCATCTGGAAGGTGGCACATCACCTATTAACCTAGAAGTGAGTATGACTGTTTCTGTTTTCGTTAAATGCCATGGCTCTAATGTTTAACAATAATAATTTTCACTTGTTCAACCACAGATACCAAGTACCCTTCCAGTTACTCTTTACACGATTATGACAATAGTGAATATTTTTAACATGTAGGGTGCTACGCACAATTCTCTTTTCTACTTTGAAGTATTCCAATTAATTCTTTCGACAACTCCTTCAGGTTAACTCACTGTTTATGCCCATTTTACAGATGATAAACACTCAGGCCACTTACTCCAGACATACAGCACGTAGCCGAGATGGGCTTTGACATGGTCCCTGGCTGACCTGAAATTTGGATTCTTAAGCCTCATGCTATTGTAATGCTCCAGTTTGCACAGATTCCAGAACACTGATGTAGGTATTCTTTATTTTTATTTTTTATTTTTAGAGAGAGGGGGAGGGAGGGAGAAAGAGAGGGAGAGAAACATCAATGTGTGAGAGAAACATTGATCAGTTGCCTCCTGCGCGCCCCCTATTGGGGACCTGGCTTGCAACCCAGGCATGTGCCCCGACTGGGAATCAAACCAGCAACCTTTTGTTTCACAGACTAGTACTGAGTCCTCTGAGCCACAGCAGCCAGGGCTGATGCAGGTACTCCTTTGCCTTTACCATAGAAAAAAACTGAGGTTGAGAAAATATACCTGTTTTGCCCAGGGTCTTGAAGGAATAGGTATATAGGTTTCATTATGGGAAAATAAAGGTATAGATTATGTGAAACTACCAAAATAAGAAAGAAAGAAACACAAAACGTGAGGTCCAGGACAACGAGAACATACAGGTCTTGGCTTTGAGGAGTGAAGGTGAAGAGGAAGAGGACAAACAAACAAACAAAAATGGAGTACAATGAACTCCGAAGAGCAAATTGGTCTTTCTAACAATTCTGTTTCAGACTTCAAGGAAAATCTTTGGTTATTTAAATTTGATAGTGTTTTCCATCTAATTTAGACACTATATAAATTTTAAAGAAAGGTTTGAATATAATGTAATTTTTTTTGCTGTTAAAAGCATTAGGAAATAGACCACTTGAGGTCAGGGTAACACCAAGAAGAATTTCCCAGCACTAAAACAAACCACATTGCAAACTCTTTATAAGTGCTTAGCAGTGACCTGAAACGATTCCATTTATGTGAGGCTTGAGAAGCGAAAGGGGCCTCTTGTGAACTTTTCAACCACAGAAAGGAGTGTGCTTTAAGAAAATATATTCAGAGTGATATAACAAGTGCTAGATGTAAGCTGGTGAGTCTCCTTACTTAAGAACAAGTGTCAATAAAATATTTTCTTCTTGTTGAAAATCAAAATAGTTCAAGCTTCAGAAGTTATGTTTCTGAAAATTATAATGATTAAATATTATATGTTTAATATTCTTTAATTCCATAATCAATTTTTATTTTTTCTATTATTTTTCATATATGTACTATCTCATCAAAAGTCTCACAGGTTTTTTAAAAGATTTTATTTATTTATTTTTAGGGAGAGGGAAGAGAAGAAGAAAGAGAAACATCAATGTGTGGTTGCCTCTCAAGCACCCCCTACTGGGGACCTGGCCCACAACCTAGGCGTGTGCCCTGGCTGGGAATCAAACCAGCAACCCTTTGGTTCACAGGCTTGTGTTCAACCCACTGAGTTATGCCAGCCAGGGCAGATCTCACAATTTTTTTTTAATGCAACATCTTATTGAATGTTTGGGTGATATACATTTATATTTATAAAAATGGACATTTAGTAATATCAGGTATTCTAACAAGTCTTTGGAATATAAAAACTAAGATTTTGTCATGGTTGTTTGATTTCAAACAACCTTTCCTTTCAAGCAAACACCTCCCAGAGAAAATGTTGCTTTCAGATCTCACAGCCTAAATGGGAGTGAGATTACAAATACCAGTTGATATATTACAGACATTAACATAGCCAATTATTATTCTGCTAAGCAGTTCATTGGCAACTTTCAAAATCACTCTGTGAGACAGCTACTATTATTGTCCCCATAGATGAGGAAACTGAGGTTTTGAGATTAAGTAATTTATCCAAAGTAACACAGCCAGTCAGTGGTAGAGGCAGGATTCAAACCCTGATGGCTTGACTCCACTACCAACACGTGTGACCATCATAGCACACTCAGTCTCTTGCGGAAAGAGCACTGTTGTGGAATCAGTTCTGACACAGCTCTGACCTTGAGTTCTGGGTCTTGGATTCCCCATCTGTAAAATGAGGGGCAATTCAGCTGATCCTTCAGATCCATTGAAGGTCTCATGTTCTATGATTCTCTCTAATTGTCCCAGCAAAACTTTAGAGAAATGACTACTTGTACGGTGTCCAAAATGGATTGTATTATAAATGGAAAAAAAAACCCTAGAGAGAATGATTAATGATTTATGAAAGGGGAAGGTAAAATCATACATATTAATAACTTATGAAGTACAGTGAACTCATTTAGTGTTCCCTGTACATAGGAAAAAATTGCTTTTACAGATGCCTTTGGCAATTGCATACCTAGGCTGTGATACTTAAACCTGGAAAACATTCATTTCTTTATTTTTTGGTTTTGTTTTATGTATTTGAATTAAGACAGCTAATGTGGCATGCCCTTTTCAGAATTATATTTGTAATTAATGGTAAATTAGAAAAATTTTACCAGGGAGCCTTTCCTTTATTTCTAAAATACACTGTCTGACTCTCTTGGGTGTGACCAAAGGCCTTTAGTCTTTGTTTGGATTTTCAAGTGAACTTTTCCTCCTTGTAACTCCATCTTCCATTATTGTTAACCAGTCAGGCATGTTTTACTTTACACTGTGATAAGGGGATCAGAAACAGCTTCCCCACATCTAAGGTGATCTTAATCAACTGCAAGGAATGTATGAGTAGCATAGTGTAGAAGCTTCCTGCCTTGAGGAGGAAGAGATCTCTTCTAAATTATTATTTTGATTCTATTGATAGAGGGAGAAAATTAGGTAACCTTGAAAGCAAGATACTTTTGACTGAAACATTTTGAGAGGACATAAGGTAAATTGCCACCCTCTCTCTTGACCGTCAACTGACCTTTCACTTTTAACATATGTTTTGAAGCACCAGCCATGTTGATTTCCATGGCTGTTTGGGTAAAAATTTCAGAGAAACCTACTGCCCCCAAGTCTTTAATCAGTTTTTTGAACTTCTAATATAAGCATTTAAGATGCTTTTGGGGCTCATAGAAGACCGGCTGACTGGCACTGACTACAAGGCTTCCCCCAAGGTGCCCTGGCTGGTGTGGCTCAGAGGACTGAGTGCCGGCCTGCAAATCAGAGTTTGATTCCTAGTCAAGGCACATGCCTGGGTTGCAGGCCAGGTCCCCAGTAGGGGGCACAGGAGAGGCAACGGCACACTGATGTTTCCCTCTCTCCCTGCCTTCCCCTCTGTCTAAAAATAAATAAATAAAATCTTAAAAAAAAAAAACCTTCCCCCAAGGTGGGTTAAGTAGACCCTCATTCAGCAGCCTATCTATGAGCTCATATTAGTCAGAATGCCAAGTGAGTTATGTAGGCTTATTGTGCGCACAGTACTGAAGTGGTGATTGAATCATGAAATATACTCAATGTCCTGAGTTTTCTTTGTGGTGCAGCCACAGGAAGGCCCACTTGTTTCTGGGGTATTTTCCAGGTTATATCAATGTGAATCAAGCTATTGTGTGCTGATATTTCTGTCTTTCAGTGCCATGAGGAATGAGAGATGAAAGAATAAATGTATAATTCATGTGATAGGAGTCTGACATAGCAAAAATGAAAGCAAACTACCAAGAGTTCGTTTTTGGCAAAGGCTCTTTCCTATGGAGTAATCTAAAAGCATCAACGTGCAATTCATCATACGCACACATAATATGCCCCCCAAAGAAGACAACAAGTGTTAAACACATTGAATTCTCCTACTTTATCTTTTCACTTCTGTTAAATAACTTTAATTTTTTTTCTATTGTTTTTGCTACCAATGCCCCCACCTCTAAAAAAATCTACCACATTTTTCTTTTTTAGAAGAAGTAAGGTCACACGAATGGAATGAAAATCAAGTCTCACTAATGTCCAGGGCAGAACTGGCAGACTTCCAGAAATGCTTTTCCAAAATACTGGTCTCAAGTTTTCATTGTTGAGAGGGAAGGCAGAGAGGGGATTTTGGAACACTGAGAACCTCTGGGGATTATCACTGGCTCAGACACCTCATTACAGAGCTTTAGAGGCAGAGTGGCAGCAGAGCCCTGGAGGCCAGGGAGATCAGGGAGAACTTCATGAAAGTAGGAGCACAGACAGAAAACAAATCGAAGGAAAAGGACGTCTTCAATTTGTAATATTCCTGGCATTTGCTTCCAGCCTAAGTGTTACCCAAAATCACCTCCTTTGCATTGACATCTAGATACTAATTTCTAACGAAATAATCAGTATAATCATGTTAATTAAGGTGATATGATTTACAAACTCAGTGCCATAAAAAATGTGTATTGTTTTGCTCTTTTGTGAGTTTTACTGGACAGCAAAACATTATACAAGTGACGGTACATAGTAAGTGCTCCATAAAATTTTGTTGAATTAATTTAGATTAAACATCATGTATGGATAATATAGCTACTGATCAAATCTGAACATGTACTTTCTGTCAAGCAGTGTGTTAAGTGTCATGGAGGAAACAGGAATACATTCTTAGATATAGAATCCTACCCTCAACAGGTTTATAGTTTAACTATGATCATAATACAAATTCACCATGCCTATTATGGATAGGATAAAATTGAGGTTAATGTTATGTATGTAGGATTACTAATTTCTATGTAAAAATGAATCTTATATAGATGCACTATAATAAACATTTTCCTTCAGCAACAAAAAATATAAAAGTTTTATATAATGTAAGTTGCATTAAAATGACTTTGAGAGAAAAAAAGTGCTATGCCACTTTAAATGTATTTTGTATTGGACTTTCAACTGTCAAGGATAAACTTTAGCTTTTTAAAAAGCTCACGTAGCTATGAAGAAACTAAAGTTTTATTATTAAGTAAATATCTGTGTGTCAATACCTTGGAGAAGAATTATCTTATATAAAGACCCTAATCCCTTTATTATAATAACATTTAATAATAGGTCTCAATGTGACATGTGTGTGCATGTGTGTATGTGAATGTTTTTGATTATATGTGTGCAGATTAAAAATGCATGAGAGAAGGAGAGGATGAGAGAGAGTGGCTCCAAGGCCATGATGAATTTATCCTTCACAAGTTAATAACATGCATTAATGACCAATATTAGTTTTAAAAAAGTTGTTGCTAAATATTTCACATAAAACATAATAAAAAACAACATTTCTTCATGTTGGAATAAAAATGTACTCTTTATATCTGCCTGGATTACTGCATCCTGCCTCTAGTCTTATGTATTACAATCCATAGCCCATCTCCCTACTGCAACAGAGTATAAAATGCCCATCTGATCAAATCACTTATCTGCTTCAAATTCTTTCATGTCTTCAAGTACCTTAGGTTAAAGTCAAAGTTCTGTAAGATGATTGACAAGCTTCTGTAAGTGGGCGTCTGTTAACATCTCTAGTCTCTCTCCCTTGATGCTCCAGCCCGAGGCTGGTCGTTCCAATCCCGGGGGGCAATCTATGCTCTTTTTGATCTTTAGGCTTTCCTATGTATCATCTTTGCTTGGAAAAAAAATGTTCTTTCTCTCCTCTTCATCTAATTATCTTCCCATGATTTGAGTTCTAACCCTAATGTTTATAGCAGCACAATTTACAACAGCCAAGTGTTGGAAGCAACCTAAGTGTCCACCAGTTAATAAATGGATCAGAAAACTATGGCACATTTACACGATGGAATACTACACAGCAGAAAGAAAGAAGGAGCTCCTACCCTTTGTGACAGCTTGGATGGAACTGGAGAGCATTATGCTAAGTGAAATAAGCCAGGCAGTGAAAGACAAATACCATATGATCTCACCTTTAACTGGAACCTAATCAACAAAAACAAACAAGCAAGAAAATATAACCAGACATTGAAATTAAGAACAAACTGACAGTGACCAGAGGGGAGGAGGGGGGGGATAGTGGAAAGGGGAAGGGGGAAGGTTTTCAGGAACGACTATAAAGTACACATGAACAAAACCAAGAGGTGGTAGAAGCAGGGGAGGGAGGTGGGACAGCTGGGGTGGGGTTGTGGCAGAAAAAGGCAGATAACTGTACTTGAACAATAAAATTTTTTTTAAAGGAGGTCTTTGCTGACTCTTTGCTAACAATTGACTTAGGTGGTTCAGCTCAGTGTCCTCCTACACCCTCTGTTTCCCAGGTTATAGCAATTATTGTACTTTATTATAACTGTTTGTATATCTGTTCTCTCACTGCACTTTAACATTTTATGAATATAAGGATAATTTTCTCTTAACTTCTCAGTATCTGAAGCATAGTAGAAAAGCAATATTTATAGAGTTTATTTATTCAGCTAATATTTAGTTCTTGATGCTAAGTACTATTCTAGGTGCTTGGTGTATTGCATTAAATAAGCCAAATACCATGGGTTTTTGGTAGGAAATCTTAAGGAGGTGAAACGATATTCTCTTTAGGCCATATTCGGGTACATGATGTCAACATGGCCCAGCACCGGTGATGTTAGCCTGAACCACCTGGGTAAGGTAGGATTTGATGCTACCTACTTTATCCATTATAGAATTACTATTTTTTTTCCATTTCACACTGCATTTTGGAAACAAATTAAGCTTTACCTCTTGGAGGGAAGACAACCAAAGAATTTATAGGCATATGTTAAAACTGCCACAGATATTAATAAATATGTGGGGGAGATACTTTGAGGCCATTCAAATATCTTGTTTTCCCTTAAAGTTTCACCTATGAATTACAGTATTCACTGGTAGATCTTACCTGCAGTAATTATTACTGTGGTGTTCTGATAGTGATTTTCTATTTTCCTAATTTCTTTTGTAGCTATTACTTGGAATTTTGTAAAGAGATTTAAGTATATACATATAAAGTATATAAGGTATACCTTGAAGTATATACATATATCATGTATGTATATATAGTTGAACTATAAAATATATTTATGTTTTCATAGTGATTCTATGTCTATTTCTTAATGAAATGAATTTTGCACATATTAAAAAGAGTAAATAAATATGAAAGCAGCTGGTATTCCACATTGAAACTGCTCAACTTGGAATTCTGTGGGCTGACATGAACCTTAAAAGGTCTGAAGCAGGAATAGAACTGTGGCACCTAATGAATTAGCGTGTGTCTATTGAATCCGCCTGTAGCGACACAAATACTGTCCTTTGAGAAGTGTTTCAAACGTTGTCAAGCTCGATATTTCACCTGATTATGCAGACTAGCCCCTAAAGTAGAAAATTGTCCTTGAAAATGACGACATGTATTATAATTCAATACATGTCATATTGACTTATTGACATGTATTGACACACATGGCACATCAAGTGTATTTTTATATCAAAGTAATAAGGACATAGAAAAAAGTTTCTGAAGCTCAGTGCTGGATAAAGGTAGAATGTTTCTGGTTTTGTGCTGAACAAAAGAAATAACATAGAAGTTCAACAGGACTGAACGAGGCTTGGCACATGCTATTCATTTGTTTGTTAAAATTACAGTTATCTCTCATTGTTTATCATCCTAAGTCAAAAGAAAACAAACCTGAGATAAAATAGATTCCTTCCAATTCCTGCACTAGATAGCTTTGCCTGGCTCCTTTTATTTAAGATATACATTTGCATGTTCAGGGGATAATTGCAACAGGAATTTTAAAATGTTGAAAACATAGTACCTGTGTCATCAGAGGCTTACTAGCCGAGCATAAATACACTGACAAATTTCCTGAATACACAGTCAAGTAGAGCATTGTAGTGTGTGCGCGTTGTCTGTGGGCCCAAGCCTGACCGTCCTTCCCCCTCTCCCATGCACAGGACACCCAGAGTTTCACCTTCCTCTTTCTTCAACGGTTTCCATTTCCTCAGCTCAATAATCCACATTTTATGCCTCCCTGCTTCTCCTGTCTCCCTTCTTTCCATTTGGTCGACACTTGCTTTTGTAGTAGCCTTTTCCCCTCTAGCTCTCTGCCGCTAATGCCGAGTAATTTCTCTCTGTATTTCCTTAGCACGTATAATTCTATTTCTCCGTTTACCTTTCTCTTCTCCTCTTCAGTCTTACTGCAGGGTGAAGAGAACAATCTGATCGTTAAATACATGAACGCAGTCACTTCCATCACCTATGTGTCTTTCTTTACTTGTTCAATGTGTACACATATGCACAGTGGTTCTTCACACACACAAACAAGTATGGTTGTTCTGTCTGTACCGGTCACGTCAATCATGAGTACGCCCTTCATTTTTTTCTCCTGACCTGACTGATTAAGTCAGTCAAAAATCAAACTAGTTTATAGGACTAGAGAGTATCACTCTGCGTCTTATTTGTTATGACATGCCATGGTTTCCTGACTTTTAAAAAAGTTTTAAGTTATGACATTTGCTTTGAAATCTGCTGCTACTGCTTCTTAAGAAAGGTATCTGTGAAATCTCCAGCTTTTCAGCCTCCCAGTTGGAACTCATCACTCTCTTCTGAATGCTTTCACGATGCTTTGATCATATTTCTATTACTTCATGGGTTATAGTTAGTGGAACATGCAAGTGTTTCCTCTGCTAGAATATACATTCTTCAGAGAGCATTTTGAAATACCTTCAGTATTTCATAGAGTTCATTTTACTTAGTAGCTGCCAGGCGAATGCTTGCATTCTGTAAATAGGTGAATGCTCGAATTCTAATTTTCAAAAGTAAAAATTTGAGTTAACTCTAACCAAGAAAAAAGTGATTGTAAAGAAGTAGCAGCAAGAAACATGCTATGTGATTTCAAAGGAAAATCGTCACTATATTAACTCTTAGTTCTTACATCATACTCAGCAAAAAGCTGGAATAGTTTATCTTTGCCTATTCCCTTCCTTGACTTTATAGATCTACAGGAAAAATAGTAAATATAGCAAGATTCCTGTGCTTATCCAGGAAAATATTTTTTGTATGTTTTTATTGAATTAAAGGCAATGTACGTTTTTCATAGGCCCAAGTGCTTTGAAGCTTTTTACTTAAAGTTTACGTACCTTTTAATTGGTAACATGTGCTCTGTGGATGTCTATGAATGTGTACACAGTATTCCTACAGATATAGCTGTAAGGAAATAATACAAATCCTTCTTATCTGTTTATGCTTTTGCTTTACAGCCTCTAAAATTTACTAAATCTAAGTATTATGGTATTTTGGCAAATAAAAAGCATCTAAAATGTATTTATGCCTCTCTCATATATCACAGATGTACATTTACAGGCAGAGGACAGAATAAGAAAGAAAAGAAACGTGTATAAGTGAATGCATTTGTGGGATAGCATGTTTATGCTTGTGCCTCTGTCAGGTGACCCATGATGGCTGGAATGCATGAATGGCTCTATCTGTATCTTTATGCCTCATGCTCTATGTAACCGTATCTGTATGTCCTGGTAATTACAATTGTTTTTGCTTATTTATATTTTCTAATTTTAAAAATGAGCATATTTCATGTTACAAAAGATGAGAATTCTTACAAATTAGAATGCTAATAATTATGCTACTGATTACATAAGTAATGCAAAGTTTGAGTTTTAATATTACAAATGTGGGTATTTAATTAAAATGAAAATACAAGGAGCTTTTCTTATTATGATTTTAAAAAATTATAGTGTTTTTGCTCTCTAAAACACAGAGTCAAATATCAAATTGAAATAAATATTTGATTAATTTGACCAACCCTGGTTTTTATTCTCGGGACAGATTGTGCAATGTGTCTGTGTAACTTGAAGTGAATAAATAGCAAAAAAAATTAAAAATTTTTGTTATGTAAAACAATCAAATGAGCAAAATAGAACCAGAAAGATGGAAATAAGGAGCAAACTGACAGTGACCAGAGGGGAGGGGAGGGGGGATAACGGAGGAAAGAAGGGGATGGGTCTAGTTAAGGAACATGCATAGAGGACCCATGGACAATAGGGTAGGGACAGACTGAGGGAGTGGTGCGGGGTGGATGGGGCACGGGAGAGAAACTGGGGAAAAATTGGGATAACTGTAATTGAATAACAATAAAAAAGTATTCACTGTTATAAGAATCTAATTTTTACATTATTATTTTGAACAATTTGATATATATTACATGTGAAAACAACTTTGTATATGGTTTGCAAAACATATAAACCAAATGTTTCCTGCAAAAATATGCCTAAAATTTGAAAACCATATAGATTATTTGGTAAAATAGTTTGTTCAAGAAGTGATCCTCATCTTCCCTTTGTATTCTTAATTCTAAATTTCTTTCTTCTGATCAGTAGTTTCACGTTGTATTTGCTTATAAAGAAGGTCACTTAAATCTCTGCTGTAATCTGGCTGACTTAAAAAGTTGTTATTTCTAAATATATATAATCAAACAGCAACGTATTTGTTTCCATGCCTATGGAAGCATAAATGATTTATTGATAATATAAATATGGACATTTCAGTTTCAGTAAATTAACTGGTTGTCAACCCTGAATATAGTATAAGGAAAGCTTTTGTTGAAAAGCACATAGAAGAAAGAATGTCTATTTAAATTAGAATATTTATCCATTAGCCTGAAATAGAGTCATTGCTATAATTTTTATTCTGAGAGCATTTAAAGGATGTGAAATAATAAATGTCATGAAAATAAGTAATCACATATTTATTTTATGGGATTTTATTTTAAGACCTGAGAAGGAAAACTTAGTCTTAGATTCATACTGATGAATATATTTGTTTAGTCTTTTTCAAAATAAAAACTAATATGAGAAATGTTTAGGCAAACAAATAAGTCTTTCTTAAACAATCAGGTAATAAACAAGGTTACTAAGCAGTTCCTTTCCTTTCCTTTCCTTTCCTTTCCTTTCCTTTCCTTTCCTTTCCTTTCCTTTCCTTTCCCTCTCCATCTCCCTCTCTTTTTCTCTTTTCCTTCCTTCCTTCCTTCCTTCCTTCCTTCCTTCCTTCCTTCCTTCCTTCCTTCCTTCCTTCCTTCCTTCTTTCTTTTTTCTTTCTTTCTTTCTTTCTTTCTTTCTTTCTTTCTTTCTTTCTTTCTTTCTTTCTTTCTTTCTTTCTTTCTTTCTTCTTTCTTTCTTATTCAATAATCTTCAAATCTATCTGTGTGTCAGAATAGGTAGGGCTGGATTTAATTACAAGAAAAAATGGACCCACAAGCCATGTCCTGTAATATTTATTAATTAACCATACATCATCAGCTTTTCTAAATGCATATTTTTCATTCCAATTGTTTACTATAGGCTCACAGTTTCCTCACGACTTGCATGAGTGCACACACACACACACACACACACTTGTTTTACTACAGAAACAGAGGAAAGGAAACTCAAATTCTTATTTCAACTTCTTCATATTTTGGGTGAGAAAAGGACACTGAAGAGGGTAAAAAATTGTGCATTCACTAAAAGTAAGATTTAGAAAAATTAAAAAAAATTACCTTCTTAAAAAACTAACCAGACAACGCCCCCCAGCATTTTAGTATTCAGATCATAATGAACAACAGATAGCGTCAGTTTTTATCTGCAGGAGTGTCACCTGCGCATTGTTCTAATTAGTCCAAGAACCACCTTCTCTCACCGTTTTGTGGTCTTCATTGAGTTTATCTCTCCCTTCTATATTCTCTCTCCACTCACCTGTGCCCTCTTTCTTCTTCTTTCAGGGAGGAAGGTTTGATAATAACGATAAAGGTGAAATGAGTGAGGTACAGAGTATGAAAGGAAAAAGTGCAAAGGGGCTATAATGAGAGAGGGAGTTGCCTTGGGCTACTGAATTAAAAGGCAGGTGTGCAGAGCAAGATGTGCTGCACAGTCTTTTTTCATTTCCCCTGTCATCCTCCCTCTCTTTAAGATCACTTGAGTATGTATAGGTATAAACAAAAGAAACACAGATTGCTTCAAAGCACACATCTAGTTTAGAAATTTGTCCACGAGGAGAAAATTCAGTGTTTGGAAGAAACACAGATTGCTTCAAAGCACACATCTAGTTTAGAAATTTGTCCATGAGGAGAACAGTGTTTGGAAGATTTTTTTTTTTTTAAAGTCTCCACTGAAGGAGAATGTGTCACTGCTTTTATATAATCATTTAATCCATTACAATTCTTAGATGATTGATCTATCTTGTAACTTTTGGATGTCTCAGTTGTGAATATTGTGTGATATGTTTCAATTGCTGTAGTTGGTGCACCGATAGCGTTTAGTACAGGCTTTCCACTGCATACAAATCTACAATAGTAAACAATATTAAACACAGTGGTTAAGATCTCAGGATAATTTACAAAGACACATTCAGCCTAACTCTGCATGCTGAGTTTTTTTCTGGACACATACATATAAGAAAAGAAATGTGCATCACTTCACAATCCCACCAGCAGAGGCGAGGCTTCTAGCTCCCGTGAGATATCTCCTTTTCCTTCCTCCCTTTCGCTCGCCCCTTCTCAGTTCGTCTTTATTCCTTCTCCCTCTCCCAAGATCACAGTCGTGGAACATTGAGCAGCACAGGAAGAGAACCTGCTCCTCCATACGGAGTGAAGTCAACTTATACCTGCCCAAATTCATTATGCAGAGAGTGCCTGACTAAAGGAACAGGTGGAAGAGAACCAAGCGATTGCCTTGTTCTACAAAAAACAGATTTTACTTCATGATGGGGATTTTCATTTTTCCTTGGATTTTCTCAGGCAGTAAGTTGTCATTGTGTGTATGTCAAATAAGGAAGTATTTTGACTGGATTTGGGCTACACACACAAGGCCATTACATTACACATTCATAACACAAAGTTAGCACATGCTGTTAAACTGAGGAATATACATACTGCATCTACTTATGCCTTTGCACATTGACAGAGGACTGGATTATTAATACCCATTTTTCGGTTTTGTTTAGAAGCAATATTCTAGAACTACAAACATTTTCACCTTCTTTGGGTGTGTTTTGTAATTCTTGTGCCGGAATGATGCTCTGTGTCATGCAATTTCACCCAACTGCATCCCCAGTTCAAGGTTGGATATAGTTTGTGTGCATTTAACATCACATCTCCAGATCTGGTCAAGGTTTCCCCTTAAACCTAAAGGAAATAGTTGAGAGAAAACACTCAGAATATAATATCTTAAAAAGACTCAGAATTGGTCTGGCTATGTTTAGATTTCTTCCAAATTCTGGCTCGGTTTTAAGCTTTATTGGCAGACTCATTCAGAACTGTGGCTTTATCCTCTTTTTTTTTTTTTTCATTTGACTAATATGATTTGTTAAAACATTCTCTGTTTATTTCTTCTTGCTTAACATTTTTCCACACGGCAGGCATAATGAATTTTTGTTTATGATGGGCTGTGCTGCTTGGATTATGGTAAGGAATCTGGATTTGGTTTTTTTGGAAAGGTATTTTATTGCTCTTTTTAGAGGATTTATGCATCCTGCTTCTGGTGTTCTCTTAAATATGAGTGTTTCTGAAGTTGGTTTAGGAGGAGTTATTTCTAAGGAAAACTAGGCAGTACCAGGTAATAAATAACCACAAAATTTATTAAAGATAGACGTTTTTGCCCTGGCCAGTGTGGTTCAGTTGACTGGAGTGTCATCTTGTACACTGAAAGGTTGAGAGTTTGATTCCCAGTCAGGGCAGATACTGAAGTTGCGGGTTCAATCCCTGGTCCTGGTGCATACATGGGGCAACAAATAAATGTTTTGCTCTCTTTCTCTCCTTTTCTCTCTCTTTAAAAACAATGAAAGAATGTCCTCAAGTGAGGATTAAAAAAAAGAAATAGCTTTCTTGATTATAGGTGTTATCATAATCTCTACTAAACCATATTGGCATTTGAATTGTGTGACATAGAGTTTTCTTAAAAAAACAAACAGACTTTGAAATAAAAGTTAATCAAAGCTCTTTAAAAGGTCTTAGGCACTGGGGCTGGTTGATGCTGATCAACTACAGAGAATACTTATTGAAATATATTCCCCTAAAAGAACTAAGGAGTTCGTATTTTTTTGTACAAAGAATATTGATATGGGCTACATTTTTTAATGAAAAGTACCTGGTTTGCAGATGAAGAAATTATTATACCTCTTTGAGATACCTCATTGTAAATTTAAATTGTGTAAAATAAACATCTTAAGAAACAAAATTATAGTTTCCATATTTATGTGCAACCATAGCATATAAGTTGACGTGACTTGTTAGAGCTTTCCAAGAGAAGCTTATTCAATAATTCATTCATTTCTGATATACATACTGGAATAGAATGCATTTTATTTTTGTATCAGCTATTTTGGTATTTTTCTTGAGATGCAAAAAAAAAAAAAAAAAGCAAAAAGCCCCAGACCCTCACGTCCCTAAATGCAATTACTTTTAGCTTTTTTCCGATCCCTATCCAAACACCTTAGGTCCATGGAGGGCAGAGCCCAGACTTTGAGGCTGGGCTCTTCTCAGTTGGAATTTTAGTTCTATCTCTGAGTAAATTACACAATCTTTGCCGAATCTATTTCCTCGTTTGTAAAATAAAATTAAGAATGAAAAGCTTGAAATATTGCTGTACAGACTGAGTGACAAAATGACTGCAAAATGCTTAGCATAGCATCTGGCAGGTAGTGTGTACTCAATAAATGGTAGCTAGAATTCCTTTATAATGTATGCATCTTGAGAAACATTTTGAGAAAAATGGGCAGCTATGACATGTTTTCTGAAAATATATACTCAGTATTTAATGACTGGCAAACAAAATATGGATCAACAGTATAGAAATGGTATTTTTAAAGACAGTTCTAATGTAATATTATAACATTTAATTAATTTATCTCCGAATCTGATCCATTTCTAGAGTTTGCAATCAACTACTCAGGATCAAAGAACTTGAAGAGAATTTGAGTAGGGAACCAAAAAGTTGTTAAAGTACTGAAAAATAAGACTTAGGCTAAATGAAATAAAAGAAATATGAATAGGTATTTTTTATTTCCTTAGGTGGGCAGTTGCTGTATAATTCCCATAGTGTACTTGTTAACACAAGCTCTGAGGTCAGACTGCCTGGGTACGACGAATTTACTAATCTTGTGATTTTGGACAAGTAGCTTTTCTCTTTGAATTAATTTACTTGCCAAATATTATAAAATTGACCTAATAGTAATACCCTAGAGGGTAATTTTTGTGCTTATGTAAATGCATATAAAGTGTTTAAAATAGTACCTAACATCATAGGTAATCAATAAGTTTATCTAATAAATTATATAGAGAGGACAAAAATGACTATTCTTATTTACATATTGACCTATATATCTATGTAGAAGTCAGAATGATTGTGGGGAGTTTTCCTCATGTAAATTACATATTTACATGATTTGATGATTCCTGCATCAAATATGAATCTAATTTTTTTCTTTACATTGTTTGTCAGTGAAGATCTGTAGGAAAAAAATAATATTAGTGTGGCAACACTATTTAATTTTTCTTACCATTTACATATTTAATTTTTATAAAACCATTGAATAAATTAAAAAATTTATAAGGGAAGCTCTTCCTTCCCTTATAGTATCTGTTGTTTCTGCTGTATTGCCTGCTACACACTTAGTACATACTGGCTCATAGTGCCTTTTTTATAATTCCAAAATTATGAAACTCTGAAGATTGAAACATTTTTTGACTTATGTGGTAGAAAAACCCATTTTGACCAAGTAAATCACTTGATTACAAAATGTGATCTGAAATGGCATGACATTTATAGTCATTTTTTGTCCACTTAGTATGAATGCTTATGTGTATTATCCATCAGGATGAATTAGGTTATGCCATGTGGTATTAAACAAACTCTAAATATAGTTGTTTAAAAACAAAAAACTATGGTACATTTACACAATGGAATACTACGCAGCAGAAAGAAAGAAGGAGCTCCTACCCTCTACAACAGCATGGATGGAACTGGAGAGCATTATGTTACGTGAAATAAGCCAAGCAGTGAGGGACAAATACCACAGGATCTCACCTTTAATTGGAACCTAATCAACAAAACAAACAAGCAAGCAAAATATAACCAGAGACGTTGAAATTAAGAACAAACAGACAGTAACCAGAGGGGAGGTGGGAGAGGATAATAGTGGGGGAAGGGTTTTCAGGAAGAACTATAAAGGACACATGGACAAAACTAAGGGGGGGTGGAAGCAGGGGAGGGAGGTGGGATGGCTGGGATGGGGTGAGTGGTGGGAGGGTAAGTGCAGACAACTGTACTTGAACAACAATAAAATAATTTTAAAAAATAACCTGTTCGCTACGGTTTGGCATAGTCACTCAAAAACCTGGACTGATACAACATTCACCACCTCAAATACTACTGCAGGCTGTCATGCCAGAGGGGTAGGGAGCTGTGTTGGATCTTGCATTAAAAATTAATGATTCAGGCCCTGGCCTGGTAGCTCAGTTGATGAGAACATCATCTTGATATGACAAAGTCGCCAGCTCGATGTCCAGTCAAGGCACATACCAAAATCAACCAATGAATTCATAAATGAGTGAAACAACAAATTGATGTTTCTCTCTCCAATCATGACGGGTTTTGGATGTTAGAGTAAGGCACTTACTATATTTTAATGTTATTTTAATGTTAATCTGTGGGGAGCAAAGGCAGTCAATCAATTTTTTTGAAAAGGACCATGAAATGTTCTGTTTTTTGAAAAGATCCTCTTGAACCAAAGGATGGGATGTAGTAATGTCAAACCCATTGGAAACAATGATTTGTGAAAAGACAAGTAAATCTTCTGTTTTTATATTTGTCTTTTTAAATAGTGTCTTTTCAGTATAGAGCTTATATTTGACATAAACCTAGCTGGGAACTAAATCTTAAATATCCTTCCACTCATTTGAGCAAAAGGTCATACAAAGGTTTTCCTCATCTTTACGTTTAGTTGTGGTTGACTTCAACTTTTCCTTATGCGTGTTGCATTTCTGGAGCCCTATGTGGTGTCAACGCATTTGCCACTGTTATTCTATATTTTAATTCTTGAAATATGTGAGTAGAATATGATGGAAAAACTCTGTATAAAAAGTGGCGTAAACACCTGCTTAAAAACCACAGCTGCACTTGCATCAACTCTTGAAGTGAAATTGCAGGAAAATCTCTGAAAATGAGGAAAACAGGAAAAAAGAAGCAGTTTACATTTATAGAGGAAACACTTCATTTAGAAAAAGATGGAATATTTGACAAATATTGGAGTCAGAATTTATTATTATATTTTGCACATTTTATGCAATTATAGCATTTACAAAACCTATATTCCAGGAAAATCATGTGTTACTAACTTATGGAGAATATTTCAAAGTATTTACTAGCTTATATATTTTAAATAGTACGTAAAGTTTAAAATACTTTTCTATACATTAAATTGTTACTAAATGCTAAAGTCATTGCAGTCATAAAAGTGAAAATTGTGTTGTATGTTCACTGAGCAGACATCAGTTGAAAAGCATATTGTACTTAACCAATTAAATAAAACTAGCCATTAAAAACACTATGACACAATTTTTTATTGTAGAAACACTTATGGAAAATCTTCCTCTTATTGAAAACCAATGTCATTTTTGGGAGACTGATTAATAACTTAATGTTTATGGAATACAAATTTGTTTTTACTTGCTCATCCTATAGACCAATATAGAATGGACCAGTGGAATGAACTGTAATTTTTATTGAAAGAGACATAAATTAAAATCTAGTTTTGCTATTTATTAGCTAGGACCTTTAGCAAGTTGGTTAATCTCTTAAGTCTGCTTTTGTACATGTAAACTAAGGATCTTGACATCTAGCATACTAACACACACAAAAAATGCTTAATGTCACTAATCACCAGAGAGATGGAAATTAAAACCAGAGTAGGATATCACCTCATGCCTGTCAGAAGGGCCATCACTAATAAATCAACAAACGAGTGCTGGAGAGGATGCAGAGAAAAGGGAACCTAGTGCATTGTAGGTGGGAATGCAGACTGGTGCGGCCACTGTGGAAAACAGTATGGAGTTTCCTTTAAAAATTAAAAAAATAAAACTACCTTTTGACCCAATGATCCCATTTCTGGGAAAATATACAAAGAAACCTGAAACACTAATTTGAAAAAGCTTATGCACCTCTGTGTTCATTGGAGCATTATTTACAATAGCCAAGTTCTGGAAACAGCCCAAGTGCCCATCAGGAGATGAGTGGATAAAAAAGGCTGTGGGACATAAAAAGGAAATCGTACCCTTTGAGATAGCAAGGATGGACTTGGAGGTTACTATGCTAAGTGAGATAAGCCAGTCAGAGAAAGGCAAATATCACATGATGTCACTTATATGTGAAGTCCAATGAGCAAAATAAACTGACAAACAAAACAGAAACAAAGGCATGGATAATGGATACATGGAACAGGTTGACAATTGTCAGAGGTATGGGAGGTTGAGAGGTTGGATGAAAGAAGGTAAAGGAATTAAGCAAAAAAACCCCATATAATTTTATATGGGGTGTGTGTGTGTGTATAATATATGTATATATAAAGTATGTATATATATATATTATATATATAAACCCTATATATACTTTATATATACATATATACTTTATGTATATATACTTAATATATATATTTTATGTATATATACTTTTATATATACTTTATATATATACTTTATATATATATATATATATATATATACTTTATATATGTATATGTAGAAAGCTGCCTTCTATTTTGCTTAGCATTACAAAAATAAGTATGAACTCAGTATCTGTAATATTGTGATTTATAATAAGAAATATCTATTTGGTCTTCAAACTAGGCCCTGGCACAGAGTTCCTAAAACCTTTCTGATCCTCTGTGATAAAAGCAATAAGTTGTTGTTGTTGTTTTAATGTTAGATAACCCAAGGATGGAGGCTGATTGCCAGGGAAACCAGCCTGGAGATTAGAGGGTTGAAAGTGTCAGTGCTTACCATCCCAACTTCTGGAAAGGAGAACGAGTTTGGAGGGTGAATCAATTGCTGATGGCCAATGATTGAATCAATCCTGACTGTGTAATGAAACCTCCATAAAAACCCAAAAGGACAGGATTCAGAGAGCTCCCAGGTTGTTGAACTCTGGAGATTTGGTGAGAGTGGTGGGCCTAGAGAAGGCAAGGAAACTGCGTCCTTTCCCCATATCCTACTCTATGCATCCCTTCCGCCTGGCTGTTCCTAAATTATATCCTCTCATAATAAACCAATGATCTAGTACAGGAAGTGTTTCTGTGAGTTCCATGAGCATTCTATCAAGTTAGTTGAACCTGATAAGGGGGGATTGGTAACTTCTGAATTACAGCTAGTTGTTAGAACTACAGGTAACAAATTAGACTTGCTTGCCACTGGCATCTGTAGTGCAGTTGGGGTAGACTTGTAGGACTGAGCTCTTCACCTGTGCAACCTGAGGCTATCTCAGGGTAGACAGTATCAGAATTTAGTTGAACTACAAGGCCCTCATCTGGTGTCTGGAGCAGAGCATGGCTTGTTGGAAGTATGGGGAACCATTTCCCTTACTGTCCACATGAAATTGGGTCCAGAACCCAACTGAATATCAAAACCTCACATCAGATCAACCCTGTGTATATACAAGCACTAATGATGTGTCAAGATGATATTTTCTCTTCCTCTTCCAATTTCCCTTCTAGATTAACACCTCTTACTTTCCTATTCCAGAAATTTAAGTCCATTAAATGATAATTTGTCATGCTTTTGAATGATCAAGAACTTCTTTCCCTCCTAATTTGGTTTATGACCTTGAGTCCTATGATGCCATGGTCTCCTGGTTCTCTTGACACTGACCAACTTATCTCTTCTTGTTCAGCCCTCCTAATTACTTCTCTTCTGATTGGTCCTGGGATGCTATCCTCTATATTTCCTCACACTTTCTAGGTGTGTATCTAGTTTCATGGTTTTACTATTATTTACGTACAAGTTTATTCCTTGGAGTTGAATATTTCTACCTGTTTAATTTTCCTATTGCTGCAAGTCCAGCCACATATTTAGTGGCTTTAAACAACATGAAGTTATTCTCTTATAGATCTGGGAGTAAAAAGTCTAAAATCAGTTGAACTGGGTGAAAATCAGGATGTCAGCAGGACTGGTCACTTCTGTAGTTTTTGGCAAGAATCTGTTTTCTTGACTTTTCCCACCTTTACTTTCTAAGTCTGTCTTCCTTTGCTCATAGCGCCTTCTTCCACATTCAAAGTCAGAAGTCTAGCATTTTCTCTCCTTTCTGATCTCTGCTTTCATTCTCTTATCTTCTTTTTTACCTCGTAAAGTTCCAGGGATTAAGATGTGGATCTCCCAGGGGGCCATTTCCAGCCTATGACGGTACCCTACTGAAGACTCAGATGGACATTTTCAACTAGATGTTGCAAAGGCACTTCAAACTCCACTTAACAAAGTTGGAATCACTGGACTAGCCTATCTTCTATGCCAAAGTCTTCTTTTGTATTTCACAGCTTAGTTGTTGGTAAAGCCGTCTTTCCTCCATTCTCTTCATATAGTAAATTGTGACCTCCTACTTTTCATTTTTATTTTTCATGCCACTAACACTGGGCTATTTTAAGTAAAATTTTTATCATTTGCCTTTAGTCTTTCACTTCAAATGCATCGTGCTTGCTGTCATCTATATAATACACAGGGAAACAAATAAGATTTGTACGATCCCCTTATTCAATGCCTTCCCTGGGTCTCTATCACCTACAAAATAAAAACTAAAGTTTCTCTTCTCAATGTATTTTCCTGTGCACCCTACTAAAATATAGCCACCCGGAAGGCAAAGCTTGGGATTTATTCTTTGCCTCCTCCTGCTTAATATAGTACCTGCCTATGCTCAGTAAGTGTTTGTTGATTTGGACTGCGGTTCTTTGTCATGAAATAAAAGGTTCTCTATGATGAAGCCATTTCTTTCTCACTGCACCTTATTCCACAGCAATCACAGAATTTCCACACGATGGCAAATATCACTGTATATTCATAAAAACAGTTTCTTCCCTTCATCTGTAACAAGGTAGACTATATTTCCCAGCCTCCTTTGCAGACAAGAGCGGCCATGCCACTGTGTTCTGGACAAATAAAAGGAAGGTCAAATACTACCAGACCTGGAGTGCGAAAACTTCCCACAGGTTCTCTTACCCTTCTTTCCGCCCGATGCCAGAATGCTTGTAGACGTGGACAGCCACATGGTGACAATGAGTCATCATTTTAAGAATAGCCTCTTATCTAAGAAAACACACATCAATTTAAGATTACTTTTTAATGAATTTATTTGCTTGTAAAATCTTATACATTAAATATTTAATACAACTTGTGAATATATTTTATTCCTTCAAACACACTGACGAACTTTTAATACTGACATAAAAGAATAGCCTGGCATCAGGAGCACTTACTTTTAACTTGTATAAGGTTTGAGCTAATATAAATTTTGGGGTTGCTTGTTGTAACAGCTAGAATGATTTTGACTAATTCACATGCCATGCAGTATCAGGTCTCTATAATTTTGTTCAAGCAGTCCCCTCTGTCTGGAAAATCAGCTTCACTATTGTCATCATTCAAGATTCAGCACAGGCATTGCCTCTTCCAGAAAAACGTTGTTGGGACCCACATTTGGGGGCAGAAGCTTCTGGTCCCCACAGAAAGTAAGCTTAGTTCTATTAGTAAGATTTAACATCAAATTGAAATTTTGTTTACCTAGATTTTTACCAACCTCCTCGACCAAGATTACAATTTCAGTCCTAAATGTGACTTGTGTTCCTGGCTGAAGATACAAAATGATTGCAATAAGGTGCAACAAATTCTTGCTGGACTGACCTCAACTCAATTTCCTCACCTATAAAAATAACATAATTCAGACCCCATGTGGTTACTATGATGATTAAGTGAGGCAATAATATGCAAAGCACCTGGCACATAGCAGGTGCTTACTAAGTGTTCCTTTTCATTCCTTCGCAGAACCGTCCTTTGCTACTCTGGTTCAGTCTCGCCTTTTTATCTTGACTCTCTCCAGTCAGGATTACATTTTGCGCCTTATTTATTTGATAATTATTTTGTGTGTGTATTCATTTAACCTCCTCATCCAAACTGAAACTCCTTCTGGACACAACAACATTTTATCATTTTTTCTAGCCTCATGGCACCTTGGACAGAAGAGGTGTTCAATATACACATTTTAAGTTGGCTGAGATCTCTCTATATGTGTTCTATTATGTTGCATTAAAAACAGCTCCAGAGCCTGGTCCCCATGACAGAAAACACATCTTTGGCCAAGAAATAAGCCAGCGCATAAAACATGCTGTCAAGCTGGCTTTCCTACTAACCTATGCAGGTGTGTCCAGGTTTAGGAGTAGAATATTACAGAATATCAGTGCCAATTGTGTGTGTTGTGGGGGGGTGGTGATGAGAAATGTATGTGTGTGTGTTGCAATAATCTGTAAAACATAAAACCTTTTGGTGCTTGGAAACCATTTACCGGATTTACTAGCTGTACTTCAGGAGCGTGCACACAGATGCACTGACTCTAGAGCCGCACAGAGTCTTGCTATGACTTGACATGCAGTCACATGTCCCTTTATTTGACATTCTAAACACGTCCAGGGCTCTATCCCCTTTTAAGTCCATCCTTTTATAACACAACATTCTGCTTCTATCAGTTTGTTTTTACACACACTGTCAAAGCTGCAACATCAGAGGAATTCTGGGAAGTGGCCCATTTTATTCAGAATGATGAGAAGCATGGTATTCAGGTTCGAGAAATCGGACTACTGTGTTTCAGTTCTGGTACTGGACCTTGATAAATGAGGCAAGTTTATTTAAAGTATTTGAGAAGTATTTATTAAGTGCCTACTATATGCCAGGCACTATATTAGGTATGCAGGAAAAAGCAGTGAATAACACACAAAAATTCCTTCTATCATGGAGCTTACATTTTAGTGGAGACACAGCCAAAAGACAATAATGACAAAAACACATAGAATGCTAAAGTACTCTGAGGAAAAATTAAAGTGAAACAAGGAAGGTGAAATAGAAGTACAAGTGGGTATGAATTTTTAACAGGAACATCAGGGAAGATCCCACTAAGGTTTTAGCATTTGAGAGAAGACTTTCAAGAGGAGAAGGAGAAGGATCTACATGTATAGGCAAAAGAGATTTCTAAAAAGGAATAGCAAGTGCAAATTCTCCGAGCAACAGGACAGAGGAAGGTGGAGAATTTACAGGCCCCATAGGTTGTTTCTAGGACTTTGGTTTTATTTGAGTGAGTTGGGAAACAATGAAAATGTTTTGAGCAGAGTTATGGCCTGATATGACCTGTTTTCATAGGATCACTCTGGCTGCTGTGTTAAGAGTAGATTGAAGTGGATGAGAGTAGGAGCATGAGGCCACTTAGGAGGCCGGTGCAAAACTTCGGCCAAAAGGTTAAGTGCCTTTGATCAGATGTAGCAAAAGTGACAATAATAAGAGGTCAGATATGGGAATACATTTTTGAAAATAAACCTAGTAAGCTTTGTGAATATTGCTTGTGGGGAATGAGACAATATGGCCATGGGTAACTCAAATATATTTAGTCTGAATAAGCAGAAGGATGGAGGCAACATCAATATAACAAGAAAAGGACTTGGAAAAAAAATTGACCAAGCATAGAAACTAGCTCATTTTGCTAATTTGAAAAGTCCATTATTCATTTAAGACAGGAAGACCTATGAGTGTTCAGTTCAGATGGGAAGATCTGAATTGGACGGATAAATAATAACATCACTTCAGCATATAGAGAGTAGTTATTTATTTATTTATTTTAAAGGTTTTATTTATTTTATTTTTAGAAGAGAAGGGAGGGAGAAAGAGAGGGAGAGAAACATCAATGTGTGGTTGTCACTTGCCTACTGGGGACCTGGCCTGCAATCCAGGCATGTACCCTGACTGAGAATCGAATTGGTGACCCCATGGATTGCAGGCTGGTGCTCAATCCACTGAGCCACACCAGTCAGGGCAGCATATAGATAGTATTTAAAGAAATTAGATGAAATTAGTATGTGAGTATTTGCAGGTAGAAAAGTTTAGAACCTGTAAAGTGTACGCAGTGAAGGGAACCTGCCTCAGTGGTTCATTGTGAGGGTTAAATGTTCTACAGGTAAAATTCTCAGGGCATTGTCTGGTGCATAGTAAGTCCCCAATGAATATTAAAAGTGGTTGTTTTGCTTTAAACACAATGGGATGAGACAACCTTATTCAGATACTATGAACTCAGGGTTATGTTGTTAAATGAAGACTATACCATTTGACATGACACGCTTCTCAGACATGATCTTCTCTCAAGCCTAGTTTTCTATAGTAGTATCATAAAATAAAAGAAAATAATTGATATTTGATATTAAAATTGGAATTGAGCAAAGATCTTATTTAATCTGACCTTTCTTCCAAAGAGAAGTGGTATTTGTTCAGTGTTTACTGTATTCTTCCATGATATCCTATAGCATACATCTCTTATTTCATTTACCTCTACATATCATAATTTGTGTGCATGTTTCATCTACTAGCTTATGAAATTCTTGAGGCTACATATGTGTCTTATTTATCTTTGTCATCCCAGTCCATAACTTAGGCCAGAAATCGTAACATTACTTGGTAAGTATTTGGTGAATGAATGAAATGAATGGATGACTCATTTAATCTTTTTTATAATACATTTGCATATATTTAACATATGCATTTACACATACATATAATTTTCTTTGAGTTTTTAAAAAATTTTTATTGTTATTCAATTAGAGTTGTCTGCATTTTCTCCCCATCCCTCCACCTCACCCCAGCCAAACCCACCTCCCTCCCTCACCTCCACCCTCCCCCTTGATTTTGTCCATGTGTCCTTTATAGTAGTTCCTGTAATCCCTTCTCCTCCCTATCCCCTCCCCACTCCCCTCTGGCTTTTGTTACATTGTTCTTAATTTCAATGTCTCTGGTTATATTTTGTTTGCTTTTTTCCTTTGTTGATTATGTTCCAGTTAAAGGGGAGATCATTTAATCTTTACAGGAGACTGGCTATATTAGTATGATTAGCTCCATTTAAAAGATGGAAAATTTAGGCACAGAAGTTAATTGATATGCTTGAGATTAACAATCTAGTTAGGTTGTAGTGCTTGTATTGTTACACAGGACCACTCTAAGACCCACATGTTCCCTGCTCTATTTAAAAGTCTTTTGCCAGCATGTAAGTTTCTTCTTAAATATTTATGAAAGATGATTATTGAACCTTGACTGAAAAACTTTCAAAAAAGTAAATATCACTAATTACAAATAAAACTATGCTATTATTAGATAACCTTAATCAATATCAACCCATACATATATTGAGTCAAAGGAAGATAAACTATAATATGTGGTGATAGATGTATATATATGATCTTTGACAGTCACAATCCTATAAAAATTGAAAGTACACAGTACAGAGAATATTTTCCTGAAGTACTTAAATGTGTGGACCCAGCATGGTGCCCCGCCACCCTGTAACACTTTAGTCTGTAAAAATTACCAACATTACCCTACATAACCACAATACAAGCATCAATATCAAGAAATTGACACTGATACATGACTAGCATTTCGTCCTCAGAACCATTAAAATTTCACTAGTTGTCTCAACGTCCATTGTAACACAAGAATCCAGCTCAGAATCATGTTATATTTTGTTGTCATTTCATGTTAGTCTTTTTCAATATGGAAGAATTCCTCAACTTCCACAGTTATGACACTTTGGAAGATTACAGGTCATTTACTTTGTTGAACAGTTTTCCTCTTGTGTAATGTTTGCCGATGATTAGATACAGACGATATATATGTTGCTGACATTCTTCTCCTTGCATCCTATTAGACAGTACATGATTTCACGTAGTCCCATACTAGTGATATTCATTTCGATCACTTGATTAAGATAGACTTTTCCACTGCAAAGTTAACCTTTTGCCCTTTATAATTAATAAATATTTTGTATATACTCTGTCAATGTCCCATTCTGCAACAAACTTTCAGTTAATCCGTCTTTTACTTATGACTGTCTCTGAGTTCCTAGTTTTTAAAAATGTGTTATAACCAGTTTCTATATGTTGAAACTTAAATTGTCACAAATTGGGTCACTGGTAGCACCCTTCCTATTGGCTTCTTTATGCTTGTGACATCTCCTCATCATTTATGAAGCACCTCCTGCTTCCTGGTATATAAAAATGTCCCAGTCTTCTCGTGTATTTTCCCTGCCCTGGCCTTGATAAACAAAATTATATTTTTATTTTATTTTATTTTTTAGTTTTACTTTTGAAAAAACTGTTCTTTTTTTAAAGATTTTCTTTATTTGTTTTTAGAGACAAGGGAAGGGAAGGAGAAAGAGAGGCAGAGAAACATCAATGTTTGGGTGCCTCTCATGCAGCCCCTACAGGGGACCTGGCCTGCAACCCAGGCATGTACCCTGATTGGGAACCGAACTGGCTACCCTTTGATTCACAGGCCCATGCTCAATCCACTGAGCTACACTGGCCAGGGACACTAAGTTATATTTTTAAAAGTCAAAATATATATGTTCATTGTCAATGTATTATTCTAAAAGACTATATGAAAGTCTTTTTTTTAATTCTTGTTACGAACTTCAGATTTTCAGTTCAAGCTTTTAGTAAATGGCAGGCATAGGGCCATTCTACAGAGAATTTTTTTTTCATCTCACAGTTGCTACTTTGTTTACATTATTCATTGTGTAGATAAACATAAAAGCAAAGAATTTGAGGGTTGAAAGAGGTCTTAGAGGCTGTATAATCTCAGATCCCTTCCACTTCAGAAATCTCCGTAGATTCTTGAGTGACTGTCACCCAGTTTCCTTATCTCTGTCATTACAGAAACAACCTGTCTTTTGAGGTTAACCTTTTCCATGTTAGATTCTTCTGATCTTTCCAATCGAGTCAAAATATCCATTTCTCTGACTTTTACCCATTAGTACCAGTTCTACATGCTGCTGTAAGACAGAAAAGATGTACACCTTTTCTACACAAGTCATTAAAATGCTCAAGAAAGCTTTGAGCCTGCCTTGCTGGCCTTCGAGTTTCCCTTGCTCCTAATGAAATATCGCCATTTTCTCAGTCTTCGTTATATGTGTTTTCCTGATTTCTACCATAATAGTATATTAATCTACTAAGAAGTTAGAAAATACCTCTATAGCTACAATCTTATTATTTGAATTTAATAATATAAAGTTGCTATTTTATATTTGGGATAACTAAGAAACTATCTTCCAGGGTTATTTCAATGAGAATAACTCTTGATTAAAATTGGGACCTACCTTGTTATAAAAGAGATTTCTTGTGTTGCAATGGTAAGTGCTAGAAAGTCTACAGCCAAATATCAGCATACATATACATTGCAATGTAGGTTTTTTCTTAGTATTTTAATAATACATTACATTTCACATTCTATTTTTTCAATAGTTTAATCTATTTTAGGTATAAACATAATTAATTTTTTAATGTGATGTTAAATATTTAAATAAATATTAAATATATTTTTTTTAATTTTAGACAAACCCTTGATGTAAAGAAGAGATTTTGGGGAAAAAATTATTCAATTTCACTGCCATGGAGATCCAGCAGGTGATGGGAAATAGGGTAAAAAAGAAATGTGTGAGACCAACCACATCAAAATATCATGAAATAATTCTCTGTGTGTAAGGTACCTAACTGGGTGTGTAAAGCAATTTGAAAGAGAATGTCTTTAGGAAAACCCATGATATCAGTTTATAAGCTACCATAAACCAGAAAGAATGTCAAGTGATTATAATAATTCAGTGGATATTAAGTTCTAGTTTTATAAATGACTTTTTAAACTGTATTGAGAAATAGTTGCACACTTCAGAATTTCTTTGACCAGAATATTAGTGAGACCATTCTACAATTTTTACTAATTTTAGCATACTAAGCTTTAATCATGATATTTATGAATGTTAAAGTTTGCCCCTGACCTTTTTGATTTTATATATATATATGTATATATATATATATATATATATATATATATATATACACACACACATATACATATTCATTTTTCAGAGGAAATTAAAGGAGAATAAAATGATAACATTTCTGGGAGAAGAATAAAAAACAAAGACAATAAAAATAAACATTATTAAAAACTAGCAATGGTATTGATGTTCTAAACAATTAATATTTGCATGTTCAGTCTGAAACACAAAGAAGGGAATAGACACATCACTCTCATTTTCCTATACAGGTAACTCTCTTTATGACAGATGTGGAATCAATTATTTAATTCTTTCAAGAAAATAATGTAGACTCTAGTCATTTCATGTGGGCCAAGAAAACCTTAACTTTTAAATATATAGTTTCTTATAATTTTGCAACATGTTTTGATGTATTTTTCTTGTTTTCATTTAAAATGACACTTGCAAGTGACATTTAAAAGAAACCATCTTCTAACGGGAAAGAAGCTTTTCTCAAAGTGCAACTTATTTGTCAATGGAGTGTGCGAGTCAGATACTGGTTATTTCATTTTACAATTCTTGACAATACAGCTTAATTATGCAGTTTTGACAGGTGTGATTAAAAGTATTGATACTCTTCTAAAAGTAATTGATCCTATGTAACAACAAACCTTTTTTTTAGCTTATTTAACATGAAATGGTTACATAAACTCATATTTCCCCCTATATTCTGTTAAAATAATTTAAATTTGGCAATGGAAGTGACAAGGAAATATTTCTTAGTACGTTTCATAATGAACATTAGTATCTTTCTAACTAAACAATAGTCTTTTAAGATTGTTCAAACTTAAACCACAACAATAACAGAACATCATCATCAAGGCCAGAGAACAATTACTTGGTGATTTGCTTAAAGAATGATTCTGAAAAGTGTACCACACGTTGGTGGACAAACATTTTTGCCTAATTATACCTTATTGAAACAACCAAATATTCATGTATGAAAGGAGTCCAAAAGATAAATGTTTTTTTGAAATTTAAATGTTAACACTTTCCATATTTGCAGATTTCCACCTTCACTGAAAGTATATTTTGATTATGAAGGATTTTAAGGATTTAAACAAATGAGATAATATATTAAATATCAGGGACCAGTAAATACTTACATATCTCAAAAATTGATGTAAGGGGACAATGGTGAGAAAGAAACTGGTCCACTGGTATATGTATTTTTTCATATCCGTAATTCCTCCATTATTGCTAATAGCTTGAAAATTTTAATTCCAAAATGTATCAGATATTAAAGAATAATGCCAAGCAATTATAAATATTTTATATGGTAACTTTTGTTCTGAATAACTAAAAATATACTGAAAAGCAACTTTTAAAATTTCATGGATTTAAAGTTTAGTTTGATTTTTTTTTTTTTTAAAGTATTGCCCAGTTCTTCTGTGAAGCTGCAGCCATTTGTGTGCCAGAGACAGTCCGCTTTCCTCCTGTAGCGAAGGGCGTCTGTCAAGGGCTCAGCGACCTTGACGGGGCTCAGGACGGGATTAGGGCCTGACAGGAGGCAGCTGGAAGACACACTGGGCAGTTCGCATTTAGAGTAATCCCTGAAAATCGCAGAGCAGTTATGAGGAAGTAACAGTCTGGCTCCCTTGTGAAAAAGACTACTCAAAGAAATTTCAGGTAGAGTTTTGGGACACTAACTACGGTTTTTAATCGGAAACTAAATGATCAAGGTCTCTCTCTAAGTACCAGTCAATAGCGACCACATTTTCGTGAATAGATTCAATCTACAACCCTATTTCAAGCTGCTACCACTTTAGTCTGTTGAGAGAAACCTCGTTTAGCCAATGGATTATCTATAATTGGCTGCCTTCTTTACTAGAGTTTTCACACGTCTGACACGCAAAAACATCTCAGTGAGGTCTCATGATGAATAGTTGTAATCAGAAATATAAAATGGTCATTTTCTGTAAAAATTGTCACAAAAATCAATAATACAGAGCTTTATATGTCGAGTTGTATTATTCTATTGTGCTATTTTACTGAAAATGTGGGTTTTTTTCAGATAACTGGTCTGTTATAATTTTGTTTGAATCCCACTGTCCAATAGCAAAAATAACTTTCAAAATTGACACTTAAAATAATTTAAATTTATTATATATATTACATCACAACATATATAATTATAATAAATAATACATCTATATTTTCAAAGTACAGTTACCTTAATTCCTCTATTTACCTCTCCCTGTATGTAAGTTTCAGAATATCAGAAATTTCTTCTTGCTATCTGCTATTATTTTCTTGCAGTTATAATTGAAATCTATCTCATAACAAAGACATGAAAACATCGGAAATTCAATTTTAGGGGAAAATTTGCTGGTTTTGAATCTAACTTCGAATTTTCACCAAGCACGATATGCTGATTGACTCATACCTACCTGACACTCAGTAAAGGTACGATGGACTAAATTGAAAGAATTCATCAGCGTTGTTACCATATCTGTACAAACTATAATAAAATTGTTTTCCCAGGCCATTCAACAACGTAGCTGACATCCACTGTGTGATGAACACTCTACTAACTGCTGGGTTCTCTTTTCCTAAATGTCTTCATAACTTTTTCCATCTTCTGCCAACCCACAGCTTAGCCTCTATATTTACTCCTTATAAGTGAGTGAGCATTTTAGGAAAAACTGGGTTATGGAGCCCGTAATTGCTCACATGCATCCCTGCACTGCGCAGCACTCTTTGTGCAGAGGTGGGTAACCTTCCTTCTAGAGAAGAAAACACATCGAGTTCCTCATTCTCTACCTAATAATAAGAGTTTCGCTACTTGCAAAATCTAGTATCTAACTTATACATCTTTTAATATTTGTTTTTTCAGAGCTAATCAGAAAACTGACTTAGTTATGACCCTTATGAACTATCTATCATAATTTAGGCGGACTGGACACAAGTGGCTGTGTTCATTTTGATGTTTGGAGGATGACTTAAGAAAAGGAAGGAGGCAGAATATGTTCTCAAACATCACGTATGGGAGAGCTCCTGGTTCCTTTCTCAAATACTAGACGGAGGGGTGAAATAACTGCCTAGAGTATGTGTGGGGATTTGGGTCCCCACAATAATGAATGGGGTAGGAATGGCTGTGCGGCAGCTGGGGGATAACATGGCAGGTTGAAGGGTCTCGTGGGCCTCCTCTGGCGTGCGTATGAAGAGTTACTGATTTAGACCATGTGTCTCTGAGGTAAGAGAACTACTTGTTAGATGATCAAATTCAGAGTCGTTATCTTTAGGGTAATGTTACCCAAGGGGATGACAAAATCTTGCTAAATTTACTTTTCCACTTCTCCATTCTTAATTTACATTCTACGGGAAATGTTAGCTAGGAAGATCTGTTTTTTATTTATTAATTTGTATTCCTTGAGACCTATTGAGAGCAATAGCGTACCTACCAGGGACTCAGAGGGTAACACGTAATGTATCACGTTCTTTCCAGTTCTTGCAAATCAGTTTAGGTGTTTTTTTTTTTTTTTTTTCTTACAGGTAGGGTATTTTGAAATTTTTAAAAAGGATTGATATTTTTTCCATTCTTAATGGGATTCTCAGTCACCATGTTAAGTGGGTGAAGAGTTCTGGACTTCACATAGTAAGACCCTAGCCCCGACACAGGGTACCTGACCTTGGGCAACTTCTTCCGCTCCTCAAGGCCTGCCTACTTTCCTCACTGGTAAAATTGAGGTTAAAATCCCATAATTCATAATTCATAAGATGTTAAAGTTTAATGAGTGAACATTGCTGCACATATTTTGTAAATTCAAAGGCCTCACAATTATTTAAAGGACTAACTTATAAGCTTTACTTGTTTCTTCATTTCATGCACTTATTGCTGATATATATATATGTATATATATATAATTGAAACTAGATTATATCTAAGTTTTTCTTCCAAAAAGAAAAACTTTTTTTTATACACTTACACTCACAGCATTTTCTGTGGTGATGGGAGTGGCTGAAAATAATGACAAAAAACATAATTTTTTCAGTTATAAGCATATTCAATATGCTGTAGATGCTTCATATGAAGCTGGATATTGCCTGTAACTTTTAGGAAATAATAAAACAATGAGAAACTTCCAAAAGTTATATTTGATACAAAGCAAATGGGCTTTTAAAAACTGCTTAACAAGCACCAATCCATAAGAACCTATGCACCCCAATGTTCACAGCAGTACAATTTACAATAGCCAAGTGCTGGAAGCAACCTAAGTACCCATCAGTAAATGAGTGGGTCAAAAAACTGTGGTATTTCTGGACTCTCTGTTCTGTTCCATTGGTCTATGTGTTTGTTCTTATGCCAGACTGGTGCAGCCACTGTGGAAAACAGTATGGAATTTCCTCAGAAACTAAAAATGGAACTGTCTTCTGACCCAGCAATTCCACTGCTGGGATTATACCCTAGGAATCCTGAAATGCCAATTCAAAAGAACCTATGTGCCCCAATGTTCATAGCTGCACAATTTATAGTAGCCAAGTATTGGAAGCAACCTAAGTGCCCAACAGTAAATGAGTGGATCAAAAAACTGTGGTACTTGTACACAATGGAATACTACAGCACAGAGAAAGAAGGAGCTCCTACCCTTTGGACAGCATGGATGGAACTGGAGAGCATTATGCTAAGTGAAATAAGCCTGGCGGTGAGGGACAAATACCATAGGATCTCACCTTTAATTGGAACCTAATCAACAAAACAAACAAGCAAGAAAGATATAATCAGAGACATTGAAATTAAGAACAACCTGACAGAAATGGGAGGGGTGCTGGGAGGGGATAATGGGGGCATGGGGGGAAGGGTTTTCAGGAACAAGTATAAAGGACATATGGACAAAAGTCAGGGGAGGGACGTGGGGAATGCTTGGTGGGGGAGTGGTGGGGAGGCACTGTACTACAGACAACTGTACTTGAATAACAATAAAGTTTTTTAAAAAACAAAAAAAAACCCCTGCTTAACAAGAATGTCACCTGTTTTTTGGCTTCTGTTTCATAGATCTTTTATTCCCCTTTTTTATTGTTCAATTACAGTTGTCCCCATTTTCTACCATTACTCTCCCCTGCCCTGCTCACCCTCATCTGCCACATTCAATCCCACACAATGGGTTCAATACATTATTTCATCAGATTTGCAAGTGGTATTATGACAACCCCTCTTCTCCAATTTAGGACCTTTGATTTTGGATTTTTATGAATAAAAAAAGCAAAGTAAAAGCATTTTAACATAATGTGGAATGTGTGCAAAGGCCTGTATATGAGTAACTATAGGATATGTTTTAAAAAAGTCACAATTTCAAGTAATTGGGACACTGAATACAATGGGGAATACCTGAATATCAGGCTGCAGAGGATGTTGATGAGACATTGAGAAAGCCTTATGGTTTGCACTAATGAATTTAAGTTGTATCCTGTGACCAATAAGAGAAAATTACACATTTTTAAGCAGGAATGACAGTGCTTTGTTTTTGTTTTTGTTTTTGTTAGAAAGGTAAGTGTAGACAGTGCCTTGGCATTGGAGTGATTAGAAACAGGGAACAGTAAGAAGTGTAGTATAATATGCTTACAGTTTAAGCGCTGACATCAGTTTAACTAAGGGAGGATCATCAGTGTAGGGAGAGTCAAGGGCTGGGAACAACCCTTGGTGAAAATGAGAGAGCTCGTGTTGCTCAAGGAAGAAGAGTTGAAATAGCATAGCTACGTGAAGGACGTGTTGTAGAAGCTAAGCGTCTTCACATTTTCTGACATGTATAAAACTTTCAGTAAAGGTTAAGCAACTTACCGAATGTTCTCATTAGGAGTATCAAATATCCCAGAGAGGTCAAATTGGTTAGGAATTTACACTCACTAAAGGCCATGAAGAGGTCACTGGTGAGAAAGCAAACACAACAGATTTGTGAAGACAGAAGTCATATTCTAAAATAATAAGGACTAAAAGTGACCCAAGGAAGCTGTTGTGAAGATTATAAACTGCTCATATAAGAAGTTTAGCCAAAAAAGAATAATTCCATTCAAGAAATATTTATTGATCATCTATTTTGTGTCGAGTTCTGTGCTAAGTATTATATGTTCCCCAACAGAATTTAGAGCCTGGTAAAGAAAACGGCCATTTAACAAGTGAGCTGAGTATTAAGAAATGTTAAGCACAGGATGATATGGGCTAATGTAACAAAGGAGCCTTGATGTTTCGTATCAAGGAAAACCTCCCTAGAGAAGAGACCCTACAATGAAACTGGGGATACGAGTGGGAGTTAGCCATAGGTGGGGGGCACAGGAAAATAGAAAAAGTATTATTGGCTGAGAAATATATAAAGGGATAGAAACAAGAGACCATAGAGTTTTTAAATTGTAACATAGACCATAGCCATATAAGTTTAGATATAACCTCCATGGACTTCTATCTTACTTTCTTACTGGAAATAGAACATTCCTAATAATTCTGAAGCACTTTGTATATGTGTCTCCTTTTCTTTATAAACAGCCCTGTATATGAGGAACTACAGAATGTGTTAAGAAAAGTCACACACATATATATGTTCTTTTGTTGTATGTGTACATGTATGTACATATATATAATATATTCCATCAATTTATCATAGTAATTATAATCATGATAACATAAAATTACTATGATAAATTTTGTTTTACTTACTTGTCTTGCTTTATATTATTAATATATGTGTATATATTTAATTTATATTGTTTTATTTATAAATTTATTTGAATTCAAAATTATTACATATATTATTTTATAGTCTTTTATTCAACATGTTTTGAGAGGCATCTGTACTTATTCTTATAGTTGAAGGTAAATTAATTTTCATTATTGTATAGTTGTCCAATGTCAGAGATATGAACATTTCTTTATATTTCTATTAGGTATTTGATTTGTTTCCAGAATTTTAGTTTACTAACAAGACAACTCTAAATGTTCTTTTACATCACTGGTTGTTCAAGTGTAAAAATATTTCTGGGGTAGAATATTTCTGTGTAGAAAATATTTCTACCTAGTACTAGAATTCTGTGTCATTGGCTCTAAAATTGCTTAGCATTACCATGGAATGCCAAAATGTTTTTGGAAACCATACAGCACAGGTGGCAAACACCAGGCCCGAGGGCGGAATCCGGCCCGCACCTTGTTTCTACCCAGAGGCAGCTCTGAGCTCTCACTAAACTGTTAAGGAATAGTTACATTTACACAGTCTTAAAATTACATTTGGCCCTTTGAAGGCAACTGCGAGGCTGATGTGGCCCCCGATGAAAATGAGTTTGACAACCCTGCTATAGAGTTTCTGAGGACATGAAAGAATTTGAGATTATTAAAAAAGAATGAGATGGGATAGTGGTAGGTTATGAGGAGACAAGATAAAGGAAATGTTTGTTAGTTTGTGTATATGTTTGTATGATTTTAGCAAAAGAAATGTAAGCATATTTATGAGAGTACATGAGCGGTAACCATTAAAGAAAAATATCCTGAAAATGAAAGTGAGAAACTGCATAATTAGTGGTAGAATTTCCTAAAAGAGGAGAGAAAATATGAGGTCAAGATTTTGGACGGGAGGGAGAAACTGAAGCTCAGAGTCGTTGACAGAACAGAGACTGCAAGGCTAACCTAGGAGGGGTGAGAGCGACCCTCTTCCGGTTACACTGCCTGGTGTTTCCTCCCACTGGGTAAAACTGCGAGGAAGAAAGCAAAAATCCAGTAGCTGTGCAATGCAAATGTAGATACATTATTCCTTCATAATTTAAAACAAATGATGTTTTAAATACAATGAAAAGATATATGTTTTATAGTTTTTCACATCTACTAAATCAAGTTAAAAGGGGAGAAAGTGTGAATAAGTCCATGAGAACAGTATGAACACTTGAAAGCTCTTCTCTTGGAGTTATCCCTTGGAAAATATCTCCTGAAATCATGCTAGTTACCATTTTCATGGGCATTAAATGTTTCATATGCCTTATTTTAAGTAACAGAGCTATATTCTTCAAAAGGATATATGTGCAGTTGGATGTTTTTTCTTATGCTATTGCTTTTGTTACAACAGTGGTTAAGGGAGCTATAGGTTGAGCACTACACTGAGCATTTACGACACAAGGACCAAGCTGGGAAACTCAAACATTTGAGATGTGTCCACGAACAGCTAATGGATTCTGCTGGAATGACTATGTCAGTTCATCAACTGCTCATGTGGAAGTATGCACACTGGCTTTTAAATTTTTTTGGCAAAAATTTGTGTGTATATGTGTGCATATAACACATATGTATATAAGATATTCCAAATATATATTTTATATAAGTATATATCAAACATAAAATACATGTATTATCTTTCAAAACTATTCTTAAATTCTTTTAAATGCTTAGGCTTCTTGGAAAAGCTAATTTTTCTGAAGCTGGAATGGGAGTTTCAGGATTCTACCTTTTGCCTTAGAAATAGCCTTAGAATGGTCATTTAAAATGGTATCACAACATGCTGATAAATAAAAATTAATCAAAGGAAAGAAAAATGCTTCCAGACTTTTGCTACTGTATATATCTGGGTTAGACAAGCCTATCTCAGCTTATTCCAGTCTGCCCAATTCTCTTTGCATTTAATAATGCTGTTATATGTCTCTGCTTTATGTTTTTCAAATATTTCATATTCTACTTGCTTTGTCCTAGGGGAATTTTTTATTTACAGATGCAACTTAAATATACGTGTTCAAACTTACTATTTAATATCCCTCAAGGATAATCTCACTGGAAAATACGTCCTGCTCCCTTTCCCCTAAAGTCAATATTCATTCTTTGTTTTTGTTGCTATCAGAGGTCAGAACAGCAAAATCCTATAGTCATGATGGCTTTTAGCTTTAGTTACAAGCAGGCAGTTACAAGTTTGGAAAACCCTATATAATTTATATGGTGTAGGCAATATCTTTAGCACTCTGCGTGAAAAAGATTTCAAGTTTGGTCTTCCACTCTAAGGTAACAATTTTCTATCTCATATGAGGTCATCAGAATCACATGTGCTTTTATTCCTCTGGAAAAACTGCCTCGTAAGTCACATGTTAACGCTCAACATGGTTTTTCCATTGCTGCCAGCTCTAAGGTCACAAACAACTCTCACCCCAGCTGGAAAGATAACACTTTATTTCTTCTAGTCTTTTAAGAAGAAGGGCTTCCATTTTCTTTATAACCCAGGTCACCTGCGAAAAGATTTGTGATTACTATTTGTAAGAGACTGTTTAGCTTCTGGCCCAAACTCCTGATTTTTATAGGTTCAGTTTGGGCATCTATTCTATTCTTTGCTCCAAGTGGGGCACAAAGAGACACAACATAAAACAAAATGGTATTTTTTTATCTTCACTTCTCCACTCCAGATAAACATCTGAAAATAGAAGTTGTATTTTAAAAAAGCAGTTATAAGAAATACATGTGTCTAGATTTATAGTGGAATTTTGAAAAGATCCTGCTGTAAAATGAAAAGTTATAAGCTGGCCTCCCCCACTAGTTGCTGATAACCTGCTTCATCTGTCTTATGTCTGCGAGCTAAGCTTAACTTAGAGATGGGGCAACCTTTCCTACTCGAAGTCAACATGAGAAGAAACAGTGACGGCATAGGTAGGGATGATTTATATGCCTCTGACTCCCCTTACCTTCTTATTTCAATGACCTCTGTGATCTACGTATGTCCAGAATAGCTTGACTGTTTTGCTTGCAGTAGCTTAGTAGCTATATGATCTGTAGGAGCTCATTTTAATGAATTCATTTTTATATGATCATGTATATAAATAATTTTCAAAGTATGTTCTTGGTCATTATGTCATTTAGCTAAATTAGATAATTGTTAATGAAACAGATTAAATAAAATTAACCCATTCTCCTGTTGAAAAAAACTGAGGCTGAAAGTATTTACAATAACCTTCTCAAAGTCACATGATTAACTAAATTATCAGGTAGAAAGGAATTCTATCCCTGACTCTTCATCCAGTGCTCTTTTTACTATGAAAACAATACGATGTTGCATTATGAATCACTTATCTCATTTTACATTTGGAATCTTACCATGAACTGACATTTAGTGTGTTTAATGTCTTTCCTGGTTAGAATCACACTTAGACAAATTTGCTTTAACCGCTACTCAGCTATACAGCAGTCCCCTTATTTGTGTTAGTATAAATCAATTAACCTCCTTTATTTTCTGCTGAAAGTTCCCAACTTCAAATAACTACACATTAACTTTGTGTGACCAGTATACTAATAACACTAAAAACAAACCCCTATATGCTATGCTGTCTGTGCTGTTATTATCAATTCAGTTTCTTGTGCATCCCTTAAAAAGGACCAACAGGAGTTGGCCCTGATACATTATATGGTGGCAAGGTTTTGTCGATAGAGAAACTGTAATGGGTGATTTTTTTTTTTTTTTGCAAGAACTTTACTCACTTCAAATAATTTTGAGTTTTTTTTTTTTTGCAAGAATTATAATCATTTCAAATAGTTTTTAACCAACAGTGAGGTACAAGAATTTCAGCATTCTGTGTACCAAACAAGTGAATATTTAAAGTGAAATTTTCAAAAGTATACAATGGGAAAATGAGCCAAGGATGCAATTTACATAGCATTTTGAAAATGATTTATTTGACTTTATTTTTTCTTTTTTCCTTTGACGTTAGGTAAAAATATTCCATTTTCTTGATTGATTGGAAGAGGCCATCTGAAGCTTTCTGAGGCATAACTAGAATCAAAGAACAAGAAAAAGTCAGGCAGATAGAAAAGAGGTTTTCCTGGAGCTCCGAAGAAGACATACTTGAAGTTTCCCTTCCTTCCTTCCTTCCTTCCTTCCTTCCTTCCTTCCTTCCTTCCTTCCTTCCTTCTTTCTACCTTCCTTCCTTCCTCCCTCCATCCCTATCTCCCTCCTTCCTTCCTTTCTCCACTCACTTTCTCTTTTTCTTTCTTTCTTGATGAGGAAATAAACGCTTATTCTCAAAAGTAGCTGTTAAGAGATATATAAAGTTCAGAGCACACTATAGAAATGAGTAACTGCTTTATACTTTATTTTTTATTCCCTTTTGGGTTATAGTTGACTAACCATCCTAACACATCAAACGTCTGGTAACATGGTCCTCTGACTCATGTCTGGTTCCAAACTCCTAACTCAGGCAACTCACCACAGAAGTTCCATAAAACGTGAACTGGCCTATGCCCTGTTCAAGGAATCCAGTTTCCAGATCATTTTCTGATTTGGGCCTTTCATTCTGATACATTACAGGCATAGTTTGGAGCAATGCAAAGGTTATAAGGACACTGTTGTGTTGTGAAATGAGCATAAACAATGACCAAAATTGCATCAGTACAAAAATTGACCTGGGACGATATAAATGATGAGTTGAGTATGAAACTGAGTCTCATGGTAAACACAAGCTAGCTTCTTCTGACAATCGCTCCTTGCTTACAGGAAATGGATGTTCTTCTGATATGCTGTGATTATTATTGTCAGCCCAATATTGCTTACGTAATGTACTAAAAATATGTCTTGCATAATGAAAGTAACTACTGCAAAAAAATCTAATTTCATCATACTCCCTTTTCATATTTTCCAAATTAAAATAAAGGTTATGTCAAAATCAAAAGTCATTCTTTTCTGAGAATGAATAACTAGGTAGATTAGCAGCCAACCCAGATGCAAGGTCAACTGATGGGTAATGAAACAGATTCATCAATCCAGGAACACGTTGTTGATTTTGGCTAACCTCTAAGGAATGTTTGTCCAAATATTCAGGGTGGAGCTGACTTTAGGGGTTTTTTTCACTGCTAGCAGGATGCTTAAAATGAATTTCTCTTCTGCAAACCTTCTTTCTATGAGCGTTTATTCTCTGATGAAATTGTAAGAGAAGGTAAAACACTTTCATGAATTTTCTTAGACATTTAATTAGATCCATTTCTTCAAAAATTCAGGATCTGACCTAAAAGAGATAAGGAAGTGGGATGGTTGTCTAGACCTCATCCCAACTGGACCCTAACATTTTAGGCAAATCATTATTAAAAGCATATTTATGTTTCCCTTGTCCCATAGAATAAGTCAGTTCATCCCTCTCTAAATTATAGAATGCCTCAAATCCCTAACTAGTTGCTGACTTCGTGTGCTGTAGATTTATAAACAGTGATATCTATTGCTGTGTTCAGTGTTGGAGATTCTTATGCTATTTGTTTTTGCATTGTATGATTTGTTTATGTGTTTTTATATATAGTTAAGTATAACTCTTAATATTAAGCATACTCTTAATATCTTATTCAAGATACTAAATTATAAGTTGAATGATCTTAGACTCAGAACTACAGATCAACATGTCTTAATTAATTCTTTAATTCATAATTTTAGTCATTTGTGTTCACAACAGAATAATAGATACAAAAATTCCATATACTTCCATAGTTTTTTTCCTAACTTTCCGTAACAATTATAACTCTATTTATTTCTCTCAAAATATTTAATGTTCTGTAATAAAGATAAATTATGTTTTAATATGGCTAAATGATGGCAGTATGGCAACTTAAAACATTACATATTTAAAGAACATGTATAAAGAGCCCATGGACAAAGGCAAAGCAGGAAGTATTGAGGATGGGAGGTGGGGGTGGGTGGTAAGGGGGAAAGTGGTTGCAGGAAAATGGAGACAACTGTACTTGAACAACAATAAAAAAAGAAATGTATACTTGAAACCTATATGATCTTGTTAACCAATGTCTCCTCAATAAATTTAATAAAAATAAAATAATTAAAAAAAATTTTAATTACATATTTAATCCTCACCTGAGGACATTTTTTGCCATTGCTTGTAGAAAGAGAGGAAGAGACAGCTAGAGAGGGAGAGAGAGAAACATCTATGTGAGACAGGAACATTGATTGGTTACCTTCTTGTATGCAACCCGATGGGGGATGGAACCTGCTACCTGGGTCAGTCCTTGACAGGGAATTGAACCGTGACCTTTTAGTCCTCCGGAGGATCCTCCAACCAACTGAGCCACAGTGGCCAGGGTAAAACCTTACATATTTAGAAAATATAGAAAGAATTGATCATATCTGCTTGTGTGTAGTTAAAATTCTTGTTCAGAATCATCAGATGAAACTTATTTTCAGCTAGTCTTCTATTTTCTTAAAGTACAATAAAAAAGCAAGTGAACAAATCAATAGTATTTATTTTAAGTGTAAAAAGATGGCATAGGCCATTGTCAAGCTCTAGGATACTTAGCTACTGAAGAAAATTAAAATTAAATGATGCTTTTTTCTTTTTAAAAGATCAATAAAAGCAATTTATTTGTTATTTTCAAAATTATAACTGACTGTTTTAGGTTCACTATACAACCAATTCAGTGATAAGCAGAATGTGATCATTAGAATATCTTTAACAGACAAAGTGTTAAAATAAGTTTAGACATCACAAATAGGCTACATTTGGTTTTCTGTATTTAAAGAGGCATAAGTAAAAATAATAACTAAAAAAATCTGTACTGCAGCCCATTTTGTGTAAAAGTGTCTTTGGGGATAGAAAACCATAACATTGTGTATGGAGCGTGGATTGGCCCCAATACTTAGGCTCGCTGTGCCAAACACTTGATATGGGTCTCTCATTTTATCATGCAGCAGCCTCTGAAAGGTAGGTGTTCTTTTTCTTTTTGTTTTAAAGATCTGATAACTGAGCCTTAAAGTAGTTGAATCACTTGCTCAGGGTCAAATCATTAGCAAGTATTGTACACAGATTTGAATCCAAGCAGTTTGACTCCAGAGTCTAATATACATTGTACGTAGCAAAATATATGAATATATAATAAAATAGATAATAAATGTTTAATAAAGTATATTTTATACCTACATATTTTTTAAAAGTTGTCTTGACCCAGTTATGAAGCTCTGACTAGAGGCTGGTTGGTGCCTGTTCTTAAGCAGCTGATTAGATCCACACTCCCAACACCGCGTTCTGAGCTTGGCCTCCATGTTCTAGTCCTGATCATTCCAGAGTCAAGCACTGGGAAATTAGGGCCAGCACCTTTTGGAGCAGGTGAAGTTATTCAAGTTAGCCAATCTATAGAGAGCCGGGAGGCCCTAAGCCATGCCACTTGCCAAACATAAGCTGCCTCACTTCAGTTCCACCCTGCTGGCACCCAGTCCAGGCGCGAGCCTCTGTGAGGCCCAGCTGCCCTGCGGATCTGTAGGGAGCAGAGTCTGCCTTCCATCTATCCCAGTGCCATCGTGTTGTGTCCCACCATCAAAAATATTTTTAAATCATTTTTTATTTTTTGATACAGTTGACATACAATATTATATAAATTTCAGGTGTACAACCCTGTGATTAGACATCATATATCTTACTAAGTGGTCATCTTAATAAATCTTACAGGTATAGAATAGCCATGGGGATATAAAGTACAGCATGGGAAATATAGCCACTAATATTCTAAAAGCTATGGATGACATCAGGTGGGTATGAGATTTATTGGGATAATTAAAAGAATCTTTAAATCTTACACAGAGTCCACTCCTTCAACCTCCACACTTCCTCCCATCCAGATGATGTACAGTGAAGATACTTAGGCAGCAAGTACTCATCACCTCAGATCTGTTACTACTATAAAGACTCTAGACCAGGACAATAAATTATAGACCAGGTAATTATTTTTTCCGTTCATACTTAATTTCATATGAGCCAGAAATAGTTACAAACATTTCACTAAGCACTTCCCCCTCATGTGTCAATAAGTTATATTTAAGGTAAAATTAAATTTAATGGGACAAAAGAGAGGTTATAACATTAAAAAAATAGGCTTTAAAGTTACATTATACTTTCTGGCAGGTAGGTTTATGAATAGTCAAATGATAAGCACATTTATCAGAGCAGGTAAAGAATTATTATAACATCTAAACAACTCAATAATGTAAGAATATAAAATGATTCAAATGAATAGTTATTTGAAATTAGCTCCTTACATTTGGATACTTAGAGATGAAAGTATTAGTGATGATTTCCCTCCTTGGGTGTGGGAAAGAAACGATTGCAATGTGTAAGCTGCTATGAATTGCTTTAACTGGCTAACACAGGGTTCAGAAAACTTTGTAAGGAGTCTGATAGTAAAGGCTTTGGGGGGCATAAGTTCTTTGTTCCAACTACTCAACTCTGCCTTTGTAGTGTGAGAGCAGCCTTTAACCAATGGGTATGTCTGTTTCAATAAAAAAAAATTATTTGTGAAAACAGGCAACAGGATTTAGCCCATGAGCTATAGTTGGCTGACCCCTGGTCTTTAAATTATGATTCAGGCTTGCTTTCTCATCCGTGATGGACACACTTTTCTGTAAGGGCATCCCAGTTTAGGAACTATGAGGTCCACATGCCAGGGGCAAGGTTAATTCTAGAGTGAACCAGCCAAAGGCTTTGTCTCTTTGCATGTAATGATCATAATTCAACTAGTTTTTTTAGGACAATCGGTATAGATTACATAGTGAAAGAGGGCTTTACTGGTACTGGCAGCTGCACAAGACCACTGATTGCCATTATAAGGCTTATTTGACCTGCTGCTCTGCACTTTCCATTAACTAATGTCCCCAAAACAATGTGTACCCAGTAGTGTATTCATCTTTCATATACAATCAGCTATGAATTATAGCTAGAAATATGTAACTGTTTTTATACACATGAATGGTAATAACAATAATATTACTACTAATAATAGTAAGTACTAGTTATTGAATATTTACTGTGTGAGATTCTGAGTTATTCTTCAAGACTTTGTCCAGGAAGCCTTCTCTGACCCCATGGACGGGATTTTGTACCATTGTATTCCTCATTCCTCACACCAACCTGGTTTTCTTTGTACCACAGCACTTATTACACTCGAAGGGTCTTCCTATCATTTTCCTCTTAAACTGGTAATAAGTGTCTGAGGGTCAAAAACCATGATTTATTAATCTTCACAATGCCTGGCTCCTAATAGCCTCCAGTGCCCTAAGGTCGTCAGAAAGAAATGAATGAACGGTTACCTCCAGCCACAGTACAGCCAGCAGGCTAGCCTTCCGAGGCCTTGAGAAACTAGAAGGAAAGGCTGAATCCTGGTATAACATTAAAGGTTCAGCTGTCTGAAAAGCCCATCACTGTGAATCATTCTAGCACAAATTATAGGCTTTAAAAGTGGTTTGCAAATGTTACATTTCTGAGTTTACTGCAATGTAAGACATTTTAAATTTCACTCATTTCTTTGGGCAGCACTCATCCTGATTGTTGGCTTGTCTGCTCAAGGGAAGGAAAAAGCCAGTTTGAAAACAAACCACCAATATAGATTGCTTTTCGACTCTGGTTCTTCCTTTGCGTTTATCTCAGGGCCAGACCTAGGATGCCTTTAGGGATGTGTGCAGATAGGCTACCAAGAATGGAATTTCAATTCCAGCTTGGCATTAAGTAAGCTACTCTTCCAAATGTCTTTTACAATGTGCTGACTGTAATTCTTTGACCATAAACCACTAGTAATAGCAAGAAATTAGGTCCTGGTTAGAAACATATTACTTCATTGCCAAATCCTTCTGTGGAATTCAACTACTACATATTTTTAGGTTAAAGAAAACTAGATCTTCTGCACTTCAGCCAAGTTTGACTTTGGTTTCAAATTACCCCAGAGAAGAATTTTTAGCTGATCATTTATTTTATATGGTTTGTTTCACATGGAGATATATTTACAATGTATTTAGTAAGTAAACATCTTTTCTATTTAAAAGATGATCCAGTTTCCCAGTGGAAAGTAATGGTTAGTCTCCGAAGGAGGGTTGTAAGGGAAAGTGAATAGGAATTACGACATCTTAGGTCACTGAAATGGGGAAGTGGGCGGTTTGAAAACAAAAGTAAAGACTATAAGAGAGAGAGAGGGAGAGAGCAGAAAAAAAGGAACTCTGAGGACTCCAGAGAAATATCTGGAGAAGTGTAAGACCTTATTCTCGGGAACACTACTGCTAGGTTGGTACCCAGCTATCTAATTCATTTCGGTTTGCTCGATTGTTTATATATATATCACACATACACACCTCTACACACTGACATTTTTATTTCTCTTGGTTGATCTTTCCCCACTCCTTTCATCGTGAAAGGTAAAGCAGTGAAAGCAGTGTGGATACAAAGAGACATCCTGGAGCATTGCCCCGAGACTCGGTTGGGGAAGATTACGTGAAGTTAGCCTTTATTTCTCTAGTAACTTGTGGTCCTCATCATGATTTAAATGAGCATATCAGGAATACCAGTGCCTCAGGGAAACCTCTTAAGAGAATTTATAATGGGGAAAAAAAACATTTCTAGGGGAAGTTTTTGCCAAAGAGAGGCTTCACTAATTCTTTAGTCAACAAACACTTATTGAGTGGTTGCTAGATGGAAATAGGTAAAAGTAATAATAATAAAAAAGACATTGTAATTCATGGTCTCTTCTCTAGAAGAGCTTATTTTGTAGTAAAAATGTCCAGTTTGACAGTTTGAAATTAGGGGTTCACTGAGAAATTCTAACTCCCAAATTCCAATATACATTCTTTTTTGTGATAAGCCTGAGCCCTGACCTTTGTAAGTTTTACCTATTAGGGCATTTTAATAATTGATCTTAATGCAGTTTTTCTTATTTTTCAGATCCCTCTCAAGTCACTCCTGACAATTAATTTTACTAACTGCTAAACCTAATCCTCAAAAGTGATTTGTGATTACATACTCTAAACTCATTGCCAATCTAAGAGACTTTGTAGGAGAAACAGTAAATATATTCTCAGAAAAAAGTTCCATTTTTTTCACCTAGATAAAACACTTTTGTTTCAATGATAAAACTGCTGGTATGCCTAGCCAGTTGTCTTTTTTATTATTTCAAAATTTCCCCATATATAAGAAATGAAAAACATGCCAATTTTAGTTCCTGGTTTATTATAACAAGGCTTAACGTACATATTTTAGTCATAGCAATTACAGTGATTTCTGCTTATTCCTATTTGAAAAAGGAAGCATTTAGTTGAGATAGACCATACATACAAATGCACAGAACAAAAGTGTCTGTTTCTTTGGACTAATGAACATAGTGATATTCAGTCATTGACTGCATCGTATAAAGGATGGAGCAAAAGCAGGTTTACATTGTTCATGTGGAAAACAATACAACAAATATTAAATCATGATACAAGAATAAACTCTGTGTTTCACCTCCTGTGAACCTACTTTTGGCCCACCTGGTGTATGAGACAATATCACCTTCTCAAAACCTAACAGTTTTAAGTTTTAGATACTTTTCCGTATTTTCCCTTCTTGGGAAGCAAACGTTAAAATAAAATATTAGTTTTACTAAATTTGAAGCATCTTCTTAAAGAGACTTTAAAAAGCACTCTTGGACTGTGCACAATGTCCACGGACAGGCTGACATTGCTGAGGAGGAAAATTCCCCACCCTGTGAGCACTGTTCTCTGACAGGTTTTCTTCCACTGTCCACAGAGGATGATCACTACGTCCAGAATGTCCAGAATGTCCAGAATGTCCAGAATGGGAATTATTAGTGATGATTCATCTTCTTGCACAGTTTGTGACATCCTCTTTGAAAGCTGATCGTTTCATTAATGAACAGATTGTTTTACCTACTAGATGCAAGAACAATAATGAAAGGGTTTCAGTGTGTTCAGTAATATATTCAATCATACGCATAGTCAAACATGTCAATTTACTCATCAGTTGATGTAGGGATACTTAATGTAGTTGACTCATGTAGGTATATAAAAGTTTTCAGGTGCAAGTTTCAGTGAGACAGCACAGTTTTTAAGGACACAGTGCAGGGGAGCCAAAAGAACACCGAGATTGCGATCAGGAAACATGGTCTGGTTTATATTCTACCACCACTAGCTGTCTGACTTTTGGCAGATTACTTTAGCTCCAAAGACCTTGGTTTCCTTATTGCTTCAATATCAACCCATTTCTAACATTCAGTGATTCCTTGTGGCTGAGAGCCTAAATAGAAACAAGTGATGAAGTTTGAATGAATTCAGTGTTTTTAAACGATTGTCTTACTGGCTTATTCTTGTAGCTTCTTTCATGAGTTTAACATTTTTTTGTTCTTGTTTGTTTTGTTCTTCATAGCATAACATCTTCTGATTATTTAACTGTTTTCTTAATTCTACATAGATGCCTGCTTACGCAACAAAGTTTGTTTCAGAGGAGGTACAAAGTCCTGATAGAAGTAGCAAAGATGAGCATACCAATCTACGAGAAGGACTGTGTACTTGAAGTGGAGAACTAAAAGATCATTGAAATTGCTGTGTCCATTTTTTTTTTTACTTCATCACCATGTAAAGCAATTAGGCTGTCACTTGTACCATTTCCGGCATGAGTTACTTATTCAGATACTTAGGATTACTCTTCAGCCAACTAAAATGTGAATTTTTTCCTTATTGTTTCCCTGAAAAATGCTCTTATTAAAATTTGTTGAATACCATATTGAATCACCACTTTTCATTCCTTATTTTACTTACCCATGACTGATACTTCCTCTTCCTTGAACCTCCCTCCCCTGGACACTTGAAATCTCTTCTCTTTCTCCTCTGGCTTTTAGATTCAGAATTCGTGGCTGGCTCACTTTCTTTTGCCGAAACATTCAATAATGATCTACTCCATAACTCCAGTCTGGGATTTTTTTCTGACTCTACTCATTCTTACATGAGTTAATGACTTCAATAGAAGGACCTTGAAATACTTATCTCTAATTTTCAACTCCCAGGTCCACATTCCCATTTTTTAACAACAACTTACTCTATTTAGATCTCCTCTAAGACCCTCACATTCAGCATAAGCAAAAGTAAAATTTGACTCTCTCCCCCACTCCCAATGCTCTTTCCACTTTAATGTTTATTTTTGACATTAGCATGCTGCCAGAGCAGTCATCTAAGAGAGAAAACTTCACCCATCTTATCCTTTATTTTTCATGATTTCCTAGTTAGAAAATCACACTCTGGAGTCATTCTTTGACTTTGAATTCCAGCTTAATAGGTTCTTTACTTATTATTGATGTGACTTTGGGGAAGATGCTTGACCGCTCAGTGTCTTAGTTTCCTCATCTGTAAAATGTGAATGATAATTGAAGGAAAGCCTTGGGGTTGTTCTAAGCATTAAATGTATTATGTGGAAAATTCTAGAATGTTATCCAGCAAAGAGTGAGTACTAACTCAAAAAGTGCTAACTCTTATTATCTTACTAATACTGTCAGGATATTACTTTCAGGTGGTATCTCCTGATTCACTGCTGTTGCCTTCTCCTGATTCAAGTAGAGATGGATGTCACCATCTCTACTTTGTATAAGGGGAATGATATTATCTTATACATTTTTATATTTCCAGGGCTTGGCATAGAGCTAACACTTAAATCTTTGTTGAACAAAATAATGAATGAATATTGTTGTATTTAGAACTGTGATGTAATGCAAGACTTAAAGTTTCATGGCCTTCAAATTATATTTACTAAACAGAGTCCTGAACAGACCAAAAAAAAAAAAAGGAAACGGAAATGGTGCTCTTACTCTGTGTGTATTTAAAACATATAATTAGTAAAATTTTGATGAGCATGAGGGGCAGGGGTAAGCAAGGGCAAGTTTTAGGATCTAAAATAATGTCTGTTAAGTTTAAAGTTCATACGCCATTTAAAAGAGTCTATACAGATTGTTGCAGGATGCTTCCAGGTTTAACTTAATGTTTTTGTCTAAATAGACCCCCCTCTGGTTAATCTTTTACCATTGCATGAGGTCAATTAAAAGCTACTTTATAATGTTTTCTTAGAGAGTTAAGAATCCATGATAGGCCCTCTCTAACTAAACTTGCTTAGAAACCCAGGAAGAACTTAGTGACTGTTGAGCCCAGCATTAGGTGACAGGCAAATATTTGACACCTCCTACTGCCAGCGTGCCTAGGCCAACACAGCAGGCTCTCCCATTAGATAAGGTGTAAGTTAAGGCCTACAGTCCACATTTTAGGCTGGTCCGCCAGCATCTAGTTGACTGTTAATCTTTTGAAAAAACAAAAGTGGAGGAACTTCTGCAAATAAAACTAGCTATTTCGAACAGACAGGGATTCAAGAATAATAATTTCATTAGCTGTGCCAAGGGAATCATTAATTTATTCACGTGAGCATCCAATCCAAATCATTCTGGGAAGAAATTTCAGTTTATTCTATGATAATTTATCTCACTTCAAATTTAGAAATGCCCATAAAATTAAACTAAATGATGGCTTTGACTGGATGGACAATTAATAAGGGCTTTCTGACATCAAAATTGTATATTTTTCTTTGGTAGTAAATTACTGCCTGAGATTGGAAAGTCAATTTTCCATGGATTTCGATGCCAAGGACATTTACTTATAAATGAATAAGGACTTAACTGTAACTACCTTAATTATAAATACTGACTTGAGATTATAATGCTTATTCTGTATATTATTCACATGGAAATAATTGTTATGTCTTCTGAAATACATAAATTTTTGTTATCCTTTAGATTCTATATTAGAATTTAAGTGTGTTCTTATCTATGCTTTGGTTCTTTACTAAATTATATGCTTCCTAAATATAAAACTGCCATCAGTATGTTTGTGTATTATCTTTTCACAATGCCTTTAATATATTGGGTAAAGAAAAATAAGCCAAGTTATTTTTATAATCCTCAAAGCAACCTGTGGGTAAGTACTATTATGCATGTTTTATAAACAAAAGGTCAGAGGTTCTGAGAGTTTGAAGGGCCCCTTACCTGTCTTCACCAGGGTTGAAAATGCAGAGGCTGGAAAGGCCCACGGTTCTTTTCACCATGCCACACTGCATTCCATATTGATTATTACTAAAGGCAGGCCCTTAAGAAATAGTAGATGAGTCCCAGAAAAAAGTTTGAAATTATCCAGCTGAGTAATTGAAAAAATCCATGGAACTTGATAATAGTTGTGTGGTAAAGTAAATGTCTAAGAGCAGCTAGGAGGTCTCTAAGGAGGACTGGGAAGTGAGGACTGTCCATGGCCCATGTCAGAACTTAATATGAAGCTATAATAAATGAGACAGCGTGGCTCAGGGAAAGAAAAAAAATGGCCAACAGAATTCTTAATAGAGACCCCAGAAAGAAACCCATTTTGCGACTGTATACCTTAGCTAAGTTACAACTGTGCTTCTCAAAGATCCCACAGTTCTGCTTGGAATGACATTTTCAAAAACTTTACTCATCTTACTTCAAGCATTAATTTACATTTTCTCCAATGATCATTTCCTGATCTCTGTAACCCAAAGTGGACCCTACCTTCTCTGTGCCTCTGTGATGCCTCCTTACATATTCTTCATGAGAAGAGAACTCCTGTAGACGGTTGACTATGGTGCCTTATTTTTAGGAAGAACAGGTAGCTGGTGGGGAAAATCCAAACACAATGTGGAAAACAACTTACTCCCAAACCAGGACTTTTAAAATGACCCCTTGTTTTTGTTGGATGGATTATAAAATACTACTGAGGACATGTTAAAGGAATACCACAATATTTAACCTTCAATTTAAGTAAATAACCACAAAACATTTATCATTTCAAGGTTGCTGCCTGGTTGAACATTTTATTAGCATGACATTTTAATATATAGATAGAATTTCTCAAACTTTGCTCCTTAAGGTATTAATAGGTGCTTTCAGAAATAATGAAATAAAGTAAATTTGGATCCATTTGGCAAGTGCTGTCAAGTGGAAACTACCAGTGGCCGCTAACAGTGGCAACTAGCACACTGAATTCTCTGACACACCTGGACGCACAGGACCGCTACATTTGTTTAGTCTCGTTTTTCTATACTTATTTGTACACAGAATAAATTTTCCCTTCAAAATTCTTAAATTCTATAGCATTATATGGTGGAAAAATGTATGCTGATCCCTTTCATCTTAAAATTTAGTTTAATTTTTTTCAGTAAATAATTCATACGGTTCAAAAATCAGACTAATCAAAAGTGTTACATTTAGATTTTTCTCTTCAGTCTCTGTCCTTGTCCACTACTCTCAGGATTCTGGTTTCTTGTGTGTGCTTCCAGTGTTTTCTTCAAATACAAGAAAATTAAGATACAGCTATATATTTCATCTATCCCCTTTTAATTCCAAAATAGCATAATATGTATTATTCTATACTTCATTTTTTCACTTTATATATATATATATAATGGACTTTTTTTCCAAGCGAGTATATATGTGAAGAACTTCTTTATTCTTTTTTACAGCTGCATAATGTTCTATTTAGTAAATATATTGTGGCTTATTTCATTGGTCCCCTAAATTTGGATAGATAGACTGTTTTAAAATTTTTGCTATTACAAAAAAAAAAAAGCACACTGAATAAACTTTATGGGTGTCATTTCATAGAAATGCCAACACAGATGTAGGAAACTTTCCAAGGATTAGCTGGTCAAAGGGTGAATAAGGTTGCAATTGTTTTAGACATTAGCAACTTACTCTCCATAAAAATCACATTCTCTGCTTCCACAGGCTGTTTCACTGTAGCCTTGACAATAGAATGTTCTTAAATTTTGAATTTTGCAAACATTATAGTTAGAATATGATCATTTGATTTATATTTTTCTTACTATATTTGAGGTGGAGCATCTTTTAATATGATTAAGAATCATTTGTATTTATTATTCTGGGAAATATGAATTCACATCCTTTGTCTATTTTCTTCTAGATTTATTTATTAATGATGGGCCCTTTGTGTGTGATAAGAGTCCCCATTATTCTCCCTGCTTGCCGTTTATCTCCTGATTTTGCTTCTGATAATTATTTTCACCATGCAAAAATTTTTGATATTTGTGTACTCAAAAATGTTTACTCCTTTTTGCCATTATTTTTTTCTAACTTTTGGTTATGGAAGATTGTATTTTCTTAAATGATCAAAAGATCTATCATCCCATACATTCTTCTTAAAACATGACTGAATTGCTTGCTAGGGCTGCCATAACAAATTACCGTAGGCTTGGTAGCTTAAACAACAGAAGTTTATTGTCCCACAATTCTGGAAGCTAGAGGAGGTGCTGGCAGGGCTGATTTATTCCAAGGACACTATCGTTGGCTTGTACATGGCTGTCTTCTTCCTCTGTCTTTACTTGCTCTTTGTCCTAATCTCCCTTTACAAGGAAACTATTTATATTGGTTTATGACCCACCTTAATAACATTATTTAAATGTAATTACCTTTTTAAAGGCCTTATATGCAAATATAGTCATGTTCTATGGTATGGGGGAATCAGTGAATTTCGGGGGAACACGGTTCAGCCCATGACAGTAACTTTGACATTGTTGTTCCTGAGAAGTGGAATTGGTTTCTTCCCTTTAAATCTCTATGGGTGCTTTGACTGCTTCGATCATTAGAATATGACCAAGTAGTATTATATGACTTCCAAGGCTTGGTTATATATAGTTCCTACGTGAACCACCCATTTCGGAATGCTCCTCTATGGAAGCCGACCATTATGCTTGAGGAAGCCCAGATTACCAAACAGAGAGGCCTGTGTTGAGGAACGGAGATCCCAGATAACATCAAACCCCTTTCAGGAGGGTAAAGAAACCTTTAAAAGATCTCAGCCCCAGCTTTCCAATCTTTGCCTTAGATGTAGACATTGTAAAATCTTCTTATCTGTGCTCGGTCAGAATTTTTACCCACTGAGACCATGAATATAATAAATGGTTGCTTTATATGCCTAACTTTTGTGTAATTTTTACACAGTCCTAATAACTGTGACATTAACCATAGTTAGAAAGTTCTTCCCACTCCAAGACTATAAACAAGTTCACCTACAATTTCTTCCAGTATTCTTGTTTCACTTTTAACTTTTGAAGATTGAAACCCTTGGAATTTTTTCCTGCCATACGGTGTGTATGTAGCATAGGTCAAAATTTATCTTTTTTCAGATGGCTACTCAGTTGTCCTAACACTATTAATTAAAATGTTTTTATTTGTCCATTATTTTAGATGAAGTCTTTCTTATACAATAAATGTAAGTAGCAGATGCATTTGGGTCACTTTTTGACTTTCCATTATGTTCTTTAGGTCTATCTAACTATTCATGTTCTAAGACCACACTATCTTAATCATCAAAGCTTTATCATTATTATTATTTTGCTATTGTACTGTCAGGTAGAACTAGTTATTTTATTTAGAATTGTACTGGATATTATTGCTATTTTTTTATTGAATTTTAGAATCAACACATCTAATTTTCCTGGAGTAGAAAATAAAATCAGTTGGAATCTTCATTGTAATTATATTGAATATATTAATTTTAATCTTTCTTATTTATACGGTACAGAGGGTCTTCTCTTCCATTGTATCTTTTAATTAGTTCTTGTCAATTATGATGACTATATATCTCCATACTATTTTAAAATCACTACCTTACTGAATAATCTTATTTTCAGTTGAATGTTTTGAGTATTCCAGCTAAATAATAATTGTTTTTACAAGTAATAAAAGCTTTGATTTCCTTTTATTTTAAATACCTTTACTTTTTCCTTCATTTATTTTTACTAAATCTCCAAAAATATAAAATATATAGTTGTACTAGTGACATCCTTATCTTCTTACTAACTTTGACACAAATGCTTCCAGTGTTTTTTCTCTATTAACTCTGATGCTGGCTTTAGACTGACATAGGTATAAAAGTCAAATTTTGTTTGTTGAAAATTTCGATATTTTCAAATTACATAGCATTCAATTCCATCATGTCACTCAAGTCTCCTTTTTTCCTTAGATCAACAATAAAATACAGTCAATACGCACAGCGCATCCTTTTGCTAATGTTTGGATGGAATTATTCTTCTAGTGATGTCTTTAAGAACGACTTAAGTGAACACTATCTGAGTATTATCACGGTCAGAAACATTTGTCTTTAGTCCTTATATTTGAAGGGGAGCTGGAGGAAATGTGAATGAGGTTTATGTGAAATATTGGAAGTCTGATGCCAGCTTCTTTTTCATTTGTATCATATAATTTTTTTTTTTTTGCTGAGCTTTTTAAATCTGGAAGGTCAATAACTTTCCAAAGAGATGTCTCATTGCTCTGAATAATGTCTCATTAGCACACAATGTGATCTTCCAATATACGAAAAGGTCACGGTTCTTGTATTTCAGAACGTTTTCTTTAATTACATACTAAAATTTTTGTTTGGTTTTATAGTTTTATTTTCTTCAGGAATTTCAATTATATGTATAATGAATGAATCCTTTCTTCCTGGCTTTTATGTTTATTACATTGTCTATCCCATATATATGCATATATGGTTTCCTTGGGATCTAGTCTCCTTTTCGTTTCTGTAATGTAAGACTTTTTTCTGATTTTTTTTTCACTATTTAACTTCTATTTCCTTTCTTCTACTAGTTTCCCATATTTCTTTCTCTTGTTGTATGCTTGTCACCTACTCCAGCCTATACTACCATTCTTAGTTCTTCTATTTTTGGTCTTCCATTGCAACAGGAATTGCTACATTCTGTTACTTTTAATGTTGGTGATAATGTTTGCTTGTAATGTTGAGTTATACTCCAAATGCTCTGTGATAATTTTTCCTTCTAGTGAATTTTATTCTAGTGCATTTTTATTATTTATGACAGTTTTATAACTCTTTGTTTTTATAAGTATATGAATTTTTGAAAATTTAAATAAAATGTTTTTATTTAAGAGAGATGGGTTCATCTGACTAAACTATTAGCTAATGATTTCTATGTGTGTGTACTGGGGCGGCAGGAGATGGATTTGGGAGCAAATAGGTCAGGATAGCCTCCAAATTTATAATCCTGATTTCTTGTTCCTTGAGGTAGGTAGTATTCTGCACTTATTTTAATACTCTGGCCTTTGTATAATTGTGCTTATTTCACTGCTTTGCTGTGAGAAAAATATCAAGCACAGTTCTGTTTACATAACGAACATGTATAGAAATTCTGGTTCTAGCTGATCTCTGACCCAATTTGTGCTATAAAAGGTAGGAAATGATTGTCTTCTACTGTAGCATACATTTAAGCACAGAAAGCAAGTAAGTATTGAAGTGTGAGTAGCCAGAACCTAGACTTGATAATTCTGTGTACCTTTCTTTTTGGTATTAATCTCATTGTGTTGGACAGAAAGCAGATGCCAGCGTTGGCTTGCTCCTTAAGGGAACTCTTTGATACTTCTTAATCATCTCTGTGATTGGAAACTATAGATGCTGGAAGAGGGGTGGATGAATATCTTAAATTATCAATCCTCATCTCAGATATCATAAACAAGACCCTTGAGTTCATGTAGTGAAAGATTCTCTTGACTTTCAGTGCCTTTTAAGGATGTGTGTAGTGATCATGTGTTGCATTTTCTATGACAGTTCAGTGGAAAATACTAGTACAGTTTTCATGACATTGAAGATTATAAGTTTTTGACTATCGTATGAGATAATCAGCTATTCAACTGTATCCCTTTAGTTAAAAGCATATTTGTATACATTTAATAAATAAAAGTCTTTTTTGTATTTGATATTAGAATGGCTTAGTTAAATCCACAAAAAAAATTCAAATTAATTAAAACTATCTAAATTTTTAAAATACATGTAAAGATAAAATTAGTATCTATACTGCAATAAAAAAGTTATTTCTCTTTTATTGAAAAATAGATTTCTACAAGAATTCAAAAATATGAGGAGAGGCTTAGGAACCTCCAGGACAACTTTAAGCATTCCAACATCTGAATCATAGTGGTGCCAGAGGGAGAAGATGAAGAGCAAGAAATTGAAAACTTATTAGAACAAATAATGAAGGAGAACTTCCCCAATCTGACAAAGGAAATAGACTTCCAGGAAGCTCAGAAAGTTTCAAAGAAGTTGGACCCAAGGAAGCACACACCAAGGCACATTATAATTATTACCCAAGATTAAAGATAAAGAGAGAATCTTAAAAGCAGCAAGACAAAAGGAGAGAGTTACCTACAAAGGAGTTCCCATTAGACTATCAGCTGATTTCTCAAAAGAAACCTTGCAGGCAAGAAAGGGCTGGAAGGAAGTATTCCAAGTCATGAAAGGCAAGGACCTACATCCAAGATTACTCTATCTAGCAAAGCTATCATTTAGAATGGAAGGGCAGATAAAGTGCTTCCCAGATAAAGTCAAGTTAAAGGAGTTCATCATCACTGAGCCCTTATTATATGAAATGTTCAAGGGACTTATCTAAGAAAAAGATGATCAAAACTATGACCAGTAAAATGACAACAAACTTACAATTATCAACAACTGAACCTAAAAAACAAAAATAAGCTAAGCAAACAACTAGAACAGGAACTGAATTACAGAAATGGAGATCACGTGGAGGGTTTTCAGGGGGAGGAGTGGGAGGAGGAGAGAGGAGGAAAAGGTACAACGAATAAGTAGCAAATGGTAGATAGAAAATAGACAGGGGGAGGTTAAGAATTGAAAAAAATAGATTTCTAAATTTAAAAAAGTGAATCTAATTAAATTATCCTAGTATTAACTATGTGAAATTATTCTGTGTACCTCTCCACGTCTTCATGGAGAATTATGTCATCTTGCTACATTAAGAAACAAGATATTTATTGACAAATTTTAATAATAACATACACACACTTCAGACACTTTTAGTAAATATCTTCCAGTGTACACTTGAGTAAACTTGGATAATTTTAAAAATTAAACTTGGCAGCTCAAAAGAGACTGAGCACTAAAATTTATGTGCTATGGCTACTGTATTTCAGTAACTTGCTTAAGAAACAACTATTTCATTAAAGAATTTTTAAGGAGGAAAACATAAGAAACTTTAAAAAAATATAAATTTGTTGGAAATTGAAATATTCATTAAGGATTATCTAAACAGAAATGAATTTATCTTTGTGCTTTGAAACTAAGGCTAAAAGCTTGGTGAAAACCAACTTCCTGTTCAAAGATTTACAATTCTTCACTTTTTTTTCCACGGGAAGAGAAATGCTGAAATATCATTTTCCCTTTAAGAGTACAGTATTTGTGTTTTAGAGCCAAACCAAACTAAAGCCATCTGGGAACTTGCCATTCCTCACCTTTCAATTTACTCACTGAGTTGAAATGATGACCCACGGCTCTTAAGTTTTGGCACCTCAATTCACCTCACAGACTGCTGAATGGATGCCATTTGTTAGCCCACGTGATTTTTGTCTGTCTTTATTACTTTTATTTTGTTTCCTATCCATCTATCCCTTTACCCAATGATATATAAGTACTTAACAATTATAATTCTTTTTTTTATCCATCTCAAGTCCTAGTGTTGTGCCAGTCACACAATATATTCCTAGTTATCTGTGAATTCAATAGAATATTTTTGCTTCCAAGTCTAATACAGAGTATTTAAAAATATTCTTCTCAAATTTTTAAAAATTATTTTATTGTTGTTCATTACAGTTGTCTGTATTTACTCCTCACCACTCCCCCCACCCCAGCCATCCCCACCTCCCTCCCCTGCTTTCATCCCACCTTGGTTTTGTCCCTGTGTCCTTTATAGATGTTCCTGAAAACCCTCCCCCCTCCCCCCATTATCCTCTCCCTCATCCCCTCTGGTTACTGTCAGATTGTTCTTAATTTCCATGTCTCTGGTTATATTTTGCTTGCTTGTTTGTTTTGTTGATCAGTGTCCAGTTAAAGGTGAGAGCATATGGTGTTATATCACTGAAACTACACAGCAGATTATTGCAAAGATTTTTCTGTGTTCTGGTGATATATGTTCTTTCCTCTTAGATATTATCATGTTTTGTGATATTATGTAGCTTTCCTAACTGATCCTCAATTTTTTATGCTTTCGAAGTGTCTTTTCTTCACCTTCTCCCTCACTGTTAGGTTTTGTTAATAAAACTTACTAACCTTGTTAGGAACAAACTCTCATTGCTGCTTTGACTTCCTTTCACACTTTTCTCTGAACTCTTTACCCAGACCCCAAATCTTTTAATTTTTAATAGTCTTTACTGTCTCTATCGCATTGTTCTTTTTTAATATATGTGTATTTTCTATGTTAAGATGGTGTCTTTAGGAGCTAAGCCCACTGTAAAAAGATGTTTTGAGCTACATTTTACAGGGTCTATCCTGCCATTTAGCATTTTTGACTTTATTTATATTTTCAGTTTTACAAACTATTTATTAACAGACAAGGCCTACATATTTATTTCTTCTTGGTGGTCTTGGCATGCTGGCCTCAAACACAAAGACCCCCAAAGTGGCCCAGCCTTTTGTGGGTTTGAATTTTCTTCAGCCTCTCCAGGTCTTCTCAGAGCTTGTTGTGTAGACCATGGGCCAGGATCTGGCTGTATCTTCCATCCCTCACATCCTTCTGTCCGCTCAACAACCAACAGTGTGGGATCTTGTACTGTGTAGATTCTGCATAAGGTGATCACAGGTTCCACTCAATACTTACAGTTTGAAGTATTTACACACACCTCTCAGAAATTGAAAAAATAAGTAGATATTTGAAAGAGCTATATAACTTATACATTCAAACCATAAATGCATAAAAAACTCAACACCCAACAAGGAACAAATGTACATACTTTAAAATAATGCATGGGACAATTTGCAAACATTTATTATATTCTAGGTCACAGATAAATATTAAATAAATTCCAGGGAATTAACATCTTATACAATATGTCGTCTAACCAAAGCAAACAAAAAATGTATAGCTTTAAAAAATTGAATATATTGAAAGTTCTAAAACCTGTTAAGGTACCATTGGGTTAAAAAAATACAAGGGTGGTGATTAAATGCCTAGAACTGAACCACAGTGAAAAACAAACCAAAGCCCTGGCTGGCATGGCTCAGTGAACTGAGCACCAGCCTGCGAACCAAAGGGTTGCCAGTTCGACTCCCAGTCAGGGTACACGCCTGGGTTGCAAGAGAGGCAACCCCACACTGATGTGTCTCTCCCTCTCTTTCTTCCTCCCTTCCTCTCTTTCTAAAAATAAATAAATAAAATCTTAACAGAAAAACAAGCCAAAAACCAAACAAACAAAAAAAACCCACCAAAATTTGAGAAACAGTACTAACATAAGAAAAAAGAAAATATTTTTTAAAAGTAAAAGCAACAAACTAAAGCAACAAGAAAGAGCAAATGATAGAAGAATTGAAAAAATGTAGAGAAATAAATTTTAAAAAATAAAAAAATGAGACTTGGCAGGGCCCGGGCCCGCCTTTTTATGTGTCTTTAGAGGTCGGGGTGAGGAGAACGGGGCTGCCTGCTACCCTCCTGTTGGGGGCCCGCCGTCTGCGTGGAGAACGGGGGGGGGGGGGGGGGGGGGGGGGGAAGGCTCGGGACTTTGCCTAAGGGTGAAGCAGAGTTTCCCAGCAAACTGGTGGCTGAGCACTTCATCAAACCTCATCTCGAAGGAGAGAATGAAATGGCAACGAAGAAGAGCATGCTGCTGGCCTCACAACGAGTGTGCAAAGAATTCACGAATCTTCTCACACCGAGACCGAACACCCAACAGGAACACAGCGGCCTGCCCGGGTCTTGGAGGCAAACTTTCAGAACTGCCTGTCTCCTTTCAGCCTGATTACCCGCGGGCTTGGCAGCCAGGCCGTCTGTGCCGCTGCGTGTGCCGCGCAGAACTGTGTACAACAAGTTTTGTTCATCACAGACGATCCTGCGTGAACCAGGGTCCAGCCGATTTCAGTGAGGCGCTGAAGAAAACGGACAAAACGGGAAAATATAACGGGCGGGAGCAAAGGGCCGAAGAGTCGGGAGGAAAGCAAAAACCAAACCACCACTCTCCACCCCACACCGGTGGGGGACCGCCTGTATCTGGGAGGCCAGTTGAGTTTGTTACCAGCGTTACTATTAAAAAGGCCTCCGTTGGTTTCCCGATCGTGATCTGAGCTCTGGAATCCTTAGTGCTTCCCTGGCGCTGACGCCTCTCCTTCACTCTGGGCAAGTTATGGGAAGGTGACAAGCACTGGTTCTTTACTCACTAAGCGTATGTTTTATTGTTTTGAAGCCCATTCTTCCTGTTTCTGAAAGTGGTGCTGCAAGTTCGTACCTTTCAAATCCACCCCCTGGGCTAACAACCCCCCACATGCTTAGCTGTTGAAATGTCAAACTGATGTGATTCAAATCAACAGTTAACTTTCACTGTTAAGGTAATTGCTGGCTTTTTTGCCCATCAAATATTTACCTTAAAAATGTATTTATCTAGCGTCTGAATATGTATTCATCTGAAGCGTCTTCAGATATCAAATCCTACATACAGTAGGAGGCAGATTTTATCTGTTTAGCAACTAACTAGTAGGTGGTATTGGATTAAAAAAAAACTTGTTCAAAAGAAGGTGAAGGGATTGAGCAAGTGTGTGTGTATATATATATATATATATATATATATTTAACATACAGACATATGAACAAAAATAGACATCAAGAACAAAAATGCAGAAGATTCTGTTTAACTGAAGCTCTCTGTTCGCAAAGCAATAACTACGTCTCATTTCCACTGGGCTGATCCCAACACGAGTACGCAGTACAGTGCACGGGGTGCCATGCACATGATTTGGAATTGAACTCCGTGTCTTTGAATGTTTTTTACAAACTGATTGTTGTATATATGAAACCTGTATAATAAAAAGTACTCTTGAGAAAAATACAGAACAAAATAAGAAAACCAAAACATGTTTTTATTTTAAAGATCAACAAAATAGACATTTCTTAATACTTATCATAAAAAAGAGATTGTAATCAATTAAAATACAGGGTAAAAATATAAATAACTAGACATAATACATATCTAGATGATAAATGATAAAATTTAAGCAAATGTGAAAAACCATGCACTAAAATTTTTAAAAATATGATGAACTAAGCAAAAATCTAGAAAGTATTAACAATTAAAAAAAAATTAACCAGTAAAGAATGTCCCAGCAACAAAGTATTGTATAGAATTCCAAAAAACAGAAAATTCTTTTCTTACACAAGTTTTTCCAGAGACTAGAAGCATAAAAAAACCTGCTATGTACATTTTGTGATGCTAATATCTTGATTCCAAAACAAGATACAGATAGCACTAAAAAAGCTTTGACCTGTATTGTACTTTGCTGACCCCCAGTCTAAACTTAAGAAAGTGGTAGAAAAATGTTTCTAATACAGTTCAAACTGAAGCACATGTCATGCCTGTGACCCTCCAATCATAAATACCATAACAAATTGAGGAAATATTCTCCCAATATTCAAAAACTGTTGTCTGATTAAACAAAGAAGGGGCTTATGTCATTGATAAATGAATGAAAGGCCAGCATACCTCTTTACTGTTTTACTTTTGTCTTACTAATTAACGTAAGCAAAAATATCAAGCTAACGTTTATGTTGGAACTACCCGGGAGTGTCCATTACAACTACAGTTTGGCTTTTGACCCAAGAGTGCAGCCAAAACTGATGAAAGTTCTCTGTGAAAAATCATTTGACTATATGGGAATTCAATAAAAGTATTTTATATTTTATTATTCTTTATGAAACAGTGAGTTACACATTTTTACATTATAAAGTTTATTACAAATCAATGTGTATCAATAGGTCTGTATATATACCTGCATATATTTATAGAGAGCTGGTTGTTAAACACTTGCCAGTAGACCAGTGTACAAAAGTCTATTTCTAGCTTTCTCCCCTTCATGTGTACGCATTCAGTTAAAGTGAGTATGTTTTCTTCAGTGAGTGTACCTTTCACTTTTCTCAACTCGCTGTGTCCAAGTTGCTTCTTCAACATGGAATGACTTCACAGTCTATGTCCACTTATCGTTACCCTATACAATCTCTAAGATTTAGCTCACATTGACAATTCAAGTTTATACCATACATACCCACAGTTTTTATATTCCCAAATCAGTCAGCGTTCATTATATATCCCCCAATGCTTCATTAAAAGTTCTTTGAGGATACATGCTCTATCTCTTCCATTTTTCACTCCTTTTGAGATCTAGCCATATGTCATGTATAACATTTGATGCATTTACTGATGAAGTTGAAAAAGCACCATGCAATTAAAATTGCTAGGAAATTTTTGTGAACCTTATTTCTTCCATATGAACTCCCTTTAGTCATACTGATCTGTTCTCTTTCCCATGAAACATACATGTAAGTATCTTGACATGTATTTTACATGCATGCAGCTTCATGCATGTGCCTAGTCCTTGTTAATTCTCTAACTGAAAGTTCCTTGTCTTAGTTTGTCCAGGCTGCTATAGCAAAATACCATAAACTGCATAGCTTATAAACAACAGAAATTTACCTTTTATGGTTCTGGAGGATAGAAAATCCAAGATAAGGTGCAAATATGATGTAATTTTGAAGAGGAACCTCTTCCTGGTTCACAGCCGGTGCCTTCCCACCTTGTCCTCACATGGTGGAAGGGGCCAGCAGGCTCTCTGAGGAATCCTATTCATGAGAGGGCATCCCTCACAACCTAACTAACCAGCTCCCAGAGGTCCATTTCATCTAGTGGATTAGTATGGTACCATATCTGTTTTGGGAGGACACAAACATCAGACTGTAGCATTCATCTATTTTTCTCTTATCTGAATCCCACATTGAACACCAAAGCTAGTTTCCATCTCAAGCAGAAAAATATTCCCTGAAAATAAGAGCCAAAGGAGAGTTTCTTTGTCTGAACTTTAGTGTGTTTTACTTATCTGAAATGTCAAAAAGGTATGCAAAAAAATTGCACCTCCCTAACTGGATGTAGGTTTCTTGAAGAAAGGAATTATTTCTTCCTCAGCTTCAGAAAGCAAAGAGTACTTCCAAAGCACTCAAAATAGAGACTTGCATTCATATGCTGAATATAATGTTTCATGAATGGATACATTTTTCATAAGTCTCTGTATTCCCTACAGTGCTTAATGGTGCTGAACACATTGTCACTCAATAAATAGCTGTTGATTGATTGATATGTTAGTGAAACATAAAAACTGACAGTAGATGAAAATTAGACTAATATTTTATTGGAATGCCATAAAACTATCTTCGGTTTCTAAGTATTTTAATGCTTTCAACTGTTTTTTCATCTTTTCATCACAGCCAAATTTTTATGCAATGTCATGAGGCTGTTGTTTGCTTAAATTTATAAGACCTTTAAAAATTCTTAGGCCCCGTAGCAATGCCAGAATCTAGGAAATCTGCAGTCATTTATGATTAATGATCCTCTGTGTTTTGTGAAGGATTATTAAAAACAGAAGCCTATGACTTCACTGTTTCTGAAAATGACTTTAAACACAGGGTCAGTCCTTCAATTTTAACATTTCTTGGTATGATTAAAATGAAGTAAAAACAATTGCATTGAGAGTTTCACCCAGATGTGACAAAATTGGAGACACAAGTTTTTAATTTGTTTCTTCCAATGAAACATCACCTCATTCACAGAATATTGATGATGAGCAAATGTTACCAAAAGGCCAATCTAGTCATCAGAAAAACATAGAGTTCAGGACTCTATCAGGCATCACATGGTCAATTCGTAGAAGATGTCAACCAAAGACTCAAGAGCCGCTTAAGAGCTGACTCATAATAAATGCAGTTTAATATTTGCCTTTCCCTCCAGATGGAACAGGAGTTATCAACTTTAGGAAAAAAGTATTTAAGGTTCTATTAAAAATTCAGTAAGCAAGCACTGCACGTGTCCTGAAAAAAAATTTGTATAAGGACCATTTTTATTCAATTTCTTAAAAATAATAATCATATGCTTCAGCAAATAAAAAGTAGGGCCAACACAATAGTTTGCTTTTAAATGGAAACTCCAGACTCAAGAACACACATAGTTTGCCCTCTTATCTTCTTTTTTGCCTATAAATACCTATAGCTAAATAATTACCTATAATAGGTTATTTGATTGTAATTGTTGATTTTCTAAAAGAAATGTATGCTTTTCCAAAAATTAATTCAACTCTTCAACTTTGCTTACTGACAAAACTTTACAATCCACAGGAAACACCAACTAACTTTTTATAGAATTAGTACAGTCTTCCAAATGTACCATTGCACTGAATTCCATCACTACCACCATCTTAAAAGCATTGTCTTGTCAGGTAGCATGGTGATGGTGTTCAGAGGTGCTGCAGGGTGTGTAACGTTTTCCATGTTACAAGTACCTCACTGGGTGTTACGCCACAGTCTGACCTTAAATTTGTATGAAAAATTAAGTGGAAGACCCACGACTGAGTTGTGGTTTTTCTCAATTTAATATGATTGCCCTGGAGTCTGGCAAGGGAGGAAAAAAACAGCTGCTTGATAGGAATTGTCACTTTCCAGTCCCTCAGTGGAACGGCACTAAAGGGATTTAGTGGGAGCCAACTTTCAGCCAATCCTTCTTCCTGAAAATGTGATGACGTGAGGATAGACAGGCCTAACGAATGAAATAATCCGAAAAATTTCTCCCTTATTTTATAACTACAAGTTAACTCCTAGTTTTGATTTTTTTGAAGAGCTCCACTTGCCCTCCTTGCTTCAAAGCAATAAAATAATGTGTCAAAGCTATATAGTTAAGTTAAACAGCCCTGGGCCGTAAGAACAAAGGCCCTAGCATGTCATGGTTTTGGTCCTTGCGGTAACCCCAGTTTAAGATAATCAAACAAGAGATATTTGAAGAAAGAGCAGCCATTCATAAGAATGCAGGTTAAAACCTTCTTTTCCATTAAATTGAACAGGATTTGTGAATTAGAGTGTGTTGTATATATGTGTTGAAATAAAGCTCTTTGCTGTTAATATCACAAAGGAAATGAGTTATAGGTTTTGTGATAAGGCACCTTTTTCTTTAAGTAAGAAGAGTTATGGTGTTGCTTCCTACTTTTATGAAAAAGTAGTTCTTATGAATTTTAGTGGTTGTTTATTTTAGTTATTTGGCCAAGTCCTATATCCATGCCTTCAGTATTTGACCATTTCCAAAATATTGTACTTTATAAATAAATCCAGTGTTCTGGGTGTGGATTTTTAAAACTGTTGGTTAAATTCCAATAATTGGAATGTACAAATAATTGGCTCAATAAGATTGTTGTTAGTATTTCTTTTTATATTTGGGGGGTAAAACCAGAAACAGATATTAAAAATGTAAATTACCCGGCAGTGTTTTAAAAGTCCTCCTCAATGACTGAAGTGAATCAGCAACATGCTTTGTGCCTCTCCCTCCACAAAGGAATTTGGCTTTAAAAAATGTCCTTATGCACTCATAGCGTTCATTCATCCATCTTCCCCACTGCGGATCTTTACCGAGCACCAATCGCGATGACACACTAGGCTAGGTCTCGAGGATGTAGCGGTGAAGGAGCCCACCATGGACCTGTTGTCCTGAAGCCTCGTGTCTAGTGATGAGAAATGGATCATACATAAGTACAGTAAAATGTATTAGAAAATGATAAGCTTCCCCATGGAGGTGACTTTTTAGCTGGGACCTGAACGACATGATGACACCAGTGATATGACTAAAAAATCCAGGCAAAGGATGCAGAGGCCCTGAGGGAAGAAACTTGGTGTGTTTGAGGAATTGAAATAAAAGTGCCCTTGGCTAGAACCTAGTGGGAGGAGGTAGCAGAGAGGAAAGCCATGCCAGACCACGTACTACCACACAGGCCAGGGCAGGAGGGTTGACTTTTCTTTATCTGTGATGGAAAGTCCTTAGAAGATTTTTAAGGAGAGAAGTAATACGATTTCATTTATGTTTTTTTAAAAGATCCCTCCAGTAGTTGAGGAAGTTTTCCAATCGCTTTGCTGTAGGGCAGACTGTGTGGGACAACCCACACTAGGAGAGGGCCTTTTGTATATGATGGGGTTCTGAAAACATTAGTCTGTTCGTAATTATTTATTATGTATTTTTTCTTTGACATTTATTAGTTTTAGACCGAATTTATACTCCTAAAAAATAGTTTGGGACTTTATGACTGTAAATTTTAGTTACTATCTTATTTTCTAATTTTTATTTTTCAATTGAAGTTGACATTCAATATCATAGTACTTTCAAGTGTAGAGCATAGTGGTTAGACATTTATGTAATTTATGAAGCCATGACCCTGTTAAATCTAGACCCACCTGGCACCAGAAACACACAGGACAGTGTCATTGACTATACTCCCTATGTGGTACTTCACATCCCCGTGACTATTTTGTAACTCCCAATTTGTACTTCTTAATACCTTCACTCTTTTTACCCAGTTCCCCCAACCTCCCTCCCTTCTGTCAACCCTTTGTATCTATCAGTCTGTTTCTGTTTTGTTTGTTTGTTTGTTTTGTTCTTTAGGTTCCTTATATAGGTGAAATCATCTGCTGCTTGTCTTTCTCTGTCTGACGTTTTGCTTAGCATAATACCCTCTAGGTCCAACCATGTTGTTGCAAAAGGTAAGATTTCTTTTTTTTTTTTTTGTAGCTGAGTAATATTTATTGTATTATGCACCACATCTCCTGTTGGGAACCGCCCTGCCTGGTTTCAGAAGCTATAAACCCCCCATGGCTAAGGCTGACTGAGAGATGTTGGGACCATAAGCCACTAAGGAGACAAAGCTTATCTCCCTGGCAGGGGCGCCGCCTCTGCTCACTTTACTTTACCCTGCTTGGCCCTGAGCCTGACCAGTTAGCCAATGGTGGGTAAAATTCCTCAAGGGAGGGATGACCTAAGACAGTCATGGTCACGAAGACACCCTCAGGGAAGGACTTGGGGGGCTATAGAAAAAGGGGGAGATGGACCCTCACCCCTCAGCTTTGACATAGCCTGAGTCCTCATTCTGTCTGCAAGAAGTCTCCTAATCTCTTGGCTGCCTTACTTCCCCTGCCTGACTTAACCCTGAAACAATGACAGAGGGCGGTGCAGCCCTGGGCAGGAAAGGGCAGGTTCCCCAGGAGATCAGGCCTGAGAAAGAATGCATAAAACCCTGTGAAACCTGCTTTGCTAAAATGTCCTCAATTTTCTGATAAGGGTCCAAGCATGAAATGAGTTTGTTTCCCAAAATTTTATAGCCCTTTAGCTAACTGACCCTGACTCAGAATAAACCCTCAGAGTTCTTTATTTGTTATCTATTGTTTGATCCTTACTGCCTGACAATGATTGATGAGCTTTACCTGTATTCCTGTGCAAATTGAACCCAATGAAAGCCCCTTGAGGAAAAGGCCCTTGGCCCTTTCCCTTTGAGAGATGGACCACCTTTCCTCCCCAAACAGATCATGTCTTGGTAGACTTATTCTCATCCTTGGGCAGCTGGGGGGTGGGGGGGCCTGCGGGCGGGGCTCCCCCACAATCTCCTTTTTTCATTCATCTGACAATGGCCACTAAGATTGCTTCAATATCTTGGCTATTACAAATAATGCTGCAATGAATATAGGGATGCACATATCTTTTCAAAGTAATATTTTGGATTTCTTCAGATAAATACCAGAAGTGGAACTGCTGGGTCACAAGGTAGTTCTATTTTTATTTTTTTGAGGAAACTGCACACTGTTTTCACAGCAGCTGCACTAATTTGCATTCCTACCAAACTGCGTGAAGGTTTCCCTTTCTCCACATTTCGCCAGCACTTGTTTGTTGACTTATTGATGATGGCTATTCTGACAGCTGTGAGATGATATCTCATTGTGGTTTTAATTTGCCTTTTTCTGATGATTAGTGATGTTGAGCATTTTTTCATGTGTCCATTGGCCATCTGCATGTCCTCTTTGGAGAAGTGTCTATTCAGGTACTCTGCCCACTTTTTACTGGATTATTTTTTGGGGTTAAGTCATTCTCATTCATTTTGTTTTCAACTGGCTCTTCATGTGTACAATGAACAATCCCTTGCCTCTGCTCCTTGAGATGCTGCTTTTTCTCTCTAGATCCTATTCTATGTATCTATTGCTGTACCTTCTTGAAACCTTACATAATCATGATAGAATAAGTTTTATTTGCATAAATGTATCTGATAATAAATCATGGCTTATAATAAATGTAATAATATCTATAATAATAGTTGCTGAAAGATCTACCACAATATTATAATAATTGGGGCTGATTTAATTTATCCTAAAAATTGAATGAAAAATATTGTTCTTATTTACAAATAATAAATTAAAGGCTGAAAGGAGTCAATAAATTGATCAGTTGCTAAGTAGTAGAGCCAGGGTATGAGCCACAGATTTTCTAACAAAAAAACCTTCTGCTTTTTCAATACATAGAGCTGTGCTTTCAGTGAAGCACTTACTCTTTTTTGTCAGTCAATGGGATCTTGGCAGATGTCATCATCAACGAGAAGCATGCTCCCGTATATGATTACAATTGTAGAGAGAAGTATTAATAAGTAAAAATCTATGGTTTTAACCAGTGTTAAGATCATCATTCTTAGAAAATATGCCATAGAATATGAATGTGAAATATAAGAACCTTATTTCAAGGAAAAAAGGAACACAGAGTGATGATTAATAATATGTAGTTGTGTTCCTATTCACATGTACAATGGATACTACATGCTTTATAATATGTACCTGGGTTAGTGTCTTTCAAACACTGAAAATCTGGAGATTATGACTTTGCACCCAGTTTGTAAATACTTTGTGGTGCCATGAAGCTGCATTGGTCACTATGATCCCCTTATCTTCAAATAGAATTATACAATGGCTAAAGCAGAATGGCTCAAATCACAGACTGATCCTGTTTACTAGCTTCTCCCTCCATGGCCCCATAAGATAAGAGCATAAGAAAAGAATGATGCATGTACAGTACCCATGAAGGCTGATTTGGACACACTTCCTGAACTAAGAGTTGAAAAACCATTGTGGACTTCCCTTGTTGCACTATGCCAAGAACCTCTTTCAGACAAAGAGTAGATTATGGTACCCTATTTTCTTCTTGGCTGGTTTTCTGATTGCAATCTTAGCCCACTGAGGTAAGTAACTTGAAATTACTTTTCATAGAAAAGGCAAGAAGTCAGCCCATGTGTATAAATCAAATTGCCCACTAAGGTGTTTATTTGGATTTTGGATTAGTACATAATGAAAGGGTTAGTTTAAACAGTGCCTAAATTCAAAATGGTTTTCTCTTGGAACATAGAAAATTTTAAGAATACAACCACTTTAGCTAGCTTAAAATAAAGTTTAAAACATTAAACTTTATCTATATTACAAAAACAAATCTATACTGTAATTGGCTTTTAAAAGGATGAAACAAATTTGATGAAAAATTACATCCTGTTTAGAATTGCAGGATGTAATTTATATTTTCTCTCTTGATTTTCTATTTTTGCTACTGGAAAGTAATATAACTTAGATTTAGTTAAATAACTTAAATTTACTTCTCATAAATGCTTATCTAATATTGGAAAAACCTTGTGAGTATTTTGAAACATGTTATGTAAGCTTTAAAAGCTATGTTTTTCGACCACTATGAAGCTGAATTCAACACTTGGGAAAAGGAGAGGGTTATTCTATCAGAATTGATAAATGTTTATTATATAATAATTAGTCTTTCATAATTCAGTTAAACTTAATAAGACAATTTAGTGTTTTTTTAATTAAAATGTTTGGGGTGACATTGATTAATAAGATTATATAGGTTTCAAGTATACATTTCTATGGTACATAATCTATATATTACATTGTGTGCCCACCACCCAAAGTCAAATCTCCCTCCACCACCATGTATTTGACCCCCCTTATCCTTTACTACCTCCTCACCACCCTTCCCTCTGGCAACCACCATACTGTTGTTTGTATCTATGAGTTTTTGTTCATTTGTTTTTCTTGTTTATTTGTTGCTTTTTGTTTTCCTACGTATGAGTAAAATCTTATGGTTCTTAACTTTTCCTGTCTAACTTATTTTGCTTAGCATGATACCTCACAATCCATCTATGTTGTCACAAATGACTATTTTATAATAAGACCCTTTATGGCACTCATCACAGGAAATTCCAATGGCCTTAGGAGCTCTGTAGATGTAGAGCAAATATATATTTCTTATAAAGCACAATATTCTTCATCCATTGATTTTTGCCTGAATCACTCAAAATAATGATGACTTAAAAATAATGTCAATAATTTTATTTTCATCATCCTTGGTATCTGATATCTGCTGAACTGTGGAGATGGGTTCTGTCGGTAGGACTGTGTGGTGCTCTGCGTCTGTCTGCCTTCTGCAGTCTTGTTTACTGTTTCCAGGAGGCTCAGCTTCTGGGAAAGCTGAAGGTATCTTTAGAAAGGTAGGATGCCGGAGAGACTGAGAGATTTGGAGCCCAGTTAGATATCAAGTACATTGAATTTCTCTCTCAGTCCATCCTGTTACAGCTTCAGAGAAATAAGACAGTTGCTGCTGAGATTGGCACCATTTTGTGTAGTTTCTGTACCTTGAACTCTCCTGTCTCAGAGATCTTGCTCTTGTTCTTATTTCTGTATTGAGGACTTGTCAGGTTTTCTTTTTTGCTGGCCATGGAATCCAGATCTTTGACTTTGAAACAAAATTTGGATTCTTGACTATGAAACCCCAATTTTCTTAGCAAGTTGCTCTTTCTAACCAGTAGCATCACAAGGGTTATTCCTAAATGCCATGATAAAGATGTATAATTGATTAGGTTCCAGTTAAAGGTGAGATCATATGGTATTTGTCCCTCACTGCCTGGCTAATTTCACTTAGCATAATGCTCTCCAGTTGCAACCATGCTGTTGCAAAGGGTATAAGCTCCTTCTTTCTCTCTGCTGCATAGAATTCTACTGTGTAAATGTACTATAGTTTTTTTATCCACTCATTTGCTGATACCATATTATCTCACCTTTAACTAGAACCTAATCAACAAAAGAAAAAAGCAAACAAAATATAACCAGAGACATTGAAGTTAAGAACAATGTAACAATAGCCAGAGGGGAGTGGGGAGGGGATACTGGGGAGAGGGGTTTTCAGGAACTACTATAAAGGACACATGGACAAAATCAAGGGGGAGGGTGGAGGCGGGGAAGGGAGGTGGGTTTGGCTGGGGTGGGGTGGAGGGGTGGGGAGAAAATGCAGGCAACTATAATTGAAGAACAATAAAATAATAAAATAAATTTTTTTAAATATGTAATTTAGAGGAAGTGTACACCATCTATCTACTCTGCTTTGAACCTTCTCTTCAGGGTGATCTCGGTCTTGACTGGCTTTTAAGCCCTCAGATTCTGATTTTTCTGGTCTTGGTGCCTAGCTCTTCACTTCTGAAACCAACTATGGATTCTGGGCTCTTAAGTTTTGATTTCTAAATGAGGCTTTTGTTTGGTAGTGTAACCTGGGTAAGCTTTTGGTTGATTACTTTGGTAAAGATTTGCAAGGGCTCTTCTGTGAACTTGGTGCAGCTTCATCTATGAATCATTGCTATGGTCTTCCTTGTATAGTGGTTTTGGGCCATATTAGAAGAGAGTCCTGAAGCAGACTCACTCTGCTCTCCATGTCTTGTATACTGTTGTACAGGTGCTGCCAAAACAAATATCAAACAGCCCAGGAAAATAGATCCACACACGCAAAGATATCCCCCAGCCAATTACACTAGCAACAGCCAATGTGCCATTATTAATAAAGATGTAAAGAGATTAAGACTATTATAAGAAAGGAAAAATTAATATGAGATGACTAATTGAAAGAAAAAAGATTTTGCAAGAGTAGGAGGAGGCAATAATAAGAGTAAAAGAGGGACTAGAGACAAGACAAAGTGGGAAAGAAAATAAAATTCACTTTGTAACTAAGAAAGAGAGGAGAGAAGGCAGAATTGAAAAAGAGAGGAAAAGCATGTAGTATTGGGTTAAAACCAGAATTTAAAATATCTCCAGTGAGAGAAAAAACAACCACAAAAACAAAACGAAACAAAAATATATATACAAAAAATAATATGTCCCTAATTTAGAAAAATCTCCACCACAGAGATATCAACAACCAATGAGCTAAGATTTGTATAGGTGGAATGGGAGTAAGAGGGCACAAAGAAAGAAAGAAGAGCTTAAGAGATGTTTAGAGGAAAGAAAAAATATTTTTTAGTAGGTAGAGGAAGAAGGAATACTAAGAGTTCTGGGTGAAAACCTGACTAAGACAGGTCAAAATTAATATTTAAACTGAAAAAAAGAGAAACACAGGAGGAAGACAAAATGGAGTGGGAGAGGGGACCAGTGAAATCTGAGATTTGAAATGCAAAGGTAGTCACTATCTAGAAATAAGATTGAAGAACTGCAACATCGACCACCTTACCCACTATCTATGAGCAAAGATTGATAAAGGTGGAAAGAGAACACAGGTATTTTAAGAACGGGAAGAGAATGTGAGATGACCAATGACAAGAAAAATGGTTTTGAGAGGCTGAAGTGGGGAGAAATAGTGAAAGTGCAGAATGGAAACAAGTTGTAGCAAGAGAGAAAACAAAGATTAAAACGAAAATAAGAGGAAAGAAGAAGGTGAATTGTGGTAAAAGAAGGGAAGGGCAAAATATGAGATTTGAAATAAATCGTGATATAAAAACTAGTGACTTAATATGCACAAAATTGAAGGATGAGAAATGAATGTTAAAACACACACTGTGCAGGAGAGAAAATATCTTAAATGATGAAGAAGACCACGGTGGTTTTCATCTTGGTAGTGGTAGCATCTAGAATTTACCACTGTTTCTTTTTTTTCTGGATCCCCTGCTGGTGACATCAGGTGGTATCCTAGTCTGGCCTTAGGCAGCCTGTTCAAGACTACCAGGGATCTACCGTCTGGGGCTGACTCCTTCCATTGTCAATCTGGTCACTTGGTAATCAGCAGTCAGGTTTAAGCACCACAAGGTAGGGCAGAGTAATTCCTGCAGGCGGGGTTATTGTTTCCCCTCAGGCTGATGCCACTCAGAGGGGGGTGATCTGCCTGAGCAAGATGGCCCCTGCAGTATGGGGGATGACTCAGCACCAGGATCCTGGTGTCTGCTTGCTCAGTTTTCTCCTCAAAGGCACCAGTCCCAGTCTCTACTCAAGTGTCTCTCGTTCTCTCTGCCCTCTCTTTGCCAGATCCCAGTGTAAGTGGTTGCAAATGAAAATCTATGCACTGTCCCTTTAATAGGCTCTCTGTGTCTCTACCAGTCTGTCCCTGGCAGGGAGAAACCCTACCACTTTTCACAGCTGGATGTTAACTGGGTATTTTTCAGGCTCTGGTGCTGGATGTTGGGGAGTTCAGCTTGGGGTTTAGACCGCACACTTCTCAGTGAGATCCCCTTGGCTGCTGAAATATTTCTCCATCACTTCAGCTGCCACCCATGGGAGCCCAGCCAGCCCTCTCACATCTCTTCCACACTCCATACCAGTCACATTATTGTGAAGCTGTTTCTTCTGTGAGTCCGTGGTTATAAAGCTTCTCTCCCATTATTGTGCGGTTGTATATTCTGGATGATTTCTCTGCAATTTATTTACAATTCCAGATTTGTCCTGGGAGGAGGTTAGTGTAGCTTGCACTCACTCCTCTGCCACACTGGATCTATCCTAGTTTCATTTTTATACCTATTTTAATTTTTACATACATTTTGGGCATCATTTAGAAACGGTCATGTATATGTCTATATCAACATATATTTAAAACAGCATTATTTAGAGTAAAGAACATAGCACTCTCTTCTTGTTTGACTAGAACAGCGCTTCTCTATGGGGAGCTGATTTTGTTCCCAAGCGCCCAGTTTTTGATATGTGCAAACTGTTTTGGTGGTTGTCACTGGTGCCAAGTTTGAAAAATCCTGGAGTAGAGGTGTATTAAAGAACCTTAATACTACAGAGTACCTTAAAAATTAGATGATAAGAATGCAAGTATTATGAAGTTACAGGCTGGATCTGGCTATCTAACCACTATGCCTGTACATTGTAGAAACTCAGTGAATATTTGTTGAATAAACAAATAAATAAACAGGTGAAATACAGACAATTGTTCCTGAAGACCTGAAGACTTGCACAGTTTTTTGTATGTAAAAGGATACAAGTAATTATGTTTTTATACCCAAGCAAGTTAGCAATCACCCCTGGAGGGCAATCTATCCTATTTAATGTATGGGGAGCATTTTTAGGGTTCTGTTTATGACATACTCCAGAATTCATGTAAATGGAGAGTTGAAATGTTTCAGCTTGTTCTAGTATAAGACATATTAAGATACATTTGGAAAAACATAATATAGCCATTTTATTGTACTGTAAAATTATTGCTCTTTCTTATGGAAAAATAAAATTTATAGGAAGGGCCTTTTTGCAATTTTCAGGCATAAATGATAAAAATTTTATATGCCCCAGGCATAATATTACTTATAAATTTATACCATACAGAGCTTTAACTCAAACTTTTTTTTTATCGTTAAGGGGAGTGATCAGAGTCAAAACCATATGCTGTGGCTTTTACCCTATGGAACTCTCAAATATACTCTAAGAATAATTATTCCTGCCTAATGGAGTTACTGAAGGGAATGTGGCGCTATATGGCAAAACGTATGTAATCTAATGAAAACCCTCTGTAATCTCTCTAAAAGCTTATGCTAAGAGCTTTGAGTTTTGTGGGTTTTCTCTTATTAAATACTAGCAGTTGAAATCTGTAAGAGAATAAAGGGTGCTAAGGATTCCAAAGCTTTCCTCCTCAGGGAATTCCATCATAAGTGTATATAATAAAGGATTTGGGCCTTAGGGAAATCAGTGTCTTTCTGAGAGAGAGGCAGGGATGGGGGGTGGGGTGGATTTTTAAATTATGTTTTTCAAATCTATATCATGTTAAGTTTTTCTTTGTTTGAAAACTAAAACATAAATTTAAGCCCTCATCATTTTCTTTTGATTAGCTCCCTAAGTGTCTTTCTGCTTACAGTCTTTTTTCCATCCCATTTTCAGAACTTTGTTTTTTATTTTCAAAAGTACAGGCAGGGAGATGACTGTCCCCAGCTTCAAGATTCTTGACCCCTTACCATGGCAGAAAAAGTCTTTTAACATCTGCTCTCTACCCTTCTTTCCAGCAATGTTCCCACCACCCATGCACATCTACACACAGCTTTTCCTGTATGTCTTTGCTGCTGCTTTTTCTTTTTTTCTTTCCTAGCTGGGTAATGTCAAGATATCTTTCAAATGGTAAATCTTTAAAAATCTTCTCTAACCTTCTTTTGACTTCACTTCCTTGTGTTCTTCACATTAATGGGTTAACCACATTGTACTAAATTTCAAAGTGTTTTGAAATTCAAAGGGGAGCCACCAAGTACAATGGCTAATATGAAAAAGACTAGGCAAACCAAGTCAGCTGAGATAAGGATGTGGAAGAACTGGAAGTCCCATACACTGTGGGTGGGAGTGGAAAATAGTACAGCCGCTCTGGAAAACAGTTTGGCAATTTCATCCACTTCTGAATGATCAGGCCATTTTACCCCCAGATACTCAAGCATAGGTCCATACAAAAACTTGTACATGAATGTGTATAGTAGTTTTATTTTAATAACTCTAAACTGGAAATAACCCAAATTTTCATTAACAGGTGAATAGGTAAACAAACTGATATATCCCCACAATGGAATACTACTTACAGTAACACACAGAGGGAACTGTGCAAAATCCAATAATGTGAATGAATCTCAAAATAATTATGCTAAGTGAAAGAAACCAGATAAAAACAGATACATCCCATAAGGATTGATTTTTAATTTGATATCATGCCACAAAATTTTAAAATACAAACTTCATTCATTCATTCATTCATTCATTTTTTTGAGAGAGAGAGGGAAGGAGAAAGAGAAACATCCATTTATTGTTCCATTTGCTTATGTATTCATTGGTTGATTCCTTTTTGTGCCCACAATCAAACCCACAATCTTGGTGTATTGGGACAATGCTGTAACCAACTGAGCATCCGGCCAGGGCCTGCAAACTCTTCTACAGTGACGGAAAGTATGGTGGTTGCTGGGGCAGGAGTCGGGCAAGCACTGGAGAATAGAGGAAAGTAACAGGAGGGCATGATTGCAAAGGGAATTGATGTCTGAGGGTGATGGATATATTCACTATCTTGATTTTGGTGATTGTTTCATGTGTATAAACATATAAAAGCAACAAATGGTATATTTTAAATATGTGAAGATTTTTTTCTGAGTCAATTATATCTAAATAAAGCTCTTTTAAAAGGAAAAAAAGAAGTCAAAATCATATTGAAAAGGCATTTACATGGAATTTACAAATAGATGTCATTGGTTTTCTTCGTGCATAACTGGATAAGTACATGTATTTATTGACATATTTGACAGTACATATTTTTCTTTTTTAAGACTAAAAAGATTATTGATTTGAAATACTGTAAAGCCAGACAATATTCTACTGTATTAAAATCTATATTTACTATGGTATAATAAGGAAAAATAAATGGAACTTAGCATAATTCTCACACTTCTACCAAGGTCACTATGTGGTCCCCAGGCAGGTAGTTTAAACTTGGGCATCAGCACTTCAGTTTGTAGAACAAGGCTGTTGGTGTAAGTGAACACAGTTCAACACATATTGAGGCAATTGGGAAAGATGCTAGTGGTCAAAGTGTTAAAGGATTAACTGAGGTACATTAAAATTTTCAAGTTTATTTGAGCAAACACTCATTCAAATCCGGGAGCACCAAACTCAAAAGTGGTTAGGAGCAGGCTCCATCAACAGGATCCAAGGGAAGGCTTCAAAAAGCAGTGCTGGCTTCCACCCGCAGAACTTCCCAGGTGAAATCTGAAATGGGCCGCCATACGTGGAGGCCAAGCAGAGACTGAAGAGAAAAGCAGATCTCTCTAGATCAGTAGGTGACAGTTTTAATAAACGAGGGAACTTATATGCATATAGGAGGCTTGTCTGGATGGCCACAAGATGAGTAGATCTTGCACCTGCCCACCAGAATCTTAAAAGTTCAGGCAGAGCCCTTAACAGGGGTCAGTCATGTATACCATCCAGTTGGTCTTAACAATAAATGCATTGTTCTCTCAAGGTTGTAATCTGGCTGTGAGAAGAGTGGGCAGAGTATAGATTCCAAGGACTGAGGAGGGGCTGAGGAGCCTTCAATTGCCCAGGTCCAGCTTGCAGGTCAACCTAAGATCACATGCTCCCCATGACCTCCTTCAAGCAGTGACAGAAACAAAGCCAGAAAAATTATTTGATCGGTTAGAGCTTAAGTTGTTGACTTTTGGGGGGAAAGTTTAGTAGACTGGTTGTGATTGGTTGTTCTCAAATTTTGTTTTCTCCCATACATGTTCATATATAGGGACTGGCTCTGGCTCAGGTTTCATTTTGTATACATAAGCTACCAAACATTAAAGACATTTCCTTCTAATGGCCTCTTGTTTAATTACTTTAACAGTAAATACTATTTGGAACTCTTAAGGAGTTAAAAATCTAGAAGAACCCTGGCTGTGTGCTTCACTTGGTTGAAGTGTCATCTCGTAAACTCAAAGGTTGCAGGTTCAATTCCTGTTTGGAGCACATGTCTGGGTTGTGGGTTTGGTCCCCCAGTTGGGGTTCAGGAGAAGCAACTGATCAATGTTTCTCTCTCACACTGATGTTTCTCTCTCCCTCCATCTCTCTCTCTCTCTCTCTCTCTCTCTCTCTCTCTCTCTCTCTCTCTCTCCCTTCCCTTCTCTCTAAAATCAATACGCATGTTCTCGGGTGAGGATAAAAAATAATAAAGATAAAATAAATTCTAGAAGAGAAATGAGGTCACGCACAAATAATTTTTAAAGGAGTTCTAGGTAAAAGTGGAATATACTATAAGCAGGGTAAAAGCCAAATACAACGAGAGGACAGTGAGCACTCTTCTCACAGGTGACGGCAAAGCTTTGGATGAACAACTTTTTGGAGACATCCTTCAGGGATGGGTTAGCTTTCAATAAGTTGGAGTTGTACTATTGCGGCAACACACAGTCTAAATATTATTGAACCAAACAGAGATGGGAAGAAAGATAATTTAAAAAGGTGACTTAGCAATGATACAAAACAAGTTTGATAAAATGGACTTACAAGCTGTTCTTAGAAACCAGTAGGGATATGGGATGGTTTGGAAAAGGTTTGGTGTAAATCACTGAAGACCTGGAAGGCCATCATTAAAAAATTTGGATTTTTGTTATAGAATCATATTTCAGAAAGCAAGTTCTTGAAACTTTGCACTTCAGCAAAGCCATAGAATAAACATAAAAAATCTCCTTTTTGAAATTGGTTTTACCCTACGTAGTCTGGACAGCACTCACACTCAAGACTAAGGTAAAGCATGCACTGGATCACCTGGTTTATGGAGGTGACTGATCTCAGCGCCAGATATGTTCAATCAGAGGTGCTAGCAGAACAACCAGATGCTAACATCCATTGGGAGATTGATACTAAAAAATTTGATTAAGCCTAAAGCTAGAGAGGTTACTATGAATGGAATATGTTTTATTGGTGGTTTAAGATACACAAACCATTGTTTAAAAAGCCCAATACATGTATATACCATTACCTCCCATATATTCTTACAGTGAATATCTATCCTATGAGGTGCTTTTTAGTCTCTGTGGCTGGTCCTATGTCCCTGACCTCTAAATGTAAGAACATTCTAAGGCTCCGTCTTTGACCCTGTTTTCTCCTCTACCTACACTCATTCCCTAAGGGATCTTGCATGTAGTCTTGTCTGAAAGCATAATTTTCATGTTGAATGCACTGATGTAAATGTACTGGGCCAGACTTTTGCAGAACTCTGCATGCCTGATAGATATCTCAGACCTAACATAGCCCAACACAAAGTCCTGATTTCACTCTCCTCGCCCACATCTTTTTCTGCTCTTTCATATTAGAAAATGGCAACTCTACCCACGCAATTACAGAAGCAAACAAAACCAAACCAAAAAAAGGAGCTGTGCTATACTTATTTTTCTCTCTCACACTTTACATCCAATCCATAAGTAAGTCTATAAGCTCAACTTTCAAAATAAATTCAGAACTTATCTATTTCTAGCCACCTTTACTGTTACAACCCTGTATAAACCAACATTATGTCTCACCTGGATTGATTAATACGATCATTCTCTAAATGATCCACTTTCACTCTTACCCCTTTTCAGTCTAGGACCCATAGAAAAGCCAGAGCTGTTCTTTAAACCGTGTGTCATTTCATGCTGCTCCACCGCTAGTAATCCTCGGAATAAAAAAGCCGAAGTCCTTAACAAAATGCCTCATGACCTCTCTCACCCCCTCTAACTGACTTCTCTACCCCTTGTTCCAACCAACGATGAATTTCTTGCTATTCCTGGAACTCACTGAGCAGGGTTCACCTCATGGCCTTCACGTTTGCTGTTTCTTTTGCATGGAATGCTTTTCTCTCTTTTACTTACTTACTTACTTATTTATTTTTAGAGAGAGGGGGAGAGAAGGAGAAAGAGAGGGAGAGGAACATCAATGTGTGGTTGCCTCTCCCACACCCCTACTGGGCACCTGGCCTGCAAGCCAGGCATGTGCACTGACTGGGAATCAAACCAGCAACCCTTTGGTTCACAGGCTAGTGCTCAATCTACTGAGCCACACCAGCCAGGGCTTCTCTCTTACATTTCAGAGTTCACCCTTTCTCTGCCTCTAGGTCTCTTCTCAAATGTGACCTAATCAAATAGCCTTTGCTTAACCGTCCTATATAAAAACAAAACAAAACAAGAAACCCAAGCCTCTTGAACCCATTACTGGCATATAGTAGGTGCATAAAAATATCTGAATGAATATTCAATATTTCCAAGAATAGTCTATGTACAGAAAACAACTACTCTGTGGCTTAAATAAATTTCCAAAAATTTCATATCTGTAAGTTATAGAGCTAGAATTTGAATCCAATTATTTCTGACCCCAAAATGCTAGTTATTTTATGGAGATTTAAATCCCAATGTTGAGTTGGAAATCTTCAAAGAGAAATATTTGAAACGACAGGGATTACATAGTGGCTACATTATATCAATAAACTAGGGATGGGCACTAGAGGGGGGACTCGGCCTTTTACAGGTCATGAATTCTCCCACTTCTCAAAGCACATATAAGCACGTGCCACAGTCTTGTGTAATATTTCATGTAAGGTATAGACTTTATTTTGTGCTCTAGCTGAAAGGGATAAAAGATGGTGGGAGAGGATGAATTTGGAAATAGATTGTTCAGACTAGTCTTTGGGGAATTTTCAGAGTAAATGTAAAAGGAGGGCAAGTGTTTCTTCAGATCTAAAGGCTAAAGTCTGACTGTTCTGTTAGGCCTAAGTCATTCACACATCATAGTCTCATGGAGTCAAGATGGAAGTGACAAAGTAGATCATCTAGCACCTCATTTGCACTTGCAACTGTGGAAGGCCCAGATGTGCCCCAGTTGTTTGCCCCTGTACCCAAATGGCTAGTAGCAGAGCAGGGACTAAATCCCAGGTGTCATAATTCAAGCCCTATGCTACTTCGACCTGACCATGCTACCTCTTCAGAAAAGCTAGGTTATCTTTCCAAGCTTGTGAGCTGTTCTCAATGTGTTTCCGCATACAAGATATTAGCGATTTTAGTATCAAAATGTATGCCAAATATAAATAATAGACAGTGTTTTGCACTGGAAAATTGTTTTATATTCCTGAAACATGCCAAAAAATCATTTTGTAACTAATTCATGGGTTTGAAAATTTGCTGGTTAATTATAACTGATGAAAAAATATTTGATGGTTAATTGGGAGCTTAAAAATCTAGACAGTTAAATGCCAGTGGAAGAATTTTATTCCATTATGCAACTCACTTTAATCTACAAATTGGTTTCATTGCAGAGACGGCTGAAATAACAATGCAAGATTGTGACATTACAATCAATCGCACAATTGCAAGGGATGTTATATGTTCCAGGTCTTTGTACAAACAGTACACAATGTCAGTGGTATATTCATTCACTTGGAAAAGCTTAAATAATATTTCAATCTTCAAGATCTGATAGTAATACTGAGAGGAGTGATTAAATCAAATCATTAACCCATGTATTTATCTATTTATCTATCCATCTATCCATTCGTACATTGCTTTAAAGAGACAGGGTTTTGCCAGTGAAGTGGAAACCCTCACACATTACGTGTGAGCTCTGTCTGAGTGCCTGACGAGACTCCCCGGAGTGCTAATGTACTCTCTGCTGTAGCTTATCAGGTAATAGTGAAATTTAACACGCATGGTGTCAGCTTTATGTTTAGGGTATAACTGTATAAACAGAAGAAGCCACTAGGAGAGTCTGGTTTCAGAGTTTTCACCTCATTAACATTCTTAATTAGTCCCTCTAGTTTAGAAAAGGCTGTTGCAGTGTGGTCCTGCTTCCAATTAATGAGCTTCAGAAAAGGATTAGTTTTGCCTTACTTGGTTTTTCCAAAATACACCAACCTTGAATCACACAAACTCGAAGAAAAGGTAAATACTCTGTTCTGATTTAAATTAACTTCAACAGGGAAGACGATCCGTCTTTGCTTATTTTGTTATAGCCTGAGCTGAAAGTCCCAGAAGTTAAAGTTGATAAACAGACACTGTTTTTAGCATTATTTAATTTTTTCACTTAATGTAATGTTTTCCATTTCTAGTCACTCAATAAAATAGTGGCAGTAAATGGTAGCTTGTATTAGTGTCATAAAGTCAAAAATATCTGGGTGATTTTGTTATTTGAAGTTAAATCCTGAGAAGCCAGTTACCAAAAAATAAAAAAAATACCCTAATATATTTCAATATTAAATATCTTAAGCATACTATGAAATTATAAAGGGAACATAATTGTGTGTCCATTTAGGTCACTTTCAGGATTCGCATGTCCCTATAACAACTTTTGGGAGATTTCATAGAAATCAGAACATTTGAAAACATCACAATCCATCTCCCCCTCAAACCCATCCCTACATTCACATCCAAGAATGAGGAATACATGTGGGGGATCTAAAATGACATCAGTTTTTATCAATCTACTTTTGGTGATGTTTTTTATGTCTCTATGTGAGTCTTTTTATTCCTGAATTCTTTGACTTCAAAAGTGTTATCATTTCCATAAGCACATATACATTCTATTCCTTTCTACAGATAAAATTAAACTCACATCTCACCTGACTTACATAAGAGGAATGTAATACGTTGTCAGTGTTTCATTACTAAAGATCAGGTAGATTTTAGTAGCAAAGGAAGAAACAAAGAAGCTCCTTGATCTAGGTCTAAGTATTCATGTTAAAAAACCTTGCTTTTAAAGTTTCCCCCCCACATATGTTACTCCGCCTAGATTAAAGCAATCAACACAGTTGTAAATGAAAATATTCTTGAATTAAAACAATTAGGCTTCATTTTCTTGCGCCTTCCATCTCACAGCAGGCATTCAAGCACAGCCAGAACTTGGATGTGCTGACACCTGTAATCAACACGAAAGGTCTCTTTCAAACTAACAAATCATCCCTCCCAGTGGAAGTGTAAACAAAACTCTAAATGGAGATTCTGCTAACTATTTTGCCCTGCTGTGAATACTAGTTAGTATCTCGTGTTTAAGCAGTAACCTATAATTTATAATTGGCAAAAGACAAGACCTAATTCTCTCTGCTCAGTCAGTATTGCTATGTGTCCTTATAAGGAGCCAACAACATTCAATGATCTTGAAACTATTTTTTAACTACTAGGAGACAAACAAATAATATTAACACATATACTAGAGCCAATAAAATGCGAGACTCCCATCCAAGTACTAACCAGGCCAGATCCAGCTTAGCTTCAGAGATCAGATGATCGGGAGGGTTCAGGGTGGTGTAAGCCTGTCAGTAAAAGACCAATACTGTATGATCTCACCTTTAACAGGAACCTAATCAACAAAACAAACAAACAAGCAAAATATAACCAAAGACACTGAAGCTGAGAACAGGCTGACAGGGACCAGAGGGGAGAGGGGAGGGAATTTCAGGGGAAAAGGGTGAAGGGTTTGCAGGAACAAGGGTTTGTAGGACGCATGGACAATAACAGGAGGCGGAGGAGGGGGTGGACATGGGAGGGAGGTGGGGAGGGCTGGGGGGTTGGGCTGGGGTTGGAGGAAAAGGCAGAAAACTCTACTTGAACATAAAACTAAAAAAAAAAAAAAAAAAAAAGCTAGACTCTGTCCTAAGTATTTTTACATACATTAGCTAATTTAGCCTTTACAAACTGCATTTGAGGTATGTATTAATATTTTTCCGAATCTACAGATGATGAAATGGAGCAGCTTGTCCTAAGCACCAAGATTACTGAGCCACGGAGATGACGTTTGAATATAGGCCATCAGTCTGGGCTCTGTGCCTTGCCTTCTCCACTAAAAATATGGATGTAAATAAATAAAAATTAGCTAGTAAACAATTTTAGACAATTAACCGGAACACACCTGCTGGCAGAAAAAGTGGTGCTAACTCAGTAATAAATTTGTGCTTCATTTCATCTCAGAGAACATTTTCCTCCGAGAAAAGTTAAAAATGTTGATAACCACTATTTCTCAGTGTGGTTATCAACATGCTTTACTGCTAGATTCTGCTGTTCGCTGAGGTACGATATTCTTGGGCCACAAATTAAGAACTTTTGAAAGCTTCATTAATTCTTTTAGGTGTATGCTAATGTAATCAATTTAAATAGTGCTACAGTTTTACTCAAAGCCTAGTCTGTTGTTTAAATCCTTGCTACCCTCATATGGTTATCATCAGTCAGCGTCAGCATCACCTAGGAGCTTCTTGGAGCTGTGGAATCTTAGGTTGCAAAACTCAAACCTATTGAATCAGAATCTGCACTTTTAAAGGGATAACCCAGGTGATTTCTATGCACATATAGCTTGAAGTGGTTCAAATCGGCTATTTAAAGGGGAAATAAAACTGTGGTTTCACGTTTCATAAGATAAGAATTGCATGTATTCTCATCTCTCCACTGCTTGTACTGAAGAAAACAGAGTAAATCTAAACAGAAAATAAATATGGTATCACAGGCAGATTAACCAAGGATATTCTAATTTTATTTTTATTGTCTTTTATTATTTTTCAGAAATAAAAGTGGGAGTAGGCTTTATAGTGTTGTTAACTATGCACATCTGTGATTTTACCTTCCCCAGTATCCTACTCCTTCCTGAAAACACACTCCTTCCCCATTTCTAGTCCTTGTGGTTCAGTGTGATTAGTCTCACCTCTCCCCCCACCCAAATCAAAGGGTGGATCCTAGATACTGCCTCCGCCAATAATAATCCATAATGATTGGGCCAGGCTTGGCACATGACCTCACAATGACCAATGAGAGCTTTCCCAGGGCTTTCCCCTGCGCTGTTCTGAAAAACGCTGCTCCCTCTTGCTGAGATGCCAAGCCCTGGCAATCACTAAAGACCAGGAAGCCTGGAGCTTCTTCTGTTAACCGTGGTTGTCACGTTATGGGTGGATGATGCTGCCTGAGAAGGAAACCAACAGAGAAAAAAGCAGACCCAAGAAACAGAGAGATTCTTAGCGACGTTTGTTGGACACCTGGATCCAGTCACAGTTTTGAATCTTTCCCATGGACTTTCCAGGTATGTGTGAGGCAGTCGAGTTCATTCTTTTTTTTAAAAAAATTGAGCTATAATTAATATACAAAATTATATTATTTTCAGGTGTACAACATAATGATGAAATACTTGTATATAAGTGAAATGATCATCTCAATAAGTCTAGTTAATGTTTGTTACCATACATAATTACACATTTTTCTCTCATGTGATGAGAACTTTGAATTTTTACTCTTAGCAACTTTTAAATATGCAATACAGTATTATTATCTATATTTACCATGCTCTACGTTACATCCCCATGGCTTATTTATTGTATCACTGGAAATTTGCACCTACTGTTCCCTTATGCTCATTTTGGCCTCCCCTCACCCAACAACCAATCTGTTCTGTGTATTTATGACCTCGTTTTTGTTTGTTTTTAGATTCCACATATAAGTGAGATCATACAATATTTGTCTTTCCCTGTCAGACATATCACTTAGCATAATACCCTCAAGATCCACTCATATTGTTGCAAATAACAAGATTTCCTCCTTTTTTATAGCTGACTAACATTCCATTGAACATAAATACAACAGTTTCTTTATCCATTCATCCATCAATGAACACTTAGGTTGTTTCCATACCTTGGCTATGCCTTGTTGCAATGAACATGGAATGCATGTATCTTTCATTTGTGTTTTTCTTTCCTTTGGATAAACAACCAGAAGTAAAATTTCTGATTCATATGATAGGTCTTTAAAAAAATTTTTTTTGAAGTACTTTCCTACTGTTTTCCATAGTGGTTGCACCAATTTAAATATATTCCTACTGACAATGCACAAGGGTTCCCCTTTCTCATCCTTAACAACACTTCTTGTCTTTTTGGCAATAGCTATTCCAACAGGTGTGAGACGTTATCTCATTGAGGTTCTATTTGCATTTCCCTGATGATAAGTGATGTTAACCTTTTCATGTACTTTTTGGACATCCGTGTCTTTGGAAAAATGTCTGTTCAGATCCTCTGCCCATTTTTTAATCAGATTTTTTTTTTGCTATTGTATGAGTTCTTTATTTGGTTTGGATATTAACCTCTAGTCAGTTATATCATGTGCAAATATTTTCTATTATTAAGTTGCCTTTTCATTTTGTTGGTGATTTCTTTGCTGTGAATTCTCATTTTAAATGTGGCTATTTTCTAGTTTCTGACAAAATTCTCTATTTTAAAAGCTATTTAATTGACAGTATATTTGTATTTTAGTTTGCTCCAGAAATGATTTAAGGTGATGTACTTAAGACACAAGCATAGAGTTTGAGAGCTTTAAACCTGAATTCACACTGCCTATATTTGCAGTCTTATTAGCTGTGTGAACTTGTTCAAATGACTTAACTTCTTCCTGTCTCAGTTGTCTTATTTGTACAATGTAGATACTACCATAGTTATATATACCTCTTAAGGTAATTAGGAGGATTCAGTAATTCATACTTTCAATGCATAGTACAGTTCTGGCATATAATAAATGCAATGAGCTTCAGGTACTACAGTACTAAGATGAAACAATAGAGTTACACGAAGCTAATTGAAAATAAACAATGAAACTTGAAGAGAGTAAAGTAAGGATTAAAAATGAAAAGGTGCCGGGTGGAAGTTAGAACATAAACATGTCCCACAAAGTTCTGCACACATGCCAAAAGCAAGACCCGATTTGGGCTCTCGGCTTCTTAGTTGCCAAAGTGGAAACCATCACTTACTTGATTTATAGCCCAAAATGAAAATTAAATTCTCTCCTTGGAGCAGTTTCTGTTGTGCCTGGGATGAGAGAATTTTTTCCATAAGTCCTACTAATAGGGACATTTATGATGTAATAGAAATATATCCTCAACACACTCCTTAAAATAAATATATTGATAGGTTTAATGTAACTATTTCATATAATTAACCTTTTAAAGAATAAGAAATATTTTAGTAAATATAATAGAAGGAAGATAAAACTGCAAAAGCAGAATTTTGGATATTACTATAAATGTAAATATATACGTAGCATAAGTACATACATAGACACAAAACTAATGGTCTAGCATAATTTTTCCAAACTTTCAGTTTTGTACAATACTTACACTGTCTTTATAATTCAGTATCTTTGTATTATATGTTTTTGAGCAATAAATAAAATCGTTCAATAATATTTAAACAAAATTTGTGCCATAATTTTCCTAATATATGCCTTTTTCTGGACATGTAGTTTGTTTCAACTTTTACATGAACTAATTTTATAGCATAAATATTTGGGGGCATAATTTTGTATGTGTTTAACATAATTTGTTTTAGATAGATCATTAAAATTAAAGCTGAAGTCAGAGAACTTAAGCATTTTAATGTTTTTAATAAAACATAGTATACTTTTAAATATGGTAAAGGGCCCACTAGATACAGAAATGTTTAATTCTATCAATTCTTCACTACATTTTTTTTCTTTACATGTAAAGTCAACTTTATTCATTATTTAAAGAGAAGATTGTGAATTTAATGTTTTTTAAATTTTTTAAATTTTTTGAATTGTCTTTCAAGTACAATTGTCTCCATTTCCCCCCACCCCCACCCCACCAACTCCCACCTCCCACCCTCAATCCTACCCACCTTTGGCTTTGTCCATGTGTCCTTTATACATGTTCCTTGATGACCCTTCCTCTATTTTCCCCCATTATCTCTCTCCCCCCTCCCCTCTGGTCACTGTCAGTTTGTTCTTTATTTCCATGTCTCTGGTTATATTTTGCTTGCTTGCTTATTTTGTTGATTAGGTTCCACTTATAGATGAGATCATATGGTATTTGTCTTTCACTGCCTGGCTTATTTCACTTATAATTTTTTTTTTACTTTAATGTAATTAGCTTTGAATAATTGTTAACACTGAAAATATTTTGCATTTGTAATCTGTATAGTTAGAGGCATTGTGTTGCTAAATATATATCATCACCAGGAAAAGCATCCTGAATAGATACAGGGTGGGGCAAAAATAAAATTACAGTTGTTTGTATGGAAAATAATATAATAATTAATAAATGATAATACAAAAATAAACTCTTTCACATGCTCACAATGGCAAACCTACTCTTGTTTACCCCGTACTTTCAGGGACCCAGGCCAACAGAGCTCTGCCATCTTTGATAATGGCTTCCGTGGTCACCCTGGATATGAACATCCAATTGGCGAGTTGATAAAAATAGGGTGGAGAACTTACCACATTTTGGTCTTGTCTCCAAACTGACAACTTCTACCACCATTTTGTTAGCAAGAACTAGTCAGATGGCCTTAACTAAGCCTGATTTTTACAACGTTAACCATCCTGAGTTTCAGTTTTTCCACTTTTCAAATGGGGATAACAATAGTCATCAGCTTACAAGGTAATTGTGAAGGTTAAATACTATACACAAAACACTTAGCTTGGCTTCTGACTTATACCAAGGGCTTAATTAATAATAATACTCATCATAATTGCCATTTTTAGTTTTAGAAAAGACATACAACTAGGCATATGTTATAAAATATTTTAATTACTTGTAATTACATTTAATAATTCTTAAAAGAAATCCAAGAAACAGGAAAAAAGTTATCTATAGAAAAAATAGGTCTTTGTCTCAGACCTCTACCTAACATAAAAAGAAAAAAAAATGTGGTTAAGAATTTGGTAGCTGGACTCATATATAAGGCAATAGTAAGACATGTTTATGTACACAGTTACATGGAAAACATAGATACACATGTTGATTTAGAAAAAAACACATAATATATTCTACAAATCTGAACTCAAGAATGAAGATGACACTGGATAAAAAGGAAGGTGATTAATTCTAACTTTTTGAGTTAAGGGTTATTATAAATATTGGTCCAGAATAATCTAAAGTTTAAGAGAAGGCATTGAAAGATAATGGACATGTTGTGAAATTAATGAGCTCCATCTAAAGCATGGGGTTGTTTGAATAAAGGAGAAACGCGAGAGAAGGTTCAATGGAGGCTGCTTTGCTGAGACTGGCAGGAGCAGTGCGGTGTGGGATAAGGCTGAAGGCCGAGCAGGGACTGAAAAAGGAGAGTCTTTCTCAGTATATCGGGAAGAATATTGAGTTTTTTAAGAATGCCTATGTTAGAAAGGAGGGATGCATGATAAGATCAGAGCTTTCAAAAAATCATTCTAGATGATTTTGGTAAATGAACATGAGAAATCTACGAGAGGTGAGTCCAGTTAATGGGCTATTTAAGTTGTTTAGGGAAGAAATGCTTGTGGCCCACCCCAGGTGTGTTAGGCATTAGAGTTGAGAGAAATTGATGCATTTGAGGATAATTAGCCTGTAGAAGTAGTGAACCTAGTAATGGATTGGGCATGTGGATATAGCAGGGAGAGGTGTGTGGTGACTCTGGGCTGGGTGTCTGTCTTGTGACAGTAGGTGGTAGGTACTGATGCCACTCATTACGATTGGGATTGAGGACTGACAATGAGTTTGTGTAACCTTGGGACATGATGGTGGAGAGGTTCTATAGACATTTGGATTATAGCTCAAAGATTCAAAGGGGCTATTTGTAGTGAAATTGATAATGTTCAGTCATATAGGTGGTATAATTAAAGCTTAAACCTGAATTTCTCAACTTTGGCACCATGGACATTTTAGGCCAATAACTCTTTATTGTCCAGGGTGTGCCGCGTATGGCAGGGTGTTTAGAGTGCTTCTAACCGCCACTCCCCAGAGACTGGTAGCAACCATCTAGGCTTGATAATCAAAAATGTCTGTAGTTGTGGCAAATACCTTATGGGTGGTAAAATCACCCCACTCAGACACACTGGCTTCACAGTTGGGGGAGGGAGCGTAACAGGACTAAATGGTAATGGAAAAAAATACAATAAAAGAAGAAAAACTCAATAGTGACTAAGGAGAGAGTATAGAGTAATAAGAAAACCATACAACCCTACCGAGACTAGTAATTTTCTTCTAAAATATATGGCTGAGGCAATTTTCCTTAGTTGAAAAACTTATCATGACATAAGAGGGACTAACATGAACAGGAACACAATGTATTTGTATGTGCTATTGTAAGACTAGTTCAGGTAGCACGCAGGGTAGATGGAGGAATGAAGTCAGAAGGATTAAAGATTTCAAGGTGGTTGAAGATTGAACTTACCACAGGTAAGAAAATTTAAAAAAAGGTATGCAACATTTGTAAAATTTAATTTGAATGTGGTATATCCTCTTTTTGTAGTTAGTTAATTCTGCATATCCATGAATAGGCTTAACTGAGAGAGAATGTTCTTGCCGACTCCATCGTCAGGGGAAAAAAAGGCTGATTGCTTGTTCAGTGTTGAGGTGGACATGAATCAGATCAGAATCTCCTCACTTGGGTTTTTGGTCCTTCTAATAACAATGAACTCTAGTGGCATCATGAGACTCTTAGTATCTTTGAAGGCTGATAGAATATTAGGACTTCTATATAAAGTAGTATTAGTTACATGATATTATCAACAGCATTTTCATTATATAATTTTTTGCTAACTGACTTGCATAAATTTAGACTCTGTACATTAGAAATATTTGCATTATTATTCTGATTATTTTGTTGGTGAGAATCCCTTTTACTTCCTGAAAAATATGCAAATATATAATCATTTCACAAAATGAAACCAGTGGAGTCTGAGCTACAGTTAAATTGTGCAACATCTGTTCCTTTTTCATTATTTTTTAATTTACAAATAATCAGCTGACTAGTGTTTTTTTAAAGTACTTGCCTTTAACTTTCACCTGATTGTCTATACTCTAGAATGCTGTTACTATTATAAATTTTAGAGTTTTTTGCTGTTACCTTTTGTTTGGAATATTCAGTATGACGAGCTGTAATTTGCCTATAAATGCCAACTCCTTTGAAAGTGAGAGTGAAAAAAATAGAAATCTCTTTCAAAATAATTTAAAGATCTCTTTTTCTGCCTTAATGACCAGAAATTCCTAAATCCTGGTTTCTAAAAACCGTGCCATTTTGAAATTTATCTGGCGGACAACATCGCTCTGCTGCATTACATGTGGTTGATGTTAGTCACATCCTTGATGTAACATAACACAAGCTGGCTAAGGTAATCCGATGTGACATATGATAGCATTTTGAACCAGTCTGGAATATTTGAAAATATGCCATCTCTCAAAGACCGTGGACAGATAGCATGGAGAGCCAAGACCGTGGACTCTGCTGCTTGCATTTTGAACAACCACAAAAGCAAAGTTCTGTGATAATTAAAGGGTGAATTCCAACCTGGTAGACTCTAACAAATACTAGCGTATAATCTTTTCTTGATGGTGAGTTTATACTTTGGAAAAACAGCCACCAAAGAGATGTGATCATGCATGATTACAGGTATGTGAAAAGGTAATGCAGAGATGCACATTGTATCTAGGAATATGTAAAGAGGTGACTAGTAGGCATTTGGTACCTAGTTATTGACTATTTGATAAAAGTGGTGCTCAGATCAAATCAAGTATCATTAGTGTTAGAGGAAAAACAATCGAGAAACATGAGTGCAAAGGGGAAAATATGTTTTCTACATATGTTGCTGAGTTTCTCTGTAAAAAGTCTTTCTGTCCTCAGCTTAATTTATTGTGTAAGCTGTGGAGAATTTGAAAACCATGTTTTCTTCTAGGATTACCTCAAGATCAGCTCCTTTGGTTTTAAATTTGTTTCACATTTATTTTAGCAGAAAAACTAGCACTAATAGTACCTGATGAATAGTGATGAGTTACAGAAATGAAAATAACCTGGACACTAAATGTGATAGAGGATGGAGAGGGAAATTGAACATAATGTGTACATCTTAGAATGAAAAGGTAAACTTGAACTACAATGTAAAGGGTCAGCAAAGCTGCTTTTTGTAGATTTACAACTGAACGTTGTAATATAGTATTGGCTTACTCAATTATATTTAAAATATCCTTAGTTCATAAAAAACTCTTTTTATGTGTCCATGTAAGTCAAAATATTTAAGTAATTTCTGTGCTAATCTATTAATATGATTTAGTTAATTGTGGTAAACTATTCACTTTCTTGTAAATCAAAAATACATATACTTTATGCATATATGAATATATAAATACATTTTCATTACTGTTTGCACATATATTTTAAAAATATTAAATAGAGATTCCTGAACAACTGTGATGACATAGGGCATAGGAAGAAAATGCTGTTTTTTAAATTATCTTAGGTACAGTAGAAAGAATTTCTAATATTTAATGCCACTCTTATAGTTTATAGTAATGTTTTTCCAATACTTTCTCCTTTGAAACTCAAAATTATATTGTGTATTATGAATTTAGATAATTTTATCCCATTTAACAGAAAGGAATATTGAGACCCAAGGATATTCTAGTAATTGGTGGAATTCTAATTTCAATCCCAGTTTCAAACTTGACATCTACTACCCTTTCTTTTTATGATTTCCCATAAAATGAGAAGTTTGTTGAAGGGACGCGAGGCACACTAACCAATGCGAACATTTAATGTAGATGAGACATGTGACGTTGGATGGAGGGTGAATCTGTCACCCTGATGTCTTACTCTGACAACACGAACGGTGCACACGGAAATGGCCTCTCAAATTCCGCTGGGTAACTCGATGAAAAGAAGGCTGTAGCTGAGAACTTCATAGTGTGCTGTGCTTAGTGCTATATGATAGACGTGTTGGAAAAAAGACATAGTAATACCCAATGACTCTAATATGGAATATCTTATATTTTTGATTTAATAGAAACAAATGAAAATATTGCCAAACTTACCACTGCTAGAAAACAATTTAAAAAGCCCATTAGAAAACCAAAACCAAATAAAACTATACTGGAGGAAACTCAAGAGTAAAAAGTATAAACTAAGGACAATCAAGGTCAAGCAAAGTGCTTTATTCACTGGGTTCGTTTCCAGAATGTTATGTGAACGTTTTATGGATTCAGATATCAGTGATCCTGGGCCGTCTATTCTAGATAGGTGTTGCCTCATCACAAGAAAAGATATGATACTAGAAGCAAGATTTTAATGTTTGCTATGTGCTTGCTATGTCTATGTTTTTCATGGATTATTAGTTCCCACAGAAAGCCTGTGAAAGTTATTATCCTATTATATACACCAAGAACTGAAGCTCACAGAGATTGACTTATTCCAAGCAATATAGTAACAGTGTAGGGATTTCAACCCAGTTATAAAGTTGACATCTGAACACTGAAAATATTGGAGAATTTGCATATTAATCTTGGAAGAAGTATAAGTAGATGATAAGTGACAGAGAATATAAAAGTGAAGAGAACAAAGGAGTTTTTCAAATTGGTAGGTAGTCTAGCATTTGTAAGAGCCTATTCAGGAAGATTTGTGTGTTACAGCTGGGTGTCAGATCATTTTCATTAGCTAGTTGAGTTAGAGATCTCCTGGATAATGAGTTGGCAGGCATTTTTGACTGACAATACTGTAAGGGGGAGAGAACATGGGACATGAAGTCAGATGTCTCTGAAGCTGTCTACCTGTGTTACTGTGGGCAACTTCATTCCGCTCATTGATCCATTATGCACTCCTCAGCAAAGTAAGCACCAACATTCCTTACCTGCATTCTGTTAAATTATACTGCAGTGACAAAAATTGCCCCAAACCTAATGGCTCACAACAACAAAGGCCCATTTCTTGCCTGGATCATAGATCCCTTTCAGGCTATAGCTTTGCTCCCTGTTTTCTTTCTTCTGACAAAAAATAAGTTGTCCCTTCTGGCATGTGCCTGTCTTATGGCAGAGGGAAAAGGGAGATACAGGAACCACGGGATGGCTCTCAGAGGGTCTGCTTGAACGGTTCTTGCATCACTCTCACTGCCCGTCAATAGCCCAGAGGAGGTCACACACCCAAGCCTCTTATGAGTGAGGCAGGAAAATGGCATCGTCTCACAGGCAAGGACAGTGGGTAATGGGAGACAATTCTAAGTCTGCCACAATGCCCACAGGGTTGTTGTGATGATTAAATACGAAAAGTGAAGCTCCAAGCAGAGTACATAGAAATTTTACTTCACTTTCCTTTCCTGTTGGAGATCCAGAGTCAAGCCAAACAAAGCCCAGACTCATGAAGTATTGAGCTGTATGTAACTCTCTTCCAGGGTCCATTTTGTCTATGGCACTTTTTAAGTAATTGAGAGAATTAAAACTGAGTAAATTACTATGTTTCTCATTAAAGACTGGTAATTCAGGAAGAATTAAAGTCATAGTTTTAAAAACCACAGTAAGTTAGAAAGATCTTAGTCTTCTTAATTTACTCTTGATGAAGAATTGATAAACTAAAACTGGTTTTTAAAAGTACATTCTAAACTTAGGAATTCCTAACTTTTTAGAAATATACATAAATACACATATATGCCCACATAAAACAAAAAAACATAAAAAAATTAAATGAGTACTATTATCAAAATAAGAAAGCAAAGTTTCAATTGGAAGTTTGCCTTTGACGTACTCAATGAATGTAAATTTGGTGATGATTATATTCCTCAGATATCCTGAAATATCTCTCAAGAATTCTGCAAACTTTAGAATGAGAGGAAAATTCCCTATCAAATGTTTCTGAAAAAGATCTCTTTTCTAAGTCGTGGTCAACTACAGTTAGTTTTGTATGAGTAATGGATTCGGTCTTACAAAGTTTTGGATGAATCCTTGAGGAAAAAGCCAAAAAGTCTTTCCTTCCCTCTATTAGATCAAAGACACCACTGTACTTTGGTATGAAAAGGGTTTTACCATGGTTGCCAAAAATTTTGTTTCCCCGTCAACTGTGTAGTGGCCCCGCAATGAATGACAGACCGTGCAATCCCTCCAGTGGGGCTGCATTTCAACCTAATGCTAGTGTTTAATTTGAAAGTACTTTGAGTCCCTCTGGATAAAAATTAGTACAAAAATAGTTCTTTCCTCAGCTAAGAGTCAGTCAACAACATCCATTGTGTGATGTGTTGCCGTAGTAGGAAGCAGCCCTTTAAGAACTCATGAGATGTGGCCCTTGCTGGCATGGCTCAGTGGATTGAGTGCTGACCTGAGAACCAAAGAAGTCGCTGGTTTGATTCCCCATCAGGGCACATGCCTGGGTTGCAGGCCAGGTCCCTGGTTGGGGCCGTGGGAGAGGCAACCAATCGATGATTCTCTCACACATCGATGTTTCTCTCCCTGTCTCCATCCCTTCTGCTCTCTCTAAAAAGAAATAAAATCTTAAAAAAAAAGAATTCATGAGATATGTTTCTATCTGTGTAAGGACAAAGTATTCAGTTGTGATCATTTACTTGCCTAATTTTCACATCAAATTCAATGGAGAAAAAAATAGCTTCAGATGAAAACTAAATTATTTAAATGATTCTATAGAAACAAGTATTTGAGAATTGTTTTTGTGAAAAAAAGATAAGAATGCCATTTGTATGCCATTTTCATTATAAAGTATTTAAATAATAAAATTGTTATCACATGATTTTAGATGTATAATAGACTGAAACACATCCTCTCATATAGTAAGTTTTCAGAAAGCTCATGTCACTTTGATATCACATATGTGAGAAAGAAATTTTGAGAACCCATTTATTTTCAGTTTAGAATGTTTCTTTTCAAACTCAAGAAGATACAGGCCATGTGTCATAGAAATGTACACTTGAAATCTATATCTTATCAACCATTGTCACCCCAATAAATTTAATTTAAAATTTTCAATGTATACAATATAGTGCCAAATGATAATAACAAAAATAGATTAGCAAAATGTAAACAACAAAGGTTTATTAAAAATCCTTATCTGTCACTTCTGGGAAAAAGGAAAAATATACTGATAAATAAGCCTCTTCTTAAAGGAGTGTACCCTTTGAACTGAGGTTCAAGAGAGATGAGAGGAGAAAGCCCAGTTGTCTCAAAAAAAAAAAAAATCCTAGGACTTTTATGCTATCACAGCTTATATTTAAGTCCTTTATCCATTTTGAGTTATACCATATGCTAGAATAAACTAGAAATATGGAAAACATAGGCAGTAAAATTTGAGGCATCTCCCTAGCAATATTTTTGCCAATATATCTCCTAGGGCAAGAGAAATCAAGGAAAAAATAAACAAATGGGAGTACATCAAATTAAAAAGCTTCTGCACAGCTAAAGAAACCATCATCAAAATGAAAAGAGAATGGATATATGGGAGGATATATTTGCCAATGATACATTGGACAAGGGTTTAATATCCAAAATATATAAAGAACTCATATGACTCAACACCAGGAAGACAAACACCACAATGAAAAAATGGACAAAGGACCTGAACAGACACTTCTCCAAGGAGGACATACAGAGGGCCCATAGACATATGAAAAGATGCTCTCCATCACTATCAGAGAGATGCAAATTGAAACCACAATGAGTTACCAGCTCACACCTGTCAGAATGACTATCATTAATATATCAAAAACAACAAGTGCTGGCAAGGATGTGGAGAAAAGGGAACCCTAGTTCACTGTTGGTGGGAATGCAGACTGGTGCAGCCACTGTGGAAAACAGTGTAGAATTTCCTCAAAAAATCAAACATGGAACTGTATTATGACCTAGTGATTGCACTGCTGGGAATATATCCTAAGAATCCTGAAACACCAATTTAAAAGAACTTATGTACCCCTAAATTTGGCTATTTATAATAGCCAAATGTTGGAAACAGCTGAAGTGCCCATCTGTAGATTAGTGAATTAAAAAACTGTGGTACATTAACACAATGGAATACTATGCAACAGAAAGAAAGAAGGAAGTCCCACCTTTTACAACATCATGGATGGAACTGGAGAATATTATGCTAAGTGAAATAAGCCAGGTGGTGAAAGACAAATACCATATGACCTCACTTATAACTGGAATCTACAAACAAAATAAACTAATGAGAAAAATAGAACCAGAGACATGGAAACATGGAACAGACTGATAGCTATAGGAGGGGAGGCAGGAAGTGGGGAATGGTGGAAAGAAGGGGAAGGGACTAGTCAAAGAACGTGTATGAAGGACCCACGGACATGAACAGTGGAGAGGAGACTGACTGTGGGCTAGAGGGGTGGGCTGGCTGGAGGGGGGGCAAAAGGGAAAAAAATTGGGACAACTGTAATAAAATAAACAATAAAAAATGACAGAAGAAAAAAGAATCCAAGAAAACATTTTCTGCTAAAAATGACCTGGTCTTACACTAGTGTTTACAGCTTTCATATTTGCAGCATTTCTTAGCTTTCCCCTGAAACTCAGACCTAACTGAATGAAGTAATTGTAGTAAAACACTTAAACACTTTATGCTTCGAATCATAAAACTGAGTATATGATATCTCGAATGATTAGGGTTAATTGGTGACTGTATTCAGAGGTCAAATTTACCAGAAAGCCGCCTTACATTTTCGCTTCAGTTCACAGGCACTGTTTAAGATCAGAGGTAGAAAAGGGTTGCATGTTGTGTTAATTGGTTCGGGAGTATGTTTTCTGCTCACTTTTGATGTTATAAAATGAAATGCAACAGTTTCAATGCAAACTGAAGCAAGGGGTTCCATGGGCGTGGCAAGCAGAGCCTAAGTTAGGTTTCAAGGCGCCAGTCAGCGTTCATCTGTTCCCCTCTCATAGCTGCGCTTTGTTCTAGGAGTATTTTTGAGAAAATATAAAAAGGACTGTGTGAAAAAGATAAGGTGCTCAGTTAAGTTTTGAGCATTTCATTGTCTCAAATGTCTACATATTTCATAAAATTTATTTCAGCTAAGTTTTCCAAGTTACTTTCTAATGTCTTCACTTCAGTTTGTATCCAGTCCTAAATATTCTGTAGCCTGTAGGGGCATTTGGGTCTATATTCCGCAGTATCTTATTATTTATTTTGTCTATAGTATACAGATAATCCATGTTTTAGTTATTTTATTAAGCCATGTAATAAGGCTTCTAGGTGAAGTTAATGAAAACGTTCAAGAACTCACACTAAATCTTGAAGTCTAGTGAAATAATTATAATTTCATTGACAAATTATGTCACTTATAATAATAATGTTATTGTATATGTATATGTGCATCTTTTCCAAAATGAAAATGAAGAGACATCTTATTTTCCTCTAATTCTCACTTTGCAAATGTCCAGAATTGGAAACAAGTGTATTCCTTGTATCACAATGTATCCTCATTAGAGAAAAAAGCCGTGAGTCTGGGAGAAATACACGCAGTAGGCTTAAATTAGCAGATTTTTAAAATATTTGAATGATGATTATCTACAGCCCAATCTCTTCTGAAGTTTGAACTAGCTTTATCATTATTGCCTGAATCATTATCAAGAAATAAATGCCTTTTAAAAAATATGTCTAACTTGGGAAGCTTTTTATCAATTGTGCTCCTATTATAAAATCAAATCCGTCCATTGACAATAACCAAAATGAATAAGGTAGGGGCTTTTGCTCTTAACAGTGTACATGTCTTTAGAGCAATGCTATTATTTGGGAGTCAGAAATTAATAAAATCTACTAATATTAGTAAAATAACAAGTTTAAAATATGCTAAAGTGAAGCTCAACCCATTTTGTGTTGAAATTCCTAAAGCGTTGATTTCACCCTAATCCATACCACCCAGCTGCACTGAATTCACTTGATGAAAACACTTGATAATTATTCACCTTATACTTTTATCATCTACACATTCTCTAGCACTCTCTACTTATCACTCCTTGAAATAATAAAGTTAAAACCAAAGTAAAAAAAAAAAGCAGTCCAAACACTGAATTAAAAAGTAGCATACTCTGAAAATAAAAACAGAAACCTCTAAAATAATGTTTTATTTATCACATACAAATGTGTTTTCCTAAGAATTATTTCCAGTGCGAGCCACCATATGGAAGTAGAAAGCCATTATAGGAACGAACTAAGATGGTTTGTATCACCTGCATAACTTGTTTTGTTCTATGCCTTCAGGCTTGAAAATCCGCTTCCCATATTTTTTTTCCTCTCTTTAAAAATAATGTACATCAGTTTAATTTATCCCAGGTCCTGACAGAAGGATCAGATTTTAAGCATTTAATGCTGTGGTTTCAAATCCAATTTCTCAGTGTTCATCATTTCAAAAGTGGTCGAATTCAGTTTTTGAAAAGGTTCAAGAACTTGGGGAGAATTGGCACCCTTTCTAAAGCCCCACACTGATGTTAAAGGCAGCTCTGTATGGGGGAGCGCAGTTTGGTCTGAATTTTTCTATAGTGTTCCAGGAAATACTAAACCCTTTGCCTACCCCAACAAGAATCTCTTCTTAATGGCGTCAACCTAGGAATAGTTTTTAAACTCATAAAGCATATCGAATAAATAACCTATTTACAGATTTTCTGAGGTAGGACGCTGATTGGTTGGTACATTTTCCTAAAAGGAGGGTATCAATGTATTTGCTTGAGGCTTGATTCCACTGCATGTGTTTGGAAACAGCTCTCCTTGAGCCCCATGGGATTTTGATCCATTCAGATGCTGAAGCACTAGATCCTTGCACAGTAAATTCATTGTACGCTCTCTTTATTGGTGGTGGGGGAACCTCTAAAGGTCAGGAGTCCATATTGCTTCAAATAAACATCCAGAATCTCAGATGCTGTTTTGAAATGGGCCCAAGTTTATTTGAACCTCTTTTCTGGTTTGGAAATCAGGCTGAAAATTTCACAGAAACAGATTTTCTTGTGAGATCTCAGAATGTTGTGGTTTAAGTAAAGTAATAAACAAACTTGAAAAATGAAAGGCAAAATTGGCTCAGACTCACCTGGTTTCATTCTGTTAAATGCCTGAAACTGAGTGGCATTGTGCAATATTTAAAAAAAGAAGAAAAATCAGAGTTTGGCTGTGGTTTAGCCTAGAATCATCAAAAATTCCTGCTGAGGAGGTTTAAGAAAACTTTCTGTCTGTCTGTTCTTCTTAGTCCTCATTTTTCAATAACTTAACCATTTTTTCTCTTTGTTTTGAGTTTGGGAGACTTCTGTATTGCACTTCGACTTTTGAGCTACTAACGAAGACTAACTATTTGACCTTCTTTGAAGTGAAATAATTTCCGTTTGTTTATGGCTGCGATCTCCTTGAAGCACATATCATGGTATTTGCATGATGTATATAACATAAAAAAGAAGGGTTTTTTTAATAATTATTGAATACCAGTTAAAACTTTTACTTATATCATATTATGTTATTGGTAGAGCAAAACCATTATGCAGGTGTTACTACCTCCATTTTACAAGTGATAAAGAAGTGGTTTGTAAAGCTATGGTCACTTGCCCAATTGTGTAGCTCTATTACTTGTAGCTAGTAAGTAGCAGAGGAAAGGTTGAAGCCAAGGATGTCTAACTTCAAAGACCCCACATTTTACTACTACTTTATGAAGTGTCCTGTATAGTTGTTCAGGTTTTCCCAAGAGGTTTTTTAAAGCCCAATTATCGCTTGCTAATAATTTTAATTCTAAATACACACACACCTACACCCCTACACACCCACACACCCACACACCCTTTGTCTATTCCAACAAGAATCTCTTCTTTATGGCAGCAGCCTAGCTGGAAAGAATACTTGTTTTATACATCTTAAATGGGAACAGGAAATTTCTCTAGTTAAGAAAGTCTGTTATCAAGATAATGTCTAAGATTTATAAAGCACTGTTCTATATACAAAGATCTTTTGTTTGTTATCTTCAGATCCTTCCAGCAAACCAGGAGGTAGGCAGATAAGGCATCTCGATCTACTGGTACAAATGAAGAAAATTGAGGCTCCATGAAATTAAGGTGTTTTCCCACAGCCACGAAACTAAGACATCCAGAGAAACTCCAAGTCAAATCCTCTACCTATGTAAACTGCTCTTCACGAATCAACACTTCCGATTCCATTCTGTGATCGCCTTCTAATATCTATGTTTTATTTTCTCTCTTCCCTCTTTTCAATCACACTGTATTTTCCCCAGTTCTTTTGCACATTTTAGCTCTGCACATACATTGTGTTCCAGATAGAAAGCGCTCTACACTAATTGATAAAATCCAAACTACTTTTGCAAAGCCCAAAATAGTCTGGACACATGATACCAAAGCTGTTCTTGTGCTACCCATTTAAGTTATGTATCAAGTCTAAATTTAATTAAGACCACATTTTATTTATACATTTCATGCATTAAACTCATTTAAACTTTTAGTCAGATTTCATTAGAAGAAATACTACCGTGCACACCATGCAGTAGTAAAGCTAATGTGCTTCAGGAATTTGAAAGAAGTTAGAGATCGGGGGTCTGATTTCAAAATGTCTTTTTCTTTCTGTCCTCAGCGCTTGCAGCAGGTCTGGGAGCAAGAGGCACACAGTTTGTTTCCTAGGACACTAATACAGTCAGCATGCTCTGTACAAATGTGTAAACACAGACATTCCCTGTAATCAGGAAGGTTGGTATCTTAAGGCAAGATTGTGTTTTTTTAGGAAATGCAATTTATGTTCAGGATTAAGTTTCGTTTGCAGACTGATAACGTCTGAGGTTCAGGAAGATGATAGAAATATTGTGTCCTAACTCCCTGCCCTACCTCTGAAGTCTTGAATCAGCCTTCCTGGACAGCCCCTGTTCTAAAATAATTCCAAGTAGAATTATGTAGATTCTTCATTTCTTAGACAGATAAAAAAAGTCAAGGATGTGAAAATAAAAAACAAACATTTAAAAACTTAAAGCATTTGTAAGCCTCATTGGTGGGCGTGAGGAAATTCAGAGCGACATGAGGAAAAAGTACAGATGACGCTGGGACTAACAGCCTTCCTCACGAGCGAGGAGATTTACATTTATGCCGGGTGTGTTGGAATTCTTGAGGTTAAGGTGGGATTGGGTAGCAAGTTAGACGTGATTCTTAGAATGTGATCATTTTTGTCTGCTTGTGGCATTGCACTAATACTATAAAACAAGTTAAATATATGACAAATATTCCTTGTTTGAAATGGAAGTTGAAATAAATCCACTCAGAATATCAAGTTAGTCCTCTCTATAAATCCTTTCATCAAAAAACAAAACTAACTTCTTTATTTCTTTTCCAAGCTAGTAAAAAAAAATTATCACAAGGTAAAGAGCAGTTTTCATGCCAAAAACACTTTTTTTTTTTTTTTTTTGCTTAATTCATGGGTTTTCGTTTTTAGCTCCCGAGCCAGAGATCTGAGGTTCACTCCTCCTTCCTTTTATACAACAAGTTGCAGATCATGCAAAAGTAAACTTCGGCCTTGATCTTTGATCAGACAGCTGACTTTTCTCCATCTTTAAAATACAAATTTCCCCAAATGAACTGAATATGCAGAACTGGAACTTTTCTGATGGCAAAGGAGCCTGGCTTTTTTTTTTTTTTTTATCATGGTAATAGCTACTGCACACGTCTGTTGGAAACCGCTCTCTGCGGGGCCTTGCTTTCGAGAGCTGCAGTACTTTGGGGCAGGCAGAAAGAGCATTTGCTTGTTTGTTCTCACGTATTTTCTAAGTTTCTTGTTTGTGTCAATTAAGAGGATAGAACTGGAGAATGCTGCTTTGGGTGGATTTTCATGGAGTAACGTCCCAGAGTAGTGTTATAATTATCTGAGTAACCAGATATGCTCTTATAGGCAAGGAGGGAATCAAGTATGATAGGGCCGGACCAACTTTACATTCTGACTCTTCCTGCTGTTTGCTTCCAAGGCATTTGAAAGAAAGCACATTGTAGTTTAAACTTTTTTTTTCTTTATTTCCCCTTCTGTTTGTAGCACCTCCTCTAAAAATAGAATTTTATGATATGCAATATAATTTATTTTTAAGACCATTTATTAAATAAGAAGAATGTTCTCCTGGCCTGAGATGCAATATAACTAAATATATATATATTCATAGAGTTAATGTTTACAGCAGAGGGCTAACGCATTGAAACAAGGAGCTGAAATGGAAACTCTGACATCATTTTAGCTGCAGTCCCGCTGCCTTCACTGGGGAGAAAAATATTAGCCCTTGTCCAACCTACCTTTTCCATGAGGTGTAAAAAGCACCCTATACAAAGGGAGACTATGAAACCCAGAGCTAGTCTGATTGCTTGCATGTTATTCATCTACACGCCCATTGTTTTAAACTGGCACTAGGCAAACCCGCTGATTCTAACCATATGGCTGCGTGCAGAAGTGCATGGAGGAGTTTCCTCTGGGGTGCCCACAGAGTGTCCTACTGGCGTCCCAGGCTGCAGAAGAAAATAAAAAGTCTGAGTTGTCCCATTATGAGATTTCATCCAGATGCTCATAAGGTTATATATTTAAATAATGAGTCTTGGACTTGAAGGAAAATTACCATTTTAAAGCTTTACACACTATATGCGTTTCTCCACTAGGTGGCGCAAAAGGCCATAATACTAAGGTAATTTACAAACGGGAAACAAAATCTAGTTTTTTAAATATTTTAAAAGTGGATTAATTCACAACTACTACTCTTCTAATCAGATTACAAGCTTATAGTCTCAAATGCCTGCTGAATGGTCGATAAAAATTCCACATCACAGAGGGCACGTAGAAACTTTTGAGATATAGAAGAGAGTTTACGTGGGTAAACTGAAATTTTTTGAGAATGAAATATTTCCTACTCAATGTATAAGTCAATACAAATGATCAAATGGCCAAATGATCAAGTGATCAAATATTCACAATAATTTCTCTACAATCAAGTAGATTTTCTTCTTGTTCCATTATTCACAATTTTAAAGGAAGGCATTTCTTGTCCCAAATAATCTTCAAAAGTTGGTGATGTCCTCTTATTAAGAGTACTTATGAACTATCCTGATTATTTCTCTAACTGGAATTTTTGGGACTACATGGTTCTTTCTTTTCAGTTTAATAATATTCAGCTATTGTGTGCTGTTGACTAAACAGGAAATCTTGTGTGGAGTTTGGGTTCCAGTGGGGTGTAGTCAAGGTTTCTATTACATGTGCTTGAATTTTACCTTCCCCAGTTGGTCTTTTCTTCTCCCTTTTAGCATTAATTCTTATGTCCTTCCTCATGTTTGCTGCACAGACCCTACCTCAGGTCTTTCTAGGCTACAGAAACGAGCAGCACCGCCAGTGTAGGAGAGGCATAGGTGGGGCTGCGCTCTTGCAGCCCCCAGGACCGAGTTGTATGTGCCCTGCCCCACCACACACCTTTTATCACTAACCAGACCACTATGTGCACGACTGTGCAGCAGGCGATATTGGTTTTGATCGATAATTATCTTCTCTTTCCGTGACCTTATATCCACATCACATGTAGTATAGTTCAGAAAACTAAAACACAGGCATTAAACAGATTTGGGGGCAAATGTTGATATTACTATTTATAGATTGCATGACCTTGGATAATTTAGTTAATATCTCTGTACCTCTATTACCCAATTTGAAATATTGGAATAATAGTTCCCATAACTAAGGGGGGTTTAAATATTAAGTTTTGTCAAACATGTGAAGCACTTAATGGTCTGGCCTGTGATAACTTATAGGTGGTAACTATTGTCAGCAAGAATAAGCATTTTATAAACCTAACTCTATTTGTATGGCATTGCGATAGACTGAGGTGAAAAAAAATTGTAGGATATCCTTCCCTAAGATCTACAAAGTCTAGTTGGGATAATCATTCATTTGTTCATTCCTTGATTCATCAGCAAATATTTATTGAATGCCTACTATATACAACAGGGCGTTTTGATGATGATGTTATAATAATGAACAAAAGAGGCATGAGCATTGCCTTCCATGAATTTGTAGTTTGGTGGAAGAGACAGACTCTGAATAAAAACACATTATTCAAATAACCTCTTAATTACAGTTATGATGTGTATCATGAACAAAGAGGGCTGCATAGTGAAAGCCTAGATGTCACCTTGGGGTTACCCTTATCTTTGAATTACAAAGAAATATTGATCCAAATTTCTTCTATCACATTTTCTGCAAAAGCTAATATCTTCATGGCTATACTGGTGCCTCCAGGTTTTTTTTTCTGAGAGTCACTCTTTTCTCTAATTTCATATTCCTCTTAAAATCTTTCTTTGTGATCTTAATTTCTACAGTGCTTTTCTTCTCCTTGCCTTTAGGATAGATTGCCTGGTCTTTCTGATGATAACAATATTTCAATTTTAAAAAATAGATCTCTAATGCTGCAATTGATTACTCTAATTACTATTTATTAAGTCCGTGATGGTGCAAATATGATTTATGGTGAAGACCAATGACAGCGATCCCAGCCTGCTGGAGGGAGAGGTTACGACAGAATTCCTTTCTGCTGTCTCTCAAATCATTGTAAAGAGATTTGTTTACCACACTTACTTGCAAAGTGGCTTATACGAGCTTGAACAAATTTAAAACAAACAAAAAAAACCAAATTTAACCAAACCTTAAAAAAAAAAACCCTGCAAGATTTGATCTTCAATTTAAATTTTTCTCACTATTTTATGATGCCTCTTTAAGAAAGTAAAAATTTTATTTTTTTCTTTTTATTATTGTTGTTCAAATACAGTTGTCTCCATTTCCCCCTCATCACTCCCCCACCCCAAAGTAAAAATTTTAAATTGAGAAAATTAGATTAAAAGATTTATGAAAAATTTATTTATTTTAACTGTATTAAAAATAATACCCCATGGATTGAGAAAAATTTGTAAAAATAACCCAAACGGCTCAAATAAAAATAAAGTTAGTAAAGTACAAACATTTCCAGTAATGTTTACAGGTCTTCTATATGGCCATCAAACTGGACTGTTGTGTGCACTTGCTATGGTATCACAGAGGGGTGAACTGGGAGTCAGGAGGCCTGGCTTCTAACCACCCAAACAACTATCTATAAGTCTCCAGGACCATCGAGCAACACACTGTGCAACATAGTAGCCAATAGCCACATGTGGATATTTACATTTACATTTTAAAATTTAGTCATACTAGTATGACTAAAATTAAAACTTAGTCATACTAGTCACATATGTAGTCATATATAAAGTGTTCGATATTCACATAGAGTTAGTGGCTACCATTGGACAATTCAGTTAGAACATTGCAGAATGTTCTATTGTACAGTACTGTTCTAGAATGCTTATCCTTATCTCTAAGTATATTATCCCATTTTTTTGCCTTTGATCCCTCATCATTTTCTTAATGGTATGTTTGGAGAACAGGAATTTTTAATTTTAATGTACTTCAACTTACCCATTTTTCCCCTTTTATGGTTAACATTTTTTGTGTCCATTTAGTAAAACTTTGCCAACGTCAAGATTATAAAGATATTCCTTGAAAAAATAAGATTTTTCTTCTCCATAGTATTATGAGCTAGTGTTGATCTTGGTGGAAATTCAATAAATGCTAATTATAATGGTTGTGATCTGAATGTATGTTCAATAGATATGATATTAAAAAAATAACATTATGGAAAAGTCTATTTTTTCTTTAGATGAAAGTATAGGGAAAGCCTAGTTGGCATGGCTCAGTGGATTGAGTGCTGGCCTGCGAACCAAAGGGATGCTGGTTCAATTCCCAGTCAAGGCACTTGCCTGGGTTGCGGGCCAGGTCCCCAGTAGAGGGCGTGTGAGAAACAATCACACATTGATATTTCTCTCCCTCTCTTTCTCCTTCCCCTCTCTCTAAAAATAACTAAATAAAATAAAATAAAAAAGAGAAAGTATAAGGACATGGAAAATAGTCCAAAATATTTTCTTGTGATTAAACTTCAATTTTTTATTTGAGCTAAGTATCATCAAAACATACTTTATTTGATTTTGTGGCCACAAGAAAATAGTGTACTGTAGTTTCATTTGGGAAGCAACCTGTATATTTAGTTGTGTTTTTAGGGCCTTGGTTATAGCCTTCAACATTCTACCGCTACTTATTTGAAAATGCTAGCTTTATGGATTAAAAATCCCTGGCCTGTTACTGGAGCAAGTGACTTCTCAGTTTTGCCTAGTCCCAATGGCCTTTGAACCTCAACATCACTCTCTTTGTAAGACAAATTGTGTATTTGAGAAAGAAAACATATTTTCACCAATAAACTTCATGTTTTATGGAGTTTAAGGCATGGGAAAGTGCTTAGAGTTCTTGAGTTGTATTTTATTTGAAGTTTTTCACATTTCTACTCAACCATTGAATTTTGACTGTTTTTCTGAACTTATTTGATTGATAAAATTTGGGTCTCAGTTTGTTCTCTAACACTGAAGTTCTAAGCTCATTATGATGGCATCAAAATGATTTCTATATTCTCTACTGTCTATGAACTCTCCTAATGATGGGTAAAATATGAAAATGGAATACACACTCATGTAATAGTTCTCTAAAGAATTTTGGGAGAAATGTGTTATTAGTGGCAATATGAGCTGTTGTAGTTTGCCGTCAGTCCTTTGATCTCACTGGTTATTCTTCACCCCTAATATATAGCTCACACAGAAGCAAATCCCTGGAGTGATTATGTAGTTATGCTATGAATAAAATTTATTAGAAATACAGACCAAAGCAATATACTTTATATAGGAAGTTGCTGGTCATCAAAACATTTCTTGAAAGTTTGCTCAGTGCAAATCTCTCACACCAGCTTAGCATATTTAATCTTCGTTAGCATCTCCAAAAGCTAGCCAATTCCCTCCACTGATCTCATTCTCCATCATCATCTGCTTTATTTTCTCCTCCGACTTTCAACTATCTGAAATTTTCTTGTTTATCGTTTACTTTTATTGTCTGTCTACACCAACTAGAATTGTCAGCTCCATTCTAGATATTTTCCTGCTAACAGTTCACTGCTCATGTGTCTTTTATTTCCCCTCAGTACACCTGACCTACTTTATTTTTGTTATAAAGAGAAATGCAAATATCCTTAATAAATTAGGTAAGACAAAGTATAAATTAAATTAATTACACAAACTGTGTCACTCTAAGTGATTTTTGCTGATTTTGTTTATAGTTCTATCTCTAGTATCAAGAATACTGACAGGCATATCATAAAATACTTAATAAATATTTCTTGAATAAACAAATCTTCCTGAATTATTAGATAAGCAAGAAAAGAGCATTCTGTTGTTTAAAGGCAGACTTGAAATAGAAATAAAAATTTTCTGAGCATCCAGGTTCATAAAGTTTTCCTATGTCGATCTGCCTCTGGACTTCTATGTTAATAATCAGTTGGAGAATTAGAATTTAGCACAATCTTAAGGAAAAATTATTGTTTCATGTAAGTTGACTCTAGCCAAAAAAAAGTCCTAGTAAGAAATGGACATCTGATTGGAAAAAAAAAATTTCCGGAAAGTTCAGCTAAGACATTTTGAAGAAATGGCCTGAGGCTTCTAAAGAGAAGGTGGTAGAAAGAGATGAGAGGCCTTCAAAAGCACAGCGTATGTGCGCTGAACACGGACAAACCAGCCGTGATACTCTTATTTTCTTTCCTCCTCATTCTCTCAGAGTACTGTGACCAACACTTGCCCCTCTTCACAAACCTCCAATAATCTTCTGACTTTCAGGTGATGCTCTTAACTCATATGTAATTGGAAAATAAAACAAGATTAATTAGACTCTAAGAAGATGACTCTGTCCAGAGATTTGTAGCGCCGTCTAATGGATGGTCCAGAGGGCTTATCCGGTGTTAATGGATAAAAGTCACAGAGACTGCCTTGTGCTTAGCCCAGAAAAAAGCTGTGCCCAGACAATTTTGAGTTACTTAGTGAGGCACCTGGAGGAGGAAGGTAGGCAACTACATTCATTCATTGTCAAACATGAATCACAAAAGCATCAGATTTGAATCACTGCACTGTGGTTTGAAACTACAAATGATACTTGCAATAGTCTGGTTAAACCCACATTCCGAATTCTAAAGGTGGTGTAGAGAACAGTTTTTTAAATCTTCTCAATTGGTAGATGTTTAGAGAGAAGACTTACCAAAAATGAATATAAGATAACAACTGTTAATGCATTTAATGCTGACTACCAGCCAAACTTTCATGAAGGAGTGGAAACTGAAGATCCCCAGGCAGGGCAATGTTAAGGGTTTCAGATCTCACCCCGCCAGGCCAGTGAGGGTGAGGGGAGCAGGGAAGAGAGCAGGGTGCATGCTGGGAGTAGAGAGGTGGAGGACCGAGGCTGGTGTTGTAACAACCATGTTTCCCTGAGGGTTTTTTATTAGATCTTTAGGGACACAGTACTACCGACACATTTCAGTCAGTGGCATACCTGCTGGAGTACATAACCTGCTACCTCTGGCTGCTCCACAGTAATTCCTGGGAACCTGTCTGTGTGCAGGGGACTGGGATTCAACTCATGGGTTATCCATGTGCCATTCCTTAGCATTTTATTGCTGAGAGGCAATCATATTCTCATTTATTCATTTATTCACCCAACATCTTTACTGAGTATCTATCTGTCATTGTCTAAATGCAAGGGAATAGCAACAAAAATAAAAAATCTTTCTCATGAAGCTTGCATTCTAATGAGGGAAGGCAGAAGTTAATTTAAGCAGGTTAGATAAGTAAGGTGTACTGTGTGCTAGGTAGTAATATGAGCTATGGACAAAAATAAGGTAGAGAATGGGGGTTGGCTTCAAGTTTAAGTAAGGAGGGCAGAAAGGCTTGTGGATATGGCATTGAAAGGAAGGACTAAAGGTTTAGAGAATAGGGCTGAGAGGAAAGGGGGTGTGGGGAAGAGCTTAGAATGCAGCATGCGGGGGAAGAGTGTCCTGGCAGAGAGACAGTAAGTTCATATCCCTAAAGCAGGGTTGTACAGTCTGTGCTCTTGCACAAGACCCACACCATCTTGAAATTCTTCATAAAATTTTAACAAAGAACCTTGAATTTCTATTTTGCGCTGCACCCCTCAACATAGATAGCCAGCCCTGGCCTTAAGACACTGCAGTGAGTAGTAATGAGACCCCCTGGTTAGAGCGGAGCGAGCAAGATGGAGACCAGGAGACGTCAGGGCTCTGGGGGGCCACGCACCTGCATGCGCGTCAAAGACCTGAGTCCTGATTGAGTGGGATCAGGCCAACTGCTGTGTTGGTAATGGACCGAGTGGATCGAAGGTGAAAACAGAGTGGTCAGTGTAAGGAAAACTGTTACTGGTAGGGTAACATCTGGTCCTAAATTTAAAATATCATTGTATTTTCCTGTTTTAAATTAAGGGCTTATAGGTTTCAATACTTTTAGATGACAGTTTAGGAACAAAAGGAAGAAAGACTTGTTATGAAGTATCATTTGCTTGTAGGCTGCAGGTCCTGAAACAGAGTTACTGCACGTCAACGAACCACTAATAAACTGTAATCCAAAAGTCTTGCACATATTAAAAACAATGCCTTATAAACTATATGAAGTTAGTATCATTACTATAATGGGGAGTTTGACCTAGATGGCCTGGGAAGGTTCTTTCCAATTCTTATTTTCTCTGCTTTATATATTCTCTTTTGCCATTTAATACTATCTTAAATCTGATTTTCATTTTACTTGCTCTGGCCCCAGACAGGCTGGGTTTATTTTAAATTCACATTTAATTTTGAAGGTTTGAGGAGTTGTCATAGATTTTAAATATTTATACTTAATTATATATATTTCATCTATTAGAATCAAATGAGATAATGCATATAAAATGCTTTGGAAAGACTAAGTCACTCTATAAATGCAGGAGATTAAGTAGTATATTAAGGAGATTGTAGTTTAAAATAATTGGCTTGAAATCTCTCTTACATTTTTCAACAATCTGAGAAAACTATATACTCCACTAGAGCTAAAACATAGAACTTGCTTTCATTTTATAAAATTACGTCTTTGGAGAAGGGTTAACTAGCAATTTTCTACATAGTGTAAAGATTGTTCTTCTGATATTGGCACTTGTAGGTTGTTTAGAATTTTCCTGCCAAATGTGCAGTTTCTTGACTTTCAGTTGGTGGGAGAGAATTAATTTTCTGGGCTCATGCTTGTTTCTAACTTTAGACTTCTATTTACAAGCAAGAAAATAAGCTGATTTTCCCCCTAAAATGTTAAGTTGAAGTACTCATTCCCTGGATTGAGTTGTTGGCAATTAAAATGCTGCTGACAAATTTACCTGTGTTCACGTGATCTGCACAGTGTCGTTCTCTCACACACATTCTTTGGGAAGATGGCCATGTTTGCAAAGGTTAAGTCCTTTATAATTGCTCTTGATCCAGGCTCAAGCACAGAGTGTCAGCTCGGATTCAGGCCTCCCCTGCCAGCCCTCCTTAAATTCCCAGACTAGGTCTCATCCCTTCACGGCCCTCCGTTTTCTTCCTCCCAGACATTGGCCATGATAAAGTTGATTTTCTTTTCCTTTTTTATCAGCTGTCTTCCCCATAGACTGTAAACTTGGTTGTAGTAGAAACCATGCCTGTCGGTTCTTCCAACTCTGTTACATTACTTGGTGAATGGGAGGTACTGTGAATTTGTTTACTGACTAATTAACGTGAAGCTGTCTGCTTCAGTGGGACTATTGTACTAAATATCTCATATATTGTACTTAAAAAGCACAATATATGAGAGATATTGATAGTCATGGGATGACTACTAATAAAATAGCAAATGTTACCTTGGGTTTATTTGCAATAGAATATAACTTTACAATGGTCTACTTCACTAGCTTAATTATTGACTATAGGCTAGGCTATGCTACACTACAGATCTGTCTCCCAAATGCAACATGTCTAGTGAGAGCAGTGGGAGTACTTGCTCCACAGGTTACTTAGGGACACCAGGTGGGAGGGGAGTTCCCCTGTGTTGGGACATACTATCTCAAAGCATGGCTTCCAAGGTCACTGCATGAAGGAAATAGGGCATGGGCAACTCAGTGCCACTCTTGAAAGTCCTGGACTGGAAATGACAAGCATCAGATGGCCCTGCATAAATGCAGGGGTCTTGACAATCTTCTTTTATGCAAAGGAAAGAGAGGTAAAGTAGATGTGGTAAGAACTAAGCAAATATACTGTTAAGTTAAATTTTTATATGAGGCATTGTTTATTTCAGGAGTTTGAATAAAGAATTACCTGTGTAATAATAACTGGGTAAGTAGATCACTCACTCCTGTAAAGCAACAAGACTTGACCAGAGAATATCATGTAAGAGACAAGGTGCCTAGAATTCAGTTTATCATCTGAGCCCCAACCATCATCTGGCAGTAACACTGTTAAATTAAGATCTTCTTTCATCTTTCCTTCTTCTTTTTCTCTTTCTTTTGAATAATAGATTTGAAAGCTTGTAATTTATAAACTAGTCACATAGGTCATGAAAAAGCAGAAACAAGACAGATTTTATGTTTTTTTTTAAATTATAACTTTTACAGGTTAAAAACATAAGTGACAAATGTATACAAAAATTATGAGCTAATAGTACTTGATAAAATCATTCAGTCATTGTTTTGAAATTATTTCAAATAGAGGATAATAGTGACCATAGTGGAGGCTGTGTCCATGATTCGGGAAACGGAAGGGGCGTGTGGCAAGCACACTTCCGTGCTGCGGAACCGAAGTGACTACTCATGGAAATCGGAACATAGATTTTCATGGAGGGCCTTGCATTGAGTCTACATGATCAGTTTTGACATATTCACTAATTTTGGAGCTTACTATAACTACTTATTTTTCAATTTAGTCAAATAACTCACTAATAAGTGTGTTTATCCAAGGTAGTTAGTACAACTAAAACAAAAAGCAGTCAAACTGGTGGAACACACTGTTTAACTCCAAGTCATACCTAAAAGTTTCTGACAGAAATGAGTGTGACCAAAAGTTGTTTCGGCTTGAACTTTCTGGCCCCTTTTTGGGGGTAAATGTTAGAAACCTACATACTCTGGATCAATTTCTTACAGGGATGTCTTACTGAATCAGAAACTGACTCTCTTAGCCACATCCAATTCAACCACAATTACACATATACAGAGTAGGCATAAAAGCCATATTAAAATGTTCATACATAAAACCAAATACTGAAATCAAATATAAACATGTGTATGCGTGTGTGTGACAAGTACATTTATGATATAGAAATACTCTAGGAAACTTAGTTTGGCTTGTTGCATTATCCTAATTCCTTCTCTACAGAAGGAAGCTTTGCATCAAATTATATAGCATGTAATGTCTAGTTAATTTTAGCAAAGTTTAGAGATGCCTATTTTGTTTATTGTTTAGCCATTTATTGAAAATATGTTTTCTGGGTTTTTTAGTAATTATCTTTTGAATGGAGATTGACACCAATTATATGATACAACCACATTCTTTTTTTTTTTTTTTTTGTATTTCTATGTGGAAAATGCTCTGTAAACTGCAAATCAAATCTGCTTTGACTGATCACTCATTGCTAATGTCTAGAGTATAATTCATTCCAGCATTTACTGAGCACATACTAATGCTGTTATTCTAGATCATTGATTCCCTTCATGGAATAGGGGAAATAGATGTTATCCTTGTAAATTGGTCATGTATAGATGCACTAGGAAATAAATGTCATGGAAGTTCTCAGAGGCATATGGTGCAGGTGAGGTCTCATTGAGAAGGCACTGTGGAATAAAAACTTGAAAATGCCATGGCAGTAGCTGAGTGATAATTTGTAGAACAGCATTTCAAGTGAAGGGAAGAGCTAAAGAAGAGGCCCCTGACTGGTGTGTATCTCCTGTGTTTGCAGAAAAATAAAATAAACTAACAAACAAGGTAGAAATAAGCTTATAGCTGTCCGGGGTATGGGGGCTGGATGAAAGGGGTGAAGATATTAAACAAAAATAAACAAAAAACAAACAAAACCCTCATAGACAAACAACAGTATGGCCATTACTGGAGGAAAATCGGGGTGGGGGGTGGTGGCAATAGAAGGGTAAAGAGGGAATAAATGGCAGTGGATGGAGGCGTGGCTTGGAGTGGTAAACATACAATATACAAATGATGAATTATAGAATTGTACACCTGAAACCTACACAATTTTATTAACCCATGTAACACTAATAAATTCAATAAAAAATGGAAAGCAAAGCAAGGAGGCCAGTGTGGCTTGAACTGAGTTAGAGAAGAGAGGGACTGTAGGAGCTGAGGCCTGCAGCCTAAGAGCAAACCAGGACTTTGACTTTTGCTCTGAGTGAAATAGGGAGAGTGTGCAAGTTTTGAACAGGAGAGTGACATGATCTGAATGGTGATTAAAAGAATCACCAGCTGCTAGATCAATAGCAGAATAAACTGTAGAGATGCAAGGACTGAAGCAAGATCGGTTTTGAGGTGATGGTGGGTGAGAACAGGCTAACAAGAGCAGTTGGGGTGAGAAATGGTTAGATTCTGAATGCAGAGTCAACAGGCAGACCAAGGGGCAGGGGGTGGAGAGAGAGAGAGAGAGAACGAGAGACCAGAGGAGTGTCTATGATTCCAAGGTTTTTGGCCCAAGCAGTGGGGGAGATACAGTTGTTGTGTGAAACAGGTTTGGGTGACGGCAATGGTGGAGGCCAAGGGTTGAGTGTGGACTTGTGTTTGAGATGACTTACACACTTAGATGGAACATTGAGTAAGTTACTTGGATACATGAAGCTAAAATATTAGGAAATAGACTTCTAGTAAAAGAATATTTGGGAAAGCAGACATTCAAAGCAGTTTTAGAGACATTAATGTGATTTCAGTTCAAATAGGAAGCTATTTTCCCCTCAATCCTATGTAGTTAGTGCATTCTGTAGCTGTATATAGATCCTGCTTAACTATTTATACATTTTCTGCTGGGAAAATAGCACCATCTTGTGGGTAAAAATGTACAAATTTCTGCAATCTAAAGGATTTGAATTCTGAAATCATACAATAATACTTTGAAAATTCACCCAAATTTATGAGTTTATTTGCATAAAGTTGTGTCTACTTGGTGCTAAAATAACTGCCAGAACCAATCAGTCCATCAGGCAACTGAACAATTCAAATAAACATGCATTTAATTACCCTTATCGGACAGAATTGTCTACGGACTGATTAATTATGTAATTGATGATGTAAATACCTTTAAAGAAAAGAGATGAGATAATTATAGATATAATTTGTTAAAGAATATAAATTTGTCAGCCTTTGACAGACTTCATTCTAAAATTCATTAATTTACTTCTTCATTCTTAAAATACCTTCAGAAAGGTTTTCCATCCATGCATAATTATACCAGGCCCAGTTGGGCCCACGGAGGTTGTGTAAGTCATCATCTCAGTCCTGAGGAAGCTTACTAGCTAGGTGACCTTACTATCTATTCAAATGGAAAAAGTAAAATTGTTATTTTATAACAATAAAATAAGTATAAAGAGGCTGTTTATGAGTCAAAATATTTTTAGACTATTTTTCAAAGTGGATTATTTGGATTTCCTTCAGAAGTTTCACGGCATTTGAACAACAGTTAGGAGATGATTGTGTAAGAAAGTTTGCTTTGGTTGTATAAATAAACATGTGAAGCGTTACAAATACTGTGTTAGAATACAAACGTCAAAACAATGTATTCTAATTTTACTTTTATTTACTTTATTTTCTAAACAAGACAAATAAAAGCACATTAGATCATTATATACATGTAATAATTTTTTTAAGATTGGTATCTTTTAAAAATAAAATAAACACTCAAACAAATAAAGTGTAAATGATCAAGAATCACACAACTATGCCTAGCTTTTATTATTGCAAAAATGAAATTCAGACAGGAAACCTGAAATGAATGAAGAGAAAGTGGAAGGGAAAGAAAAAGGAGATGAGACTTCTTTAAACAAACTGTTTTTTAAAAATAAAGTTTTGGTTTTGAACAATGCAAACATTTTCTATATTACATAAACTAATACAATAGCTAATAAAAAACTAAATAGATCAAGAAAATCTAAAAACCAAAAACAAATGAAGATGACATTATTTCAGATTGATAACATTATCATTCAGAAGAAAAATATTAATTTAGCTGGTTTCTCAATATAGTGTTTTGATTACAAACACATGCACACACAAATTCACAGAGATACTAAACTTTATTTAGAAAGTGTGTGTTTGCAGCAGCATTGGTATAGTGGTTACTAAGTAATTTCTGATGAGTTACAGGTTACAGCAAATGAGTAAATATATAGATACTGTCGTAAACCAGTATTTTCAAGTGGGAAAAGGGAAATGCACATTTGGAAAGGGGGAATTTGAGAATGAAATTCATGGTGATGGACCTGTAAGTATGAACTCACATATATATATATATATGTATAGTATATATATATATATATATATATATATATATATATATATATGTATGTATAGTATATATATATATATATTTACATATGTAACTATAAATATGAACTCATATTTTATAAATTTATATATTTTATAATTATATACAGAAAATTACATATATATAAATTATGTATGTATACATATACATATAAATACATAATTCCTAGCTCTATTCACAAAAGGATATAAAAGCAATGAAATAATATAATATAAAATAGCAAAGACTACCCCAGTTCCAGATCTTAGTTTCTATAGTACATGTCCAGAAACTGAGCCCGCTTGTCTATGCGCCCAGCATAGATATTTGGCTGATCTTCAGACAAGTGACCTGAACAATTAATGGAATCTCAGCTGATGTGAATTTTTGAATCCAAGGAGCACAGAGGATGCTTTGCACTGCCTGCACCTGTAAAACAGCATACAGGATGTAGTGGGCGGTGTGACTGTCAGTAAGCCAGCTACAGGGAAGAACCCAACAAAGAATGACCCCACAACCACCAAAAGCTAGTTACAACAAGAGAGCCCTCGTAAATAGCATGAAAGGCATCCTAAGGTCATCCAGCTCAGGAGGTGAAGGACAGTGTACCACCGAGTCTCACAGGTCACAGAAGTCCACCTATGAAGACAGGGAATCAAAGCAGATCAATCATATCAGAAAGAAACAAAAGAATTTCCTCAAATGGGGAGACAAAGAAACAATCCCCAATCAAAAGGAAAGGAGGAATCCACAAGAAGAATGCTAAGTGAAAATGAGGCAAACAATCTATCAGACATAGAGTTCAAAATAATGGTTATAAGAATGCTCAAGGAACTCAGTGAGAACTACAAGGAACTTTATGAGAGCTACAAGGAACTTATTGGAAACTATATCAGCGTGAAAAAAAGACATAGAAACTATGAATAAGAGTTAGGAGGAAATGAAGAATACAATGTCTGAAATGAAGAATTCATTAGAAGGAATTAAAAGCAGGATAGACAAAAGCAGAGGATCAAATCAGTGAGTTGGAAGATAAAGTAGAAAAAAACACCCACTCAGAGCAACAAAACAAAGACTCAAAAATAGTTTAAGGGAGCTTCAGGACAACATGAAATGTAACAACATTCGCATTGTAGGGGTACTGGAAGGAGAGAAGAAAGGGAGCAAGGGGTAGGAAACCTATTTGGAAAAATAAAGACAGAAAACTTCCCTAACTTGATGAGGGAAGAGGTCATGCAAGTCCTGAAACAAAATTGACAACTATTTAACCAGATTCATCCAGAGAAAAAGAGAGAGGACCAAAGTAAATAAAATCAGAAATAAAGGAGAAGTTACAATCCGTACTACAGAAATGCAATGGAATGTAAGAAATTACTATGGACAACTATATTGTAAGAAATTTGACAACCTGGCAGAATGGATGAATTTCTAGAAACATACAATCTACTAAAACTAAATCAAGAAGAAGCACAAAGCCTGAATAGACCAATAACAACTAGTGAAATTGGAGTGGTAATCAAAAAACTCCTGGCACACAGAAGCCTGGACTGGAAGTCTGCAGAGGTGAATTTTACCAAATATTCAAAGAAGAACTAACACCTATCCTTCTTAAACTATTCCAAAAAAAACTGAAGAAGAGGAAAGTCTCCCAAACTCTTTTAACAAGGCCAGTATTATCCTAATTCCAAAACCATATAAAGACCCAACAAAGAAAGAAAATTACAAGCCAATATCACTGATGAACATAGATGCTAAAATCCTCAATAAAAATATTGGTAATCTGGATCCAGCTACACATTAAAAAGATCATATGCCATGATCAAGTGGAATTTATCCCAAGGATGCAAGGATGATACAATATTTGCAAATCAATAAATGTAATACACCACATAAAAAATGAAGGACAAAATTCATATGATCATATCAATAAATGACTGAAAAATCATTGATAAAATCCAGCACCCATTTATGATGAAAACACTCAGCAAAGTGGAAACAGAGGGAATATAACTCAACGTATTAAAGACCATATGCGAGAAACCTACTGCCAACGTCATACTCAATGGGCAAAAGCTAAAAGCTTTCCCTTTAAGATCAGGAATAAGACAAGTGTGTCTGCTTTCACCATTTCTACTCAACATAGTACTGGAATTTCTAGCCACAGGCAAGAAAAAGAAATAAAAGACATCCAAACTGGAAAGGAGGAAGTAAAACTATCATTAATTGCAGATGACATGATAGTATACATAGAAAACCCTATAGTCTCCACAAAAAAACACACTACAAAACAACAAAAACAACAACAAAAACCCTATTCAACCTAATAAGTGAATTTGGCAAAATGGTAGAATACAAAGTCAGTATTCAGAAATCAGTGGCATTTTCATACACCAACAATGAAGTATCAAGAAGAGAAACTAGGGGGAAAATCCCATTTACTATGGCAACAAGAAAAATAAAGTACCTATAAATAAACTTAACCAGAGAGGTAAAAGACCTGTACTTAGAAAACTATAAAATACTGAAGAAAGAAATTGAGGAAGATATAAATAAATAGAAGCACGTGCTGTGTTCATGGATTGGAAGAATTAACACCATTATAATGTCCATACTACCGAAAGCAATCTATAGCTTCAATGCAATTCCTATTAAAATACCAATGGCACATTTCACAGATCTAGAACAAATATTTCAAAAATGTATATGAAACTAAAAAGAGCCCAGTAGCCTCAACAATTTTGAGATAAAAGAACAAAGTTAAAGGGATCACAATATCTGATATCAAACTATACTACAAGGCCAATGTAATCAATACAGTCTGGTACTGGCATAAGAACAGACACATAGATCAATGGAACAGAATAGAGAGGACAGAAATAAACCCATGCTTTTATGGTCAATTAATATTTGACAAAAGGAGCACAAGCATACAATGGAGTAAAAAGAGCCTCTTCAGTAATTGGTGTTGGGAGAACTGGACTGGTACATGCAAAAAAAAAAAAAAAAAAAGAAAGAAAAAAAAGAAAGAAAGAAACTAGACCACCAACTTACACCATACACCAGAATAAACTAAAAATGAATAAAAGACTTAAATATATCATGATACCATAAAGTCCTAGATAAAAACATAGGCAGTAAAATTTATGATATCCCACATAGCAATACTTTTGCCAATATATCTCCTTTGGCAAGGGAAAACATGGAAAAAATAAACAAATGGGACTACATCAAATTAAGAAGCTTCAGCACAGCTAAAGAAACCATCATCAAAATGGAAAGGGAACCAACTATAGAGGGGAACATATTTGCTAATGATACATCTGGCAATGGTTTAATCTCCAAAATATATGAAGAACTCATATGACTCAATGCCAAGGAGACAAATTTGAAAAATGGAAGAGAGACCTAAACAGACACTTCTCTGAGGAGGACATGCAAAGGAGCCCACAGACATATGAGAAAATGCTAAACATCATCTCCATCAGAGAGATACAAATTAAAACCACAACGAGATATCACCTGTCAGTATGATGATTATTAACAAATCAGCAAACAACAAGTGCTGGCAAGGATGTGGGGAAAAGGGAACCCTAGTGCACTATTGGTGGGAATGCAGACTGGTGCAGCCACTGTGGAAAACAGCATGGAATTTCCTCAAAAAGTTAAAAATGGAACTGCCTTTTGACCCAGCAATTCCACTGCTGGGAATATACCCTGAGAATCCCGAAACAACAATTCAAAAGAACTTATGCACCCCAATGTTCATAACAGTGCTATTTATAATAGCTAAGAGTTGGAAACAGCTCAAATGCCCATCTGTAGATGAATGGACTAAAAAACTGTGGTACATTTACACAATTTAGTACTACACAGCAGAAAGAAAGAGGAGCTCCTATCCTTCATGACAGCATGGATGGAACTGGAGAGCATTATGCTAAGTGAAATAAGCCAGTTGATGAAAGAAATACCACATAACCTCACCTATGAGGAACCTAATCAATAAAACAAACAAGCGAGCAAAATAGAACCAGAGACATTGAAATAAAGAATAAACTGAGTGAGCACAGGGTGGGGGGAGGGGGATAATGGGGTAAAAAGGGGAAGGGACTAGACAAAGAACATGTACGAGTGACCCATGGACATGGACAACAGGGTGGGGACTGACAGTGGGAGGGGAGGTGTGGGTTGGGCAGAAGAGGGCAAAGGGGGAAAAATTAGGACAACTATAATAGAGTAACAAGGTAATAATAATAAAAAATAAAATCCATGTCCACTAAAAGTAAACAGTGCAGCAAGATGAAATTAATGATTTCAAGTTTGGGGCAGGGAAACAATAGGGTGAATTTGAAATATATTATTATGCCAGAAACCAAAGATGAACCTACAGGTGAATGGGATCACATGAAAAGGGGTAGGCCCCATTCTAGACTCATACTGTCCAAGTGTAGGACAGTTTGAAAAGTCAAAAGAATAATGAATAGAATGAATTATAGAATAATAGAATTAATAAATTAGATGGAAGGATAGAATTAAAAAGACACCATTTTTTAACCACCAATATAACTAACTGATTCAGGCAAGGATCATTAATGCATATTAAAACTCTTTGTCTTAGAACATGATATTCACATGGTCAAAAAGTATCACCTCACATTATACAGAAGTTAAAGAGGGAAAATATACCTTGACAATGGAGAACTCTAGTTGACCTCACCTTTACAAGTGATCAAGCTTAGTATCATCAATAAGAGGAAAACCTAAATTATATGCCTTCTGATAGGATGCAGTAGGAAGGACACAGCATCACCTAAGGACTGATCTTTTGACATAAATGTTTAACCTAAATCTAATCATGAAAAAATTAGTCAAATGTGCAAGGCATTCTGATTTCTCATGTAAGATGATTGCTATTGCATTAGTGTTAAATGTCTTGGGTGGTTATACAGGACAAAGTCTTTGTTCTTAGGAAATAAAGGCTGAAGTATTATGATAAGTAATAAGGGATTAGGTTTCATTGTGTCTGCAAATTGCTGTTAGATTTTTCTGGAAAAAAGACAAATCTATATCTTGTCTATGTCTGTATCTGAATCTATAACTTTATGTCTATATCTGTACTTTAATTTTACCTACATTTAAATCTACCTATGAAGCAGATTGTTAACAATTGGTAATCTAGATAAAAGGGACACGGGAGTTCTTTCAACTTTATTATAGGTTGGACATTTTTTAAACTAAAAAAATTAGGAGGAAGGTGCACTCATTTATCACATAGATTTTTTTTTAAACTTCTTCATGTTTAAAACATAATAAAGTTATAAAAATTTACTGGTCATTCAACCCAATATTCAAAACATGTTTTTTGCTCAAGCTTACAAAGCTAGAAGGTGATGGAGGTGAGAATCAAATGGAGACTCACCGGGAACCCTCAGCCGTTGCCACACTCTGCAGTCGCCTGCACAGCACACCGAGTCACAATCTTTGAGCCAGCTGCGGGACACTAATTCTATTTCTTTAGTGTTCTGATCACAACTTTCTTGTGACTTTAAATTCGGACTTTAAGTGACATTTTGACATTATCAGTTCTCAGGGAACTTTGTAGTACTGAAAATAAGAGGTTTGAATTAAATGAAAGTTCAGGCTTTAATTCTATGATTTCAGGTTTTCATGGATTTTAAATATGGTTTATCTCAACTACAGAAACGTTAAGATCTAATATCATGTGAATGTATAATATTTAAACCTAAAAGACCATAAAATGCTTTATGAATTAACAATAACATATAAGTTTAAATTCAGTAAGGTTTAATAGTATATATACAATATTATCTCCTGATTATTTGAATATTGCAATTCATGTCACTCCATCATTCAGTGTATCCAAATCGCAATCATTGCAGAAATTTCAGCTTTTCCTATATTTTTAAAATCAGAGTTTAAAAAATGGATAAATTCCATTATTGAAGTTATGGATCTTTACATTTTTATTTTAAATTTTCAATAATTAAAAGTTATTTTCAAATACTTTATCTCTGAATGTATTTATTTTCTCCTAATGGTTCTTAGCCTCTCTCTACACCTTGCAATGAAAGTCTCATTCACTACAAGTAGAGAAAATTCTGAAAGCTTTTACTTTGTTTCTGTTGTTAGGATAACCATTTCCTTTACATTAATTAAATCAGAAAACCTGCCTCACACTCCACCTTGCTTTAACAGAGAAAGCATTGAGGAATGGCATAAGAAGGAGGAGGAAGGTAGATATAAACAAGAAAAAAAACCCTTCAGAAATGCAATATAGAATGAACACAAATGTTTTGGTGTAATAAATTGAGAGCATTCTAATTAGAGTGAGGGAAATTTTATGGACTCTGTAAAGGCACTATAATTTATAGGACTATGTTGGGTAAATTCCAATGTAAAATGTTCTCACTATATAAAATCTAGCTCAAATTCAAATTTGTGGAGGAAAGATTAAAAAAATAAAGTACTGGTTGCTGGAAGGGAGTAACTCAAGTTATATATATCTATGTATTAGGATTAATATTTATATTAGAGATATAGCTACATATTGTATTTCCTGTAGATACATAACAGTTTCTTATATTGGTCTGCCAAATATTCTTAATATAATTTAATATATTTACTTGACATTTATTCAGCATCAATTATGTACCAAACATTGTGCTGGACAAATTTATATGAAATAAATGAAATAACCCTATTAATCCAGTTAAGCTGGAAAGAGAGATTTTTCTCATGTTATACATGCTGTGGTCTTCCCCTTCCTGCCCCGGAGATTCTGAGCCTCCTTATCCCCCCACCTGCCTCCCAGAATTCTCTTTCTGGAAACCACATACAATTACCGTCTGTGAAAGCAAGCCATTGTCCCCACGTTGGAGCAGAAAAAGACCTGGGACACACTGGTTATCATGCTTCTTCTTTCAACAGTGTTCTGTTGTTTTCAGGTGTTTCATGGAAGTCCATAGTTATGCATATTTTGATCAAATGTTTAGATAGAAATGCATTTCAGACTTCTTTTGATGGCAGCTTTGCTCTTAAAATTCTCAGATGTGACCTTTTATCTTAATTCAGATATGGCAGATGTGAAGCTAAACAGTGTTGCTGCTGCCATTTTTGCCAGCTCACTGTTGCCTTTCCTAAAGCAGTCAATTTAATGAAATTTTTAAAGGATCAGAACATAAATATCTAACGAGATAAACAATACATAGAAAATAGCAGAAACCTTAACATAGGAGAACCTTTCAGAAGAAAATTTGAATAGATTTTTTAACAACTCGGTGCAATTATGCCTAGAATACTGTGATGCAGAGAGCATATTAAGCAAAATCAGGAAAACAGATTTGATTATAAGTCGTTCCTGGGATGAACACAAAATGGTTGCCGTCTTATTTTTCATTTACACAAGAGATTTTCATGCTATTTTGAAGTACACAATTGCTTATAAGGCGATTTTCTTGTGTTTCTCTAGCCTCTTCTGTGGCATTCCAACTTAATGATTAAGTTAGAAACTGTTCAGTAAGTGTCCTCAAGGGGCTTGAAAGCAAACCTCACTAAGGCCCAGATCAAAGTACTATCGCTGTAAGTTACTATTTGCATTTATTCAGTTTCCGAGGATGTAATTAAAAAGAATGGTTAAGGTGGTAGTTGTATATTTAATAGTAAATAATCTAAAGAAAAATAATCTAAGAACTCTTGGATGATACACAATGAATCTAAACGTAGCACTTAATATGTAAGTCATTTGTCTTCTGTCTTCTTCAAAAATGCTATCTCTATATCATCTTCTGATCTAGCCTTGCTTTCTGAGAGGCACAAGTGTTTTAAAGTAGAAGCATTTATAATTCCTATCGTCTCTACTCTCTACGGAGGGTGGGTCCTGATAGAAGCATCTCTTCCTTTGTTATGCTGAGTGAAGGATGGAGAAGCAAATCATAGAATACTGGAGAAACACTAGACAGCTCTGCATCAACATTTGGATGTCAGGGAGATGGAAATTCCAGTGGCAGAGAGAAGTAAGACCTAGATTTAGGATGAACTGAGGACAAGTGGTGAGAGAACATGGAGATAGTATCCCAGCCTTTCAATCCAGATCCGGGGCCAACCAGCACTGACAGTACCTGAATCATACAAAACTTTTGTTTGTGCATAGGTCATTTGTATTCCTTCCTGTGTATTTATATCTGTAATCCTGATTTGTTAAAAGATTTTATTTATTTATTTTCTAGAGAGAGGGGATATTAGGGAGAAAGAGGGAGAGAAACACTGATCAGGTAGTTACCTCTCTTACACACCCCATCAGGGGACCGAACCCACAACCCAGGCATGCGCCTGACTGGGAATCAAACCTGCGACCCCTTGCATTGTGGGATGAAGCCCAACTGACTGACCCACACTGGTTAGGGCTCTTCTGTTTGTATAAAGTAAGAATTGTCTTTGTTTTAAATGTAGGCAATCTGTTGCCTACTGAATAGCTCTCTCTCTGGGTGTCTTTTGGGCTTCTCAAATTCACTATGTCATAATTCATTGCTTTCTGTCCACATATGACCCCCCTCTACTAGAGCACACTTTTATAGAGTTATTCTACCCGGTTGTATAGCCGAGACATTTTAGAACCTCTGTGGATCTTCTTTCTCCGTCACCCTGCAAGTCTGGTTATTAGCAACCTTCTTATTCTACCTCCTAAATCTTTCTGTTCTTTGGCCACTGTCTGACTTCAGACACTTACCTCTTCTTATCAGGACCATTTTGCTAGGCTCACATTTGGTCTCTCGACTTCTAGTAAGTTGGCTGTCTTCGTTACCACCAATTTTCTTGCTAAGACAGAGAGCATATCCCTTTTCTAAGTAAACTTAGGGGATGCTACACAATGTACCTGAGATTACCGCACCAGCCTGACCTCCGGTCCACCTTGACCACTCTTCAGCCAGACGAAACATACATGATCTTTTTCATTAGGTTGTCTGATCCATTCCTCAAACACACCCAAACGTGCTCCTACCTCCGGGTCTTTGCACATAACTCCTCTCTCTTTCACGAACGCATTTCCTCCACATACACGGTCTTTGCACTGATTGCTCAGTTCAGGTATCTTCTCCAGTGTCTCCTGACTAGACAGGCCCTCCCTGGCCACTTTGTCTGAATAGCAATCCTCTCTGTGGCACTGTATTCACTTACTCTTTTATTTTACATCTTGGCACACTGTGGTGCTTCTCACCAAGTAGCACATTGTTTTCGTTTGTTGGTTCATCGTTTGTTTTAAGCCTCTAGAATTGAAGCTTGTTGGGGACAGGCAGGACTTTATTTTTGTTATATTCCCACACCTAGAACAGGGCTTGCCTTAAGGTAAGGCTCAAAAAGAACTTAGGAATGAGCACAGGAAATAAGCTATTTTCAAGGTGTTGAATGTGTTTCTCCCTTCTTGTATGTCTAATTGGACCAAAGTCAAATTCATCTTTCCTAACATATCATTTTTTATACTAGGAAGACTAAATGGCTCCACATTCAAAGTTATTATTGTACTTTGTAAATAACTATATTCTAACATATTGTTTATGGGTTTTTGGGAACTATATTCTAACATATTGTTTATGGGTTTTTGGGATATTGATATTGTTTTTTTCCATTAATGACTAGAATGTAAAATATTAGAACTGATGGGTCATGTATTAGAGGCTCAAAAATACTTGAATGATTAAATTAATTATTTAATGGACTACAAACTAAAAAAGTAAGTACTAGATATAAAGAAAATGACATTATTTTCCCCCTCTTTGCAATAGTCAGAGTACTTTTCCTTATTTCCCTCTGGTTAGCCAGAATCACATTTATACGGTACATATACTTACAATTTATGTGTTTGGACACAGAAGTGCAAAAGGGCCCCAGACCACTGGGTTTGGTCCTCACTGGACGGGTCTCAATTTAACTCATTCTATGGACTGTGGGGAGATCAGTTTGCAAACTCTACCTTCCTTGAAAGATTTCTGTTGCAAATAAAGGAGAGTCAGACAACTTTTCCTATCTGACTGAAATTTTTTAAAACTTTAAAGTTTAATCTGGAGTTTGAAATAGGCTTTTCTCCTAAATTGTTAAATTGTTCAGGAAAGCCTGAAAGTTTTTAAATAACATAACTGCCTGCTAGTTGCTTTGAGCATACTGAGCAGTTTTCTTCCACTGAGAGGAATGTAAGTTCTTAGAAAAAATAAAGAAATCACTGAGCTGTAACATATGGAATAACTAAGTTAAAAAACCTGATAGCCAATATTCTTTTCTTTTCTTCGACTTGCCAAATAATCTGAACAAGCCACAATTTTCCTTTGGCTAAAATCATGAAAGAATCTGTTCAATTCCCTCTATGCTTCTCTAGGTCACAAAAATGGATACTAAAGGACTGAAGCATAAAGAAATGAAAAGTCTTCTCTAACAATTTCATTTTTTAACACTCAAATTAGGCCTATACTCACATAGGCATCTCCTCAACCCCCCATCTCCAACATTTCTGTTGGATTTCTTTTCAGAGCTATATATGTGGTCTCTGCTGACACCTAGTATTACTCACATTTTTACATGTTTTCAAAAACTGAAGTCCAGCACAGCTCATGGATTGGCACGGTGATGACAGTGAATGTGAATGTTTTCAAGTCTTCTCTCAGGTGCAATTGGTGCTTATTTTCTGTCTCTAGTGTAGTGTCAGTGGCAGTGGCTTATTTCTTTGCCATAGCATTTGGAGCACTTACCTTTATACAAATACTTTATTGAAAAAATTTTAATTTTAGAGACAACCACTTTCTCACCTTTGTCTGTCATATGGATTTGGAATTTGACTTCTACCATCATAAATTGCTGACTTTACTTCTTCTCTGCTGTCAGACTAAAAGGAAGGGTTGACAGAATTTATTCTTTGTTTTCTTTCATTTGCCAAGCTTCCAGTAAGTAAATGGTATGATATTAAAAAATAAGTCACTTAAACATAGGCAGGAAAATCTCAGATATTCCACACAGCAATATTTTCACCGATAGGTCACCTAGAGCAAGAGACATAAAGGAAAGAATAAACAAATGGGATCTCATCAAAATAAAAAGCTCTGTACAACTAAAGAAAACAACATTAAAACGAAAAGAGAACCAACTGTATGGGAAAACATATTTGCCAGTGATACCTCGAACAAGGGTTTGATCTCCAAAATATATAAAGAACTCACATGACTCCACTCCAGGAAGACAACACAATTACAAAATGGGCAAAAGACCTGAACAGACACTTCTCCATGGAAGACATACAGAGGCCCCACAGACATATGAAAGGATGCTCAGCATCAGTAGCCATCAGAGAGATGCACATTAAAGCCACAATGAGATACCACTTTAAACCAGTGAAAATGGCCATCATAAACAAATCAACAAACAGCAAGTGTTGGAGAGGATGTAGAGAAAAGGGAACCTTAATGCACTGTTGGTGGGAATGCAGACTGGTGCAACCACTGTGGAAAACAGTATAAAATTTCCTCAGAAAACTGAAAATGGAACTGCCTTTTGATCCAGGAATTTCACTGCTGGTATTATATCCTAAGAACCCTGAAATACTAATCCAAAAGAACCTATGTACCCCAATGTTCATAGCAGCACAATTTATAGCAGCCAAGTGCTGGAGGCAGCCTAAATGCCCATCAGTAAATGAATGGATCAAAAAGCTGTGGTACATTTACACAGCTGAAATACTACACAGCAGAAAGAAAGGAGCTCCTACCCTTTGCAACAGCATGGATGGATCTGGAGAGCATTATGCTAAGTGAAACAAGCCAGGCAGTGAAATCCAAATACCATATGATTTCACCTATCAGTGGAACCTTATAACAAGCAAGCAAAATATAACCAGAGACATTGAAACTAAGAACAATCTGACAGTAACCAGAGGAGAGATGGGAGGGGATAATGGGGGAAAAAGGAGAGTTTTCAGGAATAACTATAAAGGACACATGGACAAAACCAAGGGGGATTGGAATCAGGGGAGGGAGGTAAAGGTGGGGGGAAAGGCAGACAACTGTACTTGAACAATAATAAAATTTTAAAAAGAGTAAAAAAAATAAGCCACTTATTTTCAATTTTGGAAGTTTTTTTAATTCAATTTATATGATGAGTCAAACTTAAAATAAGCTTACAGATTTAGAAAAATACACTAAATTAATTGTAGTCCCAAATAAACAGCTTTGTGGCTATTGCCATGGAATTGAATGAACTTTTGACTAAATAAAAATTATTTTTCTGATGTCATAATAATAGAAGTACCAACAACAATAATAATTGAGGACATTATGAGAACTTAACACTTGTCAAAATCTGCTACATGCATCTCCTCAGTTTATTCTTTTTTAAAAAATTTTTATTGTTATTCAATTATAGTTGTATGCCTTTTCTTCCCATCCCTCCACCCCACCCCACCCCAGTCCTCAGTTTATTCTAACAACTACTAGAACATAGGCCTTTATTTCTATTTTATAAAAAATAAATCTTGAGATTTATAGAGATTATTTAATTTGCTCATGTTCATACATTTAATAAGGTATAAGTTATAATTTAGACTCTACCTCTTAATGGGCTATGTCACATTTATTAAATGACAATTTACAATAATGTTATGCTAAATTATAATTTCAGATCTATTTGAAATAATTATATAATAATAAATGTTTATAAATAAATATGAAAGAATTAGAAAGACTTATCTCAAAGGTAGAACTGAGATTAAGTATTGAATCTACCAAAATTTGTAAATTTTTTTGTAGGCTTTCCAAAATATCAGAAAAATGATACCATATTGAAAGTATGGATTTTTGTCATGAATTTACATTAGAAATTATTATATATTATATTTTATATCAAGATAATAGGAATATATTTTTTGAATTGTACAGTTTTGTTACCCAACACAGCCAGCAGGGGGGGTTCTACCACTCACTGCCTATCAGGCAAATCTACAAAGACAGAGTTCAGTGGAAAATAATTTTTTATTTAATGACAAGTTTCTGCCTAAAGTATCTGGGTAACAAAAGTAAGGCAAAAGAAAAAGTCAGGGTATGACATCAAAGATAGTCTCATTACCTCTACTACATAGGTTGAAGAACTGAAAATAACACAAGAACAAAAATCTGTTCACAGTGCTGTTTTCACCAAGGTCTTTGGACATAATAGTAAATTTCTGCCTCAAGGCCTGTTTCCTCTAATGCACCCAAAGAAAAATCACCCTGTCCCCCTCTGCTAGCTCAGTTCAAGGTTGCATCAGAAACCTCTTTTCCCACCCAAAAGTATCATAAATGTAGGTGACTTAGCTGGTCTCCAGTAGCTGTCCATCTTCAGGCATCTTTTGGAGTCTGTGCCCACCAGGCACCACTCACTGGCCCACACTGGCCAGAACTGACACAGTCCCCGGCAGGGGAGGGGAAAGAACCAACTGATTTTTTGCTTTCTGATGCTCTCTTTCAATAGTCCTGTCCCAGAATCCTGTGCATGCAGAAAGCAGTGGCAGTGTCCAGCCTTCACCAAGGAGGACCAGTGTCGTCCATGTTTGTCTCTGCCCGCCCCCCCCAGCCGCCAAGTTCAGCAAGTGGGCAAAGCCTCCAGTCACGTGTGCACAGCTCACACCTCTTCCCCATTTTTGGGGAGTGTGTCCCCCTATTATGGTTTTATTATAGGACTATTTTATTCTTTAAAAGTGTTAAAATAATAGTAGAATAAATGATAACATTTCTCTGTCTTCATTTGAAATATTCTTAATATTTATTAACAATCTGTTTAAGGATCAGACAGTGCCAATACTATAAGTATAATTTTATTATGTATAGGAAAACAACAATATATGTGGAAAATATCTTGAATACATTTTGGTAAAATGAGTGAATGATTTGGGTGAAATATTTTATTAAAGGTTATGCGTATATTCAGTACTCAGGATCACAGGACTATAACATAGAAGTCATCAAAATTGAATTTTTTTAGGTTCTTGCAGTTTTCGAAGAAAAATAAAAGGCACACTTAGTGTACAGCAGGTGAGAAGAGTTTATTTCTCAGGTTCATCTGCAAGTGAAGGAGGAGCCATGTCTCAACAGGCCTGCGAGGGAAACCGAAATGTGAGTCGAAGTCCAGGATAATTCTGAAGACTTGTTTCTTCTCTGACAACCCCTGATTTCCTCCCATAATTACGGTTCTATTGTTCCTACAAGGTCTCTGCCACTGTGGCAACTGCTAAGCTTCCCTCTGTTAAGGTTTTTCTGTTCTGGCTCCTACCTCTTAAGTGTCCCTGACCTCTCTCGTTCTGCCTATGGCTTTGACTCATTCTCGAATCCTCCCTCAGGACCAAGTCAGTGGTGGTGCCATCGGCTTGGGAGGCCAGATAATTGTCACTTCTTGGAAAGAGCCTTTCCCGTGCTCTGAAGGATGTTTAGCAACATCCTTGCTCTCTGCCCACTAGACGCCATCCCTCTCCCACGTTATAACAACCTAAAGGTCTCCAGACAATGCTAAATGTTTCCAAGGGGCAAAATTGTCCCTGGTTTCAACCAATGACTTTCCCTTAAGAATGTCTCCCTCTGTGTCACGTCACATTCTGTCTCTCCTCTCTTTCTCTCTGTCTTTTCTCTCTCATACTGTCTCAAGTTAAAATTACTTCCAGAAACAGCTTCCCAGAAAATGACAGTATACCCAACCAATATCTTACATAAATGTTTCCATTAACATTAAATAATATCTCAATTCTAAGCCTTTAAGGGACATTAAATAAACCAAATTAGAGACATAATTTCCCTTTATCCTATTACTATTTATAAGAATTTATTTTTTTAAACTTAAGGGATCTTGTACAAACAATATATTTAATGGTGAAGAAACATTTATTTCAAGTTCATTTTACCTCATTTCACTTCTGTTTATATTTTATTAAATCCAAGTGAAATAAAATTGACTACTTTTAACTTAAAATATAATTTTAATGTGATTTAATTTTTAAAAGGGAAATTCTATTTCTCTGTCTACCGCTCTGTCAGCACATACACGGAGACATTATGTGTGAGTGGATAATTTACATCGCAGGACCCTGGGTTTAGTTCAGATGGACTCTTAGCAGGTCTTGGGGGGAAACTCAAATGTAGTTCAAGGTTCAGGATAATTCTGGAGATTCGCTTACATGACCTTGGGAATCTGCTTAATCCATTTTTGCCTTAGTTTTCATATTTCTGGATGGAAATAAAACTGTTCCCACCTTACAGAGCTTTTAGGATGACTAAATGAGTTAGTATTTGTATTAGAAAACCTTACGTGTTTGTTACATACCCAATCAAAATAATGAGCCTATCTATTCTTTCCCCAAGTTTTATTTTATATCATTATCCTTATTGTGGTGACAGTTTCATGGATGTCTTCATGTAGAAAACTCATCATACGGTACATTTTATGTGCAGTTTACGGTGTGTTGATTATACCTCAATGTAGCCAAAAAATTTTACGTGTCCAGTAAATAAAAATATATTTATAATGATTTCACCCAGTGAAAAAAATGGTTTGCGGATGGTGGTAGTCTGTGTGTTTTTTTTACAGTTTAATTAGAGTTTTATTGAATTTAATTAAACTTCTATTTTTTCTTCATTATTTAGATCTTTAAATAATGAGTGTATGAAAGCAACATGAGTTATTTATCATACTTTCTTAGAGGGAATCATTTTGAATATAATGATGTGTTTAATATGCATTTCTAATTCTTTACAGTTTGTTACTCTTTCTTACACAGGCTGTGGATATACTATTTCTCCTCCAAGTCTCTGAGTGCTCTTTTTCCATCGTTATCCATTTGACGGGTACATATCTCAGAGATGACTAACTTTGCCATCTTTAAATATGGCTATGAATACTCACTGCAAAGCTTTCCCACACTTCGTACTTCTCTCCTGCACTCGGAAATAATCCACAGAGTAAGTGAAGCCTTCCTTATGTTAAATTCCAATAGCATGGGACAATTCAAGGGCATTTTGCTTCCTGTCTATAGAATGCAACTGCTACTAAACAATTTTGGCTTCGTAATTTTCCCTACAGGAAGTGTTACATTCTTAAATTTCCTCTTTGCCCCTCTGAGTAAGACTAATTTTGTTTCCTCTGTTGTTTATTTCTTCTTGTTTCCACAAGCTGTACATGAGCACGGCACCCTTAACCGAACTGTCTCCGCCTCTGAGTGGGCCACACTGTAACAATTTCTGTGGCATAATGGCAAGAATGTCCCCCTCTTCCTTACGGTGATACACGCAAAGTGATCCCTTTATACTCGAAGTATAATCAATTTGAATATTTTCAAAATGAGACTATTGGTTACAGGACAAACCTTTCACCCATAATGAAATGGCTACCAACAGCCTCATATATGTCAACATTTTAATTGATGCCTATGTTAAAGACTCACTTTTTCAAGGTTTTTTTTTTACATAAATATATATTAACTGTAAACATTTAGAAGGTGTAAATAATTCTTTTATTCCATGGAAGCAGCTTAGAACCAGTATACTTCAACCTCACTTGACACAATTATATTTTAATTCAAAGCATACTATTTGATCTTCAGCAATAGCCTCAGTTCATTAAGGTAGAATTTTAATTCCCTGTTCTATTTCATTCCCACTACTACTTCTTCAACACTTGCTTCTTTTTCTGTTATCCTTTACATGTCAAAATTCTCACCCCAATTTTCAAAACACCCCATGATCTTATCTTATCTGGCTGCTGCCTCTGACAAAGACTTTCTACTCCTCTCAGATGACTTCTCATGAGTCAATGGCCATGCTGCGACATTTACTGTATTAGATGCTCGTTTTGTGTTCTTTTTCCACGTTTAGATACCTTCTTTGCTCTTCTTGGACACTTTCTGGGGGCTACTTCTGCTTGACGGCCCATTTCAAGTCCCGTTTTCTCTGAGCATCCTCTGAGAGCATGTTTGTTCTCATCCTGGTCCTAGAATTTAGTGGTGGAGGAACTTTTAGAGATCACGCAGCTCAACCTGCAGTGAAGTCTGAACAATTTCAGTGAACTCTCCAGCGTTAACTGCCTCGGCCTGCGAGGCAGTCAACGGGGTCCGCCGATATACCTGCAACGGATGAAAAGGGATGGGACAGGAGGCGCGAAAGAACGGCAGCAAGACAAAGGATTCTGATCAAGCTGCAAATTTATTTCAAAACGGAGGGAGTTATATAGAGGAGGGCAGTAGAGGAAGTGCAGTGGATAGGTGGCTTCAAAGTGTGCTCTAGCCTGTGATTGGCCAGGGGGTGCATGGCGGGCGCGTGATCAAGGCACTGATTGGTGTGCCAGCTGCATGTCCAGGGGGGGGTTTCTATGGCTCCTGACCGCAGCATCCTGTTATTCCGGTGCAACCTTCAAGTCTGATTGTATCAGCCTGTTTCAGGCTTATCCCAGCCCCCAACATCTCCTCCCTTATTTTCATTTTTAAGGTGAGGAGTGGACATTAACCGGCTAGGGGAGGCAGTGGTCTGGCTCCTCCTGAGCTCGTCCCGAGCTCTGAAGCACCCTTTTCGGAGGAGAGGGTTGGGGCGCTGACCTCTATGCAAGCCGACTTGCCTCTCAGGAGACATGGCAGGGCCACCTTCGGGGGTAGCTTCTCCTTGCGATGCTTTGCTCTGCACCTAGCGGTATCCATTACAATTTATATGTAAAGTATAATGCTAAGAGTTATACTGTCCTCGTAGGAGGTGGGGGTGCAAAAAGGAGCTTATGCGCGAGGACATTCTCGGAGAAGACGCTGCGAGTCAGTGCCAGGTTCATTCATTTCTAGCTGGTGATAATGTATCTGGATAGGTTTGCCAAGAAGGGAGTTAAGTTGGTCTCGGATGAGGTTTGTGGTGCGCCTGAGAACCCAGGGAGCAAAGGTCAGGAAGAGAATGATAGCTATTAAAGGCCCGAGGAGAGGGAGAAGAAAGGGGAGTAGTCCGTTGAAGGCTGTAAGGAAAGGGCTCTCAGTCAGAGCTTTTCGTCGTCTTTCCAGATCTTCTTGAAGGATCTTGATCTTGTCCCGGACGATGCCTGACTTGTTGGCATAAAAGCAGCATCGTTCCTGTAAAGCTAAACAAATGCCTCCCTGCTCTGCTGTGAGTAAGTCTAGACCTCGTCTATTCTGTAGGACTACTTCTGCTAGGGAATCTAACTGGTCTTGAATGTCAGTAATAGTACTTGATAAGGCTTGGACATCATCGACAAGTTGTTTGGAAAGTTTTGTATAGGAGTGAGCTGCAACTCCTAATCCTGCAGTTCTGGTAGCTACTGCTCCAGAGACTCCTAGACCAACAAGCAGGGGAATAATAGCTAAGGCTCTCTTGTGTCGTCCTGCGAAGTGGTCAAAAGCAGGAATGGGGACAGGCTCATCTCCTGGAATGATGTCTATGTCAGGTAATAAGGCAGCTAGGACGCATAGCCCTGTCCAGTTGGCAGGTAAGGCAGTGAAAGCTAAATTATTACCACAAATGAATGCTCATCCTGGACCAGGGCAGAGGGATGTGCTATAATTAAGCGTGTGGCTACAATTGGTAAAACTAGCGAAACCAACAGAAATATCAAAAGAATTATTTTGTAATTTCTTATAGATGCAGGGGGAGGAGTAAAAAAGCATAGGCTGAACTCTAAAGGGTATGCTGAGGGTGCAATTTTGTTCGGTGATATTCAGGGCTGATATGTTGGTGGGGACAGCTAGAGGCATGGGGGTGCCTTGGCTTAAGCATAACCAGCAATCTTGAGCTAGTGTAGGGTTGGAAATATTTAGCGCCCGATGGGTGGCTGTCAAAATGTCTGTCGTTTGGGTATCTAGAATAATTGGCAGGAATGGCAACAGGTGAAGGGAGACCAGGCTGTAGGGCTCCCATGGGGACCATAATTTTATTGACGGCTCTGAGATCTTGCAGAAGACGCCATTTTCCAGATTTCTTTTTGATGATGAAAATAGGGGTATTCCAAGGGGAATTAGAAGGCTCAATGTGCCCTGCCGCAAGTTGTTCCTGCACTAACGTAATAGCAGTGAGGGTTTTTTCCTGAGTAAGGGGCCATTGATCAACCCATACAGGGTCAGTGGATTTCCATAATATTTTATCTGCATGGGGTGCAGGACTGTCAATGGCCGCTAGGGTAAATTTTGGGTATATCCTAGACCTGTCTTATTAAACTTTGGATTAATAGAAATGGGTTGAGTGATGCCTTGATGGTTTTTCCCTAGCCCTTGGCCGGGTAAGAATCCTTGGTTTAGCATTTGAGTTATAGCAATGTTACTGGGGCTATACAAGACTACTTTCATTTGGGCGAGAATGTCTCTCCCCCATAGATTAACGGGCAAGTTAGGTAGTACATACGGGGTCACGAAGCCCTGGTTTCCTTCATTGTCTTCCCATTTAAGGGTTTTAGAGCTTTGTTGTGGATTGGTAGACTGTCCTATGCCACGCAAATGTGTGGCAGCTATGGTTAGGGGCCAATTTCGAGGCCATTGAGACTCAGAAATAACAGTGGCATCGGCTCCTATGTCAATAATACCTGAAAAAGCTTTACCATTAATTCTGAGTTCGAGTAAGGGACGGCCCTCGGTGACCTGTTGTACCCAATATGTATCTGAAGAGCCGGGGGGGCTTGACCCTCGAAAAGGTTTTTGAAAATTGGAGTTAAGATGTTGAAGGGGGAGGATGATTATTTGGGCTAACCTAGTTTCTTTGGGGATGGTAATTAAATCTGAAGTGGTGGAAAGGATAATTTGGATTTGTCCTTCAAAATCATTATCTAGAATGCCAGGGAGGACTTGTATCCCTTGTAGGGTGGAACTGACTCGGCCGAAGATAAGCCCGAAAGTGTTAGGCGGTAGGGGCCCGAAAACGTCGGTGGGAACTATTAGGGGACTATTGTCTGAAGTTAGTACTGTGTCGGTGGCGGCACAGAGGTCCAGTCCTGCGCTGCCTGCTGTGGCCCTCCACAGGTCTGTGATGTGGCGGCGTGATTGATTACTGGGAGGGCAGGGATCCGTGGGTGGAGTGATTGGGGGGTGAACTGTGTAGCCCCGGAGTTCACACCCGGAATGGGGCCCTGGGGCTGGGCCCTGTTGGAGTTTCCCTGCTTTGGGGGAATGGGCTGTCCATAGATGTCTGTCCTAGATCTGCATTCTGAGGACCAGTGAAAACCCTTCTTACAGCGAGGGCATTTTGTGGCAGGGGGTCCTGGACTATTAGTACTAGGTCCTGTTGGGTTTTGGATCCGAATTTGAGTCTGATTTTGGCTCTTCTGGGGGCAGGCTCGGGAAAAATGTCCAGGTTGGTTACAGTTGTAGCAAAGGCGATTAGGAGGGCGCGCCGGCTGTGGGGGCATAAAATTTTGTAAGGCGGCACCAATGGCAAGTCCGAAAGCATGGGCAGAGCCGATGCCGGAGCAGAGGCGAACATAGTCACAGAGCTCTCCTTGGCGATAGGGGCGGATGGCATTTTGGCAAGCGGGGTTGGCATTTTCATAAGCTAGGTGTTTAACGAAAGCGTTTTCACTTTCACCCGCGCCAAAGAGCCTCTCAGCTAATTCTTGTAAGCGACTTATGAAATCACTGTATGGCTCATCTGGGCCCTGTCTTATTTTTGCAAGAGAAGTGGTTACGGTGCCCTTTTGTGGAAGGCGCCTCCACGCTTTAAGACCCGCGGACTGGATCTGGGTTAGAAGTCCGGGGGGAAATTGAGCTTGTTTCTCATTGCTTTGGTAGGGGGCGGAACCAAGAAATTTAAGTATGGTCCAATTTTTAGAGGAGGATTTTCTCATATTACGCTGAACAAACTGTTTAGCGGTGTCTTCATATTCGCTTTTCCAAAGAATAAAGTCACCTCCACTTAGCGCTGCCTTCGCTAGAAAGAACCAATCATTGGGTGTGAGCCAGCGCTCACTAAGATTTTCAATTAGGGCGAGGGAAAAGGGGGCTGTGGGCCCGTAGTGTGTTACAGCAGATTTGACCTTTTCTAATGTTTTAAGACTAAGTTTCTTATATGTGTGGAAATAAGTTTGGGGGCCGCAGTGTCTCTTGTACTGGGCTCTGCTTCGTCTATATCAGAAGGGGAGCTGTCAGAGTCCTCGGGGTTGTCACTGTCAGGAAGGGGGGTAGCTGCAGCCGCAGCTGAACTATTTACATTCTCGGTCCTATCTGGGCGAGTCTGGGATCTAGTAACTGGGAATGCTAAAGTCTCGTGGGGAGGGGGACTGATCGTAAAAGCGGAGAATTCTTTGGCAATGGTTTTAATATCTCGGATGAAAGTGAGGGTCTCTTGAAGGAAAGGCTTTGGAAGCGGAGTGAATGCGGCGGTGGCCGCCAGGGGCAAGGTAATGGGTGCCTTGCACGCCGCGGGTGAAATGGCGGACGCGCCATGCGCTGAAGGCAAAATGGCGGCGGCAGGTGCGTGAGAGGTACTATAAGGAGGCGGTTTGAATGGCGGAAGGACTGCCGCCACGAGTGGTGGCCAGCCAGGATTATTGTAGCGAGCGGCCTCGTCCTCTAATTCTGCCTGTTCAGAGGGATCTAACTGGTCGCCGGAGTCCTGAGAAACGGGGGGTGGAGCAGAGGAATAGAACTCCTGAAGGGGAGGGTGCAGAGAAGGGGCCCGAGGGTCTGTATCTATTTGGATGGAGACAGAAGGGCAATTTGAAGGCGCTCGTGAGGGGGGTCGAGAAAGCGAGTCAGCACGAGCGTCGGGGAGGCCGTGAACTGAGGGGGCTTTTGAAGGGGCCGGGGAGTGACTACGGAGAATTTCTTGCCCTTCTTTGCAAAGGCGCTGTATGTCAGGGGAATTATTGTGGTTTTTAAGGATGTCTGTTATGAGGTTATAATAGTTAAAGGCAGTTATAGGGACAGTCTCGGGGCCAAAAACCTTATAATAGTCATTTAGACAGTCGCCTACACGGTGCCAGACGCGGGAGTCAATGCTACCCTCCTGAGGAAACCATGGGCAGATTTTAAAAACGAAAGTGAAAAAGGAATTCAAATCTTTTTTACGAACCCTTATCTTGCGCACCTTGAGAGATTCTTTTAATTGAGCAACGAACAAATCATGTTGTGAGCATGCCTGTCCCATGGTTGGGTCTTACCTTTGAAATGCCGCTGTCGGGGAACGGGGGTCGTCAGGGAATGCCGGCGCGCGGTCGGGTAGTCGCGGTGAGCCGGGCGAAACGCTGCGATCGAAGGGGACAGCGGTCCGCACAGGCGATCAGTCGAGCCCCACGTTGGGCGCCAGTTGCCTCGGCCTGCGAGGCAGTCAACGGGGTCCGCCGATATACCTGCAACGGATGAAAAGGGATGGGACAGGAGGCGCGAAAGAACGGCAGCAAGACAAAGGATTCTGATCAAGCTGCAAATTTATTTCAAAACGGAGGGAGTTATATAGAGGAGGGCAGTAGAGGAAGTGCAGTGGATAGGTGGCTTCAAAGCGTGCTCTAGCCTGTGATTGGCCAGGGGGTGCATGGCGGGCGCGTGATCAAGGCACTGATTGGTGTGCCAGCTGCATGTCCAGGGGGGGGTTTCTATGGCTCCTGACCGCAGCATCCTGTTATTCCGGTGCAACCTTCAAGTCTGATTGTATCAGCCTGTTTCAGGCTTATCCCAGCCCCCAACAGTTAACTAATGAGCTACTGCAAAACTGATATTAGAATTTACAGCTTTAAATTTTATATCACAGGACAGTGCTCTTTCCCCAATATTATGTGGCTTTGTTGTTATTTAAGCACATACTACTTTCTGGTAGAAGTTTATTATCTTGTTGTGTGAGCCTTATTTCCCAATTTGGTAAAAGCTTCTTGAAAATTAGGCTCATGCTTGTATATCCTCCAAGACGTAACCCAGTCCAAGTCATAGAACTGTCGTAGGTCCTCTCTCTCTCTCTCTCTCTCTCCCTCCCTCCCCCTCTCTCTCTCTCCCTCCCTCCCCCTCTCTCTCTCTCTCTGGCACCCTAGTACCAAGTATAGACTTAGCAGATGGCTGTTATTTACTTTTTTGTTAAGGACCTTAATTTTTTTTAGAGCAGTTTTAGGTTCACAGCAAAATTAAGAATAAGGTACAGAGATTTCTCATAGAGTCACTGCCCCATCTTCAACGCCCCCCACCATAGAATAACACCCCCCCTCATTATCAGCATCCCCCACCAGAATGGTACGTTTGTTGCAACTGATGAACTTACATGGACGCATTATAATCACTCCAAGTACAATTATTACATTAGGAAATTAGGGTTCACTCTTGATGAGATGTCTGCTTTTAAGAGTTATTATGAAGTCTTCATATACCCAATATAAGCTCTGTTAAGAAACTTTGTGACCCTTTATAAGTATTTGGTTTTGCACAAATGTTAGATCATAACAACTTACAGGACGCTACTCTGACTCTCCTCTACATCTGCCACCCTGAATTCTTATTAATCAGGTCCATCACCTTTCTCTCTATTGCTTATGTGACAAGTATTCTCACTTCTCCACCAAAACAAATCTCTATGAAAGGCCACAAAGACCAGAGCTCAGTGTAACAAAGCTCATTTCATGTCTTTAGGATCTGCCTCCTTTTTATCCCTGGCCTATTACATAATTCTTATTAGCTCAGGTGTTTTGGGGTGGGTGTGTGTGTGTGTGTGTGTGTGTGAGAGAGAGAGAGAGAGAGAGAAACTGTGACAAGCCATAGGCACTGTGCTCATTACATAAGGCTTATCTTTGTAGATACATATGCAGGAGTTTTGCTTCTTTCCTAATAGTCTTACCATACTCAAGAACTAAATCTACAAGACAAAAAATATGTGGACTTGGTGAGGCGGGCTGGGAAGCAGCTGCTCTTAGGATAGTTCAGGGCAAAACCACATGACTGACTCATAAAAAGATGCTGAGAAGAGAGAACGTGTTTGAACATGAGAAGGCTGATAGTGAGTTGCCCTCTCCCAAGGGCACGGTCCCTCTGAACAGCAAGTCAGTAATCTAAACTATACCGTCGAAACTGCTCATGCTTCAAATAAGTTATCTTAGTCATTAATTAAATTATAAGACCACTGAATAAACTAGATGACGTCTCTGTAAAGTGGAATTTAATTATAAACTTTAATCTTGGCAATGTTGCTTGAACGAAACTTAAAACTGTGTCCATAAATGTCTATACTCAATAAAACACAACCTTTCTACTTATTAGCAACACTCCCCTCACACTAGGGGTTTCCTTTTCTTAAGCTGTCAGCTTAGTCCACTCCCCTCTTGATAGGTCCTTAGGAGACATGTGTGTTTCTTTAAATACGGAGACATCACTCGGAAGCCTCTCAGATGACTTATGACTTAAAACTTGTTTAATCAGAATTTCAATTGGGGGAAATAAAAGTGATGTTAGGTAGCGGCATGATATTCCTTTTCACCTGTGATTTAATTTAATTTACTTTTCTTTTACTGTGAGACCATAATGTTTATTACTTATCGCAAGAAAGAACTGAAGAGAAATCTCACTTGCCTGCTGCAGTATCCCGTCACACTTAAGGATGCTCTCTGCTGGGAATGGGCTGCCTTAAAGCATGCTCCTTTGCCCCAAGAACTCCTGAGCCTACCCTAGTGCATGCTTATCCCCTGGATATCTTCTTGCAGCCAGCTCTAAAAGCAATAGCTCTGTAATAAAGGCTGCCCTAGGGTTTGTTTAAATTAGTAAAAGTAGGCTAACTTTGCTAATAATAGTCACTAAGCATACTGTGGCTCTTACACAGTACATTTTTTTTCTCACATAGATTATCTGTCAGGTGAACAATAGACAGGATGTCTTGATACCCTGTGGGCCACCATCCCCATTGGATTGCAGGGAAATAAATGTACATTGAGGAGAATGTGTGGTAGGTTTTCATAGACCAATCTTGGTGGTAGTGCATATCATTTCTACTTCCCTTCTACTAAGTTTTACTGAGTCACCTGGCCACAGCTTAAGTATAAGTGAGGCAGGAACACAGGGTCTGGCGCTCTGGCCAGGACGAAGAGATGCTCGTGGACCTGGGTGAGCAGTTGGTTGTTTCTGCCACACCCACTCAAGTTCCGCCAGTCTCCACTGGGCAGGAAAGGGCTGTCTTATCTTTGGGCGGATCTTAAGAAAGCTTTAGCCTTCTGAAAGGAGATCAATTAGACAATTTCCTGGTTTTTAATCCAGATAGTATATGTAACTTGTCTAAGTGAAATTAGGACCATTGATATCAAATGCATGTATCTTCAAGTAGAAATGATTTACAACAGACTGTACAAAGTTTGTAACCATATTTTCTGTGTTTGGAAAAAGTTAACTACCTCTGTCATTGTGTATTTTCTGTCACGAAAATTATCACATCCTTTACTGATAATTTTAGGGCTTGGTCAAAAATTCAAGGTCTATAGAACTAAGTTGAGTTTCTAGATCTCAAAATTCACCAGGTTTCCTGGTGAATAGGCCAGGGATAAAAAGGAGGCAGGTCCTAATAGATCAGGGGTTTTTTTTCATTTGGGAAGAGTTACACTAAAGCTTAGGTGACTAGTTATACTACTACTGCCGGGATGTAAGGAATGACATGGTGAATTGGAGGCTTCAAGAGCAAGCCTTAGTGTAAAGGTTGGTATTATACTCAAATCAACATAACAGTCCTGAAAGTAAATTATACCAAATTCATTTTTGGTATAATTTATTGTCCTCCATCTTTTATTGTCAGTCGACTTACTGATTTGGCAAATAAGGAAATTCTAAAGCTTAGAAAATCATTGCTTCTAGCTGGACGGATCATCTACTGCGCTGCAATGGCTCCGGTCCATGAACACTTCTGCACCGAGGCTTCGCTGCTGTTAGCGGAGGCAGTCCTCCAACGGGGCCTCCACCCCTCTTAGTGCCGCTCCTCATAGTGGCCCCCCAGCAGCGAGGGCTCTCAGTCCCGATCTCCTCCAGAGGCCCTTTTGTTCCTTGCCAAGGTGACTTCTGGTAGCTTCCACTGTGCACAACTCTTTAAAAAGGTTTCTTCAGTGGGTTGACCACCTGTCCCAATTTGCGTAGCGCTGAGAGGTCTGCTGAGATGCTAAAACTGGGAAAATTCCTGGCAAGCTGGGATGAGTTGGTCCTCTTATACTCTTCAGGTCCTTCAGAACTGTCAGGTAACAACAGCAGCACCAATCCACTTAACCGCCCCTCAGCATCCCAGCTCTGAGGCATAAGCCTCAGCTAACTTGTCCTTGCTTCAGCACAGAATGGTTCTCAAATTGTGGTCCCATATCCCCAAAGCAGAATGAAAGAGATTTCTAAAATATCCCAGGGTTCTGTGTAAGATCAATACCGAAATCTCAGTGGATAGGGCCTCAGATCTCACATTCCTGATAAGTACCATATGGTAAAATTTGGATGTGCTGAAATTTGCTTATGGAATCCGTTTATAAAGTTGGAAGACCCAGCTCCTTTTTTACCTGTCTGGATCAAGTTTAGGTAACTATGGTGTTTGACAAAAGCTCCACATTTTTTAATGCACTCAAATTTATTTAAGAAATATAGGCACTTATGCAAATAAAGCCTCTCAAGTTATGCTTAGGAGGAGTTTGGCCAATGCCTCCCCTATACCGGGATGTTTGGTGTAAAATGGGATTCCGAACACCTTTGTCTCAGTGTCTCCCCACCCCCCCAAGCACGGCTATCACCTGACATCCATGCTCTCCTCAGCCGGCCTTTCTCTGGTGCATCCCATAGCAGCCGTTGTTAAAACTCACTTTACTACAGTCATATCTGTACTGCTGTCAAACCTTCTGGAGGGAAAGCTGTATTTTTTAAAACTCCCGGTAATTTTCCTTGTGATTTCTTCTGTCGCACAGTACTACCCCAAAGAGAGCTCACTCCCACCCCAGAATCTGAGCAGTGTGTGCTGGTCCTTCCCAGCTGTGTCAGGCACAGTACGTGGAACTTTCTGAGACACGCAACGAGTCTCCACCTTTCCTGGCTCCAAACTGGATGGTGGGTCTTTCTCTGCGGGGAGAGGAAGCAGTGGTGGCCATCACCTCTGTCTCTAGGTTTCAACTTCTTTTCTTGATGGTCAGGTATTAGCTAGGACTTTCATTTTCTGGACAACAGATTCTCCCTAATTTATTTCCATTTTTTATTTTAAGAAAAGCTTATGGGAAGTGAACAGCCTGTTGTAATAGGTCTGCCCACCAGATGGCACTCGTGGGCTAGCTTTGTTTTCAGTTTCCATCTCTGCAGGCCATTGATTTTTACATCAGAGCAGAAAAGAAAAGCCATACTTAGGTTTCACAATTTACTTGCCTGATTACAAGGACTAAAATGTTTCAGAGTTCTTCATATTTTTAGGTGGGTGTTATACTGTTAAATCTGAGATATATCGTGATATATTAGAGCGTATATTACAATGTAGGTAAATGCCTCCTTTGAGCTCCCCAACTATTTGTTGCTCCAGACCAAAGAGTCACAACAAGCAAAGTGCCTCTTCCCACAAAGACGGGGCTTGGGTCTTACTGCCTCTCTCCCTGAGACACCTTATTTCCACCTGCAGCCTCACTTCTGACTCCTAATAGAACAGCACAGCCACCATCCCGAACCTTTTCACGAGACCTGGCTCTCTCTCTTCACGCTCTCTACTTACACAGTGTTAATAATGACTGTGGTTATACTTTATATGTATATAATTACAGCTTATGACTAAATAGAAAAATAAGTTTATTTTAAAAGAAGATGTGGCTAGTATTTGGGAAAGATATGGCTAGGATTTTTGGAGGAAGATGGTTTTTAAATAATTTTAAATCCCCTGCCCAAATTAGCAAATAAAACTTATAGGTAGGAAAATGGAAACCTAAAAAAATGATGTTCCTTGATTGAATATTATATGCATGTACAATTCAAGGTATAAAGAGATGACAAGTATACTTATCTTAAGACTCTTTAAAGTAGTGACAGAATATGAAAATGTATAAACAGAATTGTAACATGGGGGTATGAAGACAAATTCTCAACTTTACTCAGTTCTAATTAGATCACAGTGAGATTATTAGAATAATAATGACACAAGGGCTATCTAGAAGAATAAAAACTCAGTGAGATCATGTAACCTAACTAAAGCAGCACCACCTGGGGCATATTTTAGGTAATGGTAAATCCTAGAAGGCAGTCGCCCTTGTTCTCATTTTACTTGTTCCTTCCTTTGGGCAAGGCTGTAGGCATTCTCTGGAACTACTTGTGTATCTTGAGCAAATTACTCCATAAGCCTCATTTTTCTTACCTGTAAAATTGCGATCACACATTCAGTTTGCAAAGCATTGGTGAGGTTTTAATTGTGCAATGTTTGAAAAACATGCATGCAGTAGGTTATCAGAATATAATGTCTTTATTAGTATAGTAGGATCTCAGTTAGGGGGAAGCATTGATATTTTTACAGTGTGTCCTCTTTAAATAGCTGTTAATAAATAAGCACATGCTGAATCACTTTGCTTTGATACTTCAACACTCAGCAAGGAAACTCTAATTTTCTGCATATAATTTATTGTGTATGGGAAGGAACTCCCTTATTTTCACATTGGTAGAGAGGAAAAAATGATGGCAGAGCTGGGGTGAAGGCAGGACGGAGACATCAAGTGAGGTTGTAAAACGTCAAAATAATGAGGAGTACTAAAAACGGAGAGGCTCAGAAACCACAAATACAAGCTTGTGCGTACTAGTCGCCTCCAGTGTTGAAAAAGCAATTGAAAAACTGACTAAATATATTAATAAAGTATGGGATTACTCATCAACTCACCTTACCCTCTGTCATGTATTAAATTTGTGAAAACCTCAATGAAACTTTGCTAACAAAAACAAAATATATACAATTAAAAGGTTTAAATTATGGAGGCTAGTCTAGATGTTTTTAAAATATTTTATTTACTTATTTTTAGAGAAGGGGGAGGGAAGGGAGAAAGAGAGGGACAGAAATATCAATGTTTGGTGCCTTTTGTGTGCCCCCAACCAGGGATGTGGCCCGCAACCCAGGCCTGTGCCCTGACTGGGAATCGAATGAGCAACCCTTTGGTTCTCAGGCCGGAGCTTGATCCACTGAGCCACACCAGCCAGGGTAGATTTTTGCTTTTTAATAACTGAATGTCTTGACTCTTTCACACTGATGTTGTCTTTGCACATCAGTCATCAATTTCAAAGGGACTAAAGCTAGATACTATTTTCTTTTAGGTTATTTTTTAAATTAAGTATGTTTATTCACTTTATTCTAGCCTTTTGAATGTATCTGCTTAGTCTAAAGCTGCTTTTTAGCTGTCTCTCAGTTATAGGGAGTCATGTTGTCAAGGAATAAAAATGAATCAATTGTTCTGTTAATACTCCCTTCAACAGACTATTTTTATTTTAATTTTTAAAACATTGGGATTTAAGAAGTATATTTGGAAAAAAGGCCTGCTGAAAGTTTTGCTTTCTTTGCCATAGTGAAACTTCAGATGGGTTGAAAGTTAGATTTATGTTATCAGTTCATAAGAGGCTGCTTATAGAGTACCCCACGCAACAAACTAGAGTCATACTACGAAGCACGGACACCCGAATAGCACAGACGTTGCAACAGTGTGAACTTGCTTCCCTTTCTCTATTTCTGACCACTTTTATGTCATATAATGACATTCTGAATCCCCACCGTCCTTAAAGTCAGGCATCGTGACACAGTCTGTAACTTTAATAAGAATTGTTTGTATTCAATTATTCTGATCAGAAAGAGAAAACTCTCTAAAATATAGGGTCCAGGACTCATTTCCGTGAATGTGCGCTACAGTTTGACAGTGATGTTACTGTCTAATGTGGACATGGATTTTTATCCAATTTATTAATATGCTAAGTAAAATTTAAAATACAATGTATTTATTCAAGATAAGAGGGCACTAAAATTAGCCATATTCAGTGTTCTAGTATTTATAAATTTTCTAAAAGCCAGAAGTCAACAGAATTGGAAAAAGCACAGGAGCCCTGGCCAGGTGGGACAGTAGGGTGGAGCATCATCCTGTTCGCCAAAGGGTTGCGGGTTCAGTTCCCAGGCAGGATTGGTAGGAGAGGCAATCTTTGATGTTTCTCTCTCTCTCTCTCTCCTTCTTTCTCCCCACTTTCTTTCTCTGTCTAAAATCAATGAACATATTCATGTGAGTATTAAAACAAACAAACAAGAAAAAACCCTTAAACTTTAGTTGCTTTGAGCAAGATTTTGTAGACAAATGAAAAACATTAGAATTGTGTGAATGGCATGACTTAAGGGATCACTTTTCAAATTTTTTTTCCTGTTCTTTCCATTGTTTATTCTTCCTTCCTAAATACTACAATATTTTCCCCTTTTTATTTTCTTTTTTCACTTTTCAAATTTTTAAATGTCCAATTTAAAGCAAATAAAAGGGTATTATATAATAAAGCCAGAAAGAACCTTAACATTTCATTTTAATCCAGGGGATGGTTGCAATTTTCAGAGTGCAGAACTAGTACCGACGTTTCTTTTCTCTTGGCAACTTTGCCAATGTACACCAGTAGTTGCACATTCCTTATACCCTGGTCTTAAAGGCTGGACTACTTATAGGAATGATTGATAGTATAGTCAGTTTTCCAGTTTTCTTTTCAATTGTACAGATAAGGTAAAAATCAATCCAGGTACAATTATCAATGAGCACCACATTTAAATGTAAGCCACAATTTGAATAAAAAATTTAAAGAAATACAAACAATAAAATACATTTGATATGTTTCTCCATTTATTATTCACTTTACCAATGTCTTCTAATGTGACTCTAGTTTTCATTTCAAGCCTGAATTAAATGCCAAGTTCAACATAACTATTGACTCTTTATTTTTAATCAAAAGACCTTTTGGGATTTGTATTTAGGTCTGGATCTGTCTCTTTAGACTTCAGGGTGACTTCTATACCCCTTATTTTATTAGTAATTTTCCATAGTCATCTGCTCATACTTAGCGAGGGAGGGAGGAAAGAAGGACAGAAGGAAGGAAAGAAATGAAAACAATGAAAGAATAAGAAAGAAGAATGAAAGAAAAGAGGGAGGAAGGAGGGAGAGGAAAGAAAGAACACAGGGACTCTGCTGTTTCACCGCCGCCTTCCCTCTCCTCTCCTGGCACCTGAGGAAAGAAAGAGCTTGGATAGAAGCTGACACATCAATGAACAGTCAGCTTCCTCATCTTACACAGTTGCAAAGCCTCAACTTTAAGACTCTTTACATGAGGTGATTAACAAGAATGTTGTGTGGATGAATTACAAGTAGAATTAAACCATAAAAATGTAGATACTACTTAAGAGATTTGTATAAATCTCTTCATGAGGTCTTTTTCTTAGTCTACCTGGAATTGTCCATGAGAAACCTCATACCAAAAGAACATGTCCTCTGAGCAATAGCTACTTCAAATTCGTGGAAATACGATATATCATGGGTTAGAGTGGGAATGCTCTTGGACAAAGACATTGATCCAAGGGACTGTTATGCCCTCCTGTACCCTAGAATCTCGAGGAAGAAAAAGCTGAGACTACTGTAGATATTCCTGAGTTCTTGAGCAGTAGCCAAGTTAAACTGCCGTCCATCTTGTACATACTTCTCTACTTAGCTCAGGTTTCCAGCAGAAAAGTGTCCGCCTTACAGAGAGTATGTCAGCAGAAATTCTCATACCTTTCAGATTCAATTCATTTTCACAACAAATACCTTGGATTGAAATTCCTATGTAATATATCTCATCTATAAATGTAATTTATAAACCTATACAATGGCCATTGGTAATATAAAAGACAATAAAAAGAAAAGTAGATGCTGAAGTGATCTACATTTCCATATGTAAGTATTTAAGCACAAGTGTCACAAAATAATTGGAAGTCTGTACTTAAACAGAATCATCATAATTAACAGCTAAACAATGTAAATAAATATGTGGGTTTTGTTGTGGCATCAGAAATACCATAGTCTATGAATAATCTTGATCAATGTCATGATTTTCTAGAATGGTGAACAGTCTTAATAAAGTTCCAGAAAAAATATAAAATGTAATTAAAAAAAAATTATGGTGCTAGTTGGGGGTGTGTGGCTCCACCCACAGGCCCCCCCAACCCCCAGCCACCGCGGATGAGAATAAGTCTACCAAGACATGATCTGCTTGGGGAGGAGAGGTGGCCGATCTCTCAAAGGAGAAGGGCCCTGAGCCTTTTCCTCAATGGGCTTTTATTGGGTTCATTTTGCACAAGAATACAGGTAAAGCTCATCAATCATTGTCAGGCAGTAAGGATCAAACAATAGATAACATACAAAGAACTCTAAGGGCTTATTCTGAGTTAGGGTCAGTTAGCTAAAGGGCTATAAGATTTTGGGTAACAAACTCATTTCATGCTTGGACCCTTATCAGAAAACTGAGGACATTCTTAGCAAAGCAGGTTTCACAGGATTTTATGCATTCTTTCTTAGGCCTGATCTCCTGGGGAACCCGCCCTTTCCAGCACAGGGCTGCACCTGCTCTGTCATTGTTTCAGGCTTAAGTCAGGCAGGGGAAGTAAGGCAGCCAAGAGATTAGGAGACTCCTTGCAGACAGAAGGAGGGCTCAAGCTATGCAAGCTATGTCAAAACTGAGGGGCGAGGGTCCATCACCCCCTTTTTCTATAGCCCCCGGAGTCCTTCCCTGTGGGCCTTTTTCATGACCATGCCTGTCTCAGGTCGTACCTCCCTTGAGGAGTCTTACCCATCAGTGGCTAACTGGTCAGGCTCAGGGCCAAGCAGGGTAAAGTAAAGTGGGCAGAGGTGGCGCCCCTGCCAGGGAGATAAGCTTTATCTCCTTAGTGGCTTATGGTCCCAAGGTGTCTGACTCAGCCTTAACCATGGTGGTTTACAGCTTCTGAAACCAGGCAGGGTGGTTCCCAACAGCTAGTGTTCCGAGAAGTCAATATATATTAAAATTTTTTAAATATGTTTTATTTGAAAAGTAGAATTGAGTTCATGTAGGTGACATACGATTTTATAGTAATCTTAATGTAGGATTACTAGGTTTTCCACGGAGGGAAAAATCTATTTCTGAGTTGAGGATTTCTCTCTTAACCCCTATCAGACATTTGTAATGCTGGGGAAAGGAGCGTACAATGGGCATGAGAATGAAGATCTCTAAATTGTAGACCAGCTCCAGGTTTTCTCATTTTTGTGGCTATCAAGTCCAAACTTTGTCTCCCACTTGGTGACACAGACTGGCCCCTTTCACAGCCTCCTAGTCTGAAGTGCTGATGTTACTTAGGTCAAGTCGATTATCCTTAAACATTGTTTATACTTCCTAAGAGCTGAACACACTAGACATAATTCACAATAGTAGTTTATCACTGTTCTGATATCAGTAAGCTACTCCCAAATTCCTCAGTTAGAGAATGGAATGGAGATGGTTGCTAGCTCCAGACATACCTATCAACAATAGAGAGGTGATTTGATATAGCAGCTTAGAATCAGACCAATCTGTTTCCTAATCTTAACTTTGCAAAATACTGAATATTCAATACATTACTAAATCATTGTGAAGTTTTCTGTCTGTACTTCATGGGACTGTCATAGGGTTAAGCAAGGCTTCATTAGTAGAAGTTAACCTTCTTAATTTATCCCAGTATCTTATAAAATATTGCAGGAACACAAATAGAAAAACCCGACGAGGACGTGATGATAGGAAACACGTCAGAAGGAAAAGTAATATTTCCTGGGAGAGAAGAGAGGAAGTGAGACTATAAAACTGTAAAAGAGATGATAAATTAATACCTAACTCCACTCTCAAACTTAAGATTTAATTCTTTTATTTGTTGATGTAAGAAGTAGCTGGAACTGTTGAAGCTTATATGAAGGAGACCAATTGGAGGTCATTGTTGTCAGCTTTGTCTGTATAGATTTGGTGTGTATTCTTTATTTGTTTTAATAATGGGCTTGAAAGGAATAAAGATAATTGGGAATACTTTTTTGTTAGACTAACATCACTGTGGATGTAGTCACATCTTTCAGTGTCTAGTTAATCTGCTTGAATTTCACAACTTAAAGTTGACATTGACAGTAAAAACAGGTATTATAGAAATAGAGAAATACAATCTCTTGATATAAAAATAAACATATTGATATGCACTTGCATTCAGAAAAAACTGTATAGGTGAAGAATTAAATCTGCCCTAACAAAAACAATAATAATCCTGCAAAGATACAATTAGTACTTATTAAAAAAGGAAATTTTATTTATTTAAAATAGATTTAAATTCCTACTTTAGGTTAAGTCCTATGCTAAGCGCCGGGAATCCAGCGATGAGTAAGATTACGTCCCTGCCTCCATGGGTGTAACATCTAATGCTAAGCACACTCTGTGTAGAAATTTTAAAAAGGTGGATTTTTACAGGGAGTTTACTCACATAGGCATATTTTTTCTCCTTATTTCAGGTTGGCTTCCTTGTGTTTTATACTATTTGTGTGAGAATTATGCATAAAATTCCTTTAGTTGCTAAAACACATTAAAAAGCAAAAATAAGCAACATGGTTTATATGAAGTTTTTCTTTATTCAGAACTAGAAAATAAAACTGTTGAGTAGCTTATCAGGTGCAGTGATCTCCGAGATGAACTGGGCACAGCCGTTTCTTATGGATCACAGCACGAAAACATTTCTGTTCAACATTGTCAGAAAAATTTGGACTGCAAACATCCTTTTTGGAGATCCCTTTTTTAAAAAGATTTTCTTCATTTATTTATTTCTGGAGAGAGGGGAAGGGAGAGAGAAAGAGAAGGAGAGAGAAACATCAATGTATGGTTGCCTCTTGCACAGCCCCTATGGGGGACCTGGCCTGCAATCCAGGGATGTGTCCTGACTGGGAATCGAACCGACGACCCTTTGGTTTACAGGCTGGCACTCAATCCACTGAGCTGTACCAGTTAGGCTATGAGGTCATTGTCTTTAAGTTTAGAATATCACACTGGGATGACTTATAATAAATGAACTCTGAGGTATTTTGGTTGAACTTTACTCTGATGTTTGGAACAAATGATTAACTCTAATGACAATAGCTAGAAATTTCAGGCCTTCAAATAAAATGAAGAATGATTTTATTTCTCACCTCAGAATTTGCAGTAGGCTCTCTCTCACCCTCACTCCCAACCAGAGCAGAAATGTAGAGGTGACATGGTTCTTGAGAGATTTAAAATTTTCAGCTGACTAGTTTTCAAATGGCACATTTAATTTTACCTTTTTTTTTTTGTATCCTGAAAGGATTCATATTGAATAACACGTAGAGAACTTAATTGGAAATATACTACGAATCATAGCTTTATTCTCACTGAATATTTAGATTTTTTAATTATTTAATGTAAACGTAAACCAGTGAGTGGTTCAGCAAATATCTAAGAGAGAAAATAGGAGTTGATGTAAAAATGTTGCTGAAGTTCAAATAAAATGGTCTACAATATAAATGTTTTTAGAAAAGTTACTGTTCATAAACCCCTGTTTTCTTACAAAGAATCTGTAAAAATTGACCTCTTATTACATGTTCCTAAAATATGTTACCGGGTTTCTATTGTATCTAGTTGTGCAACTTGACAAACAGTGAGTGAAGTCTAGGCACTGGAGTCCAGCCAAGACTGTGATAAGGTCCTTGTCCTCAATTTGATTAATGTCTTTCTACATTTAATAAGAGGGTCAGATCTGTCCCTTGAAACCCGTATTAAATCAGGACTTACTCTCCATGTGGATCACGTATGAGCTACAAATGTTCAGTCTTTCCTTAAGTGCTCTGAAAAGGTAACGTAAAAGGCTGTAGGTGAACTTTTATGTAGACCTACTTATTGGCTTAATAAAAAAAGTGATATTTTAATTTTTTTCTGGCTCTTGGTACATGGTGCTTTTTAAAAGCTATGATGACCCATTTTGCCAGAATCTCCAGGAGTCTTGCTCAGCTGCACAAGCCTCCTGCAGGGATGCGGGAGAGCCTGAGCTTCACCTGTGGCTAAGCCATTGGGCCGCAGCCTCACCTGCACGTTAAAGCAACCCGAAGTGCTCTAACAAATACCAATGTCTGACACCCTCTTCGGACGGAGTAAACCAACATCTCTGCGGTAGAGCTAGAGACTCACTGTCTGCTTTAAAATTCTCCAGAGTGATTTTAATATGCATCAGCATTGAGAAATACCACTATGGACATTTCCTATATCCAAATGGGTTTTAATTAGATCACTATTTTATTCAAAGAATTAACTAGCTATTGTGTTACAACATGAAGACAATATGGGAAGCAGATGAGTGTTTTGCAGTATTATAAGTTGCATTGTTCTTACTCCAAATATCTCATCTTCCCTTCAAATTATGGAACAATAGTCTTGCTAATCTGTTTAGATCCAGAGGCATTTAAAGATATTAGCCTAAACTGGAACCTTGAAGTCGACTTAGCCTAAAATCTCACAGTGTAGGTATCATCTGTAGCATTCATGGCATCTTCACTGCCATACAAGCCACGTAGTATATTAATGGGGGCACTTAACCGGCAGAAACCTCTTCTTTCTCGTGTTAATCTGAAATACTGATGTCTATGATTTCACTTATTTGTCCTCTTAGCAATATTTTGAATAATATAGACTATATCTGAATTTCATCAGTGACTCTTCAGATAGTTGAAGACAGTCATCAGAACTTTTTGTGTTGTCTTTTCTACAGCTGAAATATTCTTAGTGCTTTCAACTGTTCACTTTAAATGTCTAATGGTTCAAAAATACAGTGGCAAATTCTTTGAGACTTTACCCATGCAGAGGTGAGGTGTTTGTCTGAGTAATCTAGGTGGGCTTGCGACTGAGCGTGTGACTGCAGTGATGCTACATGAAGTCCAAGGGCAGGTATTTAAAAGCCATGCGTTTCCTCTTGGCTCCCTGGAGCACTCACTATTGAAGCCCTGATCCACTATGTAAGAAGTCCCACTACCCGGAGGCTGTTATATCGATGATGCCACATGTAGGCTTTCTGCTCAACACTCCCGGCCCGGCTCCACCTTCCAGCCCAGCTCCACCTTCCAGCCCTCCTCATTAAGATACCTCCAGACCAGCACAACCTCAATGAGTGTTCGTTGTCATTGCCAAATGGAACAGAAGAAAGCCTGCCCAAGCTCTGTCCAAATTATCGACTCACAAAACCATGAGGTATAATAAGAACATTGTTTTAAGCTACATAGTTTTGAGATATTTAGTTACTCTACAACAGACACATAAGATGGTGCATTTGTTATAAACTGTATGCTTTAATTTGTTGGGCAGCATTTTTTTAACATCTACATGAGTACAAATAATGTCAAAAGAGAAAATGTTCTCATTTCTCTCTATACACCGATGTGTGATTTGACTCAAAAGTTGTTTTCAGCCAAAAATACAAATATGTCATTTTAGTTTAGTTGTGACAGACGTTGATAAGTGGCAGACGTTTACTCTTCTTATATTTCACTGTTCCATTGACATGTCTTTCTCTGATATGTTATGGACAGGAATTCTGGCTTGCAAGTGCAGAAAGGCAAGAAAGTAAGGAGGGCCACAGAATTTAGAATGCTTTTCTGGACCTACTCTAGGAGATCAAAACACGGTAAGTATTATCTCAATTGGTTGAACTTAAAAAGAAAATGTAATAGTTCTTGGGATTGAAAAAATAATACATTAATTTTGTTCTCTTATCTTTGGGACTACTATGTACATTATATGCAAGAAGTCATGAGAAGTAAATTAAAAATCAACTAAGTAAGTGAATAAGCAGTCTAAATTTGGTAACTAATTTTTAAATATTTGGTACAGCCATTTTTACAAAAAGAGAAACAATATTGTTATATAGGAAGCTAAATATCGCTTCCTACTTACTTTAATGAAAATACATACATGTGCACATGTACACACACACAAAGATATTTAGAATGCCTGAGACAAAAAAGGAGTAATTTGCAGTAATATTTTTTTTACAGAAAATACATGCCTTTGGTACATTTCTAATTATACCACTAGAGGGCGCTCCTGATTAAAAGGCTTTTAGCTCTTAACCCAAAGAACTGCTTGAGGAAATACACACTCACACACACGTACATATATATGTGTATGTATCTGTATATAAATATATATATACATACATATATATTTCCATTGTATATTGCTTTGGAAATATTTAAAATATTAAACTTTAAAATATACAAGTCTAATAAAATTTTCTTAAAGTTTACTAATCTACCTGGTAGTGAGATTGCACATGAATATTCAAATGCTAATACATTTTAGAAAAAAATTCAATTTCTCTTGAATGAAAAATGTGCATCAGCCTTCAGAAATATGGTCTGAAAGTTGTTGGTTCTGCAGAACATGTGTCTCTTACCAATTTACAGATAATAATGTCATTGTCCAGAAAGCACAATTCTATTCTTACGAAAATACACTCTCAAAAACTATAAATTGCAATGACAGATTGTGAAAATATGGAAAAGGATGTTTTCCGGAGACTTCTGCTAAAAGCTTTTGTGGATTATCTGCACAATTACATGCAACAGGGCCCCCTATTCTTACCAAGTGAGCGGCCTGGCAGAGACACACACGTCCCCAGTAGTCTTTGTCCCCAGGCATCTGCACGTACTTACTGTATTTGTGATGTGACCAAGAGGTATCACTAAAATGTAATTTCATAGCATTACAAATATCATTAACTTAATGAATGAAGTTGGACTTGGGGCTAGGACGCCAACACTGAGCAAGCCTGCCTTAAATCGGAAAATGTCCATGAGTCAGAGCGTCACCCTCGCCTAATCCAGGATTGATGCCAAGCCCATACGAGTTCATAGCCCAGCAGGAAAAATAAAAAGTCTTGTCCAGGTGACTGTTTATTTTTCTATTCCTCCTTCCCAGCAACAGTATCATCGAGGGCCTATTGTGTAGAGAAGTCACTATGTTAGTTCATGAAAACTGACAAGTATTATTCATTATAATTCTACTCTACAATATAAATAGATTCTGATGAAGTAGAGGAGGGATTAACAAAAGTTGTCCAGATTGGTAGCAAAATGCTTCACCAAGAGGGGATATTTGAACAGTTCTGGAAGTATATTTAGAGATGTTAGCAATAATGGAGGTATTTTAAAAAAAGGTGGAGGGAAGAATTGGGTTGCATTGAATTGACTGGATATAAAGATAAGTGAGATTTAATATAATGGGAGCTTTGAAAGCAAAATGTGTGACTTAGTCCTCATGTCACCTTTACTGGAAACCTAGCCTGGGTGTAACCAGGGAAGATCTGATGGTGAGGGTTCTGGGAGAGGAGCTCTCCTGGTATCTCACATCAGCGTAGAGTATGTTTTTCCGAGAGCTGGAGACGATAACCTCTAAATCTGAGATGCTTTTCTTAGAGAGCCACACATTTCCAAGTCCTGCATTCTTATACACTTCAATGATATACATGTTCAATGATAAGATAGGAGGAGAGAAAATAAAAAATAAATTTCATGAAAATTCTTTGGGACCACACCTTCATGTCCAGGTACGCGCATCACGGCACATCTTCCTATGGGGTGAATTGAAGAGAGGGGGACTGTAAAGATAGTAGTAGGAAAGCAGGATATATATAAATACACACACATTTTGGCTCTGGAAACTCAGAGCTGAGAGCAGCAGGGACAAGGACAGCTCTGCCAGTTTCATCATACAGAACACCGTGACAATTTAATTTCAAAAAACCCAGTTAGAAATGTCCTTGATTTTCTCTATTGATGGTGGGAAAAACACTGGTAGTAGAGGATATGGTGACAATGATGAGCTAGCCAGGGGGATGCTGTGCTCCCCCAATGCATTTGGGGGAGAACTTTGACAGAGAGATTGGGTTTCTTGATTCCAGGGTGATGAGGGAAAATCTAGATAAGATGGTGATTTCGGAAAGGGAGGTAGAAAGGAGCAGTGAGCAATAACAAGGGAAATGGTAGTAAAACTGAGGCTTGCAAAGACTCGTTTTGTCTGTTTTTGCTCTCTGCTTAGAGTCCAGTACTAAAGTCTAAGATATTTGGTTCATCTGACCCCAAAACCAAATGCTCTTTTTATTATTATACTAAGTGAGAGGAAGAAGTATTACAGCTATAGGAAGGTGAGAGAAGAATAAAGGTATATGCTTTATACTTTATTTTGGCAGGAAAGCTTATTACGTTAGCACTTCAAACTGTAATAAACATGACTCAGAACAACACTCAAACTCTTTGTCCAGTGGATGCCTCTGCACGTTTCTGGAGTTGTCCTAAGTAGTTCCAGGGCCTAGTCTTCACACACCCACCCTCCAGTGTTTACTGAGGTGCTGCGGTAGATTTTTTTTTTAAGGAATCTAGGCTGTCCATGGTTTCCTAAGCCTGAAATATTTCTGATAATTAGCTCTCAGCGTGCCGTCCTAGGAGGACAACGCATAAACTCTTCCAGTGTTTCTTTGCTTTGTGTTAATCCCTCAAGTATTCCCAGGTAAGTCACTCAAGTCTGGCATCTTGATTAAATCACGTGTGTGACCACACATTCAACTACAATATTGTACAAACAAGGAAATGCTCCTGGGATGAATATTTTAGAAAAGCATATGAGAATTTACATTTTCAACCACTTTACTTATCGTCATTTTTTTTAACAGAGAAGGAAAGGAAATAAAATTTTGAAATGATGGGTGATTAGATGGATCACCCTTTTCTTCCTCTTCCCACATTCTCCGCTATGACACCACAATGTAAATATGGGGATGCAAGAGGTCTAATTCCTGTGCTGTGTGGTTGGATGAGCAATCTTTAATCAGAGCACTGAATTTTTATTCTATCAAGAATCTGAAGAGTCTAGAATTTCTAACGTGAAAAGTAATGGGAAAAGGGGGGGAGGTGGGGTTTATTCAGTAGAACTTTTAGGTCACACATTAAATTTAAAAATCTCAATTCACTTATTTGAAATTTCACAAACTTTATCTCTGCAGACAGAAAGCAAATAACCTTTCATATTGCTTTTACAATTCACTGGGGTTTTTTCCCTCTAAAAGGGTAAGATTCCTATTTGGACTTCGTGTGATTTTTAAGACAATCTACTTATCTGTAGTATCAGAATAAGTTTTGAGCACTAATCTCCAGCCAGGGACCTACAATAATTTGATACTAACAAAAACATTTTAAAAGTGGTTTGTAACAGTTCAGTAGAAAATCTGCCATTATTTAGGAAGCTATCATTGTTAATAGCTGTTTGACAATGTGAAGAGCTAACTGGTACCTATCCTATTGGCTAAGGCATCAAATTAGTAGTGAACCAATCAGCCACCCAGCTAAAAAGAAAAATACAAATCACAATAGGTTTTTTTTCCATTTCAATATAACTTGGAGCCATCAAAATTAAATGAAATCTCAGAATGAAAACACATTACACAAATGTGTTTAGTACGGATGAACAGATTCAGAAGTAAACAAAAACCCAAGGAACGTTGATAGTGCAGAACTGTTCTAAACTAACAACAGTGAACTTCTCCTGCATAGAAATTGGGAAATGACATTGTTTAATGTCAACAAAAGAGATGCCAAATGCTTTTTCTACAGAGGCCAGAAAGAAATCATTAATCATGGACACCTCACTCAATTCCAGAGACAACATGCATTTCCATTCCAGTCAGGGAACCTATGTGATTCTAAATTTTGGGCCAGTGTGAGAAAAGTCACATGCCTGCCTTCACACAGATAGGAAAAAGAAAACATAGACTTTCTGTGTTCCATGTTTCCATGAATATTTTATCAAATGAGACACCATCATTGTAGGACATACTACTATTTTATACAAAACTGAAAAAAAAATGCTGCCTGTTTAACTATGACAAACTAATGTTTGTAAAGCATGTTGCGATTTCAGGGGACATGTCCCTTTTAAATATGGGCAAAATGTGAATTATGGCACATCTTTCTTGCAGGAGTGATGTGAAGGTCAAATATATTTGAGTAGTTCTCAAGCCTAGCATTTTCCGTGGAGCGTTCCATGGAACAAGTAGCTATACAGAAGTTGAATAAGTATATCTAAGAAACAACAAATACATAGACCACAAACTATTCCAGGCACAAAGAAGTTTGGGAAATAATAAATTAACAATGTTAAACTTTTCTGTAAAATATCACAGGGCCTTTAACATTTGAAAACCATTGTGAATCTCCAAGAGGTAATAGGAGTACCTATTGGTTCCCCAAATTGCTTGACATAAATAAACCCCCTTGTTTTCGTAGGGCCTATTATTGTATTACGGATCACTGGAAAATATTAATGTGTTTACAAGTTAATAGAAAACAAGTCCAGATTTATATAAATTGCTTCTCTAGTTTTTAGGTTTTTAAGAAATACAACAAAGCTAAAATATAGGTAAAATGCTTACTCTCCCTTCCTTGATAGCATGCCTATCCCACATTTCAAACATCTTTCCTACCCTATTGATTTAAATTTGGCAATGAGGAAAAATCAAAGACACCTTTTGTTCTTGAAGAACAGTTGCTAACATTCCCCAGCCTCTTGGTCCCTGGGAAGGGATCTCTATTTGAATGATACTCCTTGCTTGGACGCTTAGTCATTTCTCTCCACAGGAGGCCATGCATTTTCTCCTGATCTTCACTCCTCCTTGCAGGTGGGGTGGTGTTCCAAGGTCTAGACAGAGTGTGTTTGTAAGGAGAATGTTATCAAGCTCACTTGCCACACACTTAAGCAATGTATGTACTAGCCTAGCTTTCATCTATAATAAACCTTCACCTTTTTTCTCTGACTCCTTTCTATCTCTTGGTTCTAAACTCTGGCATGGAAAAGAGAAGTCTTATCGCTTAACCCCCACAGCCCCAGAATTTTATATCCCTTTACATTAAAAGTACATATGAGAGTCAGACCCAAGCAGCTAACTTTTCGACTGCATATCCTCTGGACTTTATCCTGGCAACTCCCAACTTTCAAAGAGCATCTTAAAATAGGGCACATCTAGGTACCACTCAAAAGGTAAAATAAGAGAACCTGTAGTGGCCTAGTCTGAAACCCGCTACAAAAACTCCAAGAGAGCATCACCCTATCCACACTTTCTTAGAAAGGATGATTTGTTCACTCCTGCTGAGGCCTCAAAGGACCCTGCTATTCCAGGACTAGAGATGACTATAGAGTTGAACGCCCTTCAGTTGATTTAGGTCTGTGGTACTTGATGCCACTTGAGCCATCTCCTCACTGGGAAAACTGAAGTGAGAAAGAAGAGGGTATGTGTGTAATCAGAACAGTCATTCACCTTCCTTCCTGGGGTTCAACATTTCAGAAAAAATAGGAAATACCTTCTCCTATCTTTCCACTTCACTCCAGAAATTTGCATAGTTTTTGGTCCTGAATGATTCCAAAAGTCATAAGAAATACAAATTTTTTTCTTGTAGTGATCCTAAGAGAATCCTCAGGGACAGTCCCGTGTCCCCTTCCTCTTCCCTGAAAGTCTCTCTCTTCCCAGCGGTACTGAGTGCGCTGTGTATAAAATCTGTGAGGGGCAGGAAGAGCAGTTTAAAAACATCTCAGCTTTTTGTTATCTGTATAAAAGTTTAAAAGAGCTGCTTCTTTTTTATCTCCCCCTTTTCCTTCTCTTTGGATAAGAATATTTCTGGCAGGGTCTGGGATGGGGAACTTCAGCCATTATTACAAAACCTCAATGTAAATACAATGATTACTTTTAAAAGTCAATTGCAGAATAGAAACACAAATCTCTAGAAAACATTTAATTTTGACCACATCTTTCTAATGTCATGCTGTACATTGAAGAAAATTCCTTATTAGGCTATTGATGTTCTCAGTATTGGAAAATTATGAAGAGGAAACATTTTAAGGGGTTGACATTTCCTTTTGAGAATTATGCCTGAGCTTCAGCAAAAGTAATGGAGCATGAGAGAAAATATTAGTAAGTACTTTTAGCACATTATAAAATTGTAACAATGCATTACTACCTAAAACTGCACAACGGAATGTAAAAGATATGCAGTTAAAAACTGTACAACAGATTTTAAATGATGAAGGTCACTATAGCATAAAGAACAGTAAAAACATGTCATAGGACTTGCAGTAGACTAAACGACCGGAGTGCAATGAGAAATTCTCCTTTTATGAAGGGAAAGTGGGTCATCACTATCAGTCATCTCCATTTCTGGCCTTTTACTACTTCTCCTCTCTTTGTAATCAGGACCTGGAGAGGAATTGGAGGATCAGGGGCATGCATTTCCTAGGGATGGAACAACTTATTTACATAATTTCCTCTAGGACTAGATCCTTGTTGGAACTCAGGACAAAGCTGCCTTGCCAGCAGTTTCTGAGCCATTGACCATGTCCTCGCACCAGCCCTGCTTCTGTGAGATAACTTTTGAGGATGATGGATCATGAGTGTTATTTCGAGGCATGTGTGTCCCTCCACTGTAGTGCTCATTGCTGAGTTCAAAGGGAGAACAGTAGACTCTGAAAAGAAAATTTTTTTCTTAGTGGATTCCTGAAAGGTCAGTGCTCCATATTTGAAATATTTAAAATCAGGGCCGATAAATGCAGCATCTTAAAGTATTCTAAGCAAACACGATACACTTGCTCAGATTAATAAAGTGAGATTCTGTTAGGATAATTTAATTCCTCAGGAATCGTTCTTCTTATTTATAGCAATGTTTTGATAAAGCAATGAAGATATTCTTTATGTGATCATCAGTGTAGTTAAGGTAAATTTCTGTTCTTTTAGAGCTTATAGGGATTGTTGGTTTTATCAACCTAGAAAGCCAGGGATAAAAGCCAAGGTGCTATTACATACAGAACTTTTTTAAAATAAGAAATCTTCCACTTTTTCCTAGTATGGGCCAAACTACAAATGACTATAAACCTGCTGAAGAACTCTACTCATACAGCAGCAGAGTTCAGTACACGTAGCGAGGGGACATCTGCACATGAATTTTAAAAATGATTTAAGCCCAAAGAAAGATGTTTTTCCCCCTCTACAAATGTTTTGAAAGTAGCTCTGAAAACAATTATGGGACATTAGTCTATTATCACTTGGGGAGTAGGGTATAATACCAAATATATTTCTGTTAGACTTTAAAAACAGTTGTCTCTCTTTTCTTGTTCCTTTTCACAGTTCGTTCTCTTGCAAGCCCAGAGCACGTTGTTTATATTGTCTAGCTTACAGGAACGGCCGCGTGGTGACCCAAACTATAAACAACGATATGGAATAGCTTTTTCTTGGCCCATCAGAAAAACAAGAGACACAATGGCTGCCTTTATTTTGTTGTATTCCAGGCTGGTAAAAATTAAATGTAATGAAGGCTCCAGCTCTAAATGCACATGATTAGACACAGAGGGCATGGAAGGTCAGAGGGTAAAATTGATGAAAAGCACATTTTATTATTAGGGGATTTTCATTCCTAAATGCTAATGAATTTTAAAAATGGTCAACTGTAAAAACGCATAGATGGATAATAACTATACCACTTAAGAATATTTTAAAATTGTGTCTGAGTAGACATGGAGGGGCATCTCCCATGGCAATTATAAAAATCCCCCAGCTGACCATGAGTATATGCGACAAAAATACATTGTGCCTCTGTAGACTATGGACTGCGGATAAAAGATGAGGAATCACTAATTCAGAAAATAGACCATGAGAGACTCTCTAATTAAAAACTAACTAATTAAATGGAAGGTATCATGAATTAGACCCTTGCTTTTCCCCTGCCCACCTCACCCACACACACAAATGAGCTCAGTGCCATGGGAATGGAATTTAATGTATGGTGAGTTTGGTCAGAGAAACTAAAAGGAATATACAATGGAAGCACATAAATTTTTAAGAGAAAAACATGTACACTGCAAAATAATGGTCTCCATTGGAGAGATCACGAATTGATTTCCATGTTTACTAGGGTTGAATAATGTTCACATGTTAATAAAGATACATCATTAGGCAATCTGCTGTGACTAACATGCACTATGACTAACAGTGCCGTTGCCTTCAAATTAAACATAAACACTAGGAGGTACTCATCTAAATTGACTTAATCATAACTGAATTACTATAAACAAAGGCACACCCATTACAAAATATAGGCCTATATTGGCCACATAATAGATTACAAATACAATGTGATCATACAAGACTGGGTAATGCATTCATTTATAAGATGTTTGAGAAAATATTTTAGGAAAGATTTTGGAGCTAGTTGTGATGAAGAGAAAAACTAAATTTTTTCAAACTTAGAATTTTAGTCACCCAGACTCCCATGTTTCTAGTTTGATGATCACTTAGTTCAGAACCAATTGCATTACTGGCTTTCAGAATACACATAAAAACTGTGACCACAAAGCCTGACTCCCATGGGTTTAACAATTGTATGTCTCATAGCTCTCTTCTGTGACAACAACATAAATACGGTGGAGCAAAATATTTTTGCCCCTCAATACATTGAACAAGGAAAATTTACAATGGGAAGTGGCCATCTAATTTTCTATCATGGGCAACCCACATTTTCAAGGTCCTATCTCAATTCTTCTCAAGAGACTTACCTTCCTAGTTAGAACAATCAAGTTGTGGGGTAAGAGTCCTCTAATTAAAAAATAGGTTTAAACATATTCAAGTCTGGATGCTTTTAGCAAAAGTTATTTTTATCCTAAGTTCAGTAAGAATCCATTTTGAGCTAAGCCATTAAATTTCAATTTAATTCCACAGAAGTCTATAGAGCATGTAGTATTTCTTATACACAGTATTGGAGATTAAGATCAGGTCCAGACACCACCTTAGATACCCGCCAACCTATGATCCTTTAGTCAAAGTTCTCATCCCTAAAGCAAAGCTTATTCTGTGAAGATCAGAGTCCACGGAAACTTAAACAAAAAAAGGAATTTTGGCGTGTAAAGTCAAGAGTGTTGGTGCACTGTTCCATCCTGCTCTTTGTACACAATCTCAGTGCCTTACCTTCAGGCACAAATTGCTCCAGAACTCGGCGTCCCAATTACCCACATGTCTGCCCTGCAATATCTGTGTACCCTCCCTCCTTTTTCTCCCCTATTGTCATTCAAGAATCTTTCCTAAATCCACTAAACTGATCAGAATTTTTCAGTACATGGTTCATTCCATCTCACGTGTGAGCTGGAAAAGTTCTACCCTCAATTTAAGACCCAGACGAGTGATATATCCTTTGCAACCTCTCGCTCATTCAGGGCATGCTGTCGCATTCTCTACATTTCCACAGTTCGTTGCTTGCATCATTGCGTTTGTGTTTACCACAATATATTGCAATTCAAAAGCATACAAGTCTGCTTTCTCTCTAGAGCAAACATCCTGTGTTATTAATTTTTATGTCTTTAGTACTTGGGGGAGTACCAAGCATATATTATACAAAAACTATTGAATATTTATTGAGGATAAACTTTCCCCCTGGAAAACTCATGCTCTAATGAGTTTTCTGGGGAAAAACCAATGTGGAAACAAACAAGCAAAAAGACTGTAACATAAGTTACAATAGCTAACTTTAATTAAGTCCTTACTCTATGCCAAATATTATACTAAAATATTTTCAGGAATTATCACACTGAAACTTCATACCAATTTTAGAAATCGATGTTATCATTTTATTATTCCCCTAAGTACTTCTCACATGATATTTTTAAATTAAATTTGTTGGTGGGGCATTGGTTCACAGGGTCATATAGGTTTCAGGTGTACATTTTTATGATACGTAATCTGTATATTGCATTGCATGCCCACCACCCAAAGTCAAATCATCACCTATCACCATGCACTTGGCTCCCTTCACTACCTCCCCAAACCCTTTCCCTCTGGTGACCACCATTCTGTTGTCTGCATCTACGAGCTTCAGTTTTTTATCCCACCTATGAGTGAAAGCTTATGGTTCATACCTTTTTCTGACTGACTTCGCTTAGCATATTCTCAAGATCCATCCATGTTGTTGCAAAAGGCAGTATTCCATCTTTTCTCATGGCTGAGTAGTGTTCCATTGTATATATGCACATCTTCTTTATCCAGTCACGTCCTGAAGGACACTTTGGTTGTCTCCATGTCTTGGACACCATACATAATGTGCAATGAACATAGAGGTGCGTACATCTTTGTGGATATACGTCTTTGAGCTTTTTGGTAGATACCCAGGGGAGGGATTCCTGGGTCATATGGTAACTCTATTCTGAATGTTTTGAGGAACCACCGTACCCTTCTCCATGGTCGCTGTACCAGTTTACATTCCCACCAGCACTGAATGAGGGTTTCTTTTTTCTCCAAACCTCTCCAACTCTTGTTATTACCTGTCTTGTTGATAATAGCCATTCTAACAGCTGTGAGGTGGTATCTCATTCTAGTTTTGATTTGCATTTCCCTAATAGCTAGTGAAGCTGAACATCTTTTTATGTATCTGTTGGCCATTTGTGTGTCTTCTTGGCAGATGTGTGTGCTCAGGTCCTCTGCCCATTTGTTAATTGAATAGTTTGTTTGGTGTTGAGTTGTATGAGTGAATACTTTATATATTTTGGATATTAACCCCTTGGTGGAGCTGTTGTTTGCAAATATCATCATTCATTCAGTTGTTTGTCTTTTTATTATGTTGTTGGCTTCTCTTGTTCTGCAGAAGCTTTTTAGTTTGATACAGTCTCATTCATTTATTTTTGCCTTTAATTCCCTTGCCTTTGGGGGTCAAATTCATAAAATGTTCTCTATGACCAAGGCCCATAAGTTTAGTACTTATGTTTTTTTCTATGTCTGAGGGGGGACCCCTCTCAAAATGGAATTTATTTACAAAAAATTGTGTATTTATTCTTACATGTTTAAACTTCAGTCTCCTTCAAGGTACTCTTCATTTGATGCAATACACCTATCGAGATGTTTTTCCCACTGCTCAGAACAGTTTTTGAACTCATTGACTTTGATGTCTTTTAGTGCTTCTGTCATTTTTTGTTTCACTACTTCCACGTTGGCAAAACATTTCTCTTTGAGGACTTTTTCATCTGTGGAAACAAACAAATGAAAAAAGCTGCTCAGGGCGAGATCAGGTATACAGGGAGGGTGGGGCACAGGGATTATGCCTTTTTTTGGCCAAAAACTGCTGAGCACTCAGTGCAATGTGTGGCAGGTACACTTGTAAATCACCCATCATGAAATGGGCAAACACATTGAGTCTTCAGAAAAATTCACTGAGGCTGAATGCAAACTCTCACAACAACGCCAGCTGGTGCACTGATGCACATGGGTTCCTAGAACACTCACCTAGCAGGGGAAGCCTGTGCTACAAGGGGCCCATCCTCTGGTAGATAATTCCATTTGCAGGGGTCCTCCCTTGTACTTTATTGTTTCAGATCTTATATTTAGGTCTTTGATCCATTTTGAATTGATTCTTGTACAGGGAAAATACTGTAATCTAGTTTCTTTCTTTCACATAGCTTTCCACTTCTCCCAGAAGCATTTGTTGAAGAGGCTTTCTTTTCTCCATTGTGTGTTTTACCACATCCTGTGAGCTAGCTTCCACACTGTTAACTAGGTAATGTTTTACAGAAGAGGAAAGTGAGGAACAGATAGGTAAAGCAATTTGGCCAAAGCTATATACCGTATTCTGCCATGTATAAGGCACACCCATGTTTTGGTGCAAACTTTTAGGAAAAACATCTTTCATTTTAATTTTGTAATTCAATTTGTTTATTTATTTATATTTAGATACTTGTTTTTTGTAGTATAAAGGAATTTTAGCATTTAGTTTTGAATGTTTTATGGTACAAGAAATTTTATGTAACAAATAATTACAAAACACAAAAACAGATACATGTATTTCAGGTACTACCCATGTATAATGAGCATCCTTCTTTTTCCCTCAAAAATTTGAGCAAAATGTGCATTATACATGGCAAAGTACAGTAGTTTGTTATCTATCTTGGAGGCATCTACTAATGAACACTGGAGATTAAAAACCTGAACTATAAATTGAGCCATATATAATCTATTAAAGTGGCAATTTAAGAAGACAGTTTTAGGTAGTTTGATGATCATTCTTCATCTTTCTTTCTTGGTGGAGACCACTGACCATTTTTCTTAACTTTACTTCAGCATCGCTAACCTGTATTGTCTGCTTAGCTCTTCTTTATTGATCCAAAGTGACTATGCTCTCTGCAAGTTACTCTTTTTGCATAATGCACATGCTTTCTCCCTGAAGCTGATCCTTAAAGAATGTGATCTTGGTTACAACCACCCACAGTTTTAGAGCCTATATTTCAATTTCTCATCCTAATTACTATTGCACAAACTTCCGTGTGATGGGAACTGCAGAAAATGTGATCTTTCAAATATAAATGTGGCTGCCGTGATACGTAGGCTACTGGGTTTGTAGATCACTGCAGTTCTAAATAAGGAAAAAATAATCCATGCAGATTTTTCACATTTTTCCAGTTTATTTCTCTAACACAACCACTTCCTAATTGTTTCACAAGTGTTTCCATTTCAAGAGGACCACCTGCCCTGACCAGTGTGGCTCAGTTTGTTGGGTGTCTTTTGTCCCACAAAACAAAAGGTTGCTGGTTTCCCTCCTGGTCGGGGCACAGGCCTGGGTTTGTGGATCTGACCTCTGGGTTGGGGAGTGTGTCAGAGGAAACTGACTGATATTTCTCTCCCTCTCTCTCTCCCACCCCCCCTCTCTAAAAGTAAATAAATAAAATCTTAAAAAAAAAAAACCCAAAACTAACTTCTCTTCTATGTTCAGCCCAGTTTGTTGAAAAGTGTTTTTTGGTTTGTTTGTTTACTGTTACACCTCCTTTAATATTGCATGTACTTTAACACTGCTCTTTCATTTACTATACACCTACTCTATGATTACATCTTTTCTATGCACACGGTCCCACTTATTGAACAGCAATAGTCATTTATTTATTATTGACAAAGTCGGGCCATAATGATTAGGAGTAATGTAAAGAGTGATTTCATGGTGAATTGTAACTGAATCTTAATCGGTTTCCCTACACCAATAAACACATAATGTAGTCATTTAATGACTCCCAAAAGGTATGTTACTCAAGAGTAATATGATATTTGAATGAATATGTAAAAACCATTAATTTCAAAGGATAAAAGACATTGGACATGTAAAAACATTATCCATTTTTGTAATTTTGGAATTAATTTTGACTCTAAAGAAGACTGAACATACTATTGTAGCTCCTTAAATAGTCCTTGTGTTTATTTTCTATTGCTGACTAATAAATTACCACAAATTTTGAAGCTGAAAACAACACTTATTTATTAGTTCATAGTTTTCTACATCAGGAGTCCCGCAAGATGGGGCCAGGTAGGATCTCTGCTCCAGTGCAAGCTGAGATCCAGGGGTCGTCAAAGCTGAGTTCCCATTTGAAGGAGCTGGGGAGGAACCTGCTCAGAAGCTCATTTTGGTACTCGGTAGCCTCCAGCTCGTAACAGTTGCTGTTAGTGGCAGTGCCGGAAATATGAAAGAATTCACAAAAAGACAATGAAGAGAACAAAGTTTTAGTTTTACTTGCCCAAGGGAAGGGAAGGGCTAGGTGAGGGGAAATGCACCATCCTGGAGGAGTGGGGGCTGTGAGTTTTTATTGGATCAAAAGTGGGGGGTTGGGTTGTAGCTGAGAAGTCACTGGCAGATAGTTGTCAATCAGGAAGTTTCAGGCTGACAGTGTAGGCTCCAGTTTGTTTTGCTATTACTACCTTTGGGTTCAGGGTCCAGGTGCTCTGGTCTGGTATGTCCTGTTTGTATAAGTTTTAAGATGCCTGCACGAGGGATACTTTTAGTAATCTTCCCAGTGCTGAGAAGAGAGGCTCAGAGAACAACACTTAATTATGCCTGACAGACTCAAGGAAAGAGATGCAGTGCTGGTAGAGAGGGCCTGACGGGGGCTTTTTGTCCTTTCAGTTGAGGCGCTAATGAAACGCTGGTGTTCATGCCGCCTGTCACCAGCAGACACAATACGCAGAGACAAGGATTTAATCTTTATGGGCGCTGTATTCAGATGACCCAGCGGCCTGAGGAGATGGTGGGTTTTACATCCCAAAAGACTGTCTCACATTTTCTTTCAAGCCAGTATTTTTTATAAGAAGGAAAAAACATGTAGGTAAGGAATTTGGAATTCAGGGGAAAAAAAGTGTAGGTAAGGGGTTTGGAATTCAGGAAAGACAGACTTTATTCTCAGATAAAAGCAGCTGTCTGGCAATTTCCCCTAGCTCCTTTCATCCTTGACTGATGACTCTTTGGCCATCTGTGTCCTGGGGGATTCTCTTTAGCTGTGTCCTGGGTGGCGGATGTGTCACCCTGGAACACAATGGCTCAGATGCCTTCTTAATTGTTCACAGTCTTCCTGGGGCACGAAGGTCAGTCACTTATGGTCTGGAGTCAGGGTGGTCCATACTTTCAGTTCCTGAAACAATAGCTTTTTACATGCATTAACTACTACGCTTATTAACTATTACTTAAAACTAAACTTTTCCAACGCTTGAGTTCCCCCACCACTGAGATCCTGAATATTTGCCTTAAAAAGTTTGTTTAGGCCACTGGGAGATCCTCCCTACATGGCCTCCTCCATCTTCAAGCCAACAATGGCTTATCACATTATTCTTTTGTTTCAAATCTCTCACCTCCACTTCTGCAAATAGCCCGGGAAAATTTCTGCTTTTAAAGGCATCCTGTGGCTCATTTTCCATCAAGTGGAATTGTGCCATACTACACATGATGGAGTAAAATCCGTCACCTTCACGTTCTTGAGAATGATTCAGGTTGTGAACACCAGGGGCTGGAGATCTTGAAGAAATTTTAGAATTCTGCTTACCACAGCCCCCAAGTAGAACAGGTCAGCTCTGAATTTTAAAGCATATTTTTTTACTTGCCCAGAAGTGACTGAACATTTTCTCACAAATCTTTTTTAATGTTACTGTTAGATAGAAGTTTAGGAGAAAGAAGAGGGGTGTGAGGGGGTCCATAGTACTTGCAGAAAATGCTCGTAAATAACTTTAACTCCTCTAGCCACAGTATCTGATTTTAACAGGATAACAAAAGGTGGTCTGGAGCAAGATAAAAATCTGAGTTAACAGACCTCAGCCCATACTTAGGTTCAGGAGTTCACGCCCTCTGTTGGAGGAGTACACACCGCCTTCTCCCACCAAACTGATAAGTAATTCCCTCACTCCACCCCACAAATTATCTAAGTGCTCAGGACAAAGAGATGGAATGCCAAGGCCTTTCTCACCCACCTCTGCTAGGCCCATTCGCTTCTGTGAGAATATGTGGCTAATAACCTTTGCTTACCTACTCACAGGTTTGCTGATCTGTAATTCTTTACTGCCTCTGCCAGAAGAGCTGAGTCTCCCACACGATACTGTCTAACAACATTCTGACAACTTTGGGAGTGCTGAAATTTTAGGATTGGCCAATGGTAAATATTTCTCCCCATAGCATGTATGCATCTGTGTTTTTGTAAATACATGTATGCATAAGCATCAGAAGTACTGATAGCACTTTTAATAAATAATAATTGAAATCTGATGACATCCTGGCTACATAAACTTCAAGGAGCTAGAGATTTAAGAAAAGACTACATATATATTATCAAAATCTATCATTGCCAAATTAACACATAAAATATCTTAATTCTGTTCTAGTTTGTTTGGTTTGCCATAACGAAATACCACAGGCTATATGGCTTAAACAAAAGAAGCTTATTTCCTCATAGTTCTGGAGGATAGAAGTCCCAGGTCACGGTGCCAACAGGGCTGGTTTTCTCTGAGGCCTCCTCCTTGGATTGCGAATGGCCACCCGTTTGCTGTTTCTTCCCACTCTCTGCCCCCCTTCCTGTGTGCACTCCCGGAGTCTCTCTGCTGTCCTCCTCTCCGCTTCTTACAAAGGCACCGTGCAGATTGGACTATGGCCCACCCTAAGGGGCTCGTTTTAGTTTAATGACTGCTTTAAAGGCCTTATCTCCAGTGCAGTCACATCCTGAGGAATTAGGTGTTAACACGTGTAATACACGGGGACAGGATTCACCCCCTAACAAATTCTGACTGACATGTGTCACAAGCCGCTCTAGCTTCTGGAAATGCAATAGTGAGACAGGCAGTTCTGAAAACAGTGAGCTGATCTGCCACACAGGGTAAGTTTTCTTGCTGTATATGACTCTCAGACAAATAAAGTGATGTCTGGGATATACATTTCTCCAAAAAGGTTTAGTTCAGATTGGGTCATTTATCTCTTATGCTTTTATACAAATTGTTCCAGTTTTCAGAAAAGACAAAATATGTATTTTCTGAAATAGGAATTAAAACAGCATCATTCCAGGAAAATTACTTTTTGTAACTGAAATGTCCTTTGCTAATCTGTGCAACCGTATAAAATCAGAAAGAAATGTAAACAGGAGAGATGAAGAAAATGTCAAGACTAGCGAAATGCCAGCTATTATCCCACTTTCTCCATATATATAACAATGCTCATTGGTTTTTAGTGATAAACACCTCATATATAAATATCATCAATTAACACAAAAATGGGAAATTTCCTTTCTAACATATGTTATATTGCATTTTAACTAAGTAGGGTCTATTCCTTTTATTTCGAGGTGAAGAAGTAACTGTTACTTAGTGGTAGAAGAGTGCATGCAAAAAGCCCTTCCTTTAGTCCAAAGTCCAAAGGTCAATTCATTACTAAATAACTACTATATACTCAGTTGCATTTGTTTGCAGTTGTTATTGTAACAAATTACCACAAATTTAGAGGCTCAGAATAACACATTTATTTTCCAGTGGGCCTGAAAGTTGGAAGTCCAAAATGAGACTAAAATCAAGGAGTCAGCAAGCCTGGCTCCTTCCGGGGGCTCCGGGGAAGAATGTGCTCCTTTCCTCCTGCTAGTGGCTTCCAGCACCCATTGGTTCTTGACCGCTTCACTCCATTCTTTACTTCCTGGGTCACATTGCCACCTTCTCTACTGCAATCAAATTTTTCTACCTGCCTTTGTAAGACCCACCCTGATACTACAAGATAATCTCTTAGTTTCAGGATTCTTAACCTAATAGTGTCTGCAAACTCTTTTTTTTTGCTACATAAGGTAACATTCACAGATTCTTGAGTTTAAGATGTGGACATCTCGGGGCCATTATTCAGCTGACCACACCAGTGTTGTTTTGTATTACTGTTACAGTAAGAGGTATGTCCTCCATGGGTTTATAACACAGGTGGCAAACACAAGGCCCTCGGGCCAAATCCGGCCCTCCACCTTGTTTAATCCGGCCCAGCACCTTGTTTCTGCCCAGTGGCAGCGTCGCGCTCCTTGCCCCTAGTTAAGGAGTAGTTACATTTATCCAGTCCTAAAATTACATTCAGCCCTTTGAAGGCAACAAAGAGGCTGATGTGACCCTCAGTGAAAAAAAATGAATTTGATGCCCCTGGTTTATAATATAAATGGGGACACAGAAAGGGCCTATGCTATTAAATAAAGCGAAAATCAGCCTGTGTGGGCTGAGACCAAAAATAAGCACAATTAATTATTTAAAGGCTGAAGAAACTATTTGGAAGAAGCTTGGAACAATACATGAGCAAGGACAGGAAAGGGTAAAATAGACACATTATGAGAAGATAGTATATAGAGCTGGATTTCTGAGGGAGAGCGAAACGTGGAGGGTGGAGACACATATGAAGATGTCTAGTTCTTTTTATAAGGTCAGGTACATACATAGACAGTGGGCGAATATCTGTATTAAAAACTGGATGATTTATTGACATGGGAATGAATAAATCTATGAAAAATTACGATATTAAATAATTTGGAGGTTGATAAATGAGCCTGGTAAGTTAGATTCAATGTGAAAACAAGGGAGTTCTGTGGTTTTTAAACATGAAAGGTTTATTTTATAATCATACATCGATTGGATAAACCCAATTCCCGCAGGCTCTGGGGACACACTTTCTCCTTAGTATTTCACTCTACTGCAATAAGAAGGTCTGACCATATTCACACACTTTTCCAAAGGCCACTTTCTTCTAATTATGTTTGTAGAAAAGAAAGACATCAGTTCAGCAGGCGCCGTGCTTTTGTATCTTCTCCTGGAACCACTCTGAACTCGCAGCTTTTCTCACGAGACTGAAATTCCAGATCAGTGATGAGTTCTGCTAATCACCACCAACTCAAGGTTTTTGTAATATCTCTTACAAAAACTTTTGGAGAAAGTGATAGAATTATAAAACAAGCAAGAAATACCTCCAAAGTCAATTCCAGACATGACATTTTATGGAAATTTAGGACCTCCCACTCACTACATGAAGTTTGACGTGGAGAATTTCCCTCTGCAGGACCTAGGTTAGGCATATCACTTGCTCAGAAATTTTTCTCGCATTGGTCTCTGTGTTCCAGATCCTCCACTTCCCTCTCTCCCTAGCTGGCTTCCTGCAGTGCAAAGCGTGTGCCCTTTCTATGATGCAGACTGAAGGAGTACTGTCTTTGGTTCACCCTTGTTTAACTGACACACAGTTTCTTCATTTTATTCAAACAAAGGGCTCACTGGTCCAAAAGTTGAATTGCAACACTCTCCTAGAAACTGTGTATTACAATACTTGGTTTGTTTTTGTTTGGTAAAACATAATGAATGCAAGAATTTTTATAAATTTTCTGGGAAGGGGTGTGCAAGACACTATGAAAAGCTATGGTCCTTGATTTGGACTTTTGGTTTAAACTATACTTCTATTACACTGTAGTGGGAAGAATTCAGCCATCTTATTCATTCATAAAATGCAGTAATAGGCTTGTTGTTATAATGACTTAAAGAGGTGATACCCAGAGCCTGACCAGACACAGTGACAAGGGAGCTCTGCTAGTCAACACTTACAGTTTTCAAGCATGAAGTAACTAGACCCCGGACATGGGGGAGGGCAGAGTGATGGAAGTGAAAAACATTAATTGGAGGTGAAGTTTTGGGGAAGAAATGGCAGGCATTTGTGACAGAGAGGAGATAAAGAAAAGGAGAGTGTGTTACATCATGGGAGACGGGTAGTGTAACTAACAAGTCAGTACGTGTTTTGAGAGATGCTATTGGATCTTCGAATTAAGAAAAGGGAGACATCAGTATAGTTGTTGGATACACAGTTGTCAAAGAAATATGATTTGCATAGTGAAGAAAACTAAGTAAAAATAAAGTAAGTGAAGTATGGAAATGAAGGTACACTAGAAGTTAGTATGCATCAGCATGGGGGTTGGTGAGGTGAGTGCAGAGAGTTGGTGAGGACATAAATCTAACTGGGGTGATGAATTCCCATTGTGAGTCACCAGAGGCTAGGCAAGAAGTAGAGGGATTGGGCAATCATTTACCATGATATTATCAGCAAGAGAGCCTTGTAGGCTTTCGCGCTAGCAAGACTCCCTGGTCTCTAGACCTATAACTAGCCCATTTAAAATGTCTCTTAAATTTGCTACTTCTCCCCATTTCTTTGTTCAAAACATCTGTTTGCATCACCAAATTCTATGTCATTATGATAAATTCTCTTAAAAATCCTCCCCTAAATCCATTCAAGAATTTCTTACTTCTCCCATCCTTGGCAGGTACTATGTCAGTTGATAAAGCTCTGCTGTGCTGTCCCATCTGTTGTGCTGAGTCCCACCCAGGACTTCAGGCACAACAGTAAACTGGGGCCACAACGCCGAGGGCGACCATGCTGACCCCTTGAAACAAGGACCATGCCCTCAGGGGCCTCAAAGGCGTTTGCCACGTGTAAGGTTTAGGGCTGAGGATTTCTTAAATGCACTTGAGTTTTAAATGTCCTGCTCACCAATTATGAAGCCTCTTGAACATTACTGTTTAGTTCAGTGTCTATGCATCTTATATAAAAGGGCCAATTGAAGTATTGGGAAGCGTTAAAAAGCACAGAATAGAAAGAAGGACAGTAAGATGTAAAATTTTACTAACAAATATATCACTGCACGTAAAAAAACCCACTAGGAACACAAGATATGTTTTTAAATTGATTAAGGCCAGCTGAAGAAGTTATTGCTGTCAAACATTATTGGAAGGCAATGGTGACTAGAGGTGAGAAAGGTCTGAAGATTATATGTGATGTATATGTATGTATATATGTATATAAAGTATACATATTCTATATTTTATAATAACACCAAGCAGTAATTAGAACTGTGTACATAGCTATCTAAAGCCAAATTTATGTTTCTCTCAATGTGCTAATAAATATTTTCAGTGTTTGTTCATGGAAGTAACATGTTTTCTAAAAATAATACATAAATAAAGAGTCTATAAATTTTAAGTCAGATTTTTTCTGCATTTTTCTTTGACAATTGGCTCAAATAAATATCATTTTATACATTTGTAAATGGTTTAAAAATTAATATGTTTCCCTTGAGAATACATACTCTTGGAATTCAACTTCAATCATATTCAATGGTTTTGTTGAGAGAGTGGAATTTTGTCTCTCATCTATAAATATAAATCTGTTTAAATACTTAGAGATAAATCACTGAGGGGAAGCAAGGCTTGCCGCTTCAAAATATGCCTTTTGCCATATTGGTTTATTTTTAGCTGATTATTATTAGAAACAAAAGACTCAGGAAAAACTGATGATCTTTCCCCTAATTGCCTGAAGGAATGTAGGCAGTGGATAGAGGACCTGCTCCAGGAATGGAGATAATGGTCATAGATAGCTATAGCTTAATGTGAACTCAGTGTGAGAATGGAGAAGAACCTAGCTAGGGCCAATGGATCCAGGTCTGCTCTGTCTAGTTGTTGAGGATGGCCCGGCAAACATTTATCTACCGAACATTTGCTTTTTCATCTCCATGCAGATTGCCTTCCCTCCCTTTGAAATCCCAGACAACCACCATCACCCACCTTCTTAGCTCCAGGAGGCACAGAAACCCCAACTGCCTGATCTGTTTTCAGTTTCATGTTCTTATGAAACCCCTGTGTGTGCATACACAATATATTTGGTTATTTCTTCTCTTAATCTGTCTCATGTTAATTTGATTATTAATCCAGGCAGAGAAATCAGAAAAGTAGAAGGATGATTATTTTTCTTTCCTCACATTGCTATTATTGTTGCTTTATGTAATATCTTTGAATGTCCTAGAGAAAAAACTACCATTTATAGTCTCTACCCCTTTTATTTAATATTATTTTTGAGGATATTTTCCTTTGAGGGTCTTTAAACAAAACACAAGCAAGTTTTACAGTTGGTTTTAAAATATGAATCATGGTTTATTAGGTGCTGAACCAAGAACCCTTCACTACATTATTTCCAAACAGTATTGTCTTCTAATATTTGTTCCCTAAAGAACTGGAATTGAGACTTGACTCAGCCTGGAGGTGTTCCCAAATGATCTTTTGAGTCACCTACTCCTCCATAATTTTCATTCCTCTACATTAAAAAGCTTATAGCATATTGCCAATTTTACACTAATGATGCATGAAATGTAATGTTATATGAGTTTCCGTATTATTATATGGATGGCCTTTAGTATGATGTTCCACCACGCATTCCAAACTCATATCCCATAATTGTATAAAGATAATTCAAAAAACTGTTTGCAGTTTCTCAACTTAATAGTATATTAAATTGCATTACCTGCTATTCCAATTTAGCTGGTGAATTTTCATCAACATGTGAGCACAACTATTTTTTAGCTATGTATTAACTCAGGTATTAGGGAGATATAAAATTATCTCTCAATAACATATCCTAGTTGTTCTGAAAAAATTAAGTACTTAATTGAAACAGACTACCTCAAAGCGGATATGTATTTTTGCCCTTTCAATTTTTTCTGATTCTGTACAGGGTCCAGCTGCTTGAGTGTGGTTGGGAGGGTACGTGATGGCCTCGTACGAGATGGAGAGCAGTTTGGACATTTCACTAAAATGTCATGTGGTGTGCTTGAGCGTGCTATTGTTATGTTACAGAATTACATGGTTATGATTTTGTAATAAAACATTTTGTAATAAAACATTTTGTAATAAAACAGGGACATTATTTGTACAGGACTCTGTATTTTCCTACTTTTTATTTATTTATTTTGTAACAATTGATTCTGAAGTTACTATATCTTGTTTGTTGATTGACTATCATCTGTTTTCCTCACCAGAATGTAACATCTGTGAGCAAAGGAGACCTCTCTGTTTTAGTGCTATATCTTCATTGCCTGGAACAGCAACCGTAAAATCATGGACCTCTAATGAATAGTCATTTGGCATCTATTGCCATAGAATGCCAGATTTTAAAGCTGTGATTAATCATATCATCTAATAGTTTTCTTCAGAAAATTATAAGAATATTTTATTAATAAAAAATAAATATACTGACTAAACTGTGAATATAATGAGCCAAATTTTTACCTACCTGTGATTATCACGTGTTCATATTCTAATCATTTCTAAGTCAAGTGGAGACTTAATCATTTAGTTTAAAAACAAAAAACATTTTCTGAAAATTAGAGGACATATTTCTGCCAGGACCTAGGACAAGGCACAGACCTGGCATCAAGAACACCTTCCTGAGAGAAAGGTAAGGCTGAAGCACAGCTAGTTATAAATCTGAGTGGATTTCCAGTGAGTTAGAAATAAGCAGAACATGTTTAAATCAGGAAGCTATCAATTTCCTTTAGGATATTAAAAGATAAACTGAGACACATTAAAAATTTAAGAGTTTATTTGAACAAAAGTTGACCTGACTGGGGCATTCAGTCTAGCAGGAGCTGTTCAAAATGACAAACTTTTATAGGCAGAAGGGAGTGGGAACAAAGAAGTTATACTAAGCATAAGACCGGGTTAATTATTGGAAAGTTACTTTCTTTCAGGGGTTGTCAGGGGTCTATCAGGCAGATGACCTCACTCGCTGATCAGGCATTTCCTGCTTGACTGGTTTAAGATTCCATTTCTGAGGCCAAAACTGTAATTTAATCTTGGTTTGGTGATGTGGGTCTTAGTAGAAGTAACTCATTTTGGGCTTGTTGTCTTGTTCGTAACAAGGGGAAATCACCTTTAAAGAAGTAACCGAATCATTTTGAAGATACCTTGGGATGTGTAAGTGATCTGAAAGTAAGGATGGAGCAGCACCTGAAAAAGGGCAAGAGATATTGGCAGCTGTTGCATGCTTGGGGGGATTGAGCTCTACTGGAGTCATGTGGCAGATCACGTGGATGAAAGATTTGCGTGTTATTGTAAGCACGTCTTCCATTCTGTGTTGAGAAATTATTAGGAAACAGAGAATCATTGAAGATTTCCAGTCATGGGAGGGAAATTGCAAGAACCCTGCTTTAGAAGGATTAGCAATTTTGACAGAACTGAAATGTAACCCGAGGGAAGACAGTGGGCAGTGAGTGGGTGGCTGAAATTGGTCAGGCAGGCATGAAGCATTGCTGAAATTGAGTAACGCAATGGGATTGAAGGAAAGGCACATTTAAGGAGACGAGATTAGGAGTCTCTAGGACTCAGATATGGGTAAAGTCTTCAGCTCGTGCTGAACTACAAACCTAGTGCTGACTTTGATCAATTCATCAATTGTTCTGAAGAGGAAGCCCTTAGTGAGACTGCCTTATACTCATCCTATCTATGTCCCTTTCTGTAAAGCCCCTAAATAAAGGTCGTGACATACAGAGACTCATCTTTGTGCTGGATGTTGTTGCTGTAACGGCCCAAGTTAAAATTTTCATCAATACTCTCGTTTTGTTTTATATATGTGTTAAACCTGGGGATATCAATGACAAATGATCTGTTCCCACATTCCACTGTATTTTGCAAGTATACTTATTCATAACCCATTAGGATTATTGAAAATATATTTGGTAGCATCAAATGATATGAAGCTGTCACACAGCTCTCTTCCTCTTAAACCTCTTATTTCAAATCTGTCAAGTTTTTGGGTTTTTTAAACGTGATTATTTTTAGTGGCTAAGGTGAGTCTCTCCAGAAAAAAACTCCCTGCTAGGACAGTATGCTTCCTCCTTTGCAAAGAAGCCCGTGGGATTGTAAGTTACTGCTCTATGTCTTACCTACCTTTCCATGCTTTGCATGCTGCTTAGTCGTTGCTCATCATAAGTTTTGACCCATAATACTTTAATCAATCTCCCACATATAAAGAAAATACTAGAAGGTGTTGCTTAGAAATTGGGAATATTCTTTTATTTTTTCTTAGAATCCCCATTTTTCCAGTCTTTCCAATTCTTTTAAAAGTAGCTTTCAGATTCTTTTATAGAACTATTATAGCAGAACCATGGGGAGACTCTCAAACCAGGACACTCCACAAAACCATTGAAATGCCAGTGGCTTGCTAGGTCATGTCAGCTTACACTTGCTGCCAGGTTATTTGGAGCTAAGCATTTATCTCTTTGATATGAGAACACTGTTTATCTCCCTGAGCACATTCTTACCAGTTTCATTTAACACAGGGCCATATTCTCTTGGTCTTTCATAAATAGCCCCGTTTTTCAGCTGGTTACCCTAAGTTGTGAAATTGAATGAGGAAAAAAACCTGACAAATTTATTAAATTGTAGAGTACTAGAAAACCCTTTCATCTTATTGCATATAATGAAATAAAGTTTAGCAAGAAGTCTGTCATATCAAATACCTCAGAGGCAATACTCTTTAAAAGGACTCATTTAAATAAAATTACCATCTTCTTTCAACAATTAACCAAATAAAGAACCACATAGGTTTCTGATGGTATTGTGGTATTATCTAGGGTAAAGCATGGCTCCTATTGAATAATTAGGATTTATATCACCTAATAAACTAGAACACCTAAGAAATGCAATTTGTGTCTTTTTTATGTTTAAGTAAATGTAAGCAATAATTCTAGCCTGGGCATCATTTTGTGGGAATAACATATAATGAGGTGTTTAAGAGACTCGGAGTAATCTAAAGTACTTTTAGGCATTTGTTGTTGGTTTTCTGTTTGTTTTTGGTTTTTGTTTTGAATATTGAAATACTAGCATGAGCTACCACAGAGAGTTTGAAGCCCACATGGGCTTGTAATGGGGAATTGTGCATTGTAATGGGGAACCACAGCGGCAGGGCGACCATGCGTATCCCAATTTGTTGGGGCCAGTCCTGTTCATGCCAGTTGTCCTCAGGTCATTATTAACAACTCTGCCTTTCATTTTCAAAATTGTCTTGGTTTGGAGTTTAAATTATATGTTAGTTATAAGGCATAGGTTGAACATCACTTATCAGCTAAAATTTATTTTTTTTCACAACAGAGAGAAGAGATTGGAGATAGGAGGACAAAGATGGAAAAATAAAGAATAGTAAGTAGGATTGGATCTTCTTACATGAAAAATCTGTAGTCATCAAATCATTAGACCGCATAGCCACACCCTAAATTTTTCAGTTCCAATTCCATTTAACTAAGGTTTTATCACCAGTGACCAGGACGCTATTCTTTGTTGGAAGTTTGGCTAAATGACAAATGTAGAAGATTGTGTTGATAATGGCTATTGGCCAAGTCCATAAAGCCCATCCTATTACCAGCAACATCAATTTGCAGACATTATCAGAACAGGAACACCTATTGATTCAGGGACTGAATAAGAAGTTGCATATAAGGTTTTAATTCAAGACTCTGTATTAAATCACCCCTGTGACTGTTAGCACAAAGTTGCTAAGTGGTGTGAAGAGAGCACTGGTGTCCAGATGTGGGAGCCGGAGCGTGGTGGGGGCAGCAGGGGCACTAAACAGCAAGCCTACGTTCCCATGTGCAAGTGAACTTGTCAGTGTGTTACATGACTCTATCATATTTAACTGAAAATAACTAAAACTGTTACCAAAAATAGCCATTTTTTCCCACAAGAGTAGAGATTAAACATGGTTTAAATGTGATGTTCTTAAAAAATATTTGTGGACTTTCTACACATGATATACTGGAACCTAGTGGAAACATACTAAGGAAAGGAAAGAGTCTACGATTTCTCACACCCCATTTTCTGTCTTTATTCTGTAATGTCAAAGCCTATTTGTTAGCCAGTAAATACAGTTGTGTAAATTTTATTTTTGTAATTGCATAAGCATACTGATGAGGATTAAAATGTTGTGAAAATAGAGATTTGGATACGTTTTATGTCGTAGTTTTTCCTGTAGGTTTGTTTTTATAACTATGTTCATTTTTGGCTTTCTGATACAACTATTGCACTCTAGAATATACAAGAATATTTTATACAATGATGATGTGTGTGTTCAAAAAACAAATTTAGTGGACAAATACTTTTGACCATTAACAAAGTAAATGAACTTTGCCTTGGGAAATAGTTTTCTTTCCTTTTTAGAGAAATTGTTAATTGTGGGGATAAAATCCAAATTTTTACTCTATTTATAATTCCTTTCAATTCATGTATTATCTTTTATCCATGTCAAATGCATATACAATTTATAACAATTTAAAGTGTGGATGTCATTTTTAATCTTTTTCCAATATGTAGTATGTCAAATATTTTCCATGTATATACAGTCTGCAAAATTATTCCTTTCACAGCAATTTAGTTCGTATGGGGTCACAAAAATGTGCTGGCCATTTACCTAGTGCTGAAAATTTAATTTTTACTTGTGTGCTAATTAAATGTCACCAAAATCTAAGTCTTTAATATACAAAATTTTGCTTCTTCTAAATTATATTCTCAATATAAATTTCCTTTGACTGAATTAACTAGATCAAAACATTAAAAAGTGTATTCTTTAAAGTCTTTGGCCAAATACTTCTACATTATTTGTAATGCCACTGGCAGCATAAGAATTTGTAGTTTTAGTGCAATTTTACAAGAATTGTTTTTAAATTGTGTTAAAAAACAAAATTCAGCTGAATAAATTTGAAGATCTAATTAGTTTAGTAATTCAGGAATCAGGCATTATCTCTTCTAGCAACTAGAAGGGGACTCTGAGGGACTGTAAAAATGGAAAGTTTGTATAGGAAGAAGGTTGAGGCAGGGGAGCTACTAATGAAAGAAAGGAAAGGACTATTTTTAGACCAAGATGTCTTCTTGGGGTGGAGGGGAGGGAAGTCAATGGTGTTCACCCTGCAGATTGCCTCTTCTTGCTGTGGGGCTTGGCGAGGGCACAGTGACAGATTACCTTGTTTGAGTGGATGAGAAAATTTCAGACTGGTTGATTGAAATTACGTTTCTGGGAAAGGTTGAAACAGCAAAAGATGAGGTATTAAATCTAGGCTTGGTGTCATGGGCTTTAGCACAAGTGACAGAATTTGGAGCCTGGGGTTTTCTCTTTGACAATTGTTTAGTACCCTTAAATGGTACCTCAATTTTTCATTAATTTGTAATTATTTTATTTCTGAGAAAGATAAATGTATTTTCTAATATTTGTATACTTAGAGTGGAGATGGGGTGGGGGGTGTGGAGAAAAATGTCATTGAGACTCAATAACAGATAACATTTCTATAATACAGCTTCATGATAAACCAATGCCAAATTGGAAGTTTTCTATTCAATCCAATCCTCAGTTGGATTCTATAGCAAATATAGCTGATTGTTTTATGTTCATATGGGGATGCATATTTCATCCCTTTGTCAAGTTCTATAAAACTAATTGTCAGTCAGTGACAAATATATTCAAACAAAATGTGGATTAAATCATTATTAAAGGATTATTTACGTATACTCATCCTCTGAATCCTGATTTCTTTATTAATGCTTTATCAAGATGGAAATTAGAAATAAGATTGTTCAAGTGTATGTGTTTATTAGGTGATACAATTTATTCATTTTGCTTTATTTGAGATATTCTGTTTATGTATATTGTTAGGGATAGTGATTAATAATAAAAAATATTTTATTATTAATCTACTAGATAATATTTTTATTTGATTTACATTTTTAAGGATTGTTATATTTATATGTGATGAGTAAAACTGAGGATATTGCTTCTTTGGATGACCAGTTAGATGTTAAAAATAAATGAAAATATGTGCATGACTTTGACTTAGGAAACTGATTGTGTATCTCAGTTCAATTTATTATGTGACTGAAAGAGAAAAAACAAAATGTATTAAATTATATACAGCCTATTAACTTTAGAAGAAAAAACATACTCTTAGAAGAAAAAAACATCTTTAGAAATATAATTTTCAATGTTTTGAAGTATATGATTCCTCTTCCATAATTTCCAGCTTCTATTTTATTTAATAAAATGTTTTTATCAAAAACTCAATTGTAAAGCTTTTAATATTTCCAAATGCATTTAAGTTAATATAATAATCATTTGCATAATGATTATGCCCAAGAGAATCAATTTTTTTTCTCCTGTAGCTCAGCAGTAGATTGAGAGCAGATTGTGAGGATTGCTCATTCAGTTAGGACTGAAAAAGATTTCAGGGAGGAAAAACATTTTCACCTATTGTTTAGCAAAGAACAGTTGGGAAGACCTGCCCGGTGACATATGTAAAATCTTGTCATCAGCTAAGGTGATACGGGCAGGCAGTGCCTGCTTCCTATTGTGGTTCACAGTGAGGTGCACAACATCCCCTGGGTAGGGTATTCTTATCACAACATTTTAGTCCATTCAAGCCTTTAGATGTTATTTTTCTGCATATAAGATAGATTATAAATAAAGAAGATAAGAACAATTGTGTTAGAAATTGAGTATTATTGTATATAAAAAGTGTATCATTGCATTTGATTTGTTACTGTTTTGCACTTTTCTCATTTACTGCCAAGCATAATGCTGTATTTAAAATATCACTGTACAATTAATGAGGACAGATTTTTATAGAATTTATGTTTGAATATGTCATCTCACTTGAAACACATCACAATCTTGGAAGAAAGAGATAGCTGTGCTCACTTTAAAGATGAATCTAACACTTTGCGAGGATAAGAGTTCCCTGTCTGCTCTTGTTACATGTAACCACATTCCTGAGGAAATCTGCTCAAGGAGCTGGGGCAGGTGCTGAATTGGAATGTTAGGGAGCCAGTGTTCCAGGGATGTATCATTTGAACTATTTACTTGGCATCAGTTATATGGAACTTCACAGAAAGTTTTGAATTGTTTAGTTGGTCTGAACATCATCTTTAAGAGGTCATTCACTCATTCATTCATTCAAGCATTCATACATTTGATGAATATTAGTATCAACTGTGTACCAGGCAATGTCAGATGTGTACGGGAAGCAAGAGTAATAAAAGGCCCCCACTCTCATGGAGTTTACACTCTGGTGTGGAGAAAACAAACTTTAAACTACTTTTTGAAATTATATATAGGCTCTGCCAAATAGTAATATACGGAGAAAAATGAAACTGAGTAAGTGAAGGAATTAAGGGTGGAGGGAAAGCGGAATATACTGGTTTGGCCAAAAAGTTCATTTGTTTTTCTCCATAGGATGGCTCCAGTAGCACTTAGCTGTCTGTAACTTCATTCAAAACAATTTTGTTAGACTGTGTTGTGATAGCTGTCATATCAGTGTGCATTTAAAAAAACTTATCAAAATTATAAACTTATAAACATTCAGAGTCACTTAGCACCTTTGAAACTTTCATCTTTATTGCAGAAACGAAATAGGTTCAATACCTTATTTTTAGCTGTAGATAATAATACAGTATTGAAAGAAATGTCAAATAAATGTAAGCACAAAAATTGGATTTGTGATTCTCCTGATAGCTGAGAAAATAAGATCTTCATGAATTCTTTTCGCCACTGTAATAACAGATTTTCAGGGAAAAAATGGGCATAGAAAAAAACTGCAACTCCTATTCTTATGTACTCTTGAACTCCCAGAAATTTAATACGATTTTTTAAAAAAGAAAAATATAATGAATGTATAACACATACATAATCTTTTCACTTAAAGAACAAAAATTAATTATGTAATTCTTTCCTCTAATATTCAGGCAGAGGACATTACCAGAATGTGTAACTATTTCATTTTTAGTCAGTTTTTAAAATTAAAAAATGATTAAACTAATTAAATAGAATTATCTATAATAACCACCATTTATTGAAAATAATAAAACATTTTTACATTTTAGCATTTTGATAAAAAATAACTATGATTTATAAAATTTAGCTAAGTAGATTATAGTCCATGCAGTTTATATAGTAGTTTAGAAAATGACACCTGAAAATGTCTTATTCCAAATTAAAAAAAAATATAGATATGTATGTGTATATGCATGTGTACTCAAAACTAGGGCCTGAAAATGCCACTGAATATTAGGTCAATTGATTGCAAAAATATAGACAAAATATTTGGCAATAGTTTAGGACTATTAATATGTACTAATCTCTTATGTAACACACACACACACACACACACACACACACACAGATAAGCATCAAAAAACAATTGGGAAAAAAACCTAACAAGCAAATCACATGTGTCAAATAAACATATGAGAATATGTTGAATGTCATTAATGAAGAAAGAACTATAAAGTAGAACAACGATGTATTTTTAATCTTTCAAATTGTCAGTTTATTTAAAATTATAAAGCCCAATTATCTGAATAAGGCACTCTCAAAAACTGTTACTCGAAAGTTAAATAAATTCAGATTAATTTGGAGTGTTAAGACATGTTTATACAATTTTCTTAGCACTCCTATGTAAAGAAATTTATCTTAAGCAAATGTTCAACAATGTACAATAATGCTTGTTGTTATGTACTTTATCACAGCAAAAAATAGGGAGTAATCAAATTGTCTAAAACTAGGAAGATAATTGATTAAAATGTAGTTAATCCATACGATGTTTGAAACCCATAATCCTTCTAGTCTAACCAGGTGTATACATTCTAAATTTTAATAACTTTAGATATCAATTAATAAAAAAATGGGACATAGATAAACCAATAGATTATAACAGCCTCTGACGAGCCATTTCTGGATTGTAGAGGCAGGGCTTCCACTCCAGTGCCTCTGCAAGTGGCTGCACAGGCATCTGGCAGAACTTCCCCGAGCATTGAGAGGTCAGCCACTGATGGTACAAGGGACTCCCAGCATCAGTTCCATGTAAACCTTGCAGCCCCATAAATCTAAAGCACCTGTTATTTTTCATCGATTGCCATGACACAGATCATCCTATTGTCGTCTCTTTAATATGTAATAATCCTCATGCTTCCTTGTGTTTCCTCAACCCAGCCACCTCCCACTCTTCCTCTCTTTTCAAAATCTTCCCACTTTGTTCTCTGGTATCTCTGTTCCACAGTTATCAAATTCTCTTTTATCACAAGCTGTTTACTCAATATTACTTCTACTTTTCCTAAATTTGGCTTTCCACTAAAGGCATTACATCTCCAGTATATCTATTTCAATATAATAAGGAATGTTGTATCCTTCTTTCATCTAGTGATGCTTCATAGCTATTACTTCCTTATTCTGATGTAAAATGCTCTTTTCTCTGGAGGCTTGTGAAATTGGGCCAAGCTCTCCTCATGTAAGAATTTTTGGTATCTAGTCAAACTCCTAGCTGCTCTCATTCATAAAGAGCTTCCAGATCATGATCACTGTGGGTAACTGGAATCCAGCATGAAACTCCATTGAACAAGCTAGACCGTTTCATTCTAACTTGCTCACTCCAGTGACCTTCATATCCACCTCATTTTCGTTTTCTGCTGCTGCTAGAACTGCACTCTAAAGCTTACAGAAGCCCTTCTGTAATATTAAGTTTATACACCCCTCTTTCTGGCTGTGACCTCCTGTCCTTCTGGTTGCCTCCCTCTGTTGTTTCCATCACACATTTTCTTAGACCTGATGAAAATCACCAGTCTCTTGACCATTTGTGGGTAACAGGACCTGACGCCATGTGTGGAGCACCTGCAGCAGAAATGACACAGCCCCTCAGCACGCACACTATGGTGTGACAGGCAACACGTGCTCATCCGAAGGGTAGGACCACCCTCTCGGAGCATGCACAGTGAGCCGCATAATCCACATGTGCCTATCGAAGTCGCACAAAACATCATGTGTCTATCGGAACCGACGTAAATAGGTGCCTATCAGGATTGAGGAAAGCAAGGTGTGCTTATCTAAATTAAGATAAACATGTTTATGGGAACTTGTTCAAAATCAGCGTAACTTTGCAACCTAAGAAACATAAAAGCAGAGGACTTCAGACCAGGGACGATGCATCCGGAGTGCAAGTCACTTTGAGACGTCCTGCACATTCAGCTTCAGGAAAGAAAGAGCTCCGCTGCGTGTGGTCCATCTGACTCCGCCTTGCAAGACGTTGACCACCCAGTCCAGTTGCCTCCTGGACCCAGACCTCATCTGGACTCTACAGGCTCGGGTTTATTATCCCCCAATTCTCACGTAGTGTTATTACTGACTGTCTCTGAGTGATTATTATCCCTATTAGGTTAGTACAGATTTGGGTTGAATCTGCACTGATAAAAGCTGAGTGAATAGCACAGTCACTTTTGTTGGCTCCTTGTTATTTATCAGCACAAAGTCACCTGTAGGACTGGTGGTCTTGTAGGTGGCTCGGTGCCTTGTGTTTTTAAGGCCTGGATCAAGATGACCCAAATGGGAATCAAAGACTGGCTTATAGGAAAGACTATATGACAAAAATTATGCTTGCTACCCCACTCCATTTTTTCCAAATTGTTAAATTGTTCCATCCTTTCTTCATTGTCTTTCCTAATCAGTTTAATTCCAAGACAGTGTTATCACTCTGCTTTCCTGGCTGGCTCTACATTCATTGTCTTCCCATGTCAAAATGTTTAACCGTGATGAATTCTACTAATTACGAATAACCTTCAAAGAACTATGAGAGAAAGTGAGCTGGCTGGAGGAGTCTGCATTTGTAAGGACCACACAGGTTCATGGTAGCCCACCTCACATGGTCAGTCAGTCCTCCAGGAAATCTCATACATTTCTAATCAGCTGGCTCCCACTTCTACAGCCCTGACTTCTCTTTTAACTTGTAATCTTGTTTGTTGACTGCTCTTAAAATAAAACTGACCTAATTGCATTTCCCTCCTAATCTGATTGTGTGGATCCTAGTATATGTTCTATAGAATCACACTTTCTTTATGGTGATACATTTTTTTCCTGTACTGATACTGCCTGTTTACTTGGTTACATCGGTCATTAGCATGATGACTATTGCAGCAACAGAAACAGACGAAGCCATGTGAAGTAAAAGTAATTTAGTCCGATTCCATTTCAATAGCTGTATGAGTTATAGCCCTACCATACAGGCAAAATATGGTAAAAATAGCAAAAACGTATGCACAAACAAAACAGCAAAAAAACAATTACAGATTTGTGTACATTGCAATGAAGGGGTTAGAATCAAGAGATTACAAAAGAATTACAAGAAAGACTCTATTAAATAGCATTAACAAATCTTTAGAAATAAAAAGAGGGCACAAATATTTTAAGAAAACCAAAGAGATGCAAATGTAGCAGGCAAGAGAGAAAGCGGAGATCTTAGGTGAGCTCAGCCTAAAAACTGAAGGAATTAGCAAGAACCGGATAGCAAGGTGGCTCATACCAGGGCCCAGACTTCTTTTTTTAAGTTTGAGAGACTTAGTTTGTGTGATTGGGCTCAGTATGCACTGTTAGGGTTGTAGACAAAACCAATTTTGGTAACGTAAGCAGAGTTTTTAATGGTTTACATAACCTCAATGCATTGGTGTGGAAATGCTGATTTTTATGGATCAGGATGATTTATGAGGCGGGCGTATATATTTTAAATCAATATTTAGAATAAGTATAGAAATTATACATTAAATTATATCCTTGGAAATAATGTGTTTTATATTACCTATGGGAATAACCTGTACCTATTCGGTATTTTAAGCATAATTAATGTTTAGGAGAATTTTGCACTTTAGAATACCTAACAAATTTGTTTTCAGTTTCCAATTTAAAGTTTGTAATTTAGTGAATTGTTTTGTATTTTAATTTTAGATTGGAAGGCATAACATTTTTAATAGGTCTATGACAATAATAGGATATTTATTAGGTAATGGAAATGTTAAAAAACTAAATTTTTATATTAAATGTATAGTTTACTTGAATATTATTTAAAGCATAGCCCTGAATCATCTCTGTAAACCAAAACTACCCTAAAAACATCAGAGATATCAACTACTCTTTCTTTAAAATCCAAGACCTGCATTTCCTACCATTAACCTAGCACTCCAGGACATATAGTGGATATGCCCACAAAACATTTCTAAAACGGATGCTTGTTTAAAACTGTTAGAATTATGTTTACTATTAATATTTAATTATATTAGGGATGCTTATGAAAGAAAAAGAATACATGCCTATATTTTTAAGGGGACCTTAATTCTATAAAGATTTCACACATACACATATAAATATATTATGTATAATAGGTATGCCATTAATGGATATTAATCCTAACTTCTTTTTTAACTCTGAGAACAATCTGCAAAAACAAAAACTCTCCTTTCTAAGTTGCACTGTGTTTTTGTTTTCTGTCTCCAAAGAAGTGGAGGAGTGAATTACTTTTGGAAGAAACTTTTATTTGGGAGGAAAATCTCTTGAAAATGTCTTTTTATTTTTAGAAGTATAAAGCAAGTTCTATTCATTATTCATAGGGAAAGTGACAAAATCTCAATTTTATGACTATGTAAATTGTATGTGGTTGGGTCTGGGGTAAGTCTCTACAGACTTTACTTTTTAGCAATAAGGAAGGATTTTTATTTTAATGGATTAACATAGCACTACACCTGTAAGTGCAGTTTGTTTTCACTTGTGCAGTCATGGAGATTTCCCAGAGGTCTGACTAAGAAGACGAGGTACAAATAACACAATCTTTGAGAAACACCTGTGGGGCCAGAAAAATAATTTTCTCCTAACTTTCGAAATTCTTCTGGATGGACTAATAATCAAATATACGTGAGACAGATTAACGTGAGAAAATTGCCAAATTTATTACCTATGGATGCATAGGGTTTCCTGAAGAATATGAGACCCGAGGACACATCGAACAGTTAAGGCTTGTATGCCTCTCTGGAGGCAGAAATCTGGGATTTCAAAGTGAAAGTAGCAATTCACAAGTAGATAAGAAAGAGCAAACATGGGGTAAATAAAATCCAGGCCACCCAGAAACCATGGGAGGCAGAAGAAAGTCCAACAAACAGGCTTTGCTACATTTCTTCCTGTCTGCCACACTCTCAATTCATATATTAAGGTGAATATGCTAAAATGCATATGCAAATTTCCCTTCCTAAAGCAGGTTTTTCTAGTCGAGTTCCTTTAGACAGGTAAACAGAGAGGATTAAAGATTCTTTCTGGGTCTTTCATTTCTTAAAAATAACCAGCTTAAAATAATCAATATCCCAAAAGGCATATTTTGGGGCGCAGACTCTGGTCTCCCTCCAACACACTGAACCTCAGCCTGACTTTCTGTGCTGCTCGACCTGGAATTTAGGTTCCCCGACCAAGTCTCAAGGTCATGTCAGTCTGAGTAACCTACATATACCTGGTTGATTATTGTAGTCTAATATTCATTGCTGTGATAAGGCCAATGCCTAAGGTCACAGTCCTGTGGTTTCTTCTTAAGGGAAGAAGCATTTCCATTCTCAGTAATGCTTGGGAAGGCAAACCCTTAAAAAAGAAATGGGGGGTACAGGAGGCAAACTTTAACTAGATGAGGCTGGAGTGAGTGAGAAAATTCTTACTGCGAATTATGCTTGGATCGTCTCTGGTGGTAGTGATGAAGAAAGGGGAATGGAATATAGTTTAATAAGTGTGCCTCAAAAGGAGCCCACGATCTATGTTTACAGAAATCTCTCCTCCCCTCCGCTCATCACCTCATGATTCTGGTTCAGATAGTCTGCATACTAAGATATACTATCTTTTAAGAATAGAAAACTTAGTATATAATACCAAACACAGGATTAAACACTAAAATAGCTTTTAAAATGTATTATTTTCTCATGTTCAACATGTCGACCTGTTATCTGTGCCAAAACTATGCATTATATACAACCTGCTAGGGATAGATCTAATCAAAATATTTTAAGACTGCACTCTTCCATTTGAAATACCTGCCATGGTATTTAATAAATGTAGCTAACATGAGCTCCTTGTTCCAATTCAAGTCAGGTCTTCATTATCTCTCTCAGGTGCACGATTTTTTTCTTTTTTCTCTACATCTCTCTTGCCTTCTCAGATGGCGGGTCTATTCTGCTTACAGGTTCTGCTTTTCACAAATGAGTTTGCCATGGTTGTAAACTGAAGTCCAATTCTACACTAAGTTTCAGCTTCAGAGCTCATGAGCATTAGAGAGAAAGAGAGAGAGAGAGAACAAACCCAGAACTCAGAACCCAGAACTCAGAACCCAGATACGTAGACTGTTTAATAACATAGGATGTAACAGAAAGCAGAGCAGGGCCCTGCACTCGGTTTAATGCACTGCTGTCACCCTTGAAATTCTTACTTGTTTTGAACAAGGAATCTTGCATTTTCATTTTTCACTGTACCTTGTAAATTATGTAACTGATCCTGTCTTTTCCCTTACAATTTCTTCTCTACAGAGCAGCCAGAGTAATTTTTTAAGCTATAAATCAAATCATGTATCCCCCTACATGAAACTATTCTGCCAACCTTCTTCTCAAACTTTTAGAATAAAACCTACCTTCCAGACTTTTGCCTTAGAAATCCTACATTATTTGGCTACTGCCTACCTGGCCCATTGCCCTGCTGGTCTCATGCTTGCCAGGTTGGCCTTTTAACACTTCCCACAACTCCTGCTGAACTCCTCCTAAGATCTCTGTGCTTTCTGATCTTTTTATTTATTTATTATTGTTATTCAATTACAGTTGTGTGCCTTTTCTCCCCATCCCTCCACCCCACCCCAGCTGAACCCCCCTCCCTCCCCCTTGATTTGGTCCATGTGTCCTTTATAGTAGTTCCTGTAATCCCCTCTCCTCACTGTCCCCTCCCCACTCCCCCCTACCCATTGTTAGATTGTTCTTAACTTCAATATCTCTGGTTATATTTTGTTTCCTTTTTTCTTCTATTTATTATGTTCCAGTTAAAGGTGAGATCACATGGTATTTATCCCTCACCGTCTGGCTTATTTCTTTAATCTCGGAAGACTTTCCTCCAGCTCTCCTCATACCTGACTTTTTAAAATCAGTCAAGCCTTACCACCCGCATTTCCTCAATAATCATGCACCCTCTAAGGAGTTTCTCTAGTAACTATCATATTTTCTTTACTGTGTACATTGATTTGTTATTTTGTTTTATGAGTTTTGGTCTGTCTGCTCAGCCAGCCTGCTCCACCCCGCCCTATCCAACATCATCTCCTTGAGGGCAAGAATATCGTTTGCTGGTTTGCAGTTGGAGCTCCTGAACCTCGAGCAGTTTGTGGAATACGGTAATTGCTCGCAGATTTTTCCCAAAAAGTGATTGAAAAGACTTAGAAGTCTTAGAGAGAGGAAAACCAGTTTTGAATCAGCTCAGTGTCTAAGGTATCTGTGAATGTTTGCCCCAATAAAAGTGCCATAAAATTATTCATTTGGACAAAGGCTAACAGAAAAAAATAGAAGAGTATAGACACTAGTTGTCTTATCCATTCTAATGTTTATCAATAGGTAATATAGTTAAGAAATGACAATTCAGATAACATTCATTTATCTAAGATCATCAAAGGAAATTTATTTATTTTGATGGAACAAGTCATTGTCTCTTTACTTCACTGCCTGTGAACATCTGGGAGCCACATGACTGAGACAGTGCACTTGTTTGTGCCATGGGCGTTTCTCGTGATGAGTGAGCTATTGTTTCTTCTATGTACACACTGGTGCAATAACGAAATGTGGTTGAAAATGCAATGTTCCAAGGATATGTCATCAACGACACACTCCCGTCATCAGCACATTTTCACTGGGCTGGCAACACCTCAAAGAGGGTGGGTACTAGAATGTGTTCTAACACTATATGTTTAGTGTTTTGGGTGACAACTCATAATTAGACCAGTGTCTTCCAACCGATGTGTGACAAAACTTAAACGGAGGGCCTCTGCAGGCGTGTCTGCTGTGGCTGAACAGCTGTTCACCCTCCTCCCCTGGAGTTATTCTTTAATCATTGGGCCTAAGAGAGGGAGAAGAAAAGCTAATATTAAATAATTGGTAACATATATGAAGTGCTTGCTATGTATTTTGTATGTGTTCAATCTCACAACAACTCCATGATGTCATTTCTCTATTTTCATCACATAGAGCGCAATGTAGTACTGGCGTAACGGAGCAGCCTGGGGTTCTGCTGCCTCCTGCTGTGTACAAGCATAACACGATGATTTGTGAGGAAGCAAAAAGGTTTTTTTTTTAATAACTGGGTTCTCAATTTGGGGGGGCACAGGGCATCCCTGCTCCAAGCCAACCTCTTCTGCAAAACACAGGAATCACCTTGTTCCCAAAAAGACTGAAACCCAAACTCATGCCCAGAAGTCCCCCTCCATGCTTATCTGCCTTTTTGGAGCCAAAGGCTTCTACACTAATGGATCTCCATCCTCAGGTTCTCTCTCTCTGGGGTGTGAGCTTCTGTGTTCCAGCACCTCCACTGCTTCCCTCAGCTTCTGTCTCTCTCTCTCCAGAGGCTGGGGTGCACTGTCAGATCCCTGCAGCAGGTTGTACAAGCGGCTCCCTTAGTGGGGTGCCAGCACCTGAGGCTGCTCACGCCCCTGGGGCTGAGGGACTTTCCCAGCCCATGCCTCCATGCCCTGCTCTCAGAGCAAGAGAATGGAAGCGGTCCCAGACCTGTGCCACGGGAAGGGGCCCAGCCTGGGCCCCTGCCTTATGGCACAGAGCAGCAGCATTCCATGGGCCAGTGCCCAGTGAGGTGCATGTCCCAGCGTGCAGGGCTACTCCAGATCGTACAAACAGGGCAAGGCAAGAGCTATAAGCAGGGCCGGCATCCTGCAGGGTCCTGCGAATGCTCCACACCCCACCCTGACAGGGGTGAGGGGTGAGGAAGAGAGAGTAAGCTTCTGCGCAGCCCACCATCATAAATCTTTCTCCCTCAACCCCACACTGTGTGGGAGTGTCCATATTCCAATCAATTCAGGCCAACAATCCATTCCTCAAAGCAGACTGTGTTAAAAAGCATTCTTACCCATGGCCCTCTGAAATTCTTGTTTCTGACACAGACACACAATCAAACTCATATTCCTTTATTAGTCTTCTGACTATTGAGACAAAAAGATCTGTGTTTCTTATTCCACCTTTTTAAAAAAAATTAAATTTAAGTCAGGTATAGTATTTTTATTTTTAAGATTTTATTATTTTTTAGAGAGAGGGGAAAGGAGGGAGAAAGATAGGTAGAGAAACATCAATGTGTGGTTGCCTCTCATGTACTTCCTAGTGGGGACCTGGCCTGCAACCCAGGCATGTGCCCTGACTGGGAATCAAACCAGTGACCCTTTGGTTCTCAGGCCAGCACTCAATTCACTGAGCCACACCAGCCAGGGCATAAGTCAGGTATAGTATTATAGATTGCAGCCAACCCCCAAGTCTGATTCTTGAAGATTCTGCTTTTTGGTCTCCTGAAGGGTGCAGGCCTGATCTTACTCCTGATGTCAGGTTCACAGGGATTTTATCACGTGCTGCTTCAAAGGAAGGGCATTAGTGAGGTGGGATCTACCTTGGTTCAAGTCACAGGTTTTCCATCAAAACGGTATGATTTTAAACAAAATACCTTTAAAATAATCATTTTCTCAAGTATAAAATCAATGTTATCATATAACATAATGTTTACCTTCAAAGTTTTTGTGCAATTAACAATAACATCTAGCACCCTCCTTTGAATGCCTTACAGAATATCTTTCTCTTCTAACTCGATTTTGGTAATAGCAGAAGGGGAAGGCTCTTTTCCCTTAAAACATTTCTCTCCATTAATGCTTCAAACCACTTATTAAAAGGCATATTTGCCTCTTAAACCTCAAGTTGTGCCTGTTAGATTTCTATCTAACAGGCACAAAATAAATACCTGTTAGATAGAAATGCATTCATGCAAAACAGGTAAAATAGAATAAAGATCTGATTTCTACCAGTGTATTTAATGTAATAAATATTTATATATTGTTTCATTAATTCTAGCCATTTAATACCCCATTAAACTCCAACCTCCAAGGAAGACCTAGAGAGGGGACATCAGTTAACTGAATACAAAGTTTATTATTTCAGGAAGTGGCCTTTTTATACAGCTAGTGCTTATTGGTCTAGACTTTTTAGCCTAAGAAAACAAGAATTGGGAATAAATGTTATTAAAAGAGAAAACAATAAGTTACAAGTTCTAGCATTGGGATTTTTACCATATTCCTTGAGAATAAGATTTGGCTTGAAAATACATCCAGTTTCCTCCCCAAATCCTGTCAATTCAATGATGATTAGCCTTAAATTTTTATATTTCCTTTTAACTACTCGAAAATTTGTGTTTGAAGAAAGTACATCTCCACAGCTCTTAATAATTGACATTTCTTTATAAAAACTTAATAAAATATAAAACTTGTTTTTCTTTCAAATGAATAAAACTATTGTTCCAGGATTATTTCAGATATGTCATTTGAATTTTGTGCCTGGTAAACTGTAGTTTTCACCCATTAGAAAACCTAAGTTATTCTTTGTTAGATTTCTCTTTTACAAAATTTCGTTATGAGAATATATTTAACTTTCAGAAAGATTTTTGATAAAATATTTCTTTTATAAGAAGCAATTTTCGTGTATAATTTAACACCCACTTACCTCTCAAAAAAGAATAAAAAACATTTAGGATCATCATTAAAGTGCTCATCTTCAAATATGACTAATTAGTTTAACATTATGATTCAGGTTTTCCCTTATATGACTCGGGAAAAGACCTTACTCGTGCATATTACAGCCAAGTGAACAGAATAACAATGAAAACTGGCAGTGACTATTTTAAAATCATTTTGTTGATAATTTGACCTCCCTGCTGATAAGAAAGGGGAAGTATTTTTCTTTTTTTGTTTTTCTTTCTGTCACCAGGACTTCAATTATATCTCTAAAAATAATTTCCTGAAAAAGTACAAGGCTTTTATTGCTGAGCTTTCTGAAAGATAACTTAATTATGGACTTGGACCCTGAGAAATTGTCAGATGCTAAGAAGTAAGCTTTCACTTTCCATTGAAGGATGAAACCAGAGATCAATTTAGCCACCTTTATTCCTTTGTTGAATGAGGGATGATGGGACTGAGAATTTTTCCCAGAAAGGTGCTGATGAAGAGCAGGCATGATTTCCCAGAGTCCCTGATTCTTGTCCAACGGTAACCTGGTGATTATCTATTGATCCCATCTCAGATTCTCCTATAGGCATCTGTGTGGTGAGAGTATCCTTCCAGATTAAGGGATGTTCTGTCCTTCTATAAATTGCAGCCCTGGACCTGATAGCTATTTTGCTTTTAGAGTAGCTGATACACTTAGACCTTTCCACAGCTCTTTCTGTCCTGGTCACAGGGCCACAACCCTGAAAATATGAAATGGTTGAAATAACTATGCTGGTTGAAAGGGTAGAGCAAGCTCAGAGTCCTTCTCAGCCTGAGCCTTCTCATCCTGCCTGTAGCTTCCTTGTTACAGCCCGGGCCTCACATCCAAGGAACCGAGCTCACGGGTGGCATTGTGTGGCAATGACTGAGTATGTTATTCTCCCTTGTATTTCTTTCCTTGTTTTCTTGAAATCTATTTCCGAAGCATACGTGAAATACACACTCCTTCTCTGGGGAATGTTCTTGTAAAAGACCAAAGTTTGAAGCTACATAAAAGAGAACAATGGTAATATGGAACAGATATAATGCAAATGTATATGCTCTTTTTCTTTTCCTGAAGTTTCTTAACCATAATCGATACGATTCATAGGTTCTAAAGATTTTGATTAGATAGTTAACACTGGATTTACATCTTAGGTCTTTACTCTTGTGAAATGTTTTGAATAAATAAAAATCCTCAGTGGCACGTAAGTTGTCACATCACACACATATGGTCAGTCTTGTGTGAACTGCACAGTGTAGGGACATGTACACACAAGCACCATTAATAGTGAGCTCTATCATCTAGCATTTAAGAGGGTTTGCAGTGGAGACAGATTTTCTGCTGGCAAATGTCTGTGAAAACTGTTGAAGGTCTCTGCTCACTCTTCTCATTTATAACATAGAGACAATAATATTATCCCCTTTTGAGAATTATTAGGGTTCAGTTATTACTTAGTTGGCAAAGAGAAAAGGCTCTATAAAAGTGCTTGTTAATTGTATCACAAACAAGCATGGGAGATATTGGGTGTGATGGAGAATGAAGAATGAAGGTTCTTATTTGAGGGAATTCTCCGCAGAAGCAAACATAGTTGAGACTGAAAATTGATGCATAATTGCCAAATATGTAGGAAGCACTGGGTACCATTTACCATATAGTTGTGTTCATTTTTCATCTGTCCTTGACCACTGAGAAGAATTATATTTCATGCTGGGTCAGGGCACGAAAGAAAAGGGGAAATGGTCTAACACTGTTAAACTCTAAAATTTGAGATTAAAGAAAAGCATCTTTTAGTTTCCAGGAATCAGAAAAAGAAATTATAGTTTAGCCTTTCATATGGGAAATTGATTGTTTAAGTTTATCAAGTTTCCTTTAAGTGAAAACCATTTGTTGAATTACTTCTCCCTTCTAGGACTCCATTAACAGTAGTATGAGTAGTATGGGATCATTCACGGTCTAGTATATCAGTGTTTGGCATTTCATTACAGGCAGCTTATCCTAATGTAATTTTCTCCTTTTTTCTCATGCCATTGCCTTTTAAGAAAGATCAATTGAGAATTTTGTGCCTTAATAATTGTCTGGATATATGGAATCTGTTACTAAACAATCATTTCTCGTATTTTATTCAATTGTTACAAACTTTATCCTTTTACTTTACTGCCCATGGAGAGGAGAGGAACAGTTTGCTATCCCTGGTCAACCCCCCAAAACCCTTCACCCATTCCCACAGTCCCATACTAACCTTCACAGCAATCTATGTGGTCATGGTCCCAGGCCTATTCCATGTCTATGGGGGCCAGCACACCACATCAGCCCTATGCCTTCCAAACTTACCTATAGTACAAAACTCAGGAGCCTCCAAAGACCATACTGCAGGTAGTAAGAGACCCAAATGAGAACCACCTGGGCCTGTCTACCTGTCTCATGGGTAACTGACCAGCTCTCTGGCGACACTGCCTCTAGGACATTCTCACTCGATTTCCCCAGCCTTCCTTCCTTCTGGTCAGCCAGCTCTGCTGCCACCTGTGAAGGCCACATCTCCACCAAATCCTCTGGTTGCCACAACGAATTACTCCATCTGCACAGTCACCTCCTTTCAAGGCAATGGGACCTAGATCAGTGGGTTTGCTGCTATATAATTGAATGACCTGATCATTCTAATGTTCAAAATCAGTTCTTAATTGTTCTTTAACAACTGTACTTAATCTTTGCTTTATATTTGGCCCAAGACTTAGCTATGAAATATAAATATACATTTATGTCATAAATATTGTTCATAGCATTAGCAGGATGTAAAATGCTGCTGATAGTACCCACATATTTTTCAATAAATTGATGTTTCTAAAAATATTAAGCTACATGATGTCATTTTGTTCAATATATTTTACATATTCACTAATCTAAACTTTGATGATATAAAACGATAACAGTTCACTTTCTTTGGGTCAGGAATTTTGTCAGGGCACAGTGCGGGGTGGCTTGTTTCAGTTCCTCCATGTCTTGTACCTCATCCAGGAAGACTTGTATAGCTGGGGACATTGAAGTTTTCTGGAATCCTTTAGAAGCATTTAACCCACATTCTGAAGCTAGAGGAGGATGACTTAAGCTGAGTTCAACTTGAATGTCAACCAAGATTCTGATATGTGGCCTGGGCTGTTCTTGTGCCTTGGGATCCCTGCAAAATGGTGGCTGGTTTGCAAGAGGAAGTGTCTCAAAAGGAAGCGTCTGGAGAGTAAGATACCAGATTAACTAGGGGGGAGCTGCATGGTCTTTTATGACTTAGCTTTGGCAGAAATGGAGCATCATTTCATCATACTCTGTTGGTCAAATACAAGGCTACCATATTCAAGGGGAAGGGACAGAGACAGCAACTCTCAATGGGAGGGATATCAACTAATTTGCAGAACTTTTTTAAGTTTCACATTCTGTACCTCAGCTACAAACTATGTATTCTTCTTGAGTGCAATCCTCAATCAAAAATATAGTTGAGTGATTAAAGAATTTTGACAGTAAAGTTCTAAAACCTAATTAAATTAAAACATTTCCTTGTTAGAATGTTGAATTAAAGTAATGCATCATAAAATTTATGATTGATCAAGGATGAGCTAAATTCACAAATCAAGTTATACAAACCCTTACTTTGGCTTATAAGAATTAAGAAAGAATACATTTTGTATTCCCTTATTTCTTCTTTGATATTTGCAGTCCTAACTGATGTTTAAAAGTCAAGAAAAAGATATATGAGCTCATTTTCTAAAGTTATGTATTAACCATCAGAATTAATAATATAAAAACCCCAGAAATGAATAGTTTACTCAAGAAGAGGGAAAGAAGAGAATTGAAAACTATTGCTTCCACCATAAGCTCTTTTGTACTACTCGATTTGATAACATGTGCAAGTTTGTATTTTTTTACATTCTTTTTCAAATTATACTTTATTGATTATGCTGTCAGAGTTGTCCCAAATTTCCCCCTTTGCTTCCCTCCAACCAGCACCCCCCACCTCCTCAGGCAATCCCCACACCATTGTTCACGTCCATGGGTCATGCATATAAGTTCCTTGGCTACTCCATTTCCTATGCTGTACAGCCCCATGGCTGTTCTGTAACTACCTATTTGTACTTCTGCAAGTTTGTTTTGATCTGCCTGCTTAACATCTCCATCTGGATGACTCAGATGAAGCTCAATTGAAAAATATCCATCACTGAATTGAGTTCACAGTCCTGTCCTTCTCCTACAGTCTCCTCCATCAGTTAATGTCAAGATCCATTTATCCAGTCATTTTATATACTTCTTTCTCTCTTCCCCTTGTCCTATTTCTCTCCAAACGCTATCAGTTGTGAGCTTTTAAGTGTCTTTTGGATAGGCTTCTCTTTATTTCCAGTGTCACCTTTATGCTCTGCTCTTTTCTACAATACTGAATTAGCTTCTAAATGGTGTTCCCTAAATTTATTCTGAGCTCTCTCATCAGAGCTTGAGTGATCTTTTCAAACTGCACATGTGATTGTGTTTCATATTTTGCTTAAAACAAACCAATGACTTCTAATTACTCTTAGATACAGAACAACTCTTTCTCCTTAACATGATCTGGGAGGCTCTGCATGGTGAAGCCACAGCACCACCTTATACTACTGTATACATTCTGGTCCACTTTCTCTTTTTAACACTCACATCCATTTATTCACAGAACATTTGAACATGTTCCTTCTTCTGCTGTATAACTATCCTAACTGCAACTCACTCTCACCCTGTTCAGTCTTAATCATTCTTCAAATCTTAGCTAAAGGGAAGCCAACTCTGCCACACCAGTTTCAATCATATTCCTTTATTATATGCTCTTAAAGAACCACATTCATTTGAATTATCTCTCTCTCTCTCCTTCTAGCTCCTCCTTTTTCTACCCAATATCTAGCTTCTCTGAACACTAAGCTGAATGACAAAGTGACTGCATTGGTTTTGGTTCACTATTACAAGTCTACTAATTAATACAGTGATTGACAAGTTGTAGGGAATTAAAATTATTTGTTTTGAATTACTATTCAATCCACTGGTCAGTTATTCAAGCAATAATGCAAACTCTCTTAGTTTTTCTTTCCATTTATAAGCTGTTTGCTCATTTATTATTTGTTAGACCCTTGTTTCCATGCTTAATTGCTATCACAGTTTCATACAATGAAGCAATAGCAGATTATGTGAAATGTGCTATACTTGAAATCCCTTCTGCTGCTTGAGATTTGCAAGACTACTGTAGATTTAAGGAGAAGTAACAATTTCTTCCATATTTAGTGCTGATTAGAATTTTTCCCTTTTCTCAAATATTTTAAATTTTTAGTCATTTTTCTGTTATATACCATGAGCTCTGTCTGGAAAAAAATCCAACCTTTGTTAATAAGGCAAGAACAGTTTGTGTGACAACTATGTAACCTGGCAGCCAAAGAGAGTGGCTGGAATGCTCATGTGTGAACAATGACAACTTCACTGTACTAGTCAGTGAGTTGGTAGACGCTGTCAAGTAAGCATGGGTACTGTGTGGCCATCATATTCAAAATGACAGAGTGAGTGGAGCAAAGAATCTGCATCAAATTTTGCATTAAGCTTCAACATTCCTCCTTGGAAACTATTCAGATGATTCAGAAGGCTTTTGGGAACGATGCAAAGAATGCAGCACAAATAAAAGTGAGGCACAAACACTTCAAAGATGGCCAAGAATCTGTTGAAAGTGATCCACATTCTGGAAGACCTGCAACAAGCAGAACACCTGAGAATGTTGAATGTTATGGTCTGTAATCAACAAAGATTGGCGACTGACAGTGTGAGAACTAGAAGCTGATCTGGGGATTCCAAAAACTACTATGCCCAAGATTTTGGCACAGGATCTTGACACAAGATGTGTTATGGCAAAAGTCCTTCTACACTTCAGCTACCAGAGCAGAAGGAACATCATGCTGTAGTTGCTAATGACTTGATTCAAACTGCTACCAATGAACAAGATTCCTAAAGAAGGTTAAACCAGAGATGAATCGTGGGCCTGCAGCTATGATCTGGAAACAATGGCCCAGTCATCTCAAAGGAAGTCGTTTGGTTCTTCACGCCTGAAAAAGGTGTGGCAAGTTGCAGCAAGATCAGAACCGTGTTAACTGTGATTTCTGATTGAAAAGGTGTTTTCTAAAACAAGTATGCCCCACCAGGCCAAGCAAGCAATAAGGAGTACCATCTCAATGTTCTTCAGTGGCTGAGAGATGCAGTACAATGAAAACAGCCACAGCTACGGGCAACTGGTGATTGGCAGCCTCATCACGACAATGCACCCACTCATGCATCACGTCTGGTGCAGAGTTTTTTTTAGCAAAACGTCACATCATGCAGGCTACTCAGCCACCCTACAGCCCAGATTTGGTGCCCTGAACTTCTGGCTTTTGCAAAACTAAAATCACCTTTGAAAGGGAAGAGATTTGAGATTGTTGATGAGATTTAGGAAAATATGATGGGGCAGCTGATGGCAATTACAACAAAGGATTTTGCAGAGTGTTTTGAACAGTAGAAGAGACGCTGGGAGAACTGTGTGAGGTCCCAAGGTGCCTACTTTGAAGGGGACTGAGGTGTCATTGTCCTATGTACAATGTTTCTTGTATCTTCTTCAATAAAGGTTTCTACTTTGCATATTACATGCTGGATACTTTCTGGACAAAACTTGTGTTCTTTGAAAAATAACTACTTATCTCCTCTACTTAGCTAATTAAACTGATTGTAATATTTACACTTTTCAGACAATTTTATGTATAGGTAGCTGTGTTCCCACGCAAGCAAACTTTCACACTCACCTACAAACCATACTTGGTGTTGATCTCAAAAGCAGAATATTATGTTCTGTGAATTAAGAATTTGATGTTTTGTAAGTTCTGAAATAAATGAATCACAAAGCTAAAGACAGTAAGTGATTAATGAATATTTGCTTAATGAAAGAAAATTTGATCCTGTTTGAAGAGGAAAACCAAGTAGAAGTCAATATTAGTGATGCTTGTGGGCTTGTGGTTTCGTTTTGGTGGGAAAAAGATATATGAGTTTATACGATTGCCTCTCTATTTCTAGGTGGTCAAAAAAGCACAGTATAAAGAGATTTTTAATTGTCCAAGATAGTAGTACAAGTTTTAAGTATCACTTAAATCATACTCTTCCCAACTGCTCCATGTTGCTGTCCCACATCCAGATTAACTCAGAAAAAATAAAAAGGAGTCTCAATATTTTCTGTGTTACAATCCTTCTTTTTTTTAATTCTGAGACAAACTTGTGAATTAGTTTTGATTAGGTAAAATTGTTCCCAGTTTGGAAATAAAACTAAATTATGTTATGTCAAGATTGTTAAATTTCAAATTGAACAAATTACAAAATAAATGACAAGGTTTCCGTAGTTTGACAGGTAAGGTTTTTTGACATGAATGGATGAAAAAGATCAAAGAGATAGGGAAATTTCTTTTTCTTGACTTCTTCATGAAATTGCAGTAGAGTTTGACAAAGCTCTTTTCTTTTACTAACTCCCACATTTCATAAATTTGAATTGAGAATTCTCGATAAATGTCAAGGTAGATTAGTTTTTATTGCATGAATGATTCAATGAGGCATTATCCAAACTAAAAAAAATGTTATAATTCAGCTATAAATTGGAATGTTATTATACTATAGAGTTAGTTCCAAAATGACTACTGGAACCTGTTATGAGTGTTGCTTTAATTCTCTGGAGATCCCGGTACTTATTCTGCAGACAGATTTCATTCTTTGAAATATTATTAAAAGTTACAATTTTGTGACAATTGCTCAATGGCATTCATATATATGATACTTCTTTATTACTTCTTTCTTGTAGAAAGATGCTAGGATAAAACAACCTAAAGATTAACATATAAATCTCTAGATACATATTAGATCTCATTTCACTCGTGAATGAATGTGGACTAGCTTTCTGTCTGATCCAATTAAATTTACTATATTTGGGTCACTAGTTAAGAAGGAAATGCAGAAATATTTTTAATTGCTATTGTTCTTGATTACTGAACTAAATTATAAGTGAGACAAGGGTAGATATGCAGTTAGATGCTTATTTTATTTTATTTATTTTTATTAGTAATGAGAGAACAATTTTATTCATCTTGAAGCATCAAAATCCATACAATTGAAAACAGGTGAGGCCTTTCTCCCTAGAAAATGGGAACTGAGGCTTCATGGTCTTTACCTCTCCTTCACAGGGAGAAATACTTTTTCTTTTTTCTTTTCTTTTCTTTTTTTTTTTTAGCAGCACACACAGTTTTAGTTTTTAAAGTTCACCACTAAACATTTATTGGGTAAGCACTTATAATATCTTAGATATTGCTAGTCACTGATGGTTCAGAAAAAAATAAAACATGGTCTCCTATGTAGAGGAGTCTATTTTGGAAGACCTGTAATACATATTTACCATCCAGTGTAGTAAGCACATAAATAGTGGCACAGGTAAAGAGAGTTCTTTGGAGTATTGAAGTCATACTAATCCCATTCTGCCTGGTGGGCATCATATGAAAACAGATGTCAGAGAGATGCTATTGCTGGAAGGGAGCCATGGACCCAGGGAAGTAGGCAGCCTATACACGCTGGAAAAGGCAACAGATGATTCTCTCCTGGAGCCTCTAGAAGGAACCAGATCTGCCAAAACCTTAACCTTAGTCCAGTGAGGCTGAATTTGGACCTCTGACTTTCAGAACTGTATAATAATAAACTTGTACCATTTGAAGCTACTAAGCTTGTTGTCGTTTGTTACAGCAGCAAGGGGAATCGAATACAACTATGGTAAATGAAGGTACACCTTTACAGTGTAGCAGGTAAACAACTCCTGGGAAGTGAGCCATGTATAATTGAAAAAATCCTTCAAGTCATTCTCATATTCCTTTTTAAGGAGGTTTGTGGGTACCTACTCCTCTTTCACTCTAATGGGAATCAGAGGTAGAGATAAACAGATAGAGAGCAGAGCATGAACTTGTAACTCAGAGCTTTACCTACTGCGCTTATGGATTCAAGGTCATCAGTAAAATGACTTAGGGTGCTCTACTAGGGCTTGAAGCTACCTCCATTACCAGTATAACAAATACTTCTCGGTAACAGGATCTTCTTTGACTGCCATGCAAAATACTCAAAATTAGTTGAAACTTACAGACTTTAAATTTAAAGCTGGGTGATGTAGTAAGGGATTAAATTTAGGCATTAGTGCTATACTTAAAAGACAGAAGTGTGATTAATGGGTTAGTTTGTGCCAGAACAACCCAATATCTGAATTCATGAGCACTCTGAGGAGAACTAAATTTGAAAATGACAATTTTCATCATTTGACAATCACTCGTGACAATTGCCTCGTGACAATCACTCCAGGACAGCCTGAGGCAGTAGAAATATTATTTGGCCCCTTATTGGACCAAGAAAATATTAAGTAATTTTCAACCCACAGTCTTTTTGAATATCCTCATTCATCTTCTTCTCCACTGTCAGCACATGCTCTGTTATGCCTGGAATACTTAGACACCATGACACTTAACTTCCTCTTTGGCTATAGATCCTCCTTCCTTCTCCATGTTATTTTTTTTACCTCAATCTAAATATAAGAGGTAGCATTAAATATTAGATTTTTTTTTTTGCCCTGGCCAGCATGGCTCAGTTGGTTGACCATCATCCTGCAAACCTAATGGTCGCCGGTTCAATTCCCACTTAAGACTCATGCCTGGGCTGCAGGCCTGGTCCCCAGTTGGGGTGCATGTGAGAGAAAACTGATCAGTGTTTCTCATATCAATGTTTCTTTTGCTTTTTGTCTCCCTACCTTCCCCTCTATCTAAAATAAATAAATAAAATCTTTTAAAAAATATTAGATTTTCTGTAAATTGAGAAAAAGACAAAACCTGCTTTGAGCTCTACCTCTCAAACAAGAAAAGATTTCTTTAATCACACAAATTCAGAATTTAGTGATTTGTTTCTCAAAGCATAGCTGAATGTCAGAAAGTTAAATGTATCCAGTATAATGACCTGACCTGATGAGCTGATTCTAGATTTTAGGCTAAATAAAAGTCATGTATGCCTCCTGAGGACAAATTACTTAACTGAATAGTCTTCCATGTCATACAAAAAAAAAAAAAGTAAAGTTCATAAACTTCTATCAATAGATTGTGAGTTGTGAGGGAAAAAGCCTTAGGTAACATTCTATTCCATAAGCAGAAGTACTAATCCTGATGCTAGGAAGTACTGAGCACCAGAAAATTGTTCAAATTTTCAAACTAGAAAAAATTAACACTTAGAATTTTTCTATTTAAAACAAATAGTTACACAACACACAACCGTATAAACATAGAAAAAAACCCTGAGATGCAAATAATAATGATTTTTTTTAAAGTCAATTAAAATGGCAGGAGAGAAAAGAACCTTATTTTTATGTTATTTCTCTATGAAGAAATAGTCTCAACATGTCAAAGTAGTCAGTGTGTAAAAACAAAAATATAAAGAAAAAAATTACAAAATAATGTACTTTGAAAAAAGAAAAGATTTTACAGAATAGAATCAGCAGATAGAATTCCATAAATTGACAAAATGAAATTTAGACTATAGCCCTCGAGACTGGATTGAATGTAAAAGAGTAAGAAGTTGTGCTTGAATGAACAAGATATTAAACCATATGGAAGCAACTGTAAGTTTCCTCAGTTCAAAATAACGAGGGACTTTTTATTGTTCAATGGCAATAAGCTATGCTTCGATGGGTCCTCTCAGACCAGACCGAAAACAACGTGTCTCTCAATACGAATCTCAAAAACACATATCTGAAAATAAACTTCTGCCGTTACCAACTGAAAGGTCAGGAAGTGTTTCTTCTTCAGTGACTGTGCACTCAGAACTCCTGGGGACTTTTTTTTTTAATAATCAGGAAGGACTTGTTTGATACTTTTTCATATCAGTGATATCCACTGCATTGCAGCACTTGCTGAAGCTACATTAAAGAAAACAATATCGTGAATACAAAGTAGGATCTAGATTATACACAGATTAGATTGTGTGCGAGGTATAACACTCAAATTGCACTCCATTATCACAATTACGGTTCACTTTTTTCCAGGTCATTTTTAACCTCTCAGTGAAAATAAAGATCCTCTTGTGATATAGTTAAAGCCGCCAGCCTTCTTTGTATGTTCTCCTTACTTTCCAAAGCATGTTTAATGATGATAGATATTTTTAAAAATTTGTTCTGGTTACTAAAAATAATAGGGTTGATTTATTTCCCACTGTATTAGGAACTCATTCCTGGCTTTAGCTTACTATATATCATCTTGAAGTTACACAAATCCTGTTTAGCCACATGCCCCCTGGCTTTTGATCACACACGTGTTTTGAGTAGGGTGCACTTTTGTCCTGGGCTTATAGTGCTCTGTTTAATAATTCTGAATGACTTTCCTGCTTAGTAGCTTTTTCATCTCCTTCCCTCCCATAGATGTGCCTTGACTTAACTGTCTTTTTTTTAAATTTGATTTTCCATCTGCATCATGCTTTTCCCAACATACCCAGGATCACACTCATCCTTGGCAGACCCATCTCTTCCACCTGCACTTTCTAATGATGAAAGTGACAGAGATGAATGCTTGAAAAGGAAAATCAGAATGTTTTTTTCTAGAGGAAGTTTAAATGTGCTTTTAGAAAACTTCTTTTTCAAACAGAAAGCTGGCAAGAAAAGAGACCCAAGGGATTCCTCATAGTAGGATTTAATTTTTAAAAAGGAAAAAAAGAAGTCATGATTGAACCTTTGCAAGGTGAAGTGTTTCCTGTGGTGTGGGGACAAGCCATTAGGCTCTGTGTTCCGCTGGATGAGTAAAGTCTGTACCGAGACGGAGAAGATACTGAGAAGTAACCCTATAATGCTATTGGTCTTGGAACAAATTGGAGCTGCAACCATTTGCAGCTAAAAATGTTGGGATATGTGTAATTTCGTTGGTAAAAGAAAGAGTTAAATTTGCAAAGCAAAGGGCAGGTAGCCAAATGAAGCATCAAAGGAATAAAAGTATACTCTCCCCATTTCTCTAGCCCCCCAAAAAAGAGAATTTAGGAAAGAGAATCCAAAATAAATGCACAGAATGAAATATAAGCAAAGTAGAGAACTTTTCTACATGTAAAATATGTCATGTATTATATAGAGCAAATGAGACGGAATCTTAGAGTTGTAGGCAAGTACCTAAAACCTTTGTTGTATCCAAGGATCATAAAAGCAGTCAGTATGGAGCATAATACAAAACCCGACCATGCCACGTTTTGCTGCCTATGTGCCTGTCTTAATGATTAACAGCATCTGCTAATAATACAAGGTTGGGACTCTGTTTCTAAAGCTATATGTCTATATAACTTAGGTAGCTCTGAATGACAACCATGCTAATTAAGGTACAGTCACTTCCAATGAGAAAGACTGTACTTTAACCTCAGCTAGTTATCTGTAAACTTTACGCCGTTGGTCACAGCACAGATGGAGGGAGAGAGCACATCCACAATCACTAAGAGTAAACCAGCTCTAATGCAACTTATATTGCTGTTTGACAATGGGGATCATCTTTGCACCCAGAGTTGTGCATTACATTATATGATACACTTGCCAAGGACAAATAAAAGTCTTAAACGTATAAGGGATTATTATACCAAGGATGCTGTTTAACTGCCAGCCATCTGGAGATGCGTTTAAATTTTAGCTGATGGGGTTTCGGTTGCTTATTACTATTGATGAAACATTCCTGGAGTGTGGATCAGTGGACGAAATGCTGGACATGTGGAGGTGGGATTAGAATCACTGGCACCATAACAGGCTTCTAAATGAGACTTGTAGATCTTCTGTCCGGGAAATTGTTGACAGATGCCTTATAATCTCCGTCATAAAAATCTGTCCCGACTCAATTAGAACAGATGATGTAATGTCTAGAGGTCTTTTCCAAGCATATGACAGAGAACTAAATTGAAGACAATACAGAGAACAAAGTACGTGTCAAATAAAAGTTTACATCCTTCTTATAGCCTCTCTTATTACTTGCAGCAACAGATAAATCTGAGCAACAGTTGTATGAATAAAATAAATCATCTCACAATTAATTCAGGTGTGAATTGCAGGTAGAGCTACTATCCTTATCATTTAATCATAAATTAAACAAATTTAAAAAGAGAAAAAAAAACAGGCCTGGCAGTAAAACTTTTTCCATAACAATTACAATGACTTTCTATGGGGTATTGTGACATGATGTGAAGATTTTACAAGATAAAACTCTATGTTTGGGAAGTTTTGGGCACATGTAAGAATAAGCACATCAGACTTTTCTAGTAAAGCTTTACCCTTCCTGTACTTGATTTCATAGGAGGGTCTGCTTCTACTCTATGTTGGCTTCACACACTATGGAAATTTCACAGCAGCCCTGTTAAAGAAGCACTCATACCCCAGCTTCTTTGCTGTCCCACTGTTGCCTCTTCTACTCAGAGCTTTCATTGTTTCCTACCTTTGACTGCTTTGGTTCAATGGTTGTTTTATCACCTGGAAAGCACATTATGTCATTTGGTAAACAGGTCTCATGCTGACTTCACTTCTGCTGAAATATGCTTTACACCACTCACTCCATAAGCTCTTCAACAATACACGATGCTATGAAATCACCTCCGCTCTCACCATTTCAAACCAACCTTTGCAACTGAAGTTCACTTCCTGATTCACAGCAGTTCATTTAATGTTTTCCAAGCTAAAACATACTGTTACAAAGAAACAGTGAAGCTTTTAATGTTTGAAAAGCAACAGGGATTCACTTCTGTAGTGGAAAAAGACTCAAATTTGTGGTCCCAAACTGGCAATTCGGGGTGTCTATTTCCTGCAATCTGCTGTGAGGCCTGCAGGTGTAACAAACCTTCCTCACGTCTAAATGGCTAAGGAGCACGCTGCTCATCCTACATGCTGTGCAGTTAAAAGTTTGCCTCCCTCTGTTCCATTTGCTTGCTACCACTAGCTTTCAGAAACCCATTTAGAAGGATGCCCTGTAATCCAGCATTTCTGCCATTTTTGTGTTTTCTCACTGTGAATCTCCTGCTATCCCTGACTGTTAACAGGTAAACCAAGTATCATTCCCATGGATTTAATAAAACTGCATCACGTTAAACACAGGCCAGAAATCAAACCTCAGCTTTCAAAAGAGCACTACAAATAGTTTGCTTTGATTCACTATCTCATGTTTTACCTCTTTTCTGAGTCTATACAGATGATAGGAAGGCAGCAGTCATTCAAACAGGATATTTAGAATCAGAAGAGCAAGACCGGTAACAGCTTGGTCATCTGCTTCCCTTGTGTTCCTGTCTGAGCCTGCTCAAAGATTCTATTGTATTCTTCTCCAAAATAAGGGGGACATTTTGTAAGTGTGAGGAATAAATGAGATTGTGTCATCTAACTATACAATGAGCCACTCAACCCGTCCTTCTCAAGGACCACTTTATTCTGTGGATCAGAATAAAGGGTGTGACAATAAATAAGAATATACTCATTCAAAGTGGAAAGCACTATGCTAATCATAACACATTATACTTCCATCAAATGTCACTGTTACAATAAAAAGTGGGGAGTTCTGAACTTGTTAAGCAGTCAAGAAGGAATATTGATAACTTATTTTTTGTAATCATAGACAAACATGTAGTAATGTAGGCACTAAAAAGTATGAAATTTGGAGCAAATTTTATCTTTTTATAGTAGATATTCTGGAAAAAATGAAAAGCAAACAAACAAAAAATATTACTCTTTCCTGTTTCTTCCTGAAAGATATCAAAAAGTTTTTGTTACATATTGTTTGTAATGGCAGATAATGCTTATAAAGTTATATTATTTTATTTTCAATGCTACCACATAATTATAATACTACATACATTTACCAAATAAATGAAAAATAATCATCTTCAATTTTCAATGTATCAAGAGAATATTTAATGTAATTCCATTTTTTTTCCTTCACAATGAAGGTATAGCTCATAAAAATCAAGGCAAAATTATTAAACATCAGTTGAGTACAGCCTGTACTAGGCCTTGTTGGAGGTGTTAAAGACACATTTTTGTTTTAAAGGTTTCATTTATTTTTAGGAGAGAAGGAGAGAAACATCAATGTGTGGTTACCTCTCAAGTGCCCACCACTGGGGACCTGGCCCACAACCCAGGCATGTGCCCTGACTGGGAATTGAACCAGTAACCCTTTGATTTGCAGGCTAGTGCTCAACCTACTGAGTCACACCAGCCAGGGCTAAAGACAAATTTTATTTTTAGTTAGTTTACAATGAGTTTGAGAGAAATAAGCTTGACATGTATGAAACAACTAAAGTAGTGTCTTACATATTAGGGTAGTACACAAACTTTACTAGATTGAAAGCTCCAAAACATTATAAAATAAAAAAGTGATTATTGTAAGATAGAAATCGCACGGAAGACTTCCCTGCAGGATACATGCTGTAAGCAGCCCACAGACAGGGCCAGTGTTTTAGTCTGCTTTGTTTCTCCCTAGTGCTCGGAACAGCAAGGTTGTAGATACACGGTTTTTGTTTGTTTGTTTGTTTTTAAATACTGTCATCTATATTTGTATACAAGAGTAGTTTATAATTCCAGTAACAAGAATGTCATAGTAAAAATTATGCTTTAAAGTAGTAATACAATATGTTGCACTGATTATATAGAACGGATTGAGTGGGAGTGACAGGCTAAGAGATGGGCAATAAAGATGCCTGCCGGGAGGTCACGGTTCAGATTTCCTTCACGGCCCCCGAATTTCTTGTTACTTCTATGACCTTTGTAAACAGTGTTCAGTGCAGGACTCCACTTGAAGTTAATTGTCAGTAGAGTATTTTTTTTAACAGCTTGTATACTGTTGAAATTCATTGACCTTATTAATAATTAGCTCAATTCAATTGAAATCGTGTTTGCTTATCTGATAAAGCTAGCAATCCTTATTATCTGAAGTGGGATGGGGGACCAGGGGAAGGGGAGAGGTAGAAATTCAATCACAATTGATTCTATAAAGTTATTTGCAGGTAATAAATTAAATATTATCTTTCCTTTTATTAATATTTAATTAAATATTAAATATTCAATAATTTTCCTTTGCATAGGCACATCTGACCAGCATTGTCAAAAATAGCTTCACTCATACAATTAATTTTATTCTTAATTTTTGGATTATATTAATAACTGTCCTCAACGAAATAAGCAAGATACAAGAATCTCTAAGAAGAAATGAAAAATAATTCAGTTAATGAATTACTGAAGTGTAACTTTTCAGGTGTTTCTGTTATAATGCCTTCTTATTAGTCTTATTATTTATACTTCTTAATGGCTTTTGTGTATCACAAGTTATGTTAGGATTGGTAAATATTATGTAATGAATTATCAGACTTTAATGATTTAAGCCTTGCCAGCCATTAATGAATAATGAAGTCAATTGGGGGGACAATTCTTGAGTAACTTTTATATTCTGGATTGATGTCACCAAGGTGTTCTTATCCACGTCAACTTTTATATTCTTAGCCTGCTTGCTTCCACATTAGGGAAAACAACTTTCTCTTCTTATTAGCTATTATTGAGGTGTGTGGTGACGCGTGTTCCCATAATATAATAAAATATGTAACAATAGTTGGTATATAAGCATTTTTTATCAAGTGGGAACACTAGGACCTACTTAATTTTTTCAAATGAAGGAATTATTAAAATTGTACTGTCCTTAATGAAATTTTCCCTTCTATAAATAAGAATTTATCATTATAGAGTTCCATCACCCCCTCATATCCATGGTAGAAAAAGGGGAATTGTGCAATCAATCATGTAGAATGGCCTCTATGTTGCTGAGTTTATGCTCAAAAACTACTATTTTTTAAGGCGTCAAAGACACCTCACACAAACCAGGTCTTGGTGTTAGGGTTTGCAGGAATGGCATCTGATGGTTTCTCCCTTCCTCACGTGCGCGTGTTATAAGAACTAATAAGTATGTAGTCACAGTTATATGCCAAGTACTGTTTAAATTATTTCATGTATGTTAAATTACATTTATCTTCACAAAAACTTTTTGAAATATGTATTATTATCATTACAGTTTTTACTAATCAGAATATAGTGAGGAAGAACAAGTAACTTCTTCAAAATCATACAGAAAGTAGCAGATGTAGTCACCTACAGAAAACATGCTTATAACCATTGGAACACATTAATGCTATCACCCCCTCATTTTATGCCTTGGACTTAAGATGCAACCACCAACAGCTAGCTTCTGAAGTGCTTGCTCCAAAGTCCGTCTTCGGAGCTGGCATGGAGGGCTTGTTGAAAGTAGGTGTATACAATTACTAACACTCCTAATACTATAATGACACGGAAGTTCAACCTTGTAGTCAATGTGTTTATTTTTTAATACCGAATAGTAAGTCAGGCATGAACAAAGTACATAAGCATACTTACATGATATTATTTTCTCACAGTATCTCCTGAATCCCACATTATCGATCCCTAAGATATTATGCCCTCTTTTAACAACCTAATCTTATTACTTTAAAGATGCGGATATGCATTTTATTGTACTGCCAATCCATATCAAAGCCATAAAAGTGTTTCCTTTACACGAGTAAAAGAGTCAAGTATCCATAATGTGAAACATCTATTTGAGAGAATGTGATTCATAAGCTTTTTTTAAAAAAAGATTTTTAGAAACATCTTTATTACAAGCTATTTAAACACTTCATTACCTAAAAGCTTTTAGTAACTGGCTGTCCTTTTTGCATGTCTGGTCTATCTTTTCTTTAACTTGGAGTCATTAGGACTTCTTCAGTATCGACCTATCCCAAGGTATAACACAGCAAAATGCTGTCTTATAATAACTTATTGTTGTTTTTACAAAGAAATCAATTACATGAAAGGATATATTATCACTTCAAAACGTTCCAAATATATTCTGTAACAAAAACTTTTAAGAAACATTGCTTTTTTCTCTTTTCCTTATTTTTATGTGACATGATCTAGAAACTGTATATTTTTAAAACTGAAAGTGACCAGAATTACCTAGTTTAATTTCCTGATTTTTTAGGAAATTATATTTACATGTGGTTGACTTTTCTAGTCCTATATTTGAAAAGAAATCATAAATACATTTCCCATGATGAAATGTGTAGTTGTATAATCTCTGAGTTAAAATAAAAGCATGCTTTGGAATAAGATGTAAATAATTTGGATTAATTGAAGTTTCCCAGTAGTCTTGGAAGTAGCTCAGAGAAGTTAATCTTAACATACCTCAAGGCTGGTACTACTGTACTCAAGTAACCACTGTCCTTGGGTACCATAAAACAGTATCTATCATAGAATAGTTTTCACATGAAACATTCAGCCAGAAGGAAAATGATTTACATTAATGAGTACAAATAAATACATTATTTAATTTGAGGCATTGTGATTTTCCTTTAATTTTTAATTTTGGAAATGAATTTGAGAGAGACAGACAGAGGGAGGGAGACATTTATTTGTTGTTTCAATTATTTATGCATTCATTGGTTGATTCTTGAATGTGCCCTGACAGGAGATTGAACCTGCAATCTTGGCATATGGAGATGATGCTCTAACCAACTGACTTACCTGGCCAGGGCTTCTTTTAAATTTTAAAAAGCCCTTTTGTCAATGACAATGAAATAAAAATTATAAGCTACTAATAGAGTTTCATAAGAATACATTTTCAATCTGTGTTTTTTATGGAATTTAAATTATTATTAAGGCCCCCCCAAAAACAAGTTCCATAATAACATATCTCTTATATCTGCACTTATAACTTTGTAAAATATTTAAAGGAGTATAATGACAGTTTTCCAGTTTGGGCTTTGTAGTATACATAACTTATGTTGGATTTATATAACAATATCAAGAAAATAGTCATAATAAATAAGAAATAAATTAAAAAATTCACTTGGCACATAAAATAACAAGGTTATACAGGGATGATCTTAACATAAGACTCCGGAAAAAAACTCATCAAAATAAGATATTGCTGCACCATAAAATTTAAGTCAACCAAAATGATTGAGTAAAACTATAATTATACTTAAAGAAAAAGAAGTGGCCCCCCTAAGAATATATTTAGAAGTATATGACATTTAGAATCAGGAGGAAAATATTGTTTCTTTGAATAAAAATCTACAAATGGTACTAGGTTTCATTATTACTCTTTTATTGGCTGATGCTAATAAAAATAAAAGCCAGAAAAGTCAACATAGACAGCGAAGACATTAGGAGACAACATAATTTCATATAGTGTGTTCTTAAGTATAGTTTAACCTATGTAGAAGGTTATAATAGATTTTTTGCTAGTGAGGGTGCCATTTTGCTTTAAATGTTTAGTACATGTTTAGCAACTTATGTAATTTAAACTATAAGTTAGTAGGAAGCTCCACCATAAGCTGAAGTGGATAGTGAATCTATTATATAGAAATAGTCACAGTAACAATGAAACAATCTGTTTCTTATCTTTTATCAGCTAAATCATACATCTACAATCTACATGTGGTAAAATGTTATGCCTTATAGAGATAGTCTTCTTTACCTAGGCTAAATGGGCATATAAAGTTAAGTTGATTATTTTCCTTCTCAGAGACCGAAAATCATTATATACTATGTTGGGTGTGTATGTTGTGTGTAGATGTGGTTTGAGTAGCTAGGAAGACTAAAAAAATAAAAATGAAAAAAATGCTTTATTCTTACAAAATTATTTTAAATGGCTGTTTTTTGTAAGGGAGATGAACTTCTGCATATGAGATATTCTTGCTAAGTCATTGTGAAAAGAGTACAAAATTTAGGGTGATTTATTTGGAAAACATCAATAATTATGGCAGCAACTGTAGCTGGAGCCTGTGTGAATTCTTTAGGAATTTTTCCAAGTGCACATGTACTCCAAGAACTTAGCACATGTAAATTGAAAACATAAAAACCAAAATATTCAAACATGTACTGTAATACCCAATGGGAGAGAGGGTCGGATAATCATGGTGTTGCTCTACATGATCTCAAAATGCTGGTAGCCTAGTGTCTTTCAGAGAAGCACACAGATTTTTCAGGAAGTTCAAGCTTTACAGCTTGTAGAACAGTCACTTAATGTGATGAATCATACTTAGCCTAGAGAATAGGCAGTACTCATTGAATGAATGAAGAGACAAGTACTAGAAGCTAAGGAATACTGGGATTATTCATGTCCATTTTGTTTTTAAATATGTTATTATATATACTATTACAGTTGTCCCACCTTTTCCCATTCACCCCCTCCACCCAGCCTGCCCCCCACTTCCATAATCAGTCCCCTCGATGTTGTCTGTGTTCATGGGTCCTTCATATATGTTCTTCGACTACTTACTTCACCTTCTTCTGGGCAGTACCTGCCTTCCCCCTCCCCTCTCACAGCTGTCAGTCTATTCCTTGGTTCTATGCTTCTGGTTATATTTTTCTCATTAGTTCATTTTGTTCACTAGATTCGCCTTATAAGTAAGATCATATTTTCCTTTCTATTTTTACTCACTGAGATGTTTAATTTATCATTATGCTGTTAATATGACACATTAGCTCTTTATCACAAACACTTTGGGGATTTGAAAAATTTGTATTAAGATCTAGCCTTTGGCATTTTTAGTTACTGTGAAAGCTCTGATGAATAGAATAATGGTTTTTCTTCTGTTATTAAACTACAGAAGAGTGGGTACATTATACTCAGCATATAATATGAAGAATTCCACTTAAAGTTTCACTTTTGACAATAATTTTGAAACCAAGCTAGTACATTCATAAGAGTTAAGACAATAATGACTAAAATGTTTGTCAATATGGTAGAAAATAGATGTCTTAGAACAGGTAGCTGTGGTCTAATTTCCAGATATTTCCATTTAAAAAGATATGAATCCAGAAGAAACAACAAGTGTCAGAGAAGGTATGGAGAAAATGGAGTCCTTATACACACTGCTAGTAGGGATGTAAACTGATACAGCCACTATGGAAAATAGTATGGAGTTTCCTTAAAAAAATAGGAATAGAGTTACCATATGACCCAAAAATTTACGTTCTGGATACTTACCCCAAAATTTAGAAAACATTTCCTCATAAAGAAATATGAACCCCTATATTCAGTGAAGACATGGTACATATATACAATGAAATACTAGCCAGCCATAAAAAAAAGATGAAATACTGTCATTTGTGACAACATGAATGGATCTCGAGAACATTACGCTAAGTCAATGAAATAAGTCAGACAGAAAAAGTCAAGAACCATATTACTTCACTCATATGTGGGATATAAAACAGAAAGCAATAAATGAACAAATAAAATAAACAAACAAAACCTCATTGACCCAGACAACAGTATGTGGGAACAGAGGTTGGGGGAACTAGAAGAAAGTAAAGGGGTGTCAAATATATGGTGACAGAAGGAAACTTGACTTTGGGTGGTGAACACACAATGCAACATACTGATAATATGTTATAGAATTGTACATTTAAAACCTATATAATCTTATTAACCAATGTTATCCAAATAAATTTAATAAACATTTAAAAAATAACAAATTTTAAAAAGTGATGTAACTCCTATTTTTTCTCTTGTAGGGTCACCCTGTAATTTTGTTTTTTACCTACTATTAACACTACTCCTGATTCTAGTAACGGAACACTGATTTTCCTTTACATGCAATGTTGGAAATGTCTTCTCCAAGATTGTATGTCTGAATGACATGGCCAGACCATCATCACTTTTTCTAGTCAAGCTGTGCTCAGAGTCTCTCTCCCGGAAATATAAATTTTGAGCCAATGTAGATGCAAAATCAGCCATTTCATTTCACTGAGATTATTTGGTGACTCCTGCTACCAAGATCTCAAGTGCCATTCTAGTTCTTATCCTTTCCTAAGCCTAGTCCTTTAACTTTTTCTTTTATTTTATATAATTTATTTTCTTCCAATAATTTACTTTTTTTGCTGAATTTAGCCATAGTTGATTTACTTTGCTTTCAACTAAAAAAAATAACTTTCATCTTCATTACATTTATTCATTACCACCTCATTCATTACTTTTTCATTAACTCATCTATCAGCTAACAAACTTACACTGAGCAGCAGTTACTAGAAATGCAATTGAGAAAATGTCCTTCTTCCCTTAAGGAATTTGACATCTAATAAGATAGACCAGCATTTGGCAAGTGTTTTTTTTAAAGCACCAGATAATAAATATTTTAGGTTTTGTGAGCCATACTATTTTTGTTGCAACTACTCCACAGGTTGAATATAAAAGATTAATAGATAATGTATGAATAAATGGAAGAGGATGTTTTTTTAAAGACCTTGAAATATGTATTGCATAAAATGTCCTTATGCCTTGAAATAAGAATTTTCTTTTGATTTTTAAAAATATTAAAAAAAAATTAAGAAACATTCTAGGCTTGCTAGCCATGTGAAAATAGGTAGTAGTCATTCTTACCATCTCAGGAACAGCAGAGCTCCCCGAGAGGGACAGAAGAGAACAAGGTTACTAGCAGACAGTAGAGTGCAGTAGTAGATCTTGGGTAAGGAGGGCTGTACAAGTGGCATGAATTTGTACAGGTTTGACCCTAACCCAGTATTTAAAAAAGGAAAGAATTGGGGAAGTTTTTCTAGAGAAATTACCTTAAGCTGTACCTTGAGAGGAGAGCAAAAATAAGCTAACAAAATAGGAGGAAACACAGTGTTTGAATCAGAGCAAACAGCAGGTATGAATGCCCATGGGAAAGGCAGACAATTGCAACCTAAAAGGTCTGGACGCACATCCTAAAGAGTAGGAGGCAAGTAGTTAGGGAAAGGGCGGGAAGGAAAAGCTAGAGTCTTAACCATGGCTTTGGTGCTTAGTGACCTTGTAGGCAGCCATATTGAACATACAATTATTGAACCAGCCAGAAGAGACAATTCCAGAGCGAGGGGTAGAGAGACGCCACCTTTGAAGGAAAACTATTAAGAATTAAATTATAAGAATAAAATAAATATAGTTATATTTCCTAGCATTTTATTTCACTTCATTTTGTACGCTGGTTATTTTAAATTCTTATGGGAAAGAACATAAAATTTTTGGTGCCTCTGAAATTTTAATTTAGAGCAATTTGTAACTTAGGTTGTTTGTTTTGAATATTAATTTAAGAGAAATGGGGAGCCACTGAAAGACTTTAAGCAGGGAAAACACATGATCTGGTCTTCATTTTTGAGAAACCACTCTGGTTTCTGTGTGGATATGACCTAAGGAACTGTTGCTATCACTTTCCATTAGAGAGATGATGATGGCCTAAAATAAAGGAGTGACGGTGGAAATAGAGAGAAATGGATCCACCTCTAAGGTTATTAAATAGGTAGATTAGAGAGCCCTTAGTGATTGATTTACTAGATATGGAGAGTATTGTGAAGGTAGAGGTAGGCGTGACTCCTGGATTTCTGATGGGAACAGATTCTATGGACATCTTCCTTGCACAGGAAACATAGGAGGAAGAAAAGCAGGTTTGGGAGGGAAAGGGTTTGGATCTGACATACTGAGTCTGGTGGGCTTTTAGCTTCCAGGTAAAGAGAACAAGCAGATTTTTGGATATACCAGAAAAGAGATATAGGTTACTGAATTGGTTGTCTGACATAGCATTTTAGAAATTATTGTAATTAAATTTGCCAAACAAATATTATGTGTTAGGCACTTTACTGTTAACTTGGTGTGCTTCTTTAATTAATCTTTACAAACCCCATAGCATTCTATTATTATTACTGTTACTATTATTATCATTGCTGTATTATTACTAAGAAACTGAAGGTTGTATAAGTTATGTAACTTCCCAAATTGTTGATGTCAGAAGTAAATGATAAAGATGTCATCCATGTGTCAGCTTTATTAGTTTCCACAAGTAACTTTTTTAACTACTTTGTTGATTTAAACAAGCATAATATGAGAAATGGTTAAGAAACAAGTATAGTAAGTTTAAGACATAAGGATGAAGAAGTATCAGTAATGATTATGTTCTCTTGGGTTACTATGTCAGATCAGGTTAGACCAAGATTTCCAACAGAAGCAGGAAAATATATTTAAACAGAGTCAGAGGAAAATAACCATCCTTCCATTTTTGCCATTAAAGTGGAAGCAGAATGTGTTGGATGATAAGTACTACATTATGTGTAAATTATACGGGGTACACTCATCTCTCCTTTCTGCCCACAAAAATAATTTACAGTGTGATAATAGCCATCATTTTTTTTTGAGATATGATGCCCATAAGTGCTCCCCATCCTCTTCTCTCTTTAGACATTTTAGGGGGGTCCATTCCATCAGGTAATCAGTGGCTTTCTTCTGCCATGTATTTCACACAGTGCCTGATGTGACTAAGTGGAGAAGGGCACACGTCAATTTGGGCTGATGCAGAAAGTCGCTATTGGAACTAAAAATCAAATGTGGGACTTCTCCATCAAGGAAAATAACAGCAATTTGATGAATTATGAGAACCGTAAATTCCCTCTACATCAAGGTTTTTCAATTTTGACATTAAAATTAACATTTGGACTGGATAATTCCTTGTTTGGAGGACTCTCCAATGCTTTGCAGTATGTTTAGCAGCATCCTTCGATTCTCTCTATTCATTAGATTCCAGAAGTACCTCCTCAGTTGTCACTATAAAAAATGTCTCCAGGCACTGCCAACTGTCCCCTAGGAAGCAAAATCATTCCTGGCTGAGTACCACTGCTTAATATAAAAGGTCCTAAATCAGAATAGTGCCCGTAATGTGTTTACTTACATATTTTGCCTCATTTATTAATTAGCATAATTATCAAACCAATGATAAAGAAATGTGGAATATTTGTGAGGCATACTTGGTAGGTAAATTAGATTAAATTAGTTAGTGAATATAAGATATAACTGTATTAGACTAGATTATGATACAGTGAATTCTGCCATATGAAGCTTTGATATGTGCCTTTGGCTTAATACAATTACTTTTGAGAATTTCATTTCTTTTCTGCATAAAAGTTAACCTTCAAGTGGATAAGGCAAGAGTGTATATGTACCAGGAGTGAAAGAGCAATAAAAATAAAACAGGAACAAAATTTTAAAAGAATTACTATGCAAAAGAATAAAGAAAATGATTGGAGGTTGGAGAAAGCAATTCTCAAAAGCTCTTTTTCCAAGAAACAATTGTCTCAGCTCACTTCAGAGAAAACTTAAGCCGTATATGGTAAAATAGACTATTTTTTGTATCACAAAGATTGATTATTCTGCTCTGAATCAGACAAGAAAATAATGCATCTTTTTGAGCAATTAGAATACTTGATTGGCAGTAAAGTTTTCACTAAAATAAGAGAAATTAGCTAACATGAGAGATGATTCTAATTCATTAACATAAAGAACTCTGCTAAACTGCTAAAAAAACTCAAATTCTGGATGAATTTTTTTGAGATATAAGAGATGGTTTGTAGTTGAAATAATCACATTTTTAGCAGACCAAAATTAAATTGGAGTTGATATCACAGATTTAAATTCTCAAATAAAGTCTCTGCATTTCAAAAAAACTAAAACACAGTGGATAATGGACATCACCATGTTAAAATACTAACTAACGCGTATTAATATCAAACATGCTTTTACCCATGATCAAAATCTTTTTTAACTGAACATAATTTAACCTTTATTATTAAAGACCACTTGTAAAAACACTTTTGTGGTCTGCGTGAAATGAGTTCTAGAATTGGAGATTGACAACATCTTGTGAGCAGGAAATAAGAAGGCAGAAACACTGATTAGTTCACTTGCACTTTCACGAAAAGTTCTATTACTTTTTAATTGTATCTTTGTACATTATTTATATTTCCCTATTTGAAAGAATAAATATATGTATATGAAAATACAAGTTAGAATTAATAAGTAATAGCTTACCATTTTAATATTACATACTCAAATTATAATTATGACATACAGAACATTTTTTTAATCCTCACCCAAGGACATGCTTATTGATTTTAGAGAGAGTGGAAGGAAGGGAGAAAAACATCAGTGTGAGGGAGAAACTAGACTTGCCTATTGTATGCACCCCAACCAGGGACCAAACCCGAGGAGTGTGCCCTGACTGGGAATCAAACCCTCCCCCTTCTGGTTTATGGGATGATGCTCCAACCAATTGATCTACATTGGCCAAGGGGAGAACATTTTACATGCAGTTTTATATAACTCCTACAAGTTACTTAGGAAGACTAGCAGGGGGAAAAAAAACATTGTCATTTTGCAAATGCAGAATGTTAAGTTTAACTATATTAAACGATCACTTAGAATTTATTATTAGAAAAGTTTGAGACTAGGATCGAAAGTGAGTTAGCAGCGTCTTTAGAATACATTAAAATGTGTAAAGTTACACAAGTATTTTTCTTAAAAATTGATCTGAGAGAGAAAAAAAGGAAGAGAGAAAGAGAGAGAGAGAGAGGGAGAGAGAAACATCGATTTGTTTTTCCGCTTATTCATGCATGCATTGGTTGCTCCTTGTTATGTGCCCTGACCAGGGCCTACAACCTTGGTGTATCAATTTGATGCTTTAATCAACTAAGCCACCGGCCAGGCCCAAGTTACATAAATCTTACTGTAACTTTGCTTTGACTTCAATAGGCTTTACAAAAAAGCCTGTTTCAGATTAAGCTGTGTGACTGTATAAACTTGCCATGTTTGAACTTCTCTTTCTATATACTTTTGCTTTCATATGAAATATCTTTTTATTTTTCTCAGATCCTGTCTTCTCTCTGCTTACCCTTTAAGACACACACAGAGTGCAAGATCACTATGAACATTTTTTGAACAATAGCTGAGAAATATGTTTCCACCTACTTCCTCTCGCTTTTACAGCCCTCATATTTGATTTGCACCTATTTGCAGTGCATATTGTGTTATTTTCTGTCAGTTTAAATATGTTTTTCTTATATCCTCAACTGTATTGTAATTCGTTTGAGAAAGGGATACCTCTTTTCATAGTTCTTCTATTTCCCAAAGAGTGCATTGATGCATGGTGTATATGTTTTTAGATGATTAATTTTTATACTGGCCATTAGTTGTTTCATATTGACATTTTGATGATAAAAAGCTATGTTCATAAGTTTTTCATTGACCGAAACTATTTTAAACCTGGTGGGCTGGTTAGTCAACTCCTCAATCTCCTCCTGTTAACCTCTCGTTTTGGTAGCTTATACATATGCACACACACATTCTCTCTCTCACACACGCACGTACACATCCATTCATTCACACGTACAGAAATATCATGCCCCCTGCTCCCAACTCAGGAATGTGTTTATTGCTGGTTGACAGTAAGGTCACTGCTCTTTCCTCTTAGCTAGTAAGTTATCTTTCAATGGAAGCATTATGCCTTGATCATACTTGTAAAGCATGTGTTTTCTTATTAAGAAAAGATTATGATAATGGAAAGAATCTCGGATATTACAGAAGTTAGACACAGAAATTATTTTTGTTAGCCAAATCTTTGCTTACCACCAAACTGTACTTTATACTGCATTATTCTTTCAACTTCGATGGCTAGAACACACTTTCTAGGTTAAATATGATATATATATATATATATATATTCCATATCAGAATAAAGAAATATTTATTTATCTTAAACTCCAACTAAGGCAAAAGTTCATCACAGTAACAGCCATGTGCCCGACCCATCGACGCACTCCAGCAAACTTCTAAAGAGAGCATGGGAGTCTTCTTCTAATTTTTAAAACACGAGATTATACATGCTCGTGATGAATGCCCAAGGTGACTTCTAACTATGTAGATAATGTATGATACCTGGGGTGTTATTCAGAGGATTGCCTGTCAATTTCCAGAAATGATCATCACTATTGTCTCTAACAAAAAATATATTCTAATTTATTGAATTCCCCTAGGGAATATAATACTTTTTACAGGCAAAAGCAAATTAAAAGCAAGCTTAGTTGTTATTTTATGTTATAAATAGCTTTAATAATAAAATAATATGCACATAATAGTTAAAGGATCATAAGAACATAAAGAATGACTTCAAAACTCTTTTTTGGCTCTTTTTCTCTAACATGTATATTAGTTTTCTCTCACAAATTGTTCTATAAATGAAAGACAAAAATATGCATTTCAAATTTACATGAATTACTATTTTTCTTTCATGATGGCTACATTAATATGTAGTCATGGTAAAATATGATAGCAAAATTTTAAATATAAGTTGGAAGGAAAGTGCTATTTAGCGGAGTCATTGTTAGGAAAGAGTGCTTCCAGCGGAGGGAACAACGCAGGCGGAAAGTTGAGGTGAGCTAGCACGGGGCCCCTGGTGAATGCACAGTCACACAATGCTGCTGGGTGGCTGGGGGAAAGGTAGGAATTGATGCCAGGTGGGGATAATGAATAGGCAGACCCCATTATCCTGGGTCTCATCAGAGAAATTTTATTAGAGTTTACCAGAATTTTGCAGCAATGCAGAAATAGATTGAAATAAGGCAAGCCGTGAGGCAGAGTGACAAGCTAAGAGGACACTGCAGTGAAAGATAATGAAGAAAATTAGTTTTATACGTGGCCTAAAGAAACAAGAGGTCCATGATGAAGCCCAGGTTTTTGATTTAGGCAACAATATAGATTGCTAAGCCATTTACTGTGATAGAATGAAATGAAACAGACCTCTCGCAGTATTTCAGGGACAGGAATTGGGAAGAGAATTGGTTTTGAAGTTGTTCAGTTTAAATTACCTTTGAGGGAACAAATTATCATTGTTAAAAAGGCAGTAGATATTGCTTCCAAGGAAAGAAACCAGAGCTCACTGAAGAAATGCAGGAGTCTAGCACGAGGGCACATCGCATAGCGCCAGGGAGTAAGGAAAAGCTAGAAAAGCAGGAGGTGGCAACAATGGAGCAATTTGAAGGAGCTCTCCATGGCCCAAACTGGAATGATTCTGGCAACAAAATAAGTAAAGGAGTATTAAAATATAAATCAAAGTATAAAATAAACAGGAATAGACATTTGTGTAAATATATAACTGATTAAATAAATAGAGATAAGAAACAGTCCTTTTTTAAGAAGAGATCCAAATTTTATGTATATATGGTTCTAATAAATTATTTAGAAATGTACATATACATCTAGAGCTCATGATTCTTATGGAACAAGTTTTTCTAAAAAGATTTAACTCTTAATACAAACCAATTCCATACAACTCTGAATTTAAATTTAATTTAAATTTAAAATGATATTTTAATGCTTCCTCTGACATTTCCTGTAACATGTGGAACAGTTTTAAGAAATCAAAAGTGGATTCATGGCTTCTGGTCAATATGGCAACACAGGTAAATGCAGTGCTCACATCCTCCCACAACCACATCAAAATTACAGCTAAACTACAGAACAACCAACAGTCATAACCACCTGAAATCTAGCTGAACAGAAATCCTGCAACTAAGGAAGTAAAGAAGAAGCCACATTGAGATTGATAAGAGAGGCAGAGATGCAGACTGGACAGGCTGGTCCCACACCCATGTGTGGCAGATAAAAATCAGGATGGATATCTCAACGGCAGAGGTTTTCCCTGAGGAGTAAGAGGTCCCAGGTCCACACCAGGTCCCCCAGCCCAGAGTTCCAGTATTGGGAAAAGTCCCCCTAACTGCTGGCTGTAAAAATCAGTGAAGAATGTGGCTTAGTGAGAAAGAGGGCTAGTAGAGTCCCAGGCATTCCCCTTAGAAGGTCCGCATGTGGACTTACTCAGACTCACTTGCTCTAAGCTCTGGTGCTGGGCCATTCGCTCAAAAGGCACCAGGCATACAAAAGGAGGGACTAAACTTCTGCAATTAGGGTGAGAGCTAGAGGGTAAACTTTCTCCTAGACAGAAGTGCTGGCAGAGGCCGTCATTCCTTTTCTGAGCCCTGCCCCCCACAGAACCCACGATGTGGGCTTCATATCTGAGTCTCCATCAATGTGGCTGTTACTGTTTACCCCGCACAGGTGATTCCCTGAGACCCCACCACAACCTACTTGCAGGCCCATGCCAGCTGTTTCCAGTGGTTTTCTCATACAAATGGCTTCTCTTCATGCTTCAGACTTTCTAATAATTTCTCAAAAAAAAGCAGCATCTGGCCTCTGTGTGCCATACCTCTCACTAAGTGGCCCTGGCCTGGCGCCAGTGGTCTGGTTTCACAACTTGTCCTTTATGGGCACCTCCAAGTACCGCACAAAATAGTAGCCATCTGCAGATTACTTTGTAGCTCATGCTGGGTGGCCCTGGGCAAAACACAAACAGTGGCTGACCTTGACCTGTGCCTCTCAGGAGGCCCCAGAGCCAGTGCACCTGGTGACAGCTTCAACGTGTTGAATCACCACCCAATTACCTCCACAAGTAACACATTCAAGGGGCAAACCTAGTGAACATCAGAACCATGCTGAAGTAAGTCCTACTTCACGGTGTGGGCTCTTGTACAGCTGATCCTCCACAGTGGTTGGTGGTCACGGCTAGTCCTTGTAGCCAATTATCCTGGGGGTAAATCTCTCCTATTGACATGCCAACAGCAATCAAGGCTTAACTACAACGAGAGGCTATACACAGCCCACATGGAGTGGGTAGAGGACAAACACCTGGAATGGCCAGCTCTTTGACCCTACAGGACACCTGCTACATAAGGCCACTCTACCAAGCCTATAACATATAGCAACTCTACCTAATACATAGAGACAAACAAACACAAGGAGGCTGACAAAATGAGACAAAGAAACATGACCCAAATGAAAGAATAGAACAAAACTCCAGAAAAAGAACTAACAAAATGTACACAAGCAATATACTAGGTGCAAAGTTCAAAACACTGAATGATAATGGAAAACAAATACAATAAAAGTTAAAAAAAAAACAGTTAAAAACACTGGTAAAAGGAATGCTCAATGAACTTAGGGGAAGAGTAGATGAACTTAGTAAGAACTTCAACAAAGAAGTAAGAAACATAAAACACAACTAGAAAACATAAAAAAGAACCTGTCAGAAATGAAGGATACACTAACTGAAATGAAGAATACATCACAGGGGATCAAAGTGGAGTAGATGAAGCAGAAGAACAAATCAGAGATTTGGAAGGTAAGTAAGTATAAAACACCCAATCAGCACAACAACAACAACAAAAAACAAAACAAGGAAATGAGGATAATCCTCATCCAGGAGACTCTGGAACAACATCAAGTGAGCCAACATTTGCGTCAAGAGAACACCAGAAGGAGAAGGGTGAGAGCAAGGAATTGAAAACCACATGAAAAAATAATGATGGGAAACTTCCCTCACCTGGTGAAGGAAATAGACACACAAGTCCAGGAAGCAGACAGACTCCCAAACAAAGTAAACCCAAAGAAGCCCACACCAAGACATATTATGATTAAAATGAAAAAGATTAAAGACAAAGGAGGAATCTTTAAAGCAGCAAGAGAAAAGCACTTGCTGTATTTTTTTGGGCCATAAGACGCACCTAGGTTTTACAGGAGGAAAATAGGGAAAAAGAAATTTGAAGCAAAAAATGCAGTAAAATATTTAATAACATGAATAACATAATATCTCCCCCCATCCAGCGAGCCAGGTAAGCTACATTCGGACTATAAGACGCACCCCCATTTTCCTCGCAAATTTGGGGAAAAGGTGAGTCTTATAGTCCAAAAAATACAGTAGTTACCTACAGGGGTGTTCCATAAGTCTGTCAGCTGATACATCAACAGAAACTTTCCAGGCAGGAAGGGAATGGCAAAAAATATTCAAAGTGATAAAGAGCCAGCACCTGTAACCCAGAGTACTCCACCCAGCAAAGCTATCATTTAGAATAGGACAGATAAAGAGCCTCCCATAGAAGAAAAAGCTAAAGGAGTTCTTCACCACCAGACCTGTATTACATGAAATGTTACAGGGTCTATTTGAGAAAGAAGAAGATCAAAAACATGAATAATTAAATGGCAATAAATACATATCTATCAACAATTGAATATTAATAACAAAATAAACAAATAAGCAGGACAGAAACAGGCTCATAGGTACAGAAGACATTTTGATGGTTGCCGTACAGGAGGGGTGTTGGGGGATGGGTGGGAAAGATAAAGGGATTGAGAAGTACAAGTGGTAGTTACAGATTAGTTGGGGGTATAAAGTACAGAACAGGAAATATGGTCAATAATATTGTAATGACTATTACAACAACTATTGTAATATGAACAGTGTCAGATAAGCACTAGATTTATCAAGGTGATTGCTCTGTAAGGTATATAAATGTCTAATCACTGGGTTGGACCCCTGAAACTAATACAATATTATATATCAACTGTAATTGAAAAAATATGTAAAGTAAAAAAAGTGAATTCATGAGACAGATATATGTGTGTGTGTGTGTATATATATATATATATATGTATATAAAATCCAAAATACCTGTTAAGTCATTTTATCACTATACCTTCAATTACAAGGAAAAATTAAGTTTAAAAGTGTCCCTCTCACTAATAATTGTCCCTCTTATCTAAACCTTCATATGGAAATCATGTTCTTTTCTGCCCAATGTAACGCTCTTTAGATTTTATTTCTATATTTAATGCTGTCGATATTTGTTTTCCAATATTTTAGCAGTTTTCAAAATTAGATATTCTAAACTCTGAAGAATTCTAATCACTTCCTGATAACCTTGATGGAAATGTCCGTGTGTACCCTTTTATTTTATAATAATTTACTGACCTCATATGCTGCCGGAGTATCTCCGAGGGCTAACACTTTTGCCCAGGCACAGGGACGGGCTCTTGGTAGACAGTCAAGCTGTCCTCTGCACACTGTGCCCCGTGCTGCTCCCTCTTGTGGCTGTGGCCCTGGCTGCTGCCACTGTTGTTTCTCATCATGGGTGCCAATCTGGACTCAGATCCTGCCTGGCCACACTGGGGACCCAAAGTGCCCCAAACTGCTCTAAGGCTGGCATCTGTGTGCTGAGCCACCAAACCAATTGCTCAATGTCCCTGTGCCTGTTGGGCCCATGAGCCGGAGCTGGCACTTGCTCGTGCACAACAGGACTATCTCCATGGCTCACAGGCTCCACTTGAAGTTCCAACATAAAATTAAGAGTTTCAGTGCGGCAACAGTAGAGCTTTAAACCAAGAATGGAGCCGTACCGAGAGTGAGGCTAATCCTGGCCAATCTGAGTTTGTTTACTAAACTAAAAGATTAGAATTATAATGACTACTTTATAGGCTCGGCGATGATATTAAATGAGATTACATACACGCAGACCTTCTAACAAGGTCCGTTCCATAGCAAACATTCAATGAGTTTTAGTCATTTTATTTTTTTTTAAATTTTATTCATTGATTTGAGAGAGAGAGGAACATTGAGTTGTTGTTCCACTTATTTATGCATTCGTTGGTTGCTTCTTGTATGTGCTCTGACCTGGGATCTAGCCCACAACCTTGGTGTATTGGGATGATGCTCTAACCAACTGAGCTACCCAGCCAGGGCTAGTCATCCTATTATTATCATGACATATAAGACTCAGTTACCTACCCAGAAGTGTTCATAGTCTAGTTAGAGAGACAGGCATGTGAACAACTTATTACAACAATACAATAAATAAGTACCACTAAGCACTGAGAATATTAAAATGCCCTGTTCACAGAAATTTACAGAGGTGAAACTTTTATAGAAATGCAAAGCGAAGCTGCTGGGGAGGACAGGAAACTCACTCTTGCTCAAGACTCACTTCCTCACAAGGCAGTGGGAGATAGAACGGAAGCTGAGAAAATTCCACCCCAGTAGCTGAAGTGCTCTGGGTTTGCCTATACTAATCCTGGAGCAAGAGAATTGAGAAAAGGCCCTGCCCCCACATGAGGTTTGCACCAAACACTAAGCAACAGCAGTTAACTGCTGAGATAGTAGCAGCAGCTGGATTTTTAAGATCCTTTCTGTGTCACACCCACTCAGGGCTTGCTCCAGGCTGAGTGAGGAGGTGCAAATAAGTTTAGGAAAGCCCTCTAGCACTCAGGCTTCACACTCATAAAAACCGAGAATCATCTCTATTGATATTTAGAGCGCAGCAGAAAATCGCCACTAGGTGGCACCAAACCTCAACCAGGCCCAGATCAGGTCTGGATTACAGAGCAGGACTCCTGGACCACCCACCCTGCTGGATGTGCAACCAAACCCTGGTCATTTCACTTACCTTGTAATACTGCAACCCTCTATTTAGTATTAATGATTTTCCCTTAATCACTACTCACCATTGCGACTTTATCTTTCTTCCCCCCATCTTCAAAAGAGCATAGTATTACTTGAGGGAAGTTGTAGATAGACAACTGTTTGGGAAGAAGTCATCAAACACACACACACAAAACACTCACACCTGGCTACAAGATTAAATGTGTCCTGGTTTAACTTGTGAAGAATAACTTTTTTAAGAACAGTGGCACACAGGGAAAGAGAGTATATAGCATGTTTTAGTGTAGTGTCTCATGATATTCAGGGGTCCTAATAAAACAAGGAGCTGTCATGGACAACCGGTGCATGATAGTATTAGCTGGGTCTGGAAGATGCAATTCTTTGTCTGTCATGGATCCCCAAGGGGGGCAGCCTCCCAGACACCGGCAATGGAAAAGCATGTTTTTTTTTCTATCTGTAGCACTTTTTACTTTGCATGCAGCATTGATCTGGCCTAAATCATTTATTACATTAGAAGATTGTAAAATGGTGATTTGCTACTTCTAGGTTTATGCCTTTCAATTTCCTCTCATTTTACTTTGGTTCCAAGAGCAAAAAAAACAACAGCGACATCAGCTCACTGGTTTAGCCTGATGACCATTCAGTTTGGAAGTCACTAAGAGAGGAAATGAAAAGTGACATTTGAGTTCAAAAATTAAAAAAACCCCAATCTCATTGTACTTTTAATGTTTCCAATGGACAAGAGTTTACCTTTCTTTTTTTAAAATTATTTTATTGTTGTTCAATTACAGTTGTCTGTATTTTCTCCCCCCCCCATCCAAACCCACCTCCCTCCTTTGCTTCCACCCTCCCTCTTGGTTTTCTCCATGTGTCCTTTACAGTAGTTCCTGAAAACTCTTCTCCCCACTGTCCTCTCCCCCCCAGCCCCCGCCCCTCTGGCTATTGTTAGATGTTCTTAACTTCAATGTCTCTGGTTATATTTTGTTTGTCTTTTTCTTTTGTTGATTATGTTTGAGTTAAAGGTGAGATCATATGGTATTTGTCCCTCGCTGCCTGGCTTATTTCACTTAGCATAATGCTCTCCAGTTCCATCCATGCTGCCACAAAGTGTATAAGCTCCTTCTTTCTCTCTGCTGTGTAGAATTCCATTGTATAAATGTACCATAGCTTTTTGATCCACTCATTTGCTGATGGGCACTTAGGTTGCTTCCAACACTTGGCTATTTTAGGGTATAATCCCAGCAGTGGAATTGCTGGGTCAAAAGGTGTTTCCACTTTTAGTTTTCTGAGGCAATTCCATACTGTTTTCCACAGTGGCTGCACCAGTCTACATTCCCACCAACAATGTACTAGGGATCCCTTTTCTCTGCATCCTCTCCAACAGTTGTTTGTGAATTTGTTTTTTGTTGGCCATTCTGAACGGTGTGAGGTGGTATCTCATTGTGGTTTTAATTTGCATCTCTCTGATGGCTAGTGATGCTGAGCATCTTTTCATATGTCTCTGGGCCCTCTGTATGTCCTCCTTGGAGAAGTGTCTGTTCAAGCCCTTTGCCCATTTTTTAATTGGGTTGTTTGTCTTCCTGGAGTGGAGTCATGTGAGTTCTTTATATATTTTGGAGATCAAACCCCTGTCTGAGGTATCATTGGCAAATATGTTTTCCCATACAGTTGGTTCTCTTTTCATTTTAATGCTGTTTTCTTTAGCCATGCAGAAGCTTTTTATTTTGATGAGGTCCCATTTGTTTATTCTTTCCTTTATGTCCCTTGCTTTAGGGGATGTGTCTGTGAGGATGTTGCTGTGTGGAATGTCTGAGATTTTCCTGACAATGTTCTCCCCTAGGACTTTTATGGTGTTACAACTTATATTTAAGTCTTTTATCCACCTTGAATTTATATTTGTATATGGGGTAAGTTGGTGATTGAATTTCATTTTCTTGCATGTAGCTGTCCAGATCTCCCAACACCATCTGTTGAAAAGGCTGTTTTTGCTACATTTGATGCCCCTGCCTCCTTTGTCAAATATTAATTGACCATAGAGAGAAGAGTTTACCTTTCTTGTTCTGTTCATCCTTTATCTGGAAATTGAGTGCCTTAAATAAATCTTGGCAGTCATATATTTTATTTATTATATTTCTTCTCCTGTCCTCCAGGACTCTATATGGATTTGCCCATAGTTGGCCATCTAACTTCTTCCATAATTCTCTCCTGTGATTAACACAGTATAGAATCACTTGCCTTTCTTATTTCTCAAGCATATCCAACTTTACTCAGAACTTCAGATGATGTTGTTAAATGGCTTGTTTCTTCTTCCATTTCTTAGCTTAAGTGTACTCTTCACATGGAATCCTTCCCTGACTATTTAAAGTAAAGTAGCCACTGCATACTCTGTATTGCAGAACCCTCCCTAAAACTAATCACAGCACTGACAGTTACATTGATCTTTGCTGTCTTCCTCCAGTACAATGTACATTTCAGAAGAGTAGGTATCTTGGCTATTTGTTTCTTGCTACATCCCACCGACTAGAATAGAATTGAAAACAATTATTTGAAAAAGAAACACCTCAGTGTTTCCAATGTCTTCTTAGTGTTAAGTATAAAATATGGATTTAAAATTGTTTTTAAAATATAATGGACTAGATGTTTTGCTTTCAGTAGTGGAAATAGTAATTTGGTTCAACCTGTGTGCTGAGATGAATTTAAAAAGTGTGCACCCTAGCTGGTGTGGCTTAGTGGGCTGAGCATTGGCCTGTGAACCAAAAGGTCATCAGTTCAATTCCCAGTCAGGGCACATGCTTGGGTTGCAGGCCAGGACCCCAGTGGGGCTGTGCAAGAGGCAACTGATTGATGTATCTCTCACACATCAGTGTTTCTCTCCCTCTTTCTCCCTCTCTTACCTTGTCTCTAAAAATAAATAAATGAAAGATTGTTTAAAAAATTGCCCTGGCTGGTGTAGCTCAGTGGATTGTCCACCAGCCTGCAAACCAAAGGGTCTCTGGTTTGATTCCCAGTCAGGGCATGTGCCTGGGTTGGGGGCCAGGTCCCCAGTGGTGGCCACCTGAGAGACAACCGCACATTGATATTTCTCTCCCTCTTTCTCCCTCCCTTCCCATTTGTTTAAAAATTAAAAAAATGTATAAAGTTTGTGCATGAGTATGTACTATCCCCTTGGAATGCACAAGGCTGTTATAGGGCCAAATTCTAAAGAAAAGGAAATAAAACTCATAGATGTGACCATGGTCAGACACTCTACTTTTCCTGAGGGGTGTCTGCCAGTTCTGGAAGAAGGTATAAGAGGTCAAGAAGCTGATGAGAGTTTTTGAAAAATTTACAAGAATAAAAATTAAAATTGGGTTCAAGTTCACCAGAGGGCACTGAAGCACCCAAGTTTCGATTAAGGCCCTGATGGTCAACATCCCCCAAATAAGCATGAAACACAGTTACAGGGATTAAAGTGTGACTTCTAATTTCAATCCCCGATAGTATTAAGGTCATTCTAGTTTGCTGATGATCCTAGCCACCTGCAAAACAAATACAAATCTGCTCTTGAGAAAATAAAATCCTCCTAGACCTCAAATTCTCTTTACATGTTTGCATATTGAATCTAGCAAACAATAAAGAACAACCAGGCAAATGAAAAACAGATAAAAAAGAAAATGCAAGACAACCAGAAAAATAACAATAAATAACTATAAGAAACACCTGTTACAATGGTTTTAGAAAGTAACGAATACCTTAAATAGTGAACAATCATTTTATTTTCACAAGTATAAAACTGAACTCTTAATCTTCCCCTCCCCAAACTTGTTCCACCCTGGCATCCCGTATCACTGTCAATGGCGACCCCATGATCCCGTGCTCAACCCAAGACATTGCTGTCCTATTTGGCTTTCTTTAAAAAAGATTTTTATTTATTTATTTTTAGAGAGAGGGGAAGGGAGAGGGAGAGACAGGGAGAGAATCATCAATGTGTGGTTGCCTCTCATGCACCACCTAATGGAGATCTGGCCTGCAACCCAGGCATGTGCCCTGGCTGGGAATTGAACTGGCGACCCTTTGGTTTGCAGGCTGGTGATCAATCCACTAAGCCACACAAGCCAGGGCTTGATATCTTTTTCTTTCTCACACTAGATATGCAATTGGTTAGGAAATCTTCACTCATTTAAAAACACTGGTAGTACAGAATCTCACCATTTCTCATCATGTCCACAGCTACAAGCTTGCCACCCTGTTCTTACTGAATTGTTCATGTCTCTGCCTGCAGCCCCAATACAGCAGTCTGCAGATTTTGCTAAAGCAAACATCACACCAGATTGTCCTCAGCTCAAACTTTTGTGACAGTTCACCCTTTCACTCAGATTAAAACGAAGTCCTTAAAATGGCTTACAATGTCCTGTGACTTTGAAAATCACATCAGGGCCTCAGGGCCAGTTTTATGTCTGTACCATGAAACATATCTCACCCAAATGTTCGCTGAGACACATGTCCATTGGAGGTTGACTTTTGCATTTCCCTATAACATCCCTGTTTATCTTGTGCCAGCAAGTGTTCTATTAGCACTGCAGAAATGGCACCACTTCCTGGAAGCTTATTTTAATCTTTAAAAAAAAAACTCATGGTCTTGCCAGCAGAGCTAAGTTTCAGTCATCATAAGTGAAAGCTATCACGTGTTGATTCTTGGGCCACACCGCTGCTGTAAACAAGTGATGCTTTAAAAAATATCTTGATCTAATAAAAATTTATTTTGCATGAGTTCATCTTATTACTTTTATCATTTTTCCTCTCGCATAATGTTTTCTGACTCAAGTAACCTTCATCGAGCACCAGATGGCTATTTTACTAACCAATTAATCCCCCAATAGTCTAAAGATAAATAAACTTAGATATATAGGAATGTTAGGCTTAATTTTTGCATTTTGGCTTTTGTGTACTGTTCTACGATTAAAGCAATCTCTCATGGAACTTTAGTTGTCCCTTTTACCATTCTATTTCAGTTTCAGGTTCGTTCAGACATGCATGAGTTAGGATGTAAATGAGCTTTGAGATAAAGAACGGACTGGGGCAGAGATGTTAGAATCCAGCACACAGCGCTAATTACCATGCAGTTATTTATTTCTCTTGCCCATAAGGCTAAGCTCAGAGCTATGTTTAAATTCAAGGTTGTTGAATTTTGTAAGTTGAATGTTTGTTACAACATGGTTTCCACTCTCCTTCCAGGCATCTATTTTTTTTTCTATCTACCCAAATACAAATTATAACTACTCTTTAATTAAAAACTTTTTTAAGTGCAAATTAGATTATATAATTGAAATAAAACCAGCGAAATAGAAGTTGATAATGATATGTGACTATTTTGTATAAACATTCTTTTGGCAAGATGTTTAATGCATTAATAAATCTAACAACCGTGGCGACTGTCCCTGTGACCTGGACCCTCCTAGGCCACATCCTGAAGCAGGATCACGGACGTCACCCAGAGTGGAACTTGTGACATGTTAGCGGAAAAGTGGAAACCACATTCTGATATTCAGTTCTGGGGAGGAAACTGCCAAAAAAAATTTCACTTTGTAATTTTTCACTTTAATTATCTGCAGGATGGTGTCTAAAATATGTTTTTTCTCTTTTGTTCTGGTTTGGTAAGGAAGTGTGGATCAGTCTGCACTGCCACCTGAACACACTGCCAAGACCATGTCTATGCAAATAGGACTATTTATCCACAATAGGGAGTCGAGCACATTTCCTGCCCCTGTTAAAATTCTGCCTGCCTTGGGATAGGAAAACACCCATCCACCCAGCTCTCCCAAATTAGACTGTAGTACATTTTTAATAAGAAGGAAAGTTATATCTTTAACTGTCATGCATTATAAGATGAAATATTTGAAATGTACCTTCATAGCAATGTTTAATTTTACACAAATATATTTAGATGTAAGCACACCTTAGTATACATTATACCCTCTCTCTGTGCATTTCTTTTAATAATTACCTGTTTCATACCTACAAAACTGAATAACAATTTTATGGTTTATATTAATAAAATTTTAACATTAAAATACTTAAGCAAAAAGAAAATATAGAAGCCTTTGAAAAAATAGGTTAATTTTATATATTTTTCTTTGCAAATGAAGATATATTACAATATTTCATATAGATCTATATTCCTATGCCTTTTACTAAAATTCTAATATCTATGTACTTATAAAGCTTTTGATATTCAGTTTAGAGAGATACAAATACAATCTGCATTAGGCTGGATTCAAAATTGTAAAGTTTAAAAATGCTTTGTTAGCACTATCATTCATTTGCAGATCTCTTTCTTAAAAAGAGCAATCTTAGACTCTTTATAAGCATATTCTTATTTCATTTATTCCAAAAATCTTGACTGAGTACTGACTGAGTACTGGCCAAACCTCTTCAGAACTGACGGCGCAGCAATAAACAAAGGAAGAGACTTCTTGCTCTCATATGACTTAGGACAAGTGAGTGTAATTAAATGGAAGGTATTGATTGCTGTGGAAATATATTAACTTTCCTCTGCTGAGCGCTGGTTCAAAATTGACCAAGGCAAGAACCTAGGGACATTCAAGGGAAATACATGCTTTTGTGTTGGTCTATCTACTTTATCTATCTGTCTATCTATCTATCTATCTATCTATCTATCTATCTATCTATCTATCTATCTATATCTATCTATCTATCTATCTATCTATCCATCCATCCATCTATCTATCATCTATCTATCTATCTACCTACCTATATCTGCTGTCTATCTGTCTATCCATCTCTCTGTCTGTCTGTCTATCTATCATCCATGGAGAGATTGAGAGGAAGAAAAACTATAGCTAAATATTAAGTGGCATCTTAAAAAAATCATTAAATGAATACAAAGCACATTTTTTAAATACAAGGGAGAATAAGTTACTTTCCATATTTTGTTATAATCTGATGAAAAGTTATGATTAGAGTTGAAATTGAAGTTAACGAAGACGTTAGGCTGTTATTTTATATTATACTGTATTAAATATACATAAGAAAACAATGAAGAAAATATGAACAAATTGCAAATAAAAATGGTATCTGTATCAATTAAGTAACTGAAGCATCAATGTAGCGGTAGTGATCATTTTACATTTCATTTCATTTTCGATCTTTTTTTCATTCTCCTGAGATGTGTAGTCACCTAGATTATGTTTGGTCTACTTTTCCTCCTGGGGATCTCATACTCCTCCGTTGCAGTGCGCTCCACAGTTGTAGTGAACTACGATCTATCGGTATCTCTTTCCTTCTAGGAACTGTAATCTCCGTGAAGCTATGCCTAATATCAAAATAACTTATCCTCCTGCTCCGAACATTTCCTTTTCTAGTGTTCCATTTCTTAATAAACGGTACCATCAAGCGTCTAGGAGCAAAGCCCAGCTAGGTGTGTCATCAATGAAATCTTCCTTTCTCTCACCCTTTATTTATAATCTATCTTGAAGTCTTGTTGATGTTAATTCCTAGACGTTCCTCAAGTACACACATTTCTTCCCATTTCATCACAGCACCACCTTGAACCCTTTGATTTCTAACTGGTTTGTTTGCATCTGCACCCCCATCCCACAGAACCCAAGCAATTTCTCTACCTGCAACCAGAGTCACCTTCTCAAAATGCAACTTTTCCTATGTATCTTCCCTTCCTAAACTGAAGGCTGGCTCCCAGCTTCCTCTTCAATCTGAATTCACATCCTGCACTCTTCCAAATTTGTACTACAGCCAAATGCATTATTTTATTCTTTTATATTTGCCATACTCCATCAACACCAACTTTACTGAAAGTACATTCTCCCCCCTGTACCTTCTGGTCTACTACTCATTCTTCAGATCCCAGCTAACACGTACTTCCACAGGGAACATGCCACTGACTTTCTATTCCATGCCAAGTCCTCCTTTTATAGACATCCTAGAACTGTGTATCTCTCTTTTACAACATTTGCCAGAGTTAAAATATGCCATTGCACGATTATTTGATTAATGCATAGTTTCCCCAGGAGAGGTTATAAATGAACAGGGACGGCACTAGCTTTTGCACCTAGTGCAGACTCTGGATCAACAAACATTTATGTCAAGGGATAAATTCATGTCTACATGTTTTGCAGAGAAAGAAAAGTTTGGGTCACAATACCTACTTAGTTGACCTGGGACATTTATACCTTTTGATTCCAGAGGTGGAATGATGGAGAGATAATGTATTGCTCAACGTAAAATTTCAAAGTTGCTTGTGTAGGTAAAAATAGAAAGGTGAGAAACACACAGAACAAGAACTGACAACAGCACCTGCACAGGAGGAGAATGCCAGCCACACAGAATGATTCCTGTTACCCTCTGGGGTAGAACAAGTGTTTTCTTTCTATTTGCTTATCATAGTTTCTATTCATCCTTTACAACCTGGTTGAGTCATGACATTCCCAAATCCACCGCAAACCCTATGGTCTTAATGCTGCCAAAAATCTCTTCAGAACAATGCTTTCCAAGGGTGTCTGTGTGTGCTTGTGCATTACGGTCACCATGGTTAGAAAATATTTCATGAGAATGCTCTTTTAAATTAGCTATCAAAACCAGGTAAACAGCTGTTTCAGAGTTGATAAGGCTGAGAAAGTAGATAATATGTAGGCCTTGTTGTCAATGGCCACAACAGTTTCAGGAGATCTTGAATATTATATTTTTAGAAAGATAATTAAAAATACCAGGCACATCAATCTGTAAGGTGCGTGCTAGCAATCCAGTCTATTCCAGGAAGAGAAAGCATACCAAAAAATTATATTCAAGTGTACTAAAAGTCATTGGATATATAAAAAGGAAGTTTAAAGGATAAAGGGGAGGGGAGGTAGTATGGAATAGAAGGAAATGGAAAGACAGAGGAAAGGAAACTAAAATTAGAGGAAGATTTAAAAATGAAAAGAGGAAATAGTCATGTCATTAAGAGATATCATGCCAAAATTTTAAAAATAACTATGTGATCACATTCCATCAGTAAAAGAATAAAATTATATTGCCAAGTACTATAATTATGCTTTGATTAAATCAAGTTCTACTCTTCTCTCAAGGGCAAAATTAATGACAAAATTCCAGTTGTTAAAGGATCAAATGGCGGAAAGATTTGTAAGAGGTTCACATAATATATAACTCAATATATTACAAATGTGCAACTTTCTAAAAAGTTTATAACCAACTCAAACATTTTTATTTTAAATTTATAATCCTAATTCAAACATATGTCCTATTATAAGTTAATCCCATTTCTTTCCTTTAAGACTGGTCGTGAGATATTATTTACATAAATGCGTGTACATGTACTAATTAAATTCCTTGCACTTTGAATTATTTACAATTCTGAGTTATTTTTTTGCCCTAAGATATTTCATATTCAGGAGTCACTTGAGATATTATAAGAATATGTTTATATATAAATATATACTTACATGTACTTTATATACATAACTTTATATATATATCTTTATATATACATACACACACGTACATATATACACACATTTAATTGTGTCCTCCACAAAATTTATGTGACCATATTTGGTGATTGGGGCTTTAAGGAAGTAATTAAAGTTACATTATTTCATGAGGATGGGACCCTAACGCCATAAAAATGGTGTCATTATAAGAAAAGGAAGAGACATCAGAGATAACTCTCTCTATTCCCACCTATTTGAACCCTGACAAAAGGGCCATGTAAGGATACAGAGAGCAGACAGCTGACAGAAAGCCAGGAAGAGAGGTCTTACCAGAAACCAGCTTTTCTGGCACCTTGATCTCGGACTTCCAGCCTCCAGTACTGTAAGAAAATTAATTTCTGTTGTTTAAGCCACTCAGTCTGTAGCACATTGTTATGGAAGCCCTGGTAGTCCAATACAAACAACATCTTATTTGTTGTATTTCGAAAACACACTTGAACTTCAGCCCTCATATTAGATCTACTAAATTTAGCCAGACATATGTATTTAAATAAAACAAGTAGGCAAATAAATAAAAACTTGCAAATATAGCAATGGGTTATATATCAAAAAATAAAGTACATTGAAGGTGTTTAACAGATTTTTAAATTAAAACTTTTAGTTTCTTTAATGAAAATCTCTGATCTTCTTACTTTAGAAATGTTTCCATTAAATTGCCTTAAACTAATATACATGTACAACATATGAATGTTTTCCCTCATCGAATATTTTGGTAGAGCAACCAGGCTAGAGAGAATTAAGATATGTTGATAATTTGGTATGATTTGGGCCAATTTTTTTTAAAGAAAAATTTTATTATATATTAGGGGAAACTATTACTTCAATCTATTTACTGGCAGAGAATATTGCATCTATCTTTCCAGCATTACTATATTAAATAACCATAAATTAACTCAATAAATACTTATTGATGATTATAATACAAGGACCTTAATTATACATATTCTTTATAATCCTTACATCAAGTATTTGAGGAGAGTGAATATATGTTAAGTGCTTTTATAACTGAATTGAAATAAAATCTAATTAAAATAAAATCTTTCAATATACTTTACACCACTTCAAGTGTATTCATCAGGAGTAATTTTAGAATCACACTGATTAAATGTGATAATGAGAGAATCCTCTTAAAATACATTAATAATGATAATATCTCCAAAATAAGATTGAAATAAACATTGCTATATCTGCTAGTTTTCTGTATCCTTTTTATTAATCAAAAGGAAGCTTTTAAAAGTTTTATGTCTATTCATGTGTTTACATATCTTCTCTCAATTATTATTTCCTTAGGGAAGCTCTTACTGATCCACACAGATATCCCCTTTTATAGCTCAATATGATGTTATTTCTGGATAATATTTTGTATGCTCATGATTAATTTACTGTATTTATTTATTTATAATCTCAATTGTAGAATGTTTGAGAACTAGTTATGTTTCTGTTTTGTGTATACATATGTATGTATGTGTGTATAAATACCTGCAAATATATATATATATACATATATATAGCTATATCTGTACATGTGTTTGTCTATATACACAAACATTTACTTCTGCCTAATATCCAAGGACTTTGACAAAAGGGGAAGTTTCAATTACATTCAATTAAAAACATCTTTCACTAATATATATACTTAGTGTCAGATCCAGAAGTTGAGAGGTTGAGAACAGATCAAATTGAGAAGGCAAGATCTTGAAAGTTATTAGTATAAAAATGGTAATTGAAATAATGCACGCAGATAAGACCATCCAGAAAGAATGCAAAGCAAAGCAAAACAAGAGAGCATAGTTGTTAAAAATATGATCACCGACATAGGAAATACAGGATTGAAATCCTGACACCACCATCTACAATCTACATAAAATGAATCATATAAAGGTTAATGATTAGGGCTAATAATTGTGTATCATAGAATTTTTGCAAGAATTAAATGTAATAATATACTTAAAGCACATAGAAGAAATGCCTCGCTAAAAGTAAGCATTCAATATATATTAACACGTATTAGGTGGTAAGGAACAACAAAAGTTAGCACTAATTTTTTAGTAACTCCCAAAATGAAGGATGGAGAAGGAACAGCCAGAGAAGTAACATGTAAAAGCGTAATATATAATGCTAAAGAAGACATATGAGAAGAATATCTCAAGAAGAGAATTCATTTAGACTTTCACTTGTCTCCAAGATTTACCCTCTAACCTCAAACAACTAAACCTGGATAAAATAAATGAAATAACAGCTTTCAAGATATTGGACCTCAGGGAATGAAGCATGGTGAGATAGCGTGCAACATGGTAACTATAGGTAACAATATTGTATATGTATATCGAAAGTTGGCAAGAGAGTAAATCTTAAAAGTTTTTTTCATTTTAAAAATATATATATCTTTGTTGATTATGTTATTACAGTTTTCCCAATTTTTCCTCCTTTATCGCCCCTCCACCCTGTATCCCCCAACCCTCCAGCAATATCCCCCTTAGTTCATGTCCATGGGTTGTACATATAAGTTCTTTGAATTCTCTGTTTCCTATACCATTTTTGACCTCTCCCCATCTATTTAATGCCTACCAGTTATGCTTCTTCTTCCCTGTACCTTTTCCCCCTACTCCCCCCCCCACACACTGAAAACCCTCCATATGATGTCCTTTCTCTGATTCTCTTCCAGTTCTTTTTGTTTGCTTAGTTTTTGTTTTTGTTGTTTTTCTTTCATTTTTTAGGTTCATTTGTTCATAGTTTTTGATCTTCTTCTTTTCCTTAGATAAGTCACTTTAAAATTTCATAGAATAAGGGCTTGGTGATGATGAACTCCTTTAACTTGACCTTATCTGGGAAGCACTTTATCTGCCCTTGCAGTCTAAATGAAAGCTTTGCTGGATAGAGTAATCTTGGATGTAGGTCCTTGCCTTTCATGACTTCAAATACTTCTTTCCAGCCCCTTCTTGCCTGCAAGGTTTCTTTTGAGAAATCAGCTGATAGCCTATGGGCACTCCTTTGTAGGTAACTCTCTCCTTTCCTCTTGCTTCTTTTAGGATTCTCTCTTTATCTTTAATCTTGGGTAACTTAATGATGGTGTGCCTTGGTGTGTTCCTCTTTGGGTCCAACTTCTTTGGGACTCTGGGCTTCCTGGACTTCCTGGAAGTCTATTTCCTTCACTGGATTGGGGAAGTTTTCCTTCATTATTTGTTCAAGTAAGTTTTCAATTTCTTGCTGTTGTTCTTCTCCTTCTGGCATCCCTATAATTTGGATATTGGAAGGTTTCATGTTGCCCCAGAGGTTTGTAAGCCTCTGTTCACTTTTTTGAATTCTTTCTGTTCCAGTTGGATGTTTATTTATTCCTTTTGTTCCAAATCATTGATTTGAGGCCTGGTTTCCTTCCTGTCACTGTTGGTTCCACGAATATTTTGCTTTATTTCACTTTGGGTATCTTTCATTTGTTGTTTCATTTTTTTACCAAGCTCAATCAGTTCTGTGAGCATTTTGATTACCAGGGCTTTAAAGTCTCCATCAGATAGGTTGGCTATCTCCTCCTCACTTAGCTCTATTTCTGAGGTTTTGGTCTGTTCTTTCATTTTGGCCCTATTTCTTTGTTCCGGGCCCTTTTTAAGTTGTAAGGGGCTGGGGCCTTAGGTATTCTCCAGGGCAAGGCAACCCTCCTTGCTGCTCTGATGTGCTGCCTGTGGGGGAGGGCCAAAGAGGGAACAGTGCAGCTCCCCTGCTCATCTATAGCCCACTTTCAACACAATCTCATGTGAGACTGGGAGTTTCTCCCACTGTGGCAACCGCCATAGTCCACAGTGAGCTCTGAGTCTCAGTTTGGCCTTCAGCCAGCCCCACCTGCATGGTCTTCAGCCTTGCAGTGGGTTCTCTCTGTCCGCCGCCTTACCGGTCTGGCTGTTCTGTTTGACGATTTCTTTAATTCCGTTGTTGTCAGAGTTCCATGCAGTTTGATTTTCTAGCACTTCTGGTTGTTTATTGATTTTAGATTGGTTGTTATTCTCCTTTTGGTTGTGCGAGGATGTGAAGGGTTTCTACCTAGGCCTCCCTCTTGGCTGGAACTCCAAATCTTAAAAGTTTTTTACAAGAAAAAATAATAGTAGCTATGGGAGGTGATGGCTATTAAGTAAACTTATTGTGATAATCATTTCAACATATATGTATATATCAAATCATTATGTTGTACACCTTAAAGTTACACAATGTTATATGTCAATTATATCTCAATAAAACTATAAAATGTTATGGCTCCTGAAAATCATAGTTGAAGTGGATATCTAAATTAAGACTATGTTTGCTTCTCTCTATTCAATGTGGGCCGGCATCACCTCTTCCACTCTCTGCCTGAATACAGTAACGAATATTTAAAAAAAATGAATAGTGATTTGGAAACTATTTTTAATATATTTTTCCCTCAAGACTTAAAATATTGAAAGAACATTTTAATGATCACAACATACAGATAAGCTGCCCAGTTATAAGTGGTTGAGTTTGCAGATTCTATTTTTCTTGTTGTTTGGATAGTTAGTGGGAGGCCTGGATTTGATGTTCCTTAGGAACAGTTGATTCAACTCATTCGCCTCTTCAGAGTGAGAAATCAATTTTTATAGTCAGAAACAAATGCAATGAAGACATATCAGTACACTTTATTTTCAGAAATAGCAAACTGTAAACAGAGTAAGTGGTTTTTATATTTCCTATATTGATGTTTTAGAATATCACAAGAGTAATAGTCATCAAAGGTCAATTCAGTCAGGGAGTCCCTGAAATCTGTGTAACCAGGAAGTTCATTTGCTCACTCAAAACACATTTGCATTTTTGGTACAAGTCACTAACATAGAAAAGTCACTAACTTTGCTTGTGCTGTGAAGGATACAAAGACAACAGACAGAAAGATAAGGGATGGTCTTATCTTCAACAAAGTCATAATCTACTAGGATTATTGAAAAGGTTCTGTAGTAAACTGTAATGAAAGGTTACAAGGAAGTAATTGTAATAAAAGGGGGTATAATCAATAACTTAGACAAGACAATGTGTATCAGTGGATTCAAAGATGATTTCATACTATAGGTGGCACTTGCATTGGATATGATGGGTGAGTCATAAACAGGCAGAGAGATCAAGAAAAACATTGAAGCTGAGAGAAAATAATGAAATTTAGGGAAGAAGGGAGAGTACTTAGTTTCTATATAGCCTGTATAAACCTGTATAAGAAAGATAAGCCTGTATCCCATTGCCTTTTACCTTCTCAAGAACTTTTTTCCATTATTAAATCTTTTTTCTATAGTCTTCATATCTAGTCTTCTTTATCAATTATTCATAACATTCAGCCAACCTGTAATATTTCCCATAAAAAAGTTTTTCTTCACCTAACATGTCCTCCTAGTTACTGTGCCATTACTCTGCCCGTTTGAATTTCTAAGCTTCTTGAAAACTGGGGTCTACCTAAGGAAACTACTTCCTTATCTCCCATTCAGTCTTCAATCCTCCAATCCAGCCTCTGATTCAATCTCCATGCTGTCAAAGGCAATGGACACATTCATCAGCACTCATCACAGATTTTGCATTTGTTACTTTATTTTTTTAAAATTTCTTTTGTTTATTTATTTTCAGAGAGGTAGTAAGGGAGGGAGAAAGAGATGGAGAGACAAACATCTATGTGTGAGAGAAACATTGACTGGCTGCCTCTCGCACATCCCCAACTGGGGACCTGGGCCGCAACCTAGGCATGTGCCCTGACTGGGAATTGAACCAATGACCTTTTGGTTCACAGGTCAGCACTCAATCCACTAAGCCACACCAGCCAGGGTGCGTTCATTACTTTCAACGATTCATGTCCCCATGTATTCAAGACATACATCTGCTTTCTCCCCTCTCTGGCTACACCTTCTTAGACTCCTTCACTAACTCCTTTTGTCATTAACATGTCTGCTCAGGACTCTGGGACAAGTGGACATTACATAGTTCTGCAATCTTAATTGTTCTCCTAATAACCACAGCATTAAATACCTAAAATTTTAATGAGGGTACATAATTGAGTCTACTTTCCTGTCTAGGCAAGGCAATATTTATCTAGGGAGAGCCAGATAAATTATTAATTGTAGGGTATATTTTCTCAAATTCCAGGATCACTTACTCACTTTTTCATTCAGTAAATATTATTTAGCACCTGCCATGTGTCAGGCATGGTGCTGAGGATAAAACAGTAAGCAAGACTGACAAAATCCCTGCCTTCATGGAGTATGGCAGAATAAAGGCTGGCTAAGAAACAGGCTTTTGGGTAGAATCAAGAACATTATCAATGTGAACTGAAGATTGGCTTTTCATTGATTACGGAAATCCTAGACTCCTGAGGAGTGTGTACTTTACCTAGGACTACATGTATGCAAAGACCAGATCTATTTGACCTTGCCATGTCCTGTACCTCAAGAAATTCTTGTAGTCAAATACCAAGGGGAGACCACTGTTCCATTTTTAAATGTAGCCTTTTAGATAGATTTGACAAGAGGACCTGATGGTTGGAAGTAAACGCCATCAATAGGATAATTGTTTTTATTTAAAAAGCAAAAAAATGGCCCTGGCTGGTGTGGCTCAGTGGATTGAGCAGTGGCTTATGAACCAAAGAGTCACTGGCTCAATTCCTGGTCAGGGCACATGCCTGAGTTGTAGGTCAGGTCCCCAGTAGGGGGTGCACGAGAGGCAACCACACATTGATGTTTCTTTCCCTCTCTTCCTCCCTCCCTTCCTCTCTCTGAAAATATATAAATAAAATATATTTAAAAATAAATAAAAAAGCAGAAAATGCACCATCAGTAGGATAATTGACTTCATTTAAAAAGCAAAAAATGCAGTTTAATCTTCAAAATCAGCCCCACCCCCCATCACATTTCCTGCTAAAAACAAAGGTAATTGGGGCAATGAGAAATTTACAGACAACTTGTATAAAATAAATGCCAGCATCCTGGTTATAGGGTGTCTATAGCAGCAGGTGCTATTGAATGTATCCGCCTGGTTTCCCAGCACCGTGGAGAAGGCCACCCCATGTCCATCTCTCTGCATTTGTGGCATACATATGAATGGCATGATTTGTTTCAAATCAAAGGGTACCACCAGTTTTAATAAACTAAAATCTCAATCAGCATACAATTAAAGAAGCTTTTTATAGTGTGAACATAAATCCCTTAATCTTTCTTTCCATCTTTTCATTGATAAAATATGACTAGTAATGTCCATTCTGTGTTACTCATCAGATTATACTGAGAGAATTATGGAGTACTTATTAAATTTAGGAGTACTTATTAAATTATAAAATATATTAAAATATGATTTACCACTACTACCTTTTTATTATAATAATATTAATAATAGTATTGCATACATTCCGATGTAAAGATTTAATTTAAAAATATCTTTATTTTTACTTATGTCTTATTATTGTTTTTATGTGTATTTAGAAGCTGCCTTAAATTTTCCTTATTATGAGATGTCTTAAACATTGAAAATTCAAATTGGCTTAAATGGCTAATTTGAACATGCATATGCTGTGGAAAGTGAAAGTTTATTCAATACACCTACTTGCAATTTTGACTACAAGGTGTCATGAGAGTCAAATTAGATAGCCCTAGTCTAAGAGATGTTAGATTTCTTTGAACGATTTTTTGTGAATTTAACAAATAGGAATTACTAGCATAGCACCAACAGTGATAAATGCTCTGATTTCAGCCTGTCAAAAACTAAAGACTGAGAGGAAACGCATGATAGGAAACATCTGTTCCCTTCTCAGGCCTGCTGAGAGCTGATGAGGATACACCTTTTAACAATAAATAAATAAAATAAAATTCTAAAAGTCAAAATTTTTTCACATTACCTTTTTGAACTAAAGAGTGACTCTGTAGTTTAAAAATGTGATGGATGTTCCCCGACCTTTAAAACACACTAAAAAAAGCTTCAAGGAATTTCATCTTCATATTTTAATGAGAAACGGATAAATGAGAACCTGAAAGATAGAACTTTAAAGGCAAAAAAAATAATTTTTCTAAAGAATATCTATGAGTTGTAACATTCTAACCTAGTTTCTGGTGAATTCTTTACCTTTAATCTTAGAAAATTTTTTCATTTATAAGGTAAACTTAAACATTGAATGATATTTATACTGAAAGTTCAGTTATTTTAAGTATATGATCTTTAATCAGAAAACTATATGTTATTGGTCTGTATTCAAATTAAAGAAAGGTTAGAATTGTGAACTAGTTCCTTCCTGCAACAACCAACTAAAGCCGCTGAAGTTTTTCCTTTCTACACAACCACTTGTTTTTTGTACCATCACTACTTTTCTGGGCGTCAGGCTTTCTGTTCTGTGGGAGGTGCAAGGGTAAGTGTGGGAGAGTTCAGTAACTTCCCGGATAGTGTGAGAAAATGTGCTCACACTATCCCCCAGCTTCTTCCCTATTTGCCCACCATTTCTGCTGTCTTTTCCTCTAGAGTCTGTGTGACTGTTGTGTGAGGGACGGAGCTAATCTTATCCAGATAGCCCGCCATTTTGAAAGGCATAGCATTGAGATGAGGTTTTGATTCATCCACTCTCTCCCTCCATCTGATGGATTATAGCTCATGAGGTAAAGCCATTCCTATCCTTCACCTCAAAGCTCAGCCTCTTTTTTGTTCTTTCTCAGCCTCTTTTTCTAACCTGAGAACATCCAGCTTCAATCCTCCTGAAGTGGTCCTGTAACAAAAAAAATTGTTACCTAGTGGGGTAAGGATTTGGAATTACCTAGTATTTGAGTATTTGAACCTGTGAAAAACTCAGTACCAATGGATATGGGGAAAAGAGATACTCTGAGGAAAAGAAAACCACAACACATAAAAAAAATCATTTTGTCTTCATATTTCCCTCAATTACACAATAACCCATTCTAGTTTCTAAATTCTTTGTCCTCAAGATCAAGAATTGTGATTTACTTATGTGTGTCTTCTCATAGAATATTGCCTCACACAGGTGCATTCCGTAAATATTTGATGAATTACTTAAAAGAAAAGCAATCTTACCTTCAAACTCCTTCTTTTGAATGAGTTGCTACTTTTTAAAAGCAATCACTAAAGTTGTTGCTTTGAAGGTTTGTTTGATACAAGGAAGTTAGTAATTCTAAAACATTAACATTATAATAGAAAGCATTTCCTAAAGGTTCTTGGTCACCTAAGTCATGAACTGCATTTAAATAACTCAGTTTCTTTTTTTCTTTTTTTATTTTTAGAGAGAGGAAGGAAAGGAGAAAGAGAGGGAGAGAAACATCAATGTGTGGTTGCTTCTCAAGCCCCCCCTACTGGGGACCAGGCCTGGAACCCAGGCATGTGCCCTGACTGGGACTTGAACTGGCAACCCTTTGGTTTGCAGGTCTGCACTTGTCTACTGAGCTACATAAGCCAAAGCATAAGTAACTCAGTTTCTTATAGTCAAAAATATTTCCAAAAGGAATCTATGAGTACATAGGTACTATAAATGTTATGAGAGCCTTTCTGGTAGAATCAGATAACAGTTAAATGAATAATAAATGCATCTGATTACCTGATTTGATTTTTTCCCTCTTGATTTTCCTTGTTATTTACCAAAACAAGAAGGGAAACTAATATTTAAAAGACAAGTAATTATTTTGATTTACTCAAATGTTAAAAATTCTACCATTAATAACTTTTAATGTGTATTTATTAATTCACTTCATAAAAGTAATTGTTTTTATTAAAAAAAAAATAAAAACACCTTAGACTCTTTCTTATATCCTTCCCCCTCCCACTTGTAATAGGTTACGTTGGTTTATGGTACTTACCATCAGAGCCATAACTAATACAAAACGAATAGCACTGAGGCTTTCCAGGTACAGGTACGGATCTTGAGTTGTCTTTTATGGAAATGACAGGAGAGAAGCTGAGGGAAATGCTGGGAGTTGCAGAGGTCCGCAGGAGTCCTCCGGGATGTGCAGTGATGGCAGGCTGAACTTAGAGAAGGCGAATCCCGACCCCGCTGTCCTCCACATAGTATCTCAGTGAACAGGCTGCTTCCCTTGGCCCCACCATCCCAACGTAAAGCTCAGAAAGAAAAGAAAAAACAAAGCTACAAGGTCAAGCAGTGCTTTACACCTTACCCTGAAGCGACAGTATAAATGACATGCCACTTCCACTCAGAAGTTATTGGCCAGAAGGAGGGATATTGCCCCAACTAACTACATAGAATCGATAAGTGCAGTCTTTTTTGCACCCTGGGAAAGAACTAGGTATGGATGAAACCTAGTAATGTCTTCCACAGAGAAAAAGGAATGGGTGTACAGTAGGAGCTGGAATTGCTCTGAACATTAGAAAGGCCAGTTGAAATGAGTCATACTGACTGGTGTTGCCTCAGGGGTAGGAGGAAAAAAAGAAGGAAAGAAAAGGCAAATCCCATTATCCAAAGACTGTTGAGAAAGAGCCTTGAATATGTTAGACCAGCACTGTTCCATAGAAACAAATTCAAGCTAACTCAAGTAATTTAAATATTTCAGTAGTTACTTCTAAAAAAGTATTAAAAAGCAAGTGAACTTAATGTTAATAATTTTTAACTCAGTATGTCAGAAAACAGTATCTCTTCCTTGGCCGGGTAAGGTCGGTTGGTTGGGGTGTTGCCCAATATGACAAAAGGTTTTGAGTTTGATTCCCTGTCAGGGTGCATGAAAGAGGCAGGCAATTGATGTTTACCTCTCACATTCTGGGTTCTCTCTCTCTCTCACTGTCTCTCTCTCCAAAGTCAGTGGTCATACCCTCTGGTGATAATTCTTAAAAAAGAAAAAAATACTATTTATACATATAATCAAACTAAAATTATTAATTAATAAAGTATTTTACATTTTTTCATATTGTTTTTGAATCGAGTTGATCTTTCACATACAAAATATCTCAATTAAGACACTAAATTTTTATCAGAAATATATGTGTTGAATATTTAGATGTAATAAAATTTATAGTTGAAAAGTAGATTTACATACTTATTTTTCCAAAAATAAATTAAATTTTCCTTTTTTAAATCGAATATATTGGGGTGACATTTGTTAATAAAATTATATAAGTTTCAGGTATACAATTCTATACATCATCTGTATACTGTATTGTGTGTTCACCACCCCAAGTCTAGTCTCCTTCCATCACCATTCATCCTCCCCTATGTCCTCTTCCACCTCCCCATGCTCTGGAGATTCAGTTTTCCAGTAGCTGAATTGAGTTTAAGTACTTAATGTAAATTTAATTAGTTTAAATAATTAAAGTAATAATCGAATAAATAATAATTATTAAATAAATAATTAAAATTTAAATTGCAGTTTTCCTTTGTATTAGCTGCATCTCACGTGGTGAATAGCTTCTTGGTTCTCATACTAGGTAGTACAGCTCCAGACTAATAAATCTGAACTGACAAAAACAGCTGTAGGAAAAAACAATGTTATGAAATGCCAGGCAGATAGAGAAAAGGGCAGGGTGTGTAAAATTCACAAGTTACATATCAGATGCTGAGTGGTCCAGCGGTGACTTAAAATTCACTTGCTCGATGTTCAGCTACTTCCAGTTATGAGGAGACTCATATTAATAATGGAGTGTAATTTGAAGCAAAGTTGCAAATACAATGTTAAAGCATTTCCTTTAGGCATAAGCCAGTTTTATAAATTATTGAACTACTTTTTTATGTTAGTGCTTGGTGGTACTTTGTGATGCAATATTCACTCTCCTGGTGTTAAGAAGGTAGATTTTATGTTAAATGTTTTTATCAACAAAAATAATAATCATAAATAAAGAGGCAGGAGGAAACTTTTGGAGGTGCTGAATACAGTTTGGTTTAAAATATGGTGTCAGTTGCACTGGGGTATACAGAAAAAGATCAACTCTCTTGGGTAAAAGACTTATAAATTTAATTCAAATGGAAAAAATGAATATAAATCTCTTTAATAACAATAAGAAAAACACAATTTGAGATTAAAGCTTTAGTCTCGAACCTAATGAAACAAACATGTTATCAATTATATATGTAAGAGAACTCAAATAAAAATGCTTTATCTGATAAACTTTTGAATCTGTTGTCATTTCCTGAAATAGGCTAAGTGAGAAATGTAAAGTTTGCCTGTTTGACTCTACAGATGAACTTTAGTCCTGGTGGATTGAATACGTATGTGATACACGTGTAATTACTCACCAATTCTTCCATGCCTTGTATGTACATTTAATAATAAAATGTTGCAGCTACCTTTTGGCCTTTAGAGAACAATCATTGGTATGCCTTCAATCTGTGCCAAACCGAACATGTTCACACACCTCAACTATTGCTCATCGATGAATATACCCTATGCTATCACATTACACACACCAATAAAAGTTATATAAATTCAGAATTCTATTGTAAATAACCTATTCAGAGCACTATTCAGAGCTAAATATATTGAGCACTATGGTTGTACAGGTTCAACTATTGGAAGTAAATTCATAGAAATAGCAATTAGTTTTAAGGGGTCTTTCCTCTGTTTGGCTCTTTTACCTAAAAAGTTTATGTAAAATAAAGCAAAAGGTATTTATTCAGAGCTTGCTATAGCAAGAGAGTCAGCGCCATCACTTGTGCTTGGGAGGAACTGAAAAGCCAACAAACAAGTGGGAAAGTTTTGTGATGGGGAAGAATGAAGAAGGCTTCAGGTGTGCCTTGGTTACAGTCTGTTGGCATGGGGAAGCGGGAGGTGGTCTAACTTGAAGCTGGGAGTCCTCTGTGATCGGTTAGGGGTGCATTGTTTGACTTTTTCTTGTTGATCTTAAGTTGGAAGTGGATACAAAAATTAAAGAAGCTGTCAGTTATTAATTAGGTCCTGGGCATTTTAAGCCAATTGTTACAGGGGTTATTGTTTAGCTTCCTAGATTGTAACTCCAGACTATCTAGGAGTCTGATTTATAGATGGCAGGCTGGCTTCCAGAGCTGATTAATTTAGAGAGTGGTTTGGCTTCCTGGGCTTGTTGCTGCAGATTGTGGTCAGAATCTTATTTTTGTAGATGGCCAGGCATTGCTCATTTGTACATTCAGTCTCTCAGTATCCATAAATAATAATGACTAACTGTGAAACTTTTAACATTAATTAACTGAGAGATATTTTTAAATTAACATTTAGTAACTAGATTTGCATTTATCTTACTTTTGTTATCCTATTACTCTGAGGTAGCATGAACTACTCAATTTTCTTTACGTTTTCTTAAAGAAAAAAAGGAAGAAAACAAAATATCTGCTTGAATGTAATTTTCTAAAATCATCAATCACAATCAGGGTGTTTTTTAGTTATATGTTAGTATTTAAGACTAAGAAATGAATTAAAAAACAGGATAAATCACCTAAATAGAAATACAATTAAATTGCTCAGTCCAAAAATTGACAGAAAGTAATAAGAAAGTAATATGTCCAAACTTTAGTTTCTTAATTTCTTTCCTTCTGGTTTTGTTTTTTTGTTTTTTTTTACAAATTAAGCAATACTCTGACAAAATTTTTCTTCTTTTTAAAAATCTGGTGTAGTTTCTGACAGATGAAATATTTATATACAATGTTTGGAATTTAAGTAAAACATACTCTTCCATTTTTTATTATGTAAACATGACTAGAAATTTTGTATCTTTCTGGACTATTTTGATCGAAAATTATACTCTTTTAAAAGTAGAGATTGTATTTATGTATTTATGTATGTATTTATTTATTTAATAATTTGAAATTAATAAATACTAGTACCACAAACTGAGTGGCTTAAAACAACAGAAATTTATGCTCTCATAGTTCTGGAGGCCAAAAGTCCAAAACCACAGTATGTACAAGGCCATGATCCCTTGGAAGGATCTAGCAAAGAATATTTTCATGCCCAAAAGACTCAGAGAAAGCTTTTCTTTTCCTTCCCCCTCAACTGCCTAAAAGAATTTAGACAGAGGTCCTGCTCCAGGATGACAACTATCACAGAACACGTAGGGGAGGACATGAGGTAGGTATGCTAAGCTGGGGGCAGCGTGGCAGGGCCTGGAGATCAAAGTCCTCTGTGTTTTATTGTCTCTACGTGGCCTGGTAAACATTTGTTTACCAAACATTTGCTCTTCTCATCTTCCTTCCCTAAACATAAAACATATTCCTTCCCTTTGAAGTCCCAGACCCCTTCTCCTCAGCTCAGGAGGGCATAGAAGCCTTAATTGCCTGACTGCCTGTGGGTCTCATACTCTTTCTTATGGGAGACCCCATACATGTGTAAGTAAATTTGTTTTTCTCCTGTGAATCTGTCTTAGGCCCATTACCAGCCAAAAAATCCTAGAAATGGAGAGGGAAAAAAATTTCCCCTACATCTGCAATTCTTGTTATTCCCTTGTTTAAAGTGCGATAGTTCCGACCTTTGCCTCTGTCCTCATATGACCTTTTCCCCTGTGTCTGTATGTGTCTCTGTGTCCAAAATTCTCTCTTATAAGGTAAGGACACTGGTCACTGGACTGGGGCCCACACATATCCAGAATGGCTTCATCCTGATTACATCTGCCAAGACCCTATTTCCAAATACAGTTGCATTCACAGGTACAGGGAGCTAGGACTTCAATATATTTTTTTGGTGGACACAATTCAACCCACAACAGGGGCCAAAGTCTTTGCATCTGCTGCTAATGTTAGATTTCCTAAACAGAGCTTTATCCTTCTAGTTTAAGCTTGATTAAAATTCTAGCAGTTATAAAATTTTCAGCCTGAAAGAGCCCTAAAAGATACATAGTTAATTTTCACAGGATCCTATCTGTTCAGTACCATTCTTACCCACCCCCATCTTGCATAGGAGATAACTGAGTATTGGGAAATAAACCAAATCCATATGATAGTTCACAACTATTGGATTGTTTTAGGCAGCTATAGTTAGATATCATTGAGAATCAACTTTGCTCCAGGTGGCATGAATTATAATGAACTCAATTTTCCAGGTAAATTTTGCCTCGTACTTAATATCAAGTAGGTACAAGACAGTCACACCACCTGTTACATACACTTGATGAAATATCAACCAGCTCTCTACTCTTTTAAGCACTTTCACAACCATAGCATGAAAGACGTATGCAAGGCAAAAACAACAATACTATGAAAAGAGTAGCAGAAATCAGCTAGCCTCTTATTTGGAGTCAAATGAGAAAAGTCTTCCAATGAGTGTCTTAACACAGCACCTGCAGAAGTCTTCTAGCCTGGGACATCATGCTGGTGGGTAAGGACATACCCATATAACATTTTTACATAGTCTACATATCTTAAACATCATGCATTCCAATAAATAAACTCATTTGGAATTGCTAACTAATTATTTCTCTGGTGACAACAAAAACAAAACAAAAAACCAAAATTACACACAAGGATATTTCAAGCACTTGTGAGAAACTTGCCCAATGTATACAAAAATCAAAAATGTGTACAAACATTTATGAAAACAAGACTTGAATCACCAAGCTACAATACTGATTACAGAAGTCACAGTACAGTGATTATAGAAAAGTAACTTTTAAAAATAAAAATAGCTTTATCTGTAATAGTTTCAAACTAGAAAAAAATGCCCATCAAAGGTAAATAAACAACACGTGGTAAGTATACACACAATGAATACTATATAGCAGTAAAATTAAAAATAAAACACTATTGGTACACTCAGAATATGGATGAATGGCACATTATTATGTAGGATAAAAAATTAGGCAAAAAAGAGGACATATTATATTATCCAATTACATAAAATCCTAGAAATTGCAAAGTAATATATAGTGACAAAAGCAGATCAATTATTGCCTATAGTGACAAAAAGGCCCAGAGTGAAGGAAAGAATGGATAACAGAGGGGCATGAGGGTGCTTTGGGGAATAATAGATGTTTGTTATTCTGGTTGTGATGATGGTTTTAAATATATACATATTGTACATATGTCACACCTCATTAAATTGTACTTTTAATATGTGCATTTTATTGTATATAAGTAAGAACTCAATACATTGTTTTAAAAATTCAGTCATTATTAGGAGTGTTGTCTAAACCACACAAAAGAGAAAGAAGCCCAGAGGGAATACGGGAAAGAGATGGGCTCCTGCAACTTTATTTGCAAGTGAACTTAAGATGCACCTGGAAATGCATCATGACCCCTGGATCTTAGTCATTTATGAGCCAAGAAATTTCCCCCTCTTTGTCTAAGCATTCAGGGCAGGTATTCTGTTGCTCGTAATAGAGAGAATCCCAGCTAAAGCAAGTAAATAAAACTGGATACATAAACCTGGGCATAAAACAAGTTTAAAAATTAGCTGTTTCAATGATTAATGCATCATGTAGCAGCATTTCACTTACTGAGTGAAAATATTTGGCCCCAGTCAATAGCTCCCTTAAGGGTCTTGAGGATCCTCAGGGCTGTGTGTATCCCCAGTAGGTTCTGACCAATATTTGCTGCTGGATTTCGGAATGAGTCCCATGGCCCAAATCTCCTTTTTGCCTGCCCCAAACAGGATGACTTGTGTCTAACGAGGTTTGAATATTAATAGACTGGGTTTCACTATATAGTGGTGCCTGAATGAATGAATGACAGCAGTTTGCATGTTTACTTCACAAAGATAAAAAAAAATAGAATATCCCCAAGATCCAAACACCAGCTCTTTCATGAAGCCCAATTTCCTTCTTTCTCCCTCCTCTCAAGAGAATGTAATTGCTCTTGATAGTGATATTTATTTTTCCTTACTTCTCTCCAGAGTCTCTCTAAAGACTTAGTTATTTGGAAAACAGAAGCACAGATACATGGAACAGACTGACAGCTGTGAGAGGGGCAAGGGAGGGGCTGGATGAAAGAAGGGGAAGGGATTAGCCAAAGACCAGGCATCCAAGACTTGTAGAAAAAGAAACAGCTATGAGGATTGCCTGATGGAGCGGTGGGGGTGGAGCTGGGTGGAGGTCGGCCAAGGGAGAAAAAGTAGGACAATTATAATAGCATAACAATAAAATCCAATAATAAAATAAAGATTTAGTTATTTGGCAATATAAGGGTCAATTTAAATATACTCTGAAGAATTATATTCATTTGCTAGAGCTGCCATAACAAAACACCACAGGCTGGTGGCTTGAACAGCAGAAATATATTTTCTCACAGTTCTGGAGGCTATAAATCCAAGATGAAGGTGTTGGCATGTTTGGTTTCTTCTGAGGCCTCTTCCTTGGCTCACAGATGGCCACGTCTTCACTGTGTCCTCACACAGGCATCCCTCTCTTTATGTTGCCTGTGCCCTAATCTCTTCTTATAAGGAAGTCATATTGTATTAGGGCTCACCCTAACAACTGCATTTTAACTTAAGTACCTTCTCAAAGGCCCTACATCATAATAGAGCCATATTCTAAAATATTGGGGGGGGGCAGTGCTTCAACATGTGAATTTTGGAAGGAGACAATTCAGCCCACAACTGAGATACTAATACAGGTTTTCTGCTTCTTCCTTGTTCTTCTCTCAGACAGGAAAAGCTCTGGGAGAATAACCCTCAAACATCACCTATACATCATGCGATACATATTTTAAAACTTCTAATAATGCCAGGCATGTTTACTTTGGAATTAGATAATCAAGTAATCATCAATAATCATACATCAATTTGAAATGCCTAAACAGTCTTATTAAATCACACTCTATTATTCATATCAAAGTCATTTGTTTGGGCTTGATAATCAATGGTTACCTTCATATTTTCCCAGCACAACACGTTATCAATCTGATCAAATAAAATATCCCTACAGGGAATTTCCTCTTCTAATACGCCTCCTCACTCAAATATTTAAGATAATGTATGCATACTCCCAACCACCTTGTACTTTCGCTTTATTCTACTTCATATGCAACCACACATTACCTCATTTGGTATTTCCCTGGGTTTATCACCTTCTCCTTCACAATGTAATACGCAACATGAAACTCCATTGAAATTCCCTTTTAAAGTTCTCTTTGCTGAGTCTCCCTGCCTACCTCTGCTTCCTACTCTTCTCCTCAAGGGCGGAGAGGTCCTTGGCTCCTATTAGTGTCAGAGGGTAATTCATGGGAAATCCTTACGAGGCCACTGCCATTGCTGCCAGTGGGAAAACTTGGTAACTGGTGGGACACAATAGCCTATGATGCTCAGTCTCCTTCGGAAACTGCGCACTTAGATAAAGTCTGGGACTCGCTCCATATTCAGCACATGTCATCCTGTCATTTGCCTGACTGGCACATGTCAGGTTGTCCTGAGACAAATTCTCACAGGCATTTATAGGACAAGCTCAGCATGTATCCAAAGACTAAGAATCCCTTCTGAAATATCTCAATGCTTCAGAAAAAAGAACATAAATGAAAGAAAAAGGATTAGTAAAAATAAAATAAGTCCCATAATTATTTTTCCCTGGGATCAAGATCACAAAACTAAGCTGCTATTCACTGTTTTCTTTGCCACTCACTGCCTGAGCATGCTTCATGCCTCAGTTTCCTCAAATGAGGCATTAACATTCCTGAAAGAGTGTATCACATATAACCAACAATGACAATGACCTTGAACCTATGAAAGCTTATTATAAACACTATGTGCATTCCACATGCTGGTGAAAATAATAATTACAATCTCTATTAAGGTTTCTACCACACAGAATCTCTTAGAATAGCCGTTCTTATAGTCAGAAAGTACCGAAGGCAATTTCAGTCTAAAGAAAGATCAGTAATTTAAACCGGGATACGGGGCTGAAATATGTTCCTTTTAACTGTCAGGTTCTTCTTCTATAACATTTTATATACCATATTTACTTTTCCACAGTTCCCCAAATTTTCATAAAGTAATTTTGGGCAGATAAAAAGATTTATGATTTTACTGTATGTAACAAGACATAAAATACTTCATTGTACAGAAACATTTACCTATATAAGCAATTTTTTAGCCATATTCCTCACTTTTTTTTCCTCCTTCAGGTTTCTCAGGTAATAAGGAAGAGTGGCCTGATATAACCTTGATGAAAACACCTTCAGTAAAATAAGTCTATTTACTCCCAGAAGCCCAAGACACACAAACATGCACCGTTTCCTTATTTTGGTTTTTTTTTTGTTATTATTTTTAACCCTTTATCTTTCATTTGTAAAAAATACTAAAATCAAAATATAGAATGTCCTAAGTGCCCCAGATTGAAAATTGATAGCACGTTGCGATACCATATTACTCAAAGGGGATGTGATTGAATTATAGTGACGTGTGCATACTATTCCACTGACCTGCGTAATCTGAGGTCGGGGTGAAGTCCGGGTCCAAGGATAGCCACACACCTGTGGGAGCAGTAGCACTGAGTTTGAATATATGTACCAGCTCGATTATAAGTATAAAAGATTAAGTATGAGGCTGTAGTGACCTGGCCCCAAGAATGTATAACTTTGAAACATTACCAGTTAAAACCATGTTATAATTTTTTTTATAGATTAAAAGTTTTTATTATAAACCTAGTTTTCAAGTTCTAAATAAACCTAGAGGGTAGAGAAGACAAGGAAATAAGTCTTAAGCCAAAAATTTTGTTAGCGCTGCCTAGCAATTTTGGTATATTTCTGTGGCTCATTCAATCTCCATTCCTCCTAGACTATTTCATAACTTTGTCTTTCCCTAAACCCAAAATACTTCCTGCCTCTTATTGTGTGCTGAAGATACCGATTACTTTACCATGAGGAAACGAAAGGTCTCAAAAGAGAGGTATTTTATCCTCCAGCCTCTACTGTGCCCATACACTGCCTCCATCTCCCTCCACATACTCTTTAGTTCCCTGGAACCAAGGGGTGAAGATAGGGCCAGCCTCCCTCTTATTCATGTTACGCCTCTCCCCCACTGAAAGATAGTGCTCTGGTAACGTCTCCCTCTCCCTCTTCCACTCGATTTTGCCCGCTGTACTGGATCATTTCTATCAAAACACAGACATGCAGACCACTCCCAGACAGGCCTAGGATATCTTGACAGGTGAGCACACTCAGCTGCGCAGTGCGGCCCTTGGCGTGGCCCAGGCGGTCAGCTCTAAGCCTGGCCCCACACTAAGTTTCTTCCAATTATACAGACTCCAGACGTGCAAACCATCTCCGTGCACAAACTTCTTTTAATCAACTTTATCTTCATCACAGTCCCAGCCTCCAAGATAGTGTAACCAAATGCTAAGTGGCTTCTAGACGTTACGCTTTACATTATGTAACATTTGTTTTCCATTTCTGTTTGATCATACAGACTCCAAAAAATTCCCTAATGATTATGGCCTGCCTTATCTCTAATGACTTTTTTTAAAAGATTTTATTTATTTATTTTTTAGAGAGGGGGAGGGAAGGAGAAAGAGAGGGAGAGAAATATCAATGTGTGGTTGCCTCTTGTGTGCACCCAACCAGGGAGCTAGCCTGCAACCCAAGCATGTGCCCTGACTGGGAATTGAACTGTTGACCCTTTGGTTCGCAGACAGGCACTCAATCCGGTGAGCCACACCAGCCAGGGCTCTGATTACTTCTTTTGAAAATACTCACCCCAAACCTTTCAGGGGCTAGTCTAGAGACAGGAATGCTGACTTGGGGCACTGGAATGCTGTTTCAGGAATATACTTATTCGTTTTGTCAAAGAATGACTTTTTCAAGGTATTCTTAAGTTGGTAGAGGAGTACTCTTTTCCTTTCTGCTTCTCCCAAAAATGTTTTTTTAATGGAAATCAACTATTAATATTTGACAACAAGTAATTTGAGTCCTAACTCTCAAATAACTTGTGTATTAACTATAATGATCACTTTTGTACTCTAGCCTCAGTTGATAAATGGTGTGCAGAACCAGTGACAGAAGTCTGACCAGATGTGTTTCACGTTGGTCAGAAAGGCATTCTGCTCAACAGCGGTCCATCATTCAGGCCAAAGTGGTGAGGATAGCCCTTCCATCCAGAGACCGGAAAGACTTATCTGAAGAACATCTTCTTTTTAAATATTTCAAACTCAAACTACTTACTAGGCCAAGTAATCATTTCGACCTATTAAGAAAAAGTATAAGTTAAAGCTATGTGGAAGCAGCCCAAGTGTACATCAGTAGATGAGTGGATAAAACAACTATGGGACATATACACAGTGGAATACTACCTGGCTGTAAAAAAAGAAGAAAATTTTACCCTTTGTGACAACATGGATGGACCTGCAGAACTTTATGCCAAGTGAAATAAGCCAGTCAGGGACATATTGATACAAAAACCATATGGTTTCACTCATATGTGGAATATAATTAACAAACTGAACTAACAAGCAAAATAGAGAGAGACATAGATGGAGAGCAGGCTGACAGCTTGGGGTGGGGGTTGGGGTGGAGAAATCGAGCAAAACAGAAAAAGGACTCAGGGACACAGTCAACAGTGTGGCAATTGTGTAAGGGAGGGGAATGGTATAGGTGGAAGAGGTAATAAGGGGATAAATGGTAAAGGGAAAAATACAATAAAAATAAACTATTAGAAAAGAGGCAAAAGCTGCTCTGGAGAAATAATACTAAACCTAACACATAAAATGCAATAAGGTGTTACATGAAACAATCAAGAAGAACTGCTTTGATTAGAACACACAAAAATAACAAAACTAAAGTTACAGAGTGTCTTCTGTCGCATAACCTCAGAACCGTGTAGCAGCAATAACAATACATTTTCCTATGAGTTACTGATCTCTAGGCTGGATGCCTAAACATTATCAGTGCTTTACAATCCTAGTCCTTTTTCAACTTCCTCAAATGGAAATAAATCAAGCATTTGCAATTTTTAGTAACCTTTAGGAATATTTAAAGCAGTTTTTGTTCACTGCAGGGTAGTAACAGATTTGAATCTTCCTAACATACTCCTAGCAGTTTATGCTGGCAACAAAGCAATTTTAAACAGCAGATGGTTACTTGTACATCACAGATAAGGTCAGGGGAGGAAGCTGGTGATACACGAACTGGTATGGCATCTCTGGGAAAACTTGAACATTTCAGCAAAGCTAATGGTGACTGAATGTTTATGAGCAATAAGCAGAGAAAAAGTAAACAGGAGACAAAAACCTTAATAGAAAGAAAAGGTTAATGTGGAAGGTGGAATGGGCCTGCTATTCTTCCCTGAGGAGAGAAGAAGTGCGTTGATAATTTCGTGCTGCATAATGTGTACACCATCAGGAGAGTGCAGTGTGGACGCAGAGTTCTGTAATGAGGCAGGGAAGACCCACCCTGTGCTCCCCTGAGACTGTCTCGACACGGCATTAGGTAGATGCATCCCTTCTACATACACAATCAAGCCGGTCCTCCTCAGCCTAGCTTCCCTTTCTTCTCCGTTGTTCGCAGTGGTCCCCCCGCCGTCCCCCCGCCCGTTATCCTTAATCTACACCAGTGATTTTCAACCTTTTCCAACTCATGGCACATATAACTAATTGCTAAAATTCTGTGGCACACCGAAAATATATTGCCTTTTTTCCTGATCTGACAAAAAAAAAATTGATATGATTTTGACTCATTCACAATGAGTGGCTACTGTGGTGTTGGCTGTTACCATTTTTTTACTGGACAATCTAAAGACAAGAAGTTAGTGTCCCTGACTAAATTGTCAGGTATTGTATGTTTTAAAAATTCACCATTGAAAATTGCTGATCTATACCAATTATACAGACTTATTTATAAATAGTTTACATGTATAGGATGTGGCTAATGCTCTCTTTCGCTCACAGCTTTCACTGAGCATCCTACTCTATGAATATGATTTGGAACAGGTTACGGAAGCTGCAAAGTTCATTTTATTTCAAAGCAGGGCAGAATAATCTTTTATTGCTCATTTGATACCTGATGCCCATTTTATTTAATCTGTAGGTTTCCTCATCTGCAAACGGGAGTAATTATGGTTCCTGCTTCACAGGTTTGTGATGTAATGAGTAACATGAAGCGCTGGAAGAGCAAGCACTCTGCTGGTTACTCGGTGTTATTTTTAGTGTTGAGGTGTTAATGGGATTTACTGTAAGAACACTGCCCAGCAGTCACTGCAAACTTTCTCTCTCTGTAAAAATTTTAATTTCCCCCCTTCTACACTCTCAGTGCAGCAAATAACTTTAAAAATAATTATAGCTGACATTCAGTGTTTATTATGTATCGGGCATTATTTTGAATGCTTTGTATTTATTTACACATTTATTGTACAACAATGCTATGATGAAGATACTAAATTAGTCCTATTTTATATGATGGGGGCACAGAGAAGTGAAAACTACTGTGCTGGGGCAACACGGGTAAACACTGGTAGAGCTCGGCTGAAGGCCCAGGCTGGCTGGCTGCAGGGTCCACATCCTCTAACACTTTTTACACAGCCGCCTGTGCTCATTCTCACACTCCTTTGCCTCTGCGGCGCAGTACTTGCATTCTCTCACAGCTCAGCTGAGCTTGTCACCTGTTCTTTGATTCGATTACCTCCCATGGGCTCTGCTCTATACTTCTCTTCTTTTCAAGTATTTAAAATTTCTCCCATTTCACTGACCTTTCACCTCCTCCAATCAGCTTTCCTTTGTCTTTAAAATAAATATGTGCGTCCCTTTGATTAATGGGAACATTAATCAAATTCCAACTTCTCCCATTTTTACCCACACTGATATTCGTGAAGACAGGGCGCACCTGCGGCAGTGCCTGCAACCACGTTCCGTGTGTTGCTTCCGCCTCTGCTCCCATCTCTCCCTCTGCCCCCATCTCTCTGCAGGGGCCGCCGCTGGCAGTTCCTGTGTCCCCTGAGATCTGAAGATCGCCCTTGGCTTGCCCCTCACTGGGGCTGGAAATGGCGCCCACAAAAACAGTTATTCCACGCAGTGAGTGACGTAAGATCAACACTAGGGGAAATAGTATAAAATACTTCCTTAAAAATTAATAATCTTTGTTGTACTTCTATTTATTTGCTCTTCAGGAGCTACAATTGATTACTTGGAACTTAAATGGTCCATTGTCTTATATAAATTTTATCAGTATCTTTGGAGTAACTATGCATTTCTCTCTTTTTTTTTCATTCTTTTGACATTTTCTTAGCACTGTTGTATTGCCCCAAATTCTAAAAATAGGTAATTAGCATAATAACACCTGTGACCTCCATTCGTTAAAGCAACTGATGTTTAAGACCTAGTAGGATAGGTTCTCATTAAACTCTAATACTTACTTATGGGCTTTTGAGATAATTGCTAATTTTAAAATATTCATGATTTGATACTGTGTGCTGTTTAAAAGTATATTTTTTTGTTTATTTTTAAATAGTTATTTTATTGTTGTTCAATTACGGTTGTCTGCATTTTTCCCCAACCACTCCCCCACAACCCCGGCCAAACCTATTTTTTAATTTTTTTAAAAAGTCCTTAATGATTTAAACCTTTAGCAAATTCAGCATCTATAAAAAAGATATTTCTTGACTGAAAAATGTCATTTCCTGACTGAATTTTAGGATCAGCTTTTTAAGGTCATCTTTTTATCCCAAAACATGTAGCACAGTGACTGATACAGAATAAGCCCTTGATAATTGTGTGTTGAAAGAATGCATACATCCATGGTGGGTTGAAAAGAAATAAATATTTTTACAGTCTCTTACTTCTCATCACATGTTTCATTTACTAATGATGTGGTACTCCTGGAGAAGAATCTTGGAAGTTGAAACAAAAATAGAGGGAAAAAGAAAGCCTATGTACACCTATGTACACCCTTCTTCCACCTAGTTCTAGCAGCCAGGCTTCCCCAGGAAATAATAGCCACACAGTCATATCAGTTATGCTAAAACTATTTTGGATCCTCTATTATGGTTCCCTAGAGAAACAGAATCAACAGGATGGATATCCATCTGCCCATATCTGCATATCTCTATGGATACATACATACATAAAGAGATTTTTAATAAGGAATTAGCTCACCCAGTTAGAGAAATGACAAGTCGCAAGATGTACAGAGTGAGTCAACAAACTGGAGACCTGGGAAGGCCAATGGCTGGAGTTCCAGTCCAGAGGCTGGCAGGTTCAAAACCCAGGTTCTCAGTCCAAATCTTGAGACAAGAAATACCCAGTGTCTCAGTTTGAAAGTAGTCAATAGGAGGAAATTCCTCTACTTGAGAGGTTCATTCCATTCAGGCCTTCAACTGATTGGATGAGGCTCACACACATTTGGGGGATAAGTCTGTTTTACTCAGTTACCAATTTAAATGTTAATCTCATTCAAAAACATCCCCACAGAAATACCCAAAATAATGTTGCACTAAACATTTACGCATTCCATGGTGCGATCAATTTGATGCATAATATTAACCATCATGGATTCTATGAGAGTGGAGTATTAATGGAGATAGGAAAGAACTAAGAAATCTAAACAGTTAATAAGCAAATAGTTAATTCTACAATTTATGAATAAGAATCTAACAACAAAAGCATATTTGGAACTCTCTATTAGGGTATTTTGTAATATAGGCTGGTATGAGTTTAGAACTGTGCCTGGAATACCATAAGCACTCAATAAGTTAGGTGTTTTTCTCAAATATTAGGATGCTTAATTATATACTATGTTCTTTATTTTAATTATATTTTATTTTTTGTATAAAATTTTCAAGCATTTTCAGTTTTTAATATTGCATAATTAATTTTTCATATAATATGTTCTTAGAGTTCAGTATGAGGCTCTTTGAAGGTAAAAAGACTTATGGTCAGTTCTTGACAAAGCACCACAGTAAATTGTGAAAATGTGAATTTTGAGGTCATAGAGAACTCATGCAAATACTAGAATCACCTCTTTCTCATGCTGAGATCTTATTCACATCATTCCACATGTTGAGTTTCAGTCTGTGAAATAGAATAGTAATAACTAACGGCACCGTGTGGCTTCCATATGTAATACCCAGCACAGAGAGACCACATGTGTTCAGAGCACTAATTCTGTTTATTTCCTCTGAGGTCTCAACGGGCTGATAAGGAGTATACATAGCATAGACTGATTTAGTGCAAGTTACTTATCTGTCCCTCAGTTTTTTGTTTGTTTTTGTTTGCTTGTTTGTTTTAATCTATAAAGTCTCTCACCGAGTGCTGTGAAGATTGAGTGAAAATCGGTAACGCGCATAAAAGTTTTGAAGCAGCCCTCCTATCAGTCCCACTAATGGGAGCTATTTAAGTGTGATCATAATAATATTAATAATAACACAACAGTAATAATCATCATTATTGTAGTATTATTTGCTTCCAGAAATAGTATTATTAACCACAACTAAAGTAAAGAACAATTACTATTTTTTCCCAATGTCTGGCATTATAAATAAATAATTTACAGAAGGAGATCAGAATACAGGAGTCTATTATAAGAAATGCCTAAAAAATGTTATTGGACATTGGACACTGGTGGTGAGAAAAATTCTGGAAGTGTTTGTCCATATGTGTACATTATATTTCCCAAAGTGAGAACTCTTTAAGAGAAGAACTCTGGAAGTTTATATTATGTTCTTAAAGTTAAGGGACAATGATTGGTATACAATCTCACTCCCAAAAAGCACTTTCAAACAAAAGGCCAGCTGAAGAGGCCTGGAAACTGGTCTGCTAGTACAAATTTAACAATTGCCAGCCTTTACCCCCTGAATAAAATATTTAAAAGACCTGATTTGTAGCATTTGAAAATTTCCTTTGTGTAAATACTCCTACCGCGGTAGACATTAAGTTGCCATCGTAAGTTCCTAAACACAGAATTGGGAATTTACGCCATCGGCTTTCAGGAGCCTAGGGAGCAAGCCGCACCCCTATAGCAAGCACTGCCTTTTTAACGCTTAGAGTTCCAGCAGGGAAGGCTGGCACTCGGTACAAACACCCAACTTTAAGTTAAAATTGAACCCATCATGTAAGGCCTTTTTTGCCCCTTTCCTGTTTCTCTACTCCCCTATTCCTGACGCTGTAGAGACTGGAAATGTGAGGTAAGAAATTCCAGAGAGTAAGGTCAGAAGTACATCAGGGGGAAAAAAAAAATGAAGCCAACCTTGAGTTTCTTTCCTCGTACAGTCTGTGAGAGTAGGTTTAAGTTGAATAATGGTCTGTATTTTTATAAGAAAGGCCTAGTTTTTTTTTCCTTTTTGTTGTTTGAAAGTTTTCTAAAAGCTATGTAGCTTGTCCAACTTTACCTAAGACAAGGAAAGAATAAGAATAATAAATCTTTAGTTGAAATCCCAAAGGTAGAGGTGAAAAATAATAGAGTTGCCTTCAACCTGTGCCCAACCTCATCTAACTGGTTTAATAAATTGTTTCTATAAGTAATATAGGAAGTCAAACAAGAATGAATGCATGAATGCCTAGCAGAGATATAATTTTAATAAAGGAAAGCAATTGTCACAACTAAGCCCAGCTTATCTGGGCTAGCCTCTGCTGTGGCAATCACATTGTGAGAATTAATTACTGCCTCTAACCCCCACGGAAGGTTATTCTTCCTACAAAACTCTTAGCACAGTCTTGCTTGGGTTTCCTCTTGACTACCTAATCTCCTCTGGCTGTGAGTGTTTAGGGCTGAAAATCATGGTGTGTTCATTTTTTGTAGCAGTGTCCTGCTTAGAACAAGTTACACTGTTTACCTACGTGTAGCTATGTACTACAATGATGTACTTGGGAAACATTTGTGTCTTTTACTAGATTGAAAATACTCTTTCTTCTTTGTATAGGATTAATTTGCTCACCACATCACTTTATATTCTCAATGTAAAGGTCAGTTTAATTCCAATTTCAGCCAATAAACTAATAAATTCCACTCAATTAAAATGAAAACCAATGGCATTTTATTATATCCAGTGTGGAAGGTTCTTAGTTCATACCAACCTGATAAACCAGCAAAAGTTGGAAAGAGCAGGTTTAAACAAATACTGGACAAACTAAAGCCTTGTCTCCAACACCATAGAGTATTCGGCCCTATGAAGAATCCTTTCTCCTTGGAATTTTATGTCATATAAAGGATAATTCTTAATTGCATTGTAATAGTGTTAAGGAAGATAGAGAGAAAATGTCAGACATCTTATAATTTATGTAATTAATTTAAATGATATATTAATTACCATTTTGTGGCAACTAAGGAGGAGAATATTACTTTTCCAATTTATCCCAACGAAATCTGTTAGCTCTTGCTCACATACATTCTGTGGTCTGAAATCTATGAATCATTTCACCCGTGTATTGGACTTATCTTTGACCATGTGTTTGGAATTTCCTGGTTCCTGCTCTTGGTGTTCTTACTACCTTACCAGATGTGCTCATACACAGCTTTGCAAGTCAGCTAACACGTTATAGTTGTACTGGACAAAAACCTTGGCATGATCCATGACTACTTTCCTTTCCTCACATTTTACATCTATTCTTTTAGGACTCCCATTGGCTGAACCTCTAAAAATATATGTGGAATCTGACCCTTGGTCCAAATTACCATCTGAAATAGTCATCAAACTGGTATTCTTATTTGTACCTTGCCCCTTTGCTGATATTTTCTCCCATAGTGAACATTATCATTTTATTAAAAATATTAATCACTTTTTACAAATTTTATTTATGGTTCAATGGCTATCTCCTCTACTACAGTGTAAGCTCTACTAAGATAGACATTGTTTTCTCCTTTTTGTTTACTGATGTATCAAAGGCACTTAAAATACTACCTGGAAAGCAGTGGGCACTTGTTAAATATTTGTTGAATGAATGAATGCTTGGTCTAACAACTATATATATGGGTAATGGTCTCTATTTTTACATATATATGTATGTGTATACCATCTACTTTACACAAATCTGTATATATGTGTATAAACACACACCAACACATATATATGTGTGTATTATTTGAACAGACATTTATTTTTTTTGGTAGAATGATTGCAAATGTATTTATTTTGTATCTTATTAAACATAATTCTTACTCTTTCAAAATCCCACTCTACATAAAAATCATGGCTTACCATGTATCTGTAAATTTTAAATCAGTACTTTGAGTAAAGACCACAGTGAAGTAGCACCTCAAACAGACTATGGGGAAACTTAATTAGAGGAACTGGCTGATGTCATTAATGGATACATTCACAAAAACAGCATGTTGCTTATATTATGTAACAGAAGGATGTACTTACTCCTAAAAATATTTCTTTAATATGTATTGCACCCATGTTATGATAAATGGTTTTGTGCACAAATATATGTGTGTGCACAAAAATGAATGAGCCATAGGTATTGTTCTTAAGGATCTAATTAGTAGCAGAATTTATTTAGTGTGAAAATAATTATAACATTTCATACAAGGGGCATACACGTATTTTGATAGGTACTCAAAGAAAGAAGATAAATAATTTTCAAATTGGAAAAGTTTCTCTTCCTCTTTGAATTGAAATATCTATTAATGTTTATTAAAGTTTCATGCAGCAATTAAAAACATTTTGAGAGCATTATTATTTCTTTTTAATTTCAAAACTATTGCACTTTGAAATGTGGGGTGGTTAAATTTTTTTTTAATGTGAAGAACTACAAGAGCTGTGTTTTAACTGAACATTGTAATATGGTTCTTTCAGCAAAACATCTAAGTCAGACACTAATTAAGTATATATCAAAAGGGCCACCCATATGAAAAGAATCTTAAATACCCCCGGATTTAAGATAATTTATGTTTATGATTAAATGTAGGAATAATTAGCCCATTCCTAAATTATAGAATGAGGAATATAAATTCATGTTATAGAAGCAATGATCTCATGTTTACATTTAACTATGAAAAACATGATGACAATGTATTTGCATTTTTGAAAGATAGTAGAATTTCTTAGATTCAAAATTTGTCGTTAATGAACTTGATAATTTCTGGATATAATTTTATTCCTTTGTTACTTAATATATCTATTTTTAAAAAGAAGAGGAGGAGACATTCCTAAGATATTATACTTTCCTCTCAACAAGTCAGCAAATCTCACAAATGCCTGAATTCAAAATATTTAGAAAGTTGTCTTTAATTCTTTTTCCCTGTTCCCACAGAATATAATTCATTTTCTATTATTTATTCTTTTTTTATTCTTACATTTTACTTCCAACCTCCTTCACAAATTTTGCTGACTTTATTATCCATATTACTTCTCTTTTTTTGTTTGTTTAACCTCAATTTATATTCTGCTACGTACTAACACATCCATAGGCTTTTAGATTTGAAGGATGAAAACTCTTATTTGTTGCACTAACATCATCTATAACAATCGAGTTGAGTGACAAGACTTGCCAATTTCTCTAGTGTAAATATTCCCACAGTTCATTGATTTCAGGTTACCAAACCAGCTGGCAATATTCCTAAATATTTACCCATTGGCTTTCACTGGTAGCAGCTGATTCAACACATGTTGTAGGTGTTCAAGAATGTATTTAGTGACCTGAAACTACTTCGTGAAGTAGCCCACGCACAGGTAGACAGTCCAAGTGTTAAAAAGGTCTCCCTTCTATGAACCCAACCTCATTTCCCCTGAAATTTACCCCTGAGTTCACATTAATCTCAATTCAAAAGCTACGTATTATAAGTAGAAACTCTTTGCCAGATGACAGTCATTCAAAGACTTTAAGGCAGCCTCTAAGCCTGGCTTCTTTTCCAGGTTAAGCGCAATATTTTTTTTCCCAACTCTTCTTTATATCTTATGGTTTCCATAGTACTTAACAACTAATTATATTCCTAGGGCTGTACTGTAATTAACTGTCAACGGGGTCTAGAAATTAACACATAGTTCCAGATGCGGTCTGGGCAAAGCAATACGCCAGAGAATTATTACTTTGCTTTCCCTTGCCACTATAATTTTCTTAATGCAGTCTGAGGATTCATCAGATGTTTTTGGCTGCCACATCACACAGTTGGCTTGTATAGAATTGTAAAACTAACTTTATCCACACAGTTTTTTTTTTAACCGAAAATGCAGTTAAGCCAGTTTTCTATCATCCAGTACTTGGCCAACTAATTTCTGCACCTAGGTGTGGGAATTTACATTAATACCTCCTGTATTTTATCCTATTAATTTGGTACTTCTTTTCAATCAACAATGCAATTGAATCCAGGGTCTATCAACTCCTCCCATCTTTATGTCTGTGATATTTTCAGATATGCTTTCTCTCTCTTCAAATAAAAATTAATCAAAAATGGTAAAATGACAAAAATGAATGGAGGGCCTTCCTATTGGAAGCAGTATATGGACAAAGCTTAGCTTTAAATCATTTTATTTTTCTCACCAGATGTTCTCTTTTCCTTTTCTGATGTCATTATTCTGAAATGAGGAGCTATAGCTAAGAAAACACAATACAATTTTTTATATCATCTTCGTGGACTAAAATCCAAATGCTTCTTTGTCTCCAAAATGCAGTTTTCAGTTAGATAAAGAGGTATTTCCACCTGTACAATCCAAGTTCTCTGCCCCAAATCCTTCAGACTTCAACTTAAGATTTCAAAGTAACTAAAGATATAATTCATGTTCTTTCCTGAGACACCACTCTTTTTCTCATGAATCAGCAGAAGAAAGCAGCTGGAGCGTTTGGTCGATCTTGGCAGATTCCTCCTTATCTCAGATAAGAATTTCTTGAAAGATAACAAACACCTTTCCCAATCACCTATGGGGAATGTTTATATACCCCACACTATGTACTTCAGGAGAAAATCACTGGTGCTTGCTATACCTGTTTTCTCCAGGGAACAAGATTGCTTTCTCTGTAGTTGTTTGTGCTTTCTATTTCTTTGCACTTATCAATATAAATATATACTTTCATCAGCCTATGTTGTCATAGACTTTGATGTGTGGCAAGCTGATCTCCTTAACTCACTTAAAATCAAGATCTGCTTTAATTATTTTGTCTTACAAAGAACTGAAATTGCTTACCAAATTTTTGTTAATGTTTACATACTCATCTTAAGTTAAAATTTTTTCAAGGGGATAATTGATAAGTAATATAATTATAAGCTTGATTAAAATCTCTCTGCAAACATTGCTGTTTTTTTTTAAATTGAAATAACAACAATCTTTTTCCCATCATTCCCATGTGAATTAGACAATATAAAACCATTTTGTCTTTCATTCTCATATTTTAACTCATTTTGACAACTTCTTGTCTCCCATATAACTTGCTCCTTCTTGCTCCTTGGTTTAATTGCTTCTACTCATGATACTTCTTCCTGTCCTTATTTTATGTCTTCGTGTCTCTCATGTCAAACCTGGGCTCCAAACAAACCTCTGCTAGGAAAGCCTTTTCTTATCAACCGTACCTGACCTTAGCCAGTGCTTACTATGCATTTCCTCAAGCACTGATGTACTCAGTGTGAAGCACACTAAGTCAAACATTAATTTTATTGATATATTAAAGCTCATAATATTTTCCGATCTTTTTTGTATACCTCCCCACTTACGTTATAATCTCTTACTGGACAGAGACACTGTCAATCTCATTATATAAATCACTGCCCAGAGCCCCTCTGGGGCCTTGGTGATAAAGCTAAAACCTCTTCCACAGGATGTGAAACTTCTGACTCCTCTTCCTCTTCCAGGCTCAGTGATTGATACACACACAGCTCTTCATACCCTAGTCTTCTGCTCTATAAAGTTTCCAGAAGCAGCTGTATTACTCCACACCTAGCTTACTCCTGCTGCTTCCTGGAATGATTGTAATATCTGCTCTTTCTGGACAAAGTCTCTCTATCTTTGTCAGTCTCAACCTAAGTGTCCCTCTCTTGATGAAATCCACCCACTACCTAGAACCTCTGACTCCCACTTTCCCTCCCAACTATCTTTTCAACTTCTGTAGGTACTTTCAGCAAATTCTTAAGAATATTTTCAGAGTTCTAATGAGACCAAAGCCTTTTTTCAGGCACTTATTTTTTTTAATTAAATTTCAGATTTATGAAATGGTAGGAGGGAGCATTATTATACTCATATAGCATGTTCCTTAATTAAAACACACGGCCATTGCAATTTTAAAAGACCATAATAAAAATCATTTCAGTTGTTCAGAACCATACATGGCAAGTATAAATTAAATTAGGCTCAAGTTAAAAATAAGAACAAAAAACAATAGTTTACTCTGGGATAATGTCTACAGGAAAAAGCTAACAAATTATATTTCATTATAAAAGATAAAAATACTGCCATCTATAAATTCAGAAACAAGATTATTTCATTTTCACAAAAGCTATTATAGAGCGATATTCTTTTTTTTTTTAATTTTTATTGTTATTCAATTACAGTTGTATGCCTTTTCTCCCCGTCCCTCCACCCCACCCCAGCCGAACCCACCTCCCTCCCCCATCTCCACCCTCCCCCTTGGTTTTGTCCATGTGTCCGTTATAGTAGTTCCTGTAAGCCCCTCTCCCCACTGTCCACCCCCCCCCCCCGCTATTGTTAGATTGTTCTTAACTTCAATGTCTCTGGTTATATTTTGTTTGCTTTTTTCTTCTATTGATTATGTTCCAGTTAAAGGTGAGATCATATGGTATTTGTCCCTCACCGCCTGGCTTATTTCACTTAGCATAATGTAGAGCGATATTCTTTATCTTTTCTTATATATTGAAAAGCCCCCTAATAGCTTTTCCCAGCTTTGATCTTGACCTACCATAATGACTGCTTTGAAAATTTGGTCAATCTATTCTACCTAACGCATAGTTCTGATCCTATCACATCACCATTCAATAAATTTAAAGTCTTCTCTGTGGCCCACAGTCTTCTCTGTGGGAGTAAAATTTTAACAATCTAACATGACATTTGATGCTGTTTACAGTTGCGCCCTAACCCCATTTAGTGTGATTTCCTCTACATATTCTTCACTGGAGAAACAAACAGAACCCCTGACTTGGCCTTTCCTGATATGACCCACATTGTGCATACTCTATGTTCCTTCTTGAATGCCTTTCACTCTCATCTTTTTGAATAGATGGCAAGGCTATGGAGCCTTGCCAAGTGGAATTATTCACACCCTTCTTTTCTTTCCATGGTATTTAATTTGTAAATGTATTATGGTCACTTGATTTTTATATGAGAATTTTGAATATTGAAATGTGATTTAAAAATTTAAATTACCGTAAATTTTCTCAATAGAAATTTTAAAATGGTAGAAAAATAAGAAAACAATACTTTGTGTTAGTTTTTTTGATATATTAACCTGATTAACAAACATTTATAGAGAGGAGTGAAAGTTAATGCGGCATGAAATTTCTCGTGTCCCATCTCTGCCGGCTCCAGAATCTCCCAGGTTTAGCTCTGTCCCAGACTGTGCTGCACCGTCTCCCATTCCTCTGATCCTGCACTCGTCGTGGTGGGTAGAAAGTGGGTAGCAGCTGTACATTGTCGTTTGCTTTCTGTCCAATGGACCCCATGTTCTCTGTGTGGTGACAGCTTCTGACAATTACTACAGGGGCCTTCTTTTAAAATGAATGATTTTTCTCAAAGAACATGTCACTTGGGATAACTCTAAATTCACAGACAATATTAACAAATATTTGAATTCAATGTCCTCTGGGAAGATCTGGATATATAACTCCCTGTATTCACTGTGTCCCTGCAATGAGTACCTAAAAAATACTGATGTTCAATTCTCAATATGTTCATGAGGTCTGTTATTTTCATATTAATCTGAATGTACATTTTTTCATTTTTTTAAATTTATTATTTTATTGTATTTTTCCATTGCCATTTATTCTTATTATGCCACCTCTTCCCACCATCTCCACACTGTTGTCCATGTCCATGAGTCCTTTTACCTTTTTGCTCAATCTCTACACCCCCTAACCCTCCCACCCATAATTGTAAGTCTGCTCTCCATCTATGAGTCTGTCTCTATTTTGCTTGTTAATTCAATTTGTTCATTAGATTCCACATGAGTGAAATTATATGGTATTTGCGTTTTTCTGACTGGTTTATATCACTTAGCATAAAGTTCTCCAGGTCCATCCATGCTGTCACAAAGGGTAAAACTTTCTTCTTTTTTTACAGCCAAGTATATTCCACTGTAAATGTCCCATAGTTGTTTTATCCACTCATCTACTGACATACACTTGGGCTGCTTCCATTTTTTGGTGATTGTAAATAACACTGCAATGGACATAGGAGTGTTTGCGTTCTTTCATTAGTGTTTTGGGTTTCTTTGGATAAATTCCCAGAAATGGAACACTGGGTTATAAGGCATTTACATTTTTAATTTTTGAGGTATCTCCATATTGCTTTCCACAGTGGCTGCACCAGTCTGCATTCCCACCAATAGTGCAAAAGGGTTCCCTTCCCTGTAAAAGGTTTCTTTCCATCCTCACCAGCACTTGTTCATTAATCTGTTGTGTGTATCTTTTGTTCTGACCACATTTAAAGGAAAGGAATAAATCCCATCACTATATTATTTCACAAAGCATATTAATCATTCATAAATGGGAGGCTGATATATTAAGTTTATTATTCCCTATTTGCCTTCTACATATATATTCCATTCTGTCTGACTTGATTTGGAGCTCCTTTGTAAAATATTTGCCTTATCTATTTATTTTAGCATTGAAATATCCTAATATATTGCCTTATTCACCAGAGTCGATTCATAATGTTTGTGGAATCACATTGCATTTGATTAAATGTAATGAGATTTGATTAAATATGTCACTTGATTAAATATAATTTGAGAAAAGGATAGGTTTAATTTTTAATTTTTGTTGTTTTGTGATTATATACTGCAACATTCACTAAAAGGTCCAAGCAATTTAAATTTAGAGATGTACATTCAACATTACTCTTCATCACAAAAATTCTTCTACCAATTTCCACCCCTCTAGTTAAAAAATGGCAAGAAACATTGACATAGAAACCAAATGATAGGGAACATCTAGCACCTGCTGCCTTTAGGCAAAATCTAAATCAAAGTTTTCTATGTTTAGAAATACTACACATCTAGATAGCCGAAGTGTAAAATCACTTTGTTTGGCAGGATTTTCCTTCTTGATGTGTAGGTATCTGTGGGAAATGTCAATCACTATTCATTGGCCGTGTGACAAAACCTTCGTACCTTTCTATCAGAGGGCTCACTGAATTTACTGACTGGATTTCCTAGGGCTTCCTCTGACTATACTGCTACTAAATTATAATTTTCAATAGGTAAAATCATAATTCTCCTGTAAAATAAACATATGTCAAAGATTTTATTTAACTCACTAATTAATGGAGGAACCCGTAAGATATTACAACAAATTCAAAGGAGAATTGGGACTTCAGAAATGCTTAAATTAATTTGTTAATAGATTTAAAACTGCTTGGTCTTCTATACAGCAATAGGTACTATTTGGTGTTTTCTTTTCTACAGGACAGAAACCAATTATACCTTTTCTTACTGGGCCACACTGATTTGCACTACTTTCATGTATATAATAAGCTATCTTCTACTGTTCCGGATATGCAAAATGGCCTAATGACTAGAAAGCCAGTTAAAGCTGAACACACTCACAGACTCCGATAAAACCCAGAGGGCCCACTGAAAGGGAGTCTAGTACTCTTCTTTGCCAATCTGGGTAATTTTCCTGAAAGAGTATCTATTTTTGAATGTGATCTTGATATTTAATCTTTTACAGGATTTCTTCTCAGTAACAGAGCTTATTGCAATTTATGGAACAACATTACTCGATAGTGTGATTAATTTTTTAAGGTTATAAACTCTGATGGAAAACAGCCTGCCTGTTCAGGATTTAACTAGATACAGAAGCATTCAATCTAGGAAGGAAGTATTTCAAGAACTTCTCATTCTGTGGTTTTTCTGAGCTCAACATTTTTGAAGTCAAAGCTATACCGTCCCTTCTCTGTTTCTCTAGCTACTAAGGATTCATGTTCTGGTTTAAACCACAGGCCCAATACCCAGATTAAATTCAAAGCTATTTCCAGTTCCCTAGGTTAGAAACTAATTCTACTTCCTTCTTCACGTCCATATCCAGGAGTTATTTTAGTCCTAGTGTTCTTGGACCTCTGGTAAACTTCTTTGTTGTCAAAGAAGCCTAGAGTGGTAGTGGAATGGGAGTTCAAACAGATCTTCTCTGACAGTGCATGTCAATGGATCACTTATTACCTGATGAAAGCCAGGAGTAGTTCCACTCCTTGGGGTGGTGATAGTGGGTGGACATATGCCATTAAAGCTACATCTTGTCTCAATAGAGAATGATAATACTCTAAAGTATACTTCAGAAGCACCTTTCTACTTTGAGAAAGAGGGAGCATTTTCACAGACCTAGATTTCCAAGGAGTCAGCTTGTAGGAGAGTAGATATGGGGGTGATGGATTATTATTTTACAGATCAATGTTATTCTATACTTGGTCACTTGAAAAATTATAGGCCAGAGCATTCACCAAGTATAGAAATGTGGTTAGGTGATCCTTGAAGCTACTTTCAAATATACTTAAGTCAGACTTTGTTTATATAAATCAAACATGCTTTCATATTCTGTTACTTAGGAGAGTAATCGAAGGTAGATTAAAGTCAGTTAAGACTGAAGGTAAGGAACCCAACTAAATAGCTAATTCAATAATCCGAGTAATATATAACCGTAACCTGAAACTAAGACAATTGGTGCAGGAGAAGAAAGGGAGGTCATTAGAAAGCAGAATTGGCAGGATTTGATAAACTGAGTGTGAGGGAGAGAACAGGGTCTAAGTTAACTCAGAGGTATCGGGACTCAACATCTCTGCAGACAGAGGTTTGTTAACTGAAGTTTTCTACATGAGAAGTTAGGTATGGGAAGCAGGAGGTGATGTGAAGTTTGGCACTGACGATGTGTTTGAGATACTGCTAACTATTCTACCAGGTAGATTCAGGGTCTAATTTAGAAATATCCATTTGTGGCTATTAAACTTACAGTTTTGTGGTAAAACCATGAGTGATAATATTGGCTAAAAGGCTGTGTGCAGGAAGAGAAAAGACTGATCGATCATTCAAGGACAGAAATCTGATCACAGAGCTGAAAGGGGGACTAGGAAAGATGAATTAAGAGGCCATTGAGAAACTGTGAAGACATAAGTTGGTATTAACTGAGTCACTGGAAAGAGTGCTTAGAATTGAGAACCTTGAGCAAATACACATAGACTGAAGGCAAAGGATAGGATAGAAGATAAACTTGACAGAGGTCCTAGAAGAGACAGAAGATGATAGGTAGAGGTAAGTTGCTTAACTTATCTCAGCATATGAAGACAACCTCACACTCTGACCCTGGAAGAATAAAATACAAAGCATGTAGAGATATAAATCATTCTGTCCAAAGGACAGCTGAGTTAAAACCTCAACTTTATTTTAAAAATGTACATTAAGTTGTTAAACAGGGGAGGGCTTTGTGAAAAAAGTCTGAAAAGAATGGTGCTGAACAGAAAGGAAAATGTAACTGACCAAGATAAATAAAATAATGGTCGAGTGTCCCTGTGGTCCAGCTAAAATGGGATTCATTAATTTGTAGTGACCCAATCCTAGGCAATTCCATGTTTTTCTCTAGTATCAAGAGAAGTGAACTGAGGGCAACTGAGTTTAAAGCAGTAAAAATCTATGAAGTTAGATCTATAAGTAGGTTCTTCTTCTGACCTTGAAATTGCCATGATTGATTATAAAACATGCGATAGAGAAAAATATTGAATACCAAAAACTTTTATCAGTATGAGAAAGTAACTAAAATATTTTTATATTCTAAAGAAAAAAACCAGAGAATGCGTTCAGAGGTTGTCAACTTTATTTAAGGGAGAATATTACTTAAGAGTACAGTGAATGAGTTTGGAAATTAATAATGGTAATCACCCTTCCAGACTGATAGCTTTTGAAAAAGCATATCTTTTCTTCTTGGGAAAGATTTAAGAGAAGAGTTTTCTTCTAGCAAGAGAGGTAGAAAGCATGTATTAGGAATATTGTTGAGAAAGAGTTGGCTTTTGTTTTCATCAATGTTTTCAAAGATTAGACCAGTAATTTAATAGGCAGATTTGAAAAGTGTGGGAAAGAAGGTGAAAGAAAGAAGCGTTCTGTGCGAGAACGAGTTTGGGTAGATAGCATATCAAAGAGTATTTTCCATAGTGAATGACGATCAAGATGTCAGGATCAAGGTCATAAAGCATATTGCAATAATCTGACTATAAAGTTCGAAACTCTAGTGTTAGCTTGGACAGAGTTTCATGATGTCATAGCAAGAGAAGCTGAGATGATATCTTCTAAGGCATTTGCAGTCACAATTGAGGTCTGGAGCATAGTGTTTGCCTTTATGAACAACTTTTAGATGTTCCCCTTTGTTCCAGAAAACATCCTCATATAGCATGGTTTTCTTTTTAAACTTTATCCTCTCTTTTGAGCAACCTATGGCTTTTCAATGTCCCTCTTGATGTGGTATTCACAAATACATCACGTACAAACAATATTCTAGCCTAAACATAGAAGAGAACTAAGATATCCCCAGTGAGTATACCCATATGCGTGAAAATGAAGGGGAACATGCGTCAGTTCAATGAGTTCATTCGATAGTATGCTGTTGACTTAAGTTGAGGTGACTTCCAATAAAGCTCAATATTTTTTTTTTCAAAATGTGTCAATATGTGCGTGCATACAAAATATAGTTAGATTTAATCAGTCTATCAATATTATTTGGTAACATAAATTCACTGTACTGATTTTTCTTCCCAATGTTACATTTGCAAAGATTTGGGTAAGTTGAAATCACAAATATTAATTACAAATTTGAAATAGGACACCAAGACAGAGCCTATGGCGTTAAGTGATATCAAGTTCACACCCATTACCTGTAGTGGTTTGTTCACTCACACACCGTTTAGCGACACTACAATCTTTTCCACGTTTCTGCATTATGGACAACTGTGCCACGGAAAAGGTTGCAGGCAGAGCTCCATTAGTACTATGCGGTTTCTTTACTCCAGGCCAATAATCCATAAATCTGCACTTCGTAGAATTCCTGTGGTGTGAGGAAAATACTGTTAAATCCATCCTTGGAGAGCTCTTGTTTCCCTATTTGCCCAGCCTTCCTTACCTTTGACAACTCTTAAGTCTTTGGTCATTTAGTTTCGTTGAGACAATTATTTTATCAAAAGATTTTAATAGGAGATTTTTAGAGTATCTCTGAGTGGAGAGACTATAGAAGATTTGGGATAATAATAGAAGCTGATACCTAATTTATAAATTGCCCAAGACAATAAAGATCTTTCTTCTCTTAAGACTCAATCAAATTATCTATTCATCAAACAGGACTCACTGTATCCTGTTTATATTAAGATTGCTTTTTGTTAAATATTATATGTATCAGGCATAGGACAGATATGAGAGTACACAAAGATAAATACAATTTAGTTCTTATCCTTAAGGTGCTCACAGTCTAATAACAGAAATAGATCTTGGAATGCATAACACTGCATCAAAAGGGGTATAAATAAAATAACATGAGAATATACAAGACTTAAAGCACATGCCAGCTGGAATCTAAGTGCAAAGAAATTCATAGTCTTCTCAAGTTAACTCTATTTATATAGTTTTGTCTAAAAGGTTCCTCATCGTGTTTTGAGGCAAACACTGCAGGGAAGTATTTTGTCAGACTCCTCTTGGCCCACCAGCATGGAGCTGCCACCCACACCCACGTTCATCAGACAAGTCACATATGTGCTTTTTTGGTGTAACTTGGGATCAGCACAACAGAGTTAGAACACTCTTGGGCACAACTCAGAATGCCGATGAGCAATCCAGTTCAGTCTCTATTTCACATGAACCTGGGGTCTACGTTCCCACACATACTGTTCAGCACAAAGGAAAAGCAAATATATTCATTGCTTTCTGGATGAGAAAGCAGGCCTAGGCTTGTTAACACCTGCCTGTGGCTCTTTTCCAAAACCTTACTTTCAAAAGCTAGATCTCTTTCTTTTGTTGAGTTGAAAAATCAAAGTTAAATAATTTTTTAAAAAGCTCTAAGAACTTCCTTTGTGGAGGAAGAAGCCATGTGTGAAGCATTTCCATCCACCGTGCTAAGGTTGCTAACGGCCAATGTTACTAAGTCTAAATATCTACAGCATTGCCTCATGATTGAATTTGCCTATTCGTGATTAAGAGCAAAAATTACTCAAAAGAAAATGAGCATACTCCTAAAATAATTGCTCCCACACTAATTCTACCCTGTTATATCTTGCTAAGAATCCTTTGCCATCCATTCAGTCCCATCACATTTATTGCCATTTTCAAGCCTGGCTTAATGAGATTCCCTCCCCCTGCCTCCCATCCCTGGCCCCACCACTAAAGCCTACTCCTTTATTACCTTTAAATAGCGTGAGGACTAGATAATAAAAACTTTTAAATTAACCCCATTTGTAACTTGGTTGCTTACCAGGTAGTCAAAAGCTACACAATTTTATTGGTACATTAAAAAAGCTATATGAAAGAATTAAATTTATATGGTTTTATGCTAGTGGCTCTATTGCAATTTCTTTTTCAGTTTCTGTAGAAAGGCCTTTCATCCATAGAACTACAAAATTAAGAGACATCCTGCAGTGAAATAAGTTCCTTTCAAGTTTTAAGTACTAGACTGATTTACAACTCCCCTTTGAGATGAAGGTGCTCAAATTATCCCCCCACCCATCTTTCTTTTCAAGTTTAAAATGAACTAAGTAAATGTGCCTTTGGTGTTTTATAATGTCAGTGAACTTTAAAGAGCTTTTGAAGGAATGGGATTGCCTAGACAACCACTAGGGACGCGATCATTCTTTTCTTTGTGTTTCTATACAATTGAAACTTTCTCATTGATTCAGCTCCCCAACTTGGGTGCCTAGGTATTTCAGGGTATCACCAACGTTGGGAAACTTGCCCAACTGGACTTTCCTTGAGGATGAATTCTCTTGCACCCCTCTAGTGTGAAGAAGGATTCCTACCAGACGGTAGGCTTACTACTGCACTGAAAATCTGGCCTCTGCTTCAAGTTAAATCTCTACCTTTCTCAAGTAAATCTCTTCTTAAGCCTCCTGTTGAGCACCTGAACTTTTTACAAGAGCTCTCCTAAGCCCCATCCTTTCGCACTAGCATGCCTGCCCACCACCCCATCCCATTCAAATTAGAAACTGTCTCATTCCCCTTCTTTCCTCAGGCATCAACAGAATTAGGGACTACCATTGCTACTTCCGTTGCTCTGCAGCTAAATTGCCGTTGATAACCAAAAGGTGAGATTGCTCATGAAGCAAGACTTTCAAAGCTTGAGACTTAATTCACCAAACAGGAACAGGGCATAGCTAATATGAAAATAATGGTTCTTTCCAATTCCGGGATATTATTAACTGTCACAAATGAAGTAGGCTAAGGCCTGTATTTCTCAAGAATGATAGACCTTGAAATAAACACATGCTGCTTCATGAATATGTTGCTGAATCTTGAGAAACATTTTTTCCCCCCAGGGGTGATATTATTCAGAAAAAAACAAAATGGTACTCTCTTGAAAGTTTTCGCTATTTACAGGCAGACTATGTTAAAAGTCTCTTTTCATAATAAAGCCTATAATAAGCATCTCTGAAAAGGTACAAGCTTCTCTAAACAATTACACTTTTAAAAAGTTTTTTAAAAGTAAAATAGCATTTACTTCTTTAACATACTACTCAAGTGTTACCACTGTGATTTTCTCCAACATATTTAGCTACAACTTCCCTCACTCACCTATAGCAATTTTGGGGGGCTTTTATTATACTCTTTTATTATACACTTAATCTTTTCAATTCCAATAATCATTTAGTCTGATCATAGTCTCATAAAATTATATTTGTGTCCAGATATTTGAATAAATAGCTGAATTGTATTTTATTATTAATACCTTTCACAATTCAGTCAAATGTCTTATATGCCCCTAGGTATTTATATACTATCTAAATCATGGAAGTTTTAGAATGCTCTGACAGTAAGTTTTTGAAATTAATTACTCTAACTGTAAGTAAAGATAGAATGGTTTGTTACTCTGTTTTCAATGCATGTCTTTTTAGGCACGTCATATTTTCACTAATAAATGTTTCTTCCTGAATCCAAACACTATGAGGAAACACGCAAGTAGACTGAAATCTACATAGTTATGGCTAAATTCCTAGATTATAGTTGTAAGAACTGAGCTTGAACAGAAAAGTATTTCAGATAAGAAAAGGCCAGGACACACCACCGAGTATGCCAGTTATACCCATCAGATTAAAGTTGTTTCTTACCACAAAGGCCGACAGACGTGATACAAACGGCCCAGACAAGTGAAACTTCAGTAGGCTCCCCAGCTGGTTCTGACCCTAATATTTACCTTTTCTTCTTATTTTCAGCACACTGGATCTGCTGGTAGCATTTTAGTTCCGGCCGACAGCGTTATTGTCTCCTGAGACTCTATGGGTGTTTTATGGGGATTTTTATTCCAGAGCAGCCCATTAGCAAATTGAATTGGGTTACAGGTTATTACCACTAGGAAAACAGAGAACGTTTGCTTCAAACTATTTTATTCCTCAGACTAGAGAACATATGTGTGCTAGTAAAAGTATCATTAATTTTTTAAAACATTTATTCAGCTGAACAGTTACGGCTCTTTCTCATGCGACAATATGCAGTGGATAGCTCACTAAACAGACACATCGAGTGTTCCCAAGTGAACACTAATAGAGGTATACAACCTGTAGGAGACAGACAGACAAACACTCAGCTGAGTTAGATATTTCCAACTCAAGAAATAAATATTCTGCGCATATATGTAGAATTAAGTAAGAGTTCTAAATATAAATATGTGATTATATTCACATTGGCCTACTTTGTATGTAGTGTGGTATTCTGTCCAAATAAATCCACCTTTATATAAAGTGTGGTCAAAAACACTAAGTATAAGACTTGCAGACTTTTCAACATAGGGTAAATGGAGATGTTGTAATAATTTAGTTAACCTAATCTGTGAAAAATTCAATATGGAACAATTCATAAAAAAATAAAATATCGATTCTACATTTTTTTTGGTAAATTTGCATCTAAATTGATCAAAGGAGCATGACTATTGTTGAGTCTTCAATTGATTATTTTATATGGAGAACATAACAAGATCCTTAGGTTTCATCTATTTTATTATTTATTTAATTTTTAGGCAACTATCAAACACCTTAGGACTTTGGTTCAGTATATACTGGAATTGGCCATCAACTCACTTTGTGCATGCTGCTTTTATTCTAAATAATGATGTTAAAGTTTCTTAACTTGGTTTTCCATCTCATTTGTGTGCGTTAGTCTTACATAGAGATGATGAGTATAATATATATATTTAGAATATATTTTTGTATTCCATAATAAGAAATTGTACTCGCTATTTTGTATTAAGTACAGATAATATACTCACTCATTAATTTATTAATTTCTTTCCACAAATAATTAGTGTCTTTTATTTTCTGAACATATAATAACAAATAAACAATTATTTCCACTTCAGTTAATTTCAATTGAAATCAGATTAAAAGATATCTACCAATCTCTCTCCCTCCTGGTAAATCAGATCACACAGTTCAATCTAGATGTGTTTATTCGTCATATACTTGAGAATGGTGTCTCTGTCCCAGAAATTCAGTAGTCCCTATGAGAGAAAATTCTGGTTTGCTTCAAAGTACTATTTAACCTGGATTATGTCTAATGTGCACCTAGAAAGAGATTCTCATAAGCGTGTATTCTAGTCGGTATTCTAGTTGTGCTTAATGTGAAAGCCTTGAATAAAGACTTGAGGTTTCACACTTATGATATATTTGAAATTATTTTATTCTTAGAGTTTCTAAAAATCTCTTTCAATCACCCAAACCATCATGTAACTATACTTTTTCATAAGTATATTTAGGGCCAAAGCTTCTAGGTTTTTATGTTTACTATTATTTTAATTAGGAATATTCCAATATTCCTGTAAGTAAGTAATCTTACATCTCAGATTACTCATGCCTGTATCATACATAGTAGGCTTTAAAATTTCCTAAAATATTTACCTATAATGTCATTCCTCAAGCTCACCAAATGTGTGCTTATTCCCCAACATCTCCTGCATAATTTCTATCACTGGTACACTTTAAAAATCCCCACAAGTTTATTATTATTTCAAAATATAAGTAACATAATTTATTCAAATGGCTCAGAAATTATAAATGAAAATACTTTGCCCTCTGGCACCATCCTGAATTCTCTCAAAAACTAACCACTATAGGGTTTCTTATGTATTCTTCTAGAATAATGTAATTACTATATTTTTAAAAAGTACACAAACATGTTTACAATGATCCAGTAAAAATGTTATATGAGATCTGTCTGTACCAATAACATACATATTTGTGATATAAACAGTAGGTAACATTTCATTCTATTGACATATTATAAATTATTTGAACAGTTTCCTAGTCATGGGTAATTAACTTTACCTGTAGTTTGTTTTAATAATAATAATACAGCAATAAATAACTTTGAACATATGTTTTGATATATTCTTGCGAGTGAATCCAGGATAACATTAATGTATGTGAAATTCTGGAACAGAGGACATGCATTATACATTCTGATAAATATGACCACACTTCCTGTAAAACATTTACATTCACTTACATACCCCTGAAAAATTTATGATGGTGCTTATTTCCTTCCTGTCTAACAAATGCTGGATATTATCTAACATTTCATATTCTTCAACTTCATGTTTTATTTGCATATCTTTATGCATGAATAAGATTGAGAATCAACTCATATATCTGTACCATTTTTCTGAAAGCTACCCTTTTAAATCTTTTCTGATTTCAATTGTTGTAGTACATAACTTTATTGATATTTTGTGTATATATTATTTAACCTGAGAAAGTAAGCTATTTGTTCTTATGGTTGCTATATGTGCTGTCGACACAAGTTCACATTTTGTCCATTTTTTTAAAATTATATTTTTTCTATATAGAAATTTTAAGTTTTTATGTATCAAAATTTATCAAACTTTAAAAATTACATGTGGTTTTGTTTTTCTTGGAAAAGCCACTACTTACTCTAGAATCATATTAATTCAACAAATTATTCTTCTAGCATTTTATGTTTCATTAGTAACATTTAATTTTCTGAAATGTATAGTTAATATTTTGATTTAATAAGGTAACAAAACACTTTATTCACCTTTTTAGGAAGTGCTCAATAACCATATGTGACAACTTCTATATTATAGAACTTGTCCGTCATCACAAAAGTCTCATTGGATACTAAAAGTATAAGGAACCTCCCAATTTAATATTCAGATTTTATTTTTTGGCTAGTCCATTATAAATAAATAGTAACACACTGTGATAAAAGGGGAATGTGTACATGTATTTCTAACATATTCTAGAGCTTAATGGAATGTTAGAGCCCAGAAGAACTAGAAAAATTTTACTACCTGAATCACTAAGTTTGCATTTGATATAAACATACAGTGGGGTGCTAGTGGATAGAGCTAAAGATATTCTTAGAGATTGGCCAGTTTAAACATTTCAGTTTCTGCAAATATTGAGACAAAGTCTTCAGATATTAAGTAAATTTCCTACCCAGTTTAAAAAAAGAACAATATGAAGAATTCAGGTCTGCTGCCTCTCAATCTAATCCAGCAGCGTGCATTTGTTATTAATGCATGTCAGTGTGAAAAAAATAAGATATATTTAGATTTTTTCTATTCTGATAGTTATCCTCTGCCCAAAAAGGAGGGACTCCTTACACTATCTGTTTGAATTCTTCTTAACTCAGAGCTGACATTCTTCAGCATTGGGATATAAACCAAGAGAGGTTTTGCCACAGCAATCCTCTTTATTAATAATAAAAAAATATGGTAAAAAATACCAGTTGACTATTCCAGCAAAAAGAGTATTTTGATGCTTGTAATTAATCACACTGCTATAGAAATTGTGGCTGTTAATGGAATCTAGATATATTTCCGTTTTGCTTAACTCAAAATACAAGGGCTAAATTTCTCCTCAAAGTATCTATGGAGAATATATATATATTCTAAATATATATATATATTCTAAATATATATATATATGGAGCATAATTTTAGAGATATAAGCATGTGAGAATAAAAAGACAGTTTCTTCTAAGTAGGAACTAATCAACTTATAGGAAACTTTTTTTGTATCTAGCAACTGTAAGTATTTCAGTTGTAATAGCTACCTAAATTTGGTCTGACAAAACAAATGTGTTATTGTAGCAATCATTATAAAATTAGAATAACTTCATGCTACAATAACCATGTTCTTGGGCCCACATTCATGAAAACCATAAACCATTCCATTGGTAACTTTAAGTTTATTTTAAGGTTGTGAAAATATATTTTTATAAATGTTACTTTTTCTAATTCTAATAAAATACAATGTTTTAAAAGTTGGTACAGGCAATAGAATAATTACTGATATTAATAAAACATATTTAATTTAGAACAAGCAACAAAATAGCCATTGATAAATAAAAAACAAAGCATTTCATTTGGAAAATCATTTCTTACCCAATTTTTATGTTAACAATGACAATGAATCAAAAAAGAAAAATGATTCCATTTTAGGAATTTAGTACTATAAGATTTAAAAAATAAAACTGAATTAAAGTTGCAATATGTCCAATATTGGTTTATTGGCTTAACTTTTGTTATGTTTTTAGAAAAGGTGTTCAGAGAATAAGTGGGAGTCTAACCTCCTTTAAACAAAAACAAACAAACAAAAAATGCTTTTTACTGAAACAGTGAACTAATTATGTGTCTAAAGAAAAGAAACTCATCCAAACCAAGAGCCTTAGAGTTCTGGCAATAATTCTTTACCTTAGGCAACTAAAATAATTATCTACCTTAATTTAAAAATGTTTTTAAATTTCAAAGTAGAATGTTGTCATCTAGTTGAGTAACATTTGCCACAGTAAATTATATGGAGGTTCTATTACATGTGTGGTTCCCATGAGGCAGAATGTAGGCAAACCACCAGAAACATAGTATGAGGCACACCTAAACCAGAATAGCTTATAGTGACAACATGTATGTGTCCCCGTATGGCAAATGGTATCTTACTGACATTTACACACATGCCGTATTACCTCTAAATGTAAAAAAAAAATGAGACTGGTAATATGTAGGGATAATAATTTTCTACCTCAGGGCATCTTTATGGAGAAAGGTAGGGGTTGGGTCATAGGGGGTGGACACAAAGAATAGCACAGGTGGGAAAAATGAAGAGATACTATAGCTTAGAATCTATTGGATTTCTTTACAACCTTTTTAAATGCCTACTACTTCTCTGAATAGTTTAGACTTAATATTTCATTAGATATCAGATAACTGAATCCTAAGGGGAACATCTAAAATTACTGACCCATAAAGAATAAGTTCAAAACTCACAAACAAAAAGGAAGACATTTTTTTTAAAAGCTCCCAGGTCTATTAGAGAAGTCATATCATTGGTAATCAACAATGTGCAGATAATATTATGTTTCTTGTTTTAATGATGAGGTTCTGCCACTCCTTCAATGTCAACAACCTTCCCAGAGTAAAAAAAAAATAGATAATACTTACAAAGCCAAAGTTTGATACATGAATTTACCTTTTTGACTACCACCATCTTTCTAACTATCACCGTCTGCTTTGTCACTTCATCTCTTCCCTACTTTTTTTTTTTTTTATCAGAATGTGTAGAGCTGTTTTTTTACTTATTCTTTCATTAACAGTGGGTCCATCATGAAAATTTTAGAATACCATTTAGCCTCCAGATTTGTGACACTCTAATTTGCTCTAATTTTTTTTTAAAGAAATAGCATTTAGATTAATGGTTACCACATTAAACTTGTCAGTAAGACTGTGGAGGTGGAAAAATTACACAGCCTCAGGCAGTGCCCGATGTACTTACCCTCAGCACTGATGGGCCTGCCTCAACGGGAAGGCTCTTCTGTGGTAGCTGATTCCAGTTCTTTTTCCAGCGCACCCCTTGGTAGGCCTAAATGAGTTCCTCATATCCCACTTTCTTTTTTGCTACAGGCATCAAAGTGTCATCTCTCTTTGTGACTCCTAGCTATTTACTTCATTTCCCAGGTCTCTGCCTTAGGATTGGCTCTGGGATGTCTCTTTAGAATCTTGTGTACAAAATGCCTTTCTTTGGGCCTCTAGAGAGAAAAAAATACAAAAGTCCATTTTGCTTTAAAGACTGTACTATGAAAATGACAGGGACTGGGGTATTAAATTACACAAATTATGAACATAAGTATGTAACAGTGGTTACAAAATACAGGAATAGCAATATCTTATCAATATAGTTCTCTACTCCTTTCTGAGATGGTAAATAAAAGAAGACCCTCCTAGACTTCTGTCCCACACTTTTACTCTGAAGGGTGGGCTTCAACTACGCCTTGCCATTCATTATCCCCATTGTGCCAGCAGTCACCAGGGGCCCCCCTCCACTTCTTATCACCTAGCACTTGTTGCCACCAGTCACTTCCTACCGCCAGCCACTGCTGTCTTTTGTGTGTGTGGGCTTGATAGCTGCTTCTGTGCAGATCAATCCATCTTAACAGATCACAGATAAAAAATCAACACTTGCAAATTAAGAGGAAAACTTGCTTCCCTAAAGAAATGTAGATTCTGAGGCAAACATTTTACGTAATTGATGTTGCCACAAGCATTTGTGATGTTTTTTTCGTAGCTCCTGGACTTTATAGGTAGGAACAGGTGACTACTACCCAGGTATAAAAATTTGGAAGAGAAGCACGCTATCTGCCAATGTGCTTTTAAAAATTCAATCCAGTGCTTTTTGGTACAGCTGAGATTAATATGCTACTTTGCTGTTTCAAGTTAAATCTATAGTCATACATTTAGATTGCATAGTGTCACTTGCTTTAGAGGTGATATAAAAAGAAAATATTTAGCAATACTGTAACAAATAAAAATGTAAGAAGAAATCTATTTTAAGAAATTTGTTTGTATTTTTTCATTTGCATGTTTAAAAATGTGCCATGAACTTGTATCTTTTCCTTCTTAGGTATCTTTTCATCTCTTTTAAAGCCTATGGACTTCTTAAACGTTCTGATTATATCCCATCCAGTTTATCTTTGCATCTGTTTCCTGACATTTATCCAATATACCATCAACATTTAGACACTATTGCATAGATTCTAGCTCCAATGCAACATATCTAAGTGTGTATTGATTATTACAGTTCTTTATTTTGTGTAAATCCAAATATGTCTGTATCCCCTCAAACACACACTCTTACTCTTTTGACAGATTGACAGAGGCAATTTTGTTTGTAGTTGGGCTTGCATTTCAAAGAGACTGCTGTTTCTAAAGCTTCTCATAGTGCAGAAATGATGGGCAGCAGAGGCATCCAATCATAATTCCATTACTTCCTTTAAGGTGGATTCAAAAAGCAGGTTCCTCTTTGTTAACAGCAACTCTAAACAGTAAGCTGGAACAACTTTTGCATAAAACTATCTCACAAGAATTTTGTGTTTCATATTTCACTTGTACTAATGTGATATTTATTTTTCTGAGAAAAAAACACATCTTACTTGAAATGTATTGAAAATGACTTTTGAGGCTCACATTTTTTTTCAGCTCGAGGTATAATTGAGAAATAAAATCACCAGATATTTAAGGGCTGCAATGTGATGATTTAATAAACATATACATTGTGAAAGGATTCTCCCCATCCAGTTAGTTCACTCCCATCCCCCACATCTCTCTCTCTCTCTTTCTGTCTGTCTCTTTCTTTTTTGGTGAGAACATTTAAGTTCTACTCTCCTGACAAATTTTAAACAGCCAATACAGTATCATCAACTATAGTCGCCATACTATACATTAGGTCCTCAGAACTTGTTCATCTTGTGACTGAAAGTCTGTGCACTTCTACCAACCTCTCCCCACTTTCCCCACCGCTCAGCCCCTGGCCACGACTTTTCTACTCTTTATAAGATTGCTGTTTTTAAAGATTTTAATGTGTATGATGGTATGTAGTGTTGGTCTTTATCTTTTTGGTTTATTTGGTAGCATAATACCCTCCAGGTCCACCGATATTGTCACAAATGTCAGGATTTTCTTCTTTCTCGTGGCTGAATAATATTCCCCTATATTATATGTATCTTACATATACTTGATTCTTTCAAACATCAGTGGACATTTAGGTTGTTTTCATACCTTAACTGTTATGAAAAATGCTGCAATAAGTACAGTAGTATGGATATTTCTTCAAGGTAATGGTTTTATTTTCTTAGGATATATACCCAGAAGTAGGAATGTTGTATCATATGGGATATCTATTTTTAATATCTTGAGGAACCTTCATGCCATTTTCCATAGTGGCTGTGTTGATTTACATTTCCATGAATGGTGCACAAGGATTCCTTTTTCTCCACGTCCTCTATAGCATTTGTTATTTCTTAGGTTAAAAAAATATTTCCACCTATAATTGACATATATGTTTTCAGATGTACAAAATAATGATCAGATGTTTATATACCTTATGAAGTGATCACCTCAATAAGTACCCACCTGGCACCATACATAGTTATTATAATATTACTGACTATATCCTTTATTGCTGTAACTTACATCCCTGTTACAATTTTTTTAAAAAACAATGTTTTGAACTTTAAAAAAATTAAAGATTTTATTTGTTTATTTTTAGAGAGAGGGGAAGGAAGGGAGAAAGAAACATCAATACATAGTTACCTTTCATGCGCCCCCTACTGGGGGGTCTGGCCTGCAACCCAGGCATGTGCCCTAGACTGAGAATCGAACCAGAGACCCTTTGGTTCACAGGCTGGCACTCAATCCACTGAGCCACAGCAGCCAGGGAAATTTTTATAACTGTTGATCTGTATTTCTTAATCCCTTTCACCTTTTTCAACCCTTCCCGAAGCCTTTTTGGCTTTTTGATAATTATTCTAACAAATATGAGATGATCTTATTATGGTTTTGATTTGCATTTCCCTGATGATTAGTTATGTTGAGTACCTTTCCATGTACTTATTGGTCATTTGTATGTCTTCTTTGGAAAAATGTCTATTCAGGTACTTTGCCCATTTTTAACTGGGTTGTTTGTTTAGTTTTGCTATTGAGTTTCATAATTTCCTTTCATAGTTTGGATATTAACCTTTTACTAGATATGTGATTTGCAAATAGTTTCCCCCATCCCATAGATTATCTTTAATTTGGTTGACAGTTTCCTTTGCTGTGAAGAAGCTTTTTAGTTTTCTGTAGTCCCACCTATTTATTTAAAATAATTTTTGTTTCCTTTGCTTTTGGTGTCATATTAAAAAAGTCATTGCCAAGACAATGTCAAGGAGCTTAGCTCTATATTTTCTTCTAGTACTTTAATGGTTTCAGGTCTTACGTTTAAGTTTTTAATATATTTTGAGTTGATTTTTATGTATGGTGTAACATAGAGGTCAAATTTCATTTTTTAAAAAAATATATGGCTGTTTGGTTTTCCCAACACCATTTATCAATGAGACTATTTTTCTACATTGTATATTCTTGGCTCCTTTGTCAATAATTAATTAACCATTTATATATGGGTTTATATCTAGCCTCTGTTTCTGTTCCATTGATCTATGTGGCTGTCTTTATATCTATACCATATTGCTTTGATTATTATAGCTTTGTAATAGAGTTTGAAATTGGGAAATGTGACGCCTCCACCTTTGTTCTTTTTTCTCAAGTTTACTTTGGTATTCAAGTTCTTTTGTGGTTTCATGTAAATTTTAGGATTGTTTGTTCTACTTCTGTGAAAAATGACATTCAAATTACACTGAATCTGTACGCCTCTTTGGACAGTATTAATCTTTTAACGATTAGTTCTTCTAATCCATGAGCACAAAATATCTCTTATTACATATTTTAAATTTCTTTCACTTCCTTGAATAAATTTATTCCTAAGTATTTTATTATTTTGGTGCTATTATAAAAGGGATTGTTTCCTTAATTTCTCTTTATGACAGTTTGTCATTAGTATATGGAAATTCATCTGGTTTTGAATATTATTTTTATGCAACTTCACTGAATTTGTTTTGTATTTCTAACAGTTTATTTATTTTTTTTTTGATAGAGTGTTTAGGGTTTTCTATATATATCATGACATCTGCAAATAAAGAAAATTTTACTTCTTTTCTAATTTGGTTGCTAGTTATTTCCTTTGCTTGACTAATTGCTCTGGCTGGGACGTTCAGTGTTATGTTGAATATAAAGGGGTGAGAGTGAGCTTTTGTTTTGTTTCTGATCTTAGAAGAATAAATGTCAGATTTTCACCATTGATTATGATGTTGTCTGAGGGATTTTAAACATGGCTTTTACTGTGTTGAGGTACCTTCCCTCTACACCCAGTTTGTTGAAAGTTTTTATCATAAAAATGTTGAATTTTGTCAAATTCTTTTTTTTGCATTGAGATAATTACATGGCTTTTATTTTTCATTTTGTTAATGTGATATATCACATTTATTTATTAAATTTTGGATGTTTAACCTTGCATCCTTGGAATAAATCCCACTTGATTATGGCATATGAGTGATACCAAGATCTGTCAGTGCCCCAAAGGGGAAGACCACGTGTGGCACCTAGAGGTAGGCCGCCTAGAAACTCCACCTTCAGGTAGTAGCTTGGAAAGGCAATTAAGCCCCTTCCAAGGAGAAACTAGGAGGTAGGTGTTTTTTGCATCCTCACTTTGCATTGGGCCCATATTCATAGCCTCGGGGAAATGGGGTGGTTCTCTGTCACCTGTTAGGAACTGCCGCTCTGTTTGCTACAGTCCTCTGGGACTCACAAATGCAAGCACTGCTGGCTATCAGAGCGACATGATCTCGGACCCATCTCTGAGGCAGCATTGCAAAAGCTGGAGTGCAGAGATATGTGCAAGATCCTTCCAGGGTGACCCTGGTGCATACTAGGAGGAGACAGCAGGGGAGATGTCCAGAGGTTGGTTTACCCAGTCTTCAGGGAGAATCACAGCCAGCCCCTTAAATATGTGCTAAATTAGAAGCTTGACTCTCAGACAACAACTTTCAAAGTGTGCAGTTGGGCTGCTCTCAGGGGAACACTGGGAGATGTACATTTTTGCCCCCGTTTTTTTATGCACTGAAGCCTAAGAAGATAGCTATAGTGAGTGCTTGCACACGCTGCTTTGTTTGCAATAGTCTGGGGTGTCTCATGAATGCAAGCCTCATTGGCTTTCATAGCTAGATGTTTTGGGGATGCGTACCTTGGGTGGGAGTGTTAAATGTTGGGGTACTAAATGTGAATTGCAAACCATTTACTGGTCTGGGAGTAGCTGAGAGTTGGGAGTGCTTTACTGAGTATACGACACTGTGCAGGGGGGATTTATGCCAAGAGTATGCCTCAGCCTTTCATACCACGTTCAATGTGGATATTTTCTCATTTGCCCAATGTGTAGTAGGACTCACTCAACCAGTTTCTAGATTTCTTTCAGAAAGGATTGTTCCCTAAGTAGAAGTACATTTGGTGTGTCTGTGGGAAGAGAGGAATTCAGGAGCCTCTCATGTCACCACCTTGGTCTACCCTTCTTCACAATTTTTATTTACCATATTTCACCATGTATAATGAGCACTTTCTCACCCAAACTTTTGATGGAAAAACAAGGATGCACATTATATGTGGGTAGTAGTACTAATTCCATATCTATATAAATATTTTTAGTTTTTTTATTTATGCTTATGTATTAAATGTGTAACTCTAGAAAGCAATAACAATACTGGTATGCAAAATAATACCCTGGAATATGATCATTGGTTTTGTTAAACTTCTTAAATAGAATTAATAAATTAAAATGAAAGATTTTTTTCCTGAAAGTTTGGGCCAAAAACATGGGTGTGCATTACACATGGCATAATACGTTATATCTGTTTCCCTAAAGGAGGGACAATAAATCACCAGGTTAAGTGAGGATTATAACTATAAACAGAATTTGACTAAGAATTTCTTGGAAATATGTAATTATTGATAAAATTACTAATTTGCATACATAAAAAAGAAAAATAAAACAGAACAAAAATATGAATTGAATTTAAATATAAAATCTAATGTAACATGTTATATAAGACACATCCAAATAAAATCAATAACCTCAATTACATTCTTGGTCACATGTACAAAAAGTGAACATCTCTTTTAAGGAATGCTCTACTATGTTATGTAGGCAACATGGAAGGTATCACCTTATGTAGATATTGGCTATATTAACCAAAGATATCAACCTTAACAAAATGTATCTACACCTATTGGCAACAGAGATTAACTTGTAACAATTTAAAATATCATTTTAGACACATCACAATAAAATGCCAAATGTGAAAGACGAAGAGAGAATCTTACATGCTCTAAGGAATAAACAGCAAGTAACATACGAGGGAGTTGCAATAAGGCTATCAGCGGATTTCTCAACAGAAACACTAAAAGCCAGAAGGGATTCCAGATAATGAAAAACAAGGACTTACAACCAAGACTACTCTAGCCACCAAAGCTCTCATTTAAAATAGATGGTGAAATAAAGAGCTTCCCAGTAAAAGAAGGCTAAAAGAGTATGTCTCCACAAAGCCACCAATGCAAGAGATGCTAAAAGGATTGGTATAAAAAGGAGAAAGATAGACTGAGAGAGTGGGAGACAGAGAGAGAGAGCAAGAGAGAGAGAGAGAAACAAAGATATAGCAAAAACGGCAATGAATAAGTACCTATCAATAATAACCTTAAATAAAAATGGATTGAATGCTCCAATCCAAAGACACAGGGTAGCTGAATGGGTAAGAAAACATGACCTGCACATATGCTGCTGCAAGAGACCCACCACAGGAAAAAAGATCTACACAGACGGAAAGTGAAGAGATAGAACAAAATATTCCAAGCCAATGGAAATGAAAAAAAAAAAAAAAAGCCAGGGTAGCATTATTTATAGCAGAAAAAATAGATTTCAAAGCAAAGACCATGAAAAGAGACTTAATAAGGAGAACACTTCATAATAACTAAGGGAAGCATCCTATAAGAAGATATAACCATTGTAAACATATATGCACACAACATAGGAGCACGCAAATATACAAGGAAAATCTTAAAGGACTTCAAAAAAAGATATAGACAACAACACACTTAACGTAGGGTATTTTTAACACCTCTTTGTCAACAATGGATAGATCTTCCAAACAATGGTCACCAAGGACATTGTGACACTGAAGGACACACTAGAACAAATGGAACTAATTGATATATACAGAACTTTTCACCCCAAAGAAGCAAAATATGCATTCTTTTCAAATGCACTTGGGACATTTTCAAAGACAGACCACATGGTAAGACACAAGACAAGCCTCAACAAATTTCTCAAAACAGGAAAATTGAAATCATATCAAGCATTTTCTTGGATCACAATGGCATGAAACTAGAAAACAACTTCAGGGAAAAACTCAAAACATTCCAGTTCATGGAGATTGAATAGCATGCTATTAAACAATGAGTGGGTTAAAAATGAGATCAAGAAAAAAATCATAAAGTTCTGGAAACAAATGAAAATGAACACATAACAGCCCACAACCTATAGAGCACAGTGAAGGCAGTCCTGAGAGGGAAGTTCATAGCAAAACAAGCCTACCTAAAAAAGTTAGAAACATTTCAAATAAACAACCTAACCCTAGCTCTACAAAAACTAGAGGAACGACAACGAAGAAAGCCCAGAGCAAGTAGAAGGAAGGAAATAGTCAAGATCAGATCACAATTAAATGACATAGAGACTAAAAGAACAATTCAAAGGATCAATAAATCCTTGTTCTTTGAAAAGATAAATAAAATCAAAAAGCATTTAATCAGTAAGAAAAAGAGAAAGAGGACCTTAATAAATAAAATAAGAAACAAAAGAGAAATTACAACCAATGCCAAAGAAACACAAAGGATTGTCAGAAATTACTATGAACAACTATATGCCCAGGAACTTGACAACCTGGGTGAAATGGACAAATTTCTAGAAACATACAATCTTCCAGAACTGAATCAGGAGGAAGCAGAAAGCCTGAATAGACTGATAACAGCTAGTGAAGTTGAAGCAGTGATCAAAAAATTCCTGACACACAAAAGCCCTGGCACTGATGCCTTTACAGTCAAATTTTACCAAACATTTAAGGAAGAGCTAAATCCAATCCTTTTCAAACTATCGCAAAAATTGCAGGAAGAGGGAAGATTCCCAAACTCTTTTTATGAGGCCAGTATTATCCTAGTTCAACCACCAGTTAAAGACACAACAAAGAAAGAAAACTACAGACCACTATGGCTGATGAACACGATGCTAAAATCCTCAACAAAATATTGGCACACATAGGCAGTAAAATGTCAGATATCCCACGCAGCAATATCTGCACTGATCTATTTCCTAGGGCAAAGGATATAAAGGAAAGAATAAAAAAAGTGGACTATATCAAATAAAAGCTTCTGCACAGCTAAAGAAAATATCAGCAAAATGAAAAGGGAACCAACTGTATGAGAAAACATATTTGCCAATTGATACCTCAGACAAGGGTTTGATCTTCAAAATAAGTAAAGAACTCACACAACTCCACACCAGGAAGATAAACAATCTAATTAAAAAATGGGCAAAGGACCTGAACAGGCACTTCTCCAGGAAGGACACACAGATGGTCTAGAGACATATGAAAGGATGCTCAGCATCAGTAGCCATCAGAGAGATGCAAATGAACACCACAGTGAGACACCACTTCACACCGGTCAGAATGACCATCATAAACAAATCAACAAACAACAAGTGCTGGTGAGGTTGTGGAGAAAAGGGAACCCTAGTGCACTGTTGGTGGGAATGCAGACTGGTGCAGCCACTGTGGAAAACAGTACAGAATTTCCTCAAAAAACTGAAGATGAAACTGCCTTTTGAGCCAGTGATCCCACCACTGGAATTATACCCTAAGAATCCTGAAACACCAGTTCAAAAGACCTATGCACCCCAATGTTCATAGCAGTATTATTTACAATAGCCAAGTGCTGGAAACAGCCTTAGAGCCGATCAGTAAATGAGTGTGTCAAAAAACTGTGGTACATTTACACAGTGGAGTACTATGCAGCAGAAAGAAGAAGGAACTCCTACATTTTGGGACAGTATGGATAGAACTGGAGAGCATTATGCTAAGTGAAATAAGCCAAATACCAAATGATCCCACCTATAAGTGGAACATAATGAACAAAACAAACAAGTGAGTAAAACAGAACCAGAGTCATGGAAATAAAGGACAAACTGATGGTAACCAGAGAGGAGGGGAGAGTGGGAAAACAAGGGAACGAAGGGGAAGGATCCAGTCAAGGAACATGTATAAAGGACACAAGGTAATGGACAATAGGGTGGGGGTTGACTGGGGGAGGGGAGACAGGACAGAAGACAGCAAAAGGGGAAAAACTGGGATAATTGTAAATGAAGAACAATTAAAAAAAATCAAACAAACAAAAAGAATCCAAAAAAGTAGTAGCATTTTATTTAGCATATTTTCTTTTTAATTATTTTTTGCCACAAAATCTTTTTGTTATTTTAACTTAACTTTGTTTCAGTAGCCTTGTAAGAAATACAGAGGACATATACAAAGGAGCCAAATTGATAATAATGTGCTTACATTTTCCTTTTCATTAGTAAAAGATTTAGGTGAAATATATTAACCTCTGTATTTATTTTCTTATAGCAAATTGCCTGTTTTAATGCCTTATGAATTTCTCTTCCTTTTATCTCCACTTTTTTGGCAGTGAGCTAATCCTTTTGAAGACACACATTTACACATACAATCAGGACAAATCTTTGCTTTTTAAATGAGGGAGTTAATGGTAGTCAAGATTATGGAAGTTTGAAATGCTCTTTATAGGTACTGAAATCCAAAATTAACCTGTTTTTGAAATGAATTAATGAAGATTACCACAATTGAAATGTTTGAAGAATGTTATCTATTCATATCCAGAGAAACTTGTTTCTGAGGCATATAACTTTCTTTGTGACAGCCTAATAAAAGGCAAACTCTTCTTTGTAACATTGTAATGCTCTGCTCAGCTGAGCTGGTGGTAGTTACATCAATTGCTGTGACCTGGGCTGCTCTGTCACTGAGATGCATTTTGGAAGAAACTTATTGACCTGGTTTCAGACAGATAAATTTATCATGCTGTTTCAGTTACTTCTCTCGTGAGGGTGGGAGACTCTTGACAGAAATTAATCTAAGTTATTCATTACACCTTCACTTTACTACACTTGCCAAATCCTTTCTATTTGCTTAGTTCTCATACTAAGGAAGTTTTCTGAGTGATAAAAAACCCTTTTATTTGCTTTTCCCATAACTTACCTTCAAGCATCCCTCTAATTATGTTTTCCATTCCTCAGTGAGTGACTTGTCCATAATTAGGGTTAATAATTTTATTTGGAAAGATTCATTTACTTTTTGTTTGTACATGACTGTTGCAAATAACATAGCAACTTCCTATGTATTCATTATGGGAGATGGTAATCAAGGGGCTCCGGAATTTCATGCATTTACTCTCATTGTCATAAAGCTTTTTCTGGACATTTGCATTTCCAGGACAATTTTCTCCTTGATCTTATGGAAAGATAGTCACAGCTTAAGTTTGTGGTTTTACTACAACACACATTCCATGAATTAGGTGCAAAATGGAATGATATACAGATTGGAACAGTTTGTGGCACATGAATCAGTTAAGGCAAAGTGCACACATGTGGGGCTTTATGCATGTTTTTCAAATAACTCAGTTTAACATTCATTTTCATAGGTAAGTCAGGTGCGAAGTTCGTCTCACACAAAGTGGCAACCATTTTTTGGAGCTGCTTAAGACATTGGTTCTCAAAAATATATTTATGAATACATTAAATGTAAATGTCTTTACTCCCAAAAAACTATGAGTTCATTTAATTGTGTTATGTTTCTTTGTTCTAGATGATAATTGTATCAAACAGAAATGATATTAAAAGCAGAATATGTTGATTTTAGAGCGTGCAGAAAGCAATACTAAATAATTTTTGATTTAAACAATCCAATTCAATTACATTAAATGACATTTATCTTGAATAAATTAACCAGATTATTGAAAAAAATTCCTATCTTTTAATTGGAATTAAAATTAAAACTTCAGGGAATTTTATAGCAGTCTAATTATTGTATACTATACTATATACTATAGTATATATTTGATATACTATATAAACTGAATGACAAGATTATCATAAAATATTAACATCTGTTACATTTAAATTTTGCTTTCTCTGGTTAAGATCTTATCTCAAGTATTTTTTCCTAACTTCCCCAAAACAAATCACTTAAACTATTAAATTAGTTTAATATATTCAAATAAAAAATACCTTTGGAAGTAAAAGAGCATGTTATTATTAGAAAAATATTTTACTAACAGAAGCCAATATGTGTTGTCTCTACTGATATCTTTTCTAATAGAATCACTCAAAGTGTTACATCAATTGCTAACAAAGGCTTATTGATAAAAACGGATAAAGAGCTCAGTCTGACTTTCTTCAGCTCTTCTAAAAACAGCTTTTGAAGTCTGTCCAAAAGATATTATGCAGCTAATTCCTCAGTCTGCCAGCATTCTTTGCCTCCTCATGTTTTCTGGCTTCTAGAAAATAGTGCCTGTGTTTAAACTATTAACACTGAGTTGAAATTTCAATTTGTGCTCTATTATATAAACTACAACCTCTCTCCCAAAATATTTTATTGATCAAAGAGTTCATTCTTCTTTGAAACATTAAATATTTTTGCAAGTTCAGCAACAAACACAAAAGAATCTAAAATATGCTAATTATTTTAATTTAGGAAATTTAGCTGAATAAGTTGTCTCTCAAATTCTCTCAAAGTTAATAACAAAAATAAAATAATAAAAACAGTTTATAGTAGGCCTCAATGGGTTCAAAATATGATTCTAGTCCTCCCTGAATGGCTGAGTTAAAATACTGATAATATTTTGAGAGCTGAACAAATACAGGATGTAGGTAATTGACATTTAAAAGTCTCTGGCTGAATACGTCTTATCATTGGCTATAAATAAATGAGGTGTCTCAAACTCTGCTATGTTTCCTGTAACTTTCTTTACTTTTCTTTCCCTCTTGAATAATATAATTTGCCAATCAAGTAAGAAGTGACCATTGGTAAGAAAAGAAAATATATATATATTTGATCTATTAAGCAATTAATGTTTAAATAATTTCTTAGGACTATATATATATAAATACAGGATTTAAAAAGTAGGGATTTAAAATCTATTAAAGCAATAATATTAGGTGTAATAGTGTTTTAAAGAAACTCAGAGTTAAAGTGAGGAGGCATTAAGAAAAACTTGGATATAAAGTATTATGAAGAGATAAAAACACAATTAGATATATAAATTGTGGAATGATTTACCTTGAAAATTATTTCATACATGATTGTGTTGTTTTTCTAATTTATACAGAAATGTTAAGATTATCTTGACCTATGATCTATGAAAACAAAAGGAATTGGAGACTTATGTGATTATTTGGAATAAAATTCACTTTGGGCCTCTAGTATCCCCAGTTCCTAATTCAAATGAGATTTCTACCTCAGACAGCATGTAAGACATCATAGAGAAGTACAGTGTTGACCTGGCTGGTGAGTGAAAGATACCTGGGTAAGACATATATTATAGTAGTTGATTGGGTAACTCATGACTACCTTTCTAGTTTCAATGTGTAAATAAACCACTTGTGTGATGTCTTTTCCACTCACTGGGACTTGCTTATGTACCACTTCTTTGTGCTGTCAAGGAACACTCTGCTTATCTCATTATAGCATTGTAATTTGGGGTTTACTTATTAGTCTCTCTATGGTCTATTTTTCATGATTATGTTCTTTTTCCTACTACTTAGCACATAGTAGGCATTCAATAAATGTCAAATCAAAAAAAGAATGAAAGAATGAGAGAAGGAAGGAAGTGTGGAAGGGTGGAAGGAAAGCAGCACCATTAAGTGAAAGAGACACTCTAGGGAAGGGGAAGATCATTCTTCTGAGTATTCATGTGGTGAATAAGGGGCCACCTGCCCGCCAGACAGACAAGCAATGGCAAGCAGTGCAGGACAGGTGGTGCAACCAGGATACCTGCACACTCCCTGCAGTTCAGGAAGTACAAGTGCAGGGATGAGAACATGGACTTATAGTTGCAGCTGAGAAACAAAGCCAAACCCCATTATTCTCTATAATCTCTATAAAATGATAATCTTCTTGCACAGTATATGCACATTCCTCTTGTATGATTTTATTTATTGCTTTGTAAAGGTATCTGCATGTGCTGACACTACAATAAGAAGACTAATGAGAAGCCCATTTCTCAATGTGTGAATCAAAATATAAATCTTGACTGAGTTATCATAGAATGTAGTGTATACAGTTGGGCCAAATTAATTTAACCAATTAATATTGATTCCTAGTCATTTCAACAAAAGTGATAGCACCTAATAAATATTCTTCATGTCACAAAAATTATGTAAAAATCAATATACTTTTATTAAGAAAAAAACTTCGTCTTCTAATATACACTGGATTTTGTAATATCTATATATTTTTGCAATCACTGGTTCCCATCCACTGACATATCTTTCTATATGATTGGTCACGATCAAGATAACCTTAACATTGCTGCATAAAATTAGAAAAGCAACACAATCATGAATCAAATAATTTTATAAGTAAATCATTCCACAATTTATATATCTGTACACAGTCTAATTAGTAAACCGCATTAAGATGGATTCAAATATATGTGGAAAGGCTTTGGTACTGTGCTGAAGAGAAACGGTCTTCTAACTGTAGTTTCTGAATGATTATGTATGGCAGAGCCCAAAGAACAAGAGTCATGCCATAACGTGATTGTGATGTAACTCACTCAGGAAGAAAAAAGTAAAAAATTCAACATGTATGAGTTCAGTATTTTCTTAATTTGTTTCCCAGAGAGAAAAAGCTCGAATGCTAGGCTTTCCAGTTAAAAAAAAATCTAACAATTAGAAGTCCCATTTATTAATTGTTAAATTTTTGAAAGTATAATAAATAATAACTCTATTTACTTTTAACTTAAGACTTTCACATACAAAACATATTGAGTTAGTATGCTTTTATTCAAAAGGACGACTGAAGTTTACTGAGGTGTGGCTTAATTGTGGCTTTATTTTTAATTTGGTCTTGAAATGGTACCTTGGACACAACAAAAGTAATATACTTTATTGACGTTAAAAAAAACCGAGTCTATTTCCAGTTTAATGCTTGCTCAAATAGTAAACAATTTAAGCCAATAATTTTGTAGACTTCTTTGATACATTTACGATAATTGTAGTTTTGTGACATTGTACAGTGAATTTAAATAGAAACTTGAGTAGGTACTTTTGCCTGCCAACATTGAATGAACTAGCTGAGAAGGTAAATGCTTGATTAAATTTTATATCCTTAGAATCAAAACTTATGTAATGAGGTTTAAACAAATTAAAAAAATAAAAAGCAAATATTTTGGCTTACACAAGTTAAATGCCCAAGGTTATATTAGTACCAGGCTTTTAAATTACATTACTAGGACCCATTTTAAGAATATGTCTTAATTCTGCTCTATTTTGTGGTGGCTTCTGTCAAAGATTTAATGCAAAGATAGTAGCTTCCTAGAGTCACTTACAGTCTGTGGGCATTCGTGTGTGTGTTTGGCAGGGGAGGGTAGAATTCAAGCAAATATCCTGTTTTTAAGTATCGATGGACAAAATTGGGACATATAAACATCCTTAAGTCAATTACCTTGCTCATAGAGTGTGCTGTTGAGTCAACCCCATAAAAAGCTGCTAATGAAGACTGTGGGAGAGGTAATTCAAAAGTCATTCAAGGTATTGTTACCAAAAGAGAGAACAGGTAATGGGTGCTCAGCAAAACTGCTGGAAGCCTACGAGATTACTCAAATGTTCTCTCAACCATTCCAGACACTTAACAGGAAATGGTAGCACACTACTCTCAAATGCATTCAGCATTTAAGCAGAAACTCTTAATGCACTCTCTGACTTAAACATGGCAGGTTAGACACTGAGAGGCTCCTGAGAAGGCAGGAATGAACACATCGAAATGGAAAATACTTTCCTCTAAATCTCTTCTATTGAGCATATATAAAATATACTCTACATAAAATAAATCTGATGTCTCTTGTATCTAGAGTCCTTTAAGTTAGGCAAATATTTTATCCTGAAATCTCTTTTTTTACAAAGCTACACTTGATTAACTTTTATAGGAATCTTTTATATGTTATGGTTTCCAAACATATTCCTTCGTTAAGAACTGTATTATTTTAGATGTGTTCTGACAAGCAGAGTAAAACAAAACTCGTGCCTTCCCTGATCTTCCCCCTATGTTTGTATGGATCGGTTAGTTTTGTTGATATATTCACTATATCATTTACTTATACTTGCATATATGTTTTTTCTTCATATACCTTTATTTAGTTTCACTTTTCCAATTTTGGACTTGAAAAGTTTCTCTTTTTTTAATAATTTGCCTTTTTACTTTAGTGTTAGACTTTATTTCTATTTTAAATTTCACCATTTTAGATTTTTCTCCCTGGAGTTTTTAACCAAGTAAGATTACTTGGCAATCAAGCACTCTAATTTTGAATATCACCATTATCCCCAGTGTTTTCTTACAAACAACTTTCAATTAATATTTGTGTGGCCATTTTAATTTTGAAGATGAAAGAAAATAGGCAATATTTTGGCATATTATGATTTATTATTTCAAGAAAGGTAAAACTGCAACGGAAATGTAAACAAAGATTTGTGCAGTGTATGGAGAAGGTGCTGTGACTGATCGAACATGTCAAAAGTAGTTTGGGAAGTTCCGTGCTGGAGATTTCTCATTGAACAACGTTCCATGGTTGGGTAGACTAGTTTTAGTTGATAGTGGTCAAATTAAGGCATTAATTAGAACAATCAACATTACACCACTCGGAAAATAGTCAACATACTGAAAATATCCAAATCAAGCATTGAAAACCATTTGTACCAGCTTGGTTATATTAATCATTTTGATGTTTGGGTTCCATTTATGTTAAGTGAAATAAACCTTCTTGATCATATTTCTGCATGTGATTCTCTATTTAAACTTAATGAACATATTCTGTTTTTAAAACAAATTGTGATGGGCTATGAAAAGTGGGTACTTTACAATAACATGGATCAGTCATGGGACAAGCAAGGTGAACCACCACCAACCACAACAAAGGCCAATCTTCATCCAAAGAAGGTGATGTTGTGTATATGGTGGGATTAGAAGGGGGTCCTGTATTATGAGTTTCTACTGGAAAACCGAACTATTAATTCCAACTAGTACTGGTCCCAATTAGACCAACTGAAAACAGCATTTGATGAAAAGTGTCTGGAATTAGTCAACAGAAAACACATAATCTTCCTTCAGGATAATGCACAACCACATGTTACCTTGATGACCAGGCAAAAGCTGTTACAGCTTGTTTGGGAAGTTCTTATTCATCCACCATAATACCAGACATTGCATCTTTGGATTTTCATTTATTTTGGTCTGTACAAAGTTCTCTTAATGAAAAAATCTCAAATCCCTGGAAGACTGCAAAAGGCACCTGGAAGAGTTCTTTGCCCAAAATGATAAAAAGTTTTGGGGAAATGGAATTATGAAGTTGCCTTAAATGTGGCACAAGGTAGCAGAACAAAACAGTGAATACATTGTTTAATAAAGTTATTGGTGAAAATGAAAAATGTGTCTTTTATTTTTACTTAAAAACTGAACAAATGAACTATTTGGTCAACCCAATAATAAAATAGTTTGGACATATTGAAACTCTGCTGGTCTTTTTTAAAGTTTTTTTTTAGTTAATATGTCTGGCTTTCACAAGAATATTTTCTTTCTGTCATACTTAAATTTTGGCAAAAAAAGATTTTGAAAAATTAATCTGAAATTTAGTACTAACTACCAAAAAGTACTTTGAATACATGCTTAAATTGTCTCTGTGCTGCACCGAGCTATTCAATTTTGCAAACAAATTACACTTACACTGCATAGTTTTAATTATCAATACATGTGCGGGAGTTTTTGTCACTGGAACACTTGTTTCTTCAGGCTGTTTGCTGCATAGTTGTCAATTTTACACATCATTTTATCTGAAACTGCTAGACCTTGTCAAGACAAAATGTGTTAGGTATGCTAAGACAAGACCCCCATACATAAAACATGAGACCTCACATACAAATGTAATCAGGATTTGTAGTGTATCTGTACCTACCAGGAACACAGTAATTCTGATAATTTGCATTTTGTACAATTCTATTTTTTGAAAAAGAGGGTGAATATATACATTGCCTTTGATGCTTAAGGGAATATATTCCTGACAGAAGAGGACTTTTGTTTTTGTTTGTCTTTGAAGCAGCTACAATCTGCTGTTTAAAGTTTTGCAGACATAATGACTAAAGGAATTTTCCACAGACTGGCTCTGGTTCTGCTCCTATGTCCTTTGAACCTTATTTCTCCTCTGCTGCTCACACACATCTGGTGCTGGGAGATGTAGGGCACATTCATATGGCAATAATACCTCTGGCATGAGCCTTTATGAGTCAATGCCTTGTCCCTGGTAAGTCAATGTGGCGAGCAGTTGGAGTCTTTTTGAAGGCCATTCTAATTGTGGCTAGCAATAACTTTAATTATACACAGAAATGACTGTAAATCAGATAATAAGTCCTACTAAACAAAATTAACTACCAATTTAAGTCAATTTCCCTTTATTCAGACCCCAAAATACCTCTCCAAAGCCAAAAATAATAAGGAAGTGAAGCAAAACCAAGATCAAAATAAGATATATGAAATTGTAAGCATATTAGGCATCAGATATTCTAAGAAAAATTGTAATACATTAAACAATGTGCATTCACACTCAGATGAACTCACCATTTATACCACTGCTACAGTTTTATGCCCTACAAATAGAGAAATTCTAATAAAGTGTACTTTGTATAATTACATAAAACGGAGGGCAATGGTGTGTTTATAATTATAATGGTAAGTATATAGGAAATGTTTATACTGTGATTATGTCTGGCCCTATATCTCGCAATGCCAAGTGAATCAGCATGGTGGGCAGGAGTACACCTGGAGGTTTCTAAGCACTTTCTTAGAACTAGATAGCTTCAGCAGTCATTTGGGTAGAGTACCCCGAGGCAAAAACATTCCCCTCTCAACTCAAATTCTTTTCCTCCCACTCTGCCTTCTCTTGCACTTGTGTGGTAAACCAGATGTCTCACGAAGCTCTGGAAATCATGTCTATGGAATCACTCTCAGGTCTTCTGACAAATCCCAGCTTCCAGGAGGGTGGCCTAGCAATGGCAACTGATGGCCAGAATAATATTTCTGTCATAGATCACATGAAATTAAGCTGCTGGAATGGCACCGATGTGCTGTATTTTGGTGCCTCTCACTCACATCAGACATAGGGCCAGTTAAGGGCTCTGGAGTAACACAGTGTACCTCTGAGTTTTGGGCTTCAGCTTTGTGTATGGGCCTGTATGACAGTTTCTGAGTTCTGACTGCAGGTCAGAACCATGATCTCTGGTTCATGGGACATTTTTGATCCCATTTACTGTTCCATGTAAACATTTTAATAAATCAAATTTCATTTAAACAATTATTTTGTAATATTCTAATAGAAATTGACAAATTTATAAGATTTCTTTCTATAAAAATGAGTGCTACCACCCATAAATATGATATATATTTCCACTTATTCAGAGCTTTCTTTATATCCTTTAATGAAGTTTGGAAATTGTTTTTATTTTTTAACAAATTTATCATACCAACTCTGAATAGGATCTTTAATTTATTTTACTTTCTTTTTTTAAAAACGTTTTTTTTATTGTCGCTCAATTACAGTTGTCTGCATTTTCTCCCCACCCCTCCACCCCACCCCAGCCAAACCCACCTCCTTCCCCTGCCTCCACCCTCCCTCTTGGTTTTGTCCATGTGTCCTTTATAGTAGCTCCAGTAAACCCCTCTCCCCACTGTCCCCACCCAACTCCCCTCTGGCTATTGTTAGATTGTTCTTAACTTCAATGTCTCTGGTTATATTTTGTTTGCTTTTTTCTTTTGTTGATTATATTCCAGTTAAAGGGGATATCATTCTGTTAACTAAAAGGCCTATAGATTTTCATGTGATTTTTGTGTCTAACCACTTTGCTGCAATATTTCATTAATTCTAATATTCTGTCACTTATATATTTTGTTTTATATGTTGAAGTTTAGATAATCTACAAATAATGATAGTTTTATCTAATTTTTGTGCTTAATACATTGGCTGGGACATCAAATACAAACTTTAATAATGACAATGAAAGCAAATGTTTGTCTTGATCTTTAACATTGTATCTAGTGGTTTCAACACAATTTTTTGTTAGCTATGTTTTACCAAATTAGACAAATTCTGACAAGTGTTTTCTTAGGAACTATTTATCTAGGAGGTTTCTTTTCACTTCTCAGTTATGCCTAGCTAAATTAAGATTTCTTCACCATGGTTAGGTTTTCCCAATGCCATGATTATAAATTATGATTTTAGTGAAACAACTTTAATTCAGAAAAATTGATGAAGAACTTTGGAAGAAAGAAAGCATAATGCAAATGTAAAAATGTCATTTGACAGAATAATTCTGAAATAACCAATTTATATTCAGATAAAGTAGAAAACTATAAATGTTACAACATGGGATCTTTTCACAACATGTGGTACTCTAGATATTAAACACAAATGTCATTCTCTTTTTTCCCCTGAATATTATCAGAATCCAGATGCAATCTATGTAAAAATAACATATTTTAACCTATTTTTAATAATTTGGTTAAGATAAATTTAAATATTTATGAAGATAGAGTTTATATTTGAGTATATTTTTCAAAAGTCTATCTCTTCTATTGAACAAAAGCTCATAGAATGATATTAATCAAGGATCATTTTACCCACTATTATTTACTAAACTTTAATCTGAACTAGTTTTTATAAAAGGATGCTTTTTATTATGGTCGATTCCCAAATGAGATAATCTGACTTAAAAATTGCCAGCTATTTTTGTTTCTGGTGATGGATATACCGGAAATTAATTTGAGCGAATCTCTTTTATGCAAAGCAAAGCAATATAAGAGCCTGACCACTTTACTTTTGAGGTTCAACATTACTAAAATATCTTTGATGAAATGAGGAAGCTTGATTGAAGTCAGCAAACATGGACGGCAGATACTTTTTCAGTAAATTATCCTGAAAAAGTAGAAAAATATGGATTGGTAACCTGGATTCAATACCAGTTTCTAGAACACCATGTAGTTGAGACCAGATCGCCCCTCTGACCTGACCACGCTGGCACCACACAGCTTGCCTCCAGGAAAATGGCGGTGACTGTACGTATTTCATCTTATAAAGCCTTGTGATGTTGAACTGCTATTTTAGAAGCCTCACTCTACTTTGTCATGGAGTAGCTACTGCTGATCATAGTGGAGAGGGAGGGAATTACCCTTTTCTCTGTGACCCGTTCTCTGAGAACCTGCCGCAGATGAGGGATATCAGGCTCCCTACAAGTTTACTAGTTCTCACTGGGTAGCTATAATCACAGTACAGATGAGCAGGATTCTCTGACAACTTGAGTAGATCTTCTGGTTTTCTATCCTGTAATCACTATACCCTAAAAACCATTTTTTCCTCATGGCAGAAAAAGAAAGGATGCAGGAAAAACAATAAAGCCAAGCTCTCCACCTGTGACTTGGAGCCTGGGATGACAATTCGAAATACCTCATGTTATGCTATTCTAAGTTGCAGAAGCATAGAACATTTTATAGAAAACTTTAAGCCCAACATTGGAGGCAATGAATGATATGGCTTCAATAACTAAGGTAGAATCCTAGAGACTAAATATTATACCATATAATTTGTTTCTAAAAGTTTATGAAATTCTCCTTTAAATTACCTGATAGGTAGCCAGAAGAATATCTGAAGGTTTGTATGTTTAATGGTGGCATTTAAATTATTTCTACATCAATCTTGGTTAAATAATGAATATTAATATAAATTATACTTATCAGACATCATGAAATGATGTAGAATGTAGAAGAGATTATCCAGAGAGAATGTGGGGTATGAGAAGAGAAAGAATAAGAAGGGCATATGAACAGCATTTTAAAGAGTTGAACAGAGTTATACATACACAATGGAACACCACTCAGCCATAAGAAAAGACAAAATATTTGTATTTGTAACAACATGGATGGACCTTGAGAATATTACGTTAAGTGAGATAAGTCAGTCATAAAAGCTAGGAACTGTATGATTTCAACTATATATGGGATATAAAACTGAAACTCATGGACATAGCTATGTGGTGGTTACTGGAAGGAAGGGAGTGGGGAGGGAGGATGGGAGGTGGGGGGGGACTAATATATGGTGAAGGAAGGTAGTGTCACTTTGTGTGGTGGGCACATAATGCAATATACAGATCTAGTACACTGGAAACCTATGTGATCCTATTAACCAGTGTCACCCCGATAAATTTAATAAAAGGTATTTAAAAAGAAACAAAACCAGAATTAAACAAAGAGTGGGACAGAGTTAGAAGAGCCTGCTAACTGAACTGAGAAGGTGTAGCTAGAGAAGACCAAACAGTCAAGGAGGTCATGACAATGGAGAAGTGAAGGAACCTTGAGACGGAAGACATAGTCCAGCTGGCTGGGTGCGGCACCCAGAAAGCCGCTGGTGATTTGTGAAGATGCTGTGGGATGGCACGTCAAGGGCAAAAATTAGAGTCAGGTGAAAGCTAAGTAGAAATGAGGAAAAAGAGTAATTTGGGCTTTAAAATGAGTAAAATGAGAGATATAGGTTCATACATGTATAGGAAAAGTCAGGTAGCAGAAAGAACTGGTTTAATAAAGAAATGTCATTAGAGTTTCAAAATATCTAGATTTAAAACTTGGGTCTGATACTTGCTGAATGACTTTGCATTGCCTCAATTTCATCATTTTAAAAATAAAGACAGTAATGTTTATTTCACAAAGTGTCATGCATATAAGAAATAATTTCAGTTCTGAAAAATCCTTAAAGATGCTTTTCCAGTGGCATCAAGGTTAAAAATGTCAATTCTAGCTTCTCTCTTTACCCGAGAGTTCATATTTACTTCCCAATTAGGTATAACTTGCCAGTTTAGGATTTCTCTTCCAAACTAGCAACTAGCCTGGAATTATTCAAATGAAATAAGCCCCAATATGGGACTATGCAGGCTGGACACTAGGATATCTTGAGGACACTGCCCAGTTGCCCAGTCCATTTGGGGCTACGATGACTCTTAGCCCAGCAGTCCTTATTCATATAAACGTATTTGAGGGGCTCTTCATTGACTACTTATTTTTCTGCTACTTGATAACTTCTGTAGGCACCTTAATCATCTCAGTAAGTTTGGGCTACTTCAACAAAAATACTATAGACTAGGCGGCTTAAATAACAAGCATTTATTTTTTCACACTTCTGGAGGCTGGAAAGTCTATGATGAAGAAGCCATAGGTTCAGTGTTCTGATGAGAGCCCACTTTCTGGTTCACAGACAGGATATTGCTTTAAAATTCTCCTTTTCCTTGTATCCTCACATGGTGAAAGAGGGAAGAGAGCTCGCTGGAGTCTCTTTTATAGGAGCACTAACACGATTCAGGAGGACTCCCCCTCATGACCTAATCACCTCCCATCTCCTAATACCATCACATCGGGCGTTAGGACTGCATCATAAACATTCAGTGCATTGCATTTATTTTTATTTGTAATGCATCTTCTTCACACATATCCACTTATCAATTCAATCTTATTTTATTGCAAAATTTTCAGTCATTTATAGATGGTTGGCTTCAACAAATGTGAACTGCTCCACCTAAAACAGAAAAAACGCCAAACTTTTAATGCAGTTTTATTATCAATAAACGTGTCTGAGGCACACCAGTCTGCTTGCCAGCACCAGAAACGTTATAGGGTCCATCTTGGAGAGTGATCATTGTTGGACTAAGAAGTCTGTTGTTCTCATTATGAGCCAAATGCTTTTATTCCCTGGCCAATGTCATGTTTTTGAAGTTTATCTTTCAACGTGAAATTTTGATAAGAAGAATGGGAGATGGGGCCTAAGAAAGAAGTTTAATCTCAGTGGATTTTACTCTCTTTCCCAGAGCATATCTATGTCAGACGAGGTGCCAAAATCTAAGGGTAACATAACAATGTTGCTAGCTATTCTTAGTTGACTACATACCAGGTTACAAGGACCAGGCAAAGTGCTTTACATGCCTTATTCATTTATCACACAAAAAATACTCTAAATGAATTTTTCGCTGACGAATTTGATTTATAATAAAATTAAGCATGAGCAGGTCAATACCACGGCCACATTTTAACTGTTGCTTTGTAGTCTCATTTACATTTTGTGTACAGGAGTTTTGTTAGTATAGGAGACGATTAACAAAAGTAGTAGTGTGATTTGGAATAAAGAAACAAAATGAGTTCAGAAAAAATATCACTGAGAAAATATTTACTTTTGTATGTATGGATGTATGAAATGTATAATACATGTTTGTGCATGTGTGTGTACATATTTAACAAGCATAATATAAAAGTTGCTCTTCTAAGCCCTTCACAAACATTAACAGATTTAGTTCTTATACCAACTTTCTAAGGAGAGTTGACTTATTGTTGCCACTTCAGAGGCGAGGAAAGTGAGATACAGTGAAGTCAATAATTTGCCTACGTCATATTGCTGGTTAAGTGGCAGAATGGAATTCAAACCAAATGGTCTGGTGCCCATACTTTCCCTTCCCTGGTAGATATGCTGACAGGTGTGAAGGGAGTTCCACACACTCTCATGTCCTCATTTCCTTTTTACTAGGCTCAAATGCCACAGTGAATCATTCTAAACAATGCCTTTCATATCCTTTTTTTCTTGCCTACTTGATCTTTTATATCAACTTACAAATATGTCATTATATCTCTTCTCAATCAAAAATATTTAAAAATTATGTTACTCCAATTTCTTTTTGCAAATGCTACCTCATTTTCCTACTGATCTTTACAATAAAATTGTAGAGTATGTTTATATACTTATTATCACCAATTTCTCTTCTTTCACTTTTTTTTATTGTTGTTCAAGTACAGTTGTCTCCATTCCCCCCCACCACTCCCCTCACCCCAGCTATTCCCACCTCCCACTCTTGGTTTTGTCCATGTGTCCTTTACAGATGTTCCTGAAAACCCTCCCGCCTTTTTCTCCCCATTGTCCCCTCCCACCTCCCCTCTGGTTATTGTCAGTTTGTCCTTAATTTCAATTCTTTTTGCAGCCACTTCAGGTCTTCCCTCTATCAAAATTCCAACTACCATCATCATCACTGACTTTTGTTGCTCAATCCAGAGATTAATTCTTAGTCATCATATGTTTGAGCCACCAACAGTTTTTAATGCTAAAAATACTTTATTTTTTCACTTTGTCTTTCAGAACATTACCCTCTCTTGGTTTTTCACCTAACTTTCTGGGAGCTCTGTCTTAGTGCGTTCTTCTCTTCCCCCACATCTCCTCTAACTTTAAGTAATGGAATGTCTCAGGAATCAGGCTTGGATATCTTCTCCTGATATCTATGTCTTTCTATCTATATTTAGTCCTTATATAATCTCATCCAGTCTCATATCCTACTAACATCACTCCAAAATTCTATTTCCAACTTACATGTCTCCTCTGAAATGCAAATATATGCATCCAATTGCTTATTCTATATCTATATGTGGATGTCTAATAGGCATCTCAAACTTAACAGGTCCCAAACTGAGTTCTTAGTCTTTTCTTCCCTGTATCCTATTTACACTCTTCCCTCTGAATATTCTGCTTCCACTCCATGTCCTCTACCTGTTTGCCCCCCTTCCTCCACTACAAACCTTCGCTACTCATTTTTGTCCCATTTCAGTATATGGAAACTCCACCATTCCTTGTCTGATGGCTTTATCACACATCTCAGAGAATATCTTGTCTGCCTCAAAGTGTACCCATAAATACACTACTCTTCATGACCCTCTCGCTTCCACTCTGATCCTCTGGGTTGTACAGTTTTCCTCATTGAATCCATACTTCTTTCCTAGTCTGTTTTCCACAATGAAATTGGATATGCACTATGTGTTAGGCATTATGAGGGGGGAACCTCCTAAAAACTGGAATTATCTTCTGAAGGGTGGGCGTCTTGTACTACAGGCTTGCCCCACTAAGTGAATGTTCTAGGAACCCTTCTGTATCAGTGTACAAGCTGGTGTTGTCATGAGAGGCTGTGTTCAGCTTCAGTGAATTTTTTTTGAAGACTCTTTCAACACATTTGCCCATTTCATGATGGGTGATTTGTGAGTGCATCTGCCTACACAGCACTGAATATTCAGAAGTGTTTGACCCAAAATGGCCCGACCTCCATGACCCACCCTCCCTATTCACCCGATCTCTCCCCAAGCAACTTTTTTTGTTTTCCTGGATGAAAAATGTCCTCAAAGGGAAATGTTTTACCAATGTGGAAGAGGTTAAACAAAAACTGGAAGAGGCGCTAAAAGGTTTCTAAATTAAGGAGTGCAAAAACTGTTCTGAGTATTGGGAAAAATGTCTCAATAGCTGTTTTGCATCAAATGGAGAGTACTTTGAAGGTAACAAGTTTAAACATGTAAGAGTAAATACACAATTTTTAATAAATAAATTCCATTTGGGGGAGTCTCCCTCATAAGATGCTCCAAGATAGTAATTTGGTCAAGTTTCCAATGCTAATAAGTAGTGGAGTTCAGGTTAAACTCACTCTTATAGACAGGAAGAAATGTGTAGTAATACTCAATACTTCTTAATTGAATAGATAAATATTACTTTAGAAGGTCTTTGAAAAAATGTGTGAATATATGTCATTTTGGTGAACCTTTAAAGATAGATTGTTTAATTTCTTTAACTGAATTATAGGGAAGCAAACATTCCTGTAAATTATATCAGTTCTGTTGTTAATAAAAAGTACTTTACTGACTGGTATGGCTCAGTTGATCGGGTGTCATCCCACAAAGCAAAAGGTTGCCAGTTTCATTCCATGTCAGGGCACATGCCTGGGTTGTGGGTTCATCTCTGGGGGGCACGTACAAAAGGCAACTGATCAATGTTTCTCTCTCAAATCCATGTTTTTCTCCTTTTTTTTCTTCCTCCTTTCTCTATTCTCTCTAACAGAAAGGAAGGAAGGAAGGAAGGAAGGAAGGAAGGAAGGAAGGAAGGAAGGAAGGAAGGAAGGGGAAAGAAAGAAAGAAAGAGAAAGAAAGAAAGAAAGAAAGAAAGAAAGAAAGAAAGAAAGAAAGAAAGAAAGAAAAAAGAAAGAAAGAAAGAAAGAAAGAAAGAAAGAAAGAAAGAAAGAAAGAAGAAAAGAAAGAAAGAAAAGAAATGGAGAGAGGAAGAAAGAAAGGGAGAGAGGAAGGAAGGAAGGAAGGAAGGAAGGAAGGAAGGAAGAAGAAAAGAAAAACATTATAAAATGTTACCCAGGGCAAAATGACTTTAATATGAATATTTATATTGCTATAAATGTTCTGAAAATATTTATATTTCATTCATTTTCCTTCCTTCTGTATCTCAAGATATATTTATTGGACATTTGCAAAGAGTAAGGAGGCTTCTTCCTAAAAGCATGATATTAATAAGTGTTTGCAAAAAAAATGCTGAAATATATTAAATGAAAAGGAAACTGAATTTTGTCTTAAAATAATCAGATTATCTTTTATGAAAAATAATGGATTACTTTCTCAAATGTAGAAATGGTTTTCTCTAGGGTCTACACAAAACTAAACTGGATGCTTGTTAGTCAATTAATGATCAATTTAATAGCACTTCAGGGAAGATACTTTCAAAATTTTATTCATACAGAATCAGGGATTATTTCACTTACTTTCTATCCAGTCACTAGCTTTTACTCTTTTTAGCTTCCAAGAAAATTTTTTGATCTCTCATGTCACATATTTTCTTAATTTTGCACATACTTAAGAATCTATGTATATAATTTTGCCACCTATCATCCTTTCCTGACTATAATAATTTTATGAATTAAGTTTTGCATATTACCACTGCTCTGGAGCATTTGATGGAAGAATCAAAGTAGTGAAACTTCTCTTTTTTTCTGTAACTATATGTTTTCTTAAAAGTTTTACCTAATAATAAGTGCTGTATGTTGGGATCTGTCATATTTATCAAGAATCGTAAGCACACTGGTAGGTGACCAGAAAGATTAATTTCTAAAGGAAGTTGACAGGATCAAATACCAAGGAAACAGACTTTACATGTGAATTATACACCATAAAGAATTAGGGCTTTTGAGTTGGACGGCTATTAGTTCAAGTCCTTGCTCTGTTTCTTATAACTTAGGGAATTTAATAAAACTCTCTGAGACCTAATTTATTCTTTTGAAAAATAGGAATAATACCTACTGGTATAGTTTTGTGAATATTGAATTTAATATATAACTATATAAAATGTTACATATATAATTATATTTTCTATAGTTAATATGTATTCATCATATATTATGCCATGTGAAATCATGTATTATAACACACTATATATTGAAAAATGCCTATTGAGTGGTAGATATGCAAAATATGTAAATACTCAAAAATAACTCCATATAATAATAATTTATTGTGCTTATTCCAACTTGTAACTACCATTAGTTCCCAGTACAAGTTGGGACAAGCACAGTAAGTTACTATAGCTTGAGTGTGGGTTTGCTGCTACAGATTAGGTAGCAAGGAATCTAAGGGATCCAAAGTCACAGGAGGCAAGTTTTTAATCAAATATTCGATTGTCAACTATAATTGAACCAGAGTTGAGTAATAAATAATAATAGTAATGTGTGGATAATAGTTAGCAAAACATGAATTTTAATATTTTAGTTTATATCGTTTATGCTTTTTGTGATGGAGTTAATTTTTTAAAAAACCTGTGGTAGTTGACAAAGAACATGCCTTGAATGGTTTTTGATGGTGTATGAAGCACACAGGAGCGAAATGAGGCTGCGTGAAGAACAGTTCTATCAGAGGTGATGACACAATGCATATCTTAAAACCTTTGAAATCTAATGAAGCAAAAGGTATGAGTTTTGGCACCAATTAAAGCTACTGTGATTTTAGCATTTATTTAAATATAATCTTTGATCCATGATTAATTAGCTGTGCAACATTTCAAAAGTTATTTAATCATTTGGGCCCTTTTTTAAATTACCTTTTAAGATCAAAATCAAATATCTTTGATATTAAAAGATGCCTTTTGTGTTGTTAAATAGGTATTATACTGTTAATGTTTATAATGATGCTTATAAAAGGAGTGTAACACTTATATTCATAGTTAATAAAAACAAATTTGGACATTTTTGAACAGCAAAGATTTTAAAATATTAAATAATTTTTGTATCTATAGATCATTTTAACTTTTTTCTCTTTTAGAAAATAAAAATGATGCATCTTAAATACCTTCAGTTTTATGAAAATGAATCACTTCACTAATCTAGTTCTCAAATCAAAGCAAAAACATGTAGCATCTGGCATAGTAATTAGTAAGCAAATAATGAATTGCCACATTTACATCAACTATATTAAAAGATACAGGTGTATTCTGTTTCCTTTAAAGCTTTAGGGATTCAGAGATGACTGTTCACATCATTTGAAATTTAAACTACATAGCAGGTGGATGCTTTGATGAGCTACCTGCATTGTTGTCCACTTTGCAGGAATGGACAGCCCTGTGTCCCTGTGTCCACTATCATGTGTTCACTGCACGTGACAGTGTTCACTGCAGATGGCTCAGAAGTTGAAACTTTTTTTAGGACCTATCCCCAATCAAAGGAGCTGCCTTATCCAAGCTTATTTCCTCTGTTGGAGGTTGCCTATATCCAATAACTTATTAATGCTGTGATACAAGGACTTGGCATCGTTTCCTTAACTGAAAACAACACAGAAGGATCAACTCAATGTAACTGCATTGTGGGTCAGCTTTTTCCTCTGCTTAATTCTACTCCCCTTACTTTACAGGGTGTTTCTGACAGAACTCCTCAAAAACCTTCTGCATACAAATATCTATCTCAGGATCTGAATTCTTGGAAACTTGACATAAAATAATTTGTATAAGGAATGCTCTTAACAGGAACAAAAATAGAATTTTGGAGATAGAGCACCAGCTGGAAATGAGGACACCATCACTGATGACAGGTAGCTGATGGCTCCTAGCACACTTGTGGTGCAATTGCTAAATTTTTACTAATGATAAACTGGGATGAGATACCTGTAGAATGGGTTGCCTGTGGCTGCTGCAATACCTCACATGACTCTTAGAAAAAATGACAAGTTAACGGCTCACATTCAGTGACGTCTACTCACCAGAAATGCTATGGCAGACAGTGGAAGACAGAATGATAAAGGTCATAAAAGTAAGCATGGCAGGGGCCAGAGCATCCAGGAGCCACCCATGTTTTGTGGGAGAACTGTTAGACTCCGTTAGCTAAAGCAATAAGGAATGCACTGGCAAGACTATTGTCTTCATCACTGAGGGAGATTCTCTTATTGAAGCCAGCCAGGACTGATGGTAGTATTTGGCTCCCTGATACCAACGAAGATGATAGGAACCTGAAGTAATAGAGTCAGGTAACAGGTCTTAACTGTGAGAAGCAAAGTAGATGCAATTACATTGTCGTTGATGAGCAGTAGATCAGAGGGTTTCGGCCCACAGAGACTGTATAGGTAGTTAATAGAACACAATGACACCAAGAGCAAGACATGTGGAAGTCCAACAAATGTAAAACTTAATGTATAAACCAAAAGAAATCATCGTGGATGCTTAAAAGGCAGAAGGCAACTATCTCAATTAAAAATTAATAATTCCTTGCCTAGTTTCTGGGGTTGAGCCAGGGTTCACATACAGAACCCAATCTCAAAAGAGAGATTGTGTTGTATCCAGCATTGAATATAACTCCAAATGATCCCTTATTAGTTCTAAGAGCATTTTATAGATTCTTTGAGATTTTCTATACAGACAATTGTATTATCTGAGAATATGCATTGTTTTGTTTTCTCTCACTTTCATATGTCTTTTCTTTCTTTCTTTCCTTCTTTCTTTCTTTCTTTCTTTCTTCCTTTCTTCCTTTCTTCCTTTCTTCCTTTCTTCCTTTCTTTCTTTCTGTCATCTTACTTCATTGGCTAGGATATTTACTATGGTGTTGAATAAAAATGGGATCTTGTCCTCATCTAGGAGAAAAGCTTTCTGTCTTTGACCATTAAGTAAGGTGTTGGCTTTATATATTTCTCTAGATGCCATTTTTGGGGGGCTGAGTTAGTTCCCTTCTATTCCTAGTATCCTGAGAAATTTTTAAATCATGAATTGATGTTAAATTGGATAACCATGTACAAAAAATAAACCTGTATCATGCCTTGCATTTTATATACAAACATTAAGTAATAATAGATGGTAGATTTAAACAAAAAGCTAAAACTATAAAACTAGAAGTACAGCAGGAAATCTTTGTGACCTTGGATTGAGCAAAGATTTCTGAGATCAAGCACCAAAAGCAGGGTCCATAAAAGAAATGATGATGCAACAGACTTCATAAAAATTAAGAATTTCTGTTCTTTGAAAGACTTAAAAGAATAAAAATGCAGGCCACTGTCTGGAAAAAAATATTTCAAATAACATGTTGGATAAAGTATTTCTATGAAAAATATATAACAATTGAAACATATTAATAAGAAAGGAATCTGATAATAAAATGGGCAAAAGATTGAACAATTTACCGAATAAGATGTATAGATGGCAAGTAAGCTCATGCAAAGAATCTTGACCATCATTCGTGATTAGGTAAATTCCAATTAAACACAATGAGATACTACTATATGACTATTAGAGTAGCTAAGATTTAAAAAAAAATAAACATACTAAATGCTGAGGAAGATGCAAATTCCCTGGAATTCTCATATATTGCTGGTGTAAATGTAAAATACAATAGCCATTATTGAAAACAATTTGGTAGTTTTTAAACAAAGCAAAAACTTAGCATATGACTTAGTAATCTCAGTCATATTTAACCAAGTGAAAAATAAACCTATATTTACAGGAAACCCAGCATGTAAATATTTATAGTTACTTTTTTGTAATAATTAAGAACTGGAAACAATTCAAATATTACTTAAATGTAGAAAAGTATAGCTCTGGCATTAATTATCTAGGGCAATAGTACCTAGCAATAAAAAAAGAAACAGGCTAATGATACATTCAAATACTAGGGTAAATAACAAATTCATTATGCTAGTGAAATAAGCCAGTCTTTAAATAGTACATACTACAAGATCCCATTTATATGACATTCTCGAAAGGGCAAACTATAAGATAACAGTGTTGTGGTCAATAAAAGCAGGGGAGGAGTGGGTTGAGTTGACTCCAAAAAGGCACAAGGGGATGGGAGAGAATGACAAAACTGTTCTCCCCCTCTCCTTCCTCCTCCTCCTCCTCCTTACTTGTGAAAGACGCTACCCACATTCACAGACTTTGTGGAGGCGAGAGCTGAGAGCAAGTCAGCATCTGAAGAATCAAGCTGGAATACTACACAGCAGGCAGAAAGGAGCTCCTACTCTTTCTGACAGCATGGATGGAACTGGAGACTATTGTGCTATAGGAAATAAGCCAGTTGGTGAGGGACAAATACCATATGATCGCACTTGTAAGAGGAATATAATGAAAAAAATAAACTGATGAGTAAAACAGAATCAGAGACATGAAAACAGGGAACACTCTGACAGCTGCCTGAGGAAAGGGGGTAGGGGGGAATGGTGGAAAGGAGAGGAAGGGACTAGTCAAAAAACATGTATGAATGACCCATGGACATGGAAAACAGTGTGGGGATGGACTGTGGGAGCAGGGTGGTGGGCTGGACAGAGGAGGGAAAAGAGGGAAAAGTGGAAACAACTATAATAGAATAAACAAACAAACAAACAAAAGAATCAAGCCAGAAAAAGAGGTAGAATACAAAGATGCCAGAAAGGAAGATATTGCAAGCCAAAAATCTTACCTTCCTCCTCTTAGGATCTGTGGCTCCAGGTGGGCCTGAAAAGTCAACTGACATGAGAGAGATGAACAAGAAAAAAGGACACAGATTTATTTCCTTTAAGTTTCATGTGACATAATGAGCCCTCTTAAGGAAACCAGAGAAGACCTGGAGAGGTGGCAAAACGTAAATGCTTTGATATTGGGTCAAACAAAGAGAGGCAATTGTGGAAATGTAACTACCCAAGCAGGGAGGCTAAAGCAAGTAAGAATTATTGTTAACAAGGTCTGTTGTAAGAATGCTCTCATTCTCAACTCCCCATTGTTTTAAACTGCTTGTAGTTCAGAACAATATCCTGGTGTTCATTACACCCGAGTCTTTTTTGGCATCTGACTGCTTTTGGATATTGTCTCCAGCTCACCTGAGTGGTGTAGTCACACCGGGATCAGATTGGGTTCATGCATGCATGCGACTATGCCAGAGGAGAGGAAGGGCGATAGTAGTCAGTCACTGAGCTTAAGGGAGTGACTAAAGGTATTTCTAAGGTTGTTACTCTCTCTAAAGGAAGTGAAGTAGAAGGAGACCAGCTAGATTTCTATTTGTTGGCTGGGTATTTCAAGGTGATTGGGGCTGGGGCCAGGGGGCTTGATTGTTTATTTTGGTGGACAAAAGGCAAGAACTCTTACAGTAGAGGTGTTTCTTTGAGAAGGTCTGGCAGGATGGGAGGATGCAGGCCAGTCCATTTATTAGAAAATCTGGAGAACCTGTGGTAGCTCAGACTCAGGCTGTTGAAGAAACAGAAGAGAGGGGAATGGTTTAGCTTGGGTCCTTCCAGCAAGTGGCACCTCAGTAGTAACAACAGAGGTTTCAAAAAAGAACCAAGACACAGGAGCCAGGTGTGCCCAGCAGCCCTCAAGGCAGGTAGCCAGCAACTGTGGTCCCATGGTCCCATAGTCCACATTCCCTCTTCCACATCCCTACCCCTCCCATCGCCCCAGCCCTCTTCTTATCTAGAGAGGTATATGGGAAGGTGGTTCTTGAGAAAGTCTCCTCTCATCCATAAACATCTTGCCACCTTGACCGCTTTGGCTGAGATGCCAACTCAGTTTTATGCCTGAGTGATTTTCCTGCTGACCAGAGGCCTCATTCACTGCTTAGCACAAAACCCCTACCTTTCCATTCCAAAATTGGGCAGGCCTCCCTCCAGTGGGTGAGAGGAATGGGGATGGGGCAAAGGTTGGGGTAGGGAGGGGACATCAGGGCTATTCATTCCAATTGAAGTCACTCAGTGACTTCATTCAAATGCAGAAAGCTCTCTGGTCAGGTCAGAGCCTTTGACCTCACCTTGGGCTTCTTCAACTCCCCCACCCTTAGGCCTTAGGCTGCAGCTTCCAAACTGCAGGGAAGGGGGATGTTTGAGAAACAGGTCTGGTCTGGGACAAAAAGAATATACTCCATTTCCCAACCCAGAAAACTGTCCTCAACCATTTGAGAGTCGTGAGTAGGGGTGAAGGAGGTAAGGGGCGTGAAGGGGATGAAGAGCATGAGTCAAGGGTCAAAGGCAATGGTAAGCAGTAGATCTCCAGGTCACAGATTCCCTAAGCCCAACTCAGGCTTGGGGCTATGGGAGCCCAGGGGGGCCCGGTAGAGGCAGGAACTGTTCTTTCTCTGTACTGTGTTTGAAGTCTTGTGACTGCATGTTTACCAAAACTCACAGAACTATACACTGAAAAATCAAATTTACTACAGGTAAATTATAGTTTAATTTAAACCTCTAAATTTGGCCTCCGAAAACAGAAATAATAATTAATTGAAAGGTTTTTAAATTATTGAGAATAAATGCACTATATAAATTGAAAAACTATGACATTCACTCAAGAATTCACCATTTGGAAGAGAAATCTTATTTAAACATTGTATTTAAATCTTATTTAAACATTGTTGGAGCTAGGGCTGCTCCAACAAAGTACTACAGACTGGGTGGCTTAAATGACAAGAATTTATTTTTTTCACAACTCTGGAAGTCAGAAGTCTGAGATCAGTGTTTGTGTCACTAGACAGGGGACCTGGCCCTGTGCGGGCCTGCTTAGAGCCAGCTGGTAGTGTGTGGGTTCTTGACTTCATGTAGCAAAGTTTTCACAAGTCCAGGTGACGATGAGGATTCATTTATTAAAGCTGGGGACAGTGAAACAAGGAAGGGCTAAGCATAGAAGAAGCAACGGGAGAGTTTAAGCTGGGCTGCCTTAGCTCACTGGGAAGTCAGAGAAAAGGGGGCCTTGGGGACAGGTTCAGGGGATCAGCCTGGGGCAAGGTGCCAGTTACCCATTGTTCCCTGGGTTGCAAGTGTCCTGCAGTCCCTTGGAGTTTAGGAGATACGTGCTGTGGGGGAGAGAGAAGGAAGGGAAAGGTGTGGGCATGCTCCCCAGAGGGAGGACAGGCACGGGGTTCTTTGTCTTGAGAGTTTTCATTTCTCTCATGCAGGCTGGAATCTTAGGAGAGGTCTCAGGAGACAGTTTCAGCAGAATATCCATCAGTTTTCCAAGTGTGTCCTTTTAGGGTCATGGTCTCCACTAACTGGTCAGCACCATGGCAGAGGGTCATTAGTCATTGCAGCTAGTCCTGGCATGTCCCACCTGGTTTTGCTGCTTTTCTGGGCCTGGAGATGCCATTGCTAAGGAAGTGACCTTCTGTATCTGGCTGTAAATTGCTTGTCTAGTTTGTTTGCCTCTGTCTCAGGTTCCCCATTCTACTTGCTAAGGAATTTTCCTAGCTTGTTTCTACCCTGCCTCATTTGCAGCATTGTGTATTCTGAGCGCTTTCCTGGGCTTATAGATAGTTCCTTTCTCCCTGTACCTTCACATCATCATCTCTTTGTACATTCGTGTGTCCAAATCTCTTCTGCTTATAAGGCCACTGGTCATATTGACTTATAGCTTTCCTAATGACCTCACTTTAACAAAATTACCTCTTTAAACATCTTATCTGCAAATATAGTCACATTCTGAGATACTGGGAATTAGGACTTTAACATGAATTTTGAGTGTGTCACAATTCAGCTCATAACAAACACAAATTTTTCAATTTTCTGCATTAAGAGCATTATATAATATTAAATGAGTAAAGCTTATATGAAAAATATTAATTTATCAACTTCTGATGTTTAAATATCCCAGTTCAAATGTGAACTTTAATCACTTTATCTGACAGTTTATATCATGATGATTTGATAAATACATACAAGTATCTTCTAGGTTACTTAACTTCTCTGCTATCCTTAAAGATAAGTCACAATGCAGCTAAAAATCGACAACATCATTATTGGGACTCCAAGTTATCCATCATCAAAACTTTGCTCTGTTCCTGAAAGAACACAGGTAGTTCATATTTTCCCACGAGTGTCATGAAACTCATTATTTCTGGAATCTTTTCTTTTAGTTATTACCTAGCCCCACGGTGAGCTCGTGCCTTTAAAGAAAGGAGCGCACCATCCGCTGTTACTAGGGCAAAGGAGCCAGGGCACCACTACTCCCCTGCGGGTTTCGCTTCTCCGCCCACTGTTTTCCTGCTGTCCACAAGCTCAGCTCCTGTGAGTCCCAGCGCCCATTCCTGGAGAAGGAAGACAACAGGGGACATTTTTGCATTCAAAGTTTAGCAAGGACACCATTGGTTTAAAGTAAAGGTTTGCTTTTGCTAGTTTTTTTAAAGAATACTTACACATATTTCTCCATATTATTATGAGGTCTTGCCTAAAGCCAGGGAATTAGAATCCACGTGTTAAATTAGTGCTGTGACTCTGATTCTTCCTGCAGATTGCACTCGGAGGTGTGTGCGTGTGCATTTTCCTTTATCTTGCATTATATCCTTCCCTCACATTCAAATAATGGAGGTAATTTTCAGGAAGAATAATTTTTATAAGACTATTTGGTAACGACTCTGCCATTTAAATCTATTTAACTACAAATTGTTGCTTTGTTGATCCCTTAGATGTAAAACCAATTTTCTCTTAAAGTCTGCACAGCATTCCGGAAACATAAGTGGGAAATAATGCCATAGGCAAGATTGCAAGAAAAATGACACATTTCTCTAACTGAATGCAGATGTATTTCATGAAGAGAGTAAGATTTGCACTAGGAGACCATAGCTGAGGCCAGAACTTCTCTGGTGGGAAATTTCTTAATGGCCCTTTCAGTTATTCACAGAATCATCTTTTTCACAGGCTGACATGGCCATTAATTTAAAGGCCCTCTCCCTGAAAAAGTTACCAAAAATTTAAAATATGAAAGTGTGTTTATTTTCTTTGGACACAGTATTACTTAAATCATCATCTAAGTCAGGGTTTCTCGACCACAGCATTATTGCAGCCTTGGACTAAAAACTATATCGGTGGAGAAATTCTTGTACATCGCAAGATGTTTACCAGTATCTCTACCCACTAGATTCCACTGGTAGATGCTCTTTTCTAGTTGTGACCATCGAAAATATCTCCTGACATTGTCAAATACCCTGACTGTCCCCAGTTGAGAACCACTGATTTAAACATATGTCTGCCATATTCTGCTCACATTATACCAAGGGAATTTACTTTCTCAAACCTCGGTACTACAGTCAAACATTTTCTGAAAGTTTGTAGCATTTCTGGATGCTGAAATGGTGAATATACTTTCAATAAAATAATGCAAGTTTTCACTGAAGGAAGTGGCCATTTTTAGGTAAAGAGTCTATAGGGACGGGATCATAAATTTCTTCAATTAATAGAAAGGAGACACTTATGGGAAGGTTTTGTCTTTTCTTTTTTTTTAATTTAATCTTTATTGTATTTTTTTCTGTTAGCATTGAGTCCCCTTGTCTTTTCTATGCTGACTCAGAGGCTGAATCAGGTACATCAGTGGAGGTTACAGTGGGAAAGATAATAACTGAATAACTTAAACAGTGCATTACTAACATGGTACTTTAATTTTTAGTGCTTTAGTTATTACTGAAGTTACACATTTTAAATATCTATTGATCATATATCATATTGTGAATTATCACGTCATGTTCTTTGTTGATTTTACTATTGTGGTGTTTGTATTTTCTTATTAATTTGTCAGAGCCTTTTGTACAGAAGGCCTTTACCTTTTACCTTCTATATATTATATATATTTTTAAAATCTCATTTATTTTTGTCATTTTTGATAGAGAGCTTCCCTTAAACCTTTGTGTACTCCAAACCGTTAACTTTTTGTTGTTGTTTCTCCATTTGCATTTAGGCCTAGTAAGCTGGTCCCCATGAGTAGAAAAATAAACTCACATACATACAAATATATATATATATGTACATATATCTATATCAATATATATGTATATATATCTATATCTTTGCCAAATATGTCTATTTCTAACTTGTACAGTAATTTTATATTCTGTCTGTAAATTCTGAAGAACTTTTAGTGCTGGGCTAATGAATCCTGGAGAGAGAGACAAAAGTTCTAAATGACTCAGTAGGTTGTCAGTTTACCGGAGGCCTACAGCATGTTTGACAGGGTCCTGGGTGGTTTGCAGGTCAGGTCGTAAATGACCTTCTCTACTAGGACATCACTGTTAACACAGTATCATTAGGTGCACTTTATAGGTGAGGAAATTGAAGCCTTCAGAAAGCGTAATAGTGTGACCAATGACGCAGTCAGTAAGTGATGCGGCGGACATTTAGACCGGTTCTGTCTGACCTAAAAGTCGTGTTCATTCTATTACAGCAATATTCTTTGAGCAATAGGGAGTCTCTTGGACTTTTAAAAAGAAAATGACATGATCGGAACTGTGCTTTAAGAAAGTCAATTTGGCAGTAGCTTAGATGGGAAGTTCTTTTGTAAAGAAAAGTCTGGAGGCTATTTAAGTACACCAAGTCAAGAATAATGAAATCTGAGTATCTCAATGAAAATAGTAGCTAGAAATTGAAGAGTAAAGATAGAGAAGAGATATTATGGAGAAAAAATTGGCGGGACAGGATAACTGATTAAATTTGGGGGAAAGAAAATTCATGTGTTGAAGATGGCTAGGAACTTTCTGACAATTCAACTTGAATGAATATATGAGTGATTTTTCAAATATAAAGTTCTGAAGGACGATTATAAGGTCAATATTGGACACCTGGAGATGCCAAGTGCAGAGAGAGCCCTAGGCCATGGTTTAATGTGTAAGACTGCTCGTGAGACAGGAAAAAGGGATTAGAACTGAGGTAGAGATGTGGGAATTATCTGCCTTGATATAAGAGAATTATTTATATAATAGAAACTATGGTGGGAATAGAACAAGAATATAAATACCAAAACAAAGATGTGAGTGAATAGAAAGTAAAAACAGACCAATCAGACTGTTTACACTAAGCATACCTTGAGGGGTGAAACAAATTGGAGTTGGGGGAAGGCAGTTAACTAAAAGTAACAGCTACATCTGGGACAAACTTGTTTGAACTCAGAAGAGGGACCTTAGAGAAAAGGGACCCAAACTTTAACTTTCAACCTCATCCTTCCCTAATCCTAACCCATAGTTTAGAGGAGGGGCCTTTAAGCAGACAAGGGAGGAAGGATATGTGACTTAAGAGTTAAAATGTGTGCAAAACTAGAACAGAGTTATATTTTTGCTAATATTCTGCCTCTAATATGTTCAATCTAATCTTTGAGATTCCCAGATAGTGGTCAAGTTTAATAGCATGAATGAAATCGTCATGTACTGTCATGAGAACCATTTCCAGAGAAGAGGCACCAGAGGAAGTTTGGGACCCAGGTGTGCAGTCATTGAAGGAAAAATTCCCCCAGGTTCTCCTGGAGATCAATGGATGGGTTCCATTTTCATTTGTCAAAGATGTACTCTCCCACTTCATCTTCAGAGATAGTAAATCAGGTCAGTTTTCTGGTATTCCTAGTCCTATGGGGCCTTATAAAACCCCTTTAAATGTACAAGTGAAACCAAAACTGAACATACTCTCTTTTTTTTAATTTTAAAAGATCTATTTATTTATTTTTAGAGAGGGGAAGGGAGAGAGAAAGAGAGGGAGAGAAACATCAATGTGTGGTTGCCTCTCGCATGCCCCCTACTGGGGACGTGGCCTGCAACCCAGGCATGTGTCCTAGACTGGGAATCGAACTGGTGACTCTTTGGTTCACAGGCCAGCACTCAATCCACTGAGCCACACCAGCCAGGGCTGAACATATTTTTTATTGCAGTACTTGTCAGAGATTGTGCTATGCTAAATTGAATTATAAAATTTGCATTGTGAGGGCATAGTATGCAGTATTTTGCAAATCTATCTTACCATAGACTATTTTGCCATAGGGAGTATTCTTCCAGAGAACACACTTTGGAAAACACTCTCCTAATGTGTTTCATTAGCTAATAATCCAGAGTGACCTGAGTTTTGAGATCTTTGAAAAGGATTTGCTGTGTTTTTAGGAAAACACATTTTCCAAAAGCGAATGAGATTTCTTTCACAATCCTTATGAGGCAAATAAATCTCTTTAAATCACCTCTCAAGCTGCCATATAGACACTATTAATTTCCTATGAAACAGTCATTTCCCCCTTTCTTCCCCTTGATAGATGGGCAGTATGCCCTCTTTCAGGGGATGAATCATGAAGCATTTAATGAAGTACCAGCGATCATCTTTCATTGTGTAAGTGCTGCTCTAGGCATTAGGAATGTGATGTTTTGGCCAGTAAGGCAAAGAGTAGTAATTCTTTCTGGGTTTCTGTGAAAAGAAAATTAATGAAAAAGGTGGAGGGACAAACCCCATTTTTGTATTTTCCCTCCTTCCTGCTTTGAATATCACAATACATCCTCATAAGTTATCACGGCACAGGTTGCGATGTTCAGGAGACTTACAGAAATTACATCTATACCTTTGATATGTTTGATCTAGTTGTAGAACCACCTGTGAGATGGCAGTCAAGTAAAATTATATAGGTCTGTATTAACTTAATTCATTGTTATCTAGGTATTCTTTTACCTACAGCAGAAAGAATTCTAGCTGATCCCTAAGACACATGCGGAATGACAAGCTACATATTCTGGCTGCCCCTGGGGATGTGGTAGTACCTAGAGCCCTAACTGTAAATCCTCCTCCTCTTCTCTTCCTCTTAAAAACCATATTAGCATAAAATGAGAGTAACACTATTGCATAAATCACTTTGAACTTCCTATAATTTAGAAAACAGGAAAGTTATTCACAGATTGTATTACTTATAATACTACTTACAAGTAACAAATAGTGTGGGACACATTTGCAACTGAGTGACAGACGTCAATGCTCTGTAAAGTTGTGTCTGAAACCACTGACACAGACAAGCAGCCCAGAGATTTTGCTTGTCCAATTAGTCTGATAGGTAAGGATCCTAAATGGTCTACTCCAGGGGTTCATGGAGTTTCTCTGTAAAAAGCCCGATAGTAAATATTTTTGGCCTTTTGGGGCTATAAGGTTCTCTGTCACCACTACTGAACTCTGCTTTTGCCGTGAGAAAGCAGTTGTAGTTTGCAGTCATGGCTGGGTTCCAATACAACTTTATTTACAAAATAAACAGGAGGCTGAGTTTTGGTCCATTGGCTATAGTTTGCTGCCCCCTTGCCAAATCCACCATTTTTTTTCTCCCTTACCACTATCTGACTGATAATTGAAAAAAAAAAATTCCCATTTTATGAATGAGAAACTTAAAGCTTAGAGGAATTCAATAACTTGTCCACAGCCAAGTCACAGGGAAACTGGGATTCAACTTCAGTTCTGGTTCTCAAACATGTGGTCATCCCTAGCACCCTGACACTGTCCCATTTTGGGGATATTCTAGGAAGATCCATTTTCGAGCCAGAAGTCCACTTTGGTGGTGCAGCAGAGAGAGCTAAAGGGCTACTTCTGAACAGTGAAATTTTAATCAGACAACTCAAAATTGCAAAAGTTGGTTATGGTCCTTCTTCCTTGGTCTAGGAATTATTCTCTCAATTTGTTTCTAGGGATAAGAAGACGATCTTTTATCCCAGTGTGAATGCGCCTGGCTGGTATCTTTTTAAGCTTATCAAATTCTGACATGGGCTTTGCCTTTGTGTCTCAACCCAAGGGAACGGGCTGTCCCTGCACGCTATTAGGACATTTTTCTTGGATCACTTGTTCTCCAACCTGGGCCACCTCTGGGCCCATGTCTGTCAAAAGACTCTCCTATCCCACAGCAAACTCCTCTCCTACAAATGCTGAAATGACCTCTGAAACCAACACTGTTTGCCAGTTTGTTCTTAAAAGTGTCAGAACTGTAATCAGATGAGGTCAAGAAACAATTTTCACAGCTGTTACAAGACACTGCTAATTGCTCTGAGGGCTTAATAGAAAACACAGTGTGCAGCCCGGAAGTGGTAATTACTGCAACTCAGGTTTCTTGGCCTAAATTCCCCCACTGCATGTTTTCTTCCACCCAAAGGGGGCGGGGGGAAGGAGAGCAAAACACCAAACACTACAACTTTAGTAATAATAACACAAAACTGTGAAAAGTATCCCTAACATGTAGAGTTGTTCTGACCACTCAAATTTGGGTCCTTTGTCAACAAGACAATGTAAATCTCACAAGGGAAGGAAACTCTGACGATTTGGACCCTCTACCTCATGTTAAGAAATATTGATTGCAACTCACAAGAAGGTTTTCACTTAACCACATTTTTAAAGCTTTCATAAATATTGAAATAAAGTGAGATTCATTCCTAGTTAAACTCTAACACCAGAATGGTTCTTATCATCCAGATGATGGAGCTGCTGGCAAGAGGAAACCGGGACAGTAGGGGATTTATACAGCACACCTTGACATATCTTCTTGCAAGGTAATAAAGGCTGCACTCCACATTTGAGTCTAATGGCGAATAAACAATTTTCAGAAAAAGAAAAAATTAAGGTGGTGGAAATAGTGTATTGGGAAATTCCACTTGCACCATAGTTAATTATTTCAGGGCCCAGCTATATTATATACTTTTTCCCCATTTAGTATAGCTTGTTGGAAATCCTACACCAAGGGAATTAAATGTCAGGACGGTGTCCAAATGATTATAGCATATTTCTCATAACAGATTCTCACTTAAAACCTCTAAATGATTTGTGATACTGTTCATAGTATTTCATAGTAAAATTAGTCAACTGATAGTTTTAATAAAGAATCTTTGATAATGTGTGATTTAAGCCTGCTGACACGTAAACCTGATTTTTTTCTGCTGTTTTTTATTGACAAAGTGAAAAGTGCTGTCCAAATCTGTGCTTGCACGTGTATCTTTGAACATGATACTGCCTTAGTAGCGTTTGCATCCCTACAGTCACCCAATAAAAGTGTACAAAGGAGTGGTAGATTCATTGTTAAAGAATTAGATGAAATTCCCATTTTATTTGAAGTGCCTTTAACTTTAAGCGTGAAATAAAATATAGACAGTGGAGGAAGTCATGTTAGAGGGAAAATGAAGATAGAAAATTATGAAAAAGAGAGAAGTTAATATATAAAATATACGTGCTGTTCATTCATTTCCCAGAGACCATACATTTTATTCTGAACTTCTTGGTTTCCCAAAGAAAAATGGTAAGTAGTCATAACATGAACATGATATAAAGCAATTGTTCATGGGTAGACATGTTTTTTGGTACTGAGACCAAATGATGAGAAATCTGTCCTATGAATTCTTATAAAGAAAAACCTATGTAAACCAATGAACTTCATCTTCAAAAACCTTATGACAGTAAGTGTATGAAAGTATCTTATACAGCTCTTTCTCAGAATAGGTCTCACTCAGTGTAGGTGAGCGGCAAATTGACACAGCATAACTCTGCTAGAGCAGCTGTAGTGGAGAAGGGCTAAAATAGCGCTGAGTAATTGAAGAGCTTATGGGTTCTCTTTGTTCTTGTCCCTCCCTCTTTCTGCCTGCCCTATTAACTTAACTGGTGTTTAGTTTTTCATACTTTTTTTTCCTACATTCCCTTAGGTTCACACACACACAAAATACCTGCTCTAGGAAATACAAGTAGAGTTATGGTCATATGGTCATGTTGGGACCTAATTTGCATCTATGTGTATGTATGGAGAGAGAGAGAGAATGTGTGTGTGAGTGTGCATATATGAAATTTTAGAAATCAAGGCAAGCAGCTAGGGTTCCTATGTAAAAAGGACCTGAAACTTTGCCTAGTTCCTGGTGTAATTACATTAGTGCCTCCTTTGATGCTCAAAAGTATCTCAGTTTGGAAGTAAAGTACTGTGGTCACCTTACTTCAAAACACTCTAGAATCAAAAGAGGGAGGCTAATGATGCTGCCAATTAGTTTTCCCTGGGCCAATATGGCAATTATTGGGGAACATGGCAGAAATTCCATGGCGGAGGAAATGGCCAACCTGTAGTATCAAAGCTACTTTTGAGTGATTCTAAAGAACTGGAGCACTGGGCAGCCCAATTATCTGTACCACATCAGAGGGTAGGCCCCTTTCTACCTGAAACAGACAGAGCTCTGACTTTAATGGAGATACAAGAACTTGGGTCCAGCAGCTGACTGTGAACTGCACTACCCACCATGGTGTCTAAGGGCTGCATGTGGCCCAGGATGGCTATGAATGCAGCCCAACACAAAATAGCAAATTTACTTAAAACCTTTTTTTATTTCGCTTATCAGTTTTCATTACTATTTGTGTATTTAATGTATGGCCCAGAGATGCCAAAAGGTTGGACACCCCTGATTAGCATCATTGACACAAGGGGATAGGATGGTACTGAAAGGTGGCTGAGATAGAAGCAGTGGCACTTAGTGTCAGAAAGCAAGATCAGAAAGGTCATGAGCCATGAGGGATGGAATGAAAAGAAGGAGAGAGAAGTCACTTTCTTGAAACTACATACATCCTTTACTACTGTATAAGCTGAGAACCATAATTAGTGACCCTGATTTCTCTGTGTTTGTGTGTAGTGTGTGCATGAGAGATGTTGAGAGTGAGATAGAAAACAAAAATGAATAGGGAATGATGGGGATTGCAGAAAGAAGAGTTTGCTGGTGAATAACTTGGAGACCCAGGGACAAAACTGAGAAGAGCCAAACATCTCTGAGACTGCAAACGAGGCTGAAGGGAAGCAGTTTTATAAATAGACTTGACTTTAAAATTAGATCAGCAAGCAGTGAAATGAACTTTAGACTAAAGAATTTTGCTATTTTATTTAGAATTCCATGCTAAAATTCTGTTTTTTAAACTGTAAATTGGCTGCCTTTGTTTCAACTAGCAAAAAGAAAAAGAAGTAAAGACTGGAATATCAAGTAAATCAGGTATAAAAATAGACCCTAAGAGGAGGGCATGCTCATATGGGACAGATGACCTTGACCTAGATAAGGTGTAAGAAAATAGACTTGTGTCCCCTACATAAGGTCCAGAGCCTCAAAAAACTACTCATGAGTAATTAGCTGGGGAAGTAAGTGTTTGCTTGACTATTTTTGGTCCATGGACTATATTGTGTCAGAACAACTAACCAGAAGAAATTGAAACCCAAAGCTTCTAGCCTGGGTGAGCAAGCAGTCTGTATTTACACAGCTCATGAAGTATAGGAACTCCAGAGAGGAAATTAACATAAAATCTATCCAACAAAATGGATAACTTAGGGATTCTGACAAAAGGAAACAAGAATGGTTGTGCAAAACATACTGAGAATACGGGGCAAATAGAACTCCCAAAGGTAAATAATCCCCAGTGAAATTTAATTCACAATAAAAAATTACAGATCTGTGAGTTGACAGGTAGCAAGAAAGAAGAGAATCAATATTACAACAAAAGGAAAAATAATAGAACATATTGGAAAATAATATACATTACCATTTTTAGAATAGATTAAAGGTATTAAGGGAATACTGGAAACTATAATAAAAATGAATATGCAAAATAATATAGGGTATATAATAAATAGATAGACAAAATAATAGTTTTGAAAGAAACTAGTTAGGAATTGTAGAAATAAAAACTATAGTATTTATAATTAAAAATTCAGTGGGTGAGTTAAATGATAGATTAGATAAAATTGAGGGAAAACTGAAGGAATTGGAAGAGCAGTATGAAGAAATCACCCACAATACAGAGCTCAGCAATGGAATATATGGAAATGCAACTAGGGGATGTGAGGGAGAGCACAAGAGGACATAAAGTGCATGTAATGTAAGTTCTAGTAGGATGGAATAGAGAGAACAAAGAAGAGACAACATTCTAAAATAAATTTTTCATGTTTGAAAAACAATAGCATCCTCCAATTGACTAAGCACATTAAGTCCTGAAGAGGATAAATAAAATAAAATAAAATAAAAAAGCTATACAGTGTGGGAAACTAAAGAACATCAGAGGGAAAAAGAAAAGAATGTTCTGTAACAGAAGCATCACTACGAGATTGGTATACTTCTCAACAGTGACAATGGATGGCAGAACACAATGAGATAGTAACTTCTAGGTTCTAAGGAACACCCTAAACCTCATTTAATAATGTGAATAAAGCAGACATTTTCAGAGAAAGAATAAGTTTACTAATAATATAATTGTATAAGGAATTATTTAAAGATGTTCTTTGCTCTCTATGTTTTCTTACAGGACTTTTATGGATTCAAGTCTAACATTTTATTCTTTAAAACATTTTGAGTTTATTCTTGTGTATAGTGTAAGAAGGTTGTCTAATTGCTGTGCATGCATCTCTCCAATATTCTCAACACTACTTATTTAATAACCTGTCTTTGCCCCATTGTATATTCTTGCCTACTTTGTCAAATATTAATTGGCCATAAAGGCATAGGTTGATTTCTGAGATCTCTATTCCGTTCAGTTGATCTACATGTTTATTTTCATGCCAGTGCCATGCTATTTTGATTACTGTGGCCTTATATACATTGATATCATATGATATGATTCCTCCAACTTTGTTCCTCTTTCTCAGGATTGCTGGAGCTGTTCAGGGTCTTCTGTGGTTCCATAGAAATTTTCAAAGTATTTGTTATAGTTCTGTGAAATACACCATTTGAATCTTCAAAGTAATCAAGTGGAATCTAGAGATTGCTTTGGGTAGTATGTACATTTTAAAGATGTTTGCTCCTCCTACCTATGAACATGGTATATGCTTCCACTTATTTTTATCTTCAATTTTTTTCTTCAGTGTCTCATAATTATCTGAGAATAAGTCTACATCCTTAGTTAAATTTATTCCTAGGTATTTTATCTTTTTGATGCAATTGTAAATGTGATTGTTTTTCTCATTTCCCTTTCTGATACATCATTACTGATGTATAAAAATTCAGCTGATTTCTGGATATTTATTTTGTATCCAGACTTCATCATTTTTTGTAGCTTTTTGGTAAAATCCTTAGTGTTCTCAATATACAGTATTGTGTCCTCTGAAAATAACGACAGTTTTACTTCTTTCTTTCCAATTTGAATGGCTTTTATTTCTTCTTGTCTGATTGCTGTGGCTAGAACTTCCAGTACTATGTTGAATGGAAGTGGCAAAAGCAAACGGGTATCTCTAACTTGTTCCCAATACTAAGGCAAATGCTTATAGCAATATTTTGTCTGATATGTTTCTTCAGGTAAGAGAAACAGAGAAAAAAAAGAAATAGGACTACATCAAAATGAAAAGTTTTTGCACAGCAAAGTAAACCATCAACAAAATTTTAAAAAAAACTACCCATTAAATGGAAAAACATATTTACAGTGACATATCTGATAAGGGGTTAGTATAAAAATGTATAAAGAACTTATAAAAATCAATACCTGAAAAGCAAACAATCTGTTTTTAAAATGGGCCAAGTATCTGAATAGACATTTCTCCAAGGAGGACATACATGTGGCCAATAGACATATGAATAGATGCTCAATGTCACTAATCATCAGAGAAGTGCAAATTAAAATCACAATGAGATATCACCTCATACCTGTTATAATAGCTATCATTAACAAATCTATAAATGACAGGTACGGACAAGGATGTGAAGAAATGGGAACCCTCCTGTATTGTTGGTTGGAATGCAGATAGATATAGCCACTGTGGAAAGCAGTATGAAGTTACCTCAAAAAATTAAAAGTGCAACTACCTTATGACCCAGGGATTCCACTTCTGGGAATATATCTGAAGAACCCCCAAACACTTATGTGAAAGAATGAACTCACCCTATGTTCATTGCAGCATTGTTTACAATTGCCAAGATTTGGAAACAGCCTTATTACCCAACCAGAAATTAGGGGTTAAAAAAGTGGTGGAATATTTACACAATGCAACACTACTTGGCTATAAAAAGAAAGGAAATCTTATTCTCTGGGACAGCATGAATGGACCTGGAGATTATCATGCTAAGTGAAATAAGCCAGTCAGAGAAAGACAAGAACCGTATGATTTCACTTGGATGTGGAATTTAATAAACAAGCTGAACTAACAAACAGGATAGAAACAGACTCACAGAGACAGAGAATGGACTGTCAGTTATTACAGAGGGGAAATGGGGAACTAGATGAAAAAAGTGAAGGAATTAAGCAAAAAAAAAAAAAAAAAACTCTCATAGATATAGACAACAACATGGTAATTACCAGAGTGAAAGGAGGTTGGGGGTGACAAAAGAGGTTAAAGGGGGATAAATGGTGATGGAAAAAGACTTGGGGTGATGAACACATAATACAATATACAGACGATATATTATAGAATTGTACAACTGAAACCCATATAACTTTATTAACAATGTCATCCCAATAAATTCAATAAAAAATAAAAATAAGCAAAGATGTTCCTTAGTTAAAAAAAGAAAGAAATGAACCAAAAAGAAGGAGCATGAAACAAAGAGATAGTAAACAAAACAATTATAAATATGTGAATAACCTAAGTAAGCATTCAGTGTAAAAATAGAAATCTTGTAGAAGATACTCATTTTAGGGTTAGAATTATTTTAAAAAATGGAATAAGTGCTAAACAACAATAACATGGAAGAAAAAAAAAGGATGATTTAAATTAAAATATTCTGGGGTCCTTGTATTATTTAGGAGGGAAAAGGAGATAATGATTAGTTTTAGGTATTACTGAGTGAAATATACATGGTAAAACATTAGGGGTAGCTCATAACAATAAAAATAGAATGTCTGCTTTGATATAGATTGAGATGATAAGTGGAATAAAACTTTATCATTCCAAGTGGAGAATGAAAAGAGAGAAATGAAGAAATGAAAGATACAGTGAATGGAAAACACAAAACAAAGTGGTAGAAACCCAAAATACATTAGGAGTCACAATGCAAATGGTATAAATTCATATGTGAAAAGAAAATTTCTTAGATTATTCTTTTATGGAACAAAATTAAAACTTCCTTTGTTAAATTTATTCCTAGATACTTTATTTTTCTTGCTATAATAAAGGATTTTTTCTCCTAGTTTCTCTTTCTGATAGTTCATTGTTGGTGTACAAAAATGCCATCAATTTCTTAATATTGACTTTGTATCCCACTACTTTGCCAAATTCACTTATTACGGAGTAGTTCCTAGGGCAAGGGAAATAAAAGGAAAAAATAAACAAATGAGACTACATCAAATTAAAAACTTCTGCACAGCTAAAGAAGCCATCCTCAAAATGAAAAGGGAACCAACCATATGGGAGAACATATTTGCCAATGATACATTGCATAAGGATTTAATCTCCGAAATATATAAAGAAATGACTCAACACCAGGAAGACAAACAAACCAATTAAAAAATGGGCAAAGAGCCTGAACAGACACTTCTCTAAGGAGGACATACAGATGGGCCATAAGCATGTGAAAAGATATTCAACATCACTAACCATCAGAGAGATGCAAATTAAAACCACAATGAGATATCACCTCACACCTGTCAGAATGGCTATCATTAATAAATCAACAAACAACAAGTGCTGGTGAAGTTATGGAGAAAAGGGAACCCTAGTGCACTATTGGTGGGAATGGAGAATTGTGCAGCCACTGCAGAAAGCAGTTTGAAAAGACCCCCCAAAATTAAAAAGGGGACTGCCTTTTGACCCAGCAATTCCACTGCTGGGAATATACCCTGAGAATCCCAAAACACCAATTCAAAAGAACTCATGCACCCCTATGTTCATAGCAGCACTATTTACAATAGCCAAGTGCTGGAAACACCCTAAGTGCCCATGAGCAGATGAGTGGATCAAAAAACTGTGGTACATTTACAATGGAATACTATATAGCAGAGAGAAAGAAGGAACTCCTACCTTTTGTAGCAGCATGAATGGAACTGGAGAGCATTATGCTAAGTGAAATATGCCAATCAGTAAAAGACAAATACCATATGACCTCACTTATAAGACAAATTTAAGGAACAAATTAAACTAATGAGCAAAATAAAACAAGAGTGATAGAATCATGGAATAGGTTGACAGTGGTAAGAGGGGCAGAGGGAGGGAGGTAGTGTTTGAAAGAGGGGGAAGGGGTTAGTCAAAGAACATGTATGACTGACCCATGGACATGAACAGCAGTGTGGGTGTTGACTATGGAATTGGGGGTGGGCTGGACAGAGGAGGGCAAAGGGTGAAAATTGGGACAACTGTAATAGAATAAATAAGAATAGCCCCAGCTGGTGTAGCTCAGTGGATTGAGCATGGGCCTGTGAATCAAAGGGTCACCAGTTGGCTTCCCAGTCAGGGCACAAGCCTGGGTTGCAGGCCAGGTCCCCCAAGAGGCAGCCACACATTGATGTTTCTCTCCCTCTCTTTCTCCTTCCCTTCTCTGTATCTAAAAATAAATAAATAAAATAATTTTAAAAATAAACAAGAATAAAATTTTTAAAAAGCAAGTGGGCAAAAGTGGATCTAACTGAAGGTTTGTTAAATCCTATAAAGTTATTCAAGCTGTCATTTTTCATAAGGTAAAGCTGTTGTGCTCTTTTTTTAAAGATTTGGTAGCAGAAACTAAAGACTTGTCTCAGTTGTAGTCCTTTACATACACAAAATATAAATTTTATGGAAAGTTTACAATAAGGAGATGAATTTCCCATGTGAAGAAAAAGTTGAGCTATCACCCACTTAGGATCACCAGGCTCAGAGGCTTAGTTAAAGGAGACCACGTGCCCTCTGTTCCTGACCAAAGTGCCTGCTCTTGGGGATCTGGAAGAAGGCACCCAAAGCAGCTGAGATAAACCCCAATCGCAATTCTCAAACTGCTATCAACCTATCTTCCTACATGATACGGAAGAGACAGAAAGCACAGCTAAAGCACCGACTCTCTTCTCTGGAGATCCAGTCATTGAACCAGAGACTTTGGCTTTCGTGAGCATCCATTGAGTGTTTTGAAGTACATTTCAGATTCCTCAGTTTAAAAACAGACAGATGATAGGCAGAGGGGCAGGGGAGGAAGTGTGAGTCTCAGGCTTCAAGTGAGTGAGTTCTTTCTGTAGCCTTCCCATTTCCCACACTGCCGATGTCACAAGGTGAGAATGAAGCCTCAGCTTGTTCTGGTTTCCAAGTTACAATCCCTGTACTTCTTCCCTACTTCCCTTAGGAAATCTATGGAGTCTGCAAAACTACCTGACAGACAATCATTCTCACAGAGAGCAGGCACACACATTACTCCACTGAAACTCTCTTACCCAAGAGTTGAAAGCTCTTGTGTATAACAGGTTTAAGTATAAATATATGTTTTTGCCATTCATCACTTCTTCCCTCTTGGAGGATGCCAAGTGTGATCATATTCTGGGAGGCAACACAGTATGCAACAAATGGGGTCTATAATTGGCTTGCCTGGGGAGTAGCAGAGTTGGGTTAAGGTGGGACTGACCTTGTGGATTTGGTTAGTAGGAGTTTGTGAATGGGGTTGTAAAATCTAAACAGAAAGCTGGGCTGTCTCTCAGACCCCTAGGGGTATAATGGAAACCAATGTGAGTATTTTTCAGGGGAAGTGACAGAGAGAATGTGAGGAGATTGTGATTGAATGTCAACAAAAAAATATTTAGCTGCAAAAATACTCATATTTATCCTGGCAACAATCATGCATATAGCTCCCTGGGCTCACTCTGGACCTTCACATTGCTTCGTTCACCTTTCTCCCTGGAGCACACAGGGCAGGGCTGACAGTGACCGAGCACACCGAGGTCTGGTCAGTGTCCCCTCACCCACCAAGGTTACTGGAAGGACCAGAACATTCTTGCTGTCATATCCTGGTTGTTCCTATTTTGATCAGAAGCTAAATTATAAAAAGATAATGTCAGAGCAAAGAAAACTAGTGATGAAGTGATAACTGATAAATTTTATCACAGGTGAACTATCTAAATCAAGTTCGAATTATCTGTTTAGGTAGCTTACATCATTGAAATTAGGTGGGAGATGAACAATTTGCTTTGCACCCTTGAGGAATCAATTTGTTGGAAATTGATGGGATTTCTAAAACTCATTAGTTTCACTGATATTTATTGAATGCCTCCAATACCCAAGGTGCTAGGAACACAACAGTGAAACAGACTCAGGATTTGCTCTCAGCACTTTGTGGTCTTGAAGGAGAAAAAGATTTGTTAATATACCATCTAAATCTTCCCTGATAGTCATTATGGCAGCACACAGGGGGACATCAAAACCAGCTCTGCATGTGGTGGTCAGTGGTGGGAGAGGGTGTTAGGGAAGGTTCTCTGGAGGAATAGCTAAGTTGAAACATGAAGGATGAAAAAGAGTTATTTGCTTGAAGAGGGTGGAGAAAGAATGTTTCAGCTTTACGAGTTTGTTAAAATATTTGGAATGGAATAGAAGAGAATGTCTCCCATGACCTACTGAGAGTTCAAATATGTGAGGCAGAAGCAGTGAGGGGCAAAAGCATAAGGCATCTGTGTGTCTAGTGGTTAGTTCCATTGTACTTAGCTGGATAGTAGTCCCTCTTAGCTGAGAGTACTCCATTTGGGGTTTACTATTGTACATTTCGTTCCTATTCTGTGTTTCCAAAGCTCTGTTCTTTATCTTAATGCAAAGAGATATGCATTAATGGTTTGGGAAGAGAGACATCAATTCACCACTTCTCCCAGAAAGGAAAATAAGGGTCTAATGGAGATGCCAAAAACAAAGATAGAAATGAGAACTTTTAGGTATCCACATTGCACAGAGATAGGTGAAGTTTCTCAGGATGGAGACACGAGAAAGTTTCAAATTATCATAAGCAACCATTGTTAAGAATGTAGCTCAGTTCCTATTTTATTGTTACATTTTCAGATTACATGCTGATACCAATTTCTAAAGGAAAATATTATGGATAAATGAGAATTTTTCCAGATGGCTATAACTGTAACTGGTGTGAATTTTATTTAAGTAAACCACATTTTTACAGATTTTTTTCTTCTGCCTTTGTTAGTACTTTAGGAACAATAACCACTGTTACTGTTGGCAGATTTCCCAGATTCAACCTACAGTTTAACAATAACGACAATCCTAATTCTTAACATTCAAAGAACACTTACAGATACATTTCTACAGGCTAGCATCTCACCTCTCCCATTTCTGAGATGCCCGTCACCTACATGGACATGTGATTAAAAGATAATTTCTGTCTCCATTTTCTCATAAAGTGTCCCGGTCATATTAAAATATTAGAACATGTCTTGGATTTGAAGCCTGGTCAATGATTTTTATTTTCTTGCCTAAGAGTTCTGTCCCCAATTATAGCAAATTGTTGGCTTTCTCTGTTATATCTTTGAGAAGCATTGGTTTCTACTACACCATGTTATTTGTAAAACCTCTGATTTACCCAAGAGGAGTGAAAGAAAAAGAATGGGCAACCATTAAAAGAACTGAAGAAAGAGGAATTGTGCTTTGTTATTACTATATATGGACCACTTATTGAACTACAGGCTAGGCATCTGAGAGAGATGATTTTAATCCTCACAAGAAGCCTGCAAGGTAGGTAGATTACCATTTTTAATGAAACACTTTCAGAGAAAAAATGTCAACATCTATGCTGCCATTGTAATTGACACATGTGATTTTCTGCCCCCACTCTTTCCACCATGCCATGCTCAAAGGTTTCCCATTCCAAGGTGACTTGTATTAAATCATCCAGAGCATTTGATAGTCTAAAACTTATTGGAATCTCTGAACATCATGTTGGAGGATGCAGAACTAAGACACAGGGAAGTGCAAAATCACTCTTTTAAAATGACAAACATTCCAGATGTGGCTATTATGATAACCTATATGTAAAAGACAATTGTAAAATTAGAACTATCAGCCTTGCAATGCCATTAACCATATTATAACTCTTCACATGATCATCCCCCCATCATAAAGTGGTCTTGCAAATGCCTGATCTCAAGTTACTCTATCACGTGGTGCACCTCATCAGTGCCACACACTACTGCGAATACTGTGGTTTTCACAGTGCGATATTTTTTTATCTCTTAAAATTGGTAAATTAAAATAATTTCATCTAGAGTGATCCTGCACCAAAAATATACTGGTGACCTTGACAGCAATTCTGTATATTTTCCCTCTCACTTGTTTTTCATCATTTTTGTTTGCATTTCTACTCTGAATCACGGACTCTAGGATAAAAAGATCCAGGCAGGTTAAGAGGCCAAGGTTGCTTAATGGAGACAGTTCCAACATCTGAATTATAGGGATACCAGAAGGAGAAGAGGGAGAGCAAGAAATTGAAATTTTATTTGAAGAAATAATGAAGAACTTCCCTAATCTGACAAAGGAAATAGACTTCCAGGAAGTCCAGGAAGCTGAGAGAGTCCCAAAGAAGTTGGACCCAAGGAAGCACACCCCAAGAAACATCAAAATTACATTACCCAAGATTAAAGATAAGAAGAGAATCTTAGAAGCAGCAAAAGAAAAGGAGACAATTACCTACAAAGGAGTTCCCATAGGACTGTCAGCTGATTTCTCAAAAGAGACCTTATAGGCAAGAAGGGGCTGGAAAGAAGTATTCCAAGTCATGAAAGGCAAGGACCTACATCCAAGATTACTGTATCCAGCAAAGCTATCATTTAGAATGGAAGGGCAGACAAAGTGCTTCCCAGATAAGGTCAAGTTAAAGGAGTTCATCATCACCAAGCCCTTATAATATGAAATGTTAAAGGGATTTATCTAAGAAAAAGAAGATAAAAAATATGAACAGTAAAATAACAGCAAACTCACAGTTATTAACAACCACACCTAAAACAAAACCAAAAGCAAACTAAGCAAACAACTAGAACAGGAACAGAACCACAGAAATGGAGATCACATGGAGGTTTATCAACAGGGGAGTGGGAGGGGGAGAGGGGGGAAAGGTACAGAGAATAAGTAGCATGAATGGTAGGTAGAAAATAGACAGGGGGAGGGTAAGAAAATGTAGGAAATGTAGAAGCCAAAGAACTTATATTATGACCCATGGACATGAAATAAAGGGGAGAATGTGGGCAGGAGGGGGTGTGCAGGGCAGAGGGGAGTGAAAGGGGGAAATGGGACAACTGTAATAGCATAATCAATAAAATATATTAAAAAAAAGAATTAGCTCATGTGATTGTAAAGTCTGACAAATCCCAATATCGGCTATCAGTGAGTGGGAGACCCAGGAGAACCCATGTACAGTTCCTGCTTGAGTCTGAAGGCCTGAGAACCAGAGGAGCTGAAAGTATATGTTTCAGTCTGAAAGCTGGTAGGTTTAGGCTTGAGACTCTAGAAGAGCCAGTGCTTCAATTTGGTTCTGATCACTGGAAAAGACCAATACCTCAGCTCAGTCAGGCAGCAGAAGTTCCTTATTACTCAGACATTTTGTTCTATCCAGGTCTTCAAATGATTGGATAAGGTCGACCCACATAAGGGAAGGCAACCTGCTTCCCTCAGTGTACCTCTTCGAATGTTAATCTCATTCAGAAATACCCTCACAGACACACCCAGAATAACCAAATATCAGGGCACTCTGTGACCCAGTCAAGTTGACACATAAAATGCACTACCACACAGACCTTCTGAGTCTGAATTCCATGTTCTGCTTGTTCAATCACAGTATTAATCCCTCTTTCCAATCTACTTCTGAGGCTGTGATTCACACTCTTGCTTGTGTCTCTATTTCCATAACATGTTTACCTGTCAATTTATGTTTCTCTGTGTGATTCCGTTGATCAAAGCTAAATAAAGTTCAACCTGGATGATTTTTGCTCTCATGGGGACACATGACCATAGCAAACATTTTTGGCTGTCATAACTGTAGTGAGGTGATGGAGGGGACAGTCTTCTGGCATCTGTGAGGTAGAGGCCAGAGATTCTGCTAAAGATCTTGCAGTGTGCAGAAAGGACTCTGCAGCAAAATGTCAGTTGTGTCAAGGTTCAGAAAATGCCCTAGTGTAAGGGTCTTTAGGGCCCATGGTTGGTTTTGGAAGATCAGAACGTAACATGAAAATACCTACAAAATGTAATATGCACACTTTGTACTATTTTTCCCCTGGGGAGAGCTCATGGCTGTTATCAGATTGTAACAGAGGTCCGTGCTCTTTGTGGTGGATGATGGCAGATTGGAAATTAGCATGCAACTTCTATTGTGCCTTCCTGCATTGCAGAGTCTGGATGGCTAAAAACTGCATTTCCCCAATTCACTTGTAGCTATAATACTGAATATAAATTCAGTTCTTCCAGGTAAATGGAAGCAGAACTGAGGGAAGAGCCCTGTCTCTGGTGCTTTTGTTGTTTTTGCTGGCAAGTGTGTTGGTAGTTAGCATGTCGGATTTTTCAGCATTGTCTTTCCAGGGACTGGCCCAGAAGAGCTTCACGGGGGGTGAGAGGCAGTGTCATGACAGTGGTGGTAAGACAGTGGTTTTCTAGTCTAAAATCACCATTAACAAGAGTATGCACATGGTTCTAGAAGCAGCCTTTTCAGTTCCCATCTTTTCAATAGTGGCAGGGATAACAGCTCCTCTGACGACCATTTTCGTGGAATATTTTTTCAAGAGTTATGTCTGGAGGCCCAGCCTAGAATGTGTCCCTCCATGCCATCTACAATTTTGAAAGTATTTAATTTCCTATGTTAAATCACATTCTATTTAAAATATTGAGGCAAGTATCTGTTCTTACAATTCAACCCTATGGATACACCTCCAAAAAGTTTATAACCACTAATTTGTTGAAATTCTACCCTAATAGGGTTGTTGATTCTTTTTTCACTGTACTCATTTACCTGGGGGTCAAGGTCTCCTTGACATCTGTGTCATAAAACTTAAAAAGTATTTTACCTGGTGCATCGATAAGCTTGCCGTTGTGGAGAACAAGCAGACTTTGTGTAAAACAGACTTCATTGGTGTGTAACCATTACTGCGTATGCAAGAAACATTGAAAGGTTAATGCTGGAAAGGCCTGAGAGGCCATCTAGTTCAGTTATTCTCACACAAAGTGGAAAATTGCGAGAAAGTTTAGGTTGTCACAATGACTGGAGGGCGCTCCTGGCATTCAAGGCTCAGAGGCAGCGGATGTTAAATGCCTGGCCATGTACAGGGCAGATCTCCACTGTAAACAATTGCTACTTTCCTGCCAATGTCCACAACACTCTTGCTGAAAAACACCAGTTGCTTTGTTTTACTACAGAAGCAAGTGGAGCACAGATCAATGAAATGATTCTCCTATGGTCCTAAGAACTCTGAGCATTAGGACTGAAACCCAGACCTTCTAACTCCCAGGAGAGAGGTCTTCCCTCATCACACCAGAGGAGGCTCTCTGATGTCACCAAGTGACCTAGGGAGTCAGGACGAAAGCTTGTGAATGCAATTAAGAAGAGCTGGAAGCAGGTATCTGCTATTCAGTCAGATGTCCCTAAATGGCCAGGCTGTTGTTTTATCTTATTTCGTGCATGGACAGAGTCGGTTCTGATTGCTCATTATTCATCCTGTGCCCATTGTTAAATGTCTTGTGTATTACCCCTGAGTTACAGAATCTTAAAAAAAGTGCATGAAGGGACTCTGGCTTGGCATTTGACCTTGTTCTCTGCATCTCCATCTTGCAGTGTGTATTCCTTGTGCACTAGAGAACTTTACATTCTTCTTTCTTGTTATAGTTAATTAACAAGCAGTAATCCCTTGCTATCCAGTCTCAGAAGAATACCTCACTTGCTGTAGATTTTGTCCCTGCTGTGATGTTTTCCTTTCTGAGATGTTCTAGATTAAGCTTGAAAGTTTCACAAATGTTTTGAGACTCTCAAATTGTCCCCAGGATTCCTGGTGCATGACTAATTGTGCAGGGATCAATGATTAGTTCTTACTTTAGAAAATCACATTTTTTAGCTGAACAGAAATCAGATTTAATGGCTAGGTTGCCTCTTTTTAGTGTATAATTCAGCCAAAATCAACTTTCTCTAAGAATCAGGTTACTGAATCTTTATGAATAATATTGTAAGCTTGCTATTTACCCATATGGTAATTTTTTTTAATGTGGGTATTAGAAATGAGGTAGATAATTAAGCTAGAAATTAGGACTTATTAAATTAAATCCTGACTTTGACCTTGAACCTGTGAGCAGTCACCATCCATGTTTCCTGAAGAAGTGAACTGCTTTTTTGCAGGGGTGAGGTCTTACTGCTTTTCCACCTGTATGAAGTAGGCCTTCATTCATTTGTTCATACCATTGACGAATAGGTAGTGCCAGGTACACGGCATTTGTCTAAGGTAATTTATCTGATCCAGGTATCAGTTTGTGGGATAAAGTAATTTTATTATCAGTATCTTATAATAGTCCACGTTTCTTTTTTTTTAAATGATGTTTTTTTAATTGTTATTCTTTTACAGTGGTCCCAGTTTTTTAGGTTGTCGCTATTGCTACTGGCAATAAGGCTCAGAGGCAACGGATGTTAAATATCTTTCCATGTGCAGTGCAGATCTCCACCATAAACAATTGCTTTTCTACCCTTTGCCCATCCCAATCCTGCTCCCACAGACAACCCCCATGTTGTCCATGTCCATTGGTCACTCATACACGTTCTTTAACTAGTCCCTTCTCCTTTCCGCCATTATACCCCTCCCCACTCCCCTCTGGTCATGTCAATCTATTCCATGGTCCCATGCCTGTGGTTCTATTTTGGTTGTTAGTTTATTTTGTTCATTAGTCTCCTCTTATAGGTGACACTATATGGTATTTGCCTTTTACTGCCTGACTTATCTCACCATAGTATTCTCCAGTTCCATCCATGCTGGCACCAAAGGTAGGAATTCCTTCTTTCTTTCTGCTGTGTAGTATTCCATTGTGTAAATGTATCAGTTTTTTGATCTGCTCATCTACTCATGGGCACTTAGGCTTTTTCCAGCACTTGGCTATTGAAAATAGGGCTGCTATGAACGTAGGGGTGCATAGGTTCTTTTGAGTTGGTGATTAGGGATTCCTAGGGTATATTCCCAGCAGTGGAATTGCTGGGTCAAAAAGCATGTCCATTTTTACTTTTTTGAGAAAACTCCATACTGTTTTCCACAGTGGCCACACCAGTCTACATCCCAACAACAGTGCACTAGGGTTCCCTTTTCTCCTAAACCTCACTAACACTTGTTTGTTGATTTGTTAATAATGGCCATTCAGACTGGTGTGAAGTGATATCTCATTGTGGTTTTAATTTTCATCTTTTTAATGGCTAGTGACATTGAGCATCTTTTCATATGTGTATGGGCCCTCTGTATGTCCTCCTTGGAGAAGTGTGTATTAGTTCTTTGCCCACTTTATAATTGGATTGTTTGTCTTCCTGGTGTTGAGTCATATCATTTCTTTATATCTTTTGGAGAATAAACCCTTATGCAATGTATCATTGGCAAATATGTCCTCCCATATGGTTGGTTCCCTTTTCACTTTTGAGGATGGTTTCTTTAGCTATGAAGAGGCTTATTAATTTGATGTAGTCCTATTTGTTCATTTTTTCCTTGCCCTAGGAGATATATCAGCAAAAATATTGTTATGTGGAATATCTGAAATTTCCCTATGTTTTCCTCTAAGGGCTTTTATGGTGTCACAGCTTATATTTAAGTCTTTTATACATTTTGAGTTATTTTTGTGTACGGTGTAAGTTGGTGGTCTAGTTTCATTTTTTGCATGTACTAGTCCAGTTCTCCCAACACCGTTTATTGAAGAGACTGTCTTTACTCCATTGTATACTCTTTCCTCCCTTGTCAAGTACTAATTGACTGTAAAGACATGGGTTTATTTCTGGGCTCTCTCTTCTGTTCATTGATCTATGTATCTGTTCTTATGCCAGTACCGAACTTTTGATTACAGTGGTCTTGTAGTGTAGTTTGATATCAGGTATTGTGGTCCTTCCTACTTTGTTTTTCTTTTTCAAGATTGCTGAGGCTATGTGGGATCTTTTTGGTTCCATATAAATATTTGAAATATTTCTTCTACTTCTGTAAAATATGCCATTGGAAACTCGATAGGAATTGTGTTGAATCTGTATATTGCTTTGGGTAATATGGACATTTTAATGATGTTAATTCTTCCAATCCATGAACACAGTATATACTTCCATTTATTTGTATCTTCCTCAATTTCTTTTTTCAGTGTCCTATAGTGTTCTGAGTACAGGTCCTTTACCTCCTTAGTTACATTTATTCCTAGATACTTAATTTTTTTTTCTTTTTGCTATAGTAAAAGGCATTTTTTTTCCTGATTTTGATATTTCATTGTTGACATACAAAAATGCCTTCAATTTCTGAATATTGATTTGTATCCTGTTATTTTGCCAAGTTCATGTATTAGGTTGAGTAGTTTTTTGTGAAGTCTATAGGGTTTTCTACATACATTATCATGTCTACATACATATTATTATCTATGAATAATGACAGTTTTATTTCCTCCTTTCCAATTTGGATGCCTGTTATTTATTTTTCTTGTAGGATTGCTGTGGCTTGAACTTCCAGTACTATGTTGAATAAGAAGGGTAAGAGCAGAAACCCTTCTCTTGTTCCTGATCTTAAGGGGAAAGCTTCTAGTTTTTGTACATTGAGTATAATGGTTGTGGGTTTCTTGCATATGACTTTCATTATGTTGAGGTTTGATCCCTGTATTCCCACTTTGTTGAATGTTTTTATCATAAATGAATGCTGTACTTTATCAAATGCTTTTTCAGCATCTATTGATATGATCATGTGATTTTTGTCCTTTATTTTGTTTATGTGGTGTATTTTGTTTATTGGTTTGTGAATACTGTACCACCCTTGCATCCCTGGCATGAATCCCACTTGATCATGGTGTATGACGTTTTTAATGTATTGCTGAATCTGGATTGCCAATATTTTTTTGAGGATTTTAGTACCTATGTTCATCAGAGATAATGGCCTATAGTTTTCTTTCTTTGTTGTGTCTTTACCTGGTTATGGAATTAAGGTGAGACTGGCCTAGTAGAAAGAGTTTGCAAGTCTTCCTTCTTCCTGAATATACTGGAATAGTTTGGGAAGGATAGTAGTTAGTTCTTCCTAAATGATTGGTAAAATTAACCTGTGAGGCTATCCAGCCCAGGGTTTTGTGTGTCAGGAGTTTTTTGATTACTGCTTCAATTTCACTAGTTGTTATCAGTCCATTCAGGCTTTCAGCTTCTTTTTGATTCAATTTTGGAAGATTATGTTTCTAGAAGTTTGTTCATTTTGCCCAGGTTGTCCAATTTCTTGGCATATAGTTGTTCATAGTCATTTCTTACACTCTTTTTTATTTCTGTGGTATAAGTTGTAACTTCACCTCTTTCATTTCTGATTTTATTTATCTGGGTCCTCTCTCTGTTTTTCTTGATGAGGCTGCTTAAAGTTTTGTCAATTTTGTTTCTCTTTTCAAAGAATCAGCTCTTGAATTTATTGATCCTTTGAATTATTCTTTTAGTCTCTGTCATTTAATTCTGCTCTGACCTTGATTATTTCCTTCCTTGTGCTCCTTGGCTTTGTTTGTTGTTGTTCCTCTAATTCTTGTAGATGTAGGGTTAGGTTGTTTATTTGAGGTTTTTCTATTTTCTTTATTTAGGCCTGTATTGCTATAAATTTCCCTCTCAGGACTGCCTTCGTTGTATCCCATAGATTTTGAGTTTATGAGTCTTCATTTTCATTTTTTCCTAGTATTTTTTGATTTCTTCTTTGATCTCATTGTCTATCCATTCATTATTTAATAACCTGTTCTTCAGTCTCCATGTATTTGAATGCTTTTGAGTTTTTTTCTTGAGGTTGGTTTCTAATTTCAACCCATTGTGATCTGAGCACATGTTTGACAAGACTTAATTTTTAAAAAAATTATTGAGGCTTGTTTTGCGTCCTACCATGTGGTCTATCTTTGAAAATGTTCCATGTACATTTGAAAAGAATGTCTATTTTTGCTTCTTTGGAGTGAAAGGTTCTGCATATACCAATTAAGTACATTTGATCTAGAGTTTCATTCAGTGCCATAATATCATTGTTTATTCTTTGTTTGGAAGACTTTTACATTGTTGACAGTGGGGTGTTAAAATCCCCTATGACGAGTGTGTTGTTGTCAGTCTCTTTCTTGAAATCCTCCAGTATATTCTTTCTGTATTTAGGTGCTCCTATATTGGGTGTGTACATGTTTACAAGGGTTATATCCCTTAAGTATTATGTAGTTACCTTCTTTGTCCCTTTACATGGTTTTTGTTTTGAAGTCTATTTTGTCTGACATAAGTCTTGCTACCCCAGCTTTTTTTCATGTCTGTTTTCTTGGAATATGTTTTTCTCTCCCTTCACTTTCAACCTGTGTAGAAGGCGGGTCTCTTGTAGACAGCATATATACGAGTCATATTTTCTTATCCATTCAGCTAACCTACGTCTTTTCATTGGAGCATTTAATTCATTCACATTTAGGTTATTAATGATAGGTACTGACTGTCATTTTTCCATACCTGTGTCCATCTCTCCCTTTCTTTCTTTCTCTTTATTCTCCTTTTTCGTAGCAGTCCCTTTAGCATCTCTTGCCATGTTGGTTACTGGAGATGTACTCTTAGCTTTCTTTTGCCTTGGAATCTCTTTATTTCACCTTCCATTTTAAATGAGAGCCTTGCTGGATAGAGTAGTCTAGGTTGTTGGTCCTTGCTTTTCATTACCTGGAATATTTCATGCCAATCCCTTCTGGCTTTTAGCGTTTTAGTTCAAAAATCAGCTCATAGATTTATGAGAGCTCCCTTTTATGTTACTAGCAATTTTTCCCTTGTTGCCTTTAAGATTCTCTCTTTGTCTTTAAAATTTGCCATTTTAATTATGATGTGTCTTAGAGAATGAATTTTGGGGCTCATCTTGGTTGGAATCCTCTGTGCTTCCTGAACTTGCATGATTTTTTTCCCTCATCAAGTAAGAGAAGTTTTCTGTCATTATTTTTTCCAACAGTATTTCTATCCCTTACTCCTTTTCTTCTCCTTCTGATATTTCTATGATGTGAATGTTGCTATGTTCCAAGTTGTCCTGCAGCTCCCTTAAACCCTCTTCATTCTTTTTGAGTCTTTTTTTTCATTTTGTTGCTCCGACATGGTCTTTCTATCTACTTTGTCTTCTAGCTTGCTGATCTGATCCTCTATTTCATCTAATCTGCTTTTAATTCCTTGTAGTGTATTCTTCATTTCAGGTATTGTATTATTCAATTCTTCCTGGTTCTCATTCATAGTTTCTATGTCTTTTTTTTTTTCATGCTGCTATAGTTCCCATAAAGTTCCTTGTGGTTCTTACTGAGTTCCTTGAGCATCCTTATAAGCATTATTTTGAATTTTAAGTCATATATTGATTGCCTCAATTCCATTTAGTTCTTTTTCTGAGGATTCCTCCTTTCTTTTTGATTGGGGTTATTTCTTTGTCTACCCATTTTAGGTGATTCTTTCTGTTTGTTTCTGCATCTCAGGTTGCTCTGCTTTGCCTGCCTGTCTTTGTGGTATAGACTTCTGTGGTAGGAGTTCTGTGGGACTCAGTGGTGTAGTCTCTTGGATCTCCTGAAGTGGATGCTGTAGGGTTGCCCTTTATTAAGGTTATGTGGGCTCTCTCATTGTACTGAGACTTTAATTATTGATGGCTCATTCATTGGCGGGCCCTGCCTTCCAGCTGGCTGACTGGGTCACAACTCCTGCCATGTCTTCTATCCTGTTGTACAGGTACTGGTTAACAAAGCAGTACTGCTGAAAAAACCAAACCCACACCAGCAAAAATAACCCCCTACCACAGCAGCAATATCAACAGCAATAGAGCAAAGGTTAATAAAGGTGGAAAGAGATTAAGAATATTATAAAATAGGAAAAAGGGGATATGAGATGACTAAAGGAGAGAGAAATGATTTTGAGAGGGAAGAGAGAGGAAGAATAATAAGAGTAGGGACTAGATTTCAGGCTAAGAAAGGGAAAAATAAAATTCCATATTCAAATAAGCACAGGAAAGAGAAAGGCAAAATGGAGTAAGACAGGGGGAGAGAAACCTATGAGACTTGAAATTATAAAACAGTGAATAGAGAGGAATGCAATGAAAGAAGAACAGCAAAAACCATGATATCCATGCCAAACAAGCAACAGCTTATAAAGGCAGAAAGAAAATAAGAGTATTATAAGAAGGGGAAAAAGAATGTGAGTTGACTAAAGGAAGGAAGAATGATTTTGACAGGATAGAAGGAGGAGAAATAGTAAGAGTAAGGAATAGGAACAAGGCATAGTAGCATGGGGGAAAATAAAGTTTACAACAAAATAAGAAAGGGCAGGAAGAAGGCAAAATGGAATAAGACAAAAGAAGGGTACAATGTGAGATTTAAAATAAAAATATAAATTAAAAAGTAAAAAAAGGCAAAGAATAATGAATTAGTCGGAATATAATTGAAGCAAAAGAAGAAATATGAAGAGGCTATGTGAAAGAAAAAAAAATGCAAAGTTTGAAGAACGAGGTTGAATCCATCTAAGCAGAGTTTGGTGTTTGCCTTCTGTCTTTTCTTCCTGGATCTGCCTCTTGCTTTTTATCAGCTCAAGGTCCAGAGGTGGGTCATCTTAACTTCTAGCAGCACCTCCTGTATTGCCTTTACCTTCCTCTAGAGGGGGCTTCTATTGTGATTGGGAGGGTGGGACCCCTGGGTCTCCCCTGGGAGGCACTGTTCAGTCTTCTGGGAAAATTGTGGGTGTGTTCCTCCTGCCCCTGCACTACCCATTTTGGTCTGTCCCAGCTTATTTCCAATAATGTATAGTTTCTGATCAACTAGTCATTCATTTCAAGGGAGGAGCCAATCTGTGTAAGGGTCAGCTCTTTCCTGCTTGGTGCTGAAGGAAGCTCTGTGTGTGAGCTGAGACTGGGTGGGGACCTGATCCCTGCTTTCTGCACCGAATTCTGATCTCCCTGCTTTGCTGGCTTCAGTAGAACAGGGCCCCAAGAACTAGTGTGTTTTGTCTCCTCGAAAGAAGTTCAAAATGGGCCCTTTAGGTGTTTTCTCTTCCTGTATGTCTCTTGTGGATAAGTACCCTACAGAGGGTTCTTGAGCCTGTCCTGCCTGTTTTGCAAAGCTTCTCCATTGGATGCTGGATGCGGTGGTGCTTGCCACCCTGCAGGAGGTGGGGCCTGGGAACATCCTTCCCTTCTCAAAGGTTAGATCTCTGCCAGGGAAGGGGGTTCTGTCTGACTGTAAATAACCTCAGGTGCTCAACTCCCACCTGTCCAGTTGCCAGCCCACTGCCCTTGCAGCAGACACAGTCCCAACCTCTCCACTCTGCACAGCCTCCAGCCTGCTAGCTGTGCCAGGCTGGGCCTGAGAAATCCCCTTGCTATGTCCCTATCTGATCTCTCTGCCCATCTGCACTCAATGGGAGAAAACCACGCCCTCAATGCTTTTGCCTTGCTGGTAGGGCAGCTGTGCATATGGTCCCTGCCCAGCATGCTTCAGCTCCCCTTTTAAAAAGTCTTTCTGGGCACACCCACTGCAGTACTGAGTTACCATCTGGTTTTCCACACAAACCACCTCGCCAAAAAGCCAAAAGGCTCTCACAGTCACAGCTGACGGCAGCCCACCTCCTCTGCCCCACTCAGGTGCAAATAGAATCCCCCTCTCTCTCTGGTGCTATCCCAGTTTGCGTTTGCTGCTGCAGCTGTGGGTGTGCTGCTCACTGCACGTGTGTGTGTGTGTGTGTGTGTGTGTGTGTGTATCTTGGATCTCCCTAACTTTGTGTATTCAAGTCACTCCTGGCCCAGGTCTGGGGGTTCTCTGCCTTAGGAGAGAAGGGAGCCCCAGAGCTGCAATTTCTGATTAGGCTGTGCATCGCCGAAGGAGCCATGCGTGGGGTATTTCCTCTTCAAATTATGAAATCTCTTTGTCACCCATGGTACTTCTTGGCTTCCAAACTTCATTCCAGCTAAGATTCTGTTGAATATTCAGTTTATTTGTCAGAAGATCCACCGAGTATCCTAGTTGGGAGCAAGGGCAAGTGGACTCAGCTTTCAGCCACTTGGCCGTCATCTTCTCTCCAATAGCCTATGTTTTTATGTCTGATTTTGGACAGAAGTCTAAAGGTGAAACTGACAGTGATGTCGAGCAGAGGGACAGCTGAAGTGATGAAGAAAACCAAATAGTGCTTTCCTTCGGGAAGTTTACATTCTGGTATAATAATTGTACATTGAACAGTATAGTAAACTGCCTTGTCAGAGGATTATAAGAATTAGTGAGAAAGAATATAAAGACTTTAGTACAATGCCTGACTCAGGGGAGGACAGAGTAATTTATAATGCTTATTACATTAATTATTGGGTGAGTTTTTACAGATATCTTCTAATTATCTGTCCATTGCAACTATATGAGGGCTGGCCGGTCTCCCTCTGTTCCAAACACCGTCAATTTTACCTCCAGTCTCCTGTACAAAATGGAAAACAGAATGAAGAAAATTAGGCTATTGTAAAATATCAATAATACAATTACTACACCTCCGAACAGACTGATATCTTGGTTAGGTGTCAGATAAATTACTAAAATTTCCGTGTTTGTTTTTTCATTCAGAACTAGGAATCATAGGCATGCCACCTTCTCCTCCTCCTGGATCTGGGAGGATTAAGGGGACTAGGTTATAAATTTATTAAGCGTGTAAGATTCAGGCTTTTTCAGTAGGTAACACACGAGGATGATAAGCTGCTATCCCAACAATAATAGCGCAGAAGAAGGACAACAGATTAAATAATGCTGACTTTATGCTCCACTTCAAGAGCATAAAGAGTGGGAAGATTCCATGTACATCAAATGGAAAAAAAATGAAATTAATAAAAAAAACACTGAAGAAAGCCAAAGAATTATCATTGAATAAGAAACATAACAGGGAGCTTAAAAGACGTTTGAAGTGAAAAGGAGAGTATAGTGTAGGCGATTGTGTGGAGTAAGGTGTAATCATAGCAACCGCATTTTTGTCTGCAATGGACAGAGGTGGCATTGTTGGAGGAAAGGGAAAGGTCAGGTCCGGCGTCTGACCAACACCATGCTGACGAGTTTGGGCGTCACGCAGTTTCTCTGGGTTTCTGTTTAATCATCAGTCCAATATTCATACTGGTCTTGATCCTCAGAAGTTTTCTCGAAGATTCATGAGAACAAAAATAAAAGATAAAAAATATGAAAGGGCTTTGTTATGGGCTGAATTATGTCTGTCTTAAATGTATACATTGAATTTCTAACCTCTAGGACCTCGGAATGTGACTGTATTTGGATGGAGGGCCTTTAAAGAGATAGTTAAGGTAAAATGAAATCATGTGGGTGGGTGTTAATACAATATGACTAGTGTCCTTACAAGAAGAAGAAATTATAAAGAAGACTATATAAAGAAATAGGGAAAAGACAGCCATCTGGAGGAAAAGCAGAGAGGCCTCAAAAGAAACCAACCTTGCCAATAGCTTGAGTTTGGACTGGTAGCCTCCAGAACCGTGAGAAAAATATTTTCTGTTGTGTAAGTCACTCAGTTGTGGTACTTTATAGGGTGTCCCTGGCAAAAGAACATAGGCAAGTGATACAGAAAGATATGATCAGATCACTAGGGAAGAGTAGGAAGGAGTAGGAGTAGGAGGTTGCTCCAGGCAATGGTAAACAGTCTAGGGTGGGACTGGCTAAGAAGCTGAATCCTCCAGAGCAGAAGAACATAAAAAAAGGGCAGAGATGGGCGCTATCTCTCTTCCTAGAGGGTGCTTGGATGATTGTGCTGCAGCTCCCTGCATTTCCCAATGGATGGTATTTTGGATGGGAAGAAACTTCAGGTGCAGCCTAGGATCGGGCTGGCCCGGCAGAGGGTGGCAGGGTTATTCTTCTTTGGGTGTTCTGGAGGAAACTGACTCTGAGGCAGAAGCCTGCTATTCTTCCAAAATTGTGTACCTTTTGAATAAAAAATCCTTTCCTTTGTCACCAAAACTTTGACTCTGGAATTTTGCCTGGAGGGTGGTGGCTGGCAGTAGGACCCCACTTGATGTTTGGTAACACTTTGACAAGATAAGATACTATCTATCATTTGTGTAGCTCCCCATTGTTATGGACTGAAAATTTGTGTTTCCTGTCCCCCACCCAATTCACATGTCCAAGCCCTAGTGTGATGGTCATTTGGAGATACAGACTTAGGTGATGAGGGAGCAGCTCCATGATGGGATTAGTGTCCTTATTAGAAGAGAGAGAGGTAGCTAGTTCTCTCTCTCACTCATTTCATTGCTCTTTCTGTCATGTGAGAAAATAAAGACAGTTATGTGTACGCCAGAAAGAGAGAGCCTTCACCAACAACCCAACCATGCTGACTCTCTGATCTTGACCTTCTAGCCTCTATAATGGTGAGAAATAAATGTTGTTTAAACCACCCAGTATTCTGTTACAACAACCCAAATGGACTAAGACAAGGGCCCCAACCTCTGGGCCATGGACCAGTTCTGCTCTGTGGCCTGTTAGGAACCGGGCTGCACAGCAGGAGGTGAGCAGCAGGTGAGTAAGTGAAGGCTTGCTCACATTACTGCCTGAGCTCCACCTGCTGTCCCCCTCCCTCCATCCATGGAAAAACTGTCTTCCACAAAAACAGTCCCCAATGTCAAAAAGATTGGAGACCACTGGATGAAGATACCCATGTACACTGAGCATATAGTAAGTGCTCAATAACTTGAATGGAGCTACAAATGACTCCTGTTAGCGCTAGCCATATGCAAATATTCGAGTCTGCTCTACTGTGGAGATGATACTGAAGGAACACAGTTGAGACATTTAGGAGTTAGAATCTATTCTACTGAATAATTCAATGTAGAGGGAAGAACTATAGAACTAGGGTGACTAGCCAGGTTACCACTTGAATAACTAAGCAAGTGATGGTTCCACTTGCAGAGATGGAAAGCCCAGGGAGGAGTGGAAAGGATTTGAGATAATGGATTAATTAAGCTTGATTTATACTGAGTATAATACAGGCTCACCTGCCTAGACCACTTTTTAATTCTATAGTCATTTTATGTATCTTTATTCACTAAAAAAGAGAAAACACTAAGTTTTGTAGATCTGTTTTTCATGAGTGGTCTGAGATCTTGCAGACAGACAGTCCCTGACTGGAGAATACTTCAAAGGCTATGTTCTTCCTCTCTAAGTGCATTGTACCAGAAAGAACAAGTTGCAGAGGCAAACAGACAGAAGAGAGAAACCAGCATATGGAGAGAGAATAGGGCACAAATACATTCATTCCCTTAAATTAAACTTGTTTCATTTTAATTTTTAAGAGAAAGCACAAAGCCGCAGACCTCAAGGTTAATGTATTTGAATGTGAGGGGGTAGCTGGTGATTTTTGCTAAAAATATATCTGATGAGAGGAAGAAAAGATGATCCCCACTTCTATCGCTTTCTGTTTATTCATAGCCACTTTATTTCCTTCAGTGGATGTTCCCACATAAATTGACAGACACCTATCCAAGTGACTGCTTGGGGAATTAGCACTTTTTGGGTCCCTGTTGCCCTTGTAGGAATAATAGAACTAAAGGCACGTTCGTTCACCAAATTCTCCTGTCAGTTCACTGAGGTCTGTTCCAAAGGCCATGAAAAGGACATGGTTAGAAGTAGTGGCCAGGTTTGCAGGATGCTCCTAGGAGAGCTGGCCGGCGTAGGGAGGATGAGCTCTTTGTTAATCAAGGAACAATGTACTGCTTTCCTGTTTGTTTCTAGAAGTCATATTAAGGCTTTAGTTGCTAGTTATTACTACTAAATCAGGTCTTCCAGCTGAAATATTTGTCAGCAGCTACAGAGAAGAATTGATTTGGGTTTGCAGAGCCCTTTCCATGCCTTCTGAGCCCAGAAAATGTGGATCAGGAGTTCATTAGCATGTGGAAGTCCTGGAAGAATGCCTTCTATTGCAAATAGTGTTTTTATCACTGGGAAGGATCGGTATATATACAAAAGGGCTGTTCAAAAGTCTTTCTAGGACAAAAGCCCTGGCCTCTCCCAGCCTCCTTGACCCTCCCTAGCCCCAAGCTGTTCTTGGATTGTTGATTTCCCTGCTTGGTTGTGGCTGTTGTTTTGAAAGCACTGAGACTCCTCTGTGTTTGGTTTTATCTTGTTTTGTTTTGAGTTGACTGGAACTTTTGAAGCCCATCAGCCTTTAAGGAACTCGATGGCCCCACTGTAAGATATAAAGAACAAACAAGAAGGAAACAGCAGGATATTATAATGTCTTCTCTTCTTTTGCCCATCCTTTTTGCTAAACAAATGGCATCATGTCTTCTTGATTTTCCTGGGGAGGGAATAGGAGAGTATATAGAGAGGAAAGGGATATAAAAGTACTCACAGCCCCCACTCCCACCCCCAGTGTATTCCTCCAATGCACTCAGGCCCCTGATAAACCTGTGACAGAAAAGAGGACACCTCAAGGCTGAGGGCTGGAGAGGCTTTGAAGTGAGGGGAAGAAGGGGTTTCCTAGGCTCCTATTTTCTCTGTGGTGGAGCCATTCACAGTGTTAACGGAGTAAAGGCACCACTGGGCACAGCTGTTTTATTCCAAATACTTCCTGACCCACATAATTTCAACAGAGCTCCAACAGGTGTTCTGGGCTCATAAAGGACATTTGAGTAGACTGTTCTAATTCTGACTGACACTGCAGTGTAGGATTTGGACCTCCACAGAAACAGCATTTGTCCAAGGGCAAGATGGTACATCGAGTATTTCCCTCCTCTTCCCTCCCCTTCATGGCCGACCCCGGCTGGGCTGAATTGTTTACAGACCATTTCATACTCCATCTTCCTTTCAGAGAGGCTGCAGCATTACAACTCAGGTACCATGTGGCAATATTTAGAAATGATCTGAATAGATGAAAGCAACCAAACATCTACACACACACTCATGTAATTTCTACCTAAAAAGCTGATCTATTGGAAATGTAACTCTAAACTCAGAGTTCCTTCCTGCCACCAAGGAAGGTGAGGATGGTACGTGGTTACACATTTCCTGATACCATTAACATCCCTCCTAATGCAATCTGAAATAAATATAAAGTATTAAAGAAACCACCTTTACCACATCCCACTCCAGAGCACACTGAGAGTTTAAACTACTCTATTTTCATAAAAGAGTTCTTTTTCTTCCTAAGTCGTGAAAACCTAATTGCTTTCTGCAAGGGTGCTTGATTTTCTTTTTTTGCATTAGGACCACGAAACCACAAACCAGAATTTGCTTCCCACTGGAGTGCTGCTTCAGCATGTCTGGAGAACCTGTGGGTCTTGGATGCAAGCCCTGTGAACCGGGAGACAGGCCCCGTAGCCTGCACTTCCCCAGCTGGACTCCGAGCATCAGCTCATCAGGTAGCGCAGACCATCGAACGCTGCTGCCCCTGAATGAACTGCGTGAGCCAGGATGGTAGTTAGGGTGGCTGCAAAGTGTCTCTGTTTCAGGACTTTGGACGAGAATAGTGAGGTGATAGACTGGTAAGATTTCTCCTTCTTACACTTAAAGGTGACTTTTGAAAATGAACCCATCAATTAATTATTTCAGCATTAATAGCATTGATACTTAAAAGGTATTATTCTAGGAATGGTTGGTGTGGTTCAGTGGATTGAGTGTTGGATTGTGAACCAAAAGGTTGCCGGTTTGATTCTGGGCATGTGCCTGGGTTGCCGGCCAGGTCCTAGTCAGGGGCTTGTGAGAGGCAACGGATCAATGTTTCTTTTCACACATAGCATGTAGATGTTTCTCTTTCTCTTTCCCTTCTGCTGTCCCTGAAAATAAATAAATAAAACTTAAAAAAAAGTGTTATTGTAAGTGCAGCATGTACACACACATCCGTGTTGTTTAGGGAGATGCAACCTCTTCACAAGCAGAACGCCAGACCTTCTGAGTTCCTGTCTGCAGGAGTAACGGTGATCTGACCGCTTGATCTTTGACGGGGAAGTTAATCATTACTGTAATGTAATAATTACATAGAAAGTGATATTCTTGATCGGCCTCATCTGTGTTCCGGATTTCCTTTGTTTTTTGGCGGAGAGAAAGGAGGGGCATCTTATGTCCCCTCCTAACAACTGTCACACGTGTAAAATGTGGTGGCACTAACTTATGTGTTGTTTTTGTCCTTGAACTCTTTGCTTTTCTTACACAGAATAGGGACTAGGGTGACTCAAAAGAGGCACGTTGAGCACAAAACTTAAGGCAATACTCACTCTTAGGGTTGAGCAAGTCCCGGCCCTGCTCCCAACCGCAAGGTCCCTCTCACTATCCAGCAGCCGCCCAAACATGTCCATGGACCTTGGACAGAGTGGAATCTGTCTGCCACTGGATCGCTAGCATGGCCCTGGGAAGAGAAGCGAGATTCATGCAGCACCATTCAAAGGCCCTGCTGCTCGCCCGATCCTCCAGACTGGTGATTTTCAGTCTTTTCCATCTTAAGGCACACATAAACTAATTACCTTAATTTGCCCAAATTTTTGAGGAAAAATAAGAATGCATATTACACATGAGTAGTACTAATCCCATACTTATACAAATGTTTTAAATTCTTTTATCTGTGCTTATGAGTTACAAGTATAACTATAGAAAGCAAAAATGATATCTGTATGCAAAATAATACCCTGGAATACAATGATCCATTTTATATATAAGTAAAAAAGTGAATTAAAAAATTAAAACAAAAATTATTTTTCTGAAGGTTTGGGCCACAAATGCGGGTGTGCATTATACATGGCAAAGTATGGTACTAAAATTCTGCCACACACTAAAAATATATTTTTTGCTGATCTAACAAAAAATAGGTATAATTTTGATTTACCAAAAAAATAGTAATAATTATCTATCCTTTTTGCTCCAAATTGACTTTTTAAAAAAACAATATGCCCATACTCATACATAAGGATTTTCTCCTACCAATCAGATGCAGCATTATTATTCAACATGACCAATAAAATGTAACTCTGTTACATGACCTATGTATTTATGGTTCCAGACAGGGCATTCACACCAAATGGCTATTGTTGTGTTGGCTGTTTTCTTTTTTCTTTTTTTTTTTTTTAATTTGATAAGCTCAAGGGAAAAAGGCCAGTGCCCCTGACTAAATAGTCAGGTCTTACATTTTAAAGAATTCTTATAGCACACTGGTGGTAAAATGCTTCTTTAGATGCTACAAGTTCTATTGTTGGATCCAGTTATTCTAAGAACAATACACAGGTGAAGTTTTTTTTTACCTTAGCTGCTTTCATAATTGTATCTTACTGAGTTTTCTTTTAAAGGCATTTCCTTAGTTTTTAATTAAAAAAATAGTGATTTTTGAAAAGCCAAATCAAATCCATAAGAATTGCTATTTAAAAAACCTTGCTTAAGACATTTTCTCTAAAATATTCCATGCTTCCTAAATTAATTTTTATTATTTTAAAATTAAATTATTTATTAATTATTAATAAATTATTTTATTATTTATTAGTACTAGGAAAAGTTTTAGCTCCCTTGAGGAGTAGTTACAAATCACCTTGTCCTGGTTAATTTTATGTGTCAACTGCACTGGGCCATGGAGTGCCGCGACGTCTGGTTAAACAGTATTCTGGGTGTGTCTGGGAGGGTGTTTCTGGATGAGGTTAACATTTGAGTTGGTTGACAGTAGAGCAGATTGCCCTCCCCAGTGTGGGTGGCCTTGTTTAATCTGTGAAGGCTCCAATAGAACAAAAGGCCCAGCAAGAGGGAATTCACTCTGTGCCCAATGGTCTTCGAGCTGAGCTGTCAGCTTCTCTTGCCCTGGTACTCAGACAGAAACTTACACCACTGGTTCTCCTGGCTCTCCAGCTCTTGAACTGCAGATTTGGGGACTTCTCAGGCTCCATAATCATGTGGTCTAATTCATAATAATAAATTTCTTTGTCTCTATATGTAAATATTTAACTCTTTCTCTGAAGAAAACTTATTCACATTTTTTCTGTTGATTAATGTCATATACTTTTCTCCATCCTCAACTTACTCTGGTGGTCAGGATGCTGAGATCTAAATTTGAAGCATATCTCTAACATCTATGTTAACCACAGTTTTGATGGGAGACTCAAGAGTTGGAAAATTTTAATTTCAGGTAGTAGGCAATAATTTTAGTAAGTAATGCATGTAAAAAGCTGTTGTTTCAGGAACTGAAGGTATGACCATCTTGACTCCAGGGGACCATAAGCAGTTCCACCTTTATGCCTCAGGAGGGCTGCAAGCAATCAAGATGGTACCTGAGCCACTGAACTCCAGGCTGAGTTGTCCACCACTCAGGACACAGATAAAAAGAATCACTGGTCAACAGATAAAAGAATGCTCCAGCTTTTCATCTGATTAACCTTTTCTCTGAATTCCAAATACCTTATACTTTTCTTCCTTTTATAAAAAAGGCTGGCTTGAAAGGAAATATAAGATGGTCTGTTAGGGTACAAACCCACCATCTTCTCAGATCACAGGCCATCTGAATAAAGTGCCCGTATAGATTCAACCCCTGTCTCTAGTTATTGAGTCTGGTAAGTGACAGCACAAATGCCAGCTTTTCCAGTTTCAATTTGTCTGTGGCTTAGCCTATTTGGGCTGCTAAAAAACATACCATAAACTTATGGCTTATTTACAACAAATATTTATTCCTCTGGAGGCTGGGAAGTCTAAATTCAAGGCACTGCTATTAAGTATCTGGTGAGAACCAGCTTCTAAGATAGTTGACTTTTTGCTGTAAACTCACAGGGCAGAAGGGACAAGAAAGCTCTGTGGGACCTCTTCCATAAGGTTGCTAATCCCATTCATTAGGACTCTGCCCTCAAGGCCAAGTCAGCTCAGCTCCCAAAGGCCCTAACACCATCACTTTTAGGGCTGGGATCTCACCATATGGATATGACAGACATTGCCAAAGCAGTCTGTCTTTTTGTCTTATTTTTTACCTTGGAATTGATTTTCAGCTTTTATTTATCTTTTTTTAATCATAATTATCTAGTTTATATTTTAAAGTAAAAACACTTTATATTTATGAATGCTTACCATGTGACAGGTATCTTCTAAGCACTTACTGAAGATTATTCCATTTAATCCTTACAACAATTTTACCAACTTATTACCCCAATTTTACAGAGGAGGAAACTGAGGCATGGAGTAGTTAAATAATTTGCCCAAGGTCACGTAACCAGCAATGATAGAGCCACCATTTCAATGCTGACAGTCTTACTCCTAAGTCAGTATTTTTAACCAGTATCCATGACCTTTGAATGTATTAATATAAGCATTTTTATGTGTTTAGATAAATCATTTCAAATGCTTTGAGGAGAGAGAGAGAGAAAGAGAGAGAGAGATCCACGTATGTTTTATTTTTATTTTTGTCTTCCCTAATTTTATATTTCAACTAAAAGGGCAATTCAACTCTATGTCTCTCTGCTACATTTTTTTTAATGAACTTTTTATTTTGAACAAATTACAGATTACAGAAGAGTTGCAAGAATAATGCAATGAAATCTTAGATGATTTTTTCACTTAGATTCATCAATTATTTAGATTATTTTTAATTTTTAAGGATTTTTGTTATATTTGCTTAATTACTTTTTATATCTATTTCATTATTGCCCATGTTTCAGATTTCTCTAAAATTTCTCAAAAAAGTATCTGGCATCAGTATGCCCCATACCTCCTACTTAGTGGCCCACAGGCCCAGCACTAGCAGCAACCAGTTTTGGTTCACAGGCTGGCCTCATCTTAGTATCTTTAAGCCTATTGTAAATAGCAGTCATTTGCAGATTGCTTTGTAGCTCATGCCAAGTGGCCCAGGCAGAACACAGGCAGTGGCTGACGTTAGCCTGCACCTCCCAGGAGCCCCAGAGCCAGCACACCTGGTGGATAGCTGCAGACCATGTTGAAGCACCACCACCAGCCACCTTTACAAGAAATACACTCAAGGGACGAACTCAGTGGGCACAGAGCCCTGCTGAAGTAAGTTCTGCTTGGTGGCATGGGCCTTGCATAGCTGATCCTCTGCAGTGGTTGGAGGTCAGTGGTTGGTGGCCATAGACAGTCTTTGCTGCTGATTGGCCTAGGGGTAAATCCCTTGCATTGCCATGCTACTAGCAATCAAGGATCAACTACAACAGGAGGGTGTATACAGCCTGCAAGGAGGGCGCACCTCAAATTCTCAGCTTGAGTGATCAGGGAGTCTGTGCCACTGGACCCTACAGAACACTTACTATATTAGGCCACTCTACCAAGCCTGAGAGACATAGAAGTTCTACCTAACACACAGAGATAAAGACAGGGAGGCTGCCAAAATGAGAAGACAAAGAAACACGGCCCAAAGAAACAGAACAAAACTCCAGAAAGAGAACTAAACAAAGTGGAGACAAGCAATCTACTAGATGCAGAGTTCAAAACACTGGTTATAAGGGTGCCCAGGACTTAGTGAGAACTTCAAAGCATAAAAAAGGGCCAGTCACAAATGAAGGATACAGTAAAATAAATAATAATTTACAGGGAATAAACAATAGAGTAGATGAAACTGAGAATCAAATCAGTAATTTAGAATATAAGGAAACAAAAAATACCCAGTCAGAACAGCAAAAAGAAAAACAAATTAAAAAAAAAAAATGAAGGCAGTTTAAGGAGTCTCTGGGACAACTTCAACCATATGAACATTCACATCATGGGATGCCAGAAGGAGAAAAGAGAGCAAGAAACTGAAAAACTATTTGAAAAAAAAATGACAAAAAACTTCCCTAAACTGATGAAGGAAATACATATACAAGTCCAGGAAACATAAGAGTCCCAGACAAAATGAACTCAAAGAGGCCTACACCAAGACACATCATAATTAAAATGCAATAGGTTAGAAGACAAAAGAGAGAATCTTAAAAGCAGAGAAAAAAAAGCAGTTAGTTACCTATAAGGGAGCTATCAGCTGATTTGTCAATAGGAACTTTGCAGTCCAGAAGGGATTGGTGGGAAATATTCAAAGTGATGAAAAGCAAGGACCACAACCAAGATTACTCCACTCAGCAAAGCTCTCAGTTAGAATCAAAGGACAGATAAAGAGCTTCCCAGACAATAAAAGCTAAAGGAGTTCAGCATCACTGAACCAGTATTATATGAAATGTTAAAGGGTCTTTTTAAAGAAGATGGAAAGGTTAAAAGTATGAACAATAAAATGGCAATAAATACATATCTATCAACAGCTGAATCTAAAAAACAAAATAAATGAACAGGCAGAATAGAAATACACTCAGATACAGAGAATATTTTGACATTTGTTGGATGGAGGGGGTTTGGGGAACTGGATGAAAAAGGTGAAGGGATTGAGAAATACAGATTGATTGTTACAGAATAGTCCTGGGGATGTAAAGTAAACATAGGGAATATATTCAATAGTATTCTAATAACTATATATGGGGTCAGGTGGGTGTGAGATTTATCGGGATGATGACTTAGTAAGTTATGTAATGTCTAATCACTACAGCATACATCTGGAACTAATATAACAATGTATGTCAACTGTAATTGAAAAATTTAAAATATGATTAAAATAAAAGTGAAATATAAAATTTTCCAGGAAAATACAGTGTGATCTAAAACAGAACATATTGTGTCCAGAGGAAACTGCATCATTTTAGTTATTGATTTTTCTCATAGTGATTTTAAATAAGTTATACGACATAAACAATACCCTAAATCCCAAGCCAGGAGTGAGGGACATGTTGTTGCTGGATGGAAAATGTATAAAAAAGGAGATTCTGTGGGGCAGCATGTCACTAGAGCAGAAGGAGGAAGGTCTGGAGAAAGAGGAGTCACACTGCTGAGTGTGCTCCCCGTGACACCAAATGCCTCAGGCACAGAGGAGCTGTCTTTGGCAAAGCTGGTTTGCCTTGTCAAGTCAATAAAGTTATGAACAACTAAATTGCCTTCCTCACCTTGGGAAGGGACTGAGTATACATCCCCTGGGGAAGAGTTGATCTTTTCAAAGGCATTTTTTCCATTTTTTCTTTCCACCCTCAAATAAATCACTGTGTTCTTGACTCTTAAATCATCCTTCTTATCTGAAAATGCTGTGTCTGAGGCCAAAGTGTCTAAACAAATTCTCTCTCTTCCAGGGAATCCCTGGCACGGCAGTAATTGTGTCACGAAGGCTGCCTGTCCTTTGGGATTGTCAAACCCAGGCTGTTAATAAAGCCATGGGTAGCCTCCCCACGCCTACCCACTTCTTTCTTCTCTTGGAAGCTCAAGGAATCTAGTTAGCCTCCCAGGATTCCTGGTCCTGTCTGCATCCTCATTTTCCTCTTGAGGACACCAAAGCTCAGGGTGGTTAAGTAATGCTTGGTCTATTATCCAGCAATTCAGCCACAGGTCTTGGAGAAGAACCAGGAAGCAGGTCTCCTCCTCTTTGTTCAAGGAGAGCATTGCTTTTCACACTGTAAAGGCCAGATTTGGCTCAGGGGTCTTAGGGGCACTCACTGCCTTATAGAGAGGCTGAGTGGGGGCCTCTGGGATTCTCATTCCTCCAAACTCCCACATACTTCAACAAGAAGCAGCCCTACTTTCTCCCTTTGTTCTTCTTACAGTTGCACTTAAGAATTCTATAACGTAAAAAAGAAAAGGCTAAATACTCTTGTTGAAAATCATATGCCTTTTATTTACAAATCTGTATTTCTTCACTAGAGGTCTCTTTTTGACTCCTGTAACCTGGTTCTTACTCTGGATCCCCACTGATCTTTATAACTACTTATATGAGTACCTATTGTATGTTGAACTTGGCTGTGACTGTGATGGCAGACTTCTGTAGATTATGTACCATGTCTTCATTGTCTGTTTAAGGTCTTGGTATATGTGATGCCCAATACACATTGGCTGAATTGTTAATGAAGAGATGGATTAGATAGTTTCTGCTTGGATTTTTATTTGAAACTAGCCATAACCTAAACAGCAATTCATCTACCTTTATATAACCCTAATCCACTAGCCTTTGAGCTTTGCGGATCATCTCTTATTCATCTTTGTGATGTTCTTATTCACCTAGAACAGTCTGGGTAACAGTAAGCATTTGATACATAAATAATTGAATAATCAAGGAGGTAACTTTATAGTCAAGGTGATTCTTCCAGGTAAATTCCTGTCAGGAAACATATTGGGAATTTAACATGTTCCAGGCAGTAATCTTAGTGTTGGGTTTAGAGATATCAGTAATATTTGGTCCCTGCATGGGTGGATATTCACTATCCAGAGTTGAGAGTTAGGCAAGTCATTAAAGGTGAGAATATGGCAGGAGCACACCATCTAAAAATAAGAAGGCAGATCCTGGCAGGTGTGGCTCTGTTGGTTGTAGCATCGTCCCATAACGTAAAGGTTGCAGGTTCAGTTACTGGTGAGGGCACATACCTAGATTGTGAGTTCAATACCCCATTCCTGATTGAGTGCATACATGAGACAACCAATTGCTTTTCTCTTGCGTCAATGTTTCTCTCCCTTTCTTTCTTTCTGAAAGCAATAAAAAAATGTTCTTAGGTAAGGATTGAAGAAAAGAAATGAAGAGAGAGAGAGAGAGACAATGAGAGAGAGAGAGAGGGAGAGGGAGGAAGGAAGGAAGGAAGGAAGGAAGGAAGGAAGGAAAGAAAGAACAAGCCAGGCTCCTAGCTTGCAGCTATACTTATTAATGTTTTAAGGATGGATAATGAAGGAGAAGACTCTCACCCCCAGGGCTTCTCAGAATTTTGCAAAATTTCTTCAAGCCATATTTCCTGCCCTTCCCCAACCAAGTACCTTCAGCATATTATAGTAAGCTTCTGTTATTGATGACACCTGTATTTTTCCTCAAGTATCTTGGTGTATAGTTTCAGGATAAACCCTACCTGCCTGGTGGCCTCTTTGTGGATACACACACTGATTTTTTTTTTCTGCCTCGGTGCTTCTAAGGGGAGAACATCTTCATATGGAATCTCTTTCTCCACTTTAAATAAAAGAAAACTCTCATCCCTCTTTCTACTTCTAGTTTTCCTAACAGCCCATGAGGTTCTACAGTCCTTTTTTTTTTCAGTAAAAATTTCAAAATTCTATCCCTTTTACTTGTGACACACTGTTGGAAGAAATGCCAAATTCTCCCATTTTTCCATGTTGACATAATCTAATATCTTGATAATATTTCCTTGAATGCGGCCTGCTTTAAGCTCCCTTCTGCTGTTCTCCATTTACATAAAGCATCTTGCTCCATGATGCAATTATAAATGGTATTGTTTTCTTAGTTTTCCTTTCTGATAGTTCATTATTGGTGTATATAAATGCAACTGATTTCTGGATATTAATTTTGTATCCTGCTCCATTACTGAAATCAGTTATCAGTTCTAGTAGTTTTTTGGTAGAACCTTTAGGGTTCTCTATATACAGTATCATGTCATGTCCCCATACATTTGTCTGCCTGTTGAAATCACACGTATGTGGTCTAATGGGTGGAATCCTGAATGCAGATGGTTGCTCCACATGTCTCACATGAGAGAATGCCTGAGATCTTTATCTGCTGATTTAAAGTCCTTACTGAACAAAGGCAGCCTGTTTGTATTAGAGGAAAAATTTTCACTAAACTGGAATTTGAGATTATTACCTGGACATTTTGAAATTCTCATCCCAGTGAACCATAAGGGATAAATTCCTTACCCCAGGCAAAGAATAACATCATTGCATTAGAGGGAGTGATTGATCCTATCAAGGGGAAAGTGGGCTGCTTCTATAAAATGAGGGCAAGGAAGAAGTATGATTGGAAAGAAGGAGGGTGGTCTGGATGCCTCTTAGTACTGCCCCACGTTGACATTGATGGAATCACTATGACAATGTAATAGAGGCAGGACTAATGGCACAGACTTTGTTCTGATAGCCTGGCAAATTACAGAAATAAAAATTCCAAGAGTAATAAGTATTTCTTCTTTACTTTTATATGAATATGTATGTATGTATAAAATACCATTTGTTTTCTTTCTTTTTCCCTTTTTCACTTTCCACATTATCCAACATGAACTGTATTAATAGTGTGAAGGTAGAGATCAAAGAAGGAGTGAAACACAGATAGATGAAGAGTGAACGTCCTCCAAAGATGGGTAAAGAAACAGGGAACTCAGGGTATCTTCTTTGGGAGAGGATGATGTATTCTTGGTTATATTAGGAGTCAATAATGGAAGTAACAGCAACACCAACAAAAACAAACCAAAAACCCCCAAACAAACAGAAACAAACATAAAGAATGAAGTCATGAAAAACTCTAAAGTTTGAGAAGAAATATGAAGGCAAAATAAATCCTGGAGAGACCTGGTGATAATTAACGTTGTCACGTATATCTTCTGAGTGTGTGTGCATGAGATGGCCAAGTGAGATAGAGCAGATGAATTCCAGTTTATGCCAAGGGAAACATGAGATCATGAATTCTTATTGTCACAAAATTATATTGTCACATTTTAAATAAAACAAACAGATAAAAATACCCACAGAACATCTTCTAATGCCTGACTGCTAGTCAAATCTCAGGTACACGCCTTGGGTGAAATCTCAAAGAGATTGCAAAAATTAAAGGAAACATTGCCTGCTTGTGTTGGCTCAGTTTCATAAGTGGCATATGGCTGAAGTAAAGCAACTGCTGCCCTGAAATCTCCACAGAGCCCCAGACTGAAAGAGGGTAATATGGGAGTGTGCTGTGACCCAACTGTGGGAAGTTTGGTAAGAAAAGCTTTATTTATCAAATGTCTACAGTGTTTCAGGCCATGTACTTTCTGTTTTCATATGTATTTTCACATAAACCCCTCAAAGCAACCATATAAATTAGATATTCCCTCCCATTTGAAAAGTGGGAACATTTAGGCTCAGGCAGGGTTAAGTAATTCTATTGCTGCGATTCTATCTCAGATTTGCCTGATTCCAAATCCCTGTTTATTTCATCAAAAGATCAGTACAATAAAACAGTAGAATGTGTGTCTTGTCTTACCTATGGAAAGAACACTAGGATAAGCCCCTCTTCCATTTTAGGTTAGACGACCTTAAAGCGAATGGTTCCCCACTCCTGTCCAGCCTTTCTTTACCCTTCCCTTTGTTCTTGTTAGTGTTCCTTTTACACAGGCTTTGCCTCCATGAACATTGTCAGAGGTCGGTTATAACCTGTTCACTTTACATGTCGCAGAAACTCTTCAGATGCCAAAGTTCCCATTCTTCCCTATCACTCTGGACGCTGCAGCTACGGCCCTTTATTCTGATTCTTGCACCACTGCTTTTCTTATAAAAGAGTTAAGAGGAATCTGGGATTATTTTTTGTTCCTGTGTTCCTACCAAAAGTGAGAAATGAAAACAGACTGAGGAAGCCATGAATGTTCCACTCAGTTGGCCTCACACATTTATGTTATCAGCCTGCCCTAGATGTATGTGAGTCTGTGATTCCTGGGATAGAAATATTCTGTGAACTTTTCAAAGTGACAACAGGCTCATCTCACAAAATCATCTCTGTTCATATGAGGAGGTTAGGTGCCCCCTTGTCCTGTTTTCTTCTTTTTCTCTACACTTCCTGTATGTTTCCTAAACCAACAGTGTCCAAATACTGGATCAGCTAGCCTGACTGTACCACATACATCTGAAAAACTTCTTAGAAATACTGATTTGCTTCTCCCTGGCTCATGAGATTCTGAGTCAGTAGGTATAGGACAGAGTCTGGAGATCTGTTTTTTTAGTAAACTCTCCAGGTGAGTCTGATGTGCAGCCATAGGCAAAAGAACGACACTATGAATGGGTACTTTAGGATAGGTAGAAGCTAGCGGAAAAAATCATTTGGATGAGGCAAATTGTCACAGTACAATATAAATTACAATTCCTCAGACTGCTAGGTCTGTTGAATGAGCCCTAATTTTCAGTTGTATGGAATAGACACCATTGTCAGACTATCCTAATCCTCCCCACTCCCTAACCTGGGCTAGTTAGGGCTCTGTTTCTACAAACTCTAAGAAAAAACAGATTCTCCTGGCTTGAGTAGAAAACACAGCTTCTAAAAGCATTCACCTTATAGACAGAGACTTAATTAAGTATAAAGAAGGTAAAGTTTCCTCTCTCTTTGGCTCTTTTTGCTTTAACAATTAGACTATAAACATAGAGGCATTTGCTGGTAGACAAATTCTTATCATTGCTTATTTTCTGAAGTTTTTGCTTTTTATTCCCCATTTCAATTGATATTCATTTGATGTTGGATTTTAGATATATAGGATCAAGATATACATTCTTGATTGGAGATATTAACCTTATAGATAAAGTAAAACAATAATTAAAATATTTAAAATTCTTGTAGTTAATTATATGTGCTTAAAACTTTCAGTCTCCCTTTAATGTATTACATATAGCTAAAAACATGGAACACACATTTGAACTTTCACTACACAGCCATACCCAGAGGCAACAATAAAAAGTAAATTATACTTGCTACCCAGAGAAGGGATGTGCTAAGATTGAATTGAGAAGGTGAAGCTTTAGCTGTTAATTTTCACCCCAAATAAGTGCTCAAATGATGGTTGACAGGAAGGATATCTATATGAGTAAACATTTTGAACCAGAATTTCATTTGATTAGTTTGAGGTGGATATGATTCTCTTTTTGTCTCGACTTCTTAAACCAACGCTATCTAGAATTTATCTTGGGAGATAAAAGTCATAGTAGTTGAATGAAATGAAGGTTTAAGTTCTCACTTAGAAGTGTGCTCCATTCCAGTTTTGTCCAAAGTACAGCCTCCTTTCATCTCTGGGGAAAAGTTCACTGAACTGAAAAGAAAGAGAGCCACAGTGGATCTTGACCAGACTCCCTCAAGAAGCACTTTTTCAAAAGCTCACTTTCAAGTCCAAGATTGAGGCTTTTCTGGCTTTGCCCTGTAATGTTGTTGCATTTCTTTGTCTTTTTATTTAAAAAAATGGTATACCATAGAGTACATGTATCACACAAGAAAGATAAATTGTAGAGGCATGGAAGTGAATTTCATGAAGCTGAAAAGTTTCCTCTATATTATGACTTTTAATACTGGTTTACAGTAATTCATTCACCTAAAATAATTGGAGAGTCAAAATTCACTTGTAAAATAGCTTTACTTAGTATATTCCCCTTTCCTCAATTCCTTGCCCTACTTTTTCATAATTTTAATTTTTAACTGTTTTTTATTTTTATTATTTAATTATATTTCATTAATTATGCTATTAAAGCTGTCCCAAGTTTTCTCCCTTTAGCTAGCATCACCACTCCCTCAGGCAATCCATGGGTCATGCATATAGTGTTTTGGCTGCTCCATTTCCTATACTGTACTTTACATCCCCATGGCTATTCTGTAACTACTGATTTATACTTCTTACTTCCCTTACCTCTTTGCCCATTTCCCTATACCCCTCCTCCCATCTGGCAACTGTCAAAACGTTCTCCATATCCATGATTCTGTCCCTGTTTTTGTTTGCTTTGTTTTTTAGATCCCTTGTTGATAGATATGTATTTATTGTCATTTACTGTTCATAATTTTTATCTTTTTCTTAAAAAGTCCCTATAACATTTCATATAATACTCATTCGGTGATGATGAAGTCCTTTAGTTTTTTCTAGTTTGGGAAGCTCTTTATTTATACTTCAATTCTAAATGACATCTTTGCTGGGTAGAGCGATCTTGGTGGTAGGTCCTTGTCTTTCATGGCTTTGAATATTTCTTGCCAATCCCTTCTAGCCTGCAAAGTTTCATTTGAGAAATATGTTGACAGTCTTATGGGAACACCCCTGTAGGTAACTAACTTCTTTTCTCTGTTGCTTTTAAGATTCTTTCTTTATCGTTAACCTTTGCCATTTTAATTATGATATGTCTTGGAGTGGGCCTTTTTGGGTTCATCTTGTTTGGGACTCTTTGTCCTTCCTGGACTTGCATGTCTATTTCCTTCACTAAATTAAGGACATTTTATTTCATTATTTTTTCAAAGAGATTTTCAACTTTTTTCTCTTTCTCTTCTTCTGGCACCACTATGATGCAAATGTTGGAATGCTTGCAGTTGTCCCAGAGGCTGCCTACATTATCCTCATATTTTTTGCAATTCTCTTTTCTTCTTGTTGTTCTGATTGGTTGAATTTTGCATTCTTATGTTCCAAATCATTGAATTGATTTTTCAGCTTCATCTACTCTACTGCCTGCAAATTGTTCTTTATTTCAATTAGTGTATCCTTCACTTCTGATCTGGTCTTATTTATGCTGTTGAAGTCCACACTAAGTTCCATGAGCACCCTCATAACCAGTGTTCTGAAGTTGGCATCTGATAGATTGATTATCATTTTGTTTAGGGTTTTTTTTTTTTTTTTTTGAGTTTTTGTCTATCCTTTCAGTTGGGCCATGTTTCTTTGTCTCTTCATTTTGGCAGTTTCCCTGTGTTTGCTTCTATGTATTAGGTAGAGCTGCTATGACTCCCTGTCTTGGTATCATGGTCCAATGTCATAGGTGTCCTGTAGGGCCCAGTGGCACAGCCTCTGCTATCCCCCAAACTGGATACTCGAGGTGCACCCTTTGTGTGGGCTGAGTATACCCTCCTCTTGTAGTTGAGACTTGATTGCTGTTGGAAGGTCAATGGCAGGGATTTACTCAGACTGGTCAACTGCAAGCACTGGCTATGACCACTGACCACCATCCTCTGCCCTCTGTACAGGATCAGCTATGCAAGGGCAGGGTGGTGGTACTCCAACATGGTCTGTAGCTGTCCACTGGGTACACAGGCTCTGGGGCTTCCTGGGTGGTTCAGGTCAAGGTCAGCCCCCACCTGTGTTCTGCCCAGGGCCACCCTGCATGAGCTATAAAGCAATTCAAGATGGCTGCTACTTGTGCTGGTCTTGGAGATTCCCAAGCAAAGACAAGCTGTGAGCCTAGGCTGGCTGCTGTTAGTGCCAGACCTGGGGCCAATTAGCAAGAGATATGGACACTGGGATCTCACTGAAGCTGGTGTTACTTTTTTGAGAGAGTTTAAGAAGTTGTGAAGCATGAGCCAAGACCAATCATTCATATGAAAAAGTCACTGTTAACAGCTTGGGTGGACCTGTAAGTAGAGTGGGATGGAGTCTCAGGGATCTCCAGGGTGGGGCAAACAGTGTTAATCAAGGTAATGAAGTCTCAGATATGATACCTGCCTGCTGGCTCTGGGGCTCTGTGTGTGGGGTGGGGGTACTCAGAAAAGGAACAATAACCTAATTTCTGCCCACATTTCTGACTGGGAGAAAGCTGTCCCCCAACTCTTGCCTTGATGCTAGGTACTTCAGTTCGTCCCTATATACTGCTGGTGCCTTTCAAGTTGATAGGCTGGTGCTGGAGCTCAGAGAAAGTGAGAGCCTGAGTAAGTCTATGTGTGTGTTCTTTAAAAGGAACTGCTTAGGACTCCAGCAGTCATGAAGTCCTCCAACTTTTTCTGGCTCCTAGCACAGAGGGACTCAGCGAAGTAAATTGAAAGGGCCATGATTGGGGTTCTCTCTTCTCTGGGTGTCCTTGGCTAAGTTACGTGGCCTAAATTATTAATTACTGTATACATGAAAAGAGGAGGCTACACTGGATAATCTCTCCAGCAGTCATCTGATTTAATTATCAAGAATCCAATGGTGCAAAGAATTAGGTTCTTGGAAGTATTGTTAACAAACCCATGCCTGGTACTTGAAAGCTTCATTAGCAAATATTTAACACAGCTCTGCTCTCCTTCTGAAGACTGCTTGTGCTGAGCTGTCCTCACATTATTTACATTTTCAAATGCAGAGAGAACAATAAAATTGGATTTGTTTTATATCCAGTGCATTTAATGAGCCTTCTCCGCTTTAATCATTATAGGTTACAATAGGACAATCTGCATTGAACATCTGGTATTTTTTCCTTAGGTAAAATAAAGGACATTCCCAGGAGCATTAATAGCACTGGTTTGAGGATAGACTTGCTGTAGAACGAGTAGAAAACTGGTTTTCTCTTCTTGACCCCAACATAAGAATGTTTCACCCTGAGAGCTTAGACCAATTTCCTAGCATCCCTGTGCCCAACAGGGTCAAGAAAAATGATAAAGAAGGATTGCAAGTAAGGATGATGAGTGAAATTCTTGAAAGGCATTTTATAAATCAGTGGAATGGCTTGTTCCAAATGGCAGTGCATGAGAGGTGGGTGCAATAAGTTATCCCTTTTTTGAGTGGAATGGGTTATCCATTCCATGCATGGCATGGGTATGTTGATGGAAACCAGGAGTCCTCCCCTGCTCCTCCCACTCTGCTCTTCCAGCGTAGCTATGATGACATAGAGGAGACGTCCTTTCCAAGCTTATGACTGTAAATGAGCTGCGTGCTTGTTGCAGGAAATGTTTAATAATGCAGAATCACTGCGGCTGAATCCCCCGTCACAATGCTGGCCTTTCTGGATATTATCAGGCTCCGTCTGTTCATCTGCCAAACCTTCTGACACCTATCATTATAAATTACCCTTCCCTTTTAAAGCTGTTCATCATTTCCATAAATGAATTCTTCCTCACACAACAGATATTTTCTTCATTTTCTTACTTAAAATGGAAGGTGGACAGTTCTTAATAATGCAGCTCTGTGGTGTGGTAATATGTCATTAAGAAACTTAGCTTTTAAAATTAGATGAGATGAGACTTACTGAAGTGTTCAATTGCCATTAAGAACTCCACTTCTAGACAGCCTCCCAAATACAGTGTGACAGCACTAGCAGCAATGGTGGCCAAAGAGTGTGAACAAACTTGGGTGACATCTCAACTCTCAAATTCTCTCTCATGGAGAAGGTTCGTGTGTGTGAAATTTTGGGTGGGCAGGACTCATTAACAGCTAAATACTCTGTGTACCAAAGGGTTGCCCCTTAAGAGTATTTATCTATTCATTAAATTGGTGCAAGTTGTTTGAAGTGGTGCTTTTCTTTGCAGAGTATGTATAGCTAAACTGTCCAGCATATGGCCTGCCGACTTCAGAACCACTGTGTTGCATAATTCTAGTGCTCACAGTTACATTAGATTCTGAATTAACTGTGCCTCCCACGCTTATGTCGTGGCTATGTCTATCTTTTTTCTTTTTAAGATTTTATTTCATTTTAGAGAGAGGGGAAGGGAGGGAGAAAGAAAGGGAGAGAAACATCAAGGTATGAGAGAAACATTGATTGCTTGCCTCTGGCACACCCTCATCTGGGAATATGGTCCACAACTCAGGCACGTGCTGTGACTGGGAATCTAACCGGTGACCTTTCAGTTTGCAGGCCAGTGCTCAACCCACTGAACCACACCAGCCAGGACATGGCTCTGGCTATCTTGATTCCTGTAGTCCATTGGCTGCTCTTCAAAAGCAGGCCTTCAAATAGAAACCCCTGCTAAAGGGCTTTTGAGTCTTACCAGAAGTACATCTAACATTGCTACCTAGCTCTATAGCTACAACTGTGTCCCAGCAGCGATCGGCTCGTATCCCATGCACACTATTATGCTTTTCTGTCTCCTAAAATAGCGTGATGGCCCACCCATTCTACTTCCTATTAGCATCTGTTTTGATTTTTTTCTGCAATGCTGAAGTGAGAAAGAAACCTTGCAATTAAATCCCAGCTGTGTCCACTGCTATGAGATCACAAACTCTCCAGTCTCAATTTCTTCACCTCACAATGGACATAACACCAATTTACTAGGATTATGAGATTAAAAAGGTTGCTATGGCAACTCTGTAAAGTGTCAACTTGGCTAAACTCCATTTTCCAGAACTTCCTTCTTTGTGTGTTTCTGGATAAAGTATAAGAGAGATTATTGAGTATACTTTGGAGGGTAGAAGGGAAGTAGCAGTTCTGGCTTACCACAACTGCTCCTCCTTTGCCTGGGCCCCCCTCCAGTTTCTCAGATTCTAATTCTGGTTGTATGTTTAGCTCTGTGACAAGGACCCATGTTTCTGGAGGGTATCCATATTATCAAGGTCAGAGGTAGCAACAGCTGGCAAGTTCCAGTTTATTACCATGGGCTGCAGCTTGTACTTGTGCCTTATGGCTTGCCCATGCTTTTCTTCACTTTACGTCTATATTCTCCTCCTCAGTATATGCCCTGTAGACTTCAATGTTCAACATCAGACTTGAAAACAACAGCTTTACAGGGCCTGCTTAACCGATTCCATAGCTGCATAACTCAAATGTCTATAACAAATTTTTAAATAAGAAACACAGACATCTTAGTGGCTTGGTGTCTGTGATTGGACTTTAGTAGACATGGATGAGGTGCAAAGTGCCAGGATTATGAAAAGCAGTACATAATAACTATGTGAATAGATGGATGGATGGATGGATGACACAGACACAGTGGCCTGTATTGGGGTAAAGAAAATAAGGAGGTAGAAAATACATTAAAGTTATTGAGCACCTACTATATGCCAGAAACTATGCTGCATGCAGAGGATGCAGTTCTGTTTTCAAAGTCAGATTAGGTCCTTGTTTTCATGACAATTGCAGTTCAATGGCTTTATTTATCTTTCTTGATAGCTTGCCTAATTTTTGGTGATTACTTACAGGCTATAGGCCACATGGGCAATGCTGGGGTTTTTAAAGAAGACAAATGAAATATATATAACTGTCTTTTCCTGTGCTTTGGCTTCATATCTGGTCTGCCATATATGCTCAGTAAATGTTTCGTGAATGAAGAAAGTCTAGGACAGCTTCAGTTCTGACAGCCACTGAAGGAGACGAGGCCTCCATGCCTGTTGGAGGCACTGGGTGCTCACGGTAGGAGTGAGCGGCAGGCCAGCTACACTGACCAGATGTTCTATTCTCTCATTATTAATCTCTTTCACAAAGAACATTCGGACCAAGTAGGAATCTGTACTTAAGGTCTGGCTCTTTATCCTGGTACAATATTTAAGCAGGTAGGCCATTTCTCTTGCATAAGCTAGTTTGTAACCTTAAAAAGAAAATGCAAACACTGTAAACAAATATTTTTAAACAGCACATGACCTACATTGTCACTACCATGCCCATATCGCCACACACCCGTCAGATTGCTGCATGGCTGCCCAAGTTTCAATTCCCAGTACCTGCATTACTCTGCCTGAGTTTTCTCTGGTCAGCAGAACCTCCTTGCTCATGCCACAGGCTAATACTGTTAGAAAATATTCCCATGCCCCCGGTACCCCCAAGCCAATTGGGGCTGTGGCTTCGAGCATAAGCACCCCAGCCCGCTGGCGCCTGGGGCAGGATAACTCCGAGGCACATCTCTACACTGGCTATGCCGGTTTCCCAGTGCTTAACTTTAAGTTATTCTCAGGGGAAACTTGCCTGTAACAAGGCTTTATATACTGTCTTCTTTTTTATCATCACCTTAATAGTGTCTCCTGGAATCATTTATGAAAGAAATAAAGCTCTTGTACTCTTAAACTCAAATCTACCACAAGATCTTTTTCTGGAAGAACCCAAATGAAAGCAGACCGTGACACATGATGACAGATATTGGCCACAGAGACAAAGAAGTCATTGCTGGCTTCAGAGATGGCCTTCCCAGGTGAGAGTCAGAGTAGTCGGGTATAAGAAAACTGAGAACGCATAAGTGCGTGGAGATGGCAGGTTATTTGAGGTGACACAGAAGAAACCGGAGAGTAGGATTTGATCTTGGTCTGAACAGAGTGAGTCTGAGTGTTTTCACTCTGCCTAGAGGTTGAGGACTGAGAAGAGTGGATGAACTTTGGACAGCTGCTTAAGATAACATGACAAGCCATCAAAGTTAAAGACATTTTAAGATACTGTCAGGAAATAAAAATACACACACACGAATATATATATATAATCAGTCAGACAGACCTGCATAGGAATTCTGTCCTCACGTCACGAACTGTGTGATCAGGTGCAGGGCATTTACCCTCTCTGACCTCAGTTTCTGCATCGGGAAATGGAGACAATAAACTTCACAATCAAGGAGCATGGATTACACGCAACAACTTGGCACATAGTAGATTTTAACTGTGCGCTGCTACGCATCTGAGAGACAAAAAGAATCCAGTTGAAATTTGATTGCATGACTTCAGAGTGGCAATATTTACTTGGTGTTGTGTACCTTTAAAAATCAGAATTTTTGTATCTATTACAGAAATCTTGAGATAAGAAATACCTTCTGTTCCAATTTTTTTCTTTCCCAGGATTTCTAACAAACTCAGAAGGTCTTATATTGATAACCTACAACATTTGTCTGGGCATGCACTTAAAAAGTTAACAAACAAAGTAGTTACTTCAGCTTCAGTGTTGTGGATGTTTTATATGGGTGTTATTTTTCAGACAATGAATGCTATCTGATTATTCTGGGAAAATCAGATTGGACTTGAGGTTCCCTTCTCAGCTTTTATTTACAAAGCAAAAACAATGTACTAAATAACAAATTGAAAAGACTTTTCTATTGCATTGTTGTGTCCCCAAAAGAAGAAGCTACAACCTCAAGCAAACTTCCTTGTTCTTAATACATATGCTAAGTTTTTAAAGTTTTCATCTATTAAAATTAGATGACCTTTATATATTTTAACATTTTTTTATTAGCATTCATTAGACATGGCGCTGAGGCAGAAACCACTATTTTAATATTATTTATCTGGCTATGAATCCTGTGAGTTTTCTGTGCACTGTATCTCTGAAGGAGCAGAGGAGGGAAATGGTCGGACAATCATTACACTTCAGAGCTTATGGGGGTCAGTCACTCTGAATGGACACTAGCAAGGAGGAAACAGAGTGTCACCTATGATGCTTCTGGCCTTTGAATATGAATATTCTGATCTATTTACAGAATGCAAATTTCTTATTTATACAAATCCAGATTAAAGTAAATATCAATGCAGAAAAAAAATTCAAAGGTTATCAGAAAGAATTTTGACTGCATTAAATTGCACAAAAATCACATAAAAATTGTGCAAGAAAACTCTTCTTTTGGCAGTCATAATAAAATACAGATTTATTCCTTTATGTTCAGTTAAATTATTCAACATTGACACATTTAAACTTATTATTTTATATGTTCTATATTGGACACAAAAGTCACAAAAATTAAATACTCATAGTGTCTTCTCTCATGAGCTTAACCAAACAAGAAGGCAATTAACCAGCCCACTTCCCTTTATGAATGTAACAGTGGGGAATTGTAGCCCACTCCACGAATCTTTTAACATCATTTCTATAAATGCTGAGTCTGACTAATACGTAGCTTGTAGATAAAGATATGCTTTTGTAAGAATCCTAGGAACTAGCTTCAAAAGATACAGACTCCAACCTTCAGGCACCCTAGCTCCGGGGGGTTTTCTGACCTTCAGCCATGGAGCCAGGACGATAGGAAGCCGGGATGACTAAACCAGGACGGTGCACACCGGGCCATCACTTTCCTTCTCAGAATGCACTGGGCTCCTGCACCTAGAGAACTTTTCAACTCCCTCCCTTAATCTCTTTGTTAGGCTTCCCCTCTCTTGCCTTATAGAAACCTCTGTTTGCACTGAGATGTTGAGATGGGCTTTGAGACATGAGTCCCTCATCTCCCAGGTTGCTGGCACCTGCAAATAAACTACTGTTGTTTACTTCAGCACCTGTCTCTAGAGTATTGGCTTTTGAAGTGGCAGGCAGCCAGAGGTGCATTTGGGTACAACTCCAGTAACTTCTATCAAAATTTGAATAAAACTTAAATTTTCGATAATATCCCATAATCTCTGTCCTCACCCATCTCTTAATGGCCTGTTCCTTTACTCTTCCATTTGTTTACTCTTCCACCTTGGTTTTACTTTTGTTAAGAATGTTGTTGGGAACCGCCCTGCCTGGTCTCAGAGGCTGTAACCCCCCATGGTTAAGGCTGAGTCAGAGTTGGGACCATAAGCCACTAAGGAGACAAAGCTTATCTCCCTGGCAGGTGTGCCACCCCTGCCCACTTCACCCTGCTTGGCCCTGAGCTTGGCCAGTTAGCCAATGATGGGTAAGAATCCTCAAGGGAGGATCAACCTAAGACAGGCTCTGGTCACCAGGAATAAGCTCGCAGGGAAGGACTCGGGGGGGGGCTGTGGAAAAAGGGGGTGATGGACCCTCGCCCCTTGGCTTTGACATAGCCTGAGTCCTCATTCTGTCTGCAAGAAGTCTCCTAATCTCTTGGCTGCCTTACTTCCCTTGCCTGATTTAAGCCTGAAACAATGACAGAGAGCAGTGCAGTCCTGTGCTGGGAGGGGTGGATTCCCTGGGGAATCAGGCCTAAGAAAAATACATACATTCCTGTGAAACCTACTTAATCTGTACCCTCAGCTTAAAAGATAAGGGTCCAGACCTGAGATGAGTCTGGTGCCTAAAGTTTTATGGCCTTCTAACTACTTGGCTGTAACTCAGAATAAGCCCTCAAAGTTCTCTGTATATCATGTATTGTTTAACCCTTACTGGCTAACAATGATTGATGAGCTTTATCTGTATTCCTGGGCAAATGAACCTAATAAAAGCCCATGGAGGGAAAGGCTGTGGGCCCTTGTCCTTTGAGAGATCAGCCACTCTCCTCCCCAAGCAGATCATGTCTTGGTAGACTTATTCTTCATCCGTGGCAGACGGGGGGGCTATGTTAAAGCTCCCCGACAGAACGTCATTGATTTTCTTTTTTAATAAGGCTTTTCAGCTACAATGTTTCCAGTAAACACTGCTTTAGCTGCATCTAATAATTTTGGTATAATTAGTTTCATTTCCAATCATCCTATGATATTTAAAAAATTACCTTGTGATTTTTTTCTTGACTCATTGGTTGTTTAGGAGTGTGTTGTCTGATTTCCACATATTTGTCACTTTCCTGAATTTTCTTTTGTTATTGATTTCTAACATTATTCAATCATGGTCATATTAACATACTTTGTATAATTTCAACTCTCTTAAATTTACTGATATTTGTTTTATGTAATCTATACTGGAGAATGTTTAATGTTCAATTGTGAAGAATGTGTATTCACTTTGTTGAAATGTTCTAAGGCATCTGTTAAGTGCACTAGTTTATAGTGGTGTTCGAATCTTACTGTTTCTAGTGAATCTTTTTTTCTGGTTGTTCTGAAGCAGGGTGCAGCCAAGAGGAGGGCCCCAAGAAGGGATTTGTAATGGGGTCCAGAACTCAAGGTGTCCAGGAAATATTAGAAAAATATATATAGGATGTCCTCACCCCCACAAGCCTGAGCCCGGAGGATGGGACATGTGGAACAGGGCCATTCAGAGCTGTTTTGGGAAGCAACAGCTTTGCAGCCAATCCCTGGCACAGTCATTTAACATATCTATAACCTTTAACTGGTTTCATGAATGTGTTAAATAGCTGTGGCCATGCTTTGAGCCAGGGGGATGGGAGGGAATTCCACCCAAGATGGGACTGGGAAGCAACACCCCCGGGTTACAGGGCCTGCATGAGACCTTGGAGATGATTGGCTCCATGCCATGGGGCCATACCTGCCCAGACTTACTATGGCAGCCCAGTAAAGCTGGAAGAATACGGGGATGCTGGCAGGTATAACTGACTGTAGGAGGAGTCGAAAATGGGGCTGCAAAGGAAGATGGGTGCTGGGATTTAAACCTAGTCCCGGCAGCCATAGAAGAGAGGACCATGTGGTTCTGAAGTAAATAGGATGGGACACACGGTTCTGGAGTGAATGGGAAGGACCATGCAGTTCTGAAGGAAAGGAAGAGGACCACGCAGTCCTGAAGGAGAGTAGGAGAACCACGAAGTTCTGAGGGGAAAGAGAGGGACCACGCGGCTTAGGCAGCAGGAGAGACTTTGCCGGGAAGAAAAGGGGAGAAAGGACTCTTGCTGGTGGGCCATGAGAAGGTGCCGCATGGCTTTGGATTAATTGGAGATTGCAGCAGCCACCCAGCTGATGGTGCCGGGAGCCTGAATCACGGACTTCTACTTCTTTTCCTGAGACATGGTACCCCGGACTGGGCAGAGGGAGAGGGAAGGACTGTGCATCTGTGGATATTCTAAAGGACTTTAGTATCTTATTGAAGACATTAAGTCATTGCTCTAAGTCTGTGTAACTTTTAAATAAACAGTTCCTTTCCTTTTCACCATTCTCTGGCATTGAGAGACGTCTTTCCTCTGGCGGCGGGCATTTCGAACCTAGCAGGTGGGCGTGGGGGGGAGGAACCTCCAGAGACAGAAAGGAGGAATCCTTTCTGTAATAAAATATCATGAACCACCCCCTGCCTGCTCTGTAACAGTCCTACTCACTATCTAAAATGGGATACTAAAATCAAGTTATTATTCTTAAATTTTCTATTTATCTTTTTAATTCTGTCAGTTTTACATTACATATTTTAGGGCTCTTTGGTTAGCAATTGTTAGTAACAGTTTTTGTCTTGAGTACTTTTTCTAATGCAAACTTGTCTGATATTACTATAGCTGTTCCAGTTCTCTTTTGGTTACTCCTTATATGGTATGATGGTTTTTTTCCTTACTTTCAACCTAATATATGTCTTTGAAGTGGGATTGTTTAAAGAAATCTATTCTGTCAATCTCTTCCTTTTAATTGGAATGTTAAATCCATTTTTATTTAAAGTAGTTAATGACAAGGTAGGATTTATATCTGGCATTTTGCTATTTGTTTTCCATTTGTGTTACATCCTTTTGTTGTTATTTATCCTTAGTGCTTTTCTTTCTTTCCTTTTGCTAATAAGTATTTTGAAGGGTACAACTTTAATTCCCTTAATGTTACTTATAGTACATTTTTTTAGTTTTTTTAGTGGTTGATCTGGGAAATGCAATCAAAATTGCAATTTAAGACAATCTAATTTGAATTGAAACCAACTAATTTCAATATTACACAAAAACTTTTTTCCTACATAGCTGTATTTGCTCCTTATTCATTTGTGATATTATTCTCAAATGACATCATTAGGTATTATATGCCTATAAATATAGATTTATTATTATTACTTATGCAGTTGTTTTTAAAACTTAGGAGAAAAAAGGTGCAAACAAAAATACATTTATGCTATCTTTTATATTTTCTTTTGTAGTTACTTTCTTCCTGGTGCTCTTTATTTCTTCATGTCTATTTAAAGTACCTTGTTGTTTTCTTTTATTTCAGCCTTAAAAACTCTCTTTAGTATTTTTTATAGGTCAGCTTTCCTAGTGACAAACTGTCTCTCTAATTTTTTTTCTTAAACTTGAAATGTCTTATTTAAAGGGTAATTTTGCTAGGCACAGAATCCTTGGTTGAGGTTTTATTTTCTTTCAGCACTTTGGATATGTCATTCTAATGTCTCTGCATTCCAGGTTTCTGATGAGAAACCATCTATCAATCTTATTGAGCATTTATCTTATCTGATGAGTCACTTCTCCCTTACTGCTCGCCAGACCTCGTTATCTTTAACTTTTAACAGTTGGATTTTAATATGTCTTTGGTTGTTCTCCTTGAGTTTGTTTTCACTGGTGCTTGCTCAGTTTCTTGGATATGTAGGTTAATGTTTTTCACCCAATTTGAGATATTTCTGGCCACTAATTCTTCAAATACTTATTCTGCCATTCTCTTTTTCCTTTCCTTCCTGGACCTCCATTATGCATATGTTGCTATCCACAGGTGTCTGAGTCTCTGTCCATTTTTACTTTTTCTTTTGTTTCTTGAGCTGGATAATATCGATGGACCTATCTTCAAGTTTAATGATACTTTCTTCTTCAAGCAGTTATCTATTACTGAATCCCTATGGTGTACTTTTAATTTGTTTCTGCTACTTTTCAATTCCTAGATTTAAATTTTTTAATATTTATTTATTTATTTATAGAGATGGGAAGGGAGAGAGAAAGACAAGGAGAGGAATCAGTTGCTTCTCACATGTGCCCCAACCAGTGACCAGTTCCTCAACCTCGGCATGTGCCCCGACCGATTGCTATTCTGTTCCTGTGCACGTGCCGAACTTTCATATTGCTTTGCATGGCATAAATTTGTAGAAAACCGGACATTTTGAATAATACAGTGTGACAATTCTAGACATCAGATTCTTTTCCCTGGGTTTATTTTTATTGATTTTGCTATTGTTGTTATTGTTATTTATTTGCTTTGTGGTTTTCTTGAACTAATCTTAGAAAGTCAGTATTTATTTTCATGTGTAGCCATTAAAGTCTCTGCTTGGTTGGTAATTATCCATTAATAACTGGACAGAGTTGTGGGGTTTTTTTGCCTTGTACCAATATGACTCCTAAGCTTTGCCAAGGGGCTGACTGTAAGTTAGGGCATGCGTTTGATGTTCAAGTAGTCAGTTTAGAACTGTAACTCAAGCTTTACTTCCTGTTTTTCCAGTGCCTCATAGTCATCCAGAGGTGAGAGCTTAGGGTGTTCTCTGGTTGTTCCTGGGAACCTTCACAGTCTCTTTCATATGTGTGTCTTTTAGATTCCCAGGAATAGATTTTCATTTTCAAATCCCTCTACAGGCATGCTGGGCATCAGATATTCCCTTTAAGTTTTCTTCTGAGCTTCTTTGCCCCATCTGTTATTGCTGCCACAGGTACCTGCAATGTTAAACAGTTGCTACTAACTGTTTTCCCTGTATGCCCAAAGGGGAAGGTTGTTATTCCTGGCTTATGTCTAAATCAAGTCAAATGGAGATAAACCCTATGAATGAAATTTTCCAAAGAACTGTGGGTGGTCAAATAATGACAATTCTCTGGAAATAGTCTTTTGGAAGAAATTCAGTTCTATTCTGTTTTCTCTGGTGCAAGGCTGCTTATTTTCATTAGCCTCCTAGGACTAGTACAGTGGTAAAGAGAGGGAGACAAGAATAGGGCAAGTTACAAACACCACATAGATTCTCCTAGATTTCCTCTATTCACCTAGAGTTAGCCTTTTGCCTTAAATAATGGTCCCAGATTATTTCAAGCTTTTTATTAACTTTCAGAATTGCAAATAAAGTTGATTTTGACAATTTGCCATTGCTTTTTATTAAGTGGATAGAAGAGTTTTGAATCCTATTTTAACGCAAATAAATTACAGTAAGTTGTTTTTTTATCTTCTTTTGCTTTGAAAGAGAAACTGTACAGTGACCTATAAAAGTTCTGACATGATCTATCTGAGACCCATTAAACTATCATTAATGTGTTTGAGCAAAAAGAGAAAATTAATCAAGTCTATGAAGAGGCCCAAATATATATTCCCGTAATCAAAGTCAGTTGGTTTCAGTGAAAGAGAGAACATACATTAATTGAAAGAAAACTTTTAAAAAATGTAATAGAAAAGAGGGAAAATCATTTCAACAAGTAGAAGATGATACATGAAATCAAGACACTGCCGAGAGGCACAGTTAGACTTCCTAATTGTCCACATGCTCATTCTTACATGAGACTTTTACCTTTTCAACTTTCTCTGGACATATGTGTGTTACCCTCAGTCACAGCTTGTAAAGTAAATATGTACAATAACTAAATCCGGGAGGTATAGGGTAAAAAAATGCAATAGACACTGTTTATGTTCAAATCTCTTCACTTGCTTAAACACTGCAAATGTTGGTACCTAAGAACACCGATGTTAGAAAGATCCAAATCTAAATTCTAATTCTGCCTCCTCTATTATATAGTTCTGTGACATTAAACAAATTGCTTACTGTTTGGAAACCTCACTTCTCCCCTATGTAAAATGTAAAGTTTATAAGAAATAAAATAAGTAGTGTATGTAAAGCTTTTTGATCAGTTCCTAGCTTATAAAGAGTATTAAATAATTGATAGCTATGTTTAGTATATTGTCCATGTTAAGTGGCTGTGCTTATAAACAAGTTCTCCCAATTCAGCAGCTTTTATAAAAACACAACTTTGAAAGGGTCAGTCCACATGTGAATGAGAACTCATATACAACTTGATCAATAGTTAATGTATAAAATACAATTCATACCTGGGCATTATGAAAGTATAGTTCTATCATTTCTATTTCTATGTGCTGTTGGAGAAAACAATGAGGGGTTTAAGATAAAAGGCTGAACAATTCTATTTGTTATCTTGTTTTATTGCTTGTTTCATGCCCTCATGATGTCTCAATTGTTATCTAAAACAGCATTACTTCTTCCTTCTTTTTATACCATGCTCATTTTTATTTGGTGTTAGAGCAAGTATACTACTGTGGAAAAGACTTGCTATTATTCAGCTTGACTTCTTCATCATTCTTCACTTGAATTCAAATACATAATTTGCATCCACAGCATGGTTATTGCTGTAGTTATTTCCTTCCCAATTTCTATTTTATAGACCCACAAAATACTACATTTTCTCTCCTACAGCAGCAACAATAATAATCATCACTACTACTATCATTCATTGAAGATTCTTGGGAATAATAATGGCAATATCTACTGTTTATTAGAAAGGTCTTATGCATAGCTTATTAATCTTTATAAAATTTATTAAGGAATTGTTATTTTTATTTTATGGATAAGAATACAGATATACAAAAACTACATAGGCAAAAAAAATCAACAGCTTTAAATTAAAATTTTTGTCTAGTTCTAAATATGTGTTCTTTCTAACTTACCATATAGCTACTCCACATAAAAAGTCCAAAAAGAATAGACCTGAAGATTATTATACTAAGTGAAATAAGCCAGTCAAAAAAAGACAAATACCTTATGATCTCAGCTGTATGTGGAATTGAATGAACATAATAAACTGATGAACAAAACAGAAGCAGAGACATGGACATGTGGAGTGTCAGGTGAAGGTAAGCAGGTGTGCCTGGACTCAACTGGACGGCTGTGCTGATCTCAGCTGATCACATTTATCCTTCTGGAGAGAGGCTGATGTCCACTGAGGTTGGCTGTGCTTGTCTTCCTTCTTCTGTAATAATTGGTATGCTGGGCATATTCTTTTCATTGTTATAGAGAGGGATATCAATGGTGCAAACACATAAAAATGTTGCTGATATCACTTCTACTAAAATTCTATTGGACAAAGCAGGTCACATAGTTGAATCCCTGGAAGTAGGAGGGAGGATAAAGGATAATTTTGCACAAGATTTAATCTACCACTAGCTAGAAATGCATTAAATATCTCGAAAAGTACCTTAAATGGTCTGAGTCTTAGACAAAAATGTAGATTCCAATATTTGGCGTTACATCTCTCAGACCTGGATGACACCTGGCATACAGATCTACTTTGGGGCCAATTCATCCTTGACATGGGCCAGGAAGAGGTACCACCACAAAGTTTATCAGCCTCATTATCAAGAGGTAAATAATGTTTAGATAATTCATCCTTCTTCCCTATAGGTAATGATGAAAGAAGATAGGGGTGGTTCATTCGCATGGTCTCCTTATTTGTTTACCACAGAGACAAATAGGCCAGCTCTCTCCAGTTCCCACTGTTTTAAATGGGTCTGACATAAAGAGTACTAAATGCACTAGAAACTGGTACATGGTGCCAAAGATGACTCAAATCCACCGCCATCAAATTATGCAGTGTAGCACAAAAGTACTTCTTCAACGGTTGGGTGTGTCCTAACTATATTATGTTTTCAGTCCTCAAATAATTCTTACTTTTGTGTGTTCTTCCTATAAGGAACTACAAAAAGATACTAATATAAATAGTGCAAAATAGTAAATTGTGACTAATAGAAAATTTGTAGTGATAATTTTATTTAAGATAAAAGTGTAACAAATAAGTCAGACCCTTTTCCTTTTGAGATAGTTACATAAATTTAATTTTTCAAATTTGGTGTAGAATTAGAGTATGTTTTTTACAAGGTCACAGTTATTTATAGTTTCCTCTTAAGGTTACATAACACTGAAGTTATTAATTTATTTATATATTTCTAGGTATGGATACGTTCATCTTCAAAGCATATATGAATAGATTTTATGACAGTTAATAATTTTACATGTCTTTTCTATATTTTAAATGTCAATAACACTTATACCAAAATTATAGCCATTTAGTAACCTTATAAATGTATAATTTAAATTACTTTAAATAATTATTCACTCTTTAATTTGTCAGTATCTCTTGAAAATATGTAATTATCAATTTGTGTTCTAGTAACTGTCGGTGTTACTAATGGTAACCAAGAAAAGCAGTCAAAGTTCAGCAATAAAAAAGAAAGACTCATAGGAAAAAATTTAGAAAAAAAATTGTTTTACTACTAATATTATGAAAAAGAGCAGAGAAAACATTTTGGAGATAAGAAAGTCTTGCATCAATTTAACATGATTCCAAGACTAGTTTTAATTTTTCCAAAACTGTGTGAGCCAGAATAATTAATTACTTTAACAGGTTTTAATTTTTATCTGTATTGTCACAGCATTTGAATCAAGATTGTATAACTCTTGATGGTTTATTTTATTTTGTAAATGACATATGCTTCTCTTACAGTATAAATACATGCCATTTCATAATAAAATAAATAAATAAGTGCTGAATATAAATTATATCTTTGATTTAGACCATGCAATTTATTTCTAAGAACATGTACAAAATTATTTCAATCAACAAAATTTGCTTTTAAAATGCTTTTACTTTACTTAAAGATAGGGGATCTTGTTTAATTTCTAAACCCACTATTGAAAAATCAAAAAAAAATTGAAACTAGAATGAGCATACAATGACACTTGCTCCTCCACGGGCTAAGAAGACAATGGTGATTGTCTCATTTTTGTCATAGCCATTGTGTATGTGTGTGTGCAGATGCATTGGAAGAGCACAGTACTGAAAAGATGTATTTATCCAAATGTCCTCAGCTGAATTATTTGCAATAATGCCAAAATGTAATTTAAATTACGTTTGAAAGCCTGATTGCATCTAAAAATAATTTCAAAGATTTCACCACGGTGCATCCTTCGAACAAAAATTGTGTATTCCAATGATTCTCTACTTCAAGCCCAGCAAGTCAGTTTAGTGAGTAAAAAGAGCTAAGACTCTTCAGATCATCAGAGATTTTACAAAGCTTGGAAAGATTAAAGATTTAAAAAAAGAAAAAATTGAAGATGTATCGATGTGTCACAAAAAGCTATCACTCAAGTGTTAAAGGGGTATCTGTCAAAACCTTCCAGATGATTTTTCAAGAGAAACAGTTTAACTTCCAGCATGAGAGGGGAAAAGATGGCGGGTACACTACAGAGAAAATGCCCATGAAATTCTAGAATTCCTTGAAAACCTGTAAGATGACAACCAGTTCACGCTGCAAATTGTTTCAGGATCACGAGCGCGGATGATCAAAGCTGCAGTCACCGGATGTGGTGTGTATGTGTACCAGCGCATCAGAAGGCCATTTAGAATGTAAAGGACGAGATTTAGATTGTGTGATTATGAAGTATTAAAAAGGGCTGTAGTTTTATGGAAACAAATACTCTACTGTAGTTGTCTTTTTGTTTTTTTATAATTTTATTTTTTAAGTTTATTTTTATTATAGTAGTTGTCTTTTCAGATATATTTAATTTGATGCTTATGTTTAACAATGAGCTTCAAGAAAATGGGTGATGCATCTTACAAATGAGTGCATCTATATATTAAGGAAATATATACTTATACTTTACAAAGTAAACCACCAACCTAAATTCTATTTTATTTGTAAATGCTCTTTTGAAAATGATTAACATCAGTGATCAGAGGGGAGAGGGAAGGGGATAATGGGGGAAAAGGGTGAAGGGATTACAGGAACAATTATAAAGGACATATGGACAATAACAACGGGGTGGGGGTGGAAATAGGGGAGGGAGGTGGGGACACCTGGGGTGGTGGGGAGGGGTGGGGGGAAAAGGCAGAAAACTGTACTTGAACAACAATAAAAAAAAAAAGAAAATGATTAACATCACGTTTTCTATCTCGATAAGATATAAATTTTTCTGCTCGATCTATTCATTTGTAAAGCAACATTTTTTATCACAGACAAGGCATTGGTAAACTTTTATTGAAATTCACTTTTACTTTTGTGTTATTACTAATTCAGTAATACATTTCTTTTGCTACTTTCTATTCTTCATCCCTCAAGTTATAAAGCCTATAGTACTTCCTGTTACTCTGTATTTAACACTGCAGTATCAGGCAAATATTACAATCATTGCAGGGCTTCTCAGCTTTAGCACTAATTATGTGATGGGTCAGATAATTCTTTGTTGTGGAAGACTGTCCTGTGCACTGTAGGATATTTAACAACAGTTTTGGCCTCTTCCTGCTAGATGTCAGTAGGCACCACCCAGCCGCCCACCTTCTCCCAGTTGTGACAACCAAAACATTCCTGAACTTTGCCAAGAGTTCTCCAGAGAGCACAATCATTCTGGCTGAGAACCATTGATACATCATAATGCCTCAGTGTCTCAATAAAATTTTTGTATGGAACTACGATACAAAACCCAAGTTATTCCCGTTTATGTAATCTTAGGCCTCTGTTTATAACATCTAAAGTGAAAAGAATGTATTTCTTCTAAAATTGTTACTAGAATGAAATAGCTATGTTTTAGGATAACAATTTATACCTCTTTCTATAAAAAAGATGTGAAAGTAGCATTTAGAGGCAAAAGAAAGAGATATCACATTAAATGTATGTATTTTTTGAGCTTAACAGTTTAGAAAATTATTTTTATATTTCATAAAGTCATTATCAGCATTGTTTTTTCTCTCACCTCTTGCTCTTTTCATGCATTTCTTTCAACAATATTTTGTACATATACAGAAACTTGGGTCATTATAACTTCTCATATAATCAAATTATTTTTTTTACTGTTCTTTCTTTTTTTATTGTTGTTCAAGTACAGTTGTCTCCATTTTCCTGCCACCACTGTCCCCTCCCCACCCACTCTCACCTCCCACCCTCAATCCTCTCCCCTTTGGCTTTGTCCATGGGTCCTTTATATATATTTGATTATTTCTGTCATTTTATGCTTTTATTACCCATTCCAACTACTAATCTTAACTTTCAACCTGATATATTCCTCTTCATGCACTGGCCACTGAAATTTGTTCCTGTTTTAACAGGGAACTAGTCAAATTCTGGAAGTGATTTCCATTTGGTTGTATCTTAACTCTTACTGGTCAATATAATTTAAGACTATCCACATTCTTATTCTCACCAGTCTAAAATATTAGCCAACCTCTGGTGGCCTAGTCTGACTCAAGCGGCATGAAAAAAAATAAAATAATAGGCAGGGAGAACTGTTAGGTGCCCTTTTTAGTAATCTGTAAGAGTAATCATACAGCAATGAAGAAGAGATGGCTATACGAGATAAGCAGATGTTAGTGTGACTGGATATCAGGGATGAACAAGATAGGATTTGAGGTAATTGAAGGTTGTGGGATGTCTATGACTTTTTATATTGGGAAATTATAGGGGTAAAAATAGCCAGAAAGAATGAGGTGTTTAGTTTTGAATAAACTAAGTTTGAGGATTAAGTAGAAAGTCCAGGCCCAAATATTTAGTAGAAATATAGATTAGACATGCATAATATATAGAACTTAAGAGAGTTTTTAGCCAAAGATATGCTCTTTGTATATATTTATTTATATATAGATTTATATATATAAAGTGTGTCTGTGTGTGTATATATATACATATATTATGTATGTATATATACATATATTATGTATGTATATAAGTATATGTTTGTATCATGCATCATGTAAGTCTTCTCGATAGCGCTAAATATATTTTTAAATTTTCATCCAAGGATATGTTTATTGATTTTAAAGAGAGAGGAAGGAAGAGAAAGAAAGGGAGAGAAAATTGATCTGCTGTTTTCTGTATGTGCCTCCACCAAGGAACGAACCCACAACCTAGGTGTGTGTCCCGACCTGAGATTGAACCCACAACATCTTGGTGTACAGGACGATGCTCCAACCAACTGAGTCACGTGGCCAGGGCAAATTTTTAAAGTCTTGAGTAAATGAATGTTACTTGTAAAAATATAACAACAATCATATGATTGCTAATGACAAGAAAATGACAATGTTCTCTTAGCACATGTTACTATAGATCACAGGCCATGACTTTGTGACAACTGTATAATTTTAGTAAAAATGTGAAGTAGAAGAATGCATTGTAATGTTGCAAAATGCTTGAAAATTAGTGTTTGAATGGAAATACATTAATACTAACACAGTTGCTGCTGAGAAACACCTTTCGCTCAGTTTCTTTCTCAGCAGGAGGAGCTGTCATGTACCTCCTCTCTCACATTAGTCTCTGACGTCCTTTACACTAATGAGACTAATCAGATCTGACTGTGTGACCAGAAGTTTCCCCCCTACTTCTATACTTCTCAAAATGTATTTCTGACAGTTTCACTGAAATTTGGAATCTTCTACAAAACTTCAATTTAATCCAACATCTTTCAAATATTTTTACTTCCATTGCTCTCTTTCACCAATTTGGTAAGAGCTTATAAAAAAACTAACACAAATGTTTTAAAGTAATACTTATATTAGGTGAACTATTACAATGAAGCTTCAAATTTCAGTAGAACAATAATGTAGCTTTCTATGAAAAACAAAGAATATGGTATTTGAAAACATTATATTTTTAAAATTTAATGTTTATTGTATTTTTTCCATTACCATTTAGTTCCCTATGTCCCCTCCTTCCCACAATCACCACACTGCGATCAATGTCCATGAATTCTTTTTACTTGATCCCTCCACCCCCTAACACCACCCCCACCACATAGCTGTCAACATGCTCTCATCTTTGAGTCGGTCTCCATTTCGCTTGTTAGTTCAATTTGTCCATTGAATTCCACATATGAGTGAAAATATATGGTATTTGTCTTTCTAGGACTGGCTTCTATCCCTTAGCATAATGTTTTCCGGTTCCATCCATGCTGTTGTAAATGGTAAAATTTTCTTATTTTTTACAGCTGAGTAGTATCCCATTGTGTAAATGTCCCATAGTTGTTTTATCCACTCATCTTCTGATGGACACGAGCTGCTTCCATTTCTTGGTGATTGTAAATAATGCTGCAATGAACACAGAGGTGCTTATGTTCTCTCAAATTAGTGTTTTGGGTTTCTTTGAATATATTTCCAGAAGTGGTATCACTGGGTCAAAAGGCAGATCCATTTTTAATTTTTTGAGGTATCTCTATACTGCTTTCCACAGTGGCCTCACCAATCTGTATTCCCACAAACAGTGCAAAAGGATTCCATTTCTTTACATCTTTGTCAACACTCATTTGTTAATTTATTGATGATGGCCATTCTGACATGTGTGAGGTGATATCTCATTGTGGCTTTAATTTGCATCTCTTTGATGATTAGTGACATTGAGCATCTTCTCATATGTGTATTAGCCCTTTGTATGTCCTCTTTGGAGCAGTGTCTATTCAGGTCCTTTGCCCATTTTAAAATTTGATTTTTTCTTTTGGTTTTGAGTTTTATAAGTTCTTTATAAATACACACCTGATAAAGGTTAATATCCAAAATTTAATATAATTGGCAAATATGTTCTCCCATTCTTTGAGTTGTGTTTTTATTTTGTTGATGATTTCCTTTGTGGTGCAAAAACTTTTTAATTTGGTGTAGTCTCATTTGTTTATTTTTTCTTTTGTTTCCCTTGCCTGAGGAGACATATCCAATAAAACATTTCCATGACAAATGTCCAAAATTTTGATGCCTGTGTTTTCTTCTAGGACTTTTATGGTTTGGAATCTAACATTTCAGTCTTTGATCTATTTTGAATTTATTCTTGTGTGTGGTGTAAAAGGTGGTGTAGTTTCATTTCTCTGCATGTAACTGTCCAATTTTCCCAACACCATTTAGTGAATAAACTATCTTTAGCCCATTGTATGTGCTTGTTTCCTTTGTCAAATACTAATTGACTATAAAGGTGTGGGTTTATTTCTGGGCTCTCTATTCTGTTTCCTTGATCTATGTGTCTGTTTTTATGCCAGTGCCATGCAGTTTTGATTACTATGGTCTTATAGTATAGTTCAATATTAGGTAGCATTATTCCTCCAGCTTTGTTCTTCTTTCTGAGGATCGCTGTTGGTATGCAGGGCCTTTTGTAGTTTCATATATATTTTTGAAATATCTGTTCTAGCTGTGTAGGAAAAAAAAACAGTATATTTTAAATATCTCACAGTTCCTTTGTACCTATCAAGGAGTTTTTTTTTTTTTTTCCTCTCCTGGGTAAAAAGCAGGATATTTCTATGATTTTCAGTTTAATCTTAAATGATGAAAAGTCATACTCTTACTTTAACTCATAACATGGCTTCAACTCAGTAATTAAAGTGCTCAGTCCCATGTCACAATGAAAATTGAAACTTGCTGTAATGTTAAAATCTCTCTTACCCAGAAGAGGGCCTAGTGAAAAATGGGAAGGAAGACAACATACTTTTTAAACTTTTTCTTAATTTCAGCTTTCATCCTTCATCTTCTATCTGACTTAGCTTAATATCTGACATTTCTGGAGATAAAGCAAGAAAAGAGCAGCTGCAAAACGTGAGAATAAAAGTTCTCACCGTACCTAAGTATTTGTGACATGGCTTAGTGTTCTCAGAGTCTGGTAAATGTTCTAAAAGGATTCATCTCATGGGACTATAACTCTTTGTTAACTCTTTGTTTTTCCAGATGTATTTTATCTACCTTTTACTTTTAGAGCAGTATATTCATCTTTTACTAACTTAGAAATGTTAGGATTCATTCCTATACTTTCATTGTTTTTCCCATGCCTAGAAAATGGATCTGTAAATTAGACAACCGAAAAGCTTTCACTGCTACTTCTTCAGCTTTAAATACTGGGTGTAAGTGACTCAACAGCTGTTCCAGACAAGGATTCCTTTTCATGACTCCTTTGTTGCACTCTCACAGGGAACATTTTAGTGCATTTTCTTTGGGTGGTGATCACTTTTCTTCCTGATGGTTGCCCCATATCATCACAGAGTGTTACTGCCAGAGTCCCATCACCCTCCCAATGGTCATCTTGGGCAGAGTTTTAAGTGACTAGGAAACAGGTCTTTCACATAGCTCATATTTGGTCATGGGAAAACGCTTATGCATTCTTTTCCTCCACCACTGTGTGAGTAAACCCTACCGTGATGCTACAGTCCATTTCTGCTTTCTGGATTTTTCCAGGCATGAGCTGGACAGATGTCCACCTTATCTTCCTAATTATAAGATAAATGTATCAAACACTTTAATATTCAAATTCTGCTTCCTTGAATTGATGCAAAGATTAAGCACTTCTACTAACAGTCCCTCAGTGGAAGGTGACACCTGTCACAGCACAGAGATCTCCAAAGAATTCCTCCTCCTAAAATCCATTTCTAATATTATTATATATAATATTAGAGAGGGATTTTAGCAATATTTAGACTTTATTTTACAGAATGCCATTTTGACATTCTGAAAGCAAGAGAGAAAAAAGTATAACATTACATCTTCTATAATGCAAAAATTTTAAAGTTAATCTGAAAATGATATATTAGTTTCCCAGAGTTCCATTAACAAAATATTACAAAATGAGTGGCTTTGAGCAAGTTCAATTTATTGTCTCACTGTTCTGGAGCCCAGAGGTCTACAGTCAAGGTGTCTGTGCTCTTTCAAGGCTGCAGGGGAGAATAAGCTTGTGTGTGCTCTTTGCTTGGGATGTCACCAGTCATCACTGGCATTCCTTGATTTGCAGCCATGTAACTCCAGTCTCTGCCTCTTGCTCAAATGGTGTTATTTTCCTTTATCTCCTCCTCGCCTTCTTATATTATATTGACACCAGTAACATTTTATTAAGTTATTAGCCTATCTCAAATGGTCTCATCTAAACTAATTACATCTTTAAAAACCTTATTTTTAAATGAAGTCTTAATCTGAAGTACTGGAGTTAGAACCTCAACATATTTTCAGGGAAAAAAATTCAACCCATAGAAATGAACAACCAAGGATGCTTCTTTTTACATTCAACAGAAATATCTCAAAACATTGAAACATCACATTTTTCAGGTCTCAGTAGACCTGAAAATTATTTGACCAAAATTAAGATTTATTCCTGATTGTAAAAACAAAACCAAAGAACAAAAAGCAATTGTTAAAAGCTAAGGATTAAAAGATATCAATATTTGGGGAAAATATTCTGTTAGAGTGAATAAAACAACAAAAACTATATGAATTCATAATGATGTTGAGTAAATCTTGGACATCAGATAAATATACACAAATTGAACACTTCTGTTGATAGTCCAGAAAACATTTGGAAAATATGTCAAAAATAACTTTCACAAATAATGAATAAGTAATTTTATACTTTAATACTATACATGCCACAAGAATTTAATAAATGTTATAAATTCTGTTTCTTGATATGAAAGCAATATTTAGAACCTGATATGAACTATACACAATCATACTTTAAGCTTAATACGAAGCAAACTTGGCAAAATGATTCTGCAATGGACTGAATGTTTATGAGTAAAAAAAATTACTCATCCTCCCCAAACAATTTCCAACATTTTTCTGGGTATTCTCAGGATGACAAATGCTTGGAACAGTTCCCTCTCTTTCTCCCAAGCTTTCTTCGTGTTCTCATGCTGACTCTGCTGCAAATGATGCTTATAAAAGCATCTCTCTCCCAGACACAGCTAAATTAAATGCTACTTCTACAATCACCCTCACCTGCATATTCACCCTTTTCCTGTTCTATTCCAAGAATAAGACCTTGCTTGAAACTGAATGACTTACAGCTGCTTCTCATCTTAAAGTCAGGAAGCTCTTCCTTTACGAACAGAACTATCCCACATTTCCATACTTTCAAGTCCAGAATAAACTTTCATTGCCCTTAAAGAAAGAAAGATAGTAAATTTTTTTTTATTTATTTCAAATGAATTGTAATCGCCTACTAATCAATAAATAATATTTTAAACAAATGTACTCAGCTAATATTCTACAAAAGACTGAAAAATAAATTAATGAAAGTTAGAATTGCATTTAAAGAACTGAAGGTATAAGATTATGAATAATTAAACCTAGAGAAAAATGAAAATGATATATAATTAGTTGCTAAATTGCATAGATAGAATATAACTGTAATAATAAAAAAGAGCTTAGGCAGGATGATTTCTGAGAGCCTTGACGATCCTTAAATGTTGGGTTCTTGACATTGGTGTATAGACATTACAAGGAACAGAAAAAAAACATATCTAATGGAACAATACTTTTCTAAATTGGTTGCAAAATGAAACTTGTTTTGGATTCTACATATTCATTAAAGTGATGTTTATGGAAATTCAATGGGTTATTCCCACCTTTTGCTCTACAGTTTGCTGGGTGCTGGTTCGTAGGTGGGTGAGGGCAGGGAGTGGTGAAAGTTTGTTTACAAATAGAAAAGATTTTTATGGAGATTAGGATAAGTACACCAGGAAGAAATTTGAGTATGGGGAAGAAGAAAAAATGCTTCATATTAAGCTTTAAGAAAGGAAAATCAGATGGAGAGGAGAAATTTGTTTATGTTAAAGATACAATACGAGATAAGTCATCTGAGAACCTTTAGACGATAGTAACATAAGAGGGAAGAACTATTTCAATATTTGACTACATCTTATCTCTTCATCATGTCTTACCACTTCTCTTCCCAGATACTGTAGTCAAAATGAGCATCTTTATACATCCTACAAATTACAAACTCTCTTGTTGCTGTTTGTAATTTGTACTTTTCCTTTCTTTTTGGGGGGAGGGTGGAGTGGGGGGTGTCCAATCACCATACTAGTCATAACTGTAGATAGTGCATTTCTATCATAAAAGAACTAAGCCATGAAAAAGGGAAACTGAATTAAAAAATTAAGAATATACTCACAGTAGTAATCCAATGTTATTGCTTATAGATAATAGCCACTACTGCATGCTGCCTCAAGTAAACAACAACAACAACGACAACAAACCTTTGCCCACAAAATCCTGCATTTCCAGGTTAGAAGGAGCTCCTGAGTTCTCAGAAGACTCTGAAATTCTATCCTGGAGAAGAAGAGAAGACTGAAAGATAGGCTATGTGTGTGAATTGGAAAGATAAAAGGTTTCCCATCTGCTGGAAGTCAGTGAAATGATGCCTTCAAAATGCTGAAAGAAAATGATTTGCGACCTATACTTTTCTACCCAGTCTGGATACCAATTCAGCAGGAGCCTAAAACAAAGACTGTGTTGAATTCTTCAAAAGATAAAAATATGACTTTTATGAATATATAAAACAAGTCAAAGATTTTTATTTCACCCAATTAAAACAAGTTCAAAGGAAATTTGAATATACAATTAATAGTACAGCAAAAATTAAATTGCAATTATGAAAATTATTAATGCCTATGGAAATATGAGGCAATGTTTGAGTTCCTGTTTTCTGTAAGGCTAAATCAATTATAACTCTACCTGCTAGACAAAATTTATTTGCCTTATTATGAAGAAGTTCATTTGAATGACTACCAGTTTTCTACTTATATCCCTACACCCTTGTAAAATAGTTCGGCCAACGGGAAGATTATCAGAGAATCACACACTTACAGTCAGGCAATCCCTGAAAGGTTTTCTGGGTAATGGCCAGAACTCCGCTGAAAGGACCCTCAGTAAACTTTTTGTCCATTTTCAAGTCTGTGACATTATTTCCTGACATGATAGAGGTCTCTCATTTTCAAATTCTTAAGAAGCAATTCAAATATGCTTTTCAACACAATAGGAAGTAACCCAAGAAAGAATAATTGAAGTTTCGGGGAGATAGAGGATCCTTCCAGAACCATTGTTCCATAACTACAGGAGAGAGAAGAAAAATATAAAGAAAAACAACTCCATCATAGCTAAACATCACTCACAATAGGTAGCCATTCAGATGGAGTAACCTAAAAAATATAAAGGTGAAATTATATTATCTACAAATGGGATGACTTGAGGTCATTATTCCCATACTTTGACGGATCTGCTGGTATATTTAGAATAGAAAAATAGTAGTAGATATGTAGAAAACTAAATAAATGAAAAATTTAAATACAATGCCAGAAAAAAAGCGCTATTTTATATGAAGGTAAAAATAAGTAAATACATTTCTTGGATTGATAGTAAGCCATATTTATATATCAAAATAAAATAAGCACTGTGTATTAATTCAAAGCATACTTATGAAATGACTAAATTGGATTAATGGGTGGTGGTGAAAAGTACTTGATATCAGAGGGTTAAACCATCATCTACAAAACAGGAAATAAACAGGTTATGTCTATATTTAATAGGTTTAGGAACTTTACAAACACATTTTAAAAATATTATTTTACCTAAATATCTAGGAAAAATAAATAAAACATTTGAAAATGGTTTCTCTGAGATGAAGGTGTAGATTGTATGAGAACAGGAGTGTGATCTTAGTTTTCATTAAAAGTCTTTTAGTTTTATTTGATTTCTCAACTATATACATTTATAATATTGAAAAAAATTAAAATTAATTTCAAATAAAATGAAGAAAAATGTAACTACCTAGTGTGTGGGGATAGAAGAAACAGAATTAATTGATATAGGTGTGTGATGTTGGCAAATTATTCTTAGTTGAGACAACATTTGACTTGGTTCTTACAGTGAGATTCAGCTTTTACTTGATAGCAGAAGAGAAGTAATGTCAATTTATCAGAGAAAATATTATGTGAGCTGGTCTCTACCATTCAAATAAGTAATTTTATTGAGTTATGGATACAGCTGAATTGTGAACATAATTTTGTATTCTGTTATCTCTGACATTTCCAGATTACTTATATAACACCTGAATCTAGATACAATGAAATGCATAAAGATGACATGAATTTAATTCATTGTATTCTTGCCTCATGTGCTCACATAGATTTGTCAATGTCTTTGCTTTTCTGACATCCTAGTATTTTAACTTTTATTGTTCAGGAGATAACAAAAGGAATACAAAATTAGTGACGTGTGACCTTGGCTGAGTAGCTCAGTTGGTCAGAGCATTGTCCAGATACTCCAAGGTTTGGGTCAAATTCCTGGTAAGGGTACATAGAAAAATCAACCAATGAGTGCATAAATAAGTGGAACATCAAATCTCTCTCTCTTTCCCCCCTTCCTCTCTCTCTCTCTCTCTAAAATCAATCAATCAATAAATCAATAACTAAATAACATGTGAATTGCCATAAAGAACTTTAACATTCTTGTATAGACAGGACATTTTTAATACATGCAAACATATTCCTTATTAGCAGATGCTGACATTACAAAATAACAAGTAATTGAGCACTGATGGTGTGTTTGTCATACTAAAAATACTTAAAAGATAACTAGCACTTAGCAAAAGGAACAGATTTCTTTTTGAATTAAGATTCTTTTGGCTTTAAATATTCCAGATTTCTTTCTCACTTAATGCCTTCTTGCAAAGGGCGTGTTCTGAGCCAGTATAAAAGTTATAATATACTGAATAGTAATGTTATATATCAAAGTGATTTTTAAAGGAACGATGTTATCTAGCTTAAGAGAAAATGATAGCTAATATTGGTACTATGTATGAATTACATTTACACATTCTATCTTTTGTTTGCAATTTTCACTTTAGTGATAGCATTATTACATTAATTTCTGTTAGTCATTGGGTAAATTGAGCTTAAACGTGCTGCAGTGGTAGTGTAAATACAATGGTGTCTACATTCTCCTATTTATATGTATCTCTAACTACCTAACCAAACTGAAAAAGTACTCCTAATTTTTATCTAAGAGATACATAATGGTTTCAAATTAGCATTTTATATGACAAAATAATGTTAACGTAATTTTTTAAATATAACACTAAGTCATCTACACCATCTTCACAGCATTGGCTAAAAATGTTAACAAATATGTTTGAAGTATTTTTTCTCTCTTTATAAAAGAAGAGAAAGGGCACACGATATCTCAAATTTCTGGTGTGTGACCAATTTTTTATGTTCAATAGAGAAAGGACTTGAATTGTTCATCCCCCAAAGGCATCCCTTCCACAGGAAGGTTTTCCCATTGACTTCAAAGTTGGAACTAAAGGGGTGCCTATGAACATTGAAATGGATGAAAAACAGATTCAAATTTTTGAATGAGCAGAGCAAATTGAAAGGCAGCTAGCAGATGTAGTCAGTAGATCAGTCAGGCTGACCGACCATTTGGGTTTCTACTGTATTAAAGTAAAATGTGAAAGATGAACATAATTTTTGCCATGGATGTGGAAAATTTCAGATGCAGCCATGCACGTTCACAAGAGGGGAGAGAAAGAGCATTTAACCTCTTACACTAAAATATTGCTATGACTTAATGATGCAGGAAGAGTACTCTACACTTGGAACTGCATGCTAAGTCTCAGGATTCAGAGGAATTTTTGTGACTTAACAGTTCTTAATAATTCCCACAGATATATTTTTTTTTTAATTAAGGACCCTAGAAGAGTTAGGTAACTCTGGTATTCTCCTCATGAGTACATATTACTTTTTGAAAAGAGTGTGATTCACATAAATATCTTGAGAGGCAAGAGGACAGCATGGGAGATTTATTTTGAGGATATTTGGTTATTATTCTTTTTATACAATCTAAATTACCTTTAACTGTAGGGTAGAGGATTACCGACCAACTTGATTTATTAAATATTTATTGAACATGTTATATAGTTTCAGGGAAGAATAAATTTTACTCTGCCTTTTTCGGTTGTTTTGGCTGGTCTAAGAAATTAAATCAACATGAAATGGATTAATAAGAGAACATAACCAAATTTAATTAGATGCATGTATACATGGGAAACACACAAACCTAAGAGATTCTGAGAGAGAAAGTGAAGATGAAATATTTATGTCATCCTAAATCTAGGAATGAGGTAAATAAAGCACTTGAGGCTTCAGAGAGGAAGAGAATTCATTTGCAGGATGATGAGAAGAGCAGATATTCAGTAATTAGATGTTTGCACTGCTATATAGATAGGTCTTAAGAAGCTATTTCTGGAAATAACTCATTATGGGCAAGGCCTCCAATTAAAAATTTTTAAAAGAGAGGTAACCATTTCTATTGAGCAGGATCTTGATTGCCCTGGGATCAAAATAATCACATGCCAAGGTGGTGGGATGGGATATGTGGCAAAAGGACTACAACTGGTAAGAACTACAAGGACTATCACAGAGATAGTAAGACCAACCCCCAATAGATTTATAGCTTAGAACTGACAGAAGATCAGCTCAATCCAATGCAGTGACAAATTTCATGTTGCAGTTACTCCTGGACTCATTGTGTATTCATTGTAATACGTTAGCGTACTAAACGACAGACTCTGAACCACCATGACTGGAAGCCGAAAGTCCATGTAAAAACTCCACATGATCCACAGAGCTATTTCAAGAAGTTTTTGCCATATTTCCAGAAAAAATCCTGAATATTTTTCTCCCTTATTGAATGCCCTACCCATCAATTAAATGAGCTTCAATAGCAGTATCCCATGAGGAAAGGGCCGCTCCGGCTGTGGAGTAGCCACTCTCTGTCTCACTGCTTCACTAGTAAACTCTCTTTCACTATAAACTCTAGGCTGCCTTATTTTTTTTAAGACTTTCTTTATTTATTTTCAGATAGAGGGGGAGGGAGGGAGAAAGAGAGGTAAAGAAGCATCAATGTGTGGTTGCCTCTCTTGTGCCCCCTACTGGGGACCTGGCCTGCAACCCAGGCATGTGCCCTGACTGGGAATCGAACTGGTGACCCTTTGGTTCACAGGCAGGCACTCAATCCACTGAGCCACACCAGCCAGGGCTATTATTTTTAGAGAGGGGAATGAAGGCAGAAAGAGAGGAGAGAAATATCAATGTATGCGAGAAACACAGATTAGTTGCCTCTCACACGCCCCCAACCGGGGACCTGGCCCCCAACCCAGTCATGTGCCCTGACTGGGAATCAAACTGGTGACCTTTTGGTTTGCAGGCTGGTGCTCAATCCACTGAGCCACAGCACCAACCAGGGCTGTGTTTTAATTCTTTTCTGCATTAAGGCACAAACCCACAGTGAGTCTCAGATATTCCAGTCCCTGGACCCCTGTAATGCTTTCATCAATGGCACGTCACTGGGAGATCTGTTCTGAACTCCTTCAATAGTAAACTATTTGTGGCAGAAGAATAATCAATGGAAAATTTTGATTTAATAAAGTTTGTAGTTATTATATTACTAGGGAACAGAAAAGGTGCCATTAAGAGAAACAAAATTTTTTAAATGTCCAAAAAGATTGCTAACAGGACTGCATAAATTCTTAAATTAGAACAAAGAAACCTGCAGATGAAAACACCAGGATTACGTGAAGGATCTCGCCCACGAGAGTTCCAGAAACCTCCAAGTTCAATATCAACAAAAACAAATTGCTGAAATGAAATTATTTAAGTGTTCATGAAGGGACTCCATTCTGAACAGTTGTTGTCCTTCTCTTCCTTACACCATGGAAACCAAAACACTACTTTTGAGGTATAGGTATAGAGAATATGGCTAAATCTCCTTCTACAGAAGTTCACAACCATATTGGCACACTGGGATAAGATTCAGGAAGCCTTTACAAAGTACTAGTTCTCAGGATGCACTCCCCAGATATTCTGATTCAACTGGTCTTTGCAAGACCCAGAAATCAGTATTTTTTAATGAAGTTCCCCAGAGAGAAGCATTAAGAATGAAACAAACCGGATGCTAGATTTCTGTCCTTGAGTTCTGGCTATGAAAAAATGCAGAGGCAAGACTCAAATACAAGCAACAATTGGAAAGCTGATGATAGCTAGTGGGGTAGGGAGGTTAGGGGGTGGAGGGATTTAGCAAAAAGGAAAAAGGAGCCCGGCTGGTGTAGCTCAGTGGATTGAGTGTGGGCCTGTCAACCAAAGGGTTATCAGTTGATTCCTAGTTAGGGCACATGCTTGGGTTGCAGGCCAGGTCCCCAGTAAGGGATGCATGAGAGACAACCACACATTGATGTTTCTCTTCCTCTCTTTCTCCCCCCATTCCCTTCTCTCTGAAAATAAATACATCTTTAAAAAAAGGAAAAAGGACTCACAGACATGGACAACAGTGTGGTGATTGCTGGAGGGAGTGTGTATAAGAGGACTAAATGTTAATGGAAAAAATACAATAAAGATTAAATTAAAAAAAACCTTCATAATGGTAGAAGAAGTGAGCCATAGAATAAGGGAGCCAGCTGGGCTCTGAGTACTAAGGAAACAAGTTACAGAGGCAAAAGGACCCTTGGATATTTGGAGAAAAAAATAAGGCAAAGAAAATGTGTCAGGGGGAAAGAGGTGGAATGGCTCACTCTTGCTCACTGGAAAAGAAGGGAAAGAGAGAGAGAGGGGGTATGGAGGAATGGAGGGAGGGAAGGAGAAAGAGAAAGAAAAAGAGAAAGATACTTCATCTTAAGAGATTTTATCTGGAGGTATCAGGGGAGGATCTCAATAGAATATTCATCAGCTTTCCAGGTGTTGTGGTTTCCACTGATTGGTCAGCACCAGGACAGGGGAACATTAGTCATTGAACCTGCTCCTTGCGTCAGCCATGGCATTGCCTAGCCTGGCCTTGCTGCTTTTCTGGACTTGGAGCTGAAACACAACTGAGGCCTAGATGGTATCTCCAGGTTGACCAGAACTCTATCTCTGTGGTCAACAGACTTGAGGTGGTGTTCCTAAGATTATTAGATGTTGGTCAGAACCTCATTGCCCCAATCTCTTAATACTTAAGGGAGTGGTCAGGAAAGGCTATTATGGGAGTCCTATGAGGCTATTCTCTGTGTCTATCACATGACTAGTGATGCACCAGGGAAAGAAAAGTCAGAGGGTCTAAACCCCTTGGTCAGCAATATGCTAGGGGAGAAATGGTCACCCTGGGGGCAAGGTCCTACATTACTTGTTTTCCCAGCTTTGCCCATAAATAGATACACTGGGCTTTCTGCCCTGGTGATCTTCTGCACCTGGCCTATTCTTACTCTGTTCATGCCTGTCTAACAGCCTACTATGTCAGAATGTTTTCTACAGTTTGGCCACTGGTGAATCTCCAACTAGGAGAATCTCCATCTAGGACAGTTCCTAATGCCAAGTAGGAACTCAATAAATGTTTCAGAGTGAGTGAATAAATGAATAAGAAGTAGAGTGCTTTAGGGAAAAATATCAATAACTAGACAGTTGTATGTAATTGGAAAATACATTAACAGTTACAAAGAAAAAATATGAATGACCCCAGAATTTTATACAATTGAATTATCAATAAAATGTAAAGAAAACATGCTTTGAAATATTCATGCAGAATTTACTACTACCAAAGCAAACTATATCAGATTGTGACTCAAGTCCATGCTATAGGCAAAAAGAAATGCAAGAAATATGGCACAGATTATAAAAAGTAGCATTTGAGTATAACACTGACATAGTAAATAAATCTGATTTAATTAAAGAAACCAGTAGACCTTAATGTTAAAAGATTATAGCTGCTGCAGGAAATTATATATAGATTATATTTTCTTTATTTGATCTCTAATACTATTGGTTTAATAGTGAAAATTTTTATAAATAAACTTTAAATGTTATTTATTGCTTTTCAGCTCTTTAATTAAATGAAGACATGCATTTTCAATTGTTAAAATTATTATTTATTGATTTTAGAGACAGAGGAAGGGAGAGAGAGAAACCTCTGTTGTTTCACTTATTTATGCATTCATTGGTTGACTCCAGTATGTGCCCTGACCAGGGATCAAACCCATAACCTTGGCATATTAGGAGGACACATTAGCCACCTGAACTACCTGGCCAGGGCAGAGCCATACATTTTTAATAAAACTTCCAAGTACAATATAATTGCTAATAACTGTGATACAATAAAAGACATATTTGGTTTTTGTCTCCAGTTATTGGTACTGAGCTCCTAAAAGACTTGGAATTTTTTGAGTGATGGGAGTGTGTTTTTTGTTACTTGTAAGAAGACCCATTTGAGCACCCTTGATTTGATGCTAATGAGGTAACAGGGCGGGGTCCTTAGATAACTTCAGGAAGGTTCTGGTCACTAGAAAGACCAAGTGATCAGAGGGCTGAATCTTTCAGCCCCACCCACCAACCTCTGAGAAGAGAGATAAGAGGGCTGATGATTAAGCTCTATACATTTTTACTTCAATTTATTGGAGTGACACTGGTTAATAAAATTAGATAGGTTTCAAGTGTCCATTTCTATGGTACATAATCTGTCTTTTGCATAGTGTGCCCACCACCCAAAGTCAAATCTTCTCCCATCACCTGTATTTGACCCCCTTTGCTCATAACTACCCCTCACCCTGCTTCCCTCTGGTAACTGCCATACTGTTGTACATGTTTATGAGGTTTTGTCTGTGTGTCGTGTTTGTTCGTCTGTTGCTTTCGGTTTCATATTGCACATATGAGCGAGATCACATGGTTTTTAACTTTTTGTCTGACTTATTTCACTTAGCATGATATTCTCAAGGTCTATCCATGTTGTTGCAAATGGCAGTATTTCATCTTTTCTATGGCTGAGTATATTCCATTGTATATGTGCACCACCTCTTCTTTATGCAATCATCGATGGAAGGACACGGGTTGTCTCTATGTCTTGGCCACCACGAATTATCCTGCAATGAACATAGGGGTGCATGTATCATTGCAAGTAAATGTTTTCAATGTTTTTAGGTAGATACCCAGAATAGGGTTTTCTGGGTCAAATGGTAACTGTATTCTTAATTTTTAAAGGAATCTCCATAGTGTTTTCTGTAGTGGCTGTACAAGTTTACATTCCCACCAGCAGTGAAGAAGGGTTTCTTTTTCTCTATAATGTCTCCAACACTTGTTATTGTTGGTCTTGTTGATAATAGTTATTCTAACAAATGGGATGTGGTATTTCACGTGGTACTTTTGATTTGCATCTCCCTAATACTAAAATAATAATTCCCTAATAGCTATTGAAGTTGAGCATCTTTTCATATAGCTGTTGGCATTTTCATGTTTTCTTTGGAAAAGTGTCTGTTCAGGTCCTCTGCTCATATTTTAATTGGGTTGTTTGTTTAGTGTGTTGTTTGAGTTCTTTATATATTCTGCATATTAACCCATTGTCAGAGCTGTTGTTGGCAAATATCTTCTCCCATTCAGTTGGTTGCCTTTTTGTTTTGTTGTAGGTTTCTTTTCCTGTGCAGAAGTTTTTTAGTTTGATACAGTCCCATGTATTTATTTTTGCCTTTACTTCCCTTGCCTTTGGTATCAAATACATAAAACCTTCTCTAAGATGAAGGTGTGTAAGTTTAGTACCTATGTTTTCTCCTATGTAATTTATTGTTTCAGGTCTTATATGAACAGTAAGATTGGTGGAGCTTCCAGGAGGATGAACACATTCACATGGTGGCAGGGTGGTGCACCCCATCTCCATGGGGAGAGAAGCCCTGAAGCTCAAGAACCCTCCAGACCTTGCCCCACATATTTCTTTAGCTGGCTTTTCATTTGTATCCTTTATAATAAGCTAGCAAATGGAATAAAGTGTCTTTCTGAACTCTGTGAACCATTCTAGAAAATATCAAACTTTAGGAGGAAGTTGTGGGAGCCCTGATTTATGGTAGATTTATGGTAGTACTGCAGTCAGAAGTGTGGGCGCCAGAGCTTGTGACTGACATCTGAGTGGAAAGCAGTATGCGGGACTGAGCCCTTACATTTTGGGGTCTGCACTAACGACAGGTAACTGGTGTCAGAATTAAACTGAATTCCTGAATATGCAGTTGGTGTCAGGGGAAGAAGAAAATTGGTTGCTGGTTTTGAAACAATAACCTTGAATATTTTAAAGTAAAGAAAATTGCAACATTAAAAGGAGAGTGCAGTATTATAAAAGAAATACATATTAATAGCATCCAATTTTATATGAGTTAACGTACACTGATTGAAATTGATTTATCATAGTGTATGGGTATAATTACAGTATTTAAAATGTTAAGAAAACTACCATAAGAAAACAAAATATAAAAATAATCATAACCTGAATCTGTTGTGGAGAAGGTAATAAAAGATGGTGCATCTATTATTCAGCTTTCATGGGGGAACCAATCGATATAAAAATTGAAACATTAAATAAATGTATAACATTTGAAGTTATATAGACAGCTATCAGAATAACAAAAGCAGAGACTTTTGTTTTTGGTGGTATTAGAAGTAATAATCTCTATGAAGTTGTATCATCAGAGTTTATTTTGCTCAACATTCTTATGTTCTATTACTTTTTGCAAGTATTACTTTTATAATATGTTTAATTTAAAATATCTTATGAACAGCAAAAGAAAGCACAATTATCTATAATAATAGAAAAATCCAGAGAAACATCTAATTCTTAATATTGTATCATTCTACTTCTTAAAAATCCACACATTTAAAATATATATATAGCCCTTTGTGTGTTTTTAAAATTCCATTACATTTGCCCTGGCTGGTGTGGTTCAGTGGATTGAGCATCAGCCTGTGAACTGAAAGGTCAGTGGTTCAATTCCCAGCCTGGGTTGTGGGCCAGGTCCCCAGTTGGGGGTGTAGAGAGGCAACGGGTCAAATCTCTTTCTCCCTCCCTCCCCCTCTCTCTAAAAATGAATAAAATTCAATTATATTTATATATGCAGTACATTTTACACCTATTACATATTATAGAACTCTGTTTACTTATTGTTGAATTAATAACTACTTATTTCAAGTTACAGATAGGCATTTTGATCTACTTTTTTCAAATATGTCAGGACAGATAAATTTTATTTAAAACTTACAGATTGTTTCAACTTATTCGCAGAAATGTTTTCTTTGAATTATGCAATTAATCGTTGATAGAATACTGTGTAATATAATGCTATCAATTATTGAATTATTGTTATATTTTATTCCTATAAATTTAAAGAGGTTTCTTTAATGAATGTCTTAAAAATGTAGTTTTTAGGAAGTTATACAATGTATAATTAAGTTAATCAAGGGCCATCAGTGTGGTACAGTGAATTTCTGAACGAGAGCTTTAAAATGTACTTAAAACTTTGTTAATTTTGATTTATAATGAATCTGTGTCACACAGAGTAGCTAAAGCTCTCACTGTCATGAATAAAAAGTGAAAAAATTAGGGGGATAACGTTGGAGAGCACTCTGAAAAGCACAGTGTGTTTCCAATTATAGTTGCACGTACATCCATGCTAGAACTTGTCTTTGTGAATTGTTTTTCTGTCTCTGTAGGCACCTGCATCCAGAATGAAGTTTTCCTTTCATGAGCTCTAATGGGCAGTGGAGGAGAACTCACTCCAGTACAGATTTATAGGATGGTCTCATTTGGATTCAGAAGTTGCTCTTCTACAAAAGAATCTTTGTTTCCAAAACAGACTCTTGGAGAATATAAGAACAATGTGTCTGAGGGAAAAAAAGGAAAAATAAATAAATAAATAAACTAATTAAACACATAAATGATAGGAATTTACTTAGGTTGTTTAATTATACGAGGGGGGACCCAAGAAGGAAAAAAATGGAATTATCTTCTGCAGGGCAGGCCCCTCGTAGTATAGGCTTGCCCTACTTGTACTAGGTGAGTGTTCTATGAACCCACCTGCATCAGTGCAATCAGCTGGCATTGTTGTGAGAGGCTGTGTTCGGCTTGGGTTCATACATTTTTAATAAAATGTATGAAATATTTTGAAGATTCAGTGCTTTTGCCCATTTTATGAGGGATGATTTACGAGCACACCTGCCCCATTATGCTGAGTGTTCATTGGTTTTCAACCAAAAATGGCATGTACCCTGTGCCCTACCCTCCCTATTGACCTGATCTTGCCCTGAGCAGCTTCCCCCCGGCCCCCCACCCCCCCGCACTGGGGTGAAAAAACTTCTACAAGGGAAACATTTTGCTGATGTGGAAGAGGTGAAGCAAAAAATGGCAGAAGCACTAAAAGGCATCAAAAGCGACAAGTTCGAAAGCTGTTTTGGGCAGTGGAAAAATGTCTTGATAGGTGTATTGTATCAAATGGAGAGCACTTTGAAGGTGAATGAAGTTTCAATATATAAGAATAAATACACAGTTTTTTATAAATACATTCTGTTTTTTTGTGTCCTCCCTCATACCTAAATTTAAATCAGTGGTAATGTTACAGAGCAAGGCGGGGGGTGGTTCATGATATTTTATTACAGAAAGGATCCCCCTTTCTGTCTCTAGAGGTTCCTCCCCGCCACGCCCACCTGCTAGGTTCAAAATGCCAGCTGCCAGAGGAAAGACATCTCTCAATGCCAGAGACTGGTGGAAAGGAAAGGTATTATTTATTTAAAAGTTACACAGACTTAGAGTAATGGCTTAATGTCTTCAATAAGATACTAAAGCCCTCTAGAATAGCCACAGGTGGGCAGTCCTTCCCTCTCCCTGTGCCCAGTCCTGGGTACCGTGTCTCCAGAAAAGAGTAGAAGTCTGTGGTTCAGGCTCCCGGCACCATCAGCTGGGTGGCTGCTGCAATCTCCAGTTAATACAGAGCCATGTGGCACCTTCTCACGGCCCACCAGCAAGAGTCCTTTCTCCCCTTTTCTTCCCGGCAAAGTCTCTCCTGCTGCCTAAGCTGTGTGGCAAAAAGAAGCACTCCAAAACCACATGGTCCTCTCTACTCTCCCTCAGAACCACGTGGTCCTCTCCTCTATGGCTGCCATGCCTAGGTTTAAATCCCAGCACCCATCTTCCTTTGCAGCCCCATTTCCGACTCCTCCTACAGTCAGTTACACCTGCCAGCATCCCTGTATTCTTCCAGCTTTACTGGGCTGCCATAGTAAGTCTGGGCAGGTGTGGCCCCATGGCCTGGAGCCAATCATCTCCAAGCTCTCACACAGGCCCTGTAACCAGGGGGAGTTGCTTCCCAGTCCCATCTTGGGTGGAATTCCCTCCCATCCCCCTGGCTCAAAGCATGGCCACAGCTATTTAACACATCCATGAAACCAGTTAAAGGTTATAGATATGTTAAATGACCATGCCATGGATTGGCTGCAAAGCTGTTGCTACCCAAAACAGCTCTGAATGGCCCTGTTCCTTGTGACCCATCCTCCGGGCTCAGGCTTGTGGGGGTGAGGACATCCTATATGTATTTTTCTAATATTTCCTTGACACCTTGAGTTCTGGACCCCATTACAAATCCCTTCTTAGGGCCCTCCTCTTGGCTGCACCCTGCTTCAGTAATAGTTCATTAGTCTGGGAAGTTTATGTGTTTACGAAGAATTTTTTTTTTAATCTAGTTTTCTTAGGTAAATTCCAAAAGTCTTATAGAATCCCTTTGCAAGTTAATCGATATCCGTTTATCCTATATTCAAATTCACTTCTTACTTCTTCCATTCTACTCTTTAAATGCATTACTTCACCTTGTTCTTTTTCTCTTTTGCATCAGTTCATGTCGACCAAGCCCTCCGTGACCTGCTATTTTTACTGCTGCTCTTTTCCTTTCTGTGCAAATGGCTGTTTTTCTGCCCAGCCTTATTTGTGCTACCATTATTTCCTAGGGCTACATTATATCTTCAAATTCCCATTTTAAATTTTATTCCTGGCTCCTGACTCGTCTTGGGAGATTTCATTTACTTCCCATATAAAACCCTGTGTGTAAAGGGCTGTCGGTCAGCAGCTGTTCACAAGATCTCACTGCCATTACAGAATGTAACATAGACACTCTTTTAATGGTGTTTCCTGGCTTCCTCCCCGTAACGGGTTCACTAACAAAACTAAAAAGTCATCAAATGTTTGACCCCAGTAGGGCAGTAAAACTTCTGGACTCTTTATGTCCACTGTTATGGGCTGTATCTCCACGCAGAATCTGGTTTAGAAGGTATGACAAGTTTTATTTTCTCTCTCAGTACTTCAGCTTTCTCGTCTTCAAATAGAGGAGTAATAGTGCTTACTTTTATAATTTATTTAAAGTATCAAATGAAACCAACACATTAAAAACTTTTAGAACACTTCCATTGTACAGAAGGTGCCATTGAGGATCATGAAAGCCATTGCCAAATAAGTATCTATCAAAGGACGTTTTTATGTTTTCTGTTGTTCAATGCTGAAAAAGGAAATTCAAGAGTAGCTAAAAAATCTGTGAGGCCCTAGTTGGGGTAGCTCAGTGGGTTGAGCATGGGCCTGCAAACAAAAGTGTCACAGGTTCGATCTCCAGTCAGGACACGTGCCTGGGTTGCAGGCCAGGTCACCAGTAGGGGGTGTGCTAGAGGCAACCACACATTGACGTTTCTCTCCCTCTCTTTCTCCCTCTATTCCCCTCTCTCTAAAAATAAATAAATAAATAATACCTTTAAAAATAAAAATAAAAAATCTGTGGATGCTTTCTCAGTTCATTTTAATCAAAGTTATGGTATAGTGTTAGTTGTATCTGCTATATTATACTTTACATTTTAGAAAAATAAACAAAAACAATAAAATTATAAATAGTTCCAAAGATCTTAACACTGATTGATCAAGTATGGCTGAAATGGTGTGATCTGAATGTAGGGCTTGCGGGGGGGGGGGGGGGGGGCCACCACCAAATCTTCACAAGCACACATGCAGATTTTTCCTTTCGAGTTCTAATACGGTAAAATCAACAAAGTAACTTTTAAACTCAGCTGCAGGTCTTTCACTACAGTGTAGTGTGGGTTTTTATACCACATGTCAATCAATAGACAAAGCCCAGGAGGTGGGGAAATAGAATTATACTATTTAAAAAACCTTAAAGTGAAAACTCTTATAAAGTTAAATATGCATCTAACCTTACTCAGATGAAAACATATTTGTACAAAACTTATAAACAAATGTTTATAGCAATTTTATCTATAATAGTTAAATCTGAAAACCACCAAATGTCCTTCAGCAGGTGAAGCGATAAATACATTGTACAATATTCATACAGTGAGTACTATTCAGCAAAAAAACACAATTAATACACCAAAATATGATTGAATCCCAATATCTATACTGATTGAAAGAAACCAGTCCCAAAAGAGAGTATATCATATGATTTCATTTTTATTTCATTTACACAAAATTATGGACAATGGAAATCAGTCAATAAGGACAGAAAGCAGAGCACTGGTTGCTTGATGATGGGGTTGGGAGATGCTATGGGTAGGAATAGGAGGGAAGAACTATAATGGAGAATAAATAAACTTTTGCTCTGATATGAACATGAGCATTATCTTGTCTGTGGTAATGGTTGGGGGGCACTGTAGTTCCCCTTCTCCCATCCTCAGCTTCATTTTCTGAGATTTTGGTTACCCACAGTCAAATGCAGTTCAAAAATATTAAATAAAAAAATTCCAGAGAAAACAGTTCATAAGTTTAAAGTTTCATGCAGCTCTGAGTAGGGTGATGAAGATCCAGCCATCTGGTTTCATCCCACCGAGGGCACGAATGAGCCCTTTGCCCACCGTCTAGCTGTATACACCACCTACTCATTGGTCACTTAGTAGCCATTTTTTGGTTATCAGATCAACTATTAAGGTATTGCAGTGCCCGTATTCAGGCAAGATTTATTTTAGTTAATAATGGCCCAGTAAGAACCCAAGAATAATGATGTTGGCAATTTGGATAGGCCAAAAAGAAGCTTTAAAGTTCTCCTTTTAAGTGACATATTTTTAGATGAATCATGGTCCAAAGAAAATAATCACTGAAAGTATAAAATGTACAATGGAAAAATCATGTGTTTTTTTATTCAAGCAAGGAAAGAAGCAAAAGAGGAAAAAAGATTCATGAACGTGGACAACAGTGAGGTGATTGCAGGGGGGGAAGGAGTTAAAAGGGGATTAACTGGTAATGGAAAAGCCACAATAAAAAATAATAAAATTTCATTGAAGTAAAAAACAACATATCGCTATTTGATATTTTACTTTGTGTTCATATTGAATTTTTATATTCTTGGATATTAACAATTATATAAAACAGATATATGTTCCATTTTTCACTTCTTGAAAATAAATACAGAAAATGGTAGTGACACTATTATTTATTAGATTTATTTCTGAAGCATCCAGTAATGCTAATTTGGAAAAGACAATTTTATTTTTAAATATTTTATTACAGATTTTTATTTAATTTTATTTTTTGATGACCTTACCTGTGTTTCAGTAAAGCTTTATTTACAAAAACCAGCCAACATTGGATTTGGCCTGGAGACTGGTAGTCTGTCTTCCTCTGGTTTAATCCATGATGCAGATCATCCAGGAACTTGTTAAAATGTTTATTGTTCAGAAGATCTGAGGTGGAGGAGGGATTCTGTATTTTTTTTAATTATATTTTATTGATTATACTGTTACAGTTCTCCTCATTTTTCCCTCTTTGCCCCCCTCCACATAGCAACAGCACTCCCTCAGGGAGTCCCCACACCATTGTTCATATGCATGGGTCATGCGTATAAGTTCTTTGGCTTCTCCATTTCCCATACTGTACTTTACATCCCCATGGCTATTCTGTAACTACCTATTTGTACTTCTTAATCCCCAAACCTCTTAACCCATTACCCCACTCTGCTCTCATGTGGCAATCATCAAAATGCTCTTGATATCCGTGATTCTGTCTCTGTTCTCGTTTGCTTAGTTTGTTTTTGAGATTCAATTGCTGATAGATATGTATTTTTGAACAATATGTATTTTATTGTTCATAGTTTTGATCTTCTTTTTCTTAAGTCCCCTTAACAATTCATATAATAATGGTTTGGTGATAAAGAACTCCTTTAGTTTTTTCTTGTCTGGGAATTTCTTTATCTGCCCTTTGATTCTAAATGATAGCTTTGCTGGGTAGAGCAATTTTGGCTGTAGGTCTCTGCTTTTCATGACTTTGAATATTTCTTGCCATTCCCTTCATGTCTGCAAAGTTTCATTTGGGAAATATACTAACAGACTTATGGGAATTCCCCTGTAGGTAAATGACTGTTATTCCCTTGCTGCTTTTAGAATTCTCTCTTTACCTTTAACCTTGGGCACTTCAATTATGGTGTGTCTTGGAGTAGGCCTCTTTAGGTCTACCTTGTTTGGGGCTCTCTGTGCTTCCTGGACTTGCATGTCTATTTCCTCCACCAAATTAGGGTAGTTTTCTGTCATTATTTTTTCAAATAGATTTCCAATTTCTTGCTCTTTCTCTTCTCCTTCTGGCACCTCTATGTTTGTGTGTTGGTATGTTTGAAGTTTTCCCACAGGCTGCTTACACTATCCTCCTTTTTATGGATTCTTTTCTCTTCTTGTTTTTCTGATTGTTATTTTTTTCTTTTTTATTTTTTTTATTGCTGTTCAAGTACAGTTGTCTCCATTTTCCCCCCACCATTCCCTCCCACCCCAGTCATCCCCACCTCCCACCTTCAATCCTATGCCCCTTTGGCTTTGACCATGTGTCCTTTATACACTGATTGGTTGTTTTTTGCTTCCTTATATTCCAAATCATTGATTAGATTGTCAGCTTCATCCACTCTACTGCTGTTTCCCTGTAAATTGTTCTTTATTTTAATTAGTGTATTCTTCATTTCTTATTGGTTCTTTTTTATGCTGTTGAGGTTCCCACTAAGTTCCTTGAGCATTCTTATAACCAATTTTTTGAACTCTACATCTGATAGATTACTTTACTTTAGTTAGTTCCTTTTCTGGAGTTTTGATCTGTTCTTATATTTGGGCCATGTTTCTTTGTTTATTCATTTTGGCAGCCTCCTTGTGTTTGCTTCTATGTATTAGGTAGAGCTGCTCTGACTCCCTGTCTTGGTTTCACGGCCCAACGTAGTAGGTGTCCTGTAGGGTCCAGTGGCACAGACTCCCCTATTCCCCAAGCTGGGTATTCAAGGTGTGGCCTTCTTTTGGGCTGAGTACACCCTACTCTTATAGTTGAGGCTTGGTTGCTATAGGCAGGTCAATGGAGGGATTTACCCAGGCCAGTCAGTTGTAAAGATTGGCTGTGACCCCTGACCACCACCTTCCACCCTTCATGGAGGATCAGCTGGGCAGGGGCTGAGTGGTGGTGCTCTGATGTGGTCTATAGCTGTCCACTGGGTGCACAGGCCCTGAGGTTTCCCAGGTGGTGTAAGCCAAGGTTGGCCCCCACCTGTGTTTTGCTCTGGGCCACCCTGCCTGAGCTATAAATCAATCTGTGATGACTGCTACTTGTTGTGAGCTTGGAGATGCCCAGACAAAAGCCAAGCTGTGAATCCAGGCTGATTCTAGTGCCTTGTCTGGGTCCACTTAGCAAGTGGTACAGGGGCTGAGGGCTCACCAAGGACAGCTATTGCTTGTTTGAAAAGATTTAGGAAGTTGTGAAGCATGAGCCAAGACCAGCCATTTATATGGAAAAACCACTGTTAACAGCTGCAATTTGGGTGGGATGGAGCCTCAAGGGGTTTCTAGGGAGGGGCAAACAGTATTAACCAGGTTGATGGAGTCTCAGATATGTCACCTGCCTGCCAGCTCTGTGGCTCTGCCTGCCTTTCTGTCTAGGAGAAAGCTGTCCACCAGCTTTTGCCTTGATGCCAGATGCTTCAGTTCCTTCCTTTATGCCACTTGTTCTTTCAAGCTGCTATCCTGCTGCTGGAGCTCAGAGGGAGTGAGTCTGAGGAAGTCTATGTATGAGTTCTTTAAGAAGAAATTCTTGGGGCTCCAGAACTTCTTTCATCAAGTCAATCCCTGCTCTTTTTTTTTGCATCCAGAAATTGTGGGGACTTACCTTCCTGGCACTGGAACCCTGGGCTGGGGGGCCTGGTGTGGGGTTTGGACTGCCCACTCCTGAGATATCCCTCCTGAATTTTTATCCACCACATATGGACATGAAACCAGCCATTTCCTCATCTCTGGCCCTCCTACAAGTCTAGATGGATGCAGTTTCTTTAATTCTGTAGTTGTCAGACTTTTATTCCACTCAATTTCTGACAGTTCTGAGTGATGGTTCTTCTATAATTTAGTTGTAATTTTGATTAGTTGCGTGAGGAGGCGAGCCTATGCTGCCATCTTGACCAGAAGTATTATTACAGATTTTTAATTTTATCCAGTTAGTATAGTACATTTATCTTGTGGTGATGAAAATTAATTTTATCCTAATGTTTATTTCCAAGAGCACTTAAAATTCTAAATTGCTAAATTACATGAATTACTTTTTTAATAAAAATGAATCACTTTCTCATTACCAATCTGATAAAAGAGCTATTGTTCATCATTGCTACATGAAGTATGATAATGGTATTCTTTAAAATACTTCACTGATTTAAAGTGATGCTTTCATTCTTTGCAAAATTAAAATTAAATCCAATAATTTAACCACATGCTCAGTAAGTTATCTCTCTAAATATCCACCTTTACTACATTAGAACACCTTTTTATGTTTGATGATTTAATTTAGTATATCACAAATTCTTCCAAAGATAATTATGACTAAGAATGATTTAGTAAAAGAATCTTAATATATTATCAACATAAATTTAAAAAGAAAAACCACTTCAGTTCTTGGGAATATTTTTAAAAGGCAAGAAATCATTATTGATTTTTTATTTTTATTTCTCTAAAACTTCTATTTTATGAAAATAGTCAGGGAGATACTTTTGCCAATATTTAATATTACCATTAATCATGATAGCAGCAAAATATCTTTTCTCACAAAGTAATTTCCAACTTGTCTCCATATCACTCACACTGATGTATAAGATCAATAGTATGTATTTCTTATTTAAGACAGAAGAATGATGGGATTCAGAAATTAAATTCATGGAAATATGTTAATTATAAAATAAGGGAAAGCAAGGGAGGAAGAATCTTGAATTTATTTTAACTTATTCATTTATTCATTTTGCAATTACATATTAATGTTAGATGAATGCTGTGCTAGATGCTGATGATATAAATGTAAAATAAAACATGGCTATTGACTTTGTAGAACTTTTCCAACACGCATGCAGGATATGTGTAAAATACATTTCCCAACTATAATATATGGATAGATGCATTATCTGGGACTACATGATAACCGTGTCTGGGTTGAGCAAGAAGAGAAATAATAGAAAGTCATTTTTCTTCTTTGCCTAGAGACAGGAACTTTGATTTATTGTAATCTTAGAGTACAGTAGTAATTTTTAGAAAACTTAGCAACAATCAGGAGGTATTAAATTATTTAAATAGATTTATAAAGGTGGAATTCTGCCATTAAGTCCCACTCCCTTTAAAACACAAACACACACACACACTCCTGCCTCCATTTTGCCATACCAGGCCAGTTTTTAGGATATGCCTGTCAAAGGTACCACCTCTCAGGAGAAAAAAAAACAGAAGTCCACAGTTCAGCATTCCTCCGGTCTCAGTTCAGCACCTCAGGCATCTCCCATTAATCCGTGCTTGGCTGGGCAGGTACCTCACTTCTGCAGCATCATCAGCTGTGTTGCTGTGTTTTCCAGCTCTTAATCCAAAACCAGGTGGCACCTCCTCATGGCAGGCCCATGGGGGGTCCTTCTGTACCCTTTCAACCCACATGGCCAAGAGATTGAATGGCTGCTGCACCCAGTTTAAACCCTGGCCTGGAACTTCCTCTGTAACCCCATTTCCGACTCCTCCCACAGTGGGATACATCTGCCCATTCCCCATATCTTCTGCCATTCTCTGGTTGTCATTGTCAGTCAGGGTAGGCATGGCCCTGTGGCGCAGAGCAAACTGCCTCCAAGCTCTCACACAGGTGCAGCAAGCACGGCTACATCACAGGTTAAAGTCACATCCATCTGACTGGCAGCACAGCTATTTAACATAACTATAATGTACAGATATGCAAAATAACTCTCAATGGCCATGCCCTCAAGCCAGCTGAGTGGAGGTTTGGGGGACTTTTTTATGACCCTTGCTCTACCCCCATTACATGCTCTCTGCCACATTTGTTTATTCCCAGAATATTATTCACTTTTTCTATTAACCACTTGAATTTTCAAGCTTAAAAGTGATTATTTCTAATGATTTTCCAGTCCCATCCAAAAATTTATGAGAATTATTGTGAAATTAAACTTACTATTTTGTGTTCATTTTGAACAAGAATTTAATTGAAAATATATTTTATAAAGCTACACTGAAGTATAACATCTTGTCTCATAATTATTGTACCCTTAATAAAAAGTTGCTGTTTTATAACAATTATAAAAACTGCATATAGAACAAATTCATTAAAAATTACTGCGGTTGATGAAGAATAAGTTTCCAGTGAACAAAATGTATCAGATTAGTATGCAAAGTTTATAGAAAGGAGGCAGATTGTAAGCAATTCATTGCTTCATCTAAAACATCTACACTAAAGACATCTATATACCAGAAATCATACCACAGTTAGCCATTTATGTCCACACACAAAAATGTACTAGTTTCTTTGAGGAAGCCACTTTTGTCTAGGAAATGTCACCAAGAACCTCTTAATAAAGCTTCCTAACTTCATTCAAGGGTTCATTGTGTTAAGATCTCCTACTGCTCTGAACTCTTAAACTGTTTTGCTCTCCAGGTACTTTTAGTGCACAATGCTTAGCATTTTTAAATTGTTTCATATTATTTTGATACTATATCTCAAACTGGATTAAATAATTTGATGTCGTTTTTATTCCTTTTTATATAAATCTAGATTCAATATCAATACTTGTTTGACACATCTGCCTGGAATCCTTCAGTAACAATATATTTATAAATTAACACTAAGAGAAAAGCATTTTCATTCAGTTTTATATTTGGTAAGATCCTGGGCCACAAGAATGAAATTAGGGACAAGAGCAGAATAATGAGTCAAGAATGACTATGGATTATAGCTTTGGTAACTAAGTTTCTTAGTTTAGAGGTTGGAAAGGGACAAAGTAGATGGGTTGAGAGGAACAGAGATAGGAAGAATACCAGAACACCACATCTTTTTTTTTTTTTTTAAGATTTTACTTATTTAAATTTAGAGAGAGGGGAAGAGAAGGAGAAAGAGGGAGAGAAACATCAATGTGTGGTTGCCTCTCAAGCACTCCCTACTACGGACCTTGCCCACAACCCAGGAATGTGCTCTGACTGGGAATTGAACCAGCGACCCTTTGGTTCACAGTCTGGTGCTCAATCCACTAAGCTACACCAGCCAGGGCAGGCATAGCACATCTTATAGCACTTCTCTTTATCGCACCTTGCAGATACTGCACTTTTTACAGATTGAAGGCAAGATCCTATAGCAGCAAAAAGATTGTTCTTTGATGCAGGCTTAGAGAGTAGTTAGCAATTTTTAGCAATAAAGTATTTTTAATTAAGGTTTGTACAATTTTTAGACATAATGCTATTGTACACTTAGACTAGAGTACAATAACTACAATACAATTCAACAGTATAACATATGCACTGGGGAACCAGAATATTTGTGTAACTTGCTTTATTGTGATAGTCACTTTATTGCAGTGGCATGGAACTGAACCTGCAATATCTCCAAAGTATCCCTGTAGTTAGGTTAACAGGGAATGGATTTGGATTGGTAAGCTTCTGGTTCCTGTACTACCATCAGGTGGTAATAACTACTAGGTAGCAGAAAATACAGACCTTTATTTGGAGAGAAGAAGCGTGATGAAAAGATTGGAAGAATCTTCAAAAAGGAAGAGAGAAAGAAGAAAGTTTTGAAGGATCACTAGAATGATTGAGATTAATTTACAATTACTAGTAGCCTCGCTAAGAGAGATTTTAAATTTGGAATTCAAGTATCTCAACTGATAAATGGACTTGAGAAGAAGATAGGAAACTCAGGGAAAAGTGAGTTTAGAAAATAAGGAGCATCAGGATAATTATTGGATAAATTAAGTTTCACCTGAGGGATTTAGTTAACAACAACAACAAAAAAAGTTGTGTGCCAATGCAAATTAAGAACCCAAGAGGAGTCCCTATAAAGCCACTTTAAGGTTCTCAGTATTGTTTCTGTTGTGTCTCCAGTGAGGCTCTCTAAGGCAGAGATGAATATAGTTAAGTTGTTTCAGCTGACAGTTCCGTGGAAGTGGGAAACCAGGCTTACCTGCTCAGTCATAGGCAGCTGGGGAACACAGGCCTCCCCAAGAGAGAAGAACAGACGCAAAGTTAACATGTAGGGTCTTAGGCTCAGCTCCTTTCAGGCTTTCCTGTCAGATTACTCACTCTTCTTCCCTGGGCAATATAGAAAGTCACAGAGCACAATCCCATGAAAAGTTCCTCCACATGAAAACAAGAGAAGTGACTGCAAATCATTCTCCCCAGACAGAATACTTGAGGTTCACAGTCTCTCTGCTCTTGTTCTAGAAGCCGTCACTGCTAAAGACAAGGAGAAAATTCTATCATTTCGCTATATCCCTCTTTTAAAAGCTCCTCACCAGCACCGAAAGAAAGCAACTACATGTGATTGAACAATGACTCCTCCCTTTGTGGCGCCACGTTGGACCACAAACAGCAAGAGTGGGGTGCATGCTGTTTCTCTCACTAGAGCTAAGGAGCAGATGGAGGCAGTTAGGAATTTGACAAAGAAGAAGCTAAATCTTGCTATCGTATAAGTCACTAGAGATGCCAAAGAAAGGTTAATATTAGCAGGAGAATTATTCATCTCACAGTTATTTCATTCTAATAGTAGAACAGGATTTTTCATTTCTTCATCAGCACCCCCTAGGTGCAAAAACCTGAAGACACTGATAAACAATGAAGGGGCAAGTGGGGGTAAGTGGACGACTGAGGACAAGCCTCAGAGGAGAAATGGGCTAGGGGTTTCCTGTTTTCCCAAAATTCCCGAGTACAGTTAAGTTGTTTGTATTTACATGTATGAAATATCCTCTCACAAGAAAGTATTGTCTACTCCTATTCTATAATGATTTTTATTCTGAAGTTTTGATTAAGACACCACTGCAGCCTTCTTTCTGGTACAGGGCTCTTCCTACCCAGAGCTTTGGGTGGTTTCATTCCTCCATATTGGAAGTTTTTATTATATCTGTTTCTTTGAATTCCTTTAGCATCCTCCCAGCACTGTATTTATTTTACATGCAAAATAACACTGTGAAGATACTTTAAAAATACAATTTCTTCGATTTCAATCCCAATATTCTATACTCATTTTTTTTTAGTTTCCATATATAGCATTGCATTTGTGCTATAAAGTCTCTGATAAATTGAATTACGTGTCTGTTAATACTTCAGGATATTACATCAAAACCTGAGACATTTTCTCCTGCCACATTTTGCTACAATTGGTCCTTTATCAGCTTCATAATTTATGACTTATTTTTTCACACAGCCTTTATAATTTCCCCTTAGAAAGTTAGTTTCCTTCTTTGTAAAATTAGATTTTTCTTTTCAATTTTCAAAATATAATTTGCCTTTTGTGTTTTAAAATGACTTCATAGCAAGAATGTCATATTTATAGAAGGTAAAAATTGTTCTAATTTTATTTAAGTCATTGAAAAGATTCATAGTTCTATGAAGAATGTAAGCAGACGTTTATACTTTTTGTACTCTGGTATTTAAGTTATACAGAGAAGATAATGAAAATAACATAAACAATGATAGGCTGATTTCTAAAGAATTAAATGAATAAAAATATATGCAAAATGGATTGCATAGATATTTTTATTCCACATTTCACATGTTGATATTAAATGATTTTCATTTACTTTTCTCCAGATTCAGTCCTTTGCTATGAATGCCTCTATTGTTTTAGTATTACGTTAGTGTCTGTATCGATTAGGGTTTTTTGTTTGTGACTTAAGCAAATAAGACTTTTTTTTAAGTTGTATAAGTGAGGAAGTAGGTAATTGAGGTCAGTGCAGTTGCTTAAGGAAATCATCAAGGACTAAGGTTCACACAGACTTCCTGACCTGCCATCTTTAGCATGTAATTTTGGCCACTGCTTGACTTCCAGGGGTCAAGACCACACTTCAGGCAAACAGAAGGGCAAGAGGCAGGGCAGTTCAGTGTGTCGTACCCAGGGGCCTCAACTTATAACTTTGGCTACAGCACAGCAAACCCAAGTGCAATTATTTTTAAATGTGTGTTTTAAACCAAATTAAAAAAAGGGCTTTCTTAGTAAGAAGATAATATATCTGTCATTGTATTGCTTTTTGGCAGCAATGATGTATAATGATTGCAGAGGTTTTAAAAGTTCAGAATGATTATGATTCATCTAGAAAGTTTATCAAAAGTGTGTAGTTAAAATTCCCAAACAGAGAGATTTTAGGGCAGAGCATCGTCTAGAATTTTCTATTTTAAATTATCATCACAGTTAATTCTTTCTGTAAATTATATTTTATTGTTTATGCTATTATAGTTGTCCCAATTTTCCCCTTTTCTCCTCCTCCACCTAGACCATCCCCACTACCTCAGGCAATCCCCACACTGTTGTCCACGTCTACAAGTCATTCATGTATCTTCTTTGGCTACTATATTCCCTTTGCTGTCCTTTACCTCCCCATAACTATTCTGTAACAACCAATTTGTACTTAATCCCTTCACCCTTTTCACCCATCACCCTAACTCCTCTCCCACCTAGCAACTATCAAAATGTTCCAGTATCTATGATTCTGTTTCTGTTCTGATTCTTCATTTATTTTGTTTTTTTTTTAGATTCAATTACTGATAGATATGTATTTATTGCCATTTTATTGTTCGTATTTTTAATTTTAAAGAAGACCCTTTAACATTTCATAGAAGGCTGGTTTTGTGATAATGAACTCCTCTAGATTTTTCTTGCCTGGGAATCTATTTATTTGTCCTTCGATTCTAAACGATAGCTTTGCTTGATAGAGTAATCTTATTTGTAGGTCCTTGCTTTTCATCCTTCGGGTAGTTCTAGCCATTCTCTTCTAGCCTGCAACGTTTCTTTTGAAAAATCAGCTGACAGTCTTATAAGAGCTCCCTTGTAGGTAATTAACTGCTGTTTTTTTTTTCCTTGCTGCTTTTAAGATTTTCTCTTTGTCTTTAACCTTTGGCATTTTAGTTATGATATGTATTGGTATGAACCCCTTTGGGTTCATCTTGTTTGGGACTCTGCACTTCCTGGACTTGTATGTCTATTTCCTTTGTCAGGCTAGGGATGTTTTCTGTCATTATATTTTCAAATAGGTTTTCAATTTCTTGTTCTCTTTTTTCCTTCCAGCACCCCCATGATGTGACTCTTGGTACACTTGAAGTTGTCCCCGGGGCTCCTTATGCTATCCTCGTTTTTTGGATTATTTTTGCAGTTCTGATTGGGTGTTTTTTGCTTCTTCATATTCCAGATTACTGATATGAATCTTAGCTTCATTTACTCTACTGTTGACTCCCTATAAATTATTCTTCATTTCAGTTCATGTATCCTTCATTTCTGACAGGGTCTTTTTTATGGTTTTCATCTCCCTTTTTTATGCTGTTAAAATTCTTTCTGAATTCATCTGCCCGTCCCATAAATGCATTCAGCATCCTTTTAACTACTGTTTTGAACTCTGCATTTAGTAGATTGCTTGTCTCCATTCTGCTTCGTTCTTTTTCTGGAGTTCTGTTCTGTTCTTTCACTTGGGCCATGTTTCTGTGTCACCTCTTCTGGCAGCCACGCTGTGTTTGTTTCTGTGTGTTAGGTAGAGCTGTTACAACTCTGTGGTTTGGTAGAGTGGCCTAATATAGTAGGTGTCCTTAGGGTCCAGTAGCACAGCCTCCCCATCACCCAAACTGGGCACTCAAGGTGCACCCCATGTTGGCTATGTACTCCCTCCTGTGGTAGCTGAGCCTTAGTTACTGTTGGTAGGTCAATGGAAGGGATTACTCTAGGCCAATCAGCTGCATGGACTGGCTATGACCACTGACCACCAATCTCTTACCACTGTGGCAGATCAGCTGTACAGAGGCCCTTCCCACAGAGCAGGACTTACTTCAGCAGGGCTCTGGTGACCACTGAGTTTGCCCCTTGAATGTATCTCTTGTGGAGGTGGTTGGGTGGTAGTGCTCTGACTTGGTCTGCAGCTGGTTCCAGGGCCTCCTGGGAGATGCAGGCCAAGGTCAGCTACTCCCTGTGTTCTGTCTGAGGCCATCTGACATAAGCTACATGGCAAGCTGGAGATGGCTGCTACTTTTGCTGGGCTTGGAGGTTCCCAAGCAAGGCTAAGCTGTGAACAGAGGCCAGCTGCTGCTAGTGCTGGGCCTGGGGCCACTTAACAAGAGGTACAGGGCTCACCAAGGCCAGATGCTGCTTATTTGAGAGATTTTAGGAAAACCTGAAGAATGAGCCCAAACCAGCTCTTTGTATGGAAAAGCCACTGGAAGTACGGTGGGTGGGCCCAAATGTTGGGTGGGGCAGAGCCTCAGGGAATCACCAAGCTGGGGTCAAACAATGTGAGCCAGGTTGATGGAGTCTCAGATACAGCACCTGCCTGCCAGCTTTTTGGGGGAGGGCTCAAAAAAGGAAAAAATGGCCTCCAATTGTTCTGTCTGTGAGAAAGCTATCCCTCAGCTCTTTCCCTGATTGATGCTAGACATTTCATTCCCTCCCCGTTTGCCTCTAGTGCCTCTCAAGCTGCTGCCCTGGTGCTGGGCTCAGAGGGACTGAGTCTGAGTAAGTCTGTGCATGGGCTCTTTAAGAGGAATTGCCTGGGAATCCAGCACTTTCTGTCTTTCGCAGCTCAATCCCCACTGGTTTTTATAGCCAGGAGTTATTATATGGGGACTTCTATTCCTGGCACTGGAGCCCTGGGCTGGGGAACCTGGTGTGGGTCTGGGACCCCTCACTCCCGCTTTTTATCTGCCACAGATGGGTGTGGAACCAGCCCATTCTGTGTCTCTGCCCCTCCTAGTAGTTTCAATGTGATTTCTTCTTTAATTCCATAGTTGTACATCTTCCATTCAGCTCAATTTCTGGTGGTTCTTAATAATGGTTGTTCTGTAGTTTAGTTGTAATTTTGATGTGGTTGTGTGAGGAGGTGAGCTGTGTTTACCTCAGCTGCCATCGTGGCTTTGTGCTCTCATCACAATTAACTTTGATACAGATGGTTCATGGACCGTTCTCTGGGAAACACTGGCGGACTCTGCTAAATTTCACTGAGGTCTTCTCTGTTATGATTAGTGAAGTTCAAAGATAATTGGTGTTTCAATTTATTTAAACATTATGTTTCCACTTCTGGTAATTTTATTTGTTTACTTCTTCCAGATATTTTCCATTTCTTTTTTCTTTCTCTATTTTTATATGTGAAACTGTCTGACTCTTGGCATTTGCAAATCTTACCATTTCTAAAAATAATAATAATTACATGAATGTAATAATTATTTTTCTATCTTCATTGATTCTTAAGTCACAGTCAGTCTGGAAGCTGTTATATAGTTTTTAAATAAACTTTGGATCCATTACTTAGGTGAATTTTCAGACATATTTGAAGATGGCAACATATTGAGAACTTTTCAACTTTGAGAGTATGCAAGCATCAAATCTTCAGTATTGCCGGTGAAAGAAGACTCCTTTTCTGTATCTTCCCTTTGATTTTGGTACTTATTTTAGAAAATATTTTCCTTGGCCGTCCAATGAATAGAAGGTAGTCTACCTTAAAGGAAGCAAAGGGGCTTTGTAGTTATAAATTGCTCAGCAGCTCCACCCCCTCCTTGCTCATATGCAGCGACCTGCTAGAGCGACCTCCTGTCAGTTAGGTAAAGTGAGTTATTATCATTATTTCCAACTCCACGTTCAGTGACACCAGATTGGTAGTATAAAATTGGCCTTGACGGGTATATCTTATACCACAGAAATCAGCAAGTGCCATAAATCTAACTTTTGATTTGTTTTATTTTTACTAGAAATTCACCACCTTTAAAATTACCTGTCCTTTCTCACCTTCACCCCCTGAGGAATATCTGTGTCTTGTTTTACATAGCTAAGAGGGAGAGTTGAAGGGAGAAAGAAAGAGAGAAATGAAGGGAGAAGGAAACAAAGGTGGGGAGGAAGGGAGAGAGGGAGGCAAGGAATGAAGAAAGAAGAGTGTGAAACGAAAATGGACCTGCCTGGTTTTCAATTTTATCCAATTTTAAAAAGAAAATATGAATTGGAGTCTGAAGATCTGAAATAGAATGCTTGTTAGTAAATTAAAAAATAAAATCATTTTTCAAAACAATAACTAGCTTCTACTTAAAAGATTTTGGTCACATTAAAATTGTTTTACTCATCCTTCTCCAAGAATCCAGGCATTTTTGAAGGATGGGATGGGCTACAGGAAAGAAAGGTGTGGAATAGCTCTAGAACAAAATGAGTCATGTAAATAAATGATTTACCATGTTCTGTAGGATTATGGGTTGCTGAGATCATCACAATGGAAAATCTGATTTGCTTATAACAAAGTATAAGGTTAGAGTGAGTCAACCCTCAAAGAATACTGCAGAGTGATGCCCCATATAATACTACAAAGACAAGCCGCATTGTTAGGTGGCCTCCCACAACCTGGTTTTGCAAGATGCCCTTGACCTATGCATAGAGGCAGCCATTCTTAAATCAACACAGTACATTAATAGTGAAGAAATAATTTTGTAATGCTTTTGCTAGTGGCAATTCTATGGACTCTCCAAGGCAAATTGCATACTGCAAAATGAGATGAACTACTAAATCAGCACTTCAAAGGTAATAGTCCACAGGTGATTGATAAATGACCTGTAAAACAAGAACTCTGGTTAAAAATTTGTATCTTACCAGTCAGTCTCAATAAGTATGATACACCAAACTTGAGAAAAAAAGTCTGAACTAAGGATATGAGCTTTAGAAAGACAGACATACCAAAGAGACATTGAAAATATTGTCACCACCCCTTCCAACATAATCAAATGCTTATCAATCATTAAAGGGTATTCTGCAAGTATCCAAATGGATAAATTGAAATATTAGTCAATAATTTAAAAATAACAGAAAGACTGAAATAAATATTTTATGAACACATGAAGTAGTCATAAGAATCTGTTAGCAATGTATGCATACGTATTAAATAATCATATTTTGAGTCTAGTTTTTATGTAAATCTGTTTCAGTGTATGGATCCATCCACTTTCACTTATACACACCATAAAAGCATGCTTCTGTTTCTGTTGTCATCAATATTATATTTTGATCAAATGTCCTTCTAAAGAGTTATTAACTGAACTATGGAACTAATAGTGGCAAAGTAAGTCCAACCAATCTCATGGTACTAAATAATCACTTGACAGAAACCTAATTCAAAGAAGAGGAATAAAAAAAGGCTGATTGCACAATAACTGAGAAGAACAGGTTTGGACATGAGGCATTAAGAGTGGGTCAAGAGCTCACATATCATCGCTAGAACTATTCTTACCTACATACCCTGGTTTTCGTTTGGCCACATGATCCCTTAATACAGACCAGCTTCCTCTGGGTGTTGGATAATATGGACAACGATAGTGCTTAGTTAACATCCTTCTTGCACTGGGCATCCAGAAGCAAAAAAGCAAACTTTTAAACCTTCAAACAAAGAAAGAATGTCCCAGCTTCATTTAAATTACACGTCCATCTTTGAAATCAATCACTGGGAACACGATAATGAGTCAGTGTAAGGGCCTAAATCTGGGAAAATTTGGGATGACGTGACTGACAGCCTCACTATTGCAATAAGAAATGGAAATTTAAATGTTTTCCGAAGAAAGAAGTGTTAGGGGCAGTCCAAACAAAGAGATGCTCACTATACCATGTGGCAAAGTACACTGACGTGATTTCTGGTATTCTTTAGCTTTCCCACAAAAGAAAGCAAAGTGTGAAAAGTGTTCTCCAGTTCACGCAGGAATAGCCGATGAACATACATAACAAGTCCCAGATTAGAAAGTCGCAGACATTATCACGTTTACCTCAGGTAGCTCGAATTAAGTTTTTGTCACTTGTTACAGAGACACCTAATTCACGAGGGGGTGGTGGGCTTAGTTTTTCACATGTATTTCAATTAATTACAATGTTAATTATTCCAAATGACAATACTAAGATTTGGAGATGTTTGTCAAGTACCCAAAATAAATAAGAAAGATTCTATTGCAGATAGAATTTTGGTATTTCATGCCAAAATTTATGTTTTTTATTTTCTTTGTTTAAACATTTTGAATGAAATTGAAAATAAATCTGGTCTAGACTTTATTTCACCAGGCCTTTCTTTCTTTTTATTTATTTATTTATATTTCTACACTGTCATTAAATTGCCTTTTGAGAGAAACCACACCCCATTACAGTAAGAACCCAAGGGTGGCACTCATTTCCATGAACATTTATAAATTACTTTTTGGTGAACTGGAAACAATGACCCCATTGGTACTACTAGACTTCCTTGTTCTAGATTAACTTTCTAATTTGTGTCAATAGAAATAGAGTCATCCTGCTTTTTACAGCAACACTGTGAACGTGTCACTCAATTTCTGTTCATTTTATGGAAGAACGTCCGAATGCCATTAGCCAAAGGCTTTATTCAGTTACTGGGGACAAGAACATTCACTAGGCACAATTTTTTAAAAGATTTTATTTATTTATTTTTTAGAGAGAGGGGAAGGGAAGGAGAAAAAGAGGGAGAGAAACATCAATGTGTAGTTGCCCCTCACGTGCCCCCATGTGGTCACCTGGCCTGCAACCCAGACATGTGCCCTGACTGGGAATCGAACTGGTGACCCTTTGGTTCAAAGGCCCACGCTCAATCCACTGAGCTACACTGGCCAGGGTTGCAGGAACATCTTGACCTGTGAAGGAAGGAGGAATCCTACAGAACTTTAGAATGGCAAGTTATACAAAATTGAGCTAAATTGGGGAATAGTTGATCAAACTCAGTTTTGGGAAGAGGGAGAAATTGTTCTGTAGATTAGTAGTTATTTGTTGATCAATTCAAATTTATCAAGAAGGATGGAGGAAGAAGATTTAGGGGCTAAGGTCTTGTGTAAGTTGGGTGGGAAGAAACAGCCATATGAGGCAAGGGCATGCAGAGGCCATGCTGGAAAATCATGTCTTTCAAGGTCTCTTGCAATTCTATCCTAGAATTCTATCCTTTTATGGAGTACAGACTCATCTCTCACTTATGTTTGGGTAATTGCTTAGATCCCCTATCAGGAGAACATCTCCTTACCTATTTATAAGAAGATCTTGCCTTTTGGATTCCTTTTTAAAATACATTATTTGTATTAAGCTTATTTGTATCAAAACACAATGCCTAACCAAAACAAAACAAAAAACCTACTTTTACTTTTTGTTACTCAAAAATAAGTAAGTAAATAAATAAATCCCTGGTAGGTTCACTCTGTGTTCTGATATAATCTATAATTAGATAATAAAAAAGTATGTGGGGCTTGCTTAATGTATGAGTATAACATATAATACAATAGTTAAAAGGATAAAATAATTTACAGATTTAAAGCTAATTTATTTGAAATTGATATTACCTTTAAAACATATTATGTAAAAAATAGGGGGATGGACTGGGTAGAAGAAGGCAAAGGGGGAAAATTGGGACAACTATAATAGAACAATAAGATATTTAAAAAAAATAAAATATATTATGTGAAAAATAGTATCAGTAACTCTATTTACTAGAAACCACATATTAGGACCCCTGAAAATGTATGAGAGCTGGTAAACATTCCTTTTGGATATTTAATTTTTTAATAACGTATCAAGGTAGTGCTGTTCAGCACAAAATATGCTCAACTGATGTACAGTGCGCCTTCTTGTGTAATAGTTATCAGGGTAATGTATAAAGATAATAATTAAATCTATCAGGTGTCAACTGATGGTTGTTGGTGCCAACTCAAAGCCACCAGGAATCCCCAATTTGGGGTGCAGTGAAGAAGGAAACTTTATTTGCTGCAAAACAGCTCAATTGTGATACAGCACAGCTGTGACAACAGCAAGGCTGTGAGGCAGCCCTGGGGCCAGGCCCCTCTACAGGTACACAGCTCTACTCAGCTCCTCCTTGGTGAGCTCTGCTTGGGGTCGGTCTGCTTTGTGCTATGCTGGTCTGGTCTGTTCTGCTCAGCTCCCGAGAGACACCTCTGGTGTTTCAGCTCTGCCAGGAAAACTGTGCTCCTCAGCCAGAGGGGAGCTGGCTTATATAGACAGTAGTCCCCACACCTGGCCCCAGGTTAGTCTGTCCCCAAGCAAATGAGGACTCCAAATCCTTGAAGTTTCATTGGTCCAAAAAGCACTGTCCTGATTAGTCAGAATGTAACTGCTCTGATTGGTTGGTAAATATCTTGTCTGGGCTATATCTGGCACAGTGCAGATTGGATGGGGAAAACCTCAGTCCTATTGGCTGAAATAGGATTCCAAGAATTCCTTTTTAAGGGCTGGCCCAAATGGCAGAAACACAGAGGAGGCAGGCAGCTCAGTGCAGAGACAGGTAGTTCAGCACAGGCTTCTCCATGAAGCACAGTTTGTGTGAGAAGCCCTTGTGTAGAAATGGCTGTTAGGCCCTTTCTTTTAAAATGTGGAGCCCAGTTAGCCACCACTAAGCCCTTCTTTGGAGGTATCTTCTTTCTCTGTGTTCACACAGCCTAAGCTGAAACTACTGATTGCTTTATTTAAAAATCTAATTAAAATACATCCAATCTGTTGGGTATTTAAATGTATTGACATCAACATGCTGATAAAACAGATTTAACCAACATTTAATGGTTCCTAGTTATCATCGTAAAACAATATGAAAGGAAAAACAGAAAAAAAAAACAAAACCAGAACTACCTCTCTATATACAATGTGTTGATTTGACCCACTTATCTTGAGGTCAGACTGGTTTTGAAAACAGTGTTTGTATAAATAATAAACACAGTTGCCACAACAGAGATATTTCATATCTCTGTTATGAAAATAACAAAATTAAAATATAGTAGTTACCTCATTTCTCCCACAACATTGGGCTGCTCTGGGAAGTATAAATGTTGCACCTTATCAATATTTCATTGGCCATACATAATTAAACATTAATATAATATATAGTGCAATTGTGCCTATAATACACAGGAAAATATTTTTATAATTCCAATAATTAAGGTTTACTTAAACGCAACTGTGTACCATTGCACTAAATTTAAAATGTGTACTAAAAGTCATATGAAGTAGGTAGCTTGTGGCCAGATAGTTAATTTTTTGTAAGAGTAAATTTCTCTTCCCTTTTAGATGACAGCCTCTCAGAAATGAATGCAGCAAGTTGAGTAACATTAATTGCCTCAAAATAAACATTTTGAATCTATCAAAGCCACAGGACTCTAGTGCACAGTCTTCCTCATTTTGCAGAAACAGTGGCATTAAATTCCTGTCGAGAGGCAGAATTCCATTGCATTTAGACAAAAAGATTTAGAGACAGCTACTTGGATTCCACTTCAATTTCACGACTTACTACCTTTAAGACTTTTGACAAATCACTTAAAATATCTACCTTTTTGTACCTCTCAAAAAACGAAAATAAGAAATAAAATCCTACCTCATAGTATTGCTTTATGGTTAAATCATTGGATGTGTGCAAAACACTTCATTTTTTGTTACAATATGATATTAGTTAGGTGTATAATATAATGGTGAGACATTTATATAACTTATGAAGTCATCACCCTGATAAGTCAAGTACCCACCTAACACTGTGCATAGTTACTTCCATATTATTGACTGTATTCCCTATGCTGGGCTTTACATCTTCGTGACTTTTTGTAACTGGAAATTTGTACATCTTAATCCAACCCCCTTGTTCACCCATCTCCCAACCCCATCCCACCTGGCAACCATCAACATGTTCTCTGTATCCATAAGTTTGTTTCTATTTTGTTTGTTCATCTACTTTGTTTTTCAGATTCTGCATATAAATGAAATTATATGGTATTTGTCTTTCTCTGCCTGGCTTATTTTATTCAGCATAATGTTTTCTAGGCCCATGCACGATGTTGCAAGTGGCGCGGTCTCATTTTTTTTGATGGAGAACTATTCCATTGTGTACATGTCCCACATCATTTTTATCCAATCATCTGCTGATGGACATTTAAGTTTTCCGTGTCCTGGCTATTGTAAATAATGCTGCAGTAAACATAGGGGCACATATATCTTTTTAAGTAGTGTTTTGAGTTTCTTCAAATAAATAACCAGAAGTGAAATTTCTGGGTTATATGATAGTTCTGTTTTTAATTTTTTGAGGACTCTCCATACTGTTTCCACAGAGGTTGCACCAATGTACAATCCCACCAGCAATGCAGCAGGGTTCCCTTTTTTCTACATCTTTGCCAACACTAGTTGTTTATGGATTTACTGATGATAGCCATTCTAGTTATAAAAACTAGATAAATGAATTTAGTAAAGTAGCAGGATACAAAATTAATGCCAGAAATCAGTTGCAGTTTTATACCACAGTAACAAACTATCAGAAAAAAACTTTTTAAAAACAATCCCATTTATAGTTGCACAAAAAATAATAAAATAACTAGGAGTAAATTTAACCAAGAAAATAAAAAAAAAAAACCCTATACTTGGAAAACTATAAAACATTGAAGAAGGAAAATGAAGGAGATACAATAAATGGAAGGATGTACTGTGCTTATGGATAGGAAGAATTAACACTGTTAAAATGCCCATACCACCCACAACAGTGTACAGATTCAATGCAATGCCTACCAAAATGTCAATGGGATTTTTTATGGAACCAAAACAAGTAATCCTAAAATGTATATGGAACCAACCACAAAAACCCCTAAATAGCCAAAGAAAGCAATTCTGAGAAAGAAGAATGAAGTTGGAAGTATCACATTACCTGATATCAAACTACACTAGAATGCTATAATAAAAATAATTTTAAAAGCATACAATGGCATAAAAACAGACACATAGATCAATGTAGTTGAATAGAGAGCACCAAAATGAGCTCACTATATGGTCAATTAATCTATGACAAAGGAGGCAAGAAATACAATGAGGTTAAGACAGTCTATTCCATAAATGGTGTTAAGAAAATGGGGCAGACACATGCAAAAGAAAGAGACTGAATCATCTACTGTATAGCAAGAATAAACTCAAAATGGATTCGAGACTTAAATATAAGACTCAAACCCATAAAACTCCTAGAAGAGAACACAGGATGCAAACTCTTTGACATTGCTCAGAGTAAAATTTTTTTGGATATGTCTCCTCAGGCAAGGAAAACAAAAATAAATAACTAAACAAAGGGGAGTATATCAAACTAAAGAGTTTCTGTACAATGAAGGAAATTATCAATAAAACCAAAAGACAACCTACTAGATGGAAGCCAATGATACATCTGATAAGGGGTTAATATCCAAAATATTTAAAGAATGCATACAATTTAAAACTAGAAAAGCAAGCAATCTGATTTAAAAAGTGGGCAGAGGATGAATAGACACTTCTCCAAGGAGGACATACAGAGGGCCAATAAACATATGAAAAGATGCTCAACATCACTAAGCATCAGAGAGATGCAAATAAAACCACACTGAGATAACACTTTATACTTGTCATAATTGCAAAACACTTTAAAACAGTGCTTGATTCACAGTGGGGACTGTGTGTGAGTTCATATTATTGTTTATCCCTGTTCTAGCTGCCAAAGAGTATCTTTTTATGGAATAAAGGCTTTAAGTAAGGTTTAAGGCATAGCAAAGAATTTAGGAGACTAATGACCAATCAGATGATCTCAAGAAGTAGACTCAATAAGTGTGGTGATTGCCACAAAGTCCAGCCTTTCAGGAGTGTGCAAGGTGATGACAATTGATCAGACTTTTATTTTCCTGTTCTTTTTCCTCTTTCCTGGTAATTCTTAGAGTATTCTATGGATACACTTTCAATGTTGTTTTAGTTTACAGTATCAATTCTTAGTTTGCTGCAAGCAAATACTTAGAAAATGTTTGAATTTTGAAGGTAATTTTGGACATTTTTTACAGATAAAATAACTCCATTCAAAAATAATTAATTGATCTTTCTTAGGTCACAAAACTAATCATGACAGTTAATCCCATATGAAAACTAACTAGTAAGGCTTCTATTATTAACTTCATACTATGTTCCGTATTCTAAGGTGAATAATAAAAGTCGGAGATTGAAATACTTCCATTTGGAAGCACACTATTTCAAACCAATCAAGCAGTGACTTAGTAAAACATGAAATATGTAAATTATAAAAAAAATGAAATGTGTTAGTACTAGAAGCTACCATGCAGTCCAAGTTGAAATTATGAGGCACAATTTGTAAACCATAATACCTAATAAAATTTCATATTCCAAAGACATTAAAAAGTATGTTTTCCTAAGTAAGTTGTGTTTGCCTCTCCGATGTTCCATCTCTCGGTGTCAGGGGTAGCATTCTCTTAATGGGAATGGCAATCTGGGGGTTTGCCCTAGACTTTACCTTCTCTCTTGCCCCTACTTTGTAAAAAGCCTGATTATTATACTCCATAATCCATTTTTATTTCCTCTTTAGTTCCTTTCCTTCTACAATTTCTTCCTAACTTCAAGCTCTCACCAGTTTTGCTTTGATTGTCATCTGGCCTCCTCTTCAATTGTCTTCCAGCTTAGTCAGGAAATTCCAAACCATAGCATGAAATATACAAGCCCTGTATAATGTGACCCAATCCACATTTCCAATCCTATTTCTTTCTTTTATTATTTAATTGTGATTATATTTTCCCATTACCATTTAGTCCCCTTATACCCCTCTCTCCCTAGCAATCACCACCCTGTTGTCTGTGTCCATGAGTCCTTTTTTCTCAGTCCCTTCACCCCCTTCACCATCCCCCAATACTAGCTGTCATCCTGCTCTCCATTGGTGAGTCTGTCCTCATTTTCCTTCTTAGTTCAGTTTGTTCATTAGATTCCACATATGAGTGAAATCATATGGTATTTGTCTTTCTCTGGCTGGCTTATTTCACTTAGCATAATGTTCTCCAGGTCTGTCCATGCTGTTTCAAAGGGTAAATTGTTCTTTTTTATCATCAAGTAGAATTCCATTGTATAAATGTCCCATAGTTTTATCCACTCATCTACTGATGGACACTTGAGCTGCTTCCATAGCTTGGAGGTTGTAAATAAGGCTGCACTGAACGTACAGGTGCTTATGTTCTTTTGAATTAGTGTTTTGGGTTCCTTTGGATATATTCCCGGAAGTGGGATCTATTTCTTACCAGCACCCTGTGTTCTTCACTGCAGCCCTACACAGCTGTTTTGTTGTTCTCCAGAAGTGCTACCATGTTCTTATGTTTCCATGACTTTAATACCCTTTTCTGCCTCCTCCTCTCTATTTCTTATGCTGAGATTCAAATACTTTCTCCCCTGAATTTGCATATTCTGGGTTAGCCATTGAAGTAGTTATTATCTTGCTGTTATTTGCTCAAATCCCTTTCCTCACCTTTTGCAAAGGTGGAGGACAGATGGCTTCAGGTTGGACACTCACAGTATTTGTACTTCATGGCAATAGTTATTGGTCTAGGACTGATTTAGCCTGTTCAATCACAGTCCCTTCTTGGCACATAGACAGGAAGCATGTGAATGTAGGTCAGCTAGTGGCCATACTCTGTCACTTGAAAAATCCTTCTGTAGGATAAAGAATGCTGCCAAGTAGAGAGGAAAGGTAGATGGTATTGGCAGAGCTGAATCCTCTTCTAAACCCTGAGGTTCTCAGAGATGCCAGGGTTGTTATAGAACTTCCTTTAGTTGTGAGAACTTGTTTTCCTTTTCAACATAACTTCTTTTTTTGTACAAGCAAATAAGTTCGGTTTCTGTCATTTACAACCACGGATTCCTAACTAATAAAGTACTCACCCTGGACTACATATATCAAAGCACTCTTATTTTCTATTGTATTTCATTTGTTTATTTTATTACCCAAATAGACTGAAATTGTGTGTCGGGGGGGTTGGGGGAATGCTGAGGACATGGGGGTGCTTCATGCCTGAGTCATCAAAATATTAACAAAAAATAATACATAATTGTTGAATAAATACATTAATATATGACTAACTTGGCAAAGCTTTCAAAATAAAGCACATTTAAACACTATATACAATTATTAACTTTGAAATTACCAATTTTTATAAATTATATTTTGTCTTTCTCACAATAAAATTATGAATTATAACATTTGACTGCAGTAGTCTTGCATCCCGATGTTATTATTTTGCAGATGGAATATATAGGTCCTCCCAAATGATGAGACTTACAAAATTACATGGTTGGTATGTGATAATCTTCGCAAGCTTACACTGCAAAGAGAAAAAAATAATTAAAAAATAATTTCCAATCAAAAATAAATGAATTCAATTAGATAAAATTACTTAGTTGTCTTTGTGCTATTGCTTTCATTTACTTACAGCTGTCTATTTATATTTATTGTTTTGGCTTTTAACAATAAGTTTTCCAGAAATTAAAATTCTAGTCATTATGAGAAAATTCATTTTTCTGTTGCATAGGTTTATAGGTTTCCAACAGAGAGCAATTGAGAGGGATGGAGAGAGTGAGTCTGTCAATGTTACGCTCCAGGACACATGATCAGTTCCTTAAGCTTTGACATTCACTCTAACTAAGTACTGTAAGCATCCTCCATCAAGACTTCTTAAAGATTTTTCATTTGAAAAATAAGCAGTGAAAATTAATATGAATCAGTCTTATAAACTTTTCTCTAAGGCACTCTTATCATAGAGTACTTAGTGAGAAAAAATCTTGAGAAATATGTGGAAATATTTTAGCATTAAAATTATAAAGCATTCTAAACCAAATAGCATGTGAAGTTTAAAAAGGCAACATTCACTTTTTTTCAGTTAAAAACATTATTTTTTGAGAAATCTCTAGTTTAAACTCTTTATATGAAAATTCCATTAGTAAAGATAGGGATTAATTTCATCTGTTTAATTTACATCTGCAAGCAAACAAACACAAAGGTCTCCATTGTTTAATTCATACACCACATCATATTCTTTCAGTAAAAAGTTCATAACGTCAAAGGATATCCCAAGTTTGATCACTCCGCACCACCTCCATTGCTGTCACCTTCATTCAAGCCACATCATTTCTCACCTGAATTATTTCACTAGATTCTTAATTAGTCTCTGTGCTTTCCTGTCTGTTATACTCTACCTTCAGCTTGCTGGTCTACATACAGTATCCATAGGGATGCTCTTGTAACATAGCCCAGATGTTGTCTCTCCTGTGCCTTCCCAGCTTACCCAGGGAAATAACAGCCTCTGTGATGGCCTGCCCTGGGCCTGCACGATCTAGCAGTTACCTCTCAGACTTCCAAGTACTGAGTCCTACTCTGTGCTTCCAACAACCCCCTCTCTCTTACTGCTCTCTGAACAAATCATGTATTTCCACAATTTAGGCCTGAACTTTCTCTTTCCTCTGAAAGGCTCAGCACTCTGTCATTTATATATATTTACTTCTTTTAAGTATCTGCACAAATGTTACCTATTCACAGACACCATGAATGACCACTTTGTACACACACACACACACACACACACACATGTGTATATAATCAACAACACTCTTATAACATGCTTTGATTTCTTACAGCAAGTGTCACCAGCTAAGCTGTTGAATGTTTGCTTGTTTATTTTCGATCTCCATTCACTATTACATAAGGTACCTGAGAGCAGGGACATTTTTTTTCACAGCCTTATCCTGGAAACAAGTAAGGGCTCAAAAATATTGACTGGATAAAAGAATAAGTAAAATAACAGAATAAATGAAATAGCAACCTCAATAATCTATACTGAAGCATTTAAGTATATTTATTATTTATAACTATCATAAGTTTAATGACATTCATTTCAAAGTTCATGGGTTTTACTCTAATTAATTTTGAAAATTTCCACACACACAAAAAAGTTAGATGTGTGACTTCAAAGTCAATATAGTAGTTCTTCCTTATCTCTGGCTTTACTTTCCATGATTTCAGTTACCCACAGTCAACCTTAGTCCAAAAATATTGCATGGAAAATCCCAGAAATAACAATTCATACATTTAAATTGCCTGCTGTTCTGAGTAGCATGATGAAATCTCTTGCTATCACCCTCGCTGCAGCCTAGGGTGTGAGTCATCTCTCGGTCCAGTGTACTCAGCCCTGCAGATGCTGCCCATCTGACGGTTGCTTAGTAGCTTTCTCGGTTATTGGAAGGCCTGTTGCCATATCACAATGCTAGTGTTCCAATCATCCTTATTTTCCTTAATAGTACCATATTCGCATAACTTTTATTACAGTATATTTTTGTAAGTGTTCTATTTTATTAATAGTTTCATTGGGAATCTTTCACTGTATGTACCATAATCTTTTCATATAGGAAAAAACAGTAATATAGAGTGGGAAACTCCCTATGGTTTCAGGAAACAACCTGGAGTCTTGGAACATGTCCCTCCAAAATGAGGGGGGATACTGAGTGGCATAAATGTGCATTTCTTCCAGGTTAGTGAGCTTGAGAGTGCATCCTTCTCAATGTGAGGCTTCAGATGGGACCATTTTGCCTACAGCCTGTGAGAGCTTCTGAAGGAGAGCACCCAGCTCAGCGGTTCCCCGGTTGTTGTTGCTGACCCATGGAAACTGTGAAATAATAAAATTTGTGTTGTTTTCAGGCTGTTAAATTTCAGGATAATTTGTTATGAAGTAATAAATAGTTAATCAGGTTAGATAATTTTGCATGAATTTACATGTATAGAACTTGAAAGATAAATTTTTCCGGTGTTTCCTAAAAACATTTACTCTTTTTTCTTTTTTGGCAGTGAAGTAATTTATCATTAGCAAAGTAAAATTTCTCCCAAAATAATTTTTCTTAGTCCTTGAAGGCCTCATCACCATATCTAAGAATAATCAAAAGTTTGTTAATGCTTTTTAATTTTTAATACAAGGAGATGTTAGATAAATTATTCCATCATATATTATATGTAAAAGTTAAATATGAATTTTTAAAATTGTGTTCAGTTGGTTTCCCATATACTGTATTTGTTTTTCAAAGTTATTTATCTGTGGAACTTTCCACTTCCTATGTCTTACAAAGCCTTTTTGATTGTTTATTCTGTTTTTGTTTTTGTCACATCCCTGAAATTATTCTCTGCCTACATAATTTCTCACCTAATTTTATGAGCCCTTTTTTCTTTATGACTCAATACTGTTTTCTTTTGACTCACTGTCATTTTCCCTCACGGTGTTATACTAACTTGTCTTCTTTTACTTTATATAAATTAATACATTGTATTCCAAAACGAAACCAGGCAAAGCCAAAAACCAACACCAGAGGCCACCAAGGCTTTAGGGGTTACTATTATACTTCAACAAAATCACCTTTGCTTCAGTATGATAGTAGGTGATTTTTATAAGCAAGAAACTCAAGAAGAGACTTTTAAGGGATAAAGAATTGGCTATTGCTAAAGCTAACAGAACAGAGAAGTTACCAGCATCATTAACCTAAAATTTATGTCCCTAAACCTCTACAAAAGAAGTGGGTGGTCAATACCTTGACTAGGAAGAGAACCATCAGATCAAGTGACGTATGCTCAAGTTTCGACAGGTGAGAACTGAAACAGTCTCATTAAGACAATTTCATCCCACAACGAGAACAATCACTGTGCCCTTTTCTCCTATTAGTGAGTTGCATTAAATCTCTTTATATAATTAAATGTTTACTGTAACCTGGCTAAACCCTTTACCTGAAGAGATTCCCAGAAAAAAATAAAAATAAAACATTACTATATTTCTTTATCCCCATCACATATGTCTCTTTGGAGCTTATTTATGTGCCCTCAATATAATGCAACTCAAACTATTATCTGTCCTTAGAAGTCCTTACCTTCAGATATAAGAAAATGAGAAAGAAAAAACAACAGGATGACTTTTCAATCCTGATCAACAAAAGCAGGTATTTTCTTGTTTCAAGTTATTTTCTACACAGGAACTGGTATTCAGCAGATACATTCTATTGTAAATGATTAACATCCTGATGTCCTGCAAGCTAAAGTGTTAGTTTGTGTCCAGTGAAATTGCATACTTCTAAGTGAAAAATGGTTTAATAGCAGTAATTTTATATTAGTCATCCCAGCAGAATACCTGACTTCCAATTACTCCTCTAACAAACATTAACCTATATTTGGGTTATTGTTCTCTTGAAAGGAATATTTGTTTCCCATATTATTTTTAAAACTTATTAAACTCATTTGCATATGAGATTTTTATCTTTCCCAACTCAAACATAATCATATTGTTTAGAATATGATCAGACTTGAGACAACACAGCATTACATATAACACCAATTAAGCTGACCTGTTGACCCCAGTGTGGACCTGCAGCTGGAGCAGGCTCATATTTGTGTTTCAGTTTTCTGTTTGTAACTTGCTGTAGGACATTTGTCAGCCTTGTGAAGCCAGGATTGAGATTCTGTTGTCATCAGTGGAATATGTAGTCAAGTTGATTTCATGTTTTTATTGCAGATGTAGTATATACACATTGTAGCAAACTTAGAATGTATAATCAGGCCCAATGAAATAATGAAATCTGTTATTAAATGGAATATCCCCATGAATATTCTGATATATGGTCCTCTAGTTTTCTTCTATATTATGTGTGTGTATGTGTGTGTGTATATATTGTATATATATATATATGATATGGTCGATGGGCCTGTTTACATTCTTTTTCTGAATTCTTATTATTATATTATCCTCTATTACTCTACATCTATGAACCTTTTGAGTCAAACACTAATCTATTAATAATTCTTTCATATCATACTATTTTAAAAATGAGTATTTGTATATTCCTTTAATGCCAAGATTCAAATGTGTGCTTCAACTTGTGCAAAATCAAATGTAATAAAACTTAAGCCTTGCCTACTGAGTTAAAGGCAACACAAAAATCAGTGGGCTAATGAATTTAATAAATAAAGTAAAATTGGAAAAAATAAGAGATCCCAACTAATTTAATTGCTTCTCAATGAATATGAAAAAAAATCATTGCTAAAACCACATTTCAATTTGAATTTGATAGGCCAATGTTTTCCAAAATGCTTCATAACATGCTATTGTAGTGGATCTTTTCAGGTGTAACAGAAAAAAAAAGAGTTCAGTAACCAAATAGGTTTGGACATACTTACGTGAAGCAAGGTTTTTGTTGTTGTCATTGTTATTTATTATTGTGCATTTTTTGGCCCTTCTTAACACAGACATTCTTGAATCTTTTAATATGCTAATGTACACTGAAAATATCCATAATAGAAAGTAGGATACAAATTTCTCCCAAATTTTGCCCTTGGAACTCCTTCACTCCTTTTATTTAAAAGGTAAGACTAGCATTTCAATGAACAATTCTTGATGAATGTTTGGATAAAATTATCAAAAAGTATTTTCTTTGAATACTTAGCATGTTGTTTCTTTTTGTAGCTTCTATTTAGTGGTCTCTGTAGACTAGACTATAATAAGCCTTATGCAAATTGTCTAAGATGAGTGATAGCTTCGCATGCCTTTCAACTCTTTAGATTTAGTGACTTTTACTCCTCCAACTCTTTTGTCCCCAAGGCATTTTGATATGAATATCTACTTGTTAAATCTAAAACATTTCTCTTCTACCCCTTTTTCTCTCCTCCTTCTTGACTTGAGACAACAAATTCCCAATCACTAAACATCACAGTATTTCAATGCACCTCTTTCTTTTTCCCCCCACTTTGACTTTGTTAATGAAACCAATTGGAACTACAGGCTCCACCATTTTTATAACATGCTTACTATCACAAGTCTCTCAGAGTCTGTTGACCTATTCATCTGTCCTTGTTAATTTCTAAACATGTTTGACTCGTATCAATAGCAAACATTTCACAATCACCCATACCCAACTTCTCTAAGTACAGAGCTTTATTGAAAGATGTCTCAAGATCATGCTAATAAGATTTACCACAAATTCCTGTCATGTGTCCTCATTGAGCCTTCACTACTGCTCTGAAATTTGTGTGTGTGGCTTATTAATAACGTTGCCAAAATCTGCATACTCCATGCCTTCCTGGCTGTCCTGACGGCGTCTATCATACCAGAAAACCCAGAGAAAGTTATCTTGTCTCTTCATTTTCAGAGAATCCATAGTCATCCTATTTCACATCATTTTTTTAAGAACAAAACTTCTCTACTTGCTAGGACTAATCCTCTGTATGTATTTTGTTTTTCATTGTTTCTTACTTTCTCATGGACCGTCTTCCTCAGGCTTCTGGAGACATCTTGAACCTTTCTCAAAATTCTACTTCTTTTCTTTCAGCTTAATATGTGCACAGGTCTACCATAATATAAATCACAAAATTCCTTCAATTCAGTCTTTTTCTTCCTCAGCTCCCAGACAACTTATTTTCCAGTGTTAGTTAACATGAACTAACTCCCTTTTTCAACATCCTGTCTCACTCGATTGTTCCGTGACCTTCACTGCATTCCTGAGACTGATTCTCTAATCAGGAGGTAACTTTCTTATCAGAAAACCTGAAACCTTTTTTTAGTCTTCTGATTGTGTCTGAACAGTTGGCCCATTGATTATGTCTTCTTCTGTGACTTCATTACTTCGCCTTTGGGTTCTTACACGTCCCTTTTTCCATTTGTCTGTGGCCTCCTCTTCTCTGTTCCCTTTGCTGACTCAGCATTCTACAGTGAGTGAGTATTTACTCACCAGGCAGTGATCTCATCCATAATCACAACTTCAAATCTCACCCTCTGTGGCCCAGGCTCCTCAACCCTAGCTACACAGGGAAAGATATAAAAATGATTGAGGTCTAGGTCGACCTTAAATTATTCTGATTTAATTGGTATGGGCACAACCTGCATATTGGGATCTCTATAATCTTCTAAAAGTTATTACAACAAACAGTGGATTCGCTGCTCTGTGGATTTTCTCTTGGTTACAGCAACTCATTTTTTAATTCTAACAAGGCCTCAAAATCAGCACATCAGAATCTCTCATCTTTTATCTGTTCTTGATTATATTAGGTACCAATCAATTTACCATTTTATATATTTTGTCTTCTTCTTCAATCATAACCCAATTTTAAAACCCTTTCCTACAGATAATATTGCTGAACATCTCTCATTTCTCTCCCTCTATAATCCCAGCTGTAGACTCCCTTTAGTGCTTCATCACCTCCCATCTAGACTTTGCAATAGCGTCTCATCAGTAATAATACTCACCACAATAATATTCTCCAACATTTTTTTGCTCATATTATTGATAATTTATTGACTATTCAAATTTAATACAAGAAAATGCAGCATTCATTTATCACTTCTCTTATCTGTTTCCTTTAATGAGACTACACTCCTCAAGCCTTTTTGCTTATTCACTTAGTTTTTTATTCCTTTGCTTATGATGGTATTTTTCTACTTATAACTTTCCAAGTTCTTCAGAGTCCAAAGTAAGATAGGTCTGAAATTAAGACATTTAGTTTCAAATCTCACTATATTATCATGGGAAATTTACTCTCCTCTTTTTGTCTCCATTTTTAAAACCTGCAGTTTGAGATAATAATTTTTCTGAATTATAAAATTGAAATAAATTAATGATTGCAAAGTTCCTGGCTAAATAAAGATTCTCAAAAATATTATGTTCCTTTCCTAGCTGATTTTCCTTTCCATTTAGGCCTTCCTTAAATCTCTCTCATATTATCTTTGTTATAGTCCTCACTCAACTCTTTTATGGCTGTACGTTTTGCTTCCTCAAAAAGCTCTCACAGACTGCACCTGTGTCTTGACTCACACTTCTTTTATACTCACCAAAGCATTATAATGTGTTATATTCATGGTTGGCACCATAAAATATTTGTTGAATGGATTTTCCTAAGTAAATTATACTTTTTTTTTACTGAAGTACAAACCAAAATCTTGCAAGTTTAAATTTTGAAAGATTTCATCAGAGTGCATAGATTAAAAAAGCTATGTACTTTTTGGTATTGAAACAAGGAAAGAAAGAGAGAAAGAGAGAAACAGAGAGAGAGAAAGAAAGAAAGAAAGAAGAGAGAAAGAAAGAAGAGAGAAAGAGAGGAAGGAAGGAAGAAGGAAGGAAGGAGAAAGAGAAAAGAAAAATTAAAATATTATTTTTGAAAATAAAATGTACGTTCAGTTTAAGATTAGATACTGATATGAGCAAGGCAGAAAACTAGTCTTATCCCCCGCCTGCGATGTTACCCACACGGTAATGCTGGGAGGAAAACACTCTGATCTGCCGTAGTTTGAGCATCTCTAAAATGTAGGCCAGTTCACCTTTAACTCGCATCCATGTGAGTTGTAATTGTAAGACAGTATCATTTATGGATGTATTCTGAGGTTTTTGTAAAGTTCCAAAGGGCTACATATATAAAGTGATATCATTGCATATACTATAAGTATTGTATAACTGTTTTTTCCCAGGTATAGAATGTCTAGTTAATTCTTATAATTTCTTTTTATTAGTCATGATTTTGTGTATACATATCATTTCCTATACATATGACCTACCTTCTTCCCCTGCCTCTCTTGCTGATTGTGCTACCTGAAGTTATGGCCTATCCTTATTCTGTTTCCTCACCCATCCCTAGGGTTGTGTACATTAAGTTTCAGACTAACACCCGAGATGTCTTTATTATAATTACACTAAGTACACTCTCGATTGTCTAAGATAATGGATTACTGGGAGAGCTGGCTAAACAAATTGGTTTGGAGATTTGTCACCTTGAGTGAACTCTCCCACACCAGCCCTTGGAAGTAGCAGAAAGGGTTGGGTGAGAAAACAGGCACAGTAACTGAAGCTCCAGCCAGGTAACTTCACAGATAATTCTGGAATGTCCCTGTGTCATTCCCCTCTAAGGATGAAAAGGCTGAAAAACTGAGGGCCTCTAGCAGCAAACGTTTGTTAAGTAAATGAATGAATAACATTCATTCAGGATGAATGACATTCATCCTGAAGAGGACTGCCTACCTGGATGGAATGTCTTCCATAAAGGACAGGTCTCTTTTTTTCCCATCACAAGTTTGGAGTAAATAAATGCATTCAAGAAGGAAAGACTGTGGTAGTGCAAACTCTTAACTAAGAAAGCTATACTTAAAGGAGAGACATATCTGTCAGATATTCTATACAATATATTCAAAATATGTTGCAATGAAGGAACACACAATTAAACACTTTAAAATCAATGCTAAATATGGAATAACACTTCCTTAAAGATTGTCAGATATTTATGACATTCAGAAACAGCCCCTCCTCTGCCTTTTTGGAAACTGCTGCTGAATTTCCTGTAGTCAGTACACAGAAAAGTACAAACCGATTGTTGAGATAGGTGAGGAGGTGCATCCTTGTAATGGTGCAACTGTTTGTTAGGTGACTGACACAATTTGAATTGCTTCTAAGGACGAAGGATTTGAAGTGAGACTCCAGCTCTTCCAGGACTACTTAATACTTTTCTATCTGTTGTGTTGTTTTTTCCAAAGAGGGGAACGACACAAAGGAAAGCTGCAGCTTCATTAAAATATCAGAATTAGAAGAGCAAGTGTTACTTAGCACAGCGATTGTGGGGAACCCACTTTTCTTTTGGGAATGCAAAGGCCCAAATATCAGTCTTATTCCTCCATTACCTACCTGAAAAACTCCAGCTGTGCAGGAATCTCTTTACTCTTTTGTAATATGAGAGATTTGGACTACATGAACTCTTAAATTACTCTCAGACCCCAGCTGCAATAAGACCCTGATAAAAGAAAAATGGGACTTTGAAAAATACACGCATGGATGGCAAAAATAATGGGACTTGGGGACATGAATATGACAATTTGATGTGAAGAGTCTGAGGAGATTCTGAGGATTCCAGTTTGGATTACTGATGTCAAGGTAACAGTTTTAGAGAAGTTCATGAACTGTTAACTCCCTCAAAATGCAGGCAAAATGAGGAGAAAGCAGCAGGCAGGGTGATTCACATATTTGACAATGGAGCACTGATTGCCTGGGAAAGCTATAACCTTTTTTTTTTCTTCCTTCTCTGACTTGTGTATTCTAGTTCTAGCCATCTGGAAAAATTCCTCTGGCATTATGCATAAAAACGCATTACTCACTTAGCATGGAGAAAGCATAGACACTTCAAGCCTCATTTAACTTGTATGTACAGGGAATGATGAATACGAAGCATGGGATCTAATTATGAGTTTGAGATAGTGGGGTAAAGCATAAAGTAGTGACCACCCATGATCCCAGCTAATGATGGCATCACATGCAATAAGGCGGAGACAGAGACCTATGGAGCCAGTTGCAGCTGGCCTCCACGGTGACCTAGGCCTAAACGCAGAAGCTGTCTGTGTGGAATGACCCGTCCCCAGACTAGAGCTTCAGGTAGTTAACTCATACACTCCAATTCCATTATATATAGAAAATTGTTTATTTACTTGTTTGAAATATAAACAAATGTATTAGAAGTTTGAAAATTTTAAGATCTAAATAAGCAGCTAATTTTGTCTTTTTGTAGTGATTTGGGAATTCTTCATTCTCAGTTATTGTAACAGATATTTTGTAATATAATAGCCATGTAATTTTTTTTCCTCTGGTACTTTTATCACTTGTCTCTCTAACACATTAGTTCCTAAAACAATCTTTTAAAAATTGTAACACTAGGATAAAGGTCAGATAGTCTCTTACCAACTATTTCATAACCATCATGTACTTCCTTATGCACCAATTTCAGTCACTGATGGGCTCCTCTGTAGCTCACTAAAGTGAAATAAAATTGGAGGAAAATGGTCAGCAATCTCTTGCGGCTTTTGGAAACTGTCATACTTAATGTTATCTGTTATAAAATGTCTCATAAAATGCAATGTATTAGGGTACTTAGGATATAATCCCAGCAGTGGAGTTGCTGGGTCAAAAGGCAATTCCATTTTTAGTTCCTGAGGACATTCCATACTGTTTTCCACAGTGGCTGCACCAGTCTGCATTCCCACCAACAGTGCACTAGGGTTCCCTTTTCTCCACATCCTCTCCAACACTTGTTGTTTGTTGATTTGTTTATGATGGCCATTCTGACTGGTGTGAAATGATGTCTCATTGTGGTTTTAATTTGCATCTCTCTGATAGCTAGTGATGCTGAGCATCTTTTCATATGTCTCTAGGCCCTCTGTATGTCCTCCTTGGAAAAGTATCTGTTCAGGTCTTTTGCCCATTTACAATAGCCAAGAGCTGGAAACAACCTAAGTGCCCATCAGTAAATGAATGGATCAAAAAACTATGGTACATTTACACAATGAAATACTACACAGCAGAAAGAAAGAAGGAGCTCCTACCTTTTGCACAGCATGAATGGAACTGGAGAGCATTATGCTAAGTGAAAAAAGCCAGGTGGTGAAAGACAAATACCATATGATCTCACCTTTAAGTGGAACCTAACCAACAAAACAAACAAACAAGCAGAATATAACCAGAGACATTGAAATTAAGAACAACCTGACAGTAACCACAGGGGAGGTGGGAGGGGACAATGGAAGGAAAGGGGGGAAGGGTCTTTAGGAGCAACTATAAAGGACACGTGGACAAAACCAAAGAGGGTGGAATCAGGGGAGTGAGGTGAGGATGTCTGGGGTGGGGGGTAGATGCAGACAACTGTATTTGAACAACAATAAGATAATTAAAAAACAATAAATAAAATAAAATACTCTAAAAATACAATGTATTATATATAGAATAATACATATTTGCTCAATAACAGTTTTTGACAAATAAAAGAAACTCTACATGCTGTAACATCTTTAACCAACAGTTATACCACTTCATATTTCTGTTATAACATTTAGCTTTCGGTTTTCTTATTGAGAATACCTAAACTGTTCGACATCATTTTTGACCATTGGCAATTATGACTAGTTCATAAATTTGTAAAATACTGGTTTTCAGAACAAATGGTTTTTGAACTTGATCTCTTTATTTTGAGAAAAATAAAAGCATATATAAACAATAAATGTTTCCTGATATAACTTGATTCGTTAATATAATTAAATTAAATATTGCTGAAAATCAGTCAGATGTTTTTGACAAATTGTCACTTGGTGACAAAGAGGCAGGCTTTGCAACACATAAGTTACTCACCCTAACAACATCTCTTAACTTTGAAAATTCTGTCATGTATTCTGGGATTCTAGGCATTTTTAATGCCTTTAATTGCATTATCTGTTCAGTGAATAAGCAACCCCTTCATAATGTGCTTCAATGATAAAATACAGTGTGACTTTATCTTATTAGGTTTTATAAAACATTTTTTTAAGATTTTAATTATTCATTTTTATGGAGAGGAGGAGGGAGGGAGAAACAGAGGGAGAGCAACATTGATGTGAGAAGCATTGATTGGTTGTCTCTTATATGTGCCCCAACTGAGACCAGACCTGCGACCCAGACATGTGCCTTCACCTGGAATAGAACTGGTGACCTTTTGCTTTGCAGGACAACGCCCAACCAACTGAGCCACACCAGTCAGGGCAGGTTTTGTAAAACTTTTGATTGTTGCCTCAGTTAAGTATAAACACACAGTCATACTCCAAGGAAAAATGTATGCATTTCTTGTAAAACTTGTATTAAATACCTTACTTCAGAACTCTATTTATGTCTTCTTTTTTCCACACACACACATTTTTAGTTTTAATTCTGGACTGTAGTAAAACGTGTTAAGTAAATTTTTATGATGTACTTCAAATTGTGCATGTCTCCAGCTGAAATGGCAATGGGATGAATAGAGATAGACACTCTGTCGATAACCCCACGGCACGGACATAAACACTACAGCATAACTTACTTTTCAACCCGGTGAGCATCTAAATGTTTTAACTCAACAGAGTTAATCTATAGAAGCAATGATCTATGCTTCTTTTATTATCATCAGCATATTAAAAATAATAAATTCAAGAAAGCACTGTGGTAATAACAGTTACCATAATAATAAAAACCTACTGTATTCCACTTGCAATGCTAGGTATTTTTCATGCTATATTGCTTATTCTTAAAACATTTCAAAAAGTCAGATATTATCATCTTAGTTTTTCAGTTGGGGAAACTCAGGAACAGAATGGTTAAAAAATTTGACTGAAGTCATAGAGGTAACAAAGACTGGAATTCAAATTTGAACTAAATCCATCTGGCTTCTTGAATGAGAACTGTCTTAGCTATTTTGTAGAAGAAATCACATTTAATTTGAGCCAAGAAAACACAACGCTTTTGGACAGTTGATCATTCTTAATATGCAAGCATGCTTATGGCACATTTGAGGAAGAGTGTAACATCAAAGTATCTGCAGTGCCCATCTGGCCACACTAATCCCCATAAGAGCCTAATTCCTTCTATCATTTTCACTTCAGACTAAGCACTATCTAAAAGGGGGACAATAAGTCTTCTCTCCTTGGGTAGAAGTCTTTGGAGTTGCCTTTTAATGAGTTTCTGTTTCCAGATTGCCTTTGGCTTTGGGCCCTGGAACTGTTTATGTCTTCTCGTGGTCTCCTTGAGAATGCTTGCTCTTCACACCCTTTCAGGTTCTCTTAGTAAAAGCTTCAGTTGCTCCCCAGCTCTGCTAAAATTAGTAAACCACACTTGAATGCCATTGCTTTAAAAACATTTGGGTAGCTCTTTAAAAGCACAAAAGTTGGGGCCACAATCCAGACTTCCTCAATCAAATTCTCCAGGGTAAAGTTCAAGAATCTGGATTTTTAACAAATAACTCTTTGTGATTCTGTCATGGAGACAGGTTTGGTAATTACCACAGAAAGACTCGAGGCTCAGGATGGCCTGAAAGTAAAATCACCAACCCAGGGCACTTTCCTCTTTAGTCTGTGCTCCTTTGTAAGTGTCATTCCCAGTCACAGCACCATGCCCCCATCCCTAATAAAACTGCTCCTTCTCTCAGGATGTGGCATTTGTGCGTTCTATAATCATTTGGAAGATGAACTCAGAAAATAGTGTGGTGGGTGGATGCTGAAAAAAAGATAGTTATCCCTCCTGTCCAGTTTTGAGCTTTTATCCCCCTCAGAAAATTCAGTTTGTTTGTTTGTTTTTTTGTTTGTTTGTTCTTTGGTTAGTGATTTCTCCTTGAAAAGCAGAAAAAGCATTAACAATCATTATGTGAAACACTTGCCCCTGTTGGAGGAGAATCCCTCATGAGAATTTCACATAGCTAAAATATAACGCTAAGAAACACTTCAAAATCTTAGTTTCAGCTTTGAAAATGTATAAAGCTCTCTACTCTCTTGTCTGGGTATGATACATGCTACTTAGAGTGAAAAAAACCACTTTAAAATAGGGTTTGCAAAGGAAAAACCTTATATTGATCATGTGTCTGTATGAGTGCCAGTATATTTGTGCTGGCTGACAGATAATGATTGTATATATTTTTCCAAGACACTTAAATTATAATAATAAAATAATTAATTTACAGGAAGGGAAAAAGGTAGTGTCATTTTTAACATAGTATGTAAGTATATTTTACCTTAAGAATAGAGGCTTCACTTTTTCATATTTACATTTATAGAACAACTCTTGTATCTGGCACATGTGCAAGCCCTTCAGTTACATGTCTAAGTTTATTAATGTTTTTGGCAAAAACTAAGTGCAAATCTCTGTTAGATACTAGAGAGATATAAAAATAACAAAGACAGGTTACTTTTGTCCCCACCTCTATTTCTAGTGTGGTTTTTCTGTTCAGGAAACACAATGGTATTTTTTTTTTCCTGGCCATATATTGTTTAACTAGTGTAACCATGACTCATTTGTCTACCAAGGCCCATAGTAATAACCCTACAGCCCTGCCCTAACTAATTTGGAAAGAAATAAGAGATAAATGTTCAGAGAGGCAGAGTTTTGAGTTTTACTTAGTCTTTTGAGGGTTATTGGGCTACTTTAATTTAATTTTGTATAAGCCAGAGATAAAAAGAAGAGAATAGAGCCAAGAACAATAAGCAAATATCCAATATTTGTTGTGCATGTACCAAATCCATTGAATGCATTACCTTATATAAGTTAACCAAGTTGAAAGGAACTTAAGGAATATCATATTTAAATTTTTAACTTTTTCTTTAAAAAATATTTTATAACTAGAACCCTGGCATCCTTTGACTCAAATGCTTTGCTTACAACATTCGGGCGCAGTGCCCAGTTAGTTGGTCTGGCCAGTCGTTCTTGTCACTACACATCACTCTCCAGTTGTGTGCTATTCATGAAAGGCTCTAAAGAGCCTCAGCGAGGAAATAAGACAGGTTAGAGGGATATCATCTACAGGCTTATATTTAGTGTGTTTAAATTGTAAAGTTTTTTTATTTTGAAATATATATGATGAAGAGAAATACACTATGCCCCAAATTATTACTTTAATATAAAAACTCTTAAGAAAATTATGCATTTCCATTTTATATGCATTTGCTTTATGGTATGCCTCAACTTTCTTAAATCTTAAACATAGTTAATCTGTATACTTTCTTTTTTTAATTTTCTTTTAAACAAGATTGTACAGCTGTGTGATCTTATAAGCATCAGGATTATTTTACAAATTACTCATAAATAAGACCTCAGAACTTACCTAACACTTCCTCAATTATTGGGCTTTCAATTTGCTGTTATACATAAAACTGTGGTAAATTCCTAAGTGATTTACAGTCCTGGAATATTTTCTTGTCCTTTATTATAAGAATACTGACTAAAAGCTATGAATAACTGAGGTTGTTGATAGAAATACTTTCCAACGTGTTATATCAATCTCTATAAGTAAATCGAGGTGAGTCTCAGGGAAGGTCATTTCTTTCATTTTATTTTCAAAATGGGAAGTCTAGTAACCTGAATGGGGGGGTGGCTAGTAAGTGTTATCAGCACAGATTTTAATAACATCAAGATGCACAAGGATTAAATGCTTGAAATCCTGATACAACAGCATCATTATGGATATATTTAGTAACAGTGACAGGTAGTTTTTTAATCTTTCTCGCTAGTTTTTGCTTTCCTATCTGGCCATTATCTGGAACCTTGTAGCCTTATAATATTCTAACCTGACCAGTGACCATATATTAATAGACATTCTGCTTTATTTATCTTATGGCCATGATTATTGCAAATATTACCAGTCACACTTCATAGAATCTGTCTTACATAAATAGAAAGGTTAGATTTCTTCACATTCAAGTTTTCTTTTATTTAATATTTTCAGTCACGGAGTGTTTCCAGGGGTAAAATATACAGCCAAATCAATGGAATGGTATATAGAAAGTCCAGAAATAGATCCCAAATCTATACTAGAGTTTGAGTGGCATTAAAAGATGACATTTAAAATCACTGGAACAAAGTTATTTGATCAAGCAATGTGGGATAACCAGTAACTATCAAAAACACAATGTCACACTACTTTCAAACACTGTAACAGAATAAATTGCAGATGTTTAAAAGTACAACATAAAAATTCAGTAAAAAAGAAGGCATGAGAGAAATTTATTTTTAAATAGTTATGCAGCAGGAAGGCCCTTTTAGGAATGACTAAAAAAACAACTCACGAGTTTTTAAAATTTTTATTTACTGATTTTTAGAAAGAAAGAGAGATTGTTGTTCCACTTATTTATGCACTCATTGGTTAATTCTTGTATGAGCCTTTGCCCAAAATTGAACCTTCAACCTTGTTGTATTGGGAAGATGCTGTAACCAACTGAGCTACTTGGCCAGGGCAACTTATAAGTTATTAATGAGAAAAATATACAAATTCAAATTAAAACATTTAAACAAAATATTTTGAATTAAAATAAACTAAAAAGAAATGCTGTGGACAGAGGAGTATATTTCCAACTGAAGTCATAAAGGGTGAATTTCATAAAGAATAATTAGCAATGTGTTTTAAACTTTAAAAATCCATTTGACATAGCATTTCTACATCTAGTAATCTAGCCTCTCAGAACTACATCAATACGATAACATCGTTCATATGGTAGATGATTGAGAAGCACATAATGCGCATCAGGAGAGGACTGGTGGAATAAACTGATAATCTTGCAAAACATTTCCTGATGCCATCAAATAGAATGAGGAATTTCTATATTGATAATATAAGGAGATTATACATATACCTGTGTCTGTATAGACTATCTCCAGAACAACTCATAAATAACACTTAACACCGGATATTTCTAAGAAGGATATCTGGGTAGCTAGGACATGGGGTGGAAGGGAGACTTACTTTTCATGGTATGTATTTTTTGAGTAATTTGAGCTACAGTAATAATACCAATAATTTAAATATCATATGTCTGTTTTACTTGGAAATAAATAAACTCAGTGATATTATACACATATGAAATGTAGGCAAAGACATAGTAGTCTTCTGTAAAAATGTGTCTGATATTTCTATTTAAGAAAAATATTTGAATTGATTATTTATTATCAAAGTAATCATTCAGGTTTTCACTTTCTAATGTGAAACTATTAATTATGGAACTTACCGATTGTGATTCACAATTCTAACAGCTATTGAAAACACAAATGAATTCTGGATTAACAAAATGATGGTCTTTTCTCTCATTATTGAGATATGCTGGCTAAGAAAATAGTGTTAAGTTATTTAAAAGTGTTGTCACTGAATATTATAATCTTTTTAGATGATCTTTTAATAGTTATTTTATAATAGTTTACAGAATGAGCAAATAAGTTTCCTTATTTTTCAAATGATTTAGTTATTAAAGACAATCAAAATTAAAGACCTATTTTGAGAAATAAATGTGGTGGCAAAATGAGTAATAGCAGGAGAAATTTACAGGTGAATATTTTTACACTAAAATGGATTTTATTTTAGAAAGCAAGACACAAGGTCATAAAAGCAGTCATCCCGCACAGTAGTCCCCTGACCCACGATTCCCCTTTCTGCAGCTTCAGCTACCCATAGTCAACTGTACTCCTAATATATGAAATGAAAACTTCCAGAAATAAACGTTTTATGAACTCGAAGTTGCACACAGTTCTGCGTGGTGTGATGAAATCTCTCCCCATCCTGCCCTGTCCCGCCCGGGACGTGAATCATGCCTTTGTCCAGGGCATCCAGGCTGCACTCACCACCCAAGCGTTAGTCACTTAGCAGCTGCCTTGGTTATCAGATTGACTGTCTCGGTATCACAGCGTTTGTGTGCCCTCATTTTTCTTAATAATTGCCCCAAGCCATTCATTAACTTTTATTAAAATATATCATTATATTTTTCTGTTGCTATTAGTTATTAATCTCTTACTGTGGCCTTATCTATAAATTAAACTTTATCATAGATACGTACATTTGTGAAAAAAATAGCATATGTATGTATATATGTATAGGGTTCAGTACAATTATTTGCTATATATTTATATTATCATAAAATATCTGATCTTAAATTGTGTGTTAACGGACCAATTATATAATTCCAACTGACATAAAATTTTATTTTTAATGTAGCCAAGTAACACACCCAGAAAAAAAAGCAATGTCACATAAAAAGGTACAACTATTTCTTTTATTATTCTGAATTAGTTACACTTGAAAAAATTATATATATTTTATATTTATCACATCAGGTTTATTAAACAAATCAGGTAGTATGAAAAGAAGTAGCCTAATATTAAAAAAATCTATACCTGCATTAGAAGGTATTCCTTTCGTCACTAGAAAATATACATTTTAAATAAAACAAAAATCCTATTTTGAAAATTATAAAAGGTAGCCACAGAAATATATTTTGTCATGTATAGTAAATTTTAAATAAATATAAAAATAAATTTTAATGTATTAGATTAGCTTCTACATTTTAATGAGGGGCCATATATATTTTTTAATGAAAAAGAGAAAGTAGGTATTTCATTTTGGACATTTTAAAGTGATTTTGTGTGTCTACCATTTAAAATTCAACTCCATGAAATGTATTTTTTCTTACATGAATAAAATGCAAAGATACTATAATTTAACTATTAAGGGGCTTTTTAAAAAGACTCCTATTTGCATTGCTTTAAACCAGTAACTGCTAATTTAAAATAAAATAATAGATACCACATTAAAAATTTTTGATAATATGAAGATTTAGTGCCTCCCCGCAAAAAATTACAAATAGAATTACTGTTAATGTTTTAAGTCTGCTAAAATGAATATATATATATGTATATATATATAAAAAATACACAAGCATCATTTACAAGGTAAAAAAACATTTTTTAAAAAAGTCACAATTTAGCAATTGTGAAATCTTCTAAAATTTAGCAATTCATTCAGTTCAAAAATTGGGGAGGGCAAAAGGTTGATTGGAGGGAGTAGGGTTAACAAAAGACAAAGTAATAAGACAATCAAAATACACTGGGGGAAGAAAGTTAGATAAGTATATAAATAATATAAGTTAAGCCACAGTATAAATGCTACTCTCTGAAAAGTACACCTAAAATATGTGTGTACTCAGAAATAAAAATATTCCAATTGATTGAATGCAACAAGGTTTCATAGAAGAGACACGTTACAGACTGAGAATGGGTAGAACTGCACTGCATGGCAGATGGAGGAAAGGAGACACGCTAGGTGGAATGACAGACAAGGCACAGTTGGTGAGAATCCAATTCTTGTTACAGGAAGGAAGACTAGTAAGGTGGGTTTGCTACTTCTAGCTGCATATAGCAATTGCATAGTTAACCTGTCCGGTTACTCAAGAATTTATGAACACTTTATTTTAAAGCTTCTAAAAGTATTAGAACATTGAAATTTATATCAAGTTCCATATTCGTAATTCAAATTCTCAGTTAATTTAATAAAAACTAGTTCAGTTTCCAGAGATGAAGGCATGACATTTTATTATTTTTATTTCTATTAACATACTATGCTAAATTGGAGAATCACTATGGTAACTGGTGACAATATTGTCATGAATCAAAAGCACACGTTTGTTTGTACAACTGAAGGAGAAATGGAAATTCTAGATTGAATTTAAGACTCAATTGTACTGCATTCAGACAAGAGTTTTTAACATTGTTTACTGTAAAAATATGGAAAAATTGGTTTTCAGAATGCATCACTGGGTTTAACTGTGTAAAAGCAAAAGTTAATTCAAAGTTTCTAAAATGATTCTCTGTCTGGTTCTATTTCTGTATCAGATCCTCTTTTTAATTCAGAGAACTAAGCAAATTATATAACAAATAAGCATTTTTTAAAATTATTTTCTTACTAAAGAGTAATCCAAAGAGATTACTTTTACTTCAGGAAAACAGACTTACAATTTGTCATTGATGATGATCTAAACTTAATCCCCTAAGGTAACAATAAATATACCACATTGCTGAATGACTTAATAGAGTATTAAGCAGATAAACTACCCTTTTTTAGATAATTATTCAATCTCTTCTTATTTTTTAAAAAAATTAAATCCATGTTGGCATTATCTTGTACTCTTTATCACTGTACTGCTTCTGGAATGAACTTTTCTTACCAGCCAACTTCAAATAAAGCATTTAGCAATATCCTGGTGCAAGAAATGATAACATAGATGCTCCTCAAAAGTGAAATTCTAAATATTTTCCCAAAGATTGGTGCAAAGTCTGGGTGATGGAACAGTGAAAAAATAAATTAATGAAGTGAAATAAAAGATGGACTATGCAGTAAGCATAAGACTAAAATGGAAGAAATGAAAAAAAATTGGGAATCTTAACCAATATTCCTATGTTGGTTACTCATATATAAGTAAAATAATATTTCTACTAACATGCGTACTGACATATAAGGGAGGTGTTGGCTAAGGAAATAAATAAACTGTGACAGTATTCACTTAGCAGTAGAATAAAACTGTTTCACTATTATTATATCATGTGTTCACTGACCACAAGCAAAGAAATCAGAGAAGAAGGAGCGGAGAGAGCCAGGAACTTCCTAACTAAAACCTAGGCAAAACCAAGCACAGCCTCTCATGATTGTCAGTTAGTCAAGGCAGGATGTAAATAATCCAATTTGTTGTATATTTACTAGAATGTTTGGGGGTAGGGGATTGAGCTCATACTTTTTTTTTGTTTGTTTGCACCTTAGACAAAGTACAACAAAGACAATCTGAATTACAGTGTAGCACGCTGTTTGTCCCTGTGAGCTCCCCTCTGTATGGTCAGGCAAAATGGCCTATGGAGCTCTATTTTACCCCCACAAAGGACCCCGAGTTGCACTCCTTCAACTTTTGTAGGGAGTAAACAAACAGGACTATCACCAGGTGGTTTTCTCTGTAACCCACACTGTACCTTATTCAAACACTGAAGCTGCACAGACCACTGGTTTGATCTGAAGACTGGCCATGTTAGCTGGAGAAAGCACATACTTATCTCTTGATAGCTTCAGGCTTCTTTGGAAAAATCACTGTTGCATACAGGACTTGGCCCTTCCTCATCAATACCCCAGTCTCATCCACTGCTTGTCTTTGTACATGTCCCACCAACAGCCCTTCCCACCTCCTGTGACCTAGGTCTGGGAAGGTAGAGAAGTTCAGGAAGTGACAGAGATAATGTACTTTCTATTAATGAGACAAACCAAAATTTCAATTAATATAGTTACAATAGAGTAGCTGTCATGTACCTTACAGATTTAAAAATTTCAATAATACAGCATTGAAAAAATACATTACAGCACATTTTACCTATTCATGTGTGTAGTTTGAATATATTGGCTGTGTAAAATTAAGATTTAAGCTTATATAAATAATTTCTTTTACATTATTGGAGATTATAACCCCACCAAATTATTTCTCTCATACCCTTGCAAGCTATTTGTGCTACATTCCTAGTAAACAGTTCATCGTTTGTACTTATAATAATTAAGTCACCTTGGATATCTTAAATCAAAAACAAACTTACTTTCTCTAGTTTTTATTAACTATGGAATATTTTAACAGGATTTACATTTCTTTCAGAATGCAATATTTAAAATAAAGTTCCCTATTAAGTTAAACAAACATGAACACAGTAAAGTAGGTCAGAAAGAAGCCAATCGAATTAAGTTGACAATAGCAACACGTCCCCCACGGCTGTTTCTGAGTCCTGGCTGTGGTTGGAACTGATGCCAGTGTCTGAGTCCGTGTCATTTGTATACATGTTAAACACTCTTTGAGTGAAGGGAGGAACCTGGCCACTGCTGTTGGGGACCTCAAACTCCTTCCCTCTGTTTTCCTTCAGCTGGCATCCGTCTTTGTTGCTGATATGAAGTGAACTGAACTCCTTGGCCAGGAGCTCATATTCTTTTGCTTTCATTTGAAGCAGTGAGTCACTGTATTTAATCTCTTTCTGGATGCCACTCAAGTGAGAGTGGATTTTCAAACCAGCTTTCATGCTTTTATCCAAATCACACTTAACAGTTTCTAAATTTAGGCTTTCAAGTTCACTTGCAGCCGCCCCTTCTGCATCTCCGTGTATCCCACTGCAGACACTTGTTACCTCTTTTTCTATTTCAGTGGAGAGCTTGTCAATGAGCATTCTGTAATATGTTAGTCGTTCCTCCAGCTGTAGGATTCTACCACTTTTACTCAGGTCCTCCAGAATCTGGTTTTCATCATACTCCAAGTCTAGCTTTTGCTCAATTTCACTAAAACTGGGCATTAAATAAGCATCCTGGACATAATTTTCTCCATCATTTTCTACCCGATCAAGGTGGAACTTCGCCTCACACTGTTCAATTTCCAGATCCAGCTCTTTCATTCTCTTGACTTGCTGATGAATAGTATGGTCCTGGGAAATAATCAGATGAACTAAGGTCTCCATAGTATCTCGATCATGGGAAACTGTGTCCTGCTTAATTTTAGCCAGTTTCCGGAAAGTTTTTCTGACTATTCTTTTTTGCTTATCTGGTGGTAATGTCTTCATGTAATTCACTGGACTGAGCTCCCACGGTTTTTCTGCGTTTTGCACTAATTTGGTTTCAGCTGTCCGCCACAAGGGAACTGGTAGAAAAGCATCTGCTTTAACCAAAACAAATTGCATATTGGGCTGCTCATCACCCCATGCTTTCCAAAGCTTCAGGATTCTAGTCAGTGGAGGAAGAACTCGTTCCGAGCCTCTCCACTTTTCTATAATGCAGTAATCACGGGGCTTCCCCAGAAGAAATCGTTTCTCTCCATATGTAGTCTCATGCTCCTCAAGCAAAGCCTGGATGACATCAGACGAGGTGGTGCGTTTAGTTAAACCGCAAACAATCTTCTCTTCTTGACAAACCCAAACCACAATTTCCTTCTCTTCTGAATCCATGTCTTCAGTTGGAGATCTGAAAAAAAAAATCACATTATATTCCTGTCATCACCTGTGTAAACTCAGACAGGTGGTTTAACTTTAATACCCTTAAACAGAGACACATTTTGAGGTTAAGACTGCATATAATCAGAAGTTTTATTGCAAGAAAAAAAATTTAAACCATGGAAAATATCTTAATTTTCTTTTAATTTGTTATTGGGCTCTGGAAAGAGTAAATTCTCATCAAATGCAACTGAGACTATTTTAAGTCATCTTGAGAAGGCAACCCTAATGTAAGTGAGTTAAAACTGCTGGAGTTAAGACAATTACCAAAGCAGGGATAAACCAGTGGAGATAGAATGCAGCTATTTTTGCTGGAGCCTTAGGACTAGAGAAGGACTATGAACACACAGGACTATAAACACCGATGAAATGATATTGGAGTTGTAGAGTTGAAATAGTCCTTTTGAAAACGGTCATTATTTCACTCAACAAATGTTTATTGTATGTCAACCATGTGCCAGGCATGTCTGACAAGCTAAAGATACAACAATAAAAAAAGGAAATGAGGACATAAACACACATGTGTAATTAATATAATGCCAATAGTAGTAAATGCTAGAAAAAATATTAACCTGGATAAAGGGACACAGAATGGCTTGGAAAAAGAAGTGTATTTTATTTAGAGTGATTAAGGGAGACTTCTCTAAGAAGGCAACATTTGAATAGGGACGTAAGTTATGAGGAGGCGATCAGAGGCCTAAAGGAAGAATTCCAAAAAGAGCGAACACCAAGGGTCATGAAGTAGGTCCAAGGGACAGAAGGAGCATGAATGTAGTTGGAGGCTGAGGATAGTGAGGTTGAAGGTTGCTGCTGGTGGGAGAGAGGGGTCAAGTGGCAGGTGATGATGTCCAGTAAAGAGGCATTGATTTTCAGGCCGTGATTAGGTATCTGGATTTTGTTTTAGTTTTAATGAGAAGTGATGGGAGAGTTTTAGGCAGAGGAAGGATATAATCTAATTTATGCTTTAAGCGTATCTGGCTTCTGTTTACGGAATGGACTGTAAAAAGGGCAGAAAGTAAAGGCAGGAAGGCTTAGCTGAAATTCTAGTGGAGAGGTCTAAGAGAAAGATGAGAATTGCCTCCACTAGGGTTTTAGGAGTAGATGTATTCAGAAGTGGTTAGAGTTAGGACTACATATATCAAGTAATGACTTGATAGTATATTCTTTTATAATATAGAGGAATGCAGGAAAAAAAACAGTTTTGGAAGTAAAAAAACACAGGTAATAAAGAAGCAAGACAATTCCATAATTTCTAGGTTATACCTTTTGGAAAATATTTAGAATCATATTTGCATCCTAACTGTAAATAAAATTGATTTTGTCTTTAATAATATCTCTTTAAAGTAATGCTAAGAAACAAATGATATGAAATTAATTATAACCCATGTGTTTTATGGGGACATAAGATTTTGGAGTAGTAACTGGCCTGTTGTGAAAGTTAATGTCATTTATCACTTTATTTATGTAGTACCCTCAAAGTATATGCTGAAAAAATTATCCCTGGCTTCTAGAATCATCTAACACTTAGAATTTAGCTTATAGTGTTTATGTTTCAGTAGCAATAGTGACTAACCCTATATTATTATCTTTACTTTAAATTACTGATTATTATGCTTTAGTTATTGATTCTCCTGAGATCATAAAGTGACTACTAAAGAAGAAAGAACAAATCAGTGACACAAAATAATATAGAAAATTAGATCTAGTTCTTAGAGACTACCTGATAAAATTTAAATATTCAACTGTACTAATAAAATTTTTTAAATGATTATTCAAAAAGTCATTCTAAAAAGGACACATAGACAAAATCAAGGTGTTGTGGAAGCAGGGGAGGAAGGTGGGGATGGCTGGGGTGGGGAGAGTTGTGGGGGGTAAATGCAGAGAACTGTACTTGAACAACAATAAAACAATTTTTTTAAAGTCATTCTGAGTTGTGATTATTCTCTAATAAAATATTTTACATTTAATGACTCAGCATTGGATAATGTGATATCTGATAGCATTTGGTATATAATTTAATGATTCTAAGCAGCAAAACAGTAGGTTAGAATTTAAGATAAATTATTTTCATATTTCAGTTAGTAGAAAAATAACACACAAATACATTCTAAACAAAAACAAATATCCTCCAAGTAACTAACACTAACTACTGTCTGTCTTGTGTAGGACAAGTTACCTCTAAATTAATCCTTACCTTGATATATGTTTTAATCATATATCCATAAAATATTCCAGTTTAACACAAACTTATTTTTATACTGTGTAGTGAGTCTACTTACTAACTTGGATGATTTGAAAGAGATAACACATACTCAGTGCATGTACTGTATGTTAAATTACAACTAATTTCCATATGACTTTTTTATAAATAATGGTAAAATTAACAAAATAGATGTCATAATTATTAATCTTATGAGATAATGGCATTAGCTATGATGTTAAAACTAAAGATTATTTATTTTATAGTATTTTTTAGTTTTTAGGGTAAAACTCTAAAAGAAATCCTATGAAAAATAAGCAGCAATAAAGATTATAGTCATCAATTATAAATGTTTACTAGGTACCAGGCCTTGTTCAAAGCTCTTACATATATTAAGCCATTTAATCCTCACATTCTGTGAGGTGGGTAATGACATTGTTTTACAGACAAAGAAACTGAAGCACAGCGGGTTTTAGAGAGTCTTCTATGGCCACAGAGTTAGTGGTGCGCTGAGGATCCAAACCCAAGCAAGAGAGCTGACTCCAGGGTGTAGTTCTAATCATTACACTATTAAAAAAAAGTTTACAAGTTTGATGATTTACACATGCAGATTAAGTTGGAAGAAAATCATAAAATACTGTTTTAGGAGGAACTTTATCACACAAATCCGTCTGTGACAGCAATGGAACCGTAGTGCCCCATTAGAGTACTCAGCTGGTCAAGAAAGGGCATTTCTCAACATGGACAAAAAAAGTGTGTGGAAAGGTGCTATATTCTGTGCCTTTTTCCTATTAATCTAATTCCCACTATGATGTAGTAAAAGGGATTTCTGACTGGCCTGAGTGCCTCCTCTAGCTGACAAAACTCTGTATATAAAAGCCTTTATTATTGTCTCCTTGGAGTGGCCCCGATGTCCTGTTCCACTTTCTGGCTGGGAAATGTCAGTTCTGGGTCTGTAGCTAAGGATAATACATGGCCTGTAAACTCTTCAACCCTACATTCTTTCATATAGTAGAACAATAATAACCGTGTATGTGACAACTCTCCAATACTTTCATGATACCTACTCAAGTTGGAATTCTTGTTTGGGAAGGCTAGAGATCTTGTATCTTATGACTTCCCCTGGATATCTGCTCGTTGTCAGCTCATGTGGCCAATGTAACACTAATGGCCATATTCACAATCAAGGTAATGTTTTCACTTCCATATAACAAATGAGAGAGTTTGTGCCTTTACTAATAACCTCACATTCTGTTTCCAAACCTTTTCTTTTTAAGTCTTCCCTAAATGTCCTTGTATTTTCTTGGGTCAGTTATGTCTAAATATTTTGTAGAATTTTTACAAATATCATTCAAACCAGATAATTTTCATAGGTGTGCTACCTGACTGATAATGTTTAATAGTAATGACTACCCTGGCTGGTGTAGCTCAGTGGATTGAGCATGGGCTGTGAACCAAAGGCTCACCGGTTCAATTCCCAGTCAGGGCACGTGCCTGGGTTGCGGGCCAGGTCCCCAGTTGTGGCCATGTGAGAGGCAACCACACATCAATGTTTCTCTCCTTCTCTTTCTCCCTTCGTTCCCCTCTCTCTAAAAATAAATAAACAAAATCTTAAAAAAAATAGTGATGACTGTTCATTACTGAATTTAGGCAATAAATCTTTCATACCTGGTATAAGCATCATCATTTTAAATTCTGCTTTGTAGCAGGCTTAGGAATTTTAAAACTATATTTTATTGTATGGCTCTGACTGAGTTTGTATTGATTTGACAAGTATTTGCTGAGTACTTCCTGTGTGTCTGTCACTGTCACGGAAATGTGGATGGTATAGAGACACGCACAATTTACGAGAGTGTCCCTGGCCTGTTTGGGGAGAGAGTGCCAGAACTGGTCAGGGAGCACGTCAGTGTCAATTCTAGTGCTTTTATTGCACTAGTGGCTCCCAGAAGCTACAGTGATGACTCTCAGCATCGTATCATAAAAGAAGAATATTCAAATAAACAATATAGAAAAGATGTAAAATATTAATCAGAATTAAACCAATTTAGCAATCTTAATACTATTTTTAGAAGTAATTGTTTTCATTTGCTCACAGACCCATGCAAATCTAGCCATCTGATACAAATAAAGAATGTAACACAAGAACAGGGACAAAAAAATGTTTCCTTCCAAATCACTGGAAATTTACTATCTAGTGTAAGTAATGACATCTACAAACACATACAAAACACCAGCTGAAAATACAAACTTAGACGAGATGAACTGGTTTGTCATGTAACATAATGTAACAAGCAGTTCTTACCTAATGATTCAAATCTAGTAGTTGAGACATATAACCTCCAATTCTAATACAGCAAAATAAACATAAATATATATGTTGCATGCCTAAGAGTGTTGTTTTTGCTTTCCTTTGCTTTTGTGTATATCTATTGGAAAAAGTGATAAAAATTTTACTGGGTCTTAAACTTCCCAGAGTACATACTATAACCATATAAAAACTGGAAAATCATATCGCAGTAATTTGCTTCTATTTTTAATTTTATCCCAGTGTTTTAGTTCCATAATCATCATCACATTTATATCATCACTGTCAACCCGATTAATGTTATTAAAGTTTTTTATTTTTCTTTTTAGCTCCACATACTCTGCCTTTGCTCACCTAATGTTACTTAACAGTGCAATTATTTTCCCGTATGTATATTGAAAATGTTTGTTAACATTTACTATTTCCAGTTCAACAAAGTTACTTTTTATTTTAGATGTATCTTGGTTTGCAGCATCCTTTGATTTTTAAGAACTCATGTATGTGATAGTTATTAATATAATTTCCATTTTACAGATGAGGGGACCGAGAGGAAGAGGGGTAAGTAACATACCCAAAGTCATAAAGCTAGAAAGTAGAAATGTTTCTACTTTCATAATGCTAAGTATCCATTTTATTAAATTCTTTAATTCTTTTGTTCCCTTTGAAACATTAATGAGAGTTATTTGTGAAGGTTTGCAAGAGTATAGTGAGCAAAAATGGACTGAAATTTTAAATTTATTATATTATCTTAACTATTGGTAATACTCATTTTGAACTGTGATAAATCAATCTTTTTTCTAATCCTCTGTACCCTTCACTGTAATAATGCAATGGACATATCTGACTCACATTTCTCACAAGGTTTCTGCAAATATCAAATATGAGAAAAAGTAAAAGTGCTTTGAAAGTTATAAAAATCAACCTGGTCCCTGGACGGGTAGCTCAGTGAGAGTGTTGTCCCAAAATGCCAAGGTTGCGGGTCGGATCTCCAGTCAGGGCTCGTACAATTAGCAATCAATGAATGCTTCAGTGAGTGGAACAACAAATCGATGTTCTTCTGTCCCTCTGTCTGTCTGCCTCTCTCAAGTAAATAAATAAGAAACCTAGCTAAGTATGGGTTATTAACACTAACAATAACATTAGTGTTGTTATTATTTAATGCAGAGCAGGGGGTAGTATTTTACTATTGTTATTCAGTAACTTTATTGACCTTTCTGTAGTAGTTAACAATATTATCTTACAAATACTTTCCAACCTATCCCACAATATTTTTTCACCTGTTTCACAATATTTTTGCAGGTATACTTCCAATATTAACATAACTTTTCAGCTAATGAGACATATTTAAAAAACATCATTAATGTAATCTTTGGATCACAGAGGAGCTGAGAATGTTTCTGGTTTATAATTCTGATATTATTAAGATTGTGCTAATGAGGCATATTACACCAAAAAAAATATATATATGTGTGTATATGATTATTCCTCTAATTACTTCATTATTCAGTTTTGCCTATAGATAATATATTTATCAAAAAATTAAGAAAATTTGCATGCTAAATAAAACACTTTAACATGTGTTACCCTCACTTACAGGTACTTTTCCATATTCGGTCAGAGCTAAGAGTGAAAACTAAACATGAGACTTTTGCATTAACTCTATTGTCAACCAGAGACTTAAAAATGTTTCCCCATTGATAAATAATTTAATGCCTCTAAAACAATTACATAGAATTAAGATGATTTGGCTTATAAATACAAATGCAACAGTCATAAAAATATTTCTTCAACAAACTTCCACTGAATAACCATTATGCACAAAGCATTAGGAAATAAGTCAGCTATTTATATCTTAAATTTTAAGGTAAAATATTGAATATGATATTTCAATGGCAAATTTAAGATCCCATAAAATGTATGTTTACAGAAAAAGGATTTCATATAATGACAGAAATAGACAGACAATATTTAGCCATGTTTATTCAGTTTTCGAGAGGAAAGGAATTGAATTTGGGACACAGGAGAATATAACAAAGGGCATCATTTCTTCATATGTATATATAGTAGACATTAAAGTTTAATTGAAATTTGATGAATAAAATTATCAGGACAAATATCTCATATTAAACTCTACTTTTAAACCAATAGGAATCAAAATAAATTATTGATTAAGAATAATTACATTATTTAAAAAATACCAGTATATGAACACCAGAATGCAAGCTACAGATATTTATGAAAAATATTTGGACCTCTGAATACATTTTTATCTTTAGAACCTATGTTATAATGCAATCTATAGATATGTATAGAAAATGTTTTGAACTTAGAATGCACTTTTCCATAGAATTTGATAGTTATTTCTTAGACCAGCCTGGAAAGTATGATTCTGACTCAATTTAGCTGCCATGTATAGTAATGAATTGAAGTAAAATCATTTTACTGCTTAACTCTCTGTAGGACCACATTCTATGCCTGGAAATCGGAAGTCAGGACTTTTTCAGTTCCAAGTTATCGGTGGCACCTGTGCCTGGTGACTTAATGGTAGGATGCATCGGACTGGAGGGTGAAGAACTATGAAGCTTGGTTGGGGGGGGGCGGTATCCAAGTTCTCCTCGCCCACCCCTCAAAGATTTCTGTTTCCTTTAAATTACCATTACTTATTCTTTAAACTGAAGATTCTCTTCTTCTAAATCAATGATTCTCTACCAGGACTGATTTTGCCCCTAGGAGACGTTTTACAAAGTGTGGAGACCATTTCGTTTCTCACATCTATCTAGGGGTGCTACTAGCGTCTAGTGGGCACAGGCCAGAAACTTAAACATCCTACCACGCACAGAACAGCGTCCTCGCAGCAAAGAATTACTCAGCCTAAAGTGTCAGTACTCACGCTGTTTGCAATCCTGTTCCAGATTTACAGTAAAATATACTTTCATTGTAGCTTCACTTTTCCATTTTTTTCTTACATCTTCTAGAGAAACTAATAGTAAAATATATGAAAGCAGAATTTACAAAAAGAGAGATATTTCCAAACTGAAGGAGTCTAAAATAAATGATGAAAGTTGATGTTCTATTGAATGGAACACACATGGGCATTTTTTTCTCCTTTCACCTATAACCAGTTTTATGCCTGTTGTTATTCATCCTGCACAGCTGGAGTCCCTCTGCCGATCCCGGAGCTGTTCCTAAGAAATACCGATATTTGCATCTAGATGCGAAAGAAACAAACTTTATTTGGAATAGAGTTAATTTTAGTTCAGGAAAAACCTTACATTCACACACTAGTAAATCTCTCTTCTTCACTAAGAAATAGTAGTTGAGCATCTGTTTGCCAAATATGGGGAGTGAACTGTGGGGTAAAAAAATGTGTAGAAAGCATGACATGAGGGTTATGGTCAAGAACACCAGCGTGGTGCCAGGGGCCCACGGGGCTGGCCTGAGCAGCAAAGGTTTTCACTGCATTTCTCTTTTCCTCCTTCTTTGCAGCCTATTTTGCCCTCAACAAAGGGGACAAAGACCAGATTAGCAATGGGGGTTTCTAGGCACCCAGAGTCTGGGTGAAGAGGAAGCCAAGATAATATCTGTAGTCTTTACAGGGTGAAAGGGACGTCCCAGAGACACCTGGGAAATGAGATGAGAGGGAAGAAAACGTGTGCTATCACCTAGTAAGGGTTGGTGGCATTGCAGGCATGTAAGCTGTGCCTGGGAAAGTCAGAAACAGCCTTTAAAGATTCCGTAGCAATAAAACCACACTGAATATCCCATTATCTTGTTTTGGTTACTCGGAAGACAGACAACCTGCGAACACTGTCCCAAGGTCACTCTTACTCAAATGCACTGACATGGCAAATGCATATTTTAAAAAATCTTGTTATTTGTACTTTCGGATTGCTGAATATAAAGCAAAGGCTACTAATATTTTACATTTATCAGCCTTTGGCCAAGTTAAGATATTGCTAGATTTTTTCCATGCAGTTGAAAATAAGTAAATGCTTTGCAAACTTCTCATTCCATAGGGAAATGAGAATTGTGTCCTTAATATTTTCTTAACACGTAATACAATTAATGCCATTCCAATTTTTATTTAATCTCAAAACACATTTATATTCCTCAAAAGATACGTTACCCTAATATTACTATGCAATTCAAAGTCATAGCAAGGCTCAGCCATAATTAATACAACATATGTTATTTGTTTATGTGTTCTGTATTTTGATACATGTAATACAAAATAACAATACAGGGAAAAAAACTGTTGCTGCACCGAGATTCTGATCCAGCAGGAAACCGATTTTAATCCCTCATAATAGACAAATTTTTAATGGAAAAGATGGATGACTGAGAAGTTATGAAGACCTTTCTTAGACAGTCCTTTCTCAAAACATCTTAAGCAAATAAGTTATGAAATCTCACAGGGAAGGATTTCCAGTGGATTTCAAACCTCAGTCTCTAACTCACAGTCTGCAAACCATGTCAAAAACATGTTAGTAAATAACACTTGGAGATAGAATAACTTAACAATGCAAAGTTTAGAAATGATGATTTGGAATGGGAACAATAAAAAATGAATTTTATGTCAGTATATTTATTCAGACTCAAATCTCACCTTGTAGAGATTTGAGCCTGAACCTTGTAGAGTACCTTGTAGAAATTCACTTTGCTTTAAATAAAAGCACATAATTCATTAAAGAATAAAGATGAGCAAGAATAAAGAGCAAAATAACTAAATCAAGTTTCATCAAAGGTTATAAGCCAGTATTTGAGTATACAAACCCACTATACCAATTTTGAAATTTAAAATGCTGAGGATGCCATAAATAATCAGTTTGGATGCTAAAGGTTTAAATTATATGTCTCAACTATGTTCAAAGATCATATTTGAAGTCACTTTTACTTCAAGATCATACTTCAAAATTTAATGGCATGTTTCCCAATAATCAAGATTATCACAGTATAATTATAATTAGTTTAGCTAATAAATTACTTAACTTCACCATTATTATGTAAAAGAATTATATTTTGTATAATATGATTGGGTGGCTTTATAATAAGAAAAAAGTAATGATCCAGACACAAACAAAAATAAGAGACACAATTGGTAAAGATAAAAGCTTAAACATATAGTTAGAAACAAATAAAGTTCTAGGTAAATCAACTGAATCCACTCTTAGTTATTTACCCACCCAATAAATGGTCCATTTTGAATTACGGTACATAAACTTTTACAACTTGTTTTATTTGTCAATGGAACTGTAGTTTTAGCAAACGGGAATAAGTGCTAAGTGTAAAATGGTGTAGAAGACAAGATGATCTTTATGTTCAAGAGTTTCTCGTACAGCTAGGAGGGAGAAAAGATGTCTAGTGAGAGAGAGAGTTTAAAATTTCAAGACCATGCTCAACATTATTGAAATAATAACGTACTCTGTACAAATGTGCTATAAAATTTCAAAAAATAAAAAAGAATGACAATAATAAAAGTTAAGTAATATTTAATGAATAATAAAAAAACATAGAAGATCTCAATATCTCCAAGTCATCCTCAGTTCCCCTCACCCTCTGTGGAATATCAGATTAAGTTAAAGAACCTCAAGAGATTTAATTTGGGACAGGATGCTGATTTGGATCTTGTCAGTAAGGAAGACCCTTTGAAATTGTGACTTAACACGATAATGTAAGGGCCTGGGAGTTAAGGAACAGGCACATAAAAAACAATAAAGTGACTGGGGAGAAGAACAGATGGGTTTGTGTGAAAGGAGACAAAGTGTAATAAACATTTATTGAATGCTTAGTATGTATCAGGCATTGTTATACATATTAACTCATTTAATTTTCATCAGAACCCTATCAGATAGGCCCTCCTATCAAATCCATCTTACAGGTTAGGAAACTGAGGAATAAGAGATTAAGGACTTGTTCAATACTACCCACAGCAGTGAGTGGGGAAAAATAAGAACACCAGAAAAAAAATAATAATTTGGATAAATAAGAATTGACTAGAATCATTGATGAAGTCTCTATTAAGTCTACTGTAATAAGCAATATATTTCATTGTTTTCTCTCTGAAAACCAGAAAGCAAATCTGAGTCAGACATATGAACAGGCTTTTATAACATCATGAGAAAAATATATAAGCTAACAGATTATTAATCACCTACTTCAATACACTGTCAATGCATACAGCAGCATCTATCAATGCAATATGCAATGATTGACATTTTTAGAAATCTGAAGGCTTGTCATTACACAGACTCTTAATTCTTTTACCTGGTTAAGAAGCAACTATAAAATTAACTTGCAGTTTTTTAGTAGATGCTTGAATAAAATATTGAATTGCCCATTCAATTCATATTTTTAAAAGATTTTTAAAATTGGTTTAAACAAAGCCTCCAGGACATAAAATTTTCTCATATCTAGGCCTGTTGCCTATTTTTCTATAGTCCATGAACTAAGAGTAGTTTTTACATTTTAATACCTCTAAAATATCAAAGAATACTTATTTTATAAAGCATGAGAATTGTATGATTCAAATCTCATTGTCTATAAAGTTTTATTGAAACATGACCATACTTATCATTTATATATTTTCTACAACTGTTTTCATGCTACAATAACAAAACTTAGCAGTGGAGAGAGAGAGGGCTTATGGCTAATAAACCCTAAAATATTTATCTGACCCTTTACAGAAAAAAAAAAAAAAAAGTCTGCTGACTCCTAGGTAAACACAGTGAGAAAGGTTTTCACTGTGGAATTCTCAGAGCATTTAATGTGCTAATGTTACACCCTATGCCCCAGGGAAAGGAAAAGAAATCTAGTATGTAGTATTTCCTAAACTTATTTGACCTTCTTGGTATGACATCTCACAAAATTCATGATTTACAAGAGACATTTACAATGCACAAATTTAGCAATTTTCTTTACTATATGAAATGAAATGTCATTACTCTCCCAAGCCATCACTATTTAATAAGAAATTACAATATTATGTCTTTTATGTAACCAAATAATGATTATAGAGAATTCCATAAAAGATGCTGATGGATTCTCTTACAGAAAACATTCTAAGTTTTGAAGGAACAGATGTTGAATAACACCCTATGAGAGAGTTACAGGTCTTTTTTTAAGTTTTAGGGAATTGTTCACAAATGTAATTTTTTGTCTAAAGCATGGTGTGTTCCCCATTCTTTCAGCCTTTAAAAGTTACATTGACCTTTTCTTTCAATTTTAAGTATGTTTGGGCTATTTTCTGTACTTAATTGATCACTGTGGGAAACTGATGGCATTTGGAGTAAAGTAAATATATCTAATAAGATTCAGGACAGTAAATATGCCCTCAATATGGCACCTTGGTGTATTGAATACATTTCGCATACAGAATCTGAGAAAATGGGAGAAGCAGGAAGTTCACTCAGACTTTCCGCCTGCATCTCTCTTGTGAAACAGGTCATAACACCTTTATGTGAGAGGTGCCCTCTCTACACCTGGAGGAAGGAGCACCGTTATCTCTGAAGACAAAGGAACAAAAGAATCCAACAAAGAGGACTTGCTAAGTTTCCTCCAGTTTACCGAACTTACCTCATATTATTTGACTTATTGTACTTCTTTACAAGTGTACACTCTTCATCAAACCTAGCGTAAAATTCACAGGTTTAACCATTTTCTGGCTCTTTATTTCCTTAGAAAGGCTCCCACACATATAAAACTTATCATAAATGTATATGCTCTTTTCCTGTTAATTTGTGTCAGTTTAATTTTCAAACCTACCAGGGACCTCAAGAGGGACCCTGGAAGAGAAAAATCACACAACCTCTGAGCCATAAATAATACATCTTCCTTAGGGCACTAAGAAAATCTGAATCACTGTTTTGATGAAAAGTAATGCTATTATATAGCTTTCACTAAACACAACCCATTAACACTTTATTATAGACGTGTGGATAAAAAAGCTGTGGTCCATTTACACAATGGGATACTACTCAGCTATATAAAGGAAGGAAATCTCATATCATGGATGGACCTGGAGAGTATTATGCTAAGTGAAATAAGCCATCAGAGAAAGATGAATACCACATGATATCACTTATAGGTGGAATATAATGAACAAAATAAACTAACAAACGAATTAGACACAGACTTATAGACAACAGAGAACAGACTGGCAGCTGTCAGAGGGCAAGGGGGCTGGAGGGCTGGGTGAAAAAGGAGAAGGGGTTAAGCAAAGAAAAAGAAAAACCTCAGATACAGCCAACAGTATGGGGGTTACCAAAGGGAGACAGGGGTGGGGTGAGGTAGGAGCGGGTAAAGAGAGGATAAATGGTGATAGAAGGAGACTTGACTTGGGGTGGTGAACACACAATACAATATGGAGATGATGTATAGAACTGTATACCTGAAACTTATCTAACTTTATTACCAAAGTCAGGTCAATAAATTCAATTAAAAAATAGTTTTCAAATTGGAGTCCTTCAGAAAATTAAATATTCTATGAAAAATTCTAAGTCAAAAATGAATTAAAATTACCCTGAAAATTAAAATTTCACATATATATATATGTATATACACACACATATATAAATCACTATTATATACTCTAGTAATTCCATCTTAATTTTTCTAGGAAGTAATAACATATGCCAGTCATGGAGGATAAGAAAAACCCTAGACATCCCATAACTGTAGAGAAGCTACACTACATAATTCTCATTTGCAGAGAAAAGGGGTAGGAATGTGTAAAGAATGTGTATTGGAAACTACTGAGGGTTAAGTAAACAAAGCTCGTAGTTCAGATTCCGGAAATTGATTATAATCGAAATGCAAATATTTACCCTGTAATATTTGCCAGATGAAATGCCGAGAAAATATATAATCTCGTTGGAAATTCTAGTGCTTGTGTTCCAGTGTTACCTGTGCCTGGCAAATACCTAAAGTTTCCTTATTGGTTTGTACTTTGTCGAGAAATATTTCACACCACAAAGCATAAGCGTATTTATTAAAGGAAAGTTACCTGGGCTGAATATTTAGTTTAATGATAGCTGTAGTTATGTCAACGATTAGCATTTGTGTTCCTTTTGGCAGCTAAGTCCCTAACTGGTTTTGCCTTCTTAGTGAAAGATATTTCCTAATGGTGGAGATTTTCGACTTGTATCTGCCTGCAGCAACTTAATATTCTCTCTAAATGTATTCCGAGATATGCGGGCACGTCTGAATGGCACTGGAAATGTGTAAGAATTTGACTTATCTGGTCGGAGAGCTGAAAGCACAAGATGAACTCCTTTGTGTCCGATGTTCACTTTCTGAACCTTCTTTGTAATAAACTGTAATAACAGGAGAGCTCTGACTGGGAACTTATCTAAAATAATTAGCTCTTCATATTAGTCATAGATAAATTACCCAAAGGCAACAATAAATTAATAATGTGTAAGAACAAAAGTCTACCAGGGCCTGTCCTGTCATTCTGTTAAGAAAAAGGAGATACTTGAAACCATTATCGCTGAGAGAAAAACACCGTTTATTTGTGTCCAACGTATCTCATATCCACTTACTTTCCCAACATTTTAAACTCTTTAATATCCTCTGAATTTCACTGCCTCCACCTGTGAAGAACTTTGCTTTATTATTTATCCCTTTTAACCTCTTTTTATCTTCTATGTTTTCCTCTGGTCCTTCATACTACCCTGACACTTTGTAACAACTAGCATTTGACCACATATTCAACTCTCCTCTTCTTCACAAACACAAGCAGCAATCCACAGTCACTTTCTCTAGTTTGTCACTTTTAAAGTAACAGCACCACACCATAATAAAATGACCTATACTCTCACCCACACACAACAGACAAAATTCTTCTTAGGTTTATTGGAGATCTCCTAACCTCCAAATCTGATAGCCATTTCCGGCACTGAGCAGACTTGACCTGTCTGTAACACTGCATTGGGACCTTTCTCTCCCATCCCTGCAGCAATCAATTGCTTGACTTCTTGATTTCACTCTCCGTAGTACCTTCTTCACCTTCCTAGCTTCTCCACCTCAGTTCCTGCAGGAGTCTTGCTTCCTCTGCACATTCAGTGGATGTAGGAGTCATGCAGGAATGGACACAGATTTTTTGCAGCTGAACTGATGCTGTTGTTTGAAGAAAAAGCCTCAGATGAAAGACCAAGTGAAGAGATACCCAGCCATCTCAGTTGTCCCATCTGCACCTTGTCCTTAGCCAATCCACTGCTCACAAGAGAGCCCATGAGGAACCAGAAGCACCACCCCAGTTTACCCACAAAATCTTCACAAATAATAAAGTTTGGTCTTCAGCTACTGATTACTAGGATATTTTATTATGCAGTCAGTGATAACTGGTATAATTGGCATCCCCCAGGTTTCCATGACTCATTTCTTGTTTCACTATACACATTTTATGAGTGACTGTAATATCGCCCACAACTTTATCAACCAATTGTATGATGAGAGTTCCCAAATCCAATTATTTTGCCCTTGAACTCTAGACCCTTATTCCCAACTTCTTTTTTTGCATGTTTACTTGATATTTATATTTGTATAGCCCAAGACACTTCAAATTTGACCCATCCAAACTAACCGATCATCCAGTCCTCTCATACACCAAACTATTCTATTTCCTGATTGCCTGTCTTACTGAATGCAATCATGAACCCCCTGCCCTATCTTTCAAGCTTGAAAACTGGGAGTCATCCCAACTCTTTTCTCTCTCTCTCTCATGCCCTGTTATATTGTTCTTCCTTCCAAATTTTAAAATATGTATCCTCATTTCTATCACCACTATTACAATTCACAGCTTTCTGTTTTACAATAGATTACTGTAGTCAGATATTACAAATTATATTATAAACTCTTGCCCACTCACATTTGTGCTCCATAATACTGTCAGACTGCCCTTTTAAACTTCAATCTCGATGTATACCTTCCTTGATTAAAATCCTTAAATGGTTTCCAAGTCCTTTATTCTGATCACTTTACCTTTTCTTCCTTTCCATTTCACCTCTTCCCCTCTCTCTCCATCTTACCCCCTTCCCTCCTTACCCCCAGCCAATCTCGTCTGCCTGCTCCTAGGCTTCCTTCCATGATATAATTCCTACAACTCATAGCCAAGTACTCCTTAAGATGCACATTCATCCAATGATTCCTAACTTTCTGCTGGCCTCTGACAAGTCTAATATGAGGGCAACCCGATTGTCACATGTATCACCCTATGCATTGGATTGGACAGCATCTGCCATATTTTTGTTTTCACTCTGGGATTTTCTACAGCCTGTTTCCTTGGCCTGAAACACAAGGCCTCCTCCTTCTCCATTGGACCTACTCTTACTCATCTTCAAATATTGCTTCCTCTAGGAAAACCTCCTTACCTTCTCTGAATAACACAAATTCTACTACCCCAGATAGAAGTAGATTTCCATTGTTGATGTTTTTACAGAACCCAGTGACATTCTGTAATGGAACTTCTGCATTTATTTTTTTATAGTTTTTTAGTCAGGTCCTGGACCCAGTCTTTCATCTTTGAAGTCTACGCACCTAACATTAATTTTAAATGTTTCTTTTATTTTTTGGAGTACTAGTGGGCTGGAAGGATGGGAGATGGGATTATAAAAGGGGTGGGAGATAAATGAAGGGAATTTCTCAGTCAATTAGGGTCTAGTAGTCACAACAGTTCCACCACATTTTTTTGTAGATAAAGTTTTGTTGGAATATATAGTCACTCCCATTTAATTGTGCATGGTCTACAGGTGTTTTCACACTATACAGACAGAACTGAGTACTGGAGAAGACAATATAAGGACCAGAAAACCTGAGATATTTATTACATGGCCTTTTACACATAAAAAAAAAGCCAACTTCTGACATAGATGATCCATCTGCACCAAAAATCTAAATTTTAATTTATTTAAGTACTAAAACATTCTTTGAACTCCAGTGTCTACTCAATGATTCTGTGTCTGATTCTCTAGGGGATAAAAAGGTATAATAACATGGTCTCCAAACAGAAGAAATTTACAAACCCATGGAAGTGATGGCCATGTTTAGAAGTAATTTCAACCAAAGGTAATGGTTAAAGGATCACTAAAGTCTGAAGGCCCTGGTCGGGAAATGGTGTGTTTTGCCTTTAAAGCCCCGTTGCAGGTGCAGTATGTTCCAAACTGATTAGCCCCATATGGATGTCAGGAGGTATCCAGTAGGTGGGTTGAAAAGCTACTTTCCCCGTCCCACCTCAGGTACAGCATGTCCAAACACCAGGTGTTTGGAGGTGGACTATTTGGAAACATTCAAATGGCACCTTGAATTTTTTCACTCATCACCCTGATGTTCTTCCCTCTCCAAGTTATCCTTGCCATTATCTTTCTATTCTTTATGGTGATACACTTTATTCCCAGTTACTCAGGCCTAAAATCGTAGTTATCACTGACTCTTTTTTTCGTCCTGAGACTTTCTACTGCTCCTTGTCAACTTAATGTTGAATTCCTATAAATTCTGCCTCTGTAGTGACTCTTAATAGTAGCTGCTACCTGAAATTTGTTGTTTCAAACAGCATTTGAAACAATTGTTTCATTTATTGTTTGCTTATTGTCTGCCTGTCTATGACAGCACTGTACGTTCAACTAGAGTAGAGACCGTGACTCTCTCTCATTGTTGTATCCCCAGTGAGTAGAATAACGTGACACATATTAGGAGGTAAATACGTATTTATTGTTGAACACACGAATTTTATTATACTTTCAAATGTCTGCCTTGTATCCTAATAATTTAAGTATGTCTGTGTGTCTCCTAATCAGCAAGTTCTTTAAAAGTATGACTCATATCCAATTTGTCTTTAATTTCTCATAATGCCCCCCCAGTGTGTGGGGGTCATTTAATATTTCTGGATTTTTAAGAATCACCGAATAACCATCATGGTGAGGTACAACATGCCAAGTATGTACAAGTAGATGCCAAATCTGACAGCATGGGACAGCTCGTGAATGCTCTGTTTTTAGGTGCTAAGGTGAACAAGAAAGCCACACAACAGAATGCCCGGCTTCCTAGAGCATTACACACCACAAGCTGCCATTTTACTTAATCCTCTAAACTGTGATTACAGCAAGTTCTCCTAACAAAACAGCAGAACCACTAAGAATGGTCAATATTTTTAAAGTAATTTAGTCTAAGTCTCACGTCTATTATTCATAGTCCTAGGGAGAAGCTCTCTGACCGTCAGCACTGGAGCAGATGAGCGGGCAGCCCAGAAACCACAGTTAATGCTGTGTGGTCCACTGCTGTGAAGTGCCTGCCTGCCCGTGCTGCCAGAAAAGCACTCTCGAAGGCTCACTATAGCTTTGTAAGCGCTTTTTCTAAATGTGAAAAACTTGTCTTCACATGACATTATAGCTATTGTATGTCCACCCAATAGAAACATGCTGTGTTTTTTAATAGCATCTTTCAGAGCATCCAGGCAAAATTAAGGTCATATGTGCAGAGCTAAACATAGGTATCTTCAGACCCTACTATGAAAGACTGTGGTTTCCCCAGATGAATGCCCCGCTACTAGATTGTAAGTAGCTTCAGTTATCCATACTGCAGAAGACCCAGAAGGATTTAAAAAGGTCAGAGTAAATGAGGAGCATTAGAGTAAATCAAGGCATTTGAGGAGACTATAAATGTCTTAGTCACTGGTTGAGAACACGCATACACTCTGCAGTATACCAGTTAGCCTCAGACATCAAACTCTTATCAGTTATACAGCAAAATCAGTGAGCATGAAAATTTGCTGAAGTTAAACCACTATATGCATTAATGGGATTAAAATTCAAAAGGTGCACAAAATAGTAGAATAACCCAATGCTATGAATTGACAATCTGACCAATCCAACATGATAATTAGAATGAATAGCAGTTAACTACAATTGGCTGTAAGTCTAATACTGTTATAAACACATCTAACATTTTCCTCTACACTTCCTCAGTTGTCAAATGTTGTTTTCTAACAACCTAACCGAGATTATAAATTGTCACCAAACAGACCATATTTCTGCCTGTTTCCAAATTCTTCTCTTTTGATTACCCTATCTGCGTCAGGCTTATTAGCTTTGTGTGATTCGAGCCCATCCTACATCTTTTTATATACCTTATTGTGTTCCCTTCTCTTGTCCAAACCTGTCACCTAACTGTAGGAGTTTAATACATGCTAATTATGCTGATGCTCCTTTTATTTTCCTTTACCTTCATTTACTTCTGTCTTACAAACTTCTACTTAGAGTCAATCAAAAACATTAATTGAGCACCTACTCCACAGAGAAGAAGCCTTCCTCCACTCCAAAATATTATATTCTCATTTTCTTAATTGTATTATAAAGATTATGCTTTTATCTACCCTGTCAAAGATAGTTTCCCATGAAAGAATGATTTAAAAATAACTTCATGCATGAAATATTTAACTATAATGCTGTTTTCTCAATTAGGAGTTAAATCTCTTAGGAATGGAGCTGTGTCTTTGCATGTCTGGGACAACACAAAATCCAGTTTGCCATTCCGGAAGAAATCAGTTAAAGTTCATAAATTTTACATACTTGCTTAGCGGATATTAAATACTCAGTAATTCTTAGATATTATAATTTATAAATTAATCACATATAATTACCAGTAGAAATAAACACCCTGACTCTCACCCTAATGTTACCTTTCACAATGGAGGATATGTGGCAATACGTCATGTTTTAGGTAAAATGAAATCACACTCACAAAAATTCTTCTTGTAATTCTATTTTCTAAAGTTATCTTGAAAAGGTAAACAAGGACAGGACAACTCTAATCTGCAGAAGGTATTTTGGAATTATAGAAGCTTAGACACGAAAGGGGCTTTAAATATTTGATCTCTCATTTTATTAAAGATAAGCTTGACATATCTAAAATATGTATCTCTTCTTGTTTTCAAAACTCCATAAACACACAGAAGGAATTATCCCTCAAATTACGCTGTGCTACGCACTGCAAAATCCATCAATGGTCTCACAATTTGGCTCAAAAAAAGTGTGAGCATTAAACTAAGCTAAAAGAGCTGAACGAAGAGTAAATATTTTTGTCCTAGCATCGCATTGTTTATATGACATAGTGAAAAGTATGGATTTAAATCTTGCGTTTGTCACTTACTTGTTGCAGGCCTGTGTCTGTAAAATAGGGACAATAGCAGCATCTTCTTCACAGCATTGTTTTAAGTATTATGTAGGTTATTCAAAGCAGGCTTGGCACACAGTGTCATAAGAAGTGTGAGCAGCAGTGGGTTCACCTTGACGCTAGTGAGACGTAAGCATAAGGGCTGCCTGATTTGCACGGCCACCTTCCAAGACCCCAGAGTGACCTTAGCGATACTTTCATTCCTAATTGTGTATTCTTTTCCTTCTTGAACACCCCCTCTAATGATCAAACTTGGGTTTAACTTCGCATGTTATTGTTGTTGCTGTTGTATTAGAAAGATTAAGTATTTGCTGTAGGGCACACAACTAGTAATGGCAGATCTGAGATATGACCTAAGGTCTGTGTGAATAAAGAGCTGCAATTCTTAAGCAAGATATTTTTCTGCCTATTTCTAACATTTTTCTCTCTGTCTCCTATCTGAAATTATACAAAGAACACGAATCCTCTTTTCATGTGAGAAAACAAGTGTTTCGCAATCATATTTCCCACTTCTCTCACACGAAGGAGGAAATGCTCACATTCAGCAGTGGCGTATACAGTAGCCACCCACCATCGCCTGCCAAACCTCACTTACACATACTTGGTTTTGTTTAATGAGCATGAAGTTATGGGAGAGTATCCCTATTGAAGAGTGAGTTACCTTGGTTTGTTTTCTACCTAAAGTCAGGTAGAGTCATTTACAGCATCTGTTTGTCAGATATGTCCCTTCACCATTTGACAGGAAAGAGGAGTTGAGCTAGGATCAGGGATAAAGAGAGGTTGACTTTGAATTTCTGGATCCATTCTTTAGGTTACTCATGCATCAGACATACTGATCTATTACTGTGACCCAAGTACTGTGCAGGGATCAGCTCTCTCTGGAGAGCACAGGATGAATCAATTTGTTGAACTATATAAATATTTATTGAGTATTACCTACTCACAGGTGACCCAGAAAGGAACAGGATAGAAAAAGTCCCCGGTCTCACTAAGACTATACTCAATGAGAACTTTTATAACTATCTTAAGTTACTTTATTTATAAAAAACAGAGGGCTTCCTAGCCCTTTGTTTTCTTAGTCAGCATATTTAATTCTCATTGATTATTATTATTCTTGAAATATCTTGTCGGTGCTAAACATCTTCCCAAAGCTCAATTCACATAAAGAACTAACTTTACCCTTGGGTACCCACTCATGTCAGTAATTTTATTATAATCAACCAATATGCAAACTTTGTCTAGAAAGTATAATATTATGACAGGTTCCAGAAAATGGAATCAAAATTTACAAAGTAAATTATCAATTCCTAAGGAATCAATGTTTTTTGTGTTGTGTGTATTTAGCCAAAAGAATGTCTTTAAAACCTTCTAAGCAAATACACATTAAAAAACATTAGAACACCTGGCTGGTGTAGCTCAAAGGATTGAGTGTTGGCTGCGAACCAAGAGTTGCAGGTTCGAATCCCAGTCAGGGTACATGCCTGGGTTTCCTGCCAGGTCCCCAGTGGGGGACATGTGAGAGGCAACCACACATTGATATTTCTCTCCCTCTCTTTCTCCTTCCCTTCCCCTCTCTCTTAAAAACAAAAACGAAACATTAGAATACAGAAGGACGCTGAATTTATTTGCATGGACATGGTGCAGATACGTTGCCTTGCTTTAGAAAACCAATGTGCTAGAGACAAAGAGATTTGTTTTCAGGAACTGGTATCCACATGCACCTGAAAGAGATACACTCGTACCCCCACTTCAACTTTTTTCCACTTTCAGAACTAAAATTAAAAAAGCCATATTTTTGTGAATACTTGAAGCTATTATCAAATATCCTAGAACTACATACCAATCAAAATTTATGTAAATAACATTGTTAACCAGCTACAAACTTTTTAAAACTTTTTTTTTCAAAAAAATCAATTAAAGAACTTTATACCTTGACATTTCAAGAATTAGTACAGAGCACAATAAAACATCTCATGTAGTGGATATTAAGTTGGCTATGGCTGTTTGAGTAACAATTCAAGATTTAACCTGGAGCTCAATTTCGCCACTGCTCCTGCTCTCAGGCTATTTTTGCCAGGAATGGAGCATTCCAGTCATTGTTCTTAACAAGCTGTCTGCTGCCAACTGGTAACTCCTTAAATTACCAGGTATCATTAGGGAGATCTCTTTCAGGAACTCCTGGGAACTAAGAAGATGCGCATACTCAAATATCTGGTGTTTCTAAATCCAGTTTGGGGACTATTTAAAATATTTATTAAAGGTTAGACAAAAACATTACATAATAATTTCCCATTCTGCAGAATTCATGAATTACCACCCTCCTAATTATAAAGAAAACATATCCATCTTGCCAGCAAAACGTAATTCTTCTAACCACAAAACTTAATTCTTCCTTCTGTTGAAGCATTTGTGGTACGATGTACTTATGAGAGCAATTTAAAGCACCTGGTTTTTTAAAACTTGGCCAGATATGCTTTAATTGATTCAAAACAATCTTTAATGCACATTTTATGTATCAATGATAAACAACAGAGCTGAAATTTTATTTCTTTTTTTCTTTTTTAATTTTTTTATTGTTGTTCAAGTACAGTTTTCTGCCTCCCTCCCCGCCCCCTTATAACAAATATATCTTGGCGACTTTTAATTTGAAGTTGATTATTATGACAGCGTTTTCTATCATCTGTGATAGACGTATATCCATAGGTATAAGAAAAGCCAAAGGACAGTCAAGAGCAGACTGAACAGTACTTAATAATAATTATGAAGACCACATTAACTAGATTACATCCCTTCATAATCATTGTGAATTTTCTTTTCTCTTACAAATCGCCTAAATGAATTATTCTATTTTAAATTTTCAACAAACATATGAGATGTCGCTTTACTATTTCAATTTTCTGTTTCTAGCAAGGTTTGGTAAAAGGTTCCACCACTTCTCTGCCCTCCAATTTCATTAATTAAAACCCCATGGAATCATAGCTCACAAGCAAGGATCCCTAAAAGCTTTACAGTGACGTTCTACCTTTCTGAACTTTTACAACAGTTGCTGATTGCTACTCAGTAACACTAGTTTTTGAAACAACCAGCATCTTGAAAACAGAACTAATATAAAGATCACAAATAGAACTTATGTGAATATTTGAATCTGTTAATAACCTAAGTCCAATTATTGAATGTTCATATGAATGCCAAGTGACGTTAGACTTCATTATTTGCTTCTTAGGCTTTTATATCTAAACCAGTATATACCTAGTGACTTTAAGAAAACATTTTTCAGAACTTTGAATAGTTTATTGAAAATAAAATATCTAGATTCTCCAAAAGTTTTATTCTTCATGTTGAACAAAAAGCTGCATAAGATCTTTCAAACGTTCTCCTGAAAACTACTCTTCTTATTAAATATGACTACACTTAGAAAATAAACATTAATTCTAATTGTAAACATAAAGAATTTTAGATTGGCTCCATTTTTTTATTTCTAAGGAACTTAGAAATAAAAGGCATAAAAGGTTTGCATGCTCAAATATAATCATTTTGTGACCATACTGTCAAATTTCCTAAGATTATTTCCAAAATTTTTGAATTAAATAATTTTTAAAATTTGGAAAAGATAATCTGGTAGGGTAGGATAAACTTAGTGTCCAGGCCCATGTAATTATTTTTCCATCTCCCTGGGTTTTGAATTATATCAAATGCCAACTAAACCTTTATAAAACATTCCCTTTTATAGAATACCAGCTGACATCAGATGATGAATAGAATATAAAATAATTACTATATTTCAGTTTGAGTACAAATTATAATTTCAGCTTACAAAATTATATAAACAACTCTATCACAGGTCCATCACAGGGCTGGCGCTGTTCTAGGCGGAAAATACAACGGTGACTAGACATCTATGCCCCGCCCTCTCCAGGAGTCCCAGCCTATGTCTTTGAAAGGTTCTTATGCCACATAAAGTTTCATTCGTGTCCTGTTTGTCTGTAAAAATCTCAAATATCTATGTGTAAGGAGAATAATTACAGATCTTGGATGATTAAATACCACTCTAAGAGAGGACAAAATGAAAAGACAATAAGATGCCAAGAAGTTCAATAAATAAACTTTCTCAAATTTTTATGATTTCAAATTCCTAATATTCTTTCTAGTAATTTGCATTTTTCCCTGCTGACAAAGATGCAATTATGTTCAAGTGGTTCTTTTAATTGTATGAATTATATATCATGAGTTATACAAATATATTACTCAAATTCTTCCTTTACATTCTATAAGGAATTTTATACAATGTTTGAGGAATACATTCACTGTTATCAGACAAGTGTTTTATTATCAATCACATTTTCTATGAAACGGTAGAGACTTGTCATTTAAGGAAAGACATTTGGTTTTTCTATCTCCTAGTAGGATTATTTAAATCATTATAGAATCAAATCTGGTAAAAGAAGTAGATAAACTTAATCATGTAACTAAGTTTTCCCTGTAGTTTCCACTTTTGAGAAGGTGGAAAATAAAATAGAACAAAACAAAAATATCTCATCAATAGCAATACTAAATACTGGAAAAATCAATAGATACAAAGTATATTTCAGTAAACCACATGGCTTATTTACTGCTTAATTTGAAATACATGTAGTTGTACATACTTGACTACCACTGTGGTTTACATTGTTCTAAAGGGCTACACAATACAAATCTGTAAACAGAAGCACTCAATTATAAGAGGAACTTAATACCCTGTTACCACTTTTGCCAAAATAGGTTCAAAATAAAGCATCACTTTGGGAGCACCACTCCATTTTCTCAGAGAAACTTGAAATACTACGAAATTCCTCACTTCTTACTGTTGTTTTTTTCCACTTTTTCATAATTTTGCATAAAAAATGTCACATACTTACCTACCTCCTTGAACAAAATCTAGTGTTATGGGCAGAGTAGATGGTGCAGCAGCAAAACTGAAGTAACGACGATGGAAATGTACTCCCCTGGGGGAAACTCACAGCAGTGCACGCAAAGCTTTAGGGCACTGTTACCTGGCATACCAGTGACAGAATTCTTAAATTTATAACAATAAAAAGCAAAAAATGACCACACACGCATGCGCACAACGATCCTGAACTACTCGGGAAGTGTTCAAAAAGATCAGTACGCTAGAAAGATAACTTGTCTTATAAAACTATGAACTTTCCCAAAGTAATTTTTAATATATTTTGACAGCATTTAAACAAATATGCTCATAAATAATGCTACTGTATAATTATTTTTAAAGTAGTAAGGATTTTCTTTTGACAAGGGGAGTATTGTGGAATTTTTTAATGTACTAAGATACATTAAAAATGTACCTATTTTTGATAATCATCACTAACATATTTTTGATAATACCCAAACATTTTTATTTTACCATATAGTTTTATCAATTACCAGAAATACCACATTTGTGGTATAAGTTATTAGCAAATAAAATTGGTTTAAACTTTTTGAAAGTATTAAGCACTGCTGTTTTAGTTTCTTAAGCAAACTTCATCAACTAAATCATGAAAACACTTGCAATGAGTTAGAAACAGAATGTTTCAAGTAGACATTCAGTACAACTTAAACTGTGGAAATTTACTTTAAAGTTGTATCACTCTATATTCCTATGTAGACACTTTAATTGTATCATTTCCTACCATCTAATTCTATGCTTTTAAATTTACACTAAGTAAATTACAAGCACAAACAGACATGATTGAGAGACGTTTTGTGGAAAAGCCCGTATGCCAAAATAAATACATTAAAAAAATAAAGCCCATGTGTAAAGGTATTTTCACTCTTTTGGCACAGAACTATAACATTGGAGATGTTAATAAAACACTTAATAGGACCTAAACACATTACTGGCTCAAAAAACATCTGTGTGTGTGAAAGAGAGAGAGAGAGAGAGAGAGAGAGAGAGGCAGAGAGGCAGAGAGACAGAAAGATTTCCTTACACTATGAACATTGCAGGCTTGAAAAAGAGCAAAGGAAATCAAATCAAAGTAAAATATTAATAAGGATTAAGGAGGACAGCTCTTTGAATCATCCCTTAGTGCCTAAAACCACCTAAAGTTTTCAAAGATTTTGAAAGAATCAGCTCATGAAAAGTTTCTCTACCGGGTATTTTCACTTCAGGAACTGTTTGAGTTTCAGGACTGCCCTACTTTAGGGGAGCAGAAGCATTGTTTCAGGATTGTATCAGCAGCTGTGTTTTTTGTTCTAATTAATGGTTAACGAATTTTACTTATATCTTCACCAAAAATTGAACTCGTCCTATAACACACTAAAATTCAGTCTGAAGCAAAATGAAATTTGCCAGCCCACTACTCTCAAATGTGCAAGGCAACAACACAAAGAGAGACTCGGGAGATGCTGGCTGTGGAACAATGGCCAAAGGAGGGAAAGTGAGTTAAAATAATCATTATCTTCAGCGATCCTGGCCCTGGCCACTGCAGTCATTGTTAGGGAAACAATATCCTCACCAGTTAAGTATAAATACAAGACCTAACTCCCTAGGCCTTTGTCCCCCAAGAACAATTTTCATCAAAATCTAACTGGGGGAAAAAAAAACCCATAGTTTTACATAAACTCGCGAGCACACACGCGCTGGACTTTACCTGTTTTTATGCCGAGTCTTTAACAGGTTTCTTCCAAAGGGAGCCATGGTCCAACAGGCAATTGAACAGAAAGGATCTTATCTCAAAGGTTATCTGAGGGTGGGGGTTGTGGGTATCTGGATTTCTAGGGTAAAGGGAGGAGGATTGGAAGCCTGCTCCTCACCTCCTCAGATGTTCCTGGCTTTCAGCTCTTTAGTTACCGGCTAAGAGAGTTGCTGGAAGTTGTGCAACTGCCGCTTAGCTTGGTTGGAACTGCGAGATTGTTGTGGCTGCTGCACCTTTGGAGACCTGCCCAGCTTCAGCCTCGAAGAAGGCTTTTGAAGGCAGGAAAAGAAAAAAAAAAAAAAAAAAGGAGAGGAAGGGAGGGGGACTCTATTGTGTTCTGTACTTATTTGCAGACCTTCTAAACTTCAAGGACTGCCAACCCCACAGGCAGGGTAATGCCCATGGAATGGCAACTTCACCCCATTTGGAAAACCCCCTCCCTTCCTTCCACACCCAACCACACAAGGTGAACTGAACATACCTAAAAGAATTAAAAGTAAATACCCCACCTCCCAGCAGCTCCAGTCTGTGAAAAGTAATCTGATCGTGGCAAGCACGAGTGAGGGCCTAGAAGTCTTTGCCTACGGATTTGATACAAAAATACCCGCCGGGTGTCAGTGCTGTAAAATATGCGGAGGAGGAGCGAAGCGGGAGAATCCAGGTGGTCACAGACCCCTGGGGAATCTGAGTCCCTGACTTCAGGATCCTGAGAGCTTCCCCCAACTCCACTCCTACACACTCTTTTTGGTTCATCTTCCAAGCAAAAGGCTCCTTCCTGATCACAGTCTTGGCCTAGGAAGCAGCCGGGGGTTGGGGGTCCGACTTCCGAGGCGTTTACACCAGCCTCTAACCCTCTTGGGCATTTACTGGGCCTTTGGGGGGAGTGGGAGTTTGAAGGCAGAGCCAGCAGTTTGCTCCCACCCCTACTCAACTAACTAGTAAAGGAGCAGTACGCGCCTGGAAGATTTCATGGAACTCGAAGTGTGCAGTGGAAGTCAGGGGGCAGGCGTCACCGGTCCCACGCGAGCTCGGTCCCACTGCCCTGGCAGCCGGGGCAGAGCTGTGCGAGGGGACGCGAGTGCGAGCGGCTAGCTGAGCGCCAACCGAGCACCCAGACGCCCCCGTTGCCGTGGGAAGGAGCTGTCCGGACGCGAGTGCCTGCAGAGTTTTCCCAGGACTTTTTTTTTTCTCTGGGATTTCGCCCCTCTAATTCCCCTCCCTCCTGCTCCTCCTACCCTCCCTACGCAACGTTTCTCATCAGTGGCTTCCGCGGCAAAGGGAGAGTGGAAAAAAGGCCAAAGGACTGTGTGTTCACCCTGAATCCCACTTCAGATTCGTGGGTCTCTGGACCTTGGCAGAGAACACAACGGCTCACACTTTCTTTGGGATCCCAACCCCCATACCCAACAACATCAAACAAACAAACACACAAGTGATCTCAAAAGTTACTATAGTTTCATAGGTACTGATTTATTCAGGATTCTGCAGAGCTCAAAAAAATCCATTTTCCAATATCTACTATCATAATTCTTCTCTAGTCCCCTATATTGTATATTTCTATATGTATATATATCTATGTGCTTTATATATCATTTAAATATATTATTTTATAGTTGTATTTACTGTACATAAGCTGTATATTATATATACATATATATATACATAGAGAGAGAGAGAGCTAATTGTTACAAATGAGAAAACATTATGAAAGAGAATGTTTTAATTCAATGATGTTTTTTCTAGGCTTGGAAAGTAGGATAATTTTTTTAATTACCCATTTTTAAAATGGGTCTATAGTAATAATACCAAAGAAAACTTTTAAAATACCAAAAGTAGTAATGACATATTTTGTTTTACATGCTTGTGTGTGTGTGAATATATACATTTGTTGAAGGACCTGATCACAGCATTGGCAGAGGAAACAGCCAGGCTCCTACATTATATAATCACACACACACTTTGCAGGCAACATGAATAACATAATCTTGGGTATACATCAGTTTCAGGCCTTTATTTTACAAGCACATCACACACACAAAAAGATTTAAACTATTATGGAAGATGGCCCAGTTATTCTAAGTTGTTCTAAACATAATACCCTAAAGCTAAACTGGTTACTTATTAATATAATGCTTACAGTGATCTTGCAAAGAATTTTATATTTACAAATATCTTTTATCCTGTAGTTTTGGTTCTCCACCCTTATTAAGATTATTTGTATATGTAGTTTTCATATAAAACAGTCTTCACTAAAGAAGTTTTAATGGGGCAAGAGGAAACAACATTACATCTTTACTAGTATATTTGTAATCTTATGTTGAGTTTCAGGTTAGCACAAATGAACCTCATTTATGATGTTGTTCTTCCTCACATAAAATATTCTATTAATACTATTCATGACAAGCTCTTTGATGTGTAAGAATTAAACACAAGGTTTAATGTTCCTCTGGTATTAAAAGCTCAAAGGATTTAAAACATGGGCACTAATATCTAAACAGAAAAATATAGCAAATAACAATTTTTAAAGAGAATAACAAAACTATGCTAAAATTCAACGTAATTAGTAACCAGATACTGTATAGGTGAGTTGAAATGAGGTTTCATTTTGTCTCTACCAAACTGCCCGATTTTTAAATGATGATGCTGTACTTCTGTCAGTGTGATGGTCAGAGGACGCCGCGCTACACGAGCAGAACAGACCGACACTTCCTCTGAAGAAGTGAATGTGGCTATGTGCATCGATAACATTCAAAATATTTACACTGTTTTAGCCAAGTTTGTTCTCCTAAGGGTTTTCTTACAAGGAAATAATCAGTTTCATAGAAGTCTCATGTTTATGAATATTCATTTGAGAACTAAATGAAATATGGCACAGAAGTGTCGATGAAGTATTAGACAACGTACTATTTCTAACAGGGAAGGTAGGAAAGAGAATAGTATAAAAATTATCCTAAAAAGAAAGCAAACAATGACCGTATGCCTTTTCAAGGATATGGTGCAGCATTGTATAGCAGTTCTTCCCCAAAATTATTCACTTCTTCGGAAGAAGGCATTTTTAAAATATACTTTTTACTGTTGGTTAGGCTCATACTCTGAAGAATTAGATGTTAAATTAAAAAAAAGAAGAGTTGAAAATAATTTTTTGCAGGAGTTGTACAAGTGATTTTTGTTTAGTAGGAATATAACTCAAAATGTTATGATTTTAGGACATCACTAATTTTATATCTAACTTAATTTTATTTCTGCATTCTTTCTTTAATTCACTAATTATATATAGCAGTTCCTCCTATCCTCTTTTGGATCAGCTTTATAGTTCTGCTGGATCCCTCATTAGTAAACTAAGCCAATCTTTGATACTTGCCTCTAATATATTTGTATGAGATTCATAAATCTCAGAGGTTTTTCTTTAAATTATGCTTTTGAAAACTCAGAATGCATCAGTTCTTTTCTGAACCAATAGGAAATCTTCATAGAAGAAAGATTGTATACAATCCCTACCTTCCTTAAAAGATAAAATGTGTAAAATAAGTTTTGATGGTAGACAATAGTTAAAATTTCCTTTTGCTTAACCATGAGTTTGAAGCCCAACCAAAAGAGAAAAGGTGTATCTCCCTATATATTTTTTAAATTTTTTATTATTGTTCAATTTCTCCTTATATATTTAAATTAACATGAGAAGTGGACATGGAAGATGGTACATTACACTTTATAAAAATGAAGGAATGAGTGAATATTTTTCTCAATCAAATGAAAATTATTTAATCTGTGCTTGAGATGATCTCAAAAGCTAAACAGTGTTAAAAAATGCATTCTGATAGAAAACCCTGTTGTTGTTGTTGTTTTGAGGGGGGTTGGGGCTTCTGCTTTATTTACAACATCAAAAATAACATTTTACAGAATGGGAATCATAACATTACACAGCCAAATGTAGCTGTAAAATCTCAAACAAGTCAGGCAACACTTATTTTCTAGATCACCAAAAATAAGACTTTACAGAAGCGAAACTGTAACAAGCAAATGTATAGCCACAACTTTTCTTTTGCCTTCAATATCAACTTCCTCTCAAACATTTTGGGGCTACTTTGCGGTATCCAAGCAAAACTAAAATTTGTTGGGCAGAGTTGCTCAGTATTAACATAAGAATGAAAACAGTTTGCAAAGCAATTTAGCTTTGTGCTAATAAATAGCTAAAAAATGTGGTTGTTGCAATAACTCCAAAGTCCAATGGGAACAGAGCTGCTCTTTCCCCGCTGTTACAGATGAGTGTACAGTGGCTAGGGTGAGGTGTTGAGACTGCTCAGGTACAGATGGAGTACTCTTTAACAGAAATAACTACAATATGTAACAACTCAAATAAAGAGGCCTGCATCTGTAAAGCCCCCCTGGGATAGACATTGCATATCCCCTCATTTCCCCAGTTCTCCACCAGGGACCTAGCCTGCAAAGCTTCCCAGAGAAGCTCTTCCAGAGCCCTGGAAACTTGAATAAATCACCTTGTGATTGATTCTTAATGCCTCACAGGCAGTGGCCTAGGCAGACTAGAGAAAGAAGTCGTCATGTTACTCTGCTAAAAACCTCAGAAAGCAATCAAACTGCTCTAGTAAAGCCTTCAGATTCTTCTCAGAAAAAAAAGACATCTTTCCAAGGATTTCTGGAATTTTCACTAACAATCGTATCACTTTGCCCTGTCAGTGTACGAGGGTAGAGGTCACCAGGAGTGTGACTGTCAGGTACAAGTTTCCAAGACAGGACCTCATTTGTTTCATTACTTCTCCTGCCTTCATATCTGGCAAACGCCACTCTCCTTTCCTTGCTAGGGGTCACAGGAAGAGGTGAGGATGACATGTTTCACAGAAGTGGCTCCTAGGTGCAGGAACAGTCAGGGCATGCTGGCCTAGGTGTCCTGCTGCAGGCTCTCGGGCTGAGGCATGGTGCTGCTCTCAGACAGCATGTGGCTGTTGGCAGAGTGGTGTGAGGGCCACCTCAGAGACTGCAAGGCTCAGTTTTCGTGCCTTTTGAGGGTGGCCAGTTCACCTGTGGTCGCCTGACTCTCCATGGAACGTGTTGTGAATGGATTCCTCAAAGTAGGCTTGGAGAGAAGTCCTCCTGGTTCTTTTAATTTTTTTTCTTGTATTATTTTATTTATTTATTTTTTATTGTTGTTCAAGTACAGTTTTCTGTCTTTTCCTCCCACCCCAGCCCTCCCCACCTACCTTCCGTTTCCACCCCACCCCTGTTAATTGTCCATGTGTCCTTTATAATTGTTCCAGCAAACCCTTCACCCTATTCCTCTGAAATTCCTTCCCCTTTCCCCTCTGGTCACTGTCAGCCTGTTCTCAATTTCAATGTCTTTGGTTATATTTTGCTTCTCTGTTTGTTTTGTTGATTAGGTTCCTGTTAAAGGTGAGATCATATGGTGTTTGTCTTTCACTGCCTGGCTTATTTCACTTAGCATAATGCTCTCCGGTTCCATCCATGCTGTCACAAAGAGTATAAGCTCCTTCTTTCTCTCTGCTGCATAGAATTCCATTGTGTAAATGTACCATAGTTTTTTGATCCACTCATTTGCTGATGGACAGTTAGGTTGCTTCCAGCACTTGGCTATTGTAAATTGTGCTACTATGAACATTGGGGTGCATAGGTTCTTTTGGATTGGTGTTTTGGGGTTCTCAAGATATAATCCTAGCAGTGGAATTGACAGGTCAAAAGGCAGTTCCATTTTTAGTTTTCTGAAGAAATTCCATATTGTTTTCCACAGTGGCTGTACTAGCCTGCATTCCCACCAACAGTGCACTAGGGTTCCCTTTTCTCCACAACTTCTCCTACACTTGTTGTTTGTTGCTTTGTTTATGATGGCCATTCTGACTGGTGTGAGGTGGTATCTCATTGTGGTTTTAATTTGCATCTCTCTGATGGTAGTGATGGTGAGCATCCTTTGATATGCCTCTGGGCCCTCTGCATGTCCTCATTGCAGAAGTATCTGTTCAGGTCCTTTGCCCATTTTTTAATTGGATTGCTTGTTATCTTAGAGCGGAGACGTGTGAGTTCTTTATATATTTTGGAGATTAAATCCTTGTCTGAGGTAATATTGGCAAATACGTTTTCCCAAACGGTTGGTCCTCTTTTCATTTTAAAGCTGTTTTCTTTAGCCATGCAGAAGCTTTTTATTTTGATGAGATCCCATTTGTTTATTCTTTCCTTTTTGTCCCTTGCTGTACAGGACGTATCAGTGAAAATACTGTTGCATGAAATATCTGAAATTTCCCTGCCTATGTTCTCTTCTAGGACTTTAATGGTGTCACAACTTATATTTAAATCTTTTATCCACCTTGAATTTATTTTTGTGTATGGTGTAAGTTGGTGCTCGAGTTTCATATTTATTTGAGATGTTTCTATTCTTTTTAGGTTTGTCTGTATTGCTATGAACTTCCCTCTCAGGACTGCCTGTGCTGTGTCACATAGGTTTTGGATTTTTGTGAGTTTATTTTCATTTTTTTACAGAAACTTTTTGATTTCTTCCCTAATATCATTCTTGACCCATTCATTGTTTAATAGCATGCTGTTTAGTCTCCATGATTTTGAGTGTTTTGGGGTTTTTTTCTTGGGATTTGTTTCTAGTTTCAGTCCCTTGTTGTCAGAGAAAATGCTTGATATGATTTCAATTTTCTTGAACTTGTTGAGGCTTATTTTGTGTCCTATCATGTGGTCTATCTTTGAAAATGTCCCATGTGCATTTGAAAGGAATGTGTATTTTGCTTCTTTGGGATGAAAGGCTCTATATATATATCAGTTAAGTCCATTTCATCTAGGGCGTTGTTCAATGCCACAACATCTTTGTTGATATTTTGTTTGGAAGATCTGTCCATCTTTGACAGTGGGGTGTTAAAATCCCCTACTATAATTGTGTTGCTGTCAATATCTTTCTTGAAGTGCTCCAAGATTTTCTTTATGTATTTGGGTGCTCCTATATTGGGTGCACGTATATTTACAATGTTTTTGTTTTCCTGGTGGATTCTTCCCTTGAATATTATGAAGTGACCTTCTGGGTCTCTCTTTATGGCCCTTCTTTTGAAGTCTATTTTGTCTGATATGAGTATTGCTACCGCTTCTTTTTTTTCCTATCCATTCGCTTGGAAAATTTGTTTCCAGCCCTTCACTTTCAGTCTATGTAGGTCTTCTGTCCTGAAGTGGGTCTCTTATAGGCAGCATACGTGTGGGTCATGTTTTCTTAACCATTCCACTATTCTATATCTTTTGATTGGAGCATTTAATCCATTTACATATAAGGTTATCATTGATAGGTACTTATTCACTGCCATTTTTTCATACCTGTGTTCCTCTCCCCCCCACACTCCCTCTCTCTGTCTCTCTCTTTTCCTTCCTTTTCTTAAAGCAGTCCTTTTAGCATCTCTTATAGAGCAGGTTTGGTGCAGGTGTATTCTTTTAGACTTGTTTTTTCTGGGAAGCTCCTTATTTGACCTTTTATCTTGATTGAGAGCTTTGCTGGGTAAAGTAGCCTTGGTTGCAGGCCTCTGGTTCTCATTACTTGGAATATTTCTTGCCATTCTCTTCTGGCTTGGAGCGTTTCCATTGAGAAGTCAGTTGCTAACCTTATTGGGGCTCCCTTGTATGTTACTTCCTGTTTCTCCCTTGCTGCCTTTAAGATTCTCTCTTTGTCTTGGAATTTTTCCATTTTAATTATGATGCATCTTGCACTGGGCCTCTTTGGGTTCCTCTTGCTTGGGACTCTCTGTGTTTCCTGGATTTGTGTGATTTTTTTCTCTCATCAAATTAGGGAAGTTTTCCATTATTACTTTTTCAAACAGGTTTTCTATCCCTTGCTCTTCTTCTCCTCCTTCTGGTATCCTTATTATATGGATATTATTACTTTTCATGTTGTCCCGCATTTCCCTTAACCCCTTTTCATTCTTTCTGAGCCTCTTTTCCTTTTATTGCTCATTCTGGGTGTTTTTTTTTTTCTACCTTGTCTTCCAGCTCACTGATTTGATCCTCTGCTTCATTGAGCCTGCTTTTGATTACTTTTACTGTGTTCTTCAGTTCAGAAGTTGTATTCTTCATTTCCTGTTGGCCCTTGTTGATAGTTTCTATTTCCTTTTTCATGTTGATATAGTTTGCAGTGAGTTCATTGTAGTTTCCCTATAGTTTCTGGTAATTCTCTGTGAGCTTATTGAGCTTCCTCTAACCATTGCTTTGAACTCAGTATCTGATAGTTGACTTGCCTCTATTTCATTTAGCATTCTTTCTGAGGTTTCCTCTTATCCTTTTATTTGGGGAGTGTTTCTTTATCTTCCCATTGTTTGTGAGACTCTTCTTGTTAACCTCTGCTGCTTAAATTGATCTGTTCTGACTCCCTGGGTTTCTGCTGTGAACTTCTATGGTAGAAGACCCATGAGATTCAGTGGTGCAGTCTCCTTAATCTCCTGAGCTTGCTGGTCTTGGGCTGTCGTTTATGTTGGCTCTCTGCATGTCTTTGGGTTTTGATTATTGTTGAGTCTTTCTTCTGTGGGTCCTTCATTCCACCTGGTTAACTGAGGGTCACTCCATCCACCATGTCTTATATTCTGTTGTGCAGGTGTGGACAAGTTATGGTGGAGCTGATTCTTCTCTGTGTACAAGGTTTTGAGGCTTTTCTTTCACTCTTGTTCAGTTGTTTGTTGTGGGTAATTTCTCCACCATTTAGTTGTATTTCCAGAACAGTCCTGGATTGAGGTTAGTGTGGCTTCCACTCCCTCCTTCACCTTCTTCCGTTGTTATCTGTTGGTGGTTCCTTTGTTGGTTGGTTTCCTTTTCCAGCAGGTGTACTGGTTTTCACCACTCCTACCTTGCAAGTTCTCTGGAGTAGTAAAGTGAAATTTGTCTCACTGTCTCAGCTGTTGGAATGACCCCTCTTTGGGTCTAACTCTGGTCTTTTCACAGCTCCAGGTTTTATTTTCTCACCTGTGGGAAAAGAAAAAAAAATGGAAGGAAGAAGGAATAAAAAAGGAAAGGGAGGAAGGAAGAAGGAGTAAAAAAGAAGAGTAGGAAAGAAAGGAAGAAGGAATTTAAAAATATAAATTTAAATTAAAAAAAAAGAAAGAGGGAAGAAAGAATAAAAAAGGAAAGGAAGGAAGGGTGGAAGAAGGAATTAAAAAAAAAAAAAAAAAAGGCTTCTGCTGGCTTTAAACTGGTTAGGCCAGTTCTGCTGGTCTTCCTGGTTGCTTCCGGCTGAGGGATTGGTTTCACTTTTCTCCCTTCCTGAGCCTCACTCTTCACTGTTGTCCAGCCTGCAGCCCAGTTCCTCAGGACCCTTCTGCGCCCAGCCTTGGCCTTTAGTCCATCAGTTGTGCTGTCCTTGATGTGCACTAATTAGGGGCAACTCACAAACCACGTTCTTGCTATTTGCTGTCTTAGATGCTAGGGACTCTCAGCACCCCTTCAGGGTAGTTCAGCCCCCTATTGAGTCAAATCTTTCTGGGGACTGCTGACTCCCTGAGCCCTGCAGCTCCCTTCTGTGAGGCATTTCCACCTTCTTCCTAGAGAGCCAGTTGGCCCTGCAGGTCTCTGGGTGCAGCTGCCTGGGCTGGGGGGGTAGGGGCGTAGGAGGCGGCTGCTGCGGAGAATTCCCCAAACAGCCACTGAGTGCCTATTTTTTCTCTTTTTCTTTTTGGGAAATTCCTCCTACTCAAGCCCACAGGTCCAAACAAGCACCTGGCCTCTCACACAGCCCAGCCTGGGTCTCTCCCAAGAATCTTGCAGCAGACCTGGCAAGCACCCGGCTTGGGGCTGCAGCCACCCTAGTCCTGGCACTGGTCCCAGGGACCTTACTGTCCTTAAGCACTCTCCTCACCATCTGATTTTTCAATGTCCTCTACAATTTTTGGTCTCCGGTCTTCATATATGCTGGGATATCATTGGCTGTTCACTCTGTTCCCCAGAAGATCAGCCTCCTCCTGGTTCTTATTAGGGTTTGTGGAACTTTTCCTTAATCAAAAGGAAAAAAAAAATGGATGATACCACCTTTTTATACTGAACTTGTTCATACAAATACAACAAAACCAACAGGAGAGTGTAATCAAAGGTTATCCTTAATAAGTCAATGTTCTTTCCTATTGGGATACTATTATAATGCACATTCATGTTGGCATATGACACTGTGACAATGACAAGGCCTGTGACTGGCTGAAAAGGTTGGTCTGGGACCAAAGTTTCACTACCAGTTTCCTCCTGTTGATAGAATAACTTGGAGACGTGTGACTGATCATACAGGTATCAGCGTGAAAGGGTTGTCGGGTAGAGAATTGAAGCTTTGTTAGACAACCGAGACATTTTTCCTGTGAACAACTTGATCGAGAACTGAATTGTTCAAGAACCAAGATGTTCAAGAACCAAGACTTCTGAGAACCGAGGTTTGACTGTATTTTCATTGGTGTATTGATACTTAGAATTTCTTTTGAGAAGTGCCCATTAAAATTTTTCTTCAATTTTCCAAAAAAAAAAAAAAAAAAGAAAAGAATAACAATCGTCCTCCAGGTTCTTCTTCAGAACTTCGGGGATGTCTGTAGTTCCTGTTCTTTCTTCCATAGTGCGTTCTTTTTGTATGCAGCTCCAGCTCTTCCTTCACTCCAACCTTTTCTTCTAGGCCACGTTCTCCGCTTACTGCTCCATCCTTGACTGCTATCATCAGGTGAAGGCCTTATTGAGTTCTCGTTTTTATCTTTTTCTTCAACAGAGAGGATTTAAAAGACAGAATCATCACCGAGCAGCGGCTTTTTCTTTCTTCCTGTGCTAAGGCAAGCTACAGTTTTTCTTGCCAATTTACACTGTAATGTCTGATTTTTACCTGGGTCATAGAGGACACGATGTTCAGCTGCCTACCTAGCCCAGCTTCTGTTCCAGCCATTAAAATGAATCAGATATTCTGGGATCTTTCTGCCTCTTTCGTCTTTCCCAACAACAAATCAGCAGTCTGGGTCAGTTGGCGCTCTATGCAGGATGAGGAGAGAGTTAACAGCGGGCTGCAGGACGCCCGGACCTCGCTGGTATCCACCAGTGCAAATCCTTGCTCTGCCACAGCCTCGCAACAGGGTACGAGCGAGGTTTCCGACTGCACTGCGCAGTAAGATGCACTGGGCCAAAGCGGAGAACCTTGTTTCTGAAGAAAGTATAACCACGAAAATAAATGTTTCAATTATTGGTCTAGGTCATTGATGGAACCAGCCTCTATATTAAGAAGTCCTTTTTTTAATTGAATTTTTCCAGTTTTATTGAGATCTAACGGACATGCACCACTATATAAGTGTAAGGCGTACACCATAATGGTTGGATTTATATACATTGGTAAATGATAACTGCAATAAGTTTAGTTAGCACCCATCATCTCATATAGATACAATAAAAGGAGAAAACAAAAAAAAGAGAAAATGTTTCTTTCTTGTATTGAGAACTCTTGGGATTTACTCTCTCAACAACTTTCACATGTATTTATATATGTATATATATGCAGCAGTGTTAGCTAGAGTCATTATGCTACACATTGCATCCCTGGTACTTACTCATCTTGAAACTGGAAGTGTGTACTTTCTACCACTGTCTTCAGTCCAGCACCTACTCCCCATCTCTGGTAATCACACTCGAGGTGTTTTATTATGCGAACTCTTCTGACTTTTAGCTTTAGAACATAAAACTTTACTAAAAGGGTAGCAGATACAGCACAGGAGTTAAGAGCATGAGTTTTGAAGCTACGGGGACTGAGATGCAGAAATGTATGTTAGAGCTCTGCCAATTCCTAGTAGAGCTCTGGGATAAATAAATACTTCACTCAGTTTTCTGATCTGCTAAATGAAGAAATAATAAAAATGTATTCTCATTTTTCACTAAAGGTAACTTTAAGAGGATTTTTTCTTTTAAAAATGTTGTCTTGTACAGGTGTGTTGTATTCTTATTACAGTACTAGAAACTGCTCTTCACATTTAATGATTAAATTGGTTTACTGGTATAATTACACATGTCTGTGCTGGTAAGAGCCAGTTTTCCCCAGGGCGTGCATGAAAAGCACAGCAGATCTGAAATTCTAATTCTTGGATTATACACAGTTAACTTGACTCTGAGCTAATCTGTCACTACTTATATGGTTATTTGTGAGGGAATAATGTACTATATAGTTTGTTGTAATAAATCAGTTAATCTGGTTTACTCAAAATGCTTAATTGAGGTAAAAATAGAAAAATACATAATCTGTTTTGTTTGGACAGCAGAGAAGAACTCACAAATGACTGAAAATGACCAAAGAGTGGGTCAACACTTGGATGAGAATCTTTGGACAATTAAGACGCAGCAAAGGGCACCATGCAGAACAGAGCAGTTCACAGAAAAGGTAGAAAATCTCAAAAAGTTAGTGGAGCATTAAAATAAAACTGAATTCCAGACTTGTTATTTTTTATTATTATTCTAATGAAGATCTACCTTCCAAAGTTTTTTCCTGCCTTAAGTTTGATTGTGGTAAAACAAATCACATCTAAAAATTGGAATGGATATGACTTTTGTCATAGGATCTCTTAAATGATGGATGTAGATATCATAGGTGGGGAACCAATCTCTCTAAGACATTTGATGATGGAAGATAAAACTATCTTGAATGTTAGGAAAGGCCCAGAAGCAGAGAACTTGTTTCAGCTTTATGATCCTATGGTGGCAATGTTCTTTTGATTTTCCAGAAAAGTTTAGAATGGCACTCCTAAGCTTTTGTAGGACTTACATAATCCTGTGTCTAATTAGTCATCCAGCATCAATAAGCTTTTAATTATTTAAGTAGTATTTCAATAGCTGACATGTTGGGTGTTGGCTAGATACATATGTCCTAAATAAAAGGCCAAATTTCTTCACTTTGTAGCCATACCTTTTATTAAGTCTGAAGAAGTAAAGTAACAAATACCTATAAGGGTAAGTATTACTATAAACTGCCCAACTTAAAAGAAAGTGTTGTGAAGCACAGATACTTTAATAAAATTAAATGTGTGTATATGAACATATAAACACCCTCAAATAGACATTTACCCACTATACTAAGTAATAGAATCATAATATGATAGTGTAGCGTTTTACACAAAACATTTTTATATCTGATACTTCATTTGATACCAATATGGTCAGCAAAAGAGAAAGTATTATTTCAATTTTATGAATTAAAAAACTGAGATTAAGAGCCCCATGATGATTGAACTATTACTCAAAATAATGCAGTCATATTGCAAACAAAGATGACTTTAGAGTAGGTCAAAAAGACACACTCTATTTAAACTCTCTCATTACGTAAAGGAAGAACATGAGACCTGGAGAGAAATGCACTTGCTGAAAGACACGTGCTAACACGGAAAACCAAGAACAGACCTTGTCACAGTATTAATAACTCAGATACAGCTCTTTGGTTAACATGTAAAATAGAATGAAGTAAAAATCTAGGGACATAAACAGACCATGGAATTCATCCTTTCAAAGACTCATTCATTTTCCTGTTAAGGACAGCAGACAATAAATTAACTTCAAAATCATACAGTAGTGGCCTTGAAACACAATTCTCCAAGCTTACTATTCTTTTTAAATTGTATAAATGTATAAGTTCATTCTTTTTTTCTCTTTTTTATTGTTGTTCAAATAAAGTTGTCTCCATTTTCCCCCAGCCACTCCCTGACACCCCAACCATTTCCACCCATACTCACAGACCTAAATGACCTCATTTGTAATATAAATATTTAAATCTATACATTTCCAGAAAATCATGGTTTTAACTGTTTTCCACTAATTTTTTAATAAGTTGTGTTTTCATTACCATTTACTTAAAAATACTTTTCGATTTCCTTGTAAACTTTAACTTGATCCACAAAGTGCTGGATCCCACCCCTCGGGTTTCAGATTCCCTGACCAGGTTGGGGTCAGAACACTGGCACTTCCAACAAGTTCACACGTGATGCTGAGGCTGCTGTTCTGGGGACCAGACCTGAGGGACCACTGCTCTCAGGCACAGTTCCTGTTCTCAAGGTGTGGCCTTTCTGAGCTTCTTCACTCCAGCAGTTTGGAAATGGAACTTCTTCCAACACCTGGCCACTTCTAGGGTCTCGGTTCTGCTTTCACTGTTCCAACAATCGTTCTGTGCTAGACCTGTGACCTGTGGAGTCGAGCCTCACACTGCAAGGATTTGTGTTTAGCCAAATCCCTGAAGGTACCACTATGCAGATTTCTGAGGCTCCTTCTCTGTGCAACTCCCTCATCTCTGCCTCTTGTGCCACAGAACACAGCAGACTTGTGGGTCCCAAACAGGACCAGTGTTTGCCTTGCCCAGTGAGGCTGCTGTCTTCTTTATGGGTTCTTCTTCCTTGTGCTGCAATTTGGGAAGTGCCCGGGCAGAAAACCAAGGTGAATGGGGACTCAGCTCATGAATTATCCTTCTCTCAGGGATTATAGTTACATGTTGTGTTTTCCCCAAAGCCTAAACACAGTTGCTTCATATATTTTATCCTCTTTTGTTGATTTGTATGGCAGGAGGGTAACCATTCTGCTGTGGCCAGACTGGCACTGCATATACTCGTCCTGTATACATAATGATGTATACTGTATATATCTCATTAGTGCAACTCCTTACCCTCAGGGGATGAAAGATGTTCTCTCGAATAGCTAGTTGCTCTTCTTTTCTTACAACTCTTACTTACCACTCTCCTATTCCTACTCTGATTAGAAAAGACACGGTAAACTATTTCATATTTGGACCTCAATTAAATGGGCCCATCAATGCACCAGAAATTACTCTCTAAGTAGCATTTTGATGGAAATAAGGTAAATGGCAACAAACAACCAGATATCAAGGAATTTGTTTTAGGATTATTTATTCATTTTAAATTCATTAATTCTATTTACACTTTTTGTAAAGCACAAAGCTGACGATGGAGGATTGGGCAAAGAATAATCCAGTAACAAGAATTTTCATGAACTTGTGAAGCACTACGAAAATTTTTCTTGGAAAAATATTAAGTTTTATAATGAGATGTGATGTGCTTTATTATTAGAAATTTAGTTTTCAAGTTTTAATGTGTCAAAGACTAATAATGATTTTAAAATTCACAAGTATCCTTTAACAAATACAGAATTGATAAGGAATATATATAAAAGCTGGTAAGGGAAGAAAATGCTATGTTTTCAGTCTTGACATAAAATACCAGTTTAGTTAGCTGAAGCCAAGCAAGGTTTGGTGCAGAGAATGAGCTACACAAGTGTTGAAAGGAACAGAGAAACAACCAGGAAGCTGCTACCACACCTGTTCTGGAAGCCATGTACCAGTCACGTCTCCCCAGCTGCTGGAGAAACTTCTTTGACTAATGACACCAGTTAAAACTTCAGGGCTCAGGGCCGCTCCTGGAAAAAAAAAATCCTGAAGTGTGCATTCCAATGTGCTGGGTCAATATTTGTAAATCTCTCAGATACTCCCACTTTCAAAACTTCTGCCCGTATTTCTCAATGTCAGTATTTAAGAGAAATTTGGCACTTGAGCTTGGTAAAGTGTCCCAGAAATATGGTTTTCAGGCTTCTAACCTTGCTGACATGGTGGAAAATATTGAAGGATGTGAAGCTGGGAACAATTAAATCATATACATTTGATATTAGGTAGTTTGTCAGTGTATGAGGTCTGTCCAGAAGGTATCCAGCCATGTACTATGAAAAATACATTTATTGAGGAAGATACAAGATACAGAAACATTATACATAGAACAATGACACCTCAGTCCCCTTTGAAGTAGGCATCTTGGGATCTAACAGAGTTCTCCCAATCACCATCCACTGCCCCATTTTATTTTCCTGAATCTCATTGATGATCTGAATCTCTCGCCTTTCAAAGGTCATTTTAGTTTTGGGAAAGACCAGGAGTCACAGGGCACCAAATGTGGGCTGTAGAGTGGCTGAGTCACGTGGTGGGTAATTTGCTGTTGTGCCAAAAAGCTCTGTATGAGACATAATTGATGAGTGGGCACATTGTCGTGATGAAGCTGCCAGTCACCAGTTGCCCATAGTTATGGATTTCTAATCATCTGAATAGTTTCCATGGAGGAACATTCAAGCTTAATGCGAAACGAGATGCAGTTAATTGCTCTCTTTGCTCAGTAATTTTGAACGAGAAGGCCACACAAGACACATGCTTACTCAATGGTGTCTACCACCTCCATTGAATAGTACAATGAAGTTGTCATTGTTCACACATGCATATTCCAGTCCACTTTCCTTGGCTTCCAGGTTACACCAGTGTCACACAAACGGTTCTCATTATATTAACAATGGCTAGACTTTTTCTGGACAGACCTCGTATAGCTACCTGGAAGGTTCCAGAAACAAAAGACACACTTTTTGTGTATAAACTAAGTGCACGGAAAATGTTCAGGGACATGACATTCCATAATACCAAGGATGAGAGACTGAGTAAAGGCAAAGCTGGTGGATATGTCCTACTTTATTGTATGACTGATGTAAATAAAAAATACATAACAAGAAGTGTTCAAGACTTGGTTTATACTGGTAATAGGAAACTCTCAGTCAATATTCCCTTCCTCTAGAAAAAATATCAGATGTTCTAAGAGAGTTAAAGAACTTCTGCCATGTAATATATTCCTACTAACCTAGATCAAGAATTCTGGAATCTAACATACCTGAATTTGAATTTGGCCTCTGTTATTTACTAGTTGTGTGACATTGAAACATTGAGTTATTTAAACTCTCTAAACCTTAACTTCTTACCCAATCTCCAATGGATAGAATTCATACCTAATATGATGGTTTTTAATATTGCTATAGGTAATACATACCCCATTCTAAGTACATTATATGTAGTCAACACATATTAGCTCTATCTCCCAACAGGTCCTGACATTTGGGGTATGTATCATTCAGGGAAAAAATCATTTTTCTAGAATGCATGGTTTCTAGAAGAAGTAGGAACACCTCTTCTTTTCTTACCTTCTTAACTAGTCACTCATGAAATTGCTAGAATTATTACTTGTAATGAATTACAAATTGATGGTCAATCTTTGGTTCTGACTAGGTTATAGACTTTGTCAGTAAATATTAAAAAGGAGTCAATATCTGCACAGTAGAAAATAATTAGAATGTCCCTAAATTCAGAGCATTTAAAAAGATGTTACAAAGGGTAATCATTTATTGGTTTAGGACCCTGACATTTGCCTTGAATATTATTAAAACCCAAACTAAGTTCCAGTCAGGATGGAGGCGCAGGTAGAAACTCTTAACTTCCTCGCACAACCCAGAGGAGCATAACAACCAATCTACAATCAATAAACAACCCAAAGTGCCAGAAAATCAAACTTCATTGAACTCTGACAACCAAGGAATTCAAGAAAAAATCAACCAGAACAACCAGACTGGTAAGGAGGACCTCCAGGGCCCACTCAGAAAAACCTGGGCGAGGAGGCTGAGGGGTGGGGCTGAGGGGCGCGGCTGGCTGCCGAGCTCCGCAGAGCTGCGCAGGAGGGACTGACTTAAGGGAAAAACTAAGACTCAGAGCTGACTGTGGGCTAAGGCTGGGGTTGCCATGGTGGGAGACACTTCCAGTCTGACAGAGAGTCTGTTGGAGAGTACGCTAGAGACCAGCAGGCAAGCTGTGTTCTTCCCTCTCTGGCCCCTCCCCCACAGGCAGCCCACAGTGCAGCAAGGAGGGTCACCCTGCCTGGGTGAATACCTAAAGCCCCAACCCTTACAACTTATCAGGTTTGCCAAGACAAAGAAATATGGCCCAAATAAAAGAACACAGCAAAACCACAGAACTAAGCGATGAGGAGATTGCCAACCTATCTGATGGAGAATTTAAAGCCCTGGTAATCAAAATGTTCACAGAACTGATTGAGCTTGGTTGAAAAATGAAAGAAAAAATGAAAGATACCCAAAGTGAAATAAAGCAAAATATTCAGGGAACCAACAGTGACAAGAAGGAAATCAGGATTCAAAGTAACAATTTGGAATGAAAGGAAGAAATAAACATCCATCTGGATCAGAATGAAGAAATAAGAATCCAAAAAAATGAAGACAGGCTGAGGATTCTCTGGGACAACCTGAAACATTTCAATATCTGAATTATAAGGGTGCCAGAAGGAGAAGAACAACAGCAAGAAACTGAAAACTTATTTGAACAAATAATGAGGGAAAACTTCTCCAATCTCTCGAAGGAAATAGACTTCCAGGAAGCCCAAGAAGCCCAGAGAGTCCCAAAGAAGTTGGACCCAAAGAGGAACACACCAAGGCACATCATCATTAAATTACACAAGATTAAAGACAAAGAGAAAATCCTAAAAGCAGCAAGAGAAAAGGAGACAGTTACCTACAAAGGAGTTAAAATATGAACAATAAAATGACAACAAACTCACAACTCTTAACAAATGAACCTAAAAGAAAAGAAAAACAATGAAAACAAAAACTAAGCAAACAACCAGAACAGGAACAGAATCAGAGAAATGGAGATCACACAGAGGGAGTTCAGTGGGGAGGGGGAAGGGAGGAATAGGGGGGGAAAGGTACAGGGAAGAAGAAGCATAATTAGTGGGCATAAAATAGACAGGGAAAGATAAAAATGGTATAGGAAACAGAGGACTCAAAGAATATATATGTATAACCCATGGATATGAACGAAGGTGAATGCTGGAGGGTTCACACTGCCTGCCCTTAGTCACTTAGTACCATCTCTGTTATGGGACTGACTGTCATGGTGCTATAGTGCTTGTATTAAGTAATCTGACTTAACAATGGTCCCAAGCACAAGAATAGTAAGGTTGGCAATTCGGATATGTCCAAAAAAAAAGTGGTATGTGTATATAGGAAAAAACATAGCGTATATAGGGCATAGTACTATCCTTATTTCAAGTATCCACTGGGGGATATAGGCATTTACTAAAGTAATTGATGGGAGAAACAAAGAATGTGACTCTATTGTTACCCAGCATAGTGGCTTAGGTCTTGTAGATTCTCATACGTAGTGGAGTAAATGGTCACACTGTGAACAAGCAGTCCACAGAAGGATTAAAGAAGCTCAGTGCTAAGGTGTTAAAACTGTGTCCACGCATCATCCTCCCTCCTAGAGGGCACACAGGTCTTAGTGACACATTTCACTAAGCAGTAGGGTAGACTTAATGACTTGCTTATAACAAATAAGAGCAAAAGTAATGATGCGTCTTTCTTAATATTAGGTTATAAAAAGGCAAGTAGCTTCCATCTTGCTCTGGGGAAAGTCACGTTGTGAGCTGCCCTGTGGAGAATCCCACACAGTGTGGAACTTAAGCCTCCTGCCAATGGCCACGTGAAATGGGCTTAGAAACGAGGCACCTGCCCCTTCAGACGTGGCACCTGAATGTGGCTGACTGCTTGGCTGAAACCACAGGAGAGGCCTCAAGACAGAGCCATCCAGCAAAGCTGCTCAAACTGTCTGAGTTAATAATTCTTTTTAGCTGTTAAGTTTTGGGGTAAATTGTTACACAAAGTATTTGTGTCCCCATCACAATTCCAATGGGTTGGATAAAGGAAAAGGGCATTGCCTGGCACCACCAAGCAGTGCTCCTGACACCCGCTGGGTGTTCTAACAGTTCAGCTGAATCATGACGCTGTCTGCATGGAGACACAGCAGACCCACAGCTGAAGGGGCCAGTCCTACAACACTGTGTCCCTCCACCCCCCAACCCCATTTTAGTCTCCTATCATAAGTCCAGGTTGTCACCTGTACTTCTGACTGACTGACAATAAATCAGAGGTTCCTATGACCCCCTCCTCTGATTTGATTAATTTGCTAGAGTGACTCAGAAACATTTTATTTACTGAATCACTGGTGTATTACAAAAAGGCTATAACTCTGGCACAGTGGATGGAAGAGATGTAAAGAGCAAGGTTTGGAGGGAAAGGTGCAGAGCTTCTGGCCCTCTCAGAATGCACCACTCTTCCTACACCTCCAAGTGTTCACCAACCCAGAAGTTGTCTGAACTCTGTCTTTGGAGGGGTTTATGGAGCCTGCATTACTCAGGCATGATTAATTCAGTCTGTAGCCATTGCTGAGTGAAAATTTTCAACTCCTCTCCCCTCCCTGGAGGTAGGGACTGGGAGACTGAAAGTTCCTCTAAACACATGGTTGGTTCTCCTGGTAATCAGTCCCTCATCCTTAGATGGGATGAGTCCACCTCATTAACATAACGGAAGACACATTTACTACGCTCTCATGTAGCAAAGTCCAAGGGGTTTAGGACCTCTGTGCCACGAGTGGGAACAAAGACCAAATGCATATTTCTTATTATAAATCACAGTATCAGACAGAGTTAAACAACTATTATAACCCAACTCACTAGATATCAGAGAAATGCAAATGAAAATAGTTGATTTTTAAACATTAGATTGGCCAGATTTAAAAAGAAAACAATAATCCCTGATATTTACCAGGGTACATAGTATTGATTAGTATTTAACTGAAACATTCTGGGGGATAATTTTCCAATATGCTATCTATAAATGGTTACCACACATATTTAACTCAGTAGTTCAACTTCACAAATATTAACCAAAAGGAACACATGCAAATGCCTAAAAAGGTGCACTTTGTGTCATTGTGGGCAATAGTGAAAAACAAATGGTCCATCAGGCACTTCCTTAGTCTGTATAAGAGCCTATGCGATAGGCTCACTCTTCATTCACCATTATTTAAATGCGTCCACGTGGGATGCGGAGAAGGGCAGTAATCCCTTGAGGTCAGGAAACTGCCAGCAGCAGAGCAGAGTTTCAAAGCCACGCTCTTAACAGTTACAATAGGCTGCTTCTCCTAAAACAAAGCATTTTGAATGCATTTTAATAAGAGAATGTTTAAATAAACAATGCACTCCAATTATAAACAATTCTACGAGTATTAAAAATAAGTCAGATTCATATACGATTTGATGAAATGATATCAGCCAATATTTTTCTATTTTTCTTCAAGTTAAACCATAGATCAGGGGTCGCGAATGGAAATGCCTCAGGTTATTAAGAAGGCGATGCTTGTGAATGGAGTGGCTCAGACAGGTCTAGCGCATTGCCACCATGTAGAATGTAGGTCCATTATTTCTAAATTTCCCAATTTTATTCAAGAAAGCCTGTGAGAATCTGAATTTTTAAAAATATGAAATCTTGTCATATTAAACAGAGCAACAAATTACATTTTTAAAAATGTTAAAGCCAAATATAATATTTCTGAGAGCAGACATTACCCAGAGTGGTCCAGGCTGATATAAAATTACAACAGTGGGTGGAGAAGAGTTATTTAAAGCTACCTGACAAACTTCACTGAAATATGATTGAGTTCATTATCATATTTAAAGAAAAAATAACTTATTTCTTTAAGTTAAAGAGATATTAGCCAGCCACTGAAATATGTAAATGCAGGGAGAAAGAAGTGACATGTTGCAGCAATCGCAATAAATGTACTACTATCCCAAGAATCAATTCATCAGATCTTGCTACTTGGGATTCTGCATAGCCTTATAGCAGAGTGGTTGAAAACAAATTCTTGAGACAGATTCCTGTGTTGGAATCCCAGCTTTAACCACTTACTAGTTACTCAAGCTCTGTGTTCCTGTGTTTCTATTTGTAAAGCAGGGATTAATATTGTATGTAACACATTGAAATTCTGTGAGAAAGTAATGGCTTAATAAATATTAGGTCTTATTGCTGTGGAGATGAAGCAATTCAGAGCCTGGTGCCAGAAAAATGTTCTTATCATTAAAGAGTCTCTGTGCTGACATCATTCTCACAAAACAATCCCTAATTTTAATAGACCTGTGCTCAGTGAAAGAATGTCTTGGCCTGAGGGGGAGAGAACAGACACTGTGGTAATTAGAGGTCTTAGTGGAAGTTAAGAAATTGCTAATCTACTCTACTCTCTGGTACATTCAGTGACCATGAATTAGTTGCTGAAGATACTACTATATCTAGAAGTAAGAGATGAACAGTTTTCTGGATCTTAAACCATGATGAAATCAACAAGATAAATGCCAACAAAAGAAAAGACTTGGCATCTAGGCCATTGGAATGTTTTTTTATTTTCCACAATGAGATTTTTCTTTCAGACTTTATCTCTCAAAACTATAATAAAATAATTATTTCTCTCTTGTTTACCAGCCAATCCTCCATCTTTAGCTCTGTGCTTTACACACAGTAGGTATTCAATAAATGTAAAGAGAAGGAATGAATTAAAAATGAATGATTCAAAAACAGATTCCAATATTCAGAAATCACAGGCATTTTTTGGACACAAAAAAGAAATATCAGAAACAGAAATTAGGAAAAAATCTCATTTACTATAGAAACTAGAAAAATAAAGTACCTAGGAATAAGCTTAAGCAAGGAGGTAAAAGACCTGTACTCAGAAAACTATGCAACACTGAAGAAAGCAATTAAGGAAGACACAAATAAATGGAAGCATATACTGTGTTCATGGGTGGGGAGAATTAACATCATTAGAATGTCCATACTACCCAAAGCAATTTATAGATTCAACACAATCCTTATTAAAATACCAATGGCATATTCACAGACACAGAACAAATATTTCAAAAATTTATATGGAACAATAAACCACCCCAAATAGACTCAGCAATTTTGAGAAGGAAGAACAAAGTAGGAGGGATTACAATAGTTGATATCAAACTACATTACAAGGCCATAGTCATCAAAACATTCATAAGAACAGACACATAGAACAATGGAACAGAATAGAGAGCCCAGAAATAAACCCAAGTCTCTATGGTCAATTAATATTTGACAAAGGGGGCAGGAGCATAAAATGGAGTAAAACTAGCCTATTCAAAAAATGGTGTTGGGAGATATTGGACAGCTACATGTAAAAAAATGAAACTCTACCACCAACTTACACCATACACAAAAATAAACTCAGGGCAGATAAAAAACTTAAATATAAGTTGTGACACCATAAAACTCTTAGAGGAGAACATAGGCAGGAAAATTTCAGATATCCCATGTAGCAATATTTTCACCTATAGGTCTCTTAGAGCAAGGAAAGAATTAACAAATGGGACTACATCAAATGAAAGAGCTTCTGCATGCCAAAAGAAAACATCAGCAAAATGAAAAGGGAACCAACCATATGGGAAAACGTATGTGCCAGTGGTACCTTGGGCAAAAGTATGACCTCCAAAATATATAAAGAACTCACACAACTTCACATCAGGAATACAAACAATCCAATTAAAAAATGGGAAAAGAACCTGAACAGATACTTCTCCAATGAGGACATACAGAGGGCCCAGAGGCATATCAAAGGATGCTCACCATCACTACCATCAGAGAGATGCAAATTAAAACCACAATGAGATACCACTTTACACAGGTAAGAATGACCATCATAAACAAATCAAACAACAAGTGTTGGAGAGGTTGTAGAGAAAAGGGAACCCTACTGCACTGTTGGTGGGATTGCAGACTGGTGCAGCCACATGGGAAAACAGTATGGAATCTTCTCAGAAAACTAAAAATGGAACTGCCTTTTCACCTGGATTCTACTGAGGGATTATACCCTAAGAACCCTGAAACACTAATCCAAAAGAACCTATGCACCCCAATGTTCATAGCAGCACAATTTACAATAGCTAAGTGCTGGAAACAGCCTCAGTGTCCATGAGAAGATGAGTGGATCAAAAAACTGGTACGTTTACACAATGGAATACTATGAAGCAGAAGGAAAGAAGGAGCTCCTACCTTTGCAACAGCATGGATGGAACTGGAGAGCATTATGCTAAGTGAAATAAGCCAGGCAGTGAAAGACAAATACCACACGATCTCACCTATTATGGAACCTAACCAACAAAACAAACAAATGAGAAAAAATAGAATCAGAGAAATGGAAATAAAGAACAAGCTGACTGTGACCAGAGGGGAAAGGGGAGGGGATAATGGGAGAAGGAGGAGAAGGGTCAAGGCAAGGAACACGTATAAAGGACCCGTGGACAAGGATAGCTGGGGGCAGAGGATTGAATGTGGGATGTAGGGGTGGACAGGGCAGAGGAGAGCAATGGGGGGGAAACGGGGGCAACTATAAGTGAAAAACAATAAAAAAGAGACAGACACTTTGATATCTGGTTGTTTGTTACCATTTACCTTGTTTCCATCAAAGTGCTACTTAGAGAGTAATTTCTGGCGCATTGATGGTCCCATTTAATTGAGGTCCAAATATGAAATAGTTTGCCGTGTCTTTTCTAATCAGAGTAGGAATAGGAGAGTGGTAAGTAAGAGTTGTTAGAAAGAGTTGTAAGAAAAGAAGCGCAACTAGCTATTCAAGAGAACATCTTTCATCCCCTGAGGGTAAGGAGTTGCACTAATGATGTATATACAGTATACATCATTATGTATACAGGACGAGTATATGCAGTGCCAGTCTGGCCACAGCAGAATGGTTACCCTCCTGCCATACAAATCAAAAACGAGGATGAAATATATGAAGCAACTGAGTTTAGGCTTTGGGGAAAACACAGCGTGTAACTATAATCCCTGAGAGAAGGATAACTCATGAGCTGAGTCCCCATTCACCTTGGTTTTCTGCCTGGGCACTTCCCAAATTGCAGCACAAGGAAGAAGAACCCAAAAACAAGACAGCAGCCTTGCTGGGCAACGCAAACACTGGTCCTGTTAGGGACCCACAAGTCTGCTGTGTTCTGTGGCACAAGAGGCAGAGATGAGGGAGTTGCACAGAGAAGGAGCCTCAGAAATCTGCATAGTGGTCCCTTCAGGGATTTGGCTAAACACAAATCCTTGCAGTGCGAGGCTCGACTCCACAGGTCTAGCACAGAACAATTGTTGGAACAGTGAAAGCAGAACCGAGATCCTAGAAGTGGCCAGGTGTTGGAAGAAGTTCCATTTCCAAACTGCTGGAGTGAAGAAGCTCAGAAAGGCCACGCCTTGAGAACAGGAACCATGCCTGAGAGCAGTGGTCCCCCAGGTCTGGTCCCCAGAACAGCAGCCGCAGCATCACGTGTGAACTTGTTGGAAGTGCCAGTGTTCTGACCCCAACCTGGTCAGGGAATCTGAAACCCGAGGGGTGGGATCCAGCACTTTGCGGGTCAAGTTAAAGTTTACAAGGAAATCAAAAAGTATTTTTAAGTAAATGGTAATGAAAACACAACTTATCAAAATTAGTAGAAAACAGCTAAAACCATGAGTTGATGGAAGTTTATAGATTTAAATATTTATATTACAAAAAAGAAAAAGTTTGAAATAAGTTTAAATCCTAACCTAAAGAAAATAATTAGGAAGAAAAACTTCAATCAAAAGTAAGTTAAAGAAAGTCGTAATAATGATAGGACTGAAAAATCAGTACAATAAGAACAAATGGGGAAAAATCAACAAAACCAAAAGTTGGTTTTTTGAAAAGATAAAAACAACTGAAATCTCTAACAAAATTGATCAAGAAAAAATAAAAACACAGTAGCAGTGAAAAGAAGAATGTTGCTATCGATTCTCCAGATGATGAACATATAATAAAGAAATATGAGCTAATATGTATGAATGAGTGTAATAACTTAGATAATATAGTAAAGTTCATTGAAACAGACTAATCACTAGAACAATGATTTATCCAGTCAGGATATGTATGTTTAAAAATAGTGGAATAAGAACATATATGCATGATCCATGGACGTGAACAATGGAGTGGGTATTCCTGAGGGAGGCTGGGTGGAGGGGGAAAATGGGGTGAACATTGGGACAACTGTGATAGCATAAGCAATAAAATATTTTTAAAATAGTGGAATATGGCCCTGGCTGGTGTGGCTCAGTGGACTGAGTGCCAGCCTAGGAACCAAATGGTCACCAGTTTGATTCCCAGTCATAGCACATGCTTGGGTTGCAGGTCAGGTCCCCAGCTGGGGTGTGTGAGAGGCAACCACACATTGATATTTCTCTCCCTCTCTTTCTCCCTCCCTTTCCCTCTCTAAAAGTAAATAAATAAAATCTTTAAAAAATAAAAATAAATGAAAATAGCAGAATACACTATTCCACTATTCACACAACATCTCCATTAGTATTATGCCTACATTGTCAGAAGTAGTAAACAGCTTCCTGGCATGATCGCAATAAAAGACGATTATTGGGATGTCTTAGCTTTAACCTTTATGTTCATTTAAACTATTAGTTGTCCACGTCTTAAATAATGTGTGATACCCTCTCAGCATCTTGTAGACAAAAATAAAAGGACTTACAAATAAGCATAGATGACCCTTCTGTCATACTTTGTGATTAGTTTTAAAATTTTAAAAATGTATTAAACAAAATAGAACATATGAATTGGATGATATTGGTTTCAATTTTTTTCAAAAATTTAAACTTTTCCATAAGACTGTGGTGTTTTCACTGCTAGATTCTAACCAACTTTAAAACAATAATACCAAACCTTATGCAAACTTCTTAGAAGATAGAAGAGGAAATATTGGTCTCCACATTATTATATGAGGCCAGAATAATTCTGATGCCAAAATTAGTCAAATGTATTCCAAGAGAATTACAGACCATTGTCTCTCAAGAAAAGAACCGCCACCCCCCCCCACCCAAATACTTAAAGGTCAAGCAGGGTAAACCAAAAATTTATGGAAAGGATAATAAGACAAGATATAGTGAGGTTTATTCCAACCACAAAAATGTTCATTTATTATCTTAAAAATCAATAAAAATTATTCAGAATGTTACTAGAAAAAGGATAAAATTCATATGATATCCTAATAAATGTAGAACAGTATTTGACAAAATTAAATACCCATTAAATATAGAAGCTCCCAGCAAAGTAAGAAAAAAAAAGAAAAATACTTGAGTTAACATAAAACTTAATTGTGAAATGTTAAACTCCTTTAACTTAAAATCAAAAATAGGGTAGGAATTTCTGCTCTTGCTACTTTTATTCAACATTGTACTGGAAGGCCTAGCAAATTCAATTAAAAAGAAAACAGCAAGAAAACAAATGACTTAAGTTGAAAAGGAACACATGAAAGTATTCTTATTGGCAGATGACATGATCGTTTAGGTAGAATAACTTAAGGAATATACCGAAAGCTGGTAGATCTATCTGATAAGTGAATTTAACAAGGTCTCAGGATACGGTGACAATATACAAACACCTCTCTGGTGCCTATATGCTAACAAACAATATATACAATACAATTTAGCAGACAGAACACTAGCTGAAAAGTTGGTTCAATGTTGAGATTCTTCAACATTGTTGAGAGAAGTTAAGTCATAAAAGACCTAAATAAGTGGAGAACACACAATATTGAAGACTCAATGTTTTAAAAATATGAATTATCCCTAAATTGGACTCTAGGTTGAAGCAATCCCAAACAAACGATGCTGGGGCAGCTAAGTATCGAAAGGCAAATTTGAATCTGGACCTCGGTGGCATTCATAAAAAATGACTTCAGATGTTTTATAGATCTAAATTTAAAAGGTAAAATTATAAAGCTTCTTCAAGCAAATAAAAAGAAATATGTTCACGACATTGGGGCAGGCGAAAATTTCTTAGGATATTAAGAGCACTAACCAGAACAAATAAAGTACTACATTAGATTTCATCAAATTTAAAATCTTTTGCTCATTGAAAGACATTCTTATAAAAATACACAAGTTGCAAACTGGGAGATAAAATTTAAAATACATATATTTGCCAAAGAAACTTCATAATGCAACAAGAAATAGACAAAGAATCCAATTAAACAGTGAGTAAAGACATGAACAAACACTTCCCAAAGAAAAATTTAAGAATGTTCACCATGTGCATGAAAGAGCTCACATCATTCATCATCAAGGAAAAGTAAATTAAAATCAGAAAATGTTTTACACCCAATATAATGGCTAAACTTCAAAAGAATGTCAACACCAAATGTCAGCGAGGATATTGCTGGTGGGGTTTTAAAATGGTACAACCACCTAGGAAACTGGCAATTTCTTTTCAAATTAAGCACATATCTACCCTATAACCCAACACTTTTATACCAGATATTTATCAAAGAGCAGTGAAAATATAAGTCCAGGAAAATACTTATGTCTGAATGTTCAAAGACTTTTATTCATAAAATAGCCCCAAAGTAGAAAAACACAATGTCCATCCCATGAGGGATATACAAACAAACTACAATGTATTTCTACAAAAGACTAATAATCAGAAATAAAGACCTACACACAGTTGATATGTGATAATATGAATCAATCTCCAAACCCTTCTGTTGAATGATAGTAGACACTTGCAAAAAAGCACACAGTGTTTCATTCTATGCAGATGAAGATCGAGAATAGGCTATGGTGTCAGAGGAATTCACTGGGAAAGTGCATGAGAAAATTTTAGTGTGTGAAGAAAATAATTTTCAACTTTATTGGGGGTCAAATTACACTAATTCAAGCATTTGTCAAAATTTGTTAATCTTTATACTTAGGTTCTATGCCTTTCATTATATGTAAATTATACTTTAATTAAAAAACAAGCAACAGAGAGACAAAAGTTGTGTGTTGGACTACCATTAAAATACCTCAACATTGGAAAACAAAGAGGAAAAGGAACGTTCAACTTTGAAGAGATGGAAGAAGTACAATGTTCACAGAGAATCTCTGAGATGGGAGTTTAATAAAAGATTTTGTGAACAGATACGTATATGATTTTAAAAAATTAATGGATAAAAATGTAAAGTACAAAGAAGGCAAGAAAATGGGAACAAGCAGGAGGGGTGAGAGTAGCTTACCATCAGATGCACAAGCTAATATTTACTGAGTGTCTGTTACATATACACCCTGACATACATGTGACTATATAGGAACAAAAATAAACCACATCACTATCTCTTAGACAGTAATTACTATTTTTATATTACACATGATGAAAGAGGCCCAGAGAATTCAAATCTGAGGCCCCAAATGTAGGAAGAAATAGGGTTTAAACCAGGGACCAGCAAAATGGTAAATCTTGAGGATGAATTCAGTACATAGACATTTCAATTTGTCTGCTGAGTGTTAAAAAAATGAACTAAATATTTGTATCAAAATATTGTGACATTTCCATAAAAATCTGAATTTATGGAAAATGTGTTTCCCTTTTTATTGATATTTTGGGGGATGACACTGGTTAACAAAGCATACAGGTTTCAGGTGCACAATTCTACACATCATCTGTACACTGCATAGTGTGTTCACCACCGCAAGTCAAATCTTCATCCACCACCTTTATATCCTTGATACTCTCCTCCACCTCCTCCCAAACCCTCCCATTGGCAATCACCACACTGTTGTCCATGAGTTTTTACTCTTTCTTTTTTTCCTCTCTTTGCTCAATCTCTCCCACTCACCAATCCCCACCCTGACAGCTGTCATCCTGCTCTATCTATGAGTCTCTCTCTATTTTGCTTGTTCATTCATTTTCCTCATTAGCTTCCGCACAAGAGTGAAATCATATGGTACTTGTCTTTCTCTGATTGGATTATTTCACTTAGTGTAATACTCTCTAGATCCATCCACACTGTCACAAAAGGTAAGATTTCCTTCTCTTTTTCGCAGCTGAGTAGTATTCCATTGTGTAAATGTTTCACAGCTTTATTATCCACTCATCTGTTGACAGGCACTTGGGTTGTCTCCATAGCTTGGCTATTGTCAGTAGTGTTGCAATGAACACATAGCGGGGCATCTACTCTTTCAAATTAGCATTTGGAGTTTCTTCAGATAAATTCTCAGGCATGCTAAAATATTGGAATATGTGCTATCTTGGTTCCATGTTTCCACATGGAGAAAAATCATCTGAAGTTGAGTAGCAAGTAGCTGTCCCCTTTAACTAGACTTAAATAGGATATGTCACCTGCTGGTCCTGGTATATATTTGAATAACGATCTCTGACTTGTGACCATGTTTATCTGACTTCAGCACCAGAGAAGACATAAAAAAAGTGACAACAAACACTGAAAGTAGGACAGAAGATCATATTGGTAGAGAATCCATAGTTTAGGAGATACAAGATTTTTTTAATTAAAAGATAACAGTGGAAACGGATATTGCCAAAAGTACATTATTATATAACAGAAAAAGACAAAAAAGAGAGAGGCCTGTCCAAAAGGAAAGGTCAATTTTATAGTAAGTCATACCCTTTGGATGTTTTCCAACTTGTGGGGATGCTGTACTAATAATTAAAAAAAAAAAAAGAAAACCTTTCAGAAGATAAATTGATTTCTTTGTTTTTCTTTTTTTTGAATTATATTTTATTGATGATGCTATTACCCTTGTCCTGATTTTTCCCCCTTTTCCCCCTCCATCGAGCACCCCCCAATCCCTCAGGCAATGCCCCCACCCTTGTGCATGTCCATGGGTCATGTGTATAGGTTCTTTGGCTACTCCATTTCCTATACTGTACTTTACATCTCCATGGCTACTCTGTAACTACCTATTTGTACTTCTTAATCTCCTCACCTCTTCACCCATTCCCCTACATCCCCGTCCTATCTGGCAACCACCAAAAGGCTCTCCATATCCATGATTCTCTATTCTTCTTGTTTGCTTAGTTTGTTTTTTAGATTCAATTGTTGATAGATTTTTATTTTTAGTCATATTATTGTTCACAACTTTGCTTCTTTTTCTTAAATATTTAAGTCCCTTTAACGTTTCATATAATAATGGTTTGGTGATGATGAACTCCTTTAGTTCTTTTTTGTTGGGGAAACATTTTGCCCTTCAATTCTAAATGATAGCTTTGTCAGGTAGAGCAATATTGGCTGTAGGTCCCTGCTTTTCACGACTTTGAAAACTTCTTGCCAATCCCTTATAGCCTGCAAATGGCTCTTTTCTTTTGAGAAATCAGCTGACAGTCTTATGTGTACTCCCCTGTAGGTAACTAACTTCTTTTTTCTTACTGCTTTTAAGGTTCTCTCTTTATTTTTAACCTTTGGCATTTTCATTATGATGTGTCTTGGAGTAGGCATCTTTGGGTTTATCTTGTTTGGGACTCTCTGTGCTTCCTGGACTTGCATGTCTATTACCTTCACCAAATTAGAGAAGTTTTCTTTATTTTTTCAAATAGATTTCCAATTTCTTGCTCTTTCTATTCTCCTTCTTGTACATTTAAGATGTGAATGTTGGAATGCTTGAAGTTGTCCCAGAGGCTGCTTACACTATCTTTTTTTTTTTTTGATTCTTTTTTCTTCTTGTCTTTCTCATTGGTTGTTTTTTTGCATACTTATGTTCCAAATCATTGGTTTGATTCTCAGCTTTATCCACTCTACTGTTGTTTACCCATAAATTGTTCTTTACTTAAATTAGTGTACCTTTCATTTCTGATTGGTCTTTTTTGTGCCGTTGAGGTCTTCACTAAGTTCCTTGAGCATCTTTATCACCAGTCTTTTGAACTCTGCATTTGACAGATTGCTTATCTCCATTCTGTTTAGCTCCATTTCTAGAGTTTTGATCTGTTCTTTCATTTGAGCCATGTTTCTTTGTCTCCTCATTTTTGCAGCCTCCCTGTGTTTCTTTCTGTGTGTTAGGTAGAACTGCTATGACTCCCTACCTTGGTAGTGTGGACTAATGTAGTAGGTGTCCTATAGGGTCCAGTGGCACTGCCTCCCCTATTACCCAAGCTGGGTACTCCAGGTGTGCCCTTTGTGTGGGCTGAGTACACTCCCTCTTGTTGCTGATCCTTGGTTGCTATTGGCAGATCATGAGAGGGATTTACCCAGGCCAGTCAGCTGCAACGATTGATCTGTTACCTCCAACTTCCACCCTCCATGGAAGATCAGCTGTGCAGGGACAGGGTGGTGGTGCTCCGATGTGGTCTGTAGTTGTCCACTGGGTGTGCTGGCCATGGGGTTTCCTGGGTGGTGCAGGCCAAAGTCAGCTCCCACTTGTGTTTTGCCTGGGGCCACCCTGCCTGAGCTATAAAACAATCTGAGATGGCTCCTAATTCTGTTGGGCTTGGAGATTCCCAGGTGAAGTTAAGCTGTTAATCTAGGCTGGCTGCTACTTGTGCTAGGCCCTGGGCTCACTGAGGTCAGCTGTTGCTTATATGATAGAATTTAGGAAGTTGGAAGGATGAACCAAGACCAGACATTCAGATGTAAAAGCTGCTTGGGTGGTCCTGTAAGTCGGGTGGGACAGAGTCTCTGAGGATCACTTAGGTGGGTCAAATGGTATTAGTTAGGTTGATGGAGTCTCTGTTACGACACCAGCTTGCTGGTTCTGTGGCAGGGAGGGTTTAGAAAAAGGACAATGGCCTCTGCTCACCTTGATGCCAGACACTTCAGTCTCTCTCTGTGTACCATTGGTGCCTTTCAAGTTGCTACCCCGGTGCTGGAGCTCAGAGGAAGTGAGTCCGAGTAAGCCTGTATGTGGGTTCTTTAAGCAGGAGGTGGGATTGGCTGGGGTGGGGTGGAGGGATGGGGAGAAAATACACACAATTGTAACTAAATAACAATTTTAAAAAATTAAAAAAAAATAAAAAAGAAGAACTGCTTGAGGCTCCAGCAGGTCCTTCTACAGACTCAATCCCTGCTGGCTTTTGCAGCCAGAATTTGTGGGGCCTTATCTTCCCAGCACTGGAACCCTGGACTGTGGGGCCTGGTGTGGGCCTGGGACTCCTCGTCCCTGAGATATCCCTCCCGGATTTTTACCCACCACACATGGATAAGAGACGAGCCTGTTCTGTGTCTGTGCCCCTCCTACCAGTCTGGGTGGGTGTGGTTTGTTTGATTCCATAGTTGTCAGACTTCCATTCATCTTGATTTCTGGTGGTTCTGAGTGATGGTTGTTCTACATTTTAGTTGCAATTTTGATGTGGTTGTCTGAGGAGGCGAGACACGTCTCTCAATGCAACCATCTTGACTGGAAGAGCCATGATAAATTGATTTCTTAAAATAGTTTGATGAACATTAGGGTAACCTTTCTCTGAGATAAGAAATGGGGTTGGACTTGGAACAGTTAGGGTCAGTGTGATTAAGAATTAGAAAGTAGAAGAAATTTTTAACCCACTTAGAGTATCTATGTCTGTCTGTCCTCCTTAAATTAAAGTATAAGACTAGTTGATCCATACAGTCCTTTTAATCTCCAATATCCTTTGATTTAATGCATTAGGATTACACTAAAATGTGGCGTGGTACCCGAAGAGTGCTAGTCTGCTATTTTCATTCCATACGTACTAGTGCCTCCACCTAGAGGACAAAATGGGAAATGTTCTCTTTCCCAGGCCCTTCGTGGGACGGCCCTTTGCTGCAAGCTCACTTTCTTTCTGGTTCTTCTTTCATAATTTTTTATCTCCCGCCCAAGTTAAAACAATTCAATGCATGCAGAAGCCATTTAAGTACCCCATAGTCTTCATAATAAGAAGAAAGATTCTTAGATAATCAGTTATTTATTTGTTTAATGTGCGTAACATACCCAAGCTTGGAAAGGGAACAACAACAACAAAAAGGTTAAAGTGATGAATAGAATCATTTTGAGCATAGAATTCAACCTTACTTTTTGCTAAGTGTACCTTTAGGTTAAAACGCCATGTACTTTTCCACAACATGCTAATACTAGATTTCCTTGGACTTGTTATTGAATCTGGTATTAATATTAAAAAGATTAGCTGTTGCTTTAGAGGTGAAAAACATTGTTTAGTGTTATTCAAGTTCTACTTAACAAGTACACTTATCCTTATTTAAACTTTCTACAGCTCTTTATTTTTTAAACCTACACAATAGGAATAATATCAGTCTGTGAACCCGGCTTAATAGTATGCTATGTCACATGAAATAAAATTAACCTGGCATGGTGCCTGTCATAGAGTAAGTTTTTAATAAATGAACTTCGGGTTTAATCTTTAGATTACTCCGAGGCCTGTGGTATCAGGTACAGCGGCTGTTTCTAGACCCAGCCTTCTATGTTGTTCACGCCAGTCCTCTGCCTCTAACCACTTGGCCCTACCTATTCTTTCTGCACAGGCTGACTCACCAAACTGGAAACTACCTGTGCCTCTGTGACCACCACACTTCCACTTTTCCTAAATGGTAACTTATAAAATGTCAATTGCAATTCCAAAATAATATTCAAAACTCTCTTTAAGGAAAGCATGGTCTCATACCATTTGACTAGGAATCTCTCCAGAAGAGATTTGCTTCCTGGGTTTTTGTTCACAGGTTGGAGAATAAAAATGTTCTTGTGAGAAGTGAGTGAGAGGTAGCTACCCTAAAACCACCAGGGAGAGATGCTTGGAATGTTGTTAGTTCATTCATCCAGTTAACCGAATGCCTGCTACAGAGAAGCATTATTTTGTGTTTTCTTTCTTTTTCTTTTCTTTTCTTTTCTTTTTCTTTCTTTCTTTTTCTTTTTCTTCTGAGAATGGGAGACACAAAACAAAAGAAAGATACCTGCCCTTTACTTATGAAAGACAAAAAAATAAATGAACAAATAAAGTCTCTAGAGACTGAATGGGATAGCAGTCAACTACGACCACAAAAATACTGTACTTCTGTGAAACTCAGTTACTTAAAACCAATCATTTAAGCCTCTTCACATGTCTGTGAGTTGCCTAGGGTGACCCTGGTTCACACTGCAGTTTTGCAAGACAGCTAATTTGGCTTTGATTCCTGTTTCTCCTCATTTGGGGACCATGCCGTCAAAGGTTTGGGGCAGTAGAAGAAGAATAAGAGGGGAAGCCTCATGAAGTAAGCACCTATCAAATCTTTTTCTTATGTCTGCTAGCATCTCATCAGCTAAAGCAAACCTCATGGTCAAAATCATGGTCAAAAAGTGGGAAAGTATATTCCACCCACTCTGGAAGAAGCAGGAAATAAGTATTTGCTGAACAGTAATCTAAATACAGTCTTTATTGAAGATCTCTGAGAAAAGGGCTGGCTTGTTTGAGAAAAAGCCTCAAGTCCATTGTGCTGGGAGTGTATAGACAGAGAGGAGAATGGTAGGGTTCCAGCAGAGCGGAAGGCAGAGAGCCTCTCAGAATAATACTGGCCACCGTCAGGAATTTGTTTTAAGTGTACTCAGAAACCTTTAGAGGGTTTTAAGCACAGAATAACAAGTATAGATTTATATTAAAATTTTTTCTCGGATTACTGTGTGGTGACTGTATTAAGATGGGTGAAGACCATTGGGAGGGGCACTGTTCAAGTGCAGGGGGGCGGCGATTGCTCTGGGTGATGGCAACGTAGTACTTGTGTTACTACGTAGAGAAAATACTGGTATTTGGAATACATTTCAGTGGCAGACCTGCACTCCAGAGGGTGTTCGTAACTTAGACATGGTAGGTGAGGAACGAAAACTGTAAATGGCTTCTAGTTTTTGGATTTGTACTCTGATTCAGTAAATGATGGTTTTAATTACTGAAATGAGGATGTGATTGGGGACACAGTCTGGGTAGTCAGAGGTGTAAGTTGGGGGGTGACTAGGGAATAGTTAAAATTCAAAGCCATGGGACTTATTAGGGTCACTAGGGAAAGAATCTAAGTTGGAAAAAATAGTTAAACTACAAAGTGCTATTAATATAAACTATTGTGTTCTAAATTCAACATCTAATATCTTTTTAAGATAAAGAAAGAAAGTGTTTTACTGAATCTGCTCCTGGTAGCCCAACTGTATCTGTTCGGTTTGGGTATCACAGGCGCTAAAGCAATTTTCTTAGATTTTGTAACATAAATAAAGGGAGAAATTTTTCTTTTAATGAAAATTTATTTCATTTTTTACTCTGTGTAATTACACTTTAATTTTTAAAACTAAGGAAAAGAAAACTGTTAGGAACATTTTTTTCTGTAATGCTTGTATTTTAGTCTTACAAAAAACGAGACTTATAAGGACAATTGCTTGAGCATTACACATAGTGGGGAGTGATTTTGTGGATGTCACAGTTTTCAGATATGAGAAACACGATTATAAGGGAGATCAGCAGTAACTTCAATGTGGAACATCTTTCCTTTAATACAACTTGTTATCATGTGAATCTCAGGCAAAGCTTGTGTTATAATTGTAGTTTAAGTAGCAAAATGTTTTAACAACAGAAACCTATCATCAATTTTTCCAAGTTAATTGCCTATAAAGATGCAAAAGCAGAGACAGGGAGAAGCAAAAGGAAATGAGCTGGGTATTTATAGAGATTATGGACAAAGCATGGTCACATATAGATTGGGAAATTGGATACGTGGTTTACATTTACTTAAGTCTCCAAGGTCTGGGCAATACGCATTTCGTGTAAGAGATAGTATATGAAGGTGAGGGTGTGTGCATGCATATAACTATCTGTAGGTCTAGAAAATGGACTTTAATTGAACAGAAAAATCAATTCAGTTTATAAAGAGATTAAGATCATTTTTTGCTCAGATGAATCCGGGCTAAGGTTCCAAACCAGAGACTCATTTACAGGAATGATGTAAAGCCACAATTTATCCTAAGGGCTCAGCTGCTCAGTGCACATAATCCCAGGGTGCAGTTCTTGGATAACTTTTTCAAGTCGACTTTCCCATCTAGACGGGGAAAGAATGACTGGAGCAAATGCTGAGAAAGCTGGCTGAGTTTAAAAGGCTCACATCAAATATTAAGATTAATAATAAAAATAGCTTCAAATCACTGAAATTAGAGATGTGGCTGAAAGAAATGTTACAAATGGAAACATGAAAAAACATGTTAGGAATTTAAAATAATCAGTATTTTGATTCAATTCAGTAAATACACATCTGCCACCTAAGGATTATAAACCTTGGAAGAAGCAGATGTACACCAGTGAGTGACAGTTCTTCCCTTCTAGAAGTTTCCAGTTGTAGGAAAGTAAAAATAATTTTCCCTCCATATTTCTAGGTTCTTGGCTGAAACCCCTTTCTAATAAAAAGACAGATTAGTGGGAGAAAGGAAAGGAATAACAGATTTTTTAAAATACCAACTAGAGGACAGATAAGATATATACTATATATATGTATATATATGTGTGTGTATATATATAATTTTGCTATAAAAATTATACATGTTTTTACCCCAAAGAAATATAGTGGATAACATCTATTTGATTTTAAATCATTTGACATATTTCCCTGTTTTTATCCAGGTCATATATTTAAAACAATTCTCACACTGATAGCTAATATCCAAGGGATATACTTAAAACAATATTTCTTTATTTATTCTCCCCCTTTTTTCTAATTAATTACAAACAAATATTTTCAACATTTCTCTGAGCTTCATGTATTAAAGAAATCACTTGAAGAAAATAGGGATCACACTTTCCTTTTACAATTAGACCACTAGCTAGCACACATCTTACAAGATTATTCTTTGTATTTGCAATTCAAAAGAAGACAAAAAGAATGTATAATTTCTTTAAAAGTGGCTTTAAAAGTATTCTATCTCAAAGATGCTCTAATAGCAAGAAGAAACTAAGCAAAATCATGATTCTGTGATGTTAAATGAAAATAAAACCTTTTAAACTTCTATTTTGCCCCCTAGCGGCAAGAAAGGAAAATCCAGACATACATTTCAAATTTCTTTGCCAACTGCCAAGTAGCCCTTACATAAAACTTTCTTCAAGTGCGTCGTGTTCAATGTTGTGTCGTATGCAAGTTTGTAAAGCAAACTAAAAGGAACAAAAGCATCAGCTACTGTTAAGTTCCTGAATATTAAGTTATATGAATGACTCCTTGCTAATTTAAATAATTATTAAATGTTTCAGATTAATTTATTTCCCTATGTTTAAGGCAAAATGGAGAAGTTAATGTCATAGACATATACCATATAAATCAACTCTCAGTAGAAATCAATCCAGATTTCTTTTCTTTATGGTTACTACATGATTGATAATATCTGAAAGTGAACAAGCCTGACACAAAGCTTTGCCTTCAAATACTCACATTCCTGACAGCAGATGACTCCAGGTACCCTCAAATCCTTAATGCAAATGCAAGAGGACCACTGCCCTGCAAAAGACACTTCGAGCAATTCTCTTCTGAGAACTTAGAGAGGGAACGAGTATCACTGTAACCTACAAAATACGAGAAGACGTTTTCTTGGAAATGTGACTTTGGTGAATGGTGGTTCTGTAGGGTTGTCTCATTTCTGGAAGCGCAGTCGCATTTTCATGACTATAACAGGGGAAGAAACGCATGCAATGGTGCAAAGTAGTGCAAAGGAGGTTATACAATGAATAGGAATCAAGAATGACAGAAAAAGGAAAGTATCAGAAAAAAGCAATTGGTGATATAATATTTTCCACCTGTCATCACATAAGTTATAGTTAGATTTCATAAAATCATGAAATTATTTTCCTAAGGCAAATAATCAAAAGTCATCATACACAATTAAGTCATTCCCCCAGTTACTTATTATAAAAACTTTTTAATTTATTAGGAAATAATATCCTATTTTCCTTAGGGTTACTACTGTTTTCTAATTTTTTTGTTTCATCTAAAGTGTGTTGCTTAGCTCCAATATTGTAACTGATTCTCTGCTGATCTTTTAATTTCTTCCTTCTTTTAGCATGTATTGTCTAAGATGTATGTTAGTCTTGAAATCACAAAACATTCAAAAGCGTGAGTTATCAGAAAAGAACCCTAACTCTTTAAGAACTTCCAAACCTAAAGAATCACTCATGTCAGGCTTTCATCTGGAGTTGCCGCTTATTAGAAATGACAGATCTCATGTTTTACAATATCAAAATGACAATTCTTAGAGTCAAGGAATGAAAGGAAATGGGGAAAGAATTGTACTGGAAGTTCTTTTCTACTATGTTCTCTATAGAATTGCTTTTGAATGATTCCTTCTGTGTCAGAAATCTGGAGTAGTAGCTGTAATTAGGGAAGACGTCACCTTCAGTGGAGGTTCAGAAATGGGAGGGAGACAAAGGAAAAGGGGAGGAGGGAGAGGGGAGGGATGGAGATGAAGGGAGGGAGGGTACATCCTGAAACGATAATCCCTGTATACTCTCATGACATCACCCTCCTGCATATGTGTATATATAAGGAATGGCCAAAGCAACTCATATTTCAGTCTCTTTCAAAATCAGCTGAAGGCAAGAGGAAGCATTAGAGAGAGCCTCCCCTTCAGGCCATTTCTGACGTCTATGAACTTGGCTCCCTAGGAATCTCAAGGAGATGATGGCAGGAATGAAAATCCAGCTGGTATGCCTGGTACTCCTGGCTCTCAGCTCCTGGAGTCTGTGCTCAGGTAAGCTCAGCTGCGTTTCACAACTCCCTGAAGCGATTCCTTTTTCCTTTTTTGTAGTGTATTGCTACTTACGTTAATGTATCCAGGGAGAAGAGATTCTCCCTTATCCTGGATTTGTACTTTATTAATAAAAAGAAGCTGAATATGTTCTTTCTCTGTCTTTATGATTATAAGAACTGAAACATTTTTGTTTTCAAATCAGCAAAGCAATAAAAGGGATTTTAATGAAACATTTCATATTCCTCTTTAGAATATAATTAGTAGAGAAAAAAAAACCCTAAAACTTAAACGAGGCTGGTCCCTGTCTAATGGGAAGTACAGATGCAGTGCCTGTCAAGTGCAAACCCTTAGTTAAACTCCATTCCACTCAGAATGCTTTGCCTCATTTTCAGTTATTCTCTGAAGAGGCAATGGCTTCTCCCTTCCCCGATTTATTTTTTAACTGTATGTATGTTAAGATAGCAATATGAAAGTTGATGATTAATGAATAAATGAGGAAAGCATTATTTGTAAAAACTTATTTCTAGAAAGATACAAAAACATTCCAAGTCCTTTTTAAGAATACATTTTATGTCATCTTTATATGTGAGAAATAAGAGGCATCCTATTAGTTAGTTATTTTTTGCATGCTATTTAAGTTGATACAAAATGTATTTGGAAAATTAACCTTCTTCTTTAAAGAAAATTATTTACCTGGAGTGTTTTGCATGAGATAATTAAGGAGCAGCCATCTATTTCTGAATATCCATCAATAATTTATCTTGAAAATGAGAATTAAATTTAGAAGAGTAATAAATATAATGAGTGTAATAAACTTCATTTAATGTTTGAAATAATTAAATGATGATATTAAAATAAAAAAACAGAATAAGTGCAGGAAAATCATTTAACCTGTTTTATAATTTTTTATCTTATAAATAAGACATTGAAATGTTTAATTTAAACTCTCCCTATGATTTTAGTTAAATTATAAAATTGAATTTAGAAGATATAAATGCTATTAAAATTTTTAATTCTTTTGAACTTTAAAAAGACCTTGAGCTTCTAAGTTTGCATTTTTTTGTGATATAAATACCAAATTGTCTACAACTATGTAGAAGTATACTTATACCATGTGAGAAAAACTGAGTTATTAATAAGTATTATTAAGTTTTGAAACTTCTTGCTCTGATAAGCCAAAATTTATGTTGACTTTGGTATACATTTTTTTATAATGGCTAAGGGAATTTGTCACTCCTTGTTAAAAACAGATTGGGCCCCTAAAAAATAGGACAAAATGATCTCTGGTGTGTTTAGTTCCTAGATACAGTTTAACAAATGGTTTCTCCAAGTGTCACACTTCTTTTTAATAAACGTGTAAAGTGCAAGCAACTAACTTCCTTGTTTCAGGACATCTAGGTTAGTGAGTTTGAATTAAGTCCTCATATTGTAGTGTTCTTTAACTTTATTTTTTATTACACTATAGTATTTAAAAATTTTTTTTCTCTGTAGAATATTTATTAGTGGAAACTGGAAAGGATATTCTTTTAAAAAAATCAGAAATCCAGTTTATTGCTATTATACATGTATGATGGACATCATTTTTGCTTAAGTAATCTTCTTAATGGGCTATGATAAAATTGCTAAGTATACATAGTTCTAAATTCTTGTTTAAAGTAGAACAACAAAACTTTTAATGTGTGTTTTGTAAAATATTCTCTTAAGTTAAGTCTGAATGTCTTTCTTATTCCAAAATTATCAGAAATCAATTCTCTTGTCTTAAAACATCTCTGTACACACCTTTTCATTATGTTGTTGTTTAAATATCAATATGCATATATTCTATACATGTGAACTATTGCCACTGAAAATTAACCAACATATTTGATGACATTACTATTATATCATATAATCACTTTGTTAATTTTGAGATTTATAGAATAAACAACTCCAAATCATCAGTAGCCCTCTTGGCATATAATCAGGTGTTTACTTTCTTAGAAGTGCTTCCATTATTCTGACTTCTTCTTAGTCTAAAATAAAACTATAATTTTTTTCTGAATACCATTTTAAGTAGAATACATACATAGAAAAGACAAGATGCTTCTGAGACTATTTTTTAGAGTCATCTAAAATCTGCAGGTTAAAATGTAATTATATGAAATATGGTTAAATAGTAAACATGTGGCTTTGATTTTACTCAGATTCAGAAGAGGAAATGAAAGTGTTAGAAACAGATTTATTGACCGATGTGTACACATCAAAGGTAAGTTTTTTCTTTTTTTAAACCAAGGATTGAAAAGCATAGGAACTCTCATTATAAACATGGTGTCCTTTTCCTATAATGATAACTTCCCATAAAGGCTGAAAAGTTCATGGGGAGGCATTTCCTTTTTCGGGCAACTTTTCCTTAAGTTCAAAGGAGTTAAAGGTGTTGATGTGACAGGGAAAAAAATTATAGTGACTATCAATCAGTATATTGTAACTTTAATTAAATAGTCACATATTATTTATGAGGACATGTATATGTATTTAAAGGAATACTGTTTCCATTCTTATCAAATTGTATGTGAGGAAAGGCACACTGGCCTCCAACTACCTTCATAAGTGAGGATTAGGTAACATATTTTGCCTTGCTCATTTTATTGGGGAAACTAAATGGAGTTCCTAAACTACAAATAAAGTTCACGCCAGCCCATGAATCGTGTGTGCTAGAGAGTGAAGAGCTGCAGACTGGCCAACGGGAGCCTGGAGATTTATTCCTGCCACTGTGATTACAAACTATTTGCTCTTAACCAACTGGGTAGTTGCCATTGTTTGCCTTCTTTTTTTTTTTCTTTTCTAATTTTTAAATGCTGTAGTTGGAGTTCACGATCTCGTAGACATTTACATTAAATTCATGCCTGGATTTAAATTCTTCCTATAATAGAAGTGTTACCTGAACCTGCTCATTGTTTTTATTGAATCAAGTAAAAGTGTCTGCTGGACCCTATTATTCCTTTCCTGGGGTCTTGAAAACAAGGTTCCCAAACCCTAACCTGTACCTAGGAATAAAACTTAGTTAGAACACACCTGGTTACCATGCTACCACACTATGTATATTTACTCAGTGTACATATAAATGTAGACTTAGAGAACAAGGTTCCCAGTCAAAAGATATTTCTCAAAGAAAAGTAAATTTTGAGGTGAGACAGTCACTGCTATGACACTGGCATGCCAAGGCCGAAGACCCAACAGATGTCCTGGTAAGAGAGTCAGTGTCCCATACTGCTGTCTAGAAGCCGTGCTCCAGCTCAGGTCTTGCCATCTCAGGTTTGATGGCATGTTTTAGGAGCACCAACGTCTACTAGACATGTAGAATTACATTTGCTTGTGCTTTGGTATGCTTTTATTAAGAAAGAGAACCTGGTACAATATTTCTACAGGCTTTCCAAAAATTGCTGGGATGATGTAATTTTCTATGATAAAATCAATGCATTGTATGCAGTACAAATTTAATAAATATTTATGAACTAACAATGGGAATCTAGGATTCATTAACAACCTTCACCTTTTGCATTCAACTGTAAAAACCTCATGGTTCCATCACAGATGCCTTTAGTTATTTTGAATTTAATGAAATGCTTAAATTCACCATTTGTTGAACTCATCTGAGTTCAGTATATTACAGGTAGTATTAGTCATATAGATTAGGTTTCATTTAACTGAGGAAACATAAATTTGATGAGGATTTTATTCAGTATTAGAAAGTTAAATCAAATAATGGTAAGTAGGAACCACAAATATTCTAGTTTTCCTTATCTCAGAAACAGGAAGAAACATTATTCTAAATTTCTTATCTATAGGTTTAGGTCTATTATAAACATTTGTGTAAAATGATTTACTAAGACTGTTTATTGTTAAAGAAAAATTATCCATAACATTTGTTACAGACAGTAAGAAAGAGTTTATTCAAGAGGACCTACTACAACAGGGGTTCTGCAGAGATCAGACCCAACACCTAATCCAATAAGGATAAGTGGGCATTTATAGCAAAGGAGCAGGGTGGGATCAGTGGATAAAAATTTACTAAGAGGAAACATTAAGGCTAAGAGGATTTTTTCCTCTATGATTCTACCAAATTCTGATATTGAGGGTGGAAATCTGATTAACTATCAGATATATCTGGGGTGATCAAATCCATGGGTGAGGAATTTTCTTTATATTGACTCGGGCAGGATTTGTGCTAAAACTGGACTAAGCAGACCCGAGGCAGAACCCAAAGGCTCAGAGCACTCTGGCTCCAGTTTGGTCAAGGAGAGGTTCTCTGTCCCTTTCCTGAGTGAAGTAGTTTAAACCTTATACTAAATGTTCTCAAACACTTTGGCAAATGTTCTCATTACTTAGACATCCTTTGGTCAAGAGTACTTTCTCGGCTGTGCTTCCTAGGTATAACACAGGTTAGTTAATGTGATATTCACCAATAGTGTTACTGTCCCGGTAATTGGCAGAATATAAGGTGTTGTGGCCATACAATGGAGCGTGTTGCCTCTAAGTTTTCATAGCAGAGAAATTCCAGTAATGACTGGATAATCATACTCAGGGGACATAGCTGAAAGAATTCTCAAACTGTTGAAAACATTATAGTGAATGTCTTTGTACTCACAGATTTTCCTGCCCTTAGGATAAAAACCTTAATCAAAGATATGGACATTTCTAATTTTAATATGTATTGCCAAAACATCCATCAAGAAGGTATGCCAACCTATGCCCAGACCCAAAAATATTTATGAAAGGAAGTGTCTCTGTCCCCAGGAACCAGAGTGTACTTGTATTTTTTAAAGTCTGATCTAATGGGAGCCAAGCTGAACGTCATTGTGCACACTTCCTTCATATGTGATTCTGTGATGTGTTTGCTCACATCAGTATCCAAGGTTAAATTTAAAAAAAAATTAAATTGGGGTATTCACTGTTTTTTTTTTTTGATGAGCTCCACCTTTGTTAAGAGTACTAACACATTGTGTCAGCTTTTACACCATAGCTGGCTTTGATTTTAGTTCAGGGTATTAATTTCCCAGAGAGATAATTTACCCATTTATGTATTTAAATTATCTTCTTGTTTATGGATTCTGGTTGGATATTTGTTTAATAATATCTTTCCAGGTTTGTAAAATAAATTTTGTATATTTATACACTATTATATTTTTATTCATATTTAACCCATCTGGATATTATTAGACTATAACATGCCAAGAAGAGTTATAACTAGATCTCCATCCAGATTTCCGCGATCTCAAGGATTTCAAGTGCAAACATTGTTACATGCAAAATTGTCATATATATTTGGATCCACTACTGAACACTATACTCTCTTCTGTTGAGTTTTATGTTTTGTTTTATGCTCCATTAACTCACTCCTTTAATTCCTGAAATTAAAAAAAAACATTTTAATAACTGGTTAAAAAAAGTTCTTCATTACTTTATTTTTCTAAATCTTTTTAGTTATGCTCACACATTCATACTTCCAAATTAACTTTATAATTATTCTGACAAATTGCCTCTTCTAAATTCCAGCCTCCAAATTTTCCAAATTGAGAGTTTGATTTGCAGCTGGATTACACTTGGATAACACAGAGAGAGTTGACACCTGAAATTATTGTTACTGAGCCTACCCATCATGGCCTTGCAGTCATTCAAATTATTTTATGTCCCTTAGGAAAAATTTGTGCTTTCTTTCACCTATGCCCTTTGAAATGTTTATTAATGCTTACCAATTATTTCACACTTAAGTTCTCCTGTGTTATCTTTTCTCATGGATTATTGTTGGCGCATCAGACAAGATCTAGAGAACATTATAGTTTGCAAATATATGGTGAGCTGTGATGCTGCCTGTGACAACTCTTAATGTGTGAACTAGAGCAGTGGTCTCACTACTCTTACTGTCCAAATCTGCTAGTAACATCTTAGTCCCTGCTCCATTAGACACCAAATTGAATTGTAATTAAGAGAGAATGGCACCCTGGCCAATGTGGCGCAGTTGGTTGGAGCATCATTCTGTAACCAAAAGGTTTGATTCCCTGTCAGGGCATGGTCCTAGGTTTCAGGGTTGATCCCTGAACCTCCATCACCCATCTGGGTCCCTAGGTCACCATCCTCAGTCCAGGTGCATACAGGAGGCAACCAGTCGATGCTTCCCTCTCATATCAATGTTTCCCTCTCTGCCTTCCGCTCTCCCCACTCTCTCTGAAAGCAATAAAAAAAATGTGTCCACAGGTGAGTATAAAAAATATAAAATACAAAGAAAGAGAGAAAGATATATTTAATATTTTCATGTGTGATGTCACACACACACATATATTTATATATTTCTACCACTTGTCATTTCTTTTTTCTTTCTTGTTTTGCTCATATATGAGAGTATGGTATGTCTGACTTTATTTTTGTAATAGATAATATGAGGTATTGACTCTATTCAACTTTGTGATATGAAGTTAATAAATTAATGACAGTGTACTTAGGGTAGTGTAACACCTAAACCCTAAAATATAATGGCTTAGCACAATGTAAATTTGTTTTGTATTCATATAAGGTTTAAATGCAATGCCTATTTTTTTTTTTGTTTCAGATCAGTAAGGCAAGTGTTCCTTCTTGGAGAATGACTCTGCTGAGTGTTTGCAGTCTTGTAAATAACCTGAACAGCCAAGCTGAGGAAACAGGAGAGCCCCTTATTACAAGAAGGAAGTTTCCCACTGGCTTAGACGACTTCAGCTTGGAAGCAATGTTGACGATCTACCAGATCCGAAGTATCTGTCACAGCAGGGCCTATCAACACTGGGAGGTAAAACAAAACCAAAACATGAATGTAATTATAGTGATCTCTTATTTGTACCATTTTAAAATTCTGATCATTGTCATAACAGGAAGACATAAATATTAAAGAAGAATAAGCCATGTGTTGAGGTTAATATTCCCTCAGGTCTTCAGTGCCCTTCAAATGTTTGGAGTTGAGAAAATCATTTTTTCTTTAATCTTAAAAGGGAGCTATGCCTTAAGGCCGATTTTGATCCAAATGCTTAAATAAATGGCTTGTTTAGGCAATTTTTGGTGGTGGTTGTGGTAGCAGTGCCTAAGAAATTGAGAGAAATCAAACTGTTTCTTAGAAGCACTAAGTCATGTGTGTTTATAAACAAATACAAAACACAGAAAGGTCCTGCTAGTATTTGAATATGTTAGGCAAATGAAACCAGAATGATAGAGGTAGATATGAATAAATCCATATTTAATTCATCTATCTATCTATCTATATATATTCCTATTTTATTGAATGTGTGGATTGTAAGCATCTGTAGCAGCTAAACCAGAGCTACCACAGGCAAGACAGCCAGGTTTAATCATACAGAATGACAGTGAAGGACCACATGAAACTGTTGTAATAAATCCTCCACTGGTCACTCACCTCTTCTGGTTTGGGAATGTCCTGTTTGTTTGGGAGAGTGACAGATGCTTTAAAGGAAATAAAATTTAAAAATTTTCCCAACAAGAGAAACATTTTTTTATTCCGATTAACCTCTAAGAGTTATTTGCATAACGTTTTATATTACAGGCTTACATCTCCCCTGGGGATCTAAGGGTGCCTTCCCTGTTAATGTAAAAATCTCTATAACTATCACAAATGCACTCGGGAAAGGAGGAAAGGCAAAACAGAAACAGTCTCGTGTTTAACCTAACTCACACACAAAAGATGTTCTAGATGAATAGCTATGAAGTTATAGTTTTACTTGTTGAACTAATCATACCTTAATTTGTATTCCAACTAAATGGTTTAGTCTTTAAAATATTGTTTAAGTCATTAGCACTTGAAGGACACTAACTTTAACATAGGGAAATGTCAATTATATTTTATATATCCATGGGAAAAAACCTCAATAAAGTATTATACAGACAAATCAGGTACACATAAGATAAGAACTTCTGCTATTTTAAATGTTACTGAGTGATTTATAATAACATGATAATATTCAGAGCATGGTATAAGTAATTACAGACTGTTTGCAGGGAGAAACAAACAATTAAGAAATGAGATTGTTTGACAGTAGCTTTCTTTTATCCTCTAAGATTGAATAGTTATGGGTTGAAATAAAGTACTACTGGTACTTGTGATACAATTCAACGCATATGCATTATAATGAAAAAGTTAGTTTTCTGTCAGCTTTAGGGTGGCACCCCAAAGTTTAGAAGTCACTCACCAATGTGAATACAATTCTTATCTCAACTGTTTATTTTTTAAATTTTATGTAAATTATGTGCAAAACTCTACAAAGAGTTCTTAAATATTTTATACTAGCTGAAAGTTTTGAATAAGAGCAGAATTAATAGAAAATCTTTTTGGAACTAATTTTAGAATGGAACATACTTTATGAGATATTGAGGTGATATCCTACCTACAGAGTGACTGCTTTAGTTCTTGTATCTGAACTTGCTTTTAATTATTAAGCATCCCAACTAAAGACATCTTTGCTATTTAATTAGAACTTCTACATATGTTAATTTCTATGACTAAATGTGTTTTTTTTCTATGGGTATTTTATGTATGATTGAGAAATGGATCTTTGGGATGGATTTTAAGTCAAGTCATAAATAACTTAATCGAACATAAATTATTGTTGATCTCTAAATTTGGTTTACTAGATTCAAAATTATTTGTTGTGATTTATACTATATTTCTATAACATTTTGGTCTAACATGAATTGAAGCCTGAAAAATACTCAAAGTTCTATTAGATATGTTCTTTCACTTGGAGGTATTACTGTGTGGTCTTTACATATTAAAAAGGCTAGCTTGAGGAACTAGGAAGAACACTGAACAGAAAATCAGAAAAAAAATCATTTGTCATTTTTTCTCAGTCACTTGATAGCTATCTGTTCTTGGACAAAAAACAACAACAAAAAAACCCACTTAATTGCCTTGCACCTCATACATCTCATTCACATATGTTTTACTTTCTGAATAGCACATGAGATAAGATGTAGAAAAATACTCTGAAATGGAAGACTTTATGCTTGTAAGTTTTATTAATGTCTTGTCTCTCTTGCAGTTAATTCAGGAAGATGTTCTTGAGAATGGAAATGAAAAAAATGAAAAGGAGGAAGTCATAAAGAGAAAAATTCCTTACATTCTGAAACGGCAGCTATATGCAAATAAACCCAGAAGACCCTACATACTCAAAAGAGGTTCTTACTACTACTGACAGGATAAATATTTTATTTCCATGTGATTGTGACTTATCACTTTTTAATTAAATATCAAATTATATCTGTGTGGGAATGTGAGAGAACACAATTACATTGTTTCTCCTACAATTGTGGTTTATTGGATGTAATTATTCTGCACTCATGGAAATTGGACTAAATGTTTTCAAATAAATCTACATCTTCAGCATGATGTGTTGTGTATAATTGGAGTAGATATTAATTACATCATATATAAAATGTTTTGTAATTTTGCAAAGAATTTAATGGATTGCTTAAACAGTCAAAATGTTTGACATTTTAAACCAAACTGTAGGAGATTATAATAGGATCCTATGGCAAAGTCTAGCTTATGTATCATTAACCCAGAAAAGTAATAGTACTTCTTTTATTATTTGACTGATACATATATTTTTTGAATTGAGAGAAATATGTGGGGTTTTTTCCAAGACTCAACTCCTGAATCTCTCTGGTATGGGAAGTAATAGTGATAAAATAAGAGCATTTTAAAAGAATAATTAATAAGGTACTAATAATTATATCTATCTTAATAAATGACTTTCAACTGAATTTTTTTGTTAAATGAAATTAATATCCAGTAAAGAGACAATAAGCCATCAGAATCACATTTTCCTGAAGATTGACTTCCATTAGAAGAGTTACCATTTATCGGCTTCCCCCCTCAACTATGATTTAGTAAATGATAGCTGTATTTTTAACTTCATTGAGGACTGTGACTAATATTTTTCCAGCTGGGAGGGAATTTTTGAGGCAAAAAGAATACTTGAAATACCTTATCATAAATTATGTTTGAGACCATATCTACAGTGCCTTACAAGCTCTCACAGTCCTTACATTTCGCCATTGGTACTGGCATCCTAGACTCTCTCACAAGCGCCTAAGACCTTTCCTCACAGGGCTGCACCCTAGTCCATGGCATCTGTGAAAGACAATACCAGGGTATAAGTTGTTCTGGAATTAAGCCTTCAGAACTCCATGTCCTTTGATGGGTTTGCTCATCCTCTAGGCTGAATCTCACTCAGCAGTGTATAAGAGCAACCAAATGGTCTCTGAGTTCGCCTGTTAAAATCCGGCCCTCTCACACCGTCACCACCACCACATCCTTTACCATCCTATCAGATTCAACGTTAAAAAGTGCCCAAATCATTGATCCTAAGAAGAACACTATTTCATAGTGATCGAGTTCCCAGATTCAGCTCCACTATTCACTAGTAACCTTGGATGACTTATTTCACCAGTTTGTTCAACTAAAAAAATGTGGGAATGATGAAGTATGGAAGAGGATAAAATAGTCTGATACATATAAAATGCTTAAATGTGTTGCCTGGAACATATTCATAATATACACTTAACAGTTTTTCTGGCCACTTTTATACCATGTTTCCTTTTTCCTTCATAAACTACAGAGAATAACACAATTTCACATATTACCTCTTTGTGTTTGGAAAAACTGCTGATCTTCTAATTAACCCCATGCTTTCATTCATTATCCTTGAGGGCTTTCACAAATATTTGCAAGATCTACTCAATAATCTTCCTTCTCAGTCCCTGGCATCTTCACTTCTAGTAATAAACATTGTACCTATGCTATCTCCTCCAATTGCTTCCATGGTCATCCCACAGAACTTCTCACCACCAACAAACTAGGTCTCTCCAAAACATCAGTGTTAAGCACTCTACTCTCTAAACATCATCTTTTCTTTCCAGTTCATCTAATCTAACACTCTCAGTCAGACATTTATGATCCCATTTAATCTGTTGTCCCCACTTTTTTATTTTCACTCTTCACTTTCTACTCCTGCCCGCCCTTTGCTCTTCACTTGACCTAGATTCTATTGTCCAAATTGAAATCACTCTCCTTCATCCTTCTGTCCCGTATTGTGTAAGCCTGTGAAAATACTACTAAACTGAAATCACCCCCAATTCTGGCCTTGTCTGAGAAGCTGAACATAGCTGGAGGAAAGCACTCAACACTGTTGAAAAGTCACACTTAAAATTTTTGTGATCACAAATCTCAAGTAGATCTGTAGTGCTGCTCAGCACTCCTATCACATCTGCCTAATAAATTTTGCCTCTAATTCTCACTGAAGTTCATTTTATACCTTCTCTCCTTTCTTAAGTGGCAACACTCCTCATGCTCACATCAGATGACTTTCTAATTATTTCACTAAAAATTAAAAACAGTGAGGAGAAAACTATACCTTTTCTTTACCACCCTGCATTTACCCCTCAATCTTCCATTTCAATGGAGGAACTATTCATTTCATTTAGAGAAAGAGCCTATTCTTTTCTGAAGTTTGTTCCTTCACTTCCTCATGGCAGTAAACGTTCCCACACCCTGCTCAGGCTGAACACGGCGTAGTCATTCTTAGCTCCTCCCTTTAATACACACCTGCCATTTCATCCATTAAATACTTTTGTTAGTTTTGCACTCGAAATACATTTCAAATCCACCTACTGCTTTTATTGATTTTTTTGAAAAGAGAGGAAAAGAGAGAGAGAAAGAGAAACATCAATTTGTTGTTCCAATTATTTATGTATTCATTGGTTGACTCTTGTATGTGCCCTGATGGGGAATTGAACTGCCAACATGAGTATCAGGATGATGCTTTAACTGACTGAGCTACCTGGACAGGGTCCACCTACTTCTGCCCTAAGCTACACTTCTCACCCTAGGACTATGGCCATTTCTTCCTAGATGCTCCCTGTTATCATTTTTATCCATCTACGTTCACATAGCAGAATGAATTTTTAAAATTAGATAAGGTCATATATCCCTTCTCAAAATCCCACAGTGTCTTTCCATTGTACTTTGAGTAAAACCCAAATTCTGTCTTAGCCTCAAAAAATCTGGCATTTGCCTACTTCTCTATTTAATTTCACTCATTCTCCTCGAGTCACACCGGACTCTTGTTATTCCTCTAATGCATCCAGCTTGTTTCCGCTTATTTTAGCCTTAACAGCTGCTCCAACCTCTTTTTCTAAAAGGCTCTCAGGCAGAAAATGCTTTCTTCCTGAGCAGGGGGGGACATCACGTTAGAGACTGCATCCCCAGCGTCCCTGCTCACCCGGAAGGGTGGTTGGAGCTAATCAGACGTGGAGTGGGAAATAAAAAACGGTACAACACGTGGATCTTTTATAACTTAAAGAGAAATTGCCTTTCCTGAATTTGGACTTTTTTCCTAATTTTTTGTCTCAAATGTGAATTTATTTTAACCATACAAATGGATACAATTCTCTTGAGGAAGACACTGATCAATACAGCTTAAGGCCTTTAGCTACTTTGTACTACAAAACTGTCTTGCCTTCCTGGACCAACCAGACTGTTACTTGATAAAGAAATGCATTTTTAACATTTAAGACACTGCATTTTTCAGCCTCACTGATACAACATATCATTAATTATTTTAATTGTTACCATCTTCTACAGGCCTTTCCATGGTTTATTTCTTCACATCATTTAGATATCTGCATATTTATGTATGTATAATGAAGCCTTTCCTTTTTTTTAAAGATTTTATTTATTTATTTTTAGAGGGAGGCGAAGGGAGGGAGAAAAAGGGGGAGAGAAACATCAATGTGTGGTTGCCTCTCACATGCCCCCTACTGGGGACCTGGCCTGCAACCCAGGCATGTGCCCTGACTGGGGATCGAACCAGGAACCCTTTGGTTCCCAGTCCATGCTCAATCCACTGAGCTGCACCAGCCAGGGTGAGGCCTTTCTTTAAAATAAATAAATAAATAAATATTGTTTATGGTATTACAATTGCTCCCGCTTTTTCTTCCTTTGCCCACCTCCACTCAGACCCTCTCCCCGCCCTCAGTTAATCAAGGCCTTTTTTTTTTAACACCCTATCTTGAATAATATGTATCTCTGAGCCAATGTAACCATGTAACTTGCTTTATTTTTCTTTATATTAAACAAACCAAAAAAGCAGCCACTGACAGCCTTCCTCTGGGAGCTGGCCTGGCATCAGCAGCTAGGCTGTGGCGTTCTCCTGGTAAACGTACACAATTCCATGGAACTGGAACTTCTCACGGGATCATTCTAACGATGATGGCACAAGACAATAAACAAGACCACTTTGTAATCATGTCTGAGCAAAAACAAAAACAAGAACACTACCAACTACAAAAATGATTAAACATCCTCCTTTCCGTCATAATTTGAGTGACTGCTGCTTCTTCACTACTGCTTTCACTTTGCTTTATCCTTCCACCTCCGGCATAAAAACAGCAATCCTGGAATTGTCTTCACTGTCTTAAAATATCCAAGTCAGAACAAACCCCACTTCTGGAATATTCTCCAAGTCTTCTAACACAAGCCTGAACTCTCTGGAAGGCCTCTATTTGCACCCCGTGAGTGAGAGGCCCCATGACTTCCCACAGAATGAGATCTCCGGTACCGCAAACCCGCCGTGGAGTGAGTGTCCTCCTGCTGGTCTTCGGCGGGTGGGCGCTGGCATAGCTCCCAGTACAACTTGAAATTGTAGTCATTTACTTGTTTATTGTTTATAATCTGCCACTCACCACTAGAATGTGCACACTTTGTGAGGACAGGGATTTTTTCTTATTCACACTTGGGTCCCAAGGTTTAGCACAAGGCCTGATTAAATGTCAAAATAATTTGATTCATGAATGAATAAATTAGCAGCTGAAGAATTCTCTCTCTTATAGTAAGATGTACTAGACATACTTTTCTACAGATTTTAAAGCCCCAGCTCAGATGACATTTCGCAAGTTTGGGTATGAGCTCAGGTATCTGGAGGAAGTTGCTGGTCTTCTGTGAGGCGACACAGCATCTGAGGTGTTGAAGCCCACCTGCCTACCTGGGGGGTTATCCCTCCTGTTGGTCTCTTAGGTCTCTTGTGAGAAAAAAAAAACACACACACATAAATGCCTAGGTGAAAATAGTATTAGTTGAAATTGGAAAAAAATGGATTTGTGAAACACAAAAAGAAAGCACTAACATAAACTGGTACTTGAATGTATATGTATATCAAATCATCATGTTGTATACTTTGTCCTTTAATTTCATCAATTTTATCTCAACAAAGCTAAAACAAATACTAAATCCAGCCCCCATCCCTTTGGAGCCTGAATGCTTATAATCAATACAGACTTTAATGCAAATTACATTCAGAACTGCTATATTGTATGGAAATGTCCGTTTCAGGTATCCACTTTAGAAACAATAATTTTACAATATAATTTACAAATTAACTCTAAGGTCTGTGACCTTGTCATTTAATTCCTGTGTGTCTCTCATTAAGAATGCAACATTGATGACATACTTGATTTTTGAGATGGTGAGATTCTATATTTGAAATTTTATATAAATAATCGCTAAAATATTTAACTAGAATCTTTTAATGGATGAAGAAAATAAATATAATATTCCTAAATATGTAATTTTCAATTCTGTATTTTATTAATGTACTAACATATAAATTCTCAAATTAAATATTTTGATAAACTCTAATCTTTTATATATACATCTCAGTAATTGAATGAAGAACTGTTTGAAGACTTTTTAAAGCATTACCTTTTCAGATATGTTAGTTAAATTATACCTAAGTATTTATATTTCTGTTTTCTTTTGAATAAGTTTCTGTTTTCCATGAAAAATATAATAATCAAAGGACAATAATTTGTTGAATAATAAAATGTCAACAAAATTCTATTGTATATTTTTATATTTGTACCATAACAAATATAGAAATCTTTTTACATTTTTAACACATGAAAGGTTAGTTATTTTCCATTCACATTTATTTGCATATGAAAAATATAATTCAGCTTTTTACTTAATGTCAAAAAGAAGATTTTGGAAAAAAAGCGATCTATTTTCCCCAATTGTGAGCTCCTTTATTGTACTAAAAAATAACAAAGTTACATTGTTTGATCCTTTACCAATCTTTTATTATTTGTGAAACACAATAATTAGTATTATAAAACAAGTCTCTTAATCTTTTACTGAATTTAAAAATATATTAAGAAGGCTTTTTTCTAAAACAACTTTATACTCTCTCTTGCCTTTTACCTCCTGTTAGGATGTATTTTGCAAATAAACTGATTCTTCTCAGGCCAGGTAGCTAGAGAATATAAAATACTCATGAAGACGAGGGCTACTGTTAGGCTAAACTAGAAACAGGTAAACTTCCCCCCAGTGGACACAGCTTTGTGCCTGGGTAGCAGACCAGAACACGGTCAACCTTGGGTCCACCCACTGTCTTTTCTGGATGTCCTTGCGCAGGATGTCCGCAGGTAGCATTGGCCAGGTTGAAGAACTTTGCTTGTCCATTCAAACGTCAACTGGATACTAATTGGACTCTTAATTTAGACTATCAGAACAAAGACGTTTTCTTCTAAACCTCTGGCATTTAGTGTTTAGTAAATGTTAACTCATTAATTGATAAAGATGAAAATTAAATTTTAAGAAAGAAACTTAATTCCAAGCTTATGTCTATGCTACAGTTAATTTGGGAAGTTAGAATTGATCCTGGACAAAATTGCAATTAAGTAATTTTTCCTGAATTACCTTCCAGTACCCATTTTGATCATTTTTTAAAAAATCTCTGGATGACAACTCTACAATGAGTCTCTCAGATGTTTTTATTTCTCCATAGTAAGTTTATTAGCGTAATTGTAATTACTTCCTCTTGGAATCAAACCTTAACTTGAAGGGAGGAATCTCTTATTTTGAAACTATTCATAGCAGGTACAGAAATATTAAAACAAATTAGCCGCATTTGTTTGTTTACTCAACAAATACACCCTGCGCTTATGCCAGATGTTGGGGTTGGCACTGTGGTTAGAGCTGCGAACAGGACAGACGGGGTTCTCTCCACAAGGACCTTACAATAAGCCTACCGCAACATCCCTCTTCCCTGACCTTCCCGGTTCTGCTTTTTCTTCGCCTTCACTGATCCTGTATGTAAAGCCTCAGATGAATGCGCCCTCTGAAACAGCCTCCCCTCCTGCTGAAGAGGAATATGTGTGCTTGTCATAACCATGCTCTCTTCCGTTGGCTGTAAAGGAAGGAGATCTGTGACCCCTCCTATGCGGTATATTTGACTACTTCTCAGACATGAAGGTGGAGAGTAGTGAAGTGACATGCTTTAGGGCCACAGGACTAATTAATTGCAGACCTGAGATCAGAAACAAGGTCTATTTATTCCTTAAATAAACTCTTCACCAAGAAAGACTTTGTGGGCAAATAAAGCCAGCCCATTCCAAACTATCACATTAATCAGCGAGGTTAAGTTTACTTAGAAATGGAGGGCAGAAGTCCCAAGTTAGGGCAGGGAACGGGGGGACTTGCTGTTCCTGTGGACGACAGACTCCAGACCAGGATTTCTCAAATGAGGTTGGTTTCTTCATCTGAGTTAAAAATATACATTCTATGACTTGATCGTGGATTCAGTAAATCAGTCTTTGAGAGTGAGATTTGATATTTTTATTTTTAATTAGCTACCCAGGTGATTTGGACAGTCAAATTTGGGAAACCCTTTGCTATCAGGCATTTTTAGAGACTTATTTTCTACCTGATTCATCTATGGTTGGTGTAAATAGATTCGCCTTGTATAAAGTTCCAGGCTAAAAAAAAAAAATCACTATTAACTCAGATTAGAAAACCAATGAAAAGAATTAAGTTGTGCTAAAATTTCCCAGTCTTTTTTTACATGGTTATAAATTGATATACGGAAAAGTACTAGAAATCTTAAAATCATTAAACAAAGTTTTATATTGTTTTAGTATGTTGCCCTCCACTACCACTCACAAATGTAAACATGTTGAGGAGAAAATAAGGAGGCACCATTGTTTTTTAGCTTCTCTGCCCTGATTTCTCACTCCACAAATCCTCCACCCCACATTGAGATGGGAAGTCTGCTGCGGTGCCACATCTGGGGCAAAACTTCATTCTGGTAACTGCAGTTTTGAATCAACAACCCGAGAGACTGTTGAATGGTTGTTGAAGGTATAGAAGTACTCCTGAATTCAGGGGTACTTGATATAACAAAGCACTCGGACATTTTCTTTCACACAATCAGAAATAGTCCAAGGCTTTAAAATTGTGCACACCGATGAAACGTAAAAGCAATGAAAATGAGCTTGAATTTGCCTGAGCTCTGGATTCCTTATCAAAATATAGCCGAGCAAGCCACACGGCCTCTAGTGGTGACACAAATATGTAGGACATGGATTAACTCTCGGCTTCATCTTCCCTCATTTTCACTCTGAGCATTTACACAGATTGTGTTTTCTGCTTCACAACTTTTGTCATGCCATTTCTCCTACTTCAGAAGTACTTTTACCCTTGTGCAGTTGATTGTGTCCCATTCTCTTTGAGGCTAATAGGAAATGCCACTTTTTGGAAGAATTCTCTAACTTAGCAACTCAACACTCAAAGAGGTCTCCTCTGTGTTTCTTCTCCACACCGCTGTGATACATTAAGTATGTCCCTGTTAGCACACTCTCTCCAGGGCCTCGTAATAGACTGCATGCTTTCCTGAAAATAGTTGAACATTCTTTAAGTTAGCTAGTATGTCTTGTTCATCTCTTTTCCCTTCACAGTTCCTGGCACACAGTGCGCACTCATGAAGATGTTTGTTGAATGAATAGATCATTGCACAGCTAAGGCAGACAATGATTGCAGCCTTTCGCTCTCATCAGCTCCTTTGTGGATAACCCTGTAGACACATGCCCTCTAGAAAGAACCAGACTACCCCTTTGTAGACTCAACTATTAGATCCCCTAGGTATACAGGGATTCTACTTATAGCAATTCTCAAGTTCTTATTTCAGAACGCCATAGAGCCCTCCCAAAAGGCAGTGCCGTCAGCATCTTAATGAGTGAGTCGCTCCAGGGATTTACTTATCCAACTCAGTGTGTGATCAGTAGCAAGGACAGCAAAGTCCTTCTCAGAGAGAGTAGTCCTAGCTGTGTGATATCCATGCAGCAAGCATCCAGAGCTTCATATTTTTTTTTTTTTATAAAGCCCCACTACCCTGGAAAACAAATCGATTCCCTCCGCTGGGCATTGCCGACCAGGACTAACATGAACCGGTTTTCCTCTGATTAAGAACAACAGCCTAAATGCAGTCAGACTTTCTGTGACAGAAAATCTTTCAGTGCGTCCACGCATTTTGCAAACGATGGCACCAGATTTTCACCTTGTTTCAATTTAAATTACTTTGGACTTTTACAGTCTATTCAATACATGGATTTGCACTTTAGGGCAATAACTCAGATGAATGCTGAAATACTGTCAGTTGGAAATATGAGGAAATGAAGCTAAATAAGAGTTTTTGAGTTTTCTCAGCAAGGTCCTGGGGAAAACTAAAGTAAGGAAAATTAAGCCATTTCTTACGATCTTATTATTGGTAACTTTTAAAAGGAAGTGTGAAGTAATATACTATGTGGCTGCATTTACCGCGGCGCGCCCGGCCTAATGGGAGAAGAGGCAGTTGACATTTACAAGAGGCTTCGTGTCTCTGGCTTTAAATTCAGTGAGTGTCAAATAACCCTCAGTGTGGTGCTTGTCAAGCTAATTCCTGCTCACTTAGGTACTCACCACTCCTCCAGTAGATAGAAGCCTGCTGTTTAACTGTATTCAAGGAAGCAAGCAGACTCGCTAGCTGTTCTTAACCAATTTTCAATTAAGACAAAGCTGCCTACAGACCAAACAGTTTAGGGATGTTCAACTTATTTCTTCCTGAAATGTCTTCCTGGTATCTAAAATGTGCCAAAATGAAACTGACTGAGAATTGCCAAAATATTTTTATGAAATCTCTGGGAAACAGTCACAAAGACACTAGAGTGAGTATCAATTCCACATTCACTTTCTGAGAACATCATTCTTTGAGGTTTAAAGTCTTAGATTTTGTTTCATTTTCAGAAATTTTTCCAAAAATTCTGATCCTTATTTCATCAAGATAGAAAATAGTTTAGTTTTATTTTATTATTTTATTTATTCTTTTAATTAAAAATATTTCCTGAGTATATACTCTTTGAGGCACTGTGCCTACCATGGGGAAGACGGAATTAAAGACATACTTCTTACTGTGTACAAGTATCTTTCCAAATCACGTGCTGTGTCTATGTGGCTAAATTTGTCCACTGAGTTAAAAGAGGATGCGTTGACATGGCAGCTTCCCAGTATTTCCTTGAACAGACAACTGAAACTAATTCTTTGTCCTTATGTTTGCTCTTTCCTCCATCCTGCCTCCTGGAACACAGATATCATTTTGCATTTTAAGGCCTAGAGAAACACACTAAGTGTGTCACAATAGTGACCTGGAAGGAGCTCAGGTCCCCCAGAAACACAGCCAGTTTACCTTTGCTGGATAATGTACTTCTGGATTTTTCATGAGAAATAAATATTTACGTTTTGTTCAGCTGTTAATAATTTTAGTGCTTCTTGTTACTGACACCAAACTTAATCATGATCAAATCACTTCCACTCCCCTTTGCCTTATAAATCCTGTAGTATAGACCAGAGATTATTTCTCCAGAAAGCATTCTCTGACAAGGACCATCAAATCAACTAAAATTTAAGGTAAAAAAAAAATAAAGTAACATAAATGATCCATCATGCATAATAAAGAAAAATATGACAAAGAAGTTAAGAAACATAGAATATTCCTAACAGTTCATGTCAGTTCTGTGTTCAAATTTTTGAATATTGTTTAATTAATTTGAAGGTATAAAACTAAACAACAAATTTTTAGCAAATGGGAGATTAGCCATTTCATATATATTACCTGAACCTAATATTTCCATATTATTTCATGCTGTTCCATGAATGGACATATTCTCTATGCCTCTCATTCTATTAAGTGTGCTTTCCATCACATGCCGTTCGCCCTTGTCTGACACGTACACGTTACTCTTTGTAGTTCAACTTTAGTTCCAGCACTCCCAGGAGTCCTTTATTATCATCACAGTGCTAAATAAGGTGCACTTTCTCTGGAATCTCACAGTACTCTGTCCATAAGTTATTAATAACACCTTTCACAATCTGAATTATAAAACGTGTTAGGAAAAACTTAACTAGGGTTAGGTCTTCAACGTATGGTTTTCGAAGGGGACACAATTCAACCCATAAACAAGTCACAGTTCAGGAGCTGACACAGGTTCATACTGGGTTCTATGTATGTCTGAGACATCCTTTGATATTCTCAAATGTAAATTGTCTAGCAAGTGATTAAATATAGGAGACAGAGCTTAAAGGAAATAAGTAGTAGTTGATATTGTTACAAATGGAATAGAAAGACATGAGTCAGGAGGTCTTTCTACCGCACCCCTGGTTCTTGTCTCTCCCTCAAGAGAATAATTCAAGCAAGAAAGAAACATGTATAGGGGAAATGAGGTAGCAAGTTCATGTATGAGATATATACAATCATGGAGCTGCAGCAGGCACCCGGCAAGTCTAAATGCCCTACATACAGAGGAAAGACAGTTGTTAGTACGTTAGTGAGGTTTTTTTATACATGTGTGCTGAGGCTGCAAGTGGATACTAAAGTAAGTATGCTGGCTATTGGGGTTCAGGGATTATATACCTCAGCTGGCTTTTAGGTGCCCCTTCTTCTTCAGTCCAGCTACAAAGGCTTTCTCAGTTAGTAAAGCTCTTTGTCCTAGTGAAATTGTTACAGAGGCCCCCTTTCCCATCATGGGCCCCCCTCTTCCTCCTGTGCAATTCCCACTTATGATGTTCAGATCACCCGGCAATCTTAGTAAGATTGTTCCGGAAGCCCCTTTTCTCAGCACAGTCTGAAGGACTCTCCCCTCCTCCTGTGCTGTTTTGCTTGTGATGCTCGGGACACCTGCCAATCTTATCAAACTGAGCTCCGGACTGCTGAGCTAATTGGTGAGACACGCCTTCCCTTTGTTTCTAGCCTCCGTATTAAGTTCTTTGTTAGACTGTAAGGGCGAGGGCCCTGCCTTTGTTTCCCCTCAGGCTGTTCATTCCTAGCAGCTACCTAACAATGCCAGATGCATTGCTGATGTTAATTAAGAAATGTTAGTAACAAGAGCTAAAGACTGCACATTGAACTTTATTGAAGAAAAATTACTGGAATCAAATTCATAATGTACTATTTGACTCTCTGAAAGAGCATATAGGCAGTTCTATATGAAGACAGAAACATGAGAGTCATTAGTTAAAGAAAACACATTACCTTTTAAAACAAAATAGAAAGGTAAGATAGGCTGAAATTCACTGAAATTCTCATTCCCAACAATCGACTTAAACGTTATTTCCTTCCTTGCGTGCATACTAGTGGCGGATGGTTAGAGCTATAGAAATGAAAATTTGGAGTGAAGACATTCTAATGGAAACTTAAAAATAAACTTTACTCTGGAGAATGATTAAAGTTATTCCAATCTAATGTTTTTTTTCCAAAAGCCACTGAAAACCTTTTCAATTTTTGTTGGTTTTCGATACTATTTTGAGAAATAATAAAATAAGTAAACATGCTGAGATCAGAATCAGAGTCAGAATTTCTACATATTTATGGACCAAAAACCCAAAATATATTTTGGACATTTATATGATCTACAAAGAAGCATGACAACATCAAAACAACTTCTGATTTGATGTGAGGAAACTGTAGGGAATCTTATTTTCCCCTCTTTCCAGGAACCCAAACAACCTTTGAAACAAGCACACAGCTCTATTTGGATCCCTCGGCAAGATGCAAAGATGAAAAGTACCCAGTATTTGTTGTCTACATCTTTGAAAGGGATCTCTTCATCTCTCTGGTGGGTTATGCTTCAGCTTAGGCCATCTGTATGCTTTGGCAGTAGGTGATTTCTGGGAATCATTCACTGCAGCTCTTACTGAAACAATCAGCGTGCTGCATCAGTGTAGAGGAGTTTTCAGTAATGATGCAAAACCTTCTGTCACCTCCATTATTTGTGGCTAAAAGCAAGAGAAGTTGCTCCTAGAAGCCTTCTGCCTCTGCAACAAGGTCACACTCATTAACTGATGGAAAGGGACAGAATTATGCCCTTCCCCAAATGCTCTGGCCCATGGGTCAGAAAGGTTGCCGTAAATAGGTAGAGGAAGATAGCCTCTGTAATTTTATTAATGGAGCAGGGAAATTTATGCCAATTTAAAGGTGGAGGAAGAAAGCTTTTCTCTTTTCTGTAGCCCAATGACAGGAAGTGATGAATAGCTTAACTTTATAATATGAAAATGGAAATTGAACAAAATACAAGATTTGCTATATTTTGAACTTTTTTCCTCTGAAATAATCAAGATTGACCCAAGTTTTACCTTTAGATTGTAATGTCCTAAAAAATATCAAGTTAGTTGGCACTGACTATATTTACAGGAAAGCAAAATTTATACATGAAAATTGAAACACTGTCAATGTATTTTCACCCAAAGATTACATAGAATACATTTTCAATACAAATATTCAGTTAATGTGTACACATTTATTGTATTACCTAGCTTAGTGTTTCTAAAACACTTACATGTAGACTAGTTCCCTGGAATATTAAAGGTGTTATTGTTGTTTTTTAAAGTGTTCTCCTGATGGAGGAGGCCAGTGGGCCTAGTATGGTCAAGTTTGGTCATTCCTGGCAAGACATCGCTCACAATTTACATGTCCTGGGACTGCTACCACTTTGTAAGGTGAGCAGACCTCCATGATTTATGGTGCCTGGTTGTACTTATAACATAGGCCATTGGAAGCATTTATATTGCAAACCCAGAGGTGAGATCCAGGAGATACAGTTTGTAACATGAACTTTTTGCCACCTTATAAGGTAATTATGCTGAAGTTTCATGGTGACATGTTTAGTATGCAAGGGGTTTGAAAACATTCATTCTTAGTTTCCGGTGACCTGAAGGACCTCTTCCAGGGTTGGCAAAACATCGTAACAAGCTACTCAGCTGTGTCTTCCATGAGGAATTAGGGACTGGAGAAGCCCCTTTCACCAAATATTCCCACAGGCTGAGAACTCCTGTATGCTCTGTTGAGTTTGCCATAATGGTTTTAGAATTTATTTTTCAGACTGCTCATTTGGGGCACGTGTCCAGCCTATTACTCTCAGGAAATATTTCACACATGGTTTCAAAAATGCTCTGATCATCACAGTTCAAACATTCACTTAACTTTAAGGTTCTGAAAGCCTTTGCTATGCTAATATAGATTGAATATCACCATAAGTAACATATAAAATATATGTAATGAAGCAGAGAGCTCTGTTATATTATATTTCCTGGTAATATTCATGTGTATATTTCAAGAAATGTCACATGCACCAACATCAACTTAACATTTTCTGAACTCCTAGTATATGCTAGACAACATTGTTAGTATTAGGAACACAGCTCATTGTTCCTTTGAGTTTATTTTCTAGACCTGGGGAGAGAGATAATAATAAATAAGGAGGCAATGAAGTAACAGAAAGATTTAACTTTTTAAGTAGGTCTATGAAGGCAAATAAAACAAGAGGACATGGAGAATCATGGGGCCAACGTGAAGTCGGGTGACCAGATCCTCCGACTGAATACAAAATGGCTACATCCTGGGTTAAAATTTCAAGTTTCAAAACACTATTATACTTGGGTTAATTTCATAAATCTTTGTAAATTTTTGGTTTTGATTTTGATGAATTTCTATTATTCTTAGTAAATACAAACAAGAGCAAAATGAGAATAAATGTGTATTTTATGTTTAAAAATTTTACTGGGGAAAAATGAAAGTAGACCACCTTCTTACACCATACACAAGAATAAACTCAAAGTCGATTAAAGACTTAAATGTAAGACTCCAAACCATAAAACTCCTAGAAGAAAACAGGTGGTATATTCTCAGACATTTCTCCTAGCAATATTTTTTTTCTGATATATCCTCTCAGGCAAGGGAAACAAAAGAAAACATAAATAAATGGGACTACATCAAACTAAAAGTTTTTGCCCATGAAAATAAAACTATAACAACAAAAACAAAAACCAAAAAATCAACAAAATGAAATGACAACCTGCTGAATGAGAGAGAGGACATATTTGCTAATGACACATCTGTTAAGTAGTTAAATACAAAATTCATGAAGAACCTATACCACCCAACACCCAAACAAAATAAAAACAATCCAATTAAAAAATGGGCAGAGAACCTGAGTAGACACATCCAAAGAAGACATACAGAGGGTCAGTAGACATGAGAAGATGTTCAATGGCACAAATCATCAGAGCAATGCAAATTAAATCCACAGTGAGATATTGTCTCATACCTGCCAGAATGGCTCTCATCAATAAATTCACAAATGACAAGTGTTGGCGAGGATGCGGAGGAGAGGGAGCCCTCACGCACAGTTGATGGGAATGCAGACTGGTGCAGCCACTGCGGGAAATGGTAAGGGGGTTCTTCAAAAAATGTAAAGACGTGGAACTGCCTTATGATCCAGAGATTCCACTTCTGAGGATTTATCAAAAAACAAAACCCAACAAAACAAAACAAAATACCTCAAAGCACTAATTTGAAAGAATATATACAACTCTGTGTTTATGGCAGCATTACTTACAAGCCAAGACTTGGAAGAAGCCGAAATGCTCATCAACAGACAGGGGGATAAAAAAGCAGTGGCACACATATGCAATAAAATATCACTTGGCCATAGCGAAAAAGTAAAATCTTACCATTTGGGACAGCTTGGATGGCGCTTGAGAGTATTATGCTCAGTGAAATATCAGTCAGCAAAAGACAGATACAATATGATTTCACTTATATGTGGAATCTAAAGAACAAAGTAATACAATAAAATTGAAACTGACTTGTAAGCACAGAGAACAGACTGATGGTCCCCAGAGGGGAAGGGGTTGGTGACTGGGTGCGAGAGTTAAAGGGATAAAGAAGGACAAATTGGTCACAGAAAAGTCATGGGACGTAAAGTACAGTTGGGGAGCAGAGTCAATGATACTGCAATAACTGTGTATGGTGCCAGGTGGATGCTGGAGATATCGGGGAAACATTTTGTAAAGTATATGGTTGTGTAACCACTATGCTAACCACGGAATCCCTAGTCATGAACTGAGGGTAATCACTTCCCTGACTGTCCAGGTAATCACTGTCTTTTGTTTTTTTTTTTTTAACTACCAAAGTCTGTTTTGCTAAATCCTATTTATGTCTTTGCTTTGCCTGTCTGTACACAAAATTACATTCAATGTGCCTGGCTTCTTTTCCTTGGCATTAATTTGTGAGATCCACTCATGCTGTTGTATGTGACTGTGGGTCACTTAATTTCATTGCTAAATGGATTTCACCATATATGTTATCCATTCTCCCTTTGATGCACATTTGGATAGCTTTCCTTTTTTTTTTTTTTTTTTTTTTCTTGTTACTACAAGTAATGCTGCTATGTCCATTTTGGCATGTTTTTCTTGGTGCACACAATAATACTCATCTAATTAGAACATATACTAGGAGTGGGATTGCTGGCTCTTAGATTATGTATTTCTTCAATTCTTCTATAGAAAGCAAACCTACTTTCTAAATCTGTTATACCAATTTCTAAGCCCACAAGCAATGTATGAAACCTCTTTTACATCCTCACCAATACTTTTCATTGTCAGTCATTTTAACACTAGCTATTCTCATATAAAGTAGTACTAATTTAAAAAAAAATTTATTTACTCTTTTCTTTTATTGATTCTAGAGGAGGGAAAGGGAGAGAGAAAAGAGGGAGAGAAACATCAGTGTGAGAGAGAAACACCAGTTGGTTTCCTCCTGCATGCCCCCTGACTGGGGACCAAACCTGAAACGTTGACATGTGCCCCAAGTGGGCATCGAACCTGTGATCTTCGGCTTGCAGGACAATGGCTAACCAGCTGAGCCACTCTGGCCAGGGTGGATTTTCTTTTTAATTTGTATTTCCCTCATGATCAGTGAAGCTGAACATTCTTGCATATCTTTTCTGGCTATTTAAATATCCTCATTTTAATTTTTATTACTTAGAAGTCAATAATAAGTTAAAATAATTTAAAAAGAAAATAAGATATATAATCCATTCTATTGCACTATAATATAAATATCTTTTAATAAAATTTATGGTGTTTTAAACTCTTTTTTATTAAAATTAAGGGGGTGACATTGGTTAATAGGATTATATAGGTTTTAAGTGTACATTTCTATGATATATCACCTGCACATTGCACTGTGTGCCCACCACCCAAAGTAACATAATCTTCCATCACCATGTATTTGGCCCCCTGTATTTTTACTATGACCCCATCTCTTTTCCCTCTGGTAACCACCAGACTATTGTCTGTATCTATGAGTTTCAGGTTTATATCCCACATATCCACGAAAGCGTATGGTTCTTAACTTTTTCTGCCTGACTTATTTCACTTAGCATAATATTCTCAAGTCCATACATGTTGTCATGAATGACAATATTTCATCTTGTCTTATGGCTGAGTAGTATTTAGTATATAAATACCACATCAGTTTTTCTTTTTTCAATTTTATTGTATTTTTTCCATTACTATTTACCCCCATGTCCTCTTCCGCCTCCACCCTCCCCCGCAATCACTGCACTGTTGTCCATATCCATGAGTCCTTTTACTTTTCTGCTCCATCCCTGCAGTCCTCTCATCCACCCCACCCTGAACTGACAGCCTTCTCTCTATCTCTGAGTCTGTCACTATTTTGCTTGCTAATTCACTTTGTTTATTAGACTCCACATGTGAGTGAAATCATACGTGTACCACATCTTCTTTATCCAATCCTTTATTTATAGACATGTTGGCTGTTTCTATGTCTTGGTCACTGTGAATAATGTCACAGTGAACATAAGGCTGCAAATATCTTTGCAGATAAATAAATGTATTTGAGTTTTTCAGATAGATACCTAGAAGAGGGTTTGCTGGGTCATATAACTCTATTCTTAATTTTATGAGAAACTGCCTTACTGTTTTCCATAGTGGCTGTACCAGTTTACATTCTCACCAGCAGTGACTCAGGGTTACTGCTTTTTCTCCACAACCTCTCCAACACTTGTAATTACCTGTCTTGTTGATGATAGCCATTCTAAGAGGTGTGATGTGGTATCTCATTGCAGTTTTGGTGTGCATTTCCCTAGTGAAATTGAACATCTTTGCATATGTCTGCTGCCTGTTTGTATGTCTTCTTGGGGATGTGTTTGTTCAGGTTCTTTGCCCATTTTTTAAATTGGATTGTTTGTTTGGAGTTGAGGTATATGAGTTCTTTATATATTTTGGTTATTAACCCCTTGTTGGAGCTGTCGTTTGCAAATATCATCTCCCATTCTGTTGGTTGTTGTTTTGTTTTTTGGTGGTTTCTTTGGCCATGCAGAAGCTTTTTAGTTTGATATAGTTCCATTTATTTATGTTTGAGTTTACTTCCCATGACTTTGGGGGTCAAATTCATAAAACGTTCTCTTTGACCAAGGTCCATAAGTTTAGTGCTTATGTTTTCTTCTGTGTGATTTATTGTTTCAGATTTTATATTTAGGTCTATGATTTATTTTGAATTAATTTTTTGTCCATGGGGACAAACAGTTATCTAGATTCATTCTTTTGAATGTGGCCTTCCAGTTTTCCCAGCACCATTTATAGAGGAGGCTTTTTTTTCTCCATGGTGTTTCTAAATAAATAATTATTTATAATTCTATTATAGTCACATTTGTAAATATTCTCTTTATGATTCTCCATTTGTTGTCTTGTGAATTTTTTGTAATTTTCCAGTATTTTACCTTTCCTACTGACATCCCACTTCACCTTAAATGATTTTTGTTTAAATGTGGAGAAAAAAATGAATTTTCTTTTTTTTCCATATGGATACTCATTTTTCTGAGAATCATTTATTAAAAATGATTTTCTTTCCCCATTACACTAAAGTGGCAAACTTATCAAGAATCAAGTGTTTCTTATCCTTGGGTTATAGTCTATAATCTCTACTCAGTTACATTGCTCAATTTTCTCTTCTTGAAGAAATATCACACTATCATTATTCCTTTAACTTTGTAATATCTCGTTAAGCAAGTCACCCTACTTGCTCTATTGGTCTATATGTCCATTTTTCTCTGAGTACCACACTGTTTCAATTACTGTAGCTTTGAAGGAAATTTTAAAATCATGAAGTGTGGGCTCTCTCACTTTGTTCTTTATCGGGATTTTTTTTGGCTATTCATAGTCCCTAAACATTTCATATGAATTTTGGAAGGATTTCTGCAAAAATCTTCATTGAAATTTCGGTAGGGATTGGATTCAATTTGCAGATTAAATTTGTAGATTTGGATTAAATTTGTAGGGATTGGATTAAATTTGTAGATTGGATTAAATTTGTAGATTAAATTTATAGATTATTACTGATATTTAGTAATATTAATTATTTTAGTCCATGAACATGGATGTCTTTACATTTATTTATGTCTTTCTTAATTTTTCTGGAATATTTTGCTGTTTTCATTGTATGTCTTTCACCTCCATGATAAATTCCTAAGTATTTTTATTCTTTTTGATACTGTTACAAAAAGATATATATTGATACAATTACAAAATATAATTGTTTTCTTAATTTCCTTTTTGGACTGTTTACTTTTACTATAGACACAACTGATTTTTGGTGTTGATTTTGTACTCTGCCTCTTCGCTAAATTTGTTCCTTAGTCTTAAAAGTTTTCTTGGTAAAGAATCTTTAGGGTTTTTTATAAGGGTTTTTTACAAATAAGATTGTATCATCTGCAATAAGATTGTGGAATCAGCAACTTACCCTGAATGTGTCTTCCTTTTCTCCACTACTTTTTATAGTAGTGAAAATGAGTTAACATTAACATGCATGGAAAATTTTAAAAGGATAATAAATAATGAAGGGCAGTGTGGGGAATGTTGGTGCAAGTGTGAAAGGTTATCTAAACTATAGGTTATGTGCCTTGTAGGTTAAAGGGCTTAGTGTCAGTAAGCCTAAAAGCTGAGCTCCCGGACTGCGGAGTTTACCTGTGCTCCTCAGTTGACTGCTGCTTTCAGTTTTTATGACTCTTGGGACTTAATTCTCATGTATCCTAGTGGGTCTTCAAGATCCTCCTTTAGAACAATATAAGATGAGTTAAAGAAGAGACTATATTTAAAGATTTTAATTATTTTGGAAATAGCATTATGTGTTTATTCTTTTAAAAATGCAAATTTTATTTCTTGATCTTACGGGAGAACATATACATTATATTTCCACATTCTAGTATTTTATTTACATATTTATAGGTTTCATTTTAAAGTTATTATTGTTATAACTTTCTGTTGTAATTATGTATCTAGAAGTAACTTCACATTTAAGTGTTTAAGGCAGATAGTTTCTCTTAAGCAATTCATAATTTTAAAAACACGGCAGGAGGAAATAAATAGAAAATAGGTGCAAAATACAAAATAGATTATAGGTTCTAATTCTTGAATTAAAATTTTAGAGAAGCATAAGACTATTTGTGAGGCAAAGCAAATGTAGAGAAATTCCTCTTAAATGATTTTTATTGTTTGCATTATATTGCCACCTAATGGTTACAAGTGGAATGAAAAGCTAAGCTTCTGTTATACTTCGATGTTAGGAAGTCTCATTATAGTCAATACATAGGGAAAAGAGTGAAGAGATTATAATATCCATAAAGTTTTTGTTAGATTATCCTAAAATTGATCTAAGAGTGGTTACATATTTGCAAATTGGTTGGGGAATGACTCAATTTTAGGCCACACACATATTTATGAATATGTTATTATGTGCTCGAACTTACCTATTTATTATAAAACTGGACCCTCAGAATCCTGGCCAGATTCAGGAAGGGGACAGAGAGAAAGATCAGAGGAGCTTTCAATCATAGTGACACCACATCTGAGCTTTGAAGCTTTCCCAGTCCTTCTGAAAAACTCGCTCTATTGAAAGATCAGAGAATTGCTGTGAACTCCTTGTTTTGTCAGAGAATAAAATGGATTTTCAGATAAATTCAAGCTTTCTGGTTGGAGAGTTTATTATTACAATTAAATATTGATTTTTTAAATCAGAACTGTAGCTAACTAAATGTATCTTTTTTTTTTACTGTTAACCTCCTTTTGACCTAAAATTTTAAAAACATCTTGTCATTTATATGTTATTGAGTTTGCTATTTTTAACTAGAATTGGCCTTAATCTATAGTTTTAAGATACACTTTTGTGCCACACAGAAGTTTTCCTAGTTACCCTCAAGAGGGGAGAAAAGAGAACATCAGAGAATGGGGCTCCAGTTTTCCCAGGCAAGGGATTCTTTCCTTCTCCATGGGGGTCTCTGAGACCCCCGTGCTCCTGTAGGGGAGGGCCTGTGCTCAGTGGTCCACCTGCTGCTGAGGGGAACCCTGACTCTGTCCCGCGTCCCTCATGCCTGCCCCTCATGCCTATGCACACGCCGAACTCTGACAGGGACATAAGTTCTTTAAAAAAGGGTTAGTGTGCACACTAAAAGTCTGCAGAGAGGTTGTCGTCTTATTTCGATAACATATAGTCATCTGTTTCGTGAGCTTGTATAGGAGAAGGCAGGAGGAGAAACTAGGTTTGTTACTGATTAAGCTTTCAGGAGTCCATGTGTATAAATATTCCCTTGTTCTATTTTCTTTCTCTTCCAAAATTCATCCCAAACATTTCTCACAAGTCCCTCTTCAACCTCATCATCATGCTTTTGAGCATATCATCACTGCTCAGAAGATAATCAGAAGCCAGTTTTGTATTCCTTCTTGTTTCCTGCATACACTTTAATATTTGCTTCTTTCCTATTTCTTTTTCTTCTTCTCATCTGCTTACAAAAATGAGCAGTAGCTCCCTAGAAGGTAAGAGGGGAACTGGTTCAGGACCTGCCTGCCAAAGTGTATGTAGCTCACTTTCTGCTTTATTACTCACCTGTAGACAAGCATACACCATAATTATGGATATTAATTTCTTTACAAAGAATACATTGTCTAGGGCTTAACAAGAGTATATCTCCTATTAAATGGCCTTGGCTTGTTATGCTAAAGCTTCAAAATCAATTTAGAACTAAAATCCTCAGTGAAATTTCAGGGCTATTTCACCTGTAGTGAAAATAGTCATTGTTCTACAAAGAATGTGTGTGTTTTCTATGGCTGCTGAGGTAAAACCCCACAAATTTAGTGGCTTAAAACAACACAAATCTATCTTTTACGGATTGGAAGGCCAGAAGTTGGAGTCAGTTTCATAGGCTAAGCCAAGGTGTCTGCAGGTTGGTCCTTCTGGAGGCTCTGAGGGGGAATCTGTTTCCTTATTCTTTCAGCTTTAAGTGATTGCCCATACTCCATGCGTGTAGCTGTGTAACACTGTTCTTCATCTTCAAAGCTCATCACTCCAGTTACTGCATCAGTCATCACATCACCTACTCCTCTGCCTTTTACTCCTCCTGCCTTCTTTCTGTGATGACTGTGGCAATCACATTGGGTCCAGCCAGACAATGCAGGATGGTCTGTCACATGACCTTTAACTTATTCCCATCTGTAATTTCCCTTTTGCAGTATAACATTCTGCAAAGTAACATTTTTTTTTACTTTTGAAGTTTTTAATGCATGAAAAGAACACCCCAGAAACAGAACAGGTATTGACTTATTAACGATGAAGCAGGATGTAAGAGCCCTCTCCCCGCTTAGGGACAGGGGTATAGTGTAGATAGACATGAAAGGAGGTGAATACTTCATGGTTAAATGCAAACCCTAAAGTTGTATACAACGTACATATATGGCTTATCTCATAGCGATACCAGCTTCAGAACAATGCATATGGCATTTATACTTATTGGTAAGACACTTTTGACTCAAAAGTTAACCAAAATGCTGAAGAAGTAGTTTTGCCAAGGCAAGGTGAGAGAAAGGCTTTACTTAACCTTGCTTTATTTTTTTCCCTCAAAAATCTGCAACCATTTCTTTTTGTTCTAATTTTCTTCTGGATCAGCCAGGAAGATAATGATGCTTTTGAAGTACCCAGTTCAAAACCCTTTAAGAATGGATTCCCCCAAGGGGGACAATGCTGCCTTTGAAACTGCTGCTCTGGGCAATAGGAATTGGGCATATTTGAGAGTCGTTTACTCAGCTAACCACAGTCTTCGGTAGCTGAAGTAGATAGCTGTGAATTTTCACTTAGAAGGCAATCATTTTTTTTGTCAGCAAATCAAATTACCATAGAAGTATTTATGGACATTGATAATTATCAAAATTAATCTCTTATTCAAATATCAAATAATAGATTGTGAGCATTTTCATTTATTACATGTTGTTGAATTCTTACTCTCTTTGCATTTCATCTTTCATTCCATCAAGGTTAATTTATCTAAACCAGAAGTGAAAATTAAAAATATACATTGTTTTTATACACCTCATGTATTTCTGTCATTTTCTTTTCAAGTAAACATGTTCTCATGGGCTTAGAATACTTTTCATTTACTTTTATGGAAAATTCAAAATTCTAAAGAAAGAAAGATTTTAAAGAAATTAAGAAATAAGTGAAGGCGGAATGGGCAGAAGAAGTACCTACATCAAGGAGCAATTGGAGAAGCACAATACTTGACCACCAGGTGGTACACCTGATCCAAAGAACTGTAGTAAAACAGGTCTCTGAAGCTCATTTCCTTTGGAAGTTTGTTTCCTTGTTTATTATTGGTGTGGGTATGTGTGCATTCAGTCATTGTTATTTTTGGCCTAAATTTAATGTAATATTTAAATTAATCAATGGGTAGTTTGACATAAATAACATGCCATTAAATTTCAATGTCACATACACATATTTTATACTATGCAAACACATTTTTAAAATGCAGAAATAGAACAGTTTATAGATCATATTTCTTCGGTTTTATAAAAAATTTGTTTCTATTTTAAAGTATTGGGTTGGCCAAAAATGTTCATTTTTCTTTTTCTGTAAGTTGGTTCTAGTAGTGCTTGGTTGTCATTAACTTCATTCCAAACCATTTTGTCAGATTGTATTGTGACAGCTGTCATATCAGCGTGCATTAAAACAAACAAACAAAATTGGTGAATTTTCGTGTTAACCATTTTAATATCAACGATAAAAGAAAATCAGTATTTTCAGCAGATTATGCTTTATTATTTCAAGCAAGGTGAAAGCACAGCTGAAACACACAAAAAAGATTGCTGCAGTGTGTGGAGAAGGTGCTGTGACTGATCGAACATGTCGAAAGTGGTTTGTGAAGTTTCGTGCTGGAGATTTCTTGCTGGATGATGCTCCATGGTCAGGCAGAACACTCGAAGTCGGTAGCAATCAAATTGAGACATTAATTGAGAACAATCAACTTTGTAATATGCAAGGAATAGCCGACATACTCAAAATATCCAAATCAATAAAGTTATTGCAAAAATGAAAAATGGTTGGCCAAAAAGCTTGTTTAGGTTTTTTCCACAAAATAAAAGACACATTTTTGTGTCTTTTATTTTGTGGAAAAAACCTAAACAAGCTTTTTGGCCAACCATTCTAAATTTTGAGGTAAACATTTAATATTTTCTTCAAGTTTATCCTGTTTAAAAATAAGCAAATTAACTTAATGTTTGTTATTTTATAATACTCATTTTTTTTAAACAAAAGTTGTCACTGTTACCGTCATATTAAGTAATCTGATTTGTGGATTTATTATTGCTTAAGAATTGAAATTAATTTTTGAATATGATTAGGAAAACAAAGACGTCTCAGACTTCTGTAAAATGGAGATAACAATGTCCAGTTTTCTTTATTCATAGTGATTGCAAAATGGTGTTTGTAAGGGCTTTGCCAACCGTAATTTTATATGAGTATATAATTTCTATAATTATAGTAATTACAGAAGTACTACTATTGTAATAGTTGACTTGTGATTGGAATCAATGAAAAATCTCTCCTTGATCAATAAAATGTGTTACCTTCTTTGAAAATCCTATACTCTACCTCGCTCGTACCTAGTGGGGTCACAGGATGATATGACTAGAACAGATGCTATTTTCAGATGGAAAGTGAGTGCCTTGTAAGTGGCAAAGACAGAATTAGACTCAGATCATTAAACACTGGAATGGGGAGGGGCGGTGTGGAGGGAACAGTTCAACATTCTAGGTAAGAATCCCAGCTATGCTATTCTTTATTTAACAGCAAAGGAGGCACATATTCCCAGAGATGTATGCCTTTTTGTAACACAGAAATAAATTCAGAGTTACTTAAATGAATTTCTTATTATACATTGGAAAAGAGTATTTTTTTAATTTCATACAGGCCACAAGGCCTAGAATTAAAAACTGGAAGCAAATAGTGGCCTTATTGTTGACTCTCATTAGTACTCATTGTAGTCCTCTTAAAGCAAGATTTTAAAAATGTTATTCACAGTATCTAATTTCATTATTTTCCAGTCATGAAAAGTCTCAGAGAAAGGAGCATGTTAGAATTGATCGACTATATAAGACCCGAAACCCCACCAAATGTTATATGTTGATTGAGATGGTACTGGGGAAGACAAACACTTACCAAGGAGATCAGGAATATTCTGGGGAGGAGCAGAACATTCTAGCATAATTACTGAAAAATTCAGTGTCAGTCATCTTCTCTAATCTGGGTCTGAATGTAGAAGATGTTATTATATCTAGGCTAATCAATAGCAATGAAGATGAATGAGAGAATCTAAGAACAACAAAGGCCAGGAGGTACCCGTTGAATATCAGGAAAATTGGGTAAAATTCTCATAATAATCAGTAAGCTTGGAATGGTGGTTAGAGAAACACATATTATGTCCATATGTGGAACCCATATGGAATACACACTGTTTCCTGGGAACATGATAAATGAGCAGTCTGCAAGGTGTAAATGAAATATATAATTAAAAGAGATCAAGAATAGATGTGTAGAAGCCTGAGGTAGGATTCCATTAGAACGTCATGGTCTTATGCCTAGTTTCCAGGTTTGAATCAGTTATCAGACCCAGAACCTTTCCGCTGAATAAGAACCCTGCAGCAAAAGGCAAGTCTATTTCCCCAAAGAGTATCCAATCATTTGCTCAGATAACTGTACACTGGGGAAACAAAAACACTGCCCTCTGAGAATGTTTTGGCACAAGTTCTGTCATAATTATGTGCTGAGGGTACCCAAACACTATTACACCCTATCTTGGATAAGAGAAGTGTAGCAGCCAGGTATTCTTGGAGTCCTGGTCCAGTACTAAGTCCTAGTGGGTCCAGTGGGTCCAAAGAGCTAGCTGGTGGTCATTTCACCAAAAGCTGAATGGCAATCTCGATGCAGGTACTTCACAGTTGTCAAAATTGTCACTTTGATTTCTTGCTTTATAGAGTGAGAGCTACAGTTGTAGTCAAGGCCAAGTGTGAATCCCTGAATCTGCAACCCCAAGCCAAGAAGGTGACTAAAAGAAAAAAAATGAATCCCAACAGGAATGACACAGACTTGTGCCATTCTCAAAATTATAAAGAATACAAAGGGACAGTTATCATCATAACTGTCATTTAAGTCACCATAAATCCCTGTAAGAACTCTATGGATTATGGCAGATAGCAGCGGAGTATCGCAAACTCAACCAAAGAGTACCTTCAATTGCACCTGCGGTGCCAAATGCAGCATCTTTATCACAGCACATTAAAGCAGTGTCTGGTGCATGTTGCAAAGCTGTTGACCTGGCAAATACGTTCCTGTCAACACTCGTCAGGAAGGAAAATCAGAAGTAGTGTGCGTTCACTTGGAATGGACACGTATATATTCATGGTCTTGCCTTCGGGCCATGGTAATTCATCTAATCTCCATCTTGGTGCAGTTTAACAGGACTTTGGCAATCTGTATATTCCCTTGTATATAGGTTTATTGGATCTGATGATCAAGATATTGCAAATTCTCTAGAGGCTGAGGAAATACTTGCACTCCAGTCTGTAAGAGATAAATCTTGGAAAGATTCAAGAATCTGCCACATGGGTGAAATTATTGTGGTTCAGTGGTCTGGGTCATTCTGGGACCTTTCCAAAAAAAAAAGGTGAATTTTTGAGCCCTAAATGCTATAATACTGCTTTGACCTGTTTATCAGGGGATGTGGAAAGCTAATAGTTCTGAGTGGGACCCAGAACAACACGTGTTCTGCCGCAGACCCAGAATGTTGTACAAATGAAGCAATGCAACCAGGCAGCATCAATAGTAAAGAAAGTGGCTATCTGAAACCTTTGGCAAACCCTATTAGGAAAATTGCATTGAAGACCTCTGTTTCTGGAGAAAGGTAAGGTCAAATCCAAGGGGGGAATATGCATCACCCAAATAGCAGCCCCTTACCTCCTACTAGGTCTAATCAGGGGTGTCCAACCTGCAGCCTGTGGGCCACATGCAACCCAGGATGGCTATGAATGTGGCCCGACACAAAATCGTAAAGTTACTTAAAACATTATGAGATTGTTTTGGTGATTACATGTCACAATGTATTTAATGTGTGGCCCAAGGCACCAAAAGGTTGGATATCCCTGGCAGAGACAGAGCATTTAACCATTAGTTATCAACTGACCACTGGCCATAACTGCTCACTATAAGTTGGACATTTTAAGATCTACTAAATCAAAAGACATAGGCATCAATAAACTATTCTGAACATTGTGAAATGAACATGGAATATCAGGGATCCAGCTTGATCTACAGGACACAAGTCAACTACACAGGGAAGGAGCCTACATTGCCTACCCCTCAAAGCCATTATATAATACTGTGTCCCTGACAGGCAAAAGTTGGTCCAGGAAGCAAGGATTGGTGTTTCCTGTCATCATTATTCTAGTTACCCATTTGTAATTTGAACAACGTATGCTTTCCATTTCTGCTTAGGTATCTTTGGGTCAGGAAATTCTGTTCCTAGAGGGAAGAATGCTTCTAACTTGCAACAGAGTGCTACTAAATTCCAAGTTCTGGATAACACTGCTAACTTTGGGTAAAATCCACAGGACAAGTTAAGATACTGTCTGAGGTAACTGACTCAGGTCCGTGAGGCAGTGGGGCTGCATCTACTTACTGAACATGCTCACTGATGCCCTGGGGACTCTGCTCACACTTGCCCAGCACCACTTCAGCAACCGTGAACTGATGAGAGCATGGGGATCGGGGCCGCAGACCCCTGAGACATGAAGATTTGGGTCATCCTTCCAGGCCACCTAGACTATCTTGTTTAGTAGAATTTGTGGTCAAAGGGGGAAGGGGAATTTGTAATAGGAGGTGGAAGAAGTAAATAAAAATCAGTAACTACTCTGGGAGCTGAAGGTGACAATAAATGGAAAATTATGCATACCTTTCACATTTGGTACCTAATCTCACTTGTTGGTAGTTGAAAATAAATTAATTATATGGAATTATATTTAAGTACAGCAGAAATGGATATATTTCAGAGTGGGGTGATATTATGTAAATGATTTGAAGACAGAAAAACAAGATTCAGGTGAGATATCTCAGTAGATTAAAAACATTTGATCTGAAAAAGAAAAACATTGTGTTTTTAAAATGTGAATACAATTATTTTCTTATGAAAGCTGTTATACAATATTTACTAACTCAACCAAAGGCATCTAATGCATGAGTTTGGAGCATAGATCATTCAATGAAAGTCTTAAAATCTGGACTCCACCGTGGCTGCAGAGATACTTCATACCTTGTCCCTGATGGGAGACAAGGTGTTAAGGGAGAGGCAGGGAGAGATGAACTAGGCCCCTGTCAACCCTTTGAATTCACAGTATATTACATATTTCTTTGCCACTTCTTGAGTTTAGATATATTACGTGGTTTTTATCAAGATTATTTGCTTCCTCTCCATTTGCTTTAATTTTCACTTTAAAAGTATCTTTTTAGGTTATTAATCATTATTGTTGTTAGTTGGGTTACAAAGATAAAAACTATAGCTGCATATGTTGAACTTATGGATTATAGTTGCATATGGAAATTATCAATTGAAAATATGGATATGTTGAAATCTGGATTTTATTTACTCATCATTGTAGGTCACTACTAAGCTTTAGTAACTATAGTTCAATAATTTGCGGTTTGAAAATATGGGAATCTGTTTTATGGAAATGATCACTTAATAGAAAAAATACTGAGAATCTTACTAATAAAATAAAGTCTTAGTTTTTTAAAACCATAATAACTATAACAAACTTTATTCTTTTTTTACTTCTCGGATAAGACAGACATTTGAATGTGTTCTTTTCTTGTCAGGAACATAATTTAATATGGATGTGTAATTTTCATGTCATTTTCTCATGTGATGAATTTGTCTTTTGTTTAAAATTTCCAAGGGAGTTTCAAGAGAGAATATAATTGAATAGTGCAATCATTCAAATCAAAAAGTATGTTGGCTTCAATTATCCACATTTTTAGATTAATGTATTAGACAGGGTCTCAATTCTCTGCTTCGATTTCATGTAAAACAGAAAGGTAAATTCTCTCAGAAGATTTAGAGATTAACAAGGTAGAATGCTGTTACACTATTTATTTTTAAATGTGCTTCACCTCTCTTATCCATAATCCAGAACTGTACCCTGGACTCTCTTTGCTGATTGGCTTCTTGTAGGACTTAGTCAATGAATATTAAAAATAACATTTAAAAATAAATTTTTTGTTTTCTGGATTAATTCTGCTGTTATCAGAGAGAAGATCCTGGATTCTTTCAGTCCTTTAAATTTGGTGAGACTTGATATATTGTCAGTCTACTGTGAATTAAGGTAAAACGTTCCATTCTAAACAACGTTTATTCCACATCTGCTAGTGGGCAGTTTTATTAATATAATCATGGGTCAAAGGAAAAAGATGGAATAGCCATTGATGCAAAGTGTTACAGTCCTATGAAATGATGTCAGAAGTAACGTGTCAGGTCCTTGTTTGTATTTTAAGATACACAGTAACCCATCAGCAGATACACAGAAAGGAGTGGTACCGGAAAAACCACAAAACCATTTGCTTTCTTTTCTCTACATATATCATGACATTTACATGTGTTTCACTTATATAATTTATTTATTGATCTTTATATTTGTAAATGATATAATTATATAGCTCTTTTGAGGATTTCCCAAATAACAATTTCACAACAGAGTAACACAGTATTATACATGTAGACACATTTTTATATTCTGAAAAACATGTACTTCAGTAATTACAGATTATAAATTCCAAAATGTTTGCATTATCATTTTAATTGTATATCTACCCAGTAATTGTAACTAAAAACGCATACACTAATATACTTTATACTTTTCTTTGACATATACATGATTGCTGAAGATTCACTTTTTAATATTATAATTTTAAACACGAGAATTATTTTTGTTTGTTGTGAGTTATAAAAAAGCTGAGATTATTTTATGATTAAAATCTCTCTCATCTATATCTTTAAAATAGATGATAACTCTTTATTTGTATAGTGTTATTCTAAAGACCTGTTTAATTAATATTTTTAAATTTAAAATATTATATTAGGGAATAAGAAAACAATACAGACTGTAATTTTTTAAAACTTTTTTTAAAGGTTATTTATTTATTTTTAGACAGAGGGGAAGGGAAGGAGAAAGAGAGGGAGAGAAACGTCAATGTGTGGTTGTGTTGGGAACCGCCCTGCCTTTCAGAGGCTGTAACCCCCCATGATTAAGGCTGAGTCAGAATTGGGACCATAAGCCACTAAGGAGACAAAGCTTATCTCCCTGGCAGAAGTGCCACCTCTGCCCACTTCACCCTGCTTGGCCCTGAGCTTGGCCAGTTAGCCAATGACGGGTAAGAATCCTCAAGGGAGGATCAACCTAAGACAGGCTCTGGTCACCAGGAATAAACTTGCAGGGAAGGACTCGGGGGGCTGTGGAAAAAGGGGGTGATGGACACTCACCCCTCGGCTTTGAAATAGCCTGAGTCCTCATTCTGTCTGCAAGAAGTCTCCTAATCTCTTGGCTGCCTTACTTCCCTTGCCTGACTTAAGCCTGAAGCAATAACAGAGGGCAGTGCAGTCCTGTGCTGGGAGGGGCGGATTCCCTGGGGAATCAGGCCTAAGGAAAATACATACATTCCTGTGAAACCTACTTAATTTGTACCCTCAGTTTAAAAGATAAGGGTCCAGACCTGAGATGTCTGGCGCCTAAAGTTTTATGGCCCTCTAACTAATTGGCTGTAAGTCAGAATAAGCCCTCAAAGTTCTCTGTAAATCTTGTATTGTTTAACCCTTACTGGCTGACAATGATTGATGAGCTTTATCTGTATTCCTATGCGAATGAACCTAATAAAAGCCCCTGGAGAGAGAGGCTCTGGGCCCTTCCCCTTTGAGAGAAACAGCCGCCTTTCCTCCCCAAGCAGATCATGTCTTGGTAGTCTTTTTCTTCATCGTGGCGGACCGGTGGGCTGCATTAAAGCCCCCCAACATGGTTGTCTTTTGTGCACCCCCTACTGGTGATCTGGACCACAACCCAGGCATGTGTCCAGACTGGGAATCGAACTGGCGACCTTTTGGTTCACAGGCTGGTGTTCAATTCACTGAGCCACACCAGCCAGGGTGCAGTTAAAAAAAAAAAAAAAAAAAAAAAATGAACATGGTGAGCATCCCTAAGGCAAATAACCTCTATGCCCCATAGGTTGGAAGTGAGATAACTGAGTTTGAAATCCAGCCATTTCAAACAGAGGAAATAAAAATGTATGTCAAATTTACAAGTTTGACCTGATTTTGTTCTTCTTACAAAGGAAAAAACATTAATTATTGAGAATTTCTATATTGTGTGAAGAGAAACAACTTGAACGATACATAGAAACACCCTTAGGTATTTTTCTTTTCAATCCATCTGTTAAAGATAAATTTTATTACAATGAAGGAATCAAATTTATGAATAAGTATTTTCTATATGGAAGTTAGGGATGTTGTGTTCCTAATATTAAGCTTGCTTTGGACACACTCAGAATACGAATTCTCTGTGGCAGCAATTTTGAGGCAGTTCTCAAAATTACTAGATATAATAGCAGTTGTCTCAATGTATACACAAAAACATTCACAACGCCATGGGCCATATCATGAAGTCTGTGTTATGGCGAGGACCGCATTTCAGATAGTCAGCTGTACCTGCAGGTTTATTGATAAGAAATTGAACTTCCATGTGTAATTTCTCCTATGGGTGTAGAACACTGTATAACAAAATAATTAAATTAGGAGATTAAACAAAAGTCAGACTGTTTTTAAAGGTTTAACAATCTAAATGCCCAGGTATAATGGTAAATAGTCTCCAGATAAATAGAAAAGTTACCAGTCAATAGTAACTTGATAACAATATATGTCAAATAGTAATAGTTATTATCTTGAAATAGTCTTCCGCTGTCTCCCTAACAGCAAAACAGCTGGCTCTACAGTGGTATTCACATATCCGTTCTGACAATAAAACACCAAGATATTTGAATGATTTCTCATTAGAAATACTCAGTACACATTTCGCCGATTTGCTTTGCGGCATTATAATGCGTTTTGGATTGTGAAAAACCCGTGGAAATAAGAAATTTGTGTATGAGGGAGAAAAGCACACTGGAATTCGTAACACTACAATGCGGAGCCAGTCTCTGTCAATAAATGTTGCATAAACACTTATTCACGCACGCAAACATGGTTAGGTTTGAGGGGAAATTCTCCCCACTTCGCCTACTTTCAGCTTTGCTCTCTCAACCAGCATTTCAGATGGATGTGACACACACAGTACGTTACGCCCCATAGGCTTTATGGTACAGTAACCCTCCTGAAATGGATTTTGAGAAATAATGCAGTTTTGATCATTTTAGACCCTCACAATTAATTCGGTTAGGCTTACTTCTTATCTGACATACAAGTCACAGAGTATAATTTAGACCATTTTAGAATTAGTGCAATTGTCAATACCATGAATCACTAAAGATTTTTACTTCTGCTTCCTGAAACTCTAACTTGTTGCCTGAGGCCAATGCAGTGAACAAAGACCCGAAATTATTTATGTCTCTAGAGAGCCGTCAAAATATAAGGAAAGGCGGCTTGCCCCTGCTTTCTGCAAACACACTGGATTCTCCAAGCTTAGGCTTCCTCGGCTGCTGTGAAGACTTACCACGTGCATAGCTTCTGCCTGGGTCCCTCTATGCCGTCTTCACGGAACTTGGGCCTCACAGCACAGGAAACATGCTGATGTTCATGCTTTTTGCTGTGTTTTGAGTAATAAGATTTTTAAAATCTATGAACCAAGAGTCTCATGCTTTCTGCTAGCATCCATGAGACAATAATTAATTAAAATCACTAAGTTATTCAGCTTGTAAGGAAGGTAAAATAAAATGTCAGTCCTGGACCACTTGAGACCATTTCATAAAATCCCAAAATCTAAACTTTTTTTTATAATCTTCAGAATATCTATTTGAATAACCAGAATCTCCCTGGATACATCCCTTCTATAGCTACTATTGCTGTTCAAATATCAACAATATAAAAGCTTTATAATAATCATTTTCTTGCCCTGGCTGATGCAACTTAGTGGATTGAGCACTGGCTTGCAAACTAAAGGGTTGCCAGTTCGATTCCCAGTCAGGGCACATGCCTGGGTTGCAGGCCAGGTCCCCAGTAGATGTGTCCGAGAGGCAACTATACACTGATGTTTCTCTCCTTCTCTTTCTCCCTCCCTCCCCCTCTCTTTAAAAATAAATAAGATATTTTAAAAAATAATCATTTTCTTATGGGAAGACAATTCAAGAGACTACCTATAAACTAAATATCTATCTTAGACTCAGTCTGAGGGTACTTTGAAGTTGAGCCTAAATTGATAAGGCATTAAGTGTCTCTATTACTTATTTTTTCATGTAGTATTGCTTATCTCTTCCAGCAGCCTTAGTTTGTTTCCCAGGAGACACTTATATTATTAATATGTAAGCAAATCCATTGAGTTTATTAATATGTCTGTAATTATAACTTCATATAGGTTTTATACATGCTCAGTTTATTTTGTGAAAGTAGAATTAGCCAACCATAATCCTGCAACATGGAATATGGTTACAGGTGGATGACTTAAGTAATGCATAAATGACTTCTACAAATATTAGGCATGATTTAATAGAAAAATAAAATGACAAAAAATGGTTTCCTCCTTTGGTGTTTAAAATATGGCATGAGGAGTAGCATTCCGCATGCAGATAGCATTTAGCTAACATACAAAACAAAATTTTTACAGCAAAGACAGTTGAGGTAGAAGAGTACATAAAAACATTAAGTTATATTTTTATAAGGTTGCCATTTACCATTATGAAAATTAACTGTTTTATGTACTGTTAAAATAAAATCTACTTTTTTTCTTCACCCAAGGACATAGTTATTGATTTTAGAGAGAAGGCAAGAGAGGGAGAGAGAAAGGATAGAAAACACCAACGTGAGGGAGAAACATCGACCTTTGCCTCTCACACATGCCCCTACTGGGACCGACCCCACAACCCAGGCATGTGCCCTGACCAATTGAACCCATGACCCTTCAGTTTATGGGATGACTCTGCAACCAAATAAACAAGATAGTTCTTAAACATGTTATTAAAAAATATAAGAAACATTTATTAATTATGACACATTAATTATTGAGGTGAGAATTTAACTCTAAATAAAATTAACTTAGTGAGGAGATATCATTATTTTTAATAAATAAAATAAAAAGTAATTTTTCAATTAATTAAGAATAAGTTGACCCCCTTTAAAAAATCTAATTATTTTATTTTATTTTGTCATTTAGTGGATGTATACAAAATTGAACATACATTTGAAAGATCACATGTATACTTTTCTTTGTGTTTTGGGAGGATGCTTTACCTGCTAATGTGCAAACCTGATGGGACATATAAGTGGGACTTCTCATTCAGAAGGAAACCCCATCAGAACAAGAGCTACATCATTAAAGTTCACCTCATAGTAGGATACAGGCTGATGCTTACACATGATTTTATAAAAGTTCAAAGACTAATATCACTTATTTTCCTCACGAAGAGTTTCTCTCCACTATTTTATATTAGATCACAGTGACTTTGAAGGTATAAATATTCCAGAGAGAAATCAGTGTAGAAATTTTTCTCTAAATGAGGATTCTTTGTGACTTCAAAGTATCCCATAAAACAAAACTTTAGGAATCCTACCTGTATGATGAATTTTTGTTCAATTTATATACCAGTTGTGGATGTCATTTTTACATATATACATAGCTTTCAATATTTTTTCAAAAATAAAAAATTTTAAAAAAATCAATATTGCCCCTAGATGATGTGTCATGATTTATATCTGTCAGGAAGGCAGAGGCACACCCATTAACCACTTGATCTTTGCTTGCTTAGCTGGTAGGCTTTCCCTTGTACTTACCTTGACTAGAAAAAAGTGAAAATAAAATAGAAATTTAAACAAAACCATATTTGCTAGATCTATTCTTTAGTTTTCTGAGGAATCTCCATACTGCTTTCCCCAGTGGCTCCGCCAGTCTGCAATCCCACCGACAGTGCACAGAGGTTCCCCCTGCACATCCTCGCCCACAGGTGCTACTTGCTGCCTTCCTGCTGATACCAATTCTGACAGGTGTGAGGTGGGAGCTCATTGTGGTTTTGATGTAAATTTCCTTGATAATTAGTGATGTTGAGCATCTTTTCTGTTGGCCATCTGTATATCTTCTTTGGAGAGATGTTTTTTCATGGTGTCTGCCCGTTTTTTACCACATTGGTTTTTTTGTTGCTATTAAGCTGAATGAGTTCCTTATATGTTTTGGACATTAACCCCTTATTAGATACACTTTTTCCAGATATATTCTCCCATTCAGCAGGCTGTCTTCTGGTTTTGCTGATGGTTTCCTTTGCTGTGCAGAAGCTTTTTAGTTTGATGAAGTCCCACTTGTTTATTTTTGCTTTTGTTTCCCTTGCTTGGTGATCAATTGTAAGGCACAAAAATGTCAAATCATTGTATTGTACACCTGAAACCGATAACTAATATTATAATGCATATTAACAATACTTACATTTTAAAAAAACTAAATATAATTACCTCAAAAAATCATCTTCGATATGTTGCTTGAATGTGCTACCAGTGATCATAAATTATAGATAGAAAAACCTTTCAACTTGGGTTAATTTCAGGAGGTGTGAGTGAAATGAGTTTTGGAAACAGCCTGCAGAAGTCCTCAGATCAGTACCAACTCGTGGGGATGGCAGTTAGCATACCTGCGTCACTCAATACAAAGTCCTAGGTTTTAAAGGTCAGAAATCTTAGAATTTACGCTCACAAAGTACACAGCTTCAAGTAACCTTTCTTTTTTACAGTTTTTAAAATTTTTGTATTTATTTTTAACTTTATTTTTATTGTTGACGTTATTACAAATGCCCCCTTTCTCCCTCCCTTTACCCGCCTCTACCTAGCCTCCTCCCACCCCCCCACTCCCCGTGGCCATCACCACACTGCTGTCTGTGTCTATGTGTCATGTGTGTGTTCTTCGGCTGAGCCCTTCACCTTGTTTCTTCGGCTGAGCCCTTCACCTTGTTTCTTCCGGATCCCCCACCTCCTTCATCTCTGACAGCTATCAGTCTGTTCTGTGCATCCAGGCCTCTGTCTCCAGTTTGCTTGTTAATTTATTTTCTTAATTAGATTCCACATATAACTGAGATCATATGGTATTTGTCTTTCTCTTGGCCAGCAACTGTGACCTTCTGGAAAGAGGGTGAGGGTCGTGATGAGAAGGTGTTAAGAATTAGTCACATTCACCTTTGTTATGTGAAGCATGGGGTACCACATGGTGAGCCTGAGTTCACACACACACACACACACATACACACGAAAGGAAACAGTTTATTTTTCACAGGTCCTGGAGGAAGAGCCTAGCACAGCTCGAGAATCACATGGGGAAGTCCAGTCAGAGAGGCAGATACAGGACCTGGGGCACATAAGGTCCATGGGTTTGGTATTTGGGGTTTCCAGCTAACACTGGTCGATTCAGAGGAAAGAGGGGGTTATGATGAGCCTCACGGGGCTACTTAAGGGGCACATACAGAGTCAGGGGAAGTTGCTGATCACACTGTTGTTAGGGAAGGCTTACTGGAAACTTGTATTTGCTTGTGGCTGCATGCAGCTGCGTAGGGCATGCACTGCCGGCCTCTGGGCCAAACAAATGGATGCTGGAGCGGCAGTATCACCGAGTGATGTAGCCGAACTCTTGACAGAGGGGAAGTAGGAATGGCTCTGTGGTGCTGGCAATGCGCTATTTTTAACTGAGAGGAGTAGTATTTATATGACCGTGTTCACTCTGAGAAAATCCAACTACCCTTATAATTTTGGTGCTTTCCTATTTTACTTTGACTTTTGAAAACCCACAAGAATTTATAAAATGATTATTATTCATCGTGTAAGCCTATACGTTTTTCACTGTATAAAACAAAATGCATATGAAGTGGACTTTGTTAGGTTGGTACAAACTGGATATTTTTGCTTCTGTTTTTATGTTCCATGAGTCATGGATGACCCATTCCTGTCTTTACTAAGCCTTCTCAACCTTAGTTTTCTGTATAATTTAATGAGTGAACATGCTGAGGTGGGAGACAGAATCTTTCTGTTTTACGAACAAAGAATTGACAAGTTTTGTGAATATTTCTAATGATCTACAAAAAAGTATGACAACTTCAAAAAATCTATGAGATGTCATGCAAGTAAGGCTGGGTATTCTAAGTCTTTTTTTTTTTTTTTTTTGTCCTCTTCAAAGTAATCTCAAACAGTCTTTGAAATAAGTATACAGCTTTGTTTGGGTCTGTTATCAAGGTACAAAGATGAACTATGCTGGAAGACCATTGTCTGATTGATTTGAAATGAATCCCTTCATGTTTTCTTGGTGTACTGTGCAGTGAACTAGGTCACCTAACACCTTTAAAGCAGGAAAATTATGAGTGGTATGAATAACTCCCGGAATCATTCTAGCTCTTCATCTATGTCATATGAAACACAATGTAACACTCAGCTAGATGCAGTTTATGTCCTTAAGAACATAAAGGCAGCCCTAAATATAAAGAGAATTGGGCCTGTTTGGGTTCTACAAAGGAAGTAGAGGACATTTACACCACTTTAGGAGTGGTGAAAGAAGCCTGCTCCCTCCTCCACTTCCAGGTTTCAAGAAGAGAAACTTCAATGTCAATATTTTATTCTAAAAAGGAGGTTTGAATAAAATGCAACTGGGAATATTTTGAGTAGTCCCTGTAATAAAAAAAAAAGACTAATTCAAAACTTAGCTGTAGATTGGTGTGGTGTAATGAATAACACGCTGTCATTGACTATGGTTGCAGGATGCTACCATAGTTATGCAAAATAGTTATGTGAAGAGCACAGCATTTTACCAAATGTAGTTTGTTTTTTATTGTATTTTATTTTTCAATTGCAGTTGACATTCAATATTATTTCATATTAGTTTCAGGTATCAAATTTAACTTTATTATTTATTTTTTGTCAGTAAAAACAGAGTCCCACATACACATTGCTCATACAGCCCAATTTACAGTTTCTATGATATTTTTCAAAAACTCTAATTTTTTGAAATATTATTGTGCTCCCTCTGCACACTGTTTTACACATTCTCTTACACATACACCTCATTCTCCATATACAGACACAGAACTCTGTTATTTGCATTCTCACAGGTGTAAGTTCTTTTCCAAAAACACACGCTTGCATGTGTGCCCATGTGCATGCACCCAATCCCCCTAATAGAGTAGATCCAGGGTAGGCCTGCTCCAGTCTCTCTTTGTAAACAGTGTGCATAACTGATTGTCCATAGACACTCAGCCTCATATAGCTGTAATGTGAACAGGTATGGTGTCAGCTCATCAATAGACATTGTGCATAACAGTTGGTGCCACTGAAGAAAAAACTTATAACTTGAATCTTTGTTCACATCGAAATAATACCATTTACTAAAGGCAGTTTTAGAAACCTAGAAATGCCTTGGCTGGTGTGGCTCAGTGGATTGAGAGTTGGGGCTGCGAAGCAATGGGTCATCGGTTCAATTCCCAGTCAGGGCACATGCCTGAGTTGCAGACCGTGTCCCCAGTAGGGGACATATGAGGGGCAACCACACATTGGTGTTTCTCTCCCTCTCTTTCTTCCTCCCTTACCCTCTGTCTAATAATAAAAGTTGAGAATTGGAACAGAATTACAAGGATATACAGGATTCACAATAGATGTGAATGTATCACTTATCCTTTCGAATGTGAATCTCTGTTAATCCTATTGCTTTATCTGCTTCTATTGTTTAAAGTCATTTCTGTTTACCAACATGACTTTGAGAAAGGCCATTGAACTGTGTGCTGCTACAGTATTCACCGTGAATGAGTCCCTTCATTTTCTCAAATACACTTAAATCAATGAAATACAGATAAAAAAGCCTCCAGGGAATCATTGGAAGAGAAAAGTGAATAACATAGGTATGCTTTTAAGGCTGCATGGGGAAAGCAGGAGGATCGTGCAAACATTATAGTGGGGTGGGTGGCAGCGGGACTTATGGAATGAGGGTCTCCAAGAACTCTGGAGACCCCCTTCTCAGGCTGCAGCCTGAACCACTGTCTGTCCTGAGATCCAAACCCCAAAATTCTCAGAATGTCGTATCATTCGAAGTGCCTTTGGAATTAGCAAAGATGAAATCTGATTTAGAAAGGTTTAAGAAAAAGACATTCTTACTGCCTTTTATTGTTTTGAAAAAATAGGCTACACATGGTAATCCAATTAAAATGCATTTTCTTATTTTAGAAAAGTCTTATGTTTATATTTATAATTAGACAACACACATTTGTACTATTCTTCGAAATTACATTTGCCATTGAAATTTTATCTTTCGTGACAGCATGGATGGACCTGGAGATTATTATGCTAAGTGAAATTAGATGGTCAGAGAAGGACAAATACCAAATGATCTCACTCATATGTGGAATCTGATGAACAAAATAAACTGATGGATAAAGTAGAAACAGAGGCATGGATACATGCAACAATGTGACAGGCATCAGAGGGAAGGGGGGTGGGGGGACTGGATGAAAGAAGGCGAAGGGATTAACCAAAAATAATGTATATATAACACACAGGCACAGACAGCAGTGTGGTGATGGCCAGAGCAAAGGGTGTGGAGGGTGCAGGTGGAGGTGGGCAGAGGGGAGAGATGGGGTGGAAAGAGACTTTGCTTGTGGTGATGGGTGCGTGATGCAGTGTGCAGATGGAGCTTTGCTAAGTTGTACACTTGAAACCTGTATGTTTCGTGAACCAATGTTACCCCAATACATTTTAAAAAGTAATCTTAAAAATTAAGGAAAGAGTTATAATTTGTAGATTCCTGATATGGTCAAGTAGTTAGAAAAGAATTGCATGTATATGAGGCAGTTTTTTTCTGTAACCTAATATAATACCTAAAGGCTTGGTAGGAGGATGATGAATATAAATACCAGGGTTTTATTTATGGGTGAAACATGCATTAAAGTGATAGAAATAATTCTCCAAGTACGCAACTTGTCCCTTTATTTTTTCCTGGTTTGTACTTTTCATTACATTGCCACCTAGTGGTTTAACAGGTATTAAAAATAAAAATAATATAATACAACTTGGTATTAAAGGGCCAGTATATAATTAGACACATAGATTTTCTACAAGAGATAGGAATATATAATATGAATATTATATTCATAATATAATATGAATATAACACATTCATATTATAATACTATAATACTATATATAGGAATGTATAATGTTATTTTAAGTCCAGAATCTTTAATTCATATTTAAATATTGAAAGAAAGATGAAACCCTAGGCACAAGTACCATAAAGCTACAAGCAAGGACCCCAATCAATCTATCAGACATTTCATCTTTACTGATTCTACATTGGCACTTGGTGCTTGGTGCTTAGTGTTTATACACAGTGTGTTTTCCTGCTTGGAAACACTGCAAAATCCAGGGGGGGCTGCTCAAACTCAACAGGAAAACTTTTAAATGTGACGATGTTTTAGTGCTTCGTAGTTTTCCTAACTCCATGAGACCCTCATTTCGAGCAAAAAAAATTACAAAGAAAGAAAAAACAGTTGTTTGCATTGGACTTTTCTAAGTCATTGTACAGTTGCATAATAACACAAATCTTGTTGGATATATTAATAAGAGATATTCTTATTAGGGTTAAACTTTGAATAATTAATATAGGGGAAATTATGAGGAAATAGGGGAATCTTAATATTAAATATTAGGTTTAACTAACCTTAAATTGATTTTAAGGGTTTAACCTTATTTTTAAAAATAATATTTTGCTGAGCATGATTATTTGTCAAATTTGGGTCAGATGTGCACCAACCAAAAAACACATAAGTATGGAATATATAAAGCACATTCTTACTATTGGCAAAACATTCGTGTTCACCTTCTGAAATTTGGACTGAGTGTACTCCATCACTGTTCCTTATTTATGAAAAATGATGAGGACTTAGAGAGGGAGGAAGGAAGGCTGCTACAGACCACAAACTGAGAAAGTCCGTACTATTCTGGGTAAACCAGGATGTATGCTGGTCCTAGCAATGGCTTCCTTTGACACTTTCCTGAACATATTAGCCTAATATACAAATTACTTCTTTGAGACCATGTTAACTATTATCTATTATTTTGAACTAAGCAGTATGATTTATAGTTTCTGCACTGTATTGTAATTTCCCCTAGTAAATGTACTTTTGACTTTGTTGATAGATGGTTCATTGATTCACTTGAACAACCATTAGTAATCATTCTTAACCCTGAAAAATCATTGAGTAGACAATTTTACTCTAAATATCAAAGCCTGTACTTTTAGCATCTACCAACATATGTGTACCATCACTAATGGGGCATGTATACTTGATCATTTATGGCCCATGGGATAGTGAATCTTTTACATTTTTGTGCTTTGTTGTTGATGTTTACTTGCTATTGTTTAAACTAGTGTAGTCAAATATCACCTGTGGTCTGGAATAAAAAGAGGATGAAATCTGAGGGTGAGTGAGGAGAGGGATGTTATTTCCAGGGCACACAACTTGAAGGGCGTGGCGGGCGCCTGCTTCTTTTTGTCTTTCTCAGAGCCAGTTGGCTTTTACCTGGTTTGCTGTTTTCCTGAAGCCCTTGCAGCTGTCGGTGGCCTCCGCAGTGCAGGGGTCTCTAAATCCTTTCCTGTTTTTTCTGATTGGTCTCATTTGTTGGAGTAGAAAATCTCTCCGGGCCCTGTTTAGTGATGTGGAGTCTGAAGATAATATGGGAGGAATAGGACTGGATATATCTAGTGTTCAAGTTAGGCAGGATCCACATCATTGCACCATTATTTTTGGAACATGTTATAAAAGTTGAAAAAAATGTTAATCATTAAAAAAGAGTTAAGTTGTTCATTCTGCAAACACTTCACATAAGAACAAAGAGTTGGAATTTTCCTAGTTAAAATCCACATGGATATTTATATTTTATTTTGGAATATTAGTAATGCAGTTTAACCATCAATTTAAAATTTAAAATATTGCTAAAAGTTCAAATTTAATTTTGCGTGCCCCTGTACCTACTCGGTTATTTCCATTCCAACAAAAACATCCACAACTTCACGAATGGTTGATTCATGACTTGCAAGAAAAATAATTATGTACTTTTAGTCTTAATTTTATTATTAAGACATTTGATTATCACTTAATTTTGTTATCTAGAGAAAAATGCTTTTTTGTTAGCTTTCTCTTCAGAAAGCACAAATACTTTTTATGAAATCTGATAAACAGTACTAATGATAACAAACTCTACTAATGTTTTCATTTAAACTTTGGACGGTATTGACAAAATGTTGTATGCTTTTATATGTGTTATTTTTTTCAGGTTGTATTTTTCCCAACTTTCTGTTATTTTTTATTATTATTAATACTGAAATAGTAAAACTAGGGATGAAACAGAACAAAACTTTTCTTACATGATGCAATTGTTAATTTATACATTTATGCTTTTCACTTCTAAGTAAATATGTGGTTATAGGATTTAAATAGCTTTCAGAGACTTCTAAAATTCATAAATGATAAACTAAAACTATATTCAAATTAGAACTCCTGAGAATAAGGATTTTTGAGGAGATTATTTGAGGGGGTATGAAATATGACCACTAGATGGTGCAACTAACCCAAGTATCTGTAATTAAACAGTCCTCATGAGATATTTCCTAAAGTTTTAAAAGTTCATTTTATTAACTTGAGTAAGCTTTTTCTTTTTATTTCATAAAACATTTAATTCAGCATATAACCATTTCTGGTTATGTTTTCATCAATTTTACTCTCATAAAGGAATGTTTGTATTTATATGCCCACATAATTTGAAAATGAATAGAAAGAACAAAATAGATGTTTTCTTCCCATTTCCATCCATATGATTCCTTTTAAAGTTATGCTTAAGACAAATTCAGTTTTATTTTTCCTTTTGGGGACAAGTACAAGGTTCAGTTGATGAAAACAAGTATTTATAAAAAATATACACAATGTTTTTATGCTCGTTAGTCTTCACAATTTTGAACAATTCTCAATTTGCTGTTTCAAATTAGTCATATATTGCAACCACAGGCATAAAAACAGTGAGCATACTAATTCGCTATGTTACAGACTTTAAAAGTTACAGAGTCAAAATTTACCATAACTATTTTGCTAGCTAATGAAGAAACATCTAGATCATTAGTTTTCACATATTCATATACATATATATATACACACACATTTCAATCAATAAATGCTGACCATGATATCAATAAAAGGAAACTCTTCAGGACACAATGAACATTACTATTTTTGATGAAATTAAGTCCATGGACACCTATAATAAAAAGGTTAATAGAGGTCTGATTTTTATAAAACCAGATTCATGAAAAATAATAAATACCACAACTAAAATGTCCAAATGACAAATAATAAATCTAAATGGTAGGTTGTTCTGATGAATTTAATAGTTTTTTTCTGTATGGACATAGCCTTCAACTTTTTGTGGGGAAAAACAGTGGGAATCTCAGTAATTTCTTCAAAACTCTCTTTAGCTATGCAAATATACAAGCATCAAATTTTCAGTCAAACCAATTGGTTGCCATCTGTCACACTGGCGGAGAATGGAAATTATGGATGATGACTTAGTTGTGTGGAAGCAAGTTGATGAGCTGTTTACACTGACGTGAGAATCCGTCTTGATAGCTTTGGTATTTTGTTTGTGCTGAGATAACAGATATATGAATTATGTTTGTATTTCAGATAACTCAAGGTAAAATTTTTTAAATTTGTCAAAGAAATTTTAAAATCTTACTAAAATATAGTTTAATGATTGGAGAAAAGTCACAGAGCCCTGTTTGGGTTACATTTAATCTTTAGAAAAGATCTGATTTAATCAAATAGCAATACTTGGTATAATGTAGAGAAAATAAAAGTGTCATTAAAATTTTCGGTTTTCAGCTTGTTGGGTAAGATTTAACTCAAGCCACAGGGGGCAAATGACATAATTAGACAATGAAGCACGAGGCCTAGTTCTATCACCAGCCAATGCTAATCATGCAAATATGAAACAAAGCCTAAGAAAACATATAATTCATAATGTAAGATTGGAAAATAATCCAGTGCCACAAAGTTTTGTTTTTCCTTTTATCATTGACCAACTTACGTTTGGAATAAACTGTGTTGGAAGATTTGTTGAGTTGACACAGAACAGCACAGCAGTCAATTCTGAAGTACGTTACAAATGGCTCAGTGGAGGTCTTCCTATTTGGAAAACTGACTTTGAGGTTGCGGGTCTTTCAAGCAGGCATGGAACATTGGTCGGTCAGGCAAAATGATGACAGAATGTAGGTGAAAGCACTTTGCCGGTGTCAAAGCTTAAAAGCTAGAAGAGATTATTTTGTTGTCCTGTATATTGTCTCAGAGCAGATCACTTAAAGAGGGTTATTCAGAATTCAGTTATCAAGAGACAATGATAACATCCTCCCTGGTTCCAGGCAGGGACATGAGCTATGTTTATGCTTAATTTTTATTTTTGTTTCTGGGCTATTTATATGGTTAACCTTATTTAATTTTTGTTATTATTTGTGAAGGAACAAGGTCAAGGATCTTTCAGGTCTTTCTGTGATGAGGGAGTGGCACTTTATTTATTGCAAAAGTCCCAGAAATTTGTTATACTTAAGTCTTTTGGGGGACATGAGCCAGAGGTATGTGTGCAGAAATTGCCCTTCCAGTCTTCCCCTCTCCACATACATGCATTCAGTATGTGCAGCTAGAAGGGAATTCAGAGTTTTGGAGGTTGAACAACAACTCTTAAGAGATACTTTGATGTATCCTGAAAATATCAGTTAGCGACCAAAGAAGAAAAAAAATTGACCTTTATCCTAGTGTCCTTTCTCTAAATATAGCTGAAGTTAGCTCTGTTTTGTCAAAGAAATCCATGAATTTCCCCTTTATTGCATAGCTGAATAAAAAAGCAAAAAAAAAAAAAAACCCAGAAAAAACATAACCTATCTGTCCTGAAAAGAGTGACTCCAGACAAATCACATGCTAACAATACAAACTGAAATCTTTCTGTGAGAGATTTCTTCCTTTTAGGGGAGTGCCGATGCTACAAAGTCTTTCAAGATAAAGTACTAAATTAAAGTATGTCATGGGTTGTGGGGCACCATTGTTTATTGGCTTCTGATGCTCTTTTTCTTTGTAAATGTGGAACTTGCTCGCTTGGCCCCAATTATTTTAGTAGCCGAGTCAGGGAACTGTCATTAACCTGTAACAAATTCTACGGTACAATTCACCACTTCTCTAAATATGAGACTAAATTAAGTGTTCAATTTTTTGGATATTTCATATTATGTAAGTTTACAACAAGTATACTAATCTCTCAAATTCATTTAACTTCTCTGTGGATCAATTTCCTCAGGGGTAAATTGTCATAATACTTCACATTGAGTTTCTACAGTTGACTGTGTACTGTGACTAACAGCGTTATAGGTGAGGAATAGCTAATTGATATTTTAAAACTAACTGGAAAACAAGTTATTTGTTTAATAAACAAGGATAATTCTATTTTGTTGTCCAGTGAGTGTTGGCAGTGATAATTAAGCTTTGAAAAATTTATTTAGGATTAGCAATTTTATAGGGACTTATTTACTAAATTAAGCCTCCTTCAAAAAGTGTTAAGTGTACTTTTAAGGTTAAAAACAAGTATGCATGGCATGAATATTCAATTTAACTAATGCCCAAACTCATCTCGGATTGTCAAATTGTGCATAACCTTACAAATTCTATGTTTTAGTATACACCTAACATTTTGAAATTTAAAAAAAGTATGTGAATAAAAACAGAGAAGCTTCAGTTACTTTTGCTATGTCATTTTATCTCTACTAACCATTTAATACAATACATAGATTCAGTCTCCAAACTATATTCTTATTCTTCAAGTTCTACCTGATAATATGATATAATAAAAAGAAACCTCTCTGTAACTTTAATTAAAATCACAGCATTCATATGCAAGCCATGAGAATTCTTAAGCAACTCAAAAATATCTATAGTCAGAAAATTAATTTTCTATCCTCACACAAAGATACATTTTATTGACTTTAGAGAGAGAAGAAGGGAGAGAGAACTGGAGAGAGACAGACACTGATGAGAGAGAGAAACATTGATTGGTTGCCTCCCGTGTGTGCCCTGACCAGGAATAGAACCTGCAACCTTTTGGTGTTTGGGACAACGCTCCAACCAACTGAGCCATTCAGCCAGGGCTGTTTTAATTTTTCTAGGTACAATACTAGAAGAGGTATGGAATATAAAGTTGACAAGTGTGTTTAAATCTTTGCTTTCTAGGCTTTTGCCGCGACCGGCGCAGCTGGATCGATCAGGTCCTGAGGGAAGGTGACGGGGGATTAAGAAATGAAGAGGCAGAGTCAAATCGGGGGGGCAGGTGGAGTCCCTTCTCTGGGATGCAGAGGAGGGAACCGTTTATTGGTAAAGTCAAGCTGTACATATTGAGCAAGCTTTGAAGCAGAGCGTGAGAAAGACAAAACCGCAAGGCTAAGTACATTTTATTTTTCTAAGAACTTTTCCTGCTCCTTCTCGGTACAGTGATCTAGCAAGCGGCCAAGTCATTCTCTTCTTGCAGCAATCAATCTTCTGGGGCCTAGGGCAGCGGTGCTGAGCCCGAGGCCTGCATTCCAACTCCCTGGGCACACATGATCCTTCTTGGCTCTCCACGAGCTTTAAGTTACAGACTTTTTTGCCTGTCCCTCTTTCACTCCTTCCTACCTACCTACCTTCCGCTCCCTCTCCCTGGATATCGATTTCTTTCTTCTTCCATTCATTTATATTTGCCATTTCTTCTTAAGAGCTCTTATAATTTCAAAACTTGAACATTAGATTAGATTTAAAGAGAAAAATGCCTAAGCAGCTTTAGTCTAAAGCTATTTTTACTATTTTATACAAACGGAGAAAACTTTATGGACATGTTTCATTGAAAACATTCTTCAGACCTGGCACTCACGGTGCTTTGTTTAAATGGTGCTGCAGGTTCAAAGAGCAACCTCTGCAGGTCCCTCACTCACTTTAACCGTTTTTCATGGTTTCTGGATTTTTCTATTTTTTGCTTGGTGAATTTGAGGTCAATATTTATTTTCTTCTAGGTTAACTCTCTTTAAAGTTAACTGAAACAATGAGCTTTGTGATTTTTATGAAACTACTTTTAAGTGAAGTGTTGATATTCATTTATTAATTTCATTATGTCTTATGTTTATTAAAATCCACCTTTAAATCCCCTTAGATCAGGATTCATATTTCACTTCTCTGTAAAATTGTAAAAATAATATCCTGCTCTCCTTATCTTGCAGTTTTATTGTGATGATAAGCGCAGTAATTGCTTTATAAGCTACAATTCAGTATCCAAGAAAATTGCTTCAGTGACTACATTAATTGGAGTCTGACGTTAGTGAGATGTAACTTGTTTCAGTTATTTTATTTTGCTGTCTGGTGGTCACAGCGTATCACTAGCTAGCCCCTGGCAGACTCACAAACGACTAATACAAGAAATTAATGGAAGAAATTTTCATCGAACACCTTTGTCCTATTCCCCTGATTACACAGATGGAAATAGTAAAGATCAAAAAAGAAGTGACTTCCTCTTTTGGTAACAGAATGAGCACCCAGGATATGTATCATTCTTCGGGGAGACACTAACCGAAGGAGGCAGAACCTTATGTTTGAACACCAACTCCACTACTAAGTGTGTGTCCTCACTGGTAGAAGGAAGATAACAATACTTACCACACAGATTTGTGGTTTGAATTAGGTGAGGAAAATTAAAAAATCTAAAACCTGGATTAACATGAGGCAAGCTAACCAATCCTTCACTTCCTCCCTCTCTCCCTTTTTCTTTGATCTTCAAATTACTTTGGAAAGTGATCATTGTTCTCTATGCCGTCCCTGATTCATAGGTAGAATGAGCTGGACCGTCTGTATTTGGAATACTGAGCAAAGTGAGTAAGAGAAAGACACACTGAAGCCTGTCCTGACTGACTTGGATGGACAGCTTTCAGTAGTCAGTGTTCCTTTGCTATGACATAAATGAACCCAAAGAGTTAACTTACTAAACTGAATTGCCAAAAATAATAATTTGATATGAAAGTTACATGTTGAAAGAATTGCCTCTAACCGCTGGCTTGACTTTTACTGAACCTCTAATTTTATAATTATATTTACTTATATTATAATTTATATAAGATATGACACTTTATTTTATAAAACTACATTTAGCTTAAAAGAAATAATTTTACCCACAAACCTTTCCAGGGCCATATGCATTTTTTGATAAGATTAATTTTTTATGCCTGATTTTGCTTATGTGAGAGTTCCCACTTCATATTATCTGTAGACAAGTTGATATAAGCTTTTCATTGACCCAAAATAATGGTTTGATGAAGATAGGGGCTTGGATTGGCACTATTAAATACAATTTGAAGCCCTGGGAGTTCAATAGGATCTTAAAGTTACTCTGTGATGATGGAGCTCATGAAGTAAGAGTTGATTTCCTATTGTCAAAACCATTCCCCATCACCAAAACTGAGTGGCAAGACTGTGAGTGATGTCCAGTTTTATTCACTCTTCTTGTACATTTGAATTAGATATGTGGGAAACACAACAGCAGTATGTATGTATGGTCCCCACAAAAACTTAAATTTTTTTAAGATTTATTGATCTTAGACAAAGAGAGAAAGGGAAAGAGAGAGAGATAAAGAGAAGGAACAGTCAAATCAAAACATTGATTTGTTGTTCCACTTATTAATGTATTCATCAGTTGCTTCTTGTATGCGCCCTGGCAGAAGATTGAACCCGTAACCATGGCGTACTGGGATGACACTAACCAACTGAATTACCTGACCAGGATCTCTCTTAGGAACTTTTAAAACTGTAATTTAAAAAAGTCATCCAAATACATGACAAGGGTGTCAAACACATTTTCAGCGGGGGCCACATCAGCCTCGTGGTTGCTTTCAAAGGACCAAATGTAATTTTAGGACTGTGTAAATGTAACTACTCCTTAACTGGGGCAAGGAGCGCGGTGCTGACACTGGGTAGAAACAAGGCACCGGCTGGATGAAACAAGGTGGGGGGCTGGATTGGGCCCATGGGCCTTGTGTTTGCCACCTCTGCATTAAGAGTTTTTAGGAAGGAATAAGTTTCCAAGTCAGTGGGCTTGATATTGTCCAGCTGGTGAGTATCAAAGAGAATGTTGAAGCCTTTCTACAGTAAGTATAGCAACTTGTCTCAAGACCACTGTTAAATTCCTTCTTGCCTGTAGTATTATCACATTTTCTGCTCTTAATAACCGCCATAACTTTTTTTTTGAGGTCTGCAGAACAAAGTCAGTATCAGAACCTAGAGAACACTATTTTGACTATTTTATTTCAGATGTGTAATTACTAAACCAGAAGTTTAAATAATCAAAACAACTTGCAAAGTCCAATGAAGTAAAATGTCATCATGCTATTATTTGGGTCATGAAACAGGCACAGTAATTAAATATTGACAGCTTCATTTTACTGCTCACAAAAATTCAACATTATATGTATTATCACTAAACCGATTTTACAAATCATGAATGTCAAATAAGTAAGGACTGGATTAAGCATTTGAATAAAAGCAGCAGTGAAAGATGATAGACTGAGTTTATTCCATTTGGCATAAAGTGGAAGTTGCACTTGTAACTCATTAATATGTCTGTGCTATCAACTACACTTTATATAGTATAAAAGATAATTAATTCATTAATTCCAAGATCATATCCATTACAAAGACCTTTATTTTTCTTCCATAAACTGAAAAACAAATTACATGTAATTGACCAAATAATTAAGCAAAACTATTTAGCTGTTATATTTACATTGTGAGGTTAATTAAGCTCTCTTTTTTTTTTTTACCTTACTTTTGTTCACAGAAACATTGCATGAAACCCAAGTATTTACTAGGGTTAAAACATTAGTTCTTTCCAATAACAAAGTGTCTTATAAGAATGTAATTAATATACACTTAACAATTTTTTAAAAACAGCTTTTTTATATGCTAATGTAATATTTATTTTGTATTGCCATTAAAATTTTTCATGTTTGGCTATAGAAAACTTTTATTAATATAATTACTTGTGTACTTTCACATTGTTTTGAAGGCTGTTACAAAATTAAATCCTAAAATTCTAAAGTGGAAGAACGGTAAGATTAGGTTTGTTGATTTCTCATATTTGAAAAGTACAGATTGTTCGATTCTGCTAATGTAACGAATACGTGTTTGTGTAGAAAATATCCTTGTAACAAGACTGACGTATGGTAGTGGTTCTTAACCATTTCAGAGTTCTGAAACATGTTTTTAAATTCACTGGGGTGACACTGGCTCAGAAAACCACACAGGTTTCAAGTGTCCACCTCGACACAACACCATCTGCACACTGCCATGCGCCCATCACCTCTAGCAGGGTCTCCTTCCATCCCTAGTTACGTGTACCCGCCCTCGCCCACCTCCACCTACCTCCACCCCCCCTCCCTATGACTACCGTCACACTGTTGTCTGCGTCCACCTGTTATAGGAATATGTTTTTTCACGTAATCCCTTCACCTTTCACCCAGCCCCCAACTCCCCTCCCCTCGGACAGCTGTCAGTTCTATGCCTCTGTTTCTATTTTGTTAGTCACTTTATTTGGATGATTAGCTGCCACTTATAAGTGAGATCACATATTTGTCTTTCTCTGACTGGCCAATTTTACTTAGCAGAATAATCTATAGATCCATCCATGTTATCACAAAAGGTGAGATTTTCTTCTTTTTTTATGGCAAGTGGTATTCCATTGTGTAAATGTACCACAGTTTTTTTATCCGCTCATCTACTGATGGTCGCTTAGGCTATTTCCAGGTCTTGGCTATTGTAAATAACACTGCAATGAACAGAGGGGTGTGTATATTCTTTCAAATTATTATTTTGGTTTCCTTCAGTTAAATATCCCGAAGTGGAATTGCTGGGTCATAAGGCAGTTTCAATTTTAATCTTTTGACGTAACTCCATACTATTTTCCACAGTGGCTGCACTAGTCTGCATTCCCACCAACAGTGCGCTAGGATTCCCTTTTCTCCATAACCTCCCCAGTACTTGTTGTTTGTTGATTTATTGATGGTAGCCATTCTGGCAGGTGTGAGGTGAAATATCATTGTGGTTTTAATTTTCATCTCTCTGATGATTAGTGACATTGAGCATTTTTTCATGTGTCTATTGGCCCTCTGTATGTCCTCTTTGGATAAGTGTCTGTTTAGGTCTTTTGCCTATTTAGTAATTGGGTTATTTGACTACTTGCTGTTGAGTTGAATGAGTTATATATATATATATATATATATATATGTGAATATATATATATTCACATATATATATATATATATGTGAATATATATATATTCACATATATATATATATATATATATATAACTCATTCATAGATTTCATATATATATATATGAAATCAAACCTTTATCAGATGTATCATTGGTAAATATGTTCTCCCATTAAGTTTGTTCCTTTTTCATCTTTTCAATTATCTTTTTTTTTTGCTGTGCAAAACCTTTTTAGTTGTTATAGTCCTGTTTGTTTATTCTTCCTTTGTTTCCCTTGACCAAGGAGATATATCTGCAGAAGTATTGCTATAAGAAATGTCTGTAATTTTACTGCCTATGTTTTTTACTAGGATTTTTATGGTTTCATGACTCACATTTAAATATAATCCATTCTGAGTTTATTCTTGTGTATAATGTAAGTTGGTGGTCTAGTTTTATTTATTTATTTATTTATTTAGCATGTATCTATCCCATTTTCCCAACACCATTTACTGAAGAGACTATCTTTACCCCATTGTATGTTCTTGCTTCCTCTGTCCAATATCAATTGACCATAAAGGCATGGGTTTATTTCTGTGCTCTCTATTCTGTTGCATTGATCACATGCTTGTTCTTGTGCCAGTACCATGCTGTTCTGATTACTGTGGCCTTGTAGTATAGTGTGCTATCAGGTAGTGTGATACCTTCAGAAGGAATTCTGTTATATTTGTAGATTACTTTGGGTAGTATGGACATTTTAATGATGTTAATTTTTCCTATCCAAGAACAATATATGCTTCCACTTCTATGTATCATCCTCAATTTCTTTCTTCATTACTTTATAATTTTCTAAGTACCAGTCTTTTACCTCCTTGGTGAAATTTATTCCTAGGTACCTAGTTTTTTGTTATTATAGTAATAAATGGGATTGATGTCATAATTTCTCTGACAGTTCATAAATGATGTATAAAAACCCACCAATTTCTGAATTTTAATTTTCTATCTTGCTACTTGACCTAATTCATTTATAAGATTTAATAGTTTTTGGGGGGAGAGGTAGAGTTTTTAGGTTTTTCTATATACAATATCATTTCATCTGCCAGTAATGACAGTTTTGATTTCTCCTTCCCAATTTGGATGCCATTTATTTATTCTTCTTATTTGGTAGCTGTGGCTACGACTTCCAGGGCTATTTAAATAGGAATAATGAGAGCAGTTATCCCTGTTTTGCTCCTGATCTTAAGGGAAATGCATTTAGTTTCTGCCCATTGAGTTTGATGTTGGCTGTGGGTTTTTCATACATGGCCTTTATTATGTTGAGGCATAATCCCTCTATTCCCACTTTGCTGGAGGTTTTATCATAAATGGGTGTAGGATTTCATCAAATATTTTTTCTGCCTCTATTGATATGATCATGTGATTTTTATATTTCATTTTGTTTATGTGATATATTACATTTATTATTTTGCCAAATTATTGCACCCCTGGTATAAGTCCCACCTGATTATGGTGTATGATCTATTTAATGTATTGCTAGATTCCATTTGCTAATATACTTGAAGATTTTAACATTTAAGTTCATCAGGGATAATGGCCTATAGTTTCTTTCTTTGCAGTATCTTTATCTGGTTTTGGAATTAGGACAATGCTGGCTTCAGAAAAAGAACTTGGATTTTTGCATTTTTGGGGTAGTTTAAGAAGGATAGGTTTTATTTCTTCATTGAATGTTTGATAAAATTCACCTGTGAAGCATCAGTCCAGAACTTTTTTTGCTGGGAGGTTTTTTTTTTTAATTGTTTTGATTTCATTAGCTATAATTGGCCTATTCAAGTTTTCTGATTTTTCCTGATTCAGTTTAAAAGTTTGTGTGTTTCTGTGAATTTATCCATTTCACTCAGGTTGTCTAATTGTTGGCATATAGTTTTACAATCCTTTGTACTTCTGTGGTGGCAATTGTTACTTCTCTTTCATTTCTGATTTTATTTAGTTGGGTCTTCTCTCTATTTATCTTGATGAGTCTGGTTAAATGTTCATTGATCTTGTTTATCTTTTCAAAGAACCAGCTCTTGGTTTCATTGATCTCTTGTATTGTTTAATGAGGTCTGTCCAGAAGGTATCCAGCCATGCAATATGAAAAAAAAAACATTTATTGGAGAAGATACAAAATACAGGAACATTGCATGTAGGACAATGTAGGCACCTTGGGACCTCACATAGTCTCCCAATCACAATTAGCTGCCCCTTGTATTTTCCTGAATTTCATCGACAGTCTGAAATCTCTCCCCTTTCAAAGGTGATTTAATTTTGGGAAAAGTCAGAAGTCACAGGGTGCCAAATCTGGGCTGTAGAGGGACTGACCACCTGAGTGATTTGATGTTTTGCCAAAAAACTCTCCACGAGATGTGGTGCGTGAATGGGTGCATTATTCTGATGAAGCTGCCGATCAGTAGTTGCCCGTAGATGTGGCCTTCTGATTAATCATCTGAATAATTTCTACAGAGGAATGTTCAAGCTCAAGGCAAAATTTGATGTAGATTTGTTGCTCTACTTGCTCATTTTGAATGCCATGGCCACACAGTGAACTTGCTGACTCAATGACGTCTACTGCCCCCACTGACTTGAACAGTAAAGTCATCATTGTTCACACATGCACATTCCAGTCCACGCTCCATGGCTTCCAGGTTACATTGATGTTTATTGATGTTGTGCAAAGCATTCCTGTTATATTAACAATGGCTAGGTTTTTTTGGACAGACATTGTATAGTCTGTATATCATTTATTTCCACTCTAACCTCTATTATTTCTTTCCTACTACTCTCTCCAGGCTTTGCTGTTTTTTTTTTTTTTTTCCCTAGTTATTTTAGGTGTATGGTTAGATTGTTTGCTTGAGATTTGTCTTCCTTCTTCAGGTAAGACTATATTGCTATGAGCTTCCCTGTCAAGACTGCTTTTTCTTTGGTCCATACATTTTAGGCTGTATGTCATTTTGATCTGTTTCCAGACAACTTTTGATTTCTTTCTCATTCTCATTATTAACCCATTCCTTGTTTAATAACATGTTATTTAGCCTCCATGTGTTTGAATGTTTTTCAGGTTTTTTATTGTAGTTGATTTATAGTTTTATAACATTGTGGTCAGAGAATGTGCTTGATAATATTTCAATCTCCTGGAATTGGTGACGACTTATTTTGTTTCCTAATATATGATCTATCTGAGAATATTCCAGGAGCACTTCAGAAGAATATATATTCTTCTTTTGGGGGATGATATGCTCTATAAATATCAATTAAATTTATGTGATCTAGTGTGTCATTTAAGGTCTCTGTTGCCTTTTTGATTTTGTCCTAGAAGATCCATCCATTGACGTCAGTGGGGTGTTAACATCTCCTACTATGGCTGTGTTTCCCTCGATCTCTTCCTTAATGTCCACCAAGATTTAAAAAAATATATATCTTTAGAGTTGTTCTAAGCAGGGTCTGGAACCTGCTTGAATCCCCTTTTGGTGTGTCACTTGTGTGGTTGCTTTGGTCAACCTTTGGTGTGATCTGAAGCCCTCCACTGGTTGTGTTGGTTGTGTTGGTTGTGTGCCCACTTGGTGGGGTTCAGGTACAGGTTGATGTCAGACATTGTGTTTAATCAGCTTTGGGCTACCTGTCTAAAGCTGCAGTCACTGGGTCTGGGTGTGAATGGGAGGGGCCAATCTGCATACAAGGTTCAGCTTCCTCCAACTTAGAGTTGGGGGCATACCTATAAAAAGCCCAAAGTTCCATGACATCTGCCTCTACCTATCGTCTACTTTGCGTCCCCCAGGGGTTGCCTATTCTTTCTCCATAGACTTCCAAAGAAAGACTGTTGAGTGGGTACAGGCTGATGACAACACACAGACCCATCCACAGGTTCAGAGCTCCATAGGGCATGGCTACTGGTGTTGGGAGGACAGGACTAGTGGTTCCCTTACTTAGGGGCCCTGCAGCCAGGATCTCAATGAGGGGACAGTGATTCCTACTCCAGAGCCAATCCACTCAGTCTTTGCTAGAGTCTTCAACTTGAGTTCTTTCAGGAGGAACAAACCACAGGTTCAGGTTGGGTGCAACCAGCTGTCTCCTCTGCAGCAACAAGCTCAACAGCATGGGGACACTGGGGCTCAGGAGGGCAGATCAAAAGAGTCTCCCATTGGAGTTGGTATCAGCCAGACAAACCTGCAGGAGAGAGCCAAGCACTTTTTCCTAGTCCCAGATGATAGCCTCTGAGAGAGACACATTCTGTATATACCAGCTTCAAGCAGCACACACAAACCCTGGGGAACTAAGCTCAGCGGGGTGGGGCCACCGGGACTTGGGAGGGTGGATCCAAACAATATCTCATTGGGGATATTACCAGCAAGCCTGTAGGAGGTGGGCAGGCACTTCTTCCCCTTCCCAAATAGCATGGGCTGAGCTTGTCGGGGAGATAGGAGTGGCCACCCCGTGATGTAACCACACAACCCAGCACCTGTTCATCTGACCCTGACAAAATTCTCTCCAGGAGACTCTTCAAAAGTCCCAGCTTCTCTGATACTCTGATCCCCCTGACTGAATGAACTCTGCAGGGCAGGGCCATAGACTGGCAGGGCAAGCCCAGTGATTAAGCAAATAGAAGAGGCAAGCTGGCTGTGCACTTGGGCTGGGAACCACTCCCTTTCCAAAGCTGCACAGATCAATCACTGGCTGAGATGCCCCCAAGAGTTTCTCTAAAACAAATAGCATCCCCCAAATCTCTTCTGGGTGTAGCCAGCAGACCCCTCTGCAGGACCTGTGCATGGCAGAGTGGTGTAGCCAGTAGCTGGGAGAGCAGGTGGTGCACTCCCCAGGTTGGTGCTATAACAATAGATTCCATGACCCTGTCAAGCTGGCAACTGGGTCTCTAGCAGACTCTCTTCTCTCCCTGGCAGATGGAATGCCCACTGATTTTCACCACCTACTGTCATGTGGGCTCCTCTCTTCCCATCTCTGTTGCTCTGGTCTGAGGATCCCTGCATGAGGTTGAGACCTTTCACTCCAGAGGGGGGGAGGGAATTTTGCAGCCAAGATATTGATCAGCTTCTCAGCTGCTCCACATAGGTGCAGGGGCCTGCCCTTTCTGCATCTCCATCCTTCTTCCCTGTCTCTATGTAGCTTCTTCTGCAAATCCTTAGTTATAATATTTCTGTTTAGCTAGCCTTCAGTAGGTTATTCAGGTTGACTATTCTATAATTTAGCTGTAAATCCACTTTGAGGCTGCAAGCAGGTAAATGTAGTTTCTACCTACTCTGACCCATCGTGGAATCCTGAAACTTTTGTTAATGTGATGAAAGCACAGACATTCTATCCAGAAACACTTACACACACACACATGTGGGTGGGCATGCACACACATACACGGAGCTTGTTATTAGTTCAGGAAGTTGAAAGGTCCACTAAAGACTATGTTTAAATTCATCTTGAGTCTTAAGTACCAAGTCAAAGACCTTGAATTTTTTGTCTCAACAAATATTTGGTTGACAGGGTAAAAGATTATCAGCAGCTATCAGTGCTGATATGTTCTCAGAGCCTAGTTATCAATGAAACAATATCCATCAAAAAGATTTAAATAGATGTTGTCAAGGCCCAAAGTTGTTTAATGTAATAGATAATGCAGAAAACCTTGCTTTAATGTGTAAGTGGGTGTTGAGAGAGAAAATATGAAATAAAAATTTGTTAAATCATACAAACAGTAAAACCAACAAAATAAATAAAAGAAGAGAAAGTGGAAAGGTAAGGAATTTAAAATATAAATATATGCAAAAATGAAAGTCCCTGGATATACTTAAAACACTATACTAGATACATAATGTCCATAGTAATTATCACAATGTAATACTCCTAAAGTATCAGTGTTTTGTGTAGTTCTTAAGTTATAACTAAGATTATGGGTTAGCAAAATCAAATAATCAAAAAATAAAAGTATGGGATAAAATCAAAGTAACAAAATATTTTCTGGTGTTGAAATAACAGAAAAGCAATATCAGTATTTAGCTAACCTATAAAAAACTGTGAAAAGGTAAAACTTAGATAATTAGATTCTGTGATGATGAAGATACCAGGAGAGGATAGTAAACCCTAATGTCCTTGTCATCTGTTGTACCCCTGACAAAGCTCCCCGAAGAAATTTTCAGATTTGAAAATTAATTTTACTTCAAAATAGTCTATCAATTGTATAAAATTGTAAGACAAATTAATAGATTCTGTATGGTTACCTAAGTCTTCAATAGTCACATTGACCATAGAAACATAGAATGCTAAGTATGGAGAAATTGCAGAGATTTTTATATTGGGATGGGCTAATAGCATCATTCTATTTCAGGACCTTAAGCAACCTCCCTGAGACTAGACAGTTATCTTGAATAAGCTATAATTTTAACCACAAGAGAATCTAGGAGAAAGAAACTAGATTAGAACAAGTATATTTACTAATAAAGATATTAACTATTTATGACATTTATTATATATCTGATACAAAGGTCAGAAAACTGAAGTACTTTTGAAAATCACAATTATATTTACTCAACATTGTAGCTTGGTTTTAAGCTTTCACTTAGTGTTTCTTCTGACACTTCCATAGTAAATGGGAACAATTATCAGCAGCAATACTTTTTTTCTACATAGTCAGCTATATGAATAAGTAGAATTAGTTGCCACCTAGGTAATGTGATTTTTTTTAAAAAAAGTCATCTTCCTAATTTGGATGTCCTATCTGTGAATTAATGCATGAAATTCCTGATATTATACTTGCTTTTCAGGTAAGAGAGTGAGATTCCAGGAAGTCCTTGGAAAATACAAATAAACTACCCCTGATCTTTGAATTATTATGTAGAACTTGGTCCTTGAATTTTCTGTCACATGTGGAGGTCATGAATCCTTCCTGGTTCCCAGGGAGAAAGCTCATGAAATTTTCATTAACCTCTGTAGATATATTTTCTTTCAATTAAAAAGAGTTGTTGAATATTAAGAGAAGATTTTGCATATTGATTTTAAATTTGTTTTTGCTTTATTATTATCACAAGAATCACAAACTTGGGAAAAGGACACTTTGAACAAGTGAACAAGAACCATACTGAGAGCCACAAAAGTAATATTATGAACCAATGTGACTTTCATGAAGTAAACACTTGAATTTGAAACAGTGCTTGTCCTATATTCTGAATGATCAAAACTTTCGGCTATCTATTCACTTAAATTCACTTAAAACTGACAAATTTTGTGCAATTATTTAAGCCATAGTTCATGCCAACTTTACAGATTTAAAATTATCAAATTGTTTGCCTTTTTAATTATCTGAATTATTTCTTCATTTAAAAATAGACAGATTTTTACAGAATATTTCTATTTTATAAAGGAGAACAAAATTGACTTGTAAGGCTTTAGTAAGAAAAGAACATGCCTGGAACGACACGGAATACTCACTAAATAGCTGGCAAATAAATAAAATTTAGTTGTATTGAAGAATTGGAAGTATCAGAGTATAATTTCCCCATTATCCAAATTTTGTGTTATAGTTATATTATCTATGATTGTATCCAAAATAACTTTTAAAACATTTATTTTTATATTATTAAGAATCAAAGTAACAAAAGTACCATTATAGAATAAAAATGATATCCTAAAGTTCAATTATTAATCTGAAGGCTATTCTCTAACTATTTACTCATAATTACTCCTATCTAATTTGGTCACATTCTCTTCACTTTCTCTGCCCTAAGCTTATAGATGGAGCTGTGGGGTTTCTTTTCCAAAACTGACATATAACTATATCCATCTGTCTGTCATCTATTTATCTATCTTCCTACCTACCTATGAACTTATCATCACCCACCACCTATCACCTACCTAGATTGAAACCTGTGGTGTTTCATAAGAATATAAGGGTGCTTAGTCAAAATCGTCTTTTTATTATTTGTTAGTGAAACTATTAAACCCAACTGTTTTATTCTGCTGTCCACTTTAACCACATAACCAAAAGTAGTATTTTTTAAAATTTTACTTCTTTGAATGAATGATTTTTTGGAATTTGCAAACTTAATAAATGATACAGCAATAGATCATGAAGAAACAACATTGATGTGTGTTTTTGTCTTTGATATTAACTAGCAATAAAACTGAAAAAAATTGTTGAAACTTCTGACATTTCAGATTCATAATCTATCAGTTGAGGTATTGAACAGTAAATACTTTGATTTGAATGGCATTTGACAAGAACAAGTTTTGTTTCATCTTAGAGGGAAATGTTATTTCTTTTATATTAATCAATAAAAGGTTTAGAGATAAAATTGGCTATGTTGAATATAAAATATCAATAGGAAATCCATAAGAAATCACTAGCTTTAAGAAGTATACAAATTCATAAATTCAAGCTTGATACCTTACATTTTCAGTAATGTTTGCAAATTGCAAATAAGTTATACAAGTGAATATTCCTGAAACTCTAGTTTATGTAGATTAAATCTAAAAATCACATGATTCCAATATGAAAATTGACCTCAAAATATTATGAGGTCTTTCCATATGCAAAAAATTTTAAAATACCTCATTATAGCAAGAGACGTTGTACAGAAGAAGTTACATTTTGGGATAAGATAAAACATAAAAATACGAATGGATCAATTGGTCTCAAAAAGAATAAATGACTAGTTTTTATTAATTAATTAGATAATGATGTTTCTTTTAGGTGGTATTGATGCACATATATGAATGTATATATCCTTATAGGTATGCATATATGTGAACATAATTTATTCTGTTTATTGCCTTTCCTCTTTTTGACTCAAATGTAAGGTTTCTGATACTTTATAGATATGCAAGAAAACACTTTAATTTTTCTGTGGTAACATGTATCAAGGTCTACATCAAAAAAGCTCATACTCTCTAAACACTCAGAGCAAGTTAGTGTGTTCTCTGATAACTAAATCTGAAAACTTGACAAATGTATCTTTAAAGTACCCAGTTCCTCAAAAAGAAAAACTAGAGATTTGGATAATATGGGCTATGACTGAATGATGAAAGACATATATATACATATATATGTATATATATGTATATATATATGTATGTATATATATAATAGACATTTACAGAATTTATGAAAAAGTCTCCTGTGGAAAAGTTGAAACAAAGCTTAAGTACATTATAATTTTTCCTACCTTTTTCTAGAATAAATTTACTTAACTTCATGGAAAGAAGAGGGTGATTCAACTCAGACAGCTGTGGGTTGAAAAGCATTGCATTTTACATTCTTGTTACTTTAACAAACTAAAAAGATGGCATCATTAGATTTTATGCATTAAAATGAAAACAATTCGTTTATAATTAATGTGATGTAGATGTCAAGACTCATTGAAAAAAACATTATTTTGCAGTTTTCCCCAAACTAGAATCCCAGGTTCAGAAGGAAGGCATGTATGGTGACCTCTATAAACCCAGCAATAGGAAGTTGGGTGAAGCATTTGTTTTTCAATCCAACTATAATATGTTGAAATAATGTACAAGTGCAAGGAAAAAACATGAAAAAATCAGCACCCTCCAGTTTGACTTCTAATCTGTAACTTGGCAATTTGCATAAGTGAGAAACTGTGGAATTTTACTGCTGCACAGTAATTCTCAATTGAATAGTGGTTCCCATTCCGGGGGCACATTAGAATCATTTAGGGGGAAAATATTAAAATACTGATTCCTGGAAATTCCATAACACTTATGCTAAACTCTAAGAATGAAGAGCAGGAATGGGTAAAATTCTTCCTCGGTAAGGTTAACAGCAGCCAGACTAAAAATTACTAATTTAAATAAATTGGGGTAAAGAATAATAGTGTTCAGGAAAACTGGGCTTAGAATTTCATGAACAAAGTCAGAGTATTGATCCATCTCTACTGTGTAACCTTGAGCAAATTACTTAACTCTAACCCTGAGATACCTCATCTGTGATGTAGGAATAAAAGTCAATACTACTTGACACAGTTGTAAAAATTTAATGCAGCATTTTAGAAAGGAGTTCATGAACCACCTACATCACTGCTGACTGGAATATATTAAAAATACCAATTTCTGGACCCATCCAAATATATTGGTAGAAATCCAGTAGCCTGGTATATGTATTTTCAATAAAATATCTGAGTGATTCTTTTGCAGTTTGAGTTGTGATAAGCATTATTTGTATTGGTAATGGAAGTAGCCATTAGGAAAATATTTAGTACATATTAAACACTCAGTGCATATAAGCTATAAGCTGATAAATGCAACTTTAAAGCTTGTTGGTATTTGTCTACCTAGATTACCTGAAAATTAAAAAAAATTCAGTTAGTCAACCAAGAAACTGTTTTGCACATATTGACAAACTAGCAGTTTGGCAGAATAGGGGCTGGAGTTATGAAAGATCATAACATAATGCATTAATTGAAACATAACTTTTAGAGTCCTTTAGTATACCCAGAATCCATACATTTGGTTTATTTCTTAAATAACTAAAATCAGAAAAAAATCCTAGACTTTCAGGCTGTCGTTGAATTCAGTGAAATAAATTTTAGATGTGTCACATGTTCAAATATTTTAAAAATTGAAAAAATATTTTATATGAAGGAACTTCTAATTATCTCACTTATTTTTACTTTTAACATTATTTTTAAAATAATCATACTTTTTACATAAGTACCCTATAGCCAAATGCACTGTCAATGAACTCGTCATAGTTAGTAGGTGATAGGTAACAGTGGGTAGGATCATGGACTTCAGAATTACACAGGCCGGAGACAGAATCCACTATGAATCCCTTCCTAGCTTATAGGACCTTGGTTGAGTTACTAAACCCCAATTTTCTCTTCTGCTGTTAGGTTTAATGATATTCTTATTTCATATTCTTGTTTTACTTATTAAATAAGATAATAAAATAAAGTTTTGGCCTCGTGTCCCATAGTTGCTCAGAACACGTTATTTGCTTGTAAGCTCTGTTCTAGATGCTGAGCCTAACTAAAGGATGTGCCAATTTGAGAACATTTGTTATTTGTGTCTCCATTTCGTGTCTTCCTGGATGCCTTTCTTTTTTGGAACTACATACCTTAGTCTCACTCTGTGGTTTCCTCTTTACCCTCCATTAAGTATGCATTACTAACATTATTATTTAATTACTCAATTTAAAGGAAATATTATTAATTCATTAATGTTAATTCAGTGTCAATAGATGGAACTGAATGTCTTTTGTAGGTCACTCAAACTAATTAAATGGGGTAAAATTCAATAGTTCCTCTAGTGGTCTCGCTTGCATAATCAACATCTGATTTTTTATATTTTATTTTTCTTTAATAGATTGATCACCAATTTCATTAAGGAAGAAATCAAGGTAAGTTTGGAATCATCTGTTAAATTCATTAACATAATCAATTCTATAAAAAATAAACATTAATTTTTTACAAAATTGACAAAATTAGATTTTTTTCTAGTATTTCTTGGAAGTGTAACTAGATTGTTGGGTCAACTTAGTGAAAGCCATTAGCCATTGCTAATGTAGACACATTACTTCGAAATTCTCCTAGACTACTTTAAATCTGTCAATTTTTAGTCAGTATAATCCAGCTATAACATTACCCCATATTTCTTGCCGTTTTAAAGTCTGCCTGCCTAGACATAACTGACTTCCTTCTGTGCACTTATTTAAATAAATAATTTGTCCTGAATATACTATTAAGTAAATCAGTAGTTCAATTAATTAAATTTATGTTGTTAGACTATTCCAAATTCTCAGTGCTTTCATAATCCAGATATTATTTTGCTTTGAAATCAAATGAAGAAATTATAAAGATCTAAATATAAATGATTAATATTTCAAATTATATTTTATATGTAGACCAATAAATTGACTGATCAAGAATATTGACATAATATATAGGAATGGTTTCCTAACTCACTAACAATGTTGTTTTTGTATCTATTCAATGCCTGTCTCTATGACTTTTAAAACATGAGTGGCTAAAAAAGTAAAATTAATCACATATATTATGCAATTAAAACAAAATGAAGCAGAGGCTTGGGGATTGTTTGTGTGTGTGTGTGTTAATTAATATTGTGCCTTGTTCAATTTTATATTGTGAAAGAAATATGTAAATTTCACTGCAACAATTTTTAAATTCACTGATGAAAATTAAAAAATAGTGAAATTTATGTGTTTATAGTACATGAAATTATTTATAAATTTTACATTAATAATAAAATAAACATAATTGTAAGAATAAAATAGGCATTGTCAAAATAATTTAACAAATACCACTTTCTTCTTATAAAATGAAATGTAAAGATTAGAGTAATACTGTATGAATATAATTTATGACGGCTATTTTTAGTAGTATATCAGGTTCCTACTTATTGAGATTTTGACAATATTTTGATGGTAATATGTAGCTTTATCTACATTAAATTAAATTGCTCAATTGAGAGATTTGTCAGAAAAAATATGTAAAAATATCTTTTTTACTTTAAAAAATATTTTATTTATTTTTAGACTGAGGGGAAGGGAGGGAGAAAGAGAGGGTGAGAAACGTCAATGTGTGGTTTCCTCTTATGTACCCCCTGCTGGGGACCTGGCCTGCAACCCAGGCATGTGCCCTGACTGGGAATCGAACAGGTGACCCTTTGGTTTGCAAGCTGGTACCCAACCCTCTGAGCCACACCAGCCAGGGCCTTTTTTACTTTTTAAATATGATCAGTTTAGGTTACTTTAACTAGAAGGGCACTTACATTTTGTATTGGTTTTATAAGAAACACACGACTCAGATTCATATTTTCCCAAATTAATTCAGACATCTTGTTGTAGCATTCCATACAGAAAAAAAGTTTATTCATTTAGTAAAATGATATAACAAAATAGAGATTCAGGACTAATCTGGAGTTCTGATTTCCTTAAGAATAAGATTAATCTATTTGGTCAAGTAAGTAAAAACACTATATTCTCACCTAAATTGTCTTTGGACACACACAAGTGTGAAATTTTGATTAGAATAAAAAGGTAAGGAGTGAACCATACTTTTTTGCAATGCTGAGAGGAAAGATAACTTGCTCTAGACAAATCACGAGGTAAGCTTTTCCTTCAGGGTTCCTCCAACTCCTGTGTGTAGCATTTCCCCTCACGATTTGTGCATTCCTGGATGCTCAGGGAGCTCTCCTACCATGATGTTTGAAAGACGTACCTCATCAACAGTCAGAGTTAAATCAGTGGTAGGTTGTTATTATCACTCATTTGATAGCTATGTGATGTAATAAGGAAATCCTGAGTGGCTGTTTCTTGCCTACTCTGACTTTGTTTAAGAATGATTATAGTAAATGAGCAGAAAGTTAAAAGGTAGAAATACTTTAGTTTATGGGTTTAATTAAACATATCTCCAACCATTAAATTACAAATACTTCAAATTCATACTTAAGTTTTGGAAATCTTCTGGACTATTAGTAAAAAAATTTCCAAAACTTTTTTCCTCAAAGTAATTGGTTCTTCAAAATGATTCTTAATGAGGTCATGATTGATGACCAAATTATGGTGGATAAAGATACCATATTCAATAAACAAAACTTTTGTGCCCAGTTACATACAATTGAGAGCTTCAGAAATGTTGCAAATTGTTAAAATTGTATTAACATAATTAACAAAATAAATATGTATATCTACTTCAATTGGGAATACTTCTTTAATTTTATACAAAGTTAAGTTTATAGATAATTTTATGGATGAAGAAAACTGATCATTCTATTAGCAGAGATTAGTTTGCTCTCTTGAAAATAATTGTCATAGACTAATTCATATATCAAGAACATGACTTTCTAGAAAATTGTTATTTTTATATTTGTCCCTTTACTAAGAGTATAATTATTCTTAATTATAATTAAAGGATAGAAAGGTGTAAGCCCTCAATACCTTTCAAAAATACTAATTGTTGTAGCAAAAGATATAGTTTAAAGTATTGAGTTTATTTAGTAGTGAATAATTTCTGCCCAGCATTATTACCATATTATATGTCCTATAATGAGCAAGAACACTCAACTTTTTGATTTATAGATATAACTTAGAGTCAAAACCACATTACTTTAAAAGATAGTGGCAAAGGACTCAAGATCATTACTTTAACTTTTTGGAGGTGTACTCTTCCTTACAGATAAAGTGAACAATGTAGAATAACAGTGTTTAAGTGTGAAGGAATATATTTAAGAGTAGGAGGGAACTATAATGATGGGAAAATAAGATGTCAAATAGTTAAACAAAGGTGATGTATTTCATAGAGAAACAGATATATGTAAATATTTCAAGAGCATTTCTCAAATAGTGGGATGTACCACAGAGAGAATGATGGATTATTCAATAAGAAAATTGCCTCAGATGAATTATAATAAAGTATTTTTAATGCCTGGTATGAACTAGTTTAAAATCTTCAATATTAAAATGGGATTTTTCTATATTTCTGTGAAGAAGTGAAGGTGCTTTCTTTCTTTGGTGACCTTTGGCAAAGTGAGGGAGGAGGTAGAAGAAAAATTCCTTACGTCTCTTCCAGACTCTTGACTTCAAATTATTTTAAATAAATTTTCAATAGTTACATGTCAATTATGAGTGCTAATATCCTCCATTGTTTTATTTATACATTGATTTTTAATGATTTTTACACATTGTATAACATTGTATTTATCTGCAGCTAGGCAGAAGGATTTTAGGTTACGTTGGCTTTTGTGATTTAAGCTATAGTAACATCTAATATATTGAAAGTACAGACTAAGCTGCTGAATTTTGCTTATTCACTGTCATTATTCACCCTTAAATAACCATTAAAGAAGGTGATAATATCCTGAATATTAAGTTTAATGAGTGTATGCCTCATGGGAATATTAATTAGAGACAAAATAGTGAGAATCATATCATTGTATCTTTGATTCATCTATTCGAAAGAGATGACTAGGATATTTCTTTTCCTCCTCTAAGACATGAAATTTGAACATGCTCTATTCTTAATGTGATTGAATTTTCTATGAGCATATAAAATTTACATATTTTCTCTCATAATGAATTTAGCTTTTGGATAAATGTTTGAAAATAATAGTTAGATAAAGTCAGAAGCTGAAGTAATAGTTCAAATAAAATAACTACTTTGGTCTCAATTATGTATATTTTTCAGAATAAATGTTCAGATCTAATAATTTTACAAATGATTTCAAATCTACATTTCAATTTCAGTATTCAAAATACAACATTAAAACATCCCTGAAGATTTTGGGCCTAATGGAGTGAGTTCTACTCTGGATTTAAATCAGAGTAAACATGAGCAGAATGATGAAGTGAGGGGACTAGAATTTGGGGGCCATGTGACTTTGTTATCTTAATATCTTTATAGGAAAATAATGACTTGTAACTTATATTTTAACCTTCAAATGTTAAGATTTCAAATGAAATAAATATAAACCTGAAATTCTAAAAGAGGAAGTCCTCTTTTCAGAGAGACAGGATCTTCTTATAAACATATAAGCTTTTAAGGGGTTTAAAGAACTTAAAGGTCACACAAAAATATATAATGACATATGATTTTCAGAGGATGTCACATATTTGAGCAAAGACATTTAACCAGATCAGAAGGGGACACAACCAGGAACACAATGTATCTGGAAAGCTAAAGCCAAGAATAAGTTGAGGTGTAGAAGACATAAAATAATAATAATGCTACGGTTACCTTCTCTCTCTTTCTCTTTCTCTCTCACATACATAAATACACATATACGAGGTCTGTCCAGAAAAAGTTCAACCATTATTAATATAATGAGAATGGTTTGAGTGACATTGAGGTAACCTGCAGCCGAGGGGAGTGGACTCCAACGTGTGTGCATCAACAATGATGACTTCACTATAGTAGTTGATAGTAGATGCGGCTGAGTGAGCACATGTACTGTGTGGCCATCACATTCAAAATGACTGAGCGAGTAGAGCAAGACATCTGCATCAGATTTTGCATTAATATTGAACATTCCTCTGCAAAAACTATTTGGATGATTAAGAAGGGCCATGGCTATGGACAACTGGTGATTGGCAACTTCATGACAACCATTTGCCCGCTTGTGCATCACGTCTTGTGCAGAATCTTTTGGTGAAACAACAAATCACCCAGGTGACTCACTCTCCCTACAACCCAGATTTGGTGCCCCATGACTTCTGGCTTTTCCCAAAACTAAAATCACCTTTGAAATAGATGAGATTCAGGAAAATACGATGGGGCAGCTGATGGCAATTGGGAGACCTGTGTGAGGTCCCGAGGTACCTACTTTGAAGGGGACTGAGGCATCATTGTCCTGTGTACAATGATTCTTGTACCTTGTGTCTTCTTCAATAAATGTCTCTGTTTTTCATATGACATGACTGGATAGTTTATGGGCAGACCATTTATATGGTCACACAAAGAGAGGACTCTTATCTATACATAGATAAGCACACACATATATGCAATAATGAAATGACTTTGGAGCATACAAAACAGGTGTTTCTTCTGTTTCAGGTAAATAAAAATTATTAAAAACAAACAAAAACAGAGAGTGACGACTAATCAAATTACATTTTGTTATGAACTTTATCCTCCTTAGAAGAATATTCCTGAAATGAACAGAGAAGAAACTCAAAGAAGTAAAAATCTAAACATTGAAACTTAAGGTAGACAATAAAGTAAATATTTGTTTTCAAATTTGAACATCATGGTCCAAGTCATTTATAAGCTAGTGCAATGAAAGTTTTTCCAACAATGGGAAAAATGGCAGAGAACAGGAAGTTGACATTTTCCACAAAAGAAAAAAAAAATCTGCTCTGAGAGCTTAATATAGATTCTGAGAAAAATTTTAGAAATTACAGAAAAACCTATCTTTTTCTTTATTTTTAAAAGTAAATGAATTCAGGTTTCTTTTTAAAAATCATTAACATTTACAATGGGATCATTAGTAACAAATGTTACACATTTTGGAATAGGTTTCTAGAGTTATACAATGAGAGGAATATAATGTATTTTAATTTAGGAAGGCATTTATATAATTCTATACAACACTCTTTTGAACAAACAGAAAGTTTGGCTGGATGACATTTCTAATGGCTAGTGAAGTTTATGATTTTTATTGATCAGGACAAAGGCCTCTGGTAATGTTTTAAAGGTCAATGTATTTTTACATATACATAACATGGTACTGATTCCTGAGTTTGTTATCTCATTCCGGGCTCTAAAAGCCTACACAAGGTAAACTGTTCCAATTGTACAGGTGTAGGAACTGAGTTTCAAAGTGGCTAAATAACTTTCTTCATAACTGGAATCTAGTAATTACAGAATTGGGTTTAAAACTGATGTCTGCATGATTCTTCTGCTGTATCTCCTCTGAAGACAAAAGGTATACAGTATCAAGTCGGTGGTAAATAAAACTGGGAAGCTATGGTAAACCAGTAAAGGCAGAATCAAGGCCTGGAGCATGGGTGGGAATCATGGGTCAGAGAAACAAGGAGAGATTCTCTTCAAATTAATATTAATGATTAAAATAAACCTTAGAAATCAAACATGTATAAAAAGACAAATCATGTTTTATGTATAGACTATGTAACTAACATAAAGTTTGTTCTGGGCTCTATTAGTCAGTAGTATGGGAATAAAAATAAATATAATTCTGCATTAATGGATATATTGACAAAAAGAGAGAAGAACATTAGACTGTTTTCCATCGTTAGAGGACATTGAGAGTAGTGTTTTCAATGTCAATCCTGGGTGCCACGTTCTAAAAACATGTTGACAAACTGGAAAATACTGAGAGCTATGTTTTCATTCAGATACTGTTATTGTATGGTTCAGTATTTCTATGAGAGCTTCATATGAATTCCCAGAGACTGCTGGCTCAGTAAGAAATGAAATGTCCTGGTCTCGTAAATGTGGGTATGTGTGAGAAATGGTTCCAAATGACACATTGATTTCTAAATTATGCTTTTATACCTGGAAAATACCTACTTTATAAGTTGCACAGGGTTATAGTTTTTCAATGAGAATGCAAAAGTGCTTGCATTAACGCTTTTTATATCCATACCTGTTTTTGCTGATAAAATGTGTATTTTCCAAAAATGTACATTTCCAAATTTTTACTGTGCTTTTACAAGATGTTTTTCTTTGATGGTCATAAATGCTGAAATGGCTCCCTTAAGGAGAAGAATTTTCAGTATAAGTAAGCTTTTAGTCAATTTAAAGTGTACAAATCAAGACATTGCTTAAAGTGTATATACCATATTTTGTGCTTGAAACCTTTGAGCATCTTATTTTCATAGCAATTAAATAACTATCTTGCCACATTCCAGTCTTTTTCAATGGGTATTTATAACAAAAAATAATGTATGCTTAAAAAAAACCTTACTGTAAAAAGAGAGATCACATAATACATACTTAATAACAGATTGAATATAATTAAACCTAGAAACTGTCATTTTGCTTTGTGCTTCTGAGATATGATTATTGGAGCCTCATTCTGAATTTTTGAACATAGGAAATACAAGATTAAACCATGTAAAAAATGTTGGTTTATTTGAGAAAAGGTTATTTGCCTCCCTGACCCTTAGTGGAGGAGCATTATTTGTCAAAGTCAAAGACAAATACCATATGATCTCACCAATAAGTGGAACCTAATCAACAAAACAAACAAGCAAGCAATATATAACCAGAGACATGGAAATAAAGAACAAACTGACAGTGATCAGAGGAGAGGGGAAAGGGGATAACAGGGGAAAGTAGGGGAAGGGTCAAGGACCATGTGTCAAGCACCACGTATAAAGGACCCATGGACAAAGCCAATGGGGGAGGGGAGAGGATTGAATGTGGAAAGTGGGGTATGGGTAGGGCAGGGGAGAGTAATTGGGGAAAAATGGGGACAACTATAATGGAATAACAACCAAAAAATTTTTTTTAAAGTCTTTTCCTTAGAAAGTTGACCCATAGTCAATCTACAAATAACACATAGAGACATTCTTAGATGACTTATCAGATGATTCAAACCTGATTTCAGTAATGAAAGGATCCAATTTGAGATTAAATATGACCTCTTTGTGTTACATTTACATTTATAATTCGCTAGCAAACGTCCAATTTCCCTGTTACACTCAGCAATCTTTCCTGAAGCATTTTCTAGGTATCAGTGTCAATGGCTGGCCTTTGGAATCGGTCTCAGAATATGTAAAAGTTTACAACTCACTTCACGAAGTCTTCCTAGATCTTGATATTATATGTCTTTGTTGTATACTTTTTACCACTGATATTACAGACAAAATATTTTTTGAAACTTCTGAGATATATGCAGAATAATATACAACCAGTCAGGTAATAAAAGGGTGAGAAAAGCCAAGGAAACTGAATAGCTCTAAGTAAATAGCAAGTATTCTCCAAATCAATGTAGAGATAATAATTTAGTGGCAGTGTTCATCTTTTCTATGACATTAAGGATTAGACATGCTACAAAATATTAATATTTAAAGGTTCACATTTCCTCTAATAATATAGCAACTGGGTGCAAAAAATACACAACTATTGTATCAATTAAACAAAATTTTTTTCAATATTTTATCTGAGTTTTTAATCAATTTGGGTAGAATGAGTAAGATAATTCCTTTTTTTTTTTTTTTTTTGTACTGTAGCATACCAGTGAGTCCTAAGGATTTTGTTTCAGGATGAAAGGAAAAACAAGAAGAATCTCTCTTTCTTTCTCAGTATCACAAGTCTGATTTCACACACACACAGACACACACATCTATCTATATAAACATATATTTGATTCCATAAACACATATGAAGTACTCTTCATTTTGTTTTATCATAAATCCTTTTATCTTTGTTGTTTGTCAAAAATAGAATGGATGAGACAAGCTCAGAATATTCTTAAAACAATGTTTTTAAGATGCACTGGGTTGTCCTGAATTGCTTTAACGGACAAATGGTGTAGTCACAATTGTCCAGTTTCTTATAGCAAAATTTAGTCAAGTTTGCTTACCATTCGTGTACATATACCACAAGAGCACCATTTAGGGCACTTTAGGATTGCCCGCAGAATGTTAATAGGGTTTATAAAATATCGTACCAACTATTTCCAGATGGCGTAACTTAGGGACTGAGACCCACATCAGGGAATAGAAAGCACACATTGTGTCAGGAGCAAACTCTATACAAGAGAAAGGACACTGGGTATCCGAACATGTGACCTCTCTCTCTGGCTCTGCTATGAACCAGCTGAGTATAGAGATGCCAACTGATTTCTTTGTTTCTCACTTTTCTCCTTTCTAAGATGCTCACTTAAACTCCCCCAAAGTATATGATAAGTCACAATGATTCCACTCACATGACTTTTAATACAAAACATATAAAATCAATTTTCAAAATTTTATGTATATACTGAAAATGTTTTAGGATTGAACTAACTATAGGCTTTCTCTAATTTCTTCTATTAAATGCAGGTACCCAATGTACCCTGAAAATATTGAACATAACTATTCATTTTTTTGCAAAAGGGAAACTAGAAAAAAGACTCCCACAGAAAATTTATTGATAACAGGTGCTCAATTGTTTTTATACAATGGTCAATGCCCCCTTTCATATAAATAATCAAGGGAGAGAGTTTTTCTTTCTATTGTCCCACCTACACACAAATTTCGGTTGTAAAGACATCATTTCCATGAGGAGGTATTCATTGTAGATATACAAGGGTCTATGGAAAACTCAGTGTCCAAAAACCAGAACACAACGGATTATCGTTCTAACCAACTGCATATTCACACAAAGGGTTAAAAAAAGCTATCTGATGATATGATAAATTATCAATTATTGAGGAAATGTATACAGTTGGAAAATATTTTTCAAGACTTACCATCCAATAAACTAAAATTTCTCTTTTTAAGTTCTTCATGCCACCTTTTCGACACTCAGTTAAATTTTTGAAACTAACATAATAACATTAAAATAGATATGAAAGTAGTATTAACTGTGAACTTATATTCAACTTCAGAATTTGATATAAGTGCAAATGTATATTAGAGTAAAACTGTGATGAAAATGAGTAAATCAAAACTGCCAAGGTGATTGACTTTTCTTTTAAAATGTCCCATCTGTTGCTTTAACTCCATAGGACAAAGGTAGCAAAAGAGGAAGGTAACAAAAAGGAAACAGGAAGACCTGTTTCAGTGACAGGACACACTGATTTAATTGGCTAAGAAGTCCAAATGCTAATACTCCTAATAATCAGCCATTCCTTTTGGGTTTTGGTAATGTATATCCTTATACACTGTATATCAAATGGAATTTTTTGATTCACATCTGACATTTCAAAGTTTCCATTTTTGAATTCCCCTAGTCTTATGTAAGTATCACATTGTCTACTTTGTTTGAAAAGTATAACATTTTCCCCAACATCTAGGGCTCCATGATGTAAAATGTCATTTTGCCGATCTTCTGTTCCAGTACTCACTTTAATTTTTTTAATCACAATTGGATTTTCAAATATAATCACAAAGATGTCCCCTGTAGAAGGTGGTTTTCCCCAAAAGTACTCATCAACACTACTGTAAGCCTTGCTTGCTTCATAATTTTCAAAAACATTCATGTTGGTATATAGTCTCGCAGGAGGGTTATCAGGGATATCAAATGACTCCTCTTCAAAATCATCATCCTTCAGCTTATTCTCTGTCCCTTTATATGATGAATAATAACCCATGTGCTGAAAGAGAGATGGTTTAAAACGAATAACATTTTTCTGAGCCAATAGACCCCGAAAATGAGTCAATAGCCAATCACAAGGCATTTCTTGATAAAACATTAATAAAAAATGTGCCAAACGTGGGAGATCATGTGAATGATAAAGCTTTCCAATGTAGCCAAGCTTAGAAAACTCAAGAGTTACCCAGTAAGTTCCTTCTAGAGATGTAATAACTTTCTTGATGGCAGTTAAGAAATTTTTTGAACATCGAACATCATCTTCAAGCATCACATAATAGTCTGAAGTATTGGCACAAAAATTAAGCAGAAAAGCATAATCTACATTTTGCTTGGAACGAAATTTGACTCTATCTTCTGGATCATTGTAATTTCTTTTAAGGCCATCCAGGATTGGGTAATATTCCTCTGGGGCATGTATAACTATTAATCTTCCCGCAATGATGTGGTGGGCAAATTTCTGTGTAATATCCTGAACCATGACCTCACGCCAGGATGAATTAAAGTCTGCTAGATGAACCACCACCGAGATTTCTTTCAACTCTTCATAGCTGGATTGCTCAAAAATTGACTTGATTGTCTCCAGTAAATAGTTTCCTTTTTTTCGTTTCACTGATGAAAGTCCAATTGTAAGAAACCCTGAGCAAAAGGATTCAGAAGGAGGACATATTAAATGAAAAATAGGTTTTGAATAACATAGAATAGAAACAAAAAGTTATTTTCCCCCAGGCTTGCCACTATATTAAGTAAGTCTAGTGAATGATTATGTATAGAACATTTTGTGATTAAAAATGTTATGTTAAACACATCAAAGCAATAGTAACTTATACATAATTGATACTTTTTATGGAAAATTGCAGCTCAAGCACAATGATGTGTGAGTCTTATTGCTGTAAACATTTGTTTATAGAATGAAAAATATGGTTTAAAGTGTTCTTCAGCTTAATGTTCTCATACACACCCATTAGAGAAGATACATATGTAGATAATATACATGCTATTTAAAAAAACCTGAGGAGGAGAAAATTCACAGCTAAAAATGACAGTCTCAAACTATGAAAAAATAAATTAAGAATAACTCATTCTTTATTTGTCTTAAAAATTTTCATAGAAAACATGTTATTTTAATTTTTCTTCGATCACTGTCATTCTTACATCAGAAGAATGCATAATTGGACTTCAAAACTTTATTTTGAAATTTACCTAGTAAGTTAATCAGAATGCAAACAGTATCATGAGCTCATTTTGAAAAATTGCATTATTGCTCAAATGTATGGTACATTGTTCTAAGGCATGAATATTAATCTTGTATTTGTAATGCTTTTTATATTGATTTTATCTGGAGAAATTTTTACTCTGATACTAAAATCTAAAATTAGAAATTGGATATACTTAGGAATAAAATTAAACCTGGTGAAATGACAGTTTGTCTCTGAGAAGATGTCTTTCTATGGAAATATTCCCACTTTTTAAAGTTTTCATTTTTGCCACAACTGAGAATAGAATCAAATTTCACAATCACAATTTGTAAAACAAGAACATGTTTATGATCATTAAGATCACTGTTGTCCTACAGATACCTACATCATGTGAATTGTGCAATACTGAAAAAAGTCCTTCCAAGAAACATCTTTCTTACTAGTCTGTCACTGGAATAGAGATTTGCACATTTTATTTAAATACCTGACTTAGTTACTCTGACTTCTGAAAGCTGATGCAATTAAACTCAAGCCATCAGCCTCCATTAATGCCTAAAAATGGCAATGCTAATAGAACACTTTCTACAAAAAAGGCAGAAGTTTATGCATTTTGCTTTCAATATGCATCTTAATATTCATAATAGTCTTGGTCTAGCTTTGTGCATATCACTCCTGCTTTAGAGCTAAGGAAATTGGATCACACTGAGGTTAGGTGACCTGTGCAAAGTACATCATGCAGTAAGCAGTGTGGTGGCGAGATTCAAACGGTCCTGCCTTTACTCTCTGTTCTACATTGCCTCTTTCATATGGAGCACTTGGCATATGTGCCAATATACATTAGTAAACTGAGCATGGGAAAAGGGAATTGAGTAATGTTTGACCAAGGTGGTATAACAGATGTAGATAAAAAAGTTAGTGGCAGTCTTATGCAGTTAGAAGCTTAAGAGAGGTAGATACTTGGAATGGTAAAATGAATGACAGACCTAAAGAAATCTGAGTTAAGTTACAATTCCCTCAATTTGGTGATCACCAATCCACTTGCATAAACACTTCGTAACAAGGAACTCAGTTTTTGTGGTACTCACACAATCTTTTAAGAAGTTCACGATATTGCTGTATTTCACTGATTCTCAAATTCATATTTTATGCAGAAATATTTTAAAATTAAGTTGCATATTACAATTGATGGCATCTTACTATTAAAACTGATAAACATTCCTATTTTCTTAGTGGTGCAGTAATTAGATCACTATACTTTCCATCATCTATGGTGCCTTGAACTCAGTGAAACATAATATGTTACTTTCTGCATTCAAACTGCTAGTAGTGAGTTGAACTCTCCCCTCCAACAATTCGTGTCTACCTAAAACCTCAGAGTATGACCTTATTTGGAAGTAGGGTCTTTGAAGATGTAATTAGTTAAGAATCTTGTAGTGTATTTAAATTGGATTTAGAGTGGTCACTAAATTCAATGACTAGTGACCTTATAAGAAGAGAAGAGGACTCACACAGACAAAAGGAGACAAAAGGAAGTAGGCCATAAAAACATAAAGGCAGTGACTGTGATTACGCTACCACAAACCAAAGAATGCCAAGAGCAATCAGAAGCTTGAAGAGGCAAAGAAGGATTCTCCACTAGACCGCCTCTAGTGTGCGGCACGGCCAGCACCTTGATTTCAGACCTGTGGCCCCCACCATTGTGACAGAATGCATTTCTGTTGGTGTAAATCACCTAGTTTGTGACATATGTTATAACGCCTTGGGAAACAGATACAATGACTGTCACTAATTAAAAACCGGTGGCAAGTTATAAAAACCAAACCATTAAAGTTTAAAAACACATCAATATGAGAATCATTATCTTTAAAAGATAACTTTAAACATTTTTAAATTTAAAGTACATTGATTTGTTCCTAGTCTCTACATGGTCCTCCAGCAAACTGCTAAAAAGTTCATAGACAGTAAGGCATTTCATTTTATTTTATTAATAGAATTGGATCAGTGAGTAATTGTATTTGGTGAAGAAACATTGAAATATTCCCCCAAAATATGTTATAAAATAAACCCTGTAAGTTTTTATTGTTGTACAAATGGAGCAAGTCTTCATTATGTTTAAACAAAATATTTTAGTACTCTTGACTTAAACTTGTAAGGATACTTACGCTTTCTTTGTAAAGGAGTGGAAGCTAAGTAGCGGTAGGTGACATTGATGGCTCCTGAGAAGTTAGATAAATCTTTGAAAGTATGCACATAGCGTTCTGAATTCAGCTGATGTGTGGATGTTTCCCTTATAAGTTGTTTGTCTCCTTCCTGAGTGCCAGCACAGAGGCAGAGGAAATAAATGAATAATAGATGGTCATGGATTAAAACGAAGCTTCTCCTTATACAATGACTGTATGTGTCCAATATACAATATGCATATCATATAAATCTCAATTACTGGCACTGCTGTAGATCATTATCTTTCACCTCAGTTCCTACCTAGAGTCTCCGCTGCAGCTCCCTCTACTCTGTTTTACTCTTCATACTATACTTAACTCGTTGTGCTGTAGTGTACATTAATAATGACAATATCTTGATAAAAAAAAATCTCTGCATGAAAACTCCCAATGCCTTCATGTTAAAATTCAATTTCTTTACAATAATTCCAGGATCTTAAAATTTGATATTAATCTATTTTACAGTTTCATGTAAAACTAATTGCCACTAAATTCCCCATATTTGAGTCACGTTAAGCTATTTTCTCTTCTTTAAAGACTGGCTCATAAAAAATCACCCACTGTTTCTGATTGGGAAATTTTAGGGATCATGAGGAAAATGCAGTACTAGATATAACTGGATTTTGGATAACCTATTAATCAAGAAGTGTTAGTCAGCAACTTATTCGGCCACAATAATCAAAGGGTGTTGAGAATGCCGGTTGTGACAGGGCAGCGTCTTATTCACACATCTTTGAGGTGCTTCAGGTGGAATACATTTGTACCAAGTCAAGGAGAAGTCTTCAGCTCTGCCACTAGCTTTCCCATAATACGTCTGCTCGTTGCTTGTGTGTGTGGTATTCTGTCGGAAGTGAACAGTCTGATTCTTCCATTTGTAAGAACCCCTTTAAATGTCTAGTTGGTAATGGACTTATGCAATTCAATCTTTGGGAAGGTTTATATTTCCCAAAACATATTCATATTTGGCTGAAATATATCCTGTTAACCATTCATTGCTTCTTTTTTCTTTCTTTTTTTAATATAAGTTCAATTGTATCTATTTTTTTCTAATCGCCATTTGATCAAACCTCTATTAGTTGTATATTATTTGCAAAATGATGACTTGTTTGGCTTTTGTATATGGTTCATAATACATAGAATATATTTGGGGACAACCTATTTAGAAAAAAATGGTGGGTTTTTTTTGCGAGATGTCTACTGTGTGGTTTTATGGAGACGTTTCAACTCTTTACTGCAGAATGGCAGGTGAGGCATGGGAAAGCAATTAAAGAGAAAGTGAATGCATTAAATAATTTTGGTCCTCATATTATTTGGCTGTGGTCAATAAAACTTTAATTAAACCCTTGTTTTAAAAGATTAGTAAGCATTCAAATACACAATTTACCTCAATTGGAACATTTACTACTTTGAGTCAAATTCAAATGTCAATGGAAAAGGCGACTAATCAAACTTTTAAATCTATGGCCAGACTGCAATGTGCTTAAAATTAAAGTTGAGACTCATTGACCACAACAGGGAGGAGCTTTCAATCTTGTCCTTGCTAAACTGAGATTCATTCTTATCTTCTTTCTGTATATTCAGTTCTGTTTATAAACCTGCCTTTGCTTTTTAACACTGTATTTCTATATTTTATATTGCTTTGATAATTTGAACAAAGAAAAACTCTTTAGTCTCTTATAAGATTTACAATGTATTTGCCATCTGTAAGTTATCGACTTTGAAATTATAAAAATTAAACCTTGGATGCTAGATTTTTTAGAGATATACTAATTAAATATCCATTGAATCTATTTTAAAACTTTAAATGTAAATATTTTCATCTTTGTCTTTCTGAAAACCTATAAAACATTATTAAAGTTTTAAATGAGAAAATTTAGGCTGTCACAAATAACTAGGACTCAGTTTAGCATCAACTACTTTAATAGTAATGTAATGGTGTCCATAACCAATATAGTCTAGAAGATATAGCTGTAAAGTTACAGTAGTCAGAACACTGAATTCATGTTACCATTCTGTCCTTGGGCGATGCCACATTCTAAAGGAAGTGCAGGGCATTGGATATTACTTTAAGAATTCTATCTTCAACACATAAAAATACAGATTTTTTGTGATAAGATATAATATATTCATCTTGATCGAAGGCCATAGAATATAAAATATTAAAATGGAAAAATATAAAATAACTTTATAAAATTCTCAAGAATAAGCTTTGCCCTTTTCAGCATAAATAAACAATGGAACTTTTACTGGAGTCAGCCTTCTTGTCTGCTTTCCAGAGGCACATACCTGAACAGCCAGGCTCTACCTGGATACTTTGTTTCTATAGCTCTATGTTATAGTAATAGTTCTCAGTTTTATGACAATCATTTTCTGGATGGGAATGCAATTCAGTGGACTAGCTACAGAATAAATATATATCCCAGTGGCTACTTTGAAGATGCTCATAGCCCAGAGGCTAAGTTGATTGGACACGCAGTGTCTCTTCTACTTAGTGTGTGTTGTGATGCTATTTATCTCATACGACCTCTGAAAGGCACATGTGTCTCTAATATGTAGGCAACACAATGAACTGCTACACACCCAGGATTTCAGGCCACCAACACAGTTCCCAGCAAAAAGAGTAGAATTGAATTTGCTAAGTAACTCTGGAGACCTTACTACTTCTGGTACTCTGATTTCTCTGAATTTTAACTAGTGTATTCCCTGAAATAAGAAAGACAGGAAAAGAAAGACCAAATAATGTCTAAGCTTAGAAAATTGCATGTATTGTGTCATTTTAGAGTCAAGAGAGAAAATCAAGTCAGATAATTTTGGGGAAAATGAAATAACACAGATAAGGTCAGAAAGGGGAAATGTTAAAAAGAAACTGCAGTCCATTCTAGTAGGGGAAGAGTTTTCCATGAATAATCAAACATTTTTTTAGAAGAACAATTTTAATATAAATTTATATTAATATTTAAAGAATGTTTCCAATATTTATACACATTAAGCACTGGGATAAATTTTAGCTCAAAATACAAATTAGGTAGTTAATATCATCTAGTACATGGTGAAAAATTAAATGGATAAAATACTTCCATTGCATTTTCAGTCATAGGGTTTCTTGCATTTAAAATCATTTTAACTCATTTTTTCCAACTTGACTTGGGGTGAGGAACATACAACAGTGTAAAGATGATGTGTTGTAAAAAAATTAGAGATTTTAAAGCTAAGAAGTAATTTCTTCTCTGTACCAGGGCTAATTTGCAATTTGACTAGATAGATATGAGGTTTGTCCAGAAAAATTCTCATTATATTAACAATATTAAAATATTGTTAATATACAATATTGACCACAATATACAACTATTGACAATATTGTTAATATAACGAGAATGGTTTGCATGACATCAATGCAAGTTGGCAGCCAAGGACAGTGGCCTGCAATGCACACGTGTGAACACTGATGACTTCACTGTACTAGTTGGTGGGGCCGGCAGACTTCATTGAGTGAGCACGTGTACTGTGTGGCTATGGCATTCAAAATGACTGAGTGAGTACAGCAATGAATCTGCATCAAATTTTGGTTTAAGCTTGAATATTCCTCCATGGAAACTATTCGGATGATTCAGAAGGCCACAGCTATGGGAAACCGGTGATTGGCAGCTTCATTACGACAACATGCCCACTCATGCATCACGTCTCCTGCAGAGGTTTCTGGTGAAACATCAAATCACCCAGGTGACTCAGTACCCCCACAGCCCAGATTTGGCACCCTGTGACTTCTGGCTTTCCGCAAAACTAAAATCATCTTTGAAAGGGAAGAGATTTCAGACCTCTGATGAGATTCAAGAAAATATGATGAAGCAGCTAATGGTGATTCCAGAGTGTTTAGAACAGTGGAAGGGAGGCTGGGAGAACTATGTGAGGTCACAAGGTGTCTACCTTGAAGGGGGCTGAGACATCATTGTCCTATGAACATTGTTTCTTGTGTCCCGTATCTTCTTCATAAGTGTCTCTATTTTTCATATTACATGGCTGGATACTTTCTGGCTAATAAAGCCAGAAGAAATTTCAATGAGAAAGTACTTTTTAGTAGTAGTAGTAGTAGCTACTAAATTAAATCATATCTTTTACATTAGGGGGCTAGGGCCCATATTTAAATAAGAATATATAAAAATTTACAAAACAGAGCAATAATATTTGATCTTCTCATGCATATCAAGAAGTCTATTACTTCTTGAACATTTTATAATGAATTTAAAGAGATTTTATTCCAAAAAGATATAAAGATGTTTGTTGTACACAGTGATCTTTGTCTGTTTAAAATGAATCGTTAAAATTGCTCCTGAAAGTGTCTCATAAATGCAGCAAATCACTGGACGCAAGCATCCTGCCAATTCCATGTGTTTGATTTACAAGATGTCATTTCCTTCTACTGGAAGACACAGATGCAAGAAGTAAATTTTTATTACACACTTAAATCATTAATTAATGAGCTCCTTTAGTTAATTTATGATCTTTAGTTTTATAAAAAAAAAAGTTGGATCACATGGGCCTTGCTCAATTGTCCTTAAATCTTATAAACCTAATAATCAAGTTTTCAAAATGCATATCATTAGTAAATTTCTCAGTGCACTATACACCTAAATCATGCCTAGTCAAATTATATTAATCTGTGGCATTTCAGCCATTGTGAATTGACTGAATGGTAGATTGAAGTGTTCACAAGATCAAGAACTATACTTGAAGGTAAAAGGCCTAGGCAATGTCAAGACAATAGGCATCTGGCAGAATTTCACCATGCAAGAAAAACACAAAAAAGGCACAATGTTTTATAGGAGACTTTCTAAGAAAATCTGCACAAAAATCATATGGTTGCCTCATAGGATATGGAATAGTATATGGAAAATAATAGATAGCAAACCATTTTAATTAATAAATTAGAACATTTTATTGAGAAATAGTCTTTGTGGTTATTTTCAGATAATCTCTTACTAAGAGATAATTAGTATTAGCATTAATTCAAACTTTCAGTATGCTTGCATGATGGAAAATACTTTTCAGTCTTCCATATGTCCAAATTTAATTTTCTGAAATATGTGAACAGGAATAGTAACACAAAAATTAGGATATTTTCCAGATATCTTAGGCTCAGCCTAGATAGGAAATGTGAATAAACAATAATGTCCATGTTATTTTCATCACACATAAACTTATTTTATAATTACAACAATAATAAATTATTGAAACAATTTAAGTTCTTACAATTAGCCAGAAGAAATCCTTTTGAATATTTCCATAATTCATTTAACATTAATATATTTTGGTAATTTATCTTTTATAAACCACTGAAGATTTTGAGGTTCTACATCACTATCAGAAAATATAAATATATAACTTGGTGACCTTTTAGAGCAATTCAAAATCTAAATGAGATGTCACATACTGCAATAAAATATTATTTCTTGGCAAAATATCACAATTGATATCATTAGTTAGACAATGAGATTTTGTAAATGTTGATAATGCAGAAAAGCAGAGAAAGTAAGGTGTAATACCACTAAGCAAATTTTGTTTGTTCTATGTATCTCAAATTAAAGCTCAAATATTGATGTGGTTTTACATAAGATTAATTCAGCACTGATAATAGCTAACATTTCTAATTAGATATAAATATTTGTACTACAATATATATAGTGTTAAAAAACACTGTAACACAAATTAAAACAATTGTGAAATTGGTAATATAAAATTAGTACAAAAAGTAAGTAGGTAGAAAATATATATGTTATAATTTTGCTCAAACTAAGGCTATTCCAATAGCCTGAAATTGAAATTAGGTTACTAGTGAAATACATCTAGTTTGATTTAGGCCTTATTTTAAACAACAACAAAAATCAACCTCCAAAACTTACCAGAACATAGCTATCTTCGATGTATAAGTTCATAAATAGAAGGAAAATTACAAGAGCTCCCAAGAATGACACTGTAGAACGTTTTCGCAGGCATCTCATTTTATCCAGTATTTCAAAAATATGTTTCACTTGATGAAATTTAAACATTCTCTCCTGTAGAATAGAGGCACACAATTACTAACAATTAATTTGGATGAAATTATTTCTTCATCATATATATCAAGAACCAGGCCTTTATAAAATTTCATCTTTCAACTGTCTAAATTAAATTTATTCCAATGTCACATAACATATAAGATTGGTATAGATTTTTAGTACATCAGCATAAGATCAGTGAAGAGGTTTATATTGGTGTGGAGCAAATCAAAATGAAAAGGAAATCTCAGTTATTTCTGAACAAATGAATCTCGGTAACAATAATGTAAGAAAAAATAGATTTTTGCCCTGACCAGTGTGGCTCAGTTGGGCATCATCCCACAAAGTGAAAGGTTGCTATTTGTATTCTTGTAAGGGTACATGCTTAAGTTGTGGGTTCGGTCCCCAGTCCAGGCCTCTAGGAGAGGCAACTGATGGATGTTTCTCACACTTTCTCCATCCCTTCCCCTAGCTTTAAAAATAAATATTAACATATTAAAAAATAGATGTTTAATGAGAAACAGAATGAAAATTAAAGCAAATAACAGACCTGTCAACTTTCATTAGTGAGATATAACAATAAAATAATACCTCCCTCCCCATAATATAATGTAATGAAATGAAAGAAACCAGAGAAGTATGGACATAGTATTCATCCCAGATGCACTGAAGGTACACTGAAAAAAGCTATTGGGTGGGAATTTGGAGGAAAGAAATTCACAAAGGAAATTAAAATTTTGGGTGTCAGACCCAACATATATTTGAGAACTTCTGAGGTACATTTATTTGTTTATTTTTCCAATAATTCTCATTAAATCAGAGTAGATCATGGAGTATCATGGCTGCAATGCTTTGCTTGGTCTATTAAGTAGGGGTTTGGCTGTTTGTAATAATTTATGGACTGCACAAAGGCAAAATTAAAGTCAACAAGATTAGTAGAGACTTTATATTTTTCCATTACACTCTTCTGTTTTGTAGTACCCTCCAATCACAAACGCATTTGGATTAATGATAGTTTAAAAAAATAAACATATCTGAAATGATCAAAAGACTAGTTGAATCATTTTGTCTGAAGTAAAGTGTAGTCTGGAAATTGTCCCTGAGTTCATCTTTAGAATGAAGTATTTATGTGCATATAGAGCTTCAGGAAGTAAAAAAGGCCTTTTCCCCAAACCCTTAGAAGAATGTCTAAGACATGGCTGGAAATCAATGTCTATTAATGCAAGAAAGAATTTTTGGATTCCCACAGGGAAGAATATTAGGAAATGGGAGAAAGGCTTAATAAAGGTAAAGAATAGAAGAATTCTAAAAAATATAAGAATTACTGTCCATTTCTTTTAGCCATATTTTTCTCCAGGGTTCTTTTTATTTCTCTTGTATATGTATAGCAGTTTTAAATATATGTATATAAATGCACACAAACATACTAATTGTTGCTTATATTGAAAATATACAAGTATTTTCTCCAAGCATTTCTTGTGTTTATTTCTTTTTCATAAACTTTTGCAGTATAATGTTTTTGATTCAAATTTATTTCACAAATGCAGGATTGTTTTGTACAATGTTTAAAAATTTTTATCCTTTTTTTAATGTTTCATAGAAAGTCTCCTTTATTTTATTCTGGGATTGTTTTTATGGATAATTTTTTAGTAAACCTGGAATTTATCTTTGTGTTTTTTATTTGGTAGTGGAAGAATTTTATCTTATTTTTTCTATGTGGAGAGCTGATGGTCTCCTGCTCAGTGCATTGGCCATAACTCCTGTGCCTTTCTGATGTTAGAGATGCATTTTATCTCATTGAGGATATTTCCTTCCATATCTAAATTATTGAGACTCCTTATTACGTCTGACTGTTGAGTTTTGTCAAATACTCTTTATCTATTGAGTTAATGATATGGAGTTTGCGCTCTTATTTTTTATTTATTTATTTATTTATTTATTTATTTATTTATCATGATGGATTATACTGATTGATTTTAGAATCCAAACCAAATATAATTATATACTTAGAAATTGTATTACTATTTCTATATTATAGGATTTAATTTTTTAACATTTTACTTTTCCATTTATATTCTTCAGAAACACTGATCTGTAATTTTCTATTGTTTAATAGTTTTGTCAGCTTTTGCTGTCAGAGTGCTGGTCTCAGAGAAGCCCTTTTGTCTCACCGCTAAGGCAATATACTTCTGAGTACTGATGCTCACAGCTTTACAAAGTTTCTCTATTTGGAATGATGGAAGCATGAATTATTACTGTCCTTCCAACCCAGAAACTATTCTAACTATTCCTTTCCACTGATTCTTTACCAGCTGTTGTTAGTTTTCATACACACATGATAAATTCTTAACTGAATTTATCTTAACTGATAAATTCTTAGCTGAAGATGTAAAAGAAACACTTTTCTAGATCTCTGGAGCTCTCTCTCCTCTCTCTGTGTAACTGTGCACCCCAGGTAGCTTTCTCCTCTGTGGTACTCTGTCTTTGAATTCTTTCTACTTCACAATTGCAAAATTTTCAACGATGGCTTCTCAACTTAGAGAGAACACCCCTTTCATTGGGTTCACTCTCTTTGCGCTGTAGCATAAAGACTCCAGGCAGTAAGTGGGGGCAATCACCTTATTTGTTTCCCTTCTGTCAGGAATCATCACCCTTTTCTGCTTGTTATTCAAGGTCTGAAACCTCACATGTTTAGGCTAGCTTTATTTTTATTTTTATTTTTTAAGGAGAAAGGGTAAATCTGCTCCTTATTTCTCCTTCACAGATACTTTTCATTTTCTTGAAAAATACTGCTGCATTATTGTCTTGCTTTTAATGTTACTTTTGAGACATCTGCAGTGACTTGTTTTTCTTTCTGTTATAAATGACTAGCCAAATATAAATGAATTGATTATGTTACTTAGAAGCCACACAGCAACATCCTCACAGACATGTCCCCTAAAGCAAGGGACATAAAGGAAAAAATAAACAAATGGGACCTCATCAAAATAAAAAGCTTCTTCATGGCTAAAGAAAACAGCATTAAAATGAAAAGAGAACCAACAGTATGGGAAAACATATTTGCCAATGATACCTCAGACAAGGGCCTGATCTCCAAAATATATAAAGAACTCACATGACTCCACTCCAGGAAGACAAACAACCCAATTAAAAAATGGGCAAAGGACTTGAACAGACACTTCTCAAAGGAAGACATACAGAGGGCCCAGAGACATATGAAAAGATGCTCAGCATGACTAGCCATCAGAGGGATGCAAATTAAAGCCACAATGAGGTACCATCTCACACCAGTCAGAGTGGCCAACATAAACAAATCAACAAACAAATGTTGGAGAGGATGCGGAGAAAAGGGAACCCTAGTACATTGTTGGTGGGAATGCAGACTGGTGCAGCCACTATGGAAAACAGTTTGGAATTTCCTCAGAAAACTAAGAATGGAACTGCCCTTTGACCCAGTAATTCCGCTGCTGGGATTATACCCTAAGAACCCTGAAACACCAATCCAAAAGAACCTATGCACCCCAATGTTCATAGCAGCACAATTTACAATAGCTAAGTACTGGAAGCAACCTAAGTGCCCATCAGCAAATGAGTGGATCCAAAACCTATGGTACATTTACACAATGGAATTCTACGCAGCAGAGACAAAGAAGGAGCTTATAGCCTTTGCAACGGCATGGATGGAACTGGAGAGCATTATGTTAAATGAAATAAGCCAGGCGGTGAGGGACAAATACCATGTGATCTCACCTTTAACTGGAACATAATCAACAGAAGAAAAAAGCAAACAAAATATAACCAGAGACATTGAAGTTAAGAACAATCTAACAATAGTCAGAGGAGACTAGGGAGGGGATAGTGAGGAGAGGGGTTTACTGGAGCTACTATAAAGGACACATGGACAAAACCAAGGGGGAGGGTGGAGGCGGGAGAGGGAGGTGCGTTTGGCTGGGGTGGGGTGGAGGGATGGGGAGAAAATGCAGACAACTGTAATTGAATAACAACAAAAATTTAAAAAAGAAGTTCATCAAATATTTTATCTTTAAGATTGAATCAGATATGCCTTGAAGTTATCCATTTTTCAGAAATTACTAGGAAAACTTCAAGTGATAAACACACTTATTCACTAACATATTTAATTGTAGATCTAATTTTTAAGCAAAGGTAGAACATATGTTGGAGGAATAGTATGTACATGCTGTATGTTCTGACAGTACAAAAATTAACTAGCTAAAATGTGATAAAAGAGAGAGTAAGAGGGAAGTAGAATAAGTTCATCTATATCTACACTCTGTAGATAATATGTGTGAGTCAAAGACTATGATTTAAATCAAATAAAACAAATATTAGAACAAAAAATGGAAATATAATTAATGGCATAAAGATACTAGTAAAAAGTGACTACTCAAAACAAAACCATAAAAAATTTTGAATACAAAAAGGAAATATAGAGAAATATCTGCAAAATTAACCATAGAGAAATATATTAAATATTCCATAATACATAACATAATTATACCATAAGGCAATAGAGTTGAGGCTAAGCACACTGTAGTAACAATAAATGCAAATAAGCTTACATCATTTTTTTAAAGAAAAAGATTTTCAAATTGGTGTGAATTGTGCATGCATACATGTACATAGACACACATGAACTTTAATTTTAAACTGTATAAAAAATAAATAAAACAAAGTGATCCATAAAGGCTAATGGTGAGAGAATAGATGAAGTATTTTAGGCAAGTACAAACAATAAAATACCATAGTTTGCAATCGTGATATAAAATGTTGATGAATATAGGCCATAAAAACATAAAACTATACTATTAAGTCTACTTTATAATGCTAAATGCCGTGATTCCCAACAACATATGGATGACTGAATAACACAGTGAACAACTCCCTAAATCAGAAAGAAAAGAAATTAAAGAAGTCAAAACACCTAATTCTGGGAGGCATTAATATTCACAAACCAACTCAAGAGTCCAAAAATTGTCAAATGTTATAGAAGAAAAATGCATAAATCAAGAACTCATAAAAATATAAGCATATATTTATGGATCCACAGATAGAGTGAGGGATATTAATATTCTTCTCTCATAATTTGACAGTTTAAATAGTCAAAAATAACAAGGATGGAGAATCTAAATAATCCCAAGTTATCTCTTACTATTTTGATATTTGTGTGGGTTTTTGTCAACAAAGTATATATGACAGCAAGGGATTATGACAAATGTTTTCTATCTGACCATAAGCCAATATGATTCAAGATAATCTAATAATGGAAGAAAGAGCCACATACCACAAAAGAGATGCTAATGGTTGAGAATACTAGGGTAGAAAATGAATGGAGAGAAGTGGAGAGATTTAAAAGCAGGGTAACTCTTAGATATCAAGATAGAGTTACCAGGTAGCTATACAAACTTAGAGTTTTAATACATAGACACCATGTAAAAACATTAGTCTCTCAAGGGCCCAGCGTAAAAAAGTAAACATGTTGAAAAAAGTAACTAATAAAACTGGTTATTTATTGAAAACTGCTAAATCAGAAATGGCAAACACAAGCTCCCTATCCTGTGCAAACAGAAAGTATTAATAGCATGTAAACATTTGGGTTCACATTTTTAAACAGATGGGCACATCCTGATAGTGTAAACTTCCATACAGCATGCCCCTGCTTGAAAATATCAATCACACAAATGAGGACAAATTACTTGAGCGGTATGGTGGTTCCACATTCAACAATCTCGTATTTGTTAGAAATTTTCCACTACTCTTGGAATAATTTCAGAAAGGACAAAAGCATTTTTTCAAAGGTCATGGGTTTATTATTATAGATTAGGTTCATTTGGAAAAAATTATAACTCTTACTTTCATGCTTTGAGTGAATTATTTTCTCAGGTTGATTCATCATCTTTATATACCTTAAATGTCACCAGAGATTCATTTGCTAACACATGCTACAATGCACTTTATCTTTTTCAAGTGCAATGGGAAATGCTGAACAAGTTTTGTTTAGCAGTTTTACTGCATTTTCAAACACAGCTCCTCTCACAAGTTTATAATATAACACATTTATGAATACAATTATAGAAAAGAAGAATATATAATATCTCTATGCTTCTGCCCAAAATGTATGCAGAGTTGGCACATCTGGTTCAATAAGACTTCAGCATTCTTTAAGGCAGAATCATATTATCTTTGGAGACCCAGGTGCTGAGTATTCATATATATGAAACTACTATAACCAAACTTCAACTGTACATATATATTTATACATATGTAAAATCACTCCGATGTAACATACAGCAAATAATTCATTTCTACATGAAAATAAATAATTTTCACTCTATAATTCCTTTCATGATTATACATGAATATATGTATAAATATACTCACATGTAAAATGCATATTATATATTTATGTATTTACAAAAACTTTGAAATTGTGAATAGTATATAGCACAAATTCCTATACATTTATAGCACATAATTACATGCACAGAGAGAGCAAGAACTGTTTTCACTGATATGGAAACAGGTAAATCAATAAAGAGGTATCATTCTTTTTCATGATTTAATTTTGATCTTATCTGGAATTTGTCTTCTCAAGTTTATAAACCATCACTAAAAAGGATACAAAACCTTTCTGCTAATTTCCTTTTCTGCCTATAATATTGTTCCTTCCCACATTGTCTGCTGTTCATTCTTTACAACCTTTGACACTACATAACATATCCCAAAACTGCTTTTTGAGTGAACTGCAAACTTTAGACCTCCAGCCGGAACTCCCTGAGTTCCAATTTTTAAATAATGACTATTATCTCTATTTAAATTTCCCGCTGCCCACTCAAGCACAATTAATCTAAAATTATAAGGTGATTTTCCCTTCGGCTTGCCCCTCCTTCCAGAGTCTCACTTTCGGTAGGCCTAACTTTCTTTTTGACGAGTCAGATCATCTCAAAAAGCATTCGCTTCTTGCTCTCGCACAGAAACAAGCCAAGCCCTGTCCCGAGTCCTCCCTCAATCTCCCACCTACCACAATTTCTCACGGCTGTCATCGGAATTCAGAAGTTCAGGTTAATACTTCCTTTAACTTTGGCAATAGCAATCGATTACCGATGGTTTTTCCTACCTGTTCACTGTTTAGTCGTTTATTTTTCTAAGTATCAGTTCCCAAACCACAAGTGGGGAAGATGTTTTGGAAGTTCTGCTCCTAACCCAGTAGTGGGAAGATCCACGCCTAAGATGTCGTGTTGCGTTTCCAGCCCAGGAGCTTCCAAAAGGTGCCTGCTTAGCAAGGTTAGTAGGGGAAACATAGCAAGGCCCTGCTGTGCAGCAGGGCAGAAATGAAGAAAGCTGCCCGTGGATGGCCGCAGTCATCACAATGATAAAACAATGCCCCTGGTAAACCGCCAGCTAGCAAGGTTGCAGACCCAGCTCAGCACAGGGCGCTGCAACGAGGTCCAGTTGGCCCCGGATTTCCCGTGTTACCTAGAGCCCAAGATACATGCAGTGAAACTGTACAGAAAAGCCAAATCCAGTCGGTCTGTTTCAGTGCTACTCTTTGCAAAATTGGGATAAAAAGAAAGAAGGACCTCTTCAAAAGTATTTTATTTCTTTTTCAAGTTCAGGAATTAGCTACGCTTGTATTTGTATTCTGCATTTTATGAGAAACTGACACTTGGAAGAGAATTGAGTACTTGGGCAGGTATGGGAGACAGTAGGCCTGAGCAATTCTGAATCAAAACTACAATTTCTTTATCCTGTGTCCTGCTTCTGCTTCTCACTCCTGAGGTTTTAAAAAAAAAAAAAAAAAACCCACAAAGCTTGTTCTGTTCTGTAATAATAACTACAGTTTCATATTAAATTAAAAGCAAAAAACAAAAAGTGGAGCGCACCGTGATGGGAACCCCCATTGCTTCCAGCACTCTCACGCCCTTTACTGCCTCCCTAGGAGCTGTGGCTGCTGGAGGCTTGAATCAGCTGGATTTCAAAGAGGAGCCAAAGGACCAGCAGAGAATACACTATAGGCCAGCATCACCTTTCTAGAGTGTATGGAAGGCAGAGACCTGGCATCTTCTGTTTGAGAACACTGAAGCTGTTCTCAAGTTCAGACACAACCTGTTCTTCAAACAGGTTGTGTCTTTGCCCAAAGTCACCCATCTAATTGGAAGAAGAACATCGCAAAGTTGCCCCCACAGTGAAGTTTGTATTGCTTGTGGCAGGAGCTTCAATAATTGCTGTAGTAACTGAAGGAAAAAATACAAGGGACCCCCCCAAAATGGAATTTTTTAATACAAATTGTATATTTATTCGTACATGTTCAAACTTCAGTCACCTTCAAAATATTCTCCATTTAATGCAATATGCCTACTGAGACTTTTTTCCCACTGCTCAAAACAGTTTTTGAACTCCTTGATTTTGATGTCTTTTACTGCTTCTGCTACTTATTATTTCGTCTTTTCCACAAGGCAAAACATTTTCGTTTTAGGACTTTTTTCACCTGGGGAAACAAAAAAAAAGTTGCTTGGGGCAAGATCAGGTGAATAGGGAGGGTGGGGCATGGGTGTCATGCCATATCTGGTCAAAAACTGCTGAATACTCAGGGTAGTGTGGGCAGTTGCACTCATAAGTCACCCATCATGAAATAGGCAAGCACACTGAGACTTAAAAAAAAAAAAAATCACTGAAGCTCGATGTAGCCTCTCACAAAAAAGCCAGCTGGTAGACTGATACGGACAGGTTCCTAGAACACTCAGCTAACAGGGAAAGCCCGTACTACAAGGGATCTGCCCTCCAGAAGATAATTCTGTTTATTTTTTGGGAGGATCCAACCTCCTATAAAACTTCAGCAGCTTCATCCAGAGTTTCAAGATGGGACATCAGCAGATGCGAGCTGCTAACTCCAATAGCCTCTCTCTGAAATTTATTGTTCTTAAAGTACTGTCTCCTAATGTTTTGTTTACATAAAATTCTTCCCTTTTAAAGTCCAAAGCTAATGATCACAAAGACCGTTGTTCAGCTAACTTTATCACCTTGACATTCTACAAGATCGACCATCTCTGTGTTTCGAACACTGAATTCAGAGTGTGAGTGATTGCAGGGACGCAGCTCCACAGAAAGGGGCCCCATCCCTTGCTCCTGCATGCAGCCCCTACGCTACTGCAATTCTTTCTATAGTGAGTGTCAGTGGAATGACTGACAATCTTCCAGACCATCTAAAAAAAAAATAGCTAAGGGATTACATTTGCTTGAAGGGTAGACAGGTAAAAAGAAAGGATTGAGGAAAACTTAAAAATAATAACCTTTTTGACAATTGAGTTCATATTTTTGATGAAATGGCTGCTTCCCACAAATGATTAATTGCAGACCAGTCAAGTCCGACAATACCTTTAATTTTCCAATTAATTAATTTTTTGTTAAAACTTATGAGCTGTTTATTTCTGAAATTTTTTATGTGATATTTTCAGAACGTGGTTGACCAAGGGAAACCGAAAACCCAGACAGGGAAACTGTGGATAGGGAAGGGGAATACTGTAATAAATCTCTCTTTTTTAAATTTTAGTAAGAAAAGTTTATATAGTTCATTGGCACTTTCTATCCTCGATATCTGATGTTCTCGCATCATCAAGTTTTGTCACAAAGTTGACATCATCTATCTCTAAACAATTTCAGAACCAGGAGGGTTTTTCAATATTCCTGTTGCCTCACAAAAAGATGATCTGGTACAGATAGGACTTGGGCTCACTTGGTAAAACCTCTGTTTGAGTCCAGACCCACGCTATGGAAACTGACATTGTGTGCAGGTGGGGTAGTTTCAGGTGAACTATGCAATTTCCTAACACCAACATCAGCATTCCTGGAACTGGAAACAGCTCTTGGGGAAATGTAGCAGATTTCCGTGAAAGACCTGTTGGACCTTCCTTTGGAACACAGAATCAGTCCTGTATTAGAAGTAAAACTGAGTAACATGGTCGTCAAAACTATTCTGCATGTTAGTTCTGTAATCTCTACCCCCGGTTAGAGAAATTTAGGAATTGTACTATTTAGAAGTAACTAAGACCAAAGGACATTTTTTGGTGCAACACAATTTACTTTATTTTTCAAAGGCCTAAGTATAAATTGTTTTAAGTTTGGACATGCTTTCCTATATAATTCCTTCCCTGCTTAGGCTAGATGTATTTTGTGTATCACTTTAAGACAAGAGCTGTTCTCCACAATTGCCTCATGTTTAATCTTCATGTATTTGTTCTTTTGTATTACCAATGCTTGGATTTTGGATTTTAATTTTTATGTCACCAAAATGCCATCTTCTTACTAGAGATTTCTACGAACCTATATTAAGTCATAAGTTGTTTTTCAATTTTTTAAAATCTTCACCCAAGGGAGTATATCTTTATTGATGGGCAGGGTAGAAAGAGAAAGAGAGAAAGAAACATGGATGTGAGAGAGAAAAATCCATCTGTTCTCAGCTGAATGTGCCCAGACAGGGGATCAAACCTGCAACTCAAGGGCATTTTTCTTTGGAGAGAGACAGAGAGAGAGAGAGAGAGAGAGAGAGAGAGAGAGAGAGAGAGAGAGATTGGTTTCCTCCCATACACACCCCAACCGAGATCTAACCCGCAACCTACATACGTGCCCTGACTGGGGATCAAACCTGTAACCCTTCAGTTTTTAGGAAGATGCTCCAACCAACTGAGCCACACAAGCAAGGGCAGAATCTATTTTTAAATTTATTTTTATTGTTGACACTATTACAGATGTCCCCATTTTCCTCCCCTTTGCCCACCTCCACCCAGCCCCTGCCCCTCTTCCTTCTGGTCATCACCAGACTATTGTCTGTGTCTATAAGTTATGCACGTATGTTCTTTGGCTAATCCTTTCACCTTCTTTCCCTCAGTCACTCGCTTCCCTCACCTCTGACAGCTGTCAGTCTGTTCCATGTATCCATGCCTCTGTTTCTATTTTGTTTGTCTGTTCATTTTATTAATTATATTCCACATATAAGTGAGATTTTATGGCATTTGTCTTTCTCTGACTGGCTTATTTCACTTAGCATAATAATCTGTAGGTCCACCTGTGCTTTTGCAAAAGGTAATATTTTCTCCTTTTTTATGGCCATGGAGTATTCTATTGTGCAAATATACCAGAGTATTTTTATCCAGTAATGAACTGATGGACACTTGGGCAGCTCCCAATTTTGGCTATTGTAATTAATGCTGCTATGAAAATAGGGTGCATATATTCTTTCAAACTGGTGTTTTGTCATGTTAGGGTAAATTACCAGAAGTGGAATCACTAGGTCAGAAGACAGTTTCATTTTTACTTTTTTAAGGTAACTCCATACTGTTTTCCACAGTGGCTGCACCAATCTGCATTCCCAAAAACGGTGCACTAAGATTCCCTTTTCTCCACATCCTTGCTGGTATGTGTTGTCTGTTGATTCATTCATGGTACCCATTCTGGTATATGGGAGGGGATATCTCATTGCAGTTTTAATTTGCAACTCTCTGATGATTAGTGACATTGAGCATTTTTTCATATGTCTGTATGACTTCTTTGGAAAAGTGTCTATTTAGGTCCTTATCCAATTTTTTAAATTGGGCTCTTTGTCTTTCTTGTGATGAGTTGTATAAGTTCTTTATATATTTTGGAAATTAACCCCTCATAAATGTATCATATGTTTTGTTCATGGATTGGAAGAATTAACATCATTAAAAATTCCATGCTACCCAAACAACCTATAGATTCAATGCAATTCCTATTAAAATACCAATGGCATATTTCACAGAACTAGAAGATCTAGTGGCCCTAAAAATGTATATGGAAAAACAAAGACCTGGAATAGCTTCAGCTATCATGAGCGAGAAGAACAAAGTTTAAGGTATCACAATACCTGATATCACACTATACTAAAAAGGCCACTGTAATCAAAATAGGCTGGTACTGTCATTAGAACTGGCACTACATGAATGAAACAGAACAGAGAGCCCAGAAATAAACCCATGCCTTTATGGTCAATTGATACTTGACAAAGGAGGTAAGAACATACAATGGGGTAAAGACAATCTCTTTTATTGGGAAAAATGGATAGGTACATACAAAAAGTGGAACTAGACCAGCAACTTACACTATACACAAGAATAAACTTAAAATGGGTAAAAGACTTAACTGTAAGCTGCAAAATCATAAAAATCCTAGAAGAAAACATAGGCGGTAAAATCTCAGACAACTCTCGTAGCAATATTTTTGCCAATATATCACCTAGGGAAAGGGAATCAAAGGAAAAATAGACAAATGGGACTACCTCACACTAAAAAGCTTCTGCACAGCTACAGAAATCATCAACAAAATGAAAAGGGAACCCACTGCATGGGAGAACATATTCGCCAATGATACTTCTGATAAGGGGTTAATTTCCCAAGCAACTCTGGAATCTTGCCCAAGAGCTTTCCTGCCGTGACCCAAACCTGCAATGTCATCTCTAGGCCTTTGGCTGCAAAAATGCAAATGACCATATCAGACTTAAGTTTGTTCCTTATCGAACCACCATAGACTCTTTTTTGTTTGTTTCATAATTTTATTTAAGCAAGAATTAAGGATAATACCACTTGTTAGTGTCATATTTTAAGGGATTAAAACACTTTGTAACCGAGATAACACAAAATCATTTAGGATGTTTAGAAATGCAGCATAAAAAATTAAAGTTGACACTGTGGACACTTAGAAGACCAGGAACAAAATAGAGTAGCTTATGCCAGGGAAGTCTCAAGTAGAGTAATCTAATCTGTTGAATATCAGAATTCAGATATGCTGCAAAGTTGTAGAAGACACAAATTGCAGACAGATAATATTTGGATATTTTGGACCATCTACTTTATCCTTACTCCCTCATACATTTGCATATATGTAGAAATAAATAATATTCTGTAACCCTGTGAATATGCATTTTTTATTTTAAATTGTTGTGCATGGAGGTAGATAAAGTATTAGTTGTACAAACACTTTATTACATTTCTTCTTGGGAAGACACTGTGAGAATTTGTGTGCTAGTTTTCATAAACTCAAGAAAAATGCTCATTTATTGAAGAATTGATGCTGATATGAAGTGATGAATTATTACACTGTAGAGCTATTTGCTTAGAGTGCATATGCTTTAGCATGTTATCACCAATTCATCATGTCTTATGTTACTTGGATTATATGCAACAAACCATCAAATGTAATGACCTTAGTTCTCTCCCTCCGGCTCCGTAGGGTAAAATCACACTCCTCCAAGGCAGATTCTCTCATGGCTGTGTAAGGGGATGGAAAAAAGGAAAACCATATCCCTATCTACCAGAATGATTGTGGCTACATTAATCTTCCCAAAGGCACTAAGCTATAACTTATATTTTATTTAATAGTCTATTTTTATAACAACAGTCAGAATGCAAAAGGCAATTACATTCTTCAACACATATGGGGTTGTGTTCAACATTTAACCTCGCACCAGGGAAAACATGAATGAGGTCTCGCAGTCAGTGGTTCGTCTGTCTGACATGTACCAATATGCGTACCGGACTTGCCTGGCTTGCCTTTTTAAATTCTTGCTCAATTTGTTTTTCTACTTCATTCAGTGGAAGGCTGCACATGCCCTCAGGGCAGTGTGCAGTACTTTCCGATGAACAGAAAGAACGTTGCTGACAGAACAAAAGCTTCATGAAGCCACGGAAATGAAAAGGGTTTTATAAACCATGGTTATTATTACATTTAGCACGAAAGGCTCAGATATTGATAGGAGGAGATGTAATTATTTTTTCATTTAATATATTTTGTTTTACATTCCTAAGTCGTGCTGGCCATTTGTCACTATCAGTGGTAGCAAAGTGGAAAATTATAGCAGCTAGATTATTCCATAGTGTTCACAACGATGACCAGCAAGATTTATTTTCTGGTTCATGCCAATATTCGACACAGCTTAAAATATCTGTGACAGGCTGGTCATTTCCTGCCATTGACTATAAAAACAGTAACACTTGAGGTGAGAATAGGAAGAAAGAGCAATCTTTTTGAAACTGAAACTAAGAGAAGAAATATGCTTTATTTACTAACTTCTCTTTTATAATATCATTCCCTTATAGATTTCTAGTTTATTTTCAGTGAGCTGAAAGAGGCCCAGCTGGAGAGGAGCTGATAATAGCAGACATGGAACTAACGACTTCAGTGAGAATACAGGAGTTAGGGCCGAGGAACGTGGTAGTGCTGACAGCTGTTTGGAGTTGGGGAGAAAACAATGATGACGATGATGATGATAACTAACTCATTCAGAGGGCTGTAAAATACATTTTGCTGAATCCTCCACAAAACTCAAAACACAAAAATGGGAGAGATAAGAATATATTTATGCTTATGTTCACATTACAATAAGGAAATTGAAGATTGGATAGATTAAGTGGCAGATTAAGTGACCAGGTAAACTATATATAGCAAGTATGCTATATAGTTATGATACATCATAGGTCTTTTTTCTAAATCTGACATTTTATATCAAAGAGATGTAAAAATTAGGTGCTCCCAAATCAAGTTTAACTTGATTAAAGCAATAATATTGAAAGACAATAATAATTATAACACTAATATGAAGAGATAATATACAATATGATTAATTTTTCCAAAGGATCGTGCAAGCCTTCATGCACAATTTCTGGTATGGTATGAAAGACTATAGTACATTGTCTCAATTAAAGTGCCGTGCATATTTGTACAGTAATAGATCAGGTAAACTTTAACTTGAATTCAGTCATACTAAATACAATTCGAGTAGATAAATATGATATAGACATAAATTGGTTCATCATTTAAATAACGTACTCAGTTAGAATACCAGTTATTTTCCTCTTTAAAAAGTTTTTCTTAAGCTTGCTAGTGAAATCTAAAATCAGAATGTATAATTCTGTTATAGATAAGCCATTACCATTCAAACATGGAGTTTACACTAAGTACCAGGTATTTGTGCTAGGCACAATAGCTACAATTTCATATCCAGCTTAACAAGAACAGAAAAAAATTTAGAGGAAGTATAATAAAAATGTATATCATGGCTAGAAATACTTACCTAGTGGTGGTGGTTAATAATTTTTAGAAACATCATTAGTGATTGTTCAACCTGTGTTGCCCTAGACTTTAAATACTGCTTTTGTTCTTTTAGTGTTTATTGAAGCTTCACTATACATTTGACATTGTGGCAGAGGGAGAGATTAATAAGTCCGTGTTCTTGCACTACTGTTGAGTGCAAGGTAAATGGAAGGTAAATGTGTCACAATTAAATCCTGAAGTGTGACAGGTATGACTATAGAGAGGTGCACAGATTTTAATAAAATACAAAATAGAGAAGAAGGGATATGTCCCATCTACTGGGAAGTGGATGTCTTCAGGAAATGTTCCCTAGAGGAAGCGATGGCAGACAGGAAGTGGGGGAAGGGTGGGGAGGTTTTGAACACAGCACACAGTGGAAAGCAGCCTGTACGGTGCAACATTTCTGCACGGTGAAGCTGTTTTTCCTTTGCTAAAAATTTTGCAACTATCTAACCAGAAAGAATACAAATCAATACATTACAAAGATCTTGACAAACCAAATGAGCTGATTTCAGACTTCTACTCTATAATAATTTTATTAAAAGGAAAGAAATGACAAAATTTCTTGAGACTTTAGAAGGGGAAAGTTTTTGTTCCACAACTGCAGTTCACGAAAGTTCTTTTTATTTTTCAGGGCCGTAATATAATATATTACTCTGATATGTAAGGTCTTGGGCAACAAACCTAATTTTTTTAAAGTATACTTAAAGATGTCCACTAAGTCATTTTAGAGATGAATTAAGTACCAAGAATGAAGAGAACAGGACTGCAGTTCTTTTATTTAGTTTTGATGCCAAATTAAAGAAACCAATAGGACTAGCTATTCTCAGGTGGATTTTAAGTCTGAACAGTGAAGCTGGACTTTGTATTAAGTATTACAAAGATCAGCCCCTCTTTTGTACCTTCGAATTTTCTGGAATCAAGAAATGTGTTAATAAAACTGTATCTGGTGTTCAAGTGTCAATATTGTCTATTGTTTATAACCACTGGAAGCATAACTAGGTTACTTCCATACAGACATTGCTTTCAAAGGCTATAACATTTACATAGTTTGTAGTTTACAAGGACAATAGCCAACAATTGGTTCTCTCATCAGAAATATAGAGCCAAGTTGGGGAATTTACAGGTCACTTTCATGTCAAAAAACTTGAGAAATTAAATTATTTTTTCCTCTACCTTTAACACTATTCCTGAATGAAAATGCACAATATCATGTGTCATTACATTATCTCTGTGTATATCTTGTTTATAAGACCTGTACATGTTATTACATGTTTACTATTCTTAAATACACATAAAAATTTAACTATATAAACATGCATAGAAAAAAGATTAAAGACTGCAATGACATAATAACATTGGTTGTATGCATTTAATACAAGTATGGATGGTTGTTACTTTCTCCTTTAGACACATCTATTTCTTCATTTTGTTTAATAGGCATATAACATAATTTTAAAAAATACTTGTTTTTTCAATTATGCTATTTGTTAACAGGGGCCTAATATTTGACATATAACATTTTTAATATATTTTATTGATTATGCTATTACAGTTGTCCCTTTTTTCTCCCCCTTATTCCCCTTTGCCCTGTACACCCCTCCCACCATCCTTCCCACACCTTAGTTCATGTCCATGGGTCATACATGTAAGTTCTTTGGTTTCTCCATTTCCCATACTATTCTTAACTGTCCCCTATTTTATACCTATCATTTATGCTTCTTATTCCCTGTACCTTCTCCCCTATTTTCACCCTTCCCCTTCCCCACTGATAACCCTCCATGTGATCTCTATATCTATGAATCTGCCCCTGTTCTAGTTGTTTGCTTTAGTTTGTTTTTGTTTTTGTTTTGTTTTGTTTTGTTTTTTAGGTTTGGTTGTTGATAGTTGTGAGTTTGTTGTCATTTTACTGTTCGTATTTTGATCTTCTTCTTTATCTTAGATAAGTCCCTTTAACATTTCATATAATAAGGGATTGGTGATGATGAACTCCTTTCACTTGACCTTATCTGGGAAGCACTTTATCTGCCCTTCCATTCTAAATGATAGCTTTGCTGGATAGAGTAATCTTGGATGTAGGTCCTTGCCTTTCATGACTTTGAATACTTCTTTCCAGCCTCCAAGGTTTCTTTTGAGAGTTTTATTTTTTTAATTTTGTAAGAAATCATGAAATAGAGTACTAGAAGGGGTTACTTCTAAAAATATAACAAGTTCTGACCTTGTTTTGGCTCCTCTTTATCTTTACATATTTTATAAAATTACTGCTCATATGTTACTTTTCTGGAAGATATAATGTTTATTTCTAAAAAGATTTTTTTAACTACATGTACTCCAATAGCTAAATGGACAATTTAGGTAATAAAATCTACATCGTAGAGTTTGATAAATAATTTCAGGCTGGCAAGAGGTGCTAATTCAGGTATAAGAAGACAAATATGCTACAACCTGCCCTTGGTGAAATCAAACCAGTCATTTCCATAGCTGAACAGTTGAATGGGAAGCTTGTAAGCAACTGTGGACTAGGGCCATCCATAGCAATAATATAATAGACATTTTTAATAATGTATATTAAAATCTCTTTTGTTTATTCACTGTTATCAAAAATCTTAAAGATTTCTAATATATCAGTTTATTTTTTTTCAATTTCCAGGCTCTTGAGGTGAGGACTAAGCCTAGTAACAGTGACAATTGTCTGACAATTTTAGTTCATTGGGTTTACACTCAAAAGGAAGTAAACTCAAGACTGTTTTCTCCTGCACAACTGATTTCTTAATGTAGATTGTAAGGTGGTTTTTAAAAAGAAATAATTGAATTTGAAAATAGACACATTAACTGAGATTTATTACCAGATTCCTAAACATATTTTTTGGACCAAATTTTCAGTCTCTCTTCTTTTTCATTCTCCCATGGTACAAATTACTTTATTGATTAGGAAGCTATGGTCTGAATGCACAATGAAAATCTATAAAGAGAAACTCATTTCAGAAAGAAATTAATAATTTTAAAAGTGAAAAGCAGTTTTCCTGTTCTTGATCTTATAATCTATTTTCCATTATTTCCCAAGTGTACTCCAAACATCACTAATTTATGGCATAGTGCAGATAATCAATTTAAAGTGAGAGAATTACACAAAATAAGTTTCTCAAGGCTAACTTCTAGTTCTTACACTAAAATAGTTACAGCTCTGTATCCCCAAACTAAAGATTTTATAATAGAATTATACTGTTTTGCAAACATATTCAGTGTTCAAAATTAATAGAATAACATTTCCATATGTTGTTTTACGAGTTATATAATTTATTGAGGAAAACAAGCTATTAATATAAACTATGAGTAAGCACAAACATTCTCAGTGGTAGGGCAACTTATTATATATATGTTAGGCACTGTGTTACAGGACTTTCTATATGCATGATCTATTTTAATCCTCCTAAAACTCCAATAAGCAGATACTGTACTATCCATTTTTTTAATCAAGAAAAAAATTAGGCTTTAGGGATCATTCAACAATCTTGTTCAAGTTCTCATAGCTGAGATTCAAACCAAAGGTATACCTAAATTTGCATACTTGTGTTGTTAAACATTATATTGTTGTCTCTCTCCATATAGTTAAACTAATTCATCATCGATTTAAATCTTCTACTTAGGCTTCTTATATGGCATGGGCCCACCCAACTGGCCTATACTAGTAAATGCACAGCAATAAATTAGGAGGGATACTGCTTATATTACCATAGGCATGGTCTCTTGTTGTGAGGTCATGTTTATGTCGCCCACCAGTCCTGAAAGCTTGTGTGTTTGCTAATATGGAAATGAAAACAAATGCTGTAACGCACAAAGGGGTGTCCAAGTCCTGGTCATAAGGAGTGGGGATAGAAAGAAAAACTGTATTACTTTAACTTTTAATTACACAAGGAAAGTATGAATATGTAAAACATAGAAGCAGTGAATGTTCTCTTCCACCCCACCCCTAAAATCTTAGTAGAGATAACAAATTTCCCACATGAATTAATTTTGTGGGGCCTATTCTATACACAAACACACACACCCTTGCTTAAAATTAACAAACATTGATTGAACTACATTACATGTTTTGCTTTGGGTCTTTTTATCTCTTATAGTAATGCTTGAAATCTATTTCTGTCAGTGCAAATAGACTATTCTTTTAAATTGATTAGTTGTCTAATTAAAACACTAGTTTATTTGACCCTCTTCTTATAAATAAATATGTAACTGGTTTTCAAGTGTTGTCTATTACAAAAATAAAGTGAAAAATCTTGCAATTTACTTTCGTGTATAATTTTTAGATATAATCATCTAAGTGAAATTGCTGGGTGAAAGGGTAGGTACATTTATGAGAGCTACTGCCAACTCCCCCCATCCTTGTAATATGCCTCTGTGCATTAACTGTGATGCTACGAGAATCGGTTCTGTGGTTGTTGTCACAATTTCAAATAGATCTCCCTGCCTCCCAATAAATTTAAGCAGGTCTAAGAAATTGCTGTTGATAGCTTAGTAGAATAAACTTTCTTAGTACTTCCCATTTATGTGTTTATAATTCTTCCAGTGACAGAGAAATTTCTAAAAGGAGTCCTTTCTACTTAGAGTAGCAACAGCAATGCATTTTTTGCGTGGCGCTCCTTACTACATAGAAGGTAACCTCCATAGAAATGTGCACGTTTCGATCAGTATTGGATTACTTTCTAAAATAATTATTAGCCAGCTTTGGATGCATTTCAAGTAAATAAGTCTACATTCTTAAAAGAAAAGATAGTGCCAAGACAAAGCTATAATGAACTATGAGTAAACATTTATAACATAACATAACAGAAGGTGAAAGACTCTGTGAAGAAATCTTGGGTATTATTCTGAAGGGCATTTACAACTAAGCACTAAAAAAAAGGCTTTTCCTATCTTCCATGCATCCCCAAAAAGCAATAGTCAGTGACTAAGTTGAAATATCCTAGCAAAAAGCATTATTTAACAATAATTAAAATTTTTTGTATTTTTCAATACTTTTCATTTTTATTGTTTTCATTTTGAAATTATAATTTCAAAATTACTAGTTTCTCATATGTACTTCTTTGGCTACTATAATATTTAATTAATTACTTAGAATTATAGTATAATGTACTATCTATAAAATATTATAGTATAATATACTACATTACTTACCCAGAATTAAATATACAGTTTTACATGAAATTTATATGATAAAAAATTAACTGAGAATATGGGTTATTACAGACTGCACATTTAAACAGTTTTCCCTCCAGTTAAGAATTTTGGCCCAATAATAAAATATATAGGTTAATAGGAAATTATCCTCTTATACTATTAGTGAAAATTTTGGAATTCATGGAAATACATGTAACACTGAAGCTATGTTGAGCATAATATTTCATGATTAATAAAACAACTTAGAATCTTTCACTGCTTCATAGCCATCATTATAGCTTTTGTTATTATTTTCCTGAGATCTGATTATTTCTAAAATTCACTTTATTTTGCTAAGCTCAACCTTTGAAGTAACAGTTTAAATATATAATGTTCACTTTTGCTAGAAAATATTGTATAGGTACAGTAATAATTCAGCAATATAAAATAGTATATATTGTAATAGTTTATAATCAGTATATTTGATTGTGTACATTCTCTTTTGATCCAAAGTATTTTTTATCAGCCTTTAAAAGAAAGTATATATCTAGTCCAGAAAGTATCAAACATATGCTGTTAAAACTGTCCCATAAATAACTGTCTCTAAAGAATATCTTGCATATTTCAGATCCTTGTGCCACACTTCTCACAGTCAAAGGTGAAATAAAAGAGAGAGGGAAAGAACTAATGGAAACAGACAACAGTACTGTGACCTTTTGGGGGAGCGGTGATGGAGGTGTTAGAGGGTATGGAGGGATAAATGGTGATGGAGAAAAGTCTGACTTTGTCACGCTCAAGAATGAGACATTACATAATTCCATTTGCGGAAGACACAAATTTTAAATTCTTTTGCATATCTTTATAAGCTCTTGCCACCTTCTCCTCCCTTAGCAGTTGACAGCATTCCACCCCAGAACAATGTTCTCTCTGCTAAATACTCCACACTCTCCACCTCATCCGCTTGAGTGATGGTCCACATATGACACAATACCTGATTTTTTTCCTCTTCTCTGTGGAAGTGACTGGTACCTTCTTTAGGTCCCATGGGTAACTTGTAACATGTCCATCACATCACCATTAATAGTTGATTATAATTATTTCATTACCTATTTCCCCTAAATTATGGAATCATTAAATGTGAGGAAATAGCTTTATAATCACTTCATTTAGGAAAAGTACACCTCAGAGATGTTAAAAATTTTTGAACAAGAGCTCTGGCCAAGATGGAGGTGTAGGTAGAAACCCTTCACTTCCTCACACAACCACAAGGAGGATAACGACCAATCTAAAATCAATAAACAACCAGAAGTGCCAGAAAATCAAACTGCATGGAACTCTTGACAACCAAGGAATTAAATAAAAAATCATCCAGAACAACCAGACCAGTAAGGTGGTAGACTGTGTGGGCCAGCTAAGAAAAACTGTGGTGAGGCTGACTTAAGGGGAAACTGAGACTCAGAGCTAACTGTGGACTACGGTGTGGGTTGCTGTGGTGGGAGAAACTCCCAGTCTCACAGGAGAGTCAGTTGGAAAATGCACCAGAGATGAGCAGGTGAGCTGCGCTGTTCCCTCTCTGGCCCCTCCCCCACAGGCAGCACAGCAAGGATGGTTGCCCCCCTGGGTGAATACCTAAGGCCCCACCCCCATACAACTTATCGGTTTCACAAAGACAAAGAAATATGGCCCAAATGAAAGAACAGAGCAAAACTTCAGAAAGAGAAATAAGCGGTGAGGAGATGGCCAACATATCTGATGGAGAATGTAAAGCCCTGGTAATCAAAATGCTCACAGAACTGACTGAGCATGGTCAAAAAATTAAAAAAAACAAATGAAAGATACTCAAAATGAAATAAAGCAAAATATTCATGGAACCAACAGTGACAGGAAGGAAACCAGGACTCAAAGCAACAACTGAACAAAAGGAAAAAATAAATATCCAACAAGAACAAAATGAAGAAATAAGAATTCAAAAAAGTGAAGAGAGCCCTGGCTGGTGTAGCTCAGTGGATTTAGCTTGGACTGCAAACCAAAGTGTAGCTCAGTGGAAAAGTGAAGAGAGTCTTACAAACCTCGGAGACAACCTGAAATGTTCCAATATCCAAATTACAGGGGTGCCAGAAGGAGAAGAACAGCAAGAAATTGGAAACTTATTTGAACAAATAATGAAGGAAAACTTCCCCATTCTGCTGAAGGAAATAGACTTCCAGGAAGTCCAGAAAGCCCAGAAAGTACCAAAGAAGTTGGACCCAAAGAGGAACACACCAAGGCACATCATCATTAAGTTACCCGAGATTAAAGATAGAGAATCCTAAAAGCAGCAAGAGGAAAGGAGAGAGTTACCTACAAAGGAGTGCTCATAAGATGATCAGCTGATTTCTCAAAAGAAACCTTGAAGGCAAGAAGGGGCTGGAAAGAAGTATTCAAAGTCATGAAAGGCAAGGACCTACATCCAAGATTACTCTATCCAACAAAGCTATCATTTAGAATGGAAGGGCAGATAAAGTGCTTCTCAGATAAGGTCAAGTTTAAGGAGTTCATCATCACCAAGCCCTTATTATATGAAATGTTAAAAAGACTTATCTAAGAAAAAGAAGATCAAAACTATTAATAGTAAAATGACAACAAACTCACAACTATCAACAAATGAACTTAAAAGAAAAGAAAAACAATGAAAACAAAAATTAAGCAAACAAACAGAACAGGAACAAAATCAGAGAAATGGATATCACATGGAGAGAATTCAGTGGGGGGCGAGGGAGGAATGGGGGAAAAGGTACAGGGAAGAAGAATAATAATTGGTAGGCATAAAGTAGATGGGGAGAGATAAAAAATGGTATAGGAAACAGAGGACTCCAAGAACTTATATGTACAACCCATGGACATGAACTAAGGGAGGGGGGGATGTTGGAGGGCTGGGGGGTCAGAGTGGAGTGGGGATAAAGGGGGAGAAATTGGGAAAACTATAATATATATAATCAATAAAAATACTTAAAAAATAAAAACAAATTTTTGAACAAATTTTTAATTGATAAATTTACCATTTGAGCATACGGACCAAATTATATCTATAATTAAAATTTGAGAAACCTCTAGTGGAACTTCAAGGAAACGGTCTTTAATTATAAGACACTATTTTACTCTTCTGTATGTTAAGCTGTATGCAGAAGTGTGGGTGGGAGTTTGACGATGTTGGGAGATTCTGCGGGTTGGGAGTACGATCACTGCATTAAAAACAAAGCTCTGCACATCTTCTCCAACGCTTGTTATTACGTTTCTCGTTGATAACAGCCATCCTTATAGTGTGAAGTGGTATCTCGTTGTTTTCATTTGCATTTCCTTAATAGCTGAGTTTGAGCATCTTTTCATATATGAATATCTGTTAGCCAGAACCCCTCATTCACGGCTGGTGGGAATATAAACTGCTACACGCAGATACATGAAGAGATGCTCAGCTTCACTAGCTATTAGGGAAATGCAAATCAAAACCACAATGAGCTACCACCTCACACTTGTAGGAACGCCTATTATCAACAAATTAAGTGATAATGTGTTGGAGAGGTTGTGGAGCAAAGGGAGTCCTTGTTCACTGCAGAAGGGAATGCAGACTGGTGCCACCACTGAGGAAAAAAGGATGGAGGATCCTCAAAAAATTAAGAATAGAGTTACCAGATGACCCAGAAAATTTGAGAAAATGTGTTTGCAAAGACGTAGGCACCCCTATCTTCACTGCAGCATTATTTATAGTGGCCAAGACATGGAAACTACCGAACTGTCCTTTCTTAGATAGTAGGATAAAGAAGACGTGGTACGTATATACAACAAAATACTACTCAGTCATAAGAAAAGATGAAATATTGCTATTTGTGACAACATGGATGGATCTTAAGAATATAATGGTAAGCAAAATAAATCAGACAGAAAAAGTCAAGAACCATATGATTTCACTCATATGTAGGATATAAAACTGAAAGTAAAAAATGTACAAATTAAGAAAATACAAAACAAAAACTCACAGACACAGAAAACAGTATGGTGTTTACCAGAGAGAAGGAGAGCTGTGGGGGAAAGGGGATCAAATATATGGTGACGAAAGAAGATTTGACTTTGGGTGGTGGGCACATAATGCAATATACAGATTATGTATCATAGAAATGTACACTTGGAATCCATAACATTTTGTTAACCAACATCACCCAAATAAATTTAATACAAATAATTCATACATATAATTATACTGCATGAGAGATTTATGTAAATCAGTAAAAAAAACTGTTTCAAATATTTTATCATGCATATTGGTTAATGTATGACTAGGAGCAAAGTCAATAAATTGTACTTCAGTGAAAAATTAAAAACAAACACACCTAAAACATAAACAAAATCTCTGGTGAAGAAAATAGGAGGGAAATTGTCCATATGATAGGTAAGAACTGACCTAAGATTTCTCATTATACACACTTATTTATCAATATTTTCACTTTGCATGCAACTATTGTGAACTTTTGTTATAACTTTGATCATTCAAACAGGGTTACCAACTCTGCACTTTCAATTTTCTAACTACTATCTGCAGGATTTGATAGTACGGTAGATAGTATTTGAGTCATATGATTGGCATAAAATTCCTGATGCTTCCAATGGACAATGGCATAAACATTAAAAGTAGATAATTTCAAAATTTACATATAACCATTATATAAGCTTTTAGTAAGTGCCAGGCTCTGTGTGAAGAATTTTAAGTGCTTAATTCATCTAATCTTCACAACAAACTGGTAAGAGAGGCTCCATGATTATCTTTGTCATTTTACATATTTGGAAACAGGTTTATTAAAAATGAATATCTTTCTTAAAAATATACAACCTGGAAATGATAGAAATAAGGCTTGAACTAGAAGCTGCTGATTTCTGTGCCCACGATCTTAACCACTGTTTTGAATTTGGGATGAAAGGAGTTTCCTGGTTATTTCAACATAGAATGGTATAATGCAAAACAGTTTTTAGTATATTTTGGAGATTTTAGGTTAACTTGGGAAAGAACAAATGAGTTAAAAAGAGAGAATGGGTTTGATAAATTAGTCCCTAAATTCAGGGATCTGGTGACATCACCCTAAGGAAACCTTGATAGTGGGTACTAATGGGATGATCATTGTACATGAGGAGATGCCTTTTGAAACAAATTGTGTGAACAGAAAAATAAAGGGAAAAATCTATCAGTTATTAAAGATTATAACTGATTTTATTGGAATAACTAGAGATTTCTACTAAAAGTTTGTAAATATATAGGGAAATAGATAAATTGGATAAAAAACCCAAAGTTCCAGTGCAAACTGGATTTTTTTCATTTTCACAAAATTTAAAAACATGATTAAACTATTTGAAAAATCTAAAGCTTCACTGTATTATATTCTTATGAAGAAGTGGTCTCTGTTGTATGGTACAATTATTTTAGAATCATTTGATTTAGTATCCTCACCCATGGACTTTTTTTTTTTCATTGCTGTTATAGAAAGAAGAAGGGAAAGAGAGCAATATAGATGTGAGAGTGAAACCTTGATTGATTGCCTCTTGTACACGTCCTGGCCAGAGACAGTTGGCACCTGGAACCGGGGGACCGGGGATGGGACTGGGGATCGGAACCGCAACCTAGGCATGAGCCCTGATGGGGAATCAAACCCACAACCCTTTCCTTACAGGACGACGCTCCTACCAAAAGAGCCACACCAGTCAGGGCCTAAAATCATTGATTTTTATCATTTAATTTGAAAACGTTAATTGTTATATAATAAAAGATGGCTGCATATAAGTTCTCTTCACATAACATACTCACTTATTTTGAATACAGTACAATTTTACTGTCAGAGTCATATTTTTAGAAGTGATCTTTGGAAAATAAAATCAAGTATTTTTATTCAGATATGGTTATGTGAAGAATTACAACTTTTTGTATATTCTTTATCTTGTGTGTTAGATTACATTATTTAAATTATTAACTTATTGATTTATTTGTCACATATCTGTGCTCATTTACCTGGATAAACCATGAGGATGCAAATATAAACATAACATTTCTCCCCAAGAGGTTTCGAGTCTCTTAATGGAAAATCTTTTAAAGTTCTAATTGAATAACAACTTATGCTTTGCATAAGAAGTATCTTTGTTCAGCACTGCTGTAATTAGAAAGAGAACCCAAAGGAACCTATAACCCTAAAACGTTAGCCAAATCACTAAGATTTGCTACTTGGATCTATCAGAGAGGTGATATAGTCAAATAACAGTAAAGATGGAAAGCAGAAGAAAGTTTCATTATGAGAATCTTATTGCAAGTCACTCACAGAGCTACAGATAGTATTTTCTTCAAAATATATTTGCTATTTTCCATAACAAACTTGTTAAGCACATGTGTCATATGCACCACTATTCTGCTGGGGGCTGAAGACAGATGCATAACCCAAGAGAATAATGTTTCGTCCCTTCCACAGCCTACCACCTATAGTAACCAATTTCCTGGATGTATAATCTCTGCCTGGATGTACAGATATCTGCAATTTAGTATGTTCTAAATCAGATTCATTTTCTGCTTCTCTATCAACTCCGCCCACGTGTGTCCCTGGGCCTGCTTTCTTATTTTGGTTAATGATAGCACAAGGCCCCGCGCTGCTACCTGAAGTCACCAGAAATCTCAGCATCGTTCCCACCCTTTCCTCTGTTGCCCTGACTACGGCACACACCATCTCACATGCAGTATGTAATCAAGTTCTGTCAATTATAGCCCAAGAAGATCCATGGCATTTTTATGTTGATCTCTTTTTACTGATATTTTTTTCTGACCCTCCTATCCTTCCAGGATTTAAGCCCCTGAGAGCAAGAACTTTGTCTGTTTTGTTCTCTGCAGTATCTAAGTCCTTGACAAGTGTTTGTTACAAACTGATTTCTCTTCCCCAAATAACATAACAATTAATATTTTTAGAAGATCGCTATTTGCCAGGCACAAGGATATGTGCATTGTAAAAATAATCATACTTAGTCTTTAAAATTACTCAAGAAGAGGTTGGTATAACAAGGTTGTTGGAACTTGGAAGCCCATGTTCAGAGCCACAGGGTTTTACTTATGTGCCCTGCTATACACCACTTATTTCTAAAGTTCATCTTTCACATTGTTATTAGCTCCACGTTAGGTGTATTACAACTGACTACAGCCTACATTTCCAGTCTATTTCTCACAGATTTCATTTCAAAAATCAATATTATAGCTTTGAGGGCCTACTCAATTCCCACATTATGCCATTCACTTCCTACATGTGCCTTTGTTGCTATTGATTCCTGTACCTGGAATTACTTGTTCCTTGACTGTTTAATTAATTCCTGTTTATCCTTAAAACTCAACTCCAAATCTCACTCTATATCTACTTTAAAGAGATAATGTGGAAGACAGATACATCTTAATTTACATCCTGGATTTTCCATTTACTGCTTGTGTGATTTCAGGCAAAGTCTTAGCCCTCCCGTTCCTCATTTTATTTTATTTTTTATTTACTTTGTTTTCTTTAAGTATAGTTGGAATACTATATTATATTAGTTTCATGTATACAACATAGTTCAGGTCCTTCATTTTAAAGTGGGCATATCGATACCTGACATCTAGAGTTATTTCTTTGATTACATGAGGAAACAAAGCAACTAGAACTTGGCCTCCATTGAAAAATAAGTCTATCAGGTTTCCAGGCAAGATGGTCGTGTATGTAATGGCAATACTTGCATCATCCCACGATCACATCAAAATTAAAACTAGGCCCTGGCTGGGTAGCTGCGCTGGCTAGAGTGTCATCCTGATAGGCCAAGGTTGTGGGTTTGATCCCTGGTCAGGGCACATCCAAGAATCAACCAATGAACGAGTAAATAAGTGGAACACCAAACAACAAATTGATGTTCCTCTATCTTTCTATCTCCCTGCCCCCCTCAAAATCAATAAATAAAATTACCACTAAACTAGAAATCAACTATCATTCATAATCTCTGTAAATCTAGCAGAACAGAACTCCTATAACTAAGAATATAAAGAAGAGGCCACATTGAGACTGATAGGAAGAGCTGAGATGCAAACTGGCTGGTCCCCAAACCACATGTGGAGGTTAAAAATCTGGAGAGATATCTTGACTGCAGAGATTCCTAATGAGGAGTGATTGATATCTGCCCTGCCTCAGACCTCCCAGCCCAGGGGGTCCAGTGCTGGGAAGAGAAGTTCCCATTACTTCTAGCTGTGAAAACCAGCAGCCACCGTGGCTGAGTGAAACAGAGGGCTGCTCTAGTACTAGTAACCATGTTTACTGCGGTTTTTAAGTAGCCTACTGCTTTTCACCAACTTGGGCTGAAACCTGGCCCAGTAAAAACCAGCAGTCTTCTGCCAGTGCAAGCATAAAAAATGACCCTTCTTTGTCGTGGCAATCACCATTTCCTGTTCTACAAATTGTCAGGAGGCTGGATCCCAAAAGAAAAGAGGAGGGGGGAACTTGCAGATATAATTTTTGAAAATGATTAGTTTATTGTTTTCTTTGAATTTATTTTCTTTAAAGAGGAAGAAGCTACTTAGCTAATTTAAAGATTTTGCCCACAATATTAATGATGACACATTATTTACTCCTAATACATGATGGCTGTATTGCAATTAGGTTCTGGATGAGAGTTTTCCTTTAATTCAATGACCATGTGTAACTCTCATTAACATTAAAAAATCTGTGAAAATGTAATGATTACAGATTAGAATGTACGGGGTTAATTTTAATTGCATGTAACTGCATTTCAATGGACAGTTTAGAAACAACCATTTCATTATAATAGCTAAATTTCTTAATTACAAGTAGCAATTGACTTGGGCAAACTTTCTGTGTCTACAGTCCTATTAAAAAGAGCACTTTGGAAATGTGAATTAATTTTTTCCCTTAGGAATATCATCTTTCCTGACAACTACTTGTAAAGGGGAGGCAGAAAAAGATGGCAGCAAGTTTAAGTCACATGTCGTTTTATGTAAGAAAACAAGGAGGCTATGAGATTTAAGCAATTTGTCCCTGTTCACATAACTATTAAGTTCCAGAATAAAAATTCATATTTAGTTTTGTACATATTGAAATCCTATACTATGGTGATAAAAATTGCTTGTGAACAATTTGTATTTCTATACTGTGGTGTAAATGTTTGTGTCTCCCTGAAAATTCGTATGTTGCAAACTTAATGCCCAAGGCAATGATGGTATTCCGAGGTGGGGACTTTGGGAGCTGATCAGGTCATAGGAGTGGAGCCTTCATGAATGGCATCTGAGCCCCTAGAAAAGAGGTCTCAGATAGCTGGCTTATTCTTCTGCCATGGGAAGATATGACCAGAAGTTTGAAACCCCAAAACAAATCCTCACCTGCTCATGTTGACATTTTATTCTTGGATTTCCAGCCTCTGGAACTATGAGGAATAAATGTCTGCAGTTATAAGCTATTCAGTCTGTGGTATTTTGTTATAGCTGCCTGGATAGGCTAAAGCCTTGCTTCTATAGATGACACTGAGTTGAAATCAGTATGACTATGGAATAAAAAAGATGATAGTCTATGCTAGAGATCTTCACTTGGCTACACATGTAAGAGATGAGGCTTATAATGTGACGTAGTACCAGTGAGCGTGGCTACCTGCACGGATGGCATTATGTCGAATAAAGCACATGAAATGGAAAAGTTCATTGATATTAATGACAAACACTTATTGAGAAAACTATGCACAAAGCATTGCATTGCTTCTTTTTAAAAGAAGGTTGAAGAGATAAGACAAAATTAATTAGATGCAATAAATACTTATGCATTGCTTTTTTAAAAGTTGTTGTTCAATTACAGTTCCTATTTTCCCTCTTCTCAGCCCTACCTACCCCAACCTCCCACATTCAATCCTCACCCCCCCATTGTCTTTGTCCATGGGTCCTTTGTACATGTTCCTTGATGACCCTTCTCCTTCTTTCCCCTGTTTTCCCCCTTCCCCCTCCCCTCTGCTCACTGTCAATTTGTTCTTTATTATCTAATCAACAAAACAAACAAGCGAGCAAAATAGAACCAGAGACATGGAAATATGCATTGCTTTCTAAGAGAATATTAGCTACATTTTAATCTGGAAAAAATGTTTATAATTTACTCAGTAGTTCAAAGCACATTTTATTTTGTATTAAATTATGAAGTAAATGACTAAAAGTCAAATAGATAACATTGAATATTTAAGATACAAAAAAAATATGTGAAGATTGTTAGTCCAACCACAACTTTATATCACAGGAGAAAAAAATCAATGCTAGAGAGTCCAATCGACTATTTAAGTTGTTTTCACAGGGCAAAGACTAGCCTGAGCATTCCTGACAAACAGTGTAAAACATTTGAAAGGGTTCAAATTGTCTTTAGAGTCGAAAATCATAGTGTTTCATGTAGCCATTAAATTCAATGTTACCAACTACAGCATAAAACATGTATAATAAAAGTGGGAGTAGAACTTTATACCAAGCTTAACACTGATATTCTATCAAAATTTGGATTCACCCATAGTCAGTGGTTTTCCCCACATATTAAATGAGTGTGCGGCTTTTTTCATTGAGTACTAAATAAAATCCAATTGAGTTTAGGCGCCATGTATGAAGTACATGCATCTTAAGCACTAGAATCACATTCTTTCTGGTGATTAAGATGTTTAAACAGGAACTGAAAATCACTGAGGGGAGAGCCCACTTTCCTCTTCCATTCCATTCTCACAGTGGGGTTCACAGTGGGGTACACCAAGTTAAATGGTGGACAAAGCTGCCTACATGCACATGTATATGAGTTGTTATTTTTGTTTCTCTTCCTTTCTTTCTTCCTCTGATTTTTGGTGACCTTTTATAGTTTTATTTATTTGAGTTGTTTGCTTTAATGTTCCTACCATTTAATGCATGCAAGCACAAGATTGCATACATTTTTAAAGAGAGAGCAAGATTAAATTATAAATATGTATAAATATCAATATTAATACATCAGCATCAATATACATGAGCATCAATAACAGAGCAATATATCAACTGCAACAAGTTCTAAAAAGCAGGGATTTTATGACAACATCCGCAATGTTCAAACGATGTTGGTTTCACAACCACCATCTGAGGGAGAATCAAGGACTGGATTAATCCATGGAATGTACAAAAAAGAAAGAATTTCATTTATATATCTAGATTTCTTTTGAAATTAGAGTGCATAGTAATAATGGGCTTTTTTCTCATATTTGTAACCATTGGCTGGACCTAAGTAACAGTTAATTCCATGTAAATGGGGAAGGTTCTCTCCAGCTTCCTACAATCTTCCCTCCTTCCAAAGTCTTTATATTTTACTACCTCACTGCGTCACTCATCTGTACTACCTATATGATTCTAGACAGTTGAGTGTGCAACATCTGATCCAGGAAAGGGTGCCCAAGCTGTGAAACAATTTGGGTATTTTTGTTCTTAATGGTATGGTTTTTCTTGAAGTGGAGAGACATGCAGTATACATACTTTAAGCGTTTTCCATCCTGTTAGAAAAGGGGAAAGACAAAAATATATTATCATTACATGTTGTTCTCTTAGCTAAATATCATTAGAATTTTACCCATCTTGCCTTCTATGTGTAGTTTGATAATAAAAGAAAAACGTACTGATTTCTGTATTTATCTTTTAAGAAGGAAAGGTATTTAAATTATGTACTTTGCATAGTTTGGTTAATATTACTTGGCTATAGTGAGAAATTTTTGTGATTATATACATACACATACTTCCAACATGAAAGATATGTTTGTAATTATGAATTAAGCAATTAGCAAAGTTGTTATGCATTCCAGTGCCATATGTATTTTATTTAATGTGAGCTCATCTCTCACTATCTGATTATATCTGAGGCGATGTTTATACCTAAGCATTTACAGTGTAGGGACAAAACAAATAAATTTTGGGTGAGAGAACTATTATTTTTAAATTTATTCTTACAAATTTGTACAATGTATACAACAGAATTAAATCAACTGAAAATGAGGCAAAGGATTAGTTTTACTTTGTGTTTTTGTTGGGAGCATAGGATTCTATGGTTGACAGACTTATAAAATGTCCTGAAGTTTTCACCCTTTATTTATATACCCCTTTGTATACACCAACAAGACTTTGTAATGTATCCCATCAAGAGGACAAGTCTGTTTCTCATGATTGAATGTAGGTTAAATTTTTAATATATTTTGGCTGAAAGAATGCTTTAGAATTAATAATGTTCAATTCTAAGTCTAGAAATCAAGAGGCCTTCCATGTTTTAAGCTGCTCTCCTGAAACCGTCACTGCTGTGGAAAGAGGCCAGGCTGGCTTGCTGGAGGGACAGAGGCCAGGTGGAGAAAGGACCCATTATCTCAGCCAAGGCCAACCTGGGGCAGCTGGCTCCCAGACAACCCAATAGCTGACTGTAAATGCCTGAGTATGCCACATGAGCCCAGATGACCCAAAGACTCATAGGGGAAAAATATTCTTTTACTTTTTTAACTTTTTAAAATGCATTGTTGTTCATTTACAGTTGTTCCATCTTTTTCCCCATTGCTCACCCCTACCTCGTTCCCACCTACTCCCACAGTCAATACCCACCCATTGTCTGTGCCCATGAGTCCTCTATTCCTGTTCCTTGCTTGCCCCTTCCCCTTCTTTCCCAGTTATTCACTTCTCATTCCCTTGTCACATCCCACTTATAGGTGAGATCACATGGTATTTGTCTTTCACTGCCTGGCTTATTTCACTTAGCATAATGCTCTCCAGTTCCATCCATGCTGTCATGAAGGGTAGGAGTTCCTCCTTTTATTCTGCTGTGTAGCATTCCATTGTATAAATTTACCACAGTTTTTTGAGTCACTCATCTACTAACAGGCACTTAGCGTGTTTCCAGCACTTGGCTATTGTAAATAATGCTGCTATTAACATTGGGGTGCACAGGTTCTTTTGAATTGGTGATTCAGGACTCTTAGGGTATAGCCCCAGCAGTGGGATTGCTGGATGGAAAGGAAGTTCCCTCTTTAGCTTTTTGAGGACATGCCATACTGTTTTCCACAGTGGCTGCACTAGTCTGCATCCCCACCAACATTGTACTAGGGTTCCCTTTTCTCCACATCCTCACCAGACTTGTTGTTTGTTGATTTATTAATAATGGCCATCCTGACTGGTGTGTAATGATATGTCGTTTTGGTTTTAATTTGCATCTTTCCAATGCTAGTGATGAGCATTTTTTCATGTGTCTCTGGGCCCTCTTCATGTCTTCCTTGGAGAATTGTCTGTGCAGGTCCTTTGCCCATTCTTCAATTGTATTGTTTGTCTTCCTTGTGTGGAGTCCTGTGAGTTCCTTACATTTTGGGGGGTTCAAATCCTTGTCCAAGATATCATTAGCAAATATGTTGTCCCATATAGTTGGTTCTTTTTTCATTTTGCTGAAGTTTTCTTTAGTCCTGCAGAAGGTTTTTAGTTTGATATAGTCCCATTTTTTTAATCTTTCCTTTATATCCTTTGCCCTAGGGGATGTATTGGTGAAAATATTGCTGCGTGGGACATCTGAAATTTTCATGTCTGTGTTTTCCCCCAGGATATTAATGGTATCATTAATTTACCATTTACATTTAAATCTTTTTTTTAAATTTACATTTAAATCTTACATTTAAATCTTTTATCCAGCTTGAATTTATTCTGGTGTATGGTGTAAGTTGGTGGTCTAGTTTCATTTTTTTGCATGTACTTGTCCAGATCTCCCAAAACCATTTATTGAAGAGGCTATTTTTACTTCATTTTATATTCCTGCCCCCTTTGCCAAATATTAACTGACCATATTGACCGTGTTCATTCCTGGGCTCTCTATTCTGTTCCATTGGTCTGGGAAAAAATATTTTAAATCACTAAGTCATCAGTTTTCAAAATGTGGTCTGGGGTCAACCTTTATCTGGGTAAGTGCAATATCAAACCTACTTCCATAGTTATATTGTCTTCTAATTCTCCTTCTGTCAAGGGTATACAGTGGAGTTTTCCAAAGGCTTCATAATATTTGGTAATAGAACAGTGCACACAGAAGCAGATATGAGAGTACAGCACTCTCCCATTGAGCCACACTTAAGAGATTAGCAAAAATGTAAAGCCACTGAGAGCCACTACTCTTTTTATTCCTGCAGCATTTCTTCACTATAAGAATAGCAGTTATTCAAGTAAAAACCAGTATACTTTGTGCCACATGACACAATTCCTCTGATATATACTGTGAAATTCTAAAGCCTTAACATATAGAGACCAGGGATATACTTTCTTCTCTTGAGTAATATTGAGTCATTCTCAGACTTATTATTTTATACTTGAAAAATGAGACCTATTTTCTTTCAACATAAAGAAATATTGATTACTGATCAATATTTATTTATCTAATTTGTAAGTAAGTATTTACGTGCTGATTTTATACATGGCAATGATTTCCATGTAACATAGACACGAAAGTTGGGAATTTTAGCTAAGAGAGCATCCATTCAAGGTTTTGCCAAATTTTGCTTGAGGTTAAAGGTGGAAGAGTCCCGCTGGAGTTGGTCTAAATATGCACCTGGGGAGGTTAAGTTGCTCATAAATTTTATTTGAAAATAAAAACTAAGACATTTTGAACTTTAAATGTCCTACAACTCTAATTTATGTAAAGAAATGAAACAAAAAGTGAGATAATGACAAATTAATCCCTGAGGAGCCCATATTAATCAAAAATGACAGACAGATAATATGGGATCACATATCTACTGTGATGAAAGTATTATGAAGAGTTAAATTTTTCTGTGGGCCAACATTGCATACTATAATGCATAACAGCTCACTAAAATATCTCCACTAAGTTGACCAGTTCAACCGAATTTAATAAAATAGATTCTTCTGGTTAGTACTTTATTAACTCTTTGGCTTACCATTAGGTAGCTGCAGTAGTGGAAAGGCAAGAAGTACAACAAATAATTGAGCCCTACCCTTCAATGCATTAAAAGAAATGAGCCACATACACTTACACAAATTTTGGAAGACAGAGATTACTGTGAATTCTAGCTGTTAGGAAACATTGTTGAACAATAACAATTAAAAAATAAAACAGCTTGTGAAAATAATCTCAGCACTGATGGACTGAAATTTAAGTTTTAAAATCTCCTGCTCTCTCCTTCAAAAGACAGCCTTTTACAAATTGAATGTTTTCATAATGGCATTTTCACATTACCTTCTTTTGGAAAAAAATAGGAAAATAGCATGTTATGTATTTAAAAAAATGATTTTATCTTAAAAACTGTAGCAATAAACAATACAATACTATTTTATACAAATAAATCTGGCTGATTTAAACCAGTGCAGAAGTGCCAAACTTCAAAGGGAATAAACAGACATTTTTGATATTTATGCAAGAAAATGCTCACAAAAAGGTGCCTTGTATACACAGCTTTCACATGAGTGAAGAGATGACAATGCTATACACATCTCTTGCTCAATTTTAGCTTCCTTTTCCAACTTCTATATGGGTAACTTCACTAGTGAGCCTGAATAGGCATTTTAGGAATTGCCCACTTAGTTAAACAATAAGCATTAATAATAATTACAAGAATTCCTAAGGCTATAAAATTAATACTGTGTTTATGAAGTCCAAAAGATTAGAAGTGTGCTTCTAAAAGCCAAAACCAAAATATGCTTCTTATTTTATTGAAAAGAAGAATAAACAAAAACTGTATTCATTTTCTCTGTTGAGATGGCTTAATAATTTAGTAAGATTAATATGATAAACTCCTGGTTTTAGGGAAGAGAGAGACATAACATATGCTTATATCAAATATAATATTAATTTATAATACAATAGTAATAATTTTTAAGTCTTGGAATAATAGAGTAAAAATACTCACAATAGCTCTGGCTGGTGTGGCTCAGCGGATTGAGCGCTGACCTATGAACCAAAGGGTTGTGGGTTCGATTCCCAGTCAGGGTACATACCTGGGTTGTGAGCCAGGTCCCCAGTAGGGGGTGTGTGAGAGGCAACCACACACTGATGTTTCTCTCCCTCTCTTTCTCCCACCTTTCCCTTCTCTCTAAAAATAAATAAATAAATATTTTTAAAAAATACCCACAATATTAATACCCACAAAAGTCTGGATGGATCATTAGAGTTAAAATAGTGGATAACAAGCCTGTGCATGTGCCTGTGCATGTGTGCATTTATTTATTCTGGGAGATATTGAATTGTTAGTTGAATTAGTACATTTTATCTTTGTTCTATGACTTGTTTTGTCTTCTAGTATCAGCGCATTTCCAAGTTTTAATAAAAATATCATTACATGCTTTTATAAAGACAGAAATTTTCAATGCACATTGTCTAGAGCTGATTGTGAAAGTAGTACTGTTGAACAAATAGAACTTGTCCTATAAAACTACTGAGCAAACACCCTCAATTTAGGCATGCATAGCTATCCCAAGACAATTTGACTTATGAAATATTTTCAATAATATATAAAAATTTTATATCCCCTCAGAATTCTCCTGTAAATGATATCCACTCTCACCTTAAGAAAGAAGCTGTCATCAACTGTGCTGTACAGAAAATGTTGATATACCAAAAAAAGGAAGTCCAATGTTACTACTGTGATCCTCTGCTTTATTATTGATAAAAGTAAAATGAAAAGTATTCTAAATAATTTTCATGCAACTGCCTTATGCTTATATTAAAATTTCCTAAGTTGATAGCAAAATATAAGTAAATATTTTAGCATACTTTATTTTACATATGTATATCACAGAATATTCCATTATACTATTAAATTATTCTTAAAAACAGTCAAATTAAATTTTAAAGTATACATTATATAAAACAAAGATACATACATTATTTATCTTTGAACATTACCATTTATTTTACTGTGCTAATAAATTTGATGCATTTTTAAAATATTCTACTTAAACACAGAATTATTTGTTGCCCTTAGGAAGTTGTTTAGTCCATATTAGCTAGCTTCACTTCCCTTAAAGAGTGCATAGGCTAGTTTGCTCTGTGTTTACACATGTTATTGATTTTTCCATATATATAAAGGCTTACAATATTCAAGCGACTGTTTCTGCCTGGAACACAGTTTGCTATTGAATATCTGCCAGACTATGTTAAGAAAGGTATTCAAGAGAAAACTGTGCAGTTATAACACAATGGTTACATGAAGAAAAGTCTCAAAAGTTAATGTCTTTAAAGCCATGTGTGTATTCTTTAAGCAAAAGTAGTTTGGGGAATAAACATGCTGCCACTTTGCATTACTTTTCTCCACTATATTTAAAAGAACTACTTATATTTCAAAAAAATTCTGTGGTACTCGGGGCTATGTAGGTACTAGTAAAGAAGCAACGCTGCTATTTTCTAAGGTTTGATGCTAATGTAAATATTTATTCTTTTAGACAATGATTAATTGTGAAAATTCACATGTTTTTGAGGCACACATTGTTGCCCCTCCTGACATTTCCATTAACCATTTCCTTCTGTACTTAGATGTGTTGTGGGCAGCTTTTTTGGTCAACAGTATCCTCACTGCAATTTCTGCATTTTCCCTCCATTTTCCTCTGTAGTTTACAAGTTCAGCGAGAGTAGTTGAAATTGAGTCTGTCTATATTTTGCTTGTTAGTTCATTTTGTTCACTAGGAAACACACATGAGATCATATGGTACTTGTTTTCTCTGATGGGCTTCTTTCACTTAGATAATAATCTCCAGGTCCCTGCATGGCGGTCACAAAAGGTAAAGTTTTCTTCCTTATGGCTGGTAGCATTCCATTGTATAAATGGACAACAGCTTTTTTTATCCATTCATCTACTTTTATTCCTTTCTTTTTCTTTCTTTTATAATGATTTATTCTTTATGATACTACAATCATCCCAATTTTCCCTCTTCACACCTCTCTGCCCAGGCCGCTCCACACTTCCACAGTCAACTTCCACACAGTACTCCATGTCCATGGGTCCTTCATCATATATGTTCTTTGACTAATGCCTTCACCTTCTTTCAAACAGTCCCCACCTCCTTCCTCCCCTCTTACCACTGTCCTGTCAGTCTATTCCATGAATCAATACCTCTGGTTCTCTTTCGTGCTATTAGTTTATTTTGTTCATTAGATTCCTCTTCTAAGTGAGATCATATAGTATTTGTGTTTCACCGACTAGCTTAATTCACTTATCATTATAGTCTCCAGTTCCATCTATGCTGTCACAAATTGTAGGAATTCCTTTTTTTATTCTGCATAGTATTCCAATGGGTAAATGAATTGTGGTTTTTTAATCCACTCTCTACTAATGGGCACTTAGGGTGTTCCCAAGTCCTTAAAATAGGCTATTTGAAATAGTGCCGCTGTGCACATAGGGGTGGATAAACTCTTTTGAATTGGTGTTTTGGGCTTCTTAGGCTCTAGTCCCAGCAATGGAAACTCTGGGAAATAAGGCAGTTCCATCTTTAATTTTTTGAGGAAACTCCACATTGTTTTTGGTAGTGGCTGTACCAGTCTGCATTCCCACCATAGTGCACTAAGGTTCCCTTTTCTCCATAACCTCACCAGCACTTGTTGTTTGTTGATTTATTAATGGTAGTCATTTTGGCAGGTATGAAGTGATATCTCATTGTGGTTTTAATTTGCATCTCTCTGATGACTAGTGATGTTGAGCATCTCTTCATACGTTTATGGGCTATCTGAATATCCTCCTTGGAGAAATGTCTGTTCAGGTCCTTTGACCATTTTTTAATTGGATTGTTTGCCTTTCTGCTGTTGAGTCATGAGTTCTTCATATAGTTTGGAGACTAAACCTTTGTCTGACATATCATTGGCAAGTATGTTCTCCCATACAGTTTCCCTTTTCATTTTGATGATGGTTTCTTTAGCTGTACAGAAGCTTTTTTATTTTTATTTATTATTATTGTTTGAGTATAGCTGTCTCCATTTTCACCCTAGAAGCTTTTTAATTTGATAGTTCTGTTTGTTTGTTTTTTCCTTTATTTCCCTTGCCCTAGGAGATATATCAGCAAAAATATTGCTATGTGGGATATCTGAAATTTCACTGCCTATGTATTTTTCTAGAACATTTATCATGATTCATATTTAAGCCTTTTATCCATTTTGGGTTTATTCTGGTGCGTGGTGTTAGTTGGTGGTCTAGTTTCATTTTTTGCATGTACCAGTTCCATTCTCCCAACACTATTGATCAAAGAGAGTATTTTTACTCCATTGTGTGCTTGTGTTCCCTTTGTCAAATATCAATTGACCACAGAGACTTGGGTTTATTTCTGTGCTCTCTATTCTGTTCCACTGATCTATGTGTCTGTTCTTATGCCAGTACCAGACTGTTTTGTTTACAGTGGCCTTACAATATAGTTTCATATAAGGTATTGTGATCCCTCCAATTGTGTTCTTATTTCTTATGATTGCTGAAATTACTTGGGGTATTTTTTGGTTCCATGTAAATTTTTGATATATTTTTTCTAGATCTGTAAAATATGCCATTGGTATTTTTATGGGAATTACATAGAATCTATAAATTGCTTTGGGTAGTATGGACATTTTAATGATGTTAATTCTTCCAATCCATGAACACAGTATATGCTTCTACTTATTTGTATCTTCCTCAGTTTCTTTCTTCAGTGTCCTATAGTTTCCTGAGTACACGTCTTTTACTTCCTTTGGTTAAATTTATGCCCAGGTGCTTTAATATGTTGTTGCCATGGTAAATTGGATTGTTTCTTGGTTTCTCTTTCTGATAGTTCATTGTTGCTATACAAAAACACCATCAATTTCTGAATATTGACTTTGTATCCTGCTACTTTGCTGAATTCACTTATTAGGTTGAGTAATTTTTTGGTGGAGCTTATAGGGTTTTCTATGTACACTATCATGTCATCTGCAAATAATGACAGTTTTACATCCTTCTTTCCAATTTGGATGCTTTTTAATTTCTTCTTCTTATCTGATTGATCTGGCTAGAACTTCCAGTACTATGTTAAATATAAGTGGTGAAAGCTTAAAATCTTATCCTGTTCCTGATCTTAAGGGAAACACTTTTAGTTTTTTCCCATTGAGCATTTTGTTGGCAGGAGGTTTTTCATATAGAGACTTTATTATGTTGAGATATGCTACCTCTACTCCCACTTTGATGAGTTTTTTTTTTTATCATAAATGGGTGCTGGATTTTATCAAATGTTTTTTTCTGCACTATTGATATGATTATGTGATTTTTGTCTTTGATTTTGTTTATGTGGTATATCACACTTATTGATTTGTGGATATTGTACCATCCTTGCATCCCTGGAATAAATCCCACATGATCATGGTGTATGATTTTTTTAAATATATTTATTGATTATGCTATTACAGTTGTCCCAGTTCCCCCCCCTCACTCCACTCCATCCTGCCCATCCCCTCCTTCCCACATTCCCCCACAATAGTTCATGTCCATGGGTAATACTTATAAGTTCTTTGGCTTCTACATTTCCTACACTATTCTTACCCTCCCCCTGTCTATTTTCCACCTATCATCTATGCTACTTATTCTCTGTACCTTTCCCCCACTCTCCCCCTCCCACTCCCCTATTGACAACCCTCCATGTTATCTCCATCTCTATGGTTCTGTTCCTGTTCTAGTTGTTTGCCTAGTTTGCTTTTGTTTTTGTTTTATGTGTGGTCGTTAATAACTGTGAGTTTGCTGTCATTTTTACTGTTCCTATTTTTGATCTTCTTTTTCTTAGGTAACTCCCTTTAACATTTCATATAATAAGGGCTTGGTGATGATGAGCTTCTTTAACTTGACCTTATCTGAGAAGCACTTTATCTTCCCTTCCATTCTAAATGATAGCTTTGCTGGATACAGTAATCTTGGATGTAGGTCCTTGCCTTTCATGACTTGGAATACTTCTTGCCAGCCCCTTCTTGCCTTTTTTAAAATGTATTGGGGGATCAGATTTGCCAATATTTTGTTAAGGATTTCAGCATATATATTTATCAGGGATATTGACCTGTTATTTTCTTTTGTTGTGTCTTTACCTTGTTTTGGAATTATGATAATACTGGCCTCGGAAAAAGAGTTTGGGAACTTCCTTCTTGAATTTTTTGGAATAATTTGAGAAGGATAAGTGTTAGCTATTCTTTGAATGTTTGGTAAAATTCTCCTGTGAAGGCATCTGGTCCAGGGCTTTTGTGTGTCAGGAATTTTTTATTACTGCTTTAATTTTGCTTGTTGTTATCTGTCTCTTCAGGATTTATTCTTCTTCCTGATTTAGTTTTGAAAGATTGTATGCTTCTAGAAATTTATCCATTTTTCAATGTTGTCCAATTTCTTGGCTATAAATTCCAAGAAATTTTGTCCACAGAAGTCTGTAGCAACAATTAATCCAAATCTAGGTAAGCTTTGGTACTTGGTCACAGCAGGGATCTGGGTTATGTGGTCTATGTTTTCATACTTACGGATGAACACATTGAAGGAGAGAGTCCAGATATTAGGGGGGATTCAGATGAGCAGGTCATTATAAAATAACTGTATTGGCTTTGAAAATGTTATAACATCCTTCAAGACTAGGTGTCTTGTAATGGACCTGTGTCTTCTGATGCTTTCACTTTCTAGTTATGTGAATTTAAATACAGTTTAAAATATGTTTTAACAATGCATCTGATCTTTTACCATAGTGTTGATGGATTTCTGAAAGACAGATTAACAAAATGAAGTCTGCTGATTTAACCTTGTATGTATATCTCCAACTGGAGACCCAAACACACAGCACAAGCATGGGATCATTGGAATCCAATTGTGGTTTATAAAATTTATTTTATAATTGTACATGTGTACTGAGAAAAATGTTAATGGTGTGTTCCTGAGAATAGGTGAAGGAAAAAATGTACTCAATTAAGTAAAGAGCAATTAAGCAAAAATAAATTTATATGTATTCAGTTACACATTTTTATAAATATTATTTTGATACAAATATATAACTATTATTATAAGAATTTGTCTTTTGGGAGAAGACATCAAATAGGAAATAAAGAGTATGAAGGAAAAAGGAATTTAATTTTTCTGATTATTAATATTTTGCATTTTAGATGGCACTTGCAATGTGACTTAAATTCTAATAGATATTAGTTAGTTATATTTACTTTTTGGGGGGGGAAGCAATGGGGGGAAAGGTAGGACAACTGTAACTGAAAACTATAAAAAAAGAAAAAATGAAAGACAGAAAAATTACCTTTCTCAAAAAATGTTCATCTGAATCTTAAATTTTGTAGTTTTTTCCCCTTCATATCATTCTTGAAGCGAATCTTATGGGAAACGCATGGGTTAAACTGTGCTCCACTGTCAAGAGAAACCGATGGTCGGGGATATATCTAATTCCCAAAGCTTTCATCATTAATATTTTACGAGTCTCACTGATCTGTCTCACCGAGAAGAAAAATTTATCTTTCATTTGTGAAGCACTGCCTGCCAAGTAATAGATTTCATCTCTATAAGCTTAGTGGTGAAATGCAAATGACAGCAAAAGTAAGAGGAGATAGTGATCACGTTTTATTTTGCTGGAGTTTGGGTGCACTTTCCCAGAGGTGCTGAGTCAGCCAAGCAAAATGAAAAATCTTTGGGGAAGTATGGAGTGTCAGCTCTGTGCCAATATACATGTGATTGTCCCCATGTTTAAGCTGACTTCTGAATGACATAATTAGCTATGGTGACTTAACTTGAAAAAGTTACATTTTTAAACTTAAACTTTTTCAAGGAAGTTTTGTGCCTACAACATGGAAAATCATTAGCTCACCCTTGAAAATTCCCTTTATTACAGATGATGTGACTGAAAGTCAAATTAGTGATCATTGAACACTTCAAACTGAAAAAGCAGAATGTCTTGCTCTTTGAGTATGGCTTACCTTAACTGAACTGAGAGTGCCACGTCACCTATGGCCCCGGAGCTGAGTATACTCCGGACTGCATTTGTTCACAGAAAAGTGAAACAGGAAGGGGGTCGAAGATCCCCTTGCACAGTCAACAGCACACTGGGCATCTGAGGTCCACCCTGACCACAGGTCCAACTGCATTCAAAAGGAAGTGGGATGTGGTTCCCTCACGTGGTTGAAAACATAATTTCAGGAGAAATGTATTTGTGTAGAATGAAAAAAAAAGTTCTGGCTTCAAGCAAGTATTTGCTTTTGTTAGAGTATATAGAATTCAAAATTATGTAAAACAACTTTCTTTTCTTCAGAGTTCTTATTTTGATTTTAGTTATGTATTAACTTGTATGACTATTTAACAACTTTATTTAAAAGATTTTATTTATTTGTTTTTAGAGAAAGAAAGGGAGAAAAACAGAGGGAGAGAAACATCAATGTGTGGTTGCCTCTCATGCACCCCAAACTGGGGGGCCTGTCCTGCAATGCAGGCATGTGCCCTGACTGGGAATTAAACCAGAGACCCTTTGGTTTATAGGCTGGCACTGAATCCACTGGGCCACACCAGCCAAGGCTATTTAACATCTTTCTTATCATAAGTTGGACCCAATTTATTTTGGTGTGCAATTGTATTCATGAAGTCTTGTACACTCTCGTCAAGCAGTAGATTTTTCAATAAGTTTTTGTTAAAAGATCTGGATATTTTTAAACTTTCATCAGTGTCTACCAGCATGTTCCACATAATAATGTGTGTGTGAGACCCATGATTATTCCAACCACATCTACTGATCATTAATTCACCTAAGGAACCGAGTTAGAAAGGGAGTGATACTAAAATGTCTAAGACTAATTTCTGAACCTCAAGGAGTTGACCATCTAGTTGAGGAAACAGGTATACACGTGTAAAAAATATACAAAATAATAAATATTAAGTGACAAAAGAGAATATTAGTTGCAGTTGTACATAGGTGTTAGATACACAAATGAGAGGACATTCTTGATAGAGAGAAGTACGTGAGTAAATACACTGGAATCAAAAGAATATAGATCCCATGTAATAATGACATTAAGAATGATACAGCTTAGAATGACTGACAGGAGAGCACCACCCTCATCTATAAGAACTATTTAAACCTAGCTCTCTCATTGATTCGTTTACTAACACACTTTTACTCATTTGTCTTTCTAAGATTTTTTACTACAAATGATCAATGTTTGACACTCATGCCATTATATTATCAGAAACATATGAGGATGTATCTTTTCTCACATTCCAGCTGGCCGCTCAAGTGTCCTCGAACTTTTAAAATCTTTGCCAACCTAAAATGGATAGAGGCAGAAAGAGAATGCTATCTTTGTTTCATTTGATCTTTCCTTATGATAAGTATTTTTTCTAATCTTTACTGTCTCTTCTCTAAACTTAAGTCATTTTTCTATTTCCCTTTTCCCCAATTTGTTTGTCCAGTCCCTCAGCATCCTAATCCAGACCATACAAATGGGAGTGAAATAATCATTTTTATAGAAATGTAGCCATTTGTAGATACTTTGTAGCTAAGTAAAATGGTAGATAATTGTTACCCATCAATGGGCTTTCTAAAATACTAGTTTCAACAAATAAGGGTTTTTTTTCTTTAAAATTATTTCAGGTTATGTTTTTAGATAATTTTAAATAATTTGGTATTAATTTAATCCTCTGTTTTGCCAGTAACCAATTAGCTCTATTATGCTATATCTTTCCTTAGTTAAATTTGGTGTCAAGTTGTGAAAACAATACTATTTTAACCAAGAAAAAAATGCAGTATGTTAAATGTATAATCTGTTTAAAGCAATAATATAAAAATTAAAAGTTAAGCCCTAATCTTTATGGCTCAGTTGGTTGGAGCATTGTCCTGTAGAGCAGAAGGTCTCAGGTTTGATTCTGGGTCAGGACACGTACTGAGATTATGGGTTCAATCCCCGGTCAAGGTACCTATGAGAAGGCAACCGATCGCTGTTTCTCACATCTACGTATCTCTTTCTCTCTCATTCTCTCTCTCTCTCTCTCTCTCTCTCTCTCTCTCTCTCTCATTTCCTCTTCATCTAAACAGTTTAAAAATGTCCTTAGGTAAGGATAAAAAGAAAGAAAAGTTAAGTAAGCAAATACAACATGCTGATTATATTTTTTTCAATTAAAAAATCTAACATCTAATTATTTTATTTAAAAATAGAATATCCTTTATAGTTTCTATACTATGAAAATCTCTAAATTTGCTGATTCCATGATAAGTCTCTGAAACTATGTAAACTGCTTCACTAACTGTTTTTGTTATTTCCATGATTATTTGATTGTCTTTGTATGTGTTAGAATAGGTAGCTAGCTATTAATAAAGGAAGGAAACAAAAAGAAGTGGACATTAATAAGCATAATCAACTAGGGAGCACACATCTGCTTGCTTCACCAGGAAGTTACGGCTCACACACGCCCCAGGGAACCACTGGTCAGACTCAGCAGATCACTGGGAGAAGAAATAGAACAATAATGGGGGAGGGAAGCAGGTGTGCAACAGGAGCCAAGATGGCCACCACATAGGCCTATTAGTCTAGTTTGGAAAAATGATTGGTATGGGCAAGAGACAAAACTCCAGGAGATACAAGAAATAGATTGGCTAAGGGGTGGATCCATCAGAAGCCCAGAAAATCTTGGGAAGTCGATTGGTTAGACTGAAAAAGTGCCTAGTCCTTCCCAAGACTGAGATAATATAGTCCCAGTTAACAAAGATTTGGGCCCTTCTCTCTGTAGCCCAATAACATGTGCTTGCCCCAGTCATCTGCTCCTTCTCTCCAAGCAGCCATGTGGGACTAGCAGGTGCTTCTGGCCCAGGTGTCAGTGCAGACTCAAACAACAACCGCAGCAACGCAGAGCTGGGAAAAGATGCTAAGCTAGCTGGATAGCGACAAAAGCCAGACTGGACTAATCTTTAATATGGACTAGCCTTGGCACAGTACAGAATCTCTGTACACTGGTTCTACTTCATTTCTGGGCCCAATAAAGGCAAGACTGGACTTCCATGTCGGGACAGATGGTAATGGAACACTGGAAACCCAGGGGAACTTACTTGATTTCGCATCTGGCACCACAAATAAATCTTATCACTTTTCACAGAATCTTATCACAGAAAAAACTTTTTAGCACTCAGTGGTTGCTTCCCACGTGTTGTACTTGCTAGAACTTGTGTGAGTCACGATGCCACCCACAAGATAAAATGCTTCATCAATTGTCACTTGCTCACCACTTGATGGAACAAATTATAGATGAGTACCAAACTATCGCTATATTTGTTTCAATGCGTGTTGATTTCTTTTGCTTGGTTTTTAATCACTTAAGAGTTACATGTCTTTCAAAGACCTGTGGAACCTTTTTAAGTTAAACTGAAGTATAAAAACTGAGAACTTGGCTGGGGATATTCCCCTTGTGACTCAATTTTTTGTCCATCAGTCAAAAGCCTTTAAAATTTGTGTAAAAAAATACTATATTATGTGTACTTTCACAATTACTGCTGAAAAACTGGGAATGTTAAAATCACAAATTGCAGGAAGGAAACATATAGCCAAACCCAGGAGTAGGGCAGAGAGTTCACTGGTGGAACTGAGTGGGAAAAAGTGGAAGTAACATCTGAACCTACTCTTTTGTGACATAATGGCATATAAAAATGACATTGGGGAAATGTTATGAATCAAGGAAAACATTTCTCACTACTACCTTTGAGAGCTCTCCGTTCCAAAGCACTGAGATTCCAAGTAATGTTTCTGTTCTCAGAGCAGCGATCCTGTTGACTTTTAAGTAAAACCCTAACCAAGTGAAGCTTCTGTCCCTTCCAGCCAAGTAGATAAATGAGTTAGATAACTCTGTTGCCAAAATAATGTACTAAAATGCAAATCTGGTCATATCACTCTTGACTTTGATCCTTTTATTGGTTTCTCATTGTCCGTTTGGTTAAATACATTTTTTAGCCATATATTTTTCTTCCACCAACAATCTTTCATACACTGAGCTACCTGCAATTTTTCAAACACATTTCATGTGAACTTTCAAGCTTCAGTGCTTTTGACCATATAATCCATTTTCTGACACAAAACTCTGTTCAAGTGTCACCTCTTTTAGAAGATCTGTAACCCCTGCATCAGTGCAGTTCAGGGCTGCATGAGACAGTCATTAAAGAACCAACTACTCTATGTCTTAACCGCAGTCCATCTGTAAGTGTCTCTATGTTCCCAACGCTGTACACTCAAGGACAGAATTCACATGCCATCTTTGTGTTTGAAATGTAATAGATATTCAATAATTGTTAAAAGGATAATATAATGAATTAATATGGCATTTTCCCGTGAATTAGAGCTTTTCAAGGAAAATACTTTTCATGTGGTCATTTCTCTAGCAGACAGACTTTTGAATTCTATGCAGAGCAATTTGAGAAAGTATTTTGATTTGGCAGTTATTTCTGAACCTCTTAAATAATATATTGTAGATTTACTTAAGTGTAAGGGCTTTTCAAGCCTAGATTTTAATCTACATTACTTAACTTCTTTGCTTAGTTAACAAAACTTTTGTTAGGTATTTTTATGAGAGAAAATAAGTGGCAAATGAAAATCTACATTTAAATAAATGTGGATTTTTATATCCTTTTTTTAAGATTATAATAGAAATGCTGGGGCCCAAATTACCCAGAACACTATATCCGTCCTTCACAATAACAGGCACATATGTATGCTATAATAATCTGCTGGGAAAATAGTGCAAATGAAAGGCCTCATCAGAAAGATGATAGCTCTCTTTCTATTTGTTTGAGCAGTTTGTATAAGTAGTACACATCACCCTAAATCTATAAAAATATCTTGTATCATGTTAGATAAAGTGTTTAAACTCTTCTCATGCTCTCTTCCAAAAAAAAAAAAAAACTAAACTCAAGTCTACTAATAGCAATAAATATTTTCTCTAGTAGCTTACATAATAGTAAGAAAATTCAATTATACTTTAAAATTTACAGTGTTTTTAACCTAAAAAATGCTTTAAATATATTACTGTCATAGATTCTTAAACAGTCTTATGAAGCAGCTTGATAACTTTTAATATTATCTTTAACTTTCACATTAGAAAAGTGAGGCCAAAAGAGATATGGTAACTTTCCTAAGGTCACATATAAAATGTATCTTCTTGGCTTGAATTAAAGTGAATTCATTGTATATTATGTGGGAAAAAAAATGTCTCTCTGATTTATATTATAGTCTCTCCATGATTTTAATACAAAGGTAAGACATCATTCAATACTACCAAAATATGCCTAGCACATGCCCTGACTGGTGTGGCTCACTGGATTAGGCATCCACCTGCATGCAACCAAAAGGTCACAGGTTCAATACCCAGTCAGGGGACATGCCTTGGTTGTGGGCCACGTCCCAGGTTTGGGGTGTATGAGAGGCAACCAGTAGATATTTCTCTTTCTCCCTCCCTTCTCCTCTCTCTAAAAATAAATAAATAAAACCTTAAAAAACATGTTTAGCCAACTAATTTAATATTTCATTTATATTTTAAACACAAAAATCTTATTTTCACTTTTTTCCATCAGATTCTTCCCAATTTCAATTTCATCAATGGACAGTAAATTTATACAAAGCATTTATAAAGATATCTACATTATTTTCTAGAAATATTATTTGATTTAAAATATATAACATTTTACACAGACATTTCACTTACTTCATGTGCACAGCATTTCAATTCTGGAAAACTAAACACCTCTTTTTAATGTTCATACTGGCTCTTCCTTGCTGGTCTATTCTTTCCTTCTTTTCATATATCTTCATCTCTTTATTGATTCTCCTGCCTATAGAAGGAATCATAACTTTTTAAATGTAATTTCTTGTGTGACACTGGTTAACAAATTATATAGGTTTCAGGTGCACAGTTCTACCACACATCATCTGTGCACTGTAGTGTGTGTTCACACCCACGTCCAGTCTCTGTCCATCACCATTAATCCTGCCTACACCCTCCTCTAACTCCCTCCTTCCTCTCCCCTGTCAATCACACACTATTATTTGTGTCTATGAGTTTTTCTCTCTCTTTTTTTTCTTTTGTGCTCATTCCCTGCACCGCCCCCACCCAGCCACACCCTCCCCACCGCTGACAGCTGTTAGCCTCTTCTCTACTCTTGAGTCTGCTCTATTTTGCCTGTTAGTTCATTTTGTTAATTAGATCGCACACATGAGTGAAATCTTGTGGGGCTGGGCTGAGACCAGTGTTTCCAGTTTCCGTTCATCTGGTTGGAAACACCTGTCTCCTCTGTTCCCTGAGATGCAGACAGCCCAAGGCCCCCTTCATCCTCCCTCCTGGAAGATACATCCGTGCTGCAGGGAGCGAACATTAAAGCCTCCGTCTGGGGTGGCCTGTAGAGTTGACAAAGGCTACTCTATCTGGGCGGTGGTAGCAGATGTGTTTACTTTTTGACACAAAACCACAGCGTAAAAATTCAATTTGAGCTGATTACAATGAACTACAATGAGAAGGGTTCTGTCCCTTTGGTTTTTGCTCCTCTCACTCGTCCATCTCTCTGTGTGAAGAGCACCAGAGCAGCAGCCCTAAACAGGACTCTTAACACTTGTACGGTAAGTTATCACCCCACACTATCTACCTTATAATGCAAACCAGCACACTGAAAATGACCAGAAAAAATCAGAGGCAGAGGTCTTATGCAGCATAGAAACAGAAATAAAGCAGGAAGCAAGAGAATGAACACAAAGCATTGTCTTTGAAAACTTCTTTGTTCTCAATTTCTTGGAGGTGAACAGGGAAACATGGGAAAATGGGTATCTACTTAGAATAATTTAACAGGTATAAAATAAAATGAGGCATACAGCTTGTTTTTCCAAAGGAAGTGGAGATGTCTGGGTATGGCAGACCTATTTGGAGCTCAAGGGCTATAGTCTTTCTTGGTACACAGAAGGGGGCCTCTAGACAGATGAACCAACCTCTTCTACACTGTTATTTTACTCAGGGAATGATTGTTTTTCCCTACAGGATTCTCCCAGACACTCCAAGGGTTTTTTGTTTTTTTTTTAATCAATAAGAATTATCTAGGTAAAGTTCAGGAATCTTTTACAATTGTCTTATAAACAGTTAGGAAACAAAAATGGCCTATAATGTTTAAAAATCTTCTAAGTACAACCCATGGACATGAACTAAGGGGGGAAGGAATGCCGGAGGGTTGGGGGTATGCAGGGCAGAGTGGGGAATAAAGGGGAAAAATTGGGAAAACTGTAATAGCATAATCAATAAAATATACTTAAAAAATCTAGTTATTTACTCATGTAAAATGTCTACTATCATTTATTTATAGCTATTTAATAAGATCACAATAGAATATTTACCAACCTAAATACTCCAATAAATTGGAAATAACTTATTGAAATAATTTTAATTATTAAAATCACCATTAACTATTCAATTTTATACTAAGAATTGTAATTCTGTCAAGCCTCAAGTTTAACAAATGTATAAATTACCTAACTCATAGCTGTTAAAAGTAAAAAAAAGAGAATGCAAAATGATAGAACATTTCTTGCTCAGATTCTGGATCTTCATAAGATTCATAGGAAGAATTCAGCCCAATAGGGGACTTATTCTTTCAGGAAAGAGTCGTATGGTGTGAAATCCTGGGTTTGGACAAGGCTGACGAGGAAAACTCTTGGCGGACAGACATTTCTCAATGCTGGTGAAGAAAATCCTCTCTAGAAAGTAATGAGAGAGGGCGGTCAGTTTTCGTATGCTTCCTAGAGGAAAGTAAGGAGAGAAAGGAGGTCCTCCTTTCATGAATTTCCTCCATTGTTCTATTCCTAAAATCAGCTTCCAACTTGGTGATTGTGTGGAGGGAGAAAATCTGGGTCAGGGTCTTTGTTTTCAAGTAAAGAGACAAATAGTGAAAATGTAACTTGCCAAAAACATCTTTCGCATTTGTTCCTCTCAACTCCATTTTTTAATTATTAAATTTACTGGGATGACATTGGTCAATAAAATTATATAGGTTTCAAGTGTACAATTCTATGATACATCATCTGTATATTGCATCGTGTGCCCACCATCCAAAGTCAAATCTTCTGTCACCATATATTCGACTCCCTTTACGTGTTACTACTCCCCCCTCCCATTTAGTCTGGTAACCATAATACCATTGTCTGTGCATATGAGTTTTTGTTTGTCTTGTTCATTTGTTACTTTCAGTTTTATGTCAGGCAAAATAAGTCAGACAGAAGAAGTCAAGAACCATATAATTTCACTCATGGTGTTTCAGTTTTCTTCAGATATATTCCCAGAAATGAGATCACTAGGTCAATGGCAACTTTATTTTTAATTTTTCGAGAAAACTCCGTACTGCTTTCCACAGTGGGTGCACCAGTCTGCATTTCCATCAACTGTGCACTAGGGTTCCCTTTTCTCTACATCCTTGCCAGCACTTGATTTATTGATGGTGGCCGTTCCAGCAGGAGTGAGGTAAGGCCTCATTATAGTTTTAATTTGCATCTCTCTAATGATTAGTGATGTTGAGCATTTTTTTCCTATGTGTATTGGCTGTTTCTGTGTTTCCTTTGGTGAAGTTTCTATTTTGGTTCTTTGCCCATTTTTTAAATTGGATTGTTTGTCTTCCTGGTGTTGAGTTGTGTAAATTCTTAAAGTAATATTACTTTTAAATACAGTGGTAGGCAATGGAGAATATGACATGAGAAAGCACAAAGAGAGTGCAGAAGTGCACTTAATCGTAATTAAGTACCTTTTGAAAATAGCACAGTAAAAGTCCACTTGACATTGACAGGTAAGAAAAATACCAAAGCATCATGGGAATATGTGGACATGGAAAAAGTACGGATCCAAAAGAAAGTCAAAGCTAAAGAAGACAAACTCTTTCAGAGGAAAATAATCAAATAAGCACTCCAAAGCAAAAATCAGAAATAAGGCAGAAAAAATTCATGGAGATAGTCCCAATTCATTTTTGAACAGTAATACAGTTATGCAAATAATTTATTAAAGATGTTTTGGAATTGGCTTATAACAGTTGCAGGTAGGCATGAAATATTTATTAACTTTCCTTCTGGTTATCAACAGAAGCAATAATGATTAACATTTATAGGTAGCTCTGGGAAGGGCTACACTGGGTTGTGCAACTCTGGGGGACATAGCCTATTCACACATAACACCACGTGAATGATTTTCCTTAGCATCAGGTGATGTGGTAGCAATGACACAGTGTGCTAGGGCTTTACTAATGTTGTTAATTCATTTGATTTTCTCAATAACTGTCTTGGTTAAAAATTTTTATTACAAACCCTGTGTTAGTTTCTCTTCAGAGAAAGAGGGCCAACAGATGGTTTTCTCTCCCTCCCTCCCTCTCTCTCTCTCTCTCTCAGTATTACCTCTTCCAAACGAAACAAGACTTATTGAATACCTTCAAAGTTTTGGGCACTATTCTTAGTGCCAGGAATCAGCAATGAATATAAAAGCAAATCTTTTGCTCTTATGGGCTTTCATTACTATAAGGGTATTCAGACAATAAGTAAGAGCTAATGCATAGGGTGTTTATTGTGCGCCAGCCACTGTTCAAAGCTCTTTATAAATATTAACACACTCAATCCTCATAACATCCCTATGAAATAATTACCAATATTATTCCTCTTTGACAGAATTGAGAACCAAATGATTATTGACTTGTCCAAGGTTATAGACCTAATAAATGGCATTTCTCCCACTCTTTGTTACACTCTCTTAGTTCTATTGAAACAAGTCAAGAACACTCATGACTTTAAACAAATATTCAGAAGACTTTCTGAAGCAAATGTTAATTTCTAGAAATACCTTTGTTTCTCTTATTGTTATTTCCCACCATACTTTTAAAAACTCACTGGTTAGACCAATGTTTTCATTATGAAAGGAAGAGAAAATTGTATCATTGAAAATAATAGCAATTAAAAGAGGTAAAGATATGAATATATAAAATGTGTCTATACAACTAACTATCTATATCTGAGTCATAAATAGTCAGCCACACATATTTATACACATGTATTCTTTTCTCATTTCACCTTATATATCTCACCTCATTTAAAGCAAGGGGGCATGGAATGATGTTTGGATGGATGGATAAATAGATGGATTGATTAGATGGGTAAAAAATAGTAGGTAGGTAGGTTGGAAAAAGAGAAAGACAGAAAAATAGAGAAAGAGGGAGGAAATTACATATACTAATAAATGGAGTAAAAGAAATATACAATTGAAAATAATAAAATTGAAAAAGAATTTGAATCTTCTGTGCCAATAAACTCACCACCTTTTTTTCTCAAGATAATGGGCTTAGGAGAAATACCTAATTTCCTAGGCTTTTACTCAGGTACTTTCCTTTTCTCATTTACTCAGGTAGTTTTCTTCTTTACAGAAGCAACATATCAAAGACTCCTTCACATTTACCTGAAGTTTCATGTCATTAATGGTATTACGATATTGGAATATCAGAGAGGGTTGGTAGTTACATTATCATTGCCCTATGTAATGCATACTTCAAAACAAATCCATATAAAAGGATAAAACTTAGTCAATAATTTAGTTTTCGAGGGGACTGAAGAATCTTAAGAGTCTCCATAGAGTACCCATACATTCAGCTGCAATGCTGACTTCTATAAAAAGGGTGGATTGTTCCACAAAGTACACAGACTCCAAGTGCTTACTGATTATGACATATTATTCAGCAGTATTGGAGAAGGAAAAACAAGTATTTTTAACAGGCACTTTTGCAATTAACTTCTTGAGATTTCTGTGAGTGATTCTAGTTGATTAGGGAATATTTTTTTCAGACAATTATTTAGTGCATTGAGAAGTGTGCATTATACTATCAGAATAAAATGCTCAAAAATTTAAACAAGTAATTCAGAGCTTTTATTTATGTTACCATGTCTTCTAAATCCATGAGAGGAAGTGTTACATTGGTTATTGCAGTTTATGAAAATAAGAATTCATAAATCTATTCACTTCAACCTTCAACTCATATTCCATAGTGGAAGTCCACATAGATCTGTATCTACTTTTTGGAAACTATTATATATTTCAATAGAAAGCAAAAGCAAATTTCTTGGCAATGAACATCAGTTATTTTTATTTTAAGTTTTAATTTGGCATTTAATTTAAAATATATATACCAGTCAATTATCTTACCTGATAACATAATAACAAAGAACTGTAGATTAAATATCAATGCTCATTTACATTTTTTTCTTCAGACTGAAGAGCACCCAAAGGAGGTTGAATGAAATCCTATCAGTTTGCCAGACATTAACCTGTCTTATTACCCTGACTTCTTTACTCTAATTCTACCAACTTTGTTAATGGTAAAATTGAAAGATATGATTTTGTTAGTTCTCCCAATGGCTGTGTTCCTCAAAATGATTTTTCAACTGACATGAAGAATTCACATTGAATGCTAAAGAGAACTAATTCTTAAACTTTTTTTCAACCCCAATATAGTACATAATAGACAATAATGACAAAGCAAGAATTTTCTAGAGTGAGAAGTACATACACTGAAAAGTTCTGTAGAACCCTGAGGAATATCTGATATGCATAGTGTTCTTAGTTTATTACCACTTTTAAGTAAAGAAGGTGTTAATATATGAACAAGAACAGTAACTAATTGTATTAATATTTTTAATCAACTATTTTTTCTAAATTAGTCCTACTGGAGACCATATCTCAGAAGGAAGATTCCACAAAGCAGAAGAGAAAATGCAGGGTGCATAAACACTGTTTGTTGCTGTTGTTGTTGTTGTTAAGGGAAGAAGATGTATGTCAGCACAGTTGTGTGAGCAGATGGAAAGCCCAGGCTTATAAGAGTACTATTTGCATATTGGCTCTCTAGTCAAATCATGGCAAGAGATGGTACTTGATAAATATTTTTTCACATAAATGAGATAAAGAAGGATTCACTCAAGAGAATAAAAGAACACAGAGAACAACATTAGTATCCCCTATGATTGTAAAGGACCTGAGAGACTATTTCTATTATGTACCATATTTTTCAGACTCTAAGACACACCAGACCATAAGATGTATCTAGGTTTTAGAGGAGGAAAATAGGAAAAAACCCGGCTCCACCACCGCCCTCCTCCCCAGCGAGCCAGGTAAACTACATTCGGACTATAAGATGCACCCCCATTTTCCTCCCAAATTTTTTTTGGGGGAATGCATCTTATAGTCTGAAAAACACGGTACTCCATTTAAGAATCTTGCTAAAGTATAACCAACAAGAAGGCAAAGATGAGAATATCATAGCTGACTGGCTAAGAGTTCAGGTAGCAGTTTGAAATGTTGAACTAAGTAAGACAGCCAAAGAAAAAGTCAAATCGTGACAAAAGAATGGCACACTCAGCAGTCTTCCCTTTAAAATATCTACAGACACCCAATAGCCATTATTAAATATTGCCATATAGTATGAAAAACAAAGTGAGTGTGTATGTGTGTATGCACATATGCATTCCTATCCATATATACACACACTCGTTGTGAATAAAGGAAGTGGAGACTAATGAAAGCAGGTTCACGGCTGTCAGTTCATTCATTGTCAAGTCATTGTCACTCTGAGTATGTGCTCCTGGGCTAAGTACACGTGAATGGCTAAGTCATGAGCTCTTCCTCTCTCTTTCCCCTTCTCTTCATTTTTTCTTTTTTTGTACTTCATTTTCTACTCATTCTTCCTCCCTCCCCAGAAGATGCTTTGAAGCTCTTTGTCATGTTGTTAGTTCTGTCACCCTGAATAACCATAAGTAGGGCTCTCCATGCCTTGGGCTTTGGCCGTGAACACTCCTGTAAGGGACTAGGTGGATGCTTGTTTATTAGAAGTGACTGACTCACAGTGCCTGTTGTTATACTACCAGGCCCGTGTTTGACTCCTGTTTTGGCAAATGCTGTTTACCAGGCATCTTCTCCTACCAGAGTGTGAACTGTATTTTTTATCTCTCCCTTCTCTAATCTTCCTCTCTGGATTGTTTTTTAATCTTTTTGCCACGCGCTTCATGTAAATATTTTGGCTTTGCTAAAGTAACTGCTTTGTCTTGCCCAGTCCAATTCTACCCCCCTTTTTTTTACTGGACTGGAAAAGTGGTAGCAATTATGTTATTTGTGGGTCATTTATTTGAGCTGACTTACCCTTTAGTTACAGACTCAGGTTTTTATTACATACTTATTTTAAAAATTTTCTTTTATATTATTGACATTTTAATTTTATTTCAATTGTTATGGAAAACAGGCAACATATACTTTTATGTTTTTAATTATCAAAAAGAACATTTAAATATATTTGGAAATAGATGAAGTGTTTATTAAAGAAGCAGCAGAAAGAGCTTAAAATATTAACCACATCTGAATACTGCCTTAATCTTGTGAGCAAACACACACACACATGCACACACCTTAAATGTACCATGAGTTCAATTGAAATCAAGACATTGTGACTTCTGGTCAAGATGGGGGATTAGGTAAACATAGCTTACTTCCTCTGAAATGACAACTGAATTATAGAACAACCATCACTCAGAACCATCAGAAATTGAGTTGAATGGAAATCCAACAGAGTTAAAGAAACCACGTCCATCAGGAATGGTAGGAGGGGTGCAGATGCAGAATGGGCTGGTCCTACATCCATGTGTGGTGGATAAAAATTTAGGAGGCATATTTCAGAAATGAGGAGTCCCAGTCTCATACCAGGACCCCCAGCCAATGGTTCAGTGCCAGGAAGATAAGTCCGCATAACTTCTGGCTGCAAAACCCAGTGGGAATTGAGTAGATAGAAGAAACTTCGGGGGCCAAAGCAGGTCCCCTTAAAGAAACCACAAACAGACTTAATCACACTCAGTCCCTCTGAGCTGTAGCATTGGAGTAGAAGCTTGAAAGGCACCAGTGGCATATGGGGAAGAATTGAACTGTCTACCATCAGGCAAGAGCTGGAGGACAGCTTTCTCCCAGACAGAAAGACAGGGAGAGGCCACTGTTCCTTTTCTGAGTCCTCTATCCAGAGAACCAGCTGTCAGGATTCATATCTGAGACTCTGTCAACCTGACTAACACTGTTTTCCCCACACTGAAGATTCCCTGAGACTCTGTCTCACCCAACTTATGGACCCAGCCATACTGTTAACCATGACTTTTCCATATGAATGGTTGGTCTTGGTTCATGTTTCACAACTTCTTAATCCTATCAAACAAGTGACAGCCAGCCTCAGTGACACCCAGCTCCCATACCTCTTGTTAAGTGATCCAGGCCCCACATTAGCAATAGCCAGCCTACATTCACAGCTTGGCTTTTTCTGGGATACATAGCAGCCATCTCAGATTGCTTTATACCTCTTGTAGGGTGGCCTCAGGCAGAACACAGGTGGAAGTTGATCTTGGCTTGCACCACTGAGAAAACCCCAGAGCCTGCACACCCTGTGGAGAGCTACAGACCACACTGGAGCACCACCAACCTGCGCCTGCACAGCTGATCCTCCATGGAGGACAGAAGTTGGTGGTCAGTGGTCACAGCCAGTCCTTATAGCTGACTGGCCAAGGCAAATCCCTCCCATTGACTTGCCAATAGCAATTAAGGTTCAACTACAAGAAGAGATTGTATTCAGTCCACACAAAGGGCACACCTTGAGTACCCAGCTTGGCTGGTAGGGGAGGCTGTGCTACTGGACCCTACAGGACACCAACTACATTAGGCCATGCTAGCAAGAGATGGAGTCATAAAACTCTACCTCATACATAGAAATAAACACAGGGAGGCTGCAAAATGAGGATATAAAATGAGGATACAATGCCCAAATGAAAGAACACATCAAAACTCCAGGAAAAGAACTAAACAAAATGGAGATAAGCAATCTATAAGGCTCAGAGTTCAAAACACTTGTTATAAGGATGCTCAAGGAACTTAGTGAGGACTTTAACAGCATAAAAGAGATCCAGTCAGAAATGAGGGATATAGTAATTGAAATAATGAACAACTTATAGGGAAACCACAGTAGAGTGGATGAAGCCAAGAATCAAATAAATGTTTTGGAAAATAAGGAAGCAAATAAAAAACCAGTCAGAAAAACAAGAAAAAAAATCCAAAAAAATGAGGATACTATAAGCAGACTCTGGGACAACTTCAAACTGTACAACATTTGCATCATAGGGGTGCTAGAAGGGGACAAGAAAGAAAGAAATTGAAAATCTATTTGAATAAATAATGAAAGAAAAGTTTCCTAATTTGGTAAAAGAAATAAACATGCAAGTCCAGGAAGCACAGAGAATCCCAAGCAAGATGGATGCAAAGAGACACATAATAATTAAAATGCCAAAGGTTAGAGAATCTTAAAAGAAACAAGAGTAAAGCAGTTAGTTACCTACAGGGGAGTTCCTATAAGACTGTCAGAAGATTGCTCAAAAGGAACTTTTCAGGCTAGAAGGGATTGGCTAGAAACATTCGAAGCTATGAAAAGCGGGGACCCAAACCAAGATTGTTCTACCCAGCAAAGCTATCATTTGGAATCAAAGGGCAAATAAAGAGCTTTCCAGACAAGAAAAAAACTAAATGAGTTCATCATCACAAAACCATTATTATATGAAATGTTAAAGGGACTTATTTAAGAAAAAGAAGATCAAAACTATAAACAATAAAATGTCAATAAATATATATCTATCAACAGTTGAATCTAAAAAACAAACTATGCAAACAAGAACAGAGACCTGAGTCATGGATATAGAGAACATTTAGATGGTTTCAGATAGGAGGGGGAATGGGGAATGGGTGAAGAGATGAGGAGATTAAGAAATACAAATAAGTAGTTACAGAATAGCCATGGGGATATACAGTACAGTATAGGAAATGGAGTAGCCAAAGATCTTATACATGTGACCCATGAAATTGCCTGAGGAAGTGGGGGGTGCTGTGTGGAGGGGGGGAAAGGGGATCAATTGGAACAACTGTAATAGCATAATGAGTAAAATATAATTTTTAAAAAATGTCATGCTAAAAAAAAGACATTGCAACCAGACTTTCATGTCTACTGCTGCAATAATGGCAGGTGATTAGAGTTATATATAGTACTCAAAATTAATGGATATGGATAAAAAGAAAGAGGAGTTTATTAACTGGAGGATAACATATTCAAATAAATAAGTTGCCTGAAAAACTAGCTCCCAGTGTATGATTAAAAACACAGTTATGTTTTTTTCATTATTGTAAAAATTTTTGGTTAACAATATGAAACTATTTCATTTTGAGAATAGGCTTATACTGTTGGCATGAGAGTATGTTTTTTATTATATATGAAAGCAAGGCTATAAATAGTGCATTTGATTTTTTTTTCAGGCATTAACTTAAGATAAGAAAAAATTAAAAGTGAATGACACTTAGTTGAAGTGAATGGATATCACCACTGTTCATTATTCAGGGAAGATGGACAAAGAAGTATGTGATGTAATGTAACATAGTTTTTGTAGTTCACATCAGAGAAAATATATGTGGTTATTGTAGGTAAGAAGGCAGTAATAGTAAAATACAAATTTTAAAAAATTGAAAAATCCCTAGATGTTGAATTATGTTCCAAAAACATATCCTAGAAACCTACAGAAGATAAAGAACAATAATAAATGTTTGTTTTCATTTGCATGGATTTGTTGCTATGGTGACTTTTTGAAATAATGAGAAGGCAGCATAGTCATTGATTTAAATCTGGCAGTCAGTTATCAGACTAGACGTGAGTGTTCATTAGATAGAAATTAGGGATCCAAATTTAATTTCCTATACATGCTACTTGTTATGGTATGACATTTATTTTGATAGCCCTTTTTTGTTTGCACAAATTTACAAATTCATCATGAATACAGATTACTTGTACTATTCAAGAGATAATGTTCATCTAGCACAACTGATAACACTAGTGAACAGTGTATGAAATACGGAATGGACAATATTTGTTATAAGAACTGAAAGAAGTCTGGGCTAACATCTGTGACATTTTTACCATTGATATGACTAACTTTGACATTGAAACCTTGCTCAATTGCTCAGTTATAGAATGGGCTGGGGAGATCCTCCTGATTTCTAACAGGAAAAAGAAAAAAAATGGGTTAGCAAAGCAAGGCCAACTATTTTGGAACATCTCCTTCCTGTTGTCCTAAAATGTATAATTGCTGAGTGTGACAGGCTATAGGCTCTGTTTCCTGGGACATGGTACAGAGGGTTACACAATGGAAATGCTTGCTTAAAATTTCCATTTGAAAAAGTCTACATTGTGAAACCTACATGTCGATAAAACGTGGAGCTATTATATAGCTCATTACAGTTGGTTCAGTGTACTGTCTAGGGACCCCTTGCCCAGTGGGAGCTCTCAGTAGCAGAATCCTTGGCAGGCATTTTTCTGTAGGCAAAGTATTTCTGTTAGAAATGCTGTGAGTCACACGTAGACACTTTATGAGAACTCTCTTTCGAGTGTCATGAAGTAGACCACAGAACAGTACAATGAAACAAGCACTAGACCAAGAACCCAAGGACCTAATGTGTAATTCTGGCCATGCCCTTAAGCCAATCATGTGACCTTAGGGTTGGCCTCAATTTTCTCCTCTGAAAAATGAGAACTTCCGACTAAACCATCTGTAAGGTCTTTCACCTCTAAAATCCGATGATTCTTTTCAGCGTTACTCTGTTTATTTTCCCTTGATGACTGGAAATAAAGTAAAGCTTATACCGAAAAAGAACTGGTGGAGCATAACTTTTTGTCAAATATATTTTTGTTCTAAGAGATTTAGTACTAACACATATCTACTACAGTTTACACCTTTGGAGAAAAAAGAAAAACTAAAAGCCCAGGACATTGTAAATGGTAAATTATAAGTTTCACTACAAACTTATCAAATGAGAAGTTTAACGTAAATAACACACTATTACAAATGATATGAAATATATTTACAATTGTTCTTTCATAAAATATCTTTTGGGGGACTTTATATAAAAATTAATGCTGTAAAAACATTGAAAGGTATTTATAAACTCAAAGTTAATTTGAATATTTCAATATCAAAAGAATTCTAATATGCTGATTGATTTTCCTCTCCTGCTTTTTTGCAGCCTAACCTGCCATAGACTGAAGTGTGTGTCTCTTCAAAATTCATATGTTAAAACCTAACATCCAATGTGATGATATTTGAAAGTGGTGGCTTTTGGAAAATGATTAGGCCATGAGGTTGGAGCCCTTCATGGATGGAATTAGAAGTTATTGTGGGTAGCTTCGTCTTATTTTTAATATTATTGAGGGACACTTTAGATTTTTGTCATTTAATTAATATTTGATGCTGATGTCTAATGAAATTTCTTGATCATGTTAGAAGACATTTAGTACTAATGTGTACGAACTACAGTTTAGGCATCCTCTGTTCAGAGAAGGGAAAAAACTAAACAAAGTTGTAGATGGTAAGTTGTAAGTCTCAGTACACAATTCTCAAACAGAAAGCCTTATATAAGTAGCAAATTATTTTAAAGATGCAAAATATATTGAACTCACATCTTTTATTTTTAGTCTGAGAAATTGTTAAAAAATTAATGAAATGTTTTTTTTATTTTATTGGACATTCATCCAAGGAAGTATACTCTAGCATTTCTATATTTTCAATCCATTAAAGCTTTAGTTGTAGGCAACTTCTTGTATATGTTCCATATACACACACAGTATACATGTAAGCATTTTTGCAGATTAAAACTATGTGTGGGATCAGTCAAAAGTGGCATAGGCACATGTCTGTGTTAGAATGAACATGTTTTGTTTTATTTTTAAATTAAAATGATGTCCTTCCCTTCCCCTTGCACCATAATTGGATTGCCAATTCTTAGAAAAATTCTTTTAAAATCCTATGTCTAAGAAAAACGTTTGGTAATTTACCATTTCTCTTTGTATTTCAAAAGTGTTTTTGTTTTGGACATTTCTTTTCTCCTGATCATTTTGGTGCACTATTTATTATTAAAATTATCAATCTTTTTACTATTTAAGGTATTGTCTTTAAATGCTATGACATCCAACTTAAAATTATTTACTTCTTATTGGTTTATCACTTAATTTTAAATCACTTTTTGACATTTCACTTTAGGTATGTTTTTCTTTGGTAAATTTTACTGTTTGTATTTATTTATACAAACAGTCTTGATCACATAATATCATATTATTCTCTGCTTTTCATAAATGCTAATATTTGCCCTTATTTCTTTGATAACATATATTTTATGCCATGTATAAAATGTACTAGGAATTTGTAGTTTACTTTTTTCTTAGAGTAATCTTGCCTGACTAATCAAGTTTTCTTGGGTTTTCTTTACCTTTATAAATATTACTGCTGATAACCACAATATCATCTTTTTGGGATTAACCAAATATGTAAGTATATTCACTAATCATCACTGTATCTAATACACAATATCCTCCACATTGAGATATTTTCTCTTATTTAATTTTCACTTGAGTGCAGAAGATCTTCAACTAGTTGCCACAGAGAAGACTCATGAGTAATGTATTTTGAATTCTTGAATGTCACGTTGTGCTGACTTAGCCCACAGGTGAAGAATATATATCTGCTGAGCGTGGATTCTAGTTTTGTAGTACATTCTTGTCAAATGTCTGTAAATGGTCTTTACTTTTTTTTAGATTTCAGTATTTTAATGAGAATTCTATACCAGTCTATTTCTTTCCAGAAGAAAAGGTTTATTTCGATACTAAGTTCTTGATGCTCTCCTAAATGGTGCAACAGCATAATTTAGTGTCTTTCTTAAATCCCAAAGTCAGGATGTGTTTGGGTTCTTCTTCCAGGTTAGTTAGGTCAGCTTAAGCTTACTATTTGAGAAATGTGGACAGGAGAAGAAATAATTAGCATATGCTTCAGCTGTCTTCCTAGATTCTTCCTGAATTATATATTTTTTCTTATCCCAGTAGCCCCAAATGACTGTTTAACTTACCATTGGAGACAAAAATTCATAGAACAATTCAGTTTGTTCACTTATTGAAATGATTTACTTAAAAAGTTAAACATGTATATTCCCCCTTTCCTTTTTCCTATAAAATGTCACACACAGTACCAAACCCAACACGCAAACAGTACAAATTAAAAAAAAAAAGAATTTAAAACAACTTGAAGTCTATATTAAGGATTATTCCAATTTAAGAACCATAAAATAAGAACATTTTATAAGAAAAATAAAGAAAATGTATCCTTAGATTTTTTAAAATAGAGATTTAGTATGAAGGAAAAACACAGTAGTCTTGGATAATATCTACTTCCTATGAGTTGGTAAATGAGGCAGAAACACAAAACCTTGATGTGTAGTTGTTGAAATGTCTTAAAACGAATATTGTGATGGGTTGTTAACCATGTCCCCCTACTAGTTCCAAATATTAACATTACTATGAGAATCCTCAGGATATTTTGTTTTATGTGAAGCATTAACGCACTTTGATATCACCAGACAAATGCAAAAGAAAGCAGAGCATAAAATGGCTAATAAGGCAGGAGAAATTTAATTATAAATGACAGTATCTAGAGACTAGTAGGCCTTGTCCTGAAATAGCTGAAAAGCTTAGGCAAATAATAAACCCCAAACTCAAAGAAATGATGAGAGCTTGAAATTCAAAGCTTTATAATTTCTCTCTTCTTTTATGTGATTCCACTGAAAAGTGACTTAAATATAGAACTGCAGAACATAAAGTGATGTCCCTTGACACAAAGATATAATTTCTGTGAATCTCTTCACTGGATGGAGAGCCCTTGAGTTGTGTATTATCTTTTTGCTGCTGCAGAAGTTTCATACAACCTGCAAGTTCCTACCTCTGGCATTCACCAGACACACAAAGATATTATGAAAGGGAAGCCAGCCTCCCTTTATTTAATAACAGCTCCCCAGAGAGAATCCCAGAGGCACGCTTACTAGGATCATAGGAAGAACTGGATATTGTCTTTCCATGACTTTTTAACTCTATTCTCTATAGCAAAAAAATAAGTATAGTTATTCTTGTCACCCTACAATAACCCGTGGCCCTCTAGCTCCTCTGATAGATGACAGAATGAAAACACCTACACAAACAAAAAGGGATATTTGGTCTTTTTATTGAAGATTATAATTCTTTCAAATAACCACAAAACCACCTCATGTTCACACTTACAATAGTGATTATAGACTACCAAACATAATTTAAAAATTGTCTTTTGATGTGCAAAAGCAACTGTCTCACAATTGCACCTCCATTCTCAACCTTTTTATAATACTCATATAGCTTGGAAATAGCTTGGGAAAAGGGATGGAGATAAATCTTTATTGCTGTATTCTTGTAAAAAATATATTTTATTGATTATGCTTTTACAATTGTCCCATTTTTCCCACCTTTATTCCCCTCAGTCCTGCACCACCCCTCCCACCCACATTCCTCCTCCTGAATTCATGTCCATGGGTCATACATATAAGTTCTTCGGCTTCTCCATTTTCCATACTATTCTTAACCTCCACCTGTCTATTCTGTACCTACCAATTATGCTTCTTATTCCCTGTACCTTTGCCCTCATTCTCCCCTCTTGGTCTCCCCACTGATAACCCTCCCTGTGTTCTCCATGTATGTGATTCTGTTCCTGTTCTAGTTGTTTGCTTACTTTGTTTTTGTTTTTATTTTTTTAGGTTTGGTTGTTAATAGTTGTGAGTTTGTTGTCATTTTATTGTTCTTATTTTTGATCATCTTCTTTTTCTTAGATAAATCCCTTTAACATTTCATATAATAAGGGCTTGGTGATGATGAACTCCTTTAACTTGACCTTATCTGGGAAGCACTTTATCTGCCCTTCCATTCTAAACGATAGCTTTGCTGGATAGAGCAATCTTGGATGTAGGTCCTTGCCTTTCATGACTTTGAATACTTCTTTCCAGCCCCTTCTTGCCTGTAAGGTCTCTTTTGAGAAATCAGCTGATAGTTTTATGGGAACTCCTTTGTAGATAACTGTCTCCTTTCCTCTTGCTGCTTTTAAGATTCTCTCCTTATCTTTAATCTTGTAATTATGAAGCCTTGGTGTGTGCTTCCTTGGGTCCAACTTCTTTGGGACTCTCTGAGCTTCCCGGACTTCCTGGAAGCCTATTTCCTTTGCCAGATTGCGGAGGTTCTCCTTCATTATTTGTTCAAATAAGTTTTCAATTTCTTGCTCTTTCTCTTCTATTTCTGGCATCCATATGACTCGGATGTTGGAATGTTAAAGTTCTCCTAGAAGTTCCGTAGCCTCTCCTCATTTTTTTGAGTTCTTGTTTCTTCATTCTGTTATGGTTGAATGTTTGTTTCTTCCTTCTGATCCAAACCAGTGATTTGAGTCTCAGTTTCCTTCCCGTCACTGTTGGTTCCCTGTGCATTTTCCTTTATTTCACTTTCTATAGTCTTCACTTTTTCCTCTGTTTTGCGACCATTCTCAAACATTTCTGTGAGCATCCTGATCACCAGTGTTTTGAACTTAACATCTGATAGGTTGGCTATCTCTTCAACACTTAGTTGTATTTTTTCTGGAGCTTTGATCTGTTCTCTCATTTGGGCCATAATTATTTTTGTCTTGGTGCACCTGTTACATAGTAAGGGGTGGAGCCTTAGGTGTTCACTAGGGCAACCCATGTAGCTGCACTGTGATGCTGTCTGTGGGGGGAGGGGTCCAAGAGGGAACAGTGCTGCTTGCTCTGCTCTCTGCCAGTTTTCAGTCACTTCCCCTGATACCCACAAGCAAATTGGGCCCTTCTGGTGCTGATTCCCGAATGGGTGGGTTTATGTATGTTCTAGGACCCTGTGGGTCTCCCCAACAAAGTCTCCTGTTAGGCTGGGAGTTTCTCCTGTGGCCAGAACCCCCACAAGTGTTTTCAGTCAGAGGTTTTGAGGCTTTATTTCCCTGCACTGGAACCCTAAGTTGCTCCATCTGTCTCACTCCCCAGTTGTTCCTCCTGGTTTATCCGTACCCAAATGTGGGACTGCCTGATCCTCCAGTTGCCACCTTTCTGCGAGTCCTCTCAGCCCCGGCTGCCTGTCTCTGCCTCTCCTACCAGCCTGGATGAATGCTTTATTCTTTTATTTATATTAAACCCAAGGCGCAGAGAGTTTATGTGATTTAATTTCCCAATACTATTTTCATAATTAGTGATCAAAAATACTAAAAAAAGTAAAAGTATTATATTATTAACATTGAGGATTTGTATATGTAGAACATGGGCACCCTAGAAAATTTTTGCACTAATTCATATAGATTTATTTTAACTTTTTGGTTAATTATGTTTTTTAGGTATTTTTGCATTTTTAGTGGACTTTACATCTTAACCTTAATCATTCTTTTCAAGCTTTTGGACCCTTTTCTCACTATCATTATATTTAACTGAATCTTCAGTGCCTGCAGTATGTAAGCATCCAAAGAACTATGATAAGAACTCATCATTTAAGAGGCATATGATTGCTCCTTAACAACATAAAGTGTCCCTCTGATTCTCCTCTAAACCTCGTTGAAACTTTGTGTCTGTCCATGTTCTCATCTACTATATAATGCCAGGGGAAAATATATTTTTTTCAAAGCTAACCATAGGCATTCTTGGACTCCCCTTCAAGATTTCACTTTTTTTATTATTAAATCTCTTCTTTAAAATACCACTATGTCCCTTTCTACTGTCTCTTTACCCTCTGTCATAGCATAACTACATTTCTCATGTTTTTAAGTCTCCCTTTGACTTTCGTGATTCTACGCAAGCAATGCTTTCTCTCTTCACCCAGCATTCCACTTCGTCCTTTGACAACATGTTGCCACAACCCCCTTTCCTCTGTGACTGACCCCTGAAGTCTCTCATAGGCAGTACTTTCTCCATCCCCGTCCTTCTGTGTCTCTCTAATGCACTTGTTAGAGTGACTGCATGGAAAACACGAAGATCTATTTAAAATGCTCATTATTCCTCATTATTTATTTGCAGTATATTATATAAGATCATTTTGCTACGTTCTATAAATCATACACAGCTCACAGCTCTTAATAACAATTAGTGTGTTGGTAATACCAAATAAGAGACATTGCACATATTATAGCGTAACTAATTCTTGGTTTAAGGTACCGTATTGAGCGCAAATTTCTGGTAGCACTGATGCACTTGAATTCCTTTACCTCCTAAATTTATTTCTTGCACACTTTTCAGAGCAACAGTCTTTTTGATCTTTCAATTATTTCATAACCCTTTTCTAATTTATTTTACTAACTTATCTCCATCCTCTGCCACTTTATTTCTGGCTGATAAAAGGTTCTAGATCTCATTTTTCCCTGTTTTATTTCTGCTGTGTTGCTATCTATATGTTGCTTTAACTAGCATCTAAATGCTGATGGTTTCTGTATCTCTATCTCCATCATCTGTCTATATCTCTAGCGTCATCTCACATAGGACGCTATGAAGTCTATTAATATATCTTATGATATATCCTACAGCGGACTTGATCCTGTCTAAAAATCACAAATGTAACCTGCTGTTTCAAGCTCACTATTACTAACTTCATACATGCTCCCATACTTATTACCTGAAATTTTATGACATTTTTATTTAAATGTAACTTTAAATATCTGATAGGTTGTTCATTCACATGATTCAAAATTCAAAAAGTAAAAAATGGTATATCGAAAAAAAAAGGTCCTTTTATTACTTGTCCCCTAGCTACCCAATTTCATTCTAAGAGACAAGCACTCTTGTTTATAAAATTATTCCAGGCTTACAGTAGAAAATAAGTGTATGCTTCTATTTTTCTTTGCTTTTAAAAAATAGCATGGTATACACATTCTTTTGCTGCTTTTCTTTCACTAAATACATCCTGGAGTATGTCTCATATCACTCCACAAAGAAGTTTCTTCACATTTTTTAAAAACTTTCTTTCTTTATTTCTTTTTTAAATATTTTATTTATTTATTTTTAGAGAGAGGGGAAGGGAGGGAGAAGAGAGGGAGAGGAACATCAATGTGTGGCTCCCTCTCATATGCCCGCTACTGGGGACCTGGCTCGCAACCCAGGCATGTGCCCTGACTGGGAATCCAACTAGCGACCCCTTGGTTTGCAGACCAGCACCCAATCCACTAAGCTGTACATACTAGCCAGGATTCTTCACATTTTTTTTAACATGTATAATTTCATTCTATGTATATATCACATTTTATTTAACTAGTGACCTACTGATAGACACTTAGGTGAGGTTTTTGTTTTGTTTTGTTTTGTGATTTTTTTTAAGGGTGTGACATTCATGAGATGTTTCTATAAATATATCTAACAGGTAAATTTTGGGAGTAAAATGTCTGGATCAAATAATATTTGCAGGTGCAATTTGGGGAGAAAACATCAAATTGTCATCCCCAGAAAATTTTTCCAATCAAAAATCACATCAGCAATGATTGAGAGTGCTTATTTCTCCACATTCCCATGCATAGATCAAGAGAGGAAGGTTTTGATCTCTGACAATCTGAGTTACAAAATATTATTGCAGAGTGGTTTTAAATTCTTTTATAGTAACTTTTTAATCTCTCTCTCTCTCCCCTCTCTCAATTCTTTCTGAAACATTTCTGATTCTACTCCATTGCTTACATATACATGAAAGTCCAAAATGGCACACAAAGCATTTCCAATTTGGTGCCAGTATTTCCTTCTAGTTTAATCACTTGTGATATTTCTCCAGCATGTTAACTTCTCCAAAATTAACATGCCTTTCATGAATTTCTATATTTGTGTTCCTGTTTCTCTTTCCATTAAATACCCTTACAATTCCTCTTATTTTTCTGAGAAACATCTACTCATGCTTTCTGAATACTATGTCACCTCCTTAAATGTAATTTTAAAAAATTTCTTAGGGAAAGTTAGTTTATATTTTTGTGGGTTTTTTTTTTACTATGCTGTGAATTTCATATTTCCTGGATACTCATAATTACTATTTTATTTTTATGTTTAAGTCATAGCTAGTGAAGTTTTATTTGTGTCATCAAGCATAGTTATTAATTTTATGTTGAAGGGTGAATAAGGTAGTATCTCCTTAAAGAAGTTGGGCAGAAATGTTCAGTAAAAAGAATGAAATGAGGAATTTGTTGGTGCAGGTGAAAGTTCACACATAAAATAATGTGTGAATGGTGAAAGAACAAATGAATTGGGTGATATGATATAGACAAAACCAAGAAAGAAGAAAGGAAGTTATAAAACTACACTGGTGAAAGACTCTTGAATGTTGGCCAACAAAAGAACTGTGATGTCAGTACAGCATGTTTTTTTCTCCATAGGAATTGAAAAAGGTCATTTCATAAATTACTCTTAAATGTTTTCAACTGGGTGGAAGGAAAGTTAGTATGCCGGATAATTCTTTTCAATTGAAAGTAAATAAGGTCCACAATGACTGTGTTGTATCTCTGTACATACCAAGTACATGAGATAATATTGGTAAATGTGAATATGTACACGTGTCATATACTGCTACACATCTTAAATATTATTTTTAGAAATAAGAAATATATCTTTGAAACTAAGATATTCATCTAATACATTGGTAGTTATTCCAACCTTTTCATTCATTTTGTTATTAAAAAAATAAGATTGTCACAAAGATGCTTGCTCTGATGAATTTTACAATGATAATATTTTCTTGACTATGATTTTATTTATTGATCAGTTGAGAGATACATTTATTGGTTGCCTCTCACATACTCCTAACTGGGGACCTGGATCACAACACAGATATGACCAGGAATTGAAGTGGCGACCTTTCAGTTTGTAGGCTGGGGCTCAGTCCACTGAGCCACACCAGCCAAGGCCTGACTATGATTTTTAAAATTCTGTGTCTTCCTCCTTTAATTTCTCTCCTTTTTCTCTTTCTCTTCTGAGTATGAGACCTTGAAATTTGTTGTCATTTGTTTGGTAAAATATTATGCACTTTGAGCCCATGAAAAATAATAAGGATTTGTTCTTATAAAGGCTCAAATAGCTCACTGCCTCTGAACCTCTTTAAGTTTCCTTGCACATCAAGCTGTAGATTAAAGGATTAGAGAACTGATCCATCCTTACCCTAGACGAGGCAGGAGAAGAACCCTGCTCCCTGCCACAGCACTTATTCAACTCAAATATGCATGGAAAAGAATGTTAGCTACATCACGAGTATCCATTCTCCCCTTTTTCCTATTCCAGAATTCCAATTTGGGGAGGCAGTGAAAGATTTGCCTTCATTGAAGAACAATACACTTTCTACATTTACATACTGTAGACATGGAAAATGTGGAACTTCATCAATGAGATATAAGTGAAAGTTGTTTGGTGCAGTTTTGGAAAAAGTTATTTTTTTAAGAGACTTAACAGCTAGCACGTGCTCTTTTATTAATAAAATGATGGGTTGAGTTCTAGCAGGAACTTTGAGAGCATAAAAATAAATGGTCCACGTTAAAGAGGTTTGAGAGAAACCCCAGTTGTTTGTGTATGCACGCCTAGGGGTACTTAGCTCACTTGAAATAGTTTCCTCTGATGTGGTTCTAAATACACATTTAGGTTAATTTTTCCATTCTTACTTTTGATTTTGACAGAATGCTTTTTAAAATAAAAACACATAAAATTTACCTGGTTTTAAATTCTTACATGTTAATCATTTAAATCTATTTCTTCTTATTAACAACTATATTTGTCGTTTTGTATATAAACAAATGCATTAGTTAAGAATGGTTTATTTTATTGCAGACATTACCTATATGCTATACTAATTTTGTTCTGAATACTGTATCTTGTTTCTTCTTTATTGTGGTGGGAGTTTCGTACAAACATTATAAGGAATTTGACTAAGATAGAGTCCTAGGACCTCAGTTCCTTTATGGAATGGATGCTTCCGCCTAACCACCAGTAACATTTGATCTCAGGGCCCACAGTTATATCTCTGGAACATTGGTTTCTCTGCCTTCCCGGGCTCTTTATTTGGTTTTTTAGTATCTGTAGTATTCTTAGGACTCGTCTTAATTTATCCTCCTCTGCTTTTCTAATTTTATACTCATGTTCAGAATTGGTACATATCCATGTACCAATTTTGATAAAACAAACCAAATATTACATTATTTCCAGTTGACTTATTGATCTAAGAATTTCATACTCTAAATGTTTTTGCCACCAAATATGTCATGATTCAAAAGTCCCTTATAAATAGTGTTGCAGTTTTTAAGTGAAATTTAATTTAAAGCTTTTACTTAAAAAGTCAGTGATAGGAGGGAAGTGGTAAGGAAAAGTAGAACATATGTAAGTTTTGTAGAAAATAATTTAGCTTGAATTGGTTGTTTATCAGAAAAGTTTTATATTGTCTTTAAAATGAGAATGCAAGTGCTATCATTGCTACAATATTGGATACATAAGACAACATCTGCATTTTTATTATTATCCACATCCCTTTACATCCTACTTTTTTAAATGCCACGGTTCCCATAATTTTATTCAGTAGTTTGTGTAATAGAAATCGTTGTGATATGAAGATATTGCATCTGCAAGTGCTTTCCTCCCCAGTATGTCCACAGAAATGCACAACGAAAACACAACAGGGATAGAGTATGCAGCTCTGGCACTGTACTTGCCATGGATCCGGACGTGCTATCACACCTGTGTTTAATTTACCAGAGATATTAGTACTTAACAAGGAATGAAAGTAGACGGATGTGTTTAAGTAGCTTTCATTCATTTAAAATTACCTTACTATTCTCTGAGATTGGCCTTAGACATATGTTTTTGGATATATCTTCTGTGGCAAAGACAACAAAAATAAACAAATGGGACTTTAATAAACTAAAAATCTTTTGCCTTTCAAAGGAAAATATTAACAAAAGAAAAAAGGCCATGTACTTAATGGAAGAAGATTTTGCAAATGATATAGCCTAAAGATTAATATCCAAAATATATAAAGAACTCATACAGTTCAACATAAAGAAAAACTGTCTGTTTAAACAACAAAAAACCTGGTAGACACACAGATGACCAACAGACATGTGAAAGGATGCTCAACATCACTAATCAAGGGAAATACAAATGAAAACCACAATGAGATGTCACCTCACACCTGTGAGAATGGCCATCATCAGTAAATCAACTAACACAAGTGTTGGTGAAGATGTGGAGAAAAGGGAAACGACATACACTGTTGGTGAGACTGTAAATTGCTGCAGCCACTATGCAAAAGTGTGGCTCAAAAAATTAAAAGTGGAACTGCCATATGAGTCAACAATTCTCATCTAGATATTTATCCAAAGAAATCAAAATGCTAATTGAAAGTATACATGCACCCCTATGTTAATTTTGATATTATTTACAATAGCTGAGATATGGAAAAAGCCTAAGTGTCTACTGATAGATTTATGGATAAAGAGTGTGTGGCACATTTATACAATGGAGTATTACTCAACCATAAAAAAGAATATAAAATCTTGCTATTTGTGGCAACCTAGATGGACCTGAGAGCATTATGCTAGGTGAAAAAAAATCAGACAGAGAAAGACAAATACCATATAATTTCACTCATATGTAGAATCTAAAGAGCAAACAAAATTTAAAAAAAGAACAAATAGGACAGAGATAAACTGAGAGACAGAGGACACATTGATGATCACCAGATGGGGAGGAGGAGAGAAAATGATTACGAAGTGCAAGTTGCCAGTTGTAAGCATAGTCACAGGCACGTGAAGTACAGCACAGACAGTACAGTCAGCGGCACTGCAATGACTGCGGGTGTTAAACTTATCAGGCTGAGCACTCTGTAGGTCATATGCACGTCCAGCCACTATGTTGTACATCTGAAAATAATACAATGTTGCATGTTGATTTTAATTAGAAAATAATTTATAAGTAAATGAACAAAATTAGTCTATTATTTTCATTATTAAGAGTAATTTCATAAGAAAGTTTTATTCAAACTAGTTTTTATAACAATAGAAAACCTCAGGTACCTTTTAAGTAAGAATTATTCTCTATCTTGAACTGCTTGTACTATATGCCATTACTGCATCTTCCCCTGAAAAAACCTTGTTGCTTTTCAGCCGGCTATTGTTTCATTTCCAAGATAATTTTAATTAGAATTTAAGTAAAATAGAAGGCAACAATCTGTCATTTGACACATACTAATTGAAGAAACATCTCCCTGAATTTCATTTACTATCAGTTGAGTTTTTTCTACATTTTTAAAATGACTGTGTTTAGAAAACCATTTGTGATATATAAACTGTAATTTATAATGTCTACTAAGAAATGAAAATAACCTTATGAAAAAGTTAAAATGATTTTTTTCACTTTATTACCTTCCATCCCCCTTTTCCATGACCCTTCCTCATTTTTTTCCTTTTCTAGATTTCAATACTGGGACATGAATCTCCTGGTGTTGTATTTTCAAAGTAATTTATCACTTTGTTCCTCCCCTGCTATCAGTCGTGAAAGTGTCCCAAATGATTTGAGCACACGCTATGAGAAAGGTTTTGATGCAACCAGCTGGAAGTTCATGCAGGTTGGAACCACTGAGGAGTGTGTGACTGAGTGTCAGTGGGACAGGTTCTGGCACAGTCATATTTTGTCTCCATTCTGCACATTGTTTCATTTAGGGTTGCCTTGACAGGGTACTATGCGAATGGCCAGAAGCCAGCGAATACACTTTAGATGCTTTTTGCACTTCCACTGTTTCTAGTACAGTTTTATGTCACATAAAATACAATACTCCTTCGCTTTCTTTCCTTGATCACAAATCTCTCTGTAGCTAATCTTTCTAATGCTTTTCCTATATATGTGCAAATACTTGTAAATGTAGATATTATAAAATAAAATTGAAATATATATACATTTATATACATAGTTCTATAACTTTTTTCTGTTTTTAACCTTGTATGATAATATATGTAGATATGGATAAATTCTGATTTTCACTATTTTCTAGAGAAATAAATGCAATAAAGTGACCTACAGATGGAAAAAATAAAGGAAAAGAAAAAAACAATAAAATCTGATAAAATAAAAGGTACAATATAAGAAGCTATACCAGTAAAGACACATTGGATTTAGCAATGTAATCTTGTTTGCTAGTATTTATTTGCTCTTTTTGCTGTTTTTTTATTTCCTAATTTTGTTGGAGAGATTGAGGATTTTGTGGTACCATTTACTTTTACTTCTATTTCTGACTTTTGCCATTGAATTAATCATTAAACATAACAAACTTTAAATAGATTTTTCATGAATATTCAATGTTAATCGGTATCTATAGACAATTTCCAAAAAGACAGGAACCTCCCCTGCAACCTGCTCCCCATTGTTCTCTAATGCCTGCCACACATTTCCATGTTGAGATCACCTAAATTTTGTTAACTTTTAAAATATAATGTCACCCAATTAACTCATTCCAATGGTTTGATAATTTCATTGCTCCCCATTATTACTTTGTAGAGTATAAATTATTTATAATTGATACACTCAAATGTGCATAAATGTAAAAGTTCTTATAGAATTTTCTTCTTATTTTTTTTCTATCAAGACACCAATTCTAAGCCAAGTAAGAAAAACTATCATTTCTAGGTAAACTTGGCCAAATAAAATTTTGGATTTTTTCAATTTGTTTCTTTTCTGACATAAATATTGATAACCAGGGTTAACAGAATAGATGACTATTAGTGGAGAAGAAGTGAGGAATAGATTATATACTTTTAAATATTTTTGATATACCGAATTGTAAGATGTTACCCAAGATTTTGCATCAAACTATGAATAAAAATTAAGTTAACATAATAATACTGACATCAAAGAGTATTATTATAATTTTCCATTCGCTTGTCAACTGTAAAGTAGAAATATATTTTAAATTCATTTTTGTTCCTTACAAGGGTGTCTATTTTTTCCTTCAGCAATTCATTAAAATAAATACTGCGTATCTGCAACATCCATTATTATTTTGTAAGACATGGTTGCTACCTTCAATATGCTTAGTCTTTAGTTAGTGAGATAAGACTTGGAAATGTTAGTAAATAAGGGCTTAAGAGTAGTTCAGAACACAATGAAAAAAAATGTGAACATAGACAACTTCCCATCACACTGTTAGTTGCATTAGTGGAACTCCAAAGAGGGCAAGACCATTTTCCCTTATAGAGAATAAGAGTGTCGGAAGCAAAATCTAAGCTGTACTTAAAATACAACAGCGTGAGGAGGGCAGGGAGGCCATCTATGTGGAGGAGTCGACATGGCAGATGAAAAGAGATAGAACATAGTCCAGAGACAGAAGATTTTCATGATTTCCATTGTAAAATTATCTTTTACATTGATATCCTTCTAAATGTAGAGATAGTTGATTATGCTTGGCTCTCCTTTGAGACACATAGTGTTAACTTGATTGTTCCAGTCAGGGTACATCATGGTGCTACTTCAAAACAATTTATTTAGGTAGAAAAAATTGAGTATGGTAAAAGCTGCGTTTAGTTTGGGGTGACGCTGGTGAGAGAGCGGTGGTACAGAAATGTGATTTAGTCTAAACTCTAGGAAAATCAATGGACTCCTGCTACTCTACTAAATGACGATATATTAAATGAGAGTACCTATGCACACAGATTCAAAGGCTTTGTGTGCATTTTAAGTTTGTCTTTGCACTACATTTAATGGAACCAGTGTCTTAAATCCCCAAGTTGAAAACCTCTTACTAAGTTTCATAAATCATACAATGCTTTCCACAAACGTTTTTCTGCCGAAAACTTAGTTTTGCAAAAGTGGTTCCAACTCAGAATATTTGTTGTCAGACAATGTAACTAATCATGAAACAACAACAGAAAAAAGAAACAAAAATTACAATATATAATTCCTTTTATATGTCATTCAAAAGACAACTGACACTTTGTTAAAATAGAAACAAGGGGGAGGGTGGAGGCGGGGAAGGGAGGTGGGTTCGGCTGGGGTGGGGTGGAGGGATGGGGAGGAAAGGCATACAACTGTAATTGAATAACAATAAAAATTAAAAAAAATAGAAACAATTGGTGGGAAAAGAAACAAATACTGATGTGAACTTAAACACTAAAATATAGGTTAAATGAAGATCATGTTTATTGACAGAGAAGTGGAAGGGAGCGTATGTACTCTTTTGTTGTAACAACAAACTAAAACATTTTTAAGTTTAAGAGAGATTCCGGAGCCAAAAATAGCAGCAGGAATGGCACTAGCTATTTTCCTAGTTGTTTTAAGTACTTATATTTACCTAAGAATTATTTGACAAATAGTTTAATAGCTGAAAAGAGAAACCATAAAATCTCCATGGAACAGAAAATGAGATATAGCATCCTAATACAATTATTCTTATTAGTCTTACCCAACAATAATCTAATTTAAAGCAAAATGATAGTTTTTACCTTGATAACTCCATTGCAATTCTTATAAATTTATTGTTTGCTATTTTTATTAGCTCTTTAAATTTAATAACATTTAATACACTTTCTACCTCAGGCAATGGAAAAATAGGAATGTTAGTAGAACTATATCACATTATTTGCATTTGTTTATCCTGTTTAAGAAAGGTAAATCTATAAATTGAAAACTAATATGATGTTGGTAAAAATAATAATTATCAATATAATTTACTTTTATTCTTAGGAGTGGAGCTGCATTAAAGTATAATTGGCCATTTGAAGTAGTGGCTATTATCTCTGCACTGGCTCTGTATGACAGCTGGGGTTACAAGTGACTGTTGGTATCTTGACTAATCTGGGGAATACGTTCATCTAGGAGGACGGATCCCGCAGTGGACCGAATGGTGGCTCCAAAGAGGTGTCCATGTGTTTAATCTCTGGAACCTGGGGATATTACCTTTTATGGGAATTCATGTGGTTAAGGATTTTGGGGGGAGTTTGTTCTGAATTAACAGGTGGGTCCAAAATGTAACTACATGTACCCTTATAAAAGAGAGGCTGAGCAAATTTTGAGACAAACACAGTAAAACACACACACACACACACACACAGAAGAGGAAAAGGCAATGTAACCCCAGAGGCAGAGGCTGGAGTAATACAGCCAGAGCCCAGGAATGCTAACAGCTACCAGAAGACAGAAGGGGCTCCTTTCCTAAAGCCTCCATAAGGGTTGTGACCTTTTGGCTTCTTAATTTTAGATGTCTGGACTCCAGAATTGTGCGAGTACATTTCTGTTGTTTTAATCCACCCAGTTTGTGGTGATTTCTTAGATCAGCCACAGGAAACTTCACGAGAGCCTTTATTGTTGTTGTTGTTGTTGTTGTTGTCTACCTAAACGAGTATCCCTTTGCGTCCTGTGTTTGGAATGCAAGCTCCCATCTTCTCATAGACCCAAGATGGGGCAAGGAGGGAACACGGGAGCCCAGCTGTGCCTGTCATCATATCTGTCCCTCCCTCACCCATGTAGCCATGGTTGATTAGTAAGGTAGGATGCAAATGGGCCAAAGGTTAAGACAAGTAGAATGCTTCTCTGGGCTTCATGTTTTCCCTTAACTTAGGAACCTCTGGTGCCATCTTCTCCTCATGGCAAATGCGGTGAATGTGAGTCTGGCGTCTTCTGACCATGTTTTCAGAACTCATGGGTGAGGCTAGGTGGGTAGAATGCAACAGTAAATAGCTCCAATGGCTGGGTCAGAAATCCTCCAGTTCAAGAGTCTTATGTTCCTCATCTTCCATTCATCTTTGCATCTCTACAGTTTAGTTATGTCGATCTCGATCGTATAGTTGATAGCTAATAAGTATTTGCTGAACATGTTACATGTTTAAATTAGCTTTATTTTCACTCTGAAATCTAGCTCTTCCTAATTATTTCAGAGCCTTTAAAAATACTCAAAATTCTTATAGTACACACAAATATTCAGGGAGATCTTAAGTTCATAGATATGAATTTCATTTATCTAGACACTAATTTTTATCAGCTTTAATTGGGAAATGCAAGAGTCACTAATCCAAAGTTGGAAGTTGGGATAGAATACACTTTTTAAAGTTTTTTTCCATAATTTTAAATATTACTTTCATAAAAGTCTCAAGTGACTTAATTTTGGGGGGAGCAGGTGATAAATTAAAAGGAATTAAAATTATCAAGCTAAACCACAAAGGTGACTTTTGTTCTCAATCTTAGATACTCCGTTGTTAACTTTTCTAATATTCTCAAACTTCAATATGTTTACCCTTTTGAAATATTAAATTGTACTTTATAGAAAATTAAAATGACTGATAGTTTGTCAAATAAGAATTCATATAAAAATGATGTTTTCTGAACTAAAATAATATGCAGATATTTTTGTTTTACAAATATGGACACTGGTTATGAAAGTACTCAGAGAATGTGTTAAATTTAAAAATACACGTGCAACCTGATATTTCTTACAGATCTTAAATGCTTCTATACTGATCTAGACTTAATGAACAGGATTCAGAGTCTGAGAGTGATACATCCCTTCACCTGATCCCTCCTACCTATGAAAATACAATAGAGAGAAGTAAAACAACAGAGATCGACTGGATTACTAAGGTCTTGGCATGTTATTTAATTTTACATTTGCTTATCATAAAATTTTCTATGTCAGTGCAAATAAATATTCTCTACCAAACACTTTATATTAAGGCAAATAGGTAAATCATTTAGGATGATTTAACAAACTGAAGGATGGTATGTTTATACCAACTGGATAATTTCATTTCTACGATCTGTTTTTCCTGAGTTTTCCATGATTAATCTAGAGTAGATCTGATAAATGTTATTTTGGATTTAGGGAGTCTCTTTTATGTTCCTATAACACCTAACTTTATAAACTCCAGCAGTATCTTACTGAATGGCAGAAAATGTCATGGAGAACCAAGCAATCCCGACAACAAAATCAAAAACAACAAAGAGCTTCCAAAATCACATTCAGTACATGATCTTATAGGAACAGAATTATAGGTATGATTTTCCAACTTCTTCTATAGACTTCATTTTTGGCAATGCATAGATATTGTTAAAATAATAAATCAATATGACTAATATTTCCTATTTTTAACATGTACTAGTTAATTCCATTTAGTAGGAAACATATATCTGGGATTTGCTATAAAGGAGGGAAAAAAAGGAGAGAATCATGAGAAAAACCAGCAAAACATATATTAGAATACAAACACATTTCTAATTGTATTCCCTGTTAATAGAAGAAAGGAAAACATGTTAACCACATGCAACTCATGTTTTCATGTTCCACATTAGTGATGATTTACTTATTATTTGATTCAACAAATAAGCTTTGTTCAATATTTACTATATAAAGTAATTTACTAGTGACAAGATAATGGTTGTCAGAAAAAGTAAAATGTGTAACATATTCTTTCAACATAAGAATCCTGACCAAAAAAAGTTCACCAAAATAACTAATTCGTCCACTTAGTTAATTTTTTTTTGAATTTTATAATTAATTATTGAGTATATATATTACAGTGGGCTTGAGGAATGATCAGAAAAAAATAGCCTCATGTTGACCCTAATCGGTCGTCACTACCTCTAACATCCCCTTCAGAAAGGATTCTCTCTGGTTTTCTTCCAAAAGCCCGCAAACCCTCTACACGTCAAGTACAGCAGGTTTTCCAAATGGTTTCAAGTTCCATGGGTGATATATACTATCTCAGATTTATTAAATTCTGGATGATGCTATTTATAGGTTTAGTTTTTATATTTTTTGATGGATATTGTTTTTTGATGGAGATTTCATTTTACTTTGCACTTACAATTTGAAGAGTCATATGCTTCATTTTAAAGCAGCATTCTCTTGTTTTGAATGTGTTAATGGTACACCATTTTTTTCTGAGTAATTTAAACTTTTGTGCTAAATATTTCTACAGTCTATTTAGTCATGTAAAATGATGTCTCAGGAAAATTTACTGTCATTTCTATGTCTGATGGTGAGTCCAATTTCTGCCACTGATTGTGATGAAGTAACAAATTTTTTCCTAAGTAAGACCCTGGCTGATTTTGCATTTAAAGTAGATCCAGAATAATCACTGTTTTCCAAAGTGAGAATGCAATAAAAATCAATATTCCTTAGAGTTTGGGGAAGTGCAGCAGTTCTTGATTCTCCAGACTGGGGGGCTGAGTCACCGCACAAGACGCATACTTTTCTCTCAGGTTCCTGAGCCTTCAAGACAGGCTTTTGTGAACATTTAACCTGAAGCATAATTGTTTTACTTTGGTCAAAAAAAAGTTTTTAAAAATGATTTTATACTTAAAATTTTACTTCAGATAAATGTGCAGTTCAAAGTTGAGAATTTTACAGCACTTGATAACTTTGCTCACATATTCACATTCATTGCAAATGTAAAGTTCTAATTAAATGAGCCTTGAATTTTAAAAATTCTAGTTTCAAGCATTGGTAAATGGGGATTCTGTAGTTTTTTGTTTTTTTGTATTTTTTTACTTTTAAGGAACAAAATGACAATCCACATGTAATACTGCATACATTTAACACTATAGAACAATAATAAATCAGAATTAAACATGTTTATACTTTTAGTATTTATATTTTAGAGCAGAAGATGAAAGATGTCAACATAAAAAATGTTTCTTTCATAGGCTTGTAAGCTTTATCTCCTGTACTTAGAGAATAAGTATTGAAGAACATCTCATATATTTCTGGTTTGGTTTGATTATTGTTACTGATAGTGATAAATTACCTGAATTTTGCCTAGAATTGCTCTTAATAAATGGGTCATCGTTCCTGTTGCCTGTCAAAACTAACTGATGATGGATTTCTTACTGAAGACATTAATGTAAGTTGCATGCTACAAAATTTCCAATAAATTTATTAACAGAGAAACTAGTCAAATATAATAAAATATTATGCATCATTAAAATGGTCTTACGTACCTTCCTTGGAGTTTTAGATGTAATTGAGGAAATGCTATTATGATTGGATTTTATTCAATAAATTTATTATAGAGCAAAAAATATATAAAATTTGGTAAAGAGAAGAAGTTGTCAGCTGATGATAGTTTTTCTCCATGTGCAAAATTTAAAAAGTTTGTCCCGTGTGTGTCCACCCACACATGTTAGATGGAGAGCCTGGAGCCGCAGAGCAGACGGACTCCTGAAGAGGGCAGAGAGCCTGTGGGCTCTGCAAATCCCCGCAGGGGACGCAGGGCGCCACGGCTGATCAACTGGAAACTAGCAGCTGCCTTAAATTAGTCAAATAATTTTCCTATCAAATACCATTAAAGAAAACAGTAGTCATTAGACGCTAACATCAAAAAAATTTTTGCGTCTTCTTCTATCTTATCTTTCAAGACAAAAATTTTTAAATTATTTTATTGTTGTTCAATTACAGTTGTCTGTATTTTCTCCCTGCCCCTTCCAAGCCCCCCTATTTTCGGTGAGCTTACGGAGACCTTGGTTTATGGTATTGTAAAGTAATGCAATCTTCTTACAGAACAATTTGTCAAAATAGAAAGATGTCATACTCTTAAACTAGATATTTCTGGAAAGTGGTTTTTAAACAACAGAACAAAAGAGCAATATACATAAAGATATTCATATCAATGTTATTTATAAGTTTAAATATTTAATTAACCTGAATTATTCATTATACAGTGTATTGACTCAGAAAATAGTGATATATTATTATTATTGTTGTAATTATTGTAATTCATCATTTAAAATGAAGAAAATTGTTTCTAAATATAAAAAATGTTTATGGTATAATTTTAACTAGAACAAAGCAGAATGAAAATTATAGTCATTTATTCTTTTACTTCCAGAAGTATTAATGACATGTCTAATGTGTCATTGTCAAAAAAGAAAAAAAATAAACAGTGAGAAAATATATAAAAATTTTTTATGGTATGGAGCTTTCAGGCTACTGGATGATGCAAATGAGAAAAAATCAATTACATAAAAAGTTAATTGATTACAAGAGTACTGATAATACTGGGGAGAGTGACAAGGTGCCCTGCTTGGTGTACAAGGATGATTGAGTTGAACCTAGGGTGCAGACAGGGCTTTTGTATGGGGGGTGTCACACTGGAGAACAAGTAGGATGTGGCCAGATGAAGAAGTATGAACAGAGTGCTCCAGATAGAAGAAAAGCCATAGGCAAAAGTCAAGTAACAATAATAATTTCAAAATTTATGAGAGCAGAAAGAAGGTCGGATGACCATAGTATGTTATTGTTGCAACTACATAAAAAATAAGCACAACCTGTACACAGTCATGGGGTTGACAATGAAATTGGCAACGACTCTGAAAGTAGAATCTTGAGAAATCTCTTTTTAAAAGAGAGTGATAAGCATAATGTATGATGCCACTTTAACTCTTCAATTATATCTACATTTTAATGAGAAAACCATGTCTTATAAACACATATGAAGTAATTTTTAAAATTCACTAATTCTAGTTTTGGGGACATTAATCATTTATTACTACAGATAATACTTTCTACAACATAATCCTTAAACCTTATAGTCTATTTTCTTAGTTTTAATAGCACTTTTATATAAACAGTATATATTTTATAACTATGTTATATTTATAACAGAAAGTAGACTTATGGAACTTTTGAAAAGTCTAAAGTCACCTTGAAATCGAACTTCCATTTGTAGAGTTACAGGACTCAGCTGAGTGTGGGCAGGAGTCACGATTACCCTGGTCTACTATGACTTTGAGATACGCAGACTTTCTGCAGTAAGATTATATTATCTTTCTCAGTTCCCATCCTTGTAAAGTTTAAAGAGAGTGAAGATACTTATTTTTCATGTATTTGAGATGCATTATTCTATTAATTTAAAAACATAAGCAGCACCACACTTTGCTTTAAGATATACTAATCCATTCTATAAATTTGTTAAATTTCAAAGTAACTTATTTTTAAACCATAGAAAGTTTCTGGAATTTTAAGGAGACTAATTTTCTCTATATATGAGAATCAGTAAAGTTGCTACATTGCAAAAGGAACTTGATTACATACATAAATGTATGAGCAAACTAACCTGCAAGTGAATGTATTAAAATACTACTGGGCCGTAAAAAAGAAGAAAATGTTACCCTTTGAGGCAGCAGGGCTGGACCTGCAGAAACATTATACCAGTTGTGGTATAAACCAGTGAGAGAAGGACAAATAACCTATGATTTTACTTATATGTGGAATCAAATGAAGCAAAATAGAGACGGACTCGTAGACAGCAGGCTGACAGCTTGGGGTGGTTGGGAGGTTTGGAGGGTGGGGGAATCAAGCAAAAAAGAAAACAAACTGGTGCACATGGACAGCAGTGTGGCGACCATGGGGTTGCAGGAAGGAGGGGTGGAGGTGGAAGGGGGCATAAGGAGCATAATGGTAATGGAAAAAATATAATAAAATAAACTATTAAAAAAGAACTGAAGAAAATGAGGACAGAAATTTTTATAGAGACTATCAAATGGTTGTCAGAAGTCTGTAATCACATGAAAAAGGATGCCATTTGTGGCTCTGCAAATGAAGTCAAATGTCACTCTTTTTATGTATTTGAAAAATAATATCAGTGTTCATCTGTATAAGTAGCATAGAACTATGGAACAAAAATTTGTACTTTACATCTGAAGTTTTATAAAATCAGATTTAATTTCTAGATTTCCAGAGAGATATCAAATACTTCTAACAGTCTAGTTAATTATTTTATTTTTATTTATTTATTAAATTTATTTATTTTTATTCAGTTACAATTGTCTGCATTTTCTCCCCTTCCCTCCACCCCACCCCAGCCAGTCCCTCCTCCCTCCCCCACCTCTATCCTCTCCCTTGATTTTGTCCTGCCACTCTAGTTAAGCTTTCAAAAATTGCTTTAAGAAAATGTTTGAAATTGAGGCTCAGGTTATAATATTTTTTTAATGTGCATACATAACTCTCACTAATCTTAAAGGAAATTAAACCTGTATATACAGAAAAGAGTAATCTTTAGTTCTTTTGTTTCCATGAGTTTCCAAAATCCTTTTTTTCTAAAATAATTAACTAGAAGGGTCTATAGGAGCTAGAAGGGTCTATAGGAGTAAAGCAATTTTTGAAAGCTTTACTAGAGTGGCTACTTGTTTTTCATCCGCACTTAAGCACAAACACTTCTAAGGGGACCTTACTTTCTATAAAAACCAAACCACAGAACCATGTTACAATAACCAAGTTCAATAAAAGATTCAAACAGGATGCAAAGTATCTTTTTAAGCTTTCAGTAATCACTTCTGAATGGGAAAGAGACCCACCTGAGCCTGTTATTTTACTTGTCATTTTAGTAATGCAATTATTTGAAAAAATGTAACTACTGAAAAATGTCATTGACACGATACCAAATATGTATACACATACACATGTATATATTGTATAAGTATATATGTATAGATAGATGATAGATATATAGATAGATGATAGATAGATAGCTATAATTAAAACCCAAACTTTCAAGCACAGGAACAAGTAAATATTGTCTAAATACAAGGGAAGAGAGAACGGCCACAGTGCACATCACTTTCTTATTATGCGTGCATGGAAATACTGTAATCAGGGGGTTATAGTGAAGCGAGCTTCAAGTTCATGGCAAATTTAGTTCTCTAGCTGAAATCTCTATCACTTAGAAAGAATAGATGACATTTCAATATTCCTTAAGTGGAGTTATGAAATTTTTCCTCTTTCTTTTTTCTTCCTAACTCCAGAACGTTTCTTTTTTAAATTTAAGCTACAGATGTACCTAATGTCCTTACAGAGCCCATGTCGTGGGCATCTTGGAAAAGATCAGTGATAACAGAGAGAGCTATGGCATGCCTTACTCACATTTGCAGGGAAGGTGGGCATTGATTAGTTACCCTGAAGTTATATATTAAATGTCCATTAATGCCTTCTATTTTCTTAACCACTAAAGCCAATACACACAAAAAATAGCCGTTATTACATAGTATCTGCCATATACTATTTATTTGTAGCAAGTAAATATACATAAAATAAAGGCTAATAAATGATTAAGCCAGCTCATAATGGTGATTTAAAAAAATGTTTGACAAGAAAATGAATGTGGGTTTTAGCTGTGAAGAAATAATTCATGAATCAGACAGGTTTCCTCAAACAGGAGGAAACAGAGCGTAACAGTGTGAGAAAAGGATGATATGGCATTTGTGAGTTGCCAGCCTTTTTGAAACAAAGCATGTGTTGTGGAGCATCACATGGTGGGGAATATGGAGTCAGGAAAGAACAGGAATAATTATGAAGGGGCTTGAAAAGCAGAGGTATTTGGGAGAAAATAGGGAATCAATGGAAACATTACACTGTTCTATAATCAGTCACATAGAAATATAAGAGAAGATATAGTTGAGTAGGGTAAGGTTAGAAACAAAAAATTCAAGACCATCATTATAATCTGGACGTGATACAGTGATATCGTGGGCTTAGGTGGAATTAAAATATGGGAAATATATACCCTTGATTAGCTGCTAAGCAAATGCTTTAACTTGCCTGTGCAGGTATTGTTAAGCAAGATAAACTAACTTTTAAACATTTTATTTAGATTGAGAAGCATGATGAAATACATAAATCCATGAGTTTTCAAAAGAAATTAAAAAAAAACCTTAAGGACTATCAATTACTCTTAGATAATATTGATGTATACATTATAATATCTCAAACTCTACATGTAATGCACTATTTGATTTGCTGCCTGACTTTTAGTCACTAGCATAAGTATTATGGTTACTTTTTTCCCTATTTTTATTTATCCTGTTTTATTTTCAGTGAATCCTTTCAATCTTCAGATGCAGGAAATTCTTCATTTTTGGAAACCCTCATTTTTAATTCTTGCCTTGATAACTTCGCCCTTCATTTTTTCTCCTTACTTATTTCACTCATATTAATTAGCAGTTAGATAACCTGAGTGGTTTGTATATTTTCCACCTTATTTCATATTTTTCAATTCTGTGTTTTTGCTGTGTTCTGTGAAATATTGTCAAATTTAATTTCTGACACAGCAACTGAATTTTTTATTATTTCTAAACATTAAAAAAGTCACAAGAAAATTGTTCTTTTGGATAGAAGAGATTTGTAGGATTTTTTTAATGCTAAAATTTGCAGTTGAGAATGGGAACTCTCTTCAAAGAAGGTAAAAGAAATATTACAGAATAAACACTATTAACATATAAAAGAAAAAAGGAAATCAAAACAAACACATAGCAGAGAAAGAAAGTCAAGGGAGCAATGAAATTTCTACTCAACTTCGGAGATTCTGAGCATCACAAAGGGATAAAAGAGGCATGAAGAAAACATAGGCAGTAAAATGTCTGCCGTCTTTTAGCAGTGTTTTTTCTGATATATCTCCTCAGGCAAGGGGAACCCAAGAGACAATGAACAAATGGGACCATATCAAACTAAAATTTTGATATGGTTCTGCACAGCAAAGGAACCCATCAATAAACAAAAAGACAACTTACTGAAGGGAAGATGGTATTTACAAATGATATATCTAATAAGGGGTTAATATTCAAAAATTACTTAAAAACTCATACAACTGACCCCCTCTAAAAACCCCCAAACAATTTAATTAAAAATGGGCAGAGGGCCTGAATAGACAGTTCTCCAAAGGACATACAGATGACCAATAGGTATATGAAAAAATGCTCAATGTCACTAATCATCAAAGAAATGAAAATTAAAACCACAATAAGTTATCAGCTCACACCTGTGAGAATGACAACCATCAATAAATCAACAAACAATAAGTGTTGGCGAGGATGTGGAGAGATGGAACCCTCACACACTGTTAGTGGAAATGCAGACTGGTACAGCCACTGCGGAAAACTCTATGGAAGTTCCTCAAAATATTAAAAATGGAACTGCCTTATGATGCAGCAATTCCACTTTTGGGTATATGTGCAAAGAAACCCAAAACACTAATTCAAAGAATATGTGCATCTCTATTTGTGCTGTAGTATTATTTCTAATAGCCAAGCTACAGAAGCAACCCAAATGCCCATCAATAGATGATTGGATAGAAAAGCAGCGGTACATGTACACAATAGAATCTTTCTCAGCCATAAGAATGAAATCTTACCCTTTGCTACAGGATAAAGGGGCCTAACAGGTATTATGCTAAGTGAAATAAGTCTGTTGGAGAAACACAAATAGCAGGTCACTTCATTTTGGAATCTAAAGAACAAAATGAACCAAAACAACAACAACTGCAAAATAGAAACAGGCTCATACTTATAAAGATGTTACTGATGGTTTCCAGAGGCTACGGGATGAAAAGCCGAAGGTCTTAGGAAGTACCAATTGGTAGTTACAAAATGTCATAAGGATGTAAAGTGTAGCATAAGGATTAGAGTCAACAATATTGTGATGCGCATGTGTGGTGCCAGGTGGGGACTGGAGATGTTGGGAGAAGACTTTGTGAAGCACATGATTGTCTGACCACTATGGTGCACACCTGAAAATAATACAAAATGATATTAAATGCAAACTGTAACTGAAAAATTTAAAAATGCACAAAATAACAAAGGAGAGTATTTCAGGAGTGGTATAGTTAAAATAGAAAGTTTCAAGAATTGTTAATTAATTTTCTTCTACAGCTTTTACATACCACATAATAGTGAAATCATATATGTCTTAACTTTTCCAGTCTGACTCATCTAGCTGAGCATTATATAAAACTGAATGGAACAAATGGACGAACAAGCAAACAAACAAAAACTCATAGGCACAGAAAACAGTATGGTGGTTACCAGAGGGGAAGGGTGGGGGGTTGTACAGGGTAAAAGAGGTCAAATGTATGGTGAAGAAAGAAGATTTGACTTTGGGTGGTGGGCACACAATGCAATATACTGATGATGTATTATAGAATTATACACTTGAAATCTACATAATTTTATTAACCAGTCACACAAATAAATTTAATAAGAAAAGTAATTTCTTGAGAAAGAGTATTGATAATTACATCAAAATTCAGATTCTGGGTAAAACTGAGTTTCAGATAATGATACCATTATATTTTGCATTTATATATATTTTTAAAAATACTAGTAAAAGTGAAAATAAAATGCTAGACTTTCAATTAATTATAAAGAACATTAAGATTGTTTAATAAAAGATAAAAATACTCTATGTGTCAATTTATCTAGGTTACTATAAATGATAGCTCTGGTGGTGTCAATGATAGTCAAAGTAAATTTAGAATAATTCATTTTAAGTATTATTTCAAAAAAATTGAACATAAAGCCCACACTTCTGTATTGAGTGATATTAGAAGGAAGATTAAAGCATTGAAGATTTTTACTGCAGGGAGATAGACAAGATAAAGGAGATAGTGGAAGTTGAGGACAATGATTTTCTAACATGGCATTTATTTCGGATAGCAAAATTCTATTTCCTCATAGTTCTGGAAGCTGGAAGTCGAAGACTAAGGTGTTAGCAGAGATGGTTTCTTCTGAGACCGCTCTCCTTGACACATAAATGGCTGTATTCTCTGTGTCTTCACATGGTTTTCCCTCTGCGTGTGTCTATGTGTTGTTTCCTCTTCTTATAGGGGCACCAGGAATACTGGCTTATGGCTGACCCTAATCTCATTTTTACTTAATTTCCTCTTTAAAGATGCGATCTCTATACAGTCACATTTAGAACTACTGAGGGTTAGGACTTCAGCATATGAATTTGGGGGAGGCACATTTCAGCCCATGGTAATAGCCAAGTAAAGAACTGGCAACATTATCTCACATTCTATTAATTTGCTTAATGTGTCAAAGAAATAGCAAGAACGTTGCTGTGATAAAAAGCACAGGAGGAAGAATGGCAGATAATGAGACTGATGGGTCGCCAGGAGCCTAATTCACATTGGACCTCAGAGGGCCTGGCAAGGAGTCTACATTTTACAGTATTTACAACGGAAAGCAAATGCGGGGGTAGAATCGAATGTAAGCTGAATTGCTCATTAATGGGCCCTCTGGTTTCTCTGTGGACAATAAAGCATAGAGCAACAGAGGGAGCAAGGAGACCTTTTAGAAGTTGCTTCAGTAAACAGTAAGATGCTGAGTTACACTAAGCAGCTGTGAACTTGGTCAGTTTACCAGTGGTCAGATTATACATTAAAAAAAATTGGAGGTATAAACAATGAGACAAAATAGATGTTAGGTGAGAAGAAAATGGAAACATTAAAACTAGTCTTTCAGTTTTGTCTCAGCTTTTAAATTGGAAACAGACGAGACAATCTGTGATACTGTAGAAAATTTAACAAGGACAAGTATGTAAATTATACAAAAGTGGATAAAGTAGATTTAATAACAGTTTAGGAAGGTTTTCAACTAGAATCTTCTGAAATCACAATAGGTTGTCTTATGAGAAAATTGATACCTATCACCTGAATTGGGCAAGTTGAACAACGTAGAAGAATAGATAACATCTAAACCTTTTCAATTTCAATACAAGACTGCATGGTTGAAAGAAATCGTTCTAGGGAAACTATCAGCAATCGTTTACAGGCTTATGAATATAAATATTTATTATGACTTAACCATCACAAACTATTGATACTAGTGCTTTGAGGAACAAATTCTAATGGATAAATAGTGCAATTGGCTTTCAGAATATCACATTTGTTATTTCTCAAATATATCATGGAAGCAGTTTTAATGAAAGCATTATTAAGTGAATGCGTGTTTTCTTTCAGTGTAAGAGGAGTAGGGTTTATTTATCAAAGTAATATTGATGGTAAATTATTCGCTGAAAGCTGTGAAGCTCTATAGGTCATAATTCCACTTTGATCATTATAAAAATTCAGTCTGGTGCTATGAACTAATGAACTTGGTTGAGAGAATCCAGCTTCATTGTGGCCCCAGAGGAGGATGTTAGGGTCTCATTAGCACCTGAGATTTGAAGCTGGATGGCACGGCTTGGAGCAACCACCATAACATCGTGTATTGTGATCACAGTAGAGTGTCTTTATCAGGCATAGTAGAAACGTAGAACATTATACAGAAAACATGAGGGCGTATTTAAACAATTAACTTTTCTGTGGGGCATACAAATAGAAATCCAAATACCAAGTTTGATGCCTTGGGATTGCATTCTATTTGGCTTATCAGAAGGTCCCTGTTGAACCAAACTCGAGTTAGCCAGTATGGCATCTGACTTAATGATGTTGCTTTGCATTGCTCTTTCCTCCTCTAGTTTGCTCTTTATAGTTCTCTCATGTTACCTTGGGTCAATTGTTAAATACGGAGTGGTCCACGCCACTTGTTTCTCAGTGGTAGTGGGTAGAGATACAAGAAACTCAGGTTAAGAGATACAGTACTAGAGGTGGTCATAGAATATAAGCCCTACAAATGGGATTCTGGAACCGAATTACTCACCATCCAGGCAGTAATATGGACCCCATTGCGGATGGTAAGTGAGGTGTTATTAACCCCTTAAACAATAGAATCACAATTACTATGAAAATCCCAAAGATAGTAGGGATAGCGTATAGATGTAGTGTGATACACTAATGTAGAAAACTTACACTGTATTTGTTATATGAAATTGGAGAACCATCACTGAGTATATTTACAAGAGAGTCTATAGAAAACTCCTTTTAGTGTAACAGTAAGGACTGTGCTGGTGGTGAAAGTACTCGGGAAGACCGATCTCTGGAAACCAGGGCTAAGAATATATGTATCGATGGGGTTGATAGAATATTAGAATGGCAGTGATCACTTGATACTACTTATCTCTCAGAGATCCAGTGCACTGAATCACCATAATGGGCATCATGGTCAGAATGGCAAGGGAAGTGCCTTGGACTGCAGAAGTGTGCGGTGATGGCTAATTGGCCATAATGTTCCCGGTGGTGAGAGAGATGCGCCGTTGTCTGGAGTGATCTTGACTTATCTAACTAGGAAAAATAGCAATCTGGCACACAGAAGGTAAACTTCTGCCACCGAAATGGAAAGTAGTAATTATTCACCAGTTTCTAGATCTAAGTTCAGATATATAGAACCTGTATATTAATTGAAGAAAAAGGCTGAAATCTATCATCAATATTTGTAAATATTTTCTCAATTACTTGCTAAAGGAAATTAATGCCATTTCCTAATGTAGCTGTGCACTGAAATAAGCAAAATATGTAGGTTTTGGGGGGGGGGCGTTAGTGGTCATTTTTTATCTACATTATTTGTGAGAAGTTGTCAGTGGTTTTACCTTTTACTTAGGGTCCTGCAAGGAAGGAGACTAGAATATAATCGATGAGGAAGTCTGGGAAGACGACACTGGAGTAAGCATAACGTACATGTATCTTCACGTGTTTTATGTTAGTGCTGGTCAGAGAGACTCTGCATCAGAAAACTGGCTCAGTAAGTATGTGGACAAAATAATAACATCTTATGAATATCATCCACCTTCTTGTCCACTACCCAGTGCTTTTGCAATAAGCCCATAAAAAGATTAGCTACAGGAATAGGGGTGTGTGAAACAGAAATGCCAATAATACCATGGGCTTCTTCTACCTCATTCACCCTTCCTGCCTATGCGTTATTAATGCCAAATGCCATTATCTATAATTGAAAAAACTGATATATACTTATAGACCAGGGGCTGGTGACATCAAGTTTAAATAAATTTCTGAAAATAAGTGAAGATCATTACAGCCATTGTGGTTCATAAAAATGAAGTCATACCAAATAAAATGCATTCTTTTTATTTTGGTTAAATTACTGAAACAGTAGATGACTGGAAAGCAATATAATTGTTATATGCCTGTGGGAAGAATATTTTCACAGGTTTTTCCTAATATTTTCTGCAGATACTACATAGTAATTCAGTATTCAATAAAAGTGTGTATGATTTCAATATATGAGCTGTCTTCAGTGATAAAATTGGACTCATCATATCCCAAAACTGACTTTGAAAAGTATGGTGATTTAAATGAGAAGACCACATTAATAATAGGGTGCAATAAAGGCTAATTTATAAGATAAAAATATGGATATGTGCAGTTCTTAAGTAACATGGACACAACTTGACATGAAAAGAGATTTTAAAAACTAATTAAAATTTAACTTTAAAATTATAGTCATTTCTTAGTAAAATGGTGAGCCTGAAAAAAAAAGTTCATTTTCTTTCTATATTAGTGATTCTGACGTAGGAGTGGGAGATGAGGCCCTAGCCTCCAAAGGAAAATTTCACTCTCCAGAGAAAAGTTAATAAAGGTAAGTTTTTAGCTATATTGTGTTTACTAACAACTATTCCTAAAATGTCTTCAACAGGATTTACTGTTGCACATTCTGAAAGAATGAACAAACTCATTTTTAAGTACTCTTTTAATAAAGTGTTACAGTGAGAAAAATTAGGTTCTAGGGAAATTTCAAAAAACAGTTGGAATGATATCACTGTAGTAATTTTTTATTTTGTTGCATCTAAGGATTCATACTGCTCAAAGTTTTCCAGGTACACAAATGTATTTGAAAGTATTTTGCTTTTGTTTTACCTTGCAAATAGTCAATGCAAGCTCTACTTCAAAGGATTCACTCTTACAATTAAGTATATGTTATCTTTACAGAAAAAAGTAGGTGAAGTCAATAGAATACATGGTTATAAAAATAAAAGATTATTTGTTAGAAGTGGGTTACATTTGAACCTTCTATGTGTATATAAACAATTGGTCTCACTTAAAGAAGCCATCTACCACTTTAGAGTAGAACTTTCCCCAAGGTTTACACAAATTACTAATTTTAATAATACTTTACAACTGTGATATAGACAGTCTGCTTAAAAGCAAATGAATAATGAATTGAGGCACAAAGACACTAATACAAATGTATTATTTTTGAATGCTTTGTTGTCTAATTTTATTGAAATTGCTAAAAAATGACTAAAATTGGGCAAAACAGCTATATCTTTAAACTATAGTTGCTATTAATATGAAATGTTGAAGTACCATGTCATTGTTAATAGCTATTAGAAAATCAATACTGTGTTTCCCAAAAGGCAATATAATTGTTGTAATAATTTGGAAACCTAATTTTATAAGTATGACTCATTAAGACTTAATGAAATGCATGAATTTTTTAAATAAATGCCTTTATTAGCATAATACATGTTACTGATTTTTCACATAAAAATAAAGAAAAATTAGGAATTCAATCAAGTACTATAGAAACATGAAACTATTTTTACCATTTTGTTCAACATATTGAGATGTAAAATTTAATAAATTTTATCACTTATTATTTTGTTCTATTTCTCAAAATATTTTTATATGATGACCTCATAATTTCTGTATTATTTTTACAGCTACAGCTATGCAAGAAATTATTAGAACCGAAATGTTTAAAATTTATAGTGTACTTTTCATCTTATCTGAGTTTTAACTAATTAAATAAGTAATTAATCCATAACACCCCTAAAGTGGTGTGCCAACATTTCATCTAAGTTAATTACATAAATTGAGAAGTTAAACATTATACCACAGAAAGGTAGACACTGCAGGATTATCCGGTTCATTGGAAGTAGTCCCGTTATGCTTCCAGTCAGTCTGCTAGGGATGGAATGAAGTGTGTAAAGAGGAATAAACAAAACCATTAATAAGGGTAAACAAAAATAGCAGAAAGTTCTTTTTGTGTGTGTGTGTGTATCTGTTCCTTTGTGTGTGTACATTTATAAAACATAATGGTATTTTTATTTGAAAATATTTTTCTCTGTCATAACTGTAGCAATTATACAGTTATATGTGTCCAATAACTAAAAAGTAAGCCATCCAATATGTCAATCATGAGCAGAACATAGGTAAATCAGTGATGCAAAAAAAGTCAATCTTTAACTTCATGTCTCTTACATGACAATATATATCCAAGGGCATATCGTCCTTAGCAACCTTTGCTCAGTGTAAATAAATTTTGGTAATATTTAATTAACAGTGATGTCTCAAAGTATCTGAGACAATACTCTGGTATGATCTTGAAATGTGCAGAGAGAAATGAAACAATGATTTACATTAGACTTTTATTCATGTTATCACTTTGTCAGTGTGGAAACGTGGTCACTCTTTGTGAAACAGAACCAACAGGAGGTAGCATTCAGACACAGTACAGCATAAAAAAATCGCACATTTTTTTGCAAATGTATTTGTATCTACACAAATACATTTTTATTCTGCATATTCAAGCTAATTGCAAAAAGGAAATGAAATTAATAATGACTTTATAGCTGCATTAAAATATATCTTGAGGAAAATTGCCCAGTAAGATCTCACTGCTGTTGATTAAATCTAGGGAAATCAGTATTGTAGCAAGATGGCGCAATTCATTCTACAAATACATAATGGCCAATCAACTCTATACCAAGCTGTTATAAGTGCTGAAAAAAGGCAAGTATGTGTCCTCACAATACTTCTTTGTTAAACTATCTTATCTTTGTTGTGTTGTTAAATTTTTGGAATACCTTGATCAGTTTGAAGAATGCAGAGGAAGGGTAATCTTACCACTCCTTAGAAAGTTACTAGAAATCCCTTCACACATGCATTTTTCTTACTTAATCCAATAAACAGAGATAAAATGAAAGTCCCATTAACTTTATTTTTTTAATTCTTAGATGTTCATTTTTATTTTTTATTGAATTTATTGAGGTCTCATTGGTTCACAAAACCACACAGGCTTCAAATATACAATTCAACAAAACATCATCTGCCCACTGCAGCACGTGACCATCACTCCAAGCAGCCTCTTTCCATCCCCATCATCCACGTACTTATCACCTCCTTTCCCTCTGGCTATCAACACACTGTTGTTTGTGTCTGTGCTATGTATATCCTTTTTCCCCTTAATTCATTTACCTTTCTTTCATCTAGCCCTCCCATGTTCCTCCCCTCTGACAGCTGTCAGACTGTTTCACAAATCCATACCTCTGTCTCTACTTTGAATCACTCTTCAAATCTGTTCTCTACAACCCCACAGAGAGAAAGGTCAGAGCTACAGTGAAATTAGCCACAGGCAATTGAATGTAAGCCTTTTTCAGGTCCTAGAGATCTAAGAGTGACTAAAGAAAAATGTAAGCATAATTTTGACTAAACACTCTTTGAAATGGTAAGATTTAAAAATATAACCTCTGAATTGTCTTAAATCTTATTGTTTTACCTTCAATGTCATAAGCATCTGCTGTTCTCAAATACAGATTTGTATTCTTCACATTTCATTAGCATACAATGCTCTTTAATTTAATCATGAATGCAAATTATTAAAAGTGGTTATTTACTAGTATTTTTACTACTTAATAAATGTCAAGTATTGTGCTAAGTGCAGAAAAAAATCAACAAAATACAGAATAATGTAAAAGCCATAAGAGCAATGTAAACTAATGAAAGGTAGATTTCACATTCTAGAAGTTGTGAGGAACTTTTGATAGCAGTAAAAATAATGGAATAAGTGCGAAGTATAAGGAATTAAAAATAATGTTCCACCTCATGAAGCAAAAACATCACTCAGAAAAAATCCTGTGCTGCCAATGCTCACACACAGTTCTAATATGTGGGGGGAGCGCTAATGGGGAGGGGAAGAGATGTGGCTCGCACACTCTGGGCTGCAGATCACATTGTTCCTTGCCTTTGCATATAGAAAGCTGGAAGAGGCTGCTTCGGCTCTAGGAATTTTGAAAGACATACTTTCTACCTGGCACAGAGACCGGGCCATATAGCGAATCTGTCTTTACCAGACACGGAGAAGACATATGCTGAAAAAAATTTATTTTGGGGAATGAAGGTATCTCTCTGGGACGATTCTTATTGTGTTTTAGTTTTGCAAAAATTTGTGTTAGGTCTGAAAACTGAGAAAAGATGGTATCTATAGTCTATACACTTGAAGGAATTTTTACAAAAGAGAATGTATATATAACCAGAATGACATATGGACTCAACTCACAACTCCTTATCTTTAATTTTTATTATTGATAAAGTTGGCCAAATTCTAACTAAACCTTACTGACCTCAGTTGGAAGGATGAAAGCTGGGCATGACAGTGTTCTTGGTGTGTGTGTGACAGGGTTTGTGGGAGCAAAGGTGTTGGAAAACAAATTTGAATCTCACCAGAACCTCTGAAACACACATCAGATATTGTTGGAAATCATACCAAGCAGGATTACAACTATGTACGCTAGGCATAGAAGAGTGCACCTATCAAAAGACACAGAACATTTTTGCCAGAGGCGGTTCTAGGCTGCCATATGTCATCCAGGGAGTGATTTAATAGCAAAAAGTGAAATCTACCTGTTTGTGGTGCACTTGAGTCTCACTCATGCTCCTGTGGCTACATCTCTGTGTTGATGAGTTCAACCAAGTTAAGTTACCATCCTTGCTTTTCCTTTTTTGATCCCTATAGTGTGTTACAGAAAATGTTAATATATTCAATTACTTAGCAAAAAAAAAAAAAAAGGAAAAGAATAAGCTACAGAGAAAGACAAACAGGGTAAAATTACTAGGAATTTAAAACCAAAGGGACAACGCTATGGAAGGAGAAAAGATTACTCTCTGGGTTAGAATTATTGCAAGGAACAGGAGGGCATGTTAGAAAACATCTGTCTTTGAAAACGTGATTAGAGAGGAGAGTATGCTAAGAAATTTAGAGAAAATTATATGTGATAAGCTAAAATCTTAAAATAGAAAAGACTTCATGGAGACAGAAGAGTAATGTCAATTTTTTTTTTAAAGTAGTAATCCAAAATAAAGGTGATGAATGAAAACTGCAGATTTATACAGATTAAAAAAGAACTTGAACATGAATCTAAAATTTTCTACTGAAAAAATGTTCATTCATTCATTGAACAGATATAGACACATACACCAATTATTGGAGACAAAAGGATGAGAAAATAAAGCTAAAATAGAAGGTATTAAATAAGCTAAAACAGTATTACATAAAGCTGCAATAGAAATTGTTAATTATGACTATATAAGAATCTGCTTTTGGACATTTTAATGATGTTAATTCTTCCAATCTATGCATACTGGTGCAGCCACTGTGGAAAACAGTATGGAATTTATTCAAAAAACTGAAGATGGAACTGCCTTTCAATCCAGTGATACCACTACTGGGACTAAACCCTAAGAATCCTGAAACACCAGTTCAAAAGAATTTATTCACCCCAGTGTTCATAGCAGCATTGTTTACAAGAGCCAAGTGCTGGAAACAACCTAAGTGCCCATCAGTAAATGAGTGGATAAAAAAACTGGAATACTACACAGCAGAAAGAAAGAAGGAACTCTTACCCTTTAAGCAACAGCATGGATGGAACTGGAGAGCATTATGCTGAGTGAAATAAGACAGGCCATGAACGACAAATACCATATGACCTCACCTATAAGTGGAACCTAATCAACAAAACAAACAAATAAGCAAAATAGAACCAAAGACATAGAAACAAAGAACAAACTGACAATGACCAGAGGTGAGGGATGAGAGTGATAACAGGGAAAGTAGGGGAAGGGGAAAGCAAGGAACACAAATAAAGGACTCATGGGCACAGACAATGGGTGGGGATTTGCTGTGGGAGTGGGGAGGGGACAAGGAAGGGTGAGCAATGGGGGAAAAGTTGGGACAACTGTAACTGAACAATAAATTAAAAAAGAATTTTAAGAAAAGAACCTGGTAAAATTACCTATGAAATGACAAAAGATTTCCAGATTGATCACAAAAAAAAATTTAACTAGAAATAATTTATTAGAGACAAAGTGAAATAATGTTTGAAAATTAAAAAAATATTTTATGTAACTTAGTATTAATATTTAATATAGAAAACAGAATGATTAGCAAATTAAAGTAAAATGTCTTACAATTTTAATACAGAAAACTTACATGAAATCTATAACAAATGCTAAAGCAATAAGGCACAACATATAATACTTAGAAAAAGATAATTTAACAACAGCAATTTTAGTGGAGAACTCCAGTTCACAATTTATCAGTCCTTGATAGACTAAAATAATACATAGAAATATTTGTGATATGTAATTAATAAATGCCACTTAAAAGTTGTATTGAATTTACCATGCTATACACCAAAAAAACACATTTTCCTAAGCCACAAAATATGTTCAAAAATTGATTACACCAAGTCATATGTAGAAATGACATATCACAGATTCTTACATTGTAATAAAGCTGAATACAATTTTAAATAAAAGAAAATTTCAAATACTAGTATATATTTATCTATATATAAATATACATTTACTAATATATATATCAAATAATGGTGTATATGTGTATTTATGTACACATATATTTATACATAAATATATATACATTTATATATATAAACATAAATTTATGTATTTATACATTCTATAAATCTCTATATATATTTGAAATAATTCAGGTCAAAGAGAATCAAAAGTTACACTTGCAGACTACTTGGAAATAGGTGCAAAGACAAATATACAAATGTTATGGAGCTGTTTTCAAAGAATAAGAAAGAATAAAACTCAGCTCAGTATGCTACAGAAGACCAACACAGATTTTTCTTCAAAATATGAGCCAGAGGTTAGTGCCTCTGCTGAATATTGTGAAGAATTATAACAAAGGAATGCAAAGAATTTTGAATAAGATTGATTACAAATTAAACTAATCAAAAACAGGTAGATCAGAAGTCTTCTAATTTTCAGACATTTTTTTAATTGCTAAGGAAACCACAAGAAGGACTGAAGATTTCTTTTACTTCTTTTTTTAAAGTATATTTTATTATGCTGTTACAGTTGTCCAATTTTTTCCTCCCCTTTATTTCCCCCACCATGCATCCCCCTCCTACCATCATTCCCACCCCCCTTAGTTATGTCCATGGGTCGTACACATCAGTTCTTTGGCTTCTCCATTTCCTATACTATTCTTAATCTCCCCCTGTCTATTTTGTACCTACCATTTATGCTTCTTATTCCCTGTACCTTTTCCTCCATCGATCTGCCCTTCCCCACCGATAACCCTCCATATGATCTCCATCTCTGTGATTCTGTTCCTATTCTAGTTGTTTGCTTAGCTTCTTTGTTTGTTCGTTTTAGGTTCAGTTGTTGATAGTTGTGTTAGTTGTCCTTTTACTGTTCATAGTTTTGATCTTCTTCTTTTTCTTGGATAAATCCCTTTAACATTTCATATAATAAGGGATTGGTGATGATGAACTCCTTTAACTTGACCTTATCTGGGAAGCACTTTATCTGCCCTTCCATTCTAAATGATAGCTTTGCTGGATAGAGTAATCTTGGATGTAGGTCCTTGCCTTTCATGACTTTGAATACTTCTTTCCAGCCCCTTCTTGCCTGCAAGATTTCTTTTGAGAAATCAGCTGATAGCCTTATGGGAACTCCTTTGTAGGTAACTCTCCTTTTCTCTCGCTGCTTTTAAGATTCTCTCCTTATTTTTCATCTTGGGTAATTTAATTATGATATGTCTTGGTGTGTTCCTCATTGGGTCCAATTTCTTTGGGACTCTTAACTTTCTCAAAGTCAATTTCCTTCACAATATTGGAGAAGTTTTCCTTCATTATTATTTCAACTAAATTTTCAATTTCTTGCTCTTCCTCTTCTCCTTCTGGAACCCCTGTGATTGAGATGTTGGAATGTTTAATGTCGAGCCAGAGGTTCATAAGCATCTTCTCATTTTTTGAGTTTTTGTTTCTTCATTGTTGCAGTTGAATGCTTATTCTTCTTCCTATTACAAGTCGTTGATTTGAGTCTCAGTTTCCTTCCCTTCAGTATTGGTTCCTCACTATTGGTTCCCTGTATATTTTTCTTCATTTCACTTTCATAACCTTTACTTCTTCCTCTATTTTGTGTCCATACTCAATCATTTCTGTGAGCATCCTGATTACCAGTTTTGAACCCTGCATCTGAGAGTTCGGCTATCTCCTCACCGCTTAGTTCTTTTTCTGATTTTTGGTCTGTTCTTTCACTTGGGCCATGTTTCTTTGTCTCAGCTCTCATGTTAGGTTGTAAAGAGAGGAGCCTTAGGTATTCACCAGGGCAGGGCAAATAACCCTGCTGTGTTGAGGTGCTGTATGTGGGAGATGGTTCAGAAAAAGAACAAAACTGCTTGTCTGGCTCTCACTCTATTTTCAGTCACTTCCCCCACTGGCCACAAGTGAATTGCACCCTTCTTGTGCTGATTTCTAGGTGGGTGGGTTCGTGTACATTATAGGACCCTGTGGGTCTCTCCAACAAACTCTCCTGTGAGGCTGGGAGTTTTTTCTACCACCGCAACCCCCACAGGTTCTTAAGGTCAGAGGTTTTGAGGCTTCAGTTTCCCATGCTGGAACCCTGGGTTGTGTGGTCTGTCTCACTCCCTAGTTGTTCCTCCTGGTTTATCCACACACAAATGTGGGACCACCCTGTCCCTCCAGCTGCTGCCTTGTTTCTTGTCCTCTCTGCCCCAGCTGCCTGTCTTCACCCCTCCTACCGGTCTGAATGAATGTTTCTTCTTTAACTACTTGGTTATCAGACTTCCATACAGTTCCATTTTCTGGCAGTTCTGATTGTTTCTTATTTTTAAATTTTTATTGTCCCTCTTTTGGTTGTATGAGGAAGCAAAGCATATCTACCTATGCCTCTATCTTGGCCAGAGGTCTAAATAATTTTTCTCACTTTCTCTTTGTGTTAGGTGTGGCCATGTGATTGAATTCTACGAATTGCAATAGGAGTAGCAGTTACATGTGATAATCTAGGCCAGCCCATGAAACTATCTGTGGGCCTCCTCAATTTGTTTTTCCTTTTCTTATCTGGATGCAAAGTTTGATAAGTACCAAAATAATGACTTGTGCAAACACAAGATTAAGAACCAGGGTCCACTGGATGAAGTCCATAGCACAGTCACCTACTGACTTCAATACCCAGTGAACCTCCCAAGCTCTCCTGTGATGTTGGCTAGTACATATCTGGATCTATATTAGTTACAGGTCCTTGGTATACTGTAAATCATGAACTAGGCAAAAAGAAACAAAAGTATTAACATATGAGCTGATATAATGCAGATAAAATAATCTGTATTCAGGAATACAAAGTTTAAAATTCTAAATTAAATACCACTGCATTAAATAAGGCACTAAGTAAGAAAATCATATGCAATGAGCAAGAGGAATTTATTCCAGGGGTATTTTGGTTTCACACATGTAAATACTTAATTAAGAGCTCCTCCTAGAATTCTAAATGGCATCTCAAACTAATAATGTTCTTAACTAAACTATTATTTTCCTCCCAATATCTGCTCCTTCTTCAAGATTTTCACTTCTTTGCAAGTTAATCATTTCTTCAATTACTCAGGCAAGAATAATGCTTGTTGTCTTTGACTCTCGTTCTCTCACATCCCACATCGAAACCAGAAAGACTGTGGCCTATTATTCCTATAGCTCAGGGGATAGCTGACTTCTGAGCCTGTATGTTTCCTTAATGAACAGTTTTCATCCAAAATGTCAAACACCGCATTTGTCTTCAACACAACTTTCCCTGACAATGTTTGCTAGTTCTGGTGTGGAAATATTACATATCATACCAGCACCACCACCACCAACAAACCCTTACAGAAATCCACATTGATATTAAGTATAAAAAATGTGAGAAAAATAATTTCTAGGGAACATATACTAAAATGGCTTCAAATAAAATTTTACAAAGACAAAACCACATTTTATATTCAAAGCTTTAGAACTCTGTATTTATTAGGGAAATTAATAGCTCTATATTATAAAAATGGGACATATAAGTTAATGCATTCCTCACTCAATACAAATGGCTTAATTGAACATGGTATGCAAATAGGAAAATTCTCCAGGGTTGCTTTCTCCCTTGTTAGGAATGCTGATAGGAATTCATATATAAAAAGAGTAAATATATGACCATCATATTAATTTAAACTCTAGCAGTAGTAATGTTCTTAATTATTTTTCAAATGTATATTGAGCTTAATATATGCATTATTTAACATTAAATTTTATATTAAAATTATATTAATTAAATATATTGATTATATTAATTAAAATTATATTAATATCTGGATATAATATTGATTTTACATTTACAAAACTCCAGTAAAATGCTCAAAACATTCCCAACTGAATGAAACTTACCACTGAACTAAAAGTATATGTATTTAGTTTGAATATATGTTGATGTAATCAGTACTACCTAACTATTATTATTCTAATTACCACAACCATTACAACTTCAACATAATTACTGATATCACCACAACTATTACTATTACACTAATTTAGTATTTTTTTAAAATATTTTATTTATTTATTTTTAGAGAGAGGGGAGGGAGGGAGAAAGAAAGGGAGAGAAACATCAATGTGTGGTTGCCTCTCATGCGCCTTCTACTGGTGCCTGGCCCACGACCCAGGCATGTGCCCTGACTGGGAATTGAACCAGTGACCCTTTGATTCACAGTCTGGTGCTCAATCCACTGAGCTACACCAGCCAGGGCTCTATTTAGTATATTTTGGTGCAACTATTAAAACGGTGGTTGTTAAAAATAATTCATACTTTTTGTTAGTTCTGTAGTGATTTGACTTAAGTTTTCAGGTACAGAGGAAAAGGCAGAGTGTTAGGAACACCAAGATGTCGGCAAGTTCCTCGCTATGTAGCTTTGTTTTAGTAATAAACAAATAAATTCTTTCAAGGCCTCAGTTTACTCCTTCATAACAAGTGATAATAATGTGTATCTTTTAGTTTTGTTAAAAATAGTAGGATAATATATTTGGAATACTTAGATCCACTAATTGATAATGTATATATTATGCTTACAGATCAATAAATATTATTATTTTTTCTTACCCAAGCAGTTGACCCTTATCTTTCTATCCTTGTTTTAAGGTATTCTTGATAGGGTGAGTTTTCCATTTCTTTCATAATTTTATATAGCCACAGATGGGTTTTCTCTAAGTCAATTATATTTTTCTAGAATGTGATATATACATGAAAGGTAAAACATTTTGCAACAACTCAAAATTATAATAAATTTAGCTTTTATTCTCTTGTCATTTATAAGTTATTTGAATAGAGATCACTTTTAATATTCTCCAGAAAAATGTGTTGAAGTATTTTAGTGAATATTTACTGGTTTCAATTCACTACTCAGATTTTGATGTTTATCTTCCCAGGCTCCTAAATCTTTAATGATGATTTACTGATAATCAACACACTAGCACCAAAGTTAAGAGGTGATACAGGTAACAGTTAATGTTTCTCAGTCTGTTCAACTATTAAAAAAAATTATATTTAATTTGAAAAATAAGTAATGTGGGCTGTATATCATATAGCTAAAATTTTAGATACAATATATTAGCTATAATTAATAATGTTCCTCAAATGTAAACTTTGGGGTAGGCTATTTAGTTAAATCATGAGAATCAAACTTTCTAGTATGTTTTTAAATGAGGATAATACTAAAGGCAGTAAAATTACATGTGGCACAAATGACTAAAGTAAATAATTCTACTTTGGTGTAAGCAGTAAATCTCTCTCTGGACAGCTTTCAACACCAAGTTATTTTAGGAACTGCCAGTCTGTGTAGATTCATGAATTTTTATTGTAATGTTGAAACTTAAAAAAGAAATCTCTTCATCCTGAAACTAGCATCAATGTACTCAATGAATACTTAATACTCTTTAATTGACTGGCTGGAATTTCTGAAATAGTTGCTTTATTTGGAAGGAAATATAGTAAGTGACTTTTAATGGGATGAATTGAACAGCTTCATGCTAAGTAGAATATAAAATTTTTTCAATATAAATTGATTCTAAAATTCAATAATATTTCGGTACTTCTGCCTAAAGTTTCCTTCTTATTGAACTTTAACCCAAAATAACTGTTCCTCTCACTGGTTCTTCCACAAATGAAATATATTAAAAATCAAACTATTTTAAAAAACTTGGAACAAAAACACAAATGAAAACTGACAATGTTAAATGTTACTATTTCTACTCTCAAAAGGATTCCAAATTAATATGTAAATTTAGTCAAAATGCATATTTATGTCTAATGGCACTGTTCACTCTTTTATTATCTTGATAGATTCAGTTTCTTTACTGAGTCTACATATTTCTTAATCTGGAGCAGAGTGACAGTTTTCTACGATTCCCTTTTTGGAAGAACCATTTGCTGGCTATTTGAGGTTCAGTTCTTTTTCTTGGTGTATGAAAGAAGCACCTTTGTTCATAATTACTCCATAGTCATGTTTATACAATTTTGATTAAAAGAGGTATAGAAAGACATAAATGCCAATTGATTTCTGTTCAATCAAAGTTATGGTGGATAGTATTAATAGCGATCAGTTGGGAGAAGCTATTTGACACAACATGAATCAATAAGAATGTTGATATATTCAACTAGAATATATAAGGTAATCTTGCAAAATAAAACAAATACAATACATTTAGGAATAGGAAGCATAATAACTAAATGAATGATGAGTATTAATATAAAAACCACTGAAAAATAAAACTTAATGGTTAATAAAATATGAGATATTCAGATCCATTATAATGAAACTGAATATAAAACAATGATAGCATTCAAATGATTAAATCACTAAACATTTTTTAAAAATCCAATATTAAAAACTTTGGTGATGTTTGGAAATAGCTTTATAAACTATTGGAAAATATGCATATTAGTGTAGCTTTCTGGTAGAAAATTTGTTCATCCTAAAATTATGTGTATGTACACCCATGACTAAGAAACCTCTGTGTTTTTCAAAGAGGCTTGAGCTTAGGCTCCTGAAGAGGTGGCTCTGCAGCGTTCTTTCTGGTGGTTAGATGTAGCCTACATGTGTATACAAAAGGGAACTGATAAATGTTGTACATAAATGCATGCTATGTAGCAAAATTATTCCTTAAAAACTTATTACAGGATTCATCTACATAAAACACCCAACATGCTAATAGAGAGAGATGGAGATTACATTAGTGGTTGCCTAGGGCTGAGGGTGGTGATGGAGAGTGACTATAAATGGGTACACCATTTCTTTTAGGGCTGATGAAAATGTTGCAAAATTATATTGTGGTGATGATCGTACAGATGTATAAATATGCTAACATTTATTGAATTGCATGATGAAAAAATGTGCATTTCATTTTATGTAAATTATATGTCAGTAAGGCTAATACATGTGAAATAAAAATGAGATTATAACATAATATTATATGTCCTTGCTAAGGCAAATATATACAAGATTCCTACAAATCCAACATCTGTACCGACTGCTCTAAGCAGTTTCTTGTAAAGGGGAGGACTTAGAGACTGGGGTAAGGCCCCGGAGGACAGCAGCGTGGCAGCAGAGAAGCCCTGCACGCACAGATGGTGGAGCACCTTCGACTGCCAACGGTTAACGCAACTCCTCTCTGAGGAACAGTAATAAACAAAGCAACTATAAATAACGGCATTTGAGGAAAACCCAGGAGAGAGTACAATTTTATTAACACAGGTTTTGAGGATTCAAAGTGCCGTCCTGGTTATTACAATTTCCCAAGGGTGGGGGGCGGGGGAAGGATCCTGCGTGCGCTGGAGAGCAGAGCAGTACAGTGAGCAGGGAGACAGTGGTGGGGATGAGGAGACACAAGTCATTTCATGTGAAAACTACATTCGTCATTTTCATGATCATAATTGTCCTTTTTAATAACTGCCAAAAAGCCAGAAGGACTTGCAAATATTCAACTGTTTAAAGACTTAAAAAATTTTCTCAGGAAATAGCCATTAACCAAGAAGCTCACAATGATCACTGTTTTTTTTTTTTTTTAATTTAGGATAGGAATTTGATTTTAACCATTAGGCTATGGGATATGTTTGGCATAGAATTGAATTTGTACGTAAACATATATATTGTGGTAATTATTCTACTCTCTGTAAAGGAAATTCACATATGTCAATCAGTTAACCTACTAGTTAACCTCTAGACACTGTGTGTATTCTCTTCTTTGTTTTTCCCATGAAAGCACCACGACCTTGGTTAAGCATCTCCATTTAATTCTGCTAACAATCCAATATGCCTCCAATAGACTCCAATACAAACACACTGCAAGGTCTTTCTTTTATAATTATTATTTATTTGGAAAAATAGCAGATAATATGTACTTACAAAGTGCAGATTGATTAGTTTGCTCTTCGATTGTACCTGAGAGAGTTCAGAGCAGAGTGTTGGTGGATGCTTAAGCATTGGAATAGTCTGTCAGTCATCAAACTCATCAAGTCGCTTTGTAAACTTTTAGCGTCCTTATTTGTAAAAGAAGGTATTACTGCCCTCTAAACTTTTGGAAACATTCGAAACAAATTACTTTATGTAATAGAGCATTTGGAAGATCTTTTCTTAGTAGAAAGTGCAATAGTTTAGATGGACAAATTATTTTCTTTATATGCTGTTTTAGCCTCTAAAATTAGTCAGGGTTACTCTAACAGATTCATAGATAGAATTAACCAATTCCTATTAAGACTGACTTATTTCACATATTATAATGCAGGTTAGTCTGTAACTACCTATGTTAGCTTCTCCTCTTGTAAATGAATTCAAAAATTCTTTTATGTAAAGAGCCAAAAAGAAGCTGGAATTCACAATGAAAAACAAACACTAGGTTTTAATAAATCTTCCTCAATAAACATTCAAGTAAGTAAAAAAGATGAAACTTTTCTAACAGAGAAAATCAAAAAGAAATTTATTGATGGTATTGAGGCAGCTCTTTTGGAATATGTATATTCAATTAAGAAAAAACAAAAACAAAGTAAAATATCTTATTCTGGAAAGAATTTAGCCATATGCAATTTAGCTCCCAAACATAGATTTTATTCCAAACTAAAAAGATTTTATTCCTAATTTTATTAGCTATAAAGTATATAAAAGAAACCAAAGAAGTTTAAATGCTGCATTTGAATTTTCTATTTACTTGTATTCAAGAAGACAAAGCAAAATAGATAAAATACCATATTTTATCATGTATAATGAGCACTTTTTTCCCCAATGTTTGAGGGAAAAATAAGGATGTGCATTATACTTGGGTAATTCTAATCCCGTATCTTTATAAATGTTTTAATTCTTTTATTTATGTTTATGTGTTAAAAGTGAAACTCCAGAAATAATGATATTTGTATGCAAAATGATACCCTGGAATACTATAATTGGTTTTGTTTCTAAATATAAATAAATAAAAATTGAATTAAGAAATTAAAATGCATGATTTCTTTCCTGAAAGTTTGGTCCAAAAACATGGGTGTGCATAATACATGGGAGCACATTATACACAGCAAAACACAGTTATCCTAGTTATGTTATATATGACTCTGTATAGCTCATAATTGAAACCATTTAAAAATTATTATTGCCTTATGCTTAGATTCAAATATTCTGTTTCTTAATATTCTTGCTGAAATGATCCACAAATGTCATTCCAAAAAGTAATATTTTTTGATTAACCAGTAATTTTTATTTTACATGTTGGCTTAAATAATACTTTGTCAAAATATTATAATGAAAACTTTGTTATTACTTACATTAGCTTCAAAAATTTAACTAAGTAAATGTAAAGTTTCAATTTCTTGTTGAATTTCTAAAAGATTTATATGGAAAAGTAAATCCTTTTGGTATGGTGTTTTTGTTGTAATTAATGTTTATAATAATTTTAATGACTCCCCTGGCCCCCCAAAATATAAAATTTAAAACAAAAAATTGTTTTATATTTTTTTCACCATAGGTTTTTTTGTCTAATAGTAAAGTTTACTTGTTTTTCTACTTTCCTCTTTCTTACCCTCATGAACGAAACTGGTCATAGTTTTTGGACCCCATGCCATGTAGCCATATAATTATGGTTCATCCTTTCATAAAAGAAAATTAGAAAACTGCTGAGTGTTAGAGATATTAATGGTTGTTAGAAAAGTATAATAAAAGGCTCTCTTTGCAGAACATTGCTAGGCTTTTATGTCATTATTCAGGAATGACTAATGCATTCAAAGAGAAAAGTACTGATCTCTGAGGCTCAGATAATAGTGGAGAGGGAAACATTGTCCAAGAGAGAGCTGCTTGTCATACGTAAAGATCTAATATCAGTCTTGCCTACAATGAGATATTTCATCTGAATTTAGAGAAAATATTTTATTATATGTGGGGTTATCATTCATGCTATCTCAGATCACCAAGGACAAATCTGCTGAACATATTTGGATAACTGAATATTTTTAAAGCATATTAACAACCCCGAACTCTAGAAAACAATAAATAGGATCTTCAGTAATATCCTGACACTACACTTTTATTATTTCTATTCTCTTACCAGATCAAATATATCTTTCTCAAGCTGTGGACAGCAAAAAGAATCATAAATAGGGTCTCTGCACTTGTTGTTGTCCTTTGACTGTAAGCAGTGGAAACAAGCTCCAGGTTAATTCATGCGACTTTATTAGTAGGATAGAGAGTAGCTTCCAGGATCCTAGGAAAACAGTGAAGATCGGGGATACCAGGACACAAAGCAGTTTCTGGAATCACAGTAAGAGAAACTAATGGGCAATCTCATTAGGGTAATACCAGTAGTAAGAATTAGCTCTCAGAATTTTTTTTATCTTAAATGTCTTTCAGTTCAGCATTCAAGTTCTGGAGAGAAACAGCCATGTTACCCTTAGAGGAGAGTGTTACTGACCTTATTTATAAAGTTGCATGCACAGGCTGATAGGTGTAATTATCCATGGGAATATTGAGATAGTATTACTTTAAGAAGAGGGGCGGGGATGAATGCTGGTTTGATAAAAACAAAGCTATGGATTCTACCTGGACTCTGAACATCCTTCAGATCTATTTTTGTGCGTGTGCAATAACCATGAAAGAGCACTGAGTAGAATTTACACAGTGCTCTAAGCTACAAGCCTCACAGTGAGACTGATTAGAATGTGGCTCTTACAGGGTGTCTGTACTGCCTGTGAACTAGAGACACCTTAACATCATGTAGAAATATACTAATTTACCAGAATAGAGTATATGCTTTTCCGACTGAGGTAATGTATCAATACATTAATCCCAATCACGTCATTGCTAAATTAAGACTGTGGAATCTGGACAGAAATTAATTACCCATCAAATGCTTGATGAATCTTTATTATGATTTTCTTATCTTAAGAATAAAGCTTAAGTGTAGAAAGATTAGATAAAAAAGCCACTTTATTTTTTGAGACTAAAATTGTTGTCTTGGCTTCTTTAGGTCAATTCAAGAACTTGTATCATATTTGGAGAATCAGTTTTGGCTTTTTTAAAAGTAAATTTATAATATAAAGAGGAAATTTGATTCTGTAAACAATATTGTTTAAAATGGCAAAAAGTAGAGTCCATAAAATAATCACTCTGTAAGTCTATCACATGTATCAATGAATATGTTAAATGTATCCCTGCATTTAAAAATTATTGAGCTTTTTTCATGATCCAAAAAAGATTCCTTCTGATATAGTTTACCACTTTCAAGCTGGAGTACAAATTTCCAACTCATTTGTACTGAATAGGGAAAATTTTTTAGGATAAATTTATCCTTTGGATGTTTCCTAAAGAATCAGACTAAAGTTTCGACTTTGCCTGAAATCGCACACTTCCTTTGATTTACTCCCCACTCCTTCATCAGTTTCTCCATGAGCACTTGTTTTAAAATAAATCACAAGGACATAAATCCAAGGTCTGCTTCTGAAGACATGACCTAAGAGACTATTCTCTCCTATTTTCCCTCACACCTCTGGTTCCTCTTCATTGCTCTCTATTGCCAAATTTTCCTTCTCCATATAAATGCCTGAGTTCCTCAGCACTAAATCTCAGACACTTTTCTCATTGTATTCTATACCCACTCCCTGGGCAATTTCATGTGTTCCAATGGCTAACACTATAATCAATTTCTACTCCCCCCTGCCCCGCCCACCTAGACGCTCCTCTAGGCTTCAGACAATATTATATCTAACACTCTCCTCAATATCCCCACCTGGATTTCTCACAGGCAACTCAAACTCAAAACATCTAGAATGAAATCTTAATCTATCTCAATTTCCATTCCATATATCAGGTGATCACATTGTGGAAGAAAATCAACCACAAACTTGTTAAAATAAAAATCTGTTTTAAAACAATAGGAGCATTTCCATTGAGAAGTCAGCTGCTAATTTTATCCAGGCTCCCCTGTATGTTACTTCCTGTTTCTCCTTTGCTGCCTTTAAGATCCTCTCTTTGTCTTGGAATTTTGCCACTTTAATTATGATGTGTTGAAGTGGGCCTCTTTGGGTTCCCCTTGATTGGGACTCTCTGTGTTTCCTGGATTTGTATGACTTTGTCTCTCATCAAATTAGAGAAGTTTTCCATCATAACTTTTCCAAATAGGTTTTCTATATCTTGCTCTTCTTCTCCTCCTTCTGGTATCCCTATTATACAGATATTATTATGTCTCCTGTTGTCCTACAGTTCCCTTAACACCTCTTTGTTCCTTCTTAGTCTTTTTTCCTGTTATTGTTCTTTCTGGGTGTTTTTTCTACCTTGTCATCCAGTTCGCTGATTCACTCCTCTGCTTCATCCAGTCTGATTGCAATTCCTTCTAGTGTGTTTTTTCATTACTGAAATTTTATTGTTCATTTCTTCCTGGTTTTTGTTTATAGTTTCTATTTCCTTTCTGATATCCTTGTAGTTCTCACTCAGTTCCTTGTAGTCTTCTATGAGTTCCTTGAGCATCTTTATAACCATTATTTTGGATTCTATATCTGATAGTTTGCTTACCTCCATTTCATTTAGCTTTTAGTGGGGAGTCTTCCATTTCTTTTGATTGCATGTTCTTTTTTTGTTTCCCCATTTTAGGTGACTCTTTTTGTTTGTTTCTGTGCTTCCTGATATTTCACTTTGCTAGCTGTCTTTGTAGAGTGAACTTCTATGGTAGAAGTTCACTTCTTGTTGTACTTGGATTTTTACCTTTTGGTGGCTCCTTTGTTGGTAGTTTCTCTCCTCTAGCAGGTATACTGATGTTTGAAGCTCCCACTTATTCTTGTATGTGATCAGTGGCAGGGGGTAGGCAAAATGTAATAATACAGAGGAAGAGTATCTTGTGGAATTTAAAGTACCAACAAGTATAGGAGAGATAGGAGGGAAAACATATTTGCCAATGATACCTCAGACAAGGGTTTGATCTCCAAAATGTATAAAGAACTCACACGACTCCACTCTAGGAAGACAAACAACCCAATTAAAAATGAGCTAAGGACTTGAACAGTCACTTTGCCAAGGAGGACATACAAAGGGTCCAGAGACATATGAAAAGATACTCAGCATCACTAGCCATCAGAGAGATGCAAATTAAAAACACAATGAGGCACCATCTCACACCAGTGAGAATGGCCACCATAAACAAAGCAACAAACAACAAGTGTTACAGGGGATGTAGAGAAAAGGGAGCCCTGGTGCACTGTTGGTGGGATTGCAGACTGGTGCAGCCACTATGGAAAACAGTATGAAATTTCCTCAGAAAACTAAAAATGGAACCGCCTTTTGACCCAGCAATTCCACTGCTAGGATTATATCCCAAGAACCCTGAAACACCAGCCCAAAAGAACCTATGCACCCCAATGTTCATAGCAGCACAATTTACAATAGCCAGGTGCTGGAAGCAACCTAAGTGCCCATCAGTAAATGAATGGATAAAAAACTATGGTACATTTACACAATGGAATACTACACAGCAGAAAGAAAGAAGGAGCTCCTACCCTTTGTGACAGCATGGATGGAACTGTACAGCATTATGTTAAGTGAAATAAGCCAGGTGTAAAAGACAAATACCATATGATCTCACCTTCAACTGGAACCTAATCAACAAAACAAACAAGGAAGCAAAATATAACCAGAGACATTGAAATTAGAAACAAATGGACAGTAACCAGAGGGGGGATGAGTTGGGATAATGGTGGGGGGAAGGGTGAAGGGTTTTCAGAAACAACTATAAAGGACACATGGACAAAACCAAGGGGGGATGGAATCAGGGGAAGGAGGTAAGGATGGCTGGGGTCGGGGGGAGAAGTGAATGGAAAAGGCAGAAAACTGTACTTGAACAACAATAAAATTTAAAAAATAATAATAATAAATAAATAAAACAATAGGGATGAGAAGTCTCCCAAGGAATATTTAATCTTAAGGAAGCAGGGTGGAAAGTTTTATTGGGCTACATTCAGTATTAGATGAACTTTTTACATGGATTAGCAGGCATTGCACCTAGTTTCTATCAAGAGGACTAGAGAGGAAAAGATGAATGCTAATGTTAAGTGCAAGAGGACATGGGTAGAACGACCAAGTATATGCACACACTACAGTGGAAAATTCTCAGTCCTTCACAGTCGCTCACAACATCCTCCTTCTGGGTCCTACAACAACTCCCCATTTGGGTCTCCTCACCCTGCAGCAATTCATTCAATTTTTTCTGAATTATTCTAATCAACTCTGAAATAGCCTTTACATACTCTGACCTTACTATGATCTATTTGATGTTTTGTTAAATATTTGGTAGTTACAAGACATCATTAAAGCCTATAAAAATGTATGAGGCTAAAATGATAAACTTTTAATTTATCCATTAGCTAGATTTAAAAAATCCCCATGTGTTTTCCCTGATCTTATTTCGTCTTCACAGTGATATGAGCATTGTCTTCACTTTTGGTTTCTTTGCTTGTTTTAAATGTTTTTATTGTTGTTCAATTACAGTTGTCTCCATTTTTCCTCCATTACTCTCCCTTGCCCTACCCACCCCCCCACCTCCCACATTCAATCCCCTCCTATTGTCTTTGTCCATGGGTCCTCTATATTCTTATTGTCTTTAAAACTTCATTATTTATGCGTGTCTCTAAAATATATTGTTTATGTTTCCTGTGTTTAAAGTATTTGACTATAAAATGACACTGTAACTATTCTTCTATGACATGCGTTTTTCACTCAAAATCACATTTCTGATACTCATGTATGTTATGTAAAAATGTTGTCTTTAAAAATTTCACTGCTGTACAATATTTCACTGTATATAAATATAACTTATTCATTCATTCTGATGGCATATTTTTGGAATTGTTCTCTTATAATTAATTAATTAATATTTATAAAAAATCATTTCAATGAACAATTCTATATTTCTTATGAAGTATACATACAAGATTTTCTTCAACACTTAAGGAGAGAAATAGTATGCTTTTAGGAATAGTAACCATACTAAATAGACAATGTCAAAAAATTTTCAAAGCCTTTGTAACAAATTTAGAATCATACATGAGCAATTCAACTTCTCCACATTTTCTTCAAGACTTGATAGTGTGGCTTAATCCATCTTCATCCAGCAGCTACTATGACCTTTTACAAATGCAAAGCTGGTTATATCACCCAAACCCTGCCTGAATTCCTTTAATGGTTTCTCACTGGTCCTAGAATATATTCCATAATTTTTCAGTGTCAAAGGATTTTTTTAGCTCTGACCTCTCCATCATTTAATATTTTATAACACTTTCCTTGCCTGCTATCTCCACACTGGCCTTTGGTATCTCTTTTTTCCGCAAGGCCTTTATACATAATAAACTTTTTCCTGGAACTCTCTTTATTCTACTTCTTTTTCTGATTAACTTTGCAACTTTAATCATATGGTAAATGTCACTACCTCAAGGAAGATTTTCTTAACTCTCTAGAGTTTGTTAGGCTGCCTTATCGACTGCCATAATTGTACATTGTGTTTTCTAAATGCAACATTTATCACAGAAAAATAATTAAGAAATGTTCCATGTTTTTTTTTTTTTAATGGGCTTACTAATGACCTTTAAGTACAAATGAGGTCAATTATATTTTCTGGTCTGGTTATTCACAAATTTATTTGGAGTAACTGCAACTACTTGAGTAAGAGTCAATGCTCAATATATACGTTGAGTGGGAATGATGAATCCCTATATATACACACACGCACACACACATTATGTATGCATGCACACATTGTATTCATTTTCATTTCAGAACTGTGGGATTAGTATTTACACACCCAGTTCCCCCAAGATCTAAGTGAGGGGTATATTTTCTGGTGTTAGCATTGACCAACAAACTGTGGAAGGTAAGATGAAAGCAAAATTTTGGAGTATGCTTGTTGGTTTAGCCATGACATCTTGCTTTCCATTACCACCATGAGAAGAATATGCTGGAGCCGGCTTGCTGGTTCCTTGTGAATAAGGGAGTCACATGAGGCCAAACTGGGGCCATTGTAGATTGGGCAATAAACATCTTCTGATTCAGAGATTGAGCTATAAATGCTTCTTTTTATAAGCCATTGAGATTTGGTGTTTAGTTGTCAGAAGCAAAAGTTAATAGAACTCACTGGATTGATTTTGAAAGATATAATTCTTGAAAGAAGACAACAAATTTAAGCTTTCTCAATTAACTATCAATAAAATAAAATGAATATATTATGTTTAAATATAAATAGCTGTTCAACACCATGTTTTTTCAAAATAACTTAGATGACAATAAAATATAAATTTAAACATTGGAAAATTTAAGTGGAGGAGTACTTTATATTAAAGAATGATTACAATCCTTTTAGCACATAAATCCTTTCATGTGCCTGGACATAAAACAATTAGGATTGTTACCATTATGAGCTATAAATGACGATTTTCTTAACATTTTAAGGCATAGCTTTAAACTGAACATTTTCCATTAGCTGCAGAGAAAAGGTTTTAAAATATTTTTTTTGGGGGGGTAGGGGTGGGTAATGACCTCTACTTCTTAAAACTGAAGTATAAAATACTGTTAACCAATTATGAGCTATCCTCAATGTTCAAGTTTAGGTTTTTAGTCATAGAGGAAACAATCATTTATATTTCAAAAGTAATGAATCTATCATAACTAAAAGCATATAATTTAAGTCATGCAGATAACACAATCCAAATGTATCAGGTAAATTCATTCTTGATGAAAGTAACTTCCATAAACTGGAAATATCTCTAAACTCATAGGCCAAGGAATATAAAACTAGAGGAAGTAGTCTTTCTACTTCACCATGACACAAGGCTGATGCCAGAATTGGCCTCCTTTATTAGGAGAGTCCCCACCCACTTCTCACACGGTGGCAGTTGTGTGCTAGTTTCCACACAACATCCACATGCAGAAGCAGGGTTCTAGGGAAGACCCATCCATGCTTCCTTGCCACAGCCAGTTCTTCCAGGACAAACATCCGATTGGCCTCCTGCAGGAAATATGTGCCTTCTGGAAACAGTGCAAGCAATTGCCTGGCACATGCAGTCTCACTGTTTCATGTGCCCATGTCCCTACAAACCAGTTATTTTAAAACAATTCAGCTCCTTGTTACAGGTAACAGCCATTCCTTTCCTCAATTAGGTAAGATTTTCCCTTGTTATTCTCACAGTTCTTCAGCCATCTTAACTGTTTGTACTATGTGCCAAGAGCAAGAACATCTCATTTATCTTTCTATACTCTTTGTGGCATCATTTTTGGAGTTGGGATATAAATGTTTGAGGAGAAAAACTATCTTAAAGGTATAAACATCAATTTGACTTACTTTGGGAAATGGCAGATCTACATTAAGAAAGATGTGAACACCCTTCCTCACTGAGGGGAGGTATGTTTATGCTTAGAATTTTTATAAAGTGTATAATAAAAATAATCTATGATATTAAAAAGAAAAACATCTGACTGAAGTCAGACTGATTCTCTCTCTGAAAAATGAGAATTGGAATTCAGGGTTAGATAATTGATTTTATTGTATATTTTTAGAAGACAAATGATATAAACACTGAGCACTTTCCAGTAGCTGTGTGGTTGCTAAAAACAGACAGGCTGCGCATGGAAAAGACCACCAGGCCACCATCGCAGACATGCCAAAATTGAAGGTGGAGCTTCCTGTCTGGGCTCCTAAGAGCTTTTTAGTTCTTTTCTCTGCTTTGCCAAGAGGCCTATGTACCCATATTTATTTTCACATGACTAAAAGTAGAAATGACACAGATACTGGTTAACCAATTTGCCAGTCAGCCTTACCTGTAAGCAAATGAGATATTTCATATCAAAACCTAATAGCTGTAATCTCAAGAACCAGCTGCTAGGAAATATCTCTCTATATACATACTCTGCTTTCTCTTGTCTCCTAGCTGAACTTCCCTCTGCAAAATCTAACCATTTTCAGGTAAATGTATATAGAAAATTGTATATATATTGATGGTTGTCACTATGTTGGTAGAGATGGAGGCGCTGTAGTATACTCTATATTTGTGTAGTGGAGAGAGGTTATTGAAACTAAGGGATTTTCCCCTCTTTTTTATAACCAAAGGATATTGCTGTGCACTAAAATGTGCCCACTCACAACCAAATCATTATGCTGAAGTACTAACCCCCAATGTGAGTGTGTTTGGAGAGTGGGCCTATCAGATGATAATTAAGGAGAAAGGCACTATCAGCAGGTCAAGAGCAGGGTAAAACTCATTGGAATTAGAGTTCTTATAAAAAGAGACACCAGGCAGCTTGTGCTTGCGCTCTCTCTCTCTCTTCACTCAGCCACAGTGGAAAGACCATGTGAGCACACAAGAAAGAAGGTGGCCATCTACAACCCGGGAAGAAAGCCCTCTTAATAGAGACCAAACTCTCATTCTGCTCACGGACCTTCCAACTTCTACAGTTGTGAGAAAATACATCTTTGTAGTTTCAGCCACCCACTGTATGGTATGTTGTATGGCAGCCCAAGCTGACTACTGCAGATACTTAACAGTTCCTATGCACGAATGAGGCCTATTTCTACCTGAGAGTCCCAAAATGTATACTGAAGTTGAAGAACAGAGCAACTTATAGGTTCTTATAGTTAATGGAACATCTCTTTTTGGATAAGTATTATCCATAAAAAACCTTCTGTTTCCATAGCATACTTGAGGATAATATTTTTCTTGGACAAAAGCAATTTGTATTTAATATATTACTACCCAGACTTATGTTTGACTTTCCAACCTGGATATGCCATGCAGAAAAAGAAGGAAACTCATAAACAACGGATTATAACAACATAACAAATGCTCTAATTATGAGAGGTATATGGAACTTGCTGTGAGAGAGCAGAAAAACAATGAATTAGAAATAAATGAATATTTTGTACTTAAAAGATGTTTTTCCTTTGGGAAAACTTTAATGTCTTTCACCTTAAAAGTAAAAGTTGTGGGCATTTACATTCTTTGCTATTGTAATTTTTATTTTATTTTAATGTATCACCATTAATTTGCTAGAAAAACAAAGAACAAATCAATATAATCCAATAAAAATAGATATATAATAACCCGGGTAGAAGAAAATAGAGGTAAGAAGAAACAAAGTAGAAACAAAGGTAAGAAGAAAATTTAATTACTAAACATGCTAGTATATCAAATTGTTGGTATTGTTGAGCCCAGCACGTGAAGGCAGCAAGAAGAAAGGTAAGGAGGGTGGGGAAAGCACAGAGATTGCAGACTAAAGATCTCATTGTGATAGTAAATGGTTTATGTGGCTGGTTCCCACGGTTTCCCTTTTGCAGATAGGAAACATATTGACTTCTTTTTCATGACCTCAGTCCCTAGGATAGTGCCTGGTACACAATATGTATTCAGTTAATTCCAGTGGGCACATAATAAGTGTTTAATGAATTCCAATGAAAAGAACAATGGGTATAATAAAGCCCAAATGTGGGCTTTGTTGAAGAAGGAACCACTAAAGTGCACTGGGCAAGCAGGTGAAACCATGGGGCAAATATAAATAGAGGAGATCTTACATGTATTTTAGACTTTTAGATAATACTGGATGTGCCAGTCCATGTTATACCTTAGAATTCATATTTTTCATTTCAGCTTTAATGTATAGTCACTGTAGGTCATGTTAATGAATGCTCTTCTACCTCAGCATGTGAAATATTTCTATTACCAGGAAAGCTATACGCAGCGAAAATGCCGACAGCTCTCTCTAATTGAAACTACACTGCCGGTTATGCCCTTAAGTGCAGGCCTTATATCTCCTTATTCTATGATGCTAAGAATCATGGCACTATTATTAAAATGGAGACAAAATAGTCTTCAGGTTACAAAAAAATCAGCGTGTGTGACTGAGAGGATTATGCATTACATTTCATCGCTGAGTTGTCACTCCTGTGATAAACTGTAGAGTGCTAAAAGCTATTGTCCCCATGAATTATAACCCCAAACACCTTCTGTAAGGGTTCATTTTATCAGGGATCTCCGCATTATGCATCACCTCTGTAATGTGCAACGTATTTACAGCAACGTATCTTAATGATACGCTATGGGCTAAAGTAGAGTAATTATCATTATAGGAAGGCTTTAAAACATACTTTATGTGTTAATTCCTCTATTCAAAGTTATTTAAGTTGTTTCTGTAGCAAGAATGTTAAAAATAAGTTATATTATAAAATCGTTCCTTAGGGTTTTTAAATTATTTTCAATTTTAAGAGGTCCTTTTATGAGAAAAAAATATTTCATCAATAAGACAGTGAAAACTTTCAATGCATGCTCTTCATTCTGCACTGTTCCAGCTCAAGCCAACAGGAAAATAAAATAAAGGAAGAAAGATATTAAATACTCAATTTGACTATACTAAAATAAATTATAAGCAGCTGCAGAGACAGAAAAAATTTGCTAAACTTTCTGTCAGGCCATACACATTTAAATGGTGTCTAAATGTCTTAAACATATTAAGAAATAAATCTCTATAACCTTAGATGGCCATCCACCTCCAGTTTCTGAGTTAAACTCTGGCCTGACTAGCCATTAGTGGATAATTAGAAGTGACATGAGAGATTCGGCATTCAACACAGACTTGTTTCTCCAGCACAAACGTCTATTTACTTTATACAAATTGGTAGAAGACCATTACCATGAAGCCCTGGCAATCAGTGTTTAATTTGTTGATAGCCTTGACAGTTGTGGCCAGACCATAAATGGCATGACCCCTAGTGCGAAGAAAATATAAATTGGATTGTGCACAAAACTAAATAACATAATTACCAACAGTTAGACATTATGAGAGCACAGATTCTCAAACCCTTCCAAATCAGGCCAAAGCTAAACCCAATAATATTTTAATGTTGTGAAAACATCCATATTTCTGAGATTATCAGTTGTTTGGGTGTGTGTGTTATAGAATTTGTGTTTCATAATATATCATGCCAGGGTATTAAATATGCTTGTATTTGGGGATAATCTAATAATCACACAAAAATAGTGATGTAGGATTTATGCTAAGTTGGTAGTAATTTATCTACTTTATATACATACATATTTTATTTGATAAATTTTAAAACACATATACAAAGATATGAAAACTGTATTAGAAATATATAAAACATAAAGTCTCATTGATGACTACATTAAGATGGGAAGAAAAGAAAGAGATGTTTGAGGCAAATATGTAGCATCACTAAGTCACTTCCACCGTAACAAAGGAACCCTGTCCACTACGAGATGCCAGAGGAGCATTGCCAGCTATCATCCTTGATAATAGGTTTGTATGACCAGGTGGGCATGAAAAAGGATTTATACAAAAACATTTTAGCACATCAAGTGTTTCATTATAATTATTAATAAATATTTATGGAACTTTTAGGACATAAGAAATGTATACATTCTTTTCTATTAGAAATATAGATGAAGAATATTCTCAAATTTCTATGATTTCGGAATATCTGAATAAGTGTTTCCATACTGTGTTTCCTATGATCTGAGGACCTGCGGTTGTGGTCTATGAGTTCTCCCAGCAGCCAGTGATAGCACAGTCCATCCATTCTGTTAGCTCTACATTCCACCTTCTTGTGACTGACAGGTTATTCCGTGCAGACGACCGCAGGTAAAATGGACATCCATATTGGCTTGGAGGAACCTACTTTTTCTGTCCTATTTTTTACTTCAGTGCATATTAATTTGTTCAGTTAGTCAGGGGTATACACTCTGTTTTTCAAGAAAATAAGATACATTTTTTTACATTAGTCCTCCTAATTTCTATACCTCACATTCATGCTTCTGGATTGATAATTAGAAGTTACCTATCTATATGTGTATTTATTTATTAAATCGGTTTTAAAGTAGTTTAAGTAGCATATCATTTTCTGACTTCTGCTCCATGTTCTCTTATTCCATTTACTGGTAAATCTCTCAAAGAACTTGCCAGTTGTCTGACCCAGTGGCCTCTCCTGAATCTTCACTCTAACAACATAGCACTGGAAATGTCTGAGTATTTCCTACTTCTGGAAAGCTTCTCTTTCTACTAATTCCTCACACTGCTTTATAAATTGGTTAAAAATCTGGTATTTTCTCGATCGTTATTAGCATTATTTAAAGGTTATTATCATTGAGATTCAGAACCTTTACATTTGACATCTACCTTACTTCACACTTCCTTTGTACATATTAATTTTATTTTCTAGATTGTACCATGCACTTTTATGTCCATTTGCCTTTATCCTTGTTATTTACACACCTAGAAATATCTTGCATATCTTAAACTTGATCGACCTTATAAAGTTTTAAAGTCTTCCCTACTACACATCACTCAGCAGGTGGACTGAATCATTGGTCCATCTAAAAACCTCATCTTTAGAATGCCCAGCAAAGGATTTGGCATGTTGAGAATTAATTATGTGTATACAGGTTTGTGTCATTTTTAATAATTTGTGTTCACTAATTTGTGTTCATAATTTGAAGTGCATATGTGCCTTGGACCCAGTAAAATGTAGGTCTAAATACTGAAGTGGCTGAGAGTGGGTGGGGAGAAGGTTAAGAGAAGCAAGATAGCAAAAAAAAAGTATCAATAAAAGGAAACTTTTATATAATACAATTATTATGTAGGATAGTTTTTGCTTCTCAATAGGAAATACCTGGATCAAGCATAAGCCTCATATGAGTGGGCATCAGAGATGTCTACAGAAGAAAATTTGGCTCTCCTCTTTCAAAGTTAGAGAAATTACTAAACCGTGGTGAATCACTTGAGAAAGAAAAAGATGGAGATCATATTGAGAGAACATTTTCATATGTAAGGCACTAGTACTGAGAACTTATGATTACACTGGAAGTAGTGACTTATGGAGAATTCTCTGCGGATTGTTATTTAGGGGGAGAACCCCTTTTTGAACAATGTAAAGACACACAGAAAATAAAATGGCCCCTCTAAGAAAATATTTGAGAGACAAAACTGTGATTAAATCTCAAGCATCCGGATTTCATAGCTTTAATTTCAAACAGATCATTTACTGGTTTCCAGTGAGAGCAAAACAAAAGAGAAATATTCAAAGAACCAAAACAAAAGAATATAACAATATCAACAAAATTCATTTTAAAGCATTTCATATGGAACCACCAATTTTGAAGAGAAAAAGTCAATGGCTAATTAAAGTGTCAATTTTGAAAAGACTTATTGCAAACATTTTTATATTGAATAATTATGCCTTTACCAAAATTTCTTGAAGCAAATTTGATATGCAAATCAGTGTCTCCGTAATTGTTTAAAATCAGCAGGACTGACCACTTATATTCCCAGAGAGAAGGGCATGGAGCTAATTGACCCTGCCAGAGACTAAACACGCCCACTGGTTCAATTTGGGATGCAATTATATGCCCGTGCAAGTGTTCACATGCCAATTATTGCACTTCAAAAAGTCTGCGTATCAATAAATTCTCTGTCTGCAACAAAAGAGGAAGAGGAGAGAGCATTCTCTAAACAATACAATTAGAGCAGTATAGACAATTAACTTTGCTATTTAGTATAAAGTTGAGAGCACTAACGACAGAAGTAATAAATATTCACCAACACTTCATCATTATACAGAATTGCAGAACAGTCACACATTTTTAATACACAATGCAGAAGTCATATTATTAAACTTAATGGCATCTGAGAAATGATGAAATGCTCACAGCCTTGAGCTTGTAATGAGATAAGCTTGTGGCCTGATCACCATGCATACAAATCATCTCATCTGAATAAAATTAATGTTTGATTTTTATATCTCTCCTAAGCATGCTGAGTCCCTCTTTTCATTTTATGAGCAATTATAGAAGGGAAAATAGAAGTTTAGCTGTGATATGATGTATCAATGGGAGGGTCTACAATACTTTGGAATTTTAAGTTCACATCTCTAGTACCAAATGTAAGATTTTATGTATATTGAAAATATAAGAATGGATTTGTGAGCTAAATATACTGTGGGGAATCTTTTAAAGCTTTCACATTGATAAAAGTGTTTTTTTAAGTTTGTTTTACATTCTGAAATAATAATAATAGCATTTTAGTATTTAGTGTTAAAATAATTGATATCCATAGACTTAATTGCATTTTCTTCTGAGAATTTGATATTTTCTCAAATACTCAGTTTAAAATCACAATGCTAGAAGAGATGAACTTGTCATATGTCCTTATAATGTCAATTAAAATAGAAAAATTATACACTTCATTTTTATTTATGTGATTGAGCTTACATTCAATATTTAAATTTCAAGTTAGGCATATCCTTATATGCTTTTTGAAGTGAGCTAGTTATCAAAGGTTTTCCTTAAAACAGACTGCAGTTGTCTCAAGGTAGAACATTGGGCTCTTCCCTGAACATTTCATACAGTGTCTAGTCGCATTTAGCATTCTAATCGATAAAAGAGTATAAAGCACAAAATCACAATTTCTATTTCAAAAACTTGCCCTGGGAAGGATAACTAAAAAGGAACCAATTAAATTGGAAACTCCTTATAGGATATCCCAGACCATAATTCTTGAACACGGTCTCAGGTTATATTACATTTCCTCAATACATGATGGTGTTATCTAGAATATCAGTGTCAAATTTTCTTTCCAAAAATGAAATTATGAAGAAGTACTATGGTTCTCAGTAAAAAAGAGATTTAAAACTTCCATAAACTGAAGAAAGCGTTCAGCAAAAATATCTAGATAATAAGCTAAGTTGAAAACTCAAGATTTTTTTCTTGAATTGCCCTAGCTTATTAATATATTTATTTCACTGTATTCATGTAGATATCTTCTAAGTGACATGATTAAGGATGAAGTGAGTCAAAACAAAAAACACACACAATAAGGCCTGGCAAATAATGCATGCTTCATTAAGTGTCAGTAATTACTCCAGAAGAAGTATTCCTACACATCAGCTCCTTCTAGTTCTCTTGTGCACCCGCCAAGATTCAATTGTGTTAGTTCTCATAGCTGTTTTTGCAAGCTGAACTTTTCCTTTAATTTAAGAATCATTAAATTTGGAAAGAATCTTCAATCAGACTCAAAATGCTACTAACTTCCTCTCATTAAAAGAAAAATCTCTCAAATATTGTAATGCATTATGTTCATCGCTCATATAGAAAATTTTCAGAGGTCCTCAAGATAAACCTCAGGCTCACTATTCGCTACAAGGGCTCATGGGACACATCAGAACTATTTTACTCATAGTTATAGTGTGTTACTGAGAAAATATATAAATTAAGATTAACCAAGGGAAAGGTACTGCAGACGAATTCTGGGAGAAATCAAATAGTACCTCCAGGTGTCCGTCTCCTTGTAGTGCAGTCACATGGGAACACACTAATTCTCGCATCAATAATGTGTGACAACACATGCAATATGCTACCAGTCAGGGAAAGTCACCGGAGCATTGACCTCCAGGGTTTTTATTGGAGGTCAGTAACACAGGCATGTGTTGCCTGCAGGACTGGCCTCTACCACCCCTCAGAGCAAACACGGGCATTCGCCAAAACTCACATTACTAGTTCAAATGTATGTGGTCAAAGCACGGCCCAAGACATCAGACATACAAGAACAGTCATCCACTTTAAATAGAGTGGCCCACAGCCACAGGCACGTAACAATATTCTTATCAAATATTATATTTCACGGGATCAAAGCTATCTCCCACGAGCCAATCTAAGGTCTGTACTTAAGAGAAACACTTCCATGGAATGTTCAGAGTTTGAGCAACCCAAGCCTGCTGAGTTAACTCTTTTCTGCCCTGAAATATAAACTGGCACTTAAATTAGTTGACCAACACAGAGGAAAAAAAAAATCTCAACCCCATATGAAAAGACCGGAAAATGAATATATCTATGTGTTTTATTAAAATAAAATCTTGTTAAAGAATTACAACTTTTAAAAATAGTATCATGTTTTAAATTGCTTTACTGATGAACTGACCAATTTTCATAATTCAGCCATTCATTATTAGGCATGACTGATATTTGTAACCTGTGTCTTGGTTTATACCTTCTCCTGGTTCCTTAAATGAAGCCTCTCCTTGTTTCCACCACTGAGGTTATTCTATCCCCTTGTTTCCCCCCTGTTTCTGCTTTTAAAACTCTAGGCCTGGGGACCAGTCTCCCCAGGTCTGGGGCCTGACTGATACGATTCAGCCTGCCTTCTTAGGCTCACCCCTACCCCATGTTTGCAACTGTCAAGTTCAGCAGGCCTGCCAGAATGGGACCCACTGCTTGGGACCCCCGACAATGCCTGCTTGAACTGCTGCTCTAGCTTCAGCACCTTGATCTCCTGCCATGTCAGGTGAGGCTTTTTTCAATTCTTTAAAGTTCTCTCTGAAGCATTTTCCCTGCAACGGCAAGTGCACATAATGTTTTCCATTCTTTCTAAAGGTTCCTCTTTTTTCACGGTAGCTCTCACAAGCTTACATGTTCAAAGAGAAATTTACCTCTTACTCACAAAACATGCATTCAGTAAGTATTTAGGGATTCACTGAGTGACCATTAAATATCAGGCACTTTTCTAGTGCCAAGAGATATATGAATATGTAGTTCCCACCACTGAATGTGCATGTTAACATACTCATTTTCATGGTCACATACATAAGGTCCCAGCCTTTTCCTTAATAGACAAGAATAAGATCAGAATGTAGAACTGACTTTCCAATTAGCCTCTCATCACTATTCTTCTTGCCTTATAGTTTCTCCCAGGTCTTTTAGTGCTTTGTTAATGTGTTCAGTGCTGCTCAGATCACTTTTCAATCCCACTAAAGAATGTGTACCCTGATCCTGAAAGTACAAACTGTTATATTTTCCATTCCACAGACTCTAATCTTCACCATTGATTGTAAAACTAATACTCTTTGCCCCTGCACGCCCTGAAACGCAGTGGAGAATGCCATAAGGCCACAGTCTCTTCCACATTAAAAACAAGGAATAAAAAAATGGATTGCCTTCTCTCAACACAAGCAGCTATAAATCCACCAAGTATATGACCCCTAGTTCTTCTGCTCCTGGAAAGAATCTTTAGAATTCACTGTTATTCAGACTACTGGAGGAAAATATCTACCCTCAAATTAATACATCAACATACACTAGGCAAATATAACAGATAAAACATTTAATAGATTGCCCATGAGGTAAATAATGGAAGTATAACCCTAAAAACAACATAGTTGAATGTCTGCTTTAACAATGAATCCTCTAAGGACTCAGTTCACATTTCATCTGGCATATCCAGTGATAAGTCACAGAGGGTTGCCAAAGAGTCCAAACATACTCTGTTCTCCTTGTAAACATACACTTCACAGTATTCTGATGTTTTAGACAAAAGCATTGCAGTAAAGTAGAATAATTATCAACTACAGCATATTTGAAAGAAAAATGCAAGTTATAGGGATTCATACTTATACAATATACATTGAGTGCCATGAAAAAAGTACCTATTTGATGTTGGATATTTCTTGAGTAAATTCCAAATTCCATTATCTCAAATTATCACTGAAAATGTGACCCATTTTTTTCTGATGCAATATTTAGATTTAATTAAAATTTTAGCCATAGCCACAACGAAGAAAAATAAATGAATTCAGTGTTTAGCAGACCCCACCATTTTCTTCAAGAAACTCACCTCTATTGAGTGCTGAGTTTATTAAGGACTCCATCTGTGTCGCTCAGCCATGCTTTCTACAAATGGCAGGTGTGGAGTACTCGTCACGAGTCTGGGTCTTTTCTAGGTAATGAGGACACTGCACTGAATCAGACAGTAACATAACCATTCTTGTGGATATTGTATTTCAGTGGAAACAAGCTAGTAAAAATAAGTTACAAATGTTGTGTTGTGTTCTGGAGAAAATAAAGTATTATGACATAATAGTAGTGGGAGAGTGCTAAAAGAAACTGAGTGGTCAAGAAGTACCTCTCATAAGGGGTGATACTTAAGCAAAATTCAAATAGAAGATGATCCTGAGATGAACCCTATGGGAAGAGTGATAAAATATGGTCAAGATGGAAAATAAAAACAGAACGATCCATGTGACTGAAAGACAAGGATGAGTTCATAGCAGAGAATGGCATAAGGTAAACTTGCAAAGTGAGTCCAGAGCCAGGTCACAGAACCTGTAGGGAGAAGTAATGATTTTATATCTAAGTGTAATGGTAGCCACTGGATAGTTTACTGGTATGTGTGGAAAATGAATGGGAAGACATTAGGGCTGGAAGCAATGGTGACCAGTTAGGCAGTCATGACAGTGATACAGGTGAGGGATGACGGTACTGTGGAGAAGAAGTAGTAATAAAAATAGTGTAAAATGAATTAGTCTTTAACCAGGACATGATGGTGGCAGTATGTGTGTAAAGGGGAAAAGGAATCATCAAAGATTGACAATGCCCAGATTTAAGGCTTGAATATATGGAGAGACAGTAGATTTATTTACTGATATGGAAAACCAGAAAGGAATAGGTTGAGTGCACACGTGTATTTTATATAAATTAACTCTGATGACACTACCAGACAGCCAACTGGAAATATCAACTTGGTAAAAGCAATTATATATATTTTATACATAATCATATATAATATGATATAAAATTACATATAGTCTCTGTATATGTGTGTGTATATATGTGTGTACATTTCATCTCAGGGTTGAGATGATAGATACATACATACATATACATATACACAGATTTAGATGACAGAAACTTATCCCAGACTTGGAAACAGACAAAAATCATTACTTTGTGTTCTTTCAATGTGGTACTGCCCTTGCTTTCTATTAATGAGGCTAGGCCATTTTCCAACTCTAGAGGAAAGATTAACTTATAGATTTATTGTTGTTGTTGTTGAGTATATGTGAATATAATTTTTGTCTAGAGGAATAGAAAAAAAGATTATGCTTATTGTCTTATAAGACATTAATCAATTTTGGCTCCAGCTTAGAAATCTTATCCTAATACTCTTTTATTAAATTGCATCTTATATATACATTATGTACACATATTTAAACACTTGCATATGCTTTTTGGGCCAAATTTAACATTGTCATTAATTAGTTAAATAGAATCTTTGGTACATGTTTATTTGTATCTACATGAAAATAAAAATATCCACATCATTAAGACTATTGAGATTATCTTCTTGAATGTGATAATGTGTTAGATGTGAGGGTTAACTACATATAGCTGGAAACCATTGGCATGTAGATCATAGCTATGAATAAGTGAATTTGTATAAAGAATTTATAAAGAACTTAAAAAACTCAACACCAAACTAACAAACCAATTAAAAAATGGGCAAAGGTGCTGAATAGACACTTCTCCAAAGAGGACATACAGATGGCCTATTGAAATATGAAAAGATGCTCAATGTCACTAATCATCAGAGAAATGCAAATTAAAACCACAGATATCTTCTCAGACCTTTCAGAATGGCTATCATCCATAAATCAACAAACAAGTGCTGGCAAGGATGTGAATAAAGAGAAACACTTTCACACTGTTGATAGGAATGCAGACTGGTGCAGCTACTGTGGAAAGCAGTGTGGAGATACCTCAAAAAAATTAAAAATGAATCTTCTTTTTTACCCAGCAATCTCACTTCTAAGAATATATCAAAAAGAACTCAAAACACTAATTCAAAAGAACATAAGCACCCCTGTGTTCATTGCAGTATTATTCACAATCACCAAGATATGGAAGCAGCCTGTGCCATCAGTAGATGAGTGGATAAAACAACTATGGGACATTTACACAGTAGAATACTACACAGCCATAAAAAATAAGAAAATCTTACCCTTTGAGACAGTACGGATGGACCTGGAGAACATTACGCTAAGTGAAATAAGCCAGAGAAAGACAAATATGCAAGATTTCACGCATATGTGGAATCTAATGAACAAACTGAACTAACAAGCCAAACAAGAGAGACTCATACATGCAGAGCAGGATGACAGCTAAGGGAGAGGGTTAGTGGGTTGGGGAATTGAGCAAAAACAAGAAAGGACTCATGGACATGGACAACAGTGTGGTGATTGCAAGGGAGAGGAAGGTATAAGGGAATTAAATGGTAATGGAAAACTAAACTAAAGTAAAGTAAAAAATACGTCACTTATGTCAATAAAAATGTTAATACAAAATTATATGACAATAGTTCTGATTCCAGAGTATAGGAAGTATATACATAAATTTGATCGTGTGCTTAGCAACACTCAATAAGCTTCTAATGTCTTCATTTTTCTATTAAGTAAATTATGGATTAGGAAGCTTGAGTAGCTCTCCAAGAGTCTCATGACTAAAAAGTGTTAGAAAGCAAACATAGCCGTGGTCAGTCTGACTCAAAACTTTACCTTTATTTTTCACAAAAGCAAGATAATTCTCCAGATGAAAATAGCTTAATTTGTTATACAGGTAACGGGCAGTTTAGTCATTCTCCCTTCTCTTTAATCTCATCCCCCTTCTGGTGTGTGTGATTGCTGTAATTCAGGCCTTGCATCCTGGAGAACTCTCTTAACCTACATCTTACACAATGGATTACATCATAATACATAAATACAGATCATGTAGTAAATGCAAATATTCCCATGGTTTCAGATATTTTGGAATAGGCAAAAGGTGAAAAAGAAGTTCACAAGTACTGTAAGATTTTTCTCATATAAAACTGTAAACGTTTTAACTGAAATAGTTTTCATGATCTAGATAGATGAACAAATTCCCCTCTTTTTAACTTATAATTTTCTATTATGTATTCATAATATGCATAATGCTCATTGCTTAATCCTGAATGTAAAATTATAATCAAAATTATAATCAATTATATCCATATAGAATTTAAAATATGGTAATTTTAAAGTATTCCTTCTTCAAGTGAAAAAATTAATTCACAATGAGATTAAAGACTATGCATAAAGAATATATTATGAAGTGCAAATTAAATAAATGTCTTTATTGCTTTCTTTTCATCTCATTCTTTAATATGCATGTTCATGTTATGCAGGTGGACAGAAATAGATTCCATAATCTTGATAACTCTACTTATAGGATTTAAATAATTCAGTGATAAAGCATGTTAACTAGAAAAATATAAGATACTATCCTAACCTTGGGATGATTGTAATCTGTTTCACGCAAAACCTGTGACAACTAATTCACTTCAAACAGCATATAAGAAAATGACTAACTTTTGGATTTAAATATTAAATATAAACTCAATCACATAAAAAAAGTATATAATTTTCCTGTTTTCTTGGAGGGCCAGCAGTAAAAGTGATTGAAAATGATAATGAATACATCATATTGCTCTTGTGAAAGTTTAAAATATACCAATTTCATTGACAATGGTACTCAAGGTGGATGCTAGCTCATTGAATTTACATATATGTCTCCTTCTGGTAAACTACAACTGATCAAAAGCAGGGCTCATAATGATATTTCACTATATTTCCAGAGCACATGGGGAGCCCCTCATAAAAATACATTAATGAATTAATTTAGTGTGCATGTTTCATATATCATTGCTCCGTCTTCCAAGTCTTATTAGAAGTCTAAAAATATAAAAGTCATGAGTATAAAATTATAATTTTGATCATTTTTACCTGCTAGAGATGCCACTAATTAATTTTTGAAACAAACTTTATTAGAAGAATAAAACAATTTAATGTTGGAATTTGACTGCTCTAAACTAGGAATAAAATATTGAAATGCAATTGTTAAAATATTTAAAAAGTAAATGTTCACAAAAATAATAAAATGGAAAAATATATAAATTTATATCTAAGTACGACTATTTCATTTTAAAAGAATTAACAACATTGAAGTAGATGCTGATGGTCTGCCATCTTTTCCACCCATTTAAGAGAACTGTAAATATTATATAAATTATAAAAAAAATTAAAATTAGACAATTTTAGGAGAACAATGAATGTAATGTTATAATCATCTATACAAATGTAATTGAGGGTAATAAGGCTTTTAAAAATGACACTGAGTCAATGAATGTTTATGGAGAGTCAACCATGTGTTAGATAAATGTTATGAACTGGGAAAGTAATTATTTGTAAAAATTAAATTGAAATTGTATAGAACCTAAATGAATTATTTGTTTCAATAACTTTTTCCTACTAAAAATAATTGTCCACAGCTTCAGTAGTTTGTGAGGTATTCTACTCAGACTTCCCACAAATGTGGAAACCAAACTTTTTATCTTTAAATACTATGTTCTTAATCCTCAGGTTACAAATTTAGTAGCTATCCTAAATGGCTTTATGACTGTTATCCACCCATAGAAATGCTGGTTTAGTAAGACTGATATAGGCCCTGGAAATCTGCATTTCAATAAGCAACCAACACAAATTTGATTTAGATACGGTGTGGAGCTCTCTGTGAGGCATGATGGGGGGCCAGGCAAGGGAGAGCCACTGGGAAAAAGTGGGACAACTGTAACTGAACAACAACAAAAGTCTTGCCAATCTTTCTTTGCAATACTTTTCATCTCTAGACCGTAGTTAAAATATTTTCTATATACCTTCACTTCTATGTAATAATTGTCAATGTTGTCATAATTTCTTCATATAGCCCTTCTCCAAGACATTCTAAGAATTAAATAATTACCATTAAGACTAATAATTGTTAGAGGCCCAGAACCTGTCCCTCTCACAAACTTCCACATCCTCACCATTGATTTTTTTGGAACATAACAAATTTATTTATTGAATTATTAAATAAATCCCTGTTATCACTGGATTTCAACCCTGGAATATCACTGTTTCAATCAGATCACTGTCTGCATAAGAATGCTTAGTGACGTACAATCAGAAAAATTAACACTTTCTAAAATTGTAACTTGAGAGTATGAAGTATTTTTTGATTAGATAGACTAAGACATCATATAAAACCACTGAACTTACATTGGTACCAAGATTATATTCCATCATTTCTTAATATCAACTCTTAAATCTTTAATTTCAATCCATCCACCAATTAATCAATGTTTTTGCAAATTCTTATTAGTCATATTATTTTTCATAAAACATGACTCTTGTTCATATGTTACTCTAAAATCTCATTGTAGGAGACAAATAAACACATAAAGGTATGAAAGGATGAATGACTATAAGCAACAAATTCTCAATTACACATACAGTAGAAGACAATTAACATGCCCCTGGGGTAGTTTTCTAGAGCTAAAGGAATCTGACTAGGTTTTATTTTATTTTTTAATTGTTTTTATTGTTATTCAAGTACAGTTGTCTCCATTTTTCCCTTACCACTCCTCCCGCCCCACCCAAGCATAGTTACAAACCAAATATGTGAAGAAGTGAAAAAGGTTTTTTACAGACTTGCAGAAGTAGAAGAAAATGAGATGCCTTTGGGAGATAAAAAGTAAATCAATTTGGCAAAAACAGAGGGCTTATAGAGAGTAAAGCATGAAATAATACTTTAATACCCACTTGGCACCATACATAGTTATTATAATTTTATTAATTATATTCCTTATGCTTTACCTTATATCTCCATAACTGGTTTGTAAAAATTAAATTGTAATTCTTAATCCCTTTACCTTTTTCATCCTGTTCCCCAAACCCATCCCTTCTGGCAATCATCAGTCTGATCTCTGAATCTGCTATAATTTTGTTTGTTTATTTTGTTCTTTAGATTTCATATATAAGTGGAACCATATCATATTTGTCTTTCTCTGACTTATTTCTATATATAATGTTTAATAGTAAAATCTCATTATTTTTTATGGCTGGAGTAATATTCCATTGTATATTTGTACCAGAGATTTTTTTATCCATTTGTATACTGTTGGGCATTTGGACTGCTTCCAGATCTTGGCTATTGTAAATAATGCTGCAATGAACATGTGGGTGCATAAATTTTTTCAAATTAGTGTTTTAGGTTTCTTCAAATACATACCCAGAAGTTGCATTGCTGGGTCATAAGGCAGTTCTATTTTTAATTTTTTGAAGAACCTCCATACTGTTTTCCACCGTGGCTGAAGCAATTTACATTCCCACCAAGAATGCACAAGAGTTGCATTTTCTCCATATCTTCAACTCCTTGTTCGTTGATTTATTGATGATATCCATTCTGAAATGTGGGAGGTGATATCTCATTGTAGTTTTAATTTACTTTTTTTATTTTTAGTTTATTATTTTTTCTTTAAAAAAATTATTTTATTGTTGTTCAATTACAGTTATCTGCATTTTCTCCCCACTCCTCTCCCAAACCCCAGCCAAACCCACCTCCCTCCCTTGCTTCCACCCTCCCCCTTGGTTTTGTCTATGTGTCCTTTATAGCAGTTCCTGAAAACCCTTCTCCCCACTATCCCTGCCTCCTCCCCTCCGGCTATTGTTAGATTGTTCTTAATTTCAATGTCTCTGGTTATATTTTGTTTGCTTTTTTCTTCTGTTGATTCAAGTTCCAGTTAAAAGTGACATCATATGTTATGTGTCCTGCACCACCTGGCTTATTTCACTTAGCATAATGCTCTCCAGTTCCATCCATGCTGTTGCAAAGGGTATGAGCTCATGTTCTTGTTTTTCAAGAATAAACTTCTTTTTTTAAAGATTTTATTTATTTATTTTTTGAGAGAGGGGAAGGGAGGGAGAAAGAGGGGGAGAGAAACATCAATGTGTGGTTGCCTCTTGTGCCCCCCTGATTGGTGCCTGGCCTGAAACCCAGAGGCATGTGTCCTGACTGGGAGCGGAACTGGCAAACCTTTGGTTCTCCAGCCAGCACAGAATCCACTGAGCGACACCATCCAGGGCTCAACTCTTTTAAGTTTTGCATTTTAGAATTTAGATTTTCATTGTTCTCTGTCGTTGTTGATGAGATCTTCTTTTTCTTTTTCAAGCAGCTGACATTTAGCATTCAGGTGTTTTAGACAACATAACATCATTTTCCTCAAGAGAGTACTTAAGGCTAAAACTTCATGACTCTTCTCTTTTGAATTTTGTCCTAACTGGGCAATGTCTAGCTTGTATTTTTCAGCTTGTCCCTCAAAAAAGGCACCACTTATTTCTTCAATGTATTCTTAGAGCTTTTCTGTTTTAAGATTTGTCATCAATCTTTTCTTTATGAAGTGAGTTCCCCTCGAGTTATGCTTTCCCCTGAGACTCTGAGATTTTTCTGGGTGACCTGCAGGTTCAAATCTATGCATTATTCTTTAGCCTTCATACTACTCATCTTAGTTTCTCTTTTGTTTCTAAGCTTCATCAACTCAAGGTTTAGAATTCTCAGATGCTTCTGGTTACCATCTTCAGAAAACGTAGACTTTACTAACCTGCTAGCCCTAGCTAATTCAGCAAGCCGCTTTTCCAGTATAGCATTACTTGCAGGAACACGTTTTTTCCTTTACACTGGCATTTAGCTTTGCCACCACCTGCTCCAGCTTAGCTTCCAGACCCCGAAGTCGGAGTCGCTTGTCCTGAGCACCACGTTTCTGCCCAAGGACACGAACTTCTTCCAACATCTTCAGTCTTTAACATTCTTTGGAGATTTCTCTTTTTAAAAGATATTTTATTGATTTCCTTTTTAACCCAAAAGTCAACTTTTCTTGCTGAAGCTAGAGAGGTAGTATCTTTGTTAACAGTAAGATTTTTTTTTGAGGTTCTTTTTGTTTTTAAATCTTTGAAATTTCTGAAAGGATACTAGTCCTTCAATACTTCTGAACTTTTCACATCATAAGCACCTGGAAATGGCACACCCCAGATGGGTCACTGAATCGTTTCAGCGGCTCCTCAGGAAAGGACATGCTGATGGCCAGTTCCACAAATGGAAGGGTGCTGGCGCTCCTGGGCGGCTTCCTTTCTAATGTCTTTAGGGTTGAAAATAAAATACTTTGGACAATAAAAATGCAAGTGCCTTGATATTTCATTATATTCAATCAATGAACATTTACCCTATGCCCAGCACTCTGCTGAGTGATGAGAACACAATGCTGAGCAAAAGCAACACACATAGGAAAGCCTGATTTCTGGTGCGAGAGACAAACACTAATCAAATAGTCACACTATATGTACAGCCAAAAACTGTCCTAACGTCTATGGAAAATTAAATGGTGTTTCATGAGTAAATACTAGGATTTCAGGAATGGTTTTGCTGGATAAGTGAAAGTGAATAAGTGAAGAACTCAGCAACTAAGCTGAGTTCTGATAGATTTGTAGAAATGGGAGTATGGGCTTGGGGATAGAGCATTAAAAGCAGAAGAAAGAACATGTACAGTGGTCCTAATATGCCAGCAATATACCGGGGAAATTTAAGAATGTTAGTGTAGCGGAGAGGGAGAGGGTTAGACGAATAAGCTGCACAGGGAGGCAGGGGCTGATTAAGCAGGCTGTCCAGGACATCTTAATCGTGTTGGTCTTGAAAAGAGAAATGGTGGTGTTTGCTTTTTTTATCATTACATGTAATTTAAGCATAATTTTATGTCTATATTTTTCAGATATTTTTTGTTGACCTGTCATTCTATAGTAAATAAATACCAAGTGGACTGAATACCAAAAGCTATATGGACTACAGAACAAAACATTTTGCCCCTTTAAAAGTATTTCCATTTGGGCATTACTTCACAAAGTGAACTATTTATTTGAAGCTTAACAATGTCTGGAAGTATGTGGTAGGTAACTTCTGTCATTATTCCTCTTCAAAATATTTTGCTTTCTTAAGCTGGTATATTATTTGAATCACTTTTATCATTTTAGAATTATGATGCCAAGTGTTAAAAAAGTCCCCTGTGGGATTTTGATTCAAAACAAATTGAAATGATACAAATCAGATATATTTAATCTTCTTTTTTTTTAAATTTACTTATTTTAGACAGAGAGGAAGGGAACGAGAAAGAGAGGGAGAGAAACTTCAAATGTATGATTGCCTCTGGCGCACCCCCCACTGGAGACCTGACCTGGCCCGCAACCCAGGCATGTGCCCTGAGTAGGAATCAGACCGGCAACCCTTTGGTTTGCAGCCCAACGCTCAATCCACTGAGCCACACCAGCCAGGGATTAATTTTCCTTTTAATATTGTACTTTCTAAACTCATTTTGCTGCCAAAAATACCATAATTACAAAATGTAATGATAAGTCATATCCATTATTTAATTAAAACAGTGGACAGCTACCTTCTCCATTTTTATGAGTATAAAATACTGAAATACAGAAAGAAGTTTATTGGCCATGTTGGGGTTGATTCTGACCTCATCAGTATCAGGGTTTGAAACTATTAAGCTAAGTGTTTGCAAAATATTAAATATATCAAAAGCAGTAAATATAAAAATTAAGTAGTATTTAAATTATGCACTTAAATTCGAAGGTTCACTATGCATGCAAAGAAAAATACTACGCTGAATGACCCTGTGTGCTGCTTTCCTGTGTTCAACCCCTTCAACTTTACTACTTTAGTACCACAGCAAAAATCGTCTAAATGTATCGGAGGTTGCAGAGCAAGGGCGCATCGACACAGAATTGCTGTCAACTCTAATGATTAGGTGCTCAGCTGAGGATGAGCATATCCTTTGACAGGCTGCAAACCATTTAGAAAATCATTAAAGTAATAAAATGCAACTTAAATTCCAAACTGTTACTGATTCCAAACAGGATATAGCAATTTCAAGGATGAATTTTACTTTGAAGGAAGAAAAGTACCCAACTCTGTGCTTGAAATAAAATTTGACTAAATAGCCTTAAACCGCTGTTAGATCCCTAATAAACATAATGTAGCAATCTTTGGAAATGTAGGTAACCCTTATTCCACATCATGTTATAGCGGCAATATATTATATAAAGTATAATAAAAATACTCCAAATACTAAAATCAAAATAATTCAAACATATAAGAGAAGAATTGAGGAAAAGAAAACTAATTCTAATATTAACTAAGAGTACACAATAAAAACCAGGTAACGGCATACTAAACACATCATGGGGAATTGTATGTCATTATTTAATAATGAACTTAACTTCACTTGCTCATTTTGAATTTAAATTTTATATCTTCCACTTTGGTACATTGCCTCATTTACATTCATCTTCACAACAATCCTGCTTCTGGAGAAACCAAGGCCATGAGTTTATGTGAAGTGCTTAGAGTGACATGTCTAGAAAGACAGATCCACAAGCTCTACCTAGACCTTTGAGCCTACTATCCAAACCCATGCTACTAGGACATTTTCTATGGCAAATCTGGTGTTGAATAGCACATTTCCACTAAGGGATAGTAAAATCAGAATTGTAAATTACAGTAAACAGTACAATACAATAATATGATAGTCAAGATGATAACATCCATATATTGCAAATTGTATGTGTTTTTAGTTCAGATATCATGTTCACAGTGTTTATCACAAGTACTCTGAGAAGCGGGTATGTAGCTGATGGTTAATATTTACTGAATTAGTAAACACTGAAACCTCATTAATCAAAACTAATTGAAGAAAGCTTAATTTGAATTAGTGAACATTCAGAATTCAAGATTACGTTTTTAAACTATAACTAAATTCTACTAAAACATTTAATTAGGAATGCTGTGAGCTAGACCTTGGCCAACCAGTGAATAAGATATATTGCTTGCCCTTCATGAGCTTACAATCTTTTCCAAATATGTTAGGTGCTTTGATACACAATTGCACAAGAAGCTTATAAAACTAGGATTGCTGTTTATGATAAAATTCTAAATGGATTTAAATAGTACAGCTCAGTGGACACTTTAGTAAATATCATTTGTAACAATGAATTTTGAATTTATTCAAGAAATATTCAACATCTTCATTCTAGTGCTTCATTCTATTTATAGCTGTAAATACATTTTTCTTTAATTATGTATCCCTATAAGTTGTCTTTTTTAATTATATGCAGAAAAATAAAATTTATTCCAAATTTAGCCTTACTAACTGTAATATTTAAATTTCCCAGCCATACATGTAAAATGTTAAATTATTTTGTTGGTTTATTGAATTCTTTTATGAGCAATTATCACTGGTAATGAAATAAATTCATAGCTGTGCTTTCCTATATAATGCACACCATCTTTGTGAAGTATTTCTGTCAAAAGACCAAAAAATAGAAGCTTGTGAGGTAACATCATGCAGACCCTAATTAAATGGTATTTTACAAAATAACTCTCCAAAAATGTCAGTGTGCCAAGAACACCCCACAATAATAATAAAGATAAACAGGCTTAGGAAGTGTGCTGGATTGACACATATGACTATTAAATTCGATACATGATTTTGAATTTTTTGTGCAGTAAACACCATTTTTGAGACAATTGAAGGCATTAATCAATTCGCGATATTAGATAAGAATGTTGTAAAAGTAGTAATTCCCTGATATTCAAAGGTGCACTCTGATTATGTACTTTCCACCATTCCTACTACTTGGATTACGAGAGGAAGAAACTATGTGTGGAGGTGGTAAGCACAGGCAACATGAAACCCGCATTTGGTGTAATATCTTCTTTTTTCTTTCCCCAGCCTTTTCTTTGTGCCACTGTTCAGATTCCCTAGCACTCTGGCTTCCTTTTCTATCCTATGGCTCCTTGCTGAGTACAATCTCGTAGAATCTCAGCAGCACCAGGTACTTCCCAACATAGGGTCTTTAACAGAAATTTTCTTTTTTTGGTTTATTTAAAAGTAAAACATATGATGGAGGTTTTGGAAAGATCCGTATGTTAGTCAAAGGATACATACAACCGCCACCAGTTTTCACTATTATTTATTTATTTTTTTACTGAGTGCCATCCTCATTGATTTTCAGTGATGATGGAAAAGAGAATGCAGCACTTTCTTCTGTTATTTCCATTCATACTGTTAAATTTGAAGACCACAAATGGACAAGCAGATAACCACAGTAAAGAAAACACAGAAGACAGTAACGGTTTCTACGTCTTGGGTCATCAGTCTCTCCCCTACCTAGTTTGTAGCCTAATTTCTGGTTGGGTCTTACCTTTACCCTTATCTGGTTCTCCATCAGTTTTGAACACATGAAAATGTTTTAGAACCCCTGTATGATTCTCTCTGACTAGGGATGGTACTTTGACTCCCTAAACCTCTTCCATTTTAAGAACAGTTACTCATTTTTTTAAACTCAAGCTAGAGCTTTACTCCATGTAAATTCTTTCTTATTCACTCCCCTACATAACCTGACTCTACCCTAAAAATGTATTCTACCTTTTTTTGTTTACATATGAGTATCCTCAATGGTAAGGTTCCTTTACTGTCTGATCTCTATACCTACACCTAATAAAGGGCCAAGCACATGGCAGATACTCATGAATAGCTAAATTGTTTTTTTTTTAATTTTTATTGTTATTCAATTACAGTTGTATGCCTTTTCTCCCCATCCCTCCACCCCACACCAGCTGAACCCACATCCCTCCCCCACCTCCACCCTCCCCCTTGGTTTTGTCCATGTGTCCTTTATAGTAGTTCCTGTAATCCCCTCTTCCCACTGCCCCCCCCCACTATTGTTAGATTGTTCTTAACTTCAATGTCTCTGGTTATATTTTGTTTGCTTTTTTCTTCTATTGATTATGTTCCAGGTAGAGGTGAGATCATATGCTATTTGTCCCTCACTGCCTGGCTTATTTCACTTAGCATAATGCTCTCCAGTTCCATCCATGCTGTTGCAAAGGGTATAAGCTCCTTCTTTCTCTCTGCTGCGAGAGGCATATAGAAAAGTAGAGATAAAATATGCATAAGCAATACAGATCAACTTTTATGGGTTATGTATACCTTTGGAGGGAAGGAGGGATTAGAGTATATTGTACACTAAAAATAATAAAATTAAAAAAAAAAAACACCAAAGCTAAGAAGCAAAAAGGATATGGAGAAAGCAGAATAAAGAAGTTCACAGAATGAAAATACATTAAAAAGGGAAATAAAAGGAGTTGCATATCTAATGATTTCCCAATTTGCCACACTTCCTCATATCTGAACTTAGCAAGGGAGATGTTAGCAAGGTCAGAGGTGTCCTATGTAAGTATAATTCTGTGACAGACAATACATGGTTTAGAAGTGAAGAAGACATGAGGAACTTCTTATTGTCCAATATATTACAGAAAGCAGAAGAGAAAGTATCATTACTTGCTTGGCTAGCGATTTCCTGTGTGACTAGAGTTCTTTGAACATGGGTGATCAACTCCCACAGTTGCCTAGGTTTGAACAATTAGGACTCTCAGTGCTGAAACTATGACAGTCCCGAGAAAAACTGGATGATTGGTCAGGCTACCGGGATCCTTGGAAGGAGAACTAGACTGCAAACTCAGTGTCTACAAGGTCACTAAAAATGTCCTTTTAACCCCAGTCATGCCATTTAAATCTAGACAATTTTAGAACATCTTCTATTTGAGAGTCTCCCCCAAAGTAGATTTCCTTGAAAAGCCAATGCTTTGATACCATTAGTATGTTAATAAATTTATTCAATGAATACTTAATTTCAGTATATGGAACATCTATTATGCATTTATTATGTGTCACTGGTTTGCAAACAGTGTTTCATTGTCTCATTTAAAAATCTGATGGAGACACGAGGATAACTTTATTGGTGAAGTTTGCTGGCCAGAGGAATTATGTGCCATGAGGGTGTGAGGCTGGGAGGCATGTAGTTATATACCAAGTTTAGAGGCAAGTAATTATTTTTTTGGGATAAAATAATAGACACCAAGTTTAAAGGCAAGTAATTATTTTGGAGGGAAAATCCCGGTGTTGCAAATTCCCTTTATCAGCCTACACATTTCAACCCACTTTCCTTAATGCAGAAACTAGAACCCCCCTCTCTTTGGGTAAATTTAAGCAACTGATTGTTTTCAAATAGTAAATCACTTGCATGCTCTATGTCATTGCTTCTTTCTTAAGTGTGCATTTTTTAATTAAAATATATGGTTTCAAAACAACCTGATTAAGTAGTCTGATATTATTTTTTATATGTTACTTTTAGATGAACAATGTAAAACTGAAAAAAATTAACCCATTTTCCCAAGTTGGCAGAACTATTAAAACAGAATGTTTCCCTATATTGGAACTTAAATGCTTGGTATTGGACCCTACGGGAAAACGTTCTAAGTTCGAGGCATTTTCTGGATAGTCTGAGACTTTCCAAAATGTATGAAGCACAGTTCTCAAGTTTACTATCATAGGAAGTAAATGTAAATAAGTAGTTAAGGTATTACTGAAAATTTGCATCACACCCTGTGTATACGGCCCTTTCACAAACATTTTGTCAATCAACTATCTTCATAGCTTATTAAAACAAGCACAACAGGAATTTATAACCCCCAGTTTAACAGATTAAGAATATCAGGTTCACTGTAACACTCTTCATGTTGGCCAAGACATGGGAAAAACCGAGTGTCCTTCAATAGATGATTAGATAAAAATGTGGTACTGACTGCAACGGAATATTTATTCAGCGCCCCCACCCCCACATACACACGAAATACTGCCATTTGTGACAACATGGATGGATTTTGAGAATATCATGCTAAGTGAAATAAATCAGAGAAAATCAAGAACCATCTGATTTCATTCATACATGGGATACAAAACTGAAACTAACAAACAAGAAAAGGAAACAAAAACTCACGGGCACATACAACAGTATTGCGGTTACCAGAGAGAAGGGGCCTGACAGAACAGCAAAGGGTAAAGAGGATCAAATACATGGTGACAAAGATTTGACCTCAGGGGGTGGACACACAATGTGATGTATGGATGATACATCACAGAATTGTACACTTACCACCTACACAACCTTATTAACCAGTCTCACCACAATACATTTAATTAAAAAAGAATCTGAAGTTCAGATAAACTATATGACTGTTCAATGGCTATTGACAATGTAGCTAGGAGTTAGAATCCAGGACTTTTTTTCTTATGGGCTAGTCTTTACTATGCTGCTTCAAACACTCATTAACAGGTAATAACTGCAGTATAGAAATTTCTCTTAAGACTATGAATTTCAGTAATCATTTATGTTGATGTTCATACCGCAGTCTCATCATGTTGTTGAAACTTTATAAATGTTTGCTGAATGAGTGCACCTGCATTACAAGAGTATTTCTCACCCCTGGTGTTCACTGATGTACTTCGCATCCTATAATTATTTAGAGCAGATTCACATAGGGACCAAGTTGTTTCATAAATAGAAATGTCCATCCTGCAAAGCTGTAAAGCTTAGTGTCTAAAGGAAAGATTCTGAAGCTAGACTGGCTCTTTATTTTATTTTATTTTATTTTTTAGTTTTAAGTAATTTTTATTAATTAATTTAACACCATTTGCTACAGAATTGATACATATCAATAGTTATACTGCCTTCTTTTTTATCATTAAACAAAAATATAGTAATTTTCCAATTTGGGGGGGTTATTATTTAAATCTGTAAGTTGTGCTGCCTCTTTTTTATCTGCCTTTCTAGTTACAGATAATCCATAAACATTTCTTTGTTTGGCCTCAGGAGCATCTTGAGGACTGGCTTTGTAAATTCCACCTCTTAAACTCTTTACTTGTATGACTATGTGGAGATTACTTATCAAAACACCTCTCTCTCTTTCTCTCTCTGATTCATTTTGCCCTCTGGTAAAATAAGAGTAATATCCTACTTATCTCAGAGGTTTTTATGTGACTTAAGTAAGCTGATATGAGTAAGGGTTTAGAATAGGGTCTGACATTTGGTAAATATTATTTGTCTTAGCTATTGTTAATATCATGGTCTTTATTATTATTTTACTCAGAAAGCTTTGATTGTATACAGGGTCATCCCCTTGTTTGACCTTGGGAACAGTGTTTTTTATCAGCAAGCTCAATTTCTTCATCTGTAACATTTGATATTTTTGAATAAAAATACTGAAAACACTCAGTGTTTAACACGATATAATTGCCAATTAAATGTAAATATTTTGTTTTTTTTTAATTTAATAAACATTGAGTAACCACAGTGAATCAGGCCTTTCATTAGTCTCCGTAGACAAAACGCTTTTTAAAAGCAGGAAGGATTCTTATTTTCTGATATTTTAATGAAGAGTACAGACACAATAAACTATTTTCACAAATAGTAATTGCATATAGTAAATCCATACACAGCCAGAAAACACTCAATTAGAGCTAATATATGCAACATACAATCTATCATCCACTTACCTTTTGATTACTGGAGTTTACTTAATTGTCTGTACATTCTTCAAGTTTGCTAAGAACACTTGTTAGATTTTCAGCTCAGAGCAAAAAGACCACCTCCCTATATACTACAGGTCATATTTTTAATAATTAGAGCTTAATTGATTTTTTCTTAGGTTAGTGGTGATAAAGGAAAATTAGATCATTTGTAATGATGCTGACCAAATACCAAACTCAGGTGTTCTGACTCAATTTATTCTATATATCTTTTTAATAACCAATATCAATGATTCAATTTATTAAAGTTGTTAAATCCATTGATGACATTTTCAGGTATAAAATTATGTAGCCATTAAATTTTAAAATATAATCATAAAATTATATGCATAGAGGGTCATACATATACAATTTTGAACATGAAACTGTCACAGAGAAAAATGTGAGCTACAAATTCTCCATTAATGCAATCATTAATGCTCTGCAGGAGATTTCCAGTTCAGGCCGGGATAAATTGTGGTCATGGTTGTAAATTGCTTAGTATAAGGGAGTAAATAACCTAAACAGGAATTCATATATTTCTTTAGAAGAATTTCCTGTTAAGCTCTCACCTAATAGTGAATTTTATTACTATGAACACTTAGTTTAACTCTGTGTTCAGCAATTTTTATATTGGCTGACTAAATTTATTATATGTGAACATTTATATATTCTTAATATCACTTCAACAATATGACTGGCCCATCAATTTACATTAGGAGGATATAGTTTTAGAAATGTTAATGGTCTGTAATTATTATCATATATACCTCAAGCAGTAATGCCCAAAATAGAACAATTATTTTAGGATATTCCAATTAGCTACTTATTTTTTATTCAAAATGTTATTTTTTTGTCAAATAACATGCAAAAGATCAGCAGAAATTGGTCATGGTGAGCTACAATATTTTATACAATTATATCACATTTGCATTTCCCAAAATACCTGGTTGCACAAAATAGTAATATGATATTTTGTTTGACCTTTTGCAATATTGTTTCTAAACAGTAGAATGTTTTTCTAGTCCTTTGAAAGGAAAATATTAATATACAAGGTCTGGCATAAATAATGTCTCTTTTAATTATAAAATCCTTTAGTACAAAATAATAAGCATGCAATTCTATAACATAACAATATCACACTCAAGCACACTATATGACATTTTAGGTGAAATGTTCAAATTAAAACTATAAATTATTACAACCATATTATTACCCTACCAACCACACTCAAGCAGGTGTCACTTCTGCTGGACCCTGTATGTGTGTGTGTGTGTGTGTGTAGAGAGAGAGAGCAATATTTTATATAAATGCTTATATATATGTGGGGAAGATATTTGAGGTCTGTCTGGGAAAAGTCTGGCCATTGTTAATACAATGAGAACAGTTTGTGTGACACAGATGTAACCTGACAGCCAAGGAGAGTAGACTGGAGTGCGCATGTGTGAACAATGATGACTTCACTGTGCTAGTCAGTGGGGGCAGTAAGTGCTGTTGAATGAGCATGTGTACTGTGTGGCCATCACATTCAAAACGACTGAGCAAGTAGGGCAATGAATCTGCATCAAATTTTGTGTTAAGCTTGAACATTACTCACGGAAACTATTTGGATGATTCAGAAGGCTGCAGCTATGGGCAACTGGTGATTGGCAGCTTCACCACGGCAATGTGCCCACTCATGCATCATGTCTCGGGCAGAGTCTTTTGGCAAAACATCAAATCACCCAGGTGACTCAGCCCCACTACAGCCCAGATTTGGTGACCTGCAACTTCTGGCTTTTCTTAAAACTAAAATCACCTTTGATAGGGAAGAGATTTCAGAGTATCAATAAGATTCAGGAAAATAAAAATGGGCAGCTGATGGCAATTGGGAGAACTGTGTGAGGTCCCAAGGTGCCTACTTTGACAGGGACTGAGGGGCCATTGTCCTATGTACAATGTTTCTTGAATCTTCTTCAATAAATGTTCCTATTTTCCATACTACATGCCTGGACACCTTCTAGACAGACCTTGTATTTATTAGGATAAATATTTATAAAATATAGTCAGACTGCAAAAATAAATAAATAAATATATCTATCTATCTATATATAAAAAAAGAAGAATTTCATTAATATTTCTTATTTGTGCCCTTTTCCTACATATTTATGATTTCTTTACATGTTATTTTTGCCCTATGCATTATGATATGTAGTATTGTTCTTCCCTTCTTTGTGTTTTTGTTTGCTTGTATTGTGATGTAATTTTTTTGTCTATGATAAACAAGGCTTTAATAGTGTCTCTAGCTTGGATATTGTCACATTCTTATACAAAAATGAAAATAGCCAATAGTATAATGTTTAATAGATATCACAAACACCATTTTCAATTTCTTTTACCATAAAAATTGAAGTTTGTTATTCTCACCAAAACTCATACCACACACACAGATAAACCACTAACAGTTCATTTTCATTTAGGATATTTCTATATTCTTTGCTTTCATTATAAACGGATTTACCTTATTCTTTGTGTACCTGCACAGTCACTTTTCCATCTTCATTTTTACGAGGTAGTAAAGAATAGTTAAGAATCCCAAAGTAGATACTTCTGGATATTAATTCCGGTATTATTTTATCTTACTAGGTCCGTGACTCAAATACATTACTTAAGGCTTAAACTGTTATTTGTAAAGTTTAAAATATGAATATTGCCTCTTAATTCATAGTTCATTGGCAGGTTAAATAATACATATGACATAACTACAGTACTTAGAGAAAAGATATCACTAGATATGCATGTGTCATCTTTGAGTTGCTCCTTCCTCCCATTTTAAAACCAAACTTTCCTTATGATTCTGCTCTCATTTCTTTCTTCCATTTTTATGGTGCAAGCCTGTGGTTTTACTTATTATAAAAGTGTTAGTACTTGCTATAACCCAGACATCCCAATGAAAGTTATTAAAACAAGCTTTTCATCCATCCTAGGATGAAAAATGCTACAATTGATTTTAAGAGGTTGAGGAGAGACAATAAGTTTGCTATTTTAGAAAGAAAAATAAAGAAGGTGATGCACTGTCTCATACTCATTCTTATTTTCTGTAATAAGCTTGGAGTTCATGTTATTCAACTAATTTTAAAAGAATATTAACATTTTACTACTTGGTAATTAAAATTATATATTATAATAAATTTAATTTTGCAAAAAAATGTTTCCACTATATATCAGCTGCTAAGTGTAATTTACTGTTTATAGTGTAAACAGTATTATAGACAAGAAACTCAGTTGTCACTTAAATAATTGTAGATTTGGCTTAAACCAAATAAAAATATATAAAGTTTAGATAGAGTATGTTTTTAAATAAAGCCCTCATAAATGATTAAAATATTAAAACATAATATATACAAAGAGTACTTGGCAGTATATTAGATAATTTTGTGTATGATTCCTTAGTTAATGAAGCTAGAAACCTTAAAATCAATTAAAGTTCACCCTTTTACCTTATGCTTCTATATCTTCTTTGTATCTCAATGTTATACCCCAGTTTTCTCTATTATCACCATGTTTAATGTATTGAAAGCCTCATCAGGTCTCACCTGAACTGCCAAAATGTTGTTGATTCATCTTCTTGCTTTCACTCATGTCTCTTTTCAATGAATCTGCCAACAAATTATTATAAATGCCAAACATTTTAGTGCAAACACTTAGTGGTTCTCAAACTTTAATGTGTTTCAGGGTCATCTGAAGGTTTTTTTTTTTTTTTTAATATTCCCAGGACTTTACCCCATAGTTCCTGATTCAGTATTTTGGAGTGGGCCCTGACCATTGGTCTTTCTAACAAATTCCCAGGTGGTGCTGACCCTGGGACCACAGTTGAGAACTGCTGCTTTACTGCAAGTTAAAATGCTGTCCATGACCTCATTTGCTTCATTTTCACACCTGATTCCTTACCATAGTCTCAAACTTATCTATTTTCCATGTAGGCCTAAATATTGTGGGCTCTTGTACATTTGCATAGAGGATCATTTGTTCATTCTTTATGAAGCATCCTTTATTTAACTGTTCCATTGTTCTGCAACTTTGTCTATGTGGCTTGCTAATGATCACATTAAAGAGTTAGTTCAAATACAGTTTTGGCTTGGAAGCATTACCAAACTCCTTTTTTTTCTCTCTCCATGATTTACAGGTCAGACAGTACCTGTGCATAACTCTTCATTATATCTGCCAAAATGTAATTAGTCATTGGTTTTTCTGATTTGCATACTATTCTTTTGAATTCCTCATTTTATTTCTCTACATATTCAGAAATGTTTCTGTCATTTGTAGTTTACAAATATTTACCATAAAGTAAAACATGCACATGACAATCATTAAAATAGAATATGAAAAATAAGAAATAAGAGTATAATATATTGATTAATAGTGTTCTTAGGTGTTTTTTAAACTTCTTTTAAGGCTATTCTTACTTTTTATAAATAAGGACATTTTCTTGTGTGTTGTGAATTTTAACAATGGCATAAAATATTTGTTAAATTATACATTATATTCTATGTGATCCTTTTTTAAAGTAAAAATATACATATTTTGCTTTTTTTGTTTTTATTATTCAGCATGTTCTGAAGTGGTAAGGAGAGATAATGTTTATACTAAGTAACTGTTCATTATTACATTAAATTAAGGAATCTGTTAAGAACTTACTATATGCTAGAAGTCCTGTTCTCATTTATTTAATTTCCAAAACGGAGAAGCGGCACGTTGTATGTCTGACCCATTTACTATTCCATCATCTCTTCTCCATCCTATGTAGTGTGGTTGGTTAAATTTGTGCACGAATACCAGTTTACTATTCAATAAAAATAACCTAGAGCTCTTCCAATACTTGTGCCGAGTATAGGTTCTAGCAAGAAGATGCAGGTATTGAGGAATTCTCATCGACAGAGCAAAAGTTGGTAGGAGATGGAAGACATAATTGGGCAGCCTAATTAGAAAAAACAACCATAATACTCAATATGGTGGTAGACATCATAATGAGATTAACTTCCCTGAAATATCTCTATTATATTTCCCCCTAATTTTATTGAGGTATAATTGCCAGATAAAAATTCTATATATTTAAGTTGTACAATATGATGACTTAATATACACATAAATTGTGCAATGATTATCACAATTAGGCCAGTTAACACATCCATCAACTCATATAGTTATCCTTGTGTGTGTGTGTGTGTGTGTGTGTGGTAACAACACTTAAAAGCTCCTTTCTCAACAAATTTTAAGTATAGGATACAATATTATTAACTATAGTCACCATACTGTACAGTAGGTCTCTAGAATTTACTTATCTTAGAACTGAAAGCATATCTTTTAGCTGGCGTTTCCCATTTCCACCCCATCTCCAGCCCCTGACAATTACCATTTTACTCTCAGCTTCTGAGTTCACCTTTTAAATTTTGCATATGAGCAAAACCATATGATATATTTGCCTTATTTAATGTAGCATAGTGCCCTCCAGGTTTATCCATGTGATCACAAATGGAAGGACTTACTTTTCTGTGGAGGAATAATATTGCTCCATGTGTGTGTGTGATCAAACTGTCTACCCATGCATCCATCCACAGACGCTTAGGTTGTTTCCATGTTTTGGCTATTGTGAATAATGCTGCAGGAACACGGGAGTGCAGATAACCCTGTAAGATATTCATTGTATATCTTTCATATGCACATATAAACCCGGAAATGGTACTGCTGAATTATATGATACTTCCATTTTTTAATATTTTGAGGAAACTCCGTGTTTTCTATAATGGCTGTACTAATTTACATTCTCAAAAACAAGGTACAAGAAACCCATGATATTTCTAAAGATGAAAGTGTTTCTTTTAACTTTCTTTGCATAATTTGATGCAAACCACTTTTAATAAAATAATACATACCAATTTCAATGTGCACACTAAAAATATGTTGGAAGAGGAACATGCAGAGTAATTCAAGCACACCTACAAAGTGTAACCGACATTCTAATTAATGTTAGATTCCCCCAATATCCAAGAAGTAGTGGTGGGGCATAAACTTTTTATGCATTTGAATCATAAAAATAAAATATTATTTGCCTGGCTGGTGCAGCTCAGTGGATTAAGCACTGGCCCATGAACCAAAGGGTCACTGGTTCAATCCCCACTCAGGGCACATGCATGGGTTGCAGGCCAGGTTCTCAATAGAGGGCACGTGAGAGGCAACCACGCTTTGATGTTTCTCTCCCTCTCTTTCTCCTTCCCTTCCTCTCTCTCTAAAAATAAATGAAATCTTTTAAAAATATTTCTTCATTATGTCATCAACATTTTAATATTTAATATAACATGTAAAATATTTATTTGAAGTAAGATATTACTTATGAAATAATTAAAATAACACAAAAGAATTTGCAAAAACATGATTACAGTGCCTAATACAATGTATTTTGGGATATGTCTCTTTCTAATAATGATTTACATCTGAATTTTAGCCTTCCATTCTCATGCTTATAAAGACAGATTCTTATTATATTGTGATTATCCCACTAGGTTGAGATTTGTTATTTAATATTGAACAAAAATTCTAGCCTATTAGGACATTTTATTTTATTTATTTATTTTTAGGCAGAGGGGTAGGGAGAGAGAAAGAGAGGGAGAGAAACATCAATGAGTGGTTGTCTCTCATGCATTGCATCCTCTACTGGGGACCTGACCTGTAACCAAGGCATGTGCCCTGACTGGGAATCAAACCAGTGACCCTTTGGTTCACAGGCCAGTGCTTAATCCACTGAGCTACACCAGCCAGGGCAGGACAGTCATTTAAAAAATATATTTATTTCTACTAGTAATGTAGAAGGCAGCTTGCTTACACTTATCATTGAATAAGAATTTAATATTTTTAAGATGACTTGAGAATGTGAAAATAAAATGTAAGCACAATAAAAATATTGATGGGAAGAATATTAAATTGGCAATTTACAAAGAGCACACTGGTTAGGGGGAGCATTTTTAATCTCTTCACTCCTTGGTTGAGTACATGGAAATTCACAGTTATACTAAGAATTTGATTAAGAGCAGAATGTTGACTTTTCTCTCCTTGCTTTTACTATTCTCAGAAAATTAAATAACACTTCTTGCCCTACCACTTTTTATTCATTACATGTTTATTGCTACTCTTTTTGTTTATAGTTAAGAAACCCCAGCACAAATTTCTCTCCCAGACTGCTCTCCCTTAATTAAAAACGCCTGCTCAGCCCTGACCAGTGTGACTCAATTGGTTGGAGCACCCTCTGATAAACAAAGGCTGTGGGTTCAGTCCCCAGTCAGGGCATACACCTTGGTTGTGGGTTTGTTCCCGGGTCTGGGGAGCATGCATGATCTGTGGTCTGAGTGCGTACAGGAGGCAACCAATTGATGCTTCTCTCTTGAATCTATGTTTCTCTCTTTCCCTTCCTCTCTTTCTTCAAGCAATTAAAAAATGTCCTCAGATGAGGATTAAAAAATATATATTCTGCTCATTTCTGTGGTGATGATTATTTAAGCTGATAACTTCCTGTCACTAGATTTGGGCCCAGAGAGAGAAACATGTAAAACCCTTGTTTTAAAACCATTAAATTCTTATTAAGATACTTGCATTATCAGTAACACTAGCTTCTCCTTTCATTGCTAGTCACGTTCTGAGCACTTCTGTTCTGTTTGTTTTAGCCGGATGTCTCTCAACAATGCCTAGCTTAACCAACTCATAGATTCCTGTCTTGACCAAACTCCCAAATTCTGCTCTGGCCTTTATTATCCTGCCTTTGGTATGATCCTGTAGCTCTCTGGGTTTTTTTTGCTGGATCCTTAGATCAGAACTGTTTCTTTGATACTTGTTTATCCAATGCTGTATTCTCTTTTTTTAATTAATTTATTTTTTTTTATTCAGTTACAATTGTCTATATTTTCTCCTCATCCCTCCACCCTGAATACTGTATTCCTCACATCCTAGGGATATATTTGTTTCTAGATTAAACTCTGTTTTGACAGTAACTGAACACATGTCTCACCAGAAGCAGCTACCCAATTCTGGCATTGATAGGGATATCAAATTCGACACAGAAGCAGTCAATTAACAGATTATATAACAGATATAATTATGTTAAATAATATGTACAAATTTTCCATGGAATTTATGATGATGAATGCTTCCTGAGTCCTAAGTAATGCAAATTTTAACAACTGATCTGAACATTTCTGTGTCTAATAATCGAGAAATTCTATAATGACTAATAGCGCTTCTATCATGAACATTAGAATTAGCTCAACTATGGAAAACTAAGAAAGATTCTGGCAGAAATCTTAGTAAGAAAACTATTTTTTAAAAATTTTGCTTACATTTTTTGCTTATCAAATAAGAGCAATGTCTCTTCTTTTTTTCTTTTCAGGACTTAATACTTTTAATTAATTCTGATGCATTATGAGTTATTTTTATATTAAATGAGACATTTTAAGCCATTGGCAACATTTTAATTATACTTCTATATTCTCCTATGTCAGTTGTCTTATTCATCATTAGTTTAGATCACACACTTTTAGAGTTTAACAGAGCACTGTTTGAACATATTTAAAAGTGGAAATTATACTCTTCCCACTTCCTTGTACTACAATGAATTTCATATTGAAACATTTTAATGCACAAACCAGCCTAATTTATGAAATTGAATTCTCCTAAAGGTTCTCTCTGATATGGCTCTATTTTAATTCCATACAGCTTGAGCCCTCCATTAATACGACTTCAGAGTTTTGTAAAACTTCTCTTTCTGGCATAATGAGATAATATTTACATGTAGTAAAATTCATCCTTTTTAGATATAAAACTCAGTGAATTTGACAAATGGTTGAAGTAGTATAACCACCACCACAATCAAAATAAAAATATATTTCCATTGTCCAAAAAGATGATTTCCTTACTCTTTGTAGTCTATCCATTTTTACTACCCGCTAGTCCTGGCAGCCACTGATATGATTACTATCCCTATAGATTTGTCTTTTCCAGAATGTTATATAACAAGATTTTTAAAATAATAACTACTTCATTGTTATTTTAAGAAAACCTGTACTGGGAACAACAAATTGTTGTAATGAGACAGAGTATTATGACTTTAAACCTAGATATTGTGTTTTCCTACAAAAAAAATGTCATTTTCCAGGCTTCCAGGCTTCCAGGCCTGAAAATATTAAAAAGGAGTTGTTCATATAAGTTGTACCTCATTAAAAATATTTCATTCAACTTAAAAATGGAAAATCTCCAGAAATCCAAATATATTAATAAACAAGGAAAAAATTCCTTTGACATATCAAATGGAATTTTTTTTTTTTCTGATGGTTTCTAAATGAAATAATCAAAACATTGACATCCCAAGGATACTGTCATGGAACATGAAACATACTTCCTGCTGAGATGAGAACATACTGAAGCTTTGCCGAAATTCAAGTACATTTCTTTGAATGAGCATTGATTGGATTTTTCTTAACTGCTTCAACTTTTCTGCTCAAGGTATGCTAGAGAAGTATTCTTTCAAAAAGGAGCATGAAACAACTAAATGGAATGACAATGAAAAATGTTTGAAAACTGCAGTGATTTTAGGAGAATGGAATGTAAGTTGCCCACTCAAGCGAAGAGATGATTTTCTACTGGGGAAAATAAGCCTGGAAGTTGTGTACATAGTGATTATTTGGTGGCAGAATACAAAATAATTTTTGTAACAGCATTTAAAATTCCCTCAGGAATATGAACATTATATCTTCCTTTTCTGTGGGCAGAACAGAGTAGCATATAAAACATACATGTAGATTTCTGGTCAAGATGGCAGATTAGATAAACCACAAGAGGAGAGTGTACTCAGCTCCATGGTGCATCCTGAAAATCCTGCTTGGGTGATAGTTGAGGTTTTGCTACTGGACCCTACAGGACACCTACTACATTAGCCCACACTACCAAGATAGGGAGTCATAGCAGCTCTACCTAATACACAGAAACAAACACAGGAAGGCTGCCAAAATGAGGAGACAAAGAAACATGGCCCAAATGAAAAAAAAAAAAAAAACAGATCAAAACTCCAGAAAAAGAACCAAACAAAATAGAGGGAAGCAATCCACTAGATGAAGAATTCAAAGCACTGGTTACAAGGATGCCCAAGGAACTTAGTGAGGACCCTAACAGCATAAAAAAGATCCAGTCAGAAATGAAGGATACACAATTGAAATAAAGAACAATTTGCAGGGAAACAACAATAGAGTAGATGAAGTGGAGAATAAAATCAATGATTTGTAACATAAGGAAGCAAGAAACAATCAGGACAAGAAGAAAAAAACAAACAAACAAAATGAGGACAGTGTAAGCAGCCTCTGGGAAAATGTCATGCATACCAACATTTACATCATAGGAGTATCAGAAGGAGAAGAGAAAGGGCAAGAAATTGGAAATCTAGTTGAAAAAATAATTAAAGAAAACTTCCCTAATTTGGTGAAGGAAATAGACATGCAAGTTCAGGAAGCACAGAGAGTCCCACACAAGACGGACCCAAAGAGGCTGGCTCCAAGACCCATCATAGTTAAAATGCCACAGGTTAAAGATAAAGTGAGAATCTTAAAAGAAGCAAGAGAAAAGCAATTAGTTACCTACAGGGCAGTTCCTATAAGACTGTCAATATATTTCTCAAAAGAAACTTTGCAGGCTAGAAGGAATTGGAAGGCGATATTCAAAGTCATGAAAAGCAAAGACATACAGCCAAGACTGCTCTAACCAGCAAAGCTATCATTTAGAATGGAAGGGCAGATAGTTTCCCAGATAAAAAATGCAAAAGGAGTTCATCATCACCAAACAATTATTATATGAAATGTTAAAGGGACTTATTTAATAAAAAGAAGAAAGTCAAAATTATGAACAAAATGTCAATAAAAACATATCTATCAGCAATTGAATCTAAAACACAAACTAAAGAACAGAGACAGAATCATGGATTACAGAGGACATTTTAATTATTGCCAGATGGGAGGGGGTGTGGAAGAATGGGTTTAGAGGTGAGGGGCTTAACAAGTACAAATTGGTAGTTACAGAATAGCCAGGGGATGTAAAGTACAGCATAGGAAATGGAGTTGCTAAAGAACTTATATGCATGACTGATGGACATGAACAAAGGTATGGGGAGTGCCCGAGGGAGTGAGGGGTGCTGGGTCAAAGTGCGCAAAGGGGTAAAAATTCAAATAACTGTAATAACATAATCAATAAAATATAATTAAAAAAATGAAAAAAAAGAACATACATGCAAAATGAAGGGAAATTTCCAAACAGGAGGAACATGCCCATTCAGTCTCTGTGGTACCAATTTGGTCTACAGATTTTTAGGCACTGGACATAGAATACATAAACACATGCATAGTAGAAATACCCCCAGAAGAATCTGACCATTCAAAACAAATACATTGTATAACCTCCAATTCTACTAAGATTAAAAATAATTCTTTCTAAACTTTGTTGTAGATATGACATTTGAGACATTTGAAACAAAGGATATGCATTTTAGTGTATAGTTGTGGCCCTGAGGGGAATTTATTAACTAATATAATTTAAAAATCCTAATTCTAGTTAAAAGAGCAACAGACACAAGACTTTCTGTGCACTTGAATATATTGCAAGCAAAAAATAAATCATTAAAACTTCCTTATAATGAAATTATTTAATGAATATTAAAAACAGCAATTATTATGCAATTTTTTAAAAAAATAAATAAATAATATGAATAAATAAATTTATAAATACATAACAACTTTTCATTACATTTTAAAGAGTATATATACTTTTAAAGTTAAGTTAGGATGACTGAACAGGATTTGATAGGTTTTGAGTGGAGATAGAGAAATATATTTTATAGACCACAGTGTTAGTTTTAAAAGTTGAGTCTGGTAATGATTTTCTTTTTTTCCCTTTTTTGATTAAGGCTAATACTCCTCTCTTTCTAGAATTAGGGGTAATTTTAACTGTCTTTTCTACTTGAAAAATAACACTCCAAAGCAAACACCAGACTTCCTACACCATTATTCAACTTCTCACTCACCACAGAGAGAATTAGTATAGCAAAATTGCTTTGTTTTCTTAAAAAATTATTTTTTATTTTTGTCACTATTAAAATACCAAAACAATTTTAAATATAAATAATTTATTTAGGGAACTGAAATTCCTAAGTGTGTGATATATTTATTTCCAATCTGCATTCCTTCTTTTGCAGTAATAATATATTACAGTAGCCACCCACCTGAAAAATATCATAATAATATCGCTAATATCACAAAAGGAAGTTAGTATTGTGACAATGAGAATAAGAGATACCAGGAAAAATACATCATCAAAAGACACTGAAAATTTTTGCACTATTTTTTTTAATTTAAGGATTTTCCCTTTTACTCTTTTTAGCATAAGTAGAAATTAAAAATTAAGAAAAGCAGTCTTTTCTAAGAGCTCCTGCCAAGTGAAAAATTTTTATTTCTTAAAAACCCATCATGCTTGAAAACACCTTCATATGCAAGCATGCAATTCTCACTTTTGCAATTATAAATACTATATTTCTCTTTGAAAGGAAAAAAAAAAAACAGAGTAGTCAGGTTGTGGGAAAACTTATAGCTCACTTTCTAAGTCCTTTTGTATTGTCTCCAAAGACATTCTTTGTATTCATGGAATGACAGTCCATTCAGGTAGCCAATCAAGTGTTAATTTGACAGTGCAACATAGTAATCCTCAAAAGAATTTCAGTTTCCTCTTCTTCATACACACATTTATGCAATGCCTGGTCCTTTAAAAGCTTAACAAATTTCAAAAAGGAAGACTAAATGTGTGATTCTCATAGGATTTCATTTGGTTGTAATTTTGATTCTGAAGGGCAGTTGGTGACACTTTTCCTTTTCATGTCTAAATTGCAATTTCTGAGTTGGTTAATTTTATTTAGGCCTCATTATTTGGGGGAAAAATGCAGAAATGGGAACAAAATAGAGGAAATAAAAAGTCCTAAAAATCTTGTATGATTGATATTCACTAGTATGCTACATCAGGAATATAGGACATAAAGGCACATCTTTTCTTTATTTTACGTCTTTCTTATTTTGCTGTGGTTTAAGGGAGTCCACTCCTAGCCTAGCAAATAGGACATACTTCTTAATATATTTAATATAAATCAGTACTTTTACCATTTTAATCAGCATAAGGGCCGTAGAACTCCTATTTCTCCTTACTCTTACTACTTTCCTCATTTTCTCCCACCTTCCTAGCTTCAGTGGTATATTGTCATGTACTTTAATTCTCTATATAATTACTCTTCTTATTAATATTTATTTCTTCTTGCATTTATGCTTCTAGCTTTAATTATTTCCCATTACAGAAAAAACCTCACTGTAGTTGAAATATCTAATCATAAATTTTCTTCTTGTCTTTATAGAAATATTTTGTTATATATTCATTTTTAATAACGTTTCAGTGGGTATAGAATTCTATGTTGGAAGTAATCTTTTTCAGCTTTTTAATAATTTACTATTGTCTTCTCATTTCCACTGTTTCTATAAAGTATACTGTAAGTGATATTGTTGGTTCTTTGAAGATATCTTAAAGACAGATATTTGTTCTGTCTTTAGCATTTAGAAATTTGAGGTTTTATTTGAATATATTCTACTTGACATACATAGTTCTTCTTAACTCTGGGATTTCTTGTTGTGCTGTCATTTGAGAAAATTTTAAGCCACAGTTTTAACTCACTGAGTTTGTTTTGCTTCTTGTCTTTCCTCAGATTGCCTCATCTCATTTGAAATCACCTTTTTCTCTTTTTTTTCTTACCTCCTCTCTGTCTCCCTCTCTCATTCACTGTGCTCTCTAGAAGATATACTACAATTTTTCATCATATATTAATCTTACATGCTGTTTACTGTACCCTTTTCTCTGTGGCTCATTCTATTTGCTAATGACCTTTCTTTCTATTTACTAACCCTTACTCTAGCTATATCTTAAATTCTGTTCTAAGTATTATCATGTCTTCTATAGATGTTAATTTTCTGCTGAAATTTTCTATCTTATATATATATTTGTGCATATTATTGTTATTAAAAATCCACAGACAATAATTCCAATAATGATATTTTTAATCCCTTTGTTTTTATCATTTAGTCCCACTTCCCATACATCTGCTAATTTTTGATAGAAAGCTAAACACTGTGTATACAAAATTTTTAAAGTAATTTGAGTCCCTGAACGCCATTATTTTCAACCAGAGAGGATTTTTTACATGTCTGGAAACAGTAGATTAGGGGCAGATTAATTTAATCAGTCTGGGGTATAAACAATTCAAAGCTGTTTTTTCTGCCTTTATAAGAGGATTTATTTGGATTTCCTCTTACCCTAGTTGAAGCCTAAAGTACTTAGCAGAGCACATCTTCTTTGGCAGGTTCTGTTTTCTGTTCGTATTTCTTTACTTTTTATTGTGGTTCAAATACAGTTGTCTCCATTTTCCCCCCCTTTGTTCCCCCTGCCCCATACATCCCCACCTCCCACCTTTGATCCTACCCCTCTTTGGCTATATCCATGTGTCCTTTATAGATGTTCAGGTTCTGAACTTAAATGTGTCTCCCCTGCCCATGAAATTGGCAAAAGCTCCCTTCAGCTTAACATTTTGGCTAAAGTTTAAAAGTTAGCAAATGCTTAGACAGGTGCAAAATACCATTAGACTCCCCTTTCTGCATTCCTCTTTCTTTCTGTGCTCCTGGCACCTAAAGTTCTTGCTGCCCTGGCAGATAGCAATCCTGATTTTCACTTTGCTAGTCCCAAGAGACCCCCCAAAGCACTGGTCAATTTCCCAGTACCTTCATTCTTTGCACAATTCCGTAAGGAAACAGTGAAAAGTGTGCCTCTGCTCGGTACACTTCCCTTCTCTTGGGGATCTTGGTTCCTCTAGTACTGCGTGACAAAGAAGTTCTCCAAAATATTGAAATAGATTTAAATAAAAATAGGTTTTATAGTTACTTTGACAATGTGTTTGTTTTTCCCAAAACTAGTTTTTCCTTATTAGATTCTAATGATTGCATTAGGATATCAATAAAATAAAATTTTTAATGCAGGAGTTATTGGGCATTCTAAAAACATTTAGAAACTTTTTCGTTAATCTTATGAGTTAATATCTTTGTCTTTAACACAATAATTATCTCAGACTGTAACAATAGATATTTTGAAAGTAAAAAGACTAAATTATTTCAGATTTACTTGTTATGCCTTCTGAAAGAACATCATCTATTCTACCATACTCAGATATAGGTAACTATGTTTATCCATATATGAGAGAATTGACAATTATAACAGAAAACAAATATCTGAAACTGTGTGTTACATTGAACCACGTATAACAATAACCAGATACAAATATTTTTGCTCTTCCACATGACTCTCATAGTTCTGTGTTTGTATATATATGTAAAAAAGACACATATATAAGTGTAGCGTATACATGTGTGTATACCAACTGCACACACACAAAAATATACATAGATGTAACAACAAGAAGCATACAAAGAATAAAGAATCAGCAGTTGCTTGCAACATTCTTTTTCATGTGAATAAAGAACGTTTTTGTAATGGTACCTAAAAGCAATATTGCCTGTTCATTTCCTACAGTATAAATGACTCCACTGTTAACTCTACTATGACCTGAAATATTTCATAAGCATAGGGCTGCCAAAAGATAAAAATAAAATACTGAGAAAATATTTGCAAACATGAAACATTTCTGATATAAGGGCTTTAGAAAAGAAAGATCCCAAAATAGTTCAGGTGTTTAAATAAACGATTTTGTCACACAAACCTGATCATATATATATATATAAAACAAGCTCACATGAGCTTGTTTGACACAGGAACTGGAGGAAATCTGGAGATGACATATTAAGTCAGTCACAAACAACTAAATTAAAAATACTGTGATAAAGTCTACCAATCATTTTATTAAATAAGTTGTCTAAAGGATTGTGAACTGTTTCTGATAAGTTATTTGTTCTATCTATATGATTGTTTGTAATTATTTCAATTCATTAAACATTTCAGTTGATTTTAACAATGACTCAATGTCCAAACCTTAGCACTTAGTCCACATAATGTTCATTATAAAGCAAAATAGTAAAATAATTTGATTTAACTATCCAATCAAAACATTCAATAAAATAGCTTTAATGAGCCCTGGCTGGTGTGGCTCAGTGGATTGAGTGCCAGCCTATGAACCAAAGGGTTGGTGGTTTGATTCCCAGTCAGGACACATGCCTGGGTTTGAGGGCCAAGTCCCCAGTAGGGGTGCATGAGAAGCAACCAACAGTACATTGATATTTCTTTCCTTCTCTTTTCCCCCCTCTCTATAAATAAATAAATACATAAATAAATAAATATTAAAAGCAACTTTAATGAATTTTGTAAATACACATTTTGTTTGAATTAAATAAATTGTCAGCTATGAAAACTATAATTATTCAAACAATTGTGAACTGATAATAAAAATGTATTATGGAGAAAATAAGTGTGCTTAATTCTATTTTTTATGTGATCTAAAACCAAAGAGATCGAGACTTATGGTTTTTTTTAAATGCTTACTCAAGGATATGTTTATTGATTTGAGAGAAAGAAATATTGATGTGAGAGAGAAACACTGATCTGTTGTCTCCCACACACATCCCAACTGGGGATTGAACTCACAACCCAGGTATGTGCCCTGACACAACCTTTGATATACAGGACAATGTGCCAAACAACTGAGCCTCTTGGCCAGGACAAGACTTAAGTTTAAGTGAGGTTTTTCCTATATTTTAAAGTTGTGATTTCTGCTTTTTACCAATATTAAGACAATAATCTTTTATTGTTAACTAAAAGTTTTACATGATGTCAGCCAAATGGTCCTAAAATACATCCTTTCCATGTATCAAACACATATACATTAAACAGTAACCTGTATTTTTATTTTTTTGTACAAATATGTGTGTATTACATAGGAAAAGGCATATAGTATGTATTTATAATTCCTAACTTTGCAAAGGGCAAAAGTGGTTTTCTTTACCAAGTGTAGATAATTTGTTTGTATTCACAAGATTGTATAATCATGAAATATGTTTTGGATGGGACATTTGATTCTTCTCTTTTTTAAGTAGAGATGATATATAGATAGATGGTAGATACATAATACTATTTTTAAGTAGAAATACCATAATCTGTTTTAACTGAGAAAAGCAAAAGACGGGTTTTTAATAGAGCCACTGTCAAGCATAGGCAGGGCACCCCGCAGTCCCGACTGTGAAGTTCAAGGGTCAGCGTGAGGTCTTGTAAATGTTCAAACAATGTATTGCTTGAGAGATGTATCTTTTTTTTCTGATTGACAATTAAAGAGAAAAAGGCTACAAATAGGTAAATCAAAATATTGCTAAAACAAACAACTCAGTAAATGGAAGTTATAAAGTTCATGTATTTCATACATTAGGATCAAAATTTTATGAAAAACTTCACTTTGATGGATATTTAAAACACTGGCTAATGTATCTAGGGTTAATAAAACATTTTTGAACATAGAGTCCCCAATATGTTGTCACTGTGATAAATTTAAAAATAAACAAAAAACATTTAAGTGGATTATACAGTCTAAGTGGATGTATAAATACATAATACGTTAAAAATGCTGCAAAAATATGTTTCCACTTATCAGTCAGGTCTAAAGGCCATTGAGTCACAAGCTTTTTGTAATGTCAACTCTAATTCAAAACATCAAATAAATATTATTCTTATCTTATTTTCTGTTTACCATGAGCATGGTATTTGACTTTCTGACTTGTGTTTTTCTTTTTTTAAATAACTTTCTCAATAGTTACAAAGAATTAAGTCTTGTTAGATAAGTTTATTGGGGAAATTATTTTGATGGATTTGTGTGATGTATCTTTCTCACGTTTTCATTGTTCATGACAGACATCTCTCTATTCCACCAATTCTTCTCATTTTACTAGGGTGTTTGAATCAGTTTGAGTAGGAGTTTATAACTTTTATCAGTGGAGGCTCTCTTGTGGGTAGAATTTATACTTTGATTAGGAATCTTACTTCAGGATGGACTGATTTTATGACACAGTCATGATTTGAGAGCATTTCTCTCAGTATTAGCTTTAATGCCACCCATCTGTTCCCCTGCTCAACACTCCAGCACATCCTCATTCTCAAGTTAAATCTCCTGTTTCTAAGGTGCCAAGGATATACTACAGAGTATGCCATGAATGTTGGACTTTTGAAGCTTAGGTACCACATATGGCTCAACAGTAGACAGAGATGCAGCAAATGGTGAATTCTGTGCCAGAGTCTGCTCCATTTCCTTCACTGGAACTTTCAAAGAATAAATGCCATCTGTGTGAAATAAATCACTATTGAACAATTTAATAGCCTTATTTTTATAACTATTATACCCCAGTGATTATTCCAAACTGATCTGTTCCAAAATATATTCAGGATTCAAACTTCCTGATAGACTGCTACTGCTGTGTCTCTAGATCTTTCCTTTTGATATGCTAAGAGGAGATATTAACAGAAGAGTGAGAAATCTGACAAGACCTTAACAACAGAGGAGGAGTGAGTAGCAGTTGGAGCACCAACACTTAGGACTGATGCAGCAAGCAGTTGAAGCAGAGAGGAATAGAGAGGAGCCAGGAGATTGCTGGATTGGTGATAGAGATGATAAGTTTTCAAAAATAATTTAGGAGAAGAAGGTCGAATTTGGCTCTGAACAAATTGTGTGTTCTGAATTCACCAATGATTCCACACAATTTTGTAAAGATTGGTTGAATTTTCCAAGTCGTATTTAAATTCATCATTCATCCTAATTAATTTCATCATTCAGCATCTATATAGTGTATTTAATATATCACCTGTGTCTGTTGTCGACATTGAAGGTGTATTGGCAGAAACAAAATATTCTTAAAAATCTCTTCCTTTTTAAAGTTTGCATTATGGTCTGTGCAATTGGTAATTGATAAAACAGGTATCACAGTTGTCATAAGTGCTAACATAATGCAGGCAAAATACTTCATAAAGTGTGAAATATGTAAATATAAATCTCTAAATAAATGTAACATTACTTGGGAGAATGCATGTCATTATTGCTATATTAAAAAGTGACAAACTCAAACAGAAACCACCTGCTAAAATTTTCCATTTAATATTTTTTAAAATGTTTGTAATTTGATGTTAAATTAACATACATTAAAAAGTATGGTTGTCAAGTGTTGATGAGTTTTGGCACATGAATAAGGTCTGTTTGGAAAAAGTCCAGCCACTGTTAATATAATGAGAATGGTTTGTGACATCGATGTGACCTGGTAGCCGAGAAGAGTGGACTGGGTTGCTCATGTGTGAACCATGACGACTCATTGTACTAGTCAGTGGGGGCAGTAGACGCATTCAAAACATCTGAGTGAGTAGAGCAACAAATCTGTGTCAAATGTTGCATTAAGCTTGAACATTCCTTCTTGGAAACTATTCAGGTGAATCAGAAGGTTTTTGGGGATGAGGCAATGAGTGCAGCACAAATGAAAGTGTGGCACAAATACTTCAAAGGTGTTTCAGAATCTGTTGAAAGTGATCCGCATTCTGGAAGGCCTGCAACAGGCAGAACAGCTGAGAATGTTGAACATGTACAGGCTGCAATCAACAAAGATCAGCAACTAACAGTGTGAGAACTAGAAGCAGATCTGGGGATTCCAAACACTACTGTGTCCAAGATTTTGATGTAGGTTCTTGGCACAAAACGTGTTGTGGCAAAGTTTGTTCCTCAGCTTCTGCTGCCAGGGCAGAAGAGCCATTGTGCTGCAGTTGTTAATGACGATTCAAACCCCTACCAGGGACCCAGATTTCCTCAAGAAAGTCGTAACTTTGAAGGGGACTGAGGCTTCATTGTCCTATGTATGATGCTTGTTGTATCTTGTATCTTCTTCAATAAATGTCTCTATTTTTCATATTGCATGGCTAGATATCTTCTGGACAGACCTTGTATACACCAGCAATTTTCAACTGTTGTTTTCCAGGAATGTTTTTAAACATGCAATAATTGACTATTTAGTCAGGGGCACTGACCTATGTCCCCTTAGATTGTCAAATAAAATAATGACAATAGCCAACAACAACAGCTGTCAGGTATGAATTATCTCTCTTGAACCATAAATATATAGGTCATGTAATAGAGTTGCAACTTATTGGTCACATCACATAATGAGTTACTAGAAATTCATACACACACACACATATACATACATATATATGTATATATTACAGTACCTGATTTTTTAAAAAGACATTTTGGAACAAAAAAGGTAAGCAATTATTATTATTATTTTTTTTGTAATTCAATCAAAATTATACCTATTTTGTCAGGTCAGCAAAAAACTTATTTTGTGTGTGTGTGTGCTGCAGAATTTTAGTAATTGGTTTATGTGAGCCATGAAATAAAATGCTTGGAAATCACTGGTATACACCATGCAATTATTGCCAAGTGAGAATAGAGAAAAGTTCCATCACCAGGGAGTTTATTTATGGCCCCTTTCTATTAAACTCTACTCTTCATAGGCAATCTATGTTTATTTTTATCTCATAGATAAATCTGGACTTCTTAACCTCATAAAAATGGTGTCATATAGTATGTCCTCTATTGTGTCTGGCTTTTTTTTTTCATTGTGGTTCAATTACAGTTGTCCCCATTTTTCCCCATTTCTACCCACTCCCCACCTCCCACATTCAATCTTCCCAACCCTATTATCTTTATCCATCAGTCCTTTATACATATTCCTTGACTTGACCCTTCCCCTTCTTTCTCCTTTTATCCCTCTCCCCCTTTCCCTCTGGTCCCTCTGTTCTTTATTTCCATGTCTCTGGTTCTATTTTGCTTGCTTGTTTGTTTTGATTAGGTTATATTTACAGGTGAGATCATATGGTATTTGTCTTTCACTGCCTGCCTTATTTCACTTAGCATAATGCTCTCCAGTTCCCTCCATGCTCTCATGAGGGGTAGGAGCTCCTTCTTTCATTCTGCCTCATAGTATTCCATTGTGTAAATGTACCACAGTTTTTTGATCCACTCATTTACTGATGGGTATTTAGGCTGTTTCAGCATGTGGCTATTGTAAATAATGCTACTGTGAACATTGGAGTGCATAGGTTCTTTTGAATTGATATTTCAGGATGCTCAGTGTATAATCTCAGCAGTGGAGTCACTGGATAAAAAGGTGGTTCCATTTCTAGTTTTTTGAAGAAATTCCACACTCTTTTCAACAGTGGCTGCACCAGTTTGCATCCCCACCAACTGTGCACTAGCGTTCCCTTTTCTCCACAACCTCACCAGCACTTGCTGTTTGTTGACTTGGTTATTATGGTCATTCTGAACAGTGTGAAGTGGTATCTCATTGTGGCTTTAATTTGCATCTTTCTGATGACTAGTGATGCTGAGCATCTTTGCATATGTCTATGGACCCTCTGTGTGTCCTCCTTGTAGAAGTGTCTGTTCAGGTCATTTGTCCATTTTTTAATTGGATTGTTTGTCTTCCTGGTGTGGAGTTGCCTGGCTTCTTATGCTCACTATAATAGTATTGAGATCCATCTATGTTGATGTTTCTGTAATTCATTACTGAATGTAGTGTAGTATTACATTTTATTAATATATTACAATTTATCCATTTTCCTGTTAGTGGATATTTGGTAGTTTCCAATGTTTGATTATTAATCATAAAGTTCTCTAAAAATCCTATGCAAGTAATTATATGGGCATTTTTCATTTCTCTTTGGTAGATATCTAACTACTTCATGATGTGGGTGTATGGTTTACTTTAAATAAAAATACCTACCAGATACTTTTCCAAAATGGTTGAAAATTTTATACACCACCAGTGAACTGATTGCTCATGTCCATAATTTTTACTTTTGTCACGTTAATCGTAGATATTCTGGTAGGCAGAAAGTCAGAATTCTTTGTACTTTCAGTGTGTACTTCCCTGGTGACTAATAAAGTTGAGCACCTTTCAGTGTTTGTATTAAACATTCATATAAACTTCACCCATTCCCTCCCCAAGATTGATGTTTCTTTATGCATTTTAGATGTAATTCCTTTGTCAAAGAGATGAATAATGAATATTTTCTCCTAGGTTGTGGTTTGTGTTTTCAAGAATATCATTATTTTTCTATGTTTTCTCCTAGAAACTTTATGATGATGAAAAGCTTTACATTTACATATAATTCATCTCAAATAATTTTTGTATATGATATGTTTCCCATTGAGTTATCTTGACATCTTTATTACTAGTTGTCTATACGTGTTTATTTACTATAGTCTACTATGTAGAGACTCGACTCTGTTCTATTGTTCTATTTGTCCATTCTTATGTCAATAACACACTGTCTTGATTAATGAAGCTATAAAATGAGTCTTGAAGTTAGACAGCAAATGTCCTCCAACTTTACATTTGCTTTTAGTATTGTTCTGACTGTTCTATGTCCTTTCCAATTCTGGAGTAATTTTAAAATTTTCTAGTCAACTTGTAACAAACTGGCTCTTGAGCTTTTGTAAGGGTTGTTTTGAAAATGTTGAGTAACTTAAATATTTTAACAATATTGAAGTTTCTAAGACATAAACATGGTTTATCTTGCAATGGACTTTTCTTTAATTTCTCTTAGAATTTTTTTTTTTTGTTTTCAGTTCAAAGGTATGCATGTTTTTCAATAAGTTTATTCATATGACTTTATGATATTAGTACTATTAAAATTGTATTGTTTTAATTTAATTTTTTGATTGCTTTAGCTGTCACACATATTTTTATATATTATTGTGTATCCTGTGAATTTTAATAATTTAACATTTATTGTATTTTTCAAAGTTGTCAGGACTTTTTATATATCCAATTATGTCATGGGTGAATAAGAATGTTTTATTTATTCCTCCCCTTTCAGTCATTAAACTAAATTCCCTCCCACCATTATTCTGCCTCATCTCACTGCCCTGATCTCCATTACAATATTAGTAAAGTAACAAGAATCTTCAATTTATATAATTTCTATTGACCTGTGTTTAATTTAACTAATTAATTTTTTCCTAAGTGTCTAAAATACCTTTTAGCTCTTTTAATAAATTTTCCATATATATATATATAGTACTTTTTTCTAGTATAATGGTACATTGATGCTCTTTGTTAATTTGTTCCAATGAGTGGCAAGCCAGAGCCAAGTACTGAAACATTTTTTCTCATCAAAATGCAACAAATACCAGGTTTGATGAGTTCTGAAGGCAAGGAGTACTGAGATATGACTGTATTTCCATTTGACTTTTATAACTTCCATTGTTTTGCCATTTCACCAACTCTTCCCTAATATCTCTGTACTTTTAACTCCTTAAACATTTTAAGAGCTATATTACAATTAGTTTTGCAAATTCAAAACCTATCTCATTTAGCAATATGTTTTCACTGACTCCTTTTGTTGCTAATTATGCAACACCTGTTCCTCTTTTCCTAAATCATTAGGGCATTTTTTAAATGTTGTATATTGTCATTATTGCTTTGAGCAGAGAGATTGTATTTTCTTTCTTTCAATGGTATTGATCCTTGTTCTGATAGGTTGTAAAGTGTCTGAGAGGTCTTCCTGGTGTTATATTGACACACAAAAGGCTGTGCATACTTAAACGTGATGGTTCAGTGATAAATATACATCCATAAACCCATCACCGCAGCCTATGACAGACATATATCCACCAGGTTAGGCTTTATTTTATGTTTAGTTAGGATGGCTTCATTTCTATTGTCTCCTTCATTCAAGGGTTATGTGCTGATTAAAAAGTGACATTCTCATTCCAACAGGAACTATATGGATGCTCAAATGAATTTCCAAGGCTAAAATGGAACTCCAGTGATGCCAATACTGGTATGACCTTGGGTACTTCCATTTAGATCTGAGCTGAACAGTAGCTACTATTTTCTAGTTCTAGCAGAAAGTCACTATGAAGATGTGAAGCCCACCTCTCAGTTGAAGATCCTCGAACACTTCTAAAAGAGAATTCTAGCATCCTTATTGGGTGGATTATGTTCCCTCTGTTACCCTGATCAAATTTTAGTTGCTTCAGCAGCTCCAAACCCTGATTTCTGCCTCAATAGCTCCCTTAATGAATAGCTCTATATTAATAGCACTAATTAATAGCTCAATAGCTCTCTTTATTAATAAAATGTCCCAGGCAAAATGCCAGGTTAAATAGAGAATTTGCCTTTATATTTTTCTCTTTTTCAAGGATATTGTTCCCCACAAAAGTAATACATATAAATAAATTACTTGATGCACCATAGATTACCTCTAGACTAAAAAGACTTTAAATCATAAAGACACATAAAATAAATTTAATTTAAAAAATGAAGACATGATAGTGTACTTCTCAACAAAAATATATTTTAAAAAATAAATCAAAATTTAAAAAATGTTCAAACAAACAAAAACTGAGAGCTTTTCCACCAGTACACCCTCACCTCAAGAAATTTTGATGACAATGGCTCAATTATTTAGAAAGAAAATTTTGCTAAAATCGCTGATATAAGAAAAAATAATAACCACACAAGGGAGTAATATATGAGTAAATTTAAATGAATATTTATGATATAAAACTATACTCATGTCTTTGGGGCTTAGGAAAACAAAAAATAAATCAAAACAGCATTAAGATAAAAGAAAAATTAGTTATATGTTAGGAATCACACATAATCAAAAGAATTGAAAAAAGTTATACAATTGAACAGACACAAAAATATTGAACTAAGAAATATTACTAATTCTATTCTAGAAGTGTATAAAAATCAAAAGTCAAAATTTAGTTTTAGCAATTTTTATGACAGTAATAAATGTTAATTCTCAGAGAAGTTTAAAAATCAACAGTTTGTATAATTCATGGTGAAATTGTAATGAAACAAAAATGATTCATCAATGAAATGATGAATTATAGAAATTAAATGTTGCACACGCACCCATAGCCCTGAGGAGGGTGAGTGCCTGAACCAGTGGGTCCTGGGGCTACTAGAGAGCTTGGCCAGAGGCTGCCCAAGTGCAGGTCTGGACGAAGAAGGGCTGGTCCCCCTGAGTTGGCTGCAGCCAAAAAGACCAGCAAAACTGGCTTGGCCAGTTTGAAGACAGCAAGCTTTTTTTTTTTTTAAGTAATTATTTATTATTATTTTATTAATTTTTTTCTTTTAACACCTTTTACCTCTCTTTCTTTCTTTCTTGTTCTACTCCTTCTTTTTCTCCCTTTATTTCTCTTCTTCCTTCCATCTTTATTTTTTTTTTAATCCCCACAAGTGAGACAATAAAACCTGGAACTATGAAAACACCAAAGTTGGACCCAAAGAGGGGGCATCCCAACAGTTGAGACAGTGAAACAAATTTCACTTTGCTACTCCAGAGAACTTGCAAGTTATTGTATATTTGTGTTATTATTTTTTCATTATTCTTATATCACTCGCTTTATTAGTATTTTGGTATTTCTCTTCTTTCAGTTTAGTCTTCTTAGCTTGACTGGTTAATTTGCATCATTTGACTGGCTTCCCCTTCTTCTCTCTTTCACAGTGTATTGTTAATTAACTGCCTTTCACTACACTTGTGTTCCATTAGCACACTACTCTAGGACCTCTACTCCCTATTCTAGTTATCCAGATCACATAGATTCTGTCATATCATTGTTGCTCTATTACCATTGTACATAATAGCTGTTCCATACATTTGTAAATACTACACAGAACCCCTCCCAGATCTCAGCCAACTTCACTGTTTCCTGAACTTTATAACTGGTGTGGTTAACTCTATTCTACCACATATTATATCTATTTTCTATGCTTTACTCTCACTTTACCTCATAATCTGACCTCCCACAAGCTCACAGATTTCTAGATCCAACTCACAATCCCCCCCACCACCACACACAACAAGAGTCTCATCTTCTTTCCACCCTTTCTAAAAAGTGGCTAGGTGGGTGAATTATCATGGTTAACACCATACAAATCAGAAGGATCGCCTACCTCTTCTCTAAGGGCTGGTACTTTAAATATCATAGAACACACTCCTGCTGTCTTAAACCATTTCACCTTCCCCCTACAACCTATAACAAAAAGGACTAAGTAGAAGCTGTGAACACCAGGATACCTCCTGGAAGAGGAAACCGACCAACACAGGAACCACCGACAGATAAAAACAAAAAAGGTGAAGGAGGGAGTGGAAGTCACACTAAATTCAAACCAGGACCTAAATCTGGAAATACAACTAAATAGTGGACAAATTACTCAGAACAAACAAGTGAACAAGAGCAAAAGAAAAGCCTCAAAACCCTGTACACATGGAAGAACCAGCTCCAAAACAACCTGCCCTCACCTGCAGAACAGAAAAAAAGAGGTGGTGGACAGACTGATCCTCAGTTAACCAGCTGGTGGGAAGACCCAACAACAACCCCAAACCAAAGACATACACAGAGCCAAAATAAACCACAGCCCAAGATCAGTAAACATGGGAGATCAAGGAGACTGTACCACTGAATCTCATAGGTATTCTACCACAGAAGTTTACACCATAAACCCAGTGGGTCAGAACAGAGAAATTTAAGAAGCAGAGGCTAACAGGAAAAGTCTCACAAACAATGGGAAGACAGAGAAACAATCCCCAAGTGAAAGGAGAGGAGGAACTCTCAGAAACAATGCTAAATGAAAACAGGCAAGTCAAATATCAGATATTGAGTTCAAAGCATTGGTTATAAGGAAGCTTAATGAGCTCACAGAGAATTACCAAACACCAAAGGAAAACTACAATGAACTCACTGCAAACCATATCAACATGAAAAAAGAAATAGAAACTATCAACAAGGGCCAAGAGGAGATGAAGAATACAATTTCTGAACTGAAGAACACAGTAGAAGGAATCAAAAGCAGGCTCAATGAGGCAGAGGAATGAATAAGTAAACTGGAGGACAAGGTAGAAAAAAACACCCAGAATGAGCAAGAAAAGGAAAAGAGGCTCAGAAAGAATGAAGAGGGGTTAAGGGAAATGCAGGACAATATGAAACGTAATAATATCCATATAATAGGGATACCAGAAAGAGAAGAGGAAGAGCAAGGGATAGAAAACATGTTTGAAAAAGTAATGACGGAAAAGTTCCCTAATCTGATGAGAGAAAGAGTCACACAAATCCAGGAAACACAGAGAGTCTTAGTCAAGAGGAACCCAAAGAGACCCACTTCAAGAAACACCATAATTAAAATGGTAAAATTGTAAGACAAAGAGAGAATCTTAAAGGCAGCAAGGGAGAAACAAGAAGTAACATACAGGGGAGCCCAGATAAGTTTAGCAGCTGACTTCTCAATGGAAATGCTCCAAGCCAGAAGAGAATGGAAAAAAATATATTCCAAGTAATGAGAACCAGAGGCCTGCAACCAAGACTACTTTACCCAACACGGCTCTCAATCAAGATAGAAGGCCAAATAAGGAGTTTCCCAGACAAAAGAAGTCTAAAAGAATATACCTCCACCAAACCAGCTCTGCAAGAGATGCTAAATGGACTGCTGTAAGGAAAGGAAGAAAAAGAGAGAGAGAGAGAGAGAGAGGAACACAAGTACAAAAAAATGGCAATGAATAAATACTTGTCAATAATAACCTTAAATGTAAGGTGATTAAATGCACCAATCAAAAGACATAGAATAGCTAAATTAATAAGAAAGCATGACCCACACATATGCTGCCTACAAGAGATCCACCTCAGGACAAAAGACTTACACGGACTGAAAGGGAAGGGCTGGAAACAAATTTTCCAAGCAAATGGACAGGGAAAAAAAAAGCAGAGGTAGCAATACTCATATTGGACAAAATAGACTTCAACAAAAGGGCCATACAGTGAGGGACAAATACCATATGATCCCACTTTTAACTGGAACATAATCAACAAAAGAAAAAAGCAAACAAAATAAAACCTGAGACAGTGAAGTTAAGAACAATCTAACAATAGCCAGAGGGCAGTGAGGAGGGGATAGTGGAAGAGGGGTTTTCAGGAATGACTATAAAGGACGCATGGACAAAATCAAAGGGCAGGGGGTGGAGGCATGGGAGGGAGGTATGTTTAGCTGGGGTGGGGTGGAGGGATGGGGAGAAAATGCAGACAACTGTAATTGAATAACAATAAAAAAATTTTTAATAAATAAATACATAAAACAAAAATGGGTCCATAAAGAGAGACCCAGAAAGTCACTTCATAATACTCAAAGGAAGAATCCACCAAGAAGACATAAACATTGTAAATATATATGCTCTCAACATAGGAACACCCCAAAACATAACGAAAATCTTGGAGGACTTCAAGAAAGATATTGACAGCAGCCCCATTGTAGTGGGGGGTTTTAACACCCCACTGTCAAAGATGGACAGATCTTCCAAACAAAATATCAATCAACAAATATATTGTGGCACTGAACAATGTTCTAGATGAAATGGACTTAACTGATATATATAGAGCCTTTCATACCAAAGAAGCAAAGTACACATTCTTTTCAAATGCACATGGAACATTTTCAAAGATAGACCACATGATATGACACAAAACAAGCATCAACAAGTTCAAGAAAATTGAAATCATATCAAGCATTTTCTCATACCACAAGGGATTGAAACTAGACACAAATCTCAAGGAAAAAAAACCTACAACACTAAAAAACATGGAGATTATTAGCATGCTATTAAATTAAAAATGGGTGAAGAATGAGATTAAGGAAGAAATCAAAAAGTTTCTGGAAACAAACAAAAATGAACTCACAACAATCCAAAACCTATGGGACACAGCAGAGGCAGTCTTGAGAGGGAAGTTCATAGCATTACAGGACTATCTAAAAAGAAAAGAAACATTTCAAATAAACAACCTGACTCTACACCTACAAGAACTCGAGTAACAACAACAAAGACAACCCAGAGCAACTGTAAAAAAGGAAATAACCAAGAGCAGAGCAGAATTAAATGACATAGAGACTAAAAGCACAATTTTAAGGATCAGTGAATCCAGGAGCTGTTTCTTTGAAAAGATAAACAAAATGGACACACCTCTAAGCAGGCTCATCAAGAAAAAAAAGAGAGAGGACCCAAATAAACACAATCAGAAATGAAAGAGGAGAGACTACAACTGATACCACCAGAATACAAAGGATTGTAAAAAATTACTAGGAAGAACTATATGCCAAGAAATGTGAAAACCTAGATGAAATGGACAAATTTCTAGAAAAATATGACCTTCCAAAACTCAATGAAGAAGAAACAGATAGCCTGAACAGACCAATAATACCTGATGAAATTGAAACAGTAATCAAAAAGCTTCTGACACACAAAAGCCCTGGATGAGATGGTTTCACAGGAGAATTCTACAGAGCATTTTAGGGAGAGCTAACCCCCATCCTCCACAGATTATTTCAAAAAATTCAAGAAGATGGAAGACTCTGAAACTCGTTTTATGAAGACAACATCATCCTAATCCTAAAACCAGATAAAGACATAACAAAGAAAGAAAACTTCAGGCCAATATCGTTGATGAACACAGATGCTAAAATCCTAAACAAAACATTGGCAAACCGCATCCAGCAATTCATTAAAACGATCATACATCATTACAAAGTAAGACTCATCCCAGGGACGCAAGGATAGTACAGTATTCAGAAATCAATAAACATAATACACCACATAAACAAAAGTAAAGACAAAAACCACATGATAATATCAATAGATGCAGGAAAAGCATTTGATAAGGTACAGCACCCACTTATGATAAAAACACTCAGCAAAATGGGAATAGAGGGAGCATTCCTCAACATAATAAAGGCCATATATGAGAGACCTACATCCAACATCATACTTAATGGACAAAAACTTAAGAGCTCTCCCACTAAGATCAGGAACAAGACAAGGATGCACTCTCTCACCACTCCCATTCAACAAAGTATTGGAAGTCCTAGCCACAGCAATCAGACAAGAAAAAGAAATAAAAGGCATCCAAATTGGAAAGGAGGAAATGAAACTGTTACTGTTTGCAGACGTCATTATAGTGTACATGGAAAATCCTATAGGCTCCACCAAAAAAACTACTCGACCTAATAAATAAATTCGTCAAAACAGCCAGATACAAAGTCAATACTCAGAAATCAAAGGCATTCTTCTACACCACCAATGAAACATCAGAAACAGAAATCAGGAAAAAAGTCCCATTTGATATGGTGACAACAACAATAAAGTACCTAGGAATAAACCTAACCAAGGAGGTAAAAGACCTGTACTCAGAAACTACACAACACTGAAGAAAGAAATTAAGGAAGACACAAACAAATGGAAGCATGTACCATGCTCATGGATTGGAAGAATTAACATCATCAAAATGATCATACTACCCAAAGCGATTTATAGATTCAATGCAATCCCTATTAAAGTACCAATGACATATTTCACAGACATAGAACAAACATTTCTGAAATTTATATGGAACCATAAATAACTCTGAATAGCTGCAGCAATTTCGAGAAGGAAAAACAAAGCAGGGGAGATCACAATACCTGATATCAAACTGTACTACAGGGCCACTGTATTCAAAACAGCCTGGTACTGTCATAAAAACAGGCACATAGACCAATGGAACAGAACAGAGAGCCCAGAAAGAAACCCAAGTCTCTATGGTCAATTGATATTTGACAAAGGAGGCAGGAGCATAAAATGGAGCAAAAATAGCCTCTTCAACAAATGGTGTTGGGAGATCTGGATAGCTAGGTACGTGTAAAAAAATGAAACTCGATCACCAACTTACACCATACATAAAAATACATTCCAGGTGGATAAAAGACTTAAATATAAGTTGTAACACCATAAAAGTCCTTGAGGAAAACATTGGCAGGAAAATCTCAGACATTCCATGCAGGAACATCCTCACAGACATGTCCCCTAAAGCAAGGGACATAAAGGAAAGAATAAACAAATGGGCCCTCATCATAAAAAGCTTCTGCATGACTAAAGAAAACAACATTAAAATGAAAAGAGAACCAACAGTAAGGGGAAACATATTTGCTAATGATACCTCAGACAAGGATTTGCTCTCCAAAATATGTAAGGAACTCACACGACTCCACTCCAGGAAGACAAACAACCCAATTAAAAAATGGGCAAAGGACTTGAACAGACACTTCTCCAAGGAAGACATACAGAGGGCCCAGAGACATATGAAAAGATGCTCAGCATCACTATCCATCAGAGAGATGCAAATTAAAACCACGATGAGGTACCATCTCATACCAGTCAGAGTGGCTAACATAAACAAACCAATAAACAACAAGCGTTGGAGAGGATGCGGAGAAAAGGGAACCCTAGTACGTTGTTGGTTGGAATGCAGACTGGTGAGGTCACTGTGGAAAACAGTATGGGATTTCCTCAGAAAACTAAAAATGGAACTGCCTTCTGACCCAGCAATTCTGCTGCTGGGATTATACCCTAAGAACCCTGAAACACCAATCCAAAAGAACCTATGCACCCCAATGTTCATAGCAGCACAATTTACAATAGCCAAGTACTGGAAGCAACCTAAGTGCCCATCAGCAAATGAGTGGATCCAAAACCTATGGTACATTTACACAATGGAATTCTATGCAGCAGAGAGAAAGAAGGAGCTTATAGCCTTTGCAGTGGCATGGATGGAACTGGAGAGCATTATGCTAAGTGAAATAAGCCAGGCAGTGAGGGACAAATACCATATGATGTCACCTTTAACTGGAACATAATGAACAGAAGAAAAAGAACAAACAAAATATAACCAGAGATATTGAAATTAAGTAAAATCTGACAGTAATTAGAGGGGAGAGGGGATGGGAAAATGGGGGAAGGGTTTTCGGGAAGTACTATAAAGGACACATGGGCAAAACCAAGGGGGAGGGTGGAGGTGGGGGAGGGAGGCGGGTTTGGCTCGGTGGAGAGAAAATGCAGACAACTGTAATTGAACAACAATAAAATTTAAAAAAAGAAAAAATAACAAAAAAAAAAGAAAAAGAAATTAAATGTGATTAAAATATAGCCAGGATTATTATAATGTAAGCACTGAAAAATCATTTCTCAGTTTGATAATTGAGGATTGTAATTAATGCTGATGTATTTTTTTCAAAGTGGTTTATCACATTAAAAATTGGCCCATGAAAAATTGCTTTCTTGAGCTTCTGGCCAAGATGGAAGCGTAGGTAGACACACTGTGTGTCCTCGCACAACCAAAAGAAGGACAACAACAATTTAAAAACAAAAAACAACCATAACTGACAGAAAATCGAACTGTATGGAAGTCCAACAACCAAGGAGATAAAGAAGAAACACTCACCCAGACCGGTAGGAGGGGCGGAGACAGGCAACCGGGGCAGAGAGGACTCATGACAAAGCGGCGTATAGCATACCCAGCGAGGTGGCGTATTGTGGAGCAGGGCAGGCCAGGGTGCAGGTGGCAGACCCTCTGGCCCCACATTGGCGCATAGATAAACCAGGAGGAAAGGCGGGGAAATGAAGCAAAACATGCAACCCAGGGCTATAGCGTGGGGAAATAAAGCCTCAAACCTCTGATTGAAAACACCCGTGGAGGTTGAGGCAGCAGCAGGAGAAACTCCCATCTTCACAGGAGAGTTCGCTGGAGAGGCCTACAGGGGCCTAGAGCATGCACAAGCCCCACCCACTCGGGAATCAGCACTAGAGGGTCCCAGTTTGATTGTGGGTAGCAGAGGGAGTGACTGAAATCTGGCAAAGAGTGGAGCAAGCGCCATTGTTCCTTCTCGGCCCCTCCCCCATGTATAGCATTATAGTGCAGTGACCAGTGTTACCCCGCCCCGGGGAACACCTAAGGCTCTGCCCTTTTACATAACAGGTACGCCAAGACAAAAAAAAAATGGCTCAAATGAAAGAACAGATCCAAGCTCCAGAAATACTACAACTAAGTAATGAAGACATAGCCAACCTATCAGATGCACAGTTCAAAACACTGGTAATCAGGAAGCTCACACAATTGGTTGAATTTGGTCGCAAATTAGATGAAAAAATGAAGGCTATGCTAAGAGAAAGGAAAATGTATAGGGAACCAATAGTGATGGCAAGGAAACTGGGACTCAAATCAACACTGTGGACCAGAAGGAAGAAAGAAACATCCAACCAGAAAAGAATGACGAAACAAGAATTCGGAAAAATGAGGAGAGGCTTAGGAACCTCCAGGATATCTTTAAACATTCGAACATCCGAATTATAGGGGTACCAGAAGAAGAAGAGGAAGAACAAAAAATTGAAAACTTTTTTGAACAAATAATGAGGGAGAACTGCCCTGATCTGGCAAAGGAAATAGACTTCTGGGAAGTCCAGGAAGCTCTGAGAGTCCCAAAGAAGTTGTACACAAGAAGGAATACACCAAAGCACATCATAATTACATTACCCAAGATTAAAGATAAGGAGAGAATCTTAGAAGCAGCAAGATAAAAGGAGACAGTTACCTACAAAGGACTTCCCATAAGACTGTCAGCTGACTTCTCAAAAGAGACCTTACAGGCAAGAAGGGGCTGGCAAGAAGTATTCAAAGTCATGAAAGGCAAGGACCTACATCCAAGATTACTGTATCCAGCAAAGCTTCCATTTAGAATGGAAGGGCAGATAAAATGCTTCTCAGATAAGGTCAAGTTAAAGGAGTTCATCATCACCAAGCCCTTATTATATGAAATATTAAAGGGAGTTACCTAAGAAAAAGAAGATAAAAAATATGAACAGTAAAAATGATAGCAAACTCACAGTTATTAACAACCATACCTAAACAAAAACAAAAGCAAACTAAGCAAACCACTAGAACAGGAACAGAACCACAGAAATGGAGATCACATGGAGGGTTATCAACAGGGGAGTGGGAGGGGGAGAGAGGGGGGAAAGGTACAGAGAATAAGTAGCATAGATGATAGGTGGAAAATAGACAGGGGGAGGGTAAGAATAGTGTAGGAAATGTAGAAGCCAAAGAACTTATCTGTATGACCCATGGACATGAACTATAGGGGGGGAATGTGGGAGGGAGAGGGTGGGCAGGACTGAGTGGAGTGAAGGGGGGAAATGGGAGAACTGTAATAGCATAATCCATAAATATATTTAAAAATTGCTTTCTTAAAATGAAATATTCAAATATGAAATTTGAGAAATAATAAATAATTTATCTTTAATCTGTGATACAATATATATAATGTTAAATATTTCTTTAGTGCCACCATGTATTTTAATAATCTAAAAACAATATTCCCATTTTAAACTAAAAAGTTAAATGCTCATAATGCTAATAGTTATTCTAGGGATCATGAAGTATTTTGACATATAATATTATATTAGTATTAAGTATATAACATAGTGATTGAATATTTATACACCTTGTGATGTGGTCAGCACAGTAAGTCTTGTAACTATCTGTCACTGTACAAAATTGTTACAGTATCACTGACTATATTTCTTATGTTGTATATTACATCCTCATTAGCTTATTTATTTTAGAACTGGGAATTAGTACCTCTTTGTCCCTTTCACCTTTTTCACCTGTCCCCCCCCCACAACCATAATTTTTTTCTCTGTATGTATGACTCCGTTTCTGTCTTGTTTTATTTCTTCATTTGTTTTCAGATTCTACAAGTATGTGAGATCATATGGTATTTGTCTTTCTGTGTCTGTCTTATTTCACTTAGCATAATGTCCTCTAAGTCCATCCATGGTGTTGCAAAAGGCAATATTTGATTCTTTTTTTATGGCTGAATTTTATATACATGTGTGTGTACATAAAATTGTTATATATATAATATATATATAATATATAAATATATTTTATATATAAAATTATATATAACAATTATATATATATATAATTACATTTTCTTTATCCACTCATCATTTGATGAAAGCTTAGGTTGCTTCCATATCACAAAGCTATTGCAAAATAATTCTTCAATGAACAAGAGGCACATATACCTTTTTCAAATTAGTGTTTTGGATTTCTTCTGATAAATATCCAAAAATGGAATTTCTACATCATAAAGTAGTTTTATTTCTTAAGGACCCTCCATGCTGTTGTTCATAGTGGCTGCACCAATTCACACTTCCCCACCAGTGTACGTGGCTTCCTCTTCTCCACATCTTCACCAGCGTGTTTGCTGTCTTTTTGATGACAGCCATTCTGACAGGTGTGGGAGGAGATACCTCATTTCGGTTTTGATTTCCCTTCCCTGATGATTAGTGATGTTGAACACCTCTGTAAGTGTTTGTTAACTATCTGTATGTCTTCTTGGAAAAAAAAGTCTATTTAAGTTTTCTTCCTTTTTTAATAAGATTATTTTTGAAATTGAGTTTTATGAATTCTTTGTATGTTTTGGATATTAATCACATCAGACACATTATTTGTGAATATCTTCTCCTATTTAGTACATTGCTTTTCTTTTTGTTGATGGTTTTATTTGCTGTATAAAGGCTTGCTTAGTTTTATTTAGTTCCATTTATTTATTTTTGTTTTGGTTGTCCTTGTCTGAGGACACATATGCAAAAAATAGTTCTAGACTAATTGTATATTGATTATTAAAAGTCATTACAATTTACTGAGGCCTTTTTGAACAAGGATTGGTAAGAAAAAGATGACTTTGAAAATAGATATAAGAAAATTGGATACTTTTAAAACAGAAGAACTAAGTTGGGTAATTAAGAAAACAAGTTACCAAATGTGTGTTTTATCTTTTTATGTTAGGCAATATTGATGGTTCATTATCCAATAGTCATAAGCAAGCTGAGGTACTGACCGGGCCAAGAAGGTGGTAACAGGTAGCAAGCTTTGGGGACAGAGGTGTTTTCAGGGTGCACTGAGTTTTTATCACAGAGGAAGGTGATGTTTATGTGGACACCTCCTGATTTTTCTTTCTTTTCTTTTCCTTTTTCTTCCTTAAATTGTACTTCTCTCATCTCCTTGATGGACTTTCTTCTCCTTTCCTTTTATTCCTTGCTTTTCTCTCTCTCCTATCTCTCTCCCTGTCTTCATTTTTTCCTCCCCTCCCACATTCCCTTTACCTTATCCCACCCACTAAATGGACTATTAACTGTATATTATGTGAAAAGCATAGAAAATTCACAGACATATACTGTGTTTTAAGTGTCATGTTGGTATATTTAATATTAATCTCAAGAATCTGGCAAAGTACTCCTAAAATGGTCAAAGCATAAATTAAAAAATTTTCCTTTATTTTAGTTTCATTTTACTTTTCTTTTCTTTAAAACAGACATTTACCAATTGCCTTCCGTGTGTCAGGCACTTTTCCATGGTACTGATAATCCAATCAGGTGGGAAGGCAAAGATATAAAAAAAGAATTAAGAGTTGAATTTTGAGTATTTACTTGGAAGACTAAATAGCAATGTGAAATACACAAAAATCTTCACAGGCATAGAAGAAATACTATTACTAATGAAGCAAGGAGAGAGCGAGAGCAGCAGTATGTATAAGTACAACAAAGCGAGATGATTCGCTAATGCTTATATAATAATGCCAATTCTAAATACATACAGTAAATCCCACAATCATACAATTATCTTATGCAGCATGTAGGATGAAAGATGGTAAAATTAGGACATGTCAGGTTTTAGAAAAAAAGTAATGGTAAGAACTTCAATCTATGTTCTCCATGGAATGAATAATTAATGAGCATTTATAACTCATTAAATTCACTAGGAAATTTTAAAAATAACATGTATTTAGAATACAAGAAAACATGGGTATAGTAAGAATCACCTTGAGTTAATAATGTATGTTTTCAGTTGATACTAAAAAGCAAAACTAAACTAATGTTAAATTAGTGATGAAGTCCATCATTCTGGGCTTTTCCTAGAAATTTTGTAATTGACCAGGATGACCTCCCTCACAGAATCCAGATGACCTAACTAGAGATCCTTTCTTTTCTTAGAAAATTTACTTTAGAAAATGTGTCATTATAAATCACTTCTCTTCCCTTTTGAGATGTAAATCTTTTTAAAAAGAGTCTTAGGAAGGTTACAATTCAGGATTGCCTTTCTCAAAAACTTGGCAGTCATTCCTTTGAAATGTAATCGTCACGGAGATAGTTCTCCAGTCTGCTAGTCTCTGGAAAGGTAAGAGCCTAATGAACCTGAAAAAGGCCAGAGACCATTCCCAGCACAAAACTACCTTTTGTCAGGAAGACATTAGGGAAATTGACTTTTCCTATGGGTAGAACCAATGAGCAAACATAGATGGCCTTTATCCCTGCACCACAGCTGTTAAAAGCTCTCTAGTCTTTAGGTTTAGAAGAGCTGGGTTCAGGCAGTTAGCAAACATTTGGTCCTGTCCAAAACATCCACGGACATATATGACCCACCGCAGTCATTAATAATTGGGCCTGAGCAGATGTCAATGCTTAGATGACATCCTTGGGTTCAAATGGCTCATGATGTTTATTTCCATTTTTGGTTAACAGGATTAACAGATAACGAATATTGTACTGTCATGTTTTATTGATCCAATAATTGTGTTGTGTGTATGTAGCCAACTATAACCCTTCTTGCCTTGATAGCCTAGCTGGTAATGGGAGACAGAATTCAGTAGGTGGGTTGGGGTTCCAATCTTTCATAAGAGTAGGATTTATATTAATTATGGACCAAATGTCTACACGGACATTTTGAACAGTATGAAATTTCAAGCACCTTCTGGCAAGGATTAAATGTCTCTGAAGGTTTTGGACAGGACAAAGCGTCCTGTAAGGGTTCAGGCTGCCTCCCTATTGCAGTAGCCTGGGACAAAGTCTTTCTTACCTATTTAACTTTCTTAAGGACAGTTCTTTGTGTGCACATAACTATCATATCCCCAACACTAAAGATAGTAACATTTTTGAGAGGAAATCTCTGGATTCGATTTAATCCAAAAATTTCAAATTTCCACTATGTACTTACTGCTCTAGAGTCATATATTGATGATCTCCCCAAAATAAATACAGTCAAGTAGCTAATAAGAGTCCATGTAAGTACAAATAAATTTGATAAGTAACTAAAAGTTTACCATTTCTTTTTTAATAACTTTATATACTAGTTTCAAAAATGACTTTCAATCTTTAACTTATATGGACCTTTTCATCTAAATCTTGCATTAAAATATATTACATTTTCCCAATGATAATTTTACTAGAGTATACATAAGAACCTTGTATTAATAGGTTTTTATTAGACCCTTCCATTAATTGAAGATAATATAGCTGAACAAAAGCTGATGATATTCTGTCCACATAATTCTTAGAGAAGCTCATGTTTCATATTCACCAATATGATACAATATTAACGGAATTTACATTATTTTTTCTCTAAAAATAGATTGTACTTAATGGAAGTTATCACACATAATTGAAAATTACATAGTGTTAAAGTCAAATATCCTTCTGTAAAATAAAATCTGTAAGTATAGTTAACTTAATTCTATATTGTGATTTATGATTTATCATTAGTAATACCTTCAAAGCCACAATCTTACCAATATTCTTTATCCCTCTAGATTTACTTTCTTGTAAAGTAAATATGAACAGAAGGGTATCACAACTTCTGACAATTGTTTTTTATATGATTCTTATATTTAGTTCTAAACTGCAATAGTTTTATCAACTTTCAACATTCCTAATATGTTCAACATAATCATCATTTATTAAGACACATGAAATTCTTCTGAACCTCATGTTTAATTAATTTAATAGATCTTAAGCAAATCAATCTTTATTTTTTAAATGATTGTAATAAAGATGACGTATTTTCCGTCCTACTCTGGACAGAGATTCAAGAACAAGACTAGGCATTAGCAATAAAAAGAGGCATGAGAATAAGGAATCTAACTTGGCACAAATGAGAATGTGAATTTTCAACTTCACAGTTCCATAATTCCCACAAGTTCACAGTTCTCTATTCCACAGCCAGTAAAGATGAAGGTGAGAAAGAGCTTTATTATTCTATAAATAACAACAAACAAATCATCTTCAGTAAGAAATTCAAAATATTTTCACTCATCTGACCTCTATTTTGTCTCTTTATAATTATACAGGTCATGACTGTTACCCCTCAAAGATGAAGCCTGAAAATTTAGGCTCAACTGACACTTTTCCTTTTCTTCAAACCATTTTGCTCCCCACATTATCTACCCAGCCCATTAATCATCATGTCCTATCAATTTCAAATATTCTATTTGAATCAAGGATTTTATGCCTTTCTTCTCAAGCTAAGTATAGTAGACAATTAGTGTAACTTAGGTGTCTCTCTTTTCCTTCAATAAATAGATCCTGATCAAGTTGTGATGTTAATCTTTACCTTCAATATAAATCCCTTGTAAATGTGTGGATTTACTTCAGGGCAAAGACTGACTTGCCGGCCCAATGTTCAGCACACCTCTGACCACAATGTGCAGAACCGTAGTAAACAGAACTGTGAGAAATACATCAGTTAAATGATAAAGAATTGTCACGTGAGATGTCAGCCTCTGTCCTATTTCCCTTGTTGACAGCTTTCCTACCCTCTGGCTGGCATCATCTGACACTCACCCACAAGCTCAGCTGTAGTCCAGGCTTATGACTCGATCCTCATGAATTTCTGGAGCTCTAGCCCACTAGCTTCCCACTAGGAATCAATAAAGTTACCTAGAAGCGTGAATAAACTGCTTTTAACATTTCAAACTGCCTAATTCACAATTATCATTTTGTTTAAAGCATAATTTACCTGTAGGCCAAGCATTGTACATTTCCATTTTACCTCAGATTTTACTCCAGAGTAATACTCATTTTGGTTTTGGATGTTTACTTGATTACTTTCTCTCTCTCAGGGTAATATACTGTTGAAACCTGACTCATTCATTTGACAGTTAGTTGAAAAACAATTAATATATTTCAGATCTTGTACTAGGCACTAGGGATAAAGAAATAACAGATTTCATGTTGCTTTCAGTTTGCACGAAATCTGATTACAGAGGGAAGTAAGCCAACAATAATGCCACAATGTGATTAGTATATCAACATAGTTTGTTATAGTTCTGTTGGAACATCGAAAACAAAGGGATAACTCAGGATGGGCAGAGACTGGGAGTAACACAGGGCGATATGCCTCTTTGCTTCCACTTGTCTTTGAAAAAAAAAAGTCTTGTGACTATTCTCATTCTCAAAGTGCTCTTCTCGTCATGAAATGCTTGTTTTGTCAATGTCTTTCCAACTCTTTCTACTAGTTTCTTTTGTTGATAATACCCTGCCTACGGAGGAGCTGAGTCAAGATTTCTTCTCTTCCTACTTGTCTTTACCTTATTGCTGCGTCTGTTGAAAAGTGAGTACAATTTATGTGATCTTAGCCATTTTGTTTGTATATTATGGTAGAATCCTTTCAGAAACTATTCCCAGATCCAAGTTGAGTCCCTGTAATTTTGAACTGCTATTGTGTCTAAGGAAAGGAAAAAATCTTATGATATCTCCTAACATTTTTATCAAAGAGACTAATTTCCTTCCTAAATATAAACTTGTAGGCCTAGAATTCTTATTCCTTCGTGGTAGTATGGAGGTGAGAAAGTAAGTGAAAGAATAGCCATCTCATTTGCACATTTGCTAAAGTATCCCTTTTAAAGTAAGTACAGGTTTTCCTCTAATTAAATAATATTTCATCAAACTACCTATGAAAAGAAACCTAACATCTTAATCTAATCCACTGAAGGACAGTGAGTATTATATTAATTTTCTTATAAAATACTTATTTTATTATTACAATTTTAGGCTACAAAGGATATATATGTTTGAACAAAACAGAATGAGTGAAAAGTAAATACAGCATTCTCTGACATAAAAAAAAAAATCAGTGTGCCATTATTTTGCCAGAACCCAAGATAAACAAGTAGACATAGAAGACATTTTAATAATTATATTTGTTTATTGATTTTTACTTTCACCACCTAATTGGTATTTTAATATCAATTTATATTGCAGCTAGTTATATAAAAGCTTTAAATAGTTACAAAGAGAATGGTAAAGAAAGACACTCGTTGCTTGTTAGGAAGATTATTTTGTAATGTTTGCAATTTTCAGCAAAAGTTTCTTTCCTGGACTGTGCCTTTAAAAACAATCATGAAAAGAGTGTGTTCTGTGGATTCAGTTTGATATGGTTCCCCATGGAGTTCAGGGTGTGACATCTCCTTTACCAGCTCAATAGCTGAACTCTTGGAGCATTAGCTTTGTGTGCTGAAGGGTAAGATAATTTGTGGCTGGAGGATATCTTTTTAATTAACTTGAGATTTCCTGATAACTCGCCTTTCTGGTTTTTTGGCGTCAGTGATCTAAATTAACAGATCCTTTGGGGATAGAAGCATGCACTTGTCAGTTCTTTCAAAAGTGAGTCTGAAGCCTAATGCTGATTTGTCCTATTCAAGGCCACCCCCACTGGGACTACTACAGCGTATTGATTGGTTCACACATTGGGGCAAAATGACTCCAGAGCTGTAAAGTCATGCTGGTACTGTATGGTAAGTCAAGGGAACGATACCTCTTAGCCAACTAATAAAGCAGTTCCAGACCTCACCGTGAAAAGAAATAGTGGATAACACCAAACACCACCCTATGTTCTTTCCCTGTGGTGTATAGTAGTTATGTCACTGTTTAAAGAAGAAACTTAAAAGAACCACCATTTATTAAACTTATGATGGTGGTTAAGTTTGTTCTTTAAGTTTATGTTTAATGGTTCTCTAGCACAGATTAATTTAAAAATATACTAGGATGTCAACCTGAAAATGCATGGGGACGTCAGCCATTTTTAATTCAAGAGTATATGTACCAATATTCATTTATTCCATATCCATATCAGTGGATTATAAGGTATGTGATAAAAAACAGCTTTTGTACATTCAGATCAAAGTTAAAAGTAAAGATGACAAGTTGAGGCAATTTAAAAGTGAGAGAAATAAGGTTATGTGGAGATAGGAAAAGAACAATTTGAGATCAAGTTTTGATATTATCTCTGCAACTGGCTAAAATCAAATCCCTATCACCATTTTACCAGACTAAGGGAAGTGGTCTCCCTGCTTGCACTGGGTGCCCATGTAATCCCTTCTCCATCTGGGAGTCCACGTTATCCTTGTAACAATGAATTAGGTTGTTGCACTCCTCCTTAAGTTTCCATTTCTTTCCATAGACTACCTCACTCTCCTATGGGCTCCCAGGCTCTATGTCTTTTCCTGGTCCCACCTCTGTGATCTCATTTCTGACATCTTAAAAGCTCTTTCTATAATCCAGATATAATGAATTTACCTCTATTTCTGTAAATCTCTATGCTTACTCTTGTTTATGTGTCTTTACACATTTTGTACCCTCTCCATACATCCTTTTCCTTTTGAATTATGTTTGTTATTCTTTCTACAAATCAATATACAGACTTTCCCCGAGCAACCCTCATTTAAGTCACTTATGTTAGTCAGTTCCTATCACAATATTCTGTTTTATTTTCTTCAGGATATTTGTCACTCTGACATTTTTATTTATAATCTATCTCCATCACCTTCTGGAAGTTTTATGTAGGTAGATATGTTGTCTATCTTCTTTTTTGTTTTATTTCTTTTGTGTAGAGTAATAGTTGAAACAGAGTATACAATGAATATTTGTTGAATGATAAATGTAATAAGTTTCTTTCATTTAGAGCCAATGACCTGATTCTAAGGTCAGGTCAAATTGCATCACATCCATTTCTTGTGGATTGTATTCCCAGATTCTGTGACTTCAAGTGAACTTACCTCTTATCTAGAAAAGTTCCACAGTAGACTTTAAGTAGTGGGGTGGGGATTATTTTCTATGAGAATGCTATGATTTATAAGATCCTCCTACAATACATTTTAGAGTAAGTTATTATATAAATATACTTCAATTAAAAGTAATCCATAGATATATGGATATCATCCTTGACATCCTTTTCCCATAAGCTATGATTTTGTATATGTAAGTTTACATGAGCTAATTTCTAGGATGTTTAAATCAATTTTGGTACTTTCTATGGTTCTATCATAATGAAAAAGGCAAGATCCTTCCATAAGAAATGGGATCTTTGCATGATTCATCTGGTTCAACAGGATATACATACACATATGTACACATATACCTGAGAATAGTATTTGTAATAAAGATATTATTAGAAATCATTATATATATTTGTGATTAATAATGTATAAGCAAGAAATAGGAATTCTCAAAGAAACTCTGTTTTCATATACATCATACAGTATAAAAACAAATAAATAAAATCTCTTTGAGACAAGAAATAAGAGATCCAAAATTTATATCTCCTCTTTAAAAGAGAATCAGTTGTAATTTAAGGAAACCTATAAAGTATATTTAAAAATCAGGTGTGGTACTTTAAATGTATCCTTTAGTGTAGATAAGAAAACCAAATTTATAAGCTTTTAAACTAAACAATGAGCTTTGGTTAACTGAAAATCAAACTGAAACAAAGAACTGAAGTAAGGCTAAATTCATTACATTCTGTTCTCCATCAAAAGTGACAGATTTTTCCATTTTCCTGCCATTGAATGAAATAAGAAAAAAGTCTCTATTGTTACATTGTTTTATTGCAAAGCCTGTTTCTATCCATCTAAATTATACCTTTATATTTGTATGGAAGTCAAAGTTTGAATAGCATGTTTAATTATGTAAAACCACACACAAAAAGAACACTGCTAGTTAGAAGATGAATTGTATATCATTTTAATCTCTTCAAAAAAAATTAAACTCAAACTGAACTTTTAAGATTTAGGAGTTTTCTGCCCTGGCTGGTGTGGCTCAGTGAATTGAGCACCAGACTGCAAAGCAAAGGGTCGCTGGTTCAATTCCCAGTCAGGGCACATGCCTGGGTTGCAGACTAGGTCCCTGGGGTGGGGCAGGGGTTGCACAAAAGGCAACCACACATTATGTTTCTCTCCCTCTCTTTCTCCCTCCCTACCCCCTCTCTAAAAATAGATAAATAAATAAATAGCACCCACCCCAAAATAGGGAATTTTCTTATCTTTATTATTCATTTCTCACCTTCTAGGTCCCCCCCCCGCCTCAAAATCTATACATACCACTTTCCTTTGTGCAATGTGAACGGAAAGCTTGAATAAAAGTACTTATAATAAATTCTAAATACAACATACAACTTTAAATACAAATTCAATATGCAGATTTGTTGGCATTCACTGAATTAAATATTCATTGAATTAAATTTTAGTTGGAAGGAGAAAACACAACGAAACAAAATCACCTGCATGTAATAATGGATCTACGCCACTGTAAAATATGCAGCATGTTCCCCGCAGCTGCTGGAGATAGAATACTGTCATGTGAGGTGTACATGGTCTGTTGGCAGAGAGGAAAGAATTGTATACAATATAATATGGTAAGTACTATGATAGGAGCAAGTTTAGGGTTTGCACAAAAAAGGCTTCCTGGACTTTAAGTTGAGGTTTAAAAATAATTTAAAAGTATATAGTTCTCATACAAAAAAATAGAATTTTCAAAGATGACAGTTATGAGATATATTTGAAGAGTAAGAAAAAAAATTATGTGGCTGGAATATAGTATATGAAGAGGGATTCTCGGGAATTTGCAGGCAAGAAACTCTTATTCATTTCCTTTCCTTCCTGATATCTGGAAATAACTCAATCCTCATGAAGTTATATCTTTATCTCCTTAAGCCTCTAACATGTCCTATCTCTTCTCTGTCCCACCTTATCTCTTTATATCTTATTTCACCAAAAATAGGAGAAATTAGATGAGAACTTTTATATTACTGCCCCCACCTCAACCCAAATCACCAAATCTACCAAGCTACCTACATAATCAACCACATATTTGTCCTTCTTCCTGTTAAAGAGATCATGTGCCTGATATCAACTCCTCTACTAAATGGTCTGAGTTTCATCCCCTTACACGTAGTCTTACACAATTATTTTGCAACTGGTTCCACGCCCACTTCAGTGTTATTGATATTTGTTTTTTCCTCTCTACAGTAATGTTCACATCAAAATGTAAATATTATATAAGGTCTCCCCCTTCAAAAAAAACCTTTTTTTGACTTGACAATTCACTCCAATTAGTGCTCCATTTCTCTGCTCCCATTTATAGAAACACACATACTCACAAAGCGGTATACATTCATTATGTATGTTTGTCTTCGCCCACTCTTTTTATTCTCCCTCCATACAAACTTTGTTCCCCTTATAATATGAAGATTCTCATCAAAGCCAACAATTGCCTCCATGTTGTCAAATCCAATGGTCTTTTTGTATTTTTTCAGTCATTAATAAACTTCTCAACTTTTTTTAAGTTTGCATATTCTTTTTCAATTATCCTGTAGTTCAGTGCTCTTATGGGAACAGCACTTTGAAGAAGGTACAATTGAGAATTTAATATATTGCAATTGGAGTTGCATTTGGCAAAACTGGTAAGATACTACTGTCATGTGTAAATTCCCAATTTTTTACATAAAAATCCATTAGAGAAGAATGATGTTCAAGATTTTAAATATCTGAAAATAAGGTAGTTTTAAGTCTAAATGATTTCTCATCATTTCTACTTTAAAATTATCAAAACTTCTCATTTTGTATTTTTGCCACTTTTAATAAATTAAATGCATTTAATCACTTCCTCCTTATTTTCTTTATTATCAAAATGCCACCCTTTTCTTTCTCTTCCTCTCTCAATGGATAACTCTTCTTAGTTCCTTTCCTGGTTCTTCCTCATTGTCCAAACTCCAAATAATGGAGCGGTCCCCGTACTGAGTCTTCAGCTACAATCTCTAGATCCATTACTTGCCTCCTTCTGTTTCAGGACTGCTTCTCTCAAGGCGTTTTCTCTCTGTGTTGGAATATCCTTACTGAGGCATTTGGATATCACTTCTTTCACATCCCTGAACAAAAGTCATTTTGTCAGACAGATCTTGATATAACATATCACCTAAAACAGCTGCTCTGTCCTCTTATCTTCCTTTACTTTTTTCCCAATAGTTGTCATGACCTGATGTAATTGTTTGTTATTTTCCACCTATATTTAGTATAATGCAAAGCGTCACAAGAGCAGATTCTGTTTTGGTTTCCGATAAGTCCCTAGATTTTTAGAATTATACCTAGAACTGAGTTTCTACTGAAAAATTCATTCTGAATTATCATAGAAATCTGGCGAAATGTGATGGAAGGAAGAAAAGATGATTTGGTATTCTATAAATGTTGGAAAATAGTGAAAATAAAACTAAGACTGAAACTCTCTTGTATACAGATGTCTTTAATGTGTTGGAATTCTACTCAAGTATTCAAATGTTATAGTTCTTTCTTAAAGATTATGTTGGACTTGCCAATTTTCTTTTGCTAAACTGAGTTTTCCTTGAACTTTGGCAGGAATGGCAGATGGGGCCTTACAGTTTCTGAAAATAAACATATTACTGATGGCAAAATGTTTTAGGTATAAAATGTAACCTCCTCCATTCCAACTGTTTAAAATCCCCATCCTTCTCCTCGGGCTCTCGCACATTCCCAACCCTCTGATGTACACACAATTAAAATGTTCTGAACCGTTTGACAACAAGGTTCAAGCCCTCAAATTAAATATCTGCACCGTTGCCTTTACCAGACAGGCATTGCTTCCTTTGTGTTATGAGAAAGAGTCAGTTGTTTACCTTTAAGTGTTTTAAAACAAATCAGATTATTTCAGACTCTACATTTAAAAATTAAAACAAGAGTGAAAAAAACGCAATATAAATACTGCAAACCATGTCTTCTTCCATAGGCCTAAACAGGATTACCACGAATATTTAAGGGAGTGAGATTTCACAAAAAGGATGCAAGACAGATATTATGTTCTTACTGGAGCCCAAGGCATACAGTCATGGGCAAAATAGGGATACATTCTGAGAAATTACTCATTAGACAATTGCATCTTCTGTGAACATCACAGAGGGTACTTAACGGTGCATGGAGCTTGCAGGACTGGAAGTTGCTCTGGGTGAGTCAGTCAGTGACTGACGAGTGAATGCGAAGGCCTAGGACATTGGTGGACACTGTTGTAGACTTTAAGAACACTGTACACTTAAGATACACCAAATTAAAGCAACACAAGTTGAAGTCAGGCCCAAGAGAAAATGGTGCAAAGAAGAGGTGTGGAAAGCATAAGATATACGAGTCTGCTGACTGGCATAACCCTGCAACTCTTTGTTATAAGTAGAAAGAGTGCACTCTGAAATAATGGTAACAAGTATAGTTACTAAATACATAAACCAGGAACAAAGTTGCTTACAATCATTACCAGGTACTAGGCACCGTACTTAGTTGTACGTGCTAAGCAGTACTTCCACATGGTTCTCAGAGCGGTACATTTGTTCACACCACCATTGCCACAGTGCATACATAGTGAGTAATGTATGACACAATGACAGCGATGATGTCACAATATCCCTGATGATGTCAGGGATAGGAATTTTTCAGCCCTATTATAATCTTATGGGACCACTGTGGTATGTGTGAAAAGTCATTATGCGGTGCATGGCTATATTTAGTTTTTGGATAGTAGCTTGACTGCCTGACAGTAGTCATTTTCCTACCATCAGTCAAAATAATGAGTTTTTATATTGTGTGTCTTAAATCTGTTCCAAATGTTTACATTGAATTTCAAAGATATCATGAGCTCAAAGATCATCTGAAACACTCAGTATATGTCTGATGGAGAGACAAATAAATAGAAACAAGATACAGAGGTTGTCAGAGCATCAATCAGCTGAACCAGGGTAGTTTTGACTACCCTCATTGTTCCTTTTTTTTTTTTTTTTTTAATATTCACCCGCGGACATGCTCCCTGATTTTACAGAGAGGAGAAGAGAGGAAAAACAAGAGGGAAAGAAACATCAATCCAATCGTATGTGCTCCGACTGGGGACCAGACCTGCAATCCAGGCTTGTGGCCCAACCGGGAATTGAACCTGTGACCTTTGGCTTACGGGAGGATGCCTTAACTAACTGAGCCACACTGGCCAGGGCATTCATCAGTTTCTTTTAAAGCTATATTACAAACAGACACATGCATTATTTTTTAATGAGAAAAATAATCTAACTACAGTACAGAAAATCTGAACAATAGAAAAAATACATATAAATTCAGCACAATGACACAAACATTTTTATTGTTTTAGTATAAATAATTCCCAATTTTCCCATGTACTTTAAAAACATATAACTTGTCTGTGTCTATACTTTTTGTTGTTGTTGTTTTGACTATCAGAGGGGAAAAGGATGAAGGAGGTGTAAGAGGGTACAGGGGAAATGCGTGATGATGGAAGTTGACTTGGGGTGGTGAACACACAATACAGTATATAGATGGTGTGTTATAGAATTGTACAGCTGAAACCTATACAGTTTTATTAGCCAATGTCACCCCAATAAATTCAATAAAAATAAAAATAAAATAAAACACATGTAACTATGTTTTCTCTCATCACGCTAATGTCAGATAACATATAAAAATGCCTTTCTCTGGATCACCCTAGGCTACTCATTGTAGGATCTCTAGTCTCCTCAAATAACTTCCCTTTGTGTTTTCTTTTCTCCAGGAAATGTCTCAAGAGTATTTATGATACAATCTTGCTTCCATTTGGCTTTTATGATTTTGTTCCTTACAAGTATTGGCTCATAATTTTAATATTTTCTGAGACATCCATGCCACTGTTCTTTCCATTCGCATGGCTCCTGAAGCCTGCCTCAGGCACTAGTAAAGATGAGATGCTTCTTCATGTCCTCTAATTAAACCTCTCCCAAGAGCAATTCCCTCTCCCCGATAGTAACTGCAGGTGGAGATACAGTGTCCTGGTCCTCACTGCTGCTGCCACACTCTTCTAAATGTTAACATGTATTCCAAGGTCTCATGAGAGGATTTCAAAAATGCTCCTGCATAGAATCTGGGACTCAGACACAGTTTCTTCAGGATAAAGTGATTGTCATTTCAAGTGACTTAGTCCCTCATGTAAATGAAATTTTGATAGGTCCAATATCACAGGCCTAGTATTTTAACATGCATAAAGAATAGATTTTTCAGATTTAGGTCTTTGATAAACATAGCTATGAGCACACTGTATTACCCTTATTGTTTCTACTTACCATTGCATAATTAGTGCTTTTCATTAGTCTGCATTTGAATATAATGTTCATACCAGTTCGGTACATGTATTTGAGAAGATTCAGTGCAAAAATAGGGGTATATCTGATCCAGAGGATTCTCTCTCCTGATCTGAAAACATTATTTTGTGTGTATGGCAGGGGAAAGGAGTAATATAATAAAAATTATTTAATATTATAGTGTTATTATTCCAAAATGGAATTAAATGATGTAGTAGGACATCAAGAAACATAAACCTTGATCACCCCACATCTTAATATTAGACTAGAACTTTATATTCCAAGTGTCTAATCTATAACTCATATTCCTTATATGCCTCTTTCTTCAAGTACCATAACATATTGATTCCGGAGATCTTGCCCATGACCTCCTTGTACAGCCTGTTCACCTCAACAAACATTTGCAGAACTACACTGTGCCAAACACTAAGTTAGACGTCAAGGGGGAAAAGGATGACTAACACATGGGCCCTGCGCTGAGCCACATGGTTCCGGTTTCCTTTGAAAACTGCACATCCATATCCGTCGCTTCCATCTACTGTCTGGCAGACAAGAAAACAGAAATCTAATAGAAAAGGAGGACGAAACCAAAGGGATTCAATTAAATTTCCCTCAGGGAAGCTCATTGAATAGAAACAGGAAGATCAAAAAAGGTCAATAGCCTAAGATTGCACCTGAGTGCCCTGCTCTCATTTTAAAACTATATACATAATTTTAACTTAAGATGCCTTTTTACACCTATTTTTATATAAAAGCTAAAATGCACACAATAAATGCTTTTTGTAAAAGTATTTTTTAAACCAGTGGAATAAATATCTTTGGCTTAAATTACAAGAGCTTTCAACCCCAAGAGAGAGCTCCTGGAGCTGTCAGCCAGGGGAAGCGGTTAAAATCCATCTGGGGGGAGAAAAAAAAGAAACGAGGGTAATTTTACCGTTCACAGGATTTGTCTGCACTCTAATTAACACTATATTATTCTGTAAATTTTCTCCTTGAAACAGAAGCAATGATGATTTGTATTTTTGAAGCAGATTTCTTATGCCAGTAAATCCTAATGTTTTCTTTTTATGTATGTAAGACTCCTATTTGAAACAACAACAAAAACTCATTTAGTCAGCAAGGACCAATTAGATATATATCATTACAATAGTTACATATTCACCACAACTAGGAAAATTAATTCATATTAGTATCAACAAAGTCAAACGAAACAGACAGAGCCTGAAAACTGACGAACTCCTCAGGGCAATAACACACACTAGCTAGTGACTGACATCAGGGGTTATCAAAGCCGTTGTTCAGAAGATGTGAACTCGGAGCTTCTTATGTCTAGCAGGATTATGAAATGCATCAAGATGAAATAGAGAAAAATAATTAGCTCGATGTTTTTTATAATTTTGCTTCATATACTATAACTAGTATTATCTATATATTACCTGAGTATTGAAAACCATAGAAATTTAAATATATTAGAAAGCAAATGAATAATAAAGTTATAAATAATAAATAATTAAATATAGTTGTATTCTCTCACACAATAATAAAGGCGTATGTGTTCACCAAATACAATAATACAGATGACTTTAGAAATACACATTTTTAAAACATAAATTGTAGGGATGATGCTAAAAATAATATTATATCAATGCAATGAACATAGTTTACTATGACTTTTTTCTATCTTCTTGGGGAAAACAGTTCACTTATGGAAATTGGAAACTATAGATCTGTATCAAATATGTTGGGAGGCTGTAGGAAATATGAAGATATTTATGTGGACACAAATACATGACACTCAAGATTATATTGAAATTCAAGATGGGAATTAGATAAAGAATGAAGAATATTGTGTGTGTGTGTTCTTTTGTCTAATGCCTCATCTAGATTGGTTATATCTCGACCTAGTGTAGTAAATATCCGTTTGGCGTGAGCCATGACCTCTGTTAGGTCCCAGAGGTAACGGGGTCCTGACTATCGCATAGTTTCTAACTTTAAGCAGCTTGAAGCACAGTAATGGTATAAGGAAGCACAGGATTAAAAACAAAATGGGCATCACAGAAGAGATTTTTTTAAAGTGTTAAGAGTTTTTAAGGACAAAGTAAATAGCCTTCTGTCAGAAATAGTCAGGAAAAACTCCCTGATGAAAGTGATGAAAAAATGTGCCTTTATACAGTAGGAAACAGTAGTATACTTTACTTATATATGCAAAATATTAGCTTTTATATTAATTTGTAGCAAAACTGTATTAAAAAGTATTATATGATTGTATAGATTCTCTTTAATATTAGCACCACAAGATATTCATGCTTCCTCCACCTCCAGCCCCACCCACCTATGCCCTGGCAAATTCCCTTGGGAAGAGAAAATTTGATCTTACTGATTAGACTCTAAAACATTGTAATTGTTCTTCATTAATATTAAAGCTTCCCAGGAGGGGAAGGAATTTTTTAAATTTTATTAAATTTATTGGATGACATTTGTTCATAGAATTACATAAGTTTTAAGTATACAATTCTATAATATATCATCTTTATATACCATTGAGTAGATTTGACTTTGGGTGATAGGCAGGGAATTTTAGAGGTGTTATGTACCGGTGGGTGCCAATATCCTAGAACATGCCTGATACATAATAAAAGTGCTTATAAATATGTGTTGAATGAATTAAAAAGCACTAAAAATGGTGGCTATTACGTGTTTTTAAGTGGTGGTTTCCATTCATCAGCCTGTGCTATAGAATGTAGGATCTACCCCTTAATTGACTTTCCTAAACACATAGCTGTACTGGGAATTGTTTAATGTTTTGGAATGAATGGATGTCAGAAAAAATATTAATGAAGAACCCTACAATCTACATGAAAAGGGCAAATGTCTTGGCATTTCAAATAAAATAAATTCAAGTAAACAAGCTATCAGGCATTTTAAAGGAAGTCAAATAGGTTTTGACCTTTTCAATTTCACTCATCCTTTAACTCAAAGATGTTATTAGCACTTAAATTACAATGCTTGTGTAAATGAACTTCAGTTCAACTAGTTATCTTTGGGAGAAAACAAAATGTGTCCTGTGTAAGTTATCTAATTATGTCGTAGAAAATCAGAATTTGTCACAAAGGAGAGGCTGATGATGCCAATATATTGTTATTCTGACCAGGAAAAGGACTGAAAATGCAACAGTAAATTGTACTTTCATGTGTTTAAGTGGGAACACCCTAAAGGGGGGAAAAATAAAAAACTTCTGAGCAACACAGAAGGAATTTCACCTGTGTCCCTGCAAGATAAAGGAAAAGATTTTATTTTACTTTATTATTTTATTTTACTTTAAATTACTTTATTTTATTTTTTAGAGAGAGGGGACAGGCAGGAGAAAGAAAGAGGAAAGAAACATCAATGTGTGAGAGATACATGGTTACCTCTTGTACGCCCCCAACTGGGGCTTGGCCTACAACCCAGGCGTGTGTCCTGACTGGGAACTGAACTTACAACTCTTTGGTTCACAGGCCAGCACCTAATCCACTGAGGCACAACAGCTGGTGTGAAGCAAAGTATAATGAGTAATTTATTCCCATATTTCTAGCAAAGATGTCTCTGGAAATTTGACTTTTAGTAGATGACTATACACTTGAAATACTCCCTTTCCCCTCCCTCACCTTTTTTTTCTTTCTTCTTTTTTTTACTTCCTTCCTAATCTATGTGACAAACGGGAAAAGTGATTTCCATTACATTATGAACAGGTCATCCCTTCCCTCACTGCATTTTCTCTGGGTCAGAAATCATGAGCTGTAATGGATGCCTACCGCAGTCGAGGTACTAGAAGGGCCTAGTCAAATTGAAATAAAAACCTACTAAAAATGTATGCTAGAGTTTTAGTATCAATGATGGCTTTACTAATCAGATGTAATGTGTTAGAAATCTATAAAAAGTATAAATCAGGTTTTTCCCACTAATAACAACTTTCTAAAATAGCCCTTTTAGCAAATTATTTGCTAGGAAGTGGCCCAGATGCTTTTTGCCACATCATTAAAAAGAGAATGTTTCTGGCACCAAGTAATCTTTATGCTCAAAGAGATGACTTATCCTTAGGCAACACCCTTCAAACATATTTTGATTTCTTTTTCACAGGTTCTCATACCGTTGGGGTGTATGGGAAAGCCCCGCTTTATTACATATGTGTACCTAACTGGCGGTTATACTTTGCCTTTCTGATCTTCCAGACATCTAATTACCTATGTAACATTTAGAAGGAAACTCCTTTATTGTGGAGCAGAATGTTTAATTCAGCAAAGAATGATCCAATTCTGGAGACCAAATATATACAAGAATCATGATAATCTAAATGCAAATAAATAATGCTTTTATGTCACTAAGTGGGACTGAAAACCTCAGAATATATGTATTTGACTTTTTTCTGAATATGTATAAGTAATTTAAAAGGTATTCATATATTTCTCATTTGAAGTTTTATTAGAGACTTATAGTAACTTTTAGAGACTGTAACTTATAAGTTATAAGAGACTGTAAAATTCTAATTTTCACTTTGATAACATTATAATGGCATTATTTTGCATTTTGATAGAAATTGGTAATTGACAATAAACATGTGCATTAATTGTATTATTCAATCTCAAACAACAGCCTTCTAAAAAAGGCAAATATTAGACGTTCAAAGTGTTTAAATTCAAATCAAAGCTCATAGTGTGTAAGTGACTTGCTAACGTTTGACTGTTGAGCAAGATAGTCCCACTTCTCTAATTATTTGTGGGGAAAAATTAAAGTTCTAGGTTTATTTAACAAATCAATATAAGCCCAATAACATTGGTTTCTGTTGTTGTTGCTTCACTAAGAATTCACAAAGTGGCTCAAGAAATTTCTTCTCAAACACGTTAACCTAAGACATATCACCACGTGTTTCAAGTGTGGTCAGATCCGGAAGGGAAAGCAGTAAAGCAGAGTACCGGAGTGCAGAGCATCTGAGTCCTCTGTGTCTTAGTGTAAACCCCAACTAGGCTACTGACCGGGTATAGCGTGGGGAAAACCGGGTATAACTTGGGGAAAAAGCAGGTTTACTGGTTTGTATGGAAAATAACACAATAACTAATAAATAATAATACAAGAATAAACTGAGTTTCACATACTGAGTTTCAAAACTGAGCTTTACAACTGTAAACCTACTCTTGCCCCACCCTGTTTATACATTCTTGGACCTTTTTCTCTCTCTTCTTCACCCAGCTCAGAAGGCTATGGTGTGACTGAATGCAGTAAAACATACACAAGGTTCACCTGATTTGATATTTTAATCTAATGAAAAGGAGTGCAGAATAAAGAGTAGTCCCCTGCTCATGTGGTATTCAGTAAATATGCATGTACATATTTATTTATATCAAAGAGAAGAGAAAAAGAAATATTTAGACATGCTGGATAATAAGAAATAATGAGGTTCTCCGGTGAGAACTTGTGGGATGTTATTTGATGTTACGTGGAGAGGTACTCTCTGGTCCTATACAGAAATAAATACCTGGCATTACCTACATGTAAAATGATAAAGATTTCACAAACTAGGAAAAAGAAAAACAGCTGCAATACTCAGCAATGGTGTAAGGACTCAGGGATGCATGTAGTGACTGAGAAATGTAGGTTATTCTGTTCTAACTTTTAGATCCACATTTCTCTGTTGCATTATACGTGGTGGAACATTAGGTATTTTGCACAACTGATGCCCTTGTTGGTCAATGCAAATTAAATAGGTTTTAGAAAAGAAAATGATATTTTGCAAGAAACAATTTTCTCTATAAGCCACTTATATGCCCGTCGTCTGTTTTCAAGGAACTATGATAAAGTTTCAGAGCTTACCCCATGAGCAGCTAAGACTCTGGAAGCAAGCCAGCTGGTTAATACGCAACATTTTTAAAGGGAAAGCCATGCTGAAGGCTGGCAGACACTTTGATGTTAATGGCACATTAGTTTACTCCTCAGACCTTTATGACAAGGACTCCAAAGGCACAGCCTTGGAAAAGTGACAGCCTTGCTGTGTTTCAGTGGGTGGAACCTCTAATCTCCCTCTGGATTTTTAGATTTCACTGGGGCCTCGATGGTCTATTGGTAAACTCCAGGACATTTTCATCCTGCTAGGAGTAAGGAGAAGGGTGAGTGACATGTCCTCAATAACAACAAAGTGGCAGAATGCAACTTCATTTATTTTACAGTTTGTTATTTTTATTATGATTAGGAATTTTCTTTCTAAATATGTATAATATGAGCATCTATCTAATGGTATCCATAAATTTTGTTTATTAAAATAACTATTTTTCCTTTTTAGCTATATAATCTTTCATAATAAAGTTTTCCTATAAAATAAAACTTAGTAAGTATACGTATAAATTATATTTCTAGCATTTTTCCTATTGAAATTAGTTAAAGGAAAACTCAACTATGTTATTTTTATTTCATTATGGTTTCAACCACTTGTGATTACATCTTAATATTTATGTTTACTACAGTGTAGGTATTTTGAAATTGATTCTACCTGAAACTAGGCATTCTAGTCTCTCTTGATACTTGATAATAGTTATTTATTTTCTGTATTCAAAATCATGTATATTATCATAGTAGCAATAGTAATAATAAAAGACATAAAGTTGTGATACGACTGAAATTTCTTATTTAGTACATGCAATTCAGATTCAAAAGTCATCTGATTTGTTTTTTCATAAAAATGATTTATTCCAGTAATGTTTATTCTGAAGAACATTTAAAGATAACATTTAAGTTGAATTATTTCAAAGAGTGATATAACCTCTTCTTACACTAATATAATACCAGCATTAGTGGAAAAAAATTACAAGCAAAGAAAACTAAAGACCTGAGATGATTTTCACCAAATGAGAGGCAACCCGAGATTAATAGACGCAGTCCTTCGCTGCGCCGTGTGGGTGCTTCCCGAGGAACGACTGCACGCCTAACACTGCACTTTGCATGAATACTTGAGAGAAACTCTCCATCAAGTGTGAATCAGGGTGCTGAGTCAGCATGCTGTTGTAGTTTAAGTATCCTTCTAAATGCAAAACAGGTACCAATCTGTGTCTGGTAAACAGTATATATGCGCACATAAGTCCCAGTTCGCACTGACAGTTCCCGGGTACATAGTCAGAATTCTTGACAACTCATACATCAGTGCAGAGCGCTTGGCCGACACTAGTTGTCCCCTCTACTCAATGCCTTCTCTTGCTCCCTTCACATCAGTAGCTTGAGTTTTCCCTCCCCTTATTTTCCTCTAATTTATTCCTAACACCCCCTGCTGATTTGTATTCTTCCCACACTACTCCGCTGAAACTGCTATTCCCAAGGTCACCAATGACCTTGTTTTTGCCAAAACCACTGAACACTTCCCAGTTTAAAATTTTCCCTCACATCAACTACTACTGCCTCTGACACTTGCTTCCTCCCGCTTTCATGAAATACTGTTTTCTCTGAACTCATTACTTTTAGTTTTTTATTTGTTTATTTGGGCTGTCTTTATTGTCTTTGCCTTTCCTAAGTGTTTTTATTTTTCAAAGACCTGACCTTAGTTGTTTTTTCTATTTCAATTTTTTTCTTTTTATATTGCTGAGATATTTCATTTATTTCCATGAGTTTATTATATTTTTATGATTCCCAGGGCAGCCCTTTTAATGAACTGCAGTTCTGTTGCTTAATGACTATTCTTTTGATCACACTTGCTCAAATTCCTCTGCCTCCCTCCTTTCCCAAGCCACAGCCTCTGTTCAGACCACATCATTTCCATCCTCAATGGCTCTTAAACGTTTGACAGACATCTCTGCTCTAAAGTTGTCTACTCCCATTCCATCCACAGAAAAGCAAAGGATATTTTTCCAAAGAATACAAATATATGTGTGTTATTCCTTTTATAAAACTAAAATTCTCTAGTGATTTTCTCTTTCATACAGGTAACAAAACAAATTTCATATGAAGGCTTTAAAAGCTTCCCTTTGTAATATTTTCTCTCCTCCCTAGCAACTTCTCCAGCCTCATCTCTCCCCTTGCTATCGTGTTCCCAGCCTCTGTCACTTAACTGAATGCTTTTGTCACCCTGACTTTTTTGTATATTGATCAATAAGTTTTGCTGTCCCTTCTCTCTGAGTGTTTGTGTATGTAAATTAAATGCCGTGTCATTTTATTTGGCTATATTCTACTCAGTTTTTTTTTAAATTTCAGTCTAAGCTTAGAAGGCACTCACTCCTCTTAGAAATCTTCCCTTAATGTTGTAGTCTCGATTATTAATCACCATATTGTGAATCCCATAGTACTTTATATTTACTCCTAACTGACTACTTGCTTCCTTCCCTGAAGTGGGGCTCTGAAGGCTGCTGCTTTGTCATATTCATTGTAGTTCTCCTTAGAGAACTACAATAAAACTGCTGTTAAATAAATATTTGTGATGTGAGTTAAAAACCACGACAACTAGTGGTTTTTAACACTAACAACTAGTACAAAAACCTGAGTCCAGGCCCTGTAATAAAATGTCTTAATATATTAAGATATAGTCTCGGACTAATACAGCATTATGTCACAGTTGTAGATAAAAATCAATCTTTGCAGCAGACTGAAAGGTCTAATTATGGCCATTCAGGATGTGAGTGTAGATGTGGTACTGACATCACAGAAACATATGGTTCTTAGTCACGAAAATACATATCCGTAATAGCTTTCAAAAAATATGTACAATACAAGGAATACAAGAAGATGCAAATAATAATGAAGGATTCAGTCTCACCTAACAGTCTAAACGGAGGGGGTTTTCAGGATTGGTTCAAAGACCTGCATTCTCTCCTGCTCTCCAGGCTCCTGTGCTAATTGATGAGGGCCTCTGACACTTAAGGTTGGCAAGACAACTGCTGCAGTTCCACATAGGGGATTTCATCATCTCTGTGTCTATTTTAGGAAAAAGAAATCTCATCAACTCTACTCTCATCCCAGCAGGTTTCCACTCATCCCTTGTAGGCAGAGATTAGGTCCCGGTTGGTTCTATTGCTAAAGCTCTGGCAAGGTAGATGGGGTTACAAAGAGAGCCTAAATTAACAGTGGAGAAAGAGAAAATAAATGTCAAGGAGTCAACCACCATGACCAATACAAAACCTAGGATCAACAGAGTTACCACTGTTTCATTTCTAAAATCAATACTGCATGGAGGATGCTTCCTTCTTACACAAATAAGTACACTAGATGGAAACGGGGGTGACAGCTCGTATACAGTCAATTAAAATGTTAGACCTCTAAGCAGAGTTACTGACTTAACAATTCAAAAACCATTTCAAGTTCAATTTATAGGAGAATAAAAGCTGACTGCTAGAGATTACAGAATTGGACACTTGAGTACGGGCAACAGTAGTTTGCAGTCATGAGTCTAAGAAGCAGTCATTCCTTGTAATTGTCCTGGTAAATGATTGCTAAGGAGGGTTTTGAAGAATCTCACCTGAATTTGTATAGCTGGGAGTAGCTTTACCTTAGATAAGGTAAGTATGTTAAATGTCCCATTAACCTAGCCTTTTTAAAAAATTATATAATTTGAGAGAAAGAGTAGACAGAGTATGGCTACATAAGTTTAATATAAGCATCATAGGGATATAGAAAATACACACCCTATACACACACACATACATGAAAAAAATGACAACTTGTTATTTAAGAAAAGAGTGTGGATGAAAGTTCTGGAGATAGATAACCAATTTTTAGTTTGTTTCCCAGTTCTGTTATTCACTAGCGATGTGAAGTTCCTTACTGATAGTAGGTTTTTTTATCAATAAATTTATAATAGTAAATCATTTTCAATTCTTAGAGCTGTTGTGAGGTGAGGGTAAAAACACCTGTAAAATGCTTAACATAGTGCCTAGCATATTGTAAATATTATGTAAATATGAGCTATAATATTTAGGTTTAATTAACAATAGCTAATATAATATATTATATTATATATAAATTAAACATAATATTATAAATACTATAAATATTATATATAGATATATAATGTTATAAATACCATTATTTTAAATAATAGCCAGAGTAAAAAATGTAATATTATTTCTTTCTCATACTACTATTTAAAAATTATTGATAAAAATGTTTTAAAATCAGCTTTTATAAGCAGACCAAAACCACAGTTACAATAGGTTTGTTTTCTTCCTCTTATTTATCTTTTTGTGGAAATTAAATTGAAAAGGTATGTCATTCAGAAGGCTATAGATGTATTAGGAGGAAAACTAATCTTGATTTAAGTTTTCTGAGTTTCACAATCCATTTATAATAAATAAAGTTTCATGAAAATATAAATCAGGAGAGAAGGCAATGGGGAAGATAGAAAACAAGACACCTGTGAGAACACATTGGGAAGTGACATCATAAAATTAACCATTAAAGAGAAAATCGTGAGCCCGAAGTGGCACCATTTGTGATAAGGCCCATGACAGTCAACCCATGACAGATTTAACACCTGACCTAATTGCTCTTTCAAACTCTCCCAGAAACATAGTCTCAGTCAACCAGTCTAGAATTTTCTGGTCAACACCAATGAGGCCATCGGTCACATGGGCCCTGCTTCTACCCCACAGGAAAAAAAAATGTATTCTGTATGATTAAAAAAAAATCTGGCCATTCCTTTCCCCCCAAAAGATGTCTTGAATAAAAACAATCCTTTCTTTTCTTTTGTTAACAGCTTCCGTACCTTCCCCTTCATCCTGTAATAACCTATTTTGTACAACTCTTCTTAGCTCCCTTGAGCCGGCTGGATGAGATGTTGTCCAGTTCATGAATTGCTTAATAAAACCAATCAAACTTTCAAATTTACTTGGTTGAATTTTGTGTTTTAACAACTGTAACAGTTAATCCATAAATAATTTGTTGTTGCTGTCTCAAAGGACAAAGCGTTTGTATTCCTGTATCTTATAAGGCCAGCCTACTTTACACCATTAAGTGGTTACAATATGTAGGTGGTTCTCGATAATGTTGTATTATATGATAAATAATACTTTTGTAACTTTTCATTTCCTCATAAATGAAAGTTTGCTCCGGAGCCTACTGTTTTCTTCCTCTGTATTCTGGGGGCTTGACATCTTGTACAAGTGAGTTTAAAATATGCATTTCTTGATCATACAATCATTCATAATCTACAAAATTACTTTGCAAAACTGAGATTGTTTTTAGTTAGCATTTAGTACAGAATTATACTTTGGCAGTAATAATGTATAGCTGCCAAGCAATTTGGTCATTTCTTTTTACTTTTTTAAAAGCTAAATGAACCTATGATAAAATTAGAAAGTTATGATTAAAATGCTTTAGTGGCTTTTCCTCTCCAATAATGTCCCAATTAAGGGGCCTGCATCCTCAGTATTAGAGTCGGCAGGCCTCACCTTCTGCCAGTACATTGTGTGGTCAAGTAATACGAAAGTCTGAAAACACACCGGAGTCTTTGAGCAGTTTGCAAAGAATGATCCGTAATTGAAAGCATTTAGTTGTCTTGAGTGTTAGCTTGTTCTATTTAAAAAATTTCCATAGTTCTCTTATTTATTATGCTACAGTATTTGATGTTTTTTATCAGAGTCTTCAAGTTTAGCAGAACATGAAAAGGAAAAAGAAAGGCACTGCGGTGTCACTGAGAGCACACGCGCCCTGCCCGGTTACTGAGTTTGTTTGGATTCAGCTTACACGGTTTCAGGGTCAGCGGGTGCCACGCTGTTACTGAAGGGCAGCTCTAATGTACCAGAAACCCTGGACAGCACAGATACAAACTGGTAGAAAGTAGATTTAAATGTGTATTATATGCCATTTTCAAATTTTTCTGCATTTTTATTCAGTAATCAATATTCCATCGAGCACAATAATAAAACATAGAATTATTTATGGTTACAATTAAGGTGTACTTCTCAGTCACAAGGGGAATGGAAAAGTTACTGGAGAGGTAATGTGGTTTAATGAGAAGCCCACTGAACAAGCCGCAAAGGCTGTCAAATAAGATCATAAATGTGAAAGTCACTGAAAAAAAGATGAAGTATTATGCAAACATAGTATTACTGTTAAGAATCTAAAACGTTCAGTTCTCGCAGACCTCCTGTGCTCTGAGGTTAGGAGAATAACATTAAAAAATTGTTTAACCCGAACAGAAATATATGGAACTATGGGAAACTCTAAGACCCACGTTTCAACTTCAAACTTAGACTGTATTGCTTTTGTGATCTCAAAGGCTGACCCTTAACACCCTATCGACACACAATATTTTAACTTTGTTTTTGTATAGTGGTGTTCTATTTATGTTCCTGTCTTTTTCCTTTAGGGAATGCTCCTCAGAAACTGCATTATTAAAACTGGACATGTTCCAAAAGAGTTGTCTGAAACTATGGCAAACTTTCATCCAGTCTCAGTGGAGTAACTGCAAGGTAATTGTCCCACTGCCATCACTTTCTGGATGTCTCAATAAATCTGGCTTTGATAAAATTTGCTTTCATGGAAGCCTGTGAAGAAAGGAGCATGGCCACATTTACTGTGAGATGCCCAATTACACAGAAATTCCAGAGAGCCAGGGGAAGTCTTAAGAAGTTAATTTAAAAAAGCTATATCTCTTTTGTTTTTCTTCTATATTCTAATGTATAAGAGAGCCATAAATCCCTCCACATTTATTATCTATTATTATTTTTGTTCAAGAGCTTATAATTGATTACTGTGCTTAATTATTTTGGTCCTCCCTTTTCCCAGATTGGGTCAGGAGTCCAGGACAGAGGTATCCTACCCACATAGGAGAGGTGACCAAAATCAGCAGTGAGGGCGCCAGTGGTAGTTGATCCAGGGCTGTCCCAGATCCTAGACCTGCGTGGCTGCTATATGTGGGAAAGCACTTTATAAAGTGTCACCCAAATGCCAAAACACCTCCTTCAGCCCTAATTGCAGGTGATTAAGGACATGCCAAAGTGGTCTGGTTAGACAGTGTCAACAAGCCTTTTGCTTCAGTAACTGTCTGGTTTGGTCCCACCAAGCCACCCTTCCTGAGCCTCACCTGCATCTGCCGGACTAGCCCAGCCATCAGCATCAGCCAAGATTAAGGAAGAGGTCATTTGTGTCATGTACAGTGGCCTCCCAATACTCAGAAGTTATCCCCACTCCACTGCTCACCTCCTTTTTACTATCCTGTCAAAAACAAAAAGGTGAAGGGAGTGAGAAGCACAGATTGGTAGTTACAAAATAGTCGTGGGGATGTAAAGTACAGCATAGGGAATATAGTCAATAATATTGTAATAACTATGTGTGGTGCCAGTTGGGTACTGGAAATATCGGGAGAGATGCTTTGCTAGGTATATGATTGTCTGTTCACTGTGCTATACCCCTGAAATGAATACAAAATAATATATTGAATGTAAACTGCAATTTAAAAGAATTTTTAAAAATCATTCCAGGTGTGTCCTTGGTCTGGGCCTTTTATACAGCTTCATGAGATCCAGTCAAGAACATTTAAGGGCCTCTTAATGAAATCTGAGTTTTTCCCAGGACCTCAGCAACAAACACACCAAGCTCCCCGTTATGCCATGAGCAGGCCAGAATTGGTCAGGGTGGTGTACCGTCCAGTCCAACACAAGAGAACATGTGGCCAAATCTCGCCGTCTGCAGGATCCCTCAATCTGAATGCACCGAAACACGGTCCTGCCTTTCAGCTGTTTTTGCCAAATACTGATGCTGCTTGAGGTCCAGTCTTTCACTTGAAATTGCCTCATTCCTCATAGTTAAACGACTGTGTGGTGCACTGGTAGTTCTCTCGGATTACCCGATTCTAATACTTTGCTCCCATGTGCGACAGGCGTGGGATCACACACAGATATCTTTGCTGTTTCTCTCACTGTCTATGCCACATGTACTGACTCCTTTTCACATCTGATAGTTTTGTGTATCTGGACACTTCACTTTGGACTAGAAATATCAACAGCCTTTACTGATTTGGTTTGGTTTTCAAAGAAAGTACTTTACAATAACATATCATGGTTTTCCATGATAGCATGATAAAGGGGTAAAAGAGAAGAAAAAGTGGGGGAGGTAGGCTGCTGAAAGACTAGCTGTGCCATTCAACTCCATCTGTATGAAGCCACTTGGCAATGGCTTGTGAAGGCATTAACCTCCACTTGCCACCGCCACACCTGCACACATGCCCAGCTCCTCAAGGGCCCTGCTGGCCCCTAAGAACACCCAGCACTGCAAGAGAAAGGGAACGGGATCTAGCTGCTCTAGGAGCCCAGAAGCAGGAGACCTCTTGGGTGATTTGCCTTATCAAGCAGACTAACAGCAATGGTGACCCAAGTTAATATTAGCAAAGTGATTCTCAGCTGCCCTCCTCTTGATAATAGGTCGAAAATAGGGGTCTTGCCCAAAATATCTAATGAAAGTCAAACACCTCAGCGTGTTGCCCCAGCTCAACAAGTCCGCAATAAGTACATGCGGCTACAGTTTTTTCCTTGTTGAGAGGTTAGGAGGAGGCAGCTGGCCATCTTTCTGACTCCAATTATCACTTTCTCTTGGTTACCAATTCACTTTTCTATTCAAAATTAGCTCATCTCCTGTGAGCTCTGCCACTTGCAAATTTGCAGAGATTTGTAGAAAGTGCTACAAATAGTTAGGCAGTGGTATTAGTAGTCTCAGAACATTGTGATTGCTCCCTGGGGTGGACACACCCTCAGGTGACCTCCAGTGAGTCCCTTTCTTGTACATTTTTCCCCCCTTGAGTATGGGCAGAAACTATGACTTACTTATAGCCAACGGTATGTGGCAAGTGATGAGATGCCACTGCTGCGGTTGTATTGTTCAATAAGACTCCGTGTTAGCAGATTCGAACCAGGGACTTCCCTGCTGGGTTTGAAAAGTAGGCTGCCCTGGTGGGAGAGGACCTGTGAGAGAGGGAGCCTCCTGTCCAGAAACTGAGGCAGCCTACGGGAGCCAGGAGCAGCCCCTGGCTGGAGGCCGGCAAGACAGAGACATCAGTCTTATAGCCACAAAGAACAGAATTCTGTCAACAAACACCAGGGCCTGAAAAACAACCTGAACTCTAGAAAGAAACAACTGAATAAACACTTTTATTGCAGCCTCTTGAGACTCTGAGCAAAAAAAAAAAAAAATCTGTGTAAACTATGCCTGTATCACTAACCGATTAAAACTGGGGGATAATGTCTATTGTTTTAGGTATCTAAATTTGTGATAATTTTTTACAGAGCAATAGAAGACTAAGACGTCCTCCATGCAGTGAGAAGAGCCAGGAGGAGAAAGGAGGGCTGCAGTCTAGCCTAGCCCCTGTGACTACAAAGTTCAGCTCTTCTGGCCCCTGCAGGCTTTAAGAGTCTAACCTGATTGCAGCAGGTAGCACTACTGTTAGAGTTTTATATTGTTTATAAAGACAAAGAAGTCAAAATAAATTTTAAATGAGAGAGAAGAGCTTCTGAATACTCAGAAGAACAGAGTCTTGCATAAGGCTTGCTCACAAGCAGGGGATGCTATATACCACCTAGTTAGCACAACGCTGCCACCCAGTAAACGCTGGATAAAAGCCGAATCTTATTATCATGATTAACCTGCAAACTCCATGCTCCAGCCCATGGCTCCCAAACTCACCTCCGGGTCTTGGTACCTATTCCTTCTGTGGTGCCAAATCCTTTTCATCATTCACATCTCAGTTCAAATGTCATTACTGGGGGGGAGGGGGAGGAAGGTGGGGAAGGAAGACACATCCCATCCTGGTTCACTGGCCATTCTCCAGGAACGTTCACACCAACCAGACTGGGGAAGACAGTGATGCCATAGCAGCTTGGTGCAAGACGCCCTCAAAGGGGAAGCTGCTCTTACCAGAAAATAGACAGGAATTAACAGAGGAGCAAATTTCATTGCCGCCTTGTGAAAGAGACCTCAGATCTTCTAGTTCTGGCTCTCCAATTACCAGACCCAAATTAAGCTGTAACAGAGAAATCCTTCCAGATTATGGCTCTCCAAAGGGATCTAAATCTGAGGTCTCTCACCACATATCCATTTAATCAACATTTAATGAGCTTCTACTCCTTGCCAGCACCGCTGACACAGCAGTGGATATAAAATCCAAAAATACAGGGAGCTTTGAGTCGAATGGGAGACACAGAGAAGGAAATGACAACCAAAATACATAATAAGAGACATTCAGGTGCTGTCTGAGCACAAAAGAGGGACACCTCACCATTCCTGGGTGGTCTGGGATGCAATCCCCAGACCCCACCCATAATGACATTTGAGCTGAGATGTGAATGATGAAAAGAAACTGGCACCACAGAGCGAACATGCACCGGCACCCAGAGGGGAGTTTGGGAGCAGTGGGCTGGAGCATGGAGTTCGCAGGTCATAATACTAAGATTAGTCTTTCATCCAGCCTGTACTGGGTGGCAGTGTTGTGCTAACTAGGTGGTATATAGCATCTCATTTGATCCTCAAAGCATCCCTTAGTTGAGGCAACTGAGACACAGAGAGGTTAAGTGCCTTGCTGATGGTGAGCCCATTAGTAAGTGCTGAAGCCAGGAATTAATGCCCAGCTGACTGGCTCCAGGGATGACACTCTCAACACCTACTTCCATGCCCCACTCTACAACACAAATGAATAAAGCACATTATACAGCTTCTAGTCAGGACTTTGTCCTTCAACAGGACAGCCACTACCCAATCCAAAGGTCCAAATCCACTGCAGATTTTGGAACGTGTCTGACCCCAGCATCTCTGTCCATTTCCTGAGTTCTTGTCAGTAACTGGGGCCTAGTGAGACCTCTCCCAGTTACCAGGTCCCCCGTTAGCAAGCCAGGCCTTGCCTCCCCAGACCTCCTAGACACTGGAGTCTTGAGTCTGAAGCCAGTCCCATTGCCTAGATCCCTCGTCTTGCACCTCAGCCACTGTGCTTTGCCCCATTTCACCCTCTTTCCTGTTTTGGCCCCGTGAGTAATCTTAGATTGTTTTGGGGGTAGCTGGGCCCCTGTCTTTCTCTGGGGTCTAGTCCTCCTCAGTATGGTCTGACTACAAACCATGGCTGAGGTCACATGGAAATGGACATAATTTTCCCAAGAAAGAGAACTGGGACAACTTTCCCAATTCCAAAAGTCCTCTTTGACTTCCCTGTTCAATTCCCTGGCACATCCCACCCCTCCTTTCGTGTCAGCTGCTAGACTTTGCAATCAAAATCTGTTGCTTTGTTTTTCAGACTACTTTGAAAAGAGGAGGGATATAATTTCCCTCTTGACTAAAGATGTCTTGCCTTTCCTAGCAAGAACAAATAAAGTGTTTTTTCCCAAGCAAATGAGAATCTCTTCTTAAGAATAATGCCATAATCATTGTAGAGTTACCAGAATAAATAGCTCAATATGTAGCCAACTTTGAAAACAAAATTTTCTACCAATGCATGTATATTTTTATAATTTTATATGCATATGCATTTATTTCATTCATATTTAATATTATAGTGCAGTATTCTCTCTAATCACACAGATTTTACACCCGTATCTGCTGCATCTCTCTCTGTCTCTGGATTTCAGTTAATTCCACCAAGCACTTAAGGTATGGGGCCTTTTCTATTCAGCAGTGGACACAGCGATGCCTCCTTAAATACTGTGTGGCCTTCTGGAGGGTCCAAGTCTTAAAGTCAGGGTGCTTATTTGTTTATTTGCTCACAAAAAAGAACTACTTATTGCCTGTAAAGATGCTGCTACAGGATAAATTGAAACCAAATATTTTTATGAGAATAAGTTAACTGCTGAGTACATAATCCCCACGACTTTCTACATTTTTGGATATATTGCTGTCTTTTTAAAAAATATAATAAATAGACAATATATAGTTATTTATTATAAGTATGGTTGGTACAAGTTATGAAGACCAATTTAAAGGATAAATGATATTTAATATTTTACTCATCTATCCATCAAGTAAAGTTTTTCCATTTATGAAGGAGTCAACATTTGGCAGTTCTGTCCAGCGGATCTCTATTTCTCTTCAGTTCTGAATTGCTTGAGCATGACTTCAATTCTTACCAATCAATTTCCTGCCAGACTCCTTGCAGTCTGGCATCTCAAACTACTTTCTTTAAGCCACCAGTGACCTTACCTTCAATTTAAAGCATAGTTTTCTCTGTTCCTACATGTTGAGTCTTTCTGCTTGGCCACCACATTCTCAATTACACTCCTTTTGGTCTCAGTTACACCAGTTCTGCCTATTACAAGTCAAATATGTGTTTGCTCAGTTTCTATATCCTTTGCTGAGTCTACACCTCTTCATTTTCTTCAACTATCTCTGTGTTGCAAAGGTTCCTTGTTATACTTCTATCAAAAGTTACCAGTAGATATTGATAGTATTCTTGTTGTTTGGCATATAACTCAACATGTACAAACTATAATTTTATTGGACATACTTATGTACTATACTTAGCTATGGAGTCATCTACATATTAATGACAAGGAGGCTGTAGAGATGGACAAGTATTTAATACTCTAAAAAAGTCCACTCAGTTTTTCTTCCTATAATTAAGATTCATTAGCATCTCAGTGTTTCTATTTTTCCCTGGTGCAAATTCACGTTTTTGCCAGTTTCTTTATGCCTACACCATTTATTAAGCTGCTATCTTTACTCTAAGATGTTTTGCTAGATAGTGACGATTCAATGGTGGACTCAGAACAGACTCTGCCATTACTTTCACAAAGTTCAAAGTCAAGTGGTGAAAATCGAAATTAATAATTTAATCAACCGAGAAATCCTGCAACTGTATCTCTTGCAAGTGTAAAATATTGTTTTAAGAGCCTGTAATTGGAAGATTTGGTCTGGTCAAGCAGGTCAAGGAGGACTTCCTTAAGGGTGCACTTCTTTTAATGAGATTTAAATGATGAGTAGGAGTTAAGTCTGTGAAGAATATTGAAAGGAACCTGCTAACAATGAATGGCATGAGCTCAGTTCAATGGTGGGACAGAGAGGACCTTGTAAAAAACAGGAAAATAATGTGAATGTTGCTGGAACGCACAAACCGTTTTGCCCTTGTAAACCATATTGTTTTGCCATTATCCTACAAGGAGCAGAAAGCTATTGAAGAGTTTTAGTGACAAGAAGATGAAGGAAGACTATGAGAGAAGAAAAAGTAATGCAAGTTCAGGGTAGTTTTTCCTGCATAATGGTTTGCATAAACATTTGAGTGGATTTCCTACCCTTTGCAATGTCTTTTCCTTCTGGATATAAAGCAAAGAGGCAGTTCTAACAGTTTAAATTTAGTTCTACTGAAGCAAAGGCTTCACATTCTGAATATCCTTTGCCTGTTGGGCCTCCTCTTCATAACCTTTCATTAGTGGAACTCCCTATAGCTTCTTCTTCAGCTGATGCTCTTCTGTGAGATTGTGTTTGCATGTCAACAATTTCAAGATGGTTACTAAAGGGCTCAACTCCACTATTGTATGTCCAATAGCTACACAGTATATCTTCTTTGCTCTTTCATGGGCATCTCAATCAGCATATCCAAAATACATGTATAAAGGGAAAGAACACCAGTTTCTATTCTTCCTTCCCTCAGGCAGTCAGGTATTCATTTAACCAACATCTGCTGAACCCTTTTCCAGGCTATGGGTATTTAAAGAAAAAGTAAGCAGAAGTTTGGACTTCAAGGGAATAAAATATTCTCTATAATTAGGTATCGTATATCCTGTGCTTAACTATCACAGTCTTATATGGTAGTGAATTTTTTTTGTCATACTTTTTTTTTTCACTTTCCCTTAAATGTTTACTTCCCTGGTGGTAGTCTCCACCTCTCCAATGCCTCACATTCCTGCCTATTTCTTACCCTCAAAATCATTTCTGTGTCTTAAAGTTATCACTACCATCCCATTATGTGATACTACTCTGCCTGTTAGTACTAAAGATCTAGGCAAGCAGGAACAAGTTCCACTAGAGACAGGCAGGAGACTGTCTTTCCTTCCCCGGGGTGAGTTGTTCTATTGTCTCTCATGTCTTGCCACGACACCCACATTCTTGATGCAACATCAACACCACACTTATCTCTGGATGTCCACCACCTACCACAGTGCCTGCAGCATAGAAGATGTGGGAGGCTGTAGATAAAGCCTAATTAATCATGCATTCATTGCATACCATCTCTTTCTCCATAGTGGAGACTCATCATTATTGTATAAATGAATACATTTAGAATAACAATTTGGGGGACAGTTATGAAACTAAGTAGTTTATGATCTTCACTAATGCTCTGTACATCTCCCTCATCACATGCCCCTTAAATCACAGCCAGAAAGGAATAGAATGATAGTTCATTTTTTTTCTGTTAAGATAAAATTTGAATAAATAGTTTTTATATAATGTTGTTCAACTAATTTTAAAGGTAGCTACAATGAATTTGAGTCACCCGATAAGAAGGGAGTTCGTTCCTCTGGACCTTCCACCTGACATTAGCCCAATGTTGAAACACCAGGTCATTCAGAATCAGGTATTTCCTAGTCTTAGCAGGTGTCTGTCTGGTCAAGATCATCACGAGTGAAAAATTATTGACTCGAGGACTCTTTCACAAATTCTAATATTTTCAGTTCTGAAAATCTGTGTTCTTGCATAATTAGGTATCCCATTGGATATCACCCATTATTTAAAATAAATTAATAGAATGGGAAATCTAATAATGCTATCTGAAATCTAATGAAGTGAGTTCTCTGGGCCTTTTTGCTCCTTTAATGTGTCAAGACTGCCTTAAATAATCTCGGTTAGTCTTGCTTTCTGTTTCTTTTAGGAAAACATTCCACATTTACTTAATACTGCAATGTTCTATCTCATCACAGACTTCCCAAAGTGTTTCAATTTAGAAAAACTCAATTTAACCCTCCAGTCAAGGCGTATAGTCATGCCCAGGTTGTTCCTACTGTGTTTATAACCAGCGTCTATTCTGATACTTCAGCGCTAAATTTGAACCCTCCCTCATACCTGCTCCAGTCACAGCAAACACTCACCTGAATGCACTGATCCCTCCTCCTCCCTCTTTGACTTTGGACACGCTGCAGGCCCCCACATCTGAGATAGCCTTTGCTGATCTCATCTTGGAAAATCCTAGACTCATTTTTTTAAAACTCCACTAAATAACAACTTATTTTGGAAAACAAAAATTTTATTTACAAGTAGAATAAGTCCCCCCTTTCCTATGCTCCTTCAGTGCCCTGTGCGTACTTGTAATATAAATCTCACAGCAACTTGTCATACATGGTTAGCCTCGTGCGGACGGGTAGATCAGGAGCCCTATGAGCGCGGTGGGGGTGATCTCTGCACTGTGGCCATGCCCCAGGTGCTCCATAATCGTGTGCTTGTCCTTTACATCATATGCCGACCGAGAGCAATTCGAAGTTATGAACAAAGTAAGTTAGTGAAATTAAAGGATTGTTATTTTATATTTTACACATATATTAACACCTTGATCTCATAAGATTATAAACTGTTGGTTAGAGGATTATTTTCTTTTTGTGTGTTTTTCTTGATATAAGGTTGAGCGCATGTTAGATGCTCCACTAAAATAAAACAAAACAGATTTTTAAAACCACAACACTTTTTTTCTGCCTCTCAGAGTGTGTTAGGGACACGAAACAGCATGAGTTAGAGAAGGGCTTTCGCCCAGTTTTATCACCACTTCATCACCCCTGTAAGACAATGAGCAGCTGTTGGAAAGCAGGAGAGTGTTGCTCTCTGCATATATCAGAACGCATAGAAACTTTTATAACTAAAAGTTTCGAACGCTCACCTACTCATAAAAATAACAGGATGTAAGATAAAGACAAATAGAGTAAAATGTAAAAGGGAAAATGATAAGACTTTCCATTCCTATTACTGACATACATAGGATTTTAAAGCTGGGAAACACTCCTCAAAGTTATTAAATCCATTTTTTACTTCCTTTATTTTTATACTTAAAATGTAAAATCTAAGACATATCAGAAATTTTATATGCACTAACTGGTAGGGCTATATCTGGTACTAAAAACCCCTGAAATCAGTCTCAAGTTTTAAAGAGTAATTAGCATAATCATCACCCACAGGTTTTGGGTTTGTGGTATAATAGCATTTGTCTTTGTTTGCTTTTTTGTTTTGTTTGTAAATATTGGTGTTTAATGAAACACCTGAATTGAAACACACCCACAATACTAAGTAAGCAGTGCCGTGGAAGCACTAACACGAGGCAGCACTGATTAAGCACATAGGACATGTCAGACACTGTGCTCGGTGCTGGGATTCGTTCGCAAAACTTTCACAACAGCCCCATGAGGTAAGTACTTTTATTTTTCCCAGTTTTGAGATGAATAAATAAGGCCTGAATTGGTGCAGCAAGAAATTATGTGCAGGTAGTCTCTTCCCAGAAACCATATTCTCACCACAGTGCATGCAAACAAACAGAGAAACAAACAAAAAACATCTTTGAGAACATCTGCTATTTACTGCTCTACTGAACAGGGCTGTTTGCTCATCCAATCATTCTCTAGGCACTTAAATTAGAATTGGGAAAAGTTGCTGGAACTTAACTTTGCATCCTGCTTGTCGATCACAACACATTTTGTCATATTCTACCCCACATTATAAATGTTACCCAGCTCAATAACTCATCTGACTGACTGGAGTAACAATAGGTACGATGTGAAATACATTTTCACGCTGATTCACATGCTGCGGTTCACCCCTGAGAGGTTTACAGTGTGCACGGCAAACGTCGAGAACATTGTGACCGAGACTGCCTTTACCCCGCGCTCAGTTCCTCCCACCTAAACTCAGGACTGCAGAACAAGCCACCAGTCCTCTGCTTTTGGCGGGTTTTGCATTTGAAAACCACACACTGATATCAGTCTATATTTTATTCATCACAAATATTATCAAAATTAATTCTGGAATATTATTAGGTAAAAGTAGCTGAACTCAAGGCCTAGTATCATAAAACTCTTTGGCAAAATATCCATGGCTTAATAGTCTTTGAATTCAGCTAATTCATACCTTTAATTATTGCATTTTAGTTTTACTCTTTCATTCTGCACATTTCACATACCCTTTAGTAAAAGGTATAAAGTCAGGGATATAATTTTATTATTTTTCAATATCAGGTATATAATTATATTATTATATGATATTATAAAAGTAAACTTGTGTTAGATTAACTATGTGCAGGAAACTTTGAATTTTTTAATAATTTATATGGATGTCACTACATAGATTCCTTAGTAACTAATTAAATGATACCATCTAAAATAGTTTATCCTCCACTGATGAGTTCTATGTACAGACTGATTTTCACTGAGGAGGTTAGATTTCAGGCCTCTTCTCCTTCTGCTGCTTCTTTTAAATCACTGGACATACATAAATAAATTCAACAAATAGTAAATATCATTTTATTTCAACTCTCTTAGAGCTAATATTAATATATGCCAAACTGCTGAAAAAATGCATGTTAAACTTCAGATTATTTCTTCTTTGCTTCTTTCAGATACAAACAACTATCATTTGGAAGATATTACTAACTTTTAAGAAGAAATTATAAAATTCATCTATTTCTCAGTCTCCTGTATATACTACCTAAACCCAATCTAAAGGCAAACAACTTTAAACTAAATGTATTATGACCATCAATGACTTTATTATAAAGTAGGATAAATATATAACTAGATTGCTTGAATGTACAGTACAAATAAATATTGCTTTGTCCAAAAATGTTCTTTTTGAATCCATTGTAATTTAAGCATTTTATTTTTCATAAAGTTGCAGTGATCTTATTCAGAACTAAATATGAGTTATAAATTAATTGACAGACATTTATCACAAAACCTAAATGCATTTACAAATCTATGAAACTCAATGCATACAAAAACAGAAATAGAAATAATTTCATCTCTCAGTGTGTTTCCTATTTCTTAGCAGCTTCTCTGTTTTATTAAGCTATACCTTGAAATATATTCTATATTTTTCATAATATAAAGATAAGAGCCATTTAGAAAAAGAACAAAGATCTTTTATATTATTTGGTTAGAAATATTCAATAAATCCAAGCACCTGGACAAGGGCTTGGCACAGAGTAGACAATAAAAACATAATAACTAGTCTGCGTAGCCTGATATACGGAGGAAGATGGGGGTGGTGACTGAACAGAGAGGAGAGAATGATCGATTGATTGGGGGCACTGCAATTTGAAAGCCTGTTACTGAATTCTGACTTCTCCATTTACTGATTTACTGATTGGGTGATCTTTGACAAGAACTTAAAAACCATGTTTTTGCTTCCTTAGAAGCACAATATCAATTACTTGATCACAGACCAATTGGTAACAATAAAGGACATTATGTCCATGAAACACCTTTTCAATTTTAATGTATAAACATTATGTTTATGCACATGAAGTATACACCTGAATATCAATGCATTCACATAAATTTGCTCAGATGACATCATGGCTACCACATTCTTGACTTAACTAAAAAGTTGGCCATGGAAGTCCAGAATTTCACACTGTTAAGACAAGCATAGAATTAATGACACATCCAAATATATCAACTGAGAAAGTGGGAAGCTGAATGGTATTATGAATTCAATAATTAAAAGAAGCTAAGGAATGTACTTACCTAAACAAAGTTGTAGGAAAGGATTAAGGCGTACAAGAGGAGTAAAGTGTTATTTTGGAATAAGTGATAATTTGAAGAACAATTTTCAAAATAAAATGTTACCCTCAGCCTTTTGGAAATGAAGAGAACTTCGGAAGGGTTAATATAAATCTTTTTATCACTCTGCACTTTTTCCATATCTCAAGACCTATAAAATTTGTCACTTAGTAACATTTAATTGGTGTACTATATATAAAGAACTATATTAATACAGAGAAGAAAAATGCAAGAGGAGAAAATGATGATCACATAATTTAGACTATGGACATATACATTACAAAGGAGGCAAGAAACACAGAAACGCATGTAGCATCATGCATCTTCTACCTACAGCTTCCTACACTAAGAATTCTTCCTAGGGAGTGTGTGGCATGGAAAATTGCTATGATCCCATTGATGTCTTCTCTTTAAAAAATGAAAAAAAAAGGGAAAACTTTCTGTCACTGAAGTCCACCATCCAGATAGATCATATTATGCATATCCTTGCTGTACAAAGTTGTTCTAAGGAAAACAAGGAGACAAGCAATTCGAACACTGCAGTCGCCACCTAAGCAGAGTATTTTTGTGATTAGAGACACTAAAATTGAGAGAAGCACTCACACACTGCAGAAAATGCAGTGTTCAATGTCTAGACTGTTCATTGCCTGAGTAAGATTTTCTTCATTGTTGACAGAATGATGTAAATATATTTTTACAGAATTAATTGTTGGAAAACAAATGTTTTCCCTTGGTCAAGATCGATCCCCTGCAAAAATGACACAGTCAATACCCTTGGATTATTCAACTCCACTTTAAGTACTTAAGGAAAAAAAAAAAAAAACTCATTTCAAAGCAGTGAATCATTATGACTTCAGGTGCACATTATCAAACTTTTGGATTTCCACTTTTAGATTTTGAAATTCACAGAATAACCAACATAAATCTCCCTGCAAAATAATTAACTCCAGAAACATATTTGTAAGCTTTCCAGGTATAGTAGAGTGTATATTGTCTTGCCTGAGACAACAAAGCTCAGTTCTTCAGAGCCCATTAAAACATAGCTGATGCTTTCTAGAAACTCAGTTTCGTTCAGATCTGAATTGACTTGAGGAGACAAATCGAACAACAGTACTGTCAAGCGCTGCCAAACAGGACTGGGCTAGTAGAAGATTGAGAAGTGTGACATAGCTGAGAAATGCCTGTTGTCTTTAAGGACAACTTCAGCACCTCCAAACCCTCATTTCTAATTACCCAAATTACTGGTTTACACACGCAGGAATTTTTGATGTTAAAGCAGAGTAAATATAAATCTGAAAAGCAGGAGCATATTGAAGCCTGATAGACAAGTCATTATTCAAAAGTTTTATTACCCTAGAAGAGATGGAGATGCTAGTGAGAGAATATGTTATAGCAAATGACAGCTATTTACACTTTTCTGTGTCTTCATAAACAAGTCCATTCAATTAAAATAACAACTGTCTGCTACTTTAGTGTGATAATAAACAATATCTGTGGCATTAAACGTAATTTTTAACTCATTTGGTAGCATGTGAACATTCTGCCAATTACAAGCTTTTCTTGTATCAGATCCTTCAGGATCCTTGTCAGATTCACTCACCTATAACCATAGCAATTTAACAGCTGTAAATATATTTGTTTTGCTAAAATACTATAAGGATCCTCAAGTGTAATATTATTTCTTATAAACATTTAAATAATTGAAAGCTTTCTTTTCAGGGTTCAAATATTTTACAAGTACATAAAGTATGGTATTTTGTTATGTATGTAAAAGCATTCAAAGCAATAAATGATTTGAACATCCTTTAATTCCAGAAAAAAAAATACCTACACTGTTCCTTAAAACTATTTGTTAATATCACTTAAAAGTGATATTTCAGAAGCTACAGCTTTTGCTCACTTGGTAAATTTTGTTTTCCTGTATAGACACAACTTTAGAAAACTGTCCCAAAGAACTATCATTTAAAAATTACAAAGTTTGACTCATTTTAAATTTATAGTATTACTACTTGGATGACCATTTCTACCTCTACTCTTTGCTGCTAATAGCAAAACAAGAAAAAAAAATGAAGCAGAGTGGTATGCATAGCCATATACATATTTTACAAACACATTCAACATAACAATCCTATGAGAGCAGTTACTTTCCTTTTTCTAAAGAAAAGCTGATTTGCCTGCCATTCATTTTCTACAGCAAATTAGTTGCCAGGTGCACGTTAGCATGCTCTTTTCCAATTCATTTTGCTAAATCCATACTTCTTTTTAATAATGCTAAACATTTCTTTGATTCAAAGCTTACTGGATAGTAATCCCATTCGCCCCTGACACCAGTTTCTTATCTTGTTTGCTCTGTTACATACGTTTACCTTTATTTTGGAAGAGAAGGTAAAACAGAAGAGGCTCTTACCAGAGACAGGGAAAACAATTCATTCAGCTAGATCCAACACTGCTCTGTGCAGCCTGGCAGCATGAGTGATCTTTGGGCCTCACACAAAAGCGAGATAATTGGCTCTCAGTGAAGAGATGTAAACATCCATCATAACGGCACTGGGGCTGAAACTGAACGCTGCCTCAGCTGTTCTGTGTACTCCGCCTGGAAGATGATGTCACAAACATCAACTGGGTATACTCTCATTGGCTTCTGTTACCTGGAGTCACATCTTAACCCTAAACTGTCAGCTGCAAATTGAAATGCTCATCTCTGCCCATATGTGTGTTTTTTCTTGTTTTGTTTTTTTTGTTTTTGTTTTTGTTTTTGCTGAAAAGGGAGTGAAAGTGAGGTTGAGCTACTGGATGAAAGCAAACTGAAAATACTGCTCCCCAAAAAGCTAAGGCAAATTTACATGCTTAATGAATTCAGATCTGTGGGAATTTTATTTTCCAAATATGCTTATTAAATAACAGTATTTATAGAAGGTATTCCACAGGATGGATATTAAAGGAAAAGATTAATGTATTTACAACATCCAGAACATGAAAATTTCTAATTACTTTGCACTGATTTTACAGAACTACCTCATGAGATTAAGAAAGTTGAGAATAATTACAATGTAGACAATTATACAGTAGAATTTTCAATCACTTTGGTCACAGCAACCATGTGTATTTTTAAATCTTCTCATTCAAATTAAAAAAATAAAATTGTATTTTACTCTCTGAATGTTAAACAGTATGGCCAAAGTTTTATGTTATAAAGCTTAAAGTATGAGATATCAAAAGCACTAAAATCACTAAAATAATAATGCTAAATAGGGGTTTTTATAAAGAATAATTTATAAGTCACTGGAACTATAGACAAACCCATTTCAGTAATTGTAGGCTACTTTGTAACATAGTTCTGTTTTCTTTGTGCACAAATGGGGAATAATTACTACCCCCTACCCTCTATCCTGACAAAAGCCCCGGACTTCTCCCTAGGATTAAATCCAGAGGGAGTGGGGATAATGGAATAAGCTGGTTGCAGCAGCTTCCCGCCAGAGGGACAAAACTACAATCACCTTGAAATATACCCAAGTTTCCCCCCCACGGAAAGGAACTGTCAGCTGCATAACTGTGAGATACAAACATTAGCAGAGCTAGTCAATGACCAGCTCCTTCTAAGTCCAGCCCAGTCATATCCCAGGGCGAGCCCTTTCAAAGCTGTGCAGCTCAGCGTGAAAACAGTGTAACCGCCTGAAGAGTGAGAAATCCCCTCATCCATCCCCACCTTTAGGGAAAGGAGGTCACCAGCAGTGCCCTTGTATGCACATATGTTGGCTTATATCCTTCTGAATAATGGATTTAGGGCAAATAGTTGTTTTAATCCCCCTACATTTCCAGAAATTTAGTTTTATTGTGCTGTTCAATGAGAGTTCTAAAAATTGAAAATATGTGTAAAAATACTTTCATAGACTATATGCCCAAAATTTCCTTCCAGGGTCTGACTTTTATAAACATGGATTTGATCATTTGATTACTCTTAGTAGCAAGTCAGTGTGTGATCTAGGGGCAAAATTTCTAGATTCGAGTTCAAAATATCCACTTTCTAATTCTCACCAACTCTCCGTGAGAATTTTGGAAAATTAGTAACATTTATGTATAGAATGAGAATGATAATGCTATCTATAGAAAAAAGTTGATACAGGGACTGAGATGAGGCAGTGTGTAGAATATGTAAAACAAAAAGTATTACATAAATATAACATGGTTAATGTTACTGCTGTTACTCAAAAGACAAAGCGTGTTCCTTTAAAGGCATTTGGGTAATTTCAAAGGAAGAGTAAATCCAGTGCCTTCAAAATAATACAGGAAGAAATATTATCTTAAACCCTTAAAATTCCAACACAAAATAATGGTGTTAATTAACTTAATTTATAAAACTGACTGACTGGCTTAGTGATTTTTTTGATGTTATTGCCCCTCCCAGTCTTATTTGTAAGTTAATCATATTAGTCAAGTGCAAGAAGCTAGACTGAAAAAGACTATTTATCAAAGTGTACTTTGGGCCAATGTGAAAGGTACTGTTCATTTATTTCTGTCTGAAAACATGGGGGTTTAGATGGAAATGTGGGTAAAAAAGATTCATTGCCATGCAAAATGACATAAAATTGAATTACAGATCAGAAAAGATTAATTTGGACAATGGGAATGTCAACTCTATGTCTGGTAGACAGATGATAAATCTAAGACATTGTAATTGCTAAGAAGATATGTCATTGGAAAATAATTATCTACAAAATAAAATATGCTCCTCCATGTCATACATTATATAAAATTTTAATGGTACAAATATCTATTGGCAGAGATGGATAAATAGCAAAGTTAGATTATATCTTGGTGCACGTAGAAAGCATGCTGACCTATATACCATTTGGTTAATTGTTTAAGGTAAATGTATATTGTGGTGAATTTAATAAACACAGATTGTAACCTTTCTTCTTTTGTCTTGCATTTGTTTGGTGCTACCTTGTTACACAGACATAAGACAGGATGAAGACTGGGAACTCTGAACCCCCAGTGCTCTGCTCGCCCACTGCCTCCACGTGATCCATTAACTAGCTCATACCTTGGTAAAAGACCCTCATTTTGTGTTATTAAAATAAGTTAACAAGATTTTTTTAAGAATGTAGATTTTAATGCTTACCTATTACACAAGATCAAGACTAATCAATGCATCAATAAAATTTTAAGTGAGTTCACTTACAAAATATGTAAACAAGTGTTTGAATTGTATACAAAATAAGAAAACTAATAGAATATGATTTAATTTGGGGGGAATGACTAGAAGAAAAGGAAAATATAGTAGAAGTATTTTGCTGGCTTAATAATTAGATTAATTATTAATTATATTAATAATTATTAATTAATTATTAAAATTAATGCTGGCTTATAATAATAAATAAATCATTACCACGTACATTAAGTCAATTTAAAACTTTATTATAATTCACTAGGAGAGAATTTATATATACATAACTTGTATTTATAGAATTTATATTTTAGTTGTAAATAATTACATTCATACACTCAAGAATGTGTCAGCTAAATATAGTGTGAAACAATGTGGTTACTCTGTATAGTCCTTTGTACATAATGACAGAAAAACCACATTCTCGTAGAGTGGGCAGTAACCTTCTGAAGTTAATGATGAGTGAAAGTTGTGAAGTTTTAGTAACTGTTTGGTGATTGTTTAGCAATTGTTCTTTAGGAAGAGGTAGAATACTGAAGGGCAGGGCCTTTCGGGGACTTATCTGCAGTAGGTGTTTTTTGGAAAGCCTGACACTTGAACATCAGGGTGCCCGTGCATCTGGGTTAAAACAAAAAATAAGTTGGTGAATTTGTAACATGCAATGTGGCACTGATGACAAAAAATGAAAATTCTTGCTACTTTCATAAAATTGTATTGGTAAGAAATCCAACCCGGTTATGTAATGTAAAAAAAATCCCAAATGTAAAAGTATCAAAACATTCAGGGACTGCAAGAAAAATGAAAGAATGGCATCATTTTTAAGATACTATTTATCATATCCATGTAGAAAGTAAAATACATTTTGTCAGGATTTTAAAAATACCTCTAATTTTAATAAAGGTCAAATAATAAACACCACATTTTATAATCAATTTATCATTTTCTCATTATTTTTACATTCCTTCAACTAAAATGGCCAGCAGTTCAAGGGAACAGACAACTATTTTAATGATAACAGCTACATACAAGCTTAATATAAGGGTGGGGGAAATTATTGGAATGAATCCAGGCTTCAGTCTGAGTAAATTTATATTAGTGTATGTTTTCTAATATAAAGAACATGGAATCTATAAACATATTTTCAAGAAGGCCAGTAAAAGATGTTTTGTAGTTCAATCCAAGTACATATCAATTTTATTACTGTACTTACATACTATATCTTTCCCAGGAGTTGAAATCATTGCAGTATTTAATTGCCTGACAATTATTTCTATTACATCAATTTTGTGGTTAAACTAATTATTTATATTATCAAAAACAAATCAGCACTAGAAGCTAAATAACCTGGAGGGTCCAGCCTTTAATATTTCCCAATCTACACATAAATATTAGGTTATAGTTTTAGGTTAATAGTAATGTCAGAGGAAATGAACACATCTTTCGGGTGATAATTTGTTAGGCAAGACTTAGGAATTTAGACAGGTTTTATACTCTTGTGAACATTATTACTTAATCTGGGAAGTTAGAAATATTAGACTACAGCATTCTACTGTATCTCACAGCATCAACAACTAGTCCATTGTTAAGTTATCCACAAGATGGCAGCTCTGCTTACGTGTCCCACTAACACTCTTAATACATATTTTATCCTTTTTATTATTATTTAAAGAGATATAATATGTAAAGTTTATAAGAAACGTACGTGTGTGAATGCTTGTATGAGGTAACTTCTCAGTTTAAGAAGAGGAAGTGGTTAAGAGTATTAAATCTTGTTCAAAAGCAGAAATTATTTAAGTCATCCTAAAACACGTGACTTCGAAACTGATAGCACGATGCTCAAATGCTGCATCGCTAACTCATTGTAGAGGTTAATTTATTTGTAAGAAATGGTTTTATTTTGTTTCATAAAGACTTCTATATTGCTTTTTAAAAAATACAATGGTCAAAATAACTGTGACTGAATTAGTGATAACACACTAGTATTAAGAGATAGCTGAGAATTATATTTTCCATCCCCTAAATTCTAGGCATAACCAAATCTGATATCTAATTATTGACCTCGCTTGCATTCCTCTTTTATACCTCATCATAGTCACTGTCATTTTTTTTTTCTTACCTTAAATCTACTGGGTGGCAGCTTTGGTCTGTTACATTTATTTCTGTTTCCTGTGTAGATAAAATTTTGAAAATACTCAGGCCATATCACCTTTCTTCTCTGAGAATAAATATCCCCAAGATTTTTAACTATGTTTATGTGTCAGTAAATTTTACTCTAGAGAAGGAATAAAAGGACTAAATAAGGGGGAATAAAGGTCTCCCCTCTTGTATGTTGAAGACAAATGAGTTCTCAGACATGAAAGTACAAAGCTCATGTCATTTCAGTGATGCAGCCTACTCCTATTAAATGCAAAGTGAAAACATTGGCTTACCATGGAAAATATTTTGATTTAATGTATACTCTCACTGTTTTACTAGGTTCCCTTTGAATATGATGGCTAATTTGGGTTTTTTTTAAGGAATTCTTTTAATTCTTTTTTTGTAATTGAGAGAGAGACAGAGCATTATCAATTTGTTGTTCTACTTATTTATATGCATGCATTCATTGATTGGCTCTTCTTTGTGCCTTTCCTGGGGGATCAAACCTGTAACCTTGTCATATTGGGGACGACTCTCTAACCAACTGAGCTACCCAGCCAGGGCTCGATGGTTAATTTCTGTAAGAGACCTACATTTCAGTGGGAAAAGAATATGCTTTACACCATGTTCTCTGAACAACTGTATTTTGTTTTTAAAGTACCTCTTAATTAAGGACACTTGCTTTCTTATACATATATGAGGTCTGCCCAGGAAATGTCCAGACATTGCTAATATGATGAGAATGGTTTGTGTGATATCAAGGTAACCAGGCAGCCAAGGAGAGTGCACAGGAATGCACAGTGTGAACAATGACGACTATTCAGTGGGGGTGGTAGATGCTGCTGAATGAGCGTGTATAATGTGTGGCCATCACATTCAAAATGACTAAGCATCTATAAAGGACACATGGACAGAACCAAAGGGGGTTAGGATCAAAGGTGGGAAGTGGGGATGGCTGGGCTGGGGTGGAGACTGGTGGGGGGAAATGGAGACAACTGTACTTGAACAATAAAAAAAAGTTAAAAAAAAAAACACCAAAATGACTGAGCAAGGAGATCAATGAATCTGAATACAGTTTTGCATTAAGCTTGAACATACCTCCACGGAAACTATTCTGATGATTAAGAAGGCCCATCAGGTATGGACAACTGATGATTGGCAGCTTCATCACGACAATGCACCTGTTTATGCATCACATCTCCTGCAGAGTTTTTTGGCAAAACATCAAATCACTCACGTGACTCAGCCCCTCTATGTCCCACATTTAGCACCCTGTGACTTCTGGCTTTTCCTAAAACTGAAATCACCTTTGAAAGGAAAGAGATTTCAGACCATCAGTGAGATTCAGGAAGATATGATGGAGCAGCTGATGGCGACTAAGAGGACTGTGTGAAGTCCCAAGGGGCTTATTTTGAAGGAGCTGAGGTGTCATTGTCCCTTGTACAATGTTTCCTGCGTCTTGAATAAATGTCTCCATTTTTCATATTACATGGCTGGGTATCTCCTGGACAGAACTCGTATATACTTTAACACCAACCGCCTAATCTGTTCATGATGATCTGTCAGCAGTTGTTGTTTTAAATCACTCATTTAAATATGACATTATTTCAGCCTTTTTCCAAATCTTCCTTGTCTTCACCAGTGTAGGATGAGAATAACTTTCTTTAAATTTATTGTTCCATCACTGTTTAATAACCTCCTTCATATTCATGAACATTTTTGCTATTTTCTCTATTACCTGATATTAGCAAATGTATTTTTCACCTTACACTAACTAAAATGATTCAGTAACAGTGTACTTCTAAACTATGGCCAGAGCAATAAAAAATCTCCAGTGCTCTCAGCCATTTTTAAACAAATGATTAACTTACAGACATTGCTTTTGACATTGTAGAGAGGCAATATGACCTAATGACCTTTGCCAAATCTTCATTGATCTTTGTCCATTGGATTTCATTGATATTCAGTTTAATATATGACCTCACCCTGGCTGGTGTGGCTCAGTGGATTGAGTGCTGATCTGAGAACCAAAGGGTGACTGTTTCAATTCCCAGTCAGGGCACATGCCTGGGTAGAGGGCCAGGTCCCCAGTAGGCGGCACATGAGAGAGGCAACCACACATTGATGTTTCTCTCCCTCTCTTTCTCCCTCCTTTCCCCTCTCTCTAAAAATAAATAAATAAGATAAATTTTTTAAAAAACATATTCTTGATTTCTGACTTCTGGGAAGATGGCAGCGAGATGGGTGGGAGCTGAGTCCACTTCCCCCCACACCTGGGTGAAACACCTAGCCAATCTACTGAGGAACAAAGTGAACAGCCAACAGCACCCCAGCATTTATGAAGAGACCAAAAAGTATAGAGGATACTGAAAAAACAGACGGTAAGGGGATTGCTTCAGGACAAAAAGGTCCCTGGGACCAGCGCCAGGACCAGGGTGACTGTAGCCCCAGGCCCATGCCCACTGGGCCTACCACAGGACTCCTGGGAGAGAGCCAGGTTAACAGCTCCCTCCCCTGCTGAACAGGGCTTGAGCAGCACGGAGAGAGACTGTGTTGCCTGAAGTCGCAGGGAGGGGAATAAGGATGAAATGGTAAACCCACAGAGACTGTGGACACTGGCTGGGGAGAGTTGAGAGTTGGGCCATGTGGGGCTGTGACCTGGACAGTCTCCAGTCCAGCTGGAGAGGTGGGCTATGTGAGAGGACAGGTCCTTCCTTGTATGGAGTGGCAGGATTGAGCAGGAGGATTTTCCCAAAAAGAAAAACTGAAAAAAATGAGACTCTTGGGGGCAGTTTGGGGAACTCTCCTGCAGCAGCAGCTCCAGCCTCCTCTCCACCTGGCTGCCCTGTGCTCCTGCTGGGGTGTGGGGGACACCGAGCCCACATCCAAGGCACTGAGGAGAGTGCTCACCTCAGAGGACCTGAGACCACATCCAAGGCACTGGGGAGAATACGCACCACAGAAGGCCCCTCGTGCGCACCCATATCCCCAAGAAGGGTGCGTACCTGAACCTCCAGGACCAGTAGCCACTGGAAACCTGGGCTGGAGGCTGGCTGAGTGCTGGTCAGGAACAGAAAAGAGCTAAACTAAGTCCCCTGAGCCTGCTGCAGCCAAAAAGACCAGCAAAACTGGCTTGGCCAGATTGAAGCCAGCAGGAGGCTTTTTTTTTTTTTAAGTAATTCTTTATTATTATTATTTTTTATTTTAACACATTCTTCCTCTCTTTCCTTCTTTCTTGTTGTATTCCTTCTTTCTTCCCCTTTATCTCTTCTTCCTTCCTACTTTTTTTTTTTTAATTCCCACAAGTGAGACAATAAAACCTAGAACTGTGAAAAGATCAGAGTTGGACCCAAAGAGGGGGCATCCCAACAGCTGAGACACTGAAACAAATTTCACTTTGCTATTGCTGAGAACTTGCAAGTTACTGTATATTTGTATTTTTTTCATTATTCTTACATCACTCATTTTATTAGTATTTTTGTATTTCTCCTCTTTCTGTTTAGCCTTCTTTGCTTGACTGGTTAATTTGCATCATTTGACTGGTTTCCCCTTGTTCTCTCTTTCATAATGTATTGTTAATTAACTGTCTTTCACTTCACTTGTGTTCCATTCCCACACTACTCTAGGACCTATACTCCCTATTCTAGTTATCCACATCACATAGATTCTGTCATGTGATTGTTGCTACATTACTATTGTAAATAATAGCTGTTCCATACATCTGTAAATACTACACAGAACTCCTCCCACATCTCAGCCCACTTCACTGTTTCCTGAACTTTATAACTGGTGTGGTTAACTCTATTCTACCACATATTATATCTATTTTCTATGCTTTACTCTCACTTTACCTCATAATCTGACCTCCCACAAGCTCACAGATTTCTAGATCCAACTCACAATCCTCCCCCCCACCAACCACCCACAACAAGAGTCTTATCTTCTTTCCACCCTTTCTAAAAAGTGGCTAGGTGGGTCAATTATCATGGTTAACACTATACATATCCAAAGGATCTCCTATCTCTTCTCTAAGGGCTGGTACTTTAAATATCAGAGAACACACTCCTGCTGTCTTAAACCATTCCACCTTCCCCCTCTAACCTATCACAAAAAAGAGCAGGTAGAAGCTGTGTAAACCAGGATACCTCTGGGAAGAGGAAACCCACCAAAGAAGGAAACACCAACAGATAAGAAGAGAAGAAGGTCAAGGAGAGAGTGAAAGCCACACTAATTCAACCTAGGACCTATCTGGAAATACAACTAAACAGTGGACAAATTATTCAAACAAACAACTGAACAAGAGCAAGAGAAAAGCCTCAAAACCTTGTACAAATGGAAGAACCAGTCCCAGCACAACCTGCCCACATCTGCACAGCAGAAAACAAGAGGTGGGGGACAGGCTGATCCTCAGTTAACCAGCTGGTGGGAAGCACCCAGCAAAGAAAGACCCAACAGCAACCAAAAACCAAAGACATACACAGAGCCAACATAAACCACAACCAAGAACAGTTAGCTCGGGAGATCAAGGAGAGTGTACCACTGAATCTCACAGGTATTCTACCACAGAAGTTTACACCATAAACCAAGGGGGTCAGAACACAGCAACTTAAGAAGCAGAGGCTAACAGGAAGAGTCTCACAAACAATGGGAAGACAGAGAAACAATTCCCAAATGAAAAGAAAAGAGGAAGCCTCAGAAAGAATGGTAAATGAAATAGAGGCAAGTCAACTATCAGATTCTGAGTTCAAAACATTGGTTATAAGGAAACTTAATGAGCTCACAGAGAATTACCAAAAACTACAGGGAAACTACAATGAACTCACTGCAAACTATATCAACATGAAAAAGGAAATAGAAACTATTAACAAGGCCAAAAGGAGATGAAGAATACAATTTCTGAACTCAAGAACACAGTAGAAGGAATCAAAAACAGGCTCGATGAAGCAGAGGATCAGATCAGTGAACTGGAGGACAAGGTAGAAAAAAACAACCAGAATGAGCAAGAAAAGGAAAAGAGGCTCGAAAGAACAAAAAGGGGCTAAGGAAGTGCAGGAAAACATGAAACGTAATAATATCCATATAATAGGGATACCAGAAGGAAAAGAAGAAGAGCAAGAGATAGAAAACGTGTTTGAAAAAGTAATGATGGAAAATTTCCCTAATGAGAGAAAATTTCCCTAATGAGAGGCACATAATGAGAGAAAAAGTCACACAAATCCAGGAAACACAGAGTCCCAATCAAGAGGAACCCAAAGAGGCCCACTTTAAGACACATCATAATTAAAATGGCAAAATTCCAAGACAAAGAGAGAATCTTAAAGGCAGCAAGGGAGAAACAGTAAATAACATACAAGGGAGCCCAGATAAGTTTAGCAGCTGACTTCTTAATGGACACACTCCAAGCCAGAAGAGAATGGCAAAAAAATATTCCAAGTAATGAGAACCAGAGGCATGCAACCAAGACTATATTACCCAGCAAGGCTCTCAATCAAGATAGAAGGTCAAATAAAGAGTTTCCCAGACAAAAGAAGTCTAAAAGAATATACCTCCATCAAATCAGCTCTGCAAGAGATGCTAAAGGGACTGCTTTAAGGAAAGGAAGAAAAAGAAAGAGAGAGAGAGAGAGAGGAACACAGGTACAAAAAAATGGCAATGAATAAGTACTTATCAATAATAACCTTAAATGTAAATGGATTAAATGCTCCAATCAAAAGACATAGAATAAGTGAATGGATAAGAACACATGACCCACACATATGCTGCCTATGAGAGAACCACCTCAGGACAAAATACCTACAAAGAATGAAAAGGAAGGGCTGTAAACAAATTTTCCAAGCAAACGGACAGGAAAAAAAGCAGGGGTAGCAATACTCATATCGGACAAAATAGATTTCAAAAAAAGTGCCATAAAGAGAGACCCAGAAGGTCACTTCATAATACTCAAAGGAAGAATCCACCAAGAAGACATAAACATTGTAAAAATATATGTTGCCAACATAGGAGCACCCAAATATATAAAGAAAATCTTGGAGGACTTCAAGAAAGATATTGACAGCAACACAATTATAGTAGGGGATTTTAATACCCCACTGTCAAAGATGGACAGATCTCACAAAAAAATATCAACAAAGGTATTGTGGCATTGAACAATGTTCTAGATGAAATGGATTTAACTGATATATATAGAGCCTTTCATCCCAAAGAAGCAAAGTACAGATTCTTTTCAAATGCACATGGAATATTTTCAAAGATAGACCACATGATAGGACACAAAACAAGCCTCAACACATTCAAGAAATTGAAATCATATCAAACATTTTCTCATAACACAGGGATTGAAACTAGAAACAAACCTCAGGGGAAAAAAACCCAAACACTAAAAAACATGGAGATTAAATAGCATGCTATTAAACAAAAAATGGGTGAAGAATGAGATTAGGGAAGAAATCAAAAAGTTTCTGGAAACAAACAAAAATGAACTCACAACAGTCCAAAACCTATGGGACACAGCAAAGGCAGTCCTGAGAGGGAAGTTCATAGCAATACAGGCCTACCTAAAAAGAATAGAAACATTTCAAATAAACAACCTAACCCTACAGCTACAAGAACTTGAAGAACAATGACAAAAACAACCCAGAGCAACTGTAAAAAAGGAAATAACCAAGAGCAGAGCAGAATTAAATGACATAGAGACTAAAAGCACAATTCTAAGGATCAATGAATCAAGGAACTGGTTCTTTGAAAAGATAAACAAAATGGACACACCTCTAAGCAAGCTCATCAAGAAAAAAGAGAGAGGACCCAAATAAACACAATCAGAAATGAAAGAGGAGAGACTACAACTGATACCACCAGAATACAAAGGATTGTAAGAAATTACTAGAAAGAACTATATGCCAAGAAATGTGAAAACCTAGATGAAATGCACAAATTTCTAGAAAAATATGACCTTCCAAAACTTAATAAAGAAGAAGCAGAAAGCCTGAACAGACCAATAACACCTGATAAAATTAAAACAGTAATCAAAAAGCTTCCGGCACACAAAAGCCCTGGACCAGATAGTTTCACAGGAGGATTCTATAGAGCATTCAAGGGAGAGCTAACCCCCATCCTCCACAGATTATTTCAAAAAATTCAAGAAGATGGAAGACTCCCAAACTTGTTTTATGAAGACAACATCATCCTAATCCCAAAACCAGATAAAGACATAACAAAGAAAGAAAACTTCAGGCCAATATCGCTGATGAACACAGATGCTAAAATCCTAAACAAAATATTGGCAAACCGCATCCAGCAATTCCTTAAAAAGATCATACACCATGATCAAGTGGGATTCATCCCAGGAATGCAAGGATGGTACAATATTCGCAAATCAATAAACATAATATTCCACATAAACAAAAGCAAAGAAAAAAAACATGATGATATCAATAGATGCAGAAAAAACATTTGATAAGGGATAGCACCCACATATGATAAAAACACTCAGCAAAGTGGGAATAGAGGGAGCATTCCTCAACATAATAAAGGCCATATATGAGAGACCTACTTAATGGACAAAAACTTAGAGCTTTCCCACTAAGATCAGGAACAAAACAAGCATGCCCTCTCTCACCACTCCCATTCAACAAAGTATTGGAAGTCCTACCACAGCAATAAGACAAGAAAAAGAAATAAAAGGCATCCAAATTGGAAAGGAGGAAATGAAACTGTCCTTGTTTGCAGATGACATGATAGTGTACATGGAAAATCTTATAGACTCCACCAAAAAAACTACTCAACCTAATAAATATATTTGGCAAAACAGCCAGATACAAGGTCAATACTCAGCAATCAAAGGCATTCTTGTACACCACCAATGAAACATCAGAAACAGAAATCAGGGAAAAAATCCCATTTGATATGGCGACAAGAAAAACAAAGTACCTAGGAATATACCTAACCAAGGAGGTAAAAGACCTGTACTCAGAAAACTACACAACACTGAAGAAGAAAATTAAGGAAGACACAAACAAATGGAAGCATGTACCATGCTCATGGATTGGAAGAATTAACATCATCAAAATGGTCATACTACCCAAAGCAATTTATAGATTCAATGCAATCCCTATTACATATTTCACAGACATAGAACAAACATTTCAGAAATTTATATGGAACCATAAATGACTCTGAATAGCTGCAGCAATTTTGAGAAAGAAGAACAAAGCAGGAGGGATCACAGTACCTGATATCAAAATGTACTACAGGGCCACTATACTCAAAACACCTTGGTACTGGCATAAAAACAGGCACATAGACCAATGGAACAGAACAGAGAGCCCAGAAAGAAACCCAAGTCTCTATGGTCAATTGATATTTGACAAAGGAGGCAGGAGCATAAAATGGAGCAAAAATAGCCTCTTCAACAAATGGTGTTGGGAGATATGGACAGCTAGGTACATGTAAAAAAATGAAACTCGATCACCAACTTACAACATACATAAAAATACATTCCAGGTGGATAAAAGACTTAAATATAAGTTGTAACACCATAAAAGTCCTCGAGGAAAACATTGGCAGGAAAATCTCAGACATTCCATGCAGCAACATCCTCACAGACATGTCCCCTAAAGCAAGGGTCATAAAGGAAAGAATAAACAAACGGGACCTCATCATAAAAAGCTTCTGCATGACTAAAGAAAACAGCATTAAAATACAAAGAGAACCAACAGTATGGGAAAACATATTTGCCAATGATACTTCAGACAAGGATTTGATCTCCAAAATATGTAAGGAACTCACACAACTGCACTCCAGGAAGACAAACAACCCAATTAAAAAATGGGCAAAGGACTTGAACAGACACTTCTCCAAGGAAGACATACAGAGGGCCCAGAGACATATGAAAAGATGCTCAGCATCACTAGCCATCAGAGAGATGCAAATTAAAGCCACAATGAGGTACCATCTCACACCAGTCAGAGTGGCCAACATAAACAAATCAACAAACAAATGTTGGAGAGGATGCGGAGAAAAGGGAACCCTAGTACATTGTTGGTGGGAATGCAGACTGGTGCAGCCACTATGGAAAACAGTATGGAATTTCCTCAGAAAACTAAGAATGGAACTGCCCTTTGACCCAGTAATTCCGCTGCTGGGATTATACCCTAAGAACCCTGAAACACCAATCCAAAAGAACCTATGCACCCCAATGTTCATAGCAGCACAATTTACAATAGCCAAGTACTGGAAGCAACCTAAGTGCCCATCAGCAAATGAGTGGATCAAAAAACTATGGTACATTTACACAATGAGATTCTATGCAGCAGAGACAAAGAAGGAGCTTATACCCTTTGCAACAGCATGGATGGAACTGGAGAGCATTATGCTAAGTGAAATAAGCCAGGCGGTGAGGGACAAATACCATATGATGTCACCTTTAACTGGAACATAATGAACAGAAGAAAAGAACAAACAAAATATAATGAGAGACACATTGAAGTTTAGAACAATCTAACAATAGCCAGAGGGGTGGGGGGGAAGGATAGTAGGGGGAAGGGTTTTCAGGAACTACTATAAAGGACACATGGACAAAACCAAGGGGGAGTGTGGAAGCAGGGGAGGGAGGTGGGACTGGCTGGGGTGTGGTAGAGGGGTGGAGAGAAAATGCAGACAACTGTAACTGAACAACAATAAAATAATTTAAAAATAAAATAAAATAAAAAAACATGCTCTCATCAAAGGGATTAACGCTATAGTAGTGTTTGCCTTGTCAAGATAAATAACAAGTGGGTGTTACTTCAGCTCTGTGATATTACTGGCATATTATCTGCTACTTCTGTTAGTCCGTGTTTGAAATTGTAAACCAGGAAAACATACTCTTTACAGTTAAATCATAAAAAAAAATATCCTCTAAGTGGACAGTGTGAAAATGTAGGAGATAACAGTTTTTTCTGTCAGAAATGTTTCCTGCTCCTAGTCCATCTTCTTTAGGTTGTAACGAACAGAATGTCAGAACTGCCTGTAGGCTAGAAGGGAGATGTTCCCACCTTGCTTCCATCCTGGATTCAGAATCAGTTAAGAAGGTGTGGGAAACAGACATGTGACTAAAAGTGTGTTGTGCTGGTTTTTACTGTAGGCCTCATAGGGTACACAGTCTACTCGTGACCAGCCTTCTAAATGCCCCCCAAATTCTAGGTCCTGGGTTGAGACACCAATAGCTCTCCTCTGTGGATCATAACTGTGGCCTATACTACAGAGGGCAGAAGTGGCATTGGAGTCCATCCTTCCTGTGGCCAGGCTGCATCTGGATGGCTCCGATCATTTCATGCTCAATTAACTTATTCATACTGTCCCCAATACTGTCCCTGATATACACTATGTCTTTTACTGATTGTCGAATCGCTCTAATTAAAACCTTACCTTATCCTCTGTTTACTCTTGCTCATAAAGTGTGAAAAAGTGTGCCTCATATATTACTTCACACAAGTCATGCCTAAGGACCTTAAGAGTAAAAATGGCATTGACAAAAAAAGTGAAGTCCCTTGGACCCCAGGCTCATCCTCAATCATTCTTCCCCAGACGGCACAGAGTCATTTTTCTACCCGATGTAATCAATTGAATAAATGTCTTAGATGGACATATATTTATAAGTTGAAAAAAACCTATGAAAGCCCCAGAAAAATAAATGAAAAATCCACATTAAAGCACATCTTTATGTAATTTAAAATCATTGGGGATATAGAGGACCCTGAAGGTCTGAAGTAAGAAAACATTTAGTCACATTAAAAGTTTTAGGAATCAGACCAACACCAGACTTCAAAACAGAAAAAATGAGGGGAAAAGAAGGAATAATGAAACAGCGGCTACTTACAAGGTTATTTTCAATACAAAACTTTATACCCATCTGCTTTACCAATGAAGTCTGAAGCAGTAAATCAGGACATCATTAGACATGCAAATTCATAAAAATGTCACCTTGCACAGGCTTTTTTAGGATGCTGTTGCAGGATGTGCTCTATCAGAGCAGCGGGTGAGGCAGGAAAGAGGAAACGTGAGTTTAGGTGGTGGGTTATCTAACACTTGACGGCGGCCTGGGAATGTTCCTGACGATGATGGTTCAAGGGAAGCCTAGGATGGCCGCAGGGAGCAGGCCCAGACTGCAATCATGCACAAATTAGAATATAAAGGCAGTATTCTCCAAGAAAGATATTTTAATAAAAAGTAAATTAACAATATTTGAAAGATTATTTGAGGTGTTTAAACATATTGAGAAGAGGTGCATTTTTCTGAGAAAGTTCAAATCCAAATTAAAGAAAACTAAGACAATCAATAAAAAACTGGGCACTGATTAAAGTAAAAAAACCTAAAAGTTACTGAAATATAGGAAATTTACTGATCTACTCTTCTTACTACCCCTCCTATAGCAATAAAAAATAAAAACCTAAATACTTATTTTTAAACGCATTAGAATTACATTGGAATTGTAGGAGACACCAAAGGCCAAAATGCTACATTCGGGTTTTTAAAATGTAATTGAGGGAACTTCAGGTTTGCAGTCCAACCTTGGAAGGAGCCACTCCATCTTAATAAGTGCAAAGTCAAACAACATGGAAAATTATCTACCTTACTAAGACTCACCAGAGAAGGGAGGTCTTGGGGCAAACTGCTGTGCCCTCTACCTCCGTGAACTGGAGGGACCAATAGATGGATACACAGAACTGCAACTTAACAGAGCAGAAATCTACAAACTAAACCGTCCAAAGAAACCAGTGCTGGGGTAGAAAAGCCTGAACTGCAACTGTAGAATTGCTGGAGACTAAGCATGAAAAAGTCTGAGAGATAAAAACTACAGCAGGACCAAGTCATGAGAGAGAGGGGCATACTTTTGGGATTTTTACCTCCTGAAGTTCTACCATATTCTCATAGTGAATATAGGGCAAAAAACTGCTTGTGCTTCTGGTAGTGGGAAGGGAAAAGAAACCATTTTTAAATACATCAAAGCCCTGACTGGTATAGCTCAGTGGATTGAGTCCTGGCCTGAAAACCAAAGAGTTGCCAGTTCTATTCCCAGTCAGGGCACATGCCTGGGTTGCAGCCCAGGTCCCCAGTAGAGGGAGCATGAGAGGCAACCACATATTGATGGTTCTCCCCCTCATTTTCTCCCTCCTTTCCCTTCTCTCTAAAAAAATAAATAAATAAAATCTGAAAAAAAGATGCTAAACTCTTTTAAAAAATAAATAAAATACATCAGGGGACTCTGTGCTTCATAACACATTCTGCCCAATGAGAAAGTTAACCAGAACCTAACCTATGGTAGTTTTATCAGAGAGTAACTGAACTGGGGGAAGCAAAATAACCAACTCCAGTCTTGTCTAGCCATGTTTTCCATCCAAGGGGAGGAAAATCGAGAACGTGTGAAGCTCACAGTCAAGAGGAACAGGTTCACAAAAGACTGAGACCTAATGTTAGAATGGTCCCCTGCCCACACATCATACAACCGCAATACTAAAAGATTGTTTATAGCAGTGCCTTTTACTAAGGAAATCATGTCTGGCTATAAAAAATGTTTACGAAACATACTAAAACTTTTTTTAAAAAAGACATTTTGAAAAGGCAGAGTAAGCATCAAAACTACACCCAGATATAGCAGAGGTATTGGAATTATCAGACCAGAAATTTAAAACAACTATGATTAATATGCTAAGGGCTTTAATACATAAGTAGACAACATGTAAGAATAGTTGGCAAGGTAAGCAGAGTTGGAAATTCTAAGAAAGAACCATAAAGAAAAAACTCTGTAACAGAAATAAAGAATGTTTTCAATGGGATTATGAGTAGACTATACGCGCTGTGAAAAGAATCTCTGAATTTGAGGTTCTCCATAAAAACCTCCAAAACTAAAAACCAAACAGAAAACCGTTTACAGCAAAGGAACAGAATACCTAAAAACTGAAGCAACTACATAAGGTGTTAATGCATAATGGAGATGTCAAAAGGAGAAAAGTGGAGAAAAAAGAAACAAAATAAACATTTGAAACAGGTATAACAGAGAATTCCCCCATATTAATGCTCCTTATCAAACCATAGATCCAGGAAGCACAGAAAATACTATGCAAGATGAATGAAAAAAAAAAAAAGAATAAAACAACACTTAGGTATTATTTTCAAACTACAGAAAATCAAAGGTAAAGAAAATTTTCTGTAAGAAGCTGGGAGTTGGGGTGGGGGGGGAAAGCAGAAGAGAGAACAAACTGTTACCTATCCAGGAACAAAGAAAATAATTATATCCAATTTCTCCTTAGTAACCATGCAAGCAAGGAGAGAGTAGAGTTAAATATTTAAAATGTTTAGAGGAAAAAATAAAACCTAGAATTCTGTACCCAGCAAAATTATTCTTCAGAAGTGACAGAGAAATAAAGACATTCACAAAAACAAAAAGAAACTGAGGAAGCTTATTGCCAGTAGACTTGCCTCATGAAAAAACTGTAAAAAATAAATCTTCAGAGAGAAGGAAAGTGACATAGGTCACAAATTCAGATCTACATAAGTAAAAGAAAACACCAAAGAAGGAGTTATTGAAGGAAAATAAAAACATTTACTTGTTATTCTTAATCTAACAGATAATAGTTTGTTCAAAATAATAATAGCATCAATGTATCTGATTACGTAAGCTTATATATATGTGTGTATATACAAATTGTATAGATACACAGATAAAATATGTATGTTTATGTGTAAGTGTAATGAATTATGACAATGATATAAGAAATGGAAAGAAGTTTTAGAGTTATTTTGTTATTATAAAGCACTTGCATGATCAATAAAGTGGTATTATATTATTTGAAAGTGGACTTCAGTTCATTGTAAATGTATAATGTAAACTCAAGAGCGATGACTCAATAGAGTAAAAAATGTATGACTGATACGCTAACAAAGGAGAGACTCTGATTCATAAAATGCTCAATTAAATACAGGCAGAAAAAAAAGAGGCAACAAAAAAAGAAAAAGGGTACCTAATAAAAACCAGCAATAAATAGGTAGATATTAATCCAATTATATCAATAATCACTTTAAATGCCAATGATCTAAATTCAACAATTAAAAGGCAAAAATTGTCAGAGTGAATTTAAAAGCAAAACCCAACATGTGTTGTCTAACCCCTTGAAAATCGAGGGGTCTCAGCCCTATACGAGGGCCCCCGGCCTAGTGTTCCAGTGCCAGGAAGAGAAGTACCCATGGCTTCTGGCTGTGAAAACCAATGAAGACTGTGAATGAGTAAGAGAGAGAGCCTTGGGAGTCCCAGGCAGCTCCTCTTAAAGGGCCTGTGCACTGACATACTTGAGTTCACTTGCTCTGAACTCCAGTTTTAGGGCATCACTTCAAAGGGCACCATGGACATAGGAGGAGGAACAGAATTCTCTGGCTTTGGAGTAATTGTTGATGGAGTAGCTTTCTTCCAGACAGAATGCTGGCAGAGGCATTGGCCACCTGCTACCCACACAGAGCTGGCAGGCAGGTGCCATATCTGACTGTCCATCAACCTGGATAATACTGTTCACCCTTCTATGGTGGTTCCCTGAGAGTCCCACCCCACCTAACTTTCAAGACACGCCATCTACCAGATGCAGAGTTCAAAACATTGGTTATAAGGATACTCAGTGAGCTAAGGGGAAGAGTAGATGATTTCACTGAGAACTTAACAAAGAGATAAGAAACATAAAAATGGAGATAAAAATATTTTGAAATACAGTCAGAAATAAATAATTCAATCACTGAAATGAAGAATAATTTATAGGGAATCAGTAGAGAGGTAGATGAAACCGAGGATCACGTTAGCAATTTGGAAGACAATGAAGCAGAAAATATCCAATCAGGATGGCAAAAGAAAAAAGAATCCAAAACACTGAGGATAGCCTATGTATCCTCTGGGACAACTTCAGTTGTACCAACATTTGCATCATAGGGTTGCCAGAAGGAGAACGTAGAGTGAGAAAAAACTAAAAACCTATTTGAAAAAATAATGAAAAACATCCCAACCTGATGAATGAAATAGACATATAAGTTCAGGAAGAGCAGAGAATCCCAAATAAGATTAATTCAAAGAAGCCCACACCAAGACACATCATAATGAAAATGCCAAACATTATAGACAAAGAGAATCTTAAAAGCAGCAACATAAAAGTATTTAGTTACCTACAAAGGGTCCCCCATAAGACTGTCATCAGGACAGAAAATATCCTGGACTAGCACACAATATTCAACGTGATGAAAAGCAAAGGCCTACAACAAAGATTACTCTACCCAGCAAAGCTGTCCCAGACAAGAAAAAAACTAAAGGGGTTCATCATCAACAAACCAGTATTACAGGAAAATGCCAATAAATACATATCTACAACTACTTTAAGTCCAAATGGATTAAGTATTCTAATCATAAGACATACAGTAGCTGAATGGATAACAAAAAAGACCTTACATATGCTATTTATACGAGACTCACTTCAGATAGAAGGACATGCACAGACTGTAAGTAGAGAGATGGAAAAAGAGATTTCATGAAAATGAAAACAAACATATGTAAAGCTTGGATAGCAACACTTACATTGGACAAAATAGACTCTAAAACAAAGACATTAATAAGAGACAAAGAAGGACCCAGCAATTCTAGCGCCGGGTGTTGATTCAAAGAAACCCAAAGCACTAATTCAGAAAGACCTAAGCACCCATATGTTCATTGTAGCATTACTTGCGATAGCAAAGAGAGGGAAGCAACCTAAATGCATATTAATAGATGAATTCATAAAAAGAAGTGGTGCATATATACAATGAAATATGACTCAGTCATAAAAAGTATGAAATCTTGCCATCCGAACAACATAAATGAACTTAGAGGGTATTGTATTATGCTGAGTGAAATGCACATATGTGGAATCTGAAATACAAAACAAACAAATAAACAGATCAGAAACAGACTCGTAGAAGCAAGAAACATTCTGACAGTTGCCAGATGGTGGTGAGGGATTGAGGGCATGGTAAAAATTGTGAAGGGATTAAGAAGTACAAATTGGTATTTACAGAATAGTCATGGGGATGTAAAGTAGAGCATAGGGTGTATAGTCAATAACATTAAAATAACGGTATAGTGTCAGAGGGGTACTAGATTTTTCAAGGGGGCTAATTCATAAGTTACACAAATATCCAATCACTATGTTGTACAACTGAAACTAATATAATATTTTATGTCAATTATAATTTAAACACAAAAATTGTTAAAAATAAAAATAAATATGCATAACAATTATAAGAACAGGGATAGAGAAAGGTCTAACATGCTAGCACTTATCAAAGAAAAAAAGTAAGTGAGAGTAACCGTATTCATTTTAAACAGAGCCAACTTCAGAACAAGGGAAATCATCAGGGAGAAAGAAGGATATGGTATAATGACAATGGGGAGAATTCTCCAAGAAGATATTACAGTCCTCAATGGTACGCGTCTAACATCAGAGCATCAGTGTGTGTGAGGCAAACACTGAAAGAATCAAGAATCACAAGGAGAAATAGATGAATCCACTATAATAGAGGTTTAACACCCCTCTCTCAGAGATGGATCGATGGTGCAGAAAATCAGTAAGGATATAGCTGAACTCAAAACATCATCAATCAACTGAATATAATGGGCATCTACAGACGGCTTCATCCAACAACAGCAGAGTGCACATTCTTCTCAAATTCTCATGAAACTTTCACCAAGCTATATCACATTCCGGGACATAAAACACACCTTAATAAATTTAAAATAAAAAAATCATGCAATGTTTGCCATCAGACCAGAGTGGAGTATGTAGATAGAATGAAATAGAACAGAAATCAAGAGCTGTCAATAAACAGAATGAGAGCTGTAAAATGCCCAGATACATAGAAATTAAACAACATACTGCTACATAACACACAGATCAAAAGAGAAATCTCAAGAAATATAGAAAAATGTGAATTAAATATAATGAAAATACAATTTCTCAAACTTTGTGGGATGATGTGAAAGTAGTGCTTTGGGGAAATTTTATAGCCTTTCTCTGGTTTTGATATTTGGTGTCGGGTCGGTGGTTAGGGAGAGATGAGGAGACAGAGCGTGGACATATTATATGATACTACACTGATGGATACATGCCATTATACATTTATCCAGACACATAAACTGGGTATGTGAAACACCAAGAGTGAACTTTAAGGTCAACTGTGGACTTTGGATGATTATGAAGTATCAGTGTAGGTTCATCCTTGGCAAAATGTACCATTTCATTGAATGACATTGATAATGGGGATGTTATGTATGTTGGAGGGAAAAGAGTATGTGGGAAATTTGTATGTGCTTAATTTTGTTGTAAATCTAAAACTGCTCATTAAAAAAGTCTTTTTTTAAATGATGGGAGAATGAGTTGATTATAAAATTTTAATTTATATTGAAAATTTCATAAACTTGAGTGTGGAAATAAGGATGTAAGAGAATTAGTAAAAACAGCCCTGGCTGGAATAGCTCAGTGGATTGAGTGCAGGCTGCGAATCAAAGGGTTGCCAGCTCAACTCCCAGTCAGGGCACATGCCTGGGTTGTGGGCCAGGATCCCAGTGGGGGCCATGTGAGAGGCAACCACACACAGATGTTTCTCTCCCTCTCTTTCTCCCTCCCTTCACCTCTCTCTAAAAATAAATAAATAAAACCTTTAAAAAAGGAAGAAAAAAGGGAATTAGTAAAAACAGAAAAATAACAGAGAGACAACATGCTTGTGAGAAGATGCTCATTTCTCACAGCTGAATCTCACATCCCTTATAGATTCACCCAACTGCTTCCATTTTCTCAGGTGCTGAGCCTTCCACTAAAACAAAGAACACCCCTGTGTCTTAAAACACTGTCCTAATTCTGCATAGTCTCTTACACCTTCTGAAAACAGTATTTCCTAACTTTCTTTAAAATGAAATAATTGTAATTCATCTCAAAAGGTTCTTAAAAGTGATTTTTATAAAGAATTAAATTATGTAAATTCTTTATATCATTACTTAGCCCTTGCTAATTGTTCAAAGAAGGGATTTTTTTTTACTCCAAATAACATTATATTTGATATAATAAATTATCTTTGAAACAGAAAAAATAAGTATTGAACATACACATTCATCCATTTATTTTAATTAGAGGAAAGTCTGCTCACTGAGCAGCATCTGTAACTAGTCATAAGTCTTAAACAAAACCATGAATGCCAATAGAACCTTGGTGTAACTTTGGTAGTTCTCATAAAATCTCTTTCTATAGAAGTAACATCTACAAACAGTTGTGAGTCACTTATAAATACTTGTCTAGCACTCTCTTGTTCAGAGTACACACTCATTAAATAGTTATTAAATTGATAAGACATTTTTGGAATTAGTGAAATATTGCAGAACATGTATAAAACAAATTTTGTCAATTTATTTTCTATTTATTCAATCAACTGATACTGATGACCTTACATTACATTAATTGCTATGATACAAACATATTCATGTTTGTACTTTGGACTCAAGGAACTATTAATTAAGAGAGAGTTTAAAACATTAAATAAACTACAGCAGACCAAGGTTCTTGCTGGTTAGTTAAGATAAAGATACATTTACCTAAAAAGCTCGGCTGTCAAATATTTGCCTCATACTTGTAATAATAGGATCCCCATTGTCCCTTTCCCCCAGCAATCTATTAGAAGCAATTCTGGAGTACAGCAACGTTTAAGATATATAGTAATGCCAATATTTTGCAACCTGTATATCTATACTACTGAATCTATTTTCAATATGCACAACCAAGACCAAGAAGCCTGTGAAGACCCTCAAGTCCCTTCTGAATCATCTTGGCGTGATTACATATAACAGAGTTCATGATTAATTGAGAAGCATACCAGAGGTGTGTTTTACTTTAGCATTGGATCTGCACTGGAGGGGAGTAAGAATCACAGTGAATTGAAATTGTAATGTATCACATCATTAATATCCCACCTCCACCTTGTTCGTGCTTGCTTAAAATCCTTCAGGAATTCTGTTGTTCTTTACAGTGTCTTGTCCGATCTGGCCCCATTCACTCTACCTCACTTTCTAGTAGCTGCTGCTGCTGATTCTCCTTTTTCTCCTTCTTCTCCTTCTCACCCTCCTCCTCCTTCTCCTTTTCTTCTTTCTTTCTCCTTTTTCTCCTCCTCCTCCTCCTTCTTCCCCTTTCTCTTCCTTTGTCCCTTCCCCTCTTTCCCCTCCTTCTCCTCTTTCTCCTTCTCCTTCTTCAAAATCACTTTGCTTTTACTAATAGTTTAAATTCAACCAAGTCTAAGCACTGACAGCAAATAGCCTGAATCACATTCAGATTAGCTCCTAGAATCACCAAAATGGGGGTGGTGACACCAAACTATCTCTGTGTTCAGGATATTCTCCTTCCCTCTCCCACATCACTATCTCACCCTTCCCTCTAAACCAAATGTTCACATCTCAGTCTTCATGACACAGGGACAGACAACAGACGTGGTCCCTGCTGGGGATGTGGCACACCAAAGGCAGCACTATTAGGATATAGTTTGGATCATTTTGATTTTACACAGAATTCTTTGCCAACTTCATTGAAAACATGTTTTCAAGAGAACTCATTTCATTCTACCTACTGCCCGCTAAATTTAACTCCACTGAGTTTAATGATATGGAATGGTTACTTAGGGACGAAAGCCATTTTCTGAGGACTTTGGCCATAACTGACCCTCTGATTGTGTGATTCACCCTCATTGCTTCATCTGTAGGTCCCTAAACCAAATGTGTTCTTTTTTTATGTTTTATGTGGTTTGTTGGTGTCTTGTTTCCTTCTTTCAAAGACAAACACAGTTAATTTGGAAAAGCAACATTGTTTTTCCCTCTTTCTTTATCTAATTAAAACTAAATAGTTTTAATGAAAATACCATTACAGGAATTCCATTATGAGCTAAGTCATAGCCTGCTACTCTTGCTCGAATTCCTCTAATGGCTTCAGAACACTAGGCAAAAGTCGAAGTCTTTACAAGAACTCCTACACAGGCCCACAGATCTGTCCAGCCCCTGTACACACCATCTCCCTCCACACTTCCCCTGAGTGGCCCTGGCTAGCCACCAAGCAAGCTCCACCTCAGGGTCTTTCCACCTACTCATTCCTCTTCTGGGATCATGTCCCCCCACTGCCACCCCATAACTGCATAGGTCTTCCTTTACTTCCTTCGACTGTCACCTTCTAAGTAAGCCTTTCCGTGCCACTGTACCTTAAATGAAAACCACTGTTACCTGCCCACACCCTGACACACACTCACACACATTACCTCTTTCTCTTCTTTTTTTAAATTTGAACTTTTAAATTATTGCTGCTACCAAACTTCTTAACTTTATTCATGTTCTTCCTTTTCTCCATCTCAAATGAGAGATTTTGTCCCATCTCATGCCATAATGCCTTTTGCTACAGGGCCTGCTTGTATACCCAGACAGTTTCTTCTGACCAAAGTGCCCTTCATACACTCTTTTTTCCGTATTACTACTTATCACACTGGCAGCCATTTTAACCACCTATAATATTATTCACTCATGATCATGGTGCCTCTTTTGTCTACAGTCCATGGAACATGCCTTTAAAAAAAATCTTTTATTTTTTTTTATTGTTCAGTTACAGTTGTCCCAAATTTTCCCCTGTTGTTCTCTCCTGCCCTGGCCCCCCGACCCGCATTCCCACGGTCAATACCCACCCCGTTGCCCTTGCTTTTTATCCCACCAAATACTTCCTATCCACTTCCTCTTCCTCTTCATCTAGTTGTCTCTACTCATCCCAGATCACCCATCCTTTTCTCAAAGTCTTCCCTGACCTCCCTAACTAAGTCAAATCCCTATTATATGTTCTTATAGACCAGGCACATTTCTTTTGTTGCATTTGTCATTGTAATAAACAACTATTTTTGTGACTTTTAAATGATTGTGTCTTCCACTAACATACAAGGTCCTTAAAATTTGATATTCTACCTGCTTTTTCTTGGTACATTTAAATTTCAGTGTACTGCAAATATAAATCTTTGACATATATTTTAAATTTTCTACATAATTTGCATTTTATAATCTTTTGGAAAGTAATTTTTACCTAATTTCAGAATTAAAGGAAAGATAGGCTGTTTTAATATTTTTTAAACTTTATTTATTTTTAGAGAGGGGAAGGTGGGGCGAAAGGGAGGGAGAGAAACATCAATGTGTGGTTGCTTCTCACACACCCCCTACTGGGGACCTGGTCTGCAATCCAAGCATGTGCCCTAGACTGGGAATTGAACCAGCGACCCTTTGGTTCACAGGCTGGCACTCAATCCACTGAGCCACACCAGCCAGGGCTGTTTTAATATATTTATAACATTTGCTAAAAAGTTTTACCTATTATTTGTACTTTAAAATTTTTATATTTCCATATTAGATAGTTCTTAATTTTCAAATGGGCATGCTATTTGAAAATTAAGAACTTTATTTGAAAATAAAAGAACTTTATTTGTTATTTGAAAATTAATGGGTATTTGTGAGAACTTTATTACTGGCTTAACAGATTTTGTTTCATATAATATCTTCTTTTGAAAATATTGAATTTTACTTTGCCATATATAGGTAAATTTTCTTTTCAAAAGTCACTTGTAGTTGTGTAGTAACCCATAAATTAGTAGGTAAAACCAAAAACCAGAATTATGCATATAGATCTATGTGGTTTTGGGGATCCAATAGATGTCAATTAAATAAATTTTTATTTTTTTATTTTTTTTATTTTTAAGCTATTTTTTCAGACATCTAGTATATGTACTATAATACTCAATGAACTAGGAATACATAAACTATAAAATTGAGTTTAAAGAAATGAAGGCATCCAAAGAAATTGCGAACCAATATTAGGCCTTCTCTGGAAAATACCTGATTAGATGTACAGTAGAGATTAACATATTTTTAAAGAGAATATTTGGGTTTTTCTTTGTTTTGAAAGAGAAGTTGTTCAAGCCTTAGAACTGAGTTTTTGCTTATAAGAGTCATAGAAATATACAGAAGTATCTACCGAAAACAGGCAATGAAATACTAATTATCTCTGGAGTAGTTTTTCTTGGCAAATACAGGGTGGGGCAAAAAGTTGTGAGTATGTGCCACAGAGTTTATGCTTGTATTATTATTAATTATTGTATTATTTTCCATATGAACAACTGTAAACCTACTTTTGCCCTAGCCTATAAGAGTAACATAGTCACAATCAGACAGATACAATTTCTGGTGGAATTAGAATATGTTGAAACCCACAGACATTTCCACACTACTCTGGTGAGTTTGGCTCTGAAGTATCAAGGGATATCTTTAGAGAAGATGCTTAGAAAGATGGCTGTACAGCTCAGCCTTGAATTATAATTACTTTTTGTCATAAGGAGAACGTTCTTATTACTCAATAGCCTCACAGAATTACAGATCTGCTAGTGGCCTTAGAAATGATTAATTTCACCATCTCCTTCTGACTACACATGCAAATAGGAAAATTAAAATTCAGGATTTCTAACCAGTAGTTCAAGGTCTTATTAGCTGGAAATATCCTTATTAGGAAGCTAGACTTCCTAACTGGCTCTCCCACTCCTGTTACTTTATAGCACATTTTCCCATCTTAGATTCAAAGACCCCCTCACAAGAGAACTGTTTACTATTTCAAAATGTTGCTCCTGTAAATAAACAAAATTGTATTTGCAAAATGCTTGACATACAGAATATCTTTTTCCATTTCAGTGAATATATATTGAAATCTGCCCCCCTTTAAACCTGATTATCTATCACATTTTTAGTTATGACTTCATAGATTTTTTAAGAATATTTGTTAAAAACATTAATAAAAGAAGGTACACTCATACAAAAATATTTTGTTTTACTTATTTAATTGGTGTTATTGCTCAAAGAATTTTTAACTACACATATGTGTCCTTGTTCTGTACCATAAACAAATTTATTTTTATCTTTTAGTTCATTTTTTATCTCTATGTTATTTTCTTTAAAAATACTTAAAGAAAAATAAAGTGACAAATGCTCTTTTAAAATTATATATAATAAAATAAATTTAAATTATATATGTACATCTATATACATATATATATATACATCTTTAAAACAAACAGCAATCTGTGTGTAGTTGCATGTTTTTCTTTTTTGTTTGTTTTGCCAATAAAACAAGAGAAAACACATTCACCCTGAACAACCACCACACTCGCCTTTTTCCTATAGTGTGTCATGCACACACACACGTGTGTATATTGTATGTTTTTCATTCTCACATCATGTTGTTTTATTCACATGCCATGTTAATTATTGTGAGACTTCAGCAATCATGACCTCTTCAAAAGTTGAGCAAAAAAAAATTGTAGAGCATAAAGTTCTTATACTACATCTGTATAGAAAGAACATGCTTAAAATCTTTATATCATTAAGTGAATAAAGTATCTTTAAATAGGTTTTACCTGTTCTATATTTTATCTTTATTTTAATATTGAGGTATATGGTTTATTTTTATTTATTTTCAAGACATTTAAATATGATTTTCCTCTGATACTCTTGGGCTTCACTCATCCACATGTTACATTTTATCATCTGCTTGTCAAGTGTCTTGTAAAACCGTGTGATTAATTTGATATAATTACAGTGAAGTTTTAGATTAGTTTGAGAGACACCAATATCTAATTGCTTTGTAAGGTAGGTGAGTCATCCTAATGGTTGTTCAAATATATTATAAATGTATACTAATGACAACTATACAGAATTGGCACTGGCATAGGTAAATTGACTGAAAGAATAGAAAAAAGGATTCAGAATTGCCCTATGCATTTACACAAGCATGGTGCAGGTAGCCCTTCCTCTGTGCAGTAGTACAGAACCACACAAAGAACCGCACGCTGAAACCTGCCAAACAACCTTAATAACCAATGGGGACAATTATGATTCTTCATTGTGAAACATTTTTGCCAAAACATCCAAAGTTCTCTTAGTGCTAGTTAGAATTGTATAAGAAAATAAAAATATTAATACCAATATTTAGTGCACTGTAATTCAAGACAGAAACATGGAGAATTAAAAGGTCTGTTTCTTTGTAAATAAAAAATCTATCAAGAGTAAAAAAAATAAAGATTGCTCATTTTCTTATTACTGCATTTTGAAGTTTCTTCATAAATTCTGAATACAAGTACCTAGCCAAATACTTCAGAAGACCACCAATGAAGATTCTGAGAGCTCATTTCCTATAAGACTCCTCCTTCTCCAGTACTCTGCCTTGCATATTATAATCAAATCAGCACCCTTGAACTCCAGTCTCTGCCTCTTCAACTCAGCAAGATGCCCGGCTCTGTTTGGAAGCCTCTCTACCCGAGAGTACAGAAAGCACCTATAGGCAGAAAGGCAAGAAATTGTAGGGCTCACTTGTTTGTTTTTCCCTTTCTCGAGGTTCACTGTCTTGTACTACATATTTCCCAATATATGGTAATGATTAATTCATAGAAAATTTTAAAAACAAATAAAATTTTCCTGAATTTTTCTTTTCTGGTGGTCACTTAGGTAAGTTTAGCTTTTCTCCCTAAGATCTATTGGCATTTATTGACAATTGTAAAAAAAATTAATTACATTCATTAAAATGTAACTGTCAGTACATTCCAGTCATCCTTACTTAGGATAGGCACAGTTTCTCAGCAGTAACTCAGTTCTAAACGATCCAACTCTTTTTTTCGTTGCCAGTTGTATTAAGGATCTCCATTATTTTTTGCTTAACCCCAAATGTCTTTCTTAGAAAAATGGTCTTGAAAAGGGCTCTACCGCCTTCATGCTAAATGACCTTGATGACTCATTGCCCTCAGGTGGATGCTTGGGTACTGGAAATAAGAGATGTTGGGATGTAGGCTGTATAAGTAGAGGAAGGAAGACACTGAAGGGCAACCAAGTTCCGCTATTTATGTTCTATCAGACTGCCCTAGTGTCCAACCTTCTTGAAAGTGTCATTCAGCTAATCTCATGTTTCCATAAAAACTTAATTTTTTTATTGTGGTAAAATATACAAAATATAAAATTTACGCTTTTAACCATTTTTAGTTATGCAGTTCAATGATGATGAGTATACAGCATTGTTGTAAAACCATCACTGGGATCCCTGTCCAGAATTTGTTCATCTTGCCAAACTTAACTGTGTATCCATTGAAAACAATAATCCTCTGTGCCGTTCTTACCCCAGCCCCTCGCTACCACCATTCCACTTTATGTCTCCATGAATTTGACTGCTCTGTGTACTTCATATAAGTGGAATTGTGCAGTATTTGTCTTTTTGTGTCTAGCTTCTTTCATTTATACAATATCATCAAGTTTCATTTACATTGTAGAATTGTAGCATTGTCAGAATTTCCTTCCCTCTTTAAGGCTGAACATTCCATTGTATGTATAGAAAATATTTTGTTTATCCATTTAACATTTGGGTTGTCTCCATTGCTTTGACTATTGTGAATAATGCTGCTATCAACATTTGGTTCACAGATATTAGATTGAGTTCTTTTAGATGTATACCAAAAGCAGAATTGTTGGGTCAAATAGTTTAGCTCTTTGAAACTAAATAATCCCCAAGTAAGAACTAATGCAATGATGATGTCCAAAATTAATCCATGCATTAATTACACAGAATCTCATCTCAGGTTAGTCTAATAGTGACACTATTGTGCATATGCAACCACAAAGCTCTTCTTAAACATTAATTGTCAATCATTTCAAATCTCCCTACAAAGGAAAGAAAGGGGGAGTTAGAAGGCTTTTTTTAGTAATGGAGTATAAAGCATGTTGGCAATTAGGATGGAGAGATATTTGAGATCGGGTGGGATTCGTTTCCTGGATATATGGTGATAAAAGGTACAGAATCTTGAACTAGGTGCTTGGTTTAAAATCTAACTTCATTATTTATTAACTGGGTGATCTTGGACAAATTAGTTAAATTTTCTGAGTCACAAGCCTCTTCATTTATAAAATAAGAATGATAATAATATCTTCTACATTGGTACTTTTTATGAATTAAATGAAATAAAAGGTAAAGCTTTTAGAAGAAGAACTAGAACAGAGGAAGTCCTGTATGAATATTTATTAATTAAATATATTTGGAAGAGGAAAACATCAATATTTCTTCCAAAGTTTATGGCAAAACAATCGAGTGATACATTTGTTATGAGGGAAAACAATGAAAGATGAATGTGTATTCATATATATTTATATATAGTCATTTTTATATGAGACAGAGGGAGAACATGTTGAATTTTATGTATGGATATCAGATGCATAATTTAAAATTTTAAGTAAAAATTGGAATATAAGTGTATGAAAATCAGAAAGATTAGATTTAGAGTCTAAATTTGAAGTATCATATAAATTACATGTTACAGCCTATGGTGAATACACAATTCAGAAAAAATAGGTACTATTAGTGAGATTCCAATAAGTCCAACAAATCATGATAACCACACATAGTTTTAATTAAACAAAAACTTAATGCACCTCTAAAGCTCAAAATCTTTAATAGCTCTCTGTACTGCAGATATTCTAGTTTTCCAAAGTGGTTTCAATCTAAATGATAATATATGTATATAAGCTTCTTAATGATAAAACTGGCATTGTGTCAGAAGGTAACATTAAATATGAATTTGAGTTCGACATAATGTACAGCAATGCAGGTAGTACGCAAACCACATCAGTATCCTAGAATAAACCATCATAAGGTAATTGACTACTAAGATTTGTACCATAAGCAAAAATTCCTTGGCAGATTTATAAATGAAATATTCCAAAACTGAATTTTCAGGGACTGAGGAAGAAGCAAAACCATAAGGATGCTTAGGCATTCTTTGTTCACATTATATATTCAACTTGCTGGCATGATTCTATTACTTTAAGGTGAAAAATAACATTGGGGCCAGTTGTTTGCCTCCAAACTTAACAGGGCAGACCATGAATGGGTTTGAAAATTGATTTCTGCTGAAGTTAATACCATTCTGTGAAAGGAAGAACATGAGAAAAGGGAACAGTCATAGAATTACAGAACACTCCTCTTAGCAGAAAAAACTTCATATTGTCAGACAGCAAAGACTGGCTAACACATAGCCTAATGTGGTAAGGGACCCAACAGACATTTGATGTGGCCATTTGGATCCTGGGCAAATGAAGTTGTTTCAAGGAGCTGATGAGTTTGTTCAAAGGAAAAAATGCTAACCTATAGTCAATAGTTCATCCATCTTGACTTAATTTAATAGGATACCGGTGTACTACTTAGAACAAGTAAAAGTGTCACTTGAAAATTAAAATAGAGTTAATAGAGTTCTGGTCAAGATGGAGTCATAGGTAGAAATGCTTTGCTTCCTTGCACAACAAAAAGGATAACAACTAATTTAAAAACAAGAAACAACCAGACCTGCCAGAAAATCAAACTGCATGGAACTCCCACAACCAAGGATTTAAAGAAACATGCATCCAGACTGGTAGGAAGGGCAGAGACGGGCAGCCAGGTGGGCAGAGAGGACCTGCAGCAAGGTGATGGACCATGTGGGTGAGGAAGGGCTGGCTGATTGGGAAACTAAGGACTCAAAACCTCTAGCTGTGGAACCCTGTGAGGTTTGTGAAGTCAGAAGAAACTCCCAGTCTCACAGGTGAGTTTGTTGGAAAGTGGGGCTGGAGCAGAGCAAGGGAGCGGCATTGTTCCTTCTCAGACCCCTCCCCCATAGACAGTGCAACAATGAAGCAAAGAGGGTTGCCCTGGCTTGATGAATACCTCAGGCTTTGCCCCTTACAACATAACAGGTGAGCCAAGACAAAGAAATATGGCCCAAATGAAAGAACAAATCAAAACTCCAGAAAAAGAGCTAAGCAACAAGAAGATAGAGTACCTATCTGATACAGAGTTCAAAACACTGGTAATCAGGATGCTCACAGAAAGGACTGAGGTCAGTTGCAAAATGAAGGGAGAAATGAAGGCTATGCAAAATAAAGGAAAATACAGTGAACCCACAGTGAAAGAAGGAAACTGGGACTCAGAACAACAGTTTGGAACAAAAGGAAGAAATCAACATCGAACTGGAACAGAATAAAGTAAAAATAATTTAAAAAAAAAAAAGAGGCTTAGGAACCTCTGGGACCACTTTTTAAATGTTCCAACATCCAAATGAATCATAGGGGTGCCAGAAGGAAAACAGGAAGAGCAAGAAAAACTTATTGGAACAAATAATGAAGGAGAACTTCCCCAATCTGGCAAAAGAAATAGGCTTCCAGGAAGTCCAGGAAGCTCAGAGAGTCCCAAAGAAGTTGGACCCAAGGTAGCACACACCAAGGCACATCATCAGTAGGTTACCCAAGATTAAAGATAAGAAGAGAATCTTAAAAGCAGCAAGAGGAAAGGAGTTACCTACAAAGGAGTGCCAATAAGACTATCAACTGATTTCTCAAAAGAAACCTTGCAGGCAAGAGGGGCTGGAAAGAAATATTCAAAGTCATGAAAGGCAAGGACCTACCTCCAAGATTACTCTGTCCAGCAAAGATCTCATTTAGAATGGAAGGGCAGATAAAGTGTTTCCCAAATAAGGTAAAATTAAAGGAGTTCATCATCACCAAGGTCTTATTATATGAAAAGTTAAAGCATCTTATCTAAGAAATAGAATATCAAAAACTATGAACAGTAAAATGGCAACAAATTCACAACTATCAACAACTGAACCTAAAAAACAAAACCAAAAACTAAGCAAATAACTAGAACAGGAACAGATTCAGAGAAATGGACATCACATGGAGGGTTATCAGTGGGGAGGGAGAGAGGGAGAATGGGGGGAGAAAAGGTACATGAAACAAGAAGCATAATTAGTAGACACAAATTAGACAGGGGGAGGTTAAGAATAGTATAGGAAATAAAGCCAAATAACTTAGATGTATAACCCATGGATATGAACTAAGGGTGGAGGGGAATGCTAGAGGATGGGAGGGTGCAGGGCAGGGAGGGGATAAAGGGGAGAAAAAAGTTGGGACAACTGTAATAGCATAATCGGTAAAATATACTTAAAAAAAGAAAATTGAAATAACAGTCAATCCACGCCTAAAAGCAATGGCATAATATTAACGAGAGCATGTAGTATAATGAATGGTTAAGAGTAAAGGTCCTGGAGTCACTCAGATGAAATTTCATTTCCTAGTTTCTCAACTGAATCTCCGTGCAATCCCATGAAATTTCCCTCATTTCTCTAAACTTGTTTTTTTCTGTTGAATAGAGCCCAGCTCATAAAGATTTTATGGAGATTAAATAAAATAATGAAAAGCAATTTACACAATGCTTATTCAGACAATAGCACCTAAAAATATGTATGTATTAATCTTGGGGCCTATGAATGTTACTTTATTTGGAAAAATTTTTACAAATGTGATTAAATCAATGTTCTTGAAGTGACAAAGTTATTCTAGATCATCTTGGTGGGCCCAACGCCATGACAAGGTGCCCAGAAGTGGGCTGCTGAAGGACCGGGGTCAGGTAAGAAAGAGTCAGGGTGGTATCAGGGGTAGGAGTAATGAAGACCATGAGCCAAACTAGAAAAGCCATTCAGGCAATGTCTGGGAGCTCAAAAAGCAAGAACTCTTCCAGAGAATCTCCAGAAAGAACACAGCTGTGCTGACACAGTTTAAACTTCTGACATTAGAAGTATAAGATAATAAGGGTGTGTGGTTTTTAGCCACTGTGTTTATGGTAATTTGATATTGCAGCAATAGGAAAATAATATATGAGCACATAATAATTCCATAATAAATGTTAGCTGATGATATTGAAAAGAAGACATAGACAGTGCTACATAAGATGAGGAATCTATTTTTTAGGGGAAGAAATAATTTTATTTTTCACTATCTTTATGTTATAAAATAAAGCCTATATGTTGTAAAATATATGAAAATTATAAAAACATAAACAATGAAAATGAAATTCTCTTTTCCATTCAGGACCCACAACCTGTCATTCCAGAAATAAATCTTTGTTAACATATTCTTGTGTAGCCTTTCAAAAATGTTTCCATATGACCATATTTAGAACCATTTTTTCCTGATTCATAGCTTGAGATTTTGTTATATAGATTCTTCTACCTAAACTTTATTTTTGTCTGTCTCTGTTACTTATAGTTTGAACCTCTGTTATTTGTTTACACATTTGGGATTTCTAAGGTTTCTTTTTTGGTAAATTGAAACTTAATCATTATAAAATTACATTTATTTTTTTAAGATTTTATTTATTCATTTTGAGAGAGAGGGGAAGGGAGAGAGAAAGAGAAGGAGAGAAACATCAATGTGTGGTTGCCTCTCATGTACCCCATACTGGGGACCTGGCCTACGACCCAGGTAGGTGCCCTGACTGGGAATCGAACCAGATACCTTTTGGTTCACAGGTGGGCACTCAATCCACCGAGCCACACCAGACAGGGCTAAAATTGCATTTAAAAAATCTTTGTTAATATACTTTACACTTGAGTTAACCTTTCCTGAATTATTAAATCCACTACAGCTTTGTCACAGGTTGTGTGTATAAACTATCATTTTTCATCTTATCACTTTTAACCTTTCTATTCTTTTATATTTGGTGTGTATTCCTTGTAAAAAGCATATGTTTAAAAAAGTTTTGTAAAAAAGGTAATTTTAGCAATATTCATCCTTTAATTAGACTATGTAGTGTATTTACATTTAACATTTGGCATTGTTTTATAATCAAATTATTTACTATTTATTTTTGTTTATTTTTTTCCCGCTTTTTGGGTTGGGTAAATTATATTTTATCTTGTCTATTATTGTTTTCACTCCGTCCTCCTCTGCCTTTAGTGGCTTCTTTATGAGTTACAATAGCATCCCCTATTCATCACATTGGTCAGTGCTAAAGACGGTTTTTAGGCATAATTTAAGGAACTTTGGTATATTTCCATTTTCCTTCTAGTTCTTTATACAACTGTTATCATACAGCCCCCAGCCCCCGAACACTTCTCTCTCTTTCTGAGAATGTATTATTTTATACAATGAATTATCTTTGGAAACATTTAAATTTTGTTTTATTTTATAATTATTTTTTGCATCCCCCCGCTTGATCTTGGCTGCCACAATCAGACAGACGAGGACCCTTTTTTCTTGCATATGCACTGGAATTTTAGCAGCAGGCAGTAACTGCCCCAGGTCTGTCAAGGAGATGCATTACATTTTATTTTAAAAATACATAAGTATTATAGCCAGCTCTTCATTTTTTGGTATAGATTCTCACTTCCATCTGGCGTCATTACCAGTTAGCCTAAGTACCCTGCTTCAACACTCATACAGTGCAGTACTGCTGGTAGGTTCTCTGAGCCTTGTTTATGAGAAAATATCATTTTGTTGCTTTGTTTTGAATGATATTCAAATGATACATTTCTGGACTTTGAATTCCATTTCAACAATTATTGTTCCTCATGTAGATAGCATGTTAATCCCCACCTTTCTGCTTTCAAAATGGTCTTTATATTTGGCTTGCAACAGCTTGACTATATTGAGTTTATGTGTGGCTTTTATTGACTTGCTTGGGGTTTACTCTGCTTCTTTAATCTACAGGTTGATATTTTTTTCAAGTTAAAAAAAAATGCCCAGCTACTATTTATGCATTTGCCCCATTTACTTTCTTTCCTTTCTGGGATTCCAATGACACACATATTAGACTGCGATATTGTCCCACAGATCCCCAAATCCCTGAGTGTCTTAAAATTTTATTTTGTTTTCTGTGTGCATTGGTTTCAATGATATCTATTTTCCTATCTTCATGATGGCTGATAATGTATTTTACAATATCTTATATTCTGTTAAGAGCAGCAAGTCCTTTATTTATTTATTTATTTTTATTAGGATATATTTTAGTTTTCAGTTCTATAATTTTAATTTAGTGTGTTTTCTAGTTACCATATCTCAACTGAGATTTTCCTTGTATTCATTTGTTACATTTAAAATTTTCACTACATCCTCTTTTATGATAACAAAGGTATTAAAGCAGCTAATTCTGAGATGTTGTCTATGTTTGTTTCTTTTTCTTTTTCTTTTTAAAATATTTTATTTATTTAATTTTTAGAAAGAAAGGAAGGGAAGAAGGGAGGGAGAGGAACATCAATGTGTGGTTGCCTCTCACATGCCCCTATTGAGAACCAGGGCCACAACCCAAGCATGTTCCCTGACTGGGAATTGAACCAGCGACCCTTTGGTTTGCAGGTCGGCACTCAATCCACTGAGCCACACCAGCAAGGGCCCATGTTTGTTTCTAATGGTATGTTTTTCTTTTCTGGTTTTGAATCACATTTTCCTGTTTCTTCAGATATCTAGTAAATATTTATTGTCTATTATACACTATAGACACTGCATTGTTAATTATCTGAATTTTCCTTTTTTTTTTAAATATTGAGGTTTTTGGGGGTTTCCTTTCGTTTTTGGTTTTGGTTTTTGCTTTTGCTTGTTTGTCTTGCAATCAATTTGTCTACAGGTACATCACCTTGGTTTTCTCCAGTCTTGTTTCTTAACTTTTTTCAGTGTGGTTGTAGAGTAATCTTTACTCTAGGACTTTAGAAGCCCTTCTACAAAGTTTTTTTTTACCCCCCTGGATTGTGTGTTTTCTGGAGACTCAGTAAAATGAGTAGACTGTTCAAATGAAACTTGGTTCACTATTCCTGGTGTGTTCTCCAGCTGCTCAGTATTTTTCTAGGCAGCACCTTGCAGAATATTACCCAGAACACGTGCTGCTCAGTTATCAGCAGAAGACAAAAACAGGGCCACTGGGCAAGGCTCTGGAGCTTTACCCTTCTGTATGCTGCATGACCAATTCCAAACACTTCATCATCACCGAAGCCGCATCTCTGCCTCGTCAGCATTGTGAAGCCACTGTGCTTTACTTGAACTTCATCCCTCTGTCCTCTGCCATAATCAGGAAAGTTCCTCCAGGCAGGAAACCAATGAAATTTTGAGGTTCAGCTCCTGTGTTTCTCACAGTCCTGTGCTGTTTGTCAAATTCTGAACATGCATCACCTGTTAGGATGGTCTCACAGTTCTTGAAAGTGTGAGAGCTATCCTATTATAGCTTTTCTTTTATGCATAGAAGTAAAAATTATAGATATATGTTATATGTATGTATGTATGTATATATAATATATACATATAATTCATATATATTTCCATAATCCTTCTTAGAAATTATTCTTTCTTCTCTGAAATACTATATGAATTTGGCAGTTTTTAAAGCTCTGATTATATTTTTTATAAAAACACAGGAAATAAGAGAATAAAAATTTTTTAACACTCATATTGGAACAAGTTTAGCTTATTCTTAATTGCTTTATCTTTTATTAGTAAAATGTGAAATCAAATAATAATAAGAACTATTAGTGTTTTGCATGCTTTGTGTTAATCCTGATATATTGACCATTGGCCATGTACTGTTTGTTGGCTGTTTCTACATTTTTGAAATTCTGAGTTACAAATACATTTTGCTTTCAAGTATCTGCCAACAGCATAAATAGTTGAGCTTTAAAATGACAACTAACTGCATCTCTGTTTGCCTGAATAAATGTCTGTGTATGATGTGTTTATAACTGTTGCAACACTCCTTTTCTTCACCCTGACAGTTCTGCGGAGATATAGTACATCACTATACAGAACTCGCAGAGTGCTCGACACTTTGTGCTGAGGCATCGCCACCTCAAAATGTTTACGATTTCATCTCTGCACCTGTTGAATCTGCTGTGATCAATATTTCATGTTGCATAAACTATATGGCTTAATTAAAAGTAAACACAGAGCTTTAAAAATACTTCAGTGGGCTCAGGCATAAGTGTATTTGTATCAACTAAGCAAAATGCAGTAACTAAAAGGTCAAAAATATGTTTACCTGAATAAAGCAAAATATAACAAATATACACACATATACACTATCCAGGGTTGGGAAACAAACATAATTAATTATATAATAGATTGTTTTTAATACAAAATCATATATATATAATTTCCCTTTAAAAGATTAAAAATAACTAGTGTGGTCCTTGCAAACCTTCTTTAGAGGCATTTCTTTACGTAGTGGTGACTTCGGATATTTCTAACATCTAGCCCAGAATCTTCCTATTTATTAGAGTCTGAACTGTACACTAGTCTGGGAAGAACTGCCAACAATCATACCATAAAAGTCATGTTTTCTGGGGCAAACTATTTTATAAATCTCTGTCATCTTTCAAGCTTATCATCATTTAATTGAAGTTGAAACTCCCTTATTACCAAATATTTTGATTAATTAAAAATAAACACTAGAAGAAGACAGGACGCCGTGAACAATAATCTATGCATGTATTAGGGATTTGTTTTTGAGAAGGATAGGAGATAGCTCTTCATGAAATGTTTGGTAAAATTCTCCTGTGAAGCTCTCCGGTCCAGAGCGTTTGTGTGCTGAGGGCTGTTTAATTACTGCTTCAACTTCACTAGCTGTTATTGTTCTATACAGGCTTTCTGCTTATTTTTGATTTAGTTTTGGAAGGTTGTGTTTCTCAAAACATGTCCATTTCACCCAGGGTGTCAAAATTCATGGCATATAGTTGTTTGTAGTAATTTCTTACAACTTGTTGTATTTCTGTGGTATTGGTTGTAATTTCTCCTTTTTTTGTTTCCGAATGTATTTATTTGGATCCTCTCTCTTTATTCTTGATGAGTCTGGTTAAAGGCTTGTTGGTTTGCTTTCTTTTCAAAAATCCAGCTCTTGGATTTATTGATCCTTTGAATTGTTCTTTCAGTCTCTATGTCATTTAATTCTGCTCTGACCTTGATTATTTCCTTCCTTCTACTTGCTCTGGGCTTTGTTTGTTGTCGTTCCTCTAGTTTTTGTAGATGTAGGGTTAGGTTGTTTCTTTGAATTTTTTCTCTTTTTTAGGTAGGCCTGTATCACTATGAACTTCCCTCTCAGGACTGGCTTCTCTGTGTCCCATAGGTTTGGGGCTATTATGTGTTCAGTTTCACTTGTTTCCAGAATCTTTTTGATTTCTTCTTTAATCTCATTATTTAATAGCATGTTATTCAGTCTCCATGGATTTGAGTGTTTTTAAGTTTTTTCCTTGAAGTTGGTTTCTAGTTTCAAGCCATTGTGATCTAAGAAGATGCTTGATAAGATTTCAATTTTATTGAATTTGTTGAGGCTTTTTTTGTGTCCTACTATGTGGTCTATCTTTGAAAACATTCCATGTGAGTTTGAAAAGAATGTATATTTTACTTCTTTGGGGTGAAAGGTTCTGTATGTATCAATTAAATGTATTTGATCCAGAGTGTTGTTGAATGTCACAATATCCTTTTTGATTCTTTGTTTGGAAGATCTATCTATTGTTGAGAGTGGGGTGTTCAAATCCCCTACTATGAGTGTGATGCTGTCGATACCTTTCTTGAAGTCCTCCAAGATTTTCCTGAAATATTTGAGTGTTCCCATGTTGGGTGCATATGTGATTACAATGGTTATATCTTCTCAATAGATTATTCCCTTAAGTATTATTAATTGTCCTTCTTTGTCTCTTTTTATAACCTTTCTTTTGAAATCTATTTTGTCTGATATGGATATTCCTATACTAGCTTTTTTATTTATGCCAATTTGCTTGGAATATTTTTTCCATCCCTTCATTTTCAGTCTGTGTAGATCTTTTGGTCTGAGGTGGATCTCTTGTAGACAGTATATATGTGGGTCATGTTTTCTTATCCATTCAGCTACCCTGTGTCTTTTGATTGGTTCATTTAATAAATTTACATTTAAAGTTATTATTGGTAAGTACTTATTCATTGCCACTTTTTTCCCCTCTGTACTCATGATCCTCTCTGTCTCTCTTTTTTTTCATCTTCTTATAGCACTCCCTTTAGCATATGCTGGTTTAGTGGAGATATATACTTTTAGCCTTTTTTTTTTTTTTTTTTTTTTTGCCTGGGAAACTCCTTATTTCACCTTCCATTTCAAATGACAGCCTTTATGGGTAGAGTAGTGGTTGTAGGCCTTTGCTTTTCATTACTTGGAATATTTCTTGCCATTCCCTTCTAACTTGTAATGTTTCTGTTGAGAAATCAGCTGCTAATCTTATGGGGGCTCCCTTGTATATTACTTCCTGTTTCTCCCTTGCTGCCTTTAAGATTCTCTCTTTGTCTTTAGAACTTGGCATTTTAATTGTGTGTCTTGCAGTGGGCCTCTTTGGGATTCATATTGATTGGACCCTGTGTGATTCCCAAACTTTCATGGCTTTACCCCTGTCCAGGTTCGGGAAGTTTTCTGCCATTATTTTTTCAAACTGGTTTTCAATCCCTTGCTCCTGTTCTTCTTCTCTTTCTGGTATCCCTATTATATGGATATTATTATGTTTCATGTTGACCTGCACTTCCCTTAAACCTTTTTTCCTTTTGATTCTTTTTTTGTTTTGTTGCTCTGTTTGAGAATTTTTTCTATCTTGTCCTACACCTCACTGATTTGATCCTCTGCTTTATCTAGCCTGCTTTTAATTCCTTCTACTGTGTTCTTCACTTCAGATACTATATTTTTCATTTGCTCCTGGCTCTTATTGATTATTTCTGTCATTATTCATTCTGGCGTAGTTCACAGTAAGTTTCTTGTAGCTTCCCTTGAGTTCTTTTTAGTTCTCACTGAGCTTCTTGAGCATCCTTATAACCATTATTTTGAACTTGACGTCTGAGAGTTTGCTTGCCTCAATTTCATTTAACAGTCTTTCTGGGGATTCCTCCTTTCCTTTCAATTGGGGTTTGTTTATTTGTCTCCCCATTTTAGGTGTCTCTTCTTCTGTGTTTCTGCATATTAGATTTATCTGCTTCGACTCCCTGTCTTTGTGGTGTGACCTTCTGTGGTAGGAGGCCTGTGAGACTCAGTGGTTCAGTCTCTTTGATCTCCTGAGCTTGATGGTCCTAGTATGCCTTTTATGCCATGTATGTGGGCTCTCTGGTTATAATTGGGTTTTCATTATTGTTGGGTCATTTTTTGGTGGGTCCTTCCCTCCACCTGGCAGAGTCACTCTGCCGACCATGTTTGTATACTGTTGTACAGGTGTTGCCAGAACAAAACCAAACAGCCCAGGAAACACACTCACACCTGCACAGATATCCCCACACACAACAAAACCAGCAGAGCAAATAAGCCAATATTAATAAAAGTGTAAAGAGATTGACTCTTATAAGAAAGGCAAAACAAATATGAGATGACTACCTGAAGGAAAGATGATTTTGAGGTATGTATATATAAATTTATACATAAAATTTATTTATATGGTGAGAGAGAAAACAATAAATTTTTATATATATGTAATATATATATATATATATATATATATATTTATATATATGAATTGGAGGAAAAGATCCATCACAGCATTATCAAAAACTAATGAGCTAAGATTATTATAGGTAGGATGGGAATAAAAGGAAAAAAAAGGAAGAAAGAAAAGCTTAAGAGATGTGTAGAGGAAAGAGAAGTGATTTTGAGAGGATAGAGGGAGAAGAGTATAGGAGGATATGAGTATAAGAGTATAGAGGATAAGAGTAAGGAATGAAAGTCATGCTAAGACAGGGGAAAATTAACATTTAATATGAAAAAAAGAAAGGTAAAGAAGAAGGCAAATGGAGTAGAAGAGGGGAATGGTAAAATTTGAGGCTTGAAAAACAAGAATAGTGACTATCAAAAGTAAAATTGAAGAACTACAACCACAACTACATGCAAAAATTGATAAAGGTAGAGAGAGAACAAGGGTATTTAAGAATAGGAAATGACTAATCACAAGCAAAAATGGTTTAGAGAGGCTGGAGGGGGAGAAATAGTAAGAGTGTGGAACAGAAACAAGTCATAGAAACAGAGAAAGTGGAATTTAAAACAAAAATAAGAAGAGGAAGGAAGAGGTAAAATGGAGTAAAAGAAGGGAAGATAAAAATATGAGATTTAAAATAAACTATAGTATAAAAGGTGGTGACATATTAGGACCAAACATGAAGGACAAGAAATGAATGTTAAAAAGCTATGCAGGAGAGAAACTAGTGCCAATCATAAAGACCGAGGGGATCAGGGCCTAAGGAACTATGTAACTCACAGTGTCTGGTGAAGGGCCCTTTCAGAGTTTTTTCTTCTTTCTCCCGTGGAAACATGCCCAGCAGGAGGCTCCTGAGTCTGGCTTCACTGATCTGCAGAGCCTGTAATCCTTCAGGTTGTGGTTGGGCTTGCTTGTCCTTGAGGGGATCTGGCTGGCTGCAGCAAATTTCCATCATTCAGCTCCTGCCTTCCATTCCCGAGCCTGACACTCTCTCACAGGAGGTTTAGCCCAAATTCTCTATTCTGAATAGCCCCCTGCTTGCAAGCCATGCTGGGTCAGGTTCTGTAGTTCCTTCAGTGGGACTTTATCCCTCTTGAGTTTTTGGTTAGCAGAGCTGCAGCACCCTCATGCACATGTGAGCAAGTCCGTGTCCCTGCCAAGTTTTGAGTCTCACCTCAGCTCCCCTTTTGAAAGAGTTTCTGTGTGGCCCCATGCTGCAGCCATGGTCCCTGAGGGGCCTGCTCTCCATGTACTTCCCTTCCCTAAAAATCACAGAATCTCTCATGGTCAGGGATAGCCACAGCCTTTCAGAGCCTCTGACCATTTTAGATAAAGTGTCTCTCTGGAATTTTCCCAGATGGTGTTGGGAAGAGCAACGCAGCTATACTATAACACATGGTAGTGGTGGAGTGCTGACCCTGCTACCTTCAGAGATCTTTGGCCTCATGTGGGGCTGCTCCCACCACATTGTTTCTGGAGTCTGCACCTCCCAGGTCATCTCTATTTGGCCTAGTAGCTTATGGCTCTTGGGCTGATCCACAGCCACCCCCAACTCTGTGCAGCCAGAAGTGCTGGGCTGGGCAGCCAAGCTCCGCTTGGAAGCCTGGGCTGCCAGCTCCCCAGTGCCCTACAGGTGGGCAGGTTCTTGCCCACTGTCACTCACTCCCTGGTCTCTCATTCATGTGCATGCTTACTCACAGATACTCTCACTTATTCTGCCCTAGACTCTCCAGTTGACTGCTCTGTGTTTTGGCTGCAAGACTGGTTTGGGTCTGGGAGCAAGTGAGTGAAGCCTAGTATGACTTTTGCTTAAATTTTAGTGTGCCACATTTGATAAAACACTAGAAGTAAAAAGAATCCTAGAGATGCCCTAATTAAACCTCCATCTTTAGCAATAGTGGCCATACACATTCTCCACATTAAGCTTGCATGAAAATGTGTTTCAAAGTGGGAATGTTCTCGTGCTTATTTGGGAAATAAAAACTGGAATGTATAAAAGAATACAATTAATGGGCCAAAATTCTTTACTCTAACAAGCACTGACACTTTAAAATATAACAGTAAACTGAGTATTTATTAGGCATGAACACTATAAATTGACTATTCATGATAATTTGACAATAGTTTCCAACTGGAAAGTGAATTTTTTCAAAGGAAGTTAAATTATAGAAAAATAAAATAAAATAAATAAGAACATTTCCACTGTATTATTAAAGTGTTACTTTGCATCATTACATTTTTCATTGCAGGTATTTACTGTTAAGACATCTATTTCTTCAGTTAATAGCTAATCTATTTTTCATAGCCTCCTTTACACTTACATTGAGAACATATGGCTAGAAAGTGAAATATAGTAATTCATTCATTCATTATTTTCTCTATAAAAAGAGTCATTATAGATCATATTTAAAAATGAGAAGATTATGAGATGTAAGGATGCTGAATCACTAAATTGTTTTTGTTTGTTGTATAAGAACTTCTCAGGAAAGCTTTATAATCAAGAACATCTGCGCTGGACTTTGAATGAGTGAGAATAGCACAAAGGTTTTTTTTTTGATATATTTATTGATTACGCTATTACAGTTGTCCCATTTCCACCCCTTCACTCAACTCCATCCTGCCCACCCCCTCCCTTCCAGATTATTTATCACAGCATCTACCATTAATTACACTGATTAATACAAAGACCAGTACCTTGAAGTGAGATGCTGACATAACAAAAATGAAAATATGTGATAACATCTTAGCAGTGTGGCAGCGGTTGGTAAGAATACAGATAAAGCAGGTGGGTCAGTTGGTCAATGCAATGAAAAGACACTTAACACCTGACACCTGTGGTAGCTTGAAAGGTAGGCCAGAGCTGAGTTTGTAGTTCTAGAGATGCCTGGAGAAAAGATAATTAGTAGTAGTATTTTTATTAATGGTTTTAGTAAACTATTACAAGAAAGAGATAAGCTCAGAAAATAACTTCCAGGTTTAAAGTAGAATTGAAAAGGAATAGAGAAATTCAAAAAATAAGACATGACTTTGAGCAAGACCTAGTGAAATTTCTCAGTGGCACGAAGTGACTCAGATTTGTGCCAAAGATCAAATGAAGAACATAACTCTGACAACTCAAGCTTGACAACTTCAAGATTATCTGACCTTAAATTGAGGTAGAGAGAGGCTTGACAGAAAGTAGCAAATAAATGAAACACATTTGAGAACAAAGTCTGGTTGTTTTAACTACTTGTACCTGGATTTGAGTGGAAACAAATAGTTTGCCAAGTTTTCAAAATAATTATACCGACAAAGAGCCACAAGTCTATTAAAAAGTCTTTGACCCTGAAGTCTTTAAAACAGCTACTGGATAACCAGAAGTCCATGAGCATGAGATGGGTTTTGTAAGTTGGGCAGCCAAGAAAGTAATTTATCAACACTCACGCTAGATGTGACCATGGAGGATAAGAAGGAGCTGCCTCTGCTGAATTTGGTTTTCTTAACAGAGAAGTTTTTCCCAAGGAAAATAATCAAGCCTAATTGAGGATCTTTATTTGTCTCCAGGATGTAGGACTTTATGATATCTTCCTAACTGTATTCCATAAATGCCATATTCTATATATGCCAAAACTTCTGTATGCCTCCTATCATCCCATTTTTCAAGCAAGACTCGGTGTTGAGATTATTTTGTCTTTGTTAGTATGTGTATATGGAGGATCAGGAGTCTGAAAACATGATTTTACTTTTCAGATTTCGGAATAATGGATAAGTTTCCATACAAGGACCTGACGAGGACAATTGTCATTATCCAAGGACCCCAGAACATAAACCCGATGCCGTGACTGGATGGGATTTAGGTTGTCCGTGTGGAGAAGTTGAGAAGATGGGAGGTGGTGTGAAAGGAGTAGAACGGAAGACTGTAAAAACAATACCACAATATTTACATCAAACCATTTCTGCCTCCTTCTGGATGTGTAGCGAAACCTACATGGTTAGTCCCCATTTAAATTAGTTTTTGAAAATGTGACTAATTTTTGCCTATAAAATCTCCTGCCTGATCCCTGAAGTTATCTATTTCTTTAAAAGGAAGAGGGAAGACTTAGAGGTTGATAGGAGCCTGGTAATTGTTTAGAGGCAAACCACTCAGAAAGGGATGAGCAACCACAAAACTTTAATCAAGACTTCTGGGGTTCTGTTGCTTTGCTGCTACAGCAATTAGCATTAACCGAGGCTATAGAGATGCTTTTTAGGAAAAAAAAATCAGCTTATAACCAAAGATTAAAGTATTATTTTTAAAGAAAAATGCATAGTATATTTTAGATATACATATATAGATATATTTTAAATGTGTAAATATAACTATTATTTTAACTATTATTATGGAGAGGTTGAAGCTTGATAATTTTATTTTTGCTAAAACAATAACACTCACCATTTTTCAAAGTCTATTTTTTAAAAGGAAAGGAAACAATAGCCACTACTTTTTCAGCAACAACATCAGGTGTGCTATTCCATTTGGCAAACACTGATTTTCACTAGGGACGATTTTTCCCACAATTCATGGAACACAAAATATATGGATTTTGGAGATGTAGTTATAGGTGACTCTCTAGAAATAATTATTAACTTCTGAAGAAGCTGTCATGGGTATATGTGATGTCTTTAATTAATAATGTCTCATATCGCTCAGTCCACAAAGACTGTTGTTCCGTTCTCTTTGCCTTAATTGGTAGACTTGATGACAGAGCGTGGCATGCCACTTTGATCATGTAGGAACGGCGTTCCTGACACAAGAAAACAAAATAGCTGCAATGAGTTAGCTGTTATTAGTGGGGGGACAGAAATCTAAGAAAGTGACTGCCTGTTATTTTAACTTGAGACTTCAAAACTTCTAGATCACCAATAATGATTTACTAATGCTTTTAAAGAGTTTGGGCTAATGTCTAAACAATTAATGAAGGCTAGGAGATGGATAATTTAACCTGAAGGAAAACATGAGGAAATCAGTTGGCTACAGATTAGAGATACACACAAGTAATTCAAAATGAGGAGCGCATTTGAAAAGGTTCTAAACATTATTACAACACCTAGCAAACAAGATTTTTATGACTGAAAATTATCTTAGTTATACATGTGATTACTTCCATTTTCACTAATTTGAATGGGTCGTTCAGTGTACATGTGTGTGTTTGTGTGTGTGCGTGAGGGGTGTTGGATGCTAAAAAGAAAATCGACAGATATTACTAATTTAATATTTAATGTTTATTTATTATGAAATATGAGCTGGTAATTCTAAAGACAAGCATTAGGCCTTTCACCTTCATCACCATTCTTTGGTATGTTCCCCTTTACTTTTTCTTAAATAAGAAAATTTTTATTTTAACTATAGAAATTCTGGGAACTTAAGGTTTTCACTTTCTTTGATAGTCCAAGAACATTTATCATCCCATTAAGAAATTTAGAATTCTGGATTCTGTGGTAGCATTTTCTATTCCTTCATTTGTTTGTTTGTTTTAAATTAAGAAATACAGTCTTACTCTCTAAAGCACATTTTGAACCACTGGGTCACTTTTGTGTATGATATATTTGCAGTTCAGTGTATGAAAGCAATCCATACCTCCAATACTGGACACTTTTCTTCTTAATTCTTCTGCTCTGATTCCTGGGAACGACATTCCCCATCACGTAGTGCTGACTCCACCTGGCTGCACAGAGTCCATGACAAACCCTCTAGGACCAAGGAGTGCGCTTGGCATGTGGCACTTCAGAGTTTAAAAAGTATATATATATTATGCAGCCCAACTGTATCTGAGATTTTTCTAGAAGATATTGTACTTAGCTAACTATTAGCTAGCCAAATTATTATAGTTGTTATTATCCTTGAGCTTCCTGTCCCACCCCTCATCTGGCGTATCTCTAATTCAAATCTTCCCTTAGTTTTATTTGTACTCTCCTATCTTTTTTCTTTATCACACAGGAAAATATGTTATTCACAACTCACTAAAGCTGCTTCTTCCTAAATCCTTTTTATCACTTTCTTATTCCAGAACTTTGCTGCCAGATGTATTCTCTTCCTGTCTAGCACTCGCCTCTTCAATTTAACTCATTCTCCTTGTCTGCAAAGACCTAAATGGCTTGACTATTCAGGGAAAAAAAAAAAGGAGAAAAAGTACTTAATTTTATCCTATACACTTCCCCCCAGATAATCTGTTTTTCTTCTCTGGGCTATGCTGCAAAACCTTTACAATAATTAGTCAGCAACCATAGTCACCCTGTGAATTGTACCCCTTTGTTAACTATATAAACTTATATAAAGTGATTTCTGAACCAATCACTCAAATGAAAGTGCCCTCTCAGTTTCTGGTGATTTCCTAATAATAAAATTTCATGGTAATTCCTTTTCTTTTTTAAGTTTATTTGTGGTGATATTGGTTAATAAAATTATGCAGGTTTCAGGTCTACAAGTCTCTAATAAATCATCTGCATGTTCTATTGTATGCTCACCACCCTAGGTCACCATTTATACCCCCTGTACCTTCTTCTACCTTCTCCTACCCTTCTTTTCCTCTGGTAATCACCACACTGTTGTAGATGTCTATGAGTCTTTTTTTTTTCCTTTGCTTAATCCCTTCACCTTTTTCACCCAGCACCCTGCTCCCCTCTAACAGCTGTCAGTCTATTCTCTGTATCTATTAGTCTGTTTCTTTTTTTAAAACATTTTTTTATTGTTGTTCAATTACAGTTGTCTGCATTTTCTCCCCACCCCTCCACCCCACGTCAGCCAAACCCACCTCCCTCCCCCGCTTTTATTAGTCTGTTTCTATTTTGTTAGTTTATTTTGCTCATAAGCTTCCACACAGAAATTAAATTACACAGTCCTTGTTTTTTTCTGACTGGCTTATATCACTTAGTATAATACTCTATAGGTCCATCCATGCTGTCACAAAATGTAAGATTTTCTTCTTTTTTATGGCCGAATATTATTCCATTGGGTAAATATACCACAGCTTTTCTATCCACTCATCTATTGATGGGCACTTAAACTGCTTCCAAATCTTGGCTATTGAAAATAATGCTGCAGTGCACATAGAGGTGCATATATTCTTTTGAATTAGTACTTTGGGATTCTTTGGATATATTCCCAGAAGTGCAATCACTGGGTCATAAGACTGTTCCATTTCAACCTTTTTGAGGTAACTCCAGCCCACCTTCCACAGTGGCTGCAGCAGTCCACATTCCCACCAATCCAACAGTGCACCAAGGTTTCCTTTGCCCCACATCCTCTCTAGCACCTGCTGTTTGTTGATTTATTGCTGGTAGCCATTCTGACAGGTGTGAAGTGATATTTCATTGTGGTTTTAATTTGCATTTCTCTGAGGATTAGTGACATTGACCAATATTTCATGTCTATTGGTCATCTGTATGTCCTGTTTCATTTCTGTATTCTTATTTTTTAAGGCCTCCTACTGTATTTGCTATTTCCTTAATCTTCACTTACTTACTGAAATCCACTCCATTCTGTGGGAAAAATAAATAGATAAGATCCTATGAAAAGTAACCTCACAGAGTGATTTGATCATAAATTTCTAACTGGGCAGCTCACGATGATAGTAATGCCCCAGGCATGTAATTTCTTTACTAAAGGTTCATCTTTGCCTTAAGCAAGCCTTGTCTATGGTTTCTGTGCATCTAGGTTAATACGCCTTTGAAATATCCCCTGTCAGACTCCTTTCTTGCTTTCTCCCACCTTCATGTAATCTTTACATTTTGCCCTTAATTTCCAATACATAAAAGAATCTGCATTTATTTCCATTTGTTGAGACCTTGCTTCCAGTTTTATCCTCTGTTTGGCTTAAATGAATTTTTAAAAAATCATCTACAGATTTGAACACTCCTTTTTTTTAAATCTTCACCGAAGATATATTTCTTCATTTTAGAGTAAGAGGGAGGGAGAGAGTACGAGAGAGAGATGGATGTGAGAAACATCAGACAGTTCCTCCTGTACATGCCCAGACCAAGAACCTAACCCACAACCTAGGTATGTGTCCTGACTGGGCACCAAACCTGCCAATTTTTGGTGCACAGGACAATAGACTAACCATCTGGTCACCCCTGTCCAAGGCCAATTTTGGATATTCTTATGTTGACAGTTCTATACTTGTACCCAATCTTGATTCATTACTATTCTCTTAACTTTTTTTCTGTTTCCCCTTAGGTCCTCCTAGCTCCTCTCTTCCATTTCACTCTGATCTCAAAAAAAACACTGTTTTGGGCTTTGGCTGTTATATTTGTCATTTCATATTCTTGTTCTCAAGATTTCATGGACTATTTTGGTTTCATTTAAGTACACTCCAAAACATATATCATCATTCCTGTTCTGTCATCAAAACTCCAGACATGATCCCAATTTCTAACTGAACTGTCCTTTCTATAGATGACACATTTCTAAAGCATAGATACAATTTTCCCATCACATATATTTACACTATCATGTTAATCGTTCACCACATTGCTAGGAGAATGATCCTTTTAAAACACAGTTTAATTCTATAATAAAATTGCTTAAAATCCCTTAACTACTTGCTATGAATGCTTTTATCCTGCTTATCTTTCTATTCTTTGATTTCAAAGATATAGGCATATAAGTTTCTCTGAAACATATGAGAGCTTTCTGAAAAATAATTTATTAAAATAATATATAAATAAATTTTACTACTTTACATGAATATATTGTTTTAATCTTACTATTCATTAAAACTAAATGTCTAATTATAAAACTATTGTGTAACTTTTATTTTGCACCATTTCATAAAAGTAACAGTCAGGAATTAAAATATTTACTTGGAAAGGAGCCAGATGAGGACAAAATAAAATTGTAGATTTCCATTTCTTCTGGAAAATGAAATATTTCTCAAGTAAAGTAAGGAAAATCTATAGTAAAAAACTTGACAGGAAATATAAACCCAGTGGAATGAATAGGAAATCCACAGGAGACTAAGTTATACTGAATTTTCACCATCGACAAGGTGACCTGGGCTTTCAAGTATTTCACAAAAGCTCTGAGTTATCGATATGTAAGGATAGTGACATTAGCTTGTGAACATTTAACAAGTGTCATGATTAGGTCCTGGAGAGTTATCCTTTTAAAAAAGAAGGAGAGGTGTATAAAAAAAATGATGTAAGTGATAATAAATAGATACATACATGTATATGTACATAAATACAACTAATAGAGGAGAATGTAGGGCAGTATATTCAAGGTCATGGTTTGGAGAAAAGCTTTTAAATGCCCAGAAGATTAAAAAGCAAGCAATAAAGGGGGGGGGAGCTGAGTTTAACTGTATCAAAGCAATTTCTACTCAACGAAGGACAAAATTATATAAAAACATATTTGCAACACAAAACTGGCAACAACTTAATATTTAGATCATTAAACTATCTCAAATAAATGGAGCAGAAAAGGAGAAACTAGTAAATATTGGCAAAGGCTATAAAATGAAATTCACAGAAGTAACACAGAAGGCAAACTCACTGGTAATTAGAAAAAATTTAAATATTGTAAGAATGTGAAAAAGTGAGAATTCTCATGCATTCTAGTAAATGTATAGCTTGGTAAGATTTGGTTTCAAAATGCCATCTAAAATCAGTATGTTGTAGCTGAGTTTCAGTAAGAGACATGTTACAAAAGTGGAAGTCCAAATGATTGGTTATAATAAAATATTCCATAAAGAACAAAAATCTAATGTAAAAGGCTTTTTTTCATGTATTAAGTCATCTACTATTATAAAATAGAGTAATACTCAATATTTGCAAGTGTTTGACAAATGAAAACTTGTACATAACATTAGAAGTAATGTAAATTTTCTGGAACCTTTCTGAAAATCTACTTGACATGTGCATTAGGAACTTTAAAACATTTATACGTGTGATGGTTAATTTTATGTGTCAGTTTGACCGGCCAAGGGATTACCCAGATTAAACATTATTATTGGGGGGGATGTGAATGTGTTTCCAGATGAGATGAGCATTTGAACTGATTCTGGACAGTAGATGGCCCACCCCAACAAAGGTGAGCCCCATCCATCCCTTTGAGGGCCTGAACAGAAAAAAGATGAGAAAGAAGGAACTTGCCCCTTGTTTTCCTGTATTGTGATTGAACTGGGACATCTCACCTCATCTCTCCAGTCCTAGGAATAAGAGTGACACCATTTCATTGGTTCCTCTGCTTCTCAAACCTTTGGTTTCATAGTGAATTATGCCACTGCTTTCCTGGGTCTCCAGCTTGCAGATGGCAGATGATGTGACTTCTCAGCCACTGTCATCACATAAGCCAATTTCTCATAATAAATCTATCTATATATTCTTACATATAATATATATTTTTTCTGGTTTTCCCAAGAAACAGAATCAGTAGGATATATATACACTCACAATATATCCTATGGTACAATAATCTATGTTCTAGGAATTCTACTTTTACCTATTATAAGGGGCAATCAAAACATAGATTAATGCATAACTATATTTTCATAGTATTATAAAGTATAATGAAAATTGGAACATTTTAAAACCTCAATACCCTGACAAAGATTTAGAAAGCATAATTTGTGATACTCTATTAGATGCAGCCATAAAAAATTATGCATTGGAGAAATTTTAATGAATTAAGAAAACCTTTATATTAAGGGGAAAAAGCATAATGGGGAATACTGTTATGTTGAAGAGAAATAAAATAAATTATTAATAGTGGTGATCTACACTGGAAATTAACAGTCAATACATAGTACCTTTGCTGGGAAGATGCAAAAATACTGTACTTTATTTACCTCTAAATGTTCAACACTGAGTCCAGTGCTTGGTGTGTCCTAGGCACTCAATAAAAAGTTGTTAACAGACTAAACTTGAATTTCAATTTAATTATTTGTTTTTCTTATACTTTTATGTAATTTGGAAATTCTCACCAATGAGTAATATTGTTTTTATAATCATAACATACATATTATATAAAACAGATATGTGCTGGAGTCTTCTGTAAGGTTTATATATTATTAATTCTAGTTTTACTTTTGATTTTGTCAATTAAATTTTATCCTTCCTATATTAAATTTAATTATCACAAAATACGTTCACAGTCATGAGCATGATACTCAGCTCATATAATGATATCACAAAGTATTTAATTTAAAATTTTTAGAAGAAGTTTTGACCTTGGGTTGTGGGCACGTAATGCAATATACAGATGATGCATCACAGAATTGTACACTTGTAACCAAGATAACCTTGTTAACCTATGGCACCCCAATAAATTTAACTAAATTTTTCCATTTTATACCTAAATTGTATTCTATTAAACATGTTATACAATAATATAAAAGGTATTTGCTTTGAGACTATAATGTCAAATTATATTTCCCCTATTGACCTCTAATGGCATAGAAGAGTATATTTTACTTCTGTGCGCGAACTGATGAAATTGTTCAAACATTTAACATTATGTCTTTATTCCCATTTACTGAGTGATAATTACTATGTAGAAAGACTAAGTGGAAGGAAAGACTGGAAATATGCAAATAATCTGTAATAAAAATCAATATTTAATAAACTTTGCTTTTTAGGAAAAAAGTGAAAAAGAATTAAATATGTCCTTGGCAGTAGATTTAACTCAAACTTTTCAATTTAAGGATTGAATTTCAATTTGCTGAGCAAACTTTCACTATTTGAACATGTTCTCTTCTGGCTCAGTTGCGTTTCTACTGATGCCTAAAGGATTTGTGTGAGTTGGCTCACATTTAAAAAACACCCAGTGTGAAATGACATTTTACTCCCTGTGCATTCTTTTTTTTTCTATTTCTTTCCTTTGTTGTTAATTAGGAATTCAAACAGGAACTTCACACTGCGATACAACCCATCAAGAATATCTATCACAGAAGAAAAACATACTTTATTCTATTAAAAAGTAAATTAGAGCAGAAACTAGTTGTCTTCTCCAAACCATCAAGTCACGGTCCTGAGTTTCTATATTCATTTCAGAAGTTTCATCTTCTCTTAAAGTAAAATAATAAAATTGAAGATAGTTCTTGAAACCAAATAAATAGAAGCGGATTAAAACGTGTCTATATATGCAGAGAGTATTTAGAAATGGGGTGGGAAAGACAGGGAAGAATGGTTCTTTTATGGCAAGACAATTTGAAGCGATTGTTTTACCCAAGAAGTAAGAGCATTACTGAGCAACTTCAAATTCCATACAGAGTCAGTTTGTCAACATTCTGTCATTGAAAAGCATTAGCTTGATGTCTCTAGTTTTATTTAGCATAACCTGTGACGTAGCCTCAGCCCTCTCTTTCTCTGAATGTCTGTGAAAACTCAATTTCACTTGCATTTCCTGGGCTGAGTATAAAATAAAGTTGCACTGTGTAGCAGGATAGAGTCAAGTCAATTGGGAGATTCTACTATCTCCATCCATAACACTGAGGTCTCAGTAAAGCTTTGAAACAAATGATATTTGAGATCCCTCTAGGCAAAGGTTGACAACTTCAGCCAGAGGAATAGGATGTGTATATATATATATATATATATATATAAAAACATATATGTAATCTCACCCAGGATGAAACAGAGCTGTTATCTGCTTCCATGCAAGAAAACACTGAAAGATACAAACTTTATGTTACTTTTAAACATATATAATGTTCTAATGATATAAAATTGAATGTGTTCTTCCAAATACAGAAAACTTGACACTTAAAAATACTATTGTTCTTCATCTATTAATTTCCTTCATAATTTCAATTTACTTAAATGCCAATATTAACTAGCTTGATCACTAACTACAGGTGAAAGTCATCTTCTTCTTTTTTTGCCAAAACTCACTTTAAGCATGCATCCCTTCATAAATAACCCAAAATAACATTTTTAAGTAATTTCAACACTTTTTAATACCTACAATATTCTAGACAGTTTCTATTCTTTGAGATAAAAATTATGTTAGAGATGATTCTAACATATAGATATTTACAGCCTAAAGAATGACATCTAAGAATAATCAAATCAATCCAAAGCCGTGTGTCAATTGTTCTAAAATGTGGCCCAACACAAAATCATAAATTTACTTAAAACATTGAGAGATTTTCTTGTGATTACATGTCACAATGTATTTAATGTGTGGACCAAGACAACTCTTCTTCCAGTGTGGCACAGAGATGCCAGAAGTTTGGACACCCTTGCCCTAAATAAAATATTTCTGTGTGTTATTAGGACTCAGAGGAGAAACACCAAATCTAATCAGGTGAAGGCAGGAGAGAACATTGAGAGATAGTAACTATAGTAACTATTTTTTTAATTGTATTAAATTTATTGGTGTGACATTGGTTAATACATTTATGTAAATTTAGCTGTGTAATTCTATAATAGATTATCTGTATATCGCATTGTGTGTTCACCACCCAAAGTCAACTTTCCTTTCATCGGCACATGTTGGACCCCTTTCCTTTCTTCTACCTCACCCCAACCCCCTTCCCCTCTGGTAACCACATACTGTTGTCCATGTCTATGGTTTTGCTGTTGTTGTAGTTTGTTTTATTTGTCAGTTGCTATCTACTCAATATCCCACATGTGAGTGAAATCATATGGTTCTTATATTTTTCCATTTGACTCATTTCATTTAGTATGATATTCTCAAGATCCATCCATGTGGTCACAAATGTCAGTATTTTAAATTTTCTAATGGCTGAGTATTATTCTATTGTATATATGTACCACATTTTTCTTATCCAATCATCCATTTAAGGACATTTAGTTTGTGTCTTTGTCTTGGTTGCTGTGAATATTGATGCAATAAACAGGGGGGTACATAATCTTTTTTATATAAACTTTATTTTTATTTTTGATTTTAGAGAGAGGGAAAGGGAAGGAGGAGAAAAGGGAAAAGAAACATCCATGTCAGAAAAAGACATCAATGGAAGATTTCCCCATTATGTTTTCAAATAAATTTTCAGTTTCTTGCTCTTCCTCTTCTCCTTCTGGTACCCTTATGATTCATATGTTGGAACATTTAAAATTCTCCCAGAGGTTTCTGAGCCTCTCCTCATTGTTTTGAATTCTTGTTTCTTCATTGTGTTCTGGTTGAATGTTTATTTCTTCCTTCTGCCCCAAATGGTAGATTTGAGTCCCAATTTCCTTCTCTTCATTGTTGGTTCCCTGTATATTTTCCTTTATTTCACTTTTCATAGCTTTCACTTCTTCCTCTATTTTGTGACCATACTCAACCATTTGTGTGGGCATCCTGATTACCAGTGTTTTGAACTGTGCATCTGATAGGTTGGCTATGACTTCAGCACTTAGTTGGATTTTTTCTGGATCTTTGATTTATTCTATCATTTGGGCCATACTTTTTGTCTCAGCATGCCTGTTATGTAGTAAGGGGCAGAGGCTTAGATATTTCTCAGAGCTGCAATGTGGTGCTGTATTTGGCAGAGGATCAGAGAGGGAACAATGCCACTTGCTCAGCTCTTGACTGGCTTTTAGTCACTTCTCCTGCTACCCAGAAGCTAATTGGGCCCTTCTGCTGATGATTCCTGAGTAGGTGGTTTTGTATACATCCTAGGACCCTGTAGGTCTCTCCAACAAACTCTCTTCTGAGGCTGGGAGTTTCTTCCACTGCTGCCTCAACCTCCATAGGATTTTACAGTCAGAGGTTTTGAGACTCTATTTCCCTGCGCTGTAACCCTGGGTTGGGTGGTCTATCTCACTCCCCAGTTGCTCTTCCCAGATTATCCACATGCAAATGTGGAACTGCCTGGTCCACCAGTGACCACCTTGCCAGCCCCAGTCCTCCAGCTGCTTCCTTGCCACTACTCTTCTACACCCTGGCTGCCTGTCTCCTCCCCTTCTACCGGTCTGGATAAATGTTTCTTCTTTAATTCCTTAGTTGCCGGGCTTCCATACAATTTGGTTTTGTGGAAGTTCTTGTTATTTTCTGTTTTTAAATTTGTTGTTGTTTCTTCTGGTTGTGTGAGGAGGCAAAGTGTATCTACCTATGCCTCCATCTTGGCCAGAAGAAAAAGCGTTCTCATTTAGTCAGTTGCTAGAACAGTATTCAGAAAAGTATCACATTATCCCAAACCTCTAATCTTTAAGTTGTCTGCTGATCCAAAGTAGAATCAAATAAGTATTTTGATTTACTTATAAAGCCTTAAATGGTGTGGATGTAACAATGAATGCGGAACTAAACAACTGGATCCAGTCAAGCACTCTCAGCTTGTTCACTGATGCCCAGCAACTCAATCTCTAGATACAAGTCAATAAAAAGAAAGAAAGAAAGAAAGAAAGAAAGAAAGAAAGAAAGAAAGAAAGAAAGAAAGAAAGAAAGAAAGAAAAAAAGAAACTGTTTTCTAAATTGGTGGTTATAGTGTTTGAAAGTTCCTCTGAAACAATAAAACCTAGATACCAAAAAAGTAAGAAATGGTAGTGTTATCTTTTTTCTTGATGATTTTGTTGTTCTTTTGAAATAAACCAGATTTTCATAGGCCCTAGAGAAGTTCAACAATTTAAAACTAATTTTATCTTTCTCATGATTTTTCTTACATGACTATGTGAGGTCATGTAAGAAAAAACATGAGAAACATGCCCATAGCTATGGCCTACTGGTGATTAGCAGCTTCCTCATGACAACATGCCTGCTTATGCATCACGTCTCATTCAGAGTTTTTTGGTAAAACATGAAATCACCCAGGTGAGTCAGTCTCCCTACAGCCCAGATTTGGTGTCCTGTGACTTCTGGCTTTTCATAAAACTAAAATCACCTTTGAAAGGGAAGAGATTTCAGACCTTCAATGAGATTCAGGGCAATACAATGGGGCAGCTGATGGCAACTGGGAGAACTGTATGGGGTCCCAAGGTGCCTACTTTCAAGGAGACTCAGGCATCATTGTCCTATGTACACTGTTTCTTGTACCTTGTATCTTCTTCATAAATGACTCTATTTTTTATATTACATAGCTGAATATATTCTGGGCAGACCATATGTATATATATGTAGTCCTCAAGGGAGAAGAATCGGTGGGAAAATAAGAAGAAAGCTTAAACTGACAGGAAAAGGAGGCATAAATCTAAATTAGAAAACTAAATATAATAGGAAAAGAGCAGAAAATAAAGGATAGTGTAGAGAAATCAATGAACTAAGGGTAAAATGAGGTGAGTATATTTCCAAGCTGGGGTCTCCAATTCAATTTCCTGTTCTGAGGCCAGAGAGGTAATTAAAATGAGTAAATCATAGTAGAATAAGACAACCATCATCCTCTTTTTATAACTTTCCTCTCCCCACATTTGATAGATATATAAAAGTAAATTATTCTCTTAAAAACGAAAGTAACGTCATCCTCAGCTCAGGGAATGGTGTGCAAACCCATGTCCGTGCTGGCACTGGAAGAGGAGGAGAAGTAGGCACCTCACAGCTCTGCCCAATATTGAGAAACTTCTAATTTTTAAAGAGAAGTTTTAATCAAAATGTTATGAGAAATTCAAAATATTAGAAACTTGTTTAAAAATATTTAAATTTATGTGAATGCTCTCATCACCCCTTACCAGCTCCATAGCTGCAGGTGTGGCTTTGGCCCTTAGGCTACCTGATTATATGTTTACTATTAAAAAGTTAAGAGGAAGGGGAGAAAATAGTGTTCCCAACGTTATCCCTACCTATTCTCAAGGCCTGCTGGGCCCTGCTGTTTTCTGTGTTCCTCTCTAGATTACCTTCCTATCCATGAGATTAGTGCATAGTTCTCTGTACATGGTCTGTAAGAAGTAGCTCTATGTTCTCATTCATTTTCTGCTTTTATCAATTATTTTTTAAAAGAGTTTAGTGTTAGCCCCTGGCCAGATAGCTCCATTCATGAGAGCATTGTCCAAATGTGCCAAGGTTGTGGATTCAATCCCCAGTCAGGGCACATACAAGAATAAGTGAAACAACAAATCAGTGTCTCTCTCTCTCACATCAATCAGTCATGGGTTTATTATTTCGCTTTAGTCTAAATTCATTTTTTAATGGGAGCCTCCCCGTGTGCAATTGTGGTTTATTTGTTGTCATTTATTATCTAGGACCAGGCAAGTGAACTGAAGGAAACAGGCAACTACAGCCTATTTCTAGGAACATGTCCTACAAGAAGGGCTGGCTTCACAGCTATGGGATCACCAGAGTTGCAAACGGTTCAGCACTCAGACGGAATCCTGGTATTTAATCGATTTTTGTGTGGCTGCTGTTATGAAATTATTAATAGTTTTATATTTCAACAGGCTCTGTAAGTGAAGTTTGAGAGGACGATTGATCACGAGCCAGGGGCTTAGTGCCGCTCACATGTGCCATCCTGCTTCCTACCTCCCACCACCTCCACGCCCCTCCAGGATGGGGTCTCTCTGGTGGCTCTCCCACTCCTGGGTACAGCAGTGGCAAGAGTTAGTAGGGTCAGGCATGTGAACCTCAGGGACCGAGTCATGGAGCTGGCCCCAGGTCCTGTGAGGTACTAGCTCAACCTGATATGCCTGAGAAGCATGGCATTAAATAAAAAATAAACGCACCATGACAATTATACATAGAACACAGAAGGAAAAAGAAAAAGATTTATTTCTGCCTTTTGAACATCGAATCCCAGTTTTATTTTATACTGGGCTCTAAAAATTATGTAGCTGTTCCTGCTTTCCAGAGGACTTTCTTACTGCTGAAGTACTCTTTCCCTCGTACCCACACACCTCTTCTCCCCTGCCTAAACACACCATATCAAACTAGAAAGTCCAGGGAAACATAGGAGTTTTTAAAAGTTTGGATAAGACAAATGGGAGGCAATTCCTTTTAAATGCCAGGTTACTCTGCCTCAAATCTGCAAAGTTTGAAAAGCAAGTATAATAGCTATCCCATTTTTTTAAAACCACACATTCATGCTCACTTTAGTTTCCTCACACAAACAGTGTGTATAAGGCAGCGCTGTGATGTACTCAGACAAACCTCATTCAAATTCCATTTCTGCCGCTTGCTAAATAGGTAACCTCGGGCAACTTACTTAACCTTTCTTAGCCAGTTTCACTCTTCTACAAAATGACTGCAATAATGAACTTGCAGAGTAATTCAGGTTGAATGGTATAACATGAATCAAATATATAGTATGGCCTTGGCCAGGTAGCTCAGTTGGTTAGGGTCATCTCCACACGTCAAGTCTGTGGGTTTCATCCCAGGTCAGGACACATACAAGAAGCAACCAATGATGCATAAATAAGCGAAACAACAAATCTATGTCCCTCTCTCTCTCTCTCTCTCTCTCTTCCTCCCTCCTTCCCAAACTCCCTCCCCCTTACTCTCTAAAATCAATAAATTTAAAAAAAGAAAAGAAAAAAAAATACAGCCCTGGCTGGTGTGGCTCAGTGGTTGAGTGCTGGCCTGTGAACCAAAGGGTCACCAGTTCAATTCCCAGTCTAGGGCACATGCCTGGGTTGTGGGCCAGGTCCCCAGTAGGGAGTGCATGAGAAGCAACCACACACTGATGTTTCTTTCCCTCTTTCCCCCTTCCTTTCCCTGTCTAAAAAATAAATAAATAAAATCTTTAAAGAAAAAGAAAATACATAGTATAGTTATCATATAGTACAGAAACACTAATAAAAACATACATATACAATTTAAAGACTATTTATAGTTGTAGTATTTCAGATGAGATTGGACGCGTTCAGGGTGGTTTGGCCATAGACAGTTTTAGCATTTTGATGCATACAGAGTAAGTTCATTTTGTGTCATATACAAAGAACCCATAATTTTAGTTGAAATGATCAGAAGTCATTAAAAAGTGTTTCTAAGGTCATATCCATTGAACCTGGATATGTCCATCAACTGTCATTCTGTACAAGAGTTGAAATGGCAAAGACTGCTTTTCCATCAGCAAGTCTGAAGTTAATTTCATGGCTTTGGAACCGCTGAGCCCCAAGCAAAGTGTTTGGTCTTTCAATGCCAACTAATTTTTTTCTTACATACTGAGAATTTTCTTAATTGCTTTGATACGTGAGAATGTGATTTATAATAGTATCAGAATAGTGATGAATGTCTGTTATAAGGTACAATTACCATAAGCATGAATCTGGATATCTTCACTTCTATTATGCAGTAACAATATTTGATAAATTGTACAATTTAAAATGTAATAAAATTAAATTCCAAATAAACCATAATTTGCTATTGAGCGTCTTTAAATAGACTCTGAGAAATTATGGAGGGTATTGACAGCACCTAATTTGTTTGGTCTCTTAATAGAAATTCACAACTTAGGTCAGAGTTGTGGAAAACAATTTGTGCAGAGACAAATTATACTTGTATTAAGTTTTTATGAATTCTATTTTCAAGATCATGAAATTGTCATCTAAGGCTTAAATAACACATATTGTGCTTACTGAAAGATGACTTGTAGTTCTTAATAAGTGTAGTGCAATATAATACCCACTAAAAGTATAGATGAATAGTAATTAACAGAAGGCAGTAAAAGTCCTCTAAGACAGCTGACTAAAAGCAGAACAAATCACATTCTTGGAAACAAGAAAAGCCAAGAGAAAACTTTTAATTAGTCTCTGATAAATTTGTGAAAAACTATGCAATTAATAGAAAACAGAGCTTATTAGGAAAGATGGGCAAGTGGTTTTAATATAAAGTATTCAGTATTTGTATGTGAGTAGGTTACCTAAATTATATCTTAGCAAAGAAACTAATATGATAAAGATAGCTAGGTTTTAATTAATAAAATTGTTAGAAATAATTATTTAGTTGGTAAAAAATACTATAAATAAATGGTAAAACCTTAGGAATTTATTAAAAACATTTCCCAAACAATCTACAGTATTTATAGAAAGAGGGTTAACACCATGAAATGAAATGCACAATTGTGAAACAAGTTTAAATCATCCTTTAAATTGTAGGTACCAAAGTATAGTTGAAATTAATTTTGGTTGAAGTAACTAAATGAATAGCTTCTGCTTCAATGAATTAAACCAAACCATTGCTCTAATTTAGATCTATATTCTTTTATTTTTTATCCAATGGAAATAGGCAGATATTTCCTTTATTATTGCAGGAGAACAAAATCTCACCTTCAGCTTTCTCACAAATTTTCTATCTTTTGGTTCCATTTACTCTGCGCTTTTTGTACAGGTCATTAAAAGCTTCACACTATAGACTGAAGTTTGCAGGATGTTTTAAAACAGCATAGAATAGATAAAAACAGGAAGATAGAGCGCGAGAAAAGAAGAAATAGAGTAAGGAATACTACTGAAAATGACAGGTGAAATCAATGAAAAATATTGAACCTAAAACTATTTGATCTCTATTATCTGAAGTCCATTGTGTTTGAATTCACAAAATCTTCTAAAATCGTTTGATTAAAAAATAAGAAAAAATATAGTTATTTTACTTCTTTTTCAGGGCTTTGTTTTATACAGATTAATGAATACCTTAACGAAAAGTTTTTCTCTTCCCTTTTCTTTCTCCCACCAGCAATGTTTGCTATCTAACGACGATGCTGTATCCTTGGGAATTGTAATGTGAACACTCCACAGAGATGTGGTTTACTTGGGAAAGTTTGAGGAAGATAAAGTTTGCCTTCTAAAAGCCATTCTAGTTAAGAAGAGGCAGCTTAAACATCATCAGATTTCAACATTTAAGAAGACAATTTTTAAATATCCCAATAGAAATATAAGCATGGTGTTATTGGTAGCACTTTAAAAGAAATGGCTGGTAAAGAGGACTGAACACTCAAGAAAACAAACTCTGAGTTGACATCAAAAGATAAGTTTGAAAAATATGATGCCATTTACCACACTCCATTTACAATAGCAATAATAAAGCTATAAATTATCTGTGCATTAATTAACAGAAGAGAAGTAAGGCTTGTGTACAGAGGATCATAAACTATTACTGAAAGAAATTATAAATGATATAAATAAAGATTTAAAAATCCCATTTCATATGATTAGAATGATATATTATACTACGAAGACATCTATTCATCAGAATTTGATCTGTGGAGTCAGTGCAGTTCCAATGAAATACAGTCAATTTATCTGAACATGAAAATATGATTTAAAAAATTAGAGAAATGCAAATTAAAACCACAATAAAATATAATTACTATATTAGTTGGCCTAGATTGCCATAATAAAATACCATGGATTAAGTGGCTTAACCAAATGAAATTTATTTTCTCACATTTCTGGAGGCTAGAAGTTCAAGATGAAGGTGCCAGCATGATTGGCTTCACACAGGAATTCTTTCTGGCTCATAGCTATTTGCCTTCTGTCTGTGTTCTCACATGGCAAAAGAAAAAGCGCACGCTCTCTGATATCTCTTCTTTAAGGAGTGCACGCTCTCTGGTATTTCTTCATATAAGGATACTGACGCCATCATGAGGGCCTCATCTGAAACTAATGATTTCCCAAAGTCCCCATCTCCAAATAACATACATTGGGGGTTACGGTTCCAAGATAGGAATTGTGAAGGGCTACAATTTAGCCCATAGCAATTATAATACAGGTACATAGTTATTCAAATTTCAAAATTTTAAAAGACCTTCCTGCAAGATTGTTATGTAACATTCTTATAGCTAACAATATTGTATCATGAACTTAAAAGTTTGATGAAAGGGAAGGACTCATGTGTTTTTAAACTACATACAAACACACACATGAGGAAAAGAAAAGAAAGTAAAGAAAGAAGGTACCAGGATTCTGGTGAGAATGTGGAGAAATTGGAATAGCCATACAGTTTGTATAACTACTTTGAAGTTTCTTAACATTTTAAATATATACCTGTTTTTTTCAACCAAGCCACTCTATTCCTAAAAGTTTAGAAAAGAAAAAGGAAATTATATGTCTGTACAAAGACATGTATGTACATAACATTTTCACTTGAAATAGTCCTTAACTGGAAGTCACCCCAATGTCTATCAAGAGGTGAAGAGATGGAAGAATTGCATTATGCCCATGCAATCAACTACTGAGCAAAAAAGAACGAGCTACGGGACAAAGGGTATTCAGAACTATGATTCCTGAGGAATAAGAAACAAATGAGCTGGCCCCTATGTATGTTGAGGATTCCTGCCTGGAAGTCCAAGCAAGGACTGACAATTAGGAAAGGGGGTTGAAAGTGAAGTATAGCAGCCTTGCTCAGCTGAGAAAATGGAATCAGAATTCAGGGAGGCTGGAGATAGATTACCATATAAAAAATATCTATACAGTTAAAGAGTCCAAGAAATCTGCATTTGAGTCTGGCTAAGTACTGAGTGGCAGAAGCTCAGGGTGTGATATCAGAAGAACGATAAAGACAACTTCTGCAGAAAGAATAACAACTTGGGGCAATAAACTGAACAACTCTCTTGGGTGATACAGGCCTGGGACTGCAAACAGCCATGGTAGGAAAATTTCTTTATTATGAGAATATTTAATAAATGTACCAGAAAAACTAAACATTAGGAAAAGGGTTACATGATCCTTAAAATAAAGGCTATAGAATAACTAGCAAATTTTTTAAATAAGCCTTGAAAAAAAACAGACAGTTTGAAAATAACTGATGAAACAAAATTGAACAATTTTTAAAATGAAAGCAACAAAATGCAAGAGATTCAGAATGTATGTCAAGCAAGCACGTAATTACTAGAAGGATCAGGAAAATATGACTCAGTATAAAAGAAAAGTCAGTTATTAAAAACAGACCCCCAGATGACAGGAATAATAGTTTTAACATTCTATATGTTATGTATACTGGAGGGATTTCACGTAAGACTAGGCACTGGACAGAAGGATATAAATACCTAGAAAGCAAAACTATCCCAAACAAAAAATCAGAGAGTTAAAATAAAATAATATGCACTGACCTATGGGATAATATCCAGCCATCTAATGTTGATATAACTGGAGTCCCAGAAAGGGAATCACAGAAATAATGCTTTGCCAAATTTTAATTAAAAAGAAAACAAGATGGACTGTGGGAGTGGCAGGGATGGGGCAAGGGAGAGGAATAGGGAAAAAGGCAGGATAACTGTAACTGAACAACATTAAAAAAAAAAAAAGCCCACAGATTAAAATGCACAGACCACCCCACATAATGCACAATAAAAACAAATTAAAAAAATACTTAGAATAAACACAGAAATATACTTAGAGGAATCATGGCGATTAATACGTTAAAAGCTCTCCTAAAAAAAAAAAAAAAAAAGAACTATAGGTGAATAAACTCATCAGAAACTTGAAAACAATAGAACAGGGCCAAATGGAAGTAGGTTTTGAGGTACAAATTCCTGAAGGAGAGAAGGGTTCTGCCAGGAGACACAGTCGCGGTCCCATTGCAGTATGAGCATCAGCGTCTGCATGGCCCTGCCTTGGCTGGGATAACTGACCTGGTCTTCAGGGAGCAGGGCTGCTCTCACACCGTGTAGGTGGCGTGGAATATGTTTGGATCATGGGCACTTGTTGTCAGTCCCTTGCTCCATACTGACAATAAACAGACAAATGCAACAGCCCTGCCTGAGAAAAGCATCATGTCGAAAGGATGAAGGTCTGGGTCAAAGGAATAATTTCACTCAGACAAGCAGAAGTGCCAGTATGAGTTGAGGGCATTTAGAACAGGTAGTAGGAGAAGAGTACAATAAATAACAGCTGTAACCTGCGACGAGCTGCAGTGATGAGGGCTTTCTCTCCCAGGGTTCCTCAAAAAAGAGAATGCATTCCACTCTCCCCTACCCCCCAAAACCTCATAGACACAGACTACAGTATGGTGATCACCAGAGGGAACAGCGGTCAGGGGGAGGTGGAAGGTAAGGGGGGATAAAAGGTGATGGAAGGAGACTTGACTTGGGGTGGTGAACGCACAATACAATACACAGATGAGGTGTTATAGAATTGCACACCCGAGACCTACATAATTTTATTAACCTATGTCACCCAATAAATTCAAGACAAAAGACAAAAAGGAAAAGATGAATGAAAAAAATACTAGAGGATCCCAGGGTGCTCATTATCAATTGTAGTGGATACTGTACTGTACTGCCCAAAACTCTCTTTTGGTTTAGATCCTTCAGCTACTGGGGTGCTGCAGGCAGAATGTATTTATCTTTTAAAAATATATATATGTGCTTTTTAAAAGAGTTATTTATTTATGTATGTATTTATTTATTTATTTTTAGAGAGGGGAAGGGATGGAAAAAGAGAGGGAGAGAAACATCAATGTGTGGTTGCCTCTCACGTGCCCCCTACTGGGGACCTGGCCTGAAACCCAGGCATGTGCCCTGCCTGAGAATCAAACCAGTGACCCTTTGGTTGGCAGGCCATTGATCAATCCACTGAACCACACCATCCAGGGCAGAAAGCCCTTATCTTTATAATCTTTTTAATGTGGTTGTGATTGTGAAAGCTACCTCCAAGGCAATGCCCCCTTTCTAGAGTCGTACACATCTAATGAATGATCATTGTGGGGGGCGGGGTATAAATTCCCAACCTCCCCATCCTAATTCAAAAATATGCTGAAGGATCCTCCCAGGTGAAGCTTCAATGGGACTGCATCTGAATTCAATTTTTTCCTAGGCCCACCCTATTTCCTTCTCTTTCATAAGTATTGATCACAAAAGCATACTCCAAAATCTTCCTAGTTGCTAATACCAGAGTTTGTTTTCCAGGGGACCCAGAATGGGTATAGGATGCATTGAAAAGCTAAGTAATATTAGAAAGAGTGGCTTTAAAAATAGAAAAGAAAGGAAGGGAATTTCTACACTGTCATTTGTGTTTCGGGCATAAAAACATTCCATTCTAGATTGAAGCAAGAAGATGAGAAACCCTAAAACAATAGCAGTTGCAATGAAATGGGAAGAATAAAAAAGATAAGATTGAGCTGAAAGATCAATCAAATGTAAAACAATGTTTAAGGTAAAAAAAGCGCAAGATAATATCTAAGAAAAACACAAATACAGAAGAAGAATGCAGTAGTCACTGACTACAGTGAATAAATTTACATAAAGCTGATTTGTGTACTAATATTCAACTGCCATGATCAATTGATTTACAAAGGATAAAGGACAAGTAAAGGAGACCATTCTGCGTGGAGTGGGTCCAGCTCCCACTTGGAAAGTCCAGTGGAAATCGAGGTCCGGTACACAGGACCCACGTCCATGGATAGGTTCTCCCGTGGGGAATCAGTCCTGCATTGTACCTAGGACACTTTCAGACTTTGCTTTTTGCTAACACTCCCTCACCCTGAATTGAGGCAGCAAACGTTTACTGCATATCTTTAAAGTAACTTCCTAAAATCTACGCTAAACCTTCCAAGGACCAGTGTAACCAGTTCAACCACTTTTCCCTTTACATTTGCAAATATCCTTCTTCTTTGATGTAATTAGCAACATCCTCTCCTTTGTTTTCTGTAAAAAGTAACCACCTAAAGTGAACCTGTGCACAGTAAATGAGGACCATGTTCAATGTAATGTGCCCAGAAAAGCAATAAAAGCGTATCAAGGCAACAGTTGGGGCACTCTTCTCTTGAGAGAGTGTCCATGCCATCCCTCTTCCTCCACAGGACTCTGTAGTCTGCGTGAATTTGTCTCATCTCAGCCACAATGCCACAGACAGTGTGGGCCGGTGTCTGCATCAGACAAGGACGGTTTCAAAAGACTATTTGAATGCTATAAACCTGAACAGAACAAAAGGTAACCACAGATGGCAGAAATCGTGAGTCAGAAGGGAAGAGATTGCTGAAGGAAAGGGATATCATTGCTTTTCAACTTTTATACTTTATTGAGTTATAACATGCATACAGTAAGCTGTGTAAATCTTGTGTGTAGCTCTTTGGATTTTTACATATAGATGCACCCTTCTGAGCAACAGCAGGTCAAACATCAGAGAGTTACCTGGACCCAAAGCTTCCTTCAAGCCCCATCCTAGTGACCAGTGCTCCTTCACCAGAGCGGAGCATTGTCTTCACTTGTGTGCCATAGATTTGTTTTGCCTGTTCATATATGTAGAATCATAAAGAATGTACTCTTTTGAATCTGGTTTTTTCACTCAAAATAATTTTGGAAACTCAGCCATGCTATCGTGGCATATCATTTCAGAGAGGAATGTCAAAAGATAATATCAGTAGTTGTAGAAACAAGAAATGCAAGTTTGGGGCTAAAAATAAGGATATAAATTTCTAGGATGGATATAAATTCCTGGTAGAGGAAAGGCAGGTGTTTTCTAAAAAATGATAAAATATAAGCATTTTATCAAGGGATTTTTCATGTTTCAGAAAAAAAAATAACACAAGTACAAGTAAAGCAGAGCATTTTCTTTGGGTAAATAGGACTGAGAGTGGGGAGGAGGTGTGCCGGCAGTGGAGGTGTTGATGTTGGGCATATATTATGTAGATAACAATATAAACTGTTTGTTTGTTTGAGGAATTAGTATAATCTAAGAAGTATGGAGTATGAGTCAAGTTTGGCTGAAAATATAGAAGTATTTTCTAATGAAAAAAATAAAACACCTTATCAAGGAGTGGATTTTCATAAGATAATTGAGGGATGTTTCATACATGTGAGAAACAGTCATGGCATTCTGTGGCATAATGTGTCTTTAGCAGAAAGACTTTGAAAGAACTGCTATTAGATGCCAGCACCAAATTATTTTAAAATCATCATGTTTACGTTCATTTTATAATAAGAAATCTCACAAAGCTTCCTTCTCTTTAACATCTTATGTTAAAGTGACTTCAGTTATTAAAAAATATAACAACAACTTTAACTTAACTCAAGGCAAAGTAAAACTTTATATTAAATTTCTATGCAGATAGTGTTGCTGAAACCTCTTCAAGAAATCAAAGGAAAGAGAAGCTATAAGTACATAAACAACTTACGAAGCAGAAATTGGTTCTGTGAGGACAGATTAATCTGGTTTAACTTGTGCTGAGTAACATAAAATACACAACATACTTCATGAGGAGTTTCATATTGTACATACACAGTTCAAACTTACCCCTCAGAGAAAAAGATACTGTTGACTCTTTCTGGTCAGCCTGAATTTTCTTTCCTAACACTTTTCACAAAACTGGAGTAATAGTACTAAACAGTACTGCCTACCCTTGAGGGAGCAGACGTAACACAGCTGGGTGACCCACAACTTTCCCTGATATCTAAAATCATCTGGAATGCAAACTGGCACTCTGGAAGGGTTGGTGCCAGCCCATTTTATTCCTCAACCACTCCAATTGTTAAAACATGCTTCTTCATATTGAGTCCAGTTTGTAGACTATATACATTAACTATATTACTTTTCTTTCAAATGTTATGGTCTTTACTATGTAGTTGGATTAGGAAAGTGTTTGTAGATCTAAGCTTACCACACACAAAAAAAAACCTCCTTGACTATTACATAATATTTAAAACAGAATTCATTTCCTCTCAGCAGCCACCCACATCCTGATGACACATCTTCCTCCTAAGTGACACAAATTCCACTTTATATTCCTTGTTCAGAATCATTCCACATTCCTGTTATTAACACATTTAGGCTGTTATCACTCTCGAGAGGTGAGATTGCCAGTTTTATCTCTGACCTTTACTTCCATGGTCTTACACTTTAGGCATAAAATGTTAGTGATCAAGACGTTTTCCATATTTGTGTGTTTCCTACTTTTCCCAGTTTGCTTGGGATTTCAACTGCTATCGCCTGACCCCTGTTTCTCAAGATGGTACAAATCCTAGTCCTTTTATAAAACTTGGGTTAAATGTTTTCCATAAGAAAGCATTTTTTTGACCCATCACCGATATAATTGATTACTCTTTGCGCTCCCACTGAATCCCACCCAGATAGCCATTGAGGAAGAACTTATTACAACAGACCACTCTACGCTTTCATCTCCCCAAATACCAAATCATTCACCACATTCTGACTGTACAATTTCCCTTCATAATCCCTTCCCATTGTTTTTAAGGTCAAGTTAAGAGGATTTGGCCCATTTAGCATAGAATATGATGCTCTTCTTGATCTGATCTCAGGCTGTTTCTTTAGCTTTATTTCCTACAGTCAGCAGCTTCCCTGCCACCTTAATATTTAGCTATTAGTAAATTTCTTAATATTACAAATAGTCCTAAACTCATATTCCCCCCAAACCACCAACATTTTTCACACAATTTCTCAGAAGGGCAGTGGATGATTCTTTCACATCATTTAGATCTAAGCTCAAATATTATTTCTTCAGAGAGGCGTTTATCGACTCCTGTATAAAAAGGTGTTCCTCATCGCTCATGTCCCTATTTTATTCACTTAACACTGTTGCAATCACATGGTAATGCTTGTTCTTTTGGGGGAGGGGGAGGGGCTTCTTTCATTATAAAGTAGGTGTAATGATAGGGATATTTTCTTATTCTCTGCTCTATATCCAACACCTAGTACACTGTCTGTTTTCTGAGTGAATGAATAAATGTTTATTTAGTGAGTGAATGAATGTTTTATTAGTTACCTAGAAAACTCACTAGTGCGTCAACATCTTATACTTCCCCTTCCTCGATTAGCATCAAGTATCTGAAATTTGGAAAGAACACAGTGGATACCTCTCTCAAAATGCTCAATATTCTATATGCAATGGGTAATAAAGTTCAAAGCAGAACTATCTACTTCTACTGTAATTTTAAAAAGATATTTCAATTTCTATAAATTAGCAAGAACAGAAAATCACAATATGTTGAGTGGATTAGGCTTTGGGAAAACCTGCTGCCTGGTCCTCATGGATTCTCTTTTGGCCATAGAAGACTGTAACCTCTCTGCTCTGCACTGGGAACCTCTGACCAAGCCACCTTCCTGTTACTTCCAGATCTGCCTTATCACACCTTCTTCTAAATCCGCTTATGTTCGCAGGAGTCTCTTTCCCTCCCTCCCAGGATGGTGAAAGAAACTAATCTCCTAGTCCTATTTGATAAATATGTTGATGCCTGTAATGCTTAATTCATCTTTTTCAGAGGTTTGTATTTAAAAAAATCATTGAACCAAAGAGATGACTATGTGTCTCAAGATTTTGGTTGAATTCCTAGTAAGGAGAGATGTTATCTTTCAGATCTTCAAATTATGCCCCATAAAAAGATTCTTTGTATAAAGATAATCTAGATTAACAAAAATTTTTATTAAGATGTTTTCTTTTAAATACTATCAGTTTATTAACAGCCAATGTTTTCATGGTAATAATGTTACCATGGAGAGTTAGCTAATTATTCATAAGGAAAAAGCAAAGGAAGCCTTGCTGGTGTGGCTCAGTGGATTCCCTGTCAGCCTGCAAACCACATGGTCCCTGATTCAATTCCCAGTCAGGGCACATGCCTGGGTTGCGGGCCAGGTCCCTGGCGGGGGGTACACAAGAGGCAACCACACATTGATGTTCCTCTCCCTCTTTTTCTCCTGCCCTTTCCCTCTCTCTAAGGATAAATAAATAAATAAAATCTTTTTTTAAAAAAGAATTATCATTTTTAGAAAAGCAAAGAATAATGGGCATTGTTGAGCCTAATGGGCTGGGGAGCATAAGCCGGTTTGTTTCATCAGGAAGCTACAGTGTCACATACTCCAGGGGATTACAGCACTGGCCTGCCAAGGATTAACTCTCTGCCTTTCCTACCCCAGTAGCAGATGGTTGTGGGGAGCAAGGGCAGGTAAGGACATGTGCAATAGAAGTCAAAATGGTGCAGGAGGAGGTGCTTGACCATGGAGGCCACTGTGGACCCATCAGAAGCCCATGAGAGTTTGGGAAGTTTATTGGTTATTTTTTAAAAAGCTCCTGGTTCATCCCAATGTGAGATAATATAATCCCGAGGGAACAAACAAGTTCACTCACTCTCTCGGAGAGCCATACTCACCCCGGGTGCTCAGATACATTGCCTTTCCATACCACGTGACCCTAGCAGCTGCACAGTTGGCAGCCCCAACTCTAAACGTAGGCTCCAGGTGGGAGCCTGGGTACAGCAGAACAGCTGGAACAACGCTAAACTACATGGATGGGGACTGAGACTGCTTAGCAGCCACCTAAGGGCTCCAGAGGAATAAGCTTTAACATGAAACAGAAACTGTGGACACGGGCCTTTGTTTTGGCCATGCTGAAGACACAGTTGGGCTTTTTCCACTGTGGGATGGACAGAGATGGGACACAGGGGCAGCCTTCCACCCAGATAAATCTTGCCACACCACAATCTCCCATGAGTGGGTTGGTGAATAACAACTAAAATTTATTTTGAACTTAGCATGTACCAAAACTGTGCTCTCCAAACACATCTCATTTTACTTGTATAGCAGTGCTACAGGAAGTAACTTTTATCCCAGATTTATGGGTACAAAAATAGGCTTAAAAAAAGGTTAAATGGCATGCTTATTGCCTCACTGCTGATTGGTGGTGAGGCTGGGCCTTAAATTTTAATCTGTATGATTCCAAAATCTTAATGTACCATAGTCTCTCAAAAAAAAGAGAAAGTCCTGTAATTGGGTTATATCTTGTCTTTTATTAAAGCGATGAACAAAAAATGGGCCACAAACTAAACCTGATAAGCTCTGGAAAAGCTTACATGGTAACCTTACAAACTCAGAGACCTCAAATAACCACTTAGGATGGTCTGAAATTAAAACTTTCCAACTAAAAGCAGGTCATGGTGGGTAGTCATGTTTTAGGACCTTATTTTCCCTAACAGTGGTCAATCTCTACCTTAACTGAGCTTGTCTGTTGTCTTTTTTTGCATCTACTAATAATGTACCCAATAACATACCTTTGGAATAACAAAGTAATTTCCTGGAAGCACAACCACAGCAGCACAGCAGACCACAAATCCCTTCATTGTTATTATCACGTTCATTGTTAACTGTTAGCTGTCCTATACCCACAAGGGTAAAAGAAGCATGTGTCTATTCATTTTACTTTTTATCAAGTATCAGAGATTTTCCTGCTTTGCTTTCTTCTGTCTCCCTGACCTATCTATCACCACTGAATTTCATGTACCCTCCTTATGTCTTCCCCTCTGATTCTAAAGTATAAAATAAGTGGTAAAACCACCAGCTTCTGGGGCATTTTCTAAATTCGTTGAGATTTTGCTTCCTGACAGTTGCTGTCAGTTTGGCTCAAATAAACTCAAAAATTCTTACAGGTTTGGACATTCCTTACATTGACAAAGCTTATGTATAAAATCCCTAAAAACAGCTTTGAAATGTGTTGTATGTAGTTCCTTTTTTGTGGACAATGGAAAAGTAATAACATTGTAAAGTACAACTGATTTTTAGCTCTAATTATTACTACACCATTTTCCTTACTGGATCAAAATCTACTACCTGTGTAACATTCACTATTTAATCCTTAACAAAGAAAATATGTAAATCAAGTAGAGGACTCCAAAGACTAAAAATATCTCCAAATTTGACATTTGAGAAATTTCTGTAAATCTTTGAACAAATGTAAAAATCTCTACATAAATTTAAAAATTATCTATATAGATTTTTAAATCTACTGAAAGGTTCTATGCCTTTTTCAAAATGAAATGGTCTTAAGGTCTCAATCGTTTTAGTTTTCAACATTCTCTAAAACCTATGTGTGCAAAATTATTTAAAAAATCTGATGATTAAGAGAAAAAGATAAAATGTTACAGGTTTTATTTGAAAACAAAATGCCATTTCAGTTTCATCTGCAAAAATCATAATCTCAGGTGCATTGCCTACTTCAATGGGTTGTTTCAAATTCTTAAAATATGACTTAATTCTGACAAGTTAATATCAAGAGTTAAATATACTTTCATTGCTACACAGCTCAGTCATTCAACATTTTGCAATGCAATAACTAACAAATAACTTATAAATAGCTAATACCAAATTAGTTAAATAATTTGCAAACATAGTAATCTAAAATATGCCTTTAAAGACTAGAGTATATTGTATCTACAATGTGGCATTTATATTTTTATCTTTCTATCTTCCCATTTTAATTTAATTTGAGATTTGGTAACAAAAAATCAATCATTTATTTCCCCTTATATGTAGAAATAAGATTTTTTAAAAAAATTTTCCAGAACAAATAAGTTTTAGAAAGTATCTTGAAAGTTTGGATTTTGTAAATTATAAAGTTAATGAAAAAAGGAGGGAGATATCACTAAAACAATATTAGGTGAATATTTTAATGAAATGCTGAAAATGACTCATAAAGTATATTGTTTTATTCAAGTACTACTGTGCTCTTTTTAAAAATAATCTTAAATTTTATTTTACGTTCAGACAGCATCCTACACATTTCTCTACTCTAAACCATTACTTTAGATATTGAACTAACATGGTTATTATTCCTAGATTAGTCATAATCAATAGTTTTTTTCTTTATTTCTTTAAAAATGGAAACAACATAAGTGTTATATTGTTTGTTTAGAAAAGAAGGAATTTAGAGGTTCCTTTAAATAAAAATTATTAAAGTCCCGGCCGTTGGAGCTGTCACTGTTACTACTTTGTTGAAATTCAGTGGAAATGGTCAACAGGAAGGCTGATTCAGCTGCTTTGACTTGTGAAAAGCAAGCGCATTTCCCCAGACGCTACCTCTTGCCATCTTTGGTAGGTCAGTACAGTGTCCGTGGATGAGTCATAGACTGGTGTATTTTTTTAAATTGCAAAATTGTAGGGGCACGAGATAAGGCACTTTAGATTGAGACTGTATATTAATTTTGTATCCTGTTACTTTGCCAGATTCATTGATTAGATCTCGTAGGTTTTGGTGGACTATATATTGGTTTCAAATTTATAATCATACCTGCTTCAGTTTCTGTGTATATAGTAAAGTTTATTGTTAGAAAAAGGAGGTTTAATTTCATATTTTATTTATTATACAAGTAATTATTTAAAGGATTATCAACTCATCACAAATATTGCTTATTTTTACTAGCTTTACATCAAAGCTTAAAATATTGTAAAATTTAGGAACACATAAGTTTCCATTATTAGTATAATTTCAAAGGGATATTTGTGCTATATTTACACAACAGAATAGTATTAGAAATTTTATCCTTTGCCACAACTTGAATAGACCTTGAGACTATTATTACTCTAAGTGAAATTAGCCAGTCAGAGAAAGATCAGTACCATGTAATTTCACCTATATGTGGAATCTAATGAACAAAATGAACTAACAATCCAAATAGAGAACATCTCATAGATAGAGAGCAGGCTGACAGCTGTTTCTGGGTGGGGGAGGGAGGTAGAGATGGGCAGCTGGGGGTGGAAGGACTGAGCAGAAAAAGAAAAGATAGAGGAAAAACTTATGGACATGGACAACAGTGTGGTGATTACCAAGGGGAAGGTAGTAGGGGAGGTGGAAGAGGGTATGGGGAGGATTAATGGTGATGGACAGAGACTTGACTGGAGGTGGTGAACACACACTACAGTGCACAGATGATGTGATGCAGAATTGTGCACCTGAAACTTACAGAATTTTGTTAACCAGTAACCTACCAATAAATTCAATAAAAAGGAAATAAATAAAATATAACATAATAAAATATAATAAAATTAAATGTAAAAAAAAGAGATGCTTAACCTAATCTCATCTCCATAATCCATTCTGTCATATAAGGTAACCAGGATTCAGGGGTATTGTTAGGAACCACCCTGCCTGGTTTCAGAAACTGTAACCCGCCATGGCTAAGGCTGAGTAAAAAAGCCTTGCAACCATAGGCCACTAAGAAGACAAAACGTATCCTTCCAGCAGGGTTGCAGCCTCTGCCCCCTTTACTTTACCCTGCTTGGCCCCGGACAGATGTCTAGTTAGCCAATGACAGGTAAGATTCCTCAAGGGAGGGATGATCTAAGACAGGCACAGTTGCAAGGGGGCCATCAGGGAAGGACTTAGGGGGTGATAGAAAAGGGGTGATGGACCTTCACCCCTCAGCTTTGTAGTAGTCTGAGTCCTCATTCTATCTGTAACAAGTCCCCTAATCTCTTGGCTGCCTTACTTCCCCTTCCTCACTTAAGCCTGAAACAATACCAGAGGGTGGTACAGCCCAGGGAAGGAACAGGAGGCTCCCTGAGGCAATCAGGCCTAAGAAAGAATACATAAAAAATCCTATGAACCTGCTTTGCTAAGAATGTCCTCAGTTTTCTGATAAGGGTCCAAGCATGAAATGAGTTTGCTTCCCAAAGTTTATAGCCCTTTAGCTAACTGACCCTGACTCAGAATAAGCCCTCATAATTCTTTGAATCTTATCTATTATTTGATCCTTACTGCCTGACAATGACTGATGAGCTTTACTTGTATTCCTATGCAAATTAAACCCAATAAAAGCCCGCTGAGGAACAGGCTCCTGGCCCTTTTCCTTTGAGAGATCAGCCACCTTACCTCCCCAAGCAGATCATGTCTTAGTAGAATTATTCTCATCCATGGCAGCCCAGGGGGTTCTGCTGGACAAAGCTCCCCCACAGGTATGACATGGGTATCTTTGAGGACCATTATTCAGCCTATCATAACCATGAAGATCAGGAATGCTAATTAAAATGATTATCAAAACAAGCAACTGTTAGTGTGAAAAAAATTACTCTATAATCCTAATAAAGCAGATACCATTTTTATATAACACAATTCCTAGTTTGTTTTTTTTTTAAAGATGTATTTGTTAATGATTCTGTATATATTATATAAAATATACAAGGTATGTCCAGAAAGTATCCAGCCATGTACTGTCAAAAATAGAGACATTTGTTGAAGAAGATAAGATATAAGAAACACTACATAGGATTATGATTAGTCCCCTTCAGAGTAGGCCCCTTTGACTTCACACAGTTCTCCCAACTGCCATCAGCTGCCCTATCCTATTTTCCTGAATCTCATTAATAGACTGAAATCTCTTTCCTTTCAAAGGTGATTTTAGTTTTGGGTAAATCCAGAAGTCACAGGATGCCAAATCTGGGCTGTAAGGGGCTGAGTCACCTGAGTGATTTGATGTTTTACTAGAAAACTCTGTATAAGATGTGATACATGAGCAGGCACATTGTTGTGATGAAGCTGACAATCACCCTTTGGCCATAGCTGAGGCCTTTTGAATTATCTGAATAGTTTCTGCAGAGGAATGTATAAGCTTAATGCAAAATGTGATGCCAACTCATTGCTCTACTCACACAGTCATTTTGAATGTGATGGCCACACAGTACACATGCTCACTCAGTGGCGTTTACTGCTCCCATGGACTAGTACAGTGAAGTCATTATTGTTCACACAGGTGCATTCCAGTCCACTCTCCTTGGATTCCAGGTTATATCAATATCAGGCAAACCATTCTTGTTATATTAACAATGGTTGGAATTTTCTGGACTATATATATATATATATATATATATATATATATAAAATACATTATATATCATATATATGGTATAAATTTAAAGTTTAGACACACATTACAAAAGTAATAAAGCCACCACCATGTGCAAAAAATGTATAGTTATATGTGTGTGTGTACATATGTATATATATTTCTAACCTCAAATACTTAGCCTGTAAGGAGAAAAACAGTAAACAAATAACAAGGTGTATTAACAAAGGCTTTCTTGTTCTTTCCTCTTACACTGTCTAGTTTTGGTTTTCTTAATTTGTAGTGAGTAATATAAGTACTGATACAATTTTTAAAAATTGTGTCAAAAATTGTTGGCAGCCAGAAGTATAGCATTTCAGCAGAACACACTACACACACACACACACACATGTGTGTGTGTATATATATATATATCCAAACTTACTTAATCTGCTAAAATTCAACAAGCTATTTAGAATTGCATTTTAACAATAGTTATGTTTTAAAGTACAGATATCAGAAACATCTATGCACATACAGCTTAAAATGATGTATAAAGATTCAGATTTTCTTAGTACTATCAAGGAGAAAATTCTTTCAGGTACAATGCTCACACCTAACCATTTGAATTAGCACCTAACAAATTCTTTGAGACATTCTCAAATATGCTTATTGCCACTTCTGAGTTGTCCTTCCCCTACTTTTTCTGTGTCTACAGGACAAGTCCTTTAGAGCACTGCCATCTCTCTCCTCATTCCAGGTATCTTTTAGCCTGAGGAGGATGGTTTCTGGTTGTTTTTGATTATAAAGAATGCTGAGATCAGAAAGTTTATATCTCATTTAATATATTATTCTTTTATTATTACTGTATGATGTTGTATACCCGACATGTGAAAATACAACAGATGGATGAACATATAATCTTACATACAAGAAAATTCCAAATATTTATTTTCCTGGTGGTATTTATTGAGGAACTAATGAAAAGGGAATAAAACCCATAGTAAATAAGAAAGTACAGAAGTCAAGTGGTATAGTAGAACAAACTCTTAATCTATCAACTCCTATGTAATAAACTAAGAAACAGTATTTTATTACATGATAAGCAAAAGATTAATAGCAAGGACTTGTATGACCTAGTAGCAATATTAAATATCTTAAAGTACTGAGTTAACAAAGGTGAAACATGGATCTTCATAGTCCTTCATCTTTGTGTTTCTGTGGAGGTTTTCAGCTATGTAATAATTAGACCACAATTTCAGTTTGCTTCAATGAGATGCAGCTTCCACATTGACTCAAGTCCTTTTCTCTGTGAAACTCAGTTCCTTCTTTCTTTATGGGTTTGCTTTATCCTTATGCTGGCCTTTTTTCGAGTGGTATGTTTTATTATCTCTGTCAAGTGTGGGAAAGAGTGTCTCTTCTCTCAACAATAAACAAAATGACAGCTATTTGCTTTGATCAGATGATGCCTGAAAAATCACGAATTTGTCCAAATGCTGGTTTAAACAGTTTTAGTGCAAATCTGTTTACTGATTCAGATGGTAAATATGAATTATCTATCAGTAGAAAGGAGTAAGAGTTCGTATTTCATTGTGAGACTCTCAGGTCAAACCCTTAATACAATACTTCTTAGCTCTGGGACATTGGACAAGTTAACTTACTTAATCTCTAAAATGACAATGACAAGAGTAGCTACCTCAAAGAGTATATTATGGGATCTTTATGTCACTAGGATAAAATACATTATAAAATTTGCTTAATAGTGTTTCTAGCTATCAAAGTTGATTAATTACTTGTGCTCACGTTAATTTGTTCATACGAGCAGAAAAGCGATGGACACAGTCATGACTTTCTGGTTTGTAGATAGTTTGACTTTTTTCAACTTAAAAAAATACTGCATTTTCTAACACATATTTTGTTTTAGTCAATTTCTTCCATAAAATAATAAAGACATCAATTCTAAGACAACCATAATTTACGAATAAAGAAGATTTGAAAAGTTAACTACTTTTAGATTCCACTTGTGAATACTATGTTGGGGAACACACGTAAAAGAGAGGACATTGTTATTTTGAGTTCTCTGAAATATATCATAAGAGACAAGCGTTTCTTTAATTTGAAAGTATTTCTATATATAGTGTGAGGAATTGTATAAAATGACAATAAAGAATACATCTTATTGTTATTGTGTTTTTTCTTTTGGCATCAGTGAATGGTAACATAATAATAAAATGTGTATTTATAAGAAAATATAACTTGATTCTCTCTTTAAAGTTACATGAATTTAGAGTAAATTTTATTCTATATTTCAATACATTACTTGATTCTTTTAATATGTTTGTGGTTAGTGTGATAAAATTTTAATATATTCTGTGTTTATTTTCTAAAATAAGATTAGATAAATTACAATATAAAAAGAACCAAAGCCCTTAAAGCTCGTAAAATTATTAAGGCAATTTTTAATATGCAATAGGCAAAGAAAAGATTAAGTATGTAAAACAACAATAACATAGTTAGGGATTAGTTTAAGAAAAGTATAACATTTTCCTTATAGATGTTGTTGTAAGTAATTACTCAAAGGAAGTTCACAGTAATGAAAACAGCATAACTGTATTCATTAAAAAATAAATTCATGATATTTTTCTATATTATTTATTTAAATTGTTTAAAAATAAATATTTATGCTTCATGCTTTCTGACTGAATAACATCCCAACGAAATTGTTAATGCTTTCCACAATCCCTTTTATATCAATTTGATATTTCAAATCAAGTATCACCAAAAGCTACTAAATCTTACATACTAGCCTAAATGAATAAACATGGTTTTATTCTCAGGAATTATTTATGCTTATAAAATGTAGAAACCAGCACAAGACAAAATGCTGTATTTGGAGGCAGACTATGTTAAATTTTTTATGCAATCAAAAGAAACTGGGAATAAATACTCTACTTGAACTAATTTTATTCTTTAGTTGATTTATCAATAGAAGCAGAATTTCTTTCCTTTGGACTGAATGTAGGAATGTAAATCAAGCATATCGTTACAAACTCATTGATCTTCTCTTAACTAGCAAGTTTACATCCCTATTGTTAAAAACAAAATACAGCTTTCTTTCCTCAGGTTGGTCACACAGGGCTCCTTTAGCTTAGTTAACGCACGCATTCCTGCAGGTTCTCCTGGGCAGCGAAGGAGTGGTTGGTGCTCCCCTGCGATCCCTCCGCACGGTGAGCAAACTCAGGCTCTGTTAGGAGCCTCAGGTGTGCTTGGTTCCCTCACGGTTTTGTTTCTGATACATACTTCCATATATTCTCTTCTCTTCTGTCCTTTTTGTACATTTTAGTTACTTAGTGAGTAAAATATAGTCCACGTTTATTTTTGTTTGATTTTGATATATCTATTCCTTTTTTATTGCTTTTACTGTAATTATTGCTAAATGTGATTTTAACTCAGGAGTAATTAGAACATATTTCAAATATGCCACTTTATTAAGTGTGAATTCTAAAAGGAAAATCATATAAAAACATTAATTGTATCACTTAGAATATTTTAATTCTGTATTAGGAGGTAAAGTGAAAGAATATATTTTGGTAACAAATCCAGAATGAAACATGTTTTCTTCCTGCTGTGTAAGGCAAATTAGGAAAACATTACATATTTCTTTCCCAGGGACATTTGCTCTCTGCCCCAGATTTATGTGCGGATGTTCACTTGGTTTGCATATTCTCAAGAGATATAGCTTATTAGAGCCACTTGGCTGGGAGTCTTAGAAATCTGATGACAATTGTTTTTCCCAAAGAACCACTTCCTAATGATTTTTATTCCGCCATATAGTATTAAAATGACAAGTTCAGTTTTAAATGAGAGTTTTAAAATTATTTTAGCTATTCTAATACATGTTATAAAATAAATGTCAATTTTTCTGACCTATAGTAGATATTTGGAAGCCAATCAATTATTTTAATATAAATGTTGTCTAGTTCACTGATGCTTTACACAAGCAGCAACAGCATTTGAAGCCACCAGATCAATATCATGCATGTTTATTTGCAGTAGGTAGACATGCAAACACGGAGATTTATTTTGTTGATTTATGTTTGGTTATCTCCAACATAATCTAGTTCTTAGTAACTGCTAGTACTGAGGATTATAAAGGGTTGTTTTTCACTCCATGTAGCCGTGTACTGAATTTCTTCCATGTCTTTCCATGTGAAGTTCTCGTTAATCATTACATATTGTAGGGACCTACAAAGCAATTATTATTTAGAATTTATAGCTTCTTAATTCGAGGTACAAAAAGCCCTTAACCAAATTCACAAATAAATGTACAATGGAACAATGATAAAGTGATTCAGTTCTAACTGTGCAATTAAAAAGACTTGTGGTTCAATCCTGACTTTCCTACTTGGACACTGGACCTGGGCAAATCCAAACCTCTCCATAGCTCAGTTTATCTATCTGTAAAATGAGCAAAGTAAAAGGACTTAAAGGAGGTACTGTATTAAAAGCAACAAAATCAGCTCCTGGCAGAGGCCTCTCTATGTAGTCCTTTTTATTCCATTACCATCAAAGCGATTGCATTCTTAATGTCAGCACGACGTGGTGAGTGAACGCTGCATGAACTTTGAAGTTAGAAAGAGGATCTCGACTCTGCTAGCTAGCTGGCTGTGTGACTTAGAGAAAATCACGCCACCCACATGAGTCTGCTTATTATTTACAAAAATGAGGATTATATTTTATTTTACATGTGTTTTCAAATGATCAAATGAAATAAACCTAATCTTTTTTGTAATTAGTAGTCAATAAATATTAGTTTTATTTCCTTCTCAGCCACTCAGACAAAAGATGAATCATAGAGACTTAAATCCATTAGATTTTGTACAAAATGGTAAAATTTATATTACAGAAAAGATATATAAAATTACTAAAGAGTAAGTAATTCTTTTAATTTGTAAATACCCATGTGAAATATTTTGTCACAAAAGGAAGTTATGTTTGTAGAACCAACCCATGTAATCATTTTTTAAAAATCAAGAAAAGCACTTGAACTTTTACGTCTCTGGTAATGTGCAAATATTGCACCAGCTTTTCTTTTCTATACAAAAAAAATTCAATAGAATATGAACAATGAGAAATGAAAGCAGTTAACAATTAAAGCCAAGATATTTGAACTAATAAAGGTCACTCTAACTGAGCCCACCTCACTCCCCCGAAACAACAGCAGTACCCATAGGGTAGTCAGGTAGTTAACGAGAATGATTTAGACAAGCTGTATTTTGACGTCAGGAAACTTCTTATATGATTGCCTCAAATATCAGAACACTGCTCGGGGGCTCTGGCTCCCATCCTTAAAATTTCCCATGAAGTAACTAGGACCATAAAACTACAACGATTATAATCAATTATGTAAGTAAACTAAAATAAAATCATGCCAGTATTAATGCAAAGAGACTGTGAAGCATGCTTTTTACCACAATTTTGCTATCCTTCTATAAAAGAACATAGTATTTCACCATCACCTTAAGGTTCTGGGGGGTTCCATACTGTAGACTGTACATGAAAGGTTGTCACCATGTATATGTAAGGATCAGAAAGCTTATATCAAGTAAAGGGTGAGGTTCTTTTTCTACTAGTTTTCCAGTTGCTACCTGCTCCATCTGAGCTGTTGAAATTAATGTATTTTCACATTTTTTATTGTTGTTCAAGTACAGCTGTCTCCATTTTCTCCACACCATTGTCTCCAGCCCCAGTCACCCCCACCTCCAGACCTCAATCCTACCCCCTTTGGCTTTGTCCATGTGTCCTTTATACACGTTCCTGAAAACCCTTCCCCCTTTTCCCCCCATTGCCCACTCCCACCACCCCTCGGGTTACTGTTAGTCATCTATTATTTTAGGGCACAGTGCTAAGGTAGGGAGAGGTGGGAAGGTCTGGGGAAACAAATTTTCCTCAAGATTTCAACATATATAGGGGATCCTACAGGTGGGAGCTGTGGATAATGTTTGAAACTATTGTTTGTTTGTTTGAATATTTCTTATGTCATCAATTCTTTTAATGAGGGAAACCTGTAATAATAAAAAAAGATCTTTGTGGAAACCTTCATATATTTGTGCTGCAGACTATTCTAGTAGGAGCCTTGACTTTTCTCAGAATTCTTGATTTTCAGCATAGTAACTCATACAGCTGTTTTGAATCTTAAGGACCAAGGACAGCTATTAAAATTCCATAATACACTCATGCTCACCACATCAAATAATTCACTTGACAAAAGTAATAAGTGCCAAGATTTAGAAGAGTAAAGTTGAATTTGAAGCCTTAATTATCAGGGAGTTCTAAAAGGTTTTGGCTTTTTCTAAAGATCTTTCTGGAGATTTACAGATAAATATCTAGGTATAATTTTATGTCATAACAGTGTTCCTTATATTTTTCTGGAACATAGCAGAAAATGTATGTGTGTATGTATGTATGTGCACATTTGCATATATTTTAAATGAGCAATCATACCTGCATATTTTACTCTTCAAATGATGCACTTTTCCTATCACACGCAATGAAATATGCTTTAGAAAAGATCCATTTATTTGAAAGTCTTTCTAAAGTCACCCTCTGAAATATTGCCATGTAGGCCAATTGCCGAGTTTCATATTTTTTCTAAAACATATTTCGCATCTGTTGTTAGAAACTATTTAAGATGGAATGGGGACTGAGCAGATAGTATTTATTGAAATGCTTATATCTGGGCAGAAAGAATACAAAAGATGGAAGTAATTATGTTTCGTTATCTTAAAATAAAAAATATTCATGCACACTCTCAGAGTTACACTGAGGATTAAGTGGGATCCATGTAAGAGAATTCAGACACATAAAAACTGCTTGTAATCATTATTCAGTAGTGCCTAACATGTTGATGTTTAACAATAAAATTTTTAATTGTTGCGTTCATTACTCATTATCTGTGTATTGTATTTATCTGTGTACTATTCTCCATGCTTATCACTGTGTCTGTGTCAATATATCTGTGACCGTCTCCATACATGTGTACATGTATATATGCTTACATATAATTCACTAAAAATAAATATTAGTGATTAAATAATACCTAGAAACGTTCTAATTACGCTCAGTTACATGTATAAGTGTGTATGCATACGTGTTTCTACTTGTATGTACGACTTTGTAAGGCAGGCTAAAATAAGTGGATGTTGCAGCAGGAACCAGCCCCATTTCTTGAGCATTCACTTGGAAATAGTTTGCACATTTTGTTGTACTTATAAAAATAGCAGTCACCCTCTCTTTTCTTTGCCCTAGTCCTACAAACACTTTCAACTTGTAAAACTGCTTTCTTAGTGCAACTTCTTGTTTTATTTTATTTTCAACTTTGGACACTATATATTGACTGTCCTAGTTAAATTCTTCACAAGGACAGTAGAGAATTTAACCCGCTTTTCTTCCTCCTGTCCTAACCACACATGTACAACCCTCCTATATTATTTTCCCCCTAATTTAATTTTACTGTGATATAGACTCCACACAAATCCAATATTGACCATGTAAATGCCATTTACACCACAGTTACATAGTCAGTGTTGAATCATATTCATATTTTAAGCAGCTCCGGTTTTTCTGGTACTAACTTGTCTTGAACTTCTTATGGTTGTTGTTTTTACCATTTAGCCACCCTAAATTCCTACTAGCTGTCTAAATCTCCTCTCAAACTGATAAAACGCTGTAGGTATTCTATCAATGTCTTCTTTCTACAGAAATTTCTCACAGTTTTCTGACATACTCAATGTTGGCAAGCTCTCTACCTGGCACACAGCTGTTATCCTGGTTTCTCCCCACACCAGTATCCTGGGGATGGCTGTCACCTCTCATTATTTAAATCTCTCATTCTTTTTTTATTTGTGTATGTGTATACTTCTTATCCTTCTCCTTGTTTCGGAGGAGGACATCCTTTAATATGTTCCAGTGAAAGGATGTATGAAAATAAATGCTTTGATGCCTTGAATATTCAAAGTGATAATTAATCTATGCTTATGTTTACTGATATCTTAGATATCAGATTTTTGGTCAAAAATAATTTCTTCTCAAAAGTTTTTGACTAATCAAACTTCATTAATATTTTTAACACAGCACAAATTAATCTGTGGAGTCATATAATATCTTGATATTTTAGAGCTAGGCCCTACAGAGGAAACATCTGAATTTGGTAGAAAACAAGTGCTTTTATTCCCCCAAATTTGCAGAAACATCAATATTTCTGAAATATTACAATAACAAGCATTGTGTTTGTTTTCATTTATTGTACTGTATACTTAGTAAAATTATACTTCTCAGTTTTTGAAAATTATTGAGTTATTTTACTGATAATTTTCCCCATCCATTTTATTTCTGTTTTTGAAATTCCATAAATCAAATATTGGAAGTCCTAGATGAATCCACCAATTTGCTTATTTTTCTTTTATACTGTATGTCTCTATCTTTTTGCTTTCCTTCCTAGGAATTGTTCTCATTTACTCTCCAGTTCTATGCTGAGCCATACTGGGTCTGAGGCAAAAAGATCTTACCTTTAACATTTATTATTTTATTATATTTATGCATTAATTTTTATTTTTAAAATATTGTACTCAAATGTAATTCACTTGGGTTACAGAATTAATTGCTTTGCCCTTAAATTTTGCACTTGAGTTCCTCACTTGACCTACCTTAGTTCCAACCCTGCTTAATTTTCCCTGGTGTGTATTGTTTCTTAAAGCTCAGTAAACCTAATGCTGTTTGAAGTCTCTTATGCTTCATGAGTTCAGTGAATTTTTAAAATATAGAAACAAAAATTAGAGAAAATTGACATAATAAGGCGGGTAATATTTCAAAATAAAATTTCTACTTAATGTGCTTAGGATATTGCCACCAACAACTGGAGGCTATTTTCAAAACATAAAATATCTAGAGAATTAACATTCTTCACTTTTAACCTAAGTCTATTTTTGGGCCTCCACCCTACTCCACCATTTATCTGTAGTACTAGAGGTATTTTGTGCTGCCTGCCAGTAACTAAAAGTTTGGGGAATTCTGCAGTGTGATGTCAGTTATATTATTATTCATCTTTCTCCACTGACAGCTTAGAGTTTGTTTTTCTCATATGTTTGTCTGGTATCTCTACTTCAGAGATCACCCATCTCGCAAAATATTGTTGCTTTGTTCTCGACTCTCAATCTCCCCTAACTTGAAAGCGTGTGTTTGAAATGAAAACAAAACACTTTTGTGTCATTTTAGTAGAGTCTGACAGTGGAGGAAATTAGGGGTAAAGGTTCACCTTTACCTGAAATTTGACTTTTTAGATGTTTATTGTGTTTATACAATACTATCACCTTTATGAGCACAAAAAATGACATAAATCAAAATTTCTGCAATGAGATGCAAGATGCATAAAGTATATTCATTCTACAATGAGGGGTGTAAACATCTGCTATAAACCAGGTGCTGTACTCTCCATTGAACATATGATCTTTAAGAAAAATAAGAGATATATAATGAGCACTGTGTATAGTCTGAAAGGGGTTCTATTAGAGAAGATCTCAAGGTATTATGGGTACAGTCAGGAAGAAGTTATACCATGGCTCAGCAGTTCAGGGAAAGTGTTCCAGAAAAGAAAACTTATAAGCAGGGCCATTAAAAAATTAAAACTAAGTAATAAAAGGATGACAGGGTATGGAGAGGGACTGTTCCAGCTCAATATAACAGCTGTGTGTGTGTAATTCCGCAAGGATAACAGAACATGGCGATGAGGAGAGCCTGACATAATCCATTCAGCATATTTAGAGCTCAGAATGAAAGGTGGGAAGGGTGAGAAATGCAAGGATAGTTTTTCAAAAGGAAAAGTCTCCTATTTTTAACGTTATTGACTTAACCATGTCTTTCCTAAGCAAGAACAGTACATACTGATAATAGAAGCGCAAGCTTGATTTAAACCGATAAATCTGCTAGTTGACCTGCCAGACAGTATGTTTGGTTTTCAGGTTCATTGAGGAAGAGAATAGTATTTGTAATAGATGAACTGTACATGCAAGAAACTTAAAATTATTCAACAAATGAAAGACACATGACAACCAAATGCCAAAAAAGGAACCTCTATTTTACCTTCTGTGGAACTGATCCTAAGATACATAATTGTGTTAGAGAGAAACCCCTAGAGCCTAAACTGAGTCCTGACCTTCCATTGAGATACTAAGGTTAGAGCCTTGACAAAGCTTTCTAACAACCTGATAGGAGCTAGCATTCCCGTGAGCATCTCTCAGTGCCTTAGATGTCTCACCATAGAACACCCAGTGAGCAAAAGGAATTCAGAAAATAGAAGTTATAAAAAATGCATTGGTTTTCAGAAAGTTGAAAACATATTTATAACCAGGTACTAAGTGTTTTGTCTCTTTTCCATATTGTTAGAAAATAAAAGGACTAAGAGCTCATTTTCTAAAGGGCTTAACTATACCTTAATTGCCACATTCCTAACGCACTGCTAAAAATGACATTTCAGCTTAATGGTTTTCTGCCAAGAAATCATTCCTGGCATTTCTCTGTCTACGTATTCATGATTGATTAACCCTTCACTAGTTCCATTAAAATAATTAATATGATGAAGATTTTGACATGTGCTTTTAAAATTATTAAAGGGCATTGAAGTCATACTCAAAGCCACTCAAGGTAAGTATAGTCACATTGGGATGTAAACTAAACACTAGTGTCTATTCTCCCCACAAAATAATGTGGTATTTCTTTTACTATGAATAGTATTTACTCAGGCGATTTACTTCTCACCTTTCTATGATACAGGCAAAACTCATTCATGTACTCTTGAGAATATTTTATTCATGGGGCAGTGGACTCAAACTGGAAATACAGCCTTTCTTTCTTTCTCCAAAGTAGAAACGCAGTTACATTTTTCATTTTACATTATGATCATTTTACAGCTGCAAAATGGTGGATGGGGTTGCATAGTCATTAATAGTTTCTATACAAATTTACACTGATTCTCCTCTAATCTCTTTTGTAAAATAGATTAAATGATACACATTCATCTATACACACATTTTGGGGTACCTGTATGTGTAAGTATGCATGTATGTATATAGCACATGCAAAAGGAAAATCTTATAGTATCTCGTACCAGATTTTTATGGATGATTATCTAATAAACCACATTTTTATTTATTAAGCTTGTAAAACGAGAAGAGATTGTATACATTCAGAATAGTGCTCTACGCCAACCGAATCCCAATTATTCATCTAGACTTATATCTTCCACAATATTATCCTGATGTACTTTCAAACATAACTTCTATCTGTAGCAGCTGGCAACAAATACAAAATATCCTTCTACATTTAGTTGAGAGACCTGTTGAAATAAGCAACTGATTCATGCTAAACAACTTCTTCATGCCTTTTCTTACGTCATTCCCCATGCCGAATATTCCTTCAGCTTTCCTAGAGCTCAGTGTCAAATTACCCTTAGCAATGTGCTGCTATTTCCGACATCTGAAAATGAGCTCTAGTTCTGCTAAATACTATTGACATTTTCAATGTCTACTTTACATTTAAAGCTCTACTGTATTTTTGAAAGTACACATTGAATTTCCTTACCATATTGATTTCACCAGGTGAGAGTTAAAACAATTTACAGTAGCAAATCCCTGATAGTCTTTTAAATGCTTGTAAAGTAAATACGTTTTTAATAATCATAGTTAGTTTTGCTTTTTCTTCATTGAAGAGATATTCACAGAAAAGTTTATACTTACTTAGGCAATACTAGTTAGGTTTCCCATAGCACTTACTATCCAGTAAGTTTTGGTAGGCTTTAGTTACACAATGAAGAAACTACTGAAGTTTTGATGCTTGCTGACTTCTCTACATGTATATAATGCATATTTGTAATTATTTTGTTAAATAAATTGGTGATTATATAAAATTTAGTATTATGTATTTAACATATATAATATCTGATTTCTTATATTCTTATTTATGGTTTTCATTATCTGATTTCATTCACTCAACAAATCTCATTGACTTTATTATATTTCAAGTAATATGCTAGGCACTCAATATTGTGTTAAAGTTTTGTAGAAGTGATGCAAAACAAGCGTATAAATATATCTCTTCTCTCTTTTTTTCTCTCTCTGTATATATACACACACATAAAATATAGGTAAAATGCTTAAAGTTATAGTCAATGCTATGAGATTAAAGAATCCAATGTGGGGGAAAGAGGGAAGGGTTTTCAGGAACAACTACAAAGGACACATGGACAAAACCAAGGATGGGGTGGAATCAGGGGAGGGAGGTGGGGATGGCTGGGGTGGGGGAGAGTGTTAGGGGGAAAAGGCAGACAACTGTACTTGGACAACAATAAAATTTTTTAAAAAGGAAAAAAGAAGAATTAAAAAAAAATCCATAAGAGATAATGGTTAGATTTGATGGCTAGAAAACACTTTATGAGGTGGTGACACTGTAGCTAATTAAGCAGATTCTGAAGGTGGGGACTTCCTCATGTAAAGATTAGAGGGAAATTCATAATAAAACAGTTTTAAAATACCATTATATTCTGAGTAACAAAATACTCATTAAATTGTTTAAATGTCTCTAACAAAATGGTTCTTTGTTTGAATTACTCTAAAAATAATATAAATTTAGTCTGTTTTTAAATGGTTTTCAAAAAAAAGAGAAAAAAAGACAATACCTCACAGCAAAGTATATAATAGATTTTTATAAAGATATGGAAAATTCAAAGTTTAGACATTTATCATTCTCTATGAAAAAAACTAGAATGGAAAGAAAGGAGAAGAAATATGTTTAATTATGTATATTTTAAAATGGTATAATCATATTTTTTTTGTTTTATGAGCTAGTTTTGTTTCTCTTTTTTGAAACCCTAAAATAATATTATTGAATACATTTATTTCTCACTTTTGTTTATTAGAAGACAATGGAAGATTTTAAAGTTATAATCTAATTAAAAATTTAGATAATGTGAAGAATATATTATTTAAATATTGTAAATTATGCATAAATGATTTAATGGGTTCCTATAACATTCTTAAGTATGCTTTAATTCATTAATAAGAAAATTCTAGTTTATGCTAAATAATGAATATTATTACAACTGGGAAAAATAAAAAAAGACATACCATGTAACTACAGCATAAAATCATCATTTTTATCCAGTTGGAAGTGTTGTCCATTTGTGACTCAAGAAAGTGATTTTATTTTGCATTGAAATACAGAATACCAAGAAGAGTTTTAAATTTAAAAAATAGAGAAAACATACCAGTTTTTATTGGTAATTTATCCACAGGTAAGACTGCTCTCAAAGATACTAAAACAAACAAACAAACAAACAAACCAGCAAACAAAAACCTTTAGAAAGATTTAACTAATTATTTTCATTTAGCTACCTCTTTGGCATATATTGGCTTAATTTTACATAAAAAGAGCACACTTAAAATCCAAAGGAAGCTATTAGTTAGGTTATAGTTTTACATATCATCATGGACATAACAAATAGAGAAGGTATTTTTGCATTTGCTAATTATCCCACATCCAAAAATAAAGAAATAAAATAATCTATACAGATGTTTCTCAGGATAACTTTATACAGAAATAAGCATCTCTTCTTTTTATGATCCTTCAAATTTGAGCCAGTGTCTGTCTCATTCTCCAAAGTATGTTCTTTTCTTTTAAATTACATACAATAATAAAATAAAATTTCCACTATAGAAAACTATATTGGAAATGGAAAAAAAATCTTTGTTTTCTAAAACGTTTCCTTTAGAAAAATAAACTCTGCATTTTTTTCAGTATAAAGTAATGCATTTAAATACATATTTTCTGTTTAAATAAATAAAAGCCATAAAAATGCGTTCATCAAGAGCTATATTGGAAAACACATCTATAACTACTTAATTATCAGAATAAATGACTGCTAAGAGCAGGGGGGTTAATTTTTGTTACAAACACTTGTATATTAATAGATAGTTCAGTTTTTGTCAATGATTTTACTGTCAAAAATTTCCCAGAGATTATGTAATACGTGTTCAAGTTACTTGTCTTCTAATAGATGGAAATTCAGTAGCAATATACTATATGATTCAGGCGTGTGCCATCCCACAGCACAGATCTGAGGACCCCTGAATACGACCTGCTCCCAGAGCAAACTGATTTCAGGCTTCATCGCACACAGAACAGTATGTATGGATCAGAAAACCTCCAGCTAGATTAGTGACAAGTACATCTGAATAGAATTCCTTCTAAGTCGCTTATCTGAAGCCAGGCAAGCTTGTTTCACCCTCACTTTCAAAGATAAAGTCACATGGCATGTTACCTTGGCAGATTCTCACAAAGCAAACAGTCCCCACCATCCATTATTGGAGGGGAAAATTCCCCTTATTATTCCAGGTACTGTGACAGCAGATAGGAGAAACTGCAAACTGTCAGTGGAAAATTCATCAGTCCATATCAAGCCTTATGTCTCCTCTAACTTTCAGAAGCTGTGAGCTTCTTGATCTTTCACTTTTATTAATGGCAGTTCTGATAACCCAGACTTGTAGCCATGGCAAAGATCAAGAGCAAAACAGCTGGTTATCAAAGACAATTTATCAGAGGCCAAACAGGAAAAGGGACGCCAACAATTAGTAAGTAGCTGAAAAACCAATCTGTCACAGAACAAGGAAGAGAAGTGCACAAAGCTTTTACTTTGGATAGACTTCTTGTTTCATTTGGAAAAAAAAAGTGAAAAAATGAAATACTAAATCTATGGAATATTAGTTATAGAAAATATTAAAATGAGTTATGTACAAAATAACATGGAAATGTTTACTTGTAAAGGATCTTGTGTACATCTTATCAACTATAAATAAATTAGAATGTTAAAACTATATAAAACTGTATGTTTTATACTCAATATCATTGAATAGTACAAATGTATTATCTTCCTCAAAGTTAAATATCTGTAAATTACTATAATTATTGTAAACTGGACAACAAAACGGATACATCAGTTCTCACTTTCTGCATTTCTTATAGTATACAGTAACACTTAATGAAGACTTTTACTGTATATTTTAAAGGCCAGGTCATATCACTAGGTCAATTATATAACTTAGAATTCACTAGCACAAATCAACAGGACTCACGTTTTAGGGTCTGTTGATAGTCCTCATACAAAACCAGGGCTGTCCTTTCTGGGTGAGTCTGTATAAAATCAAAGAGGCAAATATTTTAGCTTCCCTTGACAATGCCAGTGAGATGCATGCAAATAAACCGTCAGTTAGTCATGGAAGAAAAAAATACATTAAAGAATATTGATTTATAAATGGGGGTCCTTTGGTAACATTTACCTCTTCTCCTTCTCCCATATATTTGCAAAATTTCTGCCCAATTAACTTAATTACTGCAGAAACTCAACTATGACTATGGTCTGATAATGAAATTTAGGTCTGAGATTAACTTCCATAAACATGAACAATGGTGAAATATCTAGAATTAGGAAAGGCAAAGGTGATGTTGGGAAGGAAAAAAGAGTCAGAAAATGTACAATATGCTACATGAGGTCATTCATAGTATTCTAAGTGTGTAAATAAATAAGCAAAACTACTTTGAAAAAAAACCCGATACTGTATCCAATGATAATTTGGATTATATAATAATATAAATATAACTACTATTAAATGTACCTTCTCTAAATTATACAGGTTTAATTAGATTGGATATATGTCCTTTATAGACACAATAATTCAGGCAACATTAAACAATATTTAAAATGTGCAAGAACTTCAGCTAGCAGGCATAAAATTATTTCTGCTCTATCAAGCCACTGTGTTTATATTGATTCATTTATATACAATGCACTTTAATGTCATTAGTAATTTCTTTGAAGCTTCAGTAAATGGAGAATTAAAATGATCAATTAAAACATTAAACTCTACTTGTATATCATCATATTGTACTAATGTTAATTTATTTTCTAGAAATTACAAAAATATAAAAACATAATCAGAACCATTAGATTGAATATTTAAAAAGCCAAATGTCATGTGAGTATTGCTCAACACTTTATTTAAATCATATAAATACAGAGTCATGGAATAGTTCTTAATCACTACACGTCAAGAGCTTTTACTGTACAATGGGATATTTGAATTTTCTGGTTAATTATTAATTAATTCAACAAAGAGATCTTGCCTGAGATGGCTTTACAATTCAACTCAGCTTGACGAAACAAACTGCAGACAGATTTCTTCCTGACTCTACTTGTTCCTGATGACCGTTTCTTAAAGCATTACTTTAAACTTGAAATTGTAAATTATTTTTCCTCCTCTTTGATGTTTAAATCTTCTCCCAACCTGTGGGCAGTTTTACAAACCAAGAATGTCTTTCTCCAGGAGTTGGGAGCCATCCCTATGACATGTCATCATCATGTAATCATTTAGAAGGATGGTGCCTCTATCTCCTAGCTCTGTGTTGACAATGAGCACTGTTAACACACACAGATAACCTAACCACATTAACCCAGCCTCTCACCCAACATCCTCTCATATTTTACACTACATCATCTTATCTCATATAAAATCTCCCACCTTATATTTCTGCAGAGTTAAGGTCAATATGTTCCCACTTTTGCAATAGTCTTGAATAAAGTTTTTTTGCCTGCTTAACTTCATCTGGTGCAATTTTTATTTTACATTCTGAAGTATCTATTATGTTGGAACTCTAGTAATTCAGTGGTTGAGAAGGTAGACAACACTGTGGTCACCTTTATAGTACCTGCAGTCTAGTTGAGACTAAGACATGTAAACTGACATTTAAAATAGAATGTGCTCAATGCCATGAATGCAAGAACAGAATGGTGCACCTAATACTATAAGCAGTCTAGAGGATGAAAAGTATAGTAGAATAAGTGTCGTTGAATCTAGTACTTCACTGATGGTGAGGTATCAATCCGGGTAAATCTGAATGGTGGAAATTCTTCAGGAAGAGGGTCCAGCATTTATGAAAATCCAATGGCAAAACTAGCATTTCAATGCAAAGACAAGTCAGATCAGAATAGCTGGCTTCTGTGTAGTGATGTAGGTGAGTGACAGAAAATGAAGCTGAGATGTAACTGGAGAGAGAGAGGAAAAGGTGCTCATTCAGTCACATGGTTGTTCATTTTTCTTTCAATCAACACATTGAAAACAGAGGCAATATAACAAGGTTTAGTGCTAAGAGCTCTGATGTCAGACTACCTGCTTTAAAATCTGACTCTGTATCTCACAAATTGTACCATATTAGGCAATTTGTCTAAAACCAATTAACCTCCATTTCTACATTGCATAATTGGGGATAATAAAAGTATCCCAATGGGGATTTGTAAGGATTAAGAGGGGACATCCCACATAAAATATTTAGCACAAGTCTTGGTACACAGGTAATAATCTATAATGATGATGATGGTGGTGATGATGACAATAAAAATAATCTATGATGATATTGATGATGAAGTACATATTCTATATTCTATAGGCCATGAGAGCATGGTGAAGAATTTGAAGAAAAGGTAAACTGTTAAAGCATTTTTAAAATGCAAAAAATATTATCAACTTTAAATTTTCAAATAGCATTCTGATTACAATTAGAAGAACATTTGGCAAGTTAAGAAGTGAGTCTGTAGTCCAAGCCTGAGAACAGGCAGTAGTAGCTAAAACTGAGCACATAGCTGCTGTCAGTATGCACAGAAGTTATGGGTCTATAACAGGAATGCCTCAAAATAGGGGAAGCATACCGCCGTCATTAACTGTGATGTGGTTGTAAGTATTAATAGCACAGACTTTCACTCATTAATGTATCCCAGTTTGAATAATATATTATGTAGTAGATGTCTTTGTGGGTATTAATTAGTACGTTTTATAAAAGGAGTTTTGTTTAATCAAGCGAATCATTTGAATGGATGTCATCTCCAATATACATGTATAATATGACAGTAGTCATAAGAGAAAGAGCTAATATTCGTTTTAGCATATATATTTGTCAGACACTCCTTTATGCTACTTACACATATTAAGTCATTTAGTCCTAACAAAAACCAGGTGGCTATTATTGTGATTCCCAGGTTATATGTGAAAAAGTTGGAGCATATAGAAAATAATATCCTTGATTCACAGAGCACATGGAGGGTCAGAGATTTCAATGAGATGGCCCGAAGCAGGGCTATCTTGTTGTGAAACGTGCTGTACAATAGTCTCCCATTATCCACAGTTTCACATTATGTGGTTTCAGTTACTCACAGTCAACCACATTCCAATAATATTGAATGAAAAACTACAGAACAAACAATTAATGTTTTAAATTGTGCACTATTCTGAACTGCATCTCACACCGCCCTGTTCCGTTTCACCCAGCACAAGACTGATGATCCCTTTGTCCGGCATCACCACACTGCACATGCTACCCTCCCATTAGCCGCTCAGGAATCGTCTAGGTCATCAGATTGATTGTCGCGGTTATCTCAATGCCTGTGTTCAAGTAACCCTTATTTTACTTCATAACGCTCCAAAGTGCAAGAGCAGTGATGCTGGCGATTCAGATATGCCAAAGAGGAGAAGAAAAGTGCTTCCTTTACGTGAAAAGGTAAGTATAATATTTTGGTAGAAATACAGAGAGAGACTACATTAATTTAACTTTTATTATATTCTCTTGTTATAATTGCTCCATTTTATTATTATTATTGTCACTATCTCTTACTATGTCTATTTTATAAATTAAACTTTATCATAAGTATGAACATATAGGGAAAATAGTATATTTAAGGTTTGGCGTTCACTGAGGGTCTTGCAACATATTTCCTGAACACGGTAGAAAGCACAAAGGATAAAAAGAAAAGGATATTTTTGGTGGATTTTAAATAACAAACAGGATATTCACCTCATTGAAAGTCAAATATAGTCTACTTTAAAGAAAAAATCTGTAATAGTACATAATTTTTGTTATCCTCTCAACTAGATATAATCACTCAATCTTCTAAGCACTCTTGTATTTATTTAATATATGTAAATATATTTTCACTCATCTGAAATAAATCTGCAATTAGCAACATTCGGATGAATTTCTATTATGCTTAAGTGAAATCTAAAACTCAAACTCTTTACTGTACTTTCTGTGATTATGTGTGTATCATGCAGACACACACATAAACACTAATTCACATATATGAGGGGGGGACCCCCTCCAAAAAACAAACTTTATTTAAAAAAATTGTGTATTTATTCTTACCTGTTTAAACCCAGTCACCTTCAAAGTACTATCCATTTGATGCAATATACCTATCAAGACATTTTTTTCCACTGCTTAAAACAGATTTTGAACGTGATTCTGATGCCTTATTTTTTGTCTTACCTCTTCCACATAAGCAAAATGTTTCCCTTTGAGGACCTTTCCAATTTGGGGAAACAAAAAAACAAGTCACTTGGGAGGCGATCAGGTGATAGGAAGGATGGGACATGGGGGTCATGCCATTTTTGGTCACAGACTGCTGAACACTCAGTGCAGTGTGGGCAGGTAAATCACCCATCATAAGATGGGCAAAGACATTGAAAGAGTCTTCAGAAAAATTCACTAAAGCTGAATGCAGCCTCTCAACAATGCTAGCAGGTGCACTGATACAAGTGGGTTCCTAGAACAATTACCTAATGGGACAAGTCTGTACTTCAAGGGGCCCACCCTCCAGTTAATTCTGGGTTTGGGGGGGGAACCCCTTGGTATAGCACATGCCAATATCCAGATACTCCCATCACAATAATTGTTGTTGTCCTTAAACATACTGGGTTGGCTGTTTCTTTTGTTGGAAACTTCACCCAAATTTTACATTACTAGATATATCTCATATGTTTCTTTTCCCATGTTTACTCCATTTAATAATATTAAGATATATAGATAGATATATAGACAGATAGATATAGATATAGATAGTACTTTTTAAGGGAACACATTTATTCTTTTAAGAGCAAAGGTATATCATTAGAAACCAAGGCTTAGATCATCCACATTCTTATATTCCCATTTACCATATAAAGTGCAAAAGTTCAACAGTGAAGACGGTTGGCAGAAAAAAAAATTCAGTTGAAATACGGTGTTGGAGGGGAGCTCTATGGATACCCTGGACTGCCAGAAAGATGAGCAAATGGGTCCTAGAGCAGACTAAGCCTAAAACATTGCAGGAGGCAAAAGTGACAACCTGAAGTCCTACTTGGGTACATCATGAGAAGGCAAGATTCTCTGGAAAGATAATAATGTTTGAAAGAATAGAATGCAGCAGAAAAACAGGAAAGTCAAGTATAATATGAATTGTCTCTATAAAGAGAGCCATCTGCATGACTTTGCACTAGCTGAGTGTGGTTGCTGAGGACATAAACTGGTCGGTGTCACTCATTCATAGGGCTTTCTGAAGATGCAGCTGACTCCAGGGCACATAACACACAGGACATTTATTCTTTGCTAAAGAAATTATGTTTTGTTTTTTAGTGGAGAGAACTCTACCTGCTGTCTCATTCCTGGCATCATCACTCTCCCCACCTCCTTTAACAGCATCTAGGAGAAACGAACGAGCCTCCTCCTAGAAAAAGTCACAGTTGCCATTTTGCATGCATTTCTATGATTATTGACAAAATTATTACCAGTTTATGTTCCACAAGAGCAGAGGTTCTGTTGGTTTTTGTGTTGTATGATACATCCTGAAGAAGATCAGAATATGCCACCCTAATGTACATCATCTTTGAAAATGGGTTACTTTGATCTGAAGGTAAGTGAAAGGCAGTGGATCCAGAAAGAAGCTTTCACAGAGTGTCCATTACAGGACCACAGGCAGAAACACCGCAGAAATGAGGGCTGCCAGAAATTTCTTCTCTTGGGAGATTTTTATGGTATGGAGAAGATGGAGAGTCAGTACCAAGGTGTGTCAAAAAAAAACCCAACACAACAAAACACTAAAACAGCCCTTATCTTTTCTAGTTTCCCCATGCATTTACCCTCCTACAATTTACCCTCCCTGCAGAAGCCCACATCCCCTTTGCCTAGTCCATAATGTATTGCCCTTGTTAAAATAGTGTATGTTTCCAAGTCTAAATACTTATTAGGGGATCTCCTTCTTTTCAGTGGAGCCCCCATGCATGTAAAATTAAAATAATGAAACATATGCCTTTTTCTCCTATTAATCCATCTTTTGTCAGTTTAATTTGCAGGACTCAGCACTAAATGTAAGAGGGTAAAAGTTTATTCCTCTACTACTATCCCCAGCACCTAATGCAATGCCAGACTCAATAAATATTTGATAAATATTTGAATAAATGACGTGTGACTAGCAAGGAAACCAAGCACTTGGAGTGATTGATTCATAGTAACGGCCAATGAAAATCATTGATTGAAATTACTAAAAAGGTTGCTGCAAAGAGAGTGCACTATGTTTTATGTTGTCCTTATTATTATGGGTGTTTCTAAAAGTTAGGTGAAGTCCAAAGGTAAATAACACAAAATAATAAGAAGTAAAAGTAAGTATATAGATACATGATCAATATGTAAATAGATATAGGTGGATAAAATGACTCAGTTAATTTGATATAGAAGTTCAGGTGTTTTTTGTTTTTTGGTTTTTTGGCAGCTTCATAGTCATCAAAGACCCAGGAGATTTCCTAGTTTTCCATGCTTAGTCACGGCCTTCCCCTTAAAGGTTTCTGGAATATTGTTATGTTAGTCGCAGCCTTTTTAGGTTTCAGGAAGAATAAATAGAATGGGCAAAAAGACACATATACCAGCTTAGTGGGCTCCTGAAAAGAGCTATTCTAGATACTGAGCTATAGCTTCAGCTTATATCTTATCGGAAACACTGTACATAACTGAAACTGAATCATAGTTATTTAGGTAATTATTTTGCTACTTTTAACAATAGAGTAAGGTAAATGGGAAAAATATGAACACACTTTTTTCTCTTATGAAGAATACCCATTAATTGTTTTAGAGCATTTTATATCATAAAACTTTATCTTTACTAAACATTTAGGAAGTAAGTCTTGGCAAAATAATTTTTAGTACATATTTTCCTCTAAAATTCCTTCTCCAAAAATGTTAAACAAGGGAAGCCCAAGATTAAAACTGGACTCATGTTTCAAAATATCAAGAACTGTAAAATATCTTATGGCAACACAAAGCCAAACCTCGAGTGCATTGCAGATATGCGCATGAAGATGCAAGATGATCTCTTATACTCCACCTACTTTCAATACATGCCCATCAGCAAGCAACCTAATGAGACTTCAACACCTTATCAGTCTCCAGTCCCTGACTACCCTCTTCTCAGACTCTTATGAAGCCTCATTCAGTCAATTATTGATGTTACAAACTATTGAAGTTAAGCCAGAGCAGCAGAAGGCATTTTTCTTCGCTTTTGAATGTGTTTTTTATGTGTCTGTGTGCTCAGAATGAGTGAATACTTGCTCCTTTGGCTATTCTTTTCATACTGAACAATGAATCCACATAGGGGTGACCTGAATTAGGAGATGTTTGGCAGCTCTACCATTTCTTCATTCTGACTCTTTGTTAAACTTTCTCTTCCTTACTCTAAGATGAAAACAGAATTATCCACCAGAATGAAATGAGGTTTACAGATTCTTAAATGTATCCTGTATCCCCTCTTCTCCCAGAAGTGGTCTGATATTTGAATTTCAAAGGCAATGTCTTCATGAAAATCAAATTGATGGAGTAGAAATGTCAAGGAAACAAGCACTTAAGAAGGATACAGACACTCTTAAAAATTTGAGAGGGAGATATTCTGTCCAACATATCAGGAATGAATATAATTTAAAGTGAAATTATACTTGTGTTTTTACTTGTAAACTTATTTCAGGGACTCTTCTCTAAACAGAGAATTTATTTTCAGTTGATTAGGTAAAGCCCTGAAGAACAAAACAGACTACTTCTTTATTGCATCAGAGTTATTTTATTTCAAAACAGAAAAGCTTCCCTATGGGGCAAAAAAGAACTAAAACTAGTACTTTTTAAACTTTTGCCAAATATGGTTAAGAAATCAGTTAAATAAAATTAAAATTATTTTTCTCTATTTATTTTTTGTACTTTAAAAGTATCAGGCAGGTTCCAAATAATTGTGCATACATTTAGTAGCCGTGTTTCAAAAATCCTTAAAACACAAAATACTAATTTGAGAAAAAAAGCCATTTATTTTAAGTGTCAAATACCCAGCAATATGCAGGTCTCCCTTTCTCAGTGTGTCTACCCAGTAGGGTGGTGGTGGGATGGCATCCAAAGGACATGAGACTCCCAAGAAGATGCTGCTGCGCTTTGGATTAATTATGTGACATCTTTGGATATCAAATAACAGCTTGCTTCTATTTTAGTTTGTGACTATTTGGGACAACTAGTTACAGATGTGTACATTTCTTTTAGCTAATATATATAGTATAAAAATTTCTGAGAAGAATAGTGATAAACTCATTAAAGAAATATTCCAATACTTATGCAGCATAATCCCACATGTTCATTTTTTCTTTTGAAATGTTAACACAAAATATTTTAGACATAGCCATGTATTCCAACATAATAAATTCAAGATAATGTAATGCATTCATTTCAAAAATACTAAGACAAGAAGCTTCTGCAGAGCAAGAGAAACCATCTACAAAATGAAAAGGGAAGCCACTGTGGGAGAACATATCGGCCAGTGAAACATCCGATAAGGGGTTAATTTCCAAAGTAAATAAAAATTTGTACAACTCAACACCAGAAAGATAATCCAATTTAAAAAAATGTTTTCTTTGTGGGGAAATGGGGCACCTGTCCAGATCGCCCTGATAATCCCAGAGGAGTCCCTGCTGTCGGTGGTTGCTGCAGACTTTGTGGCCCTGCGGAACGCTTTAAGAAAGACTGCCCTCAAAGTCAGCATTCAGATCGAATGGTTACAGTTTGTCGCTGGGCAAAGGGAATGAGTGTGGGCTGTGAAGAAATTTTGGATGTGCCTAAACCACAGAAACCCCAAACAAAGATACCTAAAGTTGTTAATTTTTGATAATGATTAGTACTACCATAAATCACTGCCTCATTACATTCTGAACTGGGCCTTCTTCACAAGTTGGAGCTGGGCTCCTTTTGAGAAGCCTATGCCCATAGATATCGGTATAGTCTGGGTATTCAAATAGTTTCCTGAGTCCTGTCCGTCAAGGTACACTTATGTTGCATGGAGAAAATCACTGAAGAAAAGCATAAGATATATAAATTGGATTCTTTAAAAGAACTTTTTAACAGACAGAATTTAGGTGTATGTAAGTGGTTACATAGTTAATTGTAACAATCATCTTTTCCTTAAAAACAAAATTGTGCATTCATCTGAACCACTCCTAACAAAGGGTAACTGCTTTGCATTTGGAAATGAATTTTTAGTTATATTGCATTTCATGTTCAAAGTATCAGTTTACTTATAAGTTACCACAAAATATGCTGTATTTTTATAATTTTTAATAAAAACGTATTTGCTATTTACTAAATAAAAAAAAAATGTTCTGGCTGGTGTAGCTCACTGGATTGAGCACAGGCCTGCAAATCAAAGGGTCACTGGTTCAATTACCAGTCAGGGCACATGCCTGGGTTGTGGGCCAAGTTCTCAGTGGGGGGTTCGTGAGAGATAACCACACATTGATGTTTCTCTCCCTCTCTTTCTCCCTCTCTTCCCCTCAAAATCTTTAAAAGAAAAAAAAAAGGACCTGTGTACACATTTCTACAAAGAGGACATACAGATGGTCAATAGACACATGAAAAAAAATGCTCAATGTCACTAATCATCAGAGAAATGCAAATTAAAACCACAATGGGATATCACCTCACACCTGTCAGGATGACTACAACCAGCAAACAAGCAGTGATGAGGATGTGGGGAAAGGGAACCCAGTGCACTGTTGGTGGGAATGCAGACTGGTGCAGCCACTGTGGAAACAGTACGGAGTTCACTCAAAAAATTAAAAATGGAACTGTCTTATGACCCAGAGATTCCACTTCTGGGGATATGTACAAAGATTCCCAAAACACTAATCAGAAAGAATCTATATACCCCTTATATTCACTGTAGCATTATTTACAACATTCAAGATTTGGAAACAGCCCGTGTCCATCAGTAGACGAGTGGATAAAAAAGCCGTGGTACATTTACACAGTGGAATACCACTTGTCATTAAAAAAAGAAGGAACTGTTACCTTTTGTGACAGCATGCGTGGACCTAGAGGTTGTGATGTTAAGTGAAATAAGTCAGAGACAAATACCATTTGATCTCACTTATATGGGTAATCTAATTGATAAAATAAACTGACAAATGAAATACAGGCTTAGATACATGGAATGAACTGACAGGTGTCAGAGGGGAGGGGTAAGGGAGATTAAAGGGGAAGGGGAAGGGATTAGTCAAAGAACATATGCATCACCCATGGACACAGAACAGGGTGGTGATGGCCAAGGGAAGGTGAGCAACAGCAGTGTGGAGGTGGGAAAGGGGACATCTATAATAGTGTCCATAATAAAATAAATAAAAACAATATTAACTCTAAAATAAGGCTATCATACATAAACTTCCTTTGTGTCCAGCTTTATTGAGGTAAAATTGATAAATAAAATAATATATATGTATTTAATTCTTATTATGTGATGTTTTAATAGACATTTACACTCTGAAATACCACAATTAAACTATTTAACACTGTCACAAAGTCACACAATTACATTTTAAAAATTTTTAAAATTGTTTTTCAAGTACAGTTATCTCCATTTTCACCCCACCACTTTCCCCTGCCCCACCCATTCTCACTTCCCACCCTTGAACCCAACCTCTTTGGTTTTGTCCATGTGTCCTTTATACATGTTCCTTGATAACTCTTCCCCTATTTCCCCCCACTATTCCCCTTATTATGTTTTTGTTTTCTGTGTGTTTGTGAGACAAGAATTTTAAGATCTATTCTCTTAACAAATTTTAGGTATACAATACTGCATTTATTAACTATGGTCCCCATGTAGAACATTAGCTCTCCAGACATTATGGAACACAATAGAAAATACATATGATTTTTCTAACATCTCCCTATTTCCTCCACCCCTCTGATAACCATCACTCTATTTTCTACTGCCATGAATTTGACTTTTTTGGACTCTCACATAAGTGAGGTCATGCAGTATTTGTGTTTCTGTGCCTAGCTATCTTCACTCAGCAAGATGTCCTCCAGGTTCAATAATGTCACAAATGACAGGACTTCCTCTTTTAAGGCTGAAGAATAATTCATTATATATCTTATTTTTTAAGTCTCACCCAGGGACATAATTTTTTTCATTGCTTTTAGAGAAAGAGGAAGAGAGAGAGAAACATCGATGCAGAGAGAAGTGTTGATTGGTCCTCTCCTGTATGTGCCCAGACTAGGGAATGCACATATCTGGACTGGGAATTGAACCAGCAGTCTAGTTTGATTGACGGTCAGTCCCCTGACCGTCAATCAAACCTGCAACCTTTCAGTTATAGGATAATGCTCCAACCAACTGAGCCACACTGGCTAAGGCATATACCAATTTTCATTCCACTGTGTGTGTGTGCACAAGTCATATCACATTTTATTTATCCATTCATTCCTTGGCAGATACTTAGGCTGCTTCCATCTATTGGAAACTGAATATAATGCTGCAATACATATGGGAGTGCAGGTATCTTTTTAAAATAATGATTTTGTACCTTTTGGATATACACCTAGACTAGAATTTCTGGATCACGTGGTAGCTCTATTTCTAATTTCTTGAGGAACTTCCATCCTGTTTTTTATCATGGTTTTGCCAACTTACATTCCCAACAATGGTGCACAATGTAACCTTTTCTCCTTATCTTGCCAACAGTTGTTATCTTTGGACTCTTTGAGAATAGTCATCCTAACAGGTGTGATGTAATATCTCATTGTAGTTTTGATTTGCATTTCTCTACAGATTAGCACTGTTGATCATCTTTTCATATATCTGTTGGCTATCAGTGTATCTTATTTAGAAAAGTGTCAATTCAGATCCTTTGTTTTTATTTGAATCGTTTGTGTATTGCAATTGAGTTGTATCAGTTCCTTATACATTTTGGATATTAACCCCTTATCAAATGTATGATTGACAAGTAGTTCTCCTGACCCTTTGTCCCTGGAAGGTACATTTCAAGAACCCAACCCAGCTGATGCTTGAAACTGCAGATAGTACCAAAGCTTATATATATGTGGTGATTTTTCTTATTCATACATACCTATGGTAAAGTTTAATTTATAAGTTAAGCACAATAAGATAGTAAAAACCATAACTACTGATAAAATAGAACAGTTGTAACAATATACTGTCATAAAAGTTACCTGAATGTGATCTCTTAAATTATCTTACACTGCACTCACCTTTTTCCTTTTTCCTTAAAGGAATCTCTCTAAGGCATCTTTTTGTCATATCTAATTTGCAAGTCGCGTGCTCATGTTTTGCCATTATTAAGTAAAATAAGGGTTACTTGAATACAGCACTGCAATTACTTCGACAATTGATAACGGTGGGTAGCATACACAGTGTGAATACACCGGGTCAAAGAATTATTTGTCCAGGGAAGGACAAAGCACGACAGCTCAAGATTTTATCATGCTGTTCAGATGAGCATGCGAATTAAAACTTAGGAATTATTTATTTCTGAATTTTTTTCATTTAATATTTTTTTGGACTGTGGTTGACAGCAAGTAACAGAAACTGCTGAAAGCAAAAGTGCCGACAAAACAGAACTACTGCCTGCATATTTTCTCCCATTATAAAATAGATGTACTTCAAATCAATAAACTACACTTCCACCCTAAAAAACTAGAAAATAAAGGGAAAGTGAAACACAATAAAGGGAAAATGATATACGATAAAGCAGGAAAAAATAATAAAGATAAGGTTGAAAACCACTGAAATTAAAGGCAAAAAAGAATATATAAAAATCAATGGACCATAGTCGTTTCTTTGTAAGACTGATGTTTTTATAATGTTGATGAACCAAAAGAGAGATAGAGAGCAAAACTTGCTGACCTCAGTAACAAAAAAGGGATATCCATTAAATGTAAAATTAAAACAAGATAATAAGAAACTCTATTAACAATTCCATGCCTATAAATTCAACAACTTAGAATAGATGGATTGATTCCTTGAAAAAGAAAATTATCAAATTCTTGACAAAAATGTTATTTTCAATAGTCATCTATCTGTAAAATCCACTAGGTTTCTAGTTAAACGTCTTTGAATAAAATTACAAGGCCAGATAATTTTGTTGACATACTTTAGCAAATATTTAAGAAAGAAATTATATGTCTTACAGACTCTCTTCCAGAAAATTGAAGAACAAGAAATACTTCCCAGTTTGTTTTTGAAGGCAATATTCTTTGGCTACCAAAACCAGAATGAAAATTACAAAACAATATACCTCATTAATATAGATGAAAAAATTAGCACATTGAATCCAGTATTTAACCCAGAAATGCAAAGGTAATTCAACATCTTCAAAATCTATTAATTAAACCTTCTAACTAGTAGATTAAATTGGATAAAAACCATATTATCTCATGTGTAGAATGCAGATAAAGCATTTGAGACTATTCAACATTTATTTATAAAAAAACAACCTCTCAAGAATTTAGGAATAAAAGTGAACTTCTTTAAAATATTAAACAGCAACTACAAAAACCTACAATTGACATCATATTTAAAGGTGTTAAAGGTAACATCACAAAACTAATAAAAAATGATGGTTCTATATATTGTTATAAGCTTGGTCGTGAAGTCACTTTTTAAGTGAGAACTAATAAACACAAACCACAATGTAAAAACTATTGGTGTTTGCTATACCAAGATTAAGGAGTGTGCTCTACAAAAGACAGTTAATAGGCTGCACATTGAAAAAACAATTACAATGTCTAAAGTTGACAGTAATATCAGATCTAAAGTCTACAACAAAATTATATGAATCAATTAATTTTGGCTGAATATTAGTAAAATTCACAGAAGGGAATGCTTGCCTAACTAACGAGTGTAAGACGACTCCCAACCTTGTCACTAATTCAAAAAATGAAAACAATAAGATACTACCTTATATTCTCCAGACTGGAATATTAGAATTTGGTTAATAAAAAGTGTTGTGAAGAACCTAAGGGCATAGCTTTATGCAATCAACCCTCAGAGCAACAGGAAATGAGAAAATGATGTGTGCAAATGTATCTAAATTTCCAGAAATCCCACATTTTCACCAGAGAGAGAAAACTCACACACAGGTTCAAGGGAGGACTAATTTTTCTTTATCCTAACTAATGCATAATCTATTAATCACTGAACTTATTCTAGTTACACTTAAACTACATTTGTTTTGATTACTGATGAGGTAAAATATTTATTTCTATTATTTCATTTTATTTTTGTCTGCTATATATTATTGTTTTCTTTTTTCATTTTTTAATCCCTTCTACTAAAATAAATTATCTAAGTGCTCTTTTATTCCATTATTGATTTTGGAATTATATATTCTCTGTTATTACAGTGCTTATTCTTAAATTGTAATTTGAAAACTATTTTCAACCAAGTCTCATGCTACTTCAGTATCACTTCCCTGCTCTAGTGCATCCCCCAACCCAAAAAGAGCCAAAAGAGCCAAATCGCTCATGTAGGCTGGTATTCAAGTAACACATTTTTCATAATCCTCCTGCTATTAATTGATATGACATTTTAGTTATTGCATTTTTTCTCATTTTTCAGACAAAGTGTTCATTAGTTAATTTGCTTACCATTGCTTTTGCATTCACCTTTGTCTTTCTGGGTTCAAATTTACATACACAAACACACTTATGTATATATACATATATGTTATGTATATATATAATATATATGTATATATACATATATGTATGTATATGTATATATAATATATATGTATATATATATTTTTTACCACCACCATTTTCTTTTTCCCTTTCCTCTTCTCTGCAATGCCTGTTTCTGAGAATCTACTATCTATAAAGCCTGTGCTAGTTCCAGGGCTTGCAGAAGTTACAAGGGCACACAAAACACACGTATATTCTGTCTTCGCTGAGTTTAGAGTTTAACTGGGAAGAGAATTGTATGCTCTTACTTAAATTCCTTCCACTGGGCATTGAACTCGAAGGAAAGAGACTTCTCCCCTCTCCACCCTCTTCCTGAAACGGATTTCAGACTAATAGTCATTTTCCTTCAGACATTTCAAGATACTGGATCTTAAGAATTCTGTTTCACATGAAAACACAGCTGTTGTTAAAATTCTAATATCTTTCTAAATAATATGCTATTTTTCTCCAATATTCTTTGATTTTTCATATTTTTTAGTTTCATTATATAGTGTTTAGATGTGGCTCTTTATTTTCTGGTCAGGGTAATATTTGATTTTTCAACCTAAGAATTTATGACTTTTACCTATTCTGGGAAATTCTGCAAATTATAACTTTAAATGTTTCTTCTCACACATTATTTCTTAATGAAAATTATCTTACTCACATGTTGACACTTATAATTATATTTTCTATATTTCCTCATCTTTTATTTTTGTTTTTTCCTCTATGTTGAATCGTTTAAATTTTCTAAAATGTTAATTACATCTAAACAATCATTATATTTAGATACATCAATCTGGTGTTTAACATATTAAGGTTTTATTTATTGGCAATATATGTCATTGCTAAGAGTTGTATTTGATTTTTTTAACGTGTTCTCCCCTCTCTTCAAACCAAAATGCTCTATCACTTTGTTATTTTTTTAGTTTATTTTTATTTCTTTCATTATTTTATTCATTCTTATTTTATAGTCTCGGACATCTCTATGACTTCAGAGGGTACAGTCCTCCTTCATTCATGATTTAATCTCAGTTTCTCTTTTGATTTGGAACTTCCTGTTGTGATTGCACCCTTCCATGGGTTGTAGGAGAGGCTCTCTTCCATTCATTTTGCATTTGCTTCTCTCCTGCATTTCAGGGTTTTACAAAATGAAGACCCATCAATCGTTGTTATTTGTTATTATTGCTATTGTTCTCTTGGCTTCCAGTTTCCACATAATCTGTGTAATATAAATTTTAATTCTGTGTCCAGAATATGCTGTGAACTTGTGATAGCACACTTGTTTTTTCCTAGTAAGCCCTGAATAGAGTTAAACTTTCTTGCTCCTTTTCTGCAGTACACCTACAACACCCTCTCCATCACAGGTCCATTTCTCCATTCCCTTCCAGGCCTCAGAAACCTCATTCAGGAAAGTGTATCTGACTCTGGTTTCACATCTGGCTACCAGCTGCAACTGTATCAGCTCAAAAGCTGACTGCTCTAGTCACAGTTTCTTTTCCATTTGTGACACCTGCCCATTTGCCTTTCATTACTTTTTTGGCAACCAACTATGATTCACTATTTAGTTTATGATAGTTTATCCAAAATTTTAAAATGTTTGTGGCAAAAGTGAGAGGTCCACCTTGAAGGAGAGCCTCATTTTGCCAAAACAAGAGTTACATATGGTTCTAAGACCAAACCATTACATTCTTCTCTTTGCTATAATTATAAATTGACAATTTCCATATTCCTTTGGAATTCACCTTACATAAAATAAAATCAAGTCACATATTACCTTTTTCTAACAACATTGAGAAAATAGAAGATAAAATATTTTATGCATTTTTATAGTTCTAACTTACATAATACATTGCTTTGTTTTCTTGCTGACTGCAGAAATGAATACAAAATGTCTGCTGTTCAATTTAAAGAGCTACCTGTTTAAAAAAAATCTTCAACATACTCTTTATCTGTTAGATTCTTTTCTGGTGCTTAATCACTTTGTAAACACAGATTTAGTCCTATTTTTTTCTGATCTCAGTTGAACTACATTGTTAATAGATATTATTCTACATTCTGCTTAATAGGTTCTTCTTCCTTTTTTTATTTTTTGAGTCCTCACTCAAATCTTTTTAGCGATCTATTCTTTTGTATTTTCTATTTGTCTTTTAGGAGAGGGAAGTGGCATACATGATATGTAAATCACTGTTTTATTAGAAAGCAGTTGAATCAGAAAAATGACAAACTTAGTTTTAGGTTCATTTAAAAGTGATTACTGAGTGCCAACTGTGTAACATTTACTGAGCTAGGAGTGAAGTACATGCCAGAGTCAAAGTGATATAGTTCGTGTACTATGTGTTAGAATGAAGACACATTGCGGAAATAAAAGGCAGGAGGTCTCTCTGAGACAGGAGTGACCGGAAAGCTTAAGACAACAGGGAAGCAGCACAGAGAGCACAGAGCACTGAGGGAACCTGCCTATGAATGATACTCATCACTCAGTGAAGGAGCTTTAGTGCTTCTAAGTTTTCATTTTTCTACTTGACTTTTTTTTTGCCTATTAATTCTGCAAAGTTTTCTGAGTCGATATGCATGCATAATTCCCAAGTACATTTATTTCAAAAGTACTATGTCCTATGACTCATATTGTGTTAAGCACTAGAAATACTATGACAAATACGATAAGATTTCTGCCTTCTCTAAACCCAGGCACACATGATTTAGAAAATATTTACTTGGTTGGAAATAAAATTTCCATGCAGCCTTGAAAGTTTAATAAAATTGCAAAAGGTGCTTACTCCCCTTGGGCTAGTATTAGTGATGGCTCCAGCTAAAGAGAACTACCTGTTTCAAAAGTCCCCTTCTTTCCTTTTTGTCCTTCACCCCCACATCCTCGATCTTTTCCGTCACTAGGACTTGCTGTCTGCTAATGAGCAGTGTGAAGAGGAAAACCTTTAACTCAGACATTTCTCTTAAATTCTGCTCTTCGTTTGCTTTCTACTGTCTCTAGTCTCTCACCATCTTGCACTTAAACCTTAGTAATTACCTCACCTGAGGACAATCAGTCTTCCATACTGCTGCTAGAGGGATCTTTCCAAGAGATGAACTTGCTCTCATGATTCTCTTGCTTAAAATAAATAAATACACAAACAAACAAATAAATAAATAAAATGACTAAGGCATTTGGTAGTCTTCTATTGGCTTCAGGGAGAAGTGCAAAACTCTCAGCCGGTCACAGAACAGCCCTCACTAGGTGAGGTGACTCCCTCCATCAGCCTTCTTGTTGCCTTTTCCCCTACAAATCCTTCAATTAAAAAAAAAAGTGTCTTTGTTTGTAAAACTTCCCTCTCTATCTCAAAGGCAGAAATAGAGAGGAATATGAATTATAATTATTTTCTCTTTTATATGAAATTACTTACATGTTGCTTTTTCTTTTGACTGGATAATTAAAGGTGAGACATGTATTTTATTCATCTTTGAAATCTGCATACTTGGTGCAGTTTCTGGCCCTATTTTTGTCATGTTGAAAGTATGCCATACATTTTAAAGTGAATTAAATAAAAAAAATTAACCCACAGTTGCAAACAAGACCTAGAAGTTAAATAATATAATAAATCATGGAAGAAATGTTCGTTTGAAGAGCAGAGATGTGAAGAATATTCCTGTAGAATACTTCTGTACTTTACTATTCAACATTTGCCTTTGGACCATTCAAAGTTAATCAATATTTTTTTTCAAAATCATTGAACGATTTTTAGAAAAAAATAATAACAAAATATCCCAAGTAGAATAAAGGTTTATGTATAGTAACCATATCATTAGGCTTTTACAAAGGGTCTATTAGTAGAATTCAAAGTACTGAATGTTTGCACAGCTAACCTTTTCTTTACTTGAATTCAGAATATATCAGTTCATGTATTTTATTATTTTTAATATGACATCAAGACACTCCAGGGTATATTTTATTATTCCATTTATTCATGCCCAGGGTACATTATGAACTACAAACCTAAAGGCTAAGTACTTTAACCACCCAAATCATGTATTAGTGGATCAATAAAAGACACCCTGGAGTACCTTAATCCTATAATGTGTCTTCTACTTCTTATTAAAAGGAGGGGGGGGAGGCAATTAATCTTAAAGAAAACTAATACTTTAAAATCACATTCTACTGTTACATATTTCATACAGGGTATAAGTGAAAAACAATGGCAGATTCTTTGTAAATCATTAGTAAAGAAATGAATTATGCAGTATACCTACTGAAAGAATCAGAAGTATTTCTGCTCTAAAAGCCTTCATGCTTTACTACAGAGAGACAGCCCATGTCTCCGAGAAGTACAATGCATTTAGATCTGGTGTTCTCTTATATAGTGGCAATCCAAAACAAAGGAATCAGACAATGGGGTGTTGCATAAAATTAAATATAGCAAATAAACTGTTACTTGCCATATATTTCAGACAATTTTACATCAAATTAAAATAGCTTTAATCAACTACAATTTCTTATTTTTTACTTATTTATAATTTTTATTGTACTTTTCCATTCCCATTTAATCCCCTCATGCTCACCCCTGCCCACCCCTCGAAATCACCCTCTACCGTCACCGGCATGAGCCCAGTATCTCTGATTATATCTTTTCTCTCCATCCTGTACTGTGTTCTGAGATTTCCCATTGTCACTAGATTTATCACACCCAACATATCAATTCCCATTTTTAGGTGCTCAACAAATACTCAGCTTAAATAAAGGAATGGTTATATTAGTAAACAACCTGAAATTCTAATTTGGAAGGAATTGAGTTATAAAAGAAATTAAAGGCATACACAACACACACATATACAATATTAATATCCAGTTATCATAATGTTATTGTAAAAAGCAAGAGAAGGCAGAATTATTTAAATAACTTCTAATGTTAACATTATATTCATATGTTATTTAATTTTCACAGTAAAACTAGACACAAAGCCTTATTATACCTGTACAAATAATGATGAGTCTGATGCAAAATAATATTAAAATCATTGTCCATATTAGTAATTAATAGTACTAAAATTGAAGAGGAAATAGATCTGGAATGTGTGTGATTTCAAACCCATTTTTATCTTCCCTGTAACATTTCTAAACTAAATGTGTTAATCCCTTTAAACTTCTGCAGAACTCTTCCAGCTTTAATGACTCAAACATCAGTCTGGGACTGAGCCCATTGTGACGCATGGTGTTACTACAGACCAGGGAAGTGTAACGGGGGAGATTCACTCCATACCGTAGTTGCTATCTGTACCTCATCGTGGATTTCTGAGGCCTTTATTTTCCCCCCAGATTTGTACATAAAAATCAAATGTTTAAACTTGGGTAAGCAGATAAATGGACATCTTGATTGCTTCAAAGTTTTTGGCAATTATGCATAAATTCGCTATCAACATTCATGTGCAGGTTTTTGTGTAGACACAAATTTTCAACTAATTTGAATAAATACCAAGGAATGCAATTGTTGGATGGCATGTGAAGAGTACATTTAATTTTTCTAGAAACCACCAAACTGTCTTCTCAAGTGGCTGCACCATTGTGCATTTCAGCAGCAATGACTTCGACTTCCTGTTTTCCACGTGATTGCTAGCATGTGGTGTTGTCAGTGTTCTGGATTTTGATCATTCTGGTAAGTGTGTGTTCTAATAATGTATGTTGTTTAAATTTGCACTGCCATGGTGACATATGCTGTGGAGCATCTTTTCTTATGATTGAAATGCCATCTGCATAACTTCTTTGGTGAGGTGTCAAAGTCTGGCCATTTAACTGAATTTTTTTTCTTACAGTTAAGTTTTATAAGTTCTTTGCATTTTTTTGGTAACAGCATTTTATCAAATGTGTCTTTTGCAATTATGGCTCTTCTTCTTATTGTCTTGATTTTGTCTTTTGAAGGGAAGAATATTTCATGGATTGTGTCTTTGGTGTTATATCTTGAATTATTCTGAGTTAACTTCATGAAGGTGCAAAGTCTAGATCTAGATTCTTTTTTTTTTTTCCCTGTGTGGATGTTCAGTTGGTTCAGCACCAATTGTGAAGAGGCAATCTTTGCTTCAATGTATTGCCTTTACTCCTTTCAGAGGTCAGTTGACTATATGCATGCGGATGTATTTTTGAGCTATTACATTCCATTGATTTAACTTTTTTTTTTTTTGGCCAGTACAACAGTGTTTTTTGTTGTTGTTGATTTACAATGAGTCCTGAATTTAGGCAATATCAACTCTTCAAATTGTTCTTCCCCTTCAATAGTATTGTTGTCTACTATGTGTCTTCTACCCCTCCATATAAATTTTAAAATAAGTTTGTCAATATTCACAAAATAATATGCTGGGATTTAATTTGAAATTGCATTGAATTTATAAATCAATTTAAAAAGAATCAACATCCTAAAAATATTGAGTCTTCCTGTATATAAACATGAACTATTTCTCTAATTATTTAGTATTTTTACTTTGTTTTACCTTAGCTTTATAGTTTTCCTCAAATAGATCCTGTATATATGTAGTTAGATCGATAACTAAATATTTATCTCTTCTTTTTGTACTTATGTAACTAATATTTCATTTTTAATTTCCAAGCTTATTTGTTAAATGCTAGTGTATAGGAAAGCAATTCACTTTTTAATGTAAACTTTGTACCTTTGTACCTTTGTACCTGAAACCTTGCTGTAATCATTTATTCATTCCAAGACTTTTATTAATGATTTTTTTCAGATTTACTACATAGATAATCATGTTGTGAAAAAATCAGTTTTATTTCTTCCTTCCCAATATGTATATCTTTTATTTCCTCATCTTATTATTTGAGAACTTACGGTATGATATTGAAATGGAGTGGTGGGGTAGACATCCTCGTCTTGTATCTCATCTTAGTGGGAATGCTTCAAGTTTCTTACCATTAATTGTGATGCTAGCTGTAGACTTTTTTTTTCTTTTCTTTCTTTTTTTTTGTGGATATTCTTTATCAATTTGAGGAAGTTTCCTCCTATTCCTAGTTTATTGAGTATTTTTATCATAATTTAGTGTTCAATTTTTAAGTGCTTTTTCCATATCTATTGATATTTTCATGTAATTTTCCTTTTTTTCTCTAACAATATGACAAATTATATTGATTAAGTTTTGAGTGTTGAACTAACTTGGCATACCTGAGATAAATCCCACTTGGTTGTGTTGCATAATTCCTTTTACACAGGGTTGGATTCAATTTGATAATATTTTGTTGAGAATTTTCACATCTACATTCATGAGAGATATTGGTGTGTAATTTTTTCTAATGTCTTTGCCTTGTTTTACTATTAGGGTAATGTTGGCCTCATAGAATAAGTTAGGTCTCAGAGAATAAGAAATATACCCTTTGATTCTATCCCTTCAAAGAGATTGCTTAACATGTAATTTCTATCTTACATTTTTGATAGAATTTACCATATAGCCCACTATGCCTGGTGCTCTATTTTGTAAGATGCCTAGTTACTGATTCAATTTCTTTAATAAATATAGGCCAACCCAGACCATCTTTTCCTTCTTGTGTGAGTTTTGGCGGACTGTGTCTTTTGAAGAATTGTTCACTTTTATCTAGATTGTAAGATTTGTGGGCATAGAGTTGCTCATCACTCTTTATTATCCTTTTGCTTTCTATTGGATCTGTAATATGTTCCATCATTCATTTCCGATATTAGTAATTTGTCTTCTCCTTTGTTTTCCTTAGTCTGGTTAGACATTTATTTATTTTTTTTAAAAAGCTGCTTTTTGTTCTAGTAATTTTCTTTATTGATTTTTTGTTTTCAATTTCATTGATTTCTGCTCTAATTCTTGTTATTTCTTTCTTTCTGCTTACTTTGCATTTCAATAGTTCTTTCTCTAGTTTCTTAAGTAGAAACTTAGATATTGATTTTAGACATTTCTTATTTTCTAATATGTGCATTCAATGTTATAAATTTTCTTCTGAGCACTGCTTTTATTGAATTTCACAAATTGTGATAAGTTGTATTTTTATTTTCACTTAGTTTAAACATTATTTTATGATTTCTTCTTTGACCCATGAGTTAGTAGAATTGTGTTGTTTAATCTCCTTGTACTTCAGGATTTTTTAACTTTTCTTACTGATATCTAGCTTAATTCTGTTTTGATCTGATAGGAGACATTGTATGACTTATATTTATTTAACTTAAGGTATGTATTATGGCCCAGAATATGACTGTTCCATGTGGGCTTACAAGAACGTGCATTCTGCTGTCATTGGATAATGTAGTCTATTGAAGGCAATTATATCTGCTTTATTGTTAGTGTAGTTGAATTTAGTAATGTCCTTACTGATTTTCTGCTGGCAGGATCTGTCCATTTTTGATTAAGGGGTGCTGAAGTCTCCAACTTTGATAACCAATTTATCTATTTCTCTTTTTGAGTCCAGTAGGGTTTTCCTCACATAGTTGGATGCCTTGTTTTTAGTACCATATAGATTAAGAATTTATGTATTCTTGGAGAACTGACCCCATTATCACTATAACCCCTTCTTTATACCTTGATAACTTTCTTTTCTTTGAGGTCTAGTGTGTCTGAAATTAAAATAGCTACGTCTGCTTTCCTTTGATTAGTGTTAGGATGGTATATTTTTTCTCTATTCATTTACATTTAATCTTTATATCTTTATATTTAAAATAGATTTCTTATTGGTAACATGTAGTTGGGTCTTACTATTTTATCCACTCTGACAATCTTTGTCTTTTAATTGGTGCATTTAGACCACTGACTAAAGTGATTATTGATATTGTTGAATGAATATCTACCATATTAATTACTCTTTTCTATAGTCTGCCCTTGTCTTTGTTCCTTTGTTGGTCTTCCGCTGTTTTCTGCCTATTGTGATTTTAACTGAGCATTTTATATGGTTCCATTTTCACTCTTTTCTTATCATATTTTTTTGCTTATATATTCTTTTACTTTTTTTTAGTAATTGTCCTAAAGTTTGCCATGAACATTTACAGTTAATGCAAGTCCATTTTAAAACAACACTACATCATTTTATATGTGGTGTAAGTATCCTGAAGTAAGAAAATGGTCCTTATCCCTAGGTCTTCTCCCTTGTATTACTGAGGTCATATTTTTCACTTTTATAAGCATAAATAAATGTATAAACAAACATACATCAATACACATACTGAAATACATTTTCAATATTAAGTATAGTAACATTATAAACACAGACCTTCAAAAGGATACACCGGAACTTGTAAACAAATGATCCTCAGAAGGTAACTAAGGGGAAAACAATAGTATTTTTCAATGCTAGGAATTATAATATGCTTCTCTTGGCAACACTTTCCTATATTTAGAACACTCTACGGCAAGAATATCTCCCTTATATCAAATATAATTTAAGCATTATATTCATCATTCAATTTTAGTTTCCCATAAATAGAATGCAGGAAAGAGTGACTGCTGGCTTATTTCAGAGAATTAACCAATATTTTTAAGGACCCTTTTCAAACTGCCTTGCATATAGAGACACAGAAATAGGGACTACAAAAGAATAGTGAACTCAAGGTGTTGTATTTACTAGTGGAGTTAATAGTAGAGACTAAACGGAAAGATATCAGGGATACCTCATACTAAAGATGTTTTGTATTTTCATTACTGAGCTTCAGGGAAATCCCTTTTAGACCACCTTAAAATTTATAGGAACAACAGGAAAACAAGATTTGAATAGATATAATGACCACTGATATTATGTTGATTATAATTGGTGTTAGTAGTCCACTTTTTACAATTTTTAGTTAACTTGCTTCATGTTTTCTCAAGTTTTAGAGGAGGAAGGTAAATTCACAAAATCGTAAGTTAATGTATGACAGATTTCTGCCAAACTAGGGTACATCACTTTAGGCACTTTACAAAACTAGAATATTTGCATAACTTTGTCATTATTTATATTTTTATTTTCAAATTTTACTTTTTAAATGATACAATTGAAACTTAATAATCTCACATAAACCTTGAAGCAAAAAATAATAATAAGAGTGTCATTAAAGCAATGAAAACCTTGTACATTAAAATTTCTGGACTATGCTCTACAAATAGAACACTAAACATACTTCTAGCAATGCTACTCCAAAAAAAGCACTACAAAATATATGACATTTTAAAGTAAAAGATAAATGCAGATCAATGCAAAATATGAAAAGTGAATGAATATACCTATTTATTATAAAGTTTTCAATTAATCACTGAAAATAGATTAAAGTTAAAGCATATAATTTTGGGATGACTATATAATTATTTTGGAAAGTGATATTATATATTTATATTATACTATTTCTCTGTTCATAAATTTGCAAGTGATAATTAAAAAAATAAATCCAAATTGTACAGTATATTAATTTAAATTTTAACTTAGAATAAAAATATACTTCTGTACATTGTTTTATTCCCCTGTGCCTAGGAAAATTCTCAACATATAAAAGGATCTCAGTAAATATTTGTAGAATGACTAAATGAGAGAAGCCTTACTATATGTGATGAATACAAACAAAAGTAGTTTATAAAATGTGGAAAATAAACATAAATTTAGAACTATAAGGTAGCTTGAGTGTTTAAGAAATTCATTACAGAAGCCGGCAAGATGTCGCTGGAGTAGGAGTATACATGGCACACAGCTTCCCAGAATCAGACTGGAAATAAGATTAAAAAGGAGAATAATTACCTGAGTTAAACGCAAGACTACCTGAGAGACTTTTAACTAAAGACAGCCAAATTTCACATCTGGATGGGTAGGAAGGACAGAGACATCTTAAAGGGACGGACTCACACACTTGGCGGCAGGCCAAGGTGGTGGCTAACTGTGGGAGCTTCCCCTTGGGACTACAGATCCAGCTCCAAAGCACAGAGAGCCAGTGCTGAGATTGGGCCACCAGAGTAGCATCTAGCAGTGAGAGGCTGCAGGGGCTCTATCTGTTGGGGAGAGAAGAAAACTACTGGAGACAAACCCACCATCTTTTTTTTTTTCTTTTTACTTAAAGGGGCAAAGCACAGGTTTTGTGTTTGTGGCTACTCACCTTGGGCCCCAGTAAAGGGAGGGTGGCACAGACTGGAATCACATGTGGACAGGCTGGAGTAGGAGGCCCTGGGGAGAGACTTAGGGGAGTAGCTACAGAAGTTTCAGGGCTGGGATATACCTGGGCTCCACAGCAGCATCTTTCCTAAGAAGAGATACCCCTCCCAGGGGAAAATCAATGACTTTATCCTGTGGGATACTGCTCCCCCACTCTCTGAAATACCCACTGATATGTCTCCTAGTGCAAGGGACATAAAGGCAAGAATAAACAAATGGGATCTCATCAAAATAAAAAGCTTCTACACAGCTAATGAAAACATCAGCAAAATGAAAAGGGAACCAACCATATGGAAAAATATATTTGCAAACGATACCTTGGACAACAGTTTGATCTCCAAAATACAAAAAGAACTCACATAACTCTACTCGAGGAAGACAAAAAAAACAATTGAAAAATGGGCGAAGGACTTGAACAGACACTTCTCCAAGGAGGACATACAGAGGGCCCAGAGACATATGAAAAGATGCTCAGCATCACTAGCCATCAGAGAGATGCAAATTAAAACCACACTGAGATACCACTTCACACCAGTCAGAGTGGCCATCATACACAAATCAACAAAATACAAGTGCTGACAAGGTTGGGGAGAAAAGGGAACCCTAGGGCACCATTGGTGGCAATGTAGACTGGTGAGGCCACTGTGGAAAACAGTATGGAATTTCCTCAGAAAACTAAAAATGGAACTGTCTTTTGACTCAGCAATTCAACTGCTGGGATTATATCTTGAGAATCCTGAAACACCAATTTAAAAGAACCAATGCACCCCAATGTTCATAGCAGCACAATTTACAATAGCCAAGTGCTGGAAGCAGCCTAAGTGCCCATCAGGAAATGAGTGGATAAAAAACAAAAACAAAAAACAAAAACAAAACTGTTGTACATTTACGCAATGGAACACTATGCAGCAAAAAGAAAGAAGGAGCTCCTACCCTTTACAACAGCAAGGATGGAACTGGAGAGCATTATGCTAAGTGAAATAAGCCAGGTGGTGAAAGATAAATATCATATGATCTCACCTATAAGTGGCACCTAATCAACAAAACAAATAAGCAAGCAAAATATAACCAGAGACATTGAAATAAAGAACAAATTGACAGTAACCAGACCAGAGTGGGGAGGGGATAACAGGGAAAGAAGTAAAAGGGTCGTCAAGGAACATGTATAAAGGACACATGGACAAAGCCAAAGGGGAGTAGGATCGAGGGTTGGAGGTGGGCATGGGTAGGGCTGGAGGGATTGGTGGTGGGGAACATAGACACAACTGTACTTGAATAATAAAATAGATATATATGTTTAAAAATAAATTAAAAATAAAAAAGAACTACAAGGAACATCAGCATAAAAAGTGACAGAAATCTTGTACAAGAACCAGTTGGAAATGAAGAATGTAATATCTGAAATGAAGAATATATATAAGGAATCTAAACTAGGCTAGACAAAGCAGAGGATTGAATCAGCAAGTTGGAAGACAATGTATAAAAAAACACCTAGTTGGAGGCACAAAATGAAAAGAGACTCGATAAGAATGAGGATAAAGGGAGCTTTGGAACAGCATGAAATGTAATGATATTTGCATTATAAGGATAACATTATAAGAAAAGGAGCAAGGGGTAGAAAATTTGTTTGAAGAAATAATGACAGAAAACTTCCCTAATTTGGTGAGGGAGAAAGGCACGCAGGTTCATGAAGCAGAGAGAGCCCCAATCAAAGTGAACCCAAAGAGGCCCACACCAAGATCTATCACAATTAAAATGGCCAAATTTAAAGCAAAAAGAGAATCTTTAACGCAGTGAGAAACAGCTACTTACCTACAAAGGAGCTCCAATAGGGCTATCAGCTGATTTCTAAAGAGAAACACTACAGGCCAGAAGGGACTAGCATTAAATATTCCACGTAATGAAAAGAAAGGACCTGCATTCAAGACTACTCTATCCAGCAAAGCTTACATTTAAAATGGAAGGCAAAATAAGAGTTTCCCAAATTGGGGGAAAAAAAAAAAAAGGCTAATGGAATACATTTCCACCAAACCAGCATTGCAAGAAATGCTAATGGGACTGCTTTAAGATGAAATATAGAGAGGAATGCAACTAAAAAGGGGAAAAAGGCAATGTATAGGTACCTATCAATAATAACCTTAAATGTAAATGGTTAGCTGAATGGGTAAGAAAACACAACCGACAAATGTGCTGTTTTCAAGATAGCTGCCTCAGAAAAAAAGATTTACACAAGCTGAAAGTGAAGGGATAGAAAAAAAATATCCCATGCAAATGGACATAAAGAAAAGCTGGGGTACACTACTTATATCAGACAAAATAGACTTCAAAACTAAGGTTATAACAAGAGCCAAAGAAGGTCACTACATAATGCTTAAGGAAGCAGTTCTATAAGAGGTTATAACACTCGTAAATATATACATATCCAATATAGCACCACCCAAAAGAAAATCTTGGGGGACTTTAAAAAAAGAGAACAATAGCAATGCAGTCATTGTAGAGGATTTTAACACCCTACTGTCAACAATGGACAACTCATCCAGATAAAAAATCAAAAAGGATAAAGCAACATTAAAGGAATCACTAGATCAAATGGACTTAATTGATATTTATAGAACATTTTACCCCAAAGAAGTAAATTATACATTCTTCTCAAATGCATGGATCATTTTCAAAGACAGATCACATGGTAGGACACAAAATAAGCCTTAACAAATTCAAGGAAATTGAAATCATATCAAGCATCTTTTCATATCAGAATGGCTTAAAACTGGAAATCAACCTCAAGGAAAAAAAAACTAAAAAACACTCAAATTCATGAAGGCTTGAAGGCTGAATAACATGTTATTAAATAGTGAATGGATTAACAATGAAATCAAAGAAGGAATCAAAAAGTATCTAGAAACAAAAGAAAATAAACACACAACAAACCAAAACCTATTGGACACAGTGAAGGCCGGCCTGAGAAGGAAGTTCATAGCAATACAGGCCTACCTAAAAAAGATAGAAACATCTCAAATAAACAACCTAACCCAACACCTAAAAGATCTAAAGGAAGAAGAGACAAAACCAAGAGCAAGTAGAAGGAAGGAAATAATCAAGATAAGAGCAGAATTAAATGACATAGAAAATAAAAAATAAATTCAAAGGATCAATAAATCCAGGAGCTGGTTCTTTGAAAATATAAACAAAATGGACAAGCCCTTAACCAGTCTCATCAAGAAAAAATAGAGAGAGGGTCCAAATAAATAAAATCAGATGAAAGAGGAGAAATAACAATCGCCACAGAAATACAAAGGGTTGTAAGAAATTATTATGAACAACTACGTGCTAAAACTTGGACAACCTGGGTGAAATGGACAAATTTCTAGAAGCTTACAATCTTCCAAAACTGAATCAAGAAGCAGAAAGCCTGAATAGACTGATAACAACTAGTAAAACTGAACCACTAATCAAAAATCTTCTGGCACACAAAAGCCCAGGAACAGATAGCTTCACAGGAGAATTTTACCAACATTCAAAGAACTAACATCTATTTCCCAAACTATTCCAAAACATTCAAGAGGGAAGACTTCCAAACTCTTTTTACAAGGCCAGTATTATCCAATCCCAAAACTAGGTAAGGATACAAAAAAGAAAGAAAACTACAGGCCAATATCTCTGATGAACATAGAAACTGAAATCCTTAACAAAATATTGGTAAATATGATCTTCTGCCACTTTCAAAAGGTCATATACTATTAGCAAGTGGAATGTATTCCAGGGATGCAATGATGGTACAATATTTGCAAATCCATAAATGTAATGCATCATACATAAACAAAATGAAAGACAAAATCACAGGATAATATCAATAGATGTGGAAGTAGTACTGGAAGTCCTAGCCAGCACAATCAGAGAAGAAAAATAAAAGACATCCAAATTAGAAAGGTGAAAGTAAAACTGTCATCATTCATAGATGACATGATAGTGATGACATAGAAAACACTATGGGCTCCACCTAAAAACTACTCAAGCTAATAAGTGAATTCAGCAAAGTAGCAGGATACAAAGTCAACATTCAGAAATTGATGGTATTTTTGTACACCAGCAATGAACTATCAGAAAGAGAAACTGAGAAAAAAATCGCATTTTCTATAACAACAAAAAACCAAAAAGTACCTAGGAATAAATTTAATCAAGGGTGTAAAAGACCTGCACTTGACAAACCATAGAACACAGAAGAAACTGAGGAAGATACAAATATGTTGAAACATACCCTGTTCATGGATTGGAAGAATTAACATAATTAAAATGTCCAATACTACCCAAAGGGGATTGACTAGGGAAGTGAAGGGTGGGCAGAGTGGAGGGGGCCGAAGGGCAAAAAAAAATGGGACAACTGTAGTAGTGTAAAAATAAAATGTTAAAAAATAATAAAAAGAAGTTCATTATAACCCAATAGGGAAAACATAAATAAGGCATTAATATATTATGATCATCTACCCCCACCCCAAAACATTTATATTTCAGAAACAGAGAGAGATCAATCTAATCAAATATAAAAGGATGTTCTGTATTGAGAGTGATTAAAAGTTGCAAATTAGAATACATGTTCAAATCTTTTCCACTTCTCAGATTGTCAATGGCATTGTACAATGTTGAGAAAATTTCTGGAAATAGATACTCTTTTGTAATATTTATATATTATCCTCTGGATGTAAATTAACAATGTGATCCAAGTCTTATATATGTATAAACCATTTGACTCATTAATACTTTTTCTTAAGTAATCATCCCAAGGGGCTAATTAAGAATTCGAGCAAAGATTTACCTATAAGAATACTTATTGCTGCATCATTAAAATTGCAGAAACTTGGAGAAAATTTATGACTCTACAATAGGGATATTGGTTAGATTAGAGAAGTCACACATTTTTTGTGCATATTTGCTCGGATTCACATGAATAGTAATATTGAGTGTAGGTAAGATATAGCATCTGCCTTTATGTTAAAGAGCAAATTCCATAGAATTTCCAATATGATTCCTTTATACCTATACATAATTATGTGCATACATATATAAAACTTGTGTGTGTATATATATGGATAGATCATTGCAATATTCATGGTCTGTCCAGAAGGTATCCAGCCACATAATATGAAAAATAGAGACATTTATTGAAGAAGATACAAGAAACATTGTACATAGGACAATGATGTCTCAGTGTCCTTCAAAGTAAGCACCTTGGGACCTCACACAGTTCTCCTGAGCACCATCAGCTGCCCTGACATATTTTACTGAATCTTATAGATGGTCTGAAATCTCTTCCCTTTCAAAGGTGATGTTAGTTTTGGGAAAAGCCAGATGTTGCAGGGTACCAATTCTGGGCTGTAGGGGGTGATATGATATTTTTCCAAAAAACTGCACAAGACGTGATGCATGAGTGGACATGTTGTTGTGATGAAGCTGCCAATCACCAGTTGCCATAGCTGTGAATATTCTGAATCATCAGAATAGTTTTTGTGGTCGAATGTTCAAGCTTAATGCACAAAATCTGATACAGATCTGTTGCTCTACTGGCTCAGTCATTTTGCATGTGGCAGACACACAGTACACATGCTCACTCAATGGTGTCTACTGCCCCTACTGACTAGTACAGTGAAGTCGTCATTGTTCATACATGCACATTCCACTCTACTCTCCTTGGCTGCCAGGTTACATCGACATCATGCAAACTATTCTTATTGTATTAACAATGGTTGGACTTTTTCTGTACAGACCTCGTATATATACACCATATATAGAGATAGAAATCAATAGATTCAATGGAACTCTATATAAGTAATAGGCTTCTTTTACTTTAAAATAGGTAAAAATTAATTAACATTGTATTCTGAACCATCATGATTTAAATCTTGCTCCTTCTTACTACAATTTTCAATGATCTCATTTCTGTCATTGTATCCTTTCCCTTTCTGCCATTCTCTAATCCAGAACTCCATTTCCCCACTGATTTAGCATAACGCAGCAGTCCTCAACCTTTTTGGTACCAGGGACCAGTTTCATAGAAGACAATTTTTCCACGGACAGGAGTTGAAGTGGGGAGGCAGGAGGCAGAGCTCAGGCTCTCATGTGGGTGGAGCTTTGCTCACTCTCCTGCTGCTCATCTCCTGCTGTGTGGCCCAGTTCCAAACAGGCCATGGATCAGTACCAGTCTGGGGCCCAGGGGTTGGGCACCCCTGGCACAAGGGGTTCTTGTTAAACATACTGCTTTAACAAACTAAAGAAAATTCATAAACAAATGATTGTTTCATTGCACGGAAAAATCTGTGGGGATTCCCAGTGGGCACTGTGCAAGAAGGTGAAGTTCAAGTACTGTGCTGGTGTCTCAGACATTATTGAATGAGCCAGAAACTAGAAATGGGTAGCCCTAGTGCAATTATTTCTTACATAATTCACTTTTCTTTCTTTTATTTTTTGTGATAACACTGACTAATGTGCTGTAACCTGGAACGCATATGTTCTGCTTAGTAATTCTTGGTCTAAATCACAGTGCACATTCTTCCCGTGAAGCAGAAAATGCCAAGGAATGGAGCCACTTCAGGTTTTCACTAATACTGGAAACTAATTTGAAAAAAAATGAAGAAATTCACCAATTATTTGAAATGCTCTTACATCTAGCTTCCCTTTCTCTTACTTAAAAATAATATTTAAAAAAACTTACTCTCTTAAAAATTCTCAGCAGAAAGAACAGAACTTTGTTGCTTTGAGGCATTATTGCCTAAGCAATCATTCTAAATATACTGAAATATCACCAGCATGTCAGAGATGACAAGTATGACTAATGCTAAAATAAGGCAATGATTATGATGACCTCATTCAGTGGAAGGAAAGCTCCATGAGGGTGTGGATTCTGTTTGTTTGTTTGTTTTAATCAGGGCTATCTCTTCAGCAGCTAAAAGAGTAACTAAACCTAAACATTGAACCACATACTGTGCTAAGCCAATTATATGTATGATTTCATTTAATTTTGGTAGGAACAAAACAGGGTAGTATCTATTATTATTACTTTATAATGAGGCTTAAAGGAGATCAAATATCTTGCTCAACTTTATTAAGTAGAATGTTACAGAACAAAAAAGCAAAAATAAATTGTAAAAATGTCCCACCTTTGGGAGAGTAAGATTTACTTAATTGTTTACCTTTATCTGATTTATATTGAAGTTTAACACATATTCACCTATTCTTACTTCTTTTCTATGTCAGCATAATCAAGGTGTCAGCCGTGTTAACCAGAGTAATATAAAACTAGCTTCCTGTTGAATGTCCAGTGCTCTGGGTGGAACAGAATCTCAGCCTCTGCAAGTTTACAGTTGCTGCTTCTTATCATATGGCCTCTCTTCTGCTGTTTCTCACTACCTGCTCTCCTGCTTCTATGCCAGTATAGACACCTGTGAATGGAATGGCTCTCTTCAGGAATCTGCTCTACTTCAGATGGTTGATTTGTAGTATCAATTTCTGTCAATTTCTGATTCACTTAATTTGTACTATCATCTTCTGATCCTATCTCCCTGTTCTTTGCCTGAGTGCCTCCCACACTGGTCTTTCCCCATGCCTAGTTTTTTTTAAAAAAGGTTGAAATGTATGTTACCATTTAAAATACAACTACAGAAAATGTTTTAATTCAGTGTGGTTTTCAGTGGCATTCCACAGTGTGGATCTGGCAGAGAGTTACATAATTTTTAATTGTAACTGGCAGGATCATTTAAAACAATTAAGAATGAGAGTAATTAATAATAAAGTAATATTTGTATTTCAGTTCATTTGGGCCTCTTTCATGCTAGAATGTTTTTCTTGAGATTAAATCCTATTCCTTCCATCTCTTAAATTATAACTTTCAAACCTACGTATAGCCTGTCTTCTTGCCTGCCCATTATTGCAGGCCCTGTTCATGCCACGCCCCAATCAGTGCAATGGTCTCCTAACCAGTTGCCTATCTCACTTCTCCCCTCCAACTGGATACTAGAGTGACTTTATTAAAAAGGGAGTATTAAACTTAAACCCTATAGCTTAAAGTCTTTCAATGGCTCCTCATGTATAAGATAAAAGCTGATGGCTCATGCAGGGCAACGATGGCGTTTACACTCCGAGCCCTCACATTTGCCAGCCTCATCTCTTGCTACTCACCCCATGTCACAGGACATGACACAGAATGTACCATGAACTTTATAAGACTGGGCCTGTGTACCTGTTGCTCTGCTTGCCTCTATCTCATTTCCTGTCTGCTGATACCTGTCTCACCCAGATCCTTTCATTTACTTGGCAAATTCCTCCACATTGTTGGAAGTTATCCAAATGACACCTCCTCATAGCATCTTTTCCTGTCTTCCAGTTATGGCCTAGATGTGCATTCCATGTGCACTCTCTCACTCCTGCACTAGCAGCATCACTCTCACCCCCCGAGTGCTTGTTTGGGTAGTCAGATACGTACAAGGTACTGTGCTAGTTCCAGGCAATGCAACGGGCATAGTGGCAAACAAGACAGATGCCTAGGTCGCTTGTCTTCACAGAACACACAGTCTAGCTGGGAGCAGTATTGCATTCACCTACTCCCTTTTATTATGCAGTAACTCCTGAAGAATTGGGACCTGTCTTTGATCCCTAGTTCCCAGCCATTAGCACATAATAATAGTAGTCACTGATGAATGAGCTTCCTGGTCATGTGTAAAGTCTCTTCATTCTCGGGACTTTACCATCACAGGGAAACATTGTATTTTGAAAGATTACCTAAGGTGCACATTGTGAAACATAATAGCCTACATAACTTACTTGAATCCTTTGCAATTACATTGTTTCTGCTTATTTCTAAGTTTGTCCCATGTGTTGACTAAAGGTAAGAAATTGCCTAAACTCAAACAATGATATTTTGGACTATTGTTTTTCACTGGAAAATAATTATAGGGGATAAAGTTAATAACGATTAAAATATGTCAGTGGACTTCAGTCAAGTATTACTAAAATTGAATTATACCATTGTATATCCAAAGTGTCAATAGGCATTGTCCCTTTTCCTAACTGACTCACTAAGTACCGTATTTTGCCGTGTACAGTGCACACACATTTTGTGCACATTATACACAGGATTATGTGCCCGTTATTATAGCCATGGTATGTAAACATTGTCCCCATGTATAATGTGCATCCTTATTTTTCCCTAAAAAATTTGGGCAAATAGGTGTGCATTATACATGGCAAAATATGGTACATAGAACAAATATGTTCATATAATGCTCAATTTAGTTACAGTGTTTGCATAGCTGACTAATGGATCATAATACTTTAAACAATTTTCCTCTCAGAAGTCTAACTACAAAATGAATGAACTTTTAAGCAACTTGTGGCAATATAATTTGTCCTATTCTTCCACATTTTGTATAATTGGACTTACATATTGGTACAATTTTATGAATATTACATATCTAATGTCAATATTTCAGGCAATGTAATGAGTTTCTCTCCCTCTAACAGACTCCATTCAAATACAAAATGCAAACAATTGTCCAAATTAATCCTTTCATGTTTTGATGAATTTCCGAGTGAGTATGGGCCTGTAGCATTAAAAGTTTTACTGCCTAATTACTTACTTGGCCTAATGTCACCAGAGATAATGATTTTGCACATTGTGACTTCCAGATACACATAAGTTAATGTTTGGGGCATCTACCTTTTTTCTTACTATTATTGTAACCCATATGTGACTGTATGCACATACATATTTCATATATGTGCATAATCATACTTATCCATCTAGAATTGAACATATCATATTTGTAAATATATTGTATTGACTTTTTCAGTTCAAGGATTGTGGAATTATTTGTTAAGATTATTTATTTTATATATTTATATTATATATTTATAAATAAAAACATGAGCTATACACAAAGAGCAACTAAGAAGGCATAGTAAAAATGTATTTAATGAATGTTCAATGACATTATTTATAAATGTTGTCAATTGGTTATTTTATCTACAATGTGCAAAAAAATGGAAAACAATATTAAGTTAATGGATTCAATAACAAGCCCATTATTACTAGAGCTGTAATGTGACACCTGCAGCCCTAAAGATTATAGCTGAGCAACAGAAAAGAGGAAAAGTAGATCATCCATTACATTGAGCAGTTAATGATATTTTATTGTGTTATTTATCAAATACTGTGGATGTTACTTGTTGCTGCAAGTTTGACCTCAGATAATCATAAATTGATGAATGTGCACATCGTAAAGGCACTGTGACAAAATGTCCTATTGTTTTATGAAGCAGGAACCTGAACTACTATTATGAAATTCACTAAAAATGTGGTTCCAAGATATTAATGCTCAGACACTTACATGCAAGACAGAATAGAGGCTTATAATTCAGACCCGGATGCTGAAATTTCTTTCTCCTTCATTGACATAAATATTCAAGCCATCTACCTTAAATGATTCCTGCAAAGCATTTTTATAGCTGGAACACTGTAATGACAATATATTATTAAAATATTAGAGTTCTCATTCTATCAGGAAAACTTGAAAAAATCAGAAGCTTTTCAGAATGCTATTTATGAATTTGTATTTAATTAGATTTGAATATATGTTAATAGAAAATATAAATGTAATAAAGAAGCCAATACATATTACATAATTTTTTAATTTTGTCACCTTTCTGGAAAATGAAATGCACTATGATTTCTAAGATGAAAAAAATTATTTATTTTGCATATATTTTTTAAAGATTTAACATAAGAAGTTAGTTCATTAGGACTGTTTCTTTTCATATGAAACATAATATATGGTGGTGATGATGTAATATTTTAAAGCAATCATAGAATTTTTAAAGTTTTTTTAGATATTGAATCACGTAGCTTACCTTACACTTGGGTCACCTAGATTTGTCAAAGGAAAATATAATAGCCATTAAATAAGAACTACCTCCCAATTAAGAAAGAGATCTTTCCATTGAACCACACTGCCTGTAAATGTAATGATTAATAAAAGGTGAAGGAATTAAGGAATAAAACCATTGACACACACAACAGTATGGTGATTACCAAAGGAAAAGGGGGCCGGAAAAGGTGGAAGAGGGTAAAGGGGGCATAAATGGTGATGGGAGGAGATGACTTTGGGTGGTGAACCACAATACAATATACAGATGATATATTATAGAATTGTACACTTGAAACCTATATACTTTTATTAACTAATTTCATACTAATAAATTAAATATCATTTAAATGTGATGATTAAAAAACTCCTTGACTTTATCCTCAAACATTTATTTACTTATTTATTTTTGTGTTTGGAAAGAACTTGTAAGTTATAAGATAAACTTTTCTGAAGCTACCGAGTCTAAGCATCAAAGCACTGGTTCATAACTTGCTCTCTGTAATATTGTGGGCTTTTTTCCCCTCTTAAATGTGGCTGTCACAATTTTATATTATTTCTATATGAATGTTGTATGTGACAAATTGAATTATTGTTTTGCAAATGTTACTTTTTCTCTTCTCTCCCTTGAAATACAGTATACTTTCCCAACACAACGACTTCTATACTATCAATGAAAGAACAGGATAGTTTAGAAGTCTTCAAAGTGCTTGTGCAGTTTGATTTGGCTTATGTTTCCCTGAATTCTTCTGTGAGGAAGCGTGGCCTCCATCTACAGCATTACACTCAGCCTCATGAAGCAGACTTGAACACGGCTAAGACCCTGGAACTACTTTCAATTGAACCGAAGCCTGAAATGGAGTCACTAAACCAATTCCAGAAGAATCCAGCAGAGCCACAGTGAACTCATAGATTTTTGAGTTTTGTTATAAGCCATAATTGAAAGTGCTTGTGGATGTGCTTGTTTGTTTTTAATGCAGCATTATTGTTGTGTAGCTCACAAATACACATATGACATTCTGGAGTATAATTGCTAAGAAACTATTATATTTTCTGAAGTATAGAAAGTATAGAAGTATTATATTTTCTTTCAGTTAAGAAGAAAATTTATTTTTGTTAGATTAAATTCATATGTTTAAGGTCTAATATTTTTGGCGAGTCAGTAATAATAGTATACTCTGGACAAATATTTATCAGAAATAAGTAACAATAACAAAACTACTTTATATTTGATATATAAAATTTATTTAAGATTTCCCTCTCTCTCTTTTTTTTTTTTTTTTTTTTTTTTGTGCTCTCACTGGGGATTGAACCCACAACCTTGGTGTAGCAGGACAATGCTCTAATCAACTGAGCTACCCAGCCAGGGGTTAACATTTCTAAATAAGGTAATATACTTTATGTTTACCTTATCAATTCATTCTATAAAGAATAATGCATTTGAGAACATACAACAGCACATCTACACGGAAACAGCAAACATTTTGAATGCCAGCTTCTAATTAAAAATTTGAATCTGTAGCCACTAATGCCATACAAAATAAATTTGGGACCAGTGTTCACAATTTTTTCTTGTTTCTTTTCCTTTTTGTTTATTGTTGTTCAAGTACAGTCGTCCCCATTTCTCCCCCACCACTCCCCCCAAATCCAGCCATCCCCACCTCCCACCCCTGATTCCACCCCACTTTGGTTTTGTCCATGTGTCTTTTCTACATGTTCTTGAAAACCCTTCCCCCTTTCCCCCCACTATTATCCCCTCCCACCTTCCCTCTGGTTACTGTCAGTTTGTTCTTAATTTCAATGTCTCTGGTTATATTTTGCTTGCTTGTTTGTTTTGTTGATCAGGTGCCACTTATAGGTGAGATCATATGGTATTTGTCATTCACCATCTGGCTTATTACACTTAGCATAATGCTCTCCAATTCCATCAATGTTGTTGTAAAGGGTAGGAGCTCCTTCTTTCTTTTTGCTGCATAGTATTCCATTGTGTAAATGTACCACAGTTTTTCTATCCACTCATTTACTGATGGGCACTTAGGCTGCTTCCAGCACTTGGCTATTGTAAATTGTGCTGCTATGAACATTGGGGTGCATAGGTTCTTTTGGATTGGTGTTTCAGGGTTCTTAGGATATGATCCCAGCAGTACATTTGATAAGACACAGCATCCACTTATGATAAAAACACTCAACAAAGTGGGAATAGAGAGAGCATTCCTCAACATAATAAAGGCCATATATGAGAGACCTACAGCCAACATCATACTCAATGGGCAAAAACTAAAACTTTCCTATTAAGATCAGGAACAACACAAGGATGTTCACTTTCACCACTTCCATTCAACATAGTATTGGAAGTCCTAGCCACAACCATCAGACAAGAAAAAGAAATAAAAGACATCCAAATTGGAAAGGAGGAAGCAAAACCGTCATTGTTTGCAGATGATGTGACAGTGTACATAGAAAATCCTATAGATTCCACCAAAAAACTACTCGACATAATAAGTGAATTTGGCAAAACAGTGGAATACAAAGTCAATATTCAGAAATCAAAGGCATTTTTTGTACACCAACAATGAAATATCAGAAACAGAAATTAGGGAAAAAAATCCCATTTGATATAGCAACAAGAAAAATTAAGTACCTAGGAATAAATATAACCAAGGAAGTGAAAGACCTATACACATTTTTTTTCTTATATATGTTTCTGCACCTTTAAAAATTCAGTTTAAAAATAGACAGAAATTATTTTTCTCTATTAAATCTCTTGCAATTGGGCCACTGTCAGGAAAGGTGGTTTCCAGACAGTGGCCAAACTGAGCTTCAGAAGCTTGAGTTCTCAGAAGCTTTATTTAAGAACCTTTTAGGATAATAGGAAGTTGAAGGGTGTGAAATAACTCTAAAAATATTAATATCTCAATTTGAAGAAAGAAATTCCAACATATGAGAAACGTCTAGTAAACTTTGATGCTTAGAGTAAAATATTGCTGCTTATCGTATTGTTTCTGAGCATGGAACCAGGATAACAATTATGTCAAGGGTTTCTTGCTGCTTTAACAGTAAGGGGCTAATTAGAATGTAAAATGGTAGTGAATGCATGTAGTAATAAAGGGCAAATGCATGTATAAATATGCTAGTTGCTTTAGAGAGGAAAAATACCATTGATTTCTGGATGAAAGGAAGTTGTGTGTGTGACCGATAAGGTCTAGTGGGTAATATTCACTGAGCAAATTGGCAGCTTACTTGTTTCAGTCAAAAAGTTGGCATTTATAGAGTAGCTGTGGAGCACAGCTGATTTGGGTTCTACTCTTAAGTTCTGCTAGCTATTAGCAAGATATAATGAGTAAGCTATCTATCTTCTGTATATCTATCTATCTTCTGTATACCTGGTTTTCTTACCAATAAAATGAGGATCATAATGCCCTGCCATATAGGAATGTGGATCATAAATTTACTTTTGTGGCTATCGGAAACCTTTGACCAATGCAGCAGGGACAGTGCTCCATACCAGACACTGGAGCCACCAAGATAAAAGCTATGGTCTTATGGAGGAAGAACAAGTAATTAGGTAATTTCACTAAGTGGTAAATACCCTAAACGCTGAAGGAATACGGAATGCAATGAAAACCACCAAGGGGAATATTTAATGAGGACTATGGTATGAGGAGGGGCTTTTACAGCAAATGTTATTTTACCTTAACATTGAAGGATGTATAGGAGTTAGATGTGCAAAACACAATATGCTGGGAAATCAAATTATTCACAGTCTTTGGCATAAGCATTAAGTATTCAGTAAATGTTTGATTGATAAACATGTGAGTGAATGAATGAATGTTTTATCTGTTGTCAAAATTTCATTTTCCTATGATAATTGTTGGAAAAAATGATCATTTCAGGAATACAATTTGCATAGTATAAAAATCATGTTATTAATAACCTTACTATTACCAGATTTGATAAATAAATCAAAATTTTAAAGTATTCTGCTGCTATTGTGAAGTGTTGTAACACATAATTGATATGGTACTTATTTTTTAAAATTAAAGTATTTATATATACACACAAATATGTAGATTTAACAGAGCTTATAAGATCACTTTCCCAGTCAAAGCATGGTTATCTTTTAAGATTTTTGAAAAGTTAGTTTTTAAAAAGATATATTTCAACTAGACAAGTAATAACAAGTGTTGGAGAAGTTGGGAAGAAAAAGAAACACTCATTCACTGCTGGTGGGAATGTAAACTGGTACAACCACTATGGAAACAGTTTGGAGGTTCCTCAAAAAATTAATACAATTACCATATAACCCAGCAACCTCTTTTCTGGGTATCTACACAAAAATTTTAAAAACATTTATTTGCAAAGATAATACATGCACTTCTGTATTTATTGCAGCATTATTCACAGTGTCCAAGACACAGAAATAACAAAAGCATCCTTTTATAGATGATTGGATAAAGAAGATGAGATATGTATATATACATACAATGGAATACTACTGAGCCATAGAAAAAATAAAATCCTTCCATTTGCAGCAACATGGATGGACCTTGAGAATAACATACTAAGTTCAATGTCAGACAGAAAACGTCAGGAGCCATATGATTTCACTCATATGTGGGATATAACATTGAAAACAACAAATAAACAAGAAAAACAAAGAAACAGAAACTCACACAGGCAACAGTATGGTGGTTGCCAGAGGGAAAGAGGGTGGAGGGTGGTAAAGGGTGAGAGGGTCAAACATATAGTGACAGGAGAAAATCTGACTTTGGGTGGTGGGCACACAATGCAATATACAGATGATATATCATAGAATTGTACAGCTGAAACCTATATAATCCTATTAACCAATGTCACTCCAATAAATATATTGAGCCCTAGCTGATGTGGCTCAGTGGATTGAGTGCTGGCCTGAAAACTAAAAGGTCACAGGTTTGATTCCCAGTCAGGGCACATGCCTAGGTTGCAGGCCAGGCTCCCCAGTTGGGGCGTGCGAGAGGCAACCGATAAGTATACTTCTCACACACTGATGCTTTTCTCCCTTTCTCTCCCTTCATTCTCTCTAAGAAGTAAATAAAATCTTTAAAAAATATATTTAACCTTGTCTTTCTAACAATTATGTGTCTTTATTAATTTTTTAGTATAAATTGATAAATATGAGGGTGACATAAAAAAAAAAAACAAATTATCTTATGGAGGGCAGTCCCCCTGTAGTACAGGCTTCTCCCACTAGGTGAGTGTTCTAGGAACCCATCCGTACCAGTGTACCTGATGGCGTTATTGTGAGAGGTGTGTTCTGCTTCAGTGATTTTTTCCTGAAGACTCTTTCATTACCTTTGCTCATGTCACGATCAGTGATTTATGAGCACACCTATCCATACTGTGCTCACTGTTCAGCAGTTCCTGATCAAAAACAGCATGACCCCCACACCCCACCCTCCCTATTCACCCAATCCCACCCCGAACGACTTCTTTTTGTTTCCCCAGATGAAAAATGTCCTCAAAGTGAAACATTTTGCCAATGTGGAAGAGGTGAAACAAACAGAAAAATCAAAACCAAAAACAAAAACAAGTAAACAACAAGTCAAAAGCACCAAAAGGCATCAAAATTGACAAATTCGAAAATTGTTCGGAGCAGTGGAAAAACATCTCTATTGGTGTATTGCATAAAATGGAGAGTACTATGAAGGTGACTGAAGTTTAAATATGTAAGAATAAAGTTGCAATTTTTATAAGTAAATTCTGGTTTTTTGGGGGGTCCCCACCCCCTTATAAATGTTCTTACTTACTCTTCAGAGATTACTTTGCCAAGTGCCCTTTTATGAAAAGCCAGAGAAAAACTTTAAATGCTTATATGCATCACCTCTAAATTACCATATATTCAATCCACAATACTTGAAGTTAAAAAAAATTACATGCCTCAGGTTTTTAGTATCACAGTCCATGCACTAGATCATGCAATCTAAAACCATCTTTTCAGAGATGAGAAAATTGAAGTTTAAAGTGTTGAAACAATTTTCCCAATAAAACACAATTAGCAAACAGCAGTTGGCACTAAAGCACTTTTTTAAAATATCTGTTACAAAGGGAATATATGAGCAAACATAATATAATTAAATTATTTACTTACTTTGCAGGGGTGTGGCAGACACTGGTGATCACTGACTCAAGACCAATCTCCATTTCCCACGCTAAACAAAACCTAAACTTATTCTATTCTCTTGGCAACATATCTAGCCTGGGAGGATAAATCATGGATGTTCTAATTACTGATTGTTAACAGATGGCAGTGTTGCTCCTCCAGGAAGTATGAAGAGTGATGTTGGCCGTCATGATAATTAGCCATAGGCATTTAGTGCTGAGGGATCATGGGGCAGTCCTGCACTATAAAGAATTGCCTCATGCAAAATGCCAATGTTGCCATTTGGAAACACTAGCTGAACCAATCATGGGATCTTGTCCCACTGTGCCAGGAAAGAGAATGTAGGGATGGGCATGTTACACAGTTCAGGCCAAAGGAAACATAAAATGAATCATGTTGTAGGCTTGAGTAATTTTTTCCTCTCTTATTAAGAGGTGGTCATATGAAATGAGCTCATCTTTGTTTTTGTACTCCTCATTGCTGTGTGCTCGCTCCTCACAGGATGTGGTAACTGGAGCAGAGCAACCTCCACATGATGATGAGGTCAATAACATGATCAAGAAAGCAACAGGATGGCAGAGAAGGGTGGAAAAGTCACTGAATTGGCTCAGGGAGTGCATACCACCACACTTCTCAATTAGCAAACAACACGAAGTCATATAGGTTAAATACCACCAGTCAGGGGCACTGTCATTTGCTCTTGAAAGTATGCTAACTGATAAAGCATACATCTTGGGAAATTTGGTCATTGGGAGTAATATTGTTTAGCTATTATTAAGCCATTCCACAGATAATGCTTGTTTTAAAGAAGCTATATGATCCATTGATATTAGACCACTTGGTATTTTAATAGCTTTTAAATATTATTAGAAATTTGATTGGGTCATTTTACTTTTTGATAAATATTGTATGTAAAGAGATAAAACATTTTATCACGATATAAAGGATATTTCAGTGTACATTCAACAGTTTTCTCTTCCTTACTTTTAGCAAATTTCTATTGCCAAGAAAAATATATAAGAACTTCAGAAAGGGCCTCTGAATAATAGATACCTTAAATACTTTAGTTAAGTGATATGAGATTAGGAAAAAAAATGGAACATAATAATTGACTTCCAAAAAACAGACAATCCAACTAATTTAGATAACAAAATTTGTAATATGAGTTCTGACCAGTTTCCCATGTATGAGAAAAATGTTGCTAAGTTTACGAGATGGAAAAGGAGATCAGGGCCCTGGCTGTGTGGCTCAGTGGATTGACCTCTGGCCTGTGATCCAAAGGGTCGAAGGTTTGATTCCCAGTCAGGGCACATGCCTGGGTTGCAGGCCAGGCTCCCAGTAGGTGGTGTGTGAGAGGGAGCCACACATTGATGTTTCTCTCCCTCTTTCTTCCTCCCTTCCCATCTCTCTAAAAATAAATAAATAAAATCTTAAAAAAGAAAAGGAGACCATCCTTCACATTATACACAGGTTTTGGTTTAACAACATATTTGATTACACTCTTAGCGTCCATGGTTTACTTATCATTTCAACCTACTTAAGTGTTCATAAAGAAACATGTTTTAACACCTAAACCAATGCACATTTAGCACATTTTTAATTCGTGCTATTAAATAAGCACAGACAAATGGAAACTACCTCCATGTACCTAGAATTGTTGTATTGCCCAAAAGGTAAGAGAGAATTGAGCTGAATTATTAAGCTTAGGTTATGCATTTCAAAATTATACTCAAGGAAAACTCCTTCAGTAAATTTGTGCTTTGTTACGCATAGTCAACCAGAATGGGTTTTTATGTGTAATGCTGAGCACTTGTGTTTGGAAAGCGCAGCGCACTTTTGGATTCACAATTCAGTGCACAGGGACTACAATATCACACTAAGTCTTTGACTTTTTTTCTCTTGAGATGTACAACCAATTATTAAAGTGAGTGCTTTCACAAAGGACCCATCTGTTTCTTGTGTGTGCTTTTTGATAGTGATATATCACTTGTGGAATGTGCAAACAATATGTCTCAGAATTTCATTAAAAAATTAATTTCATAAGTATATAGTTAAAAATACCATGAAATATTATGCAGAAATACAGTATAATCATCAACTTACATTTCATAAGCTGGACATTTTTATTTTGTCACTATCATTTTCTCTCTACTAATTTTCTCAGACCATACTTAAATATAAAGTAAATATTGGGTTTTATTTATTAGTTTTTTGTTATTTTTCCTATAATTTCCTGCTTTAATACTAGTTATTATCTATAATACTAGATAATAACTAGTATTGAAGAGCAATATTTTCATATATGAAGAACTGATAGAGTGAAATGAAGAGTAAAATGTAATATGAGTAAAAAAAGCAAAATGTAAACCTTTATATAAAACTGATGGACCTAAAAATTGGATGCATATTAGACTCACTTGGTATATATTTCAAAATACAAATGTCAAGGTCCCATTTCAAAAATTCTAACTTATTGTTCTACAAATAAGCATGTGTCCATTGTTTCTTTTAAACAGTATTCCAGGTGATTCTTATATACTGAGCAATTGAGAACCTTTGGCCAATATTTTATATATGTAAATCTATATCTATATTATATCTATAAATGCTTAGAATCTAAAAATTATGTGGCATAAAAGACAAAGATTATCAAGTCCCATAGACCTTAAAAGGCTGCTTTCCTACCATACCTCTAGGCTAAAACACTGTTGCTTTTGACCATTGCCAGGAAATTAACTCTATCAGCCATTGTCTGGATGCCCACTCATCATCTGGACACTCTCATTTCTGCTCCAATGATTTTACCCATGTATCAAGCATCTTTTCTTAAAAAAAAAAAAAGCAATGGTGTGTGTTTCAGAGGAGGAGGGAAGGACTGAGGTAGAATGCAGCAAAGCAGGTGGTGGCAGATGGGCAGAGATAGACAGAGAAACAGTGAATGTCATGCTACATATTCTAATTTTATATAATTAAATTTCCTTTAGAGTAAATGAAACTAGAATTGGCAGCATTCCTGAAAAAGATTAAAGTGCACCTGTAGCAATTCAGACCATCCTTAGCTGTCATAATGCAATAGCTCCGTGACACCCCATTTTAGGTTATCCAGCAATATCTTTCCTATTAATATGTGCCATTTCTGGCTTGTCTTCCTTTTTTATTTTTTCCATAGATTTTTTTCTTAGCTGGTATTCATTAACCACCTCTATAGAAACATTTTTCAAAATGCAGTTTGAAGATTGCTTGTGCCAAAATTACCAAAACCTACACATTTCAAAGCCTCATTTTGACATAGTGAATAAGAATCCTCAAGAACCTAATCAACAAAACAAACAAGCAAGCAAAATACAATGAGAGACACTGAAATAAAGAGCAAACTGACAGTAACTAGAGAGGAGGGGGGAGAGGGATAATAGGGGATAATAAGAGAAGTGCCATCAAGGAACACGTATAGGCACATGGACAAAGCCAAAGTGGGGAGGTTTGAGGGTAGGAGGTGGGGATGGGTGGGGCGGGGAGGGCACGCATATGGAGAGAAAATGGAGACAACTGTACTTGAATAACAATAAAAAAAGAAAAAAAAAATTATGGCTCTATTATTTTCATATTGATTATTATACTCCATTTTTTAATTATCATTTTTAAAATTTCATTTTTCAGTTAATTTTAATATATTTGCCTTAACATTATTAAAGTTCCCTCCATTACTTTTGCTTTAGTCATTATAGCATTTGACATAGTCTACTGAAGTTTCTCTTTTTTTAAAGATTTTATTTATTTATTTTTAGAGAGGGGAAGGGAGGAAGAAAGAGAGGGAAAGAAACATCAATGGCTGGTTGCCTCCAATGTGTCCCCTACTGGGGACCTGGCCTGCAGCCCAGGCATGTGGCCTGACTGGGAATCAAACCAGTGACCCTTTGGTTCACAGGCCCACGCTCAATCCACTGAGCTGCACCAGCTAGGGCTGAAATTTCAAAATACAGAGGACTTTCACAGAAAGTAGTAACTAGGTCCTTTCCTCTAGTTGCCAGCAACTAGCACAGTATTTAGTATGTTGCATATATTAATATGTATCTATGGAATAAAGGAATGACATAATGAAACAAACACCTTCATCCTTGTTTATACTCAAAAGGTAATTCAATGTCTTTCCCTCCAAAATTCTGTGTTAAATTATCTTGTTCTTCAGTGATTTCTCCAGTTTATATGCTTTTGCTTTATACCCACATCTCAGGTTTTTCACAGGATTACAGGCCACCGATTAAAGACCCAAAAGGCAGCCCATGGCCCAAGCCAAATTCATTTCTATATCTGCAATCTTAGTACCATTCGCATGAAAATAAAGGATAAAATAAAACTGTCCCTATTTGGAGATGGTACAATTGTCAACGTAGAAAACCCCAAGAACTCTACAAAATGCTCTTAGACTAAAAAGCGAGTTCACAGTATCAACATAATACAAGATAAACATACAGAAATCAACTGTACATATATACAGCAGCAATGAACTTGGAGAACTTGTGGACACTAAAATGAAAATGCAGTACAGAGGTCAGGCACATGTGGGGGTGGCAAATATTTGAAAAGACTCTTAACTTTCACTCAATTTTGTTGTGAACCTTAAACTTCTATAAAAAAATAAATTATGTAATAAAGAACATTACCACTTAAAATTTATTTAAAATATTTATGTGCAAATGCAACAAGACATGCATAGAATTTGTATGATGAAAACCATGTAACTATTGAAAGAAATAAAAAATATAAAAAGTTGGAAGATCTATTGTGCTTATAGCTTGATTTGTTTGACATAGTGAAGATGGCAATTCTCCCAAATTGATATACAGGTTTAATGCAATTTTTATCATATATATGTTATATATATCATATATCATGATATCTGGATATCTCATGTGTGTGTGTGTCATATATCTCATATATTCATATCTGTACATCTGTACAGAAGATATCCAGACATGTAATATGAAAAATACAGATATTGATTGAAGAAGATACAAGATACAAAAAACACTGTACATAGGACAATGATACCTCAGTCCCCTTCAAAGTAGGCACCTTGGGACCTCACACAGTTCTCCCAATTGCCATTAGCTACCCCATTGTATTTTCCTGAATCTCATCAATGACCTGAAATCTCTTCCCTTTCAAAGGTGATTTTAGTTTTGGGAGAAGCCAAATATGACTGTAGGGGGATTGAGTCACCTGGGTGATTTGATGTTTCATCAAAAACTCTACAGAAGACGTGATGCATGAGCAGGTACATTGTCATGATGAAGCTATCAATCACCAGTCGCCCATCGCTTCGGCCTACTGAATCATCCAAATAGTTTCCAGGGAGGAACGTTCAAGCTTAACACAAAATTTGATGCAGACTCATTGCTCTACCAGCTCAGTCAGTTTGAATGTGAGAGCCACACAGTACACACGCTCACTCAAAGGCATCTACTGCCCCCACTGACTTGTACAGTGAAGTTGTCATTGTTCACGCATACACATTCTAGTCCACTCTCCAAGGCTGCCAGGTTGCATCAACATTGTGCAAAGTGTTCTCATTATATTAACAATGGCTGGACTTTTTATAGTCAGACCACATATATATGGTTATTCTAAAATTGACATGGAAGGGCCCTGGCTGGTGTGGCTCAGTGGATTGAGTGCTAGCCTGAAAACCAAAAGGTCTCAGGTTCAATTCCCAGTCAGGGAACATGCTTGGATTGCAGGCCAATGTTTCTCTCCCTCTCTTTCTTTCTCCCTACTGGGGTGGGAGGAAGTGATGGGGGAAAATGGAGACAACTGTACTTGAACAACAATTTTAATAATGTGAAAAAATCAATAAGGATATGGGAAGATTGAACAAAAACAATTAACCATCTTGGTATAATTGCTTATATAGAACTTTCAACCCAACAACGTTAGTAAACATATTTTTTAAACATTAAATAAATAAATAAATACATAAATAAATAATATCTTTTAAAAAATGACATGGAAAGCCAAAAGATCCAGAATGCCTAAAACAAATTTGAAAAATAATACTTAGGTAGGCAAAATCAGTCAACAAAGTTCAAGATTTAAGATCTAGCTACAGTAATCAAAGCTGTAGTATTGGCAGAGGGAGAGACACATAAGTAGCTGGAACAGAATACCAAGCCCAGAAATAACGTACATAGATACATTCATCTGATTTTTCACAAGGTTGCAAAAAACTACTCAATGGAGAAAGATTGCTTTTTCAAATGGTGCTAGAATAATTAGACATACATAATCAATAAAAAATTAACATTAAGTCCCACATCTTAAGCAAAGTTTACTTTAAATGGATAATAGACTTAAATGTAAAATATAAAACTATAAAAATTTAGAAAAAATAAGATATGGGTGAAAATTTTTGTGATCTAGGGTTAGTAAAAATGTTCTTAGATTTGACAGCAAAATGATGATCTATATTAAAAAATATTTATAACTTGGACATAACCAAAATTAAAAAATAAATCCACTCTGTGAAATTACCTATTGTGAGGGTGAAAAGACATGTTAAAAAGTGAAAGAAAATACTTATCTGTAAATTACATGAACAACTCTCAAACTTAGCAATAAAAATGCAAACAATCCAATTAGAACATGAGCAAAACACATGAGACTTTTCACTGCAGATTAATATAAATGGCAACTAAGCATATGAAAAGATACTTAACATTATTAGCAATTAGAGAAATGCAAGTTAAATTACTACACATCTATCTCATAGACAACAATATGGTGATTACCAGAGGAAAAGGAGGATGGGTAGAGGTAGGAGAGGGTGAAGGGAAGATAAATAAGGTTGGAAGAGAACTTGACTTGGGTGGTGAACACACTACTCAATATACAAATGATGTTTTATAGAATGATACCCCTGAAACCTATATAATGTAATTAACAAATGTCATCCTAATAAATTCAATAAAAATAATTGATTAATTAAAAAGCAAAACAAAACAATGGCTAAAAAATAGTGACAGAATTGTCACTGGTGAAAATATAGTAAAACTGGTATTTATTAATTATCGATGAAAATATAAAATGGTATAGCCACTCTGAAAATTATTGTGGTAGTTTCTTTGAACACTAGACATTCAACTACCATACAACCAAGCAATTAAACTCTTACACATTTTCTCAAATAAACGAACATCTATGTTTACCAAAACAAAACAAAACAATGTGCATAAATATTTATATCAGCTTTAACCATGCTACTTTGACCTGATGTCCATAAGTGAGTGAATAAACTGTGGTACAGCCATAACATGGAATACTAGGCTGTAATATAAAAGGAATATGAATTATTGATACATAAAACAACCTTGTTAAGTCTCAAAAGAGTTGAATGCTGAATACAAAAAGGCAAGGCCAAAAAATATATACTATATTATTTAATTTATATAATTAAAATGACATAATTATAGAAATGATAACAGATTAATGGTTGTCAGAGGTTAAACACAAATCTCAGAAGGAAGTGGGTTTGATTATGAAAGGCATCTTGAAGAATCCTAGAAGTAATGGGAATGTTTAGTATCTTGACTATTAATGTGTATATTCTCATCATAATATTGTATGATAATTTTGAAAAATGCTACAAATGGGTAAAGAGTACATGGGATCTCTCTGTATCATTGTGTAACTCCAAGTAAATATATTTTTTCCAAATTTTTTAAAAATTAGATTTATTGGAGTGACATTGGTTAACAATATCATATAAGTATCAATTGTACAATTCTATAATATATCATCTGTATATTGGATTGTCTGCTCACCACAAAAAGTATAGTTTCCCTCCACCACCATATATTTGGTCCTTTACTTTCTTCATCCTCTACCCTTCCCACTTTCCCTCTGGTAACCAACTTTCTATCATCTGTGTTTATAAGTTTGTTCATTTGCTGTTTTCTTTTTCATAGATCACCTATGAGTGAATTCATATGCCTCTTGCCACTTTCTGCTGGACATTTCAGTTTGCATGATGCACTAAGATCTATGTTATCACAAGTGGCATTATTTTGTCATTTCTTATGTCTGAGTAGTATTCCATAGTATATATGCATCACATCTTTAACCAATCATTTATCAAAGAACACTTTGGTGTTGTCCATGTCTAGGAGTGAATATTTTCATGTATTTTGGATAGATGCCTAGAAGAGGAATTGTTAAGTAATATGGTAACTCTATTCATAATTTTTTGAAGAACCTCCATACTGTTTTCCATAATGGCTTGGTACCAGGAAAGATCTTATGAACTTGACCACAAAGTCAAGGAAAGTAAAAGTAAAATTAAATAAATTAGACTACATAAAACTAAAATGTTTCCACACATCAAGAAGCAAAAAGGTAAACTGTTGTTTACCTTTGAAGTTTGGTAACTGAACAGAGAATATATTTGCAAACACTTCCCATGGGGGCTAATATCCAAAATATATAAGGAACTCATACATCTCAACAACAAAAATATAAAGCACCACATTAAATATTGGAACTGGAAAGCATTATGCTAAGCAAAATAAGCCAGGCGGTGAAAGACAAATACCATATGATCTCACCTTTAACAGGAACCTAATCAACAAAACAAACAATCAAAATATAACCAAAGACACTGAAATTGAGAACAGGCTGACAGTGACCAGAGAGGAGAGGGGAGGGGATTTCAGAGAAAAAGAGTGAAGGGTTTGCAGGAACAATTATAAAGGACACATGGACAGTAATGCAGGGGTGTTAATGGGGGGGGGAGGAGGGGAGGGCTGGGATGTTGGGCTGGGTTGGGGGAAAAAGGCAGAAAACTTTACTTGAACAACAATAAAATTTTTTAATGGAAAAAAATTTAAAAAATAAATTAGATGTGGAGACAAAGTTAAAGATTGTAGAAGTGGATAAATAGAAAACTGATTGCCCACCTGACCCAGATAAGGAAGTGGTGGATGGGAGGTAGGCGTACTTTGGAGGGTCAAAAAAGCCTGGTATGAAATATCATGATGAACCAGAAAAGAGAGTAAATTTTCATTTTCCTGATGTTCAATTTTTCAATCTATTTACAATTGAGAATAAATCTTGGTACTAACCAAAAAACAAAACAAAACAAAAACAAAAAAAAGAAAAATTGGGCAGAAGACCTGAACAGACACTTTTCCCAAGAAGGCATGCAAGGCCAACATATATATGAAAAGATGCTCAACTTCACTAGCTGTAGGGAAATGCAAATCCAAACAATAATGCAGTACTACTTCACACCACTTATAATGGCTATTATCAATCAAACAAGAAATAACAAGTATTGGAGAGGAGGTGGAGATAAAGGAACCCTCATTCACTGCTAGTAGGAATGTAAATTGGTACAGCCACTACGCAAAACAGTATGAAGATTTCTCAAAAAAAAAAATCTAAAATTTTTAATTTTTAAAAAGGCTTATCGGTGGCTTGTTTCAAACAACAAACAAACAAAAACCATACTTCAGAGTCTTTAAAAAAATAGTCAGTCCACAATAATAAAATTGTAGAGAGAACAGTTAAAGGGTCTCAAATGTATTCTGACTTTGACATTCCTTCCACCAAATACTGGTCAGAATTCTTTAATATTGGAGAACTTCTTTAAAAATTCAACTGAAAACTTATCCAAAAGAGTAGAAAGTGAAAAAAAAAGTGAGATTTTAGCATCCACTTTTCTGGCAAAGAGAGCAGAAAAGTTCTCTTTGCCAGAAAAGCAAAGGCCAAGTGTAGAGGTGTTGCCCTGATGTTCTGTATAAATTATGGCTCTGTGATTAAGTAGTCAAAGAATATTTCTGAATCTCTAAATGAGATGATAGTATCTCCTCTCAGGATCAGTAAATGGTTAAACGCTTTGATGCACATCAGTGCCTAACATGGCACCAGATTCACAACAGTCATTTAATAAAACATAAGTTCTCAACTATCATCACTTTGCCAAACTCCAGATGGTAAATTAAGAAGTCAAGAATGCCAAAGAATGAACCAAAGCAGTGAAACGTTTCCTGTGGTTATAGTTTGTTTATAACTAGTGGTTATAATTTAGGTAGAGTAAAATTAAAAATTGTGTCCATTAAACCATTAGCATAATGCTCTAGCTACCCTGATATAGCAGAGATTTACACATTCTTTTTCAGTTGAATCAAATGTCAAGGTTCCTAGGCTTCACAAATCATCTGATTTTAATTACAATACAAAGTAAATATTTCATATGTAAATAAATGTTTAATTTTAGGCTGAAGGTTTAAATAATAACAAAATATGACTTTATTAAAATTTCACTATTTCTCAGTAAAAATATCTTCTCCCCTTATTTAACTAAACATACATTATGAAAAGAAATTAAATGATCTTTAATGCAGACTAAAACTTAAATATATTACTACCATTATCTGAGAAGAGGCAAGTCAAGTATGTAAGTATACATGTAAGTGTATGTCAGCTTTATTATGCTTTTATTTGGCCTTTTAAATTATAAACAACATAAACACAATCTACATAATATCTTTCATTAGAAAAATTTACTTGCAATTAACTAGTTTAAAATATATTTTGTAAATTTTGAACCTCTGGCCAAGATGGAGGTGTAGGTAAATACGCTTTGCCTCCTCGCAAAACTAAAAGAAGGATAACCAATTTAAAAACAAAAGACAACCAGGGATGTCAGAAAATCAAAGTGTGTAGAAGAAGAAACATTTATCTAGATGGGTAAACGGGGTGGGGATAGGCAGCGGGGGCAGAGAGTACATGTGGCAAGGCAGTGGCTGGCAGACCTGGTGGTCCCACATTTGCACACGGATAAAAATGATTAAAACAAGGAGAAATGATTGGAGAGCAAGCAATCCCAGCCTAGGACAGACCACGCAACCCAGAGGTCCAGTGCCAGGCAAATAAAGCCTCATAACCCCTGGCTATAAAAACATATGGGGGTTGTGGCAGTGGAAGAAACTGCCAGTCTCTCAGGAGGGTCCATTTGAGGGGCCCATGGGGTCCTAGAATGTACACAAGCCCACCCACTTGGGAATCAGAACCAGGGCAGCACCTGGAAGGGCACCATTCACTTACATGAAGAGGGAAAGGTTACTGAAAGCCAGGTAAAAGCCTAGCAAGCATCACTGTTCTCTCACTGACCCCTCCCCCACATATAGTACAACAACTCTGTGAAGCACATTGCGCCACCCTGACAAATACCTAAGGCTCTTCCCCTTACAACATAGCAGGTATGTGGACAAATTGAAGAAACAAAGAAATATGGCCCAAATGAAAGAACAGATCAAAACTCCAGAAAAAGTACTAAGTGATGAGGAGATAGCCAACCAATCAGATGCAGAGTTCAAAACACTGCTAATCAGGATGGTCCCAGAAATGATTATGTATGGTCATAAAATAAAGGAAGAAGTGAAGGCTATATAAAGTAAAATGAAGAAAAATCTACAGGGAACCAAGAGGGAAGGGAAAGAAACTGGGACTCAAATCAATGATTTGGTACAAAAGGAAGAAATAAACATTCAAAAGGAACAAAATGAAGAAACACAAGTTCAAAAAAAAATGAAAAGATACTTAAGAACCTCTGGGACAACTTTAAACATTCCAACATCTGAATCATAGGGGTGCCAGAAGGAGAAAAGGAAGAACAAGAAATTGAAAACTTATTTGAAAAAATAATGAAGAAGAATTTCCCCAATCTGGTGAAGGAAATAGACTCAGAGTCCCAGAGAGGTTGGACCCAAAGAGGAACACAGTAAGATACATCATAATTAAATAACCCAAGATTAAAGATAAGGAGGAGAATCTTAAAAGAAGCAAGAGAAAAGGAGAGGGTTACCTACAAAGGAGTTCCTGTAAGGCTATCAGCTGATTTCTCAAAAGAAATATTGTAGGCAAAAAGGACTGGCAAGAAGCTTCAAAGTCATAAAAAGCAAGGACCTACATCCAAGATTACTCTCTCCAGAAAAGTTATCATTTAGAATGGAAGGACAGATAAAGTGCTTCCCAGGCAAGGTCAAGTTAAATGAGTTCATCATTACCAAGCCCTTATTATATGAAATGTTAAAGGAACTTATCTAAAAAAATGAATGGGGAGAAGGGAGGAAAAGGTACAGGGAATAAGAAGCATAACTGATAGGTACAAAATAGATACAGGGAGGTTAGAATAGTATAGGAAATGTAGAAACCAAAGAACTTATATGTATGACTTATGTACATGAACTAAGGGGGGAATTGCTATGGGAATAAGAGTACCAGGTGGGGAGGGACAAAAGGGAGGAAAAAAAATGGGACAACTGTAATAGCATAATCAATAAAATATACTTAAAAATTAAAAAAATAAAATGTATTTTGTAAATTTTAATGGGATTTATACCAAAACAAATGGTTTCTAAACTATAATTGTTATTTTTAGAAGTCATCTACCATAACATTCTTTTTACACTTTATAGTCCAACAATGGCCAAAGACATTAGTGTTTAAATTTGTAAATGAATTGCACATATTTTATTAGATGTGAAAATCAGTCATTTATTGTATTACACAAAATTAGAAAAAATTGTTTTAAGTAATTACCTTTGTTTATGATATATTCAATAATCATTAAAAATAAGACTTCTATTTTATTAACTAGCTTATTCTTATATTTGCATTAATTCAATTATCGGTAAGAAAATACATTACCTATAAAAAAAGTTTTACTTTTTATTATTGTGCTTTAGAATATATGGTAGAAACATATATTTATTAAAATACTTTCATAGGGTTTATAAAAACTATCTCTCTCAGTGTTATAATTTTGGTATGATATGCCAAATCACAATGAAAGATGCCATTTAGGATAATTCATGCTGCTGGGATGTAACTAAAGGACATAAAGAGGAAATAATTTTATCACATCTGACCATTATTTATTCTAAAAAATATTAGCATATTGAGTGTGCAGAGTTAAGTGTTTATGAGGAAGAGTAAAAAGTCTGGGTGAAGTTTTTATTTGCTTAAAAGTGCATACTCCGTTGTGGTTCGGTAGGATTAATATCATTGCAAAGTGGATGTTGCTAGAGTTGACATTCTTTTTCTTTTTTTTTTAATTTAAGTTTAATCAGTTGGGCATTTGGTTCAACAATCCCCTGAGGTGTAATTTGATATAGTGTCATAAAGCCCTTTATATTATATAAATCTGTGAATAAATCACACTGCTCACTAGTCTGTAAGGTCCGTTTATTATACACTTGGTAGAAAGACAATGTTTTCCCAATAAGATGAAGACGTATTGTAGCCTTATGTCTGACATAAGGTTTAACTCCCACACAGAAATTTAGAGCTGCTTTTTTCTTTTTGCAGGCACAGTCTAGTCAAGCATTAAATATGCAGTTAACAGATATCCAATAGTCACAAGAGAGTTGACAACTTAAATTACTTAGTTATAATGAAGATAAATAGCAATCTAAACATAGACATGTATTGTACCCTGTAATGCAACTGACTCTAAATGTCAGAGCCAGGCAACTTCCCAGGACAGATTAAAAATACCTTTTGTAATTGGATGGTATCAGAACACACCCATGTTTGAAGAAATGACCAAAGCTCTTGGGTTTTAAAAAATAGTGTGACCATAAAATGTATGTGAGTGCACACATGGGTAACGTCAATATGAAATTCTGTTCTGTAAAATGTATGCTTCATGGTGTGAGCCTTTAACAGAAGTATGAACCATCATAGACTTTCAATTACTCACAATAGATAAAAGGAGTGAAACCATTTATTTTATGGGATGAATTGAGTGTTTTTATGGCATTTATATAATTGTTTGAAGAGATTTTTGTGAAGCAAAAGTTAACTGAACAAAATACCTTTTTTTCCTTAGTCATTTATATCACGGGAATAAACAAAATGGAATTACACAGTGAGTATACACATATCTTCTTTTATATTGGAGATTTAAGTTGTAACCTATTTTATTGTAAATGTGTATATATTTTTGCTTTCCTAGTTCATCTATCATAACTATATTGTCTCTCTGAAATTCAAATACAGTATATAGTCTATTATTGAAGGAAGAATTATAACAATCTTTGGTAGGAAGAGATATATCAAAAATAAATTCTGTGATATTTATCACTCGACAAATCAATCATACTAAATTATTTCTCTTTTCCTCTTTAGAGAAATAACTAGAATGATCTCTTTATTTACTTTGTTATTCAAAAAGAAACCTAGAACTTTAATTCCCATCTTTTCAAAATAAAATGTCCATCTATTCCTTTGATCATTTTTTCTCTGTCTTCTGAACAGTATCTAGTTTATTTTTTAATTTTTCATAATGGATTTTGATTATCTAGGTTCAGTCTTTCAATTATATTTCATGAAGACTAGAACAATATTTGAGACATTTCTGTTCTGATATATTTTTCTTTGATACCACAACTGTGTTTGCTGGTTGGGTTGTAGCAATGTAGCACAAAAAGAAGACTAAGTTTATGAAAAGATACAAGAAAGCAAGTGGACTTAGAATGAGCAAAGGATTCCACTTCATCACACTGTTCAGGAATGAATTCTAAATTCCACAGTACTCATTCAGAGAGAGAGTGAGAGAGAGTGACTGAGATTCCTTTGTTTAGTAACTGGTTACTAACCAGAATTGTCAATATATCATATATAATTAATAGTAGGTTTGACACTCTAAAAGAAGGAAGCATTTTAAGGACAAAACTTTTCAAGAAAATATCAATTAAAACTCAGAGGATTTTTTTTTGTCTTTAAAAATACATAAGGGACAATTTGAGGAGGTAGGAACAGGTAAAATTAATAACTTGATATTTTCTATGCTTCTAAAGCAACTTTAAGACCTTGAACTAAATTGATTACTGAGGGCAACATACCTGAAGACTGTAAGACTGGTTTTTAATTGGTGTTAAATTCTCAGACCAGGAAATCATATGCATCAATCAATATCCTGTACAAAAAAATAGATTCTTGCTCTTTTATTATTCCCCTCACGAATGTAGAGTTTACAATATTACACTTGTTCAGCAAAAAAAGTAGCAAGTTAATCCTATTCTCATAAGAATAATTTCAAACCCGGCAGCCTCCTTTATCAAATGCTGGGCACACATTGGCTACATTTTATTGATTTAGACAATATGTGAGTTAACAGAAAAATCCCAATTTTTAGAGTTATAATAAGATTGAATTAGTTGTGGATGTTTTAAAACAATTATTAGTTACTTTTGGGGGGCCAAAATAAATTTAGTCCATGTTAAAGATCTATAATCCTAATCATTGTGTCTTTTCTGTTTTTTTCTAACCATGTACCTTAATGGTTGACTGCTCGATAGGAGATTAGATATCCTGCTACAAGTACACTTATTACTTTGAACTAGATGGGGAGAACTGCTTATTAATTCAAGCCACTTTCCCCAGACTGACTTTTTTCTACTCTCATCAGTAGAAGCAGTAGCTAGTTGAAGCTGCTGCATTCCATGTTATAAATGATTGTTTATTTTATAGGCCAAAGACACTTTCTCCCTGCAAAGCAATTTAACCCATTATGTGATTGAGCTTTAATTTGCACTACATCACATAAGAATCCATAACTATCTTGACTTTCAATTGGTGATACTAGAAAAATCTTTTCTCTTTCCTTTGCGCCAGTACTCCAGCAGCAGTAAAGGACAGGTAATCTATCAGAAACAGTGGGAAGAGGAGGGAGAGGGTGAGAAGCAAGCTGATACCTGGACCCCAATGACTTGTTATATCTTCATATCTAGCCAAAGAAAATCACAGTATTACATCAGCATATGTGTGCCTTGCAGAAGAGAACACAGTCATTTTGGATGTTTTAATTGGGGCATTTTGGAATAGCTCTTGAAAGACATAGTATCAGAGTCCTTTTCCTCAATTATCATTTATTCTACATTTATTAACACTCATGGTATGCCAGGTGTTACCCTAATAAGTGCATGTACAAAGATAACTACAGAATTATGCCTGGGAAGGGAGGAGGCGGTTATGGAGAGACGTGACAATCGGCCAGAGGGCGCATGAACACAGGGCCAGGCACGTAGAACATGCTTGAAGAAGTGATGAAACATGAGCTGGGGTAGTATGAAAAGTTCATAAAATGAAGGACCTTGATCCCAATCCAATCTAAGTTTGGATTTTTTTGAATAGATAATGGAGAGATTATGAATAATTGAAAAATTCTAGAGCCAGAAAATGAAATCTTAATGTATGTTTTAGAAAAATTATCCAGGCAAGGTTGTGAGAGGGTGGATGAAGATAGAAATTTTTGAGATAGGGGAACTATTACAATAGTTATCAGAGAATAAGATGCAGGAAGGGAGGAGAGAACAAGTGAGAGATGGAGGGAGGAACGGAGAAAGACTGATTTAAATTGTGATGATAGGGAACGTCGAGGTGAGAAGATGAATGTGAGATACTTGGAAGTAAAAATGATATGTTATTGAGTAGAATACAAATAATCTAATGATACATTATAGGAACCAATATAAAGATGTCAAAAAGATAGCTTGTGGCTGTAGAAAACTCTGAGATATGAATACTTAAGAAAATATGTAGAATGACAGAAGATGACTAAGATTATAACTCTAATGATTTTAATATTTAAAATGAATTCACCAGGTCCACCCATACTGTTACAAAGGGTAAAATTTCCTCTTTTTTATGACCAAGTCCAATTCCACTGTGTACATGTCCCATAATTGTTTTATTCACTCATCTACTGATGGACAGGTAGGTTGCTTCCATAGCTTTGGAATTATAAATAACACTGTAATGAACATATGGCTCCTTACGTTCATGTTCTTTTGAATTAGTGTTGTGGGTTCCTTCGGGTATATTCCCAGAAGTGGGATGACTGGGTCAAAAGACAGCTCCATTTGTCTGCACCAATTTGCATTCCCAACAACAGTGCATGAGGTTTCTCCTTTTTCCACATCCTCACCAGCACTTATAGTTTGTTGATTTATTGATGATAGCCATTCTGACAGGTATGAGGTGATATCTCATTGTGGTTTTAATTTTCATTTGTCTGACAATTAGTGACATTGAGTATCATTTCATATGTCTATTGGCTATGTGTATGTCATCTTTGGATAAGTGTCTATTCAGGTTCTTTGTCCATTTTTTAAAATTATTATGTGTGTGTGTGTGTGCATGTGTATGTATGTTGATTTTTGTAAGTTCTTTATAAATTTTGGATATTAACCCCTTTTCAGATGCATTGGTAAATACATTCTCCCATTCTGTGGGTTGTCTTTTTATTTTGCTGATGTTTTCCTTCATTGTGCAAAAGCTTTTGAGTTTCATGTAGTCTCATTTGTTTACTTTTTTATTTTATTTCCCTTGCTGCAGAGATACAGATAATGAAATATTATGAATGGACTGAAGAACATTATGCTAAGTGAAATAAGCCATTTAGAGAAAGACAAATACCATATGTTTTCACACATATGTGTAATCTAATGAACAAACTGAACTAAGAAGACAAGTAGAGACTGACTCATAAATAGAGAGCAGTATGGCAGCTGGTGTGGGGAGGTTAGAGGGTGGAGGGATTGAACTAAAAGGAAAAGGACTTGTGGACAAGGACAGCAATGGGGTGATTGTGGTGGGAGAGGGAGGCATAATGGGACTAAATGATAATGGAAAACAATAAGAAAAAGAAGGAGGAGGAGGAGGGGGAGGGGGGAGGAGGGGGAAGGGGAGGAGAATATTTCAGAGGAGTCTTCATAGGAATTTTGGAAAGAATGTCCAGAGAGGCAAAAGGGAAATTAAGAAAAGAATGAATATGTCAGTAAGCATATGTCCAAAATCCTGTTCAAATTTGTACTCAACTGTAGCAAATGACAATCATTAGTAGTCTTTGTCATAGCAGTTTCAATGCAGCATTGAAAGTAAAACTTCAATTATACAAATAGGATTTGAAGAAATGTGATCGGATAAAGATCACTCTTAAAATACTATGCCAAGGAACAGAATGAGAAGAAATGCTATTTAGAGTGAAATGTAGGCTTGTGTAAAGGGTATTTGCAGTTTTTATATTGAAGAATGTGTGTACAGATACCTGTGTTGATGGCAAAACATCCAGTAGAGACAGAGATTGACAATGCACCATGAGAGAAACATTAAGTAAATCAAAATTCTAATCAAGGGTAGACATCTTGTTCAGAGGAAGGAACACACCTTCTGCTGAGGTAGAAAGAAATGTGGTACTACTTGTCAAGGGAAGTTGCCTGTGGGGTGTAAAAGTTTAACTTGGTGAGAGTCGACTATTTTTTAATTAATCATATTTGATTTAATTATGGATGAGGTTTATGTTGAAATGGTAGAGGGCTTAGAGAGGAGGCTGAAGTTTTTAAAATGACCATCACAGAGACCAGAAGGGGAGTTAGCTGTGCCATTACGAGGTATTGACACAGAGCACTGATCCAGTTGAAAATTGACGCCTTACTTGAGTAGCGGCAGCTGTCTTACCAGCTTCGAAATTGCCTCCAGAATGATACAGTCACGTATGTGCAGATGAAGAGAAAGCACTGTGCTGGGTTTGGGGAAAGGGAGGACTTGAACTGTTGAATAAGAAAAATAAAAATATAGATATTATCACCACAGTGTTTAATTAATGGGCAAGAAAATGCAACCAGGAGGAGGCTGTAAAAAGCTGGGAGAAGGAAAGAACAAGAAACAGCTTGTTTAACGTTATATGATGAATTGTAGAGATTTTGGAGATGTAATAAATTTAAGATGAGATCATTAGAGTGGGTCCTAATCCAAGGTGACTGGTATCATTGTAAGGAGGAGAAATTCAGACACAAACACTCCACACTAAGAAGACAGAGAAACGGAAGGGGAAGACGGCCGTGTGAGCACAGAGACTGAGACTGGAGCAATGCACCTGCAGACCCAGGAGTACCAGAACTGCTGGCAAACACCAGGAGCCAGAAGATGCAAGGAAGGGGTCTCCCTTATTGGTTTCAGAGGAAGCATGCCCTGACAATAGCTTGATTTCAGACTTTCTAACCTTCAGAAATGTCAATAAATTTCTGCTGTTCTAAATTACCTAAATTGTGGTATTTTGCGATAGCAGTCTAAGAATTAACATAAAAAATCTGTGTGACTTAATTAGATTTTAGAATATAGATAAAATTAATTAGCAACATATCCATAAAATAGTTTACATTTTGTATTTTATATAATTACTTTGATATATGTGATAAGTCTATGAATAAATGAATTGATAAACCCTTAAATAGCTCAATATTACAAAATATTTTAATGTTTTCTATTAAGCTATTTAATAACCACAGTGTTCTCAAATAATGAAATAGCCTGAGACCCCAAAGAGACAAAGAAATCCTGATAAAAAGAACACTGCCTGACTTCAAATAATACTACAAAGTGACAATAATCTAGACAACATGTTATTGACAGAAACAAGCAGACACAGACCAATGGAGCAGAATTGAGACACAAATATTAGCCCAAATATATATAGCCAAATAATTTTTGACAAAGAAGCTAACAACACACAATGGAGAAAAGAAAGTCTCTTTAATATCTGGTGTTGGGAAAGTTTGAAAGCCACATGCAGAATAATTAAACTTGACTACTCTTAGTCCTCATAAACAAAAATGAACTCAAAATGAATCAAATACCTAAATATAAGACCTGAAAAATTAAAGTACACAGAAGAAAGCAGAAGTACTGAACTTATGGACTTTGGTCTTAGAGAAGATTTTGTGAATATTACCCAAAGGCAAAAACAAATGAATAGGGCTACATCCAATTAAAAAGATCCTGCACAGCAAAAAGAAACTGTCAAAACAAAAGGGCAACCAAATGAATGGGACCAGATATTTGCAAACAACTGCTCCAACAAGGGGTTAATATCCAAAATATATAAAGAACTCATACCACTCAACACCAAATAAAAAAATTTAATTTAAAAATGGGCAGCAACTCTAAACAGACATCTCTTCCAAGAATACAGACAAATGGCCAACAGATATATGAAAAGATGTTCAACTTCACTAGCTGTTAGGAAAATGCAAATCAAAACAATAATAAGATAGCACCCCACACCTGCTAGAATGACTATTAGCAATAAAACAAGAAGTGTTGGAGAGGATACAAAGGAACCCCCATTCCCTGCTGGTGGGAATGCAAACTGGTACAGGTACTATGGAAAACGACATGAAGTCTCCTCAAAAATTAAGAATAGAGTTACCATATGACCCATAAATCACTCTTCTGGGTCTATAGTCCACAATTTTGAAAGCATTTATTCAGAAAGATTAATCCACCCCTAATTCACTGTAGAATTATTCACAATGACTAAGACATTGAAACAGCTGAACATTCTTCAATAAAGACTGGATAAAGAAGATGTGGTACATATTGGGTTGGCCAAAAAGTTTATGTTGTTTTTTTTTGTAAAATAAAAGACACATTTTTCATTTTCACCAATAACTTTGTTGATTTGGATGTTTTGAGTATGACAACTATCTCCTACGTGGTATAATGTTGATTGTTCTCAATTAATGCCTTCATTTGATCACTATCAACTTCAATTGGTTTACTGAATGTGGAGAATTGTCCAGTAAGAAATCTCCAGCGTGAAACTTTGCAAACCACTTTTAATGAGTTTGATCTGTCACAGTACCTTCTCCATACACTGCACAAATCTTTTTTGTGTTTCAGTTGTATTTTTACATTTCTTGAAATAATAGTGTGATGTGCTGAAAGGATTGCTTATTTTCTTCCAACTTCAATATTAAAATCACTACAAAAAAATTCACCAATTCTGATTTTTTTAAATGCATGTTGATATAACAACTGTCACCACACAATCTAATGAAATTGTTTTACATGAAGTTAAAGACAACTCTTAAAAAAGTCATCTTACCAAAAAAAAAAGAATTTTTTGCCAGCCCAATATGTACAATGTACTGAGCCATAAGAAAAGATGAAATACTGTCATTTGAGATAACATGGGTGCATCTTGAGAATATCATGCTAATAACATAAGTCAGAAAAAGTCAAGAACCATATGATTTCATTCATGTGGGATATAAAACTGAAAGCAACAAATGAACAAACAAGAAAAACAAATAAACAAAAACACATAGATACAGACAACAGTATGGCAGTTACAAAAGGAAAGGAGAGGTGAGGTGTAGTTGAGGGTAAAAGGGGTCTAATATATGATGACAAAAGAAGATTTGATTTGGGTGGTGGGCACACAATGCAATATACAGATAATATATCAGAGAATTGTATGTTTGAAACTTTTCTAATTTTACTAACAAATGTCACCCCAATAAATTTAATTTTTTGAAGAGTAGGATTCCTGGATAGAGGATCTAAGATGGCAGAGGAGTAAGGAGAAACTACACTAACTTCCTCCCAGTCCCAATCTGAAATTACAACTAAATTGTACAGAAATCATCTGTAATAACCAATAGAACAATAGTTGGAGAGAAGCCTTATAACCAAGGACAGATGAAAGAACCACTTCACCACAGTGTGACTGATAAGTAGTGTGGAGGAGACACAAGATGGCTGGCTGGGCTCCCACAGGCAGCAGCTGAAGTACCAGAGGGAAATTCAGCATCCAGGGTCCCCCTGAGAAGTATGTGTTCTAACCCCAACCTGGGCTCCCCAGCCTACAGCACCAGAGCTGGGAAAGGAACCCAGATAATATAGCTGTGAAAAGTGGCAGGGTTTTTCTAAGCAAGGAAGAGATGTCTGGAGTCACAGAGAGCCTTTAAAAGGGTGAAAGCACATAATTTCATTTGCAGCCACTTACCCTGGGCTCTGCTAAAGGAGGAGGGCAGAGTGGACTAGACATGCTAGAGGAGAATCTGGGGATGGAGGCTTTGGGGAAAGAACTGAGGAGCAGCTACCAGGATCCCTGTGCCAAGTCATTCTTTACACTGCAGGAGCCATCTTGCTCAGGCAGAGCACTCCTTTCCATGTGGCATCAGCCTGACGGGGAGCAGTAGCCTCACGCACTGGAACTACTAGACACCAACCTCAAGGAAAAACATTGAAAACATTCAAATTCATGGAGACTAAAACATTCTAGTAAATTATAAATGGGTTAAGAATGAGATCAAAGAAAAAAGCAAAAGTTTCTGGAAACAAATGAAAATGAATACATAATGGCACAAAGCAAAGGAAGTCTTCAGAAAGAACTTCATAGCAATACAGGCTTACCTAAAGAAGATAGAAAAATTTGAAAGAAATGACCTAATCCTACATCTACAAGAACTAGAAGAACAACAACAAAAAACAGCCCAGAGACAGTACAAGGAAGGAAATAATCAAAAGCAGAGTCAAATTAAATAACACAGAGACTAAAAGAAAAATTCAAAGTATCAATAAATCCAGGAGCTGATGCTTTGAAAAAGTAAACAAAATAAACAAGCTTTTAACCAGACTCATTGAGTAAAAAAGAGAGGGGACCCAAATAAATAAAATCAGATATAAAAGAGGGGAAATTATACCTAATAGCACAGAAATACAAAGTATTGTAAGAAATTACTACAAACAACTATATGCCAAGAAATGTGACAACCTGGGTAAAATGGAAAAATTTCTGGAAACATATAATCTTTTAAAACTGAATCAAGAAGAAACAGAAAGCTTGAATTAACCAATAACAGCTAGTGAAATTGAAGTAGTAATCAAAAAACTCCTGGCACACAAAAGCCCTGGACTGAATGGCTTCATGGGTGAATTTTACTAAGCATTTAGAAAAGAGCTAATTCCTATCCTTCTCAAGCTATTCCAAAAAATTCAAGAAGAGAGAAGACTTCCAAACTTGTTTCATGAGGACAGTATTACCCTAATTCCAAAATCAGGTAAAGGCACAACAACAAAAATAAACTACAGGCCAATATCACTGATGAACACAGATGCTAAAATCCTCAACAAAATATTGGCAAACTCGAACCAGCAATACATTAAAAGAAGTCATACACCATGATCAAGTGGGATTCACCCCAGGGTTGCAAGGATGGTACAATATTTGCAAATCAATAAATGTAATACATCACATAAAAAGAATTAAAAACAAAACCACATGATCATATCAATAGATGCTGAAAAAGCATTTGATAAAGTTCACCATCTATTTATGATAAAGAACATTCAGCAAAGTGGAAATAGAGGGGAGCATTCCTCAACATAATAAAGACCATTTATGAGAAACCTACAGCCAACATCATACTCGATGGGCAAAAACTAAAAGATTTCTTCCTAAGACCAGGAACAAGACAAGGGTGTCTGCTTTCACCACTTTTATTCAACATAGTATTGAAATTCCTAGCCACAGTAATCAGACAAGAAAAAGAAATAAAAAGCATCCAAGTTGGAAAGGAAGAAGTAAAACTGTCCTTATTTGCAGATGACATGATAGTGCACATAGAAAACCCAATAGGTTCCACTAAAATACTACTTGGCCTAATAAGTGAATTTGGCAAAATAGTGGAAACCAAAGTCAATATTCAGAAGTCAAAGGAATTTTTGTACACCCACAATGAAATATCAGGAACAGAAACTAGGGAAAAAGTCCCATTTACTATAGCAAAGAGAAAAATAAAATACTTAGGAATAAACTTAAGCAAGAAGGTAAAATACCTATATTTAGAAAACTACTGAACACTAAAGGAAGAAATTAAAGAATATAAATAAATGGTAGCATATCCTGTGTTTGTGAATTAGAAAAATTAACATCATTAAAATGTCCATACTACCCAAAGCAATCTATAGATTCAACGCAATCCCTATTAAAATACCAATGACATACTTTACAGATTTAAAACAAATATTCCAGAAATTTATATGGAACCAAACAACAACCCCAAATCGCCTCAGCAATCTTGAGAAAGAAGAACAAAGTAGGAGAGATCACAATACCTGATATCAAACTATATTACAAGGCCACTATAATTGAAACCCTCTGGTACTGGAATAAGAACAGACACATAGATCAATGGAACAGAATAGAGAGCCCAGAAGTAAACCCAAGTCTCTATGGTCAATTAATATTAGACCAAGTTGGATGTAGTACAAAATGGAGTAAAAATAGCCTCTTCAATAAACAGTGTTGGGAGAACTGGAATGATACATGCAAAAAAAAAAAAAAAAAAGAAAAAAGAAAAAGAAATTAGACCACAGACATACACCATTCACCAGAATAAGCTCAAAATGGATAAAAGACTTAAACATAAGCTGTGATACCATAAAAGTCCTAGAGGAAAACACAGTAAAATTTCACATATCCCATGAAGCAATATTTTTACTGATATATACTCTGGAGCAAGTTAAATAAAGGAAAGACTAAACAAATGGGACTACATCAAATTAAATAGCTTCTGCATGGCTAAAGAAAACATCAGCAAAATCAATAGGAACCAACCTTATGAGAAAACATATTTGCCAATGGTACCTCAGACAAGGGTTTAATCTCCAAAATATATAAAGAATTCATATGTCTCAACACTGGGAAGACAATTCAATTAAAAAAATTAGCAAAGGAACTGAACAGACACTTCTCAGAGGAGGACATACAGAGGGCCCAGAGACATATGAAAGGATGTTCAGCATCACTTGCCATCAGAGATAGGCAAATTAAAACCACAATGAGATACCACTACACACTGCTCAGAATGGACCTCATAAACAAATCTACAAACAACAAATGCTGGCAAGGATGCAGCATAAAGAGAGCCCAAGTGCACTGTTGGTGGGAATGAAGACTCGTGCAACCACTATAGAAAACAGTATGGAATTTCCTGAAAAAACTAAAAATGAAACTGTCTTTTGACCCAAAATTTCCCTGTTGGGATTATATCCTGAGAATCCTGAAACACCAATTCAAAAGAACTTATGAACCTGTATGTTCATAGCAGTGTTATTTACAATAACCAAGTACTGGAAATAGCCTAAGTGCCCATTAGTAAATAAGGGGATGAAAAAACTGTGGTACAGTAACACAATAGATTACTACTCAGCAGAAAGAAAGAAGATATTTCTACCTTTGGCAACAGCATATATGGAACTGGATACTATTATGCTAAAAGAAATAAGCCAGGTGGTGAAAGACAAATACCATAAGGTCTCGCCTATAAGAGGAACCTAATGAACAAAACAAACAAATGAGCAAAATAGAACCTAGGCATGGAAACAAGCAACAGATTGACAGTGACCAGAAGAGATGGGGGGAGGAGGATTAGGGGGGAAGTAGGAGAAGGGTCTAGTCAATGAACAGGTATATAGACCCATAGACATGCACAGCAGGTTGGGAGGCATTGACTATGGGAGTGGGGGATGGGTGGAACAGTGGAGAGCAACGGGGAAAAATTGGGACAACTGTGGTAGAACAACAATAAAAATAAATAATAGCTAACTTGAAAACAGAAAAAAAAGGAGTAAAAATTAAATTAAAAAAGCCTGAATTTTCAATACTTTTTTTTTAGGCTAAAATATAATTTGTTCAAATAAAGTAAAACATAAATATAAGTATATTACATATTTAAATGTTGCAAAAATCCATTACTGGAGATGATTTACTTGCATTTTCTACCCACACAAAGAACATATAACTAATGATTTTATTTATCTGCATTCACATAACACTTATTTAAAAGTAATTCATATAAATTATTTGAACAAATATATATTGCAATTAAACAGTTACTGTGACTTTGAATGTGGGTACATATTTTTTGACTAGTACATGCTCGATTCTGAAAAACATTTAATCATTTCACATTCTGTATTATTTGCGTAGGACATACTTAAAGACATTATTTGTAACTGGAATTTTACTGCCATCTTAGAGTATATAGAGTGCATGGAGGAAGAAAGATTATGGTTTAATGTTGTAACACTAATAAGAATGACCAGGACGATGATAAATAAGGCCTGAGTATTTAACATAAAATATTTGATGAATAATTCTTCATTTTTGGAAAAAAAGAATTAGTGAATATATATTTAAATAATACAGCATAGCACTGAGCTCATCAGAAACTTATTATAAAAAGAAGAGCTAGTAAGGAAAAACAAAACTTTTTAAAAAGGTAAAGTTTTAGTTAAGATAAAAAAGAGTATTAAAAAGATTGAAAATATAAACTGGGAAAGGAAGAAAACTGAAGGAAGTTGATTGAATTTTGTCAAAAACCATTTATGACTCTGTAAAATGATGCTAGTAAAAGGTTGAGGTCACACATTCTGCTGAAATGAGTTCCTAGAAAAATCCCATTTTTTTTTTACTGGAAACAATTTTCAGACCTTTCTCAAGTATTGAAAGTTATTATGGTTATTTCAAGTATATTTTTAGTAGAGAACAGTAAAACAAAAATAGTTTCAAAATATTTCAAATCTAAGATAGTCTATTTCATTCAAATGTATTTATAGGAATTATGAGGAAAACAACAAATCATTATTTCTCTCTTCATATCTCATAACTTCATGATCTGTTAACTGTTATATCATTATTATCTAAATATGGGGGATTAATAAAGAATTTAATTAAATAGCAAGATTCCTTATACCTAAATTAAGGTTTCTTAGGCTTCATAGATCTATTAAAAATTCCAGAGAAAGTCCGTACCATGTGATTTCACTTATGCATGGAATCTAATGAACGAACTAAACTAGCAAACAAAATGGGAAAAATAGAAACAGATTCATAGATACAGAGAACAAATTGATAGCTGTTGGGGGAGAGAGATTGGGAGGCTGGGTGGCATGGTAAAGAGACAAAAGGAATAAAACAAAGTCACAGATGCAGTCCACAGTGCGGTGAGCAGCAGAGTGGAGGGGGTGAGGGGGACGCAGAAAATGGCAAAGGGGAGAAACGGTGATGGAAGAAGACACGACTTGCAGTGGTGAGCACACAATACAATACACCAGTAATGTATTACAGAATTGCACACCTGAAACCTATATAATTTTACTAACCATTGTCACCGCAATAAATTTAATAATTTTTTTTTAAAATTCCAGCTCAAAGTCTTTTATCCCAAAGCCTAATCCTCAAGGGCTTGAACCTAATAGCATTAAAAAGAAATAAAGGACACTGATTTTCATTCAGCCTCTTTGTATTATACAGATTTATTATATTTTACATATTTATTTATACCTAAATATGTACTTAAATACATAAAAATGTAAACTATAATAAATATGAGTTCACATCAACACTGTTGCAGCTTAACCAGTTTTCCACCAAAGGGAGTAGGAAAGTCATAATACACCGAGCAATGGAGAGTGATGTTTTGGTACTTCAGTGGAAATGAAGAGACAAAACCACTTTACTTCACAAAGTTATCTTGTGGTAGTTGGGTAATAAAAGAAAAATGAGTCCAAAGAATCTGCATGGTTATAATAGTGGGAGGGGCATGTGTGGCGGCATTGGGAGAAGAAAGGTTAATGTTGACTCTAACTATGAGGGGAGCTGTAGTGGGACTTGGAGAACACCTGAGTGGAGGTCATTCTGTGTGTATGTGTTGAGTGGAGAGGCAAATCTGAGGCAAGAAGTGATAGAAAAAAAGCTGCCTGCACTTAGCATAAATATGACTATTACCGTTAGTGAAAGAATTGACAATAAAGCCCATGATTTTTTTTTTAAACTTAACTATCTTAAGTTTGGTTCTACAACTCTGGAGTATTTATGTAGACCTTGAAAACTATGTATTTTCTAAAGGTTTACTATTTAAGGTAAATTATAAGTAGCAAGCCTATTCATAAATTCTGTAAATTTAAGAAAAAAAAATTATAGTGCCACTAAAAAGACCGGGCCAAGTTGTAGCAGTTTGTAATATGAAGTTATTTCTAGGTGAATTCCAAACACTACAGGTATATCTTCCTAAGCAATAAGCCATGAAAAATTACAAGACTATAAACCACATTGTGCTTTTAGGTGTCTAACAACTCACACTGTAAATCACCTAAAGTTTGTAAGAACTCTAGGTTAGGAATATAATCCAATCCCACATGGACTAGCACTTGAACCATTTGGCTCTAAAAAGCCTGTGTATAAATCGTTACCTAATACATGTGTTTGGTAAATCTGAATCACAGCCAACCCAGAGTTGGGTTAAAACTCTAAATACCCTTCCAAATTGGTACACATTTCATTTTTTTTCATAATGAAAGAACCAAACAAAATGTAATTTGGGTTGGAATGTGAACAGCTCCTTTGGCTAAAGTATCTTAAACTGGGTCTTATTTGCCCTTCTTTTATTTTGAGTGTCTCCATATGGCAGAAGTAAGAGGAAACCTTTTTATATAACACTATTAAATATCAGATACTCAATTACACTAAGAAGAGTTTAGAATATATTTATGTTTAATATTACCACTCTAACCATTCATGAAATAGTGACTATAACATTTAGATTTCCAGAAATTGTGCCCTGAATGTATTTATCAAATCTATGATTAGTCTTTAAATGTTGAATTCAACTAAGGCTTATTACTTTGCTTTTCAAAAATCTCTCCACTATATACAGTAATTTTACCCTGAATAGCCTTACAGAAAGATATTATTCCAAAACCCATATTTCACAATTTGTCAAGAAACCTTATGCTTTTTAAAATAACTTAGGCTCATATTTAAAATGAAAGGAGAAAAACACCAATTCCTGACAACATCCCATAATGTTGAATATCCTGGTATAGGCTCAAGGAAATACAAAATATATAAATATGAAGCACAAGCAGAAATCATGAGCCTTAATCTGTAAATCACTCATAAGAGTCCTTCACTTTAATATATAGACAAGATTAGCATAGTAAAACAAACTAAGTTACTAATGTTCCTGTTCAAGGTATAATTTTTGTTGAGTCAAGGCTGAGAATTGGGTTTCCTTCGGAGACTGAATGATACAAAATGACAGAAGAGACAGCAATCAAGTACCCTCAGCTCTATGATAAACGGATATAGTTTGTAGTAAATATTCTGTCACCCAAACACTCTTCTGCTCAAAACCTGCCTTTGCCCATCTCTCTCTCTCTTTTCTCCCACTTTCACGCTGGCTAAAACACAGTTAACTGAAGTACACAATGCTATCTGCCAATATATTCCTAATGCTCAAAATCTCAAAACTGTGAGAAGCCCTAGGTATCCCTGAACCGTTAAAAATAAAACTTAAGAGAAACCAATTTCCTTTCAAAACTTACTCACAGCTCAGCTAAAAAACCCCATCAATATCTCTAAAAGAGTCAAGTATTTGGAAAAATATCATTTTTCAACTTTTGACAACCTTAAAAATCGCTATAGCATATAAAACAAACATGCCAATAGCTCTGGCCGTAAGGGTGCAGCGGAGCCTAATCTTCTGGCCAACAAGCAATTGATGTGTCAAAGAGTTAGTATTTTAGAATCAATTTTTATGCCCATAGTAACTCCCACTTTGAAATAAAACATAAAATCTGTATTTTCTATTTATCAAATGGGTCAGTGTTTTGGCCAAAGTCATAACACTGAACAAGGATATTGCAAAATAATAAAGCTTATATATGCAGCCAATTAGGTTCCATTTTAATACACTATTCTGAAAAGTGTGGTGGGTGTTTTTTCAGGGGGGATAAAAATGGTATTATGGTTACAATGATAAATCAGCTATTCTGCAGTAGATCCCTCCAGCAAAGGCTTAATATATCTGATTTGTCAAAGTCAACACTCCTGCTAATCTTTCCTACCAGTGTCAAATACTGAGAGGTATCACCCATTCATTTTGTTGTGCCGTGTAGGGAGAAAGGTGGACAATGGACAGAAAGAAATTTTCACAAGCATCAGAATAAAATGGGTTCTTTGAGCACAGCTATAAGAAGGATGCAAGAAGAATTAGAAAATCAGCTGTGTTTTATGAGATTTCTTTTGCAATTCTTTCTTTGCCTGTACTGTTTGCTTGAATGCAAATTATTCCTAACTTTACTATACTAGTTAATGAATATTTTAAGACTACAAAAATGTTTTCTATTAGTGTCAAAATGTTGTATGTTTCACTAGACTATACAGTCAGGATGAAGTGAATAAAATAATATTAAGTATGAAATCCTTTGAAAGCTTTAAAGTAATATTATTATTACTACCATTTAACCTGAAATAAAAGTGTTTTAGCCAGAGTCTTAATATTATATCAGTGTATAAATATTTGATTTAGAGAAAAAAAATTGTCTTTGGGAAGATTCAGAAAATATACAGCAACCCTATTTGCTTTTAATTCTACTAACACAAATAGAATTTTCTATATGAAACAACCAGGAATTTAACTATTAATTAGTATATCTTCCTTTATTTAATGCATGCATGCTGATATATGCATACATATATGCATAAATGTGTGCTTGTATGTATTTGTGTAGGGGATATGTTGTAATTAAATTACATTTTAATGTAAATGCAAATTCAGTTGATTCTAGAAATGCCTCATAGCAGAAGGGACTGTTAAAGCCAGGAAAATACCGATCTCAATGTGTTAAAATATTCATCTCTATTATATTGAAAACTACTAGCATCATTCTTCACATTCTCAATAAAGGGAAAGACAAAGTGAGAAATGTGTTGTAAATATGTGTCCATTTAGGCTCATAAACCACACACGGTAGACACTTAGAAAAAAGTGTCAAATATGTAGGGCATAGAAATAATAGGGGGGTGTAAGTTTTCTGAATATAGAAATTTCTACTTTTACTAAAATTATATGGAAATCAAAATTCAGTTTAGATTAGCAAATCATGAAATATTTACCTGATTATTTGCATTTGCATATAAGAAATGAAAATTAAAGTGAGGTTTTTCTTAATGGTTTACACTCGATTCATTGACATATATAACAAAATATATAAAAGAAGAAAAATAAGTGTTAGAAACACAAGATTTAAGTCAGAAAAACCTGGGCTACAGAATCAGTTTTTCAACATATTAGCATACTTAAACCTCGATTTTGTTGTCTATAGAAGGGAAATATTAATAGTGCTTCTTGTGGTTGTTAAGAGATTTAACCCTGCTGTTAAGATACTGTTCACTTTTTCTGCCAGCAATCACTGCAAGTGTACTATGCTTTCTCCAGGTGGTTAGAACTTCTCTTAGATTGTATAGAGTGTTCTCTTTTTAGACTGCAGTGTGTTGGGAACCGTCCTGCCTGGTTTCAGAAGCTGTAACCCTACCGACAGGCGAAAAGGCCCCTGGCTAGGGGACCTTGGGACCATATGCCACTACGGAAACAAAACTTATTCTCCTGGTAGGAGCACAGCCTCTGCCCCCTTTACTTCACCCTGGTTGGCCCCTGGAGGATGGCTGGATAGTCAGTGATGGGTAAGATTCCTCAAGAAAGGAACAACCTGAAATAGGCAGTCACAAAGGGGCCAGCAGGGAAGGACTTAGGGGATTGTGCAGGAGGGACTAAAGACCCTCAGCCCTCGGCTTTATTATAACCTGATTCTTCATTCTATCTGTAAAAAGTCTCCTAATCTCTTGGCTGCCTTGCTTCCCCCACCTGATTCAGGCCTGAAACAATGCTGAAGGGGGTGCAACCCTGTACCTGAACCAGTGGTTCCCGGTGGGGGGCTATCAGGCCTTAGAAAGAATGCATAAAGTCTTGTGAAAACTGCTTTGCAAAGAGTGTCCTCATTTTAAATGTTAAGGGTCCAAGCATAAAATAAGTTTGTTTCCCAATGTTTTATAGCCATTGGCGTCACCCTGTCTACCAGACCCTGACTCAAAAGGACCCCTGTGATCCCAGAAATGTTGTCTGTAAACCATCCCTTCTTTCTTTGATATGCATCCCTATGCAAGTGACACTCAAAAAAAGTCCCTTGAGAGAGAGGCTTGAGACCTTTCTCCTCTGAGAGACTGGTCAGACTTTCCTCCCCAAGTGGATCATGTCTTGGTAGAATTATTCTCATCCTCTGCAGCCAGGGGAGCTCCCCTGGCTGAAGTTCCCCCACAGCAGTGAAAATCAGTATTTTTCTTTGGATATATATAGGGAGAGTTTGGAATATAGTGTTCGTTGTTGTTATACTCAACAACTAGCTTTCAAGCTTACCTTTCCTTTGATTGACTGTACCTAATTGGACAGAACTGAGAAATAGGGGATCTGCTCAGGTGATCTGCTCAGTCCCTAATAGCACTGAAATCCATAGATTCATGAATGAGGAGGGCTGGGCATGAACATCATTATCATCATTACAAAATTTAAATAGATGAGCTTAATCTCTTATGCCAGGCACTATTCTAAAAAACATATGTATTAACATTTATTTTAACAACTCAGTGAGGTAGATAGTATTATTTTACCTATTTTGCAGATGATGAATCCAAGGCACACAGAGATAAGTAACTTACTGAAAACTACGCAGCCACTGAATGATAGAACCTGATTTCATGCACAGGCAGCAATGCAGTAGCTCCAGGGCTCTTGGTCTAAGCATTGTGCTATGCAGACTTTCCTTACAATTTAGGAAGAATAGGACATACATTGGATTGGTATTTTCAAAGTTGTTATACGTAGTACTCCTGCATTTGATGACTTGGATCCTGACAGAGGTAAATTCCAGAGAATAAGGAATCCATCCTCTTACCCTTCTGCTTCAAGATCTAGTGTATTGTAACAATGATACAAGAGATGATGCCTTTTCCAATGAGAATATTGAGGTATTAATGCATTAAGCTTTATGAATACCTTAGGGTTTTCCAAGGTGAATGGATAGGTATTAAGCTGACTCTATATGCCAAAGTTGCCTTCTGATTATTGAGGAAACATATAAATGACCTCCTGTTTTTGCATAATTTGAATAGTGTTAATAAAATTAATAATAGTGATAATCTACATCTATATCAATAATTATATACTCTATTCCATGGTATACTCATTAAAACTTTATCTCAACCAATGAAATAAAAATATTAAAACCCTTTTCTCTCTATAATAGAAGCAAGATACTTAAATGGAATGCACATATTTAAATACTTAAAGAGTGTATTTTATTTTAAACCCATATGCCCAGTATTAGAGGCACACCATCTATTTGATATTCATCTAGATAGGCAATATAGTGCAGCATCTGCCCCTTCACAACTCTGAAGATGTGGTCCAGCATAGCCGGTGACTTAATTTTCTGTATCAGTGTCCTTAGAGCATTAGTACATGTTTTCATCTCAATAAAATGGAGAATCTTGGGCTGTCATTTTGTCACGATTTAGATGAAAGTCTGGCATCTTACAACTAGTTAATGAGAACAGTAGAAGGGGGAATACATGGTAATAATGAAGGTCTAATGATTACTATTTTATTTATCTTTTGTAAGGAACCAGGCACTATACTAAATAAATACCTCATCTCAATTATCATACATAAAATATAAAAATCATTTGTAGAATTAACAAGTATCATTGACCATATACAAATAAGGACACAAAGTTGCATGTCAGGCTATGTGCTCAGGGTTATTCAGCTAGTCTATGGCAGAAATGGTTCTGGAACCAAGCATCTTCTCTTAATTCCTACTTCCTTCAGTGCTATATGGAGACAAACCTATAGCTCTAACTTATAAAGAGAAAGCATACCTAAGTATGCTTCTCTGACCTTCTTACATGATCGTCCTATTAAGTATCTAGGTCTTATTTTTTTAAACAGCTTTATTGAAGTATAATTGATATTCAAAAAAAAACTACACATATATATGTAATGGCCTATGCTTTGCTAATGTCAGCAAACGGGGGCAGGAGTTATTGAGGGTGAAAGAAAGGTTTCACAGATTTTGTATACTGCTCAAAGCATTGCTCTCTCTATATATAAAGTCTGTGAAAAAATCCAACCATTGTTAAGATGACAAAACAGTTTGCATGACACCGATGTAACCTGGAAGCCAAGGAGAGTGGACTGGAATGCACTTGCGTGAATAATGATGAGTTCACTGCATTAGTTAGTGGGGGTGGTAGATGCCATTGAGTGTGGTTGTATACTTTGTGGCTGTCACATTTAAAATGACAGAGCAAGTAAAGCAATGAATCTGCATCCAATTTTGCATTAAGCTTCCATGGAAACTTCAGATGATTCAGAAGGCCACAGCTATGGGCAACTGGTGATTGGCAGCTTCATTATGACAATGCCCCATCTCATGTGTCATTTCTTGTACAGAGTTTTTTGGCAAAACATCAAATCACCCAGGTGATTCAGTGCCCTCAGAGCCCACCTTTGGCTCCCTGTGACTTCTGACTTTCCCCAAAACTAAAATCACCTTTGACAGAGAAGAAATTTCACTCTGTCAATGAGATTCAGGAAAATATGATGGGACAGCTGATGGTGATTGGGAGAATTGTGTGAGGTCTCAATGTGCCTACTTTGAAGGGGCTGAGGTGTCACTGTCCTATGTACAGTGTTTCCTGTATCTTGTATCTTCTTCAATAAATGTCTCAATTTTTCATACTGCATGGCTGGATACATTCTGGACAGAACTTTATACTTCTAGGAAAGAAGAGGGTTGTTTCCCGAGGGGACAACTTCTCTTTTCAGTGTGAAGCTCTGACGCCCCATTCTACATTTTTCTTGGAAGGACCTGGACCGCCAGTGGACTTCTACTTCATACTTATGACTTTGACAGTCCACTTACAAGAGGGGCAGGGAGTCCATACACAATAGCATTAGAATGTTACATTAATACAGCTACACATGTATTCACATATTAAGATACATTTTTCTGCTTTGCACTTTCCATTCCCTCAAAGTGAAAAGTTTCAAATATTACAGAGCCAATGGAAGCATTCTTTTAGATAAAATTATTTAATTTTTTTTTTTTGGTTTTCCAGTACATACACACATACACCCCTCTGAACATGTGTAGACACTGTCTCCCATTCAGAAAAGAAAGCTTTCATATTCTTAGTAGTCATATATTTAGTTATTCAATAATAGAAAATTTTGTCCCAGTTATATAGGTAAATGTGAAATATATGATAGCCATGATTTCTAAAATGTCACAAAAGGTGAACATTTTCACTTACATAGAATATCTAAAATCAAATATATCATAAAATGCCTATGTCAAATTACTTTATATGAGGTGATAGAAACAGGAATGCAGGTATTATATATAATTCATTAGTGAATTTTTTACTTACATTATCTCATTTAATCCTATGAAGCGGATATTATTATCTCCATGTTAGACATAAAGTAATGCAGTTAGACAAAGTTTAGGTCAATTGATTAAGTCCCACAACTGGTGGATAGTGAAACTCGGGTTCGAACTAAGCCTATCTGACTCTAGTGTATTTGTTTTTAACCCTGCATCTGCAAAGACCAGGTTTGGGGAGCATAACAGAGAAGAGTCTCCAAAGAGTGGGCTTCGATCCCATCACAGAGTGTGCTGGAAAGTCCTGTTAGCTTGGAACAGTTAAAAAACAAGAACAAAAACAAAACCAAGTATATCAAAATACTGCTACTAAAAGTTTTGAACTTTTAAATTTAGTGCTATATCTAATCTGAGCAACAAAGGAGGTAATGTTCACACAGTCATCCACTTTTCAGGGGAGAAAATCAGTGACATACTATCAAAAGTATTGATATATCTAATAGAAGAGATCATCCATCTATCATATAACTATCTGTATACTAAATAAGTACATGTGTAACTAAATAATTGGTATATTTTATTTCAGGCATTCAAGAGTAGTAGGCAAAAATAAAGTAAATTAAAATGCCATATTTGATATGCTATTTTTTTCCTATAACCAATAGAATGCATAATGTAACTCATGATTAGGCTAAGTTTAGGATTTAAAAAAATATATATTATAGAAAACTAAACAGAACATGAGATTTTAAAACCTATATGCAAATGTCTATTTTTATAAGTGTGATTCATCTTGGACTTTTGCTGGATATTTCAAACCCCATTCCTGCATATATGTATGTTTTCCATGTTATACCTGGTGGAAGAAATCAACTACTGTATGACTTAGTATTCAACAGAACTTAAGATTTAACTATCAACTTGAAAGAAAAGTCATAGTTCTCTTGCTATTAAATTTCACATATCTGTAAATGTAATTTCTCTGCCTTTCCACTTTGTTTTATTTGAGAATCGACTAACATATTCGAACAGCTATTAAAAAACCCTTATGAACTCTAAGAACTTGCACACCATCACTGACCTTACCTGTGAGACAGTAATTATTCTTCATATTTTTCACTCTAACAAACTGAGTTCCAGTGAGTTTAAGAAACTCTATCAAAATTACAAAGTCAGTGAGAGTGAAAGATGTGATCTAGTATAAAAACTAAGGTCTTCCCCTCTCTGTTCCTAAGATTCTCTTACTAAGGCATGGCATCTGTCTTTGTTTATGTCAGTGTCCATATTGACTATCAGCAGTACTTCCAGTTTCAGCTCCTACTGAATGCTGCCTCTAGTCTGTTGTCCTTTAGAATACTTTATTTTTTCCTTTATCTAATTGGTCATGAAAGGACTTCATCTGTCTTGCGTACCAGTGTCATAGGGATTTGCAAATTTTATCCCTTGGAGCTTGGAGTGACATTGGAAGATCACAGTTCTGTTTTTAAAATGTGAATATCACTCCTAAACATTACGAATATACATTTTCATCCCAATGAGTCAAATATTTCTAAGATATCTTTTGTCTAAAACAACCAGTTACAAGATACACAATTATTTGTGTCAGTACGTTTAGGTATTTAGGGGAGAAAAAAACATAGACATAGCTCTTTCTAAAGTTGCTTTCACCCAGGGCAACTTCAGGCTGCATGCATCGTGAACATAAAACTCCATACACATTATTGGTGCCACTTCATTTCACCTTATAGAATTCAGGGTATTGCTGTCCAATTCCTGATAAAGGGTCTGACACCACCTCTTCTTGTTCTACCCCAGACTTTCTTTAGCTGGTGGTTGGCATCTTCCATTCTCTGATATAAAACTCCCTCAAGGTCTTTTGTAAATGCAAGTCTTCCTTGTTTCTGTTTAACATCTGCTTTGAAAATATTTTCCAAAGCTATTTCTTTAAACTTTTGCATCTAAACTTGGCACCAATACATAAATATATAGTAATATCTTCCTTTAAGGAGAATACATGTTGATGATAATTCTGGGTTTTAGGTAATTGGAAAGGAAATCCTGAAAAAATTAGTACTTTCTATATTTCTATATACATATCAGTTTGTTAGTAGAAAATACCCTAGGTTAATTGTGTCATAAACTTAAAAACTATATATATTCAAAGATGCAACTCTGCATGCATGCACTATCTTACACATTATTCTGTCATTTAAAAATATACTATTTTCTTCAGATAAACCCCCAGAAGTGCCTGTTCCATTTTTAATTTTTTGAGTTAACTCCATACTGCTTTCCACAGTGGCTGCACCAGTCCGCATTCCCACCAACAGTGCACGAGGGTTCCCTTTTCTCCACATCCTCACCAACACTTGTTTATTGATTTATTGATGATAGTCATTCTGACAGGTGTGAGATGGTATCTTATTGAGGTTTTAATTTGCATCTTTCTGATGATTATTGATGTTGAGTACTTTTTCATATGTCTATTGGTCATCTGTCTGATTCAGAAGAATATATGTACCTGTATGTTCACTGCAGCATTATTTACAATAGCTAAGATTTGGAAGCAGCTCAAGTGCCCATCATAGATGAGTGGGTAAAATAGTTATGGTATATTTATGCAATGGGATACTCAGCCTTAAAAAAGAAGAAAATTTCACCTTTGCAACAGTATGGATGGACCTGGAGAACATTATGGTAAATGAAATAAGCCAGAGAAAAAGAACTGTACCATATGTTTTACTCATATGTAGAATCTAATGAACAAACTTAACTAACAAGCAAAATGGAGACAGACTCACAGAGAGCCAGCTGACAGCTTTGGTAGGGGATGTAGGGGAGGGGTGGAAGGCTGGAGCGAAAAGGAAAAAGCACTCATAGACACAGACCAGAGTGTGGTGATTGCAGGAGGGGGTGAGTGGAGGTGAAAGAGGCATAAGGGGGATAAATGGTAGTGGAAAAAATATAATAAAAATGAACTATTAAAATATATAGTAGTTTCTCAATTTTTGTCTCTGATTGACATCTAGAAGATAAACTATACTACATAGAAAAAGATATGTGCTCATAAGAAAACATCAAATCTTTGGAGATGGATTATATATTTTTAACTAAAATATAGTAATATTTTATTCTATTTTTTAAAAGTTTACTGTATTTTTTTACATTATCTTTTAGTCCCTTATACCTCCTCCCCTCAGCAATCACCACACTGTTGTCCATGTCCATGGGTCCTTTGTCCTTTCTGCTCAATCCCTTGACCCCCAACCTGCTCCCCAACACTAGCTGTCATCCTGCTCTCCATCTATGAGTCTGTCCCCATTGGATTACTCTTTATTTTAAAAAGTGTAGCAAAATAAATTCAAAATGACTTAAAATATTATAAGAAAATCTCAGAATGACACAAACAGACCAAAGTTGTTGACTAGTTAGGAAAGTCCTTTAAACAAGGTCTAAAAAAATAGTCCCTTCCCCCCAAAAAAAGTTGAATTAGATTGATATAACTGTATTACACTACTGGAGAAAATTTTTGGTCTTTTATACTTTATACTTCTAAGTGCTTTATGTGAACTAAAGTTGTAAAGGAAACTTTGGAAAAACATTTACAACATATGTGAACAAAACAATTTTTCACTGTATTATTCACTGATTGTTACAGTAATATAAAATTGATAATTTCATTCTGGCCAAGAAATTAATATTGGTTCTAATTTTAGTCACATGAGATTTTTAATTTGTTATAGTCTTGATATCATTGATATATAACTTTTATAATAATATAATAAAACTTCTGGGTATTTCTTTGGATAGTAGGGATAAATTATTTTTAGAAAATATGCATTCTCTCCTTTCCCACATATATGGGTAAACACTAAAAACAATAGAGAATTTTTTAAAAAGCAGCAAGTTAGTTGTAAGTTAATAGAAATATAAAGAATGAGTAATATCTGATACACTTTGAAAATGAGAAGTTATAGAACTTGACATTTGATTATATGGTGTGGTGTTAGTCATATGTGACAGGGAAAAAGAGTATATCAATAGTCAGAGACAGACTACAGTAAGAACGATGGTTGTTCAAATCAGGGCGGCACAATTGTTAGTGCAACGGTACCTAACGACACTATCAGAAGTGGAAGACAGTATGGCTGCCTACAAATTATTGTTTAAACAATTGATACTTCAGCTAAAGTATCAAAATATTTAAAAATAGTAATAACTTACTTGTTCATAATAATATATGCTAGGCATTCTTGTCATATACATTTTTTTTAATTTAATCATCATTTTATGGATATGGGAATGTTGTTATCTCCAGTGTATTGATGAGTAAGTTTTTATTTTTTTGCCTAAATTCACAAACAGCAAAGAGTGGTGGCAGAATTAAACGTTGTCAAACATAGGATCTCATGGCTTAACTAAAAGCTTTGCCTGAAGAATTAAAAGGAATGAATGAGAACAATTTTCATAAATTACTCATAGGGATCGTTTATTTATCTTGTCATAAAACAGTATTTTCTCACAACAAAAGGAATAGAGAAAAAAACAAATCCTTTTTTTTTCTATGTAAATGTAGTTAGCTTGCTCAATACTAGTGTGTGTGTGTGTGTGTGTGTGCAACCTAGCATAATCAAAATGTTTTTCTTGAAGATACCACGCACAATGTTACACTTAGTCTTCTTCAGGCACATACTGGAGACAACTAATCACTGTTTCTCTCTCACATCAATTCCTTTTTTTCTCTCTCTCCCTCTCTCTAAAAGCAATGGAAAATGTCCTCAGGAGAGAATTAAAAATATATACATACATATATATATGTATATACATATGAACTTTGCAAGAAAATGAAACAAAATACACACAATAACTTAGTTGTTATATATATGAATATATATCACAATGATTTTGAAGTTTTTCTACTAATATATTATTTGAGAGAAACAGCACATTTGTATAAGTTTTAAATTTATAAAGGCTTCTATATTTGCTCTTCCATATCTTCTCCATTTATGTCTTTGCCTTGTAAGCAGATGTTAGAGCAGTTTCAGGTTTGCAGCAACACTAAACAGGAAGCACAGAGAGGCCCCATATGCCTCCTGTCCCCACAGATGCACAGCCTCGCCCAGTGTCAACATCCTGCACCAGAGCGCTGCCTTTGGTACAGTCGATAAACCTGCACTGATGTGTCACCACCCAAAGTCCACAACTCCCATTACAGTTCACTCTTCGTATTGTACTGTGCATTCTACAAGTTCTAACAAACATGTAATGATACGTATCTACCATTATGGTATCATAAAAAATACTTTTACAACTCTAAAAATCTTTGTGCTCTGCCCATTCGTTCCTCACTCCCTCCCAATCCCTGGCATCCACTAATCTTTTAACTGTCTCCACAGTTTTCTGGGAGTTCATGGTTAAAATCATACATTATTACCCTTTCAGATTGGCATCTTCCACTTAGTAATATGCATTCAAGGTACTTCCATGTCTTTTCATTTTTTGATAATTTATTTTTTTAGCACTAAATATTATTCCATTATCCAGATGTAGCACAGTTTACTTATCCATTTTACTAATTGAAGGGCATCTTGGTTGGGTCCAAGTGTTGGAAATTATAAATGAAGTTGCTATAGGTTCTGTGCACTGGTTTTGTGTGGATGTAAGTTTTAAGTCCTTTGGGTAAATGTTAAAAAGCACCATTGCCAGATCACATGGTAAGAGTATGCTTAGTTTTATAGGAAATCACCAACCCTGGCTGGTATAGCTCAGTGGATTAAGTGCAGGCCTGTGAACCAAAGAGTTGCTGGTTCAATTCTCAGTCTGGGCATATTTCTGGGTTGGAGGCCAGGTCCCCAGTAGGGGCACGTGAGAGGCAACCACACATTGATGTTTCTCTTCCTCTCTGTCTCCTTACCTCCTCTCTCTCTAAAAATAAATAAATAAAATCTTTAAAGAAAGAAATAAAGAAAGATCACCAAACTGTCTTCCAAAGTGATTATACCATTTTGTTCAATTGTTTAATTCCTTTTCCATTTTTATTGGACTGTTATATTTGTTATTAAGTTTTAACAATTGTCTGTATATTTGCATAATAGTTTTATTATTTTTAGGCTACTACAGCAAAATGCCATTAACTGGGCAGCTTATAAACAATATAAATTTATTTCTCACAGACCAAGAAGCTGGAAAGTTCAAGATCAAGTGTCCAGTAGATTCAGTTATTAATTTCAAATTCCATAGTTGTGATAGGGGGTGTCCTTGCCTTTCACCTAATCTTAGTAAGTTTTTAGTTTCTCAACATTAAGAGTAATGTTAGCTGTAATTTTTAACAATAAATATTCCTTATTCTGTTAAGAAAGTTCCTTTCTATTCCTACTTTGCTGAGATTTTATATTTTATCCATAATATAGTATCTACTTTCCACAGATAAAAAACTGAATCTTACATTTGTGGTAGTTTATTTATATGGAAAAGGTTAAAATATAAAGAAAACATGGGAAACTAGAAAAAACATATAGTGAATGTGAATTTGTCAACAGATTATCAAAACTAAATATAATATCATGGCATTTTGCAATGAAATATGGTGACGGGAGTGTTTCTTATGTTATTTAGTTTTTAGGCCTAAAATATTCTCCTCATTATTTATGTCAAACATGTCTCTCTCACCATTAAATACATACATACATCATATAACATATCATAATACACAGACAATGTTATATGTATAATATGTATATATTTATGGTAGTGCTAGTGTTTTTTTAGGAAAAATTGAGAAGTAAAGGTAAAACAGGTCAAAAAACATTAAAAAGGGAACACCCAGGGCCAGTTGTGGGTGGGAGACACAGGAAGTTAACACAGAGGGACTCCAATTGAAAGGATTTTATGCAGAAGATAGAACCAATGATTAGGAATAATGACTTGACAGATTAGGGTAGATACCTGAGAATTTGGAAATAGAGATTACACATTGATAAGAGTGTGTGTTTCTTCCCACTGCAAAAGGTAGAAACAAGAGAGTGATAGGTGAAGGCTAAAGTAAGCTTTTTAGACTCAGAGGCAAAAAAACATGGGGGAACTGGCCAGATAATTTTGACTTTGTCAGTGAAATAAAAGGCAAGAGTATCAGCTGTAAGGAAAGCAGGAGGGCAAAGAAGGCAAAAGAAATTTCCAGAGTAATGAATCAATAATTTTCTAAAAAGTACATTTCTAAAAGCAGACTTCTCAAACAATATCTGGAAGATAACTTTTTTCCCAAAGGTGTCTCATTGCTGTTCATAAATTTTAGTCTTTTTTCTACAACAATCAAGTGATAAGAATGTTCCAAGATGAAAGGGATCATTTTATCCAAGCAAGCATGTGGACCGCTGGGAAGATACCTCCATATAAGGGACCTCTCTGCTCTGAGCCGGAAAGGACAGACAGAACCTGCTCATGAGACAACAGAGAAAGCAGTGTCCTCAGAATGAATAGAAAAAGTAAAGGCTTGAAAGCAAAATATTCCAGAATATCCTGCTGTGCTATATTCATTGGAGGTCAGAGGTGTTATATTTGCTTCTCATTTCTATTTTCTCAAATAGGGTGTGTGTGTATGTGTGTGCGTGTGTGTCTGGTAACAATTATCGCTTCTAAAGGCAAAAATAATTATATGTATACACATATATATACACACACACATATGTACACACACATACAGGGTGGGACAAAAATAGGTTTAAATAGTTGTGAGTACAAAAACACAGAATTTATTATTTATTAATTACCATATTATTTTCCACACCAACAACTGTAAACCTACTTTTGCCTCATCATGTATGTATGTGTGTGTGTTTTGTCCAACAGAGATTCACTTCAAATTTGGGAAAGACGGAAGCTAAGAAAATTGAAGCACTTTGCTGTTGTTGCCCGCTTCTTGTGCCTAAGGGAAACATACACTCTATAAGAGAATAGCTACATAATGGTAACTGATTTTTTTTCCCGTACTTTTTCCTCAGCTCCCCTTTAGACCAGAATCTATTTTAGGAGCAGGGCTTTTTTTCTTTTGAAATTTGAAATACATATTTATTGGGGTCTACTATATGCTAGGTGGGTACAATAATAGGTGTTACAGGACCATCTTTATAGGTATTTCAATTCAATCTTCACAATTCAAGTATTGAAAATGGGTGTATTGAATGCAAACATAATTTAAAGGAGGGTTAACAGAAAAAGATGGCACTGCTACAGTTTTTCAGACTCACATATGAAAGGGCAGAGTTATTTTTAAATTTAAAAAATAATTATCATTGCATTATTGTTGGCCCTGACTGCTCCTGGCTCTGTAACATACTCTAATCTGCATGTCCTTAGCCAAAACTTCAATTGAAATTAGTTATTTTCAAACACATTTGTCAAACCATCACTAAATCTGTACAGATATTATATCCCATTTCTTTTAAGCTACAACTTCTTAAAATTTTAGCAAGGTAATTAATTAATACCACAGAAATGATCAAATGAACAAGAATATTTATTAGTAACCTATTAGAGGGACACTGTCAGTTGTTTATACCTTTGAAGCTGGGAATACTACTCTGGGGTAAAACTCCAAACAGATTTATATTCAAGTCTCATGGATAAATATGTAATCACACTACTATTATACATATATGTTAAATCATTATGCAATTGATCTACTGAAAACAAAAACTAAACACAAGTTCACTTTAAAATGTTTACTTTAAGAAATAGACTTAGCTTTAAATGCAGCTGATTGGTTGTAAAGTATTTTTGATATTTACACCACTGTTTTCTGAAAAAATGCTTACCAAGAAAATGAACCGTTATATAAAGGAAACTAAAAGTTACTTCCATAGGAATTATAGTACTACAATGTATAAATCTATTATCTAGTATTGTGTACATGTAAAATATTTGTATATATGAATACATGTATGTATGTGTAAATATATATATACATACATTAACATTGTGTATATACATTATATATATTCCCAACTATTTTCTTGACATTTTAGTCATATATACATTTAAGTAGAGTTTATAACATATAGAGATTTTTGTGGAAATATTGAATATTGAAGCACATCACAGGTTGAAGAAATTTTGCAAAAAAACACAATTTTATGTTTTGTATATGAGTGCGTGTGCACAGTTACATTGTTGAAAGCTATAGTGACAAAAGTCACGTGTAGACAAACTCACTCAGGTTTACTATCCCCAGCATTTCCAATTTTTCAAATGAAAAAGGAGTTTACAGTAGTCAGAAATGTCTACAAGGAAACCCAAAGGCAAAACTTGGCTGGGGTCTTGAAGCTTTATGGAGATGAGCTCCTGGGCAGTAATAACATCAGTGGTCGGGGGAGAACTTAAACGTATGGGTCCACTCTCGGCCATGGATCAGAACACTGGCTTTTTTCCCTGTGTCCTGACCAGGAGTTCTACAGTATAAAATATAAAATAACACCACATTTCATTCAGCAGAAGAGTAGTTTAAGACTCCCCTACCTCCAATACAAATTTATATGTGCAATATGACTTACTGCTTCACTTTTATTCTTCTATATAAAACACAGGCAGAAAGCATTATAAAAATAGTTCAAAAGAAAAGTAAACAGTTTATGACTTGTAACATAGAACAGCTTCTCTGCTCCCTGACCACATTAGGTTTAAAAGGATTTCTTATCAAACTCTCACCATTGTGAAGAAAAAGAAAGCTGCTCTTACCAGAGAGGAATAAAGCTTCAAACTTGCTATAACGCCTTCTGCGGCTCTTCTTTGAAGAGACAGATCCAGAACAGCTTTGTGCATACAGCTAATCTGGCATCTGGCTGGTCTCCAGTCCCTGCACACACGCACACACACACAACACTATAATTGACTCCCAAAAAGTGCGTCAACATTCGTCATGATGGCACTCGCATGTTGAATCTAGACAGTGTTACCCTAGTAGACCTTTCCCGAACTGTTTGGTTTTCTCCACTTAAGGCTGATATTAATAGTGTTTTCAAAACACATGAATTTGTGAATGCTAGCTCTGCGACTATGTTAAGATTTTTGACTACTGAAAATGTGATTCAAGACAATTTTTTAAATCAAGATAACATTGATAAATAAATTTACTTGGCATCTGTATGTCTTTGTTTTTAAATTTAACAGTATTCAGTCCATTACTTATATTTTAATGATTAACAATTTAAAATCTTTTATTCACTATTTGATAAAAGTCCAGCGAACATTCCACATCTCTGTTTTGCACAGAAGCCACATCATTACTGCCTACAACATACCCTAGAGTCTGAAACCAACTGTGCCAGGTCTCTTAGTCTTGTTAAATATTCCACTGCTCCTTTTCCCAAACTGTCAAAATGATTCAAACACAATCACACCCTTTAAATTTTATAGGAGCAATGAAGGGGTCACATAGCCTAGGCTTCTTTCTTATTTTTAAACATTCAATTTTTATGGGAGTGCTAGCTGATTATAACTATTGAGTGGCATATTTCTGTTAATAAGAATATATGAGCACTAGATGAAAAAAAAAAGCATCAGTGAAAAACAGTCTCATATTGTATCACTTCTTATAATGATCTAAACAGTATGTGGGTCTTACAACTATATGTAATTGTCACCTTGCTTCCCACATGCATGCCTGGTTAACAGTTACCAGCAGTGATACTATTTCAAAAATATGGATTAAATGCATGAAAGTTTGGGATTTTTTGCATTTTTATATCTGGTTGTTTATGTGTTCATTAAACAAATTTAAAATATATATAATAAAATAACCCATGCCTATAAAATTTATGGTTGCATACATCTCAAAAAATACATATCATGACAATTTATGAGACATATCTCTTAGAAGAAGGAAAATTTACATATTCTATAACTATAAAATTGTATGCATTACTGAACCTTTTAAAGTAACGTTTTAAATTATATTCAAATAACCTAAAACCTTGAAAACTTAATACTCATTTATATTTATGGATCTCATTCCCATTCAAAGATTCCAATTATATTTCAGAATACTGCACCCTTCTGAGAACACAGAAGACTAATCTCATTATGTTACTTACAGAGGTTGGGTATAGAGACAGAAACCTGACATACTTATTTTTGCAAGGGTGGTATTCTTCAAATATTACTTCCCTATTATATAACATTTTTCTTTACACACTTCTCCACTAAAATTTTCTTATTTAAATTTTTCCTCAGAATAGTAAAGAGGGCATTATGCTCCTCATTTTACACATAAGAAAACTAAGACTCAGAAAAGATAAGTGGTTTGAAAAATTACAACAGTAAATTCTTAACTATAGGACCTCCAGATATTCTACTGTGTCCTAAAAGCATTTATTCTAAAACAATATATCTAATGTTTATAAAAGAGTTTATGATTTAGCTTGCTGATTTGAAATTGGAGTAAACATTTAAATTTCATTCATTTATTTATTTTTAGACAGAGGGGAAGGGAAGGAAATAGAGAGGGAGAGAAACACCAATGTGTGGTTGCCTCTCGCAGCCCCTACTGGGGACCTGGCCTGCAACACAGGCATGTGCCCTGACTGGGAATCAACCCTCCTGTGGTTGGGAGGTCAGCTGTCAATCCACTCAGCCACACAAGCCAGGGCTGGAGTAAACATTCAGAGAATTATTTCACGTATTTGCAGCTGCAGTAGATTAAGAATATTAAATGTCTCTTTGTAGGCCTAATTATTTTGGACATAATTTGCAAATGGACTTTGAAAAGGTAACTTTTTATGACTTTATTTTGAATATATATATTGTTTTAATTTAAGTATTACCAGTTCAGTATCTGCTATGTGACAGAACTTATTTTTATATTCTTAGGATAGGTTAGTGAACAAGATATTTATCTCTCCTTTCTATGTTATTTTCAATCTTCCTATTTAAAATGAATAGGATTGACTACAGTTTTCTTCACTAATAGCTTTCAAATCTCCCAATCCATGCCTACACCTTTCAGACTCTTTTGAACTTCACCCATGCACCCCTTTAGATGGTCAAGGAATTTTTCTCATGCTAATTCCCCTCATTCGCATCAGCAGTGAATCGTTCTGGTCAATTTAAAATTGTGTTTTAATATTTCTCTGTATTTTAAGGTAAAACTATTCCACCATCCCATTTCTCCTTCTTGGCACTGTATCTCTTCAGTGGAAAATATCTCAAAACATTCACTTTCTCACTTTCCAATTCCTTATCAGTTCACTCTTGCAGAGTTTCCATATCATCAAGCCATTAAAACGGATCTCATCTTTCCTGATCTCCCAGTAATGTCGGAACTCAAATGAGTAGTTTATTCTTGTAACATTGTTTTCTCTTGGCTTTAGTGATGCCATGTTCTTATGTTGCTCATAACTGGCAGGCCTTTCAGTATCAGGTTCACTCAATGGTTCCTCCTCCTCTGTCTGAATAATATATTTGAAACACTCCTTGACTTGTCCTAAACTCCTTTCTCTTCTCAGTTGGCAATTTGTTTGTAGATGTTCTCATCCAGGTCCATGGTTTTGAATATTATCGGTATTCTTTTGACTACCAGATTGATCTCTGCAGACTGACCTCTGTGATTCTCCGTCTGCTTACTGATTTGAATTCTTGATTCTCTAACAGGCATTTTAAAATTCAAACATGGCTAAAAGAGAACAATTGAATCTGCCAGGTCTTACAAAGCTCACCTTTCTCCAGCATTCCTTATTTTAGTAAAATTCACCAATTGTTTAAGCTAAAAAAAAAGGCTTTTATTTTATTTTTGTGTTAAAAATGCATAACTAAATTTATCAACAATTATTCCTAAGTGTACAGTTCTGTAGTGTTGTATATTCATGTTATCGTGCGATCATCTCCAGAACTTTTTCATCTTGCAAAGCTGAAACCCTTTACCAATTAAACAACTCCCTTATAATAATGATGTATTGACATGTATATTGACATACAGGAATATCTAAGTAATTATGGCGAATGAAAGAAGCCAAACAAAATGAGTATATTCTGCATTATTTCATTCATATAAAATTTTAAAGCGCAAATTAATTTATAGTGACAAGAAACAGATCAGTTGTTACCTGGAGACTAGAAAAGAGGTAGAACTGGGTCAGGGATGGCCAAGGGTCATAAGGAAACTTTTGTAGGTAATAGATGAATTTATTATCTTGATTGTCTTGATGTTTTTATGAATGTACACATATATGAAAACTAATCAAATTGCACACTTTAAATATGCATAGTTCTATTTATGTCAAAAATGCTGTAATATCATTTATAATACACTTATAAATAAACCGATAAAATTAATAAGAAAATGACAGTCAAATACCAAAAGGCAAAAATATTTGCACAGACACTTCACGAAAGAGAATATCCAAGTGGGCAATACCGTATAGGAGAGCACTGAACATTATTTCTAATCAGAGAAAGGCATGCTTACCGTATTAAGTAAAATGCCTAAAACACTATTTCCAGATCTGGGGAGAACGTAGGAAAAATGGAACTCATATACTGCTTAAAGGTTAGCAAATTGGCACATGCACTTTGAAAAACTGGCAGTATATACTAAAGCTAAAAACGTGCTTACCCTACGATCCAACAGCTGCCCTCCTAGCTTCTTATTCAAAAAGTACATGCATATGTCATTGAAGGGTGGGCTCAGATTGTTCACATGCATTCTCTTTGCAGTTGCTCACACTGAAAACTCTCCCAATGTCTCAGCAGTGAAGTAGTTAAATGATAAATACATGTTGGGATATTTATATAAGTAATAAAATAGATCAATGAAATTAAACTATCGTCATACACAACATGGGTGCATGTCTTAAGCATAGTGTAGACAAAACATGTCATACATAAGTGATTCCATTTATCTTGGCTTCAAAAATGGTGAAAATTAATCTACAGTAATAGATGTCAGTCAACTGATTATTTTGGGGTAGACTGGAGATGGTAACTGGAAGTAGATACAAAATAGCTTCATGAGAAATAGCTAATATATTTTCTGTTAGGGTTACACTTAATTCAAGAGATGTGTTCACTGAAAATTCACTGAATTATTCACTTAAGAGTTTGCACTTTTCTGAGTATGTATGCTTCAATCAAAGCTTTTACATACAAATACAAAAAGATATAATAAAATCATTGTAATATATGTTCCATAGAACAGAATTTGGAATGTTTGTGAAAGCATATGACTAAGGTAATAGTGCATCTCTCCTAATAATGAATAAATCACACAGATGAGGGTAAAATGTTCTAGCAGGAAAATAGGCATTTGAATAATTACATCTCCCAGGAACATTGGTCTAGATGACATTTTCAAGTTAGATAATGCATGTATTTTCTCAAAATAAAGTCATTATAGTCTAATATTATTCTGTATTCACACTATCTGTTTGGGAAAATTTTTGAGATTCTGACTTAGAGAAAACTTGCCTTTTGTGTGCAGCTTTATGAAATCAATGTTTTAAAAGAAAATAATAAAATAGAATCTATTATTAATATCTTATTGCTTTTCCCCTCATATTACTATTATGTATTATAACTACTGTTTTCTATGCCATCTCCTATCACATATGATTCAAATAGACTGCAATCAGGGGTTATGGTTAATCATGTAACACATTCCTCTACTACATATGAATGTGATTAGCCACGATAGAAAAAATGTGGATATCACTAACAGTGATACAGAAACATACTTGAATATATGTAAATTTATGCAACTTGTATATTGTTGCTATACTTCCTTTTTCTCATCTGTGAAAGGGAAATGTTAATACTCAACTTTGTAATTGATTGTGAGAAGACAATATGATAATGTAAAATGCCTAGAATAGACATTTACACATTGTAAATGAAAGCATTGTTCTTGAACATATAAAATATATTTTAATCTAAACATTATTACATTATACACTAATAATGAAGTATCTTGTTTAACTATGCATCATTCATTTTTGGTTTAATCTAATAAATCAACTTACACTATAATGATATAAAATGGATAAAAAGATGAATAATACCAAGAACAGATATTGTAGAATAGTGGTCCTATGGCAGGAAGAAATATTCTAAACATGTGCCCTTTCTCTGAATGAGCCAAATCCTGTTTATACCCCTGTGACTGAACACTTCAGTCTGAAAGAAAAAGAATAACTGGAAACATCTTGACTACAACTTAACGTAATAAAGACTGTGATGATGAATTTACTGTGATGAAGTTTAGAGGTTACCACTAAATGAAATCACTACATTGCATCAGTACCAATTATAATTTTTTTTAAAAAGTTCAATGGCACTGGTTTCAGTAAGAAGCCCCTGGATTGACCAGTGTCTGATCCCATTGTAACTTATACCACCTTAAGCAGTCTTAGTTTATGGCCTCCCTCAACAATTCCTTAGAAAGATAGAATCTCTAGCTAGTGAGGAAGATAAGGTTCAACACAACAGGAAGAGGAAAAAAGGCATACAAACTAAAGGCAATATATACCATGGAATGAAACACTGCCACTTGTGACAGCATGGATGAACCTTGAGAATATTATACTAAGCAAAAATAAGTCAGTCAGAAAAATCTAAGAACCATACAATTAAACTCATATGTGGGATATAAAATTGAAAGCAACAAACAAATAAACAGAAAAACAAATAAAAACTAATAGGCAAAGACAACAGTATGGTGGTTACCAGAAGGAAGGGGGTTGAGGGGTTAGCATTGGGTAAAGGGGGTTAAATATATGGTGTTGGAAGAAGATTTGGCATTGGGTGGTGGGCACACAATGCAATATAGAGATCATCTATCATAGAAATGTACAATTGAAACCTATATAGTTTTTTAACCACTGTCACCCCAATAAGTTTAATTTAAAAAAGAGAATAAACTTAAACTTTTAAACAAAAATATATACACAATAAAGAGGAAGAAAATAAAATACAAAAAGACATAAATAAAATCCCATTGAGGATCATGTTTTTACTCATTTTTCCTCATGACATGTACATAACATGATATACACACACACACACACACATACATATATATACTTTATTTTTAGATTTTTATTTATTTTTAGACAGTGGGGAAGGGAGGGAGGAGAGGGAGAGAAACATCAATGTGTGGTTGCCTCTTGTGCTCCCCCTACTGGGGGACCTGGCCTGCAACTTAGACATGTGCCCTGAGAACTGAACCGGTGACCCTTTGGTTTACAGACCGGAGTTCAATTCATTGAGCCATATCATCCAGGGACATAACATGATATTTTATTATGTCAACTAACCTTGTCTATCATAATATAACCATGTGTGTACGACTAATCATCTCAAATGTAGGAGTCATTTATTATTTTTTGTTCCTTTCAAAAGTAATTTTTTAATTTTTTGATAAAATTTTATAAAAATGGCTGGATTCTCTCAGGAAGTAAAGCAATGATTTTCTGGCAACAGGAGTTGGGCAGAGGAGTTGACTGAAAAGGGAGCTGTCAAAGATGAGGACAGTCTCCGTTTCATGATGTGGTACTAATCACACGGTTGCATACATTCATCAAATTCATCATCGTGTGTACTTGAAACGGTTATAGCTTACTATTCGTAAAGTAACTCGATAAACATTTTTAATACTAAAAAAAACTCAAGTGCCAGCCAAAAAAAAGTAATAGAAGTTGAATTTCAGATGGACCAGAGCAGTACACATCCACAATGTAAAAAGATAACTATCCACAAATGTACTGCGTGCTCTCGGAGTAATGCCACAATAGCATTCCTTATTCTTTCACATATCGTTTAGAACACCATCTTTTCTCTGTAGTGTTTATCCAATGTACACTCTCTTCTCCTTATCTCATCAGCATGGATTTCACAACTTGATAAAATTAAAGGTGCACAAAACCATGCTTATATAAAGTGCTTATGATAATGATCTTTTAATAGAGTATAATAAACTCTTCCATAATAAATAAGCTGATTTTCATATTATTTTTAAAGATTTTAGAATTCATAGAATTACAGGCCTCCCTAAAAAAACAGGGAAAATCTCAAATAAACAATCTAACTTCACACTTAAAGGAATTTGAAAAGGAACAAAAAACAAAACCTAAAATGAGTAGAAGGAAGGAAACAATAAAGATCAGTGCAGAAATAAATGAAATAAAGTCTAAAAAATGATACAAAAGATCAATGAATCCAAGAGCTGGTTCTTTGAAAAGATCAACAAGACTCACAAACTTTAACCAGACTCATCAAGAAAAAAAGAGAAAGGGCTCAAATACATAAAATCAGTAACGAAAGAGGAGAATTAACAACTGACACCAAAGAAACACAAAGGATTGTAAGAAAATATTATGAACAATTATATGCCCACAAACTGGATGAAATAGATAAATTCCTAGAAATATACAATCTTCCAAAACTGAATCAGGAAGAATGAGAGAACCTGAATAGACAGATTGCACTTAATGAAACTGAAGAAGTAATCAAAAAACTCCCAACAAACAAAAGTCCTGGACCAGATGGCTTCACAGGTGAATTTTACTAAATATTCTGAGAAGAACTTACACCTTTCCTTCTCAAACTATTTCATAAAATTCAAGATGAGGGAAGGCTCTCAAACTAATTTTAGGAAGCCAGTATTATACTAATTCAAAAACCAGATAAAGAAACTACAAAGAAAAAAAAAAACAAAACTATAGGCCAATATCACTGATGACCATAGATGCTAAAATGCTCAACAAAATATTGACAAAACAAATACAGTGATGTATCAAAAAGATCATGTACTATGATCAAGTGGGATTTATTCCAGGAATGCAAGGATGGTACAACATTCAAAAATCAATAAATGGAATTAACCAGATAAACAAAAGGATAAAAACCACATGACTATATTAATAGATGCAGAAAAATCTTTTAGTAATATCTAGAACACAGTTATGATAAAAACTTTCAGCAAAGTGGGAATAGAGGGAACGTATCTAAACATAACAAAGGCCATATATGACATACTCACTGCTAGCATCACACTCAACAGGCAAAAACTACAAGTGTTCCCCTTAAGATCAGGAACAAGACAGGGATGACCTCTTTCACCTCTATTATTCAACATAGACCTGGAAGTGCTAGCCACAGCAATCAGACAAAAAGAAGAAATAAAAAGTATCCAAGAACCCCAAAGATTCCACCAAGGAACTATTAGAACTGATAAATGAGTTCAACAAAGTAGAAGGATACAAAATTAATATTCAGACATCAGTTGCCTTTTTATATGCCAATAATAAACAGAAAGGGAAATTATAACAATCTCATTCACAATTGCTACAAAAATAATAAAATACCAAATAAACCTAAACAAGGATGTAAAAGACCTTACTTGGAAAATTATAAGACACTGAAGAAAAAAATTGAAGAAGATACAAATAAATGGAAGCATATACTTATTTATGGATTAACATTAATAACACTAAATAATTAACATTTTTAAAGCATCCATACTATCCAAAGCAATCTATAGACTTAACACAATTCCTATTGAGATTCCAATGATGTATTTGACAGAACTAGACAAATATTTCAAATATTTATTTGGAACCATAAACAGCCCCACATAGCAACTGCAATACTGAGAAAGAAGAATGAAGTTAGAGGAATCACAATACCTGATATCAAACTATATTATAAGACCATAGTAATCAAAACAGCCTGGTACTGACATAAAAACAGACACATAGATCAATGGAACAGAATAAAGAGCCCAGAAATAAACCCACAACTGTATAGTCAATTAATATTTGACAGAAGAAGCAAGCACATACAATGGGCTAAAGACAGTTTATTCAATAAATGGTGTTGGAAACATTGGGCAGATATGTGCAGAAAATGAAACTAGACCACTTCTTACCCCATATACAGGGATAAATTCAAAATGTATCAAAGACTTAAATGTCAGATCCAAAACCAGAAAATTCCTTGAAGAAAACAGGCAGCAAAATCTCAGACATTTCTAGTAGAAATGTTTTATTGGATATATTTCCTCAGGTAAGGGAAGCAAAACAGAAAATAAACAAATGGAACTTCATCAAATTAAAAAGTTTTTGCTAAACAATGGAAATCATCAGTAACATAAAAAGCCAACCCAGAGAATGGGACACATATTTGCTGATACATCTGATAAGGGGTTAATATCCAAAATTTATAAAGTACTTATAAAACTCAACACCGAAAAACAAACAACCCAATTAAAAATAGGCAAAAGACCTGAATAGACACTTCTCCAAAGACAACATGCAGATGGCCAATAGACATATGAAAAGATGTTCGATGTCACTAATTATCAGAGAAATGCGAATAAAAACCACAATGAGATACCATCTCACACCTGTCAGAATGGCTCTCATCAACAAATCAAAAAACAACAAGTACTGGTGAAGATGTGGAGAAAAGGGAACACTTTTGCACCATTGGTGGGAATGCAGATGAGGGATATATTTAAATAAAAAATAAGATTTCTTATGTGAAGTGCATCGCTGACATTGTAAGTGATAAATAAAGGGCAGCGATATTATAATTGATTTTGTTCATTAATATATAATAATAGCAACTTACCACCACCACAGCAGTGTTAGGCATGTAGGCTAGCCTGGTGTGAAAGCTCAAAGATCACAGTGCGAACTTGACTCCCTCAGTCTTTCATTTCCACCATTACAGTTTTTGGCTCTCATCTTGCCTTCAAGTTTGCCTTCCCTTGGCACAGAGGCCAATACTCACCGAACCTCATGCGTGCATTATAGGCACCAATGGGAAGTTGTCTGCAACACAGACAGTCACTCCTATGTCAGGGAAGTAAACTTTCCCAGAAATTGTGAACAGACTTCTGCTTATGGGACTTTTACTAGAACTTTGTTCAGAACTGTAAGGACTGCTGGGAATGGCAGCTTTTTAACCAGGCACATTGCCTCCCCAAATCAAATTTGTCTCTAAGTTTATTCATATTCTCCATGCACTTGATTACATTCTTATTATCTATTGCTTTTCATATTACGGTGAGCTATAACAAAAAGAGACTTCATGGCCAAATACATTTGAGAGTTGTCTTACATGACAATATTTTTAGAAGTCAATTAAAGGATCTGAACATTACAGCAGAAAAAAAAATTCACTCTTTTATCACAATTTTCTTTAGAAAGCAAGTTTACTTTTGAAAATGGACTTATAAATGTAGAGGACTACTAATCTTTAAGGCACATTTTGGGAAACTATGATATATCATAGTTTATAAAAAATTATTTACATACATATATTTTATATAGTACATTTTATGTTGTTACTGTCTCTTAGCAATATTTTGTGTATTTCTCCTTCTCTCCTAATCCATATCTTCTTATACATTCATTGCTAGACCAATAAATAATGTAAAGGCATTGTTGGTGCATTTGAGTTGATAAATGAGTTATTTTATTATGCTGGATTTAATTCCATTTTTAAATTACATGTTTGGGCTGATTGTGAATCCTCTTATCCATTATTTAACTAGAATAATTCCCTTTTATCATTTCTTAGGTATATAGCTTTAGAAATAAAATAATAAAATAAAAAATGAAATGAAATTAAAAAAGGAGGGAACAGTAAATGTGTTCCAATGAAAAAGGATTAGCCCCGGTTTGTGTGGCTCCGTGGACTGAGTTGGCCCATGAACTGAAAGGTAGCCAGTCTGATTCACAGTTAGGACACATACCTGGGCTGCAGGCCAGGTCCCTGGATGGGGGCACATGAGAAGCAACCGATTGATGTTTCTCTCTCCCTCTCTTTCTCCACCCCTTCCCCTCTCTCTAAAAATAAATAAATACAATCTTGAAAAAAATTTTGAAAAAACGATTAATTTCTGCTATATTCCAATAAGAAATATCCAGCATTTAAGTAGGACTTCCTTTAAAGCCATGCCCCAACCATCCTCTGTCTCTTCAAAAGCCCAGGGTACATATATGTGTGTATGTGTGTGTGTGTGTACATACATACACTCACACAACAACTGAATCACTCTTTCTTTGAGGAGTATCTATTTGAGAACAGTTTTTGCTCTCCTCTTTGTGGTTGATCTTGTTTCAATACCTATTACCAAATATGTCTCCTTTTAAAATAATTAAAAGTTTTATTTCTTTCATATTACTTTCCTGGAAAATGGGACTGTTTAAACCTCTTAATATTTCTGAAAATACAAAAAATAGACAAAAGAAGGCTTTTCCTTCCCAGGGACAATGAAGTCTTTCTAAACACAGTTGTCTGAAAGTCACATTTTAGGAAAAGAGCCTGATAGCAAGCGTTATGTAGAGGACTCTCACCTTTGACTATGTGGGCACATAAAACTACAGACAAAATCGTTTTAAAATTGAGAAATGTACAAGAAAAGAAGTAATGTGCCATACATGTGGGCAGAAATAGAGGCCAACTTCACAAATTTAAATTATTCTAGAAGGGTGTTTTGAATTCCTTAAATTAAAACCTAGTTTTGAAACATTCGGGCAAGCTCCTATCCTTATTAGCAAAGTCTGGCATTTGTCTCTTGCTTAGCACCGTGACAGAAAAAATATAATTAAGATTTTCAATAATTTGAGCTCTATATTTTATGAGGAATTTTATTATGCGATATAATCCCTATGATGTAAAAGATCACAAAACAGAGATGGAGTTTAATCTATTTTAAAACTTTGATCCAGGATATGTCTTTTTTTAGCCAACTTCTCTTTAACCCTTTCAATAAATAAAAGTCTTGGAAGGTGGCAAATTTATCTATGCAGGCAAGGGATACTGGTATGACTCTTGAAGATAGTTAGTTGGCACAAACTAAAAATGCACATTTTAAAGGCTGCATAGTATTACATATCATAGGAATGCAGTATATTTTTCTTATGTGCCATCACAAATATCTATTAGAAACTTCACCACAATCTGGTAGAATAACTGTTTTCTGATATTAGTGTGCTGGTATGCACACTATTGTTACAAGAAACCTGGGAAGTATTTTCAACTTCCCATTCCTGAATTGCATTGCAGAATAAGTAAGTTGGAATCTCAGGCAGGAAAAATGGTCCTTGAAGTTCTTATTTCAACCAACCTAGCTGAGTATGACATTCATCAGTTTTAAAATCCACTGCTCTATATAAACTTTATCTATAACAGCATTATAATTTCAGAAGAGATTCAATTACTTTAAATTTTCCTTTGCATTATTGAGTTTAATATGTCATCAGTTCATATGAATAGATTTAAATAATTATGTAACCAGTGTACTACTTACAGTGCTGTAATGCTTTCTTGCCCAATTTAGGCAATATCAGTTTTCATTATTTAACTTCCACTTCTTACTTGTCAAAGCACATAACACAGAGAATTAATGGAAGGCCACATGGAAATTAATAATCCTATTGAGCTGTTAGAAAAAGACATAAAAGCCAAGATTAAAATGATAACTTAAAAATAGATTTTTTCTGATTGTCTCAATAAAAGCACTTGATTTCCTTATGAAGAGATTTATTTCAGCTAAGCTGTTCCATAACCTGGTGGAAAGATAATGTTATTTCTGGTCCATTTGCTTTTAGATCATGATAAATATATATATATGGTAAATATATATATGCTGGAGATCTTTCAGTTTGAGAAGTTATTTTCAATATAGTCTAGCTGAAATGTCATTTTAGTTTTAAAGGGAGAAAATGTTAATTCATTCAGCAAGAGTAACATCTGGACACAGAATTTCACTCTGGAGGCTATGCTGAGGATGAAGCTGTCGGCAACTGCTACTATTCCCACCACTAAAGGAAGGATGGTATCTCCAGGAATAGCAAAATATATTGTTTCAGCACAGCCTTATTAAAAACCAAAAAAACAAAAATAATAAATAAAATCACAGATTTTTCTCTCCCTTCTCACTTCATGTAGTCAGTGTGCAATAAGCCAGGTTAATATCTATTGTCATAAAATACATTACAATACTTTTAAATTGACATTTTAAAGAGCTTAAAATTTTAAGTCAGAAAAACATACGCTAAATTTTTATTGTCAATAAAATTCAAAAAGCAAAATTAAAAGAAAAAATTATCAACAGCAAACAAAATAGTGCATAAAACTCCTAATTGAATATTCTCTTTAAGGGTGAGCAGTAGCTACCTAAAATATTTTAGCAGCTACCTTAGATTCATTTTTTAGACAATCAGAGATGAACACTTTTAAAAATACTTACAATTAATACAGATTGTGAAACTAAAACATTCCTTATTTTTAAGTGTTTATTTTATTCCACATCCCCGTCCAGGTTTCCAGTCTTCGCTGCACTGATTGCCCACATAGTCCCTACAAAACTTACCCTTCTTTCTCTAAAAGCTCTCAAAAGTGCAACCAGCCTTTTTCTCGGGAATATATAGATTCCCACAGTTTCTCAGCTCTCAGTGTGGTATCAACTACCTAGACTTTGACCAGACTTTGAATCAACAAAAAGGGAGCTTATCCTGGGTGGATCTGGCTTAATCAGATGATCCTTTGAAAGACAGTGAAATGTCAGAGAGACTCCCTCCAGGTTGTCTGGAGAAAGCAAATGGCCGTGGTGTAAACTGTCCATGGGCCCCTTGGAAAGGGAATGCAGGTAACCTCTAGTGGTTGAGAACAGTCTCTGGACAACAGCTAGTGAATGAGGACCTCACCTATACAGTCACAAAGGAATAAAACCTGCGGACCATCAGCTATGACTGAAGAAAATCCCAAGCCCCCCAGTTGAAAATCATACCTTGATACCTTTATATCAGCTGACAACAGCTGAGCAGAGCATCTTTATCCCTCTACTCTTATCTATCTCTGATCTATCAATCATCCATCTATCATCTATGATCTGTCTATATGATTCCTGCATCTGAGTAAGTCTAGTTTAGTTAAGGGAAAGGATCCACCACCTTACCTATAGAAATAAATCTCCTTCCTTTGTTTTTCTCCTTCTAATATCTCCCTAGGATAGAAAGGAAACCAAGATTTAGAGAGATTAATAATTTATCTGAATAAAGAACACATAACATCAACTATTATATGAAGAACCCATTCTTCAGTAGCTTTCTATTTTTAAATATTTATTCCTTATTTAAGGTTTTAAGACACCTTTATTTAGTGAGATATTGACATTGTACTGATTTTGAAGACCTGTAAGCCGCCAAGTTCTTCAATGCTTGAAACATCTTGAGTGATAAAGAACCTGGGATTTTATGAAACACACCTGGCCTCTAAATAGTTGGGTAGGAGTCAGAGCAGGGGACAAGGGAAGCTCTGTCCTGTACTGTCTATGCTGCCTGATTCAATAGACCAACACTCAGGGTCACAAGTGTGGAAACTGAAAAAAGCAAAAATATACCAACATTATAGTAGGTAGTTAAATTGTTATGTTTGAATTTGAATAGAAGATAAGGTTTTACAAATACCACATTTAAATTCAATATTTAGCGATTCTTCTGATTTCTATGGCCTTCTTCTGAACTTCTTATGGTCTTAAATGCTTGCTTCAGCATGGGATTGGTGTGTGTGTGTACGTGTTTGTACGTGCAAGATTTATCTTTAATAATGTGTAATAGCATGTTAAAGACGGTCTATACAGCTGAAGCTAATTTAGGAGTAAGTAAAATGTAGCCTGTTAGATTTGTCTTCCCTGAGGAATGTGTTTTGTAAATTGAGAGCTTGAGAGTCACTAATCTAATTCACAAAAATTAAACTGTTAATTTTTCCTTTGCCATTAAAAAGATATTATCACTACATGTCAATAGTAAACCAGGTCCCAGCAGAAATATCATACATTCTCAATTATACTCAGTGAGAATTATGTGTCATTCTATTGAGGGGGCAAGGAAAGTGTAAAATGTTAACACATTGCAAAGAGTATTGAAGTCTTGGCACATTTTTCCTGCCAATTCTTATTTCCTATACTCCTTAAAGTACAAAATACAGATATTTATTATGCTCCATTTCCTTTCCATGACTATAGCTCTCTGGAAAATCATAGGTCTCAGAGCCATTTACATGTTTATCATGGTGATGGATGCAGATATAACAAACAGCACTAAAGTACACATGTATTTATTATTTTTATTATTTTTGCAGTAAGTTCCCAACGTAGGTAGGTCAAATAAAGCATGCTTGTGAATTTTTTAAATGTCTTTTTGCCAGTGATTATATAAATGGTCACGCTTTAATTGGTCTCAGTAAACAAAACTTTTGATGGGACTTTATGACTTAAGGCAAATAATCCACAGCAAAATCAATAAAGATTTAAAAAAAAAACACACTTTAAATTCCAATAGAAACACAAATGTTCATTATCTGAAGACTTCACAGAATTTTTTGGATTTCTTAGAGAAATTAAAATGCACTCGGATACACTTTAACAGGATGCGGATGGGAGGAATCCTAGTTTATAAATGAAATTCGCTACTGAGAAAAATCAATTTTGTGCTATGGTGAAGACTTGACCTTCCGGTGCCGTTACAAAAAGTCATTCAACTTTTGACTAAGAAGGAATAAGAAGGCTCTTGCTTCTATTACTTCTCTTGGTAGCATAAGGGAGCCCCACACCAGCTGCATGCAGTATCGCTTCATGAGTGTGTGACTGTATTTAAATCATTCATATATTACATTTTACAAAAGTAACAGGGAAATGTGTTTTTTTTTTTTAATTTATGGTTAAGAATTGCAACAGATGGTGAAAGACTCTGTTTAAACTAATATGGGCATTAAAATAACTGATACTGAATGCATTCCTTAACATAACTGGAGTTTAGTTAACTACACAAAGGGCTTGCGACTTTTCTGCATATATTAAACCAAATGTGTCCTTAGCAATTGTGTTTCTACATGAGGCAATACTGTAGAATTTACTCATAAGAACTTTTCAAACTTAAAAAAAATGTATTCACTCATTCAGCAAATATTTACTGAGCATCTGTTATTTTCAGGTATCACATTTACTACTGAGTTGCTTATAAGATAAATAAGACATTATTCCTGACGTCAAGGAAGTTTCAGGGTGTGGTAAAGATGGAGACTGAAAAACACTGACAACGTCTGAAGCATTTGGAGCACCGCCTCTATTTTTGAAGATTAGTTCTGTGGTATTTTTATACCCTCTGGGATGTAGGCCTGAAATTCTGATAGTTGCAGAAAGTTGGCAACAGAGGTAACTCTGTTAGGTCTGGAGCCCATGTGAGACACTGATCTTTTTTGTAGACACAACAACTAAGAAGAAATGATCTTAATATTCATATATTTACTACATATTTTCATCAAAATAATTATAAAATAAGTTTAGAATTTTTCTAAAAATTCAAAAATGAGCCATCTTTATTTTTTAAATTACATTTATTGAGGTGACATTGGTTAATAAACCTAACTAGGTTTCAAGTGTACAATTCTAGGATTCATCATCTGTGTATTTTATTGTTTGTTTACCACTCACAGTCAAATATCCGTCCATCACCATATTTGACCCCCTCTACACTTTAAGAAAACCTTTTCGCAATAATGAAACTCTATAAGTCTTAGTATTTTGCTTCAGATCTTATCTTGCCTGTCATCTTGCCCTAAGTAGATAATGTCTCTCGTATCTCTGAACAATTTTGTACTATTCTCAATTCTGTTAAATTTTCTATTGCTCCTGGCATGCATCTGGAATTTCCTTTGTTGCTAGGCTTTTCTATGTGCCATTGACCTTGCCAAAGCCACCTCGTCCCTAATATTCTTTTGGGGCTTTCTCTTTGCAAGCTCCTGTTCATTCATCAGGACTTGACTTAAGGATCAATTTTTCAAACATATCTTTTCTGACCTACACATAAGATTCACTGAGAATATCTTAATTCAGAGTTTTTAATTTTCTTTCCTTTTAGTTTGTTTAACTTTTGCTTAATATCACCAAACATAATAATTAGATACTGAATAAATAATATCCATTATATACTTTCTCTTTTGGCTAACTTTTCTTGTATCTGTATCTACTGGGGATATGGTCTAAAAGCCTCATTAGGTAGAAATAAATGCAAAACCTAGTATTTCAAATGCATAGAAAATTCTTTATTTAAATCAACACATTATAGTCTTTCTTGTGAGTCACTAGTTACATCCAGTTCTTTATGCTATTTCAGAAATGAAATTGTTACTTAAGAAAGCAGCACCACAGAGTTAGTGAGATTTTAATTTAGCCAGCCTTGTCTCTGGGTGCTTTTTAAGTTTGGTTCATCATCTAGTCTCTTCCCAGGTGTTGCCAACTGTAAGACAATATGACTTGGAAAGTAGCTTTACGTTACACTTCCCCTGAAACCTCCTTGATGATTTCAGGCAAAGTTTAAGAAGTGATTTGGAGAATATGGGGCAGTTTAACCACAGAGAAAATCTTTTAGGGCTGCTGCTCAGTCTTCTGCTAATCTAATGACACTCACTAAAGTTAGAGGCAAACTGTTTACTTAAAACACTAAAGAATCATTTTGCAGTATTTAAGAACGAAAGAGAGGCGGGGATAGGGAAAATTGCAACTGCACTTCTCAATGATTTTACACTGAAATCATTGAATATGGAAATCATGGTCGTCCAAGCATGTGCACCTGCATCAGCCTTTCAACTAACCATAGATACTCGCAAATATCTCAAAAATAACTAATTTATCTGCATTAAATTTTACTTTGATGATTGTACATTCAAATTTCTGCAGCTGTTCTTAGAGAATTTTTTATGAAAATAAGCCCCCTAAGATCTAATCCTTCAAAATTTACAAGTAAAATAAGCCTACCTAAATATATTCAGTTTTTCCCAAATGAGTACTTATTTGTTTATTCAACTCAATTCCCTACAAGGAGAAAAAATCTATAAAAATATTAATACTGAATTAACATTCACATAAAAGAGTATACCTCTTCTTTCTAAAAAAGAATTAATTATTGGGTGAATACTTACAATATTTAACTTATTTTTGGCAAACAAATTTATGACTTTGATGTAAGAGTTAGCTTATTATGCAGATGTGAATAATACATTTTATTTACATGATACATTTTACTGCATGAAGTGCCTTGTTATCTACAATACATTGTTGGATCATCTAGTAACACTTGAACAGGTCACAATATTACTATTAATTCTATATTGCAGTTGAAAAAACTGAAGCTTATAACAGTTAGCTTTTTACCATAAGTCAAGTAGCTAATAAATGATGAGGTCAAGCACCAAAATCAGGCTTTTTTGTATCAGCATCCTGCACTCTTTAGACTGACAAGTATTTTTATTTCTATAGGATGTCAATACTTTGAAATTCATATAATTTCTATTTATTTCTATAAATTTCCTAGTTGTATAATTTTCAATAGTCTGCAGGTATCTATGTGAATTTCTACATTTAATACAAAAATCAATCATTTTAATACAATTTATATACACATTTTTTAAAAAAACAAGGCTTTGCTATGACCGATGCTTCACAAGCTGACGTAGAGAACTGGTGATTCTCTCTGAATGTACCAAGAGACAGACCATATTTCTCATCCTTCCTTGAAGGCCCATGTGACCAATGACTATCTGAGGACCAGTGGAAAGTGAATGGAAGCAACATGTTCAACTTACCATTTATGTCCTTAAAAATAAAAAAAAACGAGTCTATCTTTCTCCTCCCCAAAGGTTTAGTTTGTACATATCTGCTGGAGGCAGAGAAGCTGACTCAGACAAGAAAAAAATTCTGTGTCAAGGATGATAAAATGACAAATTGGAAGAGCCTAAGACCAGGACACTATACAGCAGTGTCACATTCGTCTTTGGGAAGACTTTCACACTGTCATATGAGAGACAAACAAACTTGTGTCCTTTACATCAATGTTATATTTGGGCCTTTGTAATGGCATTGAGGCTGCGTTTTAAATGCTACACACATGTAAAAACATAAAAGTAGATATATATTTTGGAAAAAATACCACTTTTCAGATAGATCACTTAATGAGTGGATAAAACTGAAAATAGTTCTGGGTTCGATTGAGAAATATTTATCTTTTCTACTACAGCTTAAATAATGTTTCCAGACTTCTCTGTAGCATTTGAGAAAAAGGGAAGTGATCTCTATTAATTCAGAGATATCTAAATATGTCATATAACTCTTGAGCCTAAATCAGTTACATGACAGATTGGCAAAGATCAAATTAATTTAAGCAAAATATGCCTTAGTTTGTTATGTAACCTGAATTAGCCTTTATCTTTCTCTATGTCATTTACAGTGTTGGAATGACCAATGATTCTGTCCTTGTGCTTCTTCCGGTCCCTAGCTACGCTCACTTCTATTTCGTAGCTATACAGTGACACCTGCCAAATGGCCGCAAACAGGCAAAAACTATTTTCTTAATTCAAAATTCATATACCCTGGTCTACTTGGCATTTACACTAAAGGTATCTGAAACTAAACTCCTGAATCCCTCCACCGAAAACAAAACCTACCACAAATAGTCTTGCCCGTGACAGCTGATCAATACTGTATTCTTATAGTTGTGCTGTCCGAGAGCTGTGCAGGCCAAACACTTGAGAATCATCGTTAATCCTCTCTTTCCCTCACACTGCACTTCTTGACTGTCATAAAATCCTCTTGTCTCTATTTTAAATGAATTTTTTTCCCAGAATACAATCAGTTCTTCATTTGTTCACTGCTAGCGTTGTGTTCAATAAGCCATCACATCTTCCTAGATTTCTTTGATAGCTTCTTAATGTGTTTCCCTGATCCAACTGTCCCCACCCCCATTATGCACATAAATACAGAGGCCTGAGTGGTCTTTCAAAAATCGAAGTTGTATTATATCAATTCTCTGTTCAAAGCCCTACGATCACTTATCTTTTCCCCTAAAATTAAATTTCAAGTCTTTTAAACAGTCTATAATGTCTTATAAGACTGTGAGCCTTGTTATTTCTCCAGTTTCCTCTTCCCTGTCTTTTCCCGTTCCTCAGTGTGGCCACGCTGATTTCCCTGCTTTGCCCAGGTGCTCCAGGCACCTTTCCATCTTGCCTTTACCCCCGCTTGCTTCCTGTCCAGAATGTGTTTCCCCCAGATATCCATTTCATGAACACCCCCAAGTCTTTGCTTGAGTCTTGATTGCTCAATAACATTTTTAATACCATACATCCCTAATTCCCTATTTGCACATCAGACCCTCTCGGTCTTCCTTAGTTTCTTTTACTTACCCTGTTTCCATTAAAGTATCATTTTCTTACATATAATCTAATTTAATTATTGATTTTATCATTCATTGTGTCTCCTCCTTGTGTGCAGGGGATCCAGTTTGTTCCCTGATGCATCTCATGTTCCTAGACTGCATGGTATCTGCCAGAATATATTCACTGAAATTCTATACAGCTGATATAGTTCAGGCACAGTACTCTACATTTTAAGTGCATAATACTAATGAATCTTGTCATGGCAAAATGCTTAGGTGATGTCCAATGATACCTTTCTCATCATATTCACACCCTTATATTCCTACTTTCTGAGTGTAGGCTGGACTTTTAGATTTGCTTTTAATAAACTGCAGAAAGTCAAAGTAATGGGCTGTCACCTCTAAGATAAAGCAACAAGAGTTTGTGCCTTCTGTCTTGCTAGTATTCTCTCTCCTGTTGGCACTCTCTCTCCTTCTCTTGCTCACATTCTCTGATGAATGAAACTGCCATGCTAGGTGATGCTCTGTGGAGAGGCACACATGGCATAAAACTGAGGGAGTTCTCTGGCCAACAATTAGCAGCTGAAGCCTCAGAACAGCCAGCGAGAAACTGAATCCTGCCAACAGCCATGTGACTGAGCTAAGAAGCTGTTTACCCCAGTTGAGCCATGAGATGACTGCTGCCTTCTGAGAGCCCAAGCCCCTGGCCGAGCAGCACCTGGTTTCCTGACCCATGGAAACAGCGAGACAAATGTTGTGGTTTTAAACCACTAATCTTTGATATTGTTTGTTACAAAGGTGTAGATAACTAAAATAATTATCAACACAAGACCATGTGTTTGCAAAAAGACTAAATCCTCCTATAGGAATGGTGGAAACCTAAAGTGTTTAGTTTCTCTCCCAATGTAAACTTTATATCTAGTAAAGGCATAGCAGAGCTTTTAACTCATATCAGTATAATGCCAACTCCCTTCTGCTGTCTTGTCATATATTTTTCTGTTAATCAGGCCTAAACATAAATATTTTTTCTTTACTTTTATTGTTTACACTATTACAGATGACCCTGTTTCCTCACCTCTCTTGCCCACCTCCCTCCCCCACCCACCCCCAGTCCTCACCCCACCTTCCCTCTGGCCATCACCAACTGTTGTGTATTGCTGTGGGTTGTGCATATATGTTCTTGGCTAATCCCTTCAGTTTCTTTCATTCTATCTACCTCCCCTCCCCTCTGACAGCTGTCAGTCTGTTCCATGTATCCATGCCTCTGTTTCTAATTTGTTCATCAGTTTATTTTGTTCATTAGATTATACATATAAGTGAAATCTTTTGGGAATTGTCTTTCACCAACTGGCTTATTTCATTGAGCATACTACTCTCCATGTCTATCAGGGCTGCCACAAAAGATAATGTTTCCTTATTTTTTATGGATTATGGTATTCCATTGTGTAAATGCACCACAGGTTTTTGTATCTGCTCATCTTCTGATGGGCACTTGGGTTGTTTCCAGATCTTGGCTATTGATAAAAACACTGCTATAAACAGAGGGATACATATATTCTTTTGAATTGGTGTTTCAGAATTCTTAGCATATATTCCAAGAAGCGGAAATTACTGGGTCAAAGGAAGTTGAAATTTTAATTTTTTGAGGAAACTCCATACTGTTTTCCACAAAGGCTGCACCAGTTTGCATTCCCACTAACAGTGCATGAGGGTTCCCCTTTCTCCACAACCTCGCCAGCATTTGTTTGTTGATTTAGTGATGTAACCATTCTGTCAGGGGATATATCACTGTAGTTCTACTTTCCACTTCTCTGATGATTAGTGATGCTGAGCATTTCTTTCTACATCTATTGGTCATCTGTATGTCCTCCTTGGAGAAGTGTCTGTTCAGATCCTTTGCTCATTTTCTAATTGGATTGTTTGTCCTCCCGGTGTTGAGTTGTGTAAGTTCTTCATATATTTTGAAGATCAACCCCTTACCAGATGTATCGTGGGCCAATATGTTCTCCCATACAGTGGGTTCCGTTTTCATTTTGTTGATGGTTTCTTTTGCTGTGCAGAAGCTTTTTGATTGGATGTAGTCCCACTTGTTTATTTTTTCCTTTGGTTCCCTTGCCTTAGGAGATATATTGGCAAAAATGTGGCCATGAAGAGATGTCTGAGACTTTACTGATTATACTTTCTTCTAGGAATTTTATGGTTTTGTTACTAATAGTTAAGTCTTTTATCCATTTTGAGTTCATTTTTGTTTATGATGGTCTAGTTTCATTTTTTGCATGTACATGTCCAATTTTCCCTAACATCATTTTTGAAGAGACTGTCTTTACCCCATTGTATGCTCTTGCTTCCTTTGTCAAATATTAATTGACCATAAAGGTGTGTGTTGGCTTCTGGGCTCTTTGTTTTGTTCCATTGATCTATGAGCCTGTTCTTATGCCAGTACATGTATGCTCTCATTACAATGGCCTAAACATAAAACTTAAAAGTTAAATATATAGTTTAAGTTTTTAGTGTTCTATTAATTTTCTTATATGCTTGTCCACATGTATAAAATAAACAAAATAAAATATACTACTTAACTAAAAAACTCAGTTATATTGCTTCCTTCCTTTTCATAGTCTTTTTAAAAATTCTGATGAGTTCTTCCATTAGTGCCACAATACTTAAGATATGTAACCCTTCGTTCTTCATTTGGAAATTAAATTATCTGTTTATTATCCCATTAAGATTAATTAATTGAATTTTAATGCTCCTTTATTAACTTCAGGGATAACATCTGGACAACAATTTAATAAAACCAATATAATCTATATTACTTCCTATCCCCCAAAGGATATTTGTAAGCTATGACAGAAAATGTAGTGACTTTTCACTTACTTAGTGTTCTAAAAATTACACTGGACTTGGGTGAGGAGATGGAGTTTTTTCCCAGCTTTGACACAGAGGGGTTGGCCAGTTCAAAGTTTCTGTGGGAAACCATTTCCTCATCTAATCAACACACAAACGGTTTCCACGGTCTCTGGAGTCCTTTTTAATACCAGCCCTATGGTTCATAAAAACATGAACCTATGTTTAGAACTAACATCTCCGTATAGGTTATACTATTATGGAACTCATAGATGATTTTTCAATGGTGTTTTTCTAATGCTTCCCACATCTAAATTATCTAAATTAAGACTAAAAAATAACTACTAGTTACTTGCCTTGTATCCATTCTGCCCTACTTTCTTACTAACTGATCTCCAATATATTTCTCCAAAAAGTTACATGCCTACCTAAAGGACTGTAATTTATACTAGAGATAGCTAATAGGTGCCTCTCAGTACAGGTGTTTAAATATGACTAACTCATATGAGAATGGTACTCTGGTTCTTCTCATTTTCTCATTTATCTTTTTACTTCTCTGAAATTTAGATATGATTACTGGACTTTACCTTGGGTGACGGGTAAACTTGAGGAGGACATAATCCCTTCTAAGGATAATAGAGAAGTAAGACAGCCTACCCTTCACCCCACTCAAATGTGAACTCTGATAAAACCATGACAGTGTTTTAATAAGAGAGGAAGGTCTAACTTGTTCATGACACTTTCTTGATTTTTTAAAATTTTACAAAGTGAACCTCATTCTAAACTGATACAGTGTCTCTACCTACTGTAAATACTTTGGAATCCAATGCAGAAAAGATACCAACTATTTAGAGCTAATTCAGTAGCCAAAGGGCACCATTTATATCATGGTATAGATGTCTGTAACCTTTCAGTTTTGTTTTTATAGTACATATATTGTCATGGTTATTATCTTAATAATGATGTATAAAAACAACTCTACCAGTTTCACCCATATATTTCTACAAAAATAATAACATAATATCTTTCTCTTTTTTGGCTGTGCTTCTCTTCCTATGCACGCATACATACATATATGACTTTATTTGTATTGTTTTTAACTTTTGGGGAGGGAAAAATTATTAAAATGTCTATGGATTTTTACCAGATAGTAAAGACAGCCAGGAAACAATGAAACAGCATCTTTAAAGTACTGAAGGAAAGGAACCATCATACTGGAATTTTATATTCAACAAAGTACCTTTCAAAAATGAAAGAAACGTAAAAACATTCTCAGATGAGGAAAAATCAAAAGTATTTATTTCATGCTGGCCTAATCTAAAAGAGATACTAAAGAAAATTATTCATGCTAAAGGAATATAATAGCAGAGGGAAATTTGAATCTTCAAGAATGAAGAAAGAACAACAGAACTGGTAAATATCCTAATTAATATAAACCTACTTTTCTACTCACGGATTTTTTAAAAATATGTATAACTGGTTAGAGGAAAAAACTATCTGGTGCAGTTTTCAATTTATGTACAAGTGATATACATGACTGCTATAACACAGAAGTCAGTGGGGTGGGGATAAGTTGACTTTTTTGTCTATAAGTCTACATATAATTTGAAATTATAAATTATTAACTATATGTAAACTGTGATAATTTAGCTATGCATATTTGAACCCTAGAAGAAACACTGAAAAAATGTGAAGGTCTATAGCTAGGAAGGTAAAAAGTAAATTAATATAGTATGTTAAATATATTCAAATAATGGAAGAAAGGAAGCTAGGCAAACAAAGGGACAAAATTAGAATATGCACTTTACAAAAATAGAATTTTTGAAATAGTGGTCAATATGGTCTAGGCCCTAGAGATAATTAAGAGAAGTGAGAAAATATTGGAGGAAATGAAGTGAATCACAGAGTATAAGGCAGTACAGATGAGTGAGCTCTTAGTGGAATGTTGAAGACACAAGCTGAGTTGGGTGGACAGAAAATTATGGTGAGCAAACGGGATACTGTCTTTTTTTACTATTATTCATACGTATTATAATTTATCTACTATTATTTTAAAATGCTATATACCATAGCAGTGGTTTTTCCAGATGCAATTATTCATTAATTTAATTATCATATTTCTAATAACTACTTATAATATTAGCCAATATTACTTTACATAGTATTTTTCAGTGCTTACATTTTTATATATGATACTTTTTAAGTATCAATAGTTTTTTGTATTTTTACTGTATCTAAAAGATATTTTTTAAACATTTTAGTTTTTGGTAAAGTGAATTTAATATTCTAATTTTATTTTTATATTCCCATTAGGGCAACAAATTATGGGACTGGACTGGGATAAAGTGAGGGCCTCTCGACCATTTGCCTTTAGACTTTCTCTCCCTTCTGTGTGTCTGCCTCCAGCAATGATAGGCTTCCTGAGCTACTGCTGCCATTATTCTGACTTCCTAGAAAATTGGATCATCAGGCATATAAAGGCTTAACTTTGTTCATATAAAATTTTCAGTAATTTGACTGAAGGCAAGTGCCAAAGGGAGTTTAAGGTCTTTAGCAACTATATTCATGGGTGGTTAGGATCCACTTTTGCCTTACTCCTGCATTTACAGTTGTTTCTCAGACATACCTAATCTTGAGCAAAGTGTAGTGTTAAACTCAACTAAAAATGTGTATCAAGCAAAATAGTGACAGACTCATAGAGAGCAGGCTGACAGCTCAGGGTGGTGGGAGGGTGTTTAGGGTGAAGGGATGGAGCAAAAATGAAAAAAGGACTCATGGACATGGATAACAATGTGGTGAGTGTAGGGGGAGGAGGGATGGGTGGAGGTGGATATGGTATAAGGGGGAAAATGGTAATAGAAGAACACAGTAAAACAAATTTTTAAAACATTTGTATTTATCCATGAAAGCTTTCATCAAGAAAACAAGGTTCTAATTTATTTTCATGGGTCAATATGTATATTATTTGTATATTTTATCATGTATCTAATTGCAATAGTACTATTTTCTTCTAGGTTAAAAGTTGTAAGTGTTCTATTAATTTTAATATGATCTATTTGGGGAACATGGACCTTATAACAAATAATTTTAGTACAAATTAAAATTTTTGAATTTCAAGTTCTATATTAGAAGCAATTTTGATTATGGTGTATTGTAACATAATCATTGCCCAAGGGACCAACAAATGTAAATTTGCAGTCACAAAATACCCAACTAGGTTCCATTTTTTTTTAATGAGAGAGAAAGATATAAAGAACTCACACAACTCCACACCAGGAAGACAAATGATCTGATTGAAAAATGGGCAAAGTTTCTGAAGAAACACTTCTCCAAAGAGGACATGCAGAGGGCCCAGAGACATATGAAAGGATGCTCAGCATCACTAGCCATCAGAGAGATGCAAATTAAAACCACAATGAGCTACCACTTCATACCAGTCAGAATGGTCATCATACACAAATCAACAAGCAACAAGAGCTGGCATGGGGTGTGGAGAAAAGGGAACCCTAGTACATTGTTGGTGGGAATGCAGACTGGTGAGGCCACTGTGGAAAACAGTATGGAATTTCCTCAGAAAACTAAAAATGGAACTGCCTTTTGATCCAGCAACTCCACTGCTGGGGTTATACCCTAAGAATCCTGAAACACCAATTCAAAAGAACATATGCACCCCTATGTTCGTAGCAACACAATTTACAATAGCCAAGTCCTAGAAGCAGCCTAAGTGCCCATCAGTAAATGAGTGGTGGATAAAAGCACTGTGGTACATTTTTGTAACGCAGCAGAAAGAAGCAAGGAGCTCCTACCCTTCAGGACAGCATGGATGGAACTGGAGAGTATTATGCTAAGTGAAATAAGCCAGGTAGTGAAAGATAAATACCATATGATCTCACTTATAAGAGGAACCTCATCAACAACAACAACAACAAAACAAGCAAGCAAATATAACCAGAGACATGAAATAAAGAACAAACTGACAATAACCAGAGGAAGAGTGGGGAGGGGGATAATGGGGAAAAGAAGGGGAAGTCTTCAAATTTGTCAAGGGGAAGGACCCCTGGACAAAGACAGTAGGGTGGGGGGGTAGGACTGAGTGTGGAAGATGGGGTTAGGTGGGGTGGGAGAAAGTGGTGGGGGGAAATGGGAACAACTGTAGTTGAACAACAACAAAAAAAATAAAAGAGAAAGAAAGGAACAGTTTAGGGAAGAGATGTCAAATGAGAAAATCCTGCTGTTTGAGAGTAGATAAGTAGATTTAACAAAGAGAAAGAGAGGGAGAGAGGAGGAAGCTAGATATTGATTTTTTTTTTTATTTAAGTAGGAATGGAATCAATCTCAAAGAACTTGTGATGACACCTAGATAAGGGACAATGACAAACTCAGTCAACCAATATTGTGCTATAAATACAGACTGCTCCTTAATCTATTGTCAGGGAAGATCAAAGGGTGAGGACTAAAGCAGAGTTGTACCCTTCGTTTAGTGCCAGCATCCTAGAAAATGTTTCTTTCCTAGATAGAGCTAAAAACTGTAGCTGTGAGGACCTTAGGTCAGAAAATCAAACTCCCAAAGACTTGAAACTCTCCCTCCACACAATCTTTCTTCAGTAGGGGACTAGGCACATACAACATGGAATGCCCGTAAAAAGCTATGCATTCCTTACAGAAGAAGTAGCAACAAAAGAAAAAACAAACGAAGTATAACCAGAGACATTGAAATTAAGAACAATAGTCAGAGGGGAGGGAGGGAGGGACAGTTGGAGGAAGGGTTTTCAGGAGCTACTATAAAGGACACAGGGACAAAACCAAGGGGAGGGTGGAAGCAAGGGAGGGAGGTGGGTTTGGCTGGAGTAGGGGGGGGGAGAGGGGGGGTAATTCAGACAACTGTAATTGAACAACAATAAAGTAATTTAAAAAAAAGAGAGAAGTATTGCTTCTGATGTGTTTTTACAGAAAGATTTCTGGAAGTGTAAAATGAGAGATGTAGGTTCCTGAGCTGCATTTAATGTTTTACATCAGTTTTTGTGTGTACATGCGTGTGGGAAAAATTCTACTTATACATATCTAAAAAGAATCTGAAAAATACTATTATGATTTCAGATACAGATTCTTTGCTCATGCATACCTGTACCAGAACACTTATCACCGAAACTTATTTCCTAAGAGCCAAATTGACATGCCCAGCGATTCACGGGGAAAACACTGTTACAACCAAGAAAAAATCATGCACCTATCATAAGAAAAGACACACAATTATTGATAAGAAGTACAAGAATGTTCCATTTACTGGCTTCAAGAGCTCTGAGAAATTGTGTAAAGCAGTGTAGGATGATTAATAACAATAGTGCTTAATATTACTTTTAAAATATTAAAAATTCTGCTCACTATGCCACTTATTAAAACTCTACATGGAGAATTTCTAAATTTGTTTCCCTAAGATAGAATAATATTCAGTCCTTTCTGGCTTAATGCATAAAGTCGACCGTTAACAAGTAATTACAAGTGGGAGGAAATGTTACACATTTCAGATATGAAAAAGAGCCTTTCCATACCAAACATACTGGAAGCGTGAAGGCTCACAAAATGTCTTTCAGAGTATGGAGAATTTGTATAATAGGCCCTACTGTGCAAGAGAAAACAGAAATCCATATCAATGGATAAATTGAAAAACCAGATTGTATCACAGTTTTTGTTTGTTTTTTCCCTTTGCTGCTATACAATTTCATGCATAATCCCTCCCAGAGTCCACCCAGGATAGATTACAATGAGATCTCTTAGCAAACCGGAGTCGGGGACAGAAATGTTTAAGTCTCCTTATTTATGAGAAGCAATTACCTAAATTATAAATACACACTTATGTCTGTAGAGATTAAGCTAATTTTATAAACTGTATAAGTGGCAAAAGCTCTCCATTTTACTAAAGAAGAGACATACTCTAGCTACTCAGATTGCTTTTTTTCTTATATGAAGACCTGTTGTTTACCAGTAAATAGAGGTTTTCTTTTCATGGAGGCATACAGGGATATGGTAAGGTTAGCAATGAATTCAAAATTATTTTGTACCACATATCTTTGCATTTTTCCACAATGTGGACAACTTCACAGATGTATTCACTTATTCCTTACTGTAGAAAGTATTGGTAAAAAATAAAGGGTTCTTTAATGTCTAACTTACTCGATAATCAGAATATATGCATGAAAATTATTTGTACAAACAAACATACATGTTAATTGATCAAACATCCTAAAAGAATAGTAAGTATATAAATCAGCTAGAAATTCAGCTTTCAATTACGTATGTTACTATGGATTTTGAAAATAATCAAACATAAAACAGGGATAGTGTAACTAGAAATAAAGAACTAAACTGAAAGTCAGAATGCCTGCTTTCAACGCCTACACTTAACTTGCTGTGTCACCTTTGATAAACTCCTGAAATGTGTTCAACAGCTTCCTCATCTCAAGTGAAAATGAAATAGATACTAATGCAAAGTTTTGTCCTATTAAATAAGATAAAGTAAATAACAGTGCTAAGCATAATTCTCAAGACATAGTATGCCCTCCATAAATCATCATTAAATGAAATTCTGATAAAAGTAACAATGAAATATTGAAAACATAATAATTTACAAGAAATTTATGTATTCCTTCAAAGCAGATTTAAGTTTAAAATGCACAGGGAATAATTTTTGTATTATAAAATTAATGTCTTAATGTTGTTACTGCTGAAATATTTGGACTGTGTAATTTTGAATATATAATATTATATATACATGTATACCATATCCATGTATTTATACCTTATATATACATATGTAACTGTACATATGATACTAGTATATATTTTATTCATATATAATAGTACATTATATATTACATAATAAATATAATATAGTGTTAATAATTTGAAAAGATTTTATGGCATAAGGCATGATTTTGTGAGACAGTACATGTATTATACAGAAATATGTATTATTTTTCAATTTGCCTCTGGTCATATGTTTCATAAAATAATTAAACTTATATGATTAAAATAATAATAATATTAAGATTATACTTTTAATTATTTTAAAATTAATGTTTTCTGTAATAGATTTCCCAGTGTCCCTGTACATGTTCTATTTCAACAGAAAAGCAGCAGATAAAAAATTAGGGAACTGATATTTTGGGTACGGCAACTTCTCTGGGTATCTCTTGAATAGGCATGTTGTAAATACAAACTGGCACGAAACTATTAGAGTGAACCATTAATTTTGCACTATTAACCCATCGTTAACATATTCATCCTCAGAAATTATTGAATAGTTACAATATACCAGGTATTTTAAATTAATTTCAATGTATCAACTATTTTGATTTTCAAAAAAAGTTATTATTATATTCATTTTGAAGAAAATGAGGAATAGAGATTGAAGTAGGTTCTTAAAGCTGCCCAGCTAATAAGTAATGAAAAAAATAATTTAACTTATGGTATCTAATTAATGTAATTGATTTTAATTTTAAAACAAAATGTGGAATTATTTTTAATAAAATATTTTATAATATGTCCCTAAAATTGAAATTTTAAAGTTTTTATATTTTAAATTACAGTTTATATTCAACAGTATTCTGTATTAGATTCAGGTATACAGTACAACAATTAGGCAATCATATACTTAAAAAAGTGATCGCCCTGATATTTCCAGTACATACATGGCATCACACAAAGTTATTACAATATTATTGATTATATTTCCTAAGCTGTACTTTAAACTCCCATAACTATATTGTAACTGACAATTTGGACTTATTAATCTCCTCACCTTTTTCACCTAGCCCAGCAACCCCCCTCTCCTCTGGCAACCATCAGTCTGTTCTCTGTGTCTATGAGTCAAATTCAATACTTTGTTCATATATTTCTTTAGATTACAAATATCAGTGAAATCATATTACTTCTTGTCTATCTCTGACAGGCTTATTTCACTGGCCATAATACCCTCTAGGTCCATCCATGATAGTTCAATTGGTAAAATTGCATTCTTTTTTAAAACTGAGTAATAATATTCCCTCATATAGATGTACCACAGCTTTTTTACCCATTTGTCTACAGGTGGACACTTGGGTCACTGACATAGCTTTGCGATTGTAAGTAATGCTGTGATGAACCTAGGGGTACATAAGCAAGGTGGGCAAAAGGTTTACCGTTGTTTGTATGGAAAATAATTAATAATTATACAAAGAATAAAGTCTGTGTTTCATGTACTCACAACTGTATACACTACTTTGGCCCCACCCCAAAGTGTTTTGGGTGTCTTTGGATAAATCCCCAGAAGTAGAATCATTGGGTCATAGGCACTTTCATTTTTAAATACGACAAAACTCCATACTATTTTCTATAGCGGCTGCACCTATCTCCATTACTACAAACAGTGAACGAGGGTCTCCATTTCTCCACACAGTCACAAATATTTGTTGTTTATTGATTTATTGATGATAGCCATTCTGACAGATGTGAGATGATATTTCATTGTGTTTTAAATTTGCATTTCTCTGATGATTGGTGACATTGGGCATTTTTTCATATGTCTATTGGCCATCTGCATGTTCTTTTTGAAGTGTCTATTCAGGTCCTCTTCCCTTTTTTTAAAATTGGAATGTTTTTGTTTTTCAGTATTGAGTACTAGATTTTATAAATTTTGTATATTTGTCTCTTATCACATATATCATTGGCAAAGTTCTTCTCCCAATTGGTAGGTTGTCTTTTCATTTTGTTGATGTTTTCCTTTGCTGTGCAAAAAACTTTCAGTTTGACATATTGCCATTTATTTTTTTGTTTGTTTCTCTTGCCTTAGGAGAAATATCAGAAAAATACTGTTACTAGAAATGTCTGAGATTTTACTGCCTATATATATATTTTTTCTTCGTGCCTCCAGAGTCCAGTGCCATTCTTAACCTGCCAATCTTTCTGCAGTTACTTCCTTCTCCACTTCATCCCTTTCCTGGTACTCTAAACTCATTTATTTTTCAAATGCCATCCCCAGTCTTAGCAATTTCCTTCAAACTTCTTCCCATGAATGAAGAAACCTACTTCTTGTGTGTTCTACTAGGCATCCTATGTTTAACAGAAAGGTCAGGACCAGGTTAAAGAAGTTTTTATTCACTTAAAATCCCCAATAATTGGAACCAAGTCTTTGAGAATACCAAAAAATGTTTGAGTGCATTAGAGAGTTAAAAAAAAAGAAATCAATGAAGGCACATAGAACCTGTATGGCATTTTAAGTTGCATTTCTTTTTAAAAATGATTTTATTTATTTTTGAGAGGGAAAGGGAGGAAGAGAGGGAGAGAAACGTTGGTCAGTTGCCTCTCACATGCCTCCAAATGGGAACCTGGCCCACAACCCAGGCTTGTGCCCTGACTGGGAATCGAATGGGTGACCTTTAAGTTCACAGGCTGGTGCGCAATCCAAGGAGCTACACAAGCCAGGTCAACCCAGAGTTTCTTATTCCTGGCTCATGAACTCTTGGGTGGTTAAACAATGGACTTCAGGAAGTCTGTGGGCCAACTGTCATTGGAAACAACAAAAATGTATGAACGGTTAGGGAAAGCTTTCATTTATTTCCAAAAGATTTTGGTAGCCAAAGGGTCCTGCAGTTAGCCCCACAGTAAAACATTCAGCAAATACGAATGGCTGGAGGTGTAGAGTTTTAATCACTCTCTTTTCCTTTCTTTAGGTCCTTACCAACTGGGAATAGAAAAATGTACTAAATTGGGCCCAAAGAATTAATGGTAAAGATTAGTTCACCTGAACTGCACAATGCTGGTGAGATTTGAGCCTCAAATGGGACTTTCTCCTTTCTGCATTAAAGAAAGGCAGAACTAAAGATGCGGACCTACCTGACTTACCCCTCGCTTACAGTCAAGCAGAAAAACTGAAGTTCAGCCTGCTTCCTTACAGTGATGTAAGAAAAAGGAAGTGAATACAGGTAGAGCAGGTCCTGTCTTTGCAAGCCAGCAGCCACTCTTTCTGAAAATTACGGCCCAATGGATTTCTACATACTACTAATTCACTGAGTAGGTAAGTCATCCACCTTCATTTAGAAAGAATCAAGGAACAAGGGGAAAGGGAAAAGAGAAAATATTCCAATAAGGGGAAGTCACTTTGCCTCTGTGAAAAATGTTGTATGAGAAGGTTTTCTGGTTACCAGGAAACTTGATGCATGTCACTCAAAATCTCTTTTCCATTGAGTCCTGTGGAAGTAAATTCAGTAAGCTTGGAAATGCAACCTTTGCACTAACCAGCAGTGGAGACTGCTAACATCTGTCCTTTACCCCTTCTGGTACCATGCCTGAGATAGCACAGCACGGAGTTAGCTCCACAGGACTGAGGCCTGACATTCTTAGATTCATCGCTTGTGTGGCCTTGAGCGAGTTGCTAAAACTCTGCCTTAGTATCCTCATATGTGATATGGGTAGTTAATACTTAATAAGGCTTTTGTAAGAAAGAAATGAATTTATACATGTAAAGTGCTTAAACCTCATTTGTTCCATGGAAAGCACTCAAAATTAGTTGTTACTTGCTAAGACTTTAGGGTTTGTCCCCTAAGAAAAATCTTTCAAACGTTGTTCTCATATTCATATAATTTTATAGAATATGCCATAAATATTGTTTAGAAATCTGACCCACACTGTGTCCCATCATGCCAGTTTCAAAATTATCCACAAAATGTGATACTCTAACCATGGTATGGATATTCTACAGTAATAAAAGTTATATTGTAGGATAACATTTAATGATATGGGTGAAATATTTATAATCTATTTTAAATTAAATAATTTTTTTCCTATTTTAAAATTTTTTTATTGTTATTCAAGTACAGTTGTCCGCATTTTCCCCCCACCCCTCCCCTCAATCACAGTCATCCCCATCTCCCACCCTAGATCTTACCCCTTTGATTTTGTCCATGTATCCTTTATACATGTGCCTGAAAACCCTTTGCCCTTTCCCCCCCATTATCCCCTCCCACCTCCCCTTGGTTACTGTCAGTTTGTTCTTAATTTCAATGTCTCTGTTTATATTTTGCTTGCTTGTTTGTTTTGTTGATTAGGTTCCGCTTATAGGTGAGATCATATGATATTTGTCTTTTACCACTTGGCTTATTTCACTTAGCATAATGCTTTCCAGTTCCATCCACATCATCGCAAAGGGTAGGAGCTCCTTCTTTCTTCTGCGTAGTATTCCATTGTGTAAATATATCATAGTTTTCTGATCCATTCATTTACGAATGGGCACTTAGGTTGCTTCCAACACCTGGCTATTGTAAGTTGTGCTGCTATGAACATTGGCGTTCATAGGTTCTTTTGAACTGGTGTTTTAGGGTTCTTAGGGTATAATCCCAACAGTGAAATTGCTGGGTCAAAAGGCAGTTCCATTTTTAGTTTTCTGAGGAAATTCCATACCATTTTCCAAAGTGGCCACACCAGTCTGCTTTCCCACCAACAGTGCACTAGGATTCCCTTTTCTCTACATCCTCTCCAACACTTGTTGTTTGTTGATTTGTTTATGATGTACTGAGTATATTTTCATCTAAGATTTTGGGGGTTTCAAGTCTAATATTTAAGCCTTTAATCCATTTTGAGGTTATTCTTATCTATGGTGTATGAAAGTGGTCTAATTTCATTTTTCTTTTTTGCACATATCTGTTCAATTTTTCCAACACCATGATAATTGCTTTGACCCAAAGGATTTTGTCTCCTTTCCTATGAGTCTGATGTGGCTTCTGTAAATCTTTCATCATAAGTCTTTTGTTCAGCCAGTCTTTAGTTGGTTATTCAGGTTGATTGCCCTGTATTTTAGTTGTAATTCCAGTTTGGTCCTTGGAAGGAATGAGGGTAAATTCCACCTATTCCACTGCTATCTTCATCCCCCTGAAGTTTTTGAACTTCATATATTTATAGGGCATGTGGAGCTATACACAATAACTCCAGTCTCCCAGTTTGAAAAAAAAAGGGGTTCTATTTGAACAAATGTGCACATGTAAACAAAAAGTTGTTTATCTCAAATAAATATTGAGTTGGCCAAAAAGTCCATTTATTTTTTCCCATAAAGGCACATTTTTTATTTTCACCAATAACTTTATTGATTTGGTTATTTTGACTATGTTGGCTCTCTCCTGCTATTGGCTTCCAGAGGGCAGAGCTCAGGGGTGCTGCTAACTATCTATCTAAATGTACATAAGACAGCCCCACCGGAAAGAATTATACGACCAAAATGTCAGTAATGATAAGAGACTCCACAAATCATTTTTGACATATAAATCAGTCACAGCACCTTCTCCATATACTGCACAAATCTTCATTGCATTTCAGGTGTGTTTTTACCTTTCTTGAATATGCTCAAAATGTTGCTTATTTTCTTCCATCTTCAATATTAAAATGGCTACACAAAAATTCACCAATTTTGATAAGTTCTTTTTAAATGCATGCTGATAGCAGAGCATTTAACAATATCATCTAACAAAATTGTTTTAAATAAAGTTAAAGACAACTAAGCACTGCTACTAGAGTCATCATATGGAAAAAACGGAACAAACTTTTTGACCAACCCAATATTACAAAGCTACTAAATTAAGAAACATTTAATTTCCATCATTCAATATACTTACTCTCTTCTAGCACCTACCTCAGGCACTTTGACACTTCAGGACATGGAAACAAAGATGCCTGTTTTTAAGAGCTGCATAGCGAAAGAGAGCCAGCCAATAAAAATAAGTAAATAAACAGAAATAAGTACATTTTGTAGTATATGAGAAGTTAATAAACGCTGAAAAGAAAAAGTAAAGAAAGCAAAATATTTTAATATTACTTTTAAGTCTTTTTATGTTTTAAAATATAACCATAATACTTTATTGGGGAGAGTAGGGTGTGTGTGTGTGTGTGTGTGTGTGTGTGTGGTATTATGTCTATATTGCTATTTTAAAAAATTACAGCAGTCAAATTCTAAGTAGACTCACATTAACATGATTATCTTGTACAAGGTCACATGCTATATTAACCTTAGCTATTTTTTTTATATTTAAATACCTTAGGCAATCACAACTATTCTCACATCTAATTTAAATGATAAAAGAACAGATTACTGAATGACTAGAGTAATAAGGACTACCTGTAGCATCTGTCATCAGTAATCTTCAAGAAATTTATGGTACCCTTAGAAAGAGGAATGACCTTATAATAGAGCAATGATAGTTGCTTTTTTTTTGTTACAAAATGTACCTGTGTCCTAGCTGCAAAAGGTGGTATGATTAAATCTCATCGAGATCAAATTGACAGTAAAGAAGTACCCTAGAAATACTCGTACAAGTTGCAGAACAAGAAAAACAGAAAAGTGATCACACATTGGAGAGTAGCTTGAATAAAAACTGAACATCTCAATGCCACTTAATACTTATTATTATCATTAACTCTGGAAAGATAATTTAATTTATCAGTTGGTCAATTTTACATTGATACATAATACACTAGATGAATAAATTGTTTATGTAACTAAGTAGTTTTATAATAAAATTTAAAATCAATGCTTATCTGATTTACCTCACATAATTTATTTAGAAGAGACTCATGATCATAATTAATTTTTATTTTAGATAAAAGATTCTGTAAAATACAGTAAGAAAAATTACACTATAAAACGATTCTTATCACTCAAGAACATTAAATGGTACTTAATGTACAGTAATGCAAAAATAAAATTGTACTGCTTTTGGAACAAATTGAAATAGGAGAGGTATGTATAGTTTTTAGAGTACTTTGGTGAGGTTGGAGAAACATACCCTGACAATTTAAAGAAATATCCATTTATTTTGTATGTCTGTGTGTGTATCATCACCTAAAATATACCCTATTTTCTTAGATTAAAAAAATTATGGCCTTTGATCATTAAAAATATAGTCCAAATTTAATTTTGTATGTATGTATGTATGTATGTACGTACGTACAGTTATCAAGGGCCCTCAGTTTCTCAAAGGTAAGAGGACAGTGTGTATCTTAGATGAAAGTTTGTGCTCTTGATTCAGGTAGCTTACTGTTGTGAAAATAATGTGTCTGTTTTACTTTATTTTGAAAAAGTAGAAAAATGTAACGGCCTCTTCACGATGCATTAATTTCAACATTATACAAATTGTATCTCCAGGTTTTTCTTGAAGAATTCTGTAGTTTCACATGAGACAATTGTTTTTAATTGTGTGTGTGGCAAGAACACTTAACATGAGTGCTACCCAGAATAAATTTTTAAGAGTAAATTGTAATTTTCTTCATTTTAGGAATAATACTGTGTAGATTTGTAGAATTAATTCAGCTTGGCTAACTGAAACTTTATGCTCATTGGTTAATAACTCCTTAATTTTCCCTCCCCCAAACTCCTAGTAAACACCATTCCACACTTTGATTCTATAAATTTGATTATTTTAGATAACTCATTGATATAAGTGGAATCATGTCTTTTTTTGTCACTGGCATGTTTCTCTTAGCATAGTGTCATAAAGGTGAGTCCATGTTGCCACATATTGAAAATATTCCTTCTTCTTCAAAGCTGAATAGTAGCCATACTTCTTTATCCATTCATCTATTAACACACACTGAGGTTGTTTCCATATCTTGGCTATTGTGAAGAGTGCAATGAACATAAGAGCGCTAATATCTCTTCAAGTTCCTGATTTCACTGGATTGCACAAGTGGGATTGCTGGATCATCTGGTAATCCTATTGTTAGCTATTGTAGAAACCTCTGAACTGTCCTCTATAGCAGCTGAACTCTTGAATACCACCAATTGTAAGGGTTCCAATTTTGCCACATCCTTGTCATTTTTAAAAAATTTTATTATTGTTCAAGTACAGTTTTCTGCCTTTTTCCCCCACCCCAGACTTCCTCACCTCCCTCCCCTGATTCTACCCCCGCTTGGTTCTGTCCATGTGTCCTTTATAGTTGTTCCTGAAAACCCTTCCCCCTTGACCCCCATTATCCCCTCCCACCTGCCCTCTGGTTACTGTCCATTTGTTTTTAATTTCAATGTCTCTGGTTATATTTTGCTTGCTTGTTTGTTGTGTTGATTAGGTTCCACTTAAAGGTGAGATCATATGGCATTTGTCTTTCACTGCCTGGCTTATTTCACTTAGCGTAATGTCATTTTTTTAAAAAAGATGATTACTAGAAATTTTAAAATTATATATACGGCATCTTTTTGTGGCTTGTAATATATTTCTCTTGAACATTGCTGGTACAGACTATTAGAAGCAGCATGCTTTACAATATATGTTTATATACACTTGTCAGGTTTCTCATAGTGAAAAGCACATCTTGGCTCTCAGCTTTTTTCATTGATTCTCTAAATAACCCTAAACAAATAATTTAACTACAATTGGTTTTGGTTTCCTAAGGTCATTTCACAATAATCTCTGAAACAAGGGCCTCCTTTGAACAAGATTGGCTTTAAGACACTTGTGGCTTTAAGACCTTCATTAGTTATTAGCTTACTTTTTGAACTACATAAAATATTATTTTTCAGTCTGAGGTTTCTCATCTGGAAACAAAATTCACAATTAATTGACACCTATTATTGTTGTAAGAATTAGGTTATAGAATTCATAGGCTAACATAAAGAAATCTATAATGTAGTAAACACATATTACAGTAACTTATTATGTCCCTTAGTCTTAATGCAGTAGTCAACAGACAGAAGGTTCTTTCCCCGCTATTGATGTCCTCTGTCCTCCTCTACACTAAAAAAGTAAAAAATAAAAACACTTTGTTTTTCCTTTTTTTCTTCCTAAATTTGAAAAGATGTTCTTTATTCTTTCTTAATTGCATATGAACTCTTGCACACACTCCAAAATATACAGCCATACTGAAGTAAAACCAACCAAATATTGTGAGAGTGTCAAAATGTGAAAAAGTGAAACCTCTCAATGGTAAACAACACTACAAAATAAAACATAATCACAGGTGTGAACATAACAGTTCCCACAGAGACAATGTAAAGCATCTGGGTGTCAAAATAAAGGTTAATTTCAATCATCATCTCTTGTTTTAAAATGTTATGAAATTTAATGCTTTATATGCAAAGTACTTACATTTAATTTATTTTTATAAACATCTTGATACAAAATGCACAGCTTTCTTTTCTAGCTTGGCTAAGAGAGTAAATGGGAGTCAGGTACAATTGTGTTCCAGATTTATTAATACCCAGAACCTGCTGAATTGTCAAAGATATTTTAAAAGTTATAAAACTTAGTAGTGAGGTGAGGAAAATGAATGTTCTTATACCCTGTTCTTCATAATGCACATTGGTACAAGTTTTCTATAGTTCAGTCTAACACACAGATTAATATATGTGTGCACATTATGTTCTGATACAGTATTTCCATTTATAGGATTAATATTAAAAGAAAGTGTCAAAAAGATACACATTATGGAGAGGTAAGTGTCTGCATAGCAGTATTATTTATATATATATAGACACGCATAAAGAATTAGAAGTGACCTACATGTCTAGTAACATGGAGATAATTAAGTATATCATGGCACATGTTTGGGATAGAATGTTAGCCTTCCAAAATGATACTGAAAAAGAATATTTAATCATACTGAAAAGTATTCAGTGTATTTTTAAGATATTTACAACATGATATATTTATGTAATATTTTTAAATTATATGATAAAAGTATAAAATAGTAGGAGGGCATATATTAAAATATTTTTGATAGTGATAATTTCTAGGTTATAAAAGAAATTCCTACTTTTTATTATTTGCCTTTTTAAAGTTTCTCCCTGCCCGCATGCACAGGAATAAGTGTGCAGGAACACACAGGTCTTCTCTGTTATGGAACAAAATAAATCAATATATTTACACTTTTGCTCCAAAGTATTTCTACCCCATTACCAGGTTGAATAAAGATATTTCTACTCTTACATATAAGCATTAGACCAATACTACTTCATCTTTATATAAAATTTTGATCAGCTACATGAAAATAACAATCTATAAATACACTTCAGTGAGAAAATTTGTAGATGTTATCACATTCCAGTAAAGTTACCCTTTGAAAAGACAACTTAAATGCTATTATCAATTCGGTCTTTAATTCTCAGCAGGTAGTCAGAGTTATACAATTTTCTATAGTAATCAACTTGACAAAGTGGATGCATCTTTACTTTTAATTACAAGTAAGCTCTTGGAATAAACATCATCTTATAAAAAGTAATGAAATATTCAAAGTATTAGAGTTTTCATGAATATATTTGTAATTTTCATTTTCTACCTTTTTGATTTATATATGTGTTCAAAAGAATTCCAAACATGTATTTTTAACAAAACATTGAGGACAACAGATATTGTTTACAAATATAGAATTTCAGTGTTTTCTCTTATATAGAAGGGATGAGATTTTCAGAATTAAATTTCTTCACTTATTAAAGTCAACATATTTTTACTGATAAAGTTGCAAAGTATAGCAGAGACTAATGAAGAGGCCCAGTAAAATTGTAGTCACAAAGTATCACATTTTAGTTTCCACAATTTACCATTTTAGCCCATGTTTATACACCAGGGCATGTACTTTTTGATGCTTCTTTGGCTTCTCCTAATTTTACTTGTTTAGGAGTTTCAAAAAATACTAATACTTTATTCATGTATTCATTCCCACATATATTGTTACTTAAATAAAAGTTTAGGGCATTCTATTTACAATGAGCGAGTAGGAAAAAAGAGAATATGATACCTCTTAATATAGGCTGCCATTTAATAAAGAAGATTTTACTCTAAAAAATACCACTATAAGTGTCTTTTGATTATTAGGTGGTGTCCATATACCATAGAAAATCAATATTTTTGAGAGGAAAACCAAATGATCTTATGGAGCCTAAATATTGTTAGAAGTACAATTTAGCTACATCATGTTGAAAGAATAAAAGGTTTTGAGAGTGAAAGTAAAGGCAAATACTTTTTTCACTAGACAATATTCACAGTTTACAGAGTGATTCTCTCTATTATTTTCTGAATCAATCTACTCCTCCATTCTCATATGGAAATTCCTTATTTGGGGTAATTTAATGGTTAGCAAAGAACAAAATTTTCCTATATAGATTAATTTTTGTCTTGCTTGCTCATGCCCCTCTGGCCAATCTCGATGGTATCATAAGAGTGATCTTTATAAAATGTAAATCTAATCAATTTATTTCTCTTCATAAAATTTTAAATAGCCTTTCCTGCATATAGAAGAAAATCTTCTGTCTGTGTGTGGCCCAGGCTGTGCTTCTCAGCTCACCTCTCACTGCCTGGCTTTCTATGCTTGTAAACAAACCAGTCACCATGGTTTCAGAAACACACTAAGTATTCCTTCAATAGGCTGTTTTCAACAGTTAAATACTTTTCTGTTCTACTTCATTTGCCTGCTCTACTCATACTTCTTTCAAGATTTGACTAAAATTCTATTTCCTTTGAAAAATTTTTCTAAACCTTCTTCTCTTTCAAGAACAATTAGCAATTCACTTACTCATATTATCACAGTACTTTTTTTAGACTTTAAAGGTAAACTTTTAGATTTTAACAGGGCATTTATTTCTGTTTTCCAGATAAGGCTGAGGGTTTTTGTCTTATCACTCTACTTCCCAGTAATTTATACTGCTTCTAGATAGTAGATGCTCACTAGGTGGTGAATGAATTAATAAAAGGACAAATAATGGAATGGATATAATTATTGGAAGCTTCTTGTGGTAGCACTTGATAGAATTAATGAAACAAAAGGATTATTTACAAAATGTGGCCACACTGACTTACCTTTCTTTTTCCTAACTTGATTTTCTTCTTTCAAGGAACCTTAGCTCATAATGCCCCTTTGCCTGCCCTAGAACATTGTCTTCACTCTTGTTCATTAACTTCAACTATTATATTTTAAAAACATTCTATCTATCCCTACCTTTTCAAAATACATTCCGGCATTACACAGAACAGTTTAAATGAATTTGCCTACTTATTATATATGAGCAAATTTCTCCTTTTCTTCAGGAAAAGCAAAGGTAGGTCCATAATTGAAAAATATATTAAAGAATAAATGACCAGATTTAAATCTATGTCATGCCATGTTGGGAACCACCCTGCCTGGTTTCAGAAACTATAACCCCTCATGGCTGAGACTGAGTAAAAAGACTTTGGGACCATAAGCCACTAAGGAGACAAAGCTTATCTCCCTGGTAGGGGCACAGTCTGCCCCCTTTCACCTCACCCTGCTTGGCCCTGGGCAGATGACTGGTTAGTCAATGACGGGTAAGATTCCTCAAAGGAGGGAGGCCTAAGACAGGCGTGGTCACAAAGAGGCCCTCAGGGAAGGACTTGGGGAGCTATAGAAAAAGTGGGTGATGGACCCTCACCCTTCAGCTTTGACATAGCCTGAGTCCTCATTCTGTCTGCAAGGAGTCTCCTAATCTCTTGGCTGCCTTACTTCCCCTCCCTGACTTAAGCCTGAAACAATGCCTTAAGCCTGAAACAATACTGGAGGTGGGTGCCGCCCTGTGCTGGAAAGGGTGCGTTCCCTAGGGCAATCAGGCCTAAGAAAGACTACATAAAATCCTATGAAACCTACTTTACCAATACCCTCAATTTAAATGATAAGGGTCCAAGCACTAAATGAGTTTGTTTCCCCAAAGTTTGATGGCCCTCTAACTATCTGACCCTGACTCAGAATAAGCCCTCAGAGTTCTTTGAATGTTATCTATTATTTGATCATTTCTGCCTGACAATGACTGATGAGCTTATACGCCCTGTATTCCTATGCAAACTAAACCCAGTTAAAGCCTGTCCAGGCAAGGGATGGAGCTGGCCCTCTGTTTCACTAGGAGAGTGGCTGTGTCATCACTTTTCCTCCACAGGATTTCTGTAGTCCGAGTGAATTTGTCTCATGTCATCCTTAACCCCACAGACACTGCAGGCCAGTGTCCGCATCAATGCCACTCTGAAATCTACGCATAGGCTGTAGCACATACCATTCATTCATTCATTCATTCAGCAAATGTTTGTAATAAGGGCCGTGGATGTGGCAGCTACCATGCCACCTACTGAAAATTTAACATTCAGTAAGATGCTTTACATGCCTGTAAATGTACATACCAGGTAGCTGCTAATAAAATATCTGAAGAAAAAAGTAAATTATTAACATAAGCATTGAAGACCCATTGCTTTGAATGTTTGTAAAACATTATTTTTTTAAAAAGCAAATCCAAATTAATTATTTAAAATGCCTACAATAGAGAATATTGCTTCCTATTCTTATTTGGTAAATAAAATTCTCTGAAATAAGTCAATATGTTAACAACAAGAACTCTGGTATCACAAAATCAAACCACATTTGGATAAGTTTTTAACAAATTTAAAGTACTAAAATAAATTGTAATTTGTAATAGAACCATACATCAACTATTTCTTTACATATTAACTGAAAAGATGATCACGAATTTAAAATACTACACTTATTTGATAATGTGGACCATTAAATCTAATAGTTCTCATACTATTTGACCTTTTATTTACTTGGCCTTGTACAGAGATCAAAATTAAAATAGTATAGCTGTAAAACACGGCCGCATGCAAGGCTGCTTAGACTTGTGGTCTCCAAGATAAAATTTACATTAGCAAAGAAACTTGGTAGCAAAATAATGTACTTTAAAATCGGAAAACCTATCCCAGATCTCACAGTGAAAGTCAGACAATAAGCAAATACATCAGGCTGCTCATTTTAATGGGGATGAAAACTCGCAGATATACTCGGATTGTCAATCATTTAATGGCAAAGTGTCTGCTTGATGGAAAAAGTAATAAACATTACTTAAAGTACTTATTTTGTATCCTATGATATTGTTTAATCTTGGGAATGTAATGAACTATCCAGAAACTAAGATCATGATCTCTAATATTTATTTTATATATGTAAAAGGAAGTCAGTTACATTTTTAATTGAGCCCAGCAGGTAAACACTGGGATATCTTGTCAAGAAACCTGGATGCTGCTGAATTAATCAATCTTTAAATTGTGGGCTCAGCAAGACAGTTTTGTCTTAATGTTTAAAATAGCTACATCTGTCAGAAGGAGGACTGATATCAATCAAATGCTCAAAAGTCCTATGTTTAAAATGAAGTTCCAATCATATTTTAATTTATAATGAGAAGTATGGCATACTTGCGTGTCACAGCCAAGATTTTCTCACCCTCTAGGATAATCAAATGATGATTTCTTGAAAAACAATGATGTCATGTGGTTGGTTCCAACGTTTAAAGGTATACTTATTTTCTGTGAGAGGGGGCTTTTACCAAAGGCCCTTAGCATTCTCGTTCCCCAGTAGTGCATTGTGGAATACTGACACACAATTCCCGCTTTGTTTCCAGCTCTCCATTCTGATACATCTGTTCTTCCCTCGAGTATGTCCAGTTAAGTCTTACTCAGTCCTGGAATTCTTTTTCCCCAAAAGGTGGCTTTGAGTACCAGACTTAATCCTCCATACTGCTTGAACTCTCAGGAGTTGGTTTTCATGTATTTTTTTAAATTTTTGGATTAGTAATTCACTTTTGCTGTCATGAAGTTACTAAATTTACCAAACAATTCATTTCTGAATTTTGATATTTATAACAACACTCCTCTAGGAGTTCTAAAGCCGAATAAGTTAATATGTTAATAAAAGAGTGAAGATTTTCTAACTTTAAGTTTCAACAAGTTTGAATTTATTAATTTTTTTATTGCATTTGAAATTGAAAATACAATTACAAATAGAACAAATCAAGTTTCCTGTAATATTTTAAATGTTTCTCTTACCTGAGAAGTTCCCTTTAAGATTTACTTTAGTTAAGTCAAACATCTCTCAATTAACTAACAGATGACAGACAGACAGACACACAGAGACATAGATAGATGACAGACTTAAAATCAGTCTGCCTACATAAGCATTAAAACCAAATTTTACTTGTCTAAAATCATCAGATTTATAGCAAAACAAATGTTTTAAATGCTAAAGTCACTTGTACCTAGTGAAATCAGGAAACCATTATGATGCCTGCTCTAATTAATAACTCAAGGCTACAGATTAAGGACAGTAGAATTAGTTACATAAAATTATTGGTAACTTTAGAACAATATCTATACAGTATTGAAAACATCATCGAGCAAGTCACATAAGTACATTCCTACAATATCCTACACTTCTTTCTCTCTCTCTTAAATTATCCAATAGGTAAGCAAATTTTATTTATCCTGACTTTTAAACATCTCATCTCAAACGGCACGGACTGGATAGTTTTAACAGTCTCCAGGCCTTTGCTTTTGTCCTTAATCAGAATCTCAGTTCTAAAATTCATAAGGAACCATGCTACTTCTAATTTGAATTGCTAATTTCAAAGTCCAAAGTCCAGAGGTATGTGGGGATAGGAGGACATAGTCATACTTTTCCTGTGTGACAAGAACTATAATGTAACATGCTAAAGTTGGATGGGTCAGTGAATAATTCACTCAACCACATGTGAAGAAAATGGCAGAAATGTCAATATTAATTATTTCTGTTTTATGGGTATATGGGTATTTGTATTGCTTTTCTTTTTTGCTTTTTTCTGTATTTTTAAATAATTTCCAAATTTTAAAATGAACATCATAATTAACTGGTTATTATTAAGCTATTTTATCTTTTTGTAACCTTTTACAAATTGGTAGTTACAAAATTGTCACTGGCGTGTAAAGTTCAGTGTAGGGAATATGGTCAATGACATTGTAATAGCTATGTAATAACTATGTATGGTGGGTACATGAAATATGAGGGGAGATCACTTTAACTCCTATGCTGTACACCTGAAGCTAATCTGTAATATTGAATGTAACTTTAATTGAAAAATACATTTAGAATAAATCTTGTATACTTTAAGATTCTCTGTCCTACTCTCTACCTGATGAATTCATACCTATCCTTAAAACAAAACTAAATCATCACCTTCAGTGTGAAACTGCATTTACCCTTCTCCATCGTCAGCCACTATCTTGTTTTTTAAAAAATAAAATAAAATACATGTACGTTTTATTTCTGAGTACTTACCGAATTTTGTCCTAGTTATTAAATAATTCAACTGTCTTCTTCCACTACAGCAGAAAGTAGTTTTTACATAAAAAATATATTTGAATGTATTAAGCTTATTAACTCTTCACCAGTGTAGACCCCTCCTTTGTGCTGGGCACACATGTAGGTAGACCATGTCTCCCAACCCTGCGTGCATGTAGATGTAGCTCTGTGACCGAGCTGTAGAAAGTGAGTATAAATGATGTGGGCCACTTCCAAACGCGATCCTTAAAAACCTCCCACTTGCTTCTTCCTCTGGCTGAATGCATCTGATGATAAGACCTACGAAGTGGGGAAAGCAAAAGTGGGAAGAAGCCTGAATAGCTCTTCTGCTCACTACCTCATGATCAAGAACACAGCTTTGATGACTTGATCTCTCAGACATTGGAGCCTATTTGCTGTGCCATTTTTCCTACCCAGTAGATCTTGCCTAGTAGTTATCTTATAGAAGCCACTCAATAAATTACTGTATACAATAAAAAAATAATTAGCTCAATCACTGGCATCATATCTAAAAGAAAAAAAGTCATTTTTTGAGAAAATATTGAGATATGCTTTCTCACTTTTTTAAGAATAAGGTACATAAAACAGAAACATGAGTGGTAGTAGGTAAAATTATCTAATAATTTAATAATATTTCTCAAAATTTTTAATTACCTATAAAAATGAGAAACTGTGTTTATATTCTTTATTTGTTAAAATGTATTTTTTCAAGAAAGTTACAGATTTAAAAGATTGCTAATAAACCTGACTGCACTGAAATTACACAATACATTTCATGTATATGTGAAGTTCTACTTAAAGGTAAACACTGATTATCAAAAAACACTTCTTTAGCTACTTGGCTCAGTGTAACTGAGGTCACCATTTAGCCCTTTAAAAGTGCTCATCACATGGACAACAGTGTGGTGATCACCAGGGTAGGGGAACATAAAGGGACTGAACGGTATTGGGGAAAAAACACAATAAAGATTAAATAAAATATAAAAATGCATAAATGCATAAATAAATAAATAAATAAGGTTAAATATTTCCTGAATCATATAATTGCTCTGAGTATTTTTTGTTTGTTTTTATTGGTTTTATTACTTTTTCCATTACCATTTAGGCCCCTTATACACCCTCGCCCCAGCAATCCCCACACTGTTGTCCATGTCTTTTTTCCTTTTTGCTCAATCCCTCCAGCCCCAAACCCCACCCCCACCCCAGCTGCCCTCCTGCCCTGAGTATTTTCGTAAGCACTGCAGTTCATGCTAGAAAATGTACCTGTTACTATTTGGGTCTTTTGTAAAGTCATATTGATAAAGCTTTTAAAATAACCCTAGTAGACAAATCTAATTTAAGAGTAGTTATCAGTAGAAAAAGATAATTAAATGTTAATTCATCTTTTTAGTCTCTAATTAGAGGTGAAAAGGCATTAAAATTTTAAATATACTTCATAGCTTTTTAAATATCAGATATTATCAAAATTTAAATATTTCTGATAAAATCCAGATGGCCATAATTACTGAGGATTTAATTATTTTGAATTAAAAATGCATACTTCCTTATAATTGATTTTAAATTACTTGATTCCTTCCTGCATTATTTATGTCATTAACAAAACCAAGTTGCCACTAAAAAAAAATCCAAGGAACTAAACACTTATTAATTAGCTTTATAGGAGTATATACCCATGAACATTCCATTTTAAAATTAAATGCAGCATTTTTAATTTTTTGAACAAAAGAGGAGAAATCAAATATAAAATATGCATTTATCAATGTTTTACACCATAGAAATTGAATAATAATTTTAAAAAGAAGTAAATGGTTAGTTACTTTTATGTTTTTTCCATGAATACGTAAATTTGCAATATGCAGTGTCAGTACATAGAGACATAATCAAATTCTTATTTTTCAGAAATGGATTCTGATCCCTTACTCTTAACCATATTGAACACTTTTATTAGTTAAATTAGAAGCCATAAGACATATTCAGTTTCGGGATACACCTAGAGTAAACTGGTACCTTTTTCATATGAGAAGACTTCCTGGAGCTTCAAGGATACATGTGACTCTAGCTACTACGTTTCTTCTGTAAAATTGAATGTTCTTTCCACAAAAATACCCAATGAAGATTGACCCAATGTGTCCCACTATTCCTAGTTAGCACGGTGGTGTTCATTTTTCACTTTTAACTCCTATATTTCTCCTATATGAATTTTTTCAGAAAACTAATCCCCTCATCATTATAACATTTTTTTTTTAATTTTCTCGTGAAATCCTCAGGATGCAAATATGAATTTTCTATTTCTGAATTATCTTTTTTCAAATCTCTACTTATAAAGATCTTATTCATCAGTATGCTACTAGTTTATTGTTGTTGACTGTTTTGTTGCATTTTGGTTAAAAGCATGAATTCCTTTTTCTCAGTACAATACCATCATAACTTTCTTGGGGTCATGCATTTTCTCTTTTTCCTATTGTGTATGTTCATATGTTCTAATTGAAACATAAAACATAATCCCTGATCATGATGATTGCCTTAGGATAGCGAGTCTCTCTCTCTCTATATATATACACACATATATATTTATATGTGTGCACATAAATATATATTTATATATGCACACATGTATACACACATACATGTGTGTGGTGTATATGTATGTGTGCATATGTATGTATATGGCCGAAAGAAGTTACTCGAATTCATTACCCATAGGATCAAATTTAAATCACAAAGAGGTACCCATGCATATCTTCAAAATAGCTATAATTAAAAACCTGACAGTTTCTAGTGAGGGAGGATATAGAGTAACTGCCACTCTCATACATTGTTGGTATGTTTGAAAAATGTCCTTACCAACTGAAATTGAACATTCATGACCCTATGATCCAGAAGTACATACTTAGGTGTACAACCAAAGAATAGGTAAAATGTATACCAAAAAAAATCTAAAACAATATCCATAGGAGCATTATTCTTAATAGATTAAAACTGGAATCAACCCAAATGTCCATCTATAGTAGAATATATACATAAATTTGAGTATAATCACATGAAAGAATATTATTACAGTAATTAAGAGCAAACAAGATACTTATTGCTTGTGTATATAAATTTTATAATATGTTTACTTAGAAACAAATAATCAAGATCAGATTGTTCCACTGCTCAAAACCTTCCAATGAAATACCAGTTCTTTACGACTCCTTGCAAGGCCCCACAGGACACAGCTTGAGGCTTCCCCTCTATCATTTTGTCCATTCTGTCCCATCCACCCACATTTTATTTGCTTAACACCAAGGACACTCCTGTCTCAGGACCTCAGTAGTCATTGTTCCCCCTTTTGGAATACTCTTCCTTGTTTGTTTCAAGCTTCTGCTTATGTATTATCAACTTACAGTGGACTTTCTTAGTAATGCTATTTAAAATAGTCTCCCAGTCTGCCCTGGCCAGGTGGCCCAGTTGTTTGGAGAGTCATCCTATCCAGGGGTCTAACCTTTTGGCATCTCTGCACCACACTGGAAGAAGAGTTGCACTTGGGCCACATATTAAATACATTGCGACACATAATCACAAAAATAATCTCATAATGTTTTAAGCAAATTTATGATTTTGTGTTGAGCCACATTCACAGTCATCCTGGTCTGCATATGGCCCTCAAACCGCAGGTTGGACACTCTGCTGGACCAAAAAGTTGCAGGTTGCACCCGGGCCAGGGCACAGGTTCCATACAGGAGGTCACCAATCTACATTTCTCTTTTGCACCAGTATTTCTCTCTTTTTCCCTCTAAACCAATAAACATATCCTCAGTTGATGATTTCAAAAACTAAATAAATAGTCCCCCATTCTAAATTTATATATCATTATTTGCTTCATTTGTCCATAGATCTTACTACTTTTTGGTATATTTTATATCATTTTGTTCACTGTTATACCCTCAGATTCCTGAAGAGTGAACAGTAGATATATTTGCCTTCAATAAGTATGAGCACAGGAATCAATCAATCAATCAAGGCAGCTTAAATTGGGTTTTCTTTAACTTCCAAACTGTGTTAGTAAAAAGAGTGAAAATAAAATAAATTAAAATGATGATAAAAATAATTATAATGGGGTACATTTACACAATGGAATTCTAGAGAGAGAAAGAGAGAGCAGCAGAGAGAAAGAAGGAGCTTATACCCTTTGCAATGGCATGGATGGAACTGGAGAGCATTATGCTAAGTGAAATAAGCCAGGTGGTGAGGGACAAATACCACATGGTCTCACCTTTAACTGGAACATAATCAACAAAAGAAAAAAGCAAACAAAATATAACCAGAGACACTGAAATTAAGAACAATGTAACAATAGCCAGAGGGGAGTGGGGAGGGGATAGTGGGGAGAGGGGTCTATAGGAGCTACTATAAAGGACACAAGGACAAAATCAAGGGGGAGGGTAGAGGTGGGGGAGGGAGGTGGGATTGGCTGTGGTGGGGTGGAGGGATGGGGAGAAAATGCAGACAATTGTAACTGAATAAAAAATAAAATAAAATTAAATTAAATTTAAAAATAAAATATTTAAAACTAAAAAAATTATAATTATAATAGGTAATACATATAGTGCTTATTATAACAAATATTTTATTAAATTATATAAACTAATTTAATTTTCACAACAATCCTAAGAGTAGTAAAAATGTGTCCCTGTTTTGGTGTAAGAAAACTAAGGCATAAGAATGGTGGATTCCCTTCACAAAGCTATTAAGTGGAGAAGACAGTATACATAAATCATTAGGATGCATTGCCTTTTCCTATAGAAAAGGGTGTAAATTAATGAACAATGCACACATAGGGGAATAATCTGATTTTTATTACTTAGAGGATACAATGTCTGATCTGTACACATGTAGTTATACAGAGTGATACATAGAAGACTCCCAATTTAACATGTGGCCAAGACCTCCAAGATCTCATTATGGGTCACATATCTCTTCTGATAAGGACTGACTAGGAATGGGGACTAGGTGAAATCCTTTCAAAAACTAAATCTGGGTTCTTCTCAGAGAATATTTATTTATGCCTTCATCACTGTTGTCAATAGCTTGGGGAAACAAAATTCTTGCTAGATGTTTGCCATCTCCTGATGCAAATAGATACAAGTCAGAATAAATAATGTAAAACAGTGTGTAGGAACTAGAGCCTTTTCCACCCATTACCTTTGTCAATTCATATGTTAACTAAAACCCCAAAACATGCCCTGGTTGGTGGGGCTCAGTGGATTGAGTGCCGGCCTACAAACCAAAGGGTCACGGGTTCGATTCCCAGTCTAGGGCATATACCTGGGGTGCAAACCAGGTCCCCAGTAGAGGGTACACTAAAGGGAGAGAATGTTTCTCTCCATTTCTCCTTCCCTTTTCCTCTCTAAAAATAAATAAATAAAATCTTTAAAACAATAACAACATATTACCATGAACACTCCGTAGACCAGGTTGAATTTAACATGCAATTGCCAAATGTGATGAGCATATATTAATTTAAGTAACAACAGATCTCAGGCCTACCTAAAATTTCATTTTTACATAAATCAAGCCATGACAAATGCCATGTTTCCTGGATTACCACTACTCTTTACTTGAATAATCTCTTTATTTTTCCAAACTGAAAATCTACACAGTAATCTAAGGACATAGAATAGGGGATGTTAAATTATTAGACATACCTCATAAATTTTAAAGATAGAGAAGTTATTTATTACAGTTAAATTAATACAGTTAATAAAGGTCAGTAAAGGTCTTTGTCTTAATTATAACATAGGTTTATTTAAATGTATTGGATATATCATTGATTATGCAAGTAGGAAATTATTTATTTTTCAGGTTAAACTTCACAAATACATAATTCAGCTTAATAAACCAGTCTGAAATCTTTTTAGACTCAGGCCCCTTCCAACTTTCTCTTTTATCATCCCTACAGAGAAATCCATGTGCAAATGATCCAAGGTGGGGCTCTGGGCATGAATCCAGATTTCATGGGAAAGAAGGTAGAAAAAGGAAAAATAAAATGTTGTATCATATTACTTCCTATCAATGACATATCCAGGATGCTTGACAAATCACTTACCCCCGGACACTGGCCAGAATTTAGTCACATAGTAATGTCTAACTTGAAGAAATTTGCTAAATGTAATCTGTATTCTTCATGGCCATTTATCCAGCAAAAGATCAGATTATTATGTTAGGAAAAAAGGGACAAACAGATTCTGTAGGATGCCGAGCAGCATCTGTCACAGTTGTCATGGTGCGATTCAATGAAAATCAATTTTTAAAATCACACCTCGAATGCAGTCACTCTGCCTGTGAGATCAGTGTGCTCTCATGAACTAGATACAAATAGAAAATAGCATTACAGGAAAATAGGTAAATTGCAGTTCTGCTATTTTTGTTTTAAAAGTGTATACAAATAATGTTTTTTTAAAAAAGCAATTATTGCCAGATACTGAGAATTTCTGAAAGGTAATATCTGATTGAAGTAAGAATGTATTGTGATTCTCTGACCAGAATCAGCAGAAATTAATTTTAAAAATTAGAGCATTTTACAAATATCACTTAAAACATAAACACATATAACTATAAACATCCCCATACCAATTTTTTATTGAAAATAATTAGACATTTGAAATGGAAATCCTTAGGTTTTTCACTTATAGTTTATCACATAAAACCACATTAGACTGCAAGTAATAGTCCAACTTTCAATGTCTCACTCACATAGATATATGTGTTTCTTGTATATCAAGAAGTCTGGAGTTAAAAATGGAAACAACTGTACTTGAAAAACAATTTTAAAAAGTTTTAAAAAAAGAAGTCCAGAGTTAGATAGTAATAACTCTAAAATGTTTTTAATGTTCAGACACCTTCTATTTTAGCTAATTATCTTTGGCCTGAAACTTTCAACTTCTTCGTCGAAAGATGGTTATTGATTTCTCAAGACAGGTATAGCTAAGGGAAGAGGGTAAAGCTTCCTTGTTAGGTTTGTTAAAAGTGATTATTACAAAATGGGTCAATTAAATTTTTGTTGATATATAATGTAGACATCCTAAAAAAAAACGAAGATCGAGAGACTGTGAGTTAGGGGGAGACAGAGGAAAATGAGTCCGTCTTAGATGTGGGGTGGCTGACATACAACAACTGACAAGTTAGTGGTATTGTGAACTACACACACTTATTTACAACAAAATATTTTGTTTTTATAAAATACTCAGATTAAAGAATATCCCTTGGTTTTGACAAAAAGCCAACAAACAAATAAAAACCCTCCAGAACACCTCATCTGACAAATACAGTAAAGATTCTGTTATGAGATTAGGGTTTGCCTATTATTGTTCAGTTAATATCTACTCCCTAACTCGATGCCACGCATGCACGCACACATACACATCCATGGGATGAGTGGTGTTGGTGGAAATGGTGAAGACCTCCAAATATCTTCTCCTTCATGAATGCAATGATACTGAAAAAATAGTCAAAATCAATTTTTTTAAAGAAATTTAAAAACAAACCAGAGTCTTGGAGTGTTTACTCAAGAAAAATAGCAGAATACTGGTGAGAGAGGAACTCTATGACATTTTAATTTTTCATACTTTCATCTCTTTCTTTTCATTTCCATGCTGGAGTTGAAAACTAAGAGCCTCACATTCACAGCAGCTGTGAAACAATCAGGCTGGCAGTAATTGGAAGGAACATAAAGGGTTTAATGTTCCTAAAAACCAAATCCCTAGAGAACAATCATTACCTGACAAGCAGAAACTGCAAACAAGAAGTATAGGGTAAGGCAGAGTTATCAACGGCCTGATTGAGTGCTGAAGGCGTGCACCAACATGCGAAAACAGAGCCCTGTACTAAGGTTGGAGGGGCTACTAGTTCAAGGCATTTAAAGGAACCTCTGTCTAATTATCAAGTCACTAATATGCTAACCGAACAGAGATTTCTGTGGGCATTTATGACAACAAAAACACACACACACACACACAGACTTAACAAACTTCGTTTAACAAAGTCACTAGAAACAACAACAAAAGAAAAATATCAATGAAAAAAAGACCCAGGGAGAAGAAATTTAATTTTCACAGTTGCTACATTATACTACTTTAAAACTCCAGTTTTCAATAAAATTTTATGAGATAGGCAGAGAAATAAGAAAGCACGTCACATACACATGAAAAAAAGCAGTCGATAGAACCTATCCCTGAGGAAGACAGACTTTAGACATGCTATAAAAGTTTTTGCATAAGCTATTTTAAATATGTTCAAATAACTAAAGGCAACTATGTGTATAGTGCTAAAGAAAAGCATGAGAATGATGTCTCACCAAATTAAAAAATATGAATATAGAGATAAAATTATAAAAAGTGGCCAAATAGACGTTATGAAGTTCAAAAGTGCAATTCATAGAAATTACAAATAAAATTCTAGAAGGGCTCAAGCACAGATATAAAGTGGCAAAAAAAAAGAACCAGTGACCTTGAAGGTTAGTTATTGAGATTATCCAGCTGAGAAATAGAAAGACCAAAATAAAAATAATAAAACTAAAGAGTTTTGGCAACCTGTGGAATGCTATAAAATGTTTCTCTATATGCATAATCAGAGTCAGGCAAGACTACAGAAAGGGTCAGAAAGAATAACTGAGGATATAATCTCTGAAATCTTCTCAAATTTTATTTAAAATTATTAATCTACACAATTCAACAAGAACAAAAATTCACTAGATTAGGTAAACTCAAAAGAAACTCATAACTAAACTCACTATAGTTAAACTTTCTAAAGAGAAAAAGGGAACCCACTGCATTAAGAGACCCACAATGCATTCTTTTTCCATTGCTGCCATGGGAAAAATGGCATGACCTCAGTGGCTCCAAATAGCACAAATAGAGTGTTTATATTAATAGAAGTCATAAATCTTAAATTGATCTCACTTGCTAAAATCAGTGTATCAACAAGGCTTAGTCTCTTCCAGAGGATCTAGGGGAGATGTTTCCCTGCTGTTTTTAGCTTTTAGAGGCCAACTGCATTTCTTGGTTCCTGGCACCATACCTCCATCTTCAAAGCCAGCAAAGTCGGTTCAAAGCCTTCCAATCCTTCTCCATCTCTCTGTTTTCTGCCTCCTCTTCTACTTACAAAAACCTTTATGAGTACATTGCTCCCATCCTGATAATGCTGGATAATCGACTCATATCAAGGTCAGCTGATAAGCAATCTTATTTCCAACTGCATCTTTATTCCCCCTTTTTCATATAACCATATTCCTTTTTCTTAGAATCCCTTTACCATATAATCATATATACATAACCATTTCTCATATAATCCATCTCAATGGATTCCAGAGATGAGGAAGAGAGCATTTTTAAAGGTTTGTTATCACATTTTTATAAGATTAAAATCTTATATTTCATCATAAATCATAAGCAGCCAGAAAGCAGTAAGAATATATTCAAAGTACTGAAAGATACAGCAATCAACCAAGAATTCTACTTCTGCAAAACTGCCTTTCAAACATTACAGAATAATTTAGACATTTACAAGCTAAACACAAACAGACTACATTGCTAGCAGACTTGCACTACAAAATGCATAAAGGAGGGTTTTTCTGGCAGAAATGAAAGGAAATAAGGCGTAATTCTCATACCCACAGGTTTGGAGGGCTAGGATATGGACATCTTTGGGGGCAATTATTCTGCCTCCCACAGAAGGAAACTCCCTCAATCTTATAAAAGCTGTCTGCGAACAACCCATGTGTAACATCATATTTAACATTAAAAGACTGAAAGCTTTCTCTCGAAGATCAGGAACAACACAAAGATGACATATCTTACCCCATTTACTAAACATTGTACTAAAAATTCTAGCTAGAGCCATTAAGCTAGAAAAAGAAATAAATGCATCAAGAATGGAAAGGAAGAAGTAAAATGATCTATTTCCATAAAATATGATATTGTATATATAAAATCCTATGGAATGCACACAAAATTGTAAGAACTGATAAACAAGTTCATCAAGTTAGCAACATATAAGATAAATTTATAAGAATTATATTTTTATACACTAACAAAAAAATTTTAAAAATTAAATTGAAAAACCAACTCCATCTAAATAACATCAAAAAATGATTAGGAATATAATTATGCAAATTAGCAAGACTTATACACTGAAAACTACAGGAGGATACTACTCAGCAATAAACAGAAAACTATTGACACCCACAATGAAATGAATGAATCAAGAAATTACTATGCTGCTCAAAATAAATCAGACATAAAAAAGTACATAAGGAATGGTTCCAGGTTACATATCATTTTAGAAAAGACAGATAATCAGTAATGAGAGCAAATAGATGGTTTTGGTCCTAGGATAGGGTAAAAGGTAGGAATTGTTTCTGAGGGGATATAAAAAAATCTTTTTGGTGGAGTGGAAAAATTTTATAACTACATGAGGTAGTTGCCTGGGTACTTGAATTGGCTAAAACTCATCAAAATATTTACTTAAAATGTGTGTGTTTTACCACATATATTTTATACCTCATTAAAGTTATTAAAGGCAACATGACCCTGCATAATACCATTTTCTTTCTTTTTCTGTAAATTATTAACTTTATTCTAGGAGAATAATACCAAAGATACATATTTGAAAGCATTTAAAAACAGAATAATTAATTTGTGTCTTTCTATAAATTCAAAAGTAAAAGAGTATTATATGAATGAGATTATTATATGTCAGCTTGAAGAACATACGGCTAATGAGATGATCATTAAAACACAAGTGGCTTTATTTTACTGACATTTTCACACTGTTAGAAATAAAATACAATTATATCTTTAAGTATTTAATAAATGCTATTATATGTAATATTTGCCTTTATAGGAAATATGTGTTCAATAGGCAGATTTAAACTATCTTGTGTTTCTTTCTAGGTATTTATATCAAATAAGGATACACAGTATTAAAATATAATTTCTCTTTAGTTCAGAAAGTTTGTTGAAAATATAATTAGTTTATATTCATCATGTTGTTATTTTTTTTCATTTGCTGATGACTGGTGGGAATTAAATTTCATCAATAATTTAAACTCATACAAAAGTTAGAATAGAAGTATTACTGTGAGAATTTTAAGTTTGTCATTCTTAGAAAGATATAATAATAAATGATCCACCCCTGGTCTTCAAGATACTGGACTATCAATGATTTAAGACTTTGGTGAATGCTTCAGGCCTTTTATACACATCTTTATTTTCCTTTCATACTCATTTAACTGTTTCCTGGCCTGTGATCCTGAAAGCCAGCTTTTGACAGTTGATAATGGAAGCTACCACATCAAAGCAGTGTGAGCAACATTAACTAATATTGAAAGCAAGTTCAAAGTCAAGAGATAAAACTTTGCATTAGTTTAATAGAGACAAATAGAGTGTTAGGGTAGCAAACAAATCGCTTGCCTTTTCCTCCTTCTTTGGTAAGCTAGCCTTGATAGAGATCCAACTGGACAAGTACATTAAATACACCAACTTGCATTTGGCTCTATAAAGTACCTTTTCCATTCTAGATATGTGCTTCCTGGGAAATGTCTCCCCCCATGAAGTTTGTGTGCAGTTGAATAAAGTCTACTTTGGAAATAAATGCTGTTGTTATTTTTGCACGCAAAGCAGTCTGCTACACCTGAAGGCCATACCCTTATTAGAGAAATGAGTGAGCAAGGGTGTGAGCAACAGCCTTCTTTTCCTCCAGGAACATTGTACGTAATGTTGCACTCTTTGCCTTTTTAATCCACAACCCTGGACACTCAGAATTGCTGCGGTATCTGGTAAAGAGAAGATTTAAGAGAAGATTTAAAGTCTATGAGCCAATGACTGATCACCTCAATATCAAATCAGCTGCACTGCCAAACTTCTGTTAACGGACACGTCAGTCCTAATTCCTATTATTTGTTTTGTTGTTTGTAATCATTCCAACACCTTGTCTCTTAGGTCCAGGAACTCGGTTCTTTTTGTATGTTTCTAAGGCAGACACTTCCAAATTAAACATACACACACACACACACACACACACCCCCTAACACTTGTGTTAGTTTTTCTCTTTGTATATGACATCTAACATGGTTTCTGGAACATGTATCCAGTTATAGTGATGCCTAATGAAATCCATCCTTTCCTGTGGAACGGTCATTGTTGTACTATTTCCATTATTTTTCAAGACTAGAGACTTGTCCTAAAACCTAAAACGTAAAACCCTGCTGTGGACATAAGAAGCATTCAAACCTGTAGAGAATTCTCTTGTGAGTTGGAGCCAAAGTGAAGACAATTGCCAGGAAGCAAAATCTCAACTGATTGAGAACTGCTCCAGAGAATGGCAGATCTGCTCCTTATTTTATTCATTACAATCAAAAAAGGAGGTGTAAGGGGAGTTACAAGAAATCCACTGGTGACAGATTAGGGAGGCAGGAGAAAGCAAAGAGGGGAAACCTCTGGGGTTGGGTAAAAAGTAAAATGATAGATACTATTACATAGGTGGATACAGGATGGTTAACAGCCAACAATTAACACCATAACAACAACGAGGGGTTTGTGGTCTCCCTCTGGTGTAGCACCTGTGTGTGAGGAGGGGTCCTGAGAAAGGAAATTTGACACTCCAATACTATGTCTCAGTGGAAGATGAAAAAGACAACAGACAGGCTCAGATAAGGGGGAGACTGACCTTTGTTAGGGAAAAATAATGGCCTAGGACATGACTACCAGCCATGAACCACTTTCATTTAGAAAGTTTCCATTTCAGACCATCCTACATGGTTATTTGAGGTCTCTGAGTTTGTAACGCTGCCACACAGGCCTCCCCCAAGCTTGTCAGGTTTCACATGTGGCCCCTTTTCTTCCACACCTGGTATCAGCCACCAACTCCGGTTTTATTTAATAATCTAGATTTCTCTGTAGGGTCCTATTTTCCCCCATTTCCATTCAAACAGCTAAACTTATAAATATTTCAGCCTCTCTTAGGAAGATAGACTCTCACAAGACTTTTTGATCTGCACAGACTGTTATTTCAGTCCCTCCTCTGCCCCAGATGTGCCACTGGCCAAGTTCTTACACAATTAATGATGAGCCAGAGTCCTGCTATGAATTTCTTAGAAATACCTTGAAATATTTATTCCCTAGGAATAAATAGTGTATTTTAAAACAACACTGACTCTTTCCAGAAGCTCAGTGACCTAAATTACCTTATTAATTATATCCTTTAATTTCTCAGTTTTCCTACTTTTCTAGAATGTTAAATGTTTAAATTTTTATGGTACTACTTCAAAGCATTTATTTGTGCATATATTACTTCAAGATATACTCATGTTTCAGTAGGCAATTTAAGCCTGTAAAGATTTATGAAACAAAAATTTTGCTTAGTTTTTCCCTTTTCAGGACACCATCCCTAGAAAACTTCAGAAAGAAGAAACAATTTTTTTTTTAAAGATTTCAGAAGGACTTTTTTTTTCAGCCCTCTTGAAGAAATTAATATGCAACCATGTAAAGACAGAAGAAACCACTTCACCATAACATGACTGGTAAGGGAGTTCAGAGAGGCGAGAGGGCTGGCTGGGCTCCCACGGGCAGCAGCTCAAGATCCAGAGGGATATTTCAGCAGCTAAGGGGGTTTCCCTGAGAAGTGTGGGGTCTAAACCCAAAATAGGGCTCTCCAGCTACAGCACCAGAGCCAGAAAAGAACCCAGATAACATCCTGATGTAAAAAGCAGGAGGGTTTCTGTCTGCCAGGGAAAAACAGCTGGAGACTCAGAGAGCCTCTTAAAGGGCCAACATACAAAATTTCGTTTACCGCCACTTACCCTGGGCTCTAGCAGCAGGACAGGAGAGTGGACTAGAGATGCTTGAGGAAAGTCTTGGGTTGGTGGCTCTTGGGAAAGAACTGAATGAACAGCTGCCAGGGTCCCTGTGCTGAGTCATTCCCCATACTGCAGAAGCCATCTTTCTGAGGCACAGCACTCCTCTCCAAATGGCATCAGCCTGAGGGGAATCAATAGCCCCACCCACAGGAATTACCCTATGGAGCTTAAGCTGGGATGGTTTTTACATTTTGATTAGTTTAACAACTGATCAGTTTAGGGGTTGATTAGTTTAATTACTAAAGTTAAAAATACAACGAAGCATCCAAAATGGTAAGACAAAGAAACAGACCACTATGAAAGAACCAGAGAATTCTCAGTAGAAAAACTAGGTGAAATGGAAGCAAGCAATTTATCAGATAGAGAATTTAGAGTAATGATTATAAGGACACTCAAAAGCATGCAAAAAGAGATAGAAACATAAAAAAGAATCAGTCAGAAATAAAGAATGCAATGTCTGAAATAAATAATACACAGCAAAGAATAAACAGTAGGGTCAATGAAGCAGAAGATTGCATCAGAAATTTGGAAGACAAGGTAGAAAAGGAACACCCAAGCATAGCGGCAAAAAGAAAAAAAAAATAAAAATGAGGACAGCTTAAGATACATTTTGAACAACATGAACCAGAACAATATCCACATCATGGGAACACCAGAAGGAGAAGGGAGCAGGCAAGGGATTGAGAACCCATTTGAAGAAATAATGACTGTAAACTTCCCTAATCTGGTGAAGAAAAAAGACACACAAGTCCAGGAAGCTCAGAGAACCCCAAATAAGCTGGACCCAAAGAGGTTTCCACCAAGACACATCATAATTAAAATGACAAGGCTTCAAGACAAGGAGAGAATGCTAAGAGCTGCAAGAGAAAAGCAGGTAGTTAGGGTTAGGTTTTACTCGTCCATAAAAAAAGAAGAAAAGTTTACCCTTCGTGACAGTATGGATGGACCTGGAAAACAGTACGCTAAGTGAAATAAGCCAGTTAGAGAAAGACAAATATCATATGATTTCACTCATATGTGGAATCTAATGAACAAACTGAACTCACAAGGAAAGTGGGGACAGACCTGTAGGTGGAGAGCAGGATGACAGCTGGGGTACAGGCAGGTTAGGGGGTGGAGGGACTGAACAAAAAGGAAAAGGACTCATGTGCATGGACAACAGTGTGGTGATTGCTGCGAAAGTGGACAGTATAAGGGGACTAAAAGGTAATGTAAAAAAATACAACAAAGATTAAAAAAAAGAAAGTAATATGCACTCTGTGAGGGATCAGACCATGTTTACTGGGCATAATATGTAGCATCCAATATATTTTTCAAAAATATTTCCTATACAAGAAAAAACAGCCAACTCTATATATAATTAGTACATGAGGGTGTGTAAAATTCCAACCTTTTAAAAGCTATTTGAGGCTTTTAAGAAAAACAATAGTAGAGCCCTCCATTATTTTCAAAAAGAAAGAGTGACCTTTCAAGTATTAAGGAAGAACAAAAATCATCTTTAGAAAAAAGGGCAGGACATTGAAAATTCTGTATTTGTATTGTTCTACATTAAATAGATTATGCAACTTTGGCTTTGTTTTCAAAATGCATCATAAATCATCTTTCGTATGAGTCCTTCTATTGTAATTTAAGGCATGGTGCCAGTTAGTATGTGATCTGTCCACCATTCCCTCCAGTTTTAAAGTTCCAAATTAGATTATTCAAATGCCCTCTCAAAGAGGTTACCCTTGAAAACCACTTTTAGGCTTCCTGGGGTACAGAATGTCCTGGCTGTTGATTGGTTTTAGCCTCAGGGAATATCACACCAGTTCACAGCAGTCTCCAATGACTACCAATTTGCTTCCCAGTGTGATGCTAGGAATCACCTGTGGTCATTAGTGCCACATTCGGCAAATGGCTTCACTATTTACTGATTGCCCTTTCTTCCATCTGCAGTCAAAACAATGAAGACAACCAATTGCAGGTTTAAAATTTAACTCTCAAGTTTGAGATTTTTACATTGACTATTCTTTTTCTCAGACTCTCTACCAATTCATTCAGTTATAAATTCAGAGATATCAGGACAGAAGCTTACTCTTCTTCTTTACAAAATGCTCTTTATTTTGTTAACATCATTTTATTTTTGTTTTCATTTTTTATGAAATTGAATGTTTAAGTTAATATTTTATTATGAATTTTATTCTTATGGTTTTAAATGACAGCTCAAACTAAAATTAAAAATAATACCTTTTCTGGTACATGTGAAATTCATAGTACATTGGCATACTAGTTAATAAAACTGAAACAACTGGCTTTATACACTTATTAATGGATTATTTGACCCTATGGAATAATCAAATTGATAAATGACAAATTCAAACTAATTTTATTAATACTTGAACTTCTAGTTAAAAATAATAATTGCCACCAAGACACCATAGTTACTCTTACGGGTTCTTTAGCTTTGAAATAGGATATTTTTTTAGCCATTACAATAAGTGTCCCAAGTTCCTATAATTTATATGAGGCTAAGGAGGAAAACAAGCTACAAACTTATATCTAGGGGAACAGAACTGCAATAACTAGCAATAATAATTGAATATTTATAAGATAACCAGTAGATCCAGTCATACAACACCTTGATAAGTTATAAGTAATCTGACCACTAACATATTTGTAATTTTAAGGGCTCAGCTATTTAACTATTTGTAAATTTAGGCAATAGTATGGATTTAGTAACTAGACATTGAGCAAGGCCCCATCATAAAGGCTAGCTATCTCCGGACAACTATATTATGTTTGATATGATTGACATTTTATATATTTATTTTTATAAACAATTGAATGCTTGATCATATCACATTATTCAAAGAGTTATTATACGTCTATACATTGCTTTCTCAATTTACCTAACATAAAGATTTAGAGAGAGTTAGTTTTGGCTTCTCAGTTCCACCAAGTTGATAGATAGATTAATAATGACAAAATAGTGATAATTATGAAGTTTATTTGCTCTGTTCTCTAGACACTCTTCAACATGTACTATTTAAGCTAAGCCTTTAACACTCACTATTTCATTATATCTTTACATGAATCACTTCAAATACAAATTATCACACTGTATTAGATGAAAAAGTTGGAACTCAGAAGTTCATATAATCTTCTCAAATTTATATATTTATGAAGGAACAGTGTCAGAGTGTGAACACCGTCGGTTTGGTTTCCAGAGCCCAGATTTTAACCTTTGTTCTCTATTATGTCTTTCTGTTCAATTTAATGTCTATATTCAAAGCAGTCCAACACTTTCACAAACGATTGAATATCAGGGTTGGAGGGGACCTTGGAGATCCTCCAGTATAATATCTAATTAAGCTTCTCTATAATGTCAACAAAGTTGCCATCCAACTCTACTGCAAACAACTTTGTAATGAAGACCTCCCTAGCTCAAAATGCAGCCCATTCTGTGGAGAAACTGTTGTTTGGACTATTTGAAAGTTGTTTTTCATAACGTATTTTTTGGCCTTCTAGTACTTTTCTCTAAAGAATTCTATTTTGCCTCCATCAACTTTTCTAATCCTATATTTTCTTAACATTCATTAAATATCTATAATAAAGTAGATAAATATTTTTTTAAATGTATGATACCTCATTTAACCCTCACTATGCTTGTGTGAAGAAGATTTTATTATTTCCTTTAAAAAGGCTAAGAAAATTGAATGATTTGCCAATGGTTACAAAACAAATAAGTGGGAGAGGTCAAATCGTATGCATGTGGTCTGATGCCAAAGCCTTTTGCCTTAGAGAATCATTCTTACAAATTTACAGTTCACTGAATTTTGATTCAGAGTAGATGGATTAAAACTCCCATTTATTTCTATTTCTACTTACTCTGCCCATTATTTGGTATTAATTTTAGAAACTCAAATATTTTCCTTGTTCTACACACATGGTTTTCTATTCTGCTTTATGTTTGTAAATAAGTTAGTCCTCCCTAACTTCTAGATTGAAATATGACCATTCAAATAATTTCTTTAGTTCAATTGATTTCCTTCTTTTTTATCTTCAGAAGTGCAACACATATAGAAGGAATAACTGGGAAAAAATGAAGCAGAATACACTTTAAATATATGTTCACCCTGAATGAGAAGAATGTTTGTGAAGACAAAGAAAACAACAAATGAAGAACTATTTTGAACACATAATTTAGAGGGGGAATAGTTTCAGTCTAATTATTTATTATAATACTTTTTACCTTGGAAACATCTTCAAATGTTAATTTAAACTAGTTTTATTTGTCAATCACCTGTGTATTTTATGCATAAAATGGATGATCTGTTAGAACTGAATAAAAGCAACATGCAACATTAGGGAATTTTAACAAATATTTATTTCCATGCATTTTAATTATTATTTCATAATTCTTAATTATGAATTAGCTTAGCTACAGGGACTGTATTTGTTCATAATTTCCTTTTCAAATTCTTCCTTCAGAAAATGGTAATGCAATTTCATGTCTGATTTTCAGCATAAGCATAAACACATGTTAATTTTTTAAATAATATGTTCACTATCTGTAGGTATAGATTTCACAAAATAAAAGTGATTTACTAAGCTTCCCCATCCTCATATCTTGAGACCAACAAATTGGCAGTAAGTGTTAGATTCAAGCCCTGTAATCAGACAGTATAACATCTAAGATACTTTTTGTCAGCTTGCCAAAGAGAATTTTGATAAGTGATACATTATACCATAACAATTTGCCTTCAACATGCCTTTTGATGATGATAAATTTCTGGGAACCACTATGCCTGATTTCAGAAACTATAAACCCCCATGGCTAAGGCTGAGTGAGAGACCTTCAGACCATAAGCCACTAAGGAAACAAAGCTTATCTCCCTGGCAGGGGCACCGCCTCTGCCCCCTTTACTTCATCCTGCTTGGCCCCCAGTGCATGACTGGTTAGCCAATGACAGGTAAGATTCCTCAAGGGAGGGATGACCTAAGACAGGCATGGTCATGAAGAGGCCCTCAGGAAAGGACTTGGGGGGCTATAGAAAAAGGGTATGATGGACTCTCACCCCTCGGCTTTGACATAGCCTGAGTCCTCATTTTGTCTGCAAGAAGTCTCCTAGTCTCTTGGCTGCCTTACTTCCCCTCCCTGACTTAAACCTGAAACAAAGCCAGAGGTGTGTGTGGCCTCGTGCTGGGAAGGGCGGGTTCCCTAGGGCAATCAGGTTTAAGAAAGAATGCATAAAATCCTATGAAACCTGCTTTGCTAATACCCTCAATTTAACTGATAAGGATCCAAGCACAAAATGAGTTTGTTCCCCAAAGTCTTATAGCCCTTTAGCTATCTGACCCTGACTCAGAATAAGCCCTCAGAGTTTTTTTGAATGTTATCTATTATTTGATCATTTCTGTCTGACAATGATTGATGAGCTTTACATATCTGCTCTGTACTCCTATGCAAATTAAACCCAATAAGAGCCCATTGAGGAAAAGGCTCCTGGCCCTTTTCCTTTGAGAGATCTGTCACCTTTCCTCCCCAAGCAGATCATGTCTTGGTGGACTTATTTTCATCTGTGGTGGCAGGGGAGGGGGAGGCCCTGTGGACAGAGACCCCCCACAATAAATAAGAAACTTGTGCAAGCCCAAGCAATTAATACTTTTGAAGCATTCTACTGAAATCTCAAATAAGGCACATGTAAATGCAAGTACCTATGTAAATTATTCTCTTGGAAATTCAAGTTTGGGATTGCCACATATTTTTCTTATCCTTGAGAACAGCTGGTGTCATTAGTAATTAAGTGCATTTTTAAAATCTTTATCTAAATGAAAGTTTAGATTTAAAAAATGGAGATGTGTAAAATAAAATCATATTACATATGTTAACAAAATAGATATAAAGTTACTTTAGATATTTCCTTTGAGTGTTTTTCTTTTTTTTTTTGACTGTCTTCTTCTTAGGCTTTTTCTTTGGTAAACCTTATGAAGTCATATCTTAATAAAAGGGGAATTTATTTATGTATAGCTACAATTAAATGTTTGAATCCTAAAAAAAACAGTAAGTACGATGCTCATGAAGTGCAAAAATGCTAAGACTACATTGAAAAGAATATCTGTGTTAAGTATATATAATCTCATGAAAATGTAGCATCTACTTTTTACTGATCTTTCACTTGTTCACCATGTTAAGAATGTCCCCTTTCATAATCTCAATGTTGCCTTTCCATGAGGAAACTTAGGAAAAGAAAAAAAAAAACACCATTATTACAATATTCATTACACACCTAACATGAACTTTGAAGTTCATAAAGGGCATAGAACTTAGGCCTAACCTTTACAGGTCAAGTATCATGTGCTCCTGTTAAAACTTGGACCCTTAGTAGAAGCACAGTGTCCTTCTCATAGGTTTTCAACACATATTTTGAGAGAAAGAAGTAAAATAAAATTATATAGAATATCATAACATAAAAAATTATTCAACCAGAAGTTAGTCTTTAGGTAAAGGTTCTCACTGTAGGATAACAAAAGTAAGAAGTGATGACCCATGCATCCTGAAGGTTATAAATAAATTAACATTGAGGCAGTGAAAAACAGCTTACTGACAGAGAAACAGAAATCTGGCTGAGGACAATAGGACGGAAAGTTTCTAGCAGACAAGATGGTAATTTGGTAATTTTCCACCCAGCAGAGTTTCCAGTCACAGATAAATTTACAGAAAATATACCGTCAATGTTCCTTTTCTTGAGCATAAAATTAAAAAAAAAATCCCTCAAAGATAATAAATATAGGATAGAAGAGATAAGGGTTTTTAATATTTGCTAACATGGTTATGAAAATAAATGTCTCTTCAATAGCAAATGACATATATTGATAATAATCATCAGAAGATTAATGACCATATTTTTTTCAGAAAGTAGAAGATGTTGTAACACATAAATACTAATAATGGTACTTCATTTCTGTTTAGTGGTCTGAGTGAGGAAACAGCTCACTTCAAACAGGACTTCCACCGCCCAGCACAATGTTTGGCGCATAGACTCACTAAATATTTGAGTGAACAATAATTTTAGGAATATGTATATGAATTTACATAATACTTAAAGATACATATTGGTAGATAAAAAGCAATCCTTTGTTTTTGAAAGCCTCATTTTTTAAGAGAGTCTTTCGTTGAATTCTGAGATGAGGATGGCATGGGGCGGTATGTTTAGAGAACTGGCAGAGGTACTGTTGAGACAGCCAAGATGAGTCTGGCTTTCCAGAATTAAGGAAAAAAAACAGGAGTTGGTGATTCCATGAGGGAAACCTGAATGTTCTGAAATACATTGTGCTTGAGATGGCAGAGGTGCAGAAAAAGGATGCCTGAATGAGTGCCTGGCAGAAGTGCATGGGTTGGACATCAGTCACCACAGTTCAGAATACCTCATGAAGGGGTGGACATGGAGGGACCAGAACTCCCAATAGTGTCTGATGACATTAAATAACACATGCTTTGCATGGGGTGAGGAGTTACAGCATCTATGATCACAAGAAGCTCTAAAGTAAAGTCTTATACATTTTCCTTTACTAATAAAACATTTCATACTAAGTTTAGGAAGTGGGCACTCAAGTGGAAAAATTATATAAATAAATAAATGGTTCAGTTATTATAACCATAGTGGATGCATACATAATATTATAGATTGCTGTATTTTATACTTTTGTGCATTTTAAATACATTATTCAACATCTGTGCAATTACAATAAACATATTTATTTTCTTGTTAATTTTCATTAAATATAAAAAATACAAAATACAGAAGTATTTGTCCTGTAATAAAACTGAAAGAAAAAGCTTAAAAATATTTGTTGAAATTACATGTCTTTTAAACAGAGAATATTTACTTCCTTGAGTTTGCTTTGACTCTCTGGGTCTCTCAGGTTCACTCTCTCTCTCTCTCTTTCTCTACGCTCCTTCTCTCTCTCTCTTTCTATCCATCTGCTTTTCTTCCCTTTCTTCCTTCTTATCTTCTGATTAACATGAGATAGCTACCCCAGGCCCCCATAATCCTTTCTTGTAAAATTGAAGTTTAAAAACCTCCAACACCACCTAACACACATCACTCTCACCATAGGGATACTTACTGTTTGTGTAAATCTTAGAGATCTGCTATTAAAAAATCAAACCATGATCATTAATGTTGAGAGTTAAAAGATAGAAAATGCTACTTAATTTTGATTAGAAGTATTTTTAAAAATATAGTTGGTAAACTGTAAGACTGTTTCCTCCAAGAGATAACCAATACTCATTATTCACCAAACAAATTAAGTTTGAAATTTAGACTTTCACTCTTTATGCAGTTGAAAATGTTGTGCCATTAAGATCAAAGATCTGAGCAAAAAGAACTGAGAAGGTAGGTGTAAAGTAATGCTTTACTTATATGATCAAACATAGACATAAATAATATTAATAAACAAAAAAGTAAACAACCAGTAACCAACAAACGAAAAGCCTAGAGAATCACAAGAGTGAGGATTAGCACTAATACAATATCATAAAACCAAAATTTTATAATTGAATTTTATAAAAATCTACATATGTATTGGATGACAACTACAATTATGATAATACTGTTTTATAGTGGATTTATTGGCTTCACCTTAATTTGGGTCATTGTCTTGAAAACATAGATCATATTGAATAATATTGCTTCTCATCAAGCAGTCAGCTTCATTTAACAGTCCAGAAGACTACAGTTACTTTCGTTCATGGAACATTTATTGATTGTCTTCCATTTATAAGGTATTGGGATAGATTTAACAGTTCAGAAGATAATTATTTTCATCTGTGGAACATTTATTGATTGTCTTCCATTTATAAGGTATTGGACTAGATACATACATGCAGCAAAGTTACTTGGGCACTATTAATACTGGAACCCAGATAATTCTTTGTTCTGTGTATTAGCCTAGGTTCTCCAAAGAAAGAGAACCAACAAAATGTATGTGTATGTATATATATATATATATACAATATAAATATAGTTATTTTATAATTATAGTAAAATATTTACATATATTATATTTCATATATAGTAAAATGTATTTATATATTATAATATAATATATTACATATGTAATATATTTACATAAATATCGGGATCAGTCATTCTTCATAATCAGATGAGCCAATTTCTTAGAACAAATCAATCTCTCTTATATAGATAAATATAGCTATAGCTATAGATGTAGATATAGGTATGTACAGATACAGACATAGATATACTCATAGATAGACACATACAGACTTTCCAAGATCCACAGGACCAGTCATCAAGCTAGAGACCCAGCAGAGCTGACAGTGTAGTTTTAGTCCAAAGGTCAGTAGAATGAGACCCAGGAAGAGCCAAATTTTTAGTTTGAGTCCCAAAACAGGAAAAAGTTGGTGTCCCAGTTAGAAGCCAGTGAGAGGGGAAAACTTCTCTCTTACATGAAGAGGGTTAGCCTTTTTATTCTATTCAGACCTGGAACTGACTGGATTAAGTCTACTGTATTGTGGAAGGGCAATCTGCTTTACTCAGTTTAGCAATTTAAATTTCAATCTTATCACAAAGCTCCCTGACAGTAACACCTGGAATAATGTTGGACCAAGTACCTGAGCACCACGTTGCCCAGTCAAGATGCCATAGCATTAGCCTGTGGAAGGCTGTTCTGTGCACAGAAAGATGTGTAGCATCATTCTTAGCCTGTAAGTGCAAGATACTAGTAGCACCATTCTTTCTGCATTGTGGCAACAAAACAACAAGAACAACAGAATATTTTCTAATTGTCCTCTATGTGAAAACTGATCCCTGGTTGATAATCATAACTACATTATCATCTTTAATTCTCTCAACAGATTTGCTAGGAAGATAATATTATTTTTATTATACAAATAAGAAACTGGCTCAGAATTATTAGATAGTGTGCCTAATGCCACAAAGCGGATACAGTTATAAAGTCAGTATTTAGATCCATGTCTGTCTATCTCCAAATGCATTCTATTTTCAGTACATAATGCTGTCCAACTGGCACTTGAAAATTGTTTTAGAAGCTAAGGAGACAGATCTGACCAAGAAATATATAGATCATGAGTTACTACAGCATACAGAAGAGAGCTGAATCCATAGTTGTAGATTAAATTTACCTAGGATAAAAATATAATTATTAGTGTCAGGAAGAAGAGACACTTTCTGAGGGACAATATGAAATCTTGGAGTTCCCCCTGGACTTGGTGGCACATATAAATCCACCCAACTGAGCTGAATTAAATCATTGCCTCAGTGATATTTATAGATCATTGAATCTCTGCGGATCCCCAGATGTCTCCCTTCTTCTTCCATCAACAGAAATATTCACAATAAAAATCGTTTACTCCATAAAACTTGTGTGCTTCCATGTGTTTTTTACTAGCAATTTACTAACACATGACCACAGATTATTTATGTTGGCCTAATAATATGCTGTCTAACCAAAAAACAGAGTCTTGAGAGGAGAAAAACATAAAGTAAATTTTATGTGTATAAAAATCATATGATAAGCTGTTTTGTGAAGAGAAAAAGGTAAGCATAAAATAAGCTATCTCTATTCTAAACAGAAGTATGTAAAGTTGATGAGATTCCATGATTTTGTAATATCCTAGCCTTTGCCCACAAAATTAGAATAAGATAACTCTGTAGGATTTTGCTTGTAACCTGTGGTAACTATTTTCCAAGAAGTTCACCGTCCTTTTGGCCTCCTGATATCCATCTCTTTGTGTAGTCCTCTCCCACTTTAAAATAGGCTTGATGTGCGCAATACATAGGATATTCCAGACATGACAGTATGACTTCTGAATGGAGGTCATAAAAGTCATTGTAGATTTCTCTGTGGCTTATGTTGGATCATATAAACTCTGAAGAGTTCAGCATAGTGAGGATCTGATGTTTCTTGCCAATAAATAGCACTAACTTACCAGACAAGGAAGTGAACCATGTTGGAAGCAGATACACTAGCCCAACTTAAGCCTTCATATGATTGCAGCCACGACCAAAATTTTATTGAACCCTAGTGAGAAATTCTGAGTTAGAATTATTTATCTAATCTATCCTTGAATGTCTGACCCTAATAAATTGAAATGATAAATGTTTATTGTTCTCTTAAGCCTCTAAATTTTGAGGTAATTTATTAGGCAGCAAAATTGAAGTAATAAAACATGTATTTGGAAGTAGACTAGGTTGATTAGGGAGAGATATCTAAAATGTTTAAGTAATCATATTTTTACTCGTTCTATCTTCATCGCAAATACTTTCCAGCTTGAAACAGAAAAGAAGGCTACCATGGAGTTGATTTCTAAGGCATTTTTCATTGAAGTTATGTATAATTACACTAAAGGTAAAGTTAAAGAAGCCCTACTACAAGAAAATATTGACATAGGTATTTAAAAATAAGACAAATATGTTAAAGTTTTCTAATCTTTTATTTTGTTCTGAATCAGGAGACATGTTACTATAGTGTGGGGAAAAAGATGTTCCCAAAAATGTTTCCAGCTGAAACATTTAAAATGCATTTTCACCAGTGTAAATATGCTTTGAATATTAAAAGTAGTTTATCTAAAACTAGACTAAATGAATGAAAGTCAAGCAGAATTCAGAGAATCACATATTTTGTATACTACAATTCATTGAACCAATTGATGATTGGTAAACATTAGGTGGTGGATCATAAAGAGTTTAAAAAATGATTAAAAAGTTCAAAATGACTTCCCAAAAGAAAGGCATTGATTTTATTGCTATTCATTTAACCTGGAGTAGTATGTATATAAACACCACTGTATTTGGAACTTTTAAAATAAGCAGCTGAAAGAAAAATAAAGTTCATTGATTAATTGCTCAAGAAGTCTAGGTTTAACAAACAAGAAAGTTATAACAAACCCAGTGAAACTATACATTTACATGATTTTAGAAGTGAAATTATATTTTAAGCTATATCTACTTTGTTTACAGCTATTATAAGTGGTAGTAACTTGGTGATATTCTTTGAAAGGCATTTATTTATAATAAACTATGTTTCAATAAAGGATGTGAAGGTTGATTTATTCCCCAACCAGATTTTACTCCCATCTTAAGCTCTGTGCCATCTTCAGCACTATGCAGACAAATCAATACTGGCCTTTCAGGCAAAGGTTATTTCTGTACTCACTTCTGGTTCAAGTTTGTGTCAGGAACATCATCTTGTAGACCAACCAAATTTGTATTAAAATAGTCGCAACAATGTAGAGGAAGAAAAACAGCACCATCATCACTTGGGAACCTGTTACAAATGTCAACTATTGGACTGTACCTGAGACATACAGAACCTGAAACTCTGTGGGTGAGGCTCAGTAATTTTTTAACATTTTATTTATTGTTGTTCAAGTTCAATTGTCTTTATTTTCACCCACCTCTCCCCCCCCACCCCAGCCATCCCCACTTCCCACCCTTGATCCTACCCACCTTTGGTTTTGTGTCCTTTATAGATTTCCTGACAACACTTCCCCCTTCCCCCCCACCATTATCCCCTCCCACCTCCCCTCTGGTTATTGTCAGTTTGTTCTTTATTTCATGTCTCTGGTTACATTTTGCTTGCTCATTTGTTTTGTTTATTAGGTTCCACTTATAGGTGAGATCATATGACCCAGTTATTTTTTTTAATAAGCCATTTGTGTGATTTAGATGCATGCTAAATTTTGAGAACCAATTAGAATCTAAAAGAAATTAGACTGACAAGTACAATCAGACCCATGCATGCTTATTGGAAAAAAGAACATCTCACATTCAGGAAACACATAGGAAGAAGTTTTGGCTCAGCTCCACTAATCACCTCCTAATTTAGAAATACAGAATTTGTTACTTCAACTAAAACCAATACAAAAGCAAAGGAGGTATCGACTCTTCTACTATGTAGGTACTGCCTTCTAAGACAGCCAAAATTACATCCTCATTTCTCTCCTAAAAGATTCCTTCTTACCAGCCTAAGCATCCAGAGTGCAAACTGTCAGCACGCAGTGCTGTTGCCATGCGCTGCAGGCTGGGAAGTGATGCTAACAACTCTGAGCACAATAGATTCTGGTGCTGGTAGTTTTGTTTGTGTTGACTTGGGAAAAAGAACAATTAATGCTGAAATAATACTATGACTTTCCCACAGTGCGAGAATATGGTAGTAATGTTATGAGCAGTATTTAGCTAGAAAAGGGGAGGAAAAGAAACTAGACATTGAAGTTCAATAAAACGAGGAAGATAAGCCTGCTTGCTAGCCAGGAAGCTAGAGCTTCACAACCTAAGGGTTTACAAGAATTCTCTGCCAAGAGGATTAATACTCCTCCCTCCTCTACCTTCCGCACCAGATGACCAGGTAAAAGCAGAGGAAGGCAGGCACGTATGCAATAGAAGTCAAAATGGCGTGGAGGAAAGTGCTGGACCAAAGAGGCCTGTTAGTGTAGCCCAGAGAAAGAAACATTTAGTTGTGAGGTGGACCCATCTGAAGCCTGTGTGAGCCTGTGAAGATGATTCATTCTTTTGAAAAAGCACCTAGTCCATCTGACACCCAAGCTAATAATCCCAGAGGAACAAAGATGCTTTCTCTTTCTTACCGGGTGACCTGCATTCACCCAATACGTTTGCACATTCTCTCTCTGTGGCCATGTAGCCTTAGCAGCCACGTGGCCCATGGCTGCTAAGGCTATACACTCAGGCTCCAGGAGGCAGTCTGAATACCATAGCACAGCAATGGACTGCAGGTGTAAACACATGTTCAGCTGGCCGGATTCTGGAATGGACTATACTTTAATATGAAGCCTAAGCTTTTGGCAGTGGCCTTCATCTGGCCTACTGAAGATAAGATTGGATTTTTTCTATGGCAAGACAGAGATATGACATTAGAAAGCCAGGAGGGAAATCCTCTTAATTTTACATCATCAATAAACCATACCACACAGCCATATCCTTTTCTGTGGGTGTCAGGAAATTCTTTATCTTTAGATACCACAGAAGCCTGCTTCTATCACTAATATAGTGAGACTGGAGGTAAATCTAATCTTCTCCACTGAAGAGATTCACACAAGCTGAAGAAAACTTCCTTAATGACAAAGCTCACTGTGTATGATGAAACAGTCTAATATTAATCAAATTTTAGTGTTTTAACATTAAGCTAATTTCTACTGCAGCCCACATTCCATAGGATGCCTCAATCTCTATTTAGTAGTAACCCTTTTTTGAATATTATCTTTATTCCTCACACTCCAAAATATATTCCGTGCTCTTTCCCTGGGTCCCCCCCATACAGCTGTTCTTTCTTTACCATCCTTTGGTGTTGTTTTAGTCATTTTATTATCTGTGTTCGCTTTCATAATACTCAACAGTGTGACATTTATTTGTATGCCTTTATTATTTAATTTGTATCTTCCCCCCACCCCCCACCCACAGATCCTTGAGAGCAGTGTCCATGCATTTTTTCCCCTCCCATTTAATGTCCGGTAACCACATTAGTGCCTTACACATTGTAGACACAGTAAGTATGGGTGGGATGAATGCCTAAGTGAAGTGAATGAATGCCTGGCTGTAAACTCTATCATGTCTGTCTCACTGTTACTGGATTCATCTGAACTATCATCTTAACAGACACAAGGTAGGCGTGTAACAAATATTCGGCCAATTAATAAATGTAAGAATTTATTGAACTGATTTGTATTTTCCCAAGCCTGAAACTTGCTTTTAAATTAAAAAAATAAACCTATAGGTATTTCATAAGTATGTATATTCAAAGATGATTTTGCCTGTTTTTGTGATTCTGAACTTAATATAACCTTACATTTATTTTTTGCATTTAATTAAAAATTATATTTATGTTTTCATTTGTTAATACCTAATTCTGGTTGCAAAACTTTTTGTTTACTTGGGATTAGTTAATGAGATAACTCAATTGAGTGCATATGTTTACATAATTAAGAGAGCTGATGAGTAAATTTTCCACACACATACTTCCAGAACAGTTTAAAAAAGATATATTGATAAAGAAAAATTACATGGCATTAGTTTTATATGCCTGCTATAGTTACAGTACAATAATTCCATAATATTTATGTTAATAGTAAAATAAATGTATAGTTTTAGTTTTATGTAATTTTTTATGACAAGTTCACACTAACATTTTCACATTTCTGCCCTTTTATAAGCCTTGAAACATTTCTGAGTAACTCCTACAGCAGATAATCTCTGAGCAAACATAGATAAAATAGAAATTATCATAAAATTTATTTTTTTCTTATTTTGTTTCTTATTTTTAATTTTAAAAGACATGTTACTTAATTTTCAATTTATACTATTTTTAGAGTAAAGGTAATGTAATTATAATGTGCATACTATTTGCCAGGAGTAGTTCTAAGTATTTTTTCAACATATCACATTAATTTATATACAAAACTTCTAAGATAATTTTTAGCCTCTTTACTTTATGGAATGGGAAATTGAGTGTCAGAAAATCTCAGCAACTTGTCTAAGATGACATTGGCAGTATGTGTTACATCCAAGATTTATAGGAGTACTTACGTCTGTTAGTTTACAATAACATATTGGTTATCTCTAGTGTAACAAATAACCCCAAATCAGGTGGCTTAAAACAGTTAATATTTATTTTCCACAGATCTAAGGGTCACTGATGGTTCTTTGGGTCTATCTAGGCTGGCTTGAGTGATCTTAACCATCAGCTGGTGGCTTGACTGAATCCAGTTAGAATAGGATGACCTCATTCATAGACTGGCAGTTTGCCAAATGCCAAGCACAGCGCCCCAGTTTTTCTTTACATAGGCTTTCCATCAGGCTAGATCAGGCTTGTTCAAATGATGAATTCCAAGTTCAGCAAGAGGTGCCTCACTATATAAGCACCTTTTAACCTCAGCTTGCAACATATTTGCTAATGTCTCACTAGCCAAATTAGTCACATGACCAAGCCTAAATTCAAAAAAAAAAAAAAAAAGGAGAAACTTTATACAGCTTTTATTAAAGTTCTGAATTGTGTTTTTATACAGATAACATCAATTGCAAATACTCTAGATACAATCATATTCTTGAATGCATACTTGACAAGACTGCCAATATTCTCACGGCAGGTGACCAAAGTTTTGATCATTACTTGTTTTGAGACATATATACCCTGTTTAATCTACTCACCTATATTTGAGTAAAAATTTACAAAACATGTTGTGCCAATATATGTTCTTGGTGGGATTATTTTGCCATGAATTTATTTTTCTATAACATTGTGTCATTTATTTCTATAAGGATTTTCAGTATTTGAATTCTTTTCAGTGAACCTCCAAACAGTCAAAGTCTACAGAGTGCTTTGAACTCAGAAAGGTTAACAAACATTTCTTTATCTGAATCTAAAGGCTTACATTAGGTAATGATCTTTTAATTTACAAATCGATTTTTCACAGTATTTCTTTCAATAGCCTCATTCTGGCATATTAAAATAGGAATTGATTTATAAATGATAATTTATACACTTGCTTAGAGAATAATACAACTTATTGACATAAAGACTGCCTTATAAAACTCACTAAATATGAAACCATTTTTCTAAAATAGATGCAGTAATAATTTGGAAAATACATTGTAATGTGTTTTCCCCCCTGAAATGGTTAATATGACTGGTAACTTCAATAACCTCAAGTAGATGCACTATCACAAAATATTTATGTCAACCAGAACTTAGGTTATAGTTCAATATAGGTTGAATAATTTTGCATAACCATGGGCTGCATTGCTTCTAAATAAAGGACATATTTGATATTATATCTTCTTGCCAGCTTAGATGACAAGCAATATTCAAATCACAAAATCCTCTTGTATAAACAGGCTGTTACTATGGGGCCAGATTATACTTTTTAATTACCATATGTTTCTAAATGTTTATTTGGGATTTTAGAAAAAGTAGATTTTCCTGCAAGCAATCAAATAAAATAAACCTTTATTTTGGTAATATTTGAAAGCATAAGTGCTGGAAAGTAGAAGAAAAATTATCTTTAAATTCTCAGTGTGATGAAATAGAATTCTAGTATTTTGACCCAGGAAATACTCCAATTAACTCAAAAATTCACTCAGGCTGACAATTAACACACACACACACACACACAAACAAAAGTAGTAAAAATGTTACAAAAGCAAATTTCTGTTTCTTTTATGAAAGTGTCAGTGGACAGCAAAAGTACTTAAAGCTATAAACTTCTTTCATTTAAAACAATAATTTTCAGAGGACTCCCTTTTTTCTTAAAGCATAATATAAAATTGTCTTAAAGCATTACATAAAACACCTTCTTAGCTATGTATCATGTTTTCTACAATGAAATTAAGTAAAGAAATAGATCCCAATGCTCATGGCATTGACCTTTATGACCCAATAATTTCACTGCTGGGATTATAACCTAAGAATCCTGAAACCGGAGTTCAAAGGAACCTATTCACTCCAATGTTCATAGCAGCACAATTTATAATAGCCAAGTGTTGGAAGCAGCCTAAATGCCCATCAGTAAATGAGTGGATCAAAAACTTTGGTTATAGAATACTACACAGCAGAAAGAAAGAAGGAGCTCCTACCCTTTGTGACAGCATGGATGGAACTGAAGAGCATTATGCTAAGTGAAAAAAGCCAGGCAATGAAAGACAAATACCATATGATCTCACCTATAAGTGGAACCTAATCAACAAAACAAACAAGCAAGCAAAATATAACCAGAGTAAATGAAATAAAGAACAAACTGACAATAACCAGACGGGGGGAGGGAGGGTGATAACAGGACAAAGAAGGAGAAAGGAAAGAAGGGAAAGGGTCATCAAAGAACATGTATAAAGGACCCATGGACAAAGCCGATGGGGGTAAGATTGAGGGTGGGAGGTGGTGGTGGGTGGTGCGGGAAATGAAGACAACTATACTTGAACAACAATTTAAAAAAACACTAAAAATATTCCAATATATTTTATTTAAATAGTGCATATGAGAATACATAGTTTAAACTTGTGTTTATTCCATGTTACTTTCTCATAAAGTTAAATAAATATTTGATACTTTTTATTTATTCCTGCTTTAGAGTAGAGTTAAATGATATGATCTGAATTCATGGTAGAGTCAAAATACTGTTTTCAAAGTGGTGGAATCAAAATCATGGGGTCAAAATCTCCCAAGTTTTGCCAAGTCTTAGTTGATTAGGCCAATCTAACTACTTACACACACAGATGGCTAAATGATGTTCCTTGTTTGTGGGGGAACTGAGGTACTTCTAAATGTTTTAGAATACACTAATGTATTTCAAGGTTTCAGGCTGGTTTCCCTGCTGGAAATGGTCCCTACTCAACACTTTGGTTGGCTTATTCTTGCATTTCAAATATAACTTCAAATTATCTCATCTAAATATATTACCTCACTTCCCTGTTATCTTCTAACTTAATATCTTCATAACACTACATGTAAGTATGCACATACTGATACATGTTTACATGCATGTGTGTGTTTAGTTTGTATCTGTTTTTCTCCCATATTAGAAATTAAATAAATAAAGGACTGAGTACAGGATCATCTTCTGTCTATTTCAATTATATCCTCAGGATCTATGCAATTGATGGCAAAAAGAAATCCAGGTAAGAAATTGGGGATTTCTTCCTGTTTCAACTTAAGGTCCACACTGTCAAAGTTGTCTTTTATTGAACTCTGAGGGATTTTTTTAATGACATGTATATAGAAAGTGCTCGATTAATATTTATAGACTTAAATCCAGATGTCCAAGATAGTGACATCTCTCAAGGGTCTATTTGTTTGCTCTCTATCTTTCTCTTGGGTGGAAATATAACAGATTATTGATTTAAAGTTATTCTTTTTTATAATTCTCCTTAGCTCCCAATTCACTAATGCTTTAGCAAACTCCCTAATAATTATGCAGATTTGTATCCAAGGAATGAACTGTGGCCTGTCTTAATGTTCTAATGTGGAGAATATGAAGCAAAGGGCACACCAATTAAACATCTCAGCCAAGTTATAAAATAAAGTATAGATTACTAATTAATAGCACAGATTCTACAACCATTCTGAGTCAAGTTCAAATCCCAGCTCCTTCCATCATGAAGTGTGTGATTTTGAGCAATTGAATTTGATCACTAGCTGTGCAATAGTCTTCTTCTCTGTAAACTATTACAGACACTGCTACCTATATTGTGAAGGTTAAATAACTCAGTATATGTAAAGAATTTGGAATTCTGCACAGCATGCTGTGAACAATATGTGTGTTATTTACTATTTTAAAATGTATGCTACTAGAAGGAAACTTCTAGAAAAGGATTAGAGGAGGCTTTACCATGTTTAACATTTTCAAGTTATTTAGCTTCTCTGTGTCTTAATTAGCTCATCTATGAAATTGACGTTAGAATAATACTGTCTATCATAAGGATTTCATGAGTTACAATATGAAAAGTGCTTAAAATGGGCCAGTACATAGTAACACTCTAAAAAGGTGATCTATTTTGATAATGATGATGATGTTGATGGAAAAGATTCTACAAAGGTATCAAAGACAACCAAGAGAATGGGAGAACATATTTGCCAGTACATCTGATAAGGGGTTAACATCCAAAATTTATAAAGAACTTACAAAACTCAATACTGAAAAAACAAACAACCCAATTAAAAAATGGCCAACGAAGATGAATAGACACTTATCCAAAGAGGACATACAGATGGCAAATAGACATCTGAGAAGATACTCAACATCACTAGTCATCAGCAAAAAGCAAACTAAAACCTCAATGGGACATCATCTCACACCTATGAGAATGGCTATCATCAATACATCAATAAACAAGTGCTCGAGAGGATGTGGAGAAAGGGGAACCCTTTTGCACTGTTGGTGAGAATGCAGACTGGTGTAGCCACTGTGGAAATCAGTAAGGAGATATCTCAAAAAACTGAATTGGATCTGCCTTTTCACCCAGCAATCTCATTTATGGGAATGTATTTAAAAAAAAAAAACCCAAACACTAATTTGAAGGAACATAAACACCCCTATGTTCATTGTAGCATTATTTACAATCATCAAGATATGGAAGCAGCCCCAGTGTCCACCAGTAGATGAGTAGAAGGAACTCTTACCCTTTGCGACAGCATGGATGGACCTGGAGAACATTATGCTAAGTGAAATAAGTCAGTCAGAGAAAGACCAATACCGTATGATTTCACTCATATGTGGAATCTAATGAATAAACTGAACTAATAAGGAAAATGGGGACAGGCTCATAGATGGAGAGCAGGGTGACAGCTAGTGGAGGAGGAGGAGGTAAGCAGGTGAAGGGACTGAGCAAAAAGGAAGGACTCATGGACATGGACAACAGTGTGGGGATTGCTGGGAGGAGGAGGGTATAAAGGGACTAAATAGTAATGGAAAAAATACAATAAAGATTAAGTAATAAGAAAACAAAGCCAAACCAAAAATACTATATAGCAAAATTTTTAAAGTAGTGTGGTAAAATTTCTGGTAACCTTTTTCTACTTTTGTGCTCTTAATGTGTATTGTATATAAAACATTCTTTCTAGGTACACAAAGAAATATTCGTGTTTTTTGAACATGAACTTTATCTGGCTGTCAATGTTTCATTAGAAAAATCTTATGAAGTTACTCGTCAATGCATGTTTCTAGATTCCCGTCAAATGCATTTATATCAAGTCATCTGCCAAGTTTACTTATCAGTCATACCTGTTGGCTTATGGTTATAATACAGTGTTACTTTCTTTTTCATTAAAAGATGCTAATTTACAGTGCATTTATTACAGTTTTAAGTTTGATTAAGCTTTATTTTCCTACCAGGAAATTTATTTCTCAAGACCCCCCCACCCCCCAGTTTTAGTATTGCCTCTAGTTTCAGCTTTAACTGATGAATGACAACTTCAAATTATAAGAGTGAGGTATAAAAAGTGTGAAAGGAGTTAACAAATTAAAATTTTTGTAAAATAAGCTACTGATTGTCTAAGTGTTGCTAGGCTACTATTTTGTAGTAAATTGCATAAACACTTCTCTTGATTTTAATGAGTTGCATCAAAAATAGATACAGGTATGATTCATACCCTAGTATGATATTAACCATAATCTTTTTTCTTAGTTATAATGAACACTGAAATAATAAACATTTCCTTTTTTAGATATCATCATATTATGTAGTTAAGTATTTCTGTAGAGTAATTTGAAAGATTGTGTACCAGCATGTAATTATCAGGAAAATTACTTAAGGTCATTTTTATATCTAATCCATGGCAATAAAGTTGCACTTCAGTCAACAAAACCTTGTTATACCCTTTATTCCCTTCAGAAAATTCTATTAATTCTAATTGTTGCAGGCCTAATAAAAGAGTGATTCAATATTCTCTAACTGACCTTGGGCCATTTCTTTTAAGGGGTGGTCATTTGGCCAATAAAAGGTACATGAGTCATTTTGACTTTACATATTCAAAACTCTAAGCAAAAGAAAATATATCCTGTATGAATAAAATTTTATAATAATCTTAACACAGTCTTCTAAAGCATGCCACTAAATAAATAAATCAGATCCTGTTTATAAGTAGTCTTTGTTATTATGCCCACTGAACTAGCTTCATATGCTGGGAGGAACTTCTTCTGTCATCCTCTATATATTTAAAATTGTATCCTCCAGTTCTTTGTTTTACCTGAAAACTCTCTCTCTCCTAATGACACCAGTTAGCCTGCAGCTCTCTGGAACAGATGGTAACATATTTTTCCCAAAATGATTCTGAGAGTAGAGTTGCATAAAGCTAGCTCTCTAAAATCTAAAACATTACTACATAAACAGCTCATTTTTATAAATGCTATTTTGAACTTTGCCTTCCAGTTGTACTGCCCTTCACCACTTTACTCATCTATGTATAAATCTTAGAATGCCTGCCTCCAAGTTTATGAGAAAACGGAGACCACCAGTCAGAAATTTGCAGAACTTCTTGGTTCTCTACCCATGTATCAAATGCATTCAATTCATACCAGTGTTTCCATTCTTTCCATTTCAGCATAGAAATTCCCCTTTCATTTAATGTAACTCATACCTCAGGGGCCTTTGATTTAAATCTTCCTTTTTTCATATTTTTAACTTGTTTCTCTCTGTACCTTTAACATGCCCAAAGTTATCTTAAGAAAGCAATTGCACATAAGCACATGCACGTACATCTCCAGCAACCTTTGTAATCATATTGGATCAACATAGATAATCCAAGATAAAAGCCCTCATCTCAGGATTCTTAATTTAATCACAACTGCAAAGTCCCTTTCGCCACGAAAACTAACATATTCACAGGTCCAGGAATTAGGATGTACACATTTATGAGACCATGATACTGCCTGCTACCACAACACAAAAAACTAAAATAATCCTTTAAAAAATTATACACCAGGCTGGTGTCTCTCTGTAACACGGCCGGAAGGAAAGAATGTACTCTGCATTGAAGGATCTTCAAGAGCATATTAGGCCCCCATTTAAGATATCGTTAGCATTCTTCCTCAGCTGTGACCACCAAAAACATCTCCAGATATCGCCAAAAATCCCCTGGGACAAAATCATCATCAGTTTAAAATCACTATTCAAAACCTTTTCTCCTTTGTCTCATGTTCCATAACTTGATGCAATAAACCTGCATTTATCCAGTTCTAAACTAGGAACCTAGGAGTTAATCCTACTCTCTCCCTCTTCCTTGCATTCTAGCAGGGGTATCCAACCTGCGGCCCGTGGGCTGCATGCAGCCCAGGATGGCTATGAATGCCGCCCAACACAAAATCGTAAATTTACTTAAAACATTATGAGGTTTTTTTTTTTATGATATGTGTCACAGTGTATTTAATGTGTGGCCCAGAGACACCAAAAGTCTGGACCCCTCCGCGACAGCCAATGGTCACCAGGTGCTGCCAATCTACCTCTTTACTTATTGCCTTTACCACCTTACCTTTGACAGTTTAGGCCGTTTCTTCTTAGTTTCCCTTACCTGAATTATAGCTATAGACTTCTAAGCATCGTTCCTGACTTTCCTACACTCCGTTTTATCCCTGCTTTTCAGTTGTCCTCAAAATCTCACTCAGCTCTTGTTTTTTCTAAGCCTTCCTTGGCCCAGATTTTCAGTCTATCAACTCTTTAGGACTTAGTTTGATTCATTGATTCACAGTAGACATTTTGATAGAATATTAATGGTCCATTTTATTTGTGGTATACTTGACTATGAAATTGAGTATGGTGTTCTACAAGTTCTGTCCCCATTAGGTTTACTGTGCTTCAGAGGCTTTTACCATGTGCATTTCTCTGGGTAGTTAGACAAAGTAGAGATATTGAGACCAAAGAGAAAATGCCAACTGCAACAACACTCTCTCGTAGTTTTAGTATCTGATTGGTTCATGCAATCTATGACACTTGAGTTGGATGCTGGCCGTCCTTTTAATATAAATCACTGTCAAGTGGACAGACTTGTCACTACTAACTCTAATTTTTCAGAAAGACTGCTGCTTTTTCTTTCTATTTTATTTGAATAGTGCTTCAAAATATGTTTTTAATTTATAAGTATTAGTTATAAAGTTTTAGTTTCAATCTGATTAGAAAAAGTATAAATGTGACATTTTATAAATACATATAAATGAGGTGTTTAAACCTTTGAAAAATATACTTCCACTGACACATACAGAATGCCTATGGAAATAATATGTAAAAATGATTTTTCAAGTTTATAATTTTAGTATATCTAAAGAAGACAAATATTACACTCAAAATTATTACATGGGTGTACTTTTTAAAATGTCAGTGTTGTTTTTCTACACGCTTAAAGAGCCTTGGGTGACGTTATTAAATTTCTAAGCTTTAAAACAAAATGCTTAGTCAAAGATGGAGGTTAAATAGAAGCAGTGCATTGCATTTCTTTATAAAGGAATAAAATTAGTACAACACTATAACATTGCAAGAATGGAATTTGAGAATTGATTTAAGTTGAACAAGTATTTATATCAATTATAATGTTTTTTCAAAAACCTTTCAAATACAGTGACCTCCAACTTACTTCACATATACATTAACATTTTTTTGTTACTGGAATGTTCACATTCTTGCTCTACAAACAGAGCAGTAGCAAAATATTCTGCCTGAAACTGGAAAGATAGTCATCTGCTTATAAAGTTTTGTAGTAAAGAACCCTTCAGCATTTCAATGGCATTCATATATATATAAAATAAAATATAAAATAAAATATATTTAGTTTTTAGTTTTTATACTAGAAAACAAAAATAATACTAAAGTTTCAAAATAAATACACATAAAGTACACATTAGCCATGGCTAACATTTTTCTTTAATACATGTTAACTGTATTGTTTTCAGTTTATCATGATTTTTGAGTGTTAAATAAACCCATTATTTGTTTAAGTCACTACATGGACTAATTCTTAACAAATCTCAGTTTCTCACTGAATAAGTGTATAACTGCAGGGAAGTAATAAAGTTCAAGTGTTCAAGAAGAGATATTGAAAGTGGCATTAATAAGATCTTTATGTTTCCAAATCCTTAATTAGTTTTATTGTAGTAACTATTCTCCAAAAAAGAAAACCACTTTAAAGATAGACAAGAAAGAAAGAAAGGAAAGAAAGGGAAGAGAGGAAGGAAAGAAAGAAAGAAAGAGAGAAAGAAAGCAAGCCAGCCAGTCTCAAGGAAGACTAAGAGAAATATAAGGAGAGAGAAAGAAGGAGGAAGCAACAATTTAACAGATTAAATATAAAATGACATTTCCACTAACTTTTCAAGCAATTTTCTTTAAATCATGACTTTTCTTAGAGTAATTTATAAATGTCTTAACAAAATAACAACATGTCTCTTCTATTCCCTGGATATTTCTCAGAAAAGTATTTTATGTTAAAGTTTTGGGAGTGAGAGTACCTTATGGTAAACATTATTTTTCCAAAGCAGAAGAGATTTCCACAGGCAAAATGGATTAATAATAGTCTTAATTCCTAAATTTCTATTGACTAAGAGAATAAAATATATTTATTTTCAAGTAAGTATGTGCAGAATAAACTTTTCACATTATAGGCATTTATCAAGAAGATAAACACAACTTCATCTTTACCTCAAAATATATTATTTCTAAGATTTGTTCAAAGTCAAGATTTATTACACTTTAGTCCATATATAACTCCTTAAGTTTTAGTCATATCCATATGTACTTCCAAGGTAACAATATTTTCCTTTAATTAAATACTCTTTCCTACCTTAATTTTAATACTATATTAATTTGTGAGTTTGATATGCTAGTTATACCTTTTCAGTATACTTGAAAATATTTTAATTCTAAAGTATATTTTATACTTAAAATATTTTCTACAGTGGTATATTTAGGAAACCAGTTTTGGTCAAAAAATTAATTCAATCTATTACACACAGAGGTAAAACCAAAAAGGTTTGACACTCAGGTGCTTTGTCAGTAGGAAGAAAGATGTATATACTAAAACATTTACTAAAGAAAAACTTTTCTCAGTGCCAAATTGGAATGCAAACTAATAGAACTGGTATAGTAGGGCTGCTTGTCAACTCTCTGAAGAAATCCCAACTAGATTAGGGATATGTGGTAATGTTTTATGACTACAGTAACAGTGTATGAGATACATGTGTGTCTGCACACAAGCACACATGTATCATTTGTATCATCAGATTTCATTTTATTAGCACAGATAATAGTTAACCATACAATATTTTAATTGCATCTAAATAATCCCCACATTGCTGCTAAAATGTCGATTGTTCTTATATGAGTTTAAGGTCAAAGAGATTATATATATATATTAGGTACTTATATTTCTGCCTAAATTTTTAGAAGGTCCTTTTTATTTAGGGTTTTTTTTTTTTCAGTTTTTTTCTACTTCATTTTTTTTATTGTTGTTCAAGTACAGCTGTGTCAATTTTCCTGCCACTACTTTCCCCCGCCCCACACACCCCTCCCTCCCACCCTCAATCCTTTCCCCCTTTGGCTTTGTCCATGGGTCCTTTATACATGTTCCTTGATGACCCTTCCCTCAGAAAGTCTTTTTAAAAGATAAATCACATTAAATGCATGGTTACAAATCCTGTTTTAAATAACTTACTTTAAGTTTTATTTTATCTCTAGATATTTTTACTTACTTATATTAATAAAAAATCATGCTCCTTTCAAAAACTGGTAGTGATAAATTGTGGAGTTTTATGATACCATTTAAACAAAAGCTAACCTTTACTTTTTTCAACCTAGTAATGCCTCAGCCAAGAATGGATAATTTTCCATGTTTCCCACACAAGCTAGATAGAAAGACTTTCTTAACTTGAAGGATGTTTTCACTTTAAAGATTAGCTTCCACCGCTAAACAAAGTATAATATGAAACTAAAGATAGAGAGACATTTAAAGACACATATCTATAAATCAAAGTGAAATATAAAAATCAACTTGGTCAATTTCTGTCTAGAAAAACATTACAAATTTTGGATATAATATTTTTCCTTTCTTTTCCTCATATCTTACTCCTTTTGTATTGAATCATTCAAGCAATCCTATAATTTCTATAATCAATGTCCCTCAGATTCTAGTTTACACCCTTACAATTTTAAAAATTAATGTATAATTCTGTTTTTGTCACACTATAGCTCAAAATCTTTTAAGGATATCACTGAAGCACATCATTTTTATTATCATGTTAGCCGACTTTTATAACTGCATTTCCCATCCACGTAGCTCCTATGGTTATGCAGACATATTATGGTCTGCTCACTCATGAGGTCCTTGTCTTTTTATAGGCTGTCTTCTTGATTTAAATGTTCTCTCCCTAGCTTGCTTTGTTTACTTGAAAAAATTCTAATTATTGTACAAACCAACTTAAAACTCAACTCTTCTGTTGACGCTGGCTTTTCCATCCTTAATCAAGCAGTGTTCTGTGCTCTTTATGGAGTCTGAATTAAGATGACTGTTAACAAATCCTCTCCGTCTCCCTGTCTCCATCTCTCTCATCTATCATCCATCCATCATCTCTTCCCACCTTCTTTCCTGAAAACAGTGGATAACTTTAGGGCAAGAGGGCAAGGGTCACATTTCCTAATTTAACCATCAATGAATGAGAAATGTAGATATATAGACACTTGTAAGTGAATCCAAACTAGAATCTTAGTTTTTGTTTAGATAAAATGTGTTCGTGCATCTCTTTCCTAGCCTGTTTTCTAATCCTATATGAGCAGAGGTATTTGCTCATTTCTTAATTTACATACCTCTGTTTCTTTATTAGTACCTAGCTTGTGAGATTTTTGGAATTAATAAATAAAATATCACAGAGCCTGATATGGTAGGTGTGAAAGTAATCCTATATTTTAATAATTACCAAAGTTTTTACATGTGGTCATACCACATAATTTCTTATAAGAAAATAATTGGAGATTGTGAGAGACAAAATGAACTAAATATATTATCTGAAAGTTGTGTTCTTCTTTCATCTTATCTATAAAAAATGGGGCAAGGAAATTTGAGTTATTTGTCTATCATTACACAGTTCAGGGTTATAAAAGCATGAGAACTAGTCAATTTTATGTAGTAATCTTTTGCTTTTATGCACTTTAACCCATTCAAAATATATACTTAAATTAATTTTTATGCTTATATACAAACCTATTTCTAATATGTACTCATAAGAGAATCCCTCCCACCACCACTGCCGCCGCCACCATCAGCACTTGAATGAGCTTCATGAAGTCAGGATGATGTGAGCTATCCCAGACACTCTGAAGTATTCACCAACAGTCTGCATGTGTTCACTCATATGACAGAGCAAATGTCTATATCAATTTTAGTCATCTTTAAAACAGTTCCTGAGTATCAGTTTTATATCCCACATGAGTGAAGTCATATGGTTCTTAGCTTTTTCTGATTGACTTCACTTAGCATAATATTCTCAAGGCCCATCCACGTTGTCTCAACTGGCAGTATTTCATCTTTTCTTATAGCTGAGTATTATTCATTGTGTATATGCCCCACATCTTCTTTATCCAATCCTTCATTGAAGGACACTTTGGATGTCCCCACGTATTGGCCACTGTGAATAAAGTTACAATGAACATAGGGGTGTCTACCTCTTTGCGAAAACATGTTTTCAAGCGTTTCAAGTAGATACACGGGAAAGGCAGTACTGGGTCATATTGTAACTCTATTCTTAAGAACTCTATTCTGAATTTTTTGAGGAACTACCAGACTGTTTTTATAGCGGCTGTTTCAGTCTACATTCCCCCCAGCGGTGAATGAGGGTTCCTTTTTCCTCCACAGCCTCTTTTGTGATCACTTGTCTTATTGATAAGAGCCCTTCTAACAGGGGTGAGGTTGTATGACTTGCATCTCCCTAATAGCTAGTGAGGTTGAACATCTTTTCATATATCTGTTCCCCGCTTGTATGTTTTCTTGAGAGAGGTGTTTGCTCAGGTTCCCTGCCCACTTTTCAACTGGATTGTTTGGTGTTGAGGTGTATGAGTTTGTTATATATTTTGGATATTAAACCTTTGTTCAGGCTGTTGTTGACAAATGTAATCTCGCATTCAGTCAGCTGCCCTTTTGTTTTATTATCAGCTTTGGTGGGGGGTTTTTTGCCGTACAGAAGCTTTCTAGTTTAATATTGTCTCATTCATTTATTTTTGCCTTTACATCCCTTGCTTTGAGGTCGAAGTCATAAAATGTTCTCCATGAACGAGGTCTATAACTTTAGTACCTATGTTCTCTTCTATGTAATTTATTGTTGCACATTTGAAAACTGAAACTCATGGACACAGGCAGGAAAGTAATGGTTGCTAGAGGGAAGGGGACACAGGGTGGTGGGGGACCTAATATATTGTCACAGAACATGGTTTGACTTTAAGTGGTAGGCACACAGTGCAATATACAGATCTAGTATCATAAAAATGTACACTTGAAACCTGTATGATCTTATTAACCAATATCAGCCCAGTAAATTTAATAAAAATAAATTTAAAAAATTCTTCATATGCACATAAAAGCTAGCTTTTTTATTATTTAATTTTCTAATAGCTTGATTTTAACATAATCTCTCTCTCAAAATGTATGTAGTGAAATTTTATTTTCTCAAGAACTCTCCACACTTGAACAGTACCCTGCACCCTCAGCTTTCCCTGTCACGCCTGTCTGCTGTATTTTCCTATCTCTAGATTTTAGGCTTGATATGCGTAAGAATTTTGTCTGTTTGGTCTAACATTATATCCCTATGGCATAGATCAATGTTTGGCTCCGAGCAAGTACTTAAGAATACTTGTGGAATGAATTGATGAATAAATAAATCATATGTGAAAATAAAATGCTTAGAGTCCACAATAAATTTGACAGAAACAATACTTATCAGCACAGAACTGATTATAGTTGAGAGTTACATAATTAACCAAAAGTCATGTCCTTGAAGTCAAACAGGCTTAAATTTAAATTCATCCCTCTCCCATCTCTTGTTTACTATGTGACTGTGGAGGACTACTTAGTACACTATCCAAGCCTATAACTCTAAGGTAAAAAAAACCCTAATAACTGTTTTGCAGCCTTATTTAAGTGTTAAATAAGATGTGTACCAGTTAGTGACATTTCCCTCTTTCTACCTGTATCCGGAATTGTAAGATACACATACATTAAAGTGAATATGAAATTTATCTTCCAAACCCAAACTGATTAAGAATGAAAGGGGCCCCAAGCAAATCAGAATACATGATTTGCCTAACTATTTGGTACATGTAAATTCAGATGTAAAAAGACATTAAAAGGATACCAAGTGTGCTGGACACAGTGAATCAGCACTTCGAATAATGTGCAGTGTTTCTGGAAGCTGGACAACTAAAAACATTTCCCAAGACTCCTTTTCACAAGTTTCTGAGTACTCATTACACTTGCCAGTTGAATGCATACTATGCAATCTGGAAGGCAGAAAGTGTAGGAGAGACTGTTCGTCCTCTGTGTTAGCTGTTACTACAGAGAAGCACAGTGAAGAGATTTTTTAGAAACAGATGCCTGTGCCTACTACTCAGTAACTGTGTGGTTCTTGAGAGGAGGCTGGCTTCCTAGTCCCTGGATCTTAGCCACAGTGGTATTTTCTTGAAGTCATATAGAAAGAGAGCCCCCTGGCAAGCTAGTTCCGCATGGAGTGGTTCTGAGTGTTAGGCCTAGAGGCCCTTGAAGTGATGGGTAAGCATTTAAGTTCTCATAAAAATCTGTTCTGCTTGTAATTGCCCGGGCAGCTTTCTGTTTCCTGCAACTGACAGCTAACACACACACCAAACTGTACTACAGAGCCTCCTGATTCACAGAGCTGCTTCTCCACTTAATGCTAATATAATCTTTTCCTAAGTGGTCCTCACTGATCTGCTTAAATAGTATACTAATGGATGTGGAAATATGTCTTCACTTCAGTCATGGATCTAGAAGAATTATTACTCTAATTGGTTGCTCCTCAGGAGGCATTACTTCCAATACATCTGTTGTGAATAAAAATGTCTGGGAAAAATAATATTACCTGCTGAATTACATGGCAAAGCTACACAACATTACTAACATTCTTATCCAATCTTAAGCAGTTTTTCTGATGTTGAAATTACATAACTGAAAATTAAATCAAGTTTTTAAAAATTAATGTTAGTGTGCTCTGCTAGATACAACTATGTTCACCTTCTCGAAAGTTACCACTACATATACACAGGGACAATCTTTAGTAGCTAACTAAAGCTGAAATTGGCTTTTCTCCACCTTTGTTAACAGGAAAAGATATACTGAGTTTTCTGACACATTTTCTGGGTTAGGCATTCAAGGGGTTCAGAGAGGAATCCCCAAAATGTATAACTTTGGCAGGTGCAATATTTTAAGCTTAAGGAAATTGAGGCACAGGAGACTCGGGAAAAACTTTTACCTCTCCCTTAACTTCCTAAAAGAATTTAGAAAAAAAGGCCTGGACCAGAAAGTGAGCTATTATTGAAGATAACTTTTTATCTAATGAACTATGTGTATGACAGCACAGTGGTTGCCTCTAGTGTGCCCCCTACTGGGGACCTGGCCTGCAAACCAGGCATGTGCCTCGAACCTACGAATCATTGGTTCACAGGCCAGCACTCAGTCCCCTGAGCCACACCAGCCAAGGCCATTTACTCTTCTTATCTTCATGAATTGCCCTCCTCTCCTTGGAAGCCCCAAGCCACTATTTCATTCCTGATTTTAGATGGCATATAAACCTTAATTCCCTGACTGTTTTGGGGTCTCATTTTTATGGGACTCCTGTATATACATATTTAAGTTTGTTTTTCTCCTGTTAATCTGTCTTATGTCATTTTAATTATTAAACCAGACAAAGAACTTGTAAGTGTAGAAGGAACTATTTCCTCCCTAATGGAATTTATGATAAAGAGAAGTTTTTGCTTATATCCTCAAATTTATAATACACATTAGTTAAAGTCTTCTCATAAGTCCATATATATATATGGGCTTATACAACCATTTGAAGTATACAATCTGATTTATTTATTTTATACACGTATAAATGTACATGTATGTTACATATACACACATACATACACATATGATATAATATACAATTATATATTATATGCGCCTGTGATATATATAATACACACATATAAGGTATATGTTTATATATTGTATACATACATGTATATGTGTGTGTGTGATTTTGCTTATCTGAGAGATACCCAGAAGGCCTTATTGCTAATTATATTATAGGGTAAAAATATACATATATAGATCATAGACAATATTTTCAGATTTTCATATTTGAGGTAAATGTTAAATCAGCTGATAGCAAAGTCTTCATGAAACTGTTTATATTTTTGTGAATTTTGTACCCCTGAATGTGAAAGGATGAGGTTTTTAATAATTCAGTATTTCAGTAAGCTATTTTAGCCTTAGGTAAAGCTGAGTCACTGAGAACTTGGTATGGCCTCTGTTAAGACTCCAGGCAGAAGAACAAAGCTGTTTAGGGACAATTTGTTTGCCTTAAAATTGAACAAAATCCAATTGTGCGTACACTATGATTATAAATATGCAAATTTCATGAATGCAAATAGACGGCAGGTGGAAGAGAACAGATATGTTACTGTATTTGATTTGATAGAGTGGTAGGATTTAAAATTTTTTAATTTTGTTTTCAGTTGTGTATTGGTACAATAAGCAGCAATAAAAAGTATTGTGAATTAACTTCTCTCTACTGTTTCATTCCAGATGGTAACTTTGTTGATATCTGTATATTTAATATATACTAGGGCAACCAACTGAAGTATATAATCTGATCAAGTATCCTCCTAATAAGTAAAAGGCTGATTCACTTATACTTAAGTTATGAATGGAGAAGTGAAGCCCCAAGGACTGTACACAGAGCAAATGGTTTCGTTACTGTACCTGGTAATGGCAGATATAAAGAATGCAACCCTACCACCATCAAACTCTTTTAGGTTAACCAAGCAAATCTATTAAAAGGAGGTATTTCAAGCATAGAACTTCTTTACAGTTAAAAACTAAATAAATAATAACACACTACTTTTCTTAGCATATAAACACAGACAAGAAAATGGCACAAACTGGGCAAGAATACAAAAAGGAAAAGGACATTAAAATTTCATTATGTTGCCTCTGGCTTACACAAACTATTTCAAAGATGCAATGAACTCTTTCATATAAAATTTTAGAAAGTCAAAATCAGAATATTTCCTCTCTCAGAAGTGTTCAGAGTTTGTGTTTTAAATAGCATTATGCCTTTAGGACTACATACTTTACAGCAAAAACTGAGAAACTAGAGAACCAAGTAAAAAACCCCTGGGGAATCAAATCTCTTCGATTTACTTTTAAATGTTTTGTTTTTGTTTTTGTCTTTTTTACGGAAATGAGTTTCCCATGAAGGGACACTAGAGCTGTCAAAAAAAAATATGGAAAGAAAACGAATGAAATATTCAATGACTTTTCCCTCGATTACAAAAGTAATGAAAAAAAAACATTGATAACAGTAACCCATTTAAAGGCAAAACTCCTTTCAAGCTGATCTCTCTATTTCTCCTATTTCTTCATTTCATTGGTGACATCTACCATGGAATAACTGAACTCCACTTATCACGGTCAACACATCTGCTAATAAAAAGCAATCTCAGTTTCCAAGCTTTGCATTTTCAAGTTTAATACTGTACTTAAACAGTACTAAAAAGTTTAACTATTCCTTTATTTCCTTCTGAAAGCAGTTTCAGCTTATTTAAGCAGACTTTCTGTGAAAATATATACTGTACATAATATGAATTCAATAGTCCTTCAGAGATATGTAGTTCAAAATCTCTAGAATGAAAATTAAAATAAAACTAAATTTGCATACAATTGTTCACTGCTCTCCAATATGGAAAAAATATATTTAATAATTGAACAATAATAAAATAAATATATAAATAGTAAATTTATATAAATAAAATATATAAATTTATATAAATAAATATAAATAAGAAATAACTATTTTGTATGTTGTTTTCCTCACCTAAAAATGCATTTTTCTCAAAATAAATATATAAAAATTGACCCCACCAAATGAGTCACCATAAGTCATTCAATATTTCTATATTGATAGATACTCAGATTAATTTTGTGTTTTTTTCCCATTTATAACAAAATAGAATAAAACCCCTTATAGTATATTATTTCTATGTGATGACATTTCAATTTCTCCTTGGCTCAAGTCCCAGATGAGATGACTGGGTCAATGGGTATGTGTAATTCAATGTTTACAATGCTGTTAGACAAACTCCACAAAGACTGGAATGATGGCCGGGTCCACTTGATGGTGGCTATGGATATGTATATTGGCTGAACTAAATATGATCAGTCTTTCAGATTTCTCAACCTAATTTTAAAAAAAAATCTCATTGTTTAAATCATCTTGTCCTTGATAACTAGTGAAGTGGAACCTATTTTCATTAGAAAGCTATTTGCATTTTCTCTTCTGTGAATTTCCTGATTACCTTCCTCTCTCATTTTTCTTGTGACTGTTTTCTTCATTTCATTAACATATAATTTTTGGTATAAAATAAAAATATTAACTCCTTATGTGTCAAATTGTTACAAGTAATAGGTGGATCCATATGCATTTTCAATATGTGACAGTTTTTGGTATGCCAAATGTTAATTAAGTATATTTCACTCAAATATTTCATTTCAGACTTTCATTTGTCATTTGGCTTTACTTATAGTTTCTTTATTTTATATTTTTACTTTTCAATTGCAGTTTACACTTACAGTTTTGCTATCAAATAAAAATTGTAATTTCATGTAATCTATACTATACATATTTTTATTATACTTTATTTTAATATTATTATAGTTTTTAGCTTCCTATATAATATAAAATAGGACTATTTTTTTCCTTTCAAAGATATAGCTGTTTTTTAGTTCTTCAAAATTAATTCATTATTAAGTTTCAATTCATCTGTAGTACTAGAAAGTGATTTTAAACCAAAAATTTTCCATACTTTTAGAGTTGATTTAAAACCGAAAATTATTTAAATATATACATAGCAAAAACTAGTTATTTTACGTGTCTTTTGATTATGGCTTCTACATAATATAAAATGCAAAGTGATCACTAATTAAATTTAAATTGTATAAGGCGGTAATATTAATACAAATTACATTAATTAACTATGTCACCTGATGGTTTGGCCTGAAGCTGAAGTGTCATTCGCAGTGACAAAATGGTACTGATAGCTCTGGCTCATTTTCCTACAGGACTGATCTTTTCAGATGTTAGTGGATCATGTGGTGACTCAATGTTGTCAAGCATCTTTGATTTAAGAAATGCTAACTCAATCTGTAGCATATTGTGATATCACTGTCACTTGTCCCTAAGGCATCATGAAGACCATTTCCGTAATTTTGCAAATAGCCTGTGTGTTTTTAAGAATAATTACTTGGAAGTAACATGTTTCCAAGCACAAATGGAAGTCCAGACCCTAAAATCAGATGGTCATTCAATAGTTTAGAATATGGGTCTATATTTTATTATTATATATTAAAATAAAAATGCAAAGTGTGAAAATTATTGTAGAGAACTTGTAGAAGCATGATAATAGCCCAGGAAACACTATGTAGATAGAATACTGCTGTATGGACTTCTCACTTTCTTTTTAACAAAGGTCTCACAGGGGTGTCCAAACTTTTGGCATCTCTGGGCCACACTGGAAGAGGAGTTGTCTTGGGTCACACATTAAATACGCTGCCACATGTTATCACAAAAAAGATCTCGCAACATTTTAAGTAAATTTACAATTTTGCATTGGGCTGCATTCATAACCAACCTGGGACAGGCCGCAGGTTGGACACCCCTGATGGTATAGCTGTGCAAAGAAAAACCAGAGTGAATGCAGACCACTTGCATTTTACACCAGCGATATGCAAACACTCCACTAGCTGCTCTTTAGCCATCATCTCTCATAAACCCTGTGGAAGCACATTAACCATGACTATTTAGCAAAGATGAAACTGAAGCGCAGAGAAATTTAAGAACTGAAGCACGCAATTATTAGGCAGGAGACTTAGGTTTGATACCTAAAAGCATCTTTTCAAAGACCCTGTCTTTCTGCTCCCAACCCTGGAACAGTAACTTTCAGTTGAGCCTCTGCTATTTAACTGGTTCCTGCTCACCACATATGGCTTCATTTCACTGCTCTCATATTTGCTGAAAAATGTTAGAAGAGGCAAACAACTTATTGAAGAAATGAGCCTATGGCAGTCAATTTAATTCCAAAGCTCTTTCAAAACTTTGCCAATAATTTTTAGCTGTTTTTTTTTTTTGGTCCCCATATGGATATAGCACATATTTGTGAAAAAAAAGTAAAACATACTTTATCGTAATTAACATCAATATGATTATACAGATGGCCTAAACCTACACAAGCATACAACAAAATGACATAAATGTAGACAAACAAAAAATTGGGGAGATCAGGCTGGCATGTTTAACTCCCTGAATCTTAACCTAAATTGGATTCAGCGCCACTTTCAGCAAAATTCCCTCTTGCTTTACACCTGAAAGCAGATGGAAGCAGATTGCATCATGAGTTCAGTCCTTTCAAATTACAATAGTTTATGATGCTCATCTGCATTTTAATCAGATACAAAGGATTTATTCCTGAAATGCATCAAGAAAGCCAATTTCCAGCACCTGGAAATTCATCAGAGAGTTTATAGCCAATTCAGTAGGATATGTTGAATATTTTTACTTTGTATCCCTTTCTCCAGAGTATATAATATTACACAGATAGAGGTGTTTTATTAAAAACTGCCCCAAATCATTTCGAATAGGGACAGAGAGGTGATATAATGCCCCCAAATAATTTATGAATATTTAACTCCTGTTTTATAAGTTTCACAATTTAACAAAATAATTTAAAATATTTTCTAATAACAAATAATATTTTCAGTATTTTGAAGCTTACATCTAGTGCTACCTTTATTAGATCAAATAAGAAGTGATCAGCATGCATCTAGCCCCTGGAAATTAAATAAGGCACTTGAATAGTGTTTTGTTTTGTTTTGTTTTTCCAAATAGTATTTTGTGGTAGTATTTTTGTGGCATAATATTTTGTGTCTCTTCTATGATAGAATCTTTCCATTTTACTTTTCAGAGAATTCTATCTAGTTATTCACTTTTCTCAATTTTCTCAGTAATACAAATTATTTACTTATCTGCACTTTTCTAACAGGAAAATGAATATATTACCACTTTACCTTTTTAGGTGTTTACCATTTTATTGTTAAAAATAACAAAGAGAGACATTGTCAAAAAATTCGTAGTACCTTATTTCTGGACTAAATCACACAATCTTTCAAGATACGAATTTACCTTTTTTAAAAAAATAAAATTATCTTTATTTTTTTATAGCACTATGGAGAAGAGATAGTAGGAATTAGGCAGTAGAGAGAAGGAAGCATACATTAGAGAAAGCAAATTAATGCAAAATAAAAGCTCTGTAACTATAGGCCTAACATTTATTTTACTAGTATAGCAGATTGGAGCAAATCTAAAATCAAGTATAGGCCCCACTCTCAGTTAAAAAGAACACAGGGAATTTCATTAGCATAATAGAAGGAACTGTGATAGAACAGAATCCACAGCCTTTCATTAGAAGACTTTTAAATTTTCTTTTCAGCTTTGTCATTTACTTGCTCTGTGATTTTTCAAATGCCTTTTAACCTCATTGAGACTCAGTATTATTAGCTGTGAAACGAAGACTGTATTTACCTCCCAACATAGTTGTAAGTTTAACGATGTAAAATATATAATACCTTTTCAAACTGTTCAGTTGGATAAAAATGTTATTATATCATTTTGTCTTTCTTTGGGAGGTGGCCATCATTACCAACACATTCTAAGGTTTCCTATACATTTTTTCAGAATCCAGTTCCTACAGGTTCTTGGTGAGGTTTGTCAGTGAGAGGCACATGTCCAAGATTTGAAAGGTGATGTAGGAGATGACATTATATATGTATGTAGCCAGAGGGAGTGGTAGCAAGATATGCGAGCATAAGTGAAATTCACATCACATTAGGGGCACAGGCCTTGATTCTTCAAGCTGAGATATTCACTCTTAACTTCCCCAAACTTCACTGACATGTTCACAATTTTCACTCCTCCAGTTGTTCCCAGATTGTGTATTTTGTTTTTTTCTAATGTTAAATAATTTTCACCTAAAATATATTGAATAACTTATCTTCTTTTGGCCAAACCATAAATGATATGGCATTTACTTTGTTTGATCACTTACTGGTGACTAAGGAAATGTATAGCAGTAACTTGTGAATGCAAAAATGATTTTAATTATATAATACCTTAATGAAGTAAATTTTGGCACTGTTCATAAACTTTCCATTGTGAAGTCAAATTCTTCCTTGTGTGTTTCTTTTTAATTCTTAATATTTGTTGTTTTGTGTGTTTATGTGTGTATGTGTCTGGTCACCATGATTTTCTAGAATTAAAAAAAATTCATCTAAGTTGTCTAATTTAGTGGCATGTAATTTTCTATAGTATTCTTTACACCCTTCTTTTTCAGCAAATTCAAGGTAATGTTACCTATTTTATTTCTGATTCCAGGGAATTAAGTATTCTCTCATTGTTTCCTGGTCAACCTAGCTACAGGTTTGTCAATTTTTTTAAATGTTTTTAAAGAACAAGCTTTGGTTTCACAAATTTCTCTCTGTGTTTCTTTTTATATTTCAAAAGGTATACTTGGACTTCTGGCCAAGATGGAGGCATAGGGAGACACAGCTCACTTCCCTGCACAACCACATCAAAATTACAACTATCCTATAGAATAACTATCACTCAGAACCATCAGAAACTGAGTTGAATGGAATTCCAACAACTATGGATTAAAAAAAAAATGAAAACCAAATCCATCCAGATTGGCAGGAAGGGTGGAGACATGGAAGAGGCTGGTCCCACATCCACATGTAGTGGATAAACATTTGGGAGGGATATCTCAGAAGAGGAGAGTCCCAGCCCCACACCAGACCCCCCAGCCCAGCTTTCCAATGCCAGGAAGATAAGTCCCCAGAACTTCTGTCTGCAAAAATCAGCAGGGATTTGTCAAAGGAAGAAACCTCTGGAGCCCCAAGCAGTTCTTCTTAAAGAACCCACACATCGACTTATTCAAACTCAATCCCTCTGAACCCCAGCACCAGGGTCGCGGCCTGAAAGGCACCAGTGTCATACAGGAAAGAAATGCAGTGTCTGGCATGAAGGTGAAAGCGGGAGAACAGCTTTCTCCCAAACAGAAATCCGGACAGAGGCAATTCTTTCTCCTCCAAATGCTCCCCCTATAAAGCCAAAGAGCCAGCAGGAAGGGCATAAATCTGAGATGCCATCAACTTGGCTAATACTCTTTGTCCTGGTCTGGAGACCCCCTGAGGCTCCATCCAACCCAACTGTTAACAGTGGCTTTTCTATATGAATGGATGGTCTTGACTCTTGTTTCAAAACTTCCTAAATCTTCTCAAACATAGAAAAAAATTCAAGGAGGCAGCCAAAATGAGGAGACAAAGAAACATGATCTAAATCAAAGAACAGATCAAAACCCCAGAAAAAGAATTAAACAAAAAGGAGATAAGCAGTCTTTCAGACACAGAGTTCAAAACACTGGTTATAAGGATGCTCAAAGGCATTTAATGAGGACCTCAACAGAATAACAGAATAAAAAGGATCCAGTCAGAAATGAAAAATACACAAATTAAATAAAGAGCAATTTATAGGGAAACAATGGTAGAGTGGATGAAGCCAAGAATCAAATCAATGATTTAGAACGTAAGGAAGCAAAAAATAACCAATCATAATAACAATAAGAAAAATAATCCAACAAACAAGGATAGGGTAAACAGACTCTGGGACAACTTTGAGCATGCCGGCATTCACATCCTGGGGGTGCCAGAAGGAGAAAAGAAAGAGCAAGAAATTGGAAATCTATTTGAAAAAATAGTGAAAGAAAACTTACCTATTTAGTGAAGGAAATAGGCATGCAATTCCATGAAGCACAGAGTCCCAAACAAGATGGATGCAAAGAGGACCACTCCAAGACACATTATAATTAAAATGCCAAAAGATTAAAGTTAAAAAGGGAATCATAAAAGCGGCAAGAGGAAGCAGTTAGTTAGCTATAGAGGAGGTCCCATAAGACTGTCATCTGATTTCTCAAAAGAAACTTTGCAGGCTAAAAGGAATGGGCAAGAAATATTCAAAGACATGACCAGTAGGAAACTATAGCCAAGATTGCTCTACCCAGCAAAGCTATCATTCAGAATTGAAGAACAGTTAAAGAGATTCCCAGACAAGAAAATAAAACTAAAGTTCATCATTACCAAAATATTATTATATGAAATACTAAAGGTACTTATTAAAGAAAAAAGTTGCCAGATGGGAGGGGTGTATGAGGCAATGGGTGAAAAGGTGAGGAGGGGATTAAGAAGTACAAACAGGTAGTTACAGAATAGCCATGGGGATGTAAAGTACAGTACAGGAAATGGAGTAGCCAAAGAATTTACACACATGACCCGTGGACATGGACAATGGTGTGGGATTGCCTGAGGGAGTGAGGGCTGCTGGGCGGAGGGGAAAAATTGGGGCAACTGTAATAGAATAATCAATAAAATATCATTTGAAAAACAAAGAAGGAGAGAAAGAAAGAAAAAAGATGCACTCTAATCTTTATTCTTTTCTTTTATGTACTAGCTTTAGATTTAATTTGGTGGTGTTTTTCTGGGTACAGAGGTTAAAGTTTAGTTTTTTGATATGGTATTTCCTCTTTTCCAGTATAGTCATATATAGTTATAAATTCCCTTCTAGGCACTGTGTTAGCTGCAGCCCATAAGTTCTGAGGTGATACATTTTCATTTTCATCCATTTCAAAGAATATTTTAATTTCCCTTGTGATTTCTTTTTTGACACATCAGTTATTTGGGGATGTATAGTTTAATTTCCACATATTTGTGTTTTCTAAATTTACTTCTAATTTATTTTTTATTTTATTCCAATGTCATTATTTTTATTTGTTATTGATTAATTTATGTTTTTGACCTAGGACATAGTCACTCCTGGTGAATATTTCATGTGCTCTTGAGAAGAAAGTATATTCTGCTTTTATTTGGGGTACTGTTCTATAAATTTCCATTAGGTTTACAAGGTAAGAATTTGAAGCCTCTGTTCTATATTCTGCTTCTTTGCCTGAAACAAAATTTGCAAACCATACATCTGATGTTGAGGGTTCTGGAATTGGGGACATTGGCCTGCTTCTCTTTTAGTGATACATTTGCTTTAGGATCTGAGATCTTTGTACAAGGAGAAGCAATAGAGACAGATCTTCTTGGTTTGCCTCTTTCATCATGAAATTGCCACCCAAAAAGCTGGGGAAGGATGATTATAGCCCCAGTTTACTCAGCAGTACCACACTCAAGGGAGAGCTTTTGTCCCATGAGAATGGAATGGGCATAAAAAGGAGCTCCCTCCTCTCAGGTGTGCTCACCCAGAACTTATCTTTAGCATTAGGTAACGAGGGGAATCATGAGAAATTGCGTGTCCTGTCTTCTTGGAGAAAGCCAAACTGGGAGATAGGGGAGAGGAAGCTCTATGTTTTGGGTTATTTCAGTGTAGAGTAAAGTTTACAATTAATTAACCCAGAAGAAATAGGGATTACAGTGGTCTTGGTTAAAATACTGTACAATCATAGTTCTCACCAAATTTCAGACTCCTTTAATAATATTTCTTCATTTGCTATAATACCATTGATCTACTTTCATGTAAAATAAAAATTTTAAAATATATTTTGGGCATTCTCATATATCCTTTTTCAATAGGGATGGCTCGTCATTGGAAAAGAACATTGCCTTTCTAATTCTATTTTGAATTTTTATGTTGTGAGCCACAATATAAATTATCATTAATAATAATGATAATATTATAAGGTGATTAAAAATACCCTTTTGTAAAACTTCAGATTCAAATGAGTCAATACAAAAAAAAAATCTTTGCACTTTGGGCTGCTACTAGCCACTGTGTGGTTCCTTCTACTATTGCTTCTCATACTTCATCAGGAAGTCCTTCCCCAGGGGACACCACACCTGTGGTTCCCAATACCTCATAGGGATTCCTAAAACTTCACATATGTCACCTACCTTTCATGGCTGGCTTCTGGCACAAACTCTTATGAACAGCAATAATTAACCTTTGCAGATGACTAGCAAGCCATCACAGGAAGTCAGTTCAACTCTGTGAGACAGGCAGGAGACACACACATGGACAGTTCAGGGTGTTCCCTATAAAAAACAAACAGGAGGCTCACAACCCCAGGCCTGAATTTATGAGATTGAGAGAAGGCATATAATGTTAAGAGTTCTGCCATACCTCAAGAGGAAACAAGAAATATGAAGCAGGCACATTCCTAGAAAACATCTAAGTGTAGCTGGAATGATAGATTAAGGTAACTATCTTCCAAATCCAGTAAGTAAAAACCAGGGAGGTAACTGTTTCTTCAAATGTGAAGATAGCAAGGCAAGACCTCAAGGAACACAAAATGTCAAGGAAACCTGGCACTCCTAATGGAAAACACTAATTTTTGAAAACCCCAAAGAAATGAAGATTGATGAATTGCCTGACAAAGAGTTTAAAATGATTGTTTTATTGAAGCTTAGCAAGCTACTAGAGAATACAGATAAACAATCAATGAAATCAAGAAAACAATACATGAACAAGAGAAGAGATTCAACAGAGAGTCAGAAATCATAGAAAACAGTTCAGGATCTAAGAATACAACTTATGTGTACCGGCAATCTTTGAGGTACCTTGACTTGTAGTTGTGTAACCCCAATCTTTCACAAGGTGTTCTTTCCTTGCCTCTTTTTTTTTTTATTAGCCAGAGGCCAGGACATATTCTCCATTAGTTTTTAAAGGAAATATGGCCCTGCTTATATCTTGATTTCATTGAAATTTTAGCATCCACAACTGAGTCAATAAATATTTGTTGTTTTAAGCCACCCAAATTGTGCTATTCTGTGATGGCACCCTACGAAACAAATACACTTACCAAGCGCACAGTGAAACAGTGTAAAATTACTACCAAACACTGAAGAATTGTTTCAGTATATTGATTAGAAACAAATTGACTTAACTTGGGTGGTGAACATACAATACAAATCACAGATGATGTATTATATAATTGTACACTTGAATCTGTAAAATTTTATTAACCAATGTCACCACAATAAATGCAATAAATAAAACAAGGCATTGGAAAACATAAAAAAGGAATGACTTATGATAATTTAAAAAATGTGGTAGAGTGCATCAACAATGTTAACAAGCAGTAGAGAGAGTCAATGGACACAAATACAGAACATTTGAAATGATCCACTCAAAGAGAAATGAAAAAGAGTAAACAGCTTAAGTTAATTATAGGAAAACTTCACGAGAAATTATCATCACATAATGGGTACCCAAAAGGAGAAAATAGTAAAAATGGCAGAAAACTTAAAGATAGAATGGCTGGATGCTCCCCAAAGCTAGGGAGAGTAGTACAAAAAACATAGAATGCTATACAAATTTGACCAAAGAGGACCTCACTGAGATGTATAAAACTGTTGAATATCATACCAAATTTTTAAATTCAGCAAGAGAAAAAATACTTCACTCTGTATAATGAAATATACTAAGGCTATCAGATACCTGAGGCAAAACCTTGCAGGCCCAAAGAATGTGGGAAGATATATTCAACGTGCTAAGAGAAAAATACCAACCAAGAAAACATTATTTTGCAAAACTCACCTACAAAAATGAAGAGACTTATCCAGACAAAGCTGAGAGACTTTATTACCATTAGACCTTCCTTTTAAGACATGCTAACATTAGTCCTTCAAGCTGATTGGTAACATGAAAATATCTAAAGATATAAACACACAGGCAAAGGTAAATATTTGAACCAAATTCAGAATATTCTAATACTGTGATGATATGCTAATATGTAAATCACTTAACTCTAGTGTAAACATTGAAAGACAAAAGTACTCAAAATAAGTAGAGTTTAATTGCTCAATGTATATGAAATATAAAAGGTGAAATGACATCAAAAGACAAAAAGGGAATGTGACAGTGAAGTTTTATGGGTGATTAACATTAAATGTTACCAGCTTAACATAAACTGTTATAACTATAAAATATCATATGAAAACCCCATGGTAACCAAAACCAAAAACCTATAGTAGATACACAAGAGATAAAGAGAAGGGAACCAAACTACACAGTGACAGCAAATCGAGAAATCACAAAGGGAAACAACAGGAGGGAAAAAAAACAAATAAACCAAAAACAGGTAGAAACATTACTAATATGGCAATAACTTATCATTATTATTTAAATAATAATTTCATTATCATTATTATTTAAATTTAAGTGATAAAATTCTCTAATCAAATGACGTACAGTGACTGAATGGGTATAAAAATATATGTGGCCTATGAGAGATTCACTTTGAGGACATATAGGCTAAAAGTAAAGGGTGGAAAATAGCATTCCATTTGAATGGAAATAAAAAGAGAAAAGAAATAACTATACTTGTATCAGAAAAATAGGCTTTAAGTCAAAAATCTTAACAAGAGAACAAAAAGGTCATTATGTAATGAATGATAAAGGGGTCAATTCATCACAAGACAATAGCAATTATAAATATATGAAGTCTGTCCAGAAAATGTCAAAGCATTGTTAATATAACGGGAATGGTTTGCATGACATTGATGTAATCTGACAGCCAAGGAGAGTGGACTGGAATACGCATGTGTGAGCAATGATGATTTCACTGTACTAGTCATTGGGGGCAGTAAATCCCTTTGAGTGAGCATGTGTACTGTGTGGCCATCGCATTCAAAATGACTGAGTGAGTAGAGCAACAATTCTGCATCAAATTTCGTGTTAAGCTTGAACACTCCTCCACGGGAATTATTTGGATGGTTCAGAAGACCACAGCTGTGGGCAACTGGTGATGTGCAGCTTCATCACGACATTGATTGGCCTGCTCATGCATCACATCATGGGCAGAGTTTTCTGGCCAAACATCTAATCACCCAGGTGATTCAGTCCCCACTACAGCCCAGATTCAGTGTCCTGTGAGTTCTAGCTTTTCCCAAACCTAAAATCATCTTTGAAAGGGAAGAGATTTCAGGCCATCAATAAGATTCATGAAAATATGACAAGGCCACTGATGGTGATTTGGAGAACTCTGTGAGGACCCAAGGTGCCTCTTTTGAAGGAGGCTGAGGCATCATTGTCCTATGTACAATGTTTCTTATATCTTGTATCTTCAATAAATGTGTCTATTTTTCATATTACATGGCTAGAGACCATATATGCTCTCAACTTTGGAGCACCCAAATACTGCAATACATTAAACAAAATATTAATAAATCTGAAAGCAGAAATGGAATTGTAATAATTGTAGTAGATTTCAATGACCCATTTTCAACAATGGATAGATTACTCAGACAAAACAATCAGTAAAGAAATAATATACTTGAACTACACTTTAGATCACATGATCCTTAAAGATATATACAGAATATTCTACTGAACAGCAGCAGAATACATATTCTTCTTGAGCACATACTGAACAGCCTTTTGGATAGATCATGTTTTGGTTGCTTGAAATAACACCAAGTGTCTCTTTTATAACCATAATGTGATGAAACAAGAAGTCAATAATAGGAAGAAAGATGGAAAATCCACAAATACATGAAAGGTCCACAATAAATTCAGAAAAGTCAAAGAAAAATCAAGAGAGAAATTTTAAAATATCTTGAGAAACAAAAATAAAAATGCATACCAAAACAAGAAATATAGCAAAAACAGTTATAAGAAAAATTTATAGTGATAAATACCTACATTAAGAAAAATTAATATCTCAAATAAACAACCTAATTTTACACCTCACGGAACTGGAATGAAAAGAACCAGCTAAGCTCAAGTTAAGCAGAAGGAAGAAAATTAAAAAACAGGCAGAAATAAATGAAATAATAAAGATTAGAAAAAAGTAGAAGAGAACAATGAAACTGTTTGAAAAGATAAACAATGGTTTGATAAGATAAACGAAATTGACAAACCATTAATCCAACTAATAAAATAACAGAGAAGACTCAAATAAAATCAGAAATGAGACTCTGCAACTGATGCCTCCGAAATAAAAAGTTTCATAAGAGACTGCTCTGAACAATTATATGCCAACCAATTGGACCACCTGTAAGAAATAAATAAATTCCCAGATATATACAACCTACCGAGATAAAATCGGAAAGAAATATAAAATCTGAATAGATTTACAACGGACAAACTGACTTAATCAGTAGTTTTTAAAAAATCTCCCAACAACAATTCCCAGGACCAGATGGTTTCACTGATGAATGTTACCAAACATTTAATGAAAAACTAATGCAAATCCTTCCCAAAGTCTACCAAAACATTATAAAGGAGAGAACACTCCTAAACTCATTTTAGGAAATCAGCATTAATTCTGATAACACATCTAGATAAGAAACTACCAGACACTACAGGAAATCACGACACACACAATAAATTACAAGAAAAGCACAAGTCAATATCCATGATGAACAAAAATGCAAATACACTGAACAAAATACTAGCAAACGAAATTCCATTTCACATTAAAAGGAGATACATCATATTCAAGTGGTGTTTATCCCTGAAATACAAAGATGATTTTACACATACAAATCAATTAATATGATGCAACACAAAATAGGAGGAAGGATAAAAATCATATAGTCATCTTAATAGATGCAGAAAAAAGATTCAACAAAATTCAATATCCTTTCATAATGAAAACTCTCAACAAATTAGGTATAGAAGGACTATACTGCACAATAAATGTCATAAGTGGCAAGCTTACCACTAACATTATAGTCAATGTTGAAAATTAAAATTTCTCATCTACTATTAGGAAGAAGACAAGGATGCAAATTTTGCCACTTCTATTTAACATAGCACTGAAAGTTTAATCAGAGTAATTAGGCAAGAAAAAGAAATAAAAGGCATTATATTAGAAAAGAAGTTAAATTTTAGTTTTTTTCAGATGACTTGATCTTCCATATAGAAAACATTAAAGACTCCACCAGAAAACTGTTAGGACTACAAAATCAACAGACAAATATTAGTTGCAATTCTATATGCTAACAAAGAACTATCTGAAAGAAAAATTAATACAGCAATACTATTTACAATAATATTAAAAGGAATAAAACACATAGATTTATAGACTACAAATGAACTTCTTTTCCTATTTACATGTTCTGCATTACATATTTGAAAAGCAAATGTAATTTATATGGCTATGGAATTCCAATGGGCCTTAGTATTTGAAATAAAATTACTGTATGCAATTATTTAATATACAATTTAAGTAATTATAATTATTCTCTAATTATAATAATTATCTATTTGTACATGATTGTGGATAATTATTTTCTTTAAAATATTTACTTCTATGCACATTATTTAAATGTATTCTTTATGTATCTTTATAATAATTAAAATGTATAATTTATATATAATTTTTAAAAGATTATAAAACAAATTCAATGTAAATGTGTAAATATATTCACTTCTTTGTCAGGGGGCTTTAACGCAGAACCCCCCCTCCCCCCCCCTCCCCCGGTCTGCCATGGATGAAGAGTGGCGATGGTGGCTTGAAGCCTCTGGTCCGTGCAGGTCCCGAAAATCCTCAGGTCCTTGTTCCAGGAACCAGATGTCGGGGGGCTTTAACGCAGCCCCCCAGTCCACCACAGATGAAGAAAAAGACTACCAAGACATGATCTGCTTGGGGAGGAAAGGTGGCCATTTCTCTCAAAGGGGAAGGGCCCAGAGCCTCTCTCTCCAGGGGCTTTTATTAGGTTCATTCGCATAGGAATGCAGATAAAGCTCATCAATCATTGTCAGCCAGTAAGGGTTAAACAATACATGATTTACAGAGAACTTTGAGGGCTTATACTGAGTTACAGCCAATTAGTTAGAGGGCCATAAAACTTTAGGCGCCAGACTCATCTCAGGTCTGGACCCTTATCTCTTAAACTGAGGGTACAAATTAAGTAGGTTTCACAGGAATGTATGTATTTTTCTTAGGCCTGATTCCCCAGGGAATCCGCCCCTCCCAGCACAGGACTGCACTGCCCTCTGTTATTGCTTCAGGCTTAAGTCAGGCAAGGGAAGTAAGGCAGCCAAGAGATTAGGAGACTTCTTGCAGACAGAATGAGGACTCAGGCTATTTCAAAGCCGAGGGGTGAGGGTCCATCACCCCCTTATTCCACAGCCCCCTGAGTCCTTCCCTGCAAGTTTATTCCTGGTGACCAGAGCCTGTCTTAGGTTGATCCTCCCTTGAGGATTCTTACCCCATCATTGGCTAACTGGCCAAGCTCAGGGCCAAGCAGGGTGAAGTGGGCAAAGGTGACACACCTGCCAAAGAGACAAGCTTTGTCTCCTTAGTGGCTTATGGTCCCAACTCTGACTCAGCCTTAATCATGGGGGGTTACAGCCTCTGAAACCAGGCAGGGCGGTTCCCAACACTTCTTTGGAAAATAAAAAATATTTAATATCTTTTATATATATGTACAATGTGTTCACATAATATATGTATCACATTAAATATGTAATTACACTTCTTCAAATGATTAGAGAGTATAAGTGTATTTTTAATGAGTGAACCATAAATTGTGATTCTTCATAAGAGTAGGAAGTTATAATCTATAAGACTTTTAAAAAAGCTCTTCCTCCTTCTAATCCTGCCAGTAAAATTTGCCAAAAATTCCTTTCTATCATAAAACCTAAACAGGTTGCATTGTAATTAATTACTTACATGTTGCTATTATTATCATACAAGTTTATCAACAAAATTCATTTTGTTTAACTCTCTCCAAACCATTCTACACAGTATTACTACAGTGATTTTTACAAAATACAAATATAATTATGCGACTAACAAGATTGAATTCGTTGTTTAGTGCTTTTTTAGTTCATTACCTCTACAGCTATTAGAGGATAAAGCTTAAACTTCCTATAGGCTGAAGTGTCCTGATTGCTTCTTTTCCTTTTCTTAGTGATGTTCAAATATATGAACCTAATAAAATAAATGGTCTCTTTTAGTGTACAGTATTTATTTAGCTAGGGAATACTTGACACTCTGAAAGAAGTAATTAAATACTCAATGACAGAATGAAAGAAGCTGTGGATGGAGGAGAAGGCAGATGTGGTTCCTTTGAGGAATATATAAAATATAAAAATAGTATAAATGCAGCTTTTCTTCTTCATGTAGAAATTAGTAAATCTAGAGAAGGGTAAGTGTTATCTCCCTCCACGTCCATCCAGGTACCTATTCTTGAAATGCACTTCTCACATATACCAGCCTTGGTTTTACTTTAACCAAGCCTATTTTTCTCACCTGTAAAATACAGATAAAGTATACAATTCTCAGGCTGTTTAATTAAATTACAATAGGTATGAAATGTAAATTTATTCACATAGTGCCTGGCACACTATGAATACTCAAAAGTGCCAAATATTATGATTTCCATTTTGGTACATGTGAACATTATAATTAAGTTCTAGCTCTAAAATGGAAGCATTTGCAGAAATAAATACCTGTCAACATATATATGCTGAACTAATCCAAATGAGATCAAAGTTTTAAAACATTTTAAACCATGATGAATGTAGTACTTTGAGTCAGCAAAGACAAGTTAATAATGCTAAGTGAGAAAATGTGATTGCCAATGGTTGCTATTTGTTAAATAGTGGGACCTTACATTTTATAGTGCTTTAAAGTTTACAGATTAGTGTCCCATAGCTCAAGGAACAGTCGATGGCATGGATATTTTCTCACTTTACACCTGAGGATATTAGGGAAGAGGGAAGTTCATTTGTTTTTTGTTTGTTTGTTTATTTTGTTTTTTCTTTTCTTTTCTTTTTTTTTACTCAGTTACAATTGTCTGCATTTTCTCCCCATCCCTCCACCCCACCCCAGCCAGTCCCACCTCCCTTCCCCACCTCTACTCTCCTCCTTGATTTTGTCCTTGTGTCCTTTATAGTAGCTCTTATAGACCCCTAGAAAGTGGTTCTTTCCATTGAAGAACATTGTTAAACAGTCTTACAAAAATAGAATTAAAAATATCAAGAGGTAACTTTGAGGAGAAATAAAGAAAAATGTACAGTTTAATACAGCACCTACTAAATATATGTATTCACTCAAAATATTTAAAAGATAAAAAAGAAAATTTATATATATATATATATATATATTTATTTATTTATTTTTATTTACCTATCAGCCATTGGACACTATTCTATGGACTGGGCTCCCTCATTGAGTAATGCAGACACGCTCTCATTCTTTTCTGAGTTTAAATAGTACAAGAGATTGAAAATATACCAAAAAAAATTCGGCATGTGATAAGTGCCATGAAAGCAGCAAAGAGTTGCCAGGAAAATTAAAATAAATAAATTAAATTAAATTAAAAAGCTGAGTTGGGTGGAACATAATCTAGAGAAGACAATCAGGGAATGTGACCTGGTAGTAGTGAAACTTAAGCTAAGACACGAATAATACAAAGACAGACATGCAGGGAGAACGTTTCAGACACAAAGAGGCAGTTATGACAAGTGCTTTGTGGTGGGATGTAGACATTGGCCAGTTTTGAAAAACTGAAAGCTTGTTAGCGTGACCAGAACACAATGAGTGAGGAGAAAGGAGCCCATGTTGAGCCTGAATGAGTAGGTAGAAAGGTACCAGGTAGCTCATAGTAAAACGTTTAGATTTTGTTTTCAGTTTGATGGAGATCACTTAATGGTTTTAAAAAGGGCAATAGCATGATCTCATTCACATTATAAAAAAGTCATTTTGAAAAGAACTTATTTGAGTTGTTAAAGAAAGTCAGCAGAGAAATCAATTAGGAGACTGTCGTAGTTATTTGGGTGTTAGATTCTTATCCGCCCCATGAGGATGGGAGTGGTAAGATACAATGAAGAGACTAGGCTAAAAAATTTTTTTAGAAGGAAGAATTGAAAAACTTCATGGATTGGATGTATGTGATAAAGAAATAGAGAAAATGAATGATGACTACCATTTAAAAAATGTGAAGATAATATCATGTATTAATTAAGGAAAATGGGAAAGAACAGATTCATAGCACAAAAAGGACTTAAATGTAGGTCGCAAGGCAGAGTATAATTACTCATCCAAACAGTCACACTTTTGAGAGTGATGGGAAACTTTTAATAATTGTTGCAGAATAATTGGAATGCACTAAGGTTATCACCATAGATATAAGTACTATAAATAGGTTAAAGAAAGAAAAATAGCTAATATGCTACATGCCAAGCTTATGCTTTTTAAATTTAAATATTCACTAATATATTTCTCCTTAAATCTCATTGTTACTACAGACATTTTTCAGATGAGAATACTATAGCAGAAAAATGAAGTAATGTGTACAGTTCATAAAACTAGTAAGGACTGGCACTGGGCTCTTTGTCTCCAGAGTCCATCTCTGCAGCATGCACTCTTAACCAATAAATATTAGGGTTGTCACAGGAAGCGTTTTTATCATAAAGTGGTGGCTCTTGTTCAAGAATGACAGTTGGCTTCCTAAAGCGATTGAACGTACACACAAAAAATATGGTCTGTACATTCTGAGATGTGCTTCTAGGCACTAGATATTATATCCAAGAGCACACTGTCATCATTACAAAATGTCCTCATTTTACATCTAGGGATAGGCCCCTGGCTTGGAGAAACCATAAGTCAGATGTGAGAAAATCATTAATATGTCAGTAAATATTTTGTTTTTAAAAATCTCTAAGGCACCTTTCAGATGCCTCAAATTATTCAAATTCTACAGGAATTATTTTTTTATGTCTCCCAAACCTCTAAACCCAGGTCTCCTTTGTAAATTCCTTCTCATTTTTGTTGACAACAGATGATGTTTTAAGTTCCAGAAAAACTTTTCAAGTTATAAATCAAAAGAAATGATTCCTTGGTGTTATTTTACCACTTGTAATGAGTTGATTTAATTAGATTCCTGGAGTCGTAAACAACAGGTCAGTGATTCCACATACCTGACTGGAAAGATAGCTTGGCTATTCACAGAATCCAAGAGCAGCGAAGAAAATATATTACAGCTGAAAGACTAGCAATGATGTCTACCATTTTTTAAAAAAACCTTGAGGATAATGTCATGTATTGATTAAGGAACAGGTGCTGGCACCGAGAGACTGTCACTCTTTAGTGCTTGCTGTCTTTGCCAAAGCTCACTTCTGATGATATCCGTCTGATGATAGAAGAGTATGGGAATCTATACGTCGTTATTTTACAGATTTGCATACCATATGGCATTTAAGATACTATCAAAGTAAAATAATGAGTTAAAGTTGATAATATGGAAGTATATTTTCTCTATGCCCACATTGCATTAACCCAGTAATGCAGAAATACAGAAGATTAGCAACATCATAATATTCAGAGTTCATATTTCACTAGTGTCTACATCTGGTATACAGCTGACTATGCTTCCCACGTATACACTGTCTCTTAGCCCACAACTGTGATCCTGGGATTTTATGTAGCCAACCAAAGTGAAACAATAACTTGATCCAGGTTCACAGCATTTCTTCATGTTATTCAAGCACCTGCTGGGGATGGAATATTTCTGATTTGCACTCAAAAAGGAATTCCTCTGTCCTGACTGGTGCTGCTCAGTAGGTTGGGTCTCTTCCCAGTAAAGTGAAGGGTAGTTGGTTCAGTTCTAGGTGGGGCACCGGGTTTCAGGTTCGGCCTGCTTCGGGCGCATGAAAGAGGCAACTGGCCCACGTTTCTTACAATGGTGTTTCTCTCCCTTTCTTTCTCCCTTCCTTCCCCTCTCTCCAAAAATAAATAAATAAAATATTTAAAAAAATAGAATTCCTCCAAGTGATCAGATCTTCCAGAAATACTTGTCATTGTCTATTTTTCCTTTTTTTTTTTCTGGATGGATAGCCCTAGGAAAAAATCTATATCACATGCAGGTTAACAGGCAGTGAGATGGTTGAAACAGAAAATTGAGTCAGCTCTGGGAATGGACTTCTCAGAAAACTCAGAAACCATAAATATTTTTTGATTAATCACCAGAAGATTATTGTTCCTATCAACAGTCTTATTCAGTAAATGTCAGGGATCACGTCAGCCTATCAAAAAGTTACGCACTTACTAATTGGGTAAAAAAATATTGATCATAAATTTAGAGATGAAGGAAATGTATGGGATTAACAGCACAGAACTCTCATTCCTAAACCTGAAGTCTGTGTCTGACAAAAAGAAAAGAAACTGAGCAACTAGCTATGCAAATATCCAGCAGTTTCACTGAGCACTTTTAATCCAGAATCATCTAATGTTACATAACCATAAACATTATGTTGAAAATTCAGCTATGTAATCAGTTATAAGCAAACATTGTGAGGATTGGCAAGTGTTTTATAGGACACAAAATATTTTCTGAAACAGTGTCCTTTATTAAAAATAAATGGACCCTAATCCAGGTAATAACATTTCTTACCATCACTCTTAACAAGTGGTCCATAGACTTTTACTTCCTGTGCTATGACTGCATAATTCAGCAGTGGTCTTAGAAAGGGGTTTCCAAGGGGAAATACTTCTCTTCTAGTCAGCTAGAATAAGAACTAAAGGCAGAAATAATTGAAAGGAGGATTAATATGTGCTCCCTAGGTTCTTGTGATACTGACAAATATAAGGACTGAATTTTGTTTTTTGTTTGCTGAATGGAATAATTTTCCCATTTACTATGTTTTGAATAAAGAATATTCATTTTTTATTTCTTCTCTTTCTTTACTATATAATATAGAGAAGATTTAAATTTTTATTTGTTTTCAAAGATTTTGAATATTGAGATGGAATTTGAGGACATTTGGTTTTTCTGGTTCTGGAATCACTGAAGCTCCATTGTATTCTCTCTGACTGAAGTAGCTGGAGGTGACTTCCAGTTACCTGCTTTGGAGAAAAAGAGTGTGTGTGTGGTAAGGCCGGATTGTGTTAGGCAGGTACATTTTGAATAGAGGGGATTGACTGACATGGTGTGTGCTTGTGTGTGTCTATGTGTACATGTGCATCTGTGAACAGCATCCATATGGGAGAATGTTAGATGATACCAAATGGGTTGAACTTCTGATATTCCCCATTCCCTGGAAAGTATTCCAGCCCTAGCTCATTGACTCACATAGAACAGAGCTATGCCATTAGATCATCTTTCCTGAGAATATTAAAATAAACCTAGAATGAAGAAGTCTAAAGTGCTCAGTGAAACTGCTGGATATTTGCATAGCTAGTTGCTCAGTTTCTTTTCTTTTTGTCAGACACAGAGTTCAGTTTTAGGAATGAGAGTTCTGTGCTGTTAATCCCATACATTTCCTTCATCTCTAAATTTATGATCAATATTTTTTTACCCAATTAGTAAGTGCGTAACTTTTTGATAGGCTGACGTGATCCCTGGCATTTACTGAATAAGACTGTTGATAGGAACAATAATCTTCTGGTGATTAATCAAAAAATATTTATGGTTTCTGAGTTTTCTGAGAAGTCCATTCCCAGAGCTGACTCAATTTTCTGTTTCAACCATCTCACTGCCTGTTAACCTGCATGTGATATAGATTTTTTCCTAGGGCTATCCATCCAGAAAAAAAAAAAGAAAAATAGACAATGACAAGTATTTCTGAAAGATCTGATCACTTGGAGGAATTCTATTTTTTTAAATATTTTATTTATTTGTTTTTGGAGAGAGGGGAAGGAAGGGAGAAAGAAAGGGAGAGAAACACCATTGTAAGAAACGTGGGCCAGTTGCCTCTTTCATGCGCCCGAAGCAGGCCGAACCTGAAACCCGGTGCCCCACCTAGAACTGAACCAACTACCCTTCACCCTACTGGGAAGAGACCCAACCTACTGAGCCACAGCAGTCAGGGCAGAGGAATTCCTTTTTGAGTGCAAATCAGAAATATTCCATCCCCAGCAGGTGCTTGAATAACATGAAGAAATGCTGTGAACCTGGATCAAGTTATTGTTTCACTTTGGTTGGCTACATAAAATCCCAGGATCACAGTTGTGGGCTAAGAGACAGTGTATACGTGGGAAGCATAGTCAGCTGTATACCAGATGTAGACACTAGTGAAATATGAACTCTGAATATTATGATGTTGCTAATCTTCTGTATTTCTGCATTACTGGGTTAATGCAATGTGGGCATAGAGAAAATATACTTCCATATTATCAACTTTAACTCATTATTTTACTTTGATAGTATCTTAAATGCCATATGGTATGCAAATCTGTAAAATAACGACATGTATAGATTCCCATACTCTTCTATCACTGCTTTGCAATTAGCAACAACTACAATAAGTAGCAGACATCTGGGACCTTGTTTGGCAAATGTGACTCTCTCCACAAGCTAGAGTAGATCATCAGCAGCTTGCCTGGCTGATTGAGAATTTCAGAGTTCCAGTCCTGTTAACTCACTCAGAAAACACAGTTGTGCATGTTACCTCTGAACACCCATTTCGAAAAAAATGTATATTTTCTAACTTTATCCTATTGTTGACACCACTGCAGATGTCTGCATTTCCACCCTCCTTTGCCCACCTCCACCAAGCCCTTGCTCCCCCTTCCCTCTCCCTAGCCATCGCCACTGTGGCCACACTGTTGTCTGCGTCTATGGGTTATGCATGTATGTTCTTTGGCTAATTCCTTCACCTTCTTTCATCCAGCCCCTCTCCCCCACCCACAAAAGAGGCATTCTACCAGTCACTGTCTTCCTGGAATCCACGTTATGTGATAAAAGCAAACAACTACCAGAACTGTTGGAATGGAAGGGATCACATTACATTAGATAAAGCAAATCTTTGGCATTGAACCCACTTAGAAGACCCCTTTGGTACATGGTTTCTGTACAGATTTCTTTTACATAAAATGATAGAGCATGTACATATTAGATTTTGGGTATTGCTTAATTTAGAAATATTCCCATTAGCATTCTGATACTTAAATGATTTATAACATATTTCAATAATAGACACACTGAATTTTTAACACCTTTCCCAGGTAGTAAGATTCGTGATCTGTATTTTGTCAAGCATATAATGCATTACAACTAAAAAAATCTATTTAGATAACTAAATTAAAAACACTAATTAACAATTGAGGAGGAGGGAAATTCTCATTCATTTTACTCTTTTCATTAGAAACACATACCAATTAACTAATTTAAAAGGTAACAAGCATTAAAATTAGAAGTCCTACCATTCATAATGCACATGTGGTTTTATAAAAATGACAGTATTTTTACATGATTTTATTTAATAGTTTTAAATAACAAAATATTTTAGAGGAAATTTATTTTGGTAACATTATAACAAAAATAAAGAAATACATGATAAGCGTTATCTCTGCAGGGGAGAAATGAAGACAAGTTAAGGTGGGACAGAGAGGAACCTTAGAAGTTTTAAGACTTCAATAAACTGAATTGTGCATAATAAAGATCTACTTTAATATTATCAGTTGTAATTACTTTAGAACATATTTTAAGTTATTTATATATTTTATATGTGTAATAATGTTTAATGGTATAGTTTCTTTTTAATTTGGTTTACTTTATCATCATGGATTTCTGGCATTACGGAAGATTGCAATTTTTATGTAATTAAATTTATTAGTCTTTTCATTTATGGCTCTTGATATGCTTGGTTAAGAAGATCTTCTGCACCACTAGTTTATAAAAATAAATATTCTCATGTTTCTTCTACTACTTATACATTTTTGTTATTATTATAATATTATTATTATTACATTATTATGATTTTCTTAATATTATTTTGTTATTATTGTTAGAGAAGATAAAATAGCTTACAGTAAAACTGAGAGAAAAGTACAGAGATTTCTCATATACCCCTTTCTCCGGGGGTATATTATCACCATCGCTTTCCTACTTGGTGGTTTACTGTTACTGTTTTTATCAATGATGAACTTTTGGGTGATCCTAACCACCCAAAGTTCCAGTTTACATTAGAGGTCACTCTTGGTGTTGTGTATTCCATGAGGATGCACAAATGTATGACAACATGCCCTTATTATTTTAATAGCATACAGTGCATATTTTCACTACTCGGTGTTCTACCTCGGCTTCCTCCCTAGCGGCTGGTATTTTTAAACACAATTAATTATTATTTTGAACTAATCTTTGGCCCTATCCATATGTTAAAAATGTTGCTAAATGTTTGAACTTATGTTCTCTCCCGTTATTTAAAATTATTTTAAAGTATATATGACATACTGAATTAAATTTAACCTCGTTAAAAAAGCATATACTGAATCACTCTTATGTCTCTTTGGTGTTTGTATGTCTTTGTCATTTCAGTAACAAAATTTACACTAGCATGAGATATATTTCTTAACCACACAGGGCTTCTTCTTTGCAAGAATTTATTTCACGTTTAAAGAATACAACGTGAACAATGGTGCCTTGAGTTACGCTAAATTAAAGTTACTAACATTTGTAGTCTCTATACTGCAAGTGATACATTTACAGGAAAAAAAAAAGGGTGAAATGAGACAGGACTGGCTTTTCACAATCTACTTAAGTCAGAGGGGTTGATTTTATTTGACATAACTTGTGGTTCTCACTTCTCATTAGCTACTTTTTCTCAATATATAAATTCTGCCTGATATGAAAGCTTAGAAGACTACAGTAAGAGCCGTGGCTCCTGTGGCATATCCTTAAACCGTCCGTATCTCACTGTGCTTTCTGTATTCGACTCAGGAACCATTACTTTGAGGTTAATATGTTTCCCATGACTTCTTATGACAAAAACTAAGAATATAATAAAAAAAGACATAGTCCCTGCATTTAATGAGTTAGTAATCTGATAAGGAAGACAAATATGGAAACTAATTACCATATTATATAATAAATTCAATAATGAGAAAGGGCCCCCAAAGAGATATATCATGTAGAACATAAAGGAATTATACACAAAAGATCTCATGTCACAGGAAGAACTAAAAGAATGAATAGGATTTGACCTTTGGACCTATTAAAACATGCTTGCTTATACTTTGAAACATATATACAGCTCAAAAAACTAACTCAATCTTTATATAGAAAAATTATATTTAATTTCCCAAAATTGAATGCAATCTTTTAAATAAACCATTTTGTTCAGGAAAGAAGAACAGTTATATTCCAATTACAATAAGACGAATTTCAGAATTACATGTGGACCATTTGAAATGTGCTTTAAATGTTCTGATGTTCATGGAAATAAGAAAGGCATCAAAATGTTGTACTTGTTATTAGATTTTCTTGGCCTTTCTGCACTTGTCTCAGTTCCACTTCCACAGTGTTCTTTATATTTAGCTTTGAATCATAAAACAGCTGCAGATGTTATGAAGAGAAATGTGGAAATAAAAGAGCATGTGAGAAAAGTAATTTCAATGAAATAAAGCTAAGATGTTTTGACAAAGAAGAGCATGCTAAAGAAACTGCATGCATGCGGATGAATGCATTATCTGGATCTGTACCACGACTATGATAAGAAAGTAATAAAACAAAATTAATAAATTAGCATTCACAAGTTTGATGTGACAAGAATATAGAATTATATGCAGAAAAAGCAAGAAAATAATTGGAAGAATGGCTAGAGAATAAGGGTACTCCAGGGCTAAGATTCTTTACCATTGCTGATTCAGAAGAAGACAATAACTTCTGAGAAATTCAAGGGGAAGGCAGTGGCAGAGGGAAATGGTTTGTAAAGGCGTTGTCTTTCAAAGCAAGCCTGAGAAGTTTAAGAAGGTCAAGATTCAAGCTAAGCTCATGTTATGGATGGAATGCCCCCCAAACTTCATATGTTGAAGTATTAACCACCGATGTGATAGTTTATGGTGGTGGGGCCTTTGGGAAATAATTAGATACTTACAAAAGGATATGAGAGTGGGAACTTCCTGATGGGAATAGTGCCCTTATTTAAAAAAGAAAACAAAAAACCCCAGGAATTAGAATGTGAGACTTGCTCTCAGTCTTACTCTCTGTCTCCCTCACACTCACACAGAGGAGGTCATATGAACACACAGAGAGGTGGCAGCCATCTACAAGCCAGAGAGAGGACAATCACCAAGAACCAAATCTGCTGGCACCTTGATCTTAGAATTCTCAGCTTCCAGAAATGTGAGAAAGAAATGCCTATAATTTAAGCCATCCAGTCTATGATATGTGTTACAGATGCCTGAGCAGACTAAGACACCTTGCATCACCAAAATGATGGAAGCTGCATTAACTCTTTCTGAAGAAACTTTTAATTTCCTGTCCTAACTACTAAAAAATCAAAGGAGGCTATACTGCTAAACAAAATTTTGTTGTAGATGCGCCAATGCTATCTTAGAAGCACTACTGTCCTGTAAGTCTAAGTTTTTCCTTCAGAAGAAGAAAGTGTATTGTTACCATACTTTCTAGAGCTGGCTGAATTTACTTACCCCTGTTATGTTAATAATATTATGTTAAACTGAAACTAGTCTGTCATGTATTCTGGAAAATACATTTACTCAAAGACATGGCCAGAGGAACATTACAAGTTGTCGGGATATCCCCTAAGCCTGGTTAATAAAGGAGACTTTTTGAGAATTATGCACAGTCTTAATCTGTTCCTTAATAAACACACATCTTGCTAACAAAGCCTTAAGCATTTTGATCCCTTGCTATTTATCCAGGAAGGTAAAATAGAGCCCTAAAATCCTTGTGATTTTCTTTCTCCCAAATAATGACATTGTGTTGTTAACCCATGGATCATGAGTTTATAGTGCATGAGGTTACTGAAGTCATCAAGGCATTATTCTCAATTAGTTTTGCAAAACCTAGTCTGGGTTGAAGGTGTCAAACAAGAAGCTTTAGATTTTCTGAAATATTTTCACGTAAAAAATTGGCTTTAGAATTTACCAAACAGGCATGGCAAAAAAGAAAAAAAAAAAGATGAAGAGGTCTACATCAACAGCAAGGGATATATAATAAGCAACTAAGTCCATTTGAACAGTTTTGTAAAGGTGGTTGAAGAGAGAGTGACAAAAAGATCCTTACCTGAGGACTTTTTTTTTTTTCATTGCTTTTCATATGAAGAGGGAGGCAGAGAGAGAACCATCAATGTGAGAGAGAAACATCAATTGGTTGTCTCCTGTATACACCCTGACCAGGGGTCAAACCTGCAACCTTTCTGTTTATGGGATGATACTCTAAACAACTGAGCCACCAAGGGCAGGGTGAAAATTGTTGTTCATGTAAAAAAGATGTTCACTTTTAAAAAGTTATTTAAAAAGATGATGAAGAATTCTTGAAATTCATGCAGAAAAATTAATACCCATACTTGTTTAGTTATATATATATGTAATTATATATATTGAAGTCATCAAGTCATATATGTACATATATGTATATGTATATATGACTTGATGACTTCAATATATATAATTACATATATATATATGACTAAATATATATATCTATATAGATATATCCCTGCCTTAAAGAGAATGGAGGTGATGATAACTCTAAGAAGCACACAGTCAAACCACAGGTGTTACACATTTTGAAGGACTGTATGGGCCATAGAAATATGATGCTAAACATTATCCTCAAGTGTGTCAGCCAAGTAATGAAAAGTCTTCTTTTATGTATTGCCTGATGCCTCTTACTGTGATAGTTCAGATTTTTCCAAAAGTAGACACCAAGACAGAATTAAAAGGATAGCAGATGTATTATGAGGACTCTGAAAATAAAGGAGAGTGGGGGCAGGTGTTGGTGGGAATCACCTTCAGACCACAATGCAGGTCTGAAATCTATGAATAAGAAGAAGGAGAGAAGGAAGGAAGATTGTATGGAAAGAGCCTTGGACTCTTGAGAAAGGCATAGGCAGCTAATGAGGAGGCTCAGAGCAGAGACTGCACATGGGAGGCATCATGCATGGGTCAGATATGGCGACCCTGGTAATACCTTTGCTGTGCTCAGTCTTGGTCTAGGGACATCCTGAATATGTGTGGTATGACTTTGAACTTGGTAGTAGTAGATCCTGAGGGTACAGAAACCAGATGCTGTAAACTAACTTACTTTTGAAAAAGATTCTCTTTTGAAGGGAGATCTGAAAGGCATATTTTCATAGCTGCCATACATAAAGAGCCATACAAAATCATTTGAAGATACAAACTGAGTGAGATAAATCTCCATTTTGCAATAATCACCATCATAATTTGTTGTGCACCACCACCCTGAAGCTTGCTGTTCTGGAGTCTCTGCAGGAGTAACAGAATGATAGGAAACCTGTGTCAGTTCCCCAGAGTCTGAGAGTTTGCCCGAACATCCCCTTTCATCACCTGACTTCTTGGAATGTCACCTTCAGCAATACATACATTGACTGCTTTGTCACTCCTTGGTTCCTTCCATTTCACTATCAATCTCAATTAATAATGGTTCAATACAGAAAATTGCTGCGTGTTAAATTTTTCTGAATTATGTCATAATAATTTATGGTTCTATCTTTATGGTGTTTACTTTAAATGTATATTTTATGTCATAGCATGCAATGTGCCAATTGTACTAGTTAGTACGCCATTGTTTGCTAACCACCATATTAATTGTACAGTGACCAGAAGCAATATTTTAAGTACTTTATGACATTATGACAATTTGATATATATGTAGATATTTTAAATGGCTTAGTTAAATTAATTTGAGATTTTGAATTTATGTAAAGTTGTAGGGAAAAAATGCCAGTATTATTTTGAAGGTCTTTGGCAAGTTGGAGGATCTCTAAATTTTGGGGACTGTTGGACCCAGGATATATTTCAAACTCATGAGCATCTCATCCTAGGACCTCAATCAACCTCTCCAAACAATTTCACCTTCCACCACTTCACATCTCATGCTTTATCCTCTAGTAATACTAAAGAGCTTGCAGGTACCTGAATGCATTATTCCATTTCAGACTGGCATTTCTTTAGTTATGCTGTTCTCCATGACTAGAATGCTTTGATTTACTTCCAACTTCCTCAGCCTGGTTAAATGACAGCCTGGTTAATGTGTGAAATGGTTGGCTTAACTATCATTAACTAACAATTAATAATTAAGAAATGTTTGACTTAACTATCACTTCTCCCAGTTGCCTACACACTCTTTTCTTCATGCTCTATAGATGACTGCTATATATTTTTTGTTGTCTTCCTTAGTTTTTAAGGTAAAAAATAAGGTTTCATTTTTATGTTCTAAAGAAAAGAAAGAATGAATCAAAAGCATACAAGTAGATGTGCCATATCAAAAAAAAATAAGCTTTTTCTCAAGTAGAAAAGCTTAATTTTAAATCATATTCTGCTCACAAAAAATCATTATTTCTAAATGTGTTATAATTCTAAAAATGTCTTATATAACCACAAATACAGTTACAACTAGTGTTTTTTCCGTATCAAGTACTTATTAAATAAATTAGAAAATATGAATCAATTCATTTGTATTTCTTTCATGATAACATGACCAAACTTATTACTCCATGATTTCATCTTTACTAAATTTTATTTTTCTCAAAAAACATTACTTACATAAATCTTTCCTACAAATGATGTGTAAGTTGATCATTTAAATTTCTACAGTTATATATCCACATTAAAAGAGTCATTTGGGGATAACTGAAAACTTAATACTGAGGATGAATCTATAGATTCACATGAAATTTCTGCTGTCTACAACAATTGTAATGAAAAATGGGTTAATTATCAGAATGGCTTATTAAAAAATAACTTCACATACATTTTTCTATATATAGTCTCCCAACATGCAATTATAAAAGAAAGTATACTTGTATTTTCAAACTACCTACTTCCATTTTATTTATTTAATCTGTTTATCTCAACTTTTATATAAGGCGGCAATGAATCTGACAAGGTGGACAGTGGGACTTAATTAATCAGGAAATACGGGAAGCCCTGAGCTGCTGTATATTTGTCAAAATTGGCAGAATATCCACTTCCTACAAGACAGAAGAAGTCATATTTCACAGTTATGATACAATTACATTGTTATTTCACAGCTGTCAAAAAGCATAGTCTTGAAATATGACTTTTTAAAGTACATCCTTAAAAAACTTTCTCAATGTTTTAACTAAAAGTACTTCAGGTACATTAGAAATATTGTAACTGGAAGCACCTTAAAAGAAGATTAGCTAATAAAATCTTTCATATCATTTCAATAGAATAAAAAGAATCTATATTCTAAAATCAGTAGGTATACAATTCACTGTGTGTATGTGTGTGTATCAAACGGAGCACATTAGGTAAGTTTACAAAATTATGGATATTTAGTTTAGCAAAGACAAACCTAAGGGTGATTCAAAATAAGAAATATATATAAAACATTGTAAGAAAAATGTTAAATCTTTTTATAGCCTCACCCATAGTTTAGACATAAACTGAAAGACATATAAATATTATATAATGTAAAACATGAGGATATTGGGAGAAAGTAATATATGATTACAAAAATGAATAGAAATGAAGCTAACTATCGTATACAAACTGTATGCCATAACACCCTCTGCAATGGTTAAAAATGGACGGCAAGTTAAGCTTTGATCTTTCTAATACACAATAGACAGAAGCATAATTAGGTAAAAGATTTACGGTGCCCATGATGTATATTGGTGAGATTATTAGACCCCAGGCAGTATTCCCTGGTTCTAAATTCTGACAAAAATAATTCCAATAGGTTATGAAAACAAGTCAATCTGTAATGAGTGGATCACCACTTTCATAGCTAAAGCAATGCTGTTGTAGAAAGCAGTCTCTAAGATGAAATCAAAGTAAAAAGGGAATTTTAAAAAAGGAAAAAAAAGGTAGCCTAAAATTATTCTTGTTTTGTCACCTTAAAATTGTTCAGTTTGTAGAAAAATATTAACTTTTAATAATGATATTTAAAGTATAATATTTTCAAAGTATCACATGATGATGGCTAATGCACTGTAGCCTGCAACCAATTCCTTTTCACTAACAGGAAGCAAGCTTTACATTTCTGAGTATTAGAGAAATGTTTAGGAAACTGAGATTATGATTTCAAAGAAATAAAACTGACTCTGTTTTAAACAGAGATGAAATATCATTGGCCAAACTGTATTCCAATAAATGGTAATACTATGTTGCACAGCTATAATAAGTAAACATGAAAACAGTAGAATCACATCATATTATCAAATTCATTGCTCTGTGAAATGCTATAATTGAAATTTTAGCATTTTTCCCAAACTACTCTAATCTTGGCTTTTTTTTTTAAATCAGGTAACAAACTGTAATCAAAACTGGAATAGATTAGGTTCAGTTTGGTCAGACAGAAAAACAGCTAGAGAATTAATAAACATAAAAATTAGTTAATGAACATGAACACATACCTATTAATAATCACCTTAAATGTAAATGGATTAAATGCCCCAATTAAAAGATGTAGGGTAGCTGAATGGATAATCAATAAGACCCATATATATGCTATCTATGAGAGGCTCACCTCAGAGCAAAGAACACACACGGACTAAAAGTGAACGGATAGAAAAATATATATCACGCAAATAAAAGCACAAAAATAAATGGGGGTAGCAATATGTATTATATTAGGCAAAAATAGATTTTAAAACAAGAAATATAGCAAGAGATAAAGGACACTAAATAATAATAAAAGGATCAATCCAACAAGAGGATATAACTGTTGTAAACATTTATGCCCCCAACATGTGTGTACCTAAATATATAGAACAAATCTTGATGACATAATAGAGTCACAGTAAGGGGTTTTTAAGACCCCGTTGACATCTATGGATAGATCTTCCATACTGAAAATTGTTGGGAACCGCCCTGCCTGGTTTCAGAGGCTGTAACCCCCCATGGTTAAGGCTGAGTCAGGGTTGGGACCATAAGCCACTAAGGAGACAAAGCTTGTCTCCCTGGCAGAAGAGCCACCTCTGGCCACTTCACCCTGCTTGGCCCTGAGCTTGGCCAGTTAGCCAATGATGGGTAAGAATCCTCAAGGGAGGATCAACCTAAGACAGTCTCTGGTCACCAGAAATAAACTCGCAGGGAAGGACTCGGGGGGCTATGGAAACAGGGGGTGATGGACCCTTGCCCCTCAGCTTTGAAATAGCCTGAGTCCTCATTCTGTCTGCAAGAAGTCTCCTAATCTCTTGGCTGCCTTACTTCCCCAGCCTGACTTAAGTCTGAAGCAATAACAGAGGGCAGTGCAGTCCTGTGCTGGGAGGGGCAGATTCCCTGGGGAATCAGGCCTAACAAAAATACATACAGTCCTGTGAAACCTACTTAATCTGTACCCTCAGCTTAAAAGATAAGGGTCCAGACCTGAGATGAGTCTGGCCCTAAAGTTTTATTGCCCTCTAACTAATTGGCTGTGACTCAGAATAAGCCCTCAAGGTTCTCTGTAAATTCTGTATTGTTTAACCCTTACTGGCTGACAATGATTGATGAGCTTTATCTGCATTCCTATGCGAATGAACCTAATAAAAGCCCATGGAGGGAAAGGATCAAGGCCCTTCTCCCTTGAGAGATTGGCCACCTTTCCTCCCCAAGCAGATCATGTCTTGGTAGTCTTATTCTTCATTCGTGGCGAACCGGGGTTGGGGGTGGGGGGGGCTGCATTAAAGCTCCCTGACAGAAAATCAACAAGGAAACAATGTCCTTAGATGACACACTAGATCAGATACACTAAATTGTTATTTTCAGAGCATTTCATCCCAAAGTAAAATATGCATTTTTTTCAAGTGCACATGAAACATTTTCTGTGATAGAACACAGGTGAGTTCATAAAACAACTCTAAGTAAATATAAGAAGACTGAAATCATATCAGGCATCTTCTCTGACAATGGCATGAAGCTAGAAATCAATTACAAGGAAGAAAACTGAAAAAAAAAAAAAACACACAAACACATGGAGGCTACATAACATGTTACCAAACAGTGAATGGGTCAACAGTGAGATCCATGAAGAAATCAGAAGTTACTTTGAGACTAACGAAAATGAACACACAGCAACCCAAAAACCTATGGGACACACGAAAAAGCAGTCCTAAGAGGGAAATCCGTAGCATTACACCTTAAAGGAACTTAAAAAAAATCTCAAATAAACAATCTACCCTTATATCTAGACAACTAGAAAAATGACAATAAACAAAGCCCATAGTGATTAGAAGGAAATAATAAACATTAGAGGAGAAATAAATGGCATAGAGACTAAAAAAAATCAATGAAATCAAGAGGTGGTTCTTTGAGAAGATAAACAACATTGATGAACCTTAAACAACACTCATAAAGTGAGAGGACTCAAAGAAATAAAATCACAAATGAAAGAGAAGTAACAACTAACCACACAGAAATAGAAAGGATTATAAGAAAACATTATGCACTACTACATGCCAAAAAATAGGACAAACTAGAGAAAGGTATAAATTGCTACAGATATACAATAATCCAAAAGTAAATCAGGAAGAATCAGAAAATCTGAGCAAACTGACTATAAATAATGTAATCAAAGTGGTAATCAAAAAAACCCAGGAAACAAAAGTCCTGGACCAGATGGCTTCACAGAAACATTTTATCAAACAATCAAAAAAGAACTAACACCTATGCTTCTCAAATTCCCAAAACTTCAAGAGGAGGGGAAGGCTCCTAAGCTCATTTTACAAGGCCAGCAATATCCTAATTCCAAAACTAGATAGAAAGTGCAAAGAGAGAAAATTATAGGCCACTATCCCTGATGAACATAGATGCAAAAGTCTTTAACAAAATATAAGCAAACTGGATGTAGGAATAACTTAAGATCATATACCAAGATCAAGTGAAATTTATTCCTGGGATGCAAAGTTGGTACAATATTAGCAAATCATTAACATGATGCACCACATAAACAAAATGAATGATAAAATCACATGATCATATCAATAGATGCAGAAAAAGCATTTGATATAATCTGGCACCAATGTATGATACAAATTGCTAGCAAAGTGGAAATAGAGGGAACATACTTCAACATAATAAAGTCCAGATATGAAAAACTCACAGCTAACATTTTATTCAATAGGGCAAAACTGAAAATGTTTCCTTTAATATCAGGAAGAATATAGGGTTGTCCACTTTCACCACTCTTATTTAATATAGTACTAAAAGTTCTAACCACAACTACCAGCCAAGTGGAAGGAACAAAAGGCATCTAAATTGCAAAAGAAGAAGTAAATCTCTCATTATTTGCAAGGAATACCTGATACAATATATAGAGAACTCTAAGGATTCCAACAAAAATCTACTGAAGCTAATAATGAATTCAGTAAAATAGCATGATACAAAATTAATATTAAGAAATAGGTTGCTTTTCACATAGCAACAAATAAGTATCAGGGGAAAAAAAGTAGGTAAACAATCCCATTTATAATTGCACCAAAAAAATATACCTAGGAATAATTTAACCTAAGACATAAAAGACCTGTACCTGGAAAACTATAAGACACTAAAGGAAGAAATCAATGAAGATACAAATAAATAAAAGCCAATATTGTGTTCTTGGATAGGAAGAATTAACATCATTAAAACATCTATACTATTTTAAGCAATCTATAGATTCAACATAATCCCTATCAAATACCAATGGCATACTTTGCAAAACTAGAAAAAAAGACCAAAAACTTATATGAAAGCACAAACAGACAAACAAAAAAACAAATAGCCTCAGCAATATTGAGAAAAAAGAACAAAGTTGGAGATATCATGCTACAAGTATCAAAGTATATAAGGCCAATATCAAAGTATACAAGGCCATAGTAATCAATGAAGCCTAGTATTGAGATAAAAACAGACATATTGATAAGTGTCACAGAATAGGGAGGCCAGGAAAAGACCCACATGTATATGGTCAATTAATATTTGGCAAATGAAGCAAGAACATTCAATGGGGTAAAGATAGTCTATTCAATCAATGATGGGAATATTGGGCAGATACACGCAAAAAAATGAATCTACACCATCTCCTAACACCTTTTAGAAGGATAAATTCAAAATGGATTAAAGAATTAAATATTAGACTTAAAAACATAAAAATCATAGAAGAAAACATAGGCAATAAAATCTCAGACATTTCTCTTAGCAACATTTTTTCTGATATATCAACTTGGGCAAGGGAAACCAAAAAAAAAAAAAAAAGATAAACAAATAGGACTACATTAAACTAAAAAATCTTTGTGCAGCAAAGGCAACCATCAAAAAAATGAATGAACAACCTACTAAATGCGAGAGCATATTTACCAATGATACATCTGATAAGGGTTTATATCTAAAACTTGTAAAGAATTCATACCACTCAATACCAAAAAACAAACAATCCAATTAAAAAGTGGGCAAAGGACCTGAATAGGCACTTCTCCAAAGAGGAAATACAGATGGCCAATAGACATATGAAAAGATGCTCAACCTTGCTAATTATCAGAGAAATGCAAATTAAATCATAATGGCAAATCGCCTCATGCCTGTGAGAATGGCTATCATCAATAAGTCTGCAGATGAGAAACGGTGGAGAGGATGTGAAGAAAAGGGGACCCTAGTGCCCTGAAGGTGGACATGCAGATTTGTTCAGCCACTATGGAAAACATAATGGAGTTTCTTCAAAAGATTAAAAATGAATCTGTGTTATAACCCAGTGTTTCTACTTCTGGGGATTTATCCATAGAAACCCAAAACACTAATTGGAAAGGATACATGCACCCCCATGTTAATGACAGCCTTCTTTACAATAGCCAAGCTAGGGAAGCAGCCCAAGTATCCATCAATAGATGAGTGAATAAAAAATACCATATATAAACATAATGCTTTAGAAAACAAAAAGAAATCTTACCATTTGAGACATGAATGGCCCTAGAGGCTATTATACCATAAAATAAGTCAGTCAGAGGAAGACAAATATCATATGATTTTACTTGTATGTGGAATCTAAAGAACAACATAAATAAAAATATTTAAACAGACTCTTCCATACAGAGGAAGAACTGGTGGTTGCCAGAGGGTACAGGCAGTTGGGCCACTGGGTGAGAGAGGGGAAGGGACTAAGAAGCACAAACTGGTAGTTACAAAATAGTTATGGGGAAGTGAGTACAGCATAGGAAACAGAGTCAGTAATAACCCTGATAACTATGCATGGCACCACTTGGGGTACTGGAACTATCAAGGAAAATGCTATGTACAGTATACGATTGTCTGACCACAAAGCTATACTCCTGAAACCAATCGATAACAAAAAAAATAGCTAATCAATATATCTGCAACTGAAAGAAATTCTTGCACAATTCTAGAAGTATAAAATACCCCTGGAATATTTTATTTAGGTTGATTTTTTAAAGCATGGTTCAGTAAGAATGTTGTAAAATATCTACAAAATACTGATTTGTTCTATTATTTAAGCTCATAGTCCTTATTCACTTCATGACTAAAGATATGCACAGCGGTGATGTGACTTGGACCCGAAGGTTGTATTCACAGAGACCTGGAGTTAACAATATGTATTAGTTATCAGACACCGTCAGTGTGTTACCGCCATCATGGCTGATCTACAATTTCTAGATCTAGTCTTAAGAACTAGTCAGAAAAGCGTTTCTATACTTGAAACAAATTGCTTGTTTTCCTATACAACTGGGATTGTTGAGGAGATATCTGTCTTTTTCAAAAAGAGTTATTTTAAAGTTAAAAATCCATAATTTATTTAATTTTAATAATGAACCTTTTGTTAAAAGCAAAAACAGAATAAGTGTAATTAGATAAACTAAGTCACAGGAATAAAGCCTTGTAGTAACAACGAGAACAAGGAGAATGAGGAGAGCATTCTAACATCTGTGTGGCCTTAGCCCAAGTTTAGTCAGATAAGAGTTACTGTTTGATGACCAGAAAATGCAGCATTTCTGTTTTCAGCTTGTTGGAATACTAGACAGTGGCAATCCCCTAAAAAAAACGAGATCTACACGGAACATACAACTCATTTATTTTTTTGTGCTGTTTGTGTGAACTGACTTTTATTAGAGTTGACAGGGCTTATTTTTTTCTCCCCCAAGTTCAATGAAAGCGGTTTTCTCTCAAATTGTTTGTCACAACCTTTGGATACACAAAGCCTAGGGAGAGAAAAGTAAACATAGGTAAACACACATTTATCAATCTTTTGATGTTACAAACCATTCAGGCACGTGCATGGATGTTTAGCAGACTAGTAGAGGGACATTAGTCTTTTACTTCTAGGTCACCGGCACAAGCCTTCTATTCAAAAATGCATGAATCACGGTGCTCGCCAGACGCCGATGTGTCACGGGGAACACAGAATGCAGCAACAAATAGTGTTAGCATTTAACAAAACAAAATCCACTGATTAAAGAACTGTGCTGATGGACAGCATTTAACTTATATAATGACTTCTTTACTTAAAGCACCTGTGTCCTTTTGTGGACTGAAAAAAAAAAAAAAAAATTGGCTTAGTTGGCTAAACACCTGGTAATAAACGCAAAGTCCAAGCAAACTCTGAGAGCAATTTAGTATGTCTCATTCCCGATATATCTGTCCCAGTCTTGGCCAGTTATCTACTAGGTTTGCAAAACTGTTTAGGTTGACTGAGCACTTACCCAATTATTTGAACAATCTAATTATCTTCTTAATGGCTACATGTTATCTCTATATCTCTATGCCTTGTTTTCCCTGTAACTAGCAGTGATTTTTACCTTTTAACCTTTTTTTACCTCCAGACTTCTATCATCTACTAACAATGCCATTTCTTCCACAGTAACCCCAGAGCAATATTTTTTATTTTCCTTGTTTCTCAGTTGGTCTTTCTCTTATTGGCAAATCCCATACTACATAAGTAGGACACAGTGCTTGCACCAAAGTTCAATTCTGATGGTCTTACTCTTTTCCTGGTCTTCACTGTTCACAAAGATAACCCCAGTACCAAACAGTGTTATTCAATGCTCTGCATACTGTTTTGCCCCCTTTTAAAGGTTTGTGTGCTTATATTTCCTGTACACACAGTATTCTTTGCTGCAGTGATACCAGGTGAGTTGTCATACTGCTCCACTCCACCTCCTGTCCCCATTCACACTCTTTTCTTTCTTAACACTTTCTGTACAGCTTCCTTTTTCTCTCCACATTTTTCACCTGTTAAAATCCTACCAGTTAGGGATAGGAAAAATAAAATAGAATCTTTATAGTGTAGCCTTATTCTGCCCCCCTGTCAGGAGTAACCTAAAGACATTGATGTATACTTGCCTGCTATTTGCCACTAGTCTGTAAACTGATTCTGGAAAAGAACCTTATAAAAATCTTACGGTAGATACATAAAAATAAACCTAAATCTGGAAAAACTTTATACACACACACATAAAAAAACTTGAAGGAATAATTTACTTAAATATTACTTTATAGTCCCTAGTAATTTTATATGAAATTATTAGATACATAATAAATACTCAAAAATATTTTAAAGGCATACCAAGTTTTGAAAAAAATGTAACTCTAGAGAAAAGATGTGTATTCTGGCCAGATGGTGTAATGTAATACACATTTACCTCCTATCAGAGATAATAAAAATCTGGACAAAATATTGGAAATAATATTTTTCAGATATCAGGAAAGAAAGCTGTACAGGACACTAAGCAGAACAAGGGGAAATCAAAGAGGTGAATCCTATGAGTGCCAGAGGCTTACCACATTGAGCGTGTACTCGTGCTATAATGCAGGAAACGAAGCCAAGCCAGCACTGTCTCTAAGATGAGGCGATCAATGTAGGGACCCAAGAGTAAAGGCAGCAAAAATTGTCCAGGCAGAGTACTAGGGATAAGAGATCTATCCAGAGGCAGCGAGGGAGCTCTGCAGAGGGTTCCCTGGAGCCACTACTAATTTCTGATTAAATCATCAGTTTATGGAAACTCCACTAGGGTATGGGAAGAGTCAATTCAAAAAATTAGAGAGAATGAACATAAGAGTTTACACAGGGCTGGATATAATTCCTATCCCTACAGTAAGACTAAAAAACAAGGTAATTAATTAGGCATCAGGTACAGCACTAAGAAATAGTTTGTCTCAGTAATGGGAGAAAATTACCCATGACAAAGGGGCATGGGTGCCACATAACAAACCTTAAGGCAAGACTTAAAGCGGTCAAACAATTCAAAACAGTATAACAATATTCCAGGACCAGACTGTTAATATAAACACACAAAAATCCATCACAAACAAATTAAAATTTATAATATCTGGCATCCAATAAAAAACTAGCAAGTTCCAAAGGCAAGTAAATACAATGTTTAATGAGCTAAATCAATCAACGTAAACAAATCTTTAAATGAAAAAAAAAGAAAAGAATTAATAAACAAGAATATTAAACCAGTTATTACTACTATATTTCATTTGATCAAAAGGGCAGAGAAAAGAACAAGAAAGCTATATCTAGAGAGATATAAATTTAAAAAACCATACTCCTAGAGTTGAAACTACAATATTTCATACTATTGATATTATGAAACACTGCAGGACAAAAGATTAGTCTACTTGATATATATTAATAAAATTCTTCAACATTAAAGAAATAGAGAAAAGTATGAAGAGAAATAGAGTATTAGTGACTTATGAAATTTCACTTGGCCTAATAAATATGTAATTGGAGGCCTGGAAGGAGGTTATACAGGAAAACAAATATTTGAGTAAATAACAAAATCTCTTTTAAATGAATAAAAAAAACATAAACTTACTTATCCAAGTACCTCATTGTGAACCCAACGACAAAAAACTTGAAAAATACTAAACTAGGAAACATTATAACCAAATGACTTAAAATTGGTGATATTTGGAAAAAAATATTAATGGCTCCTAGTTAAAGAGATATAAATCAGTGAGTAAAAATAAGCATGATAGCAGATCATGTTGGAAACCACACAAGCCAAAAGATAGTTGACCAACATTTTAAAGTACCAAAGTAAAACTAACATTGATTCTTAAAAAAAAATAATAAATGCCAACGAGAATTATATCTAGTCAAATATCTTTCATAAATCAATTTAAATAGAAGTACTTCCATAATGACAGTATACAGTCCTCTGAAAATTTGTCCTTTCATAAAAACAATGAGAACATTGGTAAGAATGATCAAAATCAGCTTTTACAAAACTCTCAAAATACCAGGCTTGCAACAATCTGAGAAGCACTTACTTAACAAAATTAAATCTCTTTGTAAGAACAGTGAATTCGTTGGTGTTTTTAGTTTATCCCCATCCATCTCTGTCCAGCTTTGTGAAACCTTGTAAAGCAGCAAGCTTGCAATCTTGTAACTGTGATTAAAAGCAAACTCAGGCACCAAAATGGGTTTAGGGCTCACTTAAAAATTTCATCACCAGAAAACTTTCTCTACTTGAACTTTCTGGAAACTCCCTATAAAAATAACAAAAAAATTAGAGAGCTGGAATTTATTTAACTTGACTCAGAGCTTATTTAGGGCAAAAAAGCACTAAACCTTGGCTATACATTGAGAATAATATGTGATAATTGTTTACAATGGCAGCTATATGAGGCAGTGACGTGAGGCAGACAAGAGCCTAGCCGCAAACTTAACATTATGATCTGGAAAACGAGACATCTATAGGTGGCTCTGGGTACTCCAGCGCATTCCAGGGATTCCCTGGACACACGTGCAAGAACATGTTTGTGCCCAGGATGGATTTAAGGAGCCCTGCTATCTCACCTCTGACTGATTTCTGTGAAGCAGGAAGTGAAAGCGAAGGCACAGTTGAAACCACTGGAGTGTGAAAGCGTGTCCCAACATGCAGACAGACCCTCAGCAGAGAGTGGGGGACTCTTTGGTTTAAAGGACTTAATAGAATCTCTGTAAAATCACTAGCTGGTCACTAAACTAATCAGTGGCTACACACAACAGAGACTTCAGTGGCCACACACAACAAAGGAACGCAGACTTTGAAAAATCAGGCCATAAAAGTCACTGAGCAATCAAACAGCAACAGCACACAGGGAATAAAAGCCCACAATAGAAACAACAAGACATTGGTAGAAAGGGGAAGAAAGGGAAGGAATCTGAGTTGCAAAGCTGCTACATTATACTTTTTAAATTTCTTGTAACAACAAAAATTATGAGACATGAATAGGATGAGGAAAATATGACCCGCACATGGGGAAAAAAAATGCAACATGCTATAGAAGCTGTTCATAAAGAAGCATGTATTTGGGTTTAATTTGATATATATGTGTGTATATAAATAAATTAGTTATAAATATGTTCAAAGAACTAAAGAAAACAGTGTCTAAAGAGTTTTTTTAAATTCATGAGATCAATATTGTACCATATAGATAACACTGATTAAGAGAAACTATAGCCCTGGCTAGTGTGGCTCAGTGGACTGAGCACCAGCCTGCAAACCAAAAGGTCACTGGTTTAATTCCTGGTCAGGGCACATGCTTGGGTAGCAGGCCAGGTCCTTGGTTGGGGGCATGCAAGAGGAAACTGATCGATGTATCTCTCTCACATTGCTGTTTCTCTCTCTCTCTCTTTTCCCTCCTTTCCCTCCTTTCCCCTCTCTCTTAAAGTAAACAAGTAAAATCTTTAATAAAATCTTTAAAAAATCTTTAAATAAAAAGTAACCAAGTAAAAATCATGGAGTTAAAAAGGAAAGTAATAGAAATGAAAAGTTCATTGAAGGAATGAAGGATAGGTGGTGTCAGTTGTCAGAAAACAGAATCAGAGAATCTGAAGATAGGCCAATTAAGATAATTCAATGACAACCAGAATTTAAAAAGAATAAAGAGAAATGGACAGAGCATGTGACCTGTGGGATGCTATCAAGCATACCAGCACAAACTAACCAGACGATTAACCAAACTAAGCAGACGATTGAAAGGAGCAATACACTATATGTATAATTTTTCTTAGACTGTTCACAGTGCTATAAAAAACGCTATGGACTGAATAGCATAAACAACAGACATGTACTTCTCACAGTTCTGAGGGCTGGGGCATGCAAGATCCAGGCACTGGCACATTCTGCCCGGGTGAGAATTGACTTCCTAGTTTGTAGACAGCTTTCTGTATCTGTGTCTTCACATGGTGGGAGAAACAAGTAAGCTCTCTGGGGTCCCTTTTAGAAGGGTATCAATCCTATTTACAGGGCTCTGCCTTCATGATCTAATCACATCCCATTGGCCCAACCTCCAAATATGATTGCACTGGGGATTATATTTCAACACATCAACTTTGGGGACACATATTCAGTCTATGGAAAGGATATAATGGCAGGAAACTTTTGAAATTTGGTGATCAACACTAATATTCTACACAGCCATGAAGCACAAGAAACTTTAAGAGAATCACATCTAGACATGTCATAGTCAAATGTCAAAAGCCAAAAAAAAAAAAAGTCTTGTGCTTTACTCACAAGATATAGAGAAATAAAAACATGGCAACAATAGTTAGAAGTTTGGGAAGGTCAGTATAGAAAGATAACTTAAGATGTGTGTATTCAATCTGAAGTAGTAAGTTTTCCGCCAGGGGGGCTGCACTAAGACACATACCTTATAAATCCTAAAATGACCACTAAAATACAAAAAATCTAATAAATTATTATTGAAAGCAAAATAAAATTATAAAAATCATCAAGTAATCAAAACTGTATAACTAGGAGAAGATGAAAAATCAAAAAATATAAAAGTAATAGAAAGATGGTAATCATAAATATACCTGTATAAATAATGGCCTTGTATTTAAATGGACTAAATATCCCAATCAAAAGGGAGAGTGTCAGATTGAATAAAAAAGCAAAATATACGTATGTTCTGTCTTCAACAAATCTACTTTAAATATAAAGACACAGATAGTTAAAAGCAAAATGATACAAAGGATGCAAACATGAAATAAAAGAAAGCAAGATGGCTATATGAATACAAGCTAGACACTATAGCGGATAAAGCAAGAAACTAAAATTTTTATACAACACGATTCTTGTCCTGAAGGAGACATGTATCTAGGGATATAAGAATCGACTAACTATAAAGTCATCAAGGAACATGTACAAAGGACCCATGGACAAAGCCAAAGGGGAAAAGGATTGAAGGTGTGAGGTGGGGGTCAGTGGGACTGGGGAGAGTGGTGAGGGGAAAATAGAGGCAACTGTATTTGAACAACAATAAAAAATAAATAAGGGAATCATAAATAGAAAAAAAACACTGTGTGCAGGTAAAGTAAATAACTGAATTCTCTTCTTGAATTGTTTCTTAAGTTTAAAATAAACAGGAAAATTATTATAACGTTCTTTTCTTGAAAAGGAATAAATAACTTTCACTCTCTCCAAAGCAAACAACTTTAACGAGTCCTAACTTTGCCACACAGCTGGCAGCGTTGTGACTGTGGCTATTTCTAGTCGACCGTAGAGAAAACTGTTCTCGCAGGCAGGATAGACAGCAGAGCCAGGGCAGGCGTCTGAAGGAGTCCAGGTGGAGTCTGAATTCCTGTTATACGATGTTTTGGGGCACATTGCTGAGACTTTCTGATATTTGCTAGTATTATTCTTAGATTATAATTAGTATATAATTAACAAATCATTTGAGTTACACTACTAAATAAAATTCCATTTTATTATGTCATAAAATATTGTAAAATTCTATGAAAGAAATAACTATGGGTATCTTGTGTCTGTGGTGAGTACTTACACACAAAAAGAACTATTACTATATTGCATACTGGAAGCTCATTTTCCTATTTTATACATATATACCCAGTACTCATTAATAGACCTTGAAGAAATAGTGTAGTGCCATGACATTGTGTGAAAGTAATTATTTTACATTCTGTCACGCATCACTATGATAGAAGGTAATAAATGTCTTCGAAGAATAATCGGTGACTGCAGGTTTTCGGGTAGAAGGGCTGGAGACATTATGGAATATCGGCAATGAACCAAATGATTATTTCTCTTCTCACCCATGTTATTATCTTACAATCTTTTTAATTGTATCACCATAAAATATTCTAATATTAATGAATTCTAATACATGTAATTAAGTTGTATTTGTGCTTTGTTTCCAGTCATTTATAGTATCATAGATAATTTAAAAATTAGCCAAAGAACCACCTTTTCTTTTCAGACTTGTATGCATACTGAAATATTCTCTCAACTTCTGAACTTCAAATGGTGGTGAATTTTGAAATAAGGAGCAAAACACTATGACAACAATCTTTTAAAGTACTCATTACTAGGAAAAAAATAAAATTGAATTTGAGTTTCCCCCTTAGGATGCAATCAAAAGGACAGTAATATCAATTATAATTAGATGTAATAAATTAGTGCAAATCTCTGTCAATATGCTAGCTTTGTGACTAAAGAATAATGTGTCAGTTTAGTTACATGTAAAAAGCTTAACTGGGTCTCTGAAATGGAAATAGTCTAGTTCATTCTTCTGTTTATTTTAATATGTTAATTTTACCTAAAACCTGCTGGGTAAACTAGATCTGAAAATTAAATCACATTGTGTCATTTATCCGTAATACCAGGAGTTTATATTAGAAGCTCGGGGATGAAATAAAATTCTTAGATCATTAAGTTGTCCTCCTCCACAATTCCATTCGTGATGTGGAGTCCTTTACTTTACACAAGGTGTTTCTTACTGTGGTAATGGAAAACAAGCAAAGCATGAATTTCCCTTCCCAAAGATGGTCCTGACTCACTGAACTGGGGGTGGGGTAGAGTAGCGGAAACAAGATAAGTAAAACATTTTCTGGTTAATATAATTAGAAGGAGCTTATTGAAAGAATATATAGGGGTATAATAATTGAGGAGACATTAGAAAATAATTCATAGTCATTTAGAGGTCAAAACAGATTAGTAGATTAACATCAGTTCCTGTTATTTAATAATGAATTCTAGTTTTATATATGTGAATTCAAGATAATAGACAGCCGTTCTTACTTTTGTACTAGATATTAGCTATGTTTAAATCCTATTTCCACCTTTTACTGTGTAAACTTCATGAAATTATTTAATCAATCTATACTTCAGTATTCATATGTGACATAACAAGAAATGATAGCAATAAATTCACAGGATTGTTTTAAAATGCATTAATTCCCTATTGTTTTGTTACACATGACCACAAATTTAGTAGATCAAATCACCATATATTTGCTATCCTAATAGTTTCTGTGAGTCAGGAGTCTGGACATTGGTATCTCTCCATTCAGGGTCTCACAAGGTTGCAATCAAAATGTTGGCCTGGCTGTGTTCCTGTCTGGAGTTTGATGTCTTCTTCAAAGCTCAGGTAATTTTTAGCTGAATTTAGTGTCTGTGTGTCTGAGACTGAGGTCCTTTTTTCTTGCTGATAGTCACCCTAAAACTGCCCTCAACCACTGAAGTCCTCCGGCGATTCCTTGCCAGGAAACCTCTCACAGTCTCTCTCATATGCTCTATGATATTACGACCACTTATTCCTTCAAGGCCAGCTGGAGAAACTCTTAAATCTGCTAAAAGGCAAATCTCATCCAGGCTAAAATAATCACAGGAGGAACTGTCCTTTGCTATTTCTACTGGCTAGCAGCAAGTCAAAGGTTCTGCCCACTTAAAGGGAAGCAGACTTTGTAGGGTGGTCACCTTAGGTTGTGTCTAACACATGAGGATTAAATTAACTAATACAGACAAAAGATTTATAATTCTATTTGGTGAAAGCATGTTCTCAATAATTCTAGCTCTTAGCTGTTACTGCTCTTGTTACCTAGTAAAATTTTCTACTCTCTGTTATATGCCTCTGATTGTTTCCTGACCTCAGTTGCTTCAACTGCTTGGCTGCCTTAAAAGTTTTCTTATATTCTTTTCTGAAAGTCTCTCTTTTTCTTGGCCACTGGTCACTGAGGCCTTCTTTATGAATATAAACTGTTTTCATACAGGTGATAACTGATGAAAAGACACCAGGTGCTAGATAAATTAAGCACTTGGATAGGATAAAAGGTACAATGGTTTATCTTTATAAACTCTGTAAAGATGGAGACTGTATTGTACAGTGGACAAAACAGCACACTTCCAGCTAATGATGTCATTGTCTGGTTTTTCCATCCTATGGAAGTCAAACGTTGAATTGACAAGTTTAAACAGTAAAGACCCAGTCATATTTTTGAACTGATGGGTTGAAAAGAGAGTTTTGAATCCTCGTGGCCACTCTCAAACAAGTGAGGGAACAGAGCAATTGCCGTCCCACATCAGTTATAATATACAGTGGGCATGAATGTATGTTTCGCTGGGAATATTCACCTCCAACACTTCTCAGCACGGGAGCTTGTCTGTGCAAGTGTGAGCACCATTTTTTGGCTAGGTTATTGCGGGTGAGAGCCTCTGTGGTTTTCCCCGAGGTTCCTTCATAAGTAAGAATGAGTCTCCCAAGACCCTAAAATCCAGTACTCTAAGTCATCAATATATCTCCCTGTCAGCAATTTCCTAAAGTCACCTTCTTACATCATCTTTTTTCTTTGCAAACCTTCCACAATAATAATATATCTCCGTTAACACCCCACGATGTGTTTCTTACTACCATGGCGATACCTACATGAAGTATCAAATGGGGTAATTGGATTGGAAAAGCAGTATCAGGTAAACAAACCATGGTTTTCTGCACTCCAGTAGAGAGTTTCGTATTGCTTAAACAACTGAATAATCTCTTCCTCACCTTTTTGGAAGAACATGTGTTGCTTTACAAGTAAACTGATTTGCTGATTTGTGCATAATCTTTAATCATGTGTAACATGGATATTTGTTTTCTTTATTTGGGAGAGCTCTATAGGGGTTATCATTTTAAGTTACCAATATAAATCAGTTACATAGTCAATATTATCAGAATATTCATTCCACATACATTTTGTCTTGTAGCACTACATTTGCCATTATACTACTATATAATTCAACACAGAAGTAATGTGTTTATTCCCCCTTTTTTATCCCTGTACCGTATAGAAAGAGGGCTACACAGACAAAAGGGCCCAAATTTCAGTGATTACATTCCAAAATATTTCTGGGGACACAACCACTAACTGATTATAAAACTAGAGTTCTGTACAGAAATGAGTTGCAAAGTGGCTTTCATTAATTACAGACCATTGATTACCCATGGGAATTAGCCTCTGATCTACAATCTGGATCATTCTTACTAATTGCATGTTTAACATAAATATTTATTCAGGCTACCTAAACTGGGAAGCTATAATGTAGACTGCACTTTTATTTTGTATTTTCAATTATTCTGAGTTTTATACCTTTTCCATATATTTTTTATTTCCTATTCTAGGATTCCAGACTACACAGTTCTGATTTTATTTCTGTTATTATAAGGACAATCTCTCTCTCTAATCAGGATTCTTGTCCAGTGGTACCAACATTTAATGTTATAATTAGTCCAAATTTATAAAATTTCTTTTTTTTTTTCAATTGTTATTCAAGTACAGTTGTCTCCACCTGCAGTCAGGATGGCCGAGCAGTTTAAGAAGGCGCTACATTCAGGTCACAGTCTCCCCCAGAGGTGTGGGTTCGAATCCCACTCCTGACAACTGTCTAACCCTTAGGAGGTGCACTGGCGCAAGCAGTTAACGTGTGGTACTTATAAAACTTCTTATGTTGGAAGTTCTATCACCGACATTAATTTCTGAAATTTAAATAACAAACTTTCAGAGCCTCTCTCTGCTTTATGAGATTTTTATTCCCTTTCCACTACTTAGTTATGTTAATAATTAATATTATATGTTACATTGTATATTATATAAAAATATTAGTTATATATTAGTGATAACTTGATGAGTTATATATTAGTTATAACTTGATGAGATTCTCCAAGCCAGTTAAAATGATGCCTGGATTTGATTTTCTGTGATTATCTGGTCAGTGGTCTTTCAATCTGAATAAGTGTTATTCTCATAAATCATAATATCTCAGAAATTCTCCTAACTCTTTCCATCACTAGGGCTTCTTTAGGAGCAGACAGATCTCATGCACATTATCTTTGTAAACCTTGGACTGACAGGACTACTAAAACTCTTACATTTCCTGCCTCATTATCATAGGACTTTAGATAATCTCTTCTTTCTGTGTTCAGTTTTTTTTTTTCTGACCAAAGAACTAAAATGCTATATACCATTTTAGATGATTATTTTCAGTGAATACAGCAAACGTAAGCAGACAGCACATAGTTTGACCATTCTAAGCAGACTTACTTTCTCTTTGTTCAACAATTTTTTGCTGCCACTTTTTAAATATCATTTGATTAGTTCCATATGTATACGTGTGTATCAGTATATATATATGCACCATTTACCTTTTGATTTGCAACTGACAAAACATCAAATGCTGAGGATGACTGCATACACTATGGCATGAAATACATTTCAGAAGGAGATGGAACTGTGCTCTTATGGCATGCAGAAACCTCTTGTCCAAGCCTCCAGTTCAATTTAATTATAGAGCTTTGTTGATCAGTGACTTCCTTATGAGAAAGCCTTTATAATAACACCAAGAATATCAGCTTTATATCCTTCAAAGTGATGTCAGCACATCTGTAGTCACCATTATGGACTGAATCTTGTCTTCCCCTCAAGTTCATATGTTAAGGCACTACCTCCCAATATGATTGTATTTAGAGATGGAGCAATTAGGAAATAGTTAGGACTAGATGAGGACATGGTGATGGGGTGCCTTATGAGAATAAGACACCAGAGAAGTTGCTCTTTTTCTCTCCCACCAAGGAAAGGCCATGTAAGCACAAAGAGAGAAGGCAATCACCTGCAAACCAAAAAGAGAGCACTCACCAGGAACAAAATTGGCTGGCATCTTGATCTTGGAATTCCCAGCCTCCAGAATTGTAAGAAATAACTTTCTGTTTTCTGAGCTATTCAGTCCATGGTGCTGCTCTTACGGGAACCTGAGATGGCTAACGGAGTGCCTACAAGTAGTCATAAAGCAGCAACTCCAATCTAAGTAATCCTCTTTTTTCTTTTGTTACTTAAGCCCTTGAATCTTTATATTATTATAAGGCAATTGTACTCTATCTTTTGAACTTCCATTAGTTAAAATACCATTTTTTTGTGAACTTAACAGTTATAGCATCAATGCAGTTGAGTACATCCCATGATACTGTCATTATTACAGCATTTATCTTTGAAGCAACATCATGAAAAATCCTTGCATACCTAACCATGCAAGGGTGAAATGGAATTTCACTTTCCTCTGCAATACAACTGAAAACAAAAGATTTTTGTGTTTTGTTTTGTTTTCCAGATCAATGATAGACTAATAGTAGTTGTCTCCTCAATTTCGTGGACCATATTTGCACTTTCTACTAAGTTATGTGATCCTCATAATAATACAGAAAAGTGATTTTCAACCAGAGGAGATTTCGTTCCACAGGATGTCTGGAAGTGTCTGGAGATGTCTTTGGTTCTCATAACTGGGGTGTGTGTCCGGGAGCTGTGTTACTGGTATTCAGTAGTAAGAGGCCCAAAGTTGTTAAACATCCTACAGGGCCTGACATAATCTCCACAAGAAATAATTATAATATACAATGTCAATACTGCTGAGTTGAGAACCCAGTTTCATATCCTGTTTGGATAAGTCACAGATGACTGTTGCCCCCCCCAATAAAAACATAAAACAAAATAAAACAGAGAAACAAAAATATGATGCTAATTAAGTCACTGGTTTCCATAAAATCTTATATTACAGCATGCACTTCTATCATTACCACCATGACCCCTGTACTTATATTTTGTAGAGTTTTATTACAACCTAATTTTCCACCTCAGAATGACCAATGGCTATATAAAAAACAAAAGTTGTTCCTTCCAGATTACTTTTTCTTTGAAATTAAAATTCAAATATCACCTCTCAGAGGGGTGAGAGTGACAATGTGAACATACATGTATGTGAACACATATGTGAATGTGAATGGTGTTTCGTACTTCACCAAGAAATGGAGATAGACTTATCTCTTGGAAAATTCTATAATCAATCAAATGAACTACAAGTCTTTTAGTGTGATATAATGTTTTTTTGTACCATTGTATCAGTTTTTTTATTGCTGCTATAACCAATTAGCACAAATTTAGCAGCTTAAAACCAGGCATGTATTATTTCAGTGTACGGAATAGTCTGTATCTCACAGACTAAAGGTGAAGGGTTGTCAGGGCAGCATTTATTTCTGGAAGTTCTGGGGGAAATTATATTAGAGTTGACATTTTTATTAATAAAAAGAAACTAAGTTTAAATTAAAAGTAATCCCCAAAATGAAAGAATATATTCACAACACTGAAGGGTTCATATTTAGAATAAAGTTTCCACAAATGAATAATAAGCCTATAACCTTATTAAAATTGTAAATAGACTTGCACAGAAATTCTCAATAAAACAATATACAAATGGTTAATAAATATAATTTAAAATGCTCAATCTTGACTTCTGTCCAGGGAGAGGATTAGGTAAACAATGCTCACATCCTCACACAATCAAAGCAAAAACTATAACTAAATTACAAAACAACTATCACCCAGAACTGTCAGAAAATCAAGCTGTGTGGCAGTCCAACAACCAGGAATTAAAGTCGCATTCATTCAGACGAGTAGGAGGGGCAGAGATGCAGAGATGCAGAGACATGGAGACATGGAACAGGCTAGTCCCATACCCATGGGTGGTTGGATAAAAATTGGGAAAGATATTTCAGGAGCAAGGGACCCCAGCCGCACACCAGGCCACCCAGCCCAGGGCTCCAGTTCCAGGATGATAAGTCCCCATAACTTCTGGCTACAAAAATCAGTAGGAGTTGGAGCAGTGGAAGAAACTGCAGGATTCTCAAGCAGCTTTTCTTTAAGGGCCCACAACATATTTAGGACATACTCAGACTCACTTCCTCTGGGCTCCAGCACTGGGACAGCAACTTGAAGGACATCAGTGGCATACGGGGAGAAACTAAAATGTCTGTCATCACGGTGAGAGCCAGGGTACAGCTTCCTCCCAGAAAAAACTCTAGAGGCCAGGCAGCAGCCATTGTTCCTTTTCTGAGCCCTGTTTCACACAGAACCACAGAGCAGGAGGTAGTACCACATCTGAAACTCCATAAACCTGGTTCACATGGGCTGACCCACCTGGGTAACTACCCAAGATTCCACCTCATCCATCTTACTGTGTGCTTTTCTACATTAGGCCATGCTATTAAAACAGGGGATCAAAGTACACTAAACATAGAAAGAAACTAAGGGATGCTCACAAAATGAAGACATAAATATGAAAGAATGTAATAAAACTCCAGAAAAAGAAGTAAACAAAAACGAGATAGGCAACTATCAGATGCAGAGTCCAAAATACCAGTTATAAGGATGCTCAAGGAACTCATTAGGTATTTCAAAAGCATAAAAAAGACCCAGGCAGAAATGAAGTTTACACTAAGTAAAATAAAGAAAAACTTACAGGGAATCAAGAGTGGAGTGGATCAAGCCGAGGATCAAATCAATGATTTGGAACATAAAGAAGACAAAAACATTCACTCAGAACAGCAAGAAGGGAAAAGAATCCAAAAAAAAAAAAAAAAGGATAGGCTAAGGAGCCTCTGGGACAACTTCAAAAGTAATAGCATTTACATGATAGGGGTGCTGGAAGAAGAGAATGAGCAAGAAATTGAAACTTATTTAAAAAAGTGTTGAAAGAAAACTTCCTTAATTGGTGAAAGAAATAGACATACAAGTCCATGAAGCACAGAGAGTCCCAAACAAAATGGAAGCAAAGAGGACCACACCAAGACACATCATAATTAAAAAGTCACAGGTTAAAGATAAAGAGAGAATCTTAAAAGGAGCGAGATGAAGCAAGCAAACAACTAGAACAGGAACAGAATCATAGAAATGGAGATCACATGGAGGGTTATCATTAGGGAGGGGGAGAATAAGGAAAAAAAAGATACAGGGAATAAGAAGCATAAATGATAGATACAAAACAGACAGGGGGAGGTTAAGAATAGTACAGGAAATTTAGAAGCCAAAGAACTTTTATGTATGACCCATGGGCATGACCTAAGGGCAGGGTGAATGCTTGCAGGAGGGGGGTTACAGGGTGGAGGGGAATAAAGAGGAGAAAAAAATGGGACAACTGTAATAACATAATCAATAAAATATATTTAAAAAAAGAAAAACAGATATTACCTACAAAGGAGTTCCCATAGGACTACCAGCTGATTTCTCAAAAGAAACTTTGCAGGCTAGAAGGGACTGGAAAGAGGTATTCAAAGTGATGAAAAGCAAGGACCTACAACCTAGATTACTCTATCCAGCAAAGCTCTCATTTAGAATGGAAGGGCAGATAAAGTGCTTCCTAGTTAAGGTAAAGCTAAAGGAGTTCATCATCACCAAGCACTTATTATATGAAATATTAAAGGGACTTATTTAAGAAAAAGAAGATCAAATTATGAACATTAAATTGGCAATAAATGCATAAATAACAATTGATTTTAAAAAACAAACTAAGCAACCAAGCAGAACAGAAACAGAATTCTAGGTATGGAGATCATTTGGAGGGGTATAAATTGGTAGGGGTAAGGGGAAAATGGGGGAAAAGATGCAGGAATAAAAAGTACAAAACATAGGTACAGAATATGCAGGAGGATGTTAAGAACAGTATAGGAATTGGAGTAGACAAATAACTTATATTCATGACCTGTGGGCATGAACTAAGGGAGGGGAGACTGCTGGAGGGAAGGAGGGTACTGGACCAAGGGAGACAAAGGGGAGTAATTGGGACAACTATAATAACATAATCAATAACATATTAAAAAAATGAAATGCTCAATCTCATTAGAAATCCTTATTTCTCAGTAGAAAAATAAAATGAAAACAAAAATTATGTATCATTATGTACCAATCACAATAAATAGGATTAAGAGGAATGGCAATATTAAATGGTTGCAAATGTATAGAGCATTAGCAATTTGTCCGTATTGCTGATAAATGCCCAAATGGGTACTTCTGGTTGGGAAAACACTTGGGCATCATCTACTAAAGAGGGACCTATGCACATAACTCAGCATTCCACTCCTTAGTATCAATTAATATAATACAAGCCTGTGTGTACCAAAAACATACAAGGATGTTCATAGCATTATTAGCATTATTCTTCAACCCAAAGTTCATCAATTATGGAAAGAATATACTGTTTTATACTTTATTATCAATAAAATCAATGAATAGCATACAAAATAAAATTTCATTTTCCCTATATAATGCAACCAGCTGCAAAAGTATCAATTCAATTAAAAATACATGCAAATCTAACCTGTGGTGTTAGAACTCATGGTCTTGATTGCTTTTACACAGAAAGGAGTATGGTTTAATTGGAAGTGGGCATGAACAGGAACTTCTTACATCGAGTAATGTTCTGTATCTTGAGTTGGGTGGTGGTTACACAGACGATGAACTAACCAGTTATGATTTCCGCATTCTTCTGTATTGTATGTAATATATTTTAAAAAATGCAATCACTAAATAATATACACATATGATCTTATAGACGTAAATGCTTATAAACAAAATCATATCCTTAAATTATTTATATATTACCTTTAATATATCATATATTCACAGCTTGTTAATACTTTACATATGTATGTTACACTAAATAAGGATATATATTATTTATAAATACAAAGGGAATATCTAAATGCATGAAACAATTGTTAGCTTTGCTTGCCTCTGAGTATTGGCTTAGAAAATGGTGATTCTCACCATTTACTCCTGAAATATTAAAATTGTATTTTACTGAGATTACTCATGTGTTTACTCATATCATTTTAAAATGTGAAATGATAGGCAAAATTAAACACATTTCTTTTCTCATTAATGCTTACAGAAAAAGGTTTGAATCATGTCAATATAAATTGAGAGGGACCATCCATTGAGGAAATGTTCTGTGGTAAAAAAAAGAAAAGATCAATCATCTCTTTCAAAGAAATTCCAAACAGAGAATTATATTCATTCAGCAAGCTATAAAGTAAAATTTGGGGAATAAGTTCTATTCTTACCTCTTGTACCCTCTTAAATGAGGAAACTTCAATATCTCAGCAAGTTTTTACAATATTCAGGGCAGTGGAATTAATTACAGGGAAGTATTCTCTCATAAATCTGTTTTAAAATTTTCATGATTCTACACCAAATCTATATGGCAGATGGTTTCTACATTTAATTTTTCTCGACATCCATGAACTTTTACACTTATATTCAAAAGCAAAATCTAGCCACATTTGAAATTTCAATGCAACATTTTTCAGTAAGATTCTTATTAATTTTTTTCTACTTAAATAGGTTATGCCTATGCTTACCATGCTCTTTGGCACAATTCTGCAATTATCAAAATTTTCCCCCAAAAAAGAATTCCTATTTCTCAATACATTTAGGTATGTCACAATCAGTTAGTTTTATTTAAAGCTACAAGAATAACAGTAATTTTGGAGTGTCATGAGTTAAGTTTAGAAGCAAGATTAAAGAGGAAAAAAAATATTTCTTTTGACTGAGTGCAACATTATTTCTAGGATTTCCCTGAAACATCTATGGGATAATTGAAAAAAATTCATCAAGGCCATTAAGATTACTGCTACTTAAGGAAAAAAACAAACAAAGAAAACTACCCTGACTGGTATAGCTCGATGGATTGAGTGCAGGTCTGCAAACCAAAGAGTCGCCGGTTCAATTCCCAGTCTAGGGCACATTCCTGGGCTGTAGGCCAGGTCCCCAGTAGGGGATGTGCAAGACACAACCACACATTGTTGTTTCTCTCCCTCTTTCTCCTTCCCTTTCCTCTCCAAAAATAAATAAATAAAATCTTAAAAAAAAGTGAGAATAGGCAATATTCAACCAAAATCTATTAGCCAAGCAGCTTTGGCAAGAAAAAATGTTAAATGGCTATGGTTAGATATCAGGAGTAGTGGGTTTTCATTTGAATAAATTACAATTTTGGTGTTTTTGTATACTGCCTGACTCCCCCAAAAGTTCACCCAGGGCCCTCTTATGATAAGAAGTGCCATATTTATACAGAAAATTAAACATAATTTTAATGCTTGTAATAACAATAATTAATATCTATTACATAGCCTTTTCTAGAAAACTGCATGCTCCTCACATACATAATATCCACACTTAAGCATCTTTAGAGAGCCAACAAAAGTGTTACTTCCTCCCGAAAACCACTGCACTTCAGACTGCTGTGAGGGTCCTTCATCTCTGAGTCCATAAACTTCAGGAAAAACCTTTATGACAATAGTTTTCTAGCCCATTAAAAAGATCTATTTATAGATTCTGTTGACTCAATAGGCTCTAAGCTCCTTGATGGGGGGGAAGAGGCGAAATAGCCTTGAGCATTTCATTTCTAGTAACAGAAAATCTTTTGTGTATTATATGTTTAAAAGCAACCTTTTGAACTTAGTTTATTTATACATTAGAAAATGATTTACAGTTTATGTAATATAGGACAGAACTTAAAATCTCAATAGCATGTATGTGTGCACAGATACTAGTATAGAGTATAAATATGTGTATATGTGATGTATACTTTATATCACTTTTCATAAGAGAAGTACAAGAATGTATTGTAAATGCTGGATGAGCCCACCTAACATGTATATCATGTATACAATTAGATTGGATATCTTTAAGCTTGTCTTTGCCCAATAACCAAATTGAAGGAAGAAATAATATTTAACTGAAGGCCTAGTCTCAGATAAATTTAAGGGCCATTATTTTATAAATTCTTTTAAACATTGAACAAAAGTTCTTATAGTAAGATATTAATAATACATCTCTAAGGTGTTGATAATTTATACATCAAAATTTCTGCCCGATATATATTCAATCCTGCATTTTAAAATCTTGTATGATTTTTTAAAATTGCAATATTTAAAATGTCATAACAATTTCAAAGTCACAACCTTTGCCAGACTTTCTCTACTGCAATGCACCATCAGGCTGGAAAATTGAAAAAAGTCAAGGTTTGCTAAATATCTCCTGCAGACTACAATTCTTAATTAAGTCATGCTTCTGAGTTATAAACTTTAATGTACTTTTTCATAGCATTCTATGTCTTACAATAGATGCTCCCCCTCAGAATATATTTATCTGATAACATTGGGTATATTCATCACTAATGATGGTTTCATGTTCAGAAAAAATAAATCTAAGTATCTCCTCCACTTATTTCACAAAAATTACATCAGACAGCGGGTTCATAGTCATACTAAGCTTATAGTTCTGCCAAGTATATTCTTTCTGAGTTTCCATATGTAATTCTACTCTGCTTCAGTAGATTTCTGTTCTACAGACTTTGCTCTGGACTTAAAAGATCAGCCTCTTTACTAGGAAAGGAGTTTATGGACAAAGCAAGAGGATTGCAACGCGTCTGTTTCTACAACAGGACAAATGCGTCTTGTGCGCACTGGTAAGCAAACAAGAATGCGGTAGTGACACATTCAAATACAAAATGCTGCAGACAGAGTACCGCCAGCATGTCTAAGGGACTGAAATTGGGTGACTCAGGTTTAAACTGTTGTTTCACTGTGAATTATGATCCTCTTGCCCTTTAGTGGCTCTAGACATTGAAAACGAATGCCTCTATTATTATACATTATCTGAGATTCTTCTGGAGACTGAACTGGAGGAGAAAAATCCTTAGTCTTCAGTCACAGCAAAACCCTCATTGACATAAGAGAAATTTATCAATGTAAAGAGATTGGTTAATTACTGCTTTAAAGCTCTCATGCCTCACAAAAGGATTTGTTGAATACTTTCACGGGGACTGCCGGTGTGTTGCCAAGGGGTTTCCTAGAGGCACTGAACCCTTTGGTGATTGAAATGCACAGTCCTGCTGCAATGAATTAACATAATTGGAAGCCAGACTAGATGTTTTTATAGGAGCTGATTATGTGCAGTTCCAATAGTATCATTACTTTAACCTGTCTTTTCCTTGAGGACATAAGAACGCTTGGAAACAGGCATTAAATATGCTCTGCAGGTGAGTAGTCTCTGGTGAGAGGTGCATTAGCTATAATTTATAAAGTGTAGTTGGTGGCATTTAACATTTTAATTATATGTAATATTAAGAGGTGTCAAGAGGTAATATATTGTGTATGCTGCCTACCTTAGAAAAAGTTCCAACTCATGATCTACTGGAGAAGCAGAAATTTTTGTTCATGATGTTTTAACCAATTAAAAGTTACGGTAATTGAAGCCAGAGTTGATGTAATTGTATATTTGTTTATCTAAAAAGAAATCATTGATAGATCTAGTATCAACAAAAAGCTAAACATCACCTGTAACTACATATAGAACAAGTCAAATTAAAAAAAAATCCAGCCATTTATGTTTTATCTACAGCAGTTTAGTCACAATGTACTTATAGAATTATTTAATTTCAAAGATTCATATAATACCTAACTCCATTATAATTTACAATATATTTTTAATTGATGATATAAGCATGGGGCTTATTACTTACAAGTAGGTTACAATAACTATGAATAAATAAACCCAACACTGATATTGCTTAATTTTTCCTCTCCACAAGATGCCTAATATTATAAAACATATTCCCATAAATATCTCTCCAGCTCAATAACTAGCAACTTTAGTTTTTCAATAATCTCACTTTATCTTAGATGGTAAATGATTAATTAAAATAAATAAGTCATTGATTTCATTTATATTCACTTGAATGAGTATCTAACATTTTATAGTATAAAAGTATCTATGATTATAATCCTGCATTAACAAAAAAACCTAAGTTTATGCCATTTTTGAGTACTCATACCAAACTTATTACTCTTTTCCAGACTTTCAATATTAAAAAAAATAGAAGCTCATTGATATTTTACTTACATAATTTGAGAAATTATGAGAAACTAATAATAATTTGAGAAACTAATTTGGGGGACTAAAAATGTTATAATGCTTAACTTTGTAATTTGTAACATAATCATATTCATTAATAAAATTGTTTCAGTGTATGTGGCTTAAGTGATATAGAAGTTTATTTCTCTTCCATGCAATTTTCCAGGTAGACAAGCCATCAAGGGCAGCTCTACATGTCTTCATCCAGGGAATCAACTTGGCAGTAACCTCTATTCTCCTCAAAGCATAGTTTCCCACTCTGCATCTAAACTAGCAGTTACTGGAGTCTCCATATGACAATCAGTAGAAAAGAATGAAGGGTGAAATGACCACAAGCAGATTAGGTTTATGGGATCACATGAAAGGTGCACACATCACATCTGTTTGCATTCCTACAGCCAAGGGTTTTATCAAATGGCCATACCTAACTTTATAGTAAGTCTTTTAGCTTTAGCCATAGGACCCACTAAAACATGGGTGTGCAGGGTTCGCTTACTAAAGAAAGACAACAAGTGATGAGAAATTAGAACCTCTGCCAAGGAACAATTTTCTGTTGTAATGTCTGTATACACCTTTCCTGTATAACAAAAATACTTAAAAATTATAGGTTAGCAGTAGCAATCATACCAGAAATTGTATCAAATCTTAATTGAATATTTTTTACTCATTAAAAGGGTCTAGGTAAGATCAACAAGCTTAAAACTTATTTAGAAATATAGTTTAATATACTAAAAATGAAATAAAATATTTCACTAATTTTAAAGGCCAATCCTTTTATTATGCAGTTTAAAAAAAATAATAACACACTGTTATAATTTTCTGTCTGAGTAAGGAATGCAAGTTTATAAATGAAAAATAAAACCAAACTAATATGCAAATCTGAGTTGAAATTTTTGCCAAAATGTTCTAAGAAACATTTTCATGTTAGTGAACATTAAACAAGAAAATGTCTATACTTTAAAATCGCTATAATTCCAAATTTTTAATCATTGATGAACAAAGACTTACGGCTCAAGAGAAACAAGAGAAAGTAAAAATGAGATGGTGTTTCCTGTATTAGAAAGATATTGACCTTTCGATTCTCCAATGCGTTTGCACTGATTGCATCAGACAAGGAGAGTAAAGTCCACTACAGATTGTGGCTGATGTGAGAAAGATAGGAAAAACCTGAGAAGTTAGAAACTAATGGAAAGTAAGTTTTAGATATTTTTAAAGCAATGGAAATGAGCTTTATTTTCAAAGTGAAGGAGAAACAGAATGACATAAAATGTACTAAAACAGGAAAACATGCATGATCTATGTACCAGTAATCATATGTCTTGTCTCAGACCAAGAAAAGGGCTTAGTTTCACCTTCCAAGGTTTAAAAAGAAAGTAAAATTCTTCCTTAAATGTAAGGGTAAATATCAAGCAGATTGCCTTTTCATATGTTTAGTTACATCTCCTTTTAACTGGGCTCTTTGTAGACTATTTTAGCTCTATCAACATGAGTTTGGGATCCAGGACTCAAAAATTTTTCGTTTCTAAAAGATAGATACTCTGTCTCTGTTTTTATCCTTAAGTGATATATTCATGTTTTCAGGCTTCCTCTCGGATGTTTATGGAAGATGCCGCACCATAGTGTGGACCAGTGCTGCAGTGGAGATAAGAAAACCCTCAGGATAAAAAGAGAGTATCTTTTAGGATTGTCACTTATGTGAAGTTTTTGTACAAGGCAAGATCATTATTGGTATATAAAAACACACAAATTTGGAAAATAAGTAAATTTTACTTAGCAAACATAAGAAAAGGTAATAAATATGTGGGTGTGCCCATTTTGGCAGCATTGCACGTTTTTTGATACTATTTAGTTCTTACTTGCTTCTCTTCTCATTTGAACTGGAAAAGCTCTGGTGAATAATGTAGGTTTTACTGTATAGTTCATGTAGAGATAGGACATTGCACATTATGAAATTTTTTATGTCTTTTTTACTCTTTAATTTAATTTTATGTTTTAAGTGTAGTTGGTATATAATCCAATATTGGTTATATTAATTTCAGTTGTATAGGATAGTGATTTGACCTTATATGTGATCACCCCACTAAATCTAGTAATATCTTCTCGTAACTATCCATTTGGTCTCTGTAACTAGGAGACACATTTTGCTTTCTTTTTTTTGTTTGGTTGTTTGTCTAGATTCCACGTCTATGTGAAATTATACAGTGTTTGTCTTTCTTTGCCTGACTTATTTCACTTTGCACCATACACTCCAGGTCTATCCATCTAGTCACAAACCGCAAAATTTCATCCTTTGTTATTGCTGTGTAACATTCTATTATCTATATACACACATGCACACACACACTATTATATATATACTCTATTATGTTATATATTATCTACATAATATATTCTACTATATATACTATATATTATATTATGTTATATTCTAATCAACATTCTATTATACATATACACACACAATAAACACCATATCTTTTTGACCCATTCATCCATTGATGAACACTTAGGTTGCTTCTACCTCTTGGCTAATGTAAATAATGCTGCAATAAACATTTGGGTACATACATCTTTGGATAAATAAAAAGAAACTCTAAATGAGTTAAAGGCTGAAATGTGAGGCCTGAAACCATAAAACTAGAAGAAAACTTAGGTAGTAAACTATTTGACATCAGTCTGGGTAACACATATTTGGATACATCTTAAGGAAGGGAAACAAAAGCAAAAATAAACAAATGGGACTTCAGTAAATTAAAAAGTCTCTGTACAATGAAAAAAACATCATCAACAACAACAACAACAACAAAACAAGCTACTGAAAGGGAGAATACATTCACAAATTTCATATCTGACAATGGATTGATATCCAAAATAAACAGCGGTGGGCAAAAGTAGGCTTACAGTGTGAATACACTAAACACAGTTTATTCTTGTATTACTATTTATTAATTTTTGTATTATTTATTCACATTACAACTGTAAACCTACTTTTTCTCACCCCTGTATAAGAAACTCATACTACTCAATAATAACCCAAGCAAAAATGGGCAGAGGACATGAAAAGATGTATCTCCAAGAAGACATACAGATGGCTAACAGACATGAAAAACTGTTCAACATCATTAAAAATTGGGGATATGAAAATCAAAACCACAGTGAGAGACCACCTCACACCAGTTAGAAGGGCTATTATCAAAAAGTCAACAAATAACACGTGTTGGTGAGAATGTGGGGGAAGTTGTAGCCCCTATAGAAAACAGTATGAAATTTCTTTAAAAACTAAAAATAGATTCACCATACCACCCAGTGATTTTCTTTCTGCCTTGTAATATTGTCCACTTCAATAAACCTTCGAAGAACACAGTACCTAGGCTTCTTCTCAGTCCTCCCCTCACACAGCCATTATGCACCAAAACTTAGCTTCATTCTCACAACATGAACGCCACAATCTATGACATGTCTGTGTGGCCAAAATGATTTTGTTTAGTATTCTGTAAGCATTCTCCCATAGTAAGAGTGGAAGATGGTGTTCCTTAGTTCATTGTACAATACTACAGAAAAATATTAAATGATATATATACCTTCACTGGACTATACGTGTTCATATGCTCCCTCTAACACTGATAATTTAACAATTTCTGAAGCCAACTGCTTGGTTTCAAATGCTATGTCTGCCACTAATTATTACATAAACTAATATAAATGTTCTCTGTGATTACTGCTACTTAAGTTGAAAGTTTTAATACAAGCAGAGGACTATGGAAACAGTTAAATAGAGCAAAATTTTAATTCTGGCTCTGATTCTCATAAGTCGTATGATGTGAGAAAGGACACTTGCTATCCCTGATAGTTTCTTTGAATACAATTTGGAGAAATATAAAAACCCAGCAAACTTGTTGTACAGATTGGTGATTATACACATACACATACATACACATTACAGACATCACTAAATAAACGGCAGCTACTTCTGTTCAGTAAGTACTGAAAATAAGAAAGGAAGGAGCTGCAAAAGGGTTTTAAATAATATTTAGTTTTAAAAATGCAATATTCATTTAACAAATATTTTTGTTTGCCTCTTATAGCCCAGGCCCAGAGCTAAGCATTAAAAATGAACACCAGCAGGTATTGCCTTTTACTCTTACTCAGTTCATTCTGTGTGTTGATTGGGAGGAGTGAAACAAAGAAATATGGAAGGTGGTTTTTCATTGGTTATAGAAGCAATCTGGAAAAGAGGTAGGAAGGATAGTGCAGTCCTATTCATATGGATTCTAGATAAATTAATCAGACAAATCATTAGAAATACTGAGTAGCTTAATAAAAATAATAAATGGTGTTTCTGTGGTCAATCATATTATATTAATGAGTTCATTGACATATACATTGGAAAATAAGTCAGAAGAATATTTCAACATGAAGAAAGTAAGTATATCTAACTATAAAAGCATTTCAACAAAAGCAACAAGCTTATGCCTAATTTCCATATTGCAGGATTAGGATCAAGACTAAAGAAGGGAAAATCAGCTGTCAACAAAGAACCCATAGGGGAGACATGGTATCCTAGCAAATCTGACTGTGATTCCTCTTAAACTCAATGCTTTGTTTCTGAATCATATTTTTTCCTAACTCAGAAAAAGCATTAAAACAAGCCATACAACACTGAAATACTTTAGATATGTGTATTAGAACTTTCACAATATTTTACCATTTCCTAAATTTTATATTCAAAATTAATGTAAAAGTTCAGAAAACACTTTAGGAATACACTTGAGTGTGAAAAGAATGCTTTGCAAGTTGCATCTGTGTGTGTGTGTGTGTGTGTGTTTAGAGCAATGAAGCAAGCACACCTTTGACTACTCGGGTGAACATGCCATTAGCCAAGGGTACCTCTGCTTTAGATTTTAACAAACACCTTCCTAATTAATTGACTTCCACATAAATAGAGCCTTAGTAAAGATTTAGTTCACATTTGTTTTTTTTTAATTTTTAATTTCAGTGTCTGAAATATTTTCTAGCCTTTATATTTTAACTAATTTAGAACCACACAATAGGACTCTTTATTGATCTTAGTATTCTTAAATTACATGAGGTCTGTCCAGAAAAAGGCCCGCCATTGCAATAGGATGAGAATGGATTGTGCAACATGTTCAACACAGATGTAGCCTGGCAGCCAAGGAGAGTGGACCGGAATGCGCATGAGTGAACAATGACAACTTCACTGTACTAGTCAGTGGGGGTGGTAGACACTGTTGAGTGAGCATGTGTACTCCGTGGCCATAGCATTCAAAACAACTGAGTGAGTAGAGCAACGAATCTGCATCTAGTTTTGCACTAAGCATGAACATTCCTCCATGGAAACTATTCAGATGATTCAGAAGGCAGCTGCTATGGGCAACTGGTAATTGGATACTTTCTGGACAGACCTCATATATATGAACTGACTTCAAAGAAAAATTATATCTATCATTTCTTGAGTCTTGCAAAGTGAAGTGTAGAACGCTAAAACACTTCTTCTTTTACTATATTCTCATTTTGAGAATTCATGAACAAAAGGGGTGGGAGACAAGAAGAATTAAGGAAAGATGGAATCTAGGTATTTAATCAATAAACTGTAAGACTAAAAGAAATCTGTGTGAAATGAAAAGATAAAATTTTGAGTTAAATCAATTTACCAGGTAGACCTTATCTCTTAAGCTAAAATACTTGAAAATAAAAAGGAATGCCCTGAATACTATAGGGAAAAATGCCATGTCCTCAATAGGATATATAAATAGTGGGAAAATCTTAAAGGGAATGGACAGATAATGAAAAGGCATTGGGAGCCTTCAGTAGCAATTCCAAGGATTTAACTTGAGGGTATAGAAAAAACATAAGTACGAATAGAGGATTCATGGGCACAGATAGTGGTGGGGGATTGACTGTGGGAGTGGGGGCGTGGGGTAGGGGTGAGCAATGTGGAAAAAGGTGGTACAACTGTTAACTAAACAAGAATTTAAAATAAGAAGTATAAAACCCTGAAAAAAAAAAAACAACATAAGAAGAGAAAATAGAAAACTGGAAGAAAGTTAAAGCGAAATTAGAATAAGAAAACTGGACAGTTATAAAATCAACAAAATCAAGATTTTGCTCTTTAAAATGCATTGAACTGATAAGCGGCTGACAACTGTAAGAGAGAGAAAACAAATTTATGGAGTTTGGAATGAAAGTAATTATAAGTGAATGGAAGCAATTAAAAATATGAGGATGATATGAACAATACTATACTAGTAAATTTATAGAAATATGCAGCTGAAAAGCTTTAATCTTGGAAGAATTCTAATCCTTAAACCAACAAAATTAAAATATAGTGAAACATTATTACTACAAGAACACCATGCTCAAGATTTTTAAGAAAATAAGAGTACATAATTATCTGCAAACAGGGCCCCCAGGTTTGTATATCATTATTACTTCAGGTAATTTTTTTATAAACCATTTCCTTAAAATATTTTATAAACAATATAGCCAACTTTTTAAGTCAGGAATAAAACATTAAAAATATTGTCTAGAAGATCCTGGAAATTAGCACATAGATTAATGAGAGATCACATTTACTCATATAACCAAAGCAGAATATTAATAGTTAAACATGAGATTTTGTGGAGATTTTATATATATATATATATATATGTATATATATGTATAAATATATGTATAAAAATACATGTGTAAATATATATTTATATATAAATATATAAAATATAAATATATACATAGACGCACACACATACATCTTAATAAATTTTGCTAATATAAGTCCTGGCTAGTGTGGCTCAGTGGGTTGAGCGCTGGCCTGTAAAACAAAGGGTTGTGGGTTTGATTCCCAGTCAGGGCACATGCCTGGGTTGCAGGCCAAGTTCCCCAGTGGAGGCACCCGAGAGGCAACCAAACATTGATGTTTCTCTCTCTCTCTCCCTCCCTTCTCCTCTCTCTAAAAATAAAAAAGTACAATCTTTAACAAATAAAATATTTATGTAATATTTAGTATTTGTACAAGATGTTAAACTCTATTTATATTTATTAATAATTATCTTTCTACATAGCCAGAAACATATTTTACAAAAGGATAAAATGAATAACCAGGATTTGAATAAAAACTCTCAGTGACAAAATCAAGTAGATCTTCTAAAGTGTTTCATGTTTCCCTAAATCATGCATTTAGGATTTTTTGTTTAAAACATAAAACTTTCATTAAATTACAAGAGAGATAATCATTTAAGAAAGCTCCTATCCTCTTGTCTATTTGAATCATCATTCACTAGAAAAAATCACTATTAGGAAATGTGCCTGATTCATTTTCTTCACATGCTAACTATACATGGCATGACATATCCCAGTAATTACTGTCAAGAGAATTACTATTAAAAGAATCATTTTCTTTGCACTTAAAGTGTTTTCACTTAAAACAAAAAGAATAAAAGTAGCCATTATGAGCCAATTTGGATTGACCTGCCCCTGGGCATCCCCACAGCTCCCTTTTCCACTTCTTCCCAGTCTTGCTCGTCAAGCACCACTTCCTCATAAAAGATTTTCTTTATCACCTGTGTTAGATTGTAGTTCTGTTCACAACTACTCACTCTCCCATGTGGATATACACTCTTGCTGAGTTCACTCTAGGTTTAGCCATATGACTTGCTTCATCCAATAATATGTGAAGATGAGAGAGACACGCATTCTCTCAGGCAGAGCTTTAAATGCCTTTACATTGCTGTTGCTCACTTCTCATTTCCTTCCACCTGGATGCTTGTAGTGGTCTGCATAAAAGATGCTCTGGCAACCTGGGCCCCAAATGATAGACCACAAGGAAAACCTATGATTGACAAGTAGTGTGAGCCAGTATTAAAATGTTATTGTATTAACAGTAAAACTTTGAGATTTGGAGTTTGATCAGCATCACAGTATAACCCAGCCTGTTCTCAGAGATATAATACCTCATTAAGCCACAGACACACCTCTTCCAGACTGTACCTTTACTTCATAGAATTTTTCGTCCTTAATCATATACATCTATATTTGTGTACTGTCTGTTTTTATCTATAAGAATATAAATCCATGAAGGCAGAGACTTTATTTTTCACTGCTGAATGTTCAATGTCCACTTTAGGGACTGTGGTAATTATTAGCCAGATGGAAGTACATGGACTGAGTAAGTACATTTCAAGCTAAGGTAAATCTTCCAATAATGAGAGAGCAGAGGTATGGCTGCTGAATTGTGTCACTTCTATCCAGCTAAAGAGAAAAAATAAAACATACTGGAGTACTGTGTTATTGTAATTATCCATGAAGTCTGAATATAATCAGGAGAGAGGAACCATACCACAATTTGAACAGGGTACGTTTAATATGCAGAAGTATTGAATTTAATGGAGTGGAGTGATAGGGAAGTGACTAGTAAGAATTAAAGAAAATTGAAGAATATATGAATAGCAAATGTAAGGAGCAGCCATAAATGCCAAAAAAAAAAAGAAAAAGAAAAAGAAAAAAAGAAAGAAAAAGAAAAAGCACTAAGGAACCAAGGAAGAGACACAACTCCTTCTCCCCGGCTTGCTGGAAACGCGTCCTCTGAGGTGCAGAGGAAGCTGTTGACTTGGCAGTGCCTTACTGAGGAACTGTGCTAGAAAACTGCCTAGGAACTGGGCCATGGGAAAGGCTGGCTGCTATTAACTGCAAGACTGGGTAATGAAGAATGACCTATGCTAGCATATCAGAACAAGAAAATAAAACCCCTTTCTTCTTAACATGTTGGCCCAACATCCTCTATTGGAAAAGCTTAAAATGATGCCAACTTGCATGAGGAAATAAGATAAAGGTCCCAGATACATTTTCACAAATCAGGGAATGCAAATGAATTTCAAGTAGAGAGGAAATTAATTGATAAAGGACAAGCCAAGTAAGAGGCTTTGGTGGTTGTTCCAAGAACATGGAAAAGGGGGTATAATACATTTGAAAAATGTAGAGCCATTAACAAAGTTGATTTGACAAGATTTAATAAGAGATTGGATATAGAATTGAACAAAAAGGAGGAGCTAAACCCTCAGATTCCACTGTAGATGACTAATTCCCTGAGATGTGGAATTCAAGAAGAAATGATCCTTGGAAGAGTGGTGGGGAAGTTAGTAAGTAAAGCTATAGACACATTAAATTAAAGATATGCATTAAGTAGGTAGGTAAAGGTGTCCTTTGCATAAAAAATATAAAATTCTACAGTGCAGGACAGAGATACAAAATAGGATATAGACTTTACACTTTATATAAAATAATTGCCAAATTCTTCATATAGATATGAGCAGAAAGTTGCTAAAGTAATATAATAGGAATTGAATTACTTCAACCAAGAGTGAAAAAAGAAGGCTGCCAAAGACAGATATTCTAGTGAATATTAGTATTTAATGGTTCCCATTTGTTCTTTTGGCTTCTTGTCAGATTATTTAGTACGAAGTATTCACTTCCAAGGTCAGGGCTATACATGAGCACAGGGAGGGCTTATTATCAACTGGGACTTTTCATATACCATCTTTTGCTAAATAATGGGAAGCAATAATGTGTGTGACTCTTGCACCTAAAATCCAATAGTTATCCACATTGGAGACAATCAATTTTTCAAATAATTTCTCATACAATGACTAAATGATGTGAGCTATCAGGAAACAGCATCATCCTAATAAATCCAGAGTGACAACTGCATGATGATTTATAGCCTTGGGCAAAATTAACTAGTTCTCCCAGGGTGAGGTTTCTGGGAGAACTATTTTCAAATGAGTGAAAAAAATCCCCTGGGGAAGTCAGAGGGCTGTTGTTCTCTGGGGAAGAAAGCCCTTCAGCCACCCCTTGATGATTTGGGCTCTTTTCATATTAAGATCGCTGTAGTCACAGTAATTATAAAAGTAAAAATAGTACAGTTAAAAAATAGGAGAGGAAAAGGATAAAAGACAAATTAAAATTAGAATATAAAAATATATATATTAGCCCTGGGTGGCTCATTTGGTAGAGCATCGTCCTGTACACCGAAAAAGTTGCTGTTCTATTCCCAATCAGGGCACATGCCTAGGTTGTGGGTTTGATCCCCTTTTTGGGGAATGTGTGGGAAGCCAGTGATGGATGTTTCTCTTTCAAATCCATGTTCCTCTCTTTCTTTCCCTCTCCCTTCCTCTCTCTCTAAAATTCAAGAAACATATCCTTGGGTGAGGATTAAAAAATATATTAGACAATATTAAAACTAATTGTTCATAGTAAAAGAAAAAACTAAGATAATTAATTTTAAACTGGTAAACATAATAGAAAATAAAATGCATAGTTAAAGGTGAGATTTAAAATAAAGATTATAAAGAGATGCATATTTAAAAATATGAAAGATGAAAATTCTTAACATCTTTAGGCAAAATATTAATATGAACATGTGAAAGTAATAACCAAATAATTATAAAACTATATTTATTTAAAATTATGGAATTACCAAGTTTACTTTTTTAAAAAGGGAAAATGCTAGTTAATTAAATCAATACTAAAGATATAGTGGTATATTTGATACAGAGGTATATTTGATTTGGAAGATTGACAGGGTAGAAATGAAGGAATCGAACATAAGCTGGGCATAGATTTGATCTCTTACTAAAATCTCCTGTGTACCTGATGTCTGATATACAGTTCACCCATTGGACTAACTGGGCTTAATCACCCTAAAGATGACCTGCAGACCTGTGATCCTTCTTTTAAGCTAGCCTTCAAGTCAAAGAGACAGGAAGACCCCAGGTGACCTACTGAGATCTAGACAATGAACAGTTCAGTGCTCTCAGAAACTCCGACCATAGGAAAATCAGAGAAACACTGGATTTACTCAAGCATACCATAGGCATTGGTGTGTAGTAAGCATAATTGTGGAATTATATTTGTGGGACAGAAAAATAAAAAATGAAAACTTGACAAATAGTCTAGACATACCTTATGGTGGAAAAATTATATTTGTATATTATACATTTATTTCAGAATAACTTGTAGAATAATTCTTCTATGGAAATTGTAAGCAGAGAATGAACCATGTGTAATTTCAATTCTTAGCTCATTCTTTTGTCATGAATTTAATACATCTTAGGAGCATTTGTAATGTAGACTGAAACAAAGAGTTTTTGATATGGAGCTGTGGGTTTGAATCTTAATTTTGCTCCTTATTGTTTGTGAGAATTTTTCTGAATATCTCAGATCCCATAGGCTTTTAATGTATAAGTGAGAATGGACTGCAACTTGTAGGCCTATTTGAAGACTAAAAATAGTTCATTCAAAGCATTTGGCACAGTGAAGAGTACAGAGAGTGAAGGATACCTCTCATTTTTGTTATTATAGCTACTGAGTAAGTACTGCTCTGAATCAACACTAATCATTCATAAATTAACATGATCACTAGCAAGGTTTTGAAAGGCCACAAGCAAACCAACTAATTTCATTAATTGGTGACA